>NC_060250.1:80906610-85906610 GCF_921293095.1 Ischnura elegans
ACAACCATGGTATTGTACTGCTAGGCTCACAAATAGTGAATAAATTCATTGTAATTTTAAATTAAAGAAGCCATATTTTTAAGTCCCCAAGATTTTGCTTTGGTTTCAAGGTAGAAAGAAATATTTGCATAAAAGGTCAATAACTGGCACCAACCCCCTTGAACTGAAGTTAGCTTAAGAAAGGTATGAGACATTTTGAATCCAGATCAAGGCCAACAACCAACGCCCACTACCACCCCTCTTCGCCTCCATGAGGATTTCCAACTCGCGGCTCTTTCAAACACCGCCAAACACCATTCAGCAGAACGTGCGCACCAAACTAAGTCTTTCCCGCGGAAGATGGCAACATCTGTGGACTGAAAACCTTCTTTGGAGAGTTACATCCTCCGCGAAAGAGAGCGGGATTTAATTCAACTAGTTTTGCCCATTCACCAGGCGTACATGAGATTTCAGATTCAATTACGAGAGAACGTGACTGACTTAATACATTAAAGTCGGTACCATTCCTCAGGAAGCTGAAAGCTAATTTCCCATGGATCTCAACGTATGACTCGGATCGACTTGACGGAAAAATCAGCTGAACGGTTTTTTTTTCAATTTCGGGGTTTTACGTGATGAATTTTCCCTCGCTAAAATTTCGATTGGCTGCCTTTTACTATGAGTTATACAAAGAGATTCCGGGCTAAGAATAACCTCTCTTTTCATAGACAGAATTAGAAATAGTGAAAACTATCAATTAGCCTAACACTTTCGTGGCCATACCTATGGTTTCTGCAAGTACGAACAGTAATATAAACCTTTAAAAAGAAAAAAACACGGTGAATTTAAGATATAATGACGACCAAAACATTTTTGCTTACAAAGAGGATTTCCTATTAACTTTGGTGACATGAAATCGGGGACTCATGAGAAAATAAATAGAATTACTCGTGTATAGAAGTAGTCCAGGATAAATGCTTTATTAAAATACCAAAGAGACCAAATATAGGCCTAAAGTAAGAAATTAGGTACTTTTTAAATAGCATTCAGTGCTTTGTAATTAACTTAAAACAAAAGTGAATATTTGGATCCTCAATTTCCACGGCGTAGTTAATCCTTTCACACTCTTAAATCAGCGGCAGGGCTCCAGTATAAATAAGTGATGTCAAGACAGTTTCTGTCAATAACCGTGCGTTCTCAATCTCAAGATTAATTCAAAATTTCCTTCCGATTTTCGCGTCTTACAACTCATGAATGACAAAATAATGACCCCTTAAAATTTGGCTCAGGGTTATGGTGATATTTAATTCAAATATTTATGGTTTCAACGAAAGGACAATTTCCTATTATTGAACCGCATAATCATATTTTGTTAATATTCGAGGTTTGCAACACAATAAAAGGTTGCGAGTAATAACAGCCATAAACGTGACACTGTGTGACAGATACGACAATAACGTGTCGATGGCCACCACTCATCTCCAGCAAAGATAAATTTTCTTAAGGGTAATGCAAATTTAAGACTGAGGGCAAATTAGAAACGAATTTATTAATCGGAAAATTAAAAACAATTCCATAAGGAACCTACACAAAGGTGATAAAATTGTGAGATAAAAAATATTTCATTTAATTATATCTTGGACTCGAAATTACCTTCGATATCTATCAGGCATGCATCATTCTTATCGCTAAATGCAGAAAGGTCAGCGGGGTCAGCTGGCCCCAAAACAGAGGGAATCCTGAAGGCAGAAAAATATTCATGCATGTCAATAACGCTCAACCACGATATTTGAAACAATGACTCTAATCTCAAAATTAAAGGAAGGAAAAAAATTTTAATTGACTCATTAGCTAAGAGATAACATTTAGTGATGGAGAAATCGATTTTGATTAAAATCGAAAATCCAATTTTAAATGCCAAAAGATCGAGGAAATGGAGATCGAGCTTTGATCTTCAATTTTCGATCAAAACGCGATTATTCGACTCCAATCTTGACAATTTTTCTCCATATTTGATCTCAGTAGCGTCACTGTGGGCCTATCATAACGTCATCCGTCCCATGTAAAATACATTTCTCCAAGGCCGATAAAATTGGAAAGCACGCCTCGATCATCATGAAAGCAACTCTATCCGTAGATCATTCTAAAACCTTAGTGAAGCCGAATGGCTCCAAACAGTGATACCAAAACTTGAATGTGTGTGCATTTGCAAAGGTTTTCTATGGGCAATTCCCGCATTTATTCCAAGAAGATTTTTGTTTTTTTTCTGCGTCTCAAATGTAGATTTCCAGTATTCTTTGAATTTATTATAATTACCTATGTATTTTTATAAACTGTACTTTAAGAAAATAGCCGTCGATATTTTCGACTGTTACTATCTTTAAGGTATCTTTCTTTTTTGTCTATCTTTAGGATCCAATTTCCATTTTTGTTGAAAAGTCGATCTTTTTATTTCCATTATAAATTCTCGAAAAATCATCACTAGACCCAATGTATCTTACAAAAGTAAATAGAACAATTCGTTAAAACTACTAGGGGCTAAGAGTTCATTGCCCACCCATGCAGGATTACCAATAAAATATACTCTAGAGACTCATAGGATATACGCTGGACTTAGACCGTTTGAAAATTTAAGTGCAGTCATCATTCTACATGGAACACAGGATATCATTTCGGGACCGCACCACATTTACGATCCGATACATGCGAAAAAAATAGGAGATAAACATAGGTACACCGCTGATCAGACAGATGATACTAGAATAAATAATTTTCTATGGACATTAAAGGAGGCTTTTCAAAATTAGAGCACGGCCAAAACGATACCGATATTTAATTTTTGTAATACTTAGTATGTAAAGTCATTTTTCAGATTAACCAATGGTATTCTAACATTCCTAGAGACGTCGGAATCCCTCAAATAATATAAACTTCCTTGAAATGCCTATTTGGCATTACCGCTCTTAATTGCACGTGGTCTCTCTTAGACTTGCTTATTAACAATCCCCTTCTTTTTGTCAAAAATGCAACATTGCAATGTTTTTTAAAACAAACAATGAAGATTCTTAAACATCAACCTAACAAAACATACATTTGCGTATAAATCAATACAATCAAAAACCAAAATAACGAACGAAATAAAATAAATAAAATATATGATGGTTTCAGGGTTACCTTTTAAAAAAAATTTTGCATTATGTAAAATAAAAGAACAAACTTTTTTAAGTTTATTTTTTTACTTTATACTAAATAAATAAAGTGAAATTAAATAAAAAATGGAGCTGCACAAGGCACGTAGTAAAACCCCCAAAGCTCACTCAGGCGGCTTGAGGGGCATTCTGATCGTGCAAAATTCTTGGAAAAGCCAGAAGCGATCCGCCTCAATTGAGCGTCTAAATTTGATGTTAATTCATACAAGATCAATATGTGCAAACTCATTGTCCGCGACAATTAGGACAATTATTGGCTTGTTGACCGAGAGTGTTGAGGTAGCCTAGCAGGCCTCTAATTTCCTGGGGGCCTATGTTCACAACGCCCACTCGATTCCTCATTAGAGGCTCGCAAACTGATCAAAGGGAAGGGCGCCCGTAAGGGAGTCTTTCTCATTTGCATGCATTATATACTGCACGAAGGTCACTGCGGACGTCCCGAAAACTGTCCAGAATCGGTCGCTTCCTGCCGTCTCCACGCGCGTATATTCCATGAATTGTTTCTCGGATCTCGGATGGGCCGTACGTCATGCCACAGTTGCGATACTTTCATATATTGCGCCTCACTAGGTGCCCTACTTTTAAAAAATAAATTCAGGAGGGAAGATAAAACTACGCGTTTTGCACCCTCCCAGCTGGCGAAGCAGGAGATCTGAAACTCTGCCTGCCGGCTTAGCCGTCCAGTGAGGCGCTGACCCCCCTCCACCCCCCCTCCCCCCCGAGCTTAAAGATGAATATTCCATGAATCCCCGGCTTCGAAGTTATTATTCCCACCAAACCCCCCAAGAGAGCCATTCCTTTAATCTGTTTTCCCATGAATAACCACCATGTGCGAGATCTGAAATCATGCCCGAAGAAATCATACTGAAACGTCCATATTCCCCGGGAGGCAAGACCCTTCAGAATAAATTACGGCAGATGGCTATCAGCTAGGGGTCAAAGCTCCATTTATGCAGGAATGCCTTTGATGTGATGGAAAATGTCGTCACCCACGAAGGGATATAACTTCTCTCTCTCTCTCTTAAAATTCCGCTGGCCTATTTAGTTACAAAGGCAAGTAGGCAAATATATTCACGATAAATTTATCTTACACAACAAATGAATTCAGTAAATGAAGATATTTCACTCCACCTTATTTATTCCGTCGACATTATTTCAAGTACAGACTGAAAATAAACTAATGGAATCATTTATCAAGAACGCAGTTTTGTATCAAACGTTTTAATGCGTATGTGCGACTATATTTACATTAGGAAACAAAAAATGGTTCCTAAAAATGTTGATATTCAATAGTACTATGAGAATCTTCATAATTTATGACATTTAATTACAATAATTGGAGTGGAGAGTAGGAAAATCAATTCTAGGGTACAAACCTGCATGGGGGATGTTACCGAAGTTTTTTCATCCCTCATACCTTACCTCATGCCTCATTACTATCCCAAGCATTTTCTAATGCATAAGGCCACTACTAGTCAAAGACTCTTTCAGATTAAAACAAACAGAGGAAGAATTCCGAGACTAATATCATGGTTTGGAGGGATTTACTAATGGAATCGGTGTAAGAAATATTTAGTTGGAAAATTTTTCCAATAGTTTGGGTTCACCGAGACGCCATTTTCTTTAAACTGGAGTATATTGTCCTCCGCACTAGTGATGGAAAAATGCTGGTCAATGTTGAATCGATTTTCAATCAAAATTAAAAGCTCGACTTTTCAAAAAAATCGAAATTTGAACCAAAAGATCGATCCATCGAAAAATGGACGGTTAAAAAAAAACCATTTCATACAAAATCATGTATACTATTCATTCGAAAAATAATCGAAATACACGTTTTATGAGTAGGAAAAATATAATTAGAATAGATGGATGAAATATTTGTAGTAAGCATTTACAAATGCACCCGCGTTAAAGTTTTGAGATCACCGCTTGGTACCATTTGGCTCCCCTAAAATTTTTAAGAAAGATCAACTGAATGGGATGATTTCTTGATGATCGAGAGCGTGTATTTTCAATTTTATCAGCATTAGAGAAATATTTTTCACTGGATACATATGACGTTATCAGTAATTATGCTTATACCCACTCGTTTATATTCACATTTTACGTGCATACAGCCTAATCTTAACCTCCTACCTTAGTGTCTACGTTTCTACTTGCTGAGAAGTGCTACCACGTACATTAGTAGACTCTAAGATGTCGTTTTCTCGACCCTCTTACAAAAAGATCCACTCATACTTTTTTCTTATTAATCAAGGAGTTTCCTTCGTTCAAGACTTTATTTCCTTGATATCTATTCTTCTATGTAAGTTTTCTAGTAAGTAATGTACTTTCTAAGTAAGTAATGTACTTCCTAAGAACTTAAATTTCACTAACTGCTAGGCTATGAGACCATCCACTTTTATGCTGAATTTCACGTTCCTCATCCACTTGACCTCGTTCCATTTCTTCAACAGATTCAAATATTTTCCGCATACACGTGTAAAATGCATCCATATCATCATTCCTTCCGTTTAAAGAAGAGAAAAGGTAGATTGTCCAAGCGCTCTACTCAACTGAAGACTATGGTATGGGTTTCAAACGGTGCTTTCTATGCCCAACTTCTTCCTTTCCTCATAACTCACGCGCAATGGCGCGAAGGGAATGAAATCTTAATGGTCTTCTCAAGGAAGAAGACGCACGGAAGCATTACCGTAAAGAGGTCAAACACACTGCCATTTGTGGTTCTGGTGCACTCTTTGGAAAGTTTTCGTGACCAGCCGAATAATTACTTACGCTAGTTATATGACTGGATAGAAAAACGTTGGAATTGAATAAACCACAGCGTGAACGGCAAAGACATGACACAGTGTGACAGGTGGATGTATTATCTACGTGAAATCGTATACTGAGAAAAATTTATGAAATACGATTTCATTCAAAAGGTTTACATAGATAGGCGCACGTATGAAAAACAAAGATAAAAGCGAGAGAGTTGATCCCGATAAAATAATGAAATAAACAGTATACACACAAATTCTGCTTGACTAGCAAACAATTGCATGTCCTATCAGATTTTTTTGCTAATGGGTTATAATTTATTGAACTCCTTATCTAATACTTTCATGATAAGCCTGATAAACCAAGGCCTTCCGAGCCTACAATATTTCTGATATAGAGCAATTGCTAATACTTTTGGATTTTTTATGCCTGGGAATACTAGGCTATTCCTCCATTCAATAATTATTAAGATAATAATGTACTTACATAGTGACTAATTTAAGAAAGCATAGTAGTATAATGCTACATACCTATAACTATAAAGCAAACGAAGATACTATGAGCAAAAACGGGAAAATGAAATCGTTTAGCTTTCACTCGCGCAGAGCATTCAATTAATCATCCAGGTTACATGGTA
The DNA here is from genome assembly GCF_921293095.1 of Ischnura elegans. Taxonomy (NCBI): domain Eukaryota; kingdom Metazoa; phylum Arthropoda; class Insecta; order Odonata; family Coenagrionidae; genus Ischnura; species Ischnura elegans. The sequence continues at coordinate 80,913,196 of NC_060250.1, forward strand.
TAGAATCTCCCATCAAAAACAAAAGCTCCACTCGTAAGCAGACAACCAATACTCCACAACTAATGCCGCCACCTCCAATGAAACCTTTTCATAAAAGCCCCACTTTCAGCCACATTGACGGAACACCCCCATCAATTTGCCCTCTCCTCACTTCATTGTGCGTCAGGGCAAAATGATTACACATAACAGCATAATAATTAGTATACACTGAATTAATTAGCGCGCGTCGCGCCCTGGAGGTGCTTTTGGAGGAAGTGCTGAGTGGTTCGTGAAACTGTCAAGAATGTTTACGTCAGTAATGAAATTTGTGACCGGAGAAAGCCAGGTTTGCTGACTATAAGCACGGAGCCGAATAATGAGATCTATATTTACGACTCAGGATAGATTTTCTTGAAGCTTAAAATAATAACTAGAGATAAATTCATGGGGTAGAACTCCTTAAAACGAGGTATAAGATGTGGAATAATAAAATATATATGACGGGTAGGATGAAGACTTGACTAGTAGGATAAAGACTGACTAGATGGGTAATATTGCCTTAGCAGCAACAGAAGTCATTGCAAAATTTCTTGAACCGATGAGATTCAACTCAAATTATTAAATTATTGTTTTTAAAATTCAAGTACAAACATTTATTCAAACATTCTCTTCCGAAGAGGCTAAAGATTGACACTGGTGAGATCCGAACATCGACGCACAGACTGGGTTAGGGCCATTCGAGAGTATCCTTGGAAAGAGTGAGAGAAAGAGATTATATACAATGATGCATACGTATTTTTCATAGTTAAAAATGTATGCTAAATAAACAAACAAAAATAAACACATTTTTTTAAAGGATGGAAATCTCAGAGGTTCTGTGTAGATTAATGAAATGACACCTAGGTAAAGATTTTGAAGCACTTAGGTATTGGCTGGTGAACAATTAAAGAAATAAAATACGGTAAAAAGACAGTGACAGGAATGCTTAAAAAACAAATTCTTGCATATATAAACACTGGTGATCAAGCGGACATTTTTGTGCCTGTTATACGTAGTGTTTAACGTCTAGAAAACTTCTATGAATTTCTTAATTTACAACCATTGCGTACTTTGTACTGCTTACAAATACAACATTTATACAATCCATTATAAAGAGAAACTATCAAATCCTTGGTTCTTTGAAAAACCTTGATACGCCATGTAATCCATAATCTTATGATCAAAAGTAACACCCAAAGCTACGAGAGGCACTAATACAACCCCATTATGTTAACATCTTTCAACTTCAATGGCTACCAATCCCACTGACTTCTAGCAAATATTCGGCAATATTAACACGAGAAATTTTTCAATCGGGGCCTTATAACTCCCTAACTGAAAGTTTTATTGTGAGCTCTCACCACGAGTTTTGCAAGCTTGAATTAAAGATGAAGAACCGGATAATTCATCGAGATATGATACCATTAATGACTTTTGCCTTAAAAACTTCCTCTCTTGTATCTAAATATCTGCAAAGTCATTGACATATAATGAAATCGTCTAAATAATGCAATGGATAGTACGCTGTAATTTCATTAGACTTAAGAGATTATAGATTATATGTAGGTATACGTAATTGATTGCTATGCGGGACGCAATCCCTTCAAAAAATTTTGTCAGTGAAATCCGTCAACTACTCCAATGACAACGAAAAGAAGAAGGAGAAGAGAGAGAGAGAATTCCACTGATGAAAAAAAGAACAAAAGGAGTAATTGAACGAGGGAAAAGGGCGTTCTTGAAAAGTTTGGCAATAGACAGCAGCATCTGGCAAAGCAAAGAGATTAGAAGTGAGGGAATTAGGAAAGCCATTGTTACGGCAAGTCCAGGAAAATAATGAAAGGAGGGAAGGTAAAGAAAAAATGTGAACAAAAGGCCTGCTTCATAAAATTGAGCCGAGGTAAAATAAAAATAAAATAATAGTAAAAGAATGTGAGAAATCATTAAGATAAGAATAAATGAAAGAAATGTGAATAGGCTTGTAGTAGGATAGACTTTCAGCAAAACAACTTACTCACTTCACCAGCACTAAAAGTCAAGTCCATAGTTGGTTTCGCTTTGACAACCCGCATGAGTTGTATCTTTGAAGAGGCATCTTCATATTCACTTTGAATATATTCTTTTGGAGTTGGTCCAAAGGATAATGGCAGCTTATTTTCTTATCGCCTCCTTAAAAGAAGAAAGATCCATCTAGTTTACTTAACTAAGAGTCCATACAATTACAAAGAAACACAGAAACTCAATTAAAGATTCAAATGGAATAAATGGTAGTATAAATTTGGATTCTAAAGCTGTTTTTTCCTCTGTTGCTACCCCATGAGTTGAATAGAAAATATTATGCAATTGCTACTCAAAAATAAATATAAATGGAATAAATACTGCGTAATAGAATATAACAGACACAACACCTCATTCCAAAAAATAAATAACATTTCTTCGGGTGTAATTTTCTGGACCAGTGTTCTGTAAAATCTCCATCACCAGCAATATCAATCACACATACATAGTTGAAATACTAAGACCGCCATCGCTTTTTCTGAATCCTCTCAAAGTATTCAGAAAACCATTCTAAGCTGAAATGGAGGTATTTTTAAGTTAAAAAAGAAGAAGGAGCAACTGCTCAGTATATTCTGCCTACCTAAGAAAGTCAAACCTTTACAGTGTAAAATTCCGTGACGAATTCAGCATCCTCATACAAAAGCGTGGGAAATGGATTTCGTATTGACTGACATCATAAAATTGCTTCTCGAGTGATGCATGCGAGACTCTGTGACATACGAGGCCCTCAACAGCTTTTCAAACCTTTGCACATACTACATCCGTGTTTCTGCCGTGTAATGACTTCAAAATTTATTCATAAGTCGAAGCCAGAACATCATCAGCACAATGATAATACTATTAAGAGTTTCTTGACTTCTGATACATGTCATGATACTAAATCCACATATGAAAATATTATTCAATCAGTTCCCTAACGACTACACAGAGAACAAAAGAGGCAGTTAATTTAGTTCCAAACAAAGTTACAAAAAAAGGTCTAACAGATCATTTTCCAAACACACTAGTGAAATTAATTCAAATATAGAGTCCACTCACATTTATCAAGAAAAAAATTAGAATCAGGAATGAAAATTTTTCTATGGTCAGAATTGTGAGACTTTTTCATAATATGCCCAAATACAAATTTAAGGCTTAGTCGAAAACTGGAATTTTTTTAATTCTAAAAAACCTTTGCCTCATGACATTAAACCAATATCGGAGTATGTTATTTAAGTCTGGTTTTACTATACACACGATTCCAAGCTTATGTTGCTACTACTTAGCCAGTCAGCATTTAATTAACCTTAATATGACGGGTCGCTGCATGGGTGCTTTTTATTCTGCTTATGTTAAGGAAAACAATAGCGTATTTTTCCCAAGTACTTAAAAAGGATATTCTTTATACAATCAAAATGTAAAAGTAAGTATTAAAATACTTTTATTGGAATTCATCAGCGGAATCGGTATTTATAAATTAGATTTTTAACTATGTTATGTAGTGGCCTTTAGCATTGTATCAGACCAAAAAATACTATCTATGGTCCTCTAACTTATGACTTGACCGATATATCTGCAACGCCCACCAGGATAGTAGAAAAACTACAACTTTATATTAAGAGCATACACATAATAACATAAATTCCAATTTATGACATTTATTCAGAAGTTATCCGTTCTACATGTTTTAATATTTAGTCACAGATTCAGTACCGTAGACTGGGGTGACTTTGTGACTGGTGGGGTGACTTTGTGACAAGAGGTCTCTTTTTCGTATTTTTTATCTCGCACCGCGACCATTCGTGAAAGAGATGTACTGGGAATTTCATTTGTCAGACATGCCGCGACATGTTTCGGCAGGCAGATGGAGCTTCTAAGCACGTAGTTCTTTCTGACGCCATTGCCTAGCTACACTATTTTTTACTCTTTCGGAAAAGGAGGGAAAATTTTATTGTGAAAACCTTTCTGTTAAAGGTATATCTAAAACAGGTATGCATATTTGTTTATGAATATGTTGGGCATATTATTCTAGAATATCAATTAAATCAAGCCATTTTTGTTGAAAATATGAGACAAAAACTGGAATGCATGCACTTTGTGTGGTGATTTTGAAGTAAGCTTGTCAAAAAGTCACCCCGCCATGATTTTAGGAAAATTTTTTATCATATTTCTTTTGTCTTTGCAACACTGAGAGGAAGATGTAGACCTATAAAAAGAAGTGGGGTGCAAGGGCCAAGAGAAATTACTGCAACCCCTAGATTTCGCCATATTTAGAGTTCTAAATCTGATTTGGCGTGATATTTTGTCGGATTGGTTGCAATCAAAGTCCAGTAACCGGAGCAGGTCCGTTCCAAAACACGAACTGCCTAGTATGTTAAAGAATATTATGGACAAGCTGGAGGAAAACAGTAAAAATATCTCCAGTCAGGATGCAGGAAGACAGGAATTATTCCGCTAAAAAAATGGAATTTTTCCGAAGACTTTCTAAGGCCGTCTTGGAAGAGAGCCCGCCGTCAGTACCAAGAGTGGTTCATAAGATCTTCATAGAAGAGCTAAACAAAAATAGAGAAGAGGTTACAGGATGCCTTGCCCCCAAAAGAAGAAGAAGCGAGGGTCCTTTGAGGTGAAAAATATCAATTCGGGAACACCCATTTCATCGCTTGCAAAAATTCTATAGCTTTGCCAAAGCATAAAACACTTGTAAATTAAGTAAATATAGTTTTTCATTTGTCGAAATTGTGACATTATTCTTTTAGCGTACTTTGTAACCCAAAAAAAATTGTCAGACGACGACGTTTTCCCTTTATATAGTTGCTCATATTAAAGATGCAGATTATTTGAGGACATTGTCTTTGAAAGAAAGGTTGAAACTATCATATGACGTCATCCGTTTCAGTTTATGTTAAAAATTTATCAGCGTACGAGCAAAACGTGCAAAACTTGTCACAAAGTCTACGGTATTCATTTAGGTGGCTTTCGTAGCTCGTTTTTGCGTATTTCTTGCAGAAATACATACTTAAAGATATTATTATCTTATCCATTACATTTACTTGTCAAATTTCGCGAAGTCACCTTTTGCAATAAGAAAAAAATGAACAAAGTACACAAACACACCATGCCGAAAAAAATTATATGATTTAAAGCATGATTTTAGGACTATGAAGTTACCGACCGAAAAAGAAAAGCGATTAAGTGCCGATATTACATGCTGAATAAATGGGAGTTCCACGATATAACACGTGATTCGGTCTACTTTAAGACTACACATTTATCTTAATTACATATAGACCGAAATATCTTAAAAAATAAGGTATAATGGTTTGCATAAATCTAGGACTCTGTGTACTGTATTATTAAAAACATTATTATTCATAATTAGTTATCATTTGTACATTATGAAGTCGTACCAATGATAGAGGCACGCAATGATTAAAATACAAAAAATATGTAGCCAAAATGACTGAATGTACAAATTTTGAGTCCTTAAGCATTTGTCCTTTGGCTTAAGAAGAGCTTGCAACACCGTTCCTAACCTGTTGATTCAATGACCCGAACTGATATTTAATGCTGCTAGAGAACTATTCAGATAACTAGCTCCTCAAATGCGAAAGATATTTAAATCCTCAATTCTCTCACGTTTGTTATTTTGCCACTCACTTCCATTACAAGCAATGCTGGAGGGATTTATTTGAAGGATGTTAACACAGTTTACACCCAGTAAGCACCACTCCAAGGCTCACCCTAATCTCGCAAATGCAATGCGAAATATTCAGGAAATCGAAAGAATTTTTCCAGCCACGGTGAAGGGAAAAGAATTCCTGTGAAATGGAAATGGACTAAAAGGTTATACGGAGTGTTACTCTAATCACCGGCATTCCAGTTTCCAGGTCAATGCACCGAGTTTAACACCACCTTGCGTAACCATATAAAAATGCAAAAGAAATTGGATCAATATGATTCAAATACTGTGTTCAACGTGAATGGTACTTTGGCACGGATTTAATCTTGTACTATATTCACATTTATAGGTTATAAATCACATGAATAAGTTGCCAAAGTAAAGGGGTTATTTAATTTTTAAGAATACAAATTGACAGATATGCTGAACGAAAAAATGCTTGTTACATTAAGTATATTTGTTGTCTTTCAGACAAGGAGAAAATGTAACATACTAAAATTTCGTACTAACAGATACAATACAGTAATGTCCCGCGTCCACAATTACTAACTATTTTCTCTACCAGAAGAATTCTATCAGTAGGAACACCCATAAACAGCAAATACGTTATCTCATCACGCTATCTTTTTTGCCACGTAAGTCGTCCACCATAGCAACTTAGCGTGGAACGGGAGCATCTGCATTAAAATAGGAAAGCAGGTATGGTAAGAAACCGAACGTCACTGGGATATTAATGCTTGTAATTCAAAAAGTATACAAATGGGACATCATATGCCTCCATAAAGATTTTTTAAAGGTAATTATTTTGTCTCTTTCTTATACTTTATGCACAACTCCCGAAGTGTAACACCTTCTATCGCGTAGTTGCTCGTCTCTTTTGAAAAAAATACCGATTAAACCGACGTCAGAGATTAACAGCAATAACAATTATGGAATTTTATCATGCGAGAAATGTGAACGTTGAGGACAATGCTGATTTCCAATATGTTTGTTCCCGCCAAAATAAAAAATATGTGAATTCCACGAATACCGAGTAGCAACGTTGACATAATTATGTTACAGAAAATGTTAAAATGTGAGCTGTGAATGGTACATGCTCACTTATGACGTGGGATTTTTTGTCACTGGTATTTTTTTGTGAAAATTAGGTTCAAAAGTGATTTACTAACAAATAATTTCATTTTTTTCATAATGCATACAAACTGCTTATAGATGCATATATTTACATCTACACCTATATCTACATGCTACCCCGCAAGCCACCAAAAAGGCGTGCCACAGGGGATGTTCAGATAGCAGCAGTCAACATACAATAAGAAATGGTCTAACAAAATTATATAGTTTTAGGTAAACAACAGACAATTACAACTGACTTACGAAGTATTCAGCACCTACTTAAATTCTTGCACAGGTTTTTCCGGAAGTAACTAGCAAAAACAGATTTATAAATCCAGCTTCAAAGAAGTATGCATAGAAAAACAGAGAGAAAAGGATTGGATGATTTTATCTGATACAACCCTTTTCTTTTAGCAACCAAATAAAAGGAAAATAAAAACAGTCTCACCGCCACTGCGACGCGGCCATGCCAACAGCAGTCGTCATGTGAAGAAAACGCAGGACGAAAATTCTTTCTCAAGAGAGAATTGTCTTCGCGCTCCATTATGAATCGGAAAAGAAGATGAAGGAAGAAGCTCAACCTTCGTTCCACCGCGATCCAAGTTGGAAAATGAGCAGAAAAATCAGGTATCATCTGTGAAATCAGAGGACATCGGTGGCATTAGTGCGTAGAGGCCACGTCTCCTCGTCTTCTACATCTACAGCAACCCTGTCGCTACAACGCCGTTTACACACAAAACTGGAGATGCTCTAACGATATTACGCCTATCATATTTTGAAGTCCTTTATATTACGGAGGAAAAAACGAATTCCCATGCCTATTCGTTCGGTAAAATGTCTCCCTTAATTTATTTTGGACCTAGAAATGTAGCGTAAATTTAATATGATTCTCTTTGTGTTGCTCTTAAAGTTATTATTAAATACTTATTATCAAATTTTCAAGCAGTCTAAGCCTAGCGCGCAGCCTTTGAGTCTCAAGAGGCTAACATCCTTATTCGTTTAACAACAATGTAAAGCTGTCTGTATCCCCGCAGCAGTTTTTTTTACGAATCGCGTAGGTTTCCTTAGTATTTATTTAAGATCACGGATTAATTCTTCTTCCAAATCCTTTTCTTGCCCTCACATCAATCCAACTTTGTCGTCAAATCCCCACGTTAAAGTTGACTCATACCTATAAAATCATAAAATATAAAGTTTTACAATTCTCCTTAACCCTACGGAAATAAAACATTCTGGTTCACTTGCAACCTTCATTAAAAATCTGTTACCTCTTATGTTCACTCAAAATACCATTCCACAGTCTCGAGATTACATGAAAAATTTTCATAGCCATATGTAAAAGAAGATAATATTTTTAAATGGCAGAGAATTAACTTTGATGACTTGTTTGAGTTTGTGAGGCTAAAATAAACAATCTCCGGCAGGGTTGGCTTATTCTCCAGAAGAATATTAAACCTACTTATAACAATTAGAGTTCCATAGAGACAAGCACTTTTCCCGAGATAAAAATTACATTCCACGTTATAAAGGTATAAAAGTAGGAAAATTAGATAAGAAAGTTTAAGCCTTGCCAGCGTCACGTAAAAAGGAAAATAAAATTACCCTACTGATAAATAAGAAAGTGTTACCAAATCATTCTCATTTTACTCAATAGTACGAATTTTTTATTTCCCCGAGAGCTCTATCTTGGGAGTGTTAACGCATTGAATGAAGAACCATTTTCCTCATTCGTGGACGTGAGTGTGAATTACTGCCTTCTATATTTAGTGACGAGTTTTCGAAGTTATCTTCACCCTTACGCGGTTTATTTAAGAAGAAATATTCATTATAAGTATTACATACATGGGCTATATAATGTTAGTGGATTATTTCTTTCCTCGAATTTTTTACACCTGATTAATTTCTAGAGGCAATGAGCTTCACCTGCCGTCCGTAGCATATCCCTTGCCGTACGTAATAAATATGAACCTACGCACAAGGACAATCTCGAATGAAATGATTGCGTTCAGGATTAATCTCGACTAATTCAAAAATGCTAATAAAATTATAATCATCGGTAATTTTCCATGTAGAGATTTTATCCAACTACTGATTTCAAGCTAATACCAAATGTAAAGGTCTTGAGTGAATACTCTTCGTGAAAAATTGCGCGCAATTTTTATTTTATTTATTAGAAAATCTCATCAGATGTTACCCTTAGAAATACCTTTTTGCACGAAATTTGTGCGGATAATGGATAAACTGGTGCACACACGTATGGCGGATTTTCTGAGAAAGCGAACTAAATTTTCTGTTTGACGTTCCGGTTGTCCCACAAAAAGTAAAATTCCGCACCAGCTCACTTTCCAGTGATTTTGTGTCTCATATCGTTTTCCTTTTTGGCTCTGTATAACAGAAAGGTTAGTATCCTTACTTTTTGGAGCGCTTTGAGCAATGCTTCATTAAAATATTCGAACCTTATTCAGAAATAGCCAGAATTCCTGGAATCATGTCAACCGGTAAAGTTTGAGCAAGCACATGGAACTGAAAGTCCCTGTACCGAACATATGGTCGTCAGAGCCAAATGATCTTTCTCTTATAGACATAGAGAAATGCAGTCGTCAATGCTTGGCTAAATAAAAGCAAAGGGTACAAAATATCCATTTTATATGGTAAAGGGGAAATTATAAAATGAAACTGCCAGGCGTATACTTGACTTTATGATAAAATTAAAGTAAGTTTGCAAACTTTACAGAATGACCTTCGCTTCCATCAATAATATATTGTAAATATGTAGAAAAATACAAGCCCCAGAAACATCTAACAGCCAACTCAAAAATCTCTCGTTGATGTCTTGAGTAAAAATTCGATTTAAAACCGTTGAAAATTGATTCCATAAATGAATTTACCGCTTTCAGACGATATGTTGTGGAACATTTTAAGAGCATTAATAAAGAAAGGAATATGCAATATTCTCTTAGACTTTTAATTGAGTGTAACGCGTTTTAACGCCATAAGTGTCATGAGTGTACCTGTTGATGACGCAGTAGCGTTGGAATGCGTTGTGCAAAATGAAAAGTCTAATTGGACATTGCAAAATCTTTTCTTTCTTCATTCAGTAGCTGTTATTTTTAAATAAATATATTATTACATGAAAATCTGAATTCATGAATGCTTTAAAAATAGTAATACCTTTCACTCAAAGATTTTTCTATTATCGATAACTGCCTAACCAAGCCAGGCGCCACCGCCGCCGGAGAAAGCAGTTGGAGTAGAGTACATGACGGGAGAGCTAGAAGAAAGGGTCTCGGTTAATCAAATCTCAACCGTGAATGGGGTAAGGGGTAAGGCTGAAGAGGGATTCACATAATCAAAGACCTCCTCGTTTCGTCCCGCAGCGTGAGGTTTTCCCTGAATCGTAAGGAGTGGAATGGCCCCAGTCACGTACGGCCGTAGGCATCAGCCCTTTCTACTTTGCATGGAGACGCGGTCGCGGATAGTAATGACCCGAAAAAGGGGTTGGAAATTAAGGAGCGTGGTGAAAGGGGGAGAGAAAAAGGGTGGTTCTCCAGATGCGGGCGTTGGCTGGGATAGGGGTTGAGTGGTGGTTGCGTGGTGATAGGGGTGTGGAGGAAATAGTGAGCGGGGTTGGAGCAGAGGGAAAAGAACAAGCGACGACAAGTTGGAAGGGGAAAGGAGTGATTCTGACGGAGGAACAAGAGGCATCTCCCCACAGCAGATGGAGAGATGTAAGCGGGGAAAGGGTAGGCCCCTGACGCAGCAGAAAAATCTTGAACCCCTCAGAGGAAGAGGAGCTTGTACAAAATACGCTCAAGTTATGCTTGTTTACCAGTAGCCATAAGAATCATTTTGGTAGGAAATGACACAAACGTTTATATTTGTGGTTTATTCATCAATATTTTCAAAAGCTATAAAATATCCTGTATTAGGTATGATCTCAGTGCTTGCAAAATAATATAAAGAGACAAAAACTCGGATGGTTAAATTTTTTTTGACGGATCTCGTACAAAATATAAGTTATGCATGCTCACATGATCCAAAAGCCATAAAAATAATGCTAATACGAAATGATACAATCGTTTAAATTCGTGACTTGATCTTCAACCTTTTAAAAGGCTATAAAAAATCGGAGTTTATAGTTCTCTACATGGTTTCCGGGTCCGTGTTCAAATTGTTTGCAAGGTGAATTTTTGTGGCCTATAGTGTCTCCGATCTGATCTGAAGATGTGCCTTGCAAAGGCCACTAAACATCATCTTGAAAATAACTTCGACGCAGCTAACTCGGAAACTATGGAGAGAACTGCAATCCAGAGCTGCAAAAGCCTCTGGCAGAAAAATGTGAGTTTATATTTGGTATGATCTTAGCCTGTGCAAAATAAAATAAACAGAGGCAATAAGTAGAGAAGGTAGAAGTTATTATGACGGGGATATAATTAACGAGAGGTTAGGAAACACCCTTTCAAAAACTATTGCTGGTCTACATTTGTGGAATGGTTCTATGGTCATGCTGGGAGAAATAATGCACTTATCGTTAGTAATTTTCCATATTTGCAATGAGAAATCCGTCTGGTTTCAACGCCACTACGTCGTTATCCTATCCATCATATTCAATCCATAGTAATATTAGGGACTAACTGAGGCATCTCTCTGGATGTGAAGGAGAGGCTTAGGTATAAAAAGAGCAGTTCGTTGACGCTACGTAAAATGCAAATCTCTTCAGAGAAAGAGGAGCTTCTTTAAATATAAACACGCCACACTTGGTCTCATGAGTTTATTTCAACAGACACTAGGAATAAAAATCCAGCAGTAATGTAAAAAATGAACGGCATAATAGTCTCTCTTATGTGCTCTTCCCTATACTCCAAAAATGCTAGTGAAAAACTGAAAATACTTGGCATAGTCTGAGTGAATTTAAAGGAAAGCTCTATCCCATGCATCAAAAAAATAGGCTATTAGTGAGAGGGGGTATTGATTGAATAAGACGGATGACCTAGGGGGAACTCGACGCAGAATACGGACATAAGGTATGAGCAGAGAAAGATTTGATTTGGCTCGTGGTACAGCGTAAAATACAGAAAAATAAATAAGGCGGTTAAATATGCATATCAATTCGAGTAAAGCCATAAGGAAAACATTAATCAATTCAAATTGAAAAAATGATGATACAAACATCGCAAATTCAGGGATGGCAAGTGAAACGAGACGAAAATGTTTCGTTTCGACCCAGAGGGAAACTAAAATACGAGACCTAGCATTAGTTTCGTTCGCGCACGAAATTAAAATCACCAAGGAATTTTGTTTCAACCCGGGGCGAAACTTTACTCCCGGGAACCAAACTAAATTAATCGAAACTCCGCTGCTCATAGTTAAGTTTCGATCCCAGAAGTTGAGTGGAGGGGGATAAGAGGGAAAACTTGCGACCCATTACGTTTAACATGCATGTACCGAGGTTAAAACATCGATCTTAAAAATCAAATGGCCACATTGTGTTCACCGCACTCCTGTTAGTGGTAAATATAGACTGCCCCACAGATCGTGTGTCATTTTTGACCAGTAATTTTAGTAACTTTGCATCGAGCAATATTCATATGAGTGCCACATGCACCTAATGGCGGTAGGCCGAAACACAACTTCATTCAAGATAACATTTGTACTTGGTGTGTGGGTGGAGACTAAACTGTTTGAAGGATAAGCACGCGGTCCGTCCGGGGCGAAACATTATCCACGTTTAGTTTCGCCCCGGAGTTTTAGTTAAGTTTCGACCCGAAGTATTTTTGACTCCGTTTCCGTTTCGACCCTTAGTTTAGCTCCCCGGGTTAAAATCCATTTCGTTTCGTTTCTATATTTCGCTCCCGGGAACGAAACTATTGAAATTTTATTGGTTCTGACTTTCGTTTAGTTTCTATTGCCATCCGTCCGCAAAATAGAGAAGAACAGTAGTGAAGTGGAAAAGGAAATCCTAAGGATTGTAGGGGCACACAGGGAAAGAATATTCTCAAGATTATATCTTAAATACCACTGAAGAAACGCTAATGTGCAATCGCTATAGACGCCAAATTTTTCTGCATTTCAGTGTCTCTAGTAATGGTAACCTCTACTCAATTTATATGACGTGCACGTGCTCATATTCACATACCGTGCTTCATTTTTTCGTGACGCTGAAATTTTTGAGCCCGGCTCGCCTGGTTTAACCGCCTCAGAATTAGTGTCTGGAATAAAAAAGATGGGACAATGAAAAATGCGAACCGAAGAGAATGCATAGGATACAAGTTACCCTTGAGGTTAGCTCAATAGCAAGATGTATGAAATCGAACAGCAATATTAAAAGACAAAGTTGTCTGCTTTAGTCACTAAATTATTCCATTTTACTGCATTACTACTAATTACACTATGAGTTACTTCTAAAAAAGGGTGATGCAAACCAAAATTATTGAACGAACGAAGTACACCCTGAGAAGAGTGCATGCTCCATTTGATATCTTTAAGACTATATTTCAAATCACAAAAGCATATATACGATGCATCTTCTAAAAACAGCACGATAGGTTGATACCTATAGTAGTCTAGTAACCTGTATTAGTGTAGCATCTAGTAACTCTTCCTTTCTACATCAATGGTGAAACTTTTGGCAGGGAACTTACGCGGACCATTTCATATCCTAGGTCGAAAATTTCTTCTTTCCAGCAAAGCTAAGAAATCTAAATCATCAATTCCATGAAATTAGGAATAAATTAATTATGTTCCAGGTTGCTCAATTATCAGGTTACCTCACGTGTCCAAAAGATATCTTCCGAGTTTTCCAAATTTTAATTGGAATCGCTGGGCGGTAACTGGAAAGTTTTGCGTTCACTTCGTGCAATAGGATTCAACAGGCACAAACCAAGCTATGCTTACGCCGAGTAGGCATAATTATCTCCTTCCCATACCACTCTACTATTACTTCAAATTCCTGTTGCCCAAGAGATCTAAAATTCTTTGCTCATTTACAATGCATTTGAACCTCCTTGTATTTGCCGGCCACGACTCGTGCAACGATTCATTACCCTCCTTTACTTATAATCTGGACTAAGGGATATTTAAACTCACCAGAACCATTGATTTAGAATTCCAGACTGAATTCCCTGAAATCCGATCTCATGTCGTGAGATTCTCTAATGAAGTCTTTGAATCATGAATAAGAAAATTCCATTTGGCGTCGCACTCGAATGTAATCGAAGTCAATGCGAGAAGGAAAGAGCAAGTCACTTTCCCGTCTCCCTCCTCCATCTCTTTCCCTTATTTAGAGTTAATAATTGAGAAGGAGGGCCTAGCAATTTCAAACTCTCACCCAACACCTGGTGCACTCCGCCTTCGGCTATTACCCCGAGAAGCTACTTCAAAGAAACTCACAATTTCCTCACACCAATCACAGAGCTCAGTCCTTGAAACGAGCTGAACTCAGTCACCATTCCGAGGTCACGAAGACATTTGAACACGAATGAAAGAGCTTAAATAATAATGCAAGAGAAAAGGTTAAAGTCCTGTGCCTCTCTCAAAAAAGCTTTGCCATTCGAGTTCGCATTACAGATAGGTAGTCAGCACAAAATCGCCTCCAGTAAAATGAAGTGTAAAAAGCCAAAATTGATGGATGCGGAAGATGTTTTTTGAACCCATAGCTTCGAACAAGATGTTGAAAGTTTAGGGAACACGAATCTACCCTGAGGTAGCCACCAATGAGGTGTGTTGTTTATTATTTGAAGAAATCGGACAAGTCCGTCGGCCATTAGCTCAAAACGCCAATCATTAGGCCCTGCATTTGATCTCAGAGAAGAGGCTCCTAGTTATTGCTCCTAGCTCCGAGGTGTTGACAACAGTTTCGGGAGCCATCCTGCCGTGTGACACCTTCGACCTGAAGACGGAAGCAGGATGGCTCCCGAAACTGTTGTCAACCATGAACGACAGACGCGGCTGGAGAACCCGAAAATTAGCAGTCAATACTAACTTCTAATTAATACCCGAAAATTTTCTGATTATGAGTTTTACATCTCAATTCAATGATATGAATTATCAATGTAAAAAATCACCATCCAATGTTATTTCTATTTATCAATAGCAAAAGAGGATTTCGGATATCTATTTTGGATCGACACATTTATTTTCGTCGTTAATTTGCGAGTACATCAAATTTATCACCGTCAATTTAACAATTGGTCATAAAGATATTTTACATTAGCTCCAAAACATTGTACGCTAGTAATGGTGAGCTTTTCAGTCCTTCTTGAAAACATTTTAAACCCCAAAAAAATTTAATGATTTTATCATAGTGACAAGACCGTGGTGACTTTATCAAATAAGCAACAGTTCATAATCTCAGAATTAAAAAATAGCTAGTTCTATTGATTATTTCTTATAATTAATTTTTTCACTGAACCTTGTGAGGAATACTTGTTATCTCTAGGCACCGGAAACATTAAGTCCAGCTACACGTGTGTCCATCATTTCCTGAACGCCTATTCACAACTTTTAGTCATAATGAGAAATGGAATATCAGTGCATGCATTCAAACGAATCCAACTTCCACCAGGCTACGCACTCAAAATCGACAACCTCACTTAACCTTTTTCTGTAAATAATTTTTATCGCTCCCGAAAAATTTACGTAAAAAATCATAATTTAATTCAAAGTAAAAACTTCATCGAGTAACCATAAATATTTCCTACAACCAAACTGCCATTTTGAAATCCAGTTACCAAAAAGCCAAAAAAAATTAAGCCAACCAAATTGAACATAGCAAATTAATGACAAGAGCTAGCGAAAAAGAAATTTAGGGGAAAAATAACACTGGGATGCAGAAATAGTCCCGTCCAAACTCATGTTCCTGATAATATTCTGCACTAAAGCATATTAAGCTTATTACAATTGCCAAACTGAATTTGCCTTGCACGGTTGATCCCCACTTTTAAATTTTGAGCATTGTGGGCGAATACTGATGCGAAACTATGCTCCATTTTTTTATACCGGAGCAGATATTCAGGAACCAGGTCACCAGAGGTGCAAAAAATCTCAGTCTTGCTATAAGGAGTACACCGATACGTTAGCACGAGATTTGACTGGTCTTTCTTTAGGCACACGGCACGCAATACCATTAACGTGCACCTTCCGCTTTCGGAGCCCGGGGATTTGACAGCGTGAAAGCAAACGCAGTAGAATGAAATCCCACCCCGTTCTCGCATCGATCAAATCAAGGGAAATAATGATGACGAATTCACTCGGGGCTTGAAGTTCACAGAATTTTCTCCCAGCGTATTGACGGAATCATAGAGGGTGTAAATGTGTCAAATCACTGAAGAACGTCTCATCAAGCTACAAAAAATGTTTACATTCATATGCGCACAGAAAACTACTAAGATGCAGCCAGCTTCATTAACGATAAAAATATGTGTACTTGGAGTATTCAAAGGAAAATTATTAAGGAGTGACTAGATAAATAAAAGGGTAGTCGTAGCAATAAAAACGTTTTCCTCAGGAAAAATGTGAGAACAATCTGAGCAAGTGAAGTGGGATTCACGTAGCACCGCTAAGGTTAAAATTTTATAATTTTAAACAATGCCACGATCTTGTCGATTGCAAAAAAATTCCGTATAGCATCTAGCATGCTGATACAGATAATGTAAAATAATACTGCACTATGTCCATTACGTTACCCTATTTTCCAACCTACGAATGTGATCGTTTTTGTCTAAAATTATGAACGAAAATTATTAACCCTGTTCTTTTAGTTAAAAATTTGAAAAATTGAGCAAAATTCTTACACATGATGGGATAAAATTCATAATATAAAAATTACCGAGATTACATACGACGACGGTTTACCTATCTATGTTTTTATTTAGTAAAAGAGTGGAAAAACAAGGCACCGTATAAAATGTCACGTTTGAGAATACATAATCATAAATAATACAGCAATAATAAAAGGCACTTGAGGAAGAGGTGAAGAGAAAAAAATGAAAATGCATATTTTGGGGACATAGAGGACATGAGGAATCTACTGTAGAGAAAGGAAAACGGTATGCATTCCGGTGAGCCTATTGCCACTTAATTATTCATGGCTTGGCTCATTTTAATTTACATAGCTTTGCTAGTGTTTTAGGTGGCTGACTATACCAACTTTATACAAGTTTTCAAAATATGCCCTCGGCAGAAAGAAGCATTAAAAAATCAGATCGTTTTTATGCAACCAAGCTTTGCATCGCCATAGCATATTCATCGAGATAATAAATATCCACCGCGTCATGCAGAAAAATATTATTTATACTTCGAAAAAAAATGGGGAAAACTGGAATTAGATAACAGGCCTTTTTTGTGGCTTAATTCTTCATTAAATGAATTCAGAACATTAAAAACACAAGGAAAATTTTTCAACTTAATATCTTCTCATTCAGTAAAAAACTCCAGTTTTGATTCATTCGTTTCCCCGATACCCGAAAAACTAGTCGCAAGTTACCGAATTGGCTAAGGTGAAAAAAAAATATTTAAATTTATCTCCATCGCCCCGAGAATAACACAATGAGGCGGAGGGTGGGGTTTTCAACAGAAAATAGTAGACGATTATAATATAGGGGCGACCTACCCAGGAAAGGCCGGAAAGAAAACCTATTTGGAACGCGCGGAGTTTACCCTGCCCGAGCCAACACCTAGGCCTTTCTAGCACCAAGTATAAAATTTTTAACCATTGTTAAGCAAGTTTCCCAAGAAGCCTTGGTCACAGAAGGTTAATTAACCTAAAAGCACGTAGAAATCACAAAATTGATTTTAACAAATTATTTCATAAGATAAAATATATGGAACAGGTAAAGAAGAATGTGAAAGCAAAGACAATCGTAGGTGTGAAAAGATAAGCTGATAGAAGAATTGTGTGCAGAGCAGATTTTATTATTGTTTACCAGTTATGATTACAGCAGATCTAATTTGACTGTTTAATTAATATTCAACTTAAGTTTTTTTTTATTTATATAGTGGCTAATTACGATTTATTGCTATCGAGCAATCAACATCTTTTTCACATTTCACAGGACTTACTTAGATCTTATCCATTTTGCCACCGGAAAATTAATCACCAGAATCAAATTTTGGCCTGATGAGATGGTTACGCTTGAAGTGAGTGGACTTCATGAAGCGTAGCCTTTGATTCAACAAGTTTTCCAAACTCAAGTCAACAGCAGGACTGCAGTAACGCCACAGGCATTACAAGCTCTTGAAAACTTTTCCCCTTAATTTTCGTTGACTCGGAGGCTTTTAAACTCTTCCCCCTAGTTTGAGGCCATACTCTCTCACGGAGCGCAATGAGAGAGACATGGCTACAGTTGACCCAAAGTCCCTACTTTTTCGGCTCTCTTACCTTGACTTCCATCTACTCCGGGTTTTTCCTTCTCACATGGTCTACTCTGTGACGGATTTCGTGTGACTGGAATCTTTTTTTAAAGCAATCATATTCACAGTACGAAAAGGAAGATGCAATCAATCCAATAATCAAAAAAGTAGTAACCCCCTTTACAATAACTGAACTTGGCGTATTTTACTCAAACCCATTCACACATTTGGGTACATTATTTCACCAATTACAGCCATAAGCCTTTTATGAATCGTCGAATAAACCTTTCAGAACTTTTAAATAGTTCACGACCCTACACCTTTCTTGTTACAGCACAATTTTATGAGAAATCAGTCCTATTATCAACTAATTTCAATTTGACTGACACCGCTTGAAGGTGCTGTTAGATGCTCTACATAAATTCTCAAACCAATATGGGCCCTAAGTCATCAATCAACTATGCATACTTAAAAATAAATATTGCATTGGTAAATTAAATGACAGGTTTTGTTGATTTTAAGTTAATTTAAAATCAATTCCCAAATCTATATCGAAGCACTTTTGTAGCAACCTAAATTATTGTGTTTTAAACCAATATTTAATTATAGCTGTGAAATCTTGCTCTTCATCTAAATGGGTACTAGAAATACAATGTGTTACAAAAAATCAGCGAAGAATATTCATTCATCAACCTTTTAAAGACCTGGTGTAAATCTCTCTTTTGACTTCAAAAACTTGCGAACTCAGGCCAGCAATTATCTCTTTCCTCCTGAGCTAACTTGTGCCGTCCAATACGAACAAAGTTTGCAACGTCACAAGAGAAAATAATGGCCTCTTAAATTGGGGCAAGGCCATAGACTTGGATCGAGCGGTGTTCATTCTACTTTCCTTCAGAGATAAGAACTAATTTGAGGTTAATTCAATAGCATGTGAACCACAATTGAAGCACGTATTGAATATACAAATTTGATCAAGGAGCATTGGCCATTGTACATAGATGAAATTGAATAATAAATTGAGCAACGAACACTACTCCTATATATATATATGAAAAATAGCCAGGATATCTGCATAAATATGATTACATTTTATGTATACCTACGCAAGGAATGTATCATAAAAGCCGTTGTTTTGCCACCCGCTGGGCAAATGTTTACCCCATTGACACATCAAAGGAAAATTGCAAAATAAGATTTAAAAAAGAATGGAACACACGAGAATTGATTGTGACTGACACCAAGTTCAACGGTAAAAATTGTTTTCGTGGTTTAAAAATCAATGAAAGATAAATGTCAGCTAGCAAAAATATTTTAACTTCCATCGGGCCAGGACAAGGATTAGAAGTGCTGGAAATTAAGAGCTAGCAAAACAGCCGTGTCAACTGCGATGTTGCAACGATGTTCCAAACGTCATGCTTGTGTAACAATTGCGTAGCTACATAATTGTTCTCAAACTTACTAAAATTTACATTCAGTGCCATCCCTTAGTGAATTTTACAGCAGCTCAGGCGATTCCAAAAAGTTCAGTAACACTTCTGTTACAAAATACATGATAAAAGTAATAACTGTGAGCTAGAAAATTTAATGATTAGATAATGCGTAAAGCGTAAAAGAAGATAGCCAGAGATTTTAAGGTAAATTTTTATTGAAAACTTCACCTTAAATACGTCCAAGTTAAACAGAGTAATAATTTTTTCACAACAGTAAGTCTATACCCAGATATAAGAAAGCTGTTCTTGCATTTTATAATTTTTTATAGGTAAATATGATTAAATTGTAGAAGGCTTTTCGTGATAAAAATTATAATTCATACGGCCGGCAACTAATCTACAAGCGCAATTTCCTCCGGAACACTATATGACAAATTTCTGGGAGTGCTACATTTCTCTACGTAGACCGTTGTATGCGTGGAACCAATCTCTCTAAGCCATATTTCATAAGAAATCATTATAGAAATTCATTAGCATTTTATATAATTACAACTCGTTCACCTCAGCCATTTGCAAAATAAAATTATAATATTCCAATAGGCAAAAACACTTGATACATTTTTTCAAGTAGGTGTATTTTATAAGGCGTTGGATGACAACAATATTTTCGCGAATTCCCAAGAAACCGATGTTAGGGTTATAAGCTTACTTCTTATGCTTTTATAATTAAATCTTATGATATTATTTTCTTCCTCTCACTTCTTTTTATTTTTTGTTTGTTTTTTGCATCCGAATTGCATCATTTTAAGTGTTCTTGCCCAGCCCTTGATCCACACAAAAGAAGAAGCAACTAATTAAAACGATCTCGTTCTTTTGCTATTGCCTCACACTGGTAACGGTGGCGATGGCCAAGGAATAGGCATAATGAAATATTGAGATGGGGATGTGGGAATTGAAATAAATTCGTATTAAAAGCACGACCGATTGAACAAGACATCAATTAATTATTTTAATAAGGAAAAACCAGTGTAAATATTGAAATTTTCCCACGATAAAATTTAACATTATTGTTTTACCATGGAAAAAGAAAGAAATGACAATCATGAAAAGAACCAAGGTTTAATAAGGTATAATCAGTTGGGATATAATACTGAACACTATCCGGTAATTGTGAGTGAAATTTTTTCGACAGAAATCAAAACGCTCTGATTCAGCAGCACTATAATTTTAAATGAAGTTAGGGAGAATAAGGTGAGAAATATGTTGTTGAAAAGAAAGTTGAACCAAGATCTCTAGAGCAGCATACCTTGATAGGTTTAGCCAATTGAAGTGGAGAACATAGCCATGACTCACTGTTGTGTCACCCTACAAAAAAATTTAAACTCATTATTCGAAGTCCTTTACTTTTTTTCAGTTGTTCGCCTAAAACATTAACTTCCTTTAAGGGCCTTAATAAAGTTGCCCTCAATGAAAAAACCAAACTTCCGAATTTTTTCCGAGTTCCCATTACTTTCCACCAAGATCGAATTTTTATAGTATTTTGATTATAGAAGTATTTTGAGTCGTTTTTTGGCGAATATAGGCTGGAAATCTTTTTCACCACTGCCTGCAACTACCCATTTTCTGCATCGTTGTTGGGCGTCAAAATTATATCCACAGCTTTGATCTCTCCATTGGTTTTAGAAATTAGTAGTGATTCTTTCCAGAATAAAAATGCATCTATAATTTTAAATTACTTTTTATTTTCACAATTGAGCTTCTGCAAATGAAGCGGAAAATTTCATTAGTCTAAAGCATTTTCTCCACCAAGTGAGCTCAATCATGAATTCGTATAGTTTCGCATATGGAATCCATATTTTTTCAATGTTCCTCATCTCCTAGAAAGAAAAATAACCTTTTCTTTTAAAAAATCGTACATTTTACGTAAATATTATTAGGTTTCCCCAACAAAAAAATACCTCCTTTAAAATGATTTCCTCAGTTACTATTACCCCGACGTTTTTCTCATATCCCAAAATGACATTGAAAAACCGGCATAATCAAAGTCCATGAACCTCCATGTAACTTGGACACAACTTTCAAGTTCTTAGCCCAGCCTTCTTATCTCATCACCACTTTTACCAGAAATTGTTCATTTCAACAACTTCGATAATTTTCTTATTAATCTTCACCTTGCACAGCTTTATACAGTGATATTCATTGTCAATCCATCTTCAATATAACCTTTTCAATATGTCTTATTGGTAGTGGCACCGAATTTTAACGAATCGCAATATAAATTACAGTATATTCCAACAATATTTGCATCCTTAGTTGTCGTAAAACATAAAAACTATGCCTGCATAGTATGAAAATCATTTTCATACAGTTAATTTCACAATAATGTAAAGAAAGAAAAAACTGAGAGATTTCGCCATTCGCCATTGCTTTATTAATTAGCTTATCATCTGTTACTAATTGGTTGATTTACTAATCAAGTTCTCCTATTATACCACACACCATAATCCTCCTCTTCGCTTGTTCATTTTTCACATCACAGTCGCAAAGCATAAACCCAACATTAACGACCGATATCAATTTTATCTTTGCGTTTTTGATGTGAGAACATTGAGGGTAGACCCTGGATTACTTCTCTACCTACAGATACTCTTACGGATTCACTATCCGCTGGACTCATTCCGACAGGCTGAGTCATATTTCCAGCAGATATTGGAAAAAATAAAAAAATCCCTTTGTAGTCCCACATTTTTACGAGTGCTCCTTCCGCATATGAAAACAGAGCCAAGGGATACTGCAAAGGGACAAGGTAAAGGAAGGCAGAGGCCATTGAGATATAAAAGAAATTAGTTTTTGGAGCCGTTATTTCTAGTCATTATGGCTCCGACTTAGCGGTAGCGGGTGAGAAAATGAAAGAGGAAAATAATACTGAAATTTTAATTTTTCACCCTCAGGGCATAGTCGCCTGGATCAGTGTCATTTCCGTATCTGCTCAGATGAGGACGAAAAAATATATTAGCAGCATAAAAATGTAATATATTGTAATGAGGGCTTACAGATTGTGCTATGTGGTCGGCTTACGTTATGATGAAGTAAAAATTAGGTCTACTAAAAGAAAATAATACATCTCGCAAGCTTAAGTACGAAACCCAAGTTACAATATAGTAATTACATTTTATCGAGGCAGAGACATATACTTCTCACGAATGATACGGATAATGCAGAGGAAAACAAAATTCACTCAGTACGACTGAAAATTTATCACAGAATATTGTTTCGACACCTATCAGAGAACAAATCCCTAAAATTTTAATTATTAAATTAACTAAACTTTTAACCAAAATAATATTTTATAGATAATCTCACTGCGTGGAACGCAAAAACTCGTGTTCTTTTTTTACATCGTTGTTCCGCAAATTCAAAGGGTAAACGTCAAGCAAATGTAGAGTTCGGATAGCGGTTGAAACTCAAGCATTCGGGCTCCAGTCCCAACGGACGGGATGTTCCGGGGGCAGTTCAATGTTACTCAGGATCCCGTGTTAAGGCACAAGTTTAGCAATCCGTCCGTCGGATGGGAATTCAAGCCGTATTCCGCCTAACTAGGCTATCTGTGAACCAACACTCCATTCTTTCCTTCCCTTTTTTCTGTGGTGCGAATGAATTTAACCATAGGTCATCTTTCCATAGTATCACCAGATGTGTGGCCAAAAATACTCACAGAGAAACATATTTTTCATATATATTTACGTTACCGCAGCAAAAACAAAATCTTTTGTACCATAACTCTGTAGTTTATTACTGTACATGAAAATATCACTGAAAAATGGCATGGTTAATTCATCGTTAGTTTTTAAATTGTTATTTTATTGCGTCTAATTCATGTTATTGTTAAAAAATTTTACTGTAAATTGGCGACACGGCTGCATGTGAAAAATTCCTTAAATAAATAAGAACTATTATTTCATGCTTTCTCGGCGAACAATGTGGGTAAACTCTTCTCGGGATTCGCACTGGGTTAAATTATTCATATTAGCCAACTTTTCGACCTCCGATTCGGGGCTTAAACTTAGGGCTGCTGAATGTCGCTTAAATAAGTTTTTTGTGGACACGATATTCGGCAGCGCTGATGATGAGCCCCGAGTCGGATCTCGAAACGTTGGCAAATATGAATAATTTAACCCCGATGGAATCCAGAGAAGAATTTAGCCAGAGAATATCTCTTATCACTACCGATGAAAATTTTCACACTCATTCTTTGCATCACGCAAATAATATGTGCAAAAAGAAATACAATATTTAAAATACTTGCGCTCTGAAGAGTTCATCCGATTCATATTCCTCACGTTCAATGCCACATGTCTCCTCTTCATATATCGTGCAATCTATAACCACACTTATCACAACCGTTTACCCTCTAAACCACCCCATTCCCATTTTATTTATACGCATAGATGAGTTTCTAGGCTAACCTAATAGTGTGGTAATACAAAACATCCATTCAGGCCTAATGCCAAAGATAGTTTAGCCGAAGATAAGTATGCGTTTCATTCACACCCCACTTCCCATGAGATAATTGAACCTTGGACAAATATTGGACAATTTCGTGATGAGGACCTTCTATTTTAACGAGTCCGCACTCTCGGCTCATGGTGCTGGTTTCGCTTCACAGCTTTAAGCTCCTTGAATGAGGGGTGACTTGCTGTTTTTCTATTTTTTTTCCGCAAGGAACAAGTTTAAAAAAATAATTCAAATTTTCCACAATAACCATGTTTTTTTAAACTTATAATTACTTAATTTACTGCGTACCAGTAAAAATCTATATTTTAAATTTTTAGTATCCCTTTGCAGTAAAGAAATTACATTTTTTAAGCATCCCGACCAATGCGTGTAAATTAAATACCATCATTTACATGAAAATATGCAAAGATTTTTCCGGTTATTACTATTTTACTGCATTACTGGGTGACTGAACACAAATTCACCTATGGTTTGAAGACGAAAGTATCAAATATCTATTTTGTATAATGCATGCAAGTGTTTGTTACCTTATAAGTGGATTAGGACTGTATCTAACCATGAATTATATAAATCGTGCATCGTGCGAGTTAAAAAAAGGGTCAGGATGAAGGAAAGATGTAGATACGAAAACAAAAACCAGTGGATACTTAGGGGTAATATACACGCAAAAATCAGCTTTTAAATCATTTATAAATAAGTATTGGTAGTGTAAAAAAGCTGAATATGAATAACAAGGAGAAAATTTGACACAGAGTACAGACTCTTTTGCTGATTAAAAATTCTGAGGGAAGGGAACGCGAAACATATTGTAAAAATGCTACTAAGAAAAATCATTGACAGACAACGTCAAATATACGGAGTAATACTCTATCAGGGATATACACTGAATACTTGAACATACATATAATAAATTGATTTGCAAGCAAAATACACCTGGAGTCAATACAGAAAACATAAAATAGCTTTTATAGATGAGAAACGAGGAATTTTGGCAGATTTTTATAACGGAAAAGATGACATATATTTGATTCTAAATGCAAAGGAACTGAGAGGGATACCATCTACATCCTTTAGCTGTCATTCAATTTCGGTGAGTGAGATCTAGTGCTCTCCTTTAGAAACACTCTCTCTGCAGGAATAATGGCCTGTCAAACTATCCTGAGAGACAGCCTCCTCGCGCGGTTCCACGAAATTCTTTCTCGAGAAAAATCCAAGTTGGACGATGAGAACTTTTGGGGGTGGAAAGTAGCCCACCAAATAAAGGTATGTAAAAAAATTCAAAGTAACTACATGAAAGCGTTTAAATATATTGCCATAGGGGATAGTGGACAAAGGATATGAGGTGGAAGAATATACGTCAACTGATTCACCCCAAATGAAAATATGTTAGACGCAGGATTTAGTACCATATGCGGGTTAGAATAAGGAATTTCTACATTGACAAAGTATTTGGGTTATTCATCGCAGCCATATTTCGAAGTAAATTACATTTTTACATCCTTTAGCTGCTACAGTCCGAGGACGGGAGAAATAAACGAATTTTGTTGCTGATATCGAGTTTTTGAGGGCTTGTAGTAATTAAACTGTTTGAATTAAAATTGTAAACCGCACGGAAATTCATTTTCAAATGTTTCATAGAGAACAGTTTCTGCGCCATCTTCTGCTCATGCATAAGTTGCTCAATCTTTCGCAATAAAAACACAACTGCTGGATTAGCAGCCAGCGCTTGCTTCTCAGAGTCTCCACCCCACAATCACTAACACTATAGCCACTTATTATTCATTAGAGAATGTCTGAATTAAAAAGTATCAAATTACCGTAAATATATCATGTGATGTTATCTTCCACAACAATAACATGCGGATAGAAAGTATATAACTTGATCTCCTCATATAACCCCTTCCCTAGCTTTATTTTAACTCAGAAATAAAATTATTCCAGCATAAAAAAATTATTTCAATTGCCAGAGCGTATCATTTCAAATATAATAAATGCAACATTAATGAAATTAATAAATGCAACTGTCATTACAATTACATCACTTTCCGCTAATTACTTAACAGGCTCATTAGAACAGTAGTAACTCCTGAACTGTATAGTAGTGTAGATATTTATTCACAAAAGATGTAAACTATAACAATATAACCTTTAGAAAATAATTAAACGGATTATAATTAATCGAATCAGTTAATCTTTAGTTGAAGTTGTACATCTTCATCATGACTATGATTACTATTTCTCAGAGAAATTTAATTTGATAATTAAACAAATTTCATGCCTGTAACGATGCTTTTTGAGCATTTAGATGGATAAGAGGCTAGATAAATGGAAATTTATGATAGGGAAGAAACAACTAATCTAGAGTGAAATACTTCAGAGACCTCGACAACCAACCCCGGAGTAAAAGGAAAACTCAGCAAATTACGTTCGCTTCACGACAGCTACGATAATTTAATGCTTAAAGTTGTATTTTGTTTCAGAACTCAAAAAGGTTGAATTAGATCAAAGATAATAATAACTTAGCACTAAGACAAATGAAATCAATGAAAATGAATCTCGTAGAAGAGAATAGGTGAAATTGTGTAGATAAAAGCATACGTAACTACGTTTCTTGCGTGATAGCCACAATGTATCCCTCTGCTAAAAAACAATAAAGCAATCGAATCATCCATATTTAAAGGGAACTCAAATTTTCAGCAGAAATCAGACGCACACATTAATATTGCGCGTATCCAGTAGGAGATGAACGATACTTGCACAGCCTCGAGGCGAAATTTCGATGAATTTAATGCCCTAGTAAACTCTCAACTCTTTACATAAATAAGCGTAGACACTAAAATTAGGTAGCAAGATGAATAATCACTTCCGTAGGTCATCAAAATTCTCGAACAAAGGAGTCACTATGGAATGAGAAACTAAACATACGGACTTCTGTGCTAAGAAAACAATATAAATGCTATGCACGCGATATTAGACGCTAATAAGGAAAGCACTAGTACTACTTTTAACTAAGTTTGTATTAATTCGTTAATCCATGCGCTAAAGTATAGGTACCGTATATTCTTGCACACAAAATTATTTCTTAGATAGAACATAAGTCGTCCATAGACAATTGGTAATAACCAACAGGCAAGGAATTATTTACGATATGTATGGACGAAATAATTTTGATGCAAAAACCCATGCATTTTCGCACCACAGTGATGCAAATATTTTAATTACTAAATTAATCAGGCGTTCATTCATACATTTTAAACGTTAAATGGGACTCTTTCACAAATTGCAAGCTCAGCCGGACCCGATATTTTGAAACGCTCCAAGAATCCCGAAATGTCATGGACTTAGAGAAATAATACCAAAAGTTGACCTTTACTTAATTAAAGTAAATATTCCGGGATGAATTTTCATCCAGTGATAAATATTTTGCATAAAAGCTTTGGCTACTATTTTGGCTACAAATTTAAAAAATGAAAAATAACGTATTTTTGTCACATCCATTAAAACCCATGTAAGGCAACAATTTTGTAACAGTCAATGACCGGATATTATCAATTTAGAAGACATGTTAGCAGATTCTCCGTGTAACAGTATTATATACGATGAGGATAATAACGAGAGTTGAATAATATTTTAAATATATTCTATAATATATTTCAAATGTATTTAAAAGCGTGGAGAATGGCGCATACTAAAATGAGGTCATTCCTAGGGTCATATTCAACCCCTTTCACTCGATAAGCAAAACATTTTGATCTTGATCCAAAAATAAAATTGAACAGCCATATTGTTAACCAAATATGTGGAAAGACATTATAGGCAATTTAATGAGAACAAATTTTGTAGCTATACTTGATGGGTTCCTATAAATGGGTAGTATTTTTCCGTAGACCCGTGGAGGCGTACCTAAAAAACGTTTTCATGTTTATGAATTTCAAATTATAGGACAAAATGTACAGTAGGTGGAGCATCATTAACAAGAAACCGGGAATCCCACTCCCCACAAAAAATGGGAAAGATGATTATAATTTGCCGATCTTTGAAAAGGTTTTCGGAACTCCACGCGCCTGAACAAGCTAAAAGAAGATGAAATAAAAAAGCATGCCTCACATAAAAGAGCTTCGGAATCCCAAACCAGATAACAGCAAGTAAAAAATGCACGTAACCTACAAGCACTTATCAGAAAAAAGCCGAAGCCTTAAAGCCATAGCAACCTGTTCCTCACAATGTGCAATGTAAGTACATATATATATGACCATGCGGATGATATTAAAATGCATATGTAGGGCAATCTATAATTTCGCGACATTATTCATGATTTTTAAAGTTCTACTCAGCCAATTAGACAATTATATTAATCAAAAGCAGTAATTTTCGCCCATTAACACCTTACAAGTACGCCATTAGCTCATTAAAAGTTGAGAATACCTTTCACTCATTTTCAAAAATGCTTGCACAGAAAAGAAGACAACCTATTTACAGCGAATTATTACCTCATTTAGGCGTTTACGTAATTAATTTTTCTCGCCTCGCTGCGTACTTTCTCCATTATGATACAATGACAAAAGCTTAATAACGGTAAAAAGCGGGGAAATGCAGAAAGAGTGATTAGAACCTTGGAGTTATCATTAGTTTTCTTGTTGATTGTATGCCAAGATGACATTGGATTAAATCTAAAACATGGACCGCGTGTAACTACTGACTTCCGCTCCACAAATTCTCATGAAATTACCCGGAGGGGCATATAGGACTCGTAGCATTGTAAGCTAGCACATTGCGCTCCAAGGTTCCGGCTCGAATGCAATCAATTGAGGGCCCTAGAAGCCAAGGTTTAAAGTGCAATTTCCATTACTTCGGATATAAGTGCAGAGAATGGTTGGTGGCGTACAATATTGTAGTGGCAAAGGCATACAAGTGAATCACTGATATGTATAAATGCTATGAGAGGCCAAAAACGATTATACAAATTCAATATTTACACGTGTAGTTTCACTCACATGCAAGCGTCCGGCTGCGAGAGTCCTCTTTCGGTCCCCATCCGGAAGAAAGCCAATAAAAGGTTGAAAATTTGAATCTATATGTATGAGTGTTTATTTTTACGTGTCTTCGTTATTGTAACCAGTGACATAGAAAAATTAGCAGTGCCAGAAAGCAATTTCCTTCACTTTTTTACAAGTGAAATATTACTCTGTGTGTTTTTATTTCTAGTTATTAATTGCATTTTAATTTTTAATTTTTTCGGTTACGAATGTATACATTAGAAATTTTGAGACAAAAATTGATAAAAATGTTATTTGACTATTACGTCTTTTGTTAACCAGTGCCGGAACGGCGTTCCGACTCAGTGACACCACTGATTGTGACCTCTTTTAGCATAAGGTTCAGTGATGTAGATGAAGTAAATCACTGATAAGTATACCTAATACTTCATGTTCCAAACGCAATGAGGAGACTGGGTCCTACTCGTATTTACGAGAATAAATTATTTAAAATCCATCAGAACCCTTATTACGATCGTTTAGCATGCAAGTACACAAGCAGGTGGAATATATTCTCGTATTTATATGAAATATAAACATAACATGAAGCAGATTGATCTAGATTATAGGTGAACAGGAATTCTTCGGACTTAAAAAAAATTCAAAATCAGCTCCGTCTGGATACAAAATGCCTCATTTTCCATATTTTCAAAGCAACGAAGGAAGCCAAAAAAAACTTCAGGCTAGCGCCTCTAAAAGGATCAGAGTAATGCCTTCATCAATTTTGATGTCAACGCGCACGCATGAGTTCACGGACTTGCAGTTAAATTTTCAGAGCCGCACGACAAGAAATACGTGGCGGCATCTTTCTTATAGCGCACCCGAGGGAAATGGAAAGGCATTCTCATTGGAAATGCATTGCGCGCGCGTCGGGTAAAAACTTCATGCGCCAAACGCACCCGGGATTCTCGAGGGTGGATTGGCGTTGAAAGTCGCGATGCCTCTGCGCTACAAGTGAAGATGAGAATACACACTTTGAGGAACGGGATGTAATCATTTGCACTTTTCACAGGGGTAAAATACATTTTCAACTTTAACTCTACTCATGAATATTTTAGGTGAGCCCTGGCTATGTCGAACGATTTATAGGATTAAAATCAGAATCACCAAGCGTAATGGATTGTAGTTTTTTTTTCATTTTGAAATAAGCACTCGCAATTTTCCACTTTTGCAGAATTTTATTCCTACCAAGGTTTCGTCGTCACCACTATATCGACGTCACATACAGAATGTCATTAGCAGATGAGAATATAAGGCAAGTAACTAACTCTAAAGTAAAATGTTTTCAATCTTTAAAAAAGCGTCAGTCAGGAAATTCATCTATTAGCACAGAGCCTCAAAAATTTTTCCTCGGACTCTCGACAGTTATACCTATGGCTACGAATTACGTAGCCCATTAATTTCAAAGTGGTTCAAGAGGACGATTCGGTAGGAATTTGGAATGAAAAATTTAATGCTAAAATGTTTTGGGTTCAAAACTGATTGCCTCAATTGCTTCATGAACTGGTTTTTACGTACAGTAAAATATCCAAAAATAAGAGGACTTCAAAGGTATAGCTTTGTTAGCATCTAATTCGATACCTCTACTATTCTATTACCATATACCAACTAAGTAAGACTACTATAAGGGCTATCTAGATTAGCGGATTTGATTTGGTGGGCGAATGTTGAGCGTTTATGCAAAGGAGGTATCGAATTTATAGAGAAAAAGTGGTTTTTCAATAACATGAACTACGCGGACCTGTGATGTAATTGAATTCATAGCTTGAAGAAAGCGCTGAAGGAAGGCGAGTGGGCGAGCTTAAAACTTAGAGTAGTCTCACGCTTTCGGTACCTTAATTTCCTTAATTCTCTTATTTTTCATACGCAAATCAAAAGAATTGTCGTTTTAACGTGGAAGATGCCATTCATGGCCTAAATTCCAGATCTTGTACTCGTGTTTTGCTTCAAGAATGGATCTCTCCTTCCACCCCAGTCCTCAAAGCAACCATCTGTGAAATCAATCAACCATTACGGTCATGACAATATGTGCGGTTTGAAAGAATTGAGCATCGTTGAGATATCATTGTATGAGACGAAAAGAGGCAGTACGATATGGAGAAGTCGGTGTTTTGGATCTGCCGAAAGGCAGAGAAGTAGTTGATGAGTAGAATTGAAGATGACATGGCAATGACGCAAAAACAAACTCATGGGTAGGCCAATGCAAGAAGAAATAATTGCGCACTAACTTACCGTGCTCTATAAAGCATTGGCCAAAATTTCGGATTTCATCTCTACCACAAACAATTTGAAAAATGATGGGATGACGGCGGAATAATGGTGTGAGATGGACTGGGGAAATGCGAGTCGGAAGATATTGGAAATGCAGGGACGAGAGTGTGCGGAAATAAGATTAAAGGTTGCATCAAAGGAACATGAGTAGGACTGACACTCGGAATTGAGAGCTCTGGACCTCTGGATATGGAACAAAATGTCAATATGAGGTAGGATACGTGGAAATACGGCCGAGTATGAAAAATAAAAGCACAATACGCAATAAAAAAATCAAATAAATTTTGAGCAATCCGAAGATCAAAACTGAGCTTCATTTTAAACTATGAATTACTTAAATACTTTGAAAGTTTGTCGTCAAATTTTTTTTCAGAAACGTCAAAATGGTTCTAAATGGGTAAGTAATGAAACCTTACATGCACAATCCTAAAATCTGCAAACTTTGGAATACTGGGAGCACTTTGAAGTTTAGAATAGTGATAAATATCCTTCCCTCCTTCTATCCTAAATATCTTTCATCTCATAATTGCTGACTGGGGATGGTAAATATATGAAACAAAATATTCAAATTTTTTCGCGAAGTTTCGTACTCATCAAATACATTAAGTATGAGGATGAAATCATTCGTAAGAAAACCAGTATTTAAACTCATTCCTTACATAAAAGGAATACCGGAAATCCATATATATGATGATATTTCAGACGATTCGTATCAATAAAGCAAAATCATCAAACCCGTACACGAGTTTAACATAAGTGCATTGGGTATCACCGAGTAATACAGATAATCTCCACGGCCATTCGAACCGCCAAGCAATAGCTAACCTCAGGACGATATGAAACTCGTACGGTCCGCAACTGTTAAATTACCTATTATTCAAATGACGGAAAAAACTGTGAAACCGGAGGGGCGTGAATTGCGACCGAACGATATGTGAGGAGAATCACAGGCCTGTAAAATTTCTGCAAACCTTTCGTTATTGTATCATACACGATATTAAATAATCACTTTCATGGAAGGCCTTCGTACTTCATGAGAAGAGGATAATGATCGAACTGTTTAGCAGAATTACCAACATATTTTCAGGCGTGTGTTGAAACCTCCTTGGGTTCAATAGATCACGAGGGTATTTCCATTTATAAAGTTATCGTTAAATGTCCACATACTCGGTAGCCATCTATCCTTTGTTAAACTTAAATAAGTAATTTTTTTCCATCTCCTTCCTGCTTACGAGAAATATGTACAGGGGCAATCAAAAGCTTATTAAATATTTCTCTTTCATGTGCAAATGACTACACGCACCTTAAACAAAAACTTTATTGCGGAAGCAGCACGATGCGACGCAAATAAGAATTTTTATATCTAAGAAGACAAAAATGAAAATAATTGTAAAATAAACCAAGTTTTCTGTACAGCTAATGCGATATAAGTAATACATACGATAAGCTCAAAATATTTCGTCAGTGATTTTGTAAATAAAAATCTTCTAATTTCCAATTTACAATATTTTTTCTCAATAAATTGGCATATTTCTTAGGCTGAGGAATTAGTTTTCATACACTGTTAGGTGTTTCAAAAATTCATCACGTCAACCTCCACGATCGCTAGAAAATATTGTGAGTAGTAGGTAAGAATATCAGCAAATTCAAGTATTATCTTATACGTGCGAAATACAAAGCCTAAGAATGTCATTGGCAATGCATCCGTAATGTACCCGTTTTATGTTTATTTTTAATGCAATAGACGTTGATTACGGCCGCACATTCTTTGATAGACCCAGTTCATTCTCATCGTAGGCTAATACTGAATCGATCTCGCTTTCATAGGGCTTGTTACAACGGTTCCTTGAGACGTGATGAGTCTACTAGAGTCCTCCCCTCTTCAGATAGCGCCATTTGGCCAGTCAGTATTCCTCTCTCGTTCCCTCTATCCACAGTTGGTTATAACATCGAGCAATCACCAGAGACGCCAGGTTTACATTTCCCACTGATGCATTCTCCGATACGACTCAAACAAATCAAGTAGTGTAAACTCTATTGCATTATCCAATTATTTAAAGTTTTAAATTAGCAATAATGTATGTACAGCACAAAGAAAAAGGGGTTGAAACTGTTAAAAGCCTATCAAAAGGAATGAAAAAAAAACTAAGTCTGCATCTTATTCGGTAACAACAGATTACCAATAAATCAGCTCGCCGGCGATTGAATTGAGGCACCTACGCCTTTTTGAATGGTGAAGGCATACATTTTGCTTTTTCGACACCGGAATAGTGAACACATCTGTTTTAATGCTTGTTTCTTTTAATTTATGAGGTAATTTATATTTAATGTTTTTTTAATATTGCTTTTGGTATTTTGACCTACATCATGCTTGTGATACCATAAAAGGGCCAATAAAAATTTGACTGCATAATACTAGCTCATGCGTTGTTTTAGATAAATTTAGCTGCAGCGGCTGTCGTATTTCCGTGTGTAGGTAATTAGATACTTTCCTCATACAAAATACTGAAATTTGTGTATAACTACCAATTTACAGCAACGTATCTCGTCATTATGCATTTCTAAGGTCTTCATTTAGATTTTTAGAAATCTATTGTGGACCCTACACCCAATATAGCGTAAATAAGCCGTTTAATCTGCGTTTATTCAACATAAAAATAACTTCACTATTGTTGATTTGGCATCCTGATCTCCATTATTTACAATACAATAATGCACCCTGGATTTATCAGAACGTACTTTTGTAATTTCACCTCGTTTACTTTAAACTTTCCTCATGATTACGCCACAAAGGCCACATTCGCAGTTCCTTAGATGGTAACAATAGGTGGCATCCATTCAAGTTGCCGTCCGAATCGATACCTAATGAGTTCGACGGCCTTCAAGTCGACTGCCTCCTATCAAAGGCAGTAATTAGGGCCTCAATTAGTGAAATCGGATTCGCCTCAAAGACCGCTTACTTCGCTCATATTCTAAGAAAAGGGCATGGTGAGGGTAAAATGAAGACGGAAACATGGCGGCGTAGGTGACATCAATACGGTATAGAATGCCATATATATATCAACTTCATGGAGAACAGATTCCCGCGAGATATGCAAAGAGCAGTCTCATAGATTATGCTTAACCATTTCTCCTTAAAATAGCTCAGCAATTTTTGCGCTCATTAAAGCATTTTATGAAAATAATTTCTCACAGAGAATGAATTCATGCCCTTAAAATATTTTCATCATAATGCATTCCTTCTAAACTGTATCTTATATCTTCTGCTGCGGGTTTTTTTTTCATGGAATGGGGTGTGATATAATACTAAGTATTTCGTATTCTGGACTTTCATATCGTAATTTGAATGACGAAAAAAATAGAAGCCTTTTTGAATTTACACCAACTGGACAGTTAACTTGCCATATATTATTGCGTCAAAAGGTCTATAACCTGAAAAAAGAAGGAAATCCGATATATCTGAGCATAAAAACACGCATCTTACGCGCATATCATTGTTTGAACACCCATTGCGAATCTAATGAGACTTAAGTATGATTTTCTACGTTCATTTTTACGCGGATACAATGAATTCGAATAATCGTTAAGCCCATGATGAGACTTCAGGATTAGATTACCTTCATTATAATAACGATAAAATATTTTAGAAGAATACATTTAAAAAATCAGGCAAATACAAACATATTTAAGTTAATTAAAGAAGCTACCTGATGGTATATAAACATATTCCCAACCTTTAACGAGTTGATGACATAATCTTAAGACCAATAATGCCTTGAACACCCAACTATTTCTTTTGCAATTAAAAGATGCGTATTAAAATACCTGCATCTTTATCGTCGCGATTAACTGCAGCCAGATCAGGCTCTTAAGGTTTTCAGCCGGAATTATGCCAAATTGCACGACCTCTATCCGTTGCCATTATCATATGCCCCTCTAATCTTAAGTGACAAACAGGATTGGTCCTCGGTCCTTATTACCACATTACCATACCCATCTTAATACCTCACGTAGCCTGTCCTCCATCAGGTCTTTGAGCGAGCCCCTTACCCCAGGGATTACATTGAATTAAAACGTAAATTGCCGATTCAGCGGGGATCAAAGGAGGATTTCTCGGGATTTCGTCGAAAAACTAAATGGAGTGGATTATCCCACCATTCCACCTTTAGCGGTATTGATGCGCTCATTAACTTGAAATCCCAATCATTTATGGGTAAAGAGAGACATTTTCAGGCACCAATTACCTTTTCACAGCAAGCAAATTTACAGGTACTGCGTCAACATGGAATATCTTAGAAAAAATTGACCGATAAAACAACGAAATCACTCACGCTCTAAGTTAAATTGGTTCAAAGGTCAGGAGAAATAGATTTGGCAGGCAGGAGAGATACATCTATATCATTGATATTTATTATCCTAATATTACACAATTTAAAAGTAAAAATATTTAACATCAAAATTGAGGTTTTCAACAGAAAAATAACAAATAATTTTACACGAAAGAAAATATTTAGTTCTTAGATATATATCTTAGTTAAGATATTCTTTCCTTAATCTGGATCAGATTAAGCCACTTTGGCCATTTCTGAATAGTAAATTTCTTCGAAATAAAAAGAAAACATGACCTTAATTGAATGAAAAATGGAATTAAGAACTTCGTGAGAGTTGGCAATTTCCAGATGTGAGCTAGGAAAATATTACTTCAATTATTTGTGGGTCATGCAGTGTTGTCGGCCTCACAACCTTTCTCATTCGCAGAATTTGAAATATGAATCAATGCATACCAAATCATGTCAGCGTATTAAATAAATTAAACTTAACCTTAATTCCCTCCATCACAGCGGATGCATGCAATTTCTGCATGCTCTTTTTTTCACAAAAAGAATTCTTAATTTGATTCCTGATGATCCAGGTAAATGTTGTCAATTTAAAATACATTGTCTTTGTAAAAAAGTGGAAAGTGATTCAGGCAACATAATAAAAAGACAAGAGCCTTCCTCTTCGCAAATGACTTCACCCGCACATAAACACAGTCATCACCATATTGACGGGGTCGTAAAATCATATCACCTAATTGATAGATGGTAATTCTTTGGTTGACTCTTAGTTAAAATTTTAAAAATCTGACTACTTGATCAAGATTAAAATTGACTCATTATTAGCTTATTTTTGCACATTAAAATTGGATTATATTTTCTGTAATGGCTTTTTACAAAGTAATACATTTTTAATTTTCTCCGAAAAGCATGTTCATTTCAAGAGAATCTATTCTGCATGAGTGAGAATATAGCTTTCCAAAATCCTGTCACAAGGTTGCACGCTAAAGGCCACCCAACCTTCACTACCAAAGCTTTCCTTCCGCCACATTCATAAGAGCTCACCGGAGACATGATAACCGTCGCAAAAATGCCGAGTAAGCCACTTATAACATCTTCGCTTTTCC
Source organism: Ischnura elegans (assembly GCF_921293095.1). NCBI lineage: Eukaryota > Metazoa > Arthropoda > Insecta > Odonata > Coenagrionidae > Ischnura > Ischnura elegans. The sequence goes on from NC_060250.1 coordinate 80,950,087, forward strand.
CTTAGAGAAATCTCTCTATTTTCAACCATCTTGTCTACCATCGCCTTCCCTTCCTGTCTAGCCTTGAGAATCGTCCACGGTTAAAAATCTGAACAGCAATGTTGGCGCAAGAGAGTGGCCCTAATACTAACTTGGTCCTCGCACCGTCCAGAATACCAAGGCAAGCAAAAGGGAATTGATCCGGGCGTTAGGCAAATGAGACACCAACCCACGTCCGGAGCATCGACCGTAACGTTGACCAGGGAGAACGTGGGTTGTTTGACCACGTTAATAGTGCTATCAGGCTGCGACAGCAAATTTTGAGGGGAAATATTCCTTTAACGAAGTGATGGCCGGCCGTTACATTGAAATCAATGTCGCACGTCCATACAGGCTAAGTCACTTTCATTTATTGTTTCATTTTTCCATAATGGAGAGGTTTCACAAAGTTTAGCCTAAATCATCGGTTCCATTCATTTTATTAGCCTTTAACTTTTATCGAGAAATTGCGATGAAACGTATAAAATCGTTTCCGGCTTAATTTTGTGGAATAATGATATATCCATGATTAAAGCACGGATAGTAATATCCACACTATTTTATTATCACTTAACCGACCATGGTTTCGACAATTGGGGTCATTTTCAAGGGAAAACAACAAAACACTCTCGTATAAACCCAGGCCAAGGTAGTAGGTGGGGGGCATATGGAATTGGAGTGAGGGGGAGTGTTCAACTAAACTGTTTCCCCCTCCCACTCCCTTCACTCCAATTCCATACCCCCCACCTCCTACCTTGGCCTGGGTATATACACCGAGAAAGTTTTTTGTTGGATTACCTTGAAAATGACACCAAGTATCGACACCATAGTCGGTTAAGTGATAATAAAATAGTGTGGATATTACCATTTGTGCTTTAATCTTGCGATGAAACACCAAAAAATACATTAAAAGGGTTAATCTTCTACAATATTCCATAAGAAGATTGGATCGGAGATATTGTATTATCCTTCATACACCACCTTGTTCCAAGGAAACGGGCATGATATTAGAAATTTGTCTGTAAAGAATATAAGAACAATCTATTATAGTCAAATGTTTACATGCGACGCTATGGCATGGCATGGTTTACAGCGCAGATAGAAAATACGTTTATCTCGTTTATTGATCCCTACCTTTTTCTACTTCCAATTTTACTTTCATATATAGCTACCCGTCAGATATTCTTCTGATCCTCGAGACTCGAAACTTTTAGCGTAGCAATCTGCTCTATTAAACTGTATTTGAGCACCCCTTATAATTTACTATATTATTATTTCACTGGTCAGCTTTCAGGTGAAGATTTAAATGTTAGCCACGTAAAAAGCGAAGATGAATAGATCGATTTTAGGAGGAAAAAATTGGTCCTTATGAACCAATACTTATAGGATGCAAAATAAAATGCTTAAATTTAATCATTTAACAAACCATCAAATCACTCCTAAACTTCGTGCATACATTCAAAACGGAGACTCATTATAGTATAAGGGTACATATAGGAACGTTTCACGAAGAGTTATATTTTCAAATGAAATTTCTACCCTTGCAATTAACACTTCAAAAAATTGGAGGAAATTTTCTGACACAAAAGAAATAATAAATAAATCTCTGCAGTTTCGTGCCCATTGTAAGACTCAATTGGATATTAACAGCAACGAGAGTCCAAAATGCATTTTACTCCTTAACTCTGTCATTTTCAGTGTTGGTAAAAGTACTAAAAAAAACTGGGTTAAAGTACAGTCACTTCGTTAAAACAAGAAATCAATAACAAGTAAAAATGACTGATATTAAAAAGTAATCAGTAAAATTACAGTAAAAATTACTTTTCGTTCCATTTTCCACTCTAGAGACCACCAGACAAATGCCAAATACTGCAGAAAAAATGTGGACTAATGGACTTATAGAAAATTTTAATTGCAATTTTACTTACAATTCATAAAATTATAACTGTGTAGCCACACAAGGGGTATCATATTTTGTGCCCATCGTAAGTAGGCTACTACACAAGAGAAGCTGAACCTAAACAACTAAATTATGGTACTCAGAGACACAGGCCTGGGTAAATCAGTGAAATCAGTAATGCAATTGTCGATTACGTGCGAGTAACGAGTGTAACAAAAGTAAAGATTCCTTTTCACCGCAAGGATTGAAGTATAAATAAAAATTACATTTCGCAGAAAGTAATAGTTACGAGTACAAATTACTTACTACAAAAGTAATCGTTAAAAGCACAAATTAGGTCAAAATTAATCTTTATAATTTATCCGATTACATTCACTCGATTTTTACCAACACTGGTCATGTTAAAATAATTTCCACATCAATCAATGTAGTGTTAATTGAAGTCAACAGACAAAAAATAAATTCTTACCTTCCCGTGAAGTAGGGACGGAGATTCTAAAAGGGAGTTTGTTATGCCACTCCAGTCTCATCGTCTTTCACTCTGGGAGGGATATGCTAAAATGGGTCGCCATGTGACAGATACTTTTTCTCTCCTTGTTGATTTGATTTAGCCGATCCTGGAATGGAGTGTTACTCTAATCAGCGCAGTCTACTCCTCCCTTGAATCTTAGTCTGGGAAAATGCAATAGTGTGTGCCGTTCTCACATAAAATGAAAAACTCTCTCTCCTAGAATTTGATCATTCCCGAGAGGATTCAAAGCAGACAATTTGCGTTAATTCTCAACTAAAATCTCCATTCTTTGTTGAATCGATAAAAAATCCATGTGCATTGCCTTCTGAAGTTGAGACTAAAACCGATTTTCTTATGTATCATTATTAATGCTTTTCAAAAGCAAAAACTATGTACCTACATAATTTTAACTATTACTTTCGATAAATAAAATTTATCTAAATTTGCATTGTGTATTTTGGCAAAAGGTACCTATTCATATTTCCTTTTGTGAAGTTCTCGAGTGTTAGGCCTGTAGTTAAAACTTGAATGACCAACGTATCCCTTTTATGTACATTTATTTAAAGTTTGTCAGGCAAGTCTTTCTGTCACTCACCGAACCCTCAAAAATTCAGAAAAAGGTTGACGGTTTCAAGGCGGTTTTTGTGAAATTTGCTGAATATTTTGGATAAATAAAATTAAACTTTGTTTTTCCACAGAAGTTTTATTTAAACACTACCATGGTTTCGACGGTTAATGTCATCTTCTGGTCACCAGTGTATCAGTGTTACCGGTTTCGGCCATTGATGATAAAACTAAAAGAATAGTATTTAAAATAACATTTTACTTAATATAATTACATACTTTCAAAAATATTTTAATGGATTGAGGGAAAAATGTTTTTTTCCCATCTTAATCGAAAGCAACGTCGTAACCGCAATAATTTCCACCCACGGAAGGGGATGCATGCTTGATATACGTCCCTAGCGATACACATCTCAAGCTAAGCTATTATATTACTTCCCACAGCGGCAAGAAAGAAATGGAAAACTATGGCAGAGAATAGAAATACCACGGAGAGCTCACGGTAACGCGCGGAAGCAGTTACCATGTGGAAAGGAAACGGGAGAGAAATTCTTAAAAACGGTGCTTAATCAGGGAGAGAGTTTTGCTGAATCTTGGCACAAGTAAAGACATCTAAACCTGCAAAGGGAGAAGGAAGATTTTCTGCCAAACCCAAACCGTGTCTCGCTTGTGAAATACCACGCCAACAGCAAAGATAAAGGGAGAGGAAAGCCACAAAGGGTCATAGAATTTCACGGACGTCCATGTCCCTCGAACATCCTTTCAAAGTTGGCAAACGCTGCGAAAGCGGACGGAGACTCAGGTGGGGGAGAATGGAAGTGAAAGACAAGGTGTTGCAGGAGAAAGAGATCCACTGAAAAAGGGAAAGTAAGCGTACATAAGCGCTGGAATGGACGACATGAGGAATAGGTGGAGCAGGAAACGGCCGTGCACCCTACGCTAAGTATCACTTGGCTACTGAGTTCTCAGTTCCCAGCTGAAAGCTACCTACTGAAGGTTGCGTAGGAAAATTATTACAGGAACATTAAATCTCGGTGGTTAAATCAAAGTCGTGGCATTATGTAAGAAGTATTAAGGGATGGGAATATGGGAGGGATTCAGAGCACATTTCGGGAGGCGATGTTTTGGTTTTAAAGGGGGAAGGTAGTCCCATAAGTTAACTATTAGAGAGTTCTCAGTAGCTTTAAAAGATTTGGGGAAATTTACTAGTGATGCTTTGAGTTTAGATAAGATAGGGGTGATTTTTAGATCCTTTCTGATATTTTGATTTTTGACGCACTAGCGCCAATGATTTTGACGTGCTATATTTTGGTTTTTGACGTATGTGCGCCGATGATTTTTGTATTATTTCGTGTTATACGGCCGTGCAATGGAAGAGCGCCAAGGATTTAGGGCTCGGAGAATAGGACGCGCGAAATGGAGAACACAAATGGACACGACGGAACCGGGGTAGAGGGGTGGATGACAGAAGGGCAAAAACGTAGAGAGAGATTTAAAGGCAGAGAGAGAGACCGGACTGTAAACAATTGGAGGAGGTGATACAAGAGGTTTGTCCCTCTCCCGCACATCCTCTTACCCAAACGACATTAACGACAGACGTTGGTAATTGAAAAGGATCTAAATGATAGCGTGAGAGTGATCTTCTGCACAACGCTGTGAGCTCATAGCGATGCCTGCCAATCCATAGCTAGTAGAAACAGGATAATAAATGGAATATAAATATAACATACAATTATTATGCTTAGGATATACATTGTATTATTACATACATTAGGTTTAGGTATCCTCAATATCCTCACGATTATATTTATGTATCTAGGAAGATTTATTTGCTGCGAATTTTCAACATACATTTTTATACTGTTGGGAACATTATATTTCATATCACTGAATTATTGACTTGATTCTCCAATCTATAAGTAATTTACGAGGTTCCTAGATTTTTAAAAGCATTTTCCATAAGTTTATATATATATATATTTTGAAAGTACATCAAACTTTAAAGTAAATTACCCTTAACATACTCACTATATACTCGATATAATATTACTAGTACGATAATTACGATACGTTAAAGGGTATTTCAGATGGTAACAAATGTGAATTTCATTGTCATCTAAAGCATGTTTGAAATACATCGCGTTTAATATCAGTGGAAATAAAATTCTGCCATTACCGATTTGCATGAGCATTTGTAACATAACCATTAGATAAAAATAAAACGCGGTCACCATGCCATTGTGAAAATTTTCGGATTGATTACAAAGCTAATGCTGTAATAAGTTCATTGATTGGAAATTCAGTTTCAGCCGACACGAACTATAGGAAGATTAGTGACCTGGAATGTGTTCATGGATTAATCATCATGCAATAACGCCACCTACACTGTTTAACATCCAGGAATCTCGAGTGTTAATCAAAAAATATATTAAATAATTGTGAAGCTAAGGTCAATAAGATCTCATCAATAATTTTCTCGTATTACCATGGCAAGGCCTCTTTCGGTGACATTATCATCCGTTTAAAAGACTATCGCAGTAAGAGAAAAACCACTGAAACTCGATATATATATAGTACGACCGGGTACCTACTATTAAAGTCTTCCTATGCCATTGAAATTTTAATTGGAGAAAATTCCAGCGAAATGGAACTGTGTGCATTTAGAATGTGAAAAATAGAAGCCTTAAACGTGGTACACGCTCGTTGGGTCGGATTTTGGTTGAATTCAGAGTGGGCGGTCGAAGAAATGAGGAGAAAATAAATGAAGCTAAAATGAGACCATAATAATGAAGTCCACCATTTTCAAACTACTAACGAGCAGAGAAAACAATATCAGTTTTCCACAATTTTAGCTGAAAGCAAACACTCCGAGCAATACATAGGTAGGTTGGAAAAACAAGCCATCAAAACTCTTATGCGGCAAAGTTAGACTCCTCATTAATGTTTTACACATATATCACTAATACCACGAAGGCTAAACCAAATATGATGCATAAATCCTAGAATTATGGCCTACTAAAATTCTAAAATCTGCGGTCTAATCTTAATGCTGAAGTATAACACTGTTTCTAAAACTAGATAACCTCATAATTTACGCATAGGTTGGATAATCAAGTCATTATTTTAGTAATCCCTAATATAATGTTTCCAGCAGCTTAAAAATTTATGTTGAAGATTCACAATAAATAAATCTTCCTTACCACAACATAATGCTGATATTGTGAAGGAGAAATTCAAATGATAAAATTAATCTCAACATAAGGCAAGGTGCGTTAACCTTCGTAAAATTTAGGTTGCCTCGGAAATGAAGACCTAGAAACTTCATTATTGATTAGACAGCTGCGGAGAGAATTTTGTGTAATGAACACCTTTATAATCGTAACTAGGAGTGTGCTTTATGCAACAAAATTATATAAATGAAGACAGAGGCTGAATGGCAAATCACTTTAAATGAAACTAGTTTATTTTATATCATATTGCTTAATACTTAGACATATTTAACTATGACAGGCACTTCATTATCTGAAACTTTTTGTAAGTTTAATTTCGTTTACACATTCACTGCCAGAAGTCAAATTTCAATATTGATCGGCGCACATTTTTAGCCAAAAATTAAAAATATCAATATCCTTCATTAACCATAAAACATCGGTCAATAATCAGACTACTATATTTATTTTTAAGGTGCAGCTACTGTAAAAGTTAATGCAATAATGTGTAAACGGATCCTGGTGTATTCCCTCTTCGAATTTTTGTATAATACTAAATTACATATGGATACATATGCAAGGAAAATTTTATGTTTTAATTTCAATGCAGACCAATATGAGCATTCAAATTATTCTCGTTTCCCGCAGGTCTATCCCCAAAACGAAACCGGATTTATACACTCCTTAAGCTCACAATAATATCCCTGGAGGTGTCACCTGCAGCAGCGGTAGCTATGAAATAGGTACATCTCTGAAAACCTTTAACCCATCGAGACCCCGCCCTCTACGAGTGTGTCATCTCCATAGGAACCTGAGGGTATCAGCAACTTTTCACGGAGCGTGTAAACAAATGACAAACGGGAACACCCTGGAATAAATTAGCAAATTAACAACGCATATGCTAATGAGCAGCGACATACGAAAACAGAGGCCGTATGATAAAACGCCCCTGGATTCCTGTACAAACAACAAATGCTTCTTTTGCCATTTCGTTATTCAGGCAGCTACAAAGACTTCAAAAGGCTGCCGACAAAAAAATCACGCATCGATACAGAAACAAGCCATATTTAAAACTTATTCCGACAACACCATCCCTTTTCAACCTTTCTTAAGCGTACACCCTCACTCGCTCAAAACATTTTAGAGTGTAATCTTTTCATGAGTGAAATTTTTGGCAATAGTTTAACTAAAATTATTGCATATTGCATTTTTTTACTTTTAACGCCAGAACATCAGGCACTGAAAAGAAGAATATCTAAAATTTATTATATTTAAATAATTAATTTTTTTAATCAAAAATTTAGTATATCACTTTTGCACCTCAATTTAATCAGACACTTGAAATACTTCAGGCACAACCAGATTAGATTTTCTCTAAATAGCAGAAAATATAAACTGAAGTAACTAGAAGTCAATATGTTACCAATTTCATGTGGGGAGTAACAAAATTTGTAGAAAAATAAGCATAGCTTTTTATATGAATATTAAAGAGAGGTGTAATGTCATCAACTACAATCATGGTCCGCTGACTATAGCCTTTGAGTTAACGCATTAGTCATTGTGAAACCATGACTTAAGTAACAACGGTAACCCACAGTTAGGGCTTGAATCGGTCATTTTACAACCAAGTTCATTTTGGATAAGGAATAGAAAGCGGTAAGGGAAACGTAGCGAAGGGACATCAGCAGAAATCGAGAGGAAGCTTCAGATTTCTTAACTTCAAATATGGCAAGTGTTCCTCGGTCAAACTATTTTCTGGTTAATACGGAGTAACCCGCATTCATTCTTGTATTTACTTCTTCCACCTTTCTTCCAATTTCTGTTTCTTATAGTACGTTTGTCTGATCTCCACCTCCATTTTGTCATTCCGTCTTTGCCTAAATCGATATATGCTTATTTTTTCCTAATTCTTCGTTCAAACATTCACAAGTACGCGTCATGTTAGATAAAAAAATTACGAGCTATTTCGCCGCGTCAATTTTCTGGTGGCCCCAACGTTTCCCGACTAATGATGGTCGATTTTTCAAGGAAATCTTCTTACCATGGAATTCCAAGGATAAAAACGACCGGGAAAAGTTGGGGCCACCCGAAAATTGATGCGGCGACATAGCCAAAAAGTTATTTACATCACTTATTTTTCCCTTTTTTTAAGCATTGCCTCCTGCTACTTTCACCATCATCCGTTGTTCCTGCTATTCCCATTCATCCCTCTTTCGATCAAACCACTGATTTATCTCTTCTACAACGCATTCTCTCCTTATAACTTGCTCCTTTATCAGCGAACAATGTTTTGTCAGCAATCCTCCGCAAAATTTCCATCTCCGTGGATTCAAGAAACCATCCGGTTTTGAAAGTGCCAGATGAACATGCTGACGACGTGGATCCTTCTTAAAGGGAAAAGAAATGGCACCCAGCTTGGGGGGAGGAATCCAAACTTTTTCAGCCGTCGATGTAGTAAGGCCGGTCCATATGTGAGGTACGAAAGGAGAACTATTCGCGAACCCCTCGTGACTCTACCTCACGCTCCGATCACGATGGGGTTAATAGAGAGGACAGTGCTAAGGTACGCTCAGATGAGGCGCATAAAAAGCAGAGATAAAGTAGGACGTTCTGGTTCGAGTTCATTTGAATCCAATGCAGTCTATGGGCTTATCCGAATCTCTTTCCCTTTACCACAAAGCAAATTTTTGGCCTTGACTTTTTTTCCGTTACCGCTACTAATACCAGATATTTAAAGGTATTGAGGGCATATGAGCGCGTCTACTCAGTTTCATTTTCCCGAGGAATGCACATTAATTAACGCCGTAATTTGTGAAGAAGAAGAAAAATAGAATGAAAACCCGATTCAATGTCATTCCTATGAAAAGAAATTGGAGAACAAAACTGTAGCCAACACTCCAAAATCAAATCACTCCTGTTCCTAATTTAGGTATAATCAGCTGGAGAAATTATGAGCCATTTTTTTAATTGCATTTAAACATCTTTGGTTTTTATCGTTGCATGGAAATGCGTCGTAGGTAATACATCATTCTAAAAATTGTCTCAAAATATATTTACTTGCTTAATTTTTGCTCTAAAGTACGTCCATTAACCTGGATCCGCCCAAAATATTTTTTTTGAGATTAATAATTCATATTCTAGGGAAATGGTAAGGGTCTTATTTTTAATACATTCTGAAAATATTACGTTGATCGGTTATGTAGTTTCCGAGATACAGGCTGTGACATAAATGTCACATTGGGCGGATCTGTTGTCTTTTGGTGCAAGGTAATATTTCCCCAGAAAAAGCAAATATTTTTCGCATTTGAGCTGCACTGTTCATTTAAATTATAAAAAACACTAGAATAGCATATTATTAATTGCGTACAGTATTTTCAAGCTTTTGTTTAAATTTAAAGTAAATTGTTTAAAAATTTAACAATAATTTTCAGAGATCCATTGCCCGCGATTCATAAATTTTCGATGTAAATTGTGATGTTTTAAGATGTACAAATTTTCTAGATTTTTTCAATGTTATTACACAAATGTGGGGTATATTTAAATTTATAATGTTTATATTATAAACTTGTCAAATACATATCAAGAAAAATTATTTTAAGTTTATGTAAAGTTTTCGGCAGGAGTGTTATGAAATTACAGAACCTTGAATTGACACAACCAATGGATTTGTTGTTAAATAATATTTTTACATGGCTATTAAGTAAAACAGTTGAAAATGCATTTCTCAATTTTGGAAAATGCATAGAATAAATATACATGTTTCAAAAATATTTTCACAACACATAAGAGTGTAATACAGTATAAAATTGAATGAAATTTGAATCAATTTGTTTCAAATAAACTAAAGATTGATTTAGAGTTCAATGCCGGCGTATACGTACCATTTTGAGTGGTAAGTAGTAAAGCAATATTTGTTCTTATTACATGCATCGCATGCAGTACATTTGACGGAAGCGCAATGTTCTCCAGCACGGCGACGCCATCTTTTGTTACAGTAAAATAGAGACTAATTGATCATTAGCATCGTAACATATTTCACTGTCTGCCTCTGTTGAAAATGAAGTAGTACGGCGGCTATACTTGGCTTTTCATCGATGTATGGTCAGTTATGTTTGCACTATTACACGCCTAATTGTGTCTGCAAAGGACCAAATTTCGCTTGTGAACAGATTGTGAACAGCTTCAGATCGTGAACAGCTAAATCCAAAAGCCAAGGAAAAATATTCCACCACCAAAACTGATTGTCTTCCGCCGAATGAATTGCATGCAAGGATGGATACCAAAATACTCAATCATACTCCTGCCAAAAGAGAGTTTTCTCAGTGAGAAAAATCCCCCTGAAACGTTCTTTCAATTTAGAGATCTACGGCGAAGCTCCCACAATTTGTCTATTATGTCGGGCATCGTATTGTCTGCACAGTGAACGTATTTACTTATCACAAGGAACCTATTCCTTTTGCTTGGATACGGCAGGCATTGAGTTTTAAACATCCCCAGAATCTTCCCAGGAGCATCGCTTGGATGGAACCTTGTTACAACCCCATAACAGTAAAATTCCTATGAATATTTTCATCTCCTCTATACTGATACTAGGAGATGAAAAAACAATAAACGTAGTATAATTATCTGTTTCTGCTGTGAGAAACAAAATGTCATCCGAAAAAAACCATTTCAAAAATTTCTACGCATGATTTTTCACTCAATTCAGGAAGATCTGTTTCGGGAATAACCTATATCTTACAAAAAGATCTTCCCGTCGCCAATTGACTGCTTCTATTTCTAATTTTTTCTGTTGAAGAAGTGATGTACGCTTCGTTGACCTCGAATCCTTTGCCTTACGTGTAACTGGTACCGAAATTCTTCCGGACTTCTCTTGAAATTCATTAGAATTATCATTATCAACCTGCAAAATAAGCTCCACTCTTGCCCGAAGTTGTCTTCCCGTTAAATTTTCCACAAGTCCACCAGTCTGGTTATCTGCAATGTCCTCATCAGTGACAATTGCTGCTTCTGATGGCTCAAGGTATATTGATTACACTTCGTCAAAGTCTTCGTTTTCCTAAAGCTATTTGGCTTCACACAGTGTAATATTTCTGAGCTATCGATATCCCAATTATTAAAAAATTTAATTCAAAAGTAATTACCGGAATAAAAGTTAATAAATGCAAATTTATCGATTAATTGATAAATAATAAATATTTTGGCGGGAATACGAAGGAAAAAACGTTGAAAATGCAATAAATTCTTACTAGAGCATAAAATTCGAAACTTTGGAGATTTGCATAGGGATCCGCCCAATGTGACATTTATGTCACAGTAACATTTATCAGAGTATTTTACAGAAATGGAAAGCAATACCAAACATATTAATGTATTATTAATAATATTGTATCATTATGTTGATACGTACCAAAAATTGTCGCTGTAGCGCATATAGTTAACGAAAAAATTTAATATTTACACAAAGCGAACGTCCATTTTTAGTGTCTAGGGAAGGCACCTAAGTACCAGGGGTACTTAAAGGATACGTCTTCACTCTAACTTGACAATTCTTACCTTGAATAGAAGCACTTAGCTTCCTTTTTCTAATAAGGTATAAAACACAACAATATACCGTGCCCGAACGATGCAAGTGCCATTAAAGTGGAGCGATACAGGGTGTGACATTTTTGTTACATTGGGCGGATCCAGGTTAAGATAAAGTAACGCTAGCTTCCATCTGCATCAATATGCAAGCCAACGCAAGCCGCCTTAATAGCAGTAAGGAGGTGTTAAAAAATAAAAGCCGTTCACAAGAAAAAATAGTTCGCTTAGGATTGATTAAAACACTTATATTAGCATTTTTTTATTTAAGTCTTTCATTGTTCGGGGAAAAACCGAATTCTGAAATGCATTCGTACGGAAAGTTATCTTTCTCACTTTATCACTTCTGTCGGACTAAGAAATATAACCTGTTCCGAGATGATCTTGTCCGACTGACTCTTAATCCAGCAATAGTCCGGTGGGGTTTGACACCAAACGATTATATTTTTGCTCATATTTTAGCTTTGGTTGCACTGATGAACCCTCATAGCTTGAGTAACCTCCTAGGTATATTTAAATTTTATGCTTTCATTCCTCTTTTATACATTTTCATGATCTATGAGCCAAAATGCATAGTTTTCTTGTTAGGGTGCTGCACTAACGAAGGTATGTAAATACAATGTTGCTTTTTTATATCTTTTCATAGTTTTTTCATATCGACGTTTCTTTTGTGCTTAGTATTAACGTAAACCACGACAAATATATCGAAGATTTTATGATTTAGCTCTGAAAATAAATAAACTTCGGGTGATGCTCCTTACACCATCTATTTTCTATGTTTGAAGTGAAGGCCGATTTCAGCGCGCGATGAGTTGCTTTGAATTTTCAACAGAGTTGCATTGCAGTTCTGAGACAATGTTTTGCAAAAAGAATTGATTACTTGAATTGGGGAGTATCTGAAGAGCTAACAGAAGCAAAGGTCCAAGCACCGAAAGGTACTGGCCACCAAGTCGTTTGGGGTGTCCCTGTCCACACACCCCAACGTACCAACGGCATAACAAAAGCTCACCGGAACTATGCAGGGTTAAAGGCATTTTTTTCTCAAGCAACTTCAGCCTAGCGTGCAGACGCTGAGTCTCCAGTAGCTACCAACCTAAATAACGCAAGATTTTGTGACCCTACCTGCTCGCTCATAGCAGTTTTCGACTTATATTCGCCAAAAATCAAAACTACGGCTAGGCTTCATAAATTCACAAATAATTAGGTGAACACATGCTATATATGAGCATCAGAAGAATTTTCTTGTGTTATCGCTTTCTTTTGTAAATCATAAGCAATTCCTCTGTTCTTGAAGTATTTTATTAGTTATTCTGGTTTTGAATTAAGTCTCTAGCAAGGGGTCTAGAAGGTTAAGATGGTGAAAAGTGCCCCCACAGCTTTTGAAAAATAAAAGATATACACTTAAAGTGCATCAAAAACTATGTTTTCCAAAAGTTACAGGCCTTAACAATGGAAATCAACCCCAAAAAAATTGAAACACGAATTTAAGTTTTTTAACCATATCTCCAGTTTTTAATTTTGCAAAATCGTTTTTTGATTTTAAAATGTATATTGTACATGTATATGTACATTATACCATCATGATTTTTTTTCAAAATTTTTTGACCGAAAACTAAACTTTCACATAAGTTTAAAATTTTCAAAATTAAATTAAAAATTTTAGGAAACAATAGAAATAAATATATTTTGTTACCCCTACATTAAAGTATAACTAATTTTTTTCTGATTTTTAAAATTGGTGGAACATAGTCAAAAACACAAGTAACTACTTTGCGCCATTTTCATCTATGCATTCCAAGAGGATATTTGATTTGATTGTTGAGAGCAACGATTGTTGATCAGTTTGTAATATTATTGATTAAGAATAAATATTCACATAAGCAATAGCTATCACATTAACATTAATCGTAATTAATGTTTAAAGCCATACCGTTAAGCATCAAATTAGTCTTCAAGCCTCGAAAAATACAACGTCTGCCGAAAATGATTTTTTTCAAATCTCCTGACTCTAAATAACCATGAAGTTACCGTCAGCCTTTGAGCCAATTTCTCCGGCCTAGTTGTAAGTATATGGGATGCATGCCGGGTAGTACAACTGATTTTAGAAGCCACAACACTTCCACTGAAGTTAGCGCTCCTACATCATCATACTGAGTGGAGATTTATACATAAAATTTAACCTACAGATAATTGATAAATATGATTGGTTTTTAGATGTTAATAAGAAACAAGATAGGCATAAATTATTATAAAAACACAAAATAGGATCCCCGAGAACACGAAATATATATAACATATATACCGTGCTTAAAATAAATACATATGCGAATAATGTTATCCTTCAGTGACAATGGCAACGAGTTCTTCTCTTTCCGCTTTAGTGGGGAAATATGGCATTAGTTTATTTTTAGGTGCTAAAAAGAAACAAGATAGGAATGAATTATCATAAACTTAAAAAAAGGATCCTTCAAAACTCAAAATATATATATCCTATATTCCATACTTCAAATCATTGTTAATAAGTGTAATGTTGCCTTTCAGTTTGCAATGGCAACGAGTTCTTCTCTTGCAACGTTTAGCTGTAGATTAAAGTAACTTAATTGAGGCGCTATGTGCGATATTAGGTCATATAAGGTAATAATATAACTATTTACTGTAACAGCGATAAACTGCGGCGCACATCATAGCCTATTTTTCAAATTAATCCCTAATAAATGAAAAACAAAATCGATATACCCTGGTCCACGTCCTAAACCAAAAAATCTTTCACCTGAAGTACGGATTGTAAAGAATCTTTTACTGCAAACACTAGTAAAATTCACCGAGAAAAGATTAATTAAATAAAGAATATGTTGTGATAATAAAATATATATAATTTCTCCGCTTCTATCATTTTTTCATCCTAATAATTTCACTGCCTTCCACGTGGTATGCTTTAAATAACAATATCCATAAAATCACGACCGTGATAAATTACCGCGCACGGCAGAAAAAGTTTTTATCGATCACGCGCACCTTTCTCCACAAATTTCGTGAGGATTCAGAGAGCATGTTCATAAAAACAATGAATGGCCGGGATACCTCTCCAATAAATTTGGAGATAATTCAGAATGTCATGAGCATATTGGTTTGTTCGGCAACAAAAACAAAGCTTCCTCACCAGATAAATATTTTACCTGCATTAAGCTTACATAATTTGGTTAACATTACCAGTGATTTTCCTTTTCCCAGTTCCCACCTACTCTCTAGTCAGAAATGTCCCCATTGTGAATGTTCATTGAGGTGAAAGGAAGATAGATTCCACGAACCTTCCACTTAATATTTATGCGGATCGCAGATGTGGATATATTAACTTGGGGCTTTACAAACTTGAATATTTGTCGCTTTATACTAGAACGTTCCAATGAAATAGATTACCATAAAGATATTCAATTGAATAGAGCCATTAATGCCCTCATATTAACTTCCAACAACAACGGCGATTTTCCTGGTCGTCTTCCAGAATAGGAAATTTTCCCATTCTCTCATATCAAGCGCAGTCGCGCATAAGGAAAATTGAGTTCTTTTCGCCAACTTGACAACTCAAACATTCTTTCCGTGGGAAAGTAGACATCGCCCAAAGATATAAATGAAGGAAAAAATAAGCAAAAGAGTATACTGAACAAATTTAGAGAAGTGGAAATTTGGGGTCAAGTTCAAAAAGTATGTAATGAAAAATGTGAGCTTCAATTTTGGCAAAGCTGAATGTATGAATAATTTGACTAGAGCCGAAAATCTTATGGACGTTACGGGTACATATTGATATAAAGTAACAAAAAATAGCGAAGTAAATGTAGACGCTATATCATAGCAGATTAATCTAGTCGCAGAAGGATATGAGAGCAAAAATTTTATTTATACATCCTTCGCGAGAGGGATAAATTCGAAGGTCATGGGTTCAAATAGGAGTGAAGTCGTAGGACACAAAATGTAATGCAAAAATAGTGCACATAATGCCACCATCAAAATACTGTCGCCAACATATAAACGTGGAAACTGAAGAACTCGTTGAAGATCTCCATTACCACTGTAAGTTAGCATTGTACGTACATATTTTAATTTTTAGCATTTAATTTGGGATTTAACGGTGACTTAGGAGTTGTCCGAAAACAGGGCCTAAGAATTCAATCAAAATTTGTACTGTCATAGTCCATTGGGAACTGTCCTCGAATCTAACCCATATATAACTAATAATTCAAATAAAATCAAACTAATATTTTATGCAAGTCAAACATTTAAAGGTCATATTTATCCCACAATTAGAGCCACTACGAGTGAAATGGGAAAAATGACGGAATATGGGAATACATGACGCCGCATTATAGAAATATATTTCCACCCACAAAATATAATTTTTAGAGAAATTCATGGATAATACGATGAATAACAGGCTTCTATTAAACAAAACTTAGAAAAAATCTTTAAAAACATCTGACACAGGCACAACCCGATCCCGGGTCCACGATGTAGCAATCGATATACACGTTAACCACTGGACTACGTCTCACTCTTGACGAGAATATGTTTGACCTGTAATTTTTTAACTGCGTTTTTGTTTAAACTATTGACTATATAATCCTACAAAGAGGTCATTCGAGAACAGCACCCGATGGACTAAAACACTACAAATTTTGGTTGAATGCTGAAACCCGATTTTCTGACACACCCCTCGTGAGATATTTATAACTTTGCCAACAAAACCCTGAGTAAATGAAAAGAAAATTTACTCCTACATAATTGGCTAATAGCGAAGAATATACGCCCTAGATGTTTATTGGATGAATAAAATTAACAGAAGCAGGCGAGGTAAGGTGGAATGATATCCTTTAAGTATTGAAAGATCAGTGCCACCTCTCTTATCTTTCAATACCATGGTAGTGTTTAAATAAAATTCTGTGGAAAAACAAATTTTGATTTTATTCACCCTAAGTGTTCAGCAAATTTCACAAAGTATCGCTAGAGACCGCCAACCCTGAGAAGTCTTAATTTCATTCTTCTTCTGATTCTTTCGATAACCTTAGCGATGAAGGTAGCGAGAAGATAATCGAGTTTCGAGCACCATCCCCACGTTAAATGTGGTACCATTCGCTCCCCTTTGGGCTATGTGGGAGGACTCACGGCGGGGATGCAGGAGCAAGATAAGAGATGAGGGAGAGGGGAGAAAAAGGAATTCCCCGATTTCAAAGGGAAAGTGGACGAGGACACAAATTGAATGGGAACCTGTCCGATGACACAAGGGAATTAGTCTCCAATTGGAGAGATTTCTTTCTCCAAGAGTGTAAAAGGACCGATCGTAAAGATCGAAGGTGTGTCAGTCAGGAGGATTTTCCAAGGTTAGGAAGATAAATAGCGTCAGGACTTATTTCAAAGGAAAGTACACATACTTGAGGGAACATAGCTAAAATCAACATTCATATGAGGAAATTTATGTGGAACTTGATTTTAGATGCTAAAAAGAAACAAGATAGGCATAAATTGCCATAAAACCACAAAAAAGGATCCTCCAAAACACGAAATGTATGCATCATACATTCCACGCTTCGAAATCAAACATATGCGTATAATGTTATCTTGCAGAGACAAATGCAACGGGTTCTTCCCTTTCCGCTTAAGTGAGGAATTATGGCCTTAGTTGATACTTAGATGCTAAAAAGAAACAGGATAGGTATGAATTATGATAAACTTACAAAAAATGATTCTATAAAACACAAAATATATATACTATATTCCATACTTTAAATCATTTTTTAAATGACAGTAATATAATGTAGGCGCTATGTGCGATACTAGTCCTTATACGATAATATTAAATCTATCTACTGTAACGGCGTAAACTGTGGCGCCCATCATAACCTGTTTCTTATTTATGGCAATAACAACCCATGAAAATAATCCCTTAAGAAAATAAATCTTAAATCGAGTTCATTTCGCAATAATACACGTGCCATTGTGCTATTCGGTTGAACATTTGATTTAAATTTCTGCCTTATGCCTGTTTTCGTTATTACTTATAAACTCTAGCAAATTTTTGAAACCACTCCTCATCTCTTAATTCACACGTATCATTAAATAAAATAAACACAGAAGCATGGCTCAGGAAGCAAATGTAGTAATACCCAATAATTCATTAGTTTTATACACCATTAATACATAAAATTTTACTTCAAGGCACTTTAATTGCAACAGCTTGATGCAACATCGTCGCATGAAGATCAAAATATTCCAGAAATTTTAAAAAATCCTAATTTTCAGCGAGTAGAAGCAGTACACTTAGCTTGTGTGCACAGATATTACCATCGCACAAGCGTCAAGATTCTTTTTTTTTCATTTATTTCTTTCCGTTGGGTTCCAATTGGAGCGTGCATCTCAGAACGGTGCCACAGATTCCCGAAAATTATTCCAAAACACGACGGAAGCGTATTTGCTCAGAGGAAAAATAATCACCAGCCATGCGAGAAGGGACAGGAACCCGTGCAACGGCGAATATATGGCGGTCATTTATTTGTGCGGAAGAAGAGAGGAAATTCTGCCTTGGGAGCTTTGCCACAGGAATTTCCACTCTGGATCCAATCACGGACGGATTATAGAATGGAAAATATGAGACGCCTTCCGGATAAGTGATAAGGTATGAGTTAACGGAGGCTTTCCTGAAATATTAAAAAAAAAAAAGCCGCACATAACACAGCACTCCAAGCAGGCAATGGAAAGCGTAGGGAAAATTAAGGGTACATGCGGACTGACTTCCCAGAAGTCTTTCCTTTGTCGTGCCCTGTGGAAATATTCCTTTTGATACATCAAAGCTACTTGAAAGACAAAATACGACCGTTAGGAAAGGGCATTAATGTGTAACTCCGCAGACTTAACGATGCGTGGTACGAAACCATTAGATCACGAATGAATTTCTCGTATCACGTGAGAGATCCTTGCTTCAATCCTAAAATCTTGCAAAAACAGTACCGTATCGATGACAGTACTTTAAATGTCACCGCATGAAACAAACAAAATATTAAAAAAATTAGCCATCCTCTAGTTAAACTAGCCATTATAATAGTAAACATACATGACAGGCTATATCGCCGGAAAATTTGGGCATAAGTGACAGAAAACAGGTTTTCAGCTAGGCAGCAGATAGCAGATTATTTCGCAATAAAATCAGCAAATTCAAGTCTGCAAATAATACAGCAATCTAAATATGAAATTGTAAGCATATAATAAGGACACCAGATTTTTGCTCTTTGCTGATGATTTTCCAACAAGGTAAATGTGATGTAAAAGTGATGTAATTATACGAAACAGCTTTTAACTATACTTCTTAGCTGCTTGCGTAACTGGGATGACTGTTTCCTTCACCCCTGTAATACATAAGAACTATTAACTTACGATTGCGACACATTTTACGCATTAAGAAAAAATGTAGTACAGATTTACATAAATATTTTCAAACACCACGGTCAAAAGAAGTTTTTTCATAAGAAAACGCATACTTATTCAACGTTTGAGTATCCCCTACAGGGAAAATTGACAGTGTCATGGCTGGTCTACATTTTTTGACGGAGTACAATAAGTATTTTCGAATGAATTTTACGAACGGTGCACGAATCCTAATCGAATGAATGTTTTAATGATTAGAACCCGATCAGTCTTTTACTCATTAGCTCAAAAACATCACAAAATGACCTTAATCCTATAAATTAAAACATCGATAGGTAGAGGAATCCTAAGCCATACGATCTTTCGCGGAAAACCTTAGTGTTAAGAGAGCATGATGAAATTACAGAGCGAAATATATACCAAATAAGGTAGATATTATGTCCAAATGTATTTAAACGAGTTTAGTTACCTAAACAATGTATTCGATCATCATTAGGCACAAATAGAGCCATAATTGTTGGCAAATTACTGCAGTGATTTCAAGAAGAAAATTGAATAATCATTAATTAAATATACTTGCAATGCCCTTAGTCGCGAGTATAATTATCGATTCAGAGGATATCATCCTATAAATGTCTTGGTATTTGCTCATTAACATAATTAGACATATAGAATTTAATATTTTCACCAATTGAATTCCCTCAGTTAACTGTTTCAAACAAGTGTGAAATAACATTTGCTCGTATTTATCTATACAGAGAATTTAAAGATATATTTCTATCATATTTCCACCGAGGGAGGATGCATTCCGAGAATGTGGATACAAAAGCAATAAAAATCAAGTTTATATACATTTCCAGCGCCATAAAACCATTTCAAAGTATTAAAAATTCCCACTGATTGGAAATTATAACTTAAGCACAATCACTGTTTTGGAGAAGGCTATGATGGTTCTAAATTAGAGTTTGAAATCAATATATAAAAGCATGGGCTCTTAAAAGTGCATAAAAACTTACGCCATACGCAACTGGAACAGAAACAATTGTGGCATATGATAATTATTTTGAAATGAACGGAGCTAGCATAGCATATTCCACAGCAATTAACACAGAACAAACAAAGCCAAGATTTTTGGAAAATTAAGGCAGTGGTTCTGAGGAGGAAAGTGATTAATCAGAAATTTAAAAAATTGATGCGGCTACTTACAGTAGTACTTATTGATCGTATATTTAGAACGTTCTTTCACGAACTTATTCGGTATTTTCGTGTAAACATGAAAGATAAAGCTTATGGAATGAACGGACTTCACAAATTGAATCCCTCCTAACTACTCACTTCAAATAACTCTTATTTTGAGCTATGATTTAGCCAAATAAAAATGTAATTATTGTAAAAAGATCTATCCAACATAAGTTCCAATACGCAAATACGATAGCAATTCCAAAAATCCACTTCGTTCCTTTTTTTTCAAAGCTCCAAGTAAAAATTAAACCATTCGTAAAAAAAACCTTTCCAAATCCTCCTTAAAATGCTCCGATCTCAACTAAAACGATCACAATAAGTGGATTACACAGAAAAGCCTTCATGAAAAGCAGTTTACTTTAAGTGACTTCAGTTGGAACATCAAATTTAACGTTTCAGCATCGTCTAGTTTTGATTGCCGGAATACGTGCCCTATAAACCTATTTGCGCGTCATTTTGTGAAATATCTCTATTGATAGTCTAGGACAAAGTTCACGTACATACGAAATATTTGGGTCAAAACAGAGTTAGCTAATTAAAAAATTCGGAGAATCAGTTAAGGGCATTAAAAAACAAATGACGACAATCCTATCAGAATTAAAGGGAGAGCTTTTTCATCAAACTTAGTGAAGTATTTGATCGACGAAAATAATGATTACATTCGACTTCCAACGGCAATTTCTAAAAGAGAAAAAATCTGGCAATCTAAACTTATTTATTCCGAGGATTTGAGAACGGTGCAATTTAAAATGGCTTTGGATGGACTCGACCTGGGCTTTTAAAAGTCCATCAAAGCATTCTGCGCCATATTTTTGGAGTGAAATGGTCATTTAAAACTCGTGGCAGTATTCAGATAAACACGCAGCCAGGCGGAGGACTCATACCTGTCGAACTTTAAAATCTGCGAGATTTTAAAAACAGAATAAATTTACTTTCAATTTTTCCAAAAATTGCAGGTGACGCCAACCACCTCCCTCCCCCTCCTCCCCCTGACCCGCTACGGAGAACCTTAATTTAAAAAATGTTCATATTTGATCAATAATTATGGATACTGATTTAATATATCACTCACAGTGCATTCAAAACTATGAGGCTGTTAAAATTATAAATTGACAAAATGCTATACACACCATGTTTATAATGTTACTATGAGTCGAATTCTGTTGTTAAGAAGTGAATAATATATATACTTCGACCTGAAGTCACCTGGTGAAATCTCGGTGAAACTGTCGTCAACCTCTGACAGCCAACGCAGCAAAAACCAGGAAGATGGAGATATACACAATATACAGACTGTCCAATTGATCGAGTGTCATGTTTGACCACAAATTTTTGTTACTTTCCCTCGATCTAGTATATTCATGAAGATTGTAACACTCATCGGAAAAATCGTATGTTTTGTTGAGTGCTTGTAAAACTATAGAATTTTTAGACTTTAGACTTTTTGACGTCACAATAATGGTCAAACCAATATCAAATCTCTTTTTACGAAAATTCAACCGTTGGCTTAGTAAGATCACAGTCGAGGTCCAAGGGGTGGCAAAAAGAATAGCATACCAACTAAGGTGCCGATTCTTAGATTTAAAAGAGGGCCAAAGTCAGTGGTATAGTCCAAACGTCGGGCTATTATCACAACCAAAGTGTCGAACCATAGGTTTTAAAGGGTGCCCAAATCAGTTGTGCAATTCATAGTTCCCTATTGCTAGTATTTTGACCTTCGAAGGTGATAGTGAGGGGTCAAATAGATAAGTTTTTAAAAATCTGGGAAACTAATGTCCCCAACCCGAAGGTTTTAAAGGGTGACAAAGTGGTGGCGTAGTCCACATATTATTTTTAAGAGGAACAACCTATTCAATTCTGTACCACTAGCATGTAAATCTTGCCATCAGGAGCAAATTCTTTGCCGAGGGAGGGGAGGGGATGTAGGGGAAGTCTCTAGCAAGTGGTGCGGGCCGTATCTCAGCGGCGCCCTGGGGGTCGGGAGTAGCGCCCCGGGGGGTGGATTGCATTACAACGAGCGATATCTCGTAAACGCTTAGAGATAGGTCAAAACAAACAGAAAATTGGTCCTAAAGATCTTTAGTTTTACGATTTACATAGAAATAGCACTTTTTCGGCCCGAAATATCTCAATTGAAGGTCCTCAGTACTTGGGACCCTTGGGGCACGGGTTGCCGTTATTTTAAAGTAACCAAATTTTAACACGTGAATACGAACCTAATTTTGGATCATCTTGAGACTAGGAAATCATTACTTTTCTCAATCCTGAAAAATAAGGGCCGGCCTACTGCACACCACAGACCTAATTCGAAGGAAAATAATAATATTTATACATTTAATTAAGTTTTTAAATTATTTCAGGAGATGCTTCAAATAAAATTGCTTGAAAAGTTTTCAAGTATATTTAAGTTTCGTAAAACTATGTAAAGAGTTCAGAAATTTTCAGAAACAAACACAGGGCTTTCCTTTTTGAACAACTGAAAAAAACTAAAGCAGAGATAAGAGGATGACGCACTCAAAAATAGTGGCAGCACGATTGATGCTAGAAAACTTGTGCCACGTCCAGGCATAAAAAGATGAAGTCCCTAAGCATATGTAAGATTTCACTTTTTCCCGGCGTATGATGGCGGTGAATTCTTCTCGGGTTTCCATCCGGGTGAGCTCCATCTCCATCGCTGCCGACGTTTCGATAGAATCGCGCGATTCGCTGGGAAAACACCAAAATGCTCTGCCACTCCAGCGGCTACTGGGATCGTCTCACCAAGGAGGCAATTGAAATACGACTCTCCAAGAAAAACTTCAACAGAGACGAGGGTTTCAACTTAAGTAAGGCATGGAACCCGATTTTGAAAGTGGCGGGAAAAGCGCACTCTTTCTCCACCAATCAGAACGACCCAACATAACGACCGAGGATATATAAACCTGGCACTTTCCTACTGGCATCATCGGCCCTGTTGACGATAGAAAAGGATTCTATCGAAACGTCGGCAGCGATGGAGATGGAGCTCACCCGGATGGAAACCCGAGAAGAATTCACCACCCTAAGCATATGTTTCCAATTCAAGGCAACGATTGGGGTTGTAGAAACTGTTTATCGTCCTAAAAGAGGTCAAGCTTTACAACCTTTATCATGAAGCCATGGGAAAAAGAATGAAATATTTTATTCTCACTCTAGGGAGTTATTTTTGAAAACTTTCCTTATTCCTTGGAGAACGAAAGAATGCATAAAAATAAATAAACGTTCCTGGGAAAAATTGCGACAAAAAATACTTCCAAAAAGTTCAATACCCATAGGAAGAAAATTCATGCTTATAGTTGAAAAGAAGAAAATTGTGAAATATATTCCAAGAATTTGCAATTCTGCCTAAGCATGTTGGTTTTCAATTTTTCCACTCGTATTAATATCCCTTGCAGTAATCAACGCACGACTAATATAATAATATCTCTCATAGATAATAATATCTAATATAATAACATTTCCTTATAATATATTTTTACCATGCTTCATTTTACTCGCTTTCTTGTTTGCCTTTCGGGAAAAATCTTGAAATTCAAATTTCAACCCCTTCCAGATTATATAGTGCTGAAATTTTCGGATCTTTTTGGATTTGTCACCATCTAGATCAAATGTCGCTTACAATAATACTGCTTTAACTGCAAAATGATGACACAATTGAAACCATGCGGGTAGTGCACAACGATGATCATACAAGCTTACGTTAGCGTCATTTGCATACAAAATTATTCGTTTGCTGACAAGAGTCATAAAAATTGCATATTCATACGCCCTAAAAATAGATAGGCAAGTGCAAGACGCTCCTGAAAGAGATTCGTAATTTCACCTCCTCTGCATTCACAATGCGTGGAAAATGTATCAGAGGATTTAAATGCCATACCAAGAGTTTGAATAGACAAATGTCTATCCTCTTTTACGCTGCAGGACGAAATGACACATCATAATGACATTCAAAACTTAATATTGACCTGGCTGCGAATTATTGCAAACGAAAACTATAGCAAAGAAGTACACTAATGATGAATAAATTATACCGATGCCCCTTTTCACTATCAAGTACATTCTTGCATTCATACAGTGCCTTATTGCGTATCTCATCGACCATCAAAAACAATATTTGAATTCATAATTATATGTATACTCCCTCGCCCTCTCTGTGAGCATTGCTTATGCACTAACTACGTAATTACATCTCTGAGCGAGATACGGGTATGCAGCAAGTAGCCTCTAAATGGATGATATTGTTCTTCCAGTACGTATGGACATCAAGGGTAAATAGCATTTTTGTTTCACCACATGTGATATAATAGCACTTTAGAGCACAGAACTTGAAAACCGCTAATGCACTGGGACCCTCCGGTCGCAATATTCCTTCCCAAGGGACGAAAAAGACCCTAGCTCAAGAGTAAGCGCTCACGGACATTCCTTTATTTTTCTGCAGGAATTAACTGCCCGTGGTTTAAGAAAGAAATGGAGAAGGATTATTTTTTTGTCGCTTCAATGACGTCCCACTAAGCTAAAGAGTCACGAGGCATGCCTCACTGAATTTCGTGAGGTTAAATGTTATCCTCGGTCCAATTAGCCATCTCTCGGAAACTGCTTTCTTCTAAAACAGACACAGATATTCAAAATAAGTACAAGCAGTTGAAATTTGAGGAGTTAAGATAAAAGGAAAATCCAGCTGAGAAAAGCTTACCATACATTAATATGAGAAGGGAAGGGACGTAATTGGATCATACTCGAGACCTAACCTACCTTGAATGAGTGATGATCTTATCCGCTTATAAAATAATATAAATAACTCAATGTGACGAGGAATCACATCTTGATCCCCGAATTTCGTAAAGAGTGGTTTGATTAGAGTATTATTAAGAGATATCAAAGGATTATTTTCTTCTGTGAAATTTTGTTTTCCAACAAAAAATTCAGTTTGGTAAAATCTAATTTTAATCTTAACTAATTTATTAAATGCAATCACATTTTCTGGAAAATTTCATACACGCTTTTACTGTTTTGTGACGAGGTAAAATTCCCCACGAAATCGTCAAGACTTCGGCAGCATGCCTCCAATTTTCACCATCGTTGAAACATTGATCACTATGATAAACTATCAGAATTAGTTTAGTCGTCTTTACAATTCACACTCTCCCTCAAAAGTTCATAACTTAACCGACAGTCGCATCCGCTGACGCTCACAAAAACAGCCCCCATTGTAGCTAAGCGTCTAAACCCCTTATCCCTCGGGATATGTTAACACCCGCCATAAAAACAAACACAAATATTTTTTTTATTATATATGCTAATATTACTTTTAGCACAATATTGTCATGACATAGAAATATTTTTAGGCCTCCAGCCTGAATATCCAAATGGGTTCAAACAACTCTGCAAGGTAATAGCACATTTTGACCAATATCGAAAGCAGTGTTGTAGCCAGGGGGGATGTCCGGGGGTCCTAACCCTCCCTCCCCCCCGATAATATTAAAACAAAATTATATCCTCCGTAATAGAAAAAAAATATTGAAAAATCATGAATTTACAAAATATTTTTTTAAAAAATGAAGTTTTTTTCAATTATGAAAAGTGTTCAAATTATTTTAAGACCCGTAACCTAACCTTTTTTCAAACATTTTTACCTCTAGTTTTGGACCCCTCTCCCCTAACGAAATTCATGTCCACGCCACTGAAAGCTCGGTACGTACATATTATGAACGTACATATTGAACACGGTAAAATAGTCACCGGTGCCGTCAATAAACCCACCATTACCACCGCGCTTCTCTTACGTCACCAGACGATTATCTAGGTGATTACAATTCTGCGACCGTCTCTTTCACCGCGACGTACGCCTAAGAAGACCTCGAAGCACCAATGACTCCCGGTTCACATTCGGCCTCTCTTGCGAGCAGTAGAATTAAGAGGGTGGGATTGTTTCTTCGCGAGGAAGGATATGGTAATGCGAGTTTGGAAGGGCGGAAAATGAGTCGAGAGGGTTAGAGCGAATATATTATACCCGTAGATTAAACACCGTGGAAGGAAAGGCAAAGTCCTGGCTTAGTTATTAGAACAGGGAAATGGAAATATTTTCTCGACGAAGACAAATAAGGGAGTCAAAATCCACTACACTTCCCAACCTGAATCGGGTATCAAAACATGGTTACTATAATCATCACGCACCTGTAACATAAATTAAGTTATAATTTGATGAACCGTTATGAATAACAACATTTATATGCCAAACTAGTAACATATGCCTGTTTTCTTTAGCAAGTAAATGTGATGGATGAATATTGAAATTTGATTTTCACTTAGACAATTGGTTGGTATGAAAAGAAAAATCACGGTAGCAGCTAATTTATCATACATTTCTCCCTAATTTTTCCTTGAAAATGTTTCTTATATTTTCTTGCCTATTCTATTTGCACCGTATGGCAAAGTGGACCAATACTGTACTGTTTATTCGGGTGTATATGTGTAAACTTTAAATGTGATCATTTTAAAGAATACTGGTGGAAGAATGAAAGTGTTACCAGCAATATAGCAGTTATCCACAAATAATTTTATCCACATATTTCTTTTATTTCTCCTTAAGAAAATATTTCATCTCTTTCCTCTTTATTAACCAAGAGGGATACGGAGAAAGTGAGCTCAAACGTAAGGGTTCGGAGAACCCTTTACGGTTTTTCTAGGAGATTCCAAATTTTCATATGGCACATGTCTCAACGCCGAAATCCAAGATTGAAAATTCGACCACCTCTACAATGGAAAGTCGAAATCGTTTATTCCTCGGAATTGTTTCGACGTATGAAAATTCCGAGATAGCCAAAAAATCAACCAAAAAATCTAGTATCTTGCGTTTCAAGGAATTTGTCCTGTGATGATTGCAAGTTGGTCAAAAAAATTCTTTACGTAGTGCCATAAGAAAAGCATGGGGCACTTTCAAAAATCATAAAAAATACTAAATATTAATTCATCGCATTGACAACCACACCAAATAATCAACCAAAAAATCTAGTTTATGTCAAGGGAATGTCATGTTCCTCACTTATTTATAAATACATCAAAAAAGTGAAAAAGTTTTAGTCCCATAAGGCTCCCATGTTAATTCAAAGTTAAAGTTTAAAGTTTTAAACTTTTCAGATTTTTCCTCCCGATGAATTTTTTTTTTACTTTTACGTCCAATAAGCCACCACCTATCACAGCTATCACAGTTTGGGCTACTAATTTGTATCAATCACCCAATCAGTGAATCAAATCGTAGCTAATATCCCTCTTTGGTCTTCATCTAGAGAATCGATCTCGATACGCATTAAGCAATATTTTTATTATTTTGATACAGATGTATTTCAATAGACTGTGCTCGTACTTGGAGCGAATAGATGGGTAGAGGGAATGACTAGGGTGGAGTATGGCGTATATGAGACCCGAATGGCGCCTTCCTTTGGTTTTATTTACCCCCAGGGCTCACCTCGACTCCCCGCGGCCCTGCCCCAGATATTATGCTGAATAAACCGCATCCTCAAAGTGAGTTTCTCGAGAATAAAATAAAGCTCGTCCCCTTTTTCTGGACCACTGTGCGACGAAGGCTTGTTTGAGCGATGAGAACAAGAAAATAGATTTAATTCTTGCATTTCAGCCGGTACGAGTCCTTAAATTCTTTTATTTTGCACTCTTCATCAAATGACACAAAGTTGTTACTTTTCCTCCTTAAGTGAGGACAAAAGGTTAAGTTGAAAGTAAAATAAATACAAGTATCAGCTCTCATGTGTAAACTCCTTGTAAAATGACATTCCTTCACTACATAAATAAGAGTATCTTCAAAAAGAATTTATTGTTTATTTACGTGGTTTGTAATGAAATTTGTATTTTGGGCAAAGAAAAGGAAAGATCTCTGTAAATCAGGTGGTATAGTGAATAGAAGTTCAGGCAAGGAAATATTTCTCGTAGCGGTAGTGCAACAGACTGATACATTAATACAGTACCATTTTCTTTTATGCCTTTAAAATTTACCTTTTTTCAAGAGGCTACAAAATCAGTCATAATACAGATAATATATTTGAAATCGTTAAATCTAATTTGCCTCACACAGGTACAACTTGAAGGACATTTTAACTGACTCTGGATTAATCGTAAGAATCTATTACAAACAAAGCATTAAAATAGAACGTATTAAAACTTTTAATAATTAAATATTCATGCACATATGGTAGTAATTCCTATAATCTCAGCGATTCTTTTCCCTTCAACTGCCTACATCAAAACGTGGGAAATGAGAATGCACATTCAGATACCAAATAAAAACACATGCAGTCATTATTTCAATTGAATGTACAAATATTTACTTATTTGCGCCGATTGATCAACTTTTGACGTTTTTTTTTCAGATTGAGCGACTTTTCAGTTAAATATTCAACCTTATTAATAAATTTATCAGGAGTGAATTTCACGTATTTACAAAAATTATTTTTGCATGGCGCATGTATATGGCTAGGTTAAGATCAATCATTATAAAATTTAATTTCTATTATGAATTTTTTTTCAAAATTTCAAGGAGAAAAACACGAAAAATATCTCGATTACATATATTCCGGTATACAGAGCACAGTTTCTTATCTTAAATGTACTTTTTTCTAATACTTTTTTCCTAATGCATTCTTTCTAATTTTTTTCTAATAAATATTTTTAATAATACCTATGAAAACTAACGACTAAGTATACATACATAGCATTTAATCTCTCATCACCATTAACCCTTTCGGGACTGCGGATATTTCTCCCATGCATGCTTTCAGTATGAGCTTGGAAAAAACTTCACGTCTCTCTACACGGACCGTATTTTTAACATCATCATAGAAATGTGCTACCACTATTTATTCACACTAATCAACAGCATTTTTTAGCCTTTCTCCCGGGGACCGCGTCATTATCTCAGACTCCAAGGGACCTTAGAAAGCTCAGCCCTTCGCAGGTATTCGCCCTTATCAGCGGCATAGACTCGCGCCGTCAAGATATTGTTAATACACTAATTTAAAAACACCGGGACTAGAAACGGCGATAATTTTATGTTCGATTGATTATGCAAGCATAGTTGCAGTCTAAGGAACATACCGGACAAGTTTTACACAGTAGTTTGTTAAATTTTTAATTATTGGGCAATAATATATTGTTGATTTAGAAATGAATCCTTTTTGTTTAACTGAACATTTTCAAATTATATATGAAAATCTACCATCATTATATAATAATTTAATTAAAATAAAATTTCAATTCAGGACTATTTGCTGATGAAATGTGGTTTGAATCCTTGGAGAACCACATGTTCTTGAAATCTCTGAGAGAAAAAATATTTCTCAGAAAAGCACATTATTCATCACAATTATGAATTTCTTGTTAAAATTTTTGCGCCCCCACAAGCGTACTGTACCCTCTTGGGATTTCTCTGAAATTTCATCAACCCGTGAGGTTGACTCGTAGTTTCACACGACGTTGATTTTCAGGTGTCTCCACGGCCTTTCCTGTTTCGCCGCGTGGGATTTGTTGGTGACGTCAGTTTCGCCGTTAATCCCACCGGCGTCCCCGGGTAGAGTGCCGCTCCTGCCGATCTGTGTATCGCATCAACAGTTCTCTCGGAAAAAAATTATGTTCTCAATATCATTCAAATTCCCAAATTACTATTTTAAAATTAAGGAGCTCTTCACTTCAGTCTTATTAGTTCGTGCCATTGGATCGGTAGTCGTACTGTTCTACAATACCTCGGTGCCGAAAAAATTTGGATGTCGCCGAATTCGGAAAAATTTTGATATGGGTGACGATGATCTTTGTAATGTGCTGTGCTTCAAGGTATCTCATAATCAAAAATATACTATCAGTGACAAAAAAATTAAACAAATTTCGAGCAAAATATTTCGAATATCTATAAATTTAAAAAAGTATTTATATAATAAAACATACCAAAATATTTTTATCTTTGCTAATGCCAGTCCAAAGTCAGGCTGTGAAAGAAGGACGAGAAATACTATTTAATGGTCACAAAAGGTTAAAATTAATATTAAAATTGAGCCAATCAAAATAATTAAAATAAATTTCGAAAAAAACTAGTCAGACATTGAACTATTGCATTAGGGATATAAATTATAAACTCTTTGAAAATTTTTCTCCTTTAAATTAGAATTTCAGACGTTACTGATGCCAGAAACTTCTTCATAAATTATAATACCTCATCAAAGGACAACTAGTCAGCTTCTTTTTTTTATGATTTTTGCAAAGGTTATCAACAAATATTAATCAAAATAACAACATGAAAAATATTAAGACCCCGGGCATTTGTCTCCAGGGGGATGCCAATACAAAGAAGAGCTTAGGTATCTGTGCCCTGCATTCAGGTGAAAGGCAGTACCCCTGCTGTTTTGGATCCCAAGGCCTAGAAGCGCTGCACTTCGGAGGGAAAACAATGCAACGGATATATCCGTCTTCCGTTTGCTTACGTAAGAAAATATTTGACGGATATATCGTCTTCTTAGACATGAAAGCAATTAACTAGGAATATTCTTGTATATTTTATTTTTTAAATACTTTTTTATTATATTTCTATATTTTCGAAATATTTGAAAATGTATCATCAAATGATTGAATGTTAACTAACGCGATAGTGATAGGGTTATTGTTGTCAAAAACTCGGTTTTATGGTTTGTATCAAAGAACAAATTGGGTGTTCAAGAAAGAGATTTTTTCAGCTTTTGAATGCAAGCGGATAATGTGGCGTTTTATATTGCTAACATCATCATATGTTACATTAAACCTTGAAACATAAGACAACGAAGAGGAGGAAAATTGATCTTGATCCGGATATGAATGATCAGGTATGAATTGAGTATTATGTTTTAATAAACATTTCCACAATTGTATGACAAAAGTGTACTATTTTAAGAACTATTTTAGGAATATAATGGTAAGATATCGTTATTTGAAAGTTAATTTAGGATTCATGAAAACCATTAACCTGCACTATCTGACTTGAACTGCACTAACTGCAGCCTAGTATTTGCCCTTTTAGCAAAAATTATGACTATTGCTCGCACTCCAGCAAACAAATAGCAGATCATGCGAAAAATAAGACTTTTTCGATTAAGGTATTAATTCATTTTTTCAGTCGCCACAAGCCTAAAAATCGGAAAAAAGACAGTTCCGGTGGCAAAGCCTATAGAACCAATAAAATCTTTCAAAAAACGTTTGGTACACAATATGGCAATCGGAACTTCCACTTAGGCTCTCTCCCTCCTGCCTACGATGATAAAAAGATAATACCTCCCGATTTATGACGGAACTTTTCTTTTGATGAATGCAATTATGTATCCATTTTGATGAAGGAAATAGCATTTTCAGGCAGAAAAATATCCGGACATTACTTCATACTCAGACCAATCTACATGACCCACTTCAAGCTGCACAGAAAAAGCTTCCGTAGTTACATCGTTATGATTCGTACACATTAAAATTGGAAAACCGGAGTAAAAAAATGATAATATATGCTATTAAAACTTTTACCCTTTAAGCATAAACAGCTCACCTAGTGGACGCAATACGTGCTAATGAGCAGAAATTTGCAAACCTAATAGTCTATTTTCTTCGGAGTAGTTGCGAAGTAATGCTATATTAGTTTTTCGCAATCCATCAAATGAAGGTAAAAAATATTCCTTTCCGTATTTACGACATTTTACCGTACCTGATCAAACTTAAAATCTCAACACTCATCAACCAATCACAAGAGTAAAATTTTAGGAGTCAATAAAACATTAATTCACTCTTGTGAGGGTAAATTGTTTTAATTAAATCGAGGCAAATTAAATGTTTTTATTCCGCATTAAAAGCACTTTGCGGCACAAATGTTTGCATTTCTTTGTCGCGCAAATGCGTTGATACAAAAAAATCAATCAGGTATCATCATGCGAAAATGGGTGCTGAGTATTCTACGAATACTTTTATGAAATATGCACTGCTTCTATAGAAAATTATTCATCAAATTTAAATTTCACGCTATCAAACTTACTATGCACTACTATAAAATCACTATTACCACGTCCTTCCTTTAACATCAACAAACTTATACATTACAATTTTTAAAAGTTTATTATATTAGTTAACATTAGATAAATAAAAAGTAGTTGCTAAGAGACAAGTTCTGAATTTTTTTACGCATACAGCTGCACATTATTTCAAATTAATTCAGTTTTTAAGCTGTTAAGGTAGGAG
The DNA here is from genome assembly GCF_921293095.1 of Ischnura elegans. Lineage (NCBI taxonomy): Eukaryota > Metazoa > Arthropoda > Insecta > Odonata > Coenagrionidae > Ischnura > Ischnura elegans. Next base: position 80,982,788 of record NC_060250.1, read on the forward strand.
AATCTTTGCCGCAAATGTAAATGCTGATCAACGATATTTTTCAAACCTAAGTGTGCTAAATATTGAACTATCGCTCACCAGATTATAATCACCCTGAAATTTATTTTAACTGAAATGATGAGATCCAAAAGGTTTGTTGTGGGCCATATAATGGAGAGAGCCTCACAATCACGCCCGGTAAGACACCTCATATTGACCTTATTCGCAAAGTACACGTATGCACTTCACTAATACGTACTTACGAAGCAGCGTGCATAGGAAATGAAGTCAACGTCATTTAAAAGATACTAGCGGTTTTTTTTTTCTCCGACCTATACAGTGAAGTATGACAAAAAACTTTTTCGATAGCTTTATAGATTTAACAACAGTCAGTATCTCGTTTCCAGCCGTTTTTACGGTTAATTGAGTAGGAACTGGGCTAAACGCAGACTGGATTTGCCAATTATGGTCCCAGCACCAATAAACAAGCTACAAATAACACTAGCGAACTCAATTTACCCTAGCTTAGCGTGACCGTGGACGGCAATACGAAACCTAATTTGCCATAATATTATTGCTGAATGGGGATGATTTCAAGTTGAAATGAAAACACACCTGATGCTCAATACCCAGGAAGTTATTACATGTGCTTCAAACATCTCGAATAGGTTCACCAAACGAGATAGAATGAATCACGCATCCACGCTACCAGTTATTTTATATGCTACATTCTCTTCACAGTTACACGCTGATTGGCAAATCTTTTCTCGATTACCCGCAAATCACTGAACCAATATTACACTGTAACCGCAAATACTGATTCAAGAAAAATCTTCAATGAAGTAGACAAAAGTTTTGACAAGCTATGTCGAGGGGTATCCAAAATGAAAATGGATATTTCGTGACACAAATTACGCCAATTATATTTGCAACTCATGGAAAATGAGGGTAAGAATAATACTAACTGAAAACTTTTTTCAATTAAGTATTCTTTCCCTTGCTTCAATTTCTTTTTTTAATCGTTTAAATTATTACTATAAAAATGTTTTTTTCACGGTATTAATTCACGTACTAACTAAAATTGGAGGACTGGGGAATCAGATTAATAGCTACGACTCATGATAACTTTCACCGCAAAAAAATATTATTGGCGTTAATAGCATCATAGATTACTAATTTTTATAGTCCTAGAATTTGACAACTACTCTAGATTTTTTCAATACAACAATTTAAATACCCAATGCACCTTAAAAAATATGATATTTTAATGTATTAGTATGCCGATTACTCGAGTACGGATTATCGACCATAGAAAAACATATTGACCCGATATTCAACAATATTTAATAGTGGTCTCATCAGCTTTTGTTAATTTATTAAAGCCACACAGAAACGTTTTAGTTCATACCTTAAACCATTATCTAAAACATATACATTAATTTTCAGCTTAAATTTAATAATGCCACCAAAATAAATTAAAAGTTATTTAAAACGACAGAAAACTATCAAACGGAATTGAGCGTAATGATTCCTCTTATACCTGGGATATTTGCAACTGGCCCATACTTTCATGGATTATTTCATGCCACTGGACGAGGCTATGGCGTTTTATAATATGCACTAGTCTACTTTTACAAAAAAAAGATGAATTTAGGCTCCAGTATAGCAGATTAAACACACACTGCAAGCGATGGTAGATAAAGAGAAAACCCAAATATGTGGCTAATTCAAATAACCTCACATTCCGGAATCATTTGCTGAAATGACCGCATTCGATGCTATGGAATTAAAAGTGTTGTAAGAGTTCAAAAAAGGTAAATCCTATTAAAATCGATGAAAATGGCTACAAATTTATCGGCATACTTTGTCCACATACTTTTTAAATTATGAAACATGGTAATACATATCACGGTAGCAAAATGGAAGAGTTAGGGATCAGTCTCGCTCAACAGATTAATAAGGTCTACCGCAGCTGAAAGCCCTAGACCGAATTTTTAAGATATGAAATATCAATATGAATAGCTGATCAATGAAACTATAATCACCACCAATTTTAAATTGCAACAAAAAATCCCCAAGAGGTCAATATTTTACTGGGACTTGCATGGGAACCAAGGGATCAGGATCCGGGATATCCACTAAATAGAAACCTCAATATTCCAAAAAAATATTTGGCCATCGTAGCAAAGAAATTTATTGATCCAGATTTCATCTCCATAGAATATTGTCCTTCCTAAACATGGCGTTTTGTGCATACACCAGAGTTTCACAAAGTAAACCCGGCCACGCAGAGTTTAATTCTCACGAATAAGGTCAACGCTCGAGATATAACGAGCGTACGTTATCGTAAAACGTACGCAAGTTGTACCTCATCAGAAAATAAAGTGTTGGACTTGATTGGAGCATTTAAATGAATGCAGCAATGTGTTGTAAATTTTATCTGACAATTTACAGTCCACTGAATTGCTCACCACTACTTTTGGATATTTCCAGGGAGAAAAAAAATATATATGTCCAAACGGCGCATTTTAGTCAGTCGGTAATGTTACTCACTCAAATTATATGCTGAAAAATCAAGAGATGCATTTTCGTTGGGGCGATTCTTCAGTTACTTCATAGGAACTATGTATAATTTTCACACACACAAGAGGGCTACACTAAAAGATAAATGACATGCATTTTCTAAAATCACTTTAATTTTGCCCTGTATGGAGTACTTCTAGGTGTTAAGCTCTACCGAGCAGTACGATGCATTTCTATGGCGAGTAAAATAAGGAATTCTGTCCTCGATTAAGATGTGGATTAGTACATGAGATAATAGAATGCCATCATCTTTCTAGTACTTCTCTCACCGCTCACCTCTTAACAGACATTCGAAAGTATCACGCGGTTTGTGGTACAACGCAATGTTTCCCGGTCCTTCTCACCTTTATCGATAACGGATTTCTCATGTCATCAATAAAAATGGAAAGAAAAAATTATCTTTCCTCTTCCATATTATATTTATATGTTTTCACTTATGCAAGTTTTATATTTTTAATTTTACGCAATCAAATAAATCCCTAAATATGCGACTTAAATCGAGGCATTTACCGACGATCGCAATGGATGGATATCATGGATGGAAACTTCATGGAAAAGTCATGGATGCTAACAGAATTATGTTTTCTACTGATCGCGACATCATATTTTGCTGCAATTCTGAAACCTCCCCGACTAATTGGACTGCTATTTGTATTTTTATAATTGTGTTCTAGATTTTCCAATGCTAAGATGGGAAAAAATTGTGAATATAGCGCAAATATTGCATTGGGCAGGATGGCATTTACCTGCGAGACAAACTTTGACTTTTGACAACTTATATGCATAAATGTTTATAATAATTAAATTTAACAGGAAGCATAGGGAAGGATCAATGTAATAGCATGTATATAAAAAACTATTTTCAGAATTTCAAAAATTTTAATTCTAGGTCCTTCGGGATCAATTTAAACGCTCAGGATAGACTAAATATAATGATGGGTTTTAATACAATTCAGCTGAATTATTTAGAGGTCAAATAATTCAACTGAATTAAAATCCTCAACCAATATATATCCTACATATACCTAGGCACTAAGTCCCCAACCTTGGATTTTACATATTTTAGCGGAGGAATCATCATGTGCCAATGTAACGGTGGTTATTGACAAGGGAAGAGGGAATTCTGGAAATGATATGTTTGGGAACGAATTAAATGATACCTTGTGTACACTTTCCAGGAAATAAAAGTTTCTAAAGTGTTCCCGAAATAGAAATAGTTAAATTTTCACCCACGCATATAACCATATGAGCAATCCTGCACGAATATGATCTTTCCTAAGAGATTCTATTCAGAGAGATACTTATCTGCTACTCTGTGTCGAGTTCCCAATGAGACGAGTTGCGACACAATATTATCTCGGATACAATTTGGCTCGCTGTGACAAGGCAGGCCATTTAGTAGAAGTTATGCCGTTATATCCGTGTATTCAGTAGATGAGCAACATTTCATGAATAGAAGCCCCAAAGTTAGACAGGAGATAGGAGGCGAGTTATGAATGACACGTTTCACAAATAACCGAAATTATATCGCGTCACAAACCGAGGATGCCATGTCTCAAGTTAATTTTGGAACAGAAATACTGATTGGAGACAGCAAAATTCCGCGTGGATTGTAGATGAGACGGCTTCAAAGACAAAATTCATATGGACATATATCCAAAGTGAGTACAAATGAGTACAAATTAAATGCTAAATAGAGTTACAAAAACATATTATAGGAGTGTTGTAAAGCTAAAAGAAAACTCAAAAGAGTCGCCAGTTTGAGAAAACTTGGTCACATGACTATCCATAAATCCAAATCAACCTTACTACCTAACATGCATACAGGTATATTTAATTACTTAAGCTATCAAAAATGTAATTTACAAATGAGATATAATGTGATTAATAAATAATGCGACACTACTAACATGCGTAATTAATTGATTACTTCTGATGATAAATTTAAAGATATTTGAGCATAGAATGATCATGAGTAATTGATTGAAAAAAAATCACAAACCGGCCCCATTTGACTAACGCATCACCAAACTTTTAAAATTTTGGTCAATATATCACCTTACTCTGTTATCCGTTATTAACACTTCCGCTTCCACAGGACTTTGAAAACAATGATTCCGGTTCTTTGACTGCTACGCTTGAAATAGAATAGTCTGTATAATTCCAATTGCATAAAAATAAATTTTATGCGACTGAGTGTTGATTGAGAATCAATTTAAGATATAAATGACAAAATAAGAGCAATAGAAAAAATTAATTCATATATTACTGAACAGAGCATTAAAATATTTCTATGCGCGTCATTTCAAATAAATAAAATTAGTTTGAATTGAATTTGGAAATCATTAAAATAGGTTTCTAAACCTACTGATCAGCCAAAATAACTATTCATTACGTACAAGGAAAAATAGTCTGCAGTTGCTTTACTGAGGTCCCATTAAGTCCTCATATCTCCATATTCTGGAACTTAATCCCATATCTCCATTTTTAGAGTACGTTACTTTATATAGATGATTTTTATAGGAGGGGATAAACTTCAAAATATCGAATTTTTATGGAAAAATATAGCCGCGGCTTTATTTAGGACATGATGGAGAGTGAAGGAAAGCTAATATAAAAACACCACCGTAAATGCCTTAAAAAAAACCGAAATGAATGTCTCGAGCGCTATATGCTGAAGACGCTCAGATGCAACACCTGCATTCATGCGAAGAAAAGGGGATTTTGGAGTTGAATTTCACTTCTCCTTCCGGGTTATCAATTAAAGGGTCTGGTATAATTCTTGGTGAACGCTTGGCATTCGTCGAGTTTATCCTGACATTTGAATAGCAGCTCCGTTCCCTACAACCTTTCAATTAATACGCGCACCCCCCTCATCCAAGACATTTCCGACTACACTCCCATTGGAATACCACCAAACAATCTTTCCCATCAACGCAGATGAATGACACGCGCGACCGTAAGTATATCTCACCACATTCCGACTTCCTTGGCTGCTTTTCAGAACGAAGCGATGATTCGTTCTCGGTATTTACTTCACCGGTGGGCATTATTTCGCAAGACGGGAAAACAAAAATTCTCCTTAGCTTGACTACCTGCATCACTTTGTTCAACTTATAACCGTACAATATTCATTATAATTTAACATATATTATGCACTATTTTATTGCTTATCTAATAATAATTAGAAAGTAATAAATATCATTAAAATTTTTTGTAGTTAAAGAGATTACAGAATTCAATTCTTTATGAGTTTTCCGAAATGTTACTAGACCTTATTCAATCCTCACTTCAACTCATTTCACGTAATTGTGAAGTAAAATACTAATAAATATCTAAAACTTTATCGTATGCTAGCAATACTTGAAACATCTTAATAGATATGATTAAATACTCGCCGATATAGTTCATAAAGAGCCGTAATAACTAGAAATTCCGAAGTATCGAGCATTCCGAAGTATTGCAAGTGAGCCTCTGATTCCAACATTCCCGCCTTTCCCAGAATAGACCTTTATAAGTAGTCGAAATTTATAATTGAACTATCTTTGCGTAAGATGGGAAGGTTGCGTAACATGGTCTTGTCATTTTGATAATTAGCCATTACTCTCAGTGTCACAATTCCTCCTCCAATCGTCGTACAACTTCAGATTTCCTGACTCTTAAATATTTGGACGATGTATATTATGCATAAAAATCAATAATTTTGAGCAAATAAAGAAAAAACTTATCCATATATATTTATAGAACAAGTACGGTCAAAATGACGGTCAGCACTTATTGTAGGAAAAGTTTCCGTTCTTAATTATTTTTTCTTATTTGTATCATCTAATCCTTCCGTTTTACGATTGAAGTGATTCTAATTATAAAATTATATACCAGGAGAAGGAGTGTGTACACATGAAAATCACCAATAATATTAAAAGAAGGCATTGATCAATTAAAAAATTTTAACGAAAAACATCATTTTAAATTGATCATCTATAGTTTAGTAAAAAGGTGGTTATGAATAAAAATACCGTTAATAATTAAAAAGCATACTACCCATCTAAATGACGGGCCATGGTCTTACTGGGAAGTGACAAAACCCAGTCCTTCTGGTTTTTAAATTCCAACGGCGGCGCGGCGCAGCGTAGGATTTCAGTACCATATTGGCGGGTACGTAGTGTTCCGATCTCCATGTACTAACTTTTACGTGGGAATGCATCCATTGAAGGTGACGTTTTGGGATCACCAGGGAACAATTTTTTATTTAAGTATCCTACTGGTCAAGAAAAGTTTAGATGGAGTATTTTGACGATCATCCCGGCTCATATCACCTCCCGATGTTGAAGGATGAATTCCATTCACAATAAACCTAAGAGCCGAAGTCGAAAATCTAGCGTCCACGTTCCTGCTTGGAAGGTTAGCGCACAATAACCATTTATGTATATTTACTCTATAACTTAAATTATATAATTGGAAATAGTTTGGAGATTTAGGCAGCCTCAAAGGCACAAGCACCAGTATCGAGATTATTTGCTTCCGTAAATAAACACATGCCACTGTGATTGCCATGCCATTGTCCCACAAAAATTGAAAATTTTTCAACTAAAATTTGTACTCAAATAAGGACCACTTCATTCATGTCAGTTCTACTGCAAAGAAGACGGAATATAATATTCGTTACAGATCCAATACAAAATTTCGATGCCATTATTACTTTAGGTCATAAATCAAGGGCATTTTAATAAATGTAAGGTTTAGTTTTGAAGTCATTGCGCATATCTTCCTTGAACACCCCTGATTCACGCTTTAGCGGACAATGGAAAGTAGTGTAATTTTGGAATGGCAAAATAGCGGAGAGAACACAGGACCTTCACTCTAGTCGCACTCCATTATATCCATATTAATCGGATGAAAACCAGAAAAAAATCAAACCTGCATTCCCGAAATAACGCCCTTGGATTCCTCGAGAAAGGAAGACAGCCACGTGGATGTTTGATTGTTTCTGTGAAAAATAAATTTTTAACCCCAAAAAAACCTGCAATCCCGTTATTTCTCCCTTACTGACCTCCATTACCTCTTCCTCCCAGTAGCGGCGCCAGGGGGGGGCCAGTGTGTGTCCGGACCCACCCAAATTTTTTTCGGCCACCCCAAATAAATCGGCCGAATTTTAGAATTAACTCCCAAGCTTACACTTTATTTTATACAGAAAACGAGTTAAAGCCTGAGGCATATTTTTTTTTGTTGCGTGGCATGTCAGGAAAGGGGTGCCGTTCGTGTAAGGTCAATATATAAATGTTTTAAACTACATTGTGTCCTTCGTACATACATATCCACGTTAACCTGTAAGGTCCATTAGGATTTCAGCAATTATTTACATAGCAGAATATGTTTTTAGGCTAATATTGATGCGTACATTCCAAAAAAAATATACAAAAGCCATATCTCTAATAGTTTCTGAGATACAGCCTTGGACGTGAAATAATACCAATTATCGCTCCCTTATGGTGCATAGGGACATATGTGTCCCATAGCATATAAAACCTATTATTTTGAAAATTAAAGAAAAAAAGCGGATTGTTTTGTACTAACTCCACAGGCTAGTTACACTTAAAGGATAAACCGAAAGTCCTGATATAAACGATCCTCTTATTGATTTGTTAAAAAAATATAAACTTTTCACTTCCTAAACAGCATTTCAAGTGAAAGCTTTTCAAGCAAAGCAAGTGAAAAAAAGAATTTCTTAGCAATGTGGAAACTGCCATATCTAAAGGATATCACAAAAAGAATTCAAAACTAGAATCCAGTAGCCTATTATTCGATAGAACCATTTCTTGCAATCATACATCGTCTCATTTAATTTTGAGAGAATTTCAAACATTTAGGACATATCCCTTGGACTTTAAAGGGTTAACTAGAAGTTGGGCCCACCCATTTTACAAAATTGGGCCACACGTGATAATACATGATAGAGCCACTGCTGCTTCCTCCGTTTTTTCCAGACATCACGTTCCCCTCTTATACATTCCTCTCTATTCACTTAACTCTTTTCTTCAGTTTTCCCATCACCTCCCCCTCCTCTCACCCCTCTCCGGTTCAAAATTGTATAAATTGAATGCACTAAACACACTTTGTACCTTGATGATAATGCAGAAACATCGAAACCTAGACCGCAATAAAATTTGCAGTGAAACCTGGATAATTCGCACTTGGATAATTTGTTTAATTTGAAGTATACTTTAACCCTTTCGCTACTATGAACATACCCGGTACGTTTGCAGGGTAGGCTGCTGGGAACGTACCTTTTCATCCTACCTGATATGCGCTCAGCGCTTTTGCCGCATGGGGCGGGCAGGTTTCCGTAAGGTGAGCCGCAGCAAAAGGGTTAATTCGAATATTTATCTTGGTTCCTTTCATTTTGTATTCAAACAATGCTTATAAAATCGCTGATGATTCGAATTTTTGGTGTGTCAAACTAAGGTATAAATTATTATCTGCGACACAAACTAATTGTGAATCCATCGGAAAATATCATCGCACTGAGTGGCTGGATGGTTTCAAATAACATAATAAAGTTACGTTTAAAGTATTCTGTGGCGAAAGTGGGGTAAATCAGCAGGAAGCCAACCAGTGGAAGAGAGATCTAGAGGAGATTATCCACGACAGAGACCACAAAAACAGTTTCAATGTTGACGAAACTGGCCTCTTTTTTAAATTCACACCAGTCAAAACTCTGGAATTTAAAGACGAAAAATGCCACGGAGGAAAACTAAGGAAAGAAAGAGCCACGCTTTTGGTTGAAGTAAACTACGTATTCAATGTTTTTAATCTCATTGGTTATTATGATTCTATCGCAATTCATTATGCTATGGCATCTTGTCTAAAAGTATACGATTACGGGTTAAGTTTGTAGTGCAGAGCAGTTCAGATGTTGCCGATGACATTTTAAGTTTAGAATAAAAATTTTACTATACTTAACTTTGTAGTTTATTGAATTAAATATTTCTGTTTTAAGGTTACTTTAATCTAGTTAATAGGAGTTATTAAAATTGTTAATATTTCAAGAGTGTCAATTTAATAAAGAGTTTTGATTGGATATTTGAATATTTTTGTTTGGGACCTATTTATTTAGGACTTCTTTAATTCGAATTTTTGGGTAATTCAAAGTTTTTAACTGGTCCCTTAATGTTCGAATTATCCAAGTTCCACTGAATAATCGTGGATATAATTATTTATTTCAATGTGGAAAAATCCCACTTCATCACGTCTGGATCTTCGGTTGTGGAACCTGGATTTCCCCAGCGCCGACCATATATCCCACCGCGCTCTCACGCTCCTTATAACTTTGCCCCCGTCATAAGGCCCATACACTCCCTGCCCTATCCTTCGATAAACAGCCCCTTCATCGCTCACACTTCGACAAGCAAGCACTTCATCCTCGGGTTTCAAGGACGTCCATTTCAATTTTGAAGCACTTGAATTAGATTAGCTTAAGGTTTGAGAGGATACCGCCGCGTGTCTTGAAGAGAGTGAAAAAGAAAATCTCTGGCACTTTCGCTGTCGAAGTCTCTCAACATCCATTTTTCTTCCCAGGGGAAAAATTCGATTTCCCAAGGAGAGAAGACAGTGGCTGTTGGAATGAAAGTCTAGCATAGCAAGAAAGATAAGCCTGAAACAGATGAAGAATAAAATAAATATACAAGGTGAGAAGTTTGTACTCATTTCAAAAGATTGATGAGAAGTAAACCAATATTGGCTTTCAGGGAATGGTATTCGGAGGAGGCGACCGACAGCTGAGGTCATCTGCCCAATGAGGGAGGGTAGGTAGGGAAGGGTGGAGAGATACCCGGCGTCGGCATTAGCCTGATTTTTAACGAAAGACACCAAGAGTACCTTGGCAACACCTGTAATCCGACGGACAGAGTACTTTACATGAAGTCCCATTCACAAAGCACTCCAGTTGGGATCCGGCAGTCTTTGCAAAAAAAAACGCCACCGCCGGGGTTTTAACCCACACCATTAGGATGGAAAGCCTGCATTCAAGCTGACGCACTGATCCGATCCCCTTGGTTTTCTTTTCTGCTAAGAAATCTCGAGTTATAAAAATAATAAAGCGAGAAATTATGATCATAAGATTTTCTAAATTATTCTTTGCAAAAAGTCTTTTCTAATTCTACCTCAAACAAACATGGCTTCCATTTTCATTGCCTTCAAAATTATTTAATTAAAATTCCTAAAACAGATGTGGTTTCATTTTAAAAAACTTCAAGTTTGGGCAACTAATACCCGTAGTCCGCTAACTGTAGACTATTTTGCTTCACGGACCTTATTCTACAAATAAGCTAATCAATTCAGTATTCGTTCGCAAATGAATTATCTCAATCCCGTCTTCACCTGTGGAGCCTATTTCTAATAAGCATCATTTGGCATAATAGGAGTTGCTTTTTATGCACGCAATAAATACAACAAAGTCAAACACTTATCTCAAATTTTGAAGCAGTAATAGGGTCATATAAATAAATAAAAGAGGATAAAAATGCTGCAAAAATATTAAATAGTGACAAACATAGGTGTACTGGAAACATATGATAAGTATGAGGAAAACGCTTTATTGTGTATCTGAATGCACCGGTTTAAGGGATTTAATAGCTAGAGATACACAAACGTATTTAAATTTATACTGTGATGGAACTAAGGCGTGAAGGGAAGCGGCGAAATGTAGCGATTTTAATGAAACGTCACTCAAGTACGAGGCATCTCTCCATCAGGAAGACAAGGTACTCATAGGGGTATAATGCGTGCCGAGTTCGTAGACGCTCATTTTCGATTGATGACGACACTTCCAGAAGACACCAGACAGACTTCAAGGAAGTTGGGGCAGAATTGGAAATAACTGAGGATAGGCTGACGAGCCGCAATTTCTAATGACAACGTTTGCAAAAGCAGGAGTGGTTTTCAATGTCGTCCACAAATTAATCACTAAGTACCTAATTAGATGAAAAAATATTAGAAAATTAATCTATATATATAAAAGAAAGTCGAAAATCGTGTTAGTTAGAACACTTATAACTCGAGAACGGCTGCACCGATTTTAGTGACATTAGGCTCTTTGGATTCGTCTCAGACCCGGATAACATATAGGACATTAAAAAATAGAAAAAGTTAAAAAAAAAAATTCAACTTTATCTTAGAGATATTTTTTTAGGAGTTGATTGTTAAGACGGTCAAAAAAATAAGATTTTTTTTCGTTTTTACTTATGTATTGACTGATCTTTTTAACAATATTAAAAAAATTTAAATGTTCAAACATGTTAAAAATATTAAAGTAATATTAGAATAGTATTAAAATAATTGAATTAGAGGTAAGTTCAGCTCGAATTGAGTTGTCAACAAACACATAACTACCGTGTGTGTAAACAAATCTCCAAGCAATTGCTGATTATCAGTAATGTCCGTGTACTCTGCATGAATTCAAATCTTTTAACTTTGTAATAAATAAGACGAAGTCACTAACTATCTATCTGAATATTAAAAGTCATTGGACGCACCTGGCTTACCACGGCACGATTTACAGCTAAAGGTAGGCTCTGTGTTCATGATCTTTCGAAACCTAAACCAACCAAAACTATCCAACGGAACGTGTTTGGTTACTAAAAAAACTGATAATGAAAGTGATTCACGCCACTATACTCAAAGGAAAATTCAAAGATGAGGAAGTTCTCAATCCGAAGATTCCATGATCCCAACTAATATGCCCTTTTGAGCTTACACGTATTCAATTTCCAATTCGTGTTGCATTCGTGATAACGATTAACAAATCGCATGGTCAGACTTTCAGTTTTTGTGATGTTTGTTCTCATGTGTCAGTGAAAACCCATGATTTTCTCATGGTAAATAATATGTGGTATGTTTACGAGACGGTAAACCATCCGCTGTATTTCTTCCTTCGCTTCAAGGGCGCAGCTAGGAATTAAGGATAGGCGCAGCTAATACTGGGGGGTCTGTAGGGTATAGAAAACTCGCCAAGGTAAGCGAGAGGTGTGGGGGCCCTCCCCAGACATTTTTTAGGATAAAAAGTTCAAAATGGTAGGTTTTGCGGCTGTGTGAACAGTTAAATATTTTGTGACTCATCCGTCCCCCTAATATTAATAACCAAATGTTAAAAAAAAAAATTCTCTGAGCTTTTGGGGGGGTTTAACCCCGAAAAACCCCCCTCGCTGCGTCCCTGCTTCGCTTCGCTATTTTTATTTAGCTTCTCTCGCTTTATCTTGCGCCTGATAACAAAACAAAAACTGTTGTTTATCAGAAGGCGCTTGAGGCAAGGCATTAAACCCGAATGTTTAGGGCACACCGCATGCAGCACGTTTACGCAGTGCATTTTTTCCAAACAGAGATACTATAACTGGCGCGCCTAAAGTCATTTGATACGAATGCTGCTTCATAGGGGCTTTTCTTACACTATTTTGAGCGTCAGTCAAGCGTCGGTCTAGCGTGGCGTTAACCTGCCCCGTGAACGAGCCAAGTTTACGCTGCGGACTTAGACCTAAAAACATTTTTTTACGGTTAATAACACAAATAGCCAACCACTGAATGCGTATAATTTTTATTTCATCAATATTTTCTCATTTAATTTATAATAAATCAAATATGATTAAAACGATACAGCCGCTCTTTATTTATAAACTAGCTGACCCGGCGAACTTCGTACCGCCTAACATTCAATGAATTGATTTTACAGTTATACAGAACAGTTTAGTTGCACCATTTAAATCTATAAATCGAGAAATCGATCTCGAAAAATCTATAAACGCTATTATCTTCCTTCTCTTCCTCTCTCCCATCCAAAAATTCTTCCCTATAACAATCTTCTTAACATTCCTTCCCCGTTCAGCACTGATATTTGAGATACAGAGAAATTTTCACACAGGTTAGCTTTATGTACCCAGAATTTTTCGAGAACTATGAATGATTTTAAATCAAGCAACGCGTCCGGCAATCAAAGCTGTCGAGAGGGCGTGGTTTCCGGGTGAATAATGAATTAATTCAATAGTTATATCAAACAAACAGGATATGACGTCAGGCGATTGTTTTTTTTCAAAATACAGTTTTCTTCTTCTCTTAATCCTTCAAACAACTATCTTCGAGCAACTTACCCTCTCACTTCCCTTCCCAACAATCCCCCTATTCTTTCTATCAACATCTCCCTGACAACAGTAAATAAAATTAATAGCAGCATTACAAATGTAAAACGTTACGAGAGTACGCAACGAGGCGAAAGTTATTAAGACGAGTAGCACTTCGATATTTTGCCACGAGCAATGTGTTGATGAAAGGGAAGTGAAGCGGAAGGGGGAAAGAAAGCAATAGCGCGATCCGAAAAAGAGGAGTTACCGAATGCGAAGGAACCGTCCCCCACCCCTTCTGCCACTTAAGGCATCCGATCTAATTACACGGCAATTTCCCTCTTGAAAGGAGTCTCCCTCTCCTCCTTCCCCTCTCAAATTTCTCCAGACCGACGCTTATCCCCTCCCCCCTCTCCTCCCAACCTCCCCTTCCACTTTCCATCCATCCATCTCATTCCATCGGAGCACCTCATCATCCTGACCAATCTTCATCGAGTCCTACCCTTCCGCCCCTCGTTCATCTCTCGGAAACCGAGCCACACTTAAGATGTAGACCACCTCCACTTAACTATTTTTCCTCGCATTTTTTTACGATAGTATACTGCCAATCTGCCAGGTACCGTTGAAATCCTAGACCCAACTGTTTCAGGTCCTATTGACTGAGTAAACCATGTTAGTTGTACCAGTACTTGATGGTACAGACCATTTTTTTCCTGTTTTTTTTTATAAATATGGGAACGATGATGGCCTAATGAATTAAGCATGTGGTTATTGACTCAAGGATTTGCAATCATAATCCCGATTGAAGCTTTAAGTCAAGCAAAATCAATCTATTTGTTCAGGATCAAGGTAAGCAACTGTTCATCTCAACTTGTACCTACGTAAAATTAACTGATCCAATAGCTTAATCCGTGTTTAATTCTGGCTCACTCATCCAAACCAGCCTTTAGGTAGAAAATGAACAGAGATATTAAAATTAATTGCAGGGAAATAAAATTATTTCAGAACAATCACCATCATTGTTTCCATTGAACTTGGTACAACATTTCGCCAAGAAATAATTCAAGTCAGTCAAATTTCAGAGAATATATAGCTATTCCACAACATTCACCATGATTTCGGTGGGTCGAACCTATTTCATGGACATAATTGAAAATCCATAAAGAAATTATTATTCATTCACAATAGGTTTGATAACTGAAAACAAATTAGTCATATACGCAATTCCTTATAGTGTAATTTCAATATATTCTTTGTGCACATATTTGCTTCGATGCATGTTGCCTAATCAGTTTTTCCCTTCTACCCACTAACCTAACATCCTTTCATCTTTAACGGATATCAATATCTCCTTCCCCCTAAATTCCTCGAACTACCACTTCCTCTACCTCTTTGTTATATCTACTGAAAGTTTTCTCTCCTCACCAATCACGTCTGGTACTCCCGTGCGTCTGTTTCTTCCACCCAAAGCAAACACTCTATTTTCCTCGATACATAACAAATAGCCAAAAATAATTACTGTATCCCTCTTTCATTATCAAAGCATACATTTACGCACCATTCTAGTCGACATTCTGAGCTTATGTTTCCTTGTGCTTTTAAAATTTTATGTTTTCATACATTTTTTGCCATCATATATGTTGAAAGGCTGCGAGATGTCCCCTTTGCTAACAGAATACTCCCCCTTTGCCTCGTTTTCTGCCTTTATCATTTGCAAACGATCTTTAACTTTGTGACTTCCCAACCCAACTTCCGTGAAAAATTGGATCATTTTGGAATAATCAAGATCTTCTGAATTTATTTGTTGAAATCTCTACGACTGTTCAGCGTGGAAATGAAATATATCTTAATATGTTCACATAAAAACTTTTTCTACGATTAAATTGGTATCTAGTGCAATATTGAGGAATTTAATGCATTACATTCTATTGACATTGAACCAACAAGAATAATTTTGTATGCGTTCACAGGATCTACTCTTTTAACATTCATATAAAAAGGGTAAGTGATATAAAATTATATGTTATATAAATTAGGATATTCCTATATCATAAGCCTCGCCGAATCGTTATCAAGCCCAAACAGAAGGCGATTTCCGACATATATCTTGTACCTACTAAGTATACTAAATATTTTCGAAAAGACAGCAGAATCTTATATATTTCCTACCCATATACCTTGCTGAGAACTCGTAGATATTAGGCACTACTTTGAAGTCAAATCTTATATTTTTATCTGGTCTTATCAAATCTTAGCCACTTTGGCATTTTTCATATTCTCTCCTTTTTTCTTTCCTTTCTCAACAACCATGTCCGGCACTTCCTTATGCGAGTTGCCCTCCGTCCATGGCAAACTTTCCATTTTCCACAACACATCACAAATTCCCACTGGATATTCAGACCCTTATCCCTCAGAGAATTAGCTAAAGCAGCATAAAAGTGGATTTTCCAAGCTAAACTTCTAAGAATTTGCTGAAAGGAAATTCTCCAAAATTTATGAGAACCCTGTATCAAATGTATGCAAAGAAAACAATCTGCAAAAAAATCTTGAATATGCTGTCTCCCACCCAAACATCTTATAAAAAATTCAGATTATCGTAAATCATATAGCAATATATTTTGATTCAACCGGATTTTCTGGTCTATCACCGATAACAGTGGGCAATGACATACAATTTTACGCGTTTCAAATGCACATTTCTATTTTTTCTGCATTCATAGAAAACTGTTTATAATCACTGTTATGATAATATTAATAAATAAAATTAATGAATAAAAAATACTATTATAAGTGATTGAATTCAATATTCTTAATAATTCTGCATTCATTTTAAACTGTTTTCTGCTTTAGTAACGGAATCATTGATCATTACCGTAAATATTTAATTATTTCAATTTTCCAATCCGAATGAAAGAATTATGAATATTTTCTTAATAAAAGCTCTCTCGGAAAGACAATAATTCCTTCCACTGTACCTACACCTTGCAGAAAAGTCGGATACATAATAGCACCGTGGCTGAATTGTATCCGTTTGGCAACTTCCCCATTTATTTCCTGCCTTCCTCTGATATTCCCTCCAGCCGATGTCATATTATCGGCATAAAGAATACTGAGAAACTGCCATAAGCCCTTTGCCGAGGGAGATGTGTGGATTCCTTTATTTATTTAGGTTCCCATTTTGAGATGGGTTGAGTTTGAAAAGAAGGGAAGATTCCACCCCAAAACACTACCCTAGCTTCTCCTCCTTTTTTTGTCCGCAATCTCACAATTGCGTTTAAAAAAAACTCCAATTGCTGAATCGGCAATTCTAGATCGACGCGTCCAAATTTTTTTTTGTCCGACCATCCGCAGGAGGAAAAATATAAAATAAAACTTTTTTTCGAGCTTCATCAGCACGTATAGCAGCTGAAGAATAATAAAAGATAAAATGTAAATGGCAGACTTAAAAGGCATAAAATGTCCCTCTTCCAATTCTTCGTCACGCTCCATTCGCTTGACCGGCATTGTTGACCCTTTCATCCACTTCGAGTGACAGCCACATGGGAAAATACTTCCGAGTAATGGATTCCCACTGACGCAAATCAGAGCGAAATAAGTGAAATGAAAAATTTACGAGTAGTAGTCTCATCGTGAATTAAGGCTATTCAAGGGCACGAACAACGAACAGCGAAAAATACCTTTTTCCAATTACATGTATTTTTATGCTAACAAACTTTCCACAAATAAATAAAATGATCGAGTACATCCGAGCACATCGTTTGCATTCTTAATATGGCCAGGGTGAAGAAGAAAAAAAAATTCAAAATTAAAATAATGAGAGCGCTCGCCCATGTCCACACTTCTTCATATCTAGAGAACCAGGTTTCGGCACATAATACCGTGTCCAAGGTATGCCTTGAAAATAGCATTATTTGCCGAAACCTGATTTGGTAGAAAGAAAGAAGTGTGGAAAAGACAAGAGCTTTCATTATGTTAAATATCAAAGATTTCCATCGAATTACGCTGGAAACTTTATCTTTTATCCAAACCTTTAAATGTTTTCAATAATCGATCGCCCCAAAAACATATATTTTATGCAACAATTTTCGTTGCACATTTTTTTATGCCTCCAGAGACCTTGGAGCCAATATAAACGAATCATAAAAAAACATTCCTCCATCTTAGCTGCACGGTTACATTACCAATTAACATTGAAATATCCTACAGCCATGCCTCGACTAAGAATGACCCTGGAAAGTAATTAAAATGGACATGAGGGATTCCATTCTTCTATCGGAATGAGTGAGAGAGGAAGAAATATGCATGGTGGTGTAGCTCTAGGGTTAAGAAATATTTTTCTCCGCTGGTCTGCATTCCCATAGCGTTGGAAATTTTGGTACCTCATACATTCAACGGCGATGGAAATGAATACGGAGAGGAGCAAACGAAACGTTACACAGAATTAATTGTACATAAAAAATTCCTAGAATTTGTACTTACTCCAGAACTTGAAATAAATGAAGGAATGCATATTCGCTACAAAGTTTTTCTCACGAGACCAGAGGATTCTCTATCTCAAAGTCTAGTTTACCTATTGTACCTAGAGTACTCAATTTTTTGTAGCTATACAGTTAGCCTCATATAATAATTCCATGAATCTCTTACATGTTACTTCACGACCGTAAAATAAAAAAATAGTTCACGTTGAGATGATGAATTCCTCCGCAGGTAGAGGAAAGGTGTATTCTAGTGAAATTCCTCATTTCGAGATGAAACTTCATTTCCGAATGACCTAGCCCTGTAGGGCCTCAAAGAAAAAACTCCGAATTCCCTCGCATTTTAGCCAGCACTGAGAACCAGAGCAGTTTTTATGGGTGATCATAATTTTTTTTACAAAATTAACGAATACAACGACTGCGTTACTACGTTCCTATGGAAACCACTCCATCGTAAATTTAGGATTTGAAGTAAAGATATTTTGCACTTTTCAATGTAAATATTTATTTAAAAGTGAGTCAACATGCTTCATTGCGCTGCAGCATCATGAGAACATTATTGACTACTGAGTCCTGATGATACTCCAGTGCAGTAAAGCATGTTAACTCATTCTTAAATAAATACTTATGTGAAAAAGTGCAAAGCATCTTCACCTCAGATCCTACAATGGATTTTCACAAAGTATCAGCATCCACCATTCATTTGATCCCAATTTTTTCCAACGAGAGCACTTTCATTCGTATGCTTTTTATTCTTTCGTATTTAAACTTTAGCTGCACTATCTTTTAGCCTACAGTCCATTCCCATTTCTACAGAGTGAAAATTTCCATCAAGGATGGATGGACATTAACGCTCAATTTCTTTCACACGTATGAGCAATTGGGACGAGTAGAGGATAGAGGACAATACTGTGGAATTTCGCCTTTTTTATTACTTTCGCTTTTAATTATTTCATTATGACTCTCCACCCACCACCCTAATGGTAATCAGTAGGTTCCCTCTACCCAACCGAACCTCAATCGTTACCCCTCCAACTATACTGGTTGTATCAGGAGGAATCTGAAATAGTTCAGGGGTGAAGGCGGAGGCACTTTTAAGCATATTTTTTGTCACATAAACACAGCGTCGCAGCGCCCTAGTTACTGAGCAATGGCAACGCAAACACTTTGTTGGATACACTAAACAGTTTCCATGAAAATGCAGAATGACGTAATATGCAGTGATGCTGTGACGTGTGCTGATTGTGCTTTAGATATGTTTCGTTCAACTTATGCTATCCACAAAGATAATGGCAGTTTATTCTGAAAATAGACTCGTAAAATAAAATAATCATTTATCATAAAGTAAACTTTCGAAGGTGTGTTTTTACGATAAAAACTTTATTTTCAGAGATGAGATTAAAAATTTCACAACTGATGTTTAGGAAAACTTATTTTATTTATGATAGGATAAATAATTTATTTATGATTATCTGCATGGATAATATGGAAACTTAACTGATGTTATGACCAAAGTTCATAAGATAAAAAACCTATAAATTACCTTCCCTACCACCTCAGTACTGAAAAATCCTCCAGGTATACCCTACATACGAGTATGTCCCGCGGTGTCCACCGTTTACTATTACTAAACGTTTTGTTGATATGGGAAACCGACCTTCAATTGTGCTGAAGGGGAATCTTTGATTTCGAAATCGGTTTACATGCATTATCCCGTCTAGATTACCTGTACCATCGCTCGAGTCCGAGGATTTTCTCTCGGAGATGAGTAGTATGTTTGTGTGTGTTTGTGTAAGTGGTATCTCCACCAAGGCAACCTTAGAGACGCTCGTTATGTTAACCTTTATTCGGAGAATGCCTGATGATAAGTTTCCTTCGAATTGAGTGAGTTCTTGTGAAGAGTTTCTGATAGTGGCGGCGATTGGTAACTGCTGCGAGTCCTCCCATTCCAGCCAACCAACACAGTAATTAGTTCCGTACCTTTGACGTGTTCCCTAGCGCTATGACCATGGTAGAATATTATTCTGTTTTTTTTTACCATGCTACTTTAATTAGCAGAGCAATATTTAATGACTCCATATAGAAGACACAATGGAAAAAGGTATCATTTTAATTGGCAATTTAATGTAATAAATGGAAATACGATAACATTAATTATGATTTTCCACCTTTTATTAATTTTTCTTTAATTTGAAATATTAAAATATGCATTACAAATAGCGTTCACACTTCACTTACGACCGAAGTTGTAAAAAGGCACCAAGGCACTGTCCATGGGCATCATGAACCATTTCGATGTGCTATTATCATTACTTGAGCAAACATGCACGCCTTTACGCCTGCTTACTCTAAAATTTGTGAACAGATGATGACCGAAAAACGTGATGTGCTCGCGGGAAGCTCTACCCAACCCGGCAGCTGGACCCTAAGTTAGCATAAAAATGACGTATTTTGGGAAAAGCGAATGATAAAAATGAAAAGAGCACATCGTTAATAAGGATCTGCATGGTCAATTGGCTTAACCATCGATTATGCGAGCGAGATGAGCGAAAATGATAAAAGCGACCCCTGGAAACAGTTCTAGACCTCGGGTTTGGCCAAATGGAGGCTGAAGAGAAGTCGAGGGTAAAGGATAAAAATAACTTCGACTTCCTCGAAAAGCTGTTACTGACAATTTTTATTCCATCACTCAAACCTCTTTTCCTCCTCCGCGGATAAGAGTCAATCAAATCAATTCAATTTGGCCCTCTTCTCTCTGATTGAAAGGGAATCCCATCTTGCTCCCAGAGGATGACCCAAAAGGAAGGCTTTAAAGAATTTTCCAGCTAGCAATGCAGTTAGTTATTCAATAATAAAAGGTCAGCTCATCGAAATCTCAGAAGAACAAAATTCAATGAATACGGACCTGCTGCATGATAAGGAATTGAACCTTCAAAAGAACCCTACAGTGAAAACAGTACTTATTGACTACTTACGAGTATTAAGTGATATTCACATCCAGATGGAATTTCCAAACGTCGTCATAACCGTAAGAATTATCATAATTGTAATAAATCATAATTGAAATAAAGTTATAGTTAAAACAAAGCATTCCATCGAAATTATTAGGTCTTGCCGTAAACATCAGCAATAAAATTTCCATAATTGGTCCTTTAACGTTAAAGTTTGGATCTAAGTTGAAGACTATTCACCAATTACAGACTAGTTTTTATACTGTTGTGAGGAAGTAACAAGGAAAATATAAATTTTCATAATTTTCTACCAATGATTTTTTATTGCAAGAGAATGTTATTGGAGCGGTTTGTATCTTGTACACCGTGCAGTTTCTCCTTTACTGTGTATGTCATTAGAATTTTCGTGATAAGTGTAAATCAAATATTCGAAAAATAGCCTGAATATGACTTCAGTTTTTAATCTTTGGCCTCAAGCGTTATACTGCAGTTATTAGGGATGTGCACGAAATAACTATAAATTTGAGTTTGTGAAATAATTGCTTTACATTTCTCCTATAATAATGAAATTCCTACCATGTCGCATGCTTCAAGGACTTAGCTGAAAATCCGGTAGAAGCCAGAATGAAGGTTCAAAAGACTGAGATGAAAGGTAATAAATAGACTTCTCTACCTTCTCCCCTCAATATTACGGAGTCAATATCTTATCTTAATACAAAATATTTTAAAAATTGTCTCATTTTCCGTGAAGTCTATGATTAAAAACTGCTAGCAAAACGTTAAGTATAACCTAGTCTATCTCATTTGGTCTTTTGCCAGACTCGATTATTCGTTGACAAATTTACTTTTTGGCACTGGTCAATGACCCAGCAACTAATTTCTTTCCCATATCATGATGCGTTAGTGAGATGAAACTTATCCAAAATTTTTCCGGGTAATACGATTAAATACATTACAATCAGATAATCATGCTATGCGTCGTATTTAGTTATACCAATTAAGTTACGTGAATTATTACATATTTTTCTCTACTCACTACTCATGACGAGGTTTAACATGTTAAAGCCAAAAAAAGATCGATTAATAATTTGATTCTCCGGTTCCAATAATGTTTTTTTCAGAGTTTGCGAATTATTGAGAAATCTATGGAACCAGAATTGCACCACTAATATTATGGTAAATCTAAAATACGAAATCAATTGAATAAAAAGATTAAAATAAGAAAAAAACGAACTATCAGATACAATATAAATGCAAATGGTAAATGGCCTAAAACAAGGAAAACCAAAAGAAATAAAATGTAAAAGAGAGCTTGATTCCATTAAAGACTCAATCGCAGTGGAAACCATAATCACAGCCAACCAGCCGACAATTGGTACGGTTCTCACCACATTCGTTTATAAGGAAATAGACCTGTGCTAAGCAATGGAATAGCGTAGCTGAGGGAATCGGTTGGAAGAATTTTCCGAAAGTCGTCGAGGTCAATCGGTAGGGAAACCCAATAACTACTCTGAATAATAAGCAACCCAACAGCCAGCTGTGTAGGGCTGATAATCGCTAGTTCTTCAGAAATACAGTCAAACAAAATTCAACGGACAACGATAGGTGACGACGGCTAACGAACGGTGGACACGGCTATTAGGTGTCATTCTTTGCTCGTCTCTTTGAACTACGAAGGAAAATTTATATAGTAAAACATACTGAAATAATCGTTGTTATCGCTAGATTTAAGAAAGTATTTTGTAAGAGATAAGGACTAGATCCCTAACGTACATCATTGTGGTGACTGTCTTTGTGATATGTAAAAATAAAAAAGATGAAAATTAAAATAAAATAAAACATATAAATAGAATGCAATAATGATAAGAGGGAAAGTAAGCATGAGGAAAATGGCTTTCAATCGTGTTGATGAAAAACCCAAGGAAAAAAAGAAATTATCATAGCCCC
Organism: Ischnura elegans; assembly: GCF_921293095.1. Lineage (NCBI taxonomy): Eukaryota > Metazoa > Arthropoda > Insecta > Odonata > Coenagrionidae > Ischnura > Ischnura elegans. Next base: position 81,005,828 of record NC_060250.1, read on the forward strand.
AGAACGGTGAAATCTCGAAGCCAAGCAGCTGCCTCATCGCTAGATTATGGCTTTCGAGATACATCGATCGTCTATGAAGATTCGAAGGACTGGAATTACAGAGTTATATTCGGGTCCCAACAAAACCAATGTCGAACTCCATGGAAAGTCTTTGACGAACCCCATGCATAGAAATTAAGTTTTGGAGATAAAAATAATTTCTTCGCCATCTTTTCAGTTGGTTTCAAAGTTTCCAAGATTATTGAGCAGATAACTTTTGGAATTCCGTATCAAGAAGATTGAAACTGTGTTCCTAAGGCGAATTCTTGGCAGAGGACTTAATATAAAAACTTGACGAGGAAGATAATGGCAAATCAGTATTTCTCAAATTTTCTAACGTGATCAGTTTTTCATAAGCAGCATATTATAATCTATGACATAACTGGCCATACCGTAATCATTGCAAAATGCATTCATACGGCACTTAGCAATAATTTCCATTACAGACCCTATGAGGAAAGAAAAGGGCTCACGTCACATTCGCAAAAAGAAGTTATGCAGTTAGTTCATTATATTTCATAGGCATTTTATCAATAATGCAAACTTAAGCTAACTTTTACTTGAATCATAACCCCTATGCAGAAAAATTACATCCTGAATAAAAAAAATATAAGTAAGCTAATACATACGTGGAATTCGAACAAGATTTAAAAATATCCAAATCAGTTTCATTTTACAATTAACGACAACCAACTATTGTTAACATTGTTTTCATTAAGAATTATTACGAGATGTTTCTTGAATATTCTATGACTACCACAGAAAAATATGAAAATATTGATCGTAAATTGATATCATTTGTAATGTGCAAGACGAAAGATACGTATTAATATTAAATAATCGCATCAAGGGAGAAGAAAAAAATGCCATAAAAATTAATGGAAAACCTGATGGATACACCAGACAATGGTTAATTACCAGGTAAAGATACAAGCAAGGTGTAAAAAACATTAGATTTATCAACTGGCAATGGCGAAGCAAGAAATTAACTCCATTACACAACAATTACAGGACTATACAACTGTCAGCAAATATTCACATGGCAAGTATTGATGACTGAGAGCAAATGACACCTACAAAATTTATTTTTTTGTCGGGTAAAATATTTAATTTTCCCTTTCGTTCCCAAATTGATTGGATTCTTTATGCATTTAAATGCAAATTATCGAACATCAGTCGATATATACACCCTATATTTCTCTGTAGGGCTTTTTCATGATTTAACTTAAAGCTAAGGTTTTCAAAACTATACATTCTGAGTAGACCACAGGACGATTATCAATTAAATTGAGCACAGTACTTTTAGTGATTTTCAATATGCATGAGTGACCAGAAACCCCATGAGTTTCCTTTATTTTCATTTGCCTAAACATTCTTAAGATTCAATAAACGAGTTGGGTTATTTTCTCCATAGTAAATATCATACAACTGAATCCATTATTTTCCAAGAAAAAATGTCAACCTTTCATTATAAAATTTATAGCTAAAACTGAATTTTCCGTAAACTAGAATGGACCTCTACCCACGTTGTCTGTACCGTTCACAAATTCACTAAATGTCGCTATAAATGGTCAAAAGACTATTTACCTTAGTCCCACCACAAAACTAGAACTTTAAAGCGAATCAATGCAGCAAAAAATATTACCGCATCCTAATCGTTTATCATTTCGAACGAATCTATCTTGAAATGTGACCGCAATATATTCTGCCACGATAGCGCTTATAGTAAATGATCTAAAAGAGCGATTTAAAAATTCAGGATAAAATATTTCCGAAAATCATTCCAGCAATTATAATTTCCGAATTTAATCGAACTTCTGAAAAGTGGCATACACTCACCCTTAAGCGCATTTGGCAGGAGATGAAATCTCAATAAAATAGATTACACCGCATGATGCAATTTATGCAAAAAATCACGATAAAGAAATCATTTGTATGCGCTAAGCGCCAGCTAACATCAGTCATGCATAACTCATATACTACAGAAAAGATGACTTTCTATTAGAGGACTAGTTAAACACGTAAGTAGGTCAATAACGCCAGGTTTATAGGGTCTGGTTAAAAAAATCAATTTCCCCTTGTCCAGTGTAACTTGATTTAACGTGGTGTAACTTCCTAGGAGTTTAAAACTCAAAAAGAGCGTATTTTTGGTCACAAACATAGAAAATAACGCAACAAAACTTTAAAAAGTTATGTTACCCCATTGAGTAGAATATCCCTCGAATTTACCTTAAAATAAATGGCACCAAATAAGGTATTTCTGGGAATTGAGAGACTAAAAGTGTAACACAACTCTTCTAAAATAAATTTCATAAATTTATAACATAAACTCATTTTAGAGTGTGCTTAGAGAAATATGTTCAAAATCGGTCTGGTTCATGAGTCGCCAAGTTACGCCAAGTTAATATAGTGTAAACAGGAGCTAGACTTACAGGAAGAATTTATGAAAAATCAACATGCCCGTCACGTTTAAAATATCGAGCTGCAAGAAAATTACCTAATTTGATACCTTTTTTTTCAAATAATATGCGGCCAGCGAAGGGATAAACAGATTTATACCCACATACACCTGATTAATAGCGATGGGTAAGCAAGAAAAGAGATTAAAACCTGTTGGCATTCCATATTTTGTCTAATGGGAAAATGAGACCGTTCACTGGACCGATAATACAGGAGGAGAACAAGGAAGTGTCCGTACTGATGAAATGTGTGGAGAGGGAGAGAGATGACGACGAAGAGGATTTTAGGCTGGCCAATCATGCAGGACTATGATGAAAGAGGGATTTCATGCAAGCAACGAAATGAAAGAAAGAGAATGAAGGGCAGTTAGGCAGAAAGAGGGATGAAAAGATGAACACGGGAATAAGGAGGAAACGTCGGAACTCCAGCAGGACCAGTTTTCTTCTTTATTCTTGACGCATGACTTGTTTATAAACTACGCTATCATCTTGAAACTTTCAGAGTACATGAGAGCAGAACCACGTTTCCTGAAGCTCCGATATTAAAATTTGAGATCCAGGAAAATATTGAAGCTTAATTTTCATGCATGAGATACATGAGAACGCCGATCGAGGTACTCTTCGTTCTCCAAACACTTTAAAATTACCTTGTAAGCTATAAACAAGAAATATTGCACTAAAAAGTGATGCGCCTTATTACTTATAAAATCAAGAAAGGGCGTAGTGATTGCAGAGTTCGTAATCATTCTATCTACTCTGAATGTGATTCCGAGTACTCTGGCTATGTTCCTAATAATTATAAAAAATTGCTCCGGTGAAGTGGCGTAATATGAATATCAGGGTATTTATATCCCAGGTAGTTAATCACGATAAATTCATAAGATTCATTAATTACCAAAGCTTGATGAAGCACAGTATCACTGTGACAAGGAACGGACAAACTCTTTGAATACAACGGTGAAAGGAAAAGTATTTCGATGCACCAGTGGTTATTTTCTTATGGGAGAGGTATTCAATTCTATAGCAAGTCCTATGTCAAAATTGCAGAAAAACAAAGGCTGGAAAATAGAATTTGAAAATTGAATCCGTTTTATGATGAAGTACAAAGCGCCCTATTATCATTAATTACGTGCGACTGAAGACAGCAGATTAAGTAAAATACCCATATAATTCATTGTATTTAACTGTATGATTCAAAACTTGGCTTAAATTCAAATACATATTGATTTTACCAATTCAACCCAATGAACTTTGAGTACCAATCACATGAATCGTGTAGCTTATTCATTCCATCCAGCTAACGTATGCAGCGTTCGTAGCACGAACTACGTTCCTGGAGGTAAAAATGATTAGCAAGAGACCTCAAGACGCAAGGATTTGAAGATGAACAGAGATTAAGATGGGATATATCAAAAGAAACCTTATCCTTAAAGCATTAAGAGATGATGTTACGCTAAGAAGTAGAAGGGGAAAAGAATTTGGATGATTGAAGCACAAGAAGGAAAAGATATTTCGGAAGAGAAGATTACGAGGAGCGTACGAGGAAAAGGAGCAAAGCTGATTCTTAGCCGTTCAAGCGGCACTAATCTCTCCAGAGATTTTATATGAGCTCGATGAATTTTTATAATCCAAGGCGGCATATTTCGGAACTGAATATGTTATATTAAATCTATTCAAAACACTAATCTATGTGGAAATGAAATTTGATAAATAACTATCAATAAAAACGAATACGTTTATATACGATTACTAATAACCCGTACCGCATTTGATTGTGAGACTATCTACGGCCCCAAATAGAGCAGATATTTTGTTCCTTTTTTTTAAACTGAACTTGCTATACAGCGTGAAAAGGCTGACATGAAAAGTCTTCATCAATAAGACGTGATAATAAATTCAAAACTAGCGTGAAACCTGAAGGGAAAATAATATCAAAAACGGATAAAAATGTATCATTAAGTAACAGTAGTGGGCGTGACTTGGAGGAAATCCATTATTGAAAGAGTTGAAGGATTAAAAACTTTGCTTTTCCCATCTGGTGATTTATTTATTCAAACCAACGCGCTGCAGCGTAACTTTTTTTTTTTAACAATGTAACGATTTTCTCTAGTGTTAACAAGGTTATCATACACGGTAAGCCTTAACCTTAAAAATGCCGAGCTGTAACTAAACCATGGTTGGACAAAATAAATCTCTATGAGAAAAAAAACAAATTTTATTCCTTCGACTACTACAAAAATTTATCACGTGAGCCAATAAAATACCTCTGTGAGGGAAACAAAATTATTTTTGCAAACACCTTGCGTATATAGGCGCAAACTTACAACGCACTAACCAGACAAATTACAACAGGCAGATTATGAATTTACCAGACAGATTATGAACGTCTTCTAAAGAATATTTACCTTTTTATTTACACTTATATTTTTCCTCCATGGCCAGTAATGTGGATGACTTAAGAAACAAGCGTCAAAGAAAATGACACAACTCGAAAATGACAACTGTGTAACCGGTTTAGAGAAAGATTAAAATGGTAAGGACAAAGATTTCGAGAAACTAAACGATGAGATTGCGTTTGTCTTCTCCTACGAATGTACCAGGATTTAGTTTCCCATCCGACAGATGAAGTGCTTTACGCTCCAGGACTACCAAGTCGCCTTTACGACGTGCCATGCATTACCAAAAGCCCTCGCATTGAGGCTGGATTCGAGAATACAACTAAAAAGGACCCAGCATATACAACCGTATCCAACAACAGTCCAAGGCTACGCGGAGAACTCCCAGCAAAGAATTCTTTCTTAACAGCCACGATTAACATTTTGAATGAAACTGTTGTGATGTACTAACACTAGGGTTTAACACTAGCGACGCTTAGTATAGCTGAACATCCATGCTGGCGAAACAGATTGATTTGAGCATTAATAGAGGAAGTGCAAAGCGAAAAAGATATCATAAAATTCCAGTAGGTGGTTGACTAAATTCCTTTAAAATAGGCCTGATATAACATCCTCAATAAAGGGATATCCTACTGCTATTTAATATGCAAATTATTCATACGATCCACCTCAACAAAAAAAATTCGTCGGGACGTAACCTTGACCCAACCTTTTGCGTTGTCTCGTGGGGATACGCAAGCAGATTTTACATTTTTTTCAACTCGTTATGCCTGCAAGGTACGGCTCATTTCTCCACAAAAGAATTTTGGCCTTCAAATGGGTCCACGAGGGTCATCCCAGAGTGCAAAGTTTGCTCGAGCGCTGACCGAGCAAGGGAAAATGGGACTGTTCTATTGGCCTCTAATTCCGACGCACATCAGATTGGACATCTCGGAAGGATGGGCGAGGGATATTTGTACGGCTTGCCGCACTTGCATCCCCTCATGTCCACTGTGCCATCCGGATATGTCGCTCGACCGAGTCTCTGGACTTGACAGATCTCCTGGAATTAACGCGACGCCCGGAATTAACACATTGCGATAAAATATTCAGTAACGGCGGCGGCGGTAATGCCCATATCGCTGCGGGAAAAGCCGAGCACACGATGGCGTCCCGGGCGCTGTATTTTCTTTAGAGGGGACACTTCATCGCCTAAATTTCAACGTTGAAATCGATGGGAGACAGCTAGATGATGCCATGGAAAAAATAGGGAAAAACTATGAGACAAAGCTCCTTACCCGACTTAATGAACTCAGTCATTTGGTAGGTGAGAGATGAAACTTCTTTTTCTACAGAGAATTTAATTGAAAAAACTATGCCGCTGGGGGGAGACAACAAGAGTCAAAATACTTCTATGCACATTGAAATTCAAATTTACACTCAACTAAACGTTCATTCTCCCAAAAAGTATTTTGTCGCTACAGAAGTATCAAATAATCAAATTCATAAAATGCCGGTATCATCAAAAAGAGATTACCACTTTCCTATTAGAATTATTTGATAATGTTATTCACCAACTATTATCTCACACTTGTCCCTTGCAAAGTCTATTCCATTTATCTCATGCACTCACTTGGAACCCCGGTAACTCCATTAGGGAGCATCCTCTAGTCCCTAAGTGCATAATTAAAACTAATCCTCAATCTTTTGCCCCTTACACTTCCCCGAAAAGTATTATATGGCCATAAATTAATTTATCATCTCAAAAAGATTATCAAAATTATTAGTGGGAAATGTTAAGGTTATTGCTAATTTAAAATTCAGCCTACACAATACGAACAAGGATATGCGCATCACTTTATCACTTCTTCATATTAAGGTATTGTAAAGCAAGAACCACTTGCCTCAGTAGACTAAATGTTAGTTTTTTCTTTACTATCACCCTACACGTCTTTTTTCAATTAACTCGGTTTGCAATCCTCTACACTTCCTGAGCTCTCCTTACTCTGAAATATTTCGCACCATCGGCATTTCGTTTGACATCACGAAATAAATGATTCATCGGTCAACTTTCTTAATTTTGAACCTCGGAAAACGTCACATCCCTTCAGGAGTTTTTGCAAATTATCATAACTTATATTAGTAGCATATATTTCCCGTAACGAAGAATATTGATTTCATGTACACATCAGTAACATAAATAAACAAATTTCCTAAATGACCAAGTAATCAACGATGGAACCTAATCTTGTTGGTAAATCGTGAAACCTCTCATTACCAACTGATCAAATTAGATAAGCTCCCTCAGTGTAATCAAACTCTACGATGCGAGAATTGGTATAAAGCAGAAGACTTAATTCCTGAGAATACTTACTTCAAGAGGGCATACCACATGACAAGTATTTATAAGTTATACATGCTAACGTTATAAATTTGAAGATTATATGTATTATCACTCCAACACGCGTATTTCCGTTGGGAGTCATCTACGTAAGAGTCGCAAGTGCAGTATAACCCAACGTCTGTCTGAGGCAAAACACAGCACATAAAAATTGAACAGCACGTGCTAATCCCACTTTTGGCAGCAAATCCACCAGCCAGTCAAGATATCTCTCTTTGATAGGTACGATTGACTCACTCTACCTTTGGCGTGCATGAATTTTCGGACGAAATGACGCTTTTTTTGACGAATCAAACATGGTCGGCGAAGCGAGGAGGAATTGCATGAATATTTGCGGAGAGTGTATTTCAGAAATGAGAATTTACGCGTCTCACACGTGTCTCACTTCAATTGAAAAATGCAGCAGTCACCGAGTGCATATCACAAAGAATATTTTCCATTGACTGCGAATGCACGCTTGTCGTTTCGAAATGTGATGAAGTCCGTCTGCGAAATAAAGGTTTAAGTTAGTGCCGTCACTCCAAAAACGTATTGGTAGCAATAAGTTTAGGCATTATGAATCCCACTTACAATCTTTTAGAAAATACACATATCACAGGTATGCATAAATTAAGAGAGAAAATAAAGATTCGAATCGAAAAGACGTTTCGACGAACATATTATTAAATGTTTTAGTTTTTCATCCATACGAATGAGCTGCAGAGTATTTTTTATTGTGCTAGATATTTCAGAATTTATTATGACTGAAATCTTATCCCCTTCAACAGCAACTACATTTTAATCAGCGGAAAATATTTAAAATGGAGAGATCTCCGTAAAACAAATGCAATTAGATATGCCAAAGTTAACCATTTCCTCCCCTTTGTTCCCAAGCTTACATTTAACAACAGAGAATTGACAGTTCTCGACTTTTGTCACTGCGTAGGAACAGTCATCTGTTGTCATAGCCGAGTTAGTTAAAGTATATACAGGAAGAATTTAATTCGTTTTGAAATAGAGAATGCATCGTCATCGTTAGTACAAGTATAAATAGGAAATATTTTATTTGTTTTTATATAGAAATGTATAAAAGACTGGACAAATCATGACACATAGTTGCTGGACTTACATCCCAGAAATTACAGAATAGCACCACAGAACCTTTTCGATATCGTATTTCATCATCACCTTCAAATCAATCTAAAAGTAGAAGAAGCCGCGGAAAATCAGAATCGTTCACACTACTCAAGGACCTACTTAATAACGGAACTTTTTGACGGAATCATGGACCATGAGGACTAAAACGGACACGAACAAAACTCCATTAGTGACATTGAACCGTGATATCACTTTTATCCTTGTAAAATTTATCATCACGAATATTTGTCCCTCTGAAAACCTGGGATCCTAAAAACATATAATTTACGAAATTGATACGCAGAATTGGTACGCATAATTTTTCAACGAGTTTGTCCACATGGAGCGATTGACGCTGGCATCATGGCGTATAGAAGACGTTTTCCTAACTGCAAAGGACGATTGGAAAATCTCCGATCCAAAATAACTCCTCTTCAATTCCCAACAGATCGCTGCGAGAATACCAAATGTGTGCTTACGGGATAGGCGACATAGGATCTTTGCATGCACTAGGAAGCACTAGGTGATCATTTGTGAATGCTCTGCATCGGTGGGATACCTATGTGGCTTCAATATCTAGAATATATAAGTTACACCCGGAAAAACTTCGGAAAAATGATACGGCGGGAAAATAAAAATTGAGACGCATTCAATTTCATTTGCAACACGTCTAGGGCTCCAGCCGTTTCTACGAATCGACCAATACTGTATTTCCGCATCTCTTCCTCGAAAAAATGCTTTACTGATTCGTAAAAAAAATCCAAAGTACACCGCCAAAAAGTCTTCTCACGCACATCGCTGAATATTCAAAAAAATAGTTTTATGTCTTACTAATTTGATTGCTTGAGAAGGTCAAACGGCAAAGGCATCGATAGTTTTTACAGCGAGTTAAAGCATGAGATTCATGCTTACATGCCGCTTGTAAATTCATGCTGACGGTCCATGCTCGTAAATTCCTTCTTGAGCCGACGGTATACATCACCTCGACGAAAAAATGCGGATGAAATGGCCTCAACCAAATGAGCGCCGGGAGTCGAATACCAATCACATAATCAATTCCTAGGAACACGCGAATTTGAGAAATTCCGAGAGCCCGATTATACAACTTTCATTACTTTGATTGCTTCTTTCAATTTATTGAAAGTTTTCGGAAAAAAATAAAAGGAGATAGGATGAGAAAGGTGACGAAACAAATCTCATAAACAGGAGTTGAAAGAAAGAGAAGAGTAAATTCCAACTCAGTCGTGTTTTCCTGCTTTGAAATTAAACCATCTTCTGCCTTTCACTTGTTAATCACTTTTCACTAAAAACCTATGTTTGGAGGAGAATCGGCATAGAGTTTTTACTACCGGCTAGAGACGGAGAGTTCACGAAAGGCCAAGGAGAAATGACATGCAAATCACTCTAGGGAACCGCAAATATTTTCCTACCACAACAGGTAAATATCGTGTTGGATTCAATTCTTCTTCTTCTCCATAAATAACAATAAATACAATATTAATGTAAATAATGATCTTATTAATCACAAATTATGCACGTCGTTGTTGTCTCTTTGACTGATTGATTTTATCCTGTAACTAATCAACAACTCTTGACCCTTGATAACTCTTTTGCTTATTTCTTTTAATTTAATTTAGCAATTGGTTAATTCATTAACTTCAACACTTTCCCTTGTTGATTTAAATTAATATTTCGTGAAAACAATTACTCAAACTCTATTCCTTGTTAATTAATCAATATTACAACACTTGGATCCATTAATCTACAAAAGACACATTTCAGTGACCACGAGGTTAGCCGTTATCAAGGGTTTGATGAGTATCTGCAATCGAACCCTTGATAACGGCTTCGTCATGATGTCCGCAACTTGCTTCTCAGTTGGAACTTGCTGAATGCCCAGCTTGTCCTCTGCAACCTTTTCTCGAACAAAGAATGCTTGATTGCTATTAGCTTCGTTCTTTTACGGAATTCTGGATTCTCGGCCAGTTTACCTGCTGCAGAGTTATTCACTTACAAAATCGGGAGTGATTGCAATTGTCGAATTAGTCTGAACAGTCTCGTCAGCCAAATAATTTCCTTTGCTGCTTCAGTTGCTGCTATAATCCTAGCTTCTGTTGTTGAAGTAGCAATCATCGGCTGTCTTTGGCTTAGCCACGAAACAGCTCCTCCAGCGTGAGATGCAACTACTCCTGTAGTCGATCTGCCTGTTTTGACACAGCCTCCGAAGTCTGCATCATGATAACATTCTAAATACCTTTGTTTTCTTTATCACTGTAAGTAATTCCCAGATCAAACGTCCCTGCCAAGTATCAAAAGCCCCTCTTGGCTCTTGCGACATCTTCTGATGATGGATTTCTCATGCCGCGAGATGAAAAAATTGTGGTTCGCGCTAAATAACGGCTTTAAAGCCAAAAATGAAAATGCACTGCCAGACCTGATTTTAGTAAGTAAAGTGTGGCAAATTTTACCGAGTGTAAACGAGAATTTCAGATCAAGCTGGATGTTATTGTCGAAAGATGAAGAAAAGACTTTTGAAGATAAACCCATCCGAAAAAGAAACGCGTATTTTGCCATCATAAGAGAAAATTTTCTCTTTATCACCTCCAGCTAACAAGACAAGTTTTTTAATAGATAGTTAATAACACATCAAATACTGCAACCCGGTTTTGTCACAAAAAAAGAATGGCTTCTGGAAATCTGCGTAATAAATGAAAGAGAAACAGAATAAGTCATAGTAAAAATTTAAAAGTGCTCAGTTTAAAATGGCATTTGATCATTTCCGCTGATTTGCGCAAATTTTAAGATGAAAAATTCTTTAAAACGATACTATCGTAACTTTTTATGTCGCTTTTCTGTGGCCTGCTCATGCCTCGTTCCACTCATCTGAAAACCTGCTTAAAATTTTATTCGCAAGTTGACAGATGTCCTCAACTACTATATTGAATGGTTTGGAAAGAGAAAAATTGAAAACATTTCATGGAATTACACCAATACGTGTACCGGAAAGTTGATCAAAATGTCCAATTCCATGAGCCAAGGTAGTCGTTCGAATATCCATATTTCCACTCCAGACCTCGACATCACCGCATTTTTTCCAATACCTGCCCATAAATTGTTGTCAGGAGTGATGATCCACAATGGGGGTTAAAAAATACCATTTTAAGCTACATCTTAGATGCCAAGACTGCAAGAGATTCTCGAAGAAGACATTAATAAATTGCTATGCATAGGAAAAAATTCATTCGATTAAGCTACAAATTCCATTTTGGGAGCGTATTGGTCTTCAATAATCGAAATTGATTCAACGAGCTTGGGTTGATAACATCTGCAGGCTCTTTCTCAGAACGAAGAGGACATCAAAGGTGAAATGAAAAGGCGCCTCTGTTTTCCAGGATTGAACAGGAAACGAGACTGTGAGAGCTAAAAAAAGTTAAATTAATCCAGTAGATAAATTACTTTCGTTTATACAGTTATTTTTAGTTTCACAAAAAGAATTGAAGCGATGGTAAAATATTCCGAGAATCTTTGCAGCATTCAAACGGAAATCATATGTATTCGATATTACTGTATTCTCAATCTATTCTCAATCTAATACCACCATGTAAATGAAGATTGAATGATTACACCAAACGAAAAACAGTCAAATAGCCATAGTAATAGAAAGTATTTTAATCCATCATGGTCAGAAGCCATGATAATGAGAGGGCACTAATTTCTGCCATTTTAATTATGAATTATCTAAAATTTGAAATTAACCTACGGAGATACCATGAGTCATTCAGAAAACAATACAGAAAAAGTAAGAATCTTTAATCTCAATAAACGGAGCACTCAACGAAATCAAACAATGCTGCCCGCTGAATGACGTTGCTTCGTTCATTTACGTGAGGGTAAAAAATACCTTATTCAGCAAAGAGCTGTGCTAGATAATGAATACGTAAGCATTAAACATTTTTTCTCAGCTTTAAAGGAATACCGATTTCGAAATAAAGTCTTAAATGAAAAGCTCCGGCTACCTGGTGTACTCAGCAATATCTTCAAGACACTACATCACCCTCCTCTTACTAGCGGAAGAAAATGATTCCAATTAAGTCAGTCATCACGTGCCAAACACATTTGCTGGTCACACATGGAGTGGAAATATTAATTGGGCGAAAACTGAGTGAACAATGCTGTGGTTTATACCATTTCCAATTAATGAAAAAAAAACACTAATAATTACTATTTAACCAGCAATGTAAATCACCCGTGTCCTCGAATTCCAACAAGTGGTGCCAGTTCAAATTTCATAATTTGTCACATTATGACACCTTTATCAGCAATCATCCCTTGCAATTAATCTCCGCGGCACGACTATTCAATTCCCTAGTCATCACTCGCTTTTTCGATTTTTTTCTTGCTTTAAGCTCATTGCATTCGATGATCATAGCTGGCAATTTCATGCGTTCGTTCACCCCTTGGGGGGAACCACGCGAACTTCACGCGAATTCCACGCGGTGACCCGGCTTTAGCTGCGATGACAAACCCAATCATGGGGGTTCACGGCAGATTATTCTCCATACATTACCAACACGGCCGCACACCTCGGCCTACCTCCGTCGCTCCCGTTCTCGTCGGGGCCTAATCCCGAGTTTAAACCCACTGATTAATGTCTCACACCTCCGAGGAGAGGATTAACTTGATGACGTCGTTTCCGGGAGGAGAGAGTGAACCACTATTCTGTGAAACCATAAGGAACCGCCATCTCCTTTGCATCTTCACCGCAACCCATTCATCCCGTATTATTTCCCCATACCATGCATCGGGAACCTATTCATAACGGACTATATTTCATTTCAAATATATTCGCGACTGACAAGATAAGTTCCTCAAGTTTCACCCGCAGATCTCGTTCAAATGTTGCTAGGTGATAGGAAATGGGTAGCCATAAGATGTATCCTTTGTTTCAGCCGCCAACGCTCAATACTTTTCGAGATTTTTTAGTGACGGAAACTAACCGGAAAAAGCTTGCAAGCCTCCATTTATTCAACCCACAGTGCAACAATAGCCACTTTTACTCCGTTGCTAGGATGAAGATCACTGTTTTACCAGTGAAACCCCTAACGCTGCAAACACATTACACGTTTTCGCACGTGCGGGAAAAAAAACCGCACGGACCTTTATCTATTAGTCCACTGAAGAAGTTTACGAGACCTTTTACATTGCACGGTTAAAACACGGGCGCGAATTTTGGCCGCACTGCAGCCGTCCAGTGCCACTGCACACACGGCTACCGTATCGTCTTTCTGCTTCGTGTGAACTTGGTGTACTTAGTGTAAGCTTAGAGCACTTAGCGTAAACAAATGCACACTTTCAAACTAGACGGTTTCAGCCGTGCGGGAGCTGTCTCCAGAACATGTTGATAATAATATTTTTGTACGTTTAAAATAGTACTGTATGAAAACTGGCCACCATTTATTCCCGCGCGGTTTATTCCCGTGCGGGCGAAAACGTATGATGTGCAATGAGCGTAAATTCATGCAACCCACAGCACAACAATACACCGTAAGTGGTCTTCATCCTAGCCACGGAGAATAACAACAAAAAAAATATGCCTTTATTCAGGCGAGGTTGAGACTAAGAAGTCACCTCTTCCACCTAACCCCTCGAAAGCGTCAATGCAAACATATTAAAAAATGGCATACAAACCTTTACAATACAAAGGATATACAACATACACCATTAGTGAAATGTCAAAACAGATAAACAAGTATGTGTGAAATTTTTGTGTAAAAAAAGATTTCTGCTTGTGGGAAAAGGAGCTAGTGTTGAGCTGTAGGTTGAATAAATGCAGGATTGAATTCCTGTTACTTTCCGTCACCAATATCTCAAAAAGTATTTATCGTTGACAGCTGAAACAAAAAACACACCTCAAGGGTATCATGTGCTATCAAGGGTAAGGGTGTCCTGTCATCTAGCAAAATTTGAACGAGATCTGACATTTGATAATGATCTGATAATGGTGACAGGTGGAGGGCACAATATTTCCTGTAAATCAACCATAACGCGATATAGCCTCCGGGAAATTCAGTCGCTTTCAGACTTCTGTGGTGTACGCTTCGTGAGCAAGTTAGTTGTGCTGCCAAGTGGGAAAAGGGTTTTAGATACAGTCTTCCGTTTCCATGCCCTGACAAAGTCATCTAGGAAAACATGGCAACGTCCACCTCTCTTTCTCTCTGCCCTATTGTTGTAGATCCCGCCTCCTTCGGGACGCCATTCGGTATATTCCAATCTTGCACGACCGTGCCAGACGCAAAGATATTTGAAAAGTATCATAGGTCCCGCCAGCTCCACGACGTAGGAGTACCTACCCATCAAAAACATTTCTTTATCATTGAGGCAAAGTCACGGAGCACTTTCTCCGCTGATATTATGTAATAGTACTTTATATACATGAGCAAACTCTTTTTGTCCCAAGCTCTTCTTTAAAACTGAATCATCTTATTATGCTAATAAATCTAACATCATTGTATTTGCGCAAGATAAAAGCTGACAAAGACACAAATAAGAATATAATATTATCGTCAGCGGACTAAATTTTAGAACACTCATCGCTGGATAGGAAGGTAGTTTTTATACTTTCAACAGAGACTGATGTGAATAAAAAATTAATTTATACTATAAAATAGCGTCGTCAAGGGGTTTTGTGTTCAAAATATCCCAATCGAATTTCGAACGAGACCTAATAGATCAGGGTGAGCTTCCGATGTAAAAATCTGGTCATGAATCAAAACAATAAAACCATTTCACAATAAAATTAATTCAATATCAGTAATTTTACCAAACATTTCAGTTTCAAAATAAGATTAACTTCTGGCAAGCATTTCTGATAAAAAAATAAAATCTTTCAAATCCCAACCAGAGATTTTTTAAGCTACAGTAGTGATACGCCGGTAGGAACTCGGTCGAGAACGTGAGAATTCATTAAAAGATCCCGGATTAATATCCAGTTCAACCCAATAGATAACATCTATAGAATAATCCTACCGGTGTAAAATGAGGCAAAGGAAGGAACTTGGTTTCCCAAGCATGAGTGTGTGCGATATTTACGCTCTAAATCCTAATAACTGAATGACCTCTGCCCTCTCCAATCCGAAACAACCGTCTGGTGATAGCAACACTATGAGAGCATTCAAGTGTTGCGTAAGCATATTTTTGGCCAATTTTGATTTCTCCCTCCCACTATTTAAGCAAAAATAAGTATTTTCCGAAACCTTTAACCACTTTCATTTGCATATGCAAGAACTTTTGATTTATATGTTTTTTTTTACTATTAAGACAACCAAATATTTTATACTATTTCTGAAGCGCTGCATTAAAAATTTCATATGATTATCATAGAAAGAGTACAATTAGTGATTGTTCATTTTAAAAAAATTGAGATAAATTTATAAATCAAATTCCAAGTACTCTCAATATCAAAGCATTAAAATAATCGACCGCTCCGATTTGCGTGGGACGTTATAAATGGCTGCGCCGCACTTTGCGTTGCAAACCCAATTCCTTCTTCGTTTTCTGACGATATACCATCCGCCCACACCTCGGTGACAACTCTATCCAATGATCGGGGCGAAAATTCCACGCCCGACTTCCGCCCTCTCAAAACATCCCGACGCAGCACCCGCCTCCCTAAATGATAAATGGAGCACTGATCCCACCATCGAGCTGACACTTTATTGAGATCGCAAATCTCCAAAGATGCGATCGAAAAATTCCAATTATAGAATCCTCGGGAAATCGATGAGCTTGGTTTTGGACTGAAATGGTCAACGCTGAGAACACAAGTGTTATGTAGTAGTTACTTCATTTTCCAATGCGTAAGAGATAAATATACTTATGTTTGCTGCATTATAGATAAAACAAAGAGCAAAATATAGTATTCGACAGTGATATGCCAAACTTTATTTTTTTACTAGCAGGCTACCCGACGTTGCTCGCGAAGGATCAAGAGGGGCCCTTAAAAAATATGCAAGATTTTTAATACGGTACTGTTATCATTGCGTTCACTTTGCATTGCGGGGTATTCTTGTGCCCCCCAGAATAAAATACGGCCTTGCTTGTGCCCCCCCAGAAAGAAATCCTGGATCCGCCCCTGGGAAGGATAATACCCAAAGAAGTGGGAAACATGGTTTCTGAAATTAATAATCCCATGGCATTATGTTTAGGTAAAGAAATAAAGCAGGTATGGTGACAGTATGCATATACAACAGCAAACAATGGAAAAAACAATTTCTGTATACCGCGTCGGGATGAGCTTATGCCCCGCTCCACAACATAGATCGTGTCTGTAAGCTCGTATATCGAAAATGTCGTCTGAATGCAAACCCCAGCAAAAATGTATGCACCGAGAAAATTAATAGTTTAAAAAAAATTAATGGTGTAGAATCCTTTGAATTAGGTTACCCCTTCGATCGTGTCAAAAGGTGTGCCTACCCTGTAGGATGTCCAGCCACAGAAATTGCGTGACGTGACCCAACATACGGTATTAAGAAAACGACGCAAAGGACGCGTCGTAACAATCAGAAGTAGCACTACGGTTTGGAAGCATGAGATGCATCTACGTATTAAGTTTGGTTGCAATCCGTGCAGCCGTATGGAAACGCATAGCGAACCGACACAACAGACTACCTCATTAATATATGTAGATTGATATCAGAAAGAGGCATAACCTTCTGCAATGGAGAATTTTTCCAGCAGAGGAGTATTTTTGGTAGACTTTTACGTAAGAGGAGGCATGAAAAGGAGTGAGCTACTACAACAATTGGGATGAGTGTGAAGACCGTTTTATGACGCGCACGCTCCCTTGCGCTCGAGTGAATCAGAAAGCGTACATTTATCGCAAGAAGCTAGGAATGGGCACAATTACCCTCTTGGCCAATCCAAAATCACAAATGAGCACAAAAGTAAGCCATTTCACGCGAAATAATCTCCATTAAGCAAACATTCAAATAGTAAATAGAGCCAAAAAATTAGCTCCATAGAACTGTGAAGATGTCTGACAGCAGAGTGCAGCGCGAAAATATGGGCTTAGGATTGACGGGAAGGGATGAGTGAGATTTTGCATCAATATTTCAAGCTCTTTCAAATTCCATTGACGAGGTATTTCCTTGAAATAAAAGGGAATAGTCAAGCCCATCTCATGGCTCATGTTTTCGTTGAAAGCGCGAATGCAGCCATCAGATCTTCGACGCCGGGCCATATGTGCTCTGGGAAATTCCAAATCCAATGGCGTTTTACCAAGGCAACATGATAGCTAAGCCATTAATACGGAACAAATAACGTCGTCCACGGATATTTTAGCTTGCGGAGAAAACTACAATGAACATCTGGACAGCTCAAGTTTGTTCATCACCATCTCATCAGATCTTTCCCAATCCAGCTACAAAATTATAATTCTTGAATAAAATAATGAATAAATATGAAAAACAAAGAATAGTTTAAAATTAGCCGGAAGAACCGTGAGGACATCTTTAAAGAAACGGAAGGCTGGAGTAACAACCAGTCCGGGGCAGTGACTTAGAATGAGCACTAATTTTAGTGGACACAGTAAGATACATAGAAGACACCCCAGTCTGCCCTTTTGGACTTCCCGTAGAAGTTACTCCCACTGATTTTTTTCTCCGTAAAAATCGGAGACCACCTTTTAGCGACGGGAGTAGTGACTTTAGTGAACCAATGAAACTGTAAGTTGGGAAATAATACATCTAGCGGCCGACTGAAGAATCCTCTTTTGTAGGAAATAGTAGTGTACATAGCACTCAGCGATACGGCCACAGAACGGTCCAAGACCGCCCATGAGGGGAATGTGTTGTACCTCAAAATCACGCCATTGATTTTTGGAGGAAACAAAGGTTTGGTGGCAGACCGAAAAAGTTTATTTTGATTTATATGTATCGCGTATTAATTTTTCATTTAATATTCCAAACGTTCAAAGTGTACAGTTCTTGTGTTTATCGCTATTTTAGCTTTTAAAGACAGTTTTTTTGGCTGCATGCTGAACTTCAATACATATGTTAGAGTCTGTGGCCTTTTCTTTCCCTAGGGGGGAATGCATTCCTCATTCTGAGGAATATATTGTTCAAACACTATGTACCGACATCATCGAGTGAATTCGAGACTAAATTTATACAAAACATATCATAATGCCTTAAATAAATGAATAAAAAGTTATTATTCGATATTAACGTTTATCCTAGCTATCATCAATTTATACATGAATAGGTAGCTATCATTGTTTGCTATAGTGTCAGCATAGTAAAGTAGATTCTTTGTTGGGCAGTGTATGGACACTCCATCGCATATAAGCTCTGGGATGGCGACTGTGAGGGGGGAATGGTGGAGGTATGCAAGAATTTCTGTTCACTGGGGGTTTCTCCAAACGAAGTACTCTATTCTCTCCACCAACCATATAAAACTCGCTTTAGAAGAAGCTCTAAGCGTAAAAAATACTGGGAGTAGTCGAAGAAACCTTGGAGACACCCACAAGAGGTGAAAGGTTGAGAATCATTCGCTCACATGCAGTACGCTCTACCAACGAAGATCCACGATTTATATTCCTGGTTCTATCTCACGCAATGCGGATGCAGCATCACCTGCGTATTCGTGATAAATAAAAACCTCCAAAGGAGAGGTAAGGCGGGGGTAAGCAAAGGGTCTGGCCGCAAAAATGGAAGTGAAAGGGAGAAAGCGGATGTATACCTAGAGAGAGCAGAGGGTATGAGGCAGCCAATGAGGAAAAAAGAGAACGAATGTAAACACCACGGGCTCAATTCACATCCCGTTTCCATCCTGTGGTGGCTCCTTTCAAAATCCAAAGCCTTTCAGGCTGCCACCATCGCAATCCAAGCAAAAGGGGTGGACGACCTCCAACCAAGATGCTCAACCAACAATGGCGGTTGACTGAGAGATGCGTGCGCAGCGCCATTTGATGCATACTTCAATCAATAATGCCTTCTAGATTTCCATCCCTAATGCCTTCTTGAATCCCTATAAAGCACTTGAAAATCATTTGTCTGTATCCGAATCTGAGTGCTCACTTTAAGCGTCTCAAAAGGCCAGATCACACGGAGGAAAATATTCCAGACTATCTGCTTAATTGGCCACATTTCCAAATATTTTTGCAAAGGAAATAGTCACTCAGCATATTTCCCAATTAATTATCTTCATTATCAGTTGCGAAATTAAGCTTAAACCCACAGAGAGTTTTACATTCTTTGCCTCAATAGGTGTAGCGACAAACGTTATTTTTTCACTCAATTTTGCGAATTCTGCTAATGTTTCAACATTTATATTCAAATAACTTTTCTTATATGAAGCGATTGTTCGCGTATCACTAAAATACTAGGAACTCTCAATTCAATCTATCGGCCAGATTAAATGCTAATATTACCTCGTGTTCGATTTCATACCACACGGATCGATCGGATACAGCTTAATGAGATATATTTGCACTCAGCATTATGTAAATATAAAGCGTTGGATATCGACGAGCTTTGATGCGACTATGGCTACTTGTCACCTGCCCCTACAAAATATCGCCAAATACAATAGGGTAGTTTCCTTCATCAAAGAAAACGAAATGCATTGATTGCTATTCGACACCCACCATTAGTGTATTCATAACATACAAATTATTTGGTATTAGAAATCCCAGTTTAGATGAATGGCAATGGTCAATTTTAACCTCATTTGAAGAAGGCCAGATCGGCGCCCATGCGATTCCACTCCACGTGACGTCAGAGAGACCTATTTTCTACACGAGAGGATAGGATTTTTACATCGTCTGAGATTACCAATGCATACATAAGTCACAGAACTCAGGGAAACGTCTCTTAATAACCATTTATAAAATTGTCTAAGGTCGGAAAGTTTCCTTCGTTTGATAAGATAGTAATAATCCATATTTAAGCCAAGCGCTCCCTGCTAGCGGGGCACTCTGCTACCTGCTAGCAGCGTGCATCGTAGCGGCGCTCATAACCTCGCACCAAGGTGGCCTCACACAGCGTCAGCAGAAACCAGAATGACGTCACACGGGCTTTTCCCAGCATTCATACTTAGCCGTCGCGTTTTCGCGCGCTTGAAATTTTTCACTTTTCGTTTAATAGCGAAAAATAGATATCGTCATTTAAAAATATAAAAGCGTGTAATACGTACTCCAGGAGTAATAATCTTTCGATTTAGGCAATAAAAAAATAATAGGAAACCACCCTATTGAAGTTGGTCGATATAGCAACGCATGTTCAATTTACTGCACTTCAGCACTGTAAACATTAACTATTAATAGCAGGGGACTGAGGTAAAGAGTGGAATCGAGTGCACCGAAAAAACTAACTTATTTGCGCAATGGAAAAAATCGGCATAAAGGAAGCCTTAGAACTAACGAGCTTATCTTTTATCCCATCGTAAAGTTAACGAGTCGATTGGGTGCTTGAATTCTTCAAGCGGGTAATTAGGGGGGGTGGAAACATAGTTGTGTCACATATTTTCGAGTCATGTGCCCATAAGTGGTTTAATATTCAAAAATTTCCCCGCCGTTTTTTGAAAGGGTAAGGAACTTAATTGTTTACTTTTAAAATTATTTGTTATTTTCAATATGATTTCATTTGACGGATACTTCATTATTTCAATAGGCTAAGTTTAGCACTGAGACATAATTGGAATAAGGTTTTTAAAATTTCAAGACAGCGATGATTTTGTGGTTATTTTTCAACTCTTAAAGTCCAAAAGCGTTGTGATAAGCGAAACTTGAAAATGAAACGCAGATTCCTTAGATAAATATATAAAGATGTACCACTTGCAAAACATATGTCCATAATGCAGTGTGTAAAATACTAAATTGTAACGATTCCCCAAATTTCTTTGGTACTAAAAAATAGTTATTCTCAAGATATTTCAATTTGAAAAAAATAGCTTTGGCATATTTGCTATCATTATCGTATCGAATTATCAAGTATACTGACACGTGTATTGAAAATTCGCAATCCTGTTCCATTCTTTGATCATCAACCCTAAAATTACTGGTCAACTATGTACGTGGATAGAAAATCCTGTATGTAATAACGATTCGATATATTTTAAGAAAAAGCATATTCAAAATATATAGATCGTGAGACTACACGCAAAGCATATTTCCATTGGGCATTGTGAGGAAGACCAAGATTTACCCATTCACCAATTTTCATTGGTCCAACGTAAATAATAATCATGTTATGCCAATTCGCGTGTTTGCTACAATTATCGAATCGATCTTTCGATAAAACTGCTATCTGCACTGTAATATCCGCAATAACATGGATTTTAATTCCAGTTAATAGAAATCTTCTCTATATTTCCTGGTCAACTATGTCCTTGGATGTAAAATCCTATATGTTATAGCAATTCGACATATTTTAAGAAAAAGTAGATTCGATATATATCGAACGTGAGACTAAACGCAAACAATATTTCAATTGGGCATTGTGAGGAATCCCAAGATGTACCCATTCACAAAATGTCATTGGTGCAACGTATATACTAATCAAAATATGCTAATTTCAGCATTTGCTATAACTATCGAATCGATCTTTCGATTATACTGACATCTGCACTGTAAAATCCGCAACGATATTGATTTTATTTCCACGCTATGGTCATCTTCTATATAATTGCTGGTCAACAATGCCCGTGGGTCTAAAATCCTAAATGTTATAGCTATTCGATATAATTTGTGAAAAAGCAGATTCGATATGTATCGAATGTGAGACTACATGAAAAACATATTTCCATTGGGCAATGTGAGGAATACCAAGATGTACCCATTCACCAATTTTCATTGGTCCAACGTATATACTAATCCAGTTATGCCAATTTGCGTATTTGCTACAATAATCGATTCGATCTTTCGATTATACTGACATCTGTAATGTAAAATCCGCAATGACATTTTTTTAATATCCAGTCTATGGTCATCTACTATATAATTCCTGGTCAAGAATGCCCATGGGTGTAAAATCCTATATGTTATAGCTATTCGATATAAATTGTGAAAAAGCAGATTCGATATATATCGAATGTGAGACTACATGCAAAACATATTTTCATTGGACATTGTGAGGAATAAAAAGATGTACCCATTCAACATATTTCATTGGTCAAACGGAAACACTATTGAAGTTATGCCAATTAACGTATTTGCTAGAATAATCGAATCGATTCTTCGATCATACTGACATCTGTACTTTAAAATCCGCATTGCTTTTGGTTTAACTTACAGTCTATGGGTATCTACTATATAATTCCTGGTCAAATATGTCCTTGGATGTAAAATCCTATGTGTTATAGCAATTCGATATATTTTAATAAAAATTATATTCGATATATATCGAGCGTGAGACTACATGCAAAACATATTTTCATTGGGCATTGTGAGGAATACAAAGATGTACCCATTCACCAAATTTCATTGGTCCAACGGAAATACAATTGAAGTTACGCCAATTAACGTATTTGCTATAATAATCGAATCGACTTTTCGATCATACTGACATCTGTACTTTGAAATTCGCAATGTTTTTGGTTTAATTTCTGGGATATGGGTATCTACTATGTATTTCCTTGTCTTCTATGTCCTTAGATGTTAAATCCTATACGCTATAGCAATTTGATATATTTTAAGAAAAAGTAGATTCGATATATATCGAGCGTGAGACATTATACAAAACATGTTTCCATTGCGCATTGTGAGGAATACCATGATGTACCAATTCACTAAATTTCATTGGTCCAACGTATACACTTATCATTTTATGCCAATTTCCGTATTTGCTATAAAAATCGAATCGTACATTCGACTATACTGCCACCTGTATTGAAAAATTCGCATCCTATTGATAACCCCTCCGTGCGTGGCCATACCCTTATCCCTCTCTTCTCTACTATCCCCGCTTTCAAAATTTCGCCTATGTTCTTATATTGGTGACGTATATAGGGCGATGCGTGTATTTCTTACGGGGACCTAATACAAAAAGATATAAATTCATATTGATATATCTTCGTTAGGAAACAATACTCATCTAAATAATTAATGTGTACGCATAACTCATTCCTTCCTTTACATATTTTTATAATTTTTATCCCCGTAACTATGTAAATAGGTCTGAAAAATGGCTCAATCGAATGCAACCTTTTATCGATCATTACTTCGACTGTAATCGCTCGATTCGCTTGATTTAACTTTTGTCGAAGAAAAGACATTAACATTAGTATTATATATGACTTTCACATTCATGCCTTGATTAAGAAAAAAGTTATTAGCGATTTAAGCGTAACCAAGGAGATTGGTATCGATATAACTCGCACATGAATCGATCGAGCGAAATGGTCATCATTGCAAAAGTTGACCATTTTGATAAAAGTATTACCCTAAAAATTTCATTCATGTAGCTGGAACGGTTGCTAAGATATTCAAGATTGTATGTTCCACAAAAAAATGGCGACAATGATTTTTCGCTTGCAGGACATTTTTCGGAATTTAATTATGAATTAACCAAGAGGGATACGGCGAAAGTAAGCTCAAACGTGAGGGTTCGGAGAACCCTCTAACGGTTTTTCTTGGAGATTCCAAATTTTCATATGGCACATGTCTCAAGGCTGAAATCCGAGTTTGAAAATTCGCCCATCACGACAATGTTAAATCGAAATCGTTTATTCCTCGGAATTGTTTCGACGTACGAAAATTTTAAGATAGCCAAAAAATTAACCAAAGAATTATCTAACTTTTTGGCAAAGGAATTTGTCGTACGATTATTGCAAGTTGGTCAAAAAAATTCCTAAAGTTTTCCCATAAGAAAAGCATTGAGTGCGTTCAAACAGTAATAAAAAATACTAAATATCAATTCGTCGCTATGGCAACCACACCAAAAAATCGACCAAAAAATCTAGTCCATGTCCATTGAATATCATGTTCCTCGGACGTTTAAAAGTACAAAATAAAAGCGAAAAAGTCGTAGTCCCATAAGGCTTCCATGTTAATTCAAGTCGATATATCTCGAAAACTAATCGACTTTTTCAACTTTTCAGATTTTTCCTCCCGATGAATATTTTTTTACTTTTACGTCCAATATTCCATATACCCACAAATATCACAGTTTGGGCTACTAATTTGTGTCAATCACCCAATCAATGAATTACTTTCCAGCTTTAATAGGGACGTTAATATGCGGAATTGAATTCTTTCCACTCTTAATTTGCAACTTCTTATAACTGAGAACTTGAGGCTTGACTTTGTGAAAGCTCTCCAAATTGGGAGTAAAGGAGTGAAACTTTATCAGGTTCACTATTATATTAATATGGGCATAAATTTGCGTTTTTAAGTTTTATTCCTTTATTTCCAATATGGAGTGGTTTCACAAAGTCAAGCCTGGAGTTCTCAGTTATATTTTGGAATCCAGTGCCGCAGAACAGGCAAAACAATGCCCATATTAATGTAATAGTGAACCTGATAAAGTTTTACTCCTTTATTTCCAATACTTGCAGTTTCTTGCTTCTTCTCCTGATTTTTTGGTCAATTTTTTAATCTATTAATTTTCGGCAGATGTGAAAGCCATAATTAATTTTCAGGTATTGGCCAAAATATAAATATAATTATAACAAATTTTGTGAATAAGATCCATTGCTATCCTTCCACCCACAACATTGACAATGGTAACGAAACCCTTGGGTCGGGTTCGCTGGATACACTCCTGAGGCGAGGACTATAAGCGATTAGCTTTTTTCCTCGCCGCCAGAAGGGGAAGGACAGAAAGGAACAAGGAAAGGAGGTGCCACCGCGATAGGAGCCCGATGACGCCTCCAAGGAAAGGACGGGGAAGGAAGGAAGGGACGAGGAATCCTGCACCGTCACAAGGCGGGCAGGTCCTACCATCAGCGAAACCATGCGTACGCAATTAATATTCTAACGACCTTAGAGGATTATTCTATGAAGAAGAATAATCCAACGATCAAATTGTTACAACATTGACAGCAACGATATACTGTTAATGCTTCGAAATCGTTTACCACGCAAAAATATACGTAATTGTAATAAATTTTGAAAATAACATACTAAGCCATCCTTCTACCCACAAAAATGACAACAATGGAGATTAGATTTCAAATACTTCGAAATCGTTCACTGCACTTAGTCGCAAGCTTTTGGTAGGGTTAAAGGGAAACGGAAAGAAATATTGGGATCGTGTCGTAAAGGAAGCAATGGAAATCAGACTTGAGAAGAGAAAAATGAGCAGAGACGCCGGCTTCCACCTGAGCAATGCGTGGAAACCAACCCTGAAAAAACTGAAGGGGGAGAGGACACGCATTGGCCCGACCGTCGACCAATCAGAGCCCACCTGAACCCAATGCGAAGGTATATAAGACGGACACATCTCGGCTAATCCATAACTTTAAAAAAATCCACACTTTAAAAAAATCCACAAAAAAATCGTAAAACATTCAAAAATGAAAAGGACTCTAATCTAAAACCAAAAAAAAAAATAAAAAATACCGTTTAGGTAACGAAAACACAAAAATGTTGTTGCGAAAGCTATGTTCTTTTTCTCTACAACTTTGTTTTTAATTTTTTTTAGTTTTAGTTGTTCCAGTTCCATCAAACAGTTATTTTAGATTTTAAGCTTCCTCTTCTCACAAAAATTACACTACACAAGTCACGCAAACATCCGTCATTTTTATTTTAATTATTTTTTGACAAAATTGGTAGTGGTGGCAAATAGCTACCGGGACAATCTTTTCTTGCGCCTTCGGCGCCTCAGAACGTCTGCGTGAGGCTAATCCATAAGCTACAAGCAAAGCAAGCTACAAGCTCACAAACATCTGTAAACTTAAAATACCAATGACAAGCCCTGAAGAGGAAAAATGTCCTATAATGGGGTTCATGCTGTAAATATGTCTATATATATAACCAATACTATGTGAATATCCATGTACACTGGCAGCATTGAAATAAACGCTTTTTTTACTTGACTTTGACTGGCTAATCCATTCACAGAAGACCCTGCGCCGGAACCGGACAAACAGAAGATCTTCCTCCGAAGGAACAAAAGAACGCGGTCCCGTAGCGGGATTTACGGCCTCAACATAGGAGGCTTTTACAGGGAATAAGTCCCTTGGCAATTTGGAACCCGAAGCGAATCATAATCTGAAGAGCCCAGTAGTGCTGAGCAGATTAATACCAATATAAGATTGGTATGAAGTACCGCGCGTCAGTCAGTCAGTCATCCATTCACCCTGAAGTCGATGGCAGACTTAGCCTTCGAAACGTCGATGCAGAAAAACCCTTGGACCCGGCTAGAAACCCGAGAACTCATCCTCCAAACGGAAAGAAGCTTCCGTTGTGGGGAGCAGACCGGGGGCAAGAAATGGCAGAATCGAACAGCAAGCGAACGCCCTATCCCTACCAACTCAATGAGATCCCTTTAAGAAGGAGGAGGTGTCCCTATTTCTCCCTCTCTCGCTCGCAACGGAATGCCTCTCGCCTTGCAGACGACTGAAATCCTGTGTGACGCACAACCGCGCACTCAAGCGGCGTGGTACGAGACTCGAGTTGAGATCACGCTCCCACGCACCCCAGAATGGAGCGTCAAGTAGAGCTCATTCCAACGCACACCGACGCATGCGATATGCCGCGTCTAACAGCCCACCCCGCCCCTTCCCCCAGAGGAGTTGAATCCAACGATATATTCGCAATACACGAAACGCCTCGGCAGGAAAGAGCACGGGATAAACGGGAAGACAAAGTTACGGTCACCTAGAAACGGTGTAAATGTCATTTTAGAGATAGGTTCGTGGTGTACTTTTCCAAACTCGAGGGTTTTTTAGGGAAACTTAAGAGGATTTTAGGCTAGTTGGAACTCGAAAAAACGTAGTTTTAAGGCTTGTAATGTAAAATATTAAAAATTTTCTTTTAATCTCGACCATGATGATGATCACCGTAAATTGGTTGACATATTCACATCAAAATTCATTGAGTTCATTGAAAGTTCCGCATCATCAATACGTTCGTTTAGCCACAATTTTTCGCCTTCCTTGAACAAATTTGACATTTTTTTAATCATATATCCAATATGGCAATTGATTTTGAAAATTCAAATATTCTACAGGATGTTACGGTTGTTCTTCTTTAGGAGGTGAATAAAAATAGATACATTTTTTTAAAATGTTGTCATTTTGACTAAGAGTGGAGTATGGCAAGCGACAATATGGGAATTAGGATAAAAATTACATTTTGTCTCATAAATTTGAGAAATATTACCAAACTAACAGCAAAAAATGAATTCAAAAAATTCTAGTAAAATGACTATGGCTTAGTTCTAGGGTAAATAAAATTCAGTTTACTATAGGCAAATTTTATCTTTTGCACGAGAAAATGCACTAAAATAATTGGTATTCGAAAGAACTGAAATTCATGTTTTATTTCACCGCATTATTTTCTAAAAAGGGTGTCGCCATATTATTTCCTACTAAATTTCTTGTCCCGTCATAGCAAGTTACCCCAGATTATTCGTGTTTACCAGTTTCCAACCACTTCTAACCAACCTCTATGAAAGGCCCTATAATTATTTTGATGGTTTGGGAACAGTTTACCCTAAAACTTAAAATGCAATCCTCACGAATGGGTAGGAAACATATTTAAAGGACACCATAACAAAAATAAAGAATAAACAAACGATGTCGGAGAATGAAATACTCTTAATGAAGGTATGTTTCTGCTTCAGAAAGATACAGGATAAAAGAATGCGGGCGGGTAAAGAGATTTATTTGTTTGAAGTTTACGGTAAGTGACCGCGTGGGCGTGCTCGGCTTTCATTTTCCGTGTTTTTCTTTCTAAGAGCAAGTTGGAGGCCCACGCACAAAAGATTATTTCCTCCGCCACTGTCATTCACAATAAAATCCGAATGAATGTAAACAGGTCTAGATTTGAGGCGGAAAATGGCGTTATAGCGTTCCAGGATCTCTCTCTCCGATAAATAAAAATGGAATGAAAAATTTTTGACAACGACATTGATGCATATCAAAGGCAATGAAACAATACAAAATCTATATAAATATACTAAAAATATTATCCAAAACTTCGATATGTAATCATCATATTTCTTTCCCCTTGATCTAACCTTACCTTTTGACAGCTAGAACTGAATATGGCTGGAAACAAGCCGAGTCAATCGAGAGAAGTGTCAATACACTTCTCTCGATTAAAAAGCCGAAGAAGAGGTTAATTAATATTCTCATACAACAGGAATGAAATTGCTGTGATTTCAAGTTAAGATCTCCGTGGTGTTATCATTAAGTTCATATGAGTCCTCTTTCACATTCACTCGACGAAATGGTAACCAAGTTGATTCATTGCTCTCTTAAGAGAGTGAAGCTTAATGGTAACACTCATTTAGGACATCATGTACGAAACGTTAACTATACTATTATCCTAGATTACGAGGAAATTCATTAATTAAGCATATGAATGTAACTAGTGGTTAACTGGACGTGGCCGCCGTTCGTACACCGCGTCTGAAGAAGTCTCTTAGACTTTCTCCATAACTTATACATGCCCTCCGTTAGTGATACACTGCCCCGTTTGGACGCACTGTCTATTGCCTTAGTTGCTCACGCTCAGTAGCAGTCGTAAGTCTGTACACTCATGGATACCAAAAACTGGGCACAAAACAATAATATTCGGGAAAAACAAGACGAGAAAAATTGCTTCCAGGTTCAAACTTAACGAAAGATAGTTAATAATAGGTTTCCGAAAATGTATCTACTCCAGCATGTTACCAGAATGCCTCACTCAATTCTATTGCCATTTCGTTGATTGAATGTAAAAGAGTATTCTCTCACATGAACTTAATAACTACACCACTGAGATTTCACTCAACGTTGATACCGTTTCTTCTCCGTTGTATATGGAAATCAATGAACCTCCTCCTCCGATTTTTTATTCAGCAAAGTAAAATGACACTTGCCTAGTTCCCTGGAACCATTCAGCGCTAGCTGTCGAGAGAAATACATATTTACATACTTACAAGAAATACATAAATACACATTTCTTTAGAATGCGATGAGAAGATACTGAAGTTAAATTAAAATATAAATAAAATTAAAGGGTTCAATACAAGATTCTTTCTCTTAACCTAATGCACAGGCAAACGTTTTTTGGAATAGTATTGGTGGGGGAGCTGTATCTCCCGGTAGGTTACGGTTCCAAACTCCCAATTTCTAGGAATTCAGCACATTATAAAGTGAGACAAATACAGCATCACGGAACCTATCACCATTTATCACCCTCGTAAATAATGTTCATGCATTTCTTTACGAAGATGCTTCTTCCAGAGTGACTTTAAGAGCATAAGTTTGCCTTAAAGTTTCTCAGGGATTCTTTTCTCAACTTATTTTTAGCTTTGTACGAGGTTATACGTACTTCTTCTTAGATAATACGAGAGCCCTCCATCCTTGGGAAGAAACTTCGCAGCTTCATGGCCATTTTTCATTTTCTTCAGAGATAAAACGGATACAAAAAGGTGCGAAAATGCTCTTCTAAGCAAATTTCATCCTCACGTCAAGGCCATAATTCAACAACAACAGGCACTTTAGCATAAAAATATACATTTATTTAACCTTTATTTCATTTATGCTGAATAGTCACAAATTCTGGTTAGATTCTACGAAGGTACTTGTTGTCATAAAAGTAATTTTTGAGTACAAGTACGCATGGCTTAATATGTAAAATTTGTTATTTCCACGACACGATTTATTTTAGACTTGCACGACACGTTTCACCACGTTCGATTATGCCACAGAAATAAATTTAATTATACATTAATTTTCTAACTATTTGAAGGTCGTCTTTAAATCTTTAGATAAGCATCATGAAAAATATAAATAATTATAATATTTGTTAAGAATTACCAGTGCTACCCACAACTACGACAGCAATGGGTAATAGACTTTAAATGCTTTGAAACTGTTTAATATGCAACGCCCCTCAGTGGCGCAGAGAGGGGCGGTTTTAGGGGATAAACTCCAGAGCTCCCTCAGAGGTAAAGGAAATTTTTAATTTAAATAAATTTTACTCAATTGGATTGATATTACTAATAGAA
The DNA here is from genome assembly GCF_921293095.1 of Ischnura elegans. Lineage (NCBI taxonomy): Eukaryota > Metazoa > Arthropoda > Insecta > Odonata > Coenagrionidae > Ischnura > Ischnura elegans. The sequence goes on from NC_060250.1 coordinate 81,036,378, forward strand.
TAGCGTAAGGATAATAATAAAATATCGTAAAACTCACCATTTTGAACCATGCATCATAAAATTCCACAATTTATTAACCTCGCACCTCCCGCTTAGTGTGGCGTGTACTGCATACCCCTAGACACCCTCGGTATTAGTTGCATTGAGCCTTAATTCCTAACTACGCCCCTGACGCCCCCAGCTTTCGGTGGGATAAGAGAAGAAACTGTGGCATAACTGATTATGCCCCAGTGTGGTGAAACGCACCGTGTGAGTACACTATTCCTACAAAGTACGTTCAAAGCTAAAATTAGTTAAGCCATTCTGTGCCGAAAGAACTGGGCCCCAATGTAATTTTTTTTTAAATATTGGCCTCGATGCCTCGTTACATAAAGTACCATTAGGGCGATCTTACGATCACACTTAGGTATTTTCTCAATCTATTGCAATTTAGCTCTTAAGAATTTCATCAAGACGCATGTAGCTTAAAATTGGAGCTAATGCCCTGCCTCTACTTCTAGGAATATTTATCAATTAAATGTAAGTAATTTATCACACACGTAGCAAGTTGGCACGAAAAAAAATAAAAATGAGCAATTATTATGAATTGAAATATATGCGTCATAATAGCGTGGATTTTTGACGCAAAAAAAATTAATTCCATCGCTAGAATGTAAATTGGATTTCTTAAGAATAGCTATTCAACTTAATGAAGAAAGGTTTTCGTTCATAACTATTTAATAAAACATCTGAATTAGAAGACAGTCAATTTTCTTTTGCTAAGTGGCATGAATTAGATACAGCTTACGTTAAGTAAAAAGTACTCACCGGCCATTTTCCACGCTTGTGGTACACAAATGTTCTCAGTGAGGGAAGCAATCAGTAAGTATCACAAGCTTCTCAATTTCAGGATCTAAAAGGAAGGAAAAAAAGTAGCACTAAAGCATAATGAAAGCATCAATAACATCCTAGTCAAGAAAAAAAGGTCAACTACTTAGAAAGACAACATCTGATAAATAATTTAAAACATAGCCATGAAAAAAATGAAAATAAATGAAAAATTGAGTTCTTGTTTACCATGATTACTTTTAATGCGTAATAGCCAAGAAATTCTTTGCTTTTTAATTTAAGTAATTTTTTCAAGCTGTCCACACTTCACATACTCCAATCAGAAATACATTTACATATCATAAGAGGATTAAAGGAAACAGGATTTAAGAAAAATGTCCGTTATGAAAAATTTAACAAAATAAAAATTATTTTCAAATTTTATCAAATAAGACTAATTCTGTATCACCGTTTCCTTCTGCTCCTGCGATTAATTAAATTTAATGATAGAGACTTCTATTACCTAGGTTAAAGCGCAGCATATAGCTCAAATGCATTCCGGAAAAAATTTGGTGTAATAATCTCAATTTAATAACATAAATTTAGCGTTGGGATATCGCAGATAATCCATTTCCTTAAAAAAAATAGAAAACTTAAAAACATCTATTTGCCACATGAATATTTCATCAAAGTAATACAGTTTAAACAAATTCTGGCAAAGAAATAGTAAGTAAAGGTATCAACTTCAAATTGTTAAACGAACACACTAGCTATAAAAAAGTATTTAATTCATACGCCTATTTTACAAGTAGGGTTGGATTTAGGGGAATTTACAAGGGTCATGATCACCCTAAATTTTATAATTTTTTAAAATTTCTATTAGTAAGTAGTTTTTGTATCTTTGTTAAGGAGTAACGGGAGTGTATATGCAAATTCATGATTACAAGTCCTAAACGTGAGAGAAGTTTGAGTTGTATTCATAGTAGAGCCTCGCACACCCTTCTGTAACAACGCGCCCTAACTCCCCACATTCCGAACTCTCCGGAACAAGGTCATGACCCCAACCCCCCACTTCGATCCTGAATCCGCCCTTGTTTACAAGGCCCGTTTTGCATATCAACGTCAGTAATGGTCTAATTTGCGCTATCACTGCAGGTCAGAGACCTACTTTCTCCAATGCACAACCGATTTTTGCGTGTGCCGAATCCGCAACGCCGAAGTGGCAAAACAATTCTCGGACAAATTCTGCATTTTTAATCAAGCTCCACCATAATGGTACTCAGCATCCCCACATCATCGACGCATTATCTGCGAACGGCTTTGGAAATCCATCAATTAAGGTATCCTCCGTGTACGCGTTCATTTTCGATTAGCTCAGCTCTTCCGAGGTTCCATTCCATCAAAAAATTTCTTAACTAAATGAAAATTACTCTCTCAAGCTCACATTAACTGATAATTGTGAGCGTATGTAATTAATATACATAACTTACGGATTCATTCTATGCTGGCATGGCATTCTATAGCCGTGAAATTTGTGAGAACAGCTTTTTATGACTCCAGAAACTCGAGCACGATCACAATTTTCCATGAGACGGGACGCTTGAACGTGAAAGTTGAAAAAATCCAGTCGACAGAAGTTGATTCCAAAAATTAGTGTACAGGAATGCTCATTGCGCATTCACTGCAAATAAAATCTGCTGCTTAAAACGTTTTTTACACCGAAATATGATTCTGATAATGCGGAGTGTTTGATGGTGCATTAGCGTCATAAAAGGAAATTTATTGGATAGATGGTTCATTGAGATTCGTTCGTTCATGCTTAATGTTCCCGTGTTCCGTCTCTCAGCGCTTCCGCGTTTTCTAATCATTATCCCTTATAGGGCATGCGGTATGAGAAAAAAAAGCATCGATATTCCTGTTTCAAAGTGTGGCAAGAGAAAGGATACGTAACTCGAGAAATTTTATTCCAGCACCGCGAATATCATCGATAATGTATTTCTTAAAATGAGCTTCTTACATAATGTACAATTGTATAGAACACCATCGTAATTCAAAGACGTTATCAAAGCAAATATCATGAAAAAAACATAGAGGAGGCACCAGTCTATCCGGTTGAAGCTCGATTTTTTGCCACGTCAGGCGCATTTTAATCTGTTTTCAAAAATGTCTGAGGCGCGGCAATGAGCTCAAAGCGATCCATTAATATTTAATACGTATCGAATACACAATATTTATAAACATAAGGAATATGCATGGGAATTAGTGATGAAATTGATAATTCACAGAAGAGCGAACATGTATTTCGGTAAATAGCCCAACTCATAGCTCATTTCTCAGTGATTTTCGGATCGCTTTGCCCGTCAGCGACGCGAGTGGCGACTTTCATAAACCTATTTAATGGCGCGGTCGGTGATAACGCACCTAGAGGCTGATTGGAGAATTCTTTGTTGTAATATTCGTGATTTGCAACCTACTCTTAGTAATGAAAAGTACCTACACAGCAGCAGCCGGTATCATCACTTAAATTTCCCTTTGGTAAAAATTTGATTCACCCTTAAAGCAGGAAATAAAAAACCCACCCGGCTATCAGACTGTTCTCCATGGATTAAGGTGGCTTATTCACTCCTCAATAGTAATCCTCTTATAACTGCATTAGCCATACCCCAAGGTGAGAATTTTTGTACCCAACCACTTGAGCTTGAGCGCCACTTCACTTCATCTACACTCCACAGAGGTTAGCTTGAGGTTATTCAGGGAATAGTGAGTGGGCATTGGTGGGAAGCTCTACAGGTGATCTACCGTAGTGACCTCAAATGATAATCCATTCTCTTACACGCTTCTCGCATGCTTTTTCTCGAAGATATATACAAAATATTTAACTCCGCGTAGTTAGTCTAAGAGATTACATGGCCCTTAACATTAAAATCACTACCAAATAAAATATTCGTTAATACCTTTGCTTCATAAAGAGTCATTCATACAGCCCCAGGATGACGAGGTAATGGTGCAGTAGAGTATACAGTATAAATCCTTTTTTCTATAAGAACTACAAAAGAGAATATAGTGCAATTACCATGCTAAATAGAAATATGGAGAAAATACAAAGTTTCTAAAAAATCATTGTTTTCAGTTGATTTTTTTAAATACTTTAGAACATTGCTTTGCACAAATGTTTTTCCATAAAATTCAAATAAAATCGTCAATTCGAATAAAAGCACCTCCAAGTATTCAAAGGGAAAGCAACGTTCACGGATCTTAATTTAATATTTTATATTAATTTCGGATCAATTAACCTTCGGTTAGTAACACAGGATAACATTATAAAGTGAAAGAGATGGTTAAATAAAAAATTACTGCTAAAAATAACCATAGAAGCAAGCTATTAAGTACATTCAAAAAGAGTGAAAATTAGATTTTTCGAAATGAAACCGTTTCCTGCACATTTCTTCACGCTGACCTGCTGAAAGCCAAAAGAATGACATTACCAAAAGCAGGAGTAGCTGAAAGAGAAACAAATTAAGTAAAATATAGAGGTTTCGATTAAAGAAAACGAAGAATAAATATGCATTATTTAAAAGTAAATTGTTCTACGCACTCATTCCATGGACAAAGCAAAGTTCTTCTGCTATATTAATATCTAATTCAAAAAACGAGACTTTTAATCTTTATGATTAATAAAACGAGAGATTTGAGTGAGTTTCGACAATATTATTGCGATATCTAATCTATTTTGGGATTAATTTTATAAAAAATAATATTTTTCTTCCAACCTTAATTATTTAATGTTCTTAAAAATTCAGAGTTATGAATAAAATATCGAAAAGGCCGTATAGCCTAGCAAAACAGGTTTTATGGTGACTGAAAAGTGCTTTTTCGTTGCCATAGCTCAGTAACAACCCCATGTTTATGGACCACAAAATTCTTAAAATGGTCTCTCCTACCACCTCCTGACGTATTGCAGATTCCTCTCAAAACACCCTGTGTGTAGGGCAAATGGATTAAGGGCTCAAGGGGAGCCCTTCAGGGATACAACACACCGGGGCCGGGAACCAAGTCATAGACTTATACACCCGATCACCCGGGGAGGGGCTGGAGAGGAAGGAAAAAAGGAAAGAGGCGCCGCCGCGATAGGGGCCCGTCGACGCCTCTAGGGTAGGATAGGTTGGGAAGGGATAGGGAAACACCTCAACACTATAGAAGCGAAGAGGGCCCAACTAAACTAAATAGCGAAACCAGGCAAAGCCAAAATTACTATTCCAGCGATTTTGGAGGATTATTCCATGAGGAAGAAAAATTCATCGATCCAATCGCTAGAAGTATATAGGGCAATTATTCGGGGCAGTTATCAGTAACTGAGGGGATAAATTTAAAAATTGTCTATTCATGAAACGAACGCTAATTTCGACATAGACGCAGATCAAATGCCATTCCATATATCTGAGCCACCTCATCTAAATCGCTAGAATTCTATAAACCTATATGGAAGACCCTACATTAGGTTTTCCTATATCTTTTCGTCATGGGTCAATAGATCATTCCTTAAAAAACAGACCAACTCTCCTATCACTAATCACGCAATCTCCTATCACACAAAAAATGCACTCAAATATCATCACGACAAGCAAAGTAATCAATCACTCTCAGGCTATATTTCTGAAAGCCATGATAAACCCAAAATTCCACCAAAGGTGATCAAGTATTCAGCGTCAGCCAACAGAGTGCAATAGGGACAAGTTATAGATTGGATTCGCCAAATTTTGCTGATACCACTTCCGCCTTCACTTGTTGCCTGAATGAAAAATTTTAGTATTTTTAAAGACAATTTTCCTCATCACTTCCATGGCCTCGGTTAGGTTATTTAAACTTTCTAGGACCAACTTCCATTGCATCAATTGATTCAATTCGATTCTCTCTCAGCTTAAGCAAAATTGATCACGTATATTCGCTGAATAATAACATTCAATGTCACGCGCAGCATTGAGAATGAAAAGCACCACAGTATACTTATACTGACAACAATTTTCAATTTTAATCAACTTGAGAAAAACTAACATGCAATTTCAAAAAGCACTGTACCCGAAAATGTGTATAATTTCACGTATTTATTGTGTATTTTTAAAGTACTATGACTCATGGGCGGATCCAGGATTTTTTCTGGCGGGCTTGGAAAAGGGAGGGACCAAGGTCGGGCAGGCATACGCTCTTCTCATATTTCGTAGTGAAAACTACATGCAACAATTTCTCTAAGAAACATACTCTTAATTCCAATATAAAAGTTATTTATAAGTAAATATTTATAACTTTTATATTCAAATATAAAATTTATTGATATATGTATTTGAAATATCGTCCATTGTTTAAGCATTGTTAAGCACGTGCCCCCAAGCCTTCCTTCTAAATCCGCCGATGTTATCACTTACTATAAAATGACTAAGGAAATGGTAAACTTTCCACTCAGACAACACTTTGGGGGAAATTCGTTTACTAATCCACGGGCATTAGTGCAGGGTAGAATAAAAGTAATTGAGCAATATAAAGTAATTGAGCAATCATTACACACAATAAATAGCTCCCGTAACTTCCTGAACCCATTTCCGCTGAAAAGGAAGTATTATGACATGATTTAGACGTCAATATATCATTACCAATTCCAACAAACAAATATGCAACATATGGGGACTTTCCGGTAATATCGCCCGAAATATTTGAGCTGCATTTTATCACCAAAATTCCATCAATAAATCAAAGTATTTAAATAAAATAACTATACGGTAATTTTGCTTTCAATCATAGTTTTAATACCTCAGCGCAAGTTATTAAATAATCCTCCCAAAATATTTTTTTAAATCCATCTATGTCAAACATTTCGAGTTTTCTAAGGTTCTAGAATTACTCTAAAACGTAACAAAAGCATTTATAAGGCCTGAAATAACAAGTTCAAAGGGCACATGAGCGAGTATATTTATGAAACATTTGAGCTTGTGGCAAGTAACAAGCCCTTGTTTTGAGTTCTGACATATCAAATAGCGACAAATATTGTAAACTCTATATATGGCTATTATCAAGGCAAAATTTCTGACTAAAGGAAAGAAATAAAATAAAATGAAAAAATATAATACCACTTCGAAGAAATTTGAAGAGATTAATTTCATGCTTTGAGCACACATAAAGGAGGGTGGCGATGACCGCAGACTGCTTAAGTGCTGGTGAACGCTTCAAGTCACCCTTTTCCTGTTTGGTACATCATAAAAACTTTTGCGGCCGAAAATGATTTTTTCTAGGCTTCTTCGCAAAACGGAAGGCTCAGGGGGCTCAAAATATGAGCTCCTTTACTCGGAAAAGAAAATCCTCCAGAGGGAAGTGTCCACTGAGGAGGATACCACCAACTGGCCCTCATCGAAGATGAAAGGGACCCTTGCCCGCAGGAGAGGCCTTTCAAGGTCTACCCTACATCCTCTCTACCACCTCTCGTACAAACGGTGAGGAAACCCGATAGGGCCTATCAACCCCTCTTAAACCTTCCCACCCCAACCATGACCCCCCTCAAACATCTGCCCAGATGAGCAGCTTTGAGGTCGTTCTGCTTCTTTGAGATCACTTCTCTCTAGCCCTGCGGTTACTCAATGTCAAGCTTCTCTATGAGGGCGTGGCAAGGTGAGGATTATTTGGGGTCAAATGAAAGGACTGTCTCGCGGCGAACCGAGGTGAAAAGTAAATAGACGCCTTCAGAGGTATGAATAATAATTCCTCCATGTCTGTCCCAACTGACACATCTCAGGTATGTTTCACGACCAAAAATGTCCCATGAAAACCGCAGGTAGAATGCTCTTGATCTCCATATAGCGGCTATTTCCCTCGCTTCAGGGCATTTATGAACTGAGACGAAGTGGTTTCCATTGGTGGTACATAGGATTTTAATTTGATCAATAGCTAGAATGAACTTCGAAAGTTAAGTAAAAGATCGGAAGACAATGGTAATAAAAATATCACGAAGATAAGAGTTTGAATCACATTTTTTGCTTTACATTTACCTCAAGGCTGATTTCTTTATCATTATTTTCTTAAGAAATATGAAAGATCTGTGGCATCGAGGCATATTGTAGCAACCATGAAGGAGTTATATTGCTAACGGTATCCTACCATAGGATTCCGAGCTCGAAAAATACATAGGGGTCACTATCAAATGTTTACGACGCACGTGGTTAAGATTCGTGATAATTTAATGCGATAAATAGCGACGCGTTTCCAATATGCTGAGTACGACGTGAAAAACATCCTTAGTTTACCTACGTATTATGGTAGACGTGACCACGAGAAGAATATAAAGGAAATATGTGCAAAATAGAGTTATTTTGTTTTAATTATTTTTCCCTCGAGCTATAAGGGATAGCAACGGGGTCTCGACTAAAAACATTAATGGTGTCACTCGCTAGGACGACAACATTTTCATCTTTTTCCATTGAAATAACATTTCATGGATTATACATAAGAATTAGTTACCGATGGCAATTTTTTCTTCTGTGTGAATGTGGACAGTTTTTTTTACTATAGTACGTGATATTTAAATGTCAATATAGGGTGAATCTGGCGATCCAATTGCATGCTGTATGCTGGTGATTAGTCAGCCCCTGCCAAACAACCTAGTGGTGGCTCGCAGGGTACTGTGTAGATGTCGATCTAGACCTCAACTCGATACTTGATACTCTCTCACAAAGACTTCCTCATTAATTAATCTCTCAGTGTCTTTGACTCACCTCGTTTGTCATGTGGATTCCACTTCAATATGCTGAAGGCCATTTCCTACACTGCCCATACAAGGAAAGTTCTCCCCTAGCTCTATTTTCCAGCTCTTCGTTATAAATCAATTGCTTTGACGCCGGGAGTGCAGAGCTCGCCTGATGCATAAAATTTCACGACACGGTACACAAAGGCCTCTAAGAGGGGTTTAGTATTATTCAGGCCATCAAATCTTGCCAATCTAATGGAACACTTGTAATTTTTCATTCATATGAAAGTTAAAATTGCATAGCAGTCTTTACATTATGACAAATGCACCATGAATCACATTATTTGCTATTCATTTACCCAAGACCGATTTATTTTTTTAATATATTCTTAAGAAAACCGATGAAAGGTCACTGGGATCAAGACATATTGTAGATAAACAATTCACAGATGAAATGCCCAAAAAGGTGTTTGAAGTAAAACGTCTTCAAATGATTTGAAAGCAAAGGCAGTGAATAGGTAAAATAGTTTCGTAAGGTGACACGTTGGAAGAAATGCAATTCCTGACCCGGTAGTGATCCCGAAAACTATTCACGCAGTCTATTCCCAGGTAAAGCACCAAATGTATGAGGTAAATGTACTAAATCAATTTACCACGATGGAACTTTGAAAAAAAAAATTCTCACGGAAGTAGGCGATGTTGACGTATTTTTGTCCCCTGAATTTGAAAATTGCATTCAGTACATCGTTTCACCCGCTGTTTTTTTAATATCATAAAGTACGCCGATATCTATTACACATAGATAGGTAAGTAGTACCAATATGATAAACGTATTACGTGACAGTAGAAGATACGCTTAATGCAACAGCTATGGAACCTCATGCGGGGCCCAATCAGTTCCAGATGGAGGTTTAACTAAATTTTAATATGATTTAGAAAAATTCTAGGTTATTATTATCTCTTGTGATTTAAAATATTTTAAAATATGTAATAAACTCGTATTTTGAGTAATTAACTTTTACCCTGCTATTCATATTGAAACGCCCGATTTTTAACCTTATTATAGATATTCATGCATTACATCCTTTTGACATGTAAAAGCTATTCAGAAATTAGTTATAAAAATATAATTTAGCGATATGAATTAGTGGACAGCGATATTGTTTCGCCAATTGCAACGCGTGAAAATTTTTAAAAACTCATAAGATCGATTTTCATTACTTTCATACAGATTATTTTATTGTTATTCCGCTAAATTCCATATTTATTATAAATAAAGGTAACAAGTAACCTAGAAACCATAATTTTTAGTGAAATTATATTTCGCTATTATTTCATTGAAATGATGCTAAATAATGTTTACAGTATACTTTTAAGACAAGGATAGCTTTTTGTATATTTTCGCAAGGAATTTTTATACGAGATATAATGCACTGTGTATTTAAAATTAGCTGTTTTTTGTTAAAATTTCTGGAAAGTTTTCTAGTCCGTATTTCGTTATCAGTACACACCAGAATCGCGCGCTTTGCGAGTTCATTCAAGATTGTTCGCAGGCAAGATATTTGGCGGTATACCGCCCCCTCCCAAGTTGGTAGGCGCGACGTTTACGTAGGGCCTCAGAAGTTCTTCCATCTCCCGTATCATTGTTTCATTTTGGAAAGAGCCGCCGAAATCACCTAAGAGGAGCTCGACCTAGTTGCGGAAGCGGGTCGGGTGCTAATGAATCTCACCATAAGCCGAGCGGAGAGAATTTTAACGAAGCTGTTAGATCTCTCAAGGAATTGATTCGAGGCTTTACGTTCCGTAACTCATCGGCGCCACAAATGAAGAGTCACTTGTTTGCGCTGATGAGCGCCTTCCGGAACAAAATATCCATTTCTGCCGGTGGAAAATTATCTTTGAAGGGATTGTTTTCATGGTTTGGACAAATTATGTTTCTTTCTTGATCGCCTTCCAGAATACCTGATACCACCGGCAAAAACCTATCTTTGAAGGGGCTGGTTTCATGATTTTGAGAAATTATATCTCATACTTGATAGCTTAATTTCAAGGCTGCCATCCACGAGATATTGACTTTTTTTCTTTCTCTCGACCTCTATTTTAAGCATTGATAAACAATACCAATTCACCGCAAAAAAATCCCTAATGAAGATATATAAATGTATCGGAACGTTGGCAAAAATTTGCATTTAAATTAATCAAGACCTACACTCCAAGACATCAACATAAAAGAATGGGTGATCGAATACATTTTGTAATATCTTATATATTAAGTGACGCTTGAGTTTTGAAAGGCCCGACTTTTTTAACAATTAGTAACCATTTTTAGCGTATTGAACGGCATATATTTTGATGACGTTAATTTATGGTAGAATCTTATGAAAAACCCTCCTAAAATATATATTATATTCCGTATTATCATTAAGAATTAGCCTTAATTATTGCTTTCCCATTGCTTTTAACTTGAAAATGGTTATTTCTCAAGATGAATGTACTCTGAAGTTAATTACATTAAATAGTAATTCTAGCAACGATACCTAGTTTTTTAATCACTCAGAAGTAACACATTTTTTGTACGTGTAAATGATATACATTATAATGACATCAACACATAGTTGAATTTTATGAAAAGAACGAAATTTCCTGCTACGAATTTTATGAAATTTCATGCTAAAATCTACTAAGGTCAATGCAGACCTGTCAGCGCGTGGAAAAGTGTGTGGGAAATTTCCCTCTTTGTGGGATGCAACTTAGATACACAAGAATGAGCTATTAAATGCCACATGTAATGCAACTTCAGCAAATTATGTCATCCCTATGGATGTTTACGCCGGCGCGGCGTTCAGTTTCTCAATGCTCTGCTTCTCGTCCCTCAGTAGTCTCCCCGACCACCCCCTACGCCCGTCATGAATGGTACTGATGGCCTCAGTAAACAGATTGCCTGTCCTAAATAACTAACCGTCCAACGAGCATTTGAGTGGGAGACGAAGCCTTTGAGACCGATCTGCTGCGTTATCCTGCTTGGCTCTCGGCTTACACCCTCAACCACCTTGTATTTTTAGAAGGTGACCTTCTGGAAAGGAGGATTGGACACATTCTTGAGGATTGCGATTCCCCTTGACCTCTCAAACGCTTGACCTTTGCGTACAGAAGCAGATCTTGTGTAGGTAGAATTGAAGATTTATTTACTCTCACGGCTTTATCCTAAGTCTCTCGCCACTCAACTTTCTTTTCATCTCGATCGCCAGGAATCAGTTACAGTTTACAGACAACAAATGAAAAAACGACTTCGTTTTCTTCCACTATCGTTTTCGTTCGAAAAAACGATTTCGTTTTCTTCCACTTTCGTTCCACACCATTGAACGTACAGTTTACAGTTTCATCCATCATTACGGAGTTGTGTAGCCAGGAAACAAATTATTAATATTTTGAAAGAGTATTAATATTTTTGCCCCTTAAAACGTAGTGCCAGATAATTCAAAACAAATTCCATCATCACTAATATAAATATTATTTGATATCTTCTTCTCATCTTCCTCCATCTTTCTTTCTACCTGTACCTTTTTCCCATAACATTTTCCTCAGCCCGATTATAGGCAATAAGAGGGAATACTCAAAACTAGAAATTGGATTTCGTTGTTTTAAACCAAAAAGATATGAATGAAAAACACACACGCCAAGTTTCAGAGCTCAGCTTCGATTTTTAACCGAGATAAGTTGATTTAAAAGTCCGCTGGGAGCTTTGGCCACGCCAACGACGCGAAACGTATTTCTATTGGCTGACGCCGTGTGACGTGTGAATCTCGTGAATGCCGCGGGAGTAACGCTTGAAGAAGCCGCAAGCACATATGGTTCGTGGAAATAGTGGCCAAAAGTTTATCATCATGGTGAAAAAAACGTTAATTTTGTTCTGGCTGATTATCGAAATGTACTGACAATCAACCGAGGCTCTATGAACAACATTGAAATGGAACTTCTTAATATGAAGTGTTTGCAGTTTTGATAGAGACAGTAATCACGGCAATTATAGTGGATGCTTTAACTTGTGGAAATACCATCGTAAAATCCTTTACTCATTAATGGTTTTTAGTTTCCGGATGTAAATTATGAAATAAATTAAAAAATGTGCTATAGTTATAGCTGTTTTCTTGCTCTCTGCAGTGAGAATGTTCGGGGTTCTCTCCGTTTCTTTTAGGATTAGCATTCAAATTTCGTTGGAACAGCATTTTTAAAGCAGAGGCCTTGCTTTGGTCAACTGTGCTCCTGATAATTCTTCAAATCAGTTTCGTGCTATAAAAAATGGTAAGCAGTTGTCATCAAAATGATAGAGGAACTCAGAGATGGGGATTTTTACGTGAAAATATCCGTTAGTTCCAGTTATCCGTTATATTTACATCTGACAATGAGTTACAGTACCTTTCAAAAGTTTTAGGACAAAGTTTGTGGCACCACTTATGCTTAATACTATGCACTAATGCTTAAAAAATAAAATTTCTCGTTGAGCGCGTAAGTATTTAAGCACATACGAACTCTTGCGATGTGTGGCCAAAGACAACAAAAGGAGTAATGGAAACTAAATCCCATTGAGAAGCAGAAGAGACTTACATTAAAATGGCCCTCACAACTTCTATAACATAGGAGGGAAGGAATATGCTGTCTCCGTGCAGCGTCGTACCACCGCCTTCCTCGGTCTGGGTCGTTTGGCACAACAAAAAATTATTTTCTTGTGTTTAACGAGAGGTAGATTCACATTAGGCACACAACAGTACACGTAAGGTTTCCTCCCACTCATTTAAAATTCTCCGTTTCATCTACCATTTATTTATACTCGAAATAACGCCTACGATAATGCACTCCTTACGCAAGCAATGCAGACATCATGAGGTTCACACGTCATCAACATGGCGTCGCCCGAGAAATACGTTTTTGGCGCGGAATTCAAGTTGAAACTTCAAATTCTTCTAGGGGCGAGATTATTCAGCGCTCAATGGTAAAATTTGGTGAGAGGCTTTCTTACACCCATTGCTTTATAAATCAAGCTTAATATTTGGAAGTGTAATCCCTTCTATTCTTCAAAATTTTCAATGTTAGGTCTGCATTACTTTTCCTCTTAGGAATTATATATCTCGTCAGTTTTACGATACTTCATATTATGTCTTCATTCCATTCCACTAATCTGATCCACTGATTATCATGTTCCAAGATGCACTCTCTTCTTATTGACTTTCTTCTTTCTCTGTCCAATAATGTTTTGTCAGAATTCCTCCGCAGAGTTCTTATTTCCATGGTTGCCTTAGGTTGCCTTTTGTTTATTTGTGTGTTTCGCCAGACTGCGGAACTCAGACAGCCAGCAATTCTCAAGGGTTTTGTAACATGCCTCCAACTTACTCCTCGATATCCCCTGAGTCTGGGAGCTTAGTTCCTAAATATTAAAGCGATATTTCTTGCTATATCACCTTCTCATACCTCTCCTGTTTACAGCGAAGGGGTTCTTTACTGTAGTCATGTATTTGTTTTTTTTAATTCCGAGATAGATGAACATATTATACTCTTATCTGTTTTGCGCTGGAGTAAAGCACCAATAATCCAGACTTGTGATCTGCTTAAGGCTTATGCTTAATAGTATTTATTACACTAAACTCATAACTATAAATGATACATGAAATTGAAGAGAAACTCAAACAGTTTTACATAAAACCCCATATTTCCCCAGCCCCAGTTTTCAATGAAATTAATAGCTGTAAGATTGTGCAATAAACATTAAATATGGTAAAAACCGCGCTATTAATGTTGAAACAAACGGTACTTAAGCAGTCAATAAGTTTGAAAATGAAACCAAACTCTGCAACAGACATCCGGTATATAAGCATTTGACTTTAAGGCAATAAATCTCATGCTGAGTCAATACGCGATATTACGAGGGGAATTAACCCTGAACAAGAAGAAAGACCCTCCAATGGCGTATATGGCATCGTAATTGAAAGCACACGGTTGGAAAATTAATAGTTTTACAAAAGAAATTTTAAGATAATGTGTTACTATTTTTTTAACTTTTTTAACCTGCTAATGGTCGTAGCGTATACGCTGCGGAATGTTATTCTATATTCTATGCGCCCTCATAAGTACACTAACGAATTCGAGGTTTTAATGGTCCTATTTATTAAACCGACTTTATAAAAATCTCTCTCCACAATTACTTTAAAACACATCATCCCTAACACCCATACAGTTCGGCATAACATGTCCGACTTCATACAGGTAAACAGTTATTAATTTCATAGTGCACGCGAGGCCTGAAAATTGCATAGGTACATTGTTTACAGTTTGCCACTGATTTTCATTACATTCATAACTCCTAAAATATTTGTACAATGAACACGCCTGAGCCTACAACATCACAAACGAGCTTTCACATTTATTACACAGAGACGAAACTCCCCTGGACCGGGAATGGAACCTCAGGCGATTAGCTTTACGGGCCACAGCTCAGACCAGAATTTGGGAACCTTTTGAAACGGAAGAGCCAACAGTTATGCAACCAGCTGCGCAACTACATTTCGACAGTGCTAAAATTTGACTCCCAGCAATTTAGTTATAGCAGAGGCGCTTTATCCCCTCCCTTCCCTAAATTCATGCTTTTTATCCTGTTTCAAATATTATTTTGAGTTTTAAAACAAAACTGTATAATTATTATGTATTACGCATGGAACTGGAAAGCCGCAATTTGAAATCGAAAGAGCCGCATGCGGCTCGCGAGCCGTAGGTTGCCGACCACTAGCCAAGACTACTACACTATCCAGTTTTCATTATTTCCATAGCTATTGCATGGTCCATGATTCGATTCCCGGTCCGAGGGAATCTCTTCCAATGCTAATTATTTTCATCATGTATGGTAATTCGCGTATTCATGAGACATGCTGTAAATATTCCATATCATCAACGATGTTTCAACAATAAAGCATTTTGTTGACACCCTTGGTTTCAATGTGATAAATCATAAAAATTCTCTATGAATATTCCCACAGTTATGTTATTGACCTAGCCTAATCGAGGAAGGGAGAGTTACCTTCAAAAACTCACTCCTTCAGCCCTCTAACTCTTATTCTAAAACTGCCATCAAACTGTTTTAACGCTCATGCAACTAAAGTTTGCAGAAAATATTCAAAGCAAGGTGGTAATTATAAAACCTCTTTCATCACTTGTTTTAATATTCATTTCATCCTGAAAGCCACACCTTGGAGGCATGCAAGAAAACGAAGTGAGTCCGCTTTATATTTTGGACCGAGTCAGCTGCTAAGTAGTGAGCATTAAAGTGGAAATTAACGTAGACCGTGGAAATCCATATTCATTTCGATCATCAAATTATATCCTCCCTCAAGAGCTGGAGAGGTACGCTCAAACATCGTTAATGAACTCTTTGCGAACCTTTAATCAAGGACAGGCTCCACCTTTCATTACGGACACTAATTAAGGAAATGGCTTTTTACTACGAAACTCCAGACTAAAAATGTGGGAGAAAAACTTTCTATACTGCGCGTTGAATATTCCTACTTTCGTATTTGATAAAAGAAAAACACTTTTTCAGAGGATTCCATAAACCTAGAAGCAAATAATGTCCACGATAAATGTTATATGAATAATGATATACAACAAGGACGAATTTCGCCATGAAAAAATATTCGTCTTTTCCGGGATTCGAACCCGGATCTCTGTAATGCCGGTCAGGCGTGCTAGCCAATGGCGTCACCAAGCCATCACTTCAGAGTTAACTTCACCTGACCGGTAATCGGGAGATCCGGGTTCGAATCCCGGCGAAGCCAAATATTTTTTCATGGCGAACATCATCCTTTGGTGTATTTAATCCTTCAACGACTTCAATAGACAAAAATATCTGCCGTTATTATCAAGCCTTGGGGAAGATATGAGCATCAAAGGAATTGTCATGCACTTTCCGGTGAGTAAAGGCGTACAAGTTTTGCTCAAAGATTCATCACTTTCTTTAGAGGATTCTTTAGAGGAAAACTACATTTTATACATAATGTTAAAGATAAAGAGGTGAGCCGAATCAATTGAATTCATCATCCATAGTGTACATAAATGTCCATACAAGCGCGTGACTGCGTTCAAAATGACAAAATTCACATTCTTTTTCATTTTCTTCCAGTTCTTTTATTATGATCTTCGTCGTGTTTTCGGTAGTTGCGACAGTATCTAGGTAGACAAAGCACATCGTGCATCTATCCCCTAAAGAGACTGATGACGGCCATCCTCGCTAGATAAATATACAAACTGATATTTACTCCACCGTAAAAGGTCCCCAATGATTCTGAGATATCTATCAGCAAAACAGCCACGTCCTCTATAACTCCACTTCTCAAAAGATCGCAGAAAGGTATAGGGAGGCTCTTCCCTTTGTTGACCTGGGAGACTTCCACCAAAACGGCTCTTGAATGTGAACGTTGAGTCAGCTCCCTCGAATGGGGAATATCAAACAAAAGTCAACTCAATGCTTTGCAAGGCATACTAAAGATCTGTGAGGGCTTCTTCCACCATTTTTACGAGGGAGAAAAGGAACAGAAGAGTTATAATATGCTTTCATGAAGAATTGAGTAGAAAACCTCATTGTCATAGTTTCGCCCCGTAAAGATTTCCCCGAAAAAATTTCCATGCCGCAAACGTGTAGTAATTTCCACAAAAATTGTGATCGCTTTCAAAAACTTCTCTCCAAATCCATACAAATTGACTTAAAAGCAAACTGCGTAACGATATAGTATACTTCTCAGAGCCATTTTCAATTACTTCCTGCATTTCATAAAATAAAATGAACATGATAAAACACTAGGTTGTTTCCGTCCATTAAACAAGAATTGATTATGACATTGGCACCAAAATGATTTATGACCGCACTAAAATCTGTAATACATCAACTCAAATCAAAAATCGGCTATTCCGCTGAAAATTTTAAATCTGCATATATAAATGTTTTGGCATAAATGCAGATATGAAGAATAGAGATTTTTCGAAACTGCTTATAACCAACAACTCAGTCACTGGACCACTTTCAATAGAAAAATATACTTTAGCTCAAAGTAAACAAATTCAAATTGGAGCGTTATTGTGCTGGACGTTAAATTGATAAATAAACATTCAATAAGAACATAAAATATTCTAACGTGAATTAAAGGAAGCGAAGAAATAATTAATTACTCAACTAGGCGCTAGGTTGAAGTAAAAACATCCATAATACTTGTATCGGTCTCCACTGCTGCAGGGTTAGAATGTGAATATTGACAAACTCAATTGGGCAAGCCACGTAGGTAAACGCACTGAGCTGAGTCAACTCGGTTTTCAGATTGCAGATAGCTGTGTGAATTAAAACCGATCTGAGATCGATTGGGAAAACATGGCACGCCGATAGAGGGGTAAGGCAGTGATATGAAAGAGCAGTATCAAATATCAAACACGTTCGGGATACCAGCAGCAGCTAACTTGGGACAGAATACAAACAGAAGATAATAGAGAGAGGCTTGAATCGCACGATAATGAAGAACAATGCTTTAGGAGTAAAGATCAGTTATCCTGAACACCGAAATTTTTGGATGGATGGCTACAGCAAGGAAGGACTGAAGCTCAAAACGCAAAAATCGCTAGCCACCGACGCCAGTATTTGGCTCTAAATGATGCCGAATTCATGAAAGCTACATTCCAGCTTCATCATTGGTGATTCTGCAAATTATCTACAAAATAAGACGGGAGCAAATAGCGTCAGCTTAAGCCGCCCTAAAAATTGGCTGCGATATATCTAGAAAAATGTAATGCAAAGTAATTAGCAGAAAAATGAACAGTTTCCCAGCAGAAACTTCCAAATTATGAAATAGCTTAGATTTTTATTTTTATAAATCAAGAGTTAAAATATATTTTTATAAGATAGATTTAATTTTACTTCGCACTCTACAAAAGGCCAAAAGGAAATCAAATAAATTTAAAAGAGCGTCACAAAGTATGTGATCTACGCTAAATATGTGATCTACGCGAAATATGTGACCTACGCGATCGCAATATCAATAATTGTAAACATTTGGCCGCTAATATTAATCCAAAAGGTATCTTTGTATTGGCGAAAGCACAGTAGGATAAACAACGAATAATTTCTTTTACTTATGCAATCAAAACTTTTGTATGAACTGAAACCCAAATATTTTACTTAAGTGCAGCAAAAACAAATGCCAGACAGTACATCATCTGACGTTGAATAAGAAAAACTAAATTCCGGAAATATTTCTCCATATAAAACCTGAATCAATTCGCCTGAAACTCAAGTCCACGCAATAAAATAGATAAAGTAGGTAGAGAGCATTTTGCATAACTTCACATCATATCAATGACGTACATAAATAAATTCACCATAAAGCAGAATTATGACGTAATTCCAGATTTTCTTCAGACTTTCACGGTATATTGTGATACTTTTAGCAGTTACATAAAAAATAAACATATTCATTACACACAATGGTAGTTAAACCGAGTGAATTGAAGCTGCTTTAAATGCAGAAGTTCCTAAATAATGCACAAATGATTAGTCAAAATAAATTTTTGTGAGTGAGAATACCATCAAATTTTCCAAATCCAAAATGTCTCGATAATTAAGCGCATACCAGGATTTAAACCAAACATAAACATCACGTATTTAGAATTCAATTCTCACTGCATTGAATACTTCTCGCTCCTCTCTCCTTTCCCATTTAATGTCTCTTCCTTTTCCCATTTAATTTTCCCAGCTTTCCCCTCCGTCTGACTTCTTTAGTTTCTTCGTTTGCGCTATGCGCCCATTGTTGGTACTAGCGATGACAGGTTGAGAGGAAGGATACTCAAGTCCACCGTTATAATTGTTGCTCCACGCGCATTAAAATAAGATTTTAAAATAGCCATTTGTGGCGCTACCAGCCATTGATTTCCACTTTTCACGAGGAAACACACAGCAATAATATGTAACTGGGTCAATAAATCATATAAACCACACATTCAACGGATAAGAGACGATTGACAACAAAAAGAGCACTTCCACTATGGTTAATGTTGAGTGTAACGAGATACCGCTGCCTAATGGCGCCGTCGAATAGAATGCGCACGAAGCGGCCTCAGATATAACGCTTAACCACAATATTCTTGGGGCTCTGTCAATGGAGTGCCCTTGAGAGGCATATTGCCGGCAGAGCACTACGTGTGAGCCTATCTCCTCCATTTTCTGCTCTCCCAACCGCACATTCCCCAAGCAACCGGGCTCGCAAGGCCTGCACTTATAATTACCATTTCCCCAGATATTTACGGGTAGGGTAAAGGGTAGAAATCAGCTGAAAATATACACAACGAAAACTAAGATATTAGTATGCAGTGGTTAAGAATTCAAGACTAGCGTTAAAATAGGGAAACAAAGACTGATAGAGGTGGATGAATTCTATTATTTGGGAATCAGGATAACTGGGCTTGGGAGAACCAAGAAATAAATTATCAGCAGAATAACCCAGATACCGAGGAGGAACTCAAGTATTATTGTTGCCATTCTACGCATTCCGAGAAATGTAGTGTAGTCATTTGATCCTCCACATAGGGCTATATTGATCGCGGAGTACCTACCTGATATTATCTTGAATATTATGCAAATTTTTGGAATGGAATTCGACCTCGCATCCATAGTCAATTAGTTTCACAGATTATGGGCCATGTAGAGCTCACAACAGTTGTTATTTATCACTGGGCACACAACAGGATAATTTTAATCATCAGAGGGGGAAGGTAATTGTTTTTATTCTGTGCATCACATACGCTCTCCTTTTCTATGCACAGTCAGTATTTTTTACCAAGATAGCTTTGATTGGTGACTTTCCCGTGAATACTGATTTTTTCCATGTTATGAGCCTTCTTGGAAATAAAAGAATAACACTTTGTAAGGTCACTAAAGTTTATTCTTTTATTTCCAGTATGGGAGTTTTCTCAGAATCAAGCCGGAAGTTATCAGTTACATTATGAGCCTTCAGTTTATTAATTCGTTTGACCATTTCCTATATTATTTTCACAGCAGAATCATTCAGCAGAGAATTCATTCTTTCTGACCCGGCGTGCAAATTATTGGACACGAATTTTCAGAAAACTTATGGATCACAACGATAATTTCTGGACGCGTTTTCCTCTTACAACCATTCAGGCCAGAAAGGGTTGAGCGAAGCAAAGAAAGCATAGGTAAAAATTCAAGTCAATTTCCTCGGGATAATAAATCGAGACCATACATTCAATAAATATTTTTAATGAGAAAAAATACATTCACAACTACGTGCGTGTGTCCTACGCGGCCAGTTGTTCCTTGGAGCAAACCCGCAAGGTGCGTGAATGAGAGCGTGTTTTTATTTGTTTATTATTTGTCCTTTTCTATTGTGTGAGTGGGTCACTGTCGTAAGCGTGAGCTTCACAAACCTGAGTGAGTTAGTGCGTGTGTCCTACGCGGCCTTTTGTTCCTTGGAGCAAACCCGCGAGGTGCGTGAATGAGAGCGTGTTATATTTATTTTATTATTTGTCCTTTTCTATTGTTGTGGGTGGTCACTGTCGGTAGCGTGTTTTTCACAAACCTGAGTAAGTGAGTGCTTGTGCGTGTGTTAGTTTCTAGTTTGTATTTCCGTTAGTGTCTTATTTGGTCCATCACTCCCCGTGTTAACATTATTACCTCTCCCATCCGCCCATCAAAGAGTACGGTCTTGGGAAATTAATTTTCTTTCAACTGTTTAACGGCCGTAGTTCGTTCAATCCCTTATATATTATATTCACAACTAATTTCGACGGCAAAATCTTTTAAAATGGTAATGTTTTCATAATATGTCACCAAAAAATTATAAACTCCTTAGCCTTAACCTCAATCACGTAAAATCACCGTCAGAAATGAATTTATCCCTATGAACCCTTCATATGGATATTTCGGCAATATCACATGCATAGACCTATGTGATCGACTCACGCACCCGGCTGAGTAACTATGAGACCAGGTGGCAATACTGAGTTAAGGCGATGGGGACTTGCGCAATCAAATAGTCCATGTTAGACAAGGACAGGTTTATTGTTATAGGCACAGGAGTTTGCGAAGGTCACGTTGTTTGCACTGTGAATTTTCGAGGGTGATTATTCTCACGCAACCACTAGCGTGGTCACACGTACTGTGTTAACATGACTGGCCCTATGCGTCCTCCCCAGAATCAATAAGAAAACAGCCCAAAGCAAATGTATACTCTCCTACACCCTCATGAACACATGGCAATTAAACAAACACGGTTAATCACGTCATTCTGTGACTTCACATGAGCCAATGTCTTTAGCGATCACTAAAGTTTCTATTTTTAAATTGTTATCTCTGTTTTGACTTCGTGAAATCGATTTAATATAATAAAATATGAACACTTTTTAATCTCTATGCATAAATTAGGATGTCTGTTTGTCTGTCCGCCATGCGTTTCCATTCTGCTTCACGGATTGCAACCAAAGTTAGTACCTAGGTGCATCTCATGCTCTAAAATCTCGTAATGCTACTTTTGGTTGTGTTAGACGCGTCCTTTGCCTCGTTTTCTCATTAGTTTTTGTTACGTTACGTGATACAACTTCTGCGGTTGGATATCCTACCGTGTAGGCACATTTATGGCACGCTCAAATAGAAAACATAAAAATCCTGCTACGTGAACATGAATTCCAAACTATCCACTTCTCTGGGTATTATCCTTGCCGAGAAACACCGGATGGTCTGCTAGTACCACATAACTTTAATACCGTTCAACCTAGATTTCGACGTGGCACGTCATCATCTGCTACATTACATAGAGGAAAGAGAATAAATAGCCACACGCAAATTTATAATGAATATTTTATTTCAATGCATGTGAAATATATTTTAAATGAATTTCTTTATGACTATGTATTCTCTGTCTTCTATGCGAATGTACCGAATGATGACGTGCCTAGTCGAAACATAGGTCGAACAGTATTAAACTTATGTGGAATTACGAATTTTTTCCATTTCATTATCCAATTTTTTTTAAACTTCTACTACCATTGACCACGAATTCACGGCATTCGCTTCGACACCTGGGCCGTATTTCAATATGACGCTTTCAGTATAACCGTCACATCATCACGTTACGAAGCTTCATCTAGACAAATAAAAAGCTTTCTCAAAATACAAAACACTGGACAATGAAGGACCATCAATGAATGTCAGCGATTATCTAGCACCCTTTTCTCTAGGTCCGTAGAAAGCCGAGTTCTTAAAAATTCATTCGGAGGATGCTTCTTCTGGCATGATATTACCTTTACTCTCGAAACTCTTCATTCTAATCCCTGTTACTATTAACTTTTATCGGGCTTCCGACCAGGTAAGCCCCGCCATTTCGCCGACATTTCGAATTTTCCATAACAAATACTTTTCCATCGTCTTCAGGGCTGGTAGGATATTTAAAACTGCTGCAGCCTAGAGGGCGATCGATAAGAATTCCATAGTTCCAGCATTACCCTTATCGCCTTTTTCTGAGATACCAGGAGTGGTTGCATATCCGCCCAGGAATCTTTATGCCTGCGATTGAGACGGTATTTAGGCATGTTGTTCCTAAGAGCCTCCATGGTAATTCAGTGGCATCTTTTGGTGATACCTCCACTTGTTTCCTCAGAATTACTCGTAGCATGATAGCTACACTGGGGGGGTAACGATGTCAGAATGCAACGTTGTTATATTTCTACGACTAACCTTCATGGAAAGAATGATTACTCAGGGCAAGAATATTTTTGGGAGAAGGGAAGTTAAAATAATCCATACGAGGCCATTTCCTGTTTACTTTAATAAATATTTACATGCGGATTATTTTATGTAATTTACACACAAGAGGCATCCATATTGAATTTCCGTTTGAGATAAGCCTCTTTGCATCAAAGGGCTTATTTCTACCGGCATCAAAAATAAACTAACACGTGGATTAAGTTCTTGCTAGCTTCAGCGACATAACTGTGACAGTTCGACAGCAAAAAGGACAGCGGGTTTCCTCAAAGAGCCTCATATGCTCAGAATGGTAGGATGTAGCCTTATGACTACGGTGGGCGGAAATGGGTTTACTCGAGTAATTCATCCAATATGATTTCCTCAAGAGCCACATCAATTCTCGATTGATCGATACCAAAATTCCTTCGATACCTCTTCCGACCACTTAGGCTCACTATCCCTTTCCTCTCCACGTTAATGATAGCGAGCACTTCCTCGTTGGTTTTCCTCATCCTCACCTCCATTTCCCCCAAAACGCACGTCTAACAATAAAACGCATACTTCCCACACGATCAATATGTTTGGATATCGGATTACTCTCCATGCCACTATGCATACCAGCCACCATGAATTTTTCAGCTTTCACGAAATTGTAAATTTGCCTGTGACTAAAACTTTTAAATTTTTACTTCGGTGATTTCTATGCAGGAGTGTATTCAGCATCAAATTTGGGGGTGTCATGACCTGGGTCCGGGAGTATGGAAAACCCTCCCGGGAGAGAGGGACGTTTTAACAGTGGGGAGTGCTACGCTCAGCGATAAATACAACTCAAAATTCTCCCACGTTTGGGGCATGTATCCATGTATTTGCATATACACTCCCTTTACAAGAAAGCAAAAACTAGTAGGTAAACTATTTTTAAAAATTTAAATTGAAAAAATTTGAGGAGGTCAAGACCCCAGTGATAAATCTGCCCAGGTTTCTAAGTAAACATTTTTTACATAAAACAGACATATGCTGACAAATGTTTATTGATATTTTACCTGAAAATTTTAAACATAGTTTAGAAACGAACCAAATGTAAACCTTGAACTAATGGTTACGCCTCATTTCAACTTTAAATATTGATGGATTTTTAAGGATGATAGTAAAGAACACAAGCGCCAAATTGAAAATAAGGATAGTAATTTTTAAATCACTTTAGTAATGAAAAGTAAGATGAACGTCTTCCTATACTTAAGGGCAACTAAAATAGCAATAAAGATTCAGGTATCAATAAATAATAGATAAATATACATTATTACCTTACGACGACCACTCAAAGGGTTCCTAATGACTATACATGCGTAACCTCTACAAAAAACACTATTTTCAGCAGGTTAGAAAAGAAAAATTTTAACAATGAGAAAAATTTATAAAAAACTGTTATACGTTAACAATATACACCACTAATTATTATTAAACCCATTAATATCATTATTATGAAATTATTCTACCGATTAAGGTAGAATATTGGCATTGGCATTATAAATCGTAAAAGTGTGCCCCATTTGATGAAAAACCGCGGAAGGATCTCCAGAGATTTTCTCCATCCGTATCTACTTTTGGTCGCAAATGTACCGAGAGATATATTTCCCTTCGCCGCGACGGTGGAAAATTGAAAACTTTCCCATTCTAGCTCCCTTGATGCGCGCACTCAATAACCGACTCGGAAAACAATTTCCTCCAACCTGCAAAAGACGAGAAACCACTCTATTTCCATCAAGGGGGGAAGTTCACGTCTCCTTTGCCCTGAAACATCCCAGCGCACGTCAATTGTTTACGCTCTGCACGTTGTGCCATTCCACACTGAGCTATCTTCTCACCTTTCTCCTTTCAGTTTGCCTCTTCCATCTTTTCCGTCGCACTATTGGTTGGCTGCGCCTTCCAAATTTTCCTGAAGCCTTTCCGATAGTTAATGCCCGTACCACGATTTTTCAATTGACCAGAAACATTGCAAAACTCATTATTTATACTGTTTATTAAGTGTTCTACCGAGCATTTTATATTGCGAGGTAGGTTTACATGAATTAATCAACCCTTTCTAAACCAATAGATGTTCTGGAAGAAATTAGACTTCAAGACTTCCGCGAAAATTTTCTACTCAATCATAATTATTGTGACAACTACATATTTCCCCATTAAACTTTACAGCATAAAATAAATCGTAGTTTAAATCTTTCCTGAGTAGAGCTGAAAATGTACACATTTTTTAATATGTTTTATGTTAATTATAAGCAATATGGGGTTATAACGTGTTAAGAAGTATTCTGATTGTCTCCCTCCCTTTAAGACCTTCCCTCTTCTATTCATAATAAGGCATACTACCTTTCCTTCTATCTAAAAATCCTATTCTCTTCCTTTCCCTCCCTCGTCTACCGAACATTCTGCCCTCTTAACACCTTTTTCAATATCCCTTCATCCTTTCACTCCCTTCATCCATACCTTTTGTCTCCTCCGCACCTCGTAGTGAAGGCTATTCGAGTTCTCCACCGGGTAATCTCCTTCATGGCTGCCGACGTTTCGCGGTACGAGTCGTACTCCATCTTCAGGGCTGAGTGTCATTTCTCGGAAGGTGTTCGCCTTATATAGTGTGTCGGGATGTCAGGTTCACTCTCATTGGTCCTGAAAACTCCCGGAATATACCAGATTCCCTATGAATGTGGAGAAGTTTACGTGGGTGAAACTGGCAGGACAATTGCCATGAGAATAAAGGAACATCAAAGGCATTTCAGGCTATGTCAACCGGAAAAATCTGCAGTGGCCGAACACGGCATCAACCAGAATCACGCCATCCATTGGGAAGATGTGAAGATCATCTCTCGAGAAAAGAATTATTGGGAAAGAATCACAAAGGAGGCCATAGGAATCCGGCTAACGGACAAAAGCTTCCATTGAGATGGCGGTTACTCCCTCAGTAACGTATAGATATCCGTATTGAATAAAATCCGATTGGCTAATACCAAGGACCAATCAGAGGGAACCTGACATCCCGGCACGCTATATAAGGCGAACACCTTCCGAGAAATGACACTCAGCTCTGAAGATGGAGTACGACTCGTACCCCGAAACGTCGGCAGCCATGAAGGAGATTACCCGGTGGAGAACTCGAATAGCCTTCACTACCAGCATACGCCGGGAAAGCATCCGACCTTTTTTCCTCCGCATCTCATCTAGAAGCTGCCTATCCTCACCCACCATGTCCAGAACTTCCTCGTCCTCTCCGTCCACTTTACCTTCTCCAATCTTCTACACACCACCTCTCGAATGCCTACGGTCTCCCATGCTTCTTCCTCCATACATGTTTCCGCTCCGTGAAGCGCTACTCTCAACCGGATCAGAATCTTCATTGACCTTTTCTAAAGTACCTACCAAACAATCCTCTCATAAGTCATTAATAAAGCCTTTGGTTTCTCGGATATCAAACCGCAAACCGTTGCCTTTCCGCGTCACTGTAAAGATCACTACGGTATCCAGGTTTATCGTTTCCCATGTCAAGTGTAACGAGGGCAATAATTAACGTTTGAAGCCTAGAGACGCCTCGCCGTCTTTAGGACTAGTTCTTGAACGCCTCCTAAAACCCATGTATCTGGTAAATAAACAAATTTTGCAGGTGGAATGTTTCATGCCCAACCGGGTGAACGGCGGTGAAATTCACGCGAATCGCGACTGGCGGTAATTACCAGTGGACAGGAAATCAAACCACGGACCGACCAAAGGTTTCTCGCCAAGTGTGCATCGTTGATGGGCTACGAGAGTATCATGAGCCACGGTATACGTGTGGACTTAACACATTGAGCGCAAGGGAGTTGGTTCCTGAAAATAATGTCACACGCATGTTTCCAAAGGGCGCGGCGTCTCTAGGCTACTAGTGGATTTTAGCCCGAAATCTTCCAATTGTAGTTAGATTTCTACGACTAGACGACCATGTTAACCTAGTTTTATTGCATTAGGTTATTTATTGTCCATATGTCTCGATGCACTTGCCATGGGAAACGAAAAACCTTGACCGAGACGGTTTTAGGTGGCGAAGGTCACAGGGGTCATGAACTCCCCAAATGTCATCAAAAATTTTTAATTTTTATTTATACTTGTAAAAGGAACGTATATACGACTTCGTGGCTACAATTACCGAACGCGACAGAAGTTTCAGTTGTATTTATCGTAGAGCATAACATTCCCTAATGTAAAAACAGTATCCCCCCCTCTCTCCATACTCCCCGGTAGACTCAGGTCATGACCACTCCCACTCCCACAAATTTGATGCTGATTTCGCTCCTGAACTAGGATAGCGTGGTGGTCTCCGCAGTGGCCCGTAAAGCCAAAGGTCTGCGGTTTGATTCACGGTCCAAGGAAATTTCATCTCGTGATAATTCTTCTAGAAAAATTATTTTCCTTTTTCAAGGCCACATTCAGCGGCATAGCTAGTCACAAAAGACATCAAAGCAGTATCCTGGCTCCATCGAACCAGGAAACCCTTTTTTACAATGTGGCTACCCAAATTCTTTTTTATAACAATATTCCGCGCTAACCAGGATGTAATTCGTATAAAACCATTGAACTATTTTCCCGAGCAATGAATATCATTGAATGTCACGTGGAAAACCATAGCCTACAAGAAAATTAGTTGCAGATAGAATTTGGATCACAGTAAAACCAACTAATGAATAAGAAATGCAAAAATGCGCACTTTTGAGCAGCAATTAGACTTAAGAGTAAATTATACATCACAATTCAGCAGTGATCAAGTCAACTCCGAGTCAAAATTCACTCGGCCAAAATATTTTGTTTCCAAAAACTTAGGGACATAATATAATAGCAAATACATTGATATTTTATAAATACACCAACTTAAGTAATTATTACATAAAGAAATAATTATCATTGAGTCATGTAACCCCGATGAGGATACTTATATCTTTAAATTCCTTTAGAAAAAGATGAAAATATTTCTCATATTTATCCTGATAGACTAAGCCTTATCAATAAATCGATCGAAATTGTGTTCCAACCCCTCTCCCACAAGTTTTTCCCAGGGAATTCTCAATTTTAACTTCACTCATTCCCCATCACAAGGGAAAACCTCTTCCGGAGAGTTTTCAATATATTTCCCCACTCCTTCACCCTCCCCTGCCACGCCCAGAACTCTTCACCTCCATCTCGCCCATCGTAAAAACTTCGCACATACCGATCATGGACCGAGATAAGCCCATAGACCTGCCATCCCAACTAAGGGACGACCAACTGACGTTGCCTTATCATATACCCTCCTCACTTCCTGATCGAGGTGAATGCCGGTTACTGCTCATCAAAAGAGGCTGTGAGCCCTTGGTAAAGGTTTGTAAGGGCGTAAGTTTTTTTACCAGACAAGGGAGGATAAAAAGACGATATCCCGGGCTTCAAAAAAAGATAACGACCAAATCATGGTGTTTTGTTGATATTCCCATCGGGAATGTTTGCATTCGTACACCCCATAGACACAGCCCAGGAAAGAAATATGAGAACCGTTGAAATAAGTGCTCTTTAAAAAAAATAAAGCTGTAAAATATGGATGCCCGAAAGCATACGAGATAGTAGATTTTACGATAGGTAGGCATACCAGAGTGACACTGTGAGTTGTCAGAGACAAGTACCCCAGGTTTGTACACTTTGTGGTATTACTGCCGTCACAAATTGTGATTGGATGACATCATGGGTATAGATAATAGGAAATTGCTGTATTTAACTATAGGAAATCAACGCCGATGAGAAAATAGGTGGTCATAGGATGCATTGTTGCTTCGGTTGCATTGATGTATTGATAACTAGGAAATATTCGAGACAGTCGCACGATGACTGTTCATCAGTGTATATTCAAACATCAGTAAACGCAGACACTGAAATATCTGAACTATGGGAAAACACATGAAAGCCAGAATGAAACCTTAAATAATCAATTCTGCTTGTAAGGCACAGATACGAATTTTTTCGAAGAACTTCCATTATCTTACGCCCAAGTAATTTCTTGAAAAAATTCCACCACTTCAGATTAAAGTAAAAATCTTTCCACTTAGTGAAAATACTGGTTAGTTTTGTATAATTTACAAGCATTTTCATTTAACTACGACGATTGAAAAGTCATTGCTGACTACGAAGAAAAAAATATTCTCCTTTTATCTACGACATAAAAAGGATTTATAAATGCTAATAAGGCTAATTAGTGTAAATATGAGAAGTAAACATTTATTTTTCAACATTATCCTTGCCGATAATTTAACATTAGCTAAATAGGAATTATTGTGTTCAGGAGCACATTGTCTGGATGATGATTGTCGCTAATAGTGGCCAAAAAAGACAGTTTTATCCAGTCAAAGTACGCACTAAATATTTTGATTTTCGGTGCTGTAAAGACTGAAAAAAAACTTATTTGAAATTAATCAACTTGTCCATTAGGAGCAAGATAAAGTAGGAGGACATGACGGCTGATATAAAGTTGCATTGAAAAACACATTGTTGACTCGGTCTCGGTGGCGGAGGAGTAAGGTCCTCGCCTGCCAAACCGAAGATCGTGGGTTCGAATACCTTGGTAGGTGATCCCTATCCAGGGCATGGATGTTAGTGTCGTGCTTCATTCCTCCGTTGTAAAAAGGCCTATATGTGCTGTTAACGGGGAAGTTGGCAATAAATGAATAATTAATAAGAAAGATATATTTTGCTTTTACCTATGATATAAAAAGACATTAAGTGGTAAATAATGAATGCATAAAAGTAAACATTTATTTTTCCATTCCATCCTTGCCCATAATTTTACATGAGCTAAATAGAAGAGGTTGTGTCAAAGAAGTGTGGAGAACGTTTAACTGAAAAGTCATTGCTGACCGCGAAGAAATAAATATTTCTGCATTTATCTAAGGCATAAAAGGATTTTATAAATTTTTTTAAGGCTAAATGGTGCAAGCATTAGAAGTAAACATTTATTTTCTACACCATCCTAGTGTTTATCCAACGTGTGCGTGTGCTATGTGTATATGCAAGTAAATGTTTATTTTTTAATGCCATCAACAGTGTGTTCGAACAATAATCGTCGCAAAGAGTGGCCAAAGAAGACAATTTTATCGGAACAAATTACACAAAATTTTGGTGCGCTAAGCGCTGAAAATAAAACTATTCTAAATGAATCAGCTTGTCCAATAGCAGCAAGACAAGGTAGAAACATGATGGATGGTTTAAATTTGCATTGGAACACCACTTCCCACTCCTTAATCAAAGGCAAAACAATCTTCACACGACATGGCTGACACCTTCATCATCGCTATCTCCACCCACGTCATGTACGTTTCTCCAATTCATCAAGTGCCTCGACTTCATCACTTCGATTTCAGCTTCAGCATCTAATCGTCCCTTGTTACCTTCCAGATTCACTGAATACCTCTTGCTCCAAACGAGCAGCTACAACTGCTTCATCAACGAGCACTCAATTATTCACCTACAAATTCGTCCTCTATTCTCTAAAACAATTTCAGACAAGTACATGTCAAGTGATATACCAGTTGACCCAAATTCCGGTTATATTACGAGGTTGAAACGGCAGTAAGTGCCCCCTACGTTAAGAATTCGAGCCATTGCAAGCCAACGTTACGGGTGATGCGACACTTGATCGCTTGAGAGGTTTCGAAAGAAACACTATCGCATGTGACTACGGGCGTTCATACGGTTTCATTTTACATGGCAAAGAATCTCATCTATTCTATTCATTCCAGCCATGGCTCTCAATTAAACAATCGTTCTTCAGGATGTCAAGTGTATCACCTGAGACCCTTGCTCGTGAACATCGCCCTCATTAAATACAAAATGGTTGCGGAAATAAAGATTTAAATAATACAAATAAAGTAAACGAAAATGGGTTACTTGGGCAAACGATCCATCCAAATCATCAGAAAAAGTCATATCAGCACATTATAAGTATAATTAAAGATGGTATATATCATTTTCTCTTTAATTCGTTCTTCCCATGGTTAAGAAATGTCAGTAAGTACGTAACTGCTGTTTGAAATCTTCATCGACAAAAATATATACAGATA
This sequence comes from Ischnura elegans, assembly GCF_921293095.1. Taxonomy (NCBI): domain Eukaryota; kingdom Metazoa; phylum Arthropoda; class Insecta; order Odonata; family Coenagrionidae; genus Ischnura; species Ischnura elegans. The sequence continues at coordinate 81,067,792 of NC_060250.1, forward strand.
AAAAAACTATTTATGAATGATATAACATACCCACACAAATCACCTGAGAGGATAACATTTAACCATCAAATTACACGAAAAGTTTACCCCGAGTTTCCATGCTTGTTGCATTCAATAACTAGGCAATGAACATTGCATTTAAAAACAAGATGATATGGAAAATTTTGAAGGTTTCTGTAAAGCTAGCCTAAATAATCGTACTTCAAGTTGTATATATTTTTAAACATGTATCGTTTGTGGCTAACATACCGCTTAGTTATCATTTCAACAGTGGAGATATAAAAATTCTGGCGCTTAGGAACTCAAGTTCTGATGGACGTATAAGAACGTAGAGGGAAAGAGTAAAACGATATTTTCATTGCCAAAAATGGGATAACTTAGCATAGATTAACTTACCCACCCATTGTACTTTCCTTGCAATCACAGTTAGGAGTAAGCATTCGATACCTCCACAGCAAAAACGCTCAACAATCGCCCACCGATTCAAAACCGCTCATCTAGTACTACTAGGGCCACTAGATACACGGATTGGATTCGGTGGGCTATTTTTGAGCGTTTGTGCATTGAAGGTATCGTATTGTTTACATTTTTTTAGCAAAGAATAATATCCACGAGACAGAATCTCAAAATGTAAGGTGTCTTCCACAGTAATGAAGTGCCTGTATCAATCGTCAAATGTTGGAAAAAACATGGAAATATTCCATTACAAACAATTTTTAAGAAAAAACTGAAGGTGTTTGTTTTTTAAAGTAACTTTGGTTGACTAAAAAACCAGGACCATAACAATGCATAGGAAAATATTTGGAAGCGTAATAGACCAGCCGAAATATTACATTACCAATATCCTAGTAAATATAATTTTACTAACAGTGAGAGTTACATATTACTATGCCGTTCAAATGGTACAATTAGGGCCAAATTATGCGCCACTGATGGTTATTTGCACAAATTAGGATAGTATGATTATGTCTCGTGCTCACAAATTAGTGTCTCACTTTATAAGTCATATATGAGCGCCTTTTGAAATGAGCATTTTCTCATTCCGGCTGCAGGGTTGAAAGGAGAATTTCGAATCTATTTAAATTCAAACTTTATGCTTCACGACCCCTTATTATATATATATATTTTTTTTAGATCACGAGATTGACCCACATCTCGTGATCTAAAAAAAATATATAATCTATTTAAAGGAATATGCATTACCCGGATTTCGTTTCCAATTAATTCCCGCTAAAAACTCCCAAAACTTAACAGGAGATCGCTAGTCTACCCGAAATTCATTGGCTATATCACTCTATAACTGCAATATTTCACAGTCAGTGTCTCATTATTGATTGACAAATTAACGTCTTTAAATCAAATTAACATTTAGCACTTTTCATTAATTGAAAACTAGAACAGGTAAAGAGTGAATTAATAATACTGAGAAAATAAAAATGTTGCTAGTGATAAGCACGCTGCACTCGGAGTGGTTAACACTAGAACTACCGATGGAGTCATTTTGACTCCTCGCGATTTTTATTTCTCTGCCCTGACTAAAATTTTCCAAATTCCGGCCTGAAATTTCGTGACTTTTATTCATTTTTGACGTGAAATAAAACTTTGCGATCAAAATAGTTCTAGAAAGTAAAATAGTACTTATTTTTTAAAATTTACCTTCGACTACCAAAGGGAGTCATTTTGACTCCCTATTGTATTTTGCTCGTCTTTTCGCCAAATAGTAATATTTGTTCAAGAGTTTATTTCTTCTTATGTTAATAATTAATTTAAATCAACCGATGGCTTAAATATATTATTATTTCGCTTTCAGGCCAATATTTGCGAGAATTTGAAGGCATTTCTAATTTTATGGGTCCGTGTTTGGAACTACAAACCATGTCCTGTGTCCTGATATAATTTTATCCTGCGATAAAGTGGTGAATATGCTATTCATATTGAGCATTTTCAAATTCATGTGTTTAGAAGCCGTCGTGTCTTGCCCTCATCCCTTACCCCTCCCTTCTCCCCGCCTATCAGGCTCGCTACAGCTCAATACTGTTACACAGTATTGCACTGCAGCGCTTTTATTTCACCCTTGATCTTGTGGAAGTTCATTTTCAAACCTGAAAAATTACCTTTGTATCCTTCCATTGATACAAAGATGAACCAGGAAAATAAATCAGTAGAATGAAATAAAGTTATTGTCCTAGCATTGTCGGCTCCTACAGCGCTGGCTGTCGCGCGCCGCACAGGAAAATCGTGCGCTGTCCTTCGCATTAGTAAATCCAGTGAACTCTGGAATGGACTGCAGAACTCTAGTGAAGTAAGGCTTTCATTTTTCCTGACTAGCAGTATGACCAGAAGAAGTAGGCTAATGCGTGAAGTCCTTTCTATGTTGCATTCTATACCGGAAGGTAAATCGGAATGCGAAAAGGAACATCATTTCGTCTCTGACGAAGTCAAAGATTTTATTCCTCACAACGTTTCTAGCTAGTCTGAAGATTCAGACGTAATGCGTGCAAAAGACATGCAGTAATTTACATTTACTTTCCCTTTCATAAGGAGTTACAAAACAAAGATATTATCTACAATTATTTATCGATTCGTGTATACTGACTCACATAAAGTGATGTAAAATTGTGGAAGCACGCAAACAAAATTATGAAGATTTTACTCTTTTCGGTGGGGAGCTAGATGCATGTATAGCCATATTTTATGCCATTGAATATGAGGTACAAATGATCTCTCTATTGCAAGTATTTGGTCAAACGACTGGGGAATACCATTATCTAAAATGAACGACTGGGAACCGGTTTGTAAAAATTTTGCATTATCTAAGATTTGATGAGAAATCTAATAAATTCCAGCGGCTCAAAACTGTCAATTATGCCATCTTTTCAAGAGTGTAGGATAGATTCACAGATAATTACATTCCTTGTTAAAAACCTGGTCCATACATCACGGTTGTTGAACGAATTCTCCCCAGTAAAATCAGGTGTATTTTACTCAGTACATTCCATCTAAGCCGGACAAATACGGCCATGAATATTGGCTAGCTGTTAACAATGATAGCAAATATTTTGCAAATGCCTTCCCTAATGATGGAAAAGATTATTCACTTCATGCAGATTGCCGTTTAGTAGTACTGAAACTAATGCAAACGTTTCTGAAAAAGGCTGAAATGTTACTGTAGATAATTACATTACCTCAGTCAAACTCGCCGAACAGCGAAAAAGCTAGAGTACTAGCATTATGGGAAAGGCAAATAATTCGAAGAGAAGTACCAAAAGAAATGAAATCACATTATTACCACAAGAACATATACTCAGCGATGGCCTATCTACTCGTTGGAAAATACTTCCGACTTAGCAGGTATTCATGGGCAGTGTACAAGGAGACTACCTAAAACATTTCGCGCAAGACGCTTTTGAAAAAGCTCGATACAGAGTCGGCTGATACTCAAATTAGATCTCGACAAAAGCGTGGCGTGTCCAATGCTGCATATTCTTCTGACGGGATTCTGCAAAAAAATATTTCCAGGCAATACCAAAGTGCAGAAAGAATCGCTCAGTTTGGAATTGTACGACCTGCCAAAAGTATTTTTGTGGGAAACTGTGGACAATGAACGACAAGTCTTGAACTGTAAAGCACCTTAGCCAAATGCGTGGCTTATCAAATGCAGTTTTTTTGCTGTATTTAATTATCTTCCCAACTTCCATATAGCCTAGGTAATATTTTTTATCATTCAAACATGATGATAAAATGTGTTGAAATGTCTATGTTTGCTGTTTTATCCAATTACTCTGTGAAAATCCTATTAAAACAACATAACATGTAGGAAAAAAGAATTTCAAAGCAAAACAGTCGAAACTCGCATTTTAAAAAAATATGATTTTTTTGTTTAAATAACGTCTGAAATAATGCAATAATAAACAATAATGATAAACTAAAGCAATGTATAAATAAAAACATAGATAAACTGGAAAAATAAACAATTATAAGGTAGGAGTCAAAATGACTCCATTTGGTAGTTCTAGGAGGGGTGTCAAGTCCGGTATTCCTAGTGTTAAAGAGTTCTAGATAACCGCTTTTAGTGTTCCAACGGTACCTCCTCAGGAATTAGAGGGCTCAAACAGATAATTATCTGTTTGAGCCCTCTAATCTATTATAATAGATTACCTACGGCAAGCACGAGTGCCCAGTGCCCACGTAATAGAACAAATACAAGAATATTCAGATAAGTATGCAACACCTCTCATCCTGAGGCTGATTTTAAATACCTTTGTAATTACTCGATTTCCATAAAGAAAATAACACAAATATCTGTGTTACTATCGCTTTTTTTACATTCATTCGTATGATTACCCGAATAGACGATTACAGGGATACAAAGGTATTATACTGGGTACTTGATTAATATTTGGATACTCAATCACCTATTTTGGTACTAGATTACTAAAGAGGATACTCGGTTACCACATAAGTTACCGAATACCCCTATTTGAGTACATTCAGCTCATTCCTTCTCTAAACAACTGATGCAGCCAGAAATGATTCGGGAAGGCTGTGGGGTTGAAATTTCATGCCAATACATTGTCTTTCAAATAAGTCTTATTCACTAAACTTATCCTTAGCAAAATAAAGTATGAGAAAATATTTTGTTACCAGAAATTATGTTTTTAAGTAAGATAGAAAATTATATCACCAACCGAATCTCAGGATAATACGACGTTGATTATGACCTTAACTAACCCTGGCTCTATGGAGTCTCAACATGCCCTTTCCCACCTGGCTACTTCTCTGTGCTTTATTTTTTCGAAAAAAAGGTGATAAGATTTCAGCACTTTCGTTCGTTTTTAAAAAACATGCTTCTTTTTTTCACCCATAGTTCATCAGAAATCCCTGTCATCCGTGCTTACGCAAAAGAAAATTAAGTTAGTAGGCAGTAAGTTACTTGCCTTGCACAACCTCGATTTTTCCTGAATTTTCTTTCACTAAAAAACTATTTAAAGGACTTCCTGTTAAACGAGTATTTCATCTCGGTTACGCCCAGTAACTTCCAGGCCACACAGAGGTGAACCAAAAGAACCCCATTAAGATGTACATGGCCAAACTCAGAACCAACCACTTACTGAGAAGTAAGAGCCCTAGCTAATTACTTCAATAGTTTAACTGCGAAATTTTTATTCTTTGAAATTCTTCTGAATGAAGTAAGCTAAAAAAATGTTACCACAAAACTCGTGCAAGGCTTTTTAATACGTATACATCCGCAAGAGAGTAAAAAAACAAGGGGGCTCCAATACGCGAGCACATAATTGGAGTGCTCTTCGGGAACAGATATTTTGTAGACATAGCCCACTCGTTGTACGAACTCTCTTTGTTTTCATTTGCAACCGATTTTTCCCATAAAGGCACAGTTCACACGTGTAGCGAAGTGGTTCAACTCATTTACAAGTTTACAGGAAAATGTAAAACAGAAATACTGTAGGCTGTTAAAAAAATTCAAAAACACTCATTGAAAAAATAAATAAATAAAAACTTGACTGTACAAAAAATCGCTGCAACCTTACTCTATTTTTGCTGAAAAACAGTGTTTCAAATACGATGGCGTAATCTTTCTTCTTTAGAGTACACCCTATTCAAGCCAGTAATTCTAGCGGATGAAATTCTCTGAAAAAAATTCATTCCAAGCGTCATTGAGGAAAAACAAAAATAAACCAAAATTAGCATAAAAAAGACATTTGAATCAATAAAACAAAATATACACTTAATGATAGCCTTATTCTTATCAATTTGAAAAATATTTCCTTCGTGAAATAAAAAGGTTGCGTAATTTTGACTAATTGAATTAATTTACGCACAATTCGAAATATATAGCCTCATTGTCATTAAAAATAATATAAAAACCTCACACAGAGAGTAAATATTACTATTGGCACGATCTAAGTAGCATTTTAGCATGAAAATCTGAATTTTCCACGATAAAAAGCACGCAAAACCAACAAAAGCTTTACACTATAAATACTACCAACATCATCTATCTACTTTAAGACTTATTGAACTTTGAATGAAAAACTTTATCAAGATAGCTCATACATCTCACCACCAAATAGCTTGCACCCATCGGCGAAACATTTGGGAATCGAGTGGAAACTCAAAGCTGCCATTATGAGAAGGAATCAGTCAAAGAGACACACACGAAATCGCTGAAATGTGAGTCACTCCAAACGCGTTTATCGGATACGGCCCAGCTGACCCCCTATATGAAGTTCTCCTTCATGGCCGTGATTAAAAGACTTTCTGCGTCCCTCGAAAGCGATATCTCAGCAGCTGTAACATGTCGTGATTACGCCCTTAGCAATAAACCTTCGACGGGAAAACAAACTCCTGGCACTCCATACAGATATGCATATCTCACGCGAGAACCGCTAAACTCCGGACCGTTTTGCGAAGCTATTTGATCTCTCACGAAGCCATCGTATGCTTCGAGAGATCATAAAAGCATTCGGTTGAGATTGTTTCTTTTTTCTATGGGAAGCGAATCCAGCAATTTGTGAACAAGATAAATGAGTCGTAATCTTAGGCGGGATTGGAGTAATTTTTCGGTTTGAACCTCAAGGTCTGTTTTCATGCCCAAGGCAAAACAATAGCCATTACTTGCTCTCCAAACCCAAAATTTCTCCAATAATCCCCTGAAACTCCCTCATTCAGAGAACTTATGACGCAAATTTAGCCCTATATTGAGTGAAAAAATATCAGCCAGGAGTCCTTTTTCCAAAGACGTTTATCCCCATAGGATGAGAACGGCATTAATGTCCGGAGATAGGGATTCATTTTCCTCCAGGACCGAGCGTAACATAATTCACCCGAAACTTTCATCGATTCCGAAGTGGCTCAAGAAAGGCCGCACCGAACTCCTCACACAAGCTTGGCCCCAATAACCTCTCGGGAGAAAGATGAGGAGATTTCCATCGCCCCAAGGTCCACCCTTCCTGACCGTGTTTCTCTCCGCGAACTCCACAGACCTTAACTCGTCCGCAATCCCCTTATTTTCCCTAACCCCCTGCTTTCAGACCAGCCGCAGGGAAGCAGAAAATCGGACGCGACGAAATAAAATTGCCATCCAAGAAGAAGGCTCCAAATGCTCCATCTTTATCCAATACCTAACTCCGCTCCATTTATCTTCCACAGTTCATTCTCCATAGGCGGCTTCATCTATTTATAATCCCAATCCCTTCCCGTACACAATAATTTCGCTCATACAACGTATTTAACGCTTAGAGTGCTGACCATACTACCACATACATGTACCCTAGTGCCGGCTATTTTCAGTACTTTTGCGTTATTTCTTATTAACCAACCTTTGATGCGAAAAATAGGTGTTAGGTTTCATTTTAAAGAATGAATTTTGTTTTGGTTTTTTTCACTCGTTCATTTAAAGGTCGCTGAGGTAGATAGACTGGAACTACTTGCCTCAGTGCCAATCCTCCCGTCCACTGCGCTTAAACACTCAGTTAAAAAATGGTAAACTACGATTTTTCAAAAGACGGTTGGCGTAATGTTAAGCCCGAAGCAAAAATCGAAGGATTTCACGTGGTGTAACATTACGCCTAAAGCACGAAGAGTGTGAAAGCATCAATCATGGAACCTGGTATTCATGAGATCGAAGTGAGACGAAATTATAGAATAATTCTAATCATTGAGTCTCAAAAAGTGCCAATAAAACGAAAAAATGATAGCAAGAATATTTTATGGCATTCGTTCAGCGGTAAAAGTCATTCAAAATGATCAATCAGTAATTAGGAATTTTTTTGAATTGCTATTCATCTTAAGAGTGCTCTAAATCAGAGTGCTTTACATTACACCACATTAGTGATAAAGAACTAAAAGGTCATCCGGTCAAACTGATTTCCTTAATGTAAAGATCTCGTTGAGCGCCTTAATTGAAGCAATGACCCGGCTAAATGAAAAGGAGTGTCCTTAAATCTGTGGGGGCCCGGAAATTCAAACATCCGACGTCCAAGGCTCTAGCCAGCTTCATTAGACACTTGATAGCACTTAATTCCACGCCCTCTATGGAAAAATTACTGGGACCACTACGTATAAAAGACGCCTTCTGAATCCCACCAAGAGTAAGGTATTTTACCAGAGGGATTAAAAAGTTGAAGCTGATTTTCACTTTTTTTGTCCTTTCACTGTCATAGAGACCTAAATCAAGTTTAATATCTTGCTTAAATCAGCACATAATTATGCATTACTTATTGCCCTCCAAATGTGAATGTTTGCAAGAGGCGTTTTCAAAACTATTCGGGTTGGTTAGATTTTTTGATCCATTTTTTCGTGAAATAAATGAGCTTTAATTTTTAACTGTTCGCTTCCTCTTCGAGTTAAAACTCAAGAAATAAAATTGCGATTCCAAGGAACAGATATAGTAAAATTAGCATGGCTCATAATACCTCATAAAAGAAAAATTTCTTCCCATTATAACACATACATCTTAAAGTCACTGTTCTCTTACTATAAGGTGAGTTTAATGAAGAGATTATTAACAAAGAGCACCGTTATTTTTGCAAATATTTTAATTCTTAACGGCGGAAGGAAACTAATCTTAATAACAGAGCATAATCAAGTGTAATATTTTTCTCACTTTAGACATAGTCACAAATTTAGCATTCTCCTTTATTCCACTGCGGATAATCCACTGCTTTTCCTTTTCTTCAAAATTTCGTCGACTATGACATCCCAGGAAAAGTAAAAAATAAAAGCTTTAAAAGATTACGTTAAAACTTTTCCATGTACAGCAGCGTCTAGAATCATAACTTATGAAGCTAAATATAGCATTAACCAAGTGATATAAAATTATTTTAAAATTTGCTGGTCTCATTTTGAGCTTCTATGAAGTTTTCACCACAGAGTTTCCGTCAATTTTACGTTAAAAATAAACTAATACATCGGACAGATCAATTTTTTTATTTAAATAGTAATTTCCAAAAACAAATAAACTTAAGCGAGAGCATTTTTTACATATGAGAATTCATAGGGATAATTATAAATAAAAGTCAGGAAAGAATGATGGAAACTTTTTCGGAAAAATTAATTTTTTTATTGAGGCTAAAAAATTCAGCATCGTATTCAGATTTCTAGGGATTTTAAACCCAATTTTACGTAAAAACTTAAAGCTACAATATATTTAATGAGGATGGATAAAGTAAAAATTAGAGAACTATCATATCGCCCTTTTCGAGGTAATAAATTTTTATTATGATGATTAAACTCTCTATTATTCATTATTTTAGTAGAATACCGGCACGTGAAACTACCTTCCCTAATAATGACCTTTCATAAATAAAACAATTAATTCGATACGGTGACGGCACTGTCCCTTTTTTCCTCAAAATTACGTAGTTCATTACGCAAAGACTCACTCATTAAGATTTTATGTGACACGAGTACCGTTTAATTGTGGCCATAGAGATATTTCTGCATCGTTTTTTGTACGTCGCTTTTCTGAGGTCACCTTTACTAGGGGAAAAATCGTTTAAAAAAAGCAAAAAATACACACTCTAATTACAGCGCACTCGTGATACCTCCCAGAGGTCTAGTAAAAAGGATGAAAAGGCGGATAATTAGGCCTCAGCAACGCAAATAAATTATCGAGCCATTCCATGATGATCAACCCATAAAGGGTATTATTCATGATTGCCCAATGCATCAACCTGTTCCAGCTGAGGCTAGGGTAAAAAATTCAAGCCGGTAGAAGGCAGGCGTTATCAAACTATATCGGAGTAAATGGGCTCGCATTCCCTTCGGAGCAGATTGTATGCATTAATGTGACGAACAGAAGATGATACTATTTCCAGAGGCAACTGATTCAAATCTAAATGTGAAGTGGGCAAAACATTACCAAATTTCGTATCCATGAGGAATCTAAGCAAGGTCAAATGGATTTTATCCTCACGAGATGTGAAAAATGGTGACTATTATATTATGCACACCCAAGGAACATGAAGAATGTGAGTCCGCATCGTTTAGATACCTTCTCGAAATTGTAAAAATTCTCACTCTTTCGTCAATCGCCATTAAAAATTTCAAAATGGAAACTTTATATTTTTCCGCGACACGATCAATGTAATAGGATCACAAAACCTCTCTCAATATCGATCGATTGAAAAATACCAGTGAATAAAATTCACGGTTCTCACCGAGTCCTCACCGAGTCTTTTAACGCTGATGAATCTGAAAATCAACGATACTGATAAAATCCTATGTAAATTTAAAATAATTGATTAAGAGAAAATAAATAACTTATAACACATAATTAAGCATGATATAGTCAATAATAGCTCGAGGCGTTACTTGGTGAAATTGCTTAATTTAAAAAACTTCACAAATGCTTTGAATAAAAATCTATCTTAATTATCAATACACATAGAAGGGAACTAAATTCGTTCATAAATCAAAGAACTTTCATTATATACATCGTGTTGTAAGCTTTATATAGAGCTTAATATTCCTGGTAGCGATTCATTTTATCCAAAAAATTTGAGAGTGATGTTAAAATTGGAAACAGGAACACCACTTATTACTGGCGCATTTTTGATGCAGAGACCAATCATGTATGATTCGAGGGTTTCATTTTCTTATCTGAGAAAGTTAACCAACAGCTAATATCATTACCACGATTGAGAGAAAGGAAGCGCAGACGAAAAGAAAACTGAGGCCGAGGGAAGAAACAAAATAAGCCTATTATTTACGTTCCTGTTCGATAATCCAGAGGGTTTGGACGCCAACTATAAGCCGGATTCGGAAGTAGAGCTCCAAGAATATCAAGCAATTACTTTAAGAAGCCGAGTTGAGAAATCATTGGTATTGTTGGGTATTTTCCGATTTCTCTTGTGATTTTGCTGGTATGAAAATAACAAAGCGTCTTGAGTAATGTATTTCATTCATTCAAATTTAGATAAAAGGCACTTTAGTTGTCATTCATTACTTAAATTCATCAATTACTTTGACGGTGGTTTTTAGGTGGCGTTTAAGGTAACCAACCTATAGCACTATATCTTTTCTACCCTGCTAAAAATGGTGTTTTTTTCGGAGTCACACGTTTTGGGTCATTAGGAACCCTTTGACTAATCCCCGTGAGCTAATAGCGGATATTTCATTAATAATTTATTACTTCCTGAATCTTTATCGCTATTTTTCGTTGCCTCTAGGTTTCCAAATAACTCCTCAAAATCAATAAAAATCTTCCCTGACATTTCAACTTTATTTTTCGTAGAGTCTTAATTTATGTATGATGGTTTTTAGTTGCCATTCATAGCTACGATTCAAAATTTACAGTGACGGTGGTGTGTAGGTTTCAGGCGTTTAAAAAAAACCAACCTTTTACACATTTTATTTTCTACCCAGCTAAGAGTAGTGTTTTTTATCGGAGTCACCAGTTATGGTCATTAGGAGCCCTTTGAGTAATCGCCATGAGCTAATAGCGGATTATTATTAAAGTATTCTACCGATTAAGGTAGGTTTCCATGGAGTGCCCAAGAAGAATTCCGGGAGCCTCCCCTTACATCATGCACTTCCCTCTTCAGTGCACAATAAGACCCACTACCCTTCATTCTATCGAAAAATCCTACTCTTTTCCTTCCCCTCCCTTGTTTACCTAACATTCTTCCCTCCAAAACTGTTTTCAACATCCCATCCCCGCTAAGTACTCGCTCCATCCATACCTTCTGTCTCCTCCTTATCTCATCTAAATGCTGCCTCTGCTCACCCATCATGTCCAGCACTTCGTCGTTCCTCCTCCTCTCCGTCCACTTCACTTTCTCCATTCTTCGCCACACCCACATCTCGAATGCCTCGAGTCTTCTCTCGTCCTCCTTCCTAAGTGTCCACGTTTCTGCACCGTAAAGCGCTACACTCCAGATCAGACTCTTCACTAATCTTTTCTTTAAATTCTTACATAGTAATAGCGGATATTCCAACTAAAATTTATTATCTTCTGAGTCTGGATTTTTCGTTGACCCTAGAACTTGAAATAGCTCCTCAATACCAAGAAAAATCGTCTTCGACATTACTTCTTTTTCGCAGTGACTCAACGATTTTTCCAATGGCACCAATTTTATCATCACATCAATATCCTCGATGTGTCGGCGATATTGAAGAAACACGCCAGCCCCATCAACGATAATATGAGTCTCCAATTACACAGTTGTTGTATATATTTACACTATGGGAGCATGAAACGATTACAAAATTATTAGTCTAAATACTAAATGAGAGAATAAAAATGAGAAAAAAAGATTTTTGATGACGCTAAACCAAAAATGAGAACCATGCCAGTCATTGCAAGAAAATTTATTTTAATTTTTCGAATAAGAAGACATCCGAAAAATAAATGAATTGCCATCATTAGGATTTTCTGTATCTGTAGGTATCACTAAAACATTAAATACCATTTTTATAAATATTTTAAGGGTCCTAAATCATGTCTCTCTACAGTATAATATGGACCCCAAGACCCACTTAAGTATAATAGAAATGGTAGAAACACAGATAAGCCATTTTAAGAGACACGATAGTCCGATTATGACAAATTTTATAGATTCCGACTGGTATTTGGCTACTCATATCTGTAAGAACCGACTCTCTATATGACTTTCAGAAACACTTCTCGTAGATTTTCCCAATTTTGTGGGAGGTCTAGAAGAGAAAGAACAAGAGGGGGGATTATCCTTGTTTGTTATGATCTCCTTAAAAGCCCACGTCTTTTGCGAGAGCCTTGTCATGTGGGCTGCAGCTTAGGTCGCCAAGAAAAATGACAACGTTTCCGTTGAGGAAAGGCTGCGACGGACGTTGGTGGATGTGAACCAAATCCAACAGTAAGCTCTCAAAGAGATTACTTCCATTATTCGAAATGGACAAGTTTCCGTAATACCGCGAGAACTGACAGTGCAAGATCTAAGTAGCCTTTTTATCCAGCTTGGAGGCTACTTCTCAATTGATAAGACTCCAAACTGAGACAAAGTTGTCACACAAGGATCGTAACCAAAGATGACACAAATGATAGAATCGAGTACAACCGGAAGCATAATGAACACAATTGTCCATTTCACGAAAAAATCAAACCGTAATTTATTGTGGCAATAAATAATTAACTGGCATACGGGAAGCATAATTCTCCCTCAAAATCCTTAGGGCACCTAAAGTAAAGAAATAGATATCGCCACTTTTCAGTATCACAAAATTGTAGAAATGACTTGAATGTGCTCGATACTTACACACCAGAATAACTAATAAGATGAAACCCATCTTTGATAGATAATATGCGTATATAAAATTGTTTACATACTGAAATACTAAAAAAGTATATGCTTAAATTAAATCTTTTAGAGAATCTAAGCAAATATTTTATCTGCGAAAAGAATTCTCGTCCTTATTGCCACAGTGATCTTTCCATGAGATATTAAATACTTCTGACACTAATTTTCAAAAAATAATTTCCTACCTTCACTTCAGAAGTGAAGAAGATTTAAATCCTATCTATTCGTCAGGAAACATTACAATCCATTATACACATATATCATAATCAATATCCATAGAATTTTCATCACTTATATCTCGCATTCATATACATTATTCATATTATGTCTGTAATGCCTTTCATCTGTAAAATAAGGAAATAAATTATACCGCGGCGACAGCGTTGCGAGATTTTTTATATGCGATTTGATGCTAATTTTAGAATAGAAACTGAGAAATTAATTTTTTTTTTCTATTCATCACAGTACAGAAATTATACATCACAGTGCTATTCCAAATCGCAGTACACGTCACAGAAACTGAGGATCTGCAACTGATTGATTTTAACCCATTATTTCGTCCACTGGAAATAAAAATATTTTTTTTCAATCCATCTAATAAATGGATCCACCGGCAGCTATGCGCCATTATCACGAAGTGCCTAAAAACAGTACAGTCGCGGTGAGGACACAGTGTATGCAAAGACCTTTCCATAGCCCACCAGTTAAGTTAACTTGACCCTTGTGATAAATTTGCCAACACTGATGGATTCTGGTAAATAATTTGCTCCAGATATTTCATTTACAAAAATACTACCCAAGTAAGCGGAGAGGACGAATTTTTGTTCTTTTCTCGACGATCACTGACATTCACAAAATTCCTGCGAGCGTTCTTCGAGGGAGGTTCTTTTGTTCGCTCTATCACACTGGCTAATGGTCGTTTAAAGCGTCCGTAGGGGAGGAGGACGCAAATAGGTTCAACGGGGCAATAGTTCCCCCGGCTTGCGAGCAACCATCCCAATACCGGTAACGAGCTCGGCTCGGCCGGCCGTCACCGCATCGCAACCGCGGGCCGGAATCCATTGATCTTCCGACTCACGGCCGCTTCCCGCTTTCCTGTCGCGGTCTTCCCATGCGGAAAGAATTCGGGCATAAGGGGAGGCACGAGGCTTGGTTACCATCGTAGGACGTACCCTCCTCAACCCGCTGTATGCCGATTGTCTTCCATGAATGGGGAAGCCCTTCATTCAGCCTCCATAGGTACGGGCTCATTCAGGTCCGTCACCATTCACCACTCCTCGATAATCCCATCTATCACTGAAGGCATCTCACTATAAACTGAATTGGTACGATGAGCGATTATCCGGTAATACTCTGGAGGAATCTCCAATACTTCAGGAGGTTGTAGAAGAGACAATTTTAAGTCGCTTAAGGTGGCGTTATCATAAAATTTACGCTTACATATGCTCTTGGGTTATTGTAGTCATTTTCTGCTGCCGCGATTTAGATTTTTAGCCCGTTGTGGGTGTATGCGTTTGATTTAAGCGATGGAAGACGATCGGTATATAGCGGGTTGAGGAGGGATGAGCGAATGTCTCCGGTAAAACAGGGTGTCTCTCGAGGAATCTCCAATACTTCAGGAGGTTGTAGAAGAGGCAATTTTAAGTCACTTAAGGTGGCGTTATCATAAAATTTGCGCTTACGTATGTACTTAAATATGCTCTTGGGTTATTGTAGTCATTTTCTGCTGCCGTGATTTTGATTTTCAGCCCGTTGAGGGTGTATGCGTTTGATGTAAGAGATTGATTTCGTCTCAACGTGCGGATGAGTTACTTGTGGTAGTTCGTAGGTCAAAAATGAGCGAATCTTTTCCGTCGCATACTTGGTTGCTTGTAGCCATACCTGTACGCCTCCTTTTTTATTATTAGCTATTAATGGCATTATATCGGATTATATTTAGTTTACTTTTTGCACCAAATATGAATTTCAAGGATTTCCTGCTAAAAATAGTCCATGAATCGCATACAGGATGTTTCAGGAGGAATCTGCAATACTTAAGGAGGTGGTACGGAAGAGTAGTTTGAGTATTTTTTGTCGATGATCATGGGATCGCAAATCCTTAGCTACTGATCTATGGCAACGTAAACTTTTTTTGGATGCAGTTTGCAGTTACCATGACAAAAATTTTATCTTTGGAATTCCCTTAGCCTTTTCTACATGTTTGCTGGTACCGGATTTTAAGGATATCAAATAATAGAGGTTGGACGAAAATGTGCGGTTACAATTTAAAACGATTAATCTTTGATATTAATTTAATGAGAGCTTCAAGTGAGTACCAACAATACGATTGCGAAATCTCACGCATTTTGAGATTAATTGAGACAAGGGAAGGGACACGGTTGATATTGGACATGGCATGTAAATATTAACAGAGACACCAAATTTCCGCGAATAGCGACTGCGATTATTTCCGTCAAATGGTTTTTCTACTCTAGGAAAAGGCGCCGACATTAAAAATTCAATGAGTGGGCGTAATTTTTTGCGGCGTTCCAACGCCCTGTCGTCCACTTCTATGGTCACTACGGCGCACATCGACCACAATTAATTAAAAAAATTTTTTCCAAGATATAGGATGAAAGTTTTTTAAACCAAATGACTTTTTTATAGCGAATTTCATCCTTGGTGTAAGATAACCGTTTTCAATGGCAAAAATTTTAAAAAACCATGTGGCAAACAGAAAAGAGTACCCGATATTAAGCAGTTAACTCTTTATAACCCAATGTTGCTTTTAAGCAACATCAAAAATGTTTAAACTTTCAGCTCTATTTAGGAGATATCTAAACTAAATATTATTTTGTAGCGTAAATTTTAATGACGAAATATTTATCTGCCACGATAATTATCATTTAGTGTAAAATTTTCAAGTTTTCAAAATGAAAAAAAACAGCTCTGGGTTAGAAAGGGTTAAAAAGACGTACTGATATCACTTCTCCTGTAAGAGCTACTTGGTTTGTATGCACAGAGCTATTTGTAAACATACATATTTTAACTTCTATATGGAATCACTGTTCGCGCCAATGCCACTCTTTTTCCAAGTGGACTTTCGCGGAGATGATGACGATATGTCGCGGGTTTCCTTCCACGTTTATTCATTTCTCGTGGCTGAATAGACGGATAAATTGATAAAAGCGGAAATAATCTGGAAGAATCGCTGCCTATCCCTATGCCACTCTTATTTACTTAGGATTTATTTTATATTTAGCATATTTATAGCACCCCTATAAACTTATTAAATGAATAAAACTTCAAAACGTGATAATAAACTCCACCAACATAAGCAAGGATAATTACAACCCATATAGAAAGAGTAATAGTCAGTTTTGGAAGAAAGTGTGGTAGGATATCCCAAAGAAAGAACCGGCTGTGAGTGTGAGAATTGTTTGGTGCGATTTCTCAAATCTACGGACGAGCATTTCCTATGGAAATAAATCTCCTTCTAGCGTTCCAACAGATCTGATTTTTAATTCAAGGAGAGAAAAAAACGGAATGCTGAAATAAAAGTCGATTTCGAAGCACATATTCCCTTAGAGAGACTTACACGCTCGGGCTAAAGGCATAATATATTATAAAGAGAGGCAGGAAGAAGGAATTTAGGGGTTCGATCTCAAATGGCGGAACGAAAGATCTAACTTCAATGCGTGGATATTCCAGGCGTATAATGGATGCTATGGAAATCTGAGAAGGGCTGAAGAGGAGAGGGGGGGAGGAAATAATTACCGAGCATATCAATATCAGGGGCTCCGTTTCATTCAATCACATCAGAACTGCTTAACAACAAATACCTTCTTCAAAATAAGATGGTCGTTTGAGAATTTCTTGGAATTGGAGAGGGGACAAGAATTTGGCAGATCTTGTTATCGGAAAAGATTATTAGATCGTATCAAATGAAAGGAAATTTATTCAATGCGCTGGTTACATACCCCTTAAAACAGTAAATGCATTATGTAGCATAAAATTTTGAGTTTACATTTATTTAAAACAGCACTGAATCAATAACAGTGGCTCCTTTTTTTCAAACGAATCAGAACTGCTCAACAACAAATACCTTCCTCAAAATTCGACGGTCGTATGATAATTTCTTGGAATTTCTTGTAGAAAGCACAAGAATTTGGAATTTGGAAGAACTAAATCTTATCGAAAAAGATTATTAGATCGTATGAAATGAAAGGAAATTTTTCAATGTTCTGGGTACACACCCCTAATAACAATAAATGCATCAAGTAACTTGACGTTTTGAGTTTAAATTAGGTAAATAAAATATTGAAAACGTAATTTACTATGTATAATAAATAACAGGCATCATCACATACTCTTTAAAAATAACTGGGACACATTGTAAAAATAAGTAATTTGATAGCTGATGTAGTAGATATTTATAGCATTCGTACTTGAAAGATACCACATTCATACAAGTTTTTATATCGTTTGATATTTCCTGCCATATTATGTTATATCTGACTACGACTGATTTATGGAACATTTTAGATCTATGTAATGTTATATAGAGATTAGAGGATTCACTCCGAGTTAACATGGATCAGGTTGTAGGCAGGTGCTCAAAGAGAGCAAGTAAATATGATAGTTTTTTATATGATAGTTTTTTACATGATAGTTTAGTTTATGATGATAGTTTAAAATAAACTGAAACGTTGGCTAAAACTTTTTTGCATCACATACATTGACCTATACTCCGAGAACCATTTTACCATGTAAATATTTAAGTAATTTTTCTATGTTGTGAGCGATGCGTAAGCTAAAAAAAAAGATTGGAATAAAAGGAGAAGTCTTGAAAACCACGAGAGGTAGACGGGACGACCTAATCGGTCAAGGAAAGTTACAAGATGGTCTGATGAAAATAATGGCAGAAGGACATGTGGAAAGGGTGAACATTAGGGGAAGACCTGGGACTAGATACATAGAGCAGGTGATGATGGATGCAAAAAAGAGTTAAAAAAAACAAAATTATTTAAGTGTTAAAATAGTGGCTATTAGGATGAAGAAAGGTAATGGAAGGAGGAAAAACTGCTGTGGCATGCACATGATGAATACTGGGACCTCCTTGTCAAGGAAGCTATTCAGATCCACAAAAATCCAAATGGGATCAGCCGAGACTCTGGATCCCACATCACCTACGCTTGGAGACTGATCATGACCTTTAAAAACAACAAAAAAGGTGTGAAAAGCAGAACGCACCAGAACCAATCAGGTTACACCTAACCCACGGTGTATATATACCGGACAAATTTGATAGACGGCATTCGGAAGATTCCCTGAGGATGAAAGGCAATTCGCTTTTCAAAATGTCGGGAGAAATGGACCAAACTACCTGGTGGGAAGACCGATAAACTTTCCTTCATACGCCGGAAGAATCTAAGAACTTATACGGCTGAATGGATAACTGTGAAGAGAGATACGTGAAACCAATCTTTGGAATGCTGATAAAAGAAGATAAATGTTTCAAAATTTCATCACTTATTCTTCACAAACAAAAATTACCATATTTTTAACGTCTAACAACATGGCATATAGAAGAGCGATTTCTTTTATTGTATCATAGCCATTCAAGCATAGATATATCATTTCAAAATCAAGCCGAGAATTACTAGACTCACCATCGTGCTACCGAATTAGACCTTCACGGAAAATAGGTAAGATTTACTGAGTTTATTACAAGCCGTAAGGATATTTGAACTTAAATGGTAAAACAAGAAAATATTTTAGTTAGAAATGATGAAACGATCAAAGCGCGTTCAGGGAAAATTAACTATCAAAATTTAATGTTTTTATCAGCGAGATCGCAGCCAAATCTATTATTGGATTAAAGAAGCCAGAGATCAATAATAATCTTTAAGCTGAAGTGAAGGCCTGAGGGCGATGGGAAAGATAAATCTTCAAGGCCGGTCTTAAACCAGTAGCAAAGGGATAGCGGGAAGTTAAAAAGAAAAGCTTAGTTCCTCTCGATGCGTATGGAAGACGAAGGGATGCTTAAAGATAGATAAGGTTAGAGGAGGAAAAAATAAGACGTCTGCAATGGTGAGAGATAATGCGCACAAAAAAGAGAAGACTATTTCCCAGAGATGTACTGTGACTTATCACGAACTTCCAGCCGTAAATACGCAATTCGAGAAAAAAGACACTAAATCTCATCTTCTTCAATACATAGTCTGAAGAAAATCGAACATTTGATTCCATAATTCAAAGATAAAGTGTAAAGCTATCAAGGGATGAAATCTGTCACGGATGTTTATCCAAAAATAACACAATCAATTTGAGGATACAAAAAGGGTATTTTGAAGAAGGATTTGGTTCTTTCCCGGCGAATGCTGTTGATGAAATCTTCTCGGGAAATCAGCCGGGTGATGATGGCCATTGCTGCCAACGTTTCTGCCTGCCCGTATTCGCCCTGAAGACGATGGCAGAGAAGGCCATCGAAACGTTGGTAGCAATGGCCATCATCACCCGGCTGATTTCCCGAGAAGATTTCATCAACAGGGTTTTTTGGTTTTGCCAGCGTATTTTTATTTTAAATATAAAAACCATTTTTATCATTTGAAAAAGAATAAATAATGGAGTCTAGATACAAGTTATATTTTGGCCCATGCACTATGTGATATTATAATGGATTTTCTTTAAACGCAAATCATTCTAAAAGGCGTTTTGAGATAAATCTATTTTTTTTATTTCCACTTATACAGCTATTCTTACTATTTCCCAACGGCACAAGAAAATTTTCTCAGCAATTTAAAAAACATATATAGCATGGAATGTCCAATCTCTTAAATAAACAATATTTTTGATTTTTTGTGAATATTACAGCGCTGCAAGCAGGAAACAGCATATATTCCTATTGTAGAATGAGACTAGTGTATTTTAGTGTTCTCCAGAAAATCCCTTTGCATCGATCCGTCAGATGATAGCTTTCCACCGTTAGTGATTTGGGGTCTGTTCTACCACGCAATTAGCTATTGCTCAAGCTAAAGTTGTAATGTGGCCTTATCAGTCGATATTTAATGCGAGGAAACCGTCTTGGAAACCGGGTGTCTAGCGAAGGATTTTGCGATGTAAACCAAACTTGAAAAGGATAAATACGTTAAAAAAAAGCATTTTAAAGTCTTGTCTTGTATTTTCAATCTGGTGATGCATGATCAAAGTTTTAATGAACTAAGATCGATTTTTTAAAAGAATGCATCTGCATTTAATGGTGCCCTTGTGTAATGTTTATTTCAAATGAGAACTATAACAATTGCTCATTACCAATTTCCTTAAGAATTTCATTGACGAAGAAAAGTATCATCTATCACGGTAGTATAAAAAATTTATAGTATGAGTTACATGATACAATAATAAATTGGATACCCGACGTTTTGAGTGATCGCAAGCAAAAAGTAGTTCTAGACGGAATTAGGTCTGACGTAATTAAAGTGATATCAGGTGTCCCACAAGGAAGCGTAATCGGCTCTTTCATGTCCACCATAAACAGTGATGAGCTCTACTTCCGAATAAACAAATTATTTGCTAATGAATTTGTCATCTATTGCTAAAGTCATAATTACTCTGGCTTTGAAAGTCTATCATCGGATTCAAACAACTTTCTAGCGTCGAGCCAACACCGGGGACGAGAACCTAATCTGAGAAAATACACGACAGTACGTTTGTTGCTTAGGTCTCCCTACAATCCTCATGTAAATGCCCGGGCAAGTGTTAACATTAAGGCGACAGATGAAGTGAATGATTTGGGAGTTACAATAACTTCGAACCTATCGAGGGGAATGCATGCGAGAAATATTTGTGAAAGAGCACTAAGGATGCTATGCAAGGATTCGTCAAGCGCGCTGTGGGAAGAAAAGGGAAGAGAGGAAGCATACTTTGGAAGAAAAAGTAGAAGAGAGGTGCTATTTCGCACACGTCCGACAACACCTTGAATATGGAGAGAGCACATACGATCAGGCTCAGAAAGAACTAATATTTGAACTTAAGGAAATACAGAGAAAAGCTGCATCATCAAGAACTGTAACCGGCGTAGAGAAATCGTTACTCAGATACTAAATCAATTAGGCTGGGGGCCGCTAGAGACTCGGAGACTGCGCGCAAGGCTTGAATGCTTCAACAATAGGGTAGTTTCCTTAATCAAAGAAAACGAAAGGAATTGATTGCGATTCGTTACCCACCATTAGTGTATTCATAATATACAAATTATTTGGTTTTAGAAATCCCAGTTTGGGCGAATGGCAATGGTCAATTTTAACCGCATTTTAAAAGGCCAGATTGGCGCCCAGGAGGAGTTATACATCGTCTGAGATTACCAATGCATGCATGAGGCACAGAGCTCAGGGAAACATGTCTTAATAATCACCTATTAAAACCGCCTATGGTCTGTAAGTTTCACACTTTGATAAGGTATTAATAACCCATAATTAAGCCAAGCGCTACCTACTAGCAGGGTACTCTGCTACCTGCTAGTATGCATGCTAGCTGCATCAGCAGCCTGCGCCTAGTGGCGCACATATCCTCGCCCCAAGGTCACCTCACTTTGCAGCAGTGGGAACCAGAATGACGTCACACCGGCTTTTCCTGTCATTTATATTTAGCCGTCGCGTTTTCGCGCGCTTGAAATTTTTCACTTTTCATTTAATCGCCAAGAATAGATATCGTCATTTAAAAATCTAAAAGTGTGAAATACGTACTCCATAAAATAATACTCTTTCGATATAGGCAATAAAAAAATAAAAGGAAACAACCCTATTGAGAGTAGGAGTGTTTCAGAGCGACACGGAGAGCATAGTATTACAACACCACTACCACATATTTCCAGGTCCGATGGATACGATAAAAAAAGAGATATATTTTGTCTAACACAGATATATGGGAATTCTTTTTTCCTCCAAACAATAAAGGACTGTAAAAAATGCTTTCCTGTTTGATATGTTGACGGTGGCATGCAAACGTCTCCCGTCACAAGAAAATTAACCTGGCTTGCGGGGTAGTAGTAATGTCGATGAATATGTAACCCAAAAATCGCCCGTAAATAATGCTAGGAAGCGTAAGGATAAGCTCAAAATTTCTAATTCCAAGTCATAAATGCTGCTCGTGTGGTCGTACCTCTTTTTATCCATTCAATCCAGGCGGAATGGCCTGGCAAGCAATTCGACAATTTTTTCATCGGATTCGAGACAAATGGTACTTCCGATTTTCTGATAGTGTGGAGGTGGATTTCCTCAGGAAAAATTTCAAGATCGAAGTAGTGGCCCTGGGTGAGGGCTCATTCTCCTCCTCCAGGAACCCTAACTCTCCTCACCAACGACAGTCCGTACTGCGTGAAACTGTAATCCCCCGCGCGTATCCAGCGCTCGCTTCGACACGAGGAATTCGATCGATTCCAATTCCGGGCAGCCGGCAGAAGCCGTTAAAGGGGTTAGATTTCTGTAGGTCCATATATCAGCTCCGAATAACTCGAGTGGAAAATTTATTCTTTTAGGCCTTGGCAATGAATTCGTCATGCGATAGTGAGATTGGTACTCGATTGGCACATGTGCGAATACATTGATTTGTCCGTCTTATGAATCCTCGATGATTTGAACATCTCAGTACGTTAGGTTAGCCTACATAATAATATAATATGATAAAATAATAATAATTAATAATTTTATTACTCAACACACAAATTACATGACAATAGCAAATTTGAGTAATTTTAGGTAGCCGCGAAGGATAACCTGTTTGAGGCTATCATCCAAAATAATAATACATTATGCTTTACATAGAGTGTAGCTCATTTTTTGTTACCTTGATAATCTATACTAACAAAGCTTAAGTGCGTACATAAAAAAACAACTAAAGTAATATTTATAATTCATTTACATCAATATTTTATAACAATATATGTTCTACACTTTCTTTAGTGAGAAGCCAAGAATGTACATTTTGCAAAAACTTTTTCAAAGACTTTTAAATAAAGCATGAGTGGGATAACAAATTAAACACCTTTGATTCTACGTACAAAAAATATCTTTTAAACAAATTAAAATTTGGTTGTGGTAAGGGCACACATATTTTACGCGGGGTAAAGGGAGAAGCCAGGGACTGAAATATTTTAGAGTTGCCACTTCTAGCATAAAACATCGCAGGACCTTATAAATATATAGATGCCTCAACGGAAGCAAACGCAAATGAATAAAAAGTGTGAAGGATCTTTCAAATATGTCCTTTTTCAAAATAATACGTACAATTTTTTTTTGTAAAAAAACGGCAGGTTTCATAGAGCATCACATAGAGCAACCATATAGGTTACACTGATGATTTGATCCCGAACCCCTTGAAATCAACTAGATACAATATTTTGAGCCATTTTGGTACAATTTATAAACAGGAGAGTAGTATGAGTGTTTTTATGAATGGCGCACTAAAAAGTTACCGGTCCCATTATTTCAAGTTTTCTCACAGCCTGTAACATTGAATTACGATTATTTACAAATTGATACAAGTTTTTAATAAAATCGTAATTTTTTTCATTCCGCACAAAGAGTTACCATTTATCTCACCTTTCACTTTCCAGTAACAAAGTGGCGTATACATCTTCATGAATATTAGAAGAGGCTATGAATTATTTCATCAATATTCAACTATTTTGACCCTTCGGAAAGTCTAGGGAAAGTGGATACATCCACCCCTGGCATTTTAGCTCTTGTTAATAGAAATAGATATTTCGGAAAGCTTTCAAATATATAACTTTTCTACACCGATCAAACATTTGTTTGGAACTCAATCTATAATTGTGGAGATAGGAAATGTTTGCGCATGTTTTCCGTCTTTTGAGGGTTCTTTTTGCATGAATGTATGCTGTCATCTGGGTAAAATTCTCAGATTCCATTTTTATAGGTATGTGAAAAATTCAGGGAGAAAGTTCCAAAATAGTTAAAACAAATATAAACAATTTATAATAATATGGATTTATTTATTTAACAAATAAATATTTTGCGTAGCAAGGTTTCCGGGTTGACCTCCGCGTCGATTCATCTTCAAGACGACAGTTTCGCCGGCGTTGCAGCTAGCGTCTTCAGGTACGAAGTACCTAGCTGCAACGCCGACGAAAGAAGAAGACGCTAGCTGCAACGCCGGCGAAACTGTCGTCTTGAAGATGAATCGACGCGGAGGTCAACCCGGAAACCTTGCTACGCATGCTGCACCACCCCGCGAAAGTCTCCATCAACAAATAAATATTTTATCTCAGAGTACATGTCTTTTTGTAAGGATTATAGTAAAAAGTATAATAATATAAATAGGATTAGACGCGAACTAACAACAGTCAAGTTCCCAATAACAATTGAAACCACTCTAGAAAAAAGTTTACTTTAGCATCAGACCATTTATCGATTTCTCCCTCTTAGAATGACATCTGTAATTTATCATAGCATTATAGTTTCTGGCAGCAAAACCCTTTTCCTGTGGGACAGGATTAAGACAGTACTAGTACCAAAAACACGATAATTAATAATTATTTTCGAAATTATATCAATTCCTGTAAGATGAAAACAAAAATATTTGGATTTTCACTAACCCTTGGTTTACTTTGGGGTATTCCATTATAAGTTTTTCCTGGATATACACTATTACTTATACAACTTATTTTTTATCAGATCGCGACCCGGGTTTCAATGAATTATCATCATCTTCAGGCGCTAATTATTATTTGTTAAAATCATGATTAGCGCCTGAAGATGATGATAATTCATTGAAACCCGGGTCGCGCTCTAATAAAAAATAAGTGATATAAGTAATTGTGTAAATCCAGGAAAAACTTATTTGGATTTTACTGATCAATTTATTTGTCTTAAATGTAGTAAGAATAAAAAATTTACGTCACGTTCTTACAATACAAGAAACCTTTAGCGGGGATACGAATAGTTTTTTTATCACTTGAACAACTGTTACCCCGTACTTTTGAAGTAAGATAATGAAGATTTCCGTAATCTTTGACTAATGAGATTCAGGGTCTCCTCGAGACTAGGGCTCTCATCATTGTCCCCGTAGTTTTGCTCCCAACCTACCAATTTCCTCGACAAGACGCTGCACTACTTCATGCGAATTGTCCGTTCCCCAGAGACCTTCACTTAGTCAGTCGACGTAAACCAAATGAAATAAAGAAAAACCTGAGTAACGTCAAACAGCCGCTGCTCCAACTTATTTCGAGGCACGAAAGGAGGGAGGAAGGGAGAGAAAACTCGATCCAAGTGCCTACACCTAGACGACGGTGTTATCGGGAGAGAGACAAGGAAGCTAAAGCAATCTATTTTCAAGCCGGAAAGAATGGACGAGTAATTCAGCACAAAGAGCTCTTTCTTAGAAATGACTTCTCCACCCCGCGCTCGTCTTCAGCCTTTTAGCAGACAATTATGCAGAGAAAGAGATTGGTTAAAAACAAAAATTAATCAAAACATTTATTCATTCGCTCGTGCATGAAAAAACAGAGAGTCCAACCTAAGCCACAGACATAAAAGTTTGGAGATGATTATTTCTAACCATATTTTCAGTGTATTTTCACAAATAGTTAATGTGTAATATCAATTAATATTGCTGATAGTTTCAGCCTGAACTGTGTGAAACATTTACATTATGAAAAATAAAAGAATAAACTTTCAGGATAAACGGATCACTAATATATTTGACAAAGTTGATCCGGGTTTGTCCTGACGATGTAACGATGTTATGAAGCCCGGGTCCTGCTATTTCAAATATATTATTGAACCTAACAAAATTTATCCTTTTACTTACCATCACTGAATAATGAAGACTTTATTTACAGCAAGGTTATAATGTAAAAATGGTAACGCTCTATTGATTAAAATTGCTTTTAAAAATTAATTCAATTATTTTGATTAAACATATACACAAAAAAGAGCAAAAATAAAATCATTACATTCCACTCAATGAATGAGCATTCAGCAAGAATCTGACTAAAATTTAACATCGTTAAAACAATTATGAACGCTCAAATTCAGCTCGTCTTTCTGTAGTTTTGAAACTTATTGATGGCAATTGAATGTCTAAATGAATGGCAGTTTAGCACCAGTCAATAACGCAAAATTGAATGATAATCACTACTCCTGAAATATTAAACTGGTTCTCTTCTAACTTATCTCCTTACGTTCTACGAGGTGAGTGTATCCCATGCCCACAATAGTTTACTGTCAAGAATGAAGAGGCTAATGCAAAAAAAAACTGTGAACTGAACTTTAACCATAGCCAAAAGAACCAATCCAATGGCCTTTACAACTAAATATTTACGAGTGACTAAAAATTCAAAAATAGCAGATCAGATCATACTATCCCAAACTTATAATTTCATACGTGACATTTAAATCAGTACCACTTTCACATGAAGATGCAAAAATCATAGGCATAATATTAAATAAAACGAAAATAATATAATATGTTATTAGGCCATATGACTACAAAAAATAATTGAAACCTAATTGAAAATAACCCATACGGAAGGTGACCTTTTGTCAGGCATCGCAACGTTAAGCAGTAATCTATTGTGTGTAAAATTAAAGGCAATTACGTTAAGGCAACTGGAAATATAAATACTTTTCAAAGCGCTAACCAGATCCGAATGGAACGGTATTGAGGCTCATCTATTATCCACCATTATGGGGGTTTTCGTATACAGAGTTACTGGGTAAGCATGGGAAACGGGCTCATGGGAGCTAGAGAAGCTCACCCATGAATCTTCTAGGTGCAGGTCTGTACATTTCTCATCCCCAGTGCGCGTTGTCAGCAATTCTAAAACTACCATCGGTCATGCGTCAGTATTTTAACAAGGGACATTTATAAGCTGTCATTCCACATTTAGGAAGGCATATACCGCCGACTAACGCATACAATATCATGCATTAGTGAGAGGTAACTGCGAGGTCAGGTCTAAAATATCACCTCTAAATAGCGCCCGGCTTCATCAAGAGAAATAGCTATCCTCGCGATCCGTTATCATGTGAGTAAATGAAATCACTTATCTTCAAGCGAACCTCGACCTGAATTTTGTTAATTAACGGGATACTGAAGACCTATGCACCATCATAATTATGGATCGGCCTCGGTATTGACTTCACTGATTGAGGAAATTTGTTCCAGCTCTCATGACGTGGGCAACCATTAGTAAAAAGATGTATTTTGTTTAATAGATTCAAAAATAAGCTTTGTTATATTCCATAAAGTATTTACTAAAACAACCCTCCGGCATTTCATTTTTAACGCTTTTAAAAATCTTGATTTTAATTATTATAATATGATAAAAAATCCACAATAACTCGCGCAATAATGCTTAAATAAAAATGATGGCTATGGAAGCGAAGCTTGGACGTTGACAGTAGCAGAGTGGAGGCTTTCGAAATGTGGTGCAACCGAGGAGTGATGAAGATAAAATGGATCGACCGAGTAAGTAATGAGGAGATATAGAGAAGAGAGGGAGGAAAGAGAAGTCTTCTAAAAACCTTAAGGATAAGACGGGACAATTTAGTTGGCCACAGTATGAGGCGTGAAGGCCTGATGAAAACAATCATAGAAGGACAGGTGGAAGGGAAGAAAGGCAAAGGACGGCCCCGAATGAATTACATAAAACAGGTTATAAAGGATGTATAAGAGAAGAAATACGTGACCATGAAACGGCTAACGGATAGGAGAGATGGAGAGCAGGGTCACACCAATGCTAGGATTGTTAACTTATTATAATGATGATGATGGCACTTTCAAACCCATATATGAACAACAAAGGAAGGAAGTTTGATGGATGGAGGAAGAGGTGTAAATAATTTGTAGGAATAAGAAATGGACAACCAATTTAGATAAATAAAATAAAATAATCATCCACACTTGAGTGAAGTATCTAAAAATTTTACGAATCAGGGAACAATTATACTCAAATAAATGGCTGACTAACGTCGAGAGAGTAAAATTCTAAGCCCCGATTTTGCAAATGGCTCCAAATTTATGATATTTGCAGATTCTAATATTAAAAAAGTTAAATACCATCATAATATCCTACAAAGTAAAGCCCCTCGTTTTCCATGTTATTCTAGGCAATCGTCTTATTTAAGCCTGAAGAGCTCACTCACAAAAAATCATTAATAACCTAAAACAACATACGAAAAGCTGTGATTTAGCTCAGTAACAGTCGACAATAATTTGAAGAGCATGGTGGTAAAATAACAACTGTACAACAATCAAAATCATAAAAATATTATAAGTGCCAAAACAATCTAGGTAAGCTTTAACTTTAAAAATCTTAAATGGGACGAATCTTCTGACATTAGGCTTCTTCAATGTTTCACCTAAAGCAAATTTTGTGAAAGAATCCAAAAATCTCTCCATCTCTCCTTCCACTCTACTGCCACCGATTTGAGGCAGAGTATACTTGACAAGGATATTCGCTGCCGAATCGGGCTCTTTCAGCGCCCGGAAAAATTCTGACGTTTCCCTGGGAAGAAAAAAGCGATCTCACTAATTGCTCAAGAGCATCTGGTTCTGTGAGAAAAAATGAGTGACAGGAAACACTAGCGGAATTCAGTCCTAAGGCTACGCCAACATTCTTGAATGAGATAGGCTCAAACCTCTACAAAAAAATCGACATCAAACAGAGCGTTTCCATGGTGATCAAAAGTGAACACCTCTTGGGCCTTCCCGAGAATTCATTTACCAACGTTTGCAAAATTTCTTGAATTCTTGCCCTCTTTGGACGATTCTTGGAATGCTTATGGAATAGCCACTAGAGAAATGAAGACAAGCATTCCAAAACGGCTCTTCTCCAACTGAAAAGGATTTTGCAAGAATATTTCCTTTGCATACTCTCGCGGCTACGAGAGCTATTGGCTTCCTATTTTCTGTAGTTGGATATTACATTTATTCACGTAGCAATTCATGCAGCTAAATTAGTGTAAAAGTCAAAATTAATAAATAGGTGATTTATCTAATAACTTTGCTAAGTCGTCTCCGAAGTTTTTGAATTCGTATATTAGTTTCTTAAGGCACAGACTGGCGCGGAATACACGGGGATAAAGGAAGTATATGCGGTTCATCCTGGCAATAAAACATTCTCATCTTAAAATTCAGGTTTTTCAGGAGCCGAAAGCGATAGATAAGGAGACGATCATTTTCCTGTTTGATTGTTAGAATTGAAAATTGGCTAATCCTCGAGCATTGAATTTTCGTCGTACATTACAGCTTTTGCCTCGAGAGCGTTGCTCTTGACCTTGATATAAGAGACGAACTAGTAAGAGGAATAATTGTAAGCTTAGTAATCTAATCAAGGTGTGAATTTCAAATAAAGCAACTAACCCTGTCCCAGATACGCATCGCCGATGCGATGAATCAAAATTATTATTATTTGAACTTTCACGCATGGAATCCTGAATTTTTTATTTTAAGGTTAATTTAATATAAATTCATGTAACGTTATAAATATTCCGATCTCTGAGGGACACGAAAGTAATGGAGCAATGCTATAAATTTTTAATGCCTCGAACAACCGATTAAACAATTCAACATGAAAAACATTCAAAGAGAATTGGAGCGGAGCCATCAAATTGGATTAAATTTACTTTTTACTTTCATTCGTGTGTCACATTTTTTGCTTTCCCTCCACAAATCTTATATGCATACAGCAGCTTCTACGCTTGTTTTTCTCTTAAGTTGATTAAGCTTGTAGCTCTCGTTCACTCAATTATAATGACGGATAGATTCAATTAATATTTTTAGAGTGACAGAGCTTTTTACAGGTATGAATTAAATGACATCACGACCTTTCACCTTTCTTCAAATTTTTCACTGGAATGACGAGAGGTTTTGTTTGTACCCAATAATTGTTTTTCCTTGAAATGTGCAAAACCAATACGCTAATTTTCCCTGCTATCTACAACGAACGTCAGCACAACAGGACTATTTGACACGAATCACTACTGTATGGATACCGCAGAATCGCAAATCTAACAAAAAAAGAGAATATAAGTTGAAAACAATAATCTAAAATATATCTCAGTTTAGTCCCGGGTTCAATTCTCTGTTCAATGAATATTTTAATGCAGTGCTACTCTGTAATAAAAAATGTGGCGTATGTGGTCCCGCAATACGATGTAACTTCCCATATTATTCTCTCTATAGAAATGTTTACAGCAAACGTGGAACAGAGGAGCATACGAAATTTGTGCTAATATACCGCAAGTGATAGAATAGAAAATATTTCAGTTCCATCATCCCTTCTTCTAAATTACTGTGTATACCAATAAATTAATAGCATAAAACTGGCAGAGTTAAATAGTAAACTTACAAAATAAGGTTCAAGAACTTAATTCAACTTCCACGCCCCTTCTTACAATTGCAACTCAAAATATTTTTAACACTATTTTTTATAAAGTATTTTTAAATTACTTCAGCCCCTCTAATCAAAGACCAAGTTTATAATCACATTTCGCATTTTTATCAGTTGACATAAGTAGTGCATCCATACCGTAATTTACGAGCAATGCCATGAGCCTTTATGATTAATTCACTGGTTGCTAAAATTCATCCACTTTAAATTTTACGAGGTAAACTACGGGTGAATTATTCAAGATGCTGTATTTGATTATTTTTTATCATATGAATGATGAATGTGTGCAGGAAAATGTAGTTTTATTTACTCGGAATGACATCAGTAGAGTCATCACGCAAATACAAATTTAACAATTCACAATGTATAAAAATATTATAATATTTACGTAAAAGTTCGATCCTTTTCAAGTTTGAATTCGAGCGGAGGCTAAAGCAACACCGAAGGCAAGATATGTATTCCAATTTATTAAAATTAAGCCCCGGGAACACGACAATACTTCATTTCGGCGTTTCCAGTGGTGTCATGACCACCGTTCCGGCACTGATTAAAAAATACATATTAATCAAATATTACTTTTTTCAATTTTTTTGCCTCAAAAATTATTATATTTGCATTCGTAACCAACACAAAAATAAGTAACACAATTTAAATAATAACTAGTAATGAAAGTACAAACAAAGTAATATTTCATTTCTAAAAAAGTTATGGGCAGTGCATTTCGGCACTGCTAACTTTGCCATGACATCACTGGATATTTCATTACGTTTGAATACTGAAAGATATTGACAGCTTTTAATGAGGAAACAGCGAATATCCGCGATGAAACAAGAAGAAATAGCTTCCTTACATTCCATAGCATTAATAAAAACCTTCGAGCCACAAAAAATTGAAATAAAGTGAAATTCCCCAAGGTCGTACCTTTTATTGGGTGAAAAAAGGGGATGAAAGATAGGGCGTTGTGTGAAATACGAACGAACATTCATGGGCCACTCCCTACTCCTTGCAATCGCATTTCCCACGTGCACTACAAAATGGTACATCTCCCCGCCACTTCCCAATCATCCGCGATGTAAAAATTCGGCTCTTGATTTCAACGATTTCACATTGTGCTTGAAAATGACCTGTCGGTCGAAAATCGTCGTAAATTATCAAATAAATTTGTGGAAAAAACGCCATCTATCTTTATATTACATAAGGATGTCATTCCACTATATCTCTCCCGCCTCAGTTACTTTTATTTAAAATGCAGCAAAGTTAAACTTAAAGGACAAGAATACATACATGCAAACTCACTCACTCACATAGCACATTTGCCGCGGGAACAAAGTTCTGCGTGGGTCTCAAGCACACACTTTTCACTCCAAAACAAACTCTGGCACTCTATTTTCACTTTCGCCACTGACCCGCTCACACTAAAATAGGTGAAAAGCCAAAATAATCAATACAGACCCATTCACGCACCTCGCACCTCTAAGGAAAAAATTTCGAGGTGGAAATCACGTAGGTGAGTGAGCCTGCACGTACATGTGTGTGCTCGCGTGTTTTTAGTTTAAATTTGCGGCATTTCACCCCACTGACATCCTTGCTAACTTACCAACGACCTTTCATTTCCCTTCCTTGTCCCCCGTTATTCATGCCCAAGAAAGAGTAAGGCCTTGAGAAATTCATTTCCTTTCATCTAATTAACGGTCGTAGAACATCCATTTATTTATACAATGCAAAGGCTTCACCCCATTATCAAATAACAGTGACAAATCTACACAAAGGGTTTTTTTTCAATTTTTTTATCCCAAACATATTTTACAATATTAAAATTAATTATTACTTGTAGATATTCATTCATATCCTAATTGCCTAATTATCGGCAGCAAGTCACCAGATGCCGTCCTTGAAACATCCACAGAAAGGGAAATAAAAATGCTTGATAATGGCTATGCGTTTCGAGCTGTTTCGCATTCTCTAAAATTGATGACGTCTGAAACTTTCCGAATGTTTCGAAAACTTTGGGGTCATTTTCATCTTATTTGAGTGAGCCACCTAATGCGGAAGGTTTTTTTATTCTCACAAATATGACGGACCATAAAAGTTGACAGTACATGACGCAATAGAATATGCACCGCATAAAATTTTGCATGCTGTATCCGCCATCAGCAAGTCCTCTTCTCGGCCATAAAATGGAATTTTCCTACGATAGCACTGAACGAGGGGATTCATAAACCGATCAACTTCTTCTTCAACGACAAGCCGCAACTACTGCTGTTCTCTCCTGCTCAAGTAAAAACTTCTCTCTTATTTGGTCTCGTCTGAATCATACCTGTTGGTCTATATTTGGACTCGGAGCTGAAATTTCGAACTCACAAACGATCGCGGTGCGGTCAATGAATAAAATAAATCCCCCTTTGAGAGGCTGGCGGATCGCGGAGCCCAGCAAGGGGTCTGCGTGAAACCTTTGAACTGCACTGCGGTTTTCGGAAAAGTGAAAGACCGTAGTCTACCTTTCGCGTACCAACACGGACGTATGACGACGAGGAAAATGCAGAAAGAGAGGGCTTGAAAAGGACCGAAAGCCAATGCCCGCAACCGGTCGTCTTAATACCCCAGTCCACCTCGCGATTGGCCTTTTCTGCGCCCGAAACTATTTCGGAAGTCAGAAGACAAATAACAAGTATGTATGGGAAGCTTTTTTTTTCTCCCCTCAACTGGAGGGATGTCATGCAAAAAATAATGCACAAGAGGAAATATGTGCAGAGGGCTTAATGGCATATGTCCCACTGATTGGTAGGTTTCTGAACTGCCCCCTCCCTTGACTTTCCGATTTCTCTGCTTTTCTCTAACATTCCTAGAAATATCTTCCACATCATTAGGTTTCCCCTGCGTATCTCATGCACTCAGCTCCTTTTCATGCTGTTATTAAACCTTAACCAATTATTTCTTCCTCTCTGTCAACAAATTGTGTACCTACCTACCATTCATCGACCTATTCAATACCATTGTAGCTCTAATCACCCCCAAACTTCTATCCCTGCACTGTATAAAAACTCATAATGACTCAACCGATCGTAATCGTGACAGGGATTCCAAAGGGCTTCGTCATGAACCAGAATGTTTTGGAGCTTCAGTAAATGTAAAACACACTATAATGTGATCTAGCATTACTTTAAATACAAAAATAACAACACAAAGCAGAATAATCGAATAGCTTAATTTTTAGTATCAATTTTTTCCAAGTTGATTCTGATGCATTCACTGCCAACATAAAACTGCTCGCTCTGGTACTTTGCTGAATAAGAGTACATCATCAGATGAATTTTTTTTTACTACGCTATAGCTACAAAATAAACTGAGCTACTCGTTTAAAAATTGAAGTTTAGTAAAGGAATACTTTGCTATGATTGCAACTACTGATGAAAAAGGAATAAAATGAGCAAGTCACCAATGAAAAAAATCGTTTAAATAAAAAAACATATTTCTCCATTCAGCCACTCTTTGTAATAATAAAAGAATTCAAGAGTGCTGCCACCCACTCAAAAATTTGCGACGCCATCTGAGACCCGATTTATTATCAAATGCACTCGCAAAAAAAATCGAGGTATAAGGTGCTTCGTAGCGTTCATGATGGAAGTACGGGTGTAGTCATAAACCCTTTTCCATGAAACGCTATGATATTTCATGTTTCGCCACCAAAGCATCGTAAAACTGGCAGGAGAAAAAAATTGAAAAACATTCTCCTTTCCGATTCTCAAAAATCAATGAAAATGTTATTTCCTGGGCTCTCCAAAAAATAGAGTAACAGCAGCTAGTTCCACTACTGTGTTTGACTGATTGTGAGAAAAAATAGAAAAAAGTTAATAGGTACATACTTATCACCCTAGAATATGATCACGGCACCTTATCTGATAAAATACTGCAAATTCAGTCAATAACAATTACATTGGTAATACGTGACCAGTTTCTTTGAAGGATAAGCCATTGAAAATCACTGTATAAATGTCTCTCGCTCAAATAACTCCTATATTGCTAAAAGGTTTCCCAAAAGTGAAATGGGTTATGTAAGATCCAAGTTTTTCCCAGGTAATTATTTAATTTCCCTGAAATTTCCGTAACTTCCAATCCTCAGTTTTATTTTTCTGACTTCCCTGAGCAGTATGAACCCTTTTTTCATGCACACGGCAAGATGCTTATCCCAGTATAACCCAATGTTGCTTCTCATTAACATCAAAAATGCATACATTTTCAGCTCTACTCAGGGAAGATTAAAACAACGTGTTCTTTTGTGGTGTAGAGTTAAATGGCGAAATATGTAGCTGCCACAATAATTATAATTGAGTAGAAAATTTTTACATTTTAAAAAATGAGAAGTCTTGAAATTAAATTTCTCACAGAAGTAGCTCTGGGTTAGAGAGAGTTAATAACATCATCAGTATCAATTGCGTTCGTACATTGCGACTATATGGGCAGCTAGGTGGACGCGACCAATTTAAGTGCGAATCATTCAAATCTAAATCAGTTTCAGTAATTTTTGACGAACTAGATACCCTTGAGAGAAAATTAAACCTGTTTTCTCGGGATCATCGTGTGGCGGGATCCGCGAGTTGAACCTCTCGTTATATCCAGTAATTATGGACTAATTTTCGTATATGGCCTTCAGGTCTTAAACTGAATTTAAAAATACACCTGTAATTATACCACCTATTAATATCACGCAAATCACATTAGGGAAAACTAAGTTAATAAATAATTCATTTTACATTGGTCACGTGGCATCTACCAGACGCCAGGCGATCTTTTTTCCTTTTCCCACATTGTATTTTCATAGTTAGGAAACTCATATTCCTTATATATTATTATTTTATGATTCTGAAATAGTCACCAATATTATAATATCTTTTGTGATATTTATGGAATAAATTTTGATATTTCCTTGTTTTGAGTCAGGTAGACGCCTCGCGACAAATTGAGTAACAATACGTTACATACTAATAGTTTCGTGATATTCATTGCAAAGTTTTTAAATACGTTTATAAT
The DNA here is from genome assembly GCF_921293095.1 of Ischnura elegans. Lineage (NCBI taxonomy): Eukaryota > Metazoa > Arthropoda > Insecta > Odonata > Coenagrionidae > Ischnura > Ischnura elegans. The sequence continues at coordinate 81,103,513 of NC_060250.1, forward strand.
TCACACTATTAAACAACAATTTATAATATTCTTTATTGAACAACTATTTAAAGAATTAAATTTTTTTATTCATCTTATATCTGTAAATTTTTTATTGTAATCAATATAACACCTGAATAAAATTAATATTGCGAAAAATTTAACTATGGTCCTCACATAACTTGAGTGACCTTTATTACATACGTTCATGGCGGCTTATTACGTCGATGTAGATCCATAACATTAGCCGTAAACATACACAAAATAATATTGTTGTTGCATCGAAAAATAAGTTTCCAATCTGATATTTTGGTTCTAGTTCAACTGAACGCGCTATCAATAAAATGACTCCAAAATCAATAATTCCCCCTTTAGTCAAAATTATTAGCAAGGTTATTAGCTAAATATGTAAACTGTGAAACTTTAAAAAAAAATATTTTTTCATTTACTGCCCAAATAAAACAGGTTGATGTAATTTCGATGAAAGAAAAACTGTAAGGAACGTCAAAATAAGTAGCATTAAGTCTTTTATTAATACAAACATCTCCATCTCTATCTTGCATAAATTTGTTGTCTATTCATGAAATTAAGTTTTCAATTAATTAATTATTGTAGTTAAAACAGTTATTTCTACTTTCATGCATTTCGTTCACCCATTCCAAAATGGTGTCTGTGAGACGCCGCGCAACAAATAGCAGACCAAACTGTGACGCGTCTAACGGAGGGTTAAAGCAAAGTTCTAAAAATGGCAAATACATTCCTACACTTATCACATTCTTACAAAAAGTCCAATACCCATATTGGAAAATACCAATTTAAAGTTATCATCATACCAGCAAATACCGAGGCAAGGCCTCGAAAGATATATTCACTACAAATATTCTACGACGATATGATGTCACTTAAGTACGCGATAACAACAAAGGGCCAATAATAATTAGCTCAAGAAGTTGCTCAAGAAGTTGCTCAAGGAATGCTCGGCTTCGCTCACTACACACTTCAATTAAAACCGTGTAATAGCAGGCTCTGATAGATTGAAACACAGAATTCAGTTATGGCAGAGACTAACTTAGTATAGAGATCCTGGCTGAATTAGAACATAATGTGCGAATACCGGAGAAAATGTTGATGGATCATCGCATTTCCTGCCGTCTTATGCAGAAAATTTTCAGTGATACTTTCTCGCCGGATATCGAGAACATATGGGAAGGACGACTACGACGATTACTATCAAAATCCGAAGATCAGAAAAGACCACTTTGCGTTCACCTATCACAATCTGCCAAAGTTATCTCATTTCATATTCGCCACCATAGATGATGTAGCAACTAACTTTCTGCTCTACTCCAAGCGGTGTTATTATGCACAGCCAATCATAGGTCTGGAACCAAACCCAATTCGCGACTTAAATTAATAGTAGGCATATTTTTATTATATTTTACTTCATATATTTTTACTGAAATATCAAAAATAACTACCGTTAACAAAATATTCAACGAAGGATTCCCTACAATCAATAAGCAACATTTATTTTCTATGTACTTAGTAATATTTTTTATACTTTACCATAATATTTATGAAAAAGGCAAAAGAGGAAAATTTTAATTTCTTAGAAGGATACCTAAATAAAGTTTTAAGTCTAACTAAAGTGAAAATATTTAACTTAAACGAAGTGAAATAACTTTATCCGTTACAATGTTAAGTAATTCCGCAGCACTAAATTTTTTTCTTATGATTTTTGATCGTCCACCAGACCCTGATTTCTAGTATTGGCTAAGTGCATTTCCATTTACCTTTCTAATACGATGAAGTAAGCTAGCCTTATGATATCAAGTACAACCATTAGTGAGGTGCTATTCCAGATGGAATAGATTTTTATGAGCCATTCGGTATTATACGTGTATTTGCTTACTCCGATTATTTCCTACCAGACTTAGTTTTCATACTCCATTCGGCATAATAGCCTAGTATTTAGGAAAGCACCTGCCGACTCACTGGCGTGACTTGTGGGTGAAACCGAGCCAAATCTAAGTTGTAACACAACATTCCAATCCTACGCTACGGATAATTAATACAAAAACAAGCTGCTGACGAGATTTCCAAACTTCTAATACTCCAGCTCGTGGCCACGAGAACGTTAGAGGGCGCGCGCCATTAGAAAATTATTCTTTATCTTCAACTCATTTCTATTGTATTGTAAAAATAACGAAAGGAAACATTATAACGAGAAAATTTTACCTTTAAACGAGCAAAGCTAAGCTAAATTATCCATGATTCGAGTTCGCATTTATCTCTGGTATGGGATAAAAGGCAGCGAACGGTGAACAAATTCCGTTAATCTGATCAATGTTATTTGACACATACTCCTTAACAAAAGCTCACTCCTTCAGGATGGCACCAATCCGAGAAAACTCGAGCGACAAACGTACGGTAATCTTCCTACGCCTGAAATATTTAACAAGCTTCACAATTAGGGGACTTCGGAGAAGCGAGTTCTATAGGAGAAAATTACGGCGACCAACTTTTCGGGATGTGCGCGCAAGGCATTTTTTTTCAGTAGAAAAAATGTCCAATGGAAATTTTCCCTTGGAAGGTAAGGAAAAAGATTACAATGCATGGGAATAACAAACATTAAAATAAAGGATTTGCAGTTAAAAAATCGTTAAAGAGTGAATATTTTCTTAAGCAAAGATTGAGGAGGAGCAAGCTGATCTAACCTTCCGTATGTAGGTCACAATAAAATCACGGCAAAATAGACTTCCCATAAATGAAGCTATTGCCGGCCTCGGTGGCGGGGGGGTTACGTTCTCGCCTACCAAACAAGAGGTCGCGGGTTCGAGTCCCGCCTGGGTAGGTTTCCCCGGTCCAGGGCATGGTCGTTTGTGTACGTTTACATGTTACATTTGTTGAACACCCCGGTGTAAAATGGCCAATAAGAGCTGTATCCGATGGTTTGAGAATAAAATAAATAAAATAAAATATAGTTAGAAACACGCGCAAAAATTCTTTCCGCGTATGTGACCAGACGACGGCTACGGAATACCTCGCTACTACAATCCATGGCACTGCCTCTGAGACCCGAGCACTATTTTCACGCAAAATATTTTTTTTTACTTTAAACATAGAATGTTAGAATGACTCTTTCCATCCAAATTCTCATCATATGGCATTAAAATAATAAACAGACTATAGTTGAGCGGGCTGTATTAAAACGCTTAAAGGTCACTTGCTGAACGCGAGTAGTTGACCGCAGCGCTGCACGGAGCATGGTGATAGGTTGGTATGTAGCACTTCAATTAAAACTGATTTGTTTCTCAAATGGTAATTTTCATTCTCTGTGTTAAACATGATAAAAAATTTCAACTTTTAAAGATATTTGAATTTTATATTACTTTTCTTTATTACGCTCCCTATTACTTTTAAAAGCTCATATCAATATATATTTGGTGAAAATTCTAGAAATTAATTTCAAAGTAAATCATTTTCCACATTCTAGCCTTACTACACTGAAAATATTAGATACTTGAAAAGTGACCACTTTCCCATAACCAACTGGCACGGACTAATTCGGTATTTTTTCATGCTGCTGCAATTATCTGCAATACCAACGTAGAAATTTTGAAGTGGAAAATTTGTACCTCACTAATCACAGTTGACAGAATACATTTTTTGGTGGCGATCGTGTAGTGGTGAACCCAAACCTATAGCATAAATTTGAATATACGCGGACTACAAGTGCTCCTAAACCCACAGAAGTTCACATCAACTAAACGGCGTAAACTTTATCACTCTAGTTAAGAGCAACCCCTTAATCGAAAGTTCTCCTTCAAAACTTCGAGATTAATTGACTTCTTTACCGTCTGCAGGTCACCGCAGGATGAGGACGGCCACCAACTGCTTCCTGGTAAACCTTAGCATATCTGACCTGCTACTGGCCCTGCTCAACTGCGCCTTCAACTTGGTCTTCATGTTGGACGGCGATTGGCCCTTCGGCGCCGCATATTGCTCCCTCTCCAACTTCGTGGCCAACTGCAGTGTGGCCGCCTCCGTGTTCTCCCTCACGGCCATTTCCGTCGACAGGTAATCATTCCAATTGGAAATCCCACACCCCACATCTCTGACTTTAACCTTTCCTGGCATAACTAAAACAAAGTATTAGTTATGCCAGGGGTATACAAAGCATTTACAAATGCGCAGGGTTGGAAAGAATTAGGTCTGAAGCTGGACTCACCCTGCTACATAGGAAGAAAAGACCATAAATTTAAAATTAAGTTAAAAAAACAGAAAACAGACATTTTGAGAAAGTCCTTCCTACATAGAGCAATAAAGGAGTGGAATTACCAAATTGAAGTGATTTTTAAAGTCTTCCCTGCAAATGCCAAAATTTTTAGGAAGAAGTGTGCATCACTTATTTATTAATTACATAATGATTTAAAAGGGAGAGTGTGAAGTTGGGTCAAGGCTAATTTTTTTGGTTGAATTACATTAGAATTAATCTATTTAATGGATTGTTTTAAATTGTTTTATTGGGACAATGTTAAATTTTTAGTTGTATGAGATTTGAATTAGTGTATTATTTTTACCATGGATATCTATTCTGTTGTTATTTATGTACATCTAATGCTGCCACCAGGCAATAGGCTACTTGCAGCAATGTATCATAATAATAATGACTACCGCTTCTACACACAAAATAATACCTCTAAAAAATTATTTCATTCAGTGGTATCATGAATTTCAATTCCAGAAAATCGCGCAAAATTTCAGCCATAAAATCTCATCTGAAAAATCAAATACCAGTCCACAATGGATGAAATTTTAGATAAAATTATAATATGGCTCAAATTTTACACATTTTACGATTTTCTGGGATGGAATTTTAAGATACGCCTGAAAAAATAATTTTTTTGAGATACCACCCTTTCTTTGCGGCTAGGATCCCAGATTCAGAAAGGTAAAGAAGTTTTGAATATCCTCCATCAGAGGATACACAAAAAAATTCTCAACTTATTCAACCTGATAAATGCATAATAATCGCGAATATATAGATTTTTAATATTTACGATATAATCATGATCTGTGATGGATTAACAACCTTCATGCACCGAAGACATTTATATTCTCTAAGTAGCAAATACGTGGTTGTTATTTTAAAAACGCTTAAACCCTTTAAGAACTAATGATGCATTGTTTTGGCGAGAGTTTCAGAAGTGCCGAAGTAGAGTAGTAGTTTTTATCGGCGAGTAATTCCGTTATTCAATGAATTTTTTATTCCAGGAAAGTATAAAAAAGTCCTTTCGAAGCATCTGAGTAGTTGATATGATGGTTTAGTTGTTATTTCTAAAGTCAAGCGCATTATGTCTAAATACCAACCGAGCGAGGCTAAAAATAGTATACCTACGCATGGTAGGACACCGCGTAATTTTCGATATGCTACGTTGTTGGACGTAAAGCAATGTAACTCCATTAAGTTAAGCCAATTCAATAGAATTCATACCCTCAAAATTATCATATTTCCAACCCTGATGTTATAGAAAAATAAATATTTGTGAAAACCCTGGACTTGAACGAAAATCGTTGCGCTAAATAGAAAGGTCCGGCAGTGAATATGCAGCGGCTAGTAATTCCGTCATTGAATGAAATTGTTTGTTTCAGAAAAGTAGAAAAAAGTCCTTTTAAAGGCTCTGAGTAGTTATTGTGACGATTTAGTTGGTATTACTGCAATCTCGCGGGTTATTCCAAGTGCCATTCTATCTGAAACAGAGCTCTAGTATGTAATGCGGCACATCGAAAAGGGATTTAATAATTGGCACAGAACAATAAAAAGCTTTTTATGAAAGATTTCATTCATGTAGCGGCTTTTTCGACGAGTTGTGAATAATTTTTAGCTTTTACCTACTCCGAATTCAAATCTCTCTTTTGATTACTCTACTTTCATTTGCCGGCTAACGCACAATCAGTTTTAGTATTTAGCCAATTTCCTTTTTTGAAAACAAAGCTCTTCGATAACGTACACAATTCACCTCCGGCGACATCAAACTGCTCGGGAACTGCTGCGCAGCGAGATAACATACGATTTAGGAACAGTGGCTCGCGTTCTATTTCTAATAGTCCTCTAAATTCCTCTGTTTTAGGACTACGTGGCGCGGAGAGAAATTTTCAATCATTGCGCGATAAAACATGAGAAAAAAGGCTTTGAGAATGGACATACCGCTGACTAACACTGGTGATTATATATATTCTCCATTAATTCAATTGTTCTTACAATGCTTTTTTCATCAAAGCAAAAATGTTATGGAGATTGCAATTAGCGAAGGCAAATGATCGCTGATAGCAAAAATTCACTCTCGATAGAGAAATAAAAATACTGAGAATAAAATGCTCTATACATCTAATTTTTAAAAAATATTTTCCGAAAAATTGTATCACACGTGCTGTGATCAAAAGTAGGGATACGGAGCAAAATATTATATGATGGCGGTGAATTATCTGAATATGAGTCGGTGAATAGGATGGATAAATGAGGTCAAAATCATACTTAGTATACCAAATCATTTTAGAAATATCAACGACAAGATTTTCCCCAAGGTCTAGGAGCATTAACTGTTTGCCTTGAAAGTTTGAGACAAGAACAAAAGCTGAGTCCAAAGTGTTATCTTTATCCGACAAACAAGCTTTTTGCTCATGCATTAGAGCGTCAATTTGTCATTTACATTTGTCTTTTACATTAAAACGATCTCAAAAATGATTCAAACAGCACTCCGGTGTTTTAATTTCCTCGTGACATGGGTAGCTTAATTTTCTCATTCCCAGGAAAAAGTTTACTAACCGTCTATTCAAACCCCCTCACTCGAATCAGACCGTTCGATACTATCGTAGAAGAGAAACTGTGCGACCAGGATAAGCAACCTTTTACTTTAATTGATATCGCCGATACTAATTCTATATTCTCTATTCCATGTTTCTAAAAGATGTATGAATAAAATCTTGCAGAGTATTTAAATACTTTCCTAGAGTAATTTGCTACTGTTTAACACTTGATTCGGTAACGTAACATTCCCCTCAATTGAACTCTAAAAGCTTCTGCTCCTAGTCTTCACTCTAAGCTTCGACACACAAATGCCTAACTTCGAAGCTCGGTTTTATTTTGAAAATAACTCTTTTCTGCCCCCATTTACATATGCCTTAGAACGATTGATTTTTCTACTCCTGCATCTCTCACAAAATTCCTGCATAAAAGTTTTCACATACAAGAAGCAGGTATTCACTCGTAATTTCGATAATTTTCTAAACCACTCGATTATTGATACAGTTATTCCTGTCCCGAGTAAATTTTTGCAGCAGAAACCCACGAGAATAGCCTAACTAGGCATATAAATTTGTGAGTAGATTTTGGGAAGCATTAAAACAGCAGGAACTCCCATACTCTCAACCAGTTCAACCCCGCTACGGCGGGGAAAAAACTCCTCCTAAATCCTCGTTTTACGGGTAGGGACTAAGCTTGAGCTGCAGAAAATCGGAGATAAACTTAAAGTTGTCCAAAACAATTCCCGCATATAAATTTAACTATTTCCTTTCATATAATGGGGATCACTTCCACTCTATCTATGGGCACCTATTTAAGTGTGACACCGTGTACGCAAATATCTCAATCTACATTTACATCAACGAGGTCCAGTGAAAGCCACCACCAGAGTGTGTGGCACGGGGTGACACAAAATTAGGCATGCAGCCCTCATCCTAGTCCTAATCAGACACGCGCTCGCTTGCCGGACACAGGCCAAGCACACGGGACAACGACCCGTGGTCAGACCAGAAACCAGGAGAGTGCTAAGGACACGAACATCCTACCATTCAAATAAAACCATTATTTAGTAAGTGAAAATGAAAAGATATAGAACTGAAACTAACCTTTAGAAATACTACTAATATGGTTAATTATTTTTTATTGCTTAAATCGAAAGATTATTACTCCTGGAGTACTTATTTCACGCTTTTAGATTTTTAAATTACGATATCTATTTTTAGCGATTAAATGAAAAGTGAAAATTTTCAATCGCGCGAAAACGCGACAGCTAAGTATGAATGCTGGGAAAACCCCGTGTGACGTCATTCTGGTTCCCGCTGTCGGCGAGTGAGGTGACCTTGGGGCGAGGCTTTGAGCGCTAATACGATGCAGGCTGCTAGACAAGTCTGCAAGCAGGTAGCGCTTGGCTTAAATAAGGATTATCTTTTATTATACCTTATCAAACGAAGGAAACTTTCCGACCTTAGGCAGTTTTAATAGGTGATTATTAAGACATGTTTCCCTGAGCTCTGTGCCTCATGCATGCATTGGTAATCTCAGACGATATAAAACTCCTATCTAATCGTATAGAGACTAGGTCCCTGAGACGTCACGTGGAGTGTCATCGCATGGGCGCCAATCTGGCCTTTTTCAAATGCAGCCAAAATTGACCATTGCCATTCGTCTGAACTGGGATTACTAAAACCAAATAATTTGTATATTATGAATACACAAATGGTGGGTAACGAATTGCAATCAATGCCTTTCGTTTTCTTTGATGAAGGAAAGTACCCTATTGTCCTTTCATATCATGTCAAAAAACCTGCAGGTATATGGCCATAGTGCATCCGCTGAAGCACCGGAAGTCGAAGCGGAGGGCGAGATGGGCGCTCGCCGCCATTTGGACCAGCAGCGGACTCCTAGCCCTACCCTGCCTCCTCTACTCCACCACCATGGTGCAATGGTGAGACCAAGCTCATGTATCATTATTAGTATTTTAAGCAGTTCGATCGCTCAAGGCTCAACTATGAGAAACTTCGGTGTAAATTCATGTGTACCTACAGTTCAGTCCAGCCGGCGAGAGTTGTCCGATGGCACTTTAAAAGGAGGGGCGGAGAACCCTGCGCTAACATGGTTTGCAACCAATCGCTGTCCCCCAAATGCACCCCACACCCTTGCCTGGTCATACAACGTTGTTACATGCATATGAAGCACTGAAACAAGCCTGAACTGGCAAAATAATCCCTTTCTGCGAATCGCCGAAACAAAGGATTCTTCCTTTGGGTACTTCACGCTCATCGTCCCTTCTGGCTCCTTCCTTCGCGGAACCCTTTTGTGTACATGTGATGTGGGCGTTTCCCTTTCTTACCTGGCAACCTTGCCCCCTACCCCTTCTAGCTGTCAATGGACAACTCACGGCGGCCGGACTGTAAAACTATACTTGACACCCTCTCGATCCCGCCACCGGAAACAAAAATGATTAATTTTCTTACGCAATGGCGATCCCTAGAGAATTTCCTTAGTGTTTGAAACCACTAATTCAATATGAAAAACTCGCTTCGTTGCTTGAGAGAACGCACGAATCTCGCTCGCTCTGGCTTTCTCCGAGACGTTTTACACGTTCAAAACTTGAGTTATCATCTGGAAATTTTCAGGGTACATGCAGTAGACACTAATCAGCATTTGCTCGCATCTTAAAACCTTTTATTTTACCCCAGTATAAAGTGCTTGTTGAACCTGTCTGTCTTCACATTCTATGTCTTTTCTATGTACCCAAATAATTTTTAAATGTCATGTGGACATGAAACCTATAATACGCCACGGAAACAAAAATATGACCAGTTGTGCGGGAAGTCCTCTTGAGCTTCGTTATCAGGTTCTGTCCCCAAAACATACGGTCATTTTATGCCACCCGAATATATAATACACCATTTCATACTATTGATTGAGTTTCATTTCTTTGGATGGGATAATTTCAAATGGGAAAACAGTGTATTTAATTCTGAAGAAATAATTATTAAATTTACAACCTTTTCAGGTACAAAACCGGGGAGTCGAGATGTGTTTGTTTCATGTTATGGCCCGATGGAAGCTTTCCAACCTCTGTGACGGAATACACGTAAGCTTCTCTATGTTTACTTTCTACTGACTAATTCTTAAGCTTAACTTACAATTATTCCAATGTTAATGCATGTAGATGTATTATTATTACTTCAGGCAAAACAAAATCTAAAATCCAAATATTTTAATTGAAATTGAATTATTTGGTCGAAAAGGTAAAATACGTAAATCTCAGGTGACTAATGATTGATATAATTGAAAAACTTCTTCATGAGAGAAAATATTATGTAATGAGTATGTCCATGCTTAAAAATATCTGGAGGTTAAGCACTCTAACAATATATTGGATAATTTTATTTCAGCAAATTTATGATGGAAGGAAGCTTATAAATATAACTCATAGAGAAGCGAACTTATCACTTACATTCTGATATCAAGGACACAGGTATTGATGTACTTTCAACCTAATAAATGAGAAAAACTAACCTATTTCTTTGAATGTTATTTCCGATTCAGTTTTGTACTTGGTGAAGTAAATGTTCTAAATTTATCGTAGCCATAAATTAATCTATTTTAAACAATCCAGGTTTGTGTGCAACAAAATTTTGTGCACATTTACTGCCGCAGATGTTTTTTCCATAACTTTCAATGGTGTTAAAATTTACTCACTGGAGTACACAGCAACAGAAAAAAAACTGGCTAGCAAGAAAAAGTTATGAACATGTATTTCCGACGCAAAAAAACAACAGTAGAATTCAATTTCAGAAGATTCCATTATAAAATTATCTAACACCACGGGCACGGTGTTCGTGGATACCAAATAACTAAAAAAATTGATTCTCGTAAAGGACACAGGATTATAACATTTTTTTCTCCAAAGCATCCCTTCTCGACAGAATGAAAGGACACGCTTCAAGCTTATCTCTCACCGTTTTTGACAATGTTTACGTCTAAGGGAAGCTTTTGTCCTACGATTTTCCTTTGATGACACTACAGGTTCATCCTTCAAATGCATCAATCGTTGAATAACGAAAAAATATAACGAAACTCCATAACATCTCTTGTCTTTTGGTTGCAAAGAAAAATTAGATAACACACGTAGATGTCTACCGCAAGCAGAATAAAAATGAAAATTATTTCAGGGGAGAGGATATACCCGCATTTTTCCATTAGCATGACGAGTGCAGAGACTAGCGTGACAAAAGAATAAAATGAAAGAATAATTAGAACGCAGTGTCCCATATTTTATCACTTAAAATTTTCGCGATCACATTACACGTCCTAAACAAAACTACTGCGGTAGTGATGGCGAAACGAACTAGTTGAGAGACCGTATTCCTAGGAAACCTGCAGAGAACACTTCTCAAACTTTTTATCTCCGTGAGTAAATGTATTTTGACACATCACGGAGTCTTAGCAGATGATAATATCACCGTAAAACTTTGTTGATAATTCCACATTTTATTTTATACTGCTAAAAAATTGCGGTCAGTGTAAACATAAATGCATTAAAATTTTAAATTCAAATGTGAATTTGTTTTGACTTATTTTATCACACCATACCTCATCAAGTGATCGTTTTCATTATACTGGGAAGAAAAAAGGAAATATTCATCCATACGGAGAAATATCCGAGTTGAGATCCATCCATGCTTACGAGAGATAAAAAAACTCCCGCAACTGGGACCATGGAGAGTACCCGATGACGACGCATGAATGCCTCGAAACTCGCACTACGAGGCTAAATAAAAGTGGACGCATATAATATGCACCGTTTTCCCACATGACATTAGGCAATGATCGAGAGCCTTTACATAGACTCTTTTGATGGATATAAGGGTAAATATACTAATTAAGTGGCCTATTGTAAACGTGAACAAACCAAGGCTCTCAGCTTCACAGCAACTTGATAATACACATGTGGTGTCGAAACTTAGCTCTGTTGAATCAAACTTTGAATTGGAAGTAACATGATATTTCTTCTTCATTTATCTATGTCCATCACCTCGAAAACCGCAGTATTATGTCAATGCATCGAATGGTTTGCAACAAATTACATTGCACAACCACAAACAACCATGCCCTGAAGGGCAACCTACCCACGCGAGATTCGCACCCGCGACCTTCAGGCGGCATACGTGGACTGTATCCCGCCCCTATCACTGCCAAATACTTTCGTAAACTGATGCCTCTGCCTTTCGCGAACCATCCGAATTTGTATGCACACATGCACAAAGCTTAGTTTCTACCGATCGAGTGCTTGAGAATAATATCCGAGTCAGGTACCCATGCATTTTCACACCTAGCATGTCCGTCGCACACAAGACCAGCATCAAATACTTTCGCAAAGTAATTCCCTCTTCCCTTAGCGAACCACCCTCCCTTTGATATACGTACATGCACAAAGCTGAGTTCCTATCGATCGAGTGCTTGAGAATAATATCCGACCAGTCACGTACCTATGGGTTTTGACACCTAACATGTCCGTCGTGCTCGGGACCGATAGTCACAATTTTATTTTTTCCTCCTCTCTCGCCCAACAGGTACAACGTGATCTTCCTGGGCGTGACGTACGCGATGCCTTTGACCGTGATGGCGGTGTGCTACTCGCTCACGGGGCGAGTCCTCTGGGGCAGCGGGTCCATCGGAGAGATGACTCCGAGGCAGGCACAGGCCATCTCGACCAAGAGGAAAGTAAGTCATTTCGGCGTCGACCGGTCGATTTCAATTTGCATGGCCCGCGCGCACTCGGATGCATTAACTCATCAGCCGGAGAGAGAGAGAAAGAGATATCGACAACGCAGCAACTCCGACAATTTATTGCCCGGGAGAGAGGATAAATAGAAAATCCAATCAGGTGGATGTGTCGCAGCTGGTGATCAAATTGAAGCCGCACAAAAAATATTGCATAAAAAAATATATGAGTCGTTCGCGACGATAAGGGTTTTCCGTTTAACGCCACATTTGATGCAAAACATATCCTTTTTCCTAGGTTACTTTGCATCAAAGTGACACAAAGTGAATAAAATTAGCGCAAAATTTTTCATTCAGGGTACAGAGTATCCATTTGCTTCGTGATATGGGAGATAACTATCACTATGCTTTCCCTAGAGATAATTTTTATAGATATGATTTTACATCCATGATTTGAATTTATAAAAAAACGCCAATTCCCGGTGGATTTCCTTCGTTATTTTATAGAGTTATGGAAAATATATGCTCTAATTCACGAGGAATTCACTGTTATTTATTTTACGTGATGCAAGCGAATAAAATCTTGTTATCTATACTTTGATAGGCAAATATTTAACCTTTTTGGGCATTTTATACACATAATCAACGTGCACCCACTCCTCATGAAAAAGAAAGTATCGTTTCGCTGAAATTCCGATTTTATTTTTATGTGTATCAAATCAAACTTTTTCTGCTTTTGAAATTGAGAATCGTGCGCTTATTTTTCTACGTAGCAGACTATATGAGCAAACGAGATCATACGAAAACTAAGTCAACCGTTTAGTTAACTTTTTCATTACTGAGAGACAGTCTGATGTATCTTTGTCACAGGATAACGGAACAAAAATTTGCACTGACAGAAACTAAAGGGGACTTTTTTTCATTTAGAGATTCCAAAGCAAATCACTCTTGAAACGATTTCCTTTGCAGTTATCACTTATTTTGTTTTAATAGTTACTAAAAGAAACTAATTTTTCAAACATTCCTTCGTGAAAAAAAACCTAATTTACAATTATGAAATTAGAAATGTTTGCGGTATAGACACATTTTTGCGTAAGTTAAAAGCAAACTTTGCATTCTTATTGTTTGAACGCAAAATAATGAGGACTACATATAACTAGATCATGTTCCAAACCAAAACTTTAAAAAATTGAATTTTAAACACCCGGAAATTAACCGGCATAGCATAGATATGATGATAACAAAGATATTATGACAAACGCATGATAAAATTGACTCGGAAATTTTACGAAAGGTAATGAAGAACGGATGGAGAAATTATGACCGACGCCTTTAGTTCCTTTCTCTATCTTTATATAACATATACCTATCATGAAAATTTGTGATAAAAAATCTGGTCTACTTTCTGGACCATATCGTCTACTAAGGCAAAACAACGCAGGAGAGATCACTAAAGGCCAATTTTTTAAAGCGTTTTTCCTCACTATGACTGGTTTACACATTTCTTCCTGACACAGGCAGTAATTATCCAATTTTCAGAAAAATTCCACATAGAGCTTAAGAATTTCTCCATTGGATGACGTCGTTCAATTGTATTACACAATATCTTTTATCGTAGCTTGTAACTTTATACTTCAATTGTAAACAATTTACAATAGAAAGAATTTGTCAAACCTTTTTTCTTCATTAAAAAGAAACTAATTTAAAACTATTAAAATCGAAATAGATGTGGTACAGGTAAATTTCTACCACAGCTGTAGACAGTCTTTACTCTCTAGTTATTGGAACGCAAATGAATGACAGTTTCATATAACATAATAATTTCTTCGCGAGATGATGTTCATCTGTATTACATAATGATTTTTCTCGCAGCTAGTAATTGTATGCTTCAACTTTCCCAATCTACCGTTTTTTACTCCGCTCACTACAAAGGTGGTGCGAATGCTGGTGCTGGTCGTCAGCGGGTTCAGCATCTGCTGGCTGCCCTACCACGCCTACTTCCTGTACGTATTCCACCACCGGAGGGCTGCGGGGGCGGCCCACGCGCAGCACGTCTACCTGGCCTTCTACTGGCTGGCCATGTCCAACGCGGCGCTCAATCCACTCATCTACTACTGCATGAACGAGAGGTAGGTACCAAAAACTCCCGTCCCGCTCAATCAAGGCCTCTTGTGCGTGCCACGCAGCAATGAGAGACTTTTACCCATTGTAACCCAATGCTGCTTCTGAGCAACACCAAAAATGTTTAAATTTTCTGCTCTATTTAGAAAAGATCTAAACTGCTCATTACTTTGTGGAGTAAATTGTAATGACGAATTATTTAGCTGCCACGATAATAATGATTGGGTGCAAAATTTTCAAGTTTTCGACATGAAAAATCTTGAAATTTGATTCGTCCTAAAAGCAGCTCTGGGTTGCAAAGGGTTAATTGCGTCAATAATGGGAAAAAGTGCACGAACCATAGACGCCATCCCCAGTAAAAGGAGTGCAGGCGGTGACCCATGGGAAAATGGGCTCTTTCGATCTTTATTTCGGAAAATCTCGGCGCGCAATCAATGCAGAAAAGAGCCATCCGCGCGCAGTATCCATTAATGGTCCAAACAAACGTACGCCCCGACATACTGATCGAATGGATTGGTATAAGCGAACTCGAGGTTGCTTATCGAGCGCCTAAGTTCCTTTACCTAATCCTAAAGTGATCACTGAAGTGCGGTGGACCTTTGTTACATGAACCCATATGAGTAGCTACCTTCAGCCTAACATAAAAACATGGAACTCACCGCATGCCAGTGGCAGCAGCTTAAAGAGAAAATTCTACGGTATGATAAAATAATGTAACTAGGAGTCTAATGCTTAATTTATACCACTTACATACGACAAATCTCTGAAAATGTGCGATTCAGGTTACCATAATGGTTTCTAGTAACTAAGGATTGCGGTAGTTACCACGAGAAAAGGGAATTATTCACTTTACATTTACCGTATATAGAGACGATTAACGAATACATACATTATAGGAAGAGTTAAGGGAATTAATGCCACCCTTTGCCATGTATGCTTTTTACTTTTACATTCATGAATATAATGATCCGATGCAAACAAACTAGCTCATTGTAATAGTTCGTTATTTATAGCTAACGTGCAGTATTGAGTAATAGCTCTATTTTATCTAATGCGCATGTTCCTTTTTCCTTGAGAGTCATCAACAATGAAATACAATTACGACAAATAATGGAAAAAAAGACAAAATAAAAGCGATTATTCTGGTACGTACTATGATCAAAATTCCGTAGACAAAATGTTACAGATATTCCATAGGAAGGAAATATTGAGATACCCTATCACGTTAACAATAGAGAATCTTCATCGATATAAGGAATTCTTCATCGGTTTATGAATGGATCCCTAAAACGTGGAGGTTCTACATGGTGACGCATTAAAAATCAAGATTCGTTTAAGCCAAGACGTTTTCAAGCTCAGCAAGTTTACGATGGTCCCAACTTAATGATTTTAAGTCCCCTTATTACGAGCAGTTTCACTTAAAGCTTGGCATATCGACGAAACAATTGAAAAAATGAGAACAACCATCATAAAATCCTCAATGGTAGAGTCAAATTCTTTCATTGTAGATCCACCATTCCACCAAATCATTAAAACTATTATTGCCACTGTACAGAGATTTTCAAAAAGTCGTCGCATTAATAAGTTATCACATTAAAAACCAGGTACGCTTTGATCCTCTGTTAAGGTGGCCCACGACTGTTTTCATATGTCATATAATTTGGAGAAACTGCAATAGAAAAGCGGTAAAAATTTAATTTTCCAAACATGAAAGATTTCACTTTCAACTGAATTCAATGTCATATTATCCATATGATGCTACGTATATTTTATATCCATGAAGGGTATTGATTTTTAGCTGTTGATTTTGTATATGCTTGTTCCTATTGCTATTTGCCCAGTCATAAAATTAACATTCTCAATTTATTTAGGTTCCGTTCCTACTTTCAACAAGTAATCTGCCAGTGCCGATGCTTCAGGAGTAATGAAGAGACCAGTATAGCACTTGGCCATCACCCCAAAACCTGTGTTTCGGCGCAAACGGGCTGCCAATCAGAAGTCGGACGGGCGATCAGGACAGGTAAAACAAGTGGCTGGCCATCACACAAGCGAGAAGATAAATTGTAAAGTTATTATTTTTCAACCCTTTAAAACCTCTACTCGTAACCAATATTTTAAGCCTAAACAATATCGAGGGCTCCCAGGGGTTCTGCGAAAAAGAATATTAATGCATGCATGATATATTGGAAACACTTACGTTTAAAAAATTATTCCAGCAACGAATTCGTCGAAAACGTATCCTCTCTCCTTTTTTCATGGGCGCTTCTTTCCCAAAATTTTATAATTCATGCGAATATGTAGTGGAATCGCTTGCACGAATAAAATTGAGTAGCAGAAAAAATTTGTAATTTGAAACTAACATGAAATTTTATGCGTAATAAGTTCGCGAATATCAAGAGAATAAATTATCCAATTTATAAATTTGACAGTTTCGTTATATATGGAAATGAAGGCAAAATATTCTGTGGAACAGTAACCTCTCTGAGTTCCGTGATCCATCGTAAACTATGATTAAGCAAGAACTATTATCTCGCGAATTCCTTGTCTTCATACCGCTGTTACTATTTTCCCCAATTTATTCATTCATTAAACTTTTTGACCCAGTAATTGAAGCGTAAGCCAATCGAAAGTTTACCCGGATACTGTAAGCCATCGCGCGATTCATGTTATTTTTTGAAAGGAAGGATAAAGAAGGATATAAACACCCCATCGAAGTTTTTAATGCCGAACTGGTGGCGCAGCTATAGCCATGGGGATTGAATGGGGATTTTTGGGACCAATTTTGGCCGTCGTCGTAACCCAAGGTCTACATTTGCGGAGATAAGGTTTGCTGATGTATTTTCGCAATTACAAAGGTTTCGAGTGAGGAGGGAAACGAAATTTATGACATGTTGTATGAGGGAAAAATTTAACCTCCTTATGCTGATAATTGCTGATATTTATGCACCCCCAGTCAAAATTGAATTGGTTTTCCCTGATATTGATCGCCTCTCTGATGAGTGGAAGTTTATAACTTTCAACTTCAGCGCTAACATTTATCTCTACCAATTGCGAAACCTATTGACTCGTGCCCTGTCCACTCATACCACATGCGTCATCGTAAGTCCCCGTTAGATACTCCGTTTAAGTCCTTCGAGACGAGTTTGTACTAAGCGTGATGTGTTCACGATCTATTTCTCGGCACGCTTTCCGCGTAAATGCCTTCAATTTTGATCGGAGATATATCACTAGCATTTTCCTAGATGCTTTATATCTGCTATGATCTATGTGCAAGCTTTTAAACCACGACTTGTACGCTGGGCCATCTAAATCATGAAACTCTCTCAACGGAGGCAATAGGGTGGTTTCCTATTATTTTTTTATTGCCTTAATCGAAAGATTATTACTCCTGGAGTACGTATTTCACGCTTTTAGATTTTTAAATGACAATATCTATTTTTCGCGATTAAATGAAAAGTGAAAATTTTCAAGCGCGCGAAAACGCGACGCTCAAGTATGAATGCCGGGAAATATCTCCGTACGTCGTATTTCTGGTTCCCCCTCCCGCCCGGTGAGGTGACCTTGAGGCGAGGCTTAGCGCTGATACGTCGCAGGCTGCCAGCGGGTAGCTGAGTACCTTGCTGAATGGTAGCGCTTGGCTTAAAAAAGGTTTATTAATACCTTATCAAACGAAGAAAACTTTCCGACCTTAGCCAGTTTTAGTAGGTGATTATTAAGACATGTTTCCCTGAGCTCTGTGCCTCATGCATGCATTGGTAACCTCAGACGATGTATAACTCCTATCCTCTCGTGTAGAAACTAGGTCCCTGTGACGTCACGTGGAGTGGAATCGCATGGGCGCCAATCTGGCCTTTTTCAAATGAGGATAAAATTTGACCCTTGCCATTCGTCTATACCGGTTTTTCAAAAACCAAATAATTTGTGTATTATGAATACACTAATGGTGGGTAACGAATCGCAATCAATGCCTTTCGTTTTCTTTGATGAAGGAAACTACCCTATTGCCTGAAAATCAGCGCCTTTTAAAACACTTACATCTTTTCCCTTCTTTTCCAACTGCCCCTAGCGTTTCCACCTCATCGGCTTAAGTCTTTTTGACGGCAAAAATACAGCGGTCCAATTATTTTTACAAAGAAGTCAGCGGTAGTGGGTTACAATACGTCAAACATAGGTCCGGGGCCGCGAAATCTTTTATGAAAAGATAAGAAGGGCTTCCAAACCATAAATTAATTATTATTATAAAAGTATTTTACCGTTTACGGTAGGTTTCCATGGAGCACTAAAGAAGTCATCTGGGAGCCTCCCTTTCCTTCCAGCACTGCCTTCTTTAATTCACTGTAAGGCCTACTCCCTTTCATTCCATCTAAAAATCCTTTTCTTTACCTTCCCCTCCCTCGTTTACCTAACATTCTACCCTCTAACACCATTTTCAACATCCCCTCCCCGCTAAGTACTCCTCCCATCCATGCCTTCTGTCTCCTCCGTATCTCATATAAAAGCTGCCTCTCCTCGCCAACCATATTCAGCACTTCGTGGTTCCTCCTCCTCTCCGTCGACTTCACCTTCTCCATTCTTCGCCACACCCACATCTCGAATGCTTCGAGTCTTCTCTCGTCCTCCTTCCTAAGTGTCCACGTTTCTGCACCGTAAAGCGCTACACTCAAAATCAGATTCTTCACTAACCTTTCCTTTAAATTCTTACATAGCGAACCTCTCAGAAGCTCCTTCCTGTTCATGAACGCCTCTTTTACTGATGCAATTCTTTTCCTGATATCCTTAATACTTTTCCTCTATATATCCGTATCCGTTTTCCTCTAACGTACTGCCTAAACAGTTGAACTGCTCAACCTGCTCAAGTTTTTCACCACCCACCTTTATCTTAAGTCTCACATTCCTCGCTCGTGATGCTTTACAAAACCGCATAACCTTGGTCTTCTCATAATGGGAAAAATGTAAGTCCTCATAAAAAACACTTATTCTTAAGTTCTTATGTTATTTAATTTGCGCACAAGGTAGAATACATGAATTGCCACCCACATCGAAGTAGGGTGATTTTAATAAAAGATTTCAAACTTATCATCATGCCTTGAGTTTCCTTTTCTGGGTAAAGAGAGTCAAATGTCAAATACACAAGTTTTAATGAACGATATCCATTAAAATTTGGCAGAAAACAACTGCCATCTTTAAGAAAAACGTAACGTGGACCAATAAGCAGGATGAGCAAACATCAATATTTTGTGATAATCACTAAATACTTTCTGATTGAAAAATTAAGTGCTTTTTTGTACCGCATGCGTCAATATCAAAGGTAAAACTTAGAACGCAATTTCAAATTAAAATAAAATTACAAGCCAAAAACATAAGAATTTTACCATTGGACTCAATAACGGTATTTTCCTAAAATTAAACAATACTTTGCGAAACTTCTTTGGTTGGCACTGAAATTCAGCAGAATTAGGACTATTACATGAATTCAGCTAAAAGTAATCCGACCAAATACTTTCAGCCCATTCAGGGAGGGATTACCAATGATAAATTTAAAAATAATTACATTTTAGTAATGATTAATTTAAAATCGAACATTATTCTTGATTGAATGTGTTAGGAAGCTTTGAAAAAATTCAATATGAATTGCTGTATTGACTTTCGGCGTTAAAAGGCAATATAAAGATATACAATGCCGGATTTTCAGGTTACCAAACTATTTTAGCTTCAATTAGAATCATTATTGTAATTACACGCAAATTAAATACAAGTATTTTGGCCTTAAACCTAACGTGACCATCTTCCAACTTAGTAATTTTCTCATAATTCCTTTATTGCCACACGACTTGGATGAGTTTACCATGCCATAAGTGGATGCGGAAAATAAGTATCCACGTTTCAACTCACTGCTTCCGTATCACACGTAAAGAAAGGAATGAATAGAACATAAACGATGGGACAAAAGCAACACTGATCCCTTCTTTACATATTAACAAACTTCATTGCTAGTACTTACAAATTAAATTCTGATATTTTAATCATAAAACCATCGTGGTTATGTTGATACCTACCAACTCAGAAATTTTATCATAATTCCTACATTACCACACGACTTAGATGAGTTTACATTATAAGTACCAAAAATAAGTAACCACGTTTCAACCCACTGCTTCTGTATCTCAGTAAAATAACGAAAAATACAAAAATAAATGATAGGACACAGACAATACCGATCCCTTCTCCACATACTTTTGACCGCGTGCCTTCGTTCAAATTCCCACACGCTCCACCACCCGCACTAATGACTTTTGTGATTCGACAGGAAGTCGACGGGTTCGCTGACTATATGGACCGCCGCCGAGTCCGGACATCGACCAGGACTTCGGCGGCGGAGGAGGAGGCGCTTTGGGCCGGAGGCGCCACGCGTCCAACGGCGAGGTCCACTCGTCGGTCCTCTGATGCGCGCAACATGGCCCCGGGCCGCACGGCGGCGGCGGACGGTGCCGCGCATGCGCGGGGCGGGAGGAAGGGAGACGCGCGAAAAGGCTGCCTCGCCCGGCCGGAGATTACACGGGACACTTAATCGGTAAGTGATGTGAGCCGAGCTTTCACGGTAATGAGGTCAACAAGTTAACGCCCGAAAAAGGACGCCGGGACCTCCATACACCCCCCACCCCCTTTGGTCGTGGACGTCCTTTTCCGCCAGCCGGAATATCGGCGCCGTAGAGAGGAAGGCCGCCCGTAAATTTGCGGAAATGAACCGCCGTGTTTACCCGCCGAGACCGTCCACCCGTCGACGACGGAGTGGCGGTAGGTGGTCGCGGGTTACGTCAAGAGATTGAAGGAATGCCGACCTCTCAAGGATGCAACCACATCTCACCGGTCCTTAAAATTGGCTGAATAATATCAAGCACCACTGAAAATCTGATAGTATCGAATGTTTCGAATTTCACCATTCGGGCATAGTAACCGAAGGTTTAAATCGAAGGGAGTGCCCGAAGATGCCACAAGATAGCTATTTTTTATGCGACCGCCAACTTTAAAAACCGTTTGTGATTAATTGGTAAATACGCGAATTATTATTTCCTAAAACATTAATGGACATTCTACTGCATGGAAGTAGAGTGTTTATAAATATTTAGGCAATAACTTGAACCAAACATTGGGAAAGATGAATGTTTTAGAACGTTTAATAACGGATAATTTAAGGAATACACTATCTCCGACATGTTATTTAATAGGATGCCTGGCCCTTAATGTAACATAAAAGCAGTATAAAAGTAACATTTTAAATTTAAAAAAACATGATCTCACGGTTAAATAAAATCTATTACACCAAGTCCGAACTCTTCAAAGGAGCAATTGAGGAATTGGGTAGAGGTCACTGTATTTTAACTAATTGGGTAATATGCATGGACTAACTTATTTGTTTTCCTTCAACACAATCCCTTAATTTACCCAGTAAAATAAAATGGAGTTGGGGAATCGAATTTTCGCCCTTTATTCCATTTAATACGAGTAAAGTCAAAGTGAATTTCTCATTTCAGAATCACTTATATTTTTCATTCAACGTAAAAAAATGTTTGATAATTTGAAAAATAAAACAGAAAG
The DNA here is from genome assembly GCF_921293095.1 of Ischnura elegans. NCBI lineage: Eukaryota > Metazoa > Arthropoda > Insecta > Odonata > Coenagrionidae > Ischnura > Ischnura elegans. The sequence continues at coordinate 81,125,750 of NC_060250.1, forward strand.
ATTTCATTGAAAATAATTGAAGCTTAAGAGATGCTTGAGTTTTTACTGTAATAAAGACGGAGCAAAAAAGTAAGATAGAAAAAATTAAGGTACAAATGAAAGAAAAGTTGAAGATAAAATAAAAAGTTTAAAATTAAGCTATAAAATTTTTGTGTCAAAGTAATAAAAAGGTAAAGTTACGAGGCTTTTAATAAAATACATAATATTTTAAGTAAACCGAAAGGATAATTCATGTATGAATAGCTACAAATGTACACAAAGGATTTCAGTAAGTACTTAAAATCAATCTGGAGAATTATTGAGTTTACTAAAGGAATTTTTGCTTAAGTAGTAGTAATTGTAAATCAAAACATCAAAAATCTTTACTTCGATAGCGTTTCCCAAAAAAAACAGACAACATGCAAATCGGCAGGTTGAGCATCCGCAACAACGTCTTTCCGGGACACGCAAATCGGAACTACGCTACGCAAACCGAAATCTTTATTTTTTTCTTCAACATTTACACTTAAAGTACATTAATTAAACTCTTTTAGACAGGATTCGGTGTCTACAGGCTAGTGCCTGTAGTTCACTCATTCAAATAGCATGCTTGCGTGGGGCGCAAACTGGGCGCATCTGAAGTTAAAAATAATCACTATTTGACGTAAATGAGAGCCATAATAATTGTGTTCGGGGGATTTATGCCCACTGATTTATAATAATACATACATATAATAACATAAATATATATTTATTGCTTCTAAAATAATTTAAAAATTACAATATCATATATACAAAACCAATTTTGGAGCTTGAGCTGGGCACAGAGGCTATTTCCTTTTGGAAGGATCACCTTCAGAAATACCACTGTAAAACTGTGCATTTTGTTGCATGATAAAAAAATGTCTTCCACATGAACTTTTCATAAATAATTAATGTGCAAAAAATTTAACCCAAAGAAAAAACAATGGGATTGATATCAAATAAAATGAAAAATGGAATATATTTTGAAAATACTTCTATGAGATATCCCCTATCATATTTTTGTTACAAAATAGAGTAAGTTTCACATATTTCAGGAAGGTATATATATCGTTACAGTTTGATTGCTTTTGGTAAACTGACGTAAAGTATAGTTCCCAATAAGAGAAAGCTTCGTTTAGCATATTAAAATTTGTTTTGGGTAGAGCATATGAAGCATTTTTTCGTACACAAAAAATTCAAATAATTTTGCCATACTGATTGATGAATATAAAGGTGCTTAACCTATATGAAGCGATCTTAACATGAAAGCGGATAGAAACCAGTTCACGTAGAAATAACCAGCTCACGGCGGGCAGGAATGCATTTCACCAACTTAAAGGCGCAAGGAATGGATACCGTAAATCGTCTTTGTATCGGGGTGCACCCTCAAAGTTGACGGCGAAGGGCAAAGACGACGATGCGGTCAGGGAAAAAGGATGCAAAATTCAAATTGATGGGCCCACTACACTCCAGGAGTAAATGAAACGGGGAATAGACGCACGGGAGCAGTTCCAAGGAAAAAATAAACTAACACATACCGCTAGAAGAGAGATGGATCGGGTGCTTGAGTTCCGGCACGATGATAGATGTTCCTCGCAATGTGTTTGCCATTCACAATGAGAGGGAGGTTCAGGGTCAAAAGCTTCCATTTTCTGGGTCTCCCAAGCTGACACCGCTCCGCATATTCTCTTGTGAGGGGAGTGGAAAGGAAATGACACCAGATGCCGCACCGAAACCACGTGACCCCGTTGCGAAATGTGCAACAGATGCCTTGAGGTGATGGGGAAAGGGAAGGGGTCGTCTACCGGTTTAGCGATCCCGTATCCTCGCATCCAACCCTTCTATACCTGAGGAGATGCCAGGGAATTCATTTTTGCTCCATTCCCTCCATCTTCATCCACCAAGTACTTTAAAGAAAGGACTAGGAGGTGCTTGAGTTTTGACTGCTTTAAAAACGGAATCCAAGTATTGAAAGAATGAAAAATTAACATTCATAAAATTTATAGTATAAGTCGCAAGGAGGGGCATGAATAGCTTCAAAAGCACCGAAACATTTTCGCTGTGTACTTAAAATTAATTCGAGCACTTTTTGATTATAATTATGTGTGAATTAATGCTTTAATCAAAACTATATACTTTTCTACCTGATGGTATGCCAGGGAATTCATTTCTGTTTCTTTCATTACTCTTTCTTAAACCGCCCATTCCTGTATTGTCGAACACTGTTTGAATACAAGTAAGTGTATAGTCATACTTTAAACGAAAACTGTAGAATTATATACCTCAGGGTACACCAGGGAATTTATTTTTTTTCATTCCTTCTATTTAGTGCTTGGTTTCTAAAATTTTAAGTAAGGGAACGCATACCCACACATTTAATCCGCAAATGACTTTTAAAATATAAGCCGCTCCCGCACCCCGCTAAAACTTCCGATTTTTTTAAACTTGAGATGAAAATTACAATGAGGAATCATGATTTACCATGTATAAAAAGACGGTGAAATTTTTATAATTTTTTTTAATATACGGTATTCGCAAATGGAGACAAATCGCATCAACTTGAGTCTTGAGTTGGACTTGAAAACTTTATCATTTCAATTTTCTCATCTCGCAGAGCCGAATTAAAGTACTCAATTTTCCCTGATAGGTGTTGTAACGCCTTTCCGGCCAAAATCAAGCACAGCTTCTACCTTAATCCACCCAGTTCTATAAAGTCGAACACTGTTTGAATAAAATAATGCGTAAAGTAATTCTTGAACCGAAAACTGGCCGTTGTTCTACCCATCCATAATTCGTTCAAGTGTAGGCCAACTTGTTCACGAAAACTGTGAGGCATACGGAACCAATGGGACAGATTATGTATGATATGAGGGTTGCGTAACGATCAGGATAATTGACAGTTACATATAATTTGTTTAATCATTTATTATTCATTTCAAGATGAGGTGAAAACAAAATGAAATTAAAAATGATCCATTCGACTTAACACCTCAAAATAAATTTTTTACTAAGTTTGTAAAATAACATTGCTTTCACAGATCACACATATTGACGCTAAAAACTACAGCAAGAGTACACAAATGCGTAAAATTCTATGAACATATTTTTTAAATACACTGCTTTCTTAAACTTGATGTAATTTTCATAAAAATAAAGTTATTCGTCCAAAATAATATCAAAATTTTGCGGACAATTAAATACAATAGCAACGTACCCTCATGTTACATGATTATAATCTATACATCTCGGTTTTTTTCTGCAGCAAAATTAGCATACTAGATTTATCAACATTATTACTTTGAGTATTATCGCCATAAAATCTTACGTAAATAATTTTATCTTTAAACACAATTTCCATAATAAATACCACAAAAATCTATTTTATTATCAGTCGATGAGACAAAACTAGGTGATTCGATTCTTAAATTAAAACGAAAATTAAAATTCTATTTTTACGGTACATTTTAAATCTTTCCTCTTCGGCATGGAGTTTCAGTTCTTGCTTCTATCTTTATGGATCTGTGCGGTTCTTAAGATTCAAACGCATTAATTAAAAGTAATTCATATCTTACATTGACTCTATGTCAGGACAGTTTCCGCGCTTCTTCAAATAATTAAGAAATTGCAATGTGATATCTAGTAATTGCTTCAGATATTGTTTACATATTGATGGAAGTGGTGTATTTTAACTCCAGCATAGTCAAAGCTTCCGATGTGATTTACCCAAAGGAGTCCCTAAATAGCATTTCTACTCTTAAAAAAATACCGCGTTTGGCTGAATGTTTGATTCTAATTTACCTCAGCACGATTAATCAATATTTGATTATTACAGTAACGGTGGAACTTAACTTCCCGGCAATACGTCTCTCTTTTACAAGTATTATTTCATTGAAGTGCCGATGAGTTTAAAATTAATGAGAACCAATTTAACGAAAAAAAGGCCACACACATTTTCATGTTATCGAATAAAGGTAGAGGTGGGAGGGAAAAACGATCGCATATAAATATCTACCCCCAAAAATTCCAACATCAAGAGAGATAAATTTCTATCCTCGATATTTACCTTGTTTCAAGCAACGAAAACTCGTATAACGATCTCATGCAGTTTTTTTATTGTTTCAAGTAGGGTAAGAAACAGTAAATTAGTTTTGCGGGAGATACTACGTGACTAAGAAGTAAAACTCAAGCCTTTCTCATTATATACAAATACATTCTTATTCTATCGCAGTAATGAAATAAAGACGCTTTTCCCTTCAAATCATTCCTCCACACGGTATTTTCACGTCCTTAATTATAACTTCGTCACCTACTCTCAATAAAATACGCAAATACGTAAATGCTTTTGATTCAATTGAACGCAACTACATATATTCTGCGTTAGTGATACATTTTTGGGATGCATACGCATATTTTTATAGGTACTGAAAACATTTCTGAGAGAATATAGAGTTAAAGCATATTCTGCTAAATTCTTAATAGCAAAATGGAATTTTCTTGCTATATTATCAAATCGAAGGGACCATAACTTTCTTGTAATTGGATTACTTGATAAAATATCTGGTAGTTTTCATAGCTTTATTCTTTTCCATTAAGTTGTAACACTAAAGATATTTTTTCATTAATTTTTAAGTATCGATGGCAATACTAAGTGAAAACACGGTCCGCTTCTCTTAGAACACAGCCTTTAAAATCTATAAAAAAATTCATTATTTTAATCTCTTGCCCATCAATGCTATGTGAAAATAATCAGTCCGCTTCAACTTACGATCCATATGTTTGAATATCACGTTATCGATTTTACCTATTTTTATTTCCTTGCAGGATGAAATACTTGAGCTATTAATAAATTGTAGTTATCCTAACAATGTATATTATACCACAGTCTGCTATAAATTGGAATTTAAGAGCAGGACGGCTTAAAAGAACTTAACAATTTGTGTCCTCATGATTACTTTTTTCTTTGCAGATTGTCAAATAGAAGGGTGCACCATGGGATGCAGTTCCCACAACGTTCAACTTCCTCGTCCGGTGACGCCACCCATGAAAAATTTGCAGCTCAAAGAAAGAAATTGGTTCGCCCGTGCGAAATAATTGACTGCTGTCGGTTGAAAAGGGAAACGCCTTTTTTTTACCGGTGGATGACTCTTCCACGCCCGCAAACAAATAAAACTTCGTTGAAACTGGTGTTTTTACGCGTCGAAACAAAATTCTTTTCATTTTCCTCCTCGAGGAAAAAATAAATGTGTACGTACAACATATATATATATACGTGTATAAAATTATGATGTTCTTTCGTCCACCATACGCTCAACAGGTGGCGGAAGTTTAAAAGTTAACCCGTGGATGTATTCTTCGAAATCTCAACTCCCCCTGGTCTTTTAATTTCCTGAATTGTAAAAAGAAATCCTAGTCTAGGCCAGCGAATTTTCCGGACTAAGGGACATCAATGAAGGGAGAGGAGTTGAATGTATGTACCCATGGAATTTAAAGGGCAGGGGTTTTATTCTCAGCGCAAGTGTTACCTGATGTACATTCGTTAAGTTCGCAACGAGACTGACTTATCGAAGTGAAAACACATTCTTATTTTTCTACTGTTAGTTCTTCCTGTTGAATAATCTGATATGTCATTCTGGTGATGGCAGCTGTAAATATGATGGAATGCTTTTTGTGGTTTCCCGATGATTTCCCAGTGTAATGACTCTGTGTAGCTTGGGTGATTGAAATGTGAATAAATTGATTACAAATACATTAATGGAAATGTACATAATTTCTGGCTGTGAAATCGTAACACGTGGTGACACTGTAAATGAGATAAATCTAGCTTTTTCTGCGATGCAAATAAAGTCCTTGATTCCTATCCAAAGTTTACCATCAAAGAGTCGAACCATCACGTGTTCCTCTAATCCGAATAAACCAACATCGTAAAACATAAACCTTAACTCCGGAGAAAAGAAATTGATAAGGGCGATGATCGTCCCTCAATTTCATTAATTGCGTTTCGTAACACAAATAACATTTATTTACATTAACAGTAGTAGATTTATAATCATTTATTTGTATGATTGTGTACATCACATTAATAATTCAATATAAAAACAAAAAAATACTCTTTCCTAACTTTCCTTTTGTGTGATACCTTTTCAGTTACCTATGTTTATAAAAATACCACTGTTAGTTACACCATTTATAACTCGAGAACGGCTGAAACGATTTTAATTATCTTTGACATGTTTGGTTCATCTCAGCCCCGGATAAAAAATAAAGAGTACAAATAGCTAAAAGTCAAAATAATATTAAAATCATTTAATTCAAGCTGAGCCCAGCTCGGGTTGAGTCGTCAACAAACACATCACTACCGTGCGAGTACACAAACTCCAAGCAATTCTTGACTCAGTGATGGATGTAATGTAATTCCTGTCGACGAATCGAGCGGATTCTATTCGTTTCCTCGGAAGTTTTGCAATTTCGTTTCAACGAAAGATGAAACAGTGTTCCCAGACATGATTTACAACCACAAAAATCACAAATGGTTGATTGAGCGAGCGATTTTGGCGGCTACGAACGAGGACTTGGATAATTTAAACTTAATTTGGAATCAAATCGTTGGTACCTTGTATTCCCTCAAGTCTATTGACTGTGTTACAAACGAAAACCAAGTCACCAACTATCCGCCATCACCTATTTCCAAGCCGATTTTGATTTATTAATGGTCTGAACTAAACTTCTCATTGATTATTAGGCGGTACGAAGTTTGCCGGGTCAGTTAGTGCAATATAATGGCATATTTAGAGATAGGCAGCATCTCTAGGGATACAAGGCTACCCAAACACGACTACAATTATATCCATTTTTGCTCTTTATTGCGGACCAAAACGATAAAACCAGTAGAAGATTACGTAGGTCGTGAATGAACAAGAGAGAGAATGCTTGTCATAATTATAGCTCCCACTGTCCTCCAACATTATTCCCGATGACACAAAGATTATAGTTGTATGACAGTATTTACTACGCATCCACAAGAAAAGGCAATCTAGATGAATCTATTTTAAAATGATATATAGGAAACATTCCTCAGGGGCAAAGTATCAGCAAGAGGAATCCCTTTCCGCTTTCAAGTTAACGGGGAAAAGGCGTCGAGTGGTAACAATGGCATGAGTTAAAATTAGAATAAAATCCAGAGGGCAAAGAGGCTTTCACCACGGAACAATTTACTGGATTAATAATGAACACAATGGTTATCCCAGCTTTAAAAAACAGTATTTTCTCAGAATGCTTTCAAGCAAAATTAGAATACCTCACTGCAAACTAGACGAAAAATGAGCATTGATGATAAATATGAATTTATTCTTTATAACCACACTTCCTTCACCAATTTTAGCACACATATAAATGCTTCTCATTTATTACGTATTCCAACCTTTCTTCCTTCTACAAAACAGTCCACACACTTGAGATTATCATAGCGCTCCACTAGTATTAACACTGGGATGAAAGAGAGTTGTGAAGCAACAGCCTTGTGAAGAATGCTTTAAGTCCATCAATGCAACAAGGCTGCGCTTTTTTATACAAAAATGGCTTTAAAAACAGTTTTAGTATTGCACTGTGAATTTTGATACTAAAAAGACAAGAATTAACGCATTAACTAAGGGAGATGTAAAAAATAGTTTCAGGCTGGATTTTGTGAAAGTTCGATATATCCATGATAAAATAGCACAAATGGTAATTTCCACACTTTTAATACAAAACTCAACAATCGACCATGATTTCAACGCATTTAGTGCATTGTCATCTAGTTCTGAGTTATCATAAAATTGGAGGTTGATAGCCAATCGGACAATAGGTTGAAATTGAGTTGCAGTATTTGACTACGACAAGACGGCGAACAACAGAGCGAACTTAAAAAAAAACGCTGTAAAGTGAATATCATGAAATGACTTGTTTTCCTGATAGAATTTTGGGGAGTATTTTCTCTACAGCTAAAAAATGAAAGGAAAAAGAAAAATGACGGTAGAGGAAGATTTATCCGTGTGTTCCGAGGAAAAAACGTGTGTTTGAGTGATTCATGAAATAAATATCCAAAGCAGTGATCCGTAAAAACCTTTCTTCGCATTAAAGACAAACCTTACCAATGAGAAGGATTCACGGGAGAAAAAGTCGCGTGAGTCAACAATGACGAATATAAACGCCTACGTTGAATCGGGCCGGGGATGCCATAAAAGGAATGAGAGTCTCCTTCAAATAATTTAAAAGTTTTGTGTAAAGTTTATTTGCAGATGTAGGCACTCAGGTGTATTAATTTGTAAATTTTACTCTCCTCATATGTTTTCTAGATCTTAGCATTAATGATTGACAAAATAACGACGCATTGTCCGTTTGATTAGGAGTTAAATGGGAATAATATATCGCTTTAAACCATAAAAATATTGAAGGTTCCTAATATTATTTTTACTGATTGCTACTCTCCGTCGAAAAAAATTCCAACGAGTCATCAAACATTTTACACATGCTAACTGCCGAGGTATAAAAACAACGTTCCCCTCGCAAGTGTTACGGGTGGATTACATGACATAATGGTATCACGGTCACAATGCAAATTTCAACAGAATTACAGAGATCGTACGCAGAGGATGTAGAATATCGCAAATGAAAAATGAGCCACACTCACAAAGATGTGACGCATGCAAGCACATACCTACACTGAAAAAAATTAAGCTATTACTATCAAATTCAGATGAAATTTAACAAACTTTTCAGTTATTATGGGACATTGAAAAATTCGGTAACAATTACCAAACCAGTTTGATAAATTCTACCAAACTGGTTTGGTGATTGTTACCGAGCTGGCCACAGCCGTTTGATATAAACTACTAAAATTAATAGGATGATAAAACCAAGGCAGCGTGCAATGTGAAAGACTTTCCAACCAGAAAAACGCAGAAAACACTACCAGCATAGTAAATGTGACGTTTAGAAGGATATAACCCGCAATAAAATGCTTAGACAAAATACTTTGGCAATGTAGAAAAACTTTGTGTTTTTTTTTACAGTTTCCATGAATTTTAACAGGAAATTGAGACAAAAACTAAACTGCAGGGTTAGATTACCGAAGGGTAGGGCAGGATTTGTTCTATTAATATCTACCACTCATTTTTTACATAAATTACCCGGGGTTTTGATAAATAATAATTATCATCATAACTTATAATTGTATTATTTTTAATGAATCCAATTGAATCACTCAGTAAGATTTCTACTGAAACACAAAAAATTAAAAAAATAATCCATAAAAACTGTGAAATTCTCTTCCGATATCGCAAAGTTAAAAGTTAAGAAGTTCAAGTTTACGGAAAATCCACCGACTTCTAGTCAGCATTTCTGTTTCCTTCTATACTCTATATGCAGTGTAGCCGCCTGTTGGTGTGCAGTCGAACCCTAAAAGCACAGGGGACAAGGGATAGGATACCCCACAGGACATCTGCTGATCGGAGTAGGGCCTTGACCCCCTTTTCGGTGGCGGATAACACCCTGAATTTTACTCGGATGAGGAATTTTGTCACTCTCCGCGTGGCAAGGATGCTTTTTCCAACCGGAGTGGGGAATTATATTTTTTCGGTTGATACAAAATTCCGCTTCCGAGTGCAGGAAACTAGTCACTTGTTCCGCCGACGATAAATTCACCCCTGCCACGCCAACCCGACGGGAATTACATCGAGTTGGTGTTCCGACAGCGTCCACACGATCCTAGGTTAACGCTAGGAATTTTAAGAGAAAGTAAATAATACGCATACTGTCGCTAAAAAAATAGATCAAAATTACTATCTCAGTAGAATGAAGTAAGGGAGAAGCAAATAATTAACTGCTTTTTTGAATATACAAATAAGTGTCTCCAATGTAATATTCTACAATTTCCGTTGGAGAAAATCGATGAGCGAGTCGCTATTTTGACATCTCCATTAGATGGAGACTGACATTACGATGTAAAAACATAAAGACACGGCGGTTATTGGAGTCAATACTGTGAGAAAGTATTGAGAGTATAATGCCTACGTTGGATTTTGTGAAACTGAATTTCTAATATCCTAAGCTCGGAACCGTTAGTTTTAGCACAACTTGATTGTCAAGTAATTGCCAAGGTAATTTTATACAATTAGCATTATTAAATCCTACTAATGGTGCCGACACATTCGCAACACTATGCCAGACGAAAACGTTATTTTTACCATAGAGAGCAAAAGAAAGTATTCGTTATCCGATAATGTAGTACTCGCTACATAAAAGCTGGTACGACAAATTTGAACCCAAGATCTGTCTATGACGCAGTATTATCGGGTAAGCACACAAACGGCGCGCGAGAGCATGAGGCGCGTTGCAAGAGTTAATCGCAATACGAAATTGCCAATGGACAGTAACAAATCAAGATAAAGATAAGCATAAGCTTGGTAAAATAAATCATGTGCTTAGTTATTGGCAACATAGTTTAAGTATTTTTAACAAAAAAACCTTATCATACCAGGTGGAAACACTACCAGCATAGCAAACGTGACGTTTAGAAGGATTTATTACATTTTATGATATTTCTTGGAGTTTAGGTCAATGTAAAACAAGTTATAGCCAACGTTTCGATTTATTTAAAATCATCCTCAGGGCTATGAAAGAGAAAACATGAACAATATAAAATACAAAGATGACAACGATATACAATATTTTTACATACAAATGTTACGATCGCGTTTTTTATACAGTAATTATAAACTGTAATTTTAAAGTATACACACATATATATATAAGAACAGAATAGGTTACACAAAAAATTTTGACATACCTCTTAACTTTGTAAGTACATATTTATTGGTGTTGTGTTACTAAGGTATTGCCACACCTAGTTACCATTAATTTCGATTGTCATCTTTGTATTTTATATTTTTCATGTTTTCTCTTTCATAGCCCTGAGGATGATTTTAAATAAATCGAAACGTTGGCTATAACTTGTTTTACATTGACCTAAACTCCAAGAAATATCATAAAATGTATTAAGCAAGGTCAAGAATAGAAGAGGAAAAATAATAATAATACTAATTGTTTAGAAGGATATGACCCGCAATAAAGTGCTTAGACAAAATACTCAGGCGATATAGAAAAACTGTGTTTTTTACAGTTTCCATGAATTTCAACACAGGAAATTGAGACAAAAACTAAACGGCGGGCTTAGATTACCAAAGGCAGGATTTGTTCTATGCATAATTACCGCTTATTCTTTATATAAATTAAAATTAAAACATATAATAAGCATTACTATGGTCTATCTTAAGCACACACAGGGAAAAGAGCAATCGGTCGTAAAAAAGGTCGATGAATAAAAAATAGGGGGACCTCGGTGGGCAATTTTCATGAGAAAATCAAAAGTTCAATCATACCTCACTACTCAGACATACTTAATTTAATCGTAACTTACCCAAGTTGCCTCTTTATAAGTCCCCAAAATAGAATAATTCAACTTCAGCTAATTCTAGAAAAGGTGGTCAACTTTACGATGAAAATAAAATAAAAGAAATAATAAAAAGAGATCAAGCATGAAGTAATAAGACCAACTCGGGTATAATAGTCAACCTTATTATCCTTCCAAGAAATCTTCTCAGAAAAACTTCAGCCACAAATCCATTACGTTTTATACCAACTGTTGCACTCTTAACATTACCTCTTGTCATTTTAAATGTTAACTGCCATTACTTCTGTAGACTCAAATTTTTCATTGCTGAGAAATACTAAGCGCATGGTATATCTTGAGTTCTCTATGCACATAATGTATTTAACGAGTCTTGAGTCATTAATGCCACCTCAGGAGGGAATATGTTACCGTTTACCGAGTTCAAAAGGGACGCCATAATTTCCTGCTTCCCCTGTTAACATATAATTATATTTTATAACTTGATTAAATACTCGTAAGGGAGTTTATCCCCGATAGAAAACCAATTATATTGAGAGCAGAGTCTAGAATACGGAGACTAATGGAAAGGTAATAAAATTGAACCATATCATATCTGAAACGAGGGTGGAAAATTTAATTACAAGATAGAAAGGTTACTTCATACTCACGCTTTTTCTTATAATTGATTATTTTTTACTCGGGTACAAGCTTCACCGTACCATTAGACATCTTGTTCCTTTGATCTTGATATTCGATCCTGTTCTCATATTTGAGAATTTATTATACAGCTCAATCAAATTGAAATATAAAAATATTTCTTCTCTTTTACATCCTTTATAACCTGTCCTATGTAACTCATTCGGGGCCGTCCCTTCTTCCCTTCCACCTGTCCTTCAACGACTGTCTTCATCAGGCCATTATTCCTCAAAATATGATCAACTAAGTTTTCTCGTCTTTTGCTTAAGGTTTTAGGAGATTTCTCTTTTCCCCACTCTCCTTAACACTTCCTCGTTACTTACACGGTCAGTCCATTTTATCTTAATCATTCTTCGGTAGCACCACATTTCGAATGCTTCCACTCTTGACTCCTCCGCTACTGTCAACGTCCAAGCGTCTCTTCCATGCCATATAAAAATTAAACCCCAGCAATATCCCGCCCCCAAATATTATTATCAACACTCTATACGAGCACAATATTCCGTCATAAGTAGTGTAAGTGGCTTCAACGGCACACGTCTCAGAACAATAACGGTGAAAAGCCAGCTAGATAAATACAATGCACATAGAATATACTTCTCATCTACATTTGGATAACGACCCCGCAATCCGACTAAATGAGCGTGTGATGGGGAGCACTAAAGGATCCAGAAAAGGGAAAAGTGGGGGCTAAGTGGGGGTTAACCTAACAGCAGCAGTGGGGGTCCGAAAAAATTACAATTCTATCCAGTGTAAATTGGATACCCAAGGCAGGCTATCTAGCGTAAATTGGATATCCCCCTCAGCCTCCTCCTCATAGATCTGCCACTGGTAGGGAGTGTTAGGACACCGGCCGTCAATAAATAAAAAGAAAATCCTCGAAATAAGTACTGCCTAGCATGCATTTAAGTTATTACTGACTTTATTGTTCGTAGGAAAAACGAATTCCCATACCTATCCGTTCGGCAAAATATCTCTCTTAATTTATCGTTTCTGTCGGACCTGGAAATTAAATGGGGTTCTAATTAGATGCTCTACTAGTCTCTATGAAAGACATCTATTATAAGTCGCGTAACCTATCCTTGTCTAGAGAAAGGCCTCCGAGACTCCAGCGGCTCCCTGTCCGATTCGTATAACGCTTTCTGTACGTCCGTGGCAGTTTTTGACGAATCGCGCATCTGTATTTCAACAAGTTCACGGACTAAGTCTTTCCGTGCCGAACCACATATGCTCACAGCATATTCAGCGTGTGGGCGGACGAGTGCGAAAAATCAGCGAGAGTATGCATAAAAAGGTCCTGAGAATTAATTTTAATAGGAACACTTTCTCGTTATATTTATATGAATGGGCCCAGCTAGTATTCGTGGTAACACCAATTGCTTCAGTAGTGAAATCTCTCCCGATACGATTTCGGTAGAAAAGACTTAGTAGTGTCAAAGCTAGTATAATGCACTACCTATTTCCGTAAAAACAATAATTGCTTTTTCATTGAAAGCTCATTATAGGTTCAATGCTGTAAACGTAAGTTAGCATTTTTATCGATATGAATATTCAAATCAGCAGTTCTATTTAATATTACCAAATACGTGCTATATACAGCCATATTTCTACCTTCTCCCTCGGAAAATATTTCATGTATTCTCCCAACGATAAAGCTAAAATAATGAATAGCAAGTAAGACATTTTTCATCTGCTTTTCTACAATCGCTTCATGGGATGGCTATTTTCATCATTAATAACAAATTATGCTAAATGTTTTAGTGGAATCTATGCAGAAGGTATTAATATACTATATAACGGATTTGAGAATGAAATTAGGCAGCAACCGTATAGCAAAAAAATTTAGTAAATTTCGACAGATCAATTAATGAATGTTACTACCAAAAAAAGGCAATAACAAAGTCATTCTTTCTACAGGGAATGAATTCATAGGTCATATTTCCATTTATTAAAACAGATCTTTCGAAATAATCAATCGAATAAATGAGATATCATTGTTAAGGACTTCTATAGTCTTATTCCATGCATGCCTACATCACATTTGTACTGCATGTTAGAAATTTTTCCGAAAAAATTAAAGCGTAAATATTTGGAAATTCTTACTATTGAAACGCGTTTTTGGTTACCTTAAAAATATGAAAGGTTAAAAAAAAATTTCAAAAAAGAGTTTTCAAGAATTTTAAGAAAATTAATTTGAAAAATAATTTCAAAACAAAGTGCCCTAAGCACACGCTTTGGTACGTGATCTTCGATCCAGGGTACTGCTTATTTTGTTTTTAAAGACTGAAAATAATTTTCTTGCACACCAATCTGAGGTTTCAACTGAGACCAAGTGGTTACCAAATGCCAGAAATCAGGATATTCGCGTTACATACATGCAATAAGCTACGTTGAGCAAAAGGATCTTTCTAAAATATTTCATTAAACTGGGGAAACATAAGCAAAAATACAATACAAACAACAGTCTAAAATTTTGTCTGAAGATAAAGGGGAGCCACAAGAAGGTCAATTCTGTATCAAAATTAAAAATAACAGTCACGTGAGAATGTATCTTGGTTCTTCCAAATCTTGCTCAAGCAGAAACACCCTCGGCGCTAATTACATCAGACATTCCATCCTCCCCCACTTCATAATAGCACGCCCGGCCGTGGACTTAACCCCCTTCCACTTCTCATTCCTCCGAACCTCCCCCTTACTTATCATCTCTCGTAAGTTCGGCTCGTATGCAGGGAATGCAAAGCTTGGAATCTAGCCAGTGATTCCCACCAAAATTTCCGGAGATGAGAGAACGCTCCCAGAGCAAATTATTAAATACGATTCGCCTTTCAAGCTAATACTGTTACCGTTCCCTTTCGCCGGAAAATGATTCGGACGTATCCACTGACATTAGGGTTTCGGAGATGTGAAAGCACTCAAGGATTATAAGGGATTTGAAGCGCACGTATTGGATGATGAGGTTTTGAATAGCGAAGTTTTAAATTAATTTTTTTAATCGCATTTGTTGTCTGTACAAAACTGAGGTACGGAGAAACAACACAAGTGATAATGGAGAAATTGCCATTTGTAAAATTTTAATTACGTTTAACGAATCAATTTTTTTATCCAATTATTATATAGCTAACGAAAAAAGTCATAATAAATCGCAAAGTTCCATGCATTTCATGGACGAAAAATAGGTAGAATTTCGCAATGGCATGTATGAGGTGAACAGCAAGCAGAAAATTTAGACGTTGCTTTTCTTGCTTTTGACAATTTCTCAGCTGGTAAGCAGATTATTAGTTCAATGAAACACTGGAAAAGCAAGTTTCTTGAGAAATAAAAACAAGGGAGTTGTAATTTACAGCACTTCTAATAAAACTGCCATCCCAGTCCTTTGGTCCACTCAGCTTCACCAGCGCCATGACCTTTCCTGCATCTCTAAAATACAGCACATGCATGGAACACAGAAGAGAATGACTTTAATTGCGCAATTTACCACAGACGCAGCTGAAACAGCAAAGAAGAAGAAAAAATTAGTAGATTTCTCTGCCGAAGTCCTTAAGCGAAAATACAACTGTTTAGAAAATTAATTTGAAATTTAATATTAATACAAAGCGGCTTAAGTATACTTACTACTTTACCTTGCCTTGGCACTTGTCCCTTAAGTGAAGATACTTCTAACTGTGCTTTAAAAGGCTGACAATGAATGTACTTGCACCCCCCCCCAAGATATTTAAAATGAGATCACGTGGTTATTGAATACCAGAGGTCGGAAAAACCGTAGTTACATAATTCCCATGCAATTAGCTGTGTTTAACAAAAAGATCCATCTAAAAAAGACCTATCTAAAACGTTTGCAAACAAATAAAAATTTCATCTGCCCCTTTGTTTCTATAGTTTCTCACACTCAATTCTACCATTCACGTAACTTTTTGCGTCCTGCAAGGGCCGTTGCTGTGAATTGAATGCAATGTTAACATTACGACTATGGCCAAGCGTAGTACTTTGATTTTGATTGAACGACTAAATGATTTCGATGAGCTCCTCTTAGAAGCTTAGGTAAATAGATCATGAAAATTTGTTAGTTACAGCATATAGAGTAACGTTTGCTTACGACACGAAATATAACCACATCAACACAACAAATGGATATTTTTAAGATATTAGATAAACTTTTATTCGGAATACTTTTGATTTCCATTGCAATTATTTATATAATTACTAGGTATGTCCAAAATGATATGACACTAGTCTGATTTATATCCAAAACTCACTTTATAGCCCAGAATTTTCCATTTATTATGATTTAATTTAATCCTAATTATTTATCACAACAATTTTCAACATATAGTAAATAGTTCTTGCCCATACTGTACTGCCAGCATACTGTATTTCCAACATATTGTAAATAGTTCCGCCCGATCTGTTGGATTCACAAACATGGGGGGACAACTTTAAAAATTATTTTTACCAACTTATTCACCTGGGGATTCATAAAATTTTCATCGTGCCTTTCTAAAAAAAATTACTACTAGAGCTTAGCTATATTTTTTTTCAAGGAGCAATTCTCCTACAAGCGATAAATTATCCGAATAATATTTATGGCTGCAGACGAAAACGAGAGCAACCTGCCACGCAAAATTTTCGAAAATTTGAATATTATATTCATGGTATGGTGTGTTCTTAAGAGGAGGCGACCGAGTTCATTCGCGCCATGAAGTAAGTAGAGAGAGGAAGGGTGGAGAGAAACCCGGCGTCGGTGTTAGCCCCCTCTCAAATAAAGGCCCCAAGGGAACAACGCCATAACGTCCCATCCAACGGGAGGAAGTTTGTACTTGAAATGCCCTATAAAATGTACATACGCAAGGACAGGGCAATCTAAGAACAACCGCCGCCTCCGCCGGAATATGAATTCGGATCCACAAGGTGAAAATTAATCAACCTAGTCACCATACCAACCCGATCCCCTTCGTGCAAGGTAAGTTTCTCATTATCCATGAACAATAATTGTGAACACAAATGAGTAACCCAAGGGATATTTCAAAAAGAGATAGAATTTGTGCTGTTAAAAAGTTTAAACGTAATCTATTCCAACGGAAACAGGTAGCTTAACTCTCCATTGCCGCCAGACAGAGAAAAAGGTTCCAGAATGTACCCAATTGCCTTAATAAAAATTATTAAACCATACTTTCAGAGCTCTATGATTACCGCTCCAACAAACTTGATTGCAATTCTGTAATCCCAGAGAATATCTGCATCAGCCCTTTGCTAGTTCTACGACCAACTACCGTTGTGCAATATCATCCTCTCACAGCTCATATCACCTTTCACCTGCCAGCCATAAAACGCATTAGCATCAGTGAGCAACATTATTGAGAGGGCGTAGGGTCCGAGATGTAATGAATTTATGACGTAAGCCAATAATAAGAAAAAAACTGAATTGAACTTCTACTAAAGATAACATCGCAACAACGAGGAAACACCTGATGAAACGATTTATTTGTTCTAACAATGCTCAACCATACGCAAAAAAATTAATTAAATTTTAATAGAATAGAGCTGACTTCTTTCTCCTAATCTTATTGACCAATAATTATGCACTACCAAAAGGAATGCTCGGCGTTGTGGGTATATTCATAGTTTTCGATCGCGAGAGATCGTTTATTAATTCCGGCGGAATCATAGATTTTAGAGAAAATACGATCCTTTGATTCTCTTTGAAGAGCACTGCTTCCTTCCTATTTCGGTTAGATAGCATGTTCGTCGATCTGGACGTGAAACATCGATCCCCATGTCCTTTTGCGCTAAGGGATGACTGCAACCTATTTTCGCTTTGTCCATCCTTTATTTTCCCTTTTCAGCTCTGCCAGCGACCTGAGCTGTTCGTTAGACCCTCAAAATCCCAAACGTTCGCTCCATCGGCCTTGGTCATCGACATTGAACATATTAAGGATATCGCAACCTCTACCACAACAAACACGTAATGCTACTTACAGAATTTGCCCTCTCTCCGACTACAGGTAATAACATTTCTATAAGTAATTACAAAAACGTGTCAAGCTCTTAACCAAGAGGTTATGACGCCAAAGTGATGCAAACCTCGTCCATGCTGCCAACAAAAATATAGATATCGTAATTACACAAACAACTAGATAATATAGTTGACTAATGAAAGACTCACAAAATATTACAGTAAGGTACACTTTTAATGTGACTATCAACCTAAGTAGGTACCTACACCTCAAGCGAGTTATTTTTTTCGTGAAAACTTTTTATACTAATTTATATACTAATTATACTCCGCATTACTCCAACATATATGAAAAAGTTGGAGTTTAGAAATTTGTAAATTACAAAATAGCAGAGCCCATTGCTTTAAAATGAAAGTCGATAAAACATAATTTAAAGCGAATTTTATAAAAATCTCAAGAAAATTACCCTCTTTCTTTACCCGGAGGAGCTTCCTAGAAATACAAAGGCACTAGCGATCTCGCTCAGGCTCCATTCAGCCATTACGCAGTAACAGCCTATATCCAGGAGAATGCATCCTTGCAAGGTCAAATTCAAGGTTATAAGCTCAGTTACACGAGCTTGTGTCCGAGGCAACGTATTATACGGATTCCACCAGTCTATTCAATGCGGATGCGCTCCTGGATTGCCAGTAATGAGAATTTCTACTAGGATGAGCTGCACTACGAAATCTACGTACAACATTCCTCGATGCAAGAAAAAAAACTATAAATATAAATGATTGCATATAATTAGAGATAAGTTTACAATCCACAATCACGTAAGTTAAATACGATGCGATTTTCACCGATTACCTCGTGTATTTTATTGCATTCTTCTCTTAACAAATTTATGGGATTACAGAATTACAATTAAGGTAATTGGAGCCGTATTTACGGGCGATGAAAAGCACATTTCACTAGTTTTTCGAAGTCATCGGAAAACTTCTGGAACTGCACATGATGTCTGGCGGAGATGAAAAGCTAACCTACCTATTTACGTTGAAACAGCTCCATATATTTGCCATTTTAACACTGCCGTGTATTTTTCTTATGAAATTTTCCTGAAATAACATTCCAGGTGAATGTCAATATCGCAATTTCAGATAGCGACTTCATACGAATTAGAAGAAAGAAGTCAACATAAATTGTTCTCCTCGTCGTCTGTGTCACAATTTCTACACGAGCAAATTTTTTGAAATACATGTTTAAATAATACATGCATTGCGCTCTCGCATGATTGGGAGTAAAAATAATTTCAAGCTCCTTAAAGTAAGCAGAGACATTTTGCAGAACAAAGTCGATTCTTTCAGCATGTTGAACCCTCCTACAAGGTAAGGAAAAAAATTCAGACCTATACAATTCCTAGTAAGCTACTAAAAATGTAGGCATTTGGCACGGGGACAGGCAAACAAATGCCAAATTAAAAAGCATCAGAAGGCTAGACTATGATGGAGTCAAATGTTCTGGTTCAAAGAAATAGGTAATTGGCAAATTTCTACGAACATTTTACTTGGAAACCGGTTTCATATATGGCTATAATTTTCAGGTCTAATGATGATGACATTCACTTAAAAAGTTGGTCTTTCAAAAAAATTTCATGAAATACTGCCATTGCTTTCCCCAATAATCATTAAATACAGAGTACGGAATAATTCAGATAGTTCTGGTGCATTAAATAGGAAAATATGCCCAATCCGAGTTCCTATGCCAAAGCTAAAATTCAAAATGAACCTCAAATTCTAGCCTACGATTCGGCTTTTATACGCTATAATAAGTAAGTTTTTTCAAAGAAAGTATTAGTAATTGAGGGAATGGTGCAGAACGGACACCATTTCTTTTCCAAATAAGGCAAAGAGAAATAGCCAGTACTGGTTATCATCTTTTTCTTAATTATCATCAGGGTCAGCCGTAATGCATTTTTTCGGAAAATGCGAGGAGTAAAACGTATCAAAAAATAGAATTAAAAAATATCAGTCTACAGAAAAGCAGCCCAATTTCTACTATTAGGATATGGGATCCATTACGAAATTTTTTTTAACCCCCCATTAAAAGCCACTTTTATTCAACACTTGATTAGACAAAATACAAAGAGAGGATTTGCCGGCAGATTGGCAAGTGACCTTATCCATGGGAAGAAATAGATAGTTGATGAGAGGATACAGTATTAGCGGTGAGCTGAAAAGTGAGATGAATAAAAAAGACTTGCCTTCTCAAAACCTAATTTTTATATTTACAATATGGGGACACACCATTCTATAGTTCCAGCTCCATCCCACGCTTACAAGGCGATTCTTTTCCTCCGTGAGTTTAAAATTCTATGTGAAAGAACATGGGGGTCAGGAAAGATGATCTACTAATGACCTTTGCGAGAAATGCAGCCTAAATGAGCTTCTAAGAACAGCAGCAGAAGCTGTAACGACTGTCGAGCACAATTCTTATCTACTTAAGTCTCCTAATTGCGTTACATCCTGATTTCTCTTTTTCAGAAGGCAACTTAACTAGGCCTGTATTTTTTACTATCGCTTGCACTTCTCATTAGTACCTGGCGTAATTATTTCTAGCAATTTTTATTCTAAGAAATCTTAAGGACGAGGGTTCATCTCTCTTTCCGTGAAAAATATTCAATAGGGTAGTTTCCTTCATCAAAGAAAACGAAAAGCATTGATTCCACGTGACGTCACAGGGACCTAGTTTCTATACGAGTTGAGAGGAGTTTTACATCGCCTGAGATTACCAATGCATGCATGAGGTACAGAGCTCAGGGAAACATCTCTTAATAATCACTTATTAAAATTGTCTAAGGTCAGGAGACGGCGCGGCGCCGCTGCCTCTTGGCACTCCAGTTGCTGTGGATTCTATCAAATATCTTCAAGTCCTTATGTTCGTATTAATAATCAGCACGTGTGGCTAAGTGGTTCAATATTTTTGTCTGCATTCAACTACTACTCTCTCATGCTTTAACTATTTATTTCCATCAGTTGTACATGATGACAAGATTAATCAATACCAGTCACCTAGCACATCCTTATTTCTCTCTTCTTAAAGCAGCGTCTTTGTATCAAAGTATCGAGAAAAAACTATCCGCCGTCCAATCCGAGTTCTTGGCAGCACGTGCGTGGCTATAAAGAAGGACAAGCGCGAAAACTTCCAGTCACGTGAGAAAGAAACCTAGACAGGGAAAAATAATTTGATTATAACACTTTGATTTTCTGAGAAAACCCATAAAAGCCACATCAATTGCCGCAGAAATCAATTGCCCACACTCACCAAACTTTTATTTTATTTTAGGTCAGAAAAGAGGGTTTCGGTAGATGTTTAAGAAGGATATTTTCGAGGAAACATTTTTTCCAATTACAAAATCGATAACGGCAAGTAACATTCGGGAAGCTCATCCTCTCTGACCAATTATTATTTTTTCCTCTCCGATTCCCAACGATCTTTCCTCCTCAAACCCACTCGTTTCCCCCAATTCAACCAAACTCGTGGCATTTAATCCTTTTTCCACTTGCCAATCTACAGGTCTCTCTTTATTTCAGTGTAATACCCTCCCAAGTTCACGTTATTGCAGGCACCTAAGATGCAGAGATAACATCGAACCTGTCGTAGCAAAGGAAAAGATTAACATTTTTTTAAACTACAAAGATGTGAAAAAATTCTTACATTATTATCACATACTACAACATGAAGCAATAAACAATCCTAAATAGTACACTCAGTGCAAAGTATCACCTCACATTACCCAGAGGTTGAATCCGACTACAACGATTGCTAAAGCATGCTAAAGAATATTTTTTCCTATCAGAGCTAGAAATGAACTTTAGTTTTTACGCATAATCTTAGTTGTTAATACGCACCAATTGAACACTTGTTCATTGATATTCCGACAGGGACAACGAAAGGTGGAGATGAGAGACACAAAATCACTTCTCTGTGTTGGGTAATAAATAATTAATTAACCAGAACACTAATAAACCAATTACAACAACCATCATGGCAATAATATTTTCATTTTAATGAAGGGACCACAATAAAGTTTAATCGCCAAACATCAAGAGATTACAAGATTTATCCCAGAAGTATATCTAATAATTAAATTATTCTAGTTATACAGCCACTTTTATGCCTACTGCAACTTTTATTGTAGGTTATATGATGCGTGGTATGAAAATCAAAGTTGATAAATTCTTTTATTATGCCTCTTGTATTCTAATTATTATTCTCAACTTCCTTTCATTAGTGTAGTTATGAACCAGTTTCAAGTGAAGGAAACTTCAGAATTCAAGATACGGTTAATGATAACCAGACATAATAAAACCGGCCCTTAGAGAAGTAAACAGCAAAAATCTTCACCAAAGGAATTCTGACTAGGGTGATGTCATTGAATTGTTCGAGAATAGTTAACGTACGTAATGCTTAATTACGTAACCCATAAAACACGGAATAATTATCAAGCGGCGTTATTTCGAGCCAGAATAAATCTTGAACGATTTAACAACACGCCATCAAGGCCACGATTCAAATTACCCTTCTGAAGCGCAATATCGAGTTTCATGAAAACGAAGCGCTCAGAAATTCAGTAGACTCAAGTAATCCGTTTGCAAGTGAAATTGTGCGAATTGATCGTAGAATTTAAAACATATAAAAACCACATTTTGGTTGAGAGGCTGAAAATAATTTAATCCTTTATTTTTGACATTTGTTTACAATAAAATAACCTAACGGTTGTTTTTAACCTGAAATTTTTAGTGTGTAATGCCAGTTTCATATGCATCCGGGTTCTATTTATTGTATGGTTTGATGAAACTTCCAATTCCTGCCACACTTTACACAAACTTGTAGTAAAATTGAGAATCAGGGTGCATCGACGATGAGATCATTTTGCACCGCTACCCAATATTTAATTCAAATAAAATAAAATTAATAGAATAATGAGATATATATTGTGCACTTTGACTATGTAAAATATACGGATTTGTTTAAATTTTATTAAAAAGACATTTCCTTGAGAATTAAAATGGTACTATTTACTTTAGTAGGGTGTTTTTCTAGGAGGGATATCATTTAAGAGTACACAATTATTTCAAAAGACACTGTAGCATATGCAGGTAAAAACTCGCCCCATATAAGCTTCCTCAATAAATAATGGAAACCCTAAAATGTAACAAGTACCCAATAACCGGGAAATCGCCCACGAAGAAGCGCAGATAGAGAACTCAGTATTTTAGCGATTGACTGCAACTGAGACAAACTTCATTTTCCGATAATTCACAAAGAGCTCATCCTTCTACCGAGAGCTCCATAGAGCCAACGCCTCACGTAGCGGTAAATGGCAAACGACGTACAGTACATGAGATGCTAGATCCCTCTTCCAAGTTTTTTTTGCGCGGGAATTCCCCGAAAGAACTAGAATGTTAGGCAGGAATGGTACGCACGGGGTCCCTCCAGATGTGACTCGGAAAAAATGTTCAAGATAAAACTCTGGGGCCTACTTTTGCGCCGACTTACTTGTTCCACTTCGCCTTGGGCCAAATTGAAGTCGGGAAATCTTAAACTCTCCTTCTTCTTATTCCAGCACGGGATACGGCGCTATTATCTTTGGGATTGGGCGTTAAATCTTCCCTAATGTCGGTTATTGAGACATTCTAGAGAGCTCAAATGTTGCCAGGAAACTAGCTTGAGAATCCATACCTCACGCCCCATATGACTCGCAAGTAGTGCATATAATATTTTTACCAAAATTTGGGAGTCCCGGAGTTCTGGGTTCTACTCTGGCAAAGGAGGAAAACTTTCTATCCGAATGCTATTTTTATTCGGAATTTTAGAAAAGACCACTAAAACATCGTGGCCTCTAATGGAGCGTATTTAATTCAAATGCCACATATTTAGAAACACACATACGATAGTGCACAGGAAGAATAAAAATATAAAACGATGGCTTCCAAGTCGAAACTATGTAGACTCAATTTAATGCAATGCAACAACTTTGAAATACCATACATACATACATATTATGCATGAATGCATATCTTAAAGATGTAGTCATATACACGATATTTCTATTGACTGAAACCACATAACTTAATTTATGTAGCACTGCACTTCATTTCTTCCGTAATGCCGACACTTTTGCTGTCTTTAAACGGTTTATAATATCGTTATCTGCTGTTCGAAAAGGCTTGGTTATGAAAAAAGTTAATTTTTTATAGCAAAATATTCACTGCCAGAGTGCAATAAATTTATTACGTGGTTTTCCTTCATGTGGCATCGTTTTCTCATTTCATTCCCTTATTTATCCCTCGATTAATTTATCTCTTAAATTTTCTGTATATATTAATTGTCACACTCTTAGCCATAACTAGCAACGCCAAAGAGTTAAATGGAAGTTTCATTAGCTAATTCGCATTTTCGTCACTTCGCCGTTTTGTCAAAATCTGAGGTAAACAGTTCCTAGACTGCATTTCTTCGATCCTCACTAGAAATCCCAAGAAAGGATAGGATGAAAAATTTAGCGTTCATTTCGTCGGAAGCTCACACGTCACAGGAAGAAGAGGATATTTCCGTATTTTCTCCTCACGTATTCTTTCTTCCAAGTTTATTGACACCGGCTGACATGTGACGGATTTTCCGTGACGTGTGCGCTGAGTTCAGCAAGCCGTTTGTTTCCGCCACAGTCACAGAAGAGCGGCCGAAAATTCGATGGCACGGGAATCCCTCGTCTCAGCATTCCTTCTAAGCCGGAAGAAATCTATATTCATTAACAAATGGAAGCATGCCTGTTTTCTTATTTTACTGCCTGAACAAATTGAATAAGAATTTCAGCCCCAAAATAAGGTACCGAATGGTGGAGAGGTAAGATTGATACAAATAATTTTGTGCTGAGAAAGAAGACTAGTTCCGTCCTAATTTTAAAATCAAAGAGTTATTTTATGAATGCTATCCAATTAAAAGACATAATAGTTACGATTTAATAACTCTGTGGATATGTTCTCTTTAATGATTACATTATTAAGCTTCTTAAACCTATGAGAATTTCATTGAGTCATTTCTGAAACATCACATGAGACTACTAATCTAAGAATTCAATTCTAACAGTCAAATATAGTTTTCCATACGGTTGCAAAATATTAAACAATGTCAAACATTTGCTAATGATCACAAATATTTTGACAAACTTCACAACAGTGCACTTTATAAATCGAAAGCTATATATGGTGAACGTAAAATATAAATGTTAGCCAATTGGTGAATATGGCATGGAAATTCGAAAGGCTTTAACGTCGATGTTATCTTTTGGTTTTGAGCAAAATTTTTAACCAGTGAACTCTCTGAAAAGCGCTATTTGAAGACATGCCTTAAGTGTTTTGGGTAAGTATATAAATACCGGCAAAGATCCCAAATCATTTTTTGTTCACAAATGCGCAAGTAGAGTAAAATAAGGTAAATTTTACCAAATTTGGCTACCAAGCAGCAATTTTCATCATTTGTATTTTGCAATCAGGATATAGGCGTGGATTTGAGAACGTCTTATTCTTACGGAGGAAATTTAAATGTTGAATTGGTCCGTCGATTCAGTTATATTTGTAATTTAATCCTTTGGGAGAAGTCAGCACCAAAATTGAGTTAAGTTAATGCAATGGCAAATTTGTAAATAAAACAGTAATTAACTGGTAAAAATATTCGTACCATGACAAAATTTCAACCAAATACTTAAATTTAAATTCAGTTTATTCTAGCGAACACAGGTATAAAAATTTCCGAAAAATGCGCTTAGTTCAGGCCATAAAATATCAAATAAAGCACGGTGGACGGAATAAATCACATTCTAAAGTCGGAGAATATCTCTCCACCATCATAATCCTCAACAGCACTGAAAATTTTTAATATTTATCGACTATTTTATTATTAAACGACTTATTGCTCAAGAAATTTTGTTTACGGTATTTGATAAAATGTGCGATTCATGAGCATTATAAACTTTTTGCCATGTAATAGCCTTCCATTGAACATAGTCACATGTGGTTACAGAGCAGAAAAATACTCGATTCAATTTGATTTAGATCATAGTCAGATGTGAGATAACAAGAATTTTTCGTATAAAGGCAGCTCACGAGCCATAATTTGCAGAATATATCATCCAAACAAAGTTGCCCGCGACAAGAATGATTACCTGCGTACATACCACGTGACACGTGCGGCAAGTATACACTCGGCAGATAATTACTTTTCATAAATGAATCATGATGATATGTTTCCACCAATGACAATATAGATGTAACGTTATTTTCTAAAAGGCTAACAAAGTACTCTTCAAAATATTATGGCGACAACAGATGACTATGTGGAGCAAAATGATATTTACGAGTAATTCTCATTCATATTCCGCCCTAACGACGCTCCAATCGCCTTAATTAATTAAATTGAATAATGATATTTACTTGGGAAGTATTTATGGTAGAATTAATATGTTCAAACCCCCTTTAAATACTCATGCTTCATTTCTAGTCATTAACCTAAAAAAAGTGGATCACGTTAAATGAATAATGCCGGTCGTTGTTGAAACACAATTTAGAATTATTTAAGGGAGCATTAATACCATGCATGCCGAAACATAGGTAATTTTGCAGGGAAAAATTTACTTCATCTTACAGGATATCCAAGAATGACGTATTATGCTCCTAATGATTTTATAGAAGCTCTTAATATTATAGAGTGAAAAACCATTGAAAGAAAATTAGATTTTATTTCCAATTGCTCGGCCACAATTGTTGAAGATAATCACAAAATCTCGTTAGCGGAATATTAGGATTTCTTATAACTCATGTATTACAGAATGATGATTTTATGTTATTTAACTAAAAAGCCTATATAATTAATTCACCATAGTGAAACTTCAATTTGACTTAAACCTTTCTCGTTAGAAGTAACCTCAAGCTACCTCTACCACATTCAAATTGGTGTGCATGATAAGATAAATTAGAAGAAAAAAATTACCACCAAAATAATTCTATACAGAAATCAATAAATATATCACATTAATAGAAGAATTAATATGTAACGCTATTTCATTGAATTATTTCAAACCTTCAGTACGCCTTAGGGTCGCGACTAAATCAACCGTATTCTAAAGCGAGTCCTTGCAGCAGGAACGTAATTATAGAGTAGAATAAGGACGTAAAATTCAAACCTTGGCCTATAAAAATTCTATTCATTAGTAACCATTGAACGACTTTTGCTGGCAAACGATGACTACGGTAAACACGATGGTAACCATGAAGCCAAATTGGCCTCATTCTATTCTTACCAAGTACCCTGAATACGCTACCTCGAATATCTCCAAGCTAACAATATCCAATCATTATATCCATATTTTTTTTCAATTATACCCCAAATATAAGGAGTTCCTTCTGCATAGCACGAGTTCACATTTATAAAGAGCCCTAATTAAGCGCATGAAACTACTATCTACGAAAAATTCCAACTGAGCCAAAAAAAAATAGCAAGGACATAAAAAGCACACTTGCACCACTCTTGTGACCTAGGAAAAAATTAAAAAATAAAAGACTGCAATTGCATCTATTTTTACCCACAATTCTATGACTCGACGCGACCACCTTATACCGTACCTCCTCTCTCTCTCTCTCGGTATAACCCATTTAGGGAAGATTTCTTTTCCACC
Source organism: Ischnura elegans (assembly GCF_921293095.1). Taxonomy (NCBI): domain Eukaryota; kingdom Metazoa; phylum Arthropoda; class Insecta; order Odonata; family Coenagrionidae; genus Ischnura; species Ischnura elegans. The sequence continues at coordinate 81,153,540 of NC_060250.1, forward strand.
TACGGCTGTTCGAATAGGTTCCGGCGTCCCGAAAAAAAAACGATGCACAAGAAAGCAATACGTTCGTGGTATCACGCCACACTCCAGCCCTCGGAATGCTAAAGGCCTGCAAAATGAGCACGTACTTATCGCGGTCATCAAGACTCGGGGAGGGAGTACGAGAGAGCACACACTTCACGCTGAAAGGGCTGGTCACACACATGGGATAATGGCGATACCCATAGGTATCTAAGCAAACTCGGACCTCAGATCAATCACATTCACAAGCACACACCAGCTTACACATGTAAAGACAATCCTTTCCCTCCGTTTCTCAATCGAACGTACAAGGTTTTCCGCAATCGCCGATATAAAGAACGAGCTCGATTGTAAGCAAAGCTTCCGATTGTGAACTCCACCGGAACCAACAATGCCCGATTTTTCCAACTACATTCATACTTCCTCATCAAGTAACTCATCTATGAGTTTGTGCTATTTTGTTGCTTCTTCTGGTTTTAAAAAAGTTCAACTGCTTTAGTATTTCTTAAATGTGCACTATAAAAAAGAATGCAAATATTAGAATATGAGGTTTTAAAAGAAAACAGAAAATAAATGAAAAATTATTTCAAGAATATTCCTTATTGAAATGCAAAAAAAAATGAAATCTCTTGTATGAATAAAAAAATGTGGACAAATTGCAAATATTTTCCCATCTTATGCATCAATAAATCAAACATTATCATGTAACATTTAAGCTTCTGCTAAAGCAGACATAACGCTACACCAAAAACAAAAGGATATGCGCAAAATATTTATTTAAATGTCAATTTGGACGTTTTGGTAAACATGGTTTGTCGGGACAACAGGAACGTGCCTCCGGCGCGCTAAATCATGTGAGACCGCGTTTCGACCACCAGGTCATTCCCAAGCACAATTTGATATTTTTGAAATCATGAGCTGTATTTATACAGTTCGGATGGATGGCAGTGGAAGGCTGAGGAAGGTGGTGGAGATATGTCATTGGGTAGTGCACCCCAATTTGCATACATACACACCACACATATGTATTCTCTTTCTTCCGTTCCTCCATCTAATGATGGCAGAGAATTGCTTACGTGGTTCTCGGGAATCAATTCCCTCCTTTCTTATCTGAGCACTGTCGTAGAGAAGAAATCCTTCCCTCTTCATCAATTACTGCTTCAACGAACGGAATAATTGTCCAGGCTGAAAGTAATTTCGTTTACTCATTTACGGACACTTAATAATTATACACTGCCTCAATAAGTTCATCTCGGAGTCTTTCGTGAGTCTTAACCTTTTCCAATCATGAGTTATTAACATTTACTGCTAATGTATTTAATTTTTTAAATTTTGTTCACGTTTTCTTACGCTAAGTGCTCGATGTAAGTCCATTCTCCGTAGTGGTATATGGAATACATTCAAAGAAAAAGGTCTTTCAGTGTATTTCTTGCAGTGCCCCGCGATTACATAATAAGTATCCTTTGTAGAAATATTTAATAATTTTAGTTTCTAGTGACTATTTTTAATCATTATCATATCGATATTACAGATATAAAAATGAATTTGGCCATATCGCATGCACATGCTTGCAGCATCCCCGTACTCTCCGCCGCCGGCAGCCAGAACTGGAGTCAACGGCACCCTCGAAAATACGATGTAAAATTCGGGGTTGCAAGTTTGAGCAGTATTTTACTTTAGATTCACAAAGTAGAAGCTTCATAAAAAGACGTGATATAAGTAAATCGGCCGAAGTATCTATTTTTTCTCTACGTTTATGTGAAAAGAAATTGGCTTAAAACAGGATCCGCCACTTTGTTATACATCTATGGTTGATATTAAAACAAAATCTTTGAAATCCTCCAAATGGAAGATGAAAAAGTGTTTTTTACGTGGTATAAAAAAGTTTTGTAAATGAAGAAATCCATGAAACCATTGCACGAAGATAAAGTTGGCAATTTCCAGAAAAAATCTAGGGAGGTCGTTTTTCGCTAAATTTGTTCAAATTTGACCTCATATATATTGTTAACGTGAGAGGATAGTGAGCAATAAATCGGTAAAGTTATGCCGAATTTATTATTTAGAGAATACTTATGCGAAGTTTCTATTTCCAATCCCGAAAAAATCGTTTTTGAAGTTTTGGCTAGCTTTTTTTCGATTTCAGCCCACTGTGCGCTGGTACAGCATTTGGAAACGTGCCTAGGGCTAGGATTTTCACCGTGGACTCCTCCTCACTCGAACGTAAAAGATTTTCTACGAGCACCGAAAGAACGATTCCATTTGTAAACGAAGCTTCCGATTGTGAACTCCAACAATGCCCGATTTATACACACATACTACTATCTCTCGTGAACATTAAAAGACCTCGTTATCCACACCCCAGTGTGACCTTCATTCGAGAATCGCGGAGTAAAAAGATTAAACACGAGCCAACAAAATGATCGCCGAACCATCGCGGAAAAGGGGCATGGCGGAGGGTTAATTACAGCGCCGGCTTGCGAACAAACACTCGAAAAGGTCTGAGGCGAGGAAATGGGGTAAGGGACGTTATCTCACTGAGTCAAGATTCCCGCTTCCCTGCCTGATGCGACTGTTGACGATATTGGGGTCGTTTCCAGAACGAAGGGAGAACCAAAATGTCAACCGTTGTTTCTCTGTAAACTCGAGTCCTTACGAGTGAAGAAATCAGACGAGAGGCACCTCAAATGAGGGGATCACAACGCAATGTGGTACGATGTTAGTTGACATTACACCACGAACAAGGTGACTGCATAGAGGAGGCCCAATTCCATCCCACAGAAGGCTGATTTCTGTTGCCATTTCGGTCGCATTATTATTGGTTTTCAAAAATGTCCGCGGCGCTGTGTTGAGTGCAATGCTTTTTTCCGATATTTTGCATTATACTGTTATTAACTGCGAGGAATATGGTCGAAAAGTTATGAATCGTCTTGTATATAAATTTTGGTAAACATCCCTGACTATACCTTATTTCTCCGTGAAACTTGGATCAATTTTTCCGCTAGCGAAACGAGTGGCAACTTTTGTAAACTCATTTAAATGCGCGGAGTGTGTGACAACTCATTTAGAGACCGACTGGAGGATCCTCTTTTGTAGTATTCGTGACCAAGACGCTGGTTATAGTTCGTGCAAACGCTACCTTTCTGAGTTTTCGAAGATTTATTTACCTGAAACTTGATTTGATGCTTTCCCGGCGAATAATGTAGGCAAATTCTTCTCGGGATTCCCACCGGGTTAAATTCTCCATATTAGCCAACGTTTCAAGCTCCGACTCGGTGCTCGTCTTCAGGGCTGCTGCGTTTAGTCCATTCCTTCGTTGTTTGTTATTCAGCAGCCCTGAAGATGAGCCCCGAGTCGGAGCTTGAATCGTTGGCCAATAAGGAGAATTTAACCCGGTGGGAATCTTGAGAATAGTTTACCCACTGTTATTTACTTCTTAGTATGCGGTTTTGTAAAGCATCGCGAGATAGGAATTTGAGACTCAAGGTAAAAGTTGGTGGGGAAAACCCGGAGCAGGTAGAGCAATTCAACTATTACGGCAGCATATTAGAGGAAAACGGATACAGCAGTAAGGACATGAAGAAGAGAACTGCGTTAGCAAAGGGCGTGTTCTTGAACAGGAAGGGGCTTATGATAGAATCGCTATGAAAGAGTTTAAAGAAAAGGTTAGAGGAGATTGATATGAAGTGTGGCGCTTCACGATGCGAACACTTGGACGCTTAGGAAGGACGACGAGAGGAGACTGGAAGTGTTCGAGATGTAGGTGTGGAGAAGAATGGAGAAGGTGAATTGGACGGAAAAATAGAGCAACGACGAAGTGCTAGACATGGTGGGTGAGGAGAGGCAGCTTCTTGATGAGATACGGAGGGGACATAAGGTAAAGATGGAGCGAGTAATCAGCGGGGAGGGGATGTTGAAAACATGGTTAGAGGGAAAACTTTTGGGTAAAAGGGAAAGAAAAAGGAAGAGAATAGGATTTTTAGTTAGAATTAAAGGGCCTAATTGTGAATTAAAACGTGATGTCTATGAAGGTAGGGGACACTGCCAGAATACTTCTTAAATACTCCTTGCAAACATACCTTACTCTGTAGAGCACTGTACTAGAAATAATGTTGGCATTCAGATTATTATTCCCAACCTCTCCACCCCATCGACACGTTATCTTGTTTTCAAATATAAAGTTCAAGAAGAAAAAAATTTTCACTCATCAAGTAAATTCATATAATAAGTATGAAATTGAGATAAAAGAAAAAATTCCCGTATAATCAATTAAAACTCTATTCTAAAGTCGAAGCTATGTTATTAAGTATGAAACATTGCAGTGAAGAAGATGTGGCACAATAGTTACCATTCCAGCATCGAAAAATCCTCGTCCCCCTATCGTAGGTAAACAGGTAACTACCAGCTCACTTGTGTTGGTAACGTACATGCCACATGGTTCTCCCACGGTACAACCTCTCCCACGGTTAAGACAAAAATTTCAAAAATCAATATCGCATAGTCCACCTAACAATTTCAGGGCCATGCCATATAACCCAGCACTCTCAAAAACATGTTTCATCAACACTTGATTGTGAATCTGGCCAAGCAAAATATTCCACTTTCTACTTCCATTTCGCAATCAATCGGATGGTAAAAATTGCGATTTCCAATTGTCTGATGAACGGTACCCCAATCGACGCGCGTCATTCTACGAGTTTGTCGCATGAAAACTTCCGTCCGAATGATCAATAAGCATAAAATACGTCACATCGATACAGCCTTAAAAAACTCTATTGTTATGGAAAACATTTCGATGCACGAATCGCCTTTGCGGTTGAAAGCGTGAATAGTAAAAATGGAGGAGCACTACAAAAAATATGTGAGTGATCACGTCAAAAATTGAAATCACAAAGAGCAAATACTGCAAGATTCACCATCTCTCAGCCTATAGGGAAATGTCACGCACGCTAGTTAAGGGATATTCAAAGTAAATAAAGACGCATGAGCGTCGTTACCAAAATGCTCGCGTTTATGTTCGCGTAAATGAGCCATAATCAAAACCCAAATTTTTGACAAGCTTGTAAATTATTGGCTACACAAACACATTACCCTCATGTAATTAACTTTCTGTGAGCAGCAATAGTATCTTTTCATCATATCATACCATGAAAAATAATAAGAAAAGCAAGAGCTGGTTTTTGTAGTTATCAATCATGCTCGTGTATACTTTGTTGATAAGCTCACCTTACGATGATACGACATTGCAAAACTTCCGAGGAAATGAAATCAATCCCCTCAGCTCGTTGACAGATAAACTGGCGTTATTGTCACTCAACAATTGCTTGGAGATTTTTTACGCACACAGCAGAATAAATAACATCTCAATTCGAGATGTTATTTATTATTTCCAAACTATATACGACTCTCTCTTGCACCATAAAAACGTATTAAATGAATGAAACAGGACAATAAATATCTGAATTTTCTTTTTTCGGTTTTTGCATCCCAATTTTGATATTCGAGGGGCAGTATTTGAGCTGCATAAAAATAGCAACAATGCACGTAATCCTTTCATGATGACATTCATTAATGCAGCGACCATTCTCACGGGCGCTAGTATCATTATCTGGCGAAATATAGTCTTAAAAAACGCAACTTTTTTGATGAAGTATAATTTAGGTTTTACACGAAAGTATTCCTTCACGTAAAAGGATTAAATAAAAATTAGGATTTCGCAGAGCAGTGATTTATTAATGCACGACCCGTGCTTCGAAGCTTATCTTCACCCTCATGTGATAATCGCGGACGCTCTCCCATCAATCTACCCGTATTCAACCCCTACCATCTCATCCCTCGCTTTTCTTTTTCTAATCATCTTAACATGAGGCTGTGTGATATTGTGGGTCTAGCCTTGGGCTTCTTGCAAACCGGGTTATTCTAGATTAATATCCAAGTGATGTTAACGAATATTCCATGGAAACCCATAGCACAAAAATTAAAGGTTATACTTCGAAACATTTAAACAATTAGTTATTGGTTCCAGAATGTTCGTTTTCTCACGTAATTCGGCTTCATTAAGTGTTAATAGTTGATATATCATCATCACATAACATGAGAAATTAATTAATAGCATTGGTTTTCTTATTTGTACGAATAAAGTTACACATTTGAGCATATTATTTATGAATATGATGGTTTTCTTACTACAAAAACAATCATTTTCTCTACAACTAGAACCACAACCACTCGAAATAAAAATAATTTATTTTATAAAAAATCATAATCTCAAATTTAAAATTATCTATGGCCTCATTGACGAGCTAAGAAAAGCACTAGAAAGAGGTCTTAGACTGGTCATATCGACTTTAAAAAGTCGATTACTTACTTATAGATTATCAACAGCCTTAGATGCCAAAGTAAAAAAAAGAGCAAGAGAAAATTATGCGTATGAAATTCTTTCCCACACTCACTCCATTTTTTGAATAACATAAGCGTGCATGCATATTTCGTGCATGCACACTATAACCCTAAAACCTACAGCAAACTTTACACCTGCAACTAAAATTTTCTTTTAAATTACTTTTTCCAAAATACTTGGAGACCGTGACTAACTGTACTTCTTGGCAAACTTCAATTATTTATTTTATTCAGATCAAAATTCATTCCATATTTACGCTTGAAAAATTTTTCTGCACACCGGTAACATGAGGGAAAGTAAAATAACGACAGTTCAAATTTAAAAAATTTACTTATCAATAAAAAATGTACCAAGGAACAATAACGATCAGTAGATACTCTTATTTTCTTAAATAAGCCCATCACGGATAAATTGTACCAATTAATATTAGATCTCCCACGCGAAATATGGTCACCTTAGCCATTTAAGCAAATTGAGAACCATTAGATTTTTTTCGTTGCATGAATTCTGAGGTACCATTGACGTCGAAATATCTCGTACCAGGCATGCACGCAAAGCAACTGAACTGATGCAAAAAATAAATCATGGGAAGTGATCGCCTTTGGGTGAGTAAACGCATTTGGCCGGAAAACCCATACGCTTCACGTTTCGCGTCCCCGTTACTAGGTCAGCATTACTTTGCGGAGCGACGCGAACATCGATGGGCCGCCTAAGCTGATGCAGGTGGAGCCACCCATGTGATGAAAATATCACTGGAAGAGAACCTCCACGGCGGCGCTTCTCGGCCCAAACTCCACTTTCCGGCGAGTTTCCTCCGTGAGCGACCAAAGAAGCGAACACCCGCATCCCCTGCAGATCCAATTACGAGCGAATACGAGACTTACGACTCAAGCTTGGACGTGATTCAAAATTTTGGCCATTTCATATGATACAAACTCACTCGTGGAACTTCGAGAAAACGTAATACGAGACGAATGAGAAGTTAGAGTTAAAAAATGGTTTATTAAACTCAAAAGTATCAGAGGCAAGGAGGTCTCTGTTTTATGTCTCCATTCAAAATATAGATGATGGCCAAAAATTGAAGACGAATAAAGTGTACACACATTGATCTCAATGCTGTTTCTTTAGGAAATGATGATGACCACAAATAAGGATGAATAGGAAAACCTAGAACTGCTTTCTGCTATTCATATCAGCCCTTCATAATTCCGTCATAATTACACCAACCAATGAAAGGATTGATTGTAAATAGCGGTTATTAGGAAGAAATTGAGAAAAAAATCCTCTTTATCATCTGAACTCTCCTCTGATACGCATATTACATGTTAAAATTATCCTTATTATTTACATTTTGAAGATTACAGGAGAAATAAATTATTTTCTTGAAATTTCCTACAGAAATAGTATTTTCAAATTTAAATTTGATCCAGAACAGCTATATTTGTATAACTGAACTGAATAATTTTGTATCAAGGGTTTTTAATCACAAGCATAAATAGGTATATTCCAAACACGAATAAATAAAATAATAAATAAATCGCAAGAACAAACAGGGAGGGTAGAGAAAAATACGACGAGAGAATACGGCGGATAGAAAAGCAGTAAATTTGACTTAAAATTAAACAAGGATCGTGGATTAAAATTTTTATTTTTGCACTCATCTTTATGCAAGAAGTGGAACGTAGTAAAGAGCGTAAACTAAAGAGAAGACAACACGAAGAGTAGCATAATGCATTTAACAAGGGTTCATTTAATCTGGTGGACTTCAACCTATTATCCTCTTGCCTATTGTCTCGCTTGCACCCAACGAGAATAAAGAAAATAAAGAGCAAAAGAATGATGTTGCACAGCACGATCAGACAAAAAGCGTTGAATTCAGCCACGACACTTACAATAGCAGTGAAGAAGCGCGACTCTCGAAGTTTTAGCAAATTAGTGGGCAAACCAACAAAGAGGCAGGCAGATGAAGAGCGCAAGACCAATGAATGGGTGACGGGAGACAACATTAGATCAAAGAAAAGGTGCAAAAAGGGCGGTGGGTGACTCAATGAATGAGAAATTGTGTTGCAGATCGGCGGATAAAATGTAAGCTGACTGTAGAGGCGCTTGGAAACAAAATCATCCTTTTTCGCCGCAGCATCCTTAAGAGGGACTCCATTAAAAATCCCTCAACAAGGGACACTGCTGACAATGCTAAATTCGTGTCTCTTTGCCGCCCGCGGTCGAGCACAAACTTTCCTTGCCAGACAACAGATGAGAGGCTAATAAACTACTCATGGAATAATACGAGTAAACACACACACTTACATACGAATTATAAACACTTTTGGCACTACACTGAAATGGCGCAGAAAAATAAAATGGTATACATAACAGAGTGACACGTTGAACGCAAAACGTAGGGAAAGAAAGCGCTTGATCAAAAACTTGTAAGCTATCACATTACAATCATGCCAAACTATAAAAAACACATGGTAATTTCCACACTTAAATATATATAAGTGTAATTTTCAAAAATACCAGCATTTTTTTATACTCTTGATAGGTAGAGACAAAGAAAACGGTTTTTTAGGTATCCAGCCTTTTCGAAATTTATTTAATAAGTACTCTGGATTTTTAAGGACATTAAATAATTAAAAGAACAAATCTTTGTAAGGTTCACTTACGTATTTTAAATAGGCACGACCCGGGTTTCGTAACGTAGTTACAACTTCAGGTGTTTCTCATCTTCTTCTTTCTTTCTTCATCTTCATCAACTACCTTACGAAACCCGGGTCGTGCCTATTTTAATACACAATTGAACTTTACAAAATTTAATTCTTTTTATTTCCAATGAGAAGAGGTTTCATAAATTCAAGCCTGAAGTCAGTTATATTAAATAATTAAGTTTAGACGGAAATTTTTGATTACAATTGTACGAAAGCATTCTCAAAATGAGTAATATTGCGCAATTGTATTTTTGACACTCGTTGAAAGCTCTCGTTTTATTAGGCTCAAATATTTATGCCACAGCTCAGTAACTAAGGAATGGCGTCCCCATTTTTATGGAAAAAAATTCTTAAAAATTGTCTCCCCTACCACCTCCTGAAGTATTTCAGATTCTTCCTGAATCGCCTTATATATTCCGAAATTTCGCCACTCAATGATATTAAGTAACTGATTATCAATTTCCCATGTGAATGGATTCTGAGGTAAATACAGTTTTTAATGACTCTGTTGACGCTCATGATAGGGTGGGAAATGGCTGGCCGTTTTCGGTTGACTGTGTGTTCCCCTTCAAGTGCCCCGGAATTCAGCAACTCCAAGAGAGAGAAGCACGAGGAATTAAGCTTGTTCGCTGTGCTCCTCTCCCTGGCGTTGTTTCCCACCGCAAATAGCTTCGAAGAGGGTGAGCTGAGATATAAAGCACAAGTTTCTGAGGGTAACTTCCGCACATTCACGTAAATGGACTGATATTGGCTAGGTTGTGTCTTCCGTGGTCTTTCTGGGACGGAAACAGCACCCCGCGAATAGCTTTGGAGTGAATGACCCAGAATGGTGTGTTTTTTTTACTGCTCATCTAAAGTGTTCCAGAGAAAGAGCCAATATCCAATATGAGCGAGTAAATTATGTAAGATAGAAACAATTAAATGCAACATAAATCACTAGGATAATGTTGCTTATAGACAAGAAATTTGGGCATAAACATTCCCAAAAGTCGCAAAAACAGGTTAATTATAATTAATAAAAATTAATCGAAAATAAAGATAAAATATATTTGAAATGAATGAGGCCAAAACCCACAACCGTATAATAAAAAAATTAAGTTGTTTCTAAATTTTGATGGAGTACGAATTAAGATAAGGATCGGTATGTTCCTTCAAAATAGAAAATAATGATAATTTTAGAACTAATCATACTTCCTTTATTTCTTTACATTCGTTTCGATATTTTTCGGTCGTATATTGTGATGAGTAAAAATACTAATACTGCAAACTACCTACTGTGAATAAATAAATGAGACTTTTAACCCAAAAATGACTATAAATAAACGAAAGACAGTGATAATAACCACTCAATATGCATAGTTTTCTGTTTCTTCGCGGATGCTTTATCAGATAAAATGCGGGGAAAAAACTCATTAGGCATATGAAATAAACTTCCTATCACAGTCCCTGCAACTGCAACATGCCGTCACGAATATGCTTATTGCTAGCTATCTCCATGCAATTTTATTCTATAACAAAAATACTAAAATCACTGTAACTTCAGACGTTTCGGAGGTAACAACAGGGATAACCTCGAGAGAAGCATACTATTGGTACTCGTACCTATCACCAAACATAACTTCCCACTCCATCACAGCTGTGGGCAAAAAGAATTTTGCAACGAATGCAGGACACCCTTTCAGCTTCACGTTGGATTCTCGAAAAGATATCAGGGTCCTTCTCTACACGTGTCTTTCAACGGCAAAGGTCTCTAAGCAATTTCATACGCTGGCCTCGCATTGTCACTACGCATTAGCCAGTGAAGAGAGGGTGAGGGGATAGAAATCCAGTTCTTTCCCTCGAAAATACACTCTTTGTAGGGCGAAGTCCTCCTATGAGATACCCTTGCCATAAACAGCAGAAGAAAGGTCCTTGAGCATTTATAAGGGGGCTTGGCTCAGCGGTGAGTCGCTTCAACGCCAGCTAGAAGCCACAAAAAAATTTCCTCTACAAGGTGCCAGAAATGTATGTCCTGCGCCAATAAATTAGGCAAATACGGTGTTAAATATGTGTAACGAAAGGGTACTGATTTTATAAGAACGGCAGCTCATGCATATTCAGATATCACACTAACCCACTAACCCGTAATAAGCCATCTGACGTGGTGGCAAGATATCTGAGTCCTCTGGCATGGTAAATTTATAACGGTAGCATAGGTGGTCTGCTTCTGAGGGATTTCTGTACGATCTTATTTCAGATGTTTTTCACGTATGATATGCCTTAGTAAAAAAAGGAAGAAAAAAGTACTTTCGAAGCGTACTATAGCACATTAATTGTCCATGGGAACCCAATTCGTCCCGTAAGCCTGAAGGTAAAAAAAACTTTAAAGTTAAATTAGCGTATTATTGAAGCTTAATCTCCATTTTCAGGGTTTTTTTGTTTCTTGAGTCATATTGCATGTGATCCAATTCTTATATAGCTTTCTTATTCAGGAGTAGTTTTTATAACAAGCTACTAATGATATTCCCTCAATCCAGAAGCTTTTAAGATGATGTAACTGAATCTCAGATGAACCTCTCTCCAGACAATTGATTATACCGAGTGGTTTTCGTCGAACTCGGTGCTAAATTGTTTTGCCATGTTCACCCCAAGACGTCTCTTAAAGGTATATAGCAGCTCTTTTAAGAACTCATTGCTTGAATTTTCTCCCGTTTCAAACCGACTATACATGCACACTAGTATGTACTGGTGTGTTTGAAATTTCATACGTGTTTTAGATATAAGTTATGAGCATAATGAAACGAGAGCTTTGAGCCACTATTATCAATACGATTCCAAATCTTATTTTGAGATAAATGAGATTAATTTTTTCTCACAATTATAATCGCACATTTCTATCCAACGTTAATTATTTAATGACCTTAAAATGACCTTTAAAATCAAGAGTATTGAATAAAATGTCAAAGAAGCTGGATACCCAAGAAAAACCGTTTTCACAGTAACTGCACAGTGCATCCAAAGAAATATTTGGGGTGCCATAGCTTAGTAACTAAGAAATTACGATCCCATGTTTAAGGGAAAAACTGCTAAATGTTATCTCCCCTATCACCTCCTGAAGTAATGCAGATACCTCCTAAAACACCCTGTTTATGAAACACGAGCGTGATGCGCCCGCTCCCAGCGGGCTTCCCCCGCTCTTTTCAATGCAGGTCCACAGAGGGATAGGCGCGTTTCTAATTTTAAAATGTAGAAAAAAAGGCTGGGTCTTATGTACAAATTTAATTGGAATGTTCATGTACAAATTGAGGCCAGAGGACCTCTTTAAACACAACATTGGAAGTAATTACACTATCCTCTGTTAATACTTGTTTAGCGTTTTCCTTATTATTTACAAAAATATTTTGAAAAGATCTTACCCTAGAGAATGCCACATAAAGTTGGCCATGAAAGAATACAGGGTCAGGCAGTAATAATCCAGCTCTTTGCTAAGTCTGATCCTGAGCCTTGTTAATAGTCATCGCATAGGAAACCTTAATGGGAAATTGTCTGCGAGTCAAATTAAAAGGCATGGTGGGATCCGACGGCGTTAACTGTATTCTTGGGATGAGGACAATCTTGCCGGAATCGATTATTTTTTTAATTGATTTTCGTTTTTTTATTTTTAAAAACCAATTTTAGGAAACAATGGCAATATTTAGGAAGTAAGATATGCCATCGCATGTTCTCTGATAAATTCTGTGCATTCTGGTACCTCATTTGTATAGTTTGGTTGCGTATAAGTTGAGAAAAAGGTATCTATACAGTAGAAATAATATAGAGGATTGACACTTTTAGCAAGAAAACCATCAAATTCATGCTTTGTGCACAAAGTAAATTAAACTAAATCCCACACAGTTATAAAAGGTCATAATAAGGCCGTTAACAGCTTATATTTTTTTTTAATTACGGCGTAAATGAATGACTGCAAGCTTCCAATTATGCCTTGGGAAGCATTTGCTCATTTTGGACCTACTAACCGCCACAAGTACCTTATCCGCACGTTCAGTCGAAATCTCTCTCTTACATCTAACGAATACACCCAAAACGGGCTAAAAATCTATATCACAGTAGCAGAAAATGACTACATTCAATTAAGAGCGTTTGTAAGAGCATACGTAGGCGTAAAATTTAATAGTAACGGAACTGTAACGCTAGAGAAGTATCTATACTTACGTCTTATAGAAATCGATCATATTCGTAAATTTTGTTCACAAAGGTTATAAATTTTGGCAAGTATGCCCCACAAAATCTTCCGAGATATACTCGAAACTTCATACCACTATGATTACCTAAATGCAAATTTTGACTCAAAATAGGGTTTTTTTCCTATTATTTTTTAATTGCCTAAATCGAAACATTATTACTCCTGGAGTACGCATTTCACGCTTTCAGATTTTTAAATGACGATATCTATTTTACGACGCAAGTTGCTAGCAGGTAGCAGAGTACCCTGCTAGCAGGTAGCACGTGGCTTAAATAAGGATTAATTATTAATGCCTTATCAAACGAAGGAAACTTTCCGACCATAGGCAGTTTTAATAGGTGATTATTAAGACATGTTTCCCTGAGCTCTGTGCCTCATGCATGCATTGGTAATCTCAGACGATGTAAAACTCCTATCTACTCATATAGAAACTAGGTCCCTCTGACGTCACGTGGAGTGGCATCGCAAGGGCGCCAATCTGGCGTTTTTCAGATGCAGTTAAAATTGACCATTGCCATTCGTCTAAACTGGGAAATCTAAAGCCAAATAATTTGTATATTATGAATACCCTAATGGTTGGTAACGAATCGCAATCAATGCCTTTCGTTTTCTATGACGAAGGAAACTACCCTATCATTCACGAAGAAAATACTATCACAAGCTCCACTGAATTTCCAAATGCGGAATGGTCGTTTGCTCTCATAGAGTTCACAGCTTCCTTTTGTCATCGAATCCTTCATTAGTCAGAGTGAGTCTTTTCCACCTCCGCAGATATACGTCATTGATTTACTGACTTGGGCATCACAGTTTGTTATCCGACAAATATCCTCGAACATTTGATTTTCTAATCTAGATAACGTGATGGCAAACTGTACACCAGCAAGTGCATACATGTGTGTGTGTTTGAAAATTTAGGCGCGTTTGAACAAACCGAATTCATCCCACGCGTTTTCTGGCATGAACGGTTCTCTTGCTACTGCGGCTGGAGAATTGTCTCTAATTATTCACTCAAACGAATTCGCCATTCGCTAACACTTCTGCACGTGACTGGCATTTCTAAGTGGCTCTCACCGCGGTAGGGATTTGAGAGACCCTTCCGCCCACCCACGGCCAACCCTAGGCTGGGAGACCGGGGGCGAAATAGCAAAAGCTGCCGTGACCTATTTTCTTTCAACTAGGCCACCCAGTCATCGCATGGAAAGGACACGGCGACTCAAATCCGAAAAAAAAATCGGCGAAAAAACGACATTAAAATACCTTGGAGAAATGAAATGAGTTCTTTGGCGGAAATGAAACTTCCACGAAAAAGTTTGAAAAAAATGAAAAAAGCTGAATACTCCTTAAAGACTAACTTTACCACTTTGAAGCTCTTATCTTCCATTTAGCCATTTAAAATAGGTTTTAAAAAAATCAGTAGTTAAATCTAGGCATTTTTTCTTAATAACGCCCACTTATTGGCATTTTCAACTCAAACAGACATAAAAACTTACCCGTATATGATTCAAGGGCATGGAACAAATTCACTTCAACCAATGAATAAAAGATAAAAAGCGTAGGCCCCAAGATCGTTCGGAGACATTATACATGAGAATGCTGCAGGACTTGATTCCGTGACTATTGAGAAGAAGGAAGAGTTACATGTATAACATGCTAGGACGTTACAAATTACGAACGTTTTGGATGTTACGAAGAGTTGGTAACGAGAATACTATGAAATTATCTTACCGCTTCGCCCGCATATTAACCGCTGAACAGTAAACACATCTCTACAGATAATTTAAAGTCATTAAGTACTGGGAACTCATTAGTCTTCAATGCTCGGGAGTAAGAGTTTCCGCCCTCAATAAAATTAGATGTAAAATTACTGATGAGCAGTCTCTCCATTGCTAGCAGTGGGTACTAACGTAACATGAATAAGTACTTGTCGATCAATACATTGACTACCCATAACAAAGTATAAACCTATATTCGTTATTTCCACTTACTGATAAAAAGAGGAAACAAAATGACAAGAAATTAAACCGCGTACTACAGTATCCATCGAACAGAAAATAACGTTTCGTGTGAATTATTACTACGAATTAAATATGATATCTCTACCATTAATATTGTAATTTTATGAATTGATTCCTATTCAAATTAAGCCCAAATAATCTATATTTATTCAACATGAAATGTGTACTGAATAGCCTTCTTAAATTGAAACAACATTCATTGAAATTCTTTGTTCTCTTGCGGCAAATAAAATTATAAACTACACCACTTCTCCTTCCTGAGCTTCATGAAGTACTTACAAGGCGATTTACTATGCAACTTCGCAAAATATCCCAAAAGGAGGGAGGGAGGGAAGGAAATTTAATGGAGTTCATGACATATCTTACATCAACACTTCTCCACCTTCAGAAGTATGCAACTATGATGATTCCATAGGCACATCATTTTTCTTTAATAAAAAAATAATTTATTTGAAAAACAATAAAATCATCAAGATACACACAGAAAAGACTACAATAGATTGTCATAACGAATATCAAAATCTTGAACTTAAATACACGTAGGATATAAATATATCTAGGAATAAAAATCCTGAATTCAAAATATTTAATCACTGGAAGACAAAAACTGCACATTTTTGAATAGTGATCCAATTTTATGCTTTCCCTTCGATAACAAGTAAGGAAGTTTTGAAAAGTCTTCGCGGGAAAGAAGAAATCCAAAAACAAATATAGGCCAAAGTAGACTGACATCAACGAATCTAGCTTACCGTGGAAGACATAACTCAGATGTACCTACAGATGAATAAAAACTTCCTATGTCTTTCATAATCCAATCACCGCACACAGGCCTCCCAGGACGAGACAATTTAAGAAGCCTTCTCCACGGTTAGAAGACAAAGTGAAACGGGAGGAAAGTCCTCAACATGTCACTCGCAATCCCTTGGATGAATCATGCCGCTGGAAATCACTTTGAATGCATAAAACAAGCACCAAAACCCACCTTTCACCATCAGACGCAAGCATCCAACGTGTAAGCTCCATTCATCCAAGGCGTAGCAATAGTCCCTCCCCTGTTCAATACCAGGGAATTCACAGACCTCAAACACAGGAGAAGAGCGAGCATTTAACACAAAAAGATGTTTAAAAACTTATAAAACGGGAGTATTTTCCTTAGTTTTTTTTCCAAATATGTTAATGCGGAGGATAGCGCTAAAAGATTAGGGTGGAAATCACAGCATTCACAGCACCAGTTAATCGGTGCTTTTACGGGTCCTGCTAGCGAGAAGTTCCCCCATAGCTGGTTGAACGATAGTAGATGTGCCGTTTGGTCCCCCAAGCACTTGCAATCACCAATTTCGCTACCCAATCTCCAATTCTCAGTGTCCGTCTGAATTACCTCTTCCCACACTTTAGTCCCTTCCATTCCTTTATATACTTCCGAGTTTCATCTTCTCTCAGACCTCTTCAATTGCATTTTACCACTCTCTCCCTCAACTTATGCTTACAACCGCAACTCTTTCACCCAACACCTTGGGCTTAGGGACGGATCCCCAGTTGCGTCCCACATTGGACCGAGATGGCAATGTTGGCTTTCGTTGGCCATGGACTACCAATAGAAGCCCATAATGGCCCAATATTAGCTACTCAGCGGAACTCAATACGGGCTATCCCATCTGTTTATACTGGTCCCATGAAACTCAATATATGCTGCTCAATTGTAATTATGATGGTAAATCATAGAGTTCACTAATATCGTAAGCCTTAGCGCACGCGTTTTCATGATAGTTTTCACGCTTAAATATTCAAGGCTTACTTATTAGAGACCAGACACACCAATGTTTTCATATTTTTATGTTCTGTAATAAATATACAAGAAGGAACACTGCTCCCCACCCCTAAGAACGATTGAGGGGGAGGCTTAGTCCCCTCCAGAAATTAGATATTGGTTATTCCTTGGATCTTATTCCATTGCAATCATATACCTAGCCAATAAGGGGTGCCAATTGATAACCAATATTGGGTGGCTCCTGGGGGATCCTTTTCACGCACTTGCGGCGGTTAATAATTGATTCCTAGTAATCACAATTAATATAAGTTTCTTTTCGTTTTTCCCTCCCTTTACTTGTGACCTGTATCATCCTTGCCCATTTGGAAAAATTTCATCCGAACCATTTCAAATCACTGCCATTCTGTCTCATCCTCTCATGCATTCTTTTAATTATATTTTTTCTCCAATTATTGGATGAATTAACACTATTTTGTACAATCAGGCACCAATTATCCCTTCGTACGCCCTTACAATCATCTATATTATAGTTTCTATAATGTTTCTTTTTTTAACGACTAAGAAATCAACTCCCATCCCTAACCGATCCAACTTTCTTCACGCTCATATTTATCGGTCCTCCTCATCACTAAGCCTTCCTTTTAAGGAAGGTGCATGCAGTCATTATTCCTTCCATTCTTTCTCCGGAAATGGTTACTGCAACAGGACGGTTTCACTCCGCCTATCCACCTACCAATGCGGTTCCATTGCATTATATCTATTTCTCACACCCGTTCCTATTTTTTCTGTAATACCACAAGCATTCATTACCCCACTGATCATTATTATTCTTTCTTTGCTCAAATTTTCTCCCATATTAATTTTTTTAAACTCGCTTCCTACAATCTACCTCCCCCAGTTTCAACCCATCGCAAACCAGGACATTTTCCCATTCCAAATTATCCCATCGTTATTTCCCCTCCACCCAAATATTCATCTCCCTTTATTAATGCCATTCAAATTGTTTAAAAACTTTCCCTGCGTTTAACATCTTCCTATTTTCTCAACATCAGCATTTCTTTTTATTTACTCTTCATCGGGTATACCTTCTATTTCACCACGGGTCTTTTAATATACCTTGCTATTCATCGCATTTCCTTTCATCTTAAATTCAAAGTAACTTATCTCCCGGGTAATTCATCTATTTCACTTACAACTTTCCATTAATAACCTCTCCCTCACTATCAAACTATCTCCATCTCTCATGGATCACTCAAACAGTAAATTTTTCGTTAATCAACCACTCACTAGCTGATATCCATGTATCTTGAAGATAGAAACTGTTTCTTTAATGCTTGATTACTTTAATTTGATATGCTGTCAAAAAGTCTCTGACTCACACAACCTATCTTCCCATCTCACATTAACTCACATTTTATATAGCCATCTCTCATCACTGATGATGTTTCATGATCTGGACAATTCATAGTTCTCGTATCATTTTTATTTTTTCAATTTTATTACTTTTCTTTATTTTTTATTCACTTCCTCTCTGCTTTCGGTTTCATCCTATCCCACCATACCTCATCAATTAAATATCAGTGATGAGAGATGGTAAGATAGGGTAAATCATGAGTCGTCCTCTACCCTTCTAGAATTTTTCCTGTTCCCTTGACGCAATGCGTACATTTTCATTTCATTGAATCCTCAGTGTACAAAAACCATTCTCCTACGTAAATGCTAACAAATGGAATGCCATTTAGCAAAATAAGACCGAGATTTCTGACACAGTTCCTCACGAAAGATAACGTATAACAGGAATTCTTCAACAGACGCAAATGGTAGTCACCATTTGAAAAGTCATCACAGCATCCAAGTCGAGCATACCATTTTGTTTTCGCTTTTATCACTTAGAGAAGGGCAAAAAATACACAGTTAAATTGTAGGCTAGATGAGGGATAGAGTGAAGGTGATGAAGGTGAAGGATGAGCAGAAGACATTGGAAAGGAATTTTCAGTCATAAATTGTCGAAGTATATATAGGAAACCTAGCGAGAAAATAAAGACGACAAAGAGAGCATTAACAAACCACCTGAATAAAAACATTCACAATTAAAATGAAGGGACCGAGTACGGAACGAGCGAAAGAATGTCGAACAGCTTCATGACATAAAAAGTACGTGGTATTTTTACGGATCTGTTTAAACCATTCTCATAACACACCTGGTCCCAACAGCAAGTCTTTGAGCAGCTTTCTAAAAACAAGTAGCACCTTTTTCCTCGATAAAACTCTGCCCTGAAATTCTTCCACACAATGTCACCAATCTCTCTGTTCACTGATACCATTCCTCATCTTCGTCGTAGACGAATAGGAGGACGAAGATTCCAGAAAGTGGTAACGTATGTTGTGGACACTGAACTCGAAAACTCAAGTTCTTCACCGCCAGAATCGGAAACACAAATGATCACGCACTAGTTTATCACGCCCTAGAATGTCACTGATATCTGGCAACGATGTCCCTGAGGGATGTGTACGACCCGATGATCAAGCCGAACATAGCGAAGAAGAGGATGAGAACGTTCTTGAAGAGCATCAGCATCCGCTTTGTCTCCTGTCCTTCCCAGTTTTTGGGATGATGTTTTGACATTAAGCCCGGTATATACCAGAAAGTGAAAGACTGCAGCAGGGCGGGATATATGAGTCCAACGCTGGAGAGGCAGAAAGCACCAAACAGCGAGATGAACAACCCCAGTTCCGGTATGGCAGCGGCAAGAGCAACTGGAGCGAGACACAAAACAATTAGCTGAGAGCATGACTTTTGAAGCTACTGCGTCCTTGGGGTAATGACTGACAGCCACTGACAGACGGTCACTATCTCTTACTTACGTTACATACGTTTGCACTGTCTTTACTTCACTGATGTGGTGTAACTGGTGCAACCTCAACCACCCCTATTGCATCTATCCACTTAGCAATAATCAAGTGAAAAAATATTAGGCACATAAGATCTTAGATTCTCCCGGCGTATCAATTGCAGGAAGGTTTCTCGGGTTTTCCACTTGGTAAGTTGCTCCGTGTGACCCGACGTTTCGAAAAGTGACTTGCTCTTCATCCTCAGGGAATCTTCTGATCTCCCGGTTTTGCTTTTTGCTAGCAAACCGTCCGGTAGAAAACTCGAGAAACCTTCTTCCTGCACAAATATTAGGCACCTTAAGTGCACTTGCAAAATCGTTTCAGGCGCTTGACGTGGTGGTAATTCGATATATCCATGACAAAATATAAACAACAAATGGTTATTTGCACACCTTAATACATCAATCCACATCCGACTATGACTTCGTCACTGTCATTTTCAAGGTATTTTCATATGCAAAGCAAAATAACTGTCGTTTGTTAACACCTTGAGAATGACAGAGTGACGGAACCATAGCTTTCAGAGTATTTATTTAAGTTCGGACATTGACATATGTTTTTTATATTATATCATGGATACACTTGCATATGATTTTCCTTTTGCTTATGAATATCATTAAAGAAGCAGGTCACAGACTTAGCTTTATGAATATTATGAAGTAATCCCTTGAGCCTTACTGAAATCAATTTTTGCCATACAATGTGTACCAATGAACAGATGGAATTCACCAAATGCACACAACGCGGAAATCAAACAGACGAAAGATGAAAATTCCTTGTGAAAATAGATTCTAACCTATATTTAAGTCTTGAGACTGGACATAAAATTAAATAGAATTAAATTTATAATCCATTACGTTGATTGTTTAAATGACACTTATCAGAGAAAATAAATTTTCACTTAAATGCCACTTACAGCACACCAAGACGATCAAGGCTCGGACCACACCTTCTATAAGTCTGAGGTGGGGATTCTTGATCAGTATGGGCTTGAGGTAATAATTCCAGAGGATATCAACAGCGACGTAAGCTTGAACAGCGAATGTAACACACATTGCAGCAGAGAGCATAACCTTTACACTTTGCGCCAACCTGGAGATACAAAATCATACATTTCAGTTAGTCACTGACAGTTGAGTTAGAGGTTGGCTCTTACATACGTTTCAATAAATTATAGGCACAAATAGAAATAACCCAAGGGGAAATTCTACGGAAGAAAATTCATAGCGATTGAACTTTCCAATATTGAATAAAACATGAGTCTTGACAGTGCGTTATGCATGAAATACAATCGCTAAGCTAGAACGTTGCGTTAACAAATTGATAAAATTGAAATCTTGGATTTTTAAGCACCAAAATGAACGTTTTTTCGAATAAATATAAACGACAATGCATTGGTGGGAAACACAAAGACTATCAACTGTAGAGACTAAGTTCATTTCAACTCCAAATGAATATAGAAAGATATGTGGGCCTTTCCGGAAAATTCTATGAGTATAAAAACTGAAACTACGGGACTTTCACTCCTTTCACCGCAAAAATGTTAACAGCGCTCGCCAAAGACTAATAGCATATTTTTTTCAATTACAATTGCTACCACATGTATTGTTTACAGTTCTTAACAAGAAAAAATCGCGCCTCAAACCAGTAGAATTTCATTAATAACGATATCCTCATTATAAATATTGGCTGGAGCAATGTGAAGTCACGTCAAGTCACAAGCGGCCCATGCTAATTTATGATAATGTCTTTTATTTTATAATTTAATAATTTCAAGAATTATTAAATATCGAAGATTCTAAATTACTTCAGTCGTCCGTGCGCCTACAAGAATTTACTACTTACCACTCTTTCTGCGGTATGTTCAGGGTGATACTCCCCTTACAATCAGGACCGTACTTAATGTATCCCAGGAAAGCAATTGCCGAGTACAATATCGCAATGAAGGACATTGCTTGATTGAGCACACCAAAGTAACCACCGAACCCTCTTGGAGTCTTCATATTATTTTCCAAGGGCATGACCTGAGGAAACATAATAAATACGCACATATTTAAGGTTAACAGATGCATGGTATGCAAAAGATTGACGGACACTTGATGGCCGGAAGTGAAAATAAATGGTTTCATTCAGTATCATTAATATCATAACATTATAATAAAAACTGGAAATGGCCTCAGCACACTAAAAGACCTGATAGAACAAGTGTAAGTAATAAAAATATTGCATTTCTAACCATGCCTTCCGGATTCAGTAGAAATTTGATTAAAAAGCGAATTCGTGATACGAATAGCGATTTTGTGACGGCACAAAAACCATCCAGTGTTGAGAACCAATGCGATTAGCCGTGGTCGCATAGCAGGCCGAGTGGCAGCCGCTACTATTACCAGCCGCAAGTAAATATCTCCATCAGCCAGCGGATTTGTAGGGTTCACATTATAAGTAAATAGCCTCTAGTACAGTTGCTGTTGCCGAATTGAAAATATTGTGTGTGTGTGTGTGTGTGTGTGTGTGAGTGTGTGTGCGTGCAACATGTCATAAATTGGCGTGAGTCGTGACGTTTTGAGACGCGTGTTAAATGTTGGAGTTAGAGAAGTGTGTGAGCAGATGTTGAAACGGAAGAACGTTCATCAAGTCTTTACAAAAACTCATAATAAACTGCGTCTTTGGCAAAGGATAATTTCGAAATAAATCTAGAAATGTTATAATGCTGTTGTAGAAAAGTTATAAACCCTTGTTGGTATCAACCATATTCACTGTTATTCGCAAAAAGTAGTAGAAAATACAGTATAACGAAATTAAATTACACTGCATAAAACCAACTAGACACGTCTTACTTCACCAGCCACTTGTGAGCTAATAGGGGCACTAGTGGTTCACATTGGCCGACTGGAGCCAGCGATGAGATCACGTGACTGCCAGCGGAGGGTGGGCAGTGCTAAAAAGTTAAATGTGTTCAAATTCTGATTTCAGCTAAACAAAAACTAGCCCGCTGTCAATCACCAGCCGCTGGTTCTGGATCAGACTAGGTTATTTGCTGGCAATATTACCATCGGCTAATTAATACCCCTACCTCTCTTATAATTTAAGTAATATTAATCCTTTACAGAATGGGGGGTTAAGCAGTGTATTCATTCCTTAAAAACTTTTCTATTAGCTACCATATCTCATGCAATAAAAAGCGAAGTAAAATGGTTATTTCAATGGTTTTTTAAGTTTTTTTTTTCGATGTTCACCCCTTAAATATTTTCAACCACAGTCACGTTTGTGTCTTTCATGACCCTGATAGACTCAAAACATAATTTATTTTAATCAGAAGCAGATAACATTAGTAAAAGCCCCTTGTAAAGCGATAAGTTTAAATACGGGGTTGGTTTCCCCAATTTAGGGGTTGCTCGTAAAAGTGGAGGGTGATAGAAAAAATGGAGGTCATTTTCGGATTCAGCGACCCTAAATTGGCCAGAAAGATGGTGAAGAGTTCTCGGGATCGCCACCGGGTCAGGAACTCCATAGCTGCCGACGCGACGTTTCGATGTCCGACTCGGTCATCGTCCTCAGGGCTGTGAGGACGATGACCAAGTCGGACATCGAAACGTCGGCAGTTATGGAGACCCTGACCCGGTGGCGATCCCGAGAACTCTTCACTAAGTCCATTCGCCGGGAAAGCACGAAATCTTTCGTAGCCAGAAACACCCTAGATTGTATTCGAGCATTTTTGAACACTTTTTTTTGCAGAACTGTGTTAGAAGTGGCTACTGAAGAGCTTAATGTGACCGCGGCTTTACTAGAGTCTCATGATAATGGCGCGAAAGCATTTGTGTGACCGAATCTTTTTGAAGGGGTCATGACCGATGGAATGCATACCACTCCGATGGCGTCCAGCGCGAAGAGCACCATGCCGAAGAAGAGGGGCATGTCGTCGAGGGAGCCGACGGCGTTGCGGGTGGAGATTGGCGGCAGTCCCCACACGTCGCTGCCCTCGTCCGGCGCCGCGATGTAGTACAGGATGATGCCGAAGCCCACGAACGTGATGAGGTTGCCGGCGGCGGAGAAGGGCGCCAGGGTCTTGAGGTCCCGGATGAACACGAGGATAAGCACCAACGGCACCACCACGACCACCATGTACAATCGGAGGTCCATCGAGTCCGGAATGTAGGCGTCCACCACCTGCAACGCGAACAATCATAATAGATGTAGAATTTTATTTTTTCCCGGCGTAGAGTTATGAGGAAACTTTCTCGGGTTCTCCACCGGGGGTAGTTTTGGGTAATTGCTCCCAAATTTTCAACGGCTGAGTCTGCCATCATCTTCACGGTTAGATTCCTTTCTGAAAACAAAATACTGTAAAGATTTTTCCCTGAAGATGATGGCAGACTCAGCAGCTGAAACGTTGTGAGCAATTACCCAAAACCACACCCGGTGAGAAGCTTGAGAAATGTTATTTCAAATTAAAATATGAGAATTACAATGGGGAACAGCCACTTCGTTGTCTCAGATCTGTGACTGGTTTTAGACTAAATTTTGGCCCCTGGATAAGAAAAAAACCTCAGTGTTTATCTATCACGTCAGCTTTTTAAGCCACAAATCAGCCTCTTTTTTCTCGTTAATCCTACAAAATTTGCAGGTAAAGGGAGATATTTTTCATTAAATTTAACTTTCAGAATTATTTGCGAAACTAAATATACAGCTGATTTAATGAAATGTATGATTTATCCAAGCGTGCGGACGGACAACAAAATATCAGTGCAGGCAACCTGAACACCACCCTACCTTCCCCCCGAAGCACATGCCAGGCTACACGCCTGCGTCTCACTATGGTATCTCCGACGTAACTAAACGGCTATGCATTTTTCTCTGGTTTCGGTCAGAGAAGGCTGTCAGCCAATGGGTGCAATGATGCCTCCTGTTATCAATACTCAATCCAGCCGTGTGATGATATACACGTAAGGCTTACAGAAAAAAGACGTTGTGGTAAAAGAAATCTAGCAACATTTTTTTAAAACGGCATATCTATTTTAACATTTTCTATTTTTATTTATTTAAGCACGTCAAAATAATAACACCCTGGGATTAGTAGGTTTGGGATTCAGTCACAACGTGCTGCACACTCTTCCAACAAAAATATCGTGTTTATTTTCAGATAAACTCCAATGAAAAGCCACCCACTTGATAAAAAAGCAGTGAAATATAAGGAAACTAAGGGAGAAGGAGTGTCGCGTGATCCCCTCAGTTATTAGATGGGAACCCCATATGGCAAAAACAACGTATTACACTCCTTTCTGAGAAAAAGCAGTGAACTTCGATTTTTCCCCGTCGATGGCTGTAGAAATAAGAGACAGATCTATGTCAGAAAGAAATTGCATTCTTTTATAAATTTAAGATAAATATTAAAGTAAAATAAATTCATTACTGACGTTGAAAATCTCATTTGAGTCATGATGAGATTATATGTAGTCCGGCCTCACGATGAAGAGAATACTTTTTTAAATAACTTTTTCCTCCAATGAAACAAAAATATAACAAGATAAATGTACTGCAAAATAGATGGTCTTTTAGTACAAAATAACAAACATTGTACACACAAGTAATGCGAGAGGTTTTAAGCCTAAAATAGGTTAAAAAAAATTATTCACTATTTCGTTCACGGGAGGGACTAATTAATACCAAAATACGATATCTCCTTTTGATTTAGAATTGAATGGATATAGAAATATTCTTTACATTGGCCCTACAACATTTTAACTACTCTGATTTCACAATTACATCAATGAAACATTCGTTCCGATACAAATTTCTAATGTCTAGCAGCTTAACTAATAATAGGCATGCACTCGGAAAACTATAGGAAACTGCATGAAAAAAACTCCGAAATTCAAATTTGAAAAGAAAAATAATTAAAAAGCAGCTTTGTAATTTATTTAACCCAAGTAAAGTTAGGATGTTCCATCGATTGAGTTTCATTGGAAAAATATAAAAACTGATAACTTGTAACCCATTTCACGGTGTAATCACTTCTCACACCATTTTTGAAGAAATGCTGATACGTCTTTAAATAAAAACTCTCAAGCGTAAAAACTAGCGTTGTGTATTTGGTAGTAAAGCTAGTACCACTCAAAACTTAAAGAAACAACAAGGAAGCTTAAAATAAAAGTTACGATTTTGAAAAATTGAAAGCAATAGGGTAGTTTCCTTCATCAAAGAAAACGAAAGGCATTGATTGCGATTCGTTACCCACCATTAGTGTTTTCATAATACACAAATTATTTGGTTTTTGAAATACCGGTTTAGACGAATGGCAAGGGTCAAATTTTATCCTCATTTGAAAAAGGCCAGATTGGCGCCCATGCGATTCCACTCCACGTGACGTCACAGGGACCTAGTTTCTACACGAGAGGATAGGAGTTATACATCGTCTGAGGTTAGCAATGCATGCATGAGGCACAGAGCTCAGGGAAACATGTCTTAATAATCACCTACTAAAACTGGCTAAGTTCGGAAAGTTTTCTTCGTTTGATAAGGTATTAATAAACCTTTTTTAAGCCAAGCGCTACCATTCAGCAAGGTACTCAGCTACCCGCTGGCAGCCTGCGACGTATCAGCGCTAAGCCTCGCCTCAAGGTCACCTCACCGGGCGGGAGGAACCAGAAATACGACGTACGGAGATATTTCCCGGCATTCATACTCGAGCGTCGCGTTTTCGCGCGCTTGAAAATTTTCACTTTTCATTTAATAGCGAAAAATAGATATTGTCACTTAAAAATCTAAAAGCGTGAAATACGTACTCCAGGAGTAATAATCTTTCGATTAAGGCAATAAAAAAATAATAGGAAACCACCCTAATGTAGTTTTAAATTACCTTTTTTCATAAACGACGGCCGCCATATTCCTTGATTAGGTGATAGATTCAGTTTATAAATCGCAATACACCAATTTACAAGGAATCAGATATTTAGCTATGAATGGCTTCGCCAATTCAACTGATAACCGGGGGGAGCTCTTTTTAAAAAAAACATTATTTGGATGAAAGAAGAGATTTTACATTCAGGTGTCAGGTGCAGTATTTGTGCAGGTAAAATGCTCAAGCTAGAAAATATTCATCGCAATTATTTTGCATCTCTGGCGTTGAATCAACGTATTCCCACTGAAACAAGTCAACCCTGAAATTAAGTACACCGAGATGAAATATTCCAGCGCTCTAAATCCCGAATAAATTAAAGCTAGAATTAAATTTAATCATCATAGTCCAATATTTGAGAATAACGGGCCCACCGTAATTAAGATTTTACTCCCATTCAATCAAGGCCAACAACGCACTAAGCCCTCATAAAAACAGGACGAATTAATTATTTTTTGAGATTAAATTATTATAACTTTTAGATTACGCACAAAAGAATTACTAAAATGAATAAAATGATCAATGAGGGATAAATTATATTCATATTCTCACGTGAAGAATTACTTAAAGTCGCAATAATTATTTCTTTAGCTCCACCAGAGAAATCTCATTTAAAAAATGCGAAAATTCCACAGAGAAAAAGTTAATGGACTTAAAAGGGATTTAAACTCGGATCTCCCGAATTAACAACAGGTGTTCTGCCACTACGTTTCCGATGCATCTCCGACCTCCGCGGAGTTTTATTGGATCTAGGGCACGAGATGGCTTCAACTGCCATGCATACAATAGCACTGGCCAGCAGTTTTGTGCACAAAGCGAGTCCCGAGTCTATTGCGAGAACTTAGAACCCTAGGGCATTCACTGAAAGTATTATTCGTGGAAATAGCCAGAGACGGCGTACCTTTACCCGCAAGCAGTGAAGTGCAAAAATTCCATTCAATCCATAGAGGCAGCGTTCGTTAAAAATGGATATCTTTTAACTTTGAATCGAAGAACTTTGGATAGCCAATAGAGAAATTGAAAGGAAAACTTTCAATGGATTCACAATTTAAATAGAATAAATGGTGAGTTTCCACCGATTTGTTTTTAAATCGTTTAACAGAGCTTAAGTTCGTAAAAAAAGGAATGACCTAGGATTGCGTATTAGTCCCCAGAAAAAATGAAAACGGCTTCATTTGCCTCTAAGTAATTCAGTCTTTCATGAAAGCAATCACACACTTACTTGTTTCACGTGGCCTAATTTATTTCGATGTGGTCACCATCATGAGGTAATTGATGGTGAATACACTGAGTAAAACTGTCTTTTCAGTATTTATGTTTATTTCTTGAACAAATGCTTGATCGATCAAAATATATCATAAAGAAAGCCTATCCAGCATCTTCAAGAGAAATATTACGTCTAGTTCCTCCTACTGCCTTGTATAAGTGTATATTGTGGAGTCAAAAGATTAGATTTGTGACACTTGGATTTCTTGTTCATACCACACCTCATTTACTTCCATTTTTCCTCATATATTCTTAAATAATCAATCCGTTCGACCACGATTAAAAAATTTAATAAAAGAAACTAAGCGATGTCTCCTTTCGTTGACTGCAAAATGGTATTTTAAAATGAAGAATTTTGTACCACCATTATTTTGCACCATTAAAGAATAGGTTTAATACAACTAACCACCCAGTCAGAGGCGTATGCTTAAAAAATGACACATAACTCAAGAAATACAGTCTCCAAGCTTAATAATAACAATTAATTCTCCTTGAATCAACAAATAAGCTATCTAAATCAGAGATAAAAGGGAGATATATGTGGTAAATTTCTATTATAATAGCAGTGAATGAATTTAAACAATTTAATTAGCTCGCAAAAATTCCAAAATTCTACACTGAACACTTAAACTAAAGAATTATTTTTTTAAATTGCTTTATTTCGTAAACAAAAAAGAAAAGTTATCTTGCGTTCATTTCTAGACGGAGGGAGATGAAAATTCTTTCGCGCCATTATGACACTGTGGCATTCCTGACTGAGAGAAATAATTTTTGATGGTAGTTATGTAGTAGATGTTTTCATCGGAGCTATATTCCATTTGAAAAACTATATCACTAATTTTAAAATATATATTTAAGGAAAACTTGCCATAGCAAATTATCTAAGAACTTTCACTTGGGGAATAGACGGGAAAGTTTTTGCACAACCCTTCAAATGGAACGAAACCGCCAAAATGCATTAAATTGAAGGAATGACTGAATGCCATGGAGCTCTGTTCATTGACCGTCAACATGGTTGGACTTGGCTTCTGGGTTAATCGCAGATATTTACGGACTTTTCATCGTGATTCCTCTATACACTTCAACGTCGCGAGTCAGAGGAGGGACAAGAATCACGACTGGTTATACATATTAAAAACAATGAATTGAGGAAGAAAAGTTCAAAAATCTATTCGTGCGATACTGTGCAGATAAGAAAACAATGACTCGGCATTCTCGCGACTGATACACACTACATGTTCATATCCTTCAACAAACTTAACTTCTGAGATACATCGAACGTTGCCAGAAATCAATAAAATGCGAGGAAAGCGGTATATGTAGAAGTTATCTTCCCCTTTTTCTTAAGAACCAAGAAAAAATTCATTATTCTACATTCTCAGACTTAGACTGACCTCCTTAAGATTTGTCGATATGAAGACGATGTAGACACACAGGGTTCCAGCCTGGTAAATGACCTGTAGCCAGTTTAACACGTGCCTGCAAGTATAAAGCGTAAATGGAGAAGGAAACGTTTTACTTAAAAATCAATTAACATGAAGGGGAATAAAATAGAGTAACATGGAAAGAGACCTTGATATAACAGGTGAAAAATCTAACAATAGGTACAAAGAAAAACGTTAATTAGTCACACTAAGGTCACTAGCATTTTAGGTAAGAATTGAAGACTTTCAAAGATATATAATTTTTAAAAAAACATGACGTATGCAAATAAGAGATAAGAAAAAATAGAGTAGTTCTTCATGAAAAGCGATGAGAGGGATAGATAACCCACATCTGACACCATCTCCTGACGAAGTCCTCTTAATATAGCTATGCTCAGCAACTCAGAAGTGGCGACCCCATGTTTATAAGGGTGGGCAGAAAAATGACTTTTTTTTCATGATTAAATTTGCCCAATGCGGGAAGTTGCGAACTTAAATCAGGGTCTCAGATCAGAAATTTTCTCAAAATCGAATGCTGTTGATCACTGGCGCCCGGAGTCTTGAGTTAAAGATTTTGCGAAACAACAGGCAAGGCCAAACACCTATGGATAATATGTAACTACAACTATGCTCATTTTACCAAAAACAAATGATGAATTAAACATTCAAGATTATTTTGACGAGGTCTAAAGTTTAGCAATAGAATTTTATGGTTTTGCGATGGGTGAGAATGATCAACAAATGTAGAGTGTATGCAACCCACTTGCCACCAAATATTTGTGGCTGCATTATGACATCACTTCAAATTTTGCCATTTGGAAGCCGGATTTGCGGTGAATTTAACTAACTTCCCACATATTATCCTTCTTTAAATGCCAATTGACAATTTGGAGCATTTTTTGTCCATGATCATTTTTTATGGACAAAAGTTTTTAAAATTGTGTCCCCTACCACCTCCTGAAGTATTGAAAATTCCTCATTAAAAACCCTGTATTCCTTCATTCCCTCATATTTGATCTGGGAGAAAGGTTTGGCACTGTTGTCCACTAATCTCTGTATTTCACATTCAATCCTCACTCTTGCATCCCACATAACCGTCTTTGCATTCACGTATCCTAACAATGCCGATCTTTCACAACCTCTTTTTTTACTGCACATAACATCCCCATTAGCATGGCTGTCCGATTCATCCCTAAAATGTGCAGCAGCCACCGCGACCTTCAAATCTTTCATGGATATCCTCTAATGAAAGATCTTGCATCGCCGAAGCAACCTCCAATATCCTCCTTTGATTAAATAATTAAATTTTAAAACTTAAATATTTTATTACACTTTTGAAAATTTACCGGAACCCCGGAAATCTGTCGCCCGGGGCACGTGCCCCCTCTGCCCCGCCCAAGTTCCTGGCCTAGTGTAGTCATTGTATCATTGTGTATTATTTTCACTCAAGGAATCAGCTCTAAAGTTAGTTAGGATTTGGTAGGGTAAAGCACAACCCAGTGTATGATATTCCTGGGCAAGTGTAAGGCAAGGCACATATCCATTCCCTGAGCCGCCTCACACTTAGAAGACTTATTTGGGAGTGTCCAAAGACCATAACCGCAGTCAAAGCTCAGGATTTTTCGATTAGTAGCCAAGTCCTCCTCTCATGAGACAACCAAGCTACCTAAGGTAAGGTTAGATAATGCAGAGTAATGACACCCAATGATATTTCATACATAAATTAAATATGAAATAAATGGAACAAATTAGCTTGAGCGATAGGCCTACTGTTTGGATAGGAAATACTACGACAAAGACAAGGACAGGTTGAATGACAAAGATTTCGATTTTCCCCATTGTCTTCAGTCGCCACAGAACTGAGTGAATTCTTCCAAGAGATTCCTCACCCAGCATATTTAGAGGCCATCTTCGCGGGTGGTGGTCCAGCGGCAAACGCAAGTTTGGCGGTCGTCGGGTAGTTTAGGCTCGGCCTCTGGTGGCGACGGCACAACTCGTACTCTGACGCAATCTGGCGGAGGAAAAGAGAAACAATTACAAGACATGGATCCCAACTTGGCGCTGAAGAGAAATGCCCGGTCGTTTAGGGTTGTTGCGGGAGAATGCGCGTAAGTGAAACATTACAGTGTTTCAGTAGGAAACGGCAATACTTCAGGAGGTAGTAGGATAGACAATGTTAAGCTTTGTTGTCCATTAATATGGGGTCAACATTCCTTAGTTACTGAGTTATGGGAACGCAAACATTTTATTACGTGCATTTTGTTCATATGGTGACAAGGCATGAAGAATTCGACTTTTCAAAATTAACATTGTAAATTTCCTATCTTATATTTTTTCATCTTCTCGTTTTAGTTCCATCCTGATATTTACCATCTTTCCAATTCCACTTTTTCTTCTTTTTTGGATAAAAAAAGGATTGATATGATAATTTGTTTGCATCTTTCTTCACATGATCACAGCGCCGCCATCAGATTTTGGTGGCCCATTTTTTGAACTTATCCCCACACCCAATTTTAAATGAATAGATAGATTTTAAAAATTTGAAATTCAACGTTTTTGACAATTTTTCCTGAGGTGTCAGATGATTTTTAGGGGGTGTCGATAATTTGACTTTTTGTTGTATCTCGTCTCGTTTACCCCAAACATTTGTATGAGTAAGTGAGTGGTCGTAAGTGGGCTTTATAGTATATGGACTCAAAGCTCTCGTTTGATTAGGCTCCAATAAAGATACCACCGCCTAAAGTGTTTCAGATTCCTCATGAAACACCCCGTGTATGCCACACAAATTGTTTATGGGCAAGTGTTTGCAGTAAGAGTATACTGAGATTGACAGCACGTAAAAATTCAAGAATGGGGCAAACGATACCAACTAGGGATGGAAAATTCGAACATCTATCCGCTTACCTCTCGATTATTAAAAAATTTAGAATATGAGATAGGTAATATCGAATCTTTGTGGAATTTTCATCATTAAAATATTTAAAATTCAAATCATAAATATACAATGATAACAAGTATAGTCTTTTCTATTACTTCACTCTATATATACTCGATAGATTTGGGGCATTCAAACATCTCTTAGGATTTTGATTAGACAATATTTTTTTAAAATTTCAACCTCAAATACTAGTAATCAGTACATTTTGCAAATGCGCGAAATAAGAACAACGGTATTTTAACTGTCATATTAAATCATAAAGGGAGATTATAACGAAATTTTTCTATTAAAAGGTTAAACCAGACCAAGGTGCAATCATTATTAAGTAAGAAAAATAACGATATGAAGCATTTTATTTTGCGGAAATTGAAATGCCATTCCACTTTTGCACGTTGTCATTCCATTTCCGCTCATGTAAAGCACGGTGGAACCTAATCTCGCTGTAAGTATATGCTACTATTACCAACAGTCGTACCAATGAGTCAGAGCAATTAATCTTAGCAACGAAAAACAAGTGAAAATAAAAATTGAACTCACTTCGCAGAAAAAAATTTATTTTAAGCAGCTGTGATCAATTGAAAGTTTAGTCACATTAAAAAAATCTTTGAAACGCAATTTCATATGCACTCAAAACACATTGGAACAGTATTGCAATGATAACAAGAACCTTTCAATACATGAGTGTGATAAAATTTATCAAATTTCGTGGGTTCTATTGTTATTTTTCCATTGTTTTCTGGGGATAAACACCTATCTCAGAAGTTAATATGATAAAAGATAAGAAGTATCCGATTCTTAAAGAAAATATCAATTAGGCCATTGTTTACTTTTTATATTTTCCTGAAGTCACAGTAATTACACCATTAAATTAAATTGGTTTAAGCTGATCGTGGAGCTAAGTTTCATGTGCATGGGGTAAAATTCGATGTATTAATGTCAAAATTGAAAGTCTGCAGCTGAAAAAGGAAAGGAACAAGATCTTCTCACAAGTGTCGATATTAGAAGACAAAACCTTCAGCTCCACAAGAATTATCATCGCAATGTAATTAGTGTGCCTTACAATAATGTGTCCAAAGCTGATAGCTAGGTCCACGGAAATAAATACATGCTGAACATATTTACCTGAAAAAAAATTCACTGTATTCAATAATTTAACATTCCGTCGTTTTCCATGACTCCTATAAATGATACTTACGCATTGAAACTGATATTATTAAAACTTAGCGAACGTATGCATTCCTTTTTGGAAATGGAGTGATTTCCTAGAAGCGAAACCAATTTTGTATTCTCATACTATTTTCATTCGACTTCTATAAGTAAGATATCGGAGAAAAGTAACACATACTTTCTAGATTTATGAGGAGCAGGAAGAGAAGACGTTTGAAGATAGTCTATATAGGAGGAAGAGGTTGTCGATGAATTAGAATTGAAAGAGCCAAAAGGCAGGATGTGAGAATATTATTCAGTTGAAGACAGCAGGACCGAACACTGAGATGATGAGAAGAACTGAGAGACAGTTGAGACATGGTTTGAAATCGGTTTTCGTACGATTCAGCTTTATTGGAATAATAAAGGTTAAGCAAAATGCGACGGATATGATCATTCCCCATGTATATGGGGAATAGAGTTTTTTAAATTCCCGGTTTTATGAGAGCATTGCGAGGACAAAATCTTTTAAGACGGACGTCTTTAAGTAGCTACTGAATTGGCCACTTTCAGACGCCAATGAGCTTTGCGCTAATTTTTTTCCGCCACTGCATATATGGCAAAGCCTCTAATTATCTATTATAATATTTAAATTGAAAAGAATGTTATATTAAGATAGTAACTATCATAGACAGAGGAGTCTATTGCAAACATTCTGGAATGTATATCGGTACAAGAGAAAAAGTCACGCAATTTTTCACATAATTTATAAACACGATTTCGAAACCTTTTCTGATTAATTTACTTTTTTAATCGGTAAAGGCATTTTCAGATACAGGGAAACCCTAACGAGTGAATCAACCTTACCAATCAAAGTTTTTCAGTAGAATTGACTACGCTCATAACATGTTTTTATTTCAACGACATCGCTCCACGCGGTGATGACTTCATAATTATCAGTAAAACATGGCGCATGCAATTGCTTTGTGGGCCGAAAATTGAAAACGGCTGATTTAACGTTGATTTCTCCATTTTATTGCTTTTAACCTTCTTCTATATAATTAAAGTAGCCATGACACTGTATCTTTCACAAAGATTTCCCAATGCTATACAGTACATAACGCAGTGTGCAAATTTATAAAATTACTCCCTTCAACAAAAATTGGAAAACATTGAATTCGTAAGAGAATTAGAAAGCTGGGTTGCCTCAAAGAAAAATCTGTGCTGAAGCAACCTTAATAACTTTGTGTTCATCGCTAACATGTCTATTTTCCCATACAGAAGTACAAAAAGGAAGTTTCATATAAGAGTAACAAAAAAATTGAAGCTATTTACATATGATTCATAACTAATGTGAGTATGACTACAAAACGAGTGAATATTCTTTACTAGGAGAAATATCAAAATCTGATGACATAAAAAGAATCTTGCAGCATTATAATTAGCCAAAATCCATGACTTAACTACATATAAGTAAAAAAATCTAAATAATTTCACATTCTCGTATTTTCTCGAGCAACAAATAATTAACCCATGTAAACAAATAATCGTTTGAAAATATTGAAACTAGGCTTCATCACTGGGGCACTGGGGTTTCGCCATCTCAAATTAAACTTATACATGCTTCCTCATATATTTGAAATATTACCACACAATTTATAAAATAATTTCAATACTTTAAGTACTTAATAATGCTCTAATGGAAGTAATCTCATATTCGGGAACAAAAATATTAAAATATACGAATGTTCTAACATGCTTTCAATGCCATACTTCTTATTTATAACTTGTTTTTGGTGTCATAATTCTTATTTCTAACTTGTTTTTAATATCATGCTTCTTATAATTCTTTTTTGAAGGATTACAGCAAGCTTTAATTTGTTATTGTATGCGCCACCAAAAACACTCTGGGGATGAATGGGAAACATGTATTTAAGGCGCCAAAAATCGGGGCAATACACTTTTTACGCTGCGCACCAGCAATGATATTCGTCTAAGCTCCCAGTATCAGAAGACAAATCTACTAATACACCGCCCTGGCATCGACCCGGAAATCTTCCGAGCACCCCGGCGTATTTACAGCTTCCGGCTTGGAGACAATAGACGCAGCGATGTCGGCGGCGAAAAATGCGGTCTCTTATGTCTCCCGCAGCCAATGAATCGAGAATCGGAAAGATTCTGGAAGTGGCCCAAGATGGTGTTTACGGAAAGAAATTAAAGACGGGGTGATTTATTTCCTTTCCTCGAAGATTTTTTTATTTCCCATTTCCAATTTCCTTATTGAGATATCACGAACCAAGGAACTGCTCCCACTTGAGAAGTGATTTCTTGCTTTTCCCGAAATCAAACTTTGACGAAACACCAACAAGAAATCAGCATTGGATCGTTTCAAGCCGTAATGCTCTCGGAACAGGAACGAATTCACGGTCAAAGCCTGCACTTGTCAAAGCCGGGCAACAAATGTATTTTCGCCGTTTTATTCCATGCTCCGGCGTCACTAACTTCGTTTCTGTAACTTTAAACCAGGGTTTTTTGACGACTAAAGCGATATGCTATTCATTTCTACTCGTCTAAAAATAACAGACTGTTCACCGTCTTCGCTTTTTCGCCTTTTACATTGACAGCAGCCCTAGATCGGCTACAGCAAAATGACAGGAACGTTGAAATATACGCGAGGAAAAGTATCGATTCTTTGAAGAAATGGGACGTTAGATAATGCTCACAAGCACAGGTATAATTATTCAGACTCATTCACAAAAGAAAAGCAAACGATAGATCACTTCTCATATATCGCTAGCTGTACATAAGACCGCTGCAGATTAGAAATGAAGCTGAGTGCACACAAGTAATAAGTAGCGCCTAACATTTATATCACATCGAATAAAGAATACAATTATTTTTTTAATTGATATGAAAAATGTAGTTTACTTCTGTGTCAAAAGGATACTTTTTAAATTTACTATTTTGGATACTTAGTAACCCCTACCATTACAATCAAAAACTTGAAATTAAGAAAAACTATCGTGTTTCATTAAAAAAAAATTTAAAATAATTTGCATCAACACTTAAGGATTCACAAAATTCGTTACCGCCTCAGTTATCATCGCCATAGGAGCCAACAAAACATAAGAAATTACGCAATGCCTGCGTACACAAAGCCGATCTCTGTTTGCTATTGAAATGCAAGCGTGAGATTCCTCTCCCTCCTCAATAATTGCGTATCCCTTTTCATTCTTCTTGGAAAAACCCTTCTCATTATAAGCACGTTGATGAAAGTTTTACATTTTATGCTGGTTCCTCCTTATTCAACATTTTTCGCCCCCGAAAAACTTAAACGAAAACCGAAATCAGGTTGCCCCTCTTCCCTTCACCCCGACATATGACAGTCATAATTGAAACGAATGAATACCAACGTGTAAAACCATTTTATTACTTCAAGGTATACCTTTCCTTAAAATTTAAAATGTATGATTGAAAATGTGAAGTGCTCAATTTAATGAATTTGACTCAATTAAAATGATGACATATCAAGAGAAATAACATATCGAACGGTGCTGTGGTAGATGGAAAAAGCCAGAAATCAGAGGGTAAAAATGCTTGACTGGGACTCGAACCCAGAACCTCCCGGTTGCCGCCCGGTTCTATCAGTTGCGCTACCAGGACGCTTAGATTTACCATTATTTCGGCGGGGGTTTACACACAGAAAACTCCCTTTGCTTTGGCCCACAAGATAACCAATAGATGGCACTGGGGCAGCTTACCACTCACCAACAGGAGAAATGGACGAAGACACAAGGATGAAAGTGAAGGCACACACTCACACGATAGCGGATAAGAGATACGTTCATGCGTTTCGGGGCACGCAGAGCCCAAGTGAAATAAGCCAATATGATACTGCAAAAACTTTTCATACATTTATGAACTAATTTCACTGCGAGTCCTTTATGAAAATAATAGGTTTTTCCGGAAAGAGCGAATCTCGAAAAAACCACTACAACTTACAGTGCGAACTAAAAGAGGCTGCAAGAGTAACTGGAAAAAAATCCAAATGAACATGACATACAACATCATCGAGATGGTGTACTTTAACTTCAATGCCATAGATCTTCGTTCTCTGCTCAAAGCTTCCGAGGTTAGGAAATCTACTCATATCTGCCAAAGTTTAGTTAAAGCAATCGCCCTAATTTGAACCGAAATCTCTTGAATTAGGGGCACTAAGTACTCTCTAATCATTAAGGAGGACAATGCGAGGGAATTACGTCATTCCTAGCGCAAGTCCATTGAGCGTATTTTATGTGTAAGAATCTACCAAAACGTACACGTTGCTCGTGAAATAGAATACTAAGACGCCCTTTACTAATGCAATCAGAAAATTGAAGTCTCCATGCAACGAGATTTCATATCAATCAATGCCATATACGCGTAAAAAAACCACCGCCAATCAATAAAGTGGTTGACTTCGATCAAGAGATCCTCTGATTTCTCCACAAACCGGAGGATGCATCACCAGCAACAGAAAACGAGTAAACTTCGCCATGAACGGTTGAATTTGATCGGAAGTTGTTGACATCCAAATAAAATATCTCGTATGATATGCGCCATGATGCAGTGAAAGTTCTTAAAATTAGTTCAATGAGGCATTGCAATATTTCCACTGTATTTTATTTTAACATGATGTTTCTTTGTTACAAATAACATTACCAATTGCCAGTGGCTTGTATATGATAATGTTGTTTGTAACAACCAAAATAATGCTAATATAGCTTTGGCATTTGGAAGTGTGTTGGGGAAATATTTCCACAAACAATATGTGGGACGTAAAACTAAATTTATGTTAATAGACTTGCTTACTTTAAGCACTTTCTACAATCGAAGCAAATTCGTTACCCCAAAAAAAAAGTCTATCGAAGAGCCACTAACTGACAGCCAAGCAATCAGTGCCTTCAACAGCTATCTCACCCCACCTGGCATTAGTAAAACCAATAAATACTACCATTGCGTATTCCATGAACTATAACCAATATAATAGGGAAGTACTTTCAAATCAGCTAATTTATGTCGCACCAACACGACTTGCTGCCACGCTTTAAAACAGAAACTTCCAGGTCACGGCTCCCAAGCGTAACCCAGAAAGGACCCTCTTCATAGCGGAAAAAAATGTACGCACAGGCGAAACCAATGGTATGTGGAAACACGCTAAGGTCATTCGAACGAAGCAGCCTTGGCACCAACCCCTAACACCATGAATAGCGCAGATTCACGATGGAAACCCCATTAACTCATTCGACTAAACCGCTCGCGCGTTACACGACTTCGCATCAAAACTAAAACTATGCACCACTGCGCTGGCGTAAATAGTTCCGACAAACACGAAGCTTCGCGAGAAAAAAAAAGGAAAATTTAGGAAAAAAGGCGAGGCGCCAGAGGCAGGACATACTGCATTTTTAAATGGCAACGTCACACACTAAAGGGAGCAGTACGTGATAACAACATTTTACTTAAAAGAAGTCCACTCGACAATTTTGTCAAAGTTCACTACGCATCCGCAAGAATTACGAGGATACATCACTCCTTCTCGTCCGCTCGTGATTCATCTTTTTCCACGGCGTATGACTCGCTTCAAACTTATGTTATAATATTGAAATTTTCATGGTATGTAGAGCATATAATAGAAGATATAAGGTTCGAATGCCAGCTTATCCAAATACATATTTTCTCATGGCAAGTTTCCTGCTTGGTGTATTTATATATCCATATCATTACGCCTGCAACCAGTTTTTGCCATTTCTTATTATGACGTTCTCATAAACTCGCTTTGTTCTATGTCATTTTGTCCGGGTAAAATTTTGCAACTCAATTGTAACCCACTTTCCGATTAGCAATCAAGCTGAAATTCTCAGGATATTCAAAACCAGATATCAATACAATATTTCAACACTTCAAATGTATCTCGATTGTTATCCAGAATTTTGAATTAAATATGGACATTAGTCCAAAAAAAATGGCCACAAATATACGATGGCAGCACTACGATCATTTAAAGGAGAAAGAGAGATAGAGTCAAAACGATATTTTTGCTTACATCAAATTTCATTGAAAAAACTTACTAAGAAAAGGAGAAGAAGGAGGTAAAACAAGAAGACGAGAAAAATAACGCAGGACATTTACAATTCAATTTTTGAAAAGACATATTCTACATTGCTTGTGTACATATGAACAATTTCACCCTGAAAAATGTGTTGTTGTAAGATTAATATTCCCTTTTGTTTCGCATTTCTTACTCACTAAAACTATACTCGCGTATACATTTCTCCGAATTGTATCCTAATTAGTTCGCGCTAAGATCGTTCTTTTTTATTTAATTTTAGTATAATTTTAGATCGAATTTAACCTGATGTACGTGCTGATGTTCGACTGAATTGAACACCAAAAGCACAAAGAATGAAAAATGGCTTGCAGGCACGCTCTTTCGCGTGGATACGGCGAAGAAATCCACGGTTTTGCACATCTTGTCATTCGCAGGCACACACAGAAGCGTGACACTCAATAAGCAAGCGCTCAAATACACATCCCGAGGGAGCGCGACATAATTTTTTCCTCGAAAACGTTTGAGGAAGAAGAGGAAATAGTCGCAGATAGGTGTACTCACTAGAATATGCATGCAGTGGGTGTATATGACGGCGATGGCCAAAACCCCGACGACTCCGATGACGTATCCGGCGTGCATGAAAGCATTGTGCATGGCGAGGATGCCAGAGCCCAGACTGCCTTTCAGCAAGTGGAACAGCGTCTCGAAATTCCTGGAACGACGACATGGAAAAATACATTAAACTAATCCACCACATGAATCCGAGTGTTTTGGCCAAGGGGACTGCATACAGAAATCAGCCTTCCATTCAATGAAAGGCTGATTTCTGTTGCCACTTCAGTGGCATTTTAAACTGTCTGCGGCGCGGTGACGAGTGCAATGCGATGGCTTGGTCCGCGGTGAGCTCTATCGAAACCAACCTTCTGGTTGAATCACTGAGTGAATGATGTTATATCGAGTGCAATACTTTTTAATGCATTTCCTCGTTTGAGCAAATACTTCGTCAGGAACAAATCTACCGCTCTGCGGTACCGTGCTTGCGGTTTGAGGAGTACGGTTTTGAAAACCGATTACAAAGCGGGCGATATGCCAACATAAATAACATAAATATAAATATTTTACGGGCAGGACTGGAGCACCTTGGTTATGGCGATGATATTAGTGTACTTACCTGTATTTATTCATTACACATTGCTATAATTTGGCCATTTCCTGGTGGAAGAATGGAATTTGAATAAACTAATGAAAACTCAATCTATCCTAGAAGTAAAGAGGCATAAAATACACCTACAGCATAAAATACACATTAATTCGAATATCTTACAACTAACAAATTACATTTGAACCAAATAACCCAATTTCCAACTATTATTAATAAATCATAATGACATCAACCAAGACTCGATGCATTATGGCACATATACTCCAAGTACTTTA
The DNA here is from genome assembly GCF_921293095.1 of Ischnura elegans. Taxonomy (NCBI): domain Eukaryota; kingdom Metazoa; phylum Arthropoda; class Insecta; order Odonata; family Coenagrionidae; genus Ischnura; species Ischnura elegans. The sequence continues at coordinate 81,194,754 of NC_060250.1, forward strand.
TGGCATTTCCGTATTGAGTCTGTAGCTTATCTGAAAAAGAGCACACAGGTGGGAAAATTTTTCGAAGCGTCTAAATGGAAGCGTTTGTAAGAGACGCAATTCGTTAATTACGCCGATAACCGTTAAATTCGTTTTCCCTCTACTTCTCACATCAAGTGTATTACAAAATTTCGAGGGAATAGAGGGGAATAACCCCTTAAATGAAACACTGATTTAGTCAGTCTTGGAAAATTTGGAAGCCGAACTCACGTTCGAATCGAAAGTTGACCGACACTAAAGTCAAAAAATAGTATTCCGTCTTCTATGAGCGATGTCGGTCAAATGAGCATTGATCACTGAGAAGAACGCATTTTTTCTGAGACTGAGTACAGACGCAGTAGTTCCCTGATTATAACCGCTAAGGTGAAAATGTCATCGATAAGGAAATAAAAATGTAGATCTTTCTTAAACGATCTGAGGCCTTAGCTAGATCTCCTCCGGAGAAGTATTAGAATCCTGGCTTTTCTTTCCATTCCTATCACAATAATTTGATATTTTAAATGAATACAAATATTCAACGGACGACCAGTAGCTCAAATTCAAGGCCAGGACCCTTAAGTACTCGTTTTTTCACACATTCGCACAATTTACTACGAGGTTGGCAAAACACAGTTAATTGACCTCGGAGACAGCTGATTTCATGAAAATTTCAAAATAAAAACTTCCGACTGGACTTGATGGACAAAAGGCTACAAAAAAAGACTTTTCGGGCTGTAATTTTAGATCGTATTTGATCATCATCGAAATCGCAACAACCGCATTTAAAAATCCGCAGTCTTTTACAGGCTATTATGAAATTATTTATCTAATCAATGGGCAAAGGTTCATAAATGCCAGTATTTCGACAAAAAAGGTGATATGATATTCATGATATAATGAGAATCATAATGCAAATAGAATTTAGGCACAAAATGATGCTGCTTTTCGAGTTATTAACAAATAAATGCTTTAATTTAAATCAAATCAATATGGTTGCACTGATGTGACCCAAATGTTGGCTCAAATAGTTTATAAAAAGAGTTAAATAAAAATATAAGGATTATATATTCAACATTGTTTGACCCAAATTTTACTTTTAAAACTTCGAAATATGTCGTGAACGTTGGTCACATGCGATTAAAATTAATTACGCGAAAATTATTTATTTGTTTTGGATTGCGCAGTTGCGAATCAACTCCAAAGCTCAGCTGAAATGTCATCGGTACTTAAAGTTAAAACTTTTCTTCATTTATTTCAAATCTAACACAACAGTTTCGTCGTTGTGCGGCATCGTCAGATGATATAATCGACATCGTCAGGTCAGAACGTGAGGTCGGGGAGATAAAAGTTATCTATGTGAAATCTAAAATGTTTTTTGACTCGATACGAAGAAATTTTACGAAACCACGCCTCAAAATATCCATTATAATAAAACATGCTTCGTGAGAAAAACGTTTAACAAATTCAACGTTCGGAACATGGTTTTCCCTACTTCACAAGGTAATCAAAAACCAAACAAGGATTGCCATTTCACAATAGTAGCCGTCGTGAATCGATTTGGGCCTTTCTTCGTATCTTTCCATATTTTCACGGACACCCCTCGCATACGTTTTCATCGATGCAGAGCACAAACCGGATGAAGGTCTCACCCATGAAAAATGGGACTGGACAGAGCGTTGAACTCTAAATCAGCTGATTGCAGAGAATTGGCGGTGTCCCGCAGTGAATACGTGAAGCGCGCCCAAGGCAATAAGCCGCTGCGAGAGTGTACGTGCCAACGAATTTTGCAAAACGTAGCTATGGAACTGGGCTTTATGACGGGCTGCGCAAAAATCAACAGAAAAGAGGAAAATAGTGATAAATCCGGCCAATACTAAAGAGGGGTTTTCGCAGAGTGTTTTTATACAAAAATTGGTTAGTCATCTTACCAACGTCGCATTTTCTAAATTCATAAAATTATAGGAGGGATTTCACTTATATGGGCCTCATTTTGTATACCTTACTGCCAAAAACTTTTATGTGACCCTTCCGGTTGAAAATGGTATTAAGATTTACTGATGCAATTGCGATCATTTGGCCGTACACACTACAGTGATCGTGTTGGCCTAAAGCTAAAAAAATTGAAATTAAATGGCATCGTGTATTTTTTTTTGTTATTTATTTCATTTCGTTTATTTATTCGCTAAGCATGAACTGAGCAGAAGCTTGAACCATTTTGACTCGAGTTCCACATAACCACACACCAAATCCTAGAATATGGATATCCACGCAATGTTTAATAACACCCAACACAGGCACGACTCCATAGATGAATCATTTTAGTTACTCAGTTGGCCACCTCAGTTTGAGTGATCCCATCTTACATCCTAGGTTTGTGGATGAATTCAAACAACACAAGAGAGAAGGATGAAGACCAGCTTGTAAAAATTCAAATCGAGAGAAAATTATGAAATGAATGGGGATAGCAACCATCTAAATGGAATTTACTAAGGGCTAATGTATTGAGCGACCTCTGCCAACGACTGGCACTACTAAAAACATGTTCTTTTAGGTTTTTAAGTGGGTTTTCTCCATCGCGATCACAAAGCTATTCTGAGAACATACTTAGGGCGGTAAAAGAAGCATGTATCAAAGGAAAAGTTGGATCTTCGCTCAATAATACATGCAAAATAGCTCCAAAATACGGATACCCAAATATATTAAATAAATTGTAAGCAGTCAAAAATATCACATGAGAAGTCTACAAAAATTTACGAAAATCCCTTCGGCCAATTTCAATTGTGAAACAGAAGACATCAGTCTACGTGATAACCACTTCTACGCGTCCATCAGCTACCCCTTTTGGTACTATAACTTCACAGATAACATCCGCTGCGAGACGCAGCATAATGACGGATTTAACAGCACACTCGGTACAACCAGGGAGTAAGTATATACTTACTCTATGGTACAACACATCATGCGCAGCATGAATGAACGATTTTTCGCCCCCCAGAAATTTTTACGCGCAATAAACAATTTCTGGCCTTAAGCTTTTCGTCAATTGGGGAGAACACAGACTGACCCCCCCCATAAATTCTCATTTAATGCTCAACACCACTTTTCAACAAAGAGTTAAGGCTGTTTTACACGTGGCATGGAATTGCGCAGGTTAGTACTGCATTAATTTGTATATTTGGCGTGGAATTAAGTAGAACATGAACGAAAATAGAAAAGGGGGTATTTTTCCATCTCACGTCCACGCGTTCTCCCATAAGTTCTAGCAAATCACCGCTTAACCCTACCCAATTTTGACTGCGCCTTCGTACACACGTCAGATTGTGCAACTTCGTGCCCCGTATAAAGCGGCCTTAGGTGAGAAAAAATGTTGCGCCTCAACATATCAATACTTACGATGTGGGTTTGTCGACTACTCTGTGATCGTAGGGCTCATATTCCTCCAAGAAGTCTTCATGCCTGGGCACCCCAATGACATAGACATCCTCCTTTACGCTCCCGTTGGCTTGGCTTCCATGTATACCCTTTCCTGGGTCCTCGGACGTGTTCGGCTGGTCCATGGTGGGCAGGTGACCACCTCTAGATGACCACTCTCTGAACGACGAGAAAAATAGCCTTAAGTGCACTCCCGACCAAACCATGGTGGTGGATGGTGAAGAAAAACCGAAGATGAAAACACAACAGCGGGAGGGAGGAAATTTTAAACAGGCGATATCGCCAAGAACGCTCAAGTCCAACACAACAACCCCGACTGCGCCAGTACGCCAGAGATAAGTTCCAATTTATACCAACTTCCTCCCGCTTCCAGGGGAGAGAATAGTCGACGTCACCCTGTGAATTTACACCTTGGAATACTGACGTGTATCTGGAGTTTGCATCGCGGAGGGCCGGTTACGAAGACATGACCCTATTCAAATAGATCCCACTTCTGTTTTAGCCCTCGATTTAATGTCAGAACCAAAACAAAATCGGCGAAATCATTGAAAAAATCGGGGCTCAGTCGAAATGCAACACTGCGCTCAGAAATACTTAGGCCCTGAGTCATTTTTGGTTGAGGTCTCTAAAATAGGTTGCAATGGCGGAAGGAAATTCTTTCCAGCTCACTCATTAAGTGTCGGGCACACAGTTTATTGCTCGCTGACTAAAATATTGATAAGAAATACGGATTCTTGTCTTCTTCGAAGTATAACTCCAGTTTCGCACGTTATGCAGTTTTTAAGGCCATTATTATTTTTTTTTTCTTTTCTTGACCTTATTTAATATATAATATGGTATTTCCTGGAGTATAGGTCATTTATACAAAAGTTAGCAGCCAAACTTCACTTCAAACTAAAGTAAATACACTGGTTAAAAAACTTTTTAAAGAAAAGAAAATAGATTTAAGACAAAATGTAAATTAACAAAAAACAACGGTACTCCTCCAAAATTGTATGGTTTAGTTAAAGATCATAAACCTAACATACCCCTAAGACCGGTGGTGAGTTTCATAAATAGTCCTACTTATGAATGTGCCAAATTCCTTGCATGCATTCTTAAGAATCTATCCTCAGATAAATATAACTTAAAAGATTCATTTCATTTTTATAATAAAATTAAGCAACAAACAATTCCCTTAAATCATAAACTGTGCTCTCTAGATGTTAAATCTCTTTTTACAAACATCCCACTAGACCTATTAAACAATATTATTATAGAAAATTGGCTTTTTATATCTGATCATACAGTATTAAACAAGGAAGAATTCTTTGAATTGTATGATATTACTGTCAATCAAGGATATTTACAATATAAGGACCGTCAATATCAAATAAAAAATGGAGTTCCCATGGGTTCCCCAGTAGCGACTATTTTAGCTGATTTGACGATGAACCATCTTTTAGACAATGTAATCACTAGTTTGCCTTTCAAAATTCCTTTCATTTACAAGTTTGTTGATGACTTATATTTAGCACTTCCCAATGACATCAAGGAAGATACCATTTTAAATTATTTTAATAGTTTCCACCCTAAATTGCAATTTACAATAGAATATGAAAAAAATAATACTCTACCATTTCTTGATATGCGAACTATTAGAAATCACGATGGACCCATTCAAGTAGACTGGTGGAAGAAACCACACAAATCGGACAGATTTCTAAATTTCCAATCACATCACCCTCTTAAACATAAAGTAAATGTAGCACTTGCGCTAAAATTTAGAGCTCAGAATTTGAGCGATAATATATTTCACGGAAAAAACCTTAAAATAATTGAGGATATTCTAAAGAAAACCATTTTCCAAAGAAACTTGTTCATTCTATACTTCACAAAAACAACACTAGTTTTTCACGTACTCAAAATTCACTAAACAAAAATGATTCAGCAAATACAACATCCCCATACCGTGGAATCATCTATATTGGTAAATTATCTGAACAAATTACGAAGGTATTCAAAAAAATAAATTACAAAATTGCACACAAAAATCATAACACTCTAAACAAGCTCCTATACACAAAAATAAAATCTGAAACCCCTAAAAATCTAAACAGTACTTTAATATATAAAATTTCTTGCCTCGATTGTGACACTTGTTATATAGGACAAACATCACAATATTTAAAAAATAGAATTTCACAACATAAATCGACAGTAAAAGGTGGTATAACTCTGTGTGCTCTTGCTAGCCATAGCATAAGCAATGGCCATAGTTTTGATTTTGAGAACGCCGAAATTTTAGATCTTGAAGTTATATTGAAAAAAAGACTTTTCAAGGAAATGGTTTATATTTCAAAAATAAAAAATTGTTGTAATAAAAAAACAGACATCGATAACCTCAGCAAATTTTATTTTTATTTAATACATCAAAATTAATGGTAACCTAGGTTGTGGCAATACCTTAGAAACAAAACATAAATAAATATGTTCAAAGTTTAGAGGTATGTCAAAATTTTTTGTATATTCCATTGTTCTTATATATATGTTTATATATACATGTTTCTTTAAATTATATTGTATTATATAAAAAAAAACAATTGTTCCTTCTTTAGGTATAAATATTGTGTATCGTCTTATTCTCTGTATTTTATATTGTTTCACACTTTTTCTAACATAGCCCTGAAGATGATTTAAGAAAATAAATCGAAACGTTGGTTGCTAACTTTTGTTTTTAAGGCCTTGATCTTACAGGTCACAATACGTTTAGGTTTAAATTTAAGTCCATCCCTAAACCGAAGTCCATTGCATGAATTGGGGTAATAAGGTTGAATATTAAATGAAAGATATAATATAGCATTGCCATTACCTCTATTAGAAAAAAAGAATATTTTATCACTTAAATATGTAAATCTGGCTCAAAAAGGAGTGCAAATTCTAAAAAGCATCGGCATAAATACTGCAGGCCGTTCAAACCAATTCTCATTCATCAAGTAATGATCTTGAAGAAATTTTAAATAGAAATATAAAAGCCTATTTTTAATGCGGGACATTTACCTTCATCTCTTATACTTTTAATAGGTATATACTAAGATGATTATAGAGATCCGAAATCGCAACACCAATATAATTATAACACGATATGAGCAGATATCTTATTATGTTCGGCAGGTATTTCATTTTCCAGAAATTTATTCTGCAAACGAAACGAAAATTACGACCCAATTGCAATGGCTTTACGCCAATCTAAATATAAATACAAAGGAGAGGACTTAAAACCTTGTCAATCCTGAAAGATTTTCTCCTCGTTTTTTTATTTTAGCAGCAAAGATATTTTATATGCGATAAAAATTGCCGTAGCAACACTGCAAATGCTATATTTATTTCGTTAGGATTGATTTTGGCTTGAAACTTCCTTCGTCGGCATTTATGTAAGATTCTCCTTGCAACAGCGACGACATGACATAATGATCAAAGCGACTAATGAGTAAATTTTTCATTTCCCTCTCTAGCAATTATGACGGCAAAATACAGGCCAGGGAGAATTTGAAATAGAAAATGCAAATCACCGCTCCATATTTATTGATGTGAAAAATATAAAATACCGTTCACTTGGATATTTGAATATCAAACTACAAAATAGTATTTGAAACACCTTTTATAATACAAGATACATTTGTGCGGAAACTAAGAGATCTGAAAAAATAAACTTCCTTGGCACGTTATAGATAATTGAAAACATGAAGAAAACGATTGTAACCAAAACGAAGTAATCTCCGAAGCATAATGTTATAGAAGCATTATCAGAGCTACTTCAAAAGTATTTTTCGAATGTATTTTCTATTTTAGGATGGGAAAATACCAAAAATCTGTATTTGAAATACCAAATACAAATTACAAATGTATTTCAAATGAGTATTTTAAAATACCGGTACTTGAAATACTGCCCAGACCTGCAAATTTTTTTTTTCATTTTTAAGCTGTGAATGAGCAACAGTGATGACATAATATGGTGATCAAAGCGACTAATGAGTAGCCATTCCATTTCCGCCCATAGCAATATAATTTTAAACAAATTTTTACGCTTCGTAAATGAGCTCATTTAAACGTTCCTCTCTTCAAAGCAGAAAATCAATGATGGCTTTGGATGATAGCAGCATTTTGGAGGATTTATAGGTCATAACCACTAGAATTCGCAGAGCAATACAAAACGGTTTCGTTTCGAGTTTCGCAGGTAAGCCTCGATGTTTATGGCCCCACTGCATCCGCTCATATTTCATAAACTTGACCCACTTTTGAGCATCACTGGGAATACTCAACGATGAAAAATGACCGTGGACATTATGACCGTGCTGAAGTTCACGATCGCAAGTACGCGAATAGCCCAGGAAAATCAAAATAAAACGTTTTATAAGAGGGTAACCCATTCTAAAGAAGTTAGATGACGGTTTCATATGGGACCTTGGCAAGTACTTAACTTAATCTTAACCAGGAAAATCCATTCACTGTATCTACATTCCACGGGCAAGGCGTAGCTTTTTTATCAATTGTTTTTTTTAATAAGCTCATCATATGCATTTACACCATTAACTTTTTCATCTTGACTTTATGTAGCTGTTTGCAATTTTGGAAATTCGGCATTTTTCAATATTTATCTTCCCGATTGCAAATATTAAAATTCAAATGGAGAACTATCCGGACACCTGGCGTTGTTCGGGTAGGCTAGTACCCAAAGGAGAGGGAAACTTGGAACTTGGAGTTCGCGGTTATATGGAACATTGGTAAAGGAACAAATCAGGTTTGGTAATGGTCCCCCCTGCCTTCTAACGTATGTCGACTCAAAATTTAAGTAAGGCGGTGAACGGAAGACGCTAAACAGCAAACAAACGAAGAAAATATTTCCGTATGTATCGTGCGAGGGATCAGTTTATACCCCACTCCACAACATTGATGGTTGTGTGTGTCCGTTCATGCATAGACCAAAAAAGTCATGTGAAAGCATGAGCCAGCAAAAAGGTGTGCACCGAGAGGATGGCAAGTGTACTATCTTTAGAGTCACGTTCTCCTTACAACATGTTAATGTGTGTGCCTAACCTGCAGGATGTCCGACCGAAGAGTTCGTATTCCGTGACGTAACAAATTTTAATTAGAAAAACGACACAAAGAACGCGTCGGATGCGACCAAGAGTAGCACTACGGGGTTTGGGAGCATGAGATACTCTTTTGTACAAACTTTGGTCGCAATCCGTTCAAGCGTATGGATACGCAGAGCGGACAGACAAACAGGCATCCTCTTTTACATAAATACATAGAAATACAGAAGACAAATAAATGGACCGCTATGCAATCAACGCCGCGCAGCGAATATTTTTGAAACCCGATTAAAATGCACCCTATGTTGCAACCTAAATCAAACTTAATCGGGACTGACCGGATAATCCTCTACGTAATGTCCTTACCCGATGTGGTAAAAGATGAAAACTCCCTGTATTTGAAAACGTTTAAACTTCATAACTCCTTTATTAGACGAGAGGCAAGCATGTCATCGATGAACTCGAGGTTGGTCTCCATCTTGAGTGTGGTAAGCGAGAAAAATCCGGCTTGAACGCCTAGGTCGTTCAATACAACCCATTTCTGAGCATTACTGATAGACGAGGTGGGAAAACCGATCGGAAATGAGCGTCTGGCAAGACCTAAATGGGATGGATAACATAGCAATGCATCTCCAGCGAACTTAAAATCGTCATCGCATTCCTACTGCCATTAAGCCTTGAGCCAGAAAAAACCACTCGGCCGGTCACAAGCCGTTGTTAATGATTGTATATCCCCGACTTCCGATTGGTAGGTATGCTCCTCGGCAACATAACATGAGCGATAACCACTGAGACCCAACGTGCGATCGTTGAGAGACCAGAATATTTCTCGACCAGAGAATTTTCATTTAGTTTCAGTGCCACAAGTGGCCAACAATTGGCTTTCTTGGAAGTTTTGATATCTCAATACGATTTGCTGTTACAAAGCGAAGCATCCGCGCAGCAGCCAGAAATATGCGCTTAAATTCAATTTCTGAGGGCATTATTCAATTATTAATAACATCAAAATAGTTTGAATGCCATCGGACGACGCAAAAATAAAATAATTTTAATATGGTGTACAGTGTATTAAAAATCTATTGAGCAGTATTTGAGGTATTGTACTCGGGTAACAGAACAGTGCAACGGTTAGTGGCTAATTTCTGCATACGCGTTCTTCCTTACTGTCACTATTTTATGCAGTGCTTTATTTTAACAAATGGTGGATTTCTTTACCGTGCCTCTTGAGTGCTACTGACTATTATAAACCTACTTATTTAAGAGCCATGGTCACTTAACGATCATTTACAGAAATGAGTATTGAAGGTATTTCATATTAAAATATAAACAAAAATTTTAAATATTAAAAGCCATTCAAACGGTGGTGAAAAAGGATCAAATAATTCTCCTCATAAGTGTGCACGTCGTAATGCCTATTTGCAAAGAAAGCTTCTTTTCCACTTATCAAAAGTTTGTCACAGCACATCACTTGTAAATAAAGGATAAAAATATCTTATTTCTCCAGTGTTTTAGTTAAATTATCTCCTTGTGAGTAGCAGATGTTGTAGAACCCTTACATTAGTGTACTTACAGTACGCAATTCTAATTAAAATACGCAAATTCTATTGAAATAATGAGTTCATATGAAAGATTTAAAACTAACAGAGTGATAGCGGAAAAATTTGAGTAGACATAATACGATTATAAGTTTCAAAAAGATTTTTTTAATGGACAAAAAAAGAATTCTTATAATATCTTAGCATTATATTCAAGAGCTGAAATATTTCCTAAGTGAATACTTCGAAATTTACGAATTTTACGACCACTTAAAAGTTATGAAATGGTATTATCGACTATTTTTCTTCCCTATATCAGCGAAACACACAAGGAAATGTTTAATGATACCTACATAGGGCACTTCCTAAAACTAGAGTAGGAAAAGAATCACTTATACCTTGAGACGCTAAAAGGTCGAGTGCCCCATTGAACTACACTCAGTACTTGGAGGATAATAAATAATGTTATGCCCCAAGAAATACAAACGCCTCTACGCTTTTTGCGCGATGCTACTCGTTTAACTCCCATTCTGCAGCAGCGGTCCGGGAAATTTTGACTTTATCATATAAAAAGAGTGCAAATAAGGGTTTATGTTTCCACGTGCTTCGAGAAAGAAAATATCTCATTGTCTCTGAGAATAATAGGCCGCTGCTTTCAATGCAAAGATAATAATTTGCTATGTTTACAAAGGAGACATCAGCCTACTTAAGAAAAAATTAACAGCAACCATACCGTGAGCAAACACACAGAGAGAGGGAATTCAAAAGCGAAAGAGAAGATAGAGCCAAGAATTTAAAAAAATATCAAAATTAATGCATATTGCAATTGAGAAAAATTCACAATCCAAGCAAACGCCAAAAAATATTTCCTACTGTACCACGAAATAATACACATAGCGTATACACACAGAAAATCACATAACCCAGAGCGAGAAGGAACGACTATAGCCACGATCACACTAAAAGTAATTGGGCTGCACAATTCTACCGCGACAATCACAGTTTTCAACTATGCTTCACAAACTAGCATTTCATAGTTTTCAATTTCATTCATAAAAATTCATATGAGAGCAAATTAGTGGGTATATATAATTTAAAATGCAACGGTTCTAGGACGAACCAAAAATATGTATCGGATTTCAGTTCTCGTCACACGCACCATAACCACCGAAGGAAAAGCCACCCTGCGCTGAAATACATGAGCCTCCGAAGGGAGACTACAGAGCCTGAATATTGATCATTGCCACGATGGGATTATTCGACTCCTTAACTACATTATTAGATTTTTCCATAATTATAGGACTGCATTGGAAATAAAGACAGACGTTATCATTTTTTTCTAACACACAAACGTTACCAAACGGACTGAGAATGGTTCAAAATGGCCACTGTTTCTCTTATGCTTCCTGATTTAATCGCCTTCTCTTGCGCTTTAAAGTTCACATTCTCGGGCGAAGATAGGGTATTCCCTATGTAAATACTAGGTCGTTCGAACCTTTGATAGCCATGCGTTTTCCAATTCCAACATTTTATTCCCCATACCTTTCCAGGAGCTAATTTTACAGTCCTTATTCATTGTGACCAATGCTTTCAGATCTATTGATAACAAAAATTTAATAAATAAAATAAACTAGAATAAATCGCAATCTTTATTAATGCGTGGTACTGGCACCTCGAGTTCAGTACACTTAGACCTACCTATGGTGACAGTTTTGATTTTTTTTAAAAAATGGGTCAAAATTACCCCTTTACAACGGGCGGATCTTGGGAAAATATTCAACTATTTTTACTAATGCATATCCCAAAATTTAAATGGAAAGTTCAGTTCACACTCCGCAGAGGTGTCTCCTACTTTTTTACCACAAAACCTGCGACGAAAACCATCCTCTTTTATAAGTATCCTCAGTCAAATACAGACAAGGTGGATAGTCAGACTTATCTATTCACGTCACGAAGAAGGTATCCCGCATCAGGATGTGTATCAAACACAAGTTAGTAGACTGTTTAATCCTTTGGAGCCAATGATCACAGTTTAACGCCCTCAAACAAATGCCATAAGAGGATTAAACGGTAGACGGGTATCCTGTTTTCCTCCTTTGCCGCCACGCCCTCGCAACTTACAAGTTTCGCTTGAACTCTGACTGCCTCTCCTTGATAAAACTAGCTTCTCCAACGATGCCGTGAAATAAGTTAATAATCTCCCTGCCACGGAGATCCAAAATGAAGGGTCGCTTTTAAGTTTAAACGGAAAGGTCGAGCCTGTTTCTACCCGGGGCTCTCGAAATAGCGTCGAAGCGCTCTTTGGCTTCTTTTGAAAACTTTAATGGCTGGTAAAAATACAGGTAAGTTTGGATCGGCATTTTGTCTGCGTTGGACGCCTATCATTACCATCCTTTTTAACGATCAGACAAGGTTGGATTTGACTGCCTGAGAAGACTAAGAATAGACAAGCGATTTTAAATAATTGTTTCCTCCTTTCATCCTTCGAAGAGGAAACTTTAGTGCTTCCTATTATTAAACTACGGATAGGTCGCGACTACTTTTTACAGCTCCAGGCAATTTTTAGTTGAGATAATCAGTTCCATTCCTTAATTTAGAACTTGGACTACTTAATTTTGATAGTTGGTTATACTATTAACTTATTTATAACACAAATTTGGATTAACTTCAAATAATTTGCACACAATATTTCCTCGAACAAATAATAAAACTATCAATGATGTTTTACGAAATCAAAACGCATAATTAAGTGGTTTTTCATCCCAACGAGATATAAAGTCATATTAATAAACAACATTGTCTTGTAGACGCGTATGAAATTAATTTCCAGGTACTGAAACGTACGGAATTACTGAATTTACCCAGCATTTATAGATAAAACCTTCTATTACTATTCGAGAAAAGGCTTCATATATGTTATTACGTTATTTCTTTCGCGAGCGACTTTATCTAGCTTTAGTTCCGGTTCTCATCTCAGGAATCGCTGAAAGTAAGGCCTAAAGAACTGGACAGACTCATGGAAAAGAAGCAGTGGCTACATAACGTTGACTTGAAACAGTGAAGCTACTTTCACGGGTCGAACAGGTCCGTTGTCAAATTCTGGTAGTGGCACAAAATTAGGTAGGGCAAAAGGATCACAATTTCAAAGACTTTCTGGTAAAATAGAAATTCAACTCACTTCAAGGCTAAATGGAAAGATTTAACGGTAAAGGTCTCTGACAGGTTGTCACGTCATTACACTTCTGCCAAAATTTCTGAGCTGCTCATATATAAGCTGGGAGCCAATAACTCTTGAATTTTCCTCATTGAGGCTTAAGCAGTAATCACGAATCCTGATGCCCGCATGCTGATGATTCCTACGAATAACTTAATTCGGGAAGTTGACTAGCGCGAACGGCGCTGCATTCAAGTGAAAATAATTCAAGATATTATCACGAGGTTGTGAGACTAACTCAATAAATTAAACCTAGATACTTCTTTTAGAAAAATCGAGTAATAATTGGTTTGACTTGAAGAAAGCATTATGAAATGATTTTAAAACATTATAAAGAGAAGATGCGGGTTTCCCTTTTAGTTAGATCACGTAAACCGCATGTTTTTCGAAGCCATAAGCAAAATAAAGGCTTGAAAATAAATCAATGAGGAGTACTACGCTTGTATTCCCCTTCTTTGAACTTTGAAAAGCTGTAGAACTGGCTGTGAAAATGCTTTATTTTCCACTCACTTTGCTTTTTCATTTAATACATACTTAAACAAACTGACGACCAGCCTTTTTTTAAGGCTTCTGGCTTATGCAATCGAAAGTGATAGGTAAGGTTGCACAATACTTGGTTGTACACATTTACTTTAAATCTGCGGGAACAGGTAAATTCACAGCGCACAAATTGTGCGAAAATGTCACAGAGAAAAAATATCATTCGCCTTGACCAGGATTCGAACCCGGATCTCACGATTTCCGGTCGAGTGCTTTAGCCAGTTAATTGGCTTAAGCATGCAACCGAAAATCGGGGAATTCGGGTTCGAATCCCGGTCAAGGCGAATGATTTTTTCTCTGTGGCATTTTCGCACAATTTTTGCATTGCGGATGACTCCGTTATGTTTTCACCGTGGCTAGTCCGGGTATACTTAAATCGGTAAATTTACTCTCCTCTTGCAATCTTTGGTCAATATGGGAGATGCTACATAAAATCATTCATAGATCCCGTAGCCCACAGAACTGGTCTCCCTCGGTAGACGAAGCGACGAGGTGAAGAGGTGACGATTGAGAGACTCACGAGACGAAATTTACTCATTGACGTCACCGCGAAAGGAAAGAAAGGCGAAAGAAAAGAGGCGGAGATGAAGAGCAGAAAGGGCGGAAATGGATTTTTTTCGGCTCCCCACAGTGCAAAGATTGGAAAGGAAAGAGGACATGGCTTGCCAATGGCTGGAAGGGGAGAGAGCGAAGGAGACGATGTCAAAGCGAGGAAGAAAGATTGACACGAATGATGAGAAGCGAAGAGAGGGAAGAAAATCCATGACAGTTGACTGCATAATGGTAAGACTGACGGACTCACACTGCTGTCGATAAAAAAAGGACAACCTACGAACGCCAATAGAATCAATTATTCATAGGTGAATTTCGCTCGAAAAAAAAAATGTCAGCAACTTCAAAATTCTCAGCACCTCAACATCTCACCAGCTTTAGACATTTTTATAGTGTAAGCGACCGCATTTTGCCCACCCCCTCAAAAATAACCTGAGGGGTAGTAGGGAATCTCTCTGGATAAAGTTTAAAATAAATACAAATACTATATGAATAAGGATCCAGACTTAAATATCAGCGAGGACTTATAAGGTGTGATCCTTATATGCTCTCGCTCTTTTATACTTAATGTGATATTTTTCGAGCTTAAAAATCAAATATATACATAAATTCAGAGTAAAAAATGTAAATAAATCAATAATTACAAGATTACACGAAATTCAGCCATTCATTTACTCGACAAATGAAAAAAAACTAAAGAAGTTTCTACTAAAAACACTAAAAAGAGATTTTTCTGGGGTAAAGGTATCCACTTTGTGATATAACCTTACTTCTACGATCATTTTGAGGAGTAAATCAACCCTCAACCTTTATTCTCCTAGATTGATTAGTACTGAACATTGAACTGAGCACCAAGGCGCCCCCTTTTGCTGGGCACCCTACGCGGCGGCGTGCTTTGCTTAAATCGGCCCTACTCAACACACAAACCGAACTGCATGATAGTGAGACTGACGCACTGGCACTACTTAGGGTAAAAAAGAACTACTCACCGACGCCAGTTGAATAAATTATTCATAGGTGAATTTCGCTCGAAAAAAATGCAAGCAACTTAAAACTTCTCAGCGCTATTTGAACAATAATTAAACAAAAGTTCAAACAGAAATAGTTAGAAATTCCTAAATTGGCAGCGGTTCATTTTTTATATGAAATAATATTTAAGATGAACCGTAATTTTCGGCTACCACCAAAGTTTCCGAGCTAAAAAAATCTAATATGGCACATTCAAATAGTAATGAATAAAATACTGAATCGGAAAATAAAGGTGTGTGATTTTTTCGATTTCATAGCAATATAATCTTACGAATGGAATCGTTTCAGGCTTGACGTGGTGACAATGATGTGGTATCCATGTTAAACTATAAACATCAAATGTTAATTTACACTCTTTAAAATGTAACTCCAATACCGACCATGGTTTCTACACTCTCTGTCATTTTCAAGGTATTTTGATTACGCAAATCGAAATAATAGTCGATGTCTCCATGTTCCTGGGTTTCACCGCGTGGATTTTCTTTGTGACGACAGTTTCGCCGGTATTCCAACCGGCGTCTTCAGGTCGATGTCGGGATTCAATATTTGGTGACTTATATAGTTCATTTTTGGCGCCAATTTTTCATGCTGGATGCTGATTGGTCCACCTTCTTTTCTTTCGTATGACCCTCTTCCACGAGCTGTGGAGAGGGTAGCCGTCTTCTTGTCTAGTGTCGAGGTGATGCTTGATTTGGACACATGTTGGCATTGTGTCCGTATCCCGGCAACGTTGAAGGAAGGCCAAGGAGCACAAGAGTCTCTCCTTTTTCTTCCTCAGCTTTTTTAGCTTAATTCGAAATAATAGTCGTCTGTAAATGCCTTGAAAATGACATAGAGTCTCGAAAACATGGTGGTTCATGGAGTTATACATTAAAGTGTGGAAATTGCCATTTTTGTTTATATTTTACCATGAATAGTTCAAAAAGACAAAGGAAAGCTAATGAATGTCACTAAATATTATTATCACTATCAATCTCAAATTTAAGAAATAATAATGATCCTTCATCACTTCGCTACCCTTCACCCGCTTGTTTATAAATCCTTACCGGAATATGTCTCACATGGGACATCGAACTATTTGCATATATTGTGAGTAGAGCTTCGTAGGAGCTTTCCACGAAGGTAACGTTTACTCTCCCATGAAACCAAAACACCGTAGTAAAAGCGATTAAAACGCTTAAACTATTGGGGACAAGGGTTTAATACCAAAACTTTACGGTTACATTGGGTTCTTCATAAAAAAAGTTCTCTTGAAAGGACTTAAAGAAGATTAATTTGACGCCACACCTTTTCAAGATCTGAGATTAATGAAAAAATTAGGGGGTTAAAATCCCGATAAGACAAGTAAAAGATTTTTTTTGTTCAGACTAATAATGATCATGACGCGTTAGTCATACTTTTCGCCTCCTTCAATTAAAGTGCGTATAAAGTCAAAAATGCTTATAAATTCCAATTTTTACAATCCACAATATACAAGGTGCCCTACGAAAACTATGATACTAACAACTGGAAGATAGGCAACGATGGACCAGATTTTTGCTTCGGCCAGATACACACCCCTTCGATATAGCTATCACCGCTGTATGTATGAGGTACCAATCCGGCTTTCACACTCTATGAAACGTTATGACATGAAATTTCGCGTCTTAATCATCGTGATACCATTGTGATTCTACTGAAAGTTGGAAACTTCGAAACAGATTTAGCACCCCTAAATACTTATTGGCTCACCAAACTGAAATGACGTAATTTTTCTCTGTAGGTACTGCATGAATACCTTAGGCCCTAAGGCTTAGGGGCCTTAAAAATTTCAAATATTATGAATCAGTATCCACTTTCCGTTGATCTGGAGTCCTTTACGGAGCGGAAACGTGGACCCTTCAGGAGGAGGACGAGAGAAGACTGGAGGCGTTCGAGATGTGGATGTAGCGAAGAAAGGAGAAGGTGAAGTGGGCGGAGAGGAGGAGGAAAGACAAATTGCTGGATACGGTGGGTGAGGAGAGGAAGCTTCTAGATGAGATACGGAGGAGACAGAATGTATGGATGGAGCCAGTACTTAGCAAGGAGGGAATGTTGAAAACAGTGCTGGAGGGTTGAGTAAATGAGAGAGAGAGAAAGGAAGAGAATAGGATTATGAAATGGAATGAAAGAGAGAAGGCCTTATCATGAACTGAAGAAGGAAGTACATAAAAGAAGGCAAGGCTTCCAGAATGCTTTAGTACTTCCTTAATAACCTACCTTAATTGGTAGAATACTTTAATTATAATCCAATTTCCGAGTTGCTACTGATGTATCATAAATTCATTCTTTAATACACTACAGAAAGCAATGAAAACTATAAAAACAATATTTGGCTAATCCACATCAGTGATGAAAAAAGTCTCCATCATCATCAGAAAAATATCATTCGTCCTGAGGTAAGAGCAGCAATAATCACTTACTTAACACATTCGCCACGCAACCGGATCCCCGAGCAGTGATGACGCCGTAAATTATTTGCCAGGTATCCATAGTTTGGCATTTTTCTCCCGATGTATTCCATTGTAATACGATGATGTATGCACTTGGGGAGATGAGTATCCGCGTGGAAGTAGAAAATTGATGGTTGAGAGAAAGAAAGTATCATTGAACTGCGCTACATTTGTCCTTGACGTTCGTAAATAAGTTCACATCTCCTATCACCTCCACGATATGCCATAGCTTAGGACCTCATAGTAAATATTTACATGGGTAATTTCTTTTCACTCTCTTTAAGACGGATTACCCAGCATATCTTTTTTCCATGTTTACAACAATATCAGCCTCTGATTATACAGACACTACAGCTGACCCTTCCCACCTCCGTCCGATACATCGAACAAGAACTTATCTCAATTCTTTTCTCATATCTCGTTGTAATCTTTGAACTTCCTTGACGTCATTAATGAAAGACTCCTCTTCTCTCCATTCATTTCCAAAGAAAAGGTTTTCAACTATTGCCTCAGAGAAAACTTACGTCAGTAAATTACATTGCTTTTCATGGTGTGCAATCACAACTTATCTCAGGTTTTTCTCTGATTTTTCTCTTCCTCTTGTTCGATTCTGTATGTTCTCATTGTTTGCTTGGGATGAATTTTGCTTCGGTTTAATGTTTTTGGTTTTTGTAGCCAATATAATTTTGCCAGGTGTATTTTTGTTGTTTGAGCAGAAATCGTTGCATGAGTTTGTATTTGCTCTTATGGGAAGCCCACAGCATTAATAAACTTTCATTCATTCAATGAAACTCCTATACCTCTTTCCAAAGACCTTTAATCCCAGTGATAGCTTACCCTCAGTGAAAGAACTTCACGTGTTGGCAACCGCTTTATATTGACCTAGAAGACTTGTTGATGCTAGTGCACTGATAATAGTTATGGTGCTGGCGAAAATCTGAGTTAAAATTTTCTCATATTCTACTACATTATGAATGAATTTCGAGCAAAGCACCAGATAGAAGTTAGCACTAGCGTATGCACAAGTATTCACGTTCGTAATATACAATAGTGTAGTCTGAGAGCCATGGTGGACGCAACCTTAATCTTCACAGCAGCCATTTCAGTTCCAATAATCGATTCCATATCAGTTCAGGTTACTGCAATGTAATTTTGCTAATTTCCTTCCCATAGATGTTCTTAAGCAAAATTCACTTTACTGCCCATCATATCATTCACATCAGATGCAATACAATCACGACTACTCGTTAGTTGTGCCTAGTCCCAGAGAAAAAATATTTTTGGCTTTACTAAGTAGAGTTACTCAAGTGAATAAATGGAAACGCAAACATTAAACTCAAATGGTTATGGTGATATAGATGGTAAATGAGAAATATTCGATGATAATGACATAAACTATTGGGATGCGCTGTTTCCTACAGCTGATTGAACTCCGTAATCACTAAGCTGTAGGAAGCATCTCTCACATATTTTGAAAGTGAAAAAATATGACCCTATTCACAATATTATTCCTCCTTTGCAAACGTAAACATCCAGACAATTTTCTATTTACTTATCGTAATTATTCTTATCTAGTATACATTTTTCATATGATTTCATGATTGCGAAACGCCCTACATTGCATTCTTTGATTTTTTCTAATGATAGATAAAATTCTCAACACAAGCAATATTATCACCAAAAAAAATCTTCATTCAAATAGCGGCACGAAAAGATATTTATCAGCTGCAACGGGTAATGAATGATTGTTAACAATTTAGTGATTTCTACTTCCACAAGCCTGTGAAGGAAATTACAAATGAAGAAAGACAACAGTTTTTCTCTCTCTCGAATACTTTAAAAGTGAAAAAAAAACCTTCCTCTTCACCATATGATTCCTTTCTAGAAAACGTAAACTTCCCGGCAACTTTTCCATCTACTCATCATAATCTTTCTTATCTAGTACACATTTTCATTTGACTTCATGATTGCCCAACGACCTATATCGCATGCATCGATTATTTCTAACGATAGATAAAATTGTGAATTTAAGCAATTTTATCACAAAAAATCCTCAATCAAGCAGCGGTGAAAGAAACTATTTGTATCAGCTGCAACGGGCAATCAATAACTGTTGATAATTTAAAGATTTCTAATTCAACAAACCCTTGAAGGAAATTAAGAACGAAGAAAGATACCATTGTTTTCTTGGGGCAATTCCCAGGCCTCAACTCCCATGACTCCGCAAAGAATGAATTGCTATCCATTGTAACTAATCTGAGGTCTTGGAATAGTTATTTTTTTTAAGTAAGTTAGGGCGATTGTATCAACCAACAACACATAAGCTGAGAATATGATTACGATAGATATTATCTAAAGCAATGAACGGAAAAGATACGCTAAAATTTTCTCGAACTATGTATCTATAATCTAGAGCATAGAAACGATAAAACCATTAATATGTCACTTTTTAACATTAACGCTTCGCTTTCTAGTTTCTATTTGATTTCCCCGCATAGAATAATTAATAATACATTAGACATTATCCATTTCATCTTCAATGAACCGAGTAAGTAATGAGGAAGTGCTGAGAAGAGGGGGAGAGAAGTCTTCAAAAAACCTTTAATAGAAGACGGTACAATTTAGTTGGCCATTTTTTGAGGCACGATGGCCTGATTAAAACAATCATAGAAGGACAAGTGGAAGAAAAGAGGGGCAGGGACGTCCCCGAATGAGTTACATAGGGGTTATGAAGAATTTAAAAGAGAAGAAATACGTCGCTATGAAAATGTTAGCGGATAGGAGAGAAGAATAGAGAGCTTATGTCAAAATAATCTCAGGATAGTTGACTAATGATGATGATAATTTTTATATCAAATAGGGTGAGACAAGGCTGAGCTCTGCGTCCTGTAATTTTCAACATTTTCATCGAGAAATCCAATGAAATCAAAGAAAAGTCTCCAGGAGTGGAAATGCATGGAAAAAAAACTAGCGATTATCCCATGTTATGACGGTAATAGCAGCGACGGAGAAGCTTTTTAAGAAGATTCTAATAAATATAGAAAGCGCAATGGGCAGATACAAGCTGATACTAGGCATAACGAAAAAATATCATCATGCAGTAGAAGAGGAGAAGGCAGGATTAACATAAAATAATGAGTCAAAACCTGGAATAGGCGAATGAATTTTGTTATTTACGAAGTATATTAACGAATGATTGACGAAAAGATAAATAAATTACAATTAGAATCATCCTGGAGAAGAGAGCATTACACAATAAGAAGGATCTACTTACAGGAGAATATATTAGCGAAGACGTAAGGAAACTATTCATCGGAACCTACTTCTTAGGCATTCTTCTGATTAGCAGCGAGGTATGGGCGATTACAGAAGCAAATAAATCAAGGTTACATGCAATCAAAATGTGATGCAACAAAAGAATGATAAAGATCAAATGGATCAACAAAGTGAACACAGAATTAGGTCATAAAAGATCCTTACGAAAACTTAAAGAAAAAGACGGAACAGAATCGGCCATATCAAGAGGCGTAATGGCCTGACAAAAACTACCGCCGAGGGACAGTGGGAACGAAACCCTTAGGGCGGGCTCGCGGGATACACTCCTGGAGCAGGGACTATAAGCGATCAGCTTTTTTCCTCTGCCACCAGAAGGGGAAGGACGGGAAGGAACAAGGAAAGGAGGCGCCGCCGCGATGAGAGCCCGACGACGCCTCCAGGGGAAGGACGGGGAAGGAAGGGAGGGGACGAGGAGTCCTGCACCGTCACAAGGCGGGCAGGTCCTACCATCAGCGAAACCAAGCTTACGCAATTAATATGCTACCAATTTTAGTACATTTTCCTATGAGGAAGAAAAATCTATCGATCAAATCGGTAGATACCGCCGAGGGACAAGTGGATGGCATGAACGAAAATAAAAAAAAAACCTAGGATAAAATATATGGACCGGGTAGTGAATGCTGTGAGAGGGAAGAAATATGCAGCCGTTAAATGATTAGCTGATAAGACAATTGAGTGCGGAGCAGAGCCAAACCATACTTAGTATTTTTGACCATTATGATGATATCCTTTTCAAAGACAGTCCCTATTCATTGTATATACACTAAGAATGGAACCAACCTTGCTTTTTGCACTATTTCCGTGACAGCGAACAAACATTTTTTTACATGCAACGCTTCACGATTTCTAACTCTTGAAATCCCTGCCATTAAGTTATCAACTCGTTTGAGTGAAAGTGCGCCTGAACCTTCAGTTCTTCAGAATGGCATCTAAAACAAGGAGCAACCATTATTGCGACAGTCATTATTATCATATTTACGATGAGTATGCCATAAAATCTCCCTAAGGCCTTAAAAATAGACGTTAAAATGCGGCCCAATGAATATGTCCACTCGCTCAATTCTCCTGAAAATCAGTGATGCAAAAGAAACAAAATATATAAATTAATTAAAGTATAAGAGATAATTCAATATTTTTACTCAAAAACCTCGGGAAAAATAATTATTTTTACTATGCTTCTAATAAACAGCGATCAAAGAAAAATATAATTTCAGGCGACAAAAAAATCTCATTGACTCCTCGTAGGTGAAAGTGCTTTCATTTTCTGCTCCGTTATATATCAAGGCTAATTTAGCTTAATTTAATGCAAACATAACCTCTCGAATGAAAATAAATTATTTCCTATAGCCTATTTTCTAGGAACAAAATACCATATATTAAAAAGACCAGTTTGTCGAAAATGTAGGAAACTTCGTTTATTTAATCAAGAAAGTATAGAATATTTCGGACATGAATAAAATTTTGCTAAATAATAAAAGTAATAATAAATAAACTAAACAAAAATTAATAAATAAACTCTTCAGCTCTCAAGCATCACAACGTATTTCGCAGCATCGTAGATCGTATTATGCTGGTCAAATAATGTCACGGTCATGCCACGATTTCTACAGACGGTCACTCAGAAATTTGCCTAGGGGGCTGAGAGTCAAATAAGCAGCAGAATCAAAAAATCTTAATCAAGAAAGGCACTGAATATTTCGAAAGAAAATAAAATTTAACGAAAAACCAAAAGAAATTCTTCAGGTCTCGGGCATCAACGCTTTTCGTACCAACGTAACTCGTGTTTTTCGAGTCAATTAATAACGGAATTAAAAACTAAATTGACGAAAATACTCAATAAAAAAATATACCGACCATCCACTCAATATCTGAGATAAGTGGGCGGTTGATAAACGTCCGGAAAGGAAAACTCGAAAAAGCACTGTAAACAGAAGTACGGAATGAGAAGGGGTTACGGAAGAAAGGATCAAACCGGGTGAGGAGACTCCCTAATTAGAATGTTCAGCGAAGCGCTGCAGCACACGAAACAAGAATCTTGATGAAAGAGCCCCCGGGGGAGAGGGATGAATTAATTTACCTGACGCATCCTCGAAAGAAGAGGAGAGGGCATCCTCTGACGCGTTTTAGAAAGGGAAATAACGAAAAGGGAAGAGCAGTGGGCGTATGACGAAGAGGACGAGAGATGAAATGAGGAACTTATGGGGTTGCAAAAAAAAAGCATGTTAGAGCCGTGGCGAGAGGAACTCCAAGGGGGATGACGACAGAAGAGGCAGGGTTGCGGCAAGCAAATTCCCATGCGGGCTCTTATCTGTTTGAAGGCGCTCAGCGAAGTTGTGCGCACACTTGAGTGTAACGGGACGCGGAGAATGAGACATAAAGCCCTGTCTTCGACCAGCGCGATATGATGCAAATGTCTCAAGGGTTACGCCTCGATTTCTCAGCACAGGCACTCGGAAATTTCTTACGGGGGACGAGAGTCAAGTACGTTGCAGAATAATCCTCCCCTTCTCCTACATATACAAGGTACCGTGCAAGTCACCATCAGGGTGTGTAGCACGGAGTGGTTCCACACCGGGGACGCAGCATTCATCCTAGCCTTAACGAAACTGCTAATGTAGCTGAGTGCATGCTGGGGAAAAAATTATTCACCCCCTTCCACAGGCGTTAGAGGTGGCTCATTAGGTATCATGCTTATGCATTCAAATTCTCTTTAGACTTCAGTGTCAAACCCTGATAACGCAGAAAAATGTATGTTCAAATTAACCGATGCGTCCAAATCCACATCTATCTTTACGGCATACCGTGCAAGTCACCACCAGATTATGCAGGAAAATGTGTGTTCAAATTGATCGATACGTCCAAATCTACGTCTGCCTTTACGAGATACCGTGCAAGTCACCATCAGAGTGTATGGCTAGGGTTAATTCCACACCAGGCATGCAGCACTCATCCTAGCCCTAATCAGAGACTAGCTCGCTTGCAGGACACAGGCCAAGCACACAGGACAGCGAAACGTAGTAAGACCAGGAAATAGGAGAGCGCTAAGGACACGAACATAATACCAGCCAAATAAAAT
Organism: Ischnura elegans; assembly: GCF_921293095.1. NCBI lineage: Eukaryota > Metazoa > Arthropoda > Insecta > Odonata > Coenagrionidae > Ischnura > Ischnura elegans. The sequence continues at coordinate 81,219,032 of NC_060250.1, forward strand.
TAATAGCTGGTTATAGAAGACGAAAATTTTGCGTAGTAAGTGATTCATGCATGAGTTATAACGTGCCAAAAAATACAAGCAGATATTTCGAATTTACAAATAAGAATAGTTATTTACTATGCATGCAAATATTTTGCCCTTCTGAAGCGTGGAAATCAAAAAATACCAAGGTGATGCAGAGTGCTTTGTCGCAAAACGTCGAAATAATTGAAAAAGAAGGACAAAATAGCTTTTAAAAATATCTCATAAATTACTTGGTGTGAATGAAATTTTTAGGTATTCATTATGTATTAAGTCAAGTTAAGCATTATAATTTTTGCTTCGTGGAAAACCTCTACCGAATCCTACGCGTTAGTTACAAGTTCGTAACAAAAATCGAGGTAATTCACACAGAATAAAAGTGAGATAGCATAAGAAAATTACGGAACCGTTTTAAACTGAAGGCAAGCTAAAATATGAGTAAAAATAAAATGATAGAGGTTACAGGCGAATAACAAGGAGATTTTAAAAACCATTAGATGCACGAACGTTATCTTCCTATCATTAACAAGAACAATGTGGGCCCATTTCATATTTCAAGCGTAGATATACACAGAATTGATAATAATATAAAAGAACCAGGAAACTGCTGAATCGACTCATTCCATGCTTACTTAAACAATATTCTAGAAGGCATCGCAAACTGGAGCTATATCGTATACAGTTCATTAATACGTAAGACTCCTGAATAATGATTCCAAATGCAGAGATATACATCTACAGCATCGCCGATAGATTACTAACTCAAGTGAGATGTAGCAAAAATTCTTCACGATCCTTAATAATTAACAGTTACTAATACTCTACCAAAAATATCCGAATAAACACCTAAAATATAAACTGGCGAAGAATGTAATAGAAATAAACATAAATTGGTAATTCTATTGATATATTTATTTCAATTAATCGGAAAGTATCGAAATGCATGTAGGGCAAAGATACTTCTTCCCTATCAAACATCACCATTGTCGACTCATCCCTTCATCCACAAAAAAAGGAATGGCATGAAATCCAACGATTGCTCGTTTATGGTCTAAAGATTTGATGAACGTAATTTTCTGCATTTTTTTAATTTTTGTGACTTTGATGAGTATAAGTAACATAATTTTGGAGTTTTCGCAACTACAACGCTAAAATAATTGATGAAAACTATAAACTTTTATACGAGCCCTTTTTGGTTACTTCGGGTAGGTATGTAGGTCGCTATACCTACTTTAATTGAAATGACATTTTTTTGCATCGTGATTAATTATTTACAATGCCAATGACTCAGATACATCAGTATTCAACTGGACGGTATATTTTACATAATAGATACCCAAAGAAGCATTCAAAAGGACATTTCGTAATTGAAGAGAGGTAAGTGTCCGGCAGGTGGAAAAAATACCCGACACAACTTCGCGTCGAAAGACCTCTCAACACCGAGAGATGAGAGTCCACTCTGAGATTAGAACTCTTTAATTCAATTTGAAGTCCGATTTTTTTTCGCTGGGTTCATCACAAATGCTTGAAATAAGCGCTGGCTATAAACGACACGGAAAGGAGCGCTGGTATGCCAAAAAATGTTCACAAAAAAATAGTCCCCATCCCCAAAAAGAAGACGGGAAGAATGCGAAACTTTCGATAAAGCATGCATCGACAATATTAGCACGACCCATCTTCGAGATAATGGAATGTAACGTAAAGCTCAAGAATTCTTGGCTGAGGATCAATTCAGTTTTGGAAAGGAGCAGGAACGTAAGAAGCAATCCCAATCCCCAGGCACTGAGAAAATTACAGAAAAGAATTCGAAGACCTTTATGGATTTAAAAATGGACCATAGAGGGCGGCAAACGCAGGGATTATACTCTTCGTATTCCGAAAGGTATGAGGGAAAGCTGAACAGACTATAGTATTTTTCACCAATGTGAAGTAGAAATCTGGTACCAATTTAATCAGTATTTTCTTTTGGGAAAGAATTAGAAAGAAAAGTTTAGAAGGGCGTTCATTTCCTCGTTGATTTTCCTAGTCATAATTGTTGGGGGAAAAAATAAAAGAAATTAACCGTGAAGAGGGATTTAATATTCAGGATATTACCATTACCTGAAGGCAAATACTGATGAATACTGATGCAAAGTTTCAGCTGAAACTTTGATGTTCAGAAGGAAACAAGGACCTAAATAGTCAAGTTATTGCAAAAATTAAATACGTTCCAGGAACTATTTATAATTAGAATTACTTTGATACCCATGTATTGTGGGATCCAAAGAATACACGATAAATGACTAAAATGGAACGCAACAAAAACATGAATAATAGAAAGTGCAAAGATCGATGTATCGAGGTTTTCAAATAAGAAGGAAAACGAATATAATTATGAGAATATTGAGAAATACTAGGAACTACTCTTTTCGACATATTTCAAGACACAATGGCTAAAAGAATATATCCATCCGTTCCATAAATATGCATCGTTGAAAAGGCTAAAGTATCGCATCCATTTCACCTTTTTAACTATTTATATAGTTTTCGAAGAAATATGTTATGAGAGGAACAAAATATCATGGGAAACTTTGGTAAAATTTCATGTAAAAGGAGATGAATCCCGCAGTAAAGAAAACTTACGCATGAATAATAAGATTTATTGAAAAATAGAGCGAAATGTAACACCAAACTGTTGATAATTACCTTCAAAAATGCATTTTGGTTTATGATAGCTATTGGCAAATGTTAAATTTAAGATTTGTTTAGATGTCCTTGTAAATTATGCAAAAAAAAACTACTTTAAAATATTTTTGAGTTCACATCGGAGTTAGATTCGTACTTTGAATTTGTTCCAACAACTATTTGAATGATGTAAAGCATAGGAATGCATGTAAAAATTAAAATTACAATAATACAATGAGGTCGATAAAATGCACCTCGTAAGTATTCTATCCTAACGGACCTCGATTTCATTAACAATGGACGGGAAACTTAACCTTTACAATGAGACCTCCAAGTTCTGAAGACAAATTACGAGTCAGATTTTGAAATGTCACCGAAATGAAGGCTCTCAAGCTCTGAAAGGCCCACAGGAATGTAAAACATAAAAATTTAAGAATTAGTAAATGAAAACGTAACCCTGGTCAACAGGTAAACCATTTTCATTCTTTTCGCAGAGGTCGCATATAGCTTTTCGGGACAACCGACTCAGTCACCTAAGTCTTGGAGCACAATCCACGTGCAACAAGCCACAACAATTTCTAGGTCTCCTTCCAAATGAGATCTCTCTCTAGGCCTTGGAGCTTTCGTCACTCCGAGCGATAAGGCATTCCATTTTCAGACACAGAGATAAGACGACTATTTTTACCGACTTAAGTTCATTAAAATCCGTTCATAGAACATGCGACTATTTCTCCGCTAAATAGCCAGTACCGGAACTAATTTTCTCCCGATGGCGTCCATTTAACGACCCCGATGTAGAGGAATGGCGCAGAGAGATAATTCCATTCGACCATATCTTAGATAAAAAAAAACAAGTTCCCTAATAAGTGGTACCTAAAATGTTTTGAGTTAATCTTAAATTTCAATTTTTAGTCAAAGATTTAGAATGTTTCTGCGTAAAAATATTTTTCCATTAATTTCTTCACAACAAAACTACCATAGTTTTTATAATTAATAATCTTAATTTTTCCAAATCTTTCGAAAAAAATAAAAATTTCGAAGAAAATTTAATATCTTAGTGTTTATACCATAATAACTTTCAGTTATCATTATTTGTTAACAGTATGAATTGCGTAGCGATAGCACAATATCGGATCATCCATTACTGACTCCAAGCATGAATTGGAACTGGTATTTACTTACCGGAGAATAGAGCTCATTACATTACGTATATAATTTTTAAAAATTTTAACTTACAGAATTTTACTACTATTTCGAATGTTCACGTTGACTGAAAAGTTCATCTCAGAGAATGTTTTCGTTGCCATAGGCCGGTAGCTATAAAAATATATTGCGTTTAAGGGACGAAAATGTTTAAAATCTATTAACTAACCACCTTCTAACTAAAAAAAATCAATTTGGAATCAAAATATCTCATCCCTCGTTGCTTTGCGCCATAGATATCATACACAAATGTAGATGAATGAAAATACTATGAACAGGGAAAAACAGGAATGCCAATGAAACCCCTTTCTGTGGCACTGAAAGGGGTTTCATTGTTAATGAGAAAATTTTTTCAAGACGATTCTTAATATTTTGAGTATTGATTATCAGGTATCTACCAGGCCAGTAGTTTTAGCACTACCTGGGGACTAAACTTTTGAGAACTCCTTGAGATAGCTTTGCAACCTGGGTGAAGTTACCTGTGTACAGAATTAGGTGCCTTGAGTTTCCCGATATACGAAACGATATTCAAATCCGTGAGGAAAGCAGTAATCCAAGACTGTATATAGCAAACCTGGAACTTTACGGGCTGCAAAGGTAAGTTTGAGTAACTGGAAGTCGAAGAGTAAGCAAACCAACATCACTCTGGTGAAGGGCAACTTCGCCACCTGATATGAAGAGCATCAACTTTAAAAAGCAAAACTACTCAAACTTCGTTTCGTGGAAGTGATAAGTTCGCAGAATAATATAGTAACAGTAAGTAATTTCACATATACTTAAATCATGTGGCCCTAAAGCATAATAAATCTACGCATAGAATTCTAAACGACAAAATAGTCAAAGGAACGTGAAATACTACAACATGTCTCTATTGGTATGGATCAAGTTTCTCTTACATTCAGAGAAGAATCGCAGCAAAATCCTCAATTCAATGTTTTAGGCTAGAGATGATTAAAATTGAATTGAAGTAAAATGGCATGACACTACTTAGAAGCAATAAAATACCTTTTTTAATATTGCCTTATAAATGAACCAAACAAGCGTTAAATGTCGGCAACTTAGTAAAAAATATATGTTGCATTACGTTTTAGTAGCACTATTATTGGTATTAAAAATCCATTTCCTCATTATCACTTGAAAGATGTCGACTTAATTCAACGAAACCTTTACATATTTTAGGAAAACATGTAACTGACTTTTCAATGGGAACTCAATGATATTCAATGCACCCTTATACCGGGATAAAAATATTATAATATCTTATCATTGACAAAGAAGATAGTTTACAGAGGTGTTTTACGAATTTTTTTAACAAAACGCAATTATAAAAAAGCCATTTGCAATACTATGTTAATCTATTCCATTTCAAGACACCAACGAAACGACCAGGGAGGGCAACTCAGTCCCGGTTGCCTAAAAAATTCGTTCATAAATTTTTAAAGGTGAGACTGTCAAAAAATATCCTTAGCCACCTGAACTCTTCACAGTTGTTCACAGAATAATAAACAAAGCTGTGTATCATGTTTGACACAGTTTCCATTGCACAGATAGACACTACCTTTGAGATATCGATTAAAATGTGGATAACGATGAGCTAAAAGACATTCCTAACTACTAAGAATTTTAAAATAGCTTCGTATTTTAACTCGCGATGGAATTTCCAGCATCAGAAGCTTGGCTAAACCATTTCATTGATGTCACGGGAGTACTAGATTTAAATAAATCCAATAAATTTTAGAAAATTTACAAAACTTCAATAATTGGTAAAAAAGCGTTTTAATTGGGATGAATTTTACACATATTGCATAGCCCTACGAGAGGGTTGGCATCTTGCCGTTTTAGGAGCCGACGAGTCACTGAAGATCGAGGTCATAGATCACGAGAGAACAGCACCCAACCATAACCTTCACAACAGGATATTGTAGCACCACTTCACCACAAAATGAAGAACTAAGAGCCAGTGGTTTCCCAAAAATTACAAGGAACAACCCAGATGAAATAATCCACGAGATCACTAGACGCTTGAATGAAGTACTATAGGGTTCCCACGCGGATGACATGATCCATAGTATTTGTATATTGAGATCCCGAACGTTATAGCAATATTTACATGCTCTTACTAAATTACCCCTAAGAGAACCAAATACCCAATTGTGCTGCAGAAAAAAATCACTAAGCAAAATGAAACTTGAGCTACAGCGAAACAAGGGACAGTACAGAGAGAACGTAAAAGCCGTAATTGGAGGTGAACCTTGATTACTTGGATCCATAATCATAATTTAAACCCGACGTGCAAAATGAATTATATCTTTTGTTTTTGGCGAACACTTATAAAAAATAGAGCTGCTGCTAATTTAAAAATTATGTAATAATAGTCTGAAACTTTTTTTACCACTCATATGCAAAATAATTTGAGCAATAATAATGTGACTGGCCTCGATACGACGGATAGCATGAATCTTCTCACCCGGCTGAAAACTTTATCCCGTCTTTTTTTCGCCGCGAAAACACCAAAGATCTTTCTTCAACCACACACCTGTTTTTGGTATATATCCTCCAACTTTTCGACCAAACAGCACTTGTCGCGCTTCACTGCCCACTACTCCGACACAGCAGAGCTACCGCGCGGTGCGACAGCGGTCCGACAACTTATTATCTGTTCAGTCTAATTTCCCTCGATGGAAACGCAGAGGGGACGCCGACGTGCATGTACGCGGCGGCGGCCTCCGAAAGGAAATGACTTCTTTAGACGGCACCGCACAAAACCACCGCAGCAGAGCGGTGCTATCCCTTTTTATATACATATATAACGTGCACTGCGAATCGTTTCAAGCCGATAGTGAAGAGGAGGGAGCTTCGATCTTTATCGGAGATGGCTTCCGCAGATACTCCTCGATTAGAGAGGTGTTAGGCGCAACGGTGCATCTTGGCGAACAACAACGGAAACATTATCGAAGCGCTTCGTTATTCCTGCTTCAGGCCAGCTTCTTTTGAGTGCTAATTAAATTTTCATGGACGTCCGTATAAAAAGTCAAGAGAAATTATTTTTCATTCTGAAATCCGTTCAAACCTCATTTAAAATAGAAATAGTGTAGGAATAACGCGTAATGGTGGCAACTTCAAACGGAAAATCAACTATCTATTCACAGTAAACAAATGAAGGGCATAGAGGATACAAACTCTTCCTCCAGTGTTCAATGCGTTTAGCTTTATTGGACATGGAAAAAATACTGAATTTGTGAAGCACTACCTTCTTGCGATGGTTGATGAGGCACTGTGCAGTACTGATATACATCTTCAGGTTTTCCCTCGGCGTTCGCTAGCTTTCGGCAACTGTTTTAATTGATCGAATAACTTGTTGGTCTTCGAAAAAAATTAAATTCGAGGATATTGAAGGCTTTTTTGCAACCATAACGAAATTAAATCACTGAGCTCTAATCACAAATCAAGCAGTGTTTCCGAGACTAGGACGAGAAAATTAAGCGTATATCAAGCACCGTTTGGCGGAAAACTACTATATCCAGGATTCCACCGAACTGCGCACTCTTTCTTAGCTCTTGCTATGAAGTATAAATCCTCGGAAGTCCACGAAAGATCCGAGCAACGCTAACTCGAACTCGTGAGGAGGTAGCCTCCAAGCGAAGGCGATCATTGCCATTTTGCAGGCACCTGGGAAGAAAGTTAATGAAAAGAGTAAACAAGCATCGTCGTCGTTCACGCGCGAGATACGCTCCGCCTCTCGAAATCTCCGACGCAAATCAAACACCAGCTAGTTAAAAAAATATGTAGATGGCTATCGCTTAAAATCGATTCAAAAATTTCCTTCTAGTCTCTAACAGTAAGCGCTGAGTTTCGAAAGATAAACAGGGGAAAAAATTGGTGAGATAGAGAATTATTATAATCTACTTTGCGAGCGCGGATAATTCACACCGTGAAATCTGTGCCGATAAATCTGAACTACGACTAAGTTTTTCTTAAGCGCTTGAAATCATCGATATCGTTCAAAAGGAGCCGAAATAAAGAATATTTTCACTGATTGGAGGAAGTGGCCTTCCCGCATAGCACGTGAATCTTGAAAAATAAACTTTAAAAAACCGACGAAATCATTTTCCTTCACGAAGAGCTTTCCTAAGCGAAGGCTTCGCCCATCGCTTTCGTTATTTTTTCGGATTTCTTTATATACCAGCCATGTGTCACTACCACTTATCTTCACAATTTCAAACGATATTCCTTCCTCAGGACAAAACATATGACTGCAGGAGCCACCGGTGATATTAATTTCCACCCATGCACACCTTGTGTCTATACTCCTCCGTATTAAGCACCTCTGAAAATAAATCGGGAATATATAGATCATAGAGGAAGGATGCATGATATTCTCGTGACAAAAGAGTAGAATACTAAACATTTCATTTTCCTCTCCTTTTACATTCCTTTAAGAATAAAATATTCGCTTTGGATGTAATTACGAAACGAAACTCAGATGTGATCCATACTGCTATTCTATATCCATTGAACACAGTTTAAGACAATACATCCTTGTTCATAGCACTTCAACATAAATTAAATTGGCATAACTATGGAAATAACTTTAGAGAAGCGTTTTCAGACGGCGTAACTCGACTAAGCATACTTATTGATAGAGAATTGCACAAATATACCTTATAAATAGATAGTGGCAAAGGAGAATTTAGGTACGTCTGTTTGTCCGTGGCAGACAGTCATGTAAGCATTCCTGAGACCTCTGAAATCAATTTCACGATTGATACACGGTCTGAGCCAAAACAGGTCGAACATTTCAGATATAGCTCTGGGGCATATCATGCTACGCCAAGCTAAGGTGAGGCGACGCCTCAAATTACCTAAACCTATAGGCTAATACCTATAGACTATAGACCTATAGACGCCTCAAATTACCTAAACCTATAGGCTAAAACCTATAGACTATAAACCTATAGGCTAATGTCATCGCCCACTTTTACTCGTAGTTTAAATAGAAAATAACATTTTTGTGCTTGTCAATATTGATGGATTTTGTATGCAACCCGCGTCAGGACTTAAAATAGCCAAAGTTTCCTCTCATATACCGGAGACCTCATCAAGATAAATTAATTTTTGGAATCAGAATGAAAGTAGAAGTAGTAATAATGAAACAGAATGAGTTTTAGTAATTTGAGTTTTTGTGTTACCATCATCAAGGATTAACCTTCCACGATACTTCGTCGTTAGAGGTTTAAAACATTACGGGTAGCATGACCATAAAAGGCAGTTGATTTATGTACTAATACTTTATTTTGACCCTTTTTTCTCATTAATGCATTTAAACTGGGAACCATCGGCATTTGTTCAGCCCCTAGTAAGAGTGAAGACAGTTTTCGTGCTTTCCCGGCGAATAGACTTAGTGAAGAGTTCTCGGGATCGCAACAGGGTCAGGAACTCCATAACTGCCGACGTTTTGATGTCCGACTCGGTCATCGAAACGTCGGCAGTTATGGAGTTCCTGGCCCGGTGGCGATCCTGAGAACTCTTTACTAATTCTAGTAAGAGTGTCTACGCAGGGGCTATTTTTAAAATGCATGCAGAAAAATCCATCAATAATTTGTTTGGAAACAACCTTCGCTAGCAACCCATCCGTGAAGTTTTGTGATTTTTTTAGGTCAGATTTTTAATCACTCCGGGGTAAAGTTTAAGCCATGCTCTTATCAGTATTCCAATTTTCTCTTTATTTCCTCCAATACCATCCTTGACGACAATCAGAAAACATTAGCGAGCATGGGGGCCCCCTATTTTTTCTTACCCCTCATTAACAGCTTACGCTTACAAAATGCCTTGTTCTGATATTATCTCGCTCACTCATCACTTATTTCTCTAAATTTCCAGCAATTTCACGGCAATAATAAGTCTTTATGATATGAAAACTGTCCCAAGAAAAGTGACTGTTTGCTCTCTAAGCTTTTTTTATCTTCTGCAAGCCATTCGGTCATCCATAGCCTCAGCCTCCCATCACGTTAAATATCACACTTCCTTTTTCCACTCTTTCATTAGGTCCCATTTAATTGTTCTTCAACAAAAGCTTAGTTTTCAAATATTCCTTCTCAGTATATAACCTAACAATGTGTTTTTCCTCATCTCTATTTCTCTAAACAGTGGTAGTAATGAAATTTTCCTCATAGCGAGAGTGGTATCTTAAGAGCCCCTTGCCTAATAAAGTAAAAATCTAAATATAAATGAAATATAATAAAATTATAAAGACATCACATATTGGGCCTGGGCCTTTATTTGATATCAATTCTTTCTCCAGCTAGCACACACGTCCTCATACCAAGCCTGGAGAGTTTTTTTTATTTATCGTTATTTGTATTTCATATACAAAATTTTAAACCCATAATTAAGGCAATCGGAAGAGCGCCTTCAATGTAAGCATAATTTTCGTGAAAAACGAAGGATTAGATTCTTCATATCTTGCAACAGCGATGGAAGTCCGATAAGATACCCGCGCATTGTTTCTATCCCCGCTGCTGGTATTTCCGCCCATTTCTCCCCGTTTAAATGACGTTATCGCATATCTTGCATTTTATCTCTGCTAACAATGAAATTCTCCAACTCATAATCGCAGATGGATAGATAATGCAATTTGTTGCCTCAGCTATCCTCCTCAGATTCAATTTTCTTCTGAATCACAAGGCCAATTCTTATCGGACCGTTTTACATTGGTAGTTCGACATATCCAATAACTTATGAAAATGGTGCCAGAAACACATAAAAGCCACTGAGATAGTGGTGAAGAAAGAAAAAAATTTGGAAACCGTGAAATAGATGCCATTTGCCAAATAAATTGCGAAAATTTCAAGTGGGGAAAAAATTTAAATTTATCCCAAGCATGTACCAGAATCACACACATTCGCAACGATTAAAAACTAAAATAATACAGTTTTCACGCCAATGTGCATTTGCGAATGACTCCGTTGAAGTTATGAGCGGGAAAAACCGACCAGAATAAACCGAAGTAAGATTCATTGACTCTTAATAATTACAAAATTAGGCATTCACACCTAAATGCCCAAAAGGATAAGAATTACAACAATGACACGACAAATATTACCATGTGACACGGGTGGACCTTATGATGGAATAAAATTTTATTTCTCCTAGGAATTATTTTGACAAATATATTCGACAACGATCCCTGTTGAAAATGCAGCTGGAACCCATGATATTTTCCACAGGACAATTTTTTCATTGTAATTAAATAACGTATGGAAGCAAAAAATGTTTAATAAATATGAGTAAAGTTCATAATCACTATTTTCAGTTAAATACGGCCCCCCAGTAGTATTACCCAGTTCAACAATCTTATCGGAAAACCACAATTGTACTATTACTTGCAAAATATTAACTTTCGGAAATTCTTCTTTCAAAAAATATCTTTAAAGACTTCTGAACATCAACATAAAACCATTTCAGTCCGTATTTTATTTCAATTCAAAGTCAAGAACAATGGAATAAGTTAACATTAAGCACAGGCCATCGAATCGTGAGTGGCATACAAATTCATATAAAATTTGTTGACTTCCTTCGAAGTACATTGTGGCATTTCAAGGCACAGAAACGTTGATGCCAAAGACAGGGGGTGGAAATAGGCCAGAAGACTTCGTGAAGTGGGTACACAGAATAATGAAAAAGATGAGGCGGATTGAGAATAAATATAATTACGAAGTATTATACTAAGTCGGCGAGAACTGGAGGTTTTTTGATGAAACAGAGGAAGATTGCACATAGGAAGCTATTGGCACCATGTCGCTCGACCTGTCTTTTTCCGTTCTATCTTTTTCCGTGTATTTATCTCAATATTTCAAATGCAAAAACTTCGTTATTTTAAAAACTAGCAAATACTGAAAAGGGTTTAATCCATGCATTGAAAATTTCAATTCGATAGCATAAGTGATCAACGAGCGATACGGTGAGAAAAAAGTAAAATAAAAATGGCTGCCGCAGTCAAGCGAGAGTAATGCGTCCTCTTAAGGGTCGCTATTCTGATCACACGTTAGTAGGGATGTCAATCGAAACTTAACGAAAGTCTAAACCAGTGAAATTTCAATAACTTCGTTTCCGGAAGCGAAACGTAGAAACGAAACTAAATAGATTCAAACCTGGGGAGCTAAACTCAGGGTCGAAACTAAACTAAACCTCTCGGACGAAACGAAACGCAGATAATTTTTCACACCAAAGGGACCACGTAGTTCACCTTCGAAAGGTTTTGTTTCGACCCACACGCCAAGTACGAAGTACGGTTGAATGAAGTAGAGGTTCGGCCAACCGCCATTAGATGCACGGGGCTCTCATATTTTGAACACAAACAGGAGAGCGGTGAACGCAAACTGTCCATTCGATTTTTAAGCTCAATGTCCTAAGGTTGATGCCAAAGACAGGGGGTGGAAATAGGCCAGAAGACTTCGTGAAGTGGGTACACAGAATAATGAAAAAGATGAGGCGGATTGAGAATAAATATAATTACGAAGTATTATACTAAGTCGGCGTATACTAACCTCTCTACACGTATGTCAAACGTAATAGGTCGAAACTATTCCCTCTTTTCCCCAACCACTCAACTTCTGGGATCGAAACTTGAGTATGAGCGGCGGATTTTTGATCAATATTAGGGAGTAAAGTTTCGTCCCAGGCCGAAACTTAACTCCGTGGTGCGGGAGCGAAATTAAACCCATGCTCGTATTTTTGTTTCCCTCTGGGTCGAGACGAAACATTTTCGTTTCGTTTTACTAGCCATCCCTGCACGTAAAATAACCTCAAAATCATATAGAATTTCTTTTTTAAGAAGGACATTGAGAAGTAAAAATCCATTTGGTGTTTCATAACTAAATATCCTTACGACGCAAGGCTCGCGATACGGTGTTTCGATGTCCGAATGCAGATTCCAGAGTCCAGAGCTGACATCCACACACAAAAAAAACATACGTTCGCTCACGTCATCACGGAGGGAAATATCTCACCTTTCAACATAAAAAATGGTGTCACAGATAGTTACAGAATGCTTTATCTACGACCGCAGCACTCATGAAGTCATTAACTCCAGATTCGATTGCTCCACCAATTCAGCGGCAATCTAAACAGCCTCACATTCCCCTAAATCCTTCAATTCAACCAATGCCTAAATTCGGAGTAATTCACACCACAGCTCACATTACACCCAACAACATCAAGTCCTCGTCTAACTATCCTGAACGGTATCCTCTCTAAGGACGCACATTTTTTCGACGCAATTCACTAACGACAAAAATACATAATCTTTATCAACGGCAAAATTGATTCCTACAAAAGCAGAACTATCAAGAGCAAAAGCCAGCTTTGATTAACATTATGAATGAAATTTCGAATCTCTAAGTATAGCAAGCCTCTCCATAATTGTGTCATCATTTTCCAACAATTATAATGCGTGCATTCAGATTGTACCGCAAAACATTATCACATTACTTGACATAAAAAATAGGTACTGAAAGTGCTTCATATTTATTTTTCAGTAAATGTCACTCCGATCAGATCAGTCCAAATTCATATCTACTGACAATTCTCCTCGCACAATTTCCCCACGCCAGCTACAAAGATAGTGTCATTGAATTAAGCTGCAAAAATATGTCTTAATCCAACTTCATCTCAAAGTCGTGAACACCGTATTTCCAATATTTTTAGAATAAAAAGTCATTCAAACCTTAATAACATATTTTTTATCCACTAAAGAATTGGGAAAGGTTTTTGGAGGAGAAAGAAGGTAGAATGGAAGCCTGCAAACGGAACAGGATGATAATTTCTCTGCACCAAAAGGAAAAGTAAAACAGTTTTCGGCAAAGTAATGTGGAGGATAAATCACGCTGACGGATACACCCACGAGAAGCAGTAGTTTGAAAGAATAATATTCCAAGAATGGAATGCCGAAACACTTGGTTTTTGCTCGAAAAGACGGGCGGAGGAAAAACATTATGTACAAGATTAGCGATATTCGTAATCTCAATAACAGATTCGCAGTCGCCAGATAGGGAAACAAAAGCCCAAAACTTCTCGAAATAACACCAATCCAGCAATTGAGAGGGCAAAGACGAAACATTTCTTCTGAAAATTATACGAATCGTTGAACTTCAGAACGACACTTCAAAAACTTTTTTCAAACCTCCATTCACTAATATTTTTACTTTACAAAGTCACTAGAAACAAATAAGGATCCTTAAGGATTTTGAGGCAAAGAAAACATAAGACAATACATACGCCTACGGTTATATTACTGCCTTGAACGGTTAGAACCGACCTACTTTAGAGCTAATTTCTGAATTCTAAATGCCAGAGGAAGAGCTAATTAAGCTAGATAAAACTTGCTGAGTTGTTTTTGATTACGGGAGTTGAAACTTAGCTTAAGCATTTTCAAATTACTAAATCTTTCCATATCTTAAGCCCTTTACCGTAGTTTCCGCGAATAAACAGCATCCACTTTAGGCCAAGCCTTCACTAAATCTGCCAAAAGTTGCTCTTCGCTTGCCTATTGATACAACCAAATTAAAACCCCATTTTAAAATTTGTATTTTCATTGAAGGATCCATCATGGTACCTATTTTCTGGTTGAGTATTAACTAATATTTTAGTTTTTCATAGATACATACTAAAACGACAAATATTGATTAGCCAATTTCCTGTTTATGGGGTTAGAAAAACAGAAGTTGACGGTCACAGACGTGTCTCCAGTGGGAGGTGCAGGTGCCACGGTACCCATGTGCGATCTCCAAGGAGAAAGTTGCCTCTCTAAGTAGCCTTCAAAAGCCAAAAGCATAAATTAATATGAACTTAAATCAAAAACACCCGGCTAAAAGATAGGCAAAAGCTGTATCTACAAAATCGTAGAAAGATGACCTGAAGATGTACGAGAACTATGATATGAAACCTGGGCCGTGTTTCTCCAAATATATTAGTGGACCTTGCAAAGTTGTTCTTTCATTCAGCGTACCAGAGAGAATGAAGTAAAACTTAGATTTTACACTGTCCACAATTAATTTATGCCTTTGCTACGCATGTTTCCAAGCTTTCGCTTTACCGACGTGTCTTTTTTAATATTTCTAAGTCTGTCGCGTGAACGGCGGAGAAATATAAATGAAATTCCATGAGAAAAAATTCCCCTGGACCGGGAATCGAACCACGGAAGTTTGGCTTTCCGAACCACGCCAGAATATCTGATTTTGTGAGCACCTCTCAGTTTAGAGCGCTATATTAATGCCGTTTAATTTTTATGCTCGGGCCCAGGTGCCTTTTTTCGTCTTCCTATAAATAGGGCCATGTATATGCATGCACCAGGCGCAATGTACCTTGATAATGGAACACGGAGTAGAAACGACAGATGGTATTCATTAAATGGTTCAAAAAGCAAACAGTATTCCATTATGAGTGATCTCAAAGAGATTCCATGCGGCGAAGGCAGAGGCGATGCTATACATACAATCAAATGATTTATAGATCGAACGTGCAGTAATATCGGTCTCTTTTTCCGTTCCTATTCTCCAACATGCGAAAATATGCTTGGCTGAGATTTCCTCCTATAGCTTCCAACTCGGAATGGCGCAAAAAAACTGCACGGCAGAGAAAATGGCGTATCCAGCTGAGTTATCGTCGGCAATATTTCTCAAGGCGTCCGACTCGCCTCCTCTAATAACTGATGGGGAAGAAAACAAAGGATTTCACGGAACAATCTTCTCCCACAGAAAACGCTTGTCCGGCCCACAAAATTACAAAGATAAGTGGATGAAAATTTCCAAACGAATTACTTTACAAATTTGACAATTAAGAAGAAGAAAACCGATGATGAATCGAGCCCCATTTCGCGAAACTGACACGACAGAAAAGTCAAAAACATACGAAGGACAAAAGGCCGTTGCTGACGGCAAATTATTTCAGGCGCACCACACAAAGAAGAAAAAATGGTCACGGACGACTCCCTTTAACATATTAGATAGATATCATTTAGAATATTCAAGGTAAGTTTGCAAGGAGTTTTTAAGAAGTATTCTGGCTTCCCTTCATTGACTTCTCTCTTTAATTTGCAATAAGACTCCCAATAATTCTCTTTCATTCGCTCTAAAAATGCTATTATCTTCCTCGTTTATACTGTCTCAACCAACATTACACCCTCTAACACTGTTTTCAACATCCCCTCCCCGCTACGTACTCCCTCCAGCCATAACCTCTGTCTCCTCTGTATCTCACCTATAAGCTACCTCTCCTCAACCACCATCTCCAGCACTTCGTCGTTCGTCCTCCTTACCTTCCTTTTTTACCTTCTCAATTCTCCTCCAAACCCGTATCTCGAAAGCCTCCAGTATTCTTTCGCCCTACTCCCTCAGTAAGTAATTTAAACAAAAACATCATCATAAATAGTCGTCAATCCTAAACTTGGTTTCACGCAGCCCTCCACTCAATAGGGTAGTTTCCTATTATTTTTTATCACCTTAATCGAAAGATTATTACTCCAGGAGTACGTATTTCACGGTTTTATATTTTTTAATGAAGATATCTATTTTTCGAGATTGAATGAAGAGTGAAAATTTTCAAGCGCACGAAAACGCGACGGCTAATTATGAATGCTGGGAAAACGCCGTGTGACGTTATTCTGGTTCCCGGTGCCACAGTGAGAGGTGACCATGGGGCGAGGCTTTGAGCGCTGTTACGATGCAGGACGCTAGCAGGAAGCAGAGTACCCTGCTAGCAGGTAGCGCTTGGCTTAAATAAGGATTATTAATACCCTGTCAAACGAAGGAAACTTTCCGACCATATGCAGTTTTAACAGGTGATTATTAAGACATGTTTCCCTGAGCTCTGTGTCTCATGCATGCATTGGTAATCTCAGACGATGTAAAACTCCTATCTACTCGTATAGAAACTAGGTCCCTGTGACGTCACGTGGAGTAGCATCGCATGGGCGCCAATCTGGCCTTTTTCAAATGCGGTTAAAATTGACCATTGCCGTTCGTCAGAACTGGGATTTCTAAAACCAAATTATTTGTATATTATGAATATGCAAATGTTGGGTAACGAACCGCAATCAATGCCTTTCGTTTTCTTTGATGAAGGAAACTACCCAATTCCCCTATTGGATAATCTATTAACGCCCTTTAATTCATCTGCTTTACATCCTAAATAACCAGCTCTATGTATCTCATCCGTGGCTTAACTCAGCCGTGCTCCCTTTGCACCTATCCTTCAACGACAGTTGGCGTCTCACGATCAAGCCGATTAAATAGCTCCGCCTTCCATCCAAGGTTTTCAAAAGACTTGTCTTCTCACTGACTGGTCTTAGAACTTCCGCACTATTCACACGGTGTATCCATTTGGTCTTCATCATTCTTTTATGACACCGCATTTCGTAATTCCACCCAAAGAGGCTACAAAAAGGAGGCCCGATTGCATACCATTGAAGTTTGATTTCTGTTGCCACCTCAGTCGCATTTTAATTGGTATTCAAAAATGTCCGCGCCGCGGTGATGAGTGCAATGTGATCCACTTTTTTCAAATATTTTGCAGTATGGTATTTGCAAATGCGAGGAATAGCATTTAAGAGTTATGAATTTGATATATCACATCATCATGAATGCATATTTCGGTTGACACCCCTAATTTATACGGGTGGCGGATACAGAGAAAACTCATGGGGGGGGGCGCAAAAGACATCTTGAGTTACCTTTACTTTTATCGCAATAAAAAATTATCAAGTCACATGCAGAGCTTCAGAAATTTTTAACTAAAGTGATTATACACACATTCAAGACAATGGCATCTTATGATATAAAAAAGTTACCATTATGGTTCTGCTATGTTCGGCAATACGGGTGGCCCCGCAAAGGGGGGGCGCGCGCCCCCTGCGCCCCCATCTGTATTCGCTACTGATTTATACCTTATTTCCCCGCGAAACTCGGATCAATTTGCCCGTCAGCGACGAGAATGGCGACTTTTGTAAACCGATGTAAATGCGCGGTGGGTGACAACACATTTCGAGGTCACTCTTCCTCTTTTGTAATATTCGCCCTTCCATCATTGATTTATTCGCTACGGTCTTCGTCTATGTCGCTGGAGACTTGGGGAGCTTTTAGAACCAAGTTTTTGCCACGCTTTCATTCGGAGCTATCGATTAGGTACTCATGATTGACGCGGGATTTTCCAAACGACATTCATTTTTACCATATCAGCTATGTACAATATAATCCATCAGAAGCATCATTCACTAGTAAACAGTAACATGTTAGCTAAAAATCATGCAGTTGCTTGAAAATAGCTATACTCTGCGATTGAGAATGAATTGAATAGTGAGCTATTCAGCTTTATGGAAAGAATCGTCTTATGAACGATTGTTCTCGTAACAGGTAAATTTACAATGAAAATCGAGATGATAAAATAAAGATGGAAGAGCATTTAAATTAAGCAATGAAAGAACTTCTTTCGCTTCTTATGTTAAATGAAAAAAGTAAATGTTAGAAGCAGCATGAAGTTTTTTAAATCTTAGGTATTAGTGAAAGTAGAATTTTTGAATGTATGTATGGTGAATTGTATGCATGCATTTTTTTTAAATATCATTCTTCCATGTGAATATAAACTTCATTTTTTTCTGATTGATAAAATTATTTTAATCCATATACAGCTCGCTGAAAACGCAGTGTATCAATATAATAGCTCGATCTTGGGAGTCGGCGCAGGCAGTCATGTTTGACTTACCACCCCAAAAACCTCCAGGTCCTCCGATTACCTCCATTCCCACCCCAGTGGCCAGTGGCCACCCAATACATATTGGCTAATTTTGGCTATTCATTGGCACATCATATTGGCTATATATTGGCAATGAGATGCGAATAGCCAATATATGATTTCTGGGGGGATTAGGCCCCTCACAATCATCCTTGGGGAGGAGGCTCTATGAATCTGGATATTTATTGTCGTACATAGACACATGAGAAAGTTGGTTTGCCAGGACTTTTTTTTATTCTGGAAGGGTCAAATAAGTAGGCCTTGAATATGTAAGTAAGAAAGCTTTGACAAGAATGTGTGCGCTGAGCCATAGAATATTAGTGAACTCTAACATTAACGACTAAAAATATAATCTAGTAGATGATATTGAGTTTTGGGGTAGTCCAGATTGAGTTTTGTGGGAAGCATATTTGGGGTTTCGTGGGGTAGCACATATTGAGCCATGATGGGCTTTCATTGGCAGTCCATGGCCAATGAAAGCTAACACTGCCATCTTGGTCCAATATTAGCCCAATGTGGTGGGCCACTACGGCATTCTTCACCTCCAATAGACACTCCACCTCCATTGGTGGTACCGGAGGCCTTTGGAGAAAGTACTGTGATAACAGTAAAAAATTCAAGCATCAGAGGACTGCCTAATCAGCACAGCTCAATGCACAGCAATGTTTGCAGCACAGCATAGTGTCTGCAGCACATAAGTGTTCCCAGCACTAATCATCCATGCCTCTCTACCATAAAGAAGCTTATTCCAAATATAATTCCTATTAAATTTCTTTCTAACTTCAACGCTTTTATTCTCAGCTGTAATAAGACTCCTCTTTTGAGGAATACCCTCTTCCTTTGGGCTATTCTATTGGAAATTTCCTTCTTTTTTCATCCACCATTGATCACTTGGCTACCCAAGTAGCAGAATTCCTTCACATCATCAAGTTTATGGTTTCTTTGTTCAAGGGCGTACCCCTTTTTAAGGAAACTGTGACAGCTCTTTATTAGTTTTTAAAATTATTTGCTTGAAGAAATATTAATTTACTTAAAGATATTTGTGATTTTTTCTACTAGGGGGAGGCAGCTGCCCCCTTCTGCCCCTCGCTGGGTACGCCTATGCCCTTGTTTAAGGTTGGTCTTTGCCTTTTCTCCCCTACTGCAGACCAATAATTTTGTTTTCTTTGTGTTGATTTTCAGCTAATATCTATATGCATAGGATTAGAGGAGTATGAGAGAGCAATTCGACTGGGGCAGTCAACAAACTCCGCGATAGCCGAACACGCAGCCCTTGGCCACACAATCAACCTCAAAGAAGCCAAAATCCTTGCCAAAGTAAAAGGTTTTAAACAGAGAGTTGTCAGAGAAGCCATTGAAATATCCAAAAATTAAAAGAACAATTTCAACAGGGACACCAGCATTAACCCTTTGGAGACAGCGGAGTTTTCGTCTTAGCATGACTGCTGTACTGAGCCCCAAGAGACTCTTCTTTCTCGTGGTACAGAGCATTTTTGGAGGGCATTCGTTAAAATCAGCCGTACTTGGCAAACCCTAGTGAGAAAAAACAATCAGCAACCCACTCCTCCAGCCTCCCACTCCCCTCCCCCCACCACCTGACACAGATACCTATATAAAAAAATTTACGTTCCCAACTCCTCCGAATCCCTTGAAAAAGCGACCAGCATTGGCTGGGAATAGTTGGGGCCACCCAAGAATTGATGCGGCGACAGAGCTCAAAAGTTTTTATTCATAATGACTTAATGGAAGTGTTTAAATTATTAAGGCTCAAAATAAAAGACTGGATGAGTGCCATGAACAAATAGGTTTGTAATAGAGTGAGTATTGCATATTAAAGAAGCAGTTTTCAGAGGTCCTGAATCATTTTTATGATTTATACATCTTCCACAAAATAGTGTAGAAATCCGTGAAGTTCCCTTTTGTCAGAATGAAAATCCCTTCTCTGGTGTGTGAAATTGGTGGAGATTTTAGAGTAGACATAAGTGAGAAGTGCATTGACAACTGTTATCACCTGAAACTGACTAAATATATTGGTAAGTAACAAAGTGTTTTTTATTGCTAATAACCTGAAACTGAAGTTATTGGAGCCACTGGAGGAATTCATGTGAGGTTTCTGAGACAAACCACGCAGGAAGACCTCCTAACAAAGCTTAACCTGAATTTTGTAACACAGCATTTCAACTTGAAACCTCCATTGGTGACTGCAGAGCCCCTCTACATCAACAAGGGCCTTTGCCAAGGATGCCAGAAGGTAGGTACTCAATGCTACATGTGAGGTATAGAAAAGTAAGAACTACACCTACCAATGGATTCAAGGAGAGAAAATACTCTTGAGAAAAGCAGAGGGGAATATGTATCTGTTTCATCATGTATGGATGACTTAAGCTGTAATCTTAAGCTGACATACATGATCTAATTGTTAGAAATGAATTCAAATCCACAGACATTGTTATTCTCGCAGCTAACATAGCATCTCTCCTTCTCTCTATCCTCTCTCATCTCTCTTTGATCTCCTTCTCCTCTTTCTGAATACTGTCCCCTAAAAACCAGGGCCGGATTTACCGTAAGGCAAAATAGGCAAGTGCCTAGGGGCGTTGCAGACCAAGTGTCATCTTCTGTCAGGCAACTGGCAATGATTTGTACTGGAGGGGCATCGAAGTGCACCGCCATCAGCAGGCTTATTATGTGGGTTCCGTCTGCCTGCAGAAGATATTGCAGGGAGATATGCAGTTGGCCATATCTGCATTTTAGACGCTTTGTTCAATTGAAAATGTCGTTCATACCACTGCTCTTCATGCGTTTTAAAATTAGTGAGTGTTCCACTATTTTTATACTATATTTCATGCTACCGCAGTTCATTCAGTTACATCAGTACGTAATGTTTTTATTTTTGAAGGTACTCTTCTTTTTTGTTGTATGAATTAAGGCTAGACATCATTTTGGGAAAGGGTATTCATAAAGTGTTTTAGTTGCATAAAAGTTGAGCTGTTTCATATAGATTTACTCCAAGCTGTTTTTTTTAAATTGAATTGTCTTATGTTTTCCCTGCGTAAAAATTCAAGCATGGACTAATGCTGTCAGCCATATATCTGTTTATTCCCTTTTTCCGAGCCTTACCTCATGTGAGTGGCTATGCCTTATTATAAAAATCGGGGAGGGGGGGCTCAAGTGAGGAGGGGTGCTCAATGGAGAGGTGCCTACGGTGTAATGTTAGGTAAATTCGGCCCTGCTGAAAACCTCATACTATTGTACTTCCAGAAACTTGGATAAATGATGCTGAGATAGCATTTTATAAAATCAATGGATTCAATGCATATGCTAAATTAAATAATGTAAATCGTGCTGGTGAGATTTTAGATTATATGAATTCTGAACTTCAATGTGAAAATATTGAGGCGTCAAATCAAGCCGTAGATTATGCCCATTTGAATCTTTAATATAGCAATGTTGAATTTGAGCTCCTAAGTATTTACAGAAATTAAAATACCCCATTCCATCAATTTCTAGATGACCATTTCTGGAGCCATTAGTGTCGACTAGGATGAAATTCAGAGATGTGAGCATAAATGTGCTTAATGTGAGAAAAGAGTCAGGTATCTATATAAATTTGTTGATTTGGCGGTTAAAATAAGCAGCCAACAAGAATTTCTACTCAATCATCAACATGTAACAATCACATTTTTGTGAGATTCTACAAACACTCAGCTACAACTCCTAGCTGATGCTTGGCATTTAGTTATTGAAGATCATTTCATGATGACATTGTCCCTTTTTTCTGAGATATATTTACAATGTGACAAAACAAATGAGAACCACAACAAGGGACTCAATACATTATAAAACTCTTGAGAATATAATAGAAAATTGAGGTTTTTTTTCTTTCTCTTGGCATCAATTTTTAATGGTGATTAGTTTGTTAGAAATTTTTACATCTTACTGGCTTTAACATGTCCTGTCTGTAACATGTGAAAGACTTTGGAGAAAACATGGCAATGCCAGCGTCTGTCTCTCTCTCCCCATCCAACATATCTAAGAGTCATAGGTCCCACCTACTGCCACAATGCCACTAAAATATTCCAAGCTTTCACCAAAGACCAAACCAGTAACAAAGACATTTGAAAAGGATCATAATAAATTATATACAGAGAGTGTAGAGTGTTGTTAATCTCAAATAGCAGACAGATAATTTGTTCATTGATGTTAAACAGGCACTTGACACCAGAGGTGCGGCTAGGAATTAACCCATTAGTGCATAAAGTTATTTTTGTCAAATATTTATTTAAAAAGTTATTGTTCTGGCTATTAAGGTCCATTTTAACTAATTTGCAATTTTCAAATTTTTACAATCAATAGTTTAAACAATACAGCCTGTCCAATGTATTGGATGTCATGCACAGGGGGCAGTAGCGTGGGTTGCTCTAGTGCATTCCTATAGAAGTTTTGCTTAAATTATTTGAAAAAAATGAGAACAATAATCATGACAGTGATTTGATGTTAAAAGACGATACATAAAGAACATATAAACTAGAAGCATAATATATTTTGATACTTCTACATGATATTCGCAGAACATCTTTTGGATGAAGCCCAATGTTGCATTTATTACAAAAGAATTTTGCTCTCCCTTTACAGTCTACTCTTCGTCTTTAGGTGACAATAAATTGTGGCCAGAGGTTTGGGCGATCAAATCTAACAGAATTAATGGGAACAGGAGTTCGATTTCCTTGGATAGATGATTTTTCAAACTAATGCACTAATGGGTTGAGGGTAAGAAGGGTTCTAGGCACAACTAATACTGAGGGGTCTGAGGGTATGGAGGCCAGGGTAAGCAGGAGGTGCAGGAGTGGGTGCCCTTCCCCAGAAAAATTTTCAGATAAATAGTTAAAAATGGTGAGTTTTATTTTCTGAGGGATATTTTATTAATCCTCACACTATTCTATAAGTAATATTAATCCAATTAATTGAAATCGATTAAACTAGAAATTTCTCGGAGCCCTGAGGGGGGGGTTATTCCCCAAACCCCCCCCTTTGCTGTGCCACTACTTGACAAATTAAATCATAATATTCTGTTTAAAAACCAATATTAGGCCGGAATCTGGGGAAAAGCCCTGTAATGGTTTAAGAGTCATTTGAACACATGTAAGTCAATGTATACCTGAAAAAATTGGTTGTAATGAGTTTAAATTATAAACGCAGGAGTCACACAAGGGCTGATCCTACACTATTTTAAGTATATATTTAAGACTTATGTAATTATAGTGTTGATGGGTAACTAATGGCATTTGCTAATCACATAGCCTTGAACCATGAGTACTTTTCATGGAATCATATTTAAGAAATTAGACAACGACTTAAGATTCTTAATTAAATAGTATGGCAACAAAAGGCAGTTTTATAGTGAGAAAACCAAATACATAATATATGATTTGTGTAAGAGATATAAGTTAAATTCAGAGATAGTATGTATGCATGTGTGTTCATACATGTATATACTGCATGTGTGTTCAGTATTTTGTATTGTTTATCATATGTAAAACTATATGTATGAATATGTTAATGGGTTATCCCGTAAATAAATGAATGAATGAATGAATGAATATCACAGAGCAGAGTGTACTGTTATAAACTTTGAAAAGTGTGCCATTCAATGTGTAACTCACAGATTTAGGAATAGAGTGAAAAAGTCATGCAAGGTCCCCACAGTTGATGTGGTTTCAGACCACAACCTAGTGCTTATGAAATGCAATTTAAGAATCAAATAACTGAGGAAAATCAGAAAGGCGAGTAAATAGAAAGTAGAAAACTATGAACGAGACTTTGAGGAGAGAATAGCAAGAACTATTGGGGAATAGTATCCAGGAGATCGTACATAGGCAGACTAAAGAGGAAGGGAGGGATAATATAGGAGGAAAAAGAGGAATATTCAAAGCGGTCAAGAAGTCAATTGGCTATGTTGCCAGTAGCAGGATGAAGAAACCCAGGATAACATAGGAAATGATAAAAGTAATGGAAGCAAAAGTAATTGGGCAAACTGGGATCGTGCCCCCCCCCCCCCCAATAACATTGATAAATCTGCAATCGGGCATGAGCCGATGTTATGTGTGTCTGGGTTTTGCGATGTGAAGGAGACTCAGAGCTCTTTCATTGCGTTGAAGAGAGCTGAGAGTGCCACACAGCAAATAACGTTGTTAGTCAAAATTTAAAAAATATTTTAGTCGGCGAACACGGTGCACCCCCAACTCTGCACTCAGGGCAAAATGCCCTGGTTGCCCCGCCCGCGGACCTGCCAACAGGATATAGTGATATAGCTGGGAAAGCTCTATCAGAATGTCATAAACTGCCTCCTGTTAAGTTTGAACCAATCAAGACCTCTCTTGCAGTACTATTTCCTGATTTAACAAAAGACCCAAGTACTGAACAAATATACTGGTTTGATATTTTTGAGTGATTTCAACTGGTAAGTGCCCCCCTGGATTTGTTGACAGACATCCTCAAATGCTAAATCATGCTACATGAGTCACTACTACTAACAGCATTTCACGACTCTGAATTGCTCTAAATTCACCTTGCATATTATTGGAGGAATTGATTAAATACAATTTAAAGGTGTATTCATCAAGTTTGTATGCAATAAAATGCAATCCAAAACCACAAAAAGGAGCCAAAAATCAAGCAAATATTTACACAGTTTACAAGTTAGTATATGAAAGATGAACACAAAAATGTTATTAACAAATGCTTGCAAAATAATGGATACTTAGCCCACCCAGAGTGTTAGTTGAGATGCTAGATGACCCACATGACCCTAGATGACTTAGCACAAGGCACATTCACCAACTATCAGGCAAATCATGAATACTCAAAACCAGGCAAGCAATGGTGAAACAGCTTGTATTAGGGCATTCGATATGCCAAGCATAAAATTTTAGCAAAAGATCAATTTAATTTAATCAATTTAATTGTATGACAGGATGTAAGTGCAAAAAAACCACCTATTACAATGCACTTATCTGAAGTTTATCTGCACATAATCTTGGAGTTGATTAATGTTGTTGACTTTCACTCAGGAGGAATTGTTTTCAATTTACCAATTCATACGCAAGTATAGCTATTCGTGAGCCGTCTAAGAAGTAACAAAGACATCACAGCCAGGGGTGCAGCCAAGAATTAAGGCTAGGGCGGGCTTTAGGCACGACTAACGCTTTGGGGTGCAGGGTATTGCATACCAACCAGGGTAAGCAGGAGTTGCGGGGGCCCTCCTCCAGAAAATTTTTGGATGAATGGTTCAAAATGGTGAGTTTTACTGCTTTATGAGAGATATTTGATTAATCCTAACACTATTCTATAAGTAATACTAATCCATTAAGTAAAATGTATTAAACTTAAAAATTTCTTTGGGCTCTGGGGGGGGGTTTATCCCCCAAAACCCCCCCTCGCTGTGCCACTGATCACAGCAGGTATGTGATCATAGTAAAAGAGATTAAATAATAAGATCCCGAGCACTAGACAGAGCAATCAGGCCAAAATTTGAATCTTAAAAATATTTTAAGGGACCATGTGTGTTAATAGGAACTGAGGTACAGACACAGACATTACGTGCTTTGATGGTTGGACAGTTGGGAGGGCAGGGGTTGACTTGACATGCAACCACCTCCCCGTGGTGAGTCCAGGGTGGTACTATACAGGCATACTAAATGTGTGTTTATTACTAGAGAGTTGCTTACTCATCATAATCATCAGAAGATACAGACTTTCAGATCCACGTCAGCTATAAGGAATTTGCATATCATTGAAGTATTATTTTATTCTAAGTTTCTATACATCTTTGACATGCATTAATTGTATACATTACATTTATTTATTTAACAATATTACATATGTATATAATTTATGGATTGTTATAAATAATTTTGACAACTATCAGCCCATAGAAATAATATAAGACACAGTCTCAGGCGTTACTTTGTGGAATTTCTTCATCATAGAATAAAATAAAATAAATTATGTTGTTTTATTCCACACTTTATTTTAAATAGCATGACCCGGGTTTCAGCATCTAATGCTATCATCAGAATGATGCAATCATTTTTTTTTTCACGATAATTACTATTTTTTACCCTAATTGCGCAGTCTAAAATTGGTGTACCACAGATCTACTATTTATCATCATTGATACTGAACATAAATAGAAACTTATAAGATACATATGTTTCTATTATGGTATAGTATATCATACTTTTATAAATTCTGAAAATTTCAATGTTTTTTACAAAATTTTAAAACTTTATGGCATTTGTGCAGTCTCAAGATATTATCCGTTAGGCCTTATATTTTATGCCATTTATTCTACTGCTAGTACACAACTTTTAAGACATACATATTTTTGATCAGAAAAATTTGATTTTTTTGCACCACCCTAATCTACACTACCAAAGTTGCTATTGGACGGCAAAGTAGAGCAAGCAGGGCTGCCGACTAATAAAAATATTGAGGGGGGGGCTCATACTGGGGTCTTGCCCTAGGAAATTGTATAAATAGTGAGTTTTAAAGTTTTTTAAGCATTTTAGTAGAGTCATATGATCAACATTAGAACCATGAAAACTCGACTCTCGATACCTCAACACTTCGGGGAAAATTGACAAGCCTGACTCATCTTTTGCTCCCCTATAACGAATTTTAGGGGGGTTTGGGCCCCATCAGGCCCCATGGAGTCCGCGCTACTGAGAGCAAGTCATGTCAAAATTAAGACTAATGGTGAAAATATGTATAACAAGTAAGATAATGTTCACAATAGATGGAAGGAGTATGTGGAGGATGTATGACAACAGTGATAGGCAAAAAAAGTTGAACATAGAGGAGGAAAGTGCAGAGGAAGAGGATAATGTTGGGCAGGGTATCTTACAATTAGACGTGGAAATCGAGAGAGCCCTCAATGATGTGTAGGCTAGGAAAGTGGTGCGGGTAGACAATATCCCATGTGAGCTCCTAAAGGATCTAGTTAAGGATGGTAAAAGAGGAATTTTTAACCTAGTTGGAAGCAAGAAGATCAAAGTTATGAGGTTTTGTAAAGCATCGCAAGCTAGAAAGGTGAGATTCAATGTAGAAGTAGGTGGGAAAAAACTTGAGCAGGTAGAGCCATTCAACTATTTGGGCAGAATGTGGATTTGATGAGATTCTAAATAAAACCCTATCATTGTGACAGTGAAAATTTTAATTAACTAGTAAATTAATGCTACCAATTGTTCTTACAGTGAATAAAATCTAGGAGAAAATTTTAAAATAGCTTATAATTATATGTAGGAAATAATACAACTTCAAAGTCACTTTTGTTTACATTGAGCTGACTGGGGTTTCCTGGCCTCAGGATTTGAAATCGTTAATGGACTTCTTATTGGTTTTTGAGATAGTCACTATTTAAAAAAGTAGCTCTTGTGCCCATCCTGCAAGTTAAAGTGATGCTCTATTATATTTCAGAGCCAAAAAAATTGTCAAAGATATCATTCCAACCAACTGTAAATTGCTTGTACTGTAAAGTCTTGAGGTAACTAATTTTGAGATAACTGAAATACACAATTGTGTGAAGGATCCAATGATCCCTGGAACTCTGTAAAAGAATTATAACATTCATAGCTAACATTCATTCATTTACTTCAAAGCAACACTTAAATTTATTCAACAAAGCAAAATGATTCAATAAGAATCAGTGAAGGAGCAGTGTCGGATACATATGTGGAGC
Organism: Ischnura elegans; assembly: GCF_921293095.1. NCBI lineage: Eukaryota > Metazoa > Arthropoda > Insecta > Odonata > Coenagrionidae > Ischnura > Ischnura elegans. The sequence continues at coordinate 81,247,440 of NC_060250.1, forward strand.
ACAGAGGATGCGCACCCCCCCCCCCCCCCGTTGCGGGGCCACCTTCATTGCAGAACCACAATAGCAACTATTTTTAGTCATAAGATCGCATTGTCTTTTACATGAGTATAATCAGTTTCAATAAAACTTTCGGTTAGTGGTAGTTTTCTGGGGCCAAGAAATGGCCAGGTCCTTAGTGTAACTAACCTCTTAGAACAACTCAAAAGGAATCTTTGTCTGACCGTTGACTGGCAACTAGATTAAACCTGATATGTTAATCCAAGGGCAGTTTATTTTCCGACGAAGGTAGCCAGAAGGTAGCCTCTTGCTTACTGGATGCTGGTGATTGATCATCCCCTGCCAAACACCTCTGTAGGAGGCCTGCAGAGTAATATGTAGCGGTAGATATTGGCTTCATTCTGTTGTCTCCCTAGGCCATAGAAGAGCCTCGATAATAGCTTCAATGATATAAATCTACTTTAACTACGAATGAATGTGCACGTATAAAAATGATGTAGATTATATGCTTTCATTTATCCATTGCTCCATTGGGGAGCGCGCTGGTGGGGATTCTTTTACTTGCTGCATGCTGGTGGTTGGACACCCCCTGCCAAAGACCCGAGAGGCTGCTCGCATGGAGTTATGCAGATGTAGAAGAATAAAGAAAGTAGTGCAGGTCGGTGAAAACTCACACCCTGCCAAACACCTTTGAGGAACCTCGTCAACAGAATTCTTGAAACACGTGGACAAGCTAAAAATTGGGGTGGGGGGAGAAAAAGGAGCTTTTCGCGTTCCCCCCTCCACTCACAAAATTTCGGCGTTGCCAATTCAGGGGAGGCAATGGGCGTCAATTTGATCACTTTTCGTAAAATCCTTATTTCTCATCGTAGAACCTCGATCAAAAGACGCATTTAATCGCTCAACGGCAATGAGTATGATAGGTGTAATTGTTTACCTCCAAGTACTGGCATTAGTAAAGTAAAAAATGTACTACGAAAGGTCATATCGGCAGCGGTTACCTCATACTGTGACGGCGAGGACCCGGATTATAGCTGAGAGCCCGAGAAAGGGTTCGAAAAAGGTTCGCCCTTCCGTCCAGTATACCTGACCATTTCTTGGCCCCAGAAAACTACCACTAACCAAACTTTCTAAAACTTTGCATGTAACTTAATTATTTTTCCTTATGATAAAAGTATAGGTTCCTAGTTCAAAATATCTTTATCTTTTGCACCCCCCCCCCCCCTCCCTTTTGAGTGATTTCTGTATCCGCTACTGTGAAGGAGTGTCACATTGTGTGTGTGTCACAGTTACATGTCAAGTTATGACGACCAAACAAACTTGGCAACCAACCACCGATAATGAAGCTTAGGAGTACTCAGAGAGATTGAAAATATCCTAAATGACTGCGGTTAGCATTTATAATGCATATAAGCTCAGGAGCATAGAACATGAGCCTCCAAAGCTGATGGTGCATACAACACCTACAACCCCCAGATGCAACAACAATGGGGGAGTAAACACAAAGTATAAATCGGCCATAGGTATTGTTTAACAACTCGAAATTAAAGGTGTGTTATCAATACGAAAGACTTCTAGCATAAAATAAACAGTCTATGCTTCTGCTTAGCATCTTAGCAAGATCTCTTTTAGATCCTGTTTCAACCCTTTGATCCAAGCTCAATCTGACTATAGTAACAATTTTTCATTCCAGTGTACATGCATTATGGCAATTCATGAGAAGAGAGAAATTGAAGGAAAGGGAAAATATTTTATAGCTCCCCTGCAGAATGCACAATAAGGAAGTCTGATTGAAGTTTCTCAATCAAAATGAGAGAGAGCTGCATAAGCTCTGACAACCCAATCATTAATGCTGCCTCAATTATTAGGTACCTGTGTTGGACTACAGGTTGTGCAGAGTTTTGCCAAAGTTATCATAAATGAACTGTAGGTACATAATTACTTGTATGATCTCATACACTCCTTGTACCTAAATATTAGCCCCTTGTCATTTGTCTTACACCCCACCCCAACTAACAATTACACCAATGGCTAAGAGGCTGTACACTGGAGGTGTGCTAGGGAATTCCAAAAATAATAAAATATAAATGTAATACATAATTAATTAAATAAAAGTAATTTTGGTTTTAACACATTTGCTGCAGAACTTAACTCATTAACAGCGGAGTTAATTTTCGGAGTTTTATTTTGTTTTCCCATTAAAAACTGCTTAATTACTGCCTAAGCATTCAGATAAACACATAATTTTAAAATTCTGTTGATTCGTTCTTGCTTGAAGCTAGCCGTTCCGGCCACAGGTCTGCACTCTGCAGAAAAATTGCTCATACCTTCGTAATTCTCATTTTTATTGCGTGATATGACATATATTTTTGCATTTACCCATAATACTTCTTTTATTTACCAATTTGAAGTAAGTTCAAATCATTATACTTTATTTTTTCTGTTTAAACATTTATTTTTAGCTGTCCAAGGAACTTCACAGTATAAAACTCAGTTTTGGAAACTGTTATTGAATGAAAACACATGTTATCAATGAATTTATTGAAAAAATTAGTCCTTTATTGCTGGTAGAGTCTTTGAATACTATATATTGGGTTTTCAACTGCCCAGGATGGTAATCAGAATTTCATTGAAGGCAAAGACATATGTACATCGCACTTAGCACATTTTGAGCATGCTTGTGAAGAACATTCTTCGTAAGCACATCGGTGTCTATCACACGAGACAGTGGTGAACCCTACCATCATACCTTATGTCATCAGACACTGTGATTGGTTGCACTAGTTGGCGAATGTCAAACACAATTACCAGGTTTTGGAAAGGTACATTTTGGTTAAAAAAACACTTTGTGCAATCTATCACCTACAGGCTTACTGCAGTATATGTGAACCAGAATTTTCAATTATAGATCCAGGCATTTACAATAACAGCATCAAGGAGGTAGCTTCATGTGGACCATCACCATTTTTTTCCTCTGATAACATTACTGAACCTGTTGATAATTTGATCCGTGAGAACAGTTCTGCCCATGTATACATTGTAGTTAGAGAACACTGCTGGCTGCCTAACTTGCACCATTTTTGAGGTAACACGAGGGAATCTCATGATCTTTGTGAGTGGGTACACACCATGGCAATATGACTAAACAGTTACCGCCAAATAGTCATTCCATTTAATAACCACAATATTCTTGTTTTTCTCCCGTGCGTAAGCATTGGAACAGCGGGACTGCTTAACTAGCTATTATTTTCGATCAATGGGATACCTTTGGGTAGTCTTTTTCTTCGAACTGTTCCAGTACCCTCATCCTTTAAATTTTAACTGACATATAAGAGGAAAGCTAGTAAAAAAATTGTCAAAATAAATGGAAAAGGTAAGATTTACTGCTTGCTCTAGTAAATTGTCCAACATGATAAGCGAATGGGAAGACCACTTACCTACGAATTTATAGTAGTTATTATTGTCTTCAACACTGCGTACCTGCTATATGCTGAAGTCCACCAAGTTCTCTTGAGGAGTATTCAAGCACCACACTTTAAAGCCTAAACTTATATGTTCACCCCGTATAAACTGCTTGCAGCCACGATTGCCAAAATATTTTATGATGGACTCATCGTAATTTAGCTCGGGGGTTGGCACATAGTTTTCTGAACAAATGTGCTTTATCATATTTATGAATGGCCTAAGTGTGCCCATTATGCCGCTCTTGTCTTAGTGATTATTATCTGCTTAGTGAAAAAACCCTCATTGTATTTTAAAACCCTGCAAATGTCTTTATACACCAGTGTGTTTCGGATGTCGTCGCCACTCTACCACAAATACCCTTCCTGCAGACAGCAATTGCCACTCAGAATAGAATAGATTAGAACAGAAAAAAATGCAATTTCTTCCGTTATGAGCATTTCGAACACCTCAATTAGGGATTTACTGGGAAATGCAGCGAAATTCATTTAGAAGAATATGTTCTTAGCGGATGGCATGTCATCTCGTGCCTGGAATTAGTTGGAAAATTTGGCCACGAGTTCAATGTGGTTGATGTGGTTGATGTGATCAAGGCTAGATGTGTTTGTTTTGGAGGAGGACCATCTGCGGAATGGTTTACATTGTCTGGCTGTTTGCCTTGTTTATAGCCTGTGGTTGAGTCATAATGACATATGGAAAAAATGAAAGGTTGACAAAAACATAGCGTTTTACATCGAAATTATTTGATAACCGACCAAATAACGGCATTTGTAGCCATGAACATCTGCCAAAAAAGACACCCCCGGCTACCGGCTAGCATGCCCATAGGGGATCACCCAAAAATAAATTTGAATTCCCAGTCTTGTATGAAAGATATCACGATGCTGGCAAAAGAAACCAAAGTTGACAACATTCATTATAAGGTTAAACACATAGCCAAGTATCAAAAATAAAAAGGAAAAAAATCACATTTACTGAAGACACTTCGCCATTTTTCCTCTTTTGTCGCCTTGAACAGAGTGAGTAAGAATACCTATCATATCACCGTCAACTGCTGGTACAAATGCTAGCCGTAAACACATGAACCGAGTAAGTGATACATTGTAATCATTTCTGGCGGAGACAGCACGCTCTACGATGTTTGGTTTGGAATTTAAACGTAATTCTTTAGACCATTGCAGCTGTGCCCATATGGGCATGCTAGCCATTCAAGGGTTAATCTCCTTACTCGGACTCTCTAGGACCTACCTGTTGGTCATGGGGGTTCTTCATTCTGTGATTAGGACCCACCAATGGGTCACTTCTTGGCTCATATTCTAGTCACTGCCAAGATATGGCACCTCAATAGGCAGCCTTCTGCCCATGGGGGAGAGTAGAGGAGAGTTGAAGAGCATCAAGAAGCCACCGTTCAGGCCCACTTCAGCTTGGAAAAGTGCAAGCCATCCTAAACTATATCCTATACATATATCCTTGATTTCTCTGTTGCTGTCATTATCCACGCTTCATTATGATTAAAAAGCAAGTTTCAAAAGTAAGTCCTAATAAATTTCTTGTTAAAGTAAATGTTACTGTGACTTCAATTAGATGATTTTCCCTGGGCTGATCACTGAGGTCTTCACCTTCACTCACATGAAGATGATCTGCTGCCCTCTCCTCTGGGTAAAAGAAAGCATATTTTTAGTGGCTTCCAATTGCCTTGTCATGGCCTCTTCATAAGCTTTGGTATCATTTTCATGGCCTTCCTTATCAAAGGACCAATAAGCATTCACTTTTGCTTGACTTTTGGACCATGACTGCTTATATGATGAGTAAACTTGCTTGTATCATAGCTAAGCTCGATATTGAGAGGTCGACCACTATCCAAAAACCAGTAGGCAAACTCAGTGGCTCACAGCTTAACCAGGAATCCTTAGTATATAATAATTCTGGCCTGAATATTGAGAATTCCATTTCACCCTTTTCCACTTAATTTGACTCTTTCATGACTTTCATTCAGGGATTACTTCCTTTCAATTATAGGTTATTTCATCTGGGCTCTTTGTGATAAGAACAGATGTTGCCATTGTGCTTGCAAACCATCATCATCATAAGTCAAAAACCTTAAGATAGGATTGAGGCAGCTCTCCTTTCTGCTCTTCTATCTGCTAGCCTTTCAATAGTGATATGTATATTTCTGGCCTTCAGGGCCGGCCTTAGGGCGGGGCAACCGGGGCGACCGCCCTGGGCCCCACGTTCGTGAAAAAAAAATTAAAATACATATATGATAGTTTTGAAAACGCAATTTTTATGTTTATTTTACGTTATAATTTTATAAAATAAATATAATTATAAATTTTATTTGTATTATACTATTTTGAACTCAACTGCGTGATGGTATCATAGCGGCGTAATTAATGAAGTCTGAATTTGGGAGGGGAACACATACTTAGCCAGAGAGTGGTAGGGATTCAAAATGCTCGAGTTTGTAGATGGGGTATAGAGTTTAATATTTTAAGTGAAGGGCTCCGCACTGAAGGTTCGCCTCTAGCCTGCTAGGGCCGGCCCTGCTGGCCTTTCTTCCCTTCCAACGGTACTTCTAAGATTACTTTTATCAGGCCATCATAATGTGGCCAATCAAGCTGCCACATGATGCTTAAGGTTTTTAGAAAACTTCTATTTTTCTCCCACTCTTCCTAGCAATTACTGACACAGTTGATCCAATTTCATCATCACAGTTCATCGGTAGCATCACATTTCAAATGCTTCACTCTTGGCTTCTCTACAGCTGTAAATCTCCAAGCCTCACTTCCATAGAGAAACACGCTCCATTTGCAGCATCTGATGAATGTTTTCCTTGCTTATATGCTTGTATTCTCAGCTGTTGGAAGATTCTTCTTTTTGTAGAAAGCCATCTTCGCCTGTGCTATTCTACTGATTATTTCTTTCTTGCATAGTCCATAGTAACTTATTTGGCTTCCCATTAAACATAACTCTTTCACCTCTTCAGCCTTTTGTTTTCATAATTTAATGTCAGCCCTAAGCTCCTCTCTTTTGCTGCATACTCATATCTAAGTCTCTTTGTTGTTGATTTTCAGCTAATATCTAGCCACTGTCCTTTCCATATTTGTCGAAGTCTTCTTTAAATCATTCTGTGCCTCATCTACGACAACTATATTGTCAGCAAATGCATCATAGTAATTCTTTCTCAGTGGATATTGACACTCAAAGCATTTTCTTTGATTTCACTGATCACTTTCTTGATGTAAACACAAAAATATACAGGAGGCAGGGCACACTCTTGTCTCACTCCTTTTCCTATTCTTGCTTCTGCACAGTTGGGTGAAGATTTTATCCATGCTATTTTGTTTTAATATAAATTATGCTCATTCTACACTTCTCAATAAGCAGCCTGGCAAAATTGCTACTCTTGTACTCCTGAATTTCCTTAATATGAATTGGTCCTCATCCAGGAATTTTTCTGCTACAAGTTCTGATGCTTTCCCAGCGTATGCTGGTAGTGAAGGATGCTCTGGTTCTACACCGGGTAATATCCTCCATGGCTCCTGACGTTTACTTTGAGATAAATATATCTCAAAGCATTTTAAGCAAAGCACTTTCTTCGGCTCCACTTCTGCCAAGGTGGTTTTTGGTTGCTATGTGGATGACAATTACATCATTTGGCCACATGGACCAGACAAATTAAAGCACTTCTTTGACGATATGAAGACCCAGCTTCACCAGGTAGAAAGAGAAAAATGGTCGGTTACCTTTCCTCAACATCCTGATCCATCACTGAAAAGATGGTAGAGTGGGATACAGCGTCTACTGGAAACATACACACTCCAATCTTCACCGTAATGGAGGCAGTCATCATCCTCCCTCCCAAAGAAGATCGGTTTTGTCCATGCTATCCCACCAAGCGAGGGCCTTAACCAACTCTCAGAGCTAGCACAGGAGATCAATCATCTCAAAAAAACCTTGCACCTGAATGGCTACAGCAAGGAGGAGAAAGTGCATGGGAGCAAAAAGAATGCCAGGACTTGGTGGCATGAGTCGGAATACCATACCTGTCTATGGTTTCCTGTAAAATGTCCAGAATTTTGGAGAGACATGGAATCGAATCCTTCTTCAGAGCATGTACTAAGCTTAGGGACCAACTAGTCAGAGCAAAGAAGAGCATGTGGCCTTGTGACTTCCGGAATATACCAGATTCTCCATGAATGTGGAAATGTTTACTTAGGGGAAACAAGTAGGACAATTTCCACACGAATAAAGGATCATCAGAAGCATTTCAGGCTAGGTCGACCTGAAAAATCTGCGGTGGTGGAACACAGCATCAAATGAAACCATGCCATCCATAGGGAAGATGTAAGATCATATCTCGAGAGATGAAAAACAGGGAAAGGATTACTAAGGAGGCCATAGAGATCCGGATGACAGAAAATAACGTCAATAGAGATGGCGGTTACTCCCTCAGCAACACCTGGAAACCCATCCTCAAAGAATCCCAAGGGCCAATCACAGGGGATTTGAGGCTTCAACACCATTTTATGAGATGAAGACTTTCGGAGCCATGATATTCAGCCCTGATGGAGTACAAGTCGCACCCCAAAACGTTGGCACCCATGGAGGAGGTTACCAAGTGGAGCGACCAAGCACCCTTCACTACCAATTTTTCTGTTCTTCATTCTATTCTCCTGTAAATGATTCTAGTCAATATTTTTGATGCATGCATCATGAGGCTTATGGCCCAAAAATCTTTGCACATCTCTTTTTATTTCTTTTTGGAAGTAAGAATGATGATGTTCTTCTCAAAGTCATTGAGTATATCTCTTCTTGAGTACAGATGCTTTTGTACAGTTGAGTTATAGCCTTCTCTCTTCCTTTTTTGATACCTAATCTCTGCTGAAATATCATCTATTGCTTGACACTCATTTTTTTGCAGGTCTGTTATTGCAGCATCAAATTCTGATCTTAAGAAGCTGGCTCCCTGTCTTACTTTTCTACTTTTACTTTCTCCTTCGATAATTTTTGAGCTTGGTTTCCCTCTGTTGCACAACTTCTCGAGTTTTTCATTCCATCTCTTCACTTTCTTTCCATGTCTTCGTTTTCAATCAAAATATTTCTATATCTTACCCTTATAGTGATACATTTTGTACTCCATTCTTAGAAATGGTTCCTCCCTGTTCTATAGGCCGCTTCCTCTCTCCCTTGCACGAGGTTATTTTGCACATTCTCACTTAGGTTTATCATCCACACTTATCCAGCATTACTCACATTTTGACAAATCTTGCCCCTTGTTCTCTTGTCTATTCAAGCAAGCCTCAGTTTTTGTATCCTTATACTATCTCTATTCTTCAATAAGGTCTAGGACTTAATGTGATCCATGCCTTTTACTTAACATATTTTCTTCTCCCTAGAACTTATCTAGTTGGCTTCCTGAACCCTTCTTTTGACATTTTTCCAGCTATCCTCCACTGATTTCTCAGTCTGATATAATCCTATCTTGCTCTCCACTATTTCTTGAAATTCATGTTGATTTTTTTTACTCCTTTAGTTTCTCTAATTGCCATTAGTTCTTAACTGATTTTTAAAATTCTTGAACTTCAGAGGAACATTTTATTATCACTAAATTATGGTAACTGATTTTATCTGACCCCGGGTAGCTTTCGCAATCCTTTATCTGTTCCCTAAACCTCTGATTCACTAAAATATAGCCTAGTAGAAATCTTCTTTTGTCTCCAGTCATTTTCCAAGCATATCTTCTTCACATGTGATTCTTAAACAGTTTGTTGGCAATAACTCATGTGTTCTAAGCAGAATTCCAGGAGCATTCATTTTTATTTCCTAATCCATATTTTCCAGTTATTCTTCCATCCTGGCCTTAGCCGATGTCTGCATTCCCATTGCCTAAAACAGCAAGTCTTACTTCACCTCTTATCTGTTTGTTTACTTCCGTGATATCTCCATAGATGTCTTCAACTTCTTCGTCCTCGTAGTCTGTTGGAGGCAAGTACACCCGTACCACTCAGGTATCTACCGGCTTGGTCTCTAACTTTACCAAAACTTTCCTTTCCTTAGTCTTGGTTGTGACCATCTAGAAGACTGGGGGGTCACTAAACTGCAGTTTCCATCAGTCAAAGGGAACTTCAATCAGAGATTCTGATAAATTCCTTTCACTAAGATACCAAGTTTTTTTCCTCTGCTAGTTCGCCCTTCATGGCATGATTGGCCTCTGCCTCAGGTGACATTTTAGTGTGCCCATTTGTTCACACTTTTCTCAAAGTCAACTTTAATTCTCAGAGGAATTTACAAACCCTAACTGATGTTAAAAATGGGTGAACATCTTCCGCAAATATTTGGCTAAACATTATAAAATACTCACTAAAAACAATAAAATTGCCATATTTTGGTGACAGTGTACATATTTTAAGGTGAAGACACAACAATAAAAGAACTGGCGTTAATGCCTATTATGTTCTTCTTTTAATAAATGAAACAGCTTTTTCTAAATAAAAATAAGTTTCAATGGCACCCAGGCATGCCAACTTTTGTGCATATCAGGCAACCCACAACACACTTCCGCCACAAATGCTGGCATTTCTTCAAGTCAATACATTGATGGATTTGATCATTCATTTTGGGATTTGTCGCAAAATGTCATATGGATGCCATTTAAATCATGCCACATCCACCTTGACAATTACAATGCTATTACTTTACATTTCAGGACGATCAACGGCATAATCAAGGAACTTCCTAATCTCTTATTTGCAGAAAAATCTGGGTCATATTAAGGTTTAATTGTTGTCGAATCCTTCTCCGAGGTTAAACCCCTTGTTCTCCCACCTCAGCTCGCAATGGCCTGGCCAAAAGCTGAGACCAAAAAAATATCCCAACTCCAGTTTACTCATAGTAAAAGGATAAAGGGCATAGCCGAGTAAGAGATTGAAAAGTCCCGCCTCACGGATTTTTTCCAGACTTGGGGCATAGGATTTGGGATCAAATAGGACTAACCTCCCCACACTTCCAGCCCGCTAGAGGCCCACCAGGGCCGGCTAACTCGAAATTTCGATTTCCACTCTTTTTTAAATATCTCGAGATAGAAAGCATATCTTCAATGCAGTTTGCGCCATTTGATGGCTTTCTTAATGGAGCATATGCTCAATTTTTTTCACAACTTTTCATGGGCATAAGGAGAAATGGCGTCGATTTGAAAATTTCAAACGCTAGTTTTCATAAAATATTTTTGAGAGGGCCACAATTAAAAAAATGTGTTTCGAAGGAGTATTAAAATACCTTTCGGCTAATGCAATGAAAAAAGAACATTTAGGCGGTGGAATACCCCGAAAAAAAATATGCCATTTTGGCCATTTTTTGCTGTTTTTCCCATGACCTTTGCCCCCATAACACCCGTTTCATACCATCTTGCGCATATTTAGTCCTCTCACTAACGCTCAAACTCATACCGATTGTAATTCCAACCTCCAGGGACAGATCTTTGTGGATGCTGGTGCCGAAAATGGCTTCTGGACTCCGAAAACCTCCGAGTAAGCTATTTCAAATCAAAAGATTCCACACACCCAAACCCCTTCTCCACTCCTTCAAAGCTGAGAATAGATTTAATTTGTAAGTGTACGAGATTTATCCTGCGTCCTCGAGGACCTACTAGTCAGATATTCCAAAATGGAAAAACTCCATGAGACTACCCCAACTACGATAACCCTTGGGATTTTATCATAGGTTAATGTTAGGCACGTGCTAAAATGAAGAGTACAAAATGTCAATTTTTCAACTTTTTTTTATCTAGATCATTTTTGAATGAAAATATTATAACATACATCAATGAAGATTCAGAGGATGACGAATAAAATTGTTTAGTGAAAATTCACCAAAAATCGATGTTTGACCAGATATAGTTTATTTTTCATAAGTTTTTTTTTGTTATTTGTATGCCAAACAGTAAAAAAGTTGCAAAATTGAACATTTTGTACTCTTCATTTTAGCACGTGCCTAACATTAACCTATGATAAAATCCCAAGGGTTATCGTAGTTGGGGTAGTCTCAAGGAGTTTTTCCATTTTGGAATATCTGACTAGTTTCGTTTTTAATTTCAATTGAAATTATACACAGTTAAAAAAATAAATCGTTTTTTTTGCTCTCCTGAAAAGTTGCTATTTTTGAGATACGTGTTGTTAGAACTTAGCCATCAACATTACTCCCTACTGTAAAAATGCCACCATTTGGGTATTCCATACTCCACACAACCAGATCATGACCCCCCCAAAATTTGATTCCACCTCTGATGATTTGAAGTTGATTCCACCTCTGAACGTAACGTAATTACTCTGACATTAAAGCCGACTTTAAATATTCATTGCTAAGGTACCTGTAAAGCTCTATGGCTCTAGATGAGTTCTTGAAAAAAATTACTGGCAATTTGTTTTTTATCAAATAAACACATACTAGTACAATATAACCCATGTTTAAAATTTTTATTCAAGCTTTTTTAATGTAAGACAAGGGAGGTAAGTGCTGTTTCTTATTAGTTTTTTGTTAAAACAAGCTCTTCATAAAATAAATAGTAAGTAATAATCGTAATAGAAAGTCAATTTACCGGAAAATATAACTAAATATTTTTGCGCATAGCGGTAACCTCCTAAAATTTTAATTTTATCAACATAGTGTATGTTTTAACCCAAAGGAGGGGCTATAGCGTACTTCGTCCTCTTCCTCCTCCACATAGATCCGCCACTGTTCCCAGGTAGGCTCGTATTGTTATCCCTTGCCCCAACCTGCCTCGGTTCCCGACTACAGCGCTCTTGTCTCCGCGATAATCCAGGCTCTTTCGATCCCTTCTCCGAAACATATCCACATTCCAAGTAAATGTCATCAATTCCTGGTTTCAACAGGCAGAAAACACGAGTGCACTTGGTTTGTCTCTATTTTAACCGTTAAAACGGGAAAAGAAGACGTATCACACGGCACAGAACCTATTTCCAAGGAGGGATTATGGGCCGCGGCCTTCAGTGCCAGCATGACAACAGCCACGCCGAACGGTAAGGCCCAGATTGCGAATCAACTGGTTACCTACCGCGAGGGGACGAAGGTTGCTCTAGTGTCCGTTGCACAAAATAGGTATTCATCCAGAGCGTCGCTGAACCGCTAAGTGGAGTTTCCATTGCATCTCAGAGGACGATTCAGGCCAGTATTGCACTCGACCTCTGGCAAAGCGTGGAATGCCCCACTATTTTGAAGGAGTGACGGGATATCAGTCATGACGACGTAATGCCAATTAATACGCTACTTAATTATGGAAAAATCGATTTCGATTAAAATGGAAAATCGAGTTTTAATAGTCTAATACAGGAAATCGAGATCAAGCCATGATCTTCGCGTTTCGATCCAAACTCGATTTTCCGACTTCGATTTTGACCATTTCGTTTGATATTAACAGCGTCACTACCGACATATGATACCGTCATCCGTCCCGAGTGACAGACTTTTATCTAAGGCCGGTAAATTGGAAAGGCACGCGACCTTCGTTCACCAAGAAAGCATCGCAATCAGCTGATGTTTCTTAAAAGTTTTAATGAACCCTAATGGTTCCAAGCGGTGATTCCAAAACTTTTAAGTGCGCGCATTTATAAATTTTTACCGAAACATTCAGGCATGCAGATTTCCGAGCAGATTTTTTTGCAATTTTTTACTGCCATTCAAATGTATGATGATGCTTTGGCTGAAATTTCGATTTTTGTGGAAAAGTCGTGGTTTTCATTTCGATTAAAAATTGATTGCTTGAAAATCGATTCTTACCGACGTTTTTTCATCATTAACGCTCCTTACCGCTGTATCAAGGGCGTACCCAGGATCAAAACTAGGGGGGGGGGGGGAGCAAGCCATGGTTGTTCTAGGTAAGATTTAAGCACGGAAAAGGTGAATGAAATCAACATTTTAAGGAAACTGTAACAGTTCTTTATTATTTTTAAAAAATTATTTGCTTGAAAAAATATTATTTTCCTTTAAGACATTTGCGATATTTGCTTCTTGGGGGGGGGGGGGAGAGGGGGGCAGCTGCCCCCTCCTGCCCCTCGCTGGGTACGCCCATGCACTGTATCAGTGTTACAATCACAGGACTGGATTACCGCAGCCATCGTAATATTAACATGTGTTTGTAATTGCCTTCAATCCTCTCTGGTTCTTTTCCTCGTATCTTTCTTTCCAGGTGGCCACTCAAATTTCTTCATGAAATGTTGCGCATTTTAAACTGTTTTCACAGAACAGTACGCTACTAGATAAGTATGTCACAGATTACTCATTTTACGGAAGAAATATTTGTGATTAAGGGTAAAATAATAACAACATTTAAACAAACAAAGTGATTTTTATGATATAAAAATTTATTTAAACGGACAAAGAGCACCACCTGAACGACATCTGGCGATTATATTGTTCAGATATCGAAAAGAGAGAAATATATATGCGTAAGAGGAAAAATCACCTCTTGACTTTTACAAAAGATAAGATTTTTCTAGTCTTTTTATTTTCCTGACATTCCAAGACTTGTCCAGACTTTATCTTCAGGTTATCCAGAAGAGTAGCAACCCCACCTTTACTAACACTACGCACTTATCTATTAGCTGCCAATGTATGAATTTTACTTAAATATCCTCTTTTGTTCAAATTTTCACTCGGATATTTTTTCCCTCATCATTTACGTGATGTGTGTCCAAGCGAGCGTGTGTTCATCAGAGCAGGCTGACCAACTGAGCCACGAGTGATCTAATTCATCTCACAAACAGTGTTCCTCCTCGTTTCCCAAGAAGCTATCCTCTCGATCTACAATATCAACCAAGTATCGTTTGTTTTTTTTGTTATATTCTATTTTCTTTCAATAAATGCCGCAGTCTGATATCATCGAAAGCATTTACATTTTATCTTGAGTTATGCTGCTCGTAATTGTTATCCCATAAACATGTTCTAACGATTTCCTCTTGGAAAATTTGACGATGGATGCTTATGCTTCTGGATAAAAGTTAGCAATAAGTCTGAATAGCTAGTATTACTACTTGGCTTACTTTTTAATGAACTTTTTTGGCTGACAAGGCGCCAAGAATAGCGTAATAATAAGCTCAATTAAGTGAGAGGAAATGAAAAATGAGAGAGAGAGAGTAGAATATGAGGGGAGAGGGGTAAGTAGAAGATGCAGAGAGCAGGCTGAGTGGACAAGTTAGGCGAAGTCTCTCCTAGAGATGTAAACAGTAAATATAAAGAAATATTCTATTAGCAACGATGAGGCCTGGCGATTTTTTTGCACAATCAAAATTCCATTTATTTCCGAGGAAACATTTCCATCGGTGTAAATATATTTATCCAATTAACAAAAATTGATAATTAATGAAGAAGAAAGCTTATGAAGCTATCTTTATCAGCTTCAACCTGCGTAAAGAACTATTTAATGTAAATCAAGTAAATATGATGAGTCGAAAGAGCTTTAACTAAAGATTAATCATTATGTAACTCTCTGTAACTCGCTAATAATAATAATAACATCAACGATGGTGCAATTTTTATCACTATATCTCATGATATTAATTTCCACAAATTGGTTCCACATAACTTGTTTACTCATGAGAAGCTTCCGTATGAGAAGCTGGATGGACCACCAAGAATCATCACCTGAGAAAATTCATATTAAGTTCGCTATAAAACCTCATTTGCAGACCTCAAAAAACACACCAATACTACAATGGCATAAATTTATGTACTTCATTAAATAACAACATAAAATAGACAGATTTCGGGTAATTTTCTGACGAGAGGTATTACCTCTTCTAATTTTGGATTGAAACTTTGTTACACAAGCACTACACTACTAGATCGGATGGGGAGGTGTCGAGGCAAAAATTTTCATCGGAAAATTATTTTTTTATAATCAAAGAGCGCGATGTCGCACACAGTGAACGACGGCTATTATCATCGTACTTGGAGACTCATCACATCCTCGACATCGGCCGCACACTCTTAAGAGTTTCAACTTCACTTATCCCTAATTAATAAATTAATAAGGAAAAACAGAAACAACACGTGACACTCAACAGCAAATCTATCAGGTTCAAAAAAAAATGTTTTTAGAGAGTTGTTAAAAGAGCGAATTTTTTTAGCCATAGACAATTAATTCCTCCTTACAGGTTGAAATTCAGCCGTCAAAGATTAATCATTATGTAACTCTCTGTAACTCGCTAATAATAATAATAACATCAACGATGGTGCAATTTTTATCACTATATCTCATGATATTAATTTCCACAAATTGGTTCCACATAACTTGTTTACTCACGACAAGTCACTGGATATATTCTAAATATTCGCGTCTCACATTTTTATCCAAAATTTATGATAAAAAATTAATTTGACCTCGATAATCTGAGTAGACTCTTCTTACTACGGCAACATTTAGAATATTAACTGGACAAGTAAAGTGGCATACATGAATTAAGTAAGAACTAACGGAAAGGAATGATTTCGCTACGGGGCTCAGATACAACCACGACCAAATTTTTCATGCACTTGTATTTTCATGCGGTCTAGACGAAATATTTTTTGTGGAAAATTTTCAGTGTCAGTCAAGTTATTCCTACGTACTGCAAAACATGGTCTATAAGGGGGCATCCATTAATTACTTGAGGCGTTCCGAGGGGAGCCGATTCTCACCCAATCTCACGTGGGGGGTAGGAGAGTCCTGGCAAGTATCATGTAATAATTTTTTCCGCAATTAACAGTGTAAAATTTTGATCTTAATAGTCTTAAATAATAGTTTTAATTAACCTTTGATAAAATGATTGAAATATTAATAACAAATTCAACTCAATGAAGCATATATTATCGTATTTACACTGAAAATACGCATTGAAAAATCTCACGTGAGATAAGAAGGGGGTGGAGCCAAATCTCACGATATCTCATCATGGGAGGAGTGGGGGTCCAAAAATCGCCAAAATCATCTCAAGTAATTAATGGACTAAGCTATAAATAAAAACACCAACAATTTTGAATGAAAGTTTTTTATCTAATTGTCACGCCACTTATTTCATTAAGGAAGTTTAAGGATAGGCAGGAAATAACCAGAGCAGCCGTCACCACTCCTACCGCAAGCTCCACTCCCAATGAACTTCCGGGAGTTTCCATCGATTGATCGGGACTTTCCCGGAATCCAGAGGCAAATCAAACCACGCCTAAACAATTCGACTGATTCATCACAAGCTTATCATTATAACCCATTATGAATCACCGTCTTTCCACCAATTGAATCCTTTTGTGTTAGAGGAAAAGGCTGTTACAAAAAAAAGAGAAAAATCATACAACGCAATGTAGCTATTTATCTCGTTTCCTGTTCCTATGTAGCTGATGGCCGAACTTCATGCAAAATCTCCGATTTCACCTCCACGGGCCGCACACCTACTCTTTGCATTTTTATGAACTTTCCGTTTTATTCATTTCCTACTATAAAATCATTGTGTGAGGACTGTTTTCTCAGTAAAATGCACAGTAGTTGTCCGTTTAAAATTATACCTAACCGGCGACACCTAAGATGATTAGCGATTTGCAACATAAATGTAACCGCAGGTAGACCTCCAACTCCATTGCGTGCTCAAGAGCCGAGAACTTACCGAAAGCAGCTCCCACTCCCCATGAGTTAGGCTGCGAGAGGGTTTAACTATCTATTAACTAACTATCAAACCAGATTCGAAGGGCACTATCATTAGCCAAATTTTCAATTCCTATTTACATTTTAATAGCAGCAAACTAATCATAAAAATTATTATTTGGAGGTATAGTTTCAGTCACGAAACAGTAACGTAGTTTCCTCTTACAGATTTATTTCTTTTGCATGAAGTAGGAAATACGTGGAAAGAAGCCGAGATGATGTTCCATTTTTGTTTTTTTTTTTGTTTTCTAAGCGCATTTATCGTAAAGCCAGCCTTTGGGTTGTTCTGATTTGTGAGGGTAGAGCTCACCCTGAATTAAGTCCCGTATGATATGCTTATATAGGCATGTAAAAATCACGCATTTATGGTAGGAAAACCGGCATCTTTCCATAAACCACCTACGCTTCAAAATTATGATCTGAGAAATAAAAACTTGCAAGGATTTTATATTCAATCGGTTGCATCAAGAAAAATCGCCCGGTTTTGAACCAGAACCCGATCATCTACCAGCTCAATAACCTATCTTCTACACCATCACGCCTCCACTAGGGATTTTTTTTCCATTACCATTTCGAAGTTTTAAACTCCATTATAGTCAACGAAGCCTTTAAAAATTCACTCAACGGCTCCGCACACTCTTACACATTCTTTCTCTCTCCCAGCTCAACAATCTTCAAATATTTTTCTTTATCGCAACTCGGTTTACGAGGGTACACGTGTTTTCGTAGGGTTCCATGACCGTAAAAGAAACTTTTTTTTAACGGTAGCGATGGCTCGTGCGGGTCGCCTCCTATGCTGCGGTGCCAGTTAAGGTAAAACGGGAGGGGGAAAGAGAAGGTCGGGACAGCAGTCAGGGGATTAAATGGTACAAGAAGAAAGACCCTTTCCTTTCTTCATTTTCCCGTAAAGTAGCTAAGACCTTGGCTCCAAAGATAGAGGAATATCTCCGGCATGCATGACGTGGAGGATAGAACTACACTCAAGCCAACGATTTTCACTCACTCTGAAAGGAGTCCAGAATATTTGCTCCCGATCAGATATCCCGAACAGGAATCAAATAACATTTTCCTCTCTCAGTTCCATCGTTAATACCTCGGATCTGGATTCAATCCGTGTGCTACGACCTAAAGCCGTGATTTTTATATACAGGGTGTCCCATTTATCTTGACCACCCGAAATAACTTTTTGTCCAGATGCAAATTCAAAAATGTGTCAAGCAAATGTTCATTAGCCGTCAGGGGGGCATTAATCAGCCTGATCGCCTTCCTTGTAGCTTTGTTATTTACAAAGATATGAACAGGAGAGGAAATGAATTGCCGAATAAAAAATATGGGGTGCCATTTAAAAAAGACATACCGCTGTCACCAAAATCAACCCTTATCCCAGGATAGCATACGTAGAGGGTGGAATTTACACTTATAGATGGCTCACACCATATGAATTTAATTCCCACGTATTTTAACAAAAAACTATGTATAAAACATATGCTATAAAAGAATACGGTGCATATAACTTTCGCTCAAAATAATAACGCTCAGAACGTATCAATGTTTAAATAGCTCAGCAAAAGATAATAATTCGTGGATGGCGCCAGATTTCTAACCATTGACGATTTTCTAGCAAAGGAAATAAATATTTGTCCCGACTCAAAGCTGTCAAACGCTCTGAGCAAAACTACCAAATCACGAAAAAATACTAAATAACTCAAATATAAAGTAAAGAGAAACTCCATATAAAATAACATAGAGGATGGATCACCCAAAACAACAAACGTAAAAAATAATGCTTTCACGCATAAGAAAATATTTAATGATGCGGACAACAAATCACCCCAAGTATCATGATCTCCCCTGATCATTTGTCCAAACTTGAACTAACATATTTAGATAATTAGGATACAATTCCCCTTGAACAAAATGGGTGGAAAAATGTTATCATAGACCAAACGAATACCGCTACCGTTATATAGTGCAGCAGGAGAAACGTACTCAATGAAATCTCCAGCAAAATGCTCCGTTCACAACATCTACTAGGATTAACTTCTCACCGCTTCCGACGCAGGGGGTAAGGCAATAAAAGTCTAAAACGTCGGACAAGTACGGACAAGTCAGTTCGGTTCTTAAAAGTCGACTTCTGGAATGTTTACAATCAACTTTCCCCAAAACCTCGGAAGTCATTATCGGAGAAAAAGCCCCTTCGCTCCTCCAGAGTAGGGTCAAAAACCCTTCCTTCTATCAACATTAGGGAAGGAGTCCATTATCCCTGGTGGGGACAGTGTCGCCGGGACACCCACCTTTTAAAGCTCGCTCTTCACTCTGCCGCAGGTGTCTTAAACCCACCCGCTCTCCCCAAACCAGCATGAACCTTACTAACTACTTCCACCGAATAGAAGTGACGGTAAAAGGCATGCATGGAAAATTTTAAGGAGGTTGCACCATGGAAGAAGATTGCTTGCACCGAGAAGAAAAGCAAATTCTATTTCTTCGGAAATCTCAAAATATTCCCTTCGTTACACATTTCATCGGCCGATATAATAAAAATAGAGCAAAACAACGAGTAGAACTAACAGGACAATAGTTTCAGTCACACTGGCAAAATACAAAATACTCACCACTCCATCGACACTCAGAAATGAGGGTATGAAACTTGTCAGCAAGGAGCCATGTCAATGTTCCGAAGTAAAAATACGTTTCAACGCGGTGAAAAATAATGGATTGCTGCCTCAAAGTACAATTAACTAATAGAGTTCGACGGTGAGTTCATGTACTTTAAGTTATTGTAGGTGATAATTCTTCTAACTATTTACCTAAGTCGATTGTTTAACACCGAATACCGTTATCTTGTAGCACATCTTTTGACACACGGGGTTCCGCAGGACCCTCCGTAAGGGAGGCAAGTTGAACGGTGCGAAGAGAAAGCGATATAGAGGAGTACAAACAACGGGAGGAATGTCGGCTCTGGGAGGAATGGATGGGAGGAGGGTGGGGTAAACAAGGAGGGAAACGAGAAGAGAGTGGGGATGAAGGCGACAGAGTGCGCGCGGGGTAGAGATAGGCAAAAACCACTGGTGACAACCATTGGTATTCATCGTGGTGGTATCTTCTCGGGGTTTCCACCGGATCAGTTGCTAGTGAGCTGGCGTTTCGATGGCTGCCTCTTTCATTGTAGGACATACAGGACATAGGGCAAAACATAGAGGTTCTGGAGAGGGCGTTAATCCTTAAAAATGAAGCCAGCTGAAGCCTGTTTAACGATGCTTTCTTGAAACCTTGAAATATTCTTTTATATATTCAATTACCTTCCTTTGTTGTCGCCAAAGTAATGAGTATTATGTGTTGTGTTCCGCATGCTACTTTTTGGACCACCTTCAGTTATTGGGGACACGCAGAAAGTTAATGGCATTGGCAGCTGAGGATTTTTCTCAGATGACGGCACTTGTGGCATTTCTTCATGGCACTTGTGTGTGCTTTAGATTTCAAACAATTGTTTAATCACATTACCTATTTTACTAGTGGCACGGTTTATATAGTTTTTTTGGCGGATTAAGAGTCAAATGATAACGTTTTTGCACGCAATTGCGATTAAACGTGAATATTATCCGCACGTTCAGTACTATTCCAGTTTTCTCTAGACCACTGCCCTTTTTTCCTACTTTAAATGGTAAAATCTGGTGGGCAAAATTCTGTTGTGATTATCATGTGTAATACATTTAGTAGCGCACATACATTCTCATCAGTTATTCTTCAGCTTTTAGCCAAAAAGTAGCTTTTATTGCTGGAAGTGCCTTGTCTCGCGTCTCATTTTTAATTTTCCGCAACGTGGTTGAATTATCTTTTTTAGACAAAATACGGATACATACCGGATTGATATTCAACTAATATTCTCCGCACATTGATCGGAACGGCTTTTTCAAGCTGTCATTAAGGAAAATATTAAGTGTCCTTCATCGAATATGCCATAAAAGCCCATGTTTTTCTACCTTACTCAAGGTAACCCAATATGGCGGACGGGCTAAAATGCTTGCTTCACTTTCCAGTGCTGGGAGGTATAGCTAGCGCCCTCTCTAGAACCTCTGTGGGGCAGAACGATGGCAGAGGAAGCCATCGAAACGTCGGCCTACAAACAACTCACCCGGTGGAAAACCCGAGAATATTTCACCAGTACCAAACAACGGGAAAGAACTAATTTATACATCAATGGCATTAATCTACATCTACATCTTACCCTGCAAGCCATTTAAAAGTATTCGGAGCATTTGGGGTAGGAGTGTGCCAAACGTATCAAGTAGCCAGATGGTACTCCATTAATCAGGTAAAAGGTCAAGCATGCATATAGTAACCTGTATACCTATGTTGTCGTCTGGACAGTACAATAATAGAGCCTTCAATTGTAATTCACAGTGTCCGGCGATATCTGGTGGAAACGTTTTATATCCATGAGAATAAACTAAAATGGTAACCTTCCACACAATTTTATTTACTAAAGTACCGACCCGGTTTCGACACGACACTTCAATTGTGTTCCAGAATCTCCCTCAGGAAGTTGATGCAGCTGTATGAGATAACTTAGTAAAATATTCGATCCATTAATCGAAATCCGACCGATTAAAAACCGAGCACCCTCAGTTCCAATTTTCTCTCAACGAAGGTATGCGTTTCTTGCGCGTTGAATCAAGTTGCCCGACTATGAGCACTTGTTATCTCTAAAGTTTTCGTTCCAGTAACTTAAAATTCTTCACCTTTTCCTGAAACTTCGGCTCTCAATTCGCCTGAAATATGCTCGTGGTAATTATCTGAATTAAATCACCCAGGAGATAGAAAATATCCTCGAATATAAGATATCATTACACACTCGCTCGCTCAAGGCTTCGGCCCGAAGGTTGGCTAGGATGAGATAGGGCAGACCTCACCCTGAATCAATTCAGTAGCATATTGTTTCGATTGGGTAGGGAAATCAGCCATTGCATTCATGATCGTTGCCATCGAATGCACCGAGATACAAGGCATCGCGATACAGGTCACGTAGGAACAGAAACTCACACTTGTTTACCACCCCTTTATCCAACAACCCTCTGCGATGGTCGCCGAGGTCAGCCGAAATCATTGGCACGACATATTTTGACACTATCAGTGCAAGTGTTGAACGACAGGTAGCCTCGCGCGCGGATATATTTATTTAGAAAATAGACACCCTCGTCTAAAAATCTTCCATTTTATCTAGAGCTTTGGCAGGAACTATGCTTGTCTATATATCAGGAGGGCAAATTAATGTATTTCAATCCATATTATACGTAAAATTGATATCGACGAAATATATATTGGATTTCCAAGGCTATTAATGAGGCTGATTCCTAATAAATGCTCCTCAGTTTACTCAATCACACCATCAATCGTTGATATGATACTGTGATTTGATGACTTGTTCAAAGGTCAGACTTTTGAATAAATTTCAAAATTAAATGTTCTTGGCGACTTCAAAGAATTTGCGATAAACCCAACCCAAAGATAGTTTTCTATAGGGAGTCTGCGTACTTATTTTAGGTAATTATTAGGTAAGCAACAAACTATGCTCAGTAGTACTTAGGAATCGATATGCACGAAATTGGTGCTTGTATGTCAAACACTGTGGAGATCTAACTGTCAACTAGGTAACACGTTAACATCTACATTTGGATAGATTCTAGGGTCAACCGACCGCTGCCAAGGACCTTCGAGGAAGGCAGCAGAGCATTACGTATATTTAAAGAAACAATCCCTTAAAAGAAGCATCACTCCCTCTACCGGTGGTTATCTGCCTATTTCGCGACAAATAGCTCATTTTAAACTTAGCTTTATCATCTTAAAATTTAGAGATTATAGAGTACATGTTCGTCAACATTATCCGTATTTCAAATATAAATATTTTACACATGATTAAATAATAGGGTAGCATTTTTAAAATTGGAGAGATAGTAAATGCTGAAACGAGTCTAACTTTATTCTCTGAAAATTTCAAGATGTTAGTATTAGTTTAAACGTGTAATAGCTCACGATAAAAATACTGATGAAGAGGCATTTTTTGAGACATTGCACGTTTAAAATTAATGTTAGTATTTTGAAAATTTCAGAGAATGTAAAGTAGGCCCTTGTTAACTTATGCCTGTCCCTCTAAGGCGACCTCTGACTGCGACGTAACTCACCGGGAATTGAGCTACACCCACTTTTCATCCATAATGAAACGCAAGATGGACAATCAATGCAACTCGAAGCTGGAGTTGAAAGTTATACGCCCAGTAAACCGCGGGAAAACGAGTTTCGGGACCGGAACAAATGACTACCGAATGAACTTTCGGAAAGCAGCTCGTTTATAACTCGAGGCCTTCCGGTATAGGCATATACCAATGTGATCCCCAGGCGACTTGCGAAAAAAATACGGAAGAGTTTAAGAGGGCAGAGAGAGAAAAAAATTAAAAAGATCCACACCTCATCCGCTCACGAAGTGGAGAAAGCGGCAACATGCAAATCATTGGGTGTCTCTCCATAAAAGTGAGACGGGTTCGATATATTCGCCATTGGAAAACGAATTACCAAATAAACCTGGCGGCGAAATATTAAAGCGGGGATACTTAGGATATGACCTGAGTAATAAAGTTCAGGCAACGACGCTAAAGAACTCGGAATGAGATGATTTCCATTAAGCGTGGGAACCACGATGCCTCCTGCGTCTACTTTCTTATGAAAATGTTGAGGCATCTCGTTGCATAAAAGAAGCAGTGGTAAATCTTGAGCTTAATCTGAGGGACTGAGAATGCCCTAAATGATTTGAGTCAAACTCATAAAGGGTTAATCCTTCATCATCCATGTTTCCGAGAAAGCAGGGAAAAACATCATTTTTCCCGCATGTTCACGCAGCGTGTTGTGTTGAGGTGTTTTGTAGACTTGCTAGTCTGGCTGCCACTAGACTCATGTATGAACAGCAAAACAAATTCATTACAAAATAACAAAGAGTAAACATAATACGGCCTGTCGGTATCGGCGGGGATAAGTCCTCGTCTATCACACCGAAGGTCGCGGGTTCGAGACCCACTTAGATAGGTTGCTGCTGCGATGTGTTTCATCATCTACGGTTAGTTGATGTTGGAACCCCCGATAAATAGACCTCATTGCGCTGTTTCCTGGGGTAATTAAAACCTAAAAAAAATAAAAAAAATAAATTCATAATGAAAGGAAAAATTGAAAGAATAATCCTTCGCGGAAGACCATGGTCAAATGCAAAGACATGCCGGAAAATAATACTAGAGAGATGGAAGCTAAGAATTCCCATGAGATTGGGAGAGATGGAAGACTGCAATAGATGCACCCGAGTACTATTCTACTATCTACGTATGAAAGCATAATTTAACTTTCCTGAATCTTTCAGCAATCTTAAATCAGAGAGATCAAATGGAAACAGAATTAACAACGAAGATTTTCATGGAAGAGAGCGTCGGAATAATAGTGACCGTATGTAATTGATTCATTTATAACTATGGGCTAACTGAAAGCACTGGGTAAATCAATATTCTCTTCCTAAGTCGAGGCATATAAGGTTATAAAATTTTCGAGGACAAGGAGGCTAAATGATAGCCCTACGAACTAGCTACCAGGGAATTAATTACAATGATACCTAAAGTAATAGTATTAAGGAAATACAGCTCTCTAACATCTCTGCTAAGAAATTGAATTCCCTACTTATGTCATCAAACAAAAAAATATACTGAAATGATATTACAACTAAGAAAGGAAAAAAAACTAAATTTCCCCTAACTTCAAGAGTTAATTGTGGCTGAATGAGGACGTGAGTTAATTCAAAGATTCGGAAATTTCTTGACAAGCATCACAGCTAAGAAATTTTATGAAAGAGAGATTTTAAACTATGCTGCTACCTATCGTCGAAATCTACCACAGTTGGTGGATTATGTACAATACATGATCGAGGTTTTAACTAAATAATGAAAGCCAGAAAAAAATTTGCCGGGTTAAGAGAAGAGAAAATTCTGTAAGCACATTATAAGAGATATATCAAGAGATGGTTATGAGTGAATTCGATCTTGAGTTTAGTTAAGCCTATCCTAGTCCTGACACCATTGTAAATACTAAATACTGAACATTATTAGTCTCATTTTGCGCTCGATATTGACTTTGACACTATCACCTCGATATGCATCTAATTTTTCGTCTTTAAGACACTAGTGAACTTGAAGAGTAAGAAAGAATGAATTTACTCCAAATTTCGTAACCAAAAGTTAACATCGACTTTGGCAAAACTTGCCAACTCTTTTTCGTGGCACTCCCGGTGTCGCATGGTAAGGGTTTCATCCGAGGATATCATTCCAAAAGGAATTGAAGGGCAACGGAAGGTGTGTCCTTCTTCTTTCAAGTGCTTTCATCGTGATCATTGATTGTTCTTCCAGAAGTTAAACTGACCTTTTCAAGAATAAAGGATATTTCCTAAAAAGGAAGAGTGTCACATGAAGTAAAAACGGTTTGCGAAGATAATTAAATCTCTAATGGTACTACTACATGTTGCTCTTAAGTCACCAGTAAGACCTTTGTGATTAACTTTTTTCCAGTAAGCTATCAATTTTACGGGAAAAGAAGTTCAAGAGCTGTGTTACACATCATATTATTCTGCTGCTGTAAATCCTGCTCCATGCATGCATGGATGCGGTAATCCCACATCAGATAATCACCATTCTTTTTGGAGAGAAGTTGCTGAGTAGTGTAATGAAAAATACATCCCAAAAATATCGGCATGCAGATATCCCGCTCTTGCCTCCAAAATATTATAAACATTTAGGGGTAATCAATAGATTAAAGAAGGATTTTGCCACTATTCCGAAAGTAACTTAAAGGGAAATAATTCCTTGTTCGCATAAAATGCCACTTCGCCGCTCTTGACTCATCATCGTGTCAAGATATCAAAAACAAGGCTATGATGACGCACATTCCTAATAAGTACATTGTTAGTCGTGGACCCTTCGGATATTTTCAAATCATCTGAAAAACGTGTGGAATTGAAACTTACTTAAAATGCGCGTACATACCTTGTACTTAAACGAGCATTGGGAATACAGCCAGTGTTACACAATAGAATATCCAAATAGAAAATCAAAAAAAATATGCTGGCCCTGAATATTCATCCAAGGTCCCTCATAGAAATTAAACTGCATTAGATCCACACTTTGTTATCAAGCAGTGTAGCTATACGGCTACGATCCATTCTTAAGAAACAAGTTGATTTATCACCGAAGTATAACACTGGATATCAAAGACGACCATAGGGGCAATTTCCCTTATTATGTTCACATTCGCAAGCAGAAAATTTTCCGGGCGGAAAAAGTTAATCAATGTACTACCCATGAAAATTTAGAATGGAATGCGTGGAAAGGTCGATTTAAAACTTCCGCTCCGGCAACAGCGTGGTTACCTCAAGGATGGAAATGTAAAATGCGACGGTTTTTTTTACGTCACGCGCCTAACTGTAAGGAACAATAAAAGTTCGTCCTGGTAAGACAAGCCGGAGGGGGAATAGGAGGAATGTATATCCAATTCACGAGCGGTCGCCGTTTTTCTTTTTTTTCTTTCGTGTGCATGTGAGGCTGCGGCATTGCGTAACTGCTCAGGCATTCTCGAAGTCGAGAGCGACCACCGACCCATACATCAAACCGCAGACATTTACCAAGTCTCCGCGTGCTTCGAGCTGAATGAGAGACAGGAGGGATCGTATTCTGAGCGCGGCCGTCGGCATGCGCGATCTCCGGGAGATGCAGAAATTTTAAGGGAATCGGGAAATCTAGGTAAACAGGTGCGCGCAGACAGACGGCGGCCGGAGGCAAGAAGTGCTGGGACAAAACGCGTCGATGAAAAGTTTGCGCGATTGAAGTCCCACGGAATTCCGAAGTAACCGCCTTACGAGAGAGGGGAAGACCATTACACGCGTCCCTGCGCACCAAGTCGCTTTTCCAATTGCTAAAAATACGGAAACCAATTGCCCGCGTGAAATCTCAACCTATTCCCTAACTATACCGTCGTGAGAAATTGAAGCAAAAAAATTGAATAAAAGGTTTAATAACCTCAGAGTTAATATGAACAAGATCGGCTCCAGCGCATGCGACCACGATTTATAGGGCATAATCCGGGAACATATGACGAGTCTGATTGAAACATTTCATCTACATCTACATACTACCCCGCAAGCAGCCCTTAAAGGGGTGTGGCGGGGGTATTTGAACACCAGCCGTGAACACATAAAAAGAAAATGCTATAACAAAATTACGCCTAGCGTTAATTAAAGTCCTTTATTGTGCGGAGGAAAAACGATTTCGCCAAAATATCTCTCGTCATTTATTGAACCACGGGATTCCGAAGTACCGCCTTATGAGTGAGAAAGACCACTACGCTGGTCTTTGCGTACGAAGTCGGTCACTGAATTGCTTAAAATACGGAAATCTTGAACAAGCGTGAAATCATAACCCATTCTCCAGCTTCGACGGGGCTATACAACCGTCATGAGAAATTGAGACAAAAAATTGAATAAAAGGTTTCACCTCAGAGTAAATATGAACAAGAAAAGCTCCAACGTATGCGACCAAGGGTAAAATCAGGGAAAATCATGGAACATATGACGGGTCTGGTTGTAACATTACATCAATACATCAACATACTAACCCGCAAGCCCACACAATAGGCGTCGTACGGGGGGGGGGCTAGGACACCGGCTGTTCACAAAAATAGGATATGCTCCGACGAAATTACACTTAGCATTTATCAAAATCCTTTATCGCGCGGGGAAAAACGAATTCCCATACCTGCCCGTTCGGCAATTATGTCTTTCTTAATTTATCGTTTCTCTCGGACCTAGAAATGTAGCAGGGTTCTAATATGATGTTCTCCATGTCGCTCTTAACGATATTCATTGTCAATTGCTCAAGCAATATAAATTTCCCTAACATTCACGAAGGAGGAGATCATACGTATACAATTTAATATATATATTCTAATAAGTCAATTGAGTTTTTTTCTTTTCTTGGCTGATAAAATATATTTTATATTAAATCAGTATCTGTGTAGGTCTAGATGAAGTTGAAATGCTATTTTTGCCGTTTCGGTAATTTATAAACCTTCATCAGGGCTTGAAATGAAAATGGATTTATAAGCAAAATAAAATTTAAAACTACAATTGCTTTTCAAATAATTCATAGTGTAGGTAATAAAAAAGGGAAAAAAAATCACTTATTCATTATCAAAAAAGAAGAAACTAGTATTTTGGCACCATTCAATTTCCAAAATTCTAGTTTCTTCATTTTTATTATATTAGAACACAATTCATTTCTTTTTTATTTACCGTATATTACTGTAAATTATCCTTGTTGTTATACTTTATTTTGCTTATATATCAACATTGAAAAATACAATTTCATTTCAAGCCCTAATGAGGTTTTACATACAAACCGAAACGATGGCAAAAATTGCTTTTCAATTTCTTCAAGACCTACACCCCAAAATACTGCTTTTATATACTTTGTAGAAGTATTTCATTTGGCACCTTTTTTTTAAATTTATAATAGTCCTTAACTTAGGGTTTCAATGTTGACCTCCGGTTTTGGTTACCTGGCAGCCACCTTGAATGCTCTTGTTCACATGTACACAGAGAATTCCGTTGAAAAGTAGAGAAAGCACACGGAAAAAAAAGATTTGATTGAAACTATCGAACTGGTGTGATAGGGAGTATTTTTGTTAAATGTACTTAAACTTTGATGCAAATTATTAAGCACTTGATTTATTTTACCAAACGCTAGCGTGAGCTCTTGATATATTTCATCAAACATTTTGGTATTGCATAATTTGGTCAATTTTACGGAAGAGTTTCGTAAAAATAACCGAATTAATTCAATACGATTCTGAGTTTGGTAACTTTTATCGAAGTTATGATTAATTTTACGAAGGTGATTGCTTGTTTGGTAAAAATTATCAAACTCTAAAATGCTATGCAAATTTGGTTTGATAGAATTTACCAAGTGTTTCGTAATCTATCGAACGGTCTATCGCTCCTCTTATGTTTATATCAATACACATTTGCAGTTGAAAGATTCTTAAACAGGCCTTACATAAAGGATAGGTTGGTAGAAATGATTTTTTTTCCTTATTTGTGATGGCGATAACGTTTTAATTTTGTTTACGTTCATTTTTCTGTTATTTCCTGCTTTAAATTGCAATACTACCCGTTAGCTGGTGCATCAAAGACATTGATTGAATAGCATATTATCATAGATATTAAAGCTGTAAGGAGATGTTTGTGTGTTTCGACACATTAAACACAGTAAAAAAAGACAGTAGAGGTATTCCTGAGGTATAGTCATTCGCGATCATGTTAATAATATGTGATAAAAGCCGTGATACTAGACCCAATCCATTCTAAGGATATCACCCAGCACGTTAAAGCCATCTCTATATGGATGTAAAAAGCCTGCAAATAAAGTTTTCTTGCGCATCTGCACTAGATATTCATGAGTAACTACGTAATGCAATTGTGTGCATCAAGTATTCCTCTTAAGCATACAAAAGGAAATTGTAGTCACACCTTATTCACAGTTCAAAACAAAGGTTAAATACTTACAATGATAATATATTACAGCGTTTAAGTAGTCAATTATTATGGCAACCGATTTAGACTAGTTGTTAGAGTACGTTGCTACCACGCGGGGGGCCCACGTTCAATGCTTCATGAAGGCTTGTTATTTTTCCACTTTTTTTTTGTATTTCTTTTGCAGAAACTTACGTCAAACTCCTAATTTTATGATTTTCAATCAGAATAGTGTTTTCTGGGTTGAAAATCATTCACATGTGCACGCTACGTCGGTTTTATTACCCTTTCGATTTTGATAGTTTTTATCGAACAGCTGCAGCCATTTCGGTAACAATTACCAAATCAGTTTGATAGAATTTATCAAACTGGTTTGGTAATAATTACTGAATTTTTCAATGTGCCATATGAACCCAAAAGTTTGATAAATTTCATCAGAATTCGATAGTTCTAACTAAACTTTTTTTTCCGTGCAGCAGTGAGGACGCCTGAAGAACTAAGCTGCATTTTGCAGAGTTATCAACAATTTGAAAAAAACCCTATGGCAGCGGGATGGCCCATAGCAGTACAGCTCCATTTCCTGAATATGTGAAATTTACGCGACCGATTCATCGTCTGATATGAGGTGCACAGTGGCGTAGCCCGGAATTTCGTTCGTGCGGCGGGAGGGGGGGGGGGTTCAAAACCAGCGGGGAAAATATTTGAAAAACAGGGAACTAAGTAGAGAGTTTTTAACTAATTTTAACACTTTTCATAATAGAAAAAAGCTTCATTTGTTAAAGAAATAATTTGTAAATTCATGAGTTTTCAATAGGTATTTGACTTTCTTTTATGAAGGAAAATAATTGTGTTTCTATATTTCGGGGGGGTCCGAACCCCCCAGATTTCCCCCCGGCTACACCATTGGGTCCACTCCATCTGTTAGGCTAGCCTTCAAATGTGAAGCACTAAGTCAATCAATAATTTCTGATCCCATTTCATTCAGGTGTGCACCACACTACAACAAATAATATTATGAGAGGAGCGTTGAGAAAAACATCTTAATCGAAGGCCAATATTTTCTGACTCCATGAAAAGAGAATTGAAAGCGAAAAAATCTTTAAATGATTACTTCTTCAACCCTTGGAAGATGTTAATGATAGGTTCATCATAATATTCCACAACATCACGCATGACACGAACTTAGTCGAGATATATTTTCACCGAATCATGGACGCACCGAAGACAAATTAACTTATAATATTAAATGCTAAGATATTAAAATCAAAAATGTTATTTTTAGTGCATAATAAATTGCCATGAGTAGAAATACAGTTAATCCTAATTGATAATGAGTTTCTCACAATTTAATTCCATTACTACATGGTCTCATGATTGCGTAGCACACACAATGTTCAATTTCATGAAAAAATTTAATGACAATAAAATAGCGCTATTTAAATTTCTAGGTACTAGATTACGCAAAACTGCGTAAAACAGTAGCGTGTAGATTGGGGCTCGCTGTGAAAATACATTCCGTACTGAATGAAGAATAACTACTAATTTCTGAATTATAACTTCGTCAATCTGAAAATGTTCGCCTACTCAGTCATATCCCCTATTATTCCCACAGCTACAAAACATATTTTTTAGAAGCCTACTGAATCATGATTACCATTCTTGGTGGTGTATAGATACCTGCTGAAGGCGTTTTACAGGGTTTAAGGTTAATGCAAGTGGTCCCACAGTACTTAATAAGAGGAAACACTTAAAGACGTTTAAGGCCAAGTTCCCACGCTAAAAGGAATATTTACTGCATGGAAACGTTTTTGCGCCAAACAACCATGTTTAAAATTTTACGTAACATTCAATCGTAAGCTTAACAGAGAGCAAATTAAAAAGATAGAACGACATCAAAAACACTGAGAAAACTGATCTATTAATAAAATAAAAAGGAAAAATAGTGTTTGCTCTCTATGGAAAGTTTATGGGGAAAAAATTAATTGAGTAATGAACACGCCTAACATATTGCAAACAAAAAATCACCACTCCTCCTTTTCTGCCTAATTAAAGTGCATGGGAACATCGGAAGATGGAAGAGGAGCCTTTTAAAGCTTCCGTTGCAAAATGAGAATAACAGGTTTCGCAGCATCTCCCACGCTTTTCGTGGAGACAAGAAAAATTCAGTCACACCGCTCATTAAAAACTTGGCAGCCTCCCTACCTCTGAGACGAGAAAAAAAGCCATGTTATAAAAATTTCCATCCATAAAATTACAGTTAGTTTTATTGTGAGAACACCAGAAATAATGTATTTTACTTCTTTCTTCAGGCAGGCATCGGAATGACCTGACCAATTCCACCTCTAACGCTGATGGAGCAGTGGCGCCGACTCCATGGGGCCTGAGGGGGCCCGAGCCCCCTCAAAAATTCGTTATGGGTGTGAGGAAAAATGTGCCAGGATTGTAGATTTTGCCCAGGGTCCAGGTATCGAGATTCGAGTTATCAGGGTTCTAATGTTGATCATATGAGTATTCTAAAATGCTTAAAAAACTTAAAACTCACTACTTATAAAATTTCCTGGGGCAAGATCCCCGGTTTGGGCCCCCCCAATATTTTTTGTAAGTCGGCACCCCTGTGATGGAGACAATGAGGAACAAAATTAATTAAGATATGGTTGTAGAGTAATGCCTTGTTTGTAGATTTATAGTGGAATAAAACGTGCAAAAATATTTTCCAGGGCCTTATTCGTCAAAACTTTCCTCATTTAACGAACACTGTATCATGCATTGTTATACGTAATTATTTGATTGCTAAAGCCACAAAGAAGCTTACTTTCCTCCACTTGAACACGAGTAACCTCGGACGAATAGGAAAATACAGGGACCAAACAAATCAGCTTACCGCTTGCTCATTCAAATTTGCATACATCATATCAAATATCGATTACCGATGTCCAACGCAATGGCTGTAGTCGGAATGATGAAATGCAAATCAAACACATCGCGCTTCTTTGTGTAACATCGGCTAGAGGCATGAAATTATTGCTCTCATTGAGTAAATTAAGATGCAAGCCAGAAACTTATTATTAATTATCGCCTAACGAGGGGAAATTGATTGAGAAGAAATTACTATATATCAATTTTACAGAATATACTTTTCGAGACTATTTCATCTTGAAAATTGGAAACAGATTGTTAGAAAAGAATGAAAGAAGTAGCGAGGTATACGTTTTCATTTTTGCTGATGGATAAAATAACCTCCTCATAAACAGGAATACAGTAAAATTTTTATTCTGATGACGATTTGAGCAGACTAAGGTCACAAAGGTGTTTAGAACGTATGAGAATGAGAAGGCAGAGCTTAGAATGAGATAAGTACTTACAGTACTGCGTACTTGAACAATGCACATTTCATCGGAGGCTAATTTTTCTCACAAGTAACCTCGTATGTGGAGCCAATGACATATTAATAATTGTTACATATTGTTATAACAGGAACATTTTTGCTTCCTTAGAGGTTTCCTTGTAATTTGTCTCATAGCTGGCTCGTAGGGAAATTATCCCTCAGTCAAAAATATAAACTGCAAGCCACCATTTAGTTGTATCTGAACTGACATGTAAACCACTTACGCAGTAATTATCGGCACATGACAAGGGTTATAACAAATTTCCACTGCTTAGAACAATTGACTTTTACGCGCATGGGCACAGGTGCAAAGTTTTATACACCAAGAATAATATTAGCCACGAAAAAAATTATTTGGTTTAATCGGAATACCATGGCTTTAGTTATTCTTAGTGATCATAAATTTAGTATCTCACTCAAATGAATTGCGAGAGTTTACGTTCGGTTTAAAAGAAAACAATGGGTCTCACAGAAATATATTCGTGGTTAGACGATCTCAAAGCCAGCCGAAGTTTGGAAGTGGGACGCTGA
Source organism: Ischnura elegans (assembly GCF_921293095.1). Classification (NCBI taxonomy): domain Eukaryota; kingdom Metazoa; phylum Arthropoda; class Insecta; order Odonata; family Coenagrionidae; genus Ischnura; species Ischnura elegans. The sequence goes on from NC_060250.1 coordinate 81,281,106, forward strand.
TCTGTCTGATACAGCGAATTTCGGTTCGCTAAACGCCAAAGGTGATCACTATAGCCGTGGAAACCAAAAACCATTTCACAATATGTGGTTACCCAGAGAGAGGCATTAGGTAAATATGTACTTTCGGAGAAATAAAAGGTTATATAAGGCCTAAATCGACGACTTCGCTGACGCCTCACTTAATACAACCGATGACTAACAAATTTAGATGCAGGGTCAAGAGGAATCTATAATACCTCAGGAGATAGTACGGGAGGCAATTTTTAGCACTTTTTGTCCATAAACATGGAGTCGAAACTCCTTTGTTACTGAGCTATGGTGAGGCAAACATTTTTTTGCATGCACTTTGAAGTTACCATGAAAACGCTTTTACTTGGGTATCCAGCCTTTTCGACACATTATATAATGCTCCGATTTTTTAAGGCCATTAAATAATTAAGGTTGGACGGAAATTGTTCGTTTATTATGGGGTAGTTCCCTCCATGAAAGAAAACGAAAGGCATTGATGGGGATTTGTGACCCACTATTAGTGTATTCATAATATACAAATTATTTGGTTTTAGAAATCCCAGTTTAGACGAATGTTAATGGCCAATTTTTTCCTCATTTGAAAAAGGCCAGATGTTTGCAATTTACCGCATTAACTTTGAACATTTCAAGATGATATAGTGAATTTTAAATACTTGATACTTGAGAAAAAACAATACGATATTTTTTGAGGAATTGATAGTACTCTTACGACGAAACACAAATGATACTCTGCTCGGTACGCTTCAACAGTTTCATCAGCTCTACTACGGAATATGGAACCAAAGCCTATAAAATGAAGTATTGTAAATTATTTCTTTCATTCATAAATTATTTCGAAGTTGGTAGATCTGCAGTCATTCGGGAAAAACATATCGGCGACGCATGTAACACGTTAGGCCTTGATTTTCACAGGCTAGAGAACTACAGTTATTTAAAACATCTCCTAAACAAAAATCATGGTTGGTGTAGAGATAGTAACACCTTTCTACGAAATTAAACTTTTTAAACTAACAATTAGGCCTTTGAAGAGACCAAAAATTCAATACTGGATCGTTGGCGTGGAAAAAAATTTCCTCAACAATTATTTTTGCCAAGTTACGCTATGGCATCACTTAACAACGATTTTACGTAATTTTGAAATTATCTCCATTTCGGCTATTTTGGGTCAAAAATATTTATTCAACCTCGTTTTTATAGGAAAAAATATTGCATAATGCTACTAGTATTTTTATTTGAATTATTTGAGCGATTAATTCACAGAAGACCCTTGAAATTTAAAAATGGATTGGAATATAGCGGATATTTGCTGGAACCGAGGAATGGTATTTGGTGAGAAAGACATAGCATCACGATTGAATTCTAAATGGAGCAGAAAAATTACACGCTCATTGATCCATGAGCTACGCGAGACATTCAGTGCCGTAAAATATGATCATAAATAGTAATCCACGTTAGATAAGCTCGTTCGAATTCCAACTAATCACAAAAAATTAGCGCAAGTGTCCCTCAGCGGAGAATCGGAGAAAGACATCGCAAAATATTTTCGCGATTCTGGGTCACTGGAGAACAAGATCATGGTGATGGTGAACCGCAGCATCCAGCGAAGGAGCCATGTGTATATATTAAAAAAAACCTTGTGCATAACGCCCAAAAACGGCGATTTCTTCGCTCACGATATGTACCCTTATCAGAGCTTTGCGATCGCAAAAATTCTCCACGGGTTCGCTGGTATAAATACTTATGCATGAGAGCAGGCATGCATATCGAAAACGAAACCATAAACAGCTAAAAACCCCCTCAAGTTCGAGCACGTGCCCATACAAGTCCGTCCATGAAGCTGCCGTCAATTTGCACGAGGGAGTAAATAAATCGTAAAATAATCTACGATCAGCGTCAGACGGATGGGTAAATAAGCGATCACTTAAACGATTCAGAAGAATCGACGGCGCGAAAGATCTTGATAGGATGCCTTGTTATGAAATGCCAGGGCGATGTTACGGATATCGCAATAGCAGTCAGTAGGAACGCGAGAAAGAGAGAGTTGCTCTCAATCCACCGGGGATAGTTCGCTGAACAGGAGCGGAGCCCCAAGAATACCTCTATCGGCGAGAAAAAAACAATGTTTCCATGAGAACGAGAGAGGAATGAAAACGATAATTATAATCGCATCATTACATAAAACCAAATAAGACTGCCGTCTGACCCTGCCAGGCTCCGTGCCACATCCGTCCAAACAACGTTAATTTGAATGATGTGCTAAAAGCTTCATTTAAACACAAGCGAGGCCGTGTCTTACTCCCATACCCCATTTTATTCAACCTTACCCTGCATCCATCAATTGATAGTGCTCCCATGTCTCAATTAGGAAATACTCAAATTAAAAACTTTTTCCTCAAGGTAACTGACCATGTTAAGGCACTTTTAAGATGGAAACCTCGGAGAAATATATTCAAATCTAAATAAGAATAATAATTATGAAACAGATCGTGACTGAGGTTTTAAGAAAATGTGATCAGACAGTTCTCTCTATTGACCAATTGCACACCTTCTTCGAACACTTTAAAGCCAGTCACTAATTATATTTGAACAAATATTCATATATATTTGGCACTGTAACCACGTACATACACGCCATCAACGGTTAACTATAAACATTTCGCTATGGAAGTTATCGTACTTTTATAATTTTTCAGCTAGGCTAGAATTCGCAAGGTTCCTTAGCAGCGATGGGGAAAAAAATAAAAAAGTGCAAAATAAGATTTCATGCTTTCTCAGTGTATCAAGATGGTAAACTTTTCTCGGGATTCCCACCGGGTTAAAAACTCCATTGTTGCCTACGTTTAGATCGCCAACTCGGGGTACAAAACATCGACAGAAATAGTGTTTTTCACAAAGTTAAAAACAAACTGAATAGTTGAAACACACGCTATTCTTGAGAATTCACGTACTAAAAATGTTACTCTACCAAATCGCTAGAGCGGAAATGATTTGCCCCCACAAAATGTCAGCAAATAAAAATTGGTTTTGAAGGGGGGTCACTCCCATGCGAAAGGTATAATAAACACAGTAAAGGCTGTCGCATAAATCACGTATCATATCGCAATAATTTCCGCAGGAGGAATACAGCGACATCCAGTGAGAGAAACCATTGGTAACTTGAAGGTCAGAGCTGTGTGGGCCCGTATCCGCTTAATCCTTTTCACTGTCAACTACTCCCTTAAGACCAATGAAACAATTGGATATCGCCCATGCCCGAAGAGAGAATGAAATTGCAAAATAAAACCGCGAAAGTAAACCCTTCTCCCACAGCTCAAATGTTGACGCCAACAAAATTTCGTAACGTGAAAGATATATATGTCTGCGACGATGATAATTTTTGAAGAGCCCGTAAAACGGTGAGAATGGGACTTATACAGAAAAGTAGGAGAATATATGTAGCTTAGAAGCTTGGCTTATAATTCATCATCAATTTTTTACAGAAGTTTCCTTTCTTGAGCGTTGATATGAATAAATATGTAGCTCCTCCGTTCTTTACTCCGCGTTTGTCCATGAGTGGCCATAAAATTTTAAGGGGAGAAGAGACGATTAACACTTTTTCGATTACTATTCTGAAACCAGTTATGACAGGCATCAAAATTCACACGCTTTATGTAAATACAACTTATGAAAATGTTTAAAATTAACGAAATCACTTCAAAGTAAATTCAGATACCAACAGCTTCTTTTTTTAAATCGTAAAAATAACGCTCTGCCTCGGAAATATAAAGGCCTCCTACTAAGATTTCGTTACATATTTCAAGCAAACTTCGAGAGTACAATTTATAAAACGAATCAGGATATGGTTCCACACAACGTGGATCGATTTCACAGAAAACGAAAATTGAGTCAAAATAGTGCTTCCTAAACAGCAACGCTCAGATTCTCAAAACACGGATTAATTAATCAGTTTATGATTCCCAAATGAGTTTAGTTTTATCGAATCACTTTTTTATTTTATAGTAAATATAACACGTGAGTGTTTCCATACCAGTACTATCGTAGACAGTAAGTTCAAAATAGAAAACATCAAATAAGTATTCATGGAATTATGTTTTTATGACATGTATTTTTAGTGATGGGAACTTTAACCTCTTTCAAACTCATTTTATCGCTAGGTAAATTTCCCCCCACACCGACTACACCAAGGATACTGCCTTTTTGATCATAAACCAGAGAGGAAATTAGCAATTAGATGTGGAAGAAACAATTTATACATAACAATTCACGCTTAAATCAGTATAAGGTGTGAATGGAAGGCATACAGCTTACATTTAATGGAGAAATTGTTCAGATTAAATAACGCGAAGTTGATTTAAACTGAAAATTAGTTCTTGATTTGATTTTAATCTGACGAGGTAATTTAAATTCAAAGCTACATGAACTCTCGAACCTCACAGAAACATCAATGCACTAAGCATGGCTCTGTATTGTAACATTTGCATCAGATCACCTAATATAGAAAATAATTTCTCTTTCTTTGGCACCACTGGAGTCAAGCTTATGCCTAGGATTCGAGGTTAGGAAAAGCAGCCAACACTGAGGTACCGGCAATCGTATATCCAAACCTTGGATTGTGAATTTCCCAACATGAAAGACTTTCCAAATCAGCATCGACTTAAGATTTGCCACGAACTTTGAAAAGCTTCATTTCGCGATCTACTCACATCCCGATCAAACTAAGATTAAGGGGGCGTAATCCTGTGTTTTATTTATTTCAGACAATCATTCACACCTCAGCACGATCATCGTCGCAAAGTTCAAATGTCAACCTACTTATCCAACATTCTTATATCCGTGATTACAACACTGCAAACACATTCAACAATGGGTGGATGGGAGGGATGACCTACGATATTTCATCTTCTTCCAGCCCTAGTTTTAGCGCAGCTTAAGATATAGCTGCAGCTTCTAGTATAAGCCATGCAAATGCAAAAAAATATCCGATGTCCGAGTATAATTTAGGCAAACGAGTTGCCATAGTCCACACTTTTGATCTTGAACACTGAACGATGCAAAAATGCTACTGCATGACGATAGTAATATGGTTCTAACAATGAATTAAATTTACGTTGAAAATATATTTTTTCATGAGAATGTAGTCATTTCCCTAGAAATAATGTTTTTATCCATAATTCTAATCTAATAAGTCCTTAAACATAGTATAAGATACATTTATAATAAATCAAAATTTTATCTTTTACGAACAGAGGTAATCAAGGGCAATGGATCGACAACAAAAACCAACTTCAAGTTTTTTGCGATCAGAGCGTTGGACTACTTTTTGTACAAAATTCAATATTGGCGTTGATATACGCTATTATTATGATTTGAATCAGAATGAAATAAAAAAATCCGTTATTTACAGCGAATAACAAATGCTTAGCTAAAATATAATGAAAAGTTTCTCATTGTCTGCGTAAATTAAATTTGTAGCGTTCCACCTAGACCGCAACAGAGGTGGTATTCAATGAAATATTTAGTTTCCCATGTTGATCAAAGGGATGTTGATCAGTGGCGGATCCAGGATAGGGACAAGGGGGTTAGGTGAGCAGCCTAGGTGGTAACCTTCCAACAGCAAAGAGAGTCCGGTAGGTTGCGAAATTTTTTATCATTTCGAGACTTGTCAAAAAGTTAAACAACAACAAATATTTACACAAAATTTCCATTTTATCAAGTGTAAATTGGTTATCCCAAGGGAATGGGGGTTGGCCAATCCAAACCCCTCTCTGGATACGCCACTGGTAGTGATTAACAGATTTTTAACACACAAGAGTTCCCCTGAGGATGATCAGCAAGTCGTGGATCGAAACGTCGGGAGACATGGATCACATCAACCGGTGGAAAACCCGAGAAACTTTTCTGCAACAAAAGAGTACACTCAAAAGCGGTTACAACATTCATTTTCACCTATTTACGAAGAAATTTTTTAAAATCATCACCGCAAATAAATTTACCCGAACACAGTTCAACAGTAAACTCTATTTTCTGAGTTATGGCAACGGGCTCTTCTAGTCCTTAGGACGGCTATGGTGGTAATCTACCAAACGAATCACTCACGCTCGTCACCTGTTGAAAATTATTTCAGCGAAACAGTTTCACTTTGCGACATGCTGATTTGTATCGATCCGGATCGTGACGCTTCAGTGATTCCACAGTGGGCGGACCTCCTGAACTCCACCACCGTCGTCGAAAAGTTTAAGCTAGACCCAAGAATGCCATTCGCGAGAATAGTCATTCAACGATCAGCGGAGTCCTTTTCCTTGTCGGCAATGGAAAGCGCCAACTATATGCGCCAAAATCTAGTTCTAGGCTCCGGTTTAAATCTAAAAAGTTGGATACGGTCCACTGAATTTTCATTTCTTATATCCAAATTTAGTTCACAGTCCAACATGTATTTTACACGCCTTGATTTTATAGACTTAGTCCTTCATTTTACATAGTATTATAAGTCTGTCCTTTACACCTCCTGTTTGCTCACCTCATTAACCACCTCGATTTCACATACATTGATTTTTCACAGACCTCATATTTGAGTGCGTCCAACTGTATAAAATAAATGTTTTATTATATTATGATGAATTTAATTTTTTTATTTTTTTTCTGGTGAAAAGGGTAATGCAGACGCGCATACATTGCTAATTGGATTCAAATCGATCCCAAAATTTGAAAAATAAAGTCTCTACTAGTCGTAGTCCTTAAGCCATAATATATTGAAATAATTCTTAATCTGAAATTAAACCGTTTAAACGATATAATTCCAAAATAAATAAAAATTAATCTAACTTTCAAGTTTAATCGCTATTTACGGTAAATCATAAAATTAATACTTATTCCATAACGGTAAAAAAGATTTATTACCCGGGGCTCACGTCAACTTCTAGTCAATAAATACCGACGGAAAACAGAATTTCATCTGCGTAAATATAAACCCATTGAGTGATTATTACGTCCAAGAAATTTCAAGTTTTGAACAACAATTTAAGATGCTCAGTTAATGAAACAAATTTTCTCAGCAACAACGGTAAATCATGTGATTACTTTTTATTCCATAACGGTAAAAAGAAAAAAACGAAGTTCACTCCTTGTCAATGAATAACGACAGAGAACCGAATTTTATTCAGCGTGAATGTAAACCCATTGAGTGATTTTTCGTCTAAAAAATTTCATGATTAGAACTACAATTAATTTTGGCAAGGTGCTGGAGGTAATACCGAAGGAGAAACAAATTTCATCCTCCGTAAATTTAAACCCATTGAGTGATCATTTCGTAAAAGAAATTTCAAGTTTTGAACTACCAATTATTTTGGCAAGGTGCTCCGTTAATGAACCAAATTTTTCACAGCAAACGACGCACTATATGGCGCAGCGGTGATAGATGGCCCATGTGAGGACAACTCTCTCTTTCTCGGATGCCGCCCCGGGGGGAATTCGCAGCCGCTCCACCCACTCGGCGAGTCGGACTCCGCTAAGGAGCGATCGCGAACACACTCCTCGCGGGCGCGCGGCAATTGTTTCCCTGCCAAAGGTCCGACCACGCCTGAGACGACTGCCACGCCTCCCTGCCTGCCCCGCCCGAATAACCCTATCGGGAAGAGTCGGCAGCGCGAGCTGCACTCGTGTGTGCCTGGTTAACCTTAAAGGAAAAGGGTGGTAGGATTCCGCAGCCCCAATTTCATATCCTCGCCTCGCGAATCACAAAACAGTCTTTACTCTCAATGGGCTAGATCGGCATTTCTAGCCCGGGCAAATTTATTTCAATTCAATTCATTTACGTGAGCCTTCATGGCCCATGAGATATTTTACAATAATACTAGAATTCAAGAGAATCAATAAATAGATGTATAAAAATCACAGCAATAAGGCTCAATAAGTGCAGGTACAGAGAAAAAAAAATGTTGAAGAAAGAAAAGAAGAAGAAAAACTAGATATATAGATACAAACACATGCACCCACTTCCATCCCGAATGCGAACGCTCGGGAATCCCGTAGCAAAATTTGTCCACACATATGAAATACAATCCCTCTACTCATTCAAATAATACGCTCAATGGTAACAGTAAAACGCAACACTAGTAAAAAAAACCATCAATTTCCATCAATTATGGTGGTATAAACAATTTGTTTTCTGCAAACTGTTAGTAACAGATTTGGCTTTCTTGTATCAAAATTCCAAGTTACTGGAACGAAAACTACGGCAATACCAAGCGCTCAAAGTTGGGCAACTTGATTTTACGCGAAAAAACGGCTACTTTTTCAGAAAAAAAATAAGCACAGGATATGGGGCCGAAAAATTTTTAAAAGTAAATTATCCAACGTAGAAACAAATTCTCTATCGTTTGCTTTTTGTTGCAATGAATTTTATTGCTTAGTTTAGAGAGCTCCTCATCCGGTGTCTTGCTTTATTTTTACAGACAGTAGTTATACTGGGAAATTGCAATGAACTATCAAGAAGCAGCTTGTACATTTTTGCAGAAAAGTTTCTTGGGTTTTCCACCGGCTGATGTCGTACATGTCTCCCTACCCATGGGAAAAAACGGTGGAAACCCGAAAAACTTTTCTGCAACTGATACGCCGGGAAAACCTAAAATCATACATGTACACTTTTGTCTTAAATACTTATTTCGATGGCCAATATTCATCCGATATTCGAAGTTCAATCACTTATCCATGGTTTTCTATTTGGCTTTAGTATGCCCTCAGAGCAAATATTTAGGCACAAATTGCTCAACTAATTGCGCAGTCACCAAAATCTGAGGATTTGAAACCCCAACTTCAGTATTATTACAAGATATAGAAAAATTTAGCAAAAAAAATATATTTTATCACAATCCTCATTCTCTTTTCAATTCAATTCAACAATTTCTCATTCTTTGAGGGCATTATATTCGATGGATGTAGTTTTCAATGAAAAACGACATGGAAACTTAATCTATCGTCGCACTAAGTAAATCTAACACATCACACTATCACGTAGTCTCGGATTTTGAAATTTCAGTCCTAGTCAAAGCCAGAAAAACATTATGACACACATAGATGTGCATATATTATTTAAATTTACATGTGAAACTGCATGGGCAAAAGATTATGCGGCGAGAAAATACATCATATCTATTTCTGCAGCACGAAATGTGGTGTGCATGTCATCGATTGAGCATTGTCTACTGGTGAGGGAACACATTCCTAAAAAATAATCAAAAATGATGAGTTTTTAGGGTAATATAATCTGCTTCAAATCACCAATAAAAGTAAAACCATTAATTGAGTTCAATATTGAGTTCGTGAGCCTGAATTCACCGCCCCAAATCTTTGGCCTCCCACTATAAAAACAATCTCCCTCACACCTAAATTTTCGACACCTTCATTTCTCTCTCCCAAATCAAGAGAGAGAACACGAAATGCCAGACGATCATCAGATAATCATTAAGCCGCCTTCCTCGACACCCTCCGAAACATTCCACGACGAAACAATAGGGCACAGCGGCCTTGGCGGGTGCGCGAAAATGCCACATCTTAAAAACAATGCGAAGAGATTATACGGACACCAGAGATGGCGCCCCACAATCCATCCTTAGTGTTTTCCTCGACGCAAAACTAGAGATAGGACGATCTCACGACCCCTAGTCGCTTTCTTACCCATTGTAGCAAAAGTGGAAGATCGTGATGGCACGATGACGAGGTCGGGGATGGAGAGAATATCGTGAATATAAGGGTTTAAGGTTAATTCAACAATATCTCTGGGTGATACAAACATTTTAGGAGGTAATCTCACACCAAATTTGCATCATTTTTAGCAAAGCATAGATTTTTAATTTAATTGCTGACCTATGGAGAGAATATCGTGAATATAAGGGTTTAAGGTTTATTCAACAATATCTCTGGGTGACACAAACATTTTAGGAGGTAATCTTACATCTAATTTGCATCATTTTTAGCAATGCATGGATTTTTAATTTAATTGATGACCTATGCATAAACTGCCATCAGAAAAAAATCCCCTGGACCGGAAATCGAACCTTGGACCTTTGCCTTTCCGGGCCACTGTATGGACCACTACGCTATCTATGTTCGCAGTTGCAACGCAACGGCAACGCCTCTATGTAGCGTACTATCGAGAACTGTATCATTTAGAAAAATATCTGCTTCGCCGGTTTACGCGCCGATATTTTCTAGAAAACGACTAGGAGGTTCGATTCCCAGCCTAGGAAATTTTTTCTCATGGAAGTTCATGTATATTTCACCACCGTTCACGCGGCAGGCTTCGAAATATTAATTACACCCCGTTCACAAAATGTATTACCCTATATAAGTGTATTTGCCTTGGGCTGCAAGGAACGATGAATGCTTAGCGGGTGCTTCCATAACTTACTTTTTATAATACTTATCACACTTTGCACGCACCGTTTTTATCATTGCACTTTATAAATAACCATATATGGCAAATCAAACACTGGGCATTAGACCCCTGCCAAGCATGCTAGTGTCTGGCAAGGTATTTTTAGACGTACCTGTATGTTTAAAGGACAGCATGGTAGAAATGGGTAAGTTTGTTTCAGAGGCTGGTTTGTACCAAGCTCATAATGATTGTATCGTTGATTGGAGAGCGTCATGTCCCGTGTAAGCTTGCGTGTCGCCACGTTCAAAACTACTCACACAAATAGGGATTCTATTCAATGACTGCTTGGTACAGTACTATATTAATATCTGATTTTTATTCAGGTGAGGAAGGTTTCTGATGAAATTAAAAAGCGGCAAGTACGCAAAAATACTTCTAATGTGGACCACAATGCCAATCAACTCATTATCCAGGTACATACAAGTACCTAACATAATCTTACGGAAAACACAGATCTCAAGTACTCCAACAATAAAATAAAAATGTCGTCGTCTCGATATCTACATTGAGGTTTCGAACCGAAGACCATATAAAATCAAAACATACTTAATGTAAGGGCAGTTACCACGCTAATTAGGATTTTAATTATGCATCAAATTGAGATTTCAACATATCTGTAAAGGCTAAAACGTGGTTTACCTCCTTGAGTAACATTCAGAGCGATCAGTTCCGAAATGGACCACAATCAAGGGTAGGGAAAGGGACCACCCGAACTAGACAAAGGAGCAACAACGCCCAGAAAAATAATATTCAGTTAAATCTCAGCAATATAAAATTAAATTTAGAATTACCTATTGTGTTTGAGACTAAACACTGCAATGCTTAGAATAGGCATGATTCGTTAACACTTACCGTGCTGACCTGACTGCACCCTAGTGCTGCACATTTTCAATGCTTTAGTGTTATTTCTTAATGACCAACTTTGAGGTGTTTGGTATCATTTTAACGAATGCATTTTGCTTTTATTTGTGTCATTTTTTTTATTTAAAAGTTAGTAACACTTTGTTAAAAAAATGGCAAATAAATTTTTTTCCAAAATACGGATGGCGTAATATTACGCTCATAGCACGCAAACTGTTAAACTTCATGATTGAGACTTTTCGAGAATATTTTAATTTCATATCGGAAGTATTTTTTGATATCTCAATTATTTGTGGAATATCAACAATTTAAACCATATAATTTCACACGAAATTCCACATTTATAACTTTTGGGTGTAAAAAATTAATAATCTCAACCGTGACATGTTGTCTGATAAAAAAGGCTTTAAAACTCAAGGCAGATAATAAAAAAACGCGTTCTCCAACAGCAATATTTATATGCTTATTTTTAATAAAAATCGCTTATCTCGTTTAGATATAGAAACTTCGTACGAAAACAAAAAACTATAGCTTAATATTCATTTTCTCAGACCTAAATCAATGCTAAGTCTCAATCATGAAGTCTACCTGCATATTTATATTACATTTATCACCAAACCCTCCCCAATCCTCACCGAAAGTTATATTTTTTCCAGCCTGAGTAATGTTACCCTTCAGCACGCCAACCCGCCAATTTCGCCTCCTGATTTCTCCCGTCAACCTCCTTTCCCCTTCTCACTTAACCCCACACGTTCTCCTTATTCACTTTCCACCCGGCGCGATCTTACCATCCCTCAACGCGCCCACGCCTCAACATCATTCGGTCAACGCTTCACACCTACACCAACATGGCACAAAATCATACGATACCGTCCACCATGTCAGGGACGAAGCTCACGTTATTGCGAAACGACGACAACCCTGACGACGAAGAGGATCCATGGGATATTATTTTTTGGTGATCCGTGAGAGATTCAAGTCGCATCCAAGAGAAGACACTCCAGTACGTATTTTATAAGCTTTATTCGTGCTACCGCTTTGGGCTATTTTTGATCGATGTTAAAAAAAACGTCCCAAACGCGGCAATGAGAGCAAAGCGATCCATTTACAGCCAATATTTGCAGTTCAGTGAAAGAGCATTTAAAATAAAATGCTTTGAAAGTGTCCAATTCAGTGAACCAATACTTTTATTCTTGACATCAATAAATTTCATCCATAAAATCAGAACTAACCACAAAAATTTGCAAATTGAGAATTTTTTAATGAGCTGCTAGTCACTGTGGAAACATCTACAAGTTATATCTAAGCTTTATATTCAATAGACATATATCAACTTCACATTTAGATAAACGCACATTAAAAAAATTATCCAGAGAAAAAGTGGCGATCGTTCTAGTTATATTTGAGACTAAATTTCAACAGATTCAGGCTTCAATTGGTGGAAGTTAGACATATTTAAATAAATAAAAGATCGTAGCACTTTTTCACAAGATTTTTTTAACGCGTTGTACGCATTAAAATCTTGTGGAAAAGTGCTAAGATATTATATTTATTTAAATATATTTGAGACCTCAACTTGAATCACTGTAATAGGTTTTAATATAGTCAAAACATCCCGATGTTTTGATTATTAATCGGTGACCATGGAGCTAGACCTGATGGTGAAATGAACGCGAAAATAAATAGTTTTGATGAAATAGAAATTTTGCAGCTACTCCAAATGTCGATCCTTGCTGTTCTTATTCGAAATATTGCGGACGCCCGTTCGGGAAATGAACTTGGTGACCATTTCCAATGGAAAAAACTACGATGGTCCAGCAATCAATTTTACCTCCTCAGCCCATTTGTTTTTAATACTCAGGAATCGTGAGAAGGTTTATTTTAGATTATACCCAAAAACGAAACTTTCGGCCGGTATTGCGATTGCAGCGAATTTAACAAGGAAGAACGAGGATATTTCGACGGGCGAGAAAAATAAACAGTCGCCAACGTTTTGGCAACATAGTCGTCACCCATCCCCACAGTTATTTGCAAATGCGTATACCAGAGAATCCAATTTTGTCCCATAGCAAAACGAAATCAACCTTTACCTAAACTTTGGGGAAGTAAAAAGAAATTTAACAAACGGCCAATTGTTAGCAAAAACGCCATCATGACATAATAACACGAGGAAGACAAAAATCTCCCTATTCGTGCCATTTAATTATAGAGTATTATGCTTTTCTACGATGTCCCCATTCAAAATAAAACAGCAAACTTCACTCACGCCATTTCACTGAAAGGAATTAAGTCACGTGGGCAGTAACGCTGGTGTGTTCCACGTAGGTACACTGAACGTATGCGGTGATTGCAAGTGACTCGCAGTCAGCCACGTAGCAAGGTAAAAGACCTCTTTTTGGTGCAGCAGCGACTTCCATTGTGCGAAAGGTTAATCAATCAACATTTCGCCGAGAAGAGAAGGTAAATTAATGCGTTAAGCCTACGCACGATAACGTACTCGGGGATTATTTTCAAATTTGGTTTTGGACGTATTTACTGTCGATCGTGTCGCACTCACTTCGCCTTGGGCAGCGAGCCATTAGCGCACTCATTCAGATCGCCGTTCCGATACCCCACTATTAATTACTTAAGAATATTTTTGCTCGAAAGAAGGTCCGTTTACTTCCATTCCGAGGAAAATCAGGACGGTATTAATAAGCACCATAAGTGAAAGAAACTTTCTCCGATTTTCCTCCTGTCAAACTCTTCATAATTTCCTAAGAAAACAATTTTTGATTTCCATTGCAGGTGGAAAACTTAAAAGGCTTGAGGCGATAATTAGTGCGTCCATGTCTCGCTGATGGGACTAACATTACTTTCCATTATTTCTCCAAAATGAAGGAAAGTTGCACTCTCCTTGCAGGATAAATATATGTCCCTTTAAAATTCAGAATAACACTCCCTCTGGGGCAAAAATGAGCTTCAAAATACAAGTAACCACTCGTAGAAATAAAATTTTATGACTATATCTCGGATGTTTCCAAATTCTACTTCTTTTTAAACACTGTTATACTATTCTAGCAGCACTGATATAATAACATTTCAAAGCATTTCCAAGGTTACTTTCTCCCATTGCGAACAAATTGTGGATAAGTAAAACGAATTAATTTAAGTATATCTAAGATCTAGGAGTAGAAACAATGTTAATAACCAAAGAGGTACCTTAAGTTTCACGACGATTTATTCACTACAGAAGAAAAAACTAATGCTTGGATAAAACGATAGCTACTCATGGTTTTCATTTATAAAGGAGCACATCCAAGGAGCCCATGGGAAAGCTAACTACAAACAAATGGACGAAAGAATGCTATTGAGGCCAATCGAATAATACCCAAGAGATTTTAAAATTACTATCTTTTTATCGTTCCCCCACCTGAATGTGGCCAACTTGCATAAGCTATAAGACTTTCCAGAAATATTTATCCGCAAAATATGTCGGACAAGGACCGTAGGCATCGAAATTTGAAGGTTTATGTTACTACCTACGCGATGATGTGAACTTCATGGAAACGGGTAGTTCATAAATATAATGAAATTTACTTTTCCCCACCGAAACAAAGATGACTTTTCGTTACAACTTTGAAATTAAAGTGTCCTCCGAGGCAACTCCTTCAATTCCTATCAAAGGACAACCTCAGGGACACTATGCATCCTTAATGTAAAGCTTTAACTGGTGATATATCTCCATAGTGCCATATGGATCTTGGTATTTAATAAGGGACTCATTTATTTCATGCGCTTTTAAGAGCTTATAACTGGCTCACCGAGACTTTCGTCAGCCTTGCGCCGTAAAAGGGAAACTGCAGTCATGAGGTAGTGCAGGACCGCTCGCCTAATGCACCGGAAAACCTTCTAATCACGATCGTAAACAATGACAGAGTAATTTAATGAAGGCTTTCCGACAATACACCAGTATGCATTTCGCGATCATTAAGGAACGTGAAAAAAATATTCGCATCATCATTCTAAATTCAGATCTAGTTTCCAATAATAAGTTCAACTGATTCAGGAGTGTTATAGGGAGGTTCGACGTATTGAAATGAAAGGCAATTATACTTTTCCACAACTATTTAATGCGTAAGACGCGATTCGGCTCACATAGCCATCACCTGGTACTCTTATACTTTGAATTATTGTAAAAAAGTGCGACTACCTTTCATTTCAATAACTAGTCTCCACCTTAGCGACTGCAACATCACTACTCCATTTAGTTACACCACAACAAAATACCATTATTTTTAGAATAAAAAATTGTTATGCCCACTTCTTAATATAAATGGACAACATTTCTTTCCAGACTGCTTCAAACCCAACTCGCATTAAGTACAAAAAAATTTCTTGAAGGTCTCAAAAGAGGTTAAGGACTGCGATAACACTGAAAAATCCCTGCGATTCAAACAAAGACCCTTGAGATGAGAGATCTCGAATAACCTTCACACCAACTGGGTTCGCCTTATCTGACTGCAAGTGAGCAAGGAAGAAAGATAGAGAGAGAGAGAAATTTCAAATGGGCATACATAACGTACGAAAGAGAATATGAGCGCAGATAATTTTGGGACGGAGAGGACCTGTCACCCTCGTCCACTCCATTAGGGACGCCCGCACGGAGTGGCAACCCACGTCCAACCCATTTATCGCTCTCCTTGAGCCAAAATGGTCAACTCACGCCCTCTCGACCCTCTCGAACTCGCATTTAAATGATTCCTTAATTTTCCGAATTGACTCGGATTACAAATCTAACGCGCTTAAATCACTGGCAATCACTCACACGGGCCCAACCCAATTAAACTTGGTCCCCAACCGGTCGGCCTAAGAGGAGAAAAAGTCGCTGGTAGAACTAACACGAAAGAAGCTTCTTCGCTTTGTTATTCGATTTCTCGTTTGTTTTTTACTCTCTTCATTGCACTTCACAGAGAAAGTGCTTACTTAAATAAAAGATGGTAGCAATTTTCCACAATATTATTTTCCACAATTTCCATAATATAGTGTAAAAGTGCTACTATCTCTTTATTTAAATATGTCAAACTTCCGCCATATAACGACTGCATCTGTTGAACTTATAAAGCGTTAATTGCGAGTTCTCAACAACGTCACGAAGGAACCAAAAGATGAGGACAGCATTGACAGCATTCAAACCGCAAGCATCAAAATTATCACAAAAATGAAAATAAGGTTGTTGAAATAAATATTAAAAATTAGATTTTTTTACAAAATTGATGTCGTTCCTTTTTAGTGAGATTTTAATCCAGAAGTTCTAAAGAGAAAAACAACCTGTTACTAATTCCTATCGCCGGATTCAACAAATAAAACAAGCTAAGGATCATACAAAGAGAGAGTTTGTCATTTCAATTTTGGTCGTATGGGCAGATAACGAAAATCGCTCGTTTGTATTCTTTCTGGGACTGCGTCTATCGGGGTAAATGCACACAAGAACACCCAATGTGGATGCGCAGTAACAAAAAGCAGGGGTCATTGTTGACACCCCAACTTCAAACGTATAATTGGACATGGAAAAAGTTAGCAAATAAAATACTTATAACACTTTTTATTAAAATCCTGACTTGAATCCTCTTTTGTGGGTATCAAAATTTAAGGTAATAAAGTGCCCGACCGAGATAAACAACATGAAAATACGCACATGCGTCGTAGGCAACCATTCAGACCCCTTACAAAACCTCGGACTTCGCCAATTCAATCTTGATCATATGCACAATACCTAAAAATGGCACTAATATAAATTTACTCTTTTACCTTCGTAACTTTTTTCACCCTTATGCATTAAAAACTATAGGAAAGACCATTCATCTACGAACCTATTAGTTAAATATTCGATCGCAATAACAGTGTGCTAAATAAGAGAGTACAAAGTTTATTTAAGCACTGAAATAAATGCCTAACGTAAATCGCAAAAAAATATTTGAACCTAAAACTCATTTGTCATTCATAGTTTTTTACGTTACTAAGGTTTCAGGAACACAAGATTTACATACAAATATGGTTTAGTAATATAAGTAGAGGCGTGTCTCGCTGAAATAATAAATAGATAGAGATTAGTGGAAAAAATAAAGAATAAGGGGACCGATATATATTTAAGAAGATTTCATTTTTATAATGCCATCTCTTCACGCATGTAATCAAAACCTTTTGCATTTGGTACCCGATAGTAGTTCTCTCATGTTTCAAGTCCCCCCTTCAGGCGACGCTATCATGTTCCAAATGTTCGAAAAATGTTCCTACAAACACAAATCTCCTTGACTATCGTAATTTTCAAAACTTATCAATTTGAAATCACACATAATAAGACAAATCCAGGTGACGCTGCACGAGTAATCACATAAGCGCTAAACTTTAATTTAAAATTTACAAGAAGAACTCAATGTGAGATTATGAAAAAAAATTGGCTGGGTAGAGAATTTACATTTTCCGGTTGATTAAATCAAAAATTGAGGTTATGCAGGGTACTTAAGAGGCGCGGCACACGACCGTATAAACGGCAATTAAATCGATCCGCCTCCTCCTCCAGTCAATACACGCCTACTTTTACATTGAGTCTCGCCGCCCCATCTCTCGCCATCTTCGGTCTCAAAGGGATGGACGAGACACGTGGTTCAGTCCCTCTTCATATAGGTCAAGGGTGGACCAACTGCGACACTCGTCAATGACTCGCTGTATGAAATGCGCAAGGTATAAATATGTGCGCATTCAGCATCCTTACGGTCGATCACGAGGAGATATAAATAATTCCCCAGATGCCTCCTCCAATTCTCCGCATTTAAACTCCGCACATAAACTCCGCCCCTATCATACCCTAGAAAGGAACAAGTACTCGGTATACGCCCACGAGAGCACGGTCAGCAGCATGGTGGTCAGCAGGATGGTCGTCCACAGGGGTCCACGCATCAAACAAGTGCATCGTTCGAAGCGAGGCGCGGCTCGCGTGGAAGAAAATATGAATGCATACCCACGTTGCCAATCGTGCCTTATCGGAAAAGCGACCCACCCGCTGGAGATACCCACCCGTCGCGATGTGATGCAACCCAACAACGGGTTAGTTTATTCAAGGCGGTACGCTAATTTATGGATCCGAAAAATACGCCCTATTCTCCCGGCCAATCCGCAGGGATTCATGTGTCAACCACAGGAAAGTACCACGCTTCGTTTTCAGAGAGCCGATTGGAGCTCATTCGATCAGTTTCATGACAAGGTTTACTAGCATTGTTGGTTTTTATATGTTTCGTACGCTTAATTTTATTATTTTATTATTTTTTTCGACTTACCCGTAAACAGCACATGGAGGCCTTTACAACGGAGGAATTAATAAAGCACGACACAAACATCCATGCCCTGGATAGGGACCACCTACCCAGGCGGGATTCGAACCCGCGACCTAAGGTTTCGCAGGCGGGGACTTTACCCCACCGCCACCGAGGCCGGCAAATTACCAAAATTGCTACTGTTAACTTCCCACTTATTTTTGGATGGTTAAATTAATATGTACGCATTATTTTGGAATCGCTTCATTTTAATTCTAGCGTCGCCTCGCTCATGTAATCCTCTTCACATGCATCATGCACTTGATAGAAATGACATGTGGGAAAATAGGAGATGGGTGTACTTACGAGAAGCGAATGTTAAGATAAACATGTGAGAAAGTATTCGAAGAGGTAGACGAATAGGGGAAGGTCTAGCAGGAGACTAAATCCATCATAGTCATTCTACATTGATACACACCTTGGTCATCAACATTATAATGGTTTTGCGACCATTTGAATGCGCTCGCTCACTTACTTTGCTTTTATATTGATAATGAATGAGTTTTAAAAATAAAGAGGGCCGTACCTTTCGTTTCTTCTATCCGTATCCTACTTTTCCGGCTATTTGCCACGAAATTCGACCGCCTTCTACACCTACCTAACACCCCGCGTATCACCGCTATTGTATTTGGCAGGGGTGACCAGTATGCAGTAATGCAACATGCAAGAGGGTTCCTACACACACACCACGCGGTCATAAAATATTACACATTATAACCAAAAATACGTGTACATTCATGCAGAGGCGAAACTTGCAAAAGGTCAGTAATTCTTATAAAAATCCATGCAAGGTTAGAACAATGTAAAAAGATAGACACGCAACAAGTCGTCCAAGTGAGTGACGTTATTAATTTTATAAATCAAGACGCCATTGCTATATCTGATAGAGCAAGGAAAGAATGACATACATCTACCACTCGTTACTCCTCGGCTTCGTGTATCCGACTCATATGCATCGTATCTATTGACAGTCAAAAGAGCAATCCTTCGCATCAAGGGTAGGATCCTTTTGAATTATTTGATGAGCGAAAACACCAATGACGCCACAAACTCATGAAAAGAGGGCGGCAACATAGCATTTACGGCTCGATGGTGACAGCTATTTTTTCGTTGTCACTTAGATTTCTTCAACAAACATCGAATTACTTTCAATTATTCACTAGTACCGGTAGTGGTGAATACTAAATAAGGAGGACATGATGTGCAAAGAATCCAAAATTAAACCCAACATTATTAAAAGGTCCTTAGTTTACTTAAGACCTAAACTATGAAATGATATACCACAGTTTTTAAAAATCTCAGAAAACAAAAGAAAAAATCTAAAGCTTCTGAAGGAATGGATACTATCCGTAAATAAAATCGAGGTTTTGATTAAAATTCGTTACTCATTTTTATTGCAAACTTTATTTAAACATATTAGGCGTTATTATTACGTATTTTAATGTATTGTAAAAAAGACGCATATAATCTTACTTTGCTCAGAAACTATCATAAATGAAATTCCTTATTTTGTTCCTTGTCCTTATTTGCATGCATGTTCGGAAAAATTCAGTACTTTTCAATAACCTCACTAATTTCATGTATTTATTTACAGAATGTAGTCTCGATACTGGTGATTGAACCTTTGAGGCTCCCTAAAGCTCCTAATTACTTGTACTTAAATAATATAAACAGATATGGAACAAATACACATATTATTATTAGCGACTTGGGATTTGAGAGAATGGCACACTTATAAAATGGACTTTAATGCCGCAAAACTCGAAAATTCATCGCAAAAAGCCCATTTACATTAGAATAACTGTTAAATTCGACTCTCGCTGCAAACATCAGTAGCTATATGCATTAATATTTCCGATTTTAACAAAAAAATTATCGCAGGTTCATAAAGTGTGCACAGTTTCATGAAAATGTAGGTGTACACGATACACCTATATTTGCATGAAACCATACAACCTATCTTACGGATGTGTACCATGCATTTTCGTTCCTCCAAGACCAGTTTAGAGCACCTAAACAAGGTAGTAAATAATCGGATCTTAGAAAAGACTTTGATTTTTGAGGAGATTTGGTAAACCAAAACTTCTGAAGATCACAATAGGCACATATCGTGAAGTATCGTTTCTCGAGAATATTTACAAGTCTTCCTTATCTCTCCCTCAAGACGATCAAAGGATGCGACCAATTTCAAGTAATTATCCCTTTAACAAAAGCATTATGTTATCTGGACAACTTTTTGCATCTATGATACATTCTCATCGACAATCCAGGTTTAAAATGCTTCCCAATCTTCAAAAGAAATATCAAACGTCCTTTTCGCAAAGGGAAGGACGTCACTTGGAAAGATAAAAGCATTCACGAACACCTCCAAGATATAATCTCACCTCATGATGGAAATGAGGATAGTGAGGTTCAAGATATGATGCCGAGAATTAAGATATCAAGCCAACACACAAGATAGTAAAAGCGAAAGAAATGGACCTGTAAGAATTGTGGACAGTCGAAGGAAAATAAAGAGGGGAAGAAATTATTGAAAAGAACATTATTTTGATTTAAAATGAGTCTAAACTAAAGATTTAAGCATTTGCTGTCCATACATTCGCAAAATCAATGTATATAGAAACAAAAATACAGCAAATCCCTTTTGGAAAATAGCTACCAGGGAAATTCACACACAAGAATGCTTCTTGGAAATCCAATTGAGCTACGTTAATGCAGGAAATATTTCGACAAAATTAAAAAAGATCTGACGTGTCAGTTCGGTGCTACTACAAGAGCTGTAGTCGCAAGGATAATTCCTCAATTAATGCTGCCAGAATTGAAAAACCACCGGTCAGTCGTACAGATTTCGTGATTATCCTCAGGAAAGTTAACTAACGTGCTGAAATCAATGCTCAGTTATGCATGCAAATTTCCTCCCGACTAAAATTAGGTCCAACTTTCTCAGCCTAGAGCATGTCTAATCATTAAATTTTTCACCCTGTCTTGAGTGGCCTTTAAATTCGGGTCCGATGCAACAAAAGGAAAATGAACGATTCAAACAACTACCAACCACAGATACTAAGCTTATGGCTTAGAAATAAGAGAAGATTCGCTTCTGCCTGTCAGAACAAACGTTCACCTGATTCTTCTCCCCTAAAGCGAACACTGTGCGTAAGGTCCGTAGGCGGAAGCCCCAAACTCAATGCTTATATCTCTTGCTCACAAAAGATCTCTGTGAGGGCGTTTGTTCGCAGCAGCGGAATAATATTTTTATGGGCAGTGAAAGGGAAATTTCGCCCGGAGCCGTCTCCTTGAACTTGCGGTCCTTGCAATCGAAACACTACCCATTCGCTCGCTCGACCGCCCGCCCGCCCATTCACCATCAGCGCCAATATTTATAAACGTCCACCCACTCGAAGGATAGAAACTGCGAACTAAAATCCCACACTGGTCCACAGTGAGCGGTCAACCGAATCGACTGACCCGCTCCTCCGCTATGAGAAAGCCACTCGACATGGCCGTAGACAGAGAAGTATGGTATGGTATTTTAGAGAAGACGACCGACAGCTGAGGTCATTTGCGCCATGAGGGAATGGTATGGTGGAAGAAAGGGTGGAGAGAAACCCGGTGTCGGCATTAGCCTGTTATTAACGAAAGGCGCCAAGGGGACCACGGCTTAACGTCCCATTCGACGGACGGAGTGTTGCGCTTGAAATGCTCCGCAAACAACATTCAAGCAAGGATCGGTCAGTCTTTGAAATTTTTCTACCACCGCCCGAATACAGAAAAGTATCATCAATCCTAAAATGTTTACTAGGTTGGCTCGGTCGCAGATTTTTCAGATCTTGGTAATTGTCATCATCATTGATGGATTTACATCGAGTACCCTACCCATAAAAAAGGCGCTATGCTCTTCATGTAATCTCAACCCTCTCAGTTTCTATTTCTCCAAAACGATAAGACGCATTCTGTGACCTCCGCTTGAGATGATATATACATTTCCATTAAAACTGAGCATTAATTCGAACAAAATCACCACATTTAAAAACAGTGGGTGATCTTTAATCGGAACGCTCCTTCGAGACAAAGAAGTCACCGGAAATGGTTGTCACTCGCAAACAGATATCCCAAAATTTTTCCTAAAGGGGATCGCAAATGAATGGTGGTTTCAAGAAAACGTTCTCGTATTAAGAATTTTCTTTTGTCAGTAAATAGTCACCAAATTCTTAAAGTTAGAATACGCTCTTAGAAGCTAATAATAACTAATAATTAACAGTAAAATTACGTTGCTGCATGCCAGCATTTTCTTATAATACCAATAACAAGATCTTGAATGTAAAATCACCTCTCAAAACTCAGTTTTAAGAATGTATCTCGCTTTATAAAGGAGAATATTTTTCACCGTAGACGACACCTTTTCACCATTCACGGGATATGGTGGATACATAAGATATTAATTTTCGTATACTGGAGTGGTATTAGTTATTTATAGGACCTAGTATTTTTCTAAAGTCTTTGTGTGGCAATTATAGTAAATTTTTAACTAGAATTAGCTTTACTTAAAACATTTGCCGTGTACAGTTGAAGAGTTTGATTTTAAGGTTATAGATTCTGATAAAGAGCGTAAAGCTCACGTAAGTTCATTGGCGGCTGGCATTTCATTCCTGCTCCTGACGAAAACATTTCTGTTACTTTTACTGAGAAAGATGCCATTCGGTACTCACTCAGTATGTTGCGCTGGACTTCCGTGCTAAAAATCATCAGGATGGTAAGGTTATGGATATCTGTGAGTGACTAGATTTACCCGGGTTGTAAAATATTCCTCTTTGTAAATACTATTGGTTGACCAATGATAACTGTATAAATAAAAGATGTTTGTAGATTTCAGTATTATTAGATGTTTACTTGTATCTCTGTGCTCCCTCTCACTCTGAACGCACCGATCGAATTCACAATAAGGCCTATAGGATTAGAATCCTTACATTCCTGACATGAACCCTATTCTCTTCATCTTTATTCCCCACCAATAAGATTTCCCCTCCTTTATACTTCGGTTTCCGGCATTTATTCCACACTAGGTAATCTCTCCTTTCATAACCTGTATCTTTATACACATCATCGCCGTACGGTGGTGATCTTAATTTTTAGCGAGGAAAGAGCGAGAAAGGGGATCGGGTTGGTGTGGTTGCTAGAGTGTTGGCTTCCCACTCGGTGGGCCCGGATTCAAATCCCAGCAGCGGCAGAGAATTTTCAGAGACTGCCCGATCCCTGCTTGAGTGTTGTGTGGAGGACATTTCAAGCGCAACACTCCGTCCGTCGGATGGGACGTTAAGCCGTGGTCCCCTTGGCGCCTTTCGTTAAGAGCAGGCTAATGCCGACGCCAGGTTTCTATCCACCCTTCCTTACCTACCCCTTCCCTCATGGCGCAAATGACCTCAGCTGTCGGTCGCCTCCTCCAGATACCATACCACCAAGAGCGAGAAAGGGATGATGAGGAATTAATCCCATAAAAGTTCAGCTTTCCACATTTAACCGAAAGGCGAAGAGTGATAAATTGTAACAAGCAACACCATCACCTTGTAAATGAATCCCAAGGTCCAATTACAATCACACATTTATCCTTTATAGGTATATTTCGGGGCAGCGCAGTCGCAAAAGAATTAAAAACTTTTCTAATACACGGTCTTTAATTTAATTTTAACTTTCTTCGACCACGTAACTCAGAATAGCGGCCGCACTAACATGTTACAAGGAAATCTAATAGCCATCAGGGAATGTAGGGGACCAATTCTATACAATTTGTCCATTTTTTATGGAACGGGAGTGCATACTCAGGTCGGATTACTTGAAGTGGCAGCGTAGGAAGGTGTTGACCTAATATTTGATCGTGACCCTGTTGGCTCAATAACTAAACGAGTATTGGACCGACTCCAAAAGTGAGGCATGACCGCTCGAAAAACGATAGCGATCGTAGTTTCATGTCACTTTTCCTAGGCGGATTGGATAGTTTTACTCCCATCGGCTTGCATAGCGCGTTCGAAGTCTTATCGATGCAAATGGTTATACCTCCCCTCTCGATACACCTTTCACTCTTACAACACCACGTGCAAGACACGCGCAAAAGGGAAATAATCTCGCGACAGAATCGCGCCAATTAGGAAACGATTCGGGTGGGCTTCAACAACAACAAGCGTAGGTAACCCTTATTACAAGCTGCACTACGCGAGAAGCGAATTTTCCGAAGGCATGAGTCAGAAAGGAGAATTTGTTACCACTAGAGATTTTAATAACAATTGCCCATATCCGCATATACAACTTGATCCTTCTAAGCAATAAGGCTTGCCAGAGGGTTAAATTTATAATATATAGAGATATAGCATATGCAAGCAAAACATTATCATTGCATTTTAAATCTTAATGTCATAAATAAATTCAATAAAAATAATATGGTATTAAAATTTTAAGGAATACTGAAACCAAAATAGGAGATTTTACATTACTTATAAATGTTAGGTTATTTAAGGGATATATTTTTCGTTGCCTATGTGTCAAAAGGATAGGGTATTTATCAATAAGTATTCTAATACGATAAAATGTGCCTGTATAATGAATTAATTTTTGAACTTTAATTAGGTCAATAATGATGGCATTAGCTAGAACTAAAAATAATCAGCATTTTTTTAAGGTTTAAGAAACGCATTGACAACTGAGGGAAAATATGTGGCTCATAGATTGTCCTTTAGAAGACTACCTCTCCAAATTGGGCTTTTAAGCTATAATTCATAAATGGAATTCTCCCCATGGAAAATCACAATATACGCAACTCGCTTTATCTACTTAAGATTTTCCAGAAGCATATTTTGGATAAAAATCAATTTGTATAAAGGAAAATCCTAGTATTTATCTGTAAATTATTAGAACTCGTATTAATAATTACTAATACTGCAAAGTAAAAGTAATTATTTAATAGACGATCTCATGGTTAAAATGTCCAGGTATTATACACCAATAGCGTATTCAACTCTTTTAAGGTCTTAGAGCCTTGTCTAGAATCAAGTCACGAGTTTTAATTAATGTATTCACCATTAAGAAGAAAATTAAGTCCATTAATTAAAGCCAAACCTTGAACTCATCTCGGAAAAAAATATAAAAAACAAAATACGTGAGGAATTGATTGGTACCTCGTCCTTCATTACACATATACGTCCACGCATAAGCCTGCCTCTTGGGCACCTGACTATTTACAACGAGTATGGAAGTGGATTTCTTTAAGAGGTGATTTGCTTTGATATAAATCCTCAAGCCCCACCCACATTCCATATTTCCTCCATCAGACACACACTTAGGTTCGGAATGAGAGGCAGGAATTCAGAGAACAGAAGTTTTGATTGTTTGGCTCTTTCCAAGGACAAAAAGTCGACCTTTGACGCTTTCAATTTATCACCTACAAGGAGATGAATAGCAAACAGATTCCGGAGTGTTACATGCAGGACCATTGTTCCAAAAAACATCCATTTACATGCATCACAATACGTTACTCAGCATCTACCTCATTCGAACACTCGGACGTGAAATATAACTCGTGAACGGGAGCGTAGATAGCGTGACCAAACAAAGCACATATCACGAAAGCAACGGTAACATGAAATATGGGCTGATAGATTCTATGAAAACAAACCTAAAGGAGCCGTATCAAAAAATGACTATCGCAGAATGATCTCTCAAATGGTGCTCCAACCCAGCGACTGGTTGAATAGGTGAAGGTAGACCTCACCACGGACTACTAGCAAGCCATAGGTGCGAAAAGCTAGCGAATTCAGGCAAAGGAGCTATATAGGATATTTGCTCGCGGAAGCTCACGGACTTGAACTCGGGTCCTCCGAATCAAGGGCCAAACTTTATACCATCCACCACACTACCCAGCCTAATGTGAACCACTATTATACGTCAATGCAAGAAATTAGTGGGATGATATTTAAATTATAGAAATATAGTCATGGCAGAGAATGAACTAGCTACACGGAAAAATCATACTAATCCGATGAGACGCATAGCGAAAACGTAAAAAAATCACAACCTTCCGTGACTAGTAATAAATGCGCAAAGCTCATTCTGAATAATGGACTTTAATCACTTCATCTAAATTCGGCAGACAAAATAATCATGCGGAGCTATACGGCCAAGGTAATCAACTATTTTCCTTCGGATTATTAAAAGAATAACTTTTTCACATACCTAAGCCATTCAAAATTTGATCATGGTACTAAGTGCTCAGATATCCCGAGGATTACATTTAGAAATCGTTCCCAGTAGCGAGAATCAATTGGATAAATTGTCTTATTTGTTACCACGCTTTGCCTACAATCATCTGGGTTAGGTCAAACTGGAATTTTTACCCCTGCAATACGAATTTTAATATCTAGGAATTCACGTAAACAACTAAAGTCTCGAAGGGATGTACATTTGGTTATGCCTATACTGCGCAATGAAACATATTAGATTTTTCTGTAGAAAGTAGATGAGGTTTTAATGCTAATTATCCTCCCAAATGCTATATTTTATTTGATTTCCCGTGAAAACCTAATTACCAATTGCTATTTATGAACAAAAGGATTACTACAACAAATTTCTCTCCAAAAGGTTTTATGTTACTTTCTTTAAAAAAATATAGCATCAAATGTTTTTTAACAAAGCAATATTAAAGTATAGAGATATTAAGATAAGAAATTGCGGCCTACAAATTCGGCCTCGTATTTTTCCCGCAAAAAAATTAAGGCAATGCTTTTGAAAGACTCATCAACCCTTATCCGATTGATTCATAACAGAGGGGTTTGTTAGGCTTGTTATGATTAAAAAGGTGCCTCTAGGCAAAATACGAACCTAGGCCTAGCGAACAAGTCTGTCATCTACCGTACGCTCTCTCATCTCCCGTTTAACCGACTAGCCAAATCATCCTTACGATCGCTTATTCCAATCACAAGGATCTCTATCAGCAATCAATATCCTAACAACATCCAGACAACATTTTCGGCGTTAACATATGACATTCGTGCAATATCCATGTTAATCCCATTAACGTTGTATGGATATTTGTAAAATATCCAAAGAACGTTGTCCCACCTAAGAACGTTGCAGGGACGTCTAGCAGTGAACATGGGGGTCCATATAACTACATCTCTTAGATATCTTCACAACATCCAATGAGCAGATAATGGATGAACTTATTATGGTTTTTAGTAATCCCCAGACTAACAAAAAACATTTGTCCTCTTCAATTCAATACAGAACATTTTTTACCCACGGATATTGATTGGTATAACAATTTTTTAATATTACGGATATTGCGTCTTGGATATCTACGTAACATTGTTTTTACAACTCGTCATGTATGTTACAAAGAGGATGTCAATATAACATTTCCCAAATATCCATCATGAAATAACATCGTGTTTTGGATATATAAACCTTATCTAGATATCTAATGGATATCGTCTGCTGCTTGGGATCCAAGTCACGGGCGTAACTCCTATGTTTCGCAAATACTAGCGGGGTACTCGATATCATGAGAACCACTTTCTTACTATGTCATTTTTACCAGTACGTACTATATTTCATCGCTAAAATCGTGATCAGTTCTGTAGAAAGGAAAATACGAAATCTAATTGAGAAAATAAATAAAATCTCCGATGTGAATCAGTCGGAAAGCTAGAATCTGATAAATTTCTTTTTACATCATTGTGGTTATCGTTTATTAAGAAATTTTCCATTTAAGCCAAATTTCAGTCCTCTCAAATTAATACTAAGGCCCTTCCAACGCCTATATTTGCACTGTTTATTTTCAAGCTTATTTTACTCAAGCTTTTCAAGCGGTCCGCAGTATGATCATCACTTGATTCGTGTTTTGACATAAGCCATATCATTCAGTTGGTAATCAAACAAAAAGCGGTTATGAGTCAAAGCTTTATTTTTAGTGGTTCTTTTATGCGCAGAAATATTTAAAAATTAATCATTAAAATTTTTCGTAATAAAAAATTGCTGGAGATTACAGTGCCCACGGAAAAGCCTGTTTTTTTTATCGACAACCGAGTATCCAAATTTTCATGAAAATGACAGTAAAGTTCAATAACTCGGAGGAACTTTTATGATTAACGTAAATAATCCAACTCTACGCCAGACTTCCGCATCACGCAAGCACAACACTTCCGAGATAACTAAAGGCACGCCAAGTAGCACTAAAGTGTTCCCCTCCCCAACCCCGTGCCAAGGTCAGTTAAAAGGAGTATCTCCCGAAATCACCCAAAGGCACTAATGCGTTCCGGGGTCACATCCGGGTCGACCAGTTCAGAATATATGTATAGCGGCGGGAGGAGAGGCAGTGGATGGAGAACGGGGGAATCACCCACCCCTTTTAAACCAGAGTCGAGAGCGCTCGCAAAGGTGGAATTCTATTTGAGAAGAAGAAAAAAAAAGAATGGAGAATGTGCGCACGCGAATGCTATAAGGCAGAAAGGGCGCGGCTTGATATTTCACCCCGCTATATAGCTCCACCACGCTGCAGGAGGAGGAGACTTTAACGCTCGCATGGAAAATGTCGGGCGAGGAGGTAAAGGGCTGCAGGTTAAGGCGGAGACTTTAACGCTCGCATGGAAAAGACCGGGGGAGGAGGAGGTAAGGTTGGTAGTTTATGGCTCGGGTCCTCGGGCTCGCGGGAGCGTTTTAAGAGAGCGGGACGTCTCAATCGGTTCCCCGTTAACTGCAACTCCGCCATCGGTGTGGAACCTCCACTTCCACTCCTCCTCCTTCTTACCAACCACTTTCTAAGCCAGCTACCGAGACGAGGAATGTGTCAGGGAACATGCAGAGGAGAAAAGAAGGCACATAGAGGGTCTTATTGAGAGGCAATGGAAGGGTTGATGAAGGGAAAGAGCAAAAAAAACTAACAGACTGTACTAACCGCTCCACTCCGATTTCTGATTAAGAGGCGGTATGAAATCCACAAATTAAGGGTTGAGGAGGCTTGTTTCTTTCTAAAAAAAAAGATCTGATACTTTCCCAACGCATGCTGGTAGTGAATATTGCTCGGAAGCTCCAACGGGTAATCTCCTCCATGGCTTCCGGCGTTTCGGGATACGAGTCGCATTCAATTCTCAGGGCTGAGCTGCCGATGTTTCGGGGTAGGACTGGCACTACGTAACGCCAGCAGACATGCAGGAGATTATCCGGTGGAGCACCAGACCAGCATTCACTAACAGTATCTTTCTCTTGCTCACCAGTGACAAGATGCCATACACGAAATTAAAATACTGGGTTCGTGTCACTTAATTGGGTGACAAATAACTGACCTCGGAGCGGCCCTCTATATATTATATAAACCCTTATTCTCAAAGCATCCCATTCCTAGAATAATGCAAACAAAAATTATACAGCTGCTTGAAAAGCCAAATCTCGGCTATTCCTACATATGCTATTAGAAAATCTCTCCTTGTTAATGAAGATGGTATCTTTTGGGATTTACTACGCGTTGGTCCATATTTATTCCGGACGACAGTTTTGCTGGAGTTGAAGTCGGCTTCTTCAAGTCAATGAAGTAACGATGCAGAATCTTTTCCGCCTTTTAAATCCTAGCCTTATGTCATGTTGCTCCTGATTGGCTGGTGCCAACAGGACCTATTATTTAATTACCGCTTGATTTCGCGAGCTCTATATGAGGTTTGATGTAATATTAGAACACCATAAACTTGGGTAGGCAGATCAATTTTACTAGGGAAGGTAGATTAATAGTTAAATTTTAGAAATAGTCATCAGAAGAGTTTAAAATAACTGCGTTAATTAATTGGGCCTTCAGGTGAATTTTATCAAATCTAGATATTAGTAAGGGGTGAACTTATTCTCCGCCTAGCGTAACCAACTTTCGGGTTGAAATATTGATATGGAGTACAAATATTAACTTTCAATAATAAATGAGTTTTCAATGAAAGAGATATGTCCAAAGAATACGTCCTAGAAACGCCCACGTTCACCACTGAATATTGCATCCATCACTATGTTCCACAACAACTCGCTTGTAAGTACTGAATTCACCCCTCTTCCCTAAAAATTGCTCTGAAGGAACACAGAGAATTTCAAATCTTCTAACACAGAGAATTTCAAATCTTCTACGGCTTGTATTGCATGAGTAATCATAACTGAGGTATTATTCCTATTTAGCACGGAGAATATAATTTTTCTTGTTTTTCCATCATACTTCCGCTAAAATGTTTAGAATTAATAAGAGCAACAAAATAAGGAAGATATATAACTGAACGATATAAAATATCAATTTTCATTTCAATAGCTTCAACTGTCAGCAAATGCCAGCTTTGCCAGCGTAATGGTGTATGTTCTGTTGATTCCGTGACCCTATTATACGACCTTACCGAACTAAATTAAATACTAATTCCATTAGATAATGAATTCAGTTCTCAATCAATAATTTGACATTACATTAGAAAAGATAGAAGATGAAGGTAGTTACCGACGGTAAAAAAAATTATAAGACGCAGATTGCTCAACTAAACCATCTGAATTTCATTACCTTGAGAACTTAAAACTGGCCAAACACACAAGACAACGATAATAGGAAAGAGCTGAGGACACGAACATGCTAACATACAAATGAAATTAAACTATATTTCAGTAATAGAAAACGAAAAGTTTGCGTAGTGATTAATGCGTAATTTATAACATGCCAATAAATGCATGCAGATAGCTAGTACTGACAATTACAATAATTTATTAACTATACATTCAGAGCCTACTTTTCCAAGTCCCAGTCACGCTATCCTAGAAGTCAACTATCGCAGGTATTGTGGTTCCATATTGTATGCGGAAAAAATTGCATCTTAAATCTATCGGTTCTGCAGTTCCTAATCTTATCCTCGAGATTGTTTCCACTGCAGAAATTAGGCACACCGGGAAAAGAGTATTCTACGTGAAATAACCACAAAATATTTTTCCCTTCGATCGTTCAGACTTTCCCACCTGGTTTTGTAAGAAATTATCCCTCGCCTCCCCCTGAAACAAGGAACGCGATCGCCGTCGATCCGTTTAATTTTTTTGAGCACATCACACAGGTAACTACAGTTAATCGATAGTTTCCGTTCCCCTCCCTCACAGGAGTTCTCCTTCGCTCAAGGACGTCGCGTCGCTTTATACCGTTGTCCTATTAAAGTTTTCCCTATTCGGGGTTTTGGATACGTGGCTATTACGTACCCGTTCACGCCCACTTCAAACGGCACGTATCCTCGAGTCGAACCCTCGTCGTCTCACAGACGCCACCTCATCATTCCCAACCCTTAGACGAACCGTTCACATATCCCCCCACCTCAAGCACCTCAGGACCAGCACTCAAAGAATAAAGGGCTTTTTTTCTTGGATGATGAACCGAAATAGTACATGCCAATGAAGTTCTAAAAACTTTGCTCCCGGTAATATCTCGAGATAATGTAAGAAAATGCCAGAATTTTCCATTCCGATTCCCCTCTCCACCCCACCATAATATATATACGGATGCACTACCTTTCCAAAGCACTTAAGTCTTGAGAGGTCCCCGGCAGTCGGGAAGAAACGTTCATTCATAAGCCAAAAATCGCGAGTTGACCGAAAAGATTATTTGATTGACAGTGCATACCAATATTTCAAGAGCAGCGCTGATCGAAAATCTTCAAAGTGTTTACCTTATAGTAGCACTATGGAGGCTAATCATCCAAGTAATTTCGAATTTTCGCTCTATGTTATTTTCAAATTCTAATTTTAAATACCGCAATTTTTATAGTATTTCTTACGATTGTACATCCGTCGAAAAAATGAAGATTTGTACAATA
The DNA here is from genome assembly GCF_921293095.1 of Ischnura elegans. NCBI lineage: Eukaryota > Metazoa > Arthropoda > Insecta > Odonata > Coenagrionidae > Ischnura > Ischnura elegans. The sequence goes on from NC_060250.1 coordinate 81,313,625, forward strand.
ATTTAACGCTGTTTTCACGTTAAAGAAACAAATACAGCTGAGCAAAAAAACCTGTATTAATGTTATATATAAAGTATTTAATTTTTCCCGAGCTATACCTCCAGCGATATCTTTTGAGGGACCGAAGATATGATAAGAAGATCGACCCATCATTTTCTGAATCACACGGATATTTCCACCATCCCTTTTCCCATCGCTTAATCCGTCACTTTCGAACACACTAATTTCGTTCAATTAAAAGAAAAGCGTAGCGTTACAGTCACTGTTAGTGGCCGCACGTTCTAATTGGCTCCAGGACGTCGATAGGAAAAATAATTTTTCCCGAGGACATTTTATAACGCCGAATATAAATGTTTTTTCACTTGAAACTTATTCTAAATATTATTTTCCTCTCAATTTTTACCTGGAGAGGGACGTCCTCCGAGCATTTAGTTCATATTATTCCCGAGAAATATACACTGATGTATAATCATCCCCGAGGATTAGTTATCACATGGATATATTGAAACATAAAATGTGGCATAAGTACGATATACCCAAAAGGCAATTTTTTTCTCATGGGAATTCACGTATTCACGAATTCCCCGCCGTTCGCGTTGCAGTCTTCGAAATACTTCAACGTAGGATAAGATTCTCCAAGGGCAAAATTATTCAGGATAATCACGTTAAGCTAGCATTAAGGGCATACTCACTGCCGTTTTTCTCTCTCGGGATTATTAAAAATACTAATAAAAAAACTACAATAATTGAGGAGTTACTGGAGTTGATATCTTTAGTAAATAAGGTACATTAGTTTTTTGATTTTAATATTTTAGCGATTTTAATTCAGTCTTCCGTGTTATCATTTCCACACATCAATAGGGGCTTGACAGAAAACGGGATTCAAAAAACTTCCATATCTCCCCCGAGGATTGAGACATTCCTTTATGATTGGTCCAAGGCAGATCCCATTTTCCAAGCCTATCATGAGAAACATATAGGCACTTGGTAACGTTACTGAAAGAAGAAGAGATCCAGAATTGTAATACTGATAACTTCATAACCTCAGCCGCAGGGTATACTGGAACATAGATCACCATAAGAAGCTGAACGGTTATGCGCTGTACCGTTGAATGTTCTTGTAACGGACTGTCACATTATGCTAGACTCATGGATAATACATGGAGACCAAGAAACGATACCCAAATATTAGCTGCTATAAAATGCTCTTTGGGACAGTATTCAACCGGCAAAGGTCCCTATTCTGATGATGAAGTAATGTTTTATTACGCTGAGAATAAAAAGGTTGTAGGCTCTCTATCTCTTTTTCTTTTTACGAGCTATATTCAGTTTTCTCATCCCGATGCCAAGCTCTTAAAATGTACTTCCTGCACAAACAGAAATCGTCCCATCATATATTCACTAACCTTTCATCATCTTTTTAACATTGCCGCAAATATCACAAAATTATTCCCTCTCTTCCTATGTAATGTATTTTCCTTTCTTTCAATGCATTATCTTAAACTGAGATATTCCGGGGAAGCTGGGACACCTCTTTCTTTGTAATTTTAGTGCTAAAAATATATGATAAATGATCAAACCTTACTAAATATAAAACCATATCCAACAAGACCTTTATCTCAGAAATTTGTCTGATATCTTGAAACAATCAGGCGCGGGCTCATTGATCAACTTAAGGCTGGAAGGCGATACTTGGTGGAACTTGGTGACAGGAAACATAATAAAGATACACTTTTGTATATTCCATAGAAGTTTTAATAACCGACCCAGGTTTCGACAGTACACTATGTCTTTGATAAACCTTGAAAATTACACAGTGTACTGTCAAAACCTGGGTCGGTTATTAAAACTTCTGTGGAACATAAAAAAGTGTATCTTTATTATGTTTCTTGCGGGCTCATTGGCCAGGAATTCGAAAGTTGTAACCCAGAGTCAACGCCGCGAAAACACGAAGAGAATACGGTTGTGAATAAATATATGCTACACTTTCATTATGCCCTGTTGTCATCATGATGAGTACAACCAGCGAGGGCAAAATAGATACGGGAACACTCGAGGGTAAAGATTGGAAGACGAGAAATATGGCAACCCTCATCAAACGGGCATTACATTCTCCTCTTTATACAAGGGAGAGCTCGTTGAAAGATTTCCTTGCAGAGAAACGCGTCCTAGGAGAGATTTAGAAGGCCGTGGAGGAAGTAAGTGACAAAAGAGGAAGTCGGCTACCGAAATCCACTAAGGGAAACGGCGGACGAAAACCATCCAAAGAAGGAAATGACTCGAGAGAACCCGTTAAGAAGATACGAGTGGGAGGAGAAGGCAGGGATACGGAACGGAAGATTCATGGAGGACTAGAAATAAATGAGCCTGCCCAAAAATAAAACGAATGAGCCTCACGAGAACTCGCATCCATACAAGCCCTTTAGTAAAAACCCCGATAAGGAGAATAAAAGACTGTTTTTTGGCTAGACCTTGAAAAAAGTACCAGATAAAAGTAAAAAGAACAATATCAGCATGAATTTCCTCAATAGGTGCACTCGAAGAGACTTATACTCTTTACTTAACTTTTCCTAACTTAAAATTTAGAATTTCTAACTCGCGCGGTAATCCGAGAAAATTTCATTAATTCTATTTGCCGAGAAAGTGCAAAATCATACACATACAAGAGAATTGTTTGCAACACTTAACAATTACGTGTATAAGGCCGTTTTTGCTGAGGATATTGTGATGTAAAAGAAATAATCAAATTTAATATCAAAATATTAAACTGGAACGCAAAGTATAAATGCCAATCAATGTGTGCAAGATTTTAATCAACTTACGGAATTATAATATTAGATACAAACGGCACTAGGCGGTTTATAAAATCTTACGTGAATGTTATTTGTGCCGAGCTTTTGATCTTGATAATCTATACCTAGATCATATAATTTTCCAATAAACAAGCTCCAATAATAATTGTATACATTTAAAATGTCGAGAAAAATCATGCTACAAGGAGGTTTAAAAAATTGCTATCCGCCATTGCGCTACTCTCTCCTATGCTAGTACCATTTAAGATGATTTGCGAAAGCCTTAGCATCACATATTTTCTGTCCCTTAAAGATTGAAATTTCAAATTTTTGACCACGATAGATGAGAATATCAAAGTTAAACAGTAAAGTAACTCGGGTAAATAACCCGGTGGACATATTAATTTTTCGGTCAAAAATATTTCCCTCTAAATAAAAAAACTCACTGCTACAATTCAAACACTACCATCTACAGAAACAGCCAATAGCGGTATTTCCTGTAATGGAAAAGTGAAGGGGTGGGCGTGCGTCACATGAAAACATTCTTGTCCTTGAAATCTTCTTCAGAAGCCAGTAACTGCTCATTAAATTTTTGCAAGGTGGTACGAAATTCACCGGGTCAGCTAGTTATTTATATAAAACAACGTCGAAAATCATGTTAGCTACATCATTTATCACTCGAGAACGGCTGCACCGATTTGAATGACATTTAGTTGTTTGATTCGTGTCTACCCTGGATAACTTGATGGAAATCCTTAATCGTAGGAATAGAAGGAATAATAACTTTGCTATTTCCAAATGGTAATTTATTGAGACCGACCATTGTTTCTTTACAACGTTACACCTTGACAATGCTACGCAGTAACGAAACCACGGTCGGTCTCGATAAATTACCATGTGAAAAAAGCAAAGTTATAATTCCTTCTTTTCCTACAGTCATATCTACTCATATATCCTCTAAAAATTCACGCGCTCGTCAAAACATCCCCTTCCACCAATCCACCTTCTTCAACATTAAATGTTTCCCGGCACTCTCAGAATCGAGTCGCAACCTTGAATGGCTGAAAACACACTCGCAAAAAGTCAAACACACACAAAGCGAAACGCACACGTGTTCCAGAGAGAACCGGTTGGCGCAAGTTTACAATGGAGTTGCTGCAGACGTTTCATGCCGAGAAAAACCTCTTGTCCACTAATTATCGCACGACAACTTTAACCGCGATTCAGGAGAGAGAATTCAGTGTTATATCCCCTAATGAATAAGGGAGAAATTCAATGAAGAAGGATATTAAATCTGTAGAGTTTACTATAGCGGGTTATTCAGCGCTTATGATAGATATTAAATACTTTGCCAGCAGATTTAAATGCATTGAAAAAAGCTGATGATGAAAGTCTTCCTCGGTGTTAGTAAGTAATCAAGTAAAAGTAATCGTATTACTTGTTACGATTACTTAAGCGGTAATTTTTAATTGTAACGATTAATTTTTTTTCGAAAAGTAAGTTTTATCTGTAATTTACTCCTCAGGGTGAAATATGAATCGTTCATTTCTTTTTAATCGTTGCCTGCCGCTAATCGACGATTACTTAACTGATTTCACTGATTTACCTAGGTTTACAGATAACTTCAAGTCCCTTATTGCCATAATTTGCTTGTTTAGGTTCAGTCACTCCTATGCTGTAGCCTGCTTATGATGAGTACAAAATATGCCAGCCCTTGTGCCGTTACGGTAGTTATAATTGTTATTATTGTATTGCCAGAGAAATTGCAACTTTAGCAATTTCTACGACTTAATATTCCACATTTTTACTGCAATATCCGACAGTTGCCAGGTGATCTCTACAGGAGAAAATCTTACAATAATTCATTGTAACTGCAATTTTACAACTACACACGACTGTTTAGGTTGCTTGCTAGACAGTATGCAGATGTACATACCATAAATCTCTTTCTGAGGCATTTTCGAAGGAAATGTGCATCTCCATCTAAAACAATACAATGTAAAAAGTAAATATTATTGATAACTTGTATGATGTGAGGCACGAAGTTGTTGAAGCTCGTAATTTTAGTAAAATTGGACATTGCAATATTTCCACTGAGTTCTATTTATTTATATTTTATAAATATTTCTATGTCCAGTTTTACAATAAGTATTATTGAATATTTAAATGAATTTATAATCCCATAAGAAACAGTTATTCAAATGCTGGTAAAATTTAATGAAGCCATTGAACAATTTCTGAATGTATGCTAAGTATATATTTGATAACGGTCGATAATGAAGTAATTTCTTCTAGGGGGTTTAATCACTCTCTTTTGCACATCGATACCTCCACAACACAAATGCTCCACAATCTAGTACTACTAGGGCTACTAGATGAGCGGATTTGATTCGGTTCAGCGTTTGTGCAGTGGAGGTATCGGCATGTAATGTTATTTATTTTTCCCAAGAAAAATAGTTGAAAAACTTGTATTTAACAATCAATAGGTATTAAACCACGTAACACCCAAAGCACACAATTTTATTATGCCTACGAGTATCTAGCTAGCTATTTCGCTCGTAAAATACCTTAGTGGACAATTTTCACCATAATACGGCTCTATTACCACAGGAATAGAAGGATCAACAACTTTGCTATGTCCACATAGTAACAGCTTTATTATGTTTCCACTACGATTATTACCCAGCAATAGAGAAGCCATACCAAGGAAAAATATGTAAGCGTCAGCAGCGTTAGAATACCGATCACGTTTGTTATCATTAAATCCTATCACCACGGTTTTCTTCGCTTCACACATATTTTATACGGGTTCTGTATTCCGTTGGAAAGAAACGCAGAACCCTTTCGATTTATCGGCGTCGCCGACTTTACCATAATTGTATGAGGCATTATCTTTCCCAGACCTTACGGGATTCTTTAATTCACATGGGGTCTCAGCAACTCATTTCCACGCCCAGCCTAACGGATACAATAACAGGGAACCCGTCCAAGAGGTCCAAAAATGACGGAATAAACGAATGGATATCCATAATTTTCGTGCCATACATGTATGAGCTACAACTAAGGTCTCTGAAGAAATTCGTTGGTAACGGAGAAGAAACAACTGGAATGCTTTGACAAGAAATTATAGAAAATCATTTTGTGTACAAAGATAAGAACAAAAAACGAAGATGAAATATTTATCGCTTGGCAACCTCGAAGAAGAATTTCATTGCCTCCCTAGTAAACGGACAGAAAAGGATGATACTAACGCACTCTCAACGTAATTTTTAAAGGTTCATCAACTCTTTCATGGGTATGACCTCAGCAATGATTAACTCGAGCAGTTTTCGTAACAAAGCTTCTGAAGATGATTGAGCGTCGAAACGCCAAGACAGCTAAAGAAGAGTGAGTCGGCTTTCAAAGAACGTGAGAGATAGGAGGATATTTTCCGCTTGAGTAAAGAATCTTCTTAACTCATCCCCAGGTGGAAATTTTTTCAATCGCTAACTTCCTTAGGAAATCAACTAAAGGCTACGGTTGTTCTAATAAAGTTGCGAAACTAATTTAGCTTCAGATATTTTTTTCTAAACATTCTCAGTTTTTTCGTTTGTCGCCAGTCATTATTGTTGCATGGACAATAAGCATTGTTTAAATTTATTCATTAGTCACATTATTTTCAATACGAGATTCGGGTGCAACATAATTAAATTTCATTATTCTACACCGACAAAATGTCAAGGCTAACTTTTTTAGAATACGTTTTTGTCAAGAGCAAGCCCATTTTCATAAAATCAATTGATTTCATAAAAAATTTACCCTAAAGAAATAGAAACAATGTTACATTTGAGACGTCATTCTAATATCATCCTGCGAAAGTGAAGCTCTTGGATAGCTTGACTCAGGAAAGGAAAAATAATCTCTGCATGCACAGTTAATAACTTGCTACATTTTTTCAATACTAGCAATCTCCATGCACTTCTTGGCATGTTATAACTCACGCATGGATCACTTTCTACGCTAACTTTTCGTTTTCTACAACTAAATAATAGTTTTACTTGCACGCTAGCATGTTCGTGTCCTTAGCACTCTCCTAGTTTCTGGTATGACCGCGTGTCGTTGTCGGGTGGCCTGTGTTTGGCAAGCGAGGGCGTTTCTAATTAAGGCTAGGATGAGTGCTGCATGCCTGGTGTGGATGCCCCTGTGCCCTGTGGTGGCTGGCACGGTACCTCTAAAGTGAAGATGTAGATATCCCCTCTCATTCACCCATGGGAAGATTAGGAAGGATGTTTGTAGATGTAGTTATAATTCGTGGATATATTAAAGGGGTAAGATTACAAGGAATCGATTCTTAAATTGCTCCTATTGTCTCAATGGACTTCGCATTAATACCTCGACGTTGTATTTTGCACACTTTCTTCCGAACCACGTTTTAACAATTTTACGTCAGCATGAAAAAAAATCCTTTTGGATACAACATCAGCATCTAGACAACGTCAGCAGAGGAAATGCATACCGTCGCCGGGTAGAATAGGGTTTTTCACAAACTCGAAGTCTTTCAACAGTCTCATACAAATATCTTCTCCCAAGGACAGATTAGTTTTGACAACTCACCACAGAGCATCACCCAGGCATTACGACAAAAAGATCGCAGCCGAGGATAAGCACGACTTTTATAAATTTATTCCAACACAACAAAGCACGATGACGCATCTGAAATTTCAAGTCTGCCAGCTAGGGCAGGTTACTCAGCGAAATCACGGCTGACAGTACGAGTAGTCTATGAGGAAGAGAAGTGATACTACAAAACATCAATGAAGCACACAATATAATGAGGTAGAATGGACGGATGTACTAATCGAAGAATTCCAAAGTTCATCATCCTAGTAAGTTTTTTTGTAAGTAGATTGGTTTGGCGTAAATCTCCACTCAATTCTCCTATCAGCTAATCTTTTCACACCTACGTATTTCTTCTCTTTCACAACCTTCTCCACCCATACCATATATTTCTTTCGTCTTCCTTTTCTGTTCTTGCCATCTTGCCCCTCGACGATATCCTTAATCAAACCATCATGTCTAAGGTGTTCCTTCTTCTTGTCAAAGTTTTCATGAGGCTTATCTTCTCCCCTACTCTTCTCAAGACCGTTTTTCACGGGGTAAGGAATTGCACAGGTTGGAAATGCATTAATTTCTAAAATTGCGTGGAATTGCGCGAACACATGAACGAAATTAGAACAGGGGCTATTTTCCATCTCACGTCCACGCATCCTCGCATGTGTTCTAGTAATTCACCGCTTTACACGACGCAATTTTGACTGCGCTTTCGTACACACGTCAGATCGTGCAAGTACGTGCCCCGTGTAAAACGGCCTTTAGAACTTCATTATTTACTCGTCTATCCATATGATTATTATCGTTTTCTTTAGCATCAAATTTCAAAGGCCTCTACCCTAGATTTCTCCGCGGCTGTCATTGACCATGCCTCACTTCCGTAGAGAGGCATACTCCAAACGTAAGTACTGATAAACTGTTTTCTTACTTCTCATTAATGAAATCAAAGAAAAGGCACTGGGAGTGAATATCCATGGAGAAAAAATTAGCATGCTAAGATTTGCCGATGACATTGCCGTTATAGCAGAATCAGAGACGGATTTGAAACATATTCCGGTTAATATGGGTAGGGTAATGGGTAAATATCAACTGAAAATAAGCACGAAGAAAACCAAGATCTTAGTATGCAGCAGAAGAGAAGAAGTCAAGACTAATATTAAAATAGGGAAGCAAAAACTGATAGAGGTTGATGAATTCGGTTATTTGGGAAGCAAGATAACTAGTGACGGGAGAAGTAAGAAAGAAATTATCAGCAGAATAGCCCAGGCGAAGAGAGCATTCCACCAAAAGAGAGACCTGCTTACAGCTGGAAACTTAAATATGGAAGTAAAGAAACAATTTATAAGAACCTACATTTGGAGTATGCTCCTAGACGGAAGTGAGGCATGGGCAATGACCGCAGCGGAGAAAGCAAGGATATAGGCCTTCGAAATGTGGAGCTACAGGAGAATGATGAAAATCAAATGGATCGACCGATTTAGTAACGAGGAAGTCCTAAGATAAGTAGGAGAGAAGTGAAGCCTCATGAAAACCTTAACAAGAGGACGGATCAACCTTATAGGCCACATCTTGAGACATGATTGCCTGATGAAGACAATCGTCGAAGGACGAGTGGAAGGCAAGAACGGAAAAGGAAGACCTCGAACAAAATATATGGAACAAGTAAAGAAGGTTGTGAAAGAGAATAAATACGTAGGTGTGAAAAGATTAGCTGATAGGAGAACTGAGTGGAGAGCTGCGTCAAACCAATCCTAGGATTGTTGACCAGAGATGATGATGATTTAAGTTCCCACTGTCATCATATCTTTCTTTCGGGGAATGTTTTCTTCGCCTGGGTTATTCTGCTGGTAATTACATTCCAACGTTAGGGTAAATGAAATAAAATCTCGGTCACCGTCATATTCTTTAGCGTTAAGCCTGATTGAAATCCTTTTTGGCCTCGCCCGTAAAAAAAATCGAGTAATAATTCACTCGTGCGGAAGTTTCGCATAATGGTCATATTTAATTTGGCTGCTTTTTGTGTCACAGTGACAGCGATCAACGTCTGAGAATAATCTGCTCGACAATGAGGCCTCAAAATCGCGATCCTTCGGTCGATGCCCCGGGCTGGCCTCAAACCGGAGGCCTTGAAATACAACCAGGTAGGGAGCAGAGCATCAATCATATAGACCAGTTAAGACGGCATAGATAACGAGTCTCCTCGCTCGAAATCGACCTTATTAGGCCGAGCATCGAGGTCTCGAAAATATTTTAGCTCTGAAACGATTCCTACTCGCTCTTACCCCGTAGATAAGTTCGGACAAGAGCGTAGCTCGAACTAGCCGCAGGCAGCAATAAATTACCTGCGCGTCAACGCATAAATTTCCGCTATTCTATTTAGCTGATCCACAACAATTAAGTCTCTTCCCACAATTTTCTGAAAGTTTCAAGCCTTTGAATAATGGATGCGGCCCTTCCGCGTTTTCACTGATTTATCACAGGATTCTATTTACGTTATTAGGACTTAGGAAATGAGAAAACGCAAACAAAAAGGCTCATTAAAAAAATATCGCAATAATTACTTGCTTGGGTAACGGAATGGTTACGAAAATCAGGAAGTAATTCTATTTATTAATTATTTTGACAAGTTAAAGTAACGCAAGGAATTAAAATTCCTGTAGTTTCTCAGAGGCATGGCAGAAGTGCGAGTCTAACTTGCTACCCTTATGGGATATACGTTACGTAGGCTGACACGAACGCTTTTGAAAAAATGACGCGGGCTAGATGCATTAAAAATATGCTAAATGGTAGTGCGAGATATTTTAATCAAATTAGTTATAGGGTCAACGCAACATACAATTCAAAAGTCTGAAATGGCATGGGCAGTAAACTTAAAATAATTTTATACTTCTAGAGTCGAAAAAACGCATGAATCGCTCGCGTGATTAGTGATCCAATCCGAAGGATGCTTTCGTTAGGTGAGGGTAGCGTTAGCCCTGGACTAAGCTGCAAACGTGCGATTCCGCACATTCTAGGTGGATGGACCAGCTCCTTCCAAAGGCCAACGCGCACTTCGAGGATATTTTTGTTCAGGGATATCTAAGGCTTCACCCGGGATTTGAAACCAGTACCTACCGATAATTAGCTCAAAGCTACTGATCCTACCTTCTAATCCACCATACTTCCCAAAAAGAAATTAAATTTCTTCAATTAAAGATTCTTTAAAATACATCAATGGATGCCGACTGAAGCCACATGGAGAAGGCGAGATTGACGAGGAGTTCGGTGGTGCTAGACGTGCTGCTTGAAGATATAAATCTGATCAAGGAGATGTAAAGAAGGCAAAGAGTGTATTCTAAGCGAGTTCTATCCGCATGATTTTTCATTATGTCGACCGAAAATAGTGGACAGAATACAATGACAGGTGTAGACAGTGAAAAGAGCCAAAACTAGACTTAATATTCGGGAGCTTCGGGGTAGATAGAGACATATTCATCATCAATTTAAAGCATGCAGTGTAAGTGGTAGGGTTAGCCTCGCAGAGATCATCAGGTCATCTTGCCCCTTAGATTTTTTATAATTTTACCCAAAAATAATTTAAACAATTAATCCAACCACGGAAACAAGTGATAATAGTTAATGGATATGTATAGATATGGAGATAAATTTTTTAATCAAATCTTGAAGCTTGTACGTGGCGGAAGGGCTCCATATTAGCAATGAAAGACATTTCGTTCTTTAATAAACGAAGTATTTTTCATAGATAATAAATATACAACAAATAATGAACCAAATAATGAATAATGTGTGATTCAATTCCCCAATTAAGGTGGTATATTGTCAAGTATTTTCGGCGGTCATTCCAGCTCCACACCCGTTGCACTTGCATGTAATATCCCTATTTCAATCTTGGTTTCAACTCATATCCCTATTTATACTTTTAAAATGTGAACCAAAATTTTATTCAAACAATTTCCCTCTCAAGTAAAAATTTTACACAAATACTATAAGAACTAAGAATACTACTCATTTCGAACATCAAGCGGTAAGTTAAAGTATTTCAACAACATGATAGCCTATTGGTGTACTTTATGCTATAACATTGATGCCAGTACCAGTCGGCGAAGATGGAACGCAAAAAATTAACAAAATTAAAAAATTATTAATTCAAAATAATAATTAAATTTAAAAAATAATGCCTGAAAAATTAATAATGTGTAACTACCTTTAATGGGATTAATAATAATGACATGAGCTTTAGCTCTAAAAATATTCAGCATTTTTTAAAGGTTTAAGTAAACACTGACACCAGAGGGAAAAGAAATGGCACGTATATTGCCCTTGTTAAAAGATCACTTTTATAAATTGGGCTTTTAATTTATCAATCGTAAATTATATTCTCTACATGGAAAAACCCAACCTACGCAACTCGTTTTGGTTACTTCTTTTCGCCAAAATGCAGAAGTATATTTTGAATGAAAATCAAAGTATAACAAGGACTATTCCAGTCTCTATAAATTATTGGAACTTATCTAGGCGATTCCATGATTAAAATACCCAGGTGTTACAAATCAATACCAAAAACCCTACGTCAGTGCAACTCTTATAAGGTCTGAGTGCCTCATCGAGGATCAAGTCACAGGTTTTAATAAATGTATTCACCATTAAGAAGAAAATTAAGTCCATTAATTAAATACGAAAGCTAAACCTTGAACTCATATTGGCGAAAAATTATTAAGAGAAAAACATGTCAGAAATTGATTGTTTCCTCGTCCTTCAATACAAATGTAACAATATTTAAGAATATTTTCAGCCAACTGCAAGCAGAAAACTTCAGTCCTGGTCGGAGCCAAAGTTTCAATCCCGGTACCCGTTGATATTTCCCCTCAGCAGGGCGTGTACACTATGGCGCTGCCCTTTGTTCTGGGCTGGAATGTCGACGGACCTTCAACGCCACCCGACTTGCAGGCATCTCAAGGTAAAAGAGCTCGTAAGGTGTTCGGATCGCATATCTTAAACTGGATGGCCAAACCCGAGAAGCATTAGGCGTCTTTCTGTAGCATGATGAAATCGCAAGCACAACCCTTGCCAGGGAGGAAGAAATAACCATTTCAAGCGTGGGTGGGCAACAACCAAGATCGGTTAAGATAATTCAAAGGTCGCGACGATTATTACATTATTGTCACGAGCTTAAGGACAACGACTAGAATGAGAATCAATATCCAACCGCACTTTAACATTAAGATTATATTTTTCAAATAAGATTGAAGGCAATTTCTTTAACCGTGCAAGGTCGATCTATTTATTATCAGCCGTTGTCGACGAAAAAATTCTTAGAGTGACAATGTAAAACAGATACTATAATACTTAAAAACAGAAACTATACCATGTAATGGTAATTATTTTCGACAGCTTCCGTAATACACAAGCGAGTAAAACGTATTTCCTTGCGCTTATCTTTACAACGATGTAAGGCCGACATATTTTTGCATTTGAAAGTTGATTTGGTCAATACCTCTTAATAATAAAGGAAAACACTTTCTCTACTGCCGAAAAGTGTTAATTTTCTTAGAAAAACAAAAAAACATGACAGCAACCATACATTACACGAATACATTTATGGGAAAAATTTGATTCAAGTAGTATGCAAATACATTCGATGCAGACATTTAACGATATTTTCCCAGGAAAATGCATACTGTACTCCTCTATGTAACTCGCACAATTTCCTATCAATCTAAATTATGCGGAATTGCACATCATCCTAACCTGTTATTCGTTATTTAACATTAGCTCAAGCCGGACCCTCTAACGATTGAAAATTAACCTTTCCTTCTCCCGTGGCCTTCATTCATATTGCCTTTTATGGAACGAATCATACAGATGAAAGAGTTTCCTCACAAAGACATTTTTTCAATCCTTTTAATCTTTGGTTAGCCACTCTCAGATGGCATCAAATTACTTCTTTGGTCAGGTGTAAAATCCTATGAATATAAATAGGCCTATATATTACCTACTAAGGAGAATGAGATAGGTATTGCCATTGTTTGCAAGCATTCATACACTTCACACTAAAGAACAAGAATAGAACCAGAATATGACTCGCGACCATGTCATCGTCCAATCCGTTACAAGCTTTTTGAACGGAGAACATAACCGCCAACTTATTTTTTAATATCCTATGAAAACATATTGCCTCTTCATCCGTGATATTAGATACCGTGATGCATCTATTATAACGAACGAGTGCAATACCGCTATCTCTTAATTGAAAATCTTTTGTTACTTGCACAATTTTTTTTCAATTTCCCACTCACTTAATACGTAAAAGCCAGTTAATTAGTGCATTCTAGCTGTAGAATACACCCTATGCCGTTACGTCCGGCATTCATGGGAGTTTCTGTTTAATAACGAAAGACTTTCAAAGCCGAAGTCACAATGCCACAAGGGATAAGAATCCGAGAAATACCAGTCGAGGCTGACGACGCGGCACATAACTTTCGCAACCATATCCTGAGCTGTACGCCAGTTCACAGCAATAATACCTCATTATTCATCATTACAAATGAACTTACACTAATTAGTCTGAATATAATAAACAAACTTATTTATGATAGTTCAAAACCATGCTTCCATCATTATAGTAATCAGTCATTCTCGCCAATCTATTTCTAAGGTTACAGTGCAATTTAAATGAAAATATTTGTCACGGCGACTAAGACTACACCTTTCAACTTCATATTACGTTGTAACCGTAATTTTTCTATGCCCTTTTCACACAGTGTGATTAAAAGATTACCATTCCACACGAATTAACAACAAAAAATAAAACCTTATATAATATTTACCATGCAAGTTTGTCCAGTTCCTTTGAATTCCAACAAAAAAGAGGTTTTTTTGTCATCCATAATTTTCTGACAATCGATGATCCTCACGGTCAGAAATAGCTCCTGATGTTTTGTACAAAAAACCTTGACTCTTCATTCAATATGCACTGAAAATAAATATTAAGTCTACTGCCCCAGAAGAGCTCACGTAAGTGGCTCAAATTGATTAGTGACAGCAATACATTTTATTGCACCTGGTATATATTAAAATGCAACTCCGAATTAAGGTCTGCAAAAAATACTGTTATTGAAACCAGCAATAAATTAAACACTAGACATTATTATAGATATACATAATTTAATGCTTATTCGGTTAAGTTAACCAAGCATAACATTATCATGATTTAATTAGTACGTTACAAACGCAGGCTCAGCACGAAAAATGTATAACCGTGTCTCTTGACGTACATCCTACCACCTGATAGATAGACAGTGTCTTCAACCCACTAAAACAACCTTCGAACCACAGGAAATAATCGTAGATATCCGAAAAACATGTGAGCTCCAATAAAAACAGCACCTACCAACTTCCAAATACGTGAATCATGAGGCAAAATAGCATATTCTACGAAGTCTTTTCGAGGGCTTTCAATGAATACCACGTGTACGCGATAAGCAATTATACGGCATAAAATTGTGTGATGGGTGATTTTTCTCAGTGTACCCTGCCATAAAAAAACGAGAAAAAATCACCTAAGCAACAAGCAGAGAGAAAAAAGTTCCCATTACAAAAATATGAAACATTCTGACCACGAAGAAAACCTGTAAGAGAGCGGGGGAGGGTGGGGTTTATTGATCCAGAGGAGTACCCAGAAGTTTCCTTAGTTCTCACAACCCTTTAGCAATCATAATGCGCAAAAGCAAGGGAAGAGAGGGAGATTGAAAGCTTCGAGCGAATATTACCCGGCAGTTCCAACTGTAAACCGATAAATCCATGGCAATAGCTTCATTGCCGTTATTCCTATCATTTTTAGGCATAAAGTATAGAGACGTCTTCAGAAGAAATCACGTTCCTTGGAGTCAAACATAGGGATTTTCTTGCAGACCACAATTCCTCACAGCACAAATAATGTTGTGACTTCCCACTTGTAAGTTTTCCGCAAGTCGCATTTTGTCTTCCTGCATTAATTTATCCCCACATGATTGACTGCCAAGTGCTTCTAGCAATTTCAGGTGTTTTCTACAACTTCCAGGTAGTTATCATCTTTAACTCATCTCTAATTAAGTCCAAGGCGTTAAGTTCCATGTTTCATTCGAGACACTTTTATTTTCGGGTGGATCGACATGAAGATTTCTTCAGTTTTCCGCGTAAAAAAATTCAATTTCATTTAGTTGCTCCAGACGATTACTTTCAAAAAGCAGAGATCTGGTTTTAATCATAAGAAGTCATTTTTTAAATACAACCTGATGCATAGACACACAACATCATGTAAGTGAACTTAAAATTCCTTGGAATCTCTGGCGCTTCGTAACCATTTCGTACAGCAGAGTTTGACCACAGGAGTATTCTCTACCGCGTTCAATCCCTTTTCAATCAAACTCTTCTGGAGGACATTTCAAGATAGATTTACCTTTGTAAATCATACTCATTGGCTATGGAAGATTCTCAGCAAACATTTATCGGGCTTAACATATCCTGTACGTAAAAGCTGGCTGCTGGCTTTACAGATTCTTTGTCGCAGTGAATCTTACTACACCTCTAGGATTTTATCCTTGCTCATAATCCGCCATATTTTCCACCGTTTTCTTGCTTTTCAATGTCACTTGATTTATCTTCCTCTTGCATTTTTTCGGACGTCTCTCCTTAGTTCTACGATATCCATGTTCTAAAAAAACTCACAAGGTATGGTCTTCATTTTTAATTCCATTCAATGCTTGGTAGTTGCTAAGGCTGGCCTTCCTTTATTAGCTCCTGCATGCCATAGCATCTTTACCCTGACTATTATCTTCTGCCACATCCTCCCTTTCTTCTTATACGCGCATCCTTTAATTTCTGCTGTATGTTCTTCTTCATTTAAGGTGCTTAAGAGGGTATTTTCTTCTCCTATTCTCCCATGAACTCTTTGTTTCCCACTTTATACCACCCCCTTTATCTTCAGCATCCACCTCCACAATCAGATTTCGAAGACTTATATCCTATACCTGTACCCTGCCATTCTTCCTATTGTTTTTTTTTCCATTTTATGATGAATTTTTTCTGATAGGGCTCGCAGATTTCTGCATGCCTTACTGCTTCCCTGATACGACCTCTATATTAGCGGCGAAGAAGCTGATTTCTTCTAAATTCAACTCCTCCATTCTACTTTTACAATTTCAATACAATCCATATTCAGTATTCCTCCCAATAAAATATGCATTAGAATTTCTTCGTGAGAATCTCTTACCTTTTCCGTCGTATCATATTAGAGTTGCTCCATTTAGGTTATAAAAGGTCGCTTGCGAAGTTCTACTAGTGGATTTCTGCTTCTTCAAAGGAGACCTAATTCCAAATTCCATTCGATCCCGTCGATAAATCTCTTCGACCGATGCATGCTTCAGATTTTATTTTCATATTTTCCAGCATATGAAAAAATAGTCATCATCACTGGTCAACAATCCTAGGATTGGTTTGACGAAGCTCTCCACTCAGTTCTCCTATCAGCTAATCTTTTCACACCTACGTATTTCTGCTCTTTCACATCTCTCTTTACTTGTTCCATATATTTTGTTCGGGGTCTTCCTTTTCCATTCTTGCCTTCCACCTGTCCTTCGACGATTGTCTTCATCAGGCCATCATGTCTCAAGATGTGGCCTATAAGGTTGTTCCGTCTTCTTATTAAGGTTTTCATGAGGCTTCTCTTCTCTCCTACCCTTCTTCGGACTTCCTCGTTACTAACTCGGTCGATCCATTTGATTTTCATCATTCTTCCGTAGCACCACATTTCAAAGGCCTCTATCCTTGCTTTCTCCGCTGCGGTCATTGTCCATGCCTCACTTCCGTATAGGAGCATACTCCAGATGTAGGGAAAAAATAGAAAAAAATATAAATATATGTATTTATAAATGTAAATATAAATATTTTATTCTTTCCTTTTCTTCTTCCGTCAATCCGTCATTTTTTGTGTGAAATACTAATTTTTTCCGTCGCATCATATTAGAACTGTACAATGTTGGCTAATAGAATATACTTGTGAAGTTAAGGTAGTGAATTTCTAATTCTACAAGAGACGCAATACCAAATTTCATTCCTTCCCATCGATGAATCTTTTCAAGCGATGCCTACTGCAGCTCTTGTATTTGTATATCTATACTATTTTGTATTTGTATACTAACATATTATTCTTTTCTTCTTTATACCAAATCCAGTATTATTATTATTATTATCAAAATTGTTACAAGTAGGGCAAAGCCCAGACATTTTATGAATATTGTACATTTTAACATTTAGATTTTTCCTGAGCCGTATAAAATTTGTTCTCCAATGTTTTTATCTACCTAAATAATAATCACACTTCCGGAAAAATATCATGAATTTCTCCCAGTTCATCTCTTCCGTAAAGTTTTCAAACCACAACTCGCCTTCAACGCAATTATCTCAAAGCATCTATGGGCATGAATTAGCGCCACTAATTAAAGCGAATGGTGGCCATTGTTGTTACTTACATTCGAGTGGCTTTAATAGGTTTTAAAATCACTACTCCCTTGTATGAAGACATTTTGAAACCACAGGCACTTTCCATCTGAATTATCTTCGACGCATGCTTTCCAAAATGGTCATCCTCAAACGTTAAAACCTAAACTGTGTTCCGATATCCATTAGCCTATGCCCGTTCTTTCGCTCTTGTTTTCCAAAGAGAAATGTCTTCCTGGGGGCCTTATCTGGCGACGGTGCTCCAATTTCACGAGATAATTAGGCTGCCTTTCCCTTGATACAATTTTTATTGCATCTGGTAGACCCTCAACAGCAGCGTTCTTCAACTCATCATCAAGGTCCAAGGATAAGTGTTTACTTGCGCCGCGATCGTATCCAGAAACTTCCGGTTGTTTTCAACTCGCCATTTCATCGCACCAGACAGTATACTTCCCTTATCAACGCAAATGGAATTCAGTTGAATTTGGAAAATTCGTTAATCATCCAGCTTTGAATGTAACTACCCATTATGTCGTGGTTAGGCTTTTTGATCCAATACTTGCAAACTGCTTTGTCATGTGACTATTATGATTTTATATTATCTTCAGTCCCGAAGCGTTCTTTTATTACAGTTTTCCTCCAGCGAGTTATCAGTTTGTTAAAGCGATTTGAATTATCAAATGTGGTCTGTGCCACTATAAAATCATCATAAGGTAAACAAATGTATTTTTGAAATATAATTTGAAATTATATGTAAAGTTTAAAAAGCTTGTTGACTAACTTTTAATAAGAAACCGCACGGAATATTCACCAAAGATACCTCTCTCTCTCTCTCTCTCTCTCCCATTATTGAACTGTATAGCCAAGATTAAACATTATTTGGCCTGTATGAGCTACAATTTTGATAAATTTAATTCACTTCTGGTACTCATCTGGGACGATCCTTACCTTTGCTGAGGACTCTCTTGACCGACGTCCCGCGTTGCCCCTACCTGGAATAAACAGAGGAAAAAAATATAAAAAGAAATTTAAAAATACATAAAAAGATATTTTGGATATAATCTACAGGAACTTTAAAGTGGTAATCGGGAACTTATGAAGAATATATTCACGCAGATTCATTGTCCGCATTGATATTGTAACTCTATATAGATGATAATACTAGCTACGAACGCATGACTTGTAGATGCACAAGAAGATTTTATATTTTTCAAACTTAATTTTATTGAAAAACTTTATTTTTACTCTTATAGTGTCAAATTAAATGTTTGGAATTGTATAAAACTAATTTATGCAACAATATGATCCTGATTTCGGTGAATGAAGGTCATCCTCAACCAATATACTGAAGGACATTAAAAACGAAATTAATAAAATTCAAAATTTGAATTTTCCCAAAAAAGTAAGAATGAAGTCACCCAGTGTAGTAAAAATAAATAAAGCTGAGGTTCCGTTATAATAACTACGACAATGAAACAGAGAGCTTAAATAAATCAAATAGAATTTTTTATCGATGAAGTGGGAAGATAATAACAGCAATTCCTATTATTATATAACGAGATGCAGAGATAACTGGCAAAATCTGGGTGAATTTCCGAAAAGAATATCCGTTTTTCCCAATGAGAGAATAGTCTATTTCAGGCCAAGCGTTCAAAATATTGGACACGCATTTTCAGCCAACTTATGGATCTCAATCATAGTTTCTGGTTAAGTACCCAATGATCACGATATTGGATGTATATAAAAATACTGCATATTATATTTTAGTAAAAATTAAAAAATCGCCTTTAAATTACGTTTTTGTCAGCAATCAAAATGCATAAAATATGTTTCCCCTTTCAAAATCAAGTGAGCTCTAAATTAGTTGAGCTACTTTCCAAATCTATGAACCATATAAGAAACTAGAACATCCTATCGTATTTACATTAAGTAGGTACCTCAAAACTGCGAACCAGTATAGTACCTCCAAGTTTTCATCTTTTATTCCTAATTGACTAACGGCTTAAGCGCAAAACTAATCGGAATCAATTGATTTCATCATTTGGACGTAAAATAAATATTAAATCATCAACGGATTTTTATGACTCCTGTTCCACTGTCAACTCTTGTGCATGTACACTGTACAAAATTGATGATGCCTGTACATTGTACAGGCATTATCAAGTCAGTGTATAATTTTGTTACTATCGTCTCCAAAGTGACAGAAATTCGAAATTGTAAGTTTTACCAGTTGGAATTAACTGAACGTATTGTTTTTGGCGTAAAATAATCCGAATGAAAGGATTATAGCTACGTTAACAATCAAATGCGGATTTTGAAACCAAATATATGGATGCATGGATTAATGAACTAAAAAATTGGAGTGACAAAAAAAAACGACTCGTCATTTTCATTTTTTGTATTATTATTTTATGTTTCCATTTAGAGTATCTCACTAAGTATACACATTAAAAATTTTCAAAGTTGATAATGCAATACAAGAGTGAGTAATGCGAACTCAGCTTCAAACAAAATGAAACTTCAAATAATTAAAATGACGAGTCGTTTGTTTTTGTCACTCCAATTTTTTAGTTCATTAATCCATGCATGCATATATTTGGTTTCAAAATCCGCATTTGATTTTTAACGTAGCTATAATCCTTTCATTCGGATTATTTTACGCCAAAAACAATACGTTCAGTTAATTCCAACTGGTAAAACTTACTATTACGAATTTCTGTCACTTTGGAGACTATAGTAAAATTTTTATACACTGACTTTCATATATTAGCAAATGTTTCGCGTCCATAGTTTCAAATTCATCACTGCAATTAGGAAAACCGTTACATATGAAATCACCTTTCGCCTTAAAAAATGCTCCCAATTCAATCTAATCAAAACCGTCAGCGCACATTTTTTGGAGAGAGAGAGCAGCACACCGCTTGGCCCATCTCGAGGCACCCGGCTGTATATCAGTCTTTCTGCTCCACAACGATTAAAATTGCCTAGAGGAGTTTTAAATTTATTTTCTAGCCTGTGACCTAATTGCTGTCTTCCAATCCGTATCTATACTCTCTCCGCACAATTATCAAGTGTTTACTTCCTAAGTTGCGATGAGTAATTTTTTTCGTAGATTGCCGGGAGATAAAAGAAGCGAAGGTGACGTGAGCGATGGAACACCAGCGTTCAATTTCCAGGCATGCCATTCCTCGTAGCGGACGGCTTTGATGCCCACTTCCAAATGCGCAGAAGTTTCAAGTTAGACTCAAGTCTTCCCACTGCCAATGCTGCCATTTTAACGAAGATTTCACATCACAGTATATTGCTGCTTAATAAATATTTTGCTCAAAAGTAAGTAAATATCCAGTCACATTTCTTGCGCAAATGTATCTATCTTTAACGCTATTTTCTTAAATTTCCGCTAACCCCTCTACGCGCTAGCTGCCGGTCGAGAGAATAGAAATGGATAAAGAGGGATAAAAAGAATATGTTTATAATATGCCAATTAAAAATACCCTTTTACAGTCGCGCATTCCCTTTCCCTTCGCCCCTATTCCACGCCCTGAAAAATCATACCTGCATTTTTCGTAGTGATCACTGAGCTAATGCAGATGCAAATTGTCCTCCCACGGGACTCTAGCCATTTCATTGATAGCCATAATAGCCCGGTCAAAATAGACACTGACCCTTGCATAAATAGCCAACAAGCTGAAAATTTGTATGAGCCTTAAGGATACCACTCTGATGAAATACTGAAAATTCCCCATCGATCCCGTGTGTGCTAAAAATTTTATTCGAGGTCAAAAGTCACAAAATGGGTTTTTTGCGTTTTTTGGCAAAACAATTTTTTTTTTCAAATTTTCACAGGATTCATTTTTATCAAATTTTTATGATAAAAATTGCTCAAACCAAAATTGTAGATCAGAAAAATATCTACAAAATTGTCGTTTTACTTTTTTCTCTAATATCTACCGTTTCTGAGAAAAAGCCATTCGAAAGTTAGCTGGAGCTGTATTCTCCGTAATATGCATGGCTATATTATTGAGCTCTCCGAACATTATTGGACACGTAACACGAATATTGTATCGCACGCAAATCGTAGTCAGCTCGGTAATGAAACACCTAGACGCACAAAACTTATGAATGAGAACTCAACATGGATTCAGGAAAAGCAGATCGTGCGAAACCCAGTTAGCGCTTTTCGCCCACGATATTTTAGTCTCCGGAGAAGACAACATTCCAGTAGACGCGATTTTTCTTGATTTCAAATAGGCATTTGAAAAAGTACCCCACGGAATGTTAATAATAAAACTTAAATCTTATGGTCTAGATGAAGATGTCGTTTCCTGGATAAGAGAACTTTTGAGCGACCGCGTCCAAAGAGTCGTATTAGACGGTGCAGTCTCCAATGAGGTTAGAGTCACTTCTGGCGTCCCTCAGGGTAATCTCATAGGCCCACTCCTATTCTTTCTTTTTATAAACGACATTGGCGAAGTAGTACACAGTAAGTAACGATTATTTGCAGACAACGGTGTAGTTTACAGAGAAATCCGTTCCAGAAGAGATATAGATGAACTAACGAATGACCTTGCTTCTATCCAAGCGTGGTGCGATGCATGGCAGTTAGAATTAAATTTGTAAAAATGCGTCGTAATGAATTTCTGGAAGAAGTATAACTCCCTACAATGTAGCTATATGATTCGGGGTACCCAATTAGAGACTGTTGAATCCGTGAAAAATCTAGGAGTTAGACTCAATAATGATCTATCGTGGAATAAACATATTCGAGAAATAACCGTAAAATGGGTTTTGTTAAAAGAATATTAGGAAAATGCGACGACAAAGTGAGAGAAATTAGCTATTTTTCCCTCGTTAGACCACATTTAGAATGCGCTGCCAGTGTTTGGGACCCTCATGAAAAAGGCTTACAAACAGAGGTTGAACGCGTGCAAAGAAGAGCTGCCAGGTATGTGAAAGGTCGTTACGATAGTCTTGTTAGTGTAACTGACCTCTTACATAAACTCGGATGGGAATTTCTGTCGGACCGTAGATTGAAAAATAGACTAAACCTTTTAGATAAATTCAAGAGCAGTGTCTTTTCTGACGAAGTTAACCATATCTTGCGGACGCCAACGTACTACGGAAGATCAGATCATATAAATAAAATAAGAGAGATAGATTGTAGAACAGACAGATTCCGAATGTCATTTTTTCCACGATCAATAAGAGATTATAACGGCAGCAATAGAACTCGTAAATAGATTGCATGACTTGTAGAGTAGCCTACTAACCTATGTAAAACATAATGCATGTTTCTTAATTTTATTATTATTTCTAACAGCAAAAGGTAGTATAATTTGTTAGTATACGTGACGTTTTTTTGGACGGTGTGGTGTGCATGTGGGATTCCAATTGCATGCTGCATGCTGGTGATTGATCACACCCTGCCAAACATCCTAGAGGTGGCTCGCAGGGTATTATGTAGATGTATTGGTTACTAGCTCTCACCTGTCCCTCCGCCAACAATCGGGAAAAAGGGTTTAGTTTTAAATATTCCCTCTTAGTGAAAACATGTATTCATTGCTATAATTGTAACTTAAAATTTGTGCTACATTTAGTTCTTAGCAAATTTTGGGCATGGCTACATCTGTAAAATGACCTCTGCCTGCAAGTGGAATTGCTACTGTTGATCGTGGCTCAAAGACGTTGATCGATGCAAGTGCTCAAAGAGGCAATAAATTCATTAACTACCAAAAAAAAGCCAAAAATCAGTGTATTGCAATATCGGAAAACCTACTTTTAGAATAGTACTATTGTCTCAGTGGAAAGACATCATGAAGAGGATCAAGCCAGTACATCGAAAGTAAGTCCTCCTCGTATAAGAGCACACGTAAATGACTCAGCTTTTTGTTTTAAAAGCATTCCTTCTTTTTCGGCGATCAACGGAATGAAGAATGTAAAGGAAACGATCTGAGAAATATTGGTTTAGAATTTGTTAAGTTACTACACTTTCATTCAAAGAATCTCTTCTGCTGATAGCTCATAATAATTCGTTCTGATAATAAATTTAAAATTATTATCGCTCGCATAAGGTTTAAACATAATTTAATAGCTGCTGAGGCTAGTTATCGTCATGATTGCAGTTTCTTTTTTAAAACTGCCCCCTGGAAGTAAAACTGGTCGTCCCCTAGATGAAGCATCGAATCTGGCCACGGAAGAAATATTTGCCTATATCGAGAGTACTGACGACTGTCTAACTACACTGGAAGAATTAATAAATGTTTGCAAAAATTCATATCTTGATAATATAAGTGTTAAACTGCGATTGATATTAAATATGGTAATAAGGTTATCATCTCTTAGAAACCCGGAAAATTAACATTTATATGCTTAATTGATAATTATCATGATCAATTAAATCAAGAAAAGATGAGTGACTTAAGGACCTGGAAACTGCGGCAGCAATCATTCGAGATGATATTCAATCGGTAGCCATCGATAATTCTCATTATCCTTCACCAGGTCGCATGTTTGTAGATATAAAAAAATCTTATTCCGTAGTCATTGACATATGTTTCAGAGAAAATTATTTTAAAAGATAAACGGCTAAATATAGAAAAAATGAAATGAGTATGTACAAACATATGTCCTAGTATCATGACTGCTGTTAGGGCCTCGGTCTTTCAAGTCCCAGCTAGAATTGGATATTACAGTTATTTTCATCGGCAGTTTGCCTCAAAACGACTCATACAAATTTTTAATACTCCAATCGCTCACAGAATTCGCTTTCTTCTTTCAATCTATGGGGCTCTAGCAAAATACACCTACACTTATCCTTTGCTAAACAATCATATAATAAAAGACGTGTGCAATTTGCTTGTCTTCCTTCAAAGTAGGCTTATGCTCAGCAAAATTTTTATCGATTGTATTAACAGGTTCAAGTGTGACTTGGTATATAAACTGGATCCAGAAGAATGGGGTTGGAAGTTAATTCACAATGTACTGGAGCCAATCCATACTCAACGCCCGTCTCCTTAACGCCTTTATTAAATTTTTTGCAACTGCAAGAAAGGGTGTACTTCAAAATGTAGTTGCAAAAAGCGGGCTTATTTTGTTAAACGGTATGCAAGGCAAAGGCATGCAAGGCAATGGCAACGGCAAGTTGTCAAGCCCAGTCATGTTCAAACGTTGAACTTTCAACAGAAGAAGATACCGACAATAACGACGAAACAGATAATGTATCGCTGTTACAACAATTTACATCGCCTCACGGGAATGTAGAGGAAGAAGAAGAAAAATTAAGAGTGTAAGAAGAAATAAATAAGAAGAAGCTCAATAAGACCTGATTTCCGAGTAGACCGAGTAAAACAGACAGACCGTGGAGTATACCTACTGGGGAAACTACGCTTAAAAAAACGCGTCTCGTACACTACCACATAGGTGGCGAGGAAACGTGTGCATATTATGGAGAATACAAAACCCTCTGTCCCGATTGTTGGCGGAGGGACAGGTGAGAGCTAGTAACCAATATGCGTGTCACGTGTCCAATAATGTTCGGAGAGCGCAACAATATAGCCATGCATATTACGGAGAATACAGCTCCAGCTAACTTTCGAATGGCTTTTTCTCAGAAACGGTAAATATTAGAGAAAAAGTAAAACAACAATTTTGTAGATAATTTTCCGATCTACAATTTTGATCTGGGCAATTTTTATCATAAAAATAACCGTTTGGCCAAAAAACGCAAAAAACCCATTTTGTGACCTTTGACCTTGAATAAAATGTTTAGCACTCACGGGATCGATGGGGACTTTTCAGTATTTCATCAGAGTGGTATCCTTAAAGCTCATGCAAATTTTCAGCTTGTTGGCAATTTATGCAAGGGTACCCCTATTTTTTGGGCTAATTTGACCGGGCTATAAATGCATATTTAGAAATTCTTGTTAGGAAGTCGTGGTGTATTGGTATATCGAGGTAACAAGAGAGGGTGGTGATAATACCGGTGTCAGCATTAGTCTGCTCTCAACGAAAGGTGCATAGGGGACCACGGGTTAACGTCTCATCCGACGTTATGAGAGCTCTCGTTGAAGTGCAACCTAAACCACACCCACTATGAAGTCTAGTCTGGCCGCCTCTTATAACTCACCTACCCAACCTGGTTTCAAACCCAGGTGCACGGATTCGATAGCCAAAACGTCAACATCCTCACCAAACTGATCCGACAAATTATTGCCGACTCATGCGACAAGCACTCTCATTACGGAGCATAATTTAAGAGAGAAATTAATTTAAATAATTTATTGCTAACTCCGACGGTGTTTTTTCTAACGAAAAGTTAATTTTTTTTCCCAGCTGAGCAGATGGTGGCACTGTGATACAAATTTACACAAGAATATGATAAAATATTATACAAAAAAAAGAATTTATGATCAGAATATGGTGGCCAACTTCTCCAGCTACCCTGACTCGCTAGTGACGTCAAGCTTATAAAATGACGCAGCATGTACTCTGGCTTTAATATATTCAAGTATTAATCCGAGTAGAAAATGGAAACAATAGAGTCAATTCACTCTTACCTTTAATAATAAAGTCCTGAATTTCCATCCTCCAAGTTCCGAGCTGAGAGCGAACCGATTCCTCAGCCTAAGCGGCGAACGATAGCACATTATTCGGCGAAAATCAAGATTCACTGCACTGCAGAACTTAAGATTTACTTAAACAATAACACAGATCCCTTGGAAATTTCGTTGTTTGAGGCCCTTCTCTAAAGAACAACTGTTGGCATTATCAAAACTATGCTATCAATAAGGTAATGATTCTTCCCAATCCATCCATTTTCTGAAAAATATTTCGCAAAGTTCCAGTTGCCTTCCTCAAGCTTTGAAGTTCAGCAGACTTGAGGAAGCCAACTGTAACGTTGGCGAAATATTTTCCAGAAAAATGGATAAACGCGAAGAAAGAATCACTGCCTACAGTCAAAACCTCCGTGGAAGCCTACATGGATACGCTGTCAATTAGTTCGCCACACAACGATCGTCAATGCCGTTGATGAACAAATCCAGGCGGTTGATGAACAGATCCAGAACTTCATCGCAATACCGTCTTCTTCAGAGTCTCAAAAGTAAATGAGAAGCCTGGGTAAGGACCGATGAATACGGACGGTAAAACAAATCTCGTGTCAAACAGGGCCACTTGAAGCGTTTCCCATCCAAGTTTTCCGCTGTTCAAATTGCATCAACTTCGTCACCGGCGGGCTCTGGTCACCGCTTTCCTTTGAGGTGCCTCATTCAAAATACTTGTTCGATCCCTCCAGAGTCCAGCGAAGGAAGTGGATCACCTGAACGTAAAAAATAGGCAATCAGCTATCGCTAGCAATAAATAAATAGCACACAATAAGCAAATAGACAATACGAAAATAGCAATTAGATATAGCTAGCAATAAATGACCTTCCAAAGATATCACTGTACATCATTTTAATCAGACATTAAGTAAAAGCATGTGTTGATGATTTTACTAGGTTAGAACTTGGACTAACTTCACATAAAACACGTCATTTTAAATGACTGGAAAAGTATAAGTACCATCATGGAGAGAAATGTCATTTACATATGCTAACTGATTTATATTTACTTCCATCGATTTAGAGTTGTGGGACCTGACACACCGGCCTCACAAAAATACAACATTAAAACACAATCACATCACTGTATATCATTTTAACCGCATAATAGTACGAGTTTTTATTCGTAAACCAAAAATTTCCTCGGGCCAAGAAAAATAGCATCTCCAAAATAAAAAAAGTTGGATTGCGAAAATTACCAAATAAATTAAACCTTAAATTTAGGTGTAATGGGAACAATGTAAAACGGTTTGCGTCGATTGGCAATTTTATGATTCTTCTCATGGCTTAATGTCGCTGACGCAGTGCGTGGACCTGATGTCAGAACATGGGTAAAGTCGTAACAGTGATGAGCGAAATGATATCACAAGGCATTTATAGAATGCAGTTAAATTTATATTTTTATACGCCAATCAATAACTTAATTATCTCTGATGCAACAAGTCAACAGTAATATTTATTCTGGATGACTGTAAATATCGTTCATTTTATTGGGTGTAAGTTTTGTTCATTTTATCAGCAATTGGATATAAAGGCAACATTTATAGAGACAAATAAGTAGGAAAGTTAATACGCGAATAGTAGCACCTTATTTTTAAATCCATAACTAAATCTTAAATATATCTATGCAATTGGTTGAAGAAATATTCACAACTCCAACTTCGAAGATGAGGAAGGGGCCTTTGGACGTACGAGTACACGTTTTGCAATGTTCATGCCATCTCAGATTGCGTTGCAGTCGAGAGTAGTGGCAAGAGAAAATAAATACTTGAATACATCTGTTCGCGTGCATCTTTTTCATTTCCCTAGCTATAAATGACCTTCCAGAGCAGCAAAACACAATGATTTCTCCTACGCAAATGAAATCACATTGTAACAACGTTTTCAATGAGGAAACCTGAGTAATAAGGGAAGAGGAAAAACTTATAGCAATTTTCCAATCATTACTAGGACCTGAAAGAGTCATCATAGCGAAATTCTCTTAGCACAACGGAATACAAATTCTAGCTGATTATAAAAATCATACTTAGCCTAATACTAACTAGTATCCTCAAACTTACTGTCAGTGACAAAATTATGTGCCACTATACTTTGAAAATATATATCTAGGCTTCTAATGCATGCTAAAATAATGAATTACACGTCGTTTTAAGGAAAATTTTATCCTAAATTATGATGCATTTTTTATGATAAAGTCAAAAATGTAGGCACATCAGTGCAATAAATAACCCCGTTCGCCGTAAAATTAGACGTTTTGACAACTTCATGAACTTTGACACTCAACCTGTGAAAAACTACTAATTCTACAGCATTTATCTTCCAGAATAAGTTGCAAAAATTTATGGAGATGTATAAAATGGCTTTGGCGTATTTTTAGATTGCATATTTTGAGGTAAATTAACGAAAATGTTTAAACATTATATAGTCCTACAGTATACCTCGAAAGGAAAAATTAAACTGATATAAACACTTTTTAATGGCTCATTTTTAAACTTGTAATTTTTAAAGCCATTCAATGTCTGTTTAATAGAGCAATAAGTTCTAATATAATAAATACTTCGTAGTTTTCATTAGGTAGAGTTTTCTAGTTCACGAAGTTGTCATAATGACTAATTTTACGGTGCACGGGGTTATTTATTGCACTGACGTATTAATATTTTTGACTCTGTGATAAAACAAAAAACATCTCAAAATTGAGAATTAAATTTTCTATAAAAATACCTATAATTCATTATTTTAGCATGCACAAGCCTACATATAAATTTGAAAATTACAACGGCACATCATTTTGACGCCGGCAGTAGGCATGGACGTTGCTAGCCGTAGAGAAGTCAAGAGTGGAAAAATTGAAAATGTGGGGCTATAGAAGAAAAATTAAGATAAAATAAATCGAGCACAAGATTATTCAGGAAGTATTCAGAAGAGTGGGGGAAAAGAGAGGTCTTCTAAAAACCCTGAGAAAAAAGAAAATGGTACAATTTAATCGACATATCGTAAGATAGATCGTAAGAAGAAAGAAATGATGGCTTTATGAGGGACAAGCGGATAGGAAGAAAGACAAAGAAAGGATCAAAATGATGTACATAGGACACGTTTTTATGGTTACAAAAATGATTCAATACGTAAATATAAAACCGTTAGCTGACAGGAGAGATACATGGTGAGCTTCAAAAAGTCAGACGTCGGATGTTTAAATTATCATGACTCTCCTCGGGCTTGTGCAGCGAAAAATATCATGCAAAGCAGGACGAGCGAGATAGAAATCCTGCTTGATCAATAAAATCGTATCTAGAACACTAGCTCTAAAAGTCAGTGCAACACTTTGCTGATACCTGCTACCCGTAAGACCGCCGACAATTCACTTTCCTCTTTGCTCTTTAAAATTGCCATCTTAGACGCTTAACGATTATGATATTAACAAAATCAACGATACAGCGACCATATATATTTAAATTTGAACACTAGCCCTGAAAATTCTATGGAAGGAAATGACAGGCTTAATCCTATGAAGACATAGAATAATTGTATAAACCACTCAATCATACGCCCGCCATGAAAGAGGTAAAATCAAATGTTCTCCAAAATATTTACATTCTTCTTGACTTACATTCACTAACATTTAATTGTTAAAGATATATAATTTATTTATTAGACGATGCTAGAGTTACATGCATTATACACCTCAAATGTTGATGGTGAATTTTTTTAATCAGTCACAATTTCCTCAAAAGCAATCGCTTTTATTAAATATCACAAAATAATTGATGAGATGGTTATGTTAGAATATTAAAACTGGATAAGTAAACTATTGGACAATAACACTTTAACACAAATGTAAATAAACAGGAGAAAACACTCAAAACTATATAATTTATGTGATAAATACTGCTAGGATAATCAAATATATTGTAGTATAGAGCAAATACTTCTAGAGTAATATGCATTATACACCCCAAATGTTGATGGTGATTTTTTTAACCGGGCACAATTTCATCAAGATCAATCACATTTTATTAAAAATATCACAAATCAATGGATGGGATCGTTGTATTAACAACTGGATAAGTTAACTATTGGAAAATATCATCAAAACACATGCGTAAAGAAATAAAAAAAAACATTCGGCCTACAAATACCCCCCAAAATAATTTCTCAACCCCACACATCCCCAACGACATTTAGTTTTCAATTCTTCAAACGTTCCTTTTTGCTTGTAAAAAGAATGTCTGCTAGCAACATTTATAATTGAAGGAAACTCTTTCCACCTCATCATCCACGTGAGTCATACACGTGCCAGTGCTAATAAATTGAAAATATGACGGAGATACGTAAGCTAAGGAAAATCTAGACGATGCAATTATCTCCAGATCGGTTTCCAGAGAACAAACGAGAATAAACCAGGATAATTTCTTCACGAGACACACTTCAAATAAGCTTCTGAGCGAAAATGCAACTTACGGGAGATTTTTTATGTGTCGTCTGCGAAAGTATAACTAGATAAAAAAAGCGACCTTCACGGGAATTCAGCGGGCAAAAAGTGTAAAGACAGTATGAGAAAGAAAACCCTCCAGTCATTTGCACAACTGACAAGGACGAATTGGAAAATTCTCTCATGGGTCGTCCTTGAGTTTTTTTTCCTATGCCGCTGAGATGCTATCCGCGCACCGTCCTTTACTGAAAATCTCGCCGCATTATGAATGGACCCCTTGATTCCTGAAGTTTCTCCGAATGTTTTTAACTCCCGGAAAAAAGGTCAAAGCCTAATGGCAAAAATATTACACATAAAGAAGCCGCAGTGAGAATGCAATAAGGCCTCTGCTTAGTAGCCTGTAGATAGAGAATGCAAATTTTGGTATTTAGTTTCTTTAACCACATTTCTTCAAAGTCAAAAGTATATCATACTTAATACTTTCCCAAACTTAAGGACGCTTGCAATTGAAATGTGTCCTATTTCACTAACGTGACAAATCCAGCATTAATATATAATAAGCCCCTTCCACGTTATGGCATTGGAAATCAAACCAGCCATTCAAATATTTTTAAATATTCTCCAATAACTATGATAAATGTATGTCCTGCACCATGTACAATAAATAATTTCAATTGAGAAATATATTTACAGTTCGCATTTACAACCTAAATCAGGTTCGCCAAATGATAAGTTAAAAAATAAAATGCAACTTGGGTACTCCACTAGAATTCTTTTTAGTTATTTTCGAACTAAATATGCACATATTGAAGGAGAATTATTCTTCTACATAATTTGAAATAGAAGAAAGAGACAAAAATTTAAATTTTAATACTTGTTAAGGTTTCTTAATGTTTAATACTTGGCCGGACACACCCGAAAAAATACTTTCATTTTTTTATCAACATGATATGAAATCTGATTCAGCTTTGAAACGTCTAATTCTCTAATTGTTCTCCTATGGATATCACTTTTCATTACGAACGAAATTTTAAAACTGAATATTGTTATGAATAGCGTAATTGAAGTGGAAATTCTTGACTTAAACGTGCCGCCATGAACAAAGGAACTTTTAAAATGCGTGCTAAAATAGCCTGCTTGAAAATATCAAAGTATTCTTAATATTATTACGAGTATGCCTCCTAATATTATTATACACACGTACACCCACTCTGATGATAAAAAGTCAAAGTCTGGGTTAGATAATTGTCACATACGAATAAAATATCCAACCCACCGTTACAAAAGAGAGAGTGATTGACGATCTGATATATTCCGCATTCCACCTCAGTGCTTTTCTTCGCAAAATCTGAGGCGCAGTCATCGATTGGAGGTTTTTTCGTACTCTTCCGCGGAAAATGAATCGTATCACGGCAGTTTACCTGGCCCATTACGACGATTTAAAGTCCATTCCATAGATACTTACAATTTCGTCCTAGATTAAGGCTAAATTAATAAATTAAATATGTACTACGGATGTAATAATTTTTGATTTTTTCCCGGCGAACAATGGCAGTAAAGTTTTCCCGGGTTTCGCACCGGGTCAGGTCCTACATATCTCCTTCCGACGTTTCGATGAACAACTCCCCCATCGTCATCAGGGATCCAGGAATCCAAATCCCTGATGACGATGGGCGAGTTGTTCATTAAAACGTTGGAAGGAGATAGGAGGAACTGACCCGGTGCGAAACACGAGAAAACTTTACTGCATGTACTACGGATCCTCCACGCAACGACATACTACTCAATTTCAAGACTTTTTACGCTTCTAATTATTGCGACGGTTAAAGTGACGATTGGCGAGCCTTCCAGGTTACGCTCTTCTATATAGGACCATATCCCAATTGGTCCAGCGTTGCTTAGGGCCAAATACCCGAAGGTCCTCAGAAGCCTCATAGTTACCAGGCCATATAGAAATTCGTAAAAACTTATTATACACTCTTATTTTTTATCATATAGGTTACTTTAACTATTTTCTCATGAAGATGGAACTAATTTTTCAATCCTCTGTATCTCATCATCCTAATACTTGATAAAGTACGTAAAAACCG
Source organism: Ischnura elegans (assembly GCF_921293095.1). Taxonomy (NCBI): domain Eukaryota; kingdom Metazoa; phylum Arthropoda; class Insecta; order Odonata; family Coenagrionidae; genus Ischnura; species Ischnura elegans. Next base: position 81,346,602 of record NC_060250.1, read on the forward strand.
CAAATGGCTCGCTCATATGGCTTAATGTTTCTCATCATAACTACTAATACCTCAACAAACTATGAATCCAAAAGGCTTCAGATTTGAAACGAAATTTCTGCATGGGTGGAATTCACCTCAAAATAAGTATCCCAAGTCCGTTTTTCGAACCTTTTTTGTGAGATTTACGCGCGTTTTTTATCTTTTCACAGTTTTGCCAATAAGCGTGCATTAAATCATTTAGTTCCGTACAAATCGTCATCCAATAATCGTAAAGGCATAATTATGGCTCATTTAGAATCTAAGACTTTATTTAAAGAAATTCAATGCTAATTTAATTAAGTATTTCAATGCCATTTCGTACTTTTGTTCAATTTTAAATTTACAAAACTGATTATAAACTTTTCTCAAGTCCTCCATTGCACAATCAGCAAAATTTTATATTTTATAATACGCTCACATTTACCTGATGTTACCTAATATTCACAAATTCTCCAAAATCGCAACTTGAATCATATCGTTCCTTACATATCATCAGTCGCAAAGGCATTTTTTGGTTTATTTTTACACTGAGACATTTTTTTAAGAAATTCAAAGTGATTTAAATTAAGTATTCATTAACATTTCCTATGTTTTTAATTTGTAATATTTACAAAAAAATATTGTAAACTTTTCCCAAGTACTCCATCTCACAATCGGCTAAAGCTTAAATATTAAAATACGCACTTACATATCTCACATTACCAGAAGTATATGTAATACAAGCGGGATGTTTGATAAAGCTGGCTATTGCACTTGTAACCAGCACAATTTTACGACCTCGCGTGCTGCCACCTAAAAAAAATTGCATCGAGGCGCGGAAATATCATTGGAATCTCTCTCCATAACCAAAAAAAAAAATAGAAGTTCACTTTTGGAGCGATTCGCGAAACGGGTTCGCGGAAAAAACCCAAATTCCGACCCCAGGAATTCGCTCCGTCCATCGAAAGAGAGGAGAATCAGCAGTGGTGACCACTCGGGAGTGACATGCCACTGGGCGACCGGGCATTGATCAATCGCACAGCCTTTGTCGAGAGGACATCGAAATACATTACGGTATTTTTCCCTTCGACGACGGCATTCCTGAGGCACGCACGTTCGAAGCGGACGGACGGACGGACAAGTGGACGAATCAGGAAGTTTTCGCATCCACCCGCTGGGCGTGACGTCTCATTTTTGGCAAAGAGTTGGCACGCTGCTGCGAATTCCCTGTCGCACTCGACAAAATGTCGCAACAACCGCGACCCCCCCCTCCCCAAGGGCCTTCCTAAAGCCAAGTTATACACCACAGTGCACATGAAGAGAGAATGGGAGGAAGAGCGTCATATTTGCGAGAGACACTCGAAAAACAGCTAGCTGATGGTCAATTAGTTTGAGAGCCAAACGGGAGTTTGACGTGCACACATGGGTGGATATCATCGGGGGAGGATAGGTCACCCAGAATAGATAACATTCCCAAGGAATAGCTCTAGTGGTAACGGGAAATGACAGGGACGACAGGAAACGAATTGCGTGGGCAGGTGACGGAAGGAAGCACTCAAATATTGTGTGCGAGCTACCTCCAGGAATTCTATGAACGGTGAGTCAAAGTAAATATAAGAGATTACTTACCGTCAATTAGAAAAGAAGAGTGGCGTGGATTAGACGCCCACTTTGAGCGTAAGACGATAACGGAAAAAAGCCAAGCGCTGTGGAGGGGATTTAAAGCAAATGAAGGTAACTTCCCGGGGGCTATGTACGGATGCCAGCTACACGCACCTGCGTGATTTTATCACTAAATAGAAATGCAGGTGAACATTATTTTAATATTTCATTGAAGCCCAATACATGACACACCTGGGTAAATTATCACGTTATTTTTGTGATAACGCTCAAGACGTTGATTGTTCTAACTAACGGTATATAACTACTTTTTAATCACTTATTGGTTTAGAGTGTGAGCATTATTCAGAGCCGCATATCATAATATTTATGTCACCATCAATGCGATTTAGGATGGCCTATACTGAGAGACATTAACATATTATTCAATCATCCCTATATTTGAACTACTTACGCATATAAATTTAGATACAAACATAGAGATATTAATAAAATAAAGTGATACATTGGTATGGCACCAAAATAAGTGAAAGGCTAATGACACACATATTTAAATTTTAAGCTCATATATCACCCATTAAATGTAGCGAAAAGTATGTCTAACGATGATAACCAAGACTTTCGGCTCCGCTTTGAGCTTGAGCCGCGCCATTTTTCCCTTCATGTTTCTACATTGTTAATTCCTCAGTATCAATAAGTTGGCTTGTAAATATTACACATTCATGACCGGAGAGCTATATATTACTGGGGTAACCATTCAAAGAATTCGTCACAGACCTTCCTCGTATCACCTTGACTGTATAGACTGTGCTACCATGCTTAAAAGGCTGATAAATGATTATATTTACATGCTAAGATCATATATTCCCCCATGAATGTAGCATGTTACAGCGAAAAGCGTATCTAGCCAAATAATTCGTGAGAAAAATAACGAGGGCGAAAATATTCGACACATGTGAGAGGGAATAGTAGGCTTCTCTAGGCTTAGGCCTCATCATTTTTGCTTATCATATTAATATCATACTAATTCCTCAATGTTAATGTAGACAAGGCGAACTTAAATTTAGTGCACTATACAATTTTTCACCTTTTAGTTAGAAGGTAATGGATGGAGATGTGGATAATATTTTCAGTGCTAGGGTGTTTCTCTGATTATATGATCTGAGAAAAATAAGGCCGAGATACAAACTAATTTCTTTCCTCGTCGATTAGACACTGGTGACGTGGGAAATATGTCAGAGTAATAGATCAGGAGAAAGGATATGAATGCTGAGTAGCAAGTAAGCTATCTGCAACAATCGGATATGAACTGATAAAGATTAGCTTGGAATCGTGAGAGGAGTCAGAGTAATATGGAGGAAATGGATCGGGGGAATGCGAATAAAATAAGCGGGAACCGTAATCTTCGAATTCCGCACACCAAGCGCTACTGTTAATCTAGAGTCAACAGGTGAGATCAGAACTTGTCGAGACACGAATAAAAAGGAAGAGTTTTTGGCGTGGGAAGTATGGCGAAAGCTCGCGTGCAGTTATTTCTAACTTTTTATTGCTACAACATGAACTAAGCTTCGGATTTTATTTTCATAAAGGAAGATGTCGATGCCAATTTCAAATATTTGAGACGCAGAAACGAAGATAGGGAACAGGAAATAAGCGTAAAAGCAGGATTAAATGAATCTTAATTTCATTTTTTCCTAAACATGAAATAAAAATAAAATTTGGACACCTAGGTCATTCCACTAAACGGCTATGTTTTAGCAGTTCATTGATGAACTGCTAAAATCGTCTTTAAAAAAGCAGTATAGCCAGTAAAACGTAGTATAGCTATTTCCATGTTCAGCGCACTCCGTTAACGCATAGTTATGAATTAAAACAACGAATTACAAAATTAAAAATTACACATTTGGAAATAAAGAGTCTGCATGAATCGCATACTAAACGAAATGGGGATGTTAAAATTGCGTTAGAAGGAAAAATACAAGTAAAGCGAGGGAGAAGGAAGACGATAACAGGATTTTTGGGTAGAATGAAAGATACTGGGGGTAGCTGCGAATTAGAAAGAGAAGTTCAATTTCGAAGTCGGGAAAATTCGTTAAATGCTGCATGTAAAGCTAACTTAACTTTATTAATAATTCAAAAAATTGTCAAAAAATAAATAATCATCGTGAATTTCAAGAATATCCCCTCTGGAATCAAAATCACAGATACACATTTATTTTTTGTTCCACAAATAATTCAATGGTCTTATTCAGATTTCAACAATATATAATATGCCTTAGAGATCCAATCTCAAAGGCATATTGTATATTGTCGAAACCTGGATCATACCATTAAATCTTTTATGGAACGTACAAAACTAGTGTATCAATGATTATGATTCCTGCTACACAGTTCCACCAAATATCGCCATCCACCCTTTAAGTTGGTCAATAATCTCTCTGTTATCCTCAATACAACTTCAGCACTATACGACCTTGATCGGGAATCCATTTGAACCCCGAGAAGGAAAAAGAGAGCCGAGATTTAACACGAAAAGCCTCCTACTCTGACTATGCCACTATCTAAATGGTAGCGGCTCTTTCTACACCGCGGCGGGATTAGCCGTCAAGTGGGCTGATCCCAACGCGTGGAGCATTAGAAAGCGCGGGGGCGGGAGAGAGGCGAGGGATGGGAGCGCCGGTGGTGTGAGCAAGAGCTGTTGAGGGAGAAAGAAGGTATGCGGAGATAGTCTAATGAGAGGTGGCCTCGAGTCGCCGAGGAGGAGGGAAGGGGAGGGAGGGAGTTCCCTCGCCAAGCGTGGGAGGAGGGGAGGGGAGAGGGGAATGGGGAACGGCCGGCTGGAAAGAATGCTGCAGCGGAATGCCGCCCGCGCTGCATCCCCGGGGCGCTGCTCGCCCCACACCCCACCCCCACCCCCCATTGCATCCCAAAGAGACCCCACCCACCCCGAGCGAACCGTCGCATTTTCGCCGTTTCGGAGAAGGGGTGACAGTGGGTGGGGTGGATATGGGATTTGCAAAGTTTGCGCTGGGGCTGCCAAAGGAGATTATTTCAGAAGAGATAATAGAAGGGATGTCGTGGGAGGAATCATACGAATTAAACTGATGGAGTGAAGCATTGCTTCGAGGAGTTTAATTACAATAATAACCATCGTAACGTCCCCAATCCAAAATTAGTCGCGGATCGCACGTTTTAAGTGCGGGTTCTTGCCCTTGGCGTCGGGAAGCGAATAATCACACACATATATTTAAAGTATACCTCAGTTTATCTCATTTAAATCCCAACAAATCAATTCAATGAACAAATATCCACCACATCATCAATTGGCCACGACATCAAATTTGAGGAAAAGAAACTTTTAGTTAAGGAGTGCCGATACTTCCCAAGACAAATCAGGGAAGCAATAGAAATTCAAAAAACACCATTGAATTTCAATAGAGAAGATGGATACTTCCTTCACAGCGCCTGGAAAAGAGTCATCAAAGAGAGAGCCAATCAGAGAGAAGCGCCCAGTCAGACAGCCAATCACAGTGCAGCTCCCATCCAGCGTGCAGTATATAAGCGAGGAAGAAACCAACAGCCGACACGGCAGACGCTGCCAGGATAGCCAGCGAAACTGTTGTCCACAAACAAGCTGACGCGGAAGAAAACCCTGAAGAAATGCAGAGATCAAACCATCGCCGCGGAAACCTACGTTCTAACAAATATCCAGCAATGACTGTGTACGACCAGAATTGCGAAAAACTGAGATATTATCAATATCTCGGGAAGAAGAGATGCCGTTGTTGATGGTAGGGGTGGATAGCGAGGCGCTTCGGTAGCACGGGCCATGTGACTTCGACTCCCACCGAATATAAAACGTCTTTATCGGCAGAATATTGATACTTGAATGTCGCTAGCTCCATCTGACCCGTTGTCCTATAGAGGATATTGAATGTCTATAGAGGAATCTCTCAAATATTTAATTCTAAATTCACAATGGTGAACTAAACGAAATATTTCATTCAAATACAATTACCAAAATGTGTATTACAATCTACTATCAGTTGCAATTCTACAAAAAAATATGCATTGTTTCATATGCGTTACGTTCTATACATCACAAATGGGTAGTAGTTTACATGATGATGTGTGAAGTTCCGATACCCTAGAGGGGGGAAATACATGTAGAAAAAGGGGAAAATAGCTTTGATTGTTCAACCTGATCGTTTTTTTTTAATTCCACAAAATCATGCCCAATTCTTTTAAAAAAATCAAACAAAAATTTGGTTTTAACAGCAAGTAGTGCCATTTTAAAATTTCCATCGGCACATTCAGCTGCAGAACATTTTTGAAAGACTAACTGTAATCGAGTTTGCGACTCGCAATTTTGATGCATTCAATATCTCAGCCCTTTTTCTTGGCGGATTCTTTGCATCACGGAAGGATGCAAGGCCTCATAAAACTACGAAAAAATCCTGTTTTTCGTCTCCATGATGCGATGGGTAGGATCGCTGCGCCGCTCTCGTCGATTCCGTTTCAGGAGGGTGCAATTCCAACGCGTACATGAATTATGTTCCACATGTCTCCACGTAACGAAAGCAAGGTGATTCCGGGAGCGAGTCAGCTGAAGCGGTGAAGAATATTTCCTGGGGAGCCATAAAACGGGACATGAAAATGTTCATAAAAGTCTAAAAGGAGTAAAATCCGAAGCAAGACCGCCGCGCGAACAACTGGTATCCATCCATTAGTCCACGCGATTTAATCGAGTTGAGATTCGTCGGCGAATGAAATGGCATTGATTGATCGGTCATGAAAATGCATTTAATTTGAATTAAAAAATGGAATTCGAGTCGGCTTCTTTCCAAATAGATGGCAATTTGCAAAACAAAATTGTTTAATATTAAGAAGTGTGGTTATTTGCGCTTGGTAAGTAGACCCGTATGCGCGCAACCAATTTGATGACCTCGTGAACCTTATGAGCTTTCAGGAATCAATAAAACTTATGTCCCATTTTGACACCTAATAACTCGTAAAATAAATTCTTTCTGCGAAATTAATTAATTTTTATAGTTTTTCCAATTTTACCTTCAAGTACCAAAACAAAATAGCTTAAAAAGTGGGTGCGTATTTGTTAGGACTTTTTTCAGCATACGCATCTATATTATTACCTGTGAATTCTTCTTAAATATGCGTTGTACTCCAGGATACACTACCAAAACAGAACGGTTTAACCGTCATCTCTTTAAAATCTGTACCGCACAAGTACATTTTAGATCAATACGTGTCCATATCTTTTAAATAAATAAATATAGCTCAGCGCATTTGCCAACATGACCTAAAATGAGTACCTAAGTAAATGCTTGACATCTCTCATTAGGGAAAACAATCACTTCCATTTTCCACAATTTATAACAAGACGAAGTACATTTTCTTATAATTGGAACAAATATGGCGTTTCTGTGCCTTCTACAAAGGCAAAAGTTTCTTTCAATCACTCGGAACAAAAATATGTAATTATTTTCCTGATAGGATTCCAAGCATTGAGTTCCAATTCACATGGTCAAATTCCTTCTGAGTCCACCAACGCAACGAACGAACATTGTCTTGTTTTTCTCCATTTTCTTTTCTATGAGCAGCCTAAGGGCCAGTATTGTTTCCCATGTGCCATTGTTTTTCCTGAATCAGAATTGGTCCTCATCCAAATACTATTTTTCTCTCAGTTCTATTCCTCTATAGATGATCCTTCTCAGTATCTTCGACGCACGTGTAGTCAGGCGTATGGTCCTAAAATCTTCGCAGTTTTCCGCCCTTTTTTTCTTAGAAATAGGGATTATAATGTTCCTCTCCTTTCTCCTTTGGTCCTTTGGTATCTCACCTCTCGAATATATTTCACTAATGATTTTTACAGCTAATTTAACGTCTTCTCTGCGAGAATATCAACAATTCCATATGCATTATTTATCCTAAGGTCTCTTACAGCCGCATCAAATTCTGATCTTAAAATTGGGGCTCCTATGTCATCGGCATCCACTTCCCTCTCATTTTCGATAGCATTCGTTCTTAGGCTGCTTCCTTTGTACAAATCTTCCAGATATTCCATCTCTTCCCTTTCTCTTCGTTTTCAATCATCAGTTCTCTGTTTTTGTCCTTAAGGGTATTACATCTTACGCCCCTTTCCTTAAAGTGGTTCCTCACTATCCTATAGGCGGCCTCTACTTTTCCATGTTTAAGATTGTTTTGTACGTCTTCACAAATATTTTTCATCCACGTTTCTCTAGCCTTCCGCGCTTTACGACATATTTCGGTCCTTATTCTCTTGTTACAATTCTGTACTTCCTCTGTTTTCGCAGCCTTGTATTTTCTTCTTTCTTCAATGAGATCTAATACTTGCTGCGTGATCCATGGTTTTTACATATCGACTTTTCTTTCACCAATAACTTCCTCATCTGTCGCTTGAAGATCACTTTTAATGGTTTTTCAATTCTCTTCCACTGATTAATTGGTCGTATTCTCCTATATTTTCTTTTCTACAGTTTCTTTAAAAGCCAGTTGATGCTGAACCTCCTTCAATCCTCCTCCTTAAATTTTTTGAGTTTTAGGAGGCATTTCATCATAACTAAGTTATGGTCACTGTCGATACCTGCCCCTGGGTAGTTTTTTCAGTCTTGGGTCTTTTGCACCTGATTTCTGAATCTTATTTTACTAGAATGTAGTCGTTTTGGTATCTTCTAAGGTCTCCTAGCAACTTCCTCGTGTATCGTCTTCGCAAAGGAATTTTATTTAAGTGCAGGAAACCAATAGCCTGAGTTCAGTTCAGGATTGAAGCAGCCTTTCTCCTCTTTCATATCGATTTCATAATCCATATTTCCAGCTATCATTCCGTCTTGACCTTCGCCGGCGACGACGCGGCGTTGCAGTCACCCAAAATAATAAAATTTTCTTCCCCTCTTACCTGCTTGATAACTTCAGTTATATCTTGATAGACATCTCCTACTTCTCCATCTTCATAATGTTATGAAGACATGTAAACCTGCAACACTACAGTAGCTTCGGTTTTGTTTCTATCCACCATTGCTATCCTTTCATCAAACTGCAGGTAGCTTTTTACACACATTCCGGCGCTCTTCCTCAGCTATCCCTACTCCAGCATTACCATTTAGCGATCCTGTGTGTATCATTCTGTACCTTCCACTCCAAAAATTCTTTCTTGGGGCCACTTCATTTCGCTGATGCCCAATACGTCGAGGTTCATTCTTTGCATATCCACCTTCAAGTTCTCTATTCAACCTCAGGTACGAAGCGATCTAACGTTCCATATTCCTGTCCTTAACATTCAATCACCTTTGACCGATGTACTCTCTCGAGTAGTCCCCGCCCGGAGATCCAAATGGGGGACTAGTTTAGCTCCGGAATATTTTACTCAAGAGAATTCCATCATGTCATGATATAAAGTGTGTGAAGTAGGAGCGACTCCTCAGGATGATAATGTGGTGGTTTCCTATTGCCTTCCACATCGCAGTACTACAGTAAATTTGACCACGCCCGTACTGAAATGTGTGTCGCTGTACTGACCAATATGGTCCCCACATGTGAATGTAATATCATTTTTTCACTCATTATTAAAGGACGCCAATTCAATGGTCCTCCTATATCAGCCTTACAACGGTATAATTTGTAATAACACTTGATGCGAATAGCGCAACTGATGGGGTGCTTTAAAACTAATGACAGAAATATAATAAGAATGTGAGGGGTGAGATGGGTTTAGCGATGCATCAAGCAAACCCTTTCACCTGTGGGCGGGGTCCTATATTCTCCTGCCTTGTAGGGGCATTCTTCATTTTGCTGGCGGTGGAGCGAGTGTGCCAATAAATCTTTTACTCCCATTCTCAAATAGCCGCATCCACTCCGCAGCAATGATTGCTTTTCCGAGGCCACTCCTGGAATTTGTTATTAATTAATTTTTTTATTCGATCCCCAAACTCCAATGAATTGTTCGGGTGGGTAAATATTCTCCTAATAATGATCTCAGGTGGCGATAAATATCGCCGGTAAAAGATTAAAAGAATAAAATCACAAGATAAAACTCATAATTCTTTTCTTTACTCCTCCTATCGTGTGTATAAGAAACCAAAAGAACTCTTCACAACTTTTCATTTGGACTTTAATTAACCTAATTAAAATACTGAACATAGGAGAGCATTTTTTTAGACCAAGCGCCTGAGATACGATCTCTGTCACATCATTTCCCCACGGAACAAAAGTTTTCCATTAAAACTAAATTTAAAAGCAATATAAAATCAAATCAAGCCAAAAGTTTGAGGTTGATACATGAGAGAGGCTAACAATAAAAATAAATACGTAAGCTTGATAAAATTCAGGTACGTTAAGGGAGTAAAGAAATGGGAAAATCGACAATAAATAAAAACTAAAATAATACAAGGAACGATTAACGGCTATAAGTATTAAGCGCTAACTGAGCGGACGATACACCAGGCTAAAATCCTAGGTGAACTCATTGGAGAACCCAAGGAAATATCCTCCGAGTGGGAGATGGCTACGGGAAAGAAACTGGACGTCGCATTTGGGTTACTCTAAGGTGATCTCTACCCGCAGCAATTCCTCGACCCTCAAACCACCCTTCGGGTTGAAATATTTTGTGGGAGAATAAATGTATCATATGATGTTCGTTGAAGAAAACAAGATAGCACTTTTGACACAAGTTTTACTTGCTACGCGTTTCAACTTCTAGGTCATCATCAGGCATATGCGGTTGAAACGGGGTTGAAACTCGTAGTACGGGGTTGAAACCGAAGTAAAACTTGCGGACTATCTTGTTTTCTTCAACAAATATGTATTCTTTCCACTAAATCTCGCCTGCCTCACTCAATTTTATCATATGGTGCTTTAAATTTGAGCGCATGTAGAACTATTTGTGCCCTTCCCACGACTTCCATCCGACGTCGGGGGAAATAATGATGAAAGATACCAACGCCAGGTGGAGAGAAACGAAACACTTGGGAAACGGAAATTTCAATTACAAGAAGTTCATTTGTAGTTTGTTATTCCAATGATTCGACTTGCAAATAGCACATAAGCTTGGAGCTTACGACGTGATTCCTGAAGACGGCAGTCGAAATTACTTCACGCAATGAAAACTCTTCTTAAGCACTACCCTAGATATCTTAAAAATTTTCACCAAACGTGCAAAAATATCCTGAACGGTCCAAAGTTATATAATTTACTCCAATTATCAATAATTTCTCGGGAAACAGAACTTTTTTCATTAGTACCTAGTTTTTGTTATTATTTGTATCCAAAGGCAACGATTCGGAATAGTATATTTTACATTTACATTACCGCCAGGTACATGATCAACGTTAAGAACTTACAGCCGGGTAACACAAATATCATTTTCCTCATTTTTGGATTGCCTTGAAACTGCTCATAGAAGGACCAAAATGACACATACACAGATAAATATGTGTCAAATCAAACCACTAGAAGAGCTAACAGATAAATTTTAGACAGTAAAAAGGCTGCGAATTTATTCGATACTATCTTCTATTTCTTAATCATATTTTTTAATGCAGAAGGTAAAGATTTTAGTTCAGTTAATTAAAAAAAAACAAGGGGCATCCAAGAAATCTAAAGGAGCTATAGACCTGCTATGCCTAACCAGAGTCGAAGTAATTAGACAGACACAATTCCTTAAAACCTCATAAAAAATCCGTTACTGGGTCGTCCATGACTGCCGGTAGGCAATGGATAACCATGAGAGATAAATTTTCTTGCAGCGAATGGCATCCGGCAACAATTGCATTTTTTTCGAGCGATGAAAATTCGAAATCCCTAACGTGATGGCAGCGTCACAACTCACGACCCGCCTACTTATGTTATGATATGGTCACGATCCGTGATTACGTTTCTGACTTCCGTGTGGCACGCCTCACTACGGAGACCGATCGAAATCATGAGTAGGTCAGTGCTTCTCGATGACTTTCCAGTAAGCCGTAAGATGCGTTTCATGGGAGAAAGGCCAAGAATATATCATTGAAACGTAACGATATGAGGAATAAAATCAATTGCTAAATAGATTCCGAATACAATTTAATTCAAGGGAATCGCAGGTAACCTGAAAAAAATAATTTATCCATTTATTGATTTGGAAACAAATATGGACGCGTAAGTGGTGGCTCTTATGAGAACGTTCTCATCCAGACGGTCACATCTTGCCTTTTTTCTGATGTGAAGATAGTACGATTTTTAGAAAGAATGAAAGAGAGTCGACCTTATTGTGATTTGAAGGCGTAAGTCTATGAAAGGAGGGGAGACTACCAGAATACTTCGTAAATACTCAGTGCAAACCTACCTTAATCCTACCTTTATGTAGAATATTTTAATACCATTACCTAATGCTAATTGAAAATTAAAACTTTGTGTATGTCCACAGTATTTATCATTGTACTACGCGTTTCAGCAATCACCTTCGCCATCATCAGGTACAAAACGCGTAGTATAATGACAAATACTTTGGACCTACACAAAGTTTTGATTTTCAATTATCATTAATATGTTCCACAACATCTCGCCAAACACCGTTGAATACACCATTACCCTACTTAATGTAGAACACTTTAATAATAATTGCTAGTAAAGAACACAAGCTAACATCATTAACTTTTCAGGGCACATCCAGTCGAAAATTTTGAACATTTCCTGTTTCTCGATGTTCCTCGATGATTTTCCTGTCTCGAAACACTAATGATGCCAAGCAATATGATAATTTTATATATACAAAATGATCAAATTTGAGACAAGGAAGGAAATTTTAAAAAGAGTCAGCTCCATCAACTCTGGAAACTTCCTAATGATAGCTTATATTAACGGCAAGTAATACGCTTCCAACAAACATTAGTTGACAGGAAGTCATGCTTTGTAGAGTCAAGAGTCTAAAAAATCTTAGTTCCTGCCATTTTGGTACAGATGAGGTTTTGGTACAGACCCAGTGTTACGTGAACCGTCATGATTAATATAGCAGAGGGCATGGAAATGGATAAAATCCAGAGAAGAAGTCGTTTATTACATGGAAATATAATGTGAAATATTCCAGGGCATCACGGAATTAAACCTTAGAAAACGTTTACTCCTTCAAAGAAGGCCTCAGAAAAGACTCCTGACTAACTTCCCCAGAGAGTTTATATTAGACGGAAAAGTCTATCGGGACACGAACTTAGCGATTAGCACTTAGCCTATAAAACTCATACAAGGTATCATTCTATCCCGAGGATATGTTGGTGGCTAAAACATAATTCACAGTGTCCGGCGATATCTGGTGGAAATGTTTTATATCCATGAGAATAAAATAAAATTGAAAATTGTGTGGAAGGTTACCATTTTATTTTATTCTCATGGTGGCTAGAAGATATAAAATGATGCCAAGCAAACCTGCCTGCCATGTAGCCCAAAGTGTACATTTGTGCCTAAAATGTCCCAAGGCAACATAATAAGGCATGCGCCTCACACATTAATTTAGAGGATAAAGGCGAAATTTGACCCCTATTCATGTTCAATCTTTCTTTGACTTAAAGGAAAAAACAGTAGTTTTATGGTATATGACACCTTGGAGGATTATTTAGTGAAAGCAATTGGCACGATTTCAGAACATCCTCGACCGGGAACCGTTCAAGGAATTATCCTCTGGCCATTCATCACACTTAAGATACTATTAATCGAGAAAATGTAAATTTCTCCCACCAAATGGCTTCGTTCAATGTGATCGCTATCCTTACTGATCAGCCAAACGTATTGTTAAAAAAAACTAGGTGAATAAAAAGTTGATATTAAGTTCTTAAGTGTACCATTAGCTATTACGTCAACCATCAAGCTACAAATATTCTGTAAGAACATCTCCGGTGATAACTCTTGGTTACCTTAGTTGTTGTTGAGTTTAGGAGTTACCTAAAATTTCTATTCTCCTGAGAAAAAAAATTCCCATCAAAAATTTCGATCGCACTTCACGTAACAAGTAAATATAATGGAATGCTACCAATATAAACCGAATTATCGCACAATCAGAATAACACCAAGATTAACTATCCTCCATCTATCAGCACCACACCAAGGGACTGCCTATTTCCATTTATTGTCATTGAATAATTTTCAGGGCCTAATGCATAAAATCCTGTCTTAATAAGCGTGCAACATCGGCCTTCATAACTATAAAAAGAAAAATGTAGCACTCGTCTCCGAAGGCTAATTAGATGTCAAAAATTTATCGTTGAAATGATTCTTTTGAAGAAAAAAATTAATATACGAGCATTAAATGAGTGCTAGAAGCATAATCGTTTAACAATGACGCATTCACCGACACTAACTCCGATATGCTCAAGTGTACAATGGGATTAGATAATTTTCCACGCAGGGTCTTAAAATTCGGGTAACCTTTTTGAAGCAATAGCTGAAACCCACAGCACATTCATTATTCTCCGTCACACCGCAGCAATCACGAAAATATTCCAGACCGGCACGACAATTCAAGACGGAATGCCATAAAACATTTTTCTCCCACCAGCGCCTCACTAAGCAGCCGCATTTGCATGAAACGTGAGTAAACCCGTTTTAATCATACTTTCCAATTCTTTCGAAATGTCCTTAAAAACGCGGAAAACAGTTTGCTTTGAAAGTGAAAACACGCGTGAGGCTATTTTCCCGCCGCCTTCGACTACTTGGAACAAATTGAAATCTAGCGGAATCGCTTATACAAGCGACACAACGAGTAGGTACCTACCAACGACCTTGATTTTATAGTGTTAGCTTTCCGCAAAGAGCATTCTGCAGAAAATTGTATTTCCCTTCTCAGTTTCTTCGGATGTTATAGGCCGTTCTTACTCCTAGAGATTATGCTAATTATGCGAAGCTAGATAAAAACTGGTGAGCCTTTAATGCAAATTGAGTTAAACAATTTCCATTTCACATACAATATCCCTTCCAGAATAAATAGGTGCGTGTGACATTTCCCTGCGAACTATTTTAAAGTCCTACCATAATCTTATATCCGGTCTCATTGAGCACAGTATGACTCGATCCGATTTTTTATCTTAGTATGAATCACGGCTTTCAGCTGAAATGTCAGGTCAGAACTTCAGATCTGAAGACGCTAGTAGGATGGCTGGAGAAACTGTCGTCTCCAATGTACAACACAACGCGGAGGAACGCCCGAAAGCCGTGATTCATACAGAGACACGCCACGGAAACCTTAGATCTAACTATTTATCTCAGTTTTGGATAGATTATTCAACGCGCATGAGTCCACGATGCAGGAAAAAATTATATTCATGGTTATATGAGTAAATAATGCAAATCTCAGTATCGTGCCAACTTTTTTTCTGCGCGAGAGAATTATTGATACTCATCTGATAAAATTAATCACTCGGCAGAGATCCACAACCTACGAAGTCAATGAGCATACACCTGTGAGAATGCATAAATAAACAGGTATCTCTCCGAAGGATCTCCCTTCCCCTTGAATTGAGTTCCTCCTCAAGCACCGAACAAATATCTAAAACGATAGTTTCAAGGGAAATGTTTAGTACCGTGCCTGTTCCATCGGAGAAATTGCCAAAATGATGCATTCCACAATAATCGAATATATGGCAGCAATACATTATAATGATAATGGAAGAATCGAATTCAAAAGTAAAATAAGGAAAAGATCTAAAGGTGAAATAATGGAGAATTTGAAAAATGATATTCATATCTGTTTAAAAATCCCTAACGGATGAATATTAATGGAAAACTTTTATCCCTTGCCCCTAAAACTCCATGGAGTAAAATAGTAACAACTCGAACAGTCTCTAACAGCTCCTAAACTTAATATTGAAGCTGTAATAATTACTCTATTTCTTTTGTGTCAGTTTTAACCGAAGCATGAAGCTTTTTCCCGTCATTTATAACGCTTCCAAAAATGTTATAATCAATGGCTCGGATTCCCCGCAGCACGTGGCATTCTCATGCTGGGAAATGGCGATTTCTTCCTTCAAGCACCAAAGATCTCCCTCCGATGCAATTAAACGACGAATCCAAATCTCTTTTCGCTGAGTGGGATGCATGCGCACTAACGAAAGAGTAAATCTCTTCAATTATATAAGATAAATTTTATTCTCACTAACACCTCAATGTTGACCATTTACAGTCCAACCTTTAACGGTTAACCGTTTACGTCTTAAAATGTTCCCATATGGGAACAGACTTATGAAAATTCATGAAAATTATATTTCGTACCGTGATTACATCCGTTATTTATTGCTTTCAATATGAAAATAAAGTGTGAAAGTATTTTTTAACGTGAATCGCATGGCTTTTGGATTCATTGGTCGATAATTATACCTTTTCAAAATTGGTTGTTTTCATCATCTCTGTAGTGCGTATCTGGTTTATTCGCTATTTATCTCTACACTCGCTCCCCAGTGACATATGCTCATTTATTCAATAGATCAATATAATTTACATGGTTAGACTTAGTTTTTCGGTCAAGTGTATATTTGTTTTTCAAACTATACCAAAATTTTGTGGCGTGTTCCCAATTGGGAGCATGGTTGAAAACGCATTTAATTTTTCTCGGGGTTTCTTTCATTATATCTATTAATTAGTTGTAAAATAAATAGGCTATGCGAAAAATAGCAAAAAATAGTTGGTAAGTTAGTTCGGTCTTTAACGGGTTAAAATCGCAGTCGGTGACAAAATGTATCCATTATTGGTAAACCACTCGGCCTCCAAACCAGGTTACTGCAGTGGTATCAGCCAATGCGACTGCAATAACCTGATGTAGAGCCAGAGATGAATACGTGAATATTATTCACCAGGAAATTTTTAAATCGTTTATTATCTATCATTGGGATTGGAATGGAACATGATCAATCATGGGGAAGCAAAAAAACTATTGGAAACTGATTAATTTAGCTCTTGAATAAGATTCTTCGGATGACGGATGCTCCGCGTCATCCTACCCATTCTTGAAGATTAACGAATATTCTGTCCCGAAATTAATGCCATAATATTTATTAATGCTCCTCCTCAGATGGATAAACGATGATCTGTCTATCAATGGGCCCAATGATGGACAAGTTCCAGTCATCAATAACTTCACTTTTAAAATCACCTGCATAAAATTCGTTCAACTTTGAAAGACTTATAAATGGAATTTCATATGAACATCAAACTGGAGCTAAAAAAATCATGAAATGTCAATTGTAGGTTCATTTTATAAAACTACTACAATTTTCAATGAAAATGACGTTTTACTACTAATACTCTCGGTTGCACATCCCGGAATAAAGTATCACGATACAATTTTGAGCTTTTTCATTTCAGATGAAACCGCTGTCCATGCTTAATTGGGCTTTGAGGAAAACGTTGGAAAAATCACATGCCTACTTCATCTTGACTTCTGCGTCTGGTTAGGAAGTTCATTTATTTTTATTCGCATTAAATGAATCTCAATCAGATGACATAAACAAGAGCAAAAATCTCAAGATGTCACAAAAAAGAACACATTTCTGCTTTGAGTCAGGAGAATGTCGGCAGGTAACAGATGATAAATTTTATGACAAAACAATTACACCTTCGGCTTTCTTTCCTTCCTAGCAATCCTTGCTCACAACGTAAGAGATGCCAATGTGATTAAAATCCGATTTAAATGGATAAAATTAACCGTATAACTATCTTGAAGAGATAATACATGCTCATGTAGTCTAGTAAGGCATGGTCAAATCTATTGATCATTATGAATAATGCAAACTATAGATGGCGTATAAATTTCCACCCAAGTTATAGTATCAATTTTCCTCTGAAGAATTTGTGGCCCCCATGGCATCAACTAGGAAATCAGAGTTGTACACGATTCATCGTAAAAAATCTTTTTTTTAATGCCCGGAGTATCTTGTTTGCTCTTATATTTAAAATTAATTGTCCTTTACTTCTCCCAATGCCACAAGTTGTTCAAATGACGGAAAGTAATTGTTAAATTTCAAAACCTAACGGCTTCTGGACACAATACAACATTAATTTCCCAACCAGGGACCAAGATTTACTCATCAGAATGATTACAACCCTCAATTGGTTAGATTCTAACAGTTCACAAAGTGTGCCGCGTTGCTAGGAGGTTGGTAGGCATTGACTTCCGAGATTATTTAAAACACTTGGTGACTGAAGGAATGGGGGCGAAAAAACCGAGTTGGTCATTAACTATGGGTTCCCTAAGGGCAACGATATAGCGTCTCATCAGATAGTTCCCAGTACTAGTGTTTGGTCCTCTTTGAAAAATCCTCCTCAACGCCAGAATTCGAAGCTGGGCACATGCACCTCTTACCATAACCAATCCATAACCATCGCAACAATTGAATCCCCAAAAGATGATGATGGTTAACCACTGATAAAAAAGTAGCTATGTTTCACTTTAAAAAATAAAGAGAAGATATGATATCATTTTAGATATGATATCATTTACTCATGATATCTAAGAAGATATCATGAGTAAAACTGCTTGAGAATTCAGATAATCGCGATCAATCCTTCAACCCGTTACGGCTTTTGGAGTACTTCATTCAACCATGTCCGAAGCTTGGTTTCATTTACACCTACGAGGTACCATGCAAGCCACCATTAGGGTGTGTGGCACGGGGTGATTCCACACCAGGCATGCAGCACACATCCTAGACTGAATCAGACACACGCTCGCATGCTAGACGCAGGACAACGACACGTGGTCAGACCAGAAGTTAGGAGAGTGCTAAGGACACGAATTTGGTGCCATGCATAATATAAAACTATAAGTTAATTATTATTATTAATGTATTCTACCGATAAAGTTAGGTTTCCATGAAGTGCTTAGGAAGAATTCTGGGAGCATCCCCTTCCTTCAAGCTCTTCCGTCTTCAATTCCCTGTAAGCCGTACTTCCTTTCATTCTATCTAAAAATCCTATTCTCCAGTCTTTTATAGAAAACGAAAATTTAGCGTAGTAAGTGCTTCATGCATGAGTTATAACATGCTAAGAAACACGAACAGATAGATAGTATGGATAATTATAGTAAGTGAACGCATAGGACATTTAACTTATTCCAAGTCAAGCTATTGCATGTTATTATGGCGCCCTGACGTGCGCGGAAAAAACGACATCTTAAATGTATCGGTCAGGATATTTATATCCTAAATGCAGGGATGCCGACTTATAAAAAAATATTGGGGGCCCATTATGGGGTTCTTGCCCCGGGAAATTTCATTAATGGTGAGTTTTAAAATTTTTTTTGCATTGTAGAATAGTCACAAGATCAAAATTAAAACCCTGAAAACTCGACTCTTGATAACTCGAGACTCCGGAGAAAATCGAGAAGCCTGACACATCTATTTCTCCCCCCCATTACGAATTTGTGAGGCGGTTCAAACCCTCCAGGCCACATGAAGTCGGCGCCACCGCCTATATGTACCAGATAGCTTAACTATAGTCATGTAAATTACATACATTCAGGATAGCTGGATCAGTTACGTAAACATCCTAACGCGTTGAGAAAAATTTATTTGGGGATTTTGCAAAGGCTTCGTCCGGATTTGAAGTCGGAAATCTTCTGTAATTCTTTCATCTACCTACTAAGTACTACCAGCTTAAAGATTTGAAATAAGTTATATTGGAAACTAGTAGGCCACCTGGTGTTGCTCGGTAAGGGTAGAATCCAGAGAAGAGGGAAACTTGGAACAAGGAATTCATGGTCACAGAATCTTTGTTTTTCCTCTTTACGATTGTCAAGAGGTGTGCCTACCCGGCAGGATGTCCAACTACAGACGTTGTATGACGTAACGTAACAAACGGTAATGAGAAAACGACCTCAAGGACGCGTCGGACACAACCGAGAGTAGCACTACGGAGTTTGATAGCATGATATGCACCTACGTACTTTGGTCGATATCTGTGGAGCCATAGCGGATAGACAAACAGACATCCTCTTCTTTATGTATAGAAGATCACTGTTGTAACATAAAAAGAAAAGTTTTACACCAGAAAACATCGCTCTTCATGCTGGTAACCGAAATTACTGACACAGTATGATTTAAAGACAGCCCAGTCATGACAGATGCATGGTTTTCGAAAAGCAGTCGGGTCAAAGGCCATAGGCCGTGGTCGACCGCAGTCTTTATTTGCCGTTATGATTAAGTAACACCAGCGCGGAAGAAAAGACTTCGATGCAATCGCCATAAATTAAACTTGCGTTCACATATTGAGTCGCGGGGAAATAACTTAACAATATCGATCATCCCAAAAGCAGTTTACATCTTTTCCAGCGATAAAAAAATACCCTTTCTCCAATTTTAGAAGACGCCTATCGGAAATCTCCACCTCCAAACTGGCTGAGGTCAGAGGGGCCAACTCAGAAATGAGCTTTTCAAATCACGCTATTAGTTATACCTATTTCTCAAAAACATGCTTCGCTAATCGAAAGAACGCACGTTTGAACTGACGGTGGCCTAACGGTTAAGTTGGTACTCCTGATCCCCACCCTCTTCTGAAACGAACTTAACCTCATCATTGAACTCGGATAAAATATTTAGCACCAATTTTTTTTATTTTTGCCGTTCGGCTGGAAATATAGTTAATGCGGGAGAAAAGAATTGGGTATAAAAGATTAATATCGGGCAGAATGCCGCCAAACGTTATTTCCCGCTAATCTCTCCGATCCGATGCAAAGCGGCTCTGTTGCTGAAGCATTGTTGAGAGGGTCATGAAGTAGTCACCTACTCTATTCTTCTTTGTTAGGCTCCGTTGGTATCATAGTCTTAAAACATTACGCTGACCAATTTCCGCCCAGAAAACTGCTTGCGATTGTGAAGTTATTTAGGTACGTTGCTCCCACGGTCGTCTTTATTATTCCGGTGAAATATTTTGGACATACATCAATTTGTTTCTTCATAATGACCCATAACCTTGTAGCTACACTAGGTGGTAACGAGGTCAGAATCTAATGTTTTTCAATTTCCACGAGTGAACTTGATAGAAAGGATGAGTCTTTAGGGCAGGCATAATTTTGGATGAAGGAACGTTAAAATAATCTATACAATGCCATTTCCTCTTTATGATGCTTACATACAATTTACGGACAATGGGCGTCCAAATTTAATTTCCGTTTCGCAACTGTCTCTTTCCGTCAGTGGGCTTATTTAGATCGATTTATATTATATTATTAAAAATTTAACTTAAAAGTAGATTAAATTATAAGCTTAAATAACCTTTTTGTGACAATTCGGTTGCAAAAAGGAGAACGAGTTTTCTTCATGAGTCTCACATGCTCAGACTGGCAGGATGTGGCCACATGACTGCAATGGACGGAAATGGGTTAAGATGGCGGGCCATACGCCAATGAAAGTAGGTAATTAAACGTGAACATTGAATGTGGATAATCATCAGGCCGTTGGTAAGTGCCTTAATGTTACCTCAAAAATTCAGCATTTTACGTCGTCGTCAAGTGCACCGAAGACTAGGCGCCTCTCTGTGGCGGGAAAGAAAAGCAAGGTCGTAAACACTTCAGCATAGCCCTCTTATGATACAGTCATAAGAAGAGCAATAAAAAACATGTTTACAAAAGTCGTTGCGCTTCATTCTGCATAGCTACTTAACGATCACTATACTCTGCCTCGCTTCGAAAACTTCAGGCGTTTTAGGCAAGCAGACTAATGGCTCGATGTTCGGCCAAAATCTATTTTCATATAAGTGAGTTCTTGGACAACGATAGTACATTTTCTGGGCATTATAGCCAACGAGCAGTGGGATGAGGCAGAGTAGGATGGGTAGCACCAAAGTGATTTCCTCTATATATGTTTCATGAAAACTTATGTTATAATGAAACAATTATACGTTTTATTTTGTTCAGATGCGCCACCCAAAACAATCGCGGCTGCATCGTATTGAAAATAATAACGCACGATATACAATTGAGGACGAAGTTTATGAGAATGTAAATCTTCGCCCAAAATTCTTTAACGGGAAGAACCGAGTTAGTAACGAGGAAGTCCTAAGAAGGGTAGGAGAGAAGAGAAGCCTCATTAAAAACTTAATAAGAAGACGGAACAACCTTATAGGCCACATCTTGAGACACGATGGCCTGATGAAGACAATCTTCGAAGGACAAGTGGAAGGCAAGAATGGAAAAGGAAGACCCCGAACAAAATATATGGAACAAGTAAAGAGAGATGTGAAAGAGAAGAAATACGTAGGTGTGAAAAGATTAGCTGATAGGAGAACTGAGTGGAGAGCTGCGTCAAACCAATCCTAGGATTGTTGACCAGTGATGATGATTCCCTCTATAATCCGGCCCTTCACTTCTCCGCCCCTTCCAATAATCCGGCGTAATACAGGCAGTTGCCGAGCGGGTAGCTCGGTAATATCGAGTAGTCTACTTCTTAGATGAGCCCAGTCCAACTCAGAAAATAGGGGAAGAAGTGCTCAGGGAGAGGGGAGCCTCCCACTTCCATGGATTAATGTGGATTATTGATAGAAAACAATGCAGTACAGCAATATTAGTTTAAGTTCTCTTTGTTGTAGTTTTAATTAGCGTTAACACTTTAATAGCGTGTATGTACTTATTTAGTGTCAGGGGCGGAGCTAGGAATTAAGGCTAGGGGGGTTATAGGCGCAACTAATACTGGGGCTTCTGGGGGGACATGTAATATGCATCAGGGTAAGGAGTAGGTGCGGGGACCCTCTCCCAGAAAACCTTTTAGATAAATGGTTCAAATTGTGAGTTTTGCGGCTTTCTGAGGGATATTTTATTAATCCTTCACTATTCTATTAGTAATATCAATCCAATTAAGCAGAGCTAAAAAATTTATCTGAGCTCTGGCGGGGAGTTTTATCCCTCAAACCCCCCCCCTCGCTGCGCCACTGTTTAGAGTACAGTAAAATATATGACATACATATAAGTGTACAATAAAACATAGCTTCTGCCGTTTAATTGCGTTATTATTAGTTATTTACAGTGATTCTGCGTTTTCGGTACTCCGAGAATGCTCTGATCCGATATCTGCAGGATTACCGAGAAACCACTGCATGCATAGTGAAACAGTGGAAATATCGCGAGATATTTCTATTCTAAGCCGCCATATTTTTTCTGAAAGAGGTCCCACCAGTATTTCACTAAACTTCATTCAAAGGTCGTTTAAGGTCTGCACTGATTGGCTGGAATTTCAACCGGAAAATGATCTAATGCAATGACCAGACCATAGCTTACCATATTGAGAGACCACACATTGACATAGATGAAAGGGGCTGTGTCAAATTTATGTCGATTTTATTTCACTCTGACACTATCATGGAGAGCTTCTATGGGAATTGAATGAAGATATGACGTTGCATGCAGACAGACGCATGTGCTCGAAGGTACGCAATTCAAGGATGATATTGCTGAGAAAAAAACATTTGAATTAACCGGGATACGAACCTTAAATGTGAACATTCTACCACAGAGACAATGCCATTCATGGTAAAAAAAATCAATTATTATTGTCAGAATACATGCATCTTCGGATGACAAGTATTTTTAATCATCTTAAAGAATAAATTAACATCTACTGTACACTTATACGGACCCAAAATTCGACATGAAAAGCATTCATTTCCTCACATGTTCATTTTCTAATTACAAAGAAGCCTAACGTATTATCCGATACAAAAAAAACCAACATGCTATACCTACCGGTTATGCCTAACACGCATAAAATCTGTCTAGTTCAACGTTGTACGAAAAATTATTGACATAAATACCACCATCCAAGTATTTCAGAAGAAACATTCATTTGCCACGCTGCGTAACCATTCCATTTTTCGGCAAAAAGTGCTGTATGGGGAAGAGTCCTGTCCCCAAATCGTAAGCATTGCAAGTAACAGGAATATTTTTCTCAGAAGGGGCGAACGTTCTTTTGAGAAAAATACAGCTCTTTTATCTTCATGAATACGGGTTATTATAAAAGAATGATGAGTTTTCAGTAGTTCATAGGAGGATAGTGGGAATATAGATTTTTCAGAGACTGCCTGGTCCCTGCTTGAGTACCTTGAGAAGGGCTCTTCAAGGGTACCACTCCGTCCGTCATATGGGACGTTAAGCCGCGGTCCCCTTGACGCCTTTCGTTAGGAAGAGACTAATTTCGACGCCGGGTTTCGCTCTTGTCGAGTGACTAAGGTCGCAAATATTTAAATGCAATAATTACATAAAACAAAGAGTGTTTGAGACGATAAATTCCAAAAATGAAAAAACTTAAATTGTAAATCATTCTGTTTTAAATGAAACAGCGTTCAAAACCGCACTATCCTCTTAAAATAACCCTTTCCGGTGTAATTTTAATCCTCTCGTGCATGTTAGTGACGGCTCACCCCCTGCCAAACACCTATGCAGGTGGCTTGCAGGGTAATCCGTAGATGTATAAGCAAAACGTTCCGCACTTCCTTACTACCACCAACTGAGTGAGATACCACCACTGCTTGCCGTCTTCCAGAGTCCTTCACTTCACACAGGAGAACGGGAGTTAGACCGGGTGCGACCACACCGAACTCTATAATCCTTATTCTGCCAAGACCTTTCCCACGGAGCTCACCGACTGCTGAGCCCAGCCCAACACGCGGATATGTTTTCCTCTTTAAAAAGCTGAATTGTTAAGTGCAAGGTTTATGGCGTTCAGATGACGATTCCCAAAGACGCCGCTGATTGCTTTACGACCGAGTCGTATTCGCGAAAAAGTAAAAGTCGCAAAGAAGGAAACACCTTTTATAGCCTTCTTCAGGAGATGTAGGGTTGAAATGACGGTAAAGAAAGATTGAAAAGATCTGGTCAACCCATTTCTAGTTTCACACGGTTTCCAAGATTTTCATGATACAATTCAGTATGAATAGTGGATCTTCTCCAATGCTACAGTGAACAACGCCAAAATGTTTCCAACCCTGAGTCGCAAAGATGCACAGGGGTACAGTTATGCGGGAAATTCCACTGCGCGTCTCCCGTAAACATCAATGCTTCCTTAGATATGGTAATGAGCAACATAACCAAAGAAATTAATTCTAACTGATGCAATTTTTATCCTCATCGAAGAGTCCTCTTACCTGCTAAGCATACCAGATTACACAAATTGCGAAACGTCCTATAAATTTTTATTGACGCATCTGTAATGAAAGACATTAGCACCTTGGGGATGAAAGCTTGGTAGCCTAACTCTCACAAGTTACGCCCTCTCCGACGAAGACTTTATGAGCTGCTTAACCAGTATCGTGGTGCATAACTTGTAAAAAGTATGAAATTATTATAAAATTTTCAGTATATATGCCTTGCAGAATGTAGCCAGCTTTTGAATTTATCTCAATTATGAAAAATTCCCCTCAGCATTGTATCATATCTTTGGCTAAGGCTATGACGATAAATTTACAGTGCGTATTACACCTCAAACAGATTATGCCGTGTCGTTACCATCACCACTATATGCGGTAAAATGACCTGAATCGATTGGTAGTATCATTCTGCTGATAAGAGACTCGGGATAGCGATGGCTTTTGATAAGTAGTCTAACACTTTCATCAAAAACTAAAGTTAAAAAGTAACTACGCGAATTAGTGAAACAATCAATGATATAACACTAAGGCTGGAAAAGAATGGATATCATTAAGAGCGACTTCAAGATCATCATATTAGAGCCCCACATTTCCAGGTCTGACAGAAACGATAAATTTAGAGAGATATTTTATCGAACGGATAGGTATAGGAATCCGTTGTACCCTCGCACGATGAAATACTTTAATAAATGCCAGGCGTAAATTCGTTAGAGCATTTCCTTAATATGTCTAAACAGCTGGTGTCCTAACATCCCCCGCCACACGCCTATTGATGTGGCTTGCGTGGTAGTACGTTGGCGTAGATGTAAGTCACTTCGGCTTCCACCGTCTATGTGATACATCACGCCGCTTAATCTCCCTAATAACAAAACAAAAGCATTTTGTGCTCATTTGGCCCACAGCATGGGACTGAATGCTGAGGAGTTGAGTTGGAACGCTGGCGACATATTTCTTATCTCATCGCTGAGTGCCAAGCATTTCTATTATCGTGGTGCCCTTAAGCTCATGACTTCTTAAGTCATAATTCCACTGCTTCCATGTGGCGCATTACCTAATACATATTACCTAATGTGAGCATGCATTTGTTTGAGAAGCCGATAGATGACGCAAACTAATATACCTCAAGAATTTCAAATTTTTCGACAGAACCACTATTCCTGAAAATTGGACGGAATGGAATATTGTAAGACAAAGCAAAAGTTGTTCCTACATATTTGTGGCATCTTTGAAAGATTAGGCCAAACACCAAGGACTTTTATTTCAGCAAAACTATCATCTAAGATGGAGGAAATTAATGTTCCTCAAGTTTAAAAGTATCAGAAGGGATAAGAAATATTTGCTTCAAAGCAATTTGTGTTAATATTGCGTTAATGACCAAAAAATATTATTTTTATTAAACATATGCCATGGTGCCTCTGGAGAGATCTTGTTTTCTTTAGAACACATTGGCGGAACGCAATCACAATTTCCATGGCGGTAAATTAAAATTTCAATGAGCGGTAGAACATGAGACGGATTGATCCTTGTTTAAATGCAGAATTAATCAGGAGAACCAGAGTTACAAACAATTTTAAATCAAAACAATGACTTGAAGCTTATTTCTTTCCAGCCGCTCCTTCGCCAAGTATAAATACAGATGATAACACTGCTTTAACCTGAAACTATCCTTTCACAAACCGAATAAATTCGTTAGTGCTTAATTCATTTACGTATACACTACAGCAGCGGAGAAAGTCAAGGATGGAGGCCTTCGAAATGTGGTGCTACAGAAGAATAATGAGAATCAAATGGATCGACCGAGTTAGTAAATAGAAAGTCCTAAGAAGGGTAGGAGAAAAGAGAAGCCTCAACTTTGACAAGAAGACGGAACAACCTTATAGGTCATATATCTTGTGACATGATGGCCTGATGAAGACAATCGTCGAGGGACAAGTAGATGGCAAAAACGGAAAAGGAAGTCCTCGAACAATGCATGGAAGAGGAAAAGATGGATAGAAAGAGAAAAAATACGTAGTTGTGAAAAGATTGGCTGAAATGAGAACTGAGTGAGAAGCTGCGTCAAACCAGTCTTAGGATTGTCTACCAGTGATGATGGTGATGATACACTACACTACATGCACATCTATGGAGTAAGAAATATTTTTTTCAACTAATGACGCATTAATTTGACGAAACAAGTTTTTTCGTTTCGGAATGAAAAGAAGCTCAAAATTGGGCATTGTAGCTAATCTGAATCGCAAAATACTATATTTTTTGGATCTTTAATATTGTATGCTTAAGGGATGATACTAAAGAATTTCGCTCAACAACAGAACCATAAGTATCGCAAATGACTATACCAGGTAGAAGAAAAAGATCTCATTCCACATGGTTCCGTGGCAGGATGTGTGGGAAGTTATTACCATTAGTGAGATTAACATTAAATGAAAAAGCAATGATTCTAAACCACTGTCCATCTATGACAGTCAAATGAATGCCGGCCGTACGCGCGAGGCTTGACGGAGAAATTAATCGTCCCAACGATGGTCTTCGTAACAGTACCTCCTGCCGAACCAAGTAAAAGATAAAAAAAGGATGAATCGAAAATTCATCGCATATGACTGCTCAGGAATTAAATCATCAAGTATCCAAGGAAAGAACTCATGTCGATCCATTTGTCATCGCGTCAGTTAGCGAAACAAGGGCGCTCAGATCACCACGATTATTCAAATCGGCTTTCATGGTCACTAATTACGAGTGGAATGATTTTCTCCGTTGATTCTCTTGTCGGTTCCATCATTGGACTGTTGCGAGCACAAAGGAGATCACTCAATGTCTATCTCACGTCTCCCAGCTTGGAACCTTGCTGGTGCCGAAAAGTAATATGAATGGCCATATACTCCAGGCTGCGATACGGCTCACCATCATCTGCATATCAATTGGCTTCCCGCGGTACAATGACATGATTCTGTATGAAATTTAAAATGAAGCTGGACAATTGAATCATTGCCAGGTTTCATGCGGGGTTTATTTTTTACGGAGAGATGACTTAATACTCTTACCTCCATGTCTGATGTAACGAAGGCTACGTCTATGCAAAATATAGCGCATAATCACCAAATCCTGCAGGTACTTGTAGTTGATTTACGATCGTGGAATGCCACGCAAAGGACTAGCTAGACATAGTACTGGTATAGTACGCATGACCGAGCAGGGTCAGCCTAATTGGAGGTGCCTCGATCCATGCACAAAATCAGAGTTAATGGGAAAAAATTGGGTGTAAGCGAATAGAATTTTGATAAGGGCTAAAATATCGTGTATGAGAGTGCTTATGAGTCATAGGACCAGAAATTAATAATTTCAGGCATTCCTTCGTGGTATGTATGCATGATTTTAACAAGCGATGATAACTTTGTGCCTCCCACAGGAATTTTGTTATTGAGGGTGCAACCAGTTTCGCTAAGTTGCGACATCACCAGATACACTTCCTCATGCGCACAACATTAAAAGTCCTCTAGAAGAAACACAGTCATTATTGACGCTTACAAACAAAGTACATAAGTCTATTCGAATTATGTGGTCAATGAAAAAAAATTAACGACACGAATCTTTCATGATGCCTCCTTATAATTCCAAAGTAGACATTGCAGACGATGTCTTGATGAGCTTTCTCTCGACTCCATTGAAGTCATAGCGTATTCACTTATTGCATAGAGTTATTACGCACAGATCGTGAATAGATGGAAGTGGTTATGACGGTTTTATTTCTTTAGGAAGTATTATCATTGTGGCCTCTTTCCGCAAACGTGATTAAAATATTTGTCACTTCGAGAGTCAGGCCAGATCATCCAGCCTTTGAATTAGAAAAATCAACTACCTTCCTCACCAAATTTTATTCCAAACCAACATTCCCGGTAGCATCACTTTTAAATTCGAGGAAAGATGCATCTTAAATAATAACTGGTACGAGTGTACAAGAGGTGGGTAACTCTGTATACAGGAAAGCAACGAGTGACGATTCCACTAAAAATCTGTTAGAGAAGCGCAGAGTTCAGACTTAGAGAGGCATTGAAGTAATTCCGAATTTGAAGTAATTCCAATTAAAAATTTAAAAATTACTTTGGTGGCAGCATTAGAATGGAAAAAAATTTCTTTTAAATTTCAATTCATTTCAATAAATTTTCGCTCCGGAAGTGAAGACCTTATGTAGCTCCTATTAAGGAAATGAGCCAATTTTCTCGAGAATTAAAAAAAAATATTTTTGCAATTCCAAAGAAAATCAATAATGCAGATATTTTTAAAAAAGAGCTCACTTAATCTGCCTTTTTTTCTATCTACACTACATTTCCTCTGTACCACGGCAAATATTATGAAAAAATCTTGCGTTCACCAGATGGCGCAATTCCCTTACGGTTACAGTCGTAAAGATATAGCTTTTCTTGGACTAGTATTCTGTCGACACTACTATATCGTGAAATTATGCATTCATCTCACACACTAGAATCGATTACTATTTCTTACACCTAGTACGGCGTTGCGAAAAAGCTCATTTTTTTCCATCCTATGGCAACTTACGCCCACTCCTTACTCTGGATACCGGAAGCATCGGCATTTTCATTGCGCTTGCGCTGGGATGATTTAGCGTGCGTTAACGACAGTGACCACATTCGATGAATGACAATCTACAATGAGGTTCTTTGTATCACGGAGTATTAGCGGTACTTACAGCAAGTGAGAAGCCGGATATGCAGGCGTTAGCTGTTATCGTGTGACTGCAGATTGACAAATCGACTAGAGCACTTGAGCCGATCACGACGTTCAGAATAGAAGAGCATGATGCTATATTTATGCCTTGGCCATTCTCGTGAGGCAATGACTTTTATTGGACGCATCAATTCCACTCTGCCGGCCTCTTTCCGTGTCGTGTTACTTGATCAAAAACTATCCTATCATCTTGGAATTTCCAGATTATATGGCGTAGACCTTGTTAAACATTCAACTGGATGTCAAAGATAATGGTTTGCACCTGAGAAAATACTGAGATAAAAGTTTCAAATGTATCATATAAAAAGTGCTGAAAAGTTTGCAGTGTGTGTATCGTGAAAGTTCTGAGACGATATCATATGTTTTAAATTAATTATTTGTCAGAAAAAAGACGAACAGGATTGATGCTTCCTCCTAAGGGGACGCATCACTTCCGCTTGACTGTTAAATATTTAAAAAATGTTTCGAGTTGGAAAGAAAATCAATAATGTACATAGTTTGAAAAAGAGCTCAATTACGTGATTTCCCATTCCTTCTACTTCCGTTACTATTCCCTCTGCACTTCAGCATATATTCTATCTTGCATCGTCAGATGACGCAACAGTCGCAATGCAGTCGCAGCCTTCTCTATATATAACAGATTAAAATTCTACTAACTAAGATAACACCTCTTTGGTATGGTGCCTAATTTTCCCACATTAAGACTGAGACATACTGTGAAAATTTGTTCAGCAGAAGCCGTACGTTATGTCTAAAAGATATTTATGTTCCTCAAATACTCTAAATTTTTTCTTCGCATAATCAAGCAACCTCAAAAGTCTCCCCTAAAATATTCGGATGGTTAAAAAATGTTCAAACAAATCTCACGAGAGCCCAATATTTGCAACGAGATCATAGAATCCCAAAATTGAATTCTGAGAGCAATTGAAGTCGCAAGCTACAGCGCGCTGCAGCGGTACCAAAAAATAGGTGAATCCAAAGCCCATATTTCCGTCTTCAACAGCTGGACAGACTTTTCTTGAATAAACTGCGGTGGACAAGACTAATGAAAGTGATTCACAATGTGCTTCTCAACATTGGTAGGCATTAAGATTCCTTTTTTTATTCACTTTCTTAGAAACTCTGTTGAATGAAGGCTAATGGCGTTCTTTGACACGTGTGTCGTTACTACTTTGTGATTGTCATCATAAGCATACACTCGATGTACTCGTGGTCTCTTGAAAGGTATTTTTCTTTGAAGGTTCCGAAATTGTTTTAGGTATCTACATCTTCATCTTACTCCGCAAGCCGCCTACATACATAAAAAAGAAATTCTCTAACGAACTTATGCCAAGAATTAATAAAACTCCTTTATCATGCGGGGGAAAAACAAATTCCCATACCTATCAGTTCGCCAAAATATCTCTCTTAATTTATAGTTTTAGTTGGAGAAGGAAACGTATTGGGATTCTAATATGATGTTCTCCGCGTCACACTTAAAGATATCTATTCTCAACTGTTTAAGCAATCTAAGCCTTGCGCGAAGCCTCCGAGTCTACAGCGGCTCCCAACCTAATTCGTTTAACATCTGTGTAATGCTTTCTGCATGCCCATAGCAGTTTTTGACGAATCATGCAGATTTCCTTTGTATTATTATTAAGTTTACGGGTTAAGTCTTTCTTCACCGGATCCCATTTGTTTATTCGATATTCAAGGTGTGGCCGGTCGAGTGCGAAATAGCTCTTCTATATACTCGTCCCAAAATCTTCCCACAATTCGAATTCTACCATCTTGATGGCTCTGGCACAAATATTTCTTATGTGGGTTCCCCACAATAGGTTCGCTACTATAAATATTACCTCTAGATACTCCACTTCATCTGTCGCCTTTATGTTTACACCATCCACAGCATATAAAGTTGCACGACCTCTGCAAGAAATGTACCTCTAATCAATCAAATGTACCATCTCAATAAAAGCGCCAAAAGCAGGATCCAGTCTTTCTCTCTCTCCGCCGCCTAAAAATATCATGCAGCGCATCCAACATCCTTCACGTCTTTTCGCGAGGATTGAATCGCGAGTTGCACATTCTGCATTCACGACGACAGCGTCAAATCGAAAGTGGATATCCGCTGGACATTGCACGAACATCTTAAGGACGATGCATCCCAGTGCGGCACTGCGGCGCTCAAAATAGACGCATCGGTCCAGGGAATTTTGAACCCGATCGAACTAGCGAACAAGAACCCTTTGTTCCTCCTAATTTTTTTACTAAAGGACTCCATCATCGGTGGAACCCAGCCGTGAGGTGGCTGCTACCCTGCTGGGATTAAAAGGCAAGGCTACGAGACTCATGGCCGCGCATTCGAAGGATTGGTGGTGATTAATCGAAGCGGTCGCTCACTATGCATTGCTATAAAAATAATAATGTACATTAAAACATAACTGGAGCCGCTTGGTCGCTCCACCGGCGGAATTGAAAGAACTGGATTCAGTGAGAGGACCTTTTCCTCCCCTCTCTCTCTTACCCCCCTCCACCCCCAGCGCCCCCCAACCGAGGGTTTAAAGGTTCTCCGCCAAGCAGGAAGTCGGCCTCGACAATCACTCAGTCAGTCAGGAGGGCGTAACACGCTTCAACACTCGGGATGAGAAAAAAAATAAAAGTATGGAGAGGGGGGCCGAATTTAGACGATCGCCGAACGCGCCGACAGTGGGACTGTGACGAAATGTTATTCCCCAATGCCCCCTTAGCCGCTCTCAAGAAGGCCGATGGAGATATCAGGAGAGCTTCGATGTACCGTATTTATTTCAGTAACGATCCTTCCATCGTGTTTGAGAACATCTATGCGCCGCGTAACTGTGGCAAACGATCACAACATTGATTGGGACCACTTACGTCACACTGTTTACGTGCTCACCTGGGGAGTCCATTCAATTCAGGGATTCAGCATGAAAATCGATAATGAAAAATCAAATTACTTTTACACGGGAGAGGGAAAGTATTGGCCAACGTCTGCCTTAAAGGAAAGCGATTAGAAGGAATGATATGGTATTTGGAGGAAGCGAGCGACTGAGCGAAGGTCATTTGCGCCAAGAGGGAAGGGTAGTGAGGGAAGGGTGAAAACCCGGCGTCGGTATTAGCCTTCTCCTAACCAAAAGCGCCAAGGAGACGACAAATTAACGTCCCATGAGGAGGATGGAGTGCTGCACTTGAAATGCCCTCCACAAGGCACTATGCAGGTATCAGGCAACCTCTGAGAAGTGATTGGAGCGAGTGCAATCATTCGCTTATGCCGGGTGGACCATTACCTGAGTTGGAAGAAGCAAAACATTAATGAACCGTCGTATGGCTCAAGCTAAAATGACATTCATCATGAAGAGGGTGCTCGATATGCAGCTTACAAGGATATCACAATGGAGACAAGGAAACAGCGCATGAAAGCATTCGTGAAGATAGTGGCAGTCAACGGATCAGAAATGTGGCCCATTGGAAGAGCGGAAATGTGGACCATTAGAAAGGAATAGAAGTCTTCGAGACCTAGTACTGTACCAATATTCTAGCATTCATTTCCTGGAATTATTTGGATATTATCCGTCAAGATAATTTTGTATTTAAAATATTTTCAGTTTCTGTTATTAGACAATCTTTATTTTTTATGCTAAGAAAGTAAAATTCGTAAATTAGGAGTTGAACGCAAGGCTAAGGATTTCACGATTACGGCGCTGTGTTATAAATGCAATTTCTAAGTACCTTGTTAGCAACGATTTTGAGAGAACGAAGCTGTTGTATATGATTTTTATTCTCACTACACAAAGCCGTAAGGACGACGAACGTAATAGCCTAATCGAACTGAGCAAATGATGACCACATTGGTAACCGCAAGATACCGTATTTCCTTGAGTAGCATGCGCCATTTTTTGCCATTCGTAATCTTCGATGAAATGGGGGTGCATCATACTAAAGGAAGCGTGGATTACACGAGGGATAATATCGCTACTTTATACCCATCAATAGATTCGTGGTATCGTAACTTCCTTATTTGAACGTATTTTTGGCCTCCTAAGT
This sequence comes from Ischnura elegans, assembly GCF_921293095.1. Taxonomy (NCBI): domain Eukaryota; kingdom Metazoa; phylum Arthropoda; class Insecta; order Odonata; family Coenagrionidae; genus Ischnura; species Ischnura elegans. The sequence continues at coordinate 81,380,130 of NC_060250.1, forward strand.
GGAAAAATCGGATGGCAACTAAATGGCTGTAGATTCATAATGAAATAAAAAACAACATCACTTTAATAAATCAAAGACAACCTGGTACCACCCCCTAAATTACCTAAACCAATACATGATAGGCTATTGCGGGCGTTGTAAACGTTGTTTTTTATAAATATAACCGTTTATGGATGCCAAAATGATTAATTATTCTTCTACTTCATTGATATCAATCCGCTACACATTTTTATAAAAACTGCTTGAGCGGTTAGGTACTAATATACCAGTATATCCAAAATTGTAGGTTAGAGAGGATTAATTTATTATATTTTATGCGCAGAAAATATAAAATAATAAATGGCAACAAATTATTTTAGTCATGGGGGTAAATGATAAATTTCCGCAAATATTACAGTGTATTAAGACTTTTAAAAGCTATATTAAATTAATGACCAAAATGGGGTCGAAAATTTTAACCAGTTGAGCCAACCTTCCATCAGTCAGTAGCCTTACTTGTCGTCCATTTATTTTTTTACTATAACACGATGTATGAAAAATGAATACCCATCTAACTAGGAGATGCATCACACAAGGTTACAGAATATAGATCTGTAAGAGGGTGACCTAGCGAGAAAAAATAAGGACGCTACTCCTCGCACGGGCTTGCGTGTTTACGACACGAGAGGGAGCAATGTATGAAATTTTGTTTGGATAGGACCTATGATAATATAAAGATTTCATTTATATGTTGAGGAGGACCTTATATTTCGTAAGATTAGTTAAATTATTTTCACTTATTTCTAAGTTTACCATCCATCATGGGTCTACTAGACCTAGCATCGGATCTAGGCCTAATAAGTATATATCCTCGACTTATCCTCCCACTTCACACCTCAGTTTGCATGCTCGAATAATACGACACATTGTTACTCTCTGATAGGCTCACATTGGGGCATTATTTTAACAAAACAATTTAACATACAGATGTGAAAACGAATTGAGTTGGGAGCCGCTGGAGACTCAGAGGCTGCGCGCTAGGCTTAGATGACTTGAGCAATCGAGAACGGATAACTCTAAGAGGGACACGGAGACTGTCATATTAGAATTCCACTACATTTCTTGATCCGACAGAAACGATAAATTTAGAGAGATATTTTTCCGAACGGATAGGTATGGGAATTCGTTTTTCTAATTCGCAGTCTCGGGCCCGACTTCAAAGAATCGACTCAACATAATGAAATGTAAAAAAAAATTTTAATTTCACATAAATTTATTATTTTTATTTCACATAAACATTTATATTATATGACCAAGGTTTCGACGTGGCACGTCATCATCTGTTATATTTGCAGTGAATACAAAGAAAAAACGTCCCTGACTCATTTTTTCTCTGTCTTCGATCGGAACCTAGATCGTGCAGCAATAAATTTACGTGGAATAACAAATATTTTCACATCCCATGAAATTCGTTTTCCCCCACGCGACAAAGGACTTTAATTAATATAAGGCGTAATTTCGTTGAAACATTTCCTTAATTATACTTAAACGGTTAGTGTCCTAACACCCCTCCCCCGACAATCGTCTATTGAGTCGGCCTGCGGAGTAGTATACAGATGTACATCCCCGTAGTTCTCGTTATAGTGAATGCAATGCATGAGGGCTCAGGGGAACCCTTCGAGGATACAACATACCGGGGCCAGGAACCAAGCCCGTGGCTTATACTCTCGGTCACCCGGGGAGGGGCTGGAGAGGAAGGAAAAAAGGATAGAGGCGCCGCCGCGATGGGAGCCCGCCGACGCCTCTGGAAGTGATTATAAACTGTCCTTCAATTCCGTTTGCACCGGTCTTCTGATAGTGTTGATGAACATGTGCTGCCGTTGGTTCACGCTTTTTCCAAGGCCTCGTTGACGAAGCTATTTTTTTTTGTGGTAGCTTAAGAGGCATAGCATAGGATGGGGAGCATTGAAAAAAGTGAATCGGCGCTAAGTGAAGGTGCATTACCGTGTAGCTCCAGAGGACATCGCGTATCCTTGGGCGAGGGCATCGCAGCCTTCTCTCTCAGTACGCAATCAACAGTTCCTCCCCGGCAGGACGCAAAGCGAACAAAATATACAGAGATTCTCATTATTTGTCTCGCAGAAAGTGCGTTACCACTGTATCGGTAAAGTAAGTTCATCACAACCAGCCAGTTAAAAATAAAATAGTTTTTGCGCATCTATTTGTGTTTTATGGGTAGTACGAGCGTGATGCGCTCGCTACCAGCGGGATTCCCCCGCTCTTTTCAATGCAGGTCCACATACGGATAAGCGCGTTTCTGAATTTAAAATGTAGAAAAAAAGGCAGGGTCTTATGTACAAATTTAATTGGAATTTTCATGTACAAATTGAGGTCAGAGGACCTCTTTAAACACAACATAGGAAGTAATTACACTATCCTCTGTTAAACGCACATGATGACTCATACTTACGTACCAACAGGAGACTTGAATGTGGAATCAGCCGCATTTTGATAAAAGTTTTTTGTTTGTTTTTTTTTAATTATTTAAAAACCAATTTTAGGAAACAATAGCAATGTTTAGGAAGTAACATATGCCGTCGCATGTTCTCTGATAAATTATGTGCATTTTGGTACCTCATTTGTAGAGTTTGGTTGCGTATAAGTTGAGAAAAAGGTATCTATACAATAGAAATAATATAGATTTTTTTAGCGGATAGAATACACTTAAACACTAAATGATGACATGATTATAAAATTTTTGATTCATAGAAGACGTATTTCTATGTATATTTCCATCATCATGAAGAAGTATTTTTCCATCACTTAGTCTATTTTTTAATGTCGAGTATTTTTTTAAGATTTTCTCCTATAGGAAGAAGTGATTTTTTAAATATATTTTTCATTTTTTTGCTTTTCATTTCTTATTTTTTATTCTTATATTTTGTATTTTTTGGAAATAATACTACCAAAACTGATGCAACATTTACGATATTTTAAAACTCGAAGAAGAAAAGGCGTGTGAAAGACTAATATAAGAGTTAATTGATGAGGCAGTATTCATGTTGTAATTGTTGGATCATAATTCCATTATTCTCGGACACCACATTTAAGGCCATTATACACATTAAGGCGAACGCGATCACTAGCGCACACACCCGACACGCCTCGAAGAGAACTGCCCGCGAGAACCCTATCCGCGAATTGACAGAGTTAATCCATTTTATTGGTAACTAAAGTCGATTAATATTCAGTCAATGCAATTCAATTATTGCAAACGGAAAACTTCAAGAAAGTCAGTGCGTTCGCCAAAAGGAATATTTATATTATAATCGCGTCTATTGTATTAGTATACCTTTTTGTGTAGACGTTAACCGGATAGAATTCTCTTTGCCACAGGACTGGAAACCTGCCCGAATCACACACTTATCCAATACCCAATTTATTCATGAAAATATTGCAAATGACATAGTATTTTACACGATTAGGTTTTTCATGCACTCAAACTTTTATGCTAAGGCAACATAGCCATTAAGTAAATTTGAAACGATACATTATTATAACAACGAAGACGATCACTCATACGAACTGATTGAAAATAATTCGACGAAAACCAATGTATTCAGTGAAGTCTAATTACAGTGTATAAATTGACATCCAAATCGAATGCTTCAATCACACTGCCATCACGTGAGTGCTTGACGATTACCTACTTTGGTGGCATCTATACGTGTGGTAAAGTAAACAACAAAAAATACACTGCGAATTGCTTTTTGATATGAGAGATTGAGTAATATGCGTACTGAAAACATTGGTATTAAATCAATGGGTTCTCTCACGAACGAACAGAACAGTCCACTTGTTATGGTCTGTTAAGGTGGTCCATTCATGAGCAGGATACATGGATTCAAAACTGTCACATACTGATTTTTTTTAAATTATATTATATTCTTCTTTTACTGATGTAAATAATTCACCATTCTTTTCATGGTTTGCCATTAAAAGTTTATTTTTCAGCGTGATAATATTTTTTCTTTGCATGATTTATACTGAAAGAATGCTGAATAAATACCGTTTGACTACAGAAGGAATATCGAAATATTCTGGAGAAATACCTATAAATACGGAAGGAAAACAGCTGGATTGTATTCTCGAGTCATGGTAGGAATACTATTGGAATACAAGGAATACGGAATGCTGTTAAATACCGCAGTAATATTGTTACTTTGGGTACATTTTCTTGCTCAGGGGATAAAATAATGGTAAGGAATGGGTTTTAGCACTGAATTTCTTGCGAACCGAGAAACATCCACGTGACGACTAGGAAAGTAATGAACGGTCTCACTCGCGAGTCTGGGAGGAGGAAGGCGTCCGGATGTCGTTTTGCACCTCTCATCGCACCAGCTACGAAACGACCATGAAAACGCGAGTGATGTATGGACGGGAAAACGTTTGCGAGGAAGAAAAAAATTTTTACGGACCCATTTCTTGACGACCCCATGGAGACAGCACAAGAGCACCAGTAAAATGAACACACATATGCAAGTATATATTAACGTACTCACTGAGGCGACAAGTCACGACGTTTTGACCATATATGATCCGAGTCTCTCAAAGACTGCCAATAAATCCCAAGAAGGTCTGTACCAAGGGTGTGGAGACCTATATGACAAAAAATAAGAAGACAGTAAAACTTTTAAGTCAATGAAAATGCTAATACGAACATCATAAAGTGTACAGCATACACTAACATGTTTTTAAATGACATGCTTTTTCACTTTAAAATATTGCAAAAATAGAAGACAGTAAAAATGTCGAATTAAATCAAAACTAAAATGAATAATGATATTTTGCGGATATCCAGACATATTTACTCAATATTTGAGATAGATTTCATTTTAAAGATTAATAAACCAGAGATAATAATTCTAGAATCAAATTAAATAGATACAATTCAAGCATGTAATATTTTTTTATTCTCAGAATTTACCCGTGAGCCTATTTCTTGCATTTCTGTCGTAATACTGGGGCGAGTCTGAGTTAGGCTTGCTGAGGAAGATTTTATTACGACTGCATACTATTCAAATACTATTTGATTCGATATCCATAAGACATATTCTGATGCTTCAATCAAAGCACATGGATATAGATGTGATATTTACGACCAGAAATGTCGTATATTCAAACCGCGGCCATCCAGCCGATCACCGAAAAACTGTATGCGTTTATTTTAGCTGACTACATAATGTTTTCCACAATTGAAAATACTAACTTTCATATTATGAAAATTGCACCACAATCTGTGGCGGGCCGAATCAATAAACGCGGACGCAAGTAATAAAATTGTCATGCATTTGAAATTAAATTCGGAGGGACATTCAGGTAGGTGAAGCAAAAAAGTTAGCAGAGAGAGAGGAGGAAGAGTCAGATAGGAGAAGCAAAAAGTTAAGCGGAACATTTCCGTTAGAGTCTATGTGATGCACCACATATAGATTTTTTTACATTGAGAATGGTTTCCGAGGTGCTTTTTTCACTCATTTTCGCAAATAAATTCCTTTCCTAAAGCACGCACCGGTATATGGACTTTAGTAGCTCATAAATTCGCTAACCTTGTTAAAGTTTTAATAGAATAATTTTTAATGCTGAGCAAAAGTTACACCTGAATATAACTTGAAAAAATCTATTTCAGTCATTTTTTTCTTATGGACTTATTCACCAAGGGCGTTATATGAAAAAAAAATTCGGACGATTACATTTGAGGAGCAGGTAAATTTCGGAGGGATTCATTTGATGGGGTCATTAAGACAGTATTTCCAAAATATTTCGTGGGTGGGGGAAACTTGAATTCCCACTATGGCCTTGTACATCATCTCAGTCGCTTGAAGTGAAAAACGAACGAAGAGAAAAAAATAATGCTGTTATATCTTAATTGATTCCTATACTTTCACATCAATATATTTATCATTCTGTGATTGCTGCGTAACTAGAACCAATATTATTACACTAACATTGTCACCCAATCTATTTCAGTCATTTTTTCCCTAATGTACTTATTCATCAAGGGCGTAACCTGAAAAAATTCGGACCTTTTCTAACATCGTCACTCGACTGGTACCCTTAGTAAAAAAAATTCAGCCTGCAAGAACCAACAATTATACCTTTTTTCATTAAAAAACCGTATCTTGTCGGGATACGACGCAGGTGCAAGATTATACAATTTTGCACAACAAGAGTAGGTACAACATTTTTATAGCTTGAAATGGCTGAAAAGGATTGGGCAAAAACTTATGCCCGAATGAAAAGTTTCATTTCCGATTATTTACGCGTTGAAAATGTTTTTGAGTATCGGAAATAGCTAAGCAAACATAAGACTAAGTGTTAATTCCATATCTACCTCTACATTACATGAATAAAAATAATTAGGCACCGGCGAGATTCGAACTCACGATCTCCTGTTTACTAGACAGGCGCTTTAACCAACTAAGCCACGGCGCCGTTACGTCTTCTTACAATTTATGTTGATCAACACAGACTGCCAACGAGAAAGAAGAAGACGAGGGGAGGGAGAAGTAGCAGAGGGAAGGAGGAGAAACCTGATGTGAGAGGGGGAATCAATCGAAAAAAAAACTGTACAAACCGTCAAAAATGGTATTTTTTTGGCGTCGCAAGCGGTCGAAAATTATTTCCAAGTATCACATTCTATAAGCTTTGTTGTGTAAATATATCGAGGGAACTCGGCGAAACTATTTTTATGATCCTACATGACTATAAAAATTCGACAAAAAACATGGTCCGCCATTTTGTAACGTAGCGGTCACAAATAACATAAATTAGTCGTGAAAGTTGATGAGAATTAAAAATATCAAACCGTTTAATAATATTGTCAATTTGTTTTGCAATTTAATTATTACAAAAGGCGTGGAATTGGTTTTAACATTCTGAATTTCGAATAAAATTCAATGCGGGAAATGCTTGCGAAATTTTTTCAACTTTGAGGCCACTTATTTTGTTTAAAAAGTAACCCTAAGACAAACGGTGTGCGTCAGTTTATGCATTAATGTACTGACAACAACTGTGCGAAGTTTCAACTCCCATACTCAAATTTTTGACGTTTGGTCCAGTTTATTTATATTTCAGCCCACAGTGTGCAGGACCGAAGGCTTAAACCACGGAATAGGCTTGTGTGACATGATTTCATAAACATAGGGAAAGGAAGCACAGGGCCAAATTTTTCCTTCATGTCTCTCTCGATTGCTGTATTAGTTCCTTGGTCTTATACTCAGCTCATGAGAATATCGCACAGAATCACTCCAATAAATCACTCGATAATCGAGTAAGACATACACTTTCAATAACATGAACAATAATTTAAACATATATTCAAATACGCAAACAATACATTTTCAGCTTCCTCTTCCTCATTGCCAAAAAATCTGAACAATGATTATTTACTAAAATGACCAGAAATATGCTCTAAGGGGTTTAGATTTCACATGGATAGTTAAGTTCCGTGCATCAATGTCAATAAAAATTATCACTATCTAAATATTTAAGGTTTTACATCTCAGCTCTGAATTTCAGCAACTAAGTGAGGGAAAATTTATTCAAGCTCGAGAGAAGCCTGGAGGCGCTTGAGATGTGGGTGTGGAGAAGAATGAAGGCATTAAAGTCGACGGAAAGGAGGAAGAACGACGAAGTACGATTTTACATGAATTGAGTTGCGTGTCGGTATAGGGAATGATCATTTTTTTATTATCATGCGAAAAGCGGATAACTGATGCTGCGATTCTGAAATTGTGCCACAATGTTATAATATTTCGAAACTTTCGATAGCAAATGACTCCGATACGCTAGAGAATAAAATTGAATTATAATAAATTAAATTATTCTCGATTCAATTTACAAGTAAATATTTGACCAGCTTTGAAAACAAGGAGCAAAACTCAGCATTTTTGAAACGATGATTTCGGGCTTAACTGCTTAACTGAGTGAAAACTTTCCATCATGGAAAATGGAAGAATGAATTGTTAGATATTCAGTAATGTATGGATGTTAAATATATAATACTAAAATGAACATAAGTGAACCTCACAAATTTTATTCTTTCATTTTCCTTGCTTCGTATTTTATTTGCACGCACGGATTAATTATTGGATAAGCCAAGCTATGTAGACTAAGCATCGGTCTAAACCCAATATCAAAATGATAGAGCGGTTTGGTCAAATCAAGAGTGGAAATCAATTCAAACCTACCGGGAGAAAAAAGAATAGAAGGTAAAATGCGAGCATGAAGAATTTTTTTCCTTGAGACCGAGACAACGAGTTTTCCACCCATCTTTCTTTCCCTCTCTCCCCCCACCCCTGATTTCCCCGCATTTTCTACCGCATTCCAATGGAAGACTTCGATCGATACAACTGGTTACGGTTTTGCGTCAATTCTACCCTGTCCCACACCCATCTCAACGGCAGCACCGCTCCTCAATATATTTCTCCCCCTCACTCCCCCTTTCCTTCGGGAAGGAGCGAAACTTGATGTAACGACGAGGAAATGGTAATCGCATGAAGATGACGGGAGGGTTTACAGGAGGCTGGGCAGGCGGTGGCGGGTTATTTCCATTCGCAACGGGCACTGATTGTGCGGTCCCCTCATTTGCACCCTTCGACACAGTCGCATCCCGGACCGTGAAATTCCCCCACGAGAAGGTCCCACGGTGGTGCTGGGACTCCCACACCGTTGAGCATTCCGCCCATACTATGATCAGCGCCTCCCCAGCAATCGGCCTATGCCTTTCCTTAACTGTCGTGTTTATTAAACCGAACTTAGGAGGATTAATAATGCACGCGATACTTCACACCGAAAGAGGATGTATCACTCCCGCCTGGCCGGTCGCATTTTGTCTGTTTTCTTTTTTGCGTAAGTTCAATTTTATTATTTATTTATTTACTTATTTTTTAAGGAGTTGCTCACATACAGCATTTCTGCCAATTTATAGTGACGCAGTAACGGACATGAAATTTTAACATAAAAAATCAGAACAGAGAGTACATAAGATAGTAAAGAACTAAAATAGAAGACTCGTGGAAAGGGAGGTAGAGAGGGAGGTTTATCTATTAGCCGGGGAATGGGACATGGCGAGTTTGACAAATGAGTTTAAGGGCAGAAAAAACGGATCAATATTGTCTGGTAATGATTTGAGCAGGGAGCAAAGGCGGTGTTGGAGTGAGCGCTTAACGAGGGATAGTCGTACGAAGCAAGGAGGGGATAGGCGTATGAAGCAAGGAATGTGTGAATTTATCGTGAGTGAAAAGAAAAACTTTTTATGTTCCACCTAATATATTTTCAGGCACCACTAGTCTCGACGCATTGGAGTATTCTTCCTCCCTACCTAACCTGGATGGCGTATAAGGATGATAAGAAGGACTTTTGATTTTCTCTTTGTACCTGAAATTGACGCCGCTGAGTCGAAACTAGTTGTACCTGATAAGAAATTGGAGGAACATAGCAAAGTTTTTGTTTACATTTTCTATAAAAATGAAGATATTTTCCTTCAATCCATGCATAAATATACGGTAAAAAGGAATCAACAGGAATGTTTACATAAGTAATTTTACAGAAATATACGTAACATTATAGCCAGGGATTGAATATCGAAATGGAAAATCGCATTACATAGATATAGCATAGAAAAATTATTATCTCGCGTTAGCAGAATAGGACTTCAAATTACAGTGAACGCACGAAAGAGAGCAGAGAAAACAATCGAAAGACTTAGGATGTGCGTCAAATAATGAGCTATTATAAAAAGAATAAAAGCGATTAAAATAAAAAAGGAGATTCGACTGTTTTTTCACCCGGAAATGGAGAGTGTCTCCGAAGGTATTTTAAAGCCAACTACGTCATTCCTTTCGCAGGAAGAGGTATCTCGACAAAAAAAAACAGAAACTCTTTTCGTGCCAAGAAAGGACATAAATACAGAAAGGCGAACTCCATTGCATCGATGCACATGACGAAAAAACAAAAAAAAAAACCTGCCCCTTAATTGAAAAGACGACTTGGGAATGAAAATCTGAACTTTCAACCAAAAATTCACGAATCTATCGACATGGTTATATAATATAAACACTCCACCTACAAATTCTATTATCTTATGATACACGAGAAAAATGAGATAGTGGTACGACTGTGTGGATTCATGACGTCACCCCGCAGCGAGGATATCACAAGGAGGTTACTCTATACTGGAAGGGGCACGACTCATTCATGTCCCAGCAAAACGTGGCAGGAATAGGGGTGATTGGCTGGGATGGGTCACACCTACATTGTTTAAAGCATTGGCAGTCTCCCAAGAGTCACTGAGTAAAATTCATAGAAAGTTTCGGTCTTAATTCACAAATAAATTAAAATATACTTTCTAACGCACACATTAAACCATCTTCTTCGATTACGTCATTTGTAGCATAGGCAAAATTATGTCCCAGATATCTTTTATGGAAAAAAATGAAAGTGGAGCTCCACGATTACGCTGTACAATTAGACCAGCGATGCATAAAATTTAAGCTATGTAAGATTCATTTTACAATAAAAGTTTCCCACATTTGTAGAGCGTGAGGCTAATCCGGTTTAGCTAAATAGTTGCGCTCTGTATGTTGCTGTACATGTCGATAAACGCGGTAAACTATCAACCCAAAATGGCAGGACTCTGACCACGAAAATAATTTGTAAACTACGCCTCCTCTTACATCAAACACCTAGGGGGATTACTCTAAATTTAAAGATTCGTACGCACAAAGCTTTCGACCCAAGTACGCCGTTTTTCCGTTCCCTCGTCACACTAACGGAAAACCGCGTTCCCGATGGGATCTTGATAAGACTCCCACTTGTCATCGGCTTTTCCAACGGTCGACTTGTCAGCGTTTACACAAAACCGATGACTGCGCCAGCATTTGTATGCAGGACGGACGGCGAAACCCACAAATATGGACCGGACCGGAAACCTAAAGGGCTCGTTGAAGACGCATTCAGTAGGTGGGTACTTCCAAGGCGAACATCATTTTGAAGAAGTGGCCCAAGCACACAATGGGAAACCAAAGCATGAGAAATTTTTCAGCATGCCCGAGTAACTCAACGTCTACCGCGGAAATCGAACCTGGCACCGATCTGCTTAAGAGATAAATACGTTCTGCCCTCAGCCACCCAGATGAAAGGTCTTTATCCGGAGTACGTTTAAAATAAATAGATTCATAGTTCTCTGAATCTTTAGATCAAGTGTGACCTAAACCTAGTCTGAAGATGTGGCCACCAAGGGCCGCGAAACGTCATCTGTGAAAGCCTTAAGCAGAAATTGATTCATGATTCCACCGTTACTTAAATTCTCTTCCTTCGTAATTGGCTGGAAATCGTAACATAGTTTCACACGTCTCTTTTTGTGATACTTTTTTATTTGAAGACTATTAACAACTCGAGAAATATTCTTTATTTATTTATTTCTCACTTCCCCGCAAACAGCACAGAATGGCCTTTATAGCGTGAGTTGCAACATTAACAAAGTACAACACAAACATCCATGCCCTGGATAGGGACCACATACCCAGGCGGGATTCGAACCCCCGACCGTCGGATTGGCAGACGAGGACTTTACCCCACCACCACCGAGGCCGGCCTTGTAATTAGAATCTTGCATTTAGAATCAATTTTCATACCATAATTACGTCGGTAGGTGCATGAAAAAAGGCAAAATTTCGTGGTCTATGGTGGCCACATCTCCAGATCAGGTCGCGGTCAGACTTGAACTGAAGATTCAGACTTGACCTAAAGATTCAGACCTAATCTGAAGAAGTGGCCACCATAGGCCACAAAATGTCATCTTGTAAACAACTTCGACGCAGATAACCCGAAAACCATGGAGAGAACTATGAATCTATTTATTTAACGCGTAATCCGGTGCCCTTCATCTGGATGGCTGAGAACAGAAGCACGAGTTAGGGATACGAGTTCTTGTTAAAGTAACCAAATTTTGGTACATGAAAATAAACTTCATTCAGGTCATTTTGAGACTGAGAAACAATAACTTTTCCAATTTCTGAAAAAAAAGGCCGGCCTAATGTTTATGGTTTAGATGACTTGTGCTAGGATATGACTTCAACTATTTAAGCACTTTTTTAATTCATTGATTTATTCATTCCTATACAACCAAAAACAGCACCATTGGCGTGTTACATGGGGGTTTTTACCTTAACAATTAGAAGTACACGATAATCCATACCCGGGATAAGGGTAACTTCCAAGGTCGAACCCGCGACCTCTTGCGTTGTAAGGCCAAGACTTAACGTCGCCACGGAAGAGAAAAACATCTTGAATGTAGCAACGTGAGGTTTTAACTGAACGTATGTGTTTACATCGGAACATAATAAGCCACATCACCGGACCTCATTCGCAAGAATTCCTTAAGATTTATCCTATATTAGATACCTTGGTTCGAAGGCTTTACCTTTCGAGACTTGTCATTGAACTTTTCTCCAATGCTGCGAGGAAAAAATAGTTGGGAACCTTCAACTCTAATCTCGGGCTCTTCTTCATGCTTCTTCATATGCGTTCACGAGTCGCAGCTCCACTTTTCTGGAAAGTCATATTCCTCTTTCTCGCGACCTTCCACGTCATATTTACTGTCCACACGTTAGGTCGCGGGAAAATGTGTTCCAGCTCATATTTCTAGGGAGAGAATTACATTTCAGCAGCCCGAGGAAATTTTTCATAAAAAGAAAAAGACTCTTCGTTGGCGTGCTCCGGGGTCATCGCTAGAAAACTCTATCTCATCCGGGAGACACATTTTTTTGAAAAAGGGATATGAGCAAGCTAGTTAATTAATCAGTGACCGACCATGATGATGTTAAAGGAAGTGGTAACTATTTGATTATTATCAGATAAAACATGTTTCAGTCGTTAATTTGGTAGATGCCTCGGATGGAAGATATCCCTTTTTTGTTTACATTAATGTAAATAGCATTTCAATTCGTTGGCCCTAATACGGATAGAAGAATATTGGTTAATATCAGGAACCTAATGATAGATAAAATGAATTACGAATAGTTAACTATATTATCGAATACCTATTTTTTTGGTCTAAATTTAAAAAGTAACTTTGTTTAATGAAATTGAGAATTCTATCCTAACTTTATTAATTAAAATTTTTGGACGATACCATATTCTATCACCACATATACCACACACTATCCTTCTTGTTAAGCATCTCACATACGACTATAAAAAATATTTGCGTATTGATTTAATTACCTTAAAATTGAATATTCGTTCAATATTTTGGAAGAAGTGTATTTTGCGGTCCACATACATTAATTTGCAACGCAGAACGTTCCCCAGTTGTCTTCTTCCTATTTAAATGGAAATTTCATAATTCATCTAGCGAAACGTTTAATTCGAATCATTCTGTGGCTTATGTTAGTAACAAGCAAAACCTATGCCGTTGGTACTTTTTATGTGTCTCACATTTAAAACGCTTTCTACTCCCTTTTGCTGCTTGCATTAGGCCTCCTAAGGGTCACTGAGTTTCAAAACCGTTACCGTCATTCGGTGTAATCCTTACTTCCTAAATAGATCGAGGTGTCCAAGTCGGCAGAGGTTTTGGAAGCTGAACAGAGAACCCCAGGATCAACTCAGGAAAAAGCTTTTGAGCATTCCCAATAAAAATCTTACGATGCGAGGCAGCACAAAGAAGCTCAGAGAAACCCCTCCCACCATGCCTTAGAAAGGGGTAGGAGTTTACTTAGTCTGATTTATATAACCAAGCACTATGTTGAGAGGAACAAAACAATATTGCATATGACAGTAATGTTGATAGAGAAATGGAGAGTTACAAAAATTCCACGCTCGCATATGTGAATATGCATTTACTCTGTCTATTACGCAATGTGTAATAGACAGAGTAAATGCCATGTAGAGCGATGCCATAACATGTAGAGCGATGGGGCTGTAATTCTTATCACAACTCTGCAAATTGTTGTCTGACATAAGTGAACAATGCAAATATATTGAAGTTGATCATTTTCCCATACACTCCGCACTTAAGTGCCTGAAAAAAGGAAATACTTAGTAGAAATTCATCCAGCCATCTCTAGTCTCACGTTAGTTCACAGATCCAAAATTCAACAGTCATTTTTTATCCATGGTTTTGACCCAGACTATAAGTACCTAAATAAAAATTATTCTGCTCAATCAGTACTGATTTTTTCCATATTTCAGCTTAATTGAAACCAACATCTACATAATATAATTCAAGCCACTTCTAAGGTGTTTGGCAGGGTGTGATCAATCACGAGCATGCAAGAGGATCTCCACATGTGCAACACACCACCATAAGAATACTGCGCATGCTAACAAATTAAACGTCTGTATTCAAAAGTAAAGGCAAGACTTGTCAACGGTAAGTGATTAATATTGAAAATCCATGCAAGGTTAGTACAATGGAAAATATAAACATGTAATGAGTCATCCTAGCCAGTGACGCCATTAAGTTTATTATATCTTATAGTACCAGGAAAGAAAGGCATTTTAAATCTCCCTGTTTTGCAGTCAATTTCCTTTATTATCCTCTCGCGGCAACTTCTACCATAGCAATGGATACGTTTCACGTTGTCTGAGGAAAACTCTTCCCCGAATTTACTAGTAAATTTTAGCCTGCACTTTGATCTATCTAATCTAAATGTTGCTCGAAATGGTGGCCCTATCGAAAACAAGCATTTACTATAAATCATTCTTTATGGTTGCCAGAGTTCGTATTCCACGGAGGCAATTCTTCAAGGGATATTTATGGATTAATTTGCACCTTTTCTTGTTCGAATATTTGGATTTATCTGTTTTCCCCTCAATTAAGCTGCACCAAAGAACAACCTGCTTTAGTCGCCAAACTCCTGATATTTAAGTTTGCGGATTTGTTTGCGCTACGTTTATGAAGGTGGATTTGGCCACAATTGAAATGTAAATTACTCTTCAGCAACAGTAAGTATCCTCTGAATGCATTAATCAGAATTCCAACTCGCTCCCTCTTGTCGAACTGTGCTGGAACGCCAGATCACGACCGTTACATACCGGGGCGTTACTTTTTTGTCCCTTGGCAGTCGAGAATGTAGGAAAAGAACGGGAGCAGCCCTCGCGATTATCCCCCAAAGACAGCTAATTTCCGTTTCCCTTGAGCTTTTCCTCCATGCTCCGCGGTTTCCGCGTTCATTTTTCACCGATATTAATTTCAATAATGGCCGAATTAACCCCGTCACTTAAGTCCGGGGATGGGATGCCGAAGGCCGGATATCGCGGTCGGCGTGGAGGCGAGCAGTTACACCCATAGGCACATAACGTTGAAGACTCGTCCGAGTATTCACTCCATGAGAAACTCTCTCCGAGAGGGAAAATCTTTTTTTCCCAAACAATAACACCGCCATATTTTTTGCATTTCCCCATCACTTACCAACCAACGAGCAGATAATTTAAAACTCTTACGTGGATTACATCTTTTGGGAGAGAGGGTACAAGATTGATCCATGTTATCCTCATTCCGGGCTGTCCGTTGCCCTTATTCCATTCCACAACCATTGATTTCCTCTCCTTAAGGTTTTTACAAGACTTCTCTTTTCTCCCACTCTTTTCTTAGCATTTTCTCATTTCTAACTCAGTCGATGCATTTATTTTCATCAGACCTTCGGTAGCACCGCATTTCGATTGATACCACTCATGGTTTCTCAGCAGCAGTCAACGTCCAAGTCTCGATCCCATACAGAAACATGCTCCGTATGTAGCCCTTGCCTTTCTTCCTTTTCCACCTGAACTTCTGAGATTGTTTTCATCAGGCCATCATAATGCGGCCAATCAAGGTGCCACATTCAGATGCTTCATGGTTTATAGAAGACCCTCCCCCACTCTTCTTACCACTGCCTCATTATTAACTCGGTCAATTCATATTATCTTTATCATTCTTCAGTAGCACCACTTTTCGTATGCTTTCAGGCAGGGGACGACCCCAAACGTGTTACATAGAACAACGTATTCAGAATGATAAGAGAAGAAAACGAACACATGTAAATGCTGACACATAGTAGAGTGGTGTGGAGAGCTGCATCATACCAATCGTAGGATTTTGGATTTATGATAATGAATATCAATTAAAGATTCGTGGTTAACAAATACTAATATTATCCAAGTACTATAATATAAAATTAGATTCCCTGCAGTTAACATTACTAATACACGGTCTTAGCAAATTATTATCATTATTTTCCATAGATATTAGTTTTGCGGGCTACATATTTCATCTAGAGCAGTATGCGAACGGCGGCGGATATCCAGTTTCAGTTTTAGAGGATGCTTTCGAATCCCACATTAGCGAATTCACTGAAATCAAGGGACACAATAAATCTGCAACATGGAATCTCTCAAGTTTTAGCTAAAATTTGTATATAAAATTATATGAATCTGAAAACACCTTCACATGATTGGAAGTTTTTTAATTTACGTTCAAATAAAACAAAACTGCTATAAAACACTCATTTCCCTCCCGTTAATCCTCCCTGGCCCAGGGGCCATCCGCATCCTTCTATTGACACCATAGAAATGTAGCGTCACACAGAAAATAAATATATTCGATCTTGCCTGAATCTGTCTGCGGCGATTCTGATCGACACGATAAACTTAAAACCATGTAAAATAAAAAAACTATTTCTTCTAAATTTTCAGTAACGCTAGAAAGTAGCACTTGTGAATCACAAAATTACCTTAAGAAATGTTTTGAAAACAGATATTGTCGATGCTAGCGACATTATAAATTTGTACACATTTTTGTAAGGGACATATAGCTGACTTTGACTGTTATAGTAATTCATTGCACTATAGGTGTTTAAGTTCTTTTTGCACTATGCTTGTAATTCTGATAAATTGCGAAAATATTTTACCCTACTATGTGTTTTCAACTTGGGTGAACTAAAATTACCAAATAAATTAATGGCGAATTGAAGGGGGAAGTCCATGAAGGGAGGAGAGACTACCACAATACTTCTTAGATACTCCAGGCAAACCTGCCTCAAACGATAGAATACTATAATAAAATTCCAGTAATCGGTACGTCGGAATTTGTTGGCAACTGACCCACTGCATGTCTGGCGAGACAGTGCTGCAACCCCACGCCAATTTCACTACGAAAAAAGGCGCGGCGAGATCTCGACATATTGGCCTCTTTGAAGGGCATGCCGAACAATATCCCATCGCATTAGCATTGAATATCACGTTTGATCATATACTATGGCCGCAGAGCAGAGTGGTGTTGCGCAGTGCCCAATGGAAGGATTCCCACAGTGACTCACCAACCAAATATTTGACTCCGAATACAAAATGATCGCCGCCGACGATCAAGCGACGCGTTCCGTGAGCTTTAGGATACGTATTCATGCCGCCGAATGCGTTGGCACGATTGAATGCACCGATACGGCGCTAATGCCGCATATCGGGGGCAAGAATTCAATGGTAGACAGAGTTACGATTTGACATAGCTCTAAAAAGCAACCGAGGCGACGTTCAAACGAGAATTTATTCGAGGGGACTACCCAAAGTTGCATTCCTATATCATTGTAGCCTGTTACGCGTAAGAAATTCAGTGCGCGTGTGAATGAGATACATTAGGACCATGTCTATGAGGTTTTCCAAGAGGAGATTAAGCGAGGGTAGCATATAAGTCAAAGATATTTTTAAAAACATAATTAGTACTACATGGATTTTGCTTTCCCAAACCTATTGGACGTCAGCGTTAATTTTTTATTGAAATTTCATTATAATGAAAATTGAAGCGATAAAAATAATTGACATCATAGTTGATGAGTAGAAATTATATGTTGTTAGTTACTTGAAATGTGACAGTGTTTTAGTGGATTTTTTTGGAAAAAATATGATATATCTACTACGCTGAAATAGGAATAGGTTTGTTTCCTATATCTCCAAGAGTTGCCGGGTTTGCCCGCGGCATAAAGCTAATACCTAAGAAATCTAGGCGAGAATAAGTCAAAAATGCTCAACTCCAAGGCAAACGAATATTATATAGGGATCGGGTTGGTGTGATGGCTAGAGTGTTGCTTCCCACCTCGTGGGCTCCGGTTCAAATCCCGGTAGTGGCAGAGAATTTTCAGAGAATGCCCAATCTCTGCTTCAATGTTGAGTGGTGGACATTTCAAGGGCAACACTCCGTCCGTCGGATGGGACGTTAAGCCGTGGTCCCCTTGGCGCCTTTCGATAAGAGCTATTACCGACGCCGATTTTCTCTCCATCCCTCCTTCCATATCCTTCCCAATGGCGCAATTGACGTCAATTGTCATGGCAATGACAACAATCCTGCATATTGATCTGTAAAGCTTACTGAACGAAAGATTCGAAATAGATAATTGCGTATCTTCAAAATAATCGAAAGATTCAGGGAATTATATTGTATATTTTTCTTAAAACTTAATTGCTGAAAATGAGGAATTCGAGAAATGGGAAGATAAGACACAGACTGATGATGACAACACTCGTTCTATTGACAATAAAGACGTTAAGCGCCCCTAATTTTCGTAAAAGCATCGCGTAATTGATGCTTCTTTATTAATCAAATATGAGAGAATGACAGCCACAGTGGAAAATATAAGGGATGGGAGAACATAAACGGTAATTGATTCATCGAATAATGCCGTTCGCCGTTGCATTCAAAATCAACATTACTAAGAGTAGCGGAACTAGAGCATAAGTATATTAGAATTACTGTTGTCTGAGTTTGGTGTGCATCAACAGATACCTTCAAGATTGATTATCCAAATCACTGTGCATGATAATCTTTTCGTGTTGTAAAATCGGATACAGAGAAGGTAACCAATAATTTTAGCAATTAGCTATTTCATTTGATTTATAATTTTCCATGTCGGCTTTGATTTAGAAAATTTCGGAGATGTTGAAGTTTTATAGATATGGATATCTATTGTAGCTAGGTATTTTCATAGATATAGGTATCTACTTCATCTATTCAAACAATAACATAAGTGTAATCATACAATATATACACCTTTGCATTATATATTCAAAGAAGAGGAATTAAATGGATAAGGAACACATATTCAGAGGACGAAGACAACGCGGCTGTGGTAGATGATAAAAGCCTTCAAACCGCAGCAATGTTGTCTCTGTCCATTTTATATTATGTTTTCCTATCCCTTTCTTTCCCCTTCTGGGAATTTATATTGCATATTTATATTATACATAATAAGCAATACTAATCTTCCGAAATATTAAAAACTATTAGCTTTGCATACATTAATTCTTACTTCAGTAATATATTTCGCCGAACACTAAACAACCGATATGATACCACAGGCTCCGTCATACATTCTTAAAAGGTCAATTACCAGTACTTTTTTTAGAACCACCCATGCCTTGTAACAATATAACGGGAAGATCAACGTTAGAAGAGGTGTTCTGTAACCCGAGATTGCTAATGACCGACACATTTTGCTTAACTGTCAGGTAAAAAAAACACAAAGGGCTATTGTACGGAGTGTTGGGATGGATGGATGGTGTAACTATTGGTATGAGGAAGAGAATCGATTTCAGACTACCGAGATGTGAGCGTGGAGGAGAATTGAGTCGGTGCGATGAACAAGTAAGGAATATATAATAGCAAGAAGTACTTGACATGGTAGATGCTGGGAGGAAACCATGCGAAGAAATTAAAATAAAATTGAAAGAGGTTGTAGAAGTTGTCGAGGAGAGATGCGATCTTGAACTCAAAATTAGAGGGTAGGGCGTGTAAACTAAATAAAGGAGAAACGGTTTATTTTTAAGAATTGAGAAGCGAAAGAAGAACTTCGAATGGATACAATACATTCATGCAAATTATGCGTGAAAGTGATGAAATTGCTATGCCAAATGATCAAAATTATGCGCGACAAATACATTCTCGGTTTATCGACCTTCGTCGCCTTTTTTAATAATGAGCACATATTAATCAAAACTAAACCGGTGAAGGCAATCATTCTTATTCAAGAAGAGTTTCAAGAATCTCTTATAGTAAAAACTGAGATAAGTACATAATATGAAGTAAATATAACGAGACAAAATACATATAAATTAAGTCAATTCTGCTACTATTCCGGTGTTAGCCGTCGTCTCGTTCGGTAGTACTTGACTTTTGGCAATGATACAGGATACGTAGGTATTGTCACAGAATTCATACCAGGGTGGGCGGAAAACACCGCAAGTCCTTCTCCAGGTAACCAACGTAACCAAGTGAACAATCAACAATTTTAAAAAAGTGTGCAAACAACAGTTAAAAATCCATAAATTGGAAAATAAATAAATAGGTTAGCTCTATGAATGAGGAAGAGAATTGATTTCAAACTTTTGATAACGTTTTCTCGAGCAACCTTCAATTCTGAGATGAAAATTTCAATTGTACAAAATAGTGTCCCTCTGTGTTGATGGCTGATATAGCTTTCCTCCACATCTACCTCTACCGGAGGATGGATGCTCATTAAAATAATAATACAAGCATATGCTGATGGCTCCGAAAAGTAATTAGTGCTCTTTAATATAATTGCAGGCAGGCAAAAAAAACTTGACTTGCCTTAAATCTCAGAGGTCCATATTCCGAGCAAAACCTAAGACAACAAACAGTACTTTTTTTATTCCTGACACCTCCAAGGCATCAAGGAGATAATTGAATGGTCACGGATGCTTTTTTGTACATCGCAACAACACCTGCGTCTGTCTTCCCATGAATTTATCATCCTCTATGTCCTTGCGCGGCACATCGCTGTGCAAAAACACCACCGTGGCATTGGAAGATTAAAATGTGCATGCATCGAAGTCATTATGCCGATGATTGATTTCATCTAAAGGCTAGTTCATTTCGCACAGCCCACTTAGTTTCCTTCAACTCATCTCGCAGATCATCTCACCGGTGTCGCTTTTTATTCCCAGCTGTTTGCTTCCCCGTATATTCATCCGCTTCACCCACTCACTGATTCGACCCTGAGTTTGGGTTGGGAAGGTGAGGATAGAGCTCACCACAGACAGCTACGGTAGTATAAATATCATATACTCAGCGTATCAGAGGCCGGTTCGTTTACCTGAGCAACAGCGTACTCGGAGGATTTTGTAAACGATTGAATTGTATTTTTTTTGTATGAATTTATTGTAATTTATTTAAGGACACATTGCAAATAGGCCAATGGTCAGGTGACAAGTCCCGTAATTAGAAGCGAAAATTTAAATCCTGTAAAATGATTGCATTTGGGAAAACAGAAAGAAACGGCATGAAAAATACACCAAGCGAGGAGCGAACATTCACAAAAATATAATGTTAAATTAGAAGAAAATCACGATCGAAATTAAGAAGAAAAATATCCAAGTCTCACAACAGAAGAAGTCAGTCCGTGTAATGAGAGGCTATATCCACACCTTCAATATGCACCAGAATTGAGTCTTTTGAGCTCCTTTTTAAATCTATTTGCGGTTTTTGGGTAAAGAGTTTATTCGGTAGTGAGTTCCAATCCCGAATACCCCTATTTATAATTGAATTTTTTTGTTTTCTGCTTCCGTAGTCTACTGTATATTTGTGTAGAAGGTTCAACTTTACCGCGAAATGCGATACACCGAAGACCTATTTGTCTCTGTAAGAACAGACACTTTAGACATGCTGGTAGAATCCCTTTGATACAGCAATTTTAACAGGTGCTTTAATTCGTACTTTGCATTAATGGAGTGCGTATAGAAAAGAGAGGTAAATGCATTACACTAAAGATCTTTGTGACCAACGAGTTACCTTTGTTGCTAATATGTAATAATTGATTTTAAAAAAGTATTCTTTCGCAAAAACTGTAACACCGAGCCATAAGCAAATAACCCTCACTTTTGTTGCAAATGGTATTCAGTCACGTGAGTCATTTTCGGTTCATGAAAATATCATTTGATAATCAGCCACACTTTATAATCACTTTATGAATGAAATAAAATTATCCTAGCCTTTATATTAAAAAGCATCCTAGCGTAGAGCTAGACAAGAATCTCAAAATTGCTCAAAACATTAACCAACCAAGCATAACGAGGAAATAGCCGCAACTTAATTAGCTAAAACAGTCGGCGCGGACTCGTGAGACCCTGGTTCGAGATGATGCCAATACTTTTACTCCGAGGAATTTGGAACACATGGAATGAAATACGCAATGCTATTCATCTACATCAACGAGGTACCGGGTAAGCCACCACCAGGGTGTATGGCACGGGTGATTCAATGCAGCAGCACTTATCCCAGCCTTATTCAGACACGCGTTCCCTTGCCAGACACGAGTCAAAAAGAACGCTAAGGACAGGAACATGCTACCAGGTGAAATAAAGCTATTAGTTAATAATATAAAACGAACATTCAGCGTAGTAAGTGATTCATGCATGTGTTATAACTTGCCAAGAAATACATGAAGATAGCAAGTATTGACATGCACAGTAAGTTATAAACTGCACATGCAGACCCTATTTTACGTGGTCCAAGCTAAGCTATCCTAAAGCTAAACTACAGCAGACATTATGGTCCCTTACTGTACGCGGGAAAAACGAAATCTCATATCAATCGGTTCTGCAGTATATTTCTCTGATAAAATGTTGTGGTCGATTCTACCATACGTATTAAGCTCTCTTAAAATATTTTGAACACCAGGCAAAAAGCATTCTGCTTGAAATTTTCGCAAAAATTAATCTTTCGATTGAGGTAAGATCATACGTGTGTCTTCAATATTGAATTCATTGTCATCACTGATGATGGACTAGTCCCACTTTGAATGGCAACACTTGTCATAATAGACAAAAATCTAGGACACATGCGGTGCAGAAATTCTGATACAATGTGGTATACCGCGTTCAATCGTGATGACCCGAATAGAATTGCGGCAGGGTAAACGGCAATTGAGAGAGCAATTTTTTCATAACAACATCGAAAAAGGATCATCGACAGCTGCAGCCTCGTCAAGCCAGAAGCAGTTACAACTTGCAAAGATCACGACAACCGATTCTATTATGTGCTGACCGCTCCACATTCCAAACCAACACTCGGAATGCAAGAAAATCACGATCTGTTGGATGCATTCCATAGATGCTCATACCACGTCGTTAATTACCTCACTTTTTCATTCAGGACATTCTTTGGGTTACCGCCATGTCTTAAAGATAATTTCTCGAAAGTTTGCGTGTAGGCAACATAACCTAACGGTAGTTTGCACTCATTCACACAGTACCTCCAACCAAATATTACCTTCCTTTTCACAATTGCCAATCTAAACAGGGGCGCCGACTTACAAAAAATATTGGGGGGGCCCAAACCGGGGACCTTGCCCTGGTAAATTTTATAAGTAGTGAATTTTAAGTTTTTTAAGCATTTTAAAAGAGTCATATGATCAAAATTAGAACCATGATCACTCGAATCCCGATATATGGACACTTCGGGGAAAATTGACTGGCCTGACACATTTTTTCCTCACATCTGTAACGAATTTTTGGGGGGGCTTGAGCCCCCTCAGGCCCCTCGGAGTCGGTGCCACTGAATCTAAACGTACCTAAACAATATGAACGGGTAGAAAGTAATTCATAAAATTATAACAACTTATGCTATAACGCTTTTACGGACATATTATACCAATTTCAAAGCCGTTTTCTCTAACGAAAGCCTTGATAAGAATGCGGAACAACCTTATCAGCCATATCTTGAGGTATGATGGCCTGATAAAGACACTTGTCTTGCGACAATTAGATGGTAGGAACAAAAAAGGAAGACCTAGGAAAAAATATAAGGATCGGTTTAAGAAGGATGTGAAAGAGAGGGAATACGTAGGTGTGAAAAAGATTAGCTGATAGAAGAATTGAGCGCAGAGCTACGTCAAAACAATCTCAGGATTATTGACCAGTGATAATGACGGATTCCAATTCCAACATCTATATTTACTGCCAATGCTATCATTGCTTCCTAGACAATCTTCGGAAAAATTCTCCCAGTGTATCTCTATTAAGAATGCTTTGAGGATGAGCTCATCCAGTGATAGCACTGAGGTATGTGATTTTTTCACACCAGCCCCACACGTTCATTCTGATTTACGTACATCGCGAGGAACTCGGATGATTACTTTTCTATGTCAACAACCGTCCCTCCAATTGGAGCGAAGGATTTTCTTGTCTGTATCCCGATGGGCCATGAACAGCAAACACGATACCAGGACAATTCAATAAAATTAAGATTACCTTTAACCAACATGCACCTCTTTTCCGACTCATTTCCATCGTCATGAATTCACCAATTACTTCCAAACCCTTAAATAAGTCATCTCTCAAGCTAGTTTGCCTAGCTCTTGATGATCCTACCTCCATAAAATCTTTAATTATCCCGCACGTTCGCATATCTTTCTTCCATAATTGACCGATCCTGTCTCTGCGATTACATCCGAACAGGAAGTGCGAAAAAAACTAAAAGGAAATAGTAATATATTTTTTCCCAAGTGTCGAGGAATCAGTCATTTCGAGCATAAATACAGAGAGATTTCTTGAACTTGAAATTCCAACGCAGATTGATTTAATTTCCAAAATGTTCATTTCGTTCCCAGCCTACTCTATCTTTGATTTCGAAAATTATTAATCCCATTAACTCCGCGATACCCGCTATCCTCTAGATTAAAATTTCACGGGATATCGATGTGCGTATCCGAGGAAGACCCCAGCGACCCCATCCACCCCCTCTCAGAAATGCCGCGTGCTCAACCGTTTTTTATAATCAACCCCTGCAAGCGCGACCTGCCACCACTTATCCCAACCAGCCCCCCTACCCTTCTACCCGCGACTTCCACTCGAAGAGACCCACTTCGAAAAGCTTTAATACATGCACACATATTTCTGCCTCGCTCACGCCACTACGGTGGCACGGTTCCACTCACAGCCCTCGCGATTGCGAAATTTTTACTCATTTACATAATTTACATCCAAATCAGTTTCTGGGTAAGGAATTTGGTCGAAATATCTAGTAGAGACGCCATAATAAAAATTTTAATAGGCATTTATTGTTCATTGGTCCTTTAGACATTGATAAATGAACAGCAACTAAAAAAATACATTAATATAATCAACAAGCAAATAAGACATATGCAAGAAATACAATTCAAAAATCCTGAATAAATTGGAAGTAAGGAAATAAAACTTTGTAAGGTTCACTGTTATTTAATTATGGGCACGACCCGGGTTTCGTAACTTGGTTACGTTCGAAAAGTTCGATAATTAAATAACAGTGAACCTTACAAAGTTTTATTTCCTTACTTCCAATATGGAGAGGTTTCACAAAGTAAAGCCTGAAGTTATTAGTTATATCCTGAATAAATGTTTACATAATATTACATAGAGTGAATGACAATGAGTGCCCAATAATACATGAATGAGAATGTTTACATGATATCGCATAATAGATTATAATCCAAAAAATACAACAAACAATATCTCCTTTCATTTAAACATGATGGAATTTATCAGTTCGAAAACTGCTCTTTTAAAATTCGCGATGGATTTAAATGTCTTAACATCATCAGGCAGTGAATTCAATCTGCGTGAAAATGAAATTATTATCAATACATGATACATCTCTGTACGATGGTGTGGGATCAATACATCGGAAAGATGAGTTCTTATAGACCGTTGTTGTACATTTCTTTTACAGACAAATTTGTTGAGATTCAGGTTGGTATGCTGATAAAAATCATAAAAATATCCAACTTTTCCCTTGCTTAGCTTGGAGTTACTGATTTGCATCACCGATAGTTCACGTAAAAAAAAGATCATGTATTGTTGCGTAGTTTAACTGAAGCCAATGTAATCGCGGCAGCTTGCGGATCACGAGATTTTAAATAACTTAAGAAAACCATCAGTAAATTCACACAGAGTTTGAAGACAAGGAGGGACTCTTCTACTTAGGATTAACCGAAATAAGTGCATTTTTTATTTTAAGGCTCATTCAATGTAATTTTCATGAACTTATGAGGAAGCTGCAGTGGAAAAGCATTTATTTGTCAAACACGTTAAAAAATTAATTAAAAAATAAGTAATGGGAACAGCATCAAATGCGACACATACGTATTCCGGATCTCAACATTTTTCCTTAATACAAAAAATACATGAACACAAGCTACCATGCTTTCTTCGTCCATAATATACATGAATTAATGGTACAAGAGTAAGGATTATGCTTGAGTGAGGATTACCTTTTTTTATCAAAAACTATGAAGGCAAAATTCATTCGTGAAAACACGGTATGTTTTCAAATCCACCACTAAGATAAATTGAATTGAGTACTAATCGAGACAAATGCGCGTGAGCCGACAGTGCAAATTCAATGGCGGGCATTTTTCTCGTAGTGTGCGGTGTGCCGATACCCTCTAATGGTCTCTACTGCGCGCAATGGTCACTAACGTTCAAATATTGAATTCCAAGAAGTATGCCTTTCAAAACTAATATCAAATATCGAGTATACTTCACGGTACTGACTGTATTATGCGATATTCACGACATCATTTTCAACAGACTCATCGTCGCGACTTGAATGCATACGCATTTATGAGAGAATATTCAGAACTAAGAGTCTTTCATTCCTATTTAAGAAGGGTAGCCCCTGCGGTGCAATTAACGGTCATCACAACCTGCAGGTGAGTCAGAACAGTCTCTTGAGTCTGGAAGGGCACTTCATCCTCAAGCCAAATCAGTAGGGCACCCGGCATGCACCTCAAATTTTGTCTATAAAAGAATAAATTGCTACATATTTAAATCTGACCATAAAAGATAATGAATCGATCCACACGAAAATCATACAACATAAATAAACCACAAATATACCTCGTGCGCAATGTAACATGATTCTTAACTTCTACTAAACTTGAAAATTAAAATTTCTGTAAAAAAAACTGTTTTAAGGAAACTTGTCACTGGTTGGTGGGGTTAATCCCATGAACTTGAGTCAGACTTTAGTTTAAATGTAGAAGGTTTTCTGGAGAAGTTTTAAGAATGATTCCTCATGTTACCGAAATAATAGGCAAATGAGAATACGTGTCATCCCCTTTTTCCTCGACTATTAACAGAATTTTCTGTAATATCCCCGGCTCCTAAAAACAATCAAAAATACCTTACAATGCCAAGTTTTTTCTGCTTTTTTCTGAAGATAACGAACGTAACAATTGTTGCCACGTGGTCTATACAGGACAGGCATAAAGCTGGAAAGTTGCAGAATGACATATTTGCCTACACGAATATTTCTGATGCACTTGGCAACGTTATAGCTATTATCCTACGAATGGTACAATAATTTCGAACATAATATATGACATTCCCTTAGATTTATAAGTTTAATAATAAATTCGAAACTTGAGGCTTGAGCGTGGTGGAAGGGCTACATATAAGTAATTATAACACTTTGTAACTTCCACAAATTCAGGAAGTGTTATCATTTCTAATGAGTTTGATAAATTTAAATTATTATTTTCTTAGTTTTAATTTAATTTTAGAAGATAAATGCGTGGCATGAAAAAAATTATGCTGAATATCACTCGCAGGAATTCTCATAGCAAGCAACGAGATGGACCCTTACATATTTCCCTCAGTAATTATCCTCGCCAGCCAGTATGACTCCGCTGACAACTTCCCTTCGAGAAGTGCCCTCTACTCTTTAATTCGCAAGTTCATTTGCAAGCACTCATGTCCCCCTGTTCCACTTCGCTGCCAGTCGCTTTACTGCAATTAATTTTGGAATTTCCATGAAAACTTGCCAGAGCCACGGCAAGATTGGTAACTATCCAGTTCCACGTTCGTCACTTCGCCCGTTAAAATTACCTGACGAACTTGCAAGTGCGTTCAAAGCATCAGAGGGGGCTTAATAGACCACAAGAACGATATAACCAGCTTGCCTAATTGAAATCAGACACTTAAAAACAAGTATCTCATAATAATAATCTCGAATATTTCGTGGTTAGTTTTTTCCTACTGGAACAAGTGCTATTCAGCACGGCCTTATTTCCTTAGTGATCTAATTAGTTGGCAACGCCTGATTTTGTGAGTTCGAACCGATTTATCGATCCCACAAAAAGTATAACTCCTGATGCTTCTTCAGCGAGTTTTCGACTCGACGCAATTTTTTTATACATTGAATCAAATTTATTCTTTTTTTGCCTTTGAAAAATGATTTGGATCACGAAGTATTGTTCACGGGAGGGAGGAAGGGCTGTTGGTTTACTCTAGAAATTTAAAAGTTTTGGATGATACACACGTTTCTTCTAAAAGGGAAATTACTTTAGTTATTGTAATTATAATTATATATCGCATGAACCTGGCAACGTTATAGTTATATTCTGACCAATATCGGACCAATGTTAAAAATATAATATTACATTCCTGTGGATCCTTAGTTTAATAAACGTAAATTAATCTTTAAAGTTAAACATTAATTATAAAGGATAAATAAATTAATTTTATTAGTAATTAAAAAATCTTAACTCTACGTCTAACAAATAAACATTATATAGCCCAATAGATTACTTTTATTTTCCATGTAAGCATAAAGAGAATGTTTGGCACTTCCCGCTTTCAATTAAAAGGATGATAACGTTACGGATTATCTATTGCTTCAGCCATGGGCAATGAAAGCATTTCACTTAAAATATATCTTGAATTACGCCCAGTAACATGATGACCACATTTTAAACCTCCAATTCCTCATAAAAATAATTTATGCGAGATGATATGTCCCTTCACACATTGAGAAAAATCACTAATCCAATTACTTTCGCCATCCTCAATCTCCCGGATCAACCTTGAGCAGACATCGATACATCTCCAACGCAAGACCTGCCGCTTCCCTCCCCCTCCCCCATGCAATTCCTTCTTGACAGCAAACGAGAGCAACCCTTTCCCCCTCAACCCCCCTTCCAACATCCCAGACGACTTCCCCTCACTCTCGAGAATAAAAAATACGCACCACCCCCTCCTTTTCTTTCCCGCAGGCTCATATGCATACACTCGTATCCCACCCTCCTCACACCACGATCCCGACTGATTCCAACGGGTCCCCCCTCCTCACCACCCTCTTTTTCTGACTTATTCGCCTCCCCTCCGCCCCCGCCTGTTATACACTGCCACCTTCCCCTCTTCCTCCGCTAATTCCCCTCCTCCTGACGGGGCGGCACACTTCCCCTCCGTCGCTTGGCACTCTCCTCCCTCCCCTCCCGTGCCGGGCGACTCGCTGAAGCCGTCCGTTGGCGGTTGGTCTGCAGTCGAGCACCGGCTCTCTAGTGGGTCGTAAGGCGGGCGTTCGAGGCGCTTCGGAGAGAGGATTCGAAATAGGAGTTTGAAGCAGAGAGAGAGAGTTAGTTTTGTGCGGCGTGTTTTGACGTGTATCGAAGGAAGAAGAGGAAAGAGAATAAAACAAACAGAAAAGAAACAGTATCGTTCTCCGCGAGATATCTCTCCCGATATTACGATATTTTTCTCGTTCGAATAATAATAATTTTATTTTTTTGTTTCCCGTTTCCTTCCTAAAACCGTGCACCGCCGTGAAGAGAGTTCTTTTTTGTGCGAGATTTGAATTCGTCGAGAAAAAAAATTTCCAAAGTGTTTCCGCCCGCATCCAAGCAGCAATCGGATATTTCCGTGGGGCGCTCTGGAGGGCCGGTGTCACATGTGGTGGTGCTCGTTGTTGGTGATCGGTTTGGCGCTCGGGTGTTCCTCGTGAACTATTATTAGTTGTTGAATTTGTTTATTGTCGGTGTGGTGGTGTTGGTGGTGGTGTGGGAACGCTCTTAGCGGGACCGCTGTGGTGCGCCAAGGTGTTTTCGGATGGTCAAAGGCGGCGAGATGGAAGAACCTGAGGTAGCTCTGTTGAGCGGGGATCAACCCGGATACCTGCGGCTCCCCCCAGAGAGGATGCAGGAGCTGTTCTGCAACCGACCCATACACGAGGTGTTCGAAGTGGAGGAGGAACCATTCGCAAGGTAAGGAGCAAAACCCACACTTCCATTCTTTCATCGACATCTGCAGTATGCTGTGGAAGTTCTCTCGGGATGTCAGACGGGTGAGGGAGGGTTCAAGAAGTAGACGTTTCGATAGATTCCTCTGCCTACTTCGTCAATCGACTATTGAAGCGTTATCCCAAACCTGTCTGTTATCCTAAGAGTACCTCATCGATGTCGTTCTCCAGGTTTATACATGATTCCACCTATGTATGTTCCGTATTAGCGCATCTCAAAGGGGTTGGGCAGGGGGTGAGTTATTTCTGCATTCCTAAGTCCACTTGTTATTGAATGAATTACTTGTTAGTTTGTTGTTATGGAACTAACACAAGAAAGTATGTGGCTGCGATAGGTTCTAAGGTTGCATTCAGAGAACGATCTTACATTTAAGTAGGGAGATTGATCGCAGAAGCTACTCGCATCTAGTAACTACAAGAAAACAGAAATATCACGCGTATAGTCCTCGAAGTAACTTAAGCATATGGGAATTCAAAAAGTAATGGGCTACCAGGCGGAAGTTCAGGTTTATAAGGTGACATCTGTTGTGCCCTCTATCATGTTGGGACATGAATCTTGAATCTGCTCCCAAATTTTGTAGCCCTCACAATGGTTTTGGGGGGGATGGTCCCCGAGCCCCTGCTGTTACTGATATAAAAACATATTTGTATCTTATTATTTCGTTCTCCGCGAAATAAAGAAATCGATTCCAGATATGTCTGAAATCAACTCAGTGGTGTAGGGAAAATGTCATTCTAGTAACATGTTTACTCCCTTTATTTTTAACGCAACTTTTAAACCAAGCATAAGAAAGCAAAAGAAAAACACTAGCGACGGTGAAATAGTGGAATACGCTGGAACATTGTTATTCATGGGTGCAGCATGATCTTTTCTGACCATTATGTGGCAAAAACAAAACTGCTACATTAAGTTGCGGAAACTATGGCAACCGGTGTTTTCGTTTGGTAAAGAGATAGCGCCGCGTAGTCAACATCGGTTAGAGAGAAACCCGCAAATATGAGAAGGCCTTCCTATACCACCGGAAGACCGTACATCGTTTTAAAAAAAGGCGACCAAGATAAAAATTTAGGTACCGCTAGTTGCGTGGCCTAACTAAGCGTTTACTACACGGGGTTTGGTTTTCGGCAAGGTTGAGGCAAGAAGAGACAAACGACTTTGTTGTAAGCCTCCCACGTAGGGGTTGCGATAATGGTCGAACGGATGGGGTCTTGTCAGTTCTCTCGCTCCCTTCCCAGCGCAGGAAAATGTGGCCGGGCCCTTATGGTTCGACGTTGTTACTACTCCTTAGCGCCCTGTTCCGCCGAAAAGGGAAAGATTCGGGGTACCCTAACATCTCCTGACCATCCCTTCACGCGTCTATGCCAGTCGGGGCCTCTTTTGACGCTTTGAAAAAAGAATAGGACGGATTCTCGGAAATTTCCCGTGAGAGTACACAATGGAAGTGAAAACCTTTTTGCTTCCCCGCACCAGGTTTTCGGGTAACCTCCGAGTTTCTCTCTCTCGCTCTCGGCACAAATTTTCCAGAAAGCATTTCATGGGACTTCAAAGAGAATATTCGAGCTTAGCTCAAAAAGTGAAGGAAATCTTTATTTTACTTTCAGGGTTTGTCAAGCCAACAAGCAAACAATGGAATGCCATTGTTTACCCTCAATTGAGGAGCCAACTTACTGAGCTGGTGGTGGAGAGTGTACTCAAAATTGTAATCCTAACTTTGTAACCAATCTTTCTAGATTAGGGATGAGGGAGAGAAACTTAGATATTACAACGACTTCTTGCTTCAAAACACGTGGTATATTTTAATAATTGATCTTAATTCCTGCATAATCGATTGAGAGAAAAATAGGAAAAATTAGGCGAAAACAAATTATGCAATACCGGTCAATATTAAATCACCTCTCTTCCTAACTTCTACTCCATGATCTGTAAATAATGCTATTTCGGGCAACAATAACGATACATTAGAAATTTGTTGTTTAGCTACACCATTAACAAAGCAAATTACCTCATAACACATTCGATTGGTCAACAATTCACTTTCATGCACAAACGAAATTAAATGAATTTTAGAGGTATTTATTTAACTTAAACCTTTGGTGATGTCCAACGTGACACATCATTGACTGCGAGGCGGGACAGTTTTTGGAGGCAGAACTCATCAACTTCTCGTTTCCCATAGGACACACGCATTTTGCCATCTGTCATCATCACTGCTCGACTCTTACTTCGTGTATCTGTCACGCTTAAGGGTCCCCGTCATGTTGACGAGGACTTGCCGAATCCCGTTGGCTCAAAAACTTTGCGGAACCTTAGGTCTAATGCCTTTTAACAACAACAAGGATTCCCTTTGGAGTCGAAAGGGTGGATGTTATCTTCCTTGACCATGGGTGCAGCGGTAGAAGTTCACTCTCACTCAACTGTTCTCATTTTTCAATTATGTGCAAAAAACGAGCTTTTGAATATTAAAATTTCTTTTGAAACGAGAACACTTCGCGAATCCGTGCTTAAAAACAATGGTTTCCACTGATGAGTGTTTCGTTTACTCGAGAGTCATCTGATAATTTATATTAATGAAAAGTAAACACCATATATATTTCAAATAATATTAAGCATATTTTGTTCTCATTATGATCTGAATTCCTTTTGTTCTTATCATTATGTCGATAAAATTACGCATTGAAGATATTTGCTACATTACGATTAATAATATCAGTCATTCAAATAATGTTGCGAAGCCTGTTAATGATATCTACAAGGAAAGGATAAAAAACACAGCGGGGAATAACAACATCAAGGGATAGTTCGTAATATTGGTCGAAATAAATGTTTGCCATAACGATGGAGAGGCTCTGACAAGATGATGAAATGGATTTAAATAAAATAAACGACCCTATCCCAAAGATGACGGTTAGGGACTTTGGAACGCACTTCATTAAAGAGAGATGTGGTTTAAACCTGCATTTTTAACGGGTGTATCTTTAATTACTGCCGCTATAAAGTTCACCCAAAGAGGTAAACACTAGGTGAGGTTCTCAAAGAAAAGGTTCTCAGTTTCTTTCAAGGCAAGCATCCTCCCAAAGAAAGCTTGATAAGAACGTCTAATGCTAAAAGAACGCTGTATGAGGAGATGAAGGAAGATTGCTGGCATTAGCGAATGGAGCTTCGCGGTCAGGCGCAATTAAAATTCTTCTCCTCAATTTTTTGGCGAGCCAATTTACCGAAATAGCCTCTCAGCACGCGAAGATTATACTTTGTTGGTGCCCACACCTTGCGAAGCCGACGAGACAAGACCTCTCCCGACCGGTAGTGTTTTCAAACCTTATATTACTTTTGATATTTTTACCAGTAATGTTGCCTTCTAAGTCGTTAATGGTGGCCACAAAAATTTCAAGCTTATAAACTACCTTAGGGCAATTCAATCTTATTTGAGCCATAAAACTTGCAAGGACGAGCGAATTTTTAGCCGTCGGAAACGGAAAAAGGAGTGTGCATTTTTGATCGGCGCCACGGAAGGGACAGCTATTTCCGACGACAAGCTAGCTAAACTCAGTCGAGTTGTATTTCAAAGCAATGAATTAGGTAGGCCGTAGTATCATCAATACCTAGCCGTCCAAGTTTTGCGTTAAAAAGGATCTAAATCAATACTAAACCATCTAGACCATAGATAACCTCATTCGCTCCTTCTAAATTTTACTAAGTACATCGTGAATTATATTTGGTGACTTCCATTAGCAATGGGGGATGATCAATGCTATTAGTTAATAATATATATTAGTAGTTATGGTAATTAAGGTAAAATAATTATTCCACCGCAAAACACAAGACGCACAGACACCACAGTAACCATTATTACACGATTTTCGTATGCATAATTCTGAGTGAGCTATTACCAAGAATCGCAAAGTGGGACTTGGTCGATGTCTATGCTTTTCCCAGACAGCATGATCCAAGCGTTTAATCGATGGAAGATCTATTTTTTTGAAGCATGGAAACGAAGGCCCACTCTAATTCATTTGCCTCTTCATAACAATAAAATGTATACCAGAGATTCCACTGTTTCCCAGACTGAATAATCGGAGAAGTAAACTCCTTTTCACCGTGGGTATTGAGGGTATCTGTTTAGGGACTCAGCCGAGAATAAGCATGTCTTTCTTGCATTACATCCTCTCCCAAGGTACTTATTGATTAACAGAATTAAGCGCCGCAAGGGACGTACTTGAAGAAAATCTTGCTGCTTCACGTTTGCTTATGATGTTATAACGCAGGCGACATCAATTACGATCAACTAGAAGGACAAAATAAAACCTTCATTGGTGACCGGATGAAGATCTCCCTTGAGATTCTCGTAGTCCAAGTATCAAGTTATGGGTAGGTTGTGGTATCACGGTAGAGCACGGGTATTTGTGGCCGCACATTGTTACTTGCGAAGAATTTATCACATAAAAGGCGCATCGGCGTTGTTTTCGGTATCCGAGGATAAATTCATAAAGAAAACATATTTAATGCTGTTTTTTTCGAGCCAGCTTATTGGAAAGCAAATGTCCATACCTGTTCGGTATCGTTTCTAGCAAGAGCAGCGATGCGTCTGGAAAAAAAAGAGGGTTGGTTGGCTGACTAAAAAATGAAGCGGACAATTCACGTTTTTTTCCTCAAAGACCTTGACGTTAGTTCTCATCAATATCCTGCCCCATTTCATTCCCATGGTGGGTTAAACCTCGCCAGGGTCAGGATGGTCGGATACTTTTAAAAGGAGGTCCTTAAAAAACATTTTTCCGAATCACTTTCTCTTAGGGGTCGCACAAATCACACCCTTAGGAAGGACTGGGAGGCAACCCTTAGCCCCTTCGCAGCCACCCTAGAACAGCGACCCCTCCCATCCAACAACACCCTTGCCCGTCCCTGTTTTTTTTGTTACCATTAGGAAAACTCAGAGAAACCACAGAGCGTACTCCTCGAAGTTGTTTCGGATGGAGAACCACCTGTTGCATTGCGATAGGGTTTACGTTCCATTCCTCTCATCGCACTGCGCTGTCTCGGTGGAATAGGTAGGGCAACCTTGCAGTCATAACACTTCTTCCCCTTCTTACGCGATCATTTCTCCGCCGACACGCCAGGCGTGAATGTAACTATCAGACTCAATACCCTCTTTTTTTTACAGATTGTGTGAATTAAAATTAGAAAAAACTCATCTATATTGTGGATCGTCGTATAGAAAAAAAGGCCATGAGCATAATCCTTGTAATTGTCCATGCTATGCGTTGAAGCGTTGTGGAAAGTAATTAAAGTGACATGATCACTGCGTTCGGTCGGTGCAGGTAAAAAAAAAGTACATACTTGCGCGGTCGTTGAACAAGATCCAAATGAAGAGCAACCATGATTTCTCACCAATATTTCGTGATTCACGATCTTAAACTGACGTCAGATTTGACGTTGGTTGATGAGTTTAATGCCGAGTTTTATCATGATAACTTTTCTAATTCAGTACTATATTTTAGTCGTATCTCGGGAAGCAATCAGTAGCTTTGACTGTCTAACGATGAACGCCTATGAAATGGACGTGTGTCTATTAGGTACTCGATGTTTCATCACAATATACGCCCGATCTCTTAAGCACAGATCAAGCTTATACACAATATCCCCTTTCCTTACTTTAAGTGCATTTGTCATTTTCTCACCAAATCACATCTAGAGCTCTATGTAATTATTTAATTATCTATTTTAGGTACTTAACGAAATTTTTAAATTACTAATAACAACACACCTCAATTTCTATGATACATGGGATTTGATTAGAGGATATCATAAATATTTTCCAAACTCAACTGTTTTCGACTGTTCGAAATCTTTTTCCCCCACCAGGGTCCAAGTTTCCTGACAATATGAGGTGGAATTTTGAACCTACCTCCATATAAGTCCTATCTAAACGTCCATACACTGCCGCCTTTCCGTATCTTTGCTATATTTTATCTAATCTCTGAAACTCTTGCCGCCCTCCTCTGACGTAGCACGTAATCAAATCGATACTCATTCGCCATTTCTCCGCCGGTAAATGAATTAAGCTTTACATTCCCTGCCCCACTATCACCTCACGTCAACCGTTTGTTTGGGTTTTTATATCATTTTATCTTATTCATCAGTTAATATGAACGTTTATTCTTGTGGTTTCATGGCATGTTATGTGCAATAAGGAATACTTTTACGGTATTGTAAAGAAGTAAATGATCGAAAGAGATCGATCGATATATTTTCCATGGAAATATAAGTTAATTACTTTCAATCGCAATCATTACTCCCCTTGGGAAGGTTTATTCACTTGATTAAACTTATGGGAAGGAAGAAAGCCCAATGCGGGCGTTTTTTACGGGTTCCACCTCCTGGAATCCCTTGACTTAAGAGGGGTTATTGCTGGTTACGATAACAAATCGGAATTAATATCGCAAGAAAAGTGAATACAAGCCCAAGCGATCTTTTTAACTAGGTATTCACTGGAAAATTCACGGGACGCGGGCTTGAAAATTACTTCTGGGGAAGTAGAATTTCAATGACTTTCACCGCTCCGCATTCTCTTTCCGAGAGGCGAATTAATTGTCTGTGGTAATACCAACATTTCGAAAGAAACCGGATATTTCTGAAACTGGGAATCTGGCTCAGCCGTGCCTAATGTAGTGTGCAGTCATTCTTGCTTTTTTCCCCACCCCCTTTCCTAGTCGATTATATTACGTCGGCTCATTAGAGAAAAAAGAACAGCTTCGCACTCCCTTCAATTACGGGGGCAACCAGCTGTGTGCCTTGATTTTTTTCTCACAGATCTCTGGCACGTAAGTACTCTCCTGGCAGGTGCACGCATGAGCAACCATCTCACCCCTTCATAACTTGCGCGGCCCCTTGTAATTGCACTGTTTTTCTCCCGAAGAGTGCGATCGGAAAGGAAGACTTGAAAGAAACTGAGGGTCGCATTCTGAGACGTAGTCCAGAGGTTATCGTGCCGGCAAAAAGCCGCTTAAGTTCTGAGAGAATATCTTCGCTAGACAATAGAAATGATGTGAATAGATTCCATTAATCGAACTACAATTAAGTATGATCAAAGTGTATGTGTAAGGGTTGTTTTACATCTACGTCTACTCAATACCCAGCGAGCTCTACCTCAAGGGTGTTCGGCAGGGAGTGATCAATCACCAGCATTCAGCACGCAATAGGATTCCACACACACAACACGAGGTCATAAAAATGTTACGTATAAGTACTAACAAATTATACTTTCTCATTCATGCAATGGAAAAACTTGCCCACGACTTATGGAGACAATCTGCCCATGAAGCCTAAACATGCTGCGGACTATTAATGAATTTTGCAATTTAAAAAATATAAGGCATCATTCATTAAGTCGGTCCTACCTGTTTATAGGAGACCGTAAGGCTTCCTGCGGAAACTAATTAAAGTTTACTGACAGTTTCATTAATTTTAGATGTAATGGGACTCGATAACTCATGGACGACGATAATCCATATCTTCAGTGTCCAATCCTATGGATGTGATTCTATATTAGGTAAGTATTTCGTCTAGTTAGGCTAACAGCTTTATGACGCCGTGAGGGGAGCGCTACCTTAAGAGACTACTACACTTTCTGCCATTTACACTCGAGAACAGTGAATCACGGCCTGAGTAAGAAAATGTTGACACGATTTGCTTCCACGAACTCGGCTATATAATTTATGAGGGCTGTCAAATAAAGGCGGGGTGAACGTCAAACAAATGACATCCGTTCCGCGCATCAAAAAGTTCGACTCATCGCCTCCTCGCGTTGACACTTGCCTTGCCTCCCGTTATTATTATTACCATTTTTTATTGGTTCGTTGGCACCCGGTTGATGTGATTCATTTTCGACACACCCTCTTCTAGCAGCCATTCTTTCCTTTAAGGAAGTTCCGCCCGAAAATTAAGACTTAGTTAACTTTTTCAGAATATGAGAAGATCGCACGTGAAATTACGTACCCGATAGTCTTCTTTTCCAGGAAAAAATCACATAAACTATTGTGAGAAATTTTAGGCTATCGTTAAGTAGTCGAAGTGCCATTTTTTTAGTGGCACGATTACTTTCCTTCGGTGTTCAATTTGCAGTCGCAAAAATGTTCTCGGGGGAATTCCTTTCTTGACGTTCACGAACTACATCAGTTTTTTTATGTTTCGTAAATTTATTGAAATCATTAAGTCAAATACAACACATCATTCAAATCCCAACACCCTATGTTTTGGTCTAATTTCATGGAAAAGGCAGCCGAGTCTTTGATATTGGAAAGTATACATAATACATTGAAGCTAGCCTTACAGGCATGCGTACCAATGAAACACGATTCATAATATCGAGTAGGTGGCAGTTTTTAGAGAGAAATAATTAAATGGTAACCGTTATTAGATACAGCATTTTAAGATGGTTTATGTGAAGTGCCACAATTTAAAGTACACGAATCATTAGTTACGGGCATGACACACTGCGTTTACTTCGATCTTGATTCCTACTAAATGGTCGCTGGTTGTGAGTGTGGACCTTTAATAAGTAAACGATGTTTACAATGTGAACAGATGCGGTCCTCACCCTTACCAACACTTTGACTAGTTAATTTACATCTCCGCCATTTTGATGTGCACGTGTGGCAGAGAAAGATGGCGGCCCAACACGGGAAGTAAAGAGGGGGGGCACTGCTGCATGTGCCTTTCAGCTGTCTTGAAAGTGGGCCGCCTCCTCTACAATAAAACCCCAGGCTCTCCTCTCTATCCATCCTCCTCTGCATCCGCCATGGCCCTCCCTATCAACCTCCCCCACTCCCAATCTAAAAGACTCATTCCCCTCCCCTCTTAACTCAGCCCTTAACTTCCCCCCGTTCCGTCGCCTCCCTTCTTATGTGCTCCGGTATCGCTTCTGCCTTGGCCAAGGTCGTTCCGAAAGACGGAAGACTCGTCCGGAGCGGCGCGTCGATCGCTCCTCAGGCCTTGTGAACCCGAATGCCCCGCAACAATGCCGTCAACCGGCAGCTGCGCGGTTCGCGTGCGCAGAAGGCAAGCGTGTGGATGAGGTCGCTCGAGCGAGAATGGATTCTCCTCCTCCGTGGCGAATGATCTTCCTCCGCGGAAGGCAAAATTTCCTCTCGAGAAGAAGACGGCTTTTGTATCTTCTTCTTCCTTCCTTTTGGACATGGATGTAGGTATATGGACGCGGGCGCAATGTCTTCGAGAAGAGTGTTGGAAGCGGTTGGAAATGGGGAAAAAACAGGGGTTTGTGACGTCGGAAACCTTGACGAATGTCCCACTTTCACGTGCTGCTGAAATTGGGATTTCACGAGGCCGTGACGTCAGGATACCATCTTCAAGGTGTGAAGTTCCTGGGTATGATGAAGGTGATGGTATTTCTAAACGATTATTAAAAAATACACGGAGGAGTAATTCCAAAAATAATCATCGAGCTTTTCACAACAAGTTCGTGTTTCGACCTTCCAATGATGACTACTGGACTCTATAGAAAAACCTTTGGAAATTAAACATCGAATGGACATGTGAATAACCATGGTGTTAATAATATGGAAATTACTAAGGAATGCGGCAAGTGCATTTTTAAGATTATAACATGCCTTGCCAAACTTCGCGTTGGCCAATATATGTGCTTAGCAACTTGGCAAAATAATATTATTTTCGAGTTCCTCATTTTGTAGCAATAACGCTTGATTTCTTAACCAATATTTTCAAGTTGGACTAAAGCATCAACAACTGGAGGACGTTTATTTTGATTTCGGAGGTTAAGGCTGAGGAAATCTCGGAGTTTTTCTGCCTCTCCAGCTTTAGAATAGGATTGCATTTAGGATAATAAAACTTCCCGGGAATTGTTTCATCGGAAATGACCTGAAACGTCACCCATCCTGCGGTTGTTATATTCGGATTGGGACGTCCTTGCCACTCTTCCCGGATGGCTTTGGGGTCTGTCTGCGGTCGGTAAAATCCTTGGTGCCATTTCGATGCTACCAAGAAAGAATGAGAAAAACGGTCCACGTTTGTGTAGAAATAGGCGGATTTCTAAAAAAAAAATCCGTGTAATATTCTGCTACTTAAACACAGCTAACTAATCAATTAATTAGTATTTGATAGTGAATAATGCACCTGACACAGATTAAACTGCAAGGAGGTTTGAAGAATAAATAAGATGTTGTATGAAGCAAGCTTTTTATAACAAACGCGCTCCAAATTAAAGGATTAATCTACAAGGAAATGTAGTCAGGTAGGAAAGGCAGCAGTAGCTGTAAACATCTCGAACTAATTTCATTCGGAAATAAAATGTAATTTTTTCTTCTTAAGGACCGTATGTTTTGAGTCATTTTCCCTTAGCATCAGTAGCTCAGAAGACGAACACTTGCGTCCACAACCTCATTCAACATTCGAAACTGCAGAGAACGGTATTATCATGAATCATCCGAGCTAATTCGGCCCCTGTCTAAACTTAAAAGGTCCAGCCATTCACCTACTTCGCGGCTTCTCATTGCGGCTGATGACATGCACGATTACTTCAGCTCTGAAACGCTTCCACCCCCCCCCCCCCCTACCAAGGACGTGTCGTGGACTTAGGGGACATTACCATGCGAACGACAAAGGTTATAAAAGAGTTTCCGCCGCTTTTGGAGGATGGATGCCCATAGTCGGCGAGCCACTTCCTCCGTACAACCCTTAGCCTCCTCTCCCCTACCTCCCCCGTCTTCGGCAAACCAGAAGGTTCCTCTGGCAGTTAGTGGCGTTTGATTTAATTAATTGCATGTCGCTGGCGGCGAGAGAGATAGAGAGAGGGAAGGAGGAAGTGGGTATAGTGGTGTCTCCAAGTGCTCTTGTCTTCGGTGCCTTTGACCTTTTCTCCCCATCCCCTCAATATACCTCCTCCTCCCCCACTCCTCGATCGCGAAGTCTTTCAGAAAGGGTAAACTCTTTAAACATCTCCTTTCTTTTCCCACCTCATCGACTAAATGCTATAGCTATATTCTTGCGAATCCAGGCCAGAAATGGGTGGCCAATTTCCTGGGATTGCCCTTGCCATTTGCATATGTACTGTGAAGCGAATATAGGGGGGGGGGGGGTTAGTTTCCACACCCGCACCGCGTTGTATGTTGGCGTTAGAGGCGGAGTGAGGTAGGTATATATGTACCTCATGATAGCTAGGCGAAGGAGAATACTAGGTAGTGGGATTACAAGGAACTGCCCTTCAGGCGCGG
This sequence comes from Ischnura elegans, assembly GCF_921293095.1. Classification (NCBI taxonomy): domain Eukaryota; kingdom Metazoa; phylum Arthropoda; class Insecta; order Odonata; family Coenagrionidae; genus Ischnura; species Ischnura elegans. The sequence continues at coordinate 81,421,450 of NC_060250.1, forward strand.
AATTCATGCAAATCGGCTCTAGAAGGTGTTCCAGCGTTCGTTTTGGAATGGAACAAATGGCAGAGACGCCCGGATAAAGGGCGAGTAGAAGAGATTTATTGGACAGTTAAGACGTAATGAAAAAGGGATTTAGACATGAGTACGTTTACGTTCGCAACGAGAGCAAGCCTTATTTATTCGCGCGCTGGTGGAAGAACCCGTTGACACATGAACCACAAAGCCGTAGTAGATTCCGTCGTATCCTCCATCGTAAAAGGGGATTAAGAATAAAACTAAGCCGCCGGAAAAGAAACTTCAACGGACTCATCAATTATAAATCGATCGATTGTAAACGGCCATGGGAGAAGCAACTATCCTTTCCACCGGAGCAGAGAACGGATGGAAATAAAGGATAAACGGGTGACGTAAAGGCTATCCAAGATTTAGAGCGAATTTAGAGTGCTGCAAGGTCGATTCCCTTAAATTGAGGAAAAAGGTCATGATGATAATAATAATCTTTTGCATTGTCAATAGCCAAAAACAATGGTGCTGGTTTATAATATCCAAAATAGCGAAAATTCCTAACCATAATACTATGCAAATGGGTGCTCTAAGTCTTCCTAGAATTTTCACATGGGATCAAGCAAAGATCCACCTTTTAACAGTTTTTGTCCAAACGGTATTATATTCTCGTACCAATATCATTTTCCCCATTCGCTATCAGGCTAATGAACAATGTGGAATTTTAAATTTATTCTCAGGATTGAGAACGAGGGAAATCTAGTTTTATTGATATTCAGTCAATAAAGCACGTATAGAAAAACATACTTTGTACTTTTCTTGCAAATGACTTCACCTGATTCCTCGGCGAAATATCTCTATAAGGACGGTAGCAGATGAAGTTGTCGAAGCTTTACCCAAGAAATAACTAACCTGGTGAAATCCCGTGAACCTTTCGATAAAATCATCTGCCGGTAACGAACCGAATCAACTGGGAGGACACGAGGAACGGAAGTCTGCCATCAAGCAGTCAGTCGTCACGCGCCGTTGTAGTCTGGGAATGCGAATGACGACTTTCGTAGAAATGAGGATTCTTCCGTTTGCGAGAGAAGAGGAGTGGAATTTTTGCGTACACAATACCTTACCAACCCTACCTCTTCTCTTCCCGCACCGCAAGCAGAAGGTCTTAAGGTAATGAGGTGCTCCATTAGCCGTTACGTGGAACTGTACCGGCTCACGGAGAGAGCATACCCGCTGGCCTAGTGCCTTAAGGGGATATAAGGATCCAAGTGGGGGGAAACAAAAGACAGGGGAAAATAGAATACATTAGCGGTGTTCTGACCGTACTTTTGTCATTCTGCTGCGACCGATTGTACTTAACTTAAGATTTTTTTCAAATCCGCAGAAGAGCCTTTTCCGCTGACAGCGACGAGCAACGGAGATCTCGCCTAGTTCATGCTGACTCCTACGTGTTAATGTCGTATTTATTTCTGTGATTGCTTTTTTAAGGATAAACACAGTTTGGAATCAGTGTAGTTACTAATCAGCTGAATCCTAAGTGTCTGTTCCGAGATGCTGTTACGTTTCGACGTTCTCTATTAATTGTTAATCTAAATTAATTGTTAATCTAAATTATTTTCTACTCCGAATTGATGTTGGAATTACACGAAAAACCTTGCTGTGTCGATTGTGGGGTAAAACGAGTTACGAAGAGGATACCTCGAGACATTAAAGTAGAATAATGAAATTGACAACCAGGAACTCCTAATCTCTAAGATATATCTGTAAATTGTCACATCAGTAAAATAGCCAAAAAAGGAAAATCAATTCCTCATTTCTTTGTTTCACATTTGTAAAAGCAAAAAGAATACGATTTTTCTTTGTTTTGCGTTATAATTCGCGTATGATTAAAAAGTAGTGCTTGGGACTATCACCCAAAACTACGTAGCCGAAGCAGTTTGTTCCTCGGTACGGCGTTATTTCGAAAAATATCGTTTTTGTTTAATCCAAGAAGTCATTGAAGAAAAGACGCCAGTTCATCTAAAAATAACTCGAGAAGAAAACCTGCTTCGAGATGTGAGTTTTCTGAGCCATTCAAGCTGGAATCAGTTTCATCGATAGGACTACCATTACGAGTTACATTAATAATTTGATTCGATCGTGACGTATGAATACGACCAATTGCGCAGAATTAACTTTGACTCGGGTATCTTCGCATCTGACTGATACAATGCGCAGTCCTCTGCTGAACAGCTGGGGATCTGTGTTTTGTTTTACTTAAAAAGTTTCCACTGGCTGACATTAACAAAAATCAAGCCGTCTATTTACTCAAGGAAGAAAGTCGCCGACACTGACGTCAACTGTACGTCGACTACGGTCACTCATTTCAACGTCCATCCTTTGTGAGTATGCGGCATAACATGCCCTCTAAATAGTGATGGATGAATATGAAAATCACATTCGTTTGATGAGTAAAATCAATTTTGCGAAACAGCATCTTCTTTCGTATCGCGTTTTAATTTCCCAATGGTTGCGAAACTGTAGAGATAAGAAGAGCAATTCATTACGTGAGATGACGTTTCCCAGCTCGAAATTGCTAGTGGAGATAGAAAACTACCATTACGGTATCGCTGTTTCATTAAGTAGTTGGTGTCATCACTTTTCTTCCATTACAAAGCTATAGTTGTATCTCCTTTATGGATCCTGAGTTTATTCAAAACTATTTAATTTTCAAGCATAAACAAGCCCAACATTTCATATCGTGATCTTAGAAACTGAAAGAAATGATAGTGCATGATCGTTCATAACAAATGGCAACTCTTTCCTAGCCGCGCAACCCATTATTTTATTTGCTCATTCAAATACTAAGCCTCATACTTCAAAGTTTATTCATAAAATATTTCTGTGTGTTTTCGTTCACGATATTTACTTCCCTTTAGGACTGCAACTCTTCATCCAGGATTATAAAAAAAGGGATGGCAGTTAAGCTCATACCAAGAGGTAACATATCCACCTCATCCTGCATTAGCAGAGTAAACACTGGGGACTTAAAATGTAATATTTATCAGGGAAGTAATAAGAGAAACATATTCATAATAACGGTATAAAATGCCGTCAAACAAAAAAAAATATAAATAAATTGATACTGAATTGTATTGTATCGCACCTGAATCGCTTTGATAGGAAAAGTATATGGATAATGTCTAGAAACTGCGCACGCGACACACCCTCCCCTTCTCCTTTCATCGGGATGCGGTGCCCATCATCCGACGATGGGTCCGATTCTGTCCAGGAAGTACTCGATTCCGGTCCCCCGCACTTTTTTTTATATGGCTATTGACTCGAGCTAATCACCATCGCGAAAGTAGTATGGAATATAAGAACCCTTAGCTACGTTTTATTTTGATAGCATGGATTCATTTGAACATATTATTAAAGAAGACGACGAAATATACATTCGACTAAACTTGCTTCCCAAGTCCTTTTTACATGATTTCCGGCACTACCCCGTCTGGGAGGGTGGCGGTGTCTCTTTCATTTGGGAATCATAAATTTGAATGCAGCTCGAGTCAATAGCCATATAAAAAAAGTGCGAGGGACCGGAATCGAGTACTTCCTGGACAGAATCGGACCCATCGTCGGATGATGGGCACCGCATCCCGATGAAAGGAGAAGGGGAGGGTGTGTCGCGTGCGCAGTTTCATGGGCAAACGCGCGAGTCCACACTTATTCGGCGAGTTATGGGCGGTGCCATATCCGATAACAGGCTCAACCTTGGTCGTGAGAGTCGCGCCGGTGCGTTCATGGTAAAACCTTCCTTTATAAGACTGTGTTGTGCGAGCTTGAAGAGAGAAAAAAAGGCCAAGGCGTGTTCGTTGACGCCGTGCGACTGGCTCGAGGATTTATCGCGAAACTTGAAAGTTGCTTCTCGCATGGGAGGCTTATTTCTTAGAAGAATGGGTTTCTTCTCGCCTGTTTTGTCTCTCAGAAAAATAGATACGTACAATGCATTTAACCAGTATCCTGTGTATTCGCTAAACACATCTTTTAACACTGAAAAGTTTATGCTATGCGTAATGTTAATTCAAGAACATGCAAAATGAGTATAACAATAATAATAAGTATTAGGGCGACGACGAGATTGTAAATTATGATTAAAAGGAAGGTGAATTGGTTTTTTCAACCGAACGAAGTGCGATTAGCAATTCTCCACCATTACAACGTTGACTGATAACATTTCTATTTTTATTTTATTTCATACTAATCATTTTTTAATCAAACATTCACTCGTTAATTTATCATTAAAGGTTGGTTTGGATATAATATTTGGAGACCTCACCACCACGTTAAATTCAATCATTCATGGTGCAGTTCGCAGTCCCATCTTGCTCTGCGAGTAGTTTTGTTAGTTTCATAGGGGGTTCTCTCTGGATTTAAATGCATTAGCCACTTGAACGAATTATTCAATAGTCAACCACGGTTACAGACCGTATAATTAGATTGCAGTTTTCATAATAGAGGGACTGTCAAAAAATATCCTCCAGATTCATTTTCATGCTTTGCCTCTGTTATTCTTACACTGCAGTGGTAATATGACTGACCGAGACCGACTATTTTCCGCGATTTGTCGCGAATGTTTCCAAGTTTCCTCCCCGGCGTGTCAACGGGGTCGCCTGGACAGAAGAAAAACTGCGGAATTCTCGCCTTCGTAGGTGCCTTCCTCTCCCGGAAATGGGCTAACTATGACGCCGCGGGAGGGACTGAGATGGATGCATAGAGAAAGAGCGCATTGTCTGCGGAAGGGTAGGTGGGGAACGCGGTGGCACGGGCGGGCGGTGGGCGCGGAGGAAGCTGAAAGAAAGGTGTGTTTTGCCCTCAGTCTCCCTCGAAGCCGAGCTCGGAGCTCTCCTCCCCTCGAGAGTACGGTGCCGTGGCAAAAAGGGCAGGTGGTGCGGCTGTTTATCTAATTTCTGTCAGCCAGCTGCCGCCTCCGGTTGTGCAGAGAGAGAGAGAGAAGGGGAGAGGGAGATGAAGAGGAAAGGGGGGGACCTCGTTATGAGGATGATCTTTTCTTTCTGGCTCACGCACGAAGTCACTCCATGCCACTCACCCACGCCCCCTCTCTCAACAGAAAGTTCACATGAACCTTCTTTTGTGGCATGTGCGTATGCACTCCTGTGTAATTCCCCTCATGCAGCTTTCGTCTGATGTCGAGGCCAAATCCCTAGTCTTATTCAATTGCCACGGAGTTCACTTACCTATTGATGGAACCCGAACGTTGGTGTGGTTTGGTGAAGCTAGAGCTCATCCTCGACTAAGCCACGGATGTGTGAATGTTCCTTTCCCTAGCCCACGTCGTTCAGTGCATATTTTTGGTGCAGATTCTATGAGTCAACTTTTGGTTGTCTTTGAAAAGGCACCGTTGAAGTGAGATTGTCGAATGTTTCCACTATCCACGGTTATTGATTCAAGTTTCTGGTGGTTGAAGACCGTGACCGTGAGCAAGTATGAAAAAGAGTCGTGTACAACTGAGGATTACTCCACTCCGTAGTGGACTATTGAATAATTCATTCCAGTGGGGGCTAATTCATTTCTCATAAAAATTGATCCGTCATTGAATATTGTTTTGCTTTCAACAATCGCCAATATAGTACTCTGACCATTACCACCTTGAAATGAACTGCCGATCACATAAAAATTCATCACTGAATCCTCTACGATAGCATCGTTTTGAGTGTCGACGATACTGCGCTTTAGTCGAATTATTGAACGGACGAACCTACACATTCAGAAAGAAGAAGAGTCAGCCCAACCACCCTTGGGGGGTTTGGCCCAATGGGATTTGTATAGCCAACGTGATGGCAGGGGGTGGTTAAAGTTTTGAAAAGGCACGCGACCAGCTGCAAGCGGTGGAGGATGAGTCTTTGAAAAAATTCAGGAAGGCCACATAACTGTATTCCTTTTGTCCAGAATCGGAAAAAAGCTGAAGAATCCATCGCTCCAATTTCGTTGTCCAAATATAATGAGAACTCTCAGCGATGACAGATAAATTGGCGACTAGGGCGGTTAATTTTTTCCAAACTTCCGATAGTCTCCTATGGTTTATTCTAAATAATGACAGTTTTGGGATAATTGAGACGTTCAAATAGTCTCATTGCGATAACTTTCATAGATTTTATCCCGTGCCATTTTTCACTCGAAATGAGGGTTTGCTACATATATAACGATAGTAAAATCTTTCTGAGTCATAGTATGAATAATTAAAGTTGGTTCAAGAAAAAAGAGGATTACCATTTGCACACCCGTGAAAATGTTGCGCAAGCTAGCTAATTATACTTCCACATTCGAGCAAAGGCAATACTTGCCAAATACTAATGTAGGTAATCTGCCGATGCTGTTAGAACACGCAAAACATGCTTTTACAAATATGTACTAGGAAAATTCAGAAACATGCATTTAGGAATACAAAGTTAGCAAGCTAAACTACTATTCAACTACCCTATTTGTAAGTCCTAACGCTGCTGCTATAGTCTCTAATCATTCACGGAAAAAACGACGTTCTGAACCTATCCGTTCTACAGTCTCTTATTTTATTTATATGAAATACCTAGCACGAACCAAGCAAAGCTTACGTATGTATAGTCTGTATCGTAAGAGCGGAAAGGGTACAATGGTATACGTTTTCTTTTTCTCGCAACTTTTTTGTACGCTCCTAAACTTACTCCACAGTCCCGTTTGTACTTAATAGCTTCTTATTTGTGTATAGAATTTAATGAAGAAGGCAAGGACGTTTTGGTTCAGTAGCATCCTTGAGAGTCTCTCATATCACAGATATGAATCTAGTCTTATCGTGTAGAAGTACGTTGTTGACTTCATCCGTGAGACAGATTAGATATTATATGACTGGGTGCTAAAAAAATTGTCTCCGTTGCAAACACAAGAAACATTGACCTGTTTCGATTAGTACTATCAGCCATATTTTCGAGTGTATTTCATGCGCTATAAATAATCACAACCTCATTCAACTGCTTAGGGTGACGGCTGGGAGCCTAGGTGAGTTTCCTTTTCTTTACTCTTCAGTGTCGACCAAAACGTTAACTATTTAAAGGAACATTGGATAAGTAGTCAGCAGGCGATGCCGAAGAATAAGCCGTTTTGAAGGCAAATGTAAATTATTGTTGTTTTGTGCACTTACAATTAGAGTGTGAGTGATCGTGAAGGATTATAAACTCATTCTAATTTCCTAAATAAACATGTAGGATGCATGCATGGATCATATCCATTCTACAGAAAACTGTAATTGCTTACACGATTCATTTTGCATTCAATATTTGCACATAGCATTAATTGATTTTAAAAAGACGTGTTTCACAATATTCAGGGAGGTTCAGGAGGAATCTGCAGTACTTCAGTGGGTGGTAGGGTTGACAGTTTTAAGCATTTTTTGTCCATAAATATGGGGTTGCAACTCCTCAGTTACTGAGCTATGAGAACGTAAACATTTTTTTTGGCTGCAATGGTCAAGAAATGTTTAAAATTGTCTTCCCCACTTGACGATTTTTTAATTAGGTAGTATTTTTTATATTGTTGGATGGACTAGGCTTAGCTTCAGATTTCTCGTATGGTATGTTATAGGAGGGAATCCCTTGAACCTAGTGCCCGCAAAGCAGGATGAAGGGGATTGCTGGTGCGTCCGTCTTAACATCCGGAGACTCTCTTGGGTGGCTCAGAATTGACGGGTGCCTTGGAGTGGCGGATGCGGAGCGCGCAAGACGGATTTCCCGATCGCCAAAGAAAGCCACCGTTCGCCGCACTCCGCTTCCATTTGGCGTCACCGACGTCGACGCCCTTGTGTAGCGATTTCTCCTGTTTTTCATTCCCTTTAACTTCCCCAAAATTTAAAACGCTATTAAAAGTTTCGTCTTCGGAATTATTGGACGCCATATCAAAATATCACGGAAAAAACATAATATTCAATTGCTTTGTTATCGGCGAAAAAGAGTTAACACCTGTACAATAAAAAATGTCCCGACCCATGGTGTGACTATTATTAAAATGCTTTACAAAGTTTTGCCTTCGGTAATCACAGGCGTCAGAGATAATAATACCAGCGTTTACTTTCTAAACTTTTTGGTACCTTAACGCATACCCACACATTTAATCCACACGTAATTGTCAAATGTAAGCCCCCATGACTAACCCCTTCCTAAAACTTCCGATTTTTTAAAAACTGAATAAAAGTTATAATGAGGAATTATATTTTGATAAATATAAAAAAGGATGACTTTTTAAAACTGCAGGCACAGCACCGAAGTATAATGCCCACTTTTCTGTGATAGGTGACGGAACGTTATCTGAATGGATAATACAAAGGGGATCGGGTTGATGTGGTGGTCAAACCAGAGACCAGTTTAGTAATTGGGGCATCTAGGATCAGGAAACAATATTGACAGATTCACCTCTTCTTTAACGGAGTTTCATAGCGCTGTTTTTATGATTACAGCCATGGAGTACACCAAATTATCGAAAAATCTTTCTTTTCTCGCTAGCACAAATGCCATTTTTGTTTCAAGAAAAGTTATGGTTGATGGAACATACGGTTCTGAAAATCGAATTAATAGTCTACATGACCTCCGATTATTTTTTTAAATCTATGTATTGGGCTTAAACCAGCAAGGCGGTATCTCTGGAAGATGCTCTCTTAAAACGGCGAACCAATGCAAAATCGGATGCATTGAAACGCAAATTTACTTTCATTGGCGCGCGGCTACGTCACCCCGATTTCTCCCTTTTAAAAGCCTTTTTAACGCGCAGAATATATCCATCCACACCTTTCTCCCTATCCATCTCTCCCCGTCGCGTCTTTTCACCCGTGGATACATACACCTCGGATGGAAATATCCCTAAGGGGAGGATGGGAAAATGCTTCTCCCTTTTTCCCTAACAAACTTGGTGTTATCTCCTTCCCTACTACGGGGTCGTGCTGCAGCGCAAGTGGTGTGTAGTGGGACTTTCGTGACTCCACGCATTCCACAGCCACTCTTCACTTTTGTTTATTTTTTTCCGTCTCGGAAAGGGGGAAAGAGATGGCGGGTGTTTCCGAGCGGGAAAAATCCGTGCATTTATCACGCATATTTGCGGGGCCGCCACTTCAACCCGCGAAAGGGGAAAGTGTATGTGCATGCACTTGCTTATGAATAAATAGGCTCGCGTCTTCCTCTCGCACTCTCTTGCTATCTATCTCGAGGGCTTGTACAGGGAAAGGTGAAGAAGAGCTTCTTGCTTGGGGGGAGAGAGAGGTGCTAGTACACCTACGAAACGCATGGGATAATATTATGAAAAATAAACGATTCTTATGGAAAAAACGAATCTTCGGGATAGGAGTCGTAACAAGAAATATTTGGTGCTTTCCCGGCGAATAGACTGTGTGAAGAGTTCTCGGGATCGCCACCGGGTCAGAATTGCATTACTGTCGACGTTTCGATGTCCGACTCGGCCATGTCTGTGCTCCACAGATCCACATAACGGTCTAATTCACGTTATATTTTTAAATTATCGACTCTCAACACCTGCTGCACCTGATTTAATTTTTTTCAAAATGTCCACTAAGTATGCAAAAAAGTAACTTATCAAACACTTTCCTTCTCAGCATTGATTGAAGGAGAAACCAGTGTTTCCAATGGACTCGAAGTGTTACTGCCTCTGTTCTTGAATAGTAGAACGAGTTGCAAGATAGTGTATGGAGCGTGGAGCAACAATGAAACTCCCAAGTCCCGGGTAGCGATAGCGTGAACGCGAAGGAAAGTACCAAGATGACGACACTGATTAGGAGTTTTATCGGAAGAAACGTGCCTGCATAGTAACGGGAGTACATTGGAGGGTATCAGATGGAATGTAGAGAAAGGACTGCCAAAATGATGGAGCGAATGAAATCGAATAGTTTTGCAGTGTCATTCGTATCTCGATACAAACAGCTATAGGAGGATGAGGAACGCTATCTGGTTTTCATATACTAAAATAGGAAAGCATCAGAAGAGTTAGCTTAAAACTCGAGAGAGAAAGCATTTCTATGTACCTACTACGCCCGTGTTTCTTCGCGGGAACGGGATGATCTAGCAGTGTCATTAAGAATCGCCAACGTGCTGAACAGGAGTTAGTGAGATAAATTGAGCAGCTACGGTAACATTCCCGTAAGTCTACTTCGTGAAAACCAATCACAATTTCCGAAGGGCATACCGTGTACCTTTCTTCCCACTGTACGGACCAAACTTACGCGCTGAGGCCATGTTTTGACACGCGTCACTGCGCACAGTGTAAACGCGAGCAGTTCAACGGAGCAAGGATGCAAGTCAAGTGTGACGGTTATCACTGCATTCTGTTTTTTTTCGATGGCGAAGAGGGATTTCCTCTTATTGTATTGCTGATTTATTTTCCTATCTTGCTCCACCAAAATGGACGCAAGAATAAAGCTTTTTGCACCACTTTTCTTAGGCTGAGGTTGTGAATGAAAACATTGTATTGAAAGTAATCACAATGCTCATGATACCGCAAAGTTAGCCGTGAATATGATTAAGAGTAGAAGATCGTTAAAACGTGGTGAAACTAACTTCACGTCAGTGAAAGTAATTCGGCTGTTATATTTCACAAGTTTGTAGTCTCATAGGATAGCTTTTGGAAATGTAGAATTATTTAACAAAAATTAACTTCCACACATTACATGTTTTTTTTTATAGTGACCAAACTAGGTTTCGGCGTTTAAATAGCACTTGTGAATAGAAATTAACTTGACGGAACCCATGTCTGTTAAGAAAAACAGTCTGTGGACGTTTGCAATACATCTTGTTGCAATGAAGTTTATCTTAGAGCTTCTTGGTGAAGGGAGTATGTACGGAAATGATCGTACTGAACCAGAAACGGACGGGGGGAGCGTATAGCCTTAGCAAATAATTTACAACCTAAATTATTATTTAACCATGAAATGTATACCACGGAAGAGGGCCTATCTATTTCACGTCCAAGCCGTAATGGACCGAATTAGACACATGTGCAGCCGTCCGGGATCGTTCAAAGAGGCCTGCATGCGAAAAAAAACGCGTTCTCCGGCAGCGAACCACGTCATCAAAAAGAGCGGGGTGGTTGGGTGGAAAGGGGTTGGGGGGGGGGGGGTGAGACTATATTGTCAACGTGCAGGCCCTGGCCATTTCTCGTACTCGCCATTCCCGGCGAGACTCGGGTCACGAAATTTCCTCCCCTTTCGCAAAACTCGACCGATAACTCAAATAAGTGCGTGCATTTCTGCTGGATGGTAGGCATAAATTACAGGGAGTCGTGTGCACCGGGCAACACACAATCCTAACCTAACCTCGTTTTCGCCCAACTCCTTCCCCCCTTTACGAGCTGACGTCATGGGCAATGGAAGTAGAGAATGCGTTCCTTCGTAAGGGGTAGAGCGGAGTGCCGTAGATAATAATGCAAAGGAGGAAGTTAAATAATAGTCGAACTAAAGCGACCCGAGTTCATAACTAACTGGTTATTTGCCATGGGGGACACGTAGACGTAATTGTCTAAGAAAACAGGTTGTCTCTCGATAGAATGGCCATGTTACCGCAACACAAACAATAAATACTCGAGTTTATGTACGTAGTAGCGTGTAGACCTATTTCGTCACGGCGGTATCGATTGAGTCATCAAGAATATTTACTGATACGTGAATGGATTTCACTAGAGTACATTCAACGGCCGTTTAACTTCACAAGATTTCGTCTGCCTTGTGCAGTGCCCGTAGAAATTTATACTCTTACCCTAAGCATCTTCGACGACAAGTCAAAAAGTCTGGCTCGCGTAATTTTGTTTTTAGCGTGATTTTTTTTTTCAATTTAGATCAAAGAAAACGATTTTTCCACTTAGAATTGGAGTTTAATTTTCAGTACGAAATTTCAGCCTTTGATATTACAAACCACTGATGTGAACAGGCCTAGTAAAGGAGGGAAATGTGCAAGGACAATAAGAAAGAGGAATAGAAGATGAAAGCGAGCCAGGTTAGAACTGACGCGTTCGCGTTAATGATTCTAATAATTAATACCTCCTTATCGTATGCAAAGCGGATGATACGAGAAAAAAATGTGAGCGCCACTCTTAAGCCTGCAGTGAAAACGACTCTCTCGAAAGAGATGAGTTCATGATTATACCTATCTGTCTATGCGTACACATTTCCATACTCCGAGAGAGTATGTCAATTTATTACTTCTCCTAAGGCGGACGTCCCCCGCAGGGGTGGAAAACGATTGGCATCGTCTTGCCGTTATGAAGGAGCCTTTTCCGTCCTGCAGATTGAAATGCAGCGTCCGAGATTTCGTCGTCGTAAGTCTTTCCTCTCTCTCTATCACAGAGCTCAAACGTGCGTCACCCTTCCCTCTTTTGTGCTAGCGGGATTTTTCAGTACGTGCTCTTCCGTCCGGCGCGGCGCGTAACCACGGAGGCGTTTGTTGGCGCCGCCGCCAGGAGCTTTCGCCCGTGCCGGACGTGTCTACCGGACGCGGGTGGCGGGAAGGCCCCCTTTAGTTTGAGCGGCAGTGGTGGGGTTAGTGGAAAAGGAGTGGAGACGTCCCATTAAACGACGGCTAAGGCCGTTTATGAGGGTATGGAGACATGTTGTGCAAGTAATTTTATTATTACCGAATGCGAGTTAACGTCGTATTTTAGATAGGAAAGGTAAATTGTCTTGACTTTATTGAGATACATCTCTCTTTCTGTATTGTTTGATTTAATCAATTATTTAATAGAAAAATATACGCATAGCAATATAAAAATATATGCCTAGATATCCATAAAAATAGTTATGCCTGTCTGCAATAAAGTAATACAAAATTATTAGCTAAAAAAGTGAAGAAATTTTCATCCTAGGCGAAGATTTAATCACTGAGCCGAAGCTCGATCACGGTTGTAGTTTTCGTATCGTCGAGTAACAAGTCGACTCTACAGTATCCTGAATACAGCCCCAGAAGCCTACTCCTTAAGTTACTGTTAAAATCGATTGACTCTTGTTCACTCTACATATCGCTTGGCAACTCCATAAGCAAGATATTTAAAAATAAAATCTTAAAAAGGATATCTACACTACTACGCTCCACTCCATCTTTCCCGTGCATAGAGAGAAGAGAATTTTTATCCACCTAGACCATCCATTCTTACTTTCAGCCTCGTGTAGCTTAAAATTCGGATTTGCTTCAGTTACGTGGGTGTGCAGCCTTACGTAGACAGAGAATGGGGAGGTTAAAAGTTTCCTTAGGCAGCAGAAAGAGAAGAATAAAAAGACATTCACTTAGGAGTAACAGGCTTCAGAAAGCCCATGAAGTCGTTTCCTCTTCATCTCCCTTCCTTATCTTTCTTTTATTTTCCCTTATCTTCTGTCAACACACACTTCGCCAAATGACTTCCCGCAGACGGCTGGCTGCCTCTCTCTCGAGTTTTAGCGCACGTCCTGTGGGCCGATAACGGATCGCCTGGCCTGGAAATTTGACTAGGCTATCGTCCTCTTTCATTTCATTAGCTCACTTGACATCAAACTCTTCCCCAAAAAAAGTTTCAAAGTAAGCAAGGGACACAAGTCCCAGTCATGGGTCGAAATGAGGTTATTTATTTGCAGAAACTCTGTCCCTCGAATAAACCCGAGGATTGATCCTGATAATACCGCACCATATATTTCGGCAAAATATAATTCTCAGGGTGAAATTCGACGTGAGGCAACTAAACAATGTGTGATTACGAAAAGATATCTCTTCTCCTAAGTATAAGTATATTTTCACTGAAAGCATGCTGCAATTAGTTTTCTCCCTTTAGGCATCAAGCTTCGCGGGGCATAATCTGGGCTCATTGGCGTTGGTGAATTGAGACACTAGTTAACATTTATAGGTCTTTACAATCTTTTACAAAATCGCAGTAACTCAGCTAAGACGAGAGGCTTACCGCAAATAAACTAAATGTCACGGTACCTCCTACTTGTGAATAACTTAAAGGGGGGGGTGACAAAGGAATAAACCTTCCGGCATTCACACAGTCACAACTGAGTCAGTTATTGATAGTGGCCTAGGGATAATGTGCTTGATGACACAAATTGTATTAAATTACAGATGAAATGATCCTTGACGCCATAATTATAATATCACCCTTGAATTAAAGCTAAAATAATTCTATCTCACAGGGACCGTACGCCTCTATGGAGGCAACACCTCACAATTACTGAACTTCTACGTAGACACGGAGTGACTATAAACAGAAGGGTTGTGCCTCTACTTTGTGAATAGGTCCGTTTTTTTCACGTCGTCGCTATTCAGCTTGACTGTAACTGTTTCACTGGAGACAATGGCTGAAGTTTGTGGCCCTTGAATCTGCCAACCGATGGCTCTTTCAACCTTTGGAATTAATGCGACAGCTCGAGGTGTAATGTCGCATTAGTATCCACGCCAGCAAGGACTTTCACTTCCCTCCTCATAACCCTTTCTCCCATGGACTATTGCTGGAGGTGACATAAGCCTTCGTGCGCAACTCCGTGAATCTTAATAGCGAAGCTTTGGACTCGTTTTTAAAAAATCCAGGGGGTATTCAGCTGGACGAGAAGAATTCGAGAGACTACGCGGTATAGGTTAGCTTTTATGTCACGCTTTTCTGTCCTCATTGCCAACATATCTCGCGCCCGGAACATCCGCGTTGCATATTACATAACCCACCTACTTACGTGGCTTAGCGTAAGGTTTAGTTATATTCTGACGAAACCCCTCTCAAGTCCGATGGGATTAGTGAAATCTTCCCCCATCGATTAGGTACCGACTCCTGTTCGCCGCCAAGAACCCATCTCCGGGTTTCCCCGGGAATATCTCACCGAACCACGATGGATGCGAGTGGCTTTCTCGTAAATTGTGAGACCCCTTTGCCACATGACGACGAATCGTCCGGATAAGAGTCGTAACAAGTCTTCGGCGCCAAGGAATTTCGACAGGCCACGTCATGAGGTGTCGGAGAGTACGGTTAGGTCTGAAAGCTGATGAAACAGCGACCAAGAGGTGACTGTTTCATCAGCTTTCCGACATAACAGTGCTCACTGCGGAGTTCAGAAAGTTACGTGGCACACAGAGGTATTAATATAAAATATATTCATACGCAAGGAATGAATATGCAATTTTATTTTTGAAATTTTTCCATAGTGTTCGCCCTTGGTATTTTAAGGATGGCATTTTAGTACGTGATCGACCCTGGAGGTGGGCTAGGGGGGCCCCATTTAGTTTACCATCCCTCGGCCTCCCCTAAAGCTTTGGCTTTTTCAATTTTTTCGCTCATGAAAAACATCATAGATAGTTTCAAAAGTATCCACAACAGCAATTTGACTGCCGATGAGCAATCGATTATTGCCAATCATTTGACTGTTAAAGATCATGCGGTAGTTGCATGTTATAGATTCTCGACGGTCAACGACCGTCTTCCACTGTCAAATGGAGCAATCGGAATCACCCGATAATTGGGAAAATATGAAATCGATAAACATTAACAGCACCTGAAATTGAAGAGAATTTTTAACTATCGGTAGTCGAGGGAGATTACCATTGATCATCGAAGTACAGCCTTAGCGCTAAGTTAATCAACGAAATCCAGTCCTTGCGATAAATGCGAACAATTGAAACGTGATAGTAATAACAAGTCATAGTCCATCGAGCTTTCGTGCACACAGGAATGAATCACGCCGGTAACCTATTTCTGCTCGTGTTTACGTTGGCTGGTTTATTTCGTTTTCAAAGCGTTGGGAGGCCTTGGTTGGAAAAACGTAACTATTCGTCTCTATTGCGAGTTTATTCAGTACTTTTGGTGTCATGTGCTGACTGTGGGTAATTAAGTAAACTACTCCTTCGTTGAGGAGCCTCTCAACGATCGTGAGGCAAAATTAAGGTGGCTATCTCGTGAATTTGTTATTCCTTGAACTAAACGTTAAGAAATCCCCGAAGATACCCGTGGTTGTGCCAGGAATTTCATCACACCTGGGATGACCACGATATACTTCGGTACTGAGGCTCATTTTACCAGGGGCGCAGCTAAGAATTAAGGCTAAGGTTTTAGGCGCAACTAATACTTACGGGTGTGGGGTATTGCATAGCCACAAGGGTAAGCAGAGGTTGCCCAGAAAAATGTTATGAATAATGATTCAAGATGGTGAGATTTACGGCTTTCTGAGGGATTTGTGATTAATCCTAACCTTATTCTATAACTAATACTGATCCAAATAAGTAAAATGGAGTAAACTTTTAAAAATTCTGACTCTGGGGGGGGGGGGGTTTATCCCCCAACCCCCCCCCCCCCTCGCTGCGCCACTAAATTTTACGATTCCCTATAATACATTCTTGCAAAGGTACTTGTATTATCTGAAACCGAAATGTCATAAAAATTAGCCAGCTCACGGGAAATGAAATGATCAGAATGGGACGACGTCCTTTTTGTATTCTACGCATGAATATTTCAGGTCTAATCGGCCTTGGTCAAAAAAATAGCGAAACATTTGGTCTCAATCACGACTTCATCATTCATTCACTTGTGCCGGGAATGGGGTTGTGAACTTGAACTCGCGAGGCCGTTCGCGAATCTCGTGGTTAAACACCTGTGGTGGAGGTTTCATAAAGGAATTATAGAGAACCGTGATTCATTTCCATCGAACAGTCAACGGAAGTCATACTCTCAAATTTCGTCAGCCCTCGCAAATACTTGAGAAAGGTGACGTAAAATTCGTAAGGCCATCATCATCCTCATGCAAGCTTATGAGTGAGACTATGCGACCTATTTCTCGAGCCCCACGGCGTGTGTGGATAGATTTTTCAGAGCGCTGATCGACCTTGATGCGGGAAAACGTAGCGCGTCGTTGTTATTGCGACTTTTTATTCTATCGAGCTAAGGCGGTGGGACCGCGACCGTGCCTCAACCTCCTTCCAACCCTCGTAAGCACGGTGCCACTCAGTGCAACTCGCAGCAAGGTGCCTCGATTGCGAATTTTCTTCTTTGGTCCCGTGCCAATAACAACTCTCACCCTATCACTCCATATCTTAATTTTGACCCCATTTGTGACCGTGTGGTTTGCGTTTATCGGATATTGAAGTTTATATTACTTCTTTTGCTCCTTATCTTAACATTTAACACCCTTGTGTTAGTTTTATCCTTTTCTTTGTTTTGGTTAGGTCATATTTAGAATTTCTTCTGGTCTTTTATGTTTATCTTTGAAGGTGTCTTTGAATGTTAGGATTTCTTGAATGGCATTGTTTTTATTAAGCGTCAGTTCTTCAAAATATCTCGCTGCGGTTTTCCGCACAACGTCTTTGACTGCGGTTATGTTGCTTAGTTTATAAACTGCTTGATTGCCCATACGCGTCCTTATTTTGAAAATTGAGCGTAGATGTCTTCTTTCCAGCTTTTCGATTTTATCGATTTTTTCTTTGGTTAATAGTCCCCACCAAGCCGGTGCTGCATATAATAACTTTGATTGGATATAAGACTTATAAATTATAGTTTTTGCGGCTACCGGGGTAGCATTGCTTTTCAAAATGGGGTTTAAAGACACCCTCGCTCCTATGTATTTAGCTTTCATTTTATTTATTTGATTGCTCATATTGAGTTTTCTATCGAACTCCACGCCTAAATATGTTATATGTTCCTCCCAGGGTAAGGGCTGCTGTTTTATTCTTAACCTTTCCCGTCTATGATCTTCGACAGTGGCTTGTTTCCTAAACATCATTGCCTTGGTCTTTTCCGCATTAATTTTCATCCTCCATTTGCTGTTCCATTTAACAACCTCGTCCAAGGCCTCTTGGCAGTATTCTGTTGCCTTGTTAGGGCATCTGCTCCTTGCTATAATGGCAGCATCATCCGCATACAGGGCAGTTTTAGAGTGCCAGTCCTCTCTGTCAATCGGGAAGTCTGCGGTATAGATGTTAAAGAGCAGGGGGCCAAGCACAGAGCCTTGCGGCACCCCTGCAGACATTTCCTTGCTCGAGCTAGACACATCTTTCCACCTGGTCACGAAGGTTCTCTGGCTCAAGTATGAGCGTGTCATATTTAAAATCCACAGGGGGAAACCCCACTCAATCATTTTATGTAAAAGACCTTCGTGCCAAACACTATCAAAAGCTTTAGACACGTCAATAAAGACGCCAACTGTCGTTTCGTTTTTATTAAAGCCATCACAGATGTAGTCTAAGACTCTGTGCACCTGTTGTGTACAGGACAGACCCCTACGAAACCCGAACTGTTCTTGCGGGATTACTCTATTGGCGTGCTGCTCAAAGTATGGGGTGATGATCCTTTCCATAAGTTTGCTTAAATTCGAAAGTAGCGAGATAGGCCGGAATTCATCGCAGCTAAGTATTTTGCCTCTCTTCTTCGGAATACAAATAACTCCGGCTCTTTTCCACGGATTGGGAAAATGCCCATGTCTAATGCATTCATTGACTAATATAGTCAAGAACATAATAGCCTTTTCTGGTAGTTTTAGAAGTACCTCGTTGGGTATATTATCAAGGCCACACGCCTTACCCTTTACCAGCTTTTTTATTTGGCTACGTACTTCATTTTCGGTTATTGATGGAACTTCATCGTCCTTTTCCCATTCGCCTTCGATAATTAAATCCGGTGTAAAAATGCTCTTACGCACCGGTTTAAACACCCCCTCAAGGAAGGATGCCAGATGTTCGGCCTTGTCCTTGGGATTTGTTAGCAGCTTGCCTTCATTTGTTTTAATGACCGTATCCGGCGGTATGGTAGTTTTCATGCCCCTTGCAATTTTCCAAATACCTTCTCTGTTGTTTTCGAGATTTTTAAGTTTTGTCTCCCACGTCCTTTTCCTCAGATCTCGAATACTAGAGGTTATCTTTTTGTTTAGCATCTTCACCTTGTTTTTGAGATGTCTCGTTCCAAAATTCCGGTATTGCCTTCTCCAATAATTTCTTTCTTTTATCATGTCCTTGGTATCGGACGGGAGTGGAAGGAAATTGTCGCCCCGTTTTTTCCTTTTGGGGATGGCTTTTTCCATGGCAGCATATATGACCTTACCCAATGTTTCGGCTTTCGAGTCGAGATCAATTGTCCCTTTAGGTTTGGTGGGACTCAGATTCTTCTCAATTTCGTCCTGAAAAGTTTTCCAGTTAGCCAGGCTATAACAATAGCGTAGCCTTTCATCCGTATGTAAAATGGGATTCGTTCCAACCCTTACTATGACCGGGTAGTGATCACTTGTTAGGCTGTTCATTACGTATGACTTCATATATCTTGGGATGTTTTTACTAATAGCGAAGTCAATGACCGAGTTCCCATATATTCGGGTGGGTTCTACTGGAGCTGTAATTTTCAATCCTTTTTCATCCGTGTATTTTTTGAGTTTCTTTCCGTTCGCATTTTCAATTGGGCAGTTCCATTCGGTATGCTTACTGTTGAAGTCACCGCCGATAAGAGTTGCGTTGCCATCCCCAAAAAGTTTATCGAAGTCATTTTCTTCAAATTTCTTCCCAGGGCTTAGATAGCAGGAATAAAGTCTGATGTCTCCCATTCTCGTTTCAATAGTCACTCCTATTGCCTCTAGCGTTAGGAAGTCGTCATTAGGTAAAACATTGGATTTTAATCCTTCAGATACCACGATGGCTACCCCACCAGAAGCTTTGCCTCTCTGGGGATTATCGTTGTCACGTCTATATGTGACGTAGCCGTCAATGCTTATGTCAATATCATCTTTAAGCATTGTTTCCGAAATAAAACAAACATTTACGTGGTTTTTCTTTAAAAACATTTTTAATTCTGGGAGCTTGTTTTTTAATCCGCCATTCGCATTCCACAAGGCGATGACTAGTGATTTATTTCTCATGGGTGTATTATCCATGATTGGTTTGTGAGTTCAAAATTTGCATTATCTTGTGTAAAAACTCCTGCATCATCATCATTTGTTGTTGCATCATTTGAGTTAGCGTTGTTACTGTTTGCATTAGGTCATTTGTGACCTGACTTTGACCTGCCTCCTTGATTTGGCTTTCTGGCGAGTTGGTGCCATTGTTGGTTCTACTTCCTTGACTTTGAACTGGCTCGTTAGATATTCCAGGGATATTTTCCTGTATTTGTGCATGCTTGTCTTGGGTTATTTTTGTTGCGTGAGTAACATCGCCTGCCTGATTTCTATTTTCCCAAACGTTTATTGATGGCTTGGGGGCCGGAATAAAGTTTTCTTGGCGTTCTTCACGTGTTTCATCCCGAAAAGGTTTATTTCGCTTTAATGCTTTTTTGTATTCCACGCATTCTTTCGCTCCTGCTGCATGTTTTCCCCCACAGTTTACACATTTCAAAGGGTCTGTCCTTGGGCAGTCTTTGCCTTCATGTCCTTGAGCGCAAAAATAACATCGCGGAGCCGCCATACAGTTTCTGGAGCCATGTCCATATCTATTGCATCTATAGCATCTTTGTGGGTCCTTGTATTTGTAGACGTTAATGGTGATCGGGTGTTTACAGACGAATCTAATATCCTCCAGTTTCTTTAGATCGAAGTCTTTTTGCTTCTGGACTGAAATTACATACGCGTCCGTCTTAGTTTTTCCTAGAATTCGTGCACCCACGCAGGGGATGCCTTGCGTAATAAAATCGTCTTGTATGTAATCGCAGTCCATGTTATGGTCGAGTCCGTGGATAATGTATCGTACTACTCTTTCGTTCCTATCTGACCAGGCATGATGCTGTGCGTCGCTTTCTACTAGGAAGGTTTTGACTCGATCGTAATCTTCTTTTGTTTTCAGTTGTAGCTTAGATCCGTCATTTAGCTTTTTAATGAAAAAGCTTTTGTCGCTAACCATGGATTCAATCTTTTTTATTAAGGTCGTCATGTTCCTTACGCCATACAAAACAATTGCCGGCGGCTTCCTGGTTTTCGTAATGTTTGCAGCATCGCCTTGTGGGATGTTATCTATATTTTGTTGAGTGGAGGCTCTTGAAAGTGGATCAAATTTATTACTGATTGTAATTTCTGCAGACTCCAAGTTATCTTTTCGTTGTCTTTTACGCCTGTTGGTTGCAGCTTTCACAGTGACAAATAAATCATCCCCTTGAGGGGCAGGTTGATCCACAATGTGGTCTTCATGGTTAATATCCGTGCTTACGGAGTCGTCTATAAGTTCCATTGATGACATCACGTCTTCAGTTTCTTCAGTTCCTTCAGTTCGGGTTTCTTCTACTAGCCGTTTTTCTGCTCTCTTCGATGTCGTCGCCTCCGGGAAGAGAACTGTTTTTAGGTTATCCGGGATGGGCACCCTTTTCTCCTGAGTTTTAGTCACTCGTGGATCTCGGTCAGAATAAGATCGATATCTGGCCATGTTGTTGTTGACTGGAGACCTATTCACAGGCATTTTGAGGGCTCCCTACTCAATACTCGTAACCAGGAGAGGGGGGGGGGGAGTAAAGCTGTGGAGGATCTTAGCGGGAGCCCCGGCCGATCCTACCGCCGAAGCGGCAGGGCACAGACGGTCGAACCCAGATCCCCCCCTAACCTGCCACCTAGTCCCTAATAAGTGGACCCGATCACTTTCCCCAAGAGTGCAATGAGATAAATAATCTCTTACTTGGGTACTAATGACCGAGACGACCTTGGGGATATTCGTTACTCGGGCGAGTCGCCTTGACGTGAGAACGCCTTTGGTGGAGCCTTTATGAGGAGGAACCCAACCCCTAATTTTCATTGGCGACTGCTAACATATGTTTCGATACCTATGCTACTAAATATATGATCAGATAATGAGTTGAATAGAGTGCCATTTATGACGTTAGAATTGGATTTAAATCGGTATTGCGCAGGTAGGAGAATAAAACAAACGCTTCTTTCAATCTATATTGGGATTTCCCGCAGATAAATATTTGATGAACATAATAAGGAAATGCACGAGATTTCTCGCAGTGCTAGCATGGAAACATATTAACCATTAATTAATGCCATGATATTTCGAAAGTGTATTCTACTATCTGTAAATGTGTAGGTGCATCCATGAGCACAGGTCAATATGCAAAAATGAAATTCTCATTGTGATGAATATTCTAAATTGGAGCTCACCGCTTATTATTACACTCATAATAATATTAAGCTCTAAATATTGATAATTCTCATAAAATTCCCTTATCTTTTATAGTTTCATGCATACTTGACTTACAATTGCATTCCCTGAGACATGTTGTACTTGGAATAATTGGACGGACCATCTTTCGTATCTGACTCACCTGGCGATGATTTAGCTCACAGATTATGAATAGGATAAAACATTATTGATTATGCTATATTAACCCAAATAACATCCACTCTTACCGACACTTTTGCAAGGAGGCATTAATTCCACGGCCTCATTAGATTCCATCGCTAGTGTCCGCGTGTCGTTGGGGATGTGCGTCCTTCTTCTATGCACCCACGTACTTCCACGAGTCACTCTTTACGGCCAGCGCATGCGTGCATTCTCCGTCACGCATTATTCATTCTCTGCTGAGTAGTGAGAGAGGCATTGGGAAACCTTTCTTTCCTAACGCTATCGCCTCCTCCCGCGCGGAATTTCTTCAGCTTTCGCCCAGTCAGTCATATGAAGCGAGAGCGCCAATAATCATCCCCAAGGCGATCTTCCTTCCTTTTGCCACTCCCCCTTCTTTGTCTCCTCCTTCCATTGGTATCACACTTACAGGAAGGAAGAACTGAGAAAGGAATGACAGAAATCCAGCGAGGCTGTTGTATGATGGATCGACGACACAATTTATTCCATAGCCCTAATTATACGTAGCAAGTTCAAAAGAAATGTCAATTCTCGGAGAAATATTGTAAACTGAAAGCATTGCACCATGTAAATTCAATTACAAATGCGAAAATCTTTTCATGAGAAAAGCAAAATCTAAAGAACTCGATCTGATTAAATATTCTCATTCCCCATCCAGTCTCTCGATTTTTAAGTTAAATTTGAATATTTAGTAGGTAGTGAGAAGGTATTTTTCCGTTGAATACGAAGCTTTGAGTATTCTCCAGCCAGCATATCATGAATTCGTTTTTCCCTCATTAGCTTTACAGGATTTATTATTTATAGACTGAGCGAATATAATGTTTTTCTAATCAAAATAAAATGCAACTCAAAATTTTTATCAACATGGTTTCATTGTATGTATTATCTTCA
Organism: Ischnura elegans; assembly: GCF_921293095.1. Lineage (NCBI taxonomy): Eukaryota > Metazoa > Arthropoda > Insecta > Odonata > Coenagrionidae > Ischnura > Ischnura elegans. The sequence goes on from NC_060250.1 coordinate 81,444,624, forward strand.
TTAATACTATAGCCTATACATCAAGCTCTGCTAATGCCGAAATAAATTTTCGAAACTTAGGCAAGAGGAATTTGAATTTCTATTTCCTATTGAGCATTACTACTGGAAAAAATAAATAATGGTCGAGTATTTCCCATCATTTAAATGTAATTTATGTCAATGAACAAGTCTGTCTTTCATAACTCATAGGTTGAACTTTTTAAGGACAGGTGAGTTGGTAGCCCATTCACCGCTTTACTCATGGAGTCGTTTAATTTTCCGAGCGAGATATCCACATCGCTTGTCTTCTGCCTACCAAAACACCACGAAGCCGTGATGGTGCCAAATTCTGTTTGGAAATAGGATATCTTGTTTATGCTTCCTAACTGACTAAGCCTCCATAATGCCTAAAAATTACGCATAGGGAATAAAAATCGCATCTGTCAATTTGTCTTGCATCTTCTCTTAATAACACAAATTTTATTACACCATATTGAATTTTTGAAACTTTTAGGTGGGAGATATTAGAGATTTTTCGCTTTCGAATTGATTTAATTTTGTTTGCGGCTATCAAAAACTCTCGTCATGAATATTTTTCAATGGTGACCATTTCACCATCTATGTTTGGTATATCTGGTGATTTAAAAGCAAGTTGGGCCATCCGACCGACATAATTTTCATCATTCCACACCGCTGATCTTCGAACCCATCGCGACATTTTGCTTCAGAGATATCCCACACCACCTCCTTGCCTTTTCACCCTTGACTCCCGTTCCCTACCTTGCAAAACTACCTCACAGATGACAACACTGGCCCATCCCCCGCGCCCTGGGACCTCCCCGAAATTCCTCCTTCGCCACTTTCTACGAGAGCCTCCCGTGATCCGCCTTGAGAGTGTTCACACCTTGTAAGTCGCTTTCTCCCTGAGACTCCCTTGTATTTTTGTTTACGTTATCGTCCTTGGGGCGGGGGAGGAAGACACAACTCTCACTCTCTCTCGTGTGGTCTCTTCCCAAAAATCCCTTTGTCTTCAGCGTCGTCGAACCCCGACATGCGATGCCAACGCGAGGGAATATTCTGGGGATCTGCTCGCGTGCACAGACTGCGGAGGAAAACGGGACCTCCTTAGTTCCGATTTAATTATTAAATTAATTTAATTATTTAACAGAAAGACCAAGAACCGACCATGGGGACGCAAGAAAAATTAACTACCATCATCATCGCGATTTCATATTTATAAACGGCATTTTCATTATTCTGCAATGTCCAACTAATAGTTTTAATCGGTGAAAAATATCTTGCAGGACACCAACCAAGCATAAAACCACTGAAACATTCGAATGAGTAAATTTTAGTTCCCGAAAATCAAGAGCCACCATTAATCATCATAAGCCACCAATGAAGAAAAAATATATGAAACGATAAAAAAATTATTAGTGAAAGAATTATCTGTGATAAGAACATATTGCTGCAATGGAACATAAGATCAAAACATGAGGGGTTCTTTTTTCTTGGAGTCTTTTTATAAGCAAACCCTCGATGACGAAGGAGTCAACGGTTTCAACCCTAATTCCCAAGGCAGCAGGTTCGAGTCCCGCCTGAACCCTTTCTAAGTGTAGGTGCTTCATTCTTTCAAGTAGTGTCAACCTTGTGGTACTAAAAGTAAGTTCGTGGGTTTCCGCTAGGCTTTATCAGAGAAGCAGAAAAATGTCAAACCCTTTGCCTCGAGCATTGAAATTACCAATTTGCTCATTGTGATATTTCGGCCCACCATCTAGGACAGCGTAAATAGCCAATTGCGGATTATTGTTATAGCTTATAGTTATAATGATAATCTATTTTCGTAGAATTTCGGATTGAACATCTAGTCAACTTTTCCATAGAAGATTAAATTAATAAGAAGGAGAATAAAAGGGACTGTGAGCAGTGAAGAGGTAGTGACCGCCTTGATGAGACCTCGGCGAAGATAGAAAACCGAATGAATTTCTCAACTTCGTTTCCGTCTGTTTTCATAAATGTAAGATGCACATGAGTATCTTAGCCTTCCGGTATTCACGTTGGACCTCCCTTGAGACCTTATGATTTGATTGGAGCTTCCTCATGACTCCTTGTGTCGTATGATTAGGAGTTGAAACAGTGTAAGACGTAGATTAATTCAACAATCCACGGTTCACTGAACAATGGATACCTCTATTTACGGTTATCTATTGTTCATCACTTTTAATTTCTCAACAACCTTGGATTAATGATGCTGCCTTCTTTATCTGTGCTCATTAACATTCATAACGCTTTAGCCTTCATCTTTATTCAAGTTTTTACTGCCGGGATTTCAGCCTTCACGGATAGCATTATGGCAGGAAAGTTTGCGTCTTTTGTGATTCAATTGGAGATTAAGACCCGTGAAGAAGGCGTGTGACTAATAAACGTCATCCTCCAACCTACCATAAATAATCTACGCTTAGAATCCTTGAACTTTGTAGCCAAGAGGCCTGGCTATTTACATGGGAGATTTTGATGTCCCTCTACGCATTCACGAGTAGCAGACTAAATACCATCAACTCCGGGGGAACGAGTTTTCACCGCAGCCTCATAACTTCTTGACGTGATTGGTAGGCAAAAGACGGTTTTCCTGCGGAACTGTACGCCTATAGTTTCCTGAAAAACATGTAATTTCTAATAAAATCCATCCTAACTTTACTGTACCTAGTTTTTCAGATCAATTGGTATCATTTAGGTGATTCATTTTTTTAAAATAAGTATACACCGAAAGGCCAATCTGTAGTTGAGTGCAAGTTAGCTAACTTTTTTGAAACCACTAGAAGTGTATTTAAAAAAGCATGTATATCAGCATATTTCCTAGATAGACTCGCAGTAATTTACTTTCACGATTCTAATTACCATAGCAATCCCAACTCAGAGGGTCAGAACCTCACAGCTCAGCCCAGTGAGATGGGAAACAAAGGTGGAGTTGCCATCGGTTTCCTATTACAGAATTACTTGCACATGCACTTGAAAAAATCATGGGAAAAATCAGGATCGTGGATCACGTGTTTTGAATGTTTAAATCATTCTGCGGATATTAGGTGGATTTGTAGGAGCGTCACCATGCCAGGGAGGACAGTTAAATCGATTCTGGGCAATTTTCATCAATGAATAACCCCTTCGTAGGAACGACAAATGCTAACCCCTGCCGCCTTATGGGTCCCGGATACCCCCATTAGAAGCCTAGCCTTGGGGGTTCAAGAGAATAATAAGTCTTTCTTGTGCATCATCGTCCAGGGCAGGGCCGCCCAGGGTCGGCTCCGATGTGTCGCGGGGTAATTGGAGGAGCAAGAGAAGGGCACGAATGGCGGCCCTTCATGGCGACTCGACTGCGCAATCGCCTCGGCCGGACTCCGTGAAACGGGCAGGAGGAGGAGGAGGGGGCGCCCGATAGGGAGCGTATTGGCGCCAGGCGCCAATGAACGGAGAAAAAAATACGGCGCTCATCTGGGGACCGGCGCCCCGTCTTTGCATACTCGCGTGTGTCAAGGAATCATCCGTCGCGTCGCTTGCCATAAGTCGGTAGGGTTTGAACCCGTCCGTGTGCTCCAGTGAGTGGAAATGGAGACGGCGGCGGTTGGCATTGACTTGAATTTCCCGTTGAGGATATGGTCTAGGCTCCAGACAGAGCAGCCTTATTTTCCTATCTTCGCGATAACGTATTCGACTGCTTAAGATTCATCCCTATCCAAATGGAAGTACGTACATAATGTGTCGGTGGCGGCGGGGTAAAGTCGTTTTGAAAAAGCATTTTTATTGAAATACTATTGAAAATAGGCAGTCACCAAGAAAGCCATTTGTGCAAAGACCAGCGGTCAAAGTGTAGAACGAGAAAAACGAGTCAATCGTTGAAGCCTCTTCCTATAGAAAAGGGAGATATATTTAATTCTTATGAAAAGATTCAATTTACGAGACAAAATTCGTGGTGGATGGAATCCCCCAAGTAGTTTGTCAATTTAAAAGGCTTTCAACAAGAAAAAAATTGAATAAATACCTGAAGTATCATTTTTTTCAACGATTGAAATAAACTTAACTGCATTGAGAAAATTTCGAAGACGACCACGAATTGTTCTCGTGAATTAAATCTTTTCATAAGAATTAAAAATATCGCCCTTTTTTATAGAAAGAGGATTCAACGGTTGACTCGCTTTCCTCACGCTACACTTAGAGCACGGGTCTTGCACTAATGTCGCCTACATACTACTGCTTTAGATGCTTTTTAGCGGAAGATATCCCGAAAAAAAAAGTTCCGGGTTCGAATCCCGGTCAAGGCGAATGATTTTTCCTCTGTGGATTTTTCGCACTATTTGTGCATTGCGGGTGACTCCGTAAAAAGTTATCATCGTGGCTAGTCCCGGTATACTTAAATAAATTATATGACTTAATAAGATGAGAGCTTGGAAATATTTTTCCCTTGGGAAAAAATACTGGCATCATAATCATGCAAATCCACGCTTTTAAGACCCTATCCCGTCAATTTGACATTTAGAGAAGCAGCAGGAATTAAATCACAAATATTACAACATAAGCCTACCGGTCAGCCTGAGGAGGAGGAGGGGATTCTTGTTTCTTAGAAGCGACAAAACTGAGAGTCGAGAGAGGTGGATAAATTCTCACGAGAAATATCACACGTGGGAGAAATGCGAGATAATTTGCATCGCATTTCCCCCAACCCTAAGGATGTCTCCTGGAAGAAAGCCTCTCTCCCCCGCTCAGAAAGGGAAAAGACGTTGGAGAGCTAGTTGCGGGAAGGAAAAAAAAAGATGATGACCGCGCACAAAGAGTCCCCACGAATATCCCGCCGATACGCGGAAGTAATGGAGAAGCCCCATTGTGTTTTTGTGTTCGAGCCGCGCGTGCACCTACAAAACATAACCGCGGGAACCCCGTCTCGTAAGAGAGGGACGGAGAAAGAAAGAGGGAAGGACGCCTTTCGTCCGAGATTACCCTCGAAAGAGCGTAGCCGCGAAGCAGTGGTCATATAACTCGCACTGTGGCATTTCCGCGTAGAATTTCTCCCTGAATACCCGACACATCCACCCCGCCAGGAGACGCTATATTGCGCGACGTTTTCGCAATACTCTTTGTCGGATTGACACAACATGCATAGTATTGCAAATAACCTCATAATTTTCACTGCGATGACCTATGGTTATTATACTAATAAATGCGGTATATCAAGTCTTGAACTTGTGGCTACGGAAAATTATTAGGGAGTAATTCATAGGCGTAACGTTTAATTTTTCACTTTCCCGTAGCGTTTTTACAATTACTTTAAATGATACCTAGATATCAGCTACCGCTTTGTTGCCATATAGCGCACGAGACTAAAAACATTAAATGCTTAAATGTAGGTATCACAAGATTTGGTGAATTATTATGTCAGTTTTGGTGACGTGAAACCAATAACTTTGACGGACAACCACTGATTATTTCGCCGTTTCGGTTTTAATATTCCGCGTAGAATTGGCAGAGAAAATTGCTAGATACCATCACATCGTTGAATTTCTCAGATGCATTAATTTTAACACTTCTTCAATTCTCATTACACATAAGATGAATCTTTGCTTGAGATGGTACATTTCGTAAATGGCGATTGTGGTGCCTCATCTCCCTCCCATATGGAGGTATGCATGCAAAATCCCTACACTATCGCACACGTACCATGTTTTGGAAATAATTTACCAGGTAATTTAAATGATTTTTGGAGGAAAATACCCCGGAACTACCTCTAACTTTCCTAAAGGGCGCGTATAAAGTATTTAAAAATCCACACCACGTGCTTTAGGCGTAACAGTGGACCGCGGAGAATTTCAGGAACGCTAAAAGGTGATAAGGCTAAGCCAACATTTGGATGATGCTTTGTTGCACGCATCGGAATTCTCCAATGTGGCACAAGTGCGAGGTAGTCGAGATGATAACTTCCACAATGTTCTCAGGAAGCGAAATCCCCAGTGATAGTATCGCAATCAGCCGCACGTAAGTCAGGTTTCGGTGACGTAGCGCCAGTTCTTAGCGGTTATTTGTGGGTGTGTGAGTGCGAGAGGCGAAGGTGTCTTAGCTCTCGGCAGGAGAGAGAGAAAGTATTTGGCAACGACCGGACAAAACGGTTTTAGCTACACCGACCGCCGAGAGATATTGGTTGGAATAACATCCTCAATACCTCTCCCGTTAACATTCTCGATCGAGCGGTGTTCTGGCGGTGATGCAAGGGGGCGCCAGCGATAGGGAAATCGACTCGCGATAAAGGGCGAACCATCCTTTTCAAATTTTAACTTATAGGTTTTTCTCAAAGGTTTGTTTGAAAACATAAGGGCAAGTGTGAAATTTCTCACTCGAGTTTTGTTTTATGCCGGGATAAAACTGGAACATAAAATTTCAACGCGGCGATCAATTTGATACGCAATGATATTCATTTTCACTCATACTTTTCTGGAGTTTTATGCAGGGTGCTTGAAGCATTTTTTTCGTCCATAAACATGGGGTCAGAACAACTTATTTATTAAGCTATGGCAACGAAAACATTTATTTGGATGCGCTTTGCAGTTAACGTGAACATTGTTTTTCTTGGTTATCCAGCCTTTTCGAAACATTATTTAATACGCTGAATATCAATTATACGCCTTCTTTTAAAGAATAAAAGCATATAAAATTGTAATTTTTTCCAGTGCTACGTAATTACCGAGTGCCAAATCATAATTTTCGGCGTTTTTGATATTTTATCGACGAAGCGGTAAAATATTTTTAAAGGGTCTTCAGAGACTAACGATTAATGACGCAGTCACCAGTCATTTTATTCACACTTCGATAGAGGAGAGGAGAAATGTTTTGGGTGGTGGGTCTTTGTGGCCGGGAATGCCCACTTCCGGATTTTTGCCCATCCGTCGATCGCCAATAAAACTTTCTTTTTCGCCGGTAAGAGCGGTCGATTTTTCGCCGGAATAAATTGCGTTATTTCAAATGCCATTGATTCAATACTAAGGAGACGGTTATTTATTGCTCGAGTGCGGTATTCATTCTATTTTTTTCGACATCCCAACGGTACGTATCAACTTCCGCTGTGCTTTCGGTGCTATTTCCTCGTTTAAATCTTGAGGTTCGTGTGGGCTGGACCATGGTATTGCGCAATAAAGTGGTTTACCTTTCAGAATGGTCCCAATCGATTTTCCCAACTGCCTATATCTTCTCTCTAATAGTAAACTTTCTTTCCGAATCGTTCAAAATTTAGTCCCTAATTTTATCTCTTCATACTCCTCACAAATTTCCCCTCCCCACACGGTTTTCCAATTATCCACAGAAATGCATCTCATTTCCATTCAAATCTCATATTTTTCTTTTTACTCTTCCCATTTATAATCCGTCCTATTAATTTCCTTACATTCTTTTCTGCTATCTTCAAACGTGATTTGAGACCTCGACGACCTTGTAGGTTACATATTACCCCTTCAAGGCAAAATTTGCGTAATAACTACGAATAATGATAGCAGAAATGAAACCTCCCCTAAATTTTATTGGCCCAATGAGCCACAAAAAATATTTTAAATGTCAATTTTAATCCGTGTTATAAAAAGTTTAGGCTATTATCATAATATATAAAAAATAAATTTAGTTGATTTTTTTGTAAATAACAATAGGTCATTCTACTTCAGTAACTTTCCTGCACTTTACTTGAAATCCTATTCCTTGTTCCCGGTTCAAACTTGTAAATAAAATTTTAGATCGCCCATGATTGACTTTTGTTAACAACACTATAGCTCAAATAGAACTTTTAACTTAGACTGTTGGCCAACGTCATTATCGTGCTACCAATGGATACCATCCGCGTGTGTTGGTGTTGGATTAAGTAGGTTGCAGGTGTTTACCCGAGCCTCTTTACCCCCTCTATAACATGACAAATAGTGCAAACACTTAAGCGTCCGGCAGCGGCTCTGGGCGATGCCGTCATTGCTGAGCAGATAACTTAAACCCGCAAGGAATCGTAATGCACTCGCAAACGGTATCTCGTTCGAAGTTATTATGTTGATGGGTTCTTCTTCTTCCCTTTCTTGTTTCTAATTTTTTATCAGCGACATCTTCAACGGTTCCCATATATTTAACACCAACGCATGGTTTACTTTAATAACGTTTTGGACTTTATTTACGGATATTGTCAAACACTTTTATCTACAAATTAAGGTTAATCACCCGTCAGGCCCCATTCCTCATTAAATGACACCAAAATCTAGATATTTTCCGCGATGGTTAAAATTAATATTTATTTTAATTTTTACGTAGGGGAATAAGGCTAGACGTGGAAACATTTTCTAACAAATTTCTCATGAGGAGTTCCCCCGTAAAATATGTAGGACCGGATCATTGATACTACGATGTCACACCTTACGAATGTTTTTATGTTGCACATACTTAAAACCAGAGCTGCTTCTACTTTCTTCGTAATAATTTTCCTCGCTCTAAAAATATACCGTCTAACGTCAGACCTGCATTTTTTACGTGGCCCTTGAAAAGGCATCGCAAAAGCACACAGTCTTATAGCTCCATTTGCTTGCCATGCGGCCCTCATCAGTCAAGCTTGGCGAGGAAGTAACACTGAAGTGTCTTTTTTTGTAAGTCGCAGAAGTAACATCCGGGTGGTCGAGAGTCTACAATGTGGTCTTGGCCGCGAGAATAGCAAAAGGAGACAAGGAAGCCCACCCACATCCGTGCGTTTGGAATGGGTCTCTTCATTTTCTTGGGTATCATTGGAAGCTTGAGGAATTAGACAGGAATTTCAACTTTAAACCAAAGGATGTCCATTTCTCTCCAGCTCACCCCTAAAAACTAAGTACTCAATCATTCCACCAATAAATCGCTCAAATAAAAACATCTTTGGCCCACCAAATCAATCTCTGTCCTCTTTATGTTATTTTCGATGGACTCAAAGCAATCATATAGTTACATTTTGCTTCGTTACATAGACATTGCTCATTAAATTACTAAGCCTATTCGTGCCCACGTTCGTTCTTGGCTTCAAACGTATTTTTATTCTACTTAATCTGCAAAATAGAGTTAATGTTTGAATAAAAATATGAATAATTTTTCATCGCCATTGTTTTAAAGCCGTTTAGTCTTTCGGGCATGGTGTGTAATCTAGCAGATGCTCATACCAATGCACTATTTTAGGCATGATTAAATACCCTATTTTTACGTGCTAAATTAAGCAGCGAGTATTAAGCAGTTAATTATAGGATTGCGGGGTCACAATTACACCTGCACCTGGTAGACCTTGCTATCTCTTTCTCCTGTGCATATTCACTAGTTCCTCCTCACCCGCCTTGATCCCATCTTTCTTCTTCTCCACCTCCTCCTCCTCCCCGTTTCCTCCGCGTCATTCCTTATCTGTCCCTCCTCGACCCCAGCATGCGTGAGTCACACTCTCTCCCACCCACGCCAGCACCAACACCACCCAGTCTTCTCACGCACTTCCTCCGGCGAGGCACCACTTGTGCCACTACCATTCCTCCTCCTCTTCCTTCTGCCTCTTTACCCTCATCCCACCATCCCATTCCTTCCTCTTAATTCCCCCTCCTCCTCCACCCTCCCTCTCCACACCAGTTCCATCCGGACACATATTCACACACACATTGCTACTGCACGGCTGGGAAAAGAAAAAGAGAACATGCAAACCACTATAATACCCCCTCTTCGTCCTGGCCCCTCCGAAAAAAATATTCATTTCCTCCCTCACTCTCTCTCTCTCTCTCTCTCTCTCTGTACCTCTCACTCATTTGCGTCGGCCGCCGCATTGTCTCTTATTTTCTCTATATATAACTTATCCTCCATTTCTTTTGCTTCCTCCATATCTTTCCCACCGAAAACTTTGAATGACTTAACATACGGATTTTATCATGAATTTGTATAGGCACCTGCAAGATTACACACCATGTCCGAAAAACTAAATGGTTTTATGACGATGAAAAATGAGTGATTTTTTTTAATTCGAAATTACTATTTTGTGGAATAAGTATAATAGAAAAAACGTTTGTGGCACGAAAAAAAAACAGTAAAAAAAGTACGTCCACGTTTACAAACAGCTATATTAAGCACCCTTCGACAGCTTTCTGGCGCTTATTTACTGAAATGTTCAAATGTAGTCAGTATTCATAATAATGAAAGCGATAAGAGATATTGGATGTTTGATTTCGAGAATGTATTCTTTCGAAGGTTCCTCCAAAATTTCGTCAGAATCTCCTTAACCTTAACCGAAAATGTTGTGAGTTTTTATTGCCCGCGTTTACTGACGTAACTAGGATTTAGCCATTTATGGATTTTAGAAAAAACGATAATGTGAGTAAAAGTAATCGATGACATGCAATTTCTTCGACAAACATCATCGGTTAAATGGTTATCCAACATTCTTAAACAATGAGTCGTGGATATTAATAGCTGTGCATTAAAAGGGTTAAATCCTTATGCGTACGCAGTCCTGTGCGCGGGTGCGAACTTATATACACCAAGAATGAAGTTAGCTATCCCGGCTCATCCAAATAGTTTTTCATGGCGAACTTCATCCTTGGTGTACAGTATTCTATACGAATTCTGTATTTTTTTAGTGTAGATTATGATTTTAATCGCGCAAGAAACCGTTTCCGGGTTGACGACATAATTTTTGTCCAAATTATTTCGCGCTCCACCATCTTATTTGCATTGTAGACGCCTTTTATTTCTGGCCACGCCCTTGGCCTTTCTGCGAGACCACCTCTGCTCGTCCTTCCCATTCTTCTTCTTCTTCTTCTTCCATCCCATAACGCCGCTTACAGAGGCGAGGACGGCATCGTCTGCCTTCACTCATATAATCGTCCTCTGCGTGCGTCACACTCTCTTTTCCATCCTCCCCTCCTCCACTCACTTTTTCCGAATGCCACCATAACTCTGTCCCTCGCCACTCTCAAAGAATGTTCGCTCTTCCGTCGTCGCCTCCTCACGCAGACTCGGAAGTCTCTCTCTCGCGTCAGGTTCGTTCCCAGTACTGTGAACATGCGTACGCAAAAATTCTATGGCGTGCAAACAATTTACGGCAAGAATCTGGAAACATCGTGATGTCATCGTGTTGCGCATAGTTTTACCTCTTCACCTTAGCCATTCATCAGGTTTCCAATGCGTATATACATAAACATACAACGTAGATTCCGATTGTGTAGACCGGGTAATATTTGCAGTCACTTTCTTTGGAGAAAAGTAGCCGATGAAGGAATTTCCTGAGTTTATTTCGGTTAATCGGGGATAAAAGTAAAAAAGAGAGTATTTGCTTCGTGAGGATACACAATTTATTCAACTTTCAAACCGATTTTGTACGAACCTACGTTCTCTTTCAGCATTGAAATAATCCTGAAATCACGTATCCTCTTTCATCGCCTTTCTTACCGCTACGTAAGCTATGAATACACGTTCCCAAACCCGGACGTTTCCTGGAGAAATTGACTAGTCTTGAGTGAATTGGCTAGAATTGATTGAATAGTCCCAATCGACCGAACTGTGTTGTGTATGAACTCATGTATCCGCAAGCGAGCCGGTCGAAAAGACAGGTAACTCTTTGGTTGGGAGAATTCAACGCTGGTGACGAACGCGACAGGTTTTTCTCATGAGTCGTGAGTGCGAAAATTTATCGGTTACGACATAAAAATTTCACCTTCTCTATCTCGTTTTATTTCTGTTTGGAGAATTCCAGCATGCCAAGTGGCATTTCCGCTCCAAAATTTTCGCTCGTACCACACTTTTTTGTGACGCATGGTTTGTTACTCCACTCAATATGGTGATATCACACCACCAGTCACCGGTTTCCTTTTTCAAAATTCAGTTTTGAATTTAATTATCTAAATTAGCGATATTAGCGAATTATCTGATTGACAAAGATGTGTTGAAGAATACGACCAGGAATTGAACAATGATCAACTCCTGTTATGGACAAATATGAGCTCGTCATTTCATCATAAAGCGGCTTTCTGTACACTTAAGTTTGTGCAATTCTATATTAATTATGGGATGTAGACCATCAACGTTTCATTTCGGAGCAATTGATAACTATTTTATTTTTAAACGACAATCTTCTAAGCTTTGGAGGAGTTTTTTCACCTTGGTCTGGATGTTACTGCAATTTTACTGCCGCCATGGTCATCGAAAAAAATCATCGTGGAAGAAACGATTGAAAACTATCGAGCCATTAAACTTTTGCTCCTCTGACAGCCGCTCTAGATCAAGAGCATGCGTATTCGACCAGGCAGACCCCTCGATCGCAGCACTGTGTGCGCTCGAACAAAACCAAACTCGGATATTCACTCGTGCGGGGAGTGGTGATTGAGCGACATTCTTGAATCTCCGTGAGTGGATGCTGAGCGCGGCGATTCCAGCGACAACTGCCTCTTACTGTCACCAGAGAGAGAGAGAAAGAGAGAGACAGACTTTTTAAAACCGCTTCCCCGATCACTTGATGCCGACGACGAGGATCCAATAGCGGCGACCTTACCAATCAAAGTCCGGTCGTGCCCGAGCTTCATTTAACGCGTTCGGGTAATTGCGCAAGCCAACACAAGTGGTGCGTCGTGTCTCGATCGTGCTTTCTCTCTCTCCCAGCAGCAGAAGCCAGAGTCAGTCTCCACTCAAAGTGAACGCGAAAAGACCATTGAAAGCATCTAGACCCGACGTCGGCTATTTCAGGCCCTCGAGCGGCTGGGAGGTATGTAACTGCGGTGGACGGTGGGGTTCGGATTCTTTCGAGGCAGATAAATCGAGCGGATCGCGATGGGAGAATAACCGCGCAACAATGCGCGAAAAACAAAGCGCGCGTTCCGTCCGTGAGCCAATGGTCCCCACGAAGTTCCTTACAGTCTCACCTGACTCCGTATTCAGTAAGTTCTCGAGATATCTCAGAGCCTCGGAGTATTTCGTCGGCGTGGATTCTGTTATTCGGCGGATCTCAAAACTATTTTGTTTTCATGCTTGGAAACTTTCTCTGTCATGATGTCAAAAATTAGGTCATTTTCGAGGTTTGGAAGTCTGTAGGCATTACCCAATATGGTAACTTGTCGTGGAACTATTATAAATCTATCAGGAATGAAAATTTATGCTCCATCTAGGTGATTAGATGGGAAACATCATCGAGAATAACAATAAGATCCTCCTTTCATGCTAGAAGGTTGGGAGCCACTAGATAGCCGGAGGATACGCGCGTATGGGAGTTCGTTTTTTTCTCCGCACGATAAAAGACTTTACTAAATGCTGGATGAAATTTCGTTAGAGGATTTCATTAACACTTAACGACTCGTGTCTTAACACCCGCCGCCATACGCCTATTGAGGCGGCTTGTTGATGTAGTTGAACAATATTAGCGTGGAAAAGAGCAGAAATTGGCAACTTCACCTGTTTATTCCCCCTTCGTGCCTCGTCACCGAAATTCCCCACCAGCCCGTGACCCCGCCCTATTTTGATTACTCACCGCGCGTCTCTTTCCATTTCTAATAACGCACGCACCTTTAAGTCGGCCGCTCCCTTTCTCTAGCACGTGACGCGACGACGCCCCCTTCCCTCAATGCCGTTCCACATGGAGTCTCTCGCTCATTTCGCAATACACAACTCTCCCCAGAAACCGTTTTCGGCGCCCGTGTATACCTATCTACTTGCATATTCGCGTTTTCACTCTTTGGCGACTCAAGTCCCCGTGAGAGAGGCACGCGATGCCGACAGTGCGGACTCCACCGTGATGGGCTCGGCCGACTATTGAAGCAGTCAGTGGCGGATTCAGGGAGTGGCCAGGGGGAGCTGTATTCCCCCCTGTGTATCCAATTTACACTAAATAAAACGGCCATTTTGTTCGAGCCCCCACCACTGCTGGGAGGTTACTCCCCCAGGCCGCCCACCTAGCCTTCCCCCTTGTCCCTATCCTGAATGCGGCGCTGCAAGCAGTCCCCCGATGTTTCATGCTTAATGTTCACCTACATAATTCTGAAAGTGCCCCTGTAGGTGTTCGTTGCCGTGAGGTGTTAGTCGTCAACCTGTAAAAAAAATCGCTGGGCGCTTAGGGAGAAATTTGGCTGCCTGAGTCACACCTAGCATTCATTACACTATTGAAATGTTCCCAGGAAAAATTAATTCCTATACACATCCGTTCTACATAATATCTCTCTTATTTCTTTATTTTCTGTCGGACTAGGAAATATAGTGAATTTCTGAGACAAATTTATTTCTAAATTTGTACATTTTTCAAGATTTTCCCTAATATGTTCAATTGGTGAGTGACAATTTTCGATTATAATAACCCTTAATATTTCTGGAAGGTCATATTGAAAGATTTTGTTTTTTCAGGGTGGTATAAACATTTCAGTTGGCCTGTGCTTATGCATGATAGCAAGTCCTTAAACCCACGAGAAAGAGTGGGAACTCATTGTGCTTTCAAGCGTCGTTCCTCATGGTTCCGTACGAAGCGGTAACGTCCTTCATAAATATTCTCTTGGCGAGTGGGCTCATATCTACTTCGTATACCTTTCGCGGACGACAAAACGAATGGGCTAAAGGAACACGAGAATTTTCCGTTGGCACCAGCTGCACGATAGCCGTCGGAATCGTGAATGATGGGGGAATAGATACATAAAATTTTACTCGCTGGCGAAAGAAAATAGCGGATTCTGATGCAATAGTTAAAAGACAAAAAAAAAACATATATCTAACTTTGAAGAGAGCATTAAAAGGAGTTTTAGTTTCGAAATATCTATTGTGCCTTGATAATTGTCTCAATACCAGAATATTAAACGATATCTGCTTTCTAATAATAATTCTTGTTTCACTCCACTGCATGTTTTACGTTACCGACATGAAATTTCAAAATCTATCAATGCTGTACTGCACCTTATAAGTGGAGTTCGAAAAGAAGGGTAATGGTCAAATATAGATGAATCCGACCAACTGAAATATCATCATTTGCCCTTCCAAGCCGAAACGCTACTCCAAGTGGATCAATTTTATTGGGCCAGAATGGAATCGAGGTTATGTAACGCATAAAATTTTTAATGATAAAGCTCCAGATGTCAACCTTACCGAAGCCACCTGTCTGTTTTTCTTACTTGGACGAGAATTCCAGCTGCGGAGGCCGGAAGCGGTTGAGGCTTCCGAAACTGTTTGAAATTCGTGTCGACGTCATTCACAACGAAAAGGTCAAACCTTTTTTTTTTCCTCAAAATCCTTACTATTTTCCTACTTTTATAGCGGGTGATTTTCTGGATCCCCGTGAGCTAAGGATGTAATCTTCACGATTCACCTATTAAGAGCCTTTCCACAACGCATACGCGCATGCGAGATGAATCCTTCGCGCTTTGGCGTGGCAGCTGTTTCGAATTCAAAATGCGAAGGTTTCCCTTGAAACGGTCGAGGTGTGCATCGTTGTTTGCGATTAATCTCCATCACAAAACGAGCCCCTAACGTCCTTCAACTTTGCGAGCAACCTAGCGGAGACGCTTCTGTATGCGCGAGTTCGCCGTGAAAATTCTTACTAAGGTCGAGTCCACCCAGGAAACCCATTAAGGGGTAATATAGCATCATAGTCTCACAGGTGACATTTAGCAGGAAATTTACCTTAGAGAATATTCATAGAGACTAGCGTTCAGTGAAGTTAAGCCTGCGGCCGTACTGTAGGGCACCAAACGCATTATTAATTTTACGCGATTAAATCTTACGGCTGTTGCAATTTGCGATTGTGATTTACGATTGCACAAAGTGGGAGTTGGGTGTTAATAATAGTTTTTTATAGACGTGTGAGTGTCACGAGGCTAAAAGTGTTGTTTGGATCGATGCATTCTTGTAATTAGTGGAATCTCACACCGCCCACAAATACGTGTACCTACGTGTTACGAAATATTATAGTTCGTAACCACGAAATGTGCACTTTTATTGTGCTTCATGCAGGTGGGAACTAATAGCCTTCCAAACGACCATGAGGCGACCCGAGGAGTATTATTTACTTGCAGAGACATTCAATCAGTTAGGGAGACAGTAATTTTCTTGGTGCTTCAACAGCATGAGTTCTGTCGCGCATTTGAAAATAAGATCAAGAAAATGAGTTTAAAAACAGCTTTAATTTCCGAGGGATAGGGTTTTTTTTTTACCTGCTGTAAGACATCGTAATCCACGCGCTCTGAGACAATTTCGTTGCCAGGGTGACTTTTACCGACCTGCCCACGACATTTTCAAGCGTCTTTGGAATAGAGACCACCACCAGAAAAACATTGTGATTAATCAAAGTAAAAAAATACGCAGAAACTTTGATCGTTCAAAGATTGCCTGTCTTCGCGAGCCGAAGTTCTCGTGGGCGTTTTAATAAGAGTCAAGCGAAGTAGGGGAGAAAAATAATTTTAAAACCTTTTCCTCCTCTTTTTCTGTAGGCATTCCCATTTTTGAACACGCCGCTCCTTATTTAAGACTCTACACCAGAAGATCTATTGCTTTTTTTGTCTCTCTCGCGACGAAAAATAAAACGAATCTTAATTTTTTTTATATATAGGAGGATGAGGTAAAGAGGGAGGAGGTCCATCTCGGCGGTTCGATCTCGATTGAAGCGACGCTATTGCTTTTTTAGCTCTGATATTAATAATGATTATAATAAACATATATGATTGTAGACTCATTGGCTCTTTAGATAGTGACAAATAAACAACCAAAATAATACATTAAAATAAAAAATAAATATATAAACAATAAAAAATACAGCTAAAAATCCTGAATAATTTTTACACATAAAGTGAATAGGTAATTCAACAATACATAGGGCTAATGAGAATACAAAAACACAAAAAATACAGCAATCAGTTTCTCTTTTTATTTTAGCATGTTTGAATTTACTACATCGGCAACTTTTATTTGAAAACTTTTCAATGGGTTAAATGTTTTAAAACCATCCGAGAGTGAATTCCATCTGCGAGAAATAGAAACTGCGATCGATCTGTATTGTATATCTCTGTGCGATGGTGTAGGATCAATAGATCCATAGATAGATGTGTTCTTTTAGAGCGTTGTAATACAAATTTGTTAATGGAAGAAATAAGAGTGTAAAAAATAATAATGAGAGACGGTGGAAGTGCGCACGCAGGAAAGTTGAGGCTCGTCGTCGGACGGACGGTGGAAACAGGCTTGTCGCCGCTGACCTTGCGGAGGACTTGGTGACGCGTTTGTGTGTGAGATGACCCTTAAGCGGTACATGCACGCTGCGCCGTGGTCCGATTGGCGGCAAGTAAGGGAGAGAGAATGGGGAGGAAGAGGCGGTTATAAGGAGACGATGATGATTCACCATCTCTCCTCTCCCCAGAGCGTCGGGACTCTATACCAATCGACCACTCCTCTTTTCTCCTCGGTGTCCTTCAGCTCTCAACCGCCTTTCTGCGGATTCATCTCCGCCTCCGGTTCCACCCTCGAAGCTGTGGCATAAGTCTTACTGGAAATGCTTCAATCACAATTCCCTCCATCCTCCCGAAACTCTTATAAAACAGCATTTTTATCGTCATTTCAGTACTATATATTATAAAGTTTTTGTATCCAAGGAAAACTACAAGTTAATGAGCGCTGTCAAGAGTAATTGGAATGGAAATTTAGTGTGATCAACACGTTATTATAGGAATAAAATTTTATCGGACCAGTTACCGGGTAAGAAAATTAAAGTCTGCCGTCATTTCGGATTCCTCTTTTCTCCTCGGTGTCCTTCGACTTTCAACCAACTTCCTGCGGATTCCTCGCCTATTTTTTTCCAGTATAGAAGCTGTAGTTGAAGTTTGACTAAAAGCTTACTGAAATTATTTCAATCACAACTCCTTTCATACTTCCGAGACTCTTATCAAACAGCATTCTTAGCGTTATTTCACGACTAGCTGTTACAAAGATTGTGTATCCTAGGAAAACCATCTACAAGTTTAAGGGCTTTAAAGTGTAATATGAATTGATAATTAGTATGATGAACGCGCAAAACTACCATTTCATCTATTTCATTCGGAAAAATGGGATATAACCATTAGCTGTTGGCATCGTCACTAGATTTTAATGCTCCCAAGAGGAGAGGAATTTGCTGAATACAGTTGAAAGCTGATGGAGGATGAGCAGAGAAGGGAAGTGGTCGATTCTATCCACTTTATGTTAATATTTGTCTGCTTTCGGTAGTGAAACTTTAATCCTTAATGTATAGAAACCATTCCCTATTAACATATACGTGGAGCAGGACGTGGAATCGGAGGAGTTTTCCAGCTACAAAAGCCTTCTCCTTCTTTTCTACTGAAGTGCATACCTGTCCTCATTGGCCGTAACGCCGACTTGAGCGGAACAGATTCGAAATGCATTCACGGTGATGTAACCGTCCTTGGGTTAGTAACCACTCTTCGTGAATTCGCTTCCCCTAAGTCACCTCTTCTGTAACAAAGGTAGTTCAAGAAGTTCCGTGGACTGGAATGTTCGCTTGGTTTACACCTGTGGCCAGTTGCACTTATCATGGAGTGGTATCAACCATTTATTATGTCGTAAGTTTGGCAATCTGGGTGGAGAGTCCATGAGGTGAATCATTAAGGATCAGGAGACTTAAACTGATCAAATTATTTCTTGAGTTAATAAGAAGCTAAAGCTCTTTTACTCGTATGATAGGAAAAAATAATAGATCCGTGAAAGGCTAAGCTTGTAATAATGCAGAGTAACAACTATTGCGCTCAAGAGGGTACAGAAACAACACTATAATATTCCCCACGGTGCCTGATTTCACCTAAATGTAATTAATTAAGTTACCTAATGCGTATTTTTGTACAATTCTTGAACCCCATCAAATCAACACTGTAATATTATTATAAAACCTCGGAACGGTTGAGAAGTTGAGGAAATTCTGCATTCTCACGGTAATTTTATTCGCTCAAGTAGGGATAGTGTTCTTGATATCAAAAATCATACCCATCCCATTTGATTCTGATGAAGGCGGTAGAAAAAACATTTGCCACTCGATGACGCAGTATTTTTTTACTTCACGGCATATTCGCGAGAGCCTGCCAGCGATGGTCAGTATATTTCCCCCCGTCATGCGAGCTTCGTTGATTTGCTCCTCCACTTCCTCTTCCATGCCTCAATGACGGTTCAATTGGAATCAATAGCCCGCCGCTGATATTGTTTTTACGTAGCGCGATGAGAAAAGGAGGATGCGACGAAGATTAATGATGAGGGCAGCGCGTAGGGATGTGCTCAAACTAAGGCCTCGCGCGGCATCCGCACAAAGAAATAAGGAGAGATAAAAAAAAGGCGGGAGAAATGCGTCGTCCTTGCAATGTTGTGGCGCACGAGGCGGAGGAAGATGTTTGAAATTTAATCCACAAATACGTTGTGGTCACTCCAAGCATTAATTATGAGTTCGGCGCCTTTGAACGTGGGCTCCTTTCCAATGCTTCCTGAAACCTTGGTGGCGGTTCTGTGGCCGCTGATCAGTCAGCGATGAACGTAGTTTATCTGTTTGGAGAGCATGCTCGGTATGCTTTAGTGAAAGCCGAATAATATGAAAATAACATATCCTAAAACGGATCTGCGTGGGATGGAATGTTCGCTTGTTTTCACCTGTGCCCTATCGCACTTATCATAGAGTGGAATCAACCATTTGTGAAGTAGTAAGTTTGGGAATCTTAGTATCCAAATGAATGATTAAAGTGAATTATTAAGGAGCAGGCGACTAAAATTGAACAAAAACATTTGTAAGATAATAAGTAGCTATAGATATTTTCCACGCATGATAGGTAAGAATTTATTTGTTATCAGCGCTCCTTTAAATTGGTAGTCTATCTGTATGCTTCCCATTTTATTCAAATTAAAAAAAGAATAAGTAATACGAGAAAGGCTAAGCCTGAAATTATGCGGAGTAACCACTATCAATAGTCGATCGTTTTTCAATACTCATGCCGAGAGATACGTAAATATCGCACTTTCATTTTTATTTTATCGCACTTTCAATTACAGTTTATCACATTTTGTAGCGTCCATTTTTTATTTTCATAAATGGTAGATGACGATAAAATGCAGTGAAACACAGTTATATAACATAATACAGAATATTTTAAATAATTATGTTGTAGAACAATAATAAATGAAGGAATAAGACGTATAGTGGCGGAGGTGTAGCTTGCCCGCGCCCACTAGCAGCTGGCCAGTCGCTCACATGCTTTAAGCGGTGATTGTCGGCGGAGCATTGAAACTGCGCTCGGCACAAAATGTACGAATTTTGCCGTCGAAAAGGCAAATTTGCGTAAAAATATCATATAAGTCCAGTCATCGCATCTATGTCGCATTTATTTGCGCACATCGCATCTATATCGCATTTGCGATTTTCACGCATCTCTACTCATGCCTTATTCCAGGAAATTGTCACGTACTTTCTGTAATTTGCTCCTACGGTTCAGTGACATTCGTTAAACCTTGTAGGACCCTTTGCTTCACTCAGCGCTCCTGAAAGGTCACGACAAAAAGGTAATCATGACGTACGTTAGCCCTCAAAGCGTGAAGTTGGCTCACTTGCTTCGACCGGCCCGTGTCATCCGTCGAAATCTCTCCGGCGCGCATGATGAGAACAAATGGACGTTTCGAGAGGCGTGATGGGTGGTCATCTTAGGGTGGGGCGAGATTACTTCTCCTCTCTCTCCATAACCCATTCTCGTTTCCGCGACCCAAGCGATTGCGACAAGTCAATCAGGAATCCATGCGAGTGGAAGAAGGTGACGTCGGGTGTACGTTGCGAGAAGGGTTTAACCAGCTCCTTAAAAGGTAACACACCCCCGCTGTCTGCCCATCTCACTTCATCCCGGATGAAAAATCCCACGCAATGAACTTCGGAGATGATGATGATGATGATGCGAGCGCGTGTCAATAGCAACGCGGTCAGCGGAGAATTCAGATCGTCGTAATTATATTTCCTGGGGAGGGACGTCCGAGAAGCAGCGGGGACAAGGAGGTCAAGCCACGCGGCGTGGGAGGACGTGCCGCGATAATCCCCACTTACAACCTCTTTTAAGCCGACTTCGAATGTATGCATGGCTGTGAATGTTATTAGTAGTATTTCCGGGCAGTCAGTCAAACCTTCTCAGTCGGCATTGGCACGAGCTTGATAAGTGTTCAACTTACCTCTAGGTGGATTAGGATTAAGCTCGAATATCTTATAAGAAAATTCCCTCAATAATTGGCCATGCAAATTGATATACGAAAGGAATTTCCGCGCATTTCCGCATATTAGCAATAATTTTGTCTTTTTCCCGGATTATTACCTTTTTACTTTTAGTATGACTACTTCTTTTAAAAATGTGTAAGTCATTATTCCTTCCGTAGATACTACCTTGCGAAGTAATCTTCATTCGATGTACACAGACACATTTCAATTTCCAATTATTTTTCCACTCCATCGGCTTGACTTTTTTTATACTTATGCGATTTTTCTCACTCTCTAACTTTCTACCTTATTCTGTTACCTTAATTCTTGAACTATAGAGTTACTTCTTGAGCACGACGACTATATTTGTATTTTATGGATTTTATTAATTTTTCTTCTAAGATATCTATTACATTGCAACCTTTGAATTCGATGCAGGATGAACTGAAACCCACAACCCTGTGCAAGCGAAACTCGTGCACTTCATAAGGTTCTTTTTCGGTCCACTTATCGCTCGCAAATCTAGAAACTCCGCCGCAAGAATGATCACGATCCGGGTTCTCCGATTCTCGACAGCATCACCGTCTCGTCGTCGGGGTCTTTCGCACAAAAAATAAAAAACTCGAAAATAAAGCTTGTTCGGGCTGGACGCGGATGCGGCGAAATACGAACGAATCAGTGAAGAGAGACAGAGAGAGAGAGAGGTAGAGGCTATAAATACTCCCGCGCTCGTCTCTCTCTCTCTCTACCCATTGCGAATGCATTCCGCTGAAAAGACTGCTTTGGTCGGAGGATAAGAGTGGAAAAAAGCTGTTTTGACCTAACCGAGAAAGAGAATGGAAGATGGGGGATGAGGGAAGGAACTTCTCTCGTCTCATCTTGTGTAACAGCGAAAGGACTCTTTCTTAGGAGAAGGAAGGATAGGTGACGTGCCGAGAGGGAGGAAAGAATGAGATGAGAAGAGAAGACAAGGAAGATGGGGTGGGGGCTAGAAAAAAGGGGGAGTTTTTAACCCCTTTTCGGTTTTGCCGACGCACGCAGAACTGGATTTTCTGTGGGGAGGATGTGTGCGTTTGAAGTGCGGGCATACGTACCGAAGTGTTGGAGCGTCCATCTTTAGGAGGTCGGGACTCTTCGTCCGCGTTCCTTCGTGGAAGCGGAACTCTTTAGGGGCAAAGGAAGGGGCGGGCGGTCGAATTCCCACACACACTCAGAAAATGAGAAGAGGTACCGAATGAGGTGGATAAAACGGACGACCCTTTCGCGGCATCCGTCTCGATACACATGCGATTCTGCTGCTTTGCTTTCAGCCCCCACCTCCGCCCATCTTTGATATCACCACCCTTCTCAACCCCTCTCTACCCAACTCTAAAGTAATCCATTTCACCCTCCGTAACTTAAAATGAGTTATTTTAGGGTTCATACTAAATTAATGCATTTCATAGTCTCCCTTAGTAAAAAAAACGCGGAGTGCTCATGGGACTCGAGCAAGGACGTCAACTGTAATTTTCTACTCATAACTGCATAATTAAATTTCACGCTTTATGATACATTCCGCATATTTATCTTTCATCACTCACTCACTCAAATCAAGTCGATTTTTCGGGTCGCCTCTGTCCTCCGACTCGTCAACTTCTTCCCCTTGTATTCTCATGTCTTCAACCTCTTCGTCACCCTTGGTTTTTTTATCTTTTACACCAGTCCGTGTTTTTAAAAAATCATGGCAACTAATGAAATTTATATTCTCAGGCGGAAATTCTCGAATAAATATTCCTCGATGAATTAAAAATTATTAATTGGTGATTATTAAAATTTTATAAAAAAATTATTTTCAATATAATGAAATTGTCAAATTTTCCAAATAATAAAATTTGTGTGAACTAACCAATAAATACCTCCCCGTCGATATCACGTGGGAATCGATAGATTGATATCGTTGCGCAAGAGATCGCGTAACTACGACTGGATATACTTCTCGATAGACATATGTGCGTCGTAGATTAATAAGGATTAAATATCGCCGAGTCATATCGCTGTCGATCCGTCGCGATATCACATTGCGGCGCTGTACCTATGCTGTCTGTGGCGCACGGAGTCTTGACTAATAGCGCCGTGCAGCCAAGTCAGTCATTTCCTGGTCGAGACCATATCCATAGCCGTCGAAAGCGGAAAGCTCATACGCACGTATATGGGTAACTCATTCCCCGCGTGACATGTTTCCCTTTGGAAAAGAAATTAATGTTTCTGCTGGTAAATGAAAGTGACGAACATGGCCTCAAAAGATAGGTGCATAATGGCGTTACGCAGCTAATATTACGTGCTGCACTGACTGATGGATTACCTGTCCTATCCTGTTATAACTTTGCTATACCGTCTGGGTCATTATAAACTCATCAAATCGCCTCATTAATGCTGTTGATCATAAAAATATTCATCATAACGGAGTTCTATTTGTAGTAAAGCCAAGGAAAACTTCATAAGTTATTTTGTCCAGTTTCCATTGTTTTGTTTGCATTCTGATCAACTTGCCGGACAAACCCGCTAGGAATCATGACAGGATGGTCCATGATTTGGCCGAGAAAATTATCTTGAGAGGCCAACAGTTTTGGTCGGTGAGTATGAAGTTACTAAGCTTTGTTTTTACAAAAGTAAGTTCTATAAAAAACGAAACTGATTCGCCTTAATCAAACCATTAAGATGACGGTTAGTTTAGAAAATTTTCACTTCAGTATTTGCACTTTCTCTCAAGTAATTCCATAGATGAGTGTGACTTCGTTAAAGTCTGTAACTTCACCCCAGTTTTTTTTATGAGCGCGATTATTTAAAGTTTGTAGTATCTCGCAGCATTTTTTCAACGCGAGCATTCTTCACTAATTTCCGCGGGGTAACCAGCGCCGAGGTCCGGTTACGAAATTGAGCGTAACTTTGCTTCTGAGAAATCCGACGGCACAGCCCTGAGTCCTACCAGCAGCGTACCAATGACAGAATCGACCGCCACCATATGATGGTTATGGTACCGTGCTGTACGAGATTAAAACCTGCGACCTTCATCATTGTATCATACTCTCACACTGCCTTCGGGATCTCAAATAAGTTTGGCCTTGATGCTGGGCACCCTCATTTACCGGAGAATTACAAAATTCACAGCAAAAGGGGTCGTACCAATTTTTCTTCTTGAGCAACGATCCGAACTCACGTCTGGGTAAATTCTAGTTTCTCTTTCTTCACTGATCAGTGCTCTTCGTAAATCCGCTTCCTCTTAGTGGTGAGGGGATGCTGAAAATGGTGTTGGAGGGTAGAATGTTAGGTAAACGAGGGAGGGGAAGGAAAAGAATAGGTTTTTTTAGATAGATTGAAAGAGAGTAGGCCTTACAGTGAATTAAAGAAGGCAGTGCTGGAAGGAAAGGGAGGCTCCCAGATCGCTTCTCGAATACTCCATGGAAACCTACCTTAATCGGTAGAATACTATAATAATAATAATCTCTTCTCAAGGCCACGAAATACGCTGTCGTTGAAAATACCAACACAGTTTTTATAGATAGTTTTCTTACATAAATTTTCTTAGTAGCTTTTCTTACCTTCAATATTTTTAGTAATTTCTAAAAAATCAAATTTCGCTGTGAACATATTGATAATGTTCATGTATCGATGAGGGTCATACGGTTGAAGGTTCTAATAAGCCTCTTTTTCCCACAATAAAGCGTATAAATACGATATTACAAAAATTCATCACATCCTCCTGTCTCTTGAAACAAGCCTCAAATTTATACACATGGGCAACCTTACAAAAAATCTGAAAGGCCGTAAGGTATTTCCCCAAAAGAGACCATTTGAAAATAACGTTGTTTGACGAGACATTCATGACGAGCCTACCAAATATTTGCTTTCTTCTTGTGTGCAGATGATTTCCGTTGACACAGGAACCGTGTGGACTACAAGTGCTCATTTTCCTCAAGATATAAAGAGGCTAAGTTTTTTTTTACTACCACGTATCATTTAATTGCTAATTCTTGGAAAGGAACTTGAAGGGTCTAGATAGCGATAACCAACAACGAGGATATTCATTCGACGTATAATATGGACGTTGGGTAACTATCACTGATTCAGAAGGATAACATATTATGATCCATCCGCGAATGCGAAACTCGCACTTAGAAAGAGCCTTGGGAAATTGGCTTTTAAACCAGAAGACTTCTTCCATTTTCCCTGAGCGCCATGAATAATTTTCACCTTGGACAGACTTTAAACACATTCAAATTTAAGTAGTGCGGATCGAATCTAGTATTTCACCAGCAACCACGCATGTTGGACTGCTCGCAATCATTAAATTTCAGTGTCTATCCGAATGGATCGAGAGCACTGTTATCATTCACAAATAATTGATTTTTTTGCTTCGGAATACTGTGAATTTTCATTTATCGGGCTATCCCACATCTAATATTGAACCGCATTTAATATGCACGCACTCTTTCATAGCGTCATATCGATCCAATTCGCAACATCGGAAGTAATTGAAGATTTCCCGCAATATGTTCACGGGATTATGAGCTAAAAATGTATTCAACTATGTCTGACGTACAACTTTCAGTACATATTTCTGTCCAAGTATGTCTTATTATCGATATGACGGCGATACGTTTTTTTCGGGTTCAAATCCACCAACCGATTAATAGTGGTGTCGCAATCAAAATAATGCCTTCAATCTCCAACCAACTCTTCCCTGAAAAACTTAGAAATTAAAAAAAAATAAACTCAGGTCTGGCACGTCGCAATTACAACCCGGATCATTACTTTTCTCCGTACTTTCAACACTGTGTATTCCGACCATGTCGTCATCGCCTTTTCTCGTTCTCTATTACCTTCCTATCCTCGAATCCCATGTCCTGGTTCTTCTCCTGAACCGACGAGGACGTCGGCACGTGGAGTACGTGTTGCCTGTCTTTATCGTCTATGCGGGTATGGACTCTTTTTTTCCCCACGATGCACGGAGCAGACAAAGGTAGTGGAAGGGGGTTTTAAGAACATTGAGAGCAACTATCGTAACGGCTTTGTCTCGTACTCCTCCTCTTGTGTCTCTGTGTATATATGCCTGTGTGCGCTCCGCTGCATCGGTTAAGAGGGAGACCTCATCCAGCGGTTACACTTGGATTTCAGTGCACGTTTTTACGGCGAAAGGACATCACCACCACCCCCTATTACTCATCTCTAGCTCTCTATCAAGCCTCCCCCTCAGTTCACCTTCCTATTCCACGCATGTACTTTACATGCAATCACGCTTCCCATAGAGCACACCACCTTCCCGGGCCTGCGAGATCTGTTCACTTAAATACGTCAAGTAACAACATAAGCGTCATGTTAAAATTATATGTATGCATAGATATTTAGGTGGTAATGATTAAAATATAACTCTTTCTAAAAATTTTTTATCATCCAGCATTGACACTCAGTCGATTGAATTAAATGTAAAAACAGTTTTGAGAAGGGAAAATCAAAACCAGCATTCGGTAACTCCGAGGAAAGATTTTTTTAGTATTGTCGGAAGAAAAATAAACATTCAATAAGTTTGATATATCGTTGGAAAGAGTACAGGGAAACGAAAGAAATTAGGATAGCTAATGAGCATATACGTATAAATCAGTACACATTTAATAAATACTAATCAGAGAGTGTAGTTCGCGCTATATCCGGGCAAAATTGCTTGGCCTTACGACGCGTGTACTTCGTTTACGGCGAAAATATATAAACCAGAAGCTTCTAGGGTTCGAAATTTGTGGTGGCTGATCTTATTCCTTTTGCAAGAATAAATTAATTCTTCTCCGTAGTCCGTCTCTGTAGTCCAAAAATGTATATTATTGCTTAACAAAAGTAGTGATAACTCCCTGACCTCACGCTGTTAATAGAAAACGAATTTCTTCTATAATACAGTGTTTTTTTATTAGCCTCAGTGATTGAAGCACTACCATGCCGGAGCAGTTGCATCGCATATCGGGGACATCTACGATCATTCCATGTTGTTTTTTTGTCCTGTGTCGATAATTTATAATCTCTAATTTAAACTACGAATTTCAATGGAAGCCAAACCACGTAACATTCTTCATTCTTTCTTTCTGCCACCAACAGCACATTTATAGAAGCAAGTTGGGCCCTAGTTTTTTTTCATCAAACCCCACGACCAAACCGACTGATAGCGGAGAGAAATTCCCAGGGGTCGACGGTCGCCTCCAATTGGAGCGAATGGAAGAAGAAAAGGAAAAGCAAGGGCTAGAGTTATTGTGCTCTCTCTCCCCCCGCCCCTCCCCCCCTTGCCACGATGATGAGTTGGAGGAGGCAACGGCCGTGCATCTGCATTGCAATTGAATGAACCGACCCACCGCTCTTTTCACGTGCGATCAATGTAGAGAGGTCTAAGTGCACGCGAAATGGTCACCATTGAGCTCTCGTGTACACGCAAAAGCTGACTCGATCAAATCGCTTTAAAAAAAAAGTTCCAGTCCATCTGCTGATGTCAGCGCGTCTGACTCCGCCCTCGTGTTTATGCGAGTGCTGGTCTCGTAGAGTCGATTCATTCAGCAGAGGTCGTCGGTGTTTTTCATTTCTTTTTAATGTCATGAGAGAATGTCTTTCGGTTGATTTGGAAGTAGTTGAATCACCATTTTCACAAAGCCTTAGAAAAAAAAATTGTGGATTCGAGATGTTTCACTACACCATACTAGTATCATAGGAACTCCGGAGGAAGAGAATAGTTTATGGTAGAGAGAATTGGAAATTGGTGGCTCGATAAATTTTTCACCCTGGAATCCCTTAACGGATACGGATACGGTATCTTATCCCTAAACGGATACGGATAAGCGGATGAAACTCTGTTCATATAAGTAATGAATAATATTCATTTTGCTTAAAATAATATTTAAGTGATAGTTGAGTTTATATTTATATCCAATGTTTAAAGCTTTCTCCCTTTCTTGTCAAAATCCAATGATTTAATTTTTTAACTTCATCGTTGTATGCACTTATATGAAATTAAAGCGTTAACATCGCGTTTACTTTAGATGACTATCAATGAATACAAACTATGGAATCAATGGTTTGCGAGTGCACTGTGTGGAATGGTGACATGATAGATTAAAAAAGTAAACTTTGTTGTATTCAACACTGTATTTATTTAAAAAAAAAACAATTTTTACTTTTTGATAATGACCTAAAAAGGTCGAAACCGGTTGTGTATTTTTAGTAACTACTGTGCGGAATACAACAAAGTTTACTTTTTAAGGTGTAATGAAGACAAAACAGGACGTGAGTTAGCAAACCAGCTCCAATTCCATGGAATGCTTTGAAACCAAAATTTCATTTTCTGAGAGCAATGGGTGAACCTTGTGCTCGGATGGGTTCGACAGTTGAAGGCAGGGCGAGATGAGTGGAGAAGAGAAAAGGGATATAAAACATTCTGATGGCGTGTGAGGGAATAAGAAGCTTCTTCTTTATGTCACAAGGAGAGCGCGTGGAGGCGACTGGGGCGGTAGACCCCTCCCGGGCAACAGGAAAACCGGTTGCTTAATTTCATTGGGGAGCCAACGATGGAGAGACTACCCAATTCGCTGCATCCTCCCGCTCAGCATCCACATAGCCTTCCTCGGAATGAAGAAAGGAAGAAGTCTTCTCGTATCTTAGACGACCGCACTTCGACATCTTCGGTTGAGAAGA
Source organism: Ischnura elegans (assembly GCF_921293095.1). Taxonomy (NCBI): domain Eukaryota; kingdom Metazoa; phylum Arthropoda; class Insecta; order Odonata; family Coenagrionidae; genus Ischnura; species Ischnura elegans. Next base: position 81,473,509 of record NC_060250.1, read on the forward strand.
TAATGATAACTCCCTTGTCTCTCTCCCCCTTCGGACAAAAAATATAATGAACCGACCTCCTCGCACGAAACGCATTTCCCATCTCTCGTTATGTGTACCGTATATTTAAATGCGTGCATGCGTTTTCCGTGCGCTCATCTTTAAAAGATTGGAAAGAGGAGGATGATAAAGAAAAAAACTACCCGTTACGACGAGAGACTGGAGACTTCTTCTCTCCTAACTGTAAAACCAACCCCATGTATTTGCCTGTTGATTTCCTCCACTATCATTGACTTCTAACATCATAAATGGAGGGGGAATGATTTCCTTCCGTTATTTCCCTTGGTTAAGACAAAAGGTTTTTTTTCTTCCCTTCAGAATTGCGTGTGGAGAAAAGGAGAATCGATGATTACGTTGAAAAAAAATTGAATGCTGTTACGTCCGTGGTTTTCCTTTCGGTAAAAATTTCGAAATTCCGCGTAAGAAAAACGTGTAAACGCGTGCTTTCTGAACACTTTCACACAAATCTCTCGCTGCCGAAGAGAAGACGTAACATTGAGAAGATTGGGAGAGAGGAGGGGTAAAAAAAAGCAACAACTCTTGTTCACAACCCTCGGTTTTGCCGTAAAGAAAAAAAGAAATGAATAAGAATGATACATATATATAATAGCGATGACCGAAGGCGACCAATTCTGCACGCACCGGGTTCCTCGCATGAAAGTTGTGGCTTTGCTTTTGCGGTCGAAGACACTCTTTGAGGTTACGGAAGAGCAGGCGGAGCAGAAACATTTCTTTCCAAAGAGACTCGTATTCCCAGGTGGTTATCCGTGATCTATTTAATAAATCAGTCCAGTCCTGCACCACCCCTCTTATTCCTCCCCCGCACTCAAGAATCAGAGCCTCTTCCCCTGCCTCGCCTGCTGTACCTAACACCATACCCCCTTATCGTCGAGGCTGGAACTGGAACGTAGTTACATTACTTTCACCCGAGTGGAGTGCGAAAAAGACATCGACTGCGACTCACGAAGCAGGACGCGTTAGAGGAGCCTCTTCTTTCTCGTAAGTGTACCTCTCTCCCCCCCACACGAGCAAATGAAGGCGTCTCGTGGAAAATTTAGAGGTAAATTTAGCGCACGACCCAATCAATAAGGAGAGATGGTTAATGGGGAAGATGTGAGACGGAACTGGTGCACTTAGTTCAATGCTTACGCCCTAACATTATTAGAACTAGGGACTTTAAGAGTTAAATAGATTACCTTTGCTGCGTAAAACAGTCTCTCATCAATATCACTTCATCAATAGCGAATGAAGACTTGTAACACATATGGGTGTGCAATTTTAATATCTTGGAATCTTATATAGGATGCATAAGGCAAACCCATCCACAATCAAATAGGTTTATATGCAGATCTGCTAGATCCTGGAGTCCCCACTAGGTAGTATCTAGGGACTAATTCTTAGGTAAACCTCTAGATAACAAACAGATATGATACTATCTAAAAAAAAAGTAACGTGGTACTTACACCTTAAGAATTTTAAGTCTTAAATTTCACATTTTTAATGATGGCGTGATTTTTACGTAGTATCCTGCTTGGTCAAATAACATTGCCGACACTTTCGTAATCGGTTTTATATGAGGGAAGATGAATTGCATTGAAACTTGTCGGCGGAACAAATTTTTCAGCGTAGCTCACAATACCTAAAACTTGTATTTTTCGTTTTATGTTTTAAAATGAATTTTCCGATGGTGTCAGTCCTAAGTAGTTACACTACAAGCGCAATATGTGGTGAATGAAATTACAAAAATACGGCCACATAGAAAGCTAGGAGTCATCAATGGTGAGCTGAGTAGTAGTTTTTTGCCGCTATCCTGTTCGGCCAGTCAAGCCTACCTTAACGGAAAACCCTTCTCTAATCCGATTCGTTGAGGTGTAAACGCCTACGGCTAGAGTTGTTAAGATGGCAGCCTTGATACCTTGATGTTCTAACACCCCGTGTGAACACGACTTAGTGACATTGGTCCCTTACCATCACTCGCATCGCAAGAGGCAGTGTTTCAGCCCTCTATGATTCGGTGATAAAAAATTTCAGTTGTTCTTAATATAAACATTCGCATCACCATAATGCGATCCTCCATTTGAAAACTAAGTCGTGCATTAAAGATAAATATACGTCCATTTTAAACGGGGCACCATAGTGGGAACAATTTACGAGAGCATTATGTGGATATTCCTTCTATTTGATTTATCGTTAACCATTATCTCAAAAACTAGTCGATCTCGTTCAGCGAATATATAGTGGTGGCAACAATTTCCTTAAGTGAAAAAACTAATTTTTCTTTCCATTTATGCAGACTAGTTGTTTTTTTATAGAAATAAATAACCCATTTCTTCACGAAGTTCTGGATTTCCCACACTCCAATCGTCATGATCACCGGAGAATGTCCACGTATTTCCCCAAAAGTGGCTAATAATATTCTTATACCCGGCCAACACAACTACCCTCATCATTTTATGTATCGGCGTGAAAGTCAACCGAATTCAGTGATTCAGTCGACATATTCATTAAGAAATGCATGTATCGAAAAGAACCTAGGCTCAATGAAATGTCGGATGAAACAAGGACGCCTTATGGCAAGGTCCAAAAATAGGACTTGGAGACCTTCCACTTTTTTCTATCTCTTCCTCTCGCCTAAAAACCTTTTGTTTACACTCTTTCCTGTGGGCGTCGTGTCGGGCGTCCTCCGGCAAGAGGAAGAGGGAGAAGGTGTAGGGGGTGGAGCGGTAGGCAGGAAGAAGGCCCAGAAGGTAGGCAGAGGAAGACGACGGGGCATGGATAAGGCGCTTGGGTTGGAAAGAAAGGCGAGGTGGGCTCTATGCATAATGACCCACTCACAACGCCTCCTACGTACAATCGCCTCTATCACGATGATGGCTTTACTGTATAATTTTCGGGGAGATCACTCGTAAGTGCATGTACTCGTGTGGTGATATGGTTCGTGTTAAACTTTCGGTAAATACGAGCAGAAGAGATAATTTAAAAATTAGCTATGAGGCAGGTTATGACCAGACCATCGGTAAATTTGCAATGAAAAATTATCAGAGCTCACACCTCGATACTCATATATTTCATTGCGGTCAGGTCATGTTCAGATGTACATTAGTTATCAATTATCAAAATTTGAGTGACCTTAAGTTTTTCAGCATCAATCTATTATTCCAAGTTTGATTTATGGTAGTCGGCGATTTAAAATTTTCCATACCAATCATTCACATAAATTGAATCACCAAGTCGATTTTCAGTTCTACCTACACAAAAATGCAAAATATAAATAAGCGTGAAATTAATGGTGTAGGCTGACATTTTGTGGAAGTCCATTGTAGGATATGAACTAAAGATACTTTGCACTTTTTGACGTAAATATTTATTTAAAAATGAGTACAAATGTTTCACTGCACTGCATCATAAATAAGACTCATGGGAACCTATTTTTAAATAAACATTTATGAGGAAAAGCGCAAAGTATATTTTATTTTTCTTTACTTCAAATCCGGCCTTCCTTCATATTGGCTGGCCTCGGTGGCGGCGGGGTAGGTTCCTCGCAGGTCGCGGGTTCGAGTCCCACCCAGGTACATTACCCCTATCCAGAGCATGGTTGTTTGTGTTCGTAAAATTGCTGAATATTAATAACCCCTATGTAAAAGGCCTTATAGAGATGTTTTCGGTGGTACGGAAATAAATGTCCTTAAAATAAGTTAGCGAAAAATCGGATGATGACCCAACACTATAATCCACTTCACCACGCGTCCGATCGAGTAAAATCGGGACGTTTTGAGGGAAACTTGCTTGTGTGTGTGGAAAGTACTGGGCACCTTCTCCACCTCCTACACCGCTGCGCCGCCGGACGCAGAGGAGGAGGAGGAGGAAGAGAGAAAAAATAAGAAAAATGAGAAGGAGACTTGTTCGGGGGAGGAGAAGGTGAGTGGCCAAAGCAAAGGGAGAGGTAGAGGACGGAGTTGGAGGTCGTTCCCTCTTTCCTTCACCTTACCCCTCTTTTCCCTTCCCATACCATCTCCGCTCGGTCTGCTGGAGGAGGGACGGGTTGCCGGGCTGGAAGGGAGAGGCACAAGCCACAGGCTGGGAGGGAGAGAAGAGGGCCGTCAGTTTGCTCGAGGGGAAGAAGGATGTTCCTTGGAATGCGGTGCGTGCAGCGAGCGGCCCCTCGCGAGAGCAGGCCTGCTGGCTGTGGGAACAGAAACAGTGTGGGCAGGGGGAGAGACCGGAAGCATCGCCCTGTCTCTCCTATATCTTCACTATTAACCGTCCTTCACTTCCTATCCTCCTTTCTCCATCATATCCCTTCCTCCTTCTCTTTCTATCTTCACGATATATCTCTTTCTTCTACTCTTCCTATCTTCTCAATATCCCTTTCTCCTCTTCCCATATTTATAATATGTTATTTCCTTATACTCTTCCCATTTCCACAATGTATCCCTTTCTTCTCCTTCGACTATTTTCACGTATACTTTCCTTCTACTCTTCCTATCTTCACATTATCCCTTTCTTCTCCTTTATATATCGCCAAAGTATCCTTTTCTCCTCCTCCACGTCATCGGTCAATAATCCTGAGACAGGTTCGACATAGCTCAACTCTCGTATTTGCTCTATATATTTTTTTTTATTTACCTACTGTTCTCTTTTGCAATTTTCATCACTCAATGGCTGAGAACCGGGACATTCTATTCTCGCTATTTCCGCCTTCTAATTATTAAATAATTTTCATCGAATAGACCATTTCACTCTCCCAACTCAATTTTCACTATTAAAAAACATCCCTATTTGCACAATCTCTCCTACGGTCACGACAATATACCTTTCCTTTCATCCTCCTATCTCCACAAAGTACCCTTTCCCTCCACCTCCCCTATCACTTCGTCCTCCTTCCCTCACACAAACACACATACCTTCCGTCCTCAACTCATTGTCGACTCAAAGAATTATCGCGCTCGTAGATGTCCCCATTTGTACCCATCCAACGAAGTCGCACCTACGTCCTTGTCTCCGGAGTGGCGACGAAGATTCGTCCTGTCCTGTGAGAAGGGCAGGGGCAGAGCAGTGAGACTTGTTCTGCTCCAGAAACAGATAGCTGCAACCGAATTGAACTAGAAAATTTAAACGTTCCGTCATGTATTTGTTGCGATTGTTCCAACAAGCCTTTTCTGGCATAATCTTGCACTTTGTTCCACTCAATTCCGACAAGTGTATTAAACTTACTTACCATCTAAAAACCTCTCTATCCTTTTCCATTTCCTCTGATGCTTGGCTCGATAAGCGTTTTCGTTTTTAGTCGATGGTTTATTTTTTATCTTGATCGTATCCAATTTTTCGTTTTTTTGTTAATTAAACTCTTTCGCTCTGATAGCTCAATCTGTAAATAAGATATTTGCGCTATTTTTATGGTTAAAGATAAATTTTATATGTGAGGCAAAAAATGCTATAAATTGGGTGACTTGGCACCGAACCACATTTTTAGTTCTGGTTAAAATTTTGTGTGATTTTTCCAATTGATATTATGCTAACAAAACATTTCTTTCCTTTCTTTGCAGGTAAGATACGATGTTTCCGGCATCCCTTCCCTGGTCCTCTTATCTACACAGTATCCCGACGTAAGTAAAACGGATTTTCCGACGCTCTGGTACGAAGGATATATTTTACTGCCTCTTTGGTCTGCCCCAACGGTAAAATATTTACACCAAAATGCGATCCGAGCCACACAATACGATCCAAGCCTCGGAAAATGGGCTATTCTTCTCGGAGCAGGTGAATATGCGGAGCGTAATAAGCGTCAACTTGGTTCTCGCACTGAGAGGCTTAGATATTTTGCACTAAGTCCGTACGTTCCCTGTCGAAAAGGAAGCGTTCGGGGAAGTGTCCGGGTAGTGTTGCGGGAGTGTTCAGGAAGCGTTTAACGGTACGTGAACGCTTCCCGGCAGCTTCCCGAACACTTCCTCAACACTACCTGACTGTCGACCCTTCGCTTGCCGAACACTTCCTCGCCACTTCGTGGTTGAAACACTTCCCGGACGTTTCCCCGACACTCCCGGAACGCTTCCGAAGCGTGGGAAACACTTCCTCGACGCTCGCTGGACGTTTCCCCGACACTCGACCGCGACCGTTGTCGACACTCCCCGAACGCTTCCGAAACACTTCCGCGGAAGCGTTCCAAGTGGGCCATAATCTGCTTCCCGAACACTTCCGCGACACCTCCTCAACGCTACCCCAACACTTGCCCGCTACTTCCCGAACACTCCGTCCGACGCTTCCCCAACACTTCCTCAACACTTCCGTTTCGCCTGGGTTGCGCAGCTATGTAATATTCTCGCGTGTTGCCCTTGCTTGCACTTGCATTTTCCACTTTTTCTCGCCTCGAAATCCCGCCGCAACCGTATTCCTTCTTTCCCTATTCTTTTCCAACTCAAAGTTTCCTCCTTCGAGCATTTAGGTATCTCCTTCGTGATTCGTTTTTCATTCACAAGCCAAAGATGACTGGATCGTCGTAAAGCGCGACCCTACTCCTAAACTTCCAGAGCAGAGTAATACAAAAAAACATCATTATTTTATAACCCAATCATTTCTCATATTTTATACACACCCGTCGTCCGATACGACGGAAGGAATACTCTGCCTAAAATAGCGATGTGCACAGGATGCAATTTTAAATTCCGCCATATACTAAACATGTCCGTCATAACTCGTATTCGTAATGCCCTTGTAATCGGATGGAAGCACACTGCTTGGCACCACAAACCAGTCACGGCTTATACCTACTTACATTTCTTCTATGTATCAAAAATACCCCCTGCTCATGGGATAAAGCCAACATTTATGCATGCATCGGATGCCATGTAACTTTTTTTTTCTACAGTCGTTCCTTTCTTGTATTCATCTATTCGTGAGTATGCATATGTCGGAGGATTAAGGCATAAAAAATATAAAAAAATGCAAATTATAAGTAAGTCAACCCCTGCCTGATCCCCTTCAGATGTTTTTTTTGGGTAATATGTATATTTAACTATGAGTATGTGAAAAATACCGCCGGGGCGAAGGTCAGGTTACTTTTCCACCTCACGCTATGCACTATATAGTACTGTGTCAGGTTACCGAAGCTGAAGAATGTAGGTACTCTACATTAAAACTTAATGGTGGGGTGTGGAGGTATATAGGGTCTCATCTTTTTACTGACACGAGTTGTGTACGCCTGATTTAGACTCGCCCCGCTTCACACACGTTGGAAGTGTAATCAAAGCAGCGTTTGTTGACGATGTGTTTCTAGGACGAACGTTTCCACTGCAGAGATAAATTTAGGATGAAGGGATAATATGAGTTGACGTGCATAAAAAAATAAGTTACTGTGCCAACTGGCGAAGTGAGGAAATTAGCGGACAAAGGAATGCCGACAAGGCGCCGCGCCGTGGGGGAGATAGAACCAGGGCACGTTTTGTCTCTTTCCCGTCAACCTTTCATGTTTTCTCACGCGCGACAAGCGGGAAGAAGTCGAGAAGTTTCGCGGCAATCAACGAGGCAGGAACTTCATCCCACGAAGGATAGCTTTTAATATCTGTTAATATTAGCAATAGCTCATCTTCGCTTAACGTGACTTTGAATTACCGAGACCGATAACCGAAATACTCTACCAGTCTCAGCTCAGGTTGCATATAAGTCGTGAAATCTGTTTTAGCAGCCTTCCGATGGTTTATGAGACTGCTGATTGACATGGCCATCTTCCTTAATCTAGTATGCTTTCAAGAGAAACTTGAACTTTCCTACTATAACAACGATGGCAACACAAGTTAAAAACAGTTTACAACGGTTGCGAATAAGCAGACCTTCCTCATTGGTTTTAAACTTAGTGACGACAACATTAATTGTTATGAACAATAATCAAGAATGGTTTTAAGGTGTACAGCTATTGTAATGTGTGTATAGAATGTAGTTTTTTCTTACGGATCGAGAGAAGAAAACAAACGAATCTACTACAAGTAAATTATAATAATTGAAATATTTACCAAACTTTTCTGAAAGTCGGAAGAGTACCAATCCATTGAGGAGAGCATCATTTTGATTAACGAGATTAGTTTTTCTGCTTTAGGGAATGTCTTTTTATTGTGATCTATGGCTCGTTGACTATAAACTAAATCATTAGATGCGGCAGTCATTTTATACCACGTGACGTGCAGTAAAAATAAACGACCACAAATATATATAATTTCCAGGGATCAGAATTTTTATAACTCGAAGATGAAATAATTAAATATCTTATCATGATTCTCCAACGGGATGCACTCACAGACCCAAATAACATGAAGAAAAATAGACGTGAAATATGCGAAAGCGGACGGCTAGATTCACGACGTTCCATCTATCTTCCGGAAGTGATTTTTTCGTGCTTTTAAACATTCTTCGTCCTGAGTAAACCATACTACCATGTCACTCAAATAAGGTTCCTTCACCGTTATTTCGAGAGCTTTGACACGCATAACTGGGAAGGTCGTTGCAGTCTCGTCTGGGGTGGTGTGATCAACGACAGCGGTTGAAACTGTTTGATGAGGATGCGATGACGTAGGGTTTATGCTAATGCGAGTTAAGACTCGCATCGGCTTTCGCGGCGGTGTTATTTTTTTGCCGTTGACGGATGCGAGTGTTTTAGCGCGGCTTCTTCTTCCAGCGCACTCAAAAAGAGAGACGTTCGAAGGTCTACGATCAAGGTTATTGACGGATTGGACGCTGACCAAACGGCTAATGCCTACTCCAAGGAATTTGTTCATTTTCTGGCCGCGCTGCCGAGCGTTGACCTAGGACAAAATCATTGGCATGCGGATGCGAAGGAAGGAGCCCGTTTCTTGCGGAAAATGTCCTTAGCAACATGGAGACAAAACACGGACTTTTCATACAGGCTCACATTAGGTAAGATTTCAAGGAGACTACTTGTCTACAGAATTTCAGTATGTAAATACTTTAAAAAATGGCAAAACAACTCGAGGATTTCCTTAAATCCCCGATCTACTAGTGAAGACGACCGGTTGCACGATGAATATCTGGCGTTAATTAAATAATAAATAAAAAGAATATATTTAACTTGAATAAGAATAGACAACTTTCGCTTGAACATATTTAATTACACCGGCTTCGCTTTTACAACGACTCTAGGAGAATGAGCTGAAAATTCTGTAATAGGTAGAAAGATGCTGTGAACTTGTTGATGCTGTCAGTGCGAAACCGGTAGAATTGAATATTTTTAAGAAGAAGTAGGCAATTTTTTTTCAAGTGCAGTATTTTCATCGCTATACCATCTCGCATGTAGCCACCAACAAGTATACGTAGCCACCGTTGCAAATCCGAGTTTTTTATATTATGAAAAATAAAATGCTAACCAAGTTGGATCCCACGCGAGGAAAATGTTTAAGCCGTGATCACAAAAATCTCGCCAGGCGTTGCGTGTTACTAACCTGGCATGTGTGGCTAATGAGTGCATTATACTAATGCATATGCAAAACCACCACCATAGATTAACCACCTCAATTGCCTTGTCACTCGAAGAGAGCATCCTAAATAGATATCTCCGTTCTATCATTATTTAAGATATGTTTAGCTAAGGATAATCCTAATTCACTAGTGTAGCACTAAATATCACCATTCAACCCAAAAAAAAAATGTTTAGGACGGAGGTATTAATCTCATACAGTTTTTAAAATTAAAAACTTTTCCATCCCACCTCTCAATGGTAGGAGACAATGGAATGTTAGGAGACGAGCATATTTCCAGGCGCAGAATCTTGGCTCCGGTTATGATTTTATAATTTTCTGGCAACGATCTTTCATAAGGCCTTCGCTAACAGCTCACGGCTTTTTTCAGAGAAACTTCCGGCTTGGAAAACATTTTAACCCTCAACCAGCGGCCGGAATGGGAATTCCTCCCATTGCTCATGCGGTTTTCATAAAAAATCATGTTTTATTTTCTTTCAGTAGGAGCTGGTTTTTCGGGGATGAAATACAGTATTTCATTCGTAAAAGGAAATGGGGTGAGAAAAGCATTACTGACTTTTTCTTGTGATTCCTTTTCCGCGACGGGATTAGGTAATCCAAAATCACGTGACCTACATCACATTCTACACATTGTCCGCGACAGGGCAGACCGCTCATTGAGTGATTCTATTGAAGGCCTCATTGGAATTGCAGCTGATTAATTATTCGTTTTGAGTTTAAAATTTTGATTCTATTAACCTTACGACTTGAGTTTGAGAAAAGTTCAAGCACAGCATAAATTTACAAAAGTTTAAGGCCGGGACTCCCACGGGCTGCGGTTTCTATGATGGAATTCTATACGGCAATTCCCAAAACCTTGTGACCCGTCAAACTGATACCGCCGTATAGAGAGCGTTACACATATGTTAAACGAATTAGGTTTGCAGCAGCTAGAGACTCGAACTGCTGCTTGATAATTTCATTCGACATGTAGGATTTAAAAAACACGAAAATTGAATGGAAAATCGATATGAAAAAATATGAAAATGAACTTCGGGAAAAATTATAGTTGAAGTTCCCCAAAGTCACGTGGTTTCAGTATTGCCCCCAGCTGCACCTTCAAGTCGAGCTCTCTTGTTTGTACGTATGAACCTACTTACTCTGTGGTCAAACTACAAGAAGGTCAGTCGACGGAATTTACAATGGAAATCTCGATTCCGCGTGTGAGACGGGAGGAGAAGAAAAAAAAACGTTGGGATGAGTAGGATTTGAACTCATCTCGCGAATGTCCAGCGAGGAGAAGAAGGGAGACCTTGCGTGTCCTTGGAAACCAACGGTTGGGAGGTTGACGGCCCAAAAGAGGCAGACCTTTAACGGACACTGGAGAGACCTCATACTTGCAGGCCGCTTCTCTCGGATGATCGGGAGGAAAAAGTCGCGGAACATTCCGACGGAAATCCCCCTTCCTCAGGTGAGCCTGTTGACAACGCACGCTTCTGCCGAAACTTGATGAGGTCAACCGTAATTTGTAATTCGTTCCGAGCGCATTAATCGCGCGGTTGAACGATGATTGTTACTAGGGAATTAACCGCGGATTATTTGCAGAATTATTCCTAAGGAAGACTTCGGCAATGTCGTCAGTTCGGAGGAAGAGGGTGGGTACGTCTCCTAACGAAACGATTGCTATCCTACAGATACTTACCTGAAGGTAATCCAATATATATTCTCATGAAATAATTTAGGGTCTCTCATATGCTTTATAATAAGCATGATGAAAATGCTGCGCCGATAAATTAATTAGTACTGCACTAAATAAAAGTTATATATGTAGTCAAAATACTTTAATTACAATCTAACGAGGCGTTTGCTATTATACAGATACTTACCTGAGCTTTAAGTCCTATATATCTACTCATGAAATATTTTAGAATTTCTGAGATGTTTTAGAACAAGCATGCAAATGCTATGCTGATATATAAATAAGGACCGCACTAAATGAGATGCATGTGATATGGTAGGGAAACTTCTAATTACAATCCAAGTTTCGGCACCATTACATCAGGGGAGGGGAGATTGGAAGATTTGGCCAGCTAATCCAATGTTAATGGCTGCCGCGCAAGGTCCAGCCGAAGGCTTAAATTAAAAGGGAGGCCTTGTCCCCGTGGTCAAGGTGGGGTTTGAACCAGTGCCAGGCCGGTGAAACGGACGGCGATAACACGATCAGCTATAGCTCGAATTACTTAAAAGATTTCTCGTAGTACACCCCAATGTGGGCGCACAACTAACTACTTCAATTTTTATATTTAAAAATCCTATTTAGCGAAGGAAATTATTCATATACATTACGATCGTTTGCGTAATTAAGAATATTTGAGTATTAAGGATTTTTACCGACGTACTGAGGTATTGGAAGATGACCCAAGGGGGTTTCGCAAGAGAAAGCATTGCATCAAAATGTCTTACGCAATATGGAACACTTTTTTTTACGAACAGTTCGTTAGGCGATAACATGTGGAAGTCAACCCTGCGAATGCAATAGCTTGTTTACTCTAAACTGCTCTGAAGACAATAGGCGCCTCTGAGGTCCAGCTTGGCGATAGTTATATCACACGGATTCCTAGGGAAGTGAAATAATAGAAATAAACGTGAGTATATCGCCAAAAGTAAGTCATGGTCTCACTCAGTAATTTATCGCAGATACGGAGCCGCAATTATAACGTTATCTTATTTCCACGATGATCAACTTTTAAATGCGGGGTATTCTTCATATTTTTACAGCCTCTGACTTCAAATTAAGTCATTTTCGTGACTGGAATATGTCAAGGGCTAGCTGATACGGTCTCAGGATGATGCAGTTAAAAGTTGGTGCGGCAGTGCGTTGGCCCGCATAGCGAAAGTCAGTCTCTGGAATCGGCTCTTTTCATATTGACTGGAATCCGCATCTTATGGCTTCCGTGTACCTCGGCCAAAAACCACGCTGGAGATTTCTGGGCGGATTCGTCTGAGGTCTCTGAAATGCTATCTACGTGACAATTTAATGCTCATTTACAAAGAATAAACATCGATATATAAATAGTGTCAATCAATATGTAAGTAGTGATAAATATATAGTGTCGTAATCTTTCATTTCTCGTTTTTCATGCCGTAGTATTGACCATGGAAAAAACAATAATCTAGGCAAAATTATCTGCCTCCTACGGCGTATATGACGGCGATGTCTACAATCGTTTCCACTCATGTTATTAAAGGTGAATTATTTACCTCCAATTTATTCCATTTGATTATGATATTCTCCTAATAATAACAACATTTCCACACTTAACAATCCAAGTTGTTCTCCCGCTTAATGTGTGACGGTAAAGACTTCAGTGAGGAACTGATGTTTGTTCAACGCCGCCCTATCCAAATCTGTACCCATTCCCATGCTTCCAATTGGGTCTCGTCTGAATCTCTTTTCATGCCCGAGTAACCATTCGTGTCGTCCCTATTGAGGAACGTCTCTTTTGTGCATCGAAAATAAAATCTAAATTCCGAGGCGCACACTGCGCCGTGTCTAGTCCACTTACTCATAGAGATAAGGAGAAGTCGTGTTTTACGCAACAAACGCCCCTACCCTGACTAAACTTGGCACGTGTTTGGGTGATACGTCCTAGTCCCTCGCGCCCTTCTGGCCAGGTTATCTACGCCCTAATAAGGAGATAAGGAGGATGGAGGCAATAAAAGTAAGGGAGATTGCCTTACAGTGAGGGGAAAATATGATGGTGAACTTAACTTTCAAGCGTGCGCAATGGATTAAAAATTCCACCGAGCGAAAATTCTATAAATTTTCTTCCTGAACACAGGCTCGAACCCAAAACCCCCCGGAATTATACCGCTAATTAGGCCACCTACGCGGTCCTTCACTCCGATGGGTTTTGATGGCTATCGAGGACAGATAATAAGAGCACATAGCACGTAATAAGGGTATCGGCTAATATCATGTATGATGTTAGGCACGTTGTGGTGGAAGTTCTTAATATGAGTAAAGTTGGACATTGCAATATTTGTTGCAGTTGTAATAATTATTGCAGCGACAAAAATAAAACTCAGTGGAAATATTGCAATGTCCAATTTTTCTCGTATCGCGTACTGTCGTTTTTTAGGCAGTTCGAGTCGAAGCACTAGTAGAGAAATGGTTTTTCGTCTTTGATGTTGCCACTTAAGTTCACTTGCGCGAGATACGCTGCTAGCTCGTTCAAGGACGTCCCTAAAATAACTCGTATATAATGCGGGAAACACGGCAATTGAGATAGGTTAGAAGTTAATTTGGATCGCCGATTTCCATAATAGGCAACGCAGTCGGCCGGTATACCCATTTTCCAGGGAGGAAGAGTTGCGAAGACCTTTCAGAGATGAAGCGAACTTAATCATCTGTAGGCGAAACTCTAACACCTTAAATAGAGAAGTTGACGGCAGATTTTGGATGACATAACGGACCAAAATATCCGCCATAAAATTTTCAAACTGATTGGCCGGTGCAACAATTAGTGCAGGCTCACCCGAGGCGTCAAGCCAAGGTCGCATTGTGGTCCGACCCAGGATTTCCGACGGCGGAGGCCGGAAAATTATTTCTTATTGGGACGTCCCGACGTTCCTCCACAAGACATTCTCCCGTGCTTAAAAGGCTGTTAGTAGCCGCTTCTCGGTTCGTCGAACACATTTCTCACGCGCCGGATGAGCTAGCCATCCATTGAAAAAAAAAATTGGGTGAAAAAATTCCAACCCACACGGACTTGGTTCGACCTTGGGGGTTCCTCCTTCGTCCGATGAGACAGTGCCCCCATGGTATGCAATGTGCACCGGGGATTCCTTTTTTTTTAATTTTCCCCTCTCTCCACGAGTATTTTTTTCTTCGCCCTACTCTCTCTACCTAAACGTCTCCGCCTCCTTTTTCTTCCCAAGTAGTAGACGCTCCTCCTCCTCTCTCCCGAGGCGTCTACCCGTCCGACTGGGTGGAGACCGAATCGATGATGTTTAATGGTGCCGAGGTTAAAAATATGGGCGCTCATTAGTGAAGTAGTATTCCTCATTCTCTACTGGGGATAAGGGCTAAGATTGAAATTTAGGTGCTTATTGCATCGCCACGCAGTACCTTAAACCTTATTAGCATAGTATGAGAAGTGGAAATGTATGGACCCGAAAATCTCTTTATGAATACTACTGAGGAAAAGCATTTCATTGAACTTCGTCGTTTTCCCCTCTATGTTACTTTTGTGAATTGTATTAACCTCCCATAATTACCGGGCCCGATGGATACCCTTCGAAACGGGATCCTTCACATGCGCAAAATTAAGATAAAACTTAAAAGTGCATACGATGCTAAGATTTTGAAAATTAGCACTTGATCTTAACGTTCAAATATTTTTCATCATGATCTGAATAAGAGGAAGTAATTTTATATACAAACTGTGATAAGCAACTAACTCAGTGAATAAAATTTAGTGTACAATTATAGAGAGTTGTTTCAGGCTTAATTTGGTGGAATCCTAACACATTAGTAAAGTCAAACTGACTTTGCTAATATTCAATGTAGTGAACGAAAGGTTCGTGTATCGTGATGATTTCTTATTATAATATAAATCAAGTTGAGTTTGAAATAGTAAAGTAGGCCTGTTCTGCACGTAGCATTTTAATGAGCATACTTACTTAAATACTATCCTAGTAGCAAGAAGAAGTCGATGGGTTGAAATAAATGATAACAACTAATCAAGCAATGCATGAAAATCCTTTGCGATTATCGTTGAACGCGTGTTGCTGATATAGCCCCGGAACGAACGACTGCAATGCATCTGCATTGGCGTAACATTTAAGTGCCGTTTTGAAAGGATCATTCTCGAACGATCGGTCGCCCTATTTGTAAAAGACTTATTCCTGGAATTATTTCAGAACCGAAGGAATTAAATACTGCTCTCTGATCTCTCAAGAGTTTTGACGGACGCCTGACTGTTGTCTGTTAGTCGGCCTCTCTCCTCCCATCCTTCCTTGACCAAATTTCGGTGAAATCACCTACCAGTCTTCCTCCTTCCCCTCTTCCCCCACCTCCCCCGTCGCTAGTTCCCGAGCGCCGCCGCGACCTCGCTTGGAATGCGAGAGGAGTCTCCTTCGAGAGGAGACGTCGACTTCTTCTTCTTGTGAGTCTGGTTGGAGGGGTGGGAAATGGAGGAGGGGGAGGGGAACAGTCTTGAGACCGTGGTGGTGGAGGAAGAGGCAAAAGAGGAGGATGGGGGTTGGAGAGGGATGTGAAAAGGGTGGGGGGAGTTGGCAGAGGGAGGTAGAGGAGGGGAGGTAGGTGGAGGAATGGCTGGGTGTTCAGCCGTGACTGCACAATCTATATAACAAATACGTTCAGCGGATTGCGTTTTATAAAAAAGGCTGGATTTCAATTATAGCACCCTGTCATTGATATTAAAAATCAACGAAAAGGCGCACAGAACGTGAACAATCCGAATAATGTGTAGGTTTTTATAGAGAGATTTATACTAGAATAATGTGTACTTAATACTTTTTCAAGCTCACGTTGCAGCTGCTCTTGGCAATACGGCCAGTTGGAGATATTCACTCAACTTCATCGATTATTTGACTCTATTCAACACTCATTTACTAATAACTCCGAAAGTAGAACGGAGTGGTGCCTTTTTGACTAAATAATTCTTATCTTTCGCTTTATTTTAACGCACCTGGAGTAGTTATTTTGCGTTTAAGATTAATAAAGGTTCATTCTAGACTTAATCGCCATTTTTCTTTATGCTAGATCAAGCATCTCCATTAGAACCCATTGTAAATATGCGATTTTCAAATAATAATTCCAGGAAATATAGCATTGGTAAGGTAATGATAGGCTATATATGGAACTATTAATAGGCGATGACGTTTTGAATATTTCATGAACAATAAGGCACTAACTCCGATCCTGGTCGGAGCCTCTTCATGACTTAAGGAAAGGCCATACATACGAGGAAGGCGCGGGGTAACTTTTTTTCTTGGGTGGGAAGGCAATAGTGAAGGGGTAGGGGGAGTTGGGTTGGCTTGGTCGGTGAAGGGAACGAGATGGTAATCTAGTTCCATGATGCACCCCCGCGAGGCGTCCCTGTCGTTTGCCAAACGGGCACCTTTAAAGAGTAAAGTTCGAACATCAGTGCCAATCTCTATTTCAAAGACGTGCTCGTGAACCGATGCAGGAAATGAGCAAGTAGGCATGTACCGCACTCCATGACTTTGATCCTCAGCCTCGCTATGTAAACTAACAAAGTCATTATCAAGTGTTTTAAGTTATTATGAGACTCGGGAGCATTCCAGAGGAGTGGATATTGTGGATTCGGATTCACACGAAGGCTATGGCACTGGGATGAGCAAGGTTGGTACAGTATGAGCTTACGATAGGCCAGAGTTCATTGCCCATCAGTGGAGTGTTATTTTATTTTTATCCTTGCCAAATTCAGCTAAAAGGTGTCTCAATACGACAATTCTTATATCCCACAGTACTGAAAACACATACAAAGATGACAAAAGCGGCTATTTCCCTAGAAAAATGTTTTTATTCATTGTTGCGATAACAAAGCGATGGAATGCATCCCAGTCTCTCCTATTTTTTGTCGAAATTTTTCGAAATAGATTTTACAAGAATTGGGAAAATCACCTATAACCATAACCTTTTCTAAATGAAAATTGTCAAAAAGACTTGTTTTGGTGCAAAATCTTATAGATAAATTATAAAATTAAAAGATGTTCAAGTACAGAATTTTTTTCGTATACGTTGTGAAAAAAATAACTAATTTCATCATCTGCCGCTTACCCCGAATATTTTGTGTTGCCCCCTTTGTTTCAGTGAAGTGCATGAGGGAGGTTTAGGAGGAGGAGGCTCTATGGCCATTTTGTTTTCTTTACGTACATAGGATCTCGGCAAAAGGTATGGGGGAAGTACGTTTTCATTGGAGGGCTGTGATTGGTGCCTGCGGAATCTCCCCTTCCCTCCCTCCTCCCCCTTTTTTCTTCGCCCCAGCCAACATCGGCTTCTTGACCCCTTGGCACAACAATCCCTTCCATCCCCTTTTAATCATCCCTTTCCAAACCTCCCACCCCATCTTCCGAACCTCCTTGTCTCAACCCACCTCTCCCCGGAGATGGAAGAACAATCGTGCGATGAGCACGGACTCAAAACCACACACCCCCTTACCGTAAGGGAAACAGCACTTGACATCGGAGCTATTTATTTTCCGCCTAGCTTTTGTGAGCTTTCTTCCAGAGTGGATAGAAAGAATTTTTTCCTCGTCTTTCTCTCTCTCTTTCCTTCTTTCTTTGACGTGCGATTGAAACTTTGCCCTTTCGTGAAAATTGGCTTCGTACGCGGACCGATGAATCTTCAGAGGGTAAGGTTGGAAGGTGGATAAAGAGGGAGTTTGAGGAGGATAAGGAAGTACATAGCAGTTGTTGGTTGATGTCTTGAGAAGGCTGCGTGAACGAGAGTCGTGAGCTCGATTCTAAAAGTAAGTGTGTTCGCTTGTGAGTGGTTGTGTCATGGAGTGGTTCGCTTCCTACAATTTTTTTTAATTCCTACCTTCCACTCGGGAGTTAACGAAGCGTTAACCGCTCAACTTCTTCCCCCTACCCCATCTCGGAATCGTTATGAAAGCTATTTAAGACATCGGCTACAAATTTGTCTTTCCTGCACTTTCCCACTCATTCATTCAACTACTTTCGCTCGACGATAAGGTTATGGTGGTATTTGAACAGTTCTCCATTATATCGCACTTGATATACGAACCTTGTTTCCAAAACCACTACTCCAAAATATTTATTACTCCTCCATCTCCAAACTATTGCATATTCACCACGGACTAATCATTTGGCTTCGCCAGGATTCGAACTCAGATGAACCAATTAATTTTTTTTCGTTGTCAATTTCATCCTTGGCGTAGATAACCTCTATTCTTCGACTATATGTCACTCCGTTACATGACATGCGCTCTGTCTTTCTGTCCATTACATCCAGTATTCCTGTTCTCCCATTACCCCTTCAAAATTTACACAAAACCCGACCCTCCTTCACAGACTTTAGCATTTCATAGCCTTTTAGTACAATACCCATCCATACCTCCCGCACCACTTAATTTTGTCTTTGCAATTGCTTCACCTCAACCACTATATTTAGCACTTCCTCGCTCACTTTCCGCCCATCGAAAACAAAACCTATTCTCCCCTAACTTCAAAACGAGATTAAATTTAAGAAAAAAGTTATCAGAGCCGGTAGCATCAAAACGGGAATGACTCACTGAGAATCTAATCAAATTTCTGATGGTAAGTATGTATCATGAATAAAAATTAAGATGCGCACATTAACACAGCATATCGTTTTTTCTTGTCTCCTGTGTTTGTTTTCTTTTCTTCTTCCTAAAACATGAATAGTTGGATATATTTTAAAACCAGATATTCGAAAGTCTTATTTCTTTGATTCGTGAAAGACGGGCAGTTTGATAATTGATAGTGAGATAAATAGCGTAGACATTTTCATGAGTTCGCCGTTCTCAACGAAGCTAACTACGTTTATTTGTATCAGGTACGAGATTTTAATTTCATTGCTAACATTTTCGGGCACTTGTATTTCACCATCTATAAGCTATAAATTCGATTTTCATGGGCTCTGTCTCTAACGAAATGTAAGTGCCTTTTCTTTGTAAATGGCCGAGAGAATAGTATTTTGTTGAAAACTGTAATTCGTTTTAGTTTCTCATTGGAAGCCGTCCATGTTAAGACTTATTTGCCGCATTTCTCGATTTCAGTTAACACATTTGCAGTGAGATTTCGTCACTAAAACATCTTTAGCACCCTTTAGAAATTCTATAGTTCTTCCTTTCCACTCCTGTTCCGTCATAGTAGATAATGTGATGGTAGATTGTAATGTGTCATGCATTTTTCTAACAAATTTGAAAATTTTCTTGCGAGTTCTTAGGCATTTTTCATCGCATGAGAAATTCAACTATTATCAATTATGAATGGTCCCATGGGTATTTTTTGGAGGTGATTAATCTTGCCCATTCATGTAGCCTTGAAATATACTCAACCAACTCAAATGGCGATTGATAAAATTCATTTATTCATTTTTATGAGAGTTTCCATGAGCTCTTTCGTTAACACTTTCGCGACAGCGGAAGCATGAAGCCTTTTTAATTGCTCAGAGGTGGTTCACCTTGCCAGGGATTACGACATACCTGCGCAACTGAAATTTTACCCAGGGAAAATTCTGCAGCGCAGGAAATAATTGAAGTGTCTATATTTAGCTGCAGAATTGAATACCAATCACAGCATATTAAGGCAACGCTATTTAAAGTGAGGTTGTTTTCTCGTCCATAGAATTTGTTCTCAGCTTATCTGCATGGGTTCTAGCTCGAGGTTGTGTAAAAGTCTAAATGTCATTCCAGTTCCCCATACTCAATGATGTGTTCTTACCAAATTTAAGTCATAACCACGGAGACTACGAGAAATGATTAAGGTCAACCAGAATACATCCCTTCTTTTTTATTCACTCTGAACCGTGATATGCTGACCTAAAAGCAATGTCTTGTTCCTTAATTGATTAGCTCCCTCATCTTCATAGATGGCTTATAATTTAGTAGCATGGAAGGTCTTAAACTTAAATTATTTTTTTCATTCAACATTATCCTAGCCCCCACTACTAACCAGTAGTACCCTTTATTACATCTGTTTTACGTAAATAATCACGTCTCAAAGAGTTATCAAATACTGAATGAATTTACATACCATAATGGTAGAACCATGGGGCTCAGATGGCATTTAACTAAATTACTCCCTGCAATGAGAATGGTATTTAAAAGGTGATTAATTTGGCCTCCTTTGGGGTTTTAGATTTGCATGTTAGCTTCCGTGTTAGTTATTAATGGTTACCAAGGCAGATTATTTTGATAAGAATATCAAGTAGGCAGTAAAACTTATTTCCGAAAGGAATTTAGCAACTGAAGAGAAAGGAATTCCATTAAGAGATGTGTTGTTTGTAACCTCAAGACGTTATTTAAACGTGGCCCTGGCTGTCTTTGGCTCCTAGAATGCGAGAGAGTAAGTTATGATAAAAGATCGATCTTTTGAATTAATGCATTCCAACCGAAGAAGAACTGAGCAAGAGACACTCACCAATCGACAGGAAAAGCCCTCTCCGAATAGAGGAAGGAAAGCTTACGGAACTCCAGTCGTGAACAGCACAGAAAACCCAAAACCGTGAAAAGCACTTCCTTTCCACACAGCCTTGACCGCATAGGTTTTTTTTCTCAACGTGTTTGAGTTGTTTTTTACTCTCCAGCAGCCCAAAAAACCATGTTAAATAACCTTCACGTTTAAAAATACACGACCGCAAATTTTTTTAATTCCACTTCGCGTAATTTTCTCCATCAACTGTTTTTCTGCATCGGAATCCAAGGTCGAGCGAAGAAGATATGTTATTCACGTGGTGTTTCTTATTGGAATTGGGGGGGGGGGGGTAATCAATTTCACTGTGAAGAATTATTCTTCGGCTATCTATGTTTCAAGTATGCATGGATTCGCGACGATGAGTGTTTTAAGTTGGAATGGTTGCTGCAGGAAATATCAGACAGTGACTCTACAGAAAAGTTGGAAGCAGATACCAATATTCTCTCTAATTTGATGCTCTTCGACCATGAGAAATTTATTCCTCCAGGATTCGAAGCAGAGTTCCTCAAGTGGAAGTCTAGTGTTTTGTAAGCCAATTTACCCACCATCAATTTGAGCACAACTCCGGCAAACCCATAGAAGTATTCTTTCTCTAGTCAGTACCGCCCGTAACTGATCTGCTTAGAGAAGGAGATTATTCCGTAATTCATGAGCTTTCGTCGAGGGCGGATAAGCCCAAATGGATTACCTCCTCGGTGAATTCCTTGAAGTGATCCACTCGCGGGAGAATTTTTAAACGCAAGCAATAACAGGATCAGCCTCAATATACCATTTACTTCGGGAAGTAAACAAACTTTCGAGGTATTCCTAGCCATGAATCTATTCAAACACGAATAATTTCCAGCTCAATTCCGATTGAAAAGTCCACACATTTACTTCCAACCTGCGCTGACCAAGCATCGATGTTCAGTACATATAACTCGTAATTTCTCATCAGTAACTCATACCATTCGTTAAATAGCGAAACTCTATGTATTAAGGCGTTGTAGCACCTACGTTGCCGCGAGTAAGGAATGCAGTTTTCCATTTGTTTTGGGAACGGGTACGCTTGCAAAATCAGAAAACCAGAAGCAACGTGTATACTTTCGAGAGCGCGCTGGCAGTTAAAATCGAGGGACGAATTTTTCATTCCGATTTCGGTCGCGGAGAAACCTCGGGACATAGTGAGTGAGAGCGTTCACTGCAATACACGCCTGATAACACGTGTACGTATGACGCAAGTAACTACCAATAATTTCGATTCGAGAAACGATTGGGGGAGGGAAAAAAAATGGAAGGACGCGACTTTTCAAATCCATTCCGATTCGAACTTGACACGATTCCGAAAGTATCATTGGTTGTGTCGCGTCGTCTTCCTTTTCGCAATCACCGCGGAGAATGTGATTTGAAATTGAAATGGGTTGTTACTCTTCCCCTCCCCCCTTAGCAACCAAAGTTATTTTCTCTTCCCACACTCACTCTTGCGTGCTCGCGGAAATGATAATAATATGAATAAAAAAAAACGAGACGCCTAGGGAAAGAGAATCGAAACGAAAGAAATGTCATTCTTAATAGAAAGTCAAAAGTAGGAGTCGCATCGTTAGATAACTTTCGAACGCTAACCTACTTATTTCGCGGGGTGGTGTGGGGTGGGAAGAATAATGAGGGGAGTTGCTCGAACGGAATGACGGGGAACGCGGCAAGAGAGAGAGAGACAGCGGCAGGATGAGAAATGGCACCGCGGAGAAGTTGAAGCCCACTTGTGAACACATGAGCGCACGTTCATGAGCACGATTTGGATTAAGATGGCGCATCACTACTCCCACGAACGGTCTTTGTTCGTCACGTGTTGCTCCTTATCACCAATCAGGGCCGAATTTTCCTATAGGCTAACTAGGGTGGGATCGAAAGGGGCCGCCTACTTTCAAATTGTCAGCAAAATTAAAATAAAATTATTCTAAAAACAGTAAGCACTAAAACACTGCACCGAAAACAAGGAGAAATGCAGTTATAATAGCAGGCTTGACTTAGTGGAAATCCTTTATCGTAGGAGTTGAGAGGGATAAAAACATTGCTTTTTCCACGTGGTGATTTACTTTTCCGACCATGGTTTCGTTACAGCGTACAGTGAAAGAATTTCTCGCCGTGAAGATGATAAGAATTTGTTTACTCTTTAGCATGTTATGAATTCAATTCTCATTCTGCAACTGTTTACCATTATGTGATTGAAAAATAAGTCTTCATAACATCCGCGCTCCTCCCCATGATTTGCCCTTGCCTTCCATATAAGTGAGCGAGAAGTAGTTTCCGAGACATATGGTTTCATGTCATTACACATTCTCATTTTCCCCGATTAATTCATGCCTCAACCGTACATTTTATCCCTTTTCAAGTCCAACACTTACAGTGACTCCTCTAGCTTTGATTCTTCTCAATTTTCTGAGCCAATTGCCTTTCCGGCATCACATCCTACCATAAAACCTTTTTATTTTGGGAGAGAAAACAGGATAGTGAAAGAATCTTTTAAAGGACAGCGAAAAACTAACAATAGAGCATAAATAAATAAAAACTACCCCTGGTTCATTTTAATTGCTGATACCACGTTTTCATTGTTAGATGATATCATCAGATGGGTTTAGACTGTCATAAAATATGCATATATCATAAAGAAGAGTTCAAAGCATTATTATCATTTTATCGAAGTCTTATAAAGATATATGTGTCCCCCAAGGCAATTTTCTTAAGACCATCTCTCATACCTTTTTTCCTCCAGCTACCATCCATATATCCACTATTCATCCTTTTCGGTTCATGTAAACCTGGAGTGTATCTCACATTCGCATCGCATTAAATTATGCCGTAAGCATTTTTTTTCTCAGAGGGAGCGAATATGGCCATCATTTTGATACGTCAAGAGGGGCATTGACCGGTTGGGGATGTGATGCGGGTTCGACGAGTACGCAGCTGCAGCCTAATCTCAAGGGGCCAAGGTCGACCTGGAAAGCCCGTCTAGGATGGTACATGAAACATCGCGTCGTCTCCAGCGAAATGACATTACCGCATCAAAAAAGTGCTGCGTTAAATCACTTTCCAGCTTTTTGTTATTTCGCCGGGCAAGAAATAATTTTGTCACCTCGAAGGCAACCAGTGGTGCTTGATTATTTCATTTATAATATTAAATCAGAGCTACAATATCTTTTTTTATTACGTTTGTATTCAGAGTACTGAATTGAACACTTGACTCTATTTCTCCTCAAGGCATTGCGCATTCAAGCAGGATTGAAAAAATGTATTCCTAGTTAAACCGAAAATTTTCGGGGTTAGAAACTCGTAACAGGCGCTCTTCGTTTCTTTTCCGATGGAGAGTATGACTTGGGGCCAGTGTCCCTTTAGTCGGACTTGTTAATACGAAAGTAATGCATGATTAATATAATAATGCGTAGTAAATATAAGATTTGGACGTTAATGGAATCGTCTTCTTTCCAAGAAAATACGTATGATGTGGATTTTGGTATCTTTCCTTCAAGCAGACAAAAGCCTATTGTTTAGAGTGGCTGATAACTAATAAAGCGATTATTAATTGGAGGAAAAGTTCGTTTTATTCACCGTATTAAGTTTTTTCAGCGTTCAGTCCGTCACAGGGCTACCTTGGAACCAAAGCAGGCATGGTAAAGGAAAATGGCCCGCACCCAACTTGATGTTAGTAATAGTTCAAGCGGAAAGGTTTAACCCAGCATCTGGAATGAATTTTAATGGGGACTTGGTGATGCCCCAATTATTTAAAGGGATAATTTAGTTTAATAATTATTTATGGTGTTAAAAATTATTAATATTTGAGTATGAGTAAAACTGCACCATCATTTCGTTCCCATGCCTTGCGAATTTGACATGAACTGGGAACTAGCACCAGAGCTCCATTACTCATCACTACTGTGCGGACCCAAGTATTTTACTCAAACTTTACCCAAGAATTAAACAAAAATAATTACCGAGGACGGTATCTCACGTACTTGATTGTGATTCCCTATTATATGAAATACGTAATACAATAAGAAAATGCAGGAGTTAAATTAATAATATCGTTGTAACTAAAAGTCTAATTAGCATGTTTTTTAAACTCTTACTTGTTATAAGTGCACTTTGAATTGGCATTCTTCCTTCTTGTGTATTATTTCATTTAAAATAAAAAAATTGAAATTTAAAAAAGAACGTATTCATGAATTCTCATCAAAATGATGATACTTGGAGGAAGAAAAAAAGCAATGAATGCTCGATGGAATGACAAGATACTACGGCTATAACAACATTTTTGGCTCAACGCATCTCGGATTTCCTCCCCACTGAGCACGGGAAGGTTTTTTCTCCGTATTTATTTGAGCTCTGAGCCCGTCCATCTCGTGGGAGACGCGAAGGCCAATGCACTGCGAGCTCGGTGCACGTGTCAAAGGTATAAAAAAAAGGTTGAACCCCGCCACGGACTTTTGGAAGGCGTCCCATCCTGAGAGGAGGAGGAGGAAGTACGAGCCAAGCCTTCCTTTGAACGAAGGGTACTAAGCTAAGCAATTTCCAAGGCACGACACGGCCTTCCTTTCTTCAGTACCTACGGTACCCTCCTCTTTGTGGCACGGGAAATGTGCTGCAATATTTAAGTGCTAGGCCCTTGTCAAGTCTTGAAACGCGAGTTTAATAACCCACTCCGATTGAAAATGCCGATTTCAGCCAGATCACTAATGTGGCTCATCGGTAAATGACACTTTTTCGCACTTTTGCCGGCCTTGGTGGCGGGGTGGGGGGGGTGAAGGTCGCGGGTTCGAGTCCCGCTAGGATAGGTTGCATCCAGGGCATGGGTGTTTATGATCATCTTATGTTGTTGTTTTCAGATATACCCGGCTGGGATAAGTCCTCGCCTTCCAACCAATAGGTCGGGGATCGAGTACCGCCTTAGAGGTATTCATACCACCCACAGCATGAACTTTAGAGAATGCCCCTTCCTCCATTACCAAAGGAGTACATTATCATAATAGAGTTGTTAAAATAACGATTGAAGAAAGAAATAGAAAATATTGTCGGGAATAAGGATGTCGTGAGGAGTAGTACAAACAGCGCTGGATCCAGGGTAGGAACAGGGGGGGCTAGGTGAGGGGTTCGGGCGGTAACGTCTCAGCAGTATTGTGAGTCCGAACCAAATAACCTTTTTATCTAATGTGAATTGGTTATCTAATTGGGGAGGGGTATAGCCCCCCCTTAGCCCCACTCAGGACACGCCACTGACAATCAGTGTGGCATTTTTTAGTGTTCCCCCCCCCCCCAGAAGTTTGAGGGGAGAATTCTGGCTGGTATGCTGTTCACTCAAACCCAGGGATGATGTTTTGCGGAACAGCCGGTCAACAGGAGCAGTGGCACAGTAGTGAATTCGCCTGGAGTACCCCCTCCGCCGCTTGGAAAAACCCCTCCCCTCTTATCCTGTCTCGTCTTGCTATAGGCAAGCCCTCTTCTGCTCGTGGCCTGGTCGTAGACGCATGTCTAGTGAGACATGGCAAATTTAGAGCAATAATCTGCTGGTATTTAGCTGGTAATGTTTCCTTTGGGATAATGAATTACTATCATTGTTTTCTGTAATACTTCTGATTTTTGAATACTCTACTTTGAATAGATATCGAACGGTAATAACTCGTAAATTATTTTTGGCTACCTTTTTCTTGTGAGCTAATTTTCTTGTTTGTGAAGTCTTTCCCTGATCCAGCTTGTGACCGACGGTTGGAGTATTTCCCCGTGTCTGGGCTTACGTGAACAATCAACTAGATTTACGACGTAACGCCACATCAGTACAAATAATCCCACCCCCGATCCGCATACATTTTTGGCATGGCATAAAGCCGCCTCCCACTCCTCCACAGAGAGAGCGAGGGAGAGAGAGAGAGAACGACCTCCACGTCCGCAAGCCACGAAAAATGTCCCGGAGTGACGAAGCGACTCGCCCTCTGGCGGGGCGCGGCTTGGCTGCCCCGGGTGGATGGATGGCGGTGCCCACAAGTGCTGTTGAACTCGCCTCAGTCAGCCAGAGGAGAGGAGGCAGAGGGGATGGCGGGGGCGTGGTGGTGGGAATGGCGATACACACACTGTTGCTCGCCCTCAAGGGGCAGCACCCGCCCCCTCCGGCGACTGAACTAGCTCCACCCCTCCTCCTAAGCCTTCGCTGCTGCTGCTGCTGCTGCCTCTCTCAAAAAGCAAGCAGGTAACAAAAGAAGGCAGATTTTTATTGGCGGCAGAACGACCTCCCTCTCTCTCTTAAGACGCCAGCACCCGCGCGTGAAACTGGTTCCAGATCACGTTGCATTGTTGGCCGCGGGGGGCGGAGTGTGGGGGATGGGGGTTGTTGCGAGGGCGGTTGTTGGTTTGTTGTATTCTCTCCTTTCCCTCCCCTCCCCTTATTCGGCTGACTTCTCTCGAATGAAAAAGGTTATAAAGGAAGTTATAGGAGTTCTTGGACAAGACGAGGGGTCCCGGGGGAGCGCGATTGATATTCTGACGGTAGCTCCTTCACTCCTGTCGGCGTGGAGGACGCGGGGTATCCGGGGGAAGACCAGTGGCGTGGCGGCGGAGGTTCTTTGGTTGTGGTGGCCGCGGCGGGAGGTTGACCGACGCCCAAGAGGTCATTTGTGTCGGCTCCTTGGGAAGAATTTTTTAAAGCTGAGTGGATCTTTCGTGATTCCACCCTATTCTATTGTTAGGGGAGAGTTGTACCGGGATCATTGGTTTCTGCAGGTTCAGACGCCCCGCTTAGGTTGCTTATCTATTTTAATTCCGACTAAATCCAAGGATGATATTTTTGAGTGGTATCACTTGTGTCTTGACGCTTACAGCCCCATACCCTCATGAATTTATTTGAGATCCAGCAACTTTAAGGGGAAATTACATTCACACTAATCATTTGGCTGGTAGAAAACGCGTAAGAAAAAGCAAATTAAGCCGATATTCTATCAAATTGATAGAATTATGGAGATATCTCGCGTTGGAGATTAAAAGATGGTATGCAATGTAAAAAAACCTAAGACTAAATAATACGCTGACTTCGCAATTGTATTTCTTCGTATTTTCCGCATAAGCGTGGCGATTTCTAATTATCAGTCCTTTTTGGCTTCGATACATCTTCTTTTGTCAATTTTATTACTATTAACTCTGAAGAATTTGTCTGTATTAAGATGATAAAAAAAACAAATCACTCCTTAAGACATGCTCTCGGTCATTGAATCGCGAATTTATTGAGATTCCCGTTTTTGGGTGGTGCTCAACGCAACCCTAAGACTTCTGATATTCCTTGCCGAAGTGGTGCCTGCACATGCTAAAACGTATCACATCATAACATTCCATTTCAAACAAGTCCGTCTCAATCGCATGAGGCGAGACAATATCCGTCTAGAAGAGACGTCCTTGGTATTTAAAAAAAAATCACCACTCCCATTTGTCTACCGCCAATTTTTTTTCGAGAACCAGTGTATGATATCACCTTTCTTTTTATGCATTTGCTATACGTCCTTCATTATCGCAGCCTTATGTCTCAATACACCAGCTATCTTCCGCGTCCCGGGTTATCTATGAGAAGATAAACATGCCAGATAAGGCAAGAAAAATGAACGACTTTAGATATCTTTGTTGCCAATCATTTCTCCCACGTGCACTTAAAATTATTATCAGTCACGTCCTCGTCAAGATCACAGAAAATAAATTATGACTTCACTGTAATCAACACGAGTACTGGAGGAGATTAACTTACTTTCGCCATAAGGCCCGTGCAGCCTGCTTCGATTAATTAATTCCTTTCAATTGTCAACCCAAGTCTTCTCCTCCATTGTTCAAGTACGTATCTACGCTTCCAGAGGTAATTAACGGCTGAGAAAAATACACCGCCTAGTCACTGGAGCGATGGGAAAAATGTGTCTGCAATCGCTTGATAATGTACAGCTTAAGGCGAGCTCATTACTTCAATGGAGTCATTAGCGATTTGTAGGTATTCCCGCTGTTTCTATCACGGTTCTTGGTGGGCATAATTCACTCCAAGTTTCGATGCGGAAATCAAAGAGAGAGGTTGAGATGGTTCTAAAAGGAGAAACCTCGAGAAACGCATTCGGATGGCATGGCAGGGAGGTTTTTGGCACATCTCCTGTCAAGATTCTTTTGTCTCCACATCTCAAGTCGTAACAGCGTCGCATTGCACCCTGGGACGTATCCGCCTCGGAGTCCTCTGATGTCGCCGCGGCGTTCTTTGACAACGCGCAGGTGTCACCGACAAGTTCGTTCACGTTTCCCTTAAATCTGTTCGAGCAACCTGATTGGTTAAAGTTCACATGAGTTAGTAGTCCTCGTGCTCATTAAACCGACGTAATCGTTCAGTTGATGGCGTTTAAATGTATTCACCATTCACTCACGAACCGTGAAAAAATCCTACAAATCTTTACGTAATTATGAAGGCTA
Source organism: Ischnura elegans (assembly GCF_921293095.1). Classification (NCBI taxonomy): domain Eukaryota; kingdom Metazoa; phylum Arthropoda; class Insecta; order Odonata; family Coenagrionidae; genus Ischnura; species Ischnura elegans. The sequence goes on from NC_060250.1 coordinate 81,502,695, forward strand.
CCGGTTAGTTCACAGTCCGATTGGTAGAGAAAAAAATCGTTGGTAAAAAAAATGCATGCAGGATTGAGTGGCAGAGATTCCATGGAAATCGTACAGAATTAGTCAACAAGTTTTAATTTGCAGGATTAAGCAGAATATGGGTGAGGATACCGAACGATAAGTAACACATTAAGTACGTCGTATATTTTTCATCTGTTTGTTGACTAATATCTTTCCTTAGATTATGTTACATTTACGAAGGGTAAAAATAGAGCTATCAAGGCACCTAATATCGCACGTATTAGGGACATTACTTTCATGCAAACGAGCACTTTTTGTCAACGACAGTGCAGACATTTACCCCTATGGCATTACGCAAGATTATTGTTTTGAGCATTGAAATATTTATGCATTCAGCGTCCAAAAAACTTTAACGTCCACTATGCGTTATAAATAAATAATATAGCATAAATTTTCATCGACTGAACGTGTATCAAACGATGAACTCACGGTCAAAAACCGAATGGGTGAGACTTTAATTAAGACTTTTGATTTCGGAAAGAATCATAAACCATGTTTCTTCAATGGCAATCATTTTTTATTTAGTTTTTATTTTCACCTGACGGATGAAATTTAGTACTTACCTCACCAGTTGGCATAGGAATGACATTTTAGTATCATCATTATTCGCTTAATTGCTTAGGTAGGCCTTACTAGTCAGTGAAAAAATCGTCTTGCACACGACACATCTTCCCAAGCAAGCGAGTAGTAAGTGTTTATTTGGAATGAATTTGCTCAAATTGTCTCAGAAAGACTTTTATATCTCCGATTAGGTGCAATTATCCAAGGACGAAGGAGATACGAGCGAGAATAATCTCTCAAAACACCTACGCCAATGAAAAACCGGGTTTTATACGAAGATGGCAAATGGTTTTCAAATTTAGCTCTCAAGACCATTAAAGTAACCCAGCTAACGATTTAAAAAAATGTCGCTCGCGACCATGGACATTTTTTCAAGGTTTCCAACAGATGGTGTCGAACTCATATCCCAAATTTTTCCTTGCGTCAGTGAACTCGATGTTTACACAAGATAGTAGGACTGAAGGCACTAGGAAATGATTGTATAGACCATTTGAGATTTATTTATTTACTCAGAAGTGTCCATTTTTATTTAAAGTTATGAAAAATCTGGATTTTTTTAAGAGAGAGATAATAATTAGAATTGATACAGTAGTTTCACTGATATCTAGAGATATTTTCCCGTGACGTACCTACGAGAAGCAAGCTGTTCATAGTTTTTTCAACTATTAAATGTTTAAAAAATGATCCTTTATAGAGCCATGCCTCCTTGGGTTCGTGTTTTAAGGGTGAGCGGTATTAATAACACATAAAACTTCGAGGAAAATTAAATTATTAGAATGAACATCATTATTTCTTATGCGAAAGGTCTGGCAACTGGTCTGAAGTCGTGATGGAAACCACTCGCTACGTGAATAACTGTCTGTTACCTTCACAGGGAAAATATATAGTTACAAAACGACGAATGCTTAATATTTTATACAATTCGCAAAAAAAGGCATGGTTTTCGAACATGTGGAGAGTAATTGAACTTTTATTTGTTGATTAGAGTCCGATGATTTAAAATAAAATAAAAACACTTCAAATATAAACAACCATAATGTCACTAATATCCGTAAGCATTACTCCTCATATTAATTGTTATCTAAGCAGCCTAAATTTACCGAGTTTGGCTCGAATTATATTCATCATGTTTGACTTTTGTCATGTCTATGTACTGAGGCACGCCTTCTATTTTTTTAAATGGGGGAAATCCATCGCCTCGGGTATTTTCAACAGAATATATCGAGATATCGACCTAACAATCGAGGAGTTGATGTTCGGAAGGAAAAAAATAATCCACGAGCATGGAGTTTGCAGGGAGTGAGAGAAAATTCCGCAAAGGTCGTTCCGCACTCGGGCCTCCGAGATCGTCACTTCCGGTGCGAACTTCGCGTGAACGATTGTTGAGCGAGTTAACTCTTGGCGATGGCCGCGAGCGCATGAGGGCGTTAACACGTTTTGCCTTCGGCTCGCTCTTTTGTGTCCGCGTGCCTGATTCTCTCGCGATCCTTTAAAGCCGAGGGAAGAAAGAGAACTAACTCCTCTTCTTCATGCTTGACCTTCTACGCTCGCGCCCCCATGAATAAAAATGCTCGTGCAAACTGCCACGGTACCGTAAGGTTTCGGTTTCCACCCTATATAGTCAAAGAGGATTAAAAAAAACACCTCAGCTCCGACAGACCCTGGTGATCCACTCTGGCATCAATTAAATACAGTTATCACTAGTGCAAAAAATTATAGTGTGTGAAATATGGGGAATTGTTAAGAATGATCGCATGCTTTCATGCCCTTATGACGATGGACGATTCGTTCATCGAAACGTCGGCCGTGATGGAGAAGGTGACCCGGTGGAAATACCGAGTAACCTTCCACGATGGGGAATTGTTACTTTATTTTTGTAGATTGGTAACTCACTGGATGAGTAACGCAAGGGGTGTTCCCCGTACATTTCTATTTTATCTTTACCTCTTGTTCCCTAAATGTTAAGTTCTAATTTTGGCTGTAGTCTTATTTCACGTTTGCGGTTTGAAGTACAACTCTTGAGGTGAAATACATTATTGCACATATACGTATGAGAATTTATTTATTTATTTTACACACCACCGAAAACAGCACTATTCGGCCTTTACATCGGGGTTGTTAACATTAACAATCCCAAACATCCATACCCTGGGAAAGGGTAACTTACCCAGGCGGGACTCGAACCCGCGACCTTCGGTTTGGCAGGCGAGGACTTTACTCCTCCGCCACCGAGGCCGGCAATACTCCGGTGATAAAATTACGCAAATCAGCTTCCTGCAAGTATGGTATGCATAATATTATACAGTGGCGCCTGAAACCATATGAGTTATATTTCCCATCACATGGGCTAAAAAGCCAAAAGAAACAGAACATTTTTTTCCGAAATTATATGTCACCTTAACGTTTGGAAAACCGGTTCTTCGCGTGTTTAGAACATTCTTGGCATTTATAAAAATAATTCTAACCGAAAAAACGTCCTCTGGGTATTAAGCAAGCTTAATTTTTTTCAAGAATGACATAAATCATTCATTTTTTCATAATCCCAGTGGGTATTGTTCTCGAGGCGGTAAGGGGCAGGAAAGCGTAGAGTCCCTTATTAATACCAATTTTTAATGATGATGAGCCTCAGGTCCGGAGACAAGAAGAACTCTGGGGCGGTGATTAAGTAGGGAAGGGCTCGTGACACTGTGGTATCCGCCTCCTTCAGTCCGTTCCCAGTAGCCCATGGCAGTGTGCCCAGATGAATTGCTTTTGCTGCAAGCCGGTCATTGAATCTCCCGCTGGAAATCCATGAGCTACCGTATGAAAACCTCCCCGCTCCTAACAGCTCGAGTAGGAGGAGGAGAAGATAGCCTCTCGACCTCAATAGCGGCAAGTATCACGAAACTCAATTTATCAGAGAAAATTTTCACGGCATAAAAATACCGGCATACGCACACATGCCAGCAGAAGAGAGTCAATTTTCAGACGCATTCTATGGCGTTTTGATTCTTAAATCGTGTGAAAGTGGTATCCTCAACTCTTTTGAGCTGCTTTATGGGGGTCAATACAAAAACGCCATATTTAGACGAAAACAAAAGAGAACAGAGACGGAATGCGTGCTCGATTGCTCGTAAAATGATTTGGCTATTGCGCCCACTCCAGCGCAAAACAAAAGCCATCACAAAGCTCTGCGTCCCAACCGATGAGATATTCGGTAAATGTTTTATAGGCTATGCAAAACATCTTCTTGGTTGTGTTTCTGTCCGTTCTCGACATGACTCATGGCATGGTGATAGCATAAAATAATACTGGCAAGCGGTACTCGCGAACAAGGATATCCTGTTTCGGAACTTCGAGATAGTGCGCACTTCCTTAGCTGTTCGACTACGCCTTGCTTGCTAAATTGAAGCTAGGTCTCCTCGGACTTGAGTTAATTAATGCTTCTCGAAAAACTGAAACTCATCGATGAGCACTAACTAAGAAGAGTTTAATTAGTGCGCGAGTTAATTATCTCGTGCGTAACAGATTATTAAGTGAAGATTACATTTTTTTATTTAAAATGAAGATTACCCATCAGTTGCTGATGACGATATTACTCCGCGGGAATGCAAGAAAACATTTTTTTTCACTAAACAAATGCCCCATCTTTCTCAAGTCATTCTTTCGTAGACTATATTTTATAAAAAATTGTGTGATGTCATTGATTGAAAGCTTTGCTGGCGAAGTGGAATAAATGAGCTACTGATCAGTACCTAATCATTTTTAAACAACGGCCAATGCAAAGCATTCACGAACACATACAGTTTTCACCGAAAAAAAAACTCATCAAGAAAGGGGTATGAACACGGTCTTCAACCTCCACAACTTTTTATGTTCAAGCGTGTCATAATATTTTAGCTGAGAAAAAAGATGATAGAAATACAGGTAGTTTGTCTAACTGAAACAATCAAAACTGATTGGTAAAAAAATACATTTTGCAATCTTCAATACAAAATCAATTGGTATATGCTATGAATCTGCGTTAAAAAAAATTATGTCCATGTCATTGTTTTATTGCATAAATCACTCGTATTTTTTATCATTGCAGGTATGTACACGTGGAGGAAAGGAGTAAGGAGTTTGAAGATAAGATCCATACGATCCATGGTCACCGTAAGTTGAACTCCCGAGTACTCCATTTTCCTCGGCACACCAACTTTGTGGAAAACCGCAGCCAAAGTATGGTGGATGCCTGGCGTTCCCTCACCCTCAATGGATTAATTTCGCGTGTTTTCTGGGGTTAAAACGAGGTGAACTACCTACGCATTCAGTCATGAAACCAAACGGGCGAGTAGATGTCGAGGTCTTCGGGTACCAGGGTGTGGTTTCAGTGACATTGGTGTTTGACACCTTTAAAATGACATGTATTCGGTTTATTTAGTGGCCTTACCCCTCGTGCTTCTGATTCATTTAATCCAATAAGTTTTAGAGGAAAATCTGGAGTTGAAAAATCCAGCATGCCGTGGTAGGCAAATTTGAATTTTTCCCTCATGAACGATAGAGTTTAACCTCTCTTTAATCAATCGAAATCTTCCACAGAATATCACAACTAAGCTTAAGTCGACGCTTCGTTCATATTTCAGTGGCGAAGTTACCATTCCATGAAAAATTCCATTGAAAAATAATGCTGTCTTGGCTGAAAGGGGCATTTTATTTTGACAAAAGCTTTCCATCTTTTAAAAAAAATCCCACGAAAATTATTCTAAATCACTTTTATATCATTTAAAGAAAAAAAATCAAATTTGATGGCAATAAGCGACTTCATTTCGAAGTATTACCTCCTTTACTGTGGAATTAATATTTACGAGATTTAAATGACCTTCTTTTCGCTTCTTCTGCGGGTCCCAAACGTTGCTCCAGCGCATGGTTGATCTAATTTTTCTCCATGCGTGGACGCGAGCAACGTTATGCACTCCCATTAGAGTTTCAGCGTTTCCGAAAAAATGAGAGAAAGGAAAGCTTCGGACATGTAATCAAAAGCTGCCGTTTGGGCTCACTAACGCCTGTCCATGACCCAAAAAAATGCCGCTGTGGCGATTTTCGATAGCGAGAAAAGGAAACAAGGAAAAGGGCCTCTATAAAAACCCAAGCGAATTATTTCGTGAGAGATTTTCATTTTGACAAGGTAATCCGAAAACCGATACGTTGTCGCTATCGAGCTTCTTGTCCGTCCAATTAAGGCCACGGTACTCTGTAGAGAACACAGGCGCAGTGAGTGCAATTCATTTTTGAGAACTTATGAAAACACGCATGTCCTTCCATCAGCAGGATGGCGTCATGATTTCATAATGAGATTTTTTGTGTACATTTTATGAAACACCTTTGATAGGCATTAAATATTTTAACTAATAACTTCAGGCTTTACTTTGTAAAACCTCTCCATATTGGTAGTAAGGAAATAAAACTTTGTAAGGTTCACTGTTATTTAATTATGGGCACGACCCGGGTTTCGTAACTTGGTTACATCGTCAGGTGACAGATCTTGCATGCATCATACATTTATACACAAAGTACACATGTAACTGTGAGGACATCTATTGGAAAGGAAAAGGGCGGGTTGAAAGAGCGGGGGTGAGGGTTAAACACGGACTGACCCTCGTCCCAAATCAAGGCTGCCCCTTTCCCCCTTTCCCCCCACCCCCTCTCCCTATTTCAGTCCGTGTTTAACCCTCACCCCCGCTCTTTCGACCAGTCCTTTTCCTTTCCAATAGATGTCCACACAGTCACTTGTGTACTTTGTGTATAAATGTATGATGCATGCAAGATCAGTCACCTGACGATGTAACCAAGTTACGAAACCCGGGTCGTGCCCATAATTAAATAACAGTGAACCTTACAAAGTTTTATTTCCTTACTTCCAATTAAATATTTTGCTCAATTCTATTAATTAGTCAACTCTATTTGTGATTGCTTCAAACAATAAATTCTTGGTTGACAAGGAGATATCTTGCTGGACTTAGACTGAATTTGAAATCTTTTTCATCAATGCGTTTTCAGCCTGAAACGAATAAAATCGACGCCTCACCTTAAAAGCTGCCATCGCGATAATGGACTCACGAATAAGAATTGGAAGCGGGGGCATTACTCTGAATGATTACCACTATCTGAGAACAGAAGCAATGCCCACGCGATATTGATTGGTGCTTCTGTGGGTAATGAAATTCTAGTGGTGAGTGCAGCTAGTGCGTTAGGCAGAGAAGTTTGCATACCTCGGGGTATCTGCTGAAATTTCATTTCTGTTCGACCAAATTATGATGCGAAAAAAGTTTTTTTATCGCTCCAATTCGTATATTTATTTCCTCTGGCCTTATCCTTTAGGTTCTGAGACGTTATCGCGTGAACTTAGTGCCCCTAACATCTGATTTTATGTTTACTTTCCTCCTCCGATTGTCGCAACTTGAGTGAATCATTGGGATGATGCATACACATGCTTTCACAGCCGTAGTGGCTATTTCAACAGAACAGCCATAATAGCCAAGCCTGAGGAATGTGGGTCTATTAATGCGTAGAATGACAAGTCACACTTTGACAACACTTACAATTAGTTCGATTATATGTGCTGAAAAGTCGACAATACGTCACTCATAATGCAATTAACTAATTGATTATTAGTTCTATCAAATCGTTATTTAAACCTTTGTTAAAATATATATATATATATCAGGCAAAATAATACATCCAAAGGCAAATTTTAACACAACGTAATCTAAACTCTTTAAAATAATTTGTGTAGAAAAATATCATTTTTGAGCCTTGACGATCCTGCAAGTTTATTTTCGCGACGGGATGACTATTAATATATTTTTTCATGAAATTCAAAGTGCCACTCTGTATTTCGGGTCAGTACCATAACTGCAATAGTGCCTAAATCCAGGGAACTCTTGAGAAGGCATGGCCTGTAGCTTTAGAGTTCTACAAATATCATATTATCATAACTGATCGCCACGTTTTGACTTTTATTATAAGTATTTCACATTCTCTCCATGCAATCATCGCCATCATACGAGAATTTAATAACAACAATATTTATCGGACATATTAGATGACTATTATTTACACACACGTCACAGGATTGAAAACATATCCTGATAACCTTGGATTGTATATTTTTAATCAGTTAGCCCACAGGTTTACCCCTCACGATCGCCGACGATAGATGGCGGCGCAGATACAAGTTGAAGACGATGACAGCAAAAATCTTATTCCGGAGATGGCTCATCAAGATCTAGCAACATCGCGAAGGTACGATCTCTCCGTTGTTAAAAATATATCAACCATGTCCTTGTTAAACGATATCCTCGGATATTGTGGACGGATTCCACACTCGCGCACACGACTTCGACTCCCGCGCTAAAAACTCTTCAATATCCGCGCATCACCATCGACACAACAAGGTCAAACCACAAAGAGTGGGAGGGCACTGGGGGGGAGGCTTATGGAGTGGGGATTTTGCGATCGCTTATCTAACTCCCTCGTTGTCGAGATCTCCTGTCCACTGGGCATCTTAGACGTCAACTGTTTCGAAATAGAGGTTCGTTCCCCTATCGTTTACTCGCGACATTAAGTTTACTCCATATTCATTGCCTGCATCTTCAAATACTCGGTTAATCGAATCAAGCGTTTTTTTAGCTCGTCAAGGCCTATTGGCACCATTGGTTTCAGCCAAAAAGTAAGGACATCCCCCTCTTTACGGGTGCCAAAAAAGGAAGTTCATCAGATTTGGGCAATGTAGGAAGTCATTCATCTCATGATGATTAATAATTTCACTTCGTGTTTTCTAATATAAAATTTATTAACTTCCGTTTCGGCGTTCACGTCATCTTTATGCCTGACCTGAAGATGACGGAACGGAAGTTAGACAATTCATTTGATAACTTCAATGAAATTTGTGAAAGATCATCGAGGCGTCATGCCCTATGCTCTACGAGCTGAAACGTTTTGAGCGCATTTAAATAATCCTGCATAAATAACTGCATTAGTTTGTTTTCCAAGGCAGAAAATTTCCACTCCGTCCACATCACCGAAGACCTGGAAGCATTGCCTTCATTTCAATATGTGACGTATTCATTCTCGGTTTTTAAAAGTGCTTTCCCTAAATCAAGAAACTCAAGTTGGACCGTGAACTCGGGACTCTTTTGCGTCTTTTAGAAAATTCAGCTTCCAGTTCGCGCTAGTTTCAGTTTTCCTCAATTTTCCATTGGAGGAAATTCGTGGATAAATCACAATTTCCAATCGATCCTCACTGTTTTCTATTTCTTTTCTATTACAAGCTATTTTTCTTCAATTTTATCGGCGGTGCCCACTCAATTGTGCGGAGTTCAGAGTGTTTAGAGCAGGTTTGGATTCGCACTAGCGCAGACTTCTGGAGTGGGGTTTATTTAGGCCGGATGTGTGTGAAATACGGAAGGGGAGTGGGGAAATGCTTGGCGGAAGATGTTTTCCTCTCAGACGCAACACCACGCAGCACCCTTTTCTTCAACTCGAAAAGATAGGAAAGATGTTTCGACAGATGACAACTGATGTGAGCCATTTGCATTTAACCGCTCGCGAGGCATTCTTAAACTAACCAGAAATGAGCCGAGAAAAATTAATATCTCGGTCGAGAAATACATTTTCGGGCAAGGATTCCTGAGCAAAGATTATGATTTATGGGGATGAAAAACGATTGGTGATGTATGATGAGACGGAAAATTGCTATTAAAAGCGTTGAATTTTGCTCGATACAAATGACGCTTGTTGTTTGTTTGTTTGTTCAAACGTCGACTAGATGATGATCAATGCATTTTTTGCATTCAAAGTGAACTAAACTATCAAAATTCCTATGAGAAAACAAAACACGCCCTTGATGTGATTTCGAGCATAATTGCACATGGAATTTTTTAAGCTCTTTTATTTTTCCTTTTCTTTTCAATTACATGAGGGATAATACCATGTAAACCGTCACGGTCATGTTTTAATTTTTGACATCTTTCAATAATTTCATCACTTTTCAATGGAAATCTTTAACTTAACGAGTCCTCAATCATGTATGAATTGATGATTTAATTTTTTACCGACAGTGAGAGGAAAGAAATAACAGATGCGGTTTGTGAAGAATTGGTCTGAGGATTTGTAAGGAAATCGGCTCGTTGAGAGAAAAATTTAATAGTTATGTCACCAACAATGCATTAATTGGAAAGTTCTCCTCTTGAGTGATCTCTTCTCAGGCTGAGGTGACTCAACGAAATACACAGATCGAGGAATGCGGCTGGGAGGAGTCGAAATTTCATCGAGAAAAATGAACGCCATTTCTCATCCGAAAGTTAATGAAGTGTTCGCGCACGCAAAAAATCTGGATACATTCCCCATACTCCGAGAAAAACATGAATTTAACAAGATAACTGAAGTTCGTTAAACATACGTAAGACTCTTCATTTAATGGAAATAATTACTTAATATAGAAAAAATCCTTTTATTAAACGACGCAGTAAAGTGCATTTCAATGTCTTCACAGGAAGAGCTAGAAAAGTTACCCCATAACCTGCACACTTACTTTCTAAGCCGCCTTAAGAAATTTTGGAACGGAGCAAAAGCAGTGATTCATAAAATAGTTCGCTAATACTAAGAAAATATAATAAAAGTGTATTTATATGGGGTAGTAATCAAAGCGCAATAGGGTCGCAATTAATCCTGATGCCTCAAGAATTTCGTGGGGCTACGAATGTTGTTGCAATTTACGAATATACGCAGAAACATAGCCGAAGCATGGAAATCAAGCTAGCAAAACGTGAATGGACTTGCGCAAGAACTTTGTTTGCTTTATACTTGTGGAAAAAAAATTATATAACTTGGACGATATCCAGACACCGAGTTGTTTCCAAAGTTTTCAGCGAAGATTTATTACATCCGCATGGAGCTGGACATGAGTGGGGTATCGTGGGTTCTCAACGACGAAAGCAGTAGAAGAGGGGGAAAAAACAGAAATGCCTCGGATCAAAGCCCTCGCATAAATAAAATATTTATCCGAGAGATTTGAACGATCAAATAAACTGCGGTGAGTGGCCTCCGGTCCTGTTATGCGTAAAGAAGAAGATGGGGATGAGACTAAATTACCGCCTTGCTAAAAATTCCACTCCCCACCTTCCTCCTACAGCTGTGTTCCCCTCTTCGCTGGAGAGAGGATATAAGCGAAACTGCGGTGGAGGTCGCGGGTTATTGCCATTGGGAGGTCGAGAGAGAGAATAGCCACGAGGGGAAGGAAAGAATAACAGCAGACGGAAGAGAATATGGATACACACAGTCGGAATTCATAAAGGGGGTCTGCCCCGTGTAGAAGTCGTTGTCTCCTCATGCAGGCACTTCGGGCGCACTTTCATTGGGTTTCAAAATGTCCGCAGTGCGGAGATAAGTGAAGAGCGATTTATTTATTCTCGATGCTTGCAATAAAGTAGTCTAAAATGCGAGGAATAGCGTTTAAAACTCATGAATTTCCGTAGATTGTATCATCACGAATAAAACATCTCGATCATAGCTTCTTTCCTCGTGAAATTCTGACCGCTCTGCACGTCAGTGACGCGAATTGCGACTTAAGTAAACCCTTTTTACTGTGCAATGGGTGATAACGTATACAGTGGCCGACTGCAAAAATCCTATTTTGTAGTATTCGTGAGCAGCATAGGTAGTGCAGGGACACGCTCGGACACAAAAGTTGAATCCATAATGAAATATTAACAACACTTTAATATATAACACTTGGCCGGCCTCGGTGACGGTGGGGTAAATTCCTCGCCTCCAAAACCGTAGGCCGCGGGTTCGAATCCCGCCTGGGTATGTGGTCCCTATCCAGGACATGAATGTTTGTGTCGTGCTTTGTTAATACCTCCGTTGTAAATGTCAGTTTGCTGTTTACGGGGAAATTGGAAACAAATAAATAAAATAAATATACCGACTCTACTATCGACCATGGTTCGACACTATGATATTTTCAAAGTACTGGCAATGATAGAAGTGTGGAAATTACCATCTGTTATTTACATTTCATCATGTATATATCGCATTTCCACCACATCAATCCTGAAACGATTTCACATAAAAAGTTGAGTTTTCAACTTGCATGCCATTAGCCATCCAGCCATTCTCCTGTTCCCCATTCGCTTTCCTAACTTCAATCCCACATAGCAGGAGAAATGATGATGATGATGATCCCCTTTCTCCCTTTCCATCTCTCCCAGGACGACTTTCCTCCTTCACCGCTACCGCTGCTGCTCCTCGCCTCCCGACAAAGCCAGTCCTCTCCACAGATCCGCTTTCCCCATCCTTCCCTCCGCCGCTGTGACCCCTATATTCATTTTAAGCCCGCTCTTTTGTGCCCCGTCTTCTCTTCAGTGTGGAGCGCTATCGTGGGAGTACTCTCTAAGCGTGCCACCGCGAACCCCGCAGTCCTGGCAAGGGACAATTCACAGCTGGTAAAGGAGTATCAGCCTGGTTTTGTGCCTTCTCGTTCCGAGAGTCAGGGTTCAAATCCCGGAGGGGAGAGATTTTTTTGTTAGGTCACCAGATCCCTGCCCAAAGGCTTTATGGAGACCACTTCCGTCGAATAGGACGTTGAGCTCTGGCCACTTGGCGGCTTTCGTTAAAGGCCTGTTTACAGGGTACATTAACACATACGGGTTAATTTCTAGATGTATGAACGCGAGAATGAACGCCAAAATGCACCGTGTAACGACCCAACTTGTACGAATGTATGCACAGAAAATAGAACCTGTTCTAATTTGGTTCATGCATTCGTACATGTTCCGTTCCGGTCCACAAAAATCATTCACGCAAACGTACATTAACTCGTACGTGTTAATGTATCGTGTAAACAGGCCTTAAGAGCAGGTTAATCCGGGGTATCTTTCAACCCTTCCCAACGGCGCGAATGGCCTAAAGTTGTCCTTTGTCTCCTCTAAATACATACCTACCCACGATTTGGAAGAAAAGCGCCAGGGTTCTTTCCACCGCGGCTATCCGCGGGATTGTGTTTCAGTTCCTGCAAGGATGTTAAACCTACTGCAGTGGTTTTTTCCAAGTATGATTTTGTTTATTAGTCCTAATTTAACTTCCTCGTTCCCCAGGTTTTTCATGCTATTTGATTTATTTAATCTTGGATATATTGTGAAAGACAACAAGAACCTTCCTTAAGTGCACCTACCCAAAAAAGTTTAAACCCTCCTGGAAAAATAGTGGTCAAGTTAACAGAGAAAATTCCATTTCTTGGCATTAAATGAACTTCGAGGAGAATTACAGGCGACGGTCGAGGGACGTTAACGGAAGTAACACCTCTCCCTTCAGCGGATACACGAATTTCGCATGTCGATGACTTATTACGGGATGAGCTGTACCCTCACGTGCCAAACTCACCATTAAATTGAAAAAATGAGTTTTATTCTTCCACTATAATGAACTCTCCATCACCCCTAGCGAGCAACATCAGGATCCTCTCCATCCTAACTCAGGGACGCATTACGATCGTTGTTTTAGAGAAGAGCGTGTAATTTTCGTGACGCAAGGGTTGTATGCAACACCAATCAACGGAATAGGTGTTCTGGAGGATTTGCCTGAGAAAATCGAAATATATGCATCGCCAAAACTTAGTGATATCATGAAATGAATATTAGAAATGGAAGATAATGATTACCATTTCAGTGGTTCCCGAGGAATAACGAACGAATAGTTGAGAATGGTGGTCGCCTCCTTACTCAATTCATCCAGACTGTTAGGATTCCCAAAGTAGTCCTTATTTCAGCAAATCAACCTTGGTAGACGCAGGTGACCTCAGGTGGTGAACCACTCCCAAGCGTCCTCAATCTCCACGAAAAGGACCATCTTCGCTAGAGCACTCCCATCTTCACTTTCCCAACGCCCTGTCAAGCTCCCTCACTTGTCAACACTAGGTCCACTCTGCCACACCTTTGGCTACACTTTCCTTTTTTCAAATTTTTCCACTTTTCCTTCGTCAACTCTCGAAATATTTTTTCTGCGAGAAGTAAAACTTTTCTCTAGCCGGAGAAAATAACTGTCGAACAGATGAAATCTTGACCTATGCAAATAAGTATCACGGAGACAATTTTTCCGCAGGCTAACAGTAAGGGCAGGGATGGTGTGGTAGGAGAAGGATGGTTACACCAGATTTATTTGAGACAAAAGAAGAATTAATACATGGCTAGCTACCCATAGACTCCATGATCAGCTTGGGAATGCGTCATTCATGGGATGTGAAACGTCTATAACAATATATCGATTATTACAAGAATTAATTTAAATATTAATTTATCCACAAATTATGACTGTCATCGTCATAATCCTGAGATAGATCGTGGGTGAGTCAGGAATGTTAGTAAAATATTCACTAAAGCTTACCCTTGTGTTAATCTTCATGGAAAGCCTAGTTAGGAAAGTTATGCGGAGAGCTTGACGCATATGCGAGAATCACCCTGAAGACCAATTGAGATAATGGAAGCGACTAGGTAAAAAAACGCGATGCATTGAGACTAACGCTGATAAGATTATGTGTACGTATGTGAGGGACGCACACGAAATAAACTAAATGAAGGAAAATTGCCTTCCCCTTCTTTACATCTATCACAAAATTTCACTGACCACTCGGCTATATTTTCTGAAAAAAACATCGCGAACACACGAGGATTATATTCTGTATCTGATTCCCCTCGCACAAATACGATAAATATTATAAAAAATACTCAATACTAATACGAGGGAGGGAAGAGAATCTTTCGTGAACAGTAAAAATACCATAAAAGGTATATCACAGAGAAAGATTTCCCGTCCCATGCATACCGATAAGGTCGTTGGCACCAAGATTTCAGACTTGACTGCACATCCAGAAACACCTTCTGTCCTTTCCCAAAAATTTGGAAGCCCAAAACTTTCCGTATGTGTGTGTGTGTGTTTTCTGTTTTTTTTTATTTATTTTCGAGAATTCGCCTTGGGTCGGTGCCCGGAGTCGTCCCTTAAAGGTCACCGTCTGGAATTATCTCATCGAAACATCTCTCGGTCCGTCTCGAACTTAGCTTTGACCCCTCTCCCAAAACTGATGGCCGGCTTTCGTTAAAGGCTTGGAGGTGTCCCGTGGGTTAAGGTCAAAATCCCCGAGCCAGCCACCTGGAGAACTCGATGGAAAAAAAAATTATAATGATTTCCCCCGAAGCGTTTGTCCTCTGGAAGCTTGTGTGCACGACATATGGAGCAGCATTTCGACGTTCGTACATACGCGAACCCATTCGCGGAATTAGATCTGGGTCCATTTCCTCGACAAGCATCCTTGCACACGTACAAGCTTTCGGGTTTACGAGATGAATATTTGCTTTGGCAAATATCGTAAAAAAACACTCGCTGGTTCATTCACCACCGTATTTCAGAACATCACCATGAAGAGATGCGTGTATAGCCACAGAGTAATAGCGTAGTTGGACAGTTCAAGCGGAGTCTGCTTCGAAAGCTTGATATGAGTAGAAAAATACACATGCTCTGTTTTAAGTAATAGTTTGGTACTCACCATAGTGGTTCTCGTTCGGTTTCTCTGTGATGAATGCACCGCCGATCATATGTTCACATTAATTTCATCTTTAATTGAAGATGGAACTTTGTTAGCTGGAATTAAACTCTGTATAGTGTGGCTAAAAATTTTGGTACGAGACAAGAAAAAACAGTAGAAATAACCTTGCAAAACTTGAAAGGAATAACATTATTGAATTCTAAAAAAATGGGAAGTATGTACGGAAAAAGTGAATTTTTAGCTACATAGAAATAGGTAGTCCGAACGTAATCCAAGAGAATGGGTTGGGATACCAGTCCGGACAATAAAGGCCGTTTTACACGGTACACGGAACGCAATGTGACGTACATGCGAAGGCGCAATCAAAATTGCGTCGTGTAAAGCGGTGAATTGCTAGAACACTTGCGAGAATGGGTGGATGAGAGACGGCAAAATAGCCCCTGTTCTAATTTCGTTCACGCATTCGCGCAATTCCACGCCATTTTAGAAATTAATGCAGCTCTAACCTGCGCAATTCCGTGCCCCATGTAAAACGGCCTTAATACATTTCCGCAATTTTCTAGACTTTCATTTAGTATAAAATACTTGTTTTTCTAAAAGATCTTTTGTAATAATTATGAGAACTCTTTTTAGCAAATTCTAATGAAATTCCCTGAAGTAATTTGAAAACGTGGTGAATTTCACAAAAAGTAAGTTTTGCAATACCAGTTAGTTGATGAGAGGATGCCCTTTACATAGCTCGGAATTGCGACGCGAATATCACTTGATCCTACCTATCCCATCTGTCCAGCGTCAGCTCCTAAGTTATTCGCCTCATTTATAAAATTTGGCGAAGGATTTGGGTCAAGATTCATCGCGTTCCTCCGCCGCTTCCACATCATTCGGCACAAATTTGCCAATCGGCATTCAAGACGACCTCAAGCGGCAGGCGACCTTACGATTTCCACCAAGGAGCAACACGCGTCGATGTAAGCTCCGGCGGTTGACGAGGGCAGAGCGAACACGAAGCTATTTGATGGTAACTCATATTTCCATCAGCAGCTTTACGATGGACAAGCCACTGGTCAGAAACTTTCCTGTCGATGGAGAACTAGTAACGTTCATTATTTAGATTACTGCGTAACGCCTGAATTTTGAAATTATAATGGGTGCAAACGTTTGGACTTCAGCGCCTGTCAGCCACTGTACCCATTCACGAGTATTGGAAAAATTTAGTACCACCGTCGTAAAAATCTTATAAAAGAGCTCTTTAAAATAATGGGTATAATTAAAGTAGATTCTTTCTTGGGGTAATTTCTGCTCTTTTACTCCCCGGTTGAGCGTGGTTACCATAGCCTACGCCAAGGAAACGATAATGTGGTGGTTATCATTTAAAGTTCGCGACGAAAAAGGCCAATAAATTATGCCAGTGGGAAAGTTCATACTTTTTTCTCGGAGAGAAAAAAAATGTATGAACCCAAAGTGCAAAAAAAAAGTAGCACGAGGAAATATGAAACCGCAGTGTTATCTCTACAGCCCTTTAGCCAGCTGGCTCGCTAGCGTAACGCGCAATAAAAATTAGCCGGACGCGTTGAATTCAACGCAAATTGCTCGTACTTCTTCGGTAATGGAAGTAGGAATTCGCGCGTTGACGGGAGTGGTTTTTTTCTAGTGCTATCTTCTCCTTGTTTTTCATTTATCGTGGCGGTTTAGCTAGAAGATGGACTAGAGTGGCTCATTCGAGCGTGACGAAGTGCAGAGTTGCGTTCGAGGTGAGGAAGTGCATGTTTGAGTCCCCTCCTCATCCGCCCCTTTGAACTTCCACGACGCCATGCACAAACTGGGCGATACGAAATACTCAGGATTCCTTCGTTATCTAAAGGAATCCAAGCACAGTGGATCCTCCAATGCCATATATTTTCAACATCACATCCCATCCGTATTTCAAGCTCAGGTCCTGGATAGCACTTCCCTCAGGTGAATTTCAACATGGATCAGAAAATCGACTGAAAAAATCTAGTATGAAGGATGGAAAACCTCCAAAATAGGAGTTCAGTCTCACGTCCATAAAAACAATAAATTTTATTTGCATTCAGCGTAACAACCTTTTTGCCGCGGACTAAACATTTTTCATCAGAAAATAAGTAATTTAAAAATTAATAATGGGCAACAGTTTTTTTAAGGTATTAAGAATGACACAGAGCTTCACAGTGAAACTTACACATAAACTCATGTGAGAAACCTAGACCCGATATAGTTATCAATATCGCAAATATTATAATATTTCTGGGAGGTCAGCATGTGATAAATATCTGTGACAATAATGCACACATAAATCATTAATATATTTTGGCAGCCCAAGATCATTAGACCTCCCTTTCTCCCAGCTACGTGAACGATCATGTATGTAACGTCTTCTGTGGCACGAATTTTTACCCAATTTTCAAAATTTAGTTCCTTGTCTTGAATATCCATTAATATTTCGTGCCCAGCGGTATTACTCACGAGTATGCGGTCACGCTTCTGTATATACCGTGAGCTGAAGCTTGTTAATGCATAGCCATCTGGAGGTCATCTGCGGGCAATTAAAACTCTATACGAGATTAATTCGAGAAACTTCCTTTTCCTCCACGTCGCTTATTAATACGAAATACCACCACCACCCAGCACTTGGAAGGTGGGGCATAATGATGAGAATGGAAAAGAGAGCGTCCTCCAAGAGTAATTTTCATAAGAAGGACCCAAACGACCGGACATATGTTCTTGAAAATTTCAAGTAATAACTCTCTCTCTCTCTCTCGAGGGAGAAACGAATCTCGGAGAGTTTCTTTTGAGACTGTTTCATCTCCCTCCTGAGGCGTCATTTATTTTCAGAATGCAGACTACTGAAGCGTCGATGAACGAAAATAGCCGAGTCAGGACATAGGCCCGGCCACTTCGAAAGACCCTCCTTAATTATTACGCCGTCATCGCCCAAACGAATCCACTGCATTAGTATTCAAAACGCTCGTGTCTCTATGACTGCACTTTCATTTTTATCGAAGGCTATTCTTCAACACCACTTTCACTGTGTTGATACATATATATTTTTTTACCCCGTCTATGTCCCCCGTGTGCGCGGGTTCGTCATTATCCTTGATTGCCCTCACGCTATCCAATGCGCCCTTGATAACCAAAAAGGAGTCGCTCTGGCGTAATAACTTATTTAAAATACCCAATGGCGTATACATCTCGGACGCAGCCGATAATGTTTCACTATCGTTATATCTTGGAGAGCCTCCGGCCTCGAAACTCAACCCGTGTGAGGGGTGCGGCCATGAATCTATAAGAATTCTCCGTCGGAAGTCATAAGACTCCTTGGTAGGGGTGATCCAACTCTAGATGTTAGGACGAACCAAGGTGGCCAGATTGCCATTATTTTTTCTGATGGCCTGAACACGAATAGTTCTATCCAGAATGTTACCTTGTATTGGCTCCCTCTAAGTAATGGAGTCTGAAGTGTAATCGAGTCTGAAGTATTCTTACAGGCGTGATATCGTAGAATTGGCTATCGTTGTATAGACGACTTACAGTTTTACTTGGAGAGAATAATGAGTGGAATGACTGAAATGGATTCACTCAAGTACACGATCGAGCTTTTAAATCATTAACTCTCATCTATGCTATCATCCGTAGTTGAAAACTGTATTTAAAAAATAAAATTT
Source organism: Ischnura elegans (assembly GCF_921293095.1). Classification (NCBI taxonomy): domain Eukaryota; kingdom Metazoa; phylum Arthropoda; class Insecta; order Odonata; family Coenagrionidae; genus Ischnura; species Ischnura elegans. The sequence continues at coordinate 81,521,556 of NC_060250.1, forward strand.
TATATCCTCATATAAAATTGCTTTTAGCAGCCGAGTGTGCCCTCTCGGGTACAGAGCACAGGGGAATATACAGCTCAATAATGGAAGAGTAAATTGGTGAAAAGAAAATAAAAAAAGTAAATTATTCTCAGTACTATAAATTCTCAAGTACTCAGTAATTTCCCTTTACCTGAAGCGTATTAAAATTACTTTCCGTTGTGCGTTAAATATATTTGAGCAGTAGGTAGGTATTTTTTTAATTACAATTCGTGACGACCAAATTAAGATATCATTCTTTGAAGTTCATATGCACATCGATGCACACAGTTGGAAACTAAAATGTAACTGAAATTCATTCTATAGTTCATGACGGAACACTTATGCCACATCTAATTTTGTACCTTTAGTTATGTTACCAAAAGAAGACTTGAGTGTCAGCAAGTGCGCGTCAGAATAAGGAGGACATTCTTGTAGCCCACTATGTCCCAGTCCATTAAAGCTTTTAGCGGAGAACACATGAGATCCAAAGAGAAAACGTGTCGTTAATGAAGGTAACTATTTACGGAGACGGTTATTGCGGGATTTCACGAAAATCCGCCGAAGAGAGTAGATATTTTCTAGTCGCAATCGGGCGCTTTCAAGCTGGCAAATTTGAAGCGGCACCTCAAAGAAGAACAAGATTTTTCTAATGTGGTCGGAACCCAATTTCCTGAGGACACGAGTGAGTTTATGGCGTGCGGCTAATGAAAGTTTAACCCTCTTGGCCTCTGGCACAATTGCTCTCACGCCTGAGTTATTTTCGGGCTCTCCATTATCTCATTTTGTACCTTTATTAGAAATCATTTGTAGTAAGAGATTTTTTACGCGTCTCGCACACACCTCAGTGGAGTATTTGGAGCTCCTAATTCACTTTCTATTAAAAAAAAACTTACTGTTAGTCCGAAATTTTTATGGTACAGAAATTACCCCGCTGAGAGTCGTATTTAAGGTCATAGTTCTTCCAGTCCATTTATGCTCCTCCCATAAAGCTCCATCTAACAAGTCTCTGGCTTGGTCATCACCTGAACTTCAAGAAATTCTTTTACATTTTGTAAATATTTCTTACTTTGATGAGGAAAATCAAATTAAATTCGTGAAGTCTCAATAACGCATTTCGGCAAAACAAAACTGTCTGCCTTAAGTCTTCCGTATTAAGAGCATTGAGGATGGATTCGAAGCCATTTTTACCGTCAAGACAACATTTACGTCATCAGCGTATAGCAACCAATCAAGTTAGACTCCTGTTCGTTTGCTCCGAGTTGTAATCTTTGCCTATGCATTGTATTCGGGTGTAACATTGTTGACTCTTTATGATGGGAGAGGAGGAAGAATTTTCAACTCTTATGTCTCCACGCATTCGTTTACAATCACAGACCATCATTCTAATCGAGCGTATGGTTATCATGGTAATTCCCAAACTTTAGTATATAACTCGACTACCGACCATGGCTTCGATACATTATGTCATTTACAAGACTTAAACTGGGGAAATTACAATTTGTTGTCTATATTTTGTCATTGAAATATCGCATTTCCACCACGTCAAGCCCGAAACGATTTCATAAGTTGTACCATTTAGCCTTAGCATCTTGGCTCTTCCTAAAGCACCAACCGGTGGCGGAAATAATCCGGTAAAATTTCCAGAAAAACTGGAAAGGCAGTTTTTTTGTTTCTTCTTTATCTTTTTTTTAGAAGTGTTGTTAAATGCTTTCGGGAGCTTGTCCGACCTTGGCCTCCCTCTCGGACACAACTCGGGAGCGAGAGAGTTCAAAAGCTTCGGATGTAGTCAGTCTATGGGGAGCTCCCCTCCTTCCATCATCCCATCCTCCTCCTTCCTCGAGTCAGATCCCTCACGCTAATGGACCATAGGATTGAGGCGGGGGAGGGGTAACAGACAAGGGGAGGGATGAGGGGAGTATCCTCCGGGCGACCCCGAACTGGGCCCGCCGCGACGGCCCGCTGCGATGCCGGGGACGAGATACGGCGAGGATGGCCAAAATAAAACGAGTTGGAACTGAGAAGTAACTTCGACATGAAGAGGAACGAAAAAAAATTCTAGAGCTCGACGGTATGAATTACACGCTGGTGGTGTATCCGTCTACCCGTCCGGTAACTCAGCGTCTCGGCGCCTCCGTGCGCGCGAGAGGAATAATGTATCAGATTCGTATCCTGTATTTAGACCGGATTGTTTTTTTTTAAGGAGAATAAGAAAATTTACAAAGAAAAATTTTAAGTCCAAGAGATCAACTGTAGGAATTAAATTGAGAAAATATTGCGTTGTACTGTTCCCCATTATTAATTCAATCTCTAAAAAATGGGTTTTACTTCTTATGGCCGCCATTTATCGTTGGATGATTGAAATAAATCACTTAAAAGTTGTAAAGGATTAGGTATCATCGACTTGAGCTTTTGCAACACGTCACACCTGTTTCTCTAGCCTACCAATTACAACAATCAACAGTTTACGAGTGGTTAAATCACTTTAACTGGGTTTTATCGCAGTTGATCAATTTGTAGTGCAGATTTTCGTCGGGCAAGGTTAACTAATGCTACTAAGACTTCATAATACCGAAGTGGAGGATAGGAAATGAAGGCTCATAAGCAAGGACGTTAGGGTCACACCTAGGATGACCCACTATCATGCAGAAGGAACGATAAGTTTGATCATTGGTACCGGAAACTATGGTAAATTTTGTTTCTTTATCACACGGACGGGATACACTAATGTTTCAAATTGTTAAAATAAATGTTTAAGGATTACTTGTCGATATTTCGCCGCGACAATTGCAACTCTCAGCTCATCTGCAGCTCCGGACGTGCTGTTGGAACAAACAGTAGTGGTAGGGGAAGAGAAGAGGTACAGAAGAGTCGCCTGCGGTCAATGGCGTAAATGTGTGATTGTTGGAGAAGGGAGGTCGCCGTCTGGGAGGCTGGAGAGAAGAAGAAAGTTGCACGGATAAAAGTAACCCAAGAGAAAGGAAAGGGAAATATATATTTATGCCTTCGCTGATGGCGAGGAAGAGTTTTCGACGACGAAACGAAGGTCAAGGTGGCGCTGGGATGAGTGAAGAGGGGGCAGCGACTGATGGAACGGAAAGTTTCGAAATATTGACGGGGATGCGCCTCTTTCACCAGGCGATGCTGTTGGAATAAGAAGAAGCTTGAAGCGCTTTCGGAGAAGCGTAAACTGAGTTGCGCTGCCGAAACAGAGGAGAGTCGAGACGAGCCACGGCAAAAGAATAAATGCATATTGCGAGGGAGAAGGCGGTGGTTGATATCGATCGATTACATGATCGGTTGCGTATATCAGTCCGCAGGAGTAACTGCGAATTTTAGCTGGCAAAGGTACGGCTGGTTGTTGCATAATATTATTCTGATTGGGCTTGAAAATCAATGAGTAATTTCTTAAGAAAAAAAATTGTCATAAATTGTTCAGCATCTCCTCCATAGTAAGGTTATGACTGAAGGCTTCTCCTTGAGGAAACTTGAAATAATGAATTACAGGATGAAAAAATATATTCAATTGCGCCTAACATTTTAATTGAGTCGACAAAGTTTTCATTAATTTTCGTCATTCTTAATAATCACTTACTTTGATATACAAACAGTCGAAAATTCGATCCAATAAATTTAAAAATTGAAATAAATTGACGTAAGCAATTTTTAATCTCAATGAAGATTGTCTACATTGTTCATCGACAAATTCCTACCGAATTCAAATCGTCGCATGGATTGATGCTGGAATAATAGGATGTCATATACTAAACGGCCCGCAAGCTTTGAAGCCTGTTATTCATTACCGATTAAAGCGTAGTAGTCACTTACTTACTTGGCGCTCGATATTTTGTGCAAATTAAAAGCAATTTCATGAAATTGTAAGAATGTTAATCCATATTAATCCATCAAAAAAGCTCCTCGTTACGTCTCAAGGGCTGTTTTCACAGGCGACCCGAAATTCCCCATGCACACGTTCATTGTCTTCGGAGCAGGTATCGTCATAATGATCAAGTCACGGATTCCTCGCACCCGGACTTAAGAGCGAAGGTCAAACGCTAAAGCATAAATTACCCCAAAAACACGCCACTTTCCTCGCCGATTCCCTAAACAGTGAACATTTTTGCGTGCGGTGCCGATGGGCGAAGCTGTCACCTCGAGCCCTCTGGAAAAACCGGAAGTTTAGGAATCTCGTCTGGTCTCGGTTGGAGTTCGGTCGAAGATGAAGAAGAAGAGGAGCCACTCTCGAAGTCTCGATATTTTTATCAGGCAGTGAAAGCGACGGAAATACCATAGGGAGGGTCTATCTCCCCCTGTGTATACGCGTGAGAAGCTGCAGCACGTCTCATTATAAAAGCTTACTTCTCTCGGTCTAAAACGCGTGAGCGAGAATGCAGCGCTGCGATCCATCAAACCATGGTGTATGCGTTATACGTAAAGAGTAGGGGATATTGCCCTCTCGTGTACAATATCTACCACACACACAAACGTCATCCATCATGAGGGATGAACAAGAGAGTATAGTGTCGTGCGGCATGAAACCTTATTGAAATGAGGAGCCATTTCGCATAGAGGTGACAACCCACTTTCGAAGTGCCTGCTACTTAGATGTATCACTCGTGGGGATATCGGAAAGCTACCGAATAACCATAGGTAAAATCCTGTTTTACGAGAGCTGAAGACGGGGTTAAAATACTTGAAGCACAGACCACACTTGCAACTTACCGGTTCATGCCCACGCTCTCCAGGCTACGGTGATTGATTCGTTAGTCTTTTGGAGCAATAGTCCCTTCATCAACGTGTATGAACTGAGCGCCTGCCACTGATACTGGAAGCTTAGAGTAAATATTATTATTGTGTAGTTAGTAAAAGCTGGAATTATCACATTATCTATTAAACACGACTGAGCTGCAGAAAAGTTTCTCGGGTTTTCCACCGGTTGATGTCGTCCATGTCTCCCGACGTTTCGATCCGCGACTTGCTGATCATCCTCAGGGGATCTTCCGAAGATTTCGGAAGATTTCGGAAGATCCCCTGAGGATACTGATAGGCAACTTATACGCCGGGAAAACCTAAGATCATACACGACTGAGCTGTTTTCCAACAAATTTATCACCCGCCTTAGTCTAGTTTTCTCCCTGGATGAAAGGGTTTTATAAGTGTCTTTAACGTGCTATGTAAAATTTTAGTGATATGATTCATTAATACTTGTTATGAACGAGGAAATCGAGGTTAACCCATTATAATCGTTATGCTTGGTTTAAATTGCTACTAAACGTCGCACTGCACTTCTTCTACAAAAAATTCATCATTATACTGAGATTGGTTTGACGCAGCTCTTCACTCAATTTTCCTATCCATTTTCGTATTTTTTAAACTTCCAGTTCAGTTCCAAGATCAAAATTAATGAAACAGGACGAATTGGAGCAGGCGGGGGAAAAAACAAATGGTTTACTTTCATATTCCACGACGGACTTAAAATTCAATTTTATCCCATCGTGGGAAGTCCACGGAAGACCATCGCCAGCCAATTTTTCCACTCTCATCAATAAAACATAGAGGCAACGGATGACACGATTTCTTCGGAGAGAGTGCCACTGTGTGAGGCATAGGTAACTTCCACTTCTGCGCGCGTTCTAATCCTAGGAATCTTTGATACGACACAACCTGCCTCTTGAGGTTGACGATGCAGCGCGGGTTCTTTGGCCGCAAAACCTTGGAAAACACGAATGGGAAATCCAAACTTATGGCTATCGCTAGGAATACGAATGGAGCGCAACTGTGTACGCTAGGAATTACACCCTGTGACCGCGCATTCCCTGAGCAGTTGCACCACGAGAAGGTATACATACGCGTATCCAAGTCAGACTGTTTACCCAATTGGTCGTGGTGGGGAAATCGAAGAGCCTGAGACCCAATCAAAATCTTACCCCCAAGCAACACAATGCGTATTTTGATGTACGATGAAGGTATCGGAATAGCGAATTAAAAGTGTGAGCTCATCTTACTGAGAGAAGAAAGGTAAACTCGAGTGCGGCCTAAACATTTTCAAATCACAATCGCTGCGCGTTAACCTGAATTTGGAGATGAACGCGTGGAAAAGAGCGAATGTTTTCACGTAGTGTGGACGCAATAGCTGAAGCGTGATTGAGTCATCGCCTGCTTCGGCAGGCTTTGTTTTACGTCAAACAGTAGCAGGTCTCACGTTTGTTAATTCGCAGACTCGTTAATTCCTCGTTTGCAAACGCCGGTTGCATCGGAAATCAAATTGGCAGAAGGGAAGAAGGGAATTTATACAACACCTGTGAGGCAACCACACAATCTTCTCACGCATGCTATTTGCATTGGAATTCTTTGAAAATTCTGTACGCATGGGTGAATTCTGAAAAAAATAAGGTCACCAGTGCCTTCTCACTTCCAGCGAGAGGGTAATGAATAGCCTCATTCCGATTTTTCCGTGACGAAATCAGCAAATCTGTGAATTGTGGTAATCGAAAAGTTTCCTGATGATTTGATTTGGCATTGGGATACGTGGCTGCTTGCTATTCCTAAGATAAGGTGGAATTGATGCCTATAATCAGTCCTATGGCCCATTTATGTAAATTAAGAATACTTTTCTAGCATCAGTCTGATTAATAAAGTTTGTCGTTAAAGTAGAAGCGATGGGTGCAGAATATATTGACACCTTTTTTTGGCTCCAACCCAGAGAATTTTTTCGGAAATGAGATAAGCAAATCCGAAAAGTCGCCTCAATAGTACCCATTCATCAGCATTTCAATGCTTAAGTCACTGAAAATACTTGGCAATTATCCTACTGGGTATTTTAATAAAAATTATCGCTGTCCCTATTCGTAGACACATATCCTGGAAGTTTATTATTTAGATCATATTAGGACACCAGTTAGCAACCGCCTCAAAACACGCAAAATAAAAGTGTTTACTATGAAAGTATTTCTAAGCTCTTAAGATATATTTTATGCTGCCGTTACGAATTTATATATAAATTTGAAAGAAATTGCACAGTAAAGTCGAGTAAAATTCTTTTGATCGAACACAATTTATTTCATGCGATTAATCGTTTTGAAAAAATATCATTTTTTACATGATTTCTCCCTAGTGCAAGATAAATGCATAAGTGATAATACTGACAATTAAAAGATGTGTCTTATAACTAGGGAGGAGGAGGATAAGAATCAAGAAAGCCTTGCGTCAAAGAATCAAAGGACGCTACCTCGTCTACACACCCAAAAATTTCGTATTCAGGACCACGACGGGTGATATCAGCGCCAAACTAATTCACTCTTCGGGGGTTCGGTGTGAGGAGGACCTTTTCTATATGGGGCAGATCGGTTATTAAAGTCAATTTGCAAAAATCTCTCGCGGAAGAAAGTGGTCTGATAGCGTGCGAATTCGGGTCAGTCTGTCGCGAAGACGTTCCTTGGGGGCGCACTTATGCGATAGGTTCGGTCGTACGGATGACCCATTAAACGTAATCCGATTCTCTTTTTCACGGTCAACGTGCGGCTCTGGAAGAAGAGAGGGACAAATGAATTTCCCACCACCAGTGGGTTCTAATGAGCATAGTCGAATATTTTGGAAAGCGCGATTAATTACGAAGAAGCAGCTTCCTTCTCGAGGACCCTCAAGCGCTCAGTTGGCCCAGTTTTCCTCCGCGAAATGAGCGACAGTGAATCCATTCCACCCCTCATATTCGCCATCTGATGCCGCTTGCGATTCGGTTTCATTTAAGTATCACCCTTGGAAGAAATAGCGCTTTCAATTCTCGCAAAAAATTACCCGTGACTGAAGGAACCAACGGGTTCTTCCATTGCAAGGTAAAAAGAGTAATTCAAGGAACTTAACTTATGGGTCTTCACTTGGGCTGAGTACATTTCCAGCGAAATGTTTAGTGAAAGAAATACGATAACAGTCAATGGTACAAAGTCATCTTAAATTATAATTTAAGATATTATGGTCGATTTGGCGGGACTGCTCCATTAAGTACCTATTATGCGCAAGCAATTGTCGGGTGTCGGGTAAGATACAAAATGAAAGCCAGAAAATTTCCTGGCTGTTGATTCCACAGTTATTATCAATGGGTTTAAGGACTAACTGCTTAAATGATTTTCGTTCCAAACAAATTCCTTTCATTATGGACAATATAATTCTGATTTATAATGTAAAAGTCGTAAAAAAATGTAAGTGCAAAATATTCACCGGAAAGAGAATTTTCTGGATTTCATTTCGTATTTAAACCGACCATTGCTTGCGTACATTAAATAAATGATGGAAAAGTCCCTCCAAATCGACCATAATATGTTAAATTATAGTTTATGATGACTTAGTGCCTTTGAGTGTTATCGTATCTCTTCCTGAAGACACCACCTACACTTGAGGAGAAAAGGGGAACTTGAGTTCTCGCTTGAAATATCCCGGCTCGAGTAACGTGCCGATGAAGACGGAATTGATTACGAGCGACTTGCATCCAAGGACAAATGAAAGCGCAGTCAATTACTGTCACTTTGACGACCTGTGTGCTAAAGCCGCCCCTCCTCGCCTTCTCCTCTCAAGCGACCTCCTCTCCCTACATATATGTATGCCGAGGAAGTGAGCGCAGAGACGGAGGGAGAAAACTTCCCTCTTGCAAGGTGGGCCGACGCATGCCAAGTGGGCAGCCGTGTTTTCTTGCGTATTACAGTCGAAGAAATAATCTCGGTTTTCGTGAAAAAAGGAAAATCCTCTATCCTTTTCTTTAATTCGGAGGATGGTTCAGATAACAAACACAGACCGAGAGTATGGTGATCCACTGACTGAAACTGTTACAATGCATATTATTTGATGTATTTAATTATCGAATTTATGTGCCATGAATTAAATTCTCGCGCTATGAAAATTTCATTTTTTACGTATTTTGCAGAAAATATTCCCTGTGATTTGCACGGGAGGGTGGAATTTTGCGAAGAGCTAATTTGAGTTTGCAATATTTTTTTAGTCTCAGTGTTCATAATTTTTTACCTTTTTTTGTTCACTTATTAAAAATGGCTAATTTTTCCATTAATATCAATAGCAATGGTATGGTGGTGATGGAAGAAGAATAAATTAAATCACTTGGTGAAAATAAATCGTAATTCTATACTTCTTGTTTACTTATCGTAATTTATCATGTCTGCGACGAAGATAGATACCTCAAGATGGTGATATGAGCATAATTTATGTAAAAATTATTACTTGGTGTTGTGCACTATCATGTTAAACAACCAACCCGGGTCGCAACCCTCTCAGTTATTAACAAATTGGCGCTTTGTTTCCAAATTCTGAGACCGTTTTTGCTTTTGTCGTACTGTTACACAAGATAGTGTGCGGCAATTTGACGTTTCCGATGGATCCGTTTTGCATTCTCCCTAAAGCGTTTCCTTCCACCTGCGGCTTTAAAAAAAACTTCTTCGTTTATATTGTTCCAAGGTAGAAAGTAAAAATATTTGCTTAGTATGCGCTTAGTCCCTCCACCAATCATGAATATTTTGCTATCGAACTCGTTCGTTCGCAGGTGGAGTCCTTTCGTCTATTTTACTGATATATGTAGCTACCATGCAATGAGCAATAACCCATTAGGTACGAATCATCAGTCCCAAACTGGCCAAAAAATACACACACACTCAACAAGGGCTTTGCAAGAACTCGTCATCCATTCGTGAAATCCCGACCGCCTTCACTCCAGATGTTTTGAGCACGCTTTGCAAGAGGGTGGAGAGGGATGGACGTGTAAGGGTTGAGAAAAATAATAAAATCAGTGCCGAAGAACGCTCTTTCGATGGGAGGAGAAGATTGACCCGAATACTATAGAGAAGAGCGGGAAGAAGATATTAAGAGGAGACAAAACATACACGGTTCCATAATTAGGTGGATTTCGAGGCGACCTTATTATACACCAATCCCCCACACACTCTAGCTCGCCCCGCGCTATTCATTCTTTTATAAATAGTTCCGGCGGCAGCCGCCAGGATTCCGGGCATTCTCTCGCGACCCACACCATGGCGTCGACCCGTGCTAAAGGGGTGTCCCCGCATTCCCCCAACCCCCACCACCAACCACTGGCTTCTCCTAGTCTCTCTCCCTCCCGTGTTGTTCCGCTTGCCAAAAATCTTCCTCATCGTTCGCAAAATATCCGAATGCCACCCGGCACATACTAGAGTGGCGCCTATCTGCTCTTCTCTCTTACCCCACCTTCTCTCCTGGCCCGCGCACCCCCTCCACTTTTCCCTTCTATTTCCACGGTCTCCCCCACCCTTTGCTCCTCACTTCTCGAATGTTCCTCTCAAACGCAACCCCTCCCACCACCTTTCCTCGAGCCGTCTCGTAATAATGCATGCGGCCCGGGACAGGGGACCATAAATGGGCGTGAGGGTGGGAGATGCCGCTCCACATCTGGGGACTCACTCACTATAGGAATACTCTCGAAACACTCCGTACCCCCGATGATTCATTCAACAGCAATCATCAATGTGACTTGCTGGAATTTTTCAGCAAGATTAAAAATTTAAACAACATGTTATCCTTTAATCTATCCAATAATTTTCCAGTGATTGAACACAGTAAATACTACTAATCTTTCATCTTTAATGAAGTCGGGAACATTTTAGAGTTAGGTTTAATTAACATTTACTTAGTGCAAACAATAAAAAAATTGTTGATTCAGTGATTTGTTGTACAGGTCTTAAAGAATTTTAAATGCTAATTTTTGGCAACGTTGCAATATATTGATATGCCTTCATCAGGGGTAGGAATGAATATGTGTGCATAAGTTTGGTACATAAAAGGCATAAAAGGTTATAAAAATGTTTTCTTCGCAATGATAAAATGAAGAAAGAAAAAATTTAGTTGCAAATTTATTAAAAAGAGGAGACTAGAATTTTTAATTTAACATTTTGAAAAACCCGATGAAGGTGTATAAATATATCGCAACGCAGGTTAAAGTTAGCATTCACAATTCTTCAAGACCTATACTTTGAGACACTGAATTAACATCAAAAATAGAGTTCAAGGGAAGGAAAATAAACTCAAAGCAATAATAATAAAATTATGGGGATTAATATCCCTTCATCTTTACCAAGAAATAGCGTATACGGGACCTCTTTCACATGGGACTTTCATACGGGACCTCTTTTACGGGACCTTTTAAACATTTTTTTAAATTTCGCACGTAGAAAGTATGGTGCATGTGAAGACCAAGTAACAAGCGGGTTTAAAGTCACCTTAACGTCTCAAGAAAATGTCAGGCTTCTGCTTGATTCTCTATTCCACCCGACCTCCTGTATTCTAATCCCTCTCTTTCCGGTATGAGGAACCAATTCGTGTGGAACAAGCCTGAAATATGATCATGACGATATGAGAAGACTTTCATGCGAAGGATGTGTTTAGTTGTAAGACAATATCATGAAATAGTAGCAGCGGAAGTGCTCTTATAATTAAATTTCAAACATTTTTCTATGTACTTCGTCTATAATAGCTGTTCACTTAAGCGTTTCCTTGTTCCAGAAAACCTTCCTCTTATCAAGGACAATACGGTTTAACGGTTCTTTTACGAGGTGGTTTTGTTTTTGTATTGCTCCGAAAATCATTTCAATAATCTCCAACCTTCCTCATCGCAAAACCAATTGCTCTTGCCCGTAATCTTTCGCCTCGCATTTCTTCCCCAGTTTGTCTTTTAATTTGTTCTCGCTGGGATTGTATCATTTCCTAATATTTTCAGACTAAACTTTACAGTTCCTAGCTAGCTTAATAATAGGTAGTTATTTCCAACAGAAATGGTACAAATGTTTCAAAAAGTGAGAATGAATTTGGGAAAATATTTAATTGTTTAGAATAAATGGGAAATTGCAATCTCTATAAATATTATGATGTCATTAATTAAATGAAGCATTGCAATATTTCCCCTGGATATATTCGAATACGACACATTTCTTTGTTACAACAACACTATGAAGTGCCATGTCAAAATCATGTTCCATTAAACAAATATTAAGGACTTGCACCACATCTTGCAGCATATCATACAAGATATTGTGATACCATTCATTTGTTTGCCTCACGTTAAAACATTCCATAATTTAGCGAACGTTACAAATAAAAATAATCCCTCCGGCATTAGAATCTACTCTTGAACCTAATGAAATCACGGAGAAGAAAATTAACAAAGCCAATAATGTCTTCTCTCAAGCAACAACCCTCATTTCCTCCTTTGCAACTGAACCATAAGCGAATTTCCCAAACTAGGCGAAGCGAAAATTTCCGTCGCATATTACCTATGGCCTATTTCCGGCATCGCCTCACCCAATTTCTTCGGTCTCACCGCCACACTCATTTCCAAGTGTCCCGAGTCGGAACTTCTTCTCATCCACTCTCATTTTTCTCCCACTCTCTCTCTCTCTCCCGCAATTTGTCATCCCTTTCCATTTTACTCTCCAACCCCATTCGTTTGTGAAGCGGCGAAACATTAAGCCGGTTAAAATCTACGCGGCTAAACTAAATAAAATGTCCGCCTTTTCTTCAGCGTTTTTTTTTTGCCTCCTCACATTAATTATCTTAATAGCTTCAGTTGTTAAATACATTCAGAAATTCAGGTATGGTGAGTTTGTGCAATGACGCGATTGCAGTTAACTGGATTTATTCATAAAAGTACTTTCTTATCATTTTTTAGGTTTTACTCAGTTTTTGTTTAAGATGATTTTGTAAGGAGTTAGTGTGATGGTGATGATTAAGATGAGTTTTTGAGGAGCAATTTCATTTCTATTATTAAATTTATATTTTATTTTTCGTCTGTTCTTTAGCCAAATATTGAACAACGAGTAGCATAAAAAAATTTTCTAAAACCACAAAAAAAGAAAAAAAAACAAACGAGTAACTACCGCAACCATAGTTCAAAATCGATGCAAGAAAGTGAATTAGAACTACAAAAAAAGTTGCTGTAATGATGGCTGACAGCAAAATAAACTGTTAACAAACATTTTTTCATATAAAATAGTGACCGAAATAAAAAAATGAACTTTTTATGGATAAATTTGTATACTATTACAAACGATATGACTGCATCTAAACTCTTTCCATGTAATGCGTGCTTTTCGTATAATGTTATTCATTTACTTCATCCACTTATTCATTAGCTTCATCCCCTAAATGGACTTTCAAAGAACGATATGGCTACCAGAAAGTAAGAAAAAAAAAGGCTAACCTTATATCACTATAGGTAATCCATTCATCTTAACTCTAATCTGTAGATTTTTTTCAAGCAAGATAATCCAACAACGTTCTGCTTTACATTTAGTCCTGCCTTGCATATGGAACCGTGGCAATTCACGCGCAATGCGGTACCTATATGACTCCGCTAGTACGATCAATATCTTGAAATGAGAGTAACTAGAATGCAACGCGCATGAAATGCATCGTGATATCTTACCACCTTCACTCGTGTTATTCAGTTCACGCAAGCATTTTTTTGGCCTATGGATTATTTTTATTTCGTCTACCACGAGGAATCAAGAGAATGTAATAGTAAAGCTTTTTTCTACCAACTATTACTACCCTTATTGTTATGTCGCAGGATACGAATTTTGCACTGCCTGCAGTCGAGATAAGGAAAGACAAAAATTATCGAGACTATTCCATAGTTTTCTCCTAAGCTTCCAGGTATTATAAAGACCTATTTCAACGCGCTCACTTTAAATGCCTACGAATACGACGTTTATACATTCGAAATGATAACTGCGTACGAATAATTGAAAACGATACCTACATGCATTGTACCTTAATAATAGAATTTTAAAAATGTATTCAATTCATCTATTTCATTGTGATCACCATCGGAGGTCGAAAAAATAACCATCGTAGCAACACTTCTCTCTCTTTTTCCATCCAGTTGTACGGCGGTTTTCATAAGGTGATTAATATGGTTAGATTCACGGCCCTCCTTCCTCTCCACCGAGATCAGCGGGCACGATTCCCAGGCTTCAAGCGTTTCTGTCGCCTCTGGCACTCTACATATTACCGGATTGTTGTTTTGGGCTAGACACGACGAGCGTGGGACCTACTTCCGCATAAATGGAAGGAAGAAAAAAAAATTAATCCCCTCCAAACTTCGCGGCTCACGAAAACCCTACAAATGATTCCACGGGTCATAAACGTTACCCTAGTCACCGCATTGCATATATCTGGGGCGCTAACTATAGTCCGTTGAGTCATGTTGCGCCTAGAGCTGTTGTGGGAAGTCGGAAAGGGCTCGGCGGGTAGATATTCGCCACTTCAGACTCATGTTCTCCCACTCCTACTAAGAGTATCGGAGACTCAAGTTTTTGGCAAAAGTTCTGAAAGGCGTCAAGAACGTATTTGCCAGGTCTTCGAATGATTTTTATATATGGTTTTTGGTTTTCCGGCATCAAAGAAATAAGATTTTAAAATTTTTAAATACGTAGTGGATTACATCCTTCCTTGATCAGAATATGATATAAATTAATAATATTTTTCCAGTTTCATACTTTGATTTTTTCACCTAATACTAAGGCAAGTTAAAGATATTGTGGTAATTTCATCGACCCACGTAACATTAAAAATAATAAAAGATATCGTGTTATCAAGACAAACCTTATAGCGATGGCCGGCCTAATTTTTGGCGAATAATTTCGACAGTTTTAAGTCCTACATGCCACGGGTTTAGAAATTATTCTCTGACATTGTGACCTATGCTACCTTCCTGTATTGATAATATTAACCTCCTCCGAATCTGGTGTTACACTCGGTATGAGATAAAGTTTTGGTTTCGTTGAGTGAGATTTCTTTCGGTCTGAAATAGGTTTTTCCATCGCACCTAACGGGTAATGATTGCGCTTTCAATTGTGTTTCTGTTGGAAATTACTTCAGAAAGAAAGCTTGGCACCCCCTGAAGGGAAGCTGCATTCCAGTGCATCAAGGTCACTGGAAGGTGATTAGTCAGAAAATCAATTCACTGCAAAGTTAAATTACTTAGCGGCCTGCTTTCGCCGTAAAGGACACGAAGATACATCGGCCAAAGTTTAGCGGGCAAAAACTCATTTACAGCGAACACCATAGTCACTGCGGATGAGGGAAATCAGTGGCGAACACTCTGCAATTTCACCTAGGTTAAGAAATATATAACGATCTCAAAAACTCAAATGTAATTGACTATCTAATATGATGATAGTAGAAATAGAACTTCACAACGATTGAGTGCTACAGATGATGACGGAGTCCTAATCAATAATAACAATAATAAGAAATCCGTAGAGAAAAACTAAACAGCTAAAAATTTGGAAAATAAAACGATTAGAGAGCCCCTTCGACGCTAGAAAGTACAGTTAGTCAAAAGAAAACTGTTCACGGCTCTCGCAGAGAAACTCTTTTCTTCAAATGATCTGCGACTCATTGCATTAATTCCGCTATAAGCCTCATTACAGGTGTGGACAAAAATCTGAATAGTCGGAGATTTCTCCAGTAAACGAGAAGGAAGGATAATGGAAAGAAAACACGATGAGTGACGTAAAAATAAAAACAATTCGTTTCTTGGATCCAGGTTGTAAGTAGGGGCATTAGGCACGCTTTGATTTGCCGTGTGAAAGGAAGCGCTTCGACCACGGGGGGTCTTAGGCGGTCCGAACGCTATAATGACCGTGTTTGACCCAATTCTCACTCGTGTAAAACTTTTCACCGACTCTGATGACTTTTTTATCAGCTTTTCCTCCCCCCTCTTGCGTCCCTATCCTCCGTCCATGCCTCCATTATATAGCCTTAGGTATTAACACGAGACGAGGCGGCGGGTATCAACGCGCGAACTGAACATCCACAGAGAGAGAGAGAATTATTTTGAAAAAAAAGACTAAAATTAAAATAAAAAAATGATCGGAGGAGAGACACGACTGCCGAAGGCGCCTCCTTTCGGACCATCCGAAAATTTCCATTTCCTCGCCGTTTCCTACGCAACCCAATTCACAGCCATCTCTCTTTCTCTCTCTCGCTGTGCCCAACAGGAAAAGTCGATTCGCCAAAGTGTCTCGTGAAGAGAGCTCGTATAAGTAGTGTTGGGCCGGCAGATGTTTCCCATTACCTCGCGCCAAATGGGGTTCCGACCATTTTTACAGCCTAGGAAGTCACGTGCACATACACAGATTTTTCAAGAAACCGGAAGCCGTCAAATGCTAATGGGGAGGAACTATATATGCAGTACTGCTTTATCTTCCTTTGACTAATTCCCTCAGGCAAAGTTACAGGCCACAAAAAAAAAACTTATGAAACCGTTGCTTTGTTACTCTAACGACGCAACTGTCGAGTCAATAGGACGGCAGTATATACGATCTTTGCCAAACTTCCACACAAGTGGTAGAGAGAAAAATGTTAGCATCTTCTACAGGAAGCTTTTGATGTTTTGACCTCGCACGGTCCATCGAATTCACTTCCGGTCTTCCGACTTCCGAGTCCTTCCAAAACTTCCTGTTCCCCAATGGATCCGACAGAAATTCTGCCATATAGTCCTTGTTCCACGGCCGTCTTAGTTCCCAGAGCAAGAGCATTTGCATTATTTCGCACATTCCTCAGAAGTGGCTCAGGTGCTGAAACATAATTTACAAGTGGGAGAGACTCAAATTCGGGCGTTTTCCTAAAAAAAAATTCTCGACCCTGATTCCATGTACGCAAAAAGTTTTTGGCTCGTGAGAACTTTATTATGACACCTGAGAAAATTCCTCACAATATTTTGAGCGATATGTAATCTAGGGTAAGCATTCATATCGATCGTATTACATTCAAAACATCCGATCATGCCAGAAATATTTTTCTTTTTGAAGTAAATAGTCTTGTATTCATTATACCGCGAATATTAATTTAAAATAAAGGTCATGAGTTCTCCTGCGTACCATTACAAAATCGCATTCATAAAGATAGAATATCATATACTTTTAGAAGGATGTCCCAAAGTCACCTCTCCCTAAATGAATCCCAAATACAACTGAGTAACTTGAAGCTATCGATGAGCAGCTTCTTTCCCACTTAAAAATCATTCTCATTTTCATAAAACTGTGGTATGATGCTTAAAAACATAGCTTCATTATAGCGACGTTAACATAGGATCTATTACACTCAGAGATCTCTTCATTAACGAACACCAGCCATCGAATCTAATGAGGCGAATGGGAAGCCCTTTCCATTTTTCAAGCGGGATTACAACCGTGAACGGATTTACCCCGCTCGAGAAACCCAGGATACGCTCGGAACGAACGCATCTCGTACGATATAGCTACATTTGGAACACGTGTGTGCTGTGAGCAACCATACTCCTCATTCGATGCAGCCATTACCATCGAGCGATTTCAACGTCCCTTCCTCTTTTTAATGACCTGCCATCTCTTTTTCCAAGTCGCCTCGGCGCTCCTCGATAGAACCTCTCTTTCCCATACATTCGTTCTGCCATTACTTATGCCCTCCATCGCACATTACCCTTCCGTCCGTCGTTCAAACTGTATTAACGACTATTATTTTTTATTCCCCTCTCTTATAAGCACCGCCGGATCTTCGGCGTTGATACAGCCACCGTGTGTCCACTGTCTCCCTGGGGGTAGGGAAGCAAAAGTGAGATATGGATCGAAGACCCAAAGGTTTTTGCCGCTCCTCTCTCACCCTTAAAGGTCTCGCTGAGACATAGAGAGAAAATTTTTATGTGCTAGGCTGACAAATGCTTCCTTGTGTCCTCCGGTCCGCCTTCTTGACGGTTCTTTTTTTAAGTACATTGATATGTATTAACGCTCCCATTACGATTTACGAATAATAATCCATTATGTACCAATATCTACCCGCGCCAATGACGAATACTAAATACAGTGATATATATTAACGCACCCATTAGGAATTACGAGTATTAATCCATTACGTACCAACACATATCCACCATAAAGTATCCGCAACAATTACGCATACTCATCCATTTATGAAGGGTCCATCTTAAGTCATTTGCTGGACACTTGTGCGAACCATGAGGAAACGAATATTTTTCATTTAAAAATCAGCTAAATAATTATAATAATTATATTAAAAGAAGGTAGAGAAGCAAAAGTGAGATATGGATCGAAGACGCAAAGGTTTTCTGCCGCTCCTCTCCCACCCTTAAAAGTCTCGAGGAGACGTAGAGAGAAAATTTTTATGTGTTGGGCTGACAAATGCTTCCTTGTCTCCTCCGGTCTGCCTTCCTGACGGTTCTTTTTTTGTACATAGATATTTATTAACTCACCCATCCCCCCTAATGACGGTCGAAACAATCCTTGGCATTTGAGAGCTATGGCATTGCCGTCCTCATCACAAAGTTACCGCGGCGAGATTAAAAAATTTGGCCCATCATAAATCGGTGTCTTTAAACCCGAGGGAGCAGACGGCATTAGTACAAGAGATGTGGGCTCGTGTGGAAAGATGAAAGAATTTCGGTGCAGGCGGTACTTTTATCGGCCGGTTAATGTGAAGAAATTGAATTCAATTGGTAGTAATTTTACATTTTTGATGGCGTTTTAATACCTAAACGGGATGGGAGATATTTTTATGCATTACTGCTAGGCTCTAGTTATGCAGGAATTCCTCAGTCAATTAATTAAGTACTTAAATGCTAGCGATGTATGCAATTTGCTATTATTTTGACAAGAAACTAGATTGATAACGCATTTTTAGTTTTAATCAGTATTAATTGTCTATTTCAATTATGACTCCTTGTCCATTTGTGAAGGGCCATCCTTAAGTCTTTGCTAAGTGCTCCCTTTTAGTAATCTCTTGAGATCTAGTGTCCCCATGAAGTACGCGAGCAGAAGAGCACAAAATCTTAAGACATATTTATGTACCCGCACTCTCTCTTCATCATCGCAAAGTAGGCAGGGGAATAAAATTGATTGACCAACATCTAGCAAGTCGGTAAGCGAAGATTAGTAATATCGACTCCTAGACCTCAGGATATTTTTAAGAACAATTTTAAAAAGTTGAGATTCGTCATAGTTGAGAAGACACATTTATAATGAATCCCCGTAACGCATAGATTTAACTTAATATGGTCCAAGAATGTGCCTACTCCCAAAATCAACTATGCTCCTCTACCCAAGAGATACCGATTTCCTCCATCCCTTATGTATCACCTTTCCGTTCCTCATGCAAGTCGGCTTAATGCTCTGATAAACCACCCCGTCAAAACCCAGGGTCACGAAGTGTTCGTCGAAAACACTTCCGGGACCCCCCCGTCGTCTCAGTCAAGCACGATCTCACACGTGAGCATATTCGTGAAGGATGGATCTGCACGGGTTACGCCCTCTTTAATTGGGTTGCATTGAGAATTGGGTTTGCAGCGAGCGAGCCGCATCATTTCATTGAGTCGCATGCTTTTGTGTGTATCATGCGTGGTGATCATTGCCTAGGTTTACTTCTCCCCATTTTTAACTGACACATATTAATTGCATTCCATCCCTATTTCTCCAACTTTCCCGGTTATGAAGTATCAATTTATACTCTAACTCAAAGGCCATTTCCGTATCTCATAATATCAAAAATGTCCCTGCATAACATCGGCATAACGGTGTCAAGCAACAAAGTAGGCAAGTATTTCCGACCATGTTTCGATACATTATTTTAAATTTGGATCTTCGGAAGGTCACAAAACATAGCTTACTATTAGTTTGATTGCAGAATATACCTAGCACCCTCGAATTCCATCAAAAGGATAATAAAGAGATGATTCGAACGTCAATGCAATTGGAGCACTATATAATATTTCACGGGAAGATTTACAAAAAAATTGGAACTGCTCTCAATCGTTAAGAGTTATGTGATTATCTATCGACTGGGCGTCCTTCTCATCTATTGAATCGTTAAGAAGAGCACTCCTACGCCTTTTTCCTCTCTGTTATCCATTTCCAAAATAATGTACCTGTTCCTCTTAGCTTAAGTGTCCTTCCTTGTCGTTAGATTACCAAGATGACCAAGAACAGCCAGAGGTGCTATAAGTCCCAACTAAAGAACTACCTGTGGCACGAATGGTCAATATCTCAGAGATTTCATTGCTCAGCTTATCAATCGACCTCTACATATTACATACAATTAAGCAGACTCGAGTGGCGTCCCACACGCGCTCGCAGTACCTTAATAACTGTGTTATCCTTGAGGTGCTGGCCGGTACACGTAATTTGGTTTAAAAGCAAATATCTGTCCATCGGAGCGCGCTCTTCAATTATTTTCTCGTCCGAAAAGAGCGAGGACGCACGTATAGGGGAGAGGCAGGAAGAGTTCGTCTTGTCAGTCCAAATGGAAAGACTCCTTATGTGGAGAGGAACACTTCGCGCAGCCGCTAAATGTTATTTTTTTTTCTTTCGCGTTAGTGTGAAACCTAAAAGAAACGAGAACCCCAATCACGTGCCGTTTAATTGTTACAACCTTTGCAGAGAATGAATTTGTTTTCAAGGGTCCGACTGCATTTTGCGAGATAAATAGGGCTATTTTCGCCACCAGTCGTAGTTTTCCGGAAGAAGGTGAGACGTGGGTGCCACGAATTTGTACCCTCGGTCAAGCGAATTTTTTTTTTTTTTATAAGGTCGAGCGGAAAGTTTTTCAAATAGCTCTCATAAATAAAGAGAAAAAATGGTTCATTTTCACATTTTCTGAAACCTAATCGAGACACGTAAGTTATGGATGAAATTTGGACTAACAATAAGATGTTTGATATGGTTGTATGATGATGTCTCTCTCACTTAAGCAATCTCAAAATTAATATGTAGGTTTTGAGACAGCCCCTGATTACCTTCCCACGTCATGTTCAACTTTGAAGCCTTCCCACGCTTTAAGGATGTGTTTACCAAGCACGCATAGACCTTCATCATTTGCGAATCAAGATTTCGTAACCATTTTTCCCGCTGATTGGCGGATCGAACCCAAATACGTAGATTCTCCAATTTCATAATTTTTTTATTTCCGAATTTTTGAATTTGTATCTATATATACTACTAATTCCGGCTAATTATAAGACTTCTATCTGGTATTAATGTGAGTTTCATTTTTTTATCGTTGCCCGCATCCATGTGCATCAGTAGCCCTAACAATTTTGCATCCAGATTTCTAGCGAGCATTTCTCTGCATGTAGAGGGAAAAATTTCTGCGCTGAACGGTTAATTATTCTAGTTATGTCATATCTCCATAGCAAGGGCTTTTTTTCATTATCTAATTATCTCATTTGTAACCTCAAACCCCGCCTGTACATAATCAGTAATAAATCATAAAATGCATGCGTAATTCATATACCCTTAACTCTAGAGCACGGGACTCAACTCAAGAATTCGATCTGCAACGAGATAAGACCGAACTGATATTACCCATGGTCTTTATTCGTTCCCATTATTATCAGCGCCAGGAATGCAAGGAATTTGGCATATTTGCGACCATTTCCTTGGCACCGAGATGGCGGACTAAATAATTTGGCCGAGTTCCCCATCACATCTGCGAGATTAAAGAGGAGGACCCTTTACGCTCCACTTCCTCCCGGAATCTGGGTGATATAAGTTCCCTTAACTCACACCCTTATGGCAACACATCATCGGCAGATAGTACTGCGGGCAGTCCCGACTCTTTTTCCAGTCTATTCAACGGCCCCCGGAGGAAGGAATCCTCCTGCCCCGTGATTTAATCCCCACGATAATCTTATCCCACGCCCGCCCACACGAAAATTCCTCAGCGCCATCTTCCGAAGCCCGGAGTATCTCTTTTCCCGAGCGGGACAACCCGTTTTCTGCGAACCAGTGGCGTACCAGAATCTCCAGTATGTGGGCCATCCAGCCACCCTCGAGCGCCTATCCCTCCGAACGAGTCCATATCTATATACTACCTGCGTGCATAAAGTAGATATCGGATCTCCAGTTGTTTTAAATAACGGCTCCGCCTAGCCCTCTCGTTCGAGGTGGTGACTCACGACAATACTGCGAGGTCTGCTGGCCTCTTAAATGAACTCTATGAGAGTAGTTACAATGAATTTTAATGGAGAGACGAGGATGACGGCTTCACGAACTGGCGACGGAGGTGACAAGGTCGACTGTATGGACAGTAAAACGAGAAAACGACGTTTGATGAACTGGCAACGTTAAATGCTGAGCAGCGATGAATTCTTTCGCTAGGTTTACCACCACACATCGAGTACGATCAAACATCCTACCGTGTAATCGGTTATTGAATTCTCTAACGAATGTATGAAACACAAATACTTTAGCATTGGTCAACTAAAAATAACTTAAACAATACAAATCTGCAGTAATGTTTCAAGTGGGGCTAGCGTTATCATCTAACTCGATGAATATTTAGTTGCGACTTAACTATCTTTTGATGTAAGAATATATATTAATTCACCCAAAGGAAATTAATGCATTAAAAGAGTTGAATTGAAGAGAAGAATTGAATTTTACAGTTTTTCACCGTACATTAAAGTGAAAATGCGTATCATTTTCGTTAACATTTCGCTGTTAGGTTAATATTTGGAAAGACTCTCTTTGATTATTCAATGTCGTATAACATGCTCGTCATTATCGACTGTTTCCAGTGTGGGCTTCAGAAGAATAGAGATCTGGAATTATAGTTTATAAGTATAGTTTCTAATTTAAATAGATGAGAGGGTTATAACTGTTACACTTTCTCTTTCAAAATAAACATCTTCAGCCGCATGAAGCACATATTGAAAATTATATTAAACATACTCTAGGATTCTTAAAAAGAGAAAACACGACTTCCATTTCAACCTTCATCGGAATGAAATAATCACGGTTTCGTTAGATGACTTGAGTTTTGAAAGATGGACGAGTCACGCCGTAAAGCAAGAGCAACCTTGACTTTTCTTTGGAATATTTTCGCCCGCGTGTGAAATGGGGGGGGGGGGGGGTAAAAAACCTCGACGCGTGAAAAATTTGCGCGATGAGCAAAAACTTGTGAAGGGAGTACATATTACGTTTGCCGGAGGCTGCGTCATAAGTTTCCTCTTTTCGCGGAGCAATGATCACAATCCATTCCGGTCAATGCCGTTTCTTCTTCTTCGTCTGCAGCGAAACCTTATTCGCCACACGATGCCAGGGGGTGACTTTCGCTGGGGAGCTTGCATCCGAGAAAATCAGAGCGACTCGCGAGAGCAAAAAATGCGACGAAAGGAAACCAAAATCATAAAGGAATCGCGCACGAGGAAAACACTGCAGTAAAACTTTCGAATTAGAGGCAGAGATAAATGTTGTCCAAGTTTTTCTTTGTGCTCACTGAAAATTTTTAGACGATACTTAGCTTAAAATTTTAAAAGGGCAATGCGTAGCAAAAAAAATTAAACCGATATAGCGGAAGTGATGCTTCGCCGTAAATATAAGTAATAAAAACAGGTTTTATGATAGATGACCTAAACTGTAGGGTATAGCACGGTGACTTGGGTGGAAATGATTCCATTAACCATATAACTACACAATACCCTACCAGCCACTTCTAGGGTGTTCTGCAGGGGGTAATCAATCACCAGCTTGCAACATGTAAGAGGATTCCCTCATGCACACCACACGGTCATAAAAATGTTTCTCAAACTAACAAATTATACTTCCACATTCGCGCAAAGGATAAACTTGTCAACTACTCATAAATGATGTGATTTTTACGGGTGACACAGGCATCGGTAACTATCTCCATTATTTTGATACGTGTTTCTTACGTACCTGGGTATTTTGCTATTTGCAGTCATTTTTTCTCCGGGCATTATTCATCACGGCTGTGTGAATGCTGAATGAACGCACCCACTTACTTACCTAGCTGTGCGTAAGAGCAAGAATGTTCCTGCGTACCTCAAAATCCAGAGTATGCAGGTGTGGACGTGAGTGTTAACGAAACACCATTTCCGTTAGCGCATTCATACACGCGTATTTAGTGGAGTTTAAGGTCTCCTACGCTCTCATTAGTCATGGGCACTTGCGTCGGTCTGCGATGACTTGTGGCGATCGGAATTCGTGGACTGGAATGCCATCAACCGTTCGCCGCTCTGTGGGAAAACCTCTCTCGTTGGAACTTAAGAATGAACCGTCTCCTTCTTCCAGATAACCATCTTCCTCCAGCCTGATGAATGTTTCCGAGCCACGGGTTTGCTCATTCTGCCGAGAATTCCTGAGAATATTATCCTCAAATCGTACAACTCCGGTGGCTTCATAAGTTATGGTGTACAAGGAAAATATCAGTTTCTCGGTAGCAGGGTGAAGCATTACTCGTGTGTGTATGATTCAAAGAAATATTGTTTAATAGTCATGGTGTTATCATCTCTTAAAGTAGTCTGAACGTGTTCTGCTTCAGCTTAAAATTAGTTTTGGGTGCTCAAGATAAGGCATAACAATTTATGGTTCCATATTTTCATTTAACTAACACTGACGATCTGTCATTACCGTAATTTGAAATTGAATAGCGTACTATATTTTTAAATACAAGCTCGGATTGCGTTTTTCGGCATATTATAACTCATGCATGAATAATTAACGTCGCTCAATTTTCGTTTTCGATTATTAACTAATAGTTATATTAGCATCGTACCATGTTCGTGTCTTAAGCACTCGCCTAATTTCGGATCTCATCGCATATCGCGTCTCTAGTTCTTGGCCTCTGTCCGGCAAGCGAGCGCGTTTCTGATTTGAGGCTAGGATGAGTGCTGCAAGCCTGGTGTGGAATCACCCCGTGTCACACGCCCTAGTGGTGGCTTGAACAGTACCTCGATGAAGTAGATGTAGATTACGTGCACGGCCATGTTTTAATTTCCGCCCCCCTCATCTGTGAGTGAGCGTTAAAATTCCTCCGACCAATCACAATGATGTATCTCTCACGCCACCGCTCATAAGATCTCTTCATACATTTTCTCCGCCGAGGAAAATTGAGGTTTGAATGTAAAGAAAAAATGCTCCAACCCTCCTCTCTCTCTCATACGATTTCCTCCGCGGCCGGTGACTAATCCCTGCCTCACGCGTTCTTCAAAGGAGGGGGAAGGAAATTGTCTACCGTGTGTGCTTCGAAGTGAAGATGAGTCTCTTCGAGATGAAGTTTCTATTTGCCTTCGTCTCTATGCCTTCTATCTTGCCGTCGTCAATGTGTGCTTATCTATGTCCTTTGATTAGGACGAGGCGATTGAGAGAAAATTTCATTTGAATCATGAAAAAAGGGGGTTGGTACAAAGGATTTTTGGAGTCGATGTTACTTAACCTATGACTGATTGAAGGCGACATTCCACCTGCTTGACCAAGCGAATCTTCAACTCTAATAAATATACACACCAAGGATAAAGTTCGCCATGAAAAAATGATTGGCTTAGTTTGGGATCATTTAGTTCGCTCTGAGAAGATATCTTGGTGTAATTAGCAAGCACGCCTGACCTGCAATCCGGGAGATCCGGGTTCGAATCCCGACTAAGCCAAGTATTTTTTCATGGCAAACTTTATTCTTGGTGTATATAAATTTGCACCCGTGCGCGTGACTTCGTACAAAGGCAATTGTTTCATTCAGTCCTTTCAGGTCTCATGCCATCACAGCTAGTGATCTGAACTGAGAAATATATGCTAGGGTCTACGCTTGCTAGTTTCCAAGCTTGATTTTTCCTCATATTTCCACTCAGGAATTGCGTCTAAATTTTATGTTCAAAGCAATTACGTTAAAATTTAAATATACATTTACAATGGATCCCCAATGAATATCTGTTGAAATCAGTTTTCTAAAACCAGAAAACAATTATTCATATCCTGTAGTATCCGAGATTAAGATAAAACACTGTACCAAGATTCAAGATTCGAATCGAGACCCGCAAACAGAAAAGTGACTGGTTCTCCAGCCACTACAGATATTTGGATCCCTTCCATTCCCGCCAAACCGATTGGAAAACCGCCTCTTTTTCCACCCTCTTGCATTTGGCTTAAGAACTGCATCATTGGTGAGGGCATTATTAAGAATTGCATGTTGCAATTTCTTCCCTAACATCCTGAACCACATCTCGCGGCAATTTTCCGCCAATACCTATTGTCTCCTCCACATCCCCTTTCCTATGTGTCCTATTTCAGTATCCCTCCTCTTTCCTCGTGAGAAACCACCCACCCACCCTTTCCGTTCTCCCCTCTCCCTCCGCATTGTTTCCACCCACCCCTATCTACCTCCCCCCCCCCCCGTTGCTAGCTCACCCCTCCTTTGCGAGCCACCCCTCCTCACCTTCCCCATTCCACATCCTTCGGCCTCCAAGGACGCTTGGTCTTCGGCCACGTCACCTTCCTTCTCCTCGCTTATAACTTGAGGCCAAAGGCAGCCGCTTGGCTTTTGGAGTAATGGAGGAGCGGGAGAGAGACACGTTACAAATTGGGAAGAACGATTCTTGTAATGGGACGAGGGGAAAAGTGGTGGTGAGATAAAAAAAAGTTGGAGGAGGAGTAATATGGGGACACCCTCCGGTTTTTTTTTTCGTCTGCACTCGGCTTCCTACATGAAAAAAGAAACGCACCGAAATAATGGAGATAGTTAGTTACTGAGATGCCTGCGTCACCCGTTAAAATCACATCCTTAAATGGAATTATTTTCACCCAAGCTTCCGTGCTATACCCTACCGTTTAGATTATCTACCATAAAACCTGTTTTTATTTATATTTACGACGAAGCATCACTACCGCTGTATTGGTCTTGTTTTGCTATCCATTGCCCATTTAAAATTTCAGGTATAGTCTTAGAATTTTCAGTGAGTACGAAGTGGACCTCGGACAACATTTTCCTCTGCCTGTTATTCGAAAGTTTTACTGCAGTATTTTCTCATATATACAGTTTTTATAAGTGGGATGTAGACGAATGTTTATTAAGGTTTAATCTGTATACCTTAGATATTTTAAGATGACAGCGTAAGTTTAAAATAAGCAATACATCACCAAAAAAATTATAAATACGACCGGTTGAGCAGGTGTGATGATTCCTTAAGAAAAGAAAAATGTAGCTTCTTCTGCTTTCCTGACTGTAATTACACATAAATTCTTCTACAGCTCTCAGGCGACGCGTCGCAGCCGTTTGATGCGATATCATCATGTCAAATATTTGCTAGAGATAATAGAGCCTTCCATCAAATTATCGACTTCAAAGCTACTGTGTACCTGACTGAATTTCCAAGAATAATTCATTGGGCAGTGACTATTTTCTTTATATTATGCCTTTGTGGAAGAACGTTATGGTTCTAAAATATTTGATTCTATACTCGCTAATTAACGATCTGTTTTTTAAATTTTGATCATTCCGGACATATTTTAGTTCGCAGATTTTCATTGTGGTAAATGTACTACTGGAGTCGGTGAAAATGCAGAGTTATTACGAGCTAAAGTTACTGTAAGTAAAAAAATATTTGCAGTGTATTGATCCCATCTGACAGATAAGGCATAATTTTGATTTAAACACTTTTTTACGCTATTAAAAATAAATAATTCCCAGAAATTACGTCCCCTGATAGAAACGAGCGAAATATTTGACGAGCAGATGCGTAGTCGTGAAAGATGGAGGAACTCACAGAAATATTTATGAACAAGAGGGCTGGGAGGATTAGCTAAGGTAATCTTGATGATTTTAGAAGAGGAACAATATAGTTATACTAAATTAATTGATAAATTGGGGGCTTACATCCCAAAAAAAAGAATTCCAAACATTTTTACTCATCACAGACGAAGATATTAAATAATTTCTCGATGAAATTGTCATAAGGTTAATAGTATTTACCCATCATTTGAGAGGATCTCCATAAAAAATGTGGCAAAAACAAGTTTCGTGAAGAAAAAAGATTTTCCCGCTCGCAGTGCACCTCATCCGATCGAACGAAGGGTATTGATCCTTAACCCTATCCATATTTCGTCACCGGAAGATCACACGATAACTCCTCGACGGCGTGATCAACGTAATAGCTCATGGCGTCCAGGAAAGAATAAAAAGATATACCCTATGGAAAACAAAGCCAAGAAATAAAAGATGCGTGCTCGCAAGATAATTCTCCCTCTCTCTCTCTCCCTAGAGGAAATCTTCGATCACCCTTTGTCTCCTTTTACGCATTCTGCCCACTCCTCGAAGGCGAAGAGTGTAAATATACGTGGGGATGGATGGAATCTGCATTGTTTTGCCGTCTTCCGGCAACCCTCTGCTATGGGTGCTGCTGGTAATGATAGTGAGCCACTCTCCCGTCCTTTGAAGATATGGCGAGTGGAAAAAGGAAGTGCGCTTCGGATCGAGGGAGTGTTTGTGTGTGTACCCACTAGCCCTTAAGAGATTAGCGAGCGAAGCCCAACAATACCAAGCTCAGTTCCTTGCGAATCTCTCTTCCCCCTGTATTCCCAACCTCAAAGGAGGCACCATAGTGACTGCTTTCATTAATTATTTATCTTGTATAATATGCGGCATGACGTGGCGGAAGTTCTGCATATCAGTTAAATGAGATATTGCAATATTTCCAATGGAACAACAATGCAGATTCCAAAGGAAATATTGCAATGTCTCATTTAAGTGATATTATTATTTACTAGGTACTGGTATTGGCAGCATAAATATTACAGTCATGGAATTTCCTGTTCAAATCATAATAAGGCCTACTCCCTTTAATTCTATCTAAAAATCCTATTCTCTTTCTTCCTCTTCCTTGTTCACACAACATCCTTCCTTCTATCACTGTTTCCAACATCCCTTTCCCATTAAGTACTCGCTCCATCCATCATAGGTGGTGTTGCACAGTTATAATGATAACAATCTAGTTGATATGGGCTTAAGGTTTTAGAAAACTATGGCGAATCATTACGATATTGTATGAACTATAAAATTGTCCAAGAGTTATTAATTAATTAATTTTAGCTAATATTTTGTCATATACTTGATCAACGAAATGCTAAAGAGTTTTTTCTCTCTTTGCAGGTAATTATTACAACTATATTACTGATTTCAACACACTAAAAACGGCATCACTGCACAGCTGAGCGGTAAGTTGTTGCGCTTTGAATAGCCTAACATATGGCATAATTTTTTCTACATTCGGTTCCATTCTTGAAAGACATTTGTTACCCGTCATATCCTGGCATGCCTTCGCCCCAGCAACAAAATGGCACAGCTTCAAATTAATCGGACTCACACCCTTTTCCTCGACAGCCCTTATGTTCACGATCATCCTCCTTAATCCTTCAAATGAAACCATCTCAATTCAGGCAATACACTCTTATGATGGAACTCCGGGAAAAGGATCCATTTCACTTCATTTTTATAGTCTGTTAGTCTAAAGTGCCTTTTTACAAATTGTACTTGTAGTAATGAGCTGCATCAAGGCTGTTTCGTACTCATCGCCCATGCATCGCCAATTTTCACCCGTGCAATTTTCGATCACCAACTTTTCAGTTACAAAGAATATTATGCACAGGCACGTATAATCATGGTATTTTTGGCCCAACGCTGTGACACGACTGTCACATTCGTGCTTCCTCCGCACCATTCCTTCATCTTCCAGTGGCTGAAGTAACATTCAATTTATCATACCTCGGCAGCAGCCAACCTCTAAGAGACAGGAAGTCGTACTTAAAGTGAGGGTCCATGGGGACCAAGTGCTTCGGGCGCCGACCGATCGGTTAAGGATCGCTCTGTAATTGGCCTCCGGCGCCACTCCGTCCGATGTCTCGCAAAGGGGTGTCGACACTCGTGCATAAGTGGCTTGAGAAAAATAAATAGCCCACCCTTACTCACCCTCTCTAACCAAATAACATTCTATGGCAGTGAACCACACTCTAGAAACAACCTTTGATGATTTCACGCTGTTATCAACGAGTAGGTATATCTAATTCTTGAGGATTCCTTCCGCTGTTACGAAGGGGAATCGAGTGACCCCATTCTTTGAAAGAATAACATTGGATCCTTTCCTGTAAACATCCTCAAACGTGTCATTAATGCGAATACCTTTCGAAGGGTCGTATAAGCTATTTTAATTTCCAAGGCGGTTAGTGATGGCAGGGTTGTAATATTCAGGGCAAGGTAAGGGGTTATCCCTCCTTGGGCTTGAAGAAAAAAAAAAGAAATTTGGAACGGGCCTGTCGTCAAGGCTCAGTTATTTTCCTTCCACCTGTGTTTCGCCTGTTTCCCAGGGCTCGTTAAGGCCGTTATACGAAAGTCTTGATTGAGAATGTTCCTTTCTCTTCGAATATCTATTTCATTATAACTAAATTCCTATTATAAATTAAAAAAAAAGCTTGAAGCATTCGTTGAAAATATTATTGATTCTGGATGGTACCATCCGTAGAGCCCCTTCTTTTGGAAATTTGTTACATCTTTACCTTAGTGAGCAAGATATGACGTTTTAAATTAAAGGACTACAATTTTAGAGGGTGAGGCTTAGTGTTTAACATTTCCCGGAATTTGCAATTACGCTTAGTCCAACGACATTAACTGGTGGGGATGGACCGAATTTTCCTCTGCTAGTTCGGTTGTGCGTCGGAAACTCGGAATGATTCATGTTCGAATCCTGATCTATCATTCTTTTAATGACTGAGGCCCTATGGTATGGAGTGCGTAATTCACATTTACAGTGGTGATTATGCGCTGTAACTATTTATGGATAATTAAAATTTACTGCAATAATAATAAGTTTTTTTGTAATTCTTATTAGGAAAGCAAAAAATTAACGGTGCCAACCTCCGTAGTCAAAGATTTTGATATTGAAAACGAACGCATATGGAATAATCACAGGCATTATTTCGTCCACTTGAGCGCTCTTGGATTTCAATTGGACAGACTACCTACCACCTTTTTCTATATACATTTATTTCCAGGGAGGAAAGAACACAGAAATCAAATCAGGCATCATTGCCTCCCACATTAAACATCTGATCAAGGGCAGAATTTTCTCCTTCCTGCGGCTATCGACATGGGTCAACTCCATCCATCTTTCGAATGAATGAAATCCTACGACCTGACCGGGAAAAAAAAACGATTTCCTTCCTGACTTCAAAACGGCGTGTCTACGTCTCCGCCCTTCATCTGTTTCGCCCTGATTCGATGACGGAATCGCTGAACCGCTTTGCTGATCGCGCCTTTCTTGAAACAGAGAGAGAGAAAGATATTGCGTGAGGGGGGGAGGGAAACAAGGGAATTGAGACGCTTATAGCCATCCGTGCGTGCGAATTCGTGCTCGGCCGCGGCTGACATAACGATATCGCCGTTTTGTGACCGCCGCAGTGCATCAAGGTCGAACCCGGTGGAGAGCCGAGCGAGTCGCGGTCGAGTGCTGGCTTTCTACCGCCTTCTCTCTACCCCAAACGCCAAGGAGTTGCTTCGTTTTTAATGCTATGAACTAATATACAGGGTTATCATAAAAGAATGGATAAGTTTTTAACATCGTTTAAATAAAAACAGAATTACTTACAGTTGCTTATTTTGCGACTATGTCGTCTCAAATATTTTATTTGCTTAGTTAATAAATTTCATTTAATGCGCCCTTAATCGTTAGACAAGAGAGAAACCCGGAAACGACATTAGCCTACTCTTTAACGAAAAGGAGCATGGGGACCACGGCTTAACGTCCCATGTGACGGACGGAGTACTGGATTTGAAATGCCTTCCTCAAGGCACTCAAGCAGGTATGGGGCAGTCTATGAAAAATCTCTGCCACCGCAAGGACATGAACCAGGAAACTATGGGGGGAAAGTCTACACTTCAGGAGTAGGCTACCACCACTCCGCGAAATCCACCATCAAATATCTCTAGAAATATTTAGTCCATTTGATATCTGGCGCGTTTTTTGTGAGTACCTATCCGTTTTACGTGAAATAAATGTCTAAAATACGAGTCACACTATTTTCAGCGTGACTGTCGCATTATAAGGATGTGATGGTAAATTCTCTTCATTTCTCCTCGCTGTCTATCCCATGATAGTTGCACCTGCCACATAGATACCTCCCTCACCGTCCCACGCCCCCACCCACCCACGCATAGGAATGTTTGAAGAGAGATTTCTCCGCCGCGACATTAGATCCCGGTCGATTCGATTACCTTCTCGCTATCTTTTTCTTCTGCCTTCGTTATTTTTTTCCATCATGTACCGAGACGCGTGTATGTGGCAGGGAGGCTGTACCAACATCCTCGTCTTCAAGAAGTAGTGCACGCCAAAGATTTCACCCACAGCTGAATGTGTATTTCACTCTACACCTTGTCCCGGTAGCCACCGTATGGATACGTGTTGGGAGGTCATCTTTGCCGCAAAGTGACCCATACAATACGCTGCGAAATTCTTCAGTGCCATTCAAGGTAATGCATTATATGCATATATACCTGTACGGTATGAATGTAAACAAAATGCCTTCGAAAGTATACCGACGATAAAAAACAGGTTCGAGTGCAAAGGAGAACTTAGTAACGATGATTAAGTGAATAACCGCGCCATTCTTGGGGTTATTCATCATTTTTCTACCGATTTTGTGCCTAAAGTAATATCATCAAGAATATAACGTCACCTCTTCAACGTAACTGGGCACATATGACTAGCGAAAGTAGAAATATACACTCAGAATCGAATCCCATTCGCCTGAGAATTTATAATTCACCGAAAGCAGCATTGAAACACACATAAAATCAACAAATCACACTCAAAGCTGTTAATTACATTCAGTTTTATTATTTGATAGTATCCTTAAGTGATGTAATCCATAGCTGTTCAAATAATAATAGTATTGCGCTAATCCTATGACCTATGTCCATATACGCACTACGACATTTTAAAATTGTTTTTCATGCCATAAAAGGATTTTCTTCGAGTATGAACAAACGAAAACGCAACTTTGAAAAATTAGATCCCACGTGATTTCATGACAAACTTTTTTTGTTATAGAAACGTTTAACGCTCAAAATAAAACTGCACAGCTAACGGCCTCCCGCATATCGAACTGATCTTTGCTCTGCACGATTTGATTTGGCATTTGGAAGTCTGGCTGTTACATCCTCGTCCTCAAGACGAAAAGTGTTACGCGCGTGCAATTTGGAGTTGCGGAAGGTTCGCTGGATATCCGTCACGATTCGAGTGAATTTGTAACTATATATATATATATTAAGGATAGAAGCTTTTTATCGCGTTGAACGAATAAAAGGCGAGGTCCGTAACTGGGGCGCGATATGAGATGGTTAGATAGTGGGTGTGCGCGAAAGAAAGATGTTCGATACGTATAATGCCTGGGCCGAATGATGACCGGTTCTGCGACCGGAACGTTCCGTCGTAAAACCACTGTTCCCTTTCCATATCGCCTATGAGCTAAAAGAAAACGCATATAAGGATCCACCGATAACATGCGATACTCAATACTCAATATGCTCAATTGCGATACTCAATTTCAACTAGTTGTGCCTACTTTCAAAAATTAATTTCTACATTTCGCATAAACTACATTGTATGACTTAAAAAATGAAACTCACGATTTGCAGCGGTGGAGGAGGTCCATCCATAATCAAGCCCAAATTTTGTGTGTTCTCTCATAGGTAAACATCTCCTGCGACACGCCTGTAGAGGAAGCTTGCGTGTTTGATATATTAACTATTCGTGATTGGGGACTTGGGGATAGTGGTATCATTTCCTATTTTGAAAACTTCATTTGTAAGCACTATGTTCCATTCAATGTGAGTGTCGATAAAGTTTCATAATACAGTTAGCACTAATAATAGAGATAAATAATGCTGAACGGAGATAGACAACCTTTGTAAATTTTCACATAATTTTTATCTGGTACGACGGGTTTCCATTCAGCATGAATTTTCATCGAGTGAAATCCGAATCTATCGTTTTCATCAATTATGATATTGTGGGAGCGATAGTAACCGATCTGGGTTGTTATGGATAGTTTTTAGATCGCACTTTCGATAGTTATCCGCCACATATGGGGGGAGGGGGTTCAGGGGGGACTCTGAGCCTTGGAGGTAGACGGGGAGAGACCAAGGGGGGTTGTGGAGGAGTAGGGGAGGGTAGGCCGCATTCCTTCTGAGACGCGATGCACCAATCCGCACACGCTGAAACTCTCTCTCTACCGTTGCGCGAAAAGGAACGCGCACCTGTCTTCGTGGCCGGCGGCGGAAAAAGCGCGCCCGGCGCCATGATGGGATGGGAGCTGCGGATTCCGAATGCACGCGGGCTCAGAATATGTCCCTTGGAGGGGGGTAGTGGGGGGTGGGAGTTGAGTCTCCCTCTGGCTTAGCGTGCGCCGGTTCGCATTCCGGGATGATCGTTACAGCGCTCAGGCTGGCTTGTTCCCTGTCTCTCTCTTTCTCTCTCCCTCTCTCACTCCCTATGGGGTATATGTCGTTGTGGGGGTGGTAACTTTTAAGGAATACGATGAACGGATAACACTGGCGGATAACTATCGAAAGTGCAATCTGAAAACTATCGATAGCACTAGAGATCGGTCGCTATCGATCGCACAATAGTACCATTGTTGATCTTAATAATTGGCACTTCTTGCATTATCGATCGCTTTTGATGTGAATGGAAGATTGTAAGATAACTATAGCAATTAATTCAACGTTTTTACATTTACCCCAATTGAAAGTGTTGTGACTTGGATATAAAATGAGTCAACTTACGAATAAATTATAAACATTAAATTTAGGACATTAAAATATTATATACTACTTACCCATAAATAAGTAGCTTCGACACAATTGTCGATATCGAAGAAGGTACAATTTATTTACTGTGAAAATGCTTTTCGGGCTCAGCATCGGGTGATGAAAGGCTTTGTAATGAAAGAGTGGAGATTGGAAGTGATTACTAAGAAGACCGATCCCCCTGCGAACAAAATCAAAGATTCAAACCCTTCATTTTACACAGGTAGTCATTACAATAAGCCATTGTGATTACCAAAGGGGATTTTATCCAACTCCAAATCTCTTGAGCCATTAATAGACAAGAAGTGTAGCCACATCTGGGGAGGGGTAAAAATGTTTGTGTTCGTCGTGCCATATTCGCAGCCACACAAAAATTCAAGAGAGAGTCAATGACCCGTAATACATTCGCTTGAAATATCACATTCAGCAGCTGCTCCTCGTGATTACATTGCGGCTTATATATACGAGTACTCGCAAATTTTATTAAGGCTCTGTGTCCTAATATTTTCATATCAAGGGGAAGGATAGCATCAACAACATAGTTGTTGATGTTATGTTGTTGATGCTATCCTTCGTGGAATTTACTGGATATATTTTACGAAGCCCCACAAGCCTCTTTAACTTGCCTCGTCTGCCATTTAAGATTGAGAATACCTTACAAACAAACAAGCGAACGACAGTAACGCACAACCCAGTTTACAATCATCCAACTTGTTTCCTTTTTGTGTAATGAGTTGATGAAGTGCTATGTAAATGATTTTTTTGACTCAACGCTACACTCCTTATATCATTTCTATCTATCTTTGAAAAAGAAACCATGCATGAGTCCAATTAAAAAAACGATGTTGGCTATGCATGCTTTTGGGAAAGGGAAGCGAAACACGATTTACGACATAAGATTTAAACAGGGAGACGGCATAAATCTATACTCTCGGAATTTAAAAAGTGATCCCCAATTTTCAATAACGATGGCGAATATGATATGATACATCAGATTTTCTTCAATGAATTTCTATCTGTATATGCAGACTATGTTTTATGTTTAGAAAAGCTGGTTAATAAATTAATAAGAAAACGATTTAATATCTATTTTTATATATTCGCATATATTTTTCCTTGGACCCTTCTCTCTTCGTCTCTAACCTGTGACTAATTACCCAGTCATTTACCCGAGGTGGGAGTAGCCATGGCAGACAACCTCGCTCGCTTAGAAGTCAGGGCAATACTTCCACGATGGTTTGAGAGAGTAATTTACCGAGGCCGGTGGCTTAAATGTGTCTCATGGGTGCGGGCTTCAAGCCAGCAGATTCCGACGAACCCTTTTGAGTGTCGAAAATAGTTTCCCGGCGGACAAAGTTCTTTATGAATCAACAGTTTGAATGGTCTTCCCTTATACAGTGAGAACGCTGTTCACGGCCAACTGCGTGTTTCCAGAAAAACAATTTTCAGGCGTGAACTCTCATTTTAAAGCTTTCCCTTCATCCGCAATCACCTTTACCATATTGATATGTTTTAGAATAGAGGCTCGTTGAGTATTTTGACGTGGTATACAATAAATAAGAAGTTACTTCTGGTAGGAGAGATGCGGTAAACCAGTCTGTGGGCTATTACCGATGAGTATGACGAAAATATACAAAGAGATGGTTACTAGTATGTTGATAGTTCTATTGGATCCGAATCTAAGTCCCTCTTGGGATTTTAAAATACAAAACGAAGCACAGGAATCTTTACAAAACAAACCATGCAGTTTTTCCATAGGTAATCATAGTTGTTTTAATTTAAACACCTAGTTTTTCTTCGTCGCCGTACAACGAACAACAGCGTTGAAAATGAACTTCTACTGAATGAAAGTTAGAAATTGAGTAACTAAGCTTCCTCCTTCCTCGTACAGCGACCTTCAGATATTCATAATCGACTCAAGTAAATTACAAACTCTTTCTAAAAAGAAATTATATCAATTTCCATCCAGAGAAACTTTTTATTGTAATTAATATAGAATCAAAATTCGTCTTCTAGAAATGGCATTAAAATTCAACCACTTAGGGATTATACCGTTCGATAATCGATCCCACAATCGAATCGAATACTTGGTTAGCGCCGATTTCAATTGTTGCGCACATCGCATCGCTTCGAACAGGAACGCATCCTACCACGTGCTTCTCCTTTTCTCTCTCGTTGCTCACATTGTCGCGAGCGTAGGTAAGAGCAATGTCGCGACAAGAATGGAGTTCTGCGCGAGAGAAAACCAATGCAAAACACTCGGCGGGGTCTATTTATAAACGGAGTCCGTAGGCAGCGCAGGGGTTCCCTGCCGTATATGCCGAGAGTAGGTACGCCGGCTGCCCACATGGTCCTTCCTCCGCTCGGGAGACAACAAGCTGGGATGGGCACCTCGATACAGCTGAATAGCGTGGGCCGTGCAGCGCGACACACACGCGGGGCCCGCTGCTTGAAATTCGTCGCCTCCCGGAAGGGCACGCGCCGAAGTATTGCACTTCAACTCCTCCCCGCTTGGCACTAATGGCGCGATAAAGATCTCTCTCCCATTCGAGCTTTCGATTTTTTTAGTACCGTCCTCACCTTCGAGCTGCGGCCCACACTACTCGCCGTTTTCTACGCGACGTTCACAGGTGGAGCTGATGTCGCCATACTTAAGACGTGTTTTGTACTCCACCTTGAGAGAATCGGCTATGATGAGTGGTTAACGAATGTTAAGTAACTTATTTCTATTTATTAATACTCCGAGCAGAGAGGCTCCAATATTTCCTCAAGAAACGGCAGAAAAATTCACATAAATTAAAGGTGAAAATTTCACCGCGACGATAAATAGAACCAAACGGAGTAAATGATTATCTAATTGAAACGTGGCCAACTTTGAAACGGCATAAAACATTGAATTACTAATTTTATATATTATTCTGTTGATGGAATAACCTTACAACTTAACTATTGCAAAAATTTGAAGAAAATGAAAGGTGGCTATAAATTATTTTTCAAGAAGTTCTACTTGTTTATAATCGCTTATAAGAGCTTGAAAATTGTGCCAAAAGTGCATGTGTGTATATATATATTTTATTTAAAATAAAACAATAAGAAATGCTACATCAGCTTGGTTTCATAGTTCTTTGTATTTATGTGATTATTGATTTCTCTTCCCAGGCTTGACGAACTTACGTTAAAAGCTTCGTAACATTCCTTGGGTCAGGTTCTGAGCTTAAATAAAGAAATCACAATTCGTCATAAGGAGACTTCTTTCGCATTCATAACTTTGGGAGAAATCGCTGACGGTCATACCAAATACACATATAGCTTGTTAGTTGTCTACGGTTGAAAGTCATTTCGTGGTTCAATTCCAGCTCCAGGTGAAACCGCCCGCATGGAAAATAATGTCAACCTATGTTGCTAATGATCATTGCTCCGTAAAAATCACGAGGCTTAATGCAGTAAGTAGACATAAGGATATTCTGTGGTCTCAGGAGAGAAAAGGAGCTTGCAATTTGAACAATTCTCAGGGTAGGAAGGCTTTTGGAGAAAAAAATGAGTTTTAGAGATTTTAAGGACGCGAACACATTCAGCATACCACCGGGAAAGGAATGGCTTCTCATTTTTTTTAATAGGGACATTTTAATGCGCTCTCAGCTTTTCCGAAGGATTCCAAGCCCAAGGTGGAGCAGAAAAATAAAGGCGTGAGACAAAACAAGGGGACCGAGTTTCGGAAATGGGGCCAAGCGTTTAGGATTTTTGCGTCTAGAACCGCCTGGAGAAAATATTCCACCTGTAATCCCTTGGGGGGCTTCCTGCTCACGCATTAAGATGCTTCCCTCGTTTTAGAACGCTCACAAGGCGACATCATGGATCTAAACCACAATAGAGTTCGGCCCTTGGGTTTCGCGTTGGAATTTCTAGAGCGTTTTGCTTCTTCCACTGCTCGCTATATTTGTTGCACCCTAGGTTCTTCCTTGTTTATTTTTTCTGGTCACCTGAAATGAATACCTGAATTTTCGAAAATTCGCTCCTCAAGACGGTGAATGCAAAGGTAATACTCAGACCTGACCACTGGGTACTGTATGATTACACTTGCAATACCATTTTCCGCTTAAAGGAGAAATAAATTCAAATTTGAATTTTGGTTAACAGTAATTATGATATCCTCCATTTGTTGGTAACTTAGATAAATTATGTCTCCAGGAAATTTTGTAACAACATTAGGTAGAGCTTCACAAGCTGACTTCCAATATAACCATAGTTTTACTGACATTGACATTGGTATAAAGTACCTCCCCTATGGCAGTAGCTCCCCCCCTCCAATTGGGTCTCATCTTACACTTGGTAAAATGGCTTCCGGACGTTTTTCTTCTTGGGGGTGCAGAAACAACAGCTTCTAACGCACATGCTCATATTTCTTTCACGTAGAAAGCAAATAATTTAAATCGAAAAGGCAATTTTTTACCTATGGTCGTAATAAATATCAACCATAGGCTAAAAGCAGGAAGAGTAAAATAACATGCCAGCATTAAATGCTGTTTTTTTTACATGCAAATGCCCATACTTCTTTTGGCTCAAAGTGCAATAATACACCTAAAACCAATTGTTCTTAGCTGTCTTAAGACGCGAAAAATATAGTCCCTAACATTAAAAAGTAATTCGTTTACCTATTTTTAAGATTTTTAAGAAGTGAGTTAATATTTACCAGAAATAAATTTCACCCTACAGATGGTTATTGGTCATTGCTACATAAGTACGTAATTGAGTGTTTTGCCGCAGAAGGACTAAGCCAGACAGAAATGAATGAGTTGATGGAGATTTAATCCAGGTCATGGACCCTTGGAGGCTACCAATGGCATACGAAGTTAACGATTTTTACAGATTAAAGACTTCTGATACATATGATAGTGAAACCAAATTGTTTATACGCCAAATCACCGATCCATCAAGGAAGTGGGCAGGTCTCTTTCTTTTGTTTTTTATTTTAAGCGATCGGAAGGGACCTTGACACTCTCCGTTTCAGTTTTCCTTAAGAAGGGAAAAGCGCTCTTGCCGGAGACTCCTCGAGGGTTTTCAGCTTTGATGCTTATCACATCGGAAAGAAAAAAAGGGATATCTCGGGATTGTCTCCAGAGAGATCTTTTTTCGACTCTACTAGAGCTTCCCTTTTTCTTCTCTAAATTTTTCACTTTCCCATCGTCCTTGAGATTTTCACGCGAGATAATGGTTCCGAGTGAGCTGCGCTTCCTCGTTTTCTCTTGTTTTGGGCAAAGTTTCCTTTTCGCGAGAAATAAAGAAGTCACACACCTTGCATTTAGATATTTTCGGTGACCTTAAAAAATTAACCACCTATCGGATTGATGAGGAGCTTTGGAATTGTTTAGTTTCTCATCCATGAATCTGAAGGCAGCTTCGAGCAGGGCTTAAGTATATGTGTATGGGTTCTGAACCCTCACCCCGAAATTATGCACTCCCAAAGAATTTACTAAGAAAATTAAAGCAATTATGTATATGTTGGGCGAACATTAAACACAATAAATTTTAAAAAAATAGTTTTAAGGGCACCCCCTACCACTGAAACTCCTCGAAATGTATACCCTCCACAGATAACCCTCCCATAAAAATTCTAGCCAAGACCCTGGGGAGACCTGTTTTCGACTGCATCAATGCAAACGGGATTATTCACTCAAAGAATTTCAGGTCCTTCGCATAGAGTTGTGCGTTCAATAAATTGAGTTAAATACTATTGGGGGAGAGGTTTCCGCGTAAACCCATAGGAGATTTTCAATATTAATAGGATGAGGCCGAAAGCTCAAGTACTTGAGCGGTTCCTTCGAACCTAAAATACCCTTGCCCTATCTGACCTTTACACCTGACCTAAATAGCGAAAGAGACCTCTGTTTCGATTGCATTTTTCTGTAATAATTCTTTCCCCGCAATGGTGACCTCTGCGAAGGAAATTTACCTCGTCAACACATTCTTCCCTTGTCTTGCCCCACCCTCCTTTACTAGTAGTCCTCTCCTTCGTTTAACCCCAATTTGGCAGCTGTCCCATAAAAATTTGGCTTTTTTGCTTCCCCTTAAGTGATTTTTTTCTCAAGTGTCAGTTCTGTTGCTTCTCTCGCCCGATGCCTTCGA
Source organism: Ischnura elegans (assembly GCF_921293095.1). NCBI lineage: Eukaryota > Metazoa > Arthropoda > Insecta > Odonata > Coenagrionidae > Ischnura > Ischnura elegans. Next base: position 81,562,362 of record NC_060250.1, read on the forward strand.
TTTATCTATCCGGTGTGGCAACATTAGTAGACCTTTACGCTATTTTTGGTGATTGGGGTGTATTAAATAAATAAGCAGATATTTAGAACCATGCAGGCCGAGGCGGCGACAGTTGTCGGCAGAAACCCTCTTCGTTTCGTCGCTCCCAATGAGACGAGGTTAACTCCTCGGCCGCTCGGTGAAACTCTTTCTCAGGTCGGCCCTACTTATAAGGAGAGGATGTTCTCTCAGTTTCACTTTAAGGCTCGTTGGGTCAAGGGCAAAGTGAAATTGGCGGCCATGTTTGATTCGCGCATTTCGCGTTAATAATTCGATTATGCAGCGTGCTACTTTGCATTCGTGTTTTCACTGTCAAGGGGGCAAGTGGAGATGCTAAATGCCAGGTTTTTACGTGCGGTAAAAATTCTTTTCTAACTTTTGTTGTGCCCAAATTCGTTAGAGGAACCGGTTTCGTTTCCAGGGAAACATATTGAAAACAAACATTCAGGAGCATCGTTTCATTTCGTGGATTCCAAGCAGCTATGGTCACGAGTCGAATAGACGCTTACACTTTCGATGTATCCGTTTTCCTGGGAATTAATGGGATACCTGACTATTCTCACAGTAACAATTCTCAGTGAAAAGTGGTCACTATATGCAGCTAAAAATTCAAATATTCCTATTTTTTTATTCCTGCTACTAAAGATATAAAAGGCGCTGGGCGATGTTGGAAAAGATTGTAAATTAGTGAAAAAATCAAATACGTACGCTTAGAATATAACTATTGAAGTGATGAATGAATGTCAAATTTTGTTTTTTTTTACCTTTGAGATTTTCAGAGAAAAAGTGTGAGTTAAAAGGAAAGTGTTAATTGTATTCAATAGAATGTAAATGGAAATTGACTTCCGCAATTCTCGGGTCCACAGGATTCCTTGGTTCCCATGCTTGAAAAAGGGTTGATGCACGCCCTTTGTGAAAAGTTTTCCTCTCGACTATTCAATCCAGACTGCCATTCAAATGTTAATCCTTTGTTTCACTTCTGCCGACGGCGCACGCAAACAAAACATCTTTTCCACCTCCAGACAAGGCTCATTTAAAATTCTTCTACCATGGAATTCGAACGCGCGCCTGAAAATGTATCATGAGCGACGTTGATAATCTGGGGATCTGCTCGAGGACACCGTAAGGTTAGAACATTTCCAATATGAAATCTTAATGTAAAAAAGGGGAATCGTTTATTAGCGATGACATTTACTTTTTGAAACTACTTTTTGAAATCGGAACTATTCCAAATCTCGCATTTTTCCACCCGTTGGTGGACGCGTCGGAAAAACGTAAGTTTCTTGTCCGGTTCATTTTTATTTTTAACTCTCCTAAATTTTTTTCGCGTGGCATTCAACTTTAAGAAGAAAAAAAATGCATGAAGACCGAACGCATTGTGCACTCAAATTTTATCGCGCCGCGCAGCCACGAAATCTTTCCTCGACCCTCACGCACGACTCAAATGTGGAGACTCCCCAAGAGCGTGGCTCGAGTGCTTTGAAGCGGTGCCTGCGAAGCACTCATGAGGAGAAGGGCGACCCATTCAAGTACTTCCACTCAACGATGCCTTCCTCGCCTGGAGACGAGACGAAGACACTCGCACGCACACAAGAGTGTGAGGGCGACGAAGAATGCCCACGTTTTTCGCTCTCGAAAGTGGATCAGGGGAAGAAGATACAGAGGAACTTACGGTCGCGACTCTACGGCGTCCTCTCCTCTTGCGTAGCGAATATTTTTAATGTTCAAAAAAACTAGCAATTTTCCACGTTCATAAAATTTATGGTGACCTATGTTTCAATGTTACCTCATAATCTTCAAGGTGATGTAGTAATATTCAAATAAAAACTTGTAATTTTCACCATAATATAATTTATTGCGACCTACGTTTCAGTGTTACCACATCATCTTCAAGGTCGTAATCAATTTGATAACCGTGGAAAATTGCTATTTTTTATTTCAACATGGAAAAGTTCTACGTCAATAACGGTTGAATCTTCGGATTTAATTTATATTTCCATACGCTCTCATCATTATTGATCATTCTTTGACCTTCATTTCTTTGAATAAAACCCTTTTATTACTCTAACCATGCATAGATATATCTATACTAATTGTTATCAGATTTTAGCTGTGTATCAGTGTCAAAGTTTCGGCTTGAATGGAGCGATTCACTATTGGTGCTAGGTCGCACCACTGTCAAGAATATCCGCGAATTATTTTCATCATGGTATGTTTTTAATGGTCATTAAAGTGTGCATTTGGATGTGCATTTTGCAATATTACATGCTGGCCATGGGTCATCTCCTTCCAGCAAACCTAAGTTCAATAAGATCTCTTACTCAAAATCATTCGGCCATATCGTTGAAATTAGAGTTAGTGCATTTTAATTGCGATATTTAAAAAAGTTTTGCAATATAAAGGAATTCCGTGCGGATGACTTGAGCCACCAAGCATCCCATTCCAAGCAAGACAGGAGTGGCCGCAGGAAACTATTCTCCCAGCCCGGCTGTAAGTGACCGTGGGTGTCTGGTTATGTGTGGCGTGATTCATAACGTAGAAATGCGTTAAAAAGAGAAAAAAAAAGCGCGTACCCAATCCCTCGCGGGCGAGTTAAAGGATTCGCACCGTCACTAACACGGTTCACAGCAAATTCACATTCGTACCATTAAGTTGGCATTTTAAATGACGCTAATGTATTGAAATCGAGGTATGTCAATGAAAATCTTAGTGAACTATTGAAAGTTCATTTTCATCAATTAACAAGAAAAATGAAGAGGCGATTCTTTTATTTCCTGCGGAAATCTGACATTTTACATCCATACTCCAGCATAATTGCAAAAGGGCGAATACCCCGTCATGCCACTAGAAGAAAATAAAAGGACAAACCAGAAGGGTATGAAATTTACGACGAATGGATTAAACGAGGAAAATTACGTGAAATTTTTACTTACTCCGTTAACAAAATAGAAACAGACGTACTAATTTTTACACTCTTATTTATTTTTCTCAACCGGTTTCAACGTTTACACACATCATTTCCAAGTGCTGTCTCGTTAATTTTTTTTAAATGAAGATTTTCCTGTTTTTCAAGCATCCTTGTGCCACTGACTGCTGATAGAATTACGGCGTAATTATGAGAATCTACCAACTAATGCTGTTAAAGAAGTCTGAGTGGTCCTAATAAGTATAATTATCAGGGTGATAAGACCCGCGAAGTTTTTCAACAAGATCCAAACCTAATTAAAACTTGACTCGTTCAGTTTGTAGATTCGATTTCACCAATATATGATGGCTATCAAACTTTAACGATCCAAGCATCGATACTCGTTCGATCACGGACGTGGAGAATGGCCCGGTTCCTCTCCATTCGAGTCTTTTCCTTGACGGTTCCTCGAGATATGGTGGGCGTCCGTTGCGAAGTGTGCGTGACTCATTCATCCCAAATCTCCGGGAGAAATATAAAGTATGGTTACTCACGCAGGCCGCTCGGCAGACCACTCCTTATATACATTTTCCGGTCCGACCGAAAAATTTAAGTAATGTCAACGCTGATTCGATTCGAGGCGACCTTATCGTAGCAGGTGCGTTCTTCTTCGCAGAGACTTTACCGGGCGTGTTCGAGGTCTGCTTTTTTTCTTCGAGACAAAAAAAGAACATTTTTCGCAGCTCAATCCTTTTTTTTCCAAACGGTTCACTTCCTTCCCCTACCTAGAGAACGCTTGCCAAAAATGCAAATTCCGCTTCATTTTTCAACTTTATTTTTCTCCTGTGCCTTGATTCCACCCCTCTTCTGGAACGAACCTCGACATTCTTTCGTCTCCCCGACCTTCCAATGACACTTTTTTTCGTATTTTCGGTCACTTTTACGACTACGACGGAGAAGAAGAAGGGAAGACAAAAAATATATACATTTCAAAGATGGCATGTTTTCGCGAGACCTGTTCTTGAATTTATTCTTGTGTTTGTTTCCCGCCGTCGCTCTAGCTGGCGAAAGATCCGCGTTAGAGAAGGGTGTGGACGGGTGGCGGATAGGAGAAAATATTTTGCTTCCTTCTGAAAAATTGCTTTATGCCTGGGGGGCGACCAAAAATAATTCGGTCTTTGGCGGGATTCGGCTGCGTAAAATCACTCGTTTGTCGCCTCTCTTGGGAGAGGAGGAGGGGAACAAGCGCGGAATTGTAATTTACCGAAAACTCCTTCCTTTGACCCTTCAGCATTTGAATGTAAACACTATATTTTACGCGCAGTAAAATGGTGGTTCACAATTTGCCTTTTCGCTACTATGAATAATTACTCATATTATTTTAGAAACTGGGTACCCATGTCTATCTAGCTGGTAAATTTTTACTGTAGACCAAAGCGTTAGAATTTTGTACCCATTGCAACTCCATTAACTTGAGGGTTAGTCTGGATTAGTTAGCATAATAACTCCGGAGACCCACCCTGAAGTTAATATCAATTCCTCATCAGCTTTTTATTGTCTTTGCCTATAGGATAGTCTGCCACCTTCAATTTAAAAGCTAGGGCTAAATTCAGGATAAAATTAAGGATATGATTAAATTCAGTCCGAATGGAATCCCCAACGATCACCGATTTAAAGCTAACCCCGCAGCTATGGTTAGCTCTGACTAGAACTTCAAATCGATAGCAGGCAAGCAGCATCATTTTTTTGATAGTTCCGTTCGAGCGTTGTATAACCGATCCCAGGCTAGATGCGCGTGTCACTTTCCGAGTTACTATTATCGGTAGTTCGTCCTTGGTTTCCCTACTGCCTATCCCTCTAGAACATTTAATTCCAGTCGTTTGTGGCGCATTTGTATACACAGCGCAGTACAAATGGATGGTTGATTTTCCAGAATACATACCCGCGTAAAATATATCCACTACCAGCCAGCGATGGATATGCCACATGGTAATTCTTTCCCCATAAGGCAAATTTCCGAGGAATCCATTTCCATATTGATCATCGTTTCCTTAATCCGACGATTTTCATGGAAAATGATTTCGTCAAATTACGCGTCTGATGTAGCGAGAGGGAGGCGGTGGTTAGGTAAATTTTTATTTCCTTCCCCCCTCTAAACTCCCCCCCCCCCCCCCCCCCCCGTCCACTTGTTCCCCTCACCCCGAGGGTCGGTAATCGTTCGGCCATCTCGATCTGCGATAATCGCTTCGGTTGTCCTCGATGGAGGAAAAAGAGAGAGCTCATTTTATCTCGCTCGGTGATCGGGTGGATTTCATTTTTACCTGTCTTCGCCCTCCCTCACCTTCCGAGGCTCCTAAAAAAATAGGCCTTAGAGAGAATCAAATCGTAATAGCATCATCTTTTTTTACATAAGTTATACAAAAAATTGATAAATAGTTTACACAGTCAGCAATGCCGAATCACATTAACACAGCTAATCGTACGATACGACTGTATTACCTCGCAAATCATGGACATATCATTCAATCATAAATGTTACAGCTACTGCTTGAGGGTTGAGTTACCAGCGTTTGTTTTCCATAGTTTCATCAAAGGTTATCACATATTATTTTTCTTCTAAAAAATGTGCGATCGCTTTAACTTTATGACTTGGAACTTTGTGTCATCAACACTTTTCACTTGGCAACAGTGCCTTCATTAAATTTACCATATATTTTTTAGACGGTTCTTATTCGTGTAGACGAAAATCAATTGTACTCGATGTATTTATTCCGCAGTCATTCTGCATTTGTCTTACCGCAATCGGTTGGAGCACACAAAAAACGGAATTTCCCACTACTTTTTCGTTATAATTATTCACTTATGTCGATGATTTACCATTCATGCGAATTATCTTTCAGAGATACGAAATAGAAATGAAAGGCAGTCATTTCACTGCGTCTATTATTTTTTCCGTAATCCCTACTCGAACGCCCACTGTCTGACCCACATTAACGCGGTCAACTGCCCATAAAAATTTACGTAGATAAGTTTCATTCTTTTCTTCAACATGAAGTGGCTGCGTTGGTATCCATTCGGCTGCCTTGTACTTGTAACCAAAGACCGTCTCACAACTGAGCTAGTTTTTTTTCAGCCTATCAGTTTACTGGCGCGTACGCGGGTAAAAATTTAAGTGCGAGAGGAAAAAAATAGACACGCCACGCGCGAACCCAAGTGGATAACCTCTTCTGTGAGTGACCCATTCATTCATCCGCTAAGACCGCTGACTGTGGACTCCGCGTAGCTGACGCTAAATACTGACTCTCTGCAAAATGTGGCCTCTTCTTTTAACTCTTGCACGTGACCGTTATGAGCGGTAGCACCCATACTTTCCTTGGACCGGATGCACTTAAAAAAATGACTTCGGTGACCCCGATAGAAGAGTTCAAAAGTCTTGACGATGCCGAATCTATTTAAAGAGCCAAGAAAAAGCAAAGGATAGGGCTATGTAGGCAAATGTCGTTCGACACAAAATACCTCTGCCCAGTTTGAACGTGCTATTGCTGGGGTGATTAAGATTCAATGAATCGTTCAACCGTGGAAAATTGAGTCGGCCGGTAGAAGAAGCTTGAGTGCGTCGTACTAATGTCGCAAGCCAAGCAATTTTTGCGAAAATGTTTCCCATGAAACTTAAGTTCCGACGATTTACCTTCAAAGCAAATGTGCCAACTTCAAGGAAAGTGAAACTATGACGGATGTCGGATCCTTCTACCGTGCTTTTACGAGATAATTTATCCCAAATGATATCATTTCAACAGCATGTATCATTCTTCAGATATGTATGGAAAAATACAGCACATCAATGAGAAGTTTCCACCGATCGCATGATAACATCTTTGATCAAGTATTGTGAAATAAACCTTAGATTAAATTTTGTCGTTAATGTTACCATTTTAAGCTAAAACTCTATTTTTTCTCTTTGCAGGTAATTATTCAGATACGATAGCAGATTCCACTTCCTAAAAAAAACCGATACCACATTCCGACTGAGTGGTAAGTCTACTAAGGACTTAAATTTCAGGTTGGCGCATTTACAAAATCTTAGTTCCAACAACGAGACGTTAATCGCATAAGAAAGGGATCGGATAACAAAGGTTCGGAAAACTTCTACATCGTTCACAACGAGCAATTAGCCCTGAGAGACTAATTAAACGAAGCAGTTATAGAAATGAGCAAAGAAAGGGGAACCATCTACTCTGTTTCTCACCATGGACTCAATTAAATTTGATATAAGAAATAAGATAGTGACAAGAGCGGAGAAGAGACACAAGGAGACGAAGGAGTGTGATCTATATAAAGGTGCCGGCGGATGCATAACTCGTGCCACTGTAGGGAGGGGGAACGAAACGAGAGATGATATTTCGTATGGTAGGTTAAGTTCCTACAAAAGGAACAAGCTTATTTAAAAATTTCGAAAGTTTCTTAGAAGGCAAACGCGCGTCAATTGGATGAATGATTTTGTGCTCGTAGTTAAGGTCTTATGTGTTCTGAGCTATAATTTTAACTTGCTGCATGTAGTATTAACAAAAATTTCCGCATTATTATCCGGTATTCTCGCCTGAGGTAGTGTGATAATTATTTTACGTAAAGTTTTTTGTTAAATATATAGTAGTTTACGGCAGTTAAAACGCATAGTTGAAGCCCATTCACACAATTTCTTCGGCCTGCCCACTTCGTCGGTGAAGCCGCATTAGATCGCATAAAAATTAGTAAATTTCAAGCAATATTTTAACCTTTTTTTAAAATACATATAATCAGTGTAAATTGAATTGCTTTCCTTTTCCTTGACCTTTGTCTTTTTATGTAAAATATATCGGTGTTCTGGAGTGTATTTCTTGAAAATTTTTAAAGATTTAAAAAAAAATTGCATTAAAATTTTTCAAGACCTACGCTCCAAGGCACTAATAATTACTGAAAATGTAATCGCAACCATTCACTCGGTTGCTACCCATTTCTTGGTGGCGGAATGCGTTTGCCGTTCGGCCAAAGTCAAGGAAAAAAGGGGTGGCGAGATAGAAAGGGAGGGAGAATGGGTCTAGCAGAGAGGACTGGCGGGCAAACCATATTCCGACATTTTCACGGCGCAGAGGGGGAAGGGGGCTTTCTATTTTTATGACGCATTCACAGCCACCGTCTCCACGTCGTCCCCACACACTGTGCCTACGTTCTCTTTGATGGGGGATGAGAGTGGGACCAACCAACTCTCCTCTATGTGTGTATAAGAAGTAACACAATAAGAAGAAGAAGAAGATATGGTAGGAGGGAAATGAGCCAGCCAGCATCCCTCTCCTTTCCCTCCCCCTCTTTCTAACCCCTTGCGGAGCGAGGAACACACTCACCCCTCAAGACTTTCTCACCCCTTTCCCCCTCCAACCTTTTATCCGGCACCCTAATATACTCATCCTCTCCCGACTCCAAGTCTCCCTTGAGCCAACCGCGATCAACCCCTTGGACCCGCCGCGAGGAACTTAGGGGGAGAGGGTGTTTTTGAGGGACTGAGATTGCTGAAAGAATTCGGGGAGATGGGGGAAAAGAAGTTAAGGAATTCAAGTCACTCACCTCGGATATCAAGTGCGTGCTGCCAGGATGACATTTCCCTAACGCATGCATTTCTCAGCGGTAGTGACTGGATTGACTGATGCGCCAGCACAGTTTAGTTTTACTTTTTCCTCGATTACATAGCAAGTCTTAAATCGATACAATAATAAAATGTAACTAACCTGTTAAAAAGTTTTCACTACGTCGATTGATTCATAAAGTAAAAGTTAGAGAATCACTCATCTAGGATTGTTTCTGAGGAATGGGATAGGTATCCTTTTTATCGTCAAGTGCATCGTCTATTGCGAGATTCCAACCCTCTGTGTAGCTTAGGAGAGACACTTCCTTTCATATATTCTTGATTTTAATAAAAAATAATGAGAGCTTCGCCAAATAACATCTTCTCGTTACCGCAAGTTAAACATCCCCAATTAGGTTCCTCCTCGAGTTAAATATTTTGCAATAGATTTTTATTATTTAACGCAAATTATTTTGTCGGTAAACACGCGCCATGAGGCACTCTGAGGCTAAATAATGAGTACGATTCACATCTGCATAATACCCTGCGAGCCACGTCAAGGGTATTTTGCTGGGATTGATCAATCACCAGCTTGCGAGAGGATTCCCACATGCACACTACACGGTCATAAAAATATTACGCAGACTTACAAATTATAATTCCACATTCTTACAAAGGCAAAACTTTGCAACTACTCATCATGGTAATCTATCTATGAAGCTAGAATATGCATATCATGCTGTTAGAAATACTGGGAAAATTCAGGAACATGCACCTAGGATTACATAAGTTAATGGGCTACACTACTAGTCAACTACCCATTTAGTAACACCTAATGTTGCCGTTAAAATCTCTTATCGATCGCGGAAAAAACGATATTCCGAATTCACTCGTTTATTTTTGAGCATTCATGAAATTCACTTAAATGAACCGAGGGCAGAAAATGAGGTTCTCGAAATATCTCCCGAGCTTAATCGCGTATTCAATTACAGGAGCATCACCTGCAGATCGGAACGCGGGGTGTAGGTATGTGCATTAGGGTGGGCCGAAAAAAGGTTTTTTTTCCTGATCAAATTTGCCCTATGCGGGAATGCTTGGTGTTCAGGTTATGTTTTTTCTCAGCCTTGGCTGAATTTCTTGTTGAAAATAGCTCCACAGGTACGTTATTCGTCATTATAATTGATGTTAATTTCAAATAATTTTCCTTGTTCATAGTTTTTGTGGGATTATTTACTACCATATGATACCTTATTTGATAAGAAATGAAATTCAATCGAAATAAATATTACTTTACCTGCAATTTAGCCCCCAAAATGGAGTTTTAGAAATGTAGGCAAAAATGAGTTGTGTTGTGCGGGTGGTCTATACTCTAATTTTGTTGTTAATTCATAGACATTTTTTTAACCATAGATGTTTTCAAAAAAACTTCAAATTTCATTTTCATAAACTATAAACATGCATCCACTCTTTGATATTATCCATTATTCCATATTTTCATAAAATTCGTCTTAATAGCCGTTTTATTCTGAAATCAGCCTGATTTTTCGCAAATTTTTAAACTTTAGAGCTCGGGCGGCAGTGGTTAATATTATCCGATTTGAAAAAAAATTTGTGTGCGAGATCCTTATATCATTTCGCAACTTTCCCGCATAGGGCAAATTTGATCAGGAAAAAAAACCTTTTTTCAGCCCACCCTAATGTGCATACCCCCGGCCTGCCGCAACACCACCACCAATCCTCCTCATTCACCGCTTAGTCATCCCTCGCCCGACCACACTCTCGAGTCGGGCGCCATACATCTCCCATGGGTTAAACAGCCGAACGACGGCTCTGAGGGTGGTACAATGTAAATAAGAATGATGCCGCGTGCTTTTAGTCCCGGGTAAGGGAATAGGAGAAGGAAGGACGTGATGGATGGGGGAAGGAGAGAGAGAGGGGTTGGGGGGAGCTACGGAGCTCGAAGGGGACGGTGGGATGGGGGAGCGAAAATAGTAGGAGGGGAAGGGTGTGTGCTTTGGGTACAGACGAGAGAGAGGGGAGAAGGGGGCATCCGGCCAACTGCATACCGATAGGAGAGAGATGTCAGCGACCATAGCTCCCTCCCCACTCTATACTTCCTGCCCACCGCCACCCATGCCTGAGTCACCCGGACGGGAGGAAGGAGAAGGAGAGAGGATGAGGATTGGACGATACCGAAAAGAGTATTAAGAAAGCGCCAAGGAGGAGATCCGCACCAGCAAGGGGGATCGGGTTGGTTCCCGGTGGCTTCAGAACTGCATTCCGAATTTAACATAATGATAGCACTTGTCTCAAAAGAGTCGTTTACTCAATATTTTCCACGAATTGAATTCAATCGATTCGGCTTTTACTTTGTGAAAATCCATGTTGAAATGAAAATACACAACCCTGGTAACTTTTCACTGGAAAATTATTTCTTGGTACGACGCGTTTCGACGCTGAGGAAATAATTTTCCAGTGAAAAGTTACCAGGGCTGTGTATTTTCATTTCAATATTTTCCACTTTGATATTTAATTTAATGAAAGTACGTGTCTATTTCCACTCTTCTGTATTTCTACCGACCCCAGGTTTCGGAACATTTTGCCATTTTCAAGGTTATTTCCATGTAAGCCGAAACCTGTATCGGTTTCGGATCGGATAAGAAAATGCTTTCATTATGTTAATGTATACCATTATTTACCTTAACACATGATGCCATTTTCGAGGCAAAAGAAAATGGCATAATGTTCCGAAACCTGGGGTCGGTAGAAATAAAGTTTGGAAATAGACAAGTACTTACATTATATTAAATATATAAAATTAATAGATTTCCACCGAATTACGCCGTGAACTATATCTCTCGTGCATTCTGAATTTCTTTGCTGTGAAGTTAGTAGCGTACGAGGGTGGGTTAGGATATTGAAGCACCCCATAGCCAAAAATACATTTTAAATCGAGTATTTACAAAATAATTGATCGATCGAGGAAACATTTAAAATACATATATTTAAGTGCGCTATAAAATAATAAAATGGATGTTTCAAAAACTCCCTTTACTTCGGAGCCAAATAAAGGGTTTTCTATCGATGCATAATTAAAAATCAGGGTTCGATTGTGGAAAACTTTTAGATTCTCTGATTAAAACAGATAATAAAATAATATTACTTTATTCGATTCACTTAGTAATTAATATTATTTTATTAATATTTTTTGAATTCATTAAATCATATTGTCATTGTCCTAATAATCCCCAAGATCTCATTTTTGAGTGCATAATTTGGGAAACACATGACGATACACGAAATAATACTTGGGCATTATTTGAGTAGTGCGGAAAGTGTGACACTGAGTTTTAATCTTCCTCTCAAATAGTGTGGGAGCTATTCGAGCGAAAATTAATTTTATAGCCGTGTTGAAGAAGCTCATTGTGAGACTCGAACGACTCCTATTTATGCCTCTTCTATTTCACTTGAAACATAGTATTTGTTGATAAACATTATAATTTCCCTTAGCATCGCTACAGTGCGTTTTTATTCATGTAGCGAGAAGTCATTAGCGGTTTTATGGAAATGTCATCCTGCTCGTTATGCAATTTTTTCTGCAAAGGTCGTACGAATCTCCTTCGATGTCGGTCACGGTCGGTCTCGTGTACAGTCAAGAATTGATTGCGTTGATTAGCAGAGAAAGCGTTGCGAAATCCACTATGCTCATTTGAACGAGAAATTTCGAAGACACACAAAATGTTTTTTTAGTCAGGATATATTTGATATTGTATGACTGAAGGACATTTTTGATGTACAATCAAAGAGCAGATATTATTCCAAGGTATTGCTAACACTTAATTGATCTTATTTTAATACCAACAGTTATATGAGATGCAAATAGAACCCTCTATTCTACTTGGTGGAGAAATATCTGTTTGCCTAGGGGAAGCACTCGCTTATGTAAATACAAGGATAAAGCTACCCTCGGATCCTGCTTCGCTCGACCACACTATCAAGGACAATGTGAAGTATCCATCTCCATAGCATTGACAGAATCCATACTCAAAACGTTTATTTTAGCTAATCTGAGCATCTGTCCTCCTATTCCCCTTCTGTTCATGCACATAACTTTCTTTGGTGAATAACTGTATCCTTAAGAAACTTAAGGCCTGAGAACAAGTCGCGGTCACACGTGTTATCATTCATCGCATACTTAAGATTCGCTTGCCTCCCCATGATATGGCATTACGAGCACCGCGCCACCGCTAATGCTTCTCATACCGTTAAGTTTTTCCTTCAAATATGTCATTGTTCAGTCACAATCTGTCGGTAAAGAATTTTTACGAATAAGCAAATCTGTTTCTGTAGTCTTCAATTTCCAACATTAGATTAGCGACTTCGAGGCTCTATTCGGTTTATAATTATCCTAAACATCAAGTACTTGTCTTTTAGTTACAAGTATTGAATACTATGAAGGAAACATGAATGGTGCAAGATCTTCAAAGAAAATTATAGCAGTTAATGACAAAGAATATATAAAAGCCGAAACCTTTGGCAAAACAAACAGATCCAACCTCAAGACTCGGTTTAGACGCCGTGATTCAATGGTCTCTTCTCTGTTTCCACATAGGTATCTATATTTTCGTGGACCTCCATTGCGATGACAGATTTTTTAAAAAACATGGAACAAAAAAGCCAAGGCTCCTCACATTGGAATGAATTCCGAAGGTTTTCCAAGGTAGGTATTCTCGTCGACTGTTCCGTAAAAAGAACGGGCGCTTCCTTCGCCTACCTTTTCAAGTGACAAGGTCAAGATGTTTTCGGGATGATGGCGATGGAGCCTAATAGTCGCAAGGTTAATTGCCCTCGCTTGTGCCAAGTTCTGCTGCTGGGATGCCCCCGGTCTCTTTTGTGAGCTCATTAATGTGCTCTCTTCCGTCCTGGAAGCACTTGGGACTCCTCGGTTATGATGGCGCCGAAAAACACACGCGCGCGCGTCGCTCGTATTTTAAACGGACGAAAAAGGAAGAAACAATCGAATCGCATTCCGCGTTTCGATCCAGAAAAAAATAATAAGTTTTATTCCCGAGCCTTTTATGAAATATCAACCATGGTGGGTGTCCGTTTGTTTTTAGATTTAAAAATCATGTTTACCTTTCGCTTTAAGTGAGTGGACTAAAATCCCGGTGATGCTTGTTTTCTGGAGCAATTATATTTATTATACACGGGATAATTGTACAGACGTATAGTGGATCGGGCCTCAATTATTGCGCAAAAAAAATAAAATTTGGCGAGATAGCTGTGACACCCGCTGAGACCTTTTCTGGAGCCGTATAATTATTCACCAGCTTATCATACATGTCCATAAGTGACCGTACCTCTATTATTGGGCTAAAGAAATCACAAATCTTTGAGAGACGTCTGAAAAAAAATATCGCTTCCTGTTACGCATTTACCCCGAATCATTTCAGTGGCTGGCCGAGTTATGGCATCTAAACGGAGTGCACTAAGTGTTCCTGTGATTGGAACCTCGCCTTGGACGAGGCGAAACGCGGATGGATTCAGAGCCGCGGAGCGCGAAATAATTGGTGCTGCGGATGAAGAATGGTATCCGCGTGTTAGAGTGCCAGAACTAGTTCGTAATCATTTTGAATTGTGTCGGAGCGTGGAAAGATAAGTTGCCAATGCCTTTTGCCCACTTTATACACACACGGAGGAGAAGAATTATTTTCGCGTGGGCAGACAGATAACTCGAGTTTCTATTCTGCATGGCTCTCTCAGTCTTTGCAAGAAACTATGCCATTTAACTTGGGAACTTTCCCTACCAGGCAGATTTATACCCAATAAAACATGTTTATCACCCCTTTTCCTTCCAAAGCCCATTATTTTCCGTCAGGTTTCAAGGTGACAAGAAATCATTCCAGTCTATAGGCAAGACGCAGAAAAATAATTGACGTTGAAAATCTCATTATAGTGTGCTACCTGATTTAACATCCTCCGGTTTTAACGGCAATGCATCAAACACTTCTCCAGTTTCAAATAGTTAGCATGCCATAATTAACGGCGACTCGAATTCCTATAGAAAATGCATTCCTTAAAAACAACTTTTCTTTTATAACCAGAAGCAAAAACCTCAACTAAGAACATACCCTTGCCACTATGTAACAATCATGCCAAGAATATCGAGAAAATCGGAGATTGGGTTGTATTCCGATCACAGCGCTGGAAAAAAAGATGAACAGGCATTTAGAAACGATACGGTACACGCACGATTAAATCAACTCAAAAATCTTCCATGGAAAGGAAATCGAGACAAAGGGAGGATAATTACATTGCTTTAGGGGACGACTTGTAACAGGAAGCAATGCCGCCCACGACGATGAATGTGAGGTAGGGTGGTGGCTTACCGTTTGCCCGAATTAAGCTTGTGCGTGTGCTCAGAACGGTAGCAATAAAATGGGAGGAGCACAGCTACCCCGTGCGTGAGCTGTTTGGACCGCGAATAATTTTTTTTGAGAACATGAGCGCCGAAATTTACGTATGAGCAAAAAATGAAGTAGGAAAGAAACGTTAAAAAAGATGGTACAAGCTATAGCAATTCAACAGTTTAGAGAATGCAAAATGTTGTGGCCGACACAATACCGAACGGATGCAGAGAGACGAAATTTATGGCATGAGGTTGCGTAAAATCCCTAAATGTCACAAAGCTAGAAATTTTCAAGAAAAATAAAATTGGTATTTAAAACTAAGAAGTTAAATAAAGAAAAATAATCTGATCAAATTGCATAAAATGCATTCACACGTGTTCTTGCTCAATGGAAAATCACTACGAGAATATATAATTATTACTCATCTAAAAAAAATATTATTCAACTTTTCTGATCTTAAATATGCTGATGAAATCATTATTTCTCTACATTTACAAACTTTTCTTAGATGAATGGATCTGTTCAAATTAAGAAGGAAAACATAAAAGCGTAAGAAGTAATAAATACCCACGATAGCAGTGCCAGCTCATCCTACACTACACTGCGGTAATATAAGATACACATTTTAGCATATGGATGAGTAAATTAGCATTCATGATCCTTGAAAAATACAACAGTCAATTAAAATAATGAAGGAATAAGGCAAGCAGATAAAAAAGGCTCATGAGAGTATAATTATTCTATGTTAATACAATTATAACTACTGCCAATGGGCATTCCAAAATCTGGTAGAATAATGCCTACTCACTTGTACCAAGTATGTAAAGCCTAGGTGCACGTATACTTTGAATGGATGCTTAAGAATCGGGGTGAAGGACAAGTAGTCCAGGTTTAACGCGACGTGTCAATGTTCATGACAGCGATCGATGGATACGAAGAAAGGGCCGAGGATCATCAAACGGCCACCATCGAGGATGAGTTATGAACGTTTGACATAAGGTGGGATTTCCCAAGGTGACTTCACAGTATTGCGCTGCGCAGGACAATAAAAGTGTTCAGGAAGACAAGGGTGGATAAAAGCTGATCCGTAAAACGTCACTGTTACATGCGACCATCCAATCGAAACCAACGTCGGTTGTTGTTGAATCAATGTAATGCTGGGAGAACGGGGAGACATGCAGATAAATTTTGTCGGTTGCGTCGACGACATGACCACTTTTTACAACCTTACATTTTTATTAGTATTCTAGATGTTTCAGACTCTACTCTCTCCAATAAGGTTATGTGCATTCTCTCAAGTTAAGATGCGTAATTTTTGCGTTATTTGCACGTTATGAACCGAGGGCACATGAGATTCCAAGTTCTAAATAGTTACATGCCCACTAGCGTAGCTCAAAAACGTTACTGCAATTTTCATGATTGAATTCGGTGATGACGGTGTAACACGTCGTCGATATGTTCGGCACAAATTTTATGTTACGTAGCAAAGAATGGTTTTGAGAAGAAGTCGTCGAGTGCCGTTAAAGCTTTCCAGCCAGATTGCATAAGGTTTCAGCCATCAGGTCGCCATCCTTGAATGATCCACGCTGAGTTATATCCGTGGACGTGTGGGAGGTTATTCTCTTCCGAGAAGAAGAATACGCACCGTTGTTCGGTAAAGGACATCTTGAAAAAAAAATATGGGAAGGAAAACTTCGACATCGCAACCGACTCGCAATCATTCGAAAGTTTATTCTAGAAAAAACAACCAGAAGGACAAACGGAGCCCGTTTAGTTAGCAACAAGGTGCGAATCGGTTTCCATCCCCGGTCGCTCTCTCTCTCCGGGCCACATCGTTCCGTGAGTAACTTATAAGAGAGAGTGTTCAACCGTTTCATCCATGATTAAAACCCGGAATTCTCCACTATCATAGCGAAAAACTTGGACTAATTTAGTAATCTAAAGATTCCTTCTAAATGATGGACCGAGTTTCAATTATTCGTGTGTATTAATAATAACATAATATTAAATTTATTATTTATTATTGGTGAATTGATATCACACATTATTTTAAAAACTTTGAAACTTACTCTATACATTGGTATAAATCTTATTCCTTTTGCATTTGTACTTGAATAAATAGGAGGTTTTGAAAATGGGTCCATCATAATTTACAATAAACCTTTTTGTTCCATGAAAAAGTCGTTGATGAAATTCAGGACTGCTGAACTCATTAATTTCATCGGTGAGTTTAGTTTTCATTAGTGCCTACTAAACGATGCTTGTTTTAGCAAATGGAATGAATTACGCGAAAGGACGAGAGAAGCCTTGGAGGCATCTTCAAGTGATGGGAGGCTGGAAACAAACCGCTCACATTGAGCGCCCTCTTCGACGAATATACAGTATTTGTATTCCTGAAAACCACCTTTCGCTTACTGTATGTGCGTGGGTGCCAGCGAAGGACCGATGTAGGATGACGGTAGAGACACCCTTTTCTTGGAAAGGTGAAGTGGGACCCGTGACAGAGCCTCGATGCCTTTTAGAGCCGTGAAATATTTTATTCTTTGCTCTCAACGAAGGGGAGTCTAGTGAGTAGAGCGCTTGATCGAAGGGTCACCGAATTCTAATCCCGAGTGAAGGATTCGTACTACTCCACCACAAAATCCTGGAAGTGCGAGGTGACACAGGGAAGGGAACTGGACTCCTATTCTGAATCAACGAATAACGCACATCTGTGGCTTACTACAGGGTGAGCTCTACCCTTACCTATCCTAACCATTAATCGGGTTGATACCATGCGTGAGTGAGCTCTCGACGACAAGGGTAAGAGTAAAAATTGGTGTTACCGGCAAACTAATTCATAAAAGGTTCATATTTCTTGTTTACTCCTCCGGAGGAGCAAATTCAACGCATCTATAGTTCGTGAAGGAGGCGAGACCTTAAAAGAATGAAAGATATTTGTTAAAAAAATGTCAAAGTTACAAAAGTTTTTGAGCCTACTCCTTAATCCTTATTGGAATATGAATGCATGGTCTATATCCTCATTGCGAGGTTTAATTTTCTCGCGCGAGGCTTAATTTTCAAAATACTTCTCAGAAAGCGACTGGTAGAGGAGATAGTGCCATTTGTACCATTATTTCTAATTAGAATGATTATGGTTCTTCCGAAATTAATATATTGTTAAATGCCGTTTAATAAGGTAGGATATTAAGTGCAGTCATTTTAACGAATAATTGTAGCGCGTAAATTGGAGCCGTATATGAACGTCACATCAATTGTCTAAATGGTAACTAGAATATAAAAATGAGCTCAGACTTTTATACAATATCTTGCACTTTGCAAAATTGCCTGCTTGAATCAGGCCACAGAAATCCAGCAGCGAGCGAAAAAAATCGAAAAAACATTACCGATCCGTGGGACCTTCGCCACGTTGAGTTCATTTCGCGACAATAGCGGCTACGGCATTCCGTGGGATGACGTCACGATGTCCACAGAGGCTCGGCAGCGATGAAGCCGTAAGGGGAGGGAGGGGAAGCTAGAGGAAGGGGACCCGGTGACCAAAGCGTCGGAGGGGAAGGAATCCGTTGCGTCCAGTTTTATTATACCGTTCGAACATCCGATTATTTATTTTATCATTCTCGTCTCCTCACATTTATCTCCATTTATGCATGTAGCAGAACGTGAGATATTTTTTTTTTAATCATTTCATCGCTGCCCCATCTTCTCTCTCCCTGACCAGCCAAGCGCAGGCCGACTCTAAGCTCGCTCGCGCATATAGATAAATATTCCCTGGCCGTTGGAGAACGTGACTCAAGCATTTGTGATGCATGCGGCGGTCTCCAATCCGTGCATCGAACGTGTCACGGCGGGAGAGGCGGATTGGAAAAAATACATACGAAGGAGAACGTGAAGAGAGAGGAGACCAACGGAGCGCAAACGCACTGTGCGCATGCATCTTCCGTAAGAGCAACGTTATTTTTGAGTCCTCGCCCAACTTTATCGCACCACCTAAGGTTTTATCTACAATTTATCGGCCGCCTGATCCTGAGCTCCAGTAAATATCTACTTATTTCAAAAGGCCTTCATGAGGTAAAAGAAAAAAGGTTCTGTTGTAAAAAGTACAACCGTGACGCGTGACTCGAAGAGAATATATCGCTTAGCTCATTGAACAGCTTATGCTGGAATAAAATTGTGATGGTTTACTTTTTTCTTGGGAAATAACAATTTCAGTTACAGAAACTTATGATTTTATAAACTTATTCGCGCTTTTTCGAGTGTCAAGCAATTATTGCCCTTTTAGAAAATTTAAATTTGAGAGTCAATGGACACGACTACACTGACAAGGTAAAGAATACAATCTGATACATATTACGATAAGGCAATTCCCATACTCACGCTAATATCAGTAGATACTTATCTATGTTTCATACATCTTCGGTCGTCCTCCGATTATTAAGCCCCATCTCGTTGATTTGATCTCTCCCGTTCAAATTTTTTCGTTTATTTATATTCCATTCTCCTTAAATCGAATGGTTATTTCTATATCTTTTTGGGAAATAAATATATTATAGATCCTCTTCAACAAAAGATAGCTAGCGGCATCCTTGGAAAGGCCTACAATACTGATTTCAAAGACTATAATACTAAAACTAGTAAGATTTTAATTAACCCCTCAATATGGCGGAATAATATGACGGCTTCTCAGACACTATCTTGAAGAGACTCTCGAACAATCTTGAGAGATAGTATCTCCGAAACTTTCTTTTATATGTTAAATTTATAGCATTCTTGGTGGCTCGAGTGCATCTCTGTCCTTTCTTCACACTTCTCATTCTGAATGGTTGTACACGCATGGGAAAGTGGCCGACTGACCTCCGAGACGCGTCGAGAAAAAATATTTTAGCGAGCATCCTTAATTTTTTTCCCGGTAAAAATTACGTCAAGTTATGTATACCCGCGCGCACACAAATTATGCGGCTGACAGAATCGAGTAGACTCTCCGGTAGTAGTAATCGCGTCGAACACCCCGTCGCGTCGCCTCGCAACGGTTCGTGAGAAAATTCCGCTCATTCGCCGGGTGTGGCAATGAGAAGAAAAAGCAGACGACGGAGGAGAAGAAAACGAACTCCGGAACGTCCTGTAACCTGGCCAAGGGAAGGGACTCATTAATGAACGACCGTTACTGGAGATAACGAGTTTATTCCGCGGGGTGGCGCGGTGGAGGAACAAGTGGAGGAGAGTAGAGCGACTATGCATTGAGTCGCGAGGGAGTCTATCTGATGAGCCGAGAGCAGATCACTTTGCAATCGAAGAGTCCCCAAGCTCCTCCAGGCTGAAACGGGATGTGGCAGGAGAGCGCGACTGTTAATAGGTAAAGCACGAATCACACGATCATTTTTTCCATCCCTTTGGTGGGACAGCTCCAGCGATGGCGGAAAAAATGACCAATACTCGCCATAATTTTCCGTGATGATTCGAGGAATGTAAATCCCAGCCCTTCTTCCATAACTCGGCACGTCCCATTTTCTGTCGCTGAAATCACGGCTGACACCGTCCTTTAACAAATCAATACGCAAGGCCGCTAACAGAGATTGTAACGCTACGCTTGGCATTTAATTGAATGATACTTGTAAATCGGAAAGAGATGGAAAAAGCTATGGATAAAGGGACGGTGGAAATGACCGTATGATTCAGAAAACGATGCGCTTGAGCTGTCACTCTTTTGGTCGCTGTAAACCTTTCGTTGAATCTATCACTCTGAGGGAAGATACAATGATATGATCGTGTGATTCAGGTTTAAATTAACTTTTCAAACGATCCAAGACAGGGAGGAGAAAATGTGAAAATATTTCATGACCATATTTGGTCCAAAAAATTGTGGTTTGAATTGAAGCCATCTGGAAAAGACGAAATTTTTTAAAAATGAATCGTATGAATCCATAAATCATCGAATCCAATCATACGATGGTCAGAGGTAGAAGACACAAATGGAAAAGAGAACGCTTGTCTTTCGGAAAGTACGAAATTCGAACCAAGATGATAAAATGGCACTAAACTTCTTTCCGTGTAGTCCTGGAGCGAGAAATAAATTTGTCTGGGCACGATTTCGTGGGGGCGTGTTATCGGCGAGATGTATTCCTCCCCACGGCCAGCCGTCGCTGGACCCACGGTCAGAATTTCGTGAGCCCCTCAGCCCCCTATCTCTCTAGACTCCGACCGCGAAAAAGAAACGGGTTTTTCGGAGCTCAGTTCATTAATCTGGAGAATCATCCGCATCGATCATTTATAAAACATCCAGACGGAGATGACGATTCGGACGCGAAGAGAAGGTAGATATAGGGCCGAAGGAAGGGATGGGTTTTAAGACGAATGGAAGCAGCCACCACGGTCTGCTTCGCCCGAAAGGAAGATCATCGAAACGAGAGTGCTCCACAATGCGTGCAGTGATAATATTCGTTCGCTCCCGGTACGCACTGATAGCTCCAGTTAAAAAGATCTGTCGGCTTTGGTAACAATTCTCGACAGCTCTTTCCTCTCCGATTGCCAGAATACCACTCAAAGCACTTGCAAATAATACGTTAGAGGACTCCACCGTCTGCCGCTAGATGCAATGTCACCTACCGCGCATTTAAATAGGTTTGCAAAAGAGGCCACTCCCGTCGCTTTCAGTAGAAAGATCAGAATTAATTGGGGAAATGTACTGTAATCAAGTTTGTTATGCGGATTCCATAATCGAGATAATATACTCCACAGAATATCTTGTGTTATATGCGGTACGATGTGGTGGAAGTTCTTAATATGATTAGTTAAATCAAATTAGCTTCAACAATTTTATAAAGTGCTTGAATATGTTATTGTTACAAGGACACGCTTCGTGTTCGAATAAATCCTGAGGAAATGTTGCAGTGTTTCAATGAAATAATTCTCTATCGAATTCATAACTTTTCAGTGCTGCTAGCGAGCGCAAGTACTCTAACCTAAACGTTGGGAATAAATACTGGGCTCATCGCCGCAGTGCAGTGCGGACTTTTGAAAACAGATTAACATCTGCCAGTAGAAGTGGCAGAGTAAATTAAGCTACAATAATACTTTCTGGGACCTCCTCTATTTAGTTCCCTCAGTGAATTCCCTACCTGCCCATTTCCCAACAACTTTACCCCCTAGGAGAATTTTCCGACCGACCTTGAGTGAGATATTTCCATCGACGACGACCGGATAAGGAGGAGGGGGAGGAGAGTTGGCAATCGGAAATATCATCGAACTTGAGGGCAAGAGGATAAAAATCAACCTCCCATCCCCCCTCCACGTCGAGGAGAAAGAGGGGTGTGGAGCGCACGTCTCTTGAATCGAAATCCGAAACGGAATTTCGCCTCCCTCTGGCATTGAAGTCTCCTTCCCACCCACCGCATACTAGCTACGTACCACCCAAAACAAGACCGCTCGCTCTCCCGAGAGCTGCGATGGAATTTTTCCCACCCACCCAACCGCTCCTCACCCCCTACCACCCCCAGCAATTTTACCCCACCCCACTCCTGCCCCTCCTTTCCCACCCTCCGCTCAACCCACACCGTTGACCTTTCACCGGAGTATTCGCGTCCCGAGGCAGATGAGCGTGGACTGGAAGCTCTCGAGATGTGGGTGTGGAGGGCAGCGGCGGTGAAGGAGAAGAGAGGTGGGGAAGCAAATGAGGAAGTGTTGCACGAGCTGTGGGAATGGGGGGCCGCGTCGGTTCATCAAAGCCATAAGCTAAATGATCCACGAACACCCGAGGAAATACTTCTGTGTTGATATCCACTCATGTATGCATTACGAAAGTACATTTCCGCGGATAAATATACCGTTTGCCCAAATCCTCGCATCATCAGTGCTGTTCAACAATCCTAATATTGGTAACCATGTGTTGAATGAAATTTGGTTTTAGGAAAAATTAACTCACTTCTTAAAACTCTAAAATACTGATTAACGGACCACTTTCTATTGTTTGGGTCTATATTTTTAGTGCTCAGAACTTATGTGACGTACTCCGTCCGTAGAAAAACAAAATGGGTACATGAAGATATAAAACAGCACTTCATGCTAACGTGATGTTATTTTACCCTTCCTGCTTTTAGCTTTTAAGATAGGTACCAATAAGTACTTTCATCACGTTTAATATCAAAGATATCCACCGAATTACGCCGGAAACTGTATCCTTTATCATTCATAGGTGACCCTAGGCGCGGGGATTGGTGTGAACGGTACAGAAGGCAGTGTGGGTGGCTGGAGGGAGACGGTCCGATAACTGCCGTGTCTCCCCCGCCTGCCCAACAGCGACCCCTCCCAACCGCCGCCCGCCCGCATCTTGGCATGGCTTTCCGATGCCACACCCACTCTTCCCCTCCTTTGACTGCTGCCACTTACCACCACTCCTCCAGGTGCCCCACCGAGGCCAAGTCCTGCACCACCACCTTTTCCCACCCACCGCTCCCCGACAACCCCGCCGCCGTGCTCTCGTGATGCAAAGTGTTTCATTTTTCACCTTTCACTACATTGGGGCAAGCGTAGCGCTCAAAACAGTCAAGAATTCGCGTACACGGCTAAATACGTTTAAGTACAGATTCATTCTTGATGTATTTTTGCTCCATTTAAACTTATACTGTGCGAGAGACATTCAGTGAGGATTCGATTCTTTTCCGGCGAATGGTGACTGGCTCTAGGGCTCCCCACAATCGTAGGCGCTCCATTTCTGACGACGTTTCGATGGAATACTTTTTCATTGTCATTTTCAGTGTTTCACTCTAAATATAATTCGACTCCAGGTTTACAGGGCCAGAGTTGCAATACAATCTAAACGACGAATAGTTTTTTGATGATGCTTTTCATTGAACTTAATTTTCAAAAGGTGTGGACTCTTTTTAATTTATGACATTTAGACAGTTTTGATGATGGATATGAAAGGAAAAGCTAGGTTTTTAAACCCAGCAAATGTTCGCAAAGAACGGCGAAATTACTCCATATTTTACGGTGCACAACACTATGGATATTGCACTCGTATCAAATCCGAGTATTCCATTCCAAAATGTGCCACACGTCGGCTCTGTAACCAGGTAGCTCTGAAGGATCTAAAGGTCACCCGTAGCGGCTCAATTCTCAATAAACCCCGCGGCAAACTCCGTACTTACCCTCTCTCAATCCCTAACCTCCCTCCCCTATGCTACATTCCCCTCCCCTATCCTCCCTCACGAACTGTTTATTCCCTTCACTTCCCCTCCCGCGGCATACCGACGCCCTCTCCCCCGACCCGTTGCATTCCTATCGAATCACTCGATACATCGATATAAATCGACTCGTAGCCGATTCCCCTCCCGTGCCCTTATCCCACCTTCGCGACTTCGGCCGAGGAAAATGCCCGTTTTGCCCTCAAGCCATCTATCTATTGCCCAGCACGACCATCCACGTCTGTCGAGCGCTGGACATCCGCCACCTTCTCCTCTTTCCACTTGGATCGATGCGTGAAATTCGTAATGAGATCGTTGGAAAATAATGATCTTATCATCCCCTTGATCATATATTGAAACCGATATGAAAGGCACAGTTATTCATTATGATTTTGATTGTTATGCGGATCTTCCTTCACAATCAAGTTCCACATCGGAGGCTGGCAAATATCATTTTCGCAAAAATATCAATATTTGCCCTCATTTTTGTGCTTGACCGCATCTTGGTCTTAAACAATATTACGAACTGAATATGCGATCTTTCTAACCTTGACTGCCATACGCGCCTACTCCTGATTACGGACATGCCAAATGAAATTAATATGCCAACATCCAAAAACGTTTACTTCACTTCACAAATAAACTTTCGTTTTCTTTCAGTGGGAGTAGACGAGATTCAACGCACACACGTTATTCTCCTAAATCGTAATGTTTTCCTAACACAATTGTTGCCGGGTAGCGAAGCTGCCACGATTTTAAATGGAAAATGTCTGAAATTTCGCATCAAAATCCAGATTTACATTTCTTACTACGTAAAGGAAATTCATTTTCTTGAATCTCTTTAAGAAAGACGGCGAAGTACGAGAATTCGTAGCCGAAAGTCCCTTCCAGTAATAGGTCCATAAATTGTCAAACACATTACATTAGAGCATAAAATTTATTCTCAACCCGTAGAAAGTAATTCTTAATCGGAGTGGCGTCGTAAAGAACGGCATTCCAAGGAATAAAATAGGACTATACAGATGTGAACACAATAAAATATCTTTGCCCCTCTCAGGAAAATGGGGAAATATTCCTTTTTAAAGCCATTTTAGAGATTTTCATCGCAGTTAAATAAATGGCTAGACTTAGAAGGCATAAAACACGCTTCGTGTGGTGAAAATTAGAAATACTGCTGAGTAAACCATGCCTTAAAGACGTTCGTACGTTTTATGAGTGCGCAATAAAAAGTATTTTCGGCTGAGTTAATCGTTTGGGGAATATTTTCATCCTTCGTAAAAGTGGCGCCATCACATAATGGATCACTTGCGATCAAAATTCCCGATGAATTTTCCTTACCTAAACATTCCGAAAATCAATAAATTATTCAAGCTAATACGATTAATCATGATGGGATATGGAGAAAAAATTAATGTGTCCATTACTGAAATAAGAGATACGTGCCCTGTGTTTAATAGCAAATTCACGTGATCATTGTCCACTAAGGATAACTTGAAGGCAATCTCAGAAGTAGTTACCACAAGCGGACTGGTGTGAAGCCCATGCATTGTTTTCTGCACATTATTCATCATTTCCCACTAATCCCACAACCATTAGAAGGGGAAGCTGGTATTAAGTTGCATCACAATACCAGTTTAACTTAAGGATAAGGCTTTTCCACAGCGAGACTTCACACGCATCCAATCCCACGTTTTCACTTTCTTTTACAATGAATTAACCATGAAATCAGTTTGAAATTCCAACGAGGGACTTTTCCAACCGAATCTCGGGGTAAATAAGAAAAAAGCTTATTTTTAATATCTCTCTGGCTCAGGCTTGCGCGTTAAGTACAAATATTTTATGTATGTTCATGATTAAACTGAAAAGAAAACCAATGAGGCTCGCTACTTTGATGCTTAATACCTGAAACATCATAACACTTTTGCGAAGTCGAGTTGAAAGCATGCTCACACTGACAAAAGACATATATCCACGAGACTTATTACTGATTTATATTTTCTGGTGGTATTTTTTAACAGTGACAGCTTTCCACATCATTTGCTTTGTAGGTGCTTTGAAAATAATATTTCCCTCCATTTGTTATTCCACGATCAAAAATAAGAATTAATGTGCTTACGAGAAACCAATCGTTGAAGTCTCCATTGTTACTTCTCAATTTCAATTCTCTCTTCGTCGTATCCGTCATTTTTGGTCTTGTCAGACAAAAATAACAGACACGACTACCTAAATTTGAGGGATCACATTCTGCAGATCCCAGAATGAGTAGTAAAATAAAATTTGTCTCATTCGAGACCAAGTGGCAAAAACTCAGTATGTATTGATTCGAATGTGAAGCCCAATGCATTGTTTCCCTCATTTTATGCCGATTGTTCGAATTGGTATAACATATTTGGTTGGTTAGTTTAAAATTTCTGATCGATTGCTTCCTTCATTTTGTTCTTAAAATTTCCGCTGTAAGTAGATCAATTTTGATCCATGTTTCTCATAATTCTCCACCGGTAATCACTCGATGCGAATGAATATGCGAAGATGAAGGTGGAAAAGCCATCAATTCCGTAAGGAACGGAATGTGGAAATCCGTCTTGGTAGTAGGCCTGTCACAAAGGCACCGATTTGGTCCAATTACTCCCGAGGAATTATTGCAGGTGGAAACCAACGAGGGTGAATAAAGATTCCACATGCTACTGACCGTGTTACCGCTGCGGCCGGGAGCAGCTTCCACATGAGACGTCGGTTTGCGGCACAGATGACAAAAAACACGAGTCAAGACGCCTTAGGTAGTGTATCACGGAAATCTTACTTACCTAATGCTCACGGCCGAACGATCCACGCGACTGCGTCACAAAACCTCCTTCATTTCACTTGTTCTTTTCGTGATTACTTTATTTCATGGAGTGAGAGCACCGAACTACATTTTCATACAAATTGCCTCTATTCAGCGCACAACTGCGTTAGTATCTCGCGGAGCTTAAGTCACTTAAGGCATTCCATTCTTTTCGTCTGCTTTCCCTTCACTTGTCGCTTGGAGCCAATTTTCCCGTCGTATGCAAATCGAGCCACCGATGCATTCATTCTCCATTTCCATGAAGCATAGCTCTTTTGACTTCTAGTGGTGATCATTGTTCGAAAACATTGCTCTTTTGCTTTGGAAACAGGTCATATAAATCTTCCTGGTTGACCAGTTATAATAATAGGGCGGAGCAACGTAACGAAGTTAATACGAAACAAATGAAAATAGTTTTTACTCATCGTAATGTTAAGTATAATCATTTAAAATAAAGAGGGCATTGAGCATATTTACAGATTACATAAAAATATGCAGTTTCTCACCACTCCCACTGCTAGCCAATGACATATTCCCGCGCTAGCTCTCATATATGGAAATTAGACACATCTTTGCGTAAGTACTTCACAGCGTAATATTAAAGAAATAGAAATAGTATTCCATAACCGCTAATAAGAATTACTTGTACTACAATGTATCCTCGGAATGAAACAGACACTACCGTTTGTTATTTACGAACTAAACCATAGTTCATATTATTCAATAGGTTGCCAACACAACCGCACTGTGACTTTCCACCCACGCCTTTGGAATCCCTGGGGCAACATACTTTTACACAATTCCTCAGTACAACGATCTTAGTAATTAGAGCTTTCAACACCTGAACCGGTTAAAATTTATAATGTTTTCAACTTTGGTCGATATTCCTCGGCCGATAGATTATAAGTTAACTTTTCTCCTTCCGAAAGGTGTTTCTACTTCTAGTTTAACTTATATCAATTGTTTTATAGTTTATGCGAGCAAATCGTTATTAACACCTCGCGCTTTTAGTAGCTAGCGTTGATAAATTGACCTCAGTCGTGCAGTAGCCTATACTACCGAAATAGTTTTGCAGTACTGAAAAAGTTCTTTTTAAATCTGGCCTGAAATTCTTTCAGTCGACCAAGTAAAACGTGGAATTTTCTCTCGAACAGACTAGGAAGACTGAAATTGAAGACCGAATAACGAACTTCCCATTGACCTCGAAACGTGTGAATGGTGAGAGAATTCGGAGCATCTTGTGTTAAGGTAATCATAAAAAAATTAAATAAAGCGCTAGAGGATGGAACAAAGCGCGGGAAAGACAGCTAAATTGCACGAGAATATATATTGCTCTCTACTCCAAGAAATTTCTAATGGCGGGTAACTCTTGTCAGGCAACGGGAAACAGCTCATCAAAACTAACATTATCCTCAACTATGGAGAACATAAAAGGAAATGTAATTGATATTGAAAACATGTTGAAAAATACATTTGTGGGACAACTAATAAAGATGTATTTTCAAAGAATTAGCGAAGAGAAAGTCTTTGGATGGCATTGGCTAGAAATGGGAGAAGTAAACCGGACCGACTTATTCTATAACCAACATGAATCTGCTGA
Source organism: Ischnura elegans (assembly GCF_921293095.1). Classification (NCBI taxonomy): domain Eukaryota; kingdom Metazoa; phylum Arthropoda; class Insecta; order Odonata; family Coenagrionidae; genus Ischnura; species Ischnura elegans. Next base: position 81,590,912 of record NC_060250.1, read on the forward strand.
AGGTCGCCAAGGAAAGAACGCGAAGAATAATGCGTAAAAGATGCGTCAATAGTGCTTTATGTTTATAGCGACTTAGAAAATGAACGCCAAGGAAAGGCCAAGGGTGAATAACAAGATATTTTAGAGGTTGACGTCAGTGCAAAAATGTTCCGCAATGTGTATTTGCACATGGAGCACCCTGCAAACATCTTTTAATACTGAGGGAAAGTGAATATTCGTGTAGGCAAATATAGTCAAGGTAAATTTCACGATACTAGAAGAGAAATAGAAATAGTTTTATGGATGTGATATCCATATGAAAGAAGTAGTGAACACAACCACTGTGGTTGTAGACAAATTAATTTAAAAAAATATTATTATTAATGTGTATTTGAAAGTTTAAATCATATTCATTTCATTGAAAATATTTTTAATAATTCTGTTTACAATGATTTATGACCAAAATTTTGATGTAAGTTGCAAGGAAAAAATATTTAAAATACCATAAAATACGTTATGTTTTATTATAAAATGCATTTTCCAAAACTTTGGAATTTTAATTCGGTGCGTCGTAAAAATTACGAAGGTTTAGTGAACCAGGGTTAAGGGGCAGTTGTTGACTAAACGAAACCAAAAGAAGATTAAAACAGAGACATGTTATACTGACACCTTATGGTAGCATACACAGAGAGAGAGAGAGAGAGAGAGAGATGATGAGGGTTCATGGCGAAACCTCTTAAGGATACAACACGCCGGGGCCGGGACCCAAGCCCGAGGCTTATACGCCCGATCACCCGGGGAGGGGCTGGAGAGGAAGGAAAAAGGATAGAGGCGCCGCCGCGATGGGAACCCGCCGACGCCTCTGGGAAAGGATAGGAGCGGAAGGGAGGGACGGGGAAAAACACATTAACGCTACAGAGCGAAAAGGGCCCACTAAATAGCGAAACCAAGCATACGCAATTAATTTTCTACCAATTCTAGTAGATTTTCCTATGAGAAAGAAAAATCTATAGGAAAATCTACTACATACTTACACAATATACAACACTAAATACACAACATACTTATACATTACAGCCTCACGAAGGTTCGTCGTTTATAGAGAGAGCCCAAAATCGAAGGAATAAGACCCCAATGCTCTCCGCCATCATCACCTGTACGAGTCGTCAAGCGAGGGAGAAAGATTCACGAGGATAGTAGAAAAAAGGATTGACGTGACTTTTAGCGTCAAATTGCAGATAAGGTTACGCACACACGTGAGCTCGTCATCACAGCAGCCCAAGCGGAACAATGTCAACTTCGAAGCTATTGAGAATATTTCGTGGTCATACGAGTACCTTTTGCTCCTTTTTTTTTATAACTTCTTTGCTGGTAATTTTTTTTAGTCCTCGTCCGCCCTTCGAAGCTCGTTGCACCGTGAATAAAAACTCGAGTTATTCAACGCTTTGCTGTCCCTTTTGTGTGCGAGGGTGAGAAAGGAGAGGAGGTTGTGGAGGTGATCTCACCGAGAGTTTCTTCGACGACCGAGATCACGTAATGAGGAGGAGCGGTTCTTTTTCCGAGTTATCCCTTCCAGACGAAGCGCGGTCGTCTCGGGCAAAAATTTCTTCCTTTTCGTGAAGCGCGAAGGACTCCTGAAGCGAACCACCCAAGGACGTCCGAACGCGAAAGAAATAAAAAAAATCCGATTGACCGTCTTTTTTTTCGCGCGGGTCCAGGGAAATGGCGAGTCTTGCGTGCGTCATTTCCCTTTCGTTACATTTCTCTTTTTGAGCCACTCGGGTACTTTCGGGCACGAATAATGTATATTCAGAGCCGCGTTCAGTCACGGCTTGACTCGTCGCAGCTTCGAAATTTTCGTGTGCGATAGGAACTTCGACGGATGTCTACGATTGTAACGGCATTCTTCGGAAATTCCCAGTTCTTTTCACCAAGAATAACTAATTCTTTGGCTTTATTTTTGCTTAACCTTACTGGATAGGTATATGAGCTGGATTTTTGGCAATGACCTAGATAGGGGCGTCAAAAAATTTCATATCATTAAGACGTATAGGTGTGCCAGGATGACGTTACACTGCCATTGCGGCACTTATCGATATTGGTCTTAGGTGGCTAGGCTTCCTTAGATAAAAGTGTCCCTTCCTATTACGTTCTCTCTATTATCATTAAAGATATTCCACTAATTCAAGGTAGGTTTGGGTGGAGCATTTTGCGAATGCGAATATCCTTGTCCACCATCCTGAAATTAGGCTTCCCCCTTCATTTACGAGTAGGACCTATGCCCGTATAAAATCGTCTCAGGCTTGATTCGCTATATCCATGATATAAACACAAATGGTAATTTCCACACGTTTTAATTAAACACTCAAAGACCGACCATGGTTTCAACACATTGTGTCATTTTTAAGCTAAATAACTTGAAAATACCCTTCAGTTGCAAGGTGCAAAGACCTTGAAAATGACGCAATGTGTTGAAACCATGATCGGTCGTTGAGTGTTGAATTAAAAAGTGTGGAAATTACCATGTTGTTTTTATTATGGATGATGGACCTATACCCTTTCATTATATCAATAAATCTGCTCTTTTCCATTCCTTTCCCTGCTAGCCTAACATTCTATCCTCTTATACGGTTTTTAACACCCAATCCCTCGCTTAGTAGTCTCTCCATCCGGACCCTCTCCTCCTAAACACGGCTCGTTTCGAAAATGGCGTGACTTGAAGGACCTTGAAGATACCTACCAAGAAAAAAGGGACTACCAGTTGGTGGATGATTGGGGAATTAAGCCGCTCTCAAGAAGCACCCCTCTCGGACGAGAATTCAGAATCTGCACAGATTATTCGTGCTTTCGGGGCACCGCCATAAAGACAGGGGAGAGATACCGGCAAAAACACCCCTTTTAAGCCACGTATTTGGATCGTCCTATCTCACGTAATTAGGAATTACGAATCGTTCCCAAGGGAAACTGAACATATTTTACCCTCTCCTCTCTCTCGCGCTCTCCCTCTCTCTGTATTCATCATTTTCTTCCTTCAGACCGGCGGGTAGCCTTAATTTGAATATATATTTCATCTCTCCCCCCGAGGAAGTCACGAATTATCTTGTTAATGTAATTTAAAAATATTTCGAGCCGCGTAACTCGACGGCAAGTTTTTTTTAATAATATGCGCAAACATTAAGGCGTTCCTTTTTATTAATAAGTAGGTTGGAAGCGGCGCGTGGGAAGGTTCTGGCAAGGAAGTGGTTATTCAGTATTTATTCATCTTATCTTATTGAAATCACGATCATTCTATTTGAGGCTTCGAAGACATTCTATCGAATATCTGATTTTCTCTTCGTAAAGATCAGGAATTGCGTTCCGCTACCTGTTCATATATCAAACAGTGTCTATTTAATGCTCTGCGTGGTTTGGAATTGGTTTTTTAGGTGATAAATATTCGTGAATTTCAGTGTAAAATACATATGAAACCGATGCCAAAGCAGTTACGTAATGAAGAATTCATCGGGAATTCAAATGAGTTTTATTATTTACAGGAACCTGAACTTTATCGCGTCATCGCAGTAAACAAACATTAAGTAATTTATTTTCGATAATTGAGTCTTCTACGGTTCTGGAAGCAATGAAAAGGCGATTAAAGCAATCAAAAAAATTTCCGTTGTCCATTTAGATGGATTCACGGCTATATTGAGAATTTTATTAAGATATTTGCTTACGCGACCACTTCAGTGAGGTTTCACATTCAAAATGATTGTTCGAAGGCGACAGTTCTTATGGCAAGGCACGCGTCTCAACCCGTGGCTAATTTGAAAACTTGATTTGCATAGCTAACCATCAGAAGCCACGAAGCTTACGTTACCACCCTGAATTAATTACTCACAAAAAAAAAGAATCATCAGTCTTTTCCAACAAAGAACATGTTCACTTCCACCTCATTGTATTCCGAGCAGATGGCTTTCTTCCAGAATTACACCAGAGCTTTCCCCTTGCGCCAGGCGTAAGAAGACGACCTTCAATGTAGGGCAAGAAATGAGAGGTAACGCCGAGGTTATAAATAGACCATCTCCCCATCCTCCCGTTGGCCCCAAGCAAGGCAACAACTGAATTTGTGATGGAATCCTAAGGGGAAGTAAAAGTAGGCGGGGAGATAGCAGAGGGAAAAAATCCATCCGCATCCGAGTATACTAGAGTGATTCAGCAATTCCACCTGTCTCTCTCTCCCTTTTGTGATGAAAAATGTCCCGGTGATTATCAGTAATGTGTCCGGTGCAACGTTCTTTATTTTTTTCATTTACTCCTTCCTCATCTCTCTCAAATGGAATCTGCCCTCGCTTAATCAACAGTCGAAGCGCAGGCATGCTTGAGGTAAGCAGCGAAAGAAGGTTCCGTCGCAGTTTTGGGTAGGGGTAAAAAGTGCGTGTACATAAAATATATCGTGGCTTCCCCTGCGGCTCCACCTCGAGGACTTTGAAGCAGACTCTCTTTCTCCAGCGCTTGCCTTTCTGGAGTCGGTTTCAGAGAACGCCTCATCGGAAGCATTAGGGAAGGATGTCAAGTCGGGTGTAATTGCACTTACGTTTAATTAGAGACGTTTTTTCCGGCGACTGGGCGCAAGATTTATTTTAATCGATTTTGAGTGCACGAATTAAGAGTTGCAAGAGCACTTCGAACAAAATGCACGAGTAACGAAAGAAACGTAATTTTATGGAGACAATATAAGGTCAGACCCCCAATGCAAATAATTCCCTCAGGCATGCGACTATAGGAAATCATATAGTACCATAAGTAGGTGAGCAGTCCTAGCCAAGAATATCAAGACTTAGCATCGCTAACCATTCAAAAAAAAAATAATTCCTCTAATAATAGCACTAATTCCTCTTTTTAAAGAAAATGTCGTTAGGAAACGATTAAAGTCAGCTATTACATTAAAGTCCTTTTGCAAACGAAAACATATTTTATAGGCGCATCGTAACAGTTATCTCAAGTAGAAAATCAAAGAATGTTAATAAGTAGGATGCAAATTTTCCCGAACTATTGATCGCTCTAGTTACTGAATGGCCATGCGATAGTTCCTGCAAGTAAGACAGGCTAAAAAAACACGCTAAATGGAACATTTCCCCATAGTAATTCGAACTAAGAATAACCGCAAAATTTCCTATGGCCAACCATGTGACACTGCACAAATTTCTGGTATGGAGGATTTGTAATGATTTTGAAGGCTGTTTTCCAGTTAAGATTTCCATAAATTGGCGTTGTCGTGGGGAACAGATTCTAGGATGCAAAAGTAAAGGAAAGGTAGCTAACCAATTTCGACCACGTAACAGAAAACAAGCTGGAGGAACCATTTGCGGAAGGATAAAATCGATGATGAAAGAAATTTCAGTTGAGCAGGGAACTCGTGACTATTATTTATTTGTTCGGCAATAAATAAAAATGTCGGCAGTTTAGCATCACATGTACGTAGAGGTCACGAAGAAACTTCCATGCGACCTTGGGCATCTATCTGGGCGTACCTTCTCTCTTCCTCCACATTTTCCGTGGGGAATCAAAATTCGATGGCGGACAACGCCCACGCATGATGCGGAAAAATATGGAAGCCTAATCTGAAGCCGATGGCAAGGATGACGCCAAACCATTAGAAAGGAACCGGAGAGAAACAGCGTGTATCCTTCCGGCATCAAAATGAGAATTACGTTAGGCTCCACGCATTATATTTAATGATATCGGCCCTCCCCGGCAGCCTGCAAGGCCACGACTACAAATGAAAGCGAATTGAAAGTATTTACCGAGCCAATGGCTCCTAAACTCACGCAAAAAAACAAAATATCTCAAAATTTGTGGCAATATGAACTATTCGCTAATTTTATATCTGTTTTTTTTGCTGGAAATTTCGTCATTGCAATTTGTATTTCATACATCCGTGAACTTTACGAAGGAGATGGGTACTGGATGAGAAAATTAAGCTGATAGTGGCTAGACGATATATCAAGACGGAGATAAGAGAAAAAATTAGGATGATGTGTCATTTTGAAGTCTAAAAGATAAAAATTTCATACCAATTAATATATTATAATTTGTTAAACCAACAAATGATAACGAAGTAATGTAAAAATAACTGCACCCGGTAAAGTAATAGTATCTTTGGCCAGTAAATATTTTTCATCGCAGCGTACCATAGCAGTTTTTAAAAATTATGATAAGGAAATATTTCCTATTTTTGAAAATTGAGTGGTAGTCCAATATTTTGGCAGTTAAATCTCACTCGGTGATAATTAGTATTACCAACTTAAGGGTGGATGGCGATATTTGGTGCAACCGTGTAACTGGAAACATATTAACAGGTACACTAATACTGTATGTTTCAAAATTATTTTGATTGCCTGACTTAGGTTTTCTGCACTACACGCTATGTCATTCTCAAAGACATCCTAATATTATATTCTTCGACGAAATAAAAGATATTGCCAGCGATTCATTTTTTACGCACGGATGGAAATCAAAAAGATATCTCAGAATGCTGCACGGGGGGATATCTTTTTGCGAAAGGGGAGGCATGAAGAAGTAAAGGGTTGGCAAGTCGGCGCCAGCGATACGACCTTGCGGCGTCGGTCGTCGCAGTCTCCGCATCCACCGGCATTTTCCACGCGTCCAGCGAGTGAGAGAAGAGAAAGAAAGAGGCGATGTATGGAGGGGTGGGGATGGATGGATGGATGCGGTTCACCTTGAAAGGGGCGGAGGGAAGGAAGGACTTAGCGGTGGACGGGGGCGGCTCTCGGTTTGCTCTCGGAGGGGTTGGTCCGCAGAAGAAGGCGATGGGGTGGGGAGGGGGAAAGGGTATCTTGAAGACGGGGAGGCATAAGGATGTGGGTCGATGCATGCGAGGCGAGGCACGCGAGAATGTTCGATATCTCGAAATTATTATCGATAGTGTCACTTGAGTGAATATTTACTCAGAACTCATATGATACTATCATGCCTCGTTCACATTACGATTGTCCGAGCAATCGTCCTAACGATAGTTGGCCGAACTAGCCGTGTGAATGCATGTCCTGACAATAGTTGACGTAGTTCCGAACGTTGCCACTTTACGATGGTTAGGCGCTGGGAGACCGGAAACGGAAGCGACAAGAGAAAGACGAAAAGCTCGTGAAGCTATATTTTTTCATGCATTTGTCCTAGGAAGGAAGAATATGGGCGGAAGAAAAATTATTCGGTAAATACACGTTGAACACAGTAATATCTTGTCCCTGCATACCTCAACAGCTTTGCTTACCGTCAATTTCCCGTTCACTTTAGATTTCAGCACTAGAGGGCAGCACATGTTTTAACCATCGTTGTGTGAATGCACGATAGTTCCGACAATCGCTGGAACAATCGTAATGTGAATGAGGCATCAGTGGGGTAGGCAGCACTAGTCAAGACTATCTATAACCTATCTATAATTCCTCTTTTTAAAGAAAATTTCTCTCGGGAACGATTTAAGTCAGCTATTACGTTAAAGTCGTTTGGGAAACGCAAATATATTTTATAGGCGCAAAGTATTTAAAGGCATATTAGTTTTAAAGGCATCGTAACAGCTATCTCACGTAGAAAATCAAAGGATACTAATAAAATTCGGAAGCAAATTTTCCCGAACCATCCATCGCTCTTGTTTCTGAACGGCCATGCTATGGGCTGAGCATGCGAGCTGAAGTACGCGGGAATGTTCGATATCTCGAAAATATTATCGATAGTGTCATTCTAGTGAATATTTTCTCTGAACTCTACTTCGAGCATGTATCGGTACTCAGTCTAAACGAAAGATTGTTTTGACATCATGCCTAAAAACTCCGTCTAAATACAGTCTATTAATGGTTTTACTTACCAAAATCGCCACGATTCTCAAAAAAATGTAAGTAATTATTTAATATTCGAACCATCAAAACCATCATTGATTTTTTTTCCTTTATCGAAACCATTGACCACAGTTGGATAGATTAGAGCCGTAAAGGCAATATATAAAGACTTTCTGCATTTCATTCGGGCATCAATATCTAAGTACCTGAGAGTAACAGAATATTAAGTTTCAGTGAAAAAAAACGACAATGCGATCCCATAAGCAACAATGCGATACCTAGTAAATAAATACGTATAAGCATAAAGCGGAAACATATCCAGTAATCTAACGTTGAGGAAATATGTTGTGACGGAAATTCGCTATTTTCACCGGCTCCGTTTCACTCTAACCTTTGTGTGATTAATCTGCGTCGTTTCAGCCGATTTTATAACGTGCATTTCGTTCCCTTGATCGTACGTAGCTTTCGTCTCCAAATCATTTATAGTTATTGCTTGGAAAGCAATTATTTATTAAATAAACATCTTTAACACTCGGTAATTAACGCACTTTTTTATAAAAAAAATCAATCACGCCATGTGGCAGTCATCTACTGTGTAAATAAAGGAGATCCAATTCACTCCAATTTTGTCTCGGCCTCGTTAAAAAACATTCAGGGACATTCAGAAACTTCGTAATGTGAATATTCAGCTCCAAATATGAGTGTATTAATTGGAGCAGTTTGTAAATATGAGTTACCATTTAAACACGCGGAAATAGCAGCTGCTTGACGCCGAGATAAGTGCAGTCGACATAGCGGCACCAAACACAGACGGCGTGTGACCAAATAAAAAATCAAATCGAAATGTGGAAAAAATGGACCAGATAATCCCTACATGACGCGTTCCACGGAGATATAAGGAGCCACGCTGTTCTGAACTGAAATATGGCCCGCTCCCTTTCTGAGGAAAAACATCTTCCGCCTGAGAATTCGATGGGGAATAATCCTGGATAAAAAATTGCCCAAGAGAGAGGCAGAGAATGTCGCGGCTAAAACCCTATCGCCCAACAGTCTCAACAGCATGAAACGAGTCCAGATGAAGAACAGAGATAGGGCTTAAATATCGGTGGTTGTACCGACCTGCTCTGCTAAATATCACTGACATGTTAGATAGGTCTTGAGTGGGTTGGGCTGCTAGCGATTAATCGGAGGATTTCATCGCATAAAGTGTAGTTTCTTGTATGCACCGGTCGTGAATAAAATGGTGTCTCTCTCATTGATTGAAATGGTAAAATTAAACGAGCACAGTTATTTCTAAAGCAAAATAATGCGGCTTTATTTAGAGCTCATGTTCGAAATTTGAAATTTCAAATCCTGAAGGTCTTATCTACGCAAGAACTATTCTCAAATGGTGTTAGTTCTACTTCAATTAAGTGGATTTCTTTTTAGCAGGGCCCACAATGAAATGAGCTCCATCAATGAATTCATGAATTTGCACGAATGTAGTTGATCCTTTGTTCAATATACATCCATATAAAGATTTTGTATTTTTTTTACTTTACTCCGCACCTTTCGCAGGCCCTTGCATGTTACTCTCCCTTACCTATATCGCATTGATGGTTGCCAAATGACAAATTGGCATGACAATTTGCTATGCATTGCATCGAAAATAAACTACATATTTCGTTCGTGGGAAAAGTTGATAAAGTGTTGCACTCACTCCGCTCCGTAGAAATCTTCTTTTATTCCTCAGAATGACTCGGTTTTGTACGTTCCTTCTGAGATGGCCGATATCTCACCCTCTTGATGACCGTGAAGGAAACATCACCGTCTTGATGACACTGGAAGAGGCGCGAGATATCACGACACAAACTCCATCTGAAAAAGAACAATGGTAAAGTGAAATTCTCTTGACAACACGGGGTCACGACTTGGCTTTGTACCAAATTTTTAGAAAATATAAAAGAGACAGAGGAAATCACGAATAGATGACATTGTGTGCGAACCCAGACAATTCTTCTCTTCCGTTAAACGTATAGATTAGATACGTCGCTTCGTGGTTTCGATAGGTGACGGGAGGGTTTGATTTTCTCGCGATCGGATTGACATGCGAGCTTGTACTTCACGGAGCACAATCTTTCATTCTTTTTTAGTTCCGATGGTAGGGTGAAACCATTGGAGATAGTTTCAAGGAAGGGGTGAAGCTTAATGGAAGAAAGAAAGTATTCAACACACGCGAAAGGGGATGGGATGAGGAAATGGCGTGATAGGATGAAAGTTATTGACGAATCACGTTGTACCATACCAAACCAACTAAGCTATAGCATTCATTACATATATGCGTGTTTGTTAAAAGATTTTAGTTTATCCCAGAGATGATATGAAGATGGCCATTTATCTTTCGCAAAAGAATTTCAATTGAAACTATTTTTAATTTATAATAAAATAAAATGATTATAGTAACGTATAGTTAAGTGAGGAGTAGCAGCTTCTGCATGAGACGCGGAGGAGACAAGCTACGGATGCGAGTATTTAGCTGGGAGGGGATGTCGAGGGTAGAATGTTAGGTAAACGAGGCATAGAAAGGAAGAGAATAGGACTTTTGATAGAGTAAAAAGGAGTAGATCTTAGAGTTCAAGAAGGTAGTACATGAAGGAAGGAGAGGCTGCCAGAATGCTTGCTAAGTACTCAATGAAAACTTACCTGAATGGGTAAAATACTTTAATAGTAACTTTATTTTGCAAAAGAAATCATGGCAGGGTTTCAGCTGATAAGGGAAATGAGAAAGAAAAAAATAATGCTTCGGAGATCAGTGTAAAAATGTGTGATGTCCGAGGTAAATCCCATTACTTGTCAATTCCTTATCAATATGCGGTGCAGGCGATGAGTGTTCGTACGTACATATAACATAGGTATCTTTCATGTTAGGTCTTCCATAAATAGATGCAGTGAGGAGGTCTGCAACAGTACGAAATGGAAATTTACTCATCCCTGCGTAACCTCACCTCAATTGCACCAGCGTTTCACTATCAAAGTCTCGTTCTGGAAGAGAAACTTGTAGGAGATTTCAAACATGAATTTCAACCTGATTATAAAGAAAAAACTCTATTCGTTCAAACTATGCCTCTTAAGTGAGTGATCTTGAGGGAGAAAAATTTTCCTTGCCTCAAACTTCCGTTCAAACTAATATTGACATTGATCTCAAATGGGCTCGCTATATAGCATTCCTCCGAAAGCAGAACGGATTTCAAACCTTCGGAACATTTCCTGTCGAGGCCCGAACTGTCTAGGAAGCAAATATCTGAACCACGCCAGGTGCGCGCTGATTCATTCTAGAGAAGTCAATTGCTCGTTTCTCAGCCCCACACGAGACTGCTGATTCTTTAAAAAACATGTTTCTTCCTCAATGGAAAACTCTCCACTTTATATCGCGCATTCTATCCTGTAGTTGCCGATTGGCGCGAAAGGCTCACTAGTGATAAACGCAGATTTTATTCGTGTATTGCTTATCCGCATTATTTTTTTCGTATTTGTTCAACACTTTCATGCCAGCTAAAATGTTCCGGCCCTCAAATATATATCTCATTCGTCAAAGAAGTGAAATTTGACTTTTTACTGTAATTATTTGTCAGGCATACCCTTAAATGTTCAACCTGTGGTAAAAATAAAACCGAGGAGTATAACGTTAATTTATATAATTTTTCTCTTTATTTTTCGCTTAGAGGAATTGTATTTTTTTATAAATTGTGTTTCAAGTAATTTTTTAAACATTTACGCACAGACATGTGTAATAGGTCCTCGGAAGAAAGGAGATAAAATTATTTGCAAAGACACGAACGAATGACTTCCAGTAATTAAAAACTAACTAACGCATTCTGAATCTCACTTTTATTGCAACATACGTTAAAATACCCGCTTTCATTTACTCAATGCCCATTCCGCAAAAAGGATTAATACTAAAAATCCTGGTTTTTTCTTTCCTCAATGGAAATAAAAGCGACTTCTTTCCCAAGATAAAGCCAATGATTTCTATCATTTTAACCGTTTACGCAGTCCCTGCTTCCCTCTGTTAACACAACACTGCTTCCACGACATTTAACGCTTTCACTAATGTTATTGCGGAAATTGATTGAAAGGCATTAGCGTTACATCTTCATCTCAATTCACCGACAGAAATCAGTTGACTGAAATAAAGACATAAATAACACATTGGCAAACTACGCGAATATTTGACAGATTTTCTCCACCAGACTCGTCAGTATAAAAAAAAGAGAAGGAAGTCATCTGTAGGGATAGATATTACACTCTTTGTTTTGACATTCGAGTCGCATGCTCCTTTGTGACTTGTCATCGCGAGCAAATAAAAAAATATACGATGTTTGTGGGTTAAGGAGGTCATATCTGAGTGCGAGCGCGAAATAATCATCTTCTTTCATGTAGTAAATAGGTCCGATGAGGCAATACCCCGCGAGAGACGGCGGATTCGTGAGAACATGACAGTAGGGCAGACAGCGGGCAGAGTGGGTGGGTGGAGCAAGTGAAAGATAACGTTTTTAGAGTAGATCAGCGGAGCGTTCTACGGTGGCCGACGAAAAGGGGGCACGGAGAATGCCATCATCGAATCAAAATGTGGGGCCCCGAAGCTGGAAATATGTTGAGATAGGATGGGGTCTGATCCACTTACAAAACTTTTTCATGAAAATTGTGTACCGCATCAGAGCGTGCCAAAAGGATGTCTTTACCATGAATTAATCATCAGCTAGGACATTAAGAAAAATCTCGTCCTCATTAATATCTAAAGTAAGTACTTAAGAATTTATTGAGAAAGTTTTATTGATATAAAGGCCTGCCTTGTAGCGGAATGAAGATAGCGCACTTTGGGAGATTCACGGAAAGGCCTATGAATTTCGTATGAACGATGCCGTAATACTCAATCTGCTACTACATTCATGATCTAAGGAAGTTTTGATAATTTTCTTCAGGTAATGGATTGGTGAAAGTACTTTGCTGCCTGAGCCACTTATGTTTCATCCTCAGAGATTCGCTGTGAAATATGCATTTGGAAGTACACCGGAAATAAGTTTTCTGACAACGGATATTTCATCACAGTTATTCTGAAGTCACCACTGGATAAGGAAATTTTCTTTTACGTAAATGAAATAAACATACCATGTTGTTTGATAACATACTTAACGGACTAAAATTTTTTTGCGTCAAATGGCAAGGCAGTTCTGATACCATACAACGGTGACTGGTTTTACAAGGATGGTGCAAGGGTACCATCTCGCTTTCCTATAGGAAGATGCCCGAGTTTAACTCTTATGTTAGCCAAGCCACTTTCTCCGCCTAATATTGCCCAAGAACCTACGTATCACGTGTCCAAAATCTCGGAAAAAAAATATTCTCCGAAAACCGCGGTTGGTGTTATCAAACGCGCTCACCGGCCACGGTATCTGCTTCGAAACCTTATGCCTCAAGTAACCGAAGTTCGACAGCAAACCGTTCCCCCCAGACGCCATATAAAAAATATTGATCATGCGGTTTAACACTTCGTTGCCTCGATTTAAGCTGGAAAGCCGGTATATTCAAGCACGTCGATTTATTGTGAGCGCGAATGAAAAAACGCCTTTTTGCTCGTTGCAATATGCTTCTAACTCAATGCACTAATATCAGAAATCAGATTTGTATCAACTCGCTGCAGCGGTATCGTTTTCGACTTGATGCTTGCAGAGTATTCAGAGACTGAATATTATTGCCTCCAAACCCGACTTCGACTGCGATAATTCTACTTGAATAATGGTTGTAAACAATGTCTTTTAAGGATCTACGACATGGGTCGAGTTTACTGCATTAATTGTTAAAAATTTCCATTAAATTTGCAAAAATACCCTAACGGTTGTACCTATTGGGTTCATTTATTGAAATGTGTGAAGTGATCGCAGTCGAGAACAATTTATAAGACTGTTGCGATAGCATATACTAGATATAACTCAAATAAAAATGCATACATGAGCATCAAAAGTATATTTTTTTAATTTCACACATTTTTTCTTCCAGGTATGTTATCAAGGACACTCCAGATCCTTTACACACCTTTCGGGAAGCATTGCTACATGGGGACAGAAAATGTGTCTGCAATGGTAAGAGTAGTAATTAACGCCAATCCCTTGGACGAAGCATGCAGAAGCAGATTAAGGGAACAGGATGCAGTTTTGAGAGCACCAAGATTCTACAGTTGAAATTGTTAGAAAAACTCTTTCTACGTCAAATAAGAAAAAGATTTAAGGGGCTTACGAGAAACCTTTTTGTGCCCTTCTTCATTTTGGCTTAGAATAATCATGGAGAAAAGCTCCCAAAAAGTTCCTCGCTGGCCCGTCCATCGGTATCACTGCTCCTACGTTGGGGAAGTAGTGCGATCGCCAAAGAGCTCCTGCAGCCGACGATGAGAGTATATTCTATACCGTTTCACATCTCTTCTAGGTTTCTCCATAAGTATAACCAACAATTTCCACATTCCGTATCCCCTAGCCTTTATAACATATGGTAACGTCACTTAAGAATAAGAAAATCTACCAATCAGGTGTAACTGTGATAATTATACTTCACTTCGCGAGTGAATTTTAGGTTATTCATTTTAAGACTTGAGCTAAGTATTTTATTAAACGGTGTATATAGTTTCAACGCTTCACTGCATCTCCGAGTTCGTTCACTTTATTGTTAAAAATTTGCAACTTTAACACGATCATCCGCTATTCCTCCGCATTCTACCTCATTCAACCGTCGGATCTTTTTTCCTCCCTCCTTCACCAGATAAACTCCATTTTACGACGGGTATTCCCGGAAAAATCGTTCCCCGGGGGGATGTCCCACGAAAGACTTGGAGTTTAAGACAAAAAGGCATTCATCAATCGGAAATCCTTTTAAGGCCTCACATGATTTGCACGCCGCCTGGTGGCTGGGGAGTGAAGGGCCCAGAGAAGCCAACGCAGATGGTCGGAGACGGCTTTACAAAGTATATCTCCTCTCTTTATGGATTTGCTACCATAAAAAATTACGTCATTAACTTCACATAGGCCTCTTTCGCGTAGTAATTTTGTTTTTGTCAATCCGTAGTTCACGGACATCGGATTGCATACGATGTGCATAGCTAAGAGAAAGTAAAAGCTTTCCTTAGATTACTCTAAAATACCAACAACTCGTTTAAATTCAGCATGGTATGATCCTGAGTTACATTGCAATCGACATTGTAACCTTATAACATGCCATTTTAAGTACATTGGTTTACCCATTACTATCGCGTGAAAGGTATTTTCAAAGATAAATTTTGTTGATGCCACGAGACAGCATGCAACGAGTTACAAAAATGAATCGGGACATGTTAATAGGGATTAAGAGGATAGTCAAGATAATTAACGGATAGATAGCAAGGTCCTCAGAGCTAGAAGATCGGAAAGATATTTTAAAATAATTTTTAACCAAATAGACCCACACATGCTAAGTCGAATTTTAATATACTATAATATTACCTCCAAGTCCGTGAAAGGCAAGGAGTTAAACATAATTTCTGGAATATTTTAAGAGAAATGACGCAATTATTAACCACTCTTTCCTCGAATACTATTCGTTGTAAAATTAAAAAAAAAACTAGGCTTCAAAATAATGAGCTTATTTTAGTGTCTCTATTTTCTTTACTGTGCGTTCCATCATTTAAAAGAATATTTTTCGAAATTAACGTGAAAAGAAAGATTAAATATGCTCATTTCTTTTGACTCGCGCAGTCGCAACAGAACTTCCAAAAGGGGAAGAAGAAGAAGAAGACATTTGCATAAGGGATAAAGCAAACGACAAGTTTTCGAGCATCGCCTTTTTACAAAAAATGTTCGGTAGTTAAAATGCTTAAGAACCATATGTCAGCGGATATTCCTTTCCAATATACCGAAATCAATTCCCTGTACGGATATTGAATAAAAAAAGACATTCCTATTTGAATTCTGGTGATGCATTCACCTGTCTCGAACAGCAATTTTTTACCGAAGTCGCTTGTCACTTGATGATCACTTTAAATAGGAATTGTCTTTTAAATGATTCATTATAATAGTTTTTCAGTTCCATCTAATTCCTCGGAGAGGGTGACGTAATTTTTAATCTCGTCCTCCGCGAGGATTCACGAGATTCCGGGTTGCTTCTGGGAGAAATCGGAAGATGATATCATAATCGATTTCCCTTCCATCGCCCTCTAGTAGCTCGGTTGGACAATTAGGTCACCGGAATGGTGAGGAAGAATGTGGTGAGTTAATTAAATTATCATGTTGAAAATTCCCATTCGAATAGGAGAAGAAGGCTAATCTCTAAGGTTTCCTTGATCTGTCAAGATAGATACGTCATTTATTTTGGTTAACTTGCGAATTCAGACGTTATCTTATCTATGGAATTCACGTAATTCTACACTATTACTATTGTATAATTTTATAAATCTAAAGGGCGTTTTATGATATGAATTGTATTTAGACACTATCTTGTATGTGTAATTTACTGAATTCAACACTACAATTCTACAGGTAATTTTATAAATGTAAAGAAAGGCCTCATAATTTTATGCATTTTAGAGCATTCTAATGTAAAAGTAATATGCTTCTCACGCCCGCTGGGCTTCTCAAATAGCTGCACTGCACCATAGCGTACATTGCCTCAACAGTCTCAGGCAAAGTGAATTGATAAACGAAAATAGAAGGATTTTTACATGATTTGGCTTGCGCACACTACATTTCAGCTGTGATATTGTGGTTATAAGCCCGAATGCTATTGCACTGATTCGTTTTTACGGAAGGAAACACTCATCGTTTTAATTTTCACAACAGTTTAGAGCGTAGTTTTCTCAAAACTCATATACACTTTTCAATTACAGATTCGAGAGACGAACTGACGACTTTAAATTGACCAATATATAGATACTAGTATATAAGCATTGTGTGAAATGTATTATGCAATTTAACTGATATTAATTTAATTAAAAACATTAATTATAAAATAAAGCTAATTATGATCTGAACGCGTTTATTAAGACGTTCTATTCCCGAATTAGGCGTGGTGAATCAGATACGTATGAGTGGCGCGTAGCAGGACACGCATGGTCCCTATTCGCTTTAGAATTACAGACGATTTATCAAACGTTGTTTTTTTCTCTCCGCGACCCATTTCCCGAAAGCCGTTTCTGGATCCAATCCTTCCAATCTCGAGAAATGGAGATAGGGTGGGGTAAACCGTCACTTATCATGCTCTCTCTCTCGCTGCAATTGCTTTTATTACGGGCAAAGTTCAAGTATCATCTCTTTTTATCTCTCTTTTCATTCTTCCCACCCATATATATAAACGCTATAGCACATAGGCTCACATACATAGGAAGGAGAGAAAGATAGCGCTTCTCCACAGTGCCGGGATGGTCGCCTCAGGCCCACACTCAATAACCCCCCACTTATCCAATCGCCTTCGATCATTCGTAAATATTGCCGAACCGCAAAATGTGCCCCAGAGTCTGTTATGAGCGATAGAGAGAGAGGGAAGGAAAGGTCAGAATCCCCACGAAAGAAAGCTTTTTTGTTCGCTTTTTATTCTCCGAGAAAAATCGGGGAAACTTAATCCGTTCTTTCTAAGACATATTTCTTCAAAAATTCATATGATTACGCGGATCAGCTACGGTACGAGGTCACCATCTCTGTGTAGGTCGTCCCAGTCTCTCCCAAACCAGGAAACATAGGAACGCTCTTTGAGAAATAAAATGAAAGAAACATTTCCTAAAAATACTAAATATTTGGAACACAGACTTGTTGTCGAAGGAATAGTAAACTATAAAGTGTGTAATTTTGCTTATTGTCACGGTGTGATGCAACGCTAATGAAAATGCTTAAGAGCTCTACAAATATAGGAAGAATATATTATCATGAATCATTCAAAAGCTTATGTATTGATACATATATTTATATAAACGATGCAATATAACTGTATGAACGGAGAGGGGAAAAGTCTAGCACTCGGCAACAGGATGGGATTTAAAAATACGCAGAAAAATAACACGTTCAAATAGGGATATGCACTATACACCCAAACTTCTGAAACAGGAAAATTCTTGACAAATATTAGAACGGCATTTTACCTTTCCAAGTATGGTCATCACTCAGCCTTGCCGTAAAATATGATCCGCCCTCCACAGCAGTATCCATATTTATACCTTTTGTATGGCTTGCTTGCCATCCTTCAATGCTTGAGAATGCGTAACGGTTTGGGGAGGAAATGTGCGATTATTATGGAGGCAGCATATCTGTCCATATCAGTATTTGTGTGCGTAACAGCATTCCTTCAACGACGACAAATATCACCGCGACGAAGGAATTTTTATGACCTCAAAATGGTGTCGCTTGAATATGTACACATGAAAATTGTTATTTTCAGTTTCGTGTGACGTAAGGCCAGATTAGCGCTGTGGAAGATAAATACGAATAAGTTATCTCATTTCGAGAAGCTGGTTTCAAGATGATCGAACGTAGTGTAAAGACAGACTCTGCCATCCTCAAATTTTGAAAAATGATTAAGTTGGGCATTATCTACGTTTAGGCTAGTATTTTGCTTTTAATGAATAAGTCATACAGAAAATGAGGAGCGTTAGGATGTGTTTTCAACCTATGACAGAAGAAACATCAAACAAGAATATTTTTTGAAAAAATTAAACTCGTATTTCATTTTCACGTGTTATTACGAATCAAGCCAAAAACAAGAGGGTATTAGCTGAGTATTTAAAAATATTTTTAAGAGCCTTCTAATTTCTAGTAACAGTAAAATAATATTTTTTAAATCTAAACAATACCGTGTGAGGCACCTCTAGGGCGATACTCTCGGGTTGACTTTTCCACTGCGTTCCCCAGCGTGCACATTAATACAGATATCGACACACACGAGCGTCAAACTGCAGTGATCGGTAATCAAGCACGAGCCTTTTTAGGAGATAGAAAAAGTGCTACAAATCTTTTAAGAAAGACTCTCTCTTTTCTCTGTCCAAGCGGCTCATATCCACCTAACGTTACCCTAAATTAAACGAGAATTCATGCGGCGGAAATTTGTCCAAGAGGATTCCAAATATGAGAGGTATATGCATACTTTCCCATGGCTCGGAAAGAGAAGTACATAAATTCTCTCTATCACTCGAGTCTTTTCCGGCTAAGGATTCATTCCTCTCTCCGTCTCACTGCTTCTCAAAAGTCTCATCGCCTTTTTTGGGAGCCACCCACCCCAGCAGCACTCTCTTCGGTCCCAGGATTCACCTCTCTCCATCCGCATCGAACCGTTATACCCCGCCGTGAACGTGCACAATGCCTCGGATGCAAACGATCAAATGTAGGAATGTTTGTATTGACGTAGTGCGTATAGAGAGAATATGTCGTGCTCGAGGAGCCGTGTCTGTTTACAAGACGAGCCCGATGATGCACTGCTCAAAAATAAGGTCGACGAGAATGATCTCACGCATCCACTGTATGTTTATGCATATGCATGAATATATTCTTTTACGATTAATACCAAGATTCCTTTATAGAATGAGTTTTAGTATTCTGCGGGCCCGCAATTACTCCAAGAAAATGGCATCTAGTAAAAATATCCCCAAGGCATGATCCTGAAATACGCTTTCCTCATCCTAATGATTCAGATTTTAATTATAAAAGCAAAATTTTTGGTATTTCCAGTTAAAATCATTCCTATAACTACGATGGCTTGAGCGATTTTCGGCTAATTTTCATGGCAGCTAGTCTTTGGCGCCGTGATCCGCTAAAACATTTAACCTCGTGCAACTTTTCGAAACCGTCAATTAATTTTAGGCTACACAAGGCTACACATGTTATCCCCAAAAATCGATATTCTTATCCATGTAGCATGTCATTGACCCATGGATATGGAAATCATGGATAAGTCGGATAATGGTAGTCATCGGTCATAACGTGGCTATCTTGTGATCCGGGTCGCTTCAATTCCCATGGAGCTCCATGGTACGGCAGGGGAACAGTGAACAAAAATACTTCCCTCTTGGGGTAGGGGGACAAGGAAGGTTTTGTTCGTAGATTTATGTACATTCTGAGAAAGGCCGCATTCCTCAAGATGGTGCAGATGCGCGCACTGAATTGAGCCTCCGATGCCACGGTTCGATATGCTAATCCACTGCTCCGTACTCCCCGACGGCAATGAAGCAAACTTAAAATCGTGCGTGAACCAATTTCTTTATGCCCGTACTACAGAAATGATAATCCGGTTAATAGGCTGAAAATTGGGGTCGTTACACCGAAAATCGACCAGATTATTCGGCTTGAGACGGATCGATTAATCGCATTGGGATGATAATATGCCCTTCAAGTCATTGGCACGATTACATACTAGTTTTAACGGTCATGCCCACCGTTTAAATGTGTCGCACGTTCTCTTCAACTCGACTTGATGGAGCAAGGGCATTCTGATATACTTTATCAAGCGCTTAGCAAAATATAGAAAAAAATAGGTTTTTATGAGCAATTTTTAGTTCCTAACGATAAGGTGGTGAAGTAAGATAATAATAACAACCTTGTTTTATTGAAACGATTTACGAAACACCAGAGGAAATTATATATATCTCAAAATCATTCGTCGTCAAAACCAGATGGTTGGTGTCCATGGAAATGTTACAAAAAACTTAATCATAAGAGCATAAAAGAGTGCGCAATAAAAAGAGAAAATTGACAAATTGATAGAGCTATTAATATTACCTCCAGAATGAATGAAGAGATATTTAAATTTGCTTTCAGGAGACGCCTGAATTTACATGGGAGCTTGATAATATAGATTCATAGAGAGAGATAGCTACTTCACAGCCTTTCATCGGTCACTCATGGAACAGACAACACCACTGGAGTTCAAAAACAAAAGACGGAAGGGAGAGAAAACCGCAAACGGATGAAACGGTTGTGGTTAAAATCTTCGAGACTTCCTAATACCCGAGGCTAGATAGTTAGCTGAGGTCGGCGCTCCTCACATAATGCTTTTAAGACGAGTGAAGTATTTGGGAGTGGAGGAGGCCAGCTCTTTGCCACCACATGAAGTCTTGAGGTTTCCCAGAGAATCTCGCAGTCTGTTCTACGCGTGACCGCGATCTAACAGTCAGAAAATTAAAGCTAAAAAGCTTCCTCCACCGATTCCTCGGAATGTTGTGTACGAATTAGTTACTCGAAACAAATACCAAATAAATGTATCCTTTTCGTATTGTTTCAGAATTACCGCTATCATAGAATTCACTATGTACAGTCAAAAAGAAAAAAGAGGGTAGAATTAAAATTGAAGCCAAGAAAAGTGAAAAAATCCAAGGTATAAGTAAGGTACGATACACTCAAATTTAAGACTCTGCGCGACTTCAATAATTATTCACCTATACCCGTGTCGCAAAAGAGAAATTTCCAGCCATTCGTATAATGTATCAACTGGGTTAAAGTCACCTGCTGAATCGCTCAGTAAAACTATGCCTACTTAATGACCTCTTTAATGGAGTAGAGGTGTGAAACAATTTTTCTGGCATTTTTTATTCCTCGTAGTATATAACCGAAAGATTGAGCCATCCACTTTGACAAAGCGCTTCACGAGAGGTACAAACTTGTACTAAAGGTTCAAGATCCTTTACACCACAGCTAAGAAAATTCTTCTATTACAAATCCCCTGTAAATGAACGAAGAAATTTTGCTGCCACTAGTCTCAGCAATCGGAACTAGATCCAGTATGTCATACTAGATGAGTAGTAATGTACTACTCGTGGGCTTTAAATGTTTCGTCACGATTTTCAGACTTATCAGTTTTTATTCTTTTCGCATGCTCGATTAAGGCAAGGTTACAGTTTCAACTCGGAAGTTGAGGAAAGAAGAAGAAAAAGGACGACATTGGACACGGTCGCCTTTACCATTCAGTGGCTGGAATTCCTAACCCTTTGCCCTTTACAGCGCTCTTTTGTTAGGTATGTGTGTGTAGCGAAAAAAATTGGAGGCGGAAAATTGTTGAAGAAGAAAGAAAAAAACGACGATCGGCCACCCCGTTACATCGCCGCGTGTGCGCGCTCTTAATTTGCATCGGAATGGGGAAGGGATAGACGGCAGTGGGGGAGGCAGTTGGCTCCGTCACGGATATTTCGGAGAGGGCAAGAGCGGGGGTGGCGGGCCCACCGATCAAGGGGAACTCCCGCTGAGATTACTTCTACCGATCCCCGCCCAACCGACCTCTCTGGGGCGCATGGGGTCTTCCACCCCGACAGCGCGACAGTGGTACCTACACGCGAAGCAAGAGAGTTCATACAGCTTGTACATCGGCTTCTACGTAAAACCCTACGAGCCCCATTGCAAGCGCGTTCGGTGGGGGGTGAGGTATTAGCCAATCGCATGCCTGATACAGTGCTCCCTTAAGGCGAGAAGTTTGCGAAGGCGTTAGCAACTTTGATCGATACAATAATGAATTTACCTCTAGGTCATTACTGACAAATTTGACATTGCGAGAATCATAAATTAACGGAAATACCTAAATTTACTTTATCCAGCGCTAAGCTCATCAAACTATAGTAGAAAAGATTGTAATAAGCAACTATTCAATTCCTAACGATGTGATTATATAATAAGATGATACTCGGTTTCGTTAAATAATTTACTAAACACCAGAGCTTCCGAGCCACTTCGCTACAGGATGGAATGAAACAGTAATTTGGCATGGTGAGGGACTGAATAGCAACGCTCTTAAGGAAATTCGCTCACACGACTCCTTTTTGGCCCACTAACGGAAGTATTTTCGTCGCTACATTCGTAAAGTGAATGGAGGGGATTGTCCCCTACTTCCTAAACCCTCAAACAACCAACTCACCCACCCTCCCACGACCATCTCGTGGAAACATCACAGACGGACTCCACACACACACTTCCCCGCCCCCGCAGCATCCTCTAACCTGGACCCCATCGCCTCTCTCTGCACGCTCGACCATTTTTCAAAATCCTCCCGCCCCCCATCTTCACGTACAGCGAGAGGAGGCGAGACTCCGCAACCCAAAGCCCAGAGCGTTAGCTAACGGAACCGGGGGAGGAGGAAGGGAGACGAAAAACGCCATCGCCACACCTTCCTCCTCTTCTGCTTCTTTTCCTCTCCCGCGCCGCCCGTATCTCTCTTCCTATCGAGCATCTATCTTCCCCTCTCTGGCTTCCAAAGAAGAATGCATCTGCACGGGTGTCTCTCTTTCTCTGGGTCGCACAGCGGTCCCGAGTTGAGAATTAAAAAAAAAATAAAACGACCGATGTAGATGGGGAAAAAAAGGTTAAATAAAGGTGTTCCTGACTCAACCTACCTACATATACATTATCCAGCGTTGAGCTTACCAAAATATAGAAAAAATGTACGCCTATGGCTTCCAAAGAGGAATGAATGCGCATACATCTGCACGTGTCTCTCTCTCTCTGGGTCGCAAAGCGGTCCCGAGTTGGGATTTAAAAAAAACGACCGATATAGAGGGGCAAAAAAGTACAATGTGGTGTTCCTGACTCTACCTACCTACATTTATCTTCCAGGGCTAAGCTTATCAAAAGATGCATAAAAAATAGGTTTTTATGAGCAATATTTTCGTTCCTTACGATATGGTATTAAAGTAAGATAATAATTTACTTGGTTTCGAGACACAATGTACGATACACTAGAGCTTATTGTTAGAGCCCAGAGCAGTTTTAATCGAAAAAATCATTGTAGTTATCCCTTAATCTTGGAAGAAGTCAGCGGTGATAAATCCTTTCTTTGCGCGTTTGGTATACTTTCAGGCGTTCAAGTCTCCAAGGAACTTACAGCACTGTGATTTGAAGTTTAATTCTTTTTAAAGCCAAAAAGCAAATGAAAAATCATTGAAATAGATGTACAAAGTATGGAGATCATATGCTACTTCATATAAAATTAACTGCGGTCTAAAATTAGGAGCCACTTTTTCCACAAAAAGTGAACAGAACGTGGCCAATACGAAATGCAAGCCACCATCTGATTGTACCACTGCATTTTTTTTAGATGGGGTTACGTATGTGATGGGAAGATCGCTTCCCAAGTACGCGTGTGGGGAGGAGAAGGAAGTCGTCTCTAACCTCATCCTCCTCCTCTTGTCCCTCACACCAAAGGGGTCGCGCCTCCGCCACCGAGTTAGTCGAACTCTCCCCGACTCGAGTGCAGTCCTGGACGGACACGAAGATCGGATGGGGTGGGTAGGAAGAGATTCACGATGTGCGATACGGCCGAATGAAGTGTGTTGTGTGTGCATGGGGCTTTCGGCTCGCGGAGGATGAGGCGGAGAAACGAAGAAGGGGGGAGGTGATTGTAATGGAGTGGATGGAAGAGGGGAGGGGGAATGATTGGCAGGAGGATGAAGAGGAAAGAGGGAGTGAGAAGGAAGAGAAGCGATAGAGGGTGTAGTTGAGGGCAAGGGTTATGCAGGATTTATGCTAGGGTGGATGGGAAACATAGATCTATGATCAGCATGTACCGCGATTTTTGGCGCCTCAGTATTTGTTATCGCAAGCAATTGCGATAACATAGGAATCAAATATGCAAATATGGTTCGCATTCTTTCAATTAGAAACATATTCAACATGGCCTTACAATACGAGTCGTACCATTCAGCTTTCCATTAAAATTTTTTTTAATTAATTATTAATTCGAAATATCAATTAAAATGGATTAGAATACGTGATGACAATTGCTATCGAAGCACGTGTAGTAGAGCAGTGAAATGAAGTTGTGTGTGCAGCACGATATCTTTGTTTATTCTTTGATAAGCTTTTCCACGTTATCTTTCCGGAAATATGTGACTTCATTTCGATGAGTATACGCAAGGACTTGCTTAATTTTCGCCGGGATTCCTTTACCCTGATCATGCCTTAATCACTGCTTTCTTCGGTTCTTTCAACAAAAGCGGTCGTATTTATTTGAGGAACGTGTACGTAAAGAAAAGTGTCCAACCTTGGCTGAAAGTTTTCACCACTGCGCTACCGACACCCTCACTCTACTAACCCTACTCTATGAAAAGGGGATGGGATGGGGGTGCATAATTTTTTACTCTTTCGATTCCAGTGGGGGTGGTAAGAACAAGGCGTCGTCGTGTGGAAGTGTATATCCGCGCGGTCGTGATTCAAAACACGAGAAGAGGTCGTGCCTCAACCTCTGCCTCTCTCTCTCTCTCCCTCGCGGTAAGGTTCAAAAATCCCTCCCTCTCTTCCCTTCTATTCCTTTAAGCGATTCTTTTTTTCGTGTTTTTCTTTTTCATTATTCAACCCCTTTCCTCCTCCCCACTCCTAACCTTCTCCAGCCAAGACAACCTATCCACCAACCCTCCCCTGCACCGCAAACCGACCGCTCTTCGCCAAGTCGCAACATTTCGTGCCTCCGTGAACTGTTACCACTCGCTCCACCATTCTCGTGGGAGTTTATTTTTTTTATCTTTCTACTCCCCGTTCTGAAGAGTCCCGCTTTGCGAGGGAAAAGGGTTCAGTGGGCGAGTTAGCGCCTGAGGACGTTCCCTCGTCACTTGCGAGCCGGACTCTCCATTCACGTGAAGAGGGAATCCCAATTTGGTTCGAGATCTAAGAAAGAAAATAATTCTCCTCGCTGATATCGAGTGGTATTTTTTTCTTTCCACCGGAAGTAAGGGATAGCACTTCGAATCGATGCGAACTACGAAAAACAGAGCTTCAATCTAAATGTGATATTAGTTAGGTGATGCACGGAGTAAAATGGAATGATATTTCGAGATGTTCGGAGAAAATCGGTAAACTGATAGGAACTAAAGCGATGTACGTTTCGTTACTCATTCTACGATTTTAACCGAAGAAGATGAGAGTAAAACTCGTAATATTTAATGCTTCAAATAACTTAGCGAAAAAAACTTTATCGCTTAGGTTTCTTTAAGTACTTTCATCGATACATTTATTTATATTTCCAAACGGCAATAATGATTAATAATTCAAGTCTCAATGCCGATGAATTTATTTGCGTAACATAGTAATTATTACGGGCAAATTCAAACAATTTTTTTCGATAAAAAATGTATTCCTCCAAGTGGTATCTTGAGAAGCTGGGACTCGATACATTGCTAGATCATGGAATCCTAAGATCAACATATGCCTTTACTTCAATGATTTAAATTAAATGCATGCAAAATGGGGTGGATTGCGCGTGAGGTAGTTGTAAGAGAAGGGGAAAAAATGACTGTAATGGGAAAAGAAATGAAAAGATCGTTCGAGAAAGGAAGAGCAAGGAGGATAAGGAGGGAAGGGTGCATCGTTTCCACTCCATTCCTTTCTTTTTTCATTCGAGGGTGTTGTGGGAAATAGGCTGACGAAGGCATGAGCTCGGGATGAACCAGACAGACCCGTGTACGTTTTTTTTCACGTATCCTTCCGATCACTTTTCACTTATGCCTCCCAAGCTTTAATCCTTGTGGAAGGGGGAAGTATGAAGAGCGGATCGATGTATTATACGACGCGGGATGAGAAGTAGTTGGAGGGGCAAGGGAGGCAAAAGCAGATAAGCGAATCATCCACTCTTCCTCTCTCTCCTTGTCTGCATTTCAGTATTCAGAAGATATTGGCCGCCTGCAGGATCTCTCAAGAGAGTCCATTAGGGCGCGTGGTTGTTCTAAAAACCGAAAGAAACGTGAGTCCCCGATTCAAGCCGTGATCCGTGGTTTTTAAGAGCCTTCCGTGGTTTACATCCCGGGCACTAACACGCGCGGGCTATTTCTTTCTCGTTTCCAGGTTAGACACTTATGGAATCCTCGTTGCTAACTCGATAAAAATTTTATTCTTTCTTTATTTGACATCCCACACAATCGTCTCGTCTATCGCGTATTATGGCATAACCTATACCTATATTTCTACCTTTACTGGCTTACATATTTGAATTTTGAATTTAAATGGCTAGATCTTAAAATTCGTACGTACCGGGGAGTATATTATTCAACTAGTTCATTATTTTTACTTGAATAATTAAAAATAGTTAGGGGTAAATGCATTATAATTAAATGCATTAAATTATACCACAGTTATTGTGGTTCAAGTTTGTCGAGTTGAAGTTTCTTTAAGGACCTACGAACTCTAAAATCTTAATTAATCTTGAGTATGAGATCTGATCCACTGAGGTGGAGCGAGGACTCAAGATTGAGTGAGATTCGATAATGATACCCTGAGTATCAGAATAAAAATTTTAACTTCGCTCATATCTTTCATGGATCGAAGTGGGTACTCGGATGCACTTTTATGATCAAGGAAAAGTTTTTTTTTCGTATAATTATTACCAAATTTTAAGCGTTATCAAAAAAAACGCTGCTCTTCAATACCGACCATTGTAAATCCTCCGAAGACATTTTGCCTCAAGTACGGATTTAATTGTAAGCTCTTCCTTCGAAGTTACGAACTCTGGAGAGGGTTGAGTTCGATCTTCTTCTGTCTTCGATGATCTTAATTGCACCCGAGAAAGTCGTTCGATCCACGAGTATTTTCTCGTGCACGAAAGCAGCTTGAAAGTTTTATTACGTTTTTGTAGTCTTTGGAATAAAAATACTTACTTTTCTATTCCCACTTTCTATGGGGAACAGGTAGCCCGCTACGTCCTGTAAGCAGTTGGCCGTGTGTATTTCATTTCGCGGTACCAACCCGAAGAAGCGAGCTTCACCGCTCTCACAGAGCAGAACGGAGCGGCGGTAGAGTATATAAGTGCAGTCTTCTTTTGTCTCCGCGAAAAAGGAACGCTTCACCATCACTACTCGATTTCCCTTACGATATTTATTGTTGCCCGGAGGCGTCTTGGCTAATATGCATTTCGGCTCTCTCAAATCCCGCGAGAGTAAGCCAGCCAGTCAGCTGACGCAAAAGGTCGTGGGTTTGAATCCAGTTTCGTGGGGGAGTGCGGTATCGACAGTCGCGATCGTAAATCGTGACACGAATCCGTGGAGACGGTAAGAGAGAATGGCTCTTACACAGCTGACGGAGCGCCGTTCTAAAAAAGAAAATAAGAAAAAAAGGTCAGCTAGGAGGGAGGCAGGGAGATTGGTGAGAGGGCGACGTTGTCCTTTATTCTGCAGCGTAAGGATTGTTCTTGAGTTTTATGAATAAATCTCTACGAAATCCTTCAAGAAAAAATTCACTGGAGTTATCGTCTTCGTAGAATCTTACGCCAGTACCTATTCAGAGCTGCGGGTTTCTAGGTTACACATGCTTTTTTATTTATTTTTAATATAAATAATAACACTAACAAAATTAATAAATATTATTACTATCCTTGTTATTTTTTATTGTTGTTATTATTATCATCTATTATTTATTTTGGAGGACGTTGCATTTTGGCGATTTCTTTCCTGCGATGGGAACGATATAAAAAATGTCATTATATCTATATTTCAATCGTATAGCAGCATCTTTTTTCCTCGGAAGTTTTTCGCTATAATAACCTTAAATTATCTTACGGTAGGTTCCGCTCACTGAATTTATAGCGCTATAATTATTCACTAATAAATTTTTCATTACGATTCTTACCAAATTTATGATGTCGTATTTTTCTAGCTATCAAAAACATATTTGGCAAAGCGTGAGCAGCTAGTAGTATGTATTCATATTCTGCAATGAGTAGACGATTCTTGAAAGTCACGCACGCTCAACCGTTTTTTTCCAGAGCTGTGTGTAGGAAGAGAGAAAAGAAATTATCTTGGCTCCGACCCGATCTACCTCAGAAAATCCTCGTCGACTCAGCCAGCTCGTGTGTGAGAGATCAAGCGACCGTGACAGCTGCGGCGCAACCGTAAAACTTCCACGGAATCTTTTGCAAGCGAGAGAGGACGTTAAACCCAACAAAATCAAAAACACTGGATCATTTTGGAAGGCGTACATAACCTCTCCTCTATTTCTCCTCCCGTCTTCCCTGCTTCTTCGTGCCCATGAAGCTACGCGGAGAGGTTTCTATGGGAAATATGCCGTGGCGATCCGCG
Source organism: Ischnura elegans (assembly GCF_921293095.1). Lineage (NCBI taxonomy): Eukaryota > Metazoa > Arthropoda > Insecta > Odonata > Coenagrionidae > Ischnura > Ischnura elegans. The sequence continues at coordinate 81,619,739 of NC_060250.1, forward strand.
AGAGAAATTAATCCGACGCCCACGACGAATTCGCTGCGGGAGACGCTGCAACAGTAACGGGAGAGCAGGAGACTTTTTCCACTTCGTCCGGGTGCTGTGAGGGCTTTGCGAAATCATTTTAAATGCCCACTACTTCTGGCCGTCCTCCTGTTTTCTTCACGAACCTTTTCTGCGCGACAGACGGGGTTATAAAAGATGAACTCCGGATCGCCACCTTGGCTTGATACCCTTACCCCATACCTGATAGCCGCCGTCTAAAGCCAAAACCAACATACCAGTTGTATTTCCGTCCGCAATAGGTGACTATACGCTTAGCGGGATGTAGAATTCAAACGGGACAATTTATTTGATTCAGCATTTGGCATCGTGAAAATTACATTAACATAATAAGGTATGCATATTACCTCAAATAAAAGTATCCTAAATAGAGAGTTACAAATTTGGACTCCACCCGGTCAGCCCTGATTCAATTTTCCGCGATAGCGGAGAATTTTCGAAGGTTCCTGCTTGAATGAAGTTTGGAGGGTGTTGTGTAACCCTGTCGGTCAGATGAGATGAGGTCCCATTCGCGCCTCTCTTTAAGAGCACGCCAATATCCACTCAAGTGATGCTACGTCAAGTATCTCTCCACACCTTTCCTGGCACATCCTTTCATCCGCACGGAATTGAACTTGAGAACCACTCGAGAACCACCTCTAAATTCTAATATTCCTTAAAATTTCAAAGTAAATTCTTGGCAATTTTGTTTGATGAATATTAATCTGCATTTCACTGTGCCCGTAAGCTCCGCCTTATATCCATTCATCCACTATTTCGTCTCTTCTCTTCATCTATCTCGCGTAAGTTGGTACGAACGTATTTTCATTCGCCCAGTAAATCTCACGAACGTCAGTATGAGTGCGGCGCCAGTTCCAACAATGGACCACTAAATCACTACGTCAGTTACACTTGTTTACTTATGCACTGCTCTCCCATATGGGAGCGAAGTCGATTCTTTAAAAAAATAATAAATAACTACGGCACCAAGCAGTTAAGGAAGGACGCCACGACTTTACCATTTCTTCCAGACAACCGCCATTTTCCAAAACAACGTGCGGATAACACTTCCCATTCCATTCCGCTGGTATATACTCTCCTCTAAGCGGGAGAAATGCCAGGATAAACATTCGAAAGTAACTGAAAGGATAACTTCCAAGAAGTGGTCTGAGTGGATTTCCTAAGAGTGCTTTTGCTTTTAAAATTAGGAAAGAGAGGTTAATTAATGAAGCTGGAATCTTGGGAATGGGAGTTGGTTGCTACACAAATGTATAAATGTAAACAGGGTCACCTCGCGGATCAAAGAAAGATGGCAGAGGGATAGACAAACAAATTGGTCGTTAGAGAAGTTTATTTCGAGGAGAGAGGAGTGAGAGAAAGAGGGGGTACCACAAGTGAAAACAGCGAGATGAAGAAAGGTATCAAGATTCACGAGAACAAAATGGCGTAAACAATGTGTTAACGCGGTAGAGACGAAATTATGACGCAAGAGGAAGACATTGTTGAAGAAATGAGCTCCATGGATAACGCAGGCATATTTGTCAATACGGACTTTTTTCCTGTACTTTTCCATCCATAAGTTGGGGAAAAGCAAAATATTTTTGGAGTCTGGTAATTTGAGAACTAGTATGGAATACGTAGATTAGACAAGAATGAATGATAAATTCATGCCTGTGCAAGGAAACAATAAGAGCTTAAGCATTCTTTTCAGCCAATGTTCGATATCCTGTCATGTTTAACTATTCTTCAGAATACGTAAAACTCAACAAAAGTAGCTCCAAGCCGGTGGCCTGTAAGCGAAATATAATTCGCTCTAGAGCCGGAAGATTATACATCATGGCAACCAAAAGAGTTGTAAAAACATTTTGAAACGCATTTTCGTCGTATGAGATGCGCCAAAAAATTAGTCATCAGCAATTTTTGATGTGTTCTCTTAAATAAAAACATTTCGCTACCACTAAATTGTTCTACGGGCAAGGCTAGCAGGAAGGATCACAACTTATTTTTACGGGGTAGGGGGCTTAATAAAAGATATGATTCCTGGCTGAAGGGGTCCATAAACTTTTAGCGACTGGGAACCAGTGTGTACGAACACCACCGTGTACTCTTGCGGTGAAGATTTAGGGAGGGGGATGTGTGTAAAAAAATACAAGATCACTTTGTAGGGCCTCTTATTTAGCGTCTGGGAAGACAAAAGAGGTGAACAAAAAATTGGACGTGTTCTGGCGAGGGATTGGGGTGGGGGGGAAGGCCGGAGGCGACGCTGTGCCCTCTCTCGGTTCCGTGTGGCCGCGTGGGCGGTGTTCTGTGCTGTTGTTGTCTGCAGGGAGATCTCCTCTTTCGTGCGCCCTCCCCCTATCCGCAGTCGGTTGACCTACATCGGCCACGAGACACTCTCTTTCTTCCATCCTTCCTCATCCAGCCTTCTCTCTCTCCATTCCGTTCGAGTCGCGATTCCTCACGTACCAGCCTCCCCTGAAGCCGTTTAAGAACCAACCGCACTGTATTCTAATCCAATTTTAAATGGGAAAATTTAATCACGGATAGACTAATATTGTAAGTTACACATTTTATTAAATGGTCTGACCACGGTTTCGACACTACATACCAGAGACGTCATGGAAAAATTTGCAGAGCCGGAACGAACTTATTTTTTACAAGTGAAATATTAAACTGCGTGTTTTTTCTTATTACAAGTCATTATTTACATTTTATTACAAATTTTTATGTATTGGTAACGAATGTATAGACTAGAAATATTAAAGAAACAAAATTGATAAAACTGTTACTTGACTATTATGTTTTGTGTTCGGTAGTTTCACCAAAATTCGCCATCTACCCTTAAGTTAGCCTATATGAAATACTCAATACAATATCGTTCACAGTAAATGTCGACTGAACCTTCGATCGTGTGCTTAAATAAATATTCCCCGTTATATACCCTCTTTACCAATGAAGTGGTTGTTTCCAACATTAACCCAGACCACTGACGTCAAGCTGTTTATATTTTTTTAAACCTAGAGGCCCATTCATGACTTGGTTAATTTTAAATTGCGCATATGCTGCGAGACTTTTTAATGTGTGATGCCAATGGTCCACGAGCTCCTCATGAAAAAGGTGCGAATTTAGGATCAATATTTTTACCTAGCAACCCTACTGTTGAACGATCGAATCGATTACCTGCAAACAATTAAATGCTGATAAGCCCTGCCATAGGGAAGCCAAGAAACTTTGCATCTGACCATCTCGGGAAGGATCTCGTGCGTAACGGTCGATTAAAATTCAAAAAATTATCCCAGTTTAGTACTATTCGGATGCGATTGAAACATATAAGATAAATTACAGGGATTCCATTCCTAGCCGAAGGACCTCAAAATGCAATATCCTCACATAAGAATTCAGTGCGGGATCAAAATTTAAGTAAGAATTTGTCTCACGTCCACCGTCCAGGTCACTATACTGGCGTATTCCTATTAAATTGTTCTCGGGGTAGTGAGATTGAAAATTAAAACGTTTGAGGCGTCCTTATCGCGCGCAACAACTTCAATTACCTCAAATAGTGCAGAACACATGGAAATATAATGGCTCCATTTTCTTCCTTTAGGAGTGGGGATCTGAATAACTTAAAAATGGAAGTCAAAATTTTCTCACCAATTTTGCAGCTTTTCCATGGCATCTATAACAAAGATGTTTTAAAATTAGCCAGTGGTCTCTTGCCTGCCTTCTTAATTATATGCTTTACCACCGAATTTATATCATAAACATAATGTTCTTACCTCAATTTCCTTCGACGTCAATGTTTGCTCAGCGACCATGCCAGTTCGTCACGCTTGTTGTTATGGCAACAGCGGAAAGGTAGTAGACTCGAGCTGAGACTCATTATCACGCGTAGGGAAGTAAAATAATAACTCGGCAAGGACAGGTCCCAAATTCACACCCCGGCATAAGAACGTTCGGGTGCAAAAAAGGAAAATTGTGAAGATTAAGACGTATGTTCGCGAAGTCAAATAATGAAAACAACTCTGGCGAGGAAATGATCGCGGCGTCCGTCACTTCACAGAAATCATCAACATCATTACGGGCGAGCGTAATTGTAGCTCGTGGAAGTGGCGCGGGTTTTTGCGCAGTAACTGTCTTGTTTTGGCCACGCTAAGAGATGAGAAATAATGAATTTTGCCCATAGCCGTTCCTGTGTTTTTTTTTTTCAAATTAATAATGATCATACCGGCACATGAAAGAAGATCTTTCCGAGAATCATTACAATGGTTTTTATTATATCTCTCAGCGGACGCAATGGCTGCACTAATTTTTCCTGTCCAAAAATATACTCCTCGATCGGGAAATCGCGAAATGTATGTGCCGATTCCGTCGGTGAGGGAGCACTCTATAAATAAAACTCGACTATTTTTTATGTCGCTGGGAAATTCCGTCGGCGAAGCAGCAGCCATAATGAGAATGACTGAAAATTCATAGGGACAAATAATATAATTTCAAAAAGGCAAAGCAATGTATGTTGCAAATCAGTAGTGAACAACCAATTCTTAAGGCGATGCAAAATGGCGAAACGAATTCCTCTCTAAAAATGGTTGAACAGCAGCATCCTTACGCGGACTACGCATTACCCACACAGGTTAAGAAAACTCGAAAAAATGGAATCAGTTTCTCCATTATGATGATGGAGGAGGAAGTCATCGGGCGTTGAATGCTAAACTAAACTTTTATGTACAGTAAGGCTAAAAAAAAATATTTTCGAGCCGCGAAAATGGCTTGAATTCAGGACCTATCAGTACAACGAAATTAAAAAATATTAATGAAAGCCATTAATTAAATTGGTTTCTTAAGACTTAGACGCTTACATTTTAAGACTTAGCGCACGCGAAAGTTTCGAGGCTCCATCACGTAAGATCCTTACAGATTGGTGCACCTGATGAGACTGATATTCCGAGGAAATTTCATTTTGTCTATGGGAGCTACGACCTTCCGCCGCGTCATTCTACTCCTTTCCTCACGGTACGGTTCGCTCGCTTTATCACCGTCACTCTTCCTTAGTCGCAACGTCGCGTCGTCGTCTATCCAAGTCGCGGAAACAAAAAAAAAGTTTTGCCGCGAGACAACCAGGGGGAAGGAGGTGCAGCTCACGTCACGGATACATTTCTCTGTTGCGACACGGTCCACAATTTGCGATCTCTTTCCCTCTCTCCAGACTCCGTGGGGGTAGAGAAAGAGTCAGTTGAGCGGACAGCCAGTCCATCAATCATTTCCGTTCGGTTCCGTCCGGTCAGCTGGCGCGTATTTCGCACAGACGGCGCACGGCAGTCGCTTGAATCCGAACGGCTCTTGAGGAAGGCGCCTCCGAAATTGAGTTCCTAAACATTTTGGCGTGACCACGAATCTGGACGTGTTTGCTCACTTATGTTTGCTTGCTCAACGCTATAAACCCTTTCGACTTTGATCCAGAAGTGGTGGAATAAGTTCGCGAGATTAGATGTTAGTGTTAACATGCTCCTCATTTAGATCAGCAAGTAGACACTAAAAATTTCGCGTGCTTGCTCAACGCTGGAAACACTCTTGCCTCTTGCCCAGAAGTGGTGGAATAAGAGCGCGAGAATAGATGCTTGTGTTGCCCTCGTTTAGATAAGCAAATAGTCATTTTGAAAGCCGTACTTTCTTAGCTGAACGTTGCACTTTGATTTTCCACGGTGAATTAGTCCGAAAAATAAATGGCCCCAAGTTAACAGAAAACAAAGAACAGAAAAATCCACCTTGAGACGCCGAAAGGATAAAGGAGCTCTCCCGATCATATTCGGCATGGGCATGATAACGCTCTTGACTTGAATAAGACTCCATTCCTTGTCATCTTCATAACATCGTGTAGTTGGTTAACTCGTCCATACATCTCCCTCTCCACAAAATTCCTTGAAAGACCAGTATACTGGATTTCCACAACGAAAAAGGCACATTAATGGCTCAGTAGCACTTCAGAAGTAAGGATTAATGAAATTAAAGTTCACAATGGGGAAGACAATGGAAAAAAAAGCTGAGATGTTCGGCTATACCTAAGAAACTAGCAGGAGTCACTGATAGTGGAATCTTTATGGTATCAAAAGACTTAATGGAAATGGTTTTGCTTAATTGAAGCCCGTGTTCAAGCATCATTGTGCTTTAAAAATCGCCATAGATAGAAATTGGATTTCATTACGGCACTCTTTAAAAAAAATTAATATGGAGTGACTAAATGTAATTTTTCTTGTCCCTAGGATTTCTAATTGAGATTCCTTCAATTCACGTGCATCACCCAATCATACCCTCCGTTAGCACCACCAATATTTTCTCAAATTTGAATTAAATGTATCCATCGTCTTCGTCTAGGTAAAGCAGGATACGAACACGTGTGAAATATTTTTATAAGTTGGCTCAACCCACAGCTATCTTCTCGAAAACAGAAGGCATTCCACACATATATATCCCTGTATTTCCCCACGCGTTTTTTCGCCCGACCATAAACTTCTCTTAACAAACACTATGGCTCTGCCCGATGGGAGCTTTCTCTCATCGTTAAGTTTTCCCTCTAAAGGGGCCAACCGATTTGAGCTCGAGAGAGACATCGAGTCAAGCCGGAGGCGGGCCTCGAGCCCATGACCTTTGCGTCAGGCGACCAAAGAGTGCCCGCGGAGTCTCGGTCTCCCTTCTAAAATTTTCCTGAGTGCTCTGCCTATCCATTTGAGACGCGTTTATGGCGGCGAATAAAACGGATTGCACTACATCAGTGTGCAACTTAAATTACTCAGGTGGTAACCTTCCCAATCAGGGGATTCTAACTTTGGGTCTCCAGGCAAACCGAAACAGAAGCTTCTCTATTTCCCAGTCTACTTATATTCATAAATATTTCTTACAAATATAATGTTGAAATTGGTGACTTGATTCTGATTGGGTGTGTAAAACTTCTGTAAGTGCGGATAAATTTTTTGAACGAGTCAATCATTTTGATTTCATCTAGTGAAAATGAAAGACAACTATTTCCATCGTTAGAATGGGTCCAGAATAAGTTAAAAGCAGAGCAGTTCTCACAGGCGTCTCCGATCAGACAAGAATGATGCACATTGCAGATAAAAATAACACCATTAAAAAATTAAAAGCTGTCAGAATAACTTTCGAAATCAATCTAGGAAGATCTGACAAGATCACAAGTTACAAAATGGCAGACGCAATATTTTCTAGGCTTTCCATTACATCTCACGGCATGCTTAGCGACTTGACTCGCGGTTTGCGTTGACGACATAAACCAGGGCACGTGATATCATTTCACGGGGAAAACTTCATATGGAGAATATTCTAAAGGCACAGAAAACCAGCTTCCTCAAATTTTTAACATAGCAGTGATGCCAAGTTTACACTGTAAGCAATCCAGGGCGAAATATTTAGATATTAAAATTTTTATGGAATTCCGCGGTCCATCTCGTAGACCATGTTGCCTTATTTATTTACGATGCCTAATTTATTTCGCGGAAAAAGGATTTCTGACTCACAAGTCAACGACGCATAAATGGCCCAATCCCTTCTTGTCAAGTGTTTAGTTTTTTGGTGAACCATTTTCTAATAGCGCGGTTTTTCATTCGGTATCTTCGCAGTCATTATTTTAGTAATGCCATGCAGTCGGGAACCACCAGCTGTGACAGGCTAAAGTGAAAATGAAATAACATCTATTGCAATAGGAACAGACCCATTCTGAACGGTCTATTGGACATTCGGATAGCTTTAAATTCGTAATAGACCGTACCTTGCATCGTAGACAAGTTGTTCTTAAATCTCTCCAGCCCCAAGTTCGTTTGCTAGACCTGATTGAAAGTCCGTCTTTTCAATAGAGGTTTGCACAGCGGCGGTCTTTCATTTGATCTAACCTTCACTTCACTACGCCTTTACCCTCTCAGTTTACCGGCATGTCTTGCTTGCCTCTCCCTGACGGCCTTCAATCTACAAAACCCATAGCCGACGTTACCATTACCCATCCGGCCAGTCAATCCCCGCACAGCACCGTACCCTTCATACCAGTTCCGTACCAGTTTTTACCTCCTCTTTCCACCGCCTACTAACTCGAGAGCATCGCAAGCCCTCCAACGGAAAGAAGGAGAAAGATTCTGCCTCCCCCAACTGAGTTACAGTTCTCTCCTGGTAAATGTCGAGGATTCAGTAAATTTTTCGTGGGATAATAATATGAAAAATTCGACATTTTTCGAAAAAGATATTATTAAAATTTGGGACCTGAATATTGGAGGTTACTTGCTTATAGCCGTTGAAAATAACGGAGAAGAGCGCATAGCGCTACAGGTAGCAAAATAATCATGTAGTAGCATCTTTAATATGCGGCCAAGCGAAGGTATAGACATACCCTCTGCCTATTTCCTCGAATTTCCTGAACTGGCTAGCTGACATTTCATCAATTGAAAGTTTACGAGGGTGAATTCCTTCAGCAATTTTACCGTACCTGCTTACAACAAAATGGAGAACTTTTATCATTACAGATAGGTTCCTTAGAATCCAATAAAAGTTTTTTTCTTCACTTTCTAATAATGGAATACCACCAAGTAAACGTGAAGAATGCGAGTGACTTGAGTATTTAAAACTAATGTAAAGTATTCTTTAATTACTCTGGTTTCGATGCTGTGAATTTACATATTGGACTGCAATTTTTCTCATTAATTTCGTTTTTAAATTTAAACATACCAGGGGATGGCATTTTCTTTCGCCCCCGTCATCAGAAATATCAATGCAATGAAACTCCAGGCATGATAGATACGCTCATGAGACTACGGAAGATATTGCAATTCAAGCTCGGAAAATTTTTATATTCGGTCAGTAATTTCAAATATTTTTGCCTTGAAGACATGGACTTCGTTTTTCCTTGATAAACATGCATCGCAAATGCCTATCTCTTTCTCTCTCTCTCTCTCTTGCTATACCTCTCGCAGAAGTGCAAATATCCGGATGAGAGACGACTCGAGGAAGAGGTAGGAGTAGGAGGCAATGCCACGCAGTGATGCCAACTCAAACAAACACCCACGCAGACGTCGCGCCGGTCGCTAAGTCGACCAACAAAAGAGTTTCGCCCCAGCCAATGGTTGTCTGCCTGCCCGCAGCCTTCGCAAGACGGAGAGAGAAATTCCGCTAATGACAAACATATATGCGCATCCCACACCTATCCAAACCAACCTACTCTCTTTTTTTTGCCGCCAGGCACGGTTGGTTTTAAGAATGCTGCACCCAGCTCGGAAATTGAAGTACTAAGAGTGAATGACGGTCAAAGTAATGGAAACCTATTTATAACCGTAGTCAATTAAGTTCAATGGTGGAGGAAATTTTTGATAGCAGTCAAATGATAGTCCCGTTAATGCAGTGAGCCAAAGAAAAATCTTAGGGCAGAAATGATAATTCTCCACACGTGTAAAACTCAGGGCTGAATATCTAAATGTGCGGCATGTATAACTGTATTATCAATCCTGAACTTCGCTAGCGCGGATAGTTTTAATAGTTTTGGTAAAATAGTTTGCTATTAAAAAATTGAAATCATACGTGGCAGACGCCATTGAGCGAGTAGATTTATGCTGTTTTCAACCCAAATGTTGTGATTAAGTTTCCTCCCTGCGAGCATCAAAACCTGTTTTTGTTTTTCAGCGTTTTCCACCATTACACAATCTCAATAACTTTAACGTTACCAAAATGATATGGATAAAGAAAAAAATAGAACTTTAGAACCCTGACTGATATAATCATTAATCCTATAACCATCTAACCTCTCTACAGAACGTAGGTACTGTTGTCAAGGAAACAAAAGCAAAAACAATTTTGTTTTTATTATGGCTAGGCATAAGAGGTGCAGCGAATCTGGAATTCTGATATCTACTACTTACTTAACTTTTCTATAACAACACGGGCTTTCCATCTCTCCCCCATTCTAGCGCAGGGCGTCCTTCCCTCAAACCAAATAATCTCCACGCTTTTGCCATCTTTTCGCTTCCCGTTATCTCATTTAACACCATCTCCATTCACCTTTCCTCTCTCTCACACTAATTGCCTTCCCGCCAGCCACGCCCCGTCTGAGACTCTCCTCCTCTTCATTCATTTTCTTTTAACATTCTTCATCGCGTTCACCTCTCTCTCTCTCTCTGGCACACACAAAAGCCAAGGCAATTACGCGCTCAAAGCTCTCTTTTAAAGCAGCGCGAATCCTTCGCGGATGCTATATTCACTCACCCTTCTTTCGGACGAGGTATTTTCATAAGAAAAAAAAAGAAAAATGTCAATTTTATTCTTCCATATGATTTATTTATTTATTGAAATCTTATGGAAAATGAAAGAATATACTTTATTAGGTTCACTAATTTATTTGAAAAAAAGCACCACCTGGGTTTTGTAACATAACATGTCCTGACAATATAACTATGTTATGAAACCAGTGTCGTGCTTTTTCAAATATATTAGTGGACCTAGCAAAGTGTATTATTTCATTTTTCATAATGGAAAGTTTTCACGAAGTTAAGCCCGAAATCATCAGTTATATTTCAATATTTTTTCACATGAAACCGTGGCGCCAATTTTAAAGTATCGGTAGAGGGAGGGAGTGATTTTAGAAGGGAAGAGAGGCAATATAAAGATGAGCGCTTAGTGAGGGAGATATTGGAATTTATATATTTTTTTAAATGCAAACCCATTGAATCACATTTTTTTTAAACGATTTTTTACAATTATTTGTCGAGTCATCTGAATTCAAGTTCAAATGAGCACCGCTTCATATTTTTCAAGCAATCAAGGAAACGAAGCGGTAGATTAGCTAAACATATTTACGGAATATCCAGGATAGTTTCCCAGATAATTATGTGAACTCACATCGAAGACCAGATCACAAGATTAACTAAGGGTATTCGATAACAGTTTCGCTGCCTTGATTTTGATGCCTTGCGAATACCAAATGACATACCTTGGCAGTGCGATTGCTATTTTAATTTCGTTTTGATTTCTTAAGGCATTTCCTGCGGTAGGTAAGTTGTGCAACGCCCTTCAAATGTAAACAAGACTGGCAACGATTCAACGTGACCTAAATGATAAGAACGTACCAATTTCCATTGTACTCCCTCCCCAGCGAATTCATATGAGACTCAACAATTCCGTTTTTTTTTTTAAATGAAAAAAAAAAAGATCCGGAGAGGAGCATAACTGACAGCTTTACGACTGTGAATAACATCTCGCACCAGATTGGATTCACGCGCTACGGTCGCTAGGTGTCTCTTATCTCGTAGGGAAGGCGAAACTTGATAAGGCCCGGAGAGCGATGCAATAACGACGTAATTTTTAGGCAAGACCCCCGTTACGAGAGCGCTCGAGGGGAAGTGGGGGAGTAAGTTGGCGGGCAACGTAACTAGAGCACGGTGGACAATCCAGGGCCGTAAAGGAGTCCAAAAGCCGAATAATGGACACGCGCGAAGACGTGCGTGGAATATTAAAATGAGCACGGGACTGAGGAGAATTTTCACTGCTCACGCATTGCACCGTTCACGTAACCCTTTTTGCGCGCGTTTCTGGCCAGTTAGTCCGATGCCAAAGGCGAGACGAATGAGCAATGGATGATACCGCTAACGGCGATGGTTATCGGCGGAATAATTAGCGGGAATTCATTTTATTCATTGCACCAAACGCTAATTGAAGAGTCCGATTCTCAACTATTATGTTGATTTGCATCGGGAAGTCGAGCTCTCGCTATGTAACGGTTTCTTAACAAACTAATTAAATAGAGAGGCGCTCGACTTTCTGGACCGAATCATGTAGTACCTACCACGTACCGAATCAAGTGTGTCTTAGCCTTCTATATATGCAGAAGGTAGTGAAAAGGGATTTCAGTTCGACAATCGTTGTGGTAGGCATTGAGAGCTTGATATTATGAAAGGGTCAGGTTGTATGTAAATGTGATCATACTCAATGCAGGGCACAAATTACGCGCGTTTCTTTTTGCATTTTGCTTCCGTTTATTTTCCGCAATTATTTTTCGGATTAATTTATTTTTTTACAACAACACCATCAAGTGCGAAACACGTCGTGTTCGAATAAAACCTGTGGAACTATTGCAATGTTTCATTTAACTAATATGACGAAAATGACATATTGACGTGTCGAATCCATGGTTGGTGGAGGAATTATATTTTAAAGCATGGAAATCACCATTTACTGTTTGTATTTTATCATTGATGTTTCTATGATGCCTGCAAAATACGCGTGGATATTTTTCTCAGCGAAAAACCGATATAAATCGTAGGAACACCTCAATCTCTTGTAGGCTAAGGACGCGTCTCAATCATGACATTTCCTATAAACTGTCCCCCACGTAGGAAATTTCGGCGCCGTCGAGTGCCTTCGACCGGAACTGCTCGAGCGAGCGAGAGGAACGACCTGTGTAGTATAGAGGGCGCCGTGAACACTATCGACTCGATGGGCGTGGTTGGTTGACTTCGATATTTAAGGGCTGGCTGGCTGCTGCTCCTCAGGGGCGGAGGTTAGTGGTTCTCGGGACAATGAGTGAGGGGGAGCACTCCACATTTGGCTTCGCCGCCGACGGAACTGGGTGAATGGGCCCCCGCCACTCACGGTCACGAGGAGGAAGTGTGATCTTTGCTTGGCAACGCCAGGTCTCCACACAGCGCATGACAATAGCGTAGCCCTTCGTGATCGGCCGTTGAAAATTAAATCCCCACTCCTGCTACCATTGCAAGTTATATTCCGCACTGTACTTATTTTTTTAAACAAAACCGGTTTCGACCTTTCTCGGGGCATCCTCAAGAGGCGAACAAAAATATTTTAATAAATACTGTGAGGAATACAACAAAGTATACTTTTATATCTATCATGTCACCATTCCACAAAGTGAACTCGCAAACCATTTATTTCCCACTTCAACTCGAGCAATTTAGTTAACTATAGAAGTGATATCATAAAAGTTACCTTTATGCCAATCTTTAAGTTATGCTCTCAAATATCATAGACCAATCGGACACTAGTGTATTATCAGTCTTTGCTCCATCAAGCGTTTTACTTAAATCGCCACTCGCGTCGCTGACGGGAGAGTGATCCGAATTCAACGGGAATGAAAAACAAATGTAAACTTTCCTTTAAGGCAGTTGATCTATCAATCTGCCTCATTTTATTTTTGTGAGATTTTTTTTCTTGAACGTTACCCTCGTTGAAGTCCGATGTCGATTCGATAATTGTAGAAGGATAACTTTTTAGTGAATACTGTTTCACTGCATATTTAATGTTGTATATTTTTAATAAATAATAGGCACCATATTAAAAGCTTCGTACAAGAGCTCTGGGTCAGGGGATACGAAATTTTTTCCATTGATCCTTAATTTATCACCACCATATTGAAGCTTCGTACAAGAGCTCCGGTACAGTTGATGCGAAAGTTTTTGCATTCATCATTAATTATACGTTTCTTCTATACCATTGGTTCATTTAGCAAGGAATTAATGCGGGGATGAAACCAAGGAAGTGATGAAAATGATGAGGAATTCGTTAAAATTCGCAGGGATATTTAGATCGATGAAACTCTAAGCGATTTAATACAACGGTTGAAGTTACAACGCACAACAATTCAAACGGCCAGAAGTAATATTTCATAATAATATTTTAGGTCATTACTATCCACTGAATGTAATTATTGCTACTGATGATCTCCTTCAGATATAATGTACACAATTTGTTTCTATTACTGAAGAGGAGGAGAGTAATTGATTTTGATACAATCATCAGATGAGAAGATTTCACTATCCCAGCTACTACCGCAAGCAATTACGGAATTTTTCCTACGGTTCCGGTTCTCACGGCTTGAAAACGGGTTTAGTTCTTATTGTTATTGATGAATTCAGTTCTTAAACGTAACCGTACATACAGTGGTTGGCTAATGGATAAAACAAAGGGACCTATTCTTCAATTTTAGCCCGAGAGTTATCGCGGGAATTGGAAGTCATTGTTTCCGTAGGTATACAGAATTGTTATTGAAAAGGCCCCGATGGCGCAGTTACTTCGGCGGGACAACTGACGAAAGAGCTCGTATTCTCTATCTGTAGTGAATGTCGTGGAATTTTTTGTCCATATATATTTCCATGATACCCACAAACAAATGCGCTAAATAAAATTGTAATGTAATCTGGCTGGTTGTGGTAAACATGGTTTACCGGTACGGCGCTTACGCGCCTTCGGCGCGAAATTTGGTGTGATTCCGTGAAATGCATTTCTAATATACCCTAATAGTTAATTTTGAAATTTAATCTCAATAAAGACAAGACAAAAAAACATGGACAGAGGTCAATAAAAAAAACTTAAATTTTATCGTCGCGACTTCTTCGGATTTAATTTCATTAATTAAAAAAATAGCGGTGTCAATAAATATCTCACGCATTTGTTATTGTGAATTGTCCGGTGCTGTAGCGGAGGAAGATTGATGTAGGCACTGAAGAGCTCATTTGATTCATAAAGCATTTCCTGTTGATTTGACCCAGCTCTGGTGGTGCTCATCCACTGCCTGGTTCGCAGCCTTGGCAAAGAGATTCCGTGTCGTTGCGCGTCTTCGCGTGATCCGCTGGCATCCTCCAATTCTCACCCGTTGCCGAGAGATTCTGTGCCTCCGAGCTGTATAATCAGTTGGATTCTTTCGATTCTCCCAATGTCTTGCGCAAAGCGTCTCTTGGCGAACGCGACTTCATAAATCACTCTGGTCAAGTACTCGGGAAGAGTACTTGATCAGCATGACCTAACTAAAACATCCTAAAAAAAGTCTTTTAAAATCAAGGCATACACTTCCCTAAACTCCCGTAGTACGAACCATAATCGTAGAGTAGAACGTAATTGGCATCAGAATACGTTTTTTTAATGAAATGACGAACTCTCTGAAAAAGCAAAATTATCATTGAAAAATTCCGCTATTTCACAATGTCAATTATTTCGTTACGGATCTCTGATATGGTTCGATAACATAAAAACACATTATTGGAACATTGATATTTAGGAAATGAGTTAGGAGCATTGTATGCTGCTTTTTAGACAGCGGCTACTTGCAATCAAACGACGGAATATTATCGAAGACGATTTTAATGCAAGCATCAATGATTTTATTTAAGCTGTAAGATAATGAATAACATTCAACAACTAACAATAGCATTTTATGGTTAATGTGGTTGGTGCCTTCGGTTGAATTGAAATGATATAAAGTGAGTTTTCCTTGTGGACGGAGAATAATCCTATCTCTCTATGAAAATGACGAAGGCGTGTGTTTCGTCCAAAAATAAGAGTTCCGGTCATATTTCCTCAATGATTACACATTCCAAATTAACCCGCTGATTTTTAAGGAGTTTTTTACCGGATGATCGAGTCCACATTATTATTCGGAAATCCAGACTGGCTTAAGAATTTGGGTTAATTGGGAGGGACAGTAGTTTCTTCTCGATGACGACGACAAATTGGGAACTCCACCCACTTTGATCCCTCTCAACTTTCGCCAAGACGAGAGACGCTGAAGGAAGCGGGCGTGGAACACGATCGGAATACATGATTATTTATCCGTTCAAAAAAATAAATCCGGCCGAATCTGCAGAATTTTTATGTCAGACATTCCTGTCACATAAGTCTGTCCTTATTAAAGAGTCTGTAATCCGATCTTCGACTCCATTCTGGAGTTCCTTTTTATTTGAATTAAGCAATTGAGTATTTTTAGCTGCATCTGCGGGATATTTCACGTATTTTGTACCGACCAAAAATCCATAAACAATCGGAGGTGCGCAAAGTTATTGGCAAGAATAAACCCTTTCTAACCCAGGGCTGCTTCTGGGAGAAATTGAATTTCAAGACTTCTCATTTTTTAAATATGAAAATTTTCTACTAAGTCATAATTATTGTGGCAGCTACATATTTCCCCATTAAACTTCACCGCACAAAAGAACTCGTAGTTTAAATTTATCCTGAATAGAGATGAAAATTTATACATTTTTGATGTTACTTAGAAGTAGCATTGGGTTATAATGGGTTAATACGCTTAAATAGGTTAGAATCACCAGTAAACAAAGGAGTTTGCAATGAGTCGCGTTTCAAACTTAATTTGGCATTCGGATGTTTACTCCCCCTGTCTATTCCCCGAGTTAACTCCCCTAAAAGATGCGCTATCTAAACTCATTCATCAGTTTGCCTGCTCTCGGAGCAATATCTCAGTATTATTGTCTCCGTTTTCCCCATGTCATGCTGGAAGGATCCTCAAATTTTCAGGTCTACTCGAAGTACCTAATATGACGGAATTCGTTGATCTACACAGGTTAAGCCAAACATTTCTTTTTAGTTTCCCAGAAGTAATAGCGAATTAATTACTCGAAAAGTTGAAATAGAATGGAGCAAGTTATTTACACAGCAAAGCTCGGATATTAATTCCATCAAATTTTAAAGTTAATTTTGCCTGTTGGAAGGGCGTCGTAAGTAAATTTTCCCCGGAGAATTCGAGAAATTAATACAGCGGGAAGGTTTTTTTATACATATATAGTGGGCGTATTCACTGCAATTTATCAGTTGCGAAAAAAATCATAGGACATATAATAGTAATGAAAGAAAATAGGGATGAGGAGGAAGTAAAAAGAATTAAAAAACAGCAAATCACGAGAATGATGCTGAAATCACCCCCGCCAATGTTAGGGTGAGTTCCATTAACTCTTAAGTATTTCTAAACTTTTTTCTCCAAGCGTGGAACTTCCTGGCGTACTGAACCTGAGGGGGTGATTAACTCGAGAATTCCGAGCAATTAAAGCGGGACCGGGTGCTTATAGAAGACCACTCGGTTCACGTTCCTACCGCGCCTTTCCGCTTGACTGAAGAGGCGCTGTTATTACAACCAAAAAGTCATATAGACTCAAATCCGTGCGCAACAAACCCCCACGAATTCTTCGGATGATTTTTTTTGTGGTGAGTCTGCTAATCTCATCTCCCGTGCTTCGTTCTTTGGGGAAAAATAAAAAAATGATGGTAATGCTGGGAAGACGAGGCAGCGTTAGCGAATTTTCTTCGTTCCCGGTGGCTTTTGTGCTTTTTAACTTTTTGCTGCAAGGTTATTTCACGTGGCTGTGATGGGTGACTCAGCACAGTCGCCACCACACTAAAATTGGAATTTCAATGAAGTGACCCTAAAGCAAAAACGTTGCATGCCGAGGATTTACTTACGTACCATTACGTATTGTCAGATTTCACCGTTAACGAGACAGCGAATCCAAAACCTTGCTTGATAACAATTGATGTAGTATGGCGCGAAAAAGGTTGCGAATGCTTTCCAAGAAAATATTATTGCGATTTGATTTATAGAATCGATTGAAGACATTGTTGTGAACGATGTAACAATGGGGAAAGTCGAAAATTGTATTGCGGGGCAAGTGATTCTTGTTTAGACTGCGGTCGTTATTCGATCATGTTGTTTCCAGTGAGCACGTGACTGAGGTTGATCAAAGTTACTTTCGAAATCTTTTGCAGCCACGGGATCCATTGACGCATTCACGCACTTCCTGTCTCCATTTTCTTTCTTGGAAATTTGATATTTGACCACTTTAGTATGTTTACTGCTTACAGATCGTTTACTCCTATTTTTGAGATATCTTGATATCAAACCGAGTAGTCGTTACCCGGAAAGACATTGATATTATTGTCCCGTCCCACCACATCCGGTGCCAACAGTGACTGAGGAAGCAGGAAATCAGAAATGAACCACCCGACCAACCCCCACCCGAAAACTTACCACGGCGAACTCCGCCCTACCAAACCAACTTTTGATCGCTCCTCCTCCGGTTTGCGAAAGAGTTAAAACCTAATGCGACAGAAGTGTAATTTTTAAAATTTGAATAGCCTTACACGATCGATACCCAGTTTTACTCCGTAACGAGGTAAATTTAAATCATTGGGCGCGTCTCAAAGTAGGTTGGATTACCAAATCATTCCTGTTATCTGTTATATCAGCTGTTGCTCATCTTATTTTTGGCTTGTTCTGGGCTGAAGGCTGATCATATCAAAAATTTAAGTTAGAAACCAATTCATATGCCACAAAAGCTCACAAGTCTTTGTTGTAACGCATATGAGGATAGTATACACCGCGAAAGGCAGACGTAGTGCCAAGGGTTTCCCGGGTTCGAGTTCGTTATAAGGAAATGGCTATTCGGTCAGGCTCAATCCAAAACTAAAACAAGTCTACGATATCCTTCCGAGCGATGCCAATATTGCCATTTAAATTCGTCTATTATCTCTTTCTTTCTATTTCCTTAGTTCCAGTCATACAGCCTGAAACCTCTTCTCCTTACCCGCTGTCACAGATGCAATCAAGTTCAGATAATTGCGCACTAAATAGAGCTTGCTATGCATTTACTGCACAATACATAACACATGAGCTACAGGGGTATTCTGAACAGTGCAGGAGAGGCTGCGAAGCAGATGCCACGTAATTACAGTCGCCCTAGCAACCTCCTCCTTCATTAGAAAATGACCACGCCCCCTTCATGAAAGATTTGATTCGACGTGGTGCGTTGGTACAGAAAGATGAATTATTAAAAAAAAAATAAAGGAAAAGATCAACCCCTGTGCCCCACCGAGGGCGGAGAATCTGTTTCCATGGTCCAGGACCAACAATTATCGAGAGATGGTGGAGGAAAGCTTCGTCGAATTATTATTACAGGCTTACTAGTTCGCGGGGCAGCGCAGGGAGGCATAACACGAAACCCTGTTCCCCCCCCCCCCCTCCCCCCCAAACATCCTGCGTCCTCAATCATCAAGTGTGTGCGTATCGAAAACTTCCGCCTCGGATATCGTTTGTGCGTTTTATAAGTGCCCTCTTCCGGACACCTCTCAGAAAAAAAATTGAAGAGCGACGAACGCGCGCAGCTGGAAAGGGGCTCGCCGATATCTATTCGGCGATATCGGAAATTCGTTATGCGTTTTTCGTCATCGCTGCTGCCCCGCGGGGTGTCTGTCTCTCTCTCTCTCTCGTTCTACGACGGACATAATAGACCCTTTCCACACTCCTTCATCGCAGGACCGTTCCAATTCTCCGCCCCGTAAAACGCACGGAGCGTGTCCCACACCCTGCGGACTGGAGCCTAATCTACAGCGGAGGCGTAAATCGTATGACGTAAGCCTCGCGGCTCTCTCTCTACGGGGATGCCTTTCCACCTTCCTCGATTGATAGTTTCATCATTCGAAAATGCTCGCGAGAGTGGTTACAACGTAAAATTGGTTGCCATAGCGATGATATCGAGGAATGAAAAAAATAGGGGCACGTTTATGGCATAATCCCATCTAACCTGAGCATATAGACTAGAGTTGGTGCAGTTACACTAACGTGAGATATAATTGAGCTAGTTTCTTATGCAAGCAAATAAGAGCGTAAGAGCCATCTCTTGTGTGTAAATGGGCACCTGCATTCGAACTGCATACCCTGAGGTAGATTTGAAAAATAATGACCTCAGTGAAAGGAGTTTATAGACTAGTTTATTTAGAAGCAGTCCAAGGAAAAATAATTGTTCACTTAAAAAAATCGAAAATTGATGCTCATTTTATTACCGCTCAGTTCATTTTGATCTAAATTGATGAAAAATCAAATGATTTTCCATCGTTTTTTATGGTCAAACAAGTGCCTGGCGATGATGCTGTTATCAGATATCGCAACGCGTGGCATATAAAAGTAAACACTAATAACGGCTTTTCATTAGTGCCTTTTCTTATCTTTCCTTCACACGGGAACTACGGTAGTTGAAGTCTCCAGATAGAGGAAGGGAACGATACCTACTGTCGTCATATGATGTTGGTTCTCGCGGCTCGAGAAGTACGCCCGAATAAAATTAGATTATAGTTGTCCAAGCTCTTTCTTCTCCCCGTACGTTACGAAAGAGAGAGATTCTCATCCTCTTTTGAGAGCTCCCGTCTATTCTATCCACCCTATCTTCGATACGTAACCTCCCATACCTCCCTCCCCCTTCCCATCCTCCTCCCCGCACACCCGGCGTGGACTATAACGGTGCCTCGGCCCCATCTTGGAAGTCTCCCTGTCTCTCCTCAGAGCCGTCTCGCGGAAAGCCGCCGAAGGAAGCGAAGGGGATGGTAGGGTGGGATGGGGACTTCTGAGGGGACGATCGTAAGGAAATAGAAGAGAGAAAGAGTAAACATAGGAGGAGAGGGTGGGCAAAAGACACACGAGTGGGTAATAATTCAGGGGACACAAAAGAACCATGGTTACGGAGGAATCTTATTGTGAGGAGTGAGGGCTTTTCTGGTTCTCCACCCGGTCAATTCGTCCACTGCTGCCGACAGAATTTATCTATCGACAGAATTCATTTACGGATGGAATCCACGATAACCTACTTTTTTATAATTTTGGCATCACTTTTAGATAATATTTTTTCTGTCCCATGGTACGAAATATTTTGTGTGTTGGGTTAATGCTATGAAGAAAATGTTGAGGTAAGGAACAAGAGTGAATTCTCCGAGAAAACGTAGGAGCTCTTTCTAGCATTTCATTGAGAAAACTTCACCTCTATCCACCTTTACGCCTATTTATTGCCTTACCGACCGGTGTGAATTCGGAAGTGATGGGTAATCACGTGCTAATTTCAAATTCACAGTCATTGCGTGAGTGCGACGACGTCACGTTACTCGACAGTTTCAAATAATATCATGAAATGAACAAATCCTGGGGTACACTATTTTCCATACCTTCTTTCGCATTAATTCTTTCCCGGCTAAGAACTCTAATTTTAGCACTAAACTACTTGTTACACATCTCTTTATTTTGGGCGAAATTTGAGCCGTCACAAGGGGTTATTATGTAAGAGGAAGAGAGAAAGGACTTGAGTCACTAACAATCCACTTGGCACGAGGTGGTGATCGAGCAGCCGGGAGCATCGCTCGATATATTACTAATTCAACCACCTATAAGTTCTCCAAGAGAACCCATGAGGATGAGGAAACTTCGGCACACCGCCCAGCAATTTGAAGTTGCATAAGAGCTTCCGCGTCATGTAATTTTGTTTGCAAATCGTCATATAGACAGCTATTGAACGACGTCATCCTTCTACTTCACGTCAGACCATTCTCTTCGAGACAGTCATTCATAAAGAGAACATGATCGAACAACGAGATGGATGTCAAAAAAACAAACAACTAACTTACTGCGTCATTCGTCCCGAAGGAAAACAGAACGGGAGATAAACTTGGAATCAGCCTGATTATCTGTGAATAATGGACAATCAGTATAATGCATCAGTATTATATCAACATTCCGGCAATATAATAATTAATTAAGACAGAGATTCTCCGCAAATCTAAATAGTGGACTATAATATTGGTTGAAACTACTGAGAAAAGGTTGTTGCCAATAAAGTAAATACATGTACACAAACAGCGTTAGTCCGTCGTATGAATCATGTACGAGTAAAAATCGAATGCAATGAACGTTAACGATAACATTTGCTCCCGAAGTTCCGCAGCGGAAAAATTAAGGATCAAAGTATCAGATCGAAAGATCATAAGAAGACAGAATGACATCGTGGGTGAACACGCGCCTTAGATTTGAGGATAAAAATTTGAGCCGTTGTCATGGTCGTTACGTAAGAGGGTGAGTTATGTGACCGTATTTCTAACGGTTCATTGATGAGCATCGAGTCGTTTTAACATACGGAGAAAGTCATTGACGAATTCCACCTTCTCGTTAATAGGATACTAGAGAGCCAGTGAAGAACTCTTTTTTCAAACAAGTGGCCTTGATGATTGCACGTAATCCTAAAAGTTCCGAAGACAGAAGGGATAAGCATAGATGATTTCAAGCGTATGATAGAAAGTTGCCCATGGTATTTGGTTCATGGGAAATCACAGCTAAAAATACGTTAAAAAAAACTGTTACAAGTGCTGTTAATTCTTTTCGATGTAGACTTTCATGGTCCGAAAGTAAGTAGGCATATAGTCACACTTTAGAGAAGAAGACCAAATCCACAATTGGTCCAAAAATAAAAATACCACTGGATTTAGGGCTTGTATTTATTTCGTCTTCATTTTTGTTCTTTCGGACAGGACGCGTAGGAGCCCAAAACTCTGGCGATGTAGACATTTAGAGTGAAATTGATGGGATGCTTCGGGCCAGACAGCCATTTAAAAGACACGCCCGTATCACCCTGTTCCATAGGCTTCGGTAAAGTAAGACACCACCACGATTCGAGCGTGAAGATTTTCCTCTACTCCTTACTACAAGGTTTAATCCCATAAGCCCACCTCTTCGACGCCCTTTTTATTCGTGAGACGATTAAATTTTATCGGCTAGAGAATTTTCGCAGATTCACTCATACGATGCCTATCTCAAGAATACTAGAGAACACCTACCAGTGCATTTTGGTCGCTCAGTACTACTCTTGGTTTGGAAATTCTTCTTAACATCTCACTTACCGCTGAAAACGTCACAATCATTTTATAATCCCTAAGAATACAATTGTTGCTCATTTTTAATGAAACATGGTACGATAAAATGCTAGGTAAAGTTAAATATTCTTTAACTTTGTGCTTAGGTATATTTCTCTTTGTGAACAACAACCGCCGGTTAACGCAGTCGCGACTTTATTATTCGCAAATCTTTCATCAATATCTTCAAGAGACAAATAGCGTCACCTACTCTTGGCTGAGATTTCACGCTACTGCGCACAACTCCCACTCGCTCTACACAATCCGAATCAGTTATGACAAAAAAAACGAGCATCGATGGCTTGGAAAAATTTCGCGGATCAAAAATCTGATTAAAAATAAAAAGAAAATAATTAAATCCATGGCATCGAAGCGAGCTTCTGGTCGCGCCTATATATTTATTGCCCCACGACTTTAGGGAGAGGCGAGTCACGCCCATGGGATCAAGACAAGAGAGACAGCAACCCATCTAATAAAAGAGGACGAGAGCACACCTACAACACGTGGAGAAGAAGAAGAGTTGAACGAAGGTTGTGGAGGCGTAAAGCTGCGAAAGGTCCCACGACGATAAAATGCGCTGATTCAAAGACTTATTAAAACTGTGGGCGTACCTACACGGAAAGATTGAGGCAAAAGAGGGAGGGACGGTGTCAGAGGAATTGGAATGAGGTAGAGTGGGAAGTGCAGAATGGAGTTTCCATCGCGAATCCGATATCAGTAATAAATCTCAAAAATTCGTTTGCCTTCTCATAATCATATTTCCTTAATAGGTGGCGTGGCTTAGCTACCGTGAAGGATATTAAAATGAATCCCTCACGCAGAACATATGACGTCCGATTGAATATTTTTAATCGACATTTTTCGCAGTGATGAATATAATAAAGCTTAATCTACAGGGTGTTTCAGGAGGAATCTGCAATACTTCAGAAGGTGGTAGAGGAAACAATTTTAATCATTTTTTGTCCATAAGTATGGGGTCGCGACTCCTTAGTTACTTAGCTTTGGCACGCAAATATTTTCATTGGCTGCACTCTGCAGATACCATTAATAACGGTTTTTCTTGTGCATTCAGCCTTTTTGACATTTTATACAATACTCTGGATTTCAGCAAACCCGAGAATCATGGAGAGAACTGCAATCTTGGACCTCCACTTCGCCGTTTTTTATGAACATAAGCACGAAAATGTTTATTGTAAATATTTCCGTAAATACGAAGTCATTTTACTGTACATCGTCCTACTAGGGAGAGACGACATGGGAAATTAACCGCAAATCCGCAACATTTCTGCGTCGCCTTGGCTACCCCGTTACCTTTTTATGTTCCGGACCGCTGTCGCCCGACAATCTCCCCCACCCATCCCTGGACTTCGTCGTCGAAGGATGGCCTCTCGCTCTTTCGTAGCCTCTATAGAGAGAGGGCGCCTTTACATATAATCTCATCCTCCTCGTATAAGTTTAGCGTTGACCAGAGAAGTTCACGGCGTGGCCGCCTAACGGAGTTAAAGCGAGACGCCCGACTGTCTACCCCGTCCCGACCCGGCAAGCCCTCTGTTTTTATTATTTTTATTTTTGCCCCCGCAAAATCCGAAATTCCACAATCAGATACACATCGCTCAGTAGCTGGGTGAGCTGAAAAGCATCCTGCACGGAGGAAGTAACCGCAATTCTCAATGTAGTGTTCTTATGATTATAAAATATAAATCTACTTTTTATTACTAAGTCTTCTTTGTGTTATTTATGCATCAAAGGTTCTATTTATGTGTCTAGAGGACATTTTAATATTCAAATATGCTAAGTATTACGATTGTTTTTCGGAAGGTGATCCCGCCAACAAGCAAACGCCCTTAGATTCACCAAAACCAACCTGGTTTTGTATCTATGATATATTAAAATATTTAAGGAGCACTCAAATATATTACGCTATTATATTTTAGAGCTTTCAAGTGAGCATTTTTCGCAGAAAAAAATCCGTAAAATTCAACGGTGAAGCAAAATATTATAGTATATAAAAAATGTTAATCGATAATTTCATGATGCAAGTGAACATTAAAGAGAGTATAAATTCAATCCATTATCACTATATATTTGCGTCCGTTGCTACCTGATTGCCTCGTTATCCAATCTCTCGCTGGCTCCTCCGTAAAATATTCTAGTAGGTATTTCATGCTATTCCCATAAGTAAAGGGGAAACTGTGCCGCTGGACGGAAGCTGGATTCAAATTGGCTCATTCATAGACGTTTTGAATCCCCGTTATTCGGGTCGATAACTGACAAAAACCTCACGGCATAGGATTTTATTGACTCATAAAAAGTATAATCGGTCTAAAATCGCGCGGTTATGCTACGGCGATTATAGCAATGTGTCTCACCGTAACGGATGCCTCGGGAGAACGGAACTTTGGAGGGCAGGAGGAACGCGAATGATCCCTTTGAAAAAGTGCTCTAACCTCTCAATTTCCGAATTTTCTAATGTAAAATAAATATCCGGATTTCGCTTACTTAACTTTTGAGTAAATAACTATCAAGATTCTCTGAGAATTAAGATTTGAAGGACAATAAACCCAAACTAATGGTATAATTCTTTGTAGACGATCCGATTGAGGGCCTGGCCGGCATTATCATAATAACATAATGAAAAATAATTATTTTTTATCCAATATTGGAGCTATTTCAGAGAAAAACTGAAAACAGAGTGATGTTTTTCTAGTAAATATTATTTCAAGTAAAGACCTTTTTTAATGATGTTTTCGATTTATAATTAATTACAATAATATTGAGGATGAAATTCGATTCCAAGAGTGAGATTTTTGGGTATAAATTAAGTGCTTGCGAGAAATAACTTACTTTCATGGACCTATGAGCTCCCTTTGAGGAGATGGCTTCGATGAAGGCTGCGTTTGTTTATAAAAATGATTCTAAAGGATGTTGTTTCAGATCTTGCAGTCAATATAAATGCTGATCACCTCAACTTTAAGGATCACATCACAGTACCCAAGGTTATTCGTTCATTATAATCATTAGGACAGGAACTCGTTGCCATGATTGACCACCATTATCCGCGCTTCATTCATCAGACCAGGTAGACACATACTATCCGCGAATGGCGAAACATCGCGTGAGGCCTCACTGGACGAGAATCACGATTCGAACAAAAGAAAAGCAGATCGCGCCAATCAATCGCTCCCCTGATTACCAAAGGGTACCTCTCCATGCCCAGACGATCCTCTGCAGAATTCTCGCGAACAACCTTGGACCACATAGCCGCGAACGAATTTTCTTTCGTGAACGGAGGGTGTTTTTATATAAGTAGGTAGGTTTATAGGCATGTCGAAATTCGCCCTTAGGAAGCTCTAATTCATCCGAGCGGGTGTTGGGTTTTTCGACAAGAACCCGATCGGCTCTTAACCTAGTGCCGGGCAATAATTAAAAAAATAAAAACGGAAAGATCTATCGTCGCAGCGAAAACGGCATTCCGATTCGAATTGCCTCGTTGCGAACCGATAAAACGCGCTGTTATCGACGCCACTCGGCGGTGTGCGGCGACGACAAAAGCATTACCCAAGCATTCCTCTTTTCTTCCCTTTAAGGAATGATTGCCCCTCCGACCGAATAGGCTGCAAAGTGCTCTCAGCTGCTTAGGGAACGAATAGCCCAGATATTGGGTAAGAAGAAGACCGTTTCTTTCCCCGCCCGCCTTTCTACTCGCTATGTGTCGACTCGACCGGCAAATCGCCACGAATACCCATCAATTTAGGATCCTCTCACCCATTCTTTCGCGGCCCATATCGAATCGATAGAACGGCTCTTTCTCATATTACGGCTCGTTCAATCGTTCCAACAGAAATAGGTTCGCGATTGATCCGCTCCCGGTTAGATGCACTTCACCGTGTTCTTACGCTTGTGTCAGCTACACAGGGATAAACGACGTATTTTTACCATGCTTTTTGGCTCACCATAGATTAATGCTTAATGTAACTCATTCTCTGACGTCATTAAACTGTGCACCGTTTAGAAAATGAAAATCAACTAGTTCAATTTTCCGATTTTATCAATAAATACGCAACAGTCTGGAAAATTATCGAGAGGCATTTTATTTAATAAAATAAGAAGAACAAAGCGTGATAGAGTGGAGTTTTTCCATATTGAAATAAATAAACCTTTGCAATTTTCCACGATTATATAATGATATAGTATAGTTGTGGAAAGTTGCAAGTGTTCATTTCAATGTTGTTTTAAAAAAATACCTCTTTCACTCGATTACTTATTTCGCTGATAACGAAAATCTGAACCACTGGTAAAAAAGCAAACTGCGAGGTGGCGTCAGATATAGCCTTTCGTTGGGACCTTATTTTCAATTAAAGGTACTGAGCGAGAGTAGGGGAAATGATTGGTTTCTGAAATCCACGTTTGCATATAATATAATCGTGTGAAGAATACCACGTACTTTTTAATGAATTTAAGCGCTTGATCGTAAGATTCATTTAGGTGACAGATTAGTCACAGTAGCACCTATGTATCCCATTTGCCTATTCCTCTTTTCTTTCTAGCTCAAGTTATTAATAACTATCGATTATCCCTCAACCTGAATGGAAAAAACCGACACATATTGGCTCAGCACCTGTTGAGGACTACAAATATTTGCTTGATAAGTACCTTCTCCCCCTCGTCGTGAACGCGCGTGATCAGCGTTAAGGCCGATAGAGGAGACTGAACCAGGGAATAGATCGTACCTCGGTTGGCAACACTAGTCCATTCTTATATGATGCACTTAGCGGTCATTTATACTAAAAATTATTCCAACGAAATGCAAGATTCCTCCTCCGAAGAAAACATTTATGCGACCTTCCACAGGTATTTTTTATAGATTTTATCTGCGATGATTTGACTCTACAAAGGAAGTATCGTGTCATTATTTACTATTTTATGATAGAATGTATGAAATAATACAGAAGCACCGAAGATAAAGTGAGTCAGCCTACCATGTTGGAAGAGTTAAACATTTTGTGAAGCAATTTTCGCAAGCACTGATTTTGGAGGCGTAAAACCAGTTGTAAAACTGTAATGTGTCATTATCAAGTTTTTGCAACATTAAACGACGTTTTGATAAAATCTCAACTCTGCAATCAACTTACTGCACTGCGAGTGTTAATACGAATATCGAACCTCTAGAACGTAAGCCTTGTACTTACAGAGTGAACGTGATGCGCCTCGTCTTTTGACATACATTGCTTTCCATTCCGAAACAATAGCTCACCGCTAATGCATTAAAATGTCCAAGAAGAAAATTAATCCGTGGAAAATGCCGTAAATAGGATGCATGCGATAAATGCCATGCTTTGTTTTATTTCGGTTTTCTTTCTCATAGGCATTTAACGATTGATTTTTTTGGAGAAAAATAAAATTCGTTCTATGCGTGGCTCTGGTTCACATCCATCTTGGAAAAGTATGCATTAAGTTTCCGTAATCACGGATGTGACGAGGAAAATAGGAGACCACTAAAAGGCAAAGTAAGTAGCACATCAAATGTTTGCTTCTTTCCCTCCTAATTGACGCCAAGTGATATAATTACGAAACCACACGTCTGACAACCGCGCTTTCAGCGCCAGCCTGAAGATCATTTGCTGTACCCATTGGCAATGTGTGCTTAGCAACCCATCCGTCACGATCCGTCGTCATAATAACGCGTCACTAAGTCCCATACGTCACGAATGTTGGTCATGCGTTCCTCGTCCGATATACCAACCTCGGTTGGGGTCGAAAGTAGAGATTTATCGCCCCAAAATGCTCGAAAGTACTTTGCCCTTACTGGAGAGTGACTTCGGGCATGGCAGCGAATCGTCTGAGGAGCCCGTGGAAATTGTATTTGAGACATGGAAACAAAAGCCTGGGCACTCAAAAGGTGATACAGATGGAGTGACAACGGTGAGCGAGAGAGAAACGCCAGGAAAATACGAATCTCGACGGGATTTATGACCAGAATTCCGAAAAACCACCCTAGGCCCACCAAGCTTTGCGTGTCTCGTCTCGCAAGGCTTAAGGCTCCCGGATACCTCGACCAAAAACTACGCTGCAGACGTCTGGGCAAATTCGTCAGAAGACTCTGTTATTCTATGCACATAACATTTGAATGCTTCTTTACAAAGAAGGAACATCGATATTTTAAAAGAACATCGTAATTTTTCATTTCTCGTTTTTAACGCTGCATGATAACGATTCCTAACTTTAGAAATGAGTGAAACTACCGCTCGCGTTGCATGGTATCATTAGAAATTTTTCTCAAATAAAAAAATTACATCTAAGAAAGTATACTGAGGCTAAATTTTCATGTGAGATTTAGGGAAAAATGCTGAAAAGGTTACTCTCTAATACACCCTGAACCAGTGGCGGATACAGAAAAAAACTCAAGCGTGGGCGCTAAAGATACATACAGATAGCTTTAGTTTTAAACATGGGCGTACCCAGCGAGGGGCAGCCCCCCCAGAAGCAAAAATCGCAAATGTCTTTAAGGTAAATAATATATTTTCAAGCAAATAATTTTAAAAACTAATAATGAGCTGTTACAGTTTCCTTAAAATGTTGATTTCATTCACCTTTTCCATGCTTAAATCTTACCTACAACTTGAACAACCATGCTTTGCCCCCCCACCCCTCCCCCGTTTTGATCCTGGGTACGCCCTTGGTTTTAAACGAGTCATTCGTCACGAGAAAAGGCAAGTTGAGCGGGAGAGGTACTTTCCCTGAACCTAGCGATACGACGGACGGGCGACAAAAGCCTTTTAGTAACCTCAATATTCAAAAGAATCGAAAAGAAACTGCAGTTCCCACTTTAACGAAATGTCTCGGGAAAATTCGGATTACACGAAGTTTTCTCTCCTCCAGCATTCCTCTGATTCTCGCGTTTCTCGTCCGCAGATACAAGCGGCGATGCATTCTCAGACGCAACGGACTCTTACACGTCGTCACGCATTTTAAAGTTAGTTGTTTTTAACTGTGTTCCACGTGCGGTAAACGGTGTATACGGTAAACTCCGTCCCAGTTCCACAAATGCAGCACAATGCATCGAAAAGAGACGTTATACAAGTAGTGGAAACTGCGAGAAAAGTTCTCTGAAAAATAATACCCTGGAAAATAGAAAAAAGAGACGATCAAATTACAGATTATACATAACTGAAAATTGGTTGAGTAAATGAGCGCCTCTACTATCACTTGAGAGCAACGTTACTTTTTTACCGATAGCACATTTCTGAGAGGAGGAACGATCGGAAATAAAATTTATTACGCCAATGGACAGAAGTATTCCATTTTTCCTTTGATTCCTTAAGATTATTCTGTGAGATACTTGAAAAAACCACCAGTAGTTTTTCTGACATTTGATAGGCGAAAGTAACCGATTCCTCTAAATAAAAATGCCTCAAAATATGAACGGAAAGAATCAAAAACTGAAATTGTAATAAATGTTATAAGTTTATTCTCAACCGGACACAATTCTTACTTAACATATTTTAATTTTCGAACTACATCTAACTGAAATTAGTTATAAATCTTTTTTATTGCAATGACAACCTATGAAGGCATTAGAATAGTCATTACTTTCACCACTCTAACATTAACTCCTACCATTAAAAATTCTCCAAACCGAGTGATCGACTAAAGAATGTATGAAAGCTATGCTAACATGTAGAAGATGATCACTTCCTGAAATAAAAAATCAAAACATGGTGAATAAACTAAATTAATTCATCATTCTTCAGACTCTATGGGAGATATTTAAAAACAAAAATGTTAATTTCTCAACCTATAAGTTATGGATGTGAAACCAATGCTGGAGTGATAAAAAATTCTGACTGGTGCCCTTTTTTTCTTGAAGGGGAAAGTATGCGGCAGTACGTCGATGCAAGGACCGTGCGACTGGGGCATCCTTCGCAGCCAAATTCCTGAGGAAGAGGCGTCGATCAGCCGATCTGAAACCTGAGATAGTCCATGAGGTGGCAGTGCTAGAAGCTTGCGCGGCCTGCCCTAGGATTGTCCAACTGTACAAGGTGCTAGAGTCCGCCACAGAGATGGTCCTCGTCCTGGAACTGTGAGTATCTAATTTCCTTGTGACCCTGACTTATATTTTATGCATGTGGTAGCATTGCTCTAAAATACTTAGACTGAACTCTGATTGGAGGAATCAGCTGTAAAAATTACACTTATCTTGAGCATGATTAGAACCTTAACATATCTACACTTAGATGTGGAGTCAGTCAAAGAAATGAAAACTTTAAAGAGTTAAATGCCTTTGTTTTCATTTCTGGGGAAAACATTTTTTACGGGGACATAAGCTTATTTTGTCCCTATAATTGAATTTTCATGAATAAACTATATGTACATTTTATGCAGGAATAAATCAGCTACATATCACAATACTTGGTTATGATCAGATTTTTAAAAATACAAAGAAACCTCATGGTGCCCCTTCAGGGCTCCTATAGCTTTAGGACTCTCAGGCAGCTGCCTACTTGCCATATAGTAGCCCAGGGCAGCTCATAGTAAATGAACGATAAAGGTGCTTTTTGTATCTTTATTCAGATAAGTATACCTATATCTGATGAACCTTAATGCATAGAATGACTCATTGAATCTGTGAGCTCTACTGCCCATACTTTGGTATGGCTGCATTTCCTCCTGTAAACACTCTTCAAAGGTCGAAATGCAGTGAGAACGATCTTGATTCATGTAGGCTAACGAAACTTACTTTTTTTCTTCTTTCAGTGCTCCTGGTGGTGAATTGCAAATGCTACTCGACAGGGATGAGGTTCCAGAGGAGGTCGAGGCAGCCAGGCTTATGTCGCAAATCCTGGACGGAATAGCCTATCTGCACTCCATCAATGTGGCTCATCTTGATATCAAGGTAAGCAGCAAAACCTGTCCCTGCAACAGAATGAATCTGTAAAGAAGCAACTAAAACTTTTTGTTAGGCCTCCATTTCATGAAACAACTGTGCAAGTTGGTTTTCCTGTGATATGTATAATTTATTCTATAAAGAATTCCAAGGATACTTAATATTTTATATATGATTGGCATAACTATTTTTTTTTTTATTTCTGAAATAATTTGTTGCTCATACAAATTTTGGGGTATATATAGGCTAAATAATAAACTTTAATATACATTTTTCTTTCTTACAGCCACAAAACTTAGTACTGACGGGAGAATTCCCACAATGTGATGTCAAACTGTGTGACTTTGGCATATCTCGCTATATCAGCAAGGGAGCAGACATTAGAGAAATTCTTGGGACCCCTGACTATGTTGGTAAGTGATGAGTCTTAGTGTTTTTAAATCTTCCATCATTCAATTCATATTAACCTTATTTTTAAATATGAAAATGTTGAATTCTCCCCCCTTTTTTACAAAGCCATGTGGCAAGCCTGAAAATATCCTAAGTAAAACTTGGAAATTAGAGAAGTTTTACCTGAGCTGCACATTACTGCAACTGTTTAAATCATGGTCAAGTCATACAGATATTACAAACACTAAGTGTATATGTACGTAAATTTGATTAAAGGATACAATTGCAATACATTTTGACTGATATTGACAGTTAGCCAACTTAGAGGAATAAATTTAGCTTTTGTAGGCAAAAAACGAATAAATTAAAGTGACTTCATGGAAAGTTGGATTTGTGAATCACTGTATACCACAATATTTTTTAAAAGCTAAGTGCTTAGATATCTGCAACATTGCTCCTCGTATAATTGACAACTCTCTATGACCTCGGGCAATAGTTCAAATGAGGAATCTATATCTATCTTCGCCTTAGATATCACTGGGCAGAAATCTAAGATATCTTATTTTTATTTACAGCTCCAGAGGTCCTAAACTACGAGCCAATAAGCTTGGCAACTGACATGTGGTAAGTGATTTAAATTTTCTCCCTACCACTTTGATATTTTATTGTGGCACTATTTGGTAATGAGTACTGATTTTTCATCAACGAAATTATGGTCTTTATTAATGTATTCTTTTGGATTTCAGGTCAGTAGGTGTGCTTCTTTATGTTCTTCTAACTGGCTGCTCACCCTTTGGAGGAGATACCAAGCAGGAGACTTTCTGCAACATTTCTCAGAGCAAACTAGACTTCCCTTCTGACCTTTTTGGTGATATATCAGAGGAGGCAATCGATCTCATTAAGAAACTACTCGTGAAAGAACCAAGGTAAGGCATAATGAACATCATATCTGAGATATGTTTTACAACTGAACGTATTTCTAAGTTCTGGAGTTCCCATAAATTTACAAAAAGTTAATATTTAACGAAAAACATCAAGGCTAGAGTCAAAATTGTGAACTATCAGCTGCTATTTTTTTGCAATATTAAAGGTGATCCCAACACCAGTGTGGTCCATTTAAATTGAATATTGATCAAAATTAATATTCAAAGGACTTAAAACGACTTTGTAAGGATTCTGCAATGACTGCTTGAAATTTTTTATCTGGAAAAAAATGCTAAAACCTATTGTTCAAAGCCAGACATCACTTTTTTAAAAAGTAGAATCATAAAACTTATGGAGATAATATTTGGAAGCAAAGCTGAAAAAATACCTCAATAGTATAATGCAATGCACAATAATCTCTCCTTGGAGATCTCTAATCAGTAAAATTATTTTTAATTCCAGCAAACGGCTGAGTGCTAAAGGTTGCCTTCAACATGAATGGTTCTCCAAGTTAGGTGCTGGAAATCAAAACAAGCTGTACAGATCTCCATCCATCAAAAAATCAGCCATTTTGACTGATGCCAACAGCACAACAAAAAGTGTCAGCAATGAGAAAATCAAGCCCAAGAGAGAAGAATGCATCTCTTTGAGAGACTATTCTCAAAATAGTGCCTTATCTTTTAAGAAGAGCCAGTCCCCTCCACCCAAGGAAAACCAAGAGACTCAGCCCCAAAACAACGTTGAGAGTGAGGAGGTGAAGGAGCCAGCCAAGAGTCCAGAATCCGGAATCAGCAGCAAGAGAAGGAATTGCTTTGTGAAGAACATGGAGGACATACTCAAGCGTCTAGACGACACGACTCCATCAATGACCCCAGCGACACCATCTTATCGAACCAAGGCTTTGGCGCAACGCACTATGCCTGCCAATGCTACGTATTCCTTCACTTTCACCGATCGCTCCGAGGAAGTCAAAGCACCAGAGGAGAGAAAGAGTTTCAGCAACGGCATCAACACGGATGAGTCCAAGGAAGAAAGGCACTACCTGCCCACGAGGCAAAAGTCTGACTGCATTTACAAGATCAGGAGATGCTATATCGAGGACACTGACGAAGAGGAAGATGACGACGACATCCCTCCCCCTTTACCACCATCGCAACCTCCCCCGCAGTTGCCAAGAAACGCACATTTAAGACTGATTGCTTGCGGTCTCACATCCATGAAGTCTCCCTCACCGTCTTCCTCTTCTGGCTGCTCCTCCGCGTCATCATCGGCCGAGGGACACTCCGACCACGGAAGTGACACCAACAGTGATGTCATCAGCGAGATGTCAGGAGACTCGTCCAGTGACAGGTCGAGCATCATTTCCCTCGACGATTCCCTCGACATACCCTACTCCAAGAAAATGACCTTCTACTCCACCAGCTACTCCCACACCTCCACGACCTCCTCCTCCTCCTCCTCCCTCATCTGTGATTCGTGGGAGAGCGCCGCCTTGGGGTCCTTGACCAGCAAGCAGAGAGTGGTCTCCGTCAACCAACAGCATCTAACCTCGCCCAGGGCCATCCAGGCAAATTTCAGGCATCCTGGGAGGAGATCAGAATGCAGTGGATCGCTGCAGAGGGCATTTAGTCGCTTTGAGCAGCAGACTGCCAGCTCCAAAGGCCTCTCCTCTACCGACTCGTTTGGAAATACTTCCCCGTCATCTCTACTGGCCATGAGGACTCTAGGAAGGTTCGATAGGTCAGTGCCATCTGGTCTCAATGAAATAGGCAACGTCAAAAAGTGTGGTGTGCAGTTGGAACGGGAAAAGAAGGGGAATGTCGTGGTCATTCGTGAACTGAAAGGCGGAAAGTTTTCTCGGTTTAGTGAGGTTAAGTGCGAATCTGTCCAAGCTAGGATCAAGAAGCTACAAGAGCAAGTAAAATCATGATGTCACCAGTGTCTCATCAAAACTCTCATCTTAACTTATCTTATTTTTTTTCTTTGTGATTTAACAAGGAAATCGTCCACAGTGAAGATTCTCATGAACAATTTGTTTGTGTGAACATCTTCAAAAACACTAGTCATCCCCCCTCCCTCCCTGTAATACTTAGGTCAAAATATTTCAATTCCCTTTGCATTATGCAAGGCAAGCTAGCAATTGAGCTAGATAGCTTGAAAGCATAACATTTTGGGCCTGATGCCCAGAATAAAAACTTTTTTTCATTGTCATCATCATCACCATGGTCCCGTGAAAGTGAAATCAGGTGCTCTTGCATTCCCACTGTGCTCCTGTACGTTCTCCTGCTTTGAGACAGGGTTCTTAACGTGTGCAATCAAAGTTCCTAAGGTGATGATAATATTAGAAAAAAACTTGGTCACTGCCACAAGTGCTCTGTTCTTCCTCTGTGACAAGTCGAAGAGAGGAAAAAATGAAATGAATTGAATTTTTCTAGTAAACATTCAAAAATTTCATGAAAGGTGCTGATAAAATAAAAGAACTTTAAAATATGCTAATGAAGGAACTGTAATATATTAAAATTAATTATAACTTACAATAATGATATAAATTCTCTGATGATGATGCAGAAAATGTACTTGGAATTGTATAGTTATAAATATTTTGTACTTTACATTCATTGTTTCATTACATAAAAACAGTGCAAATATTAATTTAAGGTGACAAATCCCTGTTAGCTGATGTCCAATGATATAATGTTGGCTGTTTCTACTAAAATCAGGCAATAATAATCACTAAGAAACTTAAATAAACCTTCCAAGAAATTCAGGCAACCCTCCTATACAATGCACAAGCTTTTCAGAAAAAAATAATAAGTTCGAAAATACTTGTGTATAACAGCAGCATCAGAAGGGTTATTTTAAGTCTGAATTACTCTAGTCACGGCTTAAGTCAATGGACTGGTAAACTCAATACATTTCCTATCATTAGTCATCTTCATCTTTTTCCAAACAAACCTTTTTGGCCTATCTCAAAGCATTGAATGAAAGGTAAATCATTTTTCCAATCTTACCAGTGGAATACTTAGAATTAAGATAAACTGAAATTGTATCATTGGGCATGATGTCAGTCATGTCTTTACTCATATCACACTGTCAGGTAATATTGAACTCAAAATTTATCTTTCAAATTATGAAACTCTTGCTGGGCGGCCTTGTCTCCCTAAGGTGATAAGATTGTACTTTAATTTTGAACTATTTAAAGAGAGGCAAAATTACTTGATAAATCTATTCAAAGATTTTCCTGTTCAAAATATCGATTCCGATATTTTGAACTTTATAAATTTAATTCACAGCAGAAGACAAATTAAGTGCTTATGGCATCACCTATGAGAAACAGGTGAACTACAAGGCAGTTGAAACATCTCCCATGCACTGTATTCAGTTTTAGACAAAAAAAAGAATGAACGTGACTTTACTCTGCATAATTACTCATAATTTGAGTAAATATGCAGAGGTATAAAATATAAATAATCTGAATAATATCAGAGCATAATCCTTCAATATGAAGATATTACAGTGATCCAATTCTTTCAGTATTAGGTACAATAGATTAAAAATTGGTTTCAGGTACACTAGAGTGGACCTCGTGAAACATAAATAAAGCATCAAGTATTCCATATTTCTTTTTACGCACAATAAAACATGCATCCCCTATTTTCATTCACCAAATCAGCTTGAGCCAAAGTGCGTAGTCATGAAACTGTGGAAGTGCCTCACATACTCTAACGTCATTTGCTCCGGTCATAAAAATGTTTGCTATGTTGACAGTAAACATTAGGTTCAGAATAAAAATTCGGAGAGTTGCAGACACACTACAGCAGCTTTCAGCAGTGATGATACAGCTTAAAGATATAACAGGTGAGATGACAAGATATGATAACAGACAGATGAGATAACAAAGATGAGCAGAGTTTTGGGAACTTCAGTTTATAGCAAATAACACAATAGGAAGAAAAGAAATTATTAGCAGAGAAATGGAAGATGTATAAAACTGTATGGAATGTACTACTCAAGTATCAATTTTATCTTTAAGAGGCTGACAAATATAATGTATGAACATATATGGTAAGGACTGAAGAAGAGGAACGATATCAACCCGGGTGACAGAAAAATGTAGGAGATACAGACTACATCACTGCAGCCAGCTTACCTCATTAAGCAAAGACAAATTTGAGGGAGTGACTCATAAATAATGCCATTCGATAATTTCTAGCAGCTTATCATAGAAAAGATGAAAATACATTAGCCCCTCGGCTAATGGTCAGATATTTATTCTCTAACGCATAATTTTTGATACAGTTACATTTCATACTGTCAGCCAATAACAAAATTTAAATAACATGTCACAGGTCAATATTTATGATTAATTACAGCACAAAAATTTACAATATCATTTCATTTATACAATGTAAGACTTAAGCCTTGTATCTTGCCACGTTAAGGAGGAGCCATCTCAGTCTACTTAGAACATTAAGAATATTTCTTCAGCTGTATAAAGAAGGCTTGCATAGGATTTGTCGCATGAGATATATGTAAATTTAAATGTGAACTAGGAAATGATCTTTGATCGATAGTAAAATAGTAACTGTATCTCAAATCAGCATTATCAAATGTAATAGGCTTGCCCTCTAGAGCTCTTTACAAACAATGTGTTACTGTGACAAACAATGTCAATATGTCTGTTTTCCTCCCTCCCAAACCTGATGGGAGGCACATACAGGTTTACACAACAGTAAAAATATTTTCTTAAACAAATTTTAGTCTTAAACAAATTTGAATCTTAAACAAATTTGAGTCTCTTGATGCAACAAGAGGTAATGCGCAGAACAAACTCTTTTTAAGGAATGTAATTTGGTTGTGGATAGTTGTGGATGGCTGGAAAAATGATTTTAAATAACTACAAGGAAATCGAAACCTGCTAACTCTTTAACTCCAGCCCACACAATTTCCATGGATTATTTTAGCAGAAATCATCCAGAGAAGAGGATTCAAGCAGTGGCGGATTCAGCATTCATTTCAGCGTATTCAATTCTGGGGGGGTCATGAACTGGATTCAGGTAGTATAGGGTACCCCCAGGAAATAGGGGCATTCTCCCTTGTACCTAAATATTTTTTTAAATACCCATTTTGTATGCATT
Organism: Ischnura elegans; assembly: GCF_921293095.1. Taxonomy (NCBI): domain Eukaryota; kingdom Metazoa; phylum Arthropoda; class Insecta; order Odonata; family Coenagrionidae; genus Ischnura; species Ischnura elegans. The sequence goes on from NC_060250.1 coordinate 81,657,608, forward strand.
TTGGAGTCAAAAATTTCATTTTTTATTCTTGACAGCATATGAAATTGAAAAATTTTAGTCATTTAAGAAGTTTAAAAGCAACACAGTGGAGAAGAAATAAAAAGTCAACTTGAAGTTTACAATAATCACAAAATATCAATGTTTCATGCAACAGAAAACGTGAAAATAATTCATTGGAAAAGATTTACAGTGATGATAATCACATACAAGAGTACAAAAACTATTAACCTTATATAAATCAAAAATTTTTGACAAAACTTGGGAGGGGGTCTTGACCCCTGTGACCTCCCCTCTACAACCGCCACAGGATTCAAGTGAAATCAGAAGCATAAATACCTACCTGAGATCTATTGGCACAGAAAACGAATAGTCAAAGCAGTCACCTTCCGAAACCGGAAACACGGTAATAATCACTACAAAACAATTTATTTCGTCATCCAACATTCTCCAGTGTTTGTAAAGAACTGTCAAAGGGTACAGATGTTCACTGCCTCTCACCCTTTTATCCAGGGGCGGATCCAGGATTTCTTTCTGGGGGGGGCACAAGCAAGGCCGTATCCAGGATTTTGTTCTGGGGGGGGCACAAGGATACCTCGTAATACAAAACGAACGCAATGATAATGGCCGTATTAATAATCTTGCATATTTTTGAGGGACTGGGGGGGCACGTGCCCCCGAAGCCCGAGCAGTGCTCGGGTTTCATATTTCCTCCCAGGGACCCGAGCAGAGCTCGGACTGTCGGATTAAATTACTTAAAAAATATTCCGTAGGATTTTCTCGGACCCAAACAATGTAACCTATTTATTTAGCTGCCTGTCCTTCTTATATCGATGGTGCTGCCATTTAGCGGCTTCTAAATGCACTTTTTCGGATTAGGGAATGACTCAACAGTTTTCACTCTACGAGGCTGAGAGTTCTTAGCGTTCAACGTTGTGCGACGTATGTGTACTTTTCTTGCTGACGTTGGATATTTTTTCATTAGAATATGGCAAATAATTTAGATGAAAATCATATTCTAGAGGCCTTAGAAGAGCCTACATTGGATTCTGGCCTGGACTGGATTCTACACTGGATGTTCACCATGGTCATAACTAATGCCTATGCCATAACTAATGTTATTCAGTGCAACTCGAAGCAAGGGGCAGAAAAAAATTTGCATTAGTCAGATTTTATGCTGAAGATTGGAGAGGGATTACTAGAGAAAGGAACAACAATAGCTAAGGAGACATGCTCTAAACCTTCTTCAAACAGACTTCTGGGTCGACATTTTGCGGAAAAGATTCCAGCCACCGAAAATAAATCACAACCCACTAGAACCTGCAAAGTATGTGCTGACAGGGGAAAAGCCAGTACAGGAAAATTGAATAGGAGAGAAACAATTTGGTGGTGTTCCTGTTGTGGTGTGGCATTATGCATGCCAGATTGCTTCAAACTTTACCACACAAAAGCAAATTATATCTTGGATATGAATGAATAACTTGACAAGAAACAGTGATATCAATGTCAGGACTTTTTATTTTTCTTCAAAACGTGGTTGTATTGCATGAGTCATGTTAATTTTTATTTATGTTACAGGAATTTCGATCTTTTTTTACATTAAAATATAGGATTTTTTCTATAAAATTCGTGCAAGATAATTTATGTAACCAGTTATCCAAATAAACCATGATTTTATAAAAAAAACAACAAAACCCCCGGGTTTCTGGCAACCCGCATATGAAAATAGCCCGGGCTTCAAAGTGTTAATGGTCATTCAACCAGTATTCACTTTAGTCAGAGGATAAATAAAAAATTAACGTCACCTTGAACATCTGTCATTGCGTTGGATACATGGAAAACGACAGCTCATCAGGATAAACCTCAGGATAACTGATAGTGTCATTTGACTGTGCTGGTTTACCGCAACGCCCACGTATGAAATTGGTGTGCCCAAGGCCCACGCGCATTATTTTAACCCATGAAAGGTCATCCCACGCCCGTGCTTAGTAATATTTGGTATTTATACTACATTGATATTTAATGTAATATATAGCATATGCTCATAAAATCATAATGAGTTACGTAGGACTTGTAATACTGCGCTGTCTTAAAAAACGGTTACGGAGAAAGAATCACTCACTATCATATTATTCATCGTGAATCTTATCGATGATATCCTGTATTTACAGCGCAGAGCAGTCTGTGAGTTAAAATACTCGTCTGCACTCACCAAAATATGGGTGCGCAACAAATATTAGCTTGGCAAAAAAAAGGAACGAACGATTTAACTTACCTGGTATTTCCATCGCAGCCTCAGATGAACAGCAGATATCAGTGGCGTAATTATGAGGGGCATAGGCGGATCTAGGGGGCAGGTTTCCCCCCCTCCCCCAGACCCTTCAAAATTATGCAAGATTTTTAATACGGTTCCGTTGTCATTGCAATCGTTTTGTATTACGGGGTATCCTTGTGCCCCCAGAACAAAATCCTGGACACGGCCTTGCGTATATGCCCCTCCCCCCCCCCCCCCAGAAAGAAATCCTGGATCCACCCCTGATGAGGGGATAGTTCACCCCTCCCTCGCAAAGCCTCAGAGGAAAAAAAAAATATTTAAGACTATTGTCTGGTTTTGACACATAATAATAATAACTGCATCTGGTTAAATTTAAAGATCATTTATAATTATTATGGCAGTGACACAAGTCACTGAATAACGATCAGTGACTAACCCCCATCCCCCATTGCCTGGGGGGGTTCGCCACCCCTAGGCCCCCACTTCCCCCCCAAAGCATATTCCTAGTTACTACAACTGGCAGACAGTACTCCATCTCCAAGCACGCAATACATCTTGGCAATTTGATTTTTGTGCAGACTTGTGGCACACTCTAATTACCACCTCATTACAAAGAATTAATACTCCAGAGCCGAATAATTGGTACAGTACCCGACCATTATTGGTCAACCAACCATCCTATATTAGCCATCCACAAGGGAGTCTCAACTCCATGGAAGGTGTCAATTCTTACTTATTGTTAGATATTAAATACTGCTCTTGTTCCGCAAAAAATCGCTCATATCAAGTTAGCTCCATCATCTTTCTCCTCTAACTTGCAAATTGTATTGGTACTTAATCTTCCGCCAGCGTCAATTCAACTGTCGCTGAATTTTGACTTGATTTTGAATTTCAATATTAACCAACCAGCAAATTGGTTTGGCCCTGACGCAGAGTGCAACATTGGTGATGATACGCAATGCACCCGTGAGGCCACTTTTCATTTTAATAAAGACACCCTATAACATTTTATAATTAAATAGAAATGAATAATAGTATACTTGAAAGAGTATCACTGCATTCTGCGGGCATGTCCTGCTGTATGATTAATTGAACTAATTAAGACAATGGCAATCAATTTTTTTTTTTTCACATTTCGGTGGGGTGGGGGTTGGCTCCACGGCCCCTTCCCTGTATAGCTCCTGAATTTGAGTAATTCGTCCTCGCAGGAGAATGAAACAGGAATTATCCTCGCCCCTAGAAGGTTGTGATACCCAAAACAGTGGGGATTTTTTTTAGAATCTACCGAGAAAAAGTGACATCTAAGATTCAAAAACAAAGTAAAAAATTGTGCCGCAATACTACCTTCATAATTATGATTTTTAATTTCTTCAAGGAATTTCATTACCCAACTTGCCTCCTCTTATAAGATGAGGTTTGGTCCATACTGATACTGCAGTAGAATAAATTGGGATTAGGTATGACTTTTCTCACGTATTTAAGCAGATGAACATTACAGCTTTAGAGCATCTTCTTCAAAATATAGTTTATTCGAATTTCTTCCATGTACATGTTTCAAAATACTTCTTACTTTAAATTTTCTGTGGAACACGATCCCGACATAGCGACACACATTAAAAATTAATGTCGGGCAAAATGTTTAATAATAATATTATTTGGTAGTTGAGCGTGCATTAAAACCAAGGCTGAATTCCAATCCAAGTATACCAAGTAAGTACATAAAGTGTACTAACTTAAGCAGATCTTTGGGGCGTACAAGCAAACCTGAATGTACCTACGTGTAATTTAAGAGCTCATATATTGATGCAGCCATCTACAAACTATGTATCAAAAGAAATCACTCAGTGTTGTGCTGTGCAAAAGGATATGCTAAAATTTATGGATGAAAATATTGAAGGATGAAATGTGTCAACAAAGAGCTTCAATTTTGATGTTGAAAGTAACATTGAATACATTATCAATGCATAAAAAAACTGGAATACAAGTAGAAGCTAAAACCATTATAATTTTGAGATTCTGTCTCAAATTATGAGCCGGGCGTGAAAATTAACAGATGCATGGAATTCAACCAAAACATCGTATATCTAGTCATAAACGTTTTAAGAACACGTTCACACCAGGTAAACATGAGTCAGACATAAGGAGATAATTTTTCTATATCAGACTTTTTTTTAACCCTTTTGCTACTAATGACGAAAATATGTGGCAGGACATTTCCTGACCCGGGAGACAAAAGCCACAAATTTTTGTCAGAGATTTTTCTCCGCAGGACGAATGCTGAAAATATACGTTTCCTTACTCTCCTCCTTTTATGATGGCCACGGGTTTGCAAAGTCTTAATTTCGGTACCCAACAAAGTGGGACTAAGGCCATACCCTCAAAATCCGGGAGCAGGTACCCGGACCCCTCATCTTATATTGCCCCTCCTGGTGGCAAGGGACCACGATCATTCAATTGTTCATTAAATCAGTTTTCGAAATAAATATTTGTTCCTTTCTCAAAAAATATTATCTAAGAATTGAATTCTCTGTCTATTGAGCAGTGTTAACAATTTTAAACGAAATTCTATGATATTTAACTTATATCTCGAATTCAGTATAAACAACAAAATGGAAATTGTTGCTGCATTAAATGCGTGAATGTTGACAGTAGGGCTTCGTTCAAAATTTGATGATTCTCAGAGTAAAACGAGGAATTCAATTCAAAGTTTGCAATTTACGTGCAAAAAACAATTATCCATATAGCTAATTCATATAAACAAAGCATGATTGACCACAAACCAATGCCGCTGGTATGGTTATAAACCCTGAAAGGAGGGGGCCCAACGACCCTTGGAGTCCGAGATAAGGCAAAGTCCCCACTAGGAAGGGTAGCAAAAGGTTGGTGCTCAGATTGCATGATTATCCTGATGCCCTTCTTAACGAATGTCCTGCAAAAATGCTCGTTACAGAGGGGACGGAACAGTCTCTTTGGGCTCAGTGTAGCAGTCGCATGCTAACGAGAGAACTCCACCGTCTTGAAAGGGTGAAACAAGTGCATTGTGTTGGAAAAAAATTTTTAACTTAAATATTTTAAGAACAAATAATAAACCTAATCATACAATTGGCCAGTGTTGGCCATGTATCTTTAGTGAGGCTGGTACACCTCCGACGTACACCAAAGTTGTAGTCGTGAAGTTCTTCCTAAGTCAAAAAAAAAGTTACATATCTTCTGGAAACTGAGGAAAATTAAAAATGCCTTGAATTTATTTCAAATATCTTTCGGACTGAGAGGCAGGCCAAGTTTTTTGGGGGAGGCAAGGGCGAAGGTCATATGACTTCCCAAAAACCAGCCAAAACGCTATTGGTGGAGCCTCAGGGAAATTCAGTCGTTTTCAGACCTCAGTGGTTATAATAATAATAATTTCGTCTTTATTATTCAAGAGAATTTAGGACAACATTGTCCTCTCTTACAATTAACTTGATTGACAATCGCAAACATCCATGCTCTGGATGGTGGTCAAGCCACCCAGGCAGTGGCGCCGACTCCATGGGGCTTGACGGGGCCCGAGCCCCCTCAAAAATTTGTTATGGGTGCGAGGAAAAAATGTCTCAGGCTTGTACATTTTTAGATTTTCCCCGGAATGTCCAGATATCGAGATTAGAGTTATCAGGGTTCTAATGCTGATCATATGACTCTTCTAAAATGCTTAAAAAACTTAAAACTCACTACCTATAAAATTTCCCGGGCCAAGATCCCCGGTTGGGTCCCCCCAATATTTTTCGTAAGTCGGCGTCCCTGCACCCAGGCAGGATTCGAACCCGCGACCTCTAGGTTAGCAGTTGGGGACTTTACCCCGGTGTCAGCAAGGCTGGCAAACACTTAATGAGTGAGTTTGCTGTGTTACCAAGCGGGAAGAGGGTTTTTGGCACAGCCTTTCGTTTCAATGCACTGAAAAAGACATTTGAAAAAACATGGCAATGCACATGTCTATCTCCTCCCATCCCAGATCCCTATTGTCTTAGACGGTCCCTCCTCCTGCCGTGAAGCCATTCAAAACATTCCGAGCTTGCACAAAAGGCCAGCAGCAAAGATATTTGAAATAGATTCTAGTGGACCCCAAAGTGGATTGGAATTCAGCTCAATTCTCTGGGGCCTGATTGCAATCCTATGTAGTGAGGAACTATTAGAAGTTATGCCAATATCATCAACCTGGCAAAAATTGACAACACCATGGCATTTTTCAAAGAATTTTAAACTTTGTTTACTCTTTCATTTCAGATGTAAACTTTATTTACAGGAAAAATAGAGTCAATGTTGATTTAACAGTCGAAATATATTCAAGGCAAGTGCCATATAGATTGCAACATATACATTATGCTTAATAACTCCACAAGCTTTAAATAAACTCCAAGTTTGTTGGTAAAAAAATATTTTATCAACTTATTGACCATAAATATAAGATCTAAAATAGAATTCAGTACACAAAAAAGTACATGTACATTCTGTAGCTTTGAAAAACTTTGTAACACCATTATACAAATATTACAGGATTCAATCCTTTAGAATTCGTCTGAATATCCGTAAAAGTAAATAACAGTAAAATCAAAGGAACTTTTTACATTGGCGCTAATAATTCATATTCTGAGATAGGCTCACGTATATTATAATATTACAAAACATTTCTGGTATTTTCAAATAAATTTCAAAATGCCCAAAATTTTCATTATCCATTGCACAGAAAAACAGTAATGGAAGTGGATCCATAGACCACAGGAAATTGGTTTCAGATACATTTGCAGGAGAAAGTGAAAAAAAAACAAGATTGCTCATTTTTTACACCGATGATTACTTAAAAGAACCATATTTTTTTACAGTTATGGGGTGAAAAACTTTTATAAACTTTAAATTTAAAAAATCCTTTAAAATGATCCATCTTCCACATGCCTTGCTGAATCAACATGGAATGAGGGCTGAGGAATTTTTAAGCCACTGGAATGATTTTACTCAAACATATGTTACATTAATGCAGTCCTAGTAAGTCATGCATGTAGTATGTATGTATGCAAATTGACATTATAATGTAACATTTGAACTATTGATATTCTATAGCTTGTTTTAAATAGATATTTAGCATTGATTTAAAAAATAAATAATAATGTAAATGCAGTTAACAAAAACAAAGACAAAAATATAACTTCTGAGAGACAAAACATTAATAAAAATACGTAAATGAAAATTTTACTAAAATGTAGAATATTACTAAACCCATCACACTGCCATTTTACTATAAATATTTAAAGCTCCAAATCATAAATTCATTTATTCAACAACAATATATAATATTTATGGTAATGAATATCTCTGGTAAATTTCACCATCTACCTACTATAACAACTCCATTTTGTTTTCTAGGCAATCATTCAAATTTATTTACGGTTGAAAACTCTAAGTTTCCTAGATAATAACCATTAATAAAATGCAATATGCATTGCAAGAAGTAAATTATTAAGGTGGTGAATCAAAAATTGTTACAACGCAATTTAACAACCATAAAATCAAGTCAGGTGGTACTTATGACAAGAGTAAATAATACGACTTTTAGAATATTTCGGTAAAATCAACATTGTTTACCGGAATAGAGAAGACAGTTCTTATTCATACCAGAATAGAGATGGAAGGAAAAGTGGTTATGATATGGAGCAAAGGTTCTTTGAGCATGCTATGGACATAGGATAAGAAGGCAATTGCCAGAAAGAAAAGTTATAAAGTATTTACTCATTACAATGTTTACGAACTTTTTTCTAAGTTATGTATGTGCAGTTAATATGCAGCCGTAACAAATGCCAATTTTCATACATTTTTTTGAGAATATGCTTTAATTTAAGTGAAAACTTTTCTAAGTGCATTAATTTTCACTGGTTATGGAATTGCATCACATCATGATGCATTTTCATTCATGTGTACTAATATCAATGACACAGAAATCACATACACATGCCAATATTTTAATACATATGAACGAAGACTCCCTTACACTGAGGCGAACAAGATTCCTTAATATGCTAAGGCATACACCAAATCAGGAGATGTATTTTTTAACTCGGACAACAGTAACAGATACTCAGCATTCCAGAATTATCCATTAAAAAAACTTGGTATTGACATGAGAATAATAAATATTGCACTTAAGGTATGAGCATTTCCAATATTACAAAACTACAATGAGATTTTCTTCCTTAAATTAAAAGGTACCTGCAACTGACAGCCCTATATAGATTTTTTTCAAGAATAATAAAGAGTGAAACTAAGAAATGACAGGTATAAATTACTTAAACAGCAGAAACAATTATTATTCATGTTTTTGTTTAAAAAATTTTCAAAAGTCTATTACACATATCAAAATGATAACAAATACATATACCAGGGCAATAAGGTATGTTTCACCATCAATGTACTTTATATGCATTCTATTCCTTCTTCGAGAAGCAAATTATGCAGCCAGATTAATACTTTGAATAACAGAATTTCAATACTAATCCATGCATTCTCTGAAGGTAAAAAAATATCAGGACTATCTGAAATGCCTTATCTACAACAAATATTTACACAACATACATTTTCAGACAATTACTCAAACCTCCTTTAAGTATAATGCATCTTAAACAGATTTGTACAGACAAATCTTAAAACTTTCTTGCTTTGGTTATTCATATAATAGCATTGGGCATTTCACACCTAACAGATAATATTTGTTGTACAAATATTAACAAGCCACGCATACTTGTGTATGACATTTGTTAGAACAATGAACACAGTCTATCGGAGAAATGCACTAATGCCTGATTGAGGGAACATGTACAAGGATACATAATATAAACAATTAAGAGGAGATAAAAATAACATAACAACAACAGGTATTCACAATATTAATGGCAAGTTTCAGGCAACAACCACACTTATAGTAATCATACGCTGAATATCCACCTCATTTCTCAGAATGAAAGACATTCAATGACATCCCTTTATATTTTTTCATGTTTTCACAACATTAAATGTTTGCTTAAACTCACAGTAATCACTGTGTTACCAAAATACTTTTTCAGCATGACTATTGACATTCATCATAGCTAGCACAATATTATTTTATTTGGAATATGAATGCTGATTATGAAGCCTTGTAATAATGAAGTAAATAATTTTTCCATTTCATTAGTTATCCTTTTTTAAGTTTATCAGCATTTTTCATCATTTTTAAAGCAAATAGGAATGGTAACACAGCCACGCCCTGAATGAATGCATGCTTTGAGACAGGGCTTCTCTCGCACTCCCTTTCAGCAAGGCAAAGTATTACAACTAGGTATTTAGGGAAACAAGTCCTCTCTTAGTAATTGCATGAGCAAATATAACAGGTACCTCCGTATTTTTTTTGATGCAGCCAATATTTTTCCCCGTCCATGCAATCAATGCTCAGTATGTATGTAATATAAAACTTCCAAACAACATACTTCATTTTGTAGAAAATAGGCTAGAACAAGCAAATCAATACTAGCCACGAAATATTCTACAAAAACTTCATTTGCATTGAATTCATCTTCAATGCCAGAAGGGATCTCACTATGAAGAAGCGTACCAATTTAAATGGGAGGGCATCACAAAGGCTCCTCGAGTTATTTCCCACCCCGTCCCGCCGAACCCATAATGACTTACTCCCAGCCATGGAAGCACCACCACAATGGTGAGAGGGAAGAGCAGAGTCAATGCTGAAATAACAATGAAAAAAGAAAACCAGATGAATTCTCAGCTAATTAACTCCTTGTTTTGCAAAGTTTAGAAGCAGGGATCAGATCATAGGCGGATCTAGGGGGGGGGGGGATCACGGGGCCACGTGCCCCCCCCCCCCCCAGACCCATAAAAATATGCAAGATTTTTAATGCGGTCCCATTATCAATGCATTCATTTTGTATTACGAGGTATCCTTGTGCCCCCACCAGAAAGAAATCCTGGATCCGCCCCTGGATCAGATTGACTATTGACAAGTACACTTGGTGGAAATTCATCAATAGTAATGATGCAAACAGCTGTAGTTATTTTCCACTCCTCTTCTTACCTCTTGATAATGATGTAAACATTGAAACTGGTTGAGCAAATGAAGTAGAGTGGAAAATTACAACAGCTGTTTGCATCATTACTTTAGAGGCAGGGGCAGTTTAAGGCAATTATTTCGGGGGGATGGCTCAATACTTCCTACGGCACCTTGGTCTTACAATCAAAGGCATGTTTAGAATTTTTTTCATTCGAATTACAAATGTGCTTATCAGCACCCCATAAATTTATGGGAATTATTATGAATATCTAAACTTTCAAAGTAATGGCTTTTGCCAAATTCTTATCTCTGAATTTAGGATTAAAGATTACATTTATAATAGACTTATTGGGTTTCCAAGGTTACTTCTTCTATGAAGGTGCCATAGTATCCAGGAATTTTAAGTAAATACCTACTGTAAACCAGAAATTGCTTCCTAGGAAAATATCGAACATCCTACTATTACTCCTCCTTCCCCTCAAAAACATTGATCATGCATTTCTACCAGTATTTCCATGCATACTTGCAGTCGACCGCCTCCAATACCCAAAGTATGCACCCAATTGGGCATTGGGCAATCCTTTGCGAAAGGGTGTCTTAAAGCAATAGAATTTCTTCACTGATCATGCTAGCCTCAGGTTATGTACCCTCAGCTCTTGAATTAAGAACTTTGTGGGGTAAAGAACAAATTAATGTCTGATATCACACTGTCAGCCACTTGGCAAATCCAACGCCCATAGTAGGCTAAAATATGGTGAATCAGAAAGTATGGTAGACCATGTTGTTGTCCCCCCTTCTGATAACCTGCAAAGCTCATAGCAACATCCAAAAAGATATGTGAAAATATAGGCCACCACAGCGAGAAACTCTGAGGATAATATGGCACTTACAAGCAAACACAGGGTGAAATAATGTCTAAGCAAAAATTTTAACTATGGAGAGATTGCTTTCCAATCTGGAGCCCATGTGTGCACTTTGCTATGAGGAAGTTCCATAAATATAGAGATTTGTTACGGTAGGTTTTTCTCAATGCATTGCACATGGGAAGGGCCTTGGACTGGGCCATAACTTCTTCATGAGGAAATTTTTAAAAAATTTTACTGTATGGCAGTTTGTTACTTAGGGCCTCTACTGTAATGTGAATTTTGTAACACAGTAAAACCCCTTTCTCGTTCGAAATACATGACATTTTGTGAACTTTCCTCATGACGGCTGAACACATGGGAATCATCATAGGATCTCTTACACAAAGAAAATATCAGTACAAGCAAAGCAGGGAAAATGAGATTTAAAAAAATAAGAATAGAGCTGCACTCAAGGGCTATGTGGTTGTAGGAATGAAACTCACAAACCTTATCCCAACTTGACTAGAGAGCTGACTTCATTCCCCTCAATGGCAAAGCAGCTTCTCCCCTCTCCTCACCTCACCTTCTTCTTCTCAGGGAAGCGTTGTGACCGGGCAAACCAAAATAGCCACGAGGTATAACCATTCGAGCGTTGCCTTGGGCCGGACGGGAGCCACCGTGCGAGAGCAGCGTGGTCAGATGTGCCGCATACCCATCGATCAATGGGTGTGCCAAGGCCTGCTGTTTCTTCGACACTTTCCCAACTATGAAGATTTGCTTTGGTTTTAGGCCTATCGACGCATACACTCCAATGTCTTTGCTGCTGCCATAAGCAACGTGGACAATGACCCCATGTTCCTGTAATTAAAGGAGTGCAGAGGGGAAAATCATACAGAGGGAGTCTGAATTGTTATTATTTGGAGAATTTTATAACTAAAAAACTTCACAAGATCATATCTGTTGTGTGCATCTGACCCCCCTTGTCAAAAACTAGACAGGACGAGGTGACTGTGGTATTATCCGGGTAGAGCTAAGGCTTCTTAAAACTATATTAAAAATATAAGCCCGGAATAAGAACACCAAAACTCAAGTTGAAATACAAATGTGACAGCAACGTTCACATTATTGCCGTCCAAGACAGAATAAATTTTTATTTATTCCAAACAAAATCCTTTGCCACAATGTAAAAATACCTAAATATAAAATTATAGACTTGATTAACTAAAAAATGATGAAGTTAGAAATATTAATAAAATAATAATGAAATAAGTACGCCGTAGAATCTTCAGAAACCCCAAACAAAAATTCTTAAAGTGGCCCAGAGAAATGAACTGGCCCCCACAACCTGAATATGTGAAAATTCCAATTGACTTCGTCTGGGATGAGTTCTAATAATAATAATTTTATTGTCGTTAAGCCAATTTAGGCAATAGACAACGTCAAACATATACATATACAAATATTAAATACAATTATCATATTAATGACATTGAAACAGTATTCATTGTGACCTTATAAAATTTTAGACAATAATATCATAAGATACTATTCCTTCTACCTTCACCTAACCCCAACAGCCTTCAGCTTGACTCATAGAGAGAGTGTGTTCATGAAATATCACCAGCAGTACATTTAAAGCCTTTACTAAGCAAATGATTATAAGCCAAAACTCCTCTTATTTGTAAATAAACATTTTTTTTCTTTTCCTTTTCCATATCATCTCTTGACTTTTTAAAAATCAATTTAGCGAGTATTAAAACTCAGCAAACAATAACTATAGTACCGTATGCATCAAGTAAATTGCTTAGAAAATTTCTACCACTGATAGATATTGACATACATTGAAATTTACACAGAGATTTACAATACTAAAATGAATTCTCAGAGCAAACTAAGTACATACATAGTAAAATACATGCATACCTGAATAAGGTTTTTAAGATAGACTGCCTTGTGTCCAAGAGGATCTGTAGAGAGACCATCAGCAAACGAAACAAGGCCATGAGGAAAATTATGTTGTGAAAGCCATGCCACAACCTTTTGCTGCTGCATATCGGGCCGACCAGTTATATACACAATCAAATAACCAAGTTCCTGCCAGTGCCTATAGGTAAAGAAGAGAGAAAAATTAACACATTTCAATCATAGAGTACTACTAATAAACTCTTCATGACATTAAGAGAATGCACACTTACCTGACAATATCCACTGCTCCAGCCCTGACTTTGGGATCTCGACCAGTGACTGACATACTTGCAGTGAAGGAGCCATCAATGCTGAAGACAACCACCTCTGTCTTGGGAGGAACAACTGCCATATAAAAGTCCACCGAGGAGTGATCACCCCTGTAAAATGGCAAGATTAATTATTGAGTAAAACATCAAAAATAACAAAGAATAAAATACATATTCTATTTCAACAATCTGAAGATTGATGATTAATTGAAAAATAGTACAGGCTGTATAGTTGATAAACCAATGCTCATGTTTTACAAAATATTTTATGGAAATGATCAAAATATATTTTAAGACAAATAATTGGATTAGTGGCACACCCATCAGTATTTATAGGGACAGAAATGACCTAGGTACCAAACTACAATAAATAATCTCATTTGGATTGTATTTAGCTAACATATAAAAACTGTAGATGCTTGTTGGTGACCTCACCACCACATAAAAAAGTGGTTGAAACTAGAGATGCACTTATAAAACAACACCTGGATATACTGATGATAATTTAGGCAAATTTTCAGTCTATTCTCAATTTACTAAAATTATATTGCTAGAATTAAAACCTAGGAGGTTTACATCGGTTAAAAATTAAGACTACAGGAGATAGAGCTCAACAGAGATAGTAAAAATATAATAAAAGACAATATCTATCTTGTGACATCAAAACAAAAGCTGAAAATCAACAACCTTGAATAACCACAGTGAGAAGGAAAAGAAGTGATTATGATAGAATTAATCTCCAATCAGAGGAAGAAAAAATTACACAGGCCAATTACTTAAGAGGATGCAGTACACCCCTATTTTGCATGCTCCTATACATTCCGTTCTTATCCAGTTGATTTTGCTCATACAAGCATGCGTTTTCGATTTATTCAAGGAAAAGTATGTAGCTAGAATTGGTAACTTTTATATTTTTTACTAAATTGTAGATCCCATGCTTTGCTCTGTTGGAAATAATGGCTATTTTCGGGAAGCTTTGCGGAATATTGAATCAAATAATGATGTTTCTGCTTATGTCGCACCCTATGGTCAGGTGTTTATGGTTAGCACACCACTCTGGTGGCCAATGCTTTTCAGATAAGTGCGTAATTAAGGAATTACAAACGAGAGTTTTGAGGGATTTGAGTCCCAATGGCATCAATGACAGCGGCTGCAGTCATTTTAGTTCTCACTTCTCTCGCCACAAGCATCCACTTATTTTGTGAAACAGCTAAGTGTTTTCTTAACCTTTGTGCATCATGAAGGAGTTTCACCATGTTACGCCAACCACCATCGCATTTTTCAGGGTAAAAGTGGTAAAAAATTGAACATGCCTGCCCCAGTGAAAATGAAGAAAGGATCAGAACCTAGCAAAGTGGAGGGAAGAATGAAGGTGAAGTATAAGTTCTTGCAATGAGGAAAAAAGTCACGTTCATCGTGATTGGGGAACCATAGGGCAGCATTTTCGTTGCCATTCCTTTGGCATAGGTAACTATAAATAGAAATTGAAGTTGTATTCTATATTCAAGTTAACATAAATTTGTAACTCTCAATGGTAGTTATTAATTTTGCAGCAATATTTACCTTCTCGCCACGCTTTTTCCAGACACTGAAGCTGGTGCCTTTCCATTCCAAAACCTTTTCTGATTCATTATGTCTGAATAAGTAAGTATTACTAAAATACTAATTCAATAAGGAAATAGAATGCTATTTTTATGCTACAAAAATGATAACATTTTTGTTTCCGAGTCTCTTTTCTGTGGTTTAATTTAGATATCATAGTATTGCAGATTCACAGCATGTGTGCGACCTGGCCCAAAGGACCAAAAAATGTGCATGTGGGGCCTTAGGCCCCAGGTTACGATAAGGCAAGGACACCTTTCAGTGAATGCTGATTTATTTCCTATGCGACTTCCAAGGAAGAGCAAGGTAAAATTCTGCATCCACATGCTCCTGGCGTTCCACAAACATAGATGAAAAAGCCCAAGCCCACACCGATAGCAAAAGGGCTTGAATGAGAAAGGGTAACTGACCCTTGAGTAACAGTACTGGTAGGGAGCCCTCACACCCAAGGGTGCGAGTGAATTTTATTTGATGGCAAACACGGAAGAAAGGGAGAGAGGACAAGCGAGAGCTTCCATGGAGGAGGGGTGGGCTTGTAGATGCCACACCCGCCTTATTCCCTCAAAGAGAAACACACTGTAGAAAATAAACCCTAGTCAAAAATGCCGATATACAAACAGATTGTCTCAGATGACTCTACAGGCCGTCAAGAATACTATCTCCACACTCAGGCGGCCTCGAAGGAGAAAAAAAAATTATGTCCCACGTCCTCTTAAATATGTATGATAAAAATAGTGGCTAAAAGTACTGAAATGAAATTTTCTAACCGTGGTAAAATCTAGTTTCATATAAAAGTTGAGATTTCAGCACAATAGATCAGCAGATCTACATTGAAGAGATAGATATGTATAACATTTCAAATGCATAGCTCAAATGAATTAGTTTAAATTAATTGACTGACTTACCTGACTACCATTTTAACAGGGTACATTCCATATCCCAAAGCTTTGTCGGGTGAAATGGTATGAGAAACCCTTCCTGCTTTGTCAGTTACCTCAGAGGCAATTAAAGTCCACTCTCCAGCAGGTGCATCCTTCATCACATAGATATCAACCTTTTCACCTGTAAAACAAAAAAAAATAGTAACATACTCACTAACGTGGCATTTTGCGTGCACCAAAAGGTGCATTTTTTACCGGTATATATGAAAAAGATGCAAAGCACAAACACGATGACAGAAGCAAACTTCAATGATCTGTTTTCACTCTAGTTCACCTCATATCTGACACGTATATTAGCTTGGTCAAGCCTCATTATCCATCCAGAGAACACCTGGTGTATAACGTGTTGCCTGAATAACATGTCAAATGGGGAAAAAAGCAACTTTCAAATACTGGCAAGCAAATTTGTACAAGGTAGTATGAGGCAAAATGATATGAGATAGGTTGTATTCTTTTTTTTTCAAATATTTGCAAGTTCCTTGTTCCATCTCCTTGCCCTAAAATAGGGGCAACAAAGAACACATGAAGGGAACACATGTATTTTTAAGGTAAATAAGCGATAACCACGGGCGTAGCCACAGGGGGGTTTCCGAATTACAACCTCCCCCCCCACGCCTTGAATCTTTTAAAGAGGTGCCAAAAACAAGTAAGATTGCCTCAATGAATAAATAATACTTTAAGAAAAATAAATTCTTGCACAAAAATTACTGTTTTTGAGTCCTAAAAATCATGTTTTCAACGTCAAAAATATGACAATTTTATGGAATCCCCTTTGCCCTGGTGTGTTTTCCATAGATCCCAGTAGAGCCACAAAATCTCCAGTAAATCCCCTCCATTTCAAAATCCTGGCTACACTACTGGCGATAACTACACTACAAAAATTCAGATATGAGGAGAACAAATACGAAAACAGGCTACCTCAGGGTGCTTATATGAACTGAATTTTCCTATAACTGTGAAAAGCAAAACTGAATGGAATGGAAAAAATGCCTTGAGTACATAATTGAGTAGTTTTCATAAAAACTCATCCCAAAATTGAACCCAAATGGACTGCTCTCAATCAAAGAAAGGAGAGATGACTGAAGGTCATGGATGGGACCCAGCTCAGCAAGTTCCTCGGAAGATTGAAATGAAGAAAGTTCAATTGACATAGTCAGTACTGAATTTATTGGATATTAAAAAAATTAGGAGGACATTTCTATTTCACTATAAAATGAAGTTAAATTTAACACCAAATGGCATAAATTTATCAGAATATATAAATTAGAGGAAGTAAGCAATTACTCATTTCAAAAGCAAGCAAGAATTCACTTAAACAATAAAACATTTCTCAGGAAGCAAATACATACTCATGATAATACTTCATCGATATTCGAGTGAATAAAAACCAGATGTTCAGAAAATCTTACCAGTTAGAGTGATCATATCCAAAGGACCGTACATAAAACGAGCAAGAAGTACTTGTGGAGCACCATCCCTCACAATGACATCATTGGCACGATGGTTGGCAGCTACATTCTATACAACCAAATAAAAATTATCATGAGGACAGAATCATAGATAACCACAGAATCATGACATTTTTCTTCTTCCTAAAACCTAATAGTGAAGAGGCCAAACTAAGCCTACACAATTTGAAAAAACTGACTAGTGAATCACTTTTTCCAAAGGATGCCTAACAAATATATAATAATATAACTTTTTCCACTCATATGCAATTACATTACAACAAAACACCCTGTAAGAATGGTGGAATATGTATAGGTACCCCTCGTGAAATCATTTTGGGGCTACCACCATACTCTGGTTACAAAGGACTGGTGCTATCAATGCATGACAAATAAATTTCTTTGGTTGAATTCAGTGATTTTTTTCTTATTGTTTGCATTCAATTGTGATAATCCAGTAAAACATGAACACAACACTAATACACATGGTAAATAACTTGGTTTTATAAACATATAACAATTACATACATACGTACAATATATCTTTTATTGAGAACATTTGTCTAGTGGAAAAAATTTGGGAGCAAAGGGAGGGAGCATGAATCCTTTGAGATAAGTCTGATACATTACCAAAGGCTAACCCAATAATAATGTGATGACAGTTCAGGATTGTTCTGTGAAAGAATCACTCTCTCATGAGTCAAAAACATTCCCCTAGAACTGTAACCAGACTAGTCATATGTCATTATAGAAGGTATCAAATATAACTTTATAGTGTAAAAAAAGACATTCATACCCTTGATTTCAATTTGACCGAAGTTCTTTTCTTGATCCATTTCTCTCTTGGTTGACTGGGGCTGAAACTTGGTATTTCCCTGTCATCATTTCCAGATGGACCACCTCCTTCAAAACGGCCAACCTGCCCCACAAGACAAAAAGAATTAAATTTAATATTTATGAAAGAGTACAGTGATATCCTAACGTTTCAGAGACAAAAAAGAAATGAATGAGCAATGGACACAGACAAAAGGAGGGTGATGAGAATAAAAATTGCTTATAAAAAATTTAATTAAATATATGAGGGAGCACTTGTTCAGGAAATACATTGCAAGAATCAATAGGTTATCTGAGGAGTAGGTATTTTTAAAGCAGCACTAGTTGGACACTCTGGCCAATGAGACTGTGTAGTTAATAGCAATGGAATCATAAACCTTCACATTAACACTTTTAGCAATCTTTGTGTGAGGGAAAAAAAACAAATTTTAACATAATTTTTTTTTCAAATATTTAACAAATTAGTAGATGTAGTAAAAGCAACAACAGCCACTAAAAGCATTAGCCAGCGATAAACATCATGTTCAAGGTTTAACATTAGGGATCAATCTGGATTAACAAAACAAGAAGATTCTACTAATGACTAAAAATTAGACTTGTAGACCTTAATTCCATGTCTCCACCATCAAACCAGTTTATCTTATCACTTAAGGGAGCACAAAATTATTTCATTACTGAATGTATAGCAAAAGCAACAAATGTTGGGAAGGTTTTATGATAGAAACAACATAAGACTAATGTAGTAGGAAGAGTGGAGAGATCCAGCACCTGCCAGCTTTAGTTTGTCTCCACAAAAGGTGCAACAAAAACCACCATGACCTGATGGACGAAGTACTGAACTAGAAGTGCTTTAAAAATTACAGACTAATTGGGATTGGATGTACATTGAAAATGATCTTTACTTTGGGCCAAGGCACTAAAACCAATCAAACAAGCAAAACGCCTGGCCTTATCCTATCAGGAAATATATCCA
Organism: Ischnura elegans; assembly: GCF_921293095.1. Taxonomy (NCBI): domain Eukaryota; kingdom Metazoa; phylum Arthropoda; class Insecta; order Odonata; family Coenagrionidae; genus Ischnura; species Ischnura elegans. The sequence continues at coordinate 81,676,822 of NC_060250.1, forward strand.
CCTCAGACTTTGTGATTTCCACTGAAGATAAAAATGTGCATTCACAACCTACTCTATTATACATTTTTCCTGGAATAATAGATTAGAAAAATAATATGCACATCAGAGAATGAAGCAACAAAAATGGTGCAGAGACTCACTCGCTCGGAGAAAATGAAATACATACGATGCATCAGCAGCCACTACTTATAGAACATAGCTCATTTAATATGGAAGAGGTCTGATTTCAGGTTTAAACATAAGTATACTTAAGGTTTGAATAAAAGGCTCAACACATTATATATAAACCTAGGGAGGAGCTTTACCTGATTTAAAAATTCTTACTCAATGAGGCAAACAAAATATGAAACAACAACGACTGGCAGCCTAAGAAGCTAACAAAGTTAGAAACTTCAAATTTAAAATATACTCAGAGAGATAAGCCTTAAATAGTGATCGCAAAACAACAGTATCAAAATGAATCAAAAAGGGGTGCAATAAAATGCCTCACCTCAACAGTTCATCTACATCTACTAACTACCTTGCAAGCAGCCTAAAAAGACATGTGGCAGGGGGTGTTATGACACCAGTTTACCTATGAAAAGAAAATGTTCAAACAAAAGTGTAACTCAGTTACAGTAAAGTCACTATATTGAAAAACTCATTACCTGACGAAGAATGAAGGCTATAACATCCAGAGACTCCCAGTAGCTGGCATGGAAGAGGTGAGGAAGGGCATTTGTCGGAAAGTTGGCCAACCCTTCTGGGCAGTAAAGAGCATAGTCCAGTCTTTTTGGTCCCCACCACTTTTGACTCACTAAAAAATGAATCATGACTCAATAAATTGATAATGTATTTTATCAGTATGGTGCCAAAATGTCTAGAAGCTAGTGAAGGTGGAGAGCAAAACCAAATGTGACGTTTCTTCATATATCCATTCAAATAATGGCCACAACTCATACTCCAACAGGGCTAGAAATAAACCAAAAAAGCAATAATAGTACAGTTGAGGACCTCAAATCCGGAAAGCCTGGGACCAAACGGTTTCTGAATTTCCGGTTTTTCTGGATTTCTGGTCTTCAGGGCCTCCCCAAAGGTATTTCCCATTTTTATTAACTCCTCTTTGATTTAAAGTAGGACAGGTGAATTCTCCATTTCTCTAAGTCATGAAATCAAGGAGAGTGAAGCTGATGACTTGTTTCATCACTCGTATTTTTACATAGCGAAGGGTGTGCATGCGGTCACTCATGACACATATACGTAGATGCTTATGTAGCAAAGTAAGCCGTGAGCCGTTCTGGATTTCTGGTTTTCCTGGTTTCTGGATTCCAGATTTGAGGTACTCAACTATATACAAAAAAAATTATTCTAAGATGATTGCCTAGTTTTTTAGCTCCTGAAAAAGTAAATTTAAAAGACTTTTTTAAAGTTTGTAACGAGTGAAAGAGTGCTTTGTAGAGAAAAATATTTTTATGAGGACATGATTTGTATTTTTTGTTCCTAAATTAATATGGCTATTTGAATTAACCAATCAAAAGATAATCAAATACCTCACCATTGATTTTAGGACAACCACATACTTTGCCGGACTTCATCAAAAGAAAATAACACTGCTTCCAATTCATACAAACAGTAAGGTATTTATTCTCCATGGATTAGTTAGCTAACAATGGTAGACTGGTAAAAAAATGATTTAAAATGCATTGCAGATATCTTTTTTATCATAATTCTAGTTGATAAAAGGAAGATTGTGAAATCGAATCACATATCAGAACCAATATCCATAAAGGTTAAAGCAATTAATTAATTGAAGAAGGACTCTAAGAACCTCCGAAAATAAAATATATGCGTTCAGCATTCTTTCGGGCTGCATCCGCGTCCGTTGTCGAAGAACCACAACAGTTTCGCCAGCTCTCCCGCCAGCGTCCTCAGGTAAAGGATGAAGTGAAGCTTTTAGTCCTCTCTTGTATAGTCAATTTTTGGCGCCAATTCGGTGGATTTCTTTCGACCAATCAGGGAACGTCCTCGTATTTGCGTCGAATATACCGCGTGGAAAAGGTATATTCGACGCAAATACGAGGACGTTCCCTGATTGGTCGAAAGAAATCAACCAAATTGGCGCCAAAAATTGACTATATAAGAGAGGACTAAAAGCTTCACTTCATCCTTCACCTGAGGACGCTGGCAGGAGAGCTGGCGAAACTGTTGTGGTTCTTCGACAACGGACGCGGATGCAGCGAATGCTGAACTCAAGTAATCACCGTGGAAACCTGTGTACGAATAAAATATATGCATTAACTTCAATGATACATAATGAGATAAATGGAATGTTTTCCTTGGAGAATGAAATAAAATCTAAAAAGGAGGTGACGTGAAAGCATAACAAATTAAACATGCAAACAAGGGTGATCAAAGCTTTCGTGACACTGTTTTTTATGAATTAGAACTATCACGTTTATTTCAATTCCAGATGAACACTTTATGATGTCTATACAAGATAATTAACATGACCTATAGAGTCAGCAGAATCTCATCTCTCTAAAATTTCATCCTAGGTAGTAATATTTGAGTTACTCCACGGCACTACATATCCAAATGATTTCCCGATGACACCCCCTTAAAAATTCTTTCAAATAGAATACTGTCTACCATAATACTCACGCAGCATAAGCAACTCTCCAGAGATAGACCCAGCAATTATAGTAGAGTGCCAATTATCTGGGGTAATTAACAGTAAGTGGAGATGGATAATTTAAAAAGATTGATACGTAAAGCATTCACGACCATTTTCCCAGTAACTTTGACCTCAGTTTCAGTTTCATACTTTATCCACATCTTATGATCTATTGTATTGAAATGAAATTAACTTAATCCTTACACTCGTAGCTCATTTTGAGTGTGAAGTGCGAAGACATTTAAGGCAGTTTTGAGGAAGTTTGCAAGATTTTAAAAACTTTATTAATTCCTGTACCTATTATTTAACACATCTAGATACAGGAGGTATAAAATGTAAAAAAAGTTGGACTGATGAACAGAACAGCGGCAGTTCTCCCACTATCAATGAGGGTTGATAAATTAGCCCAGTGGTAAAAAGGTTAAGTACAATCTGGCAAGTTTTTTTTTTATTGTTTCATATGAAAACCTATTATGTGAGATAAATGTGATTAAATACTAATGGGCAGTAAGTTGCTGATTGAGACACAGCCACCATCAGCTACAGTGAACTAGGGATGTGAGAGTACTAAAAAATTCGAGTTGAGTCGAGTACTAGATAATGACTTGAGTGATATGAGTAGCATTACAAATGTTGAGTCAAGTTGAGAAGATTCGGTTTCAGTGTTGTCAAGGCCAATAACTTCAGAAATCTGCCGAAAGGAAGCGCTATCATGAAGCATTATTACAATTGTGCAAATGCTCATAGTCAGGGCTGTTTCCGGCAGTTTGGATTATTAATTAAATTGACCACTTATTACTAGAGGTTAATTCATTCCAATAGTGCTTATGGAACTTTTCAAGACACTTTAATTGTCATTCATCTCCTCATACCGACGCAATTACCATCAACATTCCTCGTAATCTTTTCCTTTTTACATCAAGCTACGCATTCAGAAAAGAAAATTCACAAAGGGATTAGAAAATGAAAATATATTGTGGCATGTATATTATCATATTGCCAGATCCCGAAATGACCAAACTCGACTCCACTCGATACTCACGAGTAGTTTTCAACTCGAGATCAAAAAGCACTACTCACACATCCCTACAGTGAACACAAACATAAACGGGTGCAAAGAATGGAGGGACATAAAAGAAAGAGTATGGATTGCAGTCGATAATCGGATATAGGAAAATTGGCACTCTACAGTATTAATGTGGAGGAGAGTCCTTGGGTGACATTCAAAGCAAGTAATACTAGAGCATGCAATTACACCCATTAACGTGAACATCGATTAAAAGTCAACTTACAGGCATTAATCGTTTGCAGGGGGAGTGAATCATTGACTCCCGACATGGTGCTCTGTATGCTAACTTCAGACATTCGGCGCAAGTGAACCCCAGGCCCTGCCGTGGTTCCGTGAGTGCCTGCCTTTGTTGCCCCACTGACTGAATCCACAAACAACTGAGGGTTTGCCTGGACAAACTCCACTACAACCAAGAGCAAAATGAATTTGGTGAGAGCTCACAACAATTACTGGAGAAAAATTTAGTGGGATACAGAACCCATGGAGAGCCTTGTTTTTTTCCTTGGATCAGACAAGCTAAAGAAACATAATGCATACCTCCAAGTCACAACATTAGTCAACTCTTGCTAGTCTGAATATTCAGCTGACCTTTCAATTTATTTAAGTGGGGGGCACTGCTTTTGCAAAACCTATGGCAGTTTTTAAAGGCCTCACCAATGGACTGAGCTCACTAATTGGTAGTAAACCCAATACATATTCCATATGGAATATTAATTTTAAAGAGAGAAATATTATCAGATTTATGATTACCAACTTAATGATATTTAACGTGTCAAGTCCTAGTCTGTTTAGAAAGATATTTGCACCAATCTAAGACAGATCAAGATGCAATGGAAGAATAAAATATGTCTTGTTAGTTAACAAAGCAGGGATCGCATGAGTATCTAACATGTACATGATTCAGCACAATTCCCATCATATTCTTCATTCTGATGACAACGGTAGACATAGGCCTGGTAATTCCAGAGGTCAAACTACACTCGGACACCATAACAAAAACTTCAAAGCACAAATCCACATGGTTCAATACTGTAACAATGGCATTGACTTGAACCGAATTGGCATGCAGAAAATACTGTAGAATCTTGCAAAGAAGTACCTACAGAAGAAGTTTGTCATATTCAACACCTATAATGTCAAAAAGTCTTCACACAGGTTCATCTATTTGATAACCCTCGTAAGTTTCTCCATAAAAAATTTCCTATCGCTTCAACTCTTGAAAAACTTCTTATCATGCTGCTATCGTAGTGTTAATAACCAATGATATTTATCAATCTCGGAGTACATATAAGCAAGCAAAGATTAGTGTCAATCTCTCCATATACTGAATTTCAAAAAGGTTAGTTCATAGAATATTATGCATCAAATCCACAACATATATTATAAATGGAAGTTTGAATGGACTTGCAAAAACAGGCATGGGCTTTACAGACATTACTGCAGTCATAAATAAAAATACATTGGGGTCATTCCATTTCAATTCACCCAATATGAATAAAATTTGCTGCTCAACATTTTTAACTATCCTGATATTTTTTTAACATTGGTTCCCTACAAGTAGACAATCACAAAACACCAATTTAAAAATTTACAAACCATACTTTTTTTTGGCCGTCATTTTTAGAAGGGAGGCTGGGCAAATTCTGATGCAAAACGTGGTTTGCATCAATTTTAATTTCGAAGCTATTTTAAAAGGTATCAGAATCATTTCAAAACCAGTGTGTTCATCATGAAAAGAACTTTAGGAAACCATCTTTTTAATTTCTCTATCATAAAAGACAGTCAGTCAAAATCATTCCACAAAAACTCGGGAAAAATTTGTCAATGCTAACTTTTTAACGCCATAAATTTTTATGAAGGAAATGAGACTCACTAATAAAATGTTATTTCTGAGTTGAATACTTAAAAAAACTATAGCACATTCATAGTTGGGTACCTTATTGATACAGAACTATTCCATTGAGAGCCTTGTTGACTAAAAACAGAGGTTTTCTCCATCATAGGAGGAACATCAAAATGCAATGAGATTTGACAGAACACATTTCCCAATTTTACGATCAATTTACGTAAAAATAAATTAGCAAATAAATATAATATAAGAAAAATCACACATTTACTTATGCAAATCTGGTATATATTAATAGTAACCATAGGGTTAAATCACAGTGAACAGTATTTGCTCATAACTTTAATCCATCATTAGGGAGTCGCAAGACTTAGACTAAAATAAATATGTAAATGAAAATAGGCCCCTTCAAAAATGTAAATGGCAATTAGGCTGACAAAATACTTCTGCACAAATTGAACGTCTTCAAGAATAGGTTCCTGTATGCACACAAAATTTAAAAATTAAATTTCACCTAAATTATGGATTATATCTGGCATACTTTCAGGATAGGAAGAGGCACAACTAATACAATGTTACGCAAAAGCTGAGCTGTGGGTCCCCCAAATTCCATTTTAATTAGGTTTGATAATGTATCTCAGTTGCGTTTCATTACTTCATAAAAGGAAGAAGTCTAGAAAATTTTCAATTTATATCTGAATATACACTATAGGTAATCTTAGAGCTAATTCTCACATAGATGATGTGGCTGTCCATTGCCAAGAGGATATTTCTGGTAACGAGCAATATTAACAGGTGGAAGCATCGAAAACCGAGCAGAGAGTAAGGGCTCTATTCTCGCACATCCAGGGTCAGTAGGATGAAAAAGGTTGTACACTTGATTGGCTAGAGGCCGAGGAACAGGACCTAAAAAAAGGAAGAGAGAAATGTCAGCACATGTAGATTAATTAGGTATCAATCCATATTATGATGATATACACACATGCGCATAAAATAATTACTGCAACTATGTACATAGAAATAACCCCTTCCTGCAGAATCACATCAACATTAAAAAAAGAAGGAGGGAGAAAGGCCTCCCTGAAGGATATGAAATGAGCTTTACATAACTTTTTGAAGCATTATAGATTTTCTACAAGACAAATTTTTGCATCATTTTTGAACTAATGTAATCATAGTAACTAAAATAAGGATTTATGCCACGTAATGCACTAGAAGATTATGTGGCATACACTCGTATGCCAACTTTGTCATGATACTTAGCCATTATCATTACTTTGATTCAGAGCGTCTGATATTAAATTTGGAGTTACAGGCTTCATTTCCAAAACCCTGTGAATGCTCACATCTGAAATTGCAATATTGCCTTTACTAGGGAAAATAAGCAATTCAATCTTGCATAAAAATATGACTTTGCAATTGTAATTTCCCCTTCACTAAGAAATATTCAAACTGATTCAATTTTAATCATTGTAAATGCATACATGTATGAATTTCCTACTCTTAAAATTTACAATTATTTCTCAGATATGCAACATTGTTTCTTTGTATTTCAGAGCTAATATGCAACATTTACATATTTGAAATTTAATTAAAGCTTTTATTAATATCTGTTTTATTCTTTGCATCCTTTAACAATAAAATATTAGAAAAACAATAACTGGTAAGAATCAGTACCGAGAGCATGATTTCAGATGTTTTCACATGCAAATATTTATTTTGGAGCCATCTGTAACTTTAGCGTCGCCTTAAATTTTAAAATTCCAATGAATAAGTATTTCTCCAAACTGCTGACAGGGGAAATAACAATCCCTGTCAAAGACATTCATAAGCACCATAAAACAATTAGATTTACAATTCATGCATATCACAACACAAAAATTGTCCAACTTACAAGTCTTATCTTCAGCAGCAGAAATTTTTCGGTAAGAAAGAACCAATGCTAGAGGGCTTCCAAACATGAAGAAATCGCTAACTTCAAACTCCAGTTTACAATGATGAGTATCACTGAAAAAGACAGGATAAAAGAATGCTTCAGATAGAGAAAAAAATATGGGCAGGGATGGAAATAAGCTCTAGGGATATAACATATGAAATAGAAATAAAAAATAAGACTTCAGTCACTAGAGAAACCATAGAATTACTAGGCTAACGCCTTTTTCAAATGACCTAGCGGCAGGGAATCCAAGGGCATCCATAAGGCAGAACACAAGTCTCACTTCATAGCCTTAAGTATGGCTGCAGTGGCCTGGCAAGGGGGCCTGGCCCACCCAGAAATCTTGCGGCTTCCCCAGAAAAATTGGACAAATTGAAAAATCAACAATTTCTGTATTATACAAAAATTATAAGAAATTAGGCTGAATTTCAGCTCTGAAAATGTTGTATAAAAACTTTGGGGGGTAAACACTCTCTATTTAAGAGGAGGTATATATCTCCGAATGAGGGGTGGTCTCATGGCTGAGGTCCATGTCCCAGCCAAAATTCCTAGCAATGCCCATTGGCCTTGAGGTAACTAATATGAGTTTGGGAGGAAATTTTTCCATGAACTCAATCATGCTTTGGCTTGTGTTGCATGAGGATCTGATCTCTCTTTGCTCTGTTGCGAAGACTGTCCTTTAACCTTTAGTTGTCACTTGTCCCAGATGTTGTGCCATGCAGTCCTGTCATGCAAAAGTGTCCAAGAGACAAATGCTGCGTACAGTTCTGAGATCAAGCAGTCCCATCTAGTAGCCACAATTGTGTGGTCTTGAAAACTAGGGCTTTAGAGTATCACATTTACTATTTTCATCCACATCCACCCATCACCATAAATAACTTAATTGACGCTTTCCCAACTCAAAATGACAAAATAACTAAATGTACATATACGAATCCCAAGCTGAGGTTTGCCCCTCCTATATCTTGCCTTCTTCTCTCCCCCACCTGAGCGATTCCACGAATTTCCATTCATTCATGTGAGTAAAGGAGAGCTTCCGACAAATTCTCTGCTCTTAGGCCATTGAAAACACTGAGCACATAACAAAATTTGCATAGAAATTTTACACATACATTATTCTCATACTCAAAATTCCATCTAAGAATAATGAAGTTCTCTCTCAAAGAGTCCTTAAAGCAATCTAAAATAACAAACTATGAGCATAAATAATAAAATATTGTTTGATTAATCTTAATTTTGAACTTTTTAAAGAAATAAAAGAGACAGGATTATCTGTGTTTGCTAATAAATTATCCTGCCTTTCCCTATCATTACCCCAGATATCGGAAGTTAATAGTAGTTTGCACACACAAATTATGCGTAAATTACCAAACTATGTAAACTTGTATCCAAACTTGTCCCTGAAGGCAATTAAAAAAGTAGTATAAATTAAATTTTGTAGTTTGGGCCCAATAAAACTTTGAGGTCAAAATAATATGAGGCTTTTTTATGAATATACATTGACCATTACGAGCAGTAATCTCCATAAATGTAGTACCTTGTGGATGAAGATCTTCTTCGTGGGGTAGGAGCAGATAGGTGCCTAATGTGATGGTACTGACTATGTGAACTGGCTGAGGGTGGAGGGGTAGGAAGAGGATCACCACCGGGGAAATCTGAATGGCCAAAGTCAGCAGAGTGAAGACGACCACCATCATCTGCAAACGAAAGTTTCTGTTACAATTCAAGCCAACATGTACCTATTCCAAATGTGCATGAACTTTGCTTCATATGCTTCATATTTAAGATAACTGTTCTATCTTAATCTATTAAGTATTGTGGAAGAGAATAAATTCAAATTTTCACATGCATAATGGAAAAGAAAACTTCAAGGATTAATCAATTGAATTATTCAGGCATTCGATGAAGTCAATGTTTGAAAATACCAAGAAAAAATGAATATGAATGTTAACAAATTTAAATACAAATACTTTCTTATTTATCATAAATTATTTGCCAATTTTTATTATTTTATTTAAATTTCATTTCATTTAGCAATCACTCATTGAATTCCCTTGTAAAAAAAACATTACAGGCAGTCTAATTATACTAGTTACCATCACAGCACCCAAAATCTAGCAAAATCCCAAATACCAATGGGGCTGGATTAGGGGACTGTACCACCACATGCTTAAGCAGTTGGACCAAGAGTTATCAGAATACATTTACAGAATCAATTAGCAGAATGAGTGCTCTCTTTCTGCAATGGCTGGTGCTAGGGCACAACATTTATTCAAAAGTGAGCATTTTATTAATAAAATGTAATATAATACGATGTAATAAAACATAATAAAAACATGAAATAAATTAAAATAAAATGTGGCTTCATAATTACGACACTTGGTAATGATTGATCATTGAAAAGGATGCCATCAACAATGAATCAACTTTGACTCATTTACTTGGAGGAAATAACAATTTTTATCCATCCCTACAAAATGGAAATATTCAAAAGGAAAATACGATATCTATACAGCAAAAATAAGACTAGAGAATCCTCTAAGAGTAAAGTAAGACAGAATGTTAGCATGAAAAACAGAACATGTGGTTTCTTTAACATTAAATACTTAAAAGCATAAATAATAGCTACGAATATTGCTTTGAATAATTTCATAAAAAGTCAAAACAGGTTCAAATAAGTATTAGTGCAAGGTAAGAGGTCTTTATAGGACAGGGATAGGTGAAAGAAATATAAAAAGCATCATGCATAAGCCACCTGAATTAGAGGTACCATGATTGTCACCATCAAGTATGCTGTTCTCACTGTCGTGGCGTGACTGGTACTGGGCTGTGCGGCACAATGCATCGTACCCCAAAATGGCACCCACAGAGTCACCTGAAATTTGAGAGTGAGGGGGCATCCATTAATTACAAGTGACACATTTTGGGGGGGAGGGAGTCAAGCCAATTCTCACCCAATCTCACGTGCAGAAGAGGGGGGGTCTTGGCAAGTATTGCGTACCCATACAGCACACTTGGTGTAATACACATGTATTACACAAAGTGTGCTGTCTGGGTAATTTTTTTTCTGCAAGAAACAGTGTAAAATATTTACACTGTTCACATATGTGATTCTGGACTGCGACCTATGTAATGTTACTTACTAGTCTTAACTAATCTTAAATAAAAATAATTAAACAAATTATTTTTTTATCAATCCAATGCAATGAAGCAAAGATTAAAGTATTTACACTGAAAATATGCACTTTGAACAATCTTACATGAGATTAGAGAGCAGGGGAGGGGGTCGAACCAAATCTCATAATATCTCGCTAAGGAGGTAGGGGGGGTCCAAAAATCGCCAAAATCACCTCACGTAATGAATGGTTGAAGGTGGAGTTGTAAAAAGTTATGACTGGATATTATAGAAAAAATTCCACCATTACGTTAAGCTCTTACAGTCTTTAACACTCTGAAGTCTCTTGAAATGAGCATCATATAGATCCCAGAATCACAAGTGTAGTTTTGCTTTTCTCTCCCCAAGATTCGATTTTCAGTGAGAGTAGACTACAGACAGGGTTGTGACTACACATGCTTCATTAATGAGCAGCAAGTGGTAGCAACATCCAACTTAAATGCTGGTTTCCATGAACCATGGATGACCCCAAAGTTTCCAGATCCTGATACTATTGCGAATGGCAAATATGTAAAGAGTGTTTAATGGTTTGGAATATGTAGTTCATTTCAGGGAGAGGCAATCTATTGCAAGGAAGAGGTATCAGATCTGAGGAACCAGAGATGTGTCATAGACGAGACTCTGTAACTGATGTCAATATTGAATAACTTAGTGCCCATAAAATTCCACAAAAGTCAATTAAAGTATCATACCACCATCACTTATTGGAATGCGGTCCATTTAAAGACCATTGACCTAGCCATGTCAGAGTTGAATCCTAACAGGCAGCAATCAATGAAATAAATCATAAAATTATAACTACATAACCATTTATTTAAAAAATCTTCAGCAAAGGCAGATAAAAATGATTGCTACAATGCTTGTAGCATAGCACAGCACACTCCCGATTATCCTGGCTAATGATAGGGAGAGACAGGACGAATAATCGGAAAACATGGATAACCCAAACTTTTGCTTTAATGCCTTGTAATGTTCATAAGGTATGCAAAACAAACGAGATGCTAGTATTTATGCAATTATTCTGTTATTTAAGAGTGCTTCCCTGACTCATTAACCTTTTCCCTACTACACACGTATATATACGAGTGGACGTTTCCTGACCCCGGAGACGACGGCCGTATATTTACGTGTGAGATTTTCCTGGCCAGGAGAACGAAAGCCGTATATATACGTTTTCTAGCTGTCCCCCTTTTATGACGGTCGCAGGTGTACGACGTCTTTGTTTCAGGACCCAACCCTGTGGGATTTAGGCTTTACCCTCGGAATCCAGGAGCAGGTGCCTGGACCCCTAGTCTTTTATAACCCCTCTTAGCGGTAAGGAACAGCGGTCATACAATTGTTTATCCAGTCATTTTGCGAGATAAATAATTGTTCATTTCTCAAGAAAAATAAACTAAGAATTGTATTCTTTGTCCTTCGAACAGCATTTACAATTTTTAAACGAAATTCTACGATAGATATTAACTTATATCTCGAGTTATGTATAAACATCAACATAGAAATTTTTGCTGTATTAAATGCGTTAATATTGACCTTAGAACTTGACTTAAAATTTTACACTGCACAGAAAAAAATGAGGAATCCAATTCAAAGTCTGCAACTTATGTACAAGCAACAATTATCCATATGCTAAATACATATAAATAATACATAAGTTGACCGCGAAACAATGCCACAGGTATGGTCGTAAACCCAGAAAGGAGGGAGCACAACTACAATCGGAGTCCGAGATAATCGGAGTCCCATCGGAGAGGGGTCGAAAAAGGTTCCGCGAGACCCTTCTAAATGAATTTCCTCCAAAAATGCTCCGTACCACGAGAAAGAAGAGTCTCTTGGGGCTCAGTACAGCAGTAATGCTAAGACGAAAACTCCGCCGTCTCGAAAGGGTTAAGAGCTTTCTTTGCCATTTCGCGATCTTTTTAGTGACGACTCATTTAGTACTCATATTATTAATGCTCCATCTAAGGCCTGGTTTCGAAAACCACACATCCGTGGCTGTGTGATAACGGATACAGAAAAGTGGTTTGCACGAATGCTTCAAAACCACTGCTCGATGTAGGAAACTACACTGTTAGCCACCATGCCACATAGTCGCATCTCACACCAGTTGCTAGGGTTGCAACTGCTGCAGAACACGTATCCATAATCACAAAGCACGGTCACTCACTGCAAGGCTTAGAAAACAGGAACACGGTGCTCCCGTGAATGCAGCTAGCGTGCGATCACATCCGTTTTATGAAGGGGATTCTAACGGAAATAATAAGCCCGGAGTATCCCAGCATTAATGCAATACTTCCAGTGATTTTGCATCCAATTTCAGTTTTTTTATATGAACGCAGGAAATATTGAGCGAGAGTGAAAATCATGCATGGATAATCTGTAACATGGATATACCGCATCCGGATAATTGGGAGTCTGCTATTATTTGAAAATAGCGACAAAACCTAAATTTCAATTTTTTTAAATTTTCCAATGTTACCACAGAGTAAATTTCCTTTTGGTAAGATACCTATTCACAGAAATAAAATAAGTATAGTGTATTTTTATCTAGTAAATGTCCTTTTACTTAGGAATGTATTCTATTTGTTCCAAACTGGCACAGTTTGGTGCAAGGGTAATAAAAAATGTGTAAATCAAAAATTTACACCAGTTAAAGAATCTTATACATTTATGATTCATCTGTCAGTTCCATTAACCCTCTTAGCACTATCCTTCCTCCTGGGGTACAGACGAGAAATGCGGAGGGTATTTTCATAAAATGTAGCAACTAGGGAAAAAAATCAATACAGAGCTATTTTATTACATATCCATAAGCGTTGTTTTTAATTGATGAGGTTAAACTGGTTAATATTGACAAAATATTTTTATGTTTACTGAAATAAGTTATGGCAATGCAATGAGTTATAGCAAATTATATAATGGACTGCGTAAGGGCCAATACATTGCCCCGCCGCACTTTTTGCCCGAGCGGCAAAAGCCAATGCATTGGCCCGCCGCACTAAAACGGTTAAGAGAAAAAAAGACATATTTCATGTTGTTAACATACCAATAAGGCAAATTTGACCAGAAAAGCCACGCCCCTCTTCAGATCTCAAGAATTCTTGGTAGGCAGCATTAGCAGCATTTATGGTACGCGAAACAGCCTCATGATATTCCGGAGTTGACGTTGCAAAGATAGGGATGGCTCCAATTGGAATGGAATCATGAGTTACATGAGGAGTGTCTGTGCAAGATGGGGATACATCAAAGCTGTAAGGACTGAGACTGAAATATAAAATTTACCAACGAAGTAAATTAGAAAATTGTAGGCAAAATAATATTAATAGAATAAAGATATTTATTTCACCACCCAAAATTTACACCTAAATACATATAAACAGTGAAATTAGGTACCCCACAAGATACAATCTTTTGTAAGGGTTGCCATTCAACGAAAATAAGACAGTGACCGGCAGTACGCTTGACAAAATTGTTTTAAACAAAAGCAGCTCATCCATGATTCATCGTAAAAACAAGTGTCCTAATACAATGAATAAAAACTATGCTAAAAATTCAAAGCATTTATCAAATATCCAAAAAACCTTATTTTTATGAATATCACCAAAAAAAAAAACAAATTTTCATCTCCATCCATGAAAACATGAGACCACCTTAAAGAATGATGACCAGGAGCTTTCAAAAATAAAATACATTCTTCATATTACACTAGATCCATTGACAGAGGTGTGCAAAATATGTTTCAAGTGATTCAATTTTTTCTCATGAGACTAGGTTTCCACAAAATAAAAACAACATTTATCATTTAATTAAAACTTTTACATAATAACTGTATGTAACTGTACTTTTTACGTCTGGTGTTAGAGTAAAATAGGAGACTAATAGGATTAGGATTACCAGAACCACAGCTGCATTGGGTGGAAACCAGTCCTAACTTTTCTGTTAAGCCAGGTGAGGCTAAGATATATTAGATATATGTACTCCATGTTTGGTAGCATCAGGCACTGTCAGAAAGCTATTGTGCTGCAGTGGTAGGATTCTGACACTTAAACACAAAAGATAACAAAAATTCAATGAATAATCCAGTACACTCACCTTGAAAGAACTCCCAACCCTTCTGTACATATGGATGGACAAGAGACCAATTTTATGCTAATATGGCCAACCATGGATGGATAATGTTGTCTCATCACAGATTCAAAAGCTCCACGAAACGTAGTTACATCAGACTTCTTGGCAGTGAGGTCAACATTTACATCTGCCATAAAAAAAATAACATCCATCACTTAAAAAATAAAAACGACTAATAATAGACAGTGTGGAGAAGTTTCTGTGGAAGTGGTTTTTTGGAAAATGTGATATGTATCTCGCTGACTCTACTCTTTACTTCATTAAATTTCTTGATTATTGACTCAAATGCTCTCAGTAAAGCATAGAATTAGAATTAGAATTTTTTTATTTGTCCACAGTGATACAATACACTAGTTACACACTAGGCAGGTATATAGGACACGTCAAAATATCAAATATTAGTTTAAAGTACAATATACACATCGAATATAAAATTTTACACTGTGAAACCTTACATGCTATGTACTCAAATATTCATTAATGCTATAGAAGCATTTTTCAAGAAGATAAGTAAAAACAATTTTTTTAAATACAAGTATTCTATTTTCACATTTTATATAGGTAGGCAACTTATTATATAGTTTCGTGCACATTGCACGGGGTCCTTTGGTGGTATGGGTAAAATTTTTTTGAGTGACATGTAGATCATTACACTTTCTGGTATTGTAGGAGTGTATACTATTATTTTGAATGAAATCGCTAAGGTGTTGTTTTGCATAGATTGAGAAAGACATACTTCATCACATTGAATAAATACGAAATATACAATATCTTCAAGATAAATTTATTCATTTGTCATTTGTACATGTCAAGATATGTTGAGATACATATCAACGAACTGTTATCTTTCTGGAGGCATGAATAATTTTGCAATACTTCATGCATCCCTTTTTTCTAATGTTTCCCAAGGGTACTCTTTGCAGTGGGTACCAATCTTCATCACAGTTACCAATGTTCTCATCAATTCATGTTACAGGCATCCCCCGAGTTACGTAAGAGATGCGTTCCAGCAGACTATGCGTAAGTCGAAATTTACGTAAGTCGAACCTTTGTGTTGGCACTTCAGAGATTGCTGTATAACAAGTTGTATCGTACAGGAATGAGCGCAACCACATATGCCACCACATCCATCGCTAGAACTGCAAATTTTCACGTTGATTATTGACTTGGGATTTATAAGCGATTTTTCTACAGAAATTAATGAAATTTCCTTCGAGGAATGACAAAAATGGGTCACTTTGTTATTTTTAGCACGTAAAAAACTCTATAACTATTCGATATTTTTTCTACCATAGGTTGTACAAGCGAATATATACTTCTTCGCGCTCGCATTCGAAAATTAACGTAATCATTTGAAATACGGTTATCGCTTACGTAAGTACGGATTTACGTAAGTCGAGACATACGTAACTCGGGGGATGCCTGTATTGCATTTGTTTTTGAAAATTTCCTCAAGTATTTCAAGAACACACGGTGATGTTCCACCAGTGAGCATCCAAGTAATCACAAAAACAAACTAAGAGCCGATTTCCAAATCTAAAAGTAAATCCACACATTACGAATTTATTAAAGAAAGAAAAAATGAAAGGCATTGCTTACCTAGAACACTGCCGGCATGAAGAATGAGAAGCAGGACAGTTGTACCGGAAGATGTCTGTGATTGATCTGAAGAAGGAAAAACAGAGCCAGAATGATGGTGGTAGTGATGATGTGCAGGAGACATGGTTGGGGACGCTGGCAAGGAAGAGGATGTGTCCAACACAACTCCCTGCACCGGCCTCGCAGCACGCTCACTAACCATTCGCTGGAGGAATGAGTGGTTGAATATGCTGTCTGCATTTCAAAGGAAGACAAATAAAATTAAGAGTACATACTAAAAAGTGGAACCACATTTACAGCATCAGAGAGTAAAATAACTATTAGGTGCAATGGAATTTCAAAAAGGTTCAAATAACCAGAAAGGCAAATTAGAAGCTAAATAAAAGTGATTCTACTCATTTGGGAATCAAAACTATCACTACAAGGAATAACTATGAAGAAAAAAATGGTCACCGTTAAAACCAAACCCATTTTATTCTTCTTTTGAAGAAGAAAAGGATATACTATAGACTCAAATGCCATTCATAGAAGTTCATTACATTTGCTGAAGTTCAAAACAAAGACCTTAACACAATTCCATTATCATCCATTTCATTTTAAAATCTATTACCTAATGCCATAAGTAACAACCAACTCAAATCCACAGCATAGACATTGCAGAGTCAAACGGTACAAAAATTAATGGAATTGGCCAATTTTGACCATTAAGTTCCAGAGTTATTGAGACAAGGAGTTTTATACAATTTTAATTGTGGATACACTTCCCAGCCAATTTTCACAAAACATTACTAACTTCAACAATAGTATTTCAATAAACACACACAAATATTGCAATGAACAATCACAAACTACACACTCATATATTTTGGAAGACAAGACACATCTAAAAGTAATCTCGATTAGTTTTGTCAGGAGAACACATGCAATAGTGGATTGTCGTGTAACCAAAATTTCAGCAGTAGTTTTAATAGCAAAAATTTCTTCCAGATGGAATGCGATATGTTCTCATATTTTACTGATCAAATGTAACCAGATCAATAAACATGTATATGCAATAAAAAGACTTTTTATTTCATGTAGTTTAAAATTAACTGGGAAATTTTCTTTAAGAAGTAGTGTAGAATACAAATTATAATTATTTTCTCAGTAAAGCGTATTTATAATAAAAAACTAAGTGATCAAATACCTAGGATTTCAGTTCACTAAAATTTATCATTAATTTCAGAAAAGCATGGACGCGAAATAAAAATGGAATTATTATTAACGGAAATATTCAGCAGGTAAAAAATATTATAATATTCATTAAAATATGGTTAATGAATCGGTTTTATTTGGAACATAGCAATCCACTGATTAACTAAAAAAATATGCCTTTATAAAGACATAAATCAAGCCTTTTGAGGACAAAAAAATTGGGTTTCAATTCAATGGTGAATTGAAATGCATCATGCATGCATTATGATTAAAGAACAGAATATAAATATCTTCCATTACTGAGAAAGGCAAGCTTTACCTAATAAATATAAAAATTAATGACAAGGCAACAGGCTGACTAATTTCTTGATAATTGGATGGAATACATTGAAAGTCACCAAATCTGTATCTTCTCCACGCAGTATTGGGCTGATATTGTAGATGGTAATTTGTACCAGCCATTGTAACCCCAGTTTCAATTTAATACAAACAAAATACATACATCAAACTGAACAAAAACATACATTATCCAACACCAAAACCCAGAGAGGACAAGTTAATAAGTAATTCCTACAGGAGAGAACAAGAAATTTGCTCATGGCAATATATTTTAGCTAGACAGCCTTCTTCAGAACCACATGTGCAAATAAATAATGGTGCAATGAAGACAAAAATGAAAAACAGTTAAAAGAAAATTGGTAATGAACATAATGACGTAGTAAGCTTCAAGAATGAATGACTGCTTTATTTTCTTCAGCTGTTAAATTAGTCCTTATCACGTAAGAATTTGAGATGGATGTAAATGCATGCATTTTGAAGCAAATAACACCACTGAAGAACTATTATGATGAGACTGAGAGCTTTTGTCACAGAGTAAAGCTGTGCTAGATCATTGATGCAGCAATTACTGCAATTCCTAGAGTAAATTCATGCATGGAATTACTTTCCAGTCATTGTCAAATGAAATTAATTTTCCAGGTTGGGAAATAAGGCTTCCCCAGAGGCATTACATTCCCTGTCACTCCCTAAAGGAATTCTTCACATAACTCTGATAAAAAAACAGTATTTTCCATTTGGGAGATAAATATCAACTACACATACTTCATTAGAACATGCAAATGCATAGTGAACATCTGCTTCTAAAAGCACAGTCAAATACCACAGCATACCCTTCACAAAGATGACAATAACAGTCCAAGAAGACAATTCAACTCTACCAAAACACTAACCTAAAAACATTAGCACAACATCAATTGATTATTGATTAGTATAAGCCACTTCACAATATTTTCTGTCCTACATATCTCACACTGATAAGTCCAACCAAATGCCTGGAGCAAGCACAAAAATATAGCTGCTGTCGGCAGCAAAATGATGTGTCGCTGTACTTTGCAAATTTATATCTGGGCTTCAGTGAATGCTATAATAATGAATAATACGTAATTTTAAAGGAAATTTTATTTTTAATTCTGATTTTTTTGTTTTATGAAAAATTCAAACATGTAGACATGCCAGAGCAGTAAATTACTCCGTGCACCGTAAAATTAGGCATTTTGTCAACTTCATGAACTTTGTAACTCAGCCTCGGGAAAACTACTATGCCTACAGCATTCATCCTCCACAGTAAGTAGCATACACCAATGCAGATTAATAAAATGGCTTTTGATTGTTTTTAGCATGCATATTTTGTTGTAAAATAACGAAAATGTTTAAACAATATCTTGCCCTACAGTTTACCCCAAAAGAAAAAAGAAAATTGATAGCAACACTTCTTAATTTATTTTTTATTTTTCTATTTACACATTTTCGTTATTTTACAACAAAATATGCATTCTAAAAATAATCAAAAGCCATTTTATTAATCTAAATTAATGTTTGCAAATGTGGAAGATGAATGTTGTAGACGTAGTAGTTTTTCCTAGGTTGAGTTACAAAGTTCATGAAGTTGACAAAAAAGCTAATTTTACGGTGTGTGGAGTCATTTATTGCACTGGTGTCTCTTGATTTTTGAATTTTTCATTAAACAATAAATAAATCAGAATTAAAAATATAATTTCCTTTAATACCTAACTCCGAGGAAGGTGGTAATGCCACCGAAAATTCAGTTATTAATGTGAGTTTTTATTCTTTATCTTGTGTGTTCTGTGATACTGCCCATCCTAGGGTTTTTTGCGTTATTTCCTTTAAAATGATGTATTACATATTTATTGTTAAAGCATGCACTTAAGTCCAGATATAAATTTGCAAAGTACAGCAGTACATCATTTTGATGCCGACAGCAAAACAGGAGCAAACTTTCACAAACTAATAAAAGGCCTATCTTTATACATTTTGTACCTCTCTGCCAAGGATTTTCACTATTTCTGGTCTCGGCAAGCCATTCACTGTAGCCAGAGCTACTGAAATGATCAGGGGTGTATAAAAAATACTGATTTTTTTACTTTGACTCAGAGCTCACTTGAGGTGAAAAGTTATGCTGCACAATACACAGAGAGAGGGGAAACAAGTGTCAGCACGGATAAAGGAAATAATATTACAATTTACAATTACAACAATACAATTTTGATTTTATCAATTAATGATTAGGCTGTTAAAAAAAATTCAACCAGGTGGGTGGGCTGGTTAATGTAAAGCCAATCACATTCATTGAATGATATCAGAACATATTCCAAAATTAATGTGTAGGTGGCATACTTATGGAAACAGTGCTTTCTGTACACATTTTATACAACACACCATCCACCTCCACCCAAAAGCCAGATTATACAACATAAATACTAAGCTAATTTCCAAACATTTCACTATTCTTAAGAAAACGTTTGAGTCTTGGTACGTCCATGCATAAGGGTAATAAATCCAAAAAAAAGGTGAACCACAATCAGTGAAATAAGTATAATAAGCTGTACAGTTTTAACGAGGGAAAATTTTCATTTGAAGTCGAGTGCGCTCATGCGAAAGGTCTCTGATCATGCAGAATTTCCATTCCTCTTCAAAGGACATACCTTGCTTATTTTCATCGTTCAGGTTATCTGCATCAGCCACACCCTCTTCAGAAAGGAGCTCCATAGAGCTCCACTTGTTCAGTGAAGCTGAATCACCCAGCTCTGAGAATAGATACAAAACCTTCATTCCATTAGCCACTGAATGAAAAAAATGCGGGTTGCACTAAAGACGAAAGTTTCTATTTCAGTGCTTAACTAATATTGTGAGATGATGCCGGCAAATTAAACAAATGACCTACTCACTAAAGTTAAGAACTTTTCTCAACCTATAAATTATATACAATCAAACATAAAATGCAACAATTCAGGTTAAAATTTCCACTATTTATATCCACCATTCACATGCTCTAGACTAAGGCATACCAAACTGTAACCATTCACATGTTCACTGACAATAAAAATAAAGGTGAAGAAAGTAGCTACAATGCTTACTTAAAGTAGAATTATACTCTTCTCCCTCTACATTATCACTGCTTTGCTACCAATACAGAGTACAGTTTCTTTAACAAATAACTGTATCATACCCAAGAAAGAAAACAAAGGTTAAAAATGACTAGGCTAAAAATAATAGACAATATCTGATTTATTTAATTATATTTGCTTAAAATATAGATGATGCAAAAAAAGATTTCAGCACTGTATCCTTGAGATAAAGAGTTCTTTGAAATTAAACAAATGACAATATTGAGATATTGTGTAGCTCATACTGGGACAGAAAAATGAGTAAAATGTATGTCAAAACTTGCTTTTGTACAAAAACGATTTCCAAAGGAATAAATAATTATGTGCTAAACACGCATCTTTGTAGCAAAAAATAAACTTTTCCATTCCATAACATCTAATAAGTACCATTTATTACTGAATATAAAGCATCAGCCATTCCATAAAATTGAAAGTGATGTGAGTTAAGCCAATACCATCACACACTGGATTATGATATCATCAACAAAACACAAGTAAAAATTGTTTCTCTGAAATGGCAAGGCTATCTTTATCATATCTAAAACCTTCCAACTGAGAATCTTTAGATAAATCTGAATACATGTAATAATTAACAAACAGAAAAGGCTATACAAAGAGGAAATTTTACAACAATAATGTACAAAATTTTTCAGAGGAACACTGATTAACAAATTAACCTTTCCTTTGCAAAGAAATCACCTTACACTCACTTAAAGTAAGTAAGCACACACATTCACAAAGAATTGTGACAAATCCAATACTGAAGATATAAAGCCATTTGAGGAAAATAATCATAATTCAGGCCTAACTTAAAATGATAATGAAAACATAAAGAAAAAAATAGCAATGCCAATTTAGTATTATGTCACAGGGATGGTAAATGTATGTTCTTCTTGTATATGTATATTCTTCATGTAGCAAGGTAAGGAGGAAAACTTAGTTAAAATGTCACAGAAATAGCAAAGCATTTAACCTACTCTTCAAATTCCCACGATTATAGTTGCTCTTCAGGTCACAACATTCATAAAATGTGAAAAGGCTGGAAAATAACCATCACTTACACTGTGAGAGGACTAATGAACGTGAACCATGAAAAGATGAGCCTCAAAATACCATAGGGGCAGGACAATAAGTGATGCAAATGGTCCGCTATTCCTATATCTTACGGTTTATTTTTTCATGCTCCAATTTTGCCAGTTCCATCACAAGATACAAGGTGATTATGTTCCAGTCTTAAGCCTTTTCA
Organism: Ischnura elegans; assembly: GCF_921293095.1. Taxonomy (NCBI): domain Eukaryota; kingdom Metazoa; phylum Arthropoda; class Insecta; order Odonata; family Coenagrionidae; genus Ischnura; species Ischnura elegans. Next base: position 81,699,132 of record NC_060250.1, read on the forward strand.
TTAAATGACAATCACTTGGCAAATAATATTCAACTTCTAAAAGATACTCTTCTTGGAAACTTAGGGATGGCTCTTTCACAAAATATATGAAAAGGAGTTCTAACCAAGCAATGTGTTTTCATGTTTTCTTGATCAATACATACACCTACTTTTTATTCGCCACAAGAATATCTCAAACCAAATCTTTAAACTCAAAATTATTTGCAAAACTTGACTAATCTCAGAAATACACGGCTCCAAGCACTGACATCAACTGTCGATGCAAAATGATGGTTATTTTCATGGTATGCTCCAATCTAAACTAGGCTTTCCCATAGGAATAATAATAGTGCCTGATTGTGCTCTCCACAAACCACAGATTAAAATTTCAATGTTAATATTAGGAATTCTTTTCCAAAGTTTAATCTTTTTTAATCCCAGTAGGTAGCCCAAGTACTCATTATCTCTAGGAACTGCATTAGAAGGGGAAATAAAAAAATTACACGAAGACACTGAAAAAACACCATCAAGCCCAGTAAATATGAATTCTTTTTCCAACACTTTCCACACTTTGAATAAGTACGTACCCTTAATGACAGGGATAACCAACCCAGCTGGCCAATATCACCAGCAAGGAGGTCAGAGAAGATTGAGTTAGAGAGAGCCACAAAAAGAATGAAGAAAAAAAGAGAGAAACAAGACAGAATCAGCAATTAACCTGACACATGCTTCTTGTAATGATAACAAATCTAAGTAACACCTGAACCAAAAGGTTACTCACTATGCCTCTGGCTCATGGCTTGTTAAACTCCCACATCACCTCAAGGGTTAAAATTGAGCAACTAGTGAGTTTAAACAGTATATACAATACTCCTACCACAGTTGCACATGAGTGATAATGGAAAAGAACACCACATCATTGACTGATGTGCTGCCCTCCAGTGGATGAACACCATATTGTCATAAAAACAATAGAATTCAATTACGTACAAAAATGAACAGCACAACCGCATAATTTATCAGAGTACCCCTCCAAAAAACCTCATATGCATTTAGTATGGTTCAAAATACTGGTAATAGTTCACCACTGACTCCACTGAAACAACACAGTGGCAATGCTATATTTTAACAATGCTTTAAGCTCAAACTTTAGAAGTGTAGCTAATACTGATATATTTACATTGATATATAATCCCTCAAAATGTATATAAATAGGTAAACATTACTAATACCTTTCCACTTAATTTTTGTTAACACCAAGAAGATACCCATGATTCACAATCATTAAGGCTAAAGGATGCAATCTGACTTATCCAGTATTAATTGAGATGTGATGGCTTCATGGAATGAAAACATGCTCTACAAGCTAATGAACGTATTTTAATATGAAAGTTTTCATAACATATCTAATTTTCAGTACAGATATGTAGTCATATAAAGCCATATTTTCTACTAGTAAAAAATACTATGTTTCTCTGCACTAAAGTCATTGTACATTCACTACTCAACTGCATGATAAATCACCAAAGTTCCAGAATGTAATGCGCAACATAAATTAAATCAAGAGTAATTAATGATAATATTTACAATCTCCACTCAAGAGAGGATGATGAGTAGATAGATGAAGCTAATTAGTATGTACACAGTTGATGCCATTTCTGCCAATATGGTAAGTAGACTCCACTCTATCCTAGGTTTTCATCAATGTGGAACTAATTTACAAGAACACATTAATGTAAGTTTCCTCGGACTTAGATCCTGCAACCAAGCAGGTCAGCAAACAAAAATTATAAAATGACTGCCTTGATATTTTGGGTCCACCAGCAAGTAGGTAAAAAAATGTCAGTGAGAGATCATAAGTGATTAAGGCATGAATGATACAGGGGAAAATATTAGAAACATGTATGATAAAATGGCAGCTGACTAAAATTTGGATGTAATCCAAGGTGACAAAGGATAAAAATACTTTAAAAGGTATTTAATACTTATAAACAGTATCATGCTCACAAACAGACCTCTGAGTGAGAGAAAAGATAGAAATAATAATCATCAATAAGTGGAACATTTACGATAATGAAATTGAATACATGTACCTATGCAATTCACAAAGCAATGAAAAGATGCAAAAATTTGCTGCACACAAGGATAAAGCATCATTTTCCATTGAAAATGTATTACTTTCCTAACTTGACTAATGGATTTTCAACACTTTTTCGACGGTTTACAAAATCAAATAAATGGGAGATATGTACTAACAAAATCAGGATGCAATATTAATAAATGGAGGAAGTACTTTATAAAAATAATCAATTTGAAGATAGATAACAGGTTGCATACATATTCACTTCAAATTAATTATTAAGAAAACAGGTTAATAAGCCTTTGAAGCTCCATTTTACAATGTGCTAGAATGAAATTTTGGTGATTTTCAGCACACTGCTCTCATGGTATTGACCATAGGCATGCCCATCGTATCATCATCAAATGCAGAAAAACGGCCAAATGCCTCACTGATTAAACCTATGAAATCTTAAAATATGATATATGGCATGCACACTCAAGCATTAATGTGAAATAATTCCAAAGAATATGCAGAAAACTTGTGCCATTACAATGAGTGATATTAATAATTGACATTGGTGATTGATAATCACTCACTTAATGCACCAGGCAGTCACAAACTAGTATGGTGATCAGTGCATTCTGAACAATCACCAATTACTGTATAATACAAAAGTTCCAATCAAAAACAAATACAGCAGTAATAAAATAATACAGTAATTAAATGATAAAAAATAATTATACTAACACAGAAGAGTAAAAAAACATTAAAACGAAGCAATAGAACCATTATTGGATACGGTGAGATGGGGATTTTTAAATAAATTATACCATGATTTTCATTTTTGATATACATATACACAATCAATCCCTCTTTCTTCAGACAGTAAGAATTAAAACAGCCAAGCTTCAATGACAAGGGTTCATAATTACTTGGCTAAGATAAAATGATTTTGAAGTCTATTCACTCAACATAACATATTTTATGCAACCATTGTTCACATGAGCTCTAACAGTATGGGACTATATGACTTCACAACAGAGCATGTGCACGCTCCATTTCGTCTATTTCAACCATACATGCTAAAAACCATACAGGAAAAAAAGTTTGTCAACACAGCATGAGATGATCACTGGAACATCAATGCATGTACGACAGACTTTTGTCAAGGAAATTGAAAGAATTGCCAACTCAGTAAATATCATCGACATCATTTAAAAATTCACCTTCTGAATGACCATTTTGGATCTACAACTATGAGCACAGCTATAAAATTTCTATGCTGCAGGTTAAGGAATACAAGCAGCCATAGGGGCTTTTCTTCTAATGCGACAGAATTTCATAACAAAGCACTATGGATATTTAAGTATAAAGGGTATGACAAAATATAATAGGCCTATTTCACCTTGCCCTGGTAAGCAAGGACAAACTTCATGAGTTACTTTAATGAGTAAGAAATACATATAAAATATAACCACAAATCCATTAAATTGTAGGGAAGAAATTCAGCCTTAAACTTGCACAGTAAAAAAATAATTTTATTGCACAGAATTAATTTTTCATGCACATTACTTTGGCCATTTTTAATAAATTATCGAGACTGTGAAATGTATAAACACCATTAACACGACAAAAATAAAGAGATATTACTATTTATTTTGGACTTAAGAAAATAACTATTTTCCAAAACAAAACTCTTCCCAAGAAGGCCATGCGCAAAATATTTTTTAAAGGAGCATTTTCATAATTAAACACTATTGTCAACCTGGATTACTGACTGATCGATGGAGATTTGGGGGGATGAAGCCTTTTAGCAACACATAAATGTTAAAACAGCAGTACGAAGTGATGATTGTGTGAGGACTAATTACCAATACATCATGTGATCATGACCAGATTCTGTGCCCGAATAAAAATCAAATGAATTCACACAAACGGATGAAATATGCCAAAAAAACAATTATATTATTTTCAAGACTCTACACATTGATGAATGTCACTACACTGGTATTTGGTAGCACACTGGTGATATTTTATCACAAAGGGAGTAATTGGCTTAGTAGCCTCGACCATTTGCACACTACAAGGGCAAATGAAAATTCTTCTAGATTCATCCTTTTTCATTATTCTTTGGGAAACTACATCTGATAAATAGGCAAGAGAGCGAAGCATATCTTCTCTGAAAATGGCATATCTCCAACTTGAATCCCGCAAAAAGTAAAGTCTTGATCATTCAACTGAATATACTATCAAAAATTCATAACCAATCTTGATGGAAATTTTAAAAAATGATTCTAGACTTTCGCAAAAAAGTTTGAATATTTTTTTCTTAAAATGAAAATGAATAACATAAGAATTTATTGATCTCTTTGATTACATTTAAAAATACCTCCAATGATCCACACAGGCTCTAATAGCACTGTCACAGTTACTTTAATCAATAAAGCATTATGTAGCATCTAGCACTTAGAGTAAAACAAAATTACATAAAAAAGCTTGAGTTGAGCAAGGCATTTATTCTTAAGGTTTTTAAGCGCAACCCCTTATCTTGAATGGGTCATCTCACGCTTATGCAATCAGTAAACTGACTCACCCCTATTAACTTGTCGTACTTTGTTTCCAGGAGCTGTCCGGAAGAAATGCATAGCATAAAAATACACTCTCACACAATTTATAATTGAACTTCAATTTATTCCTAAATGAGTCGTCCTTTTAACACCTATTTTACACATCCTAACCTATATTTTACAAAGATTTAAAATACCTGGATGGCATAATTTCTGACCTTAATAATTATAAAATAGATTGACCAATCTAAATTAGCCTAACTACCCTTCACAGGGAAACAGATAAGGTGATTGCAGGTTTCTTATGAGTGTACTGTAGCGAGTAATATGATCTTTTTAATTATGCTGTTGAACTTCTGAGGAGGACTTAATTGTAAAAAAATACCCACATAAGAATTTATGAAAAATCTAGGTAAAAAAATGCAGTGTTTTCCAATTAAATATCGGAAATAGAAGTGATGAGGAAGTTACAAATATAAGGGTGAGGAGGTAATGAGGATGACTGAAATCATCATTACCAGAAAAAGACTGAAAATAAGGACTAAGACAGAAGATAAGGATGATATGTAGGGGAGGGAGGTGAAAGTACAAATTTACATACGTAATATTAAAATTCAAAATCATGAGTATATAATCAAGAAGCTGTATACTTATTGGATAAGGCTGATTGTATAGACAACAGATGAGTTATAAATATTATTACACCGCATTGAGGGCACTTTGTGGTAGACAGTTTGGTGAATGTTTACACAAGCATCAATGTTAAAATTACATAGTGTCATTCACAGTTCCTTCAAATATTTGAATTAATGATTAGAGTTCATTGCAAGATAAAAATTCTAGTTCAAATATGTGTTCATGATATACATACAAAATGATATCCCTTAAAATATTTAAAAAAATTAATTTTCCAGTCAAGGTAATCAAGACTCTACTGCAAACGGATTCAAGGACAGACTGCCTCAAATTTTATCATCTAATTGAACAACAGAATCAGTTTTAAATCCTTTCATAAGATCCACGACTACATCCTCAGTCATAGATAGGAGGCTATAGAAACTTCAGCATGTTTTTTTTAACATTGCACATATTAATTCTCCAATACAGAATAAAATGAGAGTGAATAACATTAATTATAATATCTCATCCTATGCATTACTGCGACAAAATCTCCCAACACTAGGTTATTCATGTGATTGCTACGGTTACAATTGGCAAAGAATTCAAGTGAACAAGAATTCCTATAAATTCTCCTACATTTAAATATTTTGAGATCATTAGATCACACATTTCAATATTTCCAAAAAATTAACGTTACAAGCCACCATTGTTGACGTAGGTAATGACAGCCATTGAGTGGAAAGATCAATTGCAACCCATACTGAAAATTTTTGTAGATGAATGCACTGCCTGGTTTGGATCTGATTTGGAACAGGATTACAGGATAAAACCAGAACCATATGAGAATTCGTAATAGGAATTGTAATAAATTGCCACATCTGGACCTAATATTGGTGCAAAAAAGGTAGAATGCTGAACTTCTAGCGTTTGCACAAAATTCTGCCGAAGGTCCACAAGGTCGAGTTGTATATTGTTTTACTCATTGCTTATTCGACTACAACAATCAATCATTAAACATTGCTTGAACATAAACCTTTAGCTTCTATGGTCGAAAGAGTGAAGAAGAAAAGGCGAAACACTATGAGAACGGCAAAATGGTCGTCTTCCCTATCAATTGTCATGGGCAAAATATTTGATTGGTGCATTTCATTGTATATTTTATAGACAGAACAACATTTTCGCATTACAAATAACTTTTTAAAATTAAATTTTACCGATTCTTTGATTTTTAAATGGCCCTACGGTAGATTTCAACTTCCGAGGTGTAGAAGAGTAAATGAATGTCAAAGTTACAAATGCTTTATAAAAAAAATATTTCCAATCTTTTCATTTAAGGAAATGTTGATATTACTCCTACTACTTAAAATAACCCACAAAGACGACAATCGCCATTTTGATAGCGTGCATTTCCACGGGGCGATTTTTTTGTTTTTGTGGTATATTTTAAGTAAGAGGAACAATGTAAACATTTCCTTACATGAGAAGTTTATAAATATTTTTTACATAAGGCATAGGTAACTTCAATATTCATATGCTCTAATACATCTCGGAAGTTGAAATTTACCTTTTGGCCATTTTAAAAATTATGGAATGGGTAAAATTTTATTTTAAAAAGCTCTTTGTCATGCAAAGATGCTGTTCTCTCTATAAAACATACAATCAAATATTTTGCCGTTGACGAGACGAAGAAGACAACCATTTCACTGTTTTCATTGATTTTCGTGTGTTCTTCTTTACTCTTTTGACTGTAGAAGCTAAACGTTTACTTTCAAACAATATTTAATGATTCACTGTTGTAGTCGAATAAACAATGAGTAAAACGATATATGACACGACCTCACGGAGCTCCGGGAGAATTTCATACAAGTGCTTAAAGTTCCACGTTATACCTTTTTTGCAGCGATAGTAGTGGTCTGGGAATGGCACTAAATCCATTAAAATTTTTCTAGAAATGCTCATGATGGACATGTCCAATCTCCATTGACACTTTGAGGGTGGTCTGCTTCAAAGGGGTGCCATCACTCCTGGTGGGACATCATTCAATACTATTAAAAATCTGTCAGTTAAATTCTGCTCATTGGGTTGATTAATATTTTAAATTCTTCTTCTTTTAGGATAGGTTGGATGAATTAAATTAAATTTTCTGTTTCACTCAGGTGGAAAAATTTTAAATTTTAAAGTCAGAGGCGTAATATTACGTATTTAAGCTTTTTAGTGTGAAGTGATGCAATTTTATTAAGTATGTACAACTTAGGCAAATGTAAGGTGGATGACAGCAGATTGACCAGAGTACCCTTAACTCATTTAACTTCTTGCATATATGGTATCAAAATACACTGAAGTTATGCAGAAAATACCTCCCTGAATTTTCATTGGATGGCATTGAAACTGCTTAAACCTCCTTTCAAACTAAAAATATTTTTAAATACACATGTTTATTTTTACTGTCTGCCTTCTCACATTCAACTCTACCGCTACTGCATGATAAAAGCAGGCCTATGCAAAAGGAATAGAGCACACACTCACTATACCTCGAGAGGCATTCATTTTGTCTACTTGGTACCTTTAAAATATATATGTACATCCTTTCGAAACCTTCACTATCACATACACTAACATTAAGGAACTTCTATTGTGAAAGAAATCAACCAAATATATCTACACATATGATTAGTAACTCTACAATTGACAGTTACAGCAATAAAAAATCCAAAAAGACAAAAATTATTTTTTAATGGTCAATCCAGCTTTAGTTTGTTTAAAATTATGCATGGATGAATGAAATTAGATGTTTTTTTCAATTCTGATGACCATAAATCATTTAATGGTATGATCTAGGTCCATACAAAATTTATGTCTACCATACGGGGAATCAAGAAATGCCAGAGGCAAATTAAAGTCTTCGTTTTAACGGGGCTATCCGTAAAAACTTCATCCTGAAGGGTATACAACACTCTGCGCAGAAATATAATTTATGTATTTCCCTCCAATATTTAAAGAAATTGGAAGAGATGACCATTAAGCTTAAGTTCTCTCCACTTCCATAACCTAACGTGAGCAGCGATGAGACTTATAGGATATAAAGGGCCTTTTTGGGAATGAATATCACTCCAACTCATCTTATTGGTCACCCACTTTCTGCCTTTCAGTTAAGAAAATAACCTCTCCCACTTGTGATTACGGCGTCTACCCGACCTTTGGCACAAAGACTGAGCTCGATAAACATCCCGTCATTGAATGTGATAGCAGTAAGAGTAAAGCCTCCTCTGACGCTCGTATTCTCTGAGATGGCCCGGGTAATATTTAGGGAAATCTTTCCCGTTTGCTAGACATGTCCAAGATAATTCACGCTATCACACCTGCCTTGCAATCTCAAAACATCGCAAAATGCACAAACACGGTTCTTAACTCCGCAATAAAGCCATCGCCGTCCACTTTAGAGAAGTTTTACCGTTCGTAAGTGATTTCCATCACCGTCTTGGAGTAAAGATCATTGCCCTTGGGACTCATCAAACAAAGAAAAAGCGAGAAGAAGTAGAAATTCATGGATATTGCGCAAGTTTTAGTTTTTCAAGAGCATCAAAAGAATAAATGGTATTCCTTAGATTGGTGACCTCACTACATCGGTCTTAGCAATGCAGAGAACACATAAAAATCACTAGTACATTCAAATCTAAATCCGAATCCTTACGGGCGTCCCCCGTCGATGATTTTATAGATGGCGCTCAGGGAGGGAAAAATCCACGCTGATAATTTTTTTTCATTACGGCGGTTCCGCTATATGTAAAATGCGGCCATTAAATGCAATCGCTTGTGCTTGCATTTTACACACGTCGAGACATGAGTAACGGTTGGTTATTAATCGCGTGCTGCTTATGAATGGAAAATGAGACAACTTGGAAATCTAGCGAATAATGATTTACGTTCTATCATAAACTCCTGAATTTGGTGTCATAGTTAGAAAAAAATAATGACCACGTCAAATTGCCTCATCCCTAGGACCGTCCATCGAATGAAAATTAGCGGGAGTAAAATACGAATACAAACTGTTGACGCCGCGTTATTCACAATTTATGACAATTTAACACAACATCGAACACCCCCTAAAGGCCGTTTTACACGGTACACGGAATTGCGCAGGCTAGAGCTGCATTTATTTCTAAAATGGCGCGGAATTGCGCGAATGCATGGACGAAATTAGAACGGGGGCTATTTTGCCGTCTCGCATCCACGCATTCTCGCATGTGTTCTAGCAATTCACCGCTTTACACGACGCAATTTTGATTGCGCCTTCGCACGTACGCCAGATTGCGCAATTCCGTGTACCGTGTAAAACGGCCTTAACAACATTTAAATTTAGCAATATGATTCCTGGGCTGTTGAGTAGGTCTGCTCAGAGGGGTATAAGATAGGCAGTTTGCGTCTCTAAGACCTCCAAATCGTTCTCAGCGTTCATGAAGGTAAATGACGCGTGAGGAATGAGATAAAATTGTGCCGAGTAGGTACTTAAATACCCCAAGTTGGCCCACTTCGAATGACAATCCAATTGAGCTAAAGCTCCACTACGTGCTTTCCCTGCAAGGTGAATGGTACAGACATGGGAATTCTATTTCCGAAAGCACGCCATCTCGAAAGTCGCTATTAATAATTATCTATTGAAAAAACACACATAAGTATAGCCTTGAAATCCATCTAGCTAAGGTACCGTTAAGCTCTGAAACAGTGCTGACACTTTGGTGCGGCAAACATTATGAGTGGACTGATCAATGAACACTTTTTGTTTGCGTGTTTTCAACCACGTCAGGAATTCAGGCCTCAAGTGTATACACATACAAGAGCGTTCAAGGTGGCTGCGCAGACACCAAATGCTTAAGCCAACAACGAAACTCCAAATTCAGTATTGTCGCAGAATTGTAAATAGATTTTATAAAAATACTTCTCAATCCTCGTGAGTATTTAATTAATGGAAATAAAATTCCCGGTCGAAGTAAACAACACGAATACAAGCTATCTTCACTGCAGCCAATCAGACCCGCTACGAGTTATCTTACTTCGCTATTTCCATCTCGGTCTCATTCGCAGAAACCGATAATCGCTTGTGTATACATTTCCTCTGCCAACGAAACCCTGTTAACCATAGTGAGAAAAGAGAAATACTGCCGAAAACGGCCTCGTGGGCGTCTCCTCGAAGCTATGCTAACTGAGGGGAGACCAAGAAAATGAAAGGGTACATGAGATGAAAAAATCTGCGAGGTAAGTGACCAAGTCAATGCACCCATGAGGATGAGGGCAGGGTGATATCATTTAATCGTAGATCAAGGAACCTGATCGAAGACGGAAGACAGGATGTGTGACGGATATACCTGGAAGTTAGATTCTGACCTGAAATTGCGGAAACCTTACCTTCTAATACTGCCAGGGAAGATATGGTGACATTAGGGGTTCTCGGCTGGTGACAAAATTTGAGGACCCTCATTTTATCTTTGAAAAGAATCAAGGTAACAGAAAAAATCTGGAGGACCCTACACGAACACCGAGCACGCTGAGAAAGGCAGGCATATGAGAATGCCTACTTCACCAGTAATGACTAATATGCAAATTCACTAATGAGCTTATATGGTAATGACCACACCTGACATCCTGCCAGGGGCGATCTCGCCCATAAGACCTTTTTGAAATCAATTTGGAGGCCCCTTATTTCACAGGTGAGTCGAAATCAGGTGTCTCAGGAGAGTCTTGGTGGGGCCTCAGAATAAATATAATCAAGAGCGCCCAAGGTGGTTGCGCAGTAAACAATATCTGAGGGCACATTGAAATCTCGGCTTCAGAATTACAATGGGAAATAGAATAAGTAAGCGTATCAACAACTAATAAATATATCTCCTTAAGATCTAACAACTTCTCCTTCTACGCGAGTTTTAAATTTAATGGAAAAAATTCCATTCGAAATACACAACATGTAAACAAATTATGTCGCGCGGCCAGCTATGTAGTCAGCCAATCAGACCCATTCGCACAGATACAATTCACACATTACGTGATCTCGGATTTTTCATATCCATCTTGACAGCATGCGCGGAAGCCCATTGTTTCTATTTACTCTGAGGGCCGGGCTCGTGTGAGCCCACAGCAAGGGATCACGGAGACAACCAAGATAAAATATAAACTACAAATGGTAATGCGGACACATAAACATAAAACTACACTACCGACCATGGTTTCGACACACCATGCCACCTTGAAAATGACATAGATTGTCGAAACCGTGGTCGGTAGAGAGGTTTTATATTTATGTGTGGAAATTATCATTTGAAGTTCATACATCATCACGGATATATCGCATTTCCACCACGTCAAGCCTGAAACCATTTCATGCGCACGGAGACCACCAACTAGCCAACCAAACCATACCACCTACGAACACCGAAACGATAACACTAAACTAATTTTATAGGCAACAACTCGGGGGGACAACGAAAGCGGTGGGCTCACCTTGGCAGTCAAAGAACTCCTCGTCGCTGCCCGAGTCCGAGTCCCTCACGATGCTCTCCATCCTCCAGTTGGCCACCTGCAGGTCGAAACTCTTGAGGGAACCCGACCCCGGCGAGTGCAGGGCTGCCCTCGAGTTGCTCCTCGTCCAACCCTTGCCCCCCCGCTCACCGACGCTCGTCCTCATCGAGTAATCTTGCGACGACAGCGAGTCCGCCCCGGGGCTACCGTTCCGAATGTTGCCCCCCAACCTCCCGCTGCTGTCCTCGTCATCCTCCCCGCCCGTCGTCTGAATTATCGGCACGTTCCCACCACCGGGACGGGGCTGTTTCCCAACGGACACATCCCCACCACTGTTACTGTTCATCGAGTCGCCGTCGGGCTTCTCGATGCTGTTGAAGCTGGCCGCGATGTTCTGGTTCTTGCGGGCCTCGTCCTCCTCGTCCGTGGCCCGCTCGCCCGTGCTGTCCTGCCTCTGGTGATGGTGGTGGTGGTGCTCTTTGGGCTGGCCCTCCGATTCCTCTTCGCCTTCCTCGCCCTCCTCGTCCGATTCTTCGCCCCCGCTCCCCCCGCCCATCTTCCGCTTGAGCGCCTCCTGAGTCTGTCGCTCGATCTCGCGGATGTCGTCCATCGTGAGGCCGAACCACTCGTCCTGCCAGGCCCACGCCTGACGGTGAGCGCGAAGCATAGTCTTCCTCAGCGCTGCGGAAAGGGCGATTGAAGGATCCCGTTATGTATTCTCGGAGGTGCAAGGGTGAGCATAATAAGGTAGCGGGAGAATTACAGCCTACAATAGGATTGTAACTCAAATACCAAACTGGAATTCCTTGAATTTCACAGATTTTCAATATTACTTTCCCAATTATCTAGAATGTTTTCTATGACACACGACACGCGATATTCAACTTTTAGGAAGATAGTAATTAGAGGATTGCAGTTCAAATACCAAACTGGAATTCATTGAATTTTACAGATTTTCAAGATTACTTTCCCAATTTTCTAGAATGTTTTATATCAGACATACAGCACGGGATTTTCAAATTTAAGGGAGATAATTTTATTAAGTGAAGTAAAAAAACAATAATATTAACCTTATAATAAATGGTTCAAGTAAATTCATGACGTAAAAATGGGTATTAACAGTTATGGAGCGTCACTTGAACGTCACGTTAGGAACGAAATGATCAAATAAGTAACAAAGATACACTAATGCGATGTGGGGATGAGGAAAAATTAACATTAGATTTTCAATGCAATATGATTTTTCCAGTTTTTTGTAATTTTTCGGGACATTCTATGACTTTCTCGGAACAATTAAGACTCCCAGACTTTCCCGGTTTTTCCGGAAGACTGGTTTTCATGCTACAATCGCTGCAAAAATTGTAGAACTGTGAACTTTAAGCATTTTTGTGAAATTACACGGCTTGAGCAAAATGTACGCTTTTGATGATTCCAAACATAGGCACATTCTACAGGTCCCTTACCTTTGTACAAAAATATAGACTGCACTATTTAATTTCATATAGATTTTCAATTTTTTAGGTTGATAATTTTATATCCCTATGGTCAAAGCGCAAAACTATTTTTAGAGGAGAGATTCGCTTGAAAGAGCTTCTTTGAAGATAATACCCCTTCCCCAAAAAAATATTTATAGGGGATTTGAACCCCTCTCCCTAATTGCTAAGGCCTGACGGTCCCTTAGCCCACCCTTAATCGCCAAGATTTACTCTTTATTTCCATGATCAAAACTTAAATTTGCACCACTATAAGTTACAATTACATATAGAAATTACAGTTATTCCACTCATAAATTAGTTCTGCCCAAAGGCCAATTTGAGCCTAATTGTGCCACAAGTTATTTATTCCGAAGTAACATGGAGACAACATAGACAACAACAAATTGGCAAGAGAGTGAGTAATTCTCCCAGAGAATTCTCGAATTCTCTCTGAGGATTTTCTTTGATAAGTAATAAGTTGATTTTATAGAATTCACTCATGGCATTACACTTTAAAAATCTAGTAATATTTTGAGGTACTTATAGTATTTGAAAAATTATTACATTTCAACCTTTTCATGTCATTCTTATTACTTGAGAGCAACTCTCATAAATGACTTAAAAGTGTTGAAACAGTTTCAGTTTGTTCTAACATACGTACAGTGGTATACAATCAGATATTTGCCAACACAAACATAATATCTCACAAGTTACCTCAATAGGCATTGGGATACCAGCCAATGACAAAAATGAATAAAAGGAGATTCGCATTGAAGATATGCAAATTCTGAGCCCAATCTAGCATAAATTTAAATCCTTCGTTGCTCAATCAATCATCGAATTCCAACATCTATCCATTTCGGAAAATATCTCTCACATTTTTTGTAGGACCCACAAACACAATGAGGCTCCAAGACTGTTTCTTGGTGTCCTTCTGAATATCCTATAATATTGAATGATTACAATCAAATCAATTATTGGTCAGTGATAAGTTAATCTTTCATTTCTATTTGGGGTGGACAGTCAATGGATCAGCCATGGGTGCATTGTCTCAGGGGACAGAAAAATTAGTTTATCAGCGCCTGAATGGCATGCAACCCTCCAGGAGAAACATGTGTTGCATACCCTGCTAGGATCTACCAACGTAGAGAGATATTTAAAGGAAATTAAAACAAAACAGAAACATAAAAATATTGAATATTGTGCACACAAAATAAAATTTTGTGTGGGAATGGAACATAAGAAATAATAGAAGACTATTTTTCGTCTACTTTAGGAAATTTGTCTTCCTAGTAGTGGTTGGTCACTACGCCTTTCACCACCTCCGACCCTGAACTCAGACCTATAGAACTTAATATTTGAATTCAGGTTATTCATTTACTTTCTTTTTCCATTGAAATATCACAGCCAAATGGGGAGTCTAGACTAACGTTTCCAAGCCAATTCTCCATTCTTTGTTAATAGGATGCTCAAAGGAAGAAAAGGAGTAGCTATTTAATAATCAAAATTCCAAAATTTGACCATGTGGAAGACTCCAGAAGACCTATGGCCCTAATACTTCTAAGCATCCCCTCCACATTCACATAGGCCATGAATCTCCATCATCCCACAGTTAACCTCCTACATTTAACTAAGGCTATCTCTAACCCACTACACAACTTCTAACTTCTAGCTATTGACAAGCTTGTGGCACATCCATAGCAGGGTTAATGGGAACTACACCCCCCTTGAGGTATCCAATTTACACTAGATAAAAAAGTAATTTTGCCTTCTCAACATTTTTTTAACCTCCCAGACCCCTACTACTGCCGGGAGGTTACCCCCTGATACCCTCACCTAGCTCCCTCCTTGTCCCTATCCTGGATCCATCACTGGCCTATCCCTCTTATGGCCATTCCGGGAATGGGAAAAATGAGCATCAAGGAATGTGGGAGGGGGATATTAGAGAAAGTTAGGAGAGAAGAATTTTTCCAATGGTTTAGATTAAATATTTTTGACAAATTCCATCCCTCCCATCCACTGCTAATCATCATCACATGCTGTTTTCAAGTCGTTGCCAAAATTGTGTTGGTCACAGGAATTCAATATTTTTTGATCGACAGACTCCAATCCACCTTTGCAATAAATTTAAACAATAATTTGTGTTATTCAAGTGCATTTATGAGTTTTGGATCATTTGAGTGTCACATTTCTGGTAAAATTAACATAGAAAGCAGATAAGAGCTAGCTGATAGAGGAATCCTAAATCACAGTGACCAATATATTTCCGAAGCACATGTCCAAATAGAATGGTTTCTGAATATTAAATTATTCCGGTATTGTATCACTAATATTATGCGAACAATTAATAGGTTGAAACACTATTAAACAACAAACTAAAAATATAATATCCTTAGAAAATTAATAAACATGAATGATATTTTACAGTTTTAATTTTAATACCCTAATATGACTGATTAGTGAAACCTTTTACCAAAAAAGAAACATCAAAATAAAATAATTACAGAAAAAATTACCAGTTAAACATTCTAAGGTAGAGCACCTTTACAATTGTTTATAAAGATGTAGGTTTCCAAAAGAATACCCCAGGCTTTTTAGGATAAACTTTTAATCTCCAATATTTCATGGCATAAAATTCATTAAAAATAGATGAAGAATTTACATTAGTGCCAAAAATTCAGCAGTAAATACATAAATCTAACTTATTTAAAAGTGTAGAGTAGTAGTAGAATATAGTACTTATCTAAAGAAAGTAGAGAAAAATTAAAAATATCCCATGGTTGATTATAACGGAATTAATTATTACTAACAACAAAAGACAAATAGAAAATACAACTCACCAACATCATGAATGAATTTTTCTATTTTACTCTGCATTCCCCAATACCTGAACTCAACTTTACATAATTTGTATGCACACATAAGAGACTTTCCACTTGGGGTAGGTTGCTTTTTACCCTGTAAAACATGTTAATTCACTAAAATTAGTCAGCTAGTTGGAAGAGAAATTACAGAAAACATTTAAAATAACATTACAATGCAATTTACAAGCTAAATCATCCAATTCCTTGGAATGGAAAAGAAAAAAGTTGCTTTCTAGGTTGTGAGAAAAATGATAAAAGAGTAAAAACTGATATAAAATGCAACTTCCGAAAAAAACCACAATCCATCCCATTCCCCAATTCCCCAAATACATGGAATTACATATTAGAACAACACATGCCAAATTTTGGACTTCCTAATTTTATTTTCAACCTGCAAAAAACACAATTTCCCACATTGCTATTCAACATTTTTTCATGCACCAGCACCCAAAATCAAGAAACTGCTATTAAAACTGTTAAAACATTAATGCATTTATACTTGCCTTAACATCATTCCAATAATCTTCAAGCCATGTTTCAATCAACGGACCACGACTTGTTTTCTCAGAAATATACAATTTAGGATCCTCTTCTTTAACGTAGTCAGCACCATATAACTGGTCTTTCACAACATCAATGATATCTAAAAGATACAGCCAATGAGAATAAATGAATTTAATATTTATAATGAAAAAAAAACAATTTCATCACACACTTTTTAACTCATATAAGTGGATAGAAGACAGTGTAGATGAGTGAGGATTTTTCAGATGAAATGCCATTAGGCACATTGCAGGGTAAGTTACAGAAAGTGTATATAGATAGAATGAACAAAAAATTTATAACTGAATAACAAAAGATTATGCCTCATTCAATAAGCAAAAAAATTAAGACCAAATAACACATGATAATAGCAGAATAACACATGGAAATAGAAGAAAGAAATACATATGTACTTACCAACAATTCTGTTTCGAAGATCCCCACCAGAAAGTTTGAATACATTATCCTGATGGCCGTTATCTCCAAAATAATAAGTCTCTATCTCCAGGGAAAATTTTTCAACAAAAGGGCAGGTATATCGGGTTTTTGTATAAGGGTATGCATTCCATGCTTCCTCTTCAACCGTGAGAGCTGATTTGGGCAGGAGACTTTTAAACCAGCCTGGAGATAATATGAAAAGACATCAATAAATTACAGAACCAAAAATACCATGTAGATACTATCTCAAATCAGTAAAGGATTTATGTCAGATTCTCAGGATAAAAATAGCCTTTCTTATCCTAAACTAATTGCTTGACCACTGCTCCTAAAAGTATCGTCAACCCTTTCATTACTTATCATGCAAGAAAAAAAGGATTAAGTAAGACATACTTTTTAATAAAGGGAAGTTACATCCTATTTCCCAGACATTAAAAAAAAAACATAAAAAATATGTGCTCCCATGAAAAATGAAGGCATGTATGAACAAAATATATGCATCAACTCCATAAAAAAAATTTGGAGTGTATAAAAAAAACATTTACCAAGAACATTAGCATAGAGTACAGAAAAATTTCCAAAAATATTTCACAAAATGTACTGTGCCAATTGCAAATTTATATCCTTGAAGTATCAGCATTTATCTGAGGGGATCACTTACATCCAAATCTTAAAATTTTGTGCTTTGAATGTAAAATAAATATTATGCTTGAAAAAATGGTAATTTTAAATGGAAACATGCAGAGAGGTGTTAAGTTTCACCAAGGCAGAGCTTAAATCCATTTTGTTTTCTAGCAAAGGACTTAACCTTGCCAAGGTAGAGGCTGGCAATACCACGATATGGAGCTTTAAAATTGTTTTCAACTTGATAGTGGCTCTGCCTGACAAACCCATTGTCACTGATTTTTAAATGTTCAACATTTCACCCATTTTTTTAAAGTGAGAAGGTTAATAAGAAGGTTAATATCTTCAAATTATTTCATGACATTAAACCAGGGGGGCCGCTCAATTACATAAATGAAATTCCCAAAATTTGCTAGACTTTACTCAGAATTTCCATAAATTTTTCTTATTAGGCATGTATTTTACCAACTATCCATTTTAACAGGAGATAAAAATGTGATGAAGTGCACTAACACATTGGCATCAAAAATTTTTATTAAATTATGAAAAAAAAATTTAATAGCTATGGAGCTTGATCTAAATGGCATGTTTGCGAATGGGAAATTCAAACATTATAGATTTTTTTTAAATGTCTTTTTTTCGCATTTTTGTAATTTTCTCTGATATTCTATAATTATTGACTCACTCACTTTCTTAGTGATTCAACTTGTAGGTTGACTTAGGTACGTGAGGATGGAGCTCATCCCAGAATAAGGCTCAGGCACATGAAATTCACGCATAGGAGATACAGGGCCCTGCTCTTGTACTGCAAGAACTTTTGAGTGGAGTGTCTGAAAGGTCAGGATTTGAACCTGACGTCTTATGGTAAGATGCGAAACACAGACTTTCCACACAGGATGAAATTCCCTCTTGTTCTAGGTTTTCCACAAAAAATATACACCACAAGAATGCACCAATCAATTATGTGTTTCTTCAGAATTCTACCTAATTCGTGCGTAGGTTTCAGCGGCATTGTTCATGATGACTGCCAAGTTCCGGGTTCTCCAGCTGTGTCTGTTGTTTATAGTTGACTACGATTTCGAAAGCCATCCTGCTTTTGTTTTCAGGACGAAGGTTAGAAGTCGAGTGTGTCATGCTGATAAACAGCTTTTATTTGCTGTTAATCGGTTCTCCGATTTTTTGGCAATGTTCTCTCTTCTTTATTTTCCCTTTTATAGGCTACCACAGCCTAGATTTGCAAACAGAACTCTGCCCGTGTACGTTTGTCCCATGTACTCGTTAATAAGTTTTTGATAGTTATTTCGTACGTTTTTTCCAGTGTTTCATAATATGTTTTGCAATGTTCCCTTATAACTGATTGTATGTTTTTGTTTCTGGCTTTTTTTATATATTCTTTCGTTTTTATATTCCTCTGTCCCCCATCTATTGTTCAGTACTGATCACAAGCATTTTTTTTCCATAACATATATTTTTTCTCAGGCGATTTTACTGGCTAATCCAATCCATGATGGAGTAGCATATGTCATGGTTGGCCTTATGTATGTATTGTAAATAAGAACTCTCACCTCTGGTGGCATTGCATTGTTGTTTAATATTGGTGCCAAGCCAGCCTTCACACCAAGTGCCTTTGTCATTATGTTGTTAATATGTTCTTTCAAGTTTAATTTTTCGTCCAGGGTCACGCCAATATATGCGGCCTTGTCTTTATATTTTATTTCCTTTTGCCCAATACGGAGGATTGGGCATAGTTTTTGTCTGTGGTCTACAAAAAATTGGTTGCTGATTGGGTAGCCAGTGTCCCTGTTGATATTTGGTGTTTTATGGATTTCTAATGCTTCCCTGATCTGCCTGGGGTAGTAGCAACTCTCTTTTGCCACTATCGCTGTTCTATCAAAATCAAACCACATTCCTGCGGAAGATCATACGTTGGTGAAACATGCCGAGGAATGGTAACAAGGATGAAGGAGCATGTAAGAGCCACCAATCAAAAACAACTGCCAGCCATAGCAGAGCATGCTAGGAGTGAGGCAGGCCATGAAACTGATTTCCATAGAGCGAAGATAGTGGCAAAAGAGAGTCGCTACTACCCCAGGCACATCAGGGAAGCATTATAAATCCACAAAACACCAAATATTAACAGGGACAATGGCTACCCAATCAGCAACATGTGGAAGAGAGCACTGACCAATCAGCGCACAGGGGGAGGACAGCCAGTGCTATATAAGGCGGCGAAAAATCACCTTCGACCTGAAGACGAAAGCAGGATGGCTTTCGAAACTGTAGTCAACTATTAACGACAGATGCAGCTGGAGAACCTGGAACTTGGCAGTCATCAAAATTTTGCCTAGTTTCCATTCAACTTACCAGGCAAATGACTCCCGACATGGTAAACCTTGTGGGTGTACTGGCCACTGCCTCCAGGCCCATCTTCATAGGGCTCATTGACTAGAATCTCTACACCACTACCGGCACCTTTACTCTCCTCCCGGCTCTTTTTCTGCAAAGTGACAAAATGTAAATTAGCACAAGTGTTAGCATATTCAAGCAGGCTTAAGGTATAGAGGCAAATAACCCTTTCATCCTAATGCTCATTCAATAATGTTTCCAAGTATATAACAAATAAGAGTTAAAGGAAAAATAAATTGGATGTTTTGACGAGAATTTGCAACCAACCTCATATTAAAAAAATGAGTAGATTTCTCTCATGTTATCAAATGGTCAAAACTTTAACTTATTATTCTACAAAGCTATTAAAAAATTTTCATAATGTAATTATGTAATTATAAATATTGAGAATATTTCTTTCACAGTATTTGTGCAACCTCTCACTGTTATAGTCATGTTCTTGTGTAAAGTCACTGGAATCATAAAATTTATGTAATTAATGTGAGGGAATTTCACTGTTAATGAAAATAATTATAACATAACATCAAAATGACCGTCTCCAGCAGAAAGGTGCCTAATTTTTACCAAAGGAATGTATAAATATTGATTCAAAAAAGGAAAACTCACGGCTATCATATACAGCTGTGCTATCCGGTACTCCTCCACTGTCAAAGGCAGTGGGATGCGGTATTCCTTGATAAGCATCTTGCTCACAAATGAGTAGTAATAGCCGCAGCTAAACCACCAATCACCGCTTATCTAGGAAGTCACAGTCCATCTCACAGTGGCTGATGCCTGTAGAAACAACAAAAATATAGATTGAAAAATAAATTGATATGAATGAAGAATTTTTTATAAGGCAAAGAAACATAGTGTACCATTAAAACATGTCTCAAAGAACACAGTTACGGTGCATACAAAGGACAAAGCCACAAAATTGACTGAATAATTAAAAAAAAATACTTTTGATTAATTTTCATAACTGTGGATAAAAAACAAATGTTTCGATTACACAAATTACAGATATTAATTTTTTAAATCCACTAGAGGAAAAAACCTGATGTAGCAATAAAAATGAACTATTAATATTATTTATCCCTGGGAACAAGCAATTACCTCATCGAGATTCTTTCGTTCCTCTGGCAATGAAAAAAATTTGGAGATAAAATTCAAAAAAATATTAATTTACTTCAATTATTTCACTTATCACTAAAAATAGTGCATTTGCACTTATCATAAAAATTCATATATTATGTTTAAAAAACCTCTGTCCTACGATGTCCTGCCCCAACCATACTGCCCTCCTTACAATACCAATCAATCTTGGTGGTGTTGCTTTTTCCCACTCATAAGTGAATACGAAAAATATAGGCGTTATATTGCATAATGTTAAACAGGGGAAATAGAGCATGCTTATATTCGGGCAGAAAGCTAACGAAGATGAGACTATGTTGGTCCTGTATCCATAAGAACAGAGGAAGCCCCAACAATTTCTGAGGAAACGAAACGAACTGAAAAGCCGCAAGGCCGAAAGGGAGAAACGGAAGATTTTAAGGCTTCGATATTCGATTGTAAGCACAGCGGCGATATAGGATTCTGCAAGAACGAAACAGTATTGAATTCAAGATCAAAGTGAGCAGTAAATAGGGGAGAATAGCAATTTTGGGCGAGGGATGCTGACAAAGATTTCGAGGACACATAATATTCATTTTTTAGAGTCCGTTCCTTAATTATATGAATCGCAACATATATCATATACATCGAAATCTCGAGATGTTATTTTATCGAGAAGTTAGAAGAAGTCTCGAGAGAAGAAAATTAAAAATACCGTTCAAAAGGGAGTCACCGTTTGGTGAATGTGAAAAAATGCCTTTCATCTGGCTTTGTATTACCGTCATCGAATGCCAGATTAAATCACCTTTTTTTGAGAAATTTGATGATGAGGATGAGTTTCCGGTGATATTGAGAAACGGTAGGAATAAATATCCTTTCATTACCAGCATATTTCATTAAAACATTTCAAGGAGTAGTAACCGAGAAAGACCGCTTAAAAATTAGGTATCTTGACTTTTTGCTAGGACAGTAAGCAGTGCATTAACGCACGTGACCGAAGCCACATAAATTCAGGGGACGTTGGAGACAGCTAAGTTTCGGGAGGGAATGTCAGTTGGAGGGGTTTTATATAATATAGCTGAATATTTCGAAATAAAATAATAGTTTTAATGGTTTATCATAGCTGTGGACATCATTTATTGCATTCCAAACACGACATTTGGAGGGGGATTTGTATCTTCTAAAATCAGTATCTCGCAAACGTTTCGGGGGATTTGAACCCCCTAGCTATAAGTTACGCACTTTTTACCAAGCTTCACGCCCCATTACGATCGCTGATGACTGTACCCCTCCTATCCATTTATATACAAGCAGGAAAGGCTGACGCCGATTATTGTCGTCTCCCATAATCACTCCAACCTCCACTAGTATTTATAATATTAGTTTAATCTAAAATTTAATTGATAAATAGGCAGTTCCTGAACATTTTTAGACAGTGAGCGAACAATATTTCGGCGCCTCTCCATGCATTTGACTTCGACGTTATGACCTAGGCCGGAGATTCCTTCCCGCGAAATAGATAAAATAAAGAATTTCATCACAGAATTTTCGGTAAATTTTTCATTTCAGGTCCGTTTCAAAACAAGAGTTACTTAAGTATGAAAGCTTAAATTTCCGTAACAAATAGAATCACAAGGATAAAAGAATGATCGACAGAGTCATAATTTAATACACAATTTTTTTAACTTAATTGAACGTCAAATAGTACCTACAGTCAAATGGTTAATTTAAGATTGAAAAAATCCCCGGTTTTTTACTCCACGACGGAAGGTATAATTTTGGTAGTGTGTGAATTGACTGTCGTCTGGCTTAATAAAAGATTTAATTAATATAATTATAATTTTCAATTAATTAAAATTACGAGTTTTATAAATAGAAAATTTTCGAAAAAAAATTCAAATACTGAGAATATGTCCGCGCTCATAAATTCTTTTGATGATATTAGGCCTCGTTTAGGCGCCTTCGGCGACCATATTTCCAGATGGCCCGGCTAGGCCACACACTCAGCATCGGCCCTGGTAAATATTCTACCTGACAACTGACGTTCCTTTATTTCATTCTCTATAAATAGATAGGCAGAGGCGTAATCTCACATTCGTACTCGATTGAAAGACAGAGAATCTCGAAATCTCAATTGTTCCATATTGCTCTCTAGAAATATCTCTCTCTCAAGAAATATTCCCCAGATAAATTTTGAACAGACAGCCGGGAGCTATTCTCAAGGCAGAGGGAACTTAAAAGAGGAGCAAATACCTCACAGTATGATAAAACGATATTAGTAAACAATAATAAAGAGTAATAAATAATTGGGGTGCCCCATCGATACTACAGATGGAAGCGAATAGAAAAATAACGTACAAATACGTCTCGAGTAAATGGATTCAGCTTCGATTTTATGAATATTAATATTGAAAACTACTCATAAAAGAGACCATAAAACCATGAGCTTTCTTAAAAATGGACTAGTTAATGAAACGTAAACCATGACCAGAGATAAAAAGTCATAATAATAAATAGCTAACTCGTATAAGATGTGGTATTTGACGGAGGTGACAGACATCTTGAGACCTTCGATTTTACCAAATTATACTATATTTTAACAGGTTACATAACATTTAAGATAGAAATGAAATTAATTATAAATCGATTGAAATCTTAAACCTCAAACGAACGGGACGATATAAACTCTATTAGAGTGAAGAATACAGGACAAGCGGGGAAGGAGGATGAGGAGAATATGATAAATGGATGGAATGAAATGAAATAATCCTTATTGTGAATTGAAGAGGGAAGTTCAGAGCGCGAAGGGAGCAAAGCCGGGATGGTTCTCGAAATGCTCCATGTTGACCTACGACTAGAGATGGCAAATGCCATTCAAAATCGATTTTTTGAGCACTCGATTTTTAATCTCAATGGTTTCAATAGAAATCAAAGTTTGGACAAAAATATCGATTTATCGAATAAATCGACGGTTCTTTTCTGAAAAAATACAGTTTTTGCAAAAAATGCTAATTATTCATTTAAAAAAACTCAAAGTACACATTTGAGAAGCAGAAAAGAATTCCAAAATACATATTTACTGAGATAGCATGCTTGAATTATTAGTAGTAAAAACGTAAAAATGCACGCACAAGTTTTGGTATGCTTGAATTATTAGTAGTAAAAACGTACAAATGCACGCACAAGTTTTGGTATCACCGCTTGGAACAATGCGGATTCATTATCATATTTAAGATAGATAAAGTGATTGAGATGCTTCTTGTTTCGAGGGCGTAGCTTTCCAATTTTACCGGCCTAGACGAAAAGTATTTCACACGGAACAAATAAATTTATCATAGGCCGGTAGTGACGCTTCTGAGAACAAACGATATGGTCAAGATCGACGTTGAAAAATCGAGTTTGAATCGAAACTCTTTAAGATCATGGCTCGATCTCGATTTCCTCGATCTTTGACTATTAACACTCGATTTTCGATTTAAATCGAAATAGATTTTACCATCTCTAACCGCTTATTACGCGCTCCATTCATATCCTCTGCATCCTACGTATCTCCTCTACAAGTTCATCTCCTCGTCCACAATGTCAACGCACTTACTCACTCTTCTTCGTCAGGAAGGCTGCGCGGTTAGTCAAAAACTGCTACGGGCGTACAGACAGCGTTACCCAGATGTTAAGCGAATTAGGCTGGGAGCCGCTGGTGACTCGGAAGTTGCGCGCTAGGCTTAGATTGTTTGAACAATTGAGAATGGATATTTTTAACAGCGACACGGAGAACATAATGTTAGAGCCCCACTATATTTCCAGGTCCGACAGGAGCAATAAATTAAGAGAGATATTTTGCCGAACGGATAGATATGCGAATTCCTTTTTCCCCCGAACCGTAAAAGATTTTAATAAATGCCAGTCGTAATTTCCTTACAGCATATCCTTTTTATGTGCAAATGGCTGGTGTCATAACACCCCCTGCCACACGCCTTTTAAGCGGCTCGCGGGGTAGTATATATGTAGATGAAAATGGTCAAGATCGAAGTTGAAAATTTGCGTTTGAGTCGATACTCGAATATCATGGCTCGATTTCGATTTCTTCGATCATTGACTATTAAAACTCGATTTTAGAACGTGATCGAAATCGATTTTTTCATCACTACCTACCACTGGTGCAATACCTATAATAACACACAGAATTTAAGAAAGCGAGCCTCAATTTCAGGCTCGGCGTTTCCGTGGCCTCGAGTATTCTCGTCCACGCCCACCACTGTTTAGTTTCCATGGCACCACATTGCTCGAACTGAAGCTGAGAAGGAAAACACGTTCGTTTGCTTTCCCAACCCGCTACGTACCTACGTGATGAATATCTCGCCTGTAACATCTCTCAAATCCGCGTTGTTTTCAGAGATTTTCCGTTGTTCGCACTCACCGTAGAACACGCGGCGCCTTGCGAAACTCATTTGTTTATTTTCGCGTCGAGAGTGAAATACGCCACGCGAGAAAGCAACTGCAGCGGAGGTGGAAACTCAAGAAGCCCTTGACGTTAATTACGGCACTAACCAGGGTGTAAATCTCAGGCCGTAAAAACGAATCTTTACAGGCCACGGCAAATTTCCAAGCCTCAGTGCGACAATTAGGGAGGATACGTCTAAATGCGTTTCTGAAGATGCAGACGATGAAAGAGACGTGGATAGTAAAGGACGCGGTCTTCCAAGAAATGCGTGCGTCCATTAACTCTTTAAAGAAGAAAGAAAACGAAGGCGAATTTTACTGCCCGTCCAACAGTAAAACATCGGTCCCTTCGGCAGGCAGTCTGTCACACGTATACCTTCGCATTTTACTTATCCTGGTTTTTCCTTGCGGATGGTTTTCAATGCAAACGTAGGGAAAACCCCATATTTAATACACCCCTAGCCCTCCACCGCATTGGTAAACCCGCCACTTACTTTTTGCAATATAAAACGGTTACCTCCGCCTTTCCACAATAATTAGGTTAAGAATGAAACTTGTCATTACATCGATAATAATCTATAGATTATTCATTATTTCATGTATCCCAAATACATGAAATGCAGAGCAAATTGTATTAACCAAACAGATATTCGATTGATGTGAAAATAAATGGCAACGGCAAATTTCCGCACGTTAATTGGAAAAATACTTGGATTTGCATTGCTTAACAAATAAATATATTCACCTCTATAGATATTGGGATATGACATTTATAAATCTACTGTTATGTAGGGTCTCACCCCCTCAGATATTCAACCGAAAGGGTAGTTTGGATAGGTGAAGGTGTAGCTCACCTCGCACTAAGTCACAAGCGTGTGAATTTCACAAATCAGGGGAGGGAGGCCAGTTTCTCTCCCTGGGCCACCTCGCACTTCGAGGATTTTGTTTAAGGGTGTCCGAAGGATTCACCCGAGATTTGAACCCCTCGATCAGCATCCAAGCTCTCTACCCACAAGACTACCAGTCTCCCAGCGCGGGAAAACAATAAAATATGTTTTAAAAACTTAAAAATATATCAACAGCAATGTTTATTATCAAGACCCTAAATGAGCTCTTTTTATTTATATTACGGTAACAGCAGCAATTTCATGCAGTTTCAAACTAGAAAATGAGGAGTAATTTAATAACACGATATATAGAACAATATTTTTGGAACATTAATATTACTCATGTTCTTTGATAAATTATTAAAAGTTATTCGTGAACCAGCATAATTGAAATTAACACACACACATGCGCGCGATAGGGAAAAAACATCTTTCTTTACAAATGGAAATTCATGGATTGAATAGGAATGATGGCAAAAGAAGTCGGCATGCTTCTGATCCTTTGGGCCTACATTATCTCCAAAATATGAAACACCCACAATAGCAAACGCATAGTAGGCTTTGAGGTAGGGGATTATGAAAAATCTAGGACCACAAGCCCTGCGGTACTAACTGCTCACTGCCTCACGTTGATAAATCAGCAGATGAAAAAACCAGCAATAGCGTGGTTGGTTGCTCACCATTAGTGCTAAAATACACCGAGGTAAAACGCGGGTTTCTTCCTACGTTCTCACCGACGCGGCCGCGAGAACTTTCACAGATTTATGACGCGCATCAGAGCACACATACCATCCGCGGTGAAGACGAATAATCGCGGATTCTGGCGCATTTCCACGCCTTGAGCCGCTCCAGTGATACAATTTGGACACTTTTCAAGGTCTTTTGAGTGGTCTATTGGGCAGCATGCTTCGGGAGCGAGAGACGTTAAAAGCCGTGACGGACGCCCGCAAAGACAGCGCGCAGCTACGCAAGAACCATGCCCACTACGGAAATAACAACTATTTTAGGAATGGAGGAAAAAAACTGAAATATCTTTACTTTTCTGTCCCACTTCGTCAGCTAATATTTAAAGAAAAAAGTTCCCACAGGCCTCACTGACATTCTCGAGCTCACGTTTACAAAAATTTCATTTTTTTAAGCAGGCTTCTAAAATAAGCAAAATAAAACAATAGACTCCACTTCCTTTAACTCTCACTCTTAATAATCGCTTTAACTAATTTAATTATTCCCATACCACCGAAAACATCACATATTACCCATTTATATCTGGGTTTTCAACAACTTAACTATTACGCGTTCGTGTAGAAAAATGCCCAGGATAGGGGCAACCAACCCAGTTGGGATTCGAACCCGCGGCCTCTTCTTCGGCAGGCGAGGAACCCGCCGCTACAGGGACAGCAATTTTTAAAAATAGATAATGACTTCCGACCATGCAGTCACCGGCAAAAAAACGCAGTACTTCCACAGGAAATATTATTCACTTTGATCTCTACACGAACCAGGTCTCATATACCTGGATACCAGGGTGCCAAGAATTCACCCTGAGTGCTTTAACCAATTAACCTCTCTTCTCCCCGTGGAGTTTAAGTTGGGGTTCCATCGCTCGACACAGATTTTGGCAATGCGCATACACTTTGAGCGCTCTTGCATGTACACACTCAGCTCGTCCACGAACTGCATTTGCAACTTGGAATGGCCCGGATTAATTCTCTACCTCACCTCCCAAAGAAATTCCTTCCTTTCATCCTAAAGCAATAATATACCAGCAGAGGGATAATCTCTCAATCGGGCTCAGTTGAAGGAGACAAAATTTAATCACTTTCCCATAGAAATACTGAAGTTGGGTCTACAGTTCTGGCCTTAGTTTTTGAGTACTGCGCAGCCATCTTGACCAATCTCAAATACATTAACATTGATTGTAGGCAGATGGAAAATGATCCCTCAATCCCCTCAAACTGCTGGAAAATTTTAAGGGGACATATCACTCCAGTTAGACCCCCGAATTAAAGAACTAATCTTTTAAAGTATGAGGCTATCATCTTGCAATTTCCAGGTTATACACATGGGGTGCAGACATTTTTCGACATTTAACAGTGCCGCACTTCAAAATGAAGAACGGGAAAATACCGAACTAAAATTGTCCATTTAAGACACAGAAAAATGTTTTAAGTATACATTTACTCTGATGGGGACCAATGGTAACTCTCACAAGAACGCAGTACGTGATAGTTGCAGGTACTAGGATTCCTGCTTGAGGCTTTCGCATTATTTTTCGCAAGTCATCAGTTGTCCAGAGCATCCGGCAACAGGGAAAACTCGCGGCCAATCGAAGCACTTGGTTCAAAGTTTCTGTAGTTTAAAAATTGTGCGTTTTCGACCAAAACATCATCAGTAATTTTGACTCCCACCGGCATCAGCTATCCTGGGTTAAAATTTCGTGATGCAATCTTTCTCCATCCTGTATATTTACTCTGAAGGGGACCAAAGGAAACCGTCACAAGGGCACTCCTGACCTGATCTGAAGGAGTGGCCAGCATTGGCCACGAAAGGTCTTATTTTTTTTTTCTTTTATTCCCAAACCTCCGAATACAGCTCTCATTGGCCATTTTAAATAGGGATATTC
This sequence comes from Ischnura elegans, assembly GCF_921293095.1. NCBI lineage: Eukaryota > Metazoa > Arthropoda > Insecta > Odonata > Coenagrionidae > Ischnura > Ischnura elegans. The sequence continues at coordinate 81,728,263 of NC_060250.1, forward strand.
AACAAATTCAACAATGAAACGTAGACGAACAACCATGCCCTGGATAAGTAAAACTTACCCAGGCGGGACTCGAACCCGCGACCTCATGTTTGGCAGGCAAGGACTTTACCCCGCCGCCACCGAGGCCGGCGGGTAGGTCATTTTGAAAACAACATGACCAAGCTAACCCAGAAACTATGGAGATAACTGCAGGTATTAGGTTGTCGCGAGAACAATGGCGCTTGGAGAGAGAGCAGCGTGATAGGGGTTTTTTTGAGTCGGATTGGGGAGACGTGGGACTAAACCGTCGACTTTTGAAAGCAGGTGATGGTCATACGGCGGGAGACGAAGCCCTCCAAGGATGAGCGAACCACACACTCAACACGAGGGAAGGGTGGGTAAAGCAGCGCTCAAGGCGCGACCAAGATTCCTCTCTCTAGAGGCGCCGTTATTCCCTCAAAGGTTAGAAAATTACTTTGGGGTCACATTCCTAGAAAACATTCGAACGCGAACGACACAAAAATACCGAGGAAAAAAGCACATCTTAAAATAGCAATAAGTAGCAGGTCCAGAGTCACGTTTTTGAATTTCGGTCATAGTTTCACTTGTAGTGTCCATTAGAAACGACGGTGTAATTTTTCACTGTGCTCATGTTTGTTGTGTTGTACTATGGAAGTGTTGGAATATGTGTTAGTTCCAATTCAGTTCCACTTACGGTGGAGCACATTTATGTTGTAAAGCGTCAGGAAATATTTAAATTAATATTCTGTAAACGCGAGGAGCCTCACTGCAACCAATTCATTCCAGGAGCGAATATTCCATATTAAGTAATTGTTTCTTTCAGGGTGTCAATTTTCAATCCCTCTTTTCATTTTTAAAGCATTACTTATTTTAGGCGAAATAATTTATTTTTCTATTCTATCCATCACCGTGATACATACATGGTTCACAACATTATGATTTCAGTTTTCAAGATAACTTCGCAAGACTTCATACACACTTCACAATACAACTTCAATAATTAAAGCCCTCCATCTCTCCAAGTAAAGTAACAGTTATTTACGGATGAATACTTCCAATTAGTTCCCACCCATATATCCGATAGTTGGAGTATTCACCTACTAAAAATTTAGCAGGAGGTGTGACAACATTTCATGCTTGAATGCAGGACTGCATGTTGCTGGGATGGTAATGTGGTCGTAATCTTCCTATTATCATAAAGGAACCAGGTACACAGTGTGTTTCAGGATGAATCTACAATACTTCGAGAGGTGGTATAGGAGGTGGTACTTTAAGCATTTTTGTGCATAACATGGTATTGTTAACTATTAATTTACTGAGCAATGGCAACGCAAACATTTTTTGATGCACTTTGCAGTTATCCTGAAAACGGTTTTTTTTATCCAGCCATTTCGACATTTATTTTATACTCTGGGTTTTAAGGAAATTAAATTATTAAGGTTGGATTAAAATGAGCGATTATAATTGCCTGAAAAAATTAATCTCAAAAAAGGTAAGACTGCGCAATCGTATGGTTGATACTCGCTCAAAGCTCTCGTATAATGAATCCCTAAGATGAAATGTTTCAGACGATTGTAATCACAAATTTCGTCCAAACTTAATTATTCTATGTCCTAAAAAATCAGGAGTATTAAATATTTAAAATGCCGCAAAGACTGAATACCCAAGACAAATAGTTTTCATGGTAACCACAAAGTGCATCCAAAAATATTTTTAGTTGCCATAGCTCAGTGAGTAAGGAGTTGCGACTCCATGTTTATAGACAAAAAATGCATAAAATTGTCTCCCCACCCACCAACTGAAGATTTGCAGATTTCTCCTTAAACACCCATTGTATGGAAACCAGGGGTCGAACGTGAAACAGGCTGAGTGAACTTGGCCAGGTGGATGAAAGATGTATGGGGATTCCAACTGGGTCTCAGGTGGACGCGTTCGGTTGTTGGATTAAGGTTCCAGCTCAAGCCAGAGGTTTAATCAAGCCGTAAACAGCAGTGCATCGCGCTCGTGGTCAGCGGCGCTGCAGTCCACAGCCTATGCTCCGATTCATTATTCAAATCAACTCCCCAGACTATGTTGAAACAAGGAATTTTGACGAAGATTTAGACGTAGACGAACGCCAAACGGTGGTGAAGTTCCTTTTCCGAAGATTGCCAGAAAGAATGAAATACTTTTCCTCGATGCTTAGCGGAATTTCATTTCGACATGGCTTAGTGACAATTTAATCTTAAAAAAAACTACTATTGTAATAAAACAAAGGCCTTGACATCTTATTATTAGTTTCCTACCTAAATCATGTTAATTCGCTCAAATGAGGGTAGTGCATTTTATTTTAATTGTGTTTTTTTTTAAGTTATCGCAACAAAACGAATGCTCGAAATATATTTTAAGATACCAAAAACTGATACTTATTTTTCAAATCCTAACCTTTTGCCATGCCGAGGAAAGCGGGTTTTATTCCATTATTATTGAAGATTATTCCATTCAGCAGGGGAGCCTAAGATCTTGTGTCATACATATTTAATTTCCAAAATGAGCGTATTCTACTCACCACTAAAACAGTAAAATTACTCACAAATTGATTTAATTCATGACTATCGGATTAGAACATATTCATAGAAATCTGTATTATAAAAAAGTTTCATAATTCAGGAACATTATCCTAATAACTAAGTTAATTATTTTTACCACCAATAACTTAAAAAGAAACTCTTGAAAAATTGAACAAAACAAAAAATAAAGCTGCCAACGGTCATAAACGTGTCACATTCAATAAAAAGTTCAATAATTACCATTTTGAAGATTCATTATTATCATTTTAATTTACTAAATTAAGCTCTTGGCTATTAAAACTTTGATCGGTACTTGCTATTCTCACGATTATGCCTCATTGAAAATTCATTTCACTCGATCTGAAATTCTATAAAGGGGGCCAACAAGGAGAATTGGAGCAAGACGCTCATAATGAGACCCCAATTCAATAGATCAACCACCAACAATGACCCTAGAAAATTCGATTTTCTCAGGAATGACCCGATTTTTCGGGGCCAGCTTGTGGCCAGAATTACGCAGAAATAATGACACTGGCTGAAACAAACGCGAGCAGTCAACAGAAGTAGGTAAGGAAAGAAAACATTTTTACTGAGGCTTCGGAACCGAGATGTGAAAAAAGAATTGGAGCAGTCTGAGAATGTCCAACGAATCTAGGGCGATTGGAAGCGTAGAAAATAAATCACGTGCAAAATAAATAAAACTGAAGAAACAGAAAATTTAATTTTCCACCGAAGATGAAATCCTTCAAGTTCACCATATTTAGCACAGTCATCTTCATTTGGTTAGTAACTCGGGGAAAAATTCATTGCACTCGCCTCATTTTCCAAGCATTCTGTGAAATTTTTTTAAATAAAAAAAACATTTTTTAAACGACAAGTTAGGAACTAAGTTATATTTAAGGTTTAGATAGCGGGAAAATAAAACTTGCACACCTCTAGCAAATAAAGAATTTGCTTTATCATACAATTTTAAATGCACAAACAAGGAATATAGCAGGTCTATAGATAGCCATACAAACTATTTAAATCCCACAAAATCGTTTTCACGGTGGATATATAATCTGAGATGGAATTGGTTGACACATCCAACAGTAATATTTGAATTAAGTCAGCTCCTTAAAATATTCACATTCGTGGCCGCCATCGCTTCATCTTTCCCAACTACACCAAAGTGATTATGTGATTATTATCGTTTCATAAGTTAATTAAACTATAGTTATAAATAATCAGGTATTCAAGACTAATTGGAATTTACAACGGTCTGGGTTACTATCGGCCAGGTAACGCCAATTTCTTGTCAACAGGACTTTACAATTTCGTTGGCTCTTCGAGAACATCGAGTTGAAGTTTTACGCTAGTTTACGCAAGAGGCATCGCCTACTAATCATTGCAACTTCCACAGCAGTTGCTGAACATTTTCCTTTATTTTCCGATGCTGCTACGTGTTCCTGACAAAATTCCCTCTCAAGACAGTTCTGCGTCACCCAAAGATCTTCCAATATATTTCGGTGGATTTGAACTGCGACATGAAGAAACCTTTTGCAACGGACAAGAACAAGTTCTTCAGCCGTGAACACCATAACAAGTATCAGTACCGGAAATCAAGGAGAATCTTTAAGAAGTTTAGTTTTACAACGAAATTTTACCGACGCTAACAGGCAAATGTTTCACTTTCCTTCATGAAGGGTTGGTCAGGGAAAGTGGAATGGGTAAGTGTAGGTTGTGGGGTTCACTCTTATGTGAGATCGGTTTTGGATGGAGTAGGTTCAAAAGGGGGAAGAAAGGACTGTTACATTTTCTATACGGAAAATACATCCTTTGGCCCACACCTCTATTTCCCGCCGAAAGTAAAAACGCTGTGATGTTCCCATTTTTATTTACATTGACTGACAATGAGTAAAAAAAGTAGCGTGCAATTGACCCACCCAACTCTTAGAAATGAAATATAATTTTTTGCTCTTTTCTCATATACCAGGGTAAACCGAAGTGGAAAAAATAATCACAAGAATTTATAAAACCATCTAAGACAATTCCGCATAAATTAAAGAGAACCCGTCAAGGTTTCAAAATAAGTCGGATAAATTAAAGTAGGAGGAATCGACACGGATTCTTGTGCTCTTTATAATGTATAACACCAATTTCCAAAAAGAAACACCTTCAGTTACACATGAAATAATATCCGATATAAAAATAAATATTAATAAAAAATAAGGTTTTTCTGGCAACAATTTTTAAATAAACTTAAATGTAAACAACTTTGTTGTTACGGTTTTCTATAATTCTCCTTCCTTTTGATGACCGCTGCGCCGCCATCAGATGTTGGTGGCCATTTCTCAATACCAATCTCCACAAGGGCGGATCCAGATTTTTTTCCAGGCAGAGTCTGACAGGAAACGATCTTCTCATACTTGAGATTAAAAACAAGATATGTACAACAATCACTATATGATATATTCTCTTCATTTTAATATGAAAGATATTAATATGAAATTAAATGACTGAGGCTCCGTAAAATAAAAAAAAAACGAAACGAACTTAATGATAAACGTATTAAAATTTCGTCTAATTTTTAAGCGTACGCTCCCCCGAGCCCCCGCCCCAAATCCGCCTATTAATCTCCATTTTCAATTTTAAATTCTGAATAAAAATCGAGAAACTGTAACAATCATGATAAAAGAGTTAGGATATTGCATTATCATCTGATACTGAGTTATCCAGAAATTTTCAGCTTGATAGATAATCGGAAAGTGGGTAGAAATTGAGTAGCAAAATTTGACACGGACAAGACAACAAAAAACAAAGATGATTTATAAAAATGTACCAAAAATAATTCATAGAGGCCAACCACAAGACCAAAACGTATCAAAAAATGGACTGCGATTTATAAAATGACTTGATGATAGAAAAATAACTCTCGTACACACCCATAATGCGAGAAAACCCATTGCTATCACTAACACTACTTTTCTTGCTGCTAATACTTCGCAAACCTCTCCCATTCAACGCTTATAAAATCTCCCATTCTTCGCTCTGTTTTGCCATCAGTGTCTTTATTTTAACACTTCCACGCTTTCTTGAAAGCATCGCCCGGACAACTCCGCGCGAAAAATTTGGATAGCTTCGCCTTGCCGTAGTAATGATGCCCACGGATGTTCTGGTTGGAAGGACTGTGGTGTGGTATTGTTTTGTTTCGGTGCGGGGAGGGGTGACTTTAGTGGAAAGGGAAAGAAGGAGAGAAAGGTAGATATGGAAGAGATGTACACAGGAGATGCCTCTCCGTCTCCCTGGGGTGGTCGATAAAACTTTCATCAACGAACATACCCGCGTAATATCTGAGGCTGCGAATTTTTCCTCAACATGATCGGGGAACCAGAGGGAAGGTTGTTAATCATTCACATGGTGGGGTTCACACTATCGATGCCCCCCGGGAATTTAATCTTCCACATTCGCTGTGCCAGAGATTCTTCCGAAATAATACGCCCGCTTTATTCGAAGCTCATGCCAACGTCTAGGAATTCGGCACATCAATACCAACGAAAAAGCGATTCTACCTGTGGCAAGCACATTGAAAAATCGATTGAAGATTACGCGGAGAAAAAGCAAACGAAGTAATTTTTCAAACCGCACAAGTAGAGTCGACAGGAATTTGGCTGAACAGTCTTTTATATATAAAAGATACATTTTTCGGCGTGATACGGTGGAAATCTTTGATATTCAGCTTATTAAAACCACTTGTCTGTTTCCACACTCTTTTATTTTCACCGACCATGGTCTATACCTTGATAATGGCACAAGTTGCCGAAGGTACAGACCTTGATAATGGCGCAAGTTGCCGAAACCATGGTCGGTGAAAATAAAAGAGTGTGGAAACACAAGTGGTTTTAATAAGCTTTTTATATATATTTGGGCCAACTGAGGCTGCCGCTTCGGATTTATTTCTATTAGTGAAGAGCACATACCTAGCGTAACATATTATGGAAAAAAATTAAGTAATGGCTCGGATAGCACCGAAAATGTACAGAGAAGGTGCTTTGTCTGAAAAATTTGCTGAATTAACATGTGTTGACTGATAACTATTCCCACGACTTCGTCAAAATCTCCTCTGGTAACACGTAAAAAAAGTAAATGCGACGGCGAAAAGTGTATCAGAGGTCACAGCAACTTTCTATTTTCAAGTTCCCCCACTTTTCCTTCAATTCCAATCTGTATATCCGTGAATTTTTATCAAAAGGCAAAATAGTAGCACAATAGGATTTTATGGAAGAATACAGCAAGGCATACTGTCACGTAGTAGAAATTAAACCAAGTGTCGGCAAGGCTCCGTGCCACCAAGCCACCTCGCGACTCGCCGCTCGAACGCAAAAACTGCCATGGTGCGTTCCAAAGGGACTACATACATGACGCCCCATTCCATCCCATTGGCGGCTTTGGCGGGAAGTGGAGATACGTCCCGCGGTATCCCTCATCGCAGAGCCATTGATTCTTCCCGTAGTGCCTTCCCTCAATGGTGCCCACTATACTCCACTACTCGCTTTCGCTCGCTGATCCCCCCAATGCCTTTCCAGGTCACTCTGCCAGTTCTTACAATTTTTTCTGTCATTTGTTCCTTAAGGATCGTTAATTTTTCCGGTAATATCTAAACTACTTTAATTGAATCCTAGGAATACCAAACAATTCTTGGCGTCCACGCTTTCTGAATGTTACAAGGTGTGGACTACAGGCTGCCAAAATGACTTTGGTGCCACCAACAAGCTTCTCCGCGATGTTCAAATTCCTCATTACCATCGTTTTTTTGCACCCCTAAAGCCCAAAAACAGTAGAGGCATATAGGAGTGGGAAATATTTACAGTTAGATAGATATGAAATTCAGAGTTTCGACAATATTTCCAAGGGTTTCAGACGGTTTTAGAGGGGGTCATTTGTAAGTCTTTATATCATATCTCGTCTCGTTCATCCCAAACATTTGCATGAATCAGTCAATCAGTGGGTTTTTATAGTATAGTGATATCATGGTGTGTTTGGATTTACACGGGGATAAGAGGAGGCTACTCTCTTTCTCTCTCTTTCTCCCGCCTTTCATACACAGGGCCTCACTTTAAATTATCGTATCCTCGCTCGTGGTTCGCTGACCCGAAAATAAAAATGTCACGCCCTTTTATCTTTCACGACGGAGGGGGACCAACTGACGCCTCCCCGCTCTCCAGAGTGGTTCAATGGAAGGAAATTAAAAAAATATATGAATTAAAAATAAAACTCGAGAAAGGAAAAGGGTTCTTTCAGCGCCAAAGGGGGATAAGAGAAACGCCTCTGAAATTAATGAAGGTCGCCTCCGCGAGGCCTTAACCCCAAACGAATACCCCGAGTCCAGACTGTCGCTTGAAAACGGTAGTTTTTTGGACCCCGAAATGGTAGTTAAACATAAAATTACAATAGTCTGATAGATAAGAGTAGCAATCCAACGTGTTTTAGATTAATCTCTAACACTGTACTCTCACCTCGAATTTATTATTAAGGATGATTTTTACTAGACTATACACAGATTAATGAAGAAATTTTTGTGGCAAATCCTAAAGAGGTGACTGCTCCCACATCGGAGTCTCTGCTGTAAAAATACATTAAATTATCTTAACCGCCTATGATTCCATTATTACAGCCTACTTTCCTCTTTATCTTATGTAGCTCACTCGACATCATTCCCTCGAATACGGAGGCCATCAAGTTTCAGCAAGATTCAAAACAAAATTCGCTCAAAAATTCTACAACGCTTGTTATTATTATCACTGAGGGCATCCCAAAGGTAAAGCATATTCCTGCAGGGTACCAGGAATTAGAGGTAGGCGAGCACAGTTTTAGAATCAAAATACATATTAATCGAGGAATTCTCAGCTTGAGGCCATTAAAAAAATAGGAAGAGATATTAGAGATAAGATAACGCCAAGGGCATACTCCAATTACACCAAGCTGGAAAAATTCTCACTATCATGAAATAACGCCAGCTTATCGCTGAATTGAGACTAAAATCGCTAGATAAGCTACAGACAATCTTGGGCGGACAAGCAAACTAATGGAGTGCTCACGTACTTGAATCTCACAGTGTAGAAATCGCCTTTTGGCACGAAAATGATTATCGTGAGATAAATAAATTAAAGCATTTCGCATAACTCGAATGCCAGCTAACATCCCGAAATTAACGCTTCGTAAAACCGTTGAGTCTCCTTAACAGTCGAGAAAGGAGTTAGTACAGATTCACAGAGATGTAGATCCATCCTGCGCAGTAAGTATATGGCCATACCATGTTATTTATCAAAGGTAGTAACGGGGAATATTCAAATTTGAGAGCAGATTCATAGAGAAGTAGATCAATCCTGCGAATTCAAGTATATGTTCAAACCATGTTGTTTATCAAAGGTAGTCGAGGGGAACAATAAAATTAAAAGGAGGAATGTGGATAGGGCACCGGCTGGCATCATTTCTACCTATTAAAAATTCACTTTATTTCAATGTCAGCTGGTAGTGATTGTTAATGGTATATGGGCAACATATAAGATCGCACTTATGAGGAGGAATTTTACTCGACAGGACTAATTTCCCGACTTATTGCATATTTAAAATGAATCGTGGCATCTTAAAATTCTCGGAGTTACCCCAATTTAACTTTTTCTATAACACGAAAATTTTAAAGTATTTCCTCCAGCTTCACCAAAGCATTTCTCCGGCGTGAAATTCACATTTCTGAAACACAAGTACAGTTGACAATGTGCTACTCCATAGTTCTACATACCCAGAAACTCTGTAAATTATAAAGTCGGATATTCAGTAACATATTGCACTTCAGAAATAAAAAAATACGAGTCGTTGAGAGGGAGTGATGAGCCCAATTATTTCCCAATACTCTGTCCGTCGCATAGAGCATTAAACCATAGTCGTTAAGTCTATTATTAACAGTTCCGGAAAGATTTTCAAGATTTGACTCCCTCCGTTTCACTTCCAAGACAAAAATCTGAGCATAGAACAACGCTACTCTCCCAAGTTGTAGGAGAAACCATATGCAACGAAAAGAACCTGAATACTTTAAACGGGTAAGACGGTTACAACATTGCACCAAAATGCAATGGAACTTAAAAATAAAATAAATTCACAATATTGATGCTTTTGGGCTTTAGGGACAAAAAATATGTAAGAGTTAATATTATATTGTGAGATGGATAAGTCTAAGTGAAATTCCAGAATTTAGACGTAACTCCCAAGAAAACAGTGATGATGGCGCTAAGATATATCCAGCTACATTAACTTTTGAAGTCTTAAGCCATTTTATGATAATAAAAATCTTAGTCTTCAAACAAAAACCTTGATTTAATCATTTTGTTTTTTAATTTAATAAAAAAACAATCTATAAAACAAACACATTATCCAAAATCAGGAAGCAAATAAATCTTTACTTCCTTAAAGGATAACCACAGATTTTATGTATTAGTAAGTACTAACACAGGTACTAATAGCAAGTTCTAATTAGAGTTAGGAAAAGGTTACCTAAATCGCACCGATTTTGGAAAAAAACTAATTAACTCAAAAATAAGTGACGCAACATAATTTTTTAATGCTGTTTAATATGAGGAGGAATGTCTACTTCTCTCACGATTTTTGGGAACTATCAATTCCAAGTTGAACACAACACAAAATTCAATTTCAAACCTCTGCAAACGTTGCAATTTAGGCAACCGGTTTTTCAAATCGCACCACTACAGGCCAAAATTTGGAAATGATATTTCAATGACAATGGGAGGTAGAGAGGCAGTTATTTATGGTTATATTTTAGACCCCTTGACTGAGCGAACATGTGCATTAAAATACCCGTAACATAAAGAACAAAAAAAGTTAAATAAGTCATACATTTGCAATTAATAAGAGATGTGCTTTTTTGCTAGATGAAAAATCTGCAATAATTGAAACAAAATTTACAAGTATTTTGTAGAAGTATTTATGCTTTAGAATCTTCTTTTCACGGCAGCTTTTTTAAGACTTCTTACATAGCACAGGTATAGAGACACGTGGTGCGAATTGGGTGCGACAGCCATTTTATATGAAATCATTTCCATTGCCTAAACACGAGATCATACCACGCTGTTAACAGCACTAAATGAAACAGAATAGATTTAAAAAATATGATGTGTAGCTAAAACTATGTAAATACAGCTTCTTCGTTTTCAATATTTTTTGAATAGACGAAAGAAATAGCAGAAGAGACACTTCTTTTCATAATACCCACGCACCTGACTTGTCACTTCACTAGTGGCCACAATTGAAGTGTGGTATGCTTGGTGATGCAGGAAGTTCCAAATGCAACCATTAGATTGCATATATATCTAATAGATTTTTTCTGGGATGGTGGTACGATTTGGGAAGCGGTGCGATTTAGGCAACTCTCCCCTACTACGTAAAATACCGGTTCGCTGTCCGGCTCCCTCATAATATTCCAAGCGGGTATAATAGGGTAGTTTCCTTCATCAAAGAAAACGAAAGGCATTGATTGCGATTCGTTACCCACCATTAGTGTATTCATAATATACAAATTATTTGGTTTTGGAAATCCCAGTTTAGGCGAATGGCAATGGTCATTTTTAACCGCATTTAAAAAAGGCCAGATTGGCGCCCATGCGATGCCACTCCACGTGACGTCACAGGGACCTAGTTTCTATACGAGCACATAGAAGTTTTACATCGTCTGAGATTACCAATGCATGTATGAGGCAAAAAGCTCGGGGAAACATGTCTTAATAATCACCTATTAAAACTGGCTACTGTCGGAAAGTTTCCTAAGTTTGATAAGGTATAAATAACCCATAAATAAGCCAAGCGCTACCTGCTAGCAGGGTACTCTGCTACCTACTAGCAGCCTGCATTGCAGCCTGCGCCTAGCGGCGCGCATGTCCTCGCCCCAAGGTCACCTCACTTTGCGGCAGCGGGAACCAGAATGACGTCACACGGGCTTTTCCCGGCATTCATACTTAGCCGTCGCGTTTTCGCGCGCTTGAAATTTTTCACTTTTCATTTAATCGCGAAAAATAGATATCGTCATATAAAAATCCAAAAGTGTGAAATGCGTACTCCAGTAGTAATAATCTTTCGATTTAGGCAATAAAAAAATAAAAGGAAACCACCCTATTGACGATGAAGCAGGGCATTGACGCAGCATGCCGTGACGTGCTTAGCGGTTTGGGGACATCCAAGTAAAGCTTCGAGGACTGTAGCGAAAAAGGGACGACACATGAACACCTGGAGAAGGACAGAGTAGAAATAAATACTGGGTCAGCACTGCTAAGTGGCACGACGACGCTTCACTTCATCCAATCAACCCAAATCTCCTCTCCTACCGCAGTCTAGCTGTCGTGTCGTCGTGAGGAAGGCTTCTCCTCCAAGGGCGCCTAAGTGCGGAAAGGAGGATACCTGTTTATGCGGCTACGTTTCCTTACATAACAAAAATAGTGCGCGGCGTGGTTGCCAAATTTATGAAAGTGATATCCATCTCGTCATGGACCCGCTCGCGAGATGAAATTCATAAGATATTCCTTCACATGGGGGCATGGGGAGAGTTTTTGCCTACTGGGCAGAACGTTGGGATACGGACTGGAACGCGGTCCACAGTTCAGATCCAGTAAAAAATTACCACAACGCTAGCCATACCTAGTCAGGTTGCTCAAAAGACGTGGCGGGATAAACAAATCAACATATTTTGTCCGTGAACCATTATGCGTACTATACATGCTTTCTTGCGTGAGCATAGATAATGTTGCGTTTTGATATCATGCAATCTGAAGACGATTCCTTTCACCACACGTATCATTCTCAATGAGTACATCATATGAACCAAAGTTTTTCTGCATACTAATACTTTTGGAAAGGAGAGGATAGAGCTCACCACGGACTCAGCCACTTGACTGTGAATATCACACAGTCAGGATAGAGCAAATTCACTTCCCTAGGTCACCTCGATTCTATACTGTCAAGACCAAGAAAGTGTAGGCACGATAAAATATGTCGGTGATGGTGTTATAAAAACTCTAAATGAACAGTTGATAAAATCGTAGACAATCGATTAAAGAACAGATTCCTCCGAAATTTGTGAGTTTCTTCAGTCGGATTTGTAATATTTTCAAATCGTCACGGCGTACCATCGAGGCTGCAAAGGCAGCCCGAGTGTATCCTACTACACGCGTGAAAATTTCGGAAAAAAGGTCCACAACACAGTGGAGAAATATACCTTACTTCGTGAGGAAAGATGTAAGATACATAAACTGGGTGTCCAGGCAATCAAAGCAGAAAAAAAATCATGCTTGATTCCCGGTTTTCCAAGGAAATACAAAATTCCAGGTTAATGTTACGTGATTACTGCAATGAATAAGAATTGAAAACTTTACCCAAACCCAAAATTACCTCAATACTTTTAAACAATATTATATTTATGTATTGACGAGGAATAGGTTAGCACGATTTAAATTTAAATTTTAAATTTATTAAATGCGAGCCAGGACGCTGGTTTGACGACATAAGTAGATATTGACGTCACCTGGCATTCTATTTTTTATGTTTTTGAATCTTACTGGAATCAAGAGTGCTCGACATTTCGATTCTGTTGTCTTGTCCGACATTCCACGTTTCCATACGGCTGTAAACATTCTACTAAGATACAGCACTTAAAATTACGACAAACACATTTCAGGACAGAAATGAGGTGTTGAACTGGCAAAATTTTAAGTGAAATTAATTTGAAATAAAAGATTATGCAATTCCCGGTTGGAGCGAAAATTCATGAATAATTCCAGCATAGCCCCAGGGACTAAAAATTTACGCACAATTCCCGGCTATCCAGGTCGCTGGACACCCTGATAAATTGGAATGAAAATGGTTTATCAGCGCAATCCGTGGGCACTAAATAATGCTTTCGCGACCTGCACAGAGTAGGATAGCAAAGGGAAATGGGTGAGCGTGGGGCGCAGGGAGCATTGATTATCATCAACTACAATTTTCATAGCATTAAATTATGAGGAAAACAGTAATTGCCGCTACTTATCCAAAGTGAGCGAACAATGTACGGTGCGAGTAACTCATGCGTGCAAGTTAATTGCGATCGCTCGATTAGGGTCGCTCTTCTCTCCGCCTTCATTGCCTTTCATTGATATGATCGTTTCCACTAATCAGCGGAAAACCTTCACACGAAATGAAGCCCTTAGGAAATGACCCCTTCGCTTCAGTAGCCCAAGATGCTAATCGCGGGCAAATATACACTGCTCGCTGGAGAAGCATTAAACCGCTCTATTATTGGCCTGCAACGGATGATAAATTCTCTCTAGATGCAAACGAGACCCATATGCTGAAAAAGCACTCCGTGTAATGAGAATTTTTTTCAGAGATTTTTTTAACCCGCCTTTTGAGCAACAAAAGGGTGGTGACGTTGCGATTTTTCATATAAGTTACTTACAATTAGAGTTGTGCGGGGAATCTAAAGCAAGTCAAGTTAAACATTAATTTCCTCCTTGTCACATGGAAAGTCAAGGAGACTCGTGTACTTGAAAGTAGGATACTAAGAAAGTTACTTTGCACTTTTCCACATATATCTTTCTTCTATATATATATACTAGCTGACCCGGCGAACTTCGTACCGCCTAACAATCAATGAACTAACAGTTTACTTACACTATTTATAAATCAAGAGCGGCTGTATCGTTTTTAATCATGTTTAATTTATTATAATAAAATAAGGATACAAATTCAATAAAACTACGTAAATGAGTACCAAAATTGCTTGTCAGAAAGACATTTTCTTTATTGAATCTACATAGGGTGAATCGGAGCACGTTTACGCGGATTTTTTTCAACAAATTTTCTTACGTTTTAGCTTAAGAAATTTTGGGCATTGTGGTTTAATAAAGCAGTTCATAAAATAAAAATTATACGCATTCAGTTGTTGGCTATTTGCGTTATTAGCCGTAAAAAAATGTTTCTAGGTCCAAGTCTGTTGCATACACTTGGCCCATTCAGGGGGCAGGTTGACACGACCCCATACCGACGCTTGACTGATGCTCATAATCGTGCAAGAAAAGCCCCTATGAAGCAGCATTCGTATCAAATGACTTTAGGCGCGCCAGTTATAGTATCTCTGTTTGGAAAAAATGCACTGCGTAAACTTACTGCATGCGTAAACGCACCACGGCGAGGCCTACACATTTGGGTTTAATGTCTTGCGTCAAGCACCTGAGAAACAACAGTTTTTGTTTTGTTATCAGGCGCAAGATGAAGCGGATGAAGCTAAATAAATATAGCGAAGCAAAGCAGTGACGCAGTGAGGGGAGGTTTTGGGGGATAAACCCCCACCCCCCAAGAGCTTAGAGAATTTTTTTATGAAAGATTTTGTTATTAATATTTGGGGGACGGATGACTAACAAACAAAACATATTTAACTATTCACCTAGCCACAAAACCCACTATTTTGAACCATTTATCTTAAAAAATGTCTGGGGGAAGTGCCCCCACACTTCCCGCTTGCCTTAGCGAGTTTTCTATACCCAACAGACCCGTGGTATTAGCTGCGCCCAAAACCCCCTATCCTAGCTACGCACTTGAAGCGAAGGAAGAAATACAGAGGATGGTTTATCGACTCGTGAACATAGCACGCTAAATTGACCATGAGAAAACCATGGGTTTTCATTAGCACATGAGCACAAACAACACAAAAACTGAAAGAATGACCATGCGATTTTTTAATCGTTATCACGAATGCAACACGAATTGTAAATTGAATACGTTTAAGCTCAAAAGGGCATATGAGTTGAGATCATGGAATCTACGGAATGAGGACTTCCTAACCTTTGAATTTTCCTTTGAGTAAAGTTGCGTGAATCACATTCATCACCAATTTTTTTAATGATCAAACACGTTCCGTTGGATAGTTATGGTTGGTTTAGGATTCGAAAGATCATGAGCACAGAAACTACATTTTTCTGTAAATCGTGCCTTGGTATGCCAGGTACGTCCAAGGACTTAAAATATTCAGATAGATAGTTGGTGATTTCGTCTTCGTTTGTTACACATTTAAAAGATTCGAATCCATGCAGAGTACGAACTATTTGAATTTACCTCGTTTTAGTCATCCAGATCTTCGTTCTTGCTCGCTAAATCAACCATCTTTGATTCTTTTGGTGATCAATCATATTCTGGAACTCTTTGTTGATGAGCTCACCTTCCGCAGAAAGTAATTCTGCAATAATTCCAAGGAAATGAGTTAAAACTACTCGATTCCTCGACAGGAACACGGACATTACCGTTTGTCAACAATTGCTTGGAGATTTGTTTACAAACACGGTAGTGAAGTGTCAACTCGAGCTGGGCCACGGCTGGGCTTACAATCAGCTCGAATTAAATTTTTAAAATGTAATTTAGATTTAATTAATATTTTGAATATATTTAGTAATTAAAATGTTATATTGTTACTAAATTCAGTTATTAAAGTGGTAAAAACAAAACAAATTATTTAATTTGTAGTTTTCACCGACTTATCAATTGTTGTGTTACTATAACTCCTAATAGCATGTCCATAGGAAAGAGATGAATTTTTTGTGTGAAATTATCCTTTTTTTAATGGCCTATATGTTAACCCAGCCTGAGACGAATCCAAAGAACCAAATCTCATTGAAATCGGTGCAGCCGTTCTCGAGTTATAAGTGTTCTAACTAACACGATTTTCGACTTTCTTTTATATATATAGAAGATATATATATATTATCTTCTCTTCTTATATATAAAAGAAAGTCGAAAATCGTGTTAGTTAGAACACTTATAACTCGAGAACGGCTGCACCGATTTTAGTGACATTAGGCTCTTTGGATTCGTCTCAGCCCCGGATAACATATAGGACATTAAAAAATAGGAAAAGTTCACAAAAAAATTTTAACTTTATCTTAGAGATATGTTTTTAGGAGTTGATTGTTAAGACGGTCAAAAAAATAAGATTTTTTTTTCGTTTTTACTAATGTATTGATTGATCTTTTTAACAATAATAAAAAAATTTAAATGTTCAAACATGTTAAAAATATTAAAGTAGTATTAGAATAGTATTAAAATAATTGAATTAGAGGTAAGCTCAGCTCGAATTGAGATGTCAACAAAACACATAACTACCGTGTGTGTAAACAAATCTCCAAGCAATTGTTGATTATCAGTAATGTCCGTGTACTCCGCATGAATTCAAATCTTTTAACTATGTAATAAACGAAGACGAAGTAACCAACTATCTATCTGAATATTTAAAGTCCTTTGACGCACCTGGCTTACCACGGCACGATTTACAGCTAAAGGTAGGCTCTGTGTCCATGATCTTTCGAAACTGAAAACAACCAAAACTATCCAACGGAACGTGTTTGGTTATTAAAAAAACTGATAATGAAAGTGATTCACGCCACTATACTCAAAGGAAAATTCAAAGTTGAGGAAGTTCTCAATTCGAAGATTCCATGATCCCAACTTATATGTCCTTTTGAGCTTAAACGTATTCAATTTCCAATTCGTGTTGCATTCGTGAAAACGATTAACAAATCGCATGGTCAGTCTTTCAGTTTTTGTGATGTTTGTTCTCATGTGTCAGTGAAAACCCATGATTTTCTCATGGTAAACAATATGTGGTATGTTTACGAGTCGGTAAATCATCCGCTGTATTTCTTCCTTCGCTTCAAGGGCAGCGTTAGGAATTAAGGATAGGCGCAGCTAATACTGGCGGGTCTGTAGGGTATAGAAAACTCGCCAAAGTAAGTGAGAGGTGTGGGGGCCCTCCCCAGACATTTTTTAGGATAAAAGGTTCAAAATAGTAGGTTTTGCGGCTGAAGAACAGTTAAATATTTTGTGACTCATCCGTCCCCCTAATATTAATAACCAAATGTTTTATAAAAATGAGATTTTATAAAGATTCCCTGAGCTTTTGGGGGGATTTTAATCCCCAAAACCCCCCTCGCTGCGTCCCTGCTTCGCTTCGCTATTTTTATTTAACTTCATTCGCTTTATCTTGCGCCTGATAACAAAACAAAAACTGTTGTTTATCAGAAGGCGCTTGACGCAGGACATTAAACCCGAATGTGTAGGGCACACCGTGGTGCGTTTACGTATGCAGCACGTTTATGCAGTGCATTTTTTCCAAACAGAGATACTATAACTGGCGCGCCTAAAGTCATTTGATACGAATGCTGCTTCATAGGGGCTTTTCTTACACTATTTTGAGCATCAGTCAAACGTCGGTCTAGCGTTGCGTTAACCTGCCCCGTGAACGAGCCAAGTTTACGCTACGGACTTAGACCTAAAAACATTTTTTTACGGTTAATAACACAAATAGCCAACAACTGAATGCGTATAATTTTTATTTCATCAATATTTTCTCATTTAATTTATAATAAATCAAATATGATTAAAACGATACAGCCGCCCTTTATTTATAAATGGTGCAACTAAACTATAAGTTCATTGAATGTTAGGCGGTACGAAGTTCGCCGGGTAAGCTAGTATTATTTAAAAACGAATCAACACATAATTCAGCATCATGATGACTGTGAGTCCTCATGATGCAGCAGTGCAGTGAAAAAAATTACTCATTTTTAAGTACATAGTTATGAGGAAATGTGAAAAATATCTTTACTTAATATCCAACAATGGGCTTCCAAAATCGGCCTCTACCATTAATTTCATACTTGAAAGTAAGTCATGCACCCATTCGCTACGCAAGTGTAGTATCCTCATTCAAGATTTAGGTCACCGTAACTTACACATTTGAGCGAATTCTGTTCACCTCCCTTACTTTTTTTTTACTTATTTTATCTTACTTTTCAACTATCAACCAATAATGTCAACAAACTAGCAAAAATAAAAACTATGGTCCATTATTCAAGCGAATGAAATCGCTACACACAGTATGCATGATGCCATGCATCGTTTTCAAACCAATGCAACACATGTTATAACCATGAGAACTTACAATTTGAGTATGGGATCGAAAAAACAGCATATTCAATCTTCATCAAAGAATTTCATCTTTTTTTAGTGCAGCATAACTCGCTCTTCTTTAAATATTCAGGGTGAATAGACAATAGCTCTCGTGAACATCTTTTTTTAATCCATAAATTTTTATCTTCAAGAAAGTACTATGGTAAATATTTTAGATAAAGGCAAATATTGATTAGAGTCTACTTTAGATAACCAGAATATTTCAGCATAACGGTGAGTTAGCAAGTTTTAAAGGATTAACACCCAAGTCACGAAAGAAAGACCAGTTAAGCGGGTGTGATGCGTGCTCTTAACGACATCGACTCCTCCCATTAAAAGTATTTTCCTTCTAGTCTAAGTACTTGAACCAGGAAATTTGAGAAATCTTAATAAGTATCCTCCATACGCTAAGGGAGTTATTTATAACTTTGAATTCATGAATGGCGTCACAAATATAACACCTCTCCCTGCAATTTCTTAGACTCAAGGAGTATTTTTTCAGTCGCGTCATCCACCTTTCCTGTCACTTCGACCTATCATTAATAGAGATCTATTTTCTCCCACATTCTAAGCTTTTCCCCACAATCTATCTTAGACGACCCTTGACAACGTCCCGTCTATTGATTACTTGTCCGACCATCTCAAGTTTCCATCTCCTCCGACTGTGCCCAGGACATTTCCCCTCCTCTCCTCTGTCCATCGAACCTTTCTTCACCCCATTCACGACCACAACCTAACGTCCAACCCCATTTCCTCACCCTCCTCCACAACCACTTTTCATTCACATCAATAACATCGCACTTCATATTTGCGTTCTACATCACTATTAGTTAAAAAGCCAATCCCGAAATTCACTCAAGACAGTCGTAGCCATCAACTCTAACCCATACACCTCGGTGGCGCCGGGGTATAGTCCCCGACTGCTGACCTAGAGGTCGCGGGTTCGAATCCCGCCTGGCTGATTTGAACACCATCCAGGGCATGGATGTACGTGATTGTCAAACAAGTTAATTGTAAGAGAGGACAATCTAGTCCTAAATTCACTTGTGAAATAAAGACATTATTATTATTATTAAACCTCATCCATAAGGTATGGGGGTAGGTTAAGTTCTTAATTTCTATCTATCGTTACTATCGCGTCGGTTACTGTGGCGATGACAACAGTTTCGCATCTTCAGGTTAAAGATACAGGTTCATAATTTGCGCCCTCATTTGCGATTGATTTGCCATTGATCAATGTGAACCACCATCTTCGACCTAACGACACTGGCAGTAGTGCCAGCGAAACTGTTGCCATCGCCACAGCAACCGACGCGGTAGTAACCGGACGTGAACTTCACCGTGCACTGCTGAAATGTCCGTTATCACAGGAAGGTCGGTAGTTGGATGCGGAGACTGACGGCTTAAGTTATTTACGCAATTAGGAAAGAATAAAGAGAAACACTAAGAGTTACTCTAATCTTAACGAAAAGGGTCAAAGGAACCAAGGGTAAACATCCCACCTCATGGAGAAAGGACTGAACTTAAATTTCCCACCACACAGTACTCAATAAGGGATCGGGTAACCTCTGAGATACCTCTGTTATCGCTGGGGTTTGGACTCGGGGCCCCGGGGTGTGAGGCCACCACACGAACCGGATTTCTCCATTCCCATAAATACAAAAAAAAAAGTGAAACTCATTCTAATCTGATGACACACGACGCTCATTCCTTCGTGACTTTCCCAGCCGTACTAGTAGTTTGGATTGAAATTAGGAGCATTAGCACAGGTAAATAACGCATGTTAGAAATAATTACATTGCAAATACGGGAAGAACGTATCAGGTAAAAGTGATCGCTTATCGAAGTGGCTGAAGAATAGCGGAGGTCATTCGTGCAGGTTACACGGTAGTTAAAATAATAGGCTTCGGTCGCGATTTTTTATCCGCATCTGAATTTCGGAAAAAATATCTACATTCTTATAATGAATCTTGTATAAGCGTAGGAAAAATGTTGGTTACAACTCGCAATAAACGTGGCCCATAATAACGTTCTACAAGGCACGGAAGGTAAAAATAATAGACAAAAATGAAACATAGAAATCTCACCACATTCCTTCGGGAGTTATCAACAAATTAAGCCCTTAAAAGAAATTTAAATACGTTATTAATTCAGAGAAAATATAGGGAAGATCGATCTTCGGCTTTTTCGCAATCGACTACGATTGAAATGGCAAAATCCAAGGTGATATGTTTGCTGAACACGACGATAGCGTTTATTTCCATGTCGTCCATATTTATTGAAATGTTTTTCCATTCAAGTTTATACTCATGAGGAGGTATCAAGATTTTAATAAAATCCCTTAGAGCGTACTTTATTTGATAACTTTTCTCTTAAATATAAAAATACAGAAGTAAGGTTTTTTATTTTTGGTCTCAGATTTCCATCGCTATATACCAGCGGTTCCCAACCTGAGGTACGCAAAGACCTTGGGGGTACGCGACGGACCTGCCGGGGGTACGCCAAAAATAATCGGTAAAGGCGGATGCCAGGAACTATGTATATCTTCACCATGAAATATGTAAACATATTACATTGGGAATTTTGATACAAAGTTTATACTCATACAATTATTTATAACTAAAAGTGTCACCTGTCCGTAGTGAAATTATGTAATAAAATGTGCAGGTCACATTTTTGGGGGTACAATATTAGTTACATACATATAGAGGGGTACGAGAGGAAAAAAAGGTTGGGGACCGCTGCTATATACATATAAGAATATATTTCTCTAGCACATAGGTCTTGTAGTAGTATTTGGATTTAGGGTGCGTCGACGGCAAGGTCATTTTGCACACACATAGGTCTTCATTTAGTGAAAGATCACATAACTGCAACAGATACCTAAACTATTTAACCATAGGTGCTGATAATTAAAAGAAAGAGCTACTTATATTTGGGACGATAACGCAAGGAGGGAAAGAAAGAGGGGGGTGTACCTAAGCTGGCAGCGACCCCTGGCGCCGACCCTTTCCCCTCTCCACCTAATCGCCCACGCACCATCCCCGCCACGGAGCTCCGGAGGAGTCCCCGTTGCCTGGCAACGACTCCCCGAAGCTGCAAGCCTCGACTCCCACCACAGTTTCATTCACCAGGGAGATTCATTGAGGACTGAATTTCCAACTTGGGAGGCCAAAACTGTCGGATGCCAAATCGCTAGCGAAGAATAGGCACGAAATAGTCCCGGGGCAATTATCACACACCACCAAGTTTTCCGGAACTAGGAGAGTTTTCACACCGACGATATGATATCTAATATTATACAGGGCGGAGAAAAATGGTGTCACGAAATTTTAACCCATGATAGCTGTTGCCTGCAAGAACCAAAATTATTAATGATGTTTAGGTCGAAAACGCACCATTTTTAAACAACGGAAACTTTGCGGCAACGGCAACAAGGCAAACTCGTGGCCAATCGGAGCGATTGGCCACGATTTTGCCCTGTTGCCGGATGCCTTGGTATACATTCCGATCTCTGGCAGGCATATTCATCAAGTCATGAGTTGTCTAGAGCTTCCGGCAACTGGGCAAACTAGCTACAAATTGGAGCGCTTGGCTCCAAATTTCTGTAGGTTCGCTCTAGACATAAACATCATTAGTAATATTGGTTATTACTGGAATCAGCTATCCAGAGTTAAAATTTCTGGACATAATTTTTATCTACCCTGTACAGCGCCCTACCAACAAAATGCTAACACAATACATGGACAGGTACAAAGGTATGATATAGAAATAAGTCCTGCAGCGGGCAAATGGAAAAAAGTAACACAGCAGTCAATGGTATTGAAATGGAAGCAATGCATTTATAAAGTAGCATGGCATGCGTCATTAATATCATGGCTAATTACCGCTTTCCTTTTTTTCTTCCTTTAAATGCTTACAAAGTACAACTCAAATGCAATAAAATGGCAGCACTACTTGTATATAGTAGTATGACCTACGTAATTAATAACAATATTAATAAACGACTTCTTTTCTGTGCTTACAAAATACTGTCCACTCATAATGTTAGCAAAGGTTTAGTTCTATTCTGGGAGAAAAGGAAAAAATAATTACATGACTTGCACAGAGAAACTTTTATCCTATTATCTAGCGCTGCATCAATAGTACATATACAGCCGGAACACCAGCTTTAGGCTTCACGTAATTTTGAGCCTTGATGAATGATATTTTCTTAGAAGAATTTGAACTCATAATGCTTTTATGAGGCACTTTGTCGAATCGACACACAGCCGCGGTATATAGAAACATTTTTTTGCATTGAGTAAGTACCCCGTTTTGTTACCTTTATCGTACAATTTATTTTTCTTCCATACGCATGTTACTACACTATGGGCTATTTAAAGAAGAATTTACCTAATTGTATTTTTTTTTCATTGATTCAGACGTTTCAGCGCAACAAAACGAAAATCTCTCCCATCGAAATCATGAAGTAGCAAGTTAGAAAAATAACAGTTATTGCCTTTTACCAATATATACACTTAATCTGAGGAATAGGTATAAATTATGGCAAAACATCCACAAAAAGATACAACACGAAGATGAATACGAAAATAGGGATGATGGATGAGTATATTAATATAGCCAACGATAGGATACATCCTGATGAGATAAGAAGAGGTTGAGTTAGGAGATGGATTAAAGTGATCGCGGAAATGATAAAAACACGATGGCGCCCATGGATTAGGCAATGACAGAAAATATGAATAAAGGGCGGGGAGGGATGTCGATTTGCCAGGTTGAAGAGAGACATACATCATTTAAGAATACAAAATCCTTTGGTAGCAGTGTCGGTATTATTACATATATTGGCACTGGCTCAGTACAGGAACGCATAGCCGGTAAAACACTGTCATTGCTCATATAAGGAATTTTCCAAAAGGAATGAAATTTACGTTACGGTATAAAAAAATGGGGCTGAAAATAAGATGCCACGA
The DNA here is from genome assembly GCF_921293095.1 of Ischnura elegans. Taxonomy (NCBI): domain Eukaryota; kingdom Metazoa; phylum Arthropoda; class Insecta; order Odonata; family Coenagrionidae; genus Ischnura; species Ischnura elegans. The sequence goes on from NC_060250.1 coordinate 81,751,805, forward strand.
AGGTCATACCAATACACTCGCGGCTGCCGTTGATGAAGAGTAGGCACCACGAAAAATTCGCCCGTAAAAGTCATATACGCCTCAATATGAAAAATAATTAAATCATACAGGAACAGGGCGAATAATTTAAAACCCGTTTATACTCTTGTCCTCAGGAAAAATAACCAAAAAAGATAACTTCGGAGAAGAAAAACATCAGTACTCACCAAGTCATGAATATTCCGTGGCGGTTCGTCTTCTCACACTATACAGATTCCGGTATCCAAACAGCGACTAATGCCAATCAAGTCGGCAACAGCTGAGTTCAACCTTGAATAAGAAAAACTACATTGAAAACGATCCAAAAACAAATTCAACAGTCAACTTATTGCTAATAATAATACCATTAATAATAACACCATGAATCAGAGATTTTATTGGAGACTTTTTTTAATCTAAATTATCAATTGTTTCATATTCAAAGCTCATTAAAGTTAAGCTTTAGCGACGAGAGCCTATGCGCAGACACTATTCAATAAACTTTGACCAGATAAAGCCCATACTCATATACTTAATCAAACACTCAAACTGATTACATCATATTTGTGCACCAAGTTGTACGGGCCTAAGCTGGATAGGCGAACGTTCATTCATACCTGAAAAAATATACGCAATAGATGGTTGGTCCTTACCATACCAAATTTAACATTCAAAACTTAACAGCTAGTTAATACACTATTTCCCTTACACCTTAAACCTCCCAATGAATTAATAGGTATCAATACAATGCATTGATAATTCATCGTCTTTTTCACAAAAGACTGTTTTGTGAAAGTCCGCTCAAAGTCATTTTTACGTATAGGATGTTTTTTTACTAGGTTGTTAATCCGTTCAAAATAAATATATTACCAATTTATAAAGCCTCAGAATAAAAAAAAAATCCCCGGACAAGGGGAAGTCCGCGATCGCGATCCGTTCAGTCGAGTCATTTCATAGTGGATAGTGTGAACACTGAGCGTGTGTTCCCCACCCATGTGCTCTATTACGAGCTGTGTTCATTCATACATCCATTCAGTCTGGCGATGAAATCTTGCGACAAAACAGCGAGAGCAGCCCGCCCGGGGAGATATCGATATCTGATTCTCCCGCTGGATGGCAGCATCGATTCCAGGGCCCTACCGGCCACCGCGGCGCTTTTGCCCGCCATTTCCCACACTTATCCCCTCCCTAGTATTCTACCCACTCCCCTCGACCCCAACCCCTCGACATATCCCCAGGAGAGACCCCTTACAGCGCCTCCTTCCCGCCCTCTACACTGGAGCGGGCACCCTTGAGGTACACCCCCGCTAAAAACTTCCCTCTCGCCTCCCTCTCGCATCCCGAGCGAAAAGCTGGCGGGGGCGGGAGGAGGGCAGGGAGGGCCTGGCTCCTACCCCACCTTCCCAGGAATCCTGCCGCCCCACTTCCGCGAGGGGAAAAAGGGCACGAGCAAGGAAAGGGGGTCTCTCCCCGGGATTCGATCGATGGACGTTCTCTCTCCTCCCCTTACGTTGCCTCCCCACTACCTTTCCCAACCACGCTTAGCCACTCTCCTTTCCCAACCCACCCGCTTTCCTCCCCCGCGGAGGGGTATACATGTACGTGGGTGGGAGTGGTCGACCGTAACAAACCCACTGACAACATCACCAACCAACCATCCCATACAGATTTTCAAGTATCAAGCGATAGAAATGTGAGACTAACATTATCATAGAGACAACTTCGTAAATAAACGAAGGAAATTCAGTGGTTAGTAAATGTAGTAATTAAAATTGTGTGACGAGAGTACGATACCATTTATATTCTATCTTCAATAATAGAGTACTCATTGATGTCCGTTCCTGAAGGCATAAAACTGGGAGCAACCTATATTAATTCCTACTGTCAACAACAACTCGTTGTCAGGACTCCTTTCTTACGCCGGCATCATCTCTTACTGTATCAATATGCCAACCTAGGTTTCAGCAGCTAAGAGCCATTATCAAGACGCGATTATCATTTTGTTTAAGGTCTGTCTAAGGGAAACGGTTCATAATCATCATTGGTCAATGCTTCTGAGATTCCTTTGGCGAGGTCTTCTTTCAACTTCCTTATCAGCTGACCATTACAAACTCTCGCACATCTGGCGCTACATATCTTTCATTACATTTACCAAAAATAGATTTCGTGCCTTTTATATGCCTTGATAATAGGACTTTGTTATATTATTACAACAGAATTTCACTAAGGTGTTTCTGTGATAACGCCAACCATCCCATGTTTACTCCATTTTTATTCATTCCTAATCGCTTGGGTGGGTGGCACGTAAATCGTACGGCCGACTTTCCTTCCTGCTCCAGGCCGGTCAGCCACTCCCGACAAACCCACACCTACTCATGCGGTGGACGCAAGCCCCTAAGCGCTCGTGCCGTGGACAGGGAACCATATGGTAGGGTGCAGCTGGCACCCGCCGCGCCGCAGGGGTTCAGGATGTTAACTAAACGGCATGCGTTTACCCGCAAGCGCCCCAAATGGCTCAACCCTGATCGTCACGATATCCGTGTAATGGTTAGGCCGCAGCCGTCCCGAACTATCTCGCTAACGGGCTCCACAAGTCTCAACAGTGACTCACGACGTTGCGTTCATTTCCTTCGAGAAGAGCACACTGTACTTCTATGAAAACCAACGCAAACTCACTTATCGTGACCCTCAGCAGAGAAATTATTGCCACTCTGAGGGAGTTCCATCATTTTGATGAGTACTTATAACAAAGAACATCCCCATTTCTCAATTTATCTGAATCAAAGTTCTCTCATTATATGATGCGATGTACCACATATATGCTTAGTTAGATAATGTTCAATAGTCTACTTCTAATCTTCTCAATTTTGTGATTTTTTCATACCATTTTAATGAGATTGGAAATGAACTATCAATATTGAGTTTTTTTTTACTAGTTCATGTATTAAATTATTTGAAAAAATATGCTTCCAAGAACGTTACACCACTAAATGAGCGTATTTTTTTGTTTTATACATCGAAAACATCTTAGCACAAAGTAATAAAATAATGATAGGGCAAATAAGATCATTCAAGTATCAATCACTCAATCAAATACATCGAACATGACTTATTTACGAACGGATTCGAAAACGCGGTATTAATATGGATCACCAGATTCATTTCAGCCACGATCATTAATACGAATGCACCATCACACCCGTAGCATACCGAGCCGCACAAAACCTCTCGCAAATAAGGTGGCGTCATGTTCGGCGCTATCAATGGAGGAGCAAATGGCAGGCAGAAGTTCTTTCAAAAATACTTTTTTTTGAAATTTGCGTGTTTGATAGAGCCAACACCAATGAAAGATATGAGTAGATCGCATCGAGAAAGGAGGCAGACATTAAAACGTCGAAATTTTCAAAATAAAAAAATATGATGCCAGATATTTAGGAAGAATTTTATTCGTGGAGAATTTACCTTAATTAATTTTCAAGCGAAAATACAAATTACTTTACTCAAAGTTCTCCTAAAAACATATTACAATAATTTCCACCGAAAACTAGATTTATCACTCGGCGATATATGAAGACCAGTAATTTTTATCTATATAGTTTCAGGCTAAACTTCGAGGAAGTTCGGTTTAACGTTAAGGAAATGAAAAAAATTTGTTTTATTCTACAAATTTACTTTAAGGTACGATTAGTTTCGACGCAGTGGCGTCATCTTCAGGTACAAAGACTCGAATATTTCCTTTCATTAAAGTTGCTATTAATTAAGCAAATCCTCATTCAACCTTTCTGATAACCCATAATAAACCCCTTTCCCACTGTCCCTATCTGGGATTTTTCTTCCTCATAGGAAAATCTCCTCGGGATGGTGGTAAATTAATTGCGTATGCTTGGTTTCGCTATTTAGTGGGCCCTTTTCGCTTCTATAGCGTTGAGGTGTTTTTCCCCGTCCCCTCCCTTCCGCTCCTATCCCCTCCCAGAGGCGTCGGCGGGCTCCCATCGCGGCGGCGCCTCTATCCTTTTTCCTTCCTCTCCAGCCCCTCCCCGGGTGATCGGGCGTATATGCCACTGGCTTGGTTCCTGGCCCCGGTGTGTTGTAACCTCGAAGGGCTCCCCTGAGCCCTCATGCATTGCAACCCATAATAAAATTCATATGCTTAATTTATACAATTGGATATCAGTATTTTCCAAACACCCAGTCATAGCAGAACCTCCATAAATGTAAGAAGGGAGCAGTAGGCGGGAAGGGGGAAAAATGGCAGCAGAGATCGGGATGGAAAGAGGTCGAGCGGGGGAAGTGGAGCAAGGGGAGTGGAGAAGGAGTTGGAGATTGCTTCAAAGACTTCCGACGGTAAGGCGTGAAGAGGAAGTTGCCACTTTTTCCTTATCTTTTTTCTCCCTCCCCCGTCACGGTCCCCCTTTTCCTTCCTTCCTCCCCATGGCAGACCGGGGAGGAAGACTATATCCTCCACCCCTTATGGCTATGCCCTTCTCCACCACCCAGGCCAAACTGTTGACTCGATCCAACCGTCGTAAAAAGCGAATGACTTATGCGGCGCGAGTGCGATTGATAAGATGTTCCAGCAGAATGGCAAACCTTTGTGGCACGGACGGCTGGAAGCGTTGACTGTACATATGTACACTGCTTTTTTTTTCTTTTATACGGCCACCACAGTAGAGTAAACATTGATATGACGAAAAATTTCTCGGGATTTACACTAGGTGATTTATCCCGAGAAATTTTTACCTCGTAAAATTTTAATTTTTGATACGCAAGTTTTAAAAAAATTATTAATAACAGTGAAATTAACTCTAATCAGCGATCCTTTTATCATTCAGAAATGAATGTATTTGTAATAAAACGGGTATAGATCTCCCAAGAATGGGCTCTACTTGTGTAATCTCAGAGCGCATTTCTTCATTCTACTACCTCTGTGTAAGCAAGGAATTGAGTTCGTTTCCTTTTGAAAAATTTCTCTGGATTCCCATTGGGTGATTTATCCCGAGAAATTTTTCATCAATCCATACGCCGGGAAAACCAAAAATTTTACATTAAACATTGAGATATCAAATGGAATACTTTACATGATCAAAATCGGTCACTAGAGCAGTTTTATTTTGAAAGGTGCAAACAAAATTCATGCTGCAAAGCCAGCGGTAATATGTACTGAAAATTAAGCAACGGCTATCGCATTGTGTTCAGGGCCCGCATTCAGTAGTGTTAGAAATTTTCCACCAGCAGAAGTTTAAATTTGACCTTAACATTTTCAAGGAAAACCTTTAAAAATTTAAAATAAGTTGGAAATAAGTTAATTTTGACACAACACGCTCACGAATTTCCGCCACGTACAATCCTTACAGGATGCGACCCCTGATTGATGGTGAAGAAAGCAGGCATTATACCGTTTAATTTATGGTACAGGCGAATTCATTTATAGGCAGATAGGTGATGAGTAAGACACTTTAATAGAAAGCTAAGCCCCAGCAAGTGTTCGTGGGATTCTATCCCTCACATGAAGCTTAACAATACGGTGAATATATCAGGCAAGAAACGTTTTCTCTAACTTTAAATTGAGACTTACATAGCTAAATGAAAAGAGGGAATGATACGATCAGGCAATTGAAAGGAAACTGCAAGTGCTTCTAGATTATCGAGCTAATTATCACTTTGCAAAGAGGGGTATAAAATAAACAGACAAATGTAACACCAAACTTCAGAGCCATTCTCCCTAATATTAAAAATCTTCCTCAACATAAATTATCTAGTAAAAATTCGTAAGTTAAAAAAAAATTGTAAACTACAGTGAAAGTAACTCTAATCAGTGATCCTTTCATCATTCAGAAATGAATGTATTCATAATAAACGGGTATAGATCTCCCAAGAATGGACTCTACTTGTGTAATCTCAGAGCGTATTTCTTCATTCTACTACCTCTGTGTAAGCAAGAAATTGAGTTCGTTTCCTTTTAAAAGATATTCTATGCACATAAATGCACTTCCAAAGGAGTTAAACAATTCAATACTTAAAATTGGACAAGAGATATGAAGTGAAAAACTTTGCACTTTCCACATAAAAATGTATTAAACTACAGTGACATATTTCGCTGCACTGCAGCATTATCAAGACTCCCATTGGATATGAAAATTGGATAACAATTGGATACAAAATAAATAATATTAAAGCTTCTAATATATCTATAATCATTATTGAAATAACTTTTGGCTAAAATGAAGACTATTAACATTATAGAAAGGTTTTCGATTTTTTCTGCGATAATACCTTAATTAACTCAGAACTCGATCAAAAACAAATATTGGCGATGGTGAGAAGAGAGGAGAATTAAGGTAACGCATCACTACCACTCGCCCGGTTGTAATGTCTTCCTTCTCGGCCTATCATCGCTCAAAACTTTCGCTATCATTTGAAATATTTAATAAACCCAAGCCAACATGCGTCTCTACCACACAAGCCACTAAGAAAATAACTAGATAAAATTTTCCAATTTGAGACACTAGCATATGTTGACAACGGCCTCGTCTATACAAACTCAGACATTTTCGAGATACTTGAACAGCGTAATTTTTAAACAATTGATACGTCGGGAAAAAATGACGGTATGAACGGGAGTGATGCGTCCTCTTAACGCTTAACCCACCCTGAATACGCCACTGCCATTAAGATGGCTCGTCCGTCGGCTGCTTCCTCACATCCTAATTCCCGGGAAGCGCGCGGCATTTCCCGACGAGGAAACAAAGGGAAGAAGACCCTTCGAAAGGGTACCTGACTGCAGTACGAAGGAAATGCAACGGTGCACGTAGACGAATGCAGCCGTTGTGCTCTCCACAGTTGCTACGCTCTCAACCAAGAGGGGGAGGACGAGCGGTGAAAGGTGGCTAAAGGGCAATAAGCCGCACACACGGAAAGGGCCAAAAGGCAGGCATTTACACGCGTCGAATTGAAGGAGCCGTTGAACGGTTATGGCGGAGGGTTGATTCCACTCATTTGTAAGGGTAAGAACGAGTATTTGATAGATGCCGAAAGGTCGCGCTTTTGTGACGTATCGCATACCCCGGAACGAAGCCTAAACAGATTCATCGCAGACAACCACCACTTAGACCTGGGCGTTTATTCTGGTTCTTATTAGCTAAAATGATTTTTTTCTTTCTCTTGAACTCAATTTTGACAAGATATCTCGAAACGATTGTTTAATTATCTATTTATGGCTATCAAATGTTAGTTTTAGCTGATCCCTAATAACGTAAGACACGGAATAATTGGCCCCAGGCTTCGAAACATCTATGAATAGGTCAAGCTTTTACCAAATACAGTTATTTTTATTTCAGTGAGTATTCGTGAGACGCATTCCGTCCGTATCAAACTGCTACATTAAACTTAGAGGTTTATAAATAATTTTTGGGAGGTTTATAGGTTACTCTCTCCAAATTAAAAAATAATTGAGGACAAATGTGCTTTCTCTCGGGCAAAAGTTAACTACTCCCGGTAACTGGCTTAGCTTAGCATGTAGGAATTCTTTCTCCGAGCATTAGGGTTTACTGCTTTTTTCCTGGTTTAACATATATTGAATATTCTTCCAAGACCTTTAGGTAATTGCTTACTGTCTCGGTGAAGGGGAACCTGACCACATCCCTTGTTTCCGCACATCGTCACTCCGAAATTCCCAAATTAATGCCCGCAGCAAACGTTGGAGTTAAAAATGACTGCATGAATTTTGTTAATTTTTTTGGAATTATTTTAAAGTGCCCCAAAGTTTTGGTTACTGAATTGCGAAAAAAGCTAAATTTTAAGTAAAATACGCGATACTTTACCACAATTTCTACTTCAACTGCATTAATTAATTGAAAACTATTTTTATTGGAATACTTTCCATTTCCAATAAGCGCAAGATTTCATTGGGAACTGACATTGAAACACGAGTACGTACCTATTCTGAAGAAAGCACGACAGCGAGGATCACAAAAAATAAACTCACAAGCAATAATTCTGAGATGAACATTGTTTTGCAATTCCAAATTGGACTACGGCAGAGAAAAAAATATAAAAAATCATATTTAATTCGAATGTATATGACTAAAAATATGTTGAATGCATGTATTGGGGTAGCTTATTGGGTGGGAGTAGCTTAGGTATAATTACATGTGCTAAGATTGGACGACAGTAAAATAACCTCAAAACTAAATCACATCAAATCAACTGCAAGACTGTTAAATTAGGTAAATTTTTCTCTAGTTTTGTTTGAATAAAAATCATAAATATCACACATTATTACTGAGCGCAAATTTCCCTACACAACGGAAAAAGAATTTTAACGACGTGAAAGCACAATAGAACGGGAAAATAACCAGGGAATAAGGAGGAGAAAACCTACAAACGATTTTCCTTTCATAGAGGAGATTCAAGTACATCTTCATGGGTAGTATTAACAGAAATAATCGCAATCATCCTTGCAACAATATGAATCCAGGCATGAGAACAACGAAAAGAAAACGATAGACGTAAAAGGTGACACACGCAATAAGGGATGCATATGCTTCAGGATAAGGGTCCCGTCGCTACCAACAAAATACGAGGCTTTAACGCAGCTCTTGGTAGGAAAGCTTGAAATAGTGCATAATAATTCAAATTGCGACTAATTATCTCCTGAATGAATCGATAGAAACAAAAAAGTTTCAACGAATTCAAAGCCTAAACCGCACAAATCGGCGCTAACCTGCATTGAACCTATTTTAATCGTCTTTCTCAAGTGCATGTGTTAGCAAATTTTAGATCATGATTTCCTCGATCTTTGACTATTAACACTAGATTTTCGACTGCGATCGAAATCGATTTTTATCACTACAGGGACACATGATTGGGGGTGCCAGGGGACATAGCGGGGGCTAGGACGCGGAAGACAGCGGGGCGAGGGATCGCCCACACATCTCTCGCGGCGCCCACGCGGTGACAGAGGAACCCAGTCAGTCTCGCACAGGAAATTCCGCCGCCCCCGGACCAATTGGCGAGGAGAGAGATCGGGCTGTTGAAGGGCAGTAAGGGGGGGAAGGGGAATCGAAGCGTACGAGCACGTGTGAGGGAGGAAAAATTGGATCTTCCCTCGCAGAGAGAGAGAGAGATACAGCTTCATCGAATTCGTTCGAAAGCCATCAATTTTTTTCTGCGCCCAGCACTAATTATTTCGGCCGTGCGTTGGAGGAAAACGGACGCAGCGGCAGTAGGGATATCTGGAAATGAGAATAACGCCGGTTTAGGAGGAGTTTAATTGGTGGGGGCGTAATGGGGAAACAATTCCTGGAATGCAGAGCAAACGCGAGAAAATTGACGTCATGAGGTTTTGCGTAGCTTGCTTAAAGACAAAAAAATCAAAGTATAATGAACCTTAGACGGCAATAATTTCTGATCATATTTTACAGGTAAGATGATTTATTTATGGGGGTGGGGCGGTAAATATAAAGGGATGAAAAAAACAGAATGGAGCTCGCAGGGAGATGTTTCATTGGTGACGACGAAAATAAATATTAGGACGGACGTACCTGAAATTTCAAATTTCGTCCATAATATAGCATGTCCACAAAGTAGTATCCCGGCCAATAATTCTATTTTCGTTTTGTGAATTCGAATTTCTAAAATTTTATTAAATTATAAGAAACCAAAATCCGCGAAAGAATTTCAAAAATACATAATCCCCGAGCCCTATTTATCAGGGGGTTAAAACCAAGAAAATGGATTTTCAGAGATAAGAAAGACGCGAAAATATTGCTTATTCTAAAAAAATATAAATAAAAATGGATATCGAGATATCACTCCGAAAGTTAAAAAATTGGTCAAGACACGGCTATCTGGACTGATTTTTTGAGACAAAGATTTGTAGACTGCTATTCCGACATACGATTAAATGGCTCAAATTTTACGCACACGATTTTCTGGACTAGAAATTCAAGACATACCTGAATGGAATGAATTTTGATAAAATAATTTGCGGCTAGGAGCAGTAGATAATTGACGTACGCAACACTATCGTGGGTTGGATAAGTCAATAAAACTGGCCGAGAAAAATATACGTGACAGAGCGAAAATGCTTACGATCAATCCTTAAAATTAGGTGGGGGATGACGGAATATAATAACGAAGGAATATACAAGAAAGCCGAAATAAAAAATAATGAATCAGTTATAAGGGAACAGTGTTTGACATATTTCGAAACATTAGAAATACATGACGAAGTAATTGTAAAGGAATTATCCACTTCAAAAACTAATACTTGGGACAGACACAAACGAACGGAGTTCTGCAATCAAATTTAGGCAGGAATAGCATATGAGAGGGAGTCAGAGAAGAAAATAACCTTGCAAAAAATCTAATGAAATCGATTAATGCAAATAAAAGATGTTATCAGCACGACACAACCGTAGATACTTAATCAGGAACGATTCAATTACTTTGGCCTGTTAGTAGGAGGAAAAATGACACTGGTGTAATCGTCTTACCATGAAAAAATGGTGGGAAAAGGAAGTGTTTACAAACAATAAAGATTAAAGACAAGCGGCCGTATTCATAGTTTCCTTAGTAAGCTACTAACGCCTAAGTAGCGTTCTAAGTAGTAGCATACTAGCAAAATGGTATTCATAGATCGTTAGTAGGGGCTACTAAGCCTAGTATGCTACTATCTTAGTAGCTGGTTCTTAGTCGCCCTCCGGCCTTGTTTAAGGGAGCTACTAAATATGGCGGACCGTTGTGGATGATCGAACTCCGGTTTTATTTGTATACTGTTATAGAGTTTTTATGCATTTGTGCCAAAATGGAATACGAGAATCCATTCTTTAAGCAAGGCAGGCAACGTATGTAGTGTAATTGTTGACAGGAATTGAAAGTTTTTCGTAGCTGCGAGGAAGCTACGACTTGCAGTGAACTTGTGCCTCTAGTGTAAGTGAACACAATTTGTACATTCAGTGCGCCCCTAAGTGAATTGATTGCATATAGACGATGAAGTAAAGAGTGAAGCGACAAGTGAAGTGATTTGTGAGTGTATGAGCTTCGACAAAATGATTTATTTCTTTCATACTGGTTTAACCATTTCGATCAAAGGTATCTACTAGCTGTTGCGAAGGGGATATGTTTTATATTTGAAGCATTTGTTCTTTAGGGAATCAGGAAACGCTTATAAATTTTCATTCGTTTGTACGCTTATAATTTGTGTTTGATTATATTACTTATTCTAGTCACTTTATCGTGAGCTTTCGGCAGTATTTACATTTCGCGTATTTCGTTGCGCTGTTGTTTTTGTTTTGGTTACGGTACGAGTGATAGTGGAGAGTGAGATTGGAAGTATGTTGATGTTACAATTTCTGGTTTAAAAATTTGTTTCAGCATATTTATTTCATTGTCCACGTAATGTTAATGTGAAATAACATCAACTGATTCTAAATCATTAGTGATGAGTGGGAAGTGAGATGTGAAGAATTCTTTCGAAAGTCAACGAGTGCAAATTCTTTTGGTGTGTGCAGAGTGATTGGAAAACTGACTATCATTGTTTACTAGAGTCACGTTAAAGTGTTTTAAATTAAGTGTGAGTCAAGCTTTTCATTGAACCAGTTGATTCAGAATGTACGGATTATAAGTGTCATAAAGACAGCTCGTGAAATGTGAAGTGAAATGTTGTGTGCGTTGTAGTCCTATTTGTGATATGATCAGCAATAAATAAGTAAAACAAGTTACGTTAATTATGCTTTGTTTTTTACATTAACCACCTCTAGTAAACTATATGCCGTATATTTCCACACGCTGTCAATATTTGAAATATTTAAATGTAGCGAAGCAGATTGTTGTTTCCTTGACTAACACTTTAGGAGTTGCAAACATATGTTACTAATTGCTCGCACGTAGGTGTTTGTAACGTAATAAATGTGTGTCATTCACACATTTATCTCAACGTTATTTTCTTAACGTTTCATTTCTGCATTGCAAAAGTTTTCGTTTCTACTCCGACATTGAGGTGTATTTCTGCTTTCCGAATACAGATATGTATAATACTGACGTTGCTAGTTATGTATTTCCATACTAATCACGCATACACTAATGGAAACAAATATCGGAAGTGCAAGCAATACGCAATTTATATGATCAATAAATATACGGCCGTTTGTAAAGCAATAACTGCATCTGAAACATACAAATGCTTCGGTATTACTCATAAATCTACCCTTTCCCAAAGGTATTGGATAATTTTTGTGTACAGCAATAAAAAAATATGTCTGAGATGCGATATCACATCGAATTATCCATTATGAAGTAAAAATTTCAATGCACTTTGCTGAATCAATTTCTTTTGTTTGATAGTGATACGAATTTTCCGCGCCGCGGAGGAGTCAGATGCAGTGTTGTCAAGCGTAGCCTAGCGGGTTGAACCCAAATCGCTACCGAGTATCGGCTGCCGAGCTGGCTAGTAGCATACTAAGTTAGTAGCTCTTAGTAGCTCACGTAATACAATCCATGAATACCATATCTTAGTAGGCGACTAAAAGGTCTTAGTAGCCGACTAAGTTAGTCGCCCTACTAGCGTGTTTTAGCGGAAATCTATGAATACGGCCGAAGATCTTTGCGTAAGAGGACAAGCAAAAGGCAATGGGGGTAGGTGCGACGAAATTCAGCACGGTGAAGAGCGGAAACTTGACTTTTAGGAAAAAAGAGAGAATAAGCCACAGGTGTCCGAGACAAGGCTGCGGAAGGAGGACGTAAAATTCGTTACTAAGAAAAGATTTACGGAAAAAAGGAGGACAAAGCTTTCTGGATAAGGTAGATAAAGATGCTCGTACTTAAAACTGAAAAAGAAATACAATCGAAACATAGAGATCTATAGGAATTTATACCACTAATTGAATAGTAATTTAACTCATTTCATTTAAAATTCTTTTGTTTTTTTGTCATGAAATCGGCTAGTAAAACGCAATATTAAATATGCTCAATATATTCTGCACAAGACTGCTACCAATTAAATAAATATTTGTGTACATGCTCCATGTGTCCTACTGAAGAGACCTGTGCAAGAGTAAATAGACATAATAATCAATATTATAAAAATTCCGTAAAGAACCCGAAACACCTAATTACAGCTATTACATTTTAGGGTATACTCAACAAGACTGCTATGTTAGTAACTGGAAACTGTTACGAAGCCACTCGCAGAGGAAAAATTCCATCTCCGTCAGCCAAGCAGCATAGAACCCAAGTGTATTTCATTGATTTGCCATCCTGAAAAGAATTCCGATTGAACCAGTAGCGGGAGAAAATTCTCGTGTCCGAAGTATGGGCCACGCTCACATGGAGAGAGGTTCTTCACAAGGGGCATCGGCCTCGCCTTTTGAGCAGCAACTAGGCCACGATTTTTTCCCACGGCCGAGAGAATTTTAGGCTCCCTTTCCTCGAGGCCGCCAGGGCCGCATTGGCAACTTGACAAGAGTGACACTTGATGTATAATTTAGCATGGAGAATAGGAAAAAATATTAATAAAAATTTGAAATTGCTAAATTTTCCGCTGCCCATGCTTGGCAACATTAATGGATGTAGTGGGTAACCCGCGTCAAGACTTTAAAATGGTAAACGTTTTCCTCTCCTATGCCGGAGACCTTAACAGATTGCGTCACCTGTATTGAGCATCAATTTATAGGTGGTGGGTATTGGTATAGAATTTATGCAAAATGGGCAACGGACTGAGAACTTTCCCCATTGAAAGAAGACAACGGACAGAAGATAAGCGAAACTTGACTTCAAGTTTAACAAAGCTTAAAATCATTAAAAATTACAATGGAACCTTCACTAAATTCCCTTTCTCTGAGAGTTCCGATTTGCTATTAACCCTCGTTTTCACATAAATACTATCTTCTAAGGAACTCATTTGTGCGAAAAGCTTCAGCGAAACAATGCTCAAACAGTACGAATCGATTGAAGTATTGATTCGATCTAATTAAAAGAATCCGAAATTGGATCCGATGGCAGTTAAAATTCGCTACTTCAGTCACAGCTTGATTTTTTCCATTTTAAAACTTGTAAGGGATAAACTTTAATCCAAACTCAATGTTTATTTTCTCACAAACATGAATAGACGACAATATTTCCCTTGCGGAATCCTCATTTCTTTTGTTCTTCTATCTCTACCATCGGAAAGCATATAGGTACTCTGGGACTCTTGGCAAACTTATTCGTCTTACTCATTTCCTATTACTCTCTCTTACTTTTCGATTAGATAAAAAGGTAATTTATAACCTTTTAAACGAAAACTTATGTAAAAATTAAAAAAATAGTTCTTCTGAATACTAAAAATACTATAAATACTCCATTTTGAATGTCAGTAATAATATTGGCGAGATATCGTTCTAGATCTCCTGCTCTAGCGGTCAACTCATACGTGTAAACCATGCTTAAGAGTCCCCAAGTAGGGGCCCGCGGTGGCGAGATGGCAAAAAGGACCGACCGCCTCTGTTCCTAATAGAGACCGGCCGCCAGTAGCGATTGTAGCAAGACGAAGGAGAATAAGCCCTCCTCCCCGCACGGTTTTCACTGCCAAGTTCCAGGCAGCGTGCTTCCCAAATTTACCTCCACCTCAGGCTCAGAGACGGGCGAATTTTTTGAATTTTCAAAGAATAAGGGAGCACACACACAGATGTAAGACGATGCGAAGCTGTTGAAGGAAAGGTGGTGCTATAAATACTAGCTATTCCGGTTACGGAGTGTCGGTCAACACAATTATCATTTCCCCAATTACTATGGTTGTTATTGTGAACAAATATCTCCTACTGCAATTAATATTTGCGCCATTTATCGCATGTAAAAAATTACATTTATGTTTTAGTGGTTCTTAAAAAGTGTTGTGTGTTTCCTATTCTCCATACTAACAATTTCATTTCATTAAGCTAATTCACACAATAATAATATTTACTATTCGGACTAATATCGTTTTACAAATCATTTAAATAGACTTAGCTGCATCAGAAAAATAAGTAAAATTAGATATTAAAAAAAAAGGATTGAACAACTGGAAGTAAGCTTTCTTGATGTGTTAGTAAGTTAATACAGTATTTCTGTCCAACTTAAGTACCTCATTAAATAGCATAAGAATTGACCAGAATTAAATCATGGTATTCAAATAAAAGTCTTGTTAATACAGGTATCACCTTAGCTAAAATGAATTTCGATCTTAAGGGATAAAAATCATGAAAAAATTACTATAGCAAGGGAGCCAAATCTGTACGAATCTAATGCTCTCGGTAAATATGGTGACACATTCTTGGCGTGATACCACCAAAAATATTACCGAAAACCTTGATTGGAATTCTCAAAGATATGAGTAATGTTTTATAAATATCTGAAGGCAAAAGCACAGAAAAAATAACATTAAGAAATTAATTTGTGATAACCTTTTGTAAATGTCGAATTTGTCTAAACTGATGAGTTCGGAGAATTCAAAAAGTACACGGGAGCAACTTCGTTCATTAGTCTGTACACTACAGGAACTATTACTCTGAGCGGATGTAACATATATAACTAAGTATAATGCTCGAATTATT
Organism: Ischnura elegans; assembly: GCF_921293095.1. Lineage (NCBI taxonomy): Eukaryota > Metazoa > Arthropoda > Insecta > Odonata > Coenagrionidae > Ischnura > Ischnura elegans. The sequence goes on from NC_060250.1 coordinate 81,767,392, forward strand.
CCACAAATATTTCAATATTGTTAAGGGTATAGTTTGTTCAATTCAATCAAAATACCTGTGCGTCATAAATTTTTCATGTACATCACGTTAATCCTATTGTAAATGGGAATGCCTCAAATACTTCTATAGCATTTGGATTTATTAATTTTCATTTCCAAGCAGACCCCATAATTTGGAGAACCAGGACATATATATCAATACAAAAACGTAAATAAAAACCCAAACGCAGAACTTATACGTACGGTGGAATGGAAAATATTCGGAGATTATTATCTTCTAGTTATGTGAACTAGATTTAAAGTCACATCATTTAGACAAGAATGTATAAAATAATGATTATTTCCAATATATTTGGAGGTTTTCCAGCCATAACATTGTAGGTTAAATCGTTTGATTGCTAGAAGAAGAAAAGAAGGGTTGAGCAGAGTAAAAAAATTACCGCCTCGCCAATTATTACTCCATATATTATTACTCCATATATTTTTACTTTTCAATATCATTAACAAAGCCTCAACCCCAGGGGTTTCTCACGTCCTTTAACTTTTAAACGGAAAAATCGTTAATAAAAATCAGAACAGAATCGAGGTAGCAAACGCTGAGGTTCGGCAATCACAATTTTGAATAAAATTTTGACGGGAAAGTATCCAGAATCGATGAACCGGAACGACATTCAATTTAAATTCCAAGGTTGCAGAAACGGAACAAAATTTAATACCAAAAAGAACACGCCACGAGAAGCTCTCGTCGTAGCATGTTGAAGCTGAATATCTCCCCTCCAGCGGCGGTGCCTACTAGGGACAAGCTTAAGGGTACCGCGCGAAATGAGTTGAAGATAACAAAGAACTCATATCGATCGTATGCAGCACACGTTTATATAAATCACTGACGTTGTTAAACAGGATGATCGTTAAAACTTTTTATTATCATTCCGGTCCAATTGAAAAAATCAAGAAGTAGTTGATCGAATTCATAGCCTCTCAAAGTGTATCCACGTATTGATGAAAATATTCCATTTAGCTGAAAATTTTTATAATCATGACTATGGTAAAAACGTTGTCAAATAAATAATAAGAAATTACTTTACCGAGAACGAAAGACCATTATTACGAAAATCACATTAATTAAAAATAACTTCAGGGTTTATTATCTGATTCCATTTCACTTTCGAAAATACAAAACATTACACTTCGCAAGGTCCTTTATTTATGTTAAATGACATGACCTAGGTTTTGTAGCATAGTAGCATGTTAAGGTCACTAATCATTATCACATATGTGGGCATTTAACATATTCCTGGCAATTTTTGGTCACAGTTTTAACCTCAGCGAAACCCGTAACAATACGCCGCGTCAGCGATAGCCTGGACCCATGGACGGCAATGGACTATCGCTTTGAATTTCCCAGTGAAACATACAATGATTTAGAGACCCTGCTAATCCTTTCTCTTCATGTATGTAATCATTATCAAGCATCTGAAAATGTAACTATTTTACGAAATAAAAGCCGTGCACATTAAACATTACTAAACCTTATTAAGTGTAAATTTTTTCTTTTCTAAAATGATTAATTATTTTTATTCAAAGACAGGACTGTATCATGATACAAAACGAGCCCATGCTTTCATGAGGCAAGTTAGCAATACATATCCATAAGCCTTGCATACGCCCGTCTTGATAAAATATTGTTTTTGTAGGGTGAAAAATCATATTTTTTTACGGTAGTTGTAATTGGTAACTCATACAGCAGAAATAAAGGCATTGAATAATAATTTAAAAAATACATAAACAGATTCAAGTAAAGGCAACTCGCAACGCATTATTAAGGAAGGTCAGCTCCCAACAGGAAGAACAAAAAATTAACTCACCCTCGCTTGACTGCATTCCCATGGACAGTGAAAACCACGACAAAGCGGTTCAAGGTTCAAATAGTTTCAAGGAAATGCAAATTTAAGTTTAAAAAAGGATTCCTTGCAAATTGGAGGAGCATTACATTTACTGGGGCACCTATGATGGTATTAAAGTGGGACTGAACAAAATTGAAAACTTGAAATATAAAGATTGGTGGGTATATGAACGATGTCAAACTTGATGACGAATGGTAAATTTGTAATTACTAAAGATAAAACAGAATAGACTGTGTAAACTTAACGCCAATAGTGGTTCAAAGAATAAATCCACCAATGTTAGCTTCTTGATAATCAGCCACTATCACTCAACTTCCACCAAAGGTAAGGAGGTGGAGCAACCTATCACTTAAGCGTCTGTTGAACATTTCTAATTTATAGGATTGGTTATATTTAACAAACGTACATAATTTTATTTAAATTAAAGCGAAAATTGAAGCTTGAACGAGGTGGAAGAGCTCCATATTAGCAATGAAGTCATGAAGTGTTTTCATTGCTAATAATTTTATTTCGTTCCCGCAACTTCAGTGCAATCTTATGAACCTACCTCATTTTTAGAAAGTTATGAGGTCAAGGGATTTTTTTTGAGAAAATAAATTAATATTATTAAAAGTACATAGGGGTTTTATGCAAATTCAACTGAATGTGTTTGTTGTACTTTTTATTTAATAAATAAATTTATCAGAATGAATATTTGGAACTAATAATTCTCAAATTTCTATGGAAATAAAACACTGAAATCTTTGCTTGACTCTGCGTGACAAAAAACAGATACCAAAAAAAACAAATTTTTATAAGTTTTTTTAATAAACACTGTAACACATACAAATACTAAAATTTTTCTGATAAGTATCGGTTTTTGGACAGCAGGAGTCGAGCAGCAATGCGATCTTAATAACCGAAACTTCAATGAAAGCGAACTGAGTAACTGCCTTTCACGTATAACATTTGGGCAGACAAGCACTATAAATATTTTTAACACGCTATAATTTCGGTCGCAAAGGTCACAAAGGCATAGGCAATTTTAAAATAACGGCGTAGAGGTAGGTAACCGACTACGAACAGATAAGCACGAATAGATTACTAAATCTCCAATGCGGGGGCAATGGAACACTCAACAGCGTTTTAACTTTGGAGCCACACCGCGGAAGCAGGAGTCACACGACATTTCCGGAGCCATTTCGCTTTCGCCCAACTTCCGCTCCGGAGAGAAGTGAAACCGGAAGGACACGATCGCCGCATCGGAGTCGACCTCGAGAGATAAACAGATCGGCGGGAAAGAGCGACACGGCGGCTGGAGGGAGGATCGAAAATAAACTCGAGAGAAACAAGAATGCCTCTCTGTTCCTTTCTGAGCCGGGACCAAAGGGGAATGCCCCAAAGAGATAAGCAAAGATGATCGACACGAGAGATACCACCGCGGTTTAAACCTGAGGTGGGATAACAGTTGCACATCAAGGGGACGCATCACTACCGCTCGACCGGTCTTACTCACAATTAGTGACGCATTGCTTGCTTTGAACCAAAGCTATTATCACATTATTTAAATAACTGGATATGTCAGCACAAATCATCAATAAACAATAGAAAAACGCCACGTGACCTTGCATAGCATAGTGTAGACAATAGCCATACTTTTGATTTTGATAACGCTGAAATGTAGGTTGTAAAAATAATTAAAAAAGATTATTTTAAGCATTGATTTATAACTCTAAAAATAAAAATAACTGCAATACCTTATTTCGAAAGGAAAAGAGGAAAATGTCCGGTTACGTTAACATGGAAATTTTAACTCTATGAATACTTATACATCCAATAGCATAGCTAAAGTTTCCATCACGTGAAACGTCGCGAAAAAAAAAAAAGATACAAAATTGCGTGGTTGTGGTGCATCCTATAGAGCTATCCTTCGCATATAAATATACGTACAAGAGCGTACTTTATGGGAAATATCCGCATCTACCTCAAAATTTAAGCAATAATACTTTCCATAGAATATTTCCCTCATTATTTAATTAAAAAGACAATATCGGCTATGACTTTAGTGGTTTGTGCTTACAAAATATGGTTTTGAATAATATTATTTAACTTAACAGCATATATAATACCGACTATGGTCTCAGCATCATGATAAATACACAATCGGCTGAACGCATGGTCGGTAGTCTAAGTTGTGAATTTAAAAAAATGAAGGTGGAAAATTGGCAATTACTTATCTAGTTACAAGGCTATCCCTCCCGCTAAAGTAATCATTTTACGGTATAAGGCCTGGAATAGAATATCAAACTTCACCATTAACATATTCTGTTTTCCTCTCTCTTAAACTCCTGGCACGCATTCTTTGAATGCAAAGTAATTTACAAAGGGAGATTTGTTGTAAAAAAACTTAAAATGAGACTAGAATCCAAAAAGCTCCTTTTCCATAGTGAATAATAGAACTACAAACATACTGGTAAACCTCGATTGTGACGTCACCACCAGGTGTCGGGAATGATAAGGATTGTGTAAATAGTGATCTAATAAATCGCAGTCGTCAAACATCGATTGAAATGTTATCTGAAGTTTTATAAAGTTCTATCGGTCAGGATTTTAGGAGTGGACGCAGCGATGGCTATGGCCTTAGGATTTCCGGGCCATTGCGCCGAACACTACGCTATCCTGATTCCTGATCTCCATAGCAATGTTACTATCAAAGAAAAGCCATTCCTAATGTCGCGGCTGTCAGGTAATAGATCAAGATGGTAGAGCAAGCCATCGCAACGCTAGCAACTAAAAACCAGACCCGGCTGAGACTCCAAAGGAATTTATAATATATTCACGGCGCTCACGCATAGAATCTAAAATAATTCCAATGCTGTCAATCGCATGCAACACAAGACGGCGTGCGTTGACCGCAGGCGAATTTGAACCAGCCCGCCTTTTCGCAGGCCTTACGCAATTTCTGCGTATTGCAAGCCGAAACCCGCGGATGGAACTTTCGAAATTTCCCGCTCAGCTGATTGAACGATCGCACATCAATGGACAGCCGAATAATCAAGGCGTCGATATCTCTGCCAGAAAATCGATACGCATTGAGCGATAAATCGTCTTTTTCCGTCACGTTTTCACGCCACAGTCCGGTAAGTTCCTAAATGTAAGAGTGGCAAAAAGAAAAAATTGGCAACGTACCTGAGATTTCCCCCCAAGCGGTAGAGAGTGAGCAAATCTTCATTAAGATGTCAGCCCCGATTGGCCTGAATTTCTTACATCAAAAATCCACAATTCAACACCACCGCGAGCTTCGAAGTAGAAGAAGCAGGGGTTAAATTCCTCGACAATATTGACCGGAAAACAACAACAAGTTCACTGTACTGTTAACATTTATCACATCACTTAAAGGTTTCAGTCACAAAGGTTGGCAAACATCGAATTTTGGCGATAGAATCCTTAGGTCACCAAGGAAACTGACGATACCAGACGAGTTAATGATGCACTGTTGGAATGTCAGAGCGAGAAAGAGTCCGCACTTGAATGCTGGCAAACTGAAGATCCAATTCTATAGCTCGACGATCGATTGATGTGGAGCAAAACAGCGTTCTTTGTTTCTAAACGGAAAATCGGCGCGGGAGTCCGTATTCAAGGTGGGTTAGGCGGCGAAACGCGGCAACGTGGACGACAATATTCCTCCAATACGTAACGAATCGCCAAGACGACGCATCTGAGAGCCGTTGCGGACCCACTACCGTCCACGCGGTCTCGCAATCAAGTCGACAAGCCGAGAGGAGAGAGAGCTTCGAGGCGGGTTTTCCCTTCCGTCGCGGTCGGCGGGACTCGCAAGACTGACCGCTGGGAGGGAGTGGGGAGAAAACGATAGTGAGTGAGAAAGAGAGAGAGAGAGAGAGAGGTAGTTGTGGAGGGAGGGGGGAGACGGCAGTTTTTCCCAATACATACGCTCCTAGCAGCGGACGCGGAGTCACAGAAGCCGCGGAAAGGCCAACCGCGGCTGAGCGCAAGAGCAGACCTATGCGCCGCTGCGCCATGCCGACAGCTCCGGAGTGTGCGGCACAGTCGAAAAATTGATCTTAATATCGGCGTCGCAGATGATCTCTATGTGTTGAAGATATAGTAACTGTTGATGATTGTAAACAGTTTGTTATCACTATTGTTGTTCAAGTTTACGTGCCTTTCTAAAGTAAAGAAAAATAAAAGGCTGAGCTACCGAAAAGAATAAGCTGCATTCTTTCTGCGCAAAATCCAACTGGTTATGGGCCCAGAGGTTAAGCAAGGATAAGAAGAACGCAGTAATAGAAAGTAAAATCGTGAAAGAAGAAAAAAAAACAGAATCCGGACAATTTAATTTTTCATGATGTCATCGGATGCTCATAGCGAAAGAATAACCGTCCAGAAGCTAAATGATAATAATTATCAAGCATGGAAATTCAAGATGAGAATGGTGCTAATAAGAGAAGGTACGTGGAAAGTAGTTGATGAAGATAAACCAGAAAAATCCGAGGCGGGATGGAAAGGAAAGGACGAGAAAGCACAAAGTACCATATCCCTTAGTGTCGAGGATGGTCAGATAATACACATTTGCAAGTGTAAAAGTGCCAGAGAAATGTGGTTAGAATTGCAAAAAGTGCATGAAAGGGCCAATTTAAGCAATAAATTGTATCTATTTCGAAAACTTTATCAATCAAAACTTAAAAAGGGTCAATCAATGCAAGAATATATAAAGTTAACATTAGAACTAATCGAACGTTTGCGGAGCATCGGAGAAGAAATTAAAGATTTTAATATAGCTGCTCTCTTACTTAGTGGTTTGACAGATGAATATAGCACCCTTGTAACAGCCCTTGATACGCGTCCAGATGACGAACTCACATTAGAATACGTAAAAGGAAAACTGATTGATGAATTCATACGTAAGAATGAGTCCATAATATGCGATGAATCACGCAACCTGCAATCGGAGTCAGCTTTAAAAACACGAAAACCACATGAATCCAGATCGGAAAGAAGTAATTATAAAGAGACTTGCGAGTGTTTCGTTTGCAAGAAACGGGGACATTTAAAGAAGGATTGCAGAATATGGAAAGCAAAAATGAAAGAGTTCAAAAAGGAAAAAGACAGTCACGAGGCGCGAGGTGCTACAGATGCCATCCTGAACGCATCGTTTGCTACTGCGTTTTGTTCATGGTACGTAGATTCGGGCGCTACGAGCCACATGACAAATGATATTGACTTCTTTACAAGAATTCGTCGAAATAAAGAAGGAAAGGTAATCGTTGCCAATGGGGAATTCGTTGCTATTGAAGGGACAGGTGAAGGATACCTCAATTGCAAGATATCTCCGACAGAAATAAACAGGATACTATTGAAGGATGTTCTGTATGTACCTGATTTGCGAGGCAGCCTACTCTCGGTAAAGAAATTAGCTAAAGAAGGTAATGTGGTGACTTTCAAGGAGAATGACTGCATAATTGATAATAAAAGCACAATGCAAGCTGTGGGAAAGATTGATGGTGATCTTTATAAATTATCATGTCAAGAAATGGCTAATTCTGCGAAGTTTGGGAATCACCGGAATTGTATTCATCTATGGCATAGGCGGCTTGGACATAGAGACCCAGTTGCAGTGAAAAGATTAATTGATGATAAACTTGCTATAGGAATAGAAATTGATAACTGCAATAAATTCTTGAGGTGTTGGGACTGTGTAAAAGGAAAATTATCGAAAAAATCATTTCCCAAAACAAGCTGTTATAAAGCTCAAAGACCCCTAGAACTCATTCACTCAGATATTTGTGGTCCAATGAGTACAGAAACTCCAGGGAAGAAACGTTATTTTCTCAGATTTATTGATGATTACTCTCGTTACATAACTGTATATCTGCTACGCTTAAAGGAAGAAGTGTCAATCAAAGTGGAAGAATATGTTGCAGCAGTTTCTACTAAATTCGGAAGAAAACCGAAAATTCTGCGAACGGACAATGGTGGTGAATATATAGGAAAGAGAACTCAGGATATTTAAAAGAAAGAAGGAATTGAGTTTCAGACCACAGTGCCATACAGCCCTAAGCAGAATGGAATAGCAGAAAGAAAGAATTGTTCTATAGTTGAATCAGCTCGATGCATGCTGCTAGATGCGAATTTGCCAAAACAGTATTGGGGAGAAGCTATCATGACTGCATGCTATTTGCAAAATCGCTTGCCCAGTGAAGCCATTGATAAAACCCCATATGAGCTGTGGACTGCTGAAAAACCTGATCTTCAGCATATACGAGTATTTGGAAGCAAAGCTTATGCTTATCTTCCCAAAGAAAAACGGAGCAAGTGGGATTCACGTGCTCAAAAAGGAATTATGGTAGGATATAATGAAACGTCCAAAGGTTACAGGATCCTACAACCCAGTACGAATAGAATTATCATCAGCAGACCTGTAGTATTTGATGAAAATGTTACAGATAAAGAGGAATTAATCAAGGATATCGACCTAGAATCATCTGAGCGTTATACATACCAGGATGATAGGTTGATGAGAGAAAGAGAAATACCAATCACCAAGATAGATGATAACACCAAACTGGAAATGGACAGAACAGATCAGCCAGTTCGAAAATCGTCAAGAGAATGCATGGGGGTGCCACCAAAATGGTTATCATACACTGTTAAAATTAACCCAAAGCCCGATCCAGAATCTTTAGACGAGGTAATGGAATTGCCTGCAAATGAAAGAGAGGAGTGGATGAAAGCCGCCGATGAAGAAATAAAATCTCTCGAAGAAAATAAAACATGGATTTTAACTAAATTGCCTGAAGGAAAACATGCCATTGGATGCAAATGGGTGTTCAAAACAAAATATGATTCAAATGGAGATATTTGTCGACGAAAAGGAAGACTTGTTGCAAAAGGTTACTCTCAAAAATATGGAGAAGACTACGATTCAACCTTTGCACCAGTTGTAAGACAAAGCACCTTTAGAGTCCTTATGAGCATAGTAGCAGTACGAAGGCTGTTTGTCCGACATTTTGATGTGAAAACAGCATTTCTTAATGGCGACATCGAAGAAGAATTATACATGAAACAACCACTGGGCTACACAAAAAACACTGAAGATAAGCTAGTTTGCAAGCTTCAAAAATCAATATATGGACTGAATCAGTCAGCTAGAGCTTGGAATATCAAAATAAATGATGTTTTGCTTGAAAAAGGATTTCAGCGCAGCCTAGCAGATCCATGTCTTTATACGAAGAATGAAAATGAGAAAAGGATGTATATTCTGATTTATGTAGATGACCTGATTATAATTCATGACAATGAAGATAAAATTAAGGAACTAAGACAAATGTTGAATCATCACTTTGAAGTAAAAGATTTGGGAGATGCAACTAACTATTTAGGAATACAAATCCAGAGAAAAGAGGATGGAAGTTTTCAGTTAAATCAGAAATCCAAAATAGATGAAATATTGAAAAAGTTCGGGATGGAAGATGCAAAAGGTGTATCTATACCAATGGATCCTGAATACCCCAAATTGAAAGGAGAGAATGATGCCTTGCCAAATAATGGCAAATATAAGGAAGCAGTGGGGGCACTTCTGTATATTTCAACAACTACTAGACCAGATATTTCTGGAGCAATGAGTATTCTCTGCAGACGGGTTAGTAATCCCAGACAGCGAGATTGGGAAGCTTTAAAGAAACTAATGCGTTATCTCAAGCTTCTGTCGCTCTGTCTACAACAGAGGCTGAGTATGTTTCTGCAGCATCTGCCAGTCAGGAAGGTGTTTGGCTACGACAATTACTGCATGATCTGGGGGAGGTGCAGAATGAACCAATAATAATCTATGAAGACAACCAGGGATACATAAAAATACCTTCAAATGAAAAATTTAGTGCCAGAACGAAGCACATCGATGTCCGGCACCATTTTATAAGAGATTTAATGAAAAATAATGTTATTCAGCTTGTTTACTGCAGGAGTGAGGACATGATTGCTGATGCACTGACGAAGCCACTTCCAAAAATAAAATTTGAAGAATTAAGGAATGGAATGGGCCTGACGACATAAGCTGTTAAGTGGGGGTGTTGGAGATATAGTAACAGTTGATGTTTGTAAACAGTTTGTTATCACTATAGTTGTTCAAGTTTACGTGCCTTTCTAAAGTAAAGAAAAATAAAAGGCTGAGCTACCGAAAAGAATAAGCTGCATTCTTTCTGCGCAAAATCCAACTCTATGTACCACACTCTTCATGCTTTGCTGTATCTTTGGTGTACATATCTCGAGGTAACTCGGCGATCCTTTTTCTATAATCCTACATAATCACAAAAATTCGAAGAAAACCAGGGTGCGCCATTTCGTGTTGCATCGGCCGAAAATACGACATCAAAGTGGTGAAAAGTTTATGAAAAATTAACAATAACAAACCGTTTAATAGTATTGTAAATTTTGGTACCCACTGAACTACTACAAAAGCTGTGCCATTAGTTTTAACATGCTGAATTTCGAAAAAAATCAACGCGGGCAGTTTTTGCAAAATTTGTTCAACTTTGAGGCCATATATTTCGTTTAAAATAGTAGGGAATCGAGACTTTCACTTTTTCCGCAAAAGCGAAATTAAGATGCAAAATTCGATCCTTAACAACGTATAGGTACAACTAATTACGGCTTCAGTCATGATCAGAAAACTATATCTTGATAAATAATACTAAAAATATTAATTTATCCCTGAAACGAGCGTATTCATAGTTGATTCGTTCTTCATAAACGCACGAACCCTCATAATTCCGCAATTTAAACATTGGTGAAACAACGAGCATGCACAAATAATACAAGAAAATTACTACGGTGCAACATGTCACGGCCTCGTCCGTGACGTCAACACGGATATAACGTCATTCACTCCTAAGTCCCGACAAACTTAATGTTTAAGCACTGATAAAACCTTGGATTTATTTTCAATAGTTTCCAAAACCTCATATATAGCGTCAACAAAATCCTGCTGCAAGCAACGAAGGACTGTCCGAAAGACATTGCAGATTTCTTTCGGCAGTAGGACTTCATTTAAAAGTGCTTGTAAGTTTTGAACATTTAATAACATACTGTATTGTGCCTTTAATTAAACATAATATTGTATTCGTTGCATAAAACGCTTCATTTTGACGACTTTTTTTTACCTTAAATTTAAATAGAAAAAAACTATTACTCATAAATTTAGTCGTATTTACACCAATAGTCTCATTCAAGTATATAATTCATGAAAAATCGTAACTTTTTACACCTCCTCTGTAATTCATTAATTAGTTAAATAACCCTTTTATAGTGTCACTCTGATATAGCGTCAATAATTGTGTGGTCCTTTGAATGACGTTATAACCATATTATACTGTATATAAAGATGGCGTGCTCTTCGCACTCATGCCGCGTCGCATCGGCCACAACAAACAATAAGTCGTGAAAGTTGATGAGAATTGAGTGGGTGAGAAGCCAAGGGGTACAAGTGATTCCTTTTTTCTAAAAAGAGTTAGGAACAGAAATTAGCTATGGATAACAAACGAGATCAATTAGATAATTAGTAGTGCTTTTGTTTATCCACTCAATGTCAGCACAGAACAGAGACTCACTCGTATCCCTTGGCAACCAATTTTTGTGTATTTCTTCCAACAATTAACTTTATCATTCTCTGTTAAGAAAAAAGGCAACTGTACCCCTTGGATTCTCTCCCCCTCAAATAACAATAACGAACGGATTAAAGATATTGTGAATTTTAGTCACTATTGATTCACTACAAAAGGTGTGCCGTTAGTTTTAACATGTTGAATTTCGAAAAAAAAATTAATGCGGGCAATTTTAGTGAAAGGTTTTCAACTTTGAAACCATGTATTCAGTTAAAAAATGGAACCTACTAAAAACGGTAGGCGTCAAAAAATTCAGTCATGTATTTAAAACAACCGTGCCACTTCCATTTCTGCGAAATTCCTTCGAAGGTTTCCGCGGCGATGTTCATGATGAGTTCAGTTTTCCGGGTACTCAGCCACGTTCGCCTGTGACGACAGTTTCGAAAGCCATCCTGCTTTCGTCTTCAGGTCGAAGGTGAGAAGCTCGTTATTTCGTTGCCTCAAAAAGTGCTTTCCGTCGTTCCGCTGATCGATGAGCACATCTTCCACGCGTTCCTGATGGATTAGCCATGGTCTCCGTTGAAATTTTCTATCTATTGGATTTCCAAGGCTTCTTCAATCTGCCTAGGATAGAAGCGGCTCGCCTTAACCAATATTTTCGCCTTTTTAAAATCAATCTTATGACATACCTCCCTCCATGCGTGTTCTGCAGTGTCCGAAGTTAAATACTTTTTTTCTTTTTTGTTTTTTTTCGTGGCTCTCTTATTCAAAACAATCTTTCAACTTCCAAGCTTAAAACATATTTTTGGGGTTTTCTCCGGCTTTTTTTCCATTTTAGCCTAGTGTGCTGCGCCGACTACCTCGGCGACATGGATACGGGCGCGCTGCCCGAAAAAAACATGTGGACGCGGCCTCCAACGACTCTTACAGTCGACATATTGGTCCACTCCAGAGGATGACTTGGATGAGGACGAACCGTGGAGGATCGGGTTGGTGTGGTGGCTAGAGTAATGCCTTCCCGTCCCGTGGGTTCGAGTTCAAATCCCAGCGGTGGCAGAGAATTTTCACAGACCAACCCGATCCCTACTTGAACGTTGTGTGAAAGACATTTGAAAGTGCAGCACTCCGTCCGTCAGATAGGACGTAAGGCCATGGCCCTCTTGGCGCCTTCCGTTAAGAGCAGATTAATGCCGACGCCGGGTTTCTCTCAAGCCTTCATTACCTACCCATACCTAACGGCGCAATGACCTCAGCAGTCGGTCGCCTCCTCCAAATACCATACCATACCTTTAAAGTCGGTAATGTGACTGCACTAGCTCTAAAATGAGTCCTTATTGAATAAAACGATAGGAATTTAGGAATAAAATCAACTATTCAGCCGAAAGGAGGTGAGGTGTTCTGAGAAGCAAGATAGCAATTTTCGAAACTTTACATCACTACGATGGGTAACTGGAAAAACCAGATCGGTTAGAGAGCTAGACAATTTATACATTCACGTAGATAGGCCACATTATGGAATAGCTCCTGGAAACCCAAGGGTAATGTTCGTGAGACCGATTTCTAATGATGTAACGCCGGGTTTCTCTCCACCCTCCCTTCCACACTCTTCCCTAATGGGGCAAATTACCCCAGCTGTCGGTCGCCTACTACGAATACCACACCATACGAACCGTGAAAGGAAGGAAATGAGGTGAGGCTGATGAAAGGGTGTAGGATGGAGAGGAACGCCTTTATCTCTCAGAACGAGAGCGCATAACGCGAGCACTCTGAAATGAGGTTGGATCTTTAACACAAAAAATGTACCGTCTTCACCGCATTCCTGACCCTTTACAGGAGAAGCCCGAAAAGGAAGCTCATACGCGGTGCACTCATTCTTTCCACCTTTTTAGATAGCGAAACTCTTATGTAGATAAATCTTTTGCGGAAATTTCAAGTAAAATAAATTATGCCTATATGTTTAAGATATTTTGCGAGAGCCTCATTCTTATGATAGTAACGTTCACAAGGATACGATTAGGTAAAATGACTGCAGTACCGATATATTTATGCCATTTTTTCCGGGTACGATAAAGGACAATAATACCTGCGATAGTTTAACATTAGGATACCTAGGACTAGGCAAAATAAGCTCCACATGTGTAGTTAATAATTTGTTGTAATTGTCAATACTATATGAATGCATTTCTTGGTATACCACGTATAAACTCATGCATGAATCAGTTACTGCGCTAACCTTTCGTTTTGTATTACTAACTAATAGTTTTATTTGCATGGTAGCATGTTCGAGTCCTTTGCACTCTCCTAGTTTCTGGTCTGACCACATCTCGCTGTCCTCTTTGGTGTGGAATCACTCCGTGTCACACACCCTAGTGGTGGCATGCACGGTACCTCGTAGATGCAGATGTAGAAAACGCAATTAGGGAGAATGGTGATTTACAAATCGGTCATTCCAAACTATTTTACTAAGATGGTCCTTGAGATTTTAAACACGTTACTATGAACGTATGAAATCGTTTCAGGCTTGACGTGGTGGAAATGTGATATATGCATGATATAATATAAATACCAACAGTAATATCCACACTTTTATATATATACCTAATGTGTTAACATTTTATCGTGGACGTTCCTATGAGTTTGAGTTCAAAGTTTGAGTGATTTATCTACAAAAAATTTTATAGATGAAATAAAAATTATCCTTTCCAATGCATTAACTCCGAACAAATTCGGCTATTCATAAACTTTACTTACAAATGATTACATTTACCAATAATATTAATTCTTCTCCGAGGTTTCGATTCCCTTCAAATATTTGTACACACTTAGACAACACGATCCACTGAATGATTTAAATAATTAATATATAAATGAGTAGCAAATAAATCATAATAAGGACGCTTCAAAACGTACGGAAAGTATAAAACCTAAGCTATTTTGAGGATAAAATGACTGCCATCAAGAGCGAAGACAGGGAGGCCCATGTGGTTGCTCCTATTATTACCATGCCGCGATATTATTTCATGCTATCAAATTTATATTTACCAAAGAATAAACTTTAAACTGAGGGACGACAACAATATCTCATACAATTGTTAACCTTAAAATTTGCACATTTAAACAACAATGGAAGAACTCACGATAATTAAGCACGTTTCCATGAATGGAAATATTTACTTTCCGTTTCCCTGGACTTTCACCCCACGAAAAAAAACCCTGGCTACGCACCTCCGAGGTGTTCCAAAGTAACCCATATTCCCAAGGGCTCAGACATTTAATTCTCACGACTGAACGGATCAACATTAAGTCTGTCCATTTTATTTGACAAGGCATTTATTCGATTTGCTCATAATGCGCAAAGGCGAAAGGAAAAATAAAATTGGATGAAAAAAATCCTGCAGCACTTTCTTTCGGCGCTTTGAAAAACTTGCGGTGTAGCATTTTCGCTAATGCCTACAAAAATGCGCTCGTGTCCAGCCGGGTTTCTCCGTAGGAACGGAGATGAGGGCTCGGCTACGTGACGGGAGACAACGGTAAGATAGCAGGTAGGGCAAGGAGGGAACGCATAGGCCCTCTCCCCACATACAACCAGAGAGAGAGAGAATTCATATAATCCAATACTCAAGTGTCCCTTCGGAGTCGTGGGAATTACGAGGACGAGGGAGGAATCCTTAGGAGTGACCACCAGCGTGGGACGGACAACGAGGAGGTCGACGTAGAACGGGCAGATTTGAGTAATCGAACACGCCAGGAATGTATCGACCGAGGTACTACGTGAACGCGATATTTTTTTCGGCACCGTCCATCGTGCAGCCCTTAAGATTAAGGTCACTAAGATGAGACAACGTACCGACTACGTATAAACCCATCACTCGAGATACGAGATCGAAGTTGCGATTTTTTCCTAATGAATGTTGTTACAATAATAATAATACATTCATTTATTGTTTTAGGAGTATGAACTCCTATAAAACATGATATCAACTCTCTCTTTAAAACATAGTATCATTATCAGTGAAGGTGTGCGTTGACAATAGACATTGGAAAAAATAGACATGGGTAACAAAGGAATCATTCAACAACAAGAAAAATGTACTGATTTTTTTCTTCTAAAACTAAATGAACATTAAACGCATCGATAAACAAATAAATCAATTAACTCAGTCAGCATTTATGGGTCACTGGAAAGTAAGACTGCGACAGTCTTTCTCATAAATATTTCCAGTGAAGCACTGACTTTTACCTGTTTCAGGCAAATCATTCCACAGTTTTGAGGCAACAACTGCAAATGATTTTTGGACAGTAATCGCCCGGAACTGGGAAGTATACAAAAAACACAGGCCTTGTCTTGTTATGCATAGAGCTTCCATATTTGAGTAAATTGATCATGAAACAAACCATGCTGTATTTTTTCCTTAATTTAAGATCATGCCAGGAGAGTCTGTATTCGGAATTCTAATGAAAAGCGTGAATTCCGCAGGGGTAAATCATTTTCCTTGGCCGGAATTGGAATCCAGATTTGCCAAATTCGTGCCAGGTGTTCCGAAAACTGAAATACCGAGGCACATTTTCTTCCTTGGCGAGTTCGAGTTCCAGCCGAGGCCAATTATTTTTTCTCCGTGCAATTTTCGCACTTCATTCGCGTTTGCGGGTGACTCCGTAATAGTGCGCCCTTGGCTAATCTGCGGATATTCCTTGAAGAAGGAATTCAACTAGTTGAGGTATGTTTTCCACCTATCACTGAATTGAGCTTGCCTCTTAAATTAGCATAGAGTCATATTCGCTTTCATTATAATCATAAATCCAATCCTCCTCCTCTTCTACCCAGCATTCCTAACATACTTCCCTCGAAGTTTTTCAAACTGATGGAAAAATATCGTTAAAATTCGATGTTTCGAGCAATCGATTTTTAATCGAAAAAGAAGGGTCGACTTTTCAAAAAATATCGAAATTTGAACCCAAACATCGATTAATCGAAAAAATCGACGTTTCTTTCTTGAAAAAAAAAACAATTAGCACAAAAATATGTTTACTATTCATTTGAAAAACTCAAAATACACATATGAGTAGCAGAAAAAAATTCTAAATACATGCTTGAATAATATAAATAGTAATAATGTACAAATGCACGCACATCAAAGTTTTGGTATCACCCCTCGGAAAAATGCGCCTTCACTAAAATGTTTAAGAAAGATTGACTGATTGGTATGCTTTCTTGATGAACGAGCGCCTACCTTTCCAATTCCACCAGCCTTAGAGAAAAGTCTTTCATATGGAACGGATGAAGTAATCATAGGCCGGTTTCTCCTGGGATTACACGAAATGGTCAAGATCGAAGTCGAAAAATCGAGTTTAAATATAAACTCGAAGATTATGGCTTTATCTAGATTACCTCGATCTTCTGACTGTTAAAACTCGATTTTTCTCGAGAATTTATCCATCATTGCCCGCTTATTACTCCATCCATCCATACCCTCGGCATCCTCCACATCTCCTCTTAAAAGTTCCATCTCTTTGCCTACCATGTCAACGCATCATGTCAATTTCCTTTGGCCAAATAATTTATATTTTCCATAATTCAGCGGCCCCACAGAGCGAGAAACCAAAACTCTAGCCACCACACCACCCGATCCCCGATTCAAAATCATTACCTGGTAAGCACCGCCCCCACGAAAACTTCACCCACAGGCTGGGAGTGAATTCGAGCGGAGAGAACCTTGTTAAAAGATTTTGCGACACGTAGGGTTCCACGACCCTCTTGTGTGACATTCCATACGGGTGTGAGGGAGGACAGCGACTACAGGGGAAGGGAGAGGTGGGCTTGACGAGATGCGGTCGAGCAGAAATACTTCTCCAGCAGTGGCGGGCTTCACACTCCATGAGGATTACTCTATGCGCACTCCGCTTCTGTGCATTACCGTATGGTCCCACGGAACCGTACGGTAAAAACAAGGGGACAGCATAGAGGAGGCCCAATTCCATCACACAGAAGGCTGATTTTTGTTGCCACTTCGGTCGCATTGTAATCGGTTTCGAAAAATCTCCGCGACGCTGTGGTGAGTGCAATGCGATCTACTTTTTTCCCCAATATTTTGCGGTGTGGTCTTTGCAAATGCAAAGAATAGAATTGTAGAGATATCAATTCAACCATATCACATCATCATGAATGTAAATTTCGGCTGATTCCCCTAATCTTACCTTATTTTCACGTGAAACTGGGAGCACTAGGTCTATCAGCACGCGAGTAGCGACTTTTGTAAACCCATTCAAAGGCGTGGCGTTTGAAAACACATTTAAAGGCCGACTTGAGGATCCTTTTTTGTAATATTTGTGGGTAGAAAGACGGATACATACGCACCATGCGGGTGTCAATACAACAAGTGAAAAAAAAGCGTCGTAAAGGACGAAGGGTAAAGGCATGATAGGGAGTCCAGTAATACTGTATTGTTATGGAGAAATTAGAAAAAAAACATGGACTTATTCAAACCACTTACAGGGTTTCTGGGTCTTCTCTGTCACTTCTCGGTCGAAGCTTGTGTTAATTAGTGGTGAAAAGAGATCGGAGAAATGATTTAAACTCCACTCAGAATAAATACATACAAAACGCGATCGTAGTAGTCAGCCATCCAAACTCATAATACCCAACACGTGATCTCGGACTTCCCTAATTCATTTTCATTTGCAGACGCTGATAATGTCATAATGTTGCACCTAACTAGTATCAATAGACCATTTCCTGACCGAATAATAACTGACCATATCAATTTGGTTATTACATATGCTGTCGCAAGTTAGAAAAAGTCCCTCGTTCTTCAAGAGCAAGGGACGATTTTTTCTTTTTATACTCGACATGAAGTACAAAATGGTTGATGCCATGTGTACACGAATGGAAGGTAGTCGCGAAGGAAGGGTTGGCACAGCAGTTACGAAGGTAATTTACTTTTCAACCATATAATTAACTATTAATTGGCATTCTTAATAGTGCTTTCTGGACACGAACCCAAAGTAATCCCCGCATACGAGGTGAGGTATTTCTTCCTCATTTTTCTTCCTTTGAATTGTGACGGGAAGACCCACCTTAATATATTTGCGTCAGATATCAACGCAGAAGACTTCGATAAACTCATTCATGGCTGTTATAAATGTGTCAATATTGAGATTATGCTGAAAGAATCAATATTTCACTAGAATAGTAAAATATGTTGTATGGTATGCGGCATGATGTGGTGGAAGTTCTTAACATTCGTTAAGCGAAACATTGCAACATATCCACGAATTTTTCGAACACGATTTATTCGAACACGACTCGTTCCGCTGTTACAGCACTTGATAATGCTGTTGTAACAACAAAACACGTCGCGTTCGAGTGTTGAAATGCATCATTTATCCAAAGAATATTAAAAATATAGAGAGAATTGGCTCTTTGTCATGAGGCCTAATTTAGAGAGATTATGAAAACGCCATTCGAGCCCAACACTACACATAAAACAAGAAAAATCATAGTCATAGTTAATTTTACCGCACATCACCATCTGCCACACTCTCCGCTGTCAAGATAACACACAGAAGTACTTAAGATATAAATAGACTACGAATTTCGCCATATTTGGTGCATATCGGTCAGCTTGCTTATGAAAAGAAACTATCGATTTATAAGTGCTACGAAGCTACGTGCCGCCAGATATGTTGTTAGTGCCTACGTCGGAGACGTCCCTTCTTTACTACCCTAGGCTGATCAAGCACTCATTTCGCTTGCCTTCATTTCTGTTGAGCCCAGAATACATAAAAAAAAAAGAAACGTATGCGCGGAGCGGTTTGAAGCCTGATGTGTCCATCCGCGTGCACTCAGAGAAAATAAGTCGACGAGACGAGATGAAAAAGAAGTGGAGGGGGGAGAGGAACGATTTCTGCATCTGGGTCAATAAGTCGGGAACGAAGCGGAAATGAAACGGAGACGAAACAGCGCCGCGGAGTAAACAAAGGAAGGGACAGTATAGTAAAGCCTGAATCACAAGATCATTTTTTTCCATCCCTCACAGTGATAACTCCAGCGATAGGATTTTCAAGGACCAAATAAGTTGTCGCTCGAGCCATCATTTTCCGTATCACACGGTCATTCCAACCGTCACTTTTTCCATCATTTTCCGCATTTACTACTGTCATTCGATAAAAAGCCAAGCATGGTGTTGCAATTGCTGTTATCGGCCGTGCGTTCTTATTGGCTGAAAGACGATACCAGCGATAGTTTTAGCGACGGAAAAAGAGACGTGCCGAGGGATGGAAAAAGGGATAGAATTTCCATCTCTGGAGATATCGCGGAAAATGATTGTTAGATAAAATAATCACGACTATAAATTTCGATTATGGGCCCAATTCATCGCTTACTTCCCCGTAAAATTCGGATCGCTGCGCCGTCAGCGACGCGAGTGGCGACTTTTGCAAATGCATTTTTATACGCGGCGAGTGACAACACGTCTGGTGGGCGACTCAAGTGTAATATTCGTGACTTATGGGTTTAGACCAAGACAAAATTACGTTCCATATTTAACCCTGTTCAGCTGTGAGATCACCTTAAAGACGTAGCTGCGGTGTGGAAGGTAAACCTTCCGTGACGGACCCTTAAGCCGACCAATCTGCCTTGAAAGGAAACTAATCTGCCCCTCAACCAGCGGTGGAGTATCGACGTCGGAAACCCAAAACCCACGCCATCTCTCAGTCGTGCGATATTGATAGCAATCAGTGGCCGAGCGCGCGTTTGCCTGGCCCTGATGAATACGTAAAGGAGACGGTTCAGCGATCCGTGTGATTGAAACGGGCCAAACCTTCCGGGTTGTGGCAGTCGTTCCCGGAGTTTCGGGGGCAAGCGTCGTAAATTTGATCAAGGAGGCCTTCCCCACGAAAAATCATCTCCTCCGTCGGGTGGCGTAGATAACGCCATAGAGTCCGTCCCTCTCTCTCATATTCAAAAGCCACTTTCATCGATTTCGGTCGAATTCATCCTCAGGTTTTTCTTTTTTCGGAGGCCACAATACTACACCGCCCGAGAAAAGGTGCTTTCGAAATCAGGCCCCCGCATTCCTTGCTAGAGACTAGTCGGGAAAGTTCCCCACAAATCTGAACTGGTGAAAGTATAAAGCAATAAAAATGAGAAAAAAAACTTATCTTTTTAAGTAAATGGTTTAAGTAAAATTATATGAGTGAAAAGGGCTGAAGCAAATAGTCTTAAAATGCCTAAAAATGCCTTAAAAACAGTAACTTAGTAACTGATTCTAGCTTATGTCGAAATGCAGCAACCTCTACTTTTTAAGCTGAAGCATTAGATACTTCTTCACTGTTTATTTTTTCATATATATTTTCCATTGTACCTACAGTTATTTTTAGGACTTCCAGCGTTCCTTCCTAACTTAGCCGGGAAAGTAACCCACAAATCTGAACTGATGAAATTATAAAACATGATAACAATGGAATAACTTATATTTTAAAGTAAAATGATTTAAGTAAAATTACATCAATGAAAACCTAGTGAGTTAAAGCCAAAAGTCAATTACCTTACAGACGTAACTGATTCTCGCTTACGTTATACAGCAACTTCTACATTTAAAGCTACTTTTCCGGTTGAAGAATGAGATACTTACTCGAAATCGAAAACGCCCGATGATTGGCCGGTAGAAAAGTGACGTCATAGTTCAGTACGAGGAGGCACGGCGGCACGGCCATAGTAGAGGTTGCATACTTGAATACATGCGACGGCGTGGTTATGATTCATTTATTGAAGTGCAGACGTATCGGAGTTGTTCATTGTGACTTCAGGGCTATTATTTGATCTATTTCTCCTCCATTGAAAGCGATAGATTGCGTAAAGATGAAGGAATATGGTTATTCTTAGGCTGATCCTAGCAAGCTTCCTGTTACTGATTCCATCATGATAACAGGGTATTTTAGTGAAACTGTAGACTTCGTCGGCGCCGAAAGTCGATGCCGAGAAATGGAAAGGTAGCTGATGTGCATCTGAAATGTTTTATAGTTCATAACAAAGTGAGACTTGCGTATAATACTGACGAAAGCGTATACTCATGTGAAATGTGTATTTTTTTGGCAGTCCGGTAGAGAGTCTTATGGTGAACTTATTTCCACCTCGAAGCTGTCGATGATACTTTCAACTTAAAAATACCTTGCCTGGAGGGCGACAGGAAGCTCTGAGGAAGCCAGACTATTAATGTTTCAATTCAGTAGCGATAATATAGACGAACTTCCAACACAATCTACCATCTTGTGACTCAAAAACCCTGAAGCCACTTCCTATTCTGCAGAAAGAATCGGTCAATCGCACTTCGATCAATATAATAAACACAACGTCTTCAGGTGTTAAGAAGTTACTTTTGTAATGAAAGCCTTCCTAAAGTAGCATTAAAATGTGAATATTTTCCAAACAGAGTCTTTAATACATTTTGGGAGCTTTTCTCACGATATATCTTAAACCTACTCTAAAGGCGAGCTCATCGTCATTGCGATCGGTTGTCACTTAAAAATTCCGTATCGGAAATCCTAGAGGGATGACCTTCGACGATGACTATGATCACCTGCACTCTCACTATCACTGGAACCCGTGGTGAAAATATCATCCCAATCCAATTTCTATTTGGTTTTAACTGGGGAAAGAGCAACATAGAACTGCACATTCTTTGGGCAACTTTGAGTTTGACTTACCCTCAAACACCCCATTTCCCCTGTGGTGCACATCAGTCCTATCTTTATACGATGGCCTGACAACCTTTAAATGGATCCTTGGTTTATCCTGACAACCAACTAAATGGAAATTGCTGATCCACACGTCTTCCTCTATCTCCACAGTTTCCAAATCAAGGGCCGCGGAACATTCCTCTGGTGACTCAACTTTTTCTGAAAAGCAAGCAACGGCGTAGAATAAAATTAAAGAATGCTGCGATTCATTTTTTGTGACCACCTCTGGATTCCATTCTTTTTCCATCTACAACTTCCTTTATCTTTCGGGGTAAACTATGGGACAAGATAATGTTTAAATATTTTCATTAATTTATAACAAAATATAAGTTCTAAAAATACCCAAAAGCCATTTTATTAATCCACACTGATGAGTGTAAGTTAATGTGGAAGATGAATGCTGTAGACGTAGTAGTTTTCCCTAGGTTGAGTTGCAAAGTTCATGAAGTTGACAAAACGGCTAATTTTTCGGTGCGCGGAGTCATTTATTGCACTGGTCGTGTCTACATTTTTCAATTTTTTTGTAATAAAATAAATCAGAATTTAGGATAAAATTTCCTTTAAAATGACGTATAGTTAATTATTATTATAGCATGCAGTGAAGCCAGGATATAAATTTGCAAAGTACAGCGGCACATCATTTTGACGCCGACAGTAGAAGAAAACGCTGCGCTGTCTTCTTGGCTGGCACTCGAATGCATGAGGATCAACGTTGCTCTATATTTTCATATTTCCTCCCTTGATTTAAACATCATGGAATTTTCTATGTCCTTCCGTAACTGAAATTGAACAAGTGCCATAAATAATTTGAGTCCATCGTAACCGTCGAGAAACACCTATCTCGATTTTTGTTGAGAAGTTGAGTTTTTATTCTACGGCGGCCGAATTATGGAAAAATCTCAGTTTCAAGTTATTCAGTCGATGAAATATGGAAATATTATTTATATCAAAGTTATCTTCGCTCACATAGCACACGGGTTTATCATTCCGTTTATTATACTCTTATTTTTCCGTAACGCTCATCCCGACAGACGGCATGCATCGAGGCTTTTCTTCTAATTTCCTCCGTGGGAATGCAGACGAAAATTTTTTCTGGGGTGTTATTGCACAGAGGAACAATGCACCACTTGTAATATTTCCTTATTTCAGCCATGTTATCCCCTAAACGCAACGTGGCTCTTCTAAACCTGCAGTTACTGGGCTTGGATCTTGGACTCCTACTGAACTATGATGTCACGGCCTAAGATTAGTGGGGGCGGTATTTTTTTGCCCGCGGAACTCGGGAGACTTTTGGGAGTCATTTTCTAGTGTATAAACTGAATTTTAAGCGGAAAAAAGTATATTGCGGTACTAAGTGTTTACTGTAGTATATTAGCATACTGTTTATAAAAAGTATGCAATTTCCCTATTGTTTGTTTTCAAGCCTTCCTATCGCGTGATTAACCATAGCACAAACGAGGCACAAAGTCGATATTCATTACGAAATAACGAATAAAAATCATAAAAGCCAATTTTTCAATGAAAATCAGAACAAAGTCAATTATTTTGGATTAAAATTCAAAATTCAAACTCTAATGCTTATAAAATTAACGATTAAAACTTTCATACATTCAACATACATATAAAAATTTTCAAAAAATATATACATAAACATATATGCGTATATAGCGAGAGTATATTTTCAAAACATAATGCATATAAATATATATACATAAATATATTCAAAACATAAATCTATATGTATTGAGAAGAATGAATTTCTACACTTAATTTTCATTTCAGATGCTAATTGGTGAAGCGAGATTCCATTTTTTCTTAATTCACAGAATTCTACATTTCCGGCTACATTTTTAATCGGATTTATCGTGTAGCACGTGCAATGCAGGGAGTAGAAAAAAAACGTTTCCGAATAAAATGTTCATGCGTGCCATTATATCAATAAATATTTCAGAATCCACGCAAATAAATAAAATTACAGTTGGAGACGTTTCCGTATTCTTCTGACTGAAATTGTTGGAATAAAATCGGACAATTTGTATATACACAATACCAATTACTTTTTGACATGTATTGAATTTGGCGCCAAGAACTTCGCATTAGGCAACATACATACATAGGCTGAGTGGGCACAACAGTTTAAAATTTCCCTGGATGGAATCTCCGGTGTTAGAGGAGTACACAGCTGTTGTACATGATTTTGCATTAATTTGCCAGACCGTTTTCCTTCCAGTGTATATTTAGGGGATTTTAGCTATTTTTAAACACTTTCTGCACATTAATCTTCGCACACCTTTCGCTATCAAACATAGTCGTCCACTCAGACGCGTAATCGCAATTAACTGAAAGAATTAAGTAGACGTAAGTTTCGACGAAAACAAGTCTTCCTTATTTAGGCAATCTCTCCTAATCTCATCATCATTAGTCAACAATCCTAATTAAATCCTCATATATGTTCGACGCAGCTCTCCATTCCTCTCTCCTATTCACAAGCCTTTTCATAGCGACCCATTTCATCTCTTTTACATCCTTTTTAACCTGCCCTTTGTCGGGGCCGTCCTTTGCCCTTCTTCCCTTCCACATGTCCTTCTACGATTGTTTTCGTCAGGCCATCATGCCTCATAATGTGGCCAAATAGGTTGTCCCGTCTTCGTCTTGAGGTTTGTCGAACAGTTCTCTTTCCTCTAACTCTTCTTAGCAATTCCTCATTACTTACTTGTTCGATCCATCTTATATTCATCACTCATCGGTTGCCCCACATTTCAAATGCTTCGACTTCTCTGCTGCTGTCTACGTCCGCTTTTCCCTTCTAATCTAATCAGTTAAAATAAAATAAAGAATGGGAAAGTGGAAGCCCTCCTTTTATGAGTTGGTGACGTCATTACACTTCTGATAAATTAACACGATCAAAGAGAACTGCACATTTAGAGAAGGAATCGCGAACAAGTAAATCAACAGCAATGAACTATGAGAGACAGATACAAAGGATGGGGAATAGCTGACAATCCGTGACCGATCGGAACGAGCCTGTCACGCGGTCAACTTATAAGCCCGCTAAAAGACCGCCGATCTTCCGCAGCAATAAACTCGATTATTATAGGTCACGGATCGGTAAAAGTAAAACTGCGGGTCTCTTTATTAGCCAAACTTCATCAAAAACGACAAAAAATTATATTTGTAAAGGAGCCAATTACATATTGTTTTCTTCAGCATTATCAGATGTTATCGAATGGACTGAAAGAAATTCTAAAGATATCAAATGTTTCCGCGACATGTTTTGTACATGTTAATATGACATTCAATTCTGCGAATGAACGCATCTTCTGGGGTTTTCAACCGTGTTGGTAGCTTTTAATGACAATAGTTTTTTTCTTTTAAAGACACCTGATGGAACGCTGGTGAAACTGTTGTCATAAAATGCTGTAATTCACAACGCATTACCGTGGAAGCCTTCGAACCAACGAAATTCAAGTTTATATAAAAATATAAATGGTACACGATGCTGGACACGGGTCATTCGGAATAGAAACGGTAGTGAATGCAAAAACGTACCTTATCCATACAGTTTAACGCAACGTCAGATCATGTTTGCACAACCTAAAAAGAGTTTGCGATCTTAAAAAAAGTTTGTAGCTTAATCATCCAGTTTAACGTGACGTCAGATCATGTTTGCGCAACCAAAAAAAAAAGTTTGCAATGAGCGTTAACGCTCATGAGTTAAGTGGGTGGAGGCATGACTCGTCCACTCCGAATGAAATGTACAAACAGAAATTATATATGAATGCGAGGGACACTTCGGGGTTCGCGCGCTCTCTCTCTCTCTCTCTGTGAAGTCGTCGAAATTCTTTCCGACTCGTAACGAGAGGCGCGAAGTCCCTTTCCAAGTTCACATATCACTCGGGGGATGGAGTGCACGGCTAGTGGCGGCTCCCCACCTCGGCCAGAACGAGGTCATTTCAGGGGAGGCCGGGGGTAGAGCCGCCCCTGAGACGACGAGCCACGTGTACCCCTCTCCGACATGACACTCACTCTCGAGGGCCGCGGATTGGAAAGGAGGAGGAGAGATGTCCACGAGATCCCCGCCCCCAACGGGAATCAAAACAAGGTCCTCTCCGCGCCGATATTTTTTTACCGTGTCCGGCATCAGCGTCATTTTTTAAGGCGATTCCCGACAGATTGGAGGTACAGTCCCCGGCAAAAAAGTTAACCAGTTGGAAAAAAAAATTAAGTAAAAAGAGCAATACATTCATTTGGTTAATATATTAGAGGAAAACGGATATGGTACTAAATCAGAAAGATAATTACTTAAAAGCAAAGAAGGCGTTAACGACCAGGAAGGAGCTTATGAGAGGATCGTTATGTAAGAGTTTAAAGAAAAGGTTAGAGACGAGTCTGATATGTAAGTGAAGTAATAAGTATGGAAGTGTATCGCTTTAAGGCTCGGAAACATGGACACTTAGGAAGGAGGTTGAGAAAAGACTGTATGCATTCCAGATGCGGGTCTGGAGAAGAATGGAAAAGGTGAAGTGAAGTGAACGGAGAGGAAGAGGAACGACGAAGTACTGGGCATGGTGGGCGAAGGAAGGCAGCTTCTAGATGAGATACGGAGGAGAGAGAAGGGGATGAATGGAGCGAGTACCGAGAGGGGAGGGGATGTTGACAACAGTGATAGAGGGTAGAATGTTGGTTATACTGGAAGGGAAAAAGGAAGAGAAGAGGATTTTTTATATAGAATGAAAGGCAGTAGGCTTTATTGGGAATTGAAGACGGAAGTCCATGAAGAAGGGAAGGCTGCCAGAATGCTTCTTTAGTGAAATTTAGTGAAATCAGTAATGCTTCTTTGATGGAAACCTACCTTAATCGATAGAATACTTTAATGATAATAAAAACCAGCCAGCTTCAACGGCACCACTTTCGAGAGCTCTGTTAGCGGTGCAACGCCGCTTACCTACCGTTAAAGGGTTTGCTTTAGGGTCAGAAAATTACCTATTCTGAGGGTAAACGCTCAAAAATGTTTTAAGCGAAAATGACTCACAGAAAAAGTCTTGGGCGACATTTCGAAAACATTCTTTCATGTAGAAGTCGTCTCAAATAACTAGATAGTTTTCTCATCGCACATATTTGTAATTTAGAATCTACGAACTTAAATCCGCATACACTCAATCGTCATTTTCGTGAAATTTCAAAAAGCTTTCTTTTGCAAGTTCTAAATTCGAAATTTACCAGACATCTCAATGAATGCTGTCGTGAGAGTAATTTTCAATCAAAAATTCTTCACAAGGCTAGAAACGACCCCAGACTTGACGCCATGGAGTAGTTAGGAATTCTCCAGGTTCACCTTCCACAGTCACCCAAACATCTCCCTCCCCTTACTTAGTGTCCCTCATAGCCCCGATCACTTCATCCTTCCTCCTGCACCTACCACTCCCTCTGCTCTCCCACCCCATTACTAGTAGGTCCCTGACTTGACGCTGTTAACCAATCCTCCTTAACCGCCTCTCCATCCCTCACACTCCATCATAACACCCATTCCGAATCTAACTACACACAGGGTGTTTCAGGAGGAATCTGCAATACTTCAGGAAGTGGCAGGGGAGACAATTTGAAGCATTTTTTGTCCCATAACAATGTGGTCGCAACACCTTAGTTACTGAGCCATAGCAACGCAAACATTTTGTTGGATGGACTTTGCAGTTAAATCTGTTTTTCTTGGATATCCAGCTTTTTCGATATTTTATTTAATACTCTGTATTTTAAGCGACATTAAATAATTAAGGCTGGACGAAAATGTGCGATTATAATTGTCTGAAACCATTAATCTTTAGCTTAATTAAACGAGAGCTTTGAGCGAGTATCAACGATAGTATTGCGCAATTTCACCCATTTTGAGATTGATTCAGAGACTGATTGGATACCTATAAAAAATATACGCCTGAGTAATTGTAGCTGTGAGTTCCCGTTGAAATGAACGAGCATTCCTATCGTTGTGGTTTACGGAATTAATACATAAGCACCCATTTCAGACCGAACATTTGACTTTGATCGAAGAAGCAGAATAATCGTCACTTTAAAGGCCCCAGTTCCTTGTTTTTGGAGTCATAAACAATGCATTCTACATTCACGAAAAAATACGACGCAGGCATTCACTACAGCAGGGTATTGTGATGGAAAAGTCTTAGCTGCTGTCCATGAATATCGTCAGCGATTTATAAATGGAAATGATAGCTATATTAAATGCCTGATGATGATATTTTGTTTCCAAACCCTTAGCATCAATAAATGAGGGCTCTGCCATTGCCTTTGCTTTCCGCACTATCATGAAGGAGTTCCATCATGTTTGGTCTAAAAATATTGGATGTAAAAAGACAACACAAGTGAGCACTTGTAATTTAAATTTTACTATGGAAAATATTTAAGAGGAGAAATAATTTTACGAAACGTTAGAATTTCGTATTTTTCTGGCTTTTTACAAAAAAAAACGTAGGTTACTAAAAGGTTTTACACGTTATTGGTGCCAGTATTCTTTTATTTCTTTCTCATAACTTTCAAGAAAAAATTCTAAACTTTAAATAATGAAAGTGCTTCTCTACTTCCACTCAAATTTATTTCTACCGACCTACGTTTCGGCACATAATGCAATATTCAAGGTGCCGAAACCTCGGTGATTAGAAATGAAGAACTGTGGGGAAATAGAAAAGTACTTTCACTGTGTTATATATCAAAGATTTCCACCGAATCACGTAAGAAACTATCTTCTATCCCAAATTTTACCCGTTAAAACAGAGATAAAAATGGACCACTTTCAAGATGAACTGAAAGAAATCATGTAGATTCAGGGAACCGCCGATGTTTGATGGCAAAAGGACGCGAGGTCTGTCGGGTGATTGAGTGCGCAGCTACGTTTCATTTAGGACCCAGGTGTAGATAGAAAAAAAAGAAACCCTGGACGACTCCCCAACACTCAGAGCCCGCGTCCCTCTCTGTAAAGAGAGCGAGGATGGTAGGTGGGTACTCAAAAGGGAGCGCGGAATGGATTATTACCCTCAACGGAGGCGGCGGGCATTTTCGTCTCCTTTTCACCTGACCCACTTCCAACCCCACTGCGCGCACAGATGAAGACAGGAGCGAGAGGAGGAAGGACAACAAGGGGTCCCATTGTAAGTCATTCGTCCACATCATAGCCGGGGAAGTTGGGTCTCAACGCCCGACACGCAAACGGGAACCAGTACAGAGCCTTGTGGTACACACGGCGAAAACCTCTTCATGGCACTCGCAACACTACTCCCAAGTGGTTGAAACTCGGTACGTATTTGAGAAGTGGCAGAACACAGAACGCCGGAGGAAACGATTGGGATAGGACAATGAGAAAAAGGGAATTGCTTTTTTTTAAGGATAGGTTTCTCTTATTCGAGGAAAATTGCTTTATTAAAAGCATAAATACAGTTAATAAATGGGGTAGGAATATAAAGGTAAATTTAAATTATGTTCAATCCAAGGGTTATTAATGTAATTGAACTTACGGGTAGGAGTTATAAATACTAATTACGCAATTTTTATTGGTAAGCATGTGGGAGAGCATTAATTATTTAAGGCATAATAATCAGCTTCAAATGAATTAAAATAAATTACTATAGGTGGAGCAAGCATTGCCTAAAATAGTTTCAAAGCTTGTCTAATTAATAGTGAGAATACTAAAATCTTAAGGTCAATATATTATATTCTTGACCAACGACAAAAATTGCGTGGCTTTACGACCTAAGGGATCAGACACTTCTTCACTGAAAGAATTATGACTATACTCTCCTCTTCTTCTTTCCGTCTAATTGCGACCAATTGCCAGCTCACACACGTCTACTTCAAATGAGTTCAGATCTTGTATCAACAAAAACAGTTTCTTGGCCATATTCAAATTGAAATTCTTATTATTATGCCATCCGTTACCTTCCACATCGCTTTCTTCGGCTATTTAATATTAGGCCCGTATTCACTGAGGCAAAAGAAGCGTTACAGAGATGTAAATGAAAATATAACGTAACAATAAGATAAAATTTATTTTTAGCCTAAGTCTGCCACAATAAAAATAAATTATGGCAGTGAATAATGTAGAATATTATGTTAGCACATAATAATGTTAGTTCTCCGGAAAGTAATAAAATCACTAAAAGATTTAATGTAATCATTCAATCATCGGTGGCGGTAAGAAAGTGCCCACTTTGTATCGCATATAATCAATGGGGAGATCATCTAATGCGATGAACGATATAAAAGTAAATTTCAGGCATATTAGGATAATCAATACCCAGAGGATTGAAATCTTGTGATGATATCAGCAATTTCATTCGCTTCAGCATTGGACTTCGAACAAGGCTCGCGATAATAATGAATCAATAAGTATATACATGAGATAGACACAAGGAGAGAAGTTACTACGGCGAAGTTAACTCAGAAGCTGAAAAGGGAGAAATTATTTTTTTAAACATATGAAAATAGTTTGAGAAATCAGACAGGGAGTTGAGAGGCGTGAGAGGGGTAAAAAAAAACAGACAAATTTGTTTCCCGAAAAAATATTACGAAGAATTTAAGCATAAAATTATAATTGAGCGTGGATTGATGTACACTGTGAAAAAAGATAGCACGGTTACCGAAAATAGAGACAGCGAAGGCACTTGGGTAAAACCAAATCCAACAGGTGCAACAACGTCTTACTGTTTTGATACGCATAACGATGCTGAGTTTCACCATACTAAATTATGTCCGCGGATATATACCCTAGCAGATAAAGGGTTATTGAACGAATTTTAGAATTTAATCACACAACTAAGGGTTCCACTTTTAGTTCGACTTCAAAGGAACTTGTGCAACAACTACTGTGGAATGGAATTAAAGAGGAAACAACTAATATTTGAAATTGAGTGAAATGACTACAACAATTTTTATTTCTGAAGGTACAAAATTTACAGCATTTGATTCCGCAGTATGTGTACACCAAGTCAATTTTATCTGAGTCAAAGTGAATGGAATAATGAGGAGAACTCTCGGGTTAGTGGAGGAATGAATAAAGTCATATGAATTTCAAAACCGCGGAACATGTCAGGCACTCATACACGAGGATTTCAGTGCGGGGAAAGCAACAAGAGAAGGGGTAGGAAAGAGCCCAGGAAAATAGGCAACATGGCGAAAACAATACGAGATGCCACTCCCACCTCGGAGCGAAGCGAGTACGCAAGAATATCCAACTTAGATGAGAATGAGAAAAGTAATACAAGAAAGGTCTGAGTGAAAAAATGGACAATTTGACGAGAAAAAAATAAATTGAGAGCGATATTTAGATTTTCAACACGGAGATAACTTCGCACACCACAAGGCTAGAGGAGACTAATGAGCAGAGAGTGAGAGATAAACAAATGCGAAAGGGATCTTGCAGGAGAGAAAAAAATCCTCATGAACGCATGAGGACCTGGAGAGTCTGAAAATATTGGAGATATCTACATAGAGCCACTATCGAAAGGCGAAAAAAAAAGAAAAACGTTAGGTAGCTTCTATCAGAGATAGAAAAATTGCAAAAGAGGAGGTTACAAGAGAAAAATACACCATAAGATTTCAAGATGACCTAAAAAGTCCGGCAACACTGGAAAATTTCAAATGAAGTCACCACCGACAAAGGAAAAAAAAAGATGAGCGTTAAGGCGCTTTTAACAACGAGACAACTACGTATTTTACGAATGCCGAGGAAAGAAAGGCATCGGGAGAGAGAAAAAGTGCGAAAGATGGGGTTATAAGAGAAAAAAATTCACCTATAGAGAGCGAAGGGTCCTAAGAAATCCGACAACACTGTAAAAATGTGCATGACGTCACTCTCGACATGGAGCGAAGCGAGTATTAATGACTCGCGAGGAAGAGAGAGAGAGAGGGCTGAGTGGGAGTGAGAGGGATCCGTTTGCAACGCTCCTCGCCCGTAATGAGCGCTGGTCGAGATTTAAAGGCGAGGTAACGTGATATTTACGTCGGGAGGGGACTTTTTTTTGCTCGGGGAATCCGCCGTGGGACGAAGGGAAAAGAGAGATATTTAAAAAGGAAAGCTGAGTGTTCGGTAAAAGGGTAATGAGGGTGGACGCAAGGCGCATTATTACGTCGAAATGGGCGTGGGGAGGGGCAATCGTCACGAGTTGACACTCGGTTGGCGACAGGGGTGTGGATGAAACAGGCTCGCGAAGGTACGGCACCTCTAGGGAAGACTGCGCCCTTGAATTTAGCACCTAAGTCTGCATGATACACTGCACAACAGATACAGGGTGGTTGGAAGGGGGTAATTTAATTTTTCCCAACACGCACTAAGGCTACTTGCACTCGCACCGATTTTGGACGGCCGGTAAAATATCGGCC
This sequence comes from Ischnura elegans, assembly GCF_921293095.1. Lineage (NCBI taxonomy): Eukaryota > Metazoa > Arthropoda > Insecta > Odonata > Coenagrionidae > Ischnura > Ischnura elegans. The sequence continues at coordinate 81,800,008 of NC_060250.1, forward strand.
ATCCAAATTCCAACAGTGAACAATTGGAGGGCCTGGGAGCTTGCACACTGACCGACCACGCACCGGCATTGGTAAAACGCCGGTTAGCAGCCGGCCATTGCCACAACGGACACGACAAACAAGCAAGTGATGATTTGACCAGTTTAAATTCGGCGTATATGCAAGCAGCGCACCACCGTTTAAATATCGGCCGGTTTTTTTTTACCGGAAGTACAAATTTGGCGTGCAAGGAGCCTAAGATCCATGCTACGTTATTTAAGGGGCCATATCGACATTATTTATCACCATCAATAATCCTCAATTCGAAGATTGGTATAACGTTGCTTTCCACTCAATTCTCCTATCGGATATTCTTTTTACACTAACACAATTCTTCCACTTTACATCCTCCATCACCTGCTCTATGCATCTCATCAAAAGCCTACTTCTGTCGTTCTTCTCTCCCACCTGTCCTTCAAAGATAATTTCCATTCGACCAGAGCGCTTCAATATGTAAGCCGATAAAATCGTCCCGTATTCCACCCATGGTTTAAAAAAGACGCCTCTACTCTCCAGGTCTTCTCAGATATTCCACAACACTCACACGGCCTTTCATTTGGCCTTCATCACTCTTCTCTAGCACCATATATTTCGAAAAATGAATGAGTATATCGCAACAGTAACGAATAAGTGTGTTTCGCATACCTTATGATAACCATTAGATTATGCAGACTCGCGGCCCTGGTTCGACTTCGTTGAAATTCCTTTTTTCAAAGTTTTAAGGAGTAGTATTTCTTATCGCGCGGGTACAGGTCAAGCACCTCTCATTGCACCCGCGTAGGCTTGAACAGCCACCAGGTTAATATGCATTTCGTGTTCGTCTTTCATTAAGTGCGAAATATTTCAATTCGTAGTTGCATCGAATTTTGTGAAACGCACGGTGTTTCAGGAGGAATCTGCAATGCCACAGGAGATGGTAGGGGAGACAATATTAAGCATTTTTGTCTGCAAACATGGGGTCGCAATATATTAGTTACTGGACAATTGCAATTCAAAACGTTTTGCCTATGAACTTTGCAATTACCGTGAAAACAGTTTTCTTGGGTTTTCATCCTTTTTGACAGCTTATTTAATGCTCTAGATTTTTAAGGGTATTAAATAATTAAGGTTGGACGAAATTAGTTGGGATTTACGTCAAGGAAAAAAGAATATCGACCATGGATGAGTTTGCGATAAAACATGGAAAAATATAAGAGAAGGTATTTCGAGTTAAAAAAAATATCAACCAAGGCTCCGTGGAATTCTATTTTCACCAGTCCAATACGAAGATGGACACTTCAATCCCAATATATCGACTTGGAAACGAACTATAACTATGACAGGACATCCCGAATGCACCATCTGATACCATTGATCGACGCAAGAGAAGAACGGTCCACTCGGGATAGTGTTATGGATTTCCACGTCAGTTTGCATGACGAGCAACGGAGGGGGGAAGAGATTATAGAGCGGAATGGACACAGAAAGACGAGTGACATTGTATGTACAACACAACGCAGGCAAACTTCACTCCAAGCTTGAATATTTCATACAGAGTGATGAGTATTTTGACACAAAAACGGATTGCGACAGCAAAAACACTTTAAATAAATTTTAATGAAAGTAGTAGAGCCTTCGATGGTACGACTAAGGCTCAAACTAGTTTGAATTAACCATTTGTTGGAAATACTAATATTTTGCGTCAATCGGAAAATCAACATCGATGTCATAAGCATAATTGTCATTAATTATTCATAGGCATCATCTAGAATGAAGCCTTCTGACACCCCCAAAAGAAAATTCTCGAAGTATGAGGCGGCCCCGGGGAAAGAAACTTGCTCCTCTACCTTGAATATGTCACCATCACAAACCTGTGGCTAAGTCTGGGGTGAGCTCTAACCTCATTTTTCCAAACCAACCTTCGGGTTGAACAACTGGGTGAGTGGGAGATGTATCTACTCACATACTACGCAAAGGAAACAGTATTTTAATTTTTTTGGATTCGCGTTCCCATAGCACGTAAACTGCTGGATAGACAATGGAATTTGAGTCGGAGCGGCAGATAGTGCGCTGAGACCTATCCAGTTAGGAAATCCATCGGATAGTTCGTGGTTGGTTCTCGGAAAGACGTCATAATTTCGGAATGAGCTATCCACTAAGGACTATCCGAACTTTCCGCCACTGAAACTCGACCGAGAGCGGCCGAAATGACGTAGGGCCTCGGAAAATGACTTTCCGTTTCTTGGAATCGGAAAGTGACGTGCCAACATATAAGTTATGAAATATTTTTACCGCGAAAGTGCTGCTGCAGAATCTGGTAAGAAGTCACAAGTAATTTGCAATATTGGCACGGTATTTATACTAAAAATTAAGGGCAATGAATGATTATGTACGGAGTTGGGAATAAAATAAAGTTATAGGTGATAACAGTTGAAAGCGTCATTGCCTTGAAAGGCACTGAGGCTTTTCAACAACGCAGTAAATGTAGCATAGAAAAGTGCTTCCGAGTGACGGAAACGGAAAGTACGATTCCGAAATCTCGGAAACGAGGAGACGGAGTTACTGGATAGGACTCATGATGGTCTCCCACCCGCTGCGCTGGGCCAGAGTCAAGAGTACCAGCGGTCGCAGAGAATTTTTAGAGACTACTTGATCCCTAATTAATTGCTTTGTGGGAAAAATTCAAGCATTGAGAAAATGGGATTTTGTCCGTAGGATGGGGCGTAAAGCTATTGTCCTCTAGTCACCTTCCGTTACGAGTAGGATAATGTCAACGAGTTTTCTCTCCAAACTTCCTTCCCGTCCCTTTACCATGGCGCACATGATCAAGGTCGCCTCATATATCCTAACTACCATCGCATTCACCGCATAAAAACACAAATGACATAAAACTGCCTGCTAGAGGTTAGCAAAAATTACCTTACACTACTAGTAACTTGAGTATTTTTGACCATGAAAGGTTAGGTGCATAGAATTACATTTGGAGGGGCGACAGGTATTTGAGAGCATTCATGCCATGAAGAACGGATGATACGGGTCACAGCATCGACGCGACGCCCGGCTGATCTTAACGAAAACCGCCGAGGTGACCACCAGACGGAGTGATGTATTGAAAGTGCTCACCACGCACCAACAATGTAGGGCCCGGGCTACCTCTTTAACTCATCAGACTCGCTAGGATTCGAACCCATACTATGCAAATCCGAAGCCAGACTTCTACCCACTAATATCACCACTTGCAAGATTGGTATTCAATTAAGGGAAAAACTGAAAAAGTATAGCAATTAAAATGATAGTATATCTCACGATAAACTTTATTGGACAGGGATTCGTTTACATGTGTTTTGCGACTATTCATCTACATCTATAAGGTACCATGCAAGCCACTACCAGGGTGCTTGGCACGTGGTGATTCCACACCAGGCATGCAGCACTCATCCTAGCCTTAATCAGAAATGCGTTCGCTTACTGGACACAGGCCAAGCGCAAAGGACAAATAGATGCGCTCAGACCAGAAACTAGAATAGAGCTAAGGACACGAACATCCTATCATGCAAATAAAACTACTACTACTAATAGAAAAGGAAAAGTTAGCTTAAGTGACTCATGCATGACTTATACCATGCCATGAAATGTATGCAGATACCTAGTATTGAAAAACATAGTGAGTCATTAACTATACACGCGTTATATTGCATTGCATGCCCTGAGATGTCAAATTTTTTTCTGCTTGATTTCACGATTTTCTTGGCTGCATTACAGCATCCGTAAGACCCACGAGCGGAATCGTCGAAACGCCATCAACCGTCAAGTGTCACTCGGTGAAGAAGCGCCAACCGAATAAAATAAGAAAATATATAAATGGAGACAAAAATTGAGGGAGAAAAAATATAATCCAACGAAAATCGGTGCCCTAAATCCCGACGAGGATAAAAATTCAGCACCGCAATCGGTCGCCAAAGAGGAAAAAAATCCTTATCGATCGCATCAATGGGACTGTGTCCGCCAAATTTCTAAAGGCTACATAATAGCGGATGAATAAGTATTGATAGTAGTCTTTGATGGTCAAGTGTGAAAAGGACAAAATTGCCCGAGAAAATCGCGATGGATAAATTCGAAACGTTAAAAAAATGCACCATTCAACAATGCAAGTCCATTCACGATCCTATTGGAAAAAAATATCTTGCCGAACTAGCAAGACAGCTTATTTTATTATAAGCGCCAAAATTTGAGCTATGTACAGAAAAAAGGGAAACGTCAGGAAGAGAAAAATTAAAGTAAAAAGTCCCGCACGAGGAAAGAGAGAGAGAGGTTAAAGAGGATACTGGGTAGAAGAACCTAAGGAAAGTAAAAGAACTGGACTTATTTTACTATAAGCGCCAAAATTTGAGCTATGTACAGAAAAAAGGGAAACGTCAGGAAGAGAAAAATTAAAGTAAAAAGTCCCGCACGAGGAAAGAGAGAGAGAGGTTAAAGAGGATACTGGGTAGAAGAACCTAAGGAAAGTAAAAGAACTGGGACGGGATAAGGGGATATGAAACACATATACATATAATCGGAGGACTATGGCATAATACCACTATGGAGTTGTACTATGCATGTTAAGTAATTAACAGGGGGAGTAGTTTTGAGATAAGTGGTAAATACCGGAAGTTTTCACCTAAGATAAGGAAAGATAGGGTAGGGAATGAAATCGAGGAGCTTTCAAATTTGGTATTGGATATCAACACACAAAAGGTCTTGGATACGGTATCGACCCATCACTAATTACTTTAATTAACGTTACACGCTAACGGCAAACATGGTAGAGATAATTCGACTTTGGATCTAACAATAAGTTTTCCGCAGCGTTTATCCATATAAGTTACGGCTTTCGGGCGTTCCTCCGCGTCGTGTAGTCCATAGGTGACTACAGTCTCTCCAGCCATCCTGCTGGTGTCTTCATCTCAGAAGTGAAGACGCCAGCAGGATGGCTGGATAAACTGTCGTCACTTATGGAAGACTCAACGCGGAGGAACGCCCGAGCGCGTGACTCATATATTTCGACTTTAGAGTTGGAAAAGCAATACATTTGGACGTATTCCCACCAACTTCTTCTTTATGCTCTACATTTGGGCGCGAGGAATGATTCTTAATGAGAGTTTCATCCATTCCTCAAGCTGTTTATTTTTTTATTGGCTCTTATCCTGGCGTAAAGACGTTTCTATTGCGCGTGTGTTCTTCCATCGGAGCTGCCTTTGGGAATAAAACTGTCTGCTGCAAGACTGCCGCCAACCCCTTGGAAAAGGATTCAGTACGCGTTAACGCTTTCTCCCGTGAATCTGCCCAAGGGAGATTTCGGCTGGCCCTTTAAGAAAGCAGTTTTACGAGCGCGGCAGCTGCACCCATGCTATCTGCCGCTCTCCTTCTTACGATCCTACGCAAAATTCTTGGACGAGGGCTTTGCTTCCGTCATCGCCAAATTTCCACATGGATCAGGCGAAAATAAAATGAAAATGATCGATACACTTTGATAATTAATTACTTAGCTTTAATGAATTATTATTATTGGTTAATAACAATTACACCTGGCAATGGCCCACAACAAGTACAAAAGTCGAGCCAATGACCTATGAAGATGTAACTATTTTGTGAAGCTCAGGTCGTGTCTTTTTAAACATACAATTGGAACTAACAAAGTTTTGTTCTGTCATTTTCAATAATGGAAAGGTTTCACACAGTTAAGCCTGAAATTTTCAGTTGTACTAATTTCATTAATTTTTTTCTCATTAAGATAACAAAACGTACACGGAAAGTAAACAAAACGAAATGACCGAACAAGGTACACATAAATATAATCTCTCTTTAATAGATTGTCACACCTGATTTTATGAAAAGTTACTGAAGTAATAAAAAAGTAATGAACGAAGTTATTGATGCAAGCAATTGAAAATGACACTAACCTTTATACAATAGAACGCTGCTACCATATTTCCGATTGCGTATTTGCCTTCATTCATATACGAGAAATTACGCAAATAGGAATATCTCGTAAAGCTCTGATGATATAGCAAACTGGAATATAAATTACAGGGATCACGTGCGAATGTGAAAGCACCTTAAAATCGTAAATTAAAAATATAATTAACAACAAATATTACGATCTCGATCTCGAACAAATATTACGATTACGAAGAGGTGAACGAGTTCTCTTACCTGGGAAGCCGAATTACCAGCGATGGACGGAGCAAGAAAGAAATACACAGTAGAATAGCGCAGGCGAAGAGGGCTTTCTACAAAAAGAAGAATCTTCTTATAGCTGAAAATACCAGCATAGAAGTAAGGAAACAATTCATCAGATGCTACATATGGAGTATGTTTCTCTATGGAAGCGAGGCTTGGACGTTGACAGCAGCAGAGAAGTCAAGAGTGGAGGCATTCGAAATGTGGTGCTACCGAAGAATGATGAAGATAAAATGGATTGACCGTGTGAGTAACCAGGAAGTGCTAAGGAGAGTAGGAGAAAAGAGAAGCCTCCTAAAAACATTAAGCAGAAGAAGGGACAACTTAGTTGGCCACATTTTGAGGCACGATGGTCTGATGAAGACAAGCGTTGAAGGACAAGTGGAAGGGAAAAAGGGCAAGGGACGGCCCCGAATGAGTTATATAGGACAGGTTATAAAGGATGTAAAAGAGAATAAATATGTAGCTATGAAGAGATTAGCAGATAGGAGAGAGAAATGGAGAGCTGCGTCAAACCAATCTTAGGATTGTTGACTAATGATGATGATTACGATCTCGTCGTTTCCCGGCGAATGATGTCTTTTAGTTGAACTCGGGCTGTCAACTGGGTGAACAAAAGCCCGAGCCCGAGTTCAACGACAAAAAATGTTTGCTCCTCCCCTCCTCGTATTTCAGGCGATCTGTATTTTCGCGAACATTACAATAGAGGATCCTCAAGTCGGCATCATTTGGTCTTGTCGCCCTCCGCGCATTTAAATGGGTTCACAGAAGTCGCCACTCGCGTCGCTTATGAACAAGCTGAGTTTCACGGGGAAATAAGGTATAACTTAGGGTGCCACCCGAAATCCCATCATCATCATCACTGGTCAACAATCCTAGGATTGGTTTGACGCAGCTCTCCACTCATTTCTCTTATCGGCTAATCTTTTCACACCTACGTATTTCTTCTCTTTCATTTACACATAAAACCCTTTTAGAGCTCCTATTATCTAACTGGAATCTCGTTTTTATAGCTTATACCGCCTTCTTGCCACCGGGCAGCGCAGCGAATCTATTAAACGCTATTTATAAAACACGCACTGTAATTAACGCATAAAAACCAAGAATTCGCATAAGATGGAAAATCATCATCACTGGTCAACAATCCTAGGATTGGTTTGACGCAGCTCTCCACTCAGTTCTCCTATCAGCTAATCTTTTCACACCTACGTATTTCTTCTCTTTCACATCTCTCTTTACTTGTTCCATATATTTTGCCCCGAAATTCCATGGTGATGTTATTCATCAAATTCATAACTCTTAAATGGTCTCCCTCGCAATTACAAACATTATAATACAAAGTCTCGGCAACAAAACAGTGAATCGCACGGCACTCATCACCGCGCCGCGGGCATTTTTGGAAGTCGGTTAAAATGCGACCGAAGTGGCAACGGAAATCAACCTTCTGTTTGGGCCTCCTCTATGCAGTTGCCTAGCGTATTTTCTGGCTTTATGCATCCCTCTTTTCCTCGTTTCTTCCCCTGCGAATGTATCCTTCTCTTCCCAACACGTTCCATCGGGAATCCCTTTTCACATTGCAGGTCATCCAGCAGTTTCGAGCATGTGGGGCTCAGGATAGGGGAGCAGAAGGAAGGGAACGTATCTGGAAGTCGGTTCGCTCTTTTATTTCCAATGCTGCTGCCACGAGCGCCATCGGATCAAGGTCTCCCAAAGCCATTCCAGCGGAGAGAAAATCCGCTTTTCCCGTGGTTGGATAGGTCGGGCAAAGGCCGAAAGGAAAGAAAAAAATACAGACTTGCGGGAGATAGAACGGAAAAAAAATTGATCGATAAAATTTTATAGACGGAATTAATGAATTTTTCCTCATCTTCACCCATGTGATCAAAGATTTTCTGTACTGTTATTCCCATGTAGTGTTCTTCTAAAAGTAATTTTGTTCACAATTTTCTAGGTTTTAATTTGGTGACTTTGCTTTCTTATACTAATAATTTTAAGTTGGCTGAATGATTCTTTTTGCGAGAATGAGAACATACTTGAGTTTCATTTCATAGATGTTTATTTTTAATTTTTTTAAAGCGATTATTTCGTATCAAGCCGTATCAAACTTGGGATAGTTATTCGATTTTTTGAATCATCTAATTAAAATAAGCAATAAGGTTTTACATACAATGATGCCAAAGTGAGTTGAAAAAGTAGCCAAAAACTCGATCATAAATATAGTTTTTACAGCGAAATAAACAAGATGCACAATAAACTTTGAGTCATGAAAAAAATCATTGAAGCAAGTATGGAATAATTATGCACGTTAAATTATCAAAACGAGAAGTATAAATTGCCAAGAACCTTAAATTAATTTATATGGAGAATATTTAGATAGTTTCTACGATGGGGATAATCGGTCGGCTTTCTTTAATCATTAAAAATAATTAATAAGATGTCATGTGAAGTAAATGTAGACTCAAAATGATCATAAATGTCGTAAATGACAATAAAATATACAAAGCGCACAATAACCCAAGAGGCACTACCGCAATGGTCAAAGGAAATACAGAATTTTAAGGCATATTTTACCATAGAAGGACGTCAAAAAAGTTGCCAAAAACTATTTATAAATACTGATTTTATTAAGATGGTGCCTAAGATATAACCTATTTGTTATGTTATCATAAATTCAACTTCATTCATTAATTTCGCTTCCATTCAATGGCATGGGAACATTTTTTTTTGTAAAAATATTCTTTAGATGAGTGCCAAAGATACCTGTCGCCAGGTCCCTTCCAGTAAGTGAACGCTGCCAGTGAAATGGCTGATCGGTGCTGGAAGTGGGCCAATACTTTCATTCAAAACATCTCGCTTGAGTGGCTTCAATTCTCCACTTATTGCCTTGTTAATATTTTTTTAGTTTGGCAACCCGGAGTTTACTTCGAAACTATTATTGCTTTTAGTGACACGCGTTTCATCTATATCTCATACGGAATGAGTGAAAGTTGGATATTCACTCGGCATAGGCGATGTTCTCGCCGAGGCTGCTCGCCTCTCGTAGAGGCCTGCTTCCTTTCATCTTAACACCCGGAATTATTCATGCTTTTCAGGTTTTATCCTGTTTTTAGTGTCAGCCACTTTCAGGATAAGAAATTGGAGAGAAATATATTAACATTACAACAAGGTTATGGATTTAGATAGTCATCGAAGGCTGCATATTAATGCATACCTTGTTTGATAGTTACTAGGACTTCAATGAATGTATTTTAAATGGATGACGACTAAGATATAATAGAGGTGACTGAGATAGAAGGTGTTTTGTTTGAGTAAAATGATATCGTGAAAGATATAAATAATTTATAGCCACACGCAATCACACACCGTTAATATTCTAATTTAATAATTTAATCCGACAATTTTAGTCCACTCAGGAGACAATTTTAGTTCACTCAGAAATTTCAATCAACAACAACGAGAACAAACGCCTTATCGGAAGTACATTGGGTTGGATATTCGAAGGTACACGTTCACCCCACTAAGATAGAGCCCACCCCAGAATAAGCCAAAAATTTGTGAATTTCGCACATTCAAAGTACGGTTGTCAGTTGCATTCATTGTATTACCTAGCACCGCGAGGAATTTTACATTTACATAGTTACCGTAGCATAGTTTGAACTTAATCACATGCTAGCTTGTGCTTACAAAGGAGAGGTACACCCAAGCCTGCGTTTTCAGCGGAGGCCCCCAAATTCTAATTTCTCCTATTCTGTCCAGATCGTGTGGATAAATTATAAACGTGAGTGTAGCTTTCCCAGGACCTTCCAGGACTATACCGAGGCGTACTTATCACATTATCATTACAGTTCGAGTTTTATTTTTTTAGTAGAGCCAATACGTGACTTTTGTGCACCTTGCGAACATATACATCTACATAATACCCTGCGAGCCACCTCTATGGTGTTAAGCAGGGGGTGATCAATCACCAGTATGAAAGAGGATTCCCACATGAACACCACTCGGTGATAAAAATGTTATGCATATTAAAAAATTATACTTCCACATTTATGCAAAGGCAATACTTGTGAACTACCTATGATTCTGTTAGACAAAATAGGAAAATTAAGAAATATGCATTAAGGAATACATAACTTAGTAGACTACACTACAAACCAACTAACCCATTTGTAAGTCCTAGCTCTGCCGTGTTAGGGAGTGTGCCTAGTCTTCACTTGGAATATGAACTAAAGAATATTCGTGCGCTCTGCCCACCATGGGAACCAGGGCCGGCCTTAGGACGGGGCGACAGGGGCAACCGTCCCGGGCCCCGCGCTTTGGGGGGCCCCGCGTTCGTGAAAAAAAATTGAAATATACGATAGTTTTGAAAACGCTATTGAAAAAGCGCGCTTTTTATGTTTATTTTACGTTATAATTTTATGAATAATTATAATTATAAATTTTATTTGTATTATACTATTTTGAACTCAACTGCGTGATGGTATCATAACGGCGTAATTACCAAGTCTGAATTTGGGAGGGGAACACATACTTAGCCAGAGAGTGGTAGGGATTCAAAATGCTCGAGTTTGTAGATGAGGTATAGAGTTTAATATTTTAAGTGAAGGGCCCCGCACTGAAGGTTCGCCCCTAGCCCCGCACCTGCTAGGGCCGGCCCTGATGGGAACCATACGCTTTGCCCACTAGTAGGCTAACACAATCGTCCTCCAGAATCAGTAGAATTATTATAATCAGTGGAACCATTATTTTACTATAAGAAGAAGACGACGAATTGTATCTTATCACAAGATACCAGCATATTGATACAAGAGGAACCTCCAAATGCGATTTAGCTCAGGGAAAGGAAGTCCGAGGTGGCCCTTCACCATGAGGCCAAAATATTCTAAATCCACCACCAGTGTCTAAGCCCGGGGTGAGATCTACCTCTCCAGAACAACCTCCGGGCTGGATGACACGATAAACCCACAAAGAAATGTAAACACCCCGGCTAAAGCTGGGGAAATCCACAACAGAAATGAAGCTCACTCCTCAAAAAAAAGGCTCTACTCACGTCGAACTAAATGACCTCGCCCTCTAGTTCCGCAGCACACAACGAGATAAACAACTTCATCATCAAGCGCAAAAAAACTGTCGGAATTCTAGCTTGGGCCGATAAATTTTCAAAAAAAGTTTAAGATAAAATTCACTTAAAATAGCGATCTTCACTCAGCAGGAATAAGCAAGAAAAGAAATGAAAGGGCTAATTCATTGAGCTCAATTCCGCGCCACGATATAAATTCATCACACGCCAGGGAAACTTAAAGAAGAAAAACAGAAAATATTCTATAAATAACCGATTAGGGAAAACAATGGTCATGATGGCCGAATGTATCCCTCCGCAACGCAACGGATTACTTTTTCAAGCGAAAGGAAACCACGAGCACAGCCGCGACAGTCGTTCTGCATTGTTAATGGCAGCGCAATCACCTGCTGAGGGAAACCGAACAAGCAATATGGCGCCCTTGGGACCAAGTTCAGGTTACGGCTCGGCATTTCCAAACATCGCCACTAAATGGAGACAAAGGCAACTGAATCTCAACCCGGTTAGGACCAATGATTTTTTAAAAATGTTAACCTCAGAGAGTTATCTATTCAAGTATTCCACCTATTAAGGTAGGTTTCCATGGAGTATTTAAGAAGTATGCAGGCATTCTTCTCTCATTTCACGGACTCCCTTCGTCAATTAACAATAAAGCCTACTCCCTTTCATTCTACCTAAAACTCCTATTATAATTATCTGCCTTCCTCTCCCTAGTTTACTCAACATTTTACCCTCTAATACTGTTTTAAACATCCACTCCACGCCAAGTACCCCCTCCATCAATACCTTTTGCCCCCTACGTATCTCACCTAGAAGCTTCCTCACTCACCCACCATTTCCACCACTAGGTCCTTCCTCCTCCTCTCCGTCCACTTCGCCTTCTCCATTCTTCTCCACACCAACATCTTGAACACCTCCAGTCTTATCTCGTCCTCCTTCCTAAGTTTCCACGTTACCGTACCGTAAAGCGCTTAACTACAGATCAGACTCTTAACTAACCTTTTCTTTAAATTCTTACAATTACGATCCTTTCATAAGGTCCTTCCTGCTCATGAACGCCTCCTTTGATAACGCAATTCTCTCCCTGATGTACTCACGGCTGTATCCGTTTTCCTCTAATGTGCTTCCCATATTAATCCAATAGAAATTTGCTCTATCTGCCCGCCGAGAGTAATCAACGATAAATTTGAGGCTACGAGAACACACCATTTTCAATCGACAATGAGATAATCTCAAGGCTATAAGCTCATATTTTTATGCGATCAAAAAGTTGGGTAAACTTCTCCCGGGATTCCCATCGGATTAGAAACTCCATTTCTGGCGACATTTCGAGCTCCGACTTGGGTCTTATTCTCAGGGCCGCTGAATTCGGTAGTTCACTGCAAGATTCACTAATAACAAAAAACTAAACTCTTTTCACCAACTGAATCATGAAAATAAGACGCCTATTAACAAAAACAAGCGAAGGAATTAAACCTAACGCCAAAAATACCTTTGAAAATGTCGACAATACAATCTTTAAACGATATAATTCGGGACCATTATCAATGAAAGCATTACACATACGCGATGCGAAAAATAAAATCTTAACAGAAGTTATATAAAACCAAGAGATCCAACTCCTCTGAGGCGGGAGTGATGCTTCTCGATGCTTTAAAAGAAAACCTGACATGGAAATTGAGAGGTAAGCCGCGCTTAAGCAACCACATGATATTAAAATAATGATGATGATAATATTATGCCGTTTAACACGTAGGGTTTTTTTATATATTAACTCAGCAAAAAAAACTGAATAGCTGCGGAGGAATCATTACCGAAAGTTTTTTTTTTTAAGTTTATCCTATATGTCACAACGGGCATTCTGTACATCCCCTGCGCGCACGATAGCCGCAAAGAGGATTAAAAATCTCAATTATAACCGTCGTGTCGCCAGGGGGGAAAGCTAGGCGCATGAACGCAGAAAATGTGGCAAATGCGTCACTCCGGCCTTTTTCTCAATCACGGATGACTGCGAGAGCTGCAACTATCTCGTCCGCATCGACTTTCCACCACTCGCACCTGCAAGGCAGCACAGTCGCCTCGGTGACCTTCGAAGGGCACGAGGAAGTGTTCGCGAGCTCACGTTCGTTGCGACACATTTGATCCCGCGAATGCGGAGGAGAAGAAAAAAAAGCGAAGGCATAAGCGAAAGTCGAGGACGGAGTTCACCTGTTTAGTCATTCACTATATTTTTTCCCCTCTCTCTCGCTCAACTTTTTCCGCGCAACGCCACTACTACTTTATTCATTAAATCGTCGGCGTCTCATTCAGCCGCTCCAATAACCGTAGGAATGAGCTGTAAATAGCAGAACTAATGATGGAAACCGAACCACGTTTAGTAGTTCAACGCACGCTTCGATGAGCGCGAGATTTCTAAAAAAAACATTAAAAGGCATAAGGGATTCCAACTATTTGATTCGACTCATGCATGCATACTATACATGGATCTCATTACAGACCGTAAATAAAAAAATATGAACATGGGTCAGGAAATGACCGAGTCAAATCCTTTAAGAGCATGGAACGCTTAAATACAAGCAAATTTTTTTGCATGTCAAGACATGACGAACTAATGACATTATGCAGAAGGAATCTGCAATACTTCAGGAGGTGGCAAGGAAGACAATTTAAGGTTTTATTGTCCATTTACAAAGTATCGCAACTCCTTAGATAGGAATTTTGGAAATGTGCGATAACAATTGTCTGAAACAGTTAGGACCGTATTCTTCTCACACAAACCATTTTAAAATGTAGGTACAGCAACACCGCGGAAAGGTAATAACACTACCACTTTATAGCCACCAAGTTAAATAAATTATTAAATTGACTGAACTAATAAGAACAATATTGCTGTATACATGCACCTTGTTTCTACGAATATATAATAATATTTTTCACGTTTGGCACTTGGTATACTTTTGGAAAACAATACTTCGTTTACGTATAACCATAGAAAACGTATTTTCAAGCCACTACTTGCCACATAATAAACTTAACTACGAAGTTCCCATGTCAATGATCATATTTGCTCCGTACTTATTACTATCTTGTACAGACCGCTTTGGAAGTAATTAAAAGACAATAATGTTCAACTTTTGGTTAGATATGAGATTATTTGTAGCGATAATTAAGGTACCGACACCGATTGCTTATTTACCTTGAGCCGTTGCCCTGACAATACGCCCGAGAATTATCGGACGTCTTTTCATAGGTAGGTCCCATTACGCCACCAGAGAGGAAAATTGGCACTGCACCATCATCTACGTCATCTCAGAGAACTTGACGACTGAACTACCCCTTTTGTTATGTAGGGACGGATATGTAGGACCGACTACGAATACGGCCCTTAATATCAAAAGATTTGACATCGAGCAATCGTATTGTTGATACTCGCTCAAAGCTTTCGCTTAACATTAAGCTCAAACATTAATTGTTTCAGACAACTATAATCGCATACTTTCGTCCAACCTTAATTATTCAATATCCTTCCAAATCCACAGAATTAATTAAAATGTTGGAAAGGCTGTATAATCAAGAAAAACCGTTTTCATGTAACCTGCCAAGTGCACCAAAAATATTGTTTGCGTTGCCATAGCTACGTAACTAAGGAGCAGCGACCCCATGTTTATGGACAAAAAACTGCTTCAAGTTATCTACCCAACCACCTCCTGAAGTAATGCAGATTCTTCCTAAGAGACCCTGTATTTGGAACTCAGAAGAACTTTTTTTTTAACCTGCGATCACGGTTTCACGTCTTTCTCCATTTGGTGTCCCTTACACCTTACCATTTACGCAAATATTCAAACAAAAAATGGAACAGACTATAGGTATTTACATCGGGTAATGAATTCCAAGTAAGGCCATGTGGTTAATTAACCACACAGATAATCCATCGTGAGAACCTTGTGAAAATATTTTTAAATTTTAAAAAATTATCAGAGCTAAGAAAATGAAAACGAACTGACGTCTCGATGACAACGTATTTTAACGATGGCAAAAATTCAATAGTATTTGTTTAAAAAAATCCATTATGTCACGAGATTGATTGTGACCCTCAGTCATTTATTTTACTTTAAGCCACAAGTTTATGTTTACAGCAGACACAAATTTAACTAACACCAAAGTATTTGCAGAGTTGACAATTGGAGAGCACAGTAATGAATTTATATTGGGCTCGATTTCAAATCCCGGCGGTGGCAGATTATTTTCACAGACCAACCCGATCCCTGCTTGAACGTTGTGTGGAAGACATTTGGAAGTGCAGCACTCCGTCCGTCAGATAGGACGTTGCCCCCGTGGCGCCTCCCATTAAGAGCAAGCAAATGCCGACGCTGGGTTTTTCTCAATCCTTCATTACCTACCCTTACCTAAAGGCGCAAACGACCTCAGCAGTCGGTCGCCTCCTCCAAATACCATACCATGCCTAAAAAGTCGGTAATGTGACTGCACTAGCTCTAAAATGAGTCCTTCTTGAATAAAACGATAGGAATTTAGGAATAAAATCAACTATTCAGCCGAAAGGAGGTGAGAGGTGTTCTGAGAAGCAAGATAGCAATTTTCTAAACGTTACATCACTATGATGGGTAACTGAAAAAACAGATCGGTTAGAGAGCTAGACAATTTATACATTCACGTAGATAGGCCAAATAAAGTAATAATATGGAATAGCTCCTGGAAACCCAGAGGTAATGTTCGTGAGACCGATTTCTAATGATGCAACGCTTTCACCTACTTCCATCACCATGGAATCATGGATGAACGCAACTTTTATGGATATCGCAACGGCATAGAGAATCTTAAGCAAAACCAGACGCAGCAATTTAGGACGAAGAGAAATTAATAGAAGGCTGTTTAAAAATGAATCATTCAATGGAAACGATATGTTACACAACAATTCAAAAATTTACTATACATAATGCTGTAAAATAATTTAAAAAATTAAATAATTCAACTAGTCATCACATACGTAAAAAAACAAATACTTAGTGCATTAAAAGGACTCTCATTTAAACAGTTATACTTTTTTACTTTGGTGACACATTACTAGAAAAGATGCTCTTCTATCATCATTAAAATGTTCACGGGGTATATCACCCTTGTCAACACTTACCACTGTCTCAAATACTTTTGAGCAATTAGCGAGGTAAAATATTCAATTTTAGGATACAGTCAAAAGTTGATAAGAGCCTGTTCTTCGTATCCTAACACATTTCAAGATGTTGGCTTAAGTTTCTAAAAAGCAATTGCTCAAGAAAACACACAGGTAGGGTGGGAGTGATGCGCCCTCTTAAGGGATCGCAGCTTGCGCGTTAAGAGGACGCATACATCCTGCTCAACTGGTCTTTTTGGTGACGTATTACTTGCTTTAAAAAAGCGCTTTCATCTTGAAATTTTTAGTGCATCAATGTTGACCAATGCCGAAATATGCCAGTATCCCAAATTTAGAAATTAAACCTTATCACGACTTTGTTTCACGTATTTTTTTTTATATTTCAGATACAGTCTTACGTGGAAAAAGGTTTCCTCTGCTTATCCCTGAAATTTTCCAGGTGATAACATTGAGTTTGATGCGAGTACTTCGTTAAAAAAAAAAGATATCGGCCGATGACCTCTTAACACTAGGAGGACGTTATGGGTCATTTTGCCCCATGTCTCGTTCAAAATGAAATTTAACTCTCATTTCCATCCTATTCCTCTTTATATTTATGACTTTGTGCATAATTACCGAAACTCTGCTTAAATAAGAAGAAATTTTCATGATGAATCGTAGAAATTTTAAGAAATGTTTGTTACGCCTATATGGACGGTTATGGGTCATTTTGATCCATAACTGGTCCTCCCCGATTACCTTCCATTGAATCACGGTTTTCCCCTGCAGACACGCGGTATTTAAGGATCAAGTAACACCTCAATATACATAAAGAACAACATCTGAAATCTTTCTGTAACATACAGGACCCCCCATTTTTTTATCCCACAAACGGAACCCCACAGTGTGCGATGCCTATAAATACTCTCGCACCCAACACAGGTATTCTTTCAGCTATCATTCTTCCCAGTCTTACACAACAAGCGCGTGTGGGAGTTGAAATACAGAAGGGTGTCTCTTAAAACGACCCCTCTTCCGTACGCCTGTATGCATTACATTGCTTTGCGGGTTTCCTAAATATTCTGTAGTTACATTAAAATCTTGATTCAACTTAAAAAAAGTCCTCCGGAATTTTTTACCTGAGAGAATTCCATCATGTCAGATTATTTAAAGTTGGAGTAGCTCCGACTCCTCGGGATAATAATGTGGTGGTTTCCCCTTGCCTTCCACATCGCAGTACTACAGCCGTTAAAGTAAATGTTACCACGCCTGAAGTGCAATGAGTGTCGCTGTACTGACCACCGTGGTCTCCACCTTCACTCATATGAAGAGGAGCTGCTGCCCTCTCCTCCGGGTGATGTGAGGCATAATTGTTGCCGGCCTCTCATCGCCAAGTCACGGTATTTTCACAGGTTAAATGCATCATTTATATGGCCTATCTCACCCAGGGATAGACCCATACCACCTCGATAGTCTCATAAATTTTATTGAGAGCAAGTTATTCATCCTCCATCATGGCCTAATTCACTCTGCATATCGAAAATATGCCAAAGAATTGGACACATTGATGAAAAAAATGTGCATAAAAGTAGAAAACTTTTTGGGTCAAAATGATCAATGCCGGTCCTTTTAAGTAGTGACAAACTCCTGGTGTTAATAATAGGCGGGATAAAAGCTGGTGCGAGTTAAGCTCGGCAGACGCAGAAGGGAGGGAGAGGCGAGCGGTATACAGAGACAGATATGAGATGAAGGGCTCAGTGAAGAGGCGTCAAGGTCCGCCGGACATCATCACGATGAAGGGCGATCGCTCACACCCAGGAGGGACCACCTCTGCCTTACCCACCGCAAACACCCGACTCCCAAACAGACCCTTCATTATTTTATCCCACAAACGGAACCCCACAGTGTGCGGTGCCTATAAATACTCTCACACCCAACACAGGCATTCTTTCAGCTATCATTCTTCCCAGTCTTACACAACACGCGCGTGTGGGAGTTGAGATACAGAAGGGTGTCTCTTAAAACGACCCCTCTTCCGTCTTTTCTACCCACATCTGACGGCTATCCAGACTAGCTCTCTTTAGAGCTTTGCTGGACTTCCTTCTAACCTCCGGCCGCAACTGCCTCTCTCCTCTCATTTATTAACAGGCAGCTTACCAAACTCTGGACCTACTGATCACAGAAGGAATCCAAAATACAGACCCTTCAAGTCATTTATACCCACGATTGAAGACCCGAGTACAAGAACCAGATAATAGCCAACCTTTTCCAAAAATGAGATTTCCACAAACACATGAAGCCTCTCCTCCCTTTACCAGCACGCAGTGTTATTTTCAACAATACGTTCAGCAGCCATTGTTGAAAACTTATGTCCCACTCTCTGAGTGCAAGAATCATTTATTCCTCATTATTTCCGAAACCACACCTTTAGTTTTTATCTCATTTTGCACTCACGTCTTCGATTGGGATTCTAAAAGGAGCCCTGCACGAGGATAATTTCCTACGCCTGGTTTGTCTAAGTTTAACATAATCAAAATCCTGCCCAGAAACGGATTCAGCCACAAAAAGCATGGTACAACTAATAATGTGTAAGTAAAACTGATAACTTTCGGCTTAACAGAGTGAAACCTTCCCATTGTGATCAGGATGACCTGACGATAAAACTATGTTTTAAAACCCGGGTCGTACTTTTGCAAATATATTAGTGAATCTAAAAAAGTTTATTATTTCATTTTCCATAATGTGTAAGTAGTACCAGAGCGAGGTTTTCTCTCTCATTCTGAATTTCATTTTCGCAAATATTTGGGAAAGAGATGCATCCCGAGTTTGCGGCCGACAGAAATCGACTGAGAAATATGTGCGTTGGTGAATAAATATCAGGAGGAAACGATGGTCACCATACCTTGGAGTTTGAGGAAATATTTTCATATTGCTTTTTCCACTTTAAAATATGTAAAAATTTTGTTAGCGTTGATGATATCATCCGTAACATTCCTACTATTTCGATCAATAATTATACAGAGATTCATTCTAAATAGGTATTAATTAGCCGAAGGAAAATTATACCGCAGCCATTTAGGCAGGAATTGTACACATAAAATAAATAAAAACCTAACGTAGGCAGTTCGCTGGAAAAAGTATGCTACACGCAGAAAGGACGAAATCGCAATTTTTATAGGAGTCTGGTAAATTTTTGACGACTGGAGGGCAAGCAATAGCTCATATAAAACGGGAATTTGAAAAATACATTTTACAGGAGATAAAGGACAAGAAATTCATACGTAATATATAATGCACTGTTCAAATAAACAAACTAAAGTAGAAAACCACCCCTACTATAACCATTTGCCAACTTTTTTATAGGAATTTAAGAGTGTAGAAGTGTCTCCTCTTTAAACTGTCACTGTCACACTGCAGAATTAATTTTGCGGTATGCATTTCTATTATCTGACTCTTCATTTTGAAGGCAGTTAAAATCACATGTGACTATACTCTTTTCTGAGTGAAAACGGACGGGACGTGGCCCACAGTCTCATAAAGGTAAGACGAACCGATGCCATGAGAAAACCGTGACCCTTAACCTTTAACTAAGGCAGCAAAGTAAATCTGGAATGGTGTTGCCCACCAGACGTCAAACCAGCAAGCCTGGAAAGTCAAGTCAGACATGAAAGAGACATTAAAAAAAATAAAGTTTCCGGCAGACCCACTCGCACGGCCCCAGAGCTTTGAGCCAATAAATGTCAGGTGTATTCAATTTGACTTGACAAACGGCCAAGAAAAAACAAACGCTCATCGAGTCGCGATATAAATCACACAAGGTCTTAACTTCGTTTTTGGGTCCAATGGAGGCGAGAGCGCGAAAAAAGGATATAAAACGTTATAAATATCCCAAGAATTTACACCTCTAAGCAAAAAAATATCAGGATCCTTGAATAAATAAGCAAACTCCACTTCCCCAATGTACACAGTATTATATCTGGGGTAATACGGACTCATCGAACAGACAAAACAGAAGAGGAGCACTAAAGAATGGCAGCCAGCCTCAGTGACCTGGGAGAGCTAGAGTTAAAAACAAAAGATGAAAATCAGTAAAAAAAAAACACCCACAATTCCTTTCACTAATCCTCCATTCAATATATCAACAAGTAAACAGGCGTGCGCCCATCACTAAAACCCCACCTACGTATCCTCAGCATTGAAATTCCGTTTGACCTTTAGCCAATCAATGGTGAGCTCAATGTGTGGCGGGAATCCCTTGACAATGGACTCCTCGCGCGAAAACCGGCCAATCCCGCTGAGGCATTGATAGGGAGAATTAAAGCTAACGACACGAGAAGATACTCCTTTCTACAACCACTACCGCCGCATGTAGTTTTCGCAAAACTCGTCCTTCATCCATCACTGCTTCATCACAGAATGTCTGCCAGCAATGGGATTACATTGTATAAATCATCAAGTGACGCACTTTTAACTTTCCCTTTGAATCTATAAAAATAAAAGATGATGTCTGTTTGTCAATCCACTCTGTATTTCCATACGGCTGAGTGGATTGCAACCAAAGTTGCTACATAGGTGCACCTCATTCTACCAAACCCTTTAATGCTACTTTCGGTTGCGTCCGACGCGTCGTTTGCGTGATTTCCGCATTACCGTTTGATACGTCACGGCACACAACTTCTGCAGTTGGACATCCTGCCGGGTAGGCACACCTCTTGACACGATCAAAGGGAAAACCTAACTCTTATAAAAGATTCTACAGTTAACTATTAATCCTATCGGGGCAAAGTTTTTTGATGAGGTACGCGATCACACGACGTTTTTGGTCGAAGCACATTCGGACACACATTCTGTGGAGCGGAGTATAAGCTGATCCCCTGCGCGGTATACGGAAATCATTTTTTCGATTGTTTGTTGTTACCTACGTATACTATCATCATACCACCATCTGATTTGTTCCATTACCTAAAAATTCTGACCTATCACCATAAATTCCACGTTTCCCACCTCTACGGGTACTATCCTTCCCGAGCAACGCCGGGTGGCCTGCTTGTAATAAATAAACGCACTAATAAGAAGCGTAATCGTAAATTTTTGGGTAATTTCACTTCAAAGTACACATTTTTCAAAAAGTACTTCTGGCATGACTTGCCATAGTATAGGGTAAATGTTGATTATTCTTACAGTATGTGTCATTGGAGACACACAACGAGTGTAATTTTTGTTATACCTTCAAAAATACAGCCAAAATAAAAATTACGCTCGTCATAGGACAAAATTTTAGTTTTAAAAGTAAATTTTGCATTTCAAATCAAATAAACTGAGCTACATTAAAAGTATCGCTTAAGGTTGCCCATATAACAGGAAAAAGTGTTGTATTACATTAGAAAGGATTAAATCATCCAAATTATTTGTTTCCAAATTCAGCTTTTTAACATCTAGATGAACGTAGTATACGTTGCAAAAGCATTGTTTAAAATACACGCGAATTTTTGAGAATTTATTCAGATATCGTGCAGTCGGGAACCTACTTCTTCAAAATTAATCACAAATCACTCGTATTTTCGTCCGATTGTTTCCGGTATATCCACTTAATTCGGAGAAACACGAGCGGTTCGACCGAAAATTGCGGTCTGATTATTTAACTTCCTAACGCAGGAGAAAAGACAATGGGAACTAGTCATTCCGTTTTCAATTCAGACGAAAGAATACGGAAAGGGCCGAGTGAAATAAAAAAAACCGCACACACAAAAGCGGCAGGGAAGGGGGTTGGGAGGGGCGAGAAGGGTGAGAAGCCTTTATAACTCATGCGAACACGAACAACGGGGTCACATTATTTTCTTATCCGTTCCTCTATTTCGACGAACGGAAATAGCTCGGCGAAATTGGAGGCGCAAACTTCCAGGCACACGAGAGAAAAATATTGTCTTCGCATAGAGTGCAAAAATAAGCATTCATCCCCAAGCTGTTCACAACATAAGGAGAGAATTATTTTAGTAATTTACTCCACCTATCGAAGCTGAACGAGTACAATAAAACTGAGCTTAAATTAGTTTTATTTCGGCGGTAAACAAGGAATTGCGAAAAATAGAAGATACAAGTTTAGCATATAGTGTTTCTTTTTGGCTACGTGGTGAGTAGGAGATAACAAAAATTAATGCCAAAGTAGTTGACTACAGTATGGTATAGAATAATTTTAGTACTGTACTTCAACCCCGAGAACAATTTAAAGAATAACTCAACTTCTATGAAAACCTGAACGTGTAAAATAAGTACAATAATACATTCCAACTTACTGCTAACCAAGTTCGATTCGACCGGGACCGGAAATCGAGGGATCCGGGTTCGAATCCCGGTCAAGGCGAATGATTTTTTTCTCTGTGGATTTTTCGCATAACTATATCATCTTGAAATTTTCAGGGTATATACAGCATATTTTTTCAGCAGAAATTTAAAACCTTAGAAAATACTGCAGAAAATTTTCTACGTTGACTTGCAGGCAAATATTTGTCAAGGGTCTACTCTGCATGCCTAGAAAATTACAGGACTTCGACCTCGGTTTTAAACGAGTAAAACGTTATGAAATCATCCTAATATAACGGGAGTGATATGTCTAGCGAATCTAGGGACAATTAAGCAATTTTTTAATGCATGGTTGATGATTCAAGAGCGGAAAAAACCAGCACGAACAGTTCGATTTTCTTCTCCACGATAGATAATATGATATAATGTGCCGCCACTAATTCATTCAAACATACATTACGCGCAAAAGTAAAGTAAAAAGCAGACCGGTGACATTTAAGATGAAAGTTAATGCCAGCATTAATATCAACGCCCACATGACGAAGCCAATTCAACAAATCTCTCTTTATCTAGAGATACATACATATATTTTCGCTCAACCCATTAAACCTGTTATCTCACTTCCTCTTCCCCGTTTCAAAACATCCAATCCTCTTTTGCGAACTTAAAAATCTCATCACCTCCTATCGCAATTTCATTCAATCCCTGTGTCAACTAATCTGAGGGTATAGCCTGAAACGCAGTTTAAAAAAAGTAAATAATCTATGAAAGCGGTTTTCAACAGCCTATGACAATTTTACACGCTCATCTCCGAGGAGTATGAGTGGTTATAAATACTTTAAAAGCCAGACTTCGAATTCGATGATATACTAGGCCTGACTAGGGTAGAGTAAACACAATACTCCTCGCCAATGGGCAAACTATTTTTCAGTCAAAAAACCGGGTTCGCAGTTTTAAATTCATTTATAAATAACCTTTCATATTTTACTTTTGTAGGGATAGTTACTTGAACATTATCATCAGCTTATATTAAATTAACTTCCGCATCATTTTTTAACAATTTATCTTCTCGACAATCATATGGAGAACCCTCATCTTATTTCTCATCCGATTATCAAGCAATAAATTTACTAATACATGAACTAATTCGAAGGTTTTCTGGTAAATACATTGTTACTAAATGCGTAATTGACGGCTTCGTTGTGAGGCTAAGACATGCGTTTACTTAGAGGAAAACACGAAAAACGAGAGAAACTCCTCGTTCTCAACAACAACATTGACTTACCACTATGTAAAATATCATCACTCGCCTCCTCCAAAAGGACACTACACATAAAACTTCTCCAAACACAACAGGGAGACATATAACAACATACAAACACGGGGAAAAGTTTAACATTTATCTCCTGCTGCTTCTTTTTATTTTTCCAGGTACTGGGAGAAATTTCCTGGTATTGGTATACATCAATGTTTACATTCGCTCTCTCTCAGTAGGTTTTTCACGACCCCCTTCTAGTATGAGCAATTTCCTGCAATGGGATTTTCTTCAACATGGATGAAAATCAATAAATTTTGGTTATTCATATTTATTTACACTTCGACACGTTTTTAGATTTTACTCTTCAATTCCGATAGTTAAATCATACTTGTGTGTTTATTTTGTAAAAGCTGTCCCTCTATTTAATTTTATGAGCACCCAGACAATGCATTCCTCTGCTACAATTTCATGTATGACGAGGGTTAAGATGGAAGAAGGGACTTTCTCGTCTCTATCTCGCCCAATAAAGACGCATAGTTGTAATTACTGGAAGACCGAAATGCCTGTTAATAAGAAGCTGTAAAATAAAATGAAAACGGATCCGTACCCCTTTTTAAAGCTCATACCAGCACGACTCAATTCTTTCAAAATATACTTCTTCTTACAGCTTTTCCAAATTACAACCAATGCCCCAGCTACACCTAGCGTACAGAGGAGTAATGGTCCACCATTACAACAGTGGTTTCATATGTCTATCGAAATAAGATTTTATAAAGTTCGCAGACATCAAACAAATTACATTATGTTGTTCGAGCAATAACATTTCAGCATCACTGCAGAATATAACGGGGATAGATACCACACCCTTTAGCCCCAAGTGCGAGCAAGAAATACAATGAATTCACCATCAAAAATAAGATGTGGCCAGAACAATGGTTTTAATAGGTTGTCAGTAAAATAAAGTAGGAAAATTTAACTAAAACTCACATGCAGGCAAAATATTTTCCTCTGGTCCCACGATTCAATGGGAGGCATTCCCTCCCTCCAGGATTTGATATTCCGGCCAAGCAGGAGGTATGAGTCCTTTTTTATATTGTAAGGAATTCTCAGAGCCACTATCTGATAAATGCGCTCGATTGCGAAAAGAGAACTACCAAATATAGAATTTTCTATTTTCCAAAAATAAACTCAAGGATACGTCGCGGCCACAAAAATCCACCACCCATAGGAAAGACACGAACGCGACAACCAGGGTCACTAAAATAGAAAAACCGTTTATTTCGGAGGAGAAAAATCAATCCCTGTCTTCGGCGAGGGAACGATATATATCCCGACCTGCAATGGAAATCGATAAAGAGGTTAAAAATATAAAATGCGAGAGGACAAAACCTGACCAGAAGTAGACGGACAAGGAATTATACAATTTGGGGATATTTAAGGCTAATATTTAAGGCTTAACCTCGACTGACTTGGACGTTAATATGACGGGTGGAAAAAAAGATGAAAAGTTAGGTTCGTGACCCAGAGAGTTTAATAGGGCGGAGAAAAGGAGGTCGCAAGTTGAAAGCGAGGCGTGAATGCTATTAGTATAACATCCCACAAACACACTTTTTAAGCTCTCACACACCCGACAGCATATTTGGGGGTCGATTGGCTTATTGCATGCACTGACGAAAAACAACTGAAGCTGTTCTTGTCTTGATGTTTAGTAAAGGAATGCAGGGCGTTCAATAATAACCACAGAGTAAATATATACAGAAGAGGTTATCGGTTTCTGCGCATGTGACCAAGATTAAAGTGACAAAATCCTATATTACGTGGTAGGTGTGATTGGCTAACTATAACGATATCATTTGTTTTCATGCCGTTTTCTAGGATTATAAATGAATTGGATAAATTCATGGTTTCGATTTGGGCCTCAACTTTCGGTCACCTTTGCCACTCTAATGGAAATTCACCCTGATATGATAACCAAAAATTGAACGCATTAAATTCTACGGAAGTCTAAACCTATGAAAAAGGAATTAATGAAAACTCCTTCCAGTTCTAAAACATAATTAATGTATTAAGACGACATTTTAAAAGAATAAATCCGTGTTAAATTCCATATTCCGGCAATCTGTGTAAAATAAATGCCATGCCGCTAACACGTTTGTTTGATTTTTACTTAATAAGTTAATCGATTTCAATTACAACCTTCTACCACACGTGTGTTATTCTCAAGATGCATTCTCGGTGATGTCGTGGTCGCTCTCAATCTCACATCCTTTTCGTCATAGTTAATGAATATATTCTTTGAAAGAAGTTTTATCTCTTTATTCCACAATATTTGCAGATAAAAAGGGCAGAAATCACATTAATCCTCAACCTTGAATATAAATATTCCGGTATATTAAATTAACAATGACGTTGGTCTCGCATTGAACAGAATTATAAGCAGCAGCAAGTGGAATAACTTGAGGATTTAGGTGGATTAGTTGGACGGCGGGTAAGATGTGCCGCCGACACATCGCAACGTTTCCTTATTGACCTTGTTTGCTAATGTGATTTTAAAATGGGCATTCATTAAACAAAAATATTACCACGACACTATCGTATCGTAGAGAAAACATCACTACAGCCCACCCGATCTTTTTTGTCGCTTAAACCATTTCAAACTTGCACCTTAAATTTTCAAGGCGTATGTAATCGACCAATTTCAACATTTGTCTATAATTCCAAATTGAAACTTTCAGCTAGGTATATTCTCAGATAAATAATTTTTATGTTCGAGACAAAAGTAAGTGTTCACAAGGATTTGTGTATCTCCTGAACATTTCAAGATGACAGTGCAAGTTTGACAAACGTAATTCGGGACGAAATAATACAAAATACGACCGTTTTAGCGGGGAGACGCGTCCTCTTAATAAAACCTTTGCTCTTCTCTTCCGTTTAAATGATTGGATAGCCTTTACACATTCACCTTTAGCAACGCATGCGAATAAACATCTTTTGAGAAATAAATAAAAAAGTTTAACACAGGATAATTTTAACAACAAAAACCACATATTATTTAAAAATGAAACTAAACAAAGTAAATAAGCTCACCCACTGGCATGCATAAATCAAATGAGGTTACACTCATATGCATTACTCCCATCCTGGCCTTTGCGCCCACAACCTCAATTTATCTCCGATTCAATTTCCCCTCGGCCAGCAGCCACCCTTGCGTGATTCCAAGCCATCTCATTCCCATTGACTTCTCTCCCCTCTCTCTCTCTTTTGTGCTGCTAAGTCCATTGGGCCCAGGCCCACCCTTCAGCCCGCTATCCCACTTGCAGCCACGAACCTCCCTCCGCTACCTAATCCACTCTTTACTCGACATCCTCTTTTCACTTCCTCTCTCTTCTTGCATCAATCTCATTTTCGGCCTTGTATAGTATATCAATCCATTTGCCTCTTTCGCTGACTCCATTCTACCTCTCTTGAACCTCAAGCAACGCACCACAAATATGCATATAATGTACAGAACTCACTGCAACGCGACGGTTAAATCGTTTCAGCTGTCACAACAATAATTTTACC
This sequence comes from Ischnura elegans, assembly GCF_921293095.1. Classification (NCBI taxonomy): domain Eukaryota; kingdom Metazoa; phylum Arthropoda; class Insecta; order Odonata; family Coenagrionidae; genus Ischnura; species Ischnura elegans. The sequence goes on from NC_060250.1 coordinate 81,827,575, forward strand.
AAGTAAGGAATTAAGGAAGTATCAGCAAAGGAGCTATTTCAATGTTATATTATACCGGCGTATTAAGTGCAGAAAGGTTTATCGGGTTTTCCACCGGGTAATATGCTCCATGTCTCCCCCGCTATTGCGAACTTCTTGGAACTTAACCTAAATCCTTAGGAAGATTCCTTAAGGATGATGAGCAAGTCGCTCTCCGAAACGTCGGGAGACAAGGAGTAAATTATACGGTGGAAAACCAGAGAATTATTCCAAGTATACATCAAATGTATGGTCAGAACAGAAATCATACCTGCTTGTCTATCAACAAATTCGCGCAGGTGGCACAATAATAATAATGATTGGGATAAATAAATATTTAGAGTCCGATCGAGGCACTGATATGTTCGAAGTCTGTTTTAGACTGCGATCTATTCCTGGAAGGCGTCGTATGTTTTCCGGGGAAAGAGCACGACTAAAATTCGTTATCTGCGAAAATGAGATTATCGATTTTGAGGGTAGAACCCCACGGCCGGTGATTCACATATTAGTAACTTTCATCCAGTCTCCCTGACCAGTCCTCCATGTTTACGCCAGTACTAAACAAGCAGTGTAAAGATTTATTGAACGTTGAATGAATAGAAAGAATACATTAGGTATTCCGCAAAAAAATTACAACGGTGTGCATAATTAATAAAAAGAAGCGGTGACTGAGTTCCATCACTTCATCTCAGAAGTCTGGATCCTATTCCGCGTCTCCAAGTCAACCTCTCAAAATTATTTTCGGTGACCTACCAAAATATATAAACGCGGAGAAGATTAAACATGAAATCGCATGCAGTTCCCATGAATACTAAAACATAATTAATAATTAAAACTAACTGCACATGAATATCCAAGGATATGGCCAATAGGGTAGTTTCCTTCATCAAAGAAAACAAAAGGCATTGATGGCAATTCGTTACCCACCATTAGTGTATTCATAATACACAAATTATTTGGTTTTTGAAATACCGGTTTAGACGAATGGCAAGGGTCAAATTTTATCCTCATTTGAAAAAGGCCAGATTGGCGCCCATGCGATTCCACTCCACGTGACGTCACAGGGACCTAGTTTCTACACGAGAGGATAGGAGTTATGCATCGTCAGAGGCTACCAATGCATGCATGAGTCACAGAGCTCAGGGAAACATGTCTTAATAATCACCTATTAAAACTGGCTAAGGTCGGAAAGTTTTCTTCGCTTGATAAGGTATTAATAAACCTTTTTTAAGCCATGCGCTACCAGACAGGAAGGTACTCAGCTACCCGTTAGCATCCTGCATCCTATCAGCGCTCAGAGCCTCGATCAAGGTCACCTACCAGGCGGGAGGGGGAACCAGAAATGCGTTGTACGGACTTTTTCCCTTCATTCCTACTTACGCGTCGCGTTTTCGCGCGCTTGAAATTTTTCACTTTTCATTTGATCGCGAAAAATAGATATCGTCATTTAAAAATCTAAAAGCGTGAAATACGTACTCCAGGAGTAATAATCTTTCGATTTAGGCAATAAAAAAATAATAGGAAACCACCCTATTGTTACAATGGCTTGAATAAATAAACCAAATGCTCATAGCTCTTTCCGATCACAACATCGGCCGAATTAAATTTGGAAATGTTTTTTTCTGGCATTCCTTAACAACTTGATAGCATTCAAAGCAAACCCAAAATTACTTAAAGTGAACCAAGAGAATATACATAAGGAGAAAATTAAACATGAGATCGCACACAGTTCCCATGAAAACTGAAACATAATTAATTATGAAAACTATCAGCACAAGAATATTCCAGGATATGAGCTAATGCTACTACAGCTTGAAATAAATAAACCACACTCTCATAGGCTATTCCGATCACAATTTCGACCGAATTCAACATTTAAAGGTTTTTCTTTCTCTGGAAGAACTTAATAACTTGATTGCAGTTTGCCGCGAACAGGCATGGGTAAACATGTCCTACTGAATTGTTTAGTAGGTCTGACCTGGCCAGTAATAACATTAACAGCCGCGATATACTACCCGTGCAAAATTGGCATCATCATTAGTTTTTTAACAGGAGGCTGGAATGACAGGTTTAACGAGAAATTAACCGTCTCAATTACAAACCTGAATTTATCTTTTTGAGCTCAAAGAAGATTGATGGACAAGAAGACCATATAGAACTTTATATTCTACTAGCTGACCCGGCGAACTTCGTACCGCCTAACAATCAATGAACTTACAGTTTGCTCACACCATTTATAAATCAAGAGCGGCTGTATCGTTTTTAATCATGTTTAATTTATTATAATAAAATAAGGATACAAATTCAATAAAACTACGTAAATGAGTACCAAAATTGCTTGTCAGAAAGACATTTTCTTCATTGAATCTACATAGGGTGGATCGGAGCACGTTTACGCGGATTTTTTTCAACAAATTTTCTTACGTTTTAGCTTAAGAAATTTTGGGCATTGTGGTTTAATAAAGCAGTTCATGAAATAAAAATTATACGCATTCAGCTGTTGGCTATTTGCGTTATTAGCTGTAAAAAAATGTTTTTAGGTCCAAGTCTGTTGCATACACTTGGCCCATTCAGGGGGCAGGTTGACACAACCCCAGACCGACGCTTGACTGATGCTCAAAATCGTGCAAGAAAAGCCCCTATGAAGCAGCATTCGCATAAAATGACTTAAGGCGCGCCAGTTTTAGTATCTCTGTTTGGAAAAAATGCACTGCGTAAACGTACTGCATGCGTAAACGCACCACGGTGAGCCCTACACATTCGGGTTTAATGTCTTGCGTCAAGCACCTTCTGAGAAACAACAGTTTTTGTTTTGTTGTCAGGCGCAAGATGAAGCGGATGAAGCTAAATAAATATAGCGAAGCAAAGCAGTGACGCAGCGAGGGGAGGTTTTGGGGGATAAACCCCCCCCAAAAGCTTAGAGAATATTCTTATGAAAGATTTTGTTATTAATATTAGGGGGACGGATGGCTAACAAACAAAACATATTTAACTATTCACACAGCCGCAAAACCCACTATTTTGAACTATTTATCTATTTTGTAAAATGTCTGAGGGAAGTGCCCCCACACTTCCCGCTTACCTTAGCGAGTTTTCTATACCCTACAGACCCGTGGTATTAGCTGCGCCCAAAACCCCCTATCCTAGCTACGCACTTGAAGCGAATAAAGAAATACAGAGGATGGTTTATCGACTCGTGAACATAGCACGTTAAATTGACCATGAGAAAATCATGGGTTTTCATTAGCACATGAGCACAAAAAACACAAAAACTGAAAGACTGACCATGCGATTTTTTAATCGTTATCACGAATGCAACACGAATTGGAAATTGAATACGTTTAAACTCAAAAGGGCATATGAGTTGAGATCATGGAATCTACGGAATAAGGACTTCCTCACTTTTGAATCTTCCTTTGAGTAAAGTTCCGTGAATCACATTCATTACCAATTATTTTAATCACCAAACACGTTCCGTTGGATAGTTATGGTTGGTTTAGGCTTCGAAATATCATGAACACAGAAACTACATTTTTCTGTAAATCGTGCCTTGGTAAGCCAGGTACGTCCAAGGACTTAAAATATTCAGATAGATAGTTGGTCATTTCGTTGGTGATTTTAAAAGATTCGAATTCATGCAGAGTACGAACTATTTGAATTTACCTCGTTTTAGTCATCCACATCTTCGCTAAATCAACCATCTTTAATTCTTTTGGTGATCAATCATATTCTGGAACTCTTTGTTGATGAGCTCACCTTTCGCTGTAACTAATTTGCAATCATTCCCAGGAAATGAGTTAAAACTACTCGATTCCTCGACAGGAACACGGACATTACCGTTTGTCAACAATTGCTTGGAGATTTGTTTACAAACACGGTAGTGAAGTGTCAAATCGAGCTGGGCCACGGCTGGGCTTACAATTAGCTCGAATTAAATTTTTTAAATGTAATTTCAATTTAATTAATATTTTGAATATATTTAGTAATTAAAATGTTATATTGTTACGAAATTCAGTTATTAAAGTGGTAAAAACAAAACAAATTATTTAATTTGTAGTTTTGACCGACTTATCAATTGTTGTGTTACTATAACTCCTAAAAGCATGTCCATAGGAAAGAAATTAATTTTTTTTGTGAAATTATCCTTTTTTTAATAGCCTATATGTTAACCCCGCCTGAGACGAATCCAAAGAACCAAATCTCATTGAAATCGGTGCAGCCGTTCTCGAGTTATAAGTGTTCTAACTAACACGATTTTCGACTTTCTTTTATATATATAGATTTTGTAAACATATTTACTATATAATATCTTTTCATTAAAAAGATTGTTTAGTTAGGGGAACAATAAATATGCATTTAACTTTTACCATATTATTCACATTAATTTATGATTTTTGGATCCAGAATTTCTGAACAGAAGTTTGCGTTACCTTATAAATGCCAGCGTAATCTTCCTTCAGAGTTCATATTTACGGGAAAGGTTGCGACCTCGATGTTGGATTAAGATAATAATTAGGTGCAGTAGCATAATTAATAAGTCTGCACGACCATTAAATTCTGACATGATTTGAGAAATTCTAACAGGATTCACTCCTCAATTTAATGTTAGTTATTGATACGACAGGACCACAACTACAATATAGGTCACCATAGGTAGCCATATGGGTCACGCCGCTAAGGCTTCAATCCAAAAGATAATGAACATGCATGGAAGGAATAAGTTCGCTCTAGCCAACTAACATTATATTACACTGCCTGAACATACGTGCGATCAGCTTTCACCGTCTACGAGGTAGACGGTGCCTCGTAGTTAGGTGCGTAACTTTGTATGTATATTCTGCCCAAGCATCCGAGCAGGTTGAGAAATTTCAATTTAATATCCTAACTTTCACAAATTATGCTTCTGAAAATTAAATACTCGGCAATATGTTTGAAGATTACATCCGCTTCTCAATGGGAGAGGCCATGGCCATTGACATGCCATCGCAACAACCAAATGACTACACGAATTGTTTTCATCCTGAGCGTTATGCTTCCAACAACTCGCGCGTGAAATGCATGATTCAACATTATACGGGGTTCAGTGATAACATGAAGTAGGGTACGGTACTGACGTAATCGCAAGTTTCATAGATAAAGTCTATTAATGCAAGATAGCTTCTATCGAGATACAGGCAAGAGTGTTTCTTTAATTCGTTGAAATATTGCCAGCACAATTCGAAAAATAAAGTAGGATGATTCCAAAACATAAGAATACGCTGTTTAAACCATTATTCAGCAATTTAAATTATAACAATGCATTTCAATGAAATAACCACCGGAAAACTTCTCGAAAAGTTCATGCAAGCGTAACCAGACGAAATGTCACTTATAATACTTTAAGCTGAAATTATTGGTATGAAATGGTACTCGGAGGAGTCGACTGGCAGCTCAGGTAATTTGCATTGAGGAAATGGTATGGAAGTAAGTGAGAGAAACCCGGCGTCGGCATTAAGGAAAGGCGCCAAGAGGACCACGGCTTAACTTCGCATCCCACGGACGTAGTTTTGCGCTTGAAATGTCCTCCGTACAACATTAAGTAGGGATCGGGTTTTCTCTGAAAATTCACTGCCATCGCCGCGATTTGAACCCGGGTACACTGTGTGGGAAGCCAACACTCTATCCACCACACGAACCCGATCCCCTGGTTGAAATGTTTAACTACATCAAAAATACGTCGAAAGTGGTATTAAAATATCACATGACAGCATCGTATAAAAAACAGTTTCAAATATTCATTTGATAGGATCAGAACCTGAACCCAACCACCGTTTAAATATTCCATAGCATGCGAAAGGAGGGGAATTTTAATGGAAAGGGGAAAAATCGATACATGAAGCCGAATGTAGGCAAAAAAAATTCGTACGTCGAATTCTGCCTTTTCTTAAATACAAATCAATCAAAATGAAACCGTTCTAACTTAAATCACGGCTTTATAGAGCAGGCAGATGCTTTGATGCGCCTGTGGGGATGGGATTGGTGTGGTTCTTGAATAATGGCTTCCCACCCAGAGGGCGCGGATTCAGATCCGGGCGCGGCGGTGGCGGATATTTTCCAGAGACTGCCTGATCCCCGCTTAAGTGCTTCGTTAACGTCTCTTAAAGTACATCAATCCATCTGTCGAAAGAGAACGGTGATATTCTTGGCACATTGAGTTAAAAGTGGGCAAAAGTTGACGCCGGGTTTTTCTCCACCCTCTCTACTCTACCCAACAAAATGGCTCCAATAACCTTGGCCGTCGATAGCCTCCTGCACATATGTACCATCCTTTAATAAGCCAGAACTAGAGAGTTGGAACGGCATTTAAATCGTGCAACCTAACAAGATAGCTTCGAGAAAATGTTCTAGTAAAACTATGTAACATGAAAGATACTGTTTCCCACGCAATTCGGTGAAAATCTTTGATATTTAACATAATGGGAGTATTTGTCGATTTCCTCACTTCTTCATTTCTACCAAACCAGGTTTTGGCACAGAATGCCCTTTTCAAAGTCTTTCTTACCTTGAAAATGGCTTCATTAGGGTGTTGCTTATTTTTTATTTTTTCTCGGATTTTTGATTTCTACCTCTTAAAATATGCTATGGGGTGCAGAATGGATATCCTAAAAATTTCAGCTCAATTCTTTAACATTTAGAGGTCGCTCAAAGAGCATAAATGCAATAACATTAAATTTTCACAATTTTTTTAAGTAACACCATTTTCAGGAGTAACGCACGATTTTATGGTTCTTTAAGGCCAAAATTCGCTCCATTTTTACGTCCGCTCAACAGTTTTCCAGGAATACAATACTTTACCGCGAGCTACAGCTGCGCGTCACACCCCTGACGGCGAGCTGGTCACTCGCGGCTCGCATTCACGGTCAACTGATCACGGCATTACGCCCCCCTCGCGCCTTCTCTAAAGAGAGTCGGTGGAAGAAAGGAGGAGCTACCTAAAAACCTGTATGGTTTTGCATTGTTATAAATTCTGGAGACATTTTCGTTGAGATGAATTCGCAGAATAGATGGAACCATTAAGAATGATGTTTAGAGACAACTGTGTATGTTTTCTTACCCAAGTTTGCGTGTTTCACATTTTCTTTAACCTCATCGCAGTCGGATTTTGAATGGCGTAGAGTAAATTTTCGAAGTAGAAACGCTATTGATAAATAAAATGCTGTTTATCGCGCGCAAGTCTAGTGAAGTATTCCTCATCGGCGTCCCTATAACAGCTATCGCTGCTTGTTTCGTGAAAAATAAGCTGACTTTGATTCGCGAAGTGCTGCAGTTGTTCTATCACCACCACTTAACCCTGAAACAAGGATTGTATGCAAATACGAGACAAACGATGATGTCCGTGGTCCCATTCCGGAGTATTATGTCGAGAATTCAAATAATTCAAGAAATACGGGAAATATATTAAATAGAAGTACAGTGTGCAGTGAGCTGTTATAATTCAAGATTTATTTTTGACGGCGATCTACGAAACAGCTAAAGAATGACATGGAATTGAATGAAAAATTGGATCAGTTCTTTGATATTGCCGCGGTAAATGCTCTGGAAGTTATTCAAAACGATATGGATAAAGTGCTCTTGAAAATACAGAGGCGACCGGGACACCTACTTCAAAAGAATAGAGAGAGAGTTTTCAAAATATTTTTCTTTCTGAAAAACTTCCATACATTTATTAGTTTTGAGTTTCTGCTTGCACCAACAAAACTAATCACCCAAATCATAGACACATATATTATGCGCATAATATGAAATGCATTGTAAACCGGCTGGTTGGGGTGAACTTGGATTACCGGGACAACTATAAAGCGCCTTTGGCTCGCCAAATAATGAGATCCTTAACGAAGCACTTAATAGAGAGAGAGAGAGGCGGCAGAGAAGTCGGCGCGACGAGTAGAGAGGAAGAGAAGATATGACGAGTGTCGTAGCAAGTCTGAATTAAAGAGTACACAGAAAACCAAGTAGGCCTTGTAAAACTAAATCGCTATCGATTCCCTTTTCATGTTATTACATTGTTGCTAATGATACGTAATTCTTTTAAGAAATGATAATATTTTAATCTTAAGTAGTGAGGATGTTTCTGAAACAAATTCTATTGATGTTAAGCCAACGGAGTGGTCAAGTAAAAGATAGATTGGTAGGAAAATCCTCATTACACCCCAAATTGCACTGATCTTTGATGCCTTGTGCATTAGCACGAGATGAGTAGCAATGGTTCTTGCTGCTACTATGTTGTAGTAACAGGGGTTACTGTCTACTAAAGGAAATATTTACTATTCGTTGAATCAAGTAATTAAATATTATTTTGTATATTACGTCATTAGGTGGTTCTATAAATCTCTGGCTGATTGATGAAATAAAAAAAACATGAAAGATTCCATAACTCACTGGAATTGCTAGTGGCCGGGTCGGGCCACTGCTGAGATTGTTCACGACTGCGTTGAATAATGTAGATTAGCGAACATAAAAAAGCATTTTAAATTGATTCAACAAGCGAAATAGAGGTAACCAACTGTTTTCTTATCTAAGGTTCTCAGTCTTATCATTTTTTGGGGGATTTTAAACCTAAGAATTTCCTTTTTTTTTCATATATTAGGTTCGAAGAACAGTGATGTAGTTAATTTAAAGGATAAACTACAGCAAACAATCGGTATGAAAAAAGCCAACATAGTATACGACTCCTCCTTTCTTCCGCCGACTTTCGCTAGGGAAGGCGCGAGGGGCATAAGGCGGTCGCTGTCCGTGAATGCGGCTCGCGAGCGACCAGCTCGCCGTCTGGGGTGTGACGCGCAGCTGTAGCTCGCGGTAAAGTATTGTATTCCTGGAAAACTGTTGAGCGGACGTTAAAATGGAGCAAATTAAGGCCCTAAAGGGCCATAAAATCGTGCGGTACCCCTGAAAATGATGTTACTTAAAAAAATTGTGAAAATGTAATGTTATTGCATTTATGCTCTTTGAGCGACCTCTAAATGTTAAAGAATTGAGCTGAAATTTTTAGGATATCCATTCTGCACCCCATAGCATATTTTAAGAGGTAGAAATCAAAAATCCGAGAAAAAATAAAAAATAAGCAACACCCTAGGCTTCATGTTCCGAAACCTGGGTCGGCAGAAATAAATAAGTGCGGAAGTAGAGAAGTTCTTTCATTATGTTAACTATGTAAGATACTTGAGTAAGAGCAAAGAGCATGAAAATGGACAAAGAACATGGCAACTAGCAATTCAAAACAGAAATTACAAGAAAATACGGCAGACAGGACTTTGGTGACCGGTTACAAAGTCACCCCCACGTGCAATCGCAGTCCTAGATTGAAAATTCAATCGACACTTTCATTAATTCCTCAAGAGATCGATATTCGACCCACCAGCCATGAAGGCTTCGGAAAAGAATAAATGAAATAAAACTCGACTGCTTCGCATCCGATCACTCGCACGCTCCATTTGCGAAAATCGGGTTCTAATTTGAGTCCGGCAGCCAATCCAAAAAATGAAGGTTCTCACGTCCGGGCCGAGAGTGATTTGGAAGCGGATCTGAGAGGCTTGATCCATAAATGACATCGCACCGTTCCGAGCAGACCGGAAAATGGACACTGCAAGGGGCCCAGGGTTTGGCCAGGTGACGTGGATAGCAAGGGAATGGGGTGGCGTTGGGGAGAACCAGGGGTAAAATTGACATTACTTTCCGCGGGAGGTCGGAAGTTTAAAAAAAAAACTTTTGGCTCCCCTCTTCTCATTTCAATATATTTATTAATGATCTTCCGTTCCAACTTCTTCACTCCAAAACTCATTCACTTCCATATGCTGATTATTGCAAGATTTACAAGGAAATTAAAAATACTTCTGCCTCTGATAATCTTCAACTTTCCCTTTATCAAACTCTCCTGCGGTGCGATAATTGGAAACTAAACCTAAATCATAGAAAATGCAGCATCATGAGTATTTCATAAAAAAACAAAACCCACCAAGCTCAACAACACCAATAATTCTTCTCCTTTAAGTAGCACTACGACTATGAAAGACGTCAGCGTTATAACCGACCCGAAACTAAATTATTCCGACCACATTCAGACCGTAAAAGAGAAAGTAATGTCCTTATCAGACCTTCTTTACCGAATCACGGAAATTAAAGATCCCACTGCACTCCATTCCAACTTCTAAACAATTATCTTTCCCATAGTTCCCCATATTACTCCCCATGATGGTCCATAATATAAGGGTCAGTCCCGACTACAGTAAAATCCCTACATTTCATCGCTCTCATATACAAATGATGTCCCCTGATGCTGTGCTGTCTCCTATCTCCTTATGTAACCTACACAACCTTGCACCTAAAATGGATTTGAAATTACTTCATAACACCCTCAACTCGACTAATGCCTGTTCTGAACTCCTTTATCTGTTGAAGTTTAGTATATTAACTCTATCCACCCGCTCGTTCTCCCTACTTCATCTGCCTATTCCGAGGATATCCTCAACCAAGCGCTTACCATAATATCGCCTCTCCTCCTTCATAAACTCACTCCCTCCCACCATCAATCATTCATACTTATCACGCAACAATTTCGCCGTGCAAGCTACGTCTTATCTGTCAGCTGATCGAATTTCTTCCCCTCTTTTCTGGTTTATTCTTTGTTATATTTCATATTTTCATTGCATTTTTTCTCATTTCATTCCTTTGTTTAAAGTTTCACTTTAAATTGACATCACTGCTGTATGTGAAAAATTATTTACATAAATTCATTGATTAATTAAATCTCTTGTAAACTTACCTTCCAAGTTTATCGAAGATAGCGCATCATAGTACGACTCCAACTCTTCATTATGGACACAATGCAAGGGCTGACATCGATTCTCCAAGTAACCCTGAAATTAGTAAAAAGGAAAAGCTAAATCAAATGAGAATCATAGTTCAAAAGCTAATTCTAAATCAATTTCATCACCCTATAAAAATGAAAGACAATTAACAATCATAGACACTGGTTAAAGAAATATCTTGGAAAAACATCACTAGGGAAAACAAAAATATACCTTTTCCTTTAATATGAAAAATACATTATTAGGTTACAGTCAATTAGGTCATTTTAAAATGGGAAAATAACTGATTTCAATCATAACCAGTCATACGAACAAAATTTAAATATATGGTAAGGTGCTCACATGTTCACCATTCACCACTTTACTAAGATGTACAAATATATATAACGGGAGGATATTAAGACTTTTAACATCAATTAAGAAAAAGGAAACACTAATACTTGAGCTTTAAATGTTAAAGTAAACATTAGAACAATCGATAAGGTGTGTACTGCAGAATACAGTGGACGGAAGAATTGACAACTCTTCGAGTCAAAATCGTTGCAGAAAGTAAATAAGAATAGGATTCCAAAGAAAACGGCAGTTATAAATCAACATATTTTATTAAAAAAATTCTGATTTAAGCTAGCGATTCCACGTATATAATTTCAAATGATGAAAGATCAACAATTTAAGGTTCAAGATCCGCCATTACACGAAATGAACTTCTTTTTCTTCTCCTGGTAAAATAATTAAAATTTATTCTATTTAACATACAATGAACGGTAATGTCGACCATTTCACATAATTTCTCTCAACACTGATTTACCTTGAAAACAAACGAGCAACAAACGAGGGTTACAGCAAGGGGGAAGACTTTTACACACCTACTTAAGAGAAATACAATTTTACAAAAACTGCCAACAAAAAAAGAAAAATAGAAAAAAATGTAAAATTTCTCTCATAATATTAACCTTTTACAGTCGAAAACGACGATTTTCAGACAAGTTCATACTAATGCTGTTAAATCATTTTCGCCCACCGTAGCCATACGGCTACATCCTACCATTCTTATTGTTAGCACATGAGGTTCTTGAAGTAGATTCGAAATCCTTTCCTCCTATCAAATTGTCACAAATATTTTGTTGAAGCTTGGAATACCTTAATCCATTTGATTTTTTAAGCCGGTCGAAATAAGTCCGCGCGCGAAAAGAGACGGGTGTGAAACGGAAATTCAATGCATATCGGATTTTTGGTAATTTATTTATTTAGCCATTTATTATGGTCACCTACTTCCTGTAAATTACAAGGAAAGTAACATGAAAGTATACAGGAAATGGAATTGTATAGATTTAAATAATTATTTAAACTTTCCTTCATCCAAAGGTATGCTTGCCCTGAAGATAATTCCCTAAATAAGCGATTTTATCCTTTCCATATAGGTCACTGATAGATATTGAGCAACTTTAGACTCTGATCTCTTTACCACCCAGGGTAGCGATATGGTTACAGGCTATTCTGAATAAACGAGTATATATACAAGCAAATAACTTCACCGGATTACAAAAGACGGCCATAGGAGCAACGTACCTAAATATCTTCATAGTTTGCAATTAGAAAGTTTTCTGGGCAGAAATGTGTTAAGTGCGTATCGTAAATAAGTAAGTAAGTTAAGAATAAGCGCACTTTGAGCCGCAGAGAGACTTTTTGAGGGGTACTTTTCTGCTGTTTAAAAAAGACTGATTTACTTTCTCTTTTCGGTATCGAAGTCCTCGCACGAGGGAATGACCGCGAAATCAAATATTCACGCATGAAAAGATCTACGCGCTTGGCGAATAGTGAACGTATCGTTTCATCGGTTCAGAAAGATTATTGTCACCCGATTGCTCGGAGAAGGTTGAATGAGCCGACAGGCATATTCACACGTTTATGAACAACACATGTAAACACATGATAAAAATTTCGCATTTGAGTGGGAAAAATATGAAAAAAACGTGAGAAAAATACATGATAAAAGAATAAAAGTTTTCCTTTAGAAATTCACAAATAAACAAATGAGCAAGGCACACGTTTGGATGCAGTCAATATATTCCACTCTTTCCAATCTACCTACCATTCTCAATCGAAACCTCAAACACTATATGAAAGCTTGACCATTTCAGCATAAATACGTGCTACTCACGACAGTGCTACTTAGGGCCCCCGCGCACTGGCAACTTTTGCAAAGCAACTATTTAGTTGCTTTGTGGATGTTCAAATGAAACACACGAAATTGACTGTGGAACCGCGCACGGGCAACTTTTTAGTTGCCGCAACTGCCGTGTGTTCCATAGGGACTTCCTCAGAGCAACTAAATAGTTGCTTTGTAAAAGTTGCCAGTGCGCGGGGGCCCTTAGGGTACAGTGGGAGGTTATTTAGAGACAATTACTTCCATGTATTTTAAATCTCCTGGTACATTAATGACGGCTGGTAAACAAGTATCATTCACATAAACTCGTTGGATTTATTTCATTTCTTACCAGAAAGTAATCATTCAAAGTACTATAAAGAGAAAATATGTCACAGAGGATCCCACAAGGTGATAAAGTAGGTAATCCCACATTCTTGACGCCAGGAGGTGACTTATCATTGGAAACACGTAACAATGCACCAACGTACACTCATTGTATAAATGTATAAGGAGGTTCTACACAGTCAATGTTACTTTTATAAAACTTTAAAATCTTCCCTTGTATTGGCACTCCATCGATTGACGATAAATGCTTGGGTTTTCTAAGCTGTTTTTTTCTGAAAAATTGAAATGACCATCCGTATTTTTAATTAAGCTCTCAAAGCAATCCTTACTGCCATTACGTTAAAAGTACTTACGCAAGAGGCGCAAAAAAATAAAAATCATGAAAAATATTTCACAAAGTTGAACTGTCTTAAGTAATGCTTTTTGAGTAATATGCTAGATAAATGAGCATTTTGAGAAAGACAAAATACGCAGGAAAAATAAAATAGTACAACGGTTGGCTCAAACAAATATAGAATTTTAGAAACAGAAAATATATTAATTTCAAATTTGAGAATTTAACTTTCCATATTACAATAGAGTACTATTTATCAACGGGCAATAAAACCCATTTCAAAATTAAAATATCAAAAATTACCAATACAATAAAGCAATAAAGAATTACAAAATTTAAAACTAGCACATGAGGGTATACTATCATACATAAATGAGAAAACAAAAGACAAGATGTACTTTACTACATGATAGTACGCAACGATAACTCAATAAAAAGGGCAATTTGAAGAACTACTCCAGCACTTAAAAGAAGTTCACATTGGGATTTTCCATTATTCAGGAAAAAAATATTTGCAAACTAATTCTTCATATTTATCATCGACGGGCATGTTTTATACAAGTAAATTATGTAGCAACACTTGCAATAGGTATATGATTTAAAGTAGGTTCACATTTCACATTCATAATTATCATCGACGGACGTGATTTATACAAGAAAATTTTGCAGCAATACTTGCGATAGGTGTATGATTTAAATTGTTCAGTGAGAGTGGAACCTCCGGAGTAGGATCAAATCAAGTGCGCACAACAACCACGGGTGCGGGCATCGACTGTCAGTACTTTTACCGCGCGCGGGAAATCGATTGCCCTAGTCGAACTCAACGACCTCGGCTCGCACGCCCTCGGGTTACGCACCGCCGCAGTCTGCCAAAATGAACGCCCATTTCTCACATTCCGCCCACGTATGAGCGGGAAAGCCGCTAAGGACGGTCGGATCTCTAGCCCCTGCGCCACACTTTTATTAATACCCGCCCCCCCTGGCGACCAAAACCTGCAGGAGTGGTTCATTCTGCCGCGTTGCGTCGAATGGAGCAACAGTTCCACCAATTCCCACGCCCAATATCACGGCAGGGATAGATATGAAGGCAGGAGGAAGGAAAATCGTAGGAAAAAGAAAGCTACACCGGTAGCCACCGTGGAACGAAATTCTACGAGGACAATATTGCACCACATAAGGTAAAGCAGCCAGGGCTCATAGCATGAAGTAGTTCCACAAAAGCAATGTTATTTGTACTAAAACTTTTAAATTTTCTCTTTTATGGGCACTCCATCGATTGAAGATAAAGAAAGGGGCTTTCCAATCTGTATTTTCTGGAAATTGTAAACGATATCAGTATTTTTAAATAAGATTTCACCGCAATCATTACAGCCAATATGTTAAAAGAACTGACGCAAGAGGCCTCATAAAATGACAAGGAAGGGCTCAAGTACTCCCTTGTACCTTTTCTTTCGTCCTGTTTAAAGGCCCGTTTATTTAGTCAATTAGCTCGTGCAAGTTCATGTTTAAATGTATGAACGCGAGAATGAATACCAAAATGCATCGTGTAACCACCAAAATTGTGCGAATACAAGAACAGAAATTAGACCTGTTCTAATTTGATATAGGTATGTCTTTGTACACGTTCCGTTCCGGCCCACCAAAATCGTGCATGCAATCAGACATTTACTCATGCGTACTACTGTATCGTGTAAACACGCCTTAGAGAAATGTTCTAGGGTTAATTACCGGTTGTTATTAATGGCATTTTACCACTTACAGTAGGTTCGCATTGGGAAATTCTGTAGGTTAGTCAGGTATGTCCTCCAACCCACGCTAAAATTACATTTAGACTCCCTTTAATTCACAAGAAGGCATATCCTCTTTCATTTTTTCCATAAACCACTTTCTCTCATGCTAAAATATCTTTCCCTTAATCACCGCTCCCAACTTCGCTTAATATTCTCTCCTTCAGTTTCTATATTATCTTCTGAAGCAGTTTCCTCTTATCTCCCACAATACCTGGCAATTCCTCATTCCTTTTCCTCTCCGTCCACTTTACCTTCTCTGTTCTACTCAATACCTACTTACCGAATACTTCCAGTCTTCCGTCTCATGTTTCCAGTCCACTAACACTTCCTGTCCTAACGAAATTCTAATATTGACATCGTTATTACTGAGTCACTTTTTATATTATTTTCTGCCCAAGTACTATTAATTAAAGTATTCTACCGATTACGGTAGACTTCTATGGAGTACTGAAGAAACATTCTGCGAGCCTCGCCTTCCTCCTCCCCTTCCATTAATTCTATCTAAAAATCCTATTGTCTTCCTTCCTCTCCCTCGTTTACGAAACATTCTACCCTCTTACAACTTTCCACAAATACTGAGAACTCAAAAATGATTATATATTGACGTAAGCCACTAAAAATATCCAGTTAACTATTTTCCTTTATTTAATTAATGCAGATAATTAAAAGAAGAGCTGCCAGCAATTTTTGTAGGTCGTAAGCCCTCAGGTTTACGGTGGTAACTTTGCTTAACAGGTGCCATTTGAATGCAATTTTTTCAAATGAACAGATGGGGGACTTCATTATTTTTTACTTCGCATGGAACTTCAAATATGTTTTAGTTTTGAATTGGCACGATAGAAGAGGGATCAAACGAAAAAGAATAAACTGGTTATACCAGTATAATCAATGCAGTTTAAGTACGCATTCAAAAGGAGGATACTTTAAATTATATAAAATTCAATCAAAAATGGCCAGTCTAATTGAATGTAACGTATAATAAGTAAAACATATTTTTTCCTAGAAAAATCAGCATAACTTACCAACTCCTAGTATCTAAAACACATGATTAAACATTAAATTCGTTGAAGTCGAGTCAAAGACCAATTCTCATGACCAAGTCAAATCATGATCCTGGAGATAAAAAAATTAAACTAATATTCTTTTGTAGACTCCATTACAATAAGATTATCATGTAGTAATTATCTGCCCATACGAACTCGGATAAATTATTTTATCGACCTATTTATTCATTCTTGTAACTACGTCCACAAGTTTAATTTAAATGATCGTGGTGAGACAATTTTAAGCACTTTCCGTTGATAAATATGGAGTCGCTACTCCTTAGTGAATGAGCTATGGGTTAAACATGTAAAAATGGATGAGATTGCACAATCGTATCGCTGATACTTCCTCAAAGCTCTAGTCTAATTAAGCTCAAAAATAAAATGTTTCAGACAATCACAATCGTACTTTTTCGTCCAACCATAATTAATTTATTTCCTTAAAAATCCAGAGTATTAAATAAAATATCCAAGATGCTGGATACCAAAGAAAAACCATTTTCATAGAAACTGCAAAGGACATTTTAAAAAATGTTTGCGTTTCCATAGTCGCCATGTGACTTAAGAGATGCGACCCCATGTTCATGGTCAAAAAATTCTTAAAAATTGTCTCCCCTACCACCTCCTGCAGTATTGTAGATTACTCCTGAAACACCCTGTATATATTATTGGCATTACATGAGCTTCCGAAAATTGACGATTACCGCCCCAAGCACATAGGATGCTGCCTCTGCCGCCTCACATTCAGGCCCGCCCTCCCCCTTTAGCGAGCAACGCATGGGATCGGTCCCAGTTGCCGCGAGTCGATTCGCTTGAGAGAGCGGCGAACGGTCGCCGAGCATTGATCTCGTCAAATTTTAACACCCGCGGATGAGGATTCGCCAAGTGCGGCGAAAAAAAAGAATGACGGTAACAGCGGTTCGCTGCTTCAATGAATCGACCGCATGAGCAGCTAACACGACGCGCTACAATGCATTGAAGCGGTTACGACTATTATAGTGTAAAAGTTATTTGCAAATGATGCATGGCAGTTCCCTGGGTGACTAACAACGTGTGTTTAATTAACTGACGCGAAGCGGGAATCTACTCAATGTTGTTCTTTGCAATATTTTCGAATCGCGATTCATATTATGGTAAAGAATGCTTTAATATCAACCGAAGAAAAATATTTTCAACATTCCTGAAAGGATATTCATCGTAAATTGAAATCAGACAATTAGACATTGAACTGGATTCAAATTTATATTTTCTTCTTTGTACTATAATTAACTATTTCCCGGTTTGTGTTTTCTTCATTAATTTTAACATTTTTTCCCTTTTGTATTAAGTACGGACAAAATCTCATCGGCCAGAAAGGCTCACAATATTAAATTAATTGAATTAAAAAGTCGCTGGTCTCCGAGAGTAGATACAAGTAAATACGCACGCATAAGGCCGTAAAATAATAGGTTCAGACGCACTAATTTAGAATGATGTGAGTATAGCTAATTTTTCCAACCAGTAAATTCTCCTGGTTTTCTCGGGATCTTTTACAAGCATATTTCACATATTTGTCAATACACTCGTATTTATGAAAACTAATCCTCGATATAGCTCACCAACTGAAATGAGGTGACCGGTTTTTCCATGAGTTGCCGACTATGACACTAACGACAACTCAAAGGAAGCCAATGGCGTTACTAAGGGAGCGATGGGGAAACGAATCGAAAGTTGTGACAATAACGTGTACAACATCATTTCCAATGATTGCAAGCACTCCATGAAATCATTACTATAAACGATTTGATCACAGGGACCTACATTTATCACTGAATCGTAAAAATTTATTTTTTATGTTCCAAATACGAAAACGTTTAATAAAAGTACAAATAGCCTTATTGAGGACAGTAAGGAGGTCACAAGAGTCGTGAGTGTTACAAAACCTAGCGACGCCACTGAAGGAGAGGACAAAAATTTAAATACATACAATAAATACATACAACATATTATATAAGTATATAGAAAACTACTAATACATATCCCAGAACAGGGATTATTCCAAACTAAGCCAATGCATAATTTCCATCGCCGAATACGTATCACGAGATTAAATGCCCAGGCCGACTATTTCCTTCATCATTACAGTAATACGAAGAAAAACATTGATTAAATGGATCCACAGAATGAACAATTTGGAAGTTCTTAGACGACATGGAAGATAGAAAAGTAATGCAAAACGTTTAAGAAGAAGACGAAACAACTTGATCGGCCATAAATCAATGTATCACTAAGCAGGATGGCCTGATGAAGTTAGTCGTCGCTGGGCAAGAAAAGCAACGGAAGGGCCCGAATAAGTTACGCTGGACAAGTTATAAGGGTTTAAAATAGGCAAAATGGGTAAATATAAAAAGGATAATGCGATTCAGACATCCAAGACACATCACCGGGATGCCTATATGAGGGCCAAAACACGGCATCAAGCACTTCGACCTGAAGATACAAGCTAGAATTCAGGAGAAACTGTTGTCTCTACCACAACGACGACACGATGAAACCCACAAAAATACAGCCTTCATATCAAAATGTTAACTGGCGAGAGAGGAGAACTACTCCAAACCAAACTAATCTTCAGATTATTGACTCGTAAAACATTTATTTACAATCTTCAAGGTGAAAGTAACATCTACATTATTTCAAGAATTTTTTTTATGAATTCCACCATATCTCTCCTGAAGCAATACTTCAGTTTATTTGCTAATTATATTTTTCGACCTCCCACCCCTCGATCCGTCATGATGGTGAGGAGTGGTGACGTAATGGGGAGGGAGAGACCGAGGGCACATATTGACCCACCCGATGCAGGGAGGGAGAGGGGAGGTCAAGGGGTGGGAAACGCCCCCTTACAAAACCCCCGCGAATACAGAAATGAACTCTCACCGGAAAAGGCATCAAATATACCGGGCGGATGCAAACGATACCTGCATATTCCTTTTTTCCTCTCTTTCTCTGTCTCTCATCCCCACCAGCACCGTTTTAATTTCATTTCCGAGCTCGGGAAAATACAAGAGATGGTGTGTGTGAGTTTTCCCTTGCACACGGAAGAATTTCAAGATTCCAAGTCGGCCGGTGAGGATTACGAGAACAGTAAAAATTTTACAAATAGTGCCGACCTGGGAGAGAGGGCCTACGCCAAAGGCAAATACGACGAACGTATTCGAGGGGAAAAAGGAGCACGTAGCCATATTCCACAGAATTGTCATACTCCCTGAATTGCTTGGAAGGGAGCACCAAAATAAAATTCAGCATAAGACCTTGTGAGGGCTGAAAAATATTTCAGAAGAAAGAATCGCTAAAAGAAGTACACTAAAAAAATTTAATGCAGCAAAAGCCGTGGTGCGCGGTAAACGAATCTTGGCGCAAAATATTGCAATGACTTATTTGAACAGAAATTCAAAGTAAACGACGACTAAGAAATTGCCTTGTTTTCTCAAATCAAATCTCGTGCGAGAAGGTATTTAACATGTAAACAAGAGAATGACGCACGGAGCAAAGTCATCTGGATATGGCAGCACAGAACTCACCAGAGACCGAAGAGGCGACCAACTTGAACGTTTGGATGAAAGCTAAGAAAATTTTAGTACGTACACGAAACAGGCAGAAACCCAAACACGCGGGCACCATAAAAAATGATTAACAGTCGCGTTCATTCCCGGAAATCACAGCAACGCGCAAGCTCGCGATAGCATTTGGGCAAAAAAAAATAAAGCTGTCCCAGGGCAAATCTCGAGGTTTTTCCATCACGAAATTGTAATTCCTAAGCAAAGGTTTGCTAACATTCTACTAAGGTTGCCGCCTATAAGACAAGCAAAAAATTTTGGGCCATGAAGTCCCAAAAATTGGAGAGAAACATTTTTATCCGCCGATTTAAAAGTGATGACACGCAAGAATAGAAAAAATATAGTATACTTGCACACCCTTTTCCGACTCGCTCTGCATTTCTTGAACGGTTAAAAAAATAAATACACTAATTAAAACCTCAGACAAGCAGATTCGGGGCCGAAAATTATCTAAATCATGATAAAGTCATTAGTTCGCCATTCACCAATCGTGTTTTGAAATTTTCAATGGAAAAAAGACAAAGCACGGCTTGTTCAAATCGTAAGCCATCAACTATAAATTAACAAGCTATTCTTATACGGTATATGTATATATTGTATTCATTACCGGCCTCGGTGGCGGCGGGGTAACGTTCTCGCCAGCCAAACAAAAGGTCGCGGGTTCGAGTCCCGCCTGGGTAGGTTTCCCCGGTCCAGGGCATGGTCGTTTGTATACGTTTACTTGTTACATTTGTTGAACACTCCGGTGTAAAATGGCCAATAAGAGCTGTATCTGGTGGTTTGAGAATAAAATAAAATAAAAATAATAATACGCCCAGATTTTCCTGTATTTTAAATTAAAAAATATAACATCTACTATTTTAATAAGGATACAATTTCAAATTTGAGACACAAGCAATCGTTGACTTCTGCCTATTTCACGTGCCCTGAAAATTTCCAGATGGAGCACTTCGGATAAAGCATTAATACCTTCTTTCATTTATTATAACCGTTGTACATAACAATTGCTCGGTGAGTTTTGCTTAAGTCTGCCCAAAGACTAATATAGTCAGGGAACATATTAAAGGGCAGCAAAAAAACATTTTTAATACGGTAACTCACTCAACTTCACCACTGAAATATGTATTTCTGGTGGCAAGCAATTAATTTTAAAGAATGTGCTCGGCCATGGTGTTTTAACTGCTCACTCTACGTTTCAACCGGAGTTTTTTTTTGTCTTTGCGAGGGTAGGAATTTCCCTGAATAGGCTTAACTAAACATCAGGCAAATAGAAATAAAATGCAAATACTTTAGAGGGATAGATTCCTTCTCTCCAACAATCGAATGCTTACTATTTTTCTAATGGTAAGTAACTTCCCGTGTCTTTTTATCAATTCAGTATCTCCTCGGAAGAGGTCACGCAGCTCTGGCATTCCCGAATAGTCACCATAGACAGTAATTTCATAGAACCCATCTACTATCATACTACATCTACTATCTACTATCTATCATCTACTATCAAGGATCCTTCACCTGAGGACGCTGGCAGGAGAGCTGGCGAAACTGTTGTGGTGCTTCGACAACGGACGCGGATGCAGCCCGAAAGAATGCTGAACTCAAGTAATCACCGCGGAAACCTGCGTACGAACATTCGAATACATATGTACCACATAAGCACACAACACATGCCCAAAGTCATAAGGAAGGGGAGGAATCATCCACGCCGCATCCACCGAAATTAATTTAATAGGACCTTAATTTCTTAATCGGATGCGAATTTCCAGAGAATAAACGAGAGCCTCGAGCATATAGCAATAAGAAGAGAGCTTTGAGCGAGTATCAATAATACGTTTGCGCAATCTCACACATTTTCAGATTAATTGCTTCAGACAATTACAATCACATATTTTCGTCCACCCTTGATTAATTAATTTCTTTAAAAATTCGAGAGTATTAAATAAAATGTTAAAAAGGCCAGATACCCAAGAAAAACCGCTTACACGGCAACTGAAAAGTGCATCCAAAAAATGTTCGCGTTGTCAAAGCTCAGTTACTAAGGAATAGCGACCCCAATTTTTATGGACAAAAAATGATTAAAATTGTATTCTAGACGTAATTCAGATTCCTCCTGAAACACCCTGATTGATTCTCTATTCTCTACCAAGTTACTTAAATGGACTGCGATTTCAATTCGGAGTCAACGACCGCATAGCTCGATGTATCTAAGCCTAGCACTCAAGTCACCTTGTCTCTAGCTGCTCTCGGCCTAATTCGTCTAAAAGCTTTGTAATGCTCTGTTCCCATGGAGCGGCTAATGAGGAATCGCTTCGCAATAGGGTGGTTTCCTATTATTTTTTTATTGCTTTAATCGAAAGATTATTACTCCTGGAGTACGTATTTCACGCTTTTAGATTTTTAAATGACAACATGTATTTTTCGCGATTAAATGAAAAGTGAAAATTTTCAAGCGCGCGAAAACGCGACGCTTAAGTATGAATGCCGGGAAATATCTCCGTACGTCGTATTTCTGGTACCCCCTCCCGCCCGGTGAGGTGACCTTGAGGCGAGGCTTAGCGCTGATACGTCGCAGGATGCTAGCGGATAGCTGAGTACCTTGCTGGATGGTAGCGCTTGGCTTAAAAAAGGTTTATTAATACCTTATCAAACGAAGAAAACTTTCCGAACTTAGCCAGTTTTAATAGGTGATTATTAAGACATGTTTCCCTGAGCTCTGTGCCTCATGCATGCATTGGTAACCTCAGACGATGTATAACTCCTATCCTCTCGTGTAGAAACTAGGTCCCAGTGACGTCATGCGGAGTGGAATCGCATGGGCGCCAATCTGGCCTTTTTCAAATGAGGATAAAATTTGACCCTTGCCATTCGTCTAAACCGGTATTTCAAAAACCAAATAATTTGTGTATTATGAATACACTAATGGTGGGTAATGAATCGCAATCAATGCCTTTCGTTTTCTTTGATGAAGGAAACTACCCTATTATCCTGGTAACCTCATCAGATTTGGGCATCCAAAATCACCCGCAATTACTACAGAAACGAACGCTAGCGTGAGGAAAAAATATTCGCCGCGAGGGAAAATACGGAGGGAGAGAACGAGGGTGGCAGAGCTAGAAGCGAGCACACGGCCGTGCGCCTGTCATCGTGTCAGGGCGATGGAGAGCACGCAAGGGTGGATTTCTGTCTCTCGAGTCACGCGCTCTCCCGTGCATGGAGCGGGTGCACTTCCGTCTCCAAGAAAAAACTAAAAGAGATCTTCGATTTCCATTACCAAAAGTGTCCTTACATTGTCAGATAAGACATTCGTCGAAGGAAAAATGGACAATGAAACTACGGAGTAGTCACGGCATCAATGAGTAACAATGACAAGTTATCTTATCATGCAATGTAGCACGAAAATGATTGGTGCTTTGTTTCACAAGTCGTACAGCACATGTGTGAGTGATTTTTCAAAGTGAAATAGACAAGAGGTTAAAAAAAAGGTGATACACCAAGGTTACCTCCACACCTTGAACGACTACCACTGCTCCTTCCTTGCAATTTACAGTCTAAAAAGAACCCTAATGAAGTTGAAATGGTTAACGAGATAAGCAAGACAAGGTTGAAAGATTAACAAGGTAAGGTTGAGAGTAAACTTTTTACTCCATTTCCACCTTCAGTAGAGCTTCCTCAGCCATAGATAACATACATCAAACCATTTTGAAAGCTAAATAATACCACAAGTCATCCGCCATGTATCGAATGCCAGACACTGGATAAGGTTACAAGATATCCCATCCATAATAAGGACGAAATGTCCGCTAAACTTGGAATACGGAAAATCCATGTACCTAGGTTCAAAAATAGGAGGCTGAATCAACCTCAGCGCGTGTTCTGGTTATATTCAATGCCACACATCGTGATGGTGGCGGTGAATTTCACTCAACTGAGACACAGCTGAGGCCACTACGTGGGATAACGCACACCCACGCATCATCGCGTTATTCACGATATGGAACGCTGATCAAAATTCCATCGAATTATGAAGTATTAAAATTTTTCATCGACTCAGTTCAATCCGAAAATTTTGTGTGAAGCAAACAAACGATTCCAGAGACATTTATGGTTTCCTCATTCTAGTTCCCATAACGTCAGGTAAGATATAGGGGAACTGTTCTATCATAACACATAGAAGTAAGATTAATAAAAGATTTAAAAAATACACCTTTTTCCATAAAACAGTAAAAAATGCACTAAAAAGTAAGAAATAAACTTTTCATATCTCGGAGAATGAAGCGTGGGTGCTCATTAGGTTATAGTTAGAAATGAGTGTAGAGGAGCCTGATAGGTAAGGATTGGCACGCAATATTAATAGCAAAAATCTAATCAGCACCCACGTTTCATTCTACTAGTGATGTAAAGCTTCTTTTTAGTGAATTTATACTGTTTTTAAATAATATTTTATATCTATTTCATTTAATCGTTCAATTTTTGGAGGTGAAGCATGTAATCGATATAACCAGAGCTGTTAAAGAAATTTCTGATAAAAAATTATCAACGAACGCCATATATTGAGAAAATTCAAAACTTTTTTGGAAATTTAGTTACTTAGTTAGAGTACAATTGAAAAAAATTCAAATATCTGATAATTAAAAATTGTATCGTCACCACAAGCAAGCAAGTTTGCAAAATTCAAGCCGATCCGAGGATGGGAAGTGGGTTGAAAATTATTTACAAGATTCCATCGATAAAACAGACAAACATACGAAGTTGAGATAAAGCATGTAGAAATGCATACGCATGCCACAGATAATTTCATACACAAGGGGTCTTGCATGAACTTAGTCACCACTGTGGGTAAGGGAGGGAGGTAGGAGGGGGAGCGAGGCGATTTCATCCTTATAAAAGCAGCAAAGATTGTTTACGTTTCTTACTCCTTCCATATCTCGTTCAATTCATTTGTTTTACATCGCTCTGCCAAGATCCCGTTTCTTACCTAAGCACGTGAATCCAAAATTATAGAGATACTAGAATTGAAATAGAGAAGGTTTGAAATCACATTTAGTACATCAAGCAATCGCACAAACGTTTACACGATTGACGGTTTCAATTAAAGACAGTGTTCTCACAAGGCATTGCAAAAAAAGGTGTACCGCAACCTTACACGAATAAGCATTTATTCTCATTACCTTCACATGATCTTTAACTAACAATAAGTTTCATGTTGACAATCCGATAGAGAATTTGCTGAGCCTCAATATCTAAATGATCCTAGAGACATTTTACACAGAGTTACTTTAACGATGGATCTTACAGAAATGCGAAAGAGAAGGAAAAATGTCGAGGCGACAATCAAGTCTCGGTATGTTTACAAGATCTTGGCCCTCGGTAATGTTGCATCATGGAAATACATCAAACAGCGCGTGAGGTAAAAATAAAGCAAGAAGTCCGTGCACGAAGAAGCCTTATAGCAGGCCTTAATAGATCTAAACGGATTACCAACGTCAAAACAAAAAGTATTTGACATAAATATACAATTCCTCAGAAAATAGACGATATTGTAAGTGCAAAAAATGAGCGCCCATTACTCGTTTACTCCACTAACAATCAACGGTAAGCGGAGTCTAGACGTACATTTTATCGCTTCAAAAAAAAAGGAACAAAAAAATGAATAATTAGACAAAGAGGAAAAAATACCCAGGAAATTAAAATCATTTCATCGTGCCTAATAGTGACGCTATGACATCATGCTTTTCGTCGTCGACATAATTTTAAGAGAGGTTAAGAATCGGCCTTTTCAAATGTCAAACTGAAAGCATTCAGAAAGTTTCCTCTTAGTGAAGACGAGGAGATACGGGGTACTGCGCCACACCCAATTAAACTAAATACTTGCCGAGTACCATATCCACAAATATTCCCATGTAAAATTAATATCAATAATAATAATTTTATTGGTACAGCGATCCAGTACTTCATTGATATAGGACAGGTCAGGAAATTATAGCACTAGCAGAAATCACGCTATAAAAATATTAAATTCACTCATCAATGAAATCGAATTAACGAAGAATAATTTTATTAAAATTTATTTTAATAATTAATTAATTAAAATTTCCTTGATTTTGGAATTAACAACAGAAAAACTATCACTACTTCAATTCGTTGGATAAAGCATTATACAGCTTTAGACTCATTGAATTAGGACCAAACAATGCAGTTATAGTGCGAGCATATGGAACATGTAGGTCATGGGAACTTCTTGTAAGGTGATTGCGTGCAGCACTGTTTATATTAAACTGGGCATTATTATTATGAGTATACAAGAAAAAATGTAAAATAGCGACGAAAGGAAAAGGCAAAAGGCTCAACATAAAAAAATAGGTTTGCAAGGGGCAAGATAATGAGAATTAGCTATTATACATTTAGCATAAATATTTTCCATTTAAAGCGCAACCTAATTCAAACAAGATTAATGCTTTTCATTTTAATAAACGAGGTCAACGGTCAGCCAACGTTATACCCCACTATGTCTGACTCAGATATGGTAAGGCATTGCGTAGATTTACTAACTTTACGGGAGCACATCAGAAGAGAGATTGAGGTAAGTGGTACACGTATGAAACAAGCATTGTAAACGAATAGAAAAAATATAGCCAGAAATAAAAGATTTCGGGGGTAATTTTACCACCATCGTCGAGATGTCACCAGAGAAATCCCAGCAAAGAATAGATACACGAACAAAACACTTATGGCTATAACAATATATACCTGAATATGAGCAGGATGTCCTTTAGTTAGTATCACAGCAGAGCATGCTTAACTTCCCGGATAACTAAGGACGTAAAAACTGCCAAAATAGAATAACTTTTTTTTGTAAACGGTGAGAAGGAATTTAATCAAGGCGTTTATTTGCGGATTTCTAGGATCATCCCTATTCTGTGTCATTGTTAGGAGACATTTCTTTTAAATGACGATGATAATTCTAATTTAAGCATTTCATAAATTTAGCTCAAAACAGCGTAAACACGTCCCAAAAAGCGCGAAAATTATTCAATCCACCGTTAATTGGAAAATACCCAAGACAGAGAGAGAAAATATATTTCACCATGGGACACAGACGTCCCAAATTATTCCAAAAAAAATGGGACGTCCGATTAGTTTACCAATAAAACTACTGATTTACGACACACCAAAATCAAGGTTTTGGCCGAGAGATAAAGAAAATCTATAGAAGCAAGAACCGCCGAAAATACACCATGAATCACATAAACATCCCATAAATTACCCAGCCAAGGAGACATATTTTTTGTGATTCACGCGCCAACGAGGTACCTACCTCACGGTATTTTAAATTCTACATTGTAAAGGAAAATGATAAAACACCTATTCTAAAACTTAACAACATAATTCACTTCATCAAATTAAAATTGCTCCTAACAGTGTAAAACACCGGTCAATTATAAACAAATATAAACATCCATTACAGCTGAAATTTAACAAAAAACTGAGTATCTTCAGAACTTCGAATATTTTTTACTAATACAAGATAATTGTGAGCAAATGAAAGGAGATGTCCGAAGACGTTATAAATTACATAATATATTAAAGAAAAATCAATAAATCTTTGTAATGATTGATGGAAACTATTACATTTTTAAACTGACAATCAAGGAGCGATACACTTGGCGTTCATTGAGGATTGAACCTAGACTGAACTAAATTAACCGCGACCCTCACCATACTATAGAAAATAAGTTTGAGTTTTCTCCAACTGTAATGTTACCTACAATTATTATTTAGCACTCAAGTTAAAATTTTAAACATTAAATATCACGGTTGCACTGAAACACGCGGTATTAAACACAATCCCGACTGCGCCCTTATCAAAGCGATTATGAGTTCGATCGGCAGACGGGAGTCTCGTCTCACGCAAACAGGTTGTTGTCGCACGATGATGCAGTCTCCCCTCCCCTTCCCGACACGCGTGCATATTCCACGAGTGTTTACACTAAGCGAAGAGGCAGCTCCGTCCTCAGATGCTTCCGTGACACGAACGGGCAAAGTATTGGCACGCCCGTATTGTTAATGCAATATACCAGTTTCAAAGTCAGACACGCTTTTGTTTACCCCGAAATAGATGATTTATCAAATTCTTCGCGTGGACTACAAGAACGCATATCTGAGATTCCGTTCAAAGGTTTCAAGAGATAGCGATTTTGATTGCCACCAGTGTGGCTACTCTCACGTTACCATGACAATTGAAAAGATAAAGGTAGACAATTTTTTTAGTATTATTACATGATTAAATAATTCCGGGAGCATAGGTCATAGCCCTGATGAAGGTTTATAAAATAAACCGAAACGTTGGCAAACAACCTTTTTTGCATTATACGACCTATACTCCAGGAATTATTTAATCATTAATTAAAATAGATCAAGACTGAGAAAAAAGAAAACCTAGTATTATTGCATATCACTGTCACTGTCATACGTTACGAGAAATGCGATAAGCATTTTTTTGGGCGTTGACGAGTTTTTTTTTTTGCAGCACATTCATTTTCTGTCCGTAAAACTAAGCTCTTTTCATGTACTTTGAACAGTTAACTAAGAAAAATAATTCAGGAAAAAGAAAACATTTATTTATAAGTAAGTACACCCACCTCAATTCTGATTACTAATTTTTGAGAATAGTGAGACAAGTTCCTTTGTTTCGCATTTCATTAAAATTGTCAAAGGCTCAACCGGGCGGATTGGGAATTGAATATGTAGGTTCACACCCTCTAAGGAAATATAAAAGTGTCATCAAATCACGAAAATAATGAATCATTCCTATTGCTCAGATAAATCCATTGAGCACATCCAGACACATAAAGAGGTGACTAGACGACGTCGTGCGAAGGATAGAAAAGAAACGATGAGTAAACTTGTTTCACAATACCAAGGCGGCAAAAAAACATGAAGCGTTTGGTGACAGACGCGTGTCATATCGTCGTAAAAACGGTCCTCGGAAATAGTCTGTGGCAATGTGTGTGCAGAGATTCTGCTCCATACCGGTCAAGGTGTTTTTCGGTTACGCAAGGGCCAAAGAGCTCATCTCCGAGATAGAGAGAGAGAGAGAGGCAAAACACGATTTCATTCGTATGAAACGATAGCAGTCGTAAGGGGAAGGAGTCGGATGCAGAGTCAGCCAATGCGTCAGCGGATGCATGGCGATGAGCGTCATAAATGTTCTTGAGGTGAGTCGAGGCCAGAAGGAAAAAAAAATGCTCACGCTCTTAGCCATGGACGTCTAAAGATGCCTCGTTTGAAGGAGCACAATTACACACTTAACAGCATTTCATAAGAATTTGAATCGCATTTCTTTTCCCTGATTTAAGGGCCTCTAGTTCTAGGAGCGAATAATACTTGAGGATTTGAGATTCGTCAAGGACTCGAATTCCCTTTACAATCGTACAAATACGGATGTGAATCAACTAATTATTCACGCAGACGCCAGCTGAATTCGCTTTGTAACCAGGAAAGTAAATAAATAAGTCTAAAAAAGGGTCAAATCATTGGAAAATTTCTTTATACATTGAGGTATAATGCATTAGAGTTGTGTCACTGTTACACAGGTAATATACGAACAAAAACTAATGTATAATACTTTAAATAGTACTTTCTGCAGTGAAAATTAAGAAGTGACTTTCAACCCTGACAGGATGCAATTAAAAACGGATTAATGTCGTGGCGTGGACCTGACCACGCGTGTTCGGCGATGGCGAATAGTTGAAATAATATACAAGGGTGATCAGGACCCAGCCACGTCATTACATATGACAAGACGAAACTTTTGACGAAGGAGAGCAGATTCTTCCCACGGAAAATCAGGGAGGTCATAGATATTAAAAAAAAACACCGTTGAATGTCAACGGAGAGGACGGAAATCTCCTTCACAGCGCCTGGAAAAGACTCGTCTAAGAGACAGCCGATCAGAGAGCAGCATCCTCCCAGCCCACGATGTGTAAGCGATATATAAACCACACGCCGATATCTTCGACCTGAAGATGCTGGCAGGATGGCCTGCGAAACCACTGTCCACAAGTCAACTAACGCGGAAGAAAATCCGGGAAAACGCGAAGGTCAAACCATCACCGCGGAAACCTTCATTCCAACATAGAAAAGATTTTATATTCTGTTCGTGTATTCGTATATGTTTTGAGGTTGCCAGACTAATTTTAGCGTTCATTCTTGCTTTCATACATTCACACATAAATTCGTACGCACAAATAATGTAGCGTGCAAGAATGTAACACCGACTTTCGCTCCGTCCTTTCATTCCTTCTTTCAGTGAAGCAAATAATCTCAGCCGATTGCCACTAATTCAACATAAACTACCAAGTAACAATTACAACCTGGAAACTGACGCCGATTTGACTCTATGGCTCTTCCATCAAATTTAAAATAAAAATCACTCGTGATATTCCCGCGAAATCAATAAAATGCATAAATTAAATATAATTGATTAGCTTTTGATAGATGCGGTCGCCTCGTTGTTACATTTACATACATGGATACCTTCAAGCTACCTCCATGGTTTCTGGCAATGGCTGTGATTTTGTACCCGTCGTGCACGACGTTACATGCGCCATCATTTGGAAGCTACTAGAAAAAAAGTGAATCTATGCATGAGGAAGGGGTTAGCACCGAACAGCAACAAATAAGGTTCAGTTAGAGGACACAGCAACTTACATACAAAAACCTCATTATATCGACCTGTTTGTACTACTACGCGAATTTTTCAGCATTCATTAGGCGGAAAATAAACTCATTAACGGTAACATTTCCAGAGGAAAGACCAAGTTTCCAGCCGCGAAGGAATATACACACTTATTTGTATTTTCCATACTTTTGTAATGTCCTCCACTCTTTTAAATGTAAGAGAGAATACTTCCATCATTTTCTTAAGTTCCTGAAACCTTCACCCTTGATTATAATTAAAAAAGAAACAAAGAAATCTAAGCTAAAGAATAAACGCGGCTCGGAATAACTTTTCCGACGGCCATTTATTTTAAGTGGGATAAATGTATTTTTGAACCCCTCCGTTCTCGAATCCATTCCCCAACCGTTCATAGAACAGCTCAGGACGTTCCAGAATCTTCCGTAGTGCCTACTCCAGGGGGTGTGCAAGTGGCAGAGGGGGAGTGGGGGTAGCCACGGGAGATGGGGATGAATGGGGACGGGGGACAACAATGGGTCCAGGGACGGGAGAAGGGAAGGATACGAGGGATTGGGGGGGGGGCAAGGGAGGGGAGGGGAGGTGGCGCTTAGGTGGCGCCGGCTACATACGCGTCCCGGGCTCTTCCTCCGTAAAGGTCAAAGGGCCTTGGGCACGCGCAACAGGGGTCGCCCCGGGCTATGGCGCACGGCTAAAGTGGGGGACGAAAACATACGTGGGTATGTGTGTGCACACACGCACATTAATGTAAAAATCGCAGGTCCACCCTATACGCAACTCGAGAGGGATGAAAACCGCGTTATGTGTTCCGGTCGATTGAACGCGTTCGTTTCGGAAGCGCTCGGGTGGAGGGATAACGGTCGACTTAGGATACATCAAATCATTTTGGCCATATAAGTATACGTCCTCCCCAACAATACAGTTGGATACTATGAGAAAAAAGTCACTTTTAAGAGGAATGAAAGTTGTAATATTTTGGCCGATAAGATTTTGGTCGATTGGTCGTAGAAATATAACTACATTCTTTCCGATCCTAATTCTGCCATTAGGCAACATCTAGGCGAAGTGAACACCTGCCATGGGCGAAGCTTTGATTTTTATGTTAGGGGGGCAGCAATCCTGCTGGGGGTTTTGAGACTACGGAATACCCACCAGTCAAACAAGGGGGTCCCCGGGAAAATTTGTTTTAATTATCCCCTGAAAACAGCATTTAAAGTACCATTTTAGATTAAAGTTTATTTAAACTTTACATAATTTTGTTTTCATTGAACTTGAAAGCATAGGTTTCATACTTTTTTCGCAAAAATTACCAATTGAGTTGGGGGGCCAGGCTCCCCTTGGGCCCGCAAAACTCCGCCCATGGCACCTACCACAATGAAAATTAAGTATACATTCAGCATACCTATGCATGCAATTTTCGATTGAATGTGCAAATTACAAATGTTGCTGTATAAAACTGTGCGTAGGTCACAATACAAAATGCATGGCTAACCCACAAACTGAATACATTTGACGTTACATACAGTTTTTCAGTGAAGCGTCCAAGGATATGGAGAACAGGGTAAATGAAACAGAAAACTAAAAATATATTTTCCGTGGGTACGTATTTTCTCTTTGTGCGAGTCAACACCATCAAGATGATATTGCACATAGCTACGGCCGTTACCATACATTTTCTATCAATTTATGGTTGAGTCATACCACAGGAAATTAATTGTTGGAAATGTAAAATTTCGTATGCATTATTGGCGGAACACAACAATGGAATTTCTTTTTTCATTGGGATGAATCACTATAATGAGTAGCACTAATCGAGGATTGGGGAGAAATACTTCACTTTCACATTGAAAACCAATCTGGAGGTTATCATTGCCAGGAAAAAAAATTGCATTAAGTCGCCTTGAATAGCAACTACAAAATCAATCGAGCCTGTAAGCGGGACGCAGCCAGCGTTACATTAATATGAGGAACCTAATAATACTTCATTATTCATTGATGAGAAATCACAAGATTTATAATGGAACAAATACACATTACACTATACAAGCCCAAGAAAAGGAATATTGCATCATTTCATTGCTGCTTATTTGCCAAACTATTTTATTAAATACTCGAGAAAAGGATGCTCAAGAACATTACTTTCAACGAGTGAAAGTGGCCATTGTTCTGGACACATTCAATGT
Organism: Ischnura elegans; assembly: GCF_921293095.1. NCBI lineage: Eukaryota > Metazoa > Arthropoda > Insecta > Odonata > Coenagrionidae > Ischnura > Ischnura elegans. Next base: position 81,860,570 of record NC_060250.1, read on the forward strand.
GGCGACAAAACCCACTCAGTCACTTAATCGCTCGTCAGCTTCGTTTTCACTTGGCACACAATGACGCGAATGCTGCCAAAAGCATTTCATAGAGTTAAATATCACAAAGCTTCGCAGTGGATGACTTTTTTTGTCAAGCTAACGCAAGCGAAATGAAATAAATATAATGACGAACAATCTGAGTTTCTTGTTCACACAAGCGTTCCTAACACGTAAAACCAACCAGGGGCGCAGCTAAGAATTAAGGCTGGGGGGGTTTTAGGCGCAACTAATACTTTGAGGTGTGGGGGTATTGCATACCTGCCAGGGTAAGTGGCGGGGGCCCTCCTCCAGAAAATTTTAAGATTAATGGTTCAAAATGACAAGATTTACCGGTTTTTGGGGGATATTTGATTAATCCTAACACTATTCTATAAGTAATACTAATCCATTAAGTAAAATGTATTAAACTTAAAAATTTCTCTGAGCTCTGAGGGGGCTTTTTATCCCCCAAAGCCCTTCCTTCGCTGCGCCACTGAAATCAACGGCCTTCAAGTGGTTCCCGATAAACGGTATGGTATGGTCATAATTTATTAACTATATGCCAAGGGTTCATTGCATTTATTACTACAGTTTTGGCGCCCTATCAACAAACGTTGGATTCTTCTCCCACTATTGATAACCCTGGACGTCCTATGATCAGGACTGAAGAGAGTACACGAGGCAGGAGAAGATTCGCCTTCCTCGTACACAACTCAATAACGAAACTCAGGAAAAGGTTAATCTACAGTATGAAATAGGCTCCGGAAATCGGTCTTTAAATAAAAAAAAACTCAACATTCCGATTGCGTTCCTCTCTTAAAACTATTTTTTCTTATCATTGAACTGAAAACAATGAAATGATGAATTATGTACGCAGCACATGGGAACTCATGAAACCTTTAAAATGGGAAAGCACACATGACAGTTGAAAATAAGGAATTTGGAGGTGTTTAGACTACTGTATGAGATCCAACTCCTCAAGTTCCATTTAAGTACCTTCCGAGTCAAAACTTCATTAGAAGTATATTCCGAAAAATCCACAGAGAAAAAATCAGTCGCCTTGACCCGCCCGAACTTTGAACACAAAGAGGTGTTCGCTCTAGACTAATTTAAGAATACCGGGACTAGCCACGGTGATAACTTTACGGAGTCACCCGCAATGCACAAATTGTGCGAAAAATCCACAAATAAAAAATCCCGGTCAAGGCGTGATATTTTCTCAGTGGAATTTTCGCACAATTTGTGCATTGCGGGTGACTCCTTAAAGTTATCACCGTGGCTATTCCCGGTAAACTTAAATTAAAGGAGTATATTAGATGAGAACATTGACACTGACACAATTTACCATGCATTTTTAATGCATCACTCCATTGTTTTTGAGTCCGGAGTCTGTCACAGAAAAACAATAGTTAAGTAATAAATCACCAGATGATCATTTAAACATCCTTTCCTGCATCACATCGTTCGCCGATTACATATAAGCCACATAATGGTTCTATTAAAAAAAACAAAACTCAGAACTGAAATGATGATGTGATCATTTGCGCCCCAGTAATACCAAAGTAGGTCCTACGAATGCTACACCCATGTTTCATGTGATTACGGTGTAACTACCGATGAAAATACTAATTTTTAGGTGGGTACTGACACCATAGGTTATTACGACCTCGGTGGTTCCATAAAATGCTGTCGGGCTGGTTGGACATATTTCCGTAAACATGATTGAACTTACTTGTTATTCAAGTTAAGCTATGTTGTACGTAATTTGGGTGAATCCCCAGTACGAGTGTTTCTAAAATATGAAAAATACTCAGTCCCAGCGACAGAGAATTCATCAGATATATCACGAAAAATTGTTAATAAACGTCAATTAATCATGCAATGAGCTGAAAAGCGATATATTTTTGGCTAGATATATAGATTGCATGAGAATAGGGCATATATCACAACGCAGAGGGACGGCTAGTATAGAGCGGAAAACGAACTTTCTCCTCATCATTCCTCCATTATTATCTCAAGCAAAATTACTGTGTCTTCTTCTGTGGCTTTACTTCCGAACTACTGCTCCATCTACAAGTATTGTAATGCTTATTCCTCAATTCCTTTTCACAACATTACTTTTTCATCACAATGGTCCAATTCCCTTCACCGGCAATATAAATAAGGGGATCGGGTTGGTGTGGAAGCTAGTTTGCTTGGTTCCCACACAGTGGGTTCGAGTTCAAATCCCGGCGGTGGCAGAGAATTTTCAGATCCCTGCCTGAATGATGTGTGGAGAACATTTGAAGCGCAACACTCCGTCCGACGGATGGGACGTTAAGCCAAGGTCCCCTTGGTTTCTTTCATTAATAGCAGGCTAATGATGACGCCGGGTTTCTCTCCACCCTTTCCTAACTACCCTTACCTCATGGCGCAAATAACCTCAGCCGTCAGTCACCTCCTCCAAGTACCATACAATCACCATTATAAATAAGTTCCGTTATGCTTCAGACAACTTGTCCGCTCAAAAACATAACGCCTCCCACTCTACACACATAGCGGCATCATTAACTTTCACCAACAACGAATCTTTCAGCTCACTCATTAAAACGAGCTACTAACACGAATAGTGCACTCGCGGAGAAATGGCTCACACAATATCACGAAAACATTCTCCCGACAGCTGTCGCGGTTGCCAAAAACTTTCTCCATCAAAACGGAACGAGCCGGTGGTAAACACGACACACATGCGCTCAAGGACGCCATATTAAACCCGAAAGAGAGGGCGAATGCATCGACGACAACAACAACAACACCAAAGAATCGATCACAGGGTTGCCACTGTAGCATCACTACACGAAGCGAGACAAAGAAAGAGACATCGCGGGCGGTAGAACGGTAATGGAATCCGGGTGGCCTTTATCGTTTGAAACGTAACCACTGTTTTCTACCCAGAAAAATAACAGGGGATCAGACTTTTAATCTAACACTGGTTTATTAATTTCCACTTATCGGATTTCTGGGTGATTTTGATGTAGATGTCCACAAGATAACGTCTGATTCTAAAGAATTTCTTTTATATATTGGACGTTATGTTTCCCGATATATTACAATTCGCTGCGCGATGCATGATTACCTACCACGTAATTGCACTGGCAATTTTGGTTACACCAACATGTAGCTGAGTGCATGTTGGGGAAAAATATTTACCATCCACAACAAACTCTAAAGGTGGCTCGCAGGGTATATTGTAATCTACGGTAATAGTTCTAAAATTCATTACAAGCCGACACATCAAAGTTTTCAATTAAACAGTCCATTATAGACTGTGTACTATTATTAGATATAATAACAACGTGCACAGAATTCCTTGTGGCAAACCCATCAATCATGCTTGAGGAAGGGCATACTACAGCGGGGAAAATTTGTTGATCTCTCCATATTTCGGGTTTTCGCCGCATTTTTGTCATAAGTTGACGACAGTTTCGCCGAGATTTCACCAGGCGTTTTCAGGTTACGTAAATTCAGCGAAAATGCCGATATCGGCACTTCGACCAGAAGACGCCTGGTGGAATTCCGACGAAACTGTCGTCAACCTATGACCAAACAAAGCAGCGGAACCCCAGGAAGATTGAGAGATCAACGAATCAAGGACGATACGGAAGACTACGGGGTATTTTGTAGATGTATATATATAGTTTGAGGTGTGAATTGGTGAAATTGCTTCATTTTTAATCAAAAAACCTTGTAAATTTCATACAAATTATTTTTAATAACGACCAGTTCTGTCGCTGTGCGTCATCGTCAGGAGTAAATACAGGATACAGGAAGAGTAGGACCTTGTTTACATTGACTCAGTAGGGGTGGAAGGCTGACCAAGATGGGGAAGCTAGGAAGGAGATTATGGTGGTCCTTTAGTCATACGAAGTTACAAAATGGGAGGCACACAAAGTTACAACATGGGAGCCTTTCACCCCTACTGACTCAATGCATATAAGTTCATACTCTTCCTGTATCCTTTATTTGCACCTGACAATGTCGCACAGCGAAGAAACTGGTCGTAATCATTAATGTTAAATTTACAAGAATAATCGATTCAACGTAGATGTAGATGATATAAAAGTGGAGAAACGAGGTGACCCATCGCCCACTTCCCATGCCGTAGAGTCAAGTGGCTCAAGTTAAAGGGGGATGAAACGAGTTAATTACCTCCTCCTTCCGTCCACCGCAGAGAAAAGAGAGAGAGGTCTTTCCACCCCTTCCGCTATTCCCGCCCTATTCCCTCCACCCCCCTCCCGGAGAGCACAGAAGCAAAGAGTGCGTTCAGTTGGGAGGGGGTGGAGAGAAGAGGGAAGGGTGGGGTTAGTTCCAGCCGCCCCAGAGAGGTAATGTGCGTGGGCGGTCCAGGGAGAGTTGAGGGGTGGCCTACACACAGGGGGGAGTCCGGACGGGGAGAGACCGGGGAGGGGGCGCACAACACTGGCGGGAGTTCGGTGAGGGGAGAACGGGGTGCTCGCCCGCGAGACTACCCGAAATTTCGCCCGGGAAGTAGTGAGAGGAGAGTCGGATCCGTCCAGGCGAAGGAGGCCAGAGAGAGGTTATACGGACCGCAAAGGCGTTTCACGAATGGGCTGCTCCGACGGCAGTTTTTAAAACCAAGGGGACTGCCAGTGAATGTCCCTCGGGTTATGCACCGGGTCGGGTCCTCCGTATCTCCTTCCAACGTTTCGACATGCAACTCGCCCATCGCCTTCAGGAATCCAGATTTGGATCCACATTTCTCATACCAATCCAATATCGATAAAGGTAAGTATCCACGATGGTTGAGATTTCTGATTAGATTTTATGTTGCAAAGGATAGATAATAATAGTTACTTCCAATTATGATCATCAGCTCTTCAGACTTAAAAGGCCTTCGACTTTCAATGCAAACGCTCGGCACACCATATATCACCAGTTGAAAATCGACTATATGTATACCATGCATAAACAGAATACTATCGAGCAGTGAAATAATGATAACGATGGCTACCATCGACATCGAAGGTCAAACATGACATCTTCGATAATAAATGACGGGGAACAAACCGATGCACGAATGGATGACTTTCAAAGGGACTAGGGCAATACTTCCACCTCCAACATCTACGCTTTTACTTTAATCGAGAAAGAGGGCGTAGCAACTTAGTGGAAACGAGACATCACGCACTCAATCAACGGTTGAACCCGAGCCAAAGGTCATTTTAACACGTGATGATAGAGCAAAACCCATTCCAAGAATAACCGCACATTAATGTCACACATTTAAGATAGGTTGACCAACTATTCTCCCTGAGCCACCAGCGAATTCTCACAATCACACACACAATGCCCCAAAAAGATATTTCAGGAGGCATTTCAGGACGCATTTCAGCATTTTTGATTGTAGGGTAACTAAAGTAAGCTTACTCCAACTATGTCCGCTGCTGATCCAGTAAACACTATTAGGGAGATACATTGTGGAGCAGAAAGTTCAATCACTTGTTTTATCAGTGGGAGACGATAAAGGTCATGAAACAGAGGTGTACGAAAAATGCAAACCAATACCTTTTTCCGTCAATTGTTTATAAATTATTAGTCATTAAAGTTTTTTCCCTAAAAATAAAAATATAAGCAACTCAGGTCATAGTGTCGTAAATAAATTTTTGCATGACGCGGACTACACAACCAAACACCTAACAGCCATAGAAAAATAAAAAGGACGATCTTAGAAAATATATTTTATACATTTCTAACGCTGTTAAATGCATGAATATCAGTATGCATCGAATTTTCAAAATAGGCCTAACGGTTTATCCAGTAGGTACCTACCGAAAATGCATACAAACAGCAGAGTCACGTCAAAATACCCTAATTTTCCGTGAAGGTATTTTTTCGATTTTGAAAACTGCCATGAACTATTCTTTTCATTTTTCAGCGATCGACTCATCTGAACGTTATTCTGATCTATTGTGCCTCACAAACTTTCCACTATCCTCAAATAAGGATAACAATATCATCATCTCATGGATAATGTAAACCGAACACAATAAATCAGAGCTTCACACTTGATAAGAAAAGGGATACTAAGTGTATAATTAAATACAAGTATCACCAAAATAAAATCAACTAAAATATTTTATGTTCACGAAGGATGGAATTCCCATAGAAAAAAATCATTTGCCTTAGCCGAGATTCATATCCCAGTTACACCAAACGCCATCTTCTGCCAAGGCGAATTTCAGACTGTTTACCGAACAAGGTGTTGACGCCTCAAATCCATGTTGAGACATGAAAGACAGAGGCCGTACTTACAAGGCGACTGTCAGAGAATGAACTCCTCTTAGCCGCCAATCCGCGACGGTCGTTTTTCAAAGCACTCCACGAAACAATTAAATTTGCACAAATTCACGCGTAAGATGCTAAGTTATATATACCGACCGTGGCCTAGTAAGTGAGAAGAGCATAACTTCATTGTTATTTACACGTGTTTACACAGTAGTGCACAATGAGTAAAAACTCGCTGTCACTAACTGTCAAGTATAGTGCATTTGGAAAATATTAATTAGCCAATTAGTAAAGTGCTATGTACGAACCGTTGCATGAATATTTCACAGAGGGGAAAACTCAGCTCCTATAAACACCCAAGAAATGATTTTCAGAGTCCAATGTGGATATACCCTTTAAAAGGACAGAGACGGGAAAAAGGAAGTCTTATGAGAGTAGTAAGGGTCAACTGTAGGAAAAAACAGCTGTAATTACAAGAGTGTAAATAATCATGCACAGACCTGCTTCTGAACACCGGAAGCAGGTAACCACGAAAGACACACTTCCCATCAGCATCCGAGTCACCGCCTACCGACTAACTCAACGGCGACGACGAAAACAAAAGATTGCCGTAGAGCGAAGCAACGACCTCACCAAACACGCGTGTCGTCGAGCCGCGTTCCGTCACAAGTGCGTCACGACAAAGAATACGCGTGATCACGTTACGCCATTCACCTCGTCTCTGGCAAACTCACACTCAACATGAGAGAAAAAAAGTCGAAAATCAACAAGCCTCACACACAATAGTCATTCCCTTTCGACACCAAGGCTGATTTAATTTTACACGGAATGTATTTTTTCTTCCTTAGTGGCAATCTCTCACACTCCCTTCACAGAGTCAGCAACACGGCAACAGTAGACAACTAAAAAGATGCGCTTCCTAAGACTTCACCCAATCCTCACACGTAAGAATGAAATAAACAACCAAAGCGAGTCGAGCGAAGTCAGACCACCACAACGGTATCTAAAGCACGACATGTGTAATGATACACTTTATAGATTATAAACTAGTTATTTCTTTACGGCCTTTAGCCACCTATAACACACTCCCCTCTTACAATAGGAAACAAAGCACCAGTACAAATCTACAAGGAGCCGCTTATTAATGTTTGAGAAAACCCAACCGAATATTGTATTTACTGTACCAAGTATTGTATTGTACGTCGCATACGAATGAAAAAATGATAAACGCTAACCGATACCAGCGAGGTCAGGGAATATGAGCAACACGGTATCGGTATGAAACTCATAGAACAAGACAGGAAAGGTTTGAAACAATCTTGCTCCTCACACGACAGCAAAAAAAAACACGCGCAATGAAGTCAGTAAATATGCGCAACTCAGACTCGGTAAGCGACTGAAAGAACTTATCTTCTTACGACTTTCAGTCTTCCTAAATCACACTCACCTCTTGCAATCGGAAGCAAGGTGCCTAAACACAACTATAAGGAATCGTTTGTGAAGGTTTAAGACAATCCTAAGTATCATACGAAAGAAAAAAAAAATTAAACACGTTAACTGACAAGAGCGAAAGTTAGGGAATATAAACAACACGGCATCAGTATTCGACTCAAATAACACGCAAAATCATCACACCTAAGAATAAATAAACAACCGAAGCTCTTCGAGTAAAGTGCGATCACTATAACGGGGTCTGAACCACGGCTTACATAATGGTACTAATACTTTATAGGTTAAAGACACATTATAAACCAGTTGCATATTTCTCTACGGACTTTAGTCCCCTACAACACACTCACCTCTTGCAAAACAAGGAAAACAAGGAAACAAGTTTTGAGACAATCCTACGCTTCACATGAAAGCGAAACATAAAACACGTGAAATGAAGTCAGGGAATATACACGACAGAGAAACGGTAAGCAACTGAAAGAACTAATTTTTTACGGGATTCAGTCGTCCTAACACTCACTCACCTCTTGTAATCGACAACAAGGCACCGTAACACAACTAAAAGGAGCCGTTTACAAAGGCTTGAGACAATCCACGTCACACACGAAAAAAATGAAGCACGTTAACCGACAAGAGCGAAGTCAGGGAACATAAGCAACACGGTGTCAGCACGCAACAGAAAGGACGCGACTGCAAGGGCCTGAGACAATCCAACGCGCGCCTCAAAACGCGAAAAAGAAACGAGGCAAGCGCCACGAGCGAACTCCGACAGTCTCGCAAGTCCAACGGGAGATACCTACACGTTTATATAAATACATATATTTCTCCCACCCCTTTTTCTCCGCGAGTCTCCCTGTTCCCTCTCTCTCTCTCTCGCTCTCTTTCACAAGAGAACACCACTCCTCTTGGAGGAGGGAGGGGAGTCTTGACACTGGGAAGTGGGAGAGGAGAGAGAAGAGAAGACAAGACTCAGGTCGAGATATCCGTCGAGACACTTCTGATGCTTCTTCTTCCTCCTCTCGTCTCTTCTTGGATGGATGTGGAAAGGGTGGGGAAGTTACTGGGAAGGGAAGGGAGGAGTGTTTATCAGAGAGGTGGGGTGGGAAGGGGATCTCAACGGGAAAGGAACCTTTCCTCGTCTTCAATTCTCTCTTCCCTCTACCTCTCCGCCCAGGGATGTGCTGTGTAGCGTACGGTGTCAACGCTTTTGCCGTATTCACAGTCACGCGTCAGACGCCTGAGGTGGGTATGGCGCGTCATTTCAGAAGTTGTTCGGAGAAAGTAATTACTCATTGCTACATCCAAATCCAAGGGTGTACCCACGATCTAAATCGGGGGGACAAGGCACTATGGTAAGCCATGGTCGCTTAGGTTTAGGACCTTCCAATACGGATAGAGAATGAAAACAAAATTTTATGAAAACGAAATATAATCATAATAGTACATTTTCAGTTAATACAATTATTTTCTCCGAAAAGAAATATTTTTACTCTCGTCACATGTCATATATTAATAACATTTTTCTTGGATCCGAAGAAAATTTGTTCAAAACATTAAATCCATTAATTGTTTTTGTTTCCAGGGAGGCTGCTCCCCCTGCACCTCACTGGGTACGCCAACGTCCTTTTCGACACAATACCACCCTGCGAGCCACATCAGGTATATTTGGGTGTGCTCAGGTATATGGAAAAGACGACCGACAGCTTACATCACTTGCGCCATTGGTGACAGTTTCGAGAAGTAAAGTGAGAGACTCAGCGTCGAACAACAATGTTATATCCTGCGAGGTATCTCGAGGGTGATGAACGATATGAGACTTCCCTGGCGGATGGTACCCACATGAACTTCTTGAGCTTCAAATTCAATGACAGAAATTTTCTCCGACATGTTTCAGTGGCTGATTTCACCAACCTCTTCACGGATGACATGAGAATCCATGCGTGAGACAGAAACTTTATGACTGAAGACGGTAGCGGAGTAAGCTACCGGAGAAGATACTCACCCAGATGGAAACTTAAGATATTTATCAACATCAAAAGAATATTTGGGAGGGAAGGGGTTTTCAAATCACTAGCATGAAAATTCCAATACGCCGAATTCGCACGTCGTGATAATCGAAAAACAATAAAACACGAACACACGTTGCTTAATCGCAACAAGCATTCAAAACGAATGCATTTACATTGCAAGCAAAAAGCTGTAATTAAATTTTGTCACAAAACATGCAAGGCTATTACAAGAGATGCAGCTCAATGGCAAAAATAACAAATATATGCGATTGGATGAAGGAATATGCCCAATTAGCCGTCCATCTATTTCATCAATTGCGTAAGTGAAAGTTTCCCTGATAGTCCGAGGGAAGTATTAATTTCTCGAGTTACCACTGAATCATACGATGAGTAGGAGATTACAATTAAAAAAATAGGTCATTACCCTAATTGATAATAATAATGTGCGCTTAAATGATTCCAATGAATACCAAGACGAATACCACAGTAATTTGGTTTCAGACTCTAGCGTTCATCGTGAGCATTAGGCGGTATATTCTATCCAGGTATTCTCATTCAATGGTATTCACAACGGAACCCGAGAATTTTGTTGGAGTGGTATTGACGTATGTATTCATTGCGATCATTTCAGGACTTAACCAATCATCCGGGTACTCACGCGTCCGTGTGAGTATTCAGTACTCAAGAGACAATCAGTGATTACTTTCAGCAAACCTCTACATTGGATTACAAACGTGAGGAGAATGATGAGTAATCCTGCTTATACATTGGAATGTATTATAATCATATTCGAAGATTGTGATAGGGTTGCTTAAGTAGAGGCAATAATAGGTCACTCGGACCATAGAGGAATGGTAGCCTTATAGATTCTTAAGGTTCTTAAACTTACCATGCGTGTCTTGACACCAAAATGCAGAGAAATCATCATGCTTTTAGATATCTGCTGTTATTCCCCACCAGACAACCCCCGCAACATTCAACGCCATATTAAGGTCGAAATAAAGTTGTCTATTCACAGGCAACAAATGGCTGTTTGCTTCATGAGGGAGAGGTGTCCCGATGAAATTAGGTACGCGGATAATAGCATGGAAAACCAGCGCATGCGAAGGCATTAACCGTATTTGGAGGTCGTAATACACCTACTCTTCAAATCGCTACACAACATCTATTCATTTAATCGTACCTAAGCAGTAATTCACATGAAATCACAGCCAATACCAATTTTAAAACTCCACAAACACGTTGAAATTTAAGAGGGTCTTCACGTCAATTGACAAATACAGTAGTAGAGCCTTTCAAAGAAGATTGGTTAAAAAATAGGAATTATGGAAGTAAGAGAATGATATATGGTAAGAAAGGTAAGAGGAAAGTAGGGTTTAGAGAAATAAATGTTACCCAAAGAACGGCAGATTTGTGTCAACGGAAGAAAAAAATCACAAAAGGTAGGATAAAAGGACACAATAACCGAAAAAACATTGACTTTATTGAGATTTGAATTGGAAGCTTGCTCAATCGGCAATTGCGTGATCCATGCTCGAGTTTCGGTCAAATGAAACACGTTTTCTCAGCAAATGCCTACATTTATATCGCTGCAGCATTTCATGCAACTGCGTACTAAATAAAGTCATGTTATGCATCATTAAAAATATTATCGCTGAATTATGACAAAAGAGGGTTTGCTCCTTCGTCAGTAGCTCATTTTACGCTAGCACAACTTCGTCTCTTGTGCCAAAAAGTGAACTAGAGATTCGAATACTGCACAGTACACCCCTTCCAAAATTCGATCAAGGAAACTATGGGTTGTTGGCGTAACTGGTAGAATACCTGCCCAGCAAATATGAGATACGGGTCCGAATCGAGTTGGGTATCATTATTTATCCCCCACGAATTGTGTAGGGGTTGGGACTGTGTTTGAGGAGAAACTGACGAGCCGAAACGAGCAGAAAAGAGGGATTGTGGAGATCCTTCTGAGAATGTAAACACTTACCGTAGCGCGAGAAATCACCACGGCAAGTCACGCGGGAACGCAGGCCTGCGCGCGCAAGCAAATAAGTCAACACCGTCGGCCGGGAGACGTGCGATCCTGACGACGAAGCAGGCGTTGAGAGGGATGATGAGCCTGATGCCTGCGCGTGGGGAAATGGATCAACAGTTTGGAAAAGGGGTTAACAGTTCACAGGCGCGAGTACAGTAGGAAGGCGTTTCTTCTTTAAAGAGACAGGAAACGACACGGTCCACAGATAGTATGTCAGCTGCCAGCGTAGCCTCAACTGGTACCGCGCGGCGATCCTTCAAATAATACACAGAACACCTGGGACAATTCAGTGTTGTATCTTTTTCCTTTGCGAGGGATAGATTAGAAAAGGGACAATCAGTTCACACGAGAGCGTTAAGCAGCTTGCGCTTCTTTTTTTTATCAGTCAGCAGACGACAAACTAGTAGCCTCCGGAGAGTAAGTCAGCACTGACCGTAGTCTCATCTGCCATCACGAAAAACGAAATCAAATCCTCCTCAAACGAACACAGGCTCTATCAGGGATGATTCCTGCGCGAGGAGAACACGATTGGAACCGTAAGGGAAGGTTAAAATGCTCACAGGGCGTGCTCCTTTTTGACACAGCTACAAACACACACAGCTACGTCCCCCTGCAGAATTCACAGTTTTCACGAATTCACGAATCGGTATCGCACTACATTCGAATCCTTCAAAACCGAGCACAACACACAATAAACAACGCAGAATGGAGGGAGAGGGAGAGGATGGAGGTGAAAACCTCGGCGAAAGGTAACAATCCACAGGGAGAATCGGTTCGATTGTGGGTAAACATATATATTTGCGTATTTTATTTTACTGCCTCCACTGACGCAGGGGGCACGGGAAAACGAAATCTTCCCAGGAGAGAGAAACACGAATCCACGGGATTTTCCACCATCGAACCCCCCTCCCCACGTAAAAGCGCCACCTGCGCACTCGGCGATGCCGAAACAAAAGGAGAGGGATTTTCCACAGATGAGGGAAGCGGAAAGTCACACAGAGGAACGTCTTCTCCCTTCTCTATCAATCCTTAAAACGATTCCAAACACTGGAAGGGTCACACCATTCTGCAGCGTGGGGGTTAGAGGTATTAAAAGAAAGAGGGGAAGATAAAAATGAGAGGAATTAGGTATAAAAGTTTGTTTTCCTCACAAAGTGGGACCAAAACAGTCCTTTTCAAACGTTTCGAAGCACACGGAAGAGGATCAGCATCAGGTCGGAGGGATTCAAAGAAGAGGGGAAGATAAAAAATAAGAGAAATTAAGCATGCAAGTTTTTTTCTCTTCACAAAGTATGACTTTCTTCCCAAAAAAAAACAGTCCTTTTTAAACGTTTCGAGACACACACGAGAGGATCAACAAACAGCCATTTCCATTCCGCAGCGGGTAGAACGAAGGGAAATAAACAAGAGGGGGAGATAAAAATTTTAGAGAAATTAAGTATATATAAGTTTTTTTCTTCCTTCACAAAGTAGGACCTTTCTTCACAAAAACCAGTCCTTTTTAAACGAAACACATATACACGAGAGAGTACCAGCAAACAGCCATCACCATTCGGCAGCGGGCGGAACGAAGGGATTTAAAAGAGAGGGGGTGGACGAAAATGAGAGAAAACGCACACAAATGTTTTATATTTTCCCCTCATCTATTCTGGAGAGCACAGTGCACTGAAGGGGGTTGGACCGGAAGGATGGGGGTGGGAACACAGTGGGGTTTTAGCAGCTACGTATAACGTCACCTGTCGTCGATTCCACGCCCGCGAAGTAAGGGGGCAAGAGAGAACGGGGAGGAGGAACGGGCAGTGCGCGGTGGAGAGGAGTGGAAGAAGGTTTTCAGAAGGGAGCTGCTGCCGCTGCTACTGGGAGGAAATTATGAGACACACGGAAGCCAGAGAGGGCAGTTTACATTTATGTATACATAACTGGTGCCGTGTCCTGGGTTATTAAGAAGCTAGCGGGGGAGTTAAAACAAACCCTCTAAAGGAGAAAGAAAGCGGAGGACCAGCCACGAACCATCACCGGGGAAAACACGGAACGGGACAAAACCAACCCCCGGCCAGGCCACAGAAACACAAACGAGATCTGTGAACGTAAATATGTATTCACGTGCGCATTTCAACCCTCATCACCGAGATGGGCCCGGCAAACGCCAATGGAGGGGTGGCAGAGCGGAGCTGGACGGTTTTAAGTGGAAGGAAGGGGGAAGGTGGCACACAACCAGGTACACCAAAACACACCAGCGGCACCTCCACCACAAAACAAAAGACGACGACGGTACTACGTACACACGCTTTCGTACAGGCGTCCGAGCGAGGAGCGCACGGGGTAGGGTATAAAGCGAGGAGAGGAGAACGGCGGCTCCGTGTTGTGTGAGTGAGAGAGATGGGAGAAGGGGAGGGGGGATGATAGTGGAGGCGCGGGGGCAAGAGGGTGCAGGGAGGGAGTTCCCTGCTCCTGCCCCCGGGGGCAAGAGGCTTGTGGTGGGGGGAGGGAGCGGCGGGGAAGTTCGGCGGGGGAGAGCTAGTGGATGCGGAGGGGGCGAATATACGGTGGGGCTCCCGGCTGGAACTAGAGCTGAGTCGATCATTCGAGTCGGTTCACGAGTCATCCGTTCTTTGTGACCGATTCATGAGCGAAAGAAATGAATTGAATCATCCTTCACGTTCACATCCTTATCGCCGAAAGCGTCTCATAGGCTGTACCGTTGAGTACAAAACACCCCAAACAGCCAGTTGTCAAAAGCGTGTCAAAATATATCGCATGTATATAGTTGTGAGTGTAGAGTGGCGTTGCATCAATTACTAGCAATTAAAAAATTAAATCAATAGTGCATAGAAATTATACTTTTTAAATTCTTTTAACAATTTAAATTTTTTTTTAATCAATATGGTTGCATCTGTTTTTTTTATCTGATTTTTTTGCAATGTATTGTAATTCATACCCCATGCTATTTTAGTAGGAACTAGCAGGCCACACGGCATTGCTCGGGAAGGATAGTATACAGAGAAGTGGGAAACTTGAAACTTGGAATTCATGGTCACATGGCAAGATTTTTAAAGATAAAGGAACAAATCAGGTATGATGGTGGTACACATATGTAAGAGCAAACAATCGAAAACACGATTTCCGTTCACCGCACACAGGACCAGCGCCCCACAACATTGATCATTACGTGTGTCCGTAAGTTCGTAGACCAAAAAGGCACCAAGTATGCACCAAGAGGAGTTAAGCGTAGAATCCTTTTGAGTTATGTTTTCCTTTCGAGCGTGTCAAGAGGTGTGCCTACCCGGCAGGATGTTAACCACAGGCGTTGAATGAGGTGATGTACCAAATGGTAATGGGAAAAGCGACGCAAAGGACGCGTTTAACGCAACGGAAATTAGCACTACGGGATTCGGGAGCATGAGATGCATCTTCCTACTAACTTTGGTTGCAATCCGTGAATCCTGGTGGAAATGCATAGTGGAATCACGAAGAGACATATTCTTTTATGTACTTAGAAGATAGATAATACAGTATAAGAAGGTAAATCAGATGATCGTAATAGTAGTATTTTTGTTTTGAGGGTGCGTCGATATCTGAGTTCATTTTGCACCGCACCGTATCATTTGTTAAAATTTTGTGCACATCACCACATAAACTTGAGAAATCTCTTAATTCTTGATTTCTTAAAAATGGAAACACATAAGAGAAAATTTATGCTTAGCGAATCGTATACTTATATTTTGTTTAGAAGACCAGTTATTTTCAAAAGTGTAAATTAATATTATTTGTGTTTAATACATTATATCAGACGGTCACAAGTAAGGAGTACCACAAGGAACTGGGGAAAAAGAGAAATGGATGGCCGCAATATACCAATCTTAGGATTGTATTTTACAAAATAATGACTTTAAAGGCGTCCTAAGTGGGTTTGATAAATTATTAATGGGCGTGGACCGAATAATTTGCATCACTATGTCCCTGTGGATAGTAGCGCTGACGTGAGACGTTTTCAAGGCGTACTGAAGGACGTGCTATGACTAAATAATGAACAATTCATGGGCAAAGATGTTGATTCATGAAATACACTTGATGAATATACATTATACACCCGATTGGAGCGGAGTCGGTCCTGAGTCGATAGTTCACAATGACTCGTGGAAAAGTAGAAAATGAATCGAATAATGTTTTCTCGGGATTATAAGAACTAGATAGAGAAATACTTCTCGATTAGTGATCATTACAATTTTTATTTTCAATGGCAACTTCATAAAACCGATTTTTTAGAAGAATTTAACATATTTTGTGCACTGCGTCGATTGGTTTCATATTTTATCCATGAACATCAAAATAAAATTTTCAGAACCTTGGCTTATACATATTTTTTATCAATAAACCCTCGAAGTGTACAAAACTATACGTGGCCCAGAAATACAAATAGTTTCAGCAACGATTTCAAGTTGAGATCTAGTGAAATGATGAACTATAAATAGGTAAAACTGATGAATTCAAAATAACTGTGTGAAATCTTTCCATTACGGAAAATATCACGGAAAATATGGTAACTAACATTTTGATAACTACGTTATGATACCTGGGTCGTGCTTTTTCAAATATATTAGTGAACCTAACAAAGTTTATTCTCTCTTTTTCCACGATAAATAGGTATTCAAATCAATTGAATCACATTTTCAGAAAGTTTTTTTGATCCATTAAAAAAAGGCGCTAAGATACATCATAAGGAATTATGCTACATTAAAATGGGTAAGCTTGGCATAATACGGCATTAAATACTTACCAATGAAACGATGTAATATATCTAACACTCTACGATGATAGGTGATGTGATGCGCCTTTTAAGACGTATTAACGTTTCATAAGGTGCCTGTAAGGCGCTTCATTATAGAGGGGTGGAGAGTAATTGCGTCACGAAATTTTAACCCTTGATAATTGATGTCCGTAGGAACCAAAATCACTGATGATGTTTACGTCGAAAACCCACCATTTTTATACAACAGAAACTTTGAGCCAACCGCTCCGATTGGCCGCGAGTCCGCCATGTTACCGGATTCTCTGGACAACTCATGACGTCGAATGCTTAGCCTTCCGGAAATTAACTGATTTGTGTTACACCGCATCCTTGTTCATTAGGAGCTCAAAGAAAATATAGACAACACAGATTTTCGGCTTCAGCCAAGATTGAAATGACAAAATATGAGACCAAAAGATGGTAATAATGGGTCTGATTGGCTGGCTATAAAGATGGTCTTTGTACACACCTTGCTCATTTCCATTGGAAATTTTATTTCCAATAACTTTTTTAAGTATCAGGATATTAATAAAACCCACAAACAAGCATGCTTTTTTCTACCTTTTACCATTTACTACAAAAAACTTGAGTTGGTGTTACCATTTTGGCATCGGTTAGGTGGCGCTGGCACAGCTCAGCAGCGCTTTTGCATATATTTAATCTGAGACATCAAAACAGTGACCTTCTGATAATTTCATTGAATTTGCGAGAAAATTTAGCAGAGAACTTTCGTAGCTTCAGAATTTTTTTCAGTCAACATAACCCCATTATGTGATGGACTGACCCGGACCCGACCAGAAGGACCTGACAAAACCTGAAGATACTGGATATATTTCCGGCGAAACAGTCGCCATCAGTCATCAAACAACGTAATAGATACCCGGAAACCACGATAGCATTGACAAGTCACCGCGGAAGCCTTCACAAAAATCATAACCCCATTTTAAGCGTCATGACGCAAAACACTAAATTTTTCCTGAATTCTTTGGAAAGACGTTCAATCTCCTTTTAATTAAGCCAAAAGCCTTTTTAATGTAAATGTAACACGTCTGGGCCAAATTTCTCGTTCAAGATGCTGGAGAATGGAAAGCTGGCGAATCCATACGCATATGTTTCCTATGAAGGCCTGTTTACACGATACATTATCACGTACGAGTTAATGTCTAATTGCCTGAATGATTTTGTGATCCACAACGGAATATGTACGAATGCATGAACCAAATTAGAAGAGCATCTATTTTCTACACATTCGTTCGCACAATTTGGGTGGTTACACCGCGCATTTTGGCGTACATTCTCGCGTACATACATTTAGACATTAATTCGTAGGGGTAAGTGAACCATGTAAACGTGCCTTTAAGGAAGGCAGAGACAACGCTACCTCCGTAACACACTGCAGTGAATAGATAGGGGCATTTAAATTCATTGAATGTGTGCGGAAGATTTCAAAGTTGGCTACAAATATCGTGAAAATTAGCCCTTCGATACCACCCATTTTGGCGTTCATTCTCGCGATCATACATTGAGACATTAACTCGCACGTGTGTAATGTATAGTGTCAACAGACCTTGAGATTTGCAGAACCGAATCATTCACTTGGACCAGTTCTCGCACGAGCCGAATCATCGGAACGGATCAAAATTCCCACCCCTAGCTGGCTGGCACCCACAGCGAGAGGCGGGCGGCGGCAGCAGCTCTTCGCCCCGTCCCCCTCTCCCTCCTCCGCCGGGGAGATTGAGCGGGAAGACAAGGGGCGACAGAGGGCGCTGTGTGTGTGAGTGGAGGGGCCACGGAGGCTGGATGCGGAGGAGGGGACTCCTCCTCACGGCGGCAGCGGAGGTGAGCGAGGGTGAAAAGGGGTGTTTTCTTTTATTTTACGATGGCGGGAAAGGGTGAGGAAAAGGAGAAGGGAAAAACAGATAATAGGGTTGATTCGAATAAATGTATTTTACGACTGTGTACGCGGGTCCGCATAAGTTGTCCTCGTAAACGCAAGACGTATACAAATGCAAACCATCATTTGTGATACCAGACCTTAACCGTTATTGGCCTCACTTAGCTAGTATACGATTAAAATTCATGAAAAAATCACAATGATCTAAACGCAGTACTCAATTGCTAGGCAATGATGAATTACTGATCAATAATTAATTGCTGGTCAATAATGCATTGCTAGACAATAATGAATTGGTAAAAAATAATGAATCGCAATACAATAATCTATTGCTATACAATAACCCATTGCTAGACAATAATGAATTGCAAGATAATAATGCATTGCTAGAAAATAGGGACTATGTCTCGGTGAAGGTACTTGTAGGCGGGTAAGAGATAATGCCAATGTCGATCTCAAAAGAGAGGAATTGGAGAAAGTGAAGTAATTAACCCACGTAGAAAGCGCGATTGCCTGCGATGTAAGAAGCACAGCAAATACAAAGTCTGATATATCGCGAGCTTAGGCATCGTTCACGACGAACCCGCTCCAAGAGATTTAGAATGGCGACGAGGAAACAGTACGTGAAATAAATCTTGTGGACAGTGGCACTCTCCGGATGAGAAACATGCACAATCGGAAAAGCACACCAGAAAACTCTGGAAGCCTTCAAGATATGGCGCTAGGGGAGGTGTGCTGAAGATGGATGGATGGATAGGGTGAAAAACGAGGAGGTTCGCCGAAGAAAATAAGAAAAGGGACCTGTGGGGTACAATACGACGTCGGTGGATAAGCCTCTTCTTAAGATATAGCAATTACGAGGGAAATATGATGGAGAGAAAAGTGAAGTAAAAGTCCCTCGAGGAAGACCAAGCGATAAGTACTTGGGCCATATAGCGGAGGACACATGGACGAAGAATATCAGGGAAGCTTGGGAAAGGGACAACTAAAAGATTGCCCATCTTAAAATCGCAGCACTACGAATGAACGAATGGCAATAGAATCTTGCAGTCAAAGAAAAACACAAGGATTTCGGTCACAAAACGAGACATGAGTTACAGAGGAAAATAACTGACAGAGAAGTCGTTAAAATAAAACAAAAAGGGGCACGAATTAGCGTCAAGTTGAGAAGATATTAGAAAAGAGGATATAATCAATAAGGATGAACTGACCAAAAATGTCTCGAATGTGACTGTATACGAGATTAAATATTTCTTCGGGCTGTCCTTTTGACACACACATTTTCACATTCTCTCTTTTCATCATGAGTGATAATGTGCGAAACTTTCCTTTATACTGAGACTCATAAGTGGGATCCATATTTGCAGTTGGATGCGACTATTATCTGACTTCACTATTTAATGGGATGGAAGATGCACGACAAATATAAAGAGCCGAGTCGAATAGTTTACGCATAAGACCGCAACCATCTAAAAAAGGCCATTACTTTAGCCAAAGAAGATAAGATGGAGACAACAGAAAACCGGTAAGAAAAAAAATTCGTTTGGACTGAGGCACTCCACAGATCGGGAGATTGGAAAAGCGGAACAGAAAAGAAGAGAAGCCTGTGATACCTTGTACTTAAAAAGAATAGGGAGGCTCAAATTGACGGACAAGTCAGGCAAGAGAGGAGTAAAGGCAATAGCATCTTGCAGTCAAACAAAAACACAAGGATTTTGGTCACAAAACGAGACATGAGTTACACAGGAAAATAACTGACACAGAAGTCGTTAAAATGAAACAAAAAGGGAAACGAATTAGCGCCAAGTTGAGAAGATATTAGAAAAGAGCCAAAATAAATAAAAAGAATATGGGAATAATCACTCCACGAAAAATTAAAAATGTTATTGACAAACTTAAACAGCATCATAGGTCCATTCGTACGGTATCTAAGAAGAAATTACGAAATAGGAGCACGACCTGACACCAATAACCTAACCTCATACAGAAATCACATTATAAATAAATTGCGGAAAAGGAAAATGTAAATATTCCATATATTTTAAAGAAATTAATCGATAGCCAGCTAATTTCTCACTGACGCTGCAGAAAAATACGATGGAGAAGAAAATATCAGAAACGATGTAGAAGAACTGGGGATGACAATAAACGACGCTCATTGGTGCATGCGTAGTGGGTCAGTTACTAGGTAGTTCGGTTCCTACCTGTACGTCTGAAAGATACGCATTAATTCTCAACGAAAGGGGATTCGGGAGGGTTTCGCTCGGATAACAAGAAATAAACTGCATATGTGAAGCGCCAAGTAATCCAATAGTGTAAATGCCACATAATCATATGGTAGTTGTAAGTGAAGAAAATTCATAAATTGCAAACAGCGCACAATTTATATACATGACATTTATCGTCTGGCTATTCTAATGACAACATTCTAAGAAAATGTCGCGCAAAATAGGGCAATAGATTAGAGAAGAATATTCACTTACGGAGAATACCATTTTGACGAAGACTCGATATACGTACATTCGCGGGGATTACATGGAAAACAAACAATTGGAGGATGGCGAGCTTTATGAAACAAAATTAATACAGCATAAAAATATTTTTTTATATAGAACGACGTTTTTTATGTGCGATCAGAAAGGAATAAAAGTAACTTTTTGTTCAGTGAATTTTTCAATTAACTTTGATGTAAACCAATTTGTCGTTATGACTATCATTCTCGTTCCTTAACATTATCACAGAACCGCCATCGGATTTTGGCGGCAATGCTTTTAACTAATCTCCATTTTAAATTTTTAATTCTGAATAACAATGGAGATACATTAAAAATAACAATTAGAGTGTTATACTATTTTATTGTAACATGGTTCTGAGTTATCCTGAAAATTTCAGCAGGCTAGCTACTCGGAAAGAACGTTAAAATTGAGTTAATTTTAACCTTTTAACACGGACCAACCCGGACAGGATGACAAACAACAAAGTGAGAATAAAACACGTTATAAAAATACAGAAAATGTCACAAAAAAATTGGATCCGAAAAGAGATAATTCATTCCTCGCTAGTCATCCTAAGGTTGGCACATTAACTAGTTCATGACTAGTGTCGGTGTACGTACTTAAATGGGCGGAGGCATGGACACATTTTAAGGAACACCAACGGAAAAGGTCGGCGAAATAACTGTTTCGAGACTAAAACGCAAAGAGGGTAGATGTGGATCAAAATACAAACTAAAAAGGTGACTAGTAAGATACAGTTTCAGTAACCCGGAAAAAAAGTTGACAGGTAGGTGCTTGGAGGAGGCCGAAATCTTAGGTCATTTTCGGCACAGAATGGTGGAAGGAAACCAGGCGCCGGAAATACAGTGCTTTTAACGAAAGGCTCAGAAGGGCTGACGGATTAGCGCTGAATTTGAAATGCCCACCAGAAACCACACAAGCAGGGACCGGATAGTCTCCGACAATATATCTGCCTCAGCCGGGATTTGAACCCGGGAAAATGAGGCGAGAGGCCTTTACACTCTAGCGACTACACCGAACTCCTCGCATAAAATACTTAACATCCGTTCTCGGACCCATATAAACTAATAAAGATAAATTTAACATATGGCGTAGTTCGGGATGGGATTTTTTGTTTCAGAAATAAAATGATCACGGATTAGTCACAGTGTGGCAGGAAGTTGCTGTTTTCTGCGGTACAAGAATAAATAAATAAATAAAGTTTACCGAAAAAAAACTTATTAAAAAGACGGAGCTAACTTATAGGACACATCTTGAGACATGATGGCCTAATGAAGACAATCCTCGAGGGACATGTGGATGGAAAGAATGGAAAAGGAAGACCTCGAATGGAACAGGTAAAACAGGATGTTAAAGAGAAGAGATACGTAGGTGTGAAAAGATAAGCTGATAGAAGAATTGAGTGGAGAGCTCCGTCGAACCAATCTTAGAATTGTTGACCATTGATGATGATAATGACGGAAGAGAGCATAGGGGAGCACCACCCAAGGAACAATCATCATTCTATGACAAAAACACAGGTCGCTTTTGGCACAAAATATAACAGTCTTGGAGCACCAGCACCAGCCTTTCAGGGTACCATGTAGCCGTAAATATTATTTCATGTACGTAAGTTAACAACCGGAAGGTCACTCTAAATATCTTTAAAGTTTGTCGCTATTCCCAATTTGCTTGCCAGGTTTTCTTGTTTTTGGTTTCAGGAATAAAATGATCACGGATATTTCACAGTGTGCCAGGAAGGTAAATTATGGGGAGGGGATGTAGTAGGTAAGGAAGGCATATTTTGGGGTTTTGTGGCTTGCCATTAATTTGAGGTTCGTACACCCATAGATAAGTAAGAGCTTTATTTTCATTTTGGGCCAGAGCTTTATCATTTATTTTAGGTTTGCTTATAATTGAGGGGGTTAGAAGAAAAGGGGTACAAGTGATATTTTTGGCTACATAGAGTTAGGCACAGAAATTAGGTAAAGAAAACAAAAGAGATCAACTAAATATTTAGAAGCGCATTTGATTTTCCACTCGATATCAGGACAGCACAGAGAATCACTCTTATCCCATGGTCACCAAAGAGTTGTAGTGATCTTGGCCTTGTTTTTGTGCATTTCTTTTATCAACTTCTGTTCCTAATTCTGTTTAGAAAAAAAATCACTTGTACCCCTTAACTTTTCACTCCAACAATTCGGTGAGGGCGGAGCTAATCCCGCAAGTCCTTTTGTAAGTCACGATTCCTGATGAACCAGGACAACACCGCTACTTTTCTGATCAGCTTGTTCTCGGTGATTTGTATCCTCTGCAGAAGGATTTTGGTAGCCAAACCGATGATGCATTAGTGAAAACATACGCGAGGGTGCATTGAGAGTCCTGGTAAAATGGAAAAGGCGGCAAAAGGGTGCGGGAAGACTCCAGGGTTGTGTGGTGCAGACCCTGGATGGAGCGCGCTTCACGGGTGTACTGTAAACCCTCCCTCGCCCCGCCCGCCATCCCGAAAAGCATCCCCATGAACCTCCCTCCACCCCCCTCATTCCCTCCCCTCTCTGGGCGCACCTTTTAAAACGCTGGGAGAGAGAGAGGATAGTAGTCCGCCTGCGTCGAAAGGAGTGACGTCACGAGGAGGAGGGAAAAAGTGGGAGGATGGCGAAGGGAGGGGAGGGTATGGGGATGCAAGAGAAGAAGGGAGGAGTAGGGGAGGAAAGTAGGGAGGGGAGGAGCCATGACGTCAAGTTGTGGAGTCCGAATGGATCAATGACGTTTCTAATGTCACCTCTCATGGGAGTGCGGCGGGGGGTGCCTCGCGGTTTTGAAGGAAGAAAAGGCGAGGTTAGTTTCGCGATGTGCTTTACAAGCCAAGAATTTTCATTCCAAATAGTATTACGGTTTTTTTATTTCAAATGGAATCTAAAAATGTACTGAGCCCAATTATATCCAAGAAGGTAAACACGAGATAATCATGCATTGTAAAAATGCCGCAGGAAACCAACACAAATAAGTCCCCTTCGCAAAAATTGATGAGGCACTGCATAGGAGCGTTTGCTGGTTCACAGCTTCAATCGGCGTAACTCCGCTAGAAATTGTCGTTTTCTGAGAAAAAAGACAAAGTCTCTAAAATCAGAAAATATCAATAAAGGTAATAAATTTAAAAAAAAGTAATTTGAATTATAGAAAGCCCTCTCAAATTTATTTCACCAATGGTGGCTGTGATTGGTGGAATTTTTCATCTTTAGGCACGGATCGAGCTAAATCAAGTTGCAGAGAATGGGGCGAACTTTAACCTCACCTGTCATCACCAACCTTCGGGTTGCATCACTGAGCAAGTGAGAGTATTTAGGCCAGTGCATTTGTATGTAACTCAAGATGGTACGACGCACGATTTGCGGGAGTTCACACCACTCGCCCAGATATCGTAAAAAAAATAAAATCGCGACAATTACGTCTATACCCCATACTCCATGTGGGTGAAAACTTACTCCGTGTCGAATACTCATAATGTAGCTCGAGATACCCGATGTAGACGTAGAACGTTGGTAATGCACGTGACGGATGAGCTTACTCCCGACTGTCCTGCGAGTGTGAATTTCGCACATTCATAATTCAGCGTAGGGGGCCAGTTCTCTTCCCTGGACCAGTAAGCTCCGCGAGGACTATAGTTTGGCATAATCTAAGGCTTCATCAGGATTCGGACTATTGGGGTCCTCAACAGCCAAAATCTGTACATCCGTGGCCACCAAACTTTCCACAGCCTATTAAATGATCGAATAAAAAACGCGAATGCAAGAAGGAGAAACATAACCACAATACGATTAATAAGTAATTGAAGTTATTTTAAATTTGAGGAGCTGAAAACGCAAGATGCATCACAACCATTAAAGTACTCCAATTTATTAAATCAGCGCAGGAACAATATGAACAAGCACATTTCAGTAAAAATAAATTTAAACATTGTTTTTAGAAAAAAATCCATTTTCAAGTCAAGAATATTCCTCCAAGCGCAGATGAATCAAACGCCAGGTGGGTTTTGACCGGTCCAATCAGTCAACCAAAACATATTAACCGTATAATTGCAGTATTGAAGGGAATCTCGAAAGAAATCGATAGGAAAATATTTTCATCAAATTATCGAAAAGAGTGCAATCAAAGGGAAGAGATTCTTTGATTTATACACATGATATATGAAGAATAAAAAGACGGTTGATTATATAAAACGACAAGGAAAATGAAAAATTTGGGTACACCTTAAGAACTAGGCAATTTAGAATTGAAAATCAAACGGGTGTATGCAGCAACAAATGTACCGCAAGGAAGGGTGTGTGGATCTTGCTGCGACTAGAAAACTACCCGTGCAGTTTGGAACATTTAAATATTACACGAGGTTGAAAAATTAGTACAGATACGCAAGAAAATTAAACAGAATAATGTTATGCTATGATAATGTTGTAAGTGAATTGAGGTCTAAAACATTTTTTACCGTAATTAGGAAGTAGAGATTTTCAATATGGCTACCGCATCGCAGGAATGACATTTTATTAATTCTCTTAAATTAAGTCCTCCCCGCATATATCCCTACTCAATGTTTATATGAAAGAAAAGTATTTAAAGAATAAGAGTATTTAAAAGAATATCTTGCATGATATGCGGCACGAGGAGGTGGAAGTTCTTAATACTAGTCAATGCAATCATCAATGCAATCTATTTTCACAGGATTTATTCGTACACAACACGTTTCGTTGTTACAAGAGCATCATAAACTGAACAAAAGTGCCACTCCATAATTTTGCTGTAAAAACGCAAAGCAACATTATCAAGTGGCACTTTTTAGCAACGAAACGCGCTGTGTTCGAATACATCCTGTGGAAATATTGCCGTTTCATTTCACTAGTATTAAGAACTTTCTCCACCTCGTGACGCACACGATACAAGATTTTATCTTAGGTATTCTTCACCTAATTTTATTCCCGTAACCATGAAGTAGGGCTGTAGCATTTTTGTTGCATCCATTATCAAGTGCCACTTTTGTTCAGTAGATAATGTTGCATTAATGTTGCATTGCTCTCTCTCTCCTCTTTTCGGGGGAAGCTCAATTAAATGGTTTTTTCCTAATGAGCTGTGGGAGCTGGAAGGAAAAGAAGTCTCCAACAGCAGCAGTCCCTCGGACGGAGACCGTTCACGAAATACGTCCGACGTGACACGTCTGTGTGGTGGACAAGGTACGGCGTTGAGAGGGGAGAAGTTGGAGAGGAAGTGGGGTTTATATACATGTTTATTAAAGCACGTAACACGAAGGAAGGTAGTGGACGACTGCACTGGAGAGAAAAATATATAAAAATAAACAAATAAAATACGTTCGTAAAAAATAAAATTTTAAAAATAAATACGCCCGGCACCCTTCAAACCTCTATTTCTGTCACCTTGGTAATTTGAAAGGAACGGGAGTAAGAGCTACCCCTGTTTACATAATTCTCTCGATTCGGTCACCGGGATTCGTCCGTTGAAGTGCGTTATTTTTAACATTTGAGAATGAACTACTTATCGTTCGTTCAAGTGACAAGGAGGGACCTTCAAGGTGAGAAGATGAAATAGGAAGGCGACATGGTATTTATGGTATCAAGATTTTACGGCCTTGATACTCCTACCCCAGTTAATATATCGCATAATTGTGTATAAATACATCTGTGCATATACAAGTAACAAAATGTGTAGGAATACAAATTTTCTGTAGGGATACGATTTTAAGAAAATTGTAAAAATGGTAAAATATTTCAATTGACTCTGGGATCAGTATTAATATTGGCATCATGGGTAACCTGTAATAATATTTGTATCATGTTTTTCACTCATACCCCCCAAGATTACTTAATCTGTTTTTTCTATTTAATAACACTAATCTATCCCATAAATTGAATAAGCATTACGTTATGCTTTACAAGTCCATAAATGAATATATACAAATGAGAATTCAACCTCTCCCCTACGCATTCAGAGACAGAGTTAATCCACCAGAGAAGTTTACTTTCAGTCGTTTAAAATTAATAGAACGCAAGTAGATAGGAGAT
Organism: Ischnura elegans; assembly: GCF_921293095.1. Taxonomy (NCBI): domain Eukaryota; kingdom Metazoa; phylum Arthropoda; class Insecta; order Odonata; family Coenagrionidae; genus Ischnura; species Ischnura elegans. Next base: position 81,887,615 of record NC_060250.1, read on the forward strand.
GCATTTTAATAATATTAAGGTTAACTTTATATTTAAGCGGTATTAATATAAACTACGATATTGAATAATTTTCAAATATACTGTAACTAGGGTGTTCCAGGAGGAATCTGCAAAACTTCAGGAGGTGGGAGGGGAGACAATTTTAAGTATTTTTGTCCTATAAACATGGGGTCGCAACTCCCTAGTTACTGAGCTATGGCAACGCAAGCACTTTTCTGGATGCACTTTGCAGTTACCATGAAAACGGCTTTTCTTGGGTATCCAGCCTTTTCGACATTTTCGACATTTTTCGGCAATACTCTGGATTTTTAAGAATATTAAATAATTAAGCTTGAACGAAAATGTGCGATTATCACTGTCTGGATCAATTAATCTCAAAATGGTTGAGATTGCGCAATCATGTTGTTGGTACTCGCTCAAATCTCTCGTTCAATTAAGCTCAAAGATTAACATTTTCAGACAATTATAATCAAACATTTTCGTACAAAATTAATTATTGCATGTCCTAAAAAATCAATGGGATTTAATAAAATTTCTAAGAGGCTGGATACCTAAGAAAAACAGTTTTTCTGCCGTAACCGTAACTGCAAAGTGAATCTAAAAAAAATGTATGATCTTAGATTTTCCCAGCGTATCAGTTGCAAAAAAGTTTCTCGGGTTTTCCACCGGTTGAACCGAGAAACTTTTCTGCAACTAAAAAACCAATGCTTGCGTTGCCATAGCTCGGTAAGAGAGGAGTTATTCTACCATATTTATGGACTAAAAATGCTTAAAATTGTCTCCCCTACTACCTCCTGCAGTATTTAAGATCCCGGCAGAAACACCATTCAATCCATTTTATAATATGTAGTGGGCACACGTGGCAAAATACAGACACGCCATGTTGACCGTCACTTGAGAGAAAATCGACCAGAAACACCGGGATCTTTGGGCGGAAACGATGTCCCCTCAAAAGATCCAACGCGACCTCAAAGGTTACGGTATTAGCCATAAAGGGTTTTAGCCTCCGATGAAAAATAAATTTGAGGCATTTTTCACGAGGGATCAGCTGCGTTCACGTTAAAATTTTTGAGGTTTTTGGCCTTTTTCGGAAAATCCCTACGGAAAGGTCAAAACCTTGGTTTCATCGAGAAAACGTTGGAGAAAAAGAGATCATATCCTACACGACACGATTAACATTTTGTCGTCGTGCCTCACTGTAATTAGTAACATGTTTAAAAAAATCATCAAGGGTGACGTCGTGATGAGACGGAATGATAGTGAAACAGTCAACCCGATCGGTCACCGAAGAGTAAGCACTAGATAATGTACTCCTTTTTTATTTGTTTGATGAGTAATTACAATATTTCCAACGGATTTCCAAAGGACGAAATTCTGGGGAAATACCGCAATATTTGATTCAACTAATTTTAAGAAATTCCACCCGATCGTGCCGCATATCATATTAGATAATACTCTTTTATCGCAGAGTTGTTTATCGGCCTAAAAAGGGAAGACATACAGATAAAGGATTTGATTGGGCACAAAAAAAACTATGGTTGATACGGTAAACAGAGAGGCGATACAAAAGATAACGATGAAGCAAAATAACAAACTATACCATTTTGTAAATTGGATTCGGGGTATCATCATAATTGTGACGAAAACATTCTAGACATTTTCAAGACTTTTTGAGACGTATATAAAAATAAAAAGAACGACACTATTATTTTGATGCATAAAAAGAAAATATAGGAACGATCACTGATCCATTTAATTCATTTTTAAAGATTTAAACACGGGAATTGCAGGTAAATATGGTTATCAAACGATAATATTTAAATTAGGGACATTAAATTCACTTTGTACGCCCCACACTGACAAGTGACTTGTGAGTATTTATTAATACGGCCATAGTTTCGATATAATCGATTTCCATCCAAATTTCGATACAATCACAGTTGCGATTATCGAGGTAATGACATGACCGTATCAAAGCCCTTGTTGGTGTTAATAAATATTTAGGGTGGGACGTTTAAAGTGAATTTTATTTCACCATATCGTCGTTTCAAAAAGTAAATCTAAAAACCTAAAACGACTTTTAAGTTATTTCATTTCCATAAAAGACCTATTTCACATTATGACTTAATACTTTTGGTATAAACCCATTATTTACTATCAATATATTTCGATAATTTTGCGTAAAAGCAGCCAACTTATTCCCATAGAGAACAATTTTCAATAATGAAAATAACTCACAGGATACTTAAAATGAAAAAAAATCTATAATTTTTGCAAGAACAACATTTTAAGGAAGCATAAACTGAATTTAAAAAGTATCAGGGAAGGGGTAACAGCTTTGTGCACGGTAATGCGCAGGAAAGTAAAACTTAAAAATCGTGAACTATCCAGTACTGATCGATGAACTACGTCACTAAAAGGCGATAACGTATTGCCTGCTTAATGCCATTTATGGAGGTAAGACCGTTCATTCAGCGATGCATCACATTGCAACCTCTTACGCTTTCCTTCGAATATATTTATCATAGAATATAACATATTTAATAATATATCTTTTTTGAAAATTTCCCTACGTTGTTCCTTCATTTTCCGACCCGTAAACTCCCCAGGTGGAAACCCTTCCCTTACTGTATTTGCACGGGCGAAGCTTAAGAAATCTAAGTGGGCTTTTGGCCCAAGGCAGCGAAAGTATGTAGTAAGTGACAGCATCACAACTGAATGGTATTATTTCATTACTCTCATATAAATTCACCAGCGTCTATAAACTTTATAATGTCTTGACCCATCTCTCCGTCTCTGGGTCATTAGCTGTTACTCGAAACTATTCGGAAGCGAAAGCGTAATTCAAAAAAGATAGAACCCAAAACAAGACAATCGTATTTTTATTAAAAATGCCAGGCGTTTAAAAATGAATGGCGGGGTTTCAACGCTTAATAATATGTATATCACTTAACTTACCGCTATAAACAATGCGTCGAGTGAAAGAGCAACTAAAACAGTTTTATTTATTGGCAACCATGCGCATGTGCACCTAATGTTTCCGCCGCCATCCACTAGAAAGCGCTAGTGTAAAAATGGTGACTAGTGAACAGAAAGCTTTTTGCGTTTTACAATTTACGAAGACGGAATCTGTGGTTACTGTGCAACATGCAGACCGTATTACGTTCAGTTGTGATCTTGCAGTAGATAATAACATCCGTGCCTCCACTGCTAGCTGATCTTTCTGAATTAAACAGGATTGAAGCAGCTGCAACAAATTTTACGCGAGAGAAACAGATCAACGTTCAGGAAGAACCCGCATATTGTTCGCTTGACCTGTTCCGTATGACGAATGGTGCTCAAATTGAGCAGCAACTTGCAGGCTTTTACGTATAACTGTTTCAGTTGCTCTTTCATTTGATGTATGACTTATGTTTAGTGCAATACATTTAAGAAAGTGTTAAACCCCGCTATTCGTTTCGAAACACCAGGCACATTTAATTTGAGTAATTCACGTAATTTATTCGAAACAAAATTTTTAGGGTTATTAGCCTTTGCACCTAAAAAAAGCAGATAAAATTGAAATGTATTCTCCCTATCTCTGCCTCCATCCGAGCGTTATTCAGAGACATTTTCACGAACAATGAGGACACGCACGCCCTCTAGATGAAAGAGAGAAAAGAGGAGGAGGCGAGCTGCAACTTTGGTGAGAGATTCTCCTCGCCAGGCACAAATAACCCGAGAGAGCTTTGTTTGCGGGTTTCCCGCGTTCGCGGCCTAATATCTCTTTGCTTACGAGCTAATATATATCCGTCTCTTATCTCCGGCAAACGTGCCGTGGCTCTTCATTACCACACCGAAATTGTCCCACTCCTTCCATATCCCCCCTGCACGCTGCATGTTTGGCGCCCGTGGATTTTTCACACCGGGCCCCAGACTCATGCCACGCATAGGTTTTTTTGATTGATTTGGTTTATCGCGGGGATGAAAGTGAGCTAGCGGATAAGGAGGTTGTAAACAGGGATATATATTCCGCGTCTGGAGCTGGACTCGTCCCGAGGACAAGTGCCCTTGCCTGATGACGCACGCAGCGCATACACGTCGTAAATGATAACGCCGATATTACGAGTAGGAAACTCATGAATTGCCAGCGGAGATGGGTGCCCTTGAATATTTTCGAATATGAGATCCAACCGCTGTCTGCCTATACTAGCGTGTTCTCGAAATAAAATCACATGATTAGTGTTAAGACGAGCCACTAAAGCATACTTCCTGATCGACTTGAAATTAACCGGATACGGCAATTTTCGAAAATAATTAGGACATTCAAAGATAAAGAGTTATAGGATTGATTTCTTAGTGAAAAGATAGAGACGAACGACGAAAATATTGAAATTATAAGATGATTATACCACGCGAAGTCGAATTACCACTATTTACCGTACTCCGAATGGTATTAGTTGACAATTCACTTTATGATAAAAGTATGACTCCCTACAAAATTCTAAAATAAAACATAAAATTAGGGATATATTGGTTCCCGTTTTTTTCGGTTCCGGTTTACCAGCCCAATTTTCAAGAGCAATAAACATTTTTTGCCTGAATGTTGCTTTATCACCGATATAATCAATTTCATTCAATGTATAATCTAAATAGGAAAGATTACCATCCTAAATACATTGGTTCCAGGCACCCGTTCCAAGTTTCTGTTCTTTTTTTAAGACTTTTATACAATATATTAAAGAAACTAGCGAAAATAAGAGGGGACAAATTTTCAGCCAACTTAAAAAAAAGCTTTAAATCTCTTACCAGCAAAATCACACGCTCAACAACATTATGAACACCATCGTTGATATTGTGGGAGAATCATTCTGAAACAGCGGACACAGATGGAGATCCTGTAATGAAAGATGGTGAACACAAATTAATGACTATATTCGCAAATAATATCTTTATGATGAAACATGTAGAAAAAAAAACATTATTGGCCAACACCACACTAAAAAACTATTAATGAGATTTTGAAATAATGAAACTGGAGAATATGTTATAGGTCCAAACAATGTCATTACTAATGTAGATACTCATAAATAATAATACAGCAATAAGCATGCCAAAAACTCGTAAGTAATCTCGTCGTTAACGACAACTACCCTCATTCTGCGCTTCTTACTCACAAAAATTTTAATGCTATCATTTTTTATAAAATTCTAAATAATATAGACCTCAGAAATAAAAGGGAAAAAACGATATGTATAGAGGGAGTGTCTATTAACGAGAAGCATCCATCCCGTTCGACATTTCTATAAGAATACGTATAACCAGCTTAATATTTCCACTAAAATCATGAAATTTTCATTAATTAAAAATTATCAAGCATAAAGAGTTAACTCTATTTATCATTTGCCTATTTTTTATATTTCCTTACACATTTGAGGTAATACGAAGGTGAAATTTTCAAACTATACCTCTATATTACTTCAAATAATTTTGTTTTGCTACAGATAGAGGCTAATGATGAAAAGCATTAATTCTACATGCCTATCTTAAAAATATCAAAAGAATAGACTAAATATTAAACGTTAAATACGTGGCAAAAATTACAACAGGTCGAGTGAGAGTGATGCGCCCAGTGAACTCTCGCACATCTTACAAGACATCTTCATAATAAATCATTATTAATGCCCCAAATAATCATTTTCAGAATTTATATTTTACTTTTCAAGTTAAAATCACTACCTTTCGTAAAAACCCAACGAAGCCAGTGGAAATTAAGCGAACTAATTGCGGAAGAATATGAAACAATTACTCGCAAATTAATAAATTATTGGACAAAAATTATCCCTAACAAACAACCACAAAGCATTCGGCCGACCAGAGAGAGAGAGAATTCAAAATGACGAGAATCTAGCTTAGCGCGTCGTATCGCCAGATTTCCGAGAAGACAGCGCAGTAAACAATTCGATCCGTCGACAGAGGTATGTTCGGGCTCCCGGCAATTTCAACGATAAAAAAAGAGACGTTAAGCTGAGCAACGTACGTGTTCCCAGTCCGCTTCTCGTGCGGATCAACCCGAGGGATTAATGAATTCGACTTCGCGAGCCCGGAACCCTACATAATGCATCGACCAACAAGTGGCAAACCTTCGGCGCAGATTACGAGCTTGAGCCATGAATAAAATGCGCAAAATCCGAGGTGCATCATTTATAAAACCATCGCCCTCCGCCTTTTCCGAACCAAATCCTAGCCCTGAGAGATGCTACCTACGTCTTCGTTCGCCAAGATTATGAACGGAATAGAAAAAAAAACTCGCGGAATTGAAAAATCAGAGACGGCTTGGGAACTTCAAAGGGTCCAAGACAGAAGTAGCGTTGGGAAAATCGATTACGATTGAAATCGAAAATTTTTAATCGTCAAAGATCGAGGAAATTGAGATCGATGCATGATCGTACAGTTTCGATCCAAACTCGATTTTTCGTCTACGATCTCGACAATTTCGTTTTGTCTCACCTGCTCCAGTATTGTTCTATGATAACATCATCCGTCCCGAATGAAATACTTTTCTCTAAGGCCGGCAAAATTGGAAAGGCTCGCTCTCGGACATTAAGAGAGCACTATTTCATTTTTTAAAAAGTCAGCGGAGCCAAATGGTTCCAAACGGTGATCCCAAAACTTAAATCAATGTGCATTTCTAAATTTGTACTACAAATAAATCAATTGTGTGCCATGACTACATTTTTTTACTACTCTAATGTGTATTTTGAGTGTATTTCGAATGATAAATAAACATGTTTTTGTACGAACTTTTTTTTTCAAAAGAAGAACCGTAGATTTTTTCGATTAATCTATAAATTAGCTTAAACTTCGATTTTCGTAGAGAAGTCAAGCTTTTCGTTTCGGTTAAAGATCGAATGCTCGAAAAATCGATTACGAGTTACATTTTTCCCTCACTACACAGGAGCCTCCACTATCCTTCAGTGTAATTTCTGCTTTAAGACCCATTCACAACAACTTAAAAAGGAATAACTTGACTTGTCAATTCAGCATTTTCCATCTCTTTCCGCGTATGCAGACAAAGAGGCAACAGTTTCGCCAGCTTTCCTGCTGGCGTTATCCGGTGAAGAAACTGCTTTGAATCTATAAAATACGCGGACGGAGCCCTAAAATGCTGAATGCATCCATTAAACGCCGCGGAAATCTGCGAAAGAGCATAAATTCACATATTATGACCTAAACAGAGAAACCTATTCCATTAATCAAAGCTCTGACCGCGAATCAATTTTGGAGGACTCTCGATAGCAAACATAACTCTCCATGCACACAGCTGTCTTCACTATAACTGTCTTATCATAAGAGAAATTTGAGCGTTCCTCGGCTAATGACTACTCCAAGGCGAGTTGCGTCCGCTTATGTAGTTGTGAACCAACAGACGCCCTTTCCAAGTTTGAAACCCCATAGGTAAGCTAAGTTACTGAAAAAAAGGCTTTGGCATCTCGCAGAAAGTAAATGCAGAACGATCACTGTTATTGCTTCCTTTTCCATCGATAACATTTTTACTGTACCGACGAGTTCATTTCGATCGAATATTTTTTTCCAATTAATTTTACAATATGTTCAGAAAGTTAAAAAGGGTTCGTAAATATTCAACCTATATTCAAATTTTCAATCGCTAAATCTATCTAGGTTACATCAATGTTCGCATGACAGCGAAGTCACGTGGTTTTAGTTGTTTCATCGACTTAATGGTAAATGCACAGCCACATCGATTGTTCTTAAGGAATTGCATGTCAGTGGAGACGAGGCAATTGCATTTCCGATCAGACACGTAAACAGATACAACCCTATATGAACTACATCATTGAGGCAGTAAGTCCTAGTAACAACTCGGACCACTGGCATCACGTCACTTTAATTTTCTAATTTATGACATAGTTTTAGCTGGTTGTACTGGGATAGGCATGCGAATCACGAGGGATGTGACGCCATAGGTCCATAAGTTCATCGTGAACCGCTCAGATGTTGAGACCATCCATATTCAGCCCTTACAATGCATCTCCTGTTTACATCATCGAATATTTGCATAGGAAACAAAAGAGCGACGCGAAGTCGATGCGAAATAGTGTCAAGATCAATAATAAAGATCCTCTACCCGTAATAATTCAGGGGTATGTCGGGGAAGAATTACACAACAGGAATAATCCATCAAGCGTGAGAAATATTTTGAAGTGTAAACTAGAATATAATTTTGAATTTTATTTCGCAGCCGACCTCAGATTATATCCCTGCCATAGAGAACCTTGCAATATTCCTTATTCGAAAATGCATAAGGGAAAAACACAGACGCTAGTCAAACAAAACCACCTTATTCCCTTATTTCTTCGGAGGTAAGCAAAATGGTTGTTGACTTCCTTCCTGCGATGGGGTTCATCTCGAAAAACACCACTAGAGGGAGAGAAGAGGTACACGTTTGCGAAATACTCTCCAGCAATCTAGCATCCTGGCATTGATGAATAAAGATGTTCAGTTTTTCACCACACAAGAGATCGTAGGAGGGGAACACTGGCGCCACTCCAAAGCTGCGATGCCGATCTCAAAAGGCTGGAGGAAAATTAAAAGGACGAGAAAGAGAGAGGCGGAATACGAAAGGATCACTTGAATAAATACTTTCAACGCGCACTATTAGTAGAGGTACCGAATTTTCTCCAACCGAAATAATGGGTGCATTAGGGTGGGCCGAAAAATGGCTTTTTTCAGGATCAAATTTGCCCTATGTGGGAAAGTTGCCAAATAACATCAGGGTCTGAGATCCGAAATTTTTTCAAATTCGGATATTGTTAACCACTTTCGCCCGAGCCCCGCGTGGCACCTTTTAAATGTCAGGATTTGCATACACCCGAATTTTTTAAATCATTTTCACTCATCGTAAAACCATAAAATTCTTTGGATAAACTTTAAACTTCGTCAATATAGTCTTCAATACTATACTCATAATTTTTTATTACCAAAACGAGATTAGCTGTAACGATTTATTCTCAAAAGGTGAAGCCTCGAAAGTCAACCCGAATTTTCGTAAAATCTAAAACTTGAGTGATTTTCTTAAACGTAATACATAATAAAAATTATGACGAAATACTGTTTAAAACATTTCCAATCAGTCTCCTCACGTCAAAATTATAAATGAATTCTAACTTTCCACAAAAATTTTAATTTCTTGACCCTCTACAGTCATTTTCATGTGTCGTTCAGATAGAGGTCACATTTTTCGAATTATTCACGAAAAAGTAAAAAAATTATACTTGGAGGGGGGCTGATCTCATCTCACACCTCGAGCGCCAAGGGTTTTAGTGGTTCATTCATGAGGCTCAGCTCTTCCACTGTGAAAAAAATTGCGAAAACATGTTTTTTTCCCTCTAAAATCAGTTTTACCCAACACGACGTTAGGTTCAAAAGTGTACATAGCGACGCAGGAGATGGAATAATGTTTATTATGCCACATTCGCAGAGAATAAACGTTAAACTTGCTGTCAACCAACCACAGGTGTTTCACTTAGTACAGCATATAACAAACGATTGAAGTCCCAGTTTCAAGCCACTTCAACATAAGTCCCAGATCGTGAAAGAGATGGCGATTACTCCATTTCCTTCACGCTCTTTGCTTTTTAGCTTTACAATCTCCGATTTTCAGAGTTTACTCGAGCAAGTAGCTGATTCAGTTCGGTAGCAATAAACACAATGCGCCTATCATTCAACATGACAGCTTCCGAATCGCTTCTATATTTCAGGCGTTTAAATATTCCTTTACGCGGAATAAAAATACATAGAAGTCATTATTTAGGACACTGGGTTGTTTGCAGAAGTTTTTCCCTCACTATTCATGAAGTGACTTTAGTGAATATAGCTAATTAGAGAAGGATTGTTTATTTTTGTCCCTTCAAGAGTATGTTGCTGTTTCAATCTCTCCACTTAAACCTCAGGGAGATGAAAAACGTAGCAGGTACTCCTTTATATATCTGGAGACAAAATGCTGCCAAGCAAACATTTCTGGGGCAATTGAAAAATCCCCGAGGCTTTAATTGCCTCGGCATGCAATTAAAAGATGGCCGTCGGCGGAAAAAATAAGTGACGATATGAATATTATTACGACTTAATGGAAGAAAAAAAAATAATTTAAAATTTCCCAGACCCAGATGAGAATGTCACATTCACAAGGCCGCCACTCCAAAATATTTCGTTTCCTAGAGAGCGAATTAGTTTCACGATATTCTAAAATTTAGGAAAAAATATTTTTGAAAACTCTTCTCACTCTTACAGAAACAGTCCAATTCATGTTTTTCCACTCAAATATCTCAAGATTGAGAATGGAAAAGCAGTTCCGCAGGCGCCCTTAACTTGCCGCATAGCCCAAATTTTACGTAAACTTGGATCAAAATAATAATTACAAATTTATGAACAATAAAATATTTGAATAGAAAATACATCCGCTGAAATCGTCTCAATGCGTGACTGGTGAATAGGCACCACATTCCTCTAAACGTTATACTAAATTTTTAAAATCTGATCAGGGCTATTTGCCACATTACAACTATAAACTAAGCGTAGTCCATGAAGAAAATAATTTGCAGAGATAGAATGAACTGAAATTATCAGTATGAACATTCACAAGAAGGTTTTTCCATGGTATATGTTACTTTGTGAAAAACCGGAAAAAGAGGGGAAATGAGAGCCAAATAAAGCAAAACACAGGGGGAAATAAGGTAGAAGGGAAAATTTACTAAGGGAAGGATAGAAAGGGATAATTAGAAACCAGGGAGAAGCTTCTCCAACTTTTTTATAAAATTTAAAAAGTATATTATAATAAAATTGGTAAATTATAATAATAATAGTGATCGCTATGATGATCACTCGGAAATGAATAATGTAATGATCGTGTGATTCAGGCTAGAATAAAGACCCAACGTGGAGCATACTCGGCAGTCAGTTTAGAATGTTTGCCTGCAGGTAGCGTTGACCCGAAAATCGTAAAGGAATATCTCATAAACAGTGGTCAGATCGGTTGTCTCTGCTTCTTACGTAAATTCGGTGCAGTAATCCCTACAGGTACGTCTAAATACGGTATTTAGCCCTGTTGACGATGATGAGTTTCTCATCGAAACGTTGACCTTCAACAGCCTGCTCCTTGCACATTATACCTTTTCGCCCGTGCGGGAAAAAACCGCACGGTTTTAAATCGTGGCGGTTGATTTTCATACCCTCCTTGCACATTACACGTTTCTGCCCGAGCGGGAAAAAACCGTGTAAAAATTAACCGTACAAAAAGATTATTATCAACAGTACTGGAGACAGTTCCCGCACGGCTGAAACCGTCTAGTGTGAAAGTGTGCATTTGTTTACGTGTATCACTAAGCAGAAAGACGATACGGTAGCCGTGTGGCCCCAGTGGCACTGGACGGCAATGGAAACGAAACCCTAGGGCGGGCTCGCGGGTTACACTCCTGGCGCAGGGATTCTAAGCGCTAGCTTTTTTCCTCTGCCCGCAGGAGGGGAAGGACGGGAAGGAACAAGGAAGGAGGCGCCACCGCGATGAGAGCCCGACGACGCCTCCGGGGAGGGGATAGGGAAGGAAGGGAAGGGACGAGGAATTCCGCACCGTCACAAGGCGGGCGGGCCCTACTAACAGCGAAACCAAGCATACGCAATTAATATACTACCAATCCTAGTGGATTTTCCTATGAGGAAGAAAAATCCATCGATCGAATCGGTAGATGGCACTGGACGGCAGCAATGCGACTAAAAATCGTGCCCGTGTTTTAACCGTACAATGTGAAAGGTCTCGTAAACTTCTTCCGTGGACTAATAGAAAAAGGCCAGTGCGGTTTTTTCCCGCACAGGCGAAAACGTATGATGTGCAAGGAGAGTATACCCGGTGCCAAGCCCGAGAAGATTTATCTAGCATATCGACGTTCCAGAGCAGTGTAATGCAACCAGTTAAACCACCCCCTCTTTCGGAATGAAAGGGTGGATCAGCGAGTGCCTTTTTGAAGGAGCCTGTTTGGAAGGCTCATCGCCAACTATTGGGCATTTACGACGCCGCTCATCACAACAACTGGGAACAGCGAGAAGAACATGGCACACACTTCCAACGCGTAATCATAACACTTCCGTGCTGAGATGTTTCCCCTTAAAAGCGTTAGGATAATTATTTGTGGAAGGCGTCGTTAAGCTATGAAATAATCAAATTAAAGCAAGGGCGATAATTTACGGCATTGAGTCAGAATATACGTTTCAAGAGGGCTCCGCTGCGATGCAGCGGAAATCTAAGTCAACGCCAAACTACAGGACTTGGAAAGTATGAATGAAAACCATTAGTTAAAAATATACAAAAACTAAGTGATAAAAGTTATTTTTTCCAAAGTAACATTAAAATGAATGAGACTGACAACAAGTAATGTATTAAAGTAAATAAACTTTTAATTTAATATGCTGCTTAAATTAAATTACCCAATTTAATAGCAAATTCTTCAAGTTTGATTCCTGCCTTATCTACAAAGCTGCTAAATTCTTACAAAAACAATGCCCTTGCAGTCTATCTAGCCATGTTTTGAGTATTCGAAATATGATCGATGAAATCCAACTTCTACGCCGAAGTTTGTTTTAAAAATTGCCAAGTTGCAGACCATGGGTGCCATAAAGGGGACAGATTCGAAAAATCCAGTAATTGAAAAAAATGTTTTCTTCCCTTAACTTCACTGGCAAGTGATTCTAGCTATTTCTTGCTCAGTTTTCCAAGCGATACAATCGAATGCGGCATTTGAAAGGTCAAAGGTTAGCACTTTTTACCCTCGTTCGCCTTTCCAAAAATATTTCAAGTTTTATCATCAACAGACGTGAACGCCCTAGCAAAATTCAAAGAACGGAAGGTAATGTATGTACTTGGTGACATTAACAGGCAGTAGCGTATTAGATTATATTGCTGGGGGAGGGGACAAGATAGTGCGGGTTGAGTGATTTCATATTGGGACACCCCATGATACTTTTTCTTTAAAATAAAAGCGAAATAAAGAAATAAAGTAACCAAGTACCCGTAATTAGACACGAAGTACTGCAATGGCACTGAATGGTGGAAGGTAGGCACCTTAAATGTTACAATTCCCTTTAACTCAGTACTATGAAAGTGTATTAATAAATTTAAGATCTTAGATTTGACCGGCGTATTAGGCATGGAAAGGATTATCGGGGTCTCCACCTGGAATTTGGATGCATTTCTCCCGAAGTTTCGAGGAACAAGTCATTCTAAGAAACGTCGCGAGATACGAGTATGCTGAAAATTACCCGGTTGAGAAACCGAGAATTCTTTCTGTACTATGAAAATTCTATGCAACGGGAGGTAGACGGCTTGAAAGCTGAAAATTTTACTCATATCCGGGGGACCCAGACCACTTGGCCACGCCTTTACATACGCCCTTGATTAGCAGAAAATAATTAACCATATAAAATCGCTGAAAAATGACGAGGCGGCGAAATGAACTGCTAGCGTCATCCGAATTATTATAAGCCTAAACGTTCGGAGATGATTTCCATTCGCACTTTCTCCTCCTTTCACCAGAAGCTCATAACCCAAAGAGGCTTCCAAACAACCAGGTGTAGAGATGGAAAAATGTCGGTCGAAATCTACTTTTCGAGCAATAGATTTTTTATCGAAATGAAAAGCTCTACTTTAAAAAAATCGAAATGTTGAACCGGAAGACCAATTAATCAAAAAAATCGACGGTTCTTTTAAATAACCACTTTGTATAAAAACAAGTATACTATTGTTTCGTAGAACACTCAAAATATAAGTAGCATGAAAAAACTCACACATGCTTGAATTATTAGTAGTAAAAATTTAGAAAAATGCAAGCACATTTAAGTTTTTGGATCACCGCTTGAAACTACTCGGCTTCTAAAAAATTTTTAAGATAGATTAACTGATTGAGATGCTTTCTTGAAGATCGAGGGCGTGCCTTTCTAATTTTACCGGCCTTAGAGAAAAGTCTTTCACAAAGTGAGACGGATGACGTTAGTGACGCTACTGGGATCAAACGAAATGTTCAAGATCGGTGTTTGAAAATCGAGTTTGGATGGAAACTCGAAGTTAATGGCTCGATCGCGATTTCCTTGATCTCTTACTAATAAAACTCGATTTTCGATAGTAAGGGAAATCGATTTTTCCACCTGGTGGTACTTCTCAAAACATCAAAAACTTTTCCTTTCCCATTTTTTTTTCATGCCTGCCAGCCTGCTGACTGCTGTCTCCACCTTCCCCAAGAGTAACATACCCCACCAGTCCTCTCCAAAAACTTTTTTCGCCCCACCACGTGGATAATAACCCACAGAAGGACTCCCACGCTCGAAACAGCCCATGCATTCCGACTCAAGAAAAAAACGCCTTATTTTAGACTACTGAAATGAGAGATGGCTTTTAAATGGTCCACTCTCTCTCTCCCTCCCTTTACCTCCTACCAATCTTCGCTCGCACACGCTATAAACAGCGCACACCCGACGTGAAACTGGTAGGGAGGAATTTCGCCGGACAGGCTCCATCATCATATTGATCGATTGGTTCCAGCACACACGGAGAGAAGGAGTGAGAGAGAGAGAGACTCCGAAACCAGAACTTTTCAATCGGCGGTGTTCCGCACGCTCGTTCAAGCGCCGCAGTTTATTCTGCTGGGAAACGGACCGCAGAAACCAGTAGGTTACAATGTGATTAAGGCTGGCGGATAGAGTTTGGGGTTTGATTGCCCAGATGGAGAGAGGGGGGGGGGGGGGGAATATCGAGTCGCTAGCGGTGAGATACGCATGGCCTTTTGGGCAGTCGTTACATCAAGACGGCACAGTGTGCTACATTGCCACGATCGAAAAAAGCTGGCCAAAATTCAAATATTTTACTTTCGAGCTAGAGTTTCTCTGCGCAACAGCTTTCTTAAACAGGGTCTATGGCACAAGGGATCGGAAATTTTAACACTTTGAGACCGTTTTCACGATCAGGAAATTCCGATAAAATTTATTAGAAACGGTCAACTTTTAAATACCCAAAATCTTTAGGGGAGAGGGTGAAAATCGAGTCGCTAGCGATGTCGAGTCGCATGGCCTTTTGAACAGTTATTACAGCAAGGTCGCACGGTGGGCTGGAATCCAAAAAATCTGGCCAAAATTCAAATTTTTTACCTTCGAACAAGAGTTTCTCAATGTATCAGCCTTCTTACACCGAGTATATGGTAAAATGGATCGGAACTTCTATAATTTTTAGACTTTTTCCACGATTCTGATAAAATTGAACAAAAATTGTCAACCTTTAAGTTTCATAGTTAACGCGCTTCGACGCATAATCAGGTAGGTGTTGACACCATACGAAAGAAAAAGTGGTTATTTAAGACATATTATTTCCAAAATGACACTTATCGAAGGAAATATCGATACTTCTACCTCACCAGCCTTCATTTTTTTGGCAGTTATTTCACTTTTAAAATGATCCATTTTTTCCTTCCTAATTTCCACTTTAAGTTAGAAAAACATAAAAAAAAGGAAGTAAAAGGAACTAAATGGATGTGTACACTCAAAATAACAATGTCTCCACCACGTTTTCATGCAATAAAATCTTACTCCAACTTGCCCCCGCTCCATTGCAGATGACATTTGTTCAACGAAGGGGAGAAACCGTCGGGCTCCATAACTAATGCTTGGTACAAGGCTTTTCTTTCAGCGCAAAATAGTTATGCAGAAAATTATATTCCTATGCAATAGTTTTTAAGTACAAACATCGAATTGGCGACCATGTATGAAATTTAGCCCAGTTAATGGCCCAAATTTACATCCTATTACTCCAGAATAATCCTTCAATTTCACGTGGTATAATAATGGGAATATCACGATCTATTATCCTCATCCAGCACTTAATGCATGAATTTTCTGATCAAGGCCTTCTAAAATCGAAATAACTATGTATATATTTTTCTGAAATTTTCAATAAAAATATGCGATTTCCCTTATTTTAACACGTTTGCGTATTGCTATTATCAAATCTGATTATGGCACATGAAAAATATTATGTTGCATCTCACTTAACAAATTTTGTATCCAAACACGGACTCGTAAATAGTGATTAATAAGGATTTGATAAAAAAGGAACAAAAGATGCCTCAGAAAAGTTTGCAGATAGAGAAAACTCAAGTCCTGACAAGAAAAATTATGTATTTGTATATTTTACAAATCATAAAAAAGCTTTTGATATGGTTATCCATGAGATGATCTTCAGAATATTATAATCAGAGGCACTGATCCGGAGTGATATAAAAGTTATTTGTCCAATTCGAAATTAGTTGTTAGGTTAAATAACGGGCAGAGTTACCTAAAAATCACTAAACACGGTGTGTTGTAAGGGTCTTTTTTAGGACCTAAATTGTTTACCAACATTAAATAGAACTTTAAAATTTATAAAACATGATAATTTTTTGACATATGCAGGTGATGTGATTTTAAAAACCCACAAATATACGAATGAGGCAGTAAAGTACATGCAATAAAATTACAACAATATACATAATTGAGAATAGAGGGTCATCCTACTGAAATGTCAGGAAGAGGTTTTTGTGAAAGTCTCATATTCTGTTTTTCTACAGTTTAAAATCTAGTTATCCATTTATTTATGAGTCATCACCTGAAGCGTTCCTCCTCAAGATGCATATTTTGATTGTTGATTCATGTAGTGTGCATAAATGCAGTTTTTTTTATTTCAGACCACTGTGGGCCGATGCCACTCTCCCGTCAAAGAACAGCGCACCTTATTCTACAATTTGTAGTGATAAGAATGGTCCGCAATTAGAGTTAAGTCTGATATTCGGCTTCCACGCATACTTTCTATAATGAAATGATAATAACACATGATGGCCTGACTAATACGACAGCGTTTGTTCATATACTTTTTCCGCAAGAGATTTTATTTCCATTGAAATTAAACCTCGCGGAAAAAGATACATTTCAGTATTTTAATAAAATCTATTCATAATTTGAATAACTACCTTGAGGAATTTAACTTTCCGTGGGTGTCCTCGCAATTTATACGTTCGCTAAAGTTTATAAACCATATCATTAAAACTACACAAATTAATTTTCCATCCTGAAGTTCATTTAAAACATCCATCTCTTTTATGGAATACATTATTAAGGGTACAAAGTAAAGCAAAGTTCTGAAATTAACTACCCAACTAGCCATTCTCATTTTTTACTTTCCTTTCAAAATCGAAAAATCTCATCCATACCATTTTTACGGAAGAAATTCATAAAGGTAATCACACTATTACCATACAACCCCGCCCACACGAATATAAGTTCCCCCATTGTTATTCTCGCAAAATAAAATGACATTCAGCCCACACTAGTGCTAATTCTGGCTCCAACAAGTTTCACCAGCCAAAATTGTTCCTAGCGATTACATAGTTTTATTGCCATTGAGCGAATTTCAACGGGCGTCACTCAAAAACTACCAAATGCGCACAGAGCGAATTACCAGCACAGAGCGAAAAGAAGTGTTCTTCTCCGGCACTACCCCCAGGACAATTCGTTTTCATGCACTGAATGTCACGAGCCAGGGCTCTCCGATTTACGCCGAATTAATGAGCACAGGCGCCTCTTTCAATGAATTCCCTGAGGGGGGAAAACCGGGCATGACCTAGTTAATGCTCCGCGTCGAATCAGGCGACATTACTTAGTCACAATAAACCGTGTGCAACCTTTTTCGGCTCTTTTTTCGGAGCACGCTTAAGTGAAATGCAGCGAACGCTTGATGAATGACATTAAATCAAAAAAAAAAGAATGTTACCCACACAATTTGTCATCGAGCTTCATTTCAAATTTAACAGTGGGGAAAAAATATCCCTAACAGGCAGCAGGACTTCGCTTTGAGTGAAAGGTCAAACGGTGCCGGGGCGTTGAAAATGCAAGAGCACTCAAATTAATTTCTAAAATATATATTAGCT
The DNA here is from genome assembly GCF_921293095.1 of Ischnura elegans. NCBI lineage: Eukaryota > Metazoa > Arthropoda > Insecta > Odonata > Coenagrionidae > Ischnura > Ischnura elegans. The sequence continues at coordinate 81,905,608 of NC_060250.1, forward strand.
ATGATTTTTTCCAAATATCTTTGCGACTAAACCTGTCGTGAAAACTCGGAATAATGTTTCGAGCGGCGTCGCAGCAGGAGGTGGGACCTGACACGCTAGGGATGAGAGAGAGATGGGCGTTACCATGTTTTCCCAAAAGACTTTGTTAGTGAATAGAAACGAATAACCCTTTCAAGAAACGAATAACCCTTTCCCACTTGGCAACACAGCTAACTTACACACGAAGTGTATGCCACGGAGGTCTGATAGGAGTGAATATCCCGGAGGCTAGGCTTCGCCTATCCTATTTTAGTCGGTTTTCAGGAAGTCACAAGTCCTCTGCCCTCACTCCCTCGAAAACCTTGGTGCTACCTCTTCATGCGCCAAGATATTTGAAATGAACTCTAGTTCCAGCTATACTCACACACTCATGGAATCATAGAACGGTTTAAAAATCAAACCCAATGCGTCACTCTGAGAAAATAGGAGAAACATTCTCACGAACCCCCACCTTCAGACACTGAAGTAAGGCCAAACATTTTACCATGGTTACCGTATTTACTTAATTTCCTCCATCATTCCGATTCCCAAGAAACGCCCACACCTTGAGGAGTTACAAGTCTAGCTATTTAAGGATTCCTTCGCGTGGGAGGGAAAGTATGACTTAAATATGACGTCAATAAAAACTTAGAAGAGAAGAACCTTGTTCGACACTAAGTTGCTTTTTATCAATACCTCTAATCTCCGATTTTCTAAGCGAGGAGATAGAGAGAATTGCCCGCTGTTCTCAACTTCCGGGGAGGAAGAAATCCCTGAGGGACTAACGAAGGTATTGAAATAGTGTAAAAATACACGCTTTTTCCAAAAATTACAAGAATCAGTGCACTAAAAAGCAAAAAATAAACTTCACATCTATAGGAGAATTAATAGAGGGGGCAGATAAGGTTTATTGGAGAATTTGTTAGGTTAAATGCATGCGTACGCAAGGGCCCTTTGAGCGGTGGCACCTATCCTCTTGGAATTTAATCCACTGATCTCACGGAGAAGGACGTGGTAGATAGGCCATGTCATGAGACATAAAAAGTACGCGAGGGATATTATGGATGCAAAAACTGAAGGAAAAGTTTCACTGAGTAAAGCCTGAATCATACGATCATTTTTCCGTCCCTCAGAATGATAGCGCAAGCGTTGGGGATGGAATAACCCCCACCTAAACTGTTCACTTGTAAAAAACAATTAAACCAATAATTAAAACCATTACCTTGGTTTCAAATCGGGAAAACGAAATAAAATATACGATTTTCGCAAGAAACTCACAAAATATTCACCAAAAATTCGTAGTAAGATAGCCGTGTAGAAAACAATATACAGATCCCAGCATAAAAGTATAGCGTTCAAACAGCTATATACATAACAACTCGCTGTAGCTCGCTAGGGGGCTCCGCCCCCTTAGAACCCCCGGATCCGGCTTCGCCGTCTAATTTTGTGTGTGTTTGGTGAATTTTTTTTACGAATAATCTCACCGCGAATGAAGAACGAGAGCCAACCCTCGGCTACGCCACTGCCGGTTTCGGCGTCGCAATCTTCGCAACGGCCTCTTGATTCGTCGAAGTTCTTTCCATTTAGTTCAAAAACCCCTTTTCCGTCCAGGGGGAACGTTAGCTCCCGCTTGAGCCGCCGTCGTAAGGACTCGGTCGGCCGAAAGTACGATATATGTTTTCCGAATCTTTTATTTATCGAAATTTATGTGATTTTTGGAATTGTTCTGCTTACATCTCTGTAGCAAAGGGAGATTAAAACAATCTGTTGCCAACATCCGGTTGAAGATATTGCCAGCATGTATGGTAATCATTTTCATTATTCAACGCACGAAAATAAGTCGAGGGCAATGGAACGTATTCTTTTTTTCCGTAAAAGGTATTCACAAACGGATTATCTGCCGGCTTCGCAGAAACACCACTTGGAAGCTCAGTTCCCAAAATTACCGGGTTAGAGAAGGGCGTGGGTAAGGAAAACGCACCCTCTACAACGCTACGGTCTGCTTCACCGGCAATTTCTTCGGAACGGCTTTGTCATTCCTCGAATCTCTGTGCACAAAGTCCTCGGGGCCGTATTCGCCGTCCAGTGAGGAAGGATAGCGCACACCGACCCACCTTCTCCAGCACACTCTTGTATCTTGTCCATATAGTTCTAGGTACCGGATCCGCCGGCCATTGGGTAGGGTTAGCACCCGCCACGTCCGTCGTGGCCAGCGAACTCCTAGTAACGGCTTCGCCGTTTCCTGATCCTCCGCTCCCAAATCCCCGCTGATCAGAGCGGAAGGGGGAGGGGCGCGGCTAAGTTGACTTATTCCGAACTGTAATGCATACTTTCATGTAACTGCAAGCTTTGTAAGAGATTGGTCGTACGATAGGCGTCAATTTTTAATATAGAATCCCCTTGTTCGGCTTCGCCGTCTTAGTTGGTGGTTGTCCGAAGAATTTCTATTCGAATAATATGACCAAAAATTGAGAGGCACCGTCTTCGCCGGCCAGGGGGTAGGGAAGCGGACCCTTGGCTGCTTCACCACAGGCATCGTCGGCAAAGTCTTCGGAACGTTGTCGCTCATTCTCCTACCGCTGTCCACAAAATCCTCGGGGGATATAGGGCTCGAACCTGAAGAACCCACTTCGCGGCCAGCTTGGTCGGCCGCCTTCCCGAACGGCTTCACCGTTCCCTGCCACGGTCAGTCGGAGGGAAGAGTCGTTAACCTCGGCTGCGCTTCGTAAGGAATCCCCCAAAGCTGCGCTGCCTAGACCTCTAGACGGCTTCGGCATTCCTCATTGTGGGCACCACGCCGCCCGGAGATTAAAGCAGTCTAACCGGGGCTGCCGCGCTCATTCCCCTGGACAGGTTCGCAGTTCCTCGCTTAGTGGGGGCTTCGCCACACCCGGGGGTTGAGCGTGCCCCCCCCCGGGTGTACCCCGATTAGTCATCGTAACTGTTTCGCCGTTATTCGTTAAGAAGCGGCTTCGCCGCCCAGGGGGGTAGAAGCCCCCACCGGTGCGCCACTTCTTCTTCCGGATGCCTTCGCAGTTTCTAGTAAAGGGTGGCTTCGCCGCCCGGGGGTTACTGACGCCCCCCGCGCCCACCTCTGTTAGTCCTCGTAACGGCCGTCGCCGTCTAATTTTGTGGGTGTTTGAAGAATTTTCATACGAGTAATGTGACCGAAAAGTGCTTGTGCAGAGGGGAGGGAAGCGGACCCTTGGATGTGCCACGACCGCCATCGACGGTGAACTCCTCGGAACGCCGTTCCTCGTACGTCTATCCACTAAGTCCCAGGGACCAATTTTACCGGCCAGGAGAAAGTAAAGCGCCCGCCGCAGCCAGCTTCGCCAGCACACTCCGAAATGACGTATAGTAGTACGCGGTACAAAATGCGTGAAATGAAATATTTCGTGAATTATAATAATGTCTGGATAGTATTATACTGCGTTACGTTAAATTGTAAGTTATCCAAACAATGATCATAGTGTACATACACGGAATTGCCGTTCTTGGAACGTAAAGTATGGCTTAAGTGTTTGTATTTAAAATGCGGGTTTAACGCAAGATTCCAAATACAAATATACGTAAATAGAAGGTGATAAGAGTTATTCATTTAATGAAAGCTGTACAGTGATTCCGAAAATGTTGGTGTTCTTTTACCTCAAAAATGCGACTAAACATGACAATATAGAGAAATACTGCATTTTCTCCCGTTATGTGTACGATTCGAAAGCTTTTCGAAATGACTTACTTAAAAAACGAGTAAAGTAAATTGAAGAGAGCCTGAAAACATTCATTAACTTTCCTAGTAAACTGTAACCACCCGTATAGTATCCCAAGGTCGGGAGTATGAAATTAATAGCATGCGTATTTTCGGAAAATAGTAAAATTCAAAGATGGTTTAATTCTTTTCACTGGAACAAAGGTTGACGGAAAGAAATCGTTATTCATGTTAAGTGGAGAACATTTTAGGAATGCATAAGGTATTACTTTACTTCGTCTTACTGTCACAAGTACGAGGAAGGGAGCACAAAGTATTGTAAAAAGTACAAATTCTGCGTTTGAATGATGCTATGTAAATTAATTTTCTGTCTAATTGCATAATTTTATAGGCCGTAATAACTTCAATTCCATTTCCATGACAGATTAACTTCCACAGATGTATTTGATTATGCAGCCTACTATTTGGCTATAGGAACGCGGAATAAAGTGAAACAGAAATATCACCAGACCAGTAAGTTTAATGTTTTCTAACATCTTTAAAATTAGCAATTCTAAAACTTTTTCTTCTACGTTATGCGAGACATGGCAATAGGAACGCGACTTATCGAGACAAAAAAACTATCACCAGGCATGTAAGTTATTTTCATTAACATTATAAATAAAAATAGGTATTGTAAAATATGTTTTTATTTCTTACGGGATGCATGGCTTCACGAACGCAAATCAGCGTTAGACTTTAGTAACAACCAGTTGCGCAAGGTATTTTCACTATTATTATCCATAAAAATTTAAATTCCAAAACATGTTCATTACTGTTACGCGAGAGAGGGCAACATTAAGGAAAATCAGGGTTAGATGACACCCATAACCACTAACTAAAGATTTTTCACAAACATTTTCCGCATAAATTTACATTCAAAACAACATTCATCACTGCTACGCGAGAGATTGTGCCAGGAAGGTAAAGCAAAGTACATGGGTGCGACAACCAGGAGGGTTATTTTTCTACAATATTAACAATTATAATTTTAATTCAAACCATTTTCATCGCCGCAGCGTGAAATATTGTGATCGAAATTGGTCGCTTAGGCTTTCTGTTATGTAATAATGCGTGAAATAAATAGGCAGTTATTCTGGTTGAAACAAAAGAGTGCATATTGCATTGAAATCAGTGTGTTATTTACCTACTTTAGTTGAATTAAGTTATTTAAACTCACCTCGAAAAGTTACATCGCTACATCAAAGTCGCTTTCACTTCCACTCCATGTTGAAATCGATCGCTTGCCTGAGCGTAGAGGTACCGTCAACAAAGAACACCATACGTTTCCTGTGGCTCCATTGATAATCGGTTCAGTCTCCGGGATTCCTGTACCCCAAACACTCTTCCCTAACTCCTACGCATGAGTGCACGGAGGGTACCTTTCACCACCGCTTACGCTTTCCAGATTGGTCATTTTGCATTGTTGCTATGAAGTAAGGCGTTGCATAAATAAATAAAAATAAATAAACAGTTATTCGGGACGGAACAACAATAGAGTGCAAATTGCATTGAATTCAGTGTGTTATTCAACTCTTTTATTTTAATTGAGTTATTAAAACTCCCCTAAGATCCCTTAAGTATATATTTTGAGAATGTATTGAAAATAGTACATGCTTGATTTCGTATCTTTCCTTGTTTACTATAGCTGTCGATCTGATCTTTCATCTGCCGAGATTCGCCATATTCATTAACCGCATAATTGGTGGCAGGGGCGCAGCTACGAAATAAGGCTAGGAGGGGTTTCAGGCACAACTAATACTGGGGGGTTTGGAGGTATATTGCATTACCACCAGGGTAAGCGGGAGGTGCGGAGGCCTTCCGCCGGAAAAAAAATAAGGTAAAAGGCTCAAAATGGTGATTTTTACGGCTTTGTGAGGGATATTTTTATTAATTCTAGCACTATTCCGAAAGTTATATTAACCCAAGTAAGTAAAATATATTTAACTTATTTAGAGCCTTGAACCTATCCCACATAACCTCTCCCCCTCGCTGCGCCACTGGCATTCATAGCAGTACATATTTGCATTCATATCTTTCCCTGTACAGTATAGCTTTTGATCTTATCTTTCTTTTGCCTAGATTCGTCAAAATGGAACCCAGTAAAGAAGAGTTCACTGGTTTCTCATTGACCTTCTTGGGCCTATGAGGCCCTGGAAAGGGTCTGGAGTCGTTTCCATAAGAAATGCAGATAAAGCTACTTTTTAATACCTGCAGACGTTTTTACTTTTGCATATTTCGAAACGAGATTCGGCGAAGCCACGGCGCAACCGCGGGTAGCGACTCTCCCCTACGATCGACCTCGTCAAGTCAAATCTATTAGTAATGGTTGAGGGGCGGCTTCGCCTCCTCGGTGGTTAGACGGGTCTCCTCCTCCGACAGGGGCTCCAGAGGAATGTAGGGGTTTTAATGTGTGTTATACGTGCGGATAACAAAAATCCACATTAATTCTGTTGCGATGATTGGAAAGGGTAGGGCAATGTGGCGTAGTGGCGGCGACAAGTACCCATCAAAGAAAAACCTATTTGGAAATTTTAATTTTTAAGGGGAGGTTTCAACAAAATACCGGGGGTTTCATATTTGTGGTCAACCAGTGGTAATAAATCGATCTCATAAATTCCGTGCCGATAGTCGTAGGGATCCGGAACAGTGGCGGAATTCTGGAGATAAATACCCAAATAGGCGACCTTTACTAAAATTATTTTTTGGGAAGTTTAACGGGGTTGTCGGGGGTTTTAATAACTCGTAGGTTTAGGGAACACTGATGAATGGTGAGGAAAACTACCCGTAAAGGCGACCTTAAAAAATTAAAATTTCCTGGGGGGTTCCAGGAGGTCATCGAGGGTTTTCAGGTTTTTTCCCCGTATGGTTTACGGTGGCCCTTTATTGGCAAATATTCCATATCTAGAGCTGTGACGGGACGGGCAGTGCGGCGTAATGTCGGCCAGAAAGTCCCAAAAAGGAGAGTTAATGTCACATTTTACATTTTTGAGAGTTTCAGGGGGATACCTGGGGTTTATATGGGTGTATACTGCTTGCGGTCACCAGTATTTCACGTGACCTCCGTAGAGATGATTCGTGGGGGTAGGGATCAGCGGTGAAATTGTGACGAAAAGTACCCAAAAAGTAGACTTCAAAATGAAAAATTCAACTTTTTTCGGGGTGTATTGGGGAAACGGGGTCACCAATCGTCCACATAATTTCCGTGACATGGTAGGGGTTGGAAAATTGGGGTAATTGTAACGAAAAGTACCCGAAAAGGAGACATATATGCATGATTTAATTTTTGTTGGTGTTTCCGGGGTTCGAAGATATATGGTCACATTTATTTACTATCATATGTAAGAGAGGATGCCCATATGGCATTCATATTTTGAGAGTAATACAGTAAAAAGTAAGACATTCCCGGGAAACAAATGAGTAGTGTCCACCATTTTTATTTTTTCGCGGATATATCGATTGAAATATTTCTGAAACGATTGCCTTTCCTAAAATCATATGCATAGTTGTATATTATTGAAAAGTTTGAACTATATAGCCAGGAATAAGTTCAGGAAATCTTGTGTTAATCCTTTGTAAATCGTAATTTTCTGTGATTTTCGGAATATTTTAATTTTTTCTGAGTAATCAACGACGCTGTAAGAAACTGTTAACTTCATTTCGTAGAACATGTTATGACGAAATATCATTTTCGTTATCCTTCACCTGATATTACGTAATGGGGATCGGGAGTTATGATTAAGAAGAGTTGATTGGTTTCTTATTGAGCTTCTTGGGCTCATGAGTCCCTGGAATGTGCCATGAGTCATTTCCATAAGAAATACATGTAAATTAAATTTTTAATGCCTGCAGACGTTTTTGTGTTTGCACATTAAAATTAGTGGAAATGGTCACATTAAGTTAAGCCACATATCATTCGAAAGGAAAAGAATTGCACCTTGTTAATGCTGCAGAATTATTTCGTTTTATACCTGATTTACACTGAATTTAGAAATAAACATCCAAAAAAGGTTCAAGTTTAGTGTGTTTCGCTTACTGTCCCCTTGACGACCGTCAATATTGTTTATGCCGTTTGAAATATCTTTCTATCACACAAAATTATAAATGGCATGTTCCAAGGAAATATGTTACTACCACGAATCCCTATTATTCCGACAGATGTGCCAATTGAATACATACGGGTTCAATTTCTAATTAGATTGGCAATCGCAATGACAATAAATAAGACCAAAGTATGTCTGTTTGTGGCTTAGATATTGGAAAACTTTGTTTTTCACGCAGACACAATTTTACGTGGCATGTTTTATCGCGTGCGGTATAACATCCAGTTTATTTGTGTTGGCTAGAGATTGAATTACTATAAATATCGTACATTTCATCGCACTAATAGACAAAAATTTCGGTCAGGTACGGTTTATATGGTAGGAGAAAATGTCACCGACTGATATAACTTCATATCGATGCATCATGATAACAGGATGTAGTTCTGCTAAATACTTAATTTGTATGAATACTACCTTGCCTTCAATCATACCATTAAAAGCCTTATCGCAGCAAATACAGTAACAGGTCTGCAAAAGCGATGTATAAAACGCACAATTTTTTCGATTAAAACTTCAACTGTAACTGCTGCATTACTTTTCTTTAACTTTTATCTCGTTTTGTACCTTATTTTTATCTACCAATTAGAGTTTCAGTCCCTAACCTAAATTAATAAAACAGATATAAGGGAGAAATACCTGCTGTGTATCTATTAATCTTATTCATAGCCCTGATTATTATTTAAAATAATTCGAAACGTTGGCTATAACTTGGTGACATAAATAGGCTGTTATTCTGGTCGGAACGACAATAGAGTGCACATTTCATTTAAATGAGTGTGTTATTTAACTACTTTATTTGAATTAAGTTAATTAAACTCCCCGCGAAGAGTTATATCGTTGATACAAAGTCACTTTCACTCCCGCTCGATGGTAAAAATCGAACGCTCGGTCAGGAATAGTTTTACGAAATGTTGTGTTAATCCTTTGTAAATCGTAATTTTCTGAGTATCGGAATATTTTAATTTTTTCTGAGTAATCAACGACGCTGTAAGAAACTGTTAACTTCATTTCGTAGAACATGTTATGACGAAATATCATTTTCGTTATCCTTCACCTGATATTACGTAACGGGGATCGGGAGTTATGATTAAGAAGAGTTGATTGGTTTCTTATTGAGCTTCTTGGGCTCATGAGTCCCTGGAATGTGCCATGAGTCATTTCCATAAGAAATACATGTAAATCAAATTTTTAATGCCTGCAGACGTATTTGTATTTGCACATTAAAATTAATGGAAATGGTCACATTAAGTTAAGCCATATATCATTCGAAAGGAAAAGAATTGCACCTTCTTAATGCTGCAGATTCATTTCGTTTTATACCTGATTTACACTGAATTTAGAAATAAACATCCAAAAAAGGTTCAAGTTTAGCGTGTTTCGCTTACCTTTCCCTTGACGACCGTCAATATTGTTTATGCCGTTTGAAATATTTTCCCATCACACTAAGATATAAATAGCATGTTCCAAGGAGATGTATTACTGCCACGAATCCCTATTATTCCGACAGATGTGCCAAATGAATACATACGGGTTCAATTTCTAATTAGATTGGCAATCGAAATGAATTTAAATAAGACCAAAGTATCTCTGTTCGTGGCTTAAATATGGGAAAACCGTGTTTTTTACAACGAAACAATTTTACGTGACATCTTTTATCGCGTGAGTAAACCATCCAGTTTTGTTTCTGTTGGCTGAAGATGGCCTTAATATAAATACCGTACTAAAAGACGAAAATATGGGGTAGGTACGGTTAATATGGTAGGAGAAAATGACACTTATCGATATAATTTCATATCGACATATCTTGAAAAGGGGATGTACTTCTGCAAAATATTTTATATGTATGAATCGTAAGTTACCTTCTAGCATACCGTTAAAAGTCTTATCCCAGCAACTATAGTAAAAGGTCTGCAAAAGGAATCTCTACAGTACACAATTTTATCGAACATAACGTCAACTATAACGACTGCATTAGTTTATTGAAACTTTTATCTTGTTTTGTACCTTTATTTATCTACCGGTAAGAGTTTAAGTCCCTTTCATAATTAAATAAAAAAATATGTAAGCGACAAATCGAATTCCAGCATTTTAGATTCGATTTTTCTTGTTGGAAAACGGGTAGAGCGGGATGTTCATCATTGCTAAATGTGACCTCTATGGTAAGGATCATGTCCTTATATTTTTATTAATCTCGCAAAAGAGGAAACTTGTATAAAACGATATCGATATATCCCCATTTACTTAACATTGAAAATATATTTCGCCATAAAGTTAAAACTATGGTTTTCCACGGAGACCAAAAGATAACAGAAATCTTATATCACCAATCACGTACTATCCTAAACATTTCAGACATCTACATTCAATAACAAAGGAGAAAATGAGGCATATCGATATTATTTCATTTCGATATATCTTCATTATGAATCATTACTCATCAAAATATGTTACATGTACGTATAGTACGTTGCTGTCTAAGCAAATAATTAAAAATTTTATCCCCGTAACTATGTAAACAAGTCTGAAAAAGACATGTATCGAATGCACCCTTGGATCGATTATAACTTCGCTTCTAATTATTCGATCCGCCTGATTTAACTTTTGCCAGATTGAACACGTCAACTTTGGTATTGCATTAGAATTACGATTTCATATCTTGAATAACAAAATAGTTATTAGCGAAGAAAGCGTATCCAAGGAGATTGTTATCGATATAACTCACACATTAATCTATCGAGAGAATTGGTTATCATTGCAAAAGTTGTCCTTTTTGATATTAGTATTACCCTGAAAATTTCATTCATCTAACTTGAACGGTTGCCAAGTTATTCAAGATCGTGTGCTTGTGAGGATATTTGTATAAAACGATTTTGATATATCCCCATTTACTTTACATTGAAAATATATTTCGGCATAAAGTTGAAACTATGGTTGCCATGGAGACGAAAAGATAACAGAAATCTTATATCACCAATCACGTACTATCCTAAAAATTTCAGACATCTACATTCAATAACAAAGGAGAAAATGAGGCATATCGATATTATTTCATTTCGATATATCTTCATTATGAACCATTACTCATCAAAATATGTTACATGTACGTATAGTACGTTGCTGTCTAAGCAAATAATTAAAAAATTTATCCCCGTAACTATGTAAACAAGTCTGAAAAAGACATGTATCGAATGCACCCTTGGATCGATTATAACTTCGCTTATAATAATTCGATCCGCTTGATTTAACTTTTGGCAGATTAAGCACGTCAACTTTAGTATTACATTTGAATTTCGTATTCATACTTCGAATAACGAGAAAGTTATTAGCGAATAAAGCGTATCCAAGGAGATTGGTATCGATATAACTCTCACATGAATCGATCGAGTGGATTGGTTATCATTGCAAAAGTTGTCCTTTTTGATAATAGTATTACCCTGAAAATTTCATTCCTCTAACTTGAACGGTTGCTAAGTTATTCAAGATCGTGTGCTTCACAAAATAATGGCGACAATGATTTTCTCACGTGCAGGATATTTTTCGGAATTTTATTATGAATAAACCAAGAGGGTTATCGGAAAAACAGGGTAGGGCGTGAGGGTACGGAGTACCCTCTAAGGGTTTTCACGGAGATTCCAAATTTTCATATGCCGAAGTCTCAAAGCCGAAATCCGAAATTTAATATTCGTCTCCTCGACAATGGAAAATCGAAAATCGTTTATTCCTCGGAATTCTTTCGACTTGTGAATATTCCAAGATAGCCAAAAAATCAAGCAAAAAATCTAGTATCTTGCGTTTCAAGGAATTTGTCCTACGATTATTGCAAGTTGGTAAAAAAAAATCCAAAGATAGGCCCGTAAGAAAAGCAAAGGAAATTTTCAAAAAATCATAAAAAATACTTTTTATCAAAATATCGCAATGGCAATCACATCGAAAAATTGAACAAAAAATCTAGTTTTCGTCACAGGAATCTCATATTCCTAAAACATTAACAAATACGGAATAATTGGGAAAAAGTTTTAGTCCCATAAGGCTCCCATGTTAATTCAAGTCGATATATCTCGAAAACTAATCGACTTTTTCGAGTTTTCGGAATTTTCCTCCCGATGAATATTTTTTCTCCACCTGTGCAACAAATTTCAGCTCTCCAGCTTTTCTGGAAGTGGTCGGGAATTAGTATACATGAGTGAGTGAGTGGTTACACATGCGATGTTATATATAAGGAGAAGATGCATGAAAATTAAACAGGAATATTGCAGGCCTCCAATTATTCCATACCCAAGCAATTTTACAATGTTCTTTCTTATGCCCTTCTTCAACTGTCTCAAGTAGCTTATCCTTCTAAAGTTTTTTAGCCCTCTTCAAGGTTTTGGCTTCTTCAATATTCCATGGAATTCCCTTCATTATAATTACCATGTCATGAGAGAGCCATATAGCATTGTCTATCCACCGGAATTTCGGCGTGTGGCGCTCAACAGTAAGAAGAAAACAACAAACGAGAGTCATTTCAAAACATCAATTTCACGCCACTGTTTACCAACGTAATTTTCACTCAATCCATCTCCTAATCACGAGAATATAACACGAGAAATAATATGCAGAAAAATCTTACCAACTTTCATCACAACCACTGAGCTGTACGATGATTTCAGCTCACTAATGATCCTAACACCGTCGGAGAAATGTTTCTGAATTTCCTATGTACAGTCCACTGAATTTTGGAATAAATTACATTCATGAGGCTTGGCGGACAAATTTAAGCCGCGAAAAAAAATATGACACTCGCCGTGAACATCCCAGAGGAAACAAACTCGCAAAGCGTAGGAGATACGACGAAGAAATTGGGATTTTCACGTCGGGGGAAAAATAACCCGCAGATAACTCATTTGACAGTAACGGCAGACCAGAAATATTCTCATCCTCAAACAAATGACCCGTAATGAAAAACAACATGGAGGCGCTAATGCTCAAGCGAGCCGTAAATGAAGCACATCATCATTATTTTCATCGGAGCGGCTCTGGAAAAAAACGGCTCTTTTCGAGTACAGTACGCAGTCAACCGGGTAGAGGGGTCTTTGAGTTTCATGAGGAAAATAATGTGCTTGGAAAAATTCAAAGATAGAGGATTTTGAGGCATTCGGCAATAAAAATTCCCATCTCTCACAAGTATCTCAATAATATCTCAAATAAATGCAGTAAAATAACGTCCTCTAGATAATCTTATAATGAAGGAAAATCATTGCAGAGCTTACCAACGATATGGAATCCTAAGATAAATGGGTTCGTAGGACTTATTTACGTAAAATTTACGTAAAATTATTTACGTAAATTTTCATCAATTTTTTTCAATTACCATCGTTTCACATAAATCCATTTTAATGTTAAAATTTCATTTACATACACTAGTAAAATTTGCTCGTAAATGGTTTTTCAAAATTTTAAAATTGTACTGGTGTTAATACTTGCACGATGAAACTGGCTATTTTTATTTGTAGTGCCGTATAGAGGAATTACGTAGTTAGGCCTATATCATATGACAAAAAAATCAAACACAAATTCCAAAGAACTAGTAAATAACGGAATCCGAAACTGCTTTCGCAAAATTGTAGATAAAAAAATTACAATCCGTAACTCGATAGTTATATTTTTAGGCAAATATCGATAATTTCTTCAGCATAATTATCCACAATACAAAATCATGACTTAACTCGCAAAAGGAGGCTAATCCAGTGACATAAAATTATCTTCGAACACACCCACAGAAATTGACACACAAAAACTATGAGAAAGTTGACACTATAGCTGACTTTAACTAAAGCACAGAGTATACACTCTGTGACTAAAGCAACTAATCTTCGAACTCCTTCCCTGCAGCATGATGCAGTTCAATCTTCAAGATAAAGAGGCTGACCAGATACAACTGATAACTATCGTTCACTATCGATAATCGAAGAGAATCATAGACAACTGACAATCGACGATGACCATCAATATAAGAGCTCATCGATTATTTTTAGCCCTAACTCTCCTCCAATCTAGTACAACTACCCCAAAATTCACTGTAACATAGCGAGGATTGCAGGGAAACTAGCGTCCAGTAGGACAATGGACAGAAAAAATAAATAATCTTTCGAGAAGAGAAAATTTTCCGTCCGCTTTAGCCAACCCTCTCCTCTCCACGATGAAAGACGAAGTCGCAACCAGCACTTCTCACGAGCGACCGCGACACTATCTTTTGTTTTATTTTTCATCGTCACGAGGAGGAGAACCATCGCCCTATTCTTAAAAAAAATCCCCTTCCCCATCCCCTCCCCGACGCAACATGGGAACGAGAAGAATAAAAGAAGGTTCCTCCTCCTCATCCTTTTCAGATCAATGCGACGACGCTCTCTTTCCAGCCGTGAGAATCGAACCGGTACACTTCACGCCCAAGAAAAGTAGTCCTTCGCCTTTCTCGCATCGATTGACACCCAAAGGGCACTCGGACGAGGACATGGGCGTAAGTGCATGTGACTGTGTGTGGGTGTATACGTGTGTCCATGAGCACAAAGCAGGAGGAGGCGGTCCCAACAAAAGGTACTACAACAACGGGGTCATGTTCACAACACTGTTTGAAAAGAGTTTTTAAGAGAGTTGCCACAGCCACGAGAGGGAGCAGAATCACTGGGATGGGAACTTTTCACAATGCTTGCTGCTTTATTTCCACGGGCCTTAAGGCCGTTTTACATGGGGCACGTACTTGCAAAATCTGACGTGTGTACGAAGGCGCAGTCGAAATTGCGTCGTGTAAAGCGGTGAATTGCTAGAACACATGCGAGAACGTGAGATGGCAAAATAGCCCCTGTTCTAATTTCGTTCATGCATTCGCGCAACTCAACGCCATTTTAGAAATTAATGCAGTTCTAACCTGCGCAATTCCATGCCCCGTGTACAACGGCCTTAAGATAGCGGTTCCCTCGGTGGTACGCCGAAAATAATCGGTCATGGCGGACACCAAGAACTATTTATCTCTTAATCAGGAAATATTTATACATACTATATGGGGTATTTAAAACAAATTTTCTGTTTGTACAATTATTTATAACTAAAAGTGTCACCTACGCGTTGTGAAATTATGTAATAAAACGTTCACGTTTCATTTTTGGGGGTGCAATATTAGGTATATACATATAAAGGGGTACAGGAGCAAACAAAAGGCTGGGAACCGCTAGTCTTAGACAATGACGGTGACAATTAAATGGTCAACAGTAAAATCTCACAAGTAACTTTTATATCAACTACTTCCCCATTAGTACGCACGATCAAAAAATTACGAGGCGCGTTTTTTTTAAGTAAATGCCGTTTAGAAATGTTAAAAAATAACTTTTTTAACAATTTCATTTTTATATAAATGCCCTCACTTTAAACTACCTTTCCACAAAAATTCCGTAATTATTAAGGTGCTCATCGTATCGAACAAGAAGTTTTTGTACACGTTCGTCATGTAAAATGCCGCATGAGTTGACAACCATTGCAAAACTGTTGATTTTACGCTTTTATTGTCACATTGGCGCTAACATTCTGTTTCTTCAGATGAAAACAAAGCGGTAGACACTTGGATGCAATGAGATCTTGAGTTCGATTGTCTGCATGTGGACGGAAATTGTCAGTTCGTCGATCCACTGACTCATATTACCATAAAAACAGACATGTTCACACCATTTTTTGAAAAACATAAAGCGGGATCATCACTTGACCCCCTTGGCCAGTTTCGAATATGTCAATATGTGACTCCTAGGTGTCAAAAAGTTGCCGTCCCCTGAGCAACCAATGGATTAATGAAAATGCCATGAGATTCGCATTAGCTCAAGGGAAATCAGGGAACACGTAAAAATAGAGACACGGCTGGATATCGTGCATTAGTTAAGGTGGTGCCAAGAGATGCAAATCTCTAATAGCACGGACGACGGGAAATGGAATCATGAACAAGGATATATGATGGTGGGAAACACGTCCATTGTTAAAACTAGTTTTTCTCTCCCTGATAAGATAATGGCAGCAAACACTATTTCTGGAGTGATAGCGGAATTATCAACGATATCAACGGGGAAAATCGTTTTCGGGACCCGCAACACGATTTCCCAGGGAAGAGGAAAAAAATGAATATAAGTGAATGGAGATCAGTGTAAGGTAATCATGGTTGAAAGTAGTAAAAATAAAAGTATTATTAATGACGTATATGGATGTAATGTTGTACTCTGATTATAGGTTTTGCCGAAAAACGAATGACTTGCGTACACAATAAATTCAGACTTCATTTGTGGAAATCTAATCCAATGGAATGAATGTTAGTATATTGTGCATATATAATAATAACATAACCGAATTTATAAACTGGCCAAAGTATGACGCATATAGATGTGCAGATAAGTAGGCAGATAAGATGTAGAAGTAGGCAGATCATTGTTTTAATTTCGTGAAATAAAAAGGCCGCTTATAGAATACGAAACTAGCTTTTTTGCACTCTAGTGTTTATTGAATGAATAATTCAACATTCAGTTAAAGATTGATGTCAAAACACATTTACTGACAATAAAATATTCTGCATTCTGTTCGAAGTAAGAGTTGGTGAAATTTCAAAGTATGGAGTACTTTGCGATCTATAACTCCACAGTTGCTTCTTTCATCTAAATGTAAATTAAAATTTTAATTGATTTTTTTCTTCAATATAGTTGAAATTGCTCATTTGAATGCAAAAGAAGTCACCAACACTGCTACTGTAAGAATACTCATTTTCATGGCTATGGAATCTCTGTAGTCTTTTAATCCTGGACGGCATTTTTGCAGAAGTAACAAAAATGACTTCCCCTGCTGGATTAGAGAATGAAACCACTGTGCAGTGCAGTGAACATGACCATGTTGTACTTGAAATGACTGATCGATGTTTACTCGACTATGTACACATTTCCTTGTGAGTTATTTTGGAAGAGTATTTTTTTTAGAAATTTAGACTAATTGTCGCCCTTTGAAATGAGTGATGTTAAGAAATTAATCTCGCACCGGCCAGTGTTGAACCGTTATGAAACCGCTCGTCTCCATTACATCCGCCACTTTCTTGACTGTTGTATACATGATGTTGCTGCATGCGTTCGGCGTTCTAATCCTCAAGCTGAAGCTTAGCTTTTTAACAACAGAGGCATCAATTCTTTACTGGATTGCAATAGACTTTGGTTCAAGTCGGTGAATGCGAATAAATTTTCACCAAGAGAATTTAGGATTTTCAGTGCTATTCCGCAAACAGACACAATCAAAGGGCTATGAAGTTGGTGTACTGAAAAATCATCCCGGTTTCCACCCATTACAATGACAAACATATCCTTAACTGTCCCGCGAAGGTTGCTGAGAAGCGGAATTATTTGCTGAGTCTTTGAAGTAGCGGGGAGGGATTTATTTAACGGCAGTACATGTAAGAGACATTTAATCCATTTCTATAAATATATTTGAGCATCCCGACAAATTTTGATCGCCGACAGCTAAGAGCAACTGATGAACGTCATTAATGCCCACAGACTCTCCGACTGTTACACATTTTAGGCCATTTTCATTCTTTTTTCAAGGCTATAGACCATACGCCAGAATTTTAAGTTAAAGTTTAAGCAGAAAAATGTATTGCCCGCATTTGCATTGATTTTCTCAAACTTCCCTGATTCCCTGAAGATCGTTCGATCGATCGTTAAGTAGCTTCAAATCAAAATGATATTTGTGCATGGTAGATATTACCTCCCTTCTCATAACGTATTACGTCTTACAACGATCAACGAAAATAAGTAATACGTACATCATACTAAAGGCAGAATATGTTTTCTTCTAGCTCTGGTCAGCAGAAGTTTACAGTCGCAATAGAAATCACCATTCCATTTTCTATTGATCAGTGCTGCCGTATCCTAAGAGGCGGCTGCCCGCATCACTGAGCACTTCAGCATTTAATCGCTACTAAGCTCTCGGTGCTTCATTAATCTTCTATCAAACATAAATATATAGCAATGAACAAAAAAGCATTAAGGAACATACCTTATGTTTCAAGCCTAAAAAAAATACCTCCTATTCCAAAGTTCACTAACCTTTATCGTCCTTGCGGTACCAAAAGGGACCACCTAATGTTTTCGTTTATGGCTTAGCAGGACCCTTTAAGGGCCACTGAGACACACTTCGTTTAAAATCGGCTTACATTGAGTGTCATGTCGTCGCTCGAGTGTTGACTGAAGAGCTGCTTGTATTTTAAACCTAACCCATTTAAATTCCCGGCCATGCAGAGATACATCTGGGATTTAAATCCGCCCTTTAAAGGTTAAAATTGTCGCAAGATACATAACCGTAAAGATAATTTCAACGTATTTTCAAAGATGCATCACACTTGCATCATTAAGCATAAGGTTACCCGCTTTCACAACTTACGTTACACAAATGAATGCAAAGGAGGTTCCACCTTTGTAATGGAGGAGATATAGAATTAATTAAGTAGCAGACAGAAAATCAGAGATGCGGACATAATATTGTGAGCTAAAGTGAAATCTAGATAATACCCAACGAGCTGAGAAAGTTTGGCAGGAATAGATACTTCCGTTGTAATCTTTACTTGCTCGTACTCGACGATTACTGTACTGATTTCACTGATTTACATTAGCCTACAGATAACTTCGATTCCCTGATTACTATAATTTGCTTGCTTAGGTTCAGCTTCTATTATGTTGTGGTCTACTTATAACGGGTACAAAATATGGCACCCCTTGTGTTTTTCCAGTTTTTACAATAATGGTATGTATCGCACGTGAAATTGTACCTTTATAACTTCTTTGACTCAATTATTCCACATTTTTACTGCAATATTAGACAGTTGCCTGGTGGTCTTTAGAGTGGACAATCTTACAAGAAGCAATTGTAACTATAATTTTATTGATTACTTTGTAAACCAGTAATTTGAACTCGTAACCTCTTACTTTTTGTACGAGCTGACAGTAATTGAATGCAGTAACTTTTTCTAGGTACTTTTACCAACACTGTCAGTATATGGCCATCGAGATACGCGGTCGATACGTCCAGTAAGTCCAGTTCTCAACTAGGCTCATAGAGGGACGGGGAAACAAGCTAAGTAGTAGCAGTGGTGGTGGTAGTGGTGACGTTGTGTCCCAGACCTCCAGGGTAGAAATGCTTTCAATCGAATGCTCCGACGAATTCCTCCACGGAGAGCGCATCACGAGGCGGATGCCTAAGAGCGAGGGGATTCCGCCCGGGGCAAATCAGCGGCACCGAACCCTAGCCATTCACTCGGAAAAGAAGTAGGCCAGCACGCCCTGTCCTAATGTATTGTAATCTTGTCCGACGGATGGGGAGCATCGGGAGATTTTTCTCTGGAACTCCCAACTACCAAAATTTTATGAGCAATCCGTTTGCTCCATTACCATATATGATTGAAGCCTATGAGTTGAAGTACCATGATGAAGTGATGAGTGTACCTGAGGATGACGCCGCTGCGTCGAAACTAGTCGTACCGCGTAAATAAATTGGTGGATTAATACAAAGTTTGTTCGTTTTTATTGATTGAAATGAACTTCCACAAAGTTGAGTCTGTGACTATAGAGATTACCTATGAGTAAAATTGTAACATCAATAGGACCATAGGAGGGTTTTTTCAGACTCCTTTAACAGAAATCGTGCAATCATTGCATTACAATATGGATAAAAAGTAATATTTTATGTACTCTATAAGATATAAGTAATATTTATACGCAATCAATCGATATTTTTAAAAAATACGTGAACAACCGTAATCGCAAAAGTAAATATTTTTTCATAATTTAAAAATCTCCTCCTAATTGTACCTACTCCTTCTAAAAGTTCTTTTAATTGGGTTTCCAAAATATTTATCGATATTTTTGTGGAATTCGTAGATTAAACAGCACATTTCTATACGATTTCAAGGCCGCATTACTCGACGTAATTTTGCCTGCGCCTTCGTACATACGTCCCAATGTGCAATTGCGTGCGCCGTGTAAAACAGCCTTTATGGCCACGCATACCTGGTGCATGCAAAATATATATTATGACTTGAACATAAATATCGTTTAGACAAAAAAGACACAAATAGGCCACCATAACATACGATAAAAATTGTCATAATTTTTAGGATAAAATTCAGGCTCCTGCAAAAAACAAGTATATATCCGAGTCATCAGAAAATTGATGCTGTAATTGAAGTCGAAGCACGTTGGTTGAATAAAAATGGTACGACACACTGCGGGAAAATCATTATTGAAAAATATATTCACATTAATTTTTATTTATTCTCATGCCATCGAAAACAACTCACATTAGCCTTTTACACCTGGATTTTCAACGAGATAACATTTACACGTGCAGGGACTCGACCTCACGACCTCTTATTTGGCAGGCGAGGACTTTAATACCAGAAAAGTAGGAGAGAAACAGTTATTTGAACTGCAGTCATAGGGGAAAGTCCTCAATTTCCCTAAAACTATCTGCACGGTGGAGTGTTGATGAACGTACATTCCCTTCACACAATTGAGTCGTCAAGCGATTGGGGAAGGAAGCCTCTAGAGGAGAACATTGTAACATGAGATTAGACGAGGCAAATGGGCTATCCGGGCCGTAGTAGAAGAGAGAGAGATGGAGGAGTCGATCAAATCCCGAGTCCCACTCCACGACATGCCTGAGCATCGCGGATCGGAGTGCGAGAGAGGCAGACTATATTGAAGTGAGCCACTCCACGTGGGTCCCTCGGCGAGGGCACAATGATTCGCGAAACCCGATTGACGTCACCAGCCGTGTCGATGGCAGAGCAAACCGGATGCCTTCAGCCACTATACGGCGTTCCTATATATATATACATCCGTCCTCCATGAAAACAATGCACGCCCACCTCACACCCCAAGGGGACTACATACTAGAGGCCCAGTCCGTCTCGCAGAACCTATTTTTGTGTTGTTATCACTAAAAGTGCATTTTTATCAGTTTTCAAAAATTCCCGCTGCGCGACAATGAGTGCAAAAGATTGCACGTTGCGGTAAAGCCTGAATCACACGATCATTTTTTTTCGTCGCGAAAGTGATCACTATCGCGATTACTGCGCAAAATGATCGTCGGCGGCAATTGTTTTTCGCGATCGCGATGAGGATTCCCATCGCTATTTTTCATCACTCGTCCGGTCGCTTTTTCCGTCGCTAAAACCGTCACTAAAACCCCATATCAGCCAATCGTAACGCATTCCCGTGTGGAGCGATTGCAGCGCAACGTTTGACAATTGTGGGAACGACTTAAATAAACAAACACGCTACATAATTTCGTGATGTGGGTCCTATGACAACGAGCTGTGATATTGGAAATGATGCGAAAAGCGACGGCGGGAGGGACCGTGTGATTCAGAAAAATGATCACTAGAGCGATTGCTTTTCGCGACGGGAAAAGTGATCTCGATAGTGATTACTTTCGCGACGAAAAAAAATTATCGTGTGATTCAGGCTTAAGGGGGAAATGACAAGGTAACTAGTTCCATACAAACAAAACGTAGTGGACGCATATCTCCGGTAAGCTGGTGGTATTTTGTCATTCCTCGTGACGTTTCACCATACTTTAAACCCCACTTCCGACCACACCGAAAAACCTACGTCCGACCACTGACAGAACGATGAATCGAAAATGTTAAGTTTTCTCAAATTTCCTCAAGATTATTACGACATTCAGAGATGAATAAAAATGTAAGGCATTAAAGAAATTCGGAAAAAAACAACAACACTACTTTTATTCATAAAATTGAACAATTAATTTATGAGAATGAAGATAAAATTCATAGAATTTTATTACCTTGACGATTTTTTCCCTGGCAGCACACCGATTTTATCCGACATTTCCCCAAACTCCTAGGAAGATTTTTAATTCTCCCAA
The DNA here is from genome assembly GCF_921293095.1 of Ischnura elegans. Taxonomy (NCBI): domain Eukaryota; kingdom Metazoa; phylum Arthropoda; class Insecta; order Odonata; family Coenagrionidae; genus Ischnura; species Ischnura elegans. The sequence goes on from NC_060250.1 coordinate 81,927,412, forward strand.
CTATGAGCAGAACTCCCAGACTGATAACATCCCTAATTAATAGACACCCTTCCGCATCTCGAGCGATACAAGAAAGTTACCTTCCCACCCAGTGCGTTCGTGTGCAAACTCAGACAGCGGTGGAGATTTTTCAAATACATCCAGATCCATGCTTGATGCTTCGTAGAGGGAACTTCATTTACAGCACTCTGCGGATACTCCGTCCCCCGGATGGGACGTTAAGCCGGCATCCATTCGTCGACTTTCGTCAATAATAGTCTTTTGCTGTCGCCGGATTTCGTAACCCACATCCTTTCTTAAGGCGCAAATGTCCTAAGCTGTCGATTGCCTCCAAAAATCAACCAACGAGCATACGTTGTGCAGAAATCGGTGGTTTCAGGATTTAAGCCTGAATCACACGATCATCTATTCTATCCCTTCAGAGACACAGCTCAGCGATCGCTCAAATGATGGCGGAAAAAATGACCGTTTCTCGCAAATATTTTCAGCGGTGACTCGAGGGATGGTAATCCCATCCCTTTTTCCATCGCTCGGCACGTCCCTTTTTCCGCTGATGGCACCGTCCTTCAGCCAATCAGAACGCATCGCCGCTAACAGCGATTGCTACGCCACGCTTGACATTTAATTGAATGACAGGAGTATATACGGAAAGTGACGGATATAAGCGATAGAATACGGAATGTCCGTGTGATTCAGAAAATGATGGGTCGAGCGATCACTGTTTTGGTACATGAAAACCCATCGCTGGAGCTATCATTCTGAGAGACATTTAAAAAATGTTCGTTTGATCAGGCTTCAAACTTGTTATCGTTCCCCGGTAACCACGCAGCCGGGACCGCATCCCTGCTCGGCCGGTTGCGAGGGGCAGCGGGGTTAAACGGGGGAGGGGAAGGAGATGGGGTTGTTTTTCGAAGGGGCTGCCCTTTAGGGTCCGGGGGTAAGAGGAGAGCATTGTCAAGGTGTCTCCCGCGGGGGAGGTCGATCCCCTGTCGTCGCCGCCGCCGCGGGGCTGAGCAGGCAGGTCTCCCGGGCACCCTTTCGAGAAAAACGCCACTCCCGACTAATGCAGGAATGCGCTTGTCCACCTAACTTCTGTACACTGGGTGCTTCAGGAGGAATCTGAAATACTTTAGGACGTGGTATGGAAGACAATTTTAAGCACTTTTTTCGGTAAACATGGGGTCGCAACCAGCAGCGTATCCAGGATTTTGAAACATGGGGGGCGTTCACCGGAGATTTCGGGGCCCTTCCGGGTTTTTGGAAAACACCCCAGGGGAAAGGGGGGCTTTCCCCGGGAACATTTTTGGATTTGTGTGGTTGAAAATGTTATTTTTAGGACTTAAAAACTGTAATGTAACTGTAAAAATTGCACGAGTATTTATTAGAATAAAGTATATAATATATATATATATGTATAAATAAAATAAAGAGACAACTAAAGGGGGGTAGTAACTCGGAAACCCCCCGTAGCTACGCCACTGGTCGCAACTCCTTAGTTACTGAGCTATGGCAACGCACGCATTTATTGGTTGACTCCGACTACATCGAAACCGAATGAAAACCTCGACGGCATTCTTTCCAAGGTGAACGATTTCTCGCTAAGTTTGCGTTTAAAGGAAGTCAGGAATGGAATAACGGGCTGTTTTTTAAGTTTCCATATAGGTGTAAGATGGTGGGAAGAGATAAACATGAGAGGTAAAAAAATTACTGAAATTAGCAAAGGGAAAATCACTTTGGTCTACACATCCATAACACAACAATATGCAGGGTGTTACAGGAGGAATCTGCAATACTTCAGGAGGTGGTAGGGGAGACAATTTTAAGCTTTATTTGTCCAAAAATATGGGGTCGCAACTCCTTAGTTACTGAGCTACGGCGACGCAAACATTTTTGTTTGTATCCACTTTGCAGTTACCATGAGAACAGTTTTTCTTGGGTATCCAGCCTTCTCGACATTTTATTTTATACTCTGGAATTTTGAAGAAATGAATTAATTAAGGCTGTATGAAAATTGCTATAATAATTGTCTGAAATGATAAATCTCAAAATGGGTGATGTTTGGCAATCGTATTTTTGATACTCTCTCAAAGCTCCCGTTTAATCTCAAAGCTCCCGCTCCCGAAAAGTAGGAAGAGTTATTAAAGTATACATAAACACCATCTAATTACTATATTATATACTGATTATCCCTTCGGTTTTAATGAGTGTGGCTTAACCAAATCTTATTCGCTGTATCCAATCGAAATTGTAGTCCACCTAAGATTAAACGGGAGAAAAACAGCAGTCCATTCGTGGAAGGTGATTATTAAGAAATCATTTAATCTCTTAATCCCATTTCTGTTGACACGTTTTCATTACTTGTGTGCACTCATTACACCTTCGGTTATCTCCGTGAACATGGTTTGCACGTACACGAAGACAAGCACGCTCGGAATTCACACATTGGTGAAGAGCTCAGTAATTTCGATGCATTCAATCACGGAGCAGCATAGGAGTACGGGAAAAAATGAAAAAAAAAATCCTGACAGGTTGAGCGAAAATATGCGGAGCTACGTTCCCGCCTATTGTTTCTTGTCGACTGACGGCGAATTCTCTTCGGTCGGATTCGGTCGAAGTTTCTTTTTGGGTTAATGCGTGTGGAAAAAATATTTTTGAAAATGGAAAAAGCGACCCACTACCGCGTGCAATACGGGTAACGAATAATGGATTTTTCTCCTATGGGAGTAGGACGTCAAAAACAATCCAGGTGTACACTAGAGTGCCCAATCTGGCAGCGAGCCAAAATTATAACCTTGTGACTATAGAAAAATACCGATATTTATGAGAGCAGAAAAAAATGAAACAAAGTAAAGGTATATACTAAAAGTTTGAGTTTAAAGCAGGATGCATCTCCTTCGAAGTTTGTCCTATAGCAATGGATATTAATAATTAAGAACTTGGATAGTCCTGTGGCTGATCATTCCCTAAAGAAGCATACAAGGCAACGCATAATATCTTTCAATAGCGCATTTATGGTATAACAATAGTTTAAGTACAATATTAAGTCATTAGAATGGACATTTTCAGATTCGATAACGGGCTGGCGTCGAAAATCAAGGATCCAATTCAGACGATAAGAAGTGGGATGTTAAAAAAAATCTTCAGGCATCAGTAATTACTTCCTGCTCTATTTTTATTTAACTATCTAGACATGGGGGTTCTGGCATCCTCAAGCCCCCTCAACAGTGCCCCTTTAGACAAGTACCTTAGAGCAACAGTTGCAAGTAATCATAGTGGACAGTTATGGGAGCGAGGTATTCGTCCAAAACTTTTTCATGAGTAACTTGATCTGGACCACTAGTTTCACTTGTCTCATGAGTCATGTGGAATTATTTAATGGGTCTAGAGGGTCATGAATGGGCTCTTCAGGTGAAAATATAAAAAGTGTAACGTCGGCGGTCGAGGAAGATGTTAGGATCAACTACCTATATGGTTAAATAATATTAACATTACAATGTATGATACTACTATCACAACATAGGTAGAGAATATGAAATGGGCGTATCTTCTTACGCATGTGATCTAAAAGAAGTACCACAGTCAATAGAAAGCCGTCTTCAACGTTCCCGAGTCAAGAGTCACCGAACGACGCATTAGCCATCCGTGGACTACGTGACACGATTCAGAGGGGTGGGGCGAGGGTAGCTTAATCGACACTGTAATTACTACGCTGACGTGGAGAAAGGAGGGAGACATTTGTCACACACATAACCTTCTCTCACAAGTCACATTAACGGTCATTAGTTCTCGGACCGCTCACAAGTGAAAGCTTTCGCGTTCACACCGCTCCAGTCGACCACTAACCCGTTATCGTTAGCCTTAATTAGCACTTTATTACTGAGTATTCTACGTATTTGCTTAAGTATTTTACCGGACAAGGGAAGTTTGCATGAATCATTTTGCCTCGTCAGTCCTCCTGAAAGTGGTGGTGATGGAAGCAGATGCTGATGTCTAGGAGTAAGTGAGCACATGACAGACAGAATAATCAATGTAGCATATTTTCCTGGAAATAAAGTTTTGACTCGTTTTGGAAAATTCGACCTTTCTTGTGGCAAGAAGTCGATTCATAGGCAGGAAGGGACAACGCCCCTTCCACCACCCCAACTACCTACAACCAGCTACGTCGTATAACTGGAGGTATTTCAAGGCATAAGTCGAAGATGGCAGCGACAATCGTAAACATTTGTCTGTCGTTGCCCTTTCGCCCGCGACAGTCTTAATACCTTGACCAAATATCCACGAATTAAGCTAATGTATCCACTTCAACCTTGAACTGGAGCCAGAAAGCAGATGGTGATGATGATCAAATGAATAGAATTATTAACGAGAAGGTGTGCCAAAGACTATGAAAAGAAAGAGAACTGTGGAGCAATATTTGTCAGAGAAGGATACGGTGGATAGACTATATACTACGACACAGCGCGTGGAATATTAACAGGGGGAAAGGGAGAACTGAAGGAAAATTTCCCCAAAGACCTGTGGATACGTATTTGGGACATAAATAATATTTACATGCAAAAACAACGTTTTTCTCGCGATAATATTTCAATAAACTAATTTGCAAACACATTTATTGTCATGATTTTCTATCATTCTCCTTCCTTGAATTGATCGCAGCGACACCATCGGATTGTGTGGCCATTTTTTAAACTGAAATCCATTTTTAATTTTTAATTCTGAATAAAAATCGAGATACAGTTCCAATTATAATAAGAGTTAGGATTCTGCACTATCATCTGGTTCTGCGTTATCCTGAAAATTTCAGCTAGGTAGATAATCGGAAAGTGGGTTAAAACTGAGTAGCAAGATTAGACCCGGAAAGGACGACAAACAACAAAGTGACTTTTATAAAAACATTGCAAGGAGGACACAAAGAAGAAGAACACCAAAGAACTGAAGGAACTCGTTTGGGAAAGAGATTAATGGAGGGCTGCAATGTGCCAATCTTAGGATTGAATTAAAATAATAATGAAAATCAAATTCAACGCGTTCACATACATTCGCTTCGCCCATTACAAATCTTTGCATACGCACTAAATTACCCACCATCCACCTCCTTCAACATTTCAGCAACACCGTCTCCGCCAGAGTGGTGAGTAGAACTATAGCTTTCCATCTCAACCTCTATATAGGGGACAAACAGGGATCCTAAAAGTTTTCGCCGCTCTTAGGGAAAAAATTTGAAATTGGGAGGTACAATTGACAAAAACGAAAAGCACGATCAATTCCCAATTACGCACATATAACTGTATACTTCCACCATATATTGACTAAATGCCCGTCTATCATTCACGGACCTTGATGGTAGGTATGCATTTTCGTCTGAATGCTCGTTCACTCACGATGCCCTCTGATTAATCACGTATGGCGTTTAATCGAATGAATCGAGGAAATATAGGAGGATATGATTTAGAAATGAGGGGTCAGCTCGGAAGGGGACGGAGCAGAAGACCAATCTACTGAATAATGATCACAGATGAGATGGTGTCTGGGGTCCACGTAACTAGGTCACGTAAGAACCAACCGAAGGTGGACAACCTCGAGGAAAACGACCGTATCAGGGCCTAGGGCTCTATGAACAAGGGGGTTCTAGAACATATCAAACTAAATACGGAGAGATAAACTAAGGACTAACCACAAAAAAAAACAATTAGGAAACCGAAATATTGAGAAAGTGAAAGAATTCTGACATGGGAACCAGCAATTCTACGGGAACCAGCAATGGCCAAAACAAAAAGGAAATAATCAGTACAACCTCAGAGCACACATATGATCCAGAGCTTCAGACAAGCGCAGACAGGAACGCTCAAGGTGGCAAGGCAATTAACCAAAATCTGAGAAAAACGATGTAGCCTCCAACTTCAGAAAAAATATATGAAACGTATTATTATAAATGTATTTTAACAAACGAGATAATGGGTATTATTAAGTCTTGATACTTCACCTTCGGCAATAATAAAACATTAATAATCAATAGATATAATTGAAGACACCATGTCTTATCTGATCTCATGTTTCTACATAGAATCTTTAGCGGTTCTCTCCGGACAAACGAAATTCTCCCTCTTTTCCGTTTTCATGTTCCTCCGCGCCCCTTACGAAATAACTCTCTGTTTCACATTCCGCGATTCCGTCTTTCCATCTCTTAACGCTCTCTGTTCTACCGAATCCCGTCATTATTTAACTCTATGGCTTCAAAAATCCCTTCCCTGGACCTCTTTTCCTCTGCCACTAGTTACAATTCCTCCTTAAAACGCCATCTGAAAAATTCATCATACTCCATATTGCTCCATCATTGCTATTCATCATACTCATATAATCCATAGTGCTCCTTGCAATGTTTAAAAATTTTGTTTTCTGTTAGTTTTTATTTATTGCATTATTGTTTGTTATTTATTAACTATTATTTATTTTAGTAACAGCCAATGTAATAGCCTTTGGCCGTTTTTGGTGGTGAAATAAATAAATAAAGGAAACAAAATTTCAAAACGAAAAAAATAACATAAAAACAAACGCTAATGAAATATGTGAGACAGGTGTTGAAGGATGAAAAAAGAAGAATTGCATCTGGTATGATAAGATAGCCTTCTATGATAAACGAGTGGACGGCTTCGACAAAACAATTTCTGGAATGCAAACTACTCATGATTATAGGGAGATAAAAACGATGAATACTAAGAATATTTATACGAAAAAAATAATGGTCCTCAGCTTAACTTAAGGATGCTAGATGTCACAGATACTCAATTAATTAAAAACTAAAATTTATTACAAGGTTTTTTGAAAAAAATAATCTACACTCTTTCGCTAAAAATTGACAAAAGTTTCATTCACAACGACGAGGCAATACACAGTAAATTATTGTGAAATATGATTTAATGCTTTCCCGGCGAATAATGTGGGTAAACTTTTCTCGGGATTCCCACCGGGTTAATGTTTTAATATCGGCCAACGTTTCAAGTGCCGTCTCGGCACTCATCAGCCCTGAAGATGAGTGCCGAGACGGCACTTGAAACGTTGGCCGATATTAAAACATTAACCCGGTGGGAATCCCGAGAAAAGTTTACCCTAGTAAATTATTGCCTACATCACCGAGGTAATAATTTACTCGCACTTACGTCATCATCATCATCACTGATCAACAATCCTAAGATTGGTTTGACGCAGCTCTCCAATCTACCGATACTTTCACACCTACGTATTTCTTCTCTTTCACATCTTTCTTTACCTGTTCCATATATTTAGTTGGAGGTCTTCCTTTTCCGTTCTTGCCAGCTACTTGCCCCTCCACGATCGTCTTAATTAAGCCATAATGTCTCAAGATGTGGCCTATAAGGCTGTTCGGTATTTTTATCAAGGTTTTCATGAGGATTCTCTTCTTAGGACTTCCTCATTACTAACTTGGTCGATCCATTTGATCCTCATCACTCTTATGTACCACCACATTTCGAAGGCCTCTATGCTTGCATTCTCCGCTGCTGTCATTGTCCATGCCTCACTTCCATATAGGATCATACTCCAAATGTACGTTCTTATAAAACGTTTCCTTACTTCCATACTTAAGTTTCCCGCAATTAGCAGGCCTCTCTTTTGGTGGAATGCTCTCTTCGCTTGGGCTATTCCGCTGATAATTTCTTTCTTGCATATCCCGTCACTATGTTAGCCTTAGCTTCTTCTCTTCTGCTGCATACTAATATCTTCGTTTTCTTTGCGTTTATTTTCGGTTGATATTTACCCATTACCATACCCATATTAACCAGAATATTTTTCAAATCCTTCTCTGTTTCAGCTATGACGGCTATGTCATCGGTAAATCTTTGCATGCTATTTTTTCTCCATGGATACTCACTCCAGAAACCATTTCTTTGATTTCATTAATTGCTCTTTCGATGTAAATGTTGAAAATTACGGGTGACAAATCACAGCCTTGTCTCACTCCTTTCCTAATTCTTGTCTCTTCACAACTGACCCTGATTTTATCACTGCTACTTGATTTTCGTATAAACTGGACGATTATTCTGTCATTGTAGAGAAATCCATTTTTTTTTATTCCAAGCATTGTGCTCCAATCCACATTGTCAAATGCCTTCTCTAAGTCCACGAACGTAAAGAGCGTTGGCTTGTTCTTTTCCATTCTCTTCTCTATGAGCAGCCTAATAGCCAATATCGCTTCCCTTGTGCCTCTGCTTTTTCTGAATCCAAATTGGTCCTCCTCCAGATACTCTTCTGCTCTCCGTTCTATTCTTCGAAAGATGGTCCTTGTCAGTATCTTCGACGCATGTGTAGTCAGGCTGATGGTCCTACAAAATCGCAGTTCTCCGCTCTTTTCCTCTTAGGAATTGGAATTATAAAGTTCCACTCGAAGTCCTTTGGTATCTCACCTGTCGAATACATTTCACCAATGATTTTGTGGAGCTGGCTCAACGTCTTCTCCCCTGCATTTTTAATTAGCTCTACGGGAATATCATCAATTCCAGATGCTTTATTTATCCGAAGGTCTTATACAGCCGCATCAAAATCTGATCTTAAAATTGGGGCTCCCATGCCATCCTCATCCACTTCCTTCTCGTTTTCGATAGCATTCGTTCTTAGGCTGCTTCCTTTGTACAAATCTTCCAGATATTCCTTCCATCTCTTCCCTTTGTCTTCGTTTTCGGTCATAAGTTCTCCGTTTTTTCCCTTAAGGGTATTACATCCTATGATAAAATACATAAAACAACAACTGCACGAAATATTCTCTTTATTTTAAGATGAAAGTTATTAATATGAAATTAAATGATTGAGGCTCTGTGATACACATAACGAAACGAACGTAATGATAAAAGTATTAAAAATCTTGTCCACTGTTTAAGAGTCTGGGGAGGGAACGTACCCCCGCACCACTCCCCCACCCTCTTGATCCGCCTATGCTCCTAATCAAAATGAGTGGAGCTCCGCGGACCTCACCAATTTATTCATTTTAACTTTGCAGTTGTGAAAGTGACTTTTACGGAAAATGGATACAACGCTAGAAAATACTTTTCAGCGTACTGTCGCTTCCTTCGCCTCAACCTTTTTTACCTCATAATAATTCCTACTATTCCCCATTCACCCTAGAATATTGTATTATATTTATGGCAACAAAATTTTGGGATGGGAAAAAGAGATATGATCTTGTTCTTTCCCGGCGTATGATGCTGGTGAAGTATTCACGGGTTTTCCACCGGGCGAGTTCATTGTACGACGTCATTTCGATGGCTGGCTCTGCCATCGCATTCCCTGAAGACGATGGCAGAGGCAGCCATCGAAACGTCGACCTCTATCAACTCACCCAGTGGAAACCCCGAGAAGACTTCACCAGGGGGGGAATGGGGGACATGTTAAAGGTATATTAAGGTGGCTACTGCCATCATATATACCAGCATGGGCAGCGAGGGATGAACTAGGTGCGTAGATCGAGAATTAGAGGAAATAAAAGAGCAAATGGTGAATGGACAACGGAGTAGGATGAGGGTAGGTTCGGGGGGTTCAAGCCGTGCACGCCAGAAATTTTTGAAAGACACGCTACTTCAAACGAACCGTATACCTGAAAGCTCACCCCCAAAACAACACCGAAAAATATTTCTGCTTTCGGGCTAGCGCACGAAATCGTGTCCACCCACTTCTTCATCTTCGATGCACACACAGAATGCTGAATTGTTATTTCAAACGCATTTTTCCTCCCCTATCTGCGGAATGGTCTTCGTACGCAACAGGAGTATGTACTTCCGATATCAATGATTTCAGTGGCGTAACTAGGAACATGCTGTGGGGGGAGATGGGGAGCCTGGGGAGGCGAGCCACCCCAAGCAACGGGGAAGTCCAGGAAAGAAATTTTTTCACAATTGGCTAAAGTATACTCATCTCAATGACTCAAATGACTCACTGCCATGATATTAATAAATGATTTTTAACTTTAAGCAGATGCAGTTATTTTAAGTCAAAACTAGAAAACAGTTTTAAATATTTTTTTACTAACCTGAGTCTTTGAAGAGGACCAACCCCCTTAAACCCCCCCCCCCCCTCCCCCCGCAGTTACGCCACTGAATGACATAAATCATTAGCGTAACTGAGCCCTATGCAGATTCATTCACTTAAGGGGTCGGCCTTCATCGCAAAGAAATCGTCATTCTTCATGACCGGGGTTTCGTACAAATGATGTCGTAAGCAGAGTTTCATAGTTAGGTGCATTGGGGCATCAGAAAAGATAGCTACCGACTACAATTTACACAAACATTCTTTTAATTCAGAATTAGCGAGGAGGCATTCTCACTAACGATCTGAAACTATATGCACCACGGCTTGTGCCAGTCTCAACCTCCAGACATTAATCGATTTCTCCCGGGTTATAATCTCGCAAAATAATTCCCGCCAACACCTATCCCCATCAGAGTAAGGAATGGTTTGAACACAAGAAATCACATACATAAATATAAATTGCGCTACGGCTGTGGCCTGACTTTAGACGATATTTCTTAACCAAAGTCGGAAGATTATTGAGGTACCTCTTGAATGAAACCGACTAATAACACGGATGGGCTTCGGTCGATGATTCCCTCCAATATATATTACTTTAACATGGAACTATTGAAATTTTATTCAGACGGAGCACTAATCAGTGCATCTAAATTGATCCAAAATACCATTAAAGGCTTACTGTCACATATCAAGGATAGAGTGAGCAAAAACATTTAGTAAAAATATGCAAGATGTACACTACGATACAAGGAAGAAAATAGTGTTTTTCCACACACACTGACGATGCCCTTGGTCGATGTAAATGCCTGAAATTCCACAATAAATTGTTACCTTCGCTTAATGTAATCCCAGAGTATCACAAAAAAATTCGGCACGAATCTTTTAGCTTAACTTTTCTACGACTGAATTAATTCATACGCCGGTTTTAAGCTGATAATTTTATGAATTTCATTTAAGATTCAAGCTTTTAACCGCGTTGAAAAACACTTCATGTAAATAAGTGAAAGAAAGCAGACTACATAAGACGCATAACTACCATTAGGCGTTAATAACACCTGCATGCAGCTGAACTCACCGAATTCTGGAAATTTGATCGCTTGATCCCGTGAAAACACACACTGTATTAACCGCGAGCACTTATTAGTGCTAAGGACAAATCGCACTACAACAGACCGAAAGATACTCCGCATTTACTGTTGCTTTTATTTTACCAGGATTTGATGTTCTGAATTCTTCATACATTTTCTCGCCCAGAGATGGCAGCATGTCTTTGAGTGTTAGGGAATCGGACCTAACGAAATTCGATAATTCGACGGAGAAATGTAGGATGAGGGTTCTTGGAGTCGTTTGTAAAGTTAATTCTCTACTTTAGCTATTTAGCTAAAATAGGAAGTCATGTTTGAGGTGACGTTTGACAAGAATAATATTAATCGTGCCTAGTATGGAAGAATGATTATTAAGAAGATCGTTGGTATCTCTCTACTGCTTGTCCTTGTGAAAGGTATGTAATTTATTAATAGTTTGAATGTAGTTTAGGCATTGGGAATGTTTGCTAATGCTTATAGTAGGTGGTACCAAGATAAAATTATTCGTTTTTGTATCACCCAACATAATTTTGTGTTTGCTGGAAAATGTTTGTTTCGCTTTTTGGGAGCCTCAATTTAGATTAATGCATGTGCAATGGAATACACCGTGTTATTGTTACATTGCGTATTCATTGAACATGAATTGCTGCATTAGGAAGTTTTGCTCCTCAATTCATGCATAACACATGTCAAGCTCGCTTTGGCTCTCAATCTACACCTCATGAAATTGAGGTGTTGGGCTTTGGGATATTCTTCGCCCAGGCTTTTGCCATGCGTCAGACACGGAGTATCCAGAAATCCAGGAGGAAGCTGTTGATATCGGAAAGAATCTGGTCCTGAGATGCACAGGTCCAGACAGTCCCCTGGGAGCACATAGTACCGTGATGTGGGTCCGGGAAGGTCGGAAGGAGAAGCTGAATCAAAATAGAGTCCAGGAGGATGGAAGTCTTTCTCTGGTTAGCCTGAAAAGAGAGGATGCTGGAGTTTACGCTTGCAGTGTGGAAGGAGAAAATGGTGGAAATCATGAGGATGTGATCAAAGCTCGGGTCAGGGTGGAAGTGAGGAGTGAGTATATAGAGCGTTAGCGTTGCTTATATGTGGTCTTGGCCCTGGAATGACGATGAGTTACATGCAGTCTTAATTAGTTGGCTGTCTTTGGCAGCAGCTGCTAATATGTGGTTCCTACAGAGCAAGATCAGAAATACTTAGCTCTAGCAAGGTGTAAAGATGAAATGCCATAGTACGTTGATTCAGGTAGTCTCATAATCCACTGTTCCCTTGATCATTCATTACCCATTTAATGTCCTGATTAACATGTTTTTCAATTAGGTGCGCGAATCACTTAGTTTAGAGGTGCTCTCACTATTGCTTTTGCTCATTTGTGGCCTGCATGTGACTGTATAGACAAGATCCATTCAGTGTTGCCATTTTTTTACTTGATGGTGTTAAAGTTCTTAAACTTAGGTAATCTTTCATACTATTAAAAATCTACCCGTGTTGCCCATGATTGAATGGTTTTGGATAGCAAAACATTTCTTTGTTGAATGCTCTGGTCATTAATGTTATTCAGTTTAATCTTGGCACTTAACACTGAATCTGATAGTGGTTAGAACTTTCAAGGTGCATAGTGAAATTGACCATTCAAAGCATGATTATCATTTCAGTTATCTCATGATTTGATGAAGCTCTTAAAGTGCTCTCTTTGACGATAGTGTTAAAGATTACAATTTTTATGACCTTTCGGGTCAATTCACTGTCACATTTTATCATAGTTTCTGTTACTCTTGCAAATATATGTTGGTGTTCATGACTGATATTCATATATATATTTATATTTTGTGCTCTGATGGGTGTTGTTCTGCTCACATGAATAGATCATTTAAATTGGATGTTTATTTTATTAACAAATTGTGCTAACTCTCCAGGCTAGCCTTGACACCCCTTAAATACACTTGTAGGTTAAGAAGCACTTATAGACTATATTTGTGGAAGTGATATTCAACTTGTATTGCTACTTTTATTATTCACCAATAGATGAAAATTCCTGGTTGTTTTCCCTTGTATAGCTATCAATAGTATGTCATTTTTGGCATCATTCTTTTTTATCTTGTTTCATTGAGGACTTATGAATATCATGTTGGCTTTTCATCTTCTGGTGATGAATGCTTAATTATGTTTTTTAAATGATCCACTTTTATTTTTAGTTTGATTTGTTTTATAAAACTGGAGATACTTTTGTTGCTTTAAAGGTAATATTTTTGAGTCAAAATACAGAATTCCCAACATTGGAAATAGATAAATGGTGGCTTTAAAAACATTGGCCATATTTTCCTGTAATTTGACTGTAGATAAGCCTTTGACATATGTGGTAAATGTTGATATTCCAAATTACAGAATTTGTTTTCAAGTTATTTCTGTATTTGCCAGTGATTTTCCAGTTACTAGGTGTGGAAATACTTGAGTGTGTAAGCCTATTTTTCCCGTAACATTGAAGTGAATTGATGCACATAATTAATGCTTATTAACCTTTGAGGTTAATTTTTAAGGTCATTAATGGAAGTATATTGTTATAATGAAAAAATGGCTCATTTAAGCTTTGATCCCGCAAGAAACTTCACAAAGATGTAATTTAAAAGTACATACTTTTTCATAGTTTAGATATACCTACCATTTTACTCACAATCTGTCTCTTTTTCACTATGAACAGTTATTGTTCAATACATTTCAATGGTAATTCATGACGGACATTGATCAGTCCTAAGTTTAAGTGGAAAGTACATTAAATTCTTATCATGTTTATTGAAGAAATTTTGTTTCAAAAAAGTTTGCAAATTCATTTAGAACAAGGTTTCAATCTTTGTGTGGCCCGGGGTTAAAAAAAAATCATTTTTCATTCATCCCATTTACTCATGGTACGTGTTACATTTTTGAGATCTTTCAATAATGAATTGCCACATAATTCTCAATTTTAAGAAAATAAGATCCAATGCTACTCCTGCTGCAGGATTCAAATGGATTAATTTTTTATCTAAATATATCATGTTGCCACTTCACATTCTTGTTACACCGTATGCCACGCTATTTGTTTTCTCAAGATCATGGATTATTTTTTTGTAGCATATTGTCTATTCAGTATGCAAAGACCTTCATAGGTCCTTGCCATTCCCAACATTGAAGATTATTATGAAGGAAGTGTATCATTAATTCATAATATTTCAATCCTGCCACTGCAATAAATGGCAGTGAAATTAACATGAATTGCCATGAGAAAAAATTCCCCTATTCTGGGAATCAAACCACTGGCATTTGCCTCCCCAGGCCACTGCGCAGACCACCACCCTATCCAGGTTCCTGATATCCCATGGTTCTCCCAAGTGTTGTCATCATGGATGGACTGTGAGGGCTTAACTTTTATTGCCATGAGACTGTACAATTGCAGTGGTTAATGAGGAACTTGGATAGCATAGTGGTCTATGTAACATATTAATTTTTTGCTTTCATCGATAAGATTTAGTATCCACAATTGACCCAAAGAACATGATCAGAAAGAGTAGTGTCTATTAGTAGTGACTATTTCCACTCTGACCCAATCAACACCATTTATGTGAACTAGACTAGTTACAGAGAGCCATCACCACTCTTCAGAGGTTAATGCAGTGTCATTGTTAAGGTGGTGACTTTTTCAAATCATGTGAGGGCTAAGAAACACGGGCATGAGAAACTACAAATTTAAATTTCAGTTCATACCTTGGAGAAGTTCCGGTACAAAAACCTCACAATGATTGATTTGAAAGTACATAATATCATTTCATAAATTCCTTACAAGAGGCAATTTTTATTGTAGCAAGAGTCACATGATTGAACTTTTATTCTATAATTAAAAATTTAACTGCATCAACATCAAATCATTTTCATGTCAATGCATAGTTGTAATTTATTTTTCAATATATATTTCATATTTCACATTGTATTTGTAGTTAAAAGAGTGGTAATTTCTTGTAATGAATTTTATTTTTCCTATGATTGGCGTATTTCTAACCTCATTCCTGCTTCTTTTTTACTTACAGCTCCAC
Source organism: Ischnura elegans (assembly GCF_921293095.1). Classification (NCBI taxonomy): domain Eukaryota; kingdom Metazoa; phylum Arthropoda; class Insecta; order Odonata; family Coenagrionidae; genus Ischnura; species Ischnura elegans. The sequence goes on from NC_060250.1 coordinate 81,942,605, forward strand.
CTCCAGCCCTGGTAAATGTCACTGTACATCCATCGACAGTGTTAGCGTTACTACTTTGGGACGTGGCAGAGGACGGTGGTTATCCCATATCTCACTTCACTGCACGTTACCGCCTTGCTCATCAGTCAAACACTCAGCCCAATGTTAGTCCTAATCAAGAGTGGCATTTTGTTGTTCCAGATCATATCAGTGCAAATGTGGTGAGTAATTACTCTGTTTAGATGCTGATTAATATAATTTTAGAAAAATTATTAAATACAGTACTCTCGGTAATTAGAGCAACGTTATTACAAAGTTCTCGTTACTACGAAGCAATTCGTTGGTCCCGACGAAAAAAAGGTCTATCCAATTAATACTAAAAGAAACGTTATCACAAAATTTTCGTTATTACAAACCTCAGTCCCTGTCCCTGCAGTTACAAAATGAACTTTATTACAAAGTTCCACAAATAAGCAATGGCATTTAGGTGGATATACAAAGTTTATCCTAATAAAAGTTTAAATATGCTAAGATTCTAATGATTGCGCCACGTTTAAGTTCTCCTCGTGTAACGTGCCCAAGAGCATCAGTTATGGTTCTTTCTCCAGTATACACGCAACATCATGTAATAAGCTTCATTCCTGTGGAATCGTGGTTTCCTTGCTCATAAATTGGATGTAAAGTTAGTCCTCTTCTTACGCACTTCGATTTACAAACTTTCAGATAAGCGTGCATTCAAAAATTTCAAATTTCAAATTTAGCCGATGTGACGTGGTGTGGCGTAGAGGAACTTGCAGTTTGGGCATAATCTGAACAAAGTATCATTGAATCAGGTGTGAAGTTAGGAACTTTTAAGCGTTTCCCCCATTCTTCCTTACTGCGGAGAGCGATTTTTTTCAGCTCCGGCTGCGTCGCACGCCCAGCTATGTCAGTTCGTCACAATCATGAGTTGCCACACATTTGTGATACAGTCCGGCTGGTGAGAGTTGTCCGATGACAGCGCAAAAGAAGGAGAGGAGAACCCTTCACCAACACAGTTTGCTGCCAATCACTGCCCCCAAAATGCACCTCACACCCTTGTCTAGTCATACAATGTTGTCACATGCGTATGAAGCACAGAAATAAGCCTGAACCACCAAAACAAGCCCTTTCTTCGAATCTCCAAAATAAGGGATTATTCCTTTGGGTCCTTCACGCTTGTCATCCCTTCCGGCTCCCTTCTTAACGGAACCCTTTTGTTTACAAGTGATGTGTGTGTTTCGCTTCCTTACCTGGCAATCTTGCACCATACCTTGAACTAGACCCTTCTGCCTGTCATCAGACAACTCTTGGTGGCTGTACTGTAGGTTTATCAACTTGCGAACAAGGTCTCGGAACATGTCTCATTCGAACATGTCTAATGCGAATAAAGGACTTACTGTATTCAGGAGGATATCAACCCTCAATTGCATCATGCCACATTCTTCTATTGCGAAACTGAAATGAATTTTCTTGTTTTAATATATTTGCACATAATTTAATAGCGTATATTATGCACTGTTTTTTTTCGACGATTCCTTATAGAAATGTTGATACAAACTTTGTTATTACAAACCTCTGCTTTTTCTGTCCCTTTTTAATTTGTAAAACTCTTCCTATTCATGGCAAGAACATGAATAAATGCTGATGTTTGTTCCATAATGAGCAAGAAAATTTTCTTCTGTACTGTAGTTTTGTTGTCACAACTTTGATTGTAATTCTCTTCCTACATTACAAGGGGCAGCAGACAAGCATCCTCCAATCAATGCATTTTCTAATAGCTCTCTGCATTTTGCAACATGGAATAACAATCTTAAATTAATGTACAATAGGATGTTTATTCGCCGACAAAGTACCGTATAAGCTTGTGTAAGAGGCGCACCCCTATTTTGAGGATCGAAGCTATAAAGAAAAAAAATTTTGCGACATTTTTTTTATCCTATCGTGCGGTGTTGCAGACGTATGCCTGGAATTTCGACAGTTATCGAAATGTCTTCTTTCAGTACTATTTGAAAAAGGAAATTTTGAAAACTGCGGCGGCATAAGAGGGAGTAGAAAGAGTTCCGATCCTCTCTTTGCATACGCCATCGCTCTACGTTGCTTGTCCTACTCACGAACAATTTTGTTTAAAAGCTCTCGCAGGAGTATTGCAATAGAATTGCAGCCGTGGAAAATTTTAAGGCAAAACACGACAGGCCAATGGCATGAGCTTTCCCAAGAGATTGAACTACAATCGGGGCAATCTCAGCGCCGTAGGATAATAACCACGTCGTAGATTTAAGGCCCCTTGCACACGCACCTATTTTGGACGGCCGGTAAAATATCGGCCGTCCACATTCCAATAGTGAACAATGGGAGAGCATTGGAGCTTGCACACGTACCGACCACACGCCGGCACCGGCAAAATGCCGGTTAGCTGCCGGCTATTGTCACTGTGGATCGCCGACGCCGGCTCAGAAAACTTAGCAACGTATTGTTTGACCGGTAAAAATCCGGCGTGTGTGCAAGCATCGCTTCGCCGGTAAAATATCGGCCAATATTTTACCGGCCGTCCAAAATCGGTGTGTGTGCAAGGGGCCTAACGGAACTACACTCGGCTCTCCATCAGCTAATGCCTCTGCCGTTTTTTTCCTTTCCGAGACTCCACAGGAAAATATCAAGTTACAGGGGAACAATGGAAACGTATTTCATCCCTACCCCATTCCACCAACTGACCTTTTTCGGTCTACCAGGTTCAATTCCCCGAGTTTCTGGAGGTCAAATGCTACGTAAGTCACCTTCTGAGCTCGAAGATATCTCGATATCTTTCAGCAATTGTATGACACGCACGAGGTTCTAAAAAGAATTAGACCTAACGCGACGTATATCTTACAGCATTTAAGTTTTTTGAGCTCTAATTGATTGACACAAAGATTTAAAGCTAAAATAAGGCTACTAATATTCAACATAGTCCAAACAGCATAATTTCGGAAGAAACAAGCGTAGCATAAGCGCATTCAAACAAGACGAGACGGACTGGAAACTCAGGCAACGCAAACTGCGTATATCACATTCCTGCGCCTTCGCCCCTTCACTTTAAAGGCAACGACGTCACATGCAAGATCGGACGTGTTCTTCCCTTGCTCCTTCGCTCATAGCTTTAAATACGTAGGGGAGGGAGCCCTCTTCCCCTCGACCTCTCCTTCAGCGCTCTTCACTTATAAGCATTTCCGATTTCTTCTATCCACCATTAAGTCCAACAATGAGCACACTCGTTCGAATTTTTCAACCGCAGGTTTTGACACCAATATTACTATATGCAGTATAAATGCCACGGGATGCCCACTGGTGGCAATAAATTTAGCGCGCGCTCCGGAGCGAATCACCCCGCGCGATCTTTTCAATGTTCACCTCTGGGGTACCGACGTGACGGCGTGATGCTTGCAAGAAATTCAAACAGGAGCATTTTAAAAATACGTCACTAAGGGAGAAACTCCCCTGCCTGCCGCTTGATTTTGACCCAGGGTTTCAGATGACTGACTCACGCTGAAAACCAAGGCCACTCAGTTCCCCTTGAACTTGCAACCGGTGAAGGGGAGGGGGGGAATATAAGAAGTTTGTGTAAGAGGTGCACCCCCATTTTTGGCTGCAATATCTGGGAAAAAAGGTGCGCCTCTTACACGCGCTTATACGGTATATCCTCCTCCTGGGTTCCTCTCTGGAGACTGTTCTATGAATGGATCAAAGAAATGATCTTCCAGTACTGGACTATAAATATTGGGCAAAAAATAGACTCCCCGGAGCAGAAGAGTTTAAAGGGGCTTAAGTCATTAGTGCATACCGGCAAACCATGGTAGCTGCCCTCGGAGAATAACTCATGTTGTCAGTTTTCACGTAACAATTCAAATCAAATTCTAGCCAAATGAGGCAATAGAAGGTAGCCTATGAATGAGCTAACACCATTGGATTGAAATTTATACGAAAATTATCCATTTTTTTAAATAATGGAGGAAGAATAATATATTATGCAACGACTCAGCAGCCGGCAGAATTGAAGGTCCTGATACATATTGTCTTTGCAGAAGAATGCTTATGAGGAAGTACTACCTGGTTAATTCATTTGACTGATACGGTAATATTTTTACAAGGATATGCTTGCTATTATATCTTCATTTACAATAGAGAGTAAGAAGCTACAACTCACTGCTGTGCATGTAATTTCAGCAGTGATAAGAGATTGCTTCTCTTAGATCTGAATACCTTTGCCCTTCATGCTTCCTGCTTGTCCTCTTGTAGTAAACAAATGAAGATTAACAGCCCAAAAAAAGTTTGCCCCATGAGGGATCATTTCAGTGATAGCTCTGATTTTGTGACTGGCATTACAATTGCTCTTCTTATATCCTAATGATGATATGGGATAATGGGATAGAATAAGGAAACTTTTCAAAAATGTTGTTAATATTGTTATGCTGGGTGAGCATACTAATAGGACAAAAACTCTTTTACTGTTGACAATTGAGGTATTACAGTGCTAAATTAAGAATGGAACTGAAAAGCCAAGAACGAAACTGTGACCATCTTATCTAACTACTTGATCTTGCTGTTGTGAAATTAAAGAATTACTAATACATGAAGAGTATACAAGTTGTGGTTCATACACAAAACAACTTTGTCTTGTTAATGCTCTTTCATCTGCAACAGTTGCACATCAAAAGAGTTCCACTAAACACCTTATCTTTAACAACTTCTGTTGCCTCTCTGACCTCTAATAACAATGAAGCAGCGGCCACTTCAGTACCTCTACACAACCAAAGCAGTGTCATAACAAATGGATCCATGATGGTAATTGATATAGTTTCACTTCAACAAAAGCTGTTATATCTGAATTTTTACATCAGCAGTATCTTACCAGAGACAGTTCAAAGTCATGCTAACAATTTCTCTCCTGCTTTTAGGTGTCAACAACCACTTTTTTTACTGTTTAATCAAATGCTTGCTGTCAAGTTATTTTTACTTATAATCTCTCCTTCTCTTATATGTTCAGTAATGATGTTATGAATAAAAGTAGAAAAACAATTCCATAGTGTTGCTTGCTCGTAAGTTTTAATTGCTTGATGCCATATTAAAAATGGCCAGATATGATTTTTGTATAATAATAATGACAAATAGATCTGTCTTAATAAACTTAAATCACCACAAGTAAAGGAGGAGCTGATCTGACTTTTAAAGATTTTACGTGACTGATGTGATCAGGTTGCACCGTGATCGGTAAATTAATGTTGTCTTCAATATTTACTTTTGATATTTGTCAAACAATTCTGCAGAAAAATGAATCAGAAACAAAACAGTTTCCTAAGCACAGTGCAGAATGCAACAATTGGCATTGGCATTGCAGTTGAATTAATGCTTAAAATTGATGGTAACATGAAATAACTTTCAGTAGCTTCTGCAACTTCAGACTGGTTTTTTGCCATGTTTGTGTGTGCCAGTGATTTTTCTCGCAAAACATGCAGATATGATGTTGGTCATAATCCATATGATGATTGGTTATTCCATCCCTTCCATTGCTTAATCACATTTTTATGAAATAATGGCGGACTTTTCAAATTTACTATAATTTTATCTCTATTTTAAGTATTGTGGCAATGGTGGAACAGTTCACGTTGTGCAAAGGAATGATATCAACTGTTTTCTTGCCAATCCCAAGTCTCTGTATTACTTTGATATTTTGTTCCATTGTAATGGTTAAAATTTAGTTGCACAACTCAGTGGCTAAAAAGAAACTGCAATCTGAAGAAAAAAGATCATTTTCAGAATTACTCACAATCTTGCACAGGCCTATATCATGAAAAATTTGGAAGTGAACTGTGCAGAAAATAATTCTAGGAAAAAAGCTCTCCTACCTTCATTAGCATCAATGAAATATCAAGCTTAACAGCCAGCTGAAATGCAGTACAACATTATTAATAATTGTTTTCAATCTCACAAATTTGCACAAGAAGAATAAACTGGCAAGGGTTGTATAATACTGCCCAATGTTAAATTCTCTTCCACATATAAGCTGAGCAAGTTAAACTGTAACAAAATGTGCCAGCAGATATTATTTGGATAAGTTAACTCGTTCCGTGCTGATGACGTAGCGTCTACGTCATGGCAGCCACTACCCAGTGACTGATGACGTAGACGCTACGTCATGATTCCCTTTTGCGTTATGTTCCGCCCTGAGCGCCAGCCACCGCTGTTAGGGTATGGGAGAGGGTCAGTCACCACTCTTCGCCTATTTGCCGTGCGGAAAGCTCCGAAAAAAATTTTTTTTCGATTTATTTTGTGTTTTTCTATTTTACCCGGTTTTTCTCTGCAAGGACGTCTTTGGGATTGGCTTTTTACAATGTATTTTTTATTACTTTCATTTTATAATGCAGAAAACAGTTATATATTCTCACAATTGTTATTATACCTAAAAAAAAACTTTTACAAATATTCAAAGCGAAATAATAAAAAGATACTTTTGCATTTGACGAGGATAGGTAATTACTTTATTACAAGGTATTTTATCTTTCTTTATGACTTTTAACGCAATGATTAGATTGTGTTTATTTAATTGGTTTCTACAAGAAGGAATACAAATATTTTTCCCTTGTTGTTATTTTTATTTTTAACTTCAATTAACGCTATCGTGGTAAATTGCTTAGCTGGTTGCCTAATTTCGGACATACTCCAGGTATGTGTATTTTTATCCTTACGATATTAATAAATGCTTCCGTTCTTATACTTTTAAAGTTTCCGAGTGACTTTTATTTGCTATGATTTCATCATGGCAAAATTTGTTGTTATCCCTATGTTTATTTGCTGCTATGCATGAAATAATAAGTATATTTGCATAAATTTTACAATAACTTCAGTAAAGTCCTGGTTCCACATTGCAATTTATTTTTACTATTTACATTTCATGCACAATAGCTAGACTTCCCCATCCTTATGTTCACTAGCATTAGAATTAGAGACTCATTACTTGATTTTTTCCATAATATCCGAAATACTTACAAGCATCTATTTGGCATCCTCCCCAACAAAAAAAAGCCTAAGAGAAAAATTTCCACTAACCCAGTTACATGCCGCCGAACTCAAAGAAACTGATCCGGCCCGAGGATATATACATCCGAGGATATAAAATGGGCTATACGTGTCCTGAAGGAAATTTACTAGATGGAAATATTTAACCATAGAAGAATTTCCCCACTTTTTGGCCTTATTTTTCGTGCTAGAATTATCCAAATCTCCCGTATCTCCAATAATTGAAAAGCTTGATCTTTATATGACTTGCATTGCTTCAGGAGAGAGAAGTCGCTTGATCAATTCATGTCGATTCTCCAAGCCCTTCAAATCAACAAGAACCTATCTACGTTCTCTGACTCTAACACTCCTCTGGCCCACTGATTATTCAAAATTAGCCCCATATAGACGCATTCAAGGAATCAATGGAAAAAGTAGTGACCCGCTCACGTGACCTAAGTTTGGAAGAGTCTATGGTTCCTTGGAGAGCTAGGCTGGGATATAGTAAATATGTGAGGGAAAAGCGCTACAGGTACGCAATAAAGTTGTATATGTTGACGGAAGCAAAGGGTTTGGCACTGCAGGTCCTCCAACTCAGAAGTGTCTGGAAAAGGCCATTCGGAGAAGATGGTAAAGAAATGATGGAGGATCATTTAGACTGAGGCTAATCCTTTTATATTGATAACTTTTATAACAGTGTAGCCAGTTCTAGACTCCATCCAAATTGGAAACCTAACTTGACGGGGACACTGAGGAGAGGCAAGAAAGTTATTCCTCTTTTGGTGCTCTGCTGCGAATTAAATAAAGGTGAGGTGGTGGAGGCCTTTCATGAGTATAAAATCGGTATCCTAAGGTGGACGGATAAGAGGGAAGTGCGGATGATCATCGCTGAATTTAGTGCAAAAAATGAACGAATCTACGAAAAAACGAGGGTGCACGCCGAGAAAGCCTCAGGCGGTGGTTGAATACAGCAATTACAATTGTGGCCTCGATCATTGGGATCAAATGATGTCTGACTTTCCCATTGAAAGGAAATCCATCAAATGGTAATAAAAATTGGGAATCCACCAACTGAAATCACTGTTGCTGAAACGTAATTTTTATTCAAAGAAAATTTTTGAAAAATTCCTCTCATCGACTTTCTAATTCCATTTATAGAATCTCTTATGACAATATCTGTACCTTCGATCCCTTTGAGGAGATAGTCATCCTGGCCTGCCTCAACCAAAATCAAGGGCTTATTAGGACATTTACCCGATTATATGAAAAACACGATAGACAGAAAAGACGAAAACAGAAGAGATGTAGGCATTGCTTCAAGAAGAATGTCAACCAGGATACATCATATTATAGCCCTGCCTATCTGATCCTCGATTGTGTCTTGACTGTTTCCAGAAGTATCATAAGAATTTGTGATGCAGAAAATTATTTACCCAGCAGAAAAAAAATATTTTTTTTATGTTTACCTTTTATATTTTCTATTTCAATATTTATTTAAAAAGATATTATTTTATGCGAAGTATTTAGTAACTGAAAAATTATTCTAAAAATGCTGGTCAATAATTGATTTGTAAAAACATATGTTTCGTTGCAACAATTCTTCGTTTATACAAATTTTCCCTTTCATTTATAAATCAATGTTTATCATTATAAAATCTTATCCAAAGGATATCATATCGTTCATAATAATTTTTCCACAATAGGTAGCAACACTTTTGCTGGAAATATTGGTAATACTCGCAATATTTTCTTTTGAGCAATAAAACATTTAAAATCGTATTTGAATGTATCATTTCCAGATTATAAAAATAATGTTTGCTGCATTACTATTTCCATTAGTTTTTTCCAGAAAGTGATAAAGTCTGAACGGGTTTTCGCTTCAGTACTGACAAAGAGAAAAGAAATGTGGGAAGCATGTAGGTGTGTTGCGGGAAGGTATCAAAAGTTTGACAGGATACTTTGAAAATTTAAATTTCAAATTTTCAACAAATGAAGGGTTATTTTAAAAAAAAAGTGCGAAAACATGTAGCAGGCATCACAAATCATAAGATCACGTCGTTAAAATAATAATAAAAAAATAAAAATTTTTGCCAAAAAGTCAGCCACAGGGCATTTTCTTCAAAAAACGGTCAGCACGGAATGTGTTAAGTGTCTTGTACCAGATGATGGCTCAGTGAGCCGAAACGCGTTGTACGCATTAGAAATTCTTGTGGAAAAGTGCTACGATCTTTCATTTACTTAAAGATATTATTTGCTTTATACATTTGCATTCTAATATTTAGTACTCATTACAGTAATATGCAAATTTCTATTGGTCATCAGATTGAAGGCACTATCAGTCATACTTCACTACCCTTTCTATTAATTAATATTTTTGAATGAGTGTCCCTGAAAGATAATATCTGTATAATATGGTTAACTATTGCCATGCACATGAGGCCCAGCTTCCACATTCTGCCAGCCGCAACAGCCGACTCCAAAGCCACCGAATTTGAAATCTTGGGCATTTTGAATTTTTCCATCGGGTAGGAATGTTTGTATCTATGGAAGTTCATTAGTTGGCTTTGTGTAAGTTGAGTGCTTATTGTATATTCTAAGTTGAAATACATATTAGGAGAAGTTTATAAGTGGAAGAATTTTTATATTCTATCTTTACAAAATAATTAGAGGTTGAAAGTGAGCATTTGGTTTGGATAGAAGACGGTCACTTTACTGTTAACATCCGTTCTTTTTATTTCAGAGGCAAATTGATGTATATCGCCTTCAGCCAAATTCAACATATATTTTCCAAATCTGGGCCTCTAATAGCCTTGGGCCTGGAAATGTGACGGAGATGGAAACAAAAACATTAAACGATGTTGAAGAAATCGGTATGTGGCATTCACTTCTTTCGTATTTTTATTCCAATCAGTTTAACTTTTTTTGTTGTGGATCTAAATAGAGCTCTTAGTTGAAGTCATGCAAGGGCTTCTGTGAAAGCCACTGTGCATTTATTGGTGTACTCCCTAGGGTGATGATACTTCTTAAAAGGAAGTTGCACCTATTTAATGGCAATTTCATTTAACAGATGTCTGCATAATTTCTGGGTTTCTGCATGTGCAACTTATATTGTGATAACAGTTTCACTGCTGTTGCAATCGATGTCCTCAGGTCACATATCATATGAGCTTTTTGGATGGCTTAAATTGGTTATTTTTTGGTGTCAATTTTTCAACCGAGATGATAATTGATTGCTTGACTTCTTTCCCATGTAAACCTCTTCTACCAGCTGTGAAGGTGGTGTCCATTCTCTCTGTGGATATTATTTGACATCTTGTTTATTTTGTTGGATTCTTTAAGTAGCCACAGATAGTATTTCCTTCCTTCACCAAAGATTTTTGCTTTGTCTAATAGAATGACTTGACGCATTCACTCCTGTCATTTTCCACAATGATGGGTAGTTGAAACTGGTTATTCCTTCTGGCCCTTCAATGTTCCTGAAAAATTAGCACTGAATAATGGCTTTCATATGTCATCCAAAATCCTTAACCAACATTTCACCTGAGGATGCTCATCGGGAACACCTGTGAAACTGTCCACATGTGAAAATCCAGGAACTGTGGAGAAATCTGCAAATCAATGGTGCAGAAAACTTTGAGTCAACTGTAGTGAGAATTTGCATGAATTACTGGAATCACCGTGAAACTGTTCATGCGGTAAACCATAAAAGCCATGGTGACGAATGCAAATCTATGCTGCTATTTCAGAACTGGCTCGACATCTTTTGGAGGGGGCAGAGGAGTTTGATACCCGGGTATGGGTTGCGGCAGTTGCTGTTGTGATGGGAACTTTGCTGATGCTTGCTGTAGGAACCTGTTATTTGCTCTACAAAGAGTGCCAGACTCCCAACTGTAAGTGATCACTGTTTGTCTCATTATTGTCCTGATTTTGATTTCACTATGATTTTATAAGTGTATGAGTGAAAAGTGGATGACGGCACACAGCGTTGCAGAAAGTCGTCTCCGGTTGTCTCGTCTGAAAGCCACCTAAATTTCACATGAATGGCTACTGACAAAAAGGCCTTTAGTCTGAAAGCAGACTCAATGTTGCATTGTCTGTATTTCACGCTGTAGACAGCGCATCATCCAAATGGGTGCCGTACCGTCAACGGCGTGATACGACTTGTTTGAAGACTTTTCTTTCTTTCTTTGAGTCCGATGGTTAGTTGAAAGAACGGTTGCCGTGAATGGCGGCAGGCAAATAGTCAGCTCATTTGAAAGCAACCACGGCTACAGAAATGTTACAATGTTGGCGAAAGCGACAAACTGACAAACCCTTAATTGCACGAGTTAGTGAGTAACTTTTAAAAGAAAAAAAAAAAACCTGGAAGCTATGAAATCGGAAAGTTCTTTGTGTTCTTTTCACATCGGAAAGTTCTAGTCTCTTTTCACGTTTTTGCCTCAAATGCACTGCAGATCATTTCAGCTTTGGATAACAAATTCAAATCCTAGCAACCGTTCCGCACTGGTTCCAAAGTACCAACTTTATGCGACTGGTTCTCGATAGTGGTTCCACAGCCAAGAAGCTGTGGTACTAAGAACCGGGTTGCGGAACTGACCTATCTCTACTTTTGACTATTTGTTTGTTTTTCTCCTCCTTTATAATGGATAATTTAAGCTCTACCCTTGAAAAAAATGTTGTTTTAACAGGAACTAACCTCTAATTTTAAAATAGTGGATCCCAAGCTATGGCTTGCAGGCCACATGTAAGGCCCTCCCATCCAGCTTGGTTTTCATCCACAGCAAAAATCAAAGAGAGGCCCACTATGTTTTCCAAGAAGTCCCTGCATAGCTAACCTTATTCGGAGCTTGCTTTTATACTCCTCTTCTCAGTCAATTAGATGATTCAAACTATCTAGTGGCAGAGTTTTTGAGTGGTTGTTTGTTCACAACTTGATTATTTTTATTGCAATCTACAACAACATGTTCGTTTTGATCGAGTGTGTCATCGGCCCTGAAATTGCTGTTTTATAGTTAATATAGCCCTTGGGCTGAAAAGTTTGGAGAAATATTGACATTGAAATGGTACTGACTTCTGTTAGTATCTTGACAACATGATATTCAAAATCATTAATGAACTGAAGTAAGGAAAAGACTATTTTCAGGCTTGAAATATTAAAAAATGCTGCATGATTGTCTCGGTCCCTAGTATTTTAATATTATGTACTTTATAACACAACACTCATGTATTTAGCACCAGGGATTTGCAGTATTTGGTATTCAGAAATCAATTTAAAATAGATGAAAAAATAGCATACTTAGTGCACATTTTATTAATTCAGGTGAAGGTGAGTTATCATACTCCGGAGATACAAATTTTCAGTTCCTTTTGTCTTTGCAATGATATACTGTTACACCATTCAATAGCAAAATGAATAAGCTCTAATGTATTTCAAAATCAGGGTAAGTTATAGAGAAAGAACACCGTGCTGATTCCGCCAATAAATGCCTTTTGTTGTACTTTTCAAATTTTAATTGGTTGTCTGATATTTTTCCTGATATGGTAGTGAGTCTGTAGTTGTTTTCACTTGTGAATTTACGTCATCCCTCTTGGTATTCAAAGCTCAATGAATGAATTCGGCTATGTATGCCCTTCTTTTTACTGTGGAACTAATGTTTTTCAGTGCAATCAGAGGACCAGGAAGTGATAGAGCTTCTGCCTAACATTATACTTAATCCTGGATTTGATTCGGATGCTGAAAGGATAGAACCAGATGAGAACTCAAATGATCAAACAGCTTCTGTCCTCAATAACAACACACTTGTTCACCCAGCGAGAGTTTGATCTTTACTTTTTGATCCACATTTGGCCTAATGCCTAGGTGTGCAAAGTTGGTGATATCATCTAGGTGTTAAGGGAACCACAATGGATGCTCTTTGCAACTACAAGTGTAAGTCTTTCACTAAATTCAATATGGTTGAAATTTGATGTAATGGGCTGTTTTTACACCATTAGCCTCATATCGTAGAGTAATGGTCATTTGAGGGATCTTCAGGAAGGCTATAAGGTTTGTGAAAACATTTTTGATTACTGTTGTAATTATGAAACTTTGTATGTTGCAAAGGGATGGAAGGTCAGCATTCTCCTTCTTTTGTTGGCCTCTCTTCCTGTTGTATTTCCAATGGTGGTGTAACGTTGACTGATGGTGAATCAAATAATTTGTATTTGATTTATGTCATTGTGAGAGATATGGCAGAAGGTAAATGGGAGCTGTTTGGCATAACGGGATATTGTAATGGCATGTGTGAGCAGGATTCTTGAGTTAAGCATTATATCTGAAGGCATAAGAAAACAAGTTTATTTGTCAAAGATCTGATTTTCTGCTAAAGCTGTGTTATCTTTTTTAAATAGCATAGGTGAGACAATTATTCTCATCCTATAAAGGCTCTAGACACCCAGGAACTCTGCGAGGAAGAATTGATTCTTGATTATTGTTGAAAATTGTCACAGTCCTTGGGCTTTCAATCACTCAATGGTTAGTGCTGAAGTACTTCTGAAGTATGTATCCACAGAATCCATCAAGGAAACTTCTATCATGTTTGTTTTGATAAACATCATTCGCTGTCCATGTGACAATATTGATGCGATATTATAATTGAATTTCAAGAAACTGATTTAAATGAACCAGATCACAGTCAATAAAAATAACAATTGTGAATTCAAGGTTCAACTATATATTTTTGTGAATATCTCTTTTTTCTCTCAAACATAAATTGGTCTCTTTTATTGCACGGAGAATATATACAGTAAGCCAGACGTTTTCTCATAAATTGAAATAGATCTGAGAGGTTACTTTTTCCTTGCATTCTTTTTATTTTCCCTGTGTGGGTCATTTCACGCAGGCTGGAAATGTCTTGTCTGTTTTTTATTGAACCGTTGTGAAAAAAGAGTCGAGGGCCGAGAAATAAGATGGAAAGGCGGCCGTCGGAGGCCCTTGTAATTCCTATGCCTTGTATGGATTAACTTGCCATTAGTGAGAAACACAAGTGTTTTTTGTGTGTGTTTCAAGATGTAGTTGCTTTGCTAGGGATTTTAGGGACAACATAGTGCATATTTTAAACAATACATGTATTTTTATTATAGCCCACTTGCTTTTTGTTGTGATAACTTGTGGGTTTATTGTAAGTTGTCATGTCATGTCTGGACTCAAGTGTTGTGATGCACATTGAACGGTTGTTGGTTTGCCTCTGCCTTCATGTGCAAATATTATTTTAGCTGTTCTTCAGGTCCTCTTCTATAAAAAAGGGTGGGGGTTGAAAAACCTCTTCCCATTGTTGATCACTTAATAATCGTATAGTTGGCTCACTCTTCTTTGCCAAGTACAAGATCTCTGTTTAGCTGCCATTGATACTGTCGTGTCTTGTTATTTTGTACAAATGGCTGAAGTGTGACAGTTGATGCTGCTTGTCACATAACTTAGGTAGTTTCACGTTGACCCCATGCCTTGGCTCTAGCTCTTGGTTTCCCATGATGCAAAAGTCAATCGTAAGTGTGCTGCCCTTGAAAACACTAAGGGATGTAATTAGATGTCACTTTATGAAGGTTTATATTGGTTTCTTGAAGGAGACCTGATATATTCCAGTCTTTTCAAGTTTTGTTTAATGAAGGGGATATGCCATCAAGGGAATTTTTTATGCATAGAAGGTAGAAATCTGTTGATGCTATGGAAGCATGAGTTATGTGTATCAATATTTTTTACACTACAAATTTTATCTGCATTCATTTTTGTTCAACTTGGAGGTCTCGGAAAGGGACAGACGTCTTTGATTGGTTGTGATTACTCTGTTGCTATTTTCTTGAGATAAACAGTTTCGGTGCAAACTCTTTGTTTACTCAAGAAATCATTTATTTTATATTGTCATTTTTGGAGAATTTGTATTCTTTTGAATGAATAGTATTATGAATTGGAAAACTTAATTTTAAAGGTGAGGAATTGAATCTGTGGTTTATATACTTTAAATAATTAAAAAAAAGCTATCTATACGTTTGGTTATATCTTTGCTAAGTAAACTAAGTGCATTTATATGTAATCAAAACTGAACTAGGGTAATTAATTTTTCACTGTTTGCTGAAAACTAATGCTTTTATTTTCTGTTATTGTCTGCATTTGTTTTTTGCTCCAAAAAGTTTTACCATTGGTATCTGAAAGTCGGGAGGCATCATGCATTTGTTGTGCTGACTTGCATAACGTTCATAAGTTTGATATTTAAGTTCAGTATTAATATCTTTTGGCCTTCATTGTTGGCATCTTTTTTCTCACTTAATAATTTTGTTAAGGTGCGTGGTTTTTTTTTACTCGTTGGACTTATATTTTTCTAGCAGTTGACAAAATATTGCTTGGCAAATCTTCTTGTAAAATTAAGGTGTACATAATTTTAGTGGGTTAAAGGTTGTGAATACAATTTTGGTGTGATAAACATAGTAAAAAATGAAGGTTCTAAGAACTAACATGCCTGTCATACCTCTCAGTCAACTTGCCTTAATGTAGTGAAGTAGCATTCGGTGATCAGTAGATTGGTGATACTTTTTGGGTTGCTGTTTCTGTAAAGGGTATGTTTTTAACACTCAGCAAGGGGAGATTAAGGTATGGCCACTTAGTTACTTTTTTCTATGTTCTCTTATTTTGTGATCTCATATGCTTTTTGCATAGTTAATTTATTATTTATTTATTTATTGGATACTCTTTTTTCTAGGTAGTCTCCCAAATTTTAAACTGCATATTTATAGTTTTCCCATTTTAACAAGTTTTTTGTTAATGCAATCTATGTTACTTTATTATCTTCAGATCTAAATAGGTGTTCCCTAATTATACTTACACGTTTTTTTTACATTCTCATTTCTTACATACTCAATTTTATGTATACCTGGTAATTTCACAGTGCCTCAATGGATATGAGTTTTATCCTTTTCTGATTTTTTTAATGGACAAGAAAAGCAAAACCACACCTAAAGTGAATGCTTTAATAATGTTGTTAATTGCATGAGTGGACTTAAGTCCAAAAAAATATCATTTTTTCATAACCAAGCTGTGTGCTTAGTATTTTGTACATGAAAACCAAGCTAGGTTATTAGTGCAGGTTAGATTTTTGTACACCTACTTGTTCAAAAATGATTTTGGACTATATTTATGGCATTTTTGAAAACTCATGATTCATAATGGTTGTGTCTGTCACACTTTCTTGTGGCATGAAATTGGTTCCTCAAGGTTAATGGTCTAGGGATATATTGCATGAGAAAAGTGAGGAAATTATTACCTCACACTTTTCAGTAATGTTTCCAGCATATGCCACTGCAAGATGAGAATATTTAAGAATTCTGTTGTGTGATACAGGGCATCATTCATTATGGTTTCATTTTTTGAGCATGTGATCAACTAATTGGTCATCATTAGGTTTTCTCTTTGATAAATCTCTTATATCTATACAATGCTTGTTGAGGGGAAATTTTTGTCATCAAGACTTGAAATATTGTGTTTCATTTCAATGAAATTAAGATGTCACAAGAAACCCCTTAAGTTTTTTTAAATGTTTTAACCTGTGAAAATTAATTTTTCTTTTATCACTGTGCATGTTACTATATGTTTGGTCACTCAGTAAATTACATTTGTACCTTTTTTTTGACCAGCTTATGAATACCTATATGCTATTGAAATGTGGCTAATCTTATGCTGAACCAAATAACATGCATATTCTGGAGTAGTTTTTCATCTGTGCTTAGAAGTTAAAATCTTGGGTCTGTATTCCTGTAATATAATGCTGTTAAATGGAAGAGTTAATTTTTCACACCATGCAGTACAAGACATTTGGTGGCCCATGTATACCTATGATTACAGTACCATATTTTCCCCTTCCTACCTATAAAATGCACTCTTTATCAAAAATCAACTTATATCTACGTCAAGCAGAGTTTTGAAATGTAAAAGAAATACATGAAATTGGGACGAAATTGAGAGCATCATTTTATCCTATAACTTCCTCAGTGGGTGTTCAAATTTCAAGGAGTATGGCTGATCTTGAAAAGCTATTTTAAATGACTGGTCTGCATTTTAAATATTTTTTTTGTTTTTAACCGTTTGACTTCACTTATGATTTTGTGAGGGAAAGGTAAATCTTGTTTAATCTTGCATGGCTAGTAAAATGTTTGTGCCACAGCATTTTTTTCCAAGGTTTTTGGTCAGCTATCGCAGTAACTATCAAAGTTAAGCTGTATGGACATGAAATTTTGGATAGATATATTGCAGCCTTGGTGCATTTTATTGGCTGGAATGTCTAGCTTTTTCATTGAATCATGTTCAGTGGAGGTGTGTGTGTGTGCGTTGTTCATTAGACAAGGAATGACTCTCCAAGAGTGAGGAGACATGTAACTTAAAAGCTGTACCCTCTTCACCTCTTGTCTGTCTTTGTAAAAACATTGAAGTCCGAGAGGGAGGGAGATATCTCTATAGGGATAATGCATTTGTAGCATTTGCTGTGTAATTATTTAGTGGTTAAATATTTCCGCAATGGCTTTTAAGGTACTAGTTTCTCCTTCAAAAAAAAAACAATGTATCTCTTTTTGAATGAGAAAATATTTTTTGTACCCAAATTGGTCTGTTATTTTCTTGTTTGTAACTTTGTCAAGGGTATGCGATGATGGCACTGGGCTGTCGTCGCAAAAGAAAATCCTCAGAGAAGAGTAAATCAGAGACAAAAGGCATATGAGACTGATGAAAAAAATGTGAAAAAGTTAATCATGTATTGTAAATGTTTTACCTGGTACATGAGAGATACTCAGCTACTTGAAATAGAACTAACTTAAAAGGAAAACAAGAACAGGGATTTATTTCTTGGTAGGAATTACCTTGCTGTAAATAGGAGAAGGGAGTAGTTCTCTGCTTGGCTGATCCAACCACACCACCCTAACCCTTCCCATGCTGCAAGTCACTTGCACAATAATGAAAAGGTTGTGAACCTGGTGCAATTTTTTTTTTCAAATGCATGCCGTAAAGGCCAAGCAACATGTGTCTTGAAAGAAATAGGGGTTTACTTAATGAAATTTAGAGAGTAAGCGTAGTGTTTATCTCAGTACATCAATGTTATTTATTTTATTATCCCTGATTTTAATTCTGTTACATTTTCAAGCATTAACACCTGTATAGAAATTTTTTTTTGTCAATTGACTCGAGGCAATGTTTTTCAGTTTTCTTGATTGGACTCTTATTAGATGCCAGTGTTTAGATAGTGTTGCCTATCATTATACCATATGGACATCATTTTTTTTTTAATTGAGAAAATGGACCCAACTGTTAACATGTTTGAGTAATATATATATTTTATTATTTGTCACCATATTCAGCCAGTGTGAAAACAAATCCACAGATGTATTCTTGCTTAATAATTCATCCAATCAAGTGGCTGGGACATGTGTTCAGAGAGTGAAATTAAATTGTAGCAGTTATAACTGCATGAGTTATGTATTTGTCATTTGGTAGTCATTTTGCAAGTCGATAATATGGATTTCATAATTTTTTGTAATTTTATTTGTTACAAATGTTTGATAATAGCAATGTCTTAAATTTTGCAGAATCACAATAAATATAATTTTTGTATAGCAAAAGTGTGTTTTCATTTTTGTGATAAGTATAACCTTTTTATCACTATCACCATGCACCAATGTTGGTTTTGGCAGCTGAAGCTAAAAATCTCAATGGAATAAGCATCTAATGTATGAATTTCACCCCTTCATAGTGTCAGGGGCAAGGTATTTGCCAGAAAGTTTTTTCCCTGGGGTTTACTATTACGGACGAATCCATTCCGACGTGATTTATTTGAAGGGGGTATACCAGAGGCTGTATCTTCCAAAAATTCCTTGATGTCTTCATTTGATACATCTTTTTCAGAAATGTAAGAATATAATTCATAATACATAATCAAGGTGTACCATCAACTATCCATCTGCATTAGGTATCACTTAGGAGTAATTAATCATGAAGAATTCAAGATGTTCTGTTACTTAAGTTTGAATGTAATGCCATCCTCTCCTTATGTGAATGGCTTGATTTATCCAGTCAACAGCTTGAAGAAGATGTATTTGAAATGGATTATTGTTTTCAGCTTTTACATTGAGAAAGTCAAGTATGCACCTATGTTCTTTTTAATGCATTATTTTATAAATCATTTAAAGAAAACGTGGCATTTACATTTTTAAAAACTCTGAAATATCTCCCTTATTCACTTGGTATATGGAGGAGGCGAGCGACAGCTGAGGTCATTTGCGCTATGAGGGAAGGGTAGGGAAGAAGGGTGGACAATAATCTGGCGTTGGCATTAGCCTGCTCTTAACGAAAGGTGCCAAGGGGACCACGGCTTAACGTCCCATCCGACGGACGGAGTGTTGCGCTTGAAATGTCCTCCACACAACTATCAAGCAGGGATCGGGCAGTCTCTGAAAATTCTCTGCCACTGCCGGGATTTGAACCCGAGCCCGCCGGGTGGGAAGCCAAAACACTAGCCACCACGCCAACCCGATCCCCCTACCTTATTCACCAAATTTTTGTGGAATTTTCTTTCAGGAAGAAAATTTGGGCATTTATTTTCAAAACTGCAGACCTCAGTTATCTGTTTCAAAGTAAATCAATTTATAAATTACCTCGAGATCATTATTTGCACAATAAATTTTGATAGTGCTCTCAAACACTTGCTACTTCGAAAGAAAAATTTTCATTGCCACCAATTTTAAGTCTGATGATTTCAAAAATAAGGTAATCCAATCGAAAATATTTAGTAGTAATTGCAATGGCTGTGTGAAATGCGATGTCCCGTTGCCATTAGAATTTTATTCTTGTAAGTTGTTATCATTGTCATGTACAAAATTTAATCTTTGAGCAAAAGTATTATTTTTTTAGTAACCTTCCTCATTCAAATATCATCTGCAAGTAACAAAGCAGTAAGGGGATGAGACTGTATCAGACCATCTAATGCCTCCCAATATCCAGTTGGGTGAGTGAAGACATTGTCTTACATATGTATTTTCTTTTCTAAAATTGAGAAAGTAACTTATGATTATTCTAAAACATTTTGCATCCATTTATAAAATTAACATTTTCATAACCTGTTTAGGTCTTGAATGCAAAGGTCTTTGAATTTGGGGAAAAATTGTTTTCTAGGATTGTAGTCCAATGTCTTTTTAATGGAGAAAATGAATTGTGACATTATTTAAGCTACATATTTTAAAGTTTTGTAAAGGTCCTGGTATTGATATTTTTCCTTAAAATAAATTATTTTTCACATTTGCCATGTATGCATTCAAGCAATGAATATTTTAATGTATGTGGAGTATGTCATTGATTGTATGCTACATGCTATAATTCTAGTTCCAAGGAATATGTGTTGCTTTCAGTCCCTTTTCCCAAGCTGATGAAATTTCAGTGAATTACATGTTCATTAATGTCTCGTTTAAATCTGGTTTGTTTTCTCAAGCTTACTTATTTGGTAACTGAAATCAACCATGAAGGTAACCACGAATGAAATGGCGTTATAAAAAGGATACGTTTTTAAGCAGATAAATATTTCTATTTAGGGTTTAAGTTGCTCCCTATACTAATTCATATTCTCCCTGTTTTCTCAGTAGACTATTTATGAAGGGTTTCATCATCTAAGATTCTTCTTTATCAATAATATTTTACTTTTCTTGGATAAACCCTTGTCTCCATTACTTGTGTAACACTATTCCTTCAATAGGAATAACAATTGTACTATATTCCTCAGCCAGAACCAAGTATGAGTAGGTACCTAAGCATACTTCTGGTTTAGTCTTCTTAAAACTCCAAAGGACTCCATGAAGATTTCTCAACTTTCTCTTTGGTGTTCTTAAAACACTCTTTAAATTGTTGTCATTGAAATTACATATTCTTTAACTTTGTTTCCCCTCTCTAAGGTGCCATTTCTTTGGAGATTCACTCCTATTTATATTTTAGATATTCAACTGCCTTACAAGGACCTTAAACCTAGTGGTTCGAGTGAAAAACCTGTGTGCTTTAAGAACACAAGGAGTAGCTTATGCTAAGTGGGATGCAGCTGTGTTAGTGGCTATATTGGGTAGAGAAAAGAGGACTGTGGACCCAAATACAGGAACCCTAGTGGGCAACAAAGACTAGGCAACTGAGACTCTCAGCCTGAGCAGAGTATGATTTGACTGGGTCTGTTTATGACATGAAATTTGAAGGTACAAAGCTGATGGATCATGAAATACACTATTGTCCGATATTAATGGGAGAGCCAATTGAAGTAAACAATAGTGGGAATAATTTTAAATGACTTGAGAGCCTCTTGCAAATGCTTGGAAATGTATTCACAAGGATATTGAAGGAATTCTGCTATCCACTCTTGATCCCAACAGGTGAGGTATATAAGTTGGGCAAAGGTTCTGCATCCTCACTATACTGACCTTAATAAACAGGCTGACATTCGGGCGAAACAGTCGTTCTACTAATGGATACTCATGTAGTAAATCCCAAAAGAAATGTTGCTTCACTTACACCATTTTGTGGAAGCCTGCTCGAGGATTGTTTCCCCACCTTTTTTGGCATATTTATTATCATTAAATTGAATTATTCATATTAATAAGTTAATAAGCCTTGCTTGATAAATCCATGGTATTCAGAAAAAAAATTTTTTGAGTTTGTTCCTGTAAAAAATCAAATCAATGTCACCAGAAATTTTTCAAATCCGTATCCTTGAAATCCTGGAACTATACCTGAATTTATGTTGTGACTTCTGTGAACAGCCTGTAGTAGAGGGCATAGGCGTCTCCTTACATATTTATACAGGGTAGGAAAACTGGTAATTAAATACACCATTTTGCAAAGGTATAAATGACTTCCATTTATTTTGCATTTAATCAAGTTGAGAGGATATAAAAGTACACCTCTATTTGATTAAATTGACTACACTTAAAACACTGACTAGTGACACACTAATAATATCTTCCTTTTAAGATAAGAACATGAGCACTCAATAAATATTTGTTTGACAAATTATTAAATAAATATATAGTAACAAAATATATTGTTTTTCATACTACCTGGTGTTGCAAAAAGCCTCTAGACGAGGTACAGATTAATCAATTGCCATTTCACATATGGCACACGCATGCCACTATGTCCAGCATGAAGATTTGTTTGAACACATTACAGAGTGTGACTAGGTGAATACTGGGTAATATTTCCATTGAAACTAATGACGGGGCATTTTGTAATGCTTTAGCCATTCATCCAAGTCATTGACGATAAGTACTACCATTGCATTTAAGCATTCAAAATAATTATATGTAGTGATATCATGGGGGATGAAACCACATTTGATTACTGCTGATGCTTGGGAGAAGCAAGATCAACAGTAACTGACTAAACAAATTATTCTATTGCACCATTACGTGTTAATACTTAACACAATGTACTCCCGCAGGATGTAACTCAACCAAAAGGCATTCAAAACATCTGTGAAGACTAGAGCTCTTATCAAATGAAGTTTAAGTACTGAGAAAATTTTGGTTATATGTACTATGGTATCAACGCACACAAACATTTACGCACTAGAAAGAATAAATTGAATAAGACATATTATGCTTATGAAGCTATGAGGGAGTGATATGGATGGTCATCATGTACTCCCATAAATATTAACGTGAGATCGCCGAATAACTAACTTACAACCTATTGATGTATGAAGTAAATTATGGCTAATTCCTGGCATAAACTATATGCCTAACATGCTGATATCATGACTGTCTACGAATAGTTGGGAGTTTCCTCCATCTACCAATAACGAGTAGATACATAGTCATTGTAACAGGATTTGACCATCAATTGGAAAAATACCCTGAATTAGGTGAATCAATGAATTTGGCACAAATCACCATTAATACTGATGCACCCATTTCATAACTAATAATTAACTATCAATTACCAGGAATTCCACTTGAACACAAGAATCACTCACCAGACAAACACATGATGCACAAAGTGATACAATTTCAGCTCTAACTTATATGCTATTTAGTATTTTAGCCACTGAAACCATCATTAACTTATCAATAAGTAATGCACTCCAAGTGAACTAGACTTAATTGAAGTAACACGTTCACCTAAAAATGTAACTGGTGGTGTAAATGGATACACATGAAAGATTTCTATCATACTATACTTCCAAAATTTTCAACACAGTGTTCAAATAAGTTATCAATCTAGTTATTTACAAAACAAATGATTAATTAAACTTTAAAATAAATTACAGATTTAACCAACAATTCAAGTTAATTTTCATTCATTTGACATCCAATTGCATGACTGCTGAACACCTTAAAAAGCTCAAAAACTGTAAAATGTTAGATAAATTAACATCATTAAACCTTGTTTGCCTATAAACAGCTCCGATAAAGATTTATATTTCATAGAAATCAATCTGCCACAGGCTATAGGATGAAACTTTTTCAGGTATCGATGACTAGTATTATCAAAAAGGGCAAATAAGTTTTTATGCAAAACTTCCATCAGAATGTGCATTTGGTCCAGACCAAAGTGTAAAAATTGTCTAGCTTTGGACATCAATTGGAGCTAGCTTAACTTTTCTGGATTGTTCAACTTCTAACAATGCTAGTGATGTAAATAGAAGAAGGCAAGAATTGGTTGTCAGACTTAAACCCAACACAACTGTCTGTATCAAAAATCAGTCTCTGAAAGCCTTAGGATCTACCAAAATTGGCAATCCACTGACTAGAAACCATTTCTTCTTTGACCGCTAAAATCAGTGCATGGCACAATGGTTTTACTATAAAACATATAAAATCCTTCTTTCAATTGCCCTGTTTCATGAAAATCCATAGCCATTCTTGGCAACCTCATTTTTCGTTAAAAATTTCCTACTAGATGTGAGGCAATCACATTGCCATAACAAAAAGACACTATGAGAAACGTCAACTAAAACACATACTTCAGTGTCTCCAAACAACAAACATACATGTAACAGATTTTTAGAAATACATCAATATTTTTATATATGCAATATTGTTCATAAATAGTATCCAAATTTTATGCCACTTTGGTGCAAATGATAACTCACTGAACGTAGGAGACGGCCTGTTCAAAATTCAACTATGCACCTCTTGGTCCACAGTCAACTTGCGAACATGACTGTTCCAATGGTGCTGAAACTTGTGGGAGTTCCTCCGGAGGCTCAGTCTTGATGCTGACCTCAACTCGGCTCAGCAGCTCACTGTAGTCAGGATTTGCATCAGGCTCCACCTTCATGGCGGCAAAATTGTTTTCAGAATCAGAAGGTAGATCAAATTTCAGTCTTCTAGACACCATCTTGCTCCAACGATCCTATGAGAAATATAATAGACAATAAAGTGGCATACCTGGAAGGCAACTCCTTGATGTTTGGTTGAAAGCGATATAGGGCGATAACCAAAAAAATATGGGGAGTGTAAATGGCGGCTGACATGTTCCTTTCCCTCATACCCTTACTCCTCATCCTATGCACCTGGCCAATCTGAACCTCCCCACCCACACAGCACTTCCTGTAGGCTGCCTTGAGCACTTACCTACCCATGTAAAGGAATATACACTTTCGATCCAAATATACAAGGGCAAGCAAGCCAATGGGCGAGAGAGATCTCTCCCGGACGACGAGTGAGAGAAGGGAACAACGCCACTGGAGGTGTCAGTGCATATCTAACTGAGTGACAGATAGGTTTTATTGAGTTGCGTTGGGTGCATTTAGTGCATAATATGAAAATTACTTGGTTTGTGTGTTAACGTTCCCTTCCCCTTCCATGGAGCCCACCACCAACTAAGAGGCTTTACAGGGAGGAGGGTTTCATGTGGAGTAGGGATGCATTTCAAATGGGTTCACTTAAAATTCTATCCTTAACTTGTCATCCTCCTTGAAAACTCCTTGCCATCTCCTGTCCCATGGGTACTATATTCAATTAATATGTAATTTTAACACTGCATATTTGTTGTGATTTGATTTGAGAAATCTCGATATTTTTCATCAACCTCACTTTCAAAAGAACTTGATTGAAAACCCATTTCGATGGAAGGTGTGATTGCCATATATGGCAGCCTTCTGGGCTATGATATATTAGCTAATCATTTACTTAAATAAAAATTGGAACACCTAAGATGGAATAATCATGTCTTATAAAAAAATAAGAAGTACAGCTGTAATGCCACTATGTTTGGTAAAACATTTTATGCCAACGAGTATTTTTTAAGTACATACTTCATTTTAGCTTTTCCAATTTTTTTCAGTAAATTTCCATCCAGAATAAAAAAATAAAAAATAAATGTTAGGAAATTTTCTCACACCTTTTCAGTAGCATCATCAACACTTCTACGAGAGTTTCTAGTGATTTCCAAACTCTAAATGGAATTTATCATCCCACTCACAACTTAAATATTTTTAAAAACTTGATCCTTTCCCTTGATTTTTAATCATCATCACAACCTCAATAAAGGAGAATCCAAGGCTGTAGAAGGAAAAAAATTCTGGTGTCATTTGGAGTGAAGGTAAATTTGGGTGAGGCTAAATTTGGATGGGATAGCTCAAGACTGAATCTTGATTCATTTTCAATCTTAATTTGACAGGCTGATGAATTGAACAGGCTATCCGACCATTCACCACAAAATCTTTTTTTAATATACCTGTATTTTTAACCTAACTTGCTCTCTTAAACTGAAATTCAAGTGAAGCAGTACTGTACTATTTCTTGGTGCATCAATTAACGGTGGCTTTTCTGGAAAAAATGGGACATTCACAATGAAAAAACCATTTGCTTTGGCCATATTTCAAATCTATTCCCCTAGAATTTTTCTCTAGATACGGTAGTAATTCAAAGGTCAATCCACTCCCTGAACGTTACGCAATGGATAATAATTATACATATCTCTGGCCCTGTGTTTCATCTGTAGAGTGGTAGGTGTAAAATGCATATCTAATTCGAGAAAAAATTACCTTAATATTATAATGGAAGAGGTTATTGTTCCCCCTTTCCTTCTGGATGGTTTTGTAGCTCTGCCTGCAATTGCACTGCTTGCAACAGGAACGGCATCCTTTCTTCTGCCTGAAAAGATAAGGTGGTATTTCATTTTGATGGAGAGATAGTGGAAATAAAAAGGAAGCACAATAATACTAGTAGCTAGAATATGGGAAGTATGTAGTACAATATCATTAAGCAGAGGGCAGTAGACAACGTACACGTCATTACAGCAATTCATTTTTTTCTCTATTGGTTTTCTTTTAATAATGTACCCATCCCTTGATACTCTTTAAACTTAGAAGTGTTTAGAATAGAGGAGAGCAACTTCCATACGATATTCCTAAGTATTTAGATGAAGTAAAGTCAGGGTCTAGTCGTATTAGGATTGGCCACTGGCAAAAAAATAATAGGTCTCTGGCCATTGGAGGAGTTGGCTGCTGAAAAGAGGTGAATCTTATATTGCTTATATGGGAAATACATTCAGTTTCTGGGAAAAATGACCTATTATGGAGGTGTCCATAATTAGAGGTTGTGTAGGTTTCACATTACCTCACGAATTAGGACATAGAATCTGGTTTATTTCATCTGTGTCATGCACTTTGGGAGAGCAGGGGTTACAAAAAAAATTATAGGTGTAAAATATGCTGGATTCAAACCAGGGCCGGCCTTAGGGGCGACTGGAGCGACCGCCCCGGGCCCCGCGTTCGTGAAAAAAAAATTAAAATATAAGATCGTTTAGAAAAAGCAATTTCAACTATTACTGTATTGTTAAGTCCGTGCTAGACAAAAAATAATATTATGAAAAAGGAATAATAATGCAGTAATTTTTATTGTGCAATTGCGTTTGTCAGTACAGTACTGTGTCGTGTGAGTGATATTTTAAGTGAAGGGCACCGCACTGAAGGTTCGCCCCTAGCCCCGCACCTGCTAGGGCCGGCCCTGATTCAAACAATTTTGAATGTCAAAAACGTTTTAAATTCCCCTGATTCTCAGATTGTCAATTTTTTAATCAGCAAAACGAGGTTATTAAAATTACTATCATGATTTAAAAAAATGTAAGCCATCACATTACCATTCTAAGAAGTAAGAGAGTCTAATTCGAATAAATCTCTCTCAAAGTGGAAAGGCCAAAGTAAACAAAATCCAATTCTCCAGTTGAAATAGCAACCAACACTTCCTTACAAAGAATAGTTTTTTAATGGCTAGATTATGTATTAATTAAAATTCCTTAAAAATATTTTTGTATATTTCAATTTCATAAACAAAAAAATATTAAATCCTTTCATGACGAATAATGGCTAAAGCCACCCAGCATTTTTATATGCAAAAAATAATAGTCGGGCCAAGTCGGCATGTATTTTTCAATGCAAACAACCTAATGTTGGCTATAGTCAATTTCTGCAGTTGGGCCCAACATTCCTACACTTTCACAATCCTCCTCGCAGCAGGTGAACTGGTTGAATTGTCAATGATTTTTGCAAAGACAAATGTGTTGCATACTCATTTTTTATATTTTGAAGGGAATGTTTTGTTCAATGAGGAAACAATTTTTAAACGAATTAGAGTACAGGGAGTGTAATTGTTATTAATAATTGACTTCTGGAGTAGAAGTCTATAACACTTCGTGTTTCCTAACTTTGTTATTTTAAATCCTCGAAATCTGTTTAAAACTCGACAATGATTCAAAAATTTTTAGTTATTCTTTTAAAAGTGTATAATCAATACTTTTAAAAAGCAAAGCTAGTGCATTTAGTTGACCGTGGACTCGTGCTAAAGGCCGTTTTACACGGTATACGGAATTGCGCAGGTTAGAGCTGCATTAATTTCTAAAATGGCGTGATATTGCACGAATGCATGAACGAAATTAGAACAGGGGCTATTTTGCCGTCTCGCATCCACGCATTCTCGCATGTGTTCTAGCAATTCACCGCTTTACACGACGCAATTTTGATTGCGCCTTCACACGTACGTCAGACTGCACAATTCCGTGTACCGTGTAAAACAGCCTTAAGAAAGGGTTGAAGGTATTGCCCAGTGACCTGGTGCCCCATTGAGTTGGGTCCCAAATAGAATGTCACCTGTGTAACTCTTCCGCAAAAATGAGCTCTGTAGTGAAGGATTTAAAATGTTCTAATGCCACTAATAGCACGGAAAATATTTTCCTTTTGTTGGAAAGGGTTAAATCATTAGTTTGTGAGGTACTATAGAGATGATTGGATTAATGGTTAAATATTCTGTTTAAAATACTAGTTAATGATTCAGTTCCACCACATGGTGTTTTAAAATTTACTCTCGTCAAGCACCGAGGACTCCTCTGCTCGCATGCATACAAACATTCATTTAAATATCAATTTGAATTTACTGAGGTAACTTGTGTGTAATGTTAAAGTTTGAGTTTTATCAGTAAATATTACTTACTTAGACTTCCTTGAGGTTTCTCCTTTGTGGAAATTTTTCATATGCTTCTTGTAGTCACTCTCATGAAGGTAAATGCATGAACACTCATCACAACGAAGGCAATCCTCAAGTTTCACTTTGGTCAATCCAATGCTGCGTTTAGCTGCAATACATTTAAAATAAGCACATGATCCACTAATTTAATTTAGGATATACTTCCACTATAAATGAGCCTCAAAGTAAATGTTTATCTTGATGAAATCGCTATTGCTATTGGAATTAAAAATGCCAAATGTGTGCCTTACTGATTTAAGCAGAGGCTAATTGTGGCAAAATGAGAGGAGGTAAGAGAAGAATATTGTGAAATTATATCTAGTTTCTTTGAGTGATAACTGAGTGACTAGTTTCCCTGTTTCAATGCTGATACATGCTTTCAAGCAAAAAGCACAGCCAAGTTTCATCCTGAAATTTTCCTAGATAGCTAGCCTGGTGAGATAGCCCATAGGAGTGGATGTATCAAAGTCTGACACAGTTATCATCACCTGGGGTATGAGGCTATGATAAATGGTGCCAAAATAACAACCAATGGCAATGACCAAACAGCGCTTCAATCATTCAAGTGCAAAGGTGCGTATTAATGGCACTGGCAAATATCACTTGTGTGGGGAATGTTTCATGACCTCAAAATTTTTTACTGCTAACCTCACTTTTCTAGCACCTAAGAAAATTTCATCCGACTACTACAGAGGCAGTATCAATATATTGCTTTGCCTCTTCTTTTCCTGAAAAAGTTGACTTGGCCAACTAAAATATTTCAAAAGATGCTGACTTTTTCATGTCCAGTAAGGTATCATGCTTTTCAGTATCATTTATTTAAGCTAGAGCCAAAGGTCAGTTGGTAGGTGATGTCATATGGTATTCAGTAATATCACGCATTAAATGCCAGCTTCTATCATATTCATTCATTAACTCAAGTGAATAAGCAAGATAAGAAATTGAACGACCATTGGCCATACAGAATCCAAATGATCAATAATACTGAAGTGTACTCTAATAATTAAATGAAACATGCTCAGTTGAGATTCGCTTACTTAGCTATGAATTATAGCTTCAATCTATTTTCCTAAAATCTTCAAACAAACTGAGGGGTGTAGGGTGAAATCCATTAGAGAATAGGTCAGTGCCACAACCAGTACTGTTGAAGAATATTTTTTTTTGAGATTTGCCTCATGCATGAAGAAAAAAATTTGTTTTCAACCGGTGATTCAAAATGCAGCAGTGATTCAAAATCTCAACCAGAGCAGTTTTATGATGTGTTGTTGTATGAATTTCAACGAGGAGTGATGCACGAATCGTTATGCAGGTCTGCACTCGATTGAAACTATTAGACTGGGGAAGTGAGTACACCCACCCCCTTCTGACAAAAGAAGTCAGTCGAAGGGCAAAGCACTAGCAATACCAACTGTTCACAATAGTCGCGTTACTCACTGGATGAAGGAAATAATTCCATTTTTACAGTCTTTGATCCACTTTCACGTCCACCGAAATTGAAGCACTTGTCATTTTCAGTTCCCTTCGGTGGTTCGGCGTTATCCAAGGCTTCTTCAGCTACCTCACTTGATTCATGCAACAACGTATGCAGCTGAAAAAATTCAAGCTGTACGAAGCGCTTCTGGCATTTTGGGCACTCGAAACCTCCTGAAAACGAGAGGTTAGGAAATAAATATCCATTGCGTCGCATGAATTAGGGAGAGAGAGAATTAAAATGTTGACAAATCGGGAAATATTGGATAATCGTACGGACGATAACTTGATTATATGCGAAAGAAAACGTCAGGAAAACGTACCTTGTTGGCCTTCGGCCGTTGATCCCGCAGAATTGCTTTCCATCTCCATTTGGAATTTTTGTTTATCCTCGTCGCAAATAACTAAATCATCATTTTGACAAACTTCTATTGTCATGGCTAATACCTGAATACTGGAATATAATCTGGAAAACAAACAAGCAGTAAGTCAACAAACGAAACCCAGTAGGTCGGTACGAGCGATTTTGGACGCATCACAACAATACTCCAAGCCGAAACTTGACAGCTTCGCACTCACTCGCTTGCGAATCACGGCCGTCAAAAAATCAAGCTCCGTGCTTTCCCCAACACACTCCGGCGGGCTCTCGGCGATAACTCACGGGGAGGTCGCGTACAATTCTGCGCTGGGGGTAGGTGACCGTGATGAAGCGTTGACAGGGAGGACTTGTGTTTTCAAGATGGGTTGAGGAACTCTTAGTGCGTCGCCTAGCAACGAGAACACGTCGGTCGATACGACCGAGGGGTGGATTCGATGGTGAAGCCAGGCGAAGGTAGAAGGGGGTGCATGGAGGTGACTGCTGCTACGAGATCATCGGTCGATAGCGTTGAGAACACCCGCTCGCCGCTCCCCTCCGCAAACTTGTCGAATAATCGATAATACCCTACATGCTACAAACTTTTCCTCCGACGATCGCGTCGCGAGAAAACTTCTATCCGAAGTATAAAACAAACCGCAACGTTCACTGCAGCATTCTAGTAGTACGGATTCTCTGCTCTACGGGAAGAAAATGCGTGACTATTCTGGGGAAGCCAGATCGTATTTCGCTCCCCATCCTAAAATGTCCAGATGGGGGAACTCGGGCTAGGGGAGGGGGCGTGGAGGGGTTAGGGGGGGCTAGCCTCGACGCGTGTAACGCTCGCTCGCCGGCTGCCGCACGAAATTTTACCGAGCGAAGAAAGTAGAGGATATAATCGTCCGCACAGGAGTTGTGCGTGAGTAAAACTGGAGTGTGATCTAAATCCTTTGGTTCGCGTCGATCCTACCATGAGTTGCAACAACATAATCCGGTAAAAAAATGCGTCGCAAAAAATGCGCGAGTGCCTTGGGTTGAGGCTACATGTGAAAATTCAGCTGTCACCTCCCGAGCCCCTTTACTACGCAGGGGTTCTGTACAAGATCGGTAGCGAACTGTTCTTTCAAAGTACAACCCTGACCCAAGCGGGAGCATGACGGAGGGAGATTTTCGATTTTGATTTAGTTGCAGATTATGAAGTGATTATATCATAAGGGGTCGCATCTCTCCCGCTCGACCGATCTTTTATCCTGAATAATTACTCGTTTAAACGTTAAACTATCTTACTGAAATTATAAGATTATATGGAATAGACCCTTATCCTGTACATGAAATTCAAAAGTTTTACCATGGTATTTTCTCGGGTGTGAAATTTTCATACTTTGGAAAAAGGTAAATATTGAAAACATTGTCTGCGCTTGGAAATTTCCTAGTTGCCGGCTTCAGTGGCGGCGCGGTACAGTTCTCGCCAGCAAAAGCTGAATATCGCGGGTTCGGGTCTCGCCTGGGTAGATTACCTCTAACCAGGACATGGCTGTTTATGGTCGTCCATTTTTATAACCCCTCGATGTAAAGGCAAACTACTAGTAGCACTGTTTTCGGGGTTATGGATAGAAATGAATGAAGTTGATAGCTAAAGTAAACGAGTGATTCATCTCCGTAAAAGACAGAACAGGGTCGGTCGAAATGTATTTGCGCGTACTCTTAACGAATGCAAATTTATATAGGATGCTGCTGGAGAACGAAATTATTGTTATTCATTTAAGCGTAGCCGAAACTAATTATTTAATTTTTAATCACAACACCAGCGCCGTAAAATTCAACCCAGGCAATGATTGAATACGTCCTATTTTTTAATTATTTTATTTATTTCAGCCCATGAAGACCCAAAATCCCATGATTTTTGTTTACGGCCGGGAATTGTGTATTTGCTCTCCGTTCGTATTCTACAGTAAAACGTTTTTAGCCGGAAAATTTGAATAATGTAGACACAAGGCGCCGTCTCCAATACCTACCGTGACTTTCACTATGTATTTGCTTTTGAAAAGTTGACGTTGTCGTGACTAAATGCTGGACTCTCAGACTTTTTCAGGCTACTTTTCGGATGCATAACTATGCACAAATTATGTACAACTATGTATAAGATTACACCTTCAGGATTGAACTTGGGAAAGATTTGCTTTTCAAGTGCATTAAGGTTAGTGCTTCATAAAAAGTCGCACACATTACTTGCTACCATTACTATTCCCAGAATATCTATTTTTTCCTAATCTTATAGCAGCATATAGTTTTCCGAAGGTCTGTTTACTCGCACCTCAACAATGATCACACCAGATCACACCTCGCATTGGTGAAGGTTTGTTATGGCTTCTCGT
The DNA here is from genome assembly GCF_921293095.1 of Ischnura elegans. Lineage (NCBI taxonomy): Eukaryota > Metazoa > Arthropoda > Insecta > Odonata > Coenagrionidae > Ischnura > Ischnura elegans. The sequence goes on from NC_060250.1 coordinate 81,975,344, forward strand.
AAGGGGTCGTGCATAGAGTTTCGTTGCCAACAAAGAGGGGTAGGTAGGGGTCGCCGTTAAAACCTACAGCGAGACGGGTAGGGAAAGGTAGGGGGAATTTTCATTCAAAGTAACACAGTACGGCGTCTGTTTACGTTTCTTAAAGCAGCAACATCGTCGAAAATACAACTTAGTCTAACAGCAATAGAGCGCGAATCCATCTGTTCTGTAAATGCTTCTTCTACAAATAAACGCTCAATTATCGAGAAGGAATATCGAAATTGAAAATTAATTTGTAAATACTACTGCTATCGACGAAGGAGAGGGTAAATCGCCCGAAAAAAAATAACTGAAAAAAATATCACGGTAAAAAAATCTCCGAAACGGCAACATAGTTTACGAACGAGCTTTGCTGAATAAGGAAGGTAGGGGCTGTTGTCCCCCTCCAAAAAAAGTAGACGGCGTATTTCATTCGCGAGATTTTGGACGCGTCCGGACACTGGGTCCCTTGCTTTCCCCCCCTTTCCCCTTGTTAGGGAACTACAATGGCTACAATGAATCCGGCTTAATGTCAGACTGGTTGTCTGAGGGCCCTGGTTACTTTTTTTGCCATAATTGGTAAGACCAGTGCTTAATTTCGGCAGGGACGGCGTTCCGGCACCTCTCAGGAAAACTTGGATCGTGTCAAAAATGTCATCGTTTTACTTTATAATGGGTGAAACATGAATCCTCATTGCATGGGCGGTCTGGGGTGAACGGGGCCCTCGGCTGGGGCTCATGATGGGGCCCTCCCCCGGAAAATAATTTTAGGAAATTGCATACCCGGAAATGGATTTTGACACTATTATTCTGGCTCTTGAAAACTAGATAAAAGTTAATTTAAAAAATAGCGATTTCATCATAAAAATACAGTAAAAAGTGAGAATTTCACCGCTTATAATTTTTAACTATGCAAATCTTTAAAAAAAACTATAAGGTGAGGTGGGGTAAGTGCGACCCCCCTTCAGGAAAATCGTATTTCCGTTCTCGAAGCAGGTGGCGGTCGTGCAACATATTCTACACATAGTAATGAAACCAGAGCCAACGACTTTGTAATACTTATCCCTTAATTTCTCGTTCCACATGCTTAGGAAATATACCCGTCCGTTCATCTCGTTAGTTGGTGGTGAGGAGACGCTATACCGTAGTTCCCTCTGAATCAATGCATCGGAGGTGTTAGGTAAGAACTATATCTTGTTTTCTCTTCTTCATGGATTGGTTTTCCTTGCTTTACTTTAAATTTTGGAACTCGAGTCATTATATTTAGTTTAGATGGGGGGTCGCACTTTCCCCGTCGTAACCATCCATTCCTACCTTCCGGGGCAAGTGCGACCCCGTTGCCTGGGGTAAGTGCGACCCTGTCGCACTTACCCCAGGCTACGAGGTTGAAGTATGGATTGAATTTTTAGTTTCTGACTAACAGTTCTTGCGTTAAACTTTTAGTTTCTGTCTGGCAGTTCTTGCGTTAAACTTCCTTAAATGTTGCAAAACACCAAGTTTATAAAAATAGCTCTTTTAATTAGAGTCCTCTCATCAACTTTTATTTTGAAGGTTTATTTGATAAAGATAGCTTACTTCTGTTTGTTGATTGATTATGATAGGGCATTGGATATCATGTCTTCTGACGAGGAGGATGTAGACGACATGGTATTAATGCCTGAAACAAGATAGCATGAGTCGAAAAAGCTTAACAAATTCGGTGACTAACATTCACAGTGAAGATTGGATTCTGGCTAGATTCAGCAGCAAAAAGTCAGTTGCTCACTATGTAGGGAAAATTCTGGAGATTACTGAATAAGGTGATGCCGTGGTTTTCTTTTTGAGGATATTTTTTGGAACTGAATTAAGTTTCACCTGTCCCCGGAATGAGGATTCCAGCGAAATATCTAGGGAAGATCTCTTCTTATTCTTCTTCCTAGCGTTTGTCCCGCGCTATTGCAGGGTCCGCTGTTCTGCAAAGTCTTCTCCACTTGGCTCGATCCAGGGCTTCTACTGGCGTGGCGTTGATGGTCTTCATGTCCGCCTTAATTTTGTCGAACCAGCGCATCTTTGGTCGTCCTCGTGGTCGGCGTCCTTCAGTACTCAGCCACATTGCTGTTTTGTCCACGGAGTTCTCATCACTACGCACCACATGCCCACACCACCGTAATCGAGCCTCCCGCATCTTGTCTGTGATCGGTGCAACTCCCATTCTTTTCCGAATGTCTTCATTCCTGATGTGATCCAGGCGGGAGATACCTAGGATCCATCGCAGCATCCTCATTTCCATGACATGCATGGCCTGTTCTTGATTTGCTGTGGCTGGCCAACATTCTGCTCCATATAGGGCCACTGGGCGGACAACGGTCTTGTATACTTTGGCCCTGAATCGTTATGGCATTCGACGGTCGCACAATACGCCAGTCACTTGGCGCCATTTCAGCCATGTTGCATTAATTCGAGCTCGTGTGTTGGCGGTTGTGCTTCCATCGTTGCTGATGACAGAGCCCAAATATTTAAACTTCTCGACCTTTTCAATGTCCTCGCCGTCGATGCTTATCGTGCCATCGGTTTGAGGTCCACACTCCATGTACTCAGTCTTCTTGGTGTTTAATCGCAACCCATAGTTGTCGAGTCGTACCTTCCATAGTCGAGTTCGCTGCTGTAATTCGGGTCTGGTGGTGCTGGCAAGGAAGACATCATCGGCGAGCAGTAGTGACCAAGGATATGATTCTTGGAGACAGGCCGTAAGTAAGTCCATGCACAGGATGAAAAGGAGCGGAGAGAGGGCCGATCCTTGGTGGACGCCAACAGTGATTGGGAAAGGCGGTGATATTCCTGTTGGGCAACGGACGGAGCTGGTGACGTTGGTGTAGAGAAGCTTCACCCATGACACATAGACTTCAGGGACGTCGTGAGATCTGAGGGCATGCCAGATAAGGTCGTGTGGCACGCGATCGAAGGCCTTCTCCAGATCAAGGAAAGACATATGCAATGGCTTGTTCTTCTCTCGGTGCCTCTCCAAGATCAGCCTAGATGCGTGTATTGCGTCTGTTGAGCCACTCCCCTACACAAATCCACACTGGTTGGGTGTGATGTGAACAATGTGTCTGAGCCTAGCATCAATCACTCTTTCGAATATTTTCATGGCGTGGCATAAAATCCGGATCGGGCGGTAGTTGGAGCACTCTGCGACGTCGCCTTTACCCTTCCAGATGGGCACAGACACAGGGAAGATGTTGTAAAAATATTACCGAAGCCCTCTGTCGGCCGTCGAGGAAAGTTAACGTTTTGCCTATCTTTCTCGGGGTAAAACTTAAAATAAACAAATAAATATTCAATGTTCAATTGGTTGAAGACCATGAGTTTTTCTTCATTTTGCTTTTTTATATTAATAACGTAAATTACATTAGAGAAGAAATTCTTTGTTCATTACAATCTAGTTTGTATTCAGATTTGTTGTCATGTGCAAGATTTATAATTTTTTATTTTTTATTATTTATTCAGCTTTTATGCACACTAGATATTTTAAATGCACTTTTGAATTAATGTTTAACAGTTGAATACTGTTACCATCATTAAAAACACACATTGAACAACAATTCCTTACTGTGCCATAATTAACCAAAAAACGCGAAAAAAAATCTACTTACATTACCTAAGGTAAAAGTTGATTTCTCAAGAATGGTTAAACATAATTTGGTACTTTAAAAAGCAATGTACAGCTAAATTTCTGGGCAAATCGCACTTACCCCATGTGCCGCGTAATGTATAAATATATTGCACATCAGCCGTGGGACGCACTTGCCCCATGTACGGGGTAAGTGCGATCCCTCTACAAGATTGTAAGTAAAAATTTATAAAAATTACCACTTTACAGAGAGAGGATTTTTAATCTAATTATCATTTTCAGTGGTTCACATACATATTAGACATTGAATCTCCTGTTTTTAGCTAGCCTAGAAAATTTTCCTAAGCTAGTTAAAGTTGATGTATGCTATTTAGGGGTCGCACTTACCCCACCTTACCTTAATATACTTTTCGAATAACTTTTTCAAAAAAGAATCAGGTTCTCTTTGTTCTTCTGACTCTGATTTTATTTATTTTTTATATGACATATTTACACTGAGTAATTAGTACGTTCAGCAAATTAATGAATACTTTGAATTTTATGATTGCACAAAAAACTGGTTCAAGTAATCTGAGTTTATTTCACCTGTCATATACGCTTCACAATGGACGCTAGCGTTGTGGGGGCCCCTAATCTCAGGGGCCTCGGCGATCACCGATCAGCGGACATGACCAGACCGCCCTTGCCTCACAGTAACTTTTATTACAAATGTTTACAAAATCGTTAGTTTCAGAGGTTTATTTGAAAATCGTGTTGATTAAATATATTGCTATGCGTTCCGTACCTAAAATTTTATAAATTAAACTCAGGGTAATTCTTCCACCATAAAAACTAATGCGGGAATCTCCGCGGGGCAGGGGCCGCTTCGGTGATTCCCGCCCTTCCGTGATGGCCAAACCGCCCTTGGAAGTAGCGATGAGAAATGCCATAGAAATCAATAATTTTTTGCAATGCCGGCTGGCCGGATAGGTCCGAGAAAAGAGCCTAAATTATTTATTTAGGTATATAAGAAGTCAGCCGATAGCTTTTGTGTTTATTGCTACTCCAGTGATACCAGTGGCGGATACAGAAAAAAAACTCTAGGGGCATAAAAGATATCCGGGGCTACCTTTATACTTTTATCGTTATAAAAATAATAATCAAGTGACATGCAAAGTTTAATTTAAACTTATTAAACACGTATACAAGACAGTGCAATTTTATAGTATAAAAAAGTTACAATTGTGGCTCTGCAATGTTCGGCGATGCGGGAGGCCCCGCATGGGGGGAGGACGGGATGGTCTGGGGTTGCGACCCCACTACCCCCAGGCAACGGGGATCCGGGAAAATTTTGAAAAATTATATGCCTGGATGTACATTTTACATCTTTTTGACGCAAAAATTTAACTCTAAGCAGATTCAGTTGATAAATTTCAAAACTAACCAATAGCTTTAATAACTTTTTTATTTCTCTGAGGTTTTGGGAGGGAATCTATAACCCTCATCCCCCCACATAGTTCCGCCAAATAGTCTTGTATACTTAATCCTTGGTGAAAAAATTAGCGTTAACTTTTTTGAAATCCAGAAAATCTACGTACGGTTTCCACTATCCAGTGGTGGAGAATTATTCGTTAACGGATTGCAGAACTGACGAATACGAATCAATTCCGGCTTTTGCACAGGCCTGCCTGCAGAACTCTGGTAGAATCTGAGAGAATGCAGGTAGCGAGTTCCCTACGATTACGCACTGACAGATTGCCCTTTTCAGCATTTATCTGTATCTCAAAAGTGTACAGTTTTACTTCGAGGAAATACGGAGGCAATATTGTATATTTTAGATTGTAGAAAATGTTGACCACAGTCTAGGCCATATTCCCTGAAATTTTCAAGACTTTAAGAAGGTATAATAAGGTTCGAACAAGTTATACGACGCGATGAAACTCCGGTCGAGTGAGAGTAATGAGTTCTCTCAATGTTTCGTGGAGTTATACTTGCAAGAGGGCAGGCAAATAATTTTGATAGTATTTTCTAAAAGTTGAAAAGTTTTCTAATCATTTGAAGTTAGCCATTCGCAGTCAGCGAAAAGGCCTTTCTTACCATTACTATCTCTCGACAGTTATCTTACATCGCACCCAGGGAAAAACGGTCGCCGTAAAAGCGCGACATTTGAAATCGGTTAAGAGATGAAATCGCGAACATTTTACAAAAATCAAGGTTGTGGGTCCCGAAATTACATTAAATTTGTTGAAAATTGCAATGGTTACCTGTGGGAATGAAGTTGAATCATCGTTTGTAATATTTATTGGAAAAAAGTTTCGACTATGGCGTGAAAACCGCTTACTGGCGAAAATAAAATGTGCGAATCACGCGATCTTTTTTCGTGTACAACTTCTTCCAGAGAAGCGTTGATAACTAATTGAAGGCACTGGGACACCATAATATTCAGAGACAGCGGGAATGTTGGGCTATCAGTGATTCGGATCCCTATCCCATTTTGCTTAATTCTTGACTTTCGCATTTTCCGGACATAATTATCGTTTAAACGTGGAATTGATGAAGCCAGTCCGTCTACAACAGCAACTTTATGATCCCCGGACTTGAAGATGACTATTTTTTAACTGTCATTACCAAAATGAATTAGTACTAATTCAATCATATTTCATAATAGTTATCAACGAGTAACACCAGTTTCCACCATTTAGGGCATAATTAGGTGTGATAAATTTTTAAATAAAAATTTACGTTCAGACGAAGCATTAAGAAGCCAGGCTTCCAATTAAGTTCTAGCAAGTGTCCTCATGATGGAGCGTTTTTAGATATTCAATGGAGAGAGGTGTTGATGGAAACCAAATATTTGAGGTTCTACTGTAGTCTTCTGTCTGGAGGTGCTGAGAGAAAACTGTGTCCTCACAACATTTGTTACCATAAATGGATACCAAGGTTGGAACAAAGAGAAAAACACTGGTTTTACTGGCTTATTTGCTTTACATGAATAGTTATGAATAAAACCCCTTGATAATGACTACAAAGTGGCCCTCTTAGGCTTGGACCACAGGGAATTGTTCCTCCCTTCAAGATAGCACCACTGCTATACACCGGTTGGGTACCTGAGAACTATCTTTGCTCTGATGAATTGACAAGTGATAAATCATATCAGCCATTATCTGAGTAATTGGTGTGGGCATTTAACTTAATAATCGGCTGTGTTAGAAAGACATGTTATTCATCATTACTAAGGATTAGCTTTTGCTAGTTTATTTTCCCCAGCCTCCCTTTTAAGTTATGTTCAAGTGCTATGAATACTCCATCAACACATTGTATTGTATGATGAATGGAGACCCAGTAATGACCTTCTAAGTGTTAATAATGAGCCCATAATGAATGCTCTCACTAATTGATATCAGCCGATACGTTATGATGGATTACTTGGTTATCTGCTATTTTGCTTGCTAATGCAACTCTACCAAGATCAAATCACAACAATCATGTGATATGTAACCTCTCTTTCAACCAACAGTGACCAAAGACAGTGGCGAATCTGTGGAAAGAGGGGGGTATAGCACCCCTTTGGGTATCCAATTTACACTAGATAGAATTGTAATTTTTTCGCACCCCCACTACTGCAGGTAGGTTAACCTACACTTAGCCCCCCCTTGTCCCTATTCTGGATCCACCACTGACCAAAGTTAGGGACAAATAAAAATAATGATGATAATGAGCGATGAAAAAAACCATAAAGTGAAATCTTACATAACCATAAAATTCTCTTCTGATCTGTTTAGTGCGATAAACACTACACCAAAAAATATTCCTGTTGCCACTGTCAAGATATTCAAGGATCATGTTGTACAATACTGTAATTCAGGTCAATTGAGTTAACCATTGTTTACTGAATATGCCAAGAGTCTTTCAATCTAATCTTATTTTAACCTATGGATTTTTAAAGGGATCAGGTGATACATTCAAATTCCAATTGCTACACACTTGCTCCTCAATTTCAGGCACCATTTAAAGATAGATAGATGCTCATAGAAAAAGATATTTTGGGCACAAATTTTATCATTTACAAATTGAAAACCTTCCAGTTTTCAATCCATTACATATATGTAGTTTCAAAATTAATATAGAATCACACTAGTAACTTAGTTCTCATACTTGATAAGCTGCGTCTTTCTTTCTCTTCTGTAGAGTTCACGGAGTTGATTGAGAACATTAACCCTCTACCATGAAATCTCTGACATGTATACCTATTACCAACAACCCTGTAAGAATATGACATTAATGCTTCTGACCCTGAGAAGGTCCTAAGAGGACCTATTATTTCTGCTCAACTGGTTCTAAATTTGCCTTTTTGATTGAATTTTGACTCATTTGAAATTTAAGGTAAGATATTGATATATTTTGGCAAGAAATTCTTAGAGTAAACCTCTAATGGAATACTGAGGTAAATATTCATATTAAAGATTAAGGCAAATGTTTTCAAGGGTCTAACCTGAATATTTCAATGCCCTGAAAATTTTGATTGCATAAGTTTCAAACAAGTAAGAGATCACAAAAAAAGACTGGTTGAGAGGGTCTAAGATATTCTCTTAATCAGGAATATCATATCCCATTTTTGACATTGACGATTCCGCAATCGGGAGCAGCAGCCGGTTTTGAATGTGAAATTACACTCCTGCAACAAATCATGAGGTGGATTCATGGGAAGAGAGTGTTCTAAATTATCTGACAACAGAAATAGGGTAGTTTCCTTCATCAAAGAAAACGAAAGGCATTGATTGTGATTCGTTACCCACCATTAGTGTATTCATAATACACAAATTATTTGGTTTTTGAAATACCGGTTTAGACGAATGGCAAGGGTCAAATTTTATCCTCATTTGAAAAAGGCCAGATTGGCGCCCATGCGATTCCACTCCGCATGACGTCACAGGGACCTAGTTTCTACACGAGAAGATAGGAGTTATACATCGTCTGAGGTTACCAATGCATGCATGAGGCACAGAGCTCAGGGAAACATGTCTTAATAATCACCTATTAAAACTGGCTAAGGTCGGAAAGTTTTCTTCATTTGATAAGGTATTAATAAACCTTTTTTAAGCCAAGCGCTACCATTCAGCAAGGTACTCAGCTATCCGCTAGCATCCTGCGACGTATCAGCACTAAGCCTCGCCTCAAGGTCACCTCACCGGGCGGGAGGGGGAACCAGAAATACGACGTACGGAGATATTTCCCGGCATTCATACTTAAGCGTCGCGTTTTCGCGCGCTTGAAAATTTTCACTTTTCATTTAATCGCGAAAAATAGATGTTGTCATTTAAAAATCTAAAAGCGCGAAATACGTACTCCAGGAGTAATAATCTTTCGATTACAGCAATAAAAAAATAATAGGAAACCACCCTATTGAATTTTCCCAAATTTTGACTGCTCCGTAATCACTCTGTTTCAGCAAGCTTGGTCATTTATTGCAGCAGTATTTCTGACTGTAACTTGCCTAAGCACTTTTCCCTAATTGCTGTTAGATCATGGGCATACCCAGCAAGGGGCAGCTGTCGATAGCAATGTCGATAGTCTCCCTGGAAGCAAAAATCGCAAAAGTCTTTAAGGAAAATCAGGACTGGATCGAAACGAAAATTTTCAACAAATTTTATTTAAACCCACGAAAAAGGATGTTAGTATAAGACATGTAAATAAATTTATTTTTTTCGAGCGAATAATTTTAAAAACTAATAAAGCACTGTAATATTTTTCTCAAAATGTTGGTTTCTTTCAGCTTTCCATGCTTAAATGCTACAACTTGAACAACCATGGCTTGCCCCCCCCCCTCCCTTATTTTTGATCCTGATGAGTATGCTCTTGTGTTAGATGAGAGCAGTGTTCAAAAGTTATTATGCTGAGACAACCGTGCGTTCCTAGGTAATCTGAAAGCCTTCCCATGATGCTTGGCTATTTAGGGAGTCTCACATAATGCTAATGAGTTCTCCTCTATGCTCAGCAAAAGCTTTTTGAGCTCATTCTCCTCGAATATGCCCACCATAAAGTTTTTTCCTTATTTTCATACTTTTGTACCTTCACCATCATCATAGGCACTGTGTATGCATTCAGAAACTACTGCAATACATCTAGAGCCCATATAAACATATGGTAGCAATTGTTTCACATTCCCATTTTATTACCACTCATCTCTGAATCGCTAAAACAATGGAGTCATAATTACATTTTATGCATTTCCTAATATCCTAATGTTTTGACTCATAACAGCTCTTAGGAAAACAATAAAGCTGAATAAAAAGTTGACACTATTAACCCTTTCTATGCCAGAGCTGCTTAAGGGAGAAATCAAATTTCAAGATTTTTCATTTTAAAATTTGAAAATTTTGCACTCAATCATAATTATCAAGGTAGCTAAATATTTTGTCATAAAACTTTACACGACAAAATAGTATGTAGTTTAGATATTTCCTAAATAGAGCTGAAATGTATACATTTTTGCTGTAGCTTGTAAGCAACATTGGTACAATAAGTTAAAAATACGAACTTTCCTTTTTTGATTTTCTGTTTTGTTATTTAAAGAAAAGTTTCCTTGGAACAAGATATTTTATTCGTGCACCGTTGGTACCCATGTATTACTCATTGATAAAACATTTCATTATTATTTTTGAGGAAAATTCATTTTTTATATTCATCCAACTGTAAAATATTCCATATGATTATTGCTTCTCGATCACCCTCTTTCAGGTAGCTTCTACAAAGTTAGAAATAGGATATTATTTAACACAGCCATATTCTAATTTTACACAGACATAAATTCACTTTAATGTATGTTTTTCCAAATAAAATATTATTTCATTCAGCGACTGCTAAGGATAACCTGCTCCCCCTTCAATACACCCCCCTTCAATATACTCCCCCTTCTGCACACCCTCCTCTATTAATTTTTCTCCATTTCATTGATCACTACAATTAGAGCGTATCTTGAAAAATTAGACTATGCTCACTCATAGTAATTAGACTCTTCATCTTATCACTCAGTTTAACATTAAATCATTCTTTCCACATGATGAAATGTAGCTCATGTGCACATAGATGATATTTAGATAAGTTAAGAATGTAACAGTCGGTCAATTGCACGTTTCAAGAGATGATGGTAGAGAGGGAACAAAAATAGTTTTTGTTGTTCCATAGGATTACATTATTGTGCAGTAATTACTTTCATCACTTTAAGTGTTGACTATTGGCAATTTTTTTGTAAGTTTATGTTTAAAAACATATGCCCCTAACTATCAGCCCATAAATCCTTTGTGCAGTGAGATTTTTGGTCTCAACTCTGATGCTCTCGAAGTCGAGTTAAAAAATAAATTGAAGGTCATGTTTCACAGCATGAAACCCATTATAATTTGTAAAACTTAGACCTTTAAAGGAAGGGCTTAGCAGTGAAAACAAAAGAAATATGTGCATATTTTCCTATTTACAACTCTTTCGTCCCATATCTTCATTACTCAAGGTACTTAATGAGCTATATATTCAATCTTTACGTAGACATTGGAATTCAACCCTGCATTACTCATAGATCAATAATTAACAGCCATATTCATAACTTGCTGAACTTTACCAATTACGATGAGAATTAGTGATAGGGAAGGCAATTTGATTGTACGTTGTTGTGAAGTACAATGCAAACTGAATAATTTTTTTCAGCTTTCATAGCATTGAAGTAATTGAATATCAAAATGTAACACTTTCATGAACTGCAATTATTTTGTAATCAGTGAATGGACAACATTCACAGCTATGTTAATATTTGTCAACTTACGTCGTCTCAAGTTGGAAGTAATAACCATGTACCTTAACATCTCTAGGTTATGATACTATATTCAATATGGTGGCATAACATGACTTCCCCTAGCCATTCAATAAAAGCCTACTTTGGGCCTGGGGGTGTCTCATATGCATAGAGTTCCCAATGATTAAAAAATTTTGGCCTGACGATTAGGTCAATGGGGAAGTCGTGAGAGGGTGACACCAATATGCACCACTGTTCACTGGTAAAAGTAACAAAAGCATTTCAGTTATTACAACCAAGATATTTAATATGACAGGAACTGGAATCTCTTAAATAAGCTCATTCAAGTATTATATAGTTGATATCCTGTTCCAATATTTCACATGACAGCATATGGGGGAGAGTGGCTTCAGTTAGCTTAGGAGAGTAAAACTAATTGAAACATGGATTACTTTTTGAAAAGTGGGACAGGTGATGTTAGTGAAATAAGTGAGGCCTTGAAGTATGGATAATAATCTCAGAATGATCCCTGGATCAAGCATTAAAGGCTCCATTGCGTAAACAAAGGCTGAGAGCTCACGAATATTAAATAAAGGGTCCAACAGGTTTAAATACAAAGCCAACGACAGTTTCTAGTGGGCTACATATAATAGTGGTAAAATAACGAGTATTTACTCCAGCAAGACCCCACTATTTCGTGCATTGGAAAATGAAATGGGCGGCAGTAATTTTCGGTTGATTCTTTCGCTCCAATAACGACTGCGGATGCCATGTATTCATTTCCAACTTATCCACAAAGCTTGATGACAATGAGAAATAATCGCTAAATAAAATAACGTAGTGCACGATCATAAGAAGAAAAGTCGTCAAAATAGAGAATCAAGGCCTTTACTCCCTGCGATTTCGCAGCGTCATCGCGTCACACCCAACATCTCTCTTAAACTTATGAATAGTAATACGGTAGTACCAGTGGTTCTAGAATTACTACTGGAAGAATCAAAGAATTGAGATAAAGATCAATCGTTAAAAACCTAAGAATACTAAAAAAAAGCATGCTGTAATGAAAATAAAAACTTTTTCAAGGCGGAAAATACCGTAAGAGAATAGATAGGAAGTAGTCTTCTCGTTCGCTTTTCATATCACCTGCTTTTTCCTTGTTTGTAACAGTTGAATTCGAGCCGGCGCGTCAACGGGCGGGATTTTGGCGAACTTCGTGAACATCCATCGCAGCCACTGCTACCGCGCCGAATTTTCAAATATGAAGGTGAAATATGAACTATTTATTAGCATTCATCCGTGTTAAACTACCAGTTTGATCTTATATAAGTTTTTAATAAAAAAAGGTATTGCAATGGATTTCATCATTTTTAGTAAGATTATTGATCGAACGTTTCTTGTCGTCTCCACATCTCCTCACAAGTAAGTATATTCTCTTTTTCGTTGTTAAATATTTCTTGTGTTACGCTATCCTGAAATAAATGTATGAATCAAAATTTTCGATATATAAGACTTTATTACTTTAATCGTATGACGTTGGCTGTTTTTAAGAATATATTATTTTTTCCATTGACTTCCACTGTGTCACGCTTGCCAGTGGTCATGGTCATGTTAAATGTAACACCATTCACCTTTAATTATGTATATCAACATCAATTTAGGGACAAAAGTTGAACTTTGTCGTGCTAGAATCGTATCGATCAAATCAGTAATAATAGAATATCACATTATCTAATTAGGATACCCCATTAGGCCATTTCAGGAATAGGAAAAGGATTTATCCGGTCGTTCGACCAAACCAATAAAAATTATTACGACATCCATTAATGGTAACTTCCCCTATGAAAAAATTGCATAAAATTTTTATACAAATTCTTATTATACACAATACAAATTTTATACAGGTGTATACAATTTTTTCATAGGGGTTGATATGAACTAATTTTTACATGAGTTACTGTTTATCGTACGTCGTACTCTTAAAACATTGTGGAATTATTAAATCTTTGTTTACTCCAATTTAAGGGTTGCATCTAACGAAGAGTAAGGCGGATACCTTACGTGTGAGAAATGGGACTTAAAACAAGACGGTATAAGAGAAAGAAGTACGGGATATGATCTCTACCTCGTCCCTGAAAACTATTTATTTTCCAGAAATTGGAGGTTTCTGGTAAGTTCCATTTATTTTCATTCTTTCGTTTTTAAATGTAATATTTGTTATCAAGCCGTGTGCGGTAGTCAAATAAGTCATACGTAATGATTTGCTGCCATCGGTAAATGCTGTTGTTTTCGATATATTCTGGTGGATTTGGAAACCAAACCGTCATAATTTTTCACGTTTGTGGGAATAACGACTTCCGTTGGGTTTCCTCAAAGATTTTTGCGATGCAACGATCCGAAGTGAAAGGGGGTAATAAAGCTATCCAGGCGCGTATGACTTGTCTCACTCCCTCTCAAGTGAAATTAAGATATTACTTGATCCTTAGTCACGCCTCTAGTGACGGATATCGATGTTTTTTTACGTTAAAGGAATTCATTAACTACGTCGTTGACAGCGGTGTTGCCAGGAATTTCGTTTGCGGGGAATATTTTGAAAAACAGGGTACCAAAGGAGATGGAGGGATTTAAAAAAAATTATAATATAAATATAATAAATATAAAATAAAAAGTAACACTTTTACAGGTCGAAAAAGACTTCATTTTCAAAGATTTACATTTTTTAATTCGTGATTTTCCAATATTTTATTTTCTATTATATTTATGCAAAGCAAAGGTGTTCTCATATTTTAGGGTGGTCCGGAACCTCCAGACATCCCCCTCGCTAAGCTACTGATGTCATTTCTTATAAAACAAATGGCTAATTTTCACTGCACTAATCGCCACAATTTGGCTTTACTTTTCGCCTCTTCAAAAGATTCCTTTCTTTTAACCAACAATAACACAGTTGCACATTAATTCCAAATAAAATTTTGATGGGTCTCCGATACACTTTGCTTTCAGCAAGGATACCTCTCTATTATACCAAATTTCCTTATTTCGGTGAAAAATATGGCGTCGCAATTTCGTAAATAATTAAGTGGGTTAAATTAGCTTCAACGTGGGACTCATATTATATAACACGAGTTTAGTTTTCTTCAGAGGAAATATCTGGTTGAAAATGACAAAGAACCGTAAATGCTGGTACAGTTGCTCGGTTTAGGTATTGTTATTTGGAGAGGTGGTTAAAGACGATAAAAAAATCATGATATACCCCAGAGAGTGGACAACCACTGAGATAATTATACGGAAGAAGGAATAATAATTAGCTTGGTTTTAAATATCCAATCATGGATTAGACCAATGGTGCCTTCTTTGCAAAGCGGGTTTTTATATAACCAGGCAGGATGTTATTATCGTGAAGTTGAATCGCCTAACCATGGAAGAAGGAGAATCCTCCTTCTTCCATGGCCTACCACTAATTGTCAACGATGCCCTTAACGATGTAAGAACTTTATTGAGTCTGCCCTTATTGGTTATGCATCGATGTTTTAACGTCCTTAACGCTTGAGCAGGAAAAATATATGATCTTTTCAAATTTCATCATCATCATCGTTAGCCAACAATCTTAAAATTGCTTTGACGCTTCTCTCTCCTACCAGCTAACCTTTTTATTACGGCGTATTTCTTCTCTTTTACATCCTTTATAAAATGTGCTATGTAGCTCATTCGGGGCCGATTTGGCTGATCAATTCCTCAATTCCAGATTTGACTCAGCGTCTTGCGTTCGAAATGCTACATACATTAGGGTAAAACCGCAGGAAATAACCAAACGCATGTAAATAGCTTAAAAATTTGGTTTTATTTGATACCCAAGATCTTTGACTTATGACCACCATTTACGCGTTTCTCAGTTATCTCTAGGTGATGATCATCTCATTGAAATGCATTGATATCTCCTGTGCTCTATGAAACAAACTTCAAAGGAGAGCAATAGAAACCAATGGGTACCAGTGCAATTTTTATAATTTTGGAGATAAGTGCAGATAATGGGTGGTGGGTTCACGATATTGCTGTGGCAAATAGATTCAAGTGAATCACTGAACTTATCACTGATTCTATTGTGTACTATTAGCTACGACAATGTGTACCTCACCAGCCATTATCTGCATGATCACTGCACCCTTAAGGGAGCCACCTATTTCGTAAGACCTCAAAACTATGAATGGAGATTGAAAATTGCTAAATTATTCCTATAAATGATTTTTGATCGTCGTGATATTACAATGAACACTGTAGTCCGGAAGAAGCTACTTTATCAAAATTAAAACGCACATCACACTAGTATGCAGTATTATAATAACCACAGAATTGTTATAAAAACGATTTTTAATAATGATTTGGAGTTTTGCCTCGATGTAACCATAGATTAAAAATAAATCGACCGACAACCTATTTTGGCAGAGGAAGGTTTTTCACACCCGAAACCTCTGCTATACCTACGCCACTGCTTAAGTTATCTATGCACACACTTCATTATTAGGACATGTGGTCAGGGAATAAGATTCAAGTTTTTGATATTATGGGATTCGTTGGTGCGGAGAACGCTAGTAATCAAAGAAGAATACGTCGTGCGAACATGTGTAACAGTTGGTGGCATCAAAAATGAAAGAGGTGACAGCATGACAGTACCGAAGTTGTTTTCGCGTCGGAAAAAACTTCTGTCTGCATTGAATCTATCTTCCCCGGTTGAGCGTATACCCTTGCTCATGCAGCGAAGTTGACGCCGCTCTAAAGTGCTCTCATCTCTGTCCGATTTTTTTTCGAGGAAGCATATCGTCACTGTGAGTGAAACGAGTCACGAGTTGCAGCCGGATTACATAAATGGAAGCGCTGTGCTCTCAGCCCCGGAAGCCGTGTTTTTACTTTCCAATGAATGACTTGTATGGTAATATTTTTGTCCTGTGAAATTAAGGATATTCATGTGACTCATTCGGACGTATGAAGTAATTCTTTCCCTACGGATCGATTGCGTGAAGTATTCTCGGGATTTCCACCGGTTTAATTCGTTGTATATCACCAACGTTTCAGCGGACGACTCATCCATTGTCATCAGGGTGAAAGAATAATGTCGACCGAACAAAAATACCTTTGAGATGTACAATTAGCAATTACAACAATCAGGTTACTCCTGATCTTCCCGGAAATAACTGATTGTTGTAAGCCAAGGAATTAACCTGTTGTAGGAGAAACCGGATTGTTTTAATTGCTTATAGTTTCATCTCAACTTTTTTGTCCCGTCAAAATTATTCATTCTCCCTGATGACTATGGACGAGTCGTTTATTGAAACTTTGGTATTATTCAGCGAATTAAACCGGTGGAAATCCCGAGAAGACTTCATTCGCACGTATTGTCATATACTGAAATGTAGATGAGGATATTTGGCGGAGTGCAAATGATGACCTGAGCATTACAACTCTTCGGTTTGAAGGAGTGAATGCTTGTCTGTATAGGGGATCTACGAACATTGAAGTGATTTGTATATAAAAATGATACAACATGCTTAGGAAAGCAGAAAGTCGACGATTCAACGTCTTTTACTGTTTTTTTTTTATGACTACTGTCAGTTATATCCTTCCCTCGATGACGCCTCGTAGCGTGATTTTGATCATTGCGAGAAACGTGCAAGGATGCGGATGAAATCAGCGAGCAAGAGTCAGTACCCCATTTAGGTTTACGACCGATTGTCTCTCAGGATCCTTTTCTAGCTCACTCGACCAGAAATTAAACGGCCGGAAGGGTTTGCGCGCCTCTTTCCCGTTTAAAAAACATTTCCCTCCAGGCCTTTCCTCTCCGATAAGAAAAGTGTGTCAGCGCTCCAAGGGGTTGGAGCGAAAAATGCCTCCCCCTCGCTCCGTGCCCTGCTGCAAGCACTGATCTATCTCCAGAAATGCGCAGAAGCTGGCTTCCGGAAATGTTTACGTCCTTCGCGGATGAGTGCTAACTTCTGAAGCTGTTGGGTGGAGTCATCTCAGCTGGTGGCGGCTCTTCAGGCCCACTTGCATAGAAAAAAGGATAAATAATAATTTGTAGGCGCAGATTTTAGAGCTAGAAGGACCAGACATGTCATTTTGACTGGTAACTTCTTCTTACTTAATCATATTGCGTAGAATGTTTTTCGGTTGTCTTAATTTTTTCTGACTTTTATTTATTTTAATGGTATTTATACTATTAAAATATAATTTAAAATTTTCACCTAGAAATGTAGTTACACCACCTGTATAACTTTAGAGACCCGTCAAAATACCAGGTTAAGCGTTTATATTTTATTTGTATGTGACGGCTGTTTTATTCAGGAAATCACTACACTAGCATAGTTATGCATTTAACATTCCTTACTAAATTTTGAATTAACAGCATATCTGCCGTACTGAATGTGTGGTAGGCCAAGGCACGGGGAGCAGCAGCGACGCGAACTCTGTTCATTTTTAATTCTTTATTTTGAAATGATTTGTAGAAAATTACTCAGTTGCGTTAATAAATAAAGAAAAAGGTTATATTTAATGAAGTCATCAGTTAATTTAAATATAAACGAAGAAATTTAAAATAATTACTAGGTACTCGTCAAAATGACAAGTAATGGTCCTTCATGGTAGCAATGCCACCCTGGTCCTTCTGCTGTTAGATCACATTATTTGGCAGGACGCAGGCGCGTTTAAAGCTTAAACCATGTTACCCCAAGAATTGGAGTAGTTTACAGTGCCTGAACTTTAAAGTTTAAACCATATTCAGCCCAACTCGGCTGCTGACGATACAACCATTATTTAGCGCATGTGTCTCTGTTGTGAGAGTAGTGTGTTTGTGTTAGCAGAAAAAATTAACAATTATGACATGAATCAGAAATTTTTTTATAACAATATATGATGGTATTATTAATGAAGAAAATATTCATTTACTCTTTGCAATGCATATAAATATTTTTTTCGATTTATCTTATTGTTTTCTCCTTTTTATTGCAAGTGCGAATTTTTTATATTATTATATAGTACCTATATTTTTTCATTTCTTCATATTTTGAACATAATACTTCAACTATAAAATTTTCATCAATAGACCGTTTAAAAAAATAGAAGTAGAAAAGATATAGGAAAAACTCATAGAATTTTTGCATCATAATAATATTTGTAAGTAAAGTGTTATTGGTTGCACAGAGCCAGGGCTTAAAATTTTAGCCAACTTCCCTCGTTCCTATTCGTTTCCCCAGTCATTCCTGTTCCTCTTCTCTCTTGAGAAAATATATAAACATAGAGTGTTTGCGAAAATAAAAAAAACTTAAATCCAATATAATTATATTTTCGTAACTATTGATAGATTTAAATATAGAAAGAAAAAAATAAACAAATGTTGTTAATTATTTTCAGTATTTTTAATGACTAAATTATTATTTAATAGACGAATTTTTAACATATTTTTTCCATTAAGCCATTTGAATTAGACTCGCAATCCAAGCGCCCATGTATATACGTACTCTTCTAGCGTTTAGCTATCCGTCCATGGTTGCCCCACTCGAACGATGAGATATCGCTCGGTCTAGCATTTCGACCGCTGAAACCGCCTCTCCCTCCATCCTTTTAAAAATAAACCCGGACGTTTCTCGGTTTGGAGCCAGATCTTCTTTCTTCCTCTGGAATCAGGGGCGCCCACGTCTGGAATGGAAGAGCCGCGTCTGCTGGATGCTTTTTTGCGATAGATTTCCGCCTGCATTTTTTTCGTGTAGTAGATAGTGGGGGAGCTTAGTGGATGGAGTTCTTGGCTTCTGATCCAAGGGTCCCGGGTTCATATTTCGGTTTAAGCCTTTGGGCACCTTCAAGCGTTAATCCACAAAGTGCGATGTGGCACGGGGAAAGAAACCATCCCCCGCACCTTGAAAGTGTGTCATTCACACTACTACAGCTTAGTCGTCAGAGCAATAAATATTTTTCTATTTATCTATCTATGTAACTATCTATCTAATACATTACATAATGCTAGCTTTCCGCCTATCGAAGATTAGAAAACTTCAAGGAATTACTAATCAGTGAAGAAATATGCGTCGCAGTAACATTCTTAGTGAAGATAAAATTTCTTCTCTGGATTTCGGTCTGATGGATGACTATCCATAGGTAATAGTGAATAGTGGTGAGAAAATGAGTGACAAATAAGAGCTTCTTTTACCTAGCCAGTAGCATTTGAATTAAATAGGTTGCTAGGCCCTTTTTGGTGGCCCTTTTCATTACAAGGAGTGTGGATTAATAAAAAACTGTTATCCTTATTTTTTATCATCATGTTTCCGTAGCAAAACTTCGCGCTTTTTCCACCGAGACATCCACCGTTTAAATAGTTGTGGATGGTTGACGATGAGTAACAGTTGTTCCTCCTCTTCTTTCAGACTTCACACTTGTTTTAGCTAGATTTTTTGCGCTGAGTCAGTCGGAAAAATGGGTGACTGACTGTATTTCCCTCCATGGAGTTGTTGATACTCTAAGTTGTTTCTCTTTGATGTTGTAGTTGCATGCTAAAAAATGCTGCTTATCTAAATGCAATTTACGCCTTTATCAGTGTAAATTTCAATTTTAGCTCTCAATTAACAGCTATAGATTTGGTTATTGTTGCCTTCATTGAATTTTTGCTTTCACAATTTAAACGTCTACCAAAGTAAATGTGCCTCTGACATGAATTCATAGACCTGTGTTTTTTCCATGGCTTTCAGAAATTCCAGCAACGTGATATTTGCTACTTATGTTGGGAGATAAAGTTGATGCTGGTAGATGAACCCAGTGTGTTACGCATGCAAATTTGGAGAGCTTACGAGCTGTTTAAACTTCATTTTTTAAACAATTTTTCCTTAATGTTGATATTTATTTTTTAAGATTTTAATCTATATTATATACAACCCGATGTGTGACAGATACCTCACGTACCACTCACTGATTCACGTATACAAATTCCCGACCACTTCCGGACGTGCTGGGAAGACGAAATTTTTACGGGTCGTGGAGAAAAAATATACATCGGGGGGAAAAGTCCGAAAACTCGAAAAAGTCGATCGCTTTTCGAGATATATCGATCCGAATTAACATTGGAGCCTTATGGGACTAAAACTTTTTCCTTTCATCGCCTACTTTTACACGTCACTGGAACGTGAAATTTCGCTGACGGAAACTAGATTTTTTGGCCGATTTTTTGTTGTGAAACGTTTTGCCATATTTTGATTGAAAGTATTTCTTATAATTTTTTTAAATTTCCAATGCTTTTCTTATGGGCCTATCTTTGGATTTTTTTAAAACCAACTTATAATCGTTGTAGGAATAAGTCCTTAACGTATGAGATACTAGATTTTTTAGTTGATTTTTTGGTGTGGTTGCCTTTGCAATGTTTTGTTTAAAAGTATTTTTTTTAACAATTTAAAATTTCCAATGCTTTTCTTACGGGCTCACTTTGGGAATTTTTTTGACCAATTTGCAATAATCGTAGGACCAATTCAATTTAATGCAAGATACTAGATTTTTTTCTTAATTTTTTGGCTATCCCTTGATATCCACATGTTAATCGAACTTCGAGTAATTAACGATTATGTATTTTCATTGAATTTGCGACTCCTACAACGTTTGGTAACTTACAACACATCCGCCGTGAAGTTTGCATTCCCTCAACACACGATTTTAAATTTTTCGGAATTTTTTTTCGCCACTTCCCGACGATGTACGGACACCAAATTAACGTGAAAGACGTCTTTTTCGTGACCCTACGTACCGCTACCCGGAGAACGCAGAATTTTTCATTTAAACGGGTGACACCGTCGAAAAACCATGCTTGCGCTAAAGCTAAAGAGCCGAAATTTTTATCGAAGGTAAACGATGCCGCGTTATACGGGACAAGCACAAAAAATCCCCCGATAACCCCCTGGGACCCCCCCAAAAAAATAAAAATTATTTAATAAGTGGTATATTTCGTGTACCATTCATCCGAGTTGTATCGTTTTTATTTATTCCGACTGGGAATTGTGTCGGCTACATTTACGCGTCATGTTCAATTATCCTGCCCCATTAACACACCCGCAATCAAACTTCAAATTTTTTAATGTACATTTCTTAACAAAATAGTAGAGATAAAAAATTGCTTCCAGGACAAGGACACCTAAAAGCGATTTTTTTAAACCACTTCCCCATAATGTACGGCTACGAAATTCACACCACTTATGCCTTATTACAGCGCCTATGCACCGCTATGTGGAGAACACAGAATTGGTAATATAAATGTGAGTAATACGGGAAAATTCATTGTTCCCCTAAAGCTAGATCTTTGGAATTTTTACTGTAGGTAAACAAAGACCTTTTATGCAAGAAAACCCCTCGGCATTTCACGTGGCTTCCTAAAAGACCGGGGAAAAAAATTTTTTTTTTTCTGTAAATAGCATGTTCCTCGATGTTTTCGCATATTTTACCAGTAATTCCCTTCTCCTATGACTCATCGCTAAGGAATTTTTTTGGATGATTGTGACCGTTGCCAGTACACTCATAAAAAAACCTGGAAACCCCCCGGACCACCTTCAAAACATCGTCATAAGCTAAAATCCCACAATCACGGCTAGCATGCGTCTACATTCTGCCACATTATCCCCCGGTAGCCTTTGTAAACGATGGGGGATAGCTAGTAGTACGAATTGCTCTGTGAGGAGTAAAAACCCTGGCGGCGAAGCTGCCCCCGCCCCAGGAACGGCGGAGCCATTCCGAGGAGTCAGAGGCGCGGAAAACCTCCGAGAACCCTCGGGCGGCAAATCCGCTCCAACACGTGGAGCAGACAAATGGGTGTCTTACGAGGGGGGAGGGCGCCGATAACCGAAGCCGCCCACAGTCGAGGAACGGCGAAGCCGTTCCGAGGAGTCGACGTCTCGCGGAGACACTGGTAAGTCTTGGGCGGTGAAGCCGCCCCATCACGAGGAAACTTACGGGGGGAGAGCGCCGATAACCCTTGGGCGGCGAAGCCGCCCAGAGGCGAGGAACGGCGAAGCCGTTCAGAGGAGTCGATGGCTCGGGGGGAAACACAGTAAAGTAAAGAGGAGTCGACTTCCCGAGGGGACACATGTAAACCTTGGGCGGCAAAGCCGCCCCATCACGAGGAGGCTTACGGGTGGAGGGCGCCGATAACCCTTGGGCGGCGAAGCCGCCCATAGACGAGGAACGGCGAAGCCGTTCCGAGGAGCCGACGGCTCGGGGGGACACAGTAAACTTCGGGCGGCTAAGCCGCCCCATTACAAGGAAGGGCGATGCCGTTCCCAGGAGTCGACGCCTCGGGGGGACTCGGATAACCCTTGGGCGGCGAAGCCGCCCACAGACGAGGAACGGCGAAGCCGTTCCGAGGAGTCGACCGAGGGGACACGGTTAACCTCGGGCGGCGAAGCCGCCCCATCACGAGGAATGGCGATGCCGTTCCCAGGAGTCGACGTTTGGGGGGACTCGGGTAACCCTTGGGCGGCGAAGCCGCCCTACCACGATGAACGGCGAAGCCGTTCCGAGGCACTAGCGGGTCTCCGTCACAGGGCTACCTCAATATCTGGGCGGCGAAGCCGACCCCGGACGAGGAACGGCGGAGCCGTTCCGAGGAGTCGCGGGTGGGACGGCGAAGCCGTCCGGTGGGGGCAGCCGGCGAAGCCGGATGCTGGGCGGTTTTAGAGGGCGTAGCCCCCTAACGAGCGCGCGCAGCGCGGCGAGTCCTATCTATATACAGCCCTTGTGGTGACTGACTGACTGATGGATACAAATTCCCGACCACTTCTACAAGTGCTGCAGAGCTGAAATTTGGCACGCGTGCGGGGAACCCGAAATGATCCGGAGGAAAAATCCGAAAACCGGAAGTTTCCGCCACGTGTCGTCGCTAGGACGACAAAATGGCCGAAATCGGGCTTTTTTCGGGGACCATCTTTCGGTTTTTATTTTACTGCGCGCGAATTTTGCGTGCCACACGGGTCGTTAATGTCTTTTTTGAAAGCAGATGAACGTGGGCACGTAATTAAGTAAATTTATTAGTTTCCATTTGAGAAAATTGCAGCCAAAATGGCGTCAAAAAATTGATTTTTCGAATATAATTTCATAACTTCCGCTCCATTCGACTTAATACAAGGTGTAGGGTAACGAAAATGATTATTATATATGCTTACTTGATTCTCCATTTAACTTAGGCAAAAATTTTTTTGTCACCATTGACTGCCGAGGAAAAAATTAAAATATGCCGAAAATCGCCAAAAAGTACAATTTCCAAAAGATTAACACAACATTTCGTCCAGTTTTACACAACCGATTTCGTTTAGACTTAGTATATGCATAAAAATATTCATTTTGTTTTAGAAAATTTAACCATTTTTACAATTTTGCCATCGATAAACCAGCAGAAAATTAAAAATGGCGGACATTTCCCATTTTTTCCCGGGAGTCCGTTTCCTATTTATCGTTATACAGGCGATATATTTCTCTCACACGAACCATTGGTGCATATTATGAAAGCCAATAAATGTTAACTCCTACTTATGTAATTTTTTAAGTAAATTTCCAAGTTAAACGCTTTCAAAATGGCGTCCAAAAATTGATTTCTCGGAAAATATTTCATACTTTCCACTGCCGTCGGCCTTATTTTGTGAGTTGGGCAACGAAAATGATTATTATATATGTTCATTACACCCTCTACGAAATATAGGTAACAATTTTCTTTCGTCGTTCTTCGTTACTCAGAAATAAATTAAAATATTCCGAAAATCACCAAAAATTACGATTTCCAAAAGATGAACACAGGATTTGTCAACTTTTACCTCTCCGATTTCTTTGAAACTTAATAGTTACATACACCTATGCATTATCTTTTAGAAAGCATAAAAATTTAATAAATGATTTAATTAATATAACCGCGAAAAGATAGAAATGGCGGGCACTCCTAATTTTTTCCGGGGAGAGATTTACTTTTTATTGTATTACTCTCGAAATATGGATGTCATAGGGGCAACTTCTCTTAGATATGATAGTAAATGAATGTGACCATATACTTTTGTCATCTTTAAACCCCCTGAAAACCCCTAAAAAATTAAAATTTGCATATAAGTAGCCTTTTCGGGTACTTTTCGTCAGAATTCCGCCGCATTTCCAAGCCTTACCACTCATCGCTACGGAATTGATGTAGACGATTGATGACCCCTGGCTGTACAAACCTATAAACCCCCGGTAAACCCACATAGACCCCCCAAAAAATAAAAAAAATCATATACGTCTACTTTTTGGGTACTTTCCGTGACTATTCCACCGCTGGTTCTTACCCAAACGACTAATCCCTACGGAATTTATGTGAACGAATGGTGATCGCCAGGAGTACACTCATATAAACCCCCGGTATCCCCCTAAAATCCCCCCAAATGTAAAATGTGCCATTAAATCTCCTATTTGGGAACATTTTGCAAAGATTACGCCGCACTACCCGTCCCCTCTGAGCTCTAGATCCAGAATGTTTGGTGAAGGCGGGCCACCGTAAACCATACGGGAAAAAATACCAGAAAACCCCCGATCACCTCCTGGAACCTCGCCGAAAAAAAATAAATTTTTAAAGTCGCCATTCCGAATAGTTTTCGTCCCATTTTAGCCGGTGCCACTACTACTTATTAAAACCCCCGATAACCCTGTGAAACCTCCCAAAATATTTTTTTTTAAATCCCCTCTCCAGGTAAAAGAATCGTCAGAATTCCGCCTCTATTTTAGACCCCTAGGACTTATCGGCACAGAATTTATGAGAACGATTTGTGACCATTGGTTTAACACCAGTATAAAAACCCCGGTATTCCGTTGGAACCCCCCGCAAAAAAAATGAAAAAGTTGCCATTAAGTCTTCATTTATGGGTACTTGTCACCACTATTACGCCGCATTTCCCTACCCTTTACAATCATCGCTACATAATCACTGTGGAGGATTGGTGACCGCATGCATAACACATTAAAACCCCGAATCCCCAGGGGCACCCCTCTCGGTGGATAAGACCATTTATGAGGACTAAGCGGAGCAGCCGCGGGGGGCTCTTCATCCCCAAGGCGGCGAAACAGTTCCGAGGAGTAACTGGCGTAGGCGAGGGGGAGCTTCAGTAACCCCCGGGCGGCGAAGCCGCCCCGATGTTTGAAACGGCGCAGCCGCTGTGGGCTCCCTCCGCCCTTTGGCGGTGAAGCTGCCCCTTAATCGAATAACGGTGAAACAGTTCCGAAATGCCCTTGCCCTCTGGGCGGCTATGCAGACGCCAGACGATGAACGGCGAAGTACTTTTTGGATAATTTTCGTGACTATTCCACCGCTGGTTCTTACCCCAACGACTCATCCCCACGGAGTTTATGTGAACGAATGGTGAGCGCCAGGAGTACACACATATAAACCCCCGGTATCCCCCTGAAATCCCGTCCCTGAAATGCCATTAAGTCTACTATTTGAGAACTTCTCGCGAGCATTACGCCGCACTACCCGTCCCCTCTGAGATCTTGATCCGGAATATATGGTGAGGGCGAGCCATCGTAAACCATACGGGAAAAATACCAGAAAACTTATGAAACCTACTTGAACATCGCCGAAAAAAAATTTAAAGTCCCCTTCCCGAGGAGTTTTCGTCACAATTTAACCGATGCCCCTACCACTTATTAAAACCTCGGTAACCCCGTAAAACCTCCCAAAAACTTTCTAATAAATCGCCTCTCCAGGTAAAAGAATCGTCAGACCACTGTTCCGGACCCCTAGGACTTGTCGTCACAGAATTTATGAGAACGATTTGTGACCACTGGTTTGACACAAGTAAAAACCCCCGGTATTCCGGTGGGAACCTCCCGCAAAAAAATGAAAAACATGCAATTAAGTCTTCTTTTATGGGTTCTTATCGCTACTATTATTCCGCATTGCACTACAGTTTACAATCATCGCTACGTTATCACTGTGGACGATTGGTGACCGCATGCATAACACATTAAAACCCCCGAATCCCCCTGGGCACCCCTCTCGGTGGATAAGACCATTAATGAGGAATAAGCGGAGCAGCCGCGGGGGGGCTCCTCAACCCCAAGGTGGCGAAGCCGCCCCACAACGAGGAATGGCGAAGCCGTTCCGAGGAGTAACTGGCGTAGGCGAGGGGGAGCTTCAATAACCCCCGGGCGGCGAAGCCGCCCCGACGTTCATGCGGCGCAGCCGCTGTGGGCTCCCCCCACCTCTTGGCAGCGAAGCCGCCCCTTAAACGAATAACGGTGAAACAGTTCCGAAATGCCCTCGCCCTCTGGACGGCTATGTCAACCCCAGACAAGGAACGGCGAAGCCGTTCCGAGGAAGGAGTGCGGCGCTTTCCTACCCCCTGGCCGGCGAAGCCGGCCCCTAGCTTAGGTGAGATTATTCGAAATAAAATTCTTCGAACGACCACAAATGTAGACGGCGAAGCCGGAACCGGGGTTTTAAGGGGCGGAGCCCCTTAACGAGCGCGCGCAGCGCAGCGAGTCCTATCTATATACAGCCCTTGTGGTGACTGACTGACTGATGGATACAAATTCCCGACCACTTCTACAAGTGCTGCAGAGCTGAAATTTGGCACGCGTGCGGGGAACCCGAAATGATCCGGAGGAAAAATCCGAAAACCGGAAGTTTCCGCCACGTGTCGTCGCTAGGACGACAAAATGGCCGAAATCGGGCTTTTTTCGGGGACCATCTTTCGGTTTTTATTTTACTGCGCGCGAATTTTGCGTGCCACACGGGTCGTTAATGTCTTTTTTGAAAGCAGATGAACGTGGGCACGTAATTAAGTAAATTTATTAGTTTCCATTTGAGAAAATTGCAGCCAAAATGGCGTCAAAAAATTGATTTTTCGAATATAATTTCATAACTTCCGCTCCATTCGACTTAATACAAGGTGTAGGGTAACGAAAATGATTATTATATATGCTTACTTGATTCTCCATTTAACTTAGGCAAAAATTTTTTTGTCACCATTGACTGCCGAGGAAAAAATTAAAATATGCCGAAAATCGCCAAAAAGTACAATTTCCAAAAGATTAACACAACATTTCGTCCAGTTTTACACAACCGATTTCGTTTAGACTTAGTATATGCATAAAAATATTCATTTTGTTTTAGAAAATTTAACCATTTTTACAATTTTGCCATCGATAAACCAGCAGAAAATTAAAAATGGCGGACATTTCCCATTTTTTCCCGGGAGTCCGTTTCCTATTTATCGTTATACAGGCGATATATTTCTCTCACACGAACCATTGGTGCATATTATGAAAGCCAATAAATGTTAACTCCTACTTATGTAATTTTTTAAGTAAATTTCCAAGTTAAACGCTTTCAAAATGGCGTCCAAAAATTGATTTCTCGGAAAATATTTCATACTTTCCACTGCCGTCGGCCTTATTTTGTGAGTTGGGCAACGAAAATGATTATTATATATGTTCATTACACCCTCTACGAAATATAGGTAACAATTTTCTTTCGTCGTTCTTCGTTACTCAGAAATAAATTAAAATATTCCGAAAATCACCAAAAATTACGATTTCCAAAAGATGAACACAGGATTTGTCAACTTTTACCTCTCCGATTTCTTTGAAACTTAATAGTTACATACACCTATGCATTATCTTTTAGAAAGCATAAAAATTTAATAAATGATTTAATTAATATAACCGCGAAAAGATAGAAATGGCGGGCACTCCTAATTTTTTCCGGGGAGAGATTTACTTTTTATTGTATTACTCTCGAAATATGGATGTCATAGGGGCAACTTCTCTTAGATATGATAGTAAATGAATGTGACCATATACTTTTGTCATCTTTAAACCCCCTGAAAACCCCTAAAAAATTAAAATTTGCATATAAGTAGCCTTTTCGGGTACTTTTCGTCAGAATTCCGCCGCATTTCCAAGCCTTACCACTCATCGCTACGGAATTGATGTAGACGATTGATGACCCCTGGCTGTACAAACCTATAAACCCCCGGTAAACCCACATACACCCCCCAAAAAATAAAAAATTTCATATACGTCTACTTTTTGGGTACTTTCCGTGACTATTCCACCGCTGGTTCTTACCCCAACGACTAATCCCTACGGAATTTATGTGAACGAATGGTGATCGCCAGGAGTACACTCATATAAACCCCCGGTATCCCCCTAAAATCCCCCCAAATGTAAAATGTGCCATTAAATCTCCTATTTGGGAACATTTTGCAAAGATTACGCCGCACTACCCGTCCCCTCTGAGCTCTAGATCCAGAATGTTTGGTGAAGGCGGGCCACCGTAAACCATACGGGAAAAAATACCAGAAAACCCCCGATCACCTCCTGGAACCTCGCCGAAAAAAAATAAATTTTTAAAGTCGCCATTCCGAATAGTTTTCGTCCCATTTTAGCCGGTGCCACTACTACTTATTAAAACCCCCGATAACCCTGTGAAACCTCCCAAAATATTTTTTTTAAAATCCCCTCTCCAGGTAAAAGAATCGTCAGAATTCCGCCTCTATTTTAGACCCCTAGGACTTATCGGCACAGAATTTATGAGAACGATTTGTGACCATTGGTTTAACACCAGTATAAAAACCCCGGTATTCCGTTGGAACCCCCCGCAAAAAAAATGAAAAAGTTGCCATTAAGTCTTCATTTATGGGTACTTGTCACCACTATTACGCCGCATTTCCCTACCCTTTACAATCATCGCTACATAATCACTGTGGAGGATTGGTGACCGCATGCATAACACATTAAAACCCCGAATCCCCAGGGGCACCCCTCTCGGTGGATAAGACCATTTATGAGGACTAAGCGGAGCAGCCGCGGGGGGCTCTTCATCCCCAAGGCGGCGAAACAGTTCCGAGGAGTAACTGGCGTAGGCGAGGGGGAGCTTCAGTAACCCCCGGGCGGCGAAGCCGCCCCGATGTTTGAAACGGCGCAGCCGCTGTGGGCTCCCTCCGCCCTTTGGCGGTGAAGCTGCCCCTTAATCGAATAACGGTGAAACAGTTCCGAAATGCCCTTGCCCTCTGGGCGGCTATGCAGACGCCAGACGATGAACGGCGAAGTACTTTTTGGATAATTTTCGTGACTATTCCACCGCTGGTTCTTACCCCAACGACTCATCCCCACGGAGTTTATGTGAACGAATGGTGAGCGCCAGGAGTACACACATATAAACCCCCGGTATCCCCCTGAAATCCCGTCCCTGAAATGCCATTAAGTCTACTATTTGAGAACTTCTCGCGAGCATTACGCCGCACTACCCGTCCCCTCTGAGATCTTGATCCGGAATATATGGTGAGGGCGAGCCATCGTAAACCATACGGGAAAAATACCAGAAAACTTATGAAACCTACTTGAACATCGCCGAAAAAAAATTTAAAGTCCCCTTCCCGAGGAGTTTTCGTCACAATTTAACCGATGCCCCTACCACTTATTAAAACCTCGGTAACCCCGTAAAACCTCCCAAAAACTTTCTAATAAATCGCCTCTCCAGGTAAAAGAATCGTCAGACCACTGTTCCGGACCCCTAGGACTTGTCGTCACAGAATTTATGAGAACGATTTGTGACCACTGGTTTGACACAAGTAAAAACCCCCGGTATTCCGGTGGGAACCTCCCGCAAAAAAATGAAAAACATGCAATTAAGTCTTCTTTTATGGGTTCTTATCGCTACTATTATTCCGCATTGCACTACAGTTTACAATCATCGCTACGTTATCACTGTGGACGATTGGTGACCGCATGCATAACACATTAAAACCCCCGAATCCCCCTGGGCACCCCTCTCGGTGGATAAGACCATTAATGAGGAATAAGCGGAGCAGCCGCGGGGGGGCTCCTCAACCCCAAGGTGGCGAAGCCGCCCCACAACGAGGAATGGCGAAGCCGTTCCGAGGAGTAACTGGCGTAGGCGAGGGGGAGCTTCAATAACCCCCGGGCGGCGAAGCCGCCCCGACGTTCATGCGGCGCAGCCGCTGTGGGCTCCCCCCACCTCTTGGCAGCGAAGCCGCCCCTTAAACGAATAACGGTGAAACAGTTCCGAAATGCCCTCGCCCTCTGGACGGCTATGTCAACCCCAGACAAGGAACGGCGAAGCCGTTCCGAGGAAGGAGTGCGGCGCTTTCCTACCCCCTGGCCGGCGAAGCCGGCCCCTAGCTTAGGTGAGATTATTCGAAATAAAATTCTTCGAACGACCACAAATGTAGACGGCGAAGCCGGAACCGGGGTTTTAAGGGGCGGAGCCCCTTAACGAGCGCGCGCAGCGCAGCGAGTCTATATTATATACAACCCGATGTGTGACAGATAGCACACTCACTGACCACTGACTGATTCACGTATACAAATTCCCGACCACTTCCGGACGTGCTGGGAAGACGAAATTTTTACGGGTCGTGGAGAAAAAATATTCATCGGGGGGAAAAGTCCGAAAACTCGAAAAAGTCGATCGGTTTTCGAGATATATCGATCCGAATTAACATTGGAGCCTTATGGGACTAAAACATATTCCATTTTTTGCCTACTTACAAATGTCACGGGAACATGAAATGTCACTGACGGAAACTAGATTTTTTGGCCGAATTTTTGATGTGAAACATTTTGCCATATTTTGTTTATAAGTATTTTTTATAATTTTTTTAAATTTCCAATGCTTTTCTTATGGGCCTATCTTTGGATTTTTTTAAAACCAACTTATAATCGTTGTAGGAATAAGTCCTTAACTTATGAGATACTAGATTTTTTGGTTGATTTTTTGGTCTGGTTTCTTTTGCAATTTTTTGTTTAAAAGTATTTTTTTTAACAATTTAAAATTTCCAATGCTTTTCTTATGGGCTCACTTTGGGAATTTTTTTGACCGATTTGCAATAATCGTAGGACCTATTCAATTTAACGCAAGATACTAGATTTTTTTCTTAATTTTTTGGCTATCCTTTGATATCCACATGTTAATCAAACTTCGAGTAATTAACGATTATGTATTTTCATTGAATTTGCGACTCCTACAACGTTTGGTAACTTACAACACATCCGCCGTGAAGTTTGCATTCCCTTAACACACGATTTTAAATTTTTCGGAATTTTTTTTACCACTTCCCGACGTGGTACGGACACCAAATTCAGGTGATTGACGTCTTTCTCGTGCCCCTACGCGCCGCTACCAGGAGAACGCAGAATAATTAATTTTAACGGGTGACACCGTCGAAAAAGCATGCTTACACTACAGCTACAGAGCCGAAATTTTTATCCAAGGTAAACGATGCCACGTTATACAGAACAAGCACTTTAGGTCCCCCGAAAACCCCCTGTGACCCCCCCAAAAAAATAAAAATTACTTAATAAGTCGTATATTTCGTGTACCATTCATCCCAGTTGTATCGTTTTTATTGATTCCGAATGGGAATTGTGTCGGCTAAATTCACCCGTCATGTTCAATTATCCTGCCCCAATTACACACCCGCAATAAAACTTCAAATTTTTAAATGTACATTTCTTAACAAAATAGTAGAGTAAAAAAGGGGTTCCAGGACAAAGACACCTAAAACCGATTTTTTTAAAACACTTCCCCATAAGGTACGGCTACGAAATTCACAATAGTTATGCCTTATTACAGCGCCTATGCACCGCTATGTGGAGAACACAGAATTGGTAATCTAAATGTGAGTAATACGTGAGAATTCATTGTTCCCCTACAGTAAGTTCGCTGGAATTTTTACTGTAGGTAGACAAAGACATTTTATGCAAGAAAACCCCTCGATGTTTCACGTGGCTTCCAAGAAGACCAGGGAAAAAATTATTTTTTTTCTGTGAATAGCATGTTCTTCGGTGTTTTCGCATATTTTAGCAGTAATTCCCTTCTCCTATGACTCATCGCTAAGGAATTTATTTGGAAGATTGCGACCGTTGTCAGTATATTCATAAAAAAAAACCTGGAAACCCCCCGGACCCCCTTAAAAACATCGTCATAAGCTAAAATGCCACAATCACGGCTAGCATGCGTCTACATTCAGCCACATTATCCCACGGCAGCCTTTGTAAACGATAGGGGAAGGCTGGTAGTACGCATTGCTCTGTGAGGAGTGAAAACCCTGGCGGCAAAGCTGACCCCGCCCCAGGAACGACGGAGACATTCCAAGGAGTCAGATGCGCGGAAAACCTCCGAGAACCCTGGGGCGGCAAATCCGCTCCAACACGTGGAGCAGCCGAATGCGTGTCTTACGAGGGGGGAGGGCGCCGATAACGCTTGCGCGGCGAAGCCGCCCAAAGACAAGGAACGGCGAAGCCGTTCCGAGGAGTCGACGGTTCGGGTGGACACAGTAAACCTTGGGCGGCGAAGCCGCCCCATCACGCGGAAGGGCGATGCCGTTCCCAGGATTCGACGCCTCGGGGGGACACGGGTAAACCTTGGGCGGCGAAGGCGCCCCATCACCAGAAAGGTTACGGGGGGAGGGCGCCGATAACCCTTGGGCGGCGAAGCCGCCCACAGACGAGGAACGGCGATGCCGTTCCGAGGAGTCGACGGCTCGGGGGGACACAGTAAACCTTGGGCGGCGAAGCCGCCCTATCACGTGGAAGGGCGACGCCGTTCCTAGGATTTGACGCCTCGGGGGAACAGGGGTAAACCCTGGGCGGCGAACCCGCCCCATTACGAGGAAGCTTACGAGGGGGGGCGCCGATAACCCCTGGGCGGCGAAGCCGCCCTCACGCGAGGAACAGCGACCCCGTTCCGAGGAGGAGATGGCTCGGGGAAATAGGTAAACCTTAGGAGGCGAACCCGCCCCATTACGACGAGATAATCCTTGGGCGGTGAAACCGCCCACAGGCGAGGAACGGCGCAGCCATTCCGAGAAGTCGATGGCGCGGGGGGACCCAGGTAAACCTTGGGCGGCGAAGCCGCCCCATCACGAGGAAGGGCGATGCCGTTCCCAGGAGCCGACGCCTCGGGGGGACACGGGCAACACTTGTGCGGCGAAGCCGCCCTCCCACGATGAACTGCGAAGCCGTTCCGAGGAATTAGCGGGTCTCCGTCACAGGGCTACCTCGATATCTGGGCGGCGAAGCCGACCCCTGACGAGGAACGGCGAAGCCGTTCCGAGACGTCGGGGGTGGGACGGCGAAGCCGTCCGGTGGTGGCAGCCGGCTAAGCCGGATGCGGGTCGCCGATAACCCTCGGGCGGCGAAGCCGCCCACAGGCGAGGAACGGCGAAGCCGTTCCGAGGTGGCTACGGCTCGGGGGGACACAGGTATACTTTGGGCGGCGAAGCCGACCACGGGCAAGGAACGGCGAAGCCGTTCCGAGAAGTCGTTGGCTCGGGGGGACCCAGGTTAACCTTGGGCGGCGAAGCCGCCCCACCACGAAGAAGGGCGATGCCGTTCCCAGGAGTCGACACCTCGGGGGGACTCGGGTAACCCTTGGGTGGCGAAGCCGCCCTCGCACGATGAACGGCGAAGCCGTTCCGAGGAACTATCGGGTCTCCGTCACAGGGCTACCTCGATATCTGGGCGGCGGCGGGATATATCACAAGGAAGAGCGATGCCGTTCCCAGGAGTCGACGCCTCGGGGGGACTCTGGCAACACTTGTGCGGCGAAGCCGCCCTCCCACGATGAACTGCGAAGCCGTTCCGAGGAATTAGCGGGTCTCCGTCACAGGGCTACCTCGATATCTGGGCGGCGAAGCCGACCCCTGACGAGGAACGGCGAAGCCGTACCGAGACGTCGGGGGTGGGACGGCGAAGCCGTCCGGTGGGGGCAGCCGGCTAAGCCGGATGCGGGTCGCCGATAACCCTCGGGCGGCGAAGCCGCCCACAGGCGAGGAACGGCGAAGCCGTTCCGAGGTGGCTACGGCTCGGGGGGACACAGGTATACTTTGGGCGGCGAAGCCGACCACGGGCGAGGAACGGCGAAGCCGTTCCGAGAAGTCGTTGGCTCGGGGGGACCCAGGTAAACCTTGGGCGGCGAAGCCGCCCCACCACGAAGAAGGGCGATGCCGTTCCCAGGAGTCGACACCTCGGGGGGACTCGGGTAACCCTTGGGTGGCGAAGCCGCCCTCGCACGATGAACGGCGAAGCCGTTCCGAGGAACTATCGGGTCTCCGTCACAGGGCTACCTCGATATCTGGGCGGCGGTGGGATATATCACAAGGAAGAGCGATGCCGTTCCCAGTAGTCGACGCCTCGGGGGGACTCGGATAACCCATGGGCGGCGAAGCCGCCCACAGACGAGGAACGGCGAAGCCGTTAGGAGGAGTCGACGGCTCGGCGGGACACAGTAAACCTCGGGCTCGTCGTTGGCTCGGGGGGACCCAGGTAAACCTTGGGCGGCGAAGCCGCCCCACCACGAAGAAGGGCGATGCCGTTCCCAGGAGTCGACGCCTCGGGGGGACTCGGGCAACCCTTGGGCGGCGAAGCCGCCCTTCCACGATGAACGGCGAAGCCATTCCGAGGCACTTGCAGGTCTCCGTCACAGGGCTACCTCGATATCTGGGCGGCGAAGCCGACCCCGGGCGAGGAACGGCGAAGCCGTTCCGAGGAGTCGCGGGTGGGACGGCGAAGCCGTCCGGCGGGGGCAGCCGGCGAAGCCGGATGCGGGGGGGTTTTAGGGGGCGTAGCCCCCTAACGAGCGCGCGCAGCGCGGCGAGTCCCTTATATATACAGCCGGATGTGTGACATACTCACTCACTCATGGATACAAATTCACAGCCAAAACTGTGATAGATGTGGAAATTTGACTTATTGGACGTAAAAGTAAAAAAAAATTCATCGGGAGGAAAAATCTGAAAAC
The DNA here is from genome assembly GCF_921293095.1 of Ischnura elegans. NCBI lineage: Eukaryota > Metazoa > Arthropoda > Insecta > Odonata > Coenagrionidae > Ischnura > Ischnura elegans. The sequence continues at coordinate 82,010,525 of NC_060250.1, forward strand.
TCGAGAAAGTCGATTAGTTTTCGAGATATATCGACTTGAATTAACATGGGAGCCTTATGGGACTAAAACTTTTTCGCTTTTATTTCGTATTTTGAAACGTCGTAGGAACATGATATTCAATGGACGTAAACTAGATTTTTTGATTGATTTTTTGGTATGGTTGTCATAACGGTGTATTTATATTTACTATTTTTTATCATTTTTTTAAAAATTTCCAATGCTTTTCTTACGGGACTAACTTTGGAATTTTTTTTGACCAACTTGCAATAATCGTAGGACAAATTCCTTGAAACGCAAGATACTAGATTTTTTGCTTGATTTTTCGGCTATCTTGGAATATTCACAAGTCGAAAGAATTCCGAGGAATAAACGATTTTCGATTTTCCATTGTCGAGGAGACGAATATTAAATTTCGGATTTCGGCTTTGAGACTTCGGCATATGAAAATTTGGAATCTCCGTGAAAACCCTTAGAGGGTACTCCGTACCCTCACGCCCTACCCTGTTTTTCCGATAACCCTCTTGGTTAATTCATAATAAAATTCCGAAAAATATCCTGCACGTGAGAAAATCATTGTCGCCATTTTTTTGTGAAGCACACGATCTTGAATAACTTGGCAACCGTTCAAGTTAGAGGAATGAAATTTTCAGGGTAATACTATTATCAAAAAAGACAACTTTTGAAATGATAACCATTCCACTCGATCGATTCATGTGAGAGTTATATCGATACCAATCTCCTTGGATACGCTTTATTCGCAAATAACTTTCTCGTTATTCGAAGTATGAATACGAAATTCAAATATAATACTAAAGTTGACGTGCTTAATCTGCCAAAAGTTAAATCAAGCGGATCGAATAAATAGAAGCGAAGTTATAATCGATCCAATGGTGCATTCGATATATGTCTTTTTCAGACTTGTTTACATAGTTACGGGGATAAAATTTTTAATACTTTGCTTGGACAGCAACGTACTATACGTACATGTAAAATATTTTGTTGAGAAATGATTCCTTTGGAAGATATATCGAAATGAAATAATTTCGATAGGTCTAATTTTCTCCTTTGTTATTGACCGTAGATGCCCGAAATTTTTAGGATAGTACGTGATTGGTGATATAAGATTTCTGTTATATTTTGGTCTCCATGGCAACCATAGTTTCAACTTTATGCCGAAATATATTTTCAATGTAAAGTAAATGGGGATATATCAAAATCGTTTTTACAAATATCCTCACAAGCACACGATCTTGAATAACTTGGCAACCGTTCAAGTTAGACAAACGAAATTGTCAGGGTAATACTATTATCAAAAAGGACAACTTTTGCAATGATAACCAATTCTCTCGATATATTAATGTGTGAGTTATATCGATACCAATCTCCTTGGATACGCTTTCTTCGCTAATAACTATGTTGTTATTCAAGATATGAAATCGTAATTCAAATGCAATACTAAAGTTGACGTGCTTAATCTGGCAAAAGTTAAATCAGGCGGATCAAATAATTAGAAGCGAAGTTATAATCGATCCAAGGGTGAATTCGATATATGTCTTTTTCAGATTTATTTGCATAGTTACGGGGATATTTTTTTTATTATTTGCTTGTAAAGCAACGTACTATACGTACATGTAAAATATTTCGATGAGTAATGATTCATAATGAAGATATATCGAAATGAAATAATATCGATATGTCTAATTTTCTCCTTTGTTATTGACCGTAGATGTCCGAAATTTTTAGGATAGTACGTGATTGGTGATATAAGATTTCTGTTATCTTTTGGTCTCCGTGGCAACCATAGTTTTAACTTTATGGCGAAATATATTTTCAATGTAAAGTAAATGGGGGTATATCAAAATCGTTTTATACAAGTTTCCTCACAAGCACACGATCTTGAATAACTTGGCAACCGTTTAAGTTAGATGAACGAAATTTTCAGGGTAATACTATTATCAAAAAGTACAACTTTTTCAATGATAACCATTCCACTCGATCGATTCATGTGAGAGTTATATCGATACCAATCTCCTTGGATACGCTTTATTCGCTAATAACTTTTTCGTTATTCAAGGTATGATTACGAAATTCAAATTTAATACTAAAGTTGACGTGCTCAATCTGGCAAAAGTTAAATCAAGCGGATCGAATAATTAGAAGCGAAGATAAAATCGATCCAAGGGTGCATTCGATACATGTCTTTTTCAGACTTATTTACATAGTTACTAGGATAGAATTTTTAATGATTTGCTTATACAGCAACGTTCTTAACGTGCATGCAAATTATGTTGATGAGTAATGGTCCTTCATGAAGATATATCGAAATAAAATAATATCGATAGGTCTCATTTTCTCCTTTGTTATTGAGCGTGCCATTTTGAAATTTTTATGATAGAACGTGAATTGTGATATAAGATTTCTGTTATCTTTTTCCAATATCTAAGCCACAAACAGACGTACTTTGGTCTTTTTTATTGACAGAGCGAATGCCAATCTAATTAGAAATTGAACTCATATGTATTCAATTGGAACATCTGTCGGAATAATAGGGATTCGTGGTAGTAATATATCTCCTTGGAACTTCCAGGAACTCATGAGCCCAATAAGGTCAATAAGAAACCAATCAAGTCTTCTTTACTGGATAATTTCATAACTCGTTTTCCCCGCGACGGAATATCAGGTTTAGGATAACGAATATTTCATTTATAAGTATATGCTCATTATGAACGACTGATGACCGCTAGCAGTACACCCATATAAACCCCAGGCATCCCCCTGAACCCCCTAAAAAATGTAAAATGTGATATTTACTCTCCTTTTTGGGACATTCTGGCCGACATTACGCCGCATTGCCCGTCCCCTCACAGCTCTAGATATGGAATATTTGCTAATAGCGGGCCACTGTAAACCATGCGGGAAAATAAACCTGAAAACACTCGATCACCTCCGGGACCTTCCAGAAAAATAAAATTTATTAAGTTCTCCTTTCCGGGTAGTTTTCGTCACCATTATGCCTTGTTCCTCAAACCTTCGAGTTATTAGAACCCACGATAACCCCGTGAAACTTCCCAAAAAGATTATTTTCTGAAAGCTCGCCTATTTCGGTATTTATCGTCAGAATTCCCCCACTGTTCCAGACCCCTACGACTTATCGGCACGGAATAAATGAGAACGATTGGTGACCACTGGTTGATCACAATTATAAAAACCCCGGTATTCCGTTGAAACCCCCCATAAAAATTAAATTTGCCATTAGGTCTTCTTTTATGTGTACTTGTCGACGACATTACGCTGCATTGCCCTACCCTTTCCAATAATCACTATATAATCAAATTGGACTACTGTACCTTATACTATTTTATGCATATTAAGTGCAGTATACCACTGCCAAGGAGTGCCACCGATCAGAGTCGCAGCGAGGTGGTTTTGGGGGATAACATCCCCCACCCCGGAGCTCACAGATCCCTCGGAAGGGCGTAAAAATCGCCAATTCGAACCATTTATCTCAATTTTTTCCGGCGGAGGCGGCCGGAAGGCCTACGCACCTCCCGCTAACCCTGCGGGTATGCAATACCACCAAGCCCCCCAGCATTAGCTGTGCCTGAAACCCCCCCTAGCCTTAATTCCTAGCTACCCCTTGCCATAAATCATGCGATTAATAAATATGATAAATCTCGGCAAATGAAAGATTAGATCGAAAGATATGCTGAACAAGGAAAGATATGAATGCAACTATGTACTGTTTTCAACACATTCTCCTAATATATACTTCAGAGATCTTAGGGGAATTTTAATCATTCAATTAAAATAAAAGAGTTAAATAACACACTGAATTCAATGCAATGTGCACTCTATTGTTGTCCCATCCCGAATAACTGTTTATTTATGTAACGCCTTACTTCATAGCAACAATGCAAAACTGCCAATCTGGAGAGCGTCAGCGGTGCTGAGAGGTACCTACCCTCCGTGCACTCACGCGTAGGAGTTAGGGACGAGTGTTTGGGGTACAGGAATTTCGGAGAGTGAACCGATTATCAATGAAGACACATGAAATGTATGGAACTCTCCGTTGACGCTACCTCTACTCTCAGGCAAGCGCTCGATTTTTACCATGGAGTGGAAGTGAAAGCGGTTTTGAAGTAGCGATATAACTTTTCGAGGGGAGTTTAAATAACTTAAATCAAATTAAGTAGTTAAATAACACACTGATTTAAATGAAATGTGCACTCGATTGTTGTTCCAACCGGAATAACTGCGTATTTATTCCACGCATTACTACATAACAGAAAGTCCAAACGACCAATTTGGACCACAATAATCCGCGTTACGGTGATGAAAATGGTTTTGAATTAAAATTGTTATTGTTAATGTTGTAGATAAAAAAGCCCAACTGGTTGTCGCACCCATACTGCTTTGCTTTCCTGGTACAATACCCCGCGCAGCAGTGGTGAATGTGGTTTTGAATGTAAATTTATGTGGAAAATGTTTATGAAAAAATCTTCAGTGAGTGGTTGCGGGTTTGGTCTAACTAACACTGCTCTTTCTTCTTGATGCCCTCTCTTGCGTAACAGTGATGTACATATATGTTTTGGAATTTAAATTTTTATGGATAATGATAGTGACAACAATGCCGAACAACCTAATTGGACCATAATATTTGGAATTACGGTTATGAAAATGGTTTTGAATTAAAATTTTTAAGGTTTAAATTTCTGTCTGGATTTTTCGCGTTCCTATTGCCACCTCTCGCGTGAATATAGTCGAAGTAATTAACGATCAAAGTGTGCATTCCATAGATTCCTTCAGATTTATTTACATTGCGATTGCCAATTTAATTAGAAATTGAACCCGTGTTTATTCAATTGGCACATCTGTCGGAATAATATGGATTCGTGGTAGTAATAGGTCCAAGTCCAAGTATATTTCTCGTTATTGTTTTCCGCAGTTCCCAGCTTTGCAGCTGTCTCCTGGGTGTTTCGTTTAGTAATGTTGCAGGCAGATTAGTTGATCACGTTTTACAGATTAAAAGAGTCATGGCATAATAATACTGGACAGGGAATGAGCGGATAGGGATATGGGAAGGGTTGAGGGCACATTTGGGGAGGAGGTGTTTGGTTTCAGCGGAGGTTCGTAGTCCCAAAGATTTTTTAACAGTGCATTATTTGTTTTATCAACTGTAAGGGAAAATTTTTCTAGAGAAGATTTTAGTTTCGCTAGAAAGTGGTAGTAATACATCTCCTTGGAACATGCCATTTATAATTTAGTGTGATAGAAAGATATTTCAAACGGCATAAACAATATTGACGGTTGTCAAGGGGACAGTAAGCGAAACACGATAAAATTGAACATTTATTGGATGTTTATTTCTAAATTAAGTGTAAATCAGATAGAAAAGGAAATGGTACTGCAGGAATAAGAAAGTGCAATTCTTTTTCTTTCAAATGACATGTGGCTTAGTTTAATGTGACCATTATCACTTAATTTAATATGCAAAAACAAATACGTTTGTAGGCATTTAAAATTTAATTTACATGTATTTCTTATGGAGTTGACTCATGGGACATTACCTGCCCGATATTTTTCTCTATTAGTGCGATGAAGTGTACGGTATTTATAGTAAATCCATCCTTAGCCAACACAAACAAACTGAATTGTTTACCATGTGATAAAACGTGTAACGTAAAATTGTGTATATGTGAAAAACAAATTTTTCCAATATTTGGAACATGCCATTTATAATTTAGTGTAATATAAAGATGATGAAAACGGCATAAACAGTATTGATGGTCGTCAAGGGGACAGTAAGCAAAAAACGCTCAAATTGAACCTTGTTGGGATATTTATTTATAAATTCAATGTAAATCAGGTATAAAACGAAATGGAACTGCAGGAATAAGAAAGTGCAATTCTTTTTCTTTCAAATGATACGTGGATTGACTTAATGAGACCATTATCAGTAATCATAATACCGAAAAGCAAAGACGTCTGCAGGCAATAAACATTAAATTTACATTTATTTCTTATTTAAATGACTCATGGCACATTCCAGGGATTCGTGAGCGCAAGAAGGTCAATGAGAAACCAATGAACACCTCTTTACTGGAAAACTTTCATAACTCCTAATCCCCGTGACGTAATATCAGGTGTAGGATAACGAAAATGATATTTATATATGCTCATAACATGTTATACGAATAGAAGTTAAGTTTCTTTCAACGTCCTTGATTACTCAGAAAAAGTTAAAATATGGAAAAAAAAGTGTGGACACTACTCATTTGTTTCCCGCGACTGTCTCACTTTTTACTGTATTACTCTCAAAATATGGATGTCATAGGGGTGACCTCAGTTAGATATGATAGTAAATAAATGGGACCATATAATACCGTCATCTTCAAACCCGCTGAAACACCCTCAAAAATTAAATCATGCATATAAGTCTCCTTTTCGGGTACTTATCGTCACTATTCCGCAGCTTTTCCAACCCCTACCACTCATCGCCACGGAAATGACGTTCACGATTGGTGATCACTGGCAGTGGAAACCTATTAATCCCAATACACCTCCAAAAAAAATTGAATTTTGTATTTGGAAGTCTACTTTTTGGGTACTTTTTGTCACAATTCCACCGCTGATCCCTACCCTCACGACTCATCCCTACGGAATTCATGTGAACGACTAGTGACAACTAGCAGTACACCCAAATAAACCCCAGGCATCCCCCTGAAACCCCTCAAAAATGTAATATGCGACATTACCTCTCCATTTTGGGACTTTCTGGCCGATATAACGCCGTACTGCCCGTCCCCTCATAGCCCTAGATTTGGAATATTTGCTAATGGCGGGCAACCGTAAACCATACGGGATAAAACCTGAAAACCACCGATCACATTCTGGAACCTCCCAGAAAAATTAAATTTTTTAAAGTCGGCTTTCCGGGTAGTTTTCGTCACCATTCAGCCCGTGTTCCCCAACCCTATGAGTTATTAAAACCCCCGACAACCCCTTGAAACTTCCCTAAATATTATTTTCTGAAAGGTCACCTATTTGGGTATTTATCGTCAGAATTCCGCCACTGTTCCGGATCCCTACGACTATCGGCACGGAATTAATGAGATCAATTTGTGACCCCTGGTTGAAAACAAATATGACACCCACAGTATTTTTTTTAAACCTCCCCAATTACACAAACCTAAAAATTGAAATTTGTCATTAGGTTTTCTTTTATGGGTACTGGTCGCCGCAATTACGTCGCATTGCCCTACCCTTTTCAATCACCACTACAGAATCAATGTGGATTATCGTTGACCTCATGAATCACACACATTAAAACCCCTGCATCCAACTGGAGCCCCCCTCGGAGGAGGAGACCCGTAATGGGGGCTAAGTGGAGCAGCAGCGGGGGGGGCTCCTCACCATCGAGGCGGCGAAGCCGCCCTTCAACTAACTGGCGAAGCTAGGGGGCGTAAGTAACCCTTTGGCGGCGATGCCGCCCTTTACTAGAAACGGTAAAGCCGACCCAAGGAACAAGCGGCGCAGCCGCTGGTGGCTTCCTCCACCCCCTTTTCAGTTCTGAACTATTCTAAACTGTCACTGCCCTCTAGGCGGCAAAGCCAACCCCTGTAGAGGAATGGCAAAGTCGATGCCTCTCCGAGGACTGAGGGGAGTACCCTGGGGGGGCATACTCTTCCCCTTGGCGGCGAAGCCACCGCTTAACGAGGAACGGCGAAGCTATTCCGAGGAATGAGAGCGGCAGCCGCGGTAGGACTCCCTTAATCGTGGCGCGTGGCGCCCCCAACAAGGAATGACCACGCTGTGTTGAGGTCTGTGTATTGTAGCTCTCGGGGACTCCCTTCTCCCTGGGCGGCGAAGCTATCCCTGAAACGAGGATCGGCGAAGCCGCGGTACAACCGCGGGTAGCGACTCTCCCCTCCCACCGACCGCGGCAGGGAACGGCGAAGCGGCTCGGGGAGGCGACCGACCAAGCTGGCCGCGAAGTGGGTTCGAGCCCTAGAGTACCCGAGGACTTAGTGGGCAGACGTTCGATGAACAGCAAAGCTGTTACGAGGAGTTAACCGGGAATGGCGGTAGTGACGCATCCAAGGGTCCGCTTCCCTCCCCTCTGTACAAGCACTTCGCGGTCAGATTACTCTTATAAAATTCTTCAAACACCCACAAAATTACTCGGCGACGGCCGTTACGAGGACTAACTGGCGTAGGCGCGGGGGCGTCAGTAACCCTCAGGCGGCAGAGCCGCCCTTTACTATATACTGTGAAGCCGCCCATTGAACTTTCAGGCTTCTAACACCCCTGGGCGGTGAAGCCGCACCTTAACGAATAACGGCGAAACAGTTACGAGTTTGAAGCGGGGTACCCCCGGGGGGCACACTTAACCTGACCTTAACCTCGTTGAGAGGCGACAAAGCCGCCTCTCAACGAGGAACTACGACGCCGTCCCGGGGAATGAGCGTGGCACCCGCGGTAAGACTCCTTTATCTCCGGGCGGCGTGGTGCAGCCTACGAGGAACGGCGACGCCGTCCAGAGGTCTTAGCAGCGCAGCTTCGAGGGATTCCCTTGCCCATGGGCGGCGATGCTATCTCTGAAACGAGGATGGGCGTAGCCGCGGTTAGTGATTCTTCCCTCCGACCGTCCGCGGCAGGGAACGGCGAAGCGGTCGAGGGGGGCGGCGAACCAAGGTGGCCGCAAAGGGGCTTCTAGGGGTTCGATCCCTTTTGCCCCGGAGGGCTTTGTGGGCAGCGGTAGGAGGATGGGCGATGACGTTCCGAAGACTTTGCCGACGATGCTGGTGGTGGAGCAGCCAAGGGTCCGCTTCTCTACCCCCTGGCCGGCAAAGCCGGCCCATATCACTTTTTGGTCAGAATTTTCTAATAGAAATTCTTTGGACAACCACATTCTAAGACAGTGAAGCCGAATCAGGGGATTCTAAGTTAAAGATGGAAGCTGACCTTACGACCGATTTCTTATGAAGTTTGCATTTACAAAAAATTATGCATTCCATTTCGGAAAAGAGTGAACTTGGCCGCGGGGTCCTCCCATCCCCTCTGGTCACTGGATTAATAAGAGCGGAGCTTCTAGGAACGGCGAAGCCGTTACGTGGAGTTCACTGGCGACGACGAACGTGGCGGGTGCTATCTTTCCCATTGGCCGCTGAAGCCGACACCTAGAACTATATGGACTGAGCTACGAGGAACATCAAACCGTTCCGAGGAATGTGCTGGAGAAGGTGAGTGCGGTGTGCGCTATCCTTCCTCACTAGACGGCGAAGACGGCCCCGAGGACTTTGTGCACAAAGCTTCGAAGAACGACAAAGCCGTTCCGAAGAATATGCCGGCGAAGCAGACCGTAGCGTAGAAGAGGGTTCGTTTTCCTCCCCTCCCCCCATTCCCGAACCCGGTAATTTTGGGAACGGAACTTCCAATGGGTGTTTCTGCGAAGCCAGCAGAAAATCCGTCTGTGAATACTTTTTATGGAAAAATATAATACGTTTCATTGCCCTTGACGTAGTTTCGTGGGTTGAATAATGAAAATGATTACTATATATACTGTCAATGTCATCAACTGATTTCTGGCAACAGATTGTTTTCATCCCCTCCTGTTAAAGAGATAAATGTTAAACAATGCCAAAAATCACATAATTTCGATTTATAAAAGATTCACAAAACATATATAGTACTTTCGGCGAACGAGTCCTTACGAAGGTGGCTACAACGGGTGCTACCATTTTCCCTGGACGGAAAATGGATGTTTAGGACTTAGTGCACAGAGCTTCGACGCATAACGAGGCCATTACGAAGATTGCGACGCCGAAGACGATCGTGGCGTAGCCGAGGGTTCGTTTTCGTTCACCATTTGCGGTCAGATGATTGGAATAAAAAATTCTCTAGACACAAAAAAATAGACGGCGAAGCCGGATCCGGGGGTTCTAAGGGGGCGGAGCCCCCTAGCGAGCTACAGCGAGTCCCGTATATATACAGCGGGATGTGTGACATACTCACTGACTGATGGATACAAATTCACAGCCAAAACTGTGATAGATGTGGACATTTGACTTATTGGACATAAAAGTAAAAAAAAATTCATCGGGAGGAAAAATCGGAAAACTCGAAAAAGTCGATTAGTTTTCGAGATATATCGACTTGAATTAACATGGGAGCCTTATGGGACTAAAACTTTTTTCATTTTATTTCGTATTTTGAAACGTCGTAGGAACATGATATTCAATGGACATAAATTAGAATTTTTTATCGATTTTTTGGTACGGTTGTCATAACGGTGTATTTATATTTACTATTTTTTATCATTTTTTTAAAAATTTCCAATGCTTTTCTTACGGGACTAACTTTGGAATTTTTTTTGACCAACTTGCAATAATCGTAGGACAAATTCCTTGATACGCAAGATACTAGATTTTTTGCTTGATTTTTTGGTTATCTTGGAATATTCACAAGTCGAAAGAATTCCGAGGAATAAACGATTTTCGATTTTCCATTGTCGAGGAGACGAATATTAAATTTCGGATTTCGGCTTTGAGACTTCGGCATATGAAAATTTGGAATCTCCGTGAAAACCCTTAGAGGGTACTCCGTACCCTCACGTCCTACCCTGTTTTTCCGATAACCCTCTTGGTTAATTCATAATAAAATTCCGAAAAATATCCTGCACGTGAGAAAATCATTGTCGCCATTTTTTGTGAAGCACACGATCTTGAATAACTTGGCAACCGTTCAAGTTAGAGGAATGAAATTTTCAGGGTTATACTATTATCAAAAAGGGCAACTTTTGACATGATAACCAATCCTCTCGATCGATTCATGTGTGAGTTATATCGATACCAATCTCCTTAGTTACGCTTTCTTCGCTAATAACTATTTTGTTATTCAAGGTATGAATACGAAATTCAAATGTAATACTAAAATTGACGTGCTTAATCTGTCAAAAGTTAATTCAAGCGGATCGAATAATTAGAAGCGAAGTTATTATCGATCCAAGGGTGCATTCGATATATGTCTTTTTCAGACTTGTTTACATAGTTACGGGGATAAATTTTTTAATTATTTGCTTGGACAGCAACGTACTATACGTACATGTAAAATATTTTGTTGAGTAATGATTCCTTTGGAAGATATATCGAAATGAAATAATTTCGATAGGTCTAATTTTCTCCTTTGTTATTGACCGTAGATGTCCGAAATTTTTAGGATAGTACGTGATTGGTGATATAAGATTTCTGTTATATTTTGGTGTCCATGGCAACCATAGTTTCAACTTTATGCCGAAATATATTTTCAATGTAAAGTAAATGGGGATATATCTAAATCGTTTTATACAAGTTTCCTCACAAGCACACGATCTTGAATAACTTGGCAACCGTTCAAGTTAGATGAATGAAATTTTCAGGGTAATACTATAATCAAAAAGGACAACTTTTTCAATGATAACCATTCCACTCGATCGATTCATGTGAGAGTTATATCGATAACAATCTTCTTGGTTACGCTTTCTTCGCTAATAACTTTTTTGTTATTCAAGATATGAAATCGTAATTCAAATGCAATACCAAAATTGACGTGCTCAATCTGGCAAAAGTTAAATCAGGCGGATCGAATAATTAGAAGCGAAGTTATAATCGATCCAAGGGTGCATTCGATACATGTCTTTTTCAGACTTGTTTACATAGTTACGGGGATAAATTTTTTAATTATTTGCTTAGACAGCAACGTACTATACGTACATGTAACATATTTTGATGAGTAATGATTCATAATGAAGATATATCGAAATGAAATAATATCGATATGCCTCATTTTCTCCTTTGTTATTGAATGTAGATGTCTGAAATTTTTAGGATAGTACGTGATTGGTGATATAAGATTTCTGTTATCTTTTGGTCTCCGTGGAAAACCATAGTTTTAACTTTATGGCGAAATATATTTTCAATGTTAAGTAAATGGGGATATATCGATATCGTTTTATACGAGTTTCCTCTTTTGCGAGATTAATAAAAATATAAGGACATGATCCTTACCATAGAGGTCACATTTAGCAATGATGAACATCCCGCTCTACCCGTTTTCCAACAAGAAAAATCGAATCTAAAATGCTGGAATTCGATTTGTCGCTTACATATTTTTTTATTTAATTATGAAAGGGACTTAAACTCTTACCGGTAGATAAAGAAAGGTACAAAACAAGATAAAAGTTTCAATAAACTAATGCAGTCGTTATAGTTGACGTTATGTTCGATAAAATTGTGTACTGTAGAGATTCCTTTTGCAGACCTTTTACTATAGTTGCTGGGATAAGACTTTTAACGGTATGCTACAGGTAACTTACTATTCATACATATAAAATATTTTGCAGAAGTACATACCCTTTTCAAGATATGTCGATATGAAATTATATCGATAAGTGTCATTTTCTCCTAGCATATTAACCGTACCTACACCATATTTTCGTCTTTTAGTACGGTATTTATATTAAGGCCATCTTCAGCCAACAGAAACAAAACTGGATGGTTTACTCACGCGATAAAAGATGTCAGGTAAAATTGTTTCGTTGTAAAAAACACGGTTTTCCCATATTTAAGCCACGAACAGAGATACTTTGGTCTTATTTATTGTCATTGCGATTGCCAATCTAATTAGAAATTGAACCCGTATGTATTCATTTGGCACATCTGTCGGAATAATAGGGATTCGTGGCAGTAATACATCTCCTTGGAACATGCTATTTATATCTTAGTGTGATGGGAAAATATTTCAAACGGCATAAACAATATTGACGGTCGTCAAGGGAAAGGTAAGCGAAACACGCTAAACTTGAACCTTTTTTGGATGTTTATTTCTAAATTCAGTGTAAATCAGGTATAAAACGAAATGGATCTGCAACATTAAGAAGGTGCAATTCTTTTCCTTTCGAATGATATATGGCTTAACTTAATGTGACCATTTCCACTAATTTTAATGTGCAAATACAAATACGTCTGCAGGCATTAAAAATTTGATTTACATGTATTTCTTATGGAAATGACTCATGGCACATTCCAGGGACTCATGAGCCCAAGAAGCTCAATAAGAAACCAATCAACTCTTCTTAATCATAACTCCCGATCCCCGTTACGTAATATCAGGTGAAGGATAACGAAAATGATATTTCCTCATAACATGTTCTACGAAATGAAGATAACAGTTTCTTACAGCGTCGTTGATTACTCAGAAAAAAATTAAAATATTCCGATACTCAGAAAATTACGATTTACAAAGGATTAACACAACATTTCGTGAAACTATTCCTGACCAAGCGTTCGATTTTTACCATCGAGCGGGAGTGAAAGTGACTTTGTATCAACGATATAACTCTTCGCGGGGAGTTTAATTAACTTAATTCAAATAAAGTAGTTAAATAACACACTCATTTAAATGAAATGTGCACTCTATTCTCGTTCCGACCAGAATAACAGCCTATTTATGTCACCAAGTTATAGCCAACGTTTCGAATTATTTTAAATAATAATCAGGGCTATGAATAAGATTAATAGATACACAGCAGGTATTTCTCCCTTATATCTGTTTTATTTATTTAGGTTAGGGTCTGAAAGGATAACGAAAATGATATTTCCTCATAACATGTTCTACGAAATGAAGTTAACAGTTTCTTTGAACGTTGTTGATTACTCAGAAAAAATTAAAATATTCCGAAAATCACAGAAAATTACGATTTAAAAAGGATTAACACAAGATTTCCTGAACTTATTCCTGGCTATATAGTAAAAACTCTTCAATAATATACAACTATGCATATGATTTTAGGAAAGGCAATCGTTTCAGAAATATTTCATTCGATATATCCGCGAAAAAATAAAAATGGTGGACACTACTCATTTGTTTCCCGGGAATGTCTTACTTTTTACTGTATTACTCTCAAAATATAAATGCCATATGGGCATCCTCTCTTACATATGATAGTAAATAAATGTGACCATATATCTTCGAACCCCGGAAACACCAACAAAAATTAAATCATGCAGATTAAATCATGAGCCCAAGAAGGTCAATAAGAAACCAATCAAGTCTTCTTTACTGGAAAATTTCATAACTCCCTATCCCCGCGACGTAATATCAGGTTTAGGATAAAGAATATTTGCATTTCTATATGCTCATAATGAACGACTGATGACCGCTAGCAGGGCAAGATGAACAAGGAAAGATATGAATGCAACAATGTACTGTTTTCAATATATTCTCCTAATATATACTTCAGAGATCTTAGGGGAGTTTTAATCATTCAATTAAAATAAAAGAGCTAAATAACACACTGAATTCAATGCAATGTGCACTCTATTGTTGTCCCGTCCCGAATAACTGTTTATTTATGTAACGCCTTACTTCATAGCAACAATGCAAAACTGCCAATCTGGAAAGCGGCAGCGGTGCTGAGAGGTACCCTCCGTGCACTCACGCGTAGGAGTTAGGGACGAGTGTTTGGGGTACAGGAATTTCGGAGAGTGAACCGATTATCAATGAAGACACATGAAATGTATGGAGCTCTCCGTTGACTCTACCTCTACTCTCAGGCAAGCGCTCGAATTTTACCATGGAGTGGAAGTGAAAGCGGTTTTGAAGTAGCGATATAACTTTTCGAGGGGAGTTTAAATGACTTAATTCAAATTAAGTAGTTAAATAACACACTGATTTCAATGCTATATGCATTCTATTTATTGTTCCAACCGGAATAACTGCGTATTTATTGCACGCATTACTACATAACAGAAAGTCCAAACGACCAATTTGGACCACAATAATCCGCGTTACGGTGATGAAAATGATTTTGAATTAAAATTGTTATTGTTAATGTTGTAGATAAAAAAGCCCTCCTGGTTGTCGCACCCTTGTATATTGCTTTGCTTTCCTGGTACAATATCCCGCGCAGCAGTGGTGAATGTGGTTTTGAATGTAAATTTATTTGAAAAATGTTTATGAAAAAATCTTCAGTGAGTGGTTGCGGGTTTGGTCTAACTAACACTGCTCTTTCAGATATGTATATGTTTTGGAATTTAAATTTTTATGGATAATGATAGAGACAACAATGCCGAACAACCAAAGTGGACCACAATATTTCAAATTACGGTTATGAATATGGTTTTGAATTAAAATTTTTAAGGTTTAAATTTCTGTCTGGATTTTTCGCGTTCCTATTGCCACCTCTCACCTGAATATAGTCGAAGTAATTAACGATCAAAGTGTGCATTCCATAGATTCCTTCAGATTTATTTACATTGCGATTGCCAATTTAATTAGAAATTGAACCCGTGTTTATTCAATTGGCACATCTGTCGGAATAATATGGATTCGTGGTAGTAGTAGGTCCAAGTCCAAGTATTTTTCTCGTTATTGTTTTCCGCAGTTCCCAGCTTTGCATCTTCTGGGCGTTTCGTTTAGTAATCTTGCAGGCAGATTAGTTGATAACGTTTTACAATTTAAAAGAGTCATGGCATAATAATACTGGACAGGAAATAAGAGGATAGGGATATGGGAAGGGTTGAGGGCACATTTGGGGAGGCGGTGTTTTGGTTTCAGCGGAGGTTCGTAGTCCCAAAGATTTTTTAACAGTGCATTATTTGTTTTATCAAATGTAAGAGAAAATATTTCTAGAGCAGATTTCAGTTTCGCTAGAAAGTGGTAGTAATACATCTCCTTGGAACATGCCATTTATAATTTAGTGTGATAGAAAGATATTTCAAACGGCATAAACAATATTGACGGTCGTCAAGGGGACAGTAAGCGAAACACGATAAAATTGAACATTTATCGGATGTTTATTTCTAAATTAAGTGTAAATCAGATAGAAAACGAAATGGTACTGCTGGAATAAGAAAGTGCAATTCTTTTTCTTTCAAATGATACGTGGCTTAACTTAATGAGACCATTATCACTAAATTTAATATGCAAAAACAAATACGTTTG
Source organism: Ischnura elegans (assembly GCF_921293095.1). Lineage (NCBI taxonomy): Eukaryota > Metazoa > Arthropoda > Insecta > Odonata > Coenagrionidae > Ischnura > Ischnura elegans. The sequence continues at coordinate 82,026,506 of NC_060250.1, forward strand.
TAGGCATTAAAAATTTAATTTACATGTATTTCTTATGGAATTGACTCATGGGACATTACCTGCCCGAAATTTTTCTCTATTAGTGCGATGAAGTGTACGGTATTTATAGTAAATCCATCCTTAGCCAATACAAACAAACTGAATGGTTTACCATGTGATAAAACGTGTAACTTAAAATTGTGTATGTGTGAAAAACAAAGTTTTTCAATATTTGGAACATGCCATTTATAATTTAGTGTGATAGAAAGATATTTCAAACGGCATAAACAGTATTGATGGTCGTCAAGGGGATAGTAAGCAAAACACGCTCAAATTGAACCTTTTTTGGATATTTATTTATAAATTCAGTGTAAATCAGGTATAAAACGAAATGTAACTGCAGGAATAAGAAAGTGCAATTCTTTTTCTTTCAAATGATACGTAAATTAGCTTAATGAGACCATTATCAGTAATCATAATACCGAAACGCAAAGACGTCTGCAGGCAATAAACATTAAAGTTACATGTATTTCTAATTTAAATGACTCATGGCACATTCCAGGGACTCGTGAGCGCAAGAAGGTCAATGAGAAACCAATGAACATCTCTTTACTGGAAAACTTTCATAACTCCTAATTCCCTTGACGTAATATCAGGTGCAGGATAACGAAAATGATGTTTATTTATGCTCATAACATGTTATATGAATAGAAGTTAAGTTTCTTTCAACGTCCTTGATTACTCAGAAAAAGTTAAAATATGGAGAAAAAAAGTGTGGACACTTCATTTTTTTCCCGCGAATGTCTTACTTTTTACTGTATTACTCTCAAAATATGGATGGCATAGGGGTGACCTCAGTTAGATATGATAGTAAATAAATGGGACCATATAATACCGTCATCTTCAAACCCGCTGAAACACCCTCAAAAGATTAAATCATGCATATAAGTCTCCTTTTCGGGTACTTATCGTCACTATTCCTCAACTTATCCAACCCCTACCACTCATCGCCACGGTAATGATGTTCACGATTGGTGACCACTGGCAGTGGAAACCTATTAATCCCAATACACCCCCAAAAAAATTGAATTTTGCATTTGGAAGTCTACTTTTTGGGTACTTTTTGTCACAATTCCACCGCTGATCCCTACCCCCACGACTCATACCTACGGAATTCATGTGAACGACTAGTGACAACTAGCAGTACACCCATATAAACCCCAGGCATCCCCCTGAAACTCCTCAAAAATGTAATATGTGACATTAAATCTCCATTTTGGGACTTTCTGGCCGATATAACGCCGCACTGCCCGTCCCCTCACAGCCCTAGATATGGAATATTTGCTAATGGCGGGCCACCGTAAACCATACGGGATAAAACCTGAAAACCCCCGATCACATTCTGGAACCTCCCAGAAAAATTAAATTTTTTAAGGTCGCCTTTCCGGGTAGTTTTTATCACCATTCAGCCCGTGTTCCCCAACCCTATGAGTTATTAAAACCCCCGACAACCCCTTGAAACTTCCCAAAATATTATTTTCTGAAAGGTCACCTATTTGAGTATTTATCGTCAGAATTCCGCCACTGTTCCGGATCCCTACGACTATCGGCACGGAATTAATGAGATCAATTTGTGACCCCTGGTTGAACACAAATATGGCACCCACAGTATTTTTTTGAAACCTCCCCAATTACACAAACCTAAAAATTGAAATTTGTCATTAGGTTTTCTTTTATGGGTACTGGTCGCCGCAATTACGTCGCATTGCCCTACCCTTTTCAATCACCACTACAGAATCAATGTGGATTATCGTTGACCTCATGAATCACACACATTAAAACCCCTGCATCCCACTGGAGCCCCCCTCGGAGGAGGAGACCCGTAATGGGGGCTAAGTGTAGCAGCAGCGGGGGGGCCTCCTCACCACCGAGGCGGCGAAGCCGCCTTTCAACTAACTGGCGAAGCTAGGGGGCGTAAGTAACCCTTTGGCGGCGATGCCGCCCTTTACTAGAAACGGTAAAGCCGACCCAAGGAACAAGCGGCACAGCCGCTGGTGGCTTCCTCCGCCCCCTTTACAGTTCTGAACTATTCTGAACTGTCACTGCCCTCTAGGCGGCAAAGCCAACCCCTGTAGAGGAATGGCAAAGTCGATGCCTCTCCGAGGACTGAGCAGAGTACCCCTGGGGGGCATACTCTTCCCCTGGGCGGCGAAGCCACCTCTTAATTAACGAGGAACGGCAAAGCCATTCCAAGGAATGAGAGCGGCAGCCGCGGTAGGACTCCCTTAATCGTGGCGCCCCCAACAAGGAATGACCACGCTGTGTTGAGGTCTGAGTATTGTAGCTCTAGGGGACTCCCTTGTTCTTGGGTGGCGAAGCTATCCCTGAAACGAGGATCGGCGAAGCCGTGGTACAACCGCGGGTAGCGACTCTCCCCTCCCACCGACCGCGGCAGGGAACGGCGAAGCGGCTCGGGGAGGCGACCGACCAAGCTGGCCGCGAAGTGGGTTCGAGCCCTAGAGTGCCCGAGGACTTAGTGGGCAGACGTTCGATGAACAGCAAAGCTGTTACGAGGAGTTAACCGGGAATGGCAGTCGTGACGCATCCAAGAGTCCCCTTCCCTCCCCTCTGTAAAAGCACTTCGCGGTCAGATTACTCTTATAAAATTCTTCAAACACCCACAAAATTAGACGGCGACGGCCGTTACGAGAACTAACTGGCGTAGGCGCGGGGGCGTCAGTAACCCTCGGGCGGCAGAGTCGCCCTTTACTATAAACTGTGAAGCCGCCCATTCAACTTTGGGGCTTCTAACACCCCTGGGCGGTGAAGCCGCACCTTAACGAATAACGGCGAAATAGTTACGAGTTCGAAACGGGGTACCCCCGGGGGGCACATTCAACCCCTGGGAGACAAAGCCGCCTCTCAACGAGGAACTACGACGCCGTCCCGAGGAATGAGCGTGGCACCCGCGGTAAGACTCCTTTATCTACGGGCGGCGTGGTGCAGCCTACGAGGAACGGCGAAGCCGTCCAGAGGTCTGAGAGGCGCAGCTTCGGGGGATTCCCTTGCCCATGGGCGGCGATGCTATCTCTGAAACGAGGATGGGCGTAGCCGCGGTTAGTGACACTTCCCTCCGACCGTCCGCGGCAGGGAACGGCGAAGCGGTCGAGGGAGGCGGCGAACCAAGATGGCCGCAAAGGGGCTTCTAGGGGTTCGAGCCCTATTGCCCCGGAGGGCTTTGTGGACAGCGGTAGGAGGATGGGCGATGACGTTCCGAAGACTTTGCCGACGATGCTGGTGGTGGAGCAGCTAAGGGTCCGCTTCTCTACCCCCTGGCCGGCAAAGCCGGCCCATATCACTTTTTGGTCAGAATTTTCTAATAGAAATTCTTTGGACAACCACATTCTAAGACAGCGAATCCGAATCAAGGGATTCTAAGTTAAGGATGGAAGCTGACCTTACGACCGATTTCTTATGAAGTTTGCATTTACAAAAAATTATGCATTCCATTTCGGAAAAAAGTGAACTTGGCCGCGGGGTCCTCCCATCCCCTCTGGTCACTGGATATATAAGAGCGGAGCTTCTAGGAACGGCGAAGCCGTTACGTGGAGTTCACTGGCGACGACCGTGGCGGGTGCTACCCTTCCCATTGGCCGCCGAAGCCGACACCTAGAACTATAGGGACTGAGCTACGAGGAACGGCAAACCGTTCCGAGGAATGTGCTGGAGAAGGTGGGTGCGGTGTGCGCTATCCTTCCTCACCAGACGGCGAAGACGGCCCCGAGCACTTTGTGCACAAAGCTTCGAGGAACGACAAAGCCGTTCCGAAGAATATGCCGGCGAAGCAGACCGTAGCGTAGAATAGGGTTCGTTTTCCTCCCCTCCCCCCCTTCCCGAACCCGGTAATTTTGGGAACGGAGCTTCCAATGGGTGTTTCTTCGTAGCCAGCAGAAAATCCGTCTGTGAATACATTTTATGGAAAAATATAATACGTTTCATTGCCCTTGACGTAGTTTCGTGGGTTGAATAATGAAAATGATTAATATATATACTGTCAATATCATCAACTGATTTCTGGTAACAGATTGTTTTCATCCCTTCCTGTTAAAGAGATAAATGTTAAGCAATGCCAAAAATCACATAAATTTCGATTTATAAAAGATTCACAAAACATATATAGTACTTTCGGCGAACGAGTCCTTACGAAGGCGGCTACAACGGGTGCTACCATTCTCCCTGGACGGAAAAGGGATGTTTTGGACTCAATGCACAGAGCTTCGACGCATAACGAGGCCATTACGAAGATTTCGACGCCGAAGCCGATCGTGGCGTAGCCGAGGGTTCGTTTTGGCTCACCATTTGCGGTCAGATGATTGGTATAAAAAATTCTCTAGAAACACAAAAATAGACGGCGAAGCCGGATCCGGGGGTTCTAAGGGGGCGGAGCCCCCTAGCGAGCTACAGCGAGTCTATATTATATACAACCCGATGTGTGACAGATAGCACACTCACTGACCACTGACTGATTCACGTATACAAATTCCCGACCACTTCCGGACGTGCTGGGAAGACGAAATTTTTACGGGTCGTGGAGAAAAAATATTCATCGGGGGGAAAAGTCCGAAAACTCGAAAAAGTCGATCGGTTTTCGAGATATATCGATCCGAATTAACATTGGAGCCTTATGGGACTAAAACATATTCCATTTTTTGCCTACTTACAAATGTCACGGGAACATGAAATGTCACTGACGGAAACTAGATTTTTTGGCCGAATTTTTGATGTGAAACATTTTGCCATATTTTGTTTATAAGTATTTTTTATAATTTTTTTAAATTTCCAATGCTTTTCTTATGGGCCTATCTTTGGATTTTTTTAAAACCAACTTATAATCGTTGTAGGAATAAGTCCTTAACTTATGAGATACTAGATTTTTTGGTTGATTTTTTGGTCTGGTTTCTTTTGCAATTTTTTGTTTAAAAGTATTTTTTTTAACAATTTAAAATTTCCAATGCTTTTCTTATGGGCTCACTTTGGGAATTTTTTTGACCGATTTGCAATAATCGTAGGACCTATTCAATTTAACGCAAGATACTAGATTTTTTTCTTAATTTTTTGGCTATCCTTTGATATCCACATGTTAATCAAACTTCGAGTAATTAACGATTATGTATTTTCATTGAATTTGCGACTCCTACAACGTTTGGTAACTTACAACACATCCGCCGTGAAGTTTGCATTCCCTTAACACACGATTTTAAATTTTTCGGAATTTTTTTTACCACTTCCCGACGTGGTACGGACACCAAATTCAGGTGATTGACGTCTTTCTCGTGCCCCTACGCGCCGCTACCAGGAGAACGCAGAATAATTAATTTTAACGGGTGACACCGTCGAAAAAGCATGCTTACACTACAGCTACAGAGCCGAAATTTTTATCCAAGGTAAACGATGCCACGTTATACAGAACAAGCACTTTAGGTCCCCCGAAAACCCCCTGTGACCCCCCCAAAAAAATAAAAATTACTTAATAAGTCGTATATTTCGTGTACCATTCATCCCAGTTGTATCGTTTTTATTGATTCCGAATGGGAATTGTGTCGGCTAAATTCACCCGTCATGTTCAATTATCCTGCCCCAATTACACACCCGCAATAAAACTTCAAATTTTTAAATGTACATTTCTTAACAAAATAGTAGAGTAAAAAAGGGGTTCCAGGACAAAGACACCTAAAACCGATTTTTTTAAAACACTTCCCCATAAGGTACGGCTACGAAATTCACAATAGTTATGCCTTATTACAGCGCCTATGCACCGCTATGTGGAGAACACAGAATTGGTAATCTAAATGTGAGTAATACGTGAGAATTCATTGTTCCCCTACAGTAAGTTCGCTGGAATTTTTACTGTAGGTAGACAAAGACATTTTATGCAAGAAAACCCCTCGATGTTTCACGTGGCTTCCAAGAAGACCAGGGAAAAAATTATTTTTTTTCTGTGAATAGCATGTTCTTCGGTGTTTTCGCATATTTTAGCAGTAATTCCCTTCTCCTATGACTCATCGCTAAGGAATTTATTTGGAAGATTGCGACCGTTGTCAGTATATTCATAAAAAAAAACCTGGAAACCCCCCGGACCCCCTTAAAAACATCGTCATAAGCTAAAATGCCACAATCACGGCTAGCATGCGTCTACATTCAGCCACATTATCCCACGGCAGCCTTTGTAAACGATAGGGGAAGGCTGGTAGTACGCATTGCTCTGTGAGGAGTGAAAACCCTGGCGGCAAAGCTGACCCCGCCCCAGGAACGACGGAGACATTCCAAGGAGTCAGATGCGCGGAAAACCTCCGAGAACCCTGGGGCGGCAAATCCGCTCCAACACGTGGAGCAGCCGAATGCGTGTCTTACGAGGGGGGAGGGCGCCGATAACGCTTGCGCGGCGAAGCCGCCCAAAGACAAGGAACGGCGAAGCCGTTCCGAGGAGTCGACGGTTCGGGTGGACACAGTAAACCTTGGGCGGCGAAGCCGCCCCATCACGCGGAAGGGCGATGCCGTTCCCAGGATTCGACGCCTCGGGGGGACACGGGTAAACCTTGGGCGGCGAAGGCGCCCCATCACCAGAAAGGTTACGGGGGGAGGGCGCCGATAACCCTTGGGCGGCGAAGCCGCCCACAGACGAGGAACGGCGATGCCGTTCCGAGGAGTCGACGGCTCGGGGGGACACAGTAAACCTTGGGCGGCGAAGCCGCCCTATCACGTGGAAGGGCGACGCCGTTCCTAGGATTTGACGCCTCGGGGGAACAGGGGTAAACCCTGGGCGGCGAACCCGCCCCATTACGAGGAAGCTTACGAGGGGGGGCGCCGATAACCCCTGGGCGGCGAAGCCGCCCTCACGCGAGGAACAGCGACCCCGTTCCGAGGAGGAGATGGCTCGGGGAAATAGGTAAACCTTAGGAGGCGAACCCGCCCCATTACGACGAGATAATCCTTGGGCGGTGAAACCGCCCACAGGCGAGGAACGGCGCAGCCATTCCGAGAAGTCGATGGCGCGGGGGGACCCAGGTAAACCTTGGGCGGCGAAGCCGCCCCATCACGAGGAAGGGCGATGCCGTTCCCAGGAGCCGACGCCTCGGGGGGACACGGGCAACACTTGTGCGGCGAAGCCGCCCTCCCACGATGAACTGCGAAGCCGTTCCGAGGAATTAGCGGGTCTCCGTCACAGGGCTACCTCGATATCTGGGCGGCGAAGCCGACCCCTGACGAGGAACGGCGAAGCCGTTCCGAGACGTCGGGGGTGGGACGGCGAAGCCGTCCGGTGGTGGCAGCCGGCTAAGCCGGATGCGGGTCGCCGATAACCCTCGGGCGGCGAAGCCGCCCACAGGCGAGGAACGGCGAAGCCGTTCCGAGGTGGCTACGGCTCGGGGGGACACAGGTATACTTTGGGCGGCGAAGCCGACCACGGGCAAGGAACGGCGAAGCCGTTCCGAGAAGTCGTTGGCTCGGGGGGACCCAGGTTAACCTTGGGCGGCGAAGCCGCCCCACCACGAAGAAGGGCGATGCCGTTCCCAGGAGTCGACACCTCGGGGGGACTCGGGTAACCCTTGGGTGGCGAAGCCGCCCTCGCACGATGAACGGCGAAGCCGTTCCGAGGAACTATCGGGTCTCCGTCACAGGGCTACCTCGATATCTGGGCGGCGGCGGGATATATCACAAGGAAGAGCGATGCCGTTCCCAGGAGTCGACGCCTCGGGGGGACTCTGGCAACACTTGTGCGGCGAAGCCGCCCTCCCACGATGAACTGCGAAGCCGTTCCGAGGAATTAGCGGGTCTCCGTCACAGGGCTACCTCGATATCTGGGCGGCGAAGCCGACCCCTGACGAGGAACGGCGAAGCCGTACCGAGACGTCGGGGGTGGGACGGCGAAGCCGTCCGGTGGGGGCAGCCGGCTAAGCCGGATGCGGGTCGCCGATAACCCTCGGGCGGCGAAGCCGCCCACAGGCGAGGAACGGCGAAGCCGTTCCGAGGTGGCTACGGCTCGGGGGGACACAGGTATACTTTGGGCGGCGAAGCCGACCACGGGCGAGGAACGGCGAAGCCGTTCCGAGAAGTCGTTGGCTCGGGGGGACCCAGGTAAACCTTGGGCGGCGAAGCCGCCCCACCACGAAGAAGGGCGATGCCGTTCCCAGGAGTCGACACCTCGGGGGGACTCGGGTAACCCTTGGGTGGCGAAGCCGCCCTCGCACGATGAACGGCGAAGCCGTTCCGAGGAACTATCGGGTCTCCGTCACAGGGCTACCTCGATATCTGGGCGGCGGTGGGATATATCACAAGGAAGAGCGATGCCGTTCCCAGTAGTCGACGCCTCGGGGGGACTCGGATAACCCATGGGCGGCGAAGCCGCCCACAGACGAGGAACGGCGAAGCCGTTAGGAGGAGTCGACGGCTCGGCGGGACACAGTAAACCTCGGGCTCGTCGTTGGCTCGGGGGGACCCAGGTAAACCTTGGGCGGCGAAGCCGCCCCACCACGAAGAAGGGCGATGCCGTTCCCAGGAGTCGACGCCTCGGGGGGACTCGGGCAACCCTTGGGCGGCGAAGCCGCCCTTCCACGATGAACGGCGAAGCCATTCCGAGGCACTTGCAGGTCTCCGTCACAGGGCTACCTCGATATCTGGGCGGCGAAGCCGACCCCGGGCGAGGAACGGCGAAGCCGTTCCGAGGAGTCGCGGGTGGGACGGCGAAGCCGTCCGGCGGGGGCAGCCGGCGAAGCCGGATGCGGGGGGGTTTTAGGGGGCGTAGCCCCCTAACGAGCGCGCGCAGCGCGGCGAGTCCTATCTATATACAGCCCTTGTGGTGACTGACTGACTGATGGATACAAATTCCCGACCACTTCTACAAGTGCTGCAGAGCTGAAATTTGGCACGCGTGCGGGGAACCCGAAATGATCCGGAGGAAAAATCCGAAAACCGGAAGTTTCCGCCACGTGTCGTCGCTAGGACGACAAAATGGCCGAAATCGGGCTTTTTTCGGGGACCATCTTTCGGTTTTTATTTTACTGCGCGCGAATTTTGCGTGCCACACGGGTCGTTAATGTCTTTTTTGAAAGCAGATGAACGTGGGCACGTAATTAAGTAAATTTATTAGTTTCCATTTGAGAAAATTGCAGCCAAAATGGCGTCAAAAAATTGATTTTTCGAATATAATTTCATAACTTCCGCTCCATTCGACTTAATACAAGGTGTATGGTAACGAAAATGATTATTATATATGCTTACTTGATTCTCCATTTAACTTAGGCAAAAATATTTTTTGTCACCATTGACTGCCGAGGAAAAAATTAAAATATGCCGAAAATCGCCAAAAAGTACAATTTCCAAAAGATTAACACAACATTTCGTCCAGTTTTACACAACCGATTTCGTTTAGACTTAGTATATGCATAAAAATATTCATTTTGTTTTAGAAAATTTAACCATTTTTACAATTTTGCCATCGATAAACCAGCAGAAAATTAAAAATGGCGGACATTTCCCATTTTTTCCCGGGAGTCCGTTTCCTATTTATCGTTATACAGGCGATATATTTCTCTCACACGAACCATTGGTGCATATTATGAAAGCCAATAAATGTTAACTCCTACTTATGTAATTTTTTAAGTAAATTTCCAAGTTAAACGCTTTCAAAATGGCGTCCAAAAATTGATTTCTCGGAAAATATTTCATACTTTCCACTGCCGTCGGCCTTATTTTGTGAGTTGGGCAACGAAAATGATTATTATATATGTTCATTACACCCTCTACGAAATATAGGTAACAATTTTCTTTCGTCGTTCTTCGTTACTCAGAAATAAATTAAAATATTCCGAAAATCACCAAAAATTACGATTTCCAAAAGATGAACACAGGATTTGTCAACTTTTACCTCTCCGATTTCTTTGAAACTTAATAGTTACATACACCTATGCATTATCTTTTAGAAAGCATAAAAATTTAATAAATGATTTAATTAATATAACCGCGAAAAGATAGAAATGGCGGGCACTCCTAATTTTTTCCGGGGAGAGATTTACTTTTTATTGTATTACTCTCGAAATATGGATGTCATAGGGGCAACTTCTCTTAGATATGATAGTAAATGAATGTGACCATATACTTTTGTCATCTTTAAACCCCCTGAAAACCCCTAAAAAATTAAAATTTGCATATAAGTAGCCTTTTCGGGTACTTTTCGTCAGAATTCCGCCGCATTTCCAAGCCTTACCACTCATCGCTACGGAATTGATGTAGACGATTGATGACCCCTGGCTGTACAAACCTATAAACCCCCGGTAAACCCACATACACCCCCCAAAAAATAAAAAAAATCATATACGTCTACTTTTTGGGTACTTTCCGTGACTATTCCACCGCTGGTTCTTACCCCAACGACTAATCCCTACGGAATTTATGTGAACGAATGGTGATCGCCAGGAGTACACTCATATAAACCCCCGGTATCCCCCTAAAATCCCCCCAAATGTAAAATGTGCCATTAAATCTCCTATTTGGGAACATTTTGCAAAGATTACGCCGCACTACCCGTCCCCTCTGAGCTCTAGATCCAGAATGTTTGGTGAAGGCGGGCCACCGTAAACCATACGGGAAAAAATACCAGAAAACCCCCGATCACCTCCTGGAACCTCGCCGAAAAAAAATAAATTTTTAAAGTCGCCATTCCGAATAGTTTTCGTCCCATTTTAGCCGGTGCCACTACTACTTATTAAAACCCCCGATAACCCTGTGAAACCTCCCAAAATATTTTTTTTAAAATCCCCTCTCCAGGTAAAAGAATCGTCAGAATTCCGCCTCTATTTTAGACCCCTAGGACTTATCGGCACAGAATTTATGAGAACGATTTGTGACCATTGGTTTAACACCAGTATAAAAACCCCGGTATTCCGTTGGAACCCCCCGCAAAAAAAATGAAAAAGTTGCCATTAAGTCTTCATTTATGGGTACTTGTCACCACTATTACGCCGCATTTCCCTACCCTTTACAATCATCGCTACATAATCACTGTGGAGGATTGGTGACCGCATGCATAACACATTAAAACCCCGAATCCCCAGGGGCACCCCTCTCGGTGGATAAGACCATTTATGAGGACTAAGCGGAGCAGCCGCGGGGGGCTCTTCATCCCCAAGGCGGCGAAACAGTTCCGAGGAGTAACTGGCGTAGGCGAGGGGGAGCTTCAGTAACCCCCGGGCGGCGAAGCCGCCCCGATGTTTGAAACGGCGCAGCCGCTGTGGGCTCCCTCCGCCCTTTGGCGGTGAAGCTGCCCCTTAATCGAATAACGGTGAAACAGTTCCGAAATGCCCTTGCCCTCTGGGCGGCTATGCAGACGCCAGACGATGAACGGCGAAGTACTTTTTGGATAATTTTCGTGACTATTCCACCGCTGGTTCTTACCCCAACGACTCATCCCCACGGAGTTTATGTGAACGAATGGTGAGCGCCAGGAGTACACACATATAAACCCCCGGTATCCCCCTGAAATCCCGTCCCTGAAATGCCATTAAGTCTACTATTTGAGAACTTCTCGCGAGCATTACGCCGCACTACCCGTCCCCTCTGAGATCTTGATCCGGAATATATGGTGAGGGCGAGCCATCGTAAACCATACGGGAAAAATACCAGAAAACTTATGAAACCTACTTGAACATCGCCGAAAAAAAATTTAAAGTCCCCTTCCCGAGGAGTTTTCGTCACAATTTAACCGATGCCCCTACCACTTATTAAAACCTCGGTAACCCCGTAAAACCTCCCAAAAACTTTCTAATAAATCGCCTCTCCAGGTAAAAGAATCGTCAGACCACTGTTCCGGACCCCTAGGACTTGTCGTCACAGAATTTATGAGAACGATTTGTGACCACTGGTTTGACACAAGTAAAAACCCCCGGTATTCCGGTGGGAACCTCCCGCAAAAAAATGAAAAACATGCAATTAAGTCTTCTTTTATGGGTTCTTATCGCTACTATTATTCCGCATTGCACTACAGTTTACAATCATCGCTACGTTATCACTGTGGACGATTGGTGACCGCATGCATAACACATTAAAACCCCCGAATCCCCCTGGGCACCCCTCTCGGTGGATAAGACCATTAATGAGGAATAAGCGGAGCAGCCGCGGGGGGGCTCCTCAACCCCAAGGTGGCGAAGCCGCCCCACAACGAGGAATGGCGAAGCCGTTCCGAGGAGTAACTGGCGTAGGCGAGGGGGAGCTTCAATAACCCCCGGGCGGCGAAGCCGCCCCGACGTTCATGCGGCGCAGCCGCTGTGGGCTCCCCCCACCTCTTGGCAGCGAAGCCGCCCCTTAAACGAATAACGGTGAAACAGTTCCGAAATGCCCTCGCCCTCTGGACGGCTATGTCAACCCCAGACAAGGAACGGCGAAGCCGTTCCGAGGAAGGAGTGCGGCGCTTTCCTACCCCCTGGCCGGCGAAGCCGGCCCCTAGCTTAGGTGAGATTATTCGAAATAAAATTCTTCGAACGACCACAAATGTAGACGGCGAAGCCGGAACCGGGGTTTTAAGGGGCGGAGCCCCTTAACGAGCGCGCGCAGCGCAGCGAGTCCCTTATATATACAGCCGGATGTGTGACATACTCACTCACTCATGGATACAAATTCACAGCCAAAACTGTGATAGATGTGGAAATTTGACTTATTGGACGTAAAAGTAAAAAAAAATTCATCGGGAGGAAAAATCTGAAAACTCGAGAAAGTCGATTAGTTTTCGAGATATATCGACTTGAATTAACATGGGAGCCTTATGGGACTAAAACTTTTTCGCTTTTATTTCGTATTTTGAAACGTCGTAGGAACATGATATTCAATGGACGTAAACTAGATTTTTTGATTGATTTTTTGGTATGGTTGTCATAACGGTGTATTTATATTTACTATTTTTTATCATTTTTTTAAAAATTTCCAATGCTTTTCTTACGGGACTAACTTTGGAATTTTTTTTGACCAACTTGCAATAATCGTAGGACAAATTCCTTGAAACGCAAGATACTAGATTTTTTGCTTGATTTTTCGGCTATCTTGGAATATTCACAAGTCGAAAGAATTCCGAGGAATAAACGATTTTCGATTTTCCATTGTCGAGGAGACGAATATTAAATTTCGGATTTCGGCTTTGAGACTTCGGCATATGAAAATTTGGAATCTCCGTGAAAACCCTTAGAGGGTACTCCGTACCCTCACGCCCTACCCTGTTTTTCCGATAACCCTCTTGGTTAATTCATAATAAAATTCCGAAAAATATCCTGCACGTGAGAAAATCATTGTCGCCATTTTTTTGTGAAGCACACGATCTTGAATAACTTGGCAACCGTTCAAGTTAGAGGAATGAAATTTTCAGGGTAATACTATTATCAAAAAAGACAACTTTTGAAATGATAACCATTCCACTCGATCGATTCATGTGAGAGTTATATCGATACCAATCTCCTTGGATACGCTTTATTCGCAAATAACTTTCTCGTTATTCGAAGTATGAATACGAAATTCAAATGTAATACTAAAGTTGACGTGCTTAATCTGCCAAAAGTTAAATCAAGCGGATCGAATAAATAGAAGCGAAGTTATAATCGATCCAATGGTGCATTCGATATATGTCTTTTTCAGACTTGTTTACATAGTTACGGGGATAAAATTTTTAATACTTTGCTTGGACAGCAACGTACTATACGTACATGTAAAATATTTTGTTGAGAAATGATTCCTTTGGAAGATATATCGAAATGAAATAATTTCGATAGGTCTAATTTTCTCCTTTGTTATTGACCGTAGATGCCCGAAATTTTTAGGATAGTACGTGATTGGTGATATAAGATTTCTGTTATATTTTGGTCTCCATGGCAACCATAGTTTCAACTTTATGCCGAAATATATTTTCAATGTAAAGTAAATGGGGATATATCAAAATCGTTTTTACAAATATCCTCACAAGCACACGATCTTGAATAACTTGGCAACCGTTCAAGTTAGACAAACGAAATTGTCAGGGTAATACTATTATCAAAAAGGACAACTTTTGCAATGATAACCAATTCTCTCGATATATTAATGTGTGAGTTATATCGATACCAATCTCCTTGGATACGCTTTCTTCGCTAATAACTATGTTGTTATTCAAGATATGAAATCGTAATTCAAATGCAATACTAAAGTTGACGTGCTTAATCTGGCAAAAGTTAAATCAGGCGGATCAAATAATTAGAAGCGAAGTTATAATCGATCCAAGGGTGAATTCGATATATGTCTTTTTCAGATTTATTTGCATAGTTACGGGGATATTTTTTTTATTATTTGCTTGTAAAGCAACGTACTATACGTACATGTAAAATATTTCGATGAGTAATGATTCATAATGAAGATATATCGAAATGAAATAATATCGATATGTCTAATTTTCTCCTTTGTTATTGACCGTAGATGTCCGAAATTTTTAGGATAGTACGTGATTGGTGATATAAGATTTCTGTTATCTTTTGGTCTCCGTGGCAACCATAGTTTTAACTTTATGGCGAAATATATTTTCAATGTAAAGTAAATGGGGGTATATCAAAATCGTTTTATACAAGTTTCCTCACAAGCACACGATCTTGAATAACTTGGCAACCGTTTAAGTTAGATGAACGAAATTTTCAGGGTAATACTATTATCAAAAAGTACAACTTTTTCAATGATAACCATTCCACTCGATCGATTCATGTGAGAGTTATATCGATACCAATCTCCTTGGATACGCTTTATTCGCTAATAACTTTTTCGTTATTCAAGGTATGATTACGAAATTCAAATTTAATACTAAAGTTGACGTGCTCAATCTGGCAAAAGTTAAATCAAGCGGATCGAATAATTAGAAGCGAAGATAAAATCGATCCAAGGGTGCATTCGATACATGTCTTTTTCAGACTTATTTACATAGTTACTAGGATAGAATTTTTAATGATTTGCTTATACAGCAACGTTCTTAACGTGCATGCAAATTATGTTGATGAGTAATGGTCCTTCATGAAGATATATCGAAATAAAATAATATCGATAGGTCTCATTTTCTCCTTTGTTATTGAGCGTGCCATTTTGAAATTTTTATGATAGAACGTGAATTGTGATATAAGATTTCTGTTATCTTTTTCCAATATCTAAGCCACAAACAGACGTACTTTGGTCTTTTTTATTGACAGAGCGAATGCCAATCTAATTAGAAATTGAACTCATATGTATTCAATTGGAACATCTGTCGGAATAATAGGGATTCGTGGTAGTAATATATCTCCTTGGAACTTCCAGGAACTCATGAGCCCAATAAGGTCAATAAGAAACCAATCAAGTCTTCTTTACTGGATAATTTCATAACTCGTTTTCCCCGCGACGGAATATCAGGTTTAGGATAACGAATATTTCATTTATAAGTATATGCTCATTATGAACGACTGATGACCGCTAGCAGTACACCCATATAAACCCCAGGCATCCCCCTGAACCCCCTAAAAAATGTAAAATGTGATATTTACTCTCCTTTTTGGGACATTCTGGCCGACATTACGCCGCATTGCCCGTCCCCTCACAGCTCTAGATATGGAATATTTGCTAATAGCGGGCCACTGTAAACCATGCGGGAAAATAAACCTGAAAACACTCGATCACCTCCGGGACCTTCCAGAAAAATAAAATTTATTAAGTTCTCCTTTCCGGGTAGTTTTCGTCACCATTATGCCTTGTTCCTCAAACCTTCGAGTTATTAGAACCCACGATAACCCCGTGAAACTTCCCAAAAAGATTATTTTCTGAAAGCTCGCCTATTTCGGTATTTATCGTCAGAATTCCCCCACTGTTCCAGACCCCTACGACTTATCGGCACGGAATAAATGAGAACGATTGGTGACCACTGGTTGATCACAATTATAAAAACCCCGGTATTCCGTTGAAACCCCCCATAAAAATTAAATTTGCCATTAGGTCTTCTTTTATGTGTACTTGTCGACGACATTACGCTGCATTGCCCTACCCTTTCCAATAATCACTATATAATCAAATTGGACTACTGTACCTTATACTATTTTATGCATATTAAGTGCAGTATACCACTGCCAAGGAGTGCCACCGATCAGAGTCGCAGCGAGGTGGTTTTGGGGGATAACATCCCCCACCCCGGAGCTCACAGATCCCTCGGAAGGGCGTAAAAATCGCATATTCGAACCATTTATCTCAATTTTTTCCGGCGGAGGCGGCCGGAAGGCCTACGCACCTCCCGCTAACCCTGCGGGTATGCAATACCACCAAGCCCCCCAGCATTAGCTGTGCCTGAAACCCCCCCTAGCCTTAATTCCTAGCTACCCCTTGCCATAAATCATGCGATTAATAAATATGATAAATCTCGGCAAATGAAAGATTAGATCGAAAGATATGCTGAACAAGGAAAGATATGAATGCAACTATGTACTGTTTTCAACACATTCTCCTAATATATACTTCAGAGATCTTAGGGGAATTTTAATCATTCAATTAAAATAAAAGAGTTAAATAACACACTGAATTCAATGCAATGTGCACTCTATTGTTGTCCCATCCCGAATAACTGTTTATTTATGTAACGCCTTACTTCATAGCAACAATGCAAAACTGCCAATCTGGAAAGCGTCAGCGGTGCTGAGAGGTACCTACCCTCCGTGCACTCACGCGTAGGAGTTAGGGACGAGTGTTTGGGGTACAGGAATTTCGGAGAGTGAACCGATTATCAATGAAGACACATGAAATGTATGGAACTCTCCGTTGACGCTACCTCTACTCTCAGGCAAGCGCTCGATTTTTACCATGGAGTGGAAGTGAAAGCGGTTTTGAAGTAGCGATATAACTTTTCGAGGGGAGTTTAAATAACTTAAATCAAATTAAGTAGTTAAATAACACACTGATTTAAATGAAATGTGCACTCGATTGTTGTTCCAACCGGAATAACTGCGTATTTATTCCACGCATTACTACATAACAGAAAGTCCAAACGACCAATTTGGACCACAATAATCCGCGTTACGGTGATGAAAATGGTTTTGAATTAAAATTGTTATTGTTAATGTTGTAGATAAAAAAGCCCAACTGGTTGTCGCACCCATACTGCTTTGCTTTCCTGGTACAATACCCCGCGCAGCAGTGGTGAATGTGGTTTTGAATGTAAATTTATGTGGAAAATGTTTATGAAAAAATCTTCAGTGAGTGGTTGCGGGTTTGGTCTAACTAACACTGCTCTTTCTTCTTGATGCCCTCTCTTGCGTAACAGTGATGTACATATATGTTTTGGAATTTAAATTTTTATGGATAATGATAGTGACAACAATGCCGAACAACCTAATTGGACCATAATATTTGGAATTACGGTTATGAAAATGGTTTTGAATTAAAATTTTTAAGGTTTAAATTTCTGTCTGGATTTTTCGCGTTCCTATTGCCACCTCTCGCGTGAATATAGTCGAAGTAATTAACGATCAAAGTGTGCATTCCATAGATTCCTTCAGATTTATTTACATTGCGATTGCCAATTTAATTAGAAATTGAACCCGTGTTTATTCAATTGGCACATCTGTCGGAATAATATGGATTCGTGGTAGTAATAGGTCCAAGTCCAAGTATATTTCTCGTTATTGTTTTCCGCAGTTCCCAGCTTTGCAGCTGTCTCCTGGGTGTTTCGTTTAGTAATGTTGCAGGCAGATTAGTTGATCACGTTTTACAGATTAAAAGAGTCATGGCATAATAATACTGGACAGGGAATGAGCGGATAGGGATATGGGAAGGGTTGAGGGCACATTTGGGGAGGAGGTGTTTGGTTTCAGCGGAGGTTCGTAGTCCCAAAGATTTTTTAACAGTGCATTATTTGTTTTATCAACTGTAAGGGAAAATTTTTCTAGAGAAGATTTTAGTTTCGCTAGAAAGTGGTAGTAATACATCTCCTTGGAACATGCCATTTATAATTTAGTGTGATAGAAAGATATTTCAAACGGCATAAACAATATTGACGGTTGTCAAGGGGACAGTAAGCGAAACACGATAAAATTGAACATTTATTGGATGTTTATTTCTAAATTAAGTGTAAATCAGATAGAAAAGGAAATGGTACTGCAGGAATAAGAAAGTGCAATTCTTTTTCTTTCAAATGACATGTGGCTTAGTTTAATGTGACCATTATCACTTAATTTAATATGCAAAAACAAATACGTTTGTAGGCATTTAAAATTTAATTTACATGTATTTCTTATGGAGTTGACTCATGGGACATTACCTGCCCGATATTTTTCTCTATTAGTGCGATGAAGTGTACGGTATTTATAGTAAATCCATCCTTAGCCAACACAAACAAACTGAATTGTTTACCATGTGATAAAACGTGTAACGTAAAATTGTGTATATGTGAAAAACAAATTTTTCCAATATTTGGAACATGCCATTTATAATTTAGTGTAATATAAAGATGATGAAAACGGCATAAACAGTATTGATGGTCGTCAAGGGGACAGTAAGCAAAAAACGCTCAAATTGAACCTTGTTGGGATATTTATTTATAAATTCAATGTAAATCAGGTATAAAACGAAATGGAACTGCAGGAATAAGAAAGTGCAATTCTTTTTCTTTCAAATGATACGTGGATTGACTTAATGAGACCATTATCAGTAATCATAATACCGAAAAGCAAAGACGTCTGCAGGCAATAAACATTAAATTTACATTTATTTCTTATTTAAATGACTCATGGCACATTCCAGGGATTCGTGAGCGCAAGAAGGTCAATGAGAAACCAATGAACACCTCTTTACTGGAAAACTTTCATAACTCCTAATCCCCGTGACGTAATATCAGGTGTAGGATAACGAAAATGATATTTATATATGCTCATAACATGTTATACGAATAGAAGTTAAGTTTCTTTCAACGTCCTTGATTACTCAGAAAAAGTTAAAATATGGAAAAAAAAGTGTGGACACTACTCATTTGTTTCCCGCGACTGTCTCACTTTTTACTGTATTACTCTCAAAATATGGATGTCATAGGGGTGACCTCAGTTAGATATGATAGTAAATAAATGGGACCATATAATACCGTCATCTTCAAACCCGCTGAAACACCCTCAAAAATTAAATCATGCATATAAGTCTCCTTTTCGGGTACTTATCGTCACTATTCCGCAGCTTTTCCAACCCCTACCACTCATCGCCACGGAAATGACGTTCACGATTGGTGATCACTGGCAGTGGAAACCTATTAATCCCAATACACCTCCAAAAAAAATTGAATTTTGTATTTGGAAGTCTACTTTTTGGGTACTTTTTGTCACAATTCCACCGCTGATCCCTACCCTCACGACTCATCCCTACGGAATTCATGTGAACGACTAGTGACAACTAGCAGTACACCCAAATAAACCCCAGGCATCCCCCTGAAACCCCTCAAAAATGTAATATGCGACATTAACTCTCCATTTTGGGACTTTCTGGCCGATATAACGCCGTACTGCCCGTCCCCTCATAGCCCTAGATTTGGAATATTTGCTAATGGCGGGCAACCGTAAACCATACGGGATAAAACCTGAAAACCACCGATCACATTCTGGAACCTCCCAGAAAAATTAAATTTTTTAAAGTCGGCTTTCCGGGTAGTTTTCGTCACCATTCAGCCCGTGTTCCCCAACCCTATGAGTTATTAAAACCCCCGACAACCCCTTGAAACTTCCCTAAATATTATTTTCTGAAAGGTCACCTATTTGGGTATTTATCGTCAGAATTCCGCCACTGTTCCGGATCCCTACGACTATCGGCACGGAATTAATGAGATCAATTTGTGACCCCTGGTTGAAAACAAATATGACACCCACAGTATTTTTTTTAAACCTCCCCAATTACACAAACCTAAAAATTGAAATTTGTCATTAGGTTTTCTTTTATGGGTACTGGTCGCCGCAATTACGTCGCATTGCCCTACCCTTTTCAATCACCACTACAGAATCAATGTGGATTATCGTTGACCTCATGAATCACACACATTAAAACCCCTGCATCCAACTGGAGCCCCCCTCGGAGGAGGAGACCCGTAATGGGGGCTAAGTGGAGCAGCAGCGGGGGGGGCTCCTCACCATCGAGGCGGCGAAGCCGCCCTTCAACTAACTGGCGAAGCTAGGGGGCGTAAGTAACCCTTTGGCGGCGATGCCGCCCTTTACTAGAAACGGTAAAGCCGACCCAAGGAACAAGCGGCGCAGCCGCTGGTGGCTTCCTCCACCCCCTTTTCAGTTCTGAACTATTCTAAACTGTCACTGCCCTCTAGGCGGCAAAGCCAACCCCTGTAGAGGAATGGCAAAGTCGATGCCTCTCCGAGGACTGAGGGGAGTACCCTGGGGGGGCATACTCTTCCCCTTGGCGGCGAAGCCACCGCTTAACGAGGAACGGCGAAGCTATTCCGAGGAATGAGAGCGGCAGCCGCGGTAGGACTCCCTTAATCGTGGCGCGTGGCGCCCCCAACAAGGAATGACCACGCTGTGTTGAGGTCTGTGTATTGTAGCTCTCGGGGACTCCCTTCTCCCTGGGCGGCGAAGCTATCCCTGAAACGAGGATCGGCGAAGCCGCGGTACAACCGCGGGTAGCGACTCTCCCCTCCCACCGACCGCGGCAGGGAACGGCGAAGCGGCTCGGGGAGGCGACCGACCAAGCTGGCCGCGAAGTGGGTTCGAGCCCTAGAGTACCCGAGGACTTAGTGGGCAGACGTTCGATGAACAGCAAAGCTGTTACGAGGAGTTAACCGGGAATGGCGGTAGTGACGCATCCAAGGGTCCGCTTCCCTCCCCTCTGTACAAGCACTTCGCGGTCAGATTACTCTTATAAAATTCTTCAAACACCCACAAAATTACTCGGCGACGGCCGTTACGAGGACTAACTGGCGTAGGCGCGGGGGCGTCAGTAACCCTCAGGCGGCAGAGCCGCCCTTTACTATATACTGTGAAGCCGCCCATTGAACTTTCAGGCTTCTAACACCCCTGGGCGGTGAAGCCGCACCTTAACGAATAACGGCGAAACAGTTACGAGTTTGAAGCGGGGTACCCCCGGGGGGCACACTTAACCTGACCTTAACCTCGTTGAGAGGCGACAAAGCCGCCTCTCAACGAGGAACTACGACGCCGTCCCGGGGAATGAGCGTGGCACCCGCGGTAAGACTCCTTTATCTCCGGGCGGCGTGGTGCAGCCTACGAGGAACGGCGACGCCGTCCAGAGGTCTTAGCAGCGCAGCTTCGAGGGATTCCCTTGCCCATGGGCGGCGATGCTATCTCTGAAACGAGGATGGGCGTAGCCGCGGTTAGTGATTCTTCCCTCCGACCGTCCGCGGCAGGGAACGGCGAAGCGGTCGAGGGGGGCGGCGAACCAAGGTGGCCGCAAAGGGGCTTCTAGGGGTTCGATCCCTTTTGCCCCG
The DNA here is from genome assembly GCF_921293095.1 of Ischnura elegans. Classification (NCBI taxonomy): domain Eukaryota; kingdom Metazoa; phylum Arthropoda; class Insecta; order Odonata; family Coenagrionidae; genus Ischnura; species Ischnura elegans. The sequence goes on from NC_060250.1 coordinate 82,047,978, forward strand.
GAGGGCTTTGTGGGCAGCGGTAGGAGGATGGGCGATGACGTTCCGAAGACTTTGCCGACGATGCTGGTGGTGGAGCAGCCAAGGGTCCGCTTCTCTACCCCCTGGCCGGCAAAGCCGGCCCATATCACTTTTTGGTCAGAATTTTCTAATAGAAATTCTTTGGACAACCACATTCTAAGACAGTGAAGCCGAATCAGGGGATTCTAAGTTAAAGATGGAAGCTGACCTTACGACCGATTTCTTATGAAGTTTGCATTTACAAAAAATTATGCATTCCATTTCGGAAAAGAGTGAACTTGGCCGCGGGGTCCTCCCATCCCCTCTGGTCACTGGATTAATAAGAGCGGAGCTTCTAGGAACGGCGAAGCCGTTACGTGGAGTTCACTGGCGACGACGAACGTGGCGGGTGCTATCTTTCCCATTGGCCGCTGAAGCCGACACCTAGAACTATATGGACTGAGCTACGAGGAACATCAAACCGTTCCGAGGAATGTGCTGGAGAAGGTGAGTGCGGTGTGCGCTATCCTTCCTCACTAGACGGCGAAGACGGCCCCGAGGACTTTGTGCACAAAGCTTCGAAGAACGACAAAGCCGTTCCGAAGAATATGCCGGCGAAGCAGACCGTAGCGTAGAAGAGGGTTCGTTTTCCTCCCCTCCCCCCATTCCCGAACCCGGTAATTTTGGGAACGGAACTTCCAATGGGTGTTTCTGCGAAGCCAGCAGAAAATCCGTCTGTGAATACTTTTTATGGAAAAATATAATACGTTTCATTGCCCTTGACGTAGTTTCGTGGGTTGAATAATGAAAATGATTACTATATATACTGTCAATGTCATCAACTGATTTCTGGCAACAGATTGTTTTCATCCCCTCCTGTTAAAGAGATAAATGTTAAACAATGCCAAAAATCACATAATTTCGATTTATAAAAGATTCACAAAACATATATAGTACTTTCGGCGAACGAGTCCTTACGAAGGTGGCTACAACGGGTGCTACCATTTTCCCTGGACGGAAAATGGATGTTTAGGACTTAGTGCACAGAGCTTCGACGCATAACGAGGCCATTACGAAGATTGCGACGCCGAAGACGATCGTGGCGTAGCCGAGGGTTCGTTTTCGTTCACCATTTGCGGTCAGATGATTGGAATAAAAAATTCTCTAGACACAAAAAAATAGACGGCGAAGCCGGATCCGGGGGTTCTAAGGGGGCGGAGCCCCCTAGCGAGCTACAGCGAGTCCTATCTATATACAGCCCTTGTGGTGACTGACTGACTGATGGATACAAATTCCCGACCACTTCTAGAAGTGCTGGAGAGCTGAAATTTGGCTGGCGTGCGGGGAACCCGAAATGATCCGGAGGAAAAATCCGAAAACAGGAAGTTTCCGCCACGTGTCGTCGCAAGGACGACAAAATGGCCGAAATCGCGCTTTTTCCGGGGACCGTATTTCGGTTTTTATTTTACTGCGTGCAAACCGTGCGTGCCACACGGATTGTCAATGCATTTTTTGAAAGCTGGTAAATGTAGTAACGTAATTATGTTATGTTATAAGTTTCTTTTTAAGACATTTACTGCCAAAATGGCGTCCAAAAATTGGTTTTTCGAAAAATATTTCATAACTTCCGCTCCCTTAGTCGTAATTACAGGTGTAGGATATTGAAAATTATTATTATATATGCTCATAACATAGTCTACGAAATGTAGGTAACGTTCTTCTTTCATCGTCCTTGGTTACTGAGAATAAAATTAAAATATTCCGAAAATCACCGAAAATTACGATTTTCAAAAGATTAACACAAGGTTTTGTCAATTTTAACTCAACCGATTTCTTTCAAACTTTGTTGTTACATACAGCTATGCATTGTCTTTCAGAAAACATAAACATTTTAATAATAATTTAATGGATTTAACCACGAAAAAATAAAAATGGCGGGCACTGCTAACATTTTTCAGGGACTGGTTTGCTTTTTATTGTATTACTTTCGAAATATGGATGTCATAGGGCACAATTCTTTTAGACATGACAGTAAATGAATGTGACCATATAGTACCGTCATCTTTTAACCCCCCGAAACCCCCTAAAAAATTAAAATTAGCATATAAGTAGCCTTGTCGGGTACCTTTCGTCACAATTCCGCCGCTTTTCCAATCCTTACCACTCATCGCTACGGAATTGATGTGGACGATTGATGACCGCTGGCAGTAAAAACCTATAAACCCCCGGTAAACCCACATACACCCCCCCCCCAAAAAAATAAAATTTTCAAATAAGTCTACTTTTTCGGTACTTTTCGTGACTATTCCACCGCCCCCAACGACTCATCCCCCCGAAATTTATGTGAATGGATGGTGACCGCCAGGAGTACACACATTTAAACCCCCGGTATCCCCGTGAAATCCCCCCCAAATGTAAAATGTGTCATTTAGTCTCCTATTTAGGAACTTCTCGCAAACATTACGCCGCACTACCCGTCCCCTCTGAGCTCTAGATCCGGAATATTTGGTGAGGGCGAGCCACCGTAAACCATACGGGAAAAAATACCAGAACACCCCCGATTACCTCCTGGAACATCGCCGAAAAAAAAAAACAAATTTAAACTCGCCTTTCCGAATAGTTTTCGACACAATTTAACCGGTGCCCCTACCACTTATTAAAACCCCCGATAACCCCGTGAAACCTCCCAAAAAATTTCTAATAAATAGCCTCTCCAGGGAAAAGAATCGTAAGACCACTCTTCCGGTCCCCTAGGACTTATCGGCACGGAATTTATGAGAACTTTTAGTGACCACTGGTTTAACACAAGTATAAAACCCCCGGTATTCCGTAGGAACCCCCCGAAAAAAAAATGAAAAACTTGCCATTAAGTCTTCTTTAATGGGTACTTGTCGCCACTATTAATCCGCATTGCACTACCTTTTACAATCATCGCTACATGATCACTGTGGACTTTTGGTGACCACATGCATAACACATTAAAATCCCCGAATCCCCCTGGGCACCCATCTCGGTGGGGAAGACCATTTATAAGGACTAGGCGGAGCAGCCGCGGGGGGGCTCCTCAACCCCAAGGCGGCGAAGCCGCCCCACAACGAGGAACTGGCGTAGGCGAGGGGGAGCTTCAGCAACCCCCGGGCGGCGTAGCCGCCCCGATGTTCAAGCGGCGCAACCGCTGTGGACTCCCCCCACCTCTGGGCGGCGAAGCCGCCCCTTAAACGAATGACGGTGAAACAGTTCCGAAATGCCCTCGCCCTCTGGCACACTAAACCCCCAGGCGGCGAAGCCGCCCTTCAGCGAGGAACGGCGAAGCCGTTCCGAGGAATGAGTGGGGCACCTCCCTACCCCCTGGCCGGCGAAGCCGGCCCCTAGCCGTGTTGAGATTATTCGAACTTCAAAAGTCTTCGAACGACCACAAATGTAGACGGCGAAGCCGGAACCGGGGTTTTAAGGGGCGGAGCCCCTTAACGAGCGCGCGGAGCGTGCGAGTCTCTTATATATACAGCGGGATGTGTGACATACTCACTCACTCATGGATACAAATTCACAGCCAAAACTGTGATTAGTGTGGACATTTGACTTATTGTACGTAAAAGTAAAAAAAAATTCATCGGGAGGAAAAATCTGAAAACTCGAAAAAGTCGAGTAGTTTTCGAGATATATCGACTTGAATTAACATGGGAGCCTTATGGGACTAAAACTTTTTCGGTTTTATTTCGTATTTTGAAACGTCGTAGGAACATGATTTTCAATGGACGTAAACTAGATTTTTTGATTGATTTTTTGGTATGGTTGTCATAACGGTGTATTTATATTTACTATTTTTTATCATTTTTTTTAAAATTTCCAATGCTTTTCTTACGGGACTAACTTTGGAATTTTTTTTGACCAACTTGCAATAATCGTAGGACAAATTCCTTGAAACGCAAGATACTAGATTTTTTGCTTGATTTTGTGGCTATCTTGGAATATTCACAAGTCGAAAGAATTCCGAGGAATAAACGATTTTCGATTTTCCATTGTCGAGGAGACGAATATTAAATTTCGGATTTCGGCTTTGAGACTTCGGCATATGAAAATTTGGAATCTCCGTGAAAACCCTTAGAGGGTACTCCGTACCCTCACGTCCTACCCTGTTTTTCCGATAACCCTCTTGGTTAATTCATAATAAAATTCCGAAAAATATCCTGCACGTGAGAAAATCATTGTCGCCATTTTTTTGTGAAGCACACGATCTTGAATAACTTGGCAACCGTTCAAGTTAGAGGAATGAAATTTTCAGGGTTATACTATTATCAAAAAGGGCAACTTTTGACATGATAACCAATCCTCTCGATCGATTCATGTGTGAGTTATATCGATACCAATCTCCTTAGTTACGCTTTCTTCGCTAATAACTATTTTGTTATTCAAGGTATGAATACGAAATTCAAATGTAATACTAAAATTGACGTGCTTAATCTGTCAAAAGTTAATTCAAGCGGATCGAATAATTAGAAGCGAAGTTATTATCGATCCAAGGGTGCATTCGATATATGTCTTTTTCAGACTTGTTTACATAGTTACGGGGATAAAATTTTTAATTATTTGTTTGGACAGCAACGTACTATACGTACATGTAAAATATTTTGTTGAGTAATGATTCCTTTGGAAGATATATCGAAATGAAATAATTTCGATAGGTCTAATTTTCTCCTTTGTTATTGACCGTAGATGTCCGAAATTTTTAGGATAGTACGTGATTGGTGATATAAGATTTCTGTTATATTTTGGTCTCCATGGCAACCATAGTTTCAACTTTATGCCGAAATATATTTTCAATGTAAAGTAAATGGGGATATATCTATATCGTTTTATACAAGTTTCCTCACAAGCACACGATCTTGAATAACTTGGCAACCGTTCAAGTTAGATGAATGAAATTTTCAGGGTAATACTATAATCAAAAAGGACAACTTTTTCAATGATAACCATTCCACTCGATCGATTCATGTGAGAGTTATATCGATAACAATCTTCTTGGTTACGCTTTCTTCGCTAATAACTTTTTTGTTATTCAAGATATGAAATCGTAATTCAAATGCAATACCAAAGTTGACGTGCTCAATCTGGCAAAAGTTAAATCAGGCGGATCGAATAATTAGAAGCGAAGTTATAATCGATCCAAGGGTGCATTCGATACATGTCTTTTTCAGACTTGTTTACATAGTTACGGGGATAAATTTTTTAATTATTTGCTTAGACAGCAACGTACTATACGTACATGTATCATATTTTGATGAGTAATGATTCATAATGAAGATATATCGAAATGAAATAATATCGATATGCCTCATTTTCTCCTTTGTTATTGAATGTAGATGTCTGAAATTTTTAGGATAGTACGTGATTGGTGATATAAGATTTCTGTTATCTTTTGGTCTCCGTGGAAAACCATAGTTTTAACTTTATGGCGAAATATATTTTCAATGTTAAGTAAATGGGGATATATCGATATCGTTTTATACGAGTTTCCTCTTTTGCGAGATTAATAAAAATATAAGGACATGATCCTTACCATAGAGGTCACATTTAGCAATGATGAACATCCCGCTCTACCCGTTTTCCAACAAGAAAAATCGAATCTAAAATGCTGGAATTCGATTTGTCGCTTACATATTTTTTTATTCAATTATGAAAGGGACTTAAACTCTTACCGGTAGATAAAGAAAGGTGCAAAACAAGATAAAAGTTTCAATAAACTAATGCAGTCGTTATAGTTGACGTTATGTTCGATAAAATTGTGTACTGTAGAGATTCCTTTTGCAGACCTTTTACTATAGTTGCTGGGATAAGACTTTTAGCGGTATGCTAGAAGGTAACTTACGATTCATACATATAAAATATTTTGCAGAAGTACATCCCCTTTTCAAGATATGTCGATATGAAATTATATCGATAAGTGTCATTTTCTCCTAGCATATTAACCGTACCTACCCCATATTTTTGTCTTTTAGTACGGTATTTATATTAAGGCCATCTTCAGCCAACAGAAACAAAACTGGATGGTTTACTCACGCGATAAAAGATGTCACGTAAAATTGTTTCGTTGTAAAAAACACGGTTTTCCCATATTTAAGCCACGAACAGAGATACTTTGGTCTTATTTATTGTCATTGCGATTGCCAATCTAATTAGAAATTGAACCCGCTTGTATTCATTTGGCACATCTGTCGGAATAATAGGGATTCGTGGCAGTAATACATCTCCTTGGAACATGCTATTTATATCTTAGTGTGATGGGAAAATATTTCAAACGGCATAAACAATATTGACGGTCGTCAAGGGGACAGTAAGCGAAACACGCTAAACTTGAACCTTTTTTGGATGTTTATTTCTAAATTCAGTGTAAATCAGGTATAAAACGAAATGGATCTGCAGCATTAAGAAGGTGCAATTCTTTTCCTTTCGAATGATATATGGCTTAACTTAATGTGACCATTTCCACTAATTTTAATGTGCAAATACAAATACGTCTGCAGGCATAAAAAATTTGATTTACATGTATTTCTTATGGAAATGACTCATGGCACATTCCAGGGACTCATGAGCCCAAGAAGCTCAATAAGAAACCAATCAACTCTTCTTAATCATAACTCCCGATCCCCGTTACGTAATATCAGGTGAAGGATAACGAAAATGATATTTCCTCATAACATGTTCTACGAAATGAAGTTAACAGTTTCTTACAGCGTCGTTGATTACTCAGAAAAAATTAAAATATTCCGATACTCAGAAAATTACGATTTACAAAGGATTAACACAACATTTCGTGAAACTATTCCTGACCAAGCGTTCGATTTTTACCATCGAGCGGGAGTGAAAGTGACTTTGTATCAACGATATAACTCTTCGCGGGGAGTTTAATTAACTTAATTCAAATAAAGTAGTTAAATCACACACTCATTTAAATGAAATGTGCACTCTATTGTCGTTCCGACCAGAATAACAGCCTATTTATGTCACCAAGTTATAGCCAACGTTTCGAATTATTTTAAATAATAATCAGGGCTAGGAATAAGATTAATAGATACACAGCAGGTATTTCTCCCTTATATCTGTTTTATTTATTTAGGTTAGGGACTGAAACTCTAGTTGGTAGATAAAAATAAGGTACAAAACGAGATAAAAGTTAAAGAAAAGTAATGCAGCAGTTACAGTTGAAGTTATAATCGAAAAAATTGTGCGTTTTATGCATCGCTTTTGCAGACCTGTTACTGTATTTGCTGCGATAAGGCTTTTAATGGTATGATTGAAGGCAAGATAGTATTCATACAAATTAAGTATTTAGCAGAACTACATCCTGTTATCAAGATGTATCGATATGAAGTTATATCAGTCGGTGACATTTTCTCCTACCATATAAACCGTACCTGACCGAAATTTTTGTCTATTACCGCGATGAAATGTACGATATTTATAGTAATTCAATCTCTAGGCAACACAAATTAACTGGATGTTATACCGCACGCGATAAAACATGCCACGTAAAATTGTGTCTATGTGAAAAACAAAGTTTTCCAATATCTAAGCCACAAACAGACATACTTTGGTCTTATTTATTGTCATTGCGATTGCCAATCTAATTAGAAATTGAACCCGCTTGTATTCATTTGGCACATCTGTCGGAATAATAGGGATTCGTGGCAGTAATACATCTCCTTGGAACATGCTATTTATATCTTAGTGTGATGGGAAAATATTTCAAACGGCATAAACAATATTGACGGTCGTCAAGGGGACAGTAAGCGAAACACGCTAAACTTGAACCTTTTTTGGATGTTTACTTCTAAATTCAGTGTAAATCAGGTATAAAATGAAGTGGATCTGCAGCATTAAGAAAGTGCAATTCTTTTCCTTTCGAATGATATGTGGCTTAACCTAATGTGACCATTTCCACTAATTTTAATGTGCAAACACAAAAACGTCTGCAGGCATTAAAAATTTAATTTACATGTATTTCTTATGGAAATGACTCATGGCACATTCCAGGGACTCATGAGCCCAAGAAGCTCAATAAGAAACCAATCAACTCTTCTTAATCATAACTCCCGATCCCCGTTACGTAATATCAGGTGAAGGATAACGAAAATGATATTTCCTCATAACATGTTCTACGAAATGAAGTTAACAGTTTCTTTCAACGTCGTTGATTACTCAGAAAAAATTAAAATATTCCGATACTCAGAAAATTACGATTTACAAAGGATTAACACAACATTTCGTGAAACTATTCCTGACCAAGCGTTCGATTTTTACCATCGAGCGGGAGTGAAAGTGACTTTGTATCAACGATATAACTCTTCGCGGGGAGTTTAATTACGATTTACAAAGGATTAACACAAGATTTCCTGAACTTATTCCTGGCTATATAGTTAAAGCTCTTCAATAATATACAACTATGCATATGATTTTAGGAAAGGCAATCGTTTCAGAAATATTTCAATCGATATATCCGCGAAAAAATAAAAATGGTGGACACTACTCATTTGTTTCCCGGGAATGTCTTACTTTTTACTGTATTACTCTCAAAATATGAATGCCATATGGGCATCCTCTCTTGCATATGATAGTAAATAAATGTGACCATATATCTTCGAACCCCGGAAACACCAACAAAAATTAAATCATGCATATATGTCTCCTTTTCGGGTACTTTTCGTTACAATTACCCCAATTTTCCAACCCCTACTATGTCACGGAAATTATGTGGACGATTGGTGACCCCGTTTCCCCAATACACCCCGAAAAAAGTTGAATTTTTCATTTTGAAGTCTACTTTTTGGGTACTTTTCGTCACAATTTCACCGCTGATCCCTACCCCCACGAATCATCCCTACGGAGGTCACGTGAAATACTGGTGACCGCAAGCAGTACACCCATATAAACCCCAGGTATCCCCCTGAAACTCTCAAAAATGTAAAATGTGACATTAACTCTCCTTTTTGGGACTTTCTGGCCGACATTACGCCGCACTGCCCGTCCCGTCACAGCTCTAGATATGGAATATTTGCCAATAAAGGGCCACCGTAAACCATACGGGAAAAAAACCTGAAAACCCTCGATGACCTCCTGGAACCCCCCAGGAAATTTTAATTTTTTAAGGTCGCCTTTACGGGTAGTTTTCCTCACCATTCATCAGTGTTCCCTAAACCAACGAGTTATTAAAACCCCCGACAACCCCGTTAAACTTCCCAAAAAATAATTTTAGTAAAGGTCGCCTATTTGGGTATTTATCTCCAGAATTCCGCCACTGTTCCGGATCCCTACGACTATTGGCACGGAATTTATGAGATCGATTTATTACCACTGGTTGACCACAAATATGAAACCCCCGGTATTTTGTTGAAACCTCCCCTTAAAAATTAAAATTTCCAAATAGGTTTTTCTTTGATAGGTACTTGTCGCCGCCACTACGCCACATTGCCCTACCCTTTCCAATCATCGCAACAGAATTAATGTGGATTTTTGTTATCCGCACGTATAACACACATTAAAACCCCTACATTCCTCTGGAGCCCCTGTCGGAGGAGTAGACCCGTCTAACCACCGAGGAGGCGAAGCCGCCCCTCAACCATTACTAATAGATTTGACTTGACGAGGTCGGTCGTAGGGGAGAGTCGCTACCCGCGGTTGCGCCGCGGCTTCGCCGAATCTCGTTTCGAAATATACAAAAGTAAAAACGTCTGCAGGTATTAAAAAGTAGCTTTATCTGCATTTCTTATGGAAACGACTCCGGACCCTTTCCAGGGCCTCATAGGCCCAAGAAGGTCAATGAGAAACCAGTGAACTCTTCTTTACTGGGTTCTATTTTGGCGAATCTAGGCAAAAGAAAGATAAGATCAAAAGCTATACTGTACAGGGAAAGATATGAATGCAAATATGTACTGCTATGAATGCCAGTGGCGCAGCGAGGGGGAGAGGTTATGTGGGATAGGTTCAAGGCTCTAAATAAGTTAAATATATTTTACTTACTTGGGTTAATATAACTTTCGGAATAGTGCTAGAATTAATAAAAATATCCCTCACAAAGCCGTAAAAATCACCATTTTGAGCCTTTTACCTTAATTTTTTTCCGGCGGAAGGCCTCCGCACCTCCCGCTTACCCTGGTGGTAATGCAATATACCTCCAAACCCCCCAGTATTAGTTGTGCCTGAAACCCCTCCTAGCCTTATTTCGTAGCTGCGCCCCTGCCAGCAATCATGCGGTTAATGTATATGGCGAATCTCGGCAGATGAAAGATCAGATCGACAGCTATAGTAAACAAGGAAAGATACGAATGCAAGCATGTACTGTTTTCAATACATTCTCAAAATATATACTTAAGGGATCTTAGGGGAGTTTTAATAACTCAATTAAAATAAAAGAGTTGAATAACACACTGAATTCAATGCAATTTGCACTCTATTGTTGTTCCGTCCCGAATAACTGTTTATTTATTTTTATTTATTTATTTATTTATGCAACGCCTTACTTCATAGCAACAATGCAAAATGACCAATCTGGAAAGCGTAAGCGGTGGTGAAAGGTACTCTCCGTGCACTCATGCGTAGGAGTTAGGGAAGAGTGTTTGGGGTACAGGAATCCCGGAGACTGAACCGATTATCAATGGAGCCACAGGAAACGTATGGTGTTCTTTGTTGACGGTACCTCTACGCTCAGGCAAGCGATCGATTTCAACCATGGAGTGGAAGTGAAAGCGACTTTGATGTAGCGATGTAACTTTTCGAGGTGAGTTTAAATAACTTAATTCAACTAAAGTAGGTAAATAACACACTGATTTCAATGCAATATGCACTCTTTTGTTTCAACCAGAATAACTGCCTATTTATTTCACGCATTATTACATAACAGAAAGCCTAAGCGACCAATTTCGACCACAATATTTCGCGCTGCGGCGATGAAAATGGTTTGAATTAAAATTATTATTGTTAATATTGTAGAAAAATAACCCTCCTGGTTGTCGCACCCATGTACTTTGCTTTACCTTCCTGGCACAATCTCTCGCGTAGCAGTGATGAATGTTGTTTTGAATGTAAATTTATGCGGAAAATGTTTGTGAAAAATCTTTAGTTAGTGGTTATGGGTGTCATCTAACGCTGATTTTCCTTAATGTTGCCCTCTCTCGCGTAACAGTAATGAACATGTTTTGGAATTTAAATTTTTATGGATAATAATAGTGAAAATACCTTGCGCAACTGGTTGTTACTAAAGTCTAACGCTGATTTGCGTTCGTGAAGCCATGCATCCCGTAAGAAATAAAAACATATTTTAGAATACCTATTTTTATTTATAATGTTAATGAAAATAACTTACATGCCTGGTGATAGTTTTTTTGTCTCGATAAGTCGCGTTCCTATTGCCATGTCTCGCATAACGTAGAAGAAAAAGTTTTAGAATTGCTAATTTTAAAGATGTTAGAAAACATTAGACTTACAGGTCTGGTGATATTTCTGTTTCACTTTATTCCGCGTTCCTATAGCCAAATAGTAGGCTGCATAATCAAATACATCTGTGGAAGTTTATCTGTCATGGAAATGGAATTGAAGTTATTACGGCCTATAAAATTATGCCTTATGCAGATGCACGCAGCAGCGTTATTATTATTTCGACAGAAAATTAATTTACATAGCATCATTCAAACGCAGAATTTGTACTTTTTACAATACTTTGTGCTCCTTTCCTCGTATTTGTGACAGTAAGACGAAGTAAAGTAATACCTTATGCATTCCTAAAATGTTCTCCACTTAACATGAATAACAATTTCTTTCCGTCAACCTTTGTTCCAGTGAAAAGAATTAAACCATCTTTGAATTTTACTATTTTCCGAAAATACGCATGCTATTAATTTCATACTCCCGACCTTGGGATACTATACGGGAGGTTACAGTTTACTAGGAAAGTTAATGAATGTTTTCAGGCTCTCTTCAATTTACTTTACTCGTTTTTTAAGTAAGTCATTTCGAAAAGCTTTCGAATCGTACACATAACGGGAGAAAATGCAGTATTTCTCAATATTGTCATGTTTAGTCGCATTTTTGAGGTAAAAGAACACCAACATTTTCGGAATCACTGTACAGCTTTCATTAAATGAATAACTCTTATCACCTTCTATTTACGTATATTTGTATTTGGAATCTTGCGTTAAACCCGCATTTTAAATACAAACACTTAAGCCATACTTTACGTTCCAAGAACGGCAATTCCGTGTATGTACACTATGATCATTGTTTGGATAACTTACAATTTAACGTAACGCAGTATAATACCATCCAGACATTATTATAATTCACGAAATATTTCATTTCACGCATTTTGTACCGCGTACTACTATACGTCATTTCGGAGTGTGCTGGCGAAGCTGGCTGCGGCGGGCGCTTTACTTTCCCCTGGCCGGTAAAATTGGTCCCTGGGACTTAGTGGATAGACGTACGAGGAACGGCGTTCCGAGGAGTTCACCGTCGATGGCGGTCGTGGCACAACCAAGGGTCCGCTTCCCTCCCCTCTGCACAAGCACTTTTCGGTCACATTACTCGTATGAAAATTCTTCAAACACCCACATAATTAGACGGCGACGGCCGTTACGAGGACTAACTGAGGTGGGCGCGGGGGGCGTCAGTAACCCCCGGGCGGCGAAGCCACCCATTACTAGAAACTGCGAAGGCATCCGGAAGAAGAAGTGGCGCACCGGTGGGGGCCTACCCCCCCTGGGAGGCGAAGCCGCTTCTTAACGAATAACGGCGAAACAGTTACGATGACTAATCGGGGTACACCCGGGGGGGCACGCTCAACCCCCGGGTGTGGCGAAGCCCCCACTAAGCGAGGAACTGCGAACCCGTCCAGGGGAATGAGCGCGGCAGCCCCGGTTAGACTGCTTTAATCTCCGGGCGGCGTGGTGCCCACAATGAGGAATGCCGAAGCCGTCTAGAGGTCTAGGCAGCGCAGCTTTGGGGGATTCCTTACGAAGCGCAGCCGCGGTTAACGACTCTTCCCTCCGACTGACCGTGGCAGGGAACGGTGAAGCCGTTCGGGGAGGCGGCCGACCAAGCTGGCCGCGAAGTGGGTTCTTCAGGTTCGAGCCCTATATCCCCCGAGGACTTTGTGGACAGCGGTAGGAGAATGAGCGATAACGTTCCGAAGACTTTGCCGACGATGCCTGTGGTGAAGCAGCCAAGGGTCCGCTTCCCTACCCCCTGGCCGGCGAAGACGGTGCCTCTCAATTTTTGGTCATATTATTCGAATAGAAATTCTTCGGACAACCACCAACTAAGACGGCGAAGCCGAACAAGGGGATTCTATATTAAAAATTGACGCCTATCGTACGACCGATCTCTTACAAAGCCTGCAGTTACATGAAAGTATGCATTACAGTTCGGAATAGGTCAACTTAGCCGCGCCCCTCCCCCTTCCGCTCTGATCAGCGGGGATTTGGGAGCGGAGGATCAGGAAACGGCGAAGCCGTTACTAGGAGTTCGCTGGCGACGACGGACGTGGCGGGTGCTAACCCTACCCAATGGCCGGCGGATCCGGTACCTAAAACTATATGGACAAGATACAAGGAACGGCGATCCGTTCCAAGGAGTGTGCTGGAGAAGGTGGGTGCTATGTGCGCTATCCTTCCTCACCAGACGGCGAAGACGGCCCCGAGGACTTTGTGCACAAAGCTTCGAGGAAAGACAAAGCCGTTCCGAAGAATATGCCGGCGAAGCAGACCGTAGCGTAGAATAGGGTTCGTTTTCCTCCCCTCCCCCCCTTCCCGAACCCGGTAATTTTGGGAACGGAGCTTCCAATGGGTGTTTCTGCGAAGCCAGCAGAAAATCCGTCTGTGAATACATTTTATGGAAAAATATAATACGTTTCATTGCCCTTGACGTAGTTTCGTGGGTTGAATAATGAAAATGATTACTATATATACTGTCAATATCATCAACTGATTTCTGGCAGCAGATTGTTTTCATCCCCTCCTGTTAAAGAGATAAATGTTAAACAATGCCAAAAATCACATAATTTCGATTTATAAAAGATTCACAAAACATATATAGTACTTTCGGCGAACGAGTCCTTTCGAAGGTGGCTACAACGGGTGCTACCATTTTCCCTGGACGGAAAATGGATGTTTAGGACATAGTGCACAGAGCTTCGACGCATAACGAAGCCATTACGAAGATTGCGACGCCGAAGACGATCGTGGCGTAGACGAGGGCTCGTTTTGGCTCACCATTTGCGGTCAGATGATTGATATAAAAAATTCTCTAGAAACACAAAAATAGACGGCGAAGCCGGATCCGGGGGTTCTAAGGGGGCGGAGCCCCCTAGCGAGCTACAGCGAGTCCCGTATATATACAGCGGGATGTGTGACATACTCACTGACTGATGGATACAAATTCACAGCCAAAACTGTGATAGATGTGGACATTTGACTTATTGGACATAAAAGTAAAAAAAAATTCATCGGGAGGAAAAATCGGAAAACTCGAAAAAGTCGATTAGTTTTCGAGATATATCGACTTGAATTAACATGGGAGCCTTATGGGACTAAAACTTTTTTCATTTTATTTCGTATTTTGAAACGTCGTAGGAACATGATATTCAATGGACATAAATTAGAATTTTTTATCGATTTTTTGGTACGGTTGTCATAACGGTGTATTTATATTTACTATTTTTTATCATTTTTTTAAAAATTTCCAATGCTTTTCTTACGGGACTAACTTTGGAATTTTTTTTGACCAACTTGCAATAATCGTAGGACAAATTCCTTGATACGCAAGATACTAGATTTTTTGCTTGATTTTTTGGTTATCTTGGAATATTCACAAGTCGAAAGAATTCCGAGGAATAAACGATTTTCGATTTTCCATTGTCGAGGAGACGAATATTAAATTTCGGATTTCGGCTTTGAGACTTCGGCATATGAAAATTTGGAATCTCCGTGAAAACCCTTAGAGGGTACTCCGTACCCTCACGTCCTACCCTGTTTTTCCGATAACCCTCTTGGTTAATTCATAATAAAATTCCGAAAAATATCCTGCACGTGAGAAAATCATTGTCGCCATTTTTTGTGAAGCACACGATCTTGAATAACTTGGCAACCGTTCAAGTTAGAGGAATGAAATTTTCAGGGTTATACTATTATCAAAAAGGGCAACTTTTGACATGATAACCAATCCTCTCGATCGATTCATGTGTGAGTTATATCGATACCAATCTCCTTAGTTACGCTTTCTTCGCTAATAACTATTTTGTTATTCAAGGTATGAATACGAAATTCAAATGTAATACTAAAATTGACGTGCTTAATCTGTCAAAAGTTAATTCAAGCGGATCGAATAATTAGAAGCGAAGTTATTATCGATCCAAGGGTGCATTCGATATATGTCTTTTTCAGACTTGTTTACATAGTTACGGGGATAAATTTTTTAATTATTTGCTTGGACAGCAACGTACTATACGTACATGTAAAATATTTTGTTGAGTAATGATTCCTTTGGAAGATATATCGAAATGAAATAATTTCGATAGGTCTAATTTTCTCCTTTGTTATTGACCGTAGATGTCCGAAATTTTTAGGATAGTACGTGATTGGTGATATAAGATTTCTGTTATATTTTGGTGTCCATGGCAACCATAGTTTCAACTTTATGCCGAAATATATTTTCAATGTAAAGTAAATGGGGATATATCTAAATCGTTTTATACAAGTTTCCTCACAAGCACACGATCTTGAATAACTTGGCAACCGTTCAAGTTAGATGAATGAAATTTTCAGGGTAATACTATAATCAAAAAGGACAACTTTTTCAATGATAACCATTCCACTCGATCGATTCATGTGAGAGTTATATCGATAACAATCTTCTTGGTTACGCTTTCTTCGCTAATAACTTTTTTGTTATTCAAGATATGAAATCGTAATTCAAATGCAATACCAAAATTGACGTGCTCAATCTGGCAAAAGTTAAATCAGGCGGATCGAATAATTAGAAGCGAAGTTATAATCGATCCAAGGGTGCATTCGATACATGTCTTTTTCAGACTTGTTTACATAGTTACGGGGATAAATTTTTTAATTATTTGCTTAGACAGCAACGTACTATACGTACATGTAACATATTTTGATGAGTAATGATTCATAATGAAGATATATCGAAATGAAATAATATCGATATGCCTCATTTTCTCCTTTGTTATTGAATGTAGATGTCTGAAATTTTTAGGATAGTACGTGATTGGTGATATAAGATTTCTGTTATCTTTTGGTCTCCGTGGAAAACCATAGTTTTAACTTTATGGCGAAATATATTTTCAATGTTAAGTAAATGGGGATATATCGATATCGTTTTATACGAGTTTCCTCTTTTGCGAGATTAATAAAAATATAAGGACATGATCCTTACCATAGAGGTCACATTTAGCAATGATGAACATCCCGCTCTACCCGTTTTCCAACAAGAAAAATCGAATCTAAAATGCTGGAATTCGATTTGTCGCTTACATATTTTTTTATTTAATTATGAAAGGGACTTAAACTCTTACCGGTAGATAAAGAAAGGTACAAAACAAGATAAAAGTTTCAATAAACTAATGCAGTCGTTATAGTTGACGTTATGTTCGATAAAATTGTGTACTGTAGAGATTCCTTTTGCAGACCTTTTACTATAGTTGCTGGGATAAGACTTTTAACGGTATGCTACAGGTAACTTACTATTCATACATATAAAATATTTTGCAGAAGTACATACCCTTTTCAAGATATGTCGATATGAAATTATATCGATAAGTGTCATTTTCTCCTAGCATATTAACCGTACCTACACCATATTTTCGTCTTTTAGTACGGTATTTATATTAAGGCCATCTTCAGCCAACAGAAACAAAACTGGATGGTTTACTCACGCGATAAAAGATGTCAGGTAAAATTGTTTCGTTGTAAAAAACACGGTTTTCCCATATTTAAGCCACGAACAGAGATACTTTGGTCTTATTTATTGTCATTGCGATTGCCAATCTAATTAGAAATTGAACCCGTATGTATTCATTTGGCACATCTGTCGGAATAATAGGGATTCGTGGCAGTAATACATCTCCTTGGAACATGCTATTTATATCTTAGTGTGATGGGAAAATATTTCAAACGGCATAAACAATATTGACGGTCGTCAAGGGAAAGGTAAGCGAAACACGCTAAACTTGAACCTTTTTTGGATGTTTATTTCTAAATTCAGTGTAAATCAGGTATAAAACGAAATGGATCTGCAACATTAAGAAGGTGCAATTCTTTTCCTTTCGAATGATATATGGCTTAACTTAATGTGACCATTTCCACTAATTTTAATGTGCAAATACAAATACGTCTGCAGGCATTAAAAATTTGATTTACATGTATTTCTTATGGAAATGACTCATGGCACATTCCAGGGACTCATGAGCCCAAGAAGCTCAATAAGAAACCAATCAACTCTTCTTAATCATAACTCCCGATCCCCGTTACGTAATATCAGGTGAAGGATAACGAAAATGATATTTCCTCATAACATGTTCTACGAAATGAAGATAACAGTTTCTTACAGCGTCGTTGATTACTCAGAAAAAAATTAAAATATTCCGATACTCAGAAAATTACGATTTACAAAGGATTAACACAACATTTCGTGAAACTATTCCTGACCAAGCGTTCGATTTTTACCATCGAGCGGGAGTGAAAGTGACTTTGTATCAACGATATAACTCTTCGCGGGGAGTTTAATTAACTTAATTCAAATAAAGTAGTTAAATAACACACTCATTTAAATGAAATGTGCACTCTATTCTCGTTCCGACCAGAATAACAGCCTATTTATGTCACCAAGTTATAGCCAACGTTTCGAATTATTTTAAATAATAATCAGGGCTATGAATAAGATTAATAGATACACAGCAGGTATTTCTCCCTTATATCTGTTTTATTTATTTAGGTTAGGGTCTGAAAGGATAACGAAAATGATATTTCCTCATAACATGTTCTACGAAATGAAGTTAACAGTTTCTTTGAACGTTGTTGATTACTCAGAAAAAATTAAAATATTCCGAAAATCACAGAAAATTACGATTTAAAAAGGATTAACACAAGATTTCCTGAACTTATTCCTGGCTATATAGTAAAAACTCTTCAATAATATACAACTATGCATATGATTTTAGGAAAGGCAATCGTTTCAGAAATATTTCATTCGATATATCCGCGAAAAAATAAAAATGGTGGACACTACTCATTTGTTTCCCGGGAATGTCTTACTTTTTACTGTATTACTCTCAAAATATAAATGCCATATGGGCATCCTCTCTTACATATGATAGTAAATAAATGTGACCATATATCTTCGAACCCCGGAAACACCAACAAAAATTAAATCATGCAGATTAAATCATGAGCCCAAGAAGGTCAATAAGAAACCAATCAAGTCTTCTTTACTGGAAAATTTCATAACTCCCTATCCCCGCGACGTAATATCAGGTTTAGGATAAAGAATATTTGCATTTCTATATGCTCATAATGAACGACTGATGACCGCTAGCAGGGCAAGATGAACAAGGAAAGATATGAATGCAACAATGTACTGTTTTCAATATATTCTCCTAATATATACTTCAGAGATCTTAGGGGAGTTTTAATCATTCAATTAAAATAAAAGAGCTAAATAACACACTGAATTCAATGCAATGTGCACTCTATTGTTGTCCCGTCCCGAATAACTGTTTATTTATGTAACGCCTTACTTCATAGCAACAATGCAAAACTGCCAATCTGGAAAGCGGCAGCGGTGCTGAGAGGTACCCTCCGTGCACTCACGCGTAGGAGTTAGGGACGAGTGTTTGGGGTACAGGAATTTCGGAGAGTGAACCGATTATCAATGAAGACACATGAAATGTATGGAGCTCTCCGTTGACTCTACCTCTACTCTCAGGCAAGCGCTCGAATTTTACCATGGAGTGGAAGTGAAAGCGGTTTTGAAGTAGCGATATAACTTTTCGAGGGGAGTTTAAATGACTTAATTCAAATTAAGTAGTTAAATAACACACTGATTTCAATGCTATATGCATTCTATTTATTGTTCCAACCGGAATAACTGCGTATTTATTGCACGCATTACTACATAACAGAAAGTCCAAACGACCAATTTGGACCACAATAATCCGCGTTACGGTGATGAAAATGATTTTGAATTAAAATTGTTATTGTTAATGTTGTAGATAAAAAAGCCCTCCTGGTTGTCGCACCCTTGTATATTGCTTTGCTTTCCTGGTACAATATCCCGCGCAGCAGTGGTGAATGTGGTTTTGAATGTAAATTTATTTGAAAAATGTTTATGAAAAAATCTTCAGTGAGTGGTTGCGGGTTTGGTCTAACTAACACTGCTCTTTCAGATATGTATATGTTTTGGAATTTAAATTTTTATGGATAATGATAGAGACAACAATGCCGAACAACCAAAGTGGACCACAATATTTCAAATTACGGTTATGAATATGGTTTTGAATTAAAATTTTTAAGGTTTAAATTTCTGTCTGGATTTTTCGCGTTCCTATTGCCACCTCTCACCTGAATATAGTCGAAGTAATTAACGATCAAAGTGTGCATTCCATAGATTCCTTCAGATTTATTTACATTGCGATTGCCAATTTAATTAGAAATTGAACCCGTGTTTATTCAATTGGCACATCTGTCGGAATAATATGGATTCGTGGTAGTAGTAGGTCCAAGTCCAAGTATTTTTCTCGTTATTGTTTTCCGCAGTTCCCAGCTTTGCATCTTCTGGGCGTTTCGTTTAGTAATCTTGCAGGCAGATTAGTTGATAACGTTTTACAATTTAAAAGAGTCATGGCATAATAATACTGGACAGGAAATAAGAGGATAGGGATATGGGAAGGGTTGAGGGCACATTTGGGGAGGCGGTGTTTTGGTTTCAGCGGAGGTTCGTAGTCCCAAAGATTTTTTAACAGTGCATTATTTGTTTTATCAAATGTAAGAGAAAATATTTCTAGAGCAGATTTTAGTTTCGCTAGAAAGTGGTAGTAATACATCTCCTTGGAACATGCCATTTATAATTTAGTGTGATAGAAAGATATTTCAAACGGCATAAACAATATTGACGGTCGTCAAGGGGACAGTAAGCGAAACACGATAAAATTGAACATTTATCGGATGTTTATTTCTAAATTAAGTGTAAATCAGATAGAAAACGAAATGGTACTGCTGGAATAAGAAAGTGCAATTCTTTTTCTTTCAAATGATACGTGGCTTAACTTAATGAGACCATTATCACTAAATTTAATATGCAAAAACAAATACGTTTGTAGGCATTAAAAATTTAATTTACATGTATTTCTTATGGAATTGACTCATGGGACATTACCTGCCCGAAATTTTTCTCTATTAGTGCGATGAAGTGTACGGTATTTATAGTAAATCCATCCTTAGCCAATACAAACAAACTGAATGGTTTACCATGTGATAAAACGTGTAACTTAAAATTGTGTATGTGTGAAAAACAAAGTTTTTCAATATTTGGAACATGCCATTTATAATTTAGTGTGATAGAAAGATATTTCAAACGGCATAAACAGTATTGATGGTCGTCAAGGGGATAGTAAGCAAAACACGCTCAAATTGAACCTTTTTTGGATATTTATTTATAAATTCAGTGTAAATCAGGTATAAAACGAAATGTAACTGCAGGAATAAGAAAGTGCAATTCTTTTTCTTTCAAATGATACGTGGATTAGCTTAATGAGACCATTATCAGTAATCATAATACCGAAACGCAAAGACGTCTGCAGGCAATAAACATTAAAGTTACATGTATTTCTAATTTAAATGACTCATGGCACATTCCAGGGACTCGTGAGCGCAAGAAGGTCAATGAGAAACCAATGAACATCTCTTTACTGGAAAACTTTCATAACTCCTAATTCCCTTGACGTAATATCAGGTGCAGGATAACGAAAATGATGTTTATTTATGCTCATAACATGTTATATGAATAGAAGTTAAGTTTCTTTCAACGTCCTTGATTACTCAGAAAAAGTTAAAATATGGAGAAAAAAAGTGTGGACACTTCATTTTTTTCCCGCGAATGTCTTACTTTTTACTGTATTACTCTCAAAATATGGATGGCATAGGGGTGACCTCAGTTAGATATGATAGTAAATAAATGGGACCATATAATACCGTCATCTTCAAACCCGCTGAAACACCCTCAAAAGATTAAATCATGCATATAAGTCTCCTTTTCGGGTACTTATCGTCACTATTCCTCAACTTATCCAACCCCTACCACTCATCGCCACGGTAATGATGTTCACGATTGGTGACCACTGGCAGTGGAAACCTATTAATCCCAATACACCCCCAAAAAAATTGAATTTTGCATTTGGAAGTCTACTTTTTGGGTACTTTTTGTCACAATTCCACCGCTGATCCCTACCCCCACGACTCATACCTACGGAATTCATGTGAACGACTAGTGACAACTAGCAGTACACCCATATAAACCCCAGGCATCCCCCTGAAACTCCTCAAAAATGTAATATGTGACATTAAATCTCCATTTTGGGACTTTCTGGCCGATATAACGCCGCACTGCCCGTCCCCTCACAGCCCTAGATATGGAATATTTGCTAATGGCGGGCCACCGTAAACCATACGGGATAAAACCTGAAAACCCCCGATCACATTCTGGAACCTCCCAGAAAAATTAAATTTTTTAAGGTCGCCTTTCCGGGTAGTTTTTATCACCATTCAGCCCGTGTTCCCCAACCCTATGAGTTATTAAAACCCCCGACAACCCCTTGAAACTTCCCAAAATATTATTTTCTGAAAGGTCACCTATTTGAGTATTTATCGTCAGAATTCCGCCACTGTTCCGGATCCCTACGACTATCGGCACGGAATTAATGAGATCAATTTGTGACCCCTGGTTGAACACAAATATGGCACCCACAGTATTTTTTTGAAACCTCCCCAATTACACAAACCTAAAAATTGAAATTTGTCATTAGGTTTTCTTTTATGGGTACTGGTCGCCGCAATTACGTCGCATTGCCCTACCCTTTTCAATCACCACTACAGAATCAATGTGGATTATCGTTGACCTCATGAATCACACACATTAAAACCCCTGCATCCCACTGGAGCCCCCCTCGGAGGAGGAGACCCGTAATGGGGGCTAAGTGTAGCAGCAGCGGGGGGGCCTCCTCACCACCGAGGCGGCGAAGCCGCCTTTCAACTAACTGGCGAAGCTAGGGGGCGTAAGTAACCCTTTGGCGGCGATGCCGCCCTTTACTAGAAACGGTAAAGCCGACCCAAGGAACAAGCGGCACAGCCGCTGGTGGCTTCCTCCGCCCCCTTTACAGTTCTGAACTATTCTGAACTGTCACTGCCCTCTAGGCGGCAAAGCCAACCCCTGTAGAGGAATGGCAAAGTCGATGCCTCTCCGAGGACTGAGCAGAGTACCCCTGGGGGGCATACTCTTCCCCTGGGCGGCGAAGCCACCTCTTAATTAACGAGGAACGGCAAAGCCATTCCAAGGAATGAGAGCGGCAGCCGCGGTAGGACTCCCTTAATCGTGGCGCCCCCAACAAGGAATGACCACGCTGTGTTGAGGTCTGAGTATTGTAGCTCTAGGGGACTCCCTTGTTCTTGGGTGGCGAAGCTATCCCTGAAACGAGGATCGGCGAAGCCGTGGTACAACCGCGGGTAGCGACTCTCCCCTCCCACCGACCGCGGCAGGGAACGGCGAAGCGGCTCGGGGAGGCGACCGACCAAGCTGGCCGCGAAGTGGGTTCGAGCCCTAGAGTGCCCGAGGACTTAGTGGGCAGACGTTCGATGAACAGCAAAGCTGTTACGAGGAGTTAACCGGGAATGGCAGTCGTGACGCATCCAAGAGTCCCCTTCCCTCCCCTCTGTACAAGCACTTCGCGGTCAGATTACTCTTATAAAATTCTTCAAACACCCACAAAATTAGACGGCGACGGCCGTTACGAGAACTAACTGGCGTAGGCGCGGGGGCGTCAGTAACCCTCGGGCGGCAGAGTCGCCCTTTACTATAAACTGTGAAGCCGCCCATTCAACTTTGGGGCTTCTAACACCCCTGGGCGGTGAAGCCGCACCTTAACGAATAACGGCGAAATAGTTACGAGTTCGAAACGGGGTACCCCCGGGGGGCACATTCAACCCCTGGGAGACAAAGCCGCCTCTCAACGAGGAACTACGACGCCGTCCCGAGGAATGAGCGTGGCACCCGCGGTAAGACTCCTTTATCTCCGGGCGGCGTGGTGCAGCCTACGAGGAACGGCGAAGCCGTCCAGAGGTCTGAGAGGCGCAGCTTCGGGGGATTCCCTTGCCCATGGGCGGCGATGCTATCTCTGAAACGAGGATGGGCGTAGCCGCGGTTAGTGACACTTCCCTCCGACCGTCCGCGGCAGGGAACGGCGAAGCGGTCGAGGGAGGCGGCGAACCAAGATGGCCGCAAAGGGGCTTCTAGGGGTTCGAGCCCTATTGCCCCGGAGGGCTTTGTGGACAGCGGTAGGAGGATGGGCGATGACGTTCCGAAGACTTTGCCGACGATGCTGGTGGTGGAGCAGCTAAGGGTCCGCTTCTCTACCCCCTGGCCGGCAAAGCCGGCCCATATCACTTTTTGGTCAGAATTTTCTAATAGAAATTCTTTGGACAACCACATTCTAAGACAGCGAATCCGAATCAAGGGATTCTAAGTTAAGGATGGAAGCTGACCTTACGACCGATTTCTTATGAAGTTTGCATTTACAAAAAATTATGCATTCCATTTCGGAAAAAAGTGAACTTGGCCGCGGGGTCCTCCCATCCCCTCTGGTCACTGGATATATAAGAGCGGAGCTTCTAGGAACGGCGAAGCCGTTACGTGGAGTTCACTGGCGACGAACGTGGCGGGTGCTACCCTTCCCATTGGCCGCCGAAGCCGACACCTAGAACTATAGGGACTGAGCTACGAGGAACGGCAAACCGTTCCGAGGAATGTGCTGGAGAAGGTGGGTGCGGTGTGCGCTATCCTTCCTCACCAGACGGCGAAGACGGCCCCGAGCACTTTGTGCACAAAGCTTCGAGGAACGACAAAGCCGTTCCGAAGAATATGCCGGCGAAGCAGACCGTAGCGTAGAATAGGGTTCGTTTTCCTCCCCTCCCCCCCTTCCCGAACCCGGTAATTTTGGGAACGGAGCTTCCAATGGGTGTTTCTGCGAAGCCAGCAGAAAATCCGTCTGTGAATACATTTTATGGAAAAATATAATACGTTTCATTGCCCTTGACGTAGTTTCGTGGGTTGAATAATGAAAATGATTAATATATATACTGTCAATATCATCAACTGATTTCTGGTAACAGATTGTTTTCATCCCTTCCTGTTAAAGAGATAAATGTTAAGCAATGCCAAAAATCACATAAATTTCGATTTATAAAAGATTCACAAAACATATATAGTACTTTCGGCGAACGAGTCCTTACGAAGGCGGCTACAACGGGTGCTACCATTCTCCCTGGACGGAAAAGGGATGTTTTGGACTCAATGCACAGAGCTTCGACGCATAACGAGGCCATTACGAAGATTTCGACGCCGAAGCCGATCGTGGCGTAGCCGAGGGTTCGTTTTGGCTCACCATTTGCGGTCAGATGATTGGTATAAAAAATTCTCTAGAAACACAAAAATAGACGGCGAAGCCGGATCCGGGGGTTCTAAGGGGGCGGAGCCCCCTAGCGAGCTACAGCGAGTCCCATCTATATACAGCCCTTGTGGTGACTGACTCATGGATACAAATTCCCGACCACTTCCAGAAGTGCTGGAGAGCTGAAATTTGGCACGCGTGCGGAGAACCCGAAATGATTCGGAGGAAAAATCCGAAAACCGGAAGTTTCCGCCACGTGTCGTCGCTAGGACGACAAAATGGCCGAAATCGCGCCTTTTCCGAGGACATTCTTTCTGTTTTTATTTTACTGCGCGCGAACCATGCGTGTTACATGTATCGTTATTGCATTTTTTGAAAGCTGATAATCGTGGTCACGTAATTATGTAATAGTATTAGTTTCTTTTTAACAAAATGGCTGCCAAAATGGCGTCTACATTTTGGTTTTTCGAAAATAATTTCATTCCTTCCGCTCCCCTCGCCTTAATTTCGAGTGTAGGATAACGAAAATGATTATTATATATGCTCCTAACATCGTCTACGAAATGTAGGCAACAATTTTCTTTCGTCGTCCTTGGTTACTCAGAAAAAATTAAAATATACCGAAAATTACCGAAAATTACGATTTCCAAAAGATTAACACAGGATTTTGTCAATTTTAACCTGATCGATTTCTTTCAAACTTAGTATTTGCATACACGTATGCATTGACTTTCAGAAAAAATAAACATTTAATAAATTATTTAATCTTTATAACGGCAAAAAAATGAAAATGGCGGGCACTACTAATTTTTTCCGGGGAGAGATTTATTTTTTATTGTATTACTCTCGAAATATGGATGCCATAGGGACAACTTCTCTTAGATATGATAGTAAATGGATGTGATCATATAACATCATCATCTTTAAACCCCCTGAAACCCCCTACAAAATTAAAATTTGCATATAAGTAGCCTTTTCGGGTATTTTTCGCCACAATCCCGCCGCTTTTCCAACCCTTACCACTCATCGCTACGGAATTGATATGGGCGATTGATGACCATTGGCAGTACAAACCTATAAACCCCCAGTAAACCCTCCTACACCCCAAAAAAATAAAATTTTTCACATAAGTCTACTTTTTGGGTACATTTCGTGACTACTCCACCGCTGGTTCTTACCCCAACGACTCATCCCTACGTAATTTCTGTGAACGGATGGTGACCGCAGGGAGTACACACATAAACCCCCGGTATCCCCGTGAAATCCCCCCAAATGTTAAATGTGCCATTAAGTCTCCTATTTGGGAACTTCTCGCAAACATTACGCCGCACTACCCGTCCCCTCTAAGCTCTAGATCCGGAATATTTGGTGAGGGCGAGCCACCGTAAACCATACGGGAAAAAATATCAGAAAACCCCCGATCACCTCTTGGAACCTCGCCGAAAAAAAAAATTTTAATGTCGCCTTTCCGAGTACTTTGTTACAATGCTTAGCCGGTGCCCCTTCTACTTATTAAAACCCCCGATAACCCCGTGAAACATCCCAAAACAATTCTCTAATAAGTAGCCTCTCCGGGTAAAGGAATCGTCAGCACTCCGCCACTGTTGCGGACCCCTAGGACTTATCGGCACGGAATTTATAAGGACGATTTGTTTCGTTCAACATAAGTATAAAGCCCCCGGTATTCCGTTGGAACCCCCCGCAAAAAAAATGAAAAACTTGCCATTAAGTGTTCTTTTATGGGTACTTGTCGCCACTATTACGCCGCATTACACTACCCTTTACAATCATCGCTACATGATCACTGTGGACGATCGGTGACCGCATGTATAACACATTAATACCCCCCAATCCCCCTGGGCACCCCTCTCGGTGGAGAAGACCATGTATTACGACTAAGCGGAGCAGCCGCGGGGGGCTCCTCATTCCCAAGGCGGTGAAGCCGCCCCACAACGAGCTTAAGTAACCCTCGGGCGGCAAAGCCGCCCCGACGTTCAAGCGGCGCAGCCGCTGTGGGCTCCCTCCACCCCTGGGCGGCAAAGCCGCCCCTTAAACGAATAACGGTGAAACAGTTCCGAAATGCCCTTGCCCTCTGGGCGGCTATGCCGACCCCAGCCGAGGAACGGCGAAGACGTTCTGAGAATTAAGCGGGGTAGCCCCGGCGGGGCACACTTAACCCCTGGGCGGCGAAGCCGCCTCTCAACGAGGAACGGCTTCGCCGAGGCCGCTTCCCTACCCCCTGGCCGGCGAAGCCGGCCCCTAGCCTTTTCTGGTGAGATTATTCAAACTAAAATTCTTCAAACGACCACAAATGTAAACGGCGAAGCCGGAACCGGGGTTTTTAAGGGGCGGAGCCCCTTAACGAGCGCGCGGAGCGTGCGAGTCCTATCTATATACAGCCCTTGTGGTGACTGACTGACTGATGGATACAAATTCCCGACCACTTCTAGAAGTGCTGGAGAGCTGAAATTTGGCTGGCGTGCGGGGAACCCGAAATGATCCGGAGGAAAAATCCGAAAACAGGAAGTTTCCGCCACGTGTCGTCGCAAGGACGACAAAATGGCCGAAATCGCGCTTTTTCCGGGGACCGTATTTCGGTTTTTATTTTACTGCGTGCAAACCGTGCGTGCCACACGGATTGTCAATGCATTTTTTGAAAGCTGGTAAATGTAGTAACGTAATTATGTTATGTTATAAGTTTCTTTTTAAGACATTTACTGCCAAAATGGCGTCCAAAA
Source organism: Ischnura elegans (assembly GCF_921293095.1). Classification (NCBI taxonomy): domain Eukaryota; kingdom Metazoa; phylum Arthropoda; class Insecta; order Odonata; family Coenagrionidae; genus Ischnura; species Ischnura elegans. The sequence goes on from NC_060250.1 coordinate 82,075,428, forward strand.
ATTGGTTTTTCGAAAAATATTTCATAACTTCCGCTCCCTTAGTCGTAATTACAGGTGTAGGATATTGAAAATTATTATTATATATGCTCATAACATAGTCTACGAAATGTAGGTAACGTTCTTCTTTCATCGTCCTTGGTTACTGAGAATAAAATTAAAATATTCCGAAAATCACCGAAAATTACGATTTTCAAAAGATTAACACAAGGTTTTGTCAATTTTAACTCAACCGATTTCTTTCAAACTTTGTTGTTACATACAGCTATGCATTGTCTTTCAGAAAACATAAACATTTTAATAATAATTTAATGGATTTAACCACGAAAAAATAAAAATGGCGGGCACTGCTAACATTTTTCAGGGACTGGTTTGCTTTTTATTGTATTACTTTCGAAATATGGATGTCATAGGGCACAATTCTTTTAGACATGACAGTAAATGAATGTGACCATATAGTACCGTCATCTTTTAACCCCCCGAAACCCCCTAAAAAATTAAAATTAGCATATAAGTAGCCTTGTCGGGTACCTTTCGTCACAATTCCGCCGCTTTTCCAATCCTTACCACTCATCGCTACGGAATTGATGTGGACGATTGATGACCGCTGGCAGTAAAAACCTATAAACCCCCGGTAAACCCACATACACCCCCCCCCCAAAAAAATAAAATTTTCAAATAAGTCTACTTTTTCGGTACTTTTCGTGACTATTCCACCGCCCCCAACGACTCATCCCCCCGAAATTTATGTGAATGGATGGTGACCGCCAGGAGTACACACATTTAAACCCCCGGTATCCCCGTGAAATCCCCCCCAAATGTAAAATGTGTCATTTAGTCTCCTATTTAGGAACTTCTCGCAAACATTACGCCGCACTACCCGTCCCCTCTGAGCTCTAGATCCGGAATATTTGGTGAGGGCGAGCCACCGTAAACCATACGGGAAAAAATACCAGAACACCCCCGATTACCTCCTGGAACATCGCCGAAAAAAAAAAACAAATTTAAACTCGCCTTTCCGAATAGTTTTCGACACAATTTAACCGGTGCCCCTACCACTTATTAAAACCCCCGATAACCCCGTGAAACCTCCCAAAAAATTTCTAATAAATAGCCTCTCCAGGGAAAAGAATCGTAAGACCACTCTTCCGGTCCCCTAGGACTTATCGGCACGGAATTTATGAGAACTTTTAGTGACCACTGGTTTAACACAAGTATAAAACCCCCGGTATTCCGTAGGAACCCCCCGAAAAAAAAATGAAAAACTTGCCATTAAGTCTTCTTTAATGGGTACTTGTCGCCACTATTAATCCGCATTGCACTACCTTTTACAATCATCGCTACATGATCACTGTGGACTTTTGGTGACCACATGCATAACACATTAAAATCCCCGAATCCCCCTGGGCACCCATCTCGGTGGGGAAGACCATTTATAAGGACTAGGCGGAGCAGCCGCGGGGGGGCTCCTCAACCCCAAGGCGGCGAAGCCGCCCCACAACGAGGAACTGGCGTAGGCGAGGGGGAGCTTCAGCAACCCCCGGGCGGCGTAGCCGCCCCGATGTTCAAGCGGCGCAACCGCTGTGGACTCCCCCCACCTCTGGGCGGCGAAGCCGCCCCTTAAACGAATGACGGTGAAACAGTTCCGAAATGCCCTCGCCCTCTGGCACACTAAACCCCCAGGCGGCGAAGCCGCCCTTCAGCGAGGAACGGCGAAGCCGTTCCGAGGAATGAGTGGGGCACCTCCCTACCCCCTGGCCGGCGAAGCCGGCCCCTAGCCGTGTTGAGATTATTCGAACTTCAAAAGTCTTCGAACGACCACAAATGTAGACGGCGAAGCCGGAACCGGGGTTTTAAGGGGCGGAGCCCCTTAACGAGCGCGCGGAGCGTGCGAGTGGCTCTTATATGTACAACTACCTGAATTTATTACTCAGCATCTTTAAGTGCGATTTTGGAGTTCATTTGTCGAAGATGAATTTGTCTCAGTTCTATCAATGTATTTCGGGTAAGAAGCGTCGAAGTTGTTTTGCTGATGACGTTTAGTAGTCTATGCTGGCCATCTTCAGATCAGGTCGGAGTGAAGTCTGAGTGAATCAGACCTGACCTGAAGATGTGGCCAGCATAGCCCACGAAACGTCATCTTGAGAACAACTTAGAACAGCTTACTCGAAATATATGGAGAGAACTCCAATCCTTCGTTGCGAAAGCCTCGAGCAGAAATGACTTTGCCTCAACCATGGTTTTTTAGTGTAGTGTAAAGCGTTTAGTGTAGAAGTTCTGACTGATAATTATAAAAAAACTGTTCCAATTCTGAACAACTCTATACATATTCTCCCATGACTTTCGAATTTCGAATGTAGCCTTCGCCATTAAAAAGGGTTGATTTCTGAAATCCTGACGCCCACGTAACGGAAGTGAAAATCACATCAGCTTGGGTTGAAAGGGATTGGAAGGATTGCTGGTGAATTGAACGTCATTGCACGGAATTTTTTCTCCGGCTGTTTGTAAGCTTTTAACGACGCACATAAATTTTTTTGGGCGGCGTGTTGCTCTCGTGCAGAGCACATTACCAAGTCGTGGTCTCACCAGAAGGGAATCCAAACAGTGTTGGGTTGGGAGATTCACCCTTGACTGCTTTTTAATTTAGAACGTCTCCCTGTAAACAGTGCAGACTTTTCGTTCAGAACGAGCCATTTTTATTCTTCGTTAATGCCTCTGAGGAAGTTTTTTCTATCTTCAGCCATGACACCATCTTCACGCGTTTCCAGATGGCCAGACGTTGCATTTTAAGCATTGGCTGCTGATATATTTTTAATAGCAAATTTGATGAGTAATTTCTTCCTGTGATATGAGTGGAATAATTCGTGGACAGCAAAGAGTATGGTGTAAATATCACTGAACTCAAAAAATGAAATGGTCATCTCGCTGCACTGTGCTCGGGATCTTTTGAAGCCAGTGCGAAGCTGCAATAGTCCGGTAACTCCCAATGCAGCGAACTACCATGTATTTTAAATGGCCAAATGACCAAAACTTGGATTGAATTGGGGAGCGGGTGTAACCATACCATTGTTATATTTCAGATGGTAAAAATGCGATTGTGATTTTTACTTCTATCGTTACCTTTGTCCAATCGTTGGAAAAATATAAATAGCCTCAAATAATTATAGACGTGGCATTGTTACTAAATCGTTCAATGTTTTTTCGAAAAAATTTTAACGAATGATGCATTCCTAATTTATGATGCATAATCAGCTTGCCGAAGAATCTGCTCATGATTATCCCGAAACCTGTAGGCAGAGGCAAAAAAATGAATTAGCCCTGAGTTCTCCATACTCATAATTGATTTTTTTAGTAGAAGTTACGAACAACGCCACTCTTGTTTCATCTATTCATTCATTTCCTTGCAGCCTTTCATCGGTGCCTGGCCCATTCGGCCTTTGCTATTCTGCGTCATTCCCCTTTCAACTCCCTTATTCTCAGCTCTAAATTAACTCTAAATCTTTTTACTAAAGTTTAATAAAGATATAACTTTATTCCACTTAGAAACAATTACAGCATTCCCTTTACAAAATCAGTTGAATATATAGGTACTCCATATGAACCTGTTTTTGGACTATCATCATACATTGTTTCACAGAACTGGTGCTATCGATAAATGATAAAAATTTTCTTTAATTAAATTCAGTGATTATTTTTATTTTGTTATCATTTTTGCATCTAGTTAGTATACACACACAGAAAACTACCACACATGATCACTAACTTACTTTCAGAAACACACAGTAATGACACACACACACAAAATACCTTAAATTGAGAACCTTTCTCAGTAAAAACTTCCTAGAAGCGCTTTAGCCATTTTTTGACATCAGGTGTGAATCCCCATCTTTTCTCCTTATTTTTCATATTGCTTGGCAAAATAAAAAATAATTTTGGCCCCAAGTATCGATGTGATTGGCGAACATTTTCAGTCGTTGTTCCAGGTATATCAAAGTTAGTCCTTATTCTGATGTGATAAGTTTTTCATCGAGTCTTTTGAATCCTATCTATATACAGCCCTTGTGGTGACTGACTGACTGATGGATACAAATTCCCGACCACTTCTAGAAGTGCTGGAGAGCTGAAATTTGGCTGGCGTGCGGGGAACCCGAAATGATCCGGAGGAAAAATCCGAAAACAGGAAGTTTCCGCCACGTGTCGTCGCAAGGACGACAAAATGGCCGAAATCGCGCTTTTTCCGGGGACCGTATTTCGGTTTTTATTTTACTGCGTGCAAACCGTGCGTGCCACACGGATTGTCAATGCATTTTTTGAAAGCTGGTAAATGTAGTAACGTAATTATGTTATGTTATAAGTTTCTTTTTAAGACATTTACTGCCAAAATGGCGTCCAAAAATTGGTTTTTCGAAAAATATTTCATAACTTCCGCTCCCTTAGTCGTAATTACAGGTGTAGGATATTGAAAATTATTATTATATATGCTCATAACATAGTCTACGAAATGTAGGTAACGTTCTTCTTTCATCGTCCTTGGTTACTGAGAATAAAATTAAAATATTCCGAAAATCACCGAAAATTACGATTTTCAAAAGATTAACACAAGGTTTTGTCAATTTTAACTCAACCGATTTCTTTCAAACTTTGTTGTTACATACAGCTATGCATTGTCTTTCAGAAAACATAAACATTTTAATAATAATTTAATGGATTTAACCACGAAAAAATAAAAATGGCGGGCACTGCTAACATTTTTCAGGGACTGGTTTGCTTTTTATTGTATTACTTTCGAAATATGGATGTCATAGGGCACAATTCTTTTAGACATGACAGTAAATGAATGTGACCATATAGTACCGTCATCTTTTAACCCCCCGAAACCCCCTAAAAAATTAAAATTAGCATATAAGTAGCCTTGTCGGGTACCTTTCGTCACAATTCCGCCGCTTTTCCAATCCTTACCACTCATCGCTACGGAATTGATGTGGACGATTGATGACCGCTGGCAGTAAAAACCTATAAACCCCCGGTAAACCCACATACACCCCCCCCCCAAAAAAATAAAATTTTCAAATAAGTCTACTTTTTCGGTACTTTTCGTGACTATTCCACCGCCCCCAACGACTCATCCCCCCGAAATTTATGTGAATGGATGGTGACCGCCAGGAGTACACACATTTAAACCCCCGGTATCCCCGTGAAATCCCCCCCAAATGTAAAATGTGTCATTTAGTCTCCTATTTAGGAACTTCTCGCAAACATTACGCCGCACTACCCGTCCCCTCTGAGCTCTAGATCCGGAATATTTGGTGAGGGCGAGCCACCGTAAACCATACGGGAAAAAATACCAGAACACCCCCGATTACCTCCTGGAACATCGCCGAAAAAAAAAAACAAATTTAAACTCGCCTTTCCGAATAGTTTTCGACACAATTTAACCGGTGCCCCTACCACTTATTAAAACCCCCGATAACCCCGTGAAACCTCCCAAAAAATTTCTAATAAATAGCCTCTCCAGGGAAAAGAATCGTAAGACCACTCTTCCGGTCCCCTAGGACTTATCGGCACGGAATTTATGAGAACTTTTAGTGACCACTGGTTTAACACAAGTATAAAACCCCCGGTATTCCGTAGGAACCCCCCGAAAAAAAAATGAAAAACTTGCCATTAAGTCTTCTTTAATGGGTACTTGTCGCCACTATTAATCCGCATTGCACTACCTTTTACAATCATCGCTACATGATCACTGTGGACTTTTGGTGACCACATGCATAACACATTAAAATCCCCGAATCCCCCTGGGCACCCATCTCGGTGGGGAAGACCATTTATAAGGACTAGGCGGAGCAGCCGCGGGGGGGCTCCTCAACCCCAAGGCGGCGAAGCCGCCCCACAACGAGGAACTGGCGTAGGCGAGGGGGAGCTTCAGCAACCCCCGGGCGGCGTAGCCGCCCCGATGTTCAAGCGGCGCAACCGCTGTGGACTCCCCCCACCTCTGGGCGGCGAAGCCGCCCCTTAAACGAATGACGGTGAAACAGTTCCGAAATGCCCTCGCCCTCTGGCACACTAAACCCCCAGGCGGCGAAGCCGCCCTTCAGCGAGGAACGGCGAAGCCGTTCCGAGGAATGAGTGGGGCACCTCCCTACCCCCTGGCCGGCGAAGCCGGCCCCTAGCCGTGTTGAGATTATTCGAACTTCAAAAGTCTTCGAACGACCACAAATGTAGACGGCGAAGCCGGAACCGGGGTTTTAAGGGGCGGAGCCCCTTAACGAGCGCGCGGAGCGTGCGAGTGATACTATTATATAGCTCAAAGGGCTTTATAATTGAAATGGTAACTTAATTTTCGGTGTTTTTTCTCTGAGATTACGTGTTCAAATTATAGCCTTTCTCCCATAGCGAGGGACACGATTTTAGTCCCGAAAATTGAGAATTATCTTATTCTCGCTATCGGCACGTGCACAGTAATATCAGTTTTGCCTAAATAATCCGAATTGATAATTGGGTAACATTTGAATAATTGTCGAGGAATTTATCAATTGGGTACAAGTCCTTGATGAAAATCTTAATTCGTTATTCTTTCAAACTTCGTTCTTTTTATTTTAAAGGGAATGTTACGCAACAATGCACCTTCTCTTGTTATTGAAATAGGATTTCCGAGTACTGAATTCAGCTCCTTGCGTGTCCATTTCCATGAAGTAGTCGATCAGGAGAAAGTTTAAACGGTCTCTTCGTTTCAGGCCAAGGGTGTACCACGAGGTGCATTCGAATCAGGCTGACGTTACTAGTCTCGCAATAGATGTATCGAAGAGAATTACGAGAGCGTTCGGATAGCAAAGGGGTGGACTGATCATGTGATCGCAACTGGCATGTAGCAACAGTAGATGGCAAGCGAAACAGCTCTCTGAGGAATCTTATTCTCAAGACTTAGGGTGAATGCCAATATTCGTGGTTTACCAATCGGTATCAAGCTTCCATAAATGCGGCGGGTCTAAGATCTGAAGGACATGGAATGGGCGATAAGATATACTTACCCCTTTTTGCCCTATTTTACCTGAAATGACTGCTTTGTTTTCCAATAAGCCCTCAAATTCAATCACATATTGAGTGATTTTTTCCCAGTAAAGGACTTAAATGAATTAGCCTAAGGTTTCCAAACCGGTTCAGGATCTGCATGTAGTAGGCCGACATTTCGTTGGCTATCCCATCATCTTCAGGGCTGATGATGAGCCATGAATCACTAATTGGTGATGAGAAATATGTGGTAAGAAACTTCATCAACCTCGAAGATGTTAAGATGTTGTTCCATTTCTTAAAATTTGGCGTTCTTCTCTCCATATATCCCGTGTGGATTTCCAATGCAATGATTAATGAGAACTAAGAAAATTCTTTGAAGTAGTAAATTTACGGAAAAGCTCTTGTCCCCTAACGTTGGCTCAACAGTCATTAGCGACTGTAGATCAAGTCATATACAGTGGAACTTGGTTATAACGACATCGGCTGTAACATCAACTCGGGTTTAACGTCATATTTTATACAGACCAGCCAAAATTGAACATTTTATGTTGTACGAAAACCCGTTTATATCGTCAACAAATATTGCGACGCTCGGATATAGCGTCAAAAATTTTGCTGTTCTTAGGTTGCAAAAGTGGTAGTGTGATTATATTATGTCCCAAAGTTCATAGAAACCATGTGTAGAAACATCAAAAGCCAAAACAGGTCACAAGCTGGACGTTGAGCAGGTGACGGGATGCAACTCTTTTGTGTAATTGGTGTCTGGAGGGAGCGGGGGCTGTCCCGAATATCTGGGTCTTATCTGTTCCCACCCCTACATCCTACAAGGTCACTGACACTGGCACACTGTATTGTATTGTTTGTTTCGTTAGTTACGGTAGATCATCAGTCACATCACTACCTTCCTCCGTGTGAGCATCGCGTATGTTGACAGTTGTTTTATACGTTTGTTTGTGCAATGTCAAGTTGCGGTGTCACTCAGATTTAAGGCTGCTTTTTTTATAACGTCACTCTGATATAATGTTAAAAATCTTCTGGTCCCTTTGATGACGTTATAACCAAGTTCAACTGTATTCGGTTCTTTTACCATACACATATTTCTTCTTATCGCCAATTTTGTTGAGAGATCGTAATTTGCACAACCGGGAAAATGCACACTCGTTCGATTCTTGGAATTTAGATCGCGCATGATTTCTTGGTAATTGATTATGAAAGCTACCGGGATGTTTGAACATGATAATGGTACGGGTTCCAGAAAAATTCAAGGTAAAAAAAGGCCTTCAGTGATCAAAGAAGTGAAGCAGGGAAAGATGAAAGCTCGGCGATGAGTGTAAACTAATTGTTGGTGGGGTTCTGAAGTTATCTGAAGCGTTGGAAAACAATTGTCATTACATCTACGAGGTACCGTGCAAGCTACCACCAGGGTGTATGGCGCGGGGTGATTCCACACCTGGCATGCAGCACTCATCCTAGCCGTAAACTGAAATGCGCTCGCTTGCCACAGACAAGCTAATGACAACGACATCTATATTCTAACGGTTCTGCAGGATTTATATCCAACCTAATCCTTGTGATCGTTTTTACCGCAATAAATCAGGCTCTCTAAAAATATCTTGAACATCAGGCGAAAAGTATTCTTTCAATTTGCAATACTTGCAATTTCCGCAAAAGATTTAATCTCTAAAAATTCCCTTCGATAGGTTAGACTTTCTCATTCTAAATTCCTAATTAATTTAGTTTCATTGCTATGTTTTATCTTAGCAAAATTTAACAACTCTCTCTACTCGCCTCTGTGTTCTATCTACATCCGAAACCTTTCCTTTTTCAATCACCCATCAGGTTACATCAAGCAAAAGTGTTTGTGAGGAAAAATTCGAAAAATCAAAAAATATAAGTTTTCTACATCTACAAATTACCCTGCGAGCCACCTCTAGGGTGTTTGGCAGGGGGTGATCAATCACCAGCATGCAGCATGCATTTGGACTCCCACATGCACACCACACCGTCCAAGAAACGTCCCGTATAATAACAAACTATACTACTATATGCTGTTAGAAATAGAATATAGAATAGAAATTCAGAAACATGCAGTAAGTTTTACATAGGTTAGTAGGCCACACTACAAGTCATGCAATCTATTTACGCGTTCTATTGCTGCCGTTATAATCTCTTATTGGTCGTGGAAAAAATGACATTCGGAATCTGTCTGTTCTGCAATCTATCTCTCTTATTTTATTTATATGATCTGATCTTCCGTAGTACGTTGGCGTCCGCAAGATATGGTTAACTTCGTCAGAAAAGACACTGCTCTTGAATTTATCTAAAAGGTTTAGTCTATTTTTCAATCTACGGTCCGACAGAGATTCCCATCCGAGTTTATGTAAGAGGTCAGTTACACTAACAAGACTATCGTAACGACCTTTCACATACCTGGCAGCTCTTCTTTGCACGCGTTCTAACTCTGTTATTAAGCCTTTTTCATGAGGGTCCCAAACACTGGCAGCGTATTCCAAATGTGGTCTAACGAGGGAAAAGTAGCTAATTTCTCTCACTTTGTCGTCGCACTTTCCTAATATTCTTTTAACAAAACCCATTTTACGATTAGCTTGACCGGTTATTTCTCGAATATGTTTATTCCACGATAGATCATTATTGAGTCTAACCCCTAGATATTTCACAGATTCAACTGCCTTTAACTGCGTGCCCCGAATGACATAGTTACGCTGTAGGGAGTTATTCTTCTTCCAGAAATTCATTACGACGCATTTTTCCAAATTTAATTCTAACTGCCAAGCATCGCACCAAGCTTGGATAGCAGCAAGGTCATTCGTTAGTTCATCTATATCTTTGCTGGAACGGATTTCTCTGTAAACTACAGCGTCGTCTGCAAATAATCGTAACTTACTCTGCACTACTTCGCCAATGTCGTTTATATAAAGAAGGAATAGGAGTGGGCCAATGACACTACCCTGAGGAACGCCAGAAGTGACTCTAACCTCATTGGAGACTGCACCGTCTAATACTACTCTTTGGACGCGGTCGCTCAAAAATTCTCTAATCCAGGAAATGACATCTTCGTCTAGACCATAAGATTTCAGTTTTATTATTAACTTTCCGTGGGGTACTTTATCAAATGCCTTTTTGAAATCAAGAAAAATCGCGTCTACTGGAATGTTGTCTTCCCCGGAGACTAAAATATCGTGGGCGAAAAGCGCTAACTGAGTTTCGCACGATCTGCTTTTCCTGAATCCATGTTGATTTCCCATTAATAAGTTTTGCGCGTCTAGGTGTTTCATTACCGAGCTGACTACGATGTGTTCAAGGACTTTGCAAGAGATGGACGTTAAAGATATCGGCCTGTAATTAGATGGCTGTTCCTTGTCTCCACTTTTAAATATAGGCGTTACATTAGCGATTTTCCAGTCATTAGGTACTTCGTGTTGCTTGATGGATTTACTGAATATTATCTGCAAGTAGGGGGCAAGTTCTGAGGCTAGTTCTTTATATACGCGAGAAGGGATTTCGTCTGGACCAGGTGATTTATTTGGACTAAGCGATTTCAATATATTTTCTATTCCGAGCGTACTAATGTCAATAGCTGGCATCTTATGTAGACAGGGATTGTCATCGGTCTCGGGTGAGTTTTCGGAAGGCTCCGTGAACACGCTCTTAAAGTAGAAATTTAATAAATTGGCTTTATCGTAACTGCTTGTCAACACATCTCCATTGTCGTTTCTCAGCGAACATACGGTAGATCGTTTACCTTGAACTTCCCTAACATATGACCAAAATGCTTTTGGGTTATCCTGTAACTGCTCTACTAGTGTTTTTCTTTTAAAATTCGTGAACGCATTCCTGAACGCTTCCTTTGTGGCAGCTTTAGTCATCCTATATTTTTTAATTATTAGCTCGCGTTCATTAGCGGATAAATCCGTGCTGACTTTTTTCATTTTAGCATGACACGCTCTCTGTCGCCTCAATGATTTTCTCACTTCCGCGTCGTACCATCTCGGTTCGCTGCCTTCTTTTACTATTTTACTAGGGATGTAGCTATTTATTCCCGAAGTTACGAGCGAAAGAAAAGCTTTCCAAGTATTCTCTACATTTAACTTTAATACTGATTCTTGAAACTCGGGGAAAGCATTTTTCATATGACTCTTAAACCCATCAAAATTAGCTCTTTTAAAAATGAAAACTTTACGCTCTTTTTTAAAGTTTACAGCGGTATTTAGAGAAAACTTTGCAGTTACTACCCTATGGTCACTTATTCCTTCGACAGTGCCAACGTTTATTACCTGATGTGGTATATTTGTCGCTAATAAATCAAGAATATTTTCTCCTCTGTTTGGTGCGGATGCTATTTGAAACAATGAATTAGATGTGACAGTGTGTAATAAAGCCTCGCAGATCACTTTATCCCTCCCACCAGGAATGAAGCTATAAGTCTCCCAATCTATAGAAGGTACGTTGAAATCTCCACCCACAATCAAGTTTCTTTCAGGATACTTGGATGCTACGCTGTTTATTTGATTTTGAAAATCCAACATTGACGTTATATCTGAGTTAGGTGGTCTGTAATACGAACATAATAAAATAGTTTTGAATTTTGGACATTTAATTAAACACCACACAGATTCAACGCTGGTCTCAGTTACGGTTATCGCTTGGCTGACGATTGAATTCTTTACAGCTATAAAAACTCCGCCCCCAACTCGATTAATTCTATCTTTCCGATAAACAGTGAACGATTTTGGGAAGATCTCATTGTCTGAATCATCATCTGTTAGCCAACTTTCTGTTCCAAAAATGACGTTACACTTCGTACTATGAATTAAATGGTGGAATTCGGGAATCTTATTTCTTAAACTACGGCAATTAACCACAGCCACGATTAAAACTTCGGAAGTAGTAATATTGCGATTCGGGAATAATTCTGATTTGCTTTTGTCGAATAGACTATTCACAGGCTCTATACCGCTGATAAATGGAAATGCATGTCTTATTGACACACTATCAAAATGACTTGAGCCTTGACTGCCTTTGAACGTGTTGCTCGACTGACGCTTCTCGTGCTTAAATGTAATACCTGAAACGCTGATTTTTCTCTCTACTTCTCTATTCTCATTTCTGGAAGAATCTTTGTCTGTGAAAAGTTTTGAACTTACCCCTTTATTTTTCAACCCACTAATATATCTACACTCTGCCCTACTCTCTACTCTAAAAAAGACCTACAGTGCTCAAATATGCTACTCGCTACACGACTAGCCGACTCGGCCGTGTAATGGACTCCCGAACGGTTCAGAGGGATCCGACACGATCGGATTGCCGGCCTAAGGTCCACGAAGGAGGCTCCGATGTCCGTGCAGAAACGACGCAGCCTCTGGTTTATGCCTCAACTGCAAGTTATTCTGTTTTCACTTTAACCATGTTCAAAACCTTTCGCCAAAACAAAACGAAAAAAAATATTTTATGATAACATTGTATATTGATGCGAAACATAGGCGAAATTATTAGCACTGAAGAGGTTTCTGGCAGAGGAGAAGAACGTTGGTCGTTACTACAATTGATGTGGGACACCCAAAATAACTTCAATAACATATTTTCATTTGTACAAACTTATCGCGTCTCCATCAGCATAGTAATACCCTGCGAGCCACCACTAGCCTCCCCCCTTACAACATGTTTTGCATGTCCTAGCTTCATGGGCTGCCTTCACAAATTGTTAACAAATTTTGCTTTTGCATAAATGTGGAAGTGAGGAATATGCGAATGCTGGATTTTTGGGGACAGAGCGTTTGTGGCGCCTTCTCTCGCTTGAATGGTGACATTTAATAGATCCACGCTTTTTGGATGTATGTCTTCGAAATTAACTTGATCGGCTGGGTATTGGTATAAATTGGTCTCATTCCGATAATAAAAAAAGCTGTTTTATTTTTTTTAAGTATGTTGGGTCCAAACCTTCATAATCAGAAAGGGAAAAGCTACAATTTTAGGGCAAGGATCAAAATACGAAAAATCAGCGATATTTCACAAGTTCATCCGTCATTAATTTCTCTCCATTACGTAAATATTCTAGACGACGTTAGCTGCTGCATGCTGGTGATTGATCACCCCCTGCCAAACACCCTAGAGGTGGCTCGCAGGGTATTATGTAGATGTAGAAGTATTGTTGAGAGTGAAAGAGCGTACCCTCCGTCTATTTCATCCATTAAAACGATATTGTAAGTGTTTTATTTCCCTTTTTAAGCAACTTAAGGACCCAATACTCGAAAACATGTGACACAAACATGTTCCCACCCCCCTCCCAAACCCGCTTGATGAACTCAAGCGACAATCGACTCTTTATATATAGATGTAGGGGGTTTGGCAGGGCGTGACCAATCACCAGCATGCAGCAGGATCCACTTCTGACCCCGCCCATTTCCTTTCCTACCATTTTTAATGAAAGAAATGGGTAATGCGTTTTTGTCAGATATTAGCTGCTGGCATGTGGATTAACGTGGTTCCCACTGTCAAGTAATCCCGAGGGTTGACGCGCGACGTTTCCTGTTATCAGTGAAGTCTTATTTGCGCTGCCCCCGCTTATCGATGTGCAGTAGATGGGTGAATGAAATACGTCAGCGGGAATCCACGACTATTGGATTCATCGCTCGCAAACAGCTGTCATTGGGACTCTGGGGTAGGCATGCGTCATGCGGAATCAAAGGAGGAAGAACACGAGGACGGAGGGGTCGCTGAGGTCCGCGGCAGGTGCTTTGCCTTATTGTGAGTCACGGGCGGGAGCGACCTTCGTTCCCCTCTCTGCTTTACCTCTTGCCAACGAATGCCGAGTGATTTCCTTACGCACACGGCAACTCGTAAGCCTCCCATGTGGTCTAGTGGCTAGGATATCTGGCTTTCACCCAGAAGGCCCGGGTTCGATTCCCGGCATGGGAACGTTTTTTGTCGACGGATTAAAATCCGCGTAGGCCTCAAACAGTACTACGCGAGAGCTACTAATTCTAATCTTGTATGAATCCATTTAGCGCTGGGTTTAATCTTTCAAAGTATGGAATTTGTCGATTAAATTATTTAAAACTCTATTTAATATTAACTTGAATTACTTTAGTCCTTTTATAAAATTATTTTAATCCTAAAACGGTTATACGCAAGGACCACACATTATAATCTTGCCAAAATCCATTTAGCATTGAGTTTAATCTGCTATAGTTTCAAAATATGAAATTTGCCATTTAAATTATTTTAGTTCATTAACAACCGACACGAAACTGTCATTTGGAGCACTGAAATTGGTGTGCCAAATAATTTCCGCGGAACCGTTAGAGAGCTGGATCGAAGCGCTTATGTTATTTTACGAATGGCTCTGTAGGTAGGATATTAGGCACATACCCGATAAAACTCGGAATTGAGTCCGTATAATATTTTTCCACGGTTAAAATTTAGAAAGTCCTTCAGTAACTCTACGCTAGGGAGGGGCACAAAATCTATACGCTGTGGATTGTGTGCAGAAAAAGTTACTGAGGACTCATATTATTTTTCTTTGTCGCATAAAATTTACGTTAAGTTTTATAAATTCTGTTGTTATTTGTGTGCTCAATTGGATGTTACACCGCTCCTTTCCCTACCTATCCTTTAGAATATATTTCTACGTATACATTTAACCTGCAAGCCACCTATAGAGATGTTTGGCAGGGGGTGAGCCGTCACCAACATCCACCATGCACAACACCATCCATGTGGATTAAATTTATTTACTTCCACGATCATGCTCTAAGCAACATAAACGACACAAATAACACATACGCTATGTGTTATTTTTCTATATCCTACTATTGAAGGCAATCTTTCTATGAGCCTAAAACGTTCTGTCAGAAATACTAGGAAAATTCAGAAACATGCTTTCAGGATATACATAAATTACTAAGCTACAATACAAGTCAACTTGCCTATTTCTACGTGATAAGTGTAATCAGTATCCTATGAAACGGAGGGCATATAAAAAAATTTACCATCAACAAAATTCACGAATTCATGTTTAACTATGTGGTATTCAATTTTAAGGTCTCTTGAATGAATATCTATTACTTATATCACTTCTCTTTTAAATAAAGCGACCCGGGTTTCGATGAATAATTATCAGGAGTAAATTATTAGCTTTTAATCTCATTAAGTTAATGATAATAATTGAGGGGGTGAGGAGTGAGGTGGAGTTCAAGTGATTTTTTTTTCTAAGCATAGTTAGGCACAGAAATGAGGTAATGATAACAAACGAGATCAACGAGGTAGTGTATTTGATATTCACTCGATGTCAGCACAGAACAGAGACTCAATCGTGTCCCTCGGTCACCAAGTTTTTGTATATTTCTTCTATCAGTTCCTGCATCTCTGTTTTGAAATAAATCACTCATACCCCAATGTTTCTCACCCCTTCAATTTAATAATTATTTAAAGAATTAAATAGCTAATAATTTACGCCTGATGGTTATGATTATTAATCAAAACCTGGGTCGCTTCATTGAAACCTTTGTGGTGTATGCCCATTTATGTTATGGGCACGAGATTTCGTCCTTTACGGACACCACTTCTCCGCTGAATATATCCCGTTCCCCGCACTGAAGGGGAATCTAGTTTGAGCGACCGAGTCCCAATCCACGGTTATGCGGATGCGGTTATTCCGCTACTATTTGTAGCTACAAAATGTGGTAGCTGTACCTATTACGGTTGACGGAAATTTTTATAATTAAGATCAGACAATTATTTGGCAAAAATGTCCAGTTCGCAGGGAGAAGGCATGGTTCTGAGGGTCAGACTGCAAAGTGTCAAAAGAGAAGTGGTATGGGTAATAGATATTTATCCAAGAAACTGACCATAAACACTTTGTGGGGACATAACTGCGAGTAATATGTCAACAGCAAGAATAACAATTAATGCGCCGCACATCCGCTCCGCCCACGAGACGGGATTCGCCTTTCGGCGAGGTCCTCCGAGGGTTTCATTCCGAGAGATGACAGAAATTTCCCGCGGCGCGCGTCTCTTCCGTCGCATCGCCAATGATGTGTGTTTGCTCGAGGGAGGATATATACCCTGCAGCCATGTGTGAGCTTGAACAGGGAACACGTGGGCCGCACTAAATCTTCGCGACGACCCATCTTCGGGCCAGTTGGCACCGAGCGTGTGGGAGGCATGGGAAGACTTCCTGGATCGGAATTGGATTCCTCATGTCCCATTAAAGAAATCCAAAGTGATAGCAACTGCTATTACTAGGTTCTTGATAGATTTGGGGAGTAACTGAGTTACCGGTAGCGATTACATTTCATTTACTTTTTTCTTATGAAATCGTTTCTGGCTTGTCGTGGTGGAAATGCGAGACACCACGATAAAATATATTCAACAAATGGTAGTTTCCACAATTTAGTACATAGCTCCACTCCGTGTAATGGTTTCTGCACTCTGTGTTATTTTAAATGTATTGACCAACGACAATTCTTTTGATTTACGTATGAAGAATACCTTGGAAATGGCATAAGAGTGTCGAAACCATGATAGGGAGTGGAGTTAAATAGAAAAGTGTGTAAATTACTATTTTTGTATATATTTTACCATGGATAATTTTGGATTGTTATCGCTATTTTTTTTAAAAATTCTCATGTTTAATTAATTTCTTGCTCAAAATTTTATGAAAGTAATCGTTACTTTTCGCCGCTTACCTTACCGGAGCACGTAGTTCAAAAAGCCCCACCACCTTGCGAACTATTGTATGCCCTCGCGCATAACTTTGCCAAGTGGCGATAATGAGCACTAAAGTCGCAGTCCTAACGATTGTAGGATATGAGAACCTATAATGTTATCAAAGGGGCCTTTCAAGTATTACCTAAGACTATTTATATCATTTCTGACTCACTACACCAACTACGTTATAAATTCAAATTACCGTAATTTTTTTTACAGCAATTAGAGTTTTTAAACGCGATAATTGAATATGCATTGACATTTGGCCCCAGAAACCACATTTTTCTATCAGATTGTGTTTTTTACCTTTGTGTCCTGAATTTACTAAATGGTTTTTAAAGGAGAATGTCTTAACCAAAGAAGAATTAATCTGTAATTGAAGTATGAAGTACTCGTGCCTTTTGGTCCAGGGGAATTTTTTATTGCGATAATTAATGTGACTTTCACCGTCGTTCACGAGTCAGGATTGAAATATTACACACCTTCCCTTAACTTTCCGAGCTTACGTGGCTCTCGCTTCCTGATATCCGATGACAAATCCGCGGTTCATTACGCCTTATTTGCGCCACGCACGTCGCTGCTGTCCGTAGAAATTATAATCATTCCTCTCAGGATACAAGCGTTCACGCTTTCTCGATTTTCACGTGAGGCGCTTCGAGTGTTCGCTAGCTATTATCCTCGGCCGCTCTTCGGAAAATCGTGCTAATTTATACCGTTGGCCAGGCAGAGTGCGGCCTCGCATGCGTGGAGACAGACTCTTCAGCGTCGCCTTGCATGCCATATGTGGATATTGCGTGCGCAATTGGAGTGGAAACAATTTATTTTATTTTCATTTCCCTCATTAGTAAGAATTCTTTTCATTTATATTTGTATTGAATTCTAGAATGACCTATAATTCTAGAAATCACCCTCAGCTTTAAGGACAAGGCAGAGCGGAATAAGATCGCAGACTTCCTTTGCGAACTAGTTTAATAAACTCTTCTTGGGTTCTCCACTGACGAGTCAAATTTTCCATGGCCGACTCGCACATCGTCTTCAGGGAATACGGATGATTTTTATTTTTGTATCATACCGATTTTCATTTTATGTACACGTAGATACAAATTTCTGAAGAAAGGAAAGTTTGAATGCTTTCAAATGTTAATATGTATCTCTTTTTTTTCGATTGACTTGGCTACCATCCTCAGGAAGGTGAAAAGATAATACACCGGTACAAAAATTTGCTAAATTAAAGCTCAAAAAATGTTCCATTCGAAGCTTATTCAAAGCTTATTACCTGTTATACTTCGTGAAACACAAAGGTAATGGTAATAAAATCACTCATTACATAAAATAATCAGGTTACATTCACTTACTGCTCTGGTGTTGTTTTTGTCGTTCGCGGTGAAATGTATTTCGGTATCTCAATACTCCGGCATCAATTTTTAAAAATTGATAACCATAATCCAATTTAACGTATTAAGTGGAATCACCATATTTTGTTGGAGAATGTTATAGCTTGCCTTAAGTTATAATCCACTCCGATTTCGCTTTTCGCCATCGGTCCGTCGCATAGCCATTATCTCAGCGTTCAAGAGATTACAAATCTTATCTTGGATATCTTCAAATGTTTCCTCGAAAAAATAACCATTTTTGAAGGTTCTTAAGACTGTGCGTGTCAAACATACGTGCCATGAATAACTTACTCCATTTCATGAAAATGGAATTTGCCTGTATTCGACGTAATTCCTGTGCAACGATGTGTTCTTCGTCCTAATATCTGTTACATTTATTTATAGTCTTCAATTTTCATGGTATTATATGAGCTAACAATTCTATGTTGAGGTATATACCTTAAGATTTTCATGCCTTTTGTTTAAATATGCGCACTTATTTCCGCTTCAAAACATTGACGTCTGTTTGAGAAAACTTCACTCTTTAGATGAACGAACTTGATAATGTCGCCGTTTTAAACCATTTACTGCAGTATTAGATCTCAATTTTATGTCATTTTGTGTCGTTTGATTCCATTAGTTTCCTGAGTTATGAAAATATTCATGTACAAGTAAGTGTGCGAATTGGGTATTGTGTCTGTTGTTCGAGTCACAACTCAAACACAAGGTTAGATTCAGCATAAAACCATGTAAGAAGGTGAAAAAGAAAGGAATTAAAACTGGGAAAATAATAGCGTATTATCCCAATCATGAAAAATCTATCTCCCAACTCTAAAACATGCAATAATACCCAAGTTTAGTTTTCAATACTGACTCGTAGGTTAGCAAATACTACAGAAACTGGGTTTACCTTTATTTTTTCCCTGGGAAATTTGCAAAGATAGAGGAAAAAGGATACAGGAGTAAGTACATCAGGATTGGAATTGCGTTTGCAAAGGAGGTGTTCATGGACAGGAAGAGCTCATGAGTGGGTCGTTATGTAGGCGTTTGAGATGTGGGTGTGGAGAATAATGGACAAGATGAAGTGGATGGAGAGATGAAAGAACGACGAAATGCTGGACATGGTGGGTGAGGAGAGGCAGCTTGTTGATGAGATATGGAGAAGGCAAAAGATATAGATGGAGGGAGTACTTAGCGGGGTGGGGATGTTGAAAACAGGGTTAGAGGGAAGAATGTTAGGTAAACAAGGTATAGGATATGGAATTGCTGATAGGTGATAGAATTGAATTTTTAGATATAATGAAAGGGAGTAGGCCTTATTGTGAATTGAAGAGGAAAGTCCATGAAGACTGCCAGAATGCTACTAAAATACTCCAAACCTACCTTAATTAGTAGAAAAGTTAAATAATAACTGTCTGTTTTTAGTACCACACAGGGAAAAAATCTTAGGATTGATTTGGTGTAGCTCATCACTCTTAGCAGCTCACTTTTTCATATTTACGTATTGCTTCTTTTTTAAGATCCTATTAAGTAGTACTCTATAATTAAGCCGAGATCTTAATTTAAAAACCTTTCCGCCTTCCCCCCTTCGTCGATTATTTCATCAGACTGTCATGCTTCATAATGAGGTCAATTTTTGTCGTACCTACTTCTCCTTCAGGTGGTGTTCGGGTTCGTGTGGCGGCTAGTGTTGGCCTCCCATCCCGTGGGCCCTGGTTAAAATCCAGGCAGTGGCAGAGATTTTTCAGAGACTGCACGAATCCTGCTTGAATGCCTTGTGGAGGGCACTTCAAGTGCAGTGCTCCGTCCGTCGGATGGGATATTAAGCCGAGATCCCAAATGCGCGTTTCATTAAAAGTAGGCCAATGCCGACGCCGGATTTCTCTCCGCCCTTTTCTCCCTGTCTTCCCTTACGGCGCAAATGACATTGGCTGTCGGTCGCCTCCTCCAAATGTCATTGATCTTACTTCTCCAGCTGCTCAAATGATTTCTTTTTCTTCCTCTTTCCTCAGCAATTCCTCATTACTCTCTCCGTCGTTCCACTTGATCTTCAACTTTTTTAAATCGACACTTAGTGTGTTATCTGCTGGCCATTTACTGATGTACCTACCTTCTGCCGTTAGTATATATTCCCCCTTCTCTCTTATCTAAATGGATTTCATTGTTTCCCATTCCCCATGCATACCTGATTATCTCCCTATAATCTTCTCCTTCAACATGCAATTGCATCACATGAGCAACGAAGTCTTTTTTTCCTTATCCAACTCGATTCCCCGCGTGGCTCCGACTGTAGCTTTAACTTCCGATTGTGGAACATTATGGAATTACCTTGACAGGTGGAACGGAACCCTTAGGACGGGCTCGCGGGGTACACTCCTGGGGCAGGGACTGTAAGCGTTAGCTTTTCTCCTCTACCACCAGAAGGGGAAGGACGGGAAGGATCAAGGAAAGGAGGCGCCGCCGCGATGAGAGCCCGACGACGCCTCCAGGGGAAGGACGGGGAAGGAAGGGAGAGGACGAGGAATCCTGCTCCGTCACAAGGCGGGCAGGTCCTACCATCAGCGAAACCAAGCATACGCTATTAATATTCTACCAATTATAGTAGATTTTCCTATGAGGAAGAAAAATCTATCGATCGAATCGGTAGATTGAATTACCTTGACAGGGCGAATCTTATGAATTTTATTGATACGGCGTTTTTAAAGATGGGAAGGATATTGATTTTTTTTCACGAATGATCTTAGATTTTCCCGGCGTATCAGGTGCAGAAAGGATCCTCGGGTTCTCCACCGGGTAATTGGCTGCATATCTCCCGTCATTTCGAATAACAATCTGTTCTTCATCCTCAAGGAATCTTCTGAAGGTAATTTCCTGAGGATGAAGAACAAGTCTTTCTTCTAAACGTCGGGAGACATGTAGCCAATTACCCGGTGGTTTACCCGTGAATCCTTTATAGTTTTTCACGCATTACCCGCCATCAAGTACTCTGCCATGTGTCTATAATGTCAGAAATCAGGGTGATTGTAGGCTGTCAGATAGTCTGAAAAATGCACGTAGAAGTAGAAGTCTTCATTACCTTCACTATTTGCTCGGATCATGGTGTTGTACATTCCTTTAACTTCTGAAATTGCATGAGAAGTGCGGGGTTCGATTCCCTCTTCTTCCCGGGGATAGTATACACTAGTGATGGGTCGATCATGAACGATTCGATCAAAAAGATTGAATCACTAGGTGAATCAAATGACTCATGATTCATTTCGTTAAACAAGTCGATCATCAATCATCAATCACTCCGACTTCCGGTTTCATATCAATCATCTCGGTTTCCGGTTTATTTCAAAATTTGGAACGATCGATGCTTGATCTCTTTTCCTCAGGGCAGAAATAGTTGTGAGAAAATTAAATACTATGTTATGAAGAACTGAATACTTGTGTAATCTTTTTCTTAAATGTTTTCCAGCAGTTATCAGTATTAATGACACCAATACACGTAAAAGGAAAATATTACGAAGATGACTCGTAAGATGACTCCTGTAGGAGAACGTTAAGAAGTAGAAGTTAAAGCTGGTTACATTTTATTGTGCCGTTCATAAAATTATCCTGCAGATCAGATTCATGCATAGTGTGTGGTGTATTTTGTGTTATATTTTGATCAACTATAGTTAGAAATTATTTTATAAGTGTTAAGAAACTGTGACAGTTTTGCCTTCCCAAATATTTTCATGACACTACTTCCTTCATTTTTGCAATCTAATTTACTTATCTAGGAATTCACAATCAAAATAGTATATGAAATGAAAATAAGGATAGCAATCAGCGTTACCAATGCTCTTCGCAGATGAGGCAATATTTATTCGATTATTCAAAGTGATTTATTACATCCATTGATTGAGTCTTTTCGATCTTGATTCCTTTTGAGTCTTTTCAATCATGACTCCTTTGAGTCTTTTCAATCATGACTCCTTTGAGTCTTTTCGATCTTGATTCCTTTGAGTCTTTTCGATCTTGATTCATTTGAGTCTTTTCGATCATAGTGCTTGAATCAATTGATTGAATCACTTATGTGACTCGAGTCAAAATGATTGAATCACTAAAATGATCGACTTTGCCCATCACTAGTATACACTGCGTCAATGTTTCCCTGTTCTCATTGAATTAGACGTGTCTGTGTTAAACCATACCGGTACCCCTCACTACCATAGCAACAAGCCATGTTAGGAAGTGTTCATATTTTATCTAATGAAAAGTTGCTTTAGATCTGTTAGAAGTTAAGAAAATGTAAAAAAATTAGAGCGGCCCGATGGCTTGGATTATTATGAATTGACCGGAGCTCAACGTTTACTTCTTTCTTCTGTCTGCATGCGCTTTGAACTCGTTGAGTTATAATCACTTCACTCGATAGGAAATCCACGGCAAACTGCAAATCTCTAAATATCTATGCAGCTTCATACGGCTGTGTGGTGATAATGATTTCGGAACCAGCTAAATGCATTGTAAAGCGTATTGAAGACCCATGGGCCCATGTATTTTTAAATGGAAAACGCGGATAGTTCGTATGTTTGCAAATTGTTTTTTGAAGTGTATGAAATGCCGCACTTACGCACAGCGATCTACCGTCTAATTCACAGGCCAATCCGAAATAAATGATAGTAAAACACATATTACCATAGGCAATATTTTTTCATTATTTATTCAAATATATCCAGTGGAAATATTGCAATGTTTCATTTGACTAATATTAAGAACTTCAACCACATCCTGACGTATATAATACCAACTGTCATACTCAGTTTTTCATTAGCTTTTCATGCACTATTTTGGCTTCTCTCGGAAACGGGATATCGTCATTGGTGTCAGAAGTAGACCGTGTCAAAGTCGGTATTGAAATCAGCATAATCGATATTGTAGTCCACTAATTAACATTGGAAAAATCGGCAATCGAGCCAGCCTCCTCAAAATTTTCTCCCCTCCCATCCGCCTCCGTGATTGGCTTTAGGTACGATTAAAGACGAAAAACTCGCTATTAACTCCTTGTTTGCGACATTCGATTCTGGCTGATGATGTAGGGACGATACGAACGCCTAAATCCTGCCAAATACCATGAATAAATAATTCCGTTCGTGTCAGTTAAACGATAAAATTTTCTCCCTCATTTATCGTCATCTCAAATTCCTTTCGCTGTAATTGCGTTCTCAAAGAGCAGCGGCTCGGCAGTGCGTAGTTCCTCACATTTAATTTCATGCATTAAGGTAGATACCATGATATCAGCGTGGTCATTGACGGTTTCTTCCCCTTCCTCCAGATCATCCACATGGGATATCACGCGTCGTAATTCCTTTTCCCGGAAACGAAGCCCGTCTTGACTAACCGAAGACTTCGTATTACGAAATTATTCTTGTTCTGGATGTTAATCCAAGGACATCTAAACAACTCCTTTGCGGAATCGATGATGTATTCATGTGATTGTCCTTATCGTTTATTAATGCAGATGCTCAAATTTTGTGAGGGAAAGAAGTGGTTGATAAATACTAAAACTGATACCAGTCGAGATATCAGTTGACAACCTCATGTTATTTTCGCGGTCGTAAATTAGCTTATCCGTCATCTCAGGGCGGCTCTTGAATGGTCCATAAATATTTTTGTGATGATTCGCCGTTTTAATTGGCCCTGGGGTCGTGGGATTTTGTTGCACAGAGGAATTATGTGGAACGGGGTAATTTTAGTCGCTTCGCTGGGAGCTTCCTTCATTACGGGAGATGAGTATAATTAAGGATCGTAGATTATGGGAGGGGAAGATGCAAGCGCATTTGAGATAAACCTCCCAGAAGAATCAAATGCTTTGAAGTCGGCGAGACTTAGTGGACGTTTAGTTCATCTAGCATGATGGATTACACATTTGTGCTTCAACTCGCCTATTCTTCGAAAAAAAAGCTTTCATACTGTACTTGCAATTTGAAAATGTTGATTTATAAGTCACTGAAATCGATGGGATAAAAGTTGAGAGATTGTACTTAATTTATTTTTCCTGAAAGTATTTACGGCAGAGGATTTTTACCTTTCCTTTGTAGCGTAAACAGAGGGACAAATTTTGGAGAAGAACGCTAGCTGGGCAGAGAGAAACGGGAATAACCGTGTTGGTCTTTGCACGGAATCCTCAATAAATCGATCTTTTGAGGATATGTACCCAATGGAGAGGCAGGGAATTTTAAATAATATTCACTTATTAAAGTTGTCAAAACTTTCGCGGTCCATGTATTGCCAATTAATAAAACTTTTGGATTAATCCGCGTCTTGTGGCTTCAAAATCTATGTTTCTTGCCCTCTGCTGGGGACCTCTTCAGGACTAGTAGTCATGACATATTAGTCCTGAAGAGGTTCCCGGCATAGGGTAAGAAACGTTGACTTTGAATCCACAAGACGCGGGTTAACCCAGAGGTTTCATTAATTGACAACATTCTTTTCGCTAATTTTTCCCATGTTCGTCAATGTGTTTACCCTCGCATCGAGGCCTGCTGGTGCGGAATTGTGTTGAAGCAACTGTGACAAATTCATACAGTCGCAAAGTTGCAAAATAGCCTCGAAAATTTCTGCTGAAACGCGAAAAACATGTAGGTGACCAGTGCCATTCCTTCGGATCACCCGACTTCACGTTTCGACCAATGTCATCATAGCATGAAATTGGTGGACGCAGCATCTGTCGGAACTCCTTCAAATTAGCAAGACTCACACATTTGCGAATTTTATTTTGCTTACATGCTATGAAACTGTTTTAGACGTATTTCCGTCTTTAAAATTTATGCTGCCTCGACGCTGTTAGAAGCTTTGCTCGTTCAAACTTAAGAGAAGGAAGGAAGAGGGTGACCACAATTGGTCCAGTGTGTAGAGCATCTTTATTATTCTTGGTTATAAGATTTACACGATGAAATAAATTTACTTCAATTGCGAACGGTTTTTTTACGATTGGTGAGTCCATATGAGGTCACTGGTAAACAAAGCCTGTCGTCAATGAGGTATTTATTATAGTCTTTAAAAACACTTATTTTACCCAATGCACTCAGATTTCTAGAGTTAGCTATTTAGATTTTAGATTTTTAGTTATTTTCAGTAGCTTTTGCCGCTTGAACAATTGCTGGATGAATCCGAACTTTGATAGCTTAAACTAAACCCCCCTTTTGCAATACCTTGCCCAAACACCTCCATTTTTAGCCCTTAAACGAAAACAATTCCTCAATGCCAACATAAAAACACTTTCTTGCATTATTTGAGACTTCTATCTGACTTGAAATTCATAGAACTACGGCATAAGCGGATACTGTCATAGTTACGTACGAGCATAATGATGAAGTGTTGGAGGACCTTAGACCACTACATTTCCAGATCCGATAAATTAAGAGAAATATTTTAACGATCGGATATGTTTGGGAATTCCTTTTTTCCTCGCACGATTAAGGACCACAATAAACTCTAGGCGTAATTTCGTTTGAGCATTTCCTTTTATATGTTAACGGCTGGTGTCCTAGCACCCCAGCCACGAGCTTTCAGGAGGGCTTGCGGGCACCTAAATAGATATCAGTGTTACCTTGGGAAGTATTAACGAAGTATCCAGATGTATTATAGTGTAGTGGATCAGCAGACCAAAGATATTTTCCCTTTACTGGAAGTCCATGAGGGGAGGGAAGACGGCCGGAATGCTTCCTGAAGTTCCATGTAAACCTACCTTAATCGGTGGAGTACTCTAATAAATAAATAATAATATTAGTTATTTCTTTGCCTCTCACGTTTACCCCTTCCCTCCTTCCTACACCTACGCGAAAACTTTTGATAGCATTCCGTTATTTCGCTCTTGACACCCGCTTATCGAGAAATCGTTCACCTTAGAGGGAATGCCGTCGAGGTCTTCATCCGATTTCGATGTAGTCTGTTAATTTTTTTCAGCGAGAGTGTTTTTTTCTTCCATTTTGCTTAGCTAAGGCTTTTCCTCCAATGTAGCTAACTCATCCATCTCTCTTTCCTCATAACTATGAGCATTATGAGCTCGCGCGTGTATTGCCGTCGCGGAACCATCGCCCCCGAGATGACCGCGAGGGGGCGGTGGTGGGTGTGATTGTATGTGGGGGCGGAGTGCTGGGTGTGGGCGGGGGTGGAGAGGAGGGTAGCCCGCTATGCGGCCCCGAATCGCAGCCGGCAGGTCGTGACAGCGCTCTGCCGCCGCAGCGCCGCGCCGGCCCGAGTCTTCGCGACCACTTAGCCGTTCCCCTCAGGCATTCGTCTAGAAGCACGGTAAGTCTCTTCTCCTTGGGAAGGAAGCGTGGGAGGACGATTATCGTGCGAGGATTACGAGATCGCGTGCAAAGTCCCTCCCCTCCTCCAACACCCCCTCCACTCCTCTCTCTCTCTCTGAGAGATGAATGCACCGAGTCACGTGTTTGACCGTTGCTATCGCGATACGTCTCGGAAATTGAGATGGATTTAATGAACGGTTTAAGTTCTCTCGCTTTTTTTTTTGCTTCTCGGACGATTCTGATGGCCCATATTCCCCAGTAACATCAGAAAGTGTAGCTACTGACAGGAGTGCTTCGTGTTCAACTAACGTGTGAAGCCTTCGGGCTCCTCCAAATCTACATCTACGAGGTAGCGTGCAAGCCACCATTAGGATCTATGGCACGGGGGTGATTCCAAATCAGGCATGCTGCACTCATCCTAACCTTAATCAGAAATGCGCTCGCTTGCCGGACATAGGCCAATCACACAGGAAAACGACACACGGTCAGGGGCCGTATTCTGTATCTCCAAACCGATTGGTGCGGCACCGATTCGTCGGGTGGGAAGTCACACCGACTCCCAGCAAGCAATCGTGCGATTCTGTACGAACCCGATCGGTGCGGCACCGACGTGAAAACGGGAGATCGTCGGTAGCCGTACCGACACGAAAAAGGTGTCGGTACGGCTACCGACATGAATGGGTTTTATGAATTCCCCGGTGCACATTGTACGTTTTATTTTGTTTCCACCTCATCACCGAGTAAATAATGAGGTTTGCCGCGATGTTCTCTCCTTCTCCCCCTTCGAATAGGCCACTATAATTCACTGTGTCATCATCTATTGATTACCTTGACATAAATATAAGATATGGGTTAATAAACATGAGGATTGCCACCATATGGTGACTTTCTCTCATTTATGTTATCACTTTCGCACGCTTGGAATAGGATTTATTTCACTCTATCATCATTTATTCACTCCCTTGACATAAAAAAAGATATTTTTGAATAATTTTTAGTTTTGCCGCAATCTTATCACTTTATCTCACTCTGAATAGGCAACTATTATTTCACTCAATCATCATTTGGTTTTTCTCTCGACATATAAATAACATATTTTTATTTAAATATGAAGTTTGCCGCAATGTTATCACTTTCTTTCATTTGTAATAGGCAACTATATTTCATTTTATCGTCAGCCATTGATTCCCTTGACGATAAAAGAAGATATTTGTTAATAAGTATGAGGTTTGCCGCAATATTATAATTTTCTCTCACTTGGAATGCGAAACTTACATGTATTTCACCCAATCACAATTTCTTTACTTCCTCGTCGTTACACTTCTTTTAATTACACCCAGCTCCATATTTTTATAACAATTTCCTTACTTGTTCCTCTAATATAACATTTACATTTGCTTTTGAACCCTACGTTCACATTCCATGGCGTGATTTTCGTCTGCTACGGTGTCAATGGCATAACCTTCCGTTGATAACATTTAGACGGAACTTACTTAATGACAACTGTATAACCAAATTATGAATAAATAGCAATACACGTAACTAATACATAAAAAAGAAAATACGATCTCAAGGATATGTTCAATAATTCATTCCAGCAACTACAATCTCCATCACATACAAACCACATTTCGATGTTTTAATATTGTTTCCTTCGCTTCTGTAGACAGAGCACTACTACCCTAGTCCACACATTATATAAGCATTGTTAACAAGTTATCCAATGTCGATTATCTTAATCTTACAATAAGTCGTAATTTCCGCAAATAAAAAGATTTAAAACGACGACAACAAACTGCGTACCAATGAGTCTTCACTTGTTATTACCCTTCTTTCATTGGTGATGACACGTCTAATGACTTCTAACTTCGGATATATTCGGTTTTTCCCTGTTTGAGAAGGAGGGGGAACCGTACCGACTGGTTTGAAACCGACGACCTTACAGAATCGCTGAAAGTGCCGTCGTCGGTACGGAAATCGTTGTTGGTACGGAATGATGTCCAGTCGGTGGGCTTGAAGGGGAAACCGATCGGTGGGGTACCGACGAAATACAGAATACGGCCCCAGATCAGAAACTAGGAGAGTGCTAAGTACACAAACATGCTCTCGAAGCCTCTAAGTGCGAAGTGGCACAGAGATAGGGATTACCCCCTCACCTATCATGAATGTGTGTTATTCACACCTCTGTGAGCTCTACCCTCACACCTGTCCAAACCAGTCCTCGGGTTGTTACACTAATTAAGTAAGTGTTAGGTTTTGTCGGGATCGGACTTGTGTAACTAAAGAAATGGGGACAGCCATGCCTTTAGCCACGATACTTATCTCCACTCAGACGGGACTTAAAAACGGAATCCCATCATTTGGTGCGCTACAGTCGCGTTACAGGTGTACCGGTAAACCAAGTTCACCATAACCAGCAAGTTTACTATACAACAATTTTTGTGCGCTGTTCTTTGTGTTTCGTGGGTAGTTTGATGTTTGTGATAGCAGAAACTTAAATACTAAATGAGAACGTTGATGATTTCATATTGATCACAGAATGTTTAATTTTTTGCAAATTTTAATCATTTGTCTCGTTTCCTTTTTTAAATAATTTTATTCCTTTATTCATTTTAAGCAGAAATTTTAATAATTTTCTTTACTTTTTTAGTTTTATTTATTTATGTTCTTTTCTCTCCTATTTATTATATTCTTGTTTGCTTTAAAATAAATAAATATTTTTAATTGGGCATATTCCAATTAGTGACTAAGTTATTGGACTCCTGAAAATGGTAAAACTAGAAGAAGGCAAGGCATAGGGATGGCTCATGGATGAGTTGCTTGATGAGACAGTGTGTACGTTGTTGGAATTGATCGCGACCCCAGGACTGTATGACGAGGACTTCACCCCGCCGCCTTCGTACCACACCTGGGCGTATATAAAGAGCAGGAAAAGTTCTCCCTCCGGTTAATATTGATGCAAAGCGCAGACGCAAGGTTTTGATAGCCAAGTGTCATTCTCATCACGGTGGCATGTAGGAACAGGTTTTCACGATTTTTTTAATGCGCTCAGAGCGTATTTAAACCTTCCGAACCGCTCCCTTTTTCTTTCCATGCACAATTCAATGAATTTAGTCGACAGTCGCTTCCTAATAAAATGTATACTTATCGAATGACTCATAAATCATTTAGATGTTATATGACCAACTAATTCTGTTCAAATTATGGATGTAAACCCCAAATCACACTTCTTTGATCAACTTTTTGATAAATTTTTAACCTTTCAAATTTAAATTGAGTTTGATATGTTCACTTTTATTGAATCATGATGGTACAGTGATGAGAGTTATAGATATGTTTTTGCATTTTTTGTCCATAGCAAATGCCTCGCTATCAAACCCAGGAATGCTACCAAACCCTGCTACATGAAATTCAAAGTGAAGTCGATACATCACCATTCGTAGGCTTTTCGCCAAAGGTTTGAAGAGATATCGGTTGTGCGGCAGTTGGAATGTGGGGCAATTTCGGTTATCAAGGGATTGTACTGAATCAGAGGGCCAATGCCTATTCAGCAGCGAAACCCGATTATATACCTACACCGTCGGGCATGTGTATTTTGTTCCAGAGTCTTATCCTGCCGAATAACATTTCTCGGTGGATCCATCGCAGGTCGTAATAGCATTGTTTTATTGTCAAGCGCAATGAGTCCTTTTTTGTAGATTTTATTCTTTTTCCATGAACTCAGGCCTCTGTGAATCTTTTTTCTCTTCTTTGATTCTCTTATTTTTCTCGGTAAATCCATCGCAGGACAAAATAGTATCGTTGCCCATTTAGTCTCTTGCATTATTTGGAATTTTCACTTACATTCAGTCCTCTTCTCCTATAAAACTATATAATTATACACTTTTTTGTAGATTTTGGCATCTTTCTATGAAGTCAATACATCTCATTCAGTCCTCTTCTCCTATAAAACCTTGGTTATGAATGATGAAGGAAATTAAATAAGGGAAGAATGCAGATTTGACAACACCGCATTACGCAGACTATTTTCAATGGATCGGAACCATGAAACGACGGGAATTTCCTTGAGAGAAACTTGAAATATTCCATAGAAAAAAATATGAATGCAATGCCCACCTTGATAACCAAAGCATTGTGGTTCGATGCGGTTCCCCTCCAATTCTTGCGGTCAAGTATAAGATAACTCTGCAGTTACTTACGTTCAATGGAGGCTGAGGTTTCTTGGTTCACTTGTTGCCCTTCGGATTAATATTCCCACAACATTCATTGTACTTGGCTTATTGTAATGCTGAGGTCGTCTGACTGACGGATTGGACTGACGTGAGGTGAGGTGGTCAATTGATATATTATCATCATACGTTGCGAAGAAGATTTCATGTCAATAAATGCGGTAAAACTATATAAGCTAAGGGTGTTTTGTGTACTTTTTTGAATTCAAGTTCCTTGGGCGTTCAAAGAGTTGCCTGGTGGTGCAGAAACCGAAAGTATGTGGTTACATTCTCCATCCAACGGTAGTTTTTCAAAGAAACTATTTTGAATTTTACTGTCGGTCATGAGAAAGGTTTGAAATAAACCAGTTATAACCCAGTGTTACTTCTAAGGAACATCTAAAAAGCAAAATTTTCTGCTCTATTAAGGAAATATCTAACCTACGCATTGTTTTGTGGTGTAAATTGTAATGACAAAATATGAAGCTGCCACGATAATTATGACTGAGTGCAAATTTTTCAAGTTTTCAAAATGAAAAATTTTGAAATTTGATTTCTCCCAGAAACAGCTCTGGGTTAGAAAAGGTTAAGCGGTTTCCTTTGGTTGTGGCTTCTGAGGCATCCTATCTCCCTCGCCCCGTCATTCTTGATGGGCCGTACTATCACTGAGGTGACTCTTGAAAAGCAACTTTGATTTTTCATCACCACCAATTTTATTATCATTATCATAAGCAGCTGTTGCGCTAAATTTTGAACGGTGTCTAATAATTTTTTCTCGCGCTTCAAGATTTTCTCTAAATGTTCAGTTTATTGTGAACAGCTTTACTTAAAATGACTCGAGTGTATAAAGCGTTTAGCAAGTGATCAAGAGGTCTCGTGCTCAACTTTCGGGGGAAGCCTTCAATAAGGCGGGAGAGCCATTAGTATTTTCAATTTTGTATGCGGCCACAGGACAAAAGTGTGTGAATTTTTGCTATTTTTTAAAATAAAAATTAAATGCACTACATTTAAGTAAGTAACAAACTCTCTATATCCCTTCATAGTCATTATACTTGGGGATCGGGTTGGTGTGGTGGCTAGAGTGTTGGCTTCCTACCCGGTGGGCTCGGGTTCAAATCCCGGCGGTGGTAAAAATTTTCAGAGACTGCCCGATCCCTGCCTGAATGTCGTGCGGAGGACATTTCAAGCGCAACAATCCGTCCGTCAGATGGGACGTTAAGTCGTGGTCCCCCTAAAGGAGCAGGAAAATGCCGACGCCGGGTATCTCTCCACCCTTCCAAACCTACCCTTCCCTCATGGCAAAAATGACCTCAGCTGTCGGTCACCTCCTCCAAATACCGAGATTATAATTACCTATGACTTAAATCATGAAATGGTTTTACTAGAGCAGGCCGCAGGTTGCCTGCATCTGTTTTAGATAATGGAATCAATCCAAACAATGTTCGGTCCTTTTGAAGTTACAAAAGTGACGCCGCGTCACAGTTAAAATCTTAAATTTTGGAATTACCCTATTTTTACTGGGTTTTTGCGTCACACCTGCGTATTTTTGTGAAGGATCGGAAGTACACAACTAGGAGCCATAGTGTTCAGTACGTATGGCTTCTTAGTCATATGAGTGTGTTGCGTAGAACGCGGAAGCAAAGCTGTGTCAGAAAGAATTGCAATCCCGTTTTGTAGGTGTTGGGCGTTGTGCTCGGAAGTCCTCCTATTCATTCCTATGGAGGATAGACTCCAATTGTGGATTTCTCTCATTCATACGCAAATATAGTCTCCGTAGCCTTCTCCCCTATTTCGTCATCCAGGAGCCAACGGCCTCCGCTTCCTCGTTCATCTGAAAGGACAAGACATTCTTGAGAGAGGCCAGCTGGTAGGTGACTCGCGTTGTCTTCGTTAAGAGCATTGCATCGACAGAGGTCACTGAAAAGAACACAACTCTGACTTCTACGCTCCACTGTCGAGCGGTTTTTTTTCCTTCTCAAGCTAATACATCATGTTCATCGCGGTGGCGGCGGGATAAAGTCCTCGCCTGCCAAAGCGTCGGTCGCGGGTTCGAATCCCGCCTGGGTAAGTTACCCAGGCGGAAATGTGCTGTTTATGCGGTAATGGAAATAAATAAATAAAAATAGTCAGGTGATGGCTTTAGAGAAGAGTAGGATCGGTTAATCGACTAGTTTCACTACGTTTGACTAGGATCGTCCTCTGTGGCGAATATATAGAGTAGTACATTTTTGGGCGGCAAATATCAATGGAAGGTTAGTTTATGAAAGTTGCAGTTAACGACTTGCAATGATATTTTATAGTTAAAATAAATTAGGAAAAAATAAGGAAGACAATAGTGTCTACTAGCGGATATTAAGTACTACTATAGCTCTAAGTAGCATTCGGTACACTGCTCAAAATTTACCTCACTCATGAGGAGGGAGGGTAGCCCTGAGCCTCCCCTGTTTTTCCTCTTGATTGTCCCTCCTGAACCTCTTGAGCTGAACCCAGCTCGGCAGCTGAACTCTTCCGGATATTTAAAAACAAATTTTATTCACACTGTGCTTAGTCGTGGTCATCCCCTGGCATGGCTTTGGTTGGCTGGGTTTTGGATAAATGAAAATACTACGACCGTTTAAGAGTTGAAACAAATAAATTCGCCAATGCCGTACTTTTTGCTGGGCTGGGCCGGTAGATGGGGGACAGAAAGGGGAAGAATATGCGGTGAGGGATTTGGGAATGGAAACGAAACCCTAGGGCGGGCTCGCGGGGATACACTCCTGGGGCAGGGACTGTAAGCGCTAGCTTTTCTCCTCTGCACCCAGAAGGGGAAGGACGTGAAGGAGCAAGGAAGGAGGCGCCGCCGCGATGAGAGCCCGACGACGCCTCCGGGGAGGGGATAGGGAAGGAAGGGACGAGGAATCCCGCACCGCCACAAAGGCGGGCGGGCCCTACTAACAGCGAAACCAAGCGAAACGCAATTAATATTCTACCAATCCTAGTGGATTTTCCTATGAGGAAGAAAAATCCATCGATCGAATCGGTAGATAGGGATTTGGGAAGTTAGAATGAATGTCTAGGGGTTGAAATTTACTCCTATCCGTCCATTTCATCTTCAGTTGCCGCCGCAAGGACCAGCTCTCCATGGCCACAAGGATTTTACCCGTCTTCGAGTCCCTGATGGGCACTGGAATGCGCCCGAAACTGTCGTCCACCAAAAATAAATCGACGCGGCATTAACCCGAAAACAATTATCTATTATATAGTTTAAACTCTACCATAGGCCTCAGCTGAGGGTGCAACTTGCTTTTTAATTTGTTTCCCCACCTTGAACTAAATAGCCGCAGTGTATATGGATTGACACAGAAAAAATCGCTCAGACATGGGTATGGAGAAAATGGCTCGAATTTAATCTTGTTTTTTTTTTTAATGCATTACATCATTTGAATAAGGCCAGAAATGGTAGAGAATGTGTTGAAACGGAGTTATTTGATATGTGATGCCATGTCTCGATTGAAAAGGCTAGCTCAAATGAACCAAAAAAATGACAAAGCGAATCATTCGGCAATATATAGCTGACATTACATCAAAACCCTGAGGCGGGCTGCCAAGTTATTTCTCTCAAAATCAGTTCTTCTATTCGTCATGGCATGGGGAGTGATTCGGTCTTGTCTTTTATAAATACTCGGTTTCATGGATGCATCTTTTGAATTAAAAATACGTTTATGAATACAATAGGTTTTCCCCTTAAGGCTTTTCTCTGACCTATTTCTTAATCGGTCTTCTGGTTGAATATTGTAATGCATTGATTGGTGATGTCCTCTCGTGTTTTTCTCACACACTCCAAAAGCGGATCCAGATGAATTTTAGTTGAAAGGACTTCCGAATAACGCTTGCTGAATGTAAATATATATAATTACCTTCTCAGAAATGATTTTATTCAAGGAAATATCACGTAACTTTACTCTCAGGTCCGGATGTTCATAAATTCCTAATCCTGTAACGGAACGGGCACAAAGTTAATAAAAAAATACATAACCTCAAAGAGGACATTAAACTCTTTTCTATACGTACCTACGTACAACCCCGCAAGCCGCCTCAATAGGCGAGTGGCTGGGGGTGTTAGGACACAAGCCGTTCACATGTAAAAAGTAAGTGCTCTAACGAAATAACGCCAAGCATTTATTAAAGTTCTTAATCGTTTGGGAGAGAAACGAATGTTCATACCTATTCTATCTTAATTTATCGTTTATGTCGGAGCTGGAAATGTAGTGCGGCTCTTATGTGATGTTCTCCATGCCAGCCTAATTCGCTTCACATCTGTGTAACGCTTTCTGTAGAAGTATTTGACGAATCGCGCTGCTTTCCTTCGTGGTATATAAAGTTCACTGATCTGATATAGCTTTAAGTCTATCTGCACCGGATCCCAGATGCTCGCTGCATATTCAAGGTGTGGCCTGACGAGTGCGTAATACCACCTCTCTTTTACCTTTTCTTCCGAGAATCTTCCCTCAAAACACTTGCGAATCCTAGAAGAAGCTCTTCAAGGATCAGCCACAAATATTTGTTATGTGTGTTCCCCACTCACTTTTAAGCCCGAATTTCAAGAGATCTAGGGTCGAATCCCGGGCATGGCAAATATTTTCCTCTGTGAAATATTTGCACTCTATATAAATAGTTTTGGATTCTCTTGAGGACAGCTTGTGCATGCTTAAAATTAATTTGGATTAATTCAATAATCTAATTCGTGCGTAGGTTTCCGCGGCGTTGCTCACGATGACTGCTAATTTTCGGGTTCTCCAGCCGCGTCTGTCGTTTATGGTTGACAACAGTTTCGGGAGCCATCCTGCTTCCGTCTTCAGGTCGAAGGACCTTCGACTTCAATAATCTAGTTAGGAATTTGGAGCAATAGCTGGGAATAGTCGGCATGTCATTCTCCTACTCATGACTCTCGATTTTTACGTGTAAAATTATAATCCTTAGCGATATCTTTTTCTTGAATGTCGGGAAGGACATTTTCCTCCCGCTCCTTGAATCATCACTGACATTCTCCCTAGTTCAAAAGCAGTACGTTTCTTATGCATCGATTAGTTGCGGAGGTCGTAGAAAACGCGTGCGATTGTAAGGGAATCAAAACTATAAGAAATCGTACCAGCACGAGACGTTTCCGGCTTTGGGTTCCGCATCATACTTTAGCATTTTGTTTTCAGAAAAGGAAAAGAGATCATCTGGAAGTCAATTTAATTTTTTTATCGCGCCCGTCACGGAACGGTTCGACGTGAGGTTCGTGCGTGCAAGTGAATAGAAGCAGCGGATATCACGGGTTCCCAATATAGCGTGTTAAGGTACTACAAGGTCTACGTATTGATGCTCGTCAATAAATTTTCATTTCCGCAAGTTCACAAACTTTTTACTTTCCGTATTTTTTAATATTAAAGTTTATTTCAAATATTTTTGCGACTGAGAGGCAGGCACAAGTTTTTTGGGGGGATTTCGGTGGAGGGGATCTCTGGATGGTATTGTATACTGGTGAAATGTAGAAAATTTCATGTTCTTAATGTATTCCTAAAATATGGCTCGGAAAGACGTACATTTTTAAGAGAAATTCGATTGAGTAGAAATCCGAAAATCGACTCCATCAGCGGTCAAAAACCTATGATTGGTTAGACGTAGCACTCGACCAAATTCCCTAATCTCTACTTTTAAAATATTATTATTTTCGCAGAATTTCTTCTTCGCCTAGGCTATCCAACGATATATTTTTTCTTGTTTTGCTCATAGCTAGTTAATTAGCTTCCCAAATGACAAAAACCATTTAACATCTTCAAGTTTTTTTTCCCATTTTAAAATATGTTTTCGTCTCCTCTTACTCCATTCTCCAGACACCTCTCTCCAACTAGTATCTTATTTTTCACATTACACACATAATTTTTTATGAAAGTGGCATTTGTTTCGGATCTCGTTGGAACTTCTTCAAGAGGACGTGTTACTCTCGCTCTATCGGTTGCGTTTGTCTTTTTTCTTGATATGTACCTTGTACCAAACATGCGCTAATATATTAATATGGTTCGGTAATCAAGGGTAATCAATCATCTCTTATCAACTCTATCTCGAGTTGTTAAAATTCAACTCAGGGTTAATGCCGAGTAAACATTTTCAAATTTGAGATACAGTGAAATGATAGCAAGGTATATGCGCACTCGCCCTGATCACACCTTGAATATACAGCAAGCATATGGGATCCGGTGCAGAAAGACCCGTGAACTTATTATACTACTAAGGAAAGCAGCGCGATTCGTCAAAAACGTCTACGGGCGCACAGGGAGTACATAGATGTTAAACGAATTAGGCTGGGAACCGCTAGAGACTTGATGGCTGCGTGCTAGGCATAAATTTCTTGGGCTACTGAGAATGGATATCTTTGAGGGCGACGCGGAGGACATAAAATTTTCCTCCAAACGAAAAATAATGGACTTTAAACTCAAGACGTAATTTCGTTTTATCATTTCCTTTTCATTTGTAAACGGCTCCTAACACCCCCGCCGTACGTATATTCAGGCAACAATGTTGACATTTTCAATGTATAGCTACAGAAAATGAAATTTTCAACATTGTTGCATGAGTTTTAAACGAGTAGTACGCCAAGAAAAAAGACGAAATATGACTGGCTGAGCGGGGGTGATAAATCCTCTCGAGTACGTTGGAAACGCGGATTATGATGGTATATTCGCAATCGCGATCTCATACATACATTACAGAGCATTTTCCGCCCACGCGCTGCATTGGGGAGAGGAAGTCTTGCAGCAAGAGGCCGAAAAAGGCGGACGTGAAGAAGGATGGAGACCTGACGAAGACAGCGCGCTTACCGCTCACCCCTTCATCTGTTATCTTTCATCCGTGAAGGCCCGTTCACAGTTGCTTAAATTGGTTTACCTTGATTCGTTATGACCCGCACGGATTCGTCATATATTCATTCAATCACAGCTTGTACCGCTCATCAGTCGTCATATTGATTTTAGCGGATTTTAGCTTATTTAGGAAAATCTATCTTTCTTGATACTGGCTAAGTTTTGAGACATTGTAACTTTTATCAATTATGATAAGCTGTTCCAATTTATGAATTAGTAAACACTCTTATCAATTTTACAACTCTACAAAATTTACATCGTTTGAATTTCGATCAAAATTTTACGCCCGTTCAATTTAAAACTCAACAAGAAGGATATGATAAAAATTTGCGTTGCTTAAATTTTCCAATTCCCACAGTGATATTGTATTAACGAAGAAGGATTTGATTATTTCGCGACGAATGGTGGCTGTGAATGCCTCTCGGGGTTCCCACCGGGTTAGGCACACCATTTCAATGAAATACCTTTTAATCGAAAATTAATCATCGACAATCTCTGATGACGATGAAAAAGTATTTCATCGCCAGAAATGGAGTGCCTAACCCAGTGGGATACCGGAGAGACATTCACAGCCATTATTGGGAGTTTTAATGTTGGCCTCGTATTTTGATTACCACGCAGCCACCTGGAAGGCTCTTTTATGTGTTTACTCCTGTGTTACAATTTATAATATGTTCACATACGATCTCTGCAGGCTGGAGTGATGGGACGCGGGGCGGTTGAGGAGGGGGACAAGTGCGTGGGTGGATGAGAAGGTAAGAGGGGGGGTGAGGGAAGGGGGCGTGGCCCACAACACAACTCACGCAGCGCGATGGGAGCGGTCCTCTCTCCATATTTAGTGTCCGGCAGGCAGCTAGCTGACCGAGGAGGAATAAAGGTGCGGCTTATCATGGGTTGTATAAGGTCGGTTCAGGGAGAGGCTTCGTGAGTCAAAAGCCGTGCGAAGGAATCTTTAACCTTTACGGATGCCCCATTGGAAGAGGGGGAAAAAAAGAAAGCTTTCTCCGATAATGTTCGCGGGAAAGCTATTGGGAAGCTAAAAGCGAGTCTCTCACAGAGAAACGAATCCTGAAATGAATATGTAACCCACTTCCGAACACTGACTGAATGGCTCATACAAAGGTTTGGGGTGAACGAGACGAGATACGACAGAAAGTCAGAATCGACTCCCTCTGAAACCGTCTGTAACACTTGGGAAAATTGTCGAAGCGCTAAATTTTCTTAATACTACAGTATTGCCAACTACCCATATTTTTCTACTTCTTTCTATGGGGGTCAAAAAATTGATGGTATTGAGGTTTTTGAACGTCGCGGACTTATCGATGGCATCAAAGCCATTAGTCCACTACTAGTAACAGTCAGGAAGCCTGAAAGGCAAGAACTGTTTGGTATTATTAGGATTCAATAGGTTAGATATCACAAAAATCCTTAAGGAACATAAGGCAGGTATAAATTGTCCCCTAACAAGTGGAAGCAAGAATCAGTCTATCAATGGGTATTTACTGGAATAGTGTTTTCAATTGGTAGCACCCATTGATTGACCCGAGGTTACGTTGTGTACTTGGATAAATTAAAAAAATTAAGGTGAAATTAAAAATGAAATAGCAATAATTTTCCTCGTGAAACGCATTTCAACTCGCGGATTACCTTAAAATGTGAGGACCAAGTGAGAGAGATAGGGAAAGCGGGAGGCCGGGGAAAAGAAGAGGACGAAGTAGGAAGAGGCAATGAAAAGAGGAATGGGATTGGTACGATGAGGATGGTTTCAGTGTGGGTGGGTGAGACGAGACTGAAGGGAAGGTTTGACGTTCAGTGGAGGGAAGAATGAGTTTTGTGGGATGAAAAAAGTGGGAGTGGGGATGTTGGAAAGGACGCGGGGGCGTTTGAAGGCGAAGAGGACAACAGCCGTTGGTTTGACAAATGACATCAATGGTAAAAACACAAATTGTAATTTCCACACTATTTAATTTAACAGTCAACGACCGACCATGGTTTCAACACTTTGTGTCCTTTCTTTGAAAACGACACAAAGTGAATTAAATAGTGTGGAAATTACCATTTGTGTTTTTATCATGGATATCGCAAACTTCCACAAAATCAAGCCTGAAACGATTTTAATTGACATCAAGTGTTTCCGGTGGTTACTGTACTTAAAGAGCTCTCATGTTTTTATCCGGGTATTTATCTCCATGGTATACGTTTCGGCAGCTTGTTCTGCCACCGTCTTCTGGGATGAAGGTGAATTTTCTATTAACTGAAATTAATCCCACGCGGATTCTATTAATTATCCCTTCATCATAAGTCAACAATCCTAAGATTGCTTTGACGCAGCTCCATTCCTCTCTCCTATGCGCTAGTCTTTTCATAGCGACGTATTTCTTCTCTTTTACATCCTTTATAACCTTACCCTTCTTCCCTTCCACCTGTCCATCTACGAGTGTTTTCACTAGGCCATAATTCTTCATAATTTGGCCAACTAAGTTTTCCGGTATCCTCCTTAAGGTTTTCACAAGACTTCTCTTTTCACCCACTCTTTTAAGCACTTCCTCATTACTTACTCGGTCGATCCATTTTATTTTCATTATTCTTCGGTAGTGCCACATTTCGAATGCTTTCCATCAATTAATATGTACCACCTCAAACGTAAGGTTCGGCAAGAGAAATTTCAATGTTATTAATGACTGATTTGGAATGCAGTCAGTGTAGCTAAATGCGAATAGAAAATGAAGCGGGGAGATGACTCGCACCTGAGTAGCATTTTGAAGAGGCGAAGTACCGCTAACGCTACCGGCCGTCGTCGTTTTCATTCGCTTTTTTAATAGGAACCAAACAATAGAAAGCCCATGCCTTTATTGATAACAGAAAGCAGTATACAAGTTACCTTCTTACCCACATGCCACAGCATCATTTGAAAAATGTCTACAAAATATCTCAACTGTCCTCTTCTCATATCTTGGAAACGTGTCATAAGTAGTTAATGCATTCTGGAGATTCATGTCTCGCGTGACGTACACGTAAGTAAACATGAGTCGTAACGTGCAAAATTTTCTCCGCTTTAAAATGGCTTTTTAGTCGAAACGTGAATTCTACTAATTGTCTCTAACTTCAATACGCTAGAGAAGTCTCAAAGTGTTCTTTGTCATAATTAATCACTAACGTTAAAATGCATGCAATTGCTAAATATGAAATGGGACTAACACTATCAATAAATTATGCTCGTCTCGTTCTCACTACCAGAAGATGTATAATGCTTTATTACAAGTCAGTTATTTGACACCCATTACAAGTCAGTAATCATTAGCGAAGGAAGACTTAAATAAGTCAAAGAAATCACCACTATGAAATAAGATTTGATGCCCGGCAAATTTTGTGGGTGAAATTTTCTCGGGATTCCCACTGGGTTTAATGCTCTATTTCTGCCGAGGTTTCGAGCTCCGACTTGGAGCTCATCCTCCGGGCTGCTGAATTTCGTTCTATTAGTCACAAATAAATTTATCACAAATAAAACGACATTCAGCACCCCTGAGGATGAGCCCCAAGTCGGAGCTCGAAGCGTCGATAGAAATGGAGTTTCTAACCCGGTGGGAATAGAAAAACCCTAGAGAAGAAACCCTAGATAGACCCTAGAAAAGTTTACCCAAATCTCCATTATGTTCAGAATCGTCTCGAACCTCGATTTGTACCTCTGTAGGATTTCCTTTACCTTTTATCACCCCGTGTGCACTCTTTTTCGTCGTTCTTTCGCTGATGCTCGCCCAAAAGCTTTCCGCCAGATGGTCGTGCATTCGTACATTCGTATACGTTCTTATATATATGTAAGGTCGGAGGGACACAAATCGTTTTCCCCATCTGTTTCTTCCTCCTCCGGGTCGGTTTGAAAATAGATCAAACAGGCGACTCCACCCCTCCTAAGAAATCCCTCCAAGCACGGCGAGATCATTACCTTCCGCAGAGCGGACTGAGGAGAGCACGTAATACTCGAACACGTGAACGGCTTTTTCACCGAGCCGTCTTGTGCCCACATGGTGTTTCGGGAGCTTAACTTCTCATTTCTTACTTTCGTCGTTTCTCGCGTCCGTGAGTTTCTTAAATGGATCTCTCACATCGGCTGTGATGATATCCTCGCCATTCGTTCATTCTTCTGTTTTTTTTGTTGGCAACACGGGCAGTCGAGTTGCGGGTGTTGCATCGTAGTGGTCTTTTAACACATACCGTACTAACCTTAGTACTGTAGATCTGTACCGCAGGTAATTTTCACTACTTTTGTGTTATTTCTGAACAACCAACATTTGATTCGAGGAATAAGAGTTTGGTATCATTTTTAAGACTGAATTCTATTTTTTTACTTGTTTATTTAGAGGTTAGATTTAGCGGTTTTCTACTTAGTTAAAAATGGCGAACTACATTTTTTTAAGAGACGAATGGCGTAATCTTATTATCGTAGCGAAAATCGAAGGATATTTTCGTGGTGTAATATTACGCCCATGGTACAGAACGTGTTAGCCCGTTTTTATACGTGTCACGTAATTGCACAAACTGACGTGTGTACGAAGGCGCAGTCAAAATGGAGTCGTGCATAGCAGCTAATTGCTGGAGCACATGCGAGAATGCGTAGACGTGAGAGGGCAAACTGCCGCCGTTCTAATTTCGTTCGCGCATTCGCGCAATTGCACGCCATAGTGAGAAATTAATGCAGTTCTAACCTGTTCAAAATGCCCCGTGTAAAACGGCATTTAGAAACGTGTATTCGTTTGCGCATTCGATAGATGAGATTGTGCCTAGTTAAAAGAGGGATTTAATGAAAGTGGGTAAGGAAATGAAAGTAAGGTATGTGACATTGCAGCAATAAAAAAACGTTGAAGTATACTTATTTAAGACAGAATTGTTTTCAACCTCTTAAGACCATTTTCAAAAATACATTGTACTTTGTTTGCATTGAATATCGTAGTCTTTAAAATGGCCTATAGAGACCGAAAACGATGGAGTGTATGACTGTTCATTGTCATAATTTCGTCACAATAACACCATGTAAGCTTGATGATAAGCTCTCCGACAATTGATTTGTGAGGGCAAATGTATGAAGTGAAGGAAGGCTGGCTCTCTGCAGAGCTTAAAGAATTTATAGAAGCTTAGAAAAATGTGCGTTCGGTGCCAGTGTGACATGAATGTAATTCATCAAGCACACTACTTGAGATAAAAGTACATAATACATACTATAATTCAACGTTAAATTACCAATCATTTAAGCTTGAATTCCGCAATCGCTTCAAAATTGACGATTCAGGCCCCTTCAAAAAACATGATCACTTAGTCCACCCTAAGCTAAACAGCATTTCTGGATCCGAAATAAAATGCAAATTGACCTACTCTTTCTCCATTTTTACCTTTTTTTTGGAAAAAACAGCAGTTTCGTACCCAAATTATATTTTGATACATTTTTGTTTAAAAAAACTTTTTTTTAGCGATTGCCTCTATTCGTCCATTTTCGCTGATATTTTTACCATTTTGATTCATTTCCTCCCTCGCCTGGCGAAGAAGGTAATTAGGTGATTGTTGATGGTGTTAACGATTTCGTTATTTAAATTGTTCCTTGTAGTGTAATTTACATTATTTTGTAATTTTCAAACAGTTTTCTTTTCTATTTGTTTAATTATGAGATAATAATGTTCGCTTTGAAGATTGAAATCAAATAGCTTACATTTCATGAAATTGATAGTTTTAGGCGTTACTTTATGGAATTTATTCATATTGAATGAAAATTAAACTGTGTTATTCGACATTCCTATGTTATTTGGAATAACTGCATATTTTAATTTTCATTCAAAACTTACATTTCGCCGATCGCTCCAGCAAGCCGTCGTCACCACGGGAACGAAAATTCATAACTCCCGTAAGTATACCACATCATCTGGTACTTGTTCTACATCTATATACTACCCAGCGAGCAATAGTCGTGTGGCGGGGGTGTTAGGACACCGGCCGTTTATCAGTTAAAAGGAAATACTCCAGCGAAATTACTCCTAGCATTTATTAAAGCCATTTATTATTCGGGAAAAAATAAATTCCTATACGTATCCGTTCGGCAAAATATCTCTCTTAATTTATCGTTTCTGTCGGACCTGGAAATATGTTGGGGTTCTAATATGATGTTTTCAGTGCCGCTCTTATAGATATGTATTCTCAATTGCTAAAGCAATCAAAGCCTAGCGCGCAGCCTCCGAGTCTCTAGCGGCTCCCAACGTAATTCGTTTAACGTCTTTGCAACTTTTCTGCACGCCAGTAGCAGGGTTTTTGGCGAATAGCTCAGATTTCTTTTGTACTTTTTATTATTATATTTTGACTGAGACAGGCGAGATGTAGTGGTAAGAATACATATTGGTTGAAGAAAACAAGATAGCACTTTTTTACCAATATTATACTTGGGAAAAACTTGTGGAAACCGTTCTATTTTGCTTTGTTTTTGCGAAAGTTCTATCTCGTGTGGACAAAGTATATAGTGGAAAACTTGTAGAAAAAGCACTATCTTGTTTTCTTCGACCAATTATTATATTTTATTTACCATACATTTTATTAAGTCGTATGTTGGTCCCAATCACCCTATATTGCGCAACCAGCGTGCGTGCTCTTAGATTTGTATTTTCCTCTTAGTCAACTCCCACGAAATTCTCAATTCGGCGGTCGCTGAGCTCACGACTCGTCGGCGGCGAATGGAGAGCGCTCCCTGCCTGTGAGTGGGAGGATTGCGTTCGCCCATATGTCCCGTATGGCCCGCCGAAACCGTTCATCCTCCCACACTCGACTCGGCTGCAAGTGACTCTCTCGGACGTGACAACCGAGCAGCGAACGTGACGTCGTGGAGCGACACGAGTTAAACGTGACGCCAAGGAAGGTGACGTGCATAGTTTCGAGCCGCGCTTCCGCGATTGCTATCCTCGGCGACTGCGGAACTATTAGGGGCAAAAGAAATTCTTAAATAGCTAATCTGCGTTGGAGAGAAAGACATCAGAAAATGAATGATCGATCTTTTTATGGCATATTTATTTTCTAAAACGTATCAATATTATTCAAGGAAGTAAAAGCGGGCTATCCGGTGACCCGCAAGTGGGTATATAGTGCGGACATCCCACAGAGGAATAACATTTGCATTGACCGGTAATCGAAACCGGATGTCCATAATTCCCTCCAGCTGCATTACTAATATGATAACATTACCACTGACGTCAGTAAAAGAACATAATAACCCTGTTGTTATAAAACAACCCACCAATTCAAATCAATCTTCATAGAAGGGCAAGTCAGTCTCAATCGGTCGGCTGGATATTTTTTCCCGGCTTATTACTTATTTATAACTATGTAATCATCTTGAAATACTCTGGGTTTGACTAGAGTACACCCTTTCCTGCATTTACTTACATCTAAAATTCTGAAAGTTTGATTAATATCTTCGCATGTAACT
Source organism: Ischnura elegans (assembly GCF_921293095.1). Taxonomy (NCBI): domain Eukaryota; kingdom Metazoa; phylum Arthropoda; class Insecta; order Odonata; family Coenagrionidae; genus Ischnura; species Ischnura elegans. Next base: position 82,120,371 of record NC_060250.1, read on the forward strand.
TTTTCTCTGTTTGAGGTACATGAATATTTTAAATAGGGTTTTTTCTCTCTTTACCCTGACTATTTCAAGATGATACCGTCAGCTTTACAGTAATCAGCACGCCACAAAAGAAGACAATATACTACCGATCGAGTATGCCTAAGGTTTCTTCATAAGAAGATCTATTTGAATTTTGTCGTGTGTTATTATAAAAAGGTAACTCTACTTATCGGAAATAAAAGAAAATAATCACTGATTGGCATACCATTATCTCGTCTGTCTCGTTAGCATACCATTATCTCGGAATTGTTTTGTTTTTATTAAACATGAGGTGTTTTTCCTATATTTATATTCTTGATTTAGAGAGTGTAGGAGAGAGGTCTACTGAAAATCTAACGGGGTGGAACAATTTAATTTGCCTTATTGTCATTAAACATGATGGATTGATCAAAATAATTGTCGGAGGAAAAGTGAACAACAAGAATAACATTGAGATATCTCGTACTAGCTGACCCGGCGAACTTCGTACCGCCTAACAATCAATGAACCTACAGTTTACTTACACCATTTATAAATCAAGAGCGGCTGTATCGTTTTTAATCATGTTTAATTTATTATAATAAAATAAGGATACAAATTCAATAAAACTACGTAAATGAGTACCAAAATTGCTTGTCAGAAAGACATTTTCTTTATTGAATCTACATGGGGTGGATCGGAGCACGTTTACGCGGATTTTTTTCAACAAATTTTCTTACGTTTTGGCTTAAGAAATTTTGGGCATCGTGGTTTAATAAGGCAGTTTATGAAATAAAAATTATACGCATTCAGTTGTTGGCTATTTGCGTTATTAGCTGTAAAAAAATGTTTTTAGGTCCAAGTCTGTTGCATACACTTGGCCCTTTCAGAGGGCAGGTTGACACAACCCCAGACCGACGCTTGACTGATGCTCAAAATCGTGCAAGAAAAGCCCCTATGAAGTAGCATTCGCATTAAATGACTTAAGGCGCGCCAGTTTTAGTATCTCTGTTTGGAAAAAATGCACTGCGTAAACGTACTGCATGCGTAAACGCACCACGGTGAGCCCTACACATTCGGGTTTAATGTCTTGCGTCAACCACCTTCTGATAAACAACAGTTTTTGTTTTGTATCAGGCGCAAGATGAAGCGGATGAAGCTAAATAAATATAGCGAAGCAAAGCAGTGACGCAGCGAGGGGAGGCTTTAGGAGATAACCCCCCCCCCCCCCAAGAGCTTAGAGAATTTTTTTATGAAAGATTTTGTTATTAATATTAGGGGGACGGATGGCTAACAAACAAAACATATTTAACTATTCACACAGCCACAAAACCCACTATTTTGAACCATTTATCTTAAAAAATGTCTGGGGGAAGTGCCCCCACACTTCCCGCTTACCTTAGCGAGTTTTCTATACCCTAAAGACCCGTGGTATTAGCTGCGCCCAAAACCCCCTATCCTAGCTACGCACTTGAAGCGAAGGAAGAAATACAGAGGATGGTTTATCGACTCGTGAACATAGCACGCTAAATTGACCATGAGAAAATCATGGGTTTTCATTAGCACATGATCACAAACAACACAAAAACCGAAAGAATGACCATGCGATTTTTTAATCGTTATCACGAATGCATAACGAATTTGAAATTGGATACGTTTAAGCTCAAAAGGGCATATGAGTTGAGATCATGGAATCTACGGAATGAGGACTTCCAAACCTTTGAATTTTCCTTTGAGTAAAGTTGCGTGAATCACATTCATCGCCAATTTTTTAATGATCACACACGTTCCGTTGGATAGTTATGGTTGGTTTAGGCTTCGAAAGATCATGAGCACAGAAACTACATTTTTCTGTAAATCGTGCCTTGGTAAGCCAGGTACGTCCAAGGACTTAAAATATTCAGGTAGATAGTTGGTGATTTCGTCTTCGTTTGTTACGCATTTAAAAGATTCGAATCCATGCAGAGTACGAACTATTTGAATTTACCTCGTTTTAGTCATCCACTTCTTCGTTCTTGCTCGCTAAATCAACCATCTTTGATTCGGAACACGGACATTACCGTTTGTCAACAATTGCTTGGAGATTTGTTTACAAACACGGTAGTGAAGTGTCAACTCGAGCTGGGCCACGGCTGGGCTTACAATCAGCTCGAATTAAATTTAAAAAATGTAATTTCAATTTAATTAATATTTTGAATATATTTAGTAATTAAAATGTTATATTGTTACTAAATTCAGTTATTAAAGTGGTAAAAACAAAACAAATTATTTAATTTGTAGTTTTGACCGACTTATCAATTGTTGTGTTACTATAACTCCTAAAAGCATGTCCATAGGAAATGGATGAATTTTTTTTGTGAAATTATCCTTTTTTAATGGCCTATATGTTAACCCCGCCTGAGACGAATCCAAAGAACCAAATCTCATTGAAATCGGTGCAGCCGTTCTCGAGTTATAAGTGTTCTAACTAACACGATTTTCGACTTTCTTTTATATATATAGATTTGATGTATGAAATAGCACATAAGGGTATAGTAAGAGAAGAAATATGTAAATGTAAAATTATTTGCTGATTAGAGACTTAGAACCTGTTTTATAACTTCTCTTTAGCGCTAAGCATAAGAGTTACAACGTTCAACTTTCAGCCACCTCTAGTAAAAGTTATGGTTGCCTCATGGTTAACGTTAACAAAATAATTTAAAACCGGTCCTTGGAGAGCGAAGATTGCCCCTAACCAATCCTAGGATAGTTGAACATTGGTGATTAATTTACGACCTGTCGGTTATTATATGCCGGTTCTTCTTTACGTATTAATATTGCTATTCATTGTTTTCATATTTGCCAATTCTGTAACTCACTCGTCTTAATATTTTCTTGAATTTCCTCGGAAACCCGTGTTCATAAAATATCGCATCCAAGCCGTCGCGATTAGACTTGGTGACGGGCAACTTTCGTTCGGAAACTTGGGGCAGGAACAATAAAAATTGCTAGAAAATCGCTTGGATCGCTCAACTGCAGTTTGAAATTCACATTACGTCCTAATTATCTCTTAGTCACGAAATTGATAGAAATTCCTTCGGATGACTACTCCGTCCGCTGGGCTGTCGATCCTATTCTAGTTGAGGTGGAACTTATTCAGCAGTATTTCTATCTCTAGATAGCTTTCTTCGGTTTTAATTAATTCTGATTCCCAGTTAATTATTTTGTGTTTGATTCTCATCGTGCTTGTGTGAAGTTGGATGTAGGATAGGTAACCCATCATTATTTTACAGTTTAAAAAAAAGATAAATATTGAACCAAAACTACTGAAAAATTGTTGATATTTCGTTCAGCATCAAATTAGGGGGAGGGTCATGATCTTGGTCCCTTAGGGGAGAGGGGCGTTCTCATGCGTAATTTTTTTTTAAATATCCATTTTTTTTACGTATTTTGGAGCCTAAAATTTCATTTTCATTCTAAATAATAGATTAAATTGAATAATTTTGAACCTTTAAGGACAAAAAAAAAACAATAAAACTTATAAAAATAAAAATTTTTGATAAAATTTGGGGGGGACATGACATCCGCCCCTGCTTATTGGGCGCATTCTAATCAGATGTCAAAAATTTCTGCAGCGCGGTGATGAATGCGGAGTGACTCATTTATTCACCGTACTTGCAATCGAGTGTTTTCGCTCGCGAGGAATAGCATTGAAAACATATGCATTTGATAGATAATATCATCGCATATGTAGTTTACGGTTAACAGCCCTAGTCATAGCTCATTTTCCCTTCAATTTCGGATCTCTCTTTCGTCAGCGAAGCGAGTAACTACTTTTGTTTACTCATTAAAATGCGCGTTGGGTGACAGCACGTTTTGAGGTCGACTGCAAAATCATCTGCTAAAAAATTCGTGGTTGCTCCAATCTTGTAGAGGTATAAATGTTCTGGTTACCTTTGTAAACTGCCTCTTCATTGAGCTAACAATCGCGAGGCGGAGTGGAAGATAGTAGGCGTTTTGAAGCACGTGTCTTGTTTCAGAATACGCTGTTCTCACACACAGAGTATACCTTGTGATGGCACTGTTCCTGGAGCTTAGCTAAATTTACTCTTATTCTTTTTCTACTGAAAAGTAGTAGGAGTGAAAGTAGAAGTAGTACTACGGGGTGAAAGAAGAGGTAAAGGGGGTGCTTAATCATTTATTTTCCTGTTTCAGGATAAAATTTCTTTAAGATTTGAATTTTGCGTGTGATATTTCACATATTTCCGATTTCTATAAGTTTAATGTGAGGCGGAAAACAATAGTAATGGCACCGTGCCATCTCTACTCCACATATCTTTTTTAAGGGTAAGTTGTCCTCACAAATAGTATAAACCCTGTGATTGACATTCAAATATGCCGTTCATGTGGGTTGATCTGTGTCAGTAACTGTGGCGGAAATCCTTAGTATGTAATTACCTATTTATTGGGTATAACGTTTCGATTATCTCTCAGTCATCTGACTCAGACAGCTTTCGTGATGCTAGCTACTTTTTCCTAGTTTGTTTTGTCCATTTCTTTACCATCCTTTGTGCTCCGTATCCTCTCACCTTTTTATGGGGTTACGCGCGGGTTGACTCTGGGGGGGATGTTTGCGGGGGGGGGGGGTCTGAGAGAGCGCCACCCTTCGCCCTCGACTCGAATCAACGCCGGGGTTGTTGACTGTGGTCGTCGGCGGGCGGGAGAAGAAGCGGTTGGGGAAGAACGGGTCCCCTTCTTTTATAAAGTTCCTCCCGATCTTGCGGGGGAGTTTTCAGAGTCCCTCCTCCTTCGTCACCACCACCTCCCACCCTACTCCACTTTCCCTCGACGCACCTTCCCCTCCTCCACTCTCTCCGCACCCCTTACTCCTCACCCTCCCCTCGGCAGCCACTCCCCCTTCTCTCCCCGCTCTGCAGTCATCCTCCGCGTGGTTGAGTGTTGGTGCTCCCCAGAGGAAAGGCAGTTAGTCTCCTCGCGAGGAGCGCCGCCACAAGTGTTGTGGAATCCATTCCCTCCTCGAGAGATTTCTATTCGAGAGACCGGCCGGTTTTTCGCCAACGCTCGCCGCGGCCTTCATCTGTTTTATTTCCCGCGCGGACGTTGTGCGCGTGTGTTCTCCAGCAGCGTTTTGCGTCCGTTTTAGTGAAGGTGGGGAAATACCCAGTTTTATCGTCCGCGTTGAGGCGAGTGGGAAGTTTTGTTTTTTTCCTACTTTTTCCCATTTTTTGTCTTCTTTCCCTCTCCCTGTTTAAAGAGCTCTTTCTCCTTTACGCGCTTCGCATTAAGTGTGTGTAAGTGTGCGTGTGTGTGTATGTTCCGTTCATAGCTGGTTCAATTGCAGCCGAAGACTCGAGTCGTGAGGTGTTGTGGGAGGGAAAAGGTGTGTAGGTGAGCTTTCTTTGTTGCGGTAGGCGGCTGCTTCCTTTCATTTTCCCCGTGCGATCTCACAGGTGTGTGTCTTTTCCGAAGCTGGTCGTTCCCCACCCCGACTTGACCGTTTCAATTCGCCCCTCCACGACAAACTTCCCTTTGATAACCAGGTGGAGGTAAATTGGAACGTTTCGCCGGCGTTTCTTCGTTGTCTCTAGTGCCGTTGGATAGATAAAAAGAGGTAACCCCTATTTATTCAAGCACTGGGTATATGGTGTTGCAGTTCGGCAGTCTACTGCCGCCGTATAAGTTCTGTTTCCACGGTGACGGATAAATAGGTGCAGAACGTGCCAACACTACTCCACGTTTCTTGTTTTAGAGCACATTGTCCTCACACACAGTATAAACCTTGTGATTGACACTCAAACGTTCATGTGAGTTGCTCTGTGGTAGTATTTTTGTTTGCCCTTCACTTTCTTTTTTTTAGGCGGAAATCTAGCGTAATTACCTGCTGCATAAGTCTAAAATTGCGATTGTCTTTCAGTAGACAGCTTTCGTGATTCCTGACCATTTTACCTGATTTATGTTGCACATTTATTTGGCATCCTTTGTGCTCTGTGCCCTCTCACCTTTTTATGGTGTTACACCCGGGTTGACTCTGTCTTCATGACAACCCCTCACCGTTCCGCAACCTCGGGTTTGTTCCCCTGAACGCGTGCCGCTAGTCCTTTTGCGTGCATACTTGAAAGATAAAAAAAAGTTGACATGGAGGAGAAGAGCCGGCGGTGATCCCTATCGCACTCTTTACGGGAATAAATTCGCTGCAGGTTAGCGCAAAAACGGACGAAATGAAGAGATATGATAACACCGGACCCAGTCTGAGTGGGATGAGGGAGTGATAAACCAACACTAAGGCAAAGAGAAGACAGCAAGGCGGATAGATCACAGGGGAAGAGAAGAGAGGATATTGTTTTGAAACTGATTCGAACTTGTGTTTGTGTGGTCTTGCTTTGGGATATACTCGAGCCTGTGCACTGCTAATTTCCAAGAATAACCTTGCTAATATCACGTACCCGCTACCGAGGCGGGAAACTTGAGCTTTCCTTCGAAAAGGAAACCGAACTCTCAGCGTGTCTGTCTTTGTTTTTAAGGACATTTACTGCAACCTTGCCTTGCTGAACTGTTGTGGCAAACATGTCCTCCGTCCATACTTGCCTCTTGTGCCCGTTTTGTGAGTGCATGTGTGCATAATTGTTGCCGCCATTGCTGTTTATTTGTTGCGTCAAGACCCCTCCTCTCGCTACTGAAATCATATCATCATTTATCTGTCCTCGTCGTCTCGATATCGGACCGAGTGGCCGATAGTCAGATAGGAAGGACGGGGAGAGGACCTTTGCACTGCCAGCCGCCGGACGATACGAATCGTTCGTCGAATGTAAGAATTCTTCTTCTTCCCTCTTTGGATTCGGCAGGCGGCGGAGGCCAAGGTGTCGGCGCGGTGGAGTTTAGCAGCGGAGTGACACAGTTGGCTCGGGCCGCCAGGAGTGGTGAGCAGTTACTGCGGGACCAGGGGAGTGCGCGAGGTTTTCATTGAAACGCCGGAGTAGAGATCCTCGACTTCTCGCCAGATCCACCGCTCGCCGAGGGTGGTGGTGGGAGTGTCTTTCTCGGCTTTGGGTCCCCTGACAAAGCACTTCGTGCCGTGACCTTTCCGTCGTCCCGCGTTCCCAGAGGCTGGGCACGATGGAGCAGGCCCTCCACGCCAGGGACCTCGTCGGGGTCCAGGACATGGTTCTGCTGGAGGACTACACGAGCGAGGAGGCATTTACGGATAACCTGCAGAAGCGGTTCCAGGAGAACATCATTTACGTGAGTGTTTGGAAAATTTGTTTTTTTATCACTTTTTTTCTTCCGCGGAATCGTGATGAGTCATTCAGAAGTTTCGGGATGTTTGTTGGTAAACTTCAATGCGTTCGCAATTGCTGGCGTGGTTATCGATCGTTATGGATTGTCGTACGATGAGATCGGAAACATTAATTTTTTATCTTTGATCGTTACCGTAGTGGTTGTTTCGTTATGGTAGTTGCGCCTAGCGATGGTTTCCTTCCACAAATGGGTTACTAAAATTTTCAAAATTTCTCTAAATAGATGGAATAAATGTGGGAATGTGTGTAGGTATTTTCGGAAGAGTCGTCTTCAGCAAATTCAACTGTATTTTTCTCTGTTATTAGTAGTCTTTCGCTTCAAAATGGCCAATTGCGAATCTGAAGTAAGTGTTGATGAATGCTGTGTATGAAGTTCATTACTGGTGAATGGTATGTTGGAAATATTCTATTGTTATCCTACTCCTGCATGAGTAATTCAAAGGTAGTATTTAGAGGAACCCTACTCATATAATGATTAGGCGTTTACTTAAGTCACTCCTGTTTTTCGTAAACACAATACCAACGCTGACAAGGTGTGACACCTTTGGCTCCATCCTAATGCCTTCCATGGCTATTACAATATACCTTCATTTTTTAGGTCACGATTTTTTCTCATTACACAATAATAGCGACTGCAATGAAAAGTTGAGCTATAATGCACATTCTCATTAAGCGCAAGCAAGGGCGTACCCAGGATCATAACTGGGGGGGGGAGGGGCAAGCCAAGTTGTGACATTTCAGCATGGAAAAGGTGAATGAAACCGACAATTTAAGAAAATTATAAGTAACAGCGCTTTATTAGTTTATGAGATTATTACCTTGAAAAAATAGTTTTATTTTAGTTATATATCTTATACTAATACATACCATTTTTCGTGGGTTAAAAGAAAATTTGTTGAATACTTTCGTTTCAATTCAGTACTGATTTTGCTAAAACACTTACGCGATTTTTGCTTATAGGGGGGGGGGCAGCTTCCCCGCCCCGGGCCCCTCGCTGAGTACGCCCATAAGCGCAAGAATTATTTCTTCCTTGTACTCAGTGAATCCCTTCGGTTTTTTACTCACCATATCAGTTCATATTTTTTTTTACATCGTCCACAAGTATCTAGTAATACGTGTCGAGGCATTGTAATGCCGGCAGTCTCGGAAAATCTGATGGGATAGAGTTACTGATAAGATTTTGCGCACGCATGAATCGTTCTTTTCTACTCATTGGTCCAAATTCCGTTGGATACTGATTCCTTTGGTTTTCATAATGAAAAAATGCTTGGATACGGAAAAAAATTCCATTGGATACGGATTCCTTTGGTTTTCATAATGAAAAAAATGCTTGTGACATGGCGAAATGTGATAAGAAAGCCACTCACCTTAGAAGTATTGAAAATAGATTTTCGAATGCCTTATGAAATATTTTCTCGATTAAAAATATTTGGAATCTAATTCGGTCCCTCCGCATGTTCTCATTCAGTTGACCGCCCTGATTGTACGGGATTCGATCATGAATATTTCTCCACGTCATTATTTTTGCTATTCTTGACGTAAACTTCAATTATTGCTCTCATCGAGTTATAGCTGCTCTCAGTCCTCGTCATTCTACAACGAGATAAAACCGATTATAAGGGTTTTACGAGCTAGAACCTATCTAGCGTTTTTTTTTAATTTTATTTCTGTCAGCCGTGATAGATTTAACGATGGCATCAGGGAGAAGATTAAGAGTGGCACTGTAATCCTGCTTCTGTGGTGTGATCACAAATCCCTCATTGCTCGGAGATGATACTATCACCGATCATTGCTTCTCACTGTTCCTCCTGGCAAGGGTTGGTGAGTTCTCTTGTGACTCGCTACTCCATTCCCGAACAATGCTTTCAGAAACTGCGATAATATAAAATGACTTCACAGTGTAAGATGTAGCGTGGAGAAGAGTAATATTTATAACTGCCCGTCGCAGTCGGCGGACGGATTTCAATCCTAATGTCTCAGACTTCGTTTTACATTAATTATACCTACGATAGCTCTTGGGAACTCTTCTTTACCCAAGGTCATTGAAAATCGTTTTCCCTGCTTTTAAGATGTTGAAAATATATTTTTTCTCTTCAAATCCAATGTTTTCTATTCTATATGTGATTTTATTATCTCTTTCGTCTCAGGCCTAGCCTTGTGGAAGCTGATAGGTATACCTATATCGAGACATTTGGCTAGCGAAAGTTCTCTAAAATCGATTTCTCAAATTAATGCGCGTTCTGAGTTGTGGGAGGCTGACTATTTTACTTGTACGTCCGGGTGATATTGACTTACGCCGAGTTAAGTTGTTGTGAACGTGGCTTAAACCAATCAAGAGCGCGTTAATCCATTCACATAATATCAGAATTCCCTCGAGGGAAAGCGGAGAGTGGAGCTTCTAGAGCGTTACTGACACTGTGTATAGTTTTCAATAACATCGTGCCCTCTGTCGTCTTAGGCTCAACCTTATGGAAGTTCGTTTTATCGCAAATGAAAAAACTTTATTATATTACACCTATTTATTTTCAGGTACTACTAGTTTCGACGAAGCGACGTCATCTTCAGGTACAAAAACATTAGTTGTTTCTGAAAATAAATTTGTGAAATATGACAATTTTTTTTCATTTAAGAATATTTATTTTTTAAACTTTGTTCCGTTAGATTTGTAATCCAGAGAGTATTTTTTCGTCATTTATTTTGACGAGAAATACGCTTAATACGTTTGTGTATTTCCACGCCGTTGCGACTTTACGTAATCCAGCCCTTTTTGGGGACAATGTCTCATGGCTTTCGAAATCGGTCACCCGGTGCATGTGCATGTCTCGGTGCCCTCATTCTGCAACTCGTATAAAGTATCGATCGTCCCATTTATAGTTGGATTAGAGCCACAGAAAGCAAGAAATGGGTTCATCGTGGTTGTCTCCTCATATTTTCGACATTGTCTGTGAAAGGAATGCGTTAAAGTGGTGATTGCCGTTGTGAAATCTGCTATGCGTTTTGAGAAATGTTATGTGCAGTCGCTGCATCTTACTTGTGATTTTAACCTACTGAAGTTTGTTTAATTAGCGATATTTTTGCGAATGAATAATGAAAGAATGCATTGATTTGAACCTTACCAAAATATAACGTTCACCGGAAAAAATCGACTTAAAATAAAATTTACTCCGGTTAGTAAGTTATTAATTACCTTAAAAACATAATTTATATTCGATATGAATTACGTGCGAATATGTTGTGAAGGAATTTTGTGGGAAATCTTTTGGTATCGTTAATGTTGCCATGACGTTTCAATACTGTGTTTTGATGGATAATTCATTATACCCAGACTATGCAAAATATTTATTTTAAATCCCCGTTCATTTTCCCTACTCGTTATCAATGCGGAGTTCTGATGGTCCGTTTTAGGTACGAAGAATGCGGTGCAACTGTATGAAGCCGCTATTATAGTTCGGCATTGCCTCCTTTATTTATCCGACTTCATTCTTTCTTCAATACAATTTATTTCAAAATGACGATATGAATGAATATATTTCGACTCTATGGTAGGTTTTTAAGATTATAGAGTTTTTATCTCATAGAATGCCTAATTATCAGCTGATAAAATGGCGAGTGAATCGGTATTTTCAGCTTTAAGAGCCAAATAATCGGATTTATCAGAATCGCCATCGAGAACACCTCGCTGATTGTGTGTTATCTTTGAACATGGCGAGGTGATTTTTTGCTCTCAAAAGGAATCGGTTTGATCTTCTTCCACCTATAAGTCTTCAATCAGTGCATTTATATTTTTCAATTTTAGAAGTACATGTTAATCGTACATATATAATAATCTACTTATTCGTACGATTAACATTAACGATAGCGAAAGATTTCCCACAAAAATTCCTTCAAAACCGATTCGCACGTACTTCATATCGAATATAAATTACGTTTTTTTAGGCAATTAATACCTTACTGACCGCACTAAATTTTATTTTAATCGTACTTACTCTATAATAATTCTTTGCGTTGTAATGGAAAATTTATTCAAGAATCACAACCTTTTGGTCGATTATCCTCGTACTAATTATTCGGTAATCTGCTTCTTAACGTCATCCAGTACTTCCCAAAATAGGAAAGCTGTGAAAAAAACAAATTCATTACCTTTTAATTAACGGATGGAAATGATTTGGGAATTTTATGTTAAACGGCTCGTCTTACCAATGCTAAGGAAAAACAGCCTAGATTCGTGTAATGTAATCAGCCAACACTTGGAATTTATTTAGACAGGGGCGACAATTGAGTCCTGCGCATGTAACCAAGAGGGAAATGGCTAGATCCCTGGTATTTTGATACCTAATGGCTCAAAAGGTTGATTGCGACAATAGCTTCTGTTTTCATGTTGTATATTTTGATTGGAAACATTATTTTTATATATTCAATGCTCACGTAGATGAAGTATCATGATATTTATGTTATCTGCGAATAATTATTTGATTTTATTACTTTTAACACCTCCCGATGTCAGAAGTTCCAACGATGGCCTTAGTTTTTATCTTCTGTGTAGCCACCTTGAGCGTCCTCGTATGTATTTACTCAAGAGGGTTGATAAGTATATCGCTTCTAGTTTCTTCAATCATTGGATATTCACGACTTCATTCTGAATTTATGTGACTTCTATTCCAGTATGCATTTTCTCGGCTTATAGTATGAGGAATGTAGTATTAATATTAATGATTTATGTATTTTTTCATTTTTTTCAAGTAGAATTAACTCGGTGCACAAAGGCAGAGGAAGGGAACCCGTGCATTTCCTCAGCAGGTAATGCGCTTCCTTTTTTTCCCTTTGTAGATACCTCATCAACTCTTAAAGCTGCGAGGTTATTTCGTTTTCATTTGCCCTAGGCGTTTCCCCGGTCTGGGATCTTATGGCGTCAAACGGAACCCCGCTTTTCCCAGGCGTGACAACCGCTCCACCCGCGAAAATTCGACTTCGGACGGTTGACTCCTAATAAATGCTAGGCGGAGAGTGATTTTCGCTCGGTTAAATCCAAGTGGATGTTGTTGACGAAGATTTTCACGGCGAAATCATTCTTTTGGAGAGGTGGGAAAGCTAGTTCCGTCGCACCGAAGGAAAATAAAACCAAGCGTGTTTGAGAAGAGAATTCCTGTCTGAAGAGAAATAAACAGCATGGTGTACTTCGAAAATCAACAGGAAGAGTGCGAAAATTTTGAATTTGGATCGAAGCGATTGTGAGTTACTTTCCAAACCTTCTAAATTTGAAGTGTTTTTAAGAGTGGACCAAAATGTTACACAAATATTAGGATGCTACTCCCGTCATGGTTTTTCATATCGTAATAAATCTTTAAAATAAATGAACAAAGCTTATAGTATATGAGTGGTACTGAGGAGTTAACTTTTCTTTTTTTTAACGGCTAGTGTTCGAGCACCCCTGCTAAACGACAATGAGGTTGTAAGCGGGGTATTACGTAGAATTACCCATCATGGAATTTTATGTGCAAGAACTTCAGAATTTGATAATGCAACAGGATTTATGTGATTTGGCGTTAAAATTACCTGCTCTAAAGGGATATATGCAGAAAATTATTGCAGTAGGGAGTTACATAAATTGCATTTTTAACTGCTCTCAGTATTAATAACTTTTGCAATCGAAACTCTCATTTCTTACGGTAATACATACCATGTTATGCATTGAAAATTGAGTTGTTGTTGATGTATTGTCATTGAAATGAATGGTATATCATTTTGGCTCAAAAATATCTGCAAGCTGTAACCTAAAAATCTTTCATAGGTACCTACCACATTATGCACAAAGGTTAAGAAAACACTTAGTTGTTTCACAAAATAAAATATATTGCGACCGATCGCATCTACCACATTATATTTTATTAAATTTTCATTTATAAGAAGAACTTATCTCACGTTATATTATTTGATGGGTGCAGTGCAGGGATATCTTCTTAAGCTGTCCCGTTCCGACCCTCTGCTTCTTCAACAATGCTTTACCTCAGAAGCTATTGTGTTTACTTACGAAGTTTTCAAATTAATCAACTACTTACCTTAGGTTCCCCTCAGAATGATACGTGATTATTTCTGTTATCAGATAACTCTCCCGTTTATGTGAGGACTTTTTCTTTCAATTTTGTGTGAGGTACTGAATATAATTTTCCTGCTGGTCCTTATCAAATACCTTGAAATAGTCACTGTGAAATAGGAGGAAAACCATTCCGTGTAGCAATGATTCAACCGTGACCTTCTGTGACTTCATATTCTTCCTCTTTTCATATCTCTTGACCTACAGCCCCTATCCGCACACCACTCATGTTACCTGCTGGTCATTATGCTAATTTGTCGGAGAGAACTTTAATCAGTCTTACTTTTTTGACGCGCTTTCACGGTCTCGGCAGCTCCCAATTTATTCTTATAGCGCTTTTCTCAGAAGCCGTGACGTCAGCATTACGTCATTGTCGAGGTATGAATTTGCCGACTCGTCTCGAATTCGTTCCGTGCACTTAAGTGGATATCTCTCAATGGGCAGGTTTTTTTACCCGTGCTTCGGATATATCTCTTCAGATATGCTGGTGTAAGCATGGGATAAAGGCCGCCATGTGCGTGTGTGAGGTTTGCGTTTGTAGTAACAGTGGGCGGGACAGAGACTTGTATGAACGGATCGTGAAAGAATGTGATGTGGATGCTTCATTGGTGGCAGACACGTAGCCATAAATTTATTTCGGGCAAGTGGAAGCAAGTCTAATGTTAGTCAATTGTCCTCTCGAGTCTCCGAAAGTGAACAAAATCTTTTGGTATATTGGAATTAAACGAGATATTTACGCAAAATTGTTGAAATATGTATTCATGAACAAAAACAATATATTTGATAATGATCACACGCAGGCTGGCGTGTTTGATCAGTCGCACACACTATTTTTGGGAAAGCTGAAAAAATTTCGGGAGCCCCTATTGCACCCTACCTCGTCACATGCTTGGATAGAATCAACTGTGTAGTTATCTTCCTTGCTTTGCCTATATATTGCTATTATGGATGACTCCCGGATAACCGCAATTGATTTATGAATAATGGGACTTTATGTTACGTTAAAGATGAGACTGATAAAAGTTTGGGTTGTCACTTTTGATTGGCTTGACTTGGCACAATGCAATTAACTTTTTCTCATTATTTTAGTGGAATTTTATCTGAGAAAATAAAAAAGGAATATCTGAGAGGAATTTTATGAATCGGATTCCTCATTTAAGTAAATCATTTGTTATAATATATGTAAAATTTGTATATCGTTCGAACTAGAACCCTATTTTGAATCGATCGTAAACTCTTTCAGCGTGTAAAGAACCAGTTTCTTGATATCGCTGCCCGTAAAATAAGAGGCCCGGTTTAGGTTAGCCCGTTTCGAAAGGGAAAAGTGCGATAACATAATTTTTGGCGTATTTTGCTTTCATTTTCCTAACTTCTTTAGATATTTTATCTACTACTCCATATTTGCTTGGCATTCCATGTATCAACACATCGTGAGTTTTTTTTTATTTCGAGCTTAGAGTCGATTTCCGCCCAATTAAGGATTCTCGTTGGAGAGGCGGTATGAGGCCTTAAATTGAAGTTGGTTTTGGGGCTTTACCCACAATTTTATCATTTTCCATTAAAATATCGGCAACAATATGAAATGATATCGTTTTAATTTTGGCCCCGGCTTTATGTTAACGCGTAGCTCAGGCTATAGCTCAGCTCCTTATATTTACCCTGAGAAGCAGAGAATATATCTCAGAGTAAATTTACACATGAGCGTTCAAAGAGATCGCTCATTAAACAAAACCCGAGGCTGATTATGAAACCTTATCCCCAGCAGTTAATATTTATAAAAGAAATAAATCTCACGACAATATATTCTATCGTCGAAATCATCCAATAAACCCATCACATGGTTACGGATTTTGCCATTTCAATCTTGGCCCAATGCGCTGTATCCGATTTCCCTCACGCGTGTATTTACTCTGATTTCGACTCAGCTGGAACCATGAAAGCCATTAAAATATACTCTTTAAATTAAAATCTTTCCGCTGGAAGTTATTATTAACAGCTTTTCACGGTAATATATCTACTCTCTCGCACGTATAGCAGTCAGAATGAAATTTCTAGCTGAGGATAGATAACCATAAATATCGATTCCCAGGAACGAACTTTGTGTTTTATAGCCTTGTTCGTCATCGTGAGGACGCGAGCTGGCCCATACGACTATTCCTGTCCAACGTATTGAAAATTTTTAATGGTATCGCTTCTTCCTTTCATATATGTTCATCTCTCACCTCGTGGCGCCTTCTAACCCCCTCAGAGATTTTTACTGGAGAAATAAAAAGCGAGCATTTCATAAAGCTATTTCGGTTCGGAATGGAGATGTTATTCGTCGAGGAATCGAGAGAGGAAAAAAAGAACTAAAAAAGGAGCTGAAACTGAGCGGTCGCAGTGGGCCCCGAACTGAAGCGAGATCTCTTGATAAACGTCTTTTCTATTTCCGCATAATCACTTCCTTTGCCCACTCAACATCCTTTTTGGGCCACTGATGGCCCTACGAGGTTATAACTGATTATTTGTGCGGCGCGCGAAACGCAGCTGAGGCCAAACACATAATCGGTAGTTTGCCGTAACTGGCGGAACTCGAATAAATTTTGTGCTGAATATGCTAGCTAACAAGGTCTAAATATACTACCCTAAAGGGGCTGAATATTTTTTTCTGGGGAGTAATAACATCATTATAGTCGATCCTTTTAGAGAATTGTGGTTAAATTAATGTGGGTCACGGTATTTATGTATTATTGCGAAAATACAAAATAATATGCTTTGCTCTACTTCACTCCGCTCCATCAATTATTGTGCAAAATTTTTCTTTTAGGGTTCCGAACTCTGACTATTGTAGAGCTTGAAATATTGATATTTTGCCCATATTTTTATTTCTCTATCTTGCTAATTGTTAACCGCGTTTAATGGAAAAGAATCTGTGGTATTCGACATGCCAAGCCCAAATTACAGCATAGAATAGGTTTTCAAATTTTCTAGGCAATGGCCTGATTGATAGCGACGTAAAAGTTGATTTTCTGCGGTAAAGGCAAAGGTATTCATTATCCGGCATATTTAGAAAATGATGACTCAGATCCGGTCACTAATAGGGGAAGTTGACACAAACGAGTTTGTGAATTTCACAACACAGCGTTTTCATCAATGCTCTCGTCAGCCACCTCATGTCCTGAGCAATGTTAGGACCAAGGCTGCAAGCAATTCCGAAATTTCACATGATTCATTAAATACGTGACCACATGGCATATGGGACATGTTGGCTAAAGATATGTTGAGATTTCAATCCCTGCAAACCAGAATATTTTACCAGATTTAAAGGAAATTATTTCCCTTTAATAAAAGGCGCAATCGTCTAAGAGGTGATTCGATGCTTCGGTGCCCAATATAAACTCCTTCCTAGGTGAAGAGGAAATAGCTTATGAGAGTATTGATGTGTAAGAGTTTAAAGAAAAGTGCAATGAACAGTGTGAACTGGAGTGTAGCGCTTTACGGTGCGAAAAAGGGCGAGGAGGGCGAGAGTAGACTGAAGGCGTTCGAGATGTGGACGTGGAGAAGTATGGAGAAAGTAAAGTGGACAGAAAAGAGGATGAACGACGAAGTATTGTGCACTGTGGGTGAGTAGAGGCTGCTTCTAGATGAGATACGGAGGAGGCAGAAGGTATGGATGAGGGAGTGCCGAGCGGGGAGGGGATGACGAAATCAGTGTTAGAGGAAAAGTTCGGGTAAACGAGGAAGAGGAAGGAAGAGAAGAGGATTTTTAGATAGAATGAAAGGGAGGAGGCCATATTATGAATTGAAGAGGGAACTCCATGAAAACAATAGCAGAATACTTTAATAATAAACATAGCGATGTATTTAATCTATATTCGCCGCCACCAGGATTAGAACCCTAACCTTTAGTATAGCAATCAAAAAATCCTTTCAACCAGTATAAGAACAAATGTTTACCATTAAATACACTCTGGTTTTATTCACATTTACAATAAACTTCTACCATAAATATAATCGTAAAGTTCATGTTTTATTATTTTTTAACCAGTTTAGTCTTCTACGAATGTATATCATTTGCAAATTTCTAATGCCTCCGAAGTTTCAAATAACGAATTTCCAATTGAATTTGAGCGCAAAATTTGTTATCTATCTCCATGATGAGATGATAAAAATCGCGGGCAAGCGTCAACTAATTATTACTTTCATCCATTTCCGCGAGGTCGTTCGTCTCTAATTTTTGTAACTTCCGTATGCAGTTACCGCGAATGTGTCTTAAAAACAAAAGAGTGAAAACACGCGCACATTTCACGCAACACTTGGCAGCTTAAATACTTCCGCCGGTGGGAGACAAGGCACAAAAGTGACTACCCGACTGGGGAGCTTGGGGTGTGAGACATTCAGACCGAGTTCAATCAGAACCCGGTTCATTCAGTAAATCTCCAAGACAAGCGAGAAAGCATTCAAATCAGTTATCCTAAAGCCGTGGAAAGTCTGCGGACCACTCATACAGAACATATACTAGCTACCCTTCACGTTCCAGCAGTTATAATCGTTTTTCAGCACATCCTATGATCAAATTCGATGGTGATTCATTAAAACATGTTTTAAAATATTTATGTGCTCGGTTACGCACTATCATTATAGCCTCAAGATTATAATATTTGTAAAATCCGTTTTCGGTCAGGTACTTAGGTCACTAGCCAAACAAGGGATGGTGCATACTATGGTGATTATTTTTTAAATCATTTTACCGATTAAGGGAGATTTCTATGAGTATTTAGGAAGTAAAAATGTCTCAAGTGTCCGTTGCCTTCATGTAATTCCCTCTTCAGTTCACAATAAGGCCTACTCCCTTTAGTTATATCAAAAATCCTATTCTCTTGGTTCCTCTCTCTCGTTTACCTAACATTCTACCCTCTAACACCGTTTTCATCATCCCCACCCCGCGTAGTACTCCCTCCATCTATACTTTCTGTCTCCTATCAAATAGATATAAATTTAAAAAATATATTTAACATACTTGGAAAACTTTTCTTGGCAATGATAAGGACACAAATGATATATTAATCCTTATTTAAATTATCAGCGAACGTTCTGGTTTTTGGGGATCGAGTTGGTGAGGTGGCTTGAGTGTGGGCTTCAAATCCCGACGTTGGCAAAAAATTTTCAGAGGCTGTCCGATCCCTGCTTAAAAGTTGTGTGGAAGACATTTCAAGTGCAACACTCCGTCCGTCGGATGGGACATAAGATGTGTCCCCCATGGCGCATATCGTTAAGAGTAGGCTAATGCTAACGCCGGGTTTCTCTCCAATCTTCCTTTCATACCCTTTCCTCATGGCGCAAACGACTTCAGCTGTCGGTCGCCTCCTCCTAATACCATACCATACGTTCTGGATTTTATTTCTATTTTATTCTTCCCTGCTTTGCCTCTTTCATGTTTCTTTTCTTCTCCAAAAAAAATCTCAATAGAAATAAAAATCGGCCCTAGGCATGAAATTGCTGATGGCGGTGTGTATCTCTTGCCCTGACCCAGTTTACCTCTGAAATTAGCCCATTACTGATACATGCGTGTTTATTTGCTCACGATCCTTTTTACTCCGGCTCGGCTGGTTTTTCCCTCTTCCAGAGGAATGAAGGTCGTGACGCGGCACTTAATCTTCGTCGGCGCGGGTGTGTGCGTGCCTTGTGATAAGTGTCGATGATGTGGCCGACCCGCATTCGCGACTCTTTAACGAGAACCGGATCACTCCTCGACGTTAGGTGAGAGCCTCCACGAAGAGAGACGATTGAGAACTGAATTACCTTCCGCCCTCGAACTAAAGTCCGCGTCAAATTTGATTTATGTGCGAGGGAAAAGCTGGTATCGGAGGAATTCGAAGGCTTGAGGTTTGAGAGGAATGGAAAGGTTTGCTGGTCTAGATATCCTGCGGTACTCAGTGCTGAAAAGTTTCTGTCATCATCACTGGTGAGCACAGGGGAAATGCTAGGGATATGGATGGTAAAATTGCCATTGTGGCATTACCGCATTGATATAAAATGGGAATAAAAGTATTTTCTCGGGAATTTTTGTGATGGATAAACCTCTATTTAATTCCATTGTCTTCTTAAATATTAATAATGACGAATACGGATTATATGACCTCTTTCTCTTTTCTCGCTTCGTGTTCATTCGCGCACGAGGTCTAGTGACGTAGTTCAATGTCTCTAAACGTTCTTTTCTCTTCAGACAACCTTCTACCATTTACTCCTATTCAAAATGTTCTACAAATTTTGATCCTATTTTCATCCTTAATCTATCTCGCACTATCTCCATCGTAATTTCCCCCCTAATCCTCGCACCACCCTATGAGTACTTACTACCATGACCACTTTGTTTGTCATTTTGCTATACTGTCGAATATTACTTTGTGTATTGCTGTTTATATTTTGCTTACTATATTTTTAATTGTTTTTTATCATGAGCCCTTTGAATTGTTCCTTTGCTGTTTTTGAACTGCGTTAAATAAATATGGTTTATAACATCCTTCGCCCGAGTTCGCCCCTGGAAAATCATTTGAACTGCCAGTTTTTTTTTCAAATTTCTGGCTCTTTCAAGTTCGATAATTTCCAGAAATGAGGTTGAAACGTTAAATGATTCTTGAAATTAGCAACCCATGTTCTTATCGTCCTCGAATACCAGCCCGCAGGTTATATCTAGCTTAATGATTCGGTAATTGAATGAATAATTTTTGCCAGCCCATATCTTTCCTCTATAGTTCCCGTGAACCCATTTCATTTCGTTATACCAAGCGCGCGCGTTGTTCGGCATGTCCTGTGCACAAGACTTTCAAATAAGTGAGCGGAAATTAGGTCCGTGGGTATTCTCATCCGTATATTCTTGTCCCGCATGATATGATTCAATATTTCTGCCCGTACTTTGTGATCATCTGTCACTTTTACCGATGGTGTAGTATCTGAATGACATACCTTTCTTCCTGTCCTCATCCCTTCCTGACGTTATGGGAGGGTCATAAGTAAGGTCCTATTTCAAGTACAGTGAGTAATGCTTTTATTTTACCATCACGGTCATTGAGGCCGGGGTCATAGGAGAATCCACTGTATTTAACCGACACTTTTTTTTTCTTATTAATATTTGTTGAAGAATTTGTTGGCGGTAGGAACCTGGCGCTTTTAAGCAATCAACGATAGGTTTGCAAGAGTGGTATGAGTGGAGAGAATTGATGAATTTAGTTTTCAGCAAAAAATCCGCACATCTGTTCACTGTTAGGAACGAATACAGAAAAAAGAAGATTCGCGGAGAGATTAGATGAAAAAATAACCATCCCCAGCGTTGAAATGTAAAGAAAGAATGAAACGAATCATTTTCTCATGTGAGTTCGAGAAAATTAAGAAGGGACCACACATTTTCAGGGCACGCTAATTAACAAATAATACTTATAGTGGTGGAGATAGCAAGCACAGTAAATTATCAGCTCTGGTCATTGAGGCAATACATGAAATGCCAAAGTATTATCTATCGGATTTCAATAACATATGTATATACCAGAGTTTTCCAATATGTAAGTAATTTAATTACCCACTCGGATGACTGTCGTCTCCCCAAGGAATTGAAACTTATTTCAAAACTTTAGCAACAAACCAACAGCTTCGGTTGAAGCTGGGTATGTCTTCTCCTGCCACTCCTTAAGGCGCGTAATTGAATCCAGCTCGGGTGCATTTCCATCATTATGGGCATATGTGTGTTTAATTCCCGATGTAACCTGCCAACGAAAGGCTTTCGGTAAATTTCGATGTAAAAAGTTTCCGCAAATCATCCATGAAAACAAATTTCTAAATAGGCTATTAAGAATTACATTAGGATAGCGTATATACAGGCCTTTATATAGGCTACCCAGCTTACTATATCACTTAAGTCATTGTGGAATTCTGATGACCAAGCATCATTTCGAGGCTAAACAAGTTAACTCCGTTGGCAGTTTGAATTTATATTTTTGTCTATTTTTATTGAGCTATAATTACGTCTAGGGTGACTGCGTATGTCTACTTATGTCTTGGGTATATTTTGCGAACGATTGTAAATAAAACGCCATCGCCTTGGAAATAAAAAAAATGGAAAATGCAAGACACTCATCTTACTTTTTGATTTACGCGAAAGCGAAAAGGGTTTCTTAATAGTTTCGGCTTCTGCTGTTGAGTCGTTGGTGGAACTCTTTAAATGCTTCAGCATGCGCCATAAGGTTAAAAAACTATAAGTGTAACGCTCGATTGCTTTGTCGCCATGATAGATGATGATATTTTCTTTTGGCGTGCGGAAGGGCGCAGATAGTTTCCGTTTTGAAACTTCACTTTCTTATCCCGCGGTTCGTATATATCATATCTGCGTACAAAGAGGTCAAAGCCATCGTGCCTTGTATAAGCGAGAGTAGTCGCTGCGCCCAACCACGTTTCCCCTCGCTTCGTGACTCTTGCCTGATGGGAATTGCATCACGTAACATTTGATGGCCATGCCGTCGCTCAGGGTGGTGGTTTCGCATAAGTACCCATCCATGTGACGCCTAACAAAAGTTTTATCACAAAAGAATTATATCTCTATTAGATTGTTCGCGCAGGGAAGTTATGTGGTTGGGACAATTTTCGTAGTTATTGCAATATTATCAATCATGGTATCCATTCTGTTCTGAGCTGCCTTGAAATTTTTTATTTGTTACAGTCCTATTTCGGTAGAAAAATTTTTGAAAGTCCAAGCCAAAAAATACTGTGAAGCGAATAATATTGCTTGCAACTTAAAGGTTTCTTGGGGACAGACTAGGGTCTCTTAGCGTTGCGAATAGGGTTTTTAAGGGAAAAAGATCAACGATAACCGGGGAAAAAAGAGGAACTTCGGTGGTTGTTTTTGGAACAAAAGGTAATTATTGAACGCTAAATCAGCTTCGATATTTCACTCAATTGGTAATAATAATATAATATCTAATTTTTGTAGTTATAAGATTTATTGAGGGATTTAAAAAAGGAAATTGCTCTCATTTTTATTAATTCACACATTGCTACCAGTAGACTATTTCCTGGTGGCAGCATTGGATTTAAACAAATGGATGACAAGTATACCTATCTAATAACAAAGTATAGAAAGATAAAGCAGACCTTCAGGATTAAAATACATTAATTCTAATACCATACCGCTAACAAATGAAAATCGACCCTAATAACCCAATTTCCAACTCTCCCTAATAAACCACAGTGACATCAACCAAGAATCGATGGACACTTATTCTTAAAAATTTCCTCCCAGTGGGGAAAAGTTAGTTCAAAAGATATGCAAAGAATATTCTCCAGCGAAGCAACTTTAGTGCAAAGAATGTTCTTCATGAACGTCCAAAGAATCAACAAATGGCGCACTATCCGAGTTCAAAGAACATTCTCCTGCAGTAGTGCAAAGGATGTTCTTTGGTTATTCATCTTGCACTACCTATGGCCAGATCGTGCGATAAGAAGGTTCAAAGTTGCTTCTTAGGATATGTATCGTGAACTACCTCTTGCCAGAGGGTTCAAAGTTGCTTCATAGAACATGCATTTTGCACAACCTCTGGCTAGATGCTTAATTGGGAAGGTTCAAAGTTGCTTCATAGGATATGCATTGTGCACTACCCCTAGCTAGATGCTACATAGAGCATAGAGCTCTCATATGGGAAGGATTTTTTCAAAATATCTGTTTTCTGCTTCTTTAAACTTAACTTTGAATTTATGCTCGTTCCTTCCTATGAAGCAGGGTGGGTCCAGCTTTCGACCTATTTCCTTCTAACTACGCTTTTTTTAAAAGCTTTATAGACTCCACATAACCTATTTATGGTTCTTCTAATTTTTAATAGTTTCCATCCTGAACACCCGAGGATAGCTGTGATACTGTTCCCCCTTCTATCCTCCCTATATTATGCCTGGCTGCTTTTCTTTTCACCTTTTCAAGCTTTTGAAGTATCAGTTTTACGGTGAGGATCCCACACCGAAGTAGCATATCCTAATGCAGGACGAACCATAGTCATGTAGGCCGTTTCTTTTGTACTCTATTTAATATTTCTCATGTTTTAAATGATTTTCCCACCACCTGATCAATATGCATTCCCCAATCAAGTTTGGATGTGGAATTTACCCCCAAGTATTTAAAATCTTTAAAGTTGCTTTAGGCTATAGTTGGCATTTCATTGGCCATTTTGGGACGTTCCCCAAGGTGGTGATGTAATTTTGGCATGATGGTTATATGACTGTGTTCATCTGTTGGAACACGGCCTAATGTTTTCCGGACGCGGTCATTTCCATGAAATGTTGAGTTACAAGGTGATTCGGCGAACTACTCGCTTATTTTTGAGTGGATGACATGTTGTTTAGTATTTTTATTTTGGCTTTCTCCGTACACCGATACCTCTCTCGTCTAAATGTGATGATGAGGAAGAAACGTCAGAAATCCTTGGAAATTATTACAGCGGTTCCGCTGTTTTGATTGCGCTGCATATCTGATTTCCTGTCCTCAGGAAGAGTACGGTTTTTCGTGATGAAACTGTGTTTTTAGTGTATTGACCCCTCTGAGATGAACCTTGGATTTAACTAATCTTTAATCAGACTGCTTCTTCGGTCGTAATAGTTAATTTCCGAAAATCCTGTCCATGGTTATCCCGTGTTAAGTATAGTTTTCGAATGAACACTGTAATTCCTACCGTGAGAGATCATTAGTCTGATTTTACTATGGTTTAGTAATGTATCCCATCTGAAAAACACAGGTTAAGGGCAAATCTCATTCAAAACGGTCGCACAATCTTTAGCGACGAATCATATTGAATTTTTAATTGAGATAAGTAGGCAATTAGTAATCGTATTGTGTGTTTTAGCCCAACCAGAGAAAATTATATAAGTTAATATAAATTCAGTATGCTCGTCGAAAAGAGATATCTATATACGCACTGGTCATGACTCACATCATCAGACGTTTGACAAGGAGGAGATTAGGATTCCGGCCTATAATGGAAAAAATAGTGCTATTGTAAGATGAAGTTTCTTTTCGCAGTATTGTGTCCATAGTTAAATTATTATGGCCTTTTATTATCGTAGGGGAATGATGCCTGAAAAAGTGGGATGATATTCGGGTTTATGGTAGTGCAAGTCTTCTGATGTTGCCATTCGTCAAATTTTCATTTGAAAATTATTATTTGTATTTCCCGGACTGTTAGCGATAGACTCTTCGTTTTTATTACTTAAAAATCATTTTAAAATGTTTATGTCCCGCAGTCAGCCCACCCATGACACTAACTCGAGCCCATTGGTAGCTCATTGAGTTGGAATTATGTGAACCATCATCAACTATTTTCCATTTTGATAATGTGCAATTACATAAATTGTTACTTTTTCTTTCTTGGTAAGCTTCCCCTGCACGTAGAAAATTTTAATTCCGCAAAGGATGTTGCAGCATTATCAACCTCAAGGATCATAGGTGCTATCACACAATCGTATCTGGAGATACAGGTGATAAATATTCTTTCGATCGCGAGCTTTGCCCATTTTATCTCATTTTTTCCCGGGAATGGCGCAATGGAAATTCTGCTATCACATCTTTTGCAACGCCTCCGGTTTTATCTGCTTCTCATCCTCTCACCTCAGTATCTGAAGCCAATCTCCAATGCTCATCATCTGTCTTCATTGCTGTTTCTTTTCAACTTAAAGCACACAATAAAACCGAGTGAGATATTGATTTTTTCAATTATTTATGAACTTAGACATTTAAACGATGTCCGAAAGTGATAATGAGGTTATCTTCTCTAAACATTCCACATGATCCCGAATTATGTTATCATTAATAACTTAATAATGGGTTTCGGTATTTACTACTTAATTGAGATGATGCTCAGTGTAAGTAATTAATTTATGTAGTTACTTTCCCTATTCGGCACTTTTGGAAGCAGCCAAAGAGTAGTTGATTTATTCGTATTTTTTATTATCTCTCTCTTGACTTTGTGAAAATTCTTGTCGGTACCATTGAAAATCATTTTATTTTACTGATTTAATTTATAATGTTTTAAATACTTCCTAATAAATTATTTGATGCAAGTATACTTCGTCGAAACTTTCGCGGTTCGAAGTAATAAAAAGGAAACTTTTTCGGGTTTTACCGCATGACCAGGTTGGACTGACATTTCGAGACCCCCTGATGGTCGCTGATCGAGGCAATTGTGGCATCAGAGACACCAGTGGCTTCAGAAATACCAAACGTCAGACCTTTCAGATCACGCGGTAAGACCAACGAGGTGTCTTTGATTATTATATAAGTTTAAATGTAACCTGTATAATATGACCAGGGAATCTAATTTTAGCTAAAATTTTGTTTCACGCGTTGATTATATATTTTGAGCATTGGAGCAGAACGGAATCGCAAAAAAATACCGAAAGATCGAACGAAGGATTTGTTCAGACGTACAAAATTGCTGTGAGACGTTATGGCTATGGTAGACCTTTGTGTGAACATATCTAAAATTTGATTATTAATCACGTATGAGCTATTTACTGCCAGTAACTTCTGCAATGGCGATTTTTCAGCTGATTATGAGATGTGATGGATACTTGGTTGGAATTCGAACATTTTATGAAATGTGCAAACGTTACCAACGCTAGAAAATGATACTTCATTAATTCAAACTTACTCTATGAAATAAGCAATATGTGAATTAATTGCAAACATCTTCCTTCAACTAATTGTTCATGCTTAGATAGGAAATATCGTATTGAAATAAAATATGGCAAACCCAACCTATTATGCAGATTGGATGGAAGCTCTCCTGTGTTTTTTTATGTGCTTGAAGGACCCACATATACATCTATTTTTAGCCAGACGCCGTGTCTGAGTTTCAAGAGCGGAGGGTGTAGGGCCTTGGTGGGGAATTCCCACTCGTCTAGTGAGCTTCCTTAGATTTAAACTTCCTGACAGGACGAATTCAGGGAATTGACTCAAATGTGATGATTCGGAAGGGTTTTGAGATGTGGGCTGGGAATAGGGTTTTACATGGGTGGAAGATACGCAGGGGAATGCAGAGGTTTTGAATGCCGAAGGGGAGTTAATGGCGAAAAGTGAAGGGAATAAAATAACTATTGATCTGTCTATCATCCTGGTTTTCACCGCGTTGGTTGTCAGAGGTTGACCTCAACATCTGGCAACGTATGACGTATTTAAGTATTATGTAATGAAGTAATGTGGTGTATAATATAGTATTATTTTCTAACGTTTGGTCAACTTGAAGTTACGTATATGTACTTATATCGAATACGTGACTGTAGGATTACTTCTAAAATCAAGGTATAGCAAAATTTCCTCCCGATAATTGAAGCAAATTAAAAAACTCATTCATTAATTAATATGTGACTACTCTTGGCGAGATTGGCTCTTTCTCAATTTTTAAATAAGTTTCAATTCCTTGGGGAGACCACAGTCATCTGAATGGGCAATTAAGCACTTACATCTTGGAAAATTCTGGTGTGTATGTTGTTGAGATCCGGTAGATAATACCTCTGTTTTTATGCATTGTCTCAATGATCAGTGCTAATAACAGAATTTCCTTGCTGTCTCCTACACTATAAGTATTATTTGTTCATTAGCGTGCCTTGAAAATGTGTGGTTCCTTCTTATTTTCTCGAATTCACGAGTGGAAACGATTCGTTTCATTCCATCTTTACATTTCAACGGTGAGGATGGTTTTTTTTCTTGTCTATTCGCTCCGCGACTCTTCTTTTTCTGTATTCGTTCCTAACAATGAACAGATGTGCGGATTTTTGTATCCTGTTCCTTAAATATAATCGGCGGCGTGAAACAAATTGCGCCTCCCTATAGTTTGCTTTGGATCGCTGATCCTCATGGTGACTTCCTCCACTCACTCATTCCTTCTGAAGCAGGAGAGCTTGCTATCATATATGTTCGCTGTTAGGTTTCCGGTTTTGCATCTTGTTTCCATCTCAACTCGGCAAGTACCCTTCAATTTGTGCAAGGCAGATTGCTCTTTTACCCATTACGATTTGGTTGCTTCGATGAATTTTATATTTTTGCCAAAATTTCACTCCTCGGTTTTCGCTAGAAAAAATACTTAATGGATATTCAATACTTAATGGTCGGTAAAAAATTAGTATTTTGGCTAATATGGCCTCTCATGCTGTACTGACGAAATATTTCGAAATTGTTAAGCAGTAGGTAGATAGGCATATCGTTTTTTTAATGAAAGAATTCATTTTAAACCCACGTTTAATTTGTATAACATTTCCACTAAAAGAATAGTGTGTTCAGTAGAGTATAAATGTTTCGTGCTAAAATTAAATCCTAAACGAGGTGATACTATTTGATTGTACTATATAGGATTTAGGTGACGTCTAATTTGTTCGAATATATTATTATCACAATTTTAAAGGTGGAGAATAGAACAGATGTTAATTTTTTTAGCAGAATAATTCTCCTTATCTTTCTTTAAAGTCCAATGTGGCGACGAAAATGTGCATTTTCTGTGTAAGCGATAAATTCGACTCAAGAAATAATAAGTATTGTACACGATTAATCGTGGAGATTTATTCTGTTTATTTATTTCAGCACAAAATCTGTAAAATATAATTTTCTTCATCTCGATATCAATCTTGATATTCATATTACATTGATAATATAATATGATAAATAAATATTATAAAACTTTGACCATGTGTCATACCAAGTATTTCAAAGTATTATCAATTACCGTTATTTGATAGAAAATATTGCTCAAGAGTCTTTGCATTGATGCGAAAGAAACGTTCATTTTCTGTCTTCCTTTCTGCTGGGCATCTTTACTATTCACAGTCTAACTTAATGTTTGAAGGCAAAATTTGGGCTTACGGACGGGTGTTTGAAGGAAAGGTTCCCGATGTCACGATTGATATTTCGAGCTACCAAATTAACGCGAGAAGGGAGTGGGAAAGAAGTATACGTGACAGCTACCGTAATTCGGAAGGTGGAATATAATTGCGAGCTAATTTAATTGGAAGATGCGCGGCCAGGCGGGTGCGAATGCGGGCATGAAATAACAGTCGTCTCTCGCTTTAACGCTCGTTAAATATAAAATACATCCCAGGCCTCAAGTGGTGGCGGATTGACCACGTTTACGTCACCTGCCAGGCGAAGAGACGTCTGGAAAACGGGATAAATTGACGTGAGGAACCTTGACTCAGAAGCACGAAACCTTTAGAGATTTATTCTGTTTTTCCGTTTTAAAAATATTTTTCATTCCTATTTTTAACCTAAATCCTTTATAATACTTGCTGGGAAATTCCTGAAAATTGCAGAAAAGTAAGTATATGAATAAGTGGATGTATCCAAACATTTAAATTAAGGAACAGCCTGCTGTCTTATCACTCAGTGGTTGAGGTCTATTAGGAAATGCATGCCTGACTCTACACAGTACGGGCTCACTTAAAAAGTGATATATCTTTCACATTATAAGGCACAAATGGTAACTATTTACATGCTTTTTCCACTTATTTCACTTAAACATTATTAGTAATATCCATCTCACAACATTGCTTGCGGTTTCATGAGAGAAAAAAACTTTAGGCACCTGTTTGGAGGAATGTTCTACGCATTAGAATATTGAGTCGAATTTTCATTGAGTCCAGCGGATATTAAGAAAATAACTCGTGATACTAAAGTATTTTTGAACCAGTGTGTGAAGTGAATACATTTCGAATAGAATGGCATATATTGATGCATACATATTAAGAACAATAAAGTGATAAAAATGTTTATCTCTTTATTGTTATTAATTAATTATTTTTTTATTTTCATACTATTTAGTTTAGGTAGTGACTAAGTATTATTATTATAGGCTCAAAATGGCCTTCACCAATCTCTGAAAAATTCCTTGAACGCCGATACAGTAGGTACTCGGGATCTTGCGTAAAAGGAGTGATTATAGATCAGAAGTATGTTTTCCTATACATTTTCGCTTTAAAGTGAATTTCTGATTGCACGAACGATAATGGTGGACCGGAACGGAGCAAGTACGAATAATTAAATCAAATTAGATCAGGTTCTATTTTCTGTTCATGCATTTCCACTAGTCGCGTGGTTACACTGTGCATTTTGGTGTTTATTATCGTTTTCATTTATTTAGACATTAGCTTGTACGTGCTTATGTACCGTGAAAAAAGACCTTTACTGGAGGTATGCTAAGTGTCCCTCCCTATCGCGTAACCACGCCACTTCGTGGGTAATGATTGCTATGTTGCTTAACATAGGCCGAATATTAGGATGTATACGCAGGGAGGTGCTGGAACTATAAGCAGGGCCATGCCCCACATACAAGGGCGGATCTGGAATTTTTTCTGGGGCCATGGGCCTGACAGGAAAACGGTCTTCTCTTATTTGAGATTAATGAAAGATGAGATATTTCTCATTATTTTAATATGAAAGTTATTAATATTAAATTTAATGATCGAGGCTCCATAAGACACAAAAACTGAACGTACTGTTTACCGTATTAAAATTCTTATCTATTTTTTAACCGTCTGGGGGGGGGGGGGGACTACCCTCGTGCCCCCCTAAATCTGGCGTATGCCCATATATGGGTATTCAAAACATATTTTTCTTCTGGTGACAGCTCATTGCTAGTCCTTCGGAGGCATGTCGGAGATCGCTCCCACCAATCGGAATGGCGTTACGCGTGTGATTTAAAAATAAATCATGAGGACATCACATAAAATTGAGTCATTTCAAGTACTCCCCATGCGTTTCAGCGTCCTTGGAGATCGAATTAAGTCGCTGAGTGGCTTTACGTCATTAATCCCTAGCTTGCGCGTGCGTGCTTTGCTTCTGAATTCCTTCTCGCTCGACCTCAACGAGGGAAAATGTGCGTGAGTGCATGTTTATGCGTTGAGGTGGCGGACAAAGGACACGACCGCCGGACGTAGTCGATGATGCTGCTATCTTGAGTAGGTGAAAATGCTACCATAGGAATGTACACTGATAAAGGGGTGGTATCTTAAGCGACTGGTGATTTCTCGATCTTAATGCGATCCATATGCGGTACGCAACCGCCTTCTCGACCTTCTTCTCCTTAATTTTGTCATCGAGTCGTCTCATTTATTTGTCGAATGGGAACTGCAATTCTATGTGACGTTAAAATCGGAATGGTTACTCAGTTACCTGGATAAGCTATGGACCAAGTCGATGTGATCCCATGAGGAAATTTGGGTGACATTTGTAAAGCTTTGCTGGAATATATAGAAACTTGTCATTGGTTTTGGGTCTAGAGCACTGCTCATAATGTTGAACTAGCCTGTTTCTGTGAAGTACACTATTCACATAACAAAAAGGCTAGTTTCAAAATTTTGGGCATAGGGATAGAACCCCCCTTCCTCGGTATAGGGGGAAGGGGAAAAGCAATGTGCCGATTTCAGTTTGCTTCCAATGAAATGCACCAAAATAACATAGTACTACGCCCAAAAAGACGGTCCAAAGAGTTTGCTTCATGTGCCCTCTACTTGTATATGGATATTACTTTCTCTGTCTCTTAAATGTCCCAGAAATAAACGTATTATTTGATCTGACTAGGAAACCCACTTGGTAGTCATTAATTTCTTTGTTAAGTTTTCGTTATCAGGCGATCAATGTTTGTCAGAGAGTTATTCTGAAGCAAGTTCTTAAAAAGTTCTCAATATGTCCTTCCAAGCATGATTTATAGGTTTCCCATGCTTTTGGTAGGTAACTGAAAAATATTTAAGCTACCCTCCGAAATGTTGTTTACAATAAAGAAGGCACAACTATCAAATCACGGCCATGAGTGTCACTTGTATAAGTCTATCAATGCATGATTCAATAATTTATTTAACCTTTGCAGTTCATGAGCGGCGTATCAATCAATTTCCTTAGTAATAATTTGAATGAGGAACAACCAACTATTGAGAAGCACAAAAGCTGATTGATGTTTACCTGTTTCAGAAATACTCAAGAGTGCGACTGAATTTTCACTGTCTTGCTTTCCTTCCCCTGAAAACATCTTTTTTTAATGCTGTGACATTGGCGCCTTCTAGTTGGTTGAACGCGATTTGATATGAATGGTGGTCTGAGAACATGCCAGTCAAATTTCATTCATTCAATTTAAAATTCATTAAACCGATTGAGTCACCGTATGCTGTGAACGAGAAAATGTTAAATAAAATATAGCGCATTAGTGTGGTAAGTGTGGGAGCTAATAGAAAAAGGATAGAGAGGTTTGTGGTTGAAATAAGAAATCAAGTAATTATGGTATAAACGCAGTAAAACTGTGACAATGATTTCAGTTTGAAATGAAATTTTTAAGGTCGTATAGTGGTCGCTGGGATGGATGGGTCAGTTTGTTTTTGGAAAAGTTTTAAATTTTGTACGATGCACCGCGATTTTCAATACTATTCCCTGTTCACCATCCTTTCAATATGCTGAGTGTGATGGTTTGTGATCCCTTGCGATAAGTTTGTCGAGGGTAGGCCTTTAAATCACTTAAATGAGGCTACTTTGTCCAGGATGGGTGGGAAACATGTCGTGGGTCGTTCGTGAAATAAGTAGCCTTGCTCTCCTTTTTACGACGAGCGTAAAGAATCGGGTTCCTGATAAAAGTCCTGTCGAGAAGCGTGTAAAATCCCAATGTTTTCACATTCTGCTCACGGCGTCTAAAAACGGCGCACGATCCTTGCCAAGTGTCATCAGGTCTCCTTCGGCACTTTTTTTTCACACGTTCGCGGTCAAGACCAGCGTTGAAGTTGGGTGGGAGTTTAAAAATCTGAATAAATCGAGAATTTATAGCGAATAGTTGGAAAATCGTCTACTTCCAATAATTCAATATGCATTCACTTGGGTTTTCCTATTATCACATTTCGTATT
Source organism: Ischnura elegans (assembly GCF_921293095.1). Lineage (NCBI taxonomy): Eukaryota > Metazoa > Arthropoda > Insecta > Odonata > Coenagrionidae > Ischnura > Ischnura elegans. The sequence goes on from NC_060250.1 coordinate 82,152,634, forward strand.
TTCGTTTTCATTTTTCGAGATTGTTTCCAAGCGGCCATCCTTTTCCTAGATTGTTCCCACAAATTACAAAAAAGAACGCCTAGGCGTTATGCAGCTTAGAAATCGTACTCTGGCAATGAAATTAAGTTTTGTGTGAAAATCTAAGTGTCCTTTGTAATTTTCCACTTTGACATTTAAAAGGAACAGCTTATTTCAACGTAACGCATGTAACTACCGGTGGGAAGTTGGTGGTGTGCAATGGATACTGTGGAAAATTAATAATGGATGTTTGTTAGCCAATGAATTTTGATTGAAAAAATATTATCAATGCACTATTTCTGCCGCTCTGTAAACGCATGTCGTAATCTTCTCATAATATGGGATGCATATAGCAAACATTCATATTATTTTTATTTATTTGATGCGGTCCAAAAACAGGGCAAGGACAATTACCGAGGACTGGCAATAAAAATAAAACAATTGACAAATACTTAGCGAAACGTAAACAACAATGAGCAAAATAATATTCAACAGTATTATCAAATAAAGAACAAATAATGATAATATTCGTTGAGTGGTAAGAGGAGTCGGGGAAATATTACGATGGAGAAGGTGCGAGAGAGATGAAATGAGAATATCTGGAGAATATTGGAGCTGCAGTGTTCCAATTTCAGGATTCCAGTGTTATGAATGAATGAAGGCGATGAATATCGACAGTATTTATAACCGTCGCCACTTACAATTATTGATGGTGCTTGTGACATCGTATCCCTGGCACCTGCATTGGAGTAGACGTAATGGCGGATCACGACAAATCAAACGGGAAACGAAATCATCAGCTCGTTAAGCGGAGAACTCGAGGTAATTTGGGAAATATAACGAGCGCGTGGGAGTCGCTCGAGGGCCGATGTGTGTCGCACCTCCGAAGGGGTTCGGTGGCTAATTACGGAAGCGCGGGAAGAGATGATGGGGTCGATGACATGGGAGAACCTCTTAAGTTTTCGGCCTTCATTCCCTGGAGGAAATATATTTTGGGACTGGCCTTAAGAATGAAAGTGAAATAGAATGCCCACCCTTTCCCCGAGTCTCATCTGCCATAGAACACATATACAATTACTATAAATAGAGTGGAATATTATAAATGAATATTTATAAATGTATTTCAGCCGCCCTCTAAACGCATGTCGTAATCTGCTCATGATAGGGGATAAGTATTTCAAAAATACATATTGTACAAGTGAAAATATCGAGCTGCAGTGTTAGAATTCTTTATACTCTCAGAAATATTTGTAATGAATGCATCTATATATTCCATTTATACTCCTACGAGTGATTTAGCAATTTCATTCAATTTTTTCATTCATTGATGTTCTTGTTCACTTTCTCATAAAACTGTGCAAATCATAATACTGATATTCACCTTTATAAATACAAAGATATTGACAGCATTCAAAAATGGTTAAATGCAAAGAGATAGATTTTCAAATTACCGGCTTTACTTAAATAAGTTGGCTTGGAAGACATAGCTTTGCTCGATTTATTTTTTTTCAACCGTGATTTTAAATTGTGGTGTCCTCGCATTAAGATTTATGTTCTAACCACGGCTGGAGTTATTAGTGAGTGTGGACTATTTGGTAAAAACTAAGAAGAACATTTTCTTCTATAATAAATATAATTGTAATGGCGTGAGTGTTTCTAAATTGTGTTTTCGTTGTGATGAAATTGAGGTGAATAAGAGACGAAATCGAGCCGTTAATGACTTTAAGCCTCAAGTCAATTGAATTTGGGTGCTGAATAAAAATTGATGTGCATTTTCAGATGATACTATTGGGGTAACGGCCGTATAGGTAAGAGATTAAGAAGAGAATAATGCAGCCACATTAGACATTCTTCAGCATTTATCTCTAGTGTTGAGAAAACACCTGCAAGGGGCTATTTATGGACTCTAGCTTTGTTCGACGCTTAAACGTTGGTTATCTAGTAGGGGGGAAAGAACAAGCAGCAGGGATTTGAGATATGGCCGTGAAGGAAAACGGAGGATAATGGTGGCAGAGGGAGATGGATACAAGCAAGGAAGTATTGTACGTGCTCCGTTAACATAGGAAACTTGTTGAAGAGATAAGGAGAAGAGGGGATACTGATGCTGCTTGACGGAGTGTGAGAAACGAGAGGTAGTGCCTAAGGGCCGTATTCTTAGTGGACCCTACATATCCGTCCTTACATAACAAAAGGCCCCTACATGCGTTTCTCAGTCGACCCCACATAAGTGGTGGGGGGTAATTCCGTCGTCAAGTTCTCTGAGATGACGTAGATGATGGCGCAGTGCTAATTTTACACTCTGGTGATGTAATGGAACTAACTATGAAACAAAGAAAAGACGACCGAAAATTTATGACCGAGCATATTGTTTTTGTAGGGTGTAGGACCGTTTCAGCTACCCTACATCAAGTAGGACCCGTTTAGTTCCAAAAACGGCCATATGTAGGGCTTGATGTGGCGTATGTAGGGCGAGATCGGTTTATGTAGGGGTTGATGACGTATCCAGGGTCGGTTGGCCCTACAGGGTCGACTAAGAATACGGCCCTAAGTCCGTGGTAGACGGAAGGATGTTGGGTAGGCTTGGAATTGAAAGAAAGAAGTGTGAGATTGGGACCCACGATGTGCTAAAGATTTATGTCCCTCTAGGTGCTTAAGATAAATCGACTTTAAGGTAATATGAAAGCGTCTGTCAAGTGTATCTACTGCTACCCAGGGGCGGATTTAGGGGGGAAACAGGGGTCTTGTTTTATCAAAATTTTAAAAATTTTTATTTGCGTAATAGTTTTTGTATCCTTCTAAAGGAGCAAAGGAATTGCATATGCAAATGCATGGCTACTAGCCTAAACTTAAGATAGGTTTGAGTTGTACTTATCGCAGAACGCAGCATTCCCTACTGTAAAAACGCCTCTCTCTCCATGGGAGTATTCCGTACTCCCACCACTCCCCCCAAATTTGATGCCGAATCAGCCCTTTTAATAAAATAGCATTTTTATAAAATCTATTCTGTAGCGTTTATTAGCGCACGAGGAGAGTTCAATCTCATTTCATCATCTCCGTAGCGGCGATGATGGAAAACGCTCTGCCCAACGACTTATCGTGCTTTTGTCCACTACCAGATCGCTGCAGACATGCTGCAAGCGCCCAAGAATATCTATGATACCCTGGTTTTCCGCCAAAAGAAACTCAATCACAACTGTTTGGAACGCAGATCTGTTACAAATGCCATTTTTACAGCTTCGTATAGCGTTGTCAAGTATCGGAAGTCAATGCAACTACATGAGACGAAGCGGGAATGTTTGAAAATTTTCCTATAGAAATGCCAAGTTTTTTCAACCAAAATCGGCCGTGAATAATATGTTGCATTACTTATTGAACTCACCTCATGTTTTTTAATACTTGTTTCAATCCCCATGAAATTCCTAAGTTGGGCTCAGCTTTTTGGTAACTGCGCAGCCACCTCGAGCGGTCTTGTTTATATTACCTCCGAGGTTGAGACAACCGTGTAGTAGTCTCGACCAAAAGACTCCGTCTGCTGCTGATAAGCGTGGGTGCCACTGTGGGCCGGGATGGGAAACCAAGAACACACTAATTTTGGAATGGATTCGAGTTCGAGTGGGTGCCAGATCTTTTCCGCGTCGTATTCCAAAGGATTTCCCCGCTGCGTGAATGGAGGTGATTCATCCCTACCCCCACTCCTTCTACCGTCCCTACACCACCAGGAAATCAAAGGACGAATGTTCTAGAACGATCCTCCTCCGTTTAGATGCTCTTTTCCCCTGATGTTAAGGTTTCTTTTTACAGCCGGGTTAACCTCGCACATTTTACCTTAAATCGTTTTAGCCCTATGTGTTCAACCCTCGGGAGTTAACACGTGCAAGAAACGCTCAAGCTGGTTGCGCGGTTATGATAATCTGCGACGAATGTTGTATGCCTACATTCAGTATATTTGTTGGGCATGGAAAAAGTTAGTGAATGAAATATATATGAATAGAGTAGGGAGTGATGGGTCCCCGAAGATGCTTCTTGGTATAAAGTTTGCTTACAAACCTGCGTCAGTATCACGAACTTACTCTCTCATTTTTGTCTCCTTCCCTGGCCACTTTTTCCCTGGGTGCTTTTTTCCCCCTTGATAATTTTCTCATTCCAAAACCTTATCTTATCTTTCTCATTCTTAAATCTTGATTTCTTTGTACTAAGGTGGACAACAGTATCCTGAACAATGTTGTGCCGCGAATATCGTTCTGTGAGAAAATCGGTTAGCTTTCTTATAGCATGCCATTCTGAAGTCAAATTCACGTGGAGGAAAATTCAAACTAGTGGCATCGTGCTCCTCTTTCCGTAGTATAAGTGAGAGACGAACCACCCTCAGCTTTCCTGCATCTTATGTAACTCGTGCTGGCGATTATTAGTTGGTAATCCACATTCAGTGCCTTTGAAATGCTTTATTTATTTCTCGTTCAGAAAATTCTCCGTATTTTCATCTTAATCGTCTTTTTTCTGCAGAATGAGCACCTTGTATTGTAATCGGTTAAGTTCCAACTCTTCACTCGAATTTAAAAATTCAGGAACCACCTCGAATAACACTCAGGCGGTTTGTACGGTTTAATAGAGAAAGATGGTGCGACGTGTCTGTATTTTATGATCTCTATATCTTTCGAGTGTTTGCCGCTTTGTTTTTCAAAGGATGACAACAGTTTCGCCGGGAGTCCACCAGGCATTTTCAGGTAGAAGTGTCTGTATTTTGCTCAACGGAATGCGGCCTGAGAATTGCATGCCCTTGGAGAGGAAGAGAATTTTATTGAAGGAGTGGTGATACAAATTTTTTCGGATACTTCCTCCCCCCATTTTACATAATAGCATGGCTAATCATTATTTGCATTGTTCTCGTGGCCGTTAGGTAAATGGCCGTTTCCTGCAGTAAGATAACGTTGGTTAGACGCCTGTCATCTCTTCCGTCAGTTCCGTACATAAATTTTCCATTATCCAGGACTTCATGTGGAATAATTTTCGTTTTTGCTGCGGTCGCATTAGCGATAATTCTGTATGAATTACTGGTACGAGGAAATCCTTTCTGAAAGATATTGATACGGAATTAGACTCCATGGGAATCCATAAGTAGGTAAAGGCAGATAAATATTTTACTAATTCCTGAAAGCCTTTGTGCGATTGGCAACAGGCGTGGGAGGCTTATCACGATTTTTTTGATGCGTCCAAAACGATTCTCAACGGTTTTAAAATCTCCATAGGAACAAGCGGCCATTTTTTTACCTTGCTAGTTAAATCAGAATCGGCAATAAAATTTTGTGAACGAGGGAAAGGTATAAGGCAGTTAAGATTACTTTCAGCGAGGAAAAGTCCATATTATGAAATTATGTATTTTAAGAGGAATAGTCTTGCAGGATGTCCGAATGGCAAGGAAAGCTATAATTTGGATGGTAGGTGTATGAATGTGTAGAGGCATTTATGAATGCAGTTATTCGATACAATTGTCGGGGAGCATTGCGGAATCAAGGATTGCAATTGTTCAAAGATTATTGCAGACATTATTTATTATGATATTATAGGGAACTTGTATCGAGGGAGAAGTGACGCGTCCGGGCTTGGGCTCAAGAAACTCGGGGAATATCTTACAGCATTACAGAGCATTATGAGAGCATTACACAACTAATGAAATATCTCAATATGATTTAGGATGAGATGCTTTTGAAATTACTTAGTACCTACACATCTTGTTTGAGTAGGATATGGATGTATCTTGCGATGCATTTTGCAGATTTTTGTGGCTTGCCGGACTATCTGTTTTACTGTTAAGGGGCTACGATTATGACAACTTTGGTAGTGGACCTATTTGGTGCAGCCACCTGGTCCATATCTGGGTGCTCTGGTTCGAGTCAAAGTCACTGCGAGTGATTTCTCCTTCGTTGATTTTTCACGCTTTCATGAATTTTCTGGTTCCTCCGGAAAAAATCATCGCTGGCTAGTCTAAATTGCCGAAAAAAATCATGGCTAAAAATATTCTTAGTTGAGTAATTGACTCTATGAGCTAATAAGTTGTTCCTCTGCTTTCGAAAAGTCCCGCGAAGAAGTCAAATCATTTCATGTCAGGATATGATTTAAAGGCCACAAGAATTCAAGATGAATGTCAAGAAGGTTGTGGAATGTGGGATTTCATTCCGTCATTCTAAAGGTTTTGCATGATTTATTGTATTCTATTGGAGTGGCTCTCATGGACATGCTCTGTCGTGGTGCCACTTGGGACTACGTGAGTCGAAATACATGCCGAAATTAATATCCGCTAAAAATACTCACGCCACGTGGACGCTACGCCAATGATGAATCTTTACTGAATTTACTGGTCTATACAGGGCGGAGGAAATTTTGGTCGCGAAAGTTTAACCCTGGGTAGCTGATTCCTGTGGGGACCAAAATAACTATAGATTTTTTAGGTCGAAAACGCACCATTTTTTAACTACAGAGGCTTTGCGTCAAGCGCTCCTGTTGGCCTCGAGTTTACCTTGTTGGCGGATGCTCTGGGCCACTTTTGCCTGCAAGTTGCCTTTGCATTTGTCCAGAGCATCCGGTAAACAAGGCAAACTCGCGGCCAATCGAAGCGCTTGACTCAAAGCCTCTGTAGTTTAAAAATGGTGCGTCGTCGACCTAAGCATAATTAGTACTTGCGGTTCCTACTGGCATCAACTATCCTGGGTTAAAATTTCGTGACACGATTTTTCTCCGCCCTCTTTATTGGTCTATATATGTTAATACGCGGTAAAAAGGAGTTGACAATCAAACCATTGAGAATGTAGAATCTGCCTCTCCTCTAAGCCATTGGCCGTCTTACTTACCTCTCCAAAGCCCTGTCGTATCCTCTCTCGACTCTTCGTAGCTTTTCATTTTCCCACTCAATTGGTGACCTTCTCCATCAAATAATCCTGTGGTTCTCCTCCCCTGCGGTTTTCATTTCTGTATTTTTTGGACCACCGGTGATTCTTCATTCTTTTAATCTTCCGAGCGTCTTCTTTCGCTACGACTGATTCTAGACTTTGTTTCATCCGTATTGTCTTTCAAGTAGTTATAATTCGCATTTTGTTCTCAGCTTGATATTCTTTAGCTTCTTGTCAGGTTATGTGTACCGGCGATGTTCTATTTTTTTTGTTCCATTTTTGAATAATTGCACTTGTTTGTGAAAAGAAGTGAATATTCGTTTGATACAACGGTCCGGAAACGTGCACACGTAGGAAGAAGGACGAGGAAAGAGTGGAGGCGATCGAGATGTGTGTGGAGAAGAATGGAGAAGGTGAAGTCGACGGAGAAGAGGAGGAAGGACGAATAGCTGGACTTGGTGGGCGAGGAGAGGCAGCTTTTAGATACGGAGGAGACAGAAGGTATGGATGGATCGAGTACTTATTCGAGAAGGGAGTTTGAAAACAGTGTTAGTTGGTAAAATGTTAGATAAACGAGGGAGATGCAGGAAAAGAATAGAATTTTTAGATTGAATGAAAGGGAGTAGACCTTGTTGTGAACTGAAGAGGGAAGTGCATGAGGGAATGGAAGGCGGCCAGAAAGCTTCTTAAGTACTCCATAGAAATCTATCTTAATCGGTAAAATACTTGAATAATAATTTATAACAATCATTTCATTAATTATATGCCGGAACGTGCTACTCGCAACTTATTTTTGGCTTGTTTTGAATTATCCAAACGTTTTTTCCTCACTTTTACTCGTTTTTTTACTTATAAACGTCGTTATATGCGTATTAGTTCCCATTTTTTTATAATGACGAATTTTCTTCCTAATTTTGGATTTTCTAGATCTTCCCAGAGTATCTCTTTATTTGGCCTCGCGGAATTGTTATTTGCACTTGTTCCGTATATGACACAATCAGCACACAATTAAAAAAATGTTGGCATGAATATTTAAAATAAAATAAATGGACTCTAGATGTACTATTTATATTTCTACCTTACTTTTGATTCATCATTACCATTAGTCAACAATCCTTTTCAAAACTCTTTCATTTCTTCAAGCTTTCGTTTTTCTAGCTTAATGCTTTGTCCTTGCCTCCTCTCTTTTGCTGTATACTAATTTCTTAGTATTCCTTTTCTATTGATTTTCAGCTGATATCTGACCATTGTAATACCATATTTGTCAAAGTCTTCTTCAAATCAGCTAACTAATTATAGAGTGCTTCAGGACGTAAGCGCACTTGGTTATCGGCTGGATTGACAAGTCGCGAATCAGATTTTTCTTCAGGTGTTTGGAAGTGGAGTTGATGATCTAGTTCCAACCTTTGATGAACTCTTGACATTTCTTGGCGTCCCATTGAAAACTTCGGCTCTTCGTAATTATAGGCCCGGGCGGCAGGCGGCGTTCCCTTGTTCCTCGGTCCGGAGGCGTGTCGGGAAAACACCAGGAGCGCTAGTAGGTACGTGGGAATGCCATTCTCGAAGGTGTGCCACTTGGGTACGCCCTCTAACCTTCTGGCAATAATGGGGAGGGGTAGATTCACAAAATGAAATGATTTCATCGTCATATGAACGTGCGTTCTTTCGGTGCGATGAACTTGGTGTCAAACGCTGTCAATTTCTTTTCTGCCATTTAGTCTTCGTGATTTTCACGCCCGAAACCATGCACGGACCTTTCTCAACATATTCACCGCCATGGTGTTCAAGTACATATATTTCCTGTGAAACTATCGGATTTTTTTATTAGTTTATTATTTATTAGTTCATGAAACGCAAAATTATCATTGAAACAGAATAGAAAATGAATTTCACTCTGTTTTGAAATTCTGCAGACATAATGACAGCCTAATATACACTAAACATAATCTCTGCTCGAGTCTTTCGTTGCGTTGTTGTAATGGTAGGTAGATACATGATTTTCGAACAACGCTGCGCACTTGTATACCCAAATATATTGTTACATTTCACGAAATCAACTTGCAACGACGCACCATTTCCCAAAAAAATGAAAGCAGTAATAAAAAAAAAATGTCGGGCTTTTCTGTACGGTATTGGCGATCCTCTCTCTCTCTCTCTCTTTCTGGAGCTTTCTTGCCACTGCTATGTGAAAGCGGCAGAGAGGAATATGATCCGGACGCCCTTAGCCTTCGCAACTCGTTAAAAAAGGAAACGCGAAAACAAGGGAGACTAATATGAGGCATGCTTGATACGGCTCTCTCCCTTTATCACGGAGGCATTTTCGAACATCAGCGCCGAGCGGCAGTGCGCTAAAACGCGTGACTAAGCACCGATGTCTTCGAGAAAGAGAGATGAGTGAGTCACGCACCAGAAGCCGCTCTTATGCCGCGCACAGCGGGTCCGATGTGTGCTCGGGCTGGAGGGGAGGGGGGTTCTGGGGTGGGGGATAATGAAAAATGTGCCGTGACTCCATTGCAAGTGGAGGGAATGAAAACCGCGATACTGTCCTCAGCACACGGAGTCCATGAACGAGGAGACTCGACAGCGGCCTACGATGGATGTCCAGCCATGGCCGGAGTTTTGTCGGCGGGGGGGAGGGGGTGGACAAAGATCAGTATCCCCTCGCTCCCTCACTCCCCCAGCATTAAAATATGATTCATCCACAAGCAATATTTTTGAGATGCGTTAGTTGAAATTACACACCGTGTGTATCCTATTAAGAAGTGTTATTAATATTATTGTTTTTATAATTTATAAATATATAATTAGTGTTAAATAATTTTACTAGAAAGATTAAATATTTTTAAAAGTAAACTTTTCCATTTTTTCTGCACCCCTGAAATCTGCCCTCCCCCCCCCCCCCCCCCCCCCCCCCCCGGAGGCACTTCCCCCTTTCCCCACCCTAGTTCCAGGCCTGTGTCCTTTGTCCTGCGTGTTATGGCCTTCATTCAATGGCTGTGAAGACGTAGCGTATTGCATGTTGGTGCATACTCGTCCCCCGCCAAACACCCTTGAGGTGACTCGTTGGGAACTATATAGATACAGGGATGTAAAGGTGTGCCGCTGTATTTGATCTCATTCCTGTTTATGTGTACTCTGCATTTGCCGTAATACATTTTATTCAGTGCTGTAGTTAGGCCGGTACGGCGCGCCGTTTGGATTTTAAGGGCTACGCCGCGGCGTAGCCCTTAAAATCCAAACTCGTTATAAGCGTACCGGTTAAAATACCTTCTCGGCCTGATGTGTAAAACATGTTCAGCTATTGGAATTTTTGGTGAGTGCCGCCTAAATCTTTTTTCCAACTACAGCAATGATTTTATTATATATGCATATAACAACTTCAAGAGTGTACCCTTGGTGCCTATATTTCTGTAAAAAATCATTTTTGATCTAATACAATCAATGGGTCTTATTTTTAGCACGAAAACATTCTGTTGGGTCCATAAATAATGTGAAACAATGAAAACCTTCCTGTCATCAAACGAAATTTTGTGCGCTTTTATGGTCTGTAGGTCTACATTCTACATTCCAAGCCATAACTCGCTCTTACCTGTACTTACTCCCGGAATTTCAGTATCTTTGGGTACCAACCACGGGTTTTCTCGATAGAATTAATCGCCAATCCTCCCTCGAGCTTGACCTTATGGGACGCCGTGTCTACTCTGAGTCAGAGGGCCGCTCGCCAACTCCCACTTCATGAGAGAGGGAGAGAGTAGGAGAGAGAAGAATAATGTGTGTGTTGGATAGGGACCCACCGAGGGTTTGTTACCATATTGGGAAGAGGAGACCTTGGACGTACCTCCGCTCCAATATTGTTGCGTCTCTTCGCGGCCAGCTCTTTTGAGAATGAATGAAAACGTTGAATGCGTTCGTATGGGATTGTTGATTGTTGTCGTTACGTGCCCCATTTTCGGTCTCTTATATCGAAAGACGGGTGACGCAATACCAAACGCGTCGTATCGTAGCCACCGAGAGACAAGGCCTACGCAAGCGAGCAGAGAAGGTCGGTGACGTCAGGACGAGTGGGGTTACAAATGTTGTTAGGGAGTTGTTGATGGAAGGATAGTGGCATTGTCGAAGTGGTAAACAGAAGTCGCTTCAATGAGTGAGACGTGAAAATAAAACTATAATTTGAAGAAATTAAAGAGGTTTTTAGCAGTGGTTCGTTCTACGGTAGCAGTGGATGTTACTGAAGTTCTACTAAAGTGTAAAAAGTTGTGCAATTAGTCTAACTACCGCAGTGTTTCTGACTGCCGAGGAAATTACAAGACGGGGCCCAAGATGTCTGTTTTCAATTTCCCGAGCGATCCAGAAGTTTGAGAAAAATCCATTCGTGCCATTATGAGAGAAGAACTTGAGCCAACAAAGAACAATAAGGTACGTATCGTATAATTATAGAGGTATTGATGAAAGTGTGTTCAAAATAATTTTTGGTTTTGCTAAAGACTTATTATTTCGATGAAATTGCCGAGTTTAAATTTGAAGGGCAAGCATCGATGGATACTTTTAAAGTCTCTTGAGTGATTAAACATTTATTAAACGTTCCTGCCTTAGTTATTGGAAGTCTTTTGGTAATGATTGCAGTGGTGGAAAAGTTATTCATTGTTAAATAGGTAATTCGGCATGTTTAATTTAGTCATGAATCCCATTCGGTGGATCGAAGTATATCATTTAATTCAGATTGATATTGCTTTAAGCTATTACTGAAAGGTTCTTAATATGGTAATAAGTAAAGGTAGCACAGTGAAATTACTCAAGTGCATAAAAGATCTTTGTTTTTATGTCACCGTTTGATGTGAATGAAATATTTTCATGATTTAATATAAATATTTACAATTAATCTTGTGGGTTATAATTAAAGAGATGAGGAGTTGAATAGCGGCATTCACTTGCTACTTAAAAAAATTAGAATTTCTTTTAATTTAATTGACAGCAGTCCAAGATTTCCTGTACTTGGAAGTGTGTAAATTATTTTAATTTTATTGTTTGGAGGAGTCTAAGAGTGTAAATTTAGTCTTGCTGGCCAAATATTCAAGTACTTACTTAATTAATTATAAATAAAAGAAGCACGGCCGTGGTATAAAAAAATCCAACCGGCTAGAGTAGCATTTATTAATAGCTTTTTTTATTGGAAGGCTTATAGTATTGATCGCAGCGATAGAAAAGTTATTGCTTTCTAGTTAAAAATTTGGGCAATTCGTCAAATTTTATTTATTCATGACTCCTATTTGGTGAATCAATTCTTATTAATTCCTGTAAGCCATAATTCTCGATTATTCATAGTTAAACAAATATTGTTGTCGGTGATTGTTTTTCGGGTTCATTCCGCGTTGACTCCTATTTTGCAGACGACAGTTTCGGGCGCGTTCCAGATCCCGTCTTCGGTTCCAAATGATTGGACATTATCATTGATTATCATTTGTACCCGAAGACGGGAGCTGGAACGCGCCCGAAACTGTCGTCTGCAAAATATGAGTCAATGCTGAATGAACCCGAAAACCAATCACCAAATAACTCACCGCGGAAGCCTCCGTAATAAATATTGTAGCCATTGGTGTCCCTATACACGCCTCAGTTTTCTCAAGGTTAAAAATTAAAGGCATGAGGGGTAGAATAGAAAAATAGAGTAGTCTAAAGAATTGAAAATGCTTTAAAATAAATTAATAGTCATTCAAAATATCATGTAATGGGAAGTAATTAGGGATTACTTTTTATATGAGCGTAAATATGTAAAATATTTAATTTGATTGTTGTACTGAGACCTAAATAGTAAATTGCATTACTTTTACAGGTGTGTGTGAAGAGAATTTTGCTCCTCATGGCATAATTCGTGAATTAGGGAAGTATGATGAGAGGACAGCGAGATTACTTTCCGCACCATTGAAATGGTCACGACTGAGACGCTGTGACATCCTAACTTCCCTATTACCCCATCTACCTGTCTTCTCAGGCAAGCATACGGGAGAGCCCAGGCAAACGAAGAAAGGTGAAGGAATTTTCTGCATTGGAAGAGGCGGTGGAGGAAAGCATTAGGGTGAAGGAGACATACGACCGACAGAATATTATTTCAAGCTTAGTGAATCTTGGAGAAAAGTTCAGTTTCTTGATTTGTGAAATGTTTGGACAGTGGTTCATAAGCATGACTGCATACTTGTTCCGAACACATTATCCTCAACCCCATACCTTGAATGTAGCTCTCTGTTGTGGTAAACTAGGCACGCAATGTTAGTGTTAATTTTGAAAAAGTTCCAATTTTAAAACTAGGGAAGTTTAGCTTACGCAAGAATGTTTATAATGTTGGAATCTTAGGTGAGACTTTCTCCCAAATGTTTTGATCTGCCTCTTGTGGTAGATATAGCAATGACTCCTTAGTCATTGCCTCTGATTACTGAAAATCTGTCATGCCAGACAGTGATCCCTGTTATTACTTTATTGGCGAACACCTGTCCTTGAAATCTGTTAACAAGCCTGACTATTCCACAGATATGTAGATATTTAGTGCAATTCTTCTCTCTCTATCTCTCAACTTCTGCTTAAAAGTAAAAGTACCAGGGAAATGTGTGCAGCCGCATTTGAGAATGTCCTCTGTGATGTGTACAATTACACTCGAGTTTTGATGATAGTAATAAACATGTTAATACGCAACTGTTGACATCCTTATTTATGCATCACCTCCACTCCCCTATGACTTTTATTTTTAAACAGGTCCATGGTATCCAGATAATCAATTTCGGAGAGGAGCACATCAAGTAAGTGAGATGTCTAAAGCTACCGGAGTGATATACTGAGAATTTTGGTTAAAGCCTTTGCCAGCTACTTCATTCCGATCAGATTTTAAAACGTATTAATTAACGTCTCGTGGAATAATTTATCATATATTTGGAGAAAACTAATGACTTGTTGCTTTTCAAAGGATTCCCCGCAGCAAAAATGTGTTATTGAACAAGAAGTTCGAGCATTGCGTTTGCTTACTTTCGGTGGTTTAGTTTGCAATCTTAAATATATGAGGACGTTAAGAGCTGAATAAAGTAAACCTGAAATATTTGTGGTAAATATTTTAACGTAGCAAAGTAAATGCGAAGGAATTCGAATATCTAATTAGAAAGAATTACGTTCACTCCAGTTGCGATCGTTCAAGCGAACGACGAGTGGCAATAATCTAACCCTTCTCGTCGTGACGTCACGGCTGGTTGCTCAGGCCTTGTCTCTCGGTGGCTACGGTGGCTACGGTCGTATTCGTGTTATATGGGAGACTTCTTCGGCGTGCGATACCATGCGTATGTATCCGTAGCCTTGATCTATTTCTATCTGGAGGAAACTTGGCTGGATCTGAAGGTTTACTCTATAGGTGATGACCGAATCTGACAGAAAATTATATGTTATGCATTATTCAATGCGCTATCTATAATGTGTTGGCGTGGTTTTTCGCCACGCCTCAGCCAATTGTCATTTCTTGGAGTCGATTTTTTCCTCTGCGGCCATCGTAAGTGGTACATGTTATGAACTCCGTCGAGAAAGATTCTTCTTCTCTTGCGCCGAGTTAATATAAACAAGATGGATTTTCGACTTATGCGCGTGCGACCAAGTTTGAAATGGCTAAATCTAACGCCACGTGATGGTTGTGATTAGCTTTTTCGATTGAAAGGATTGTTTTCATGATATTTATTTCGATTGGAAACATTATTTAACTAATTTAATACTCGCGAAGAAGAAAACGGTGTAAGGATTTTAATACATGTTTTAACTGGTATTTTAATCGCTAATGTATTCCGTTTCCCATAATAATACTGATATTTGAATTTCATACTTATAGTATAGTATGTAGTATGTAATATGTAACTTAATTTCATAATTTGAAATTAAGTTACATATTCAGGTGAACATGATATGAAACCCAGGTCGTCCTTTTTCAAATATATCAGTGAATCTAATGAAGTTTATTCTTTTATTTCCATTGTTAGTATCATTTAGGTTTTCTTCTCTGATTCTTGGGTGGTAGTAATCAAATCACTGCCTACGTTCATCCCTCTCTATCTACGCAGTATTTTTTGCCTGCGGCATGAGTCGATATCAAAAGTAATCTTTGGACAACATATGATTTTTAATAAAAAATGGAGACGCTATGTTGATATCCAATAATATATCTCGACCAAATATTTAATCGTGCAGAGTGGGCTCTTGGCCATGAAGTCAATCAGATCTCGAGTTATCTTGAAAAACTGATTGCGCGAATCAGCGGCGATATGGCCCGTGCAATTAGCGGAACGGCGGTGGAGTCGGATCCTTTTAACTAAAACTCCTCGTGAAACCAGCTCGTGGGAGAAAAGGATGCATCCAGAGTGAGGAATGGGAAACTGCCATACCATAGCGCATATAAGATGATTTCACAGTTTCAGGTTTAAAAATATGATTACAACATAATCAAAAAATTAGCATCGAACGTTGGTGAACCATCACCACATTGCGAGCTACATTCGACCGATCTTCAGATAGGTTGGTGAGGTATTTATTAATGAGAAAGAGTGATTGAACTTGATACATTATTCTGCAGGATAAGTCAAGCCTGATACGGCGTCCAGCCATTCATTAAGATGATTAAACCGTGATGGGCCCAAGATCCTTGACTTCGTGACTGTGAATCCTCCAATCATTGGCCCGAGACCACGCTCAACAGGTCGTATTAGGAAGTCGGATCCTGATCATCGTGCATGAGTGAATGAAACGTATTAAGTGGCCTAGTTTCGTGATCAATGATTGATCTTCCTTATAGCTCCATTGTTCGTGTTCCATCAATCGCATTCAAACGGTAATCCGAGTTGATATCCTTAAGAGAAGGAGTCTGCTCATGCGTGTTGAGTTGAATATCAGCTGTAGGTAACGCGAGTGGGTACTATTACATGATGTATTGAGAGATAAACGATTACTTACTTTCTCGCCTTTGTATCTAACATTGGTTGATCTCCTTCGAAAGGCTGTATGCAAGTTCGCTCAATGGTTCGCGATTCATTGAACAGAGCTCTTTTCCTGCGAAATAGACGCTCTGTATGAGAATTTAGGATTGTGGAAACGGTGTGCTATGTCTATAATTACATTTTCCCTTTCTTGCTTCGGTGTCAGCGGTGGTATCTTGGTCTTCATCGGGCTAAATCTGGTGGAATTATAGTATATGAACAAAAAAGACTTAAAACTTTCCACGGAAAAGGTTTGATTATACCGGCTTTGATGAGGTATGGTATTTGGAGGAGGCGACCAACTGCTGAGGTCATTTGCGCCTTGAGGGAAGGGTTGGTTAGAAAGGGTGGAGAGAAACCCGGCGTCGGCATTAGCCTGCTCTTAACGAAAGGCGCTAAGGGTTCCACGGCTTAACATACCATCCGACGGACGGAGTGTTGCCTTTGAAATTTCCTCCACGCAAGATTCAAACAGGGATGGGCATTGGGCAGTCTCTGAAAATTCTCGGACCCCGTTGGGATTTTAACCCGAGTCCACGGGGTGGGAAGCCAACCCTCTAGCCAACACAGCAACACGATCCCCGGTTTAGATATAGTACGCACTTATGTCTGGTGGCAACTCTGTCATTATTTTCTTCTAATTCAAGATCTTTATCCATATTTGGGATAATTGGCACGAATGACTGACATTGATCGGATTGCGAATCTTCATGTTATCTTGATTAAGTAAGCAAATAATGCAACACGCTTCGTTATCGAACGCACTTATCAATATGTTTTTTCTCAGGAGTTTCGTGGAATCTACATATTATCGTTATCAGGAAACATCGTTTCCGATATTCGTGAGAAATATGGAGCTCCGAAGGATAAAGATTTATTGCTGGTTAAGAAGGAAAATATTTGCTCCTATGTTATCGGGACGCTTTAAATTCCACCACTAGACGGCAGTATGTACCAACCATTTCCTAAATTAATTAATATAGAGTTTTCAATTAATTTTCCTATCAGATGTATAATCTATAGCTTACGGGATAAATTTTTTCATCCCATCATTGACGAGAAGCGAATCCATTCTCGACCTCGGACTTTGAAATTAATTGCTTAGAGCATTAGGCCCATCAAACTCCCAGCCGACTGCATTCCATAGTAAGTACAGTCTACGGCAATATTTTCGTAAAGCCTGATCACAGCATCATGTTTTCCGTCGACCTATCATTTTTTGAATAATACGGTCATTCCCTATGTTACTCATTATATCGCTTATTCCGTCACTTCCCGCATTTGCAACTGTTATACCATTAAAAGCCAAGCGTGGCGTTACAATTGATGTAAGCCGCCGTGCGGTCTAATTGGCTGAAGGACGGTTCCATCTGTGCTTTCATCCTAGGGGACTGCATTAAGGAGATCCAATTCCATCCCATGGAAAGTTGATTTTCGTTGCCACTTCAGTCGCATTTTAATCGGCTTTCAAAAATGTCCGCGGCTCGGTGATGAGTGCAATGCGACCCACTTTTTTTCTAATATTTTGCATTATGATGATTCTTATTGCGAGGAATAGCACTAAAAAGATAAGAATCGATAGATTGCATCATCATGTATATAAATTCCGATTGACACGCCTAATTATACCTTATGCCCCGTGAGACTCGGATCATTTTGCCCGCCAGCGACGCGAGTGGCGACTTTAGTCAACCAATTCATATGCGCGGTGGGTGGCAGCGAATTTAGAGGCTGACTCGAGGATCCTCTTTTGTTATATTCGTGCTTTCAACGATGGGAAAAGGATCCTGCCGTGTAATGGAGTAAGGGGAGCCATCGAGGATAATTATCGCGTGGAACGGTCATTTTTTTCCGCCACCATTGAAGCGATCGCTGAAGCTGTCCCTCTAAAGGAATGGAATTAATGATCGCATGATTCAGGCATATCGGTTGGTGAGTGAAAAATAGCTGCGTAAAATAGATTTTCCTATCTCTGAATAACTACTTGACCCGTCCATTTTCTATTTCAAGAAAGCCACACGGATAATGTTGTATCACTTCGTGGTTTAAGTAGCTAGTATATATATTCCCCGTCAGGTCACTGTACATGGATATACACTATCGTGATGTTTCCTGGGCATGAGTTGATAGACGCAAGGCAACGAGCAGAAAGCACATGGGCACGTATCAGGGCGGACCCGTTTGACAATTCTAAACTGGATTTTGAAAGCATGAGTCATTTATTAGCGACATATCAGTGTTTACCCCCAGAATAAATATGAAAAGGTCGATTTGCGGTCTTCAAATCCGCAACCAGAATGATTGCCTTATTGGCTGATTCCGTCGAAGGCGATTGTTTCTGTGCCATTTATATTAAATGGAGATTATAGTTTCGATAAATTTGATGCTGACGAAGGAGAGACATCATGAATCACTAAAGCACACTCGTAATTATTTCATTTGCCATCGTTTTTCATTTCCCATAATAATCTTAACGTTAGGGTTTTACCGTGATGCTTCATTTTTATTTACTGTGTTAGCATTTTGAACGCTCTTGTTTTTTTACTGTGAGAGTTTACTTCCTC
This sequence comes from Ischnura elegans, assembly GCF_921293095.1. NCBI lineage: Eukaryota > Metazoa > Arthropoda > Insecta > Odonata > Coenagrionidae > Ischnura > Ischnura elegans. Next base: position 82,171,090 of record NC_060250.1, read on the forward strand.
TTACGGGGTCTAAGCTGGAAAGAACTCTTGCGTCAACAGATGGACTTTACCTGAACTTCGAAATCGGTTAAACCCTACTAAATTTCGAATTGAGGGAAAGTGGATTGGTCTTCTTTCTGTTTAGTGGCACAACTGACCTGATATCTGACTTCCAATCTCAGTCAAGTAAAAAAATCATTGCGAATTCTTCAGTTTCATGTAAACACTTGAGGAAAGATGTAAACGAGGTTAACTTCAATGTGGAAAGAATGGCCAAAAGTAAAATTCAGTGGAGGGCTTTATCTAACCAATGATGATGATGATGAAGAGGCAATATTTTTATTTGCTTGAGAGGCAAAAGTAGACAACAAAAGCGGTACGGAAGAGCTATAAAAGTTTTCAAATGTACCTACTGAGCGCAGTTGAACTCCAGGGTCAGCAAATTTATCATTATGAACCAGAGCAAACCCATCATTAACAACGATAGCTGGATTTACCCCCAGAGTAAATAAAAACAAGATCTATTTGCGGCCCTAAAACCCACAACCAAGAATTAAATGGCCAAATCCTAGGTCACGTGATACCTGATTGCTTGAATCAGTCGAAAGCGTATGTTTCCATGTTATCTAAATTGGACGGAGAATATAGAAAATTGAGTGGATCTATGCAATCCCACCGACGATGATTATGAAAAGGCAATATTTTATTTCCATATAGGAAATAAATAAACGACATACGGTAATGCTAGAAAAATACGGTAATACTAGAAAATAGTGGAAAAGTTTTCAAATGTACTGAATGTACTTGACCTCCAGGGACAGCGAATTAATCATCATGCTCCTGAGCAAACTCACCATTAACATCATGTGTGCACACGATATGGAAGATAGAGACGGCGGATGCAGAACCGCTACTTCATGCGAAACAGGGAATTACCAGAAGCGCTGCTCTGGAAGGGAGGGGAAAATATTCCCAGAACTATTCCAATCCAAACTTCCTTTCAGCTACTACCATCGCACACCCGCGCACTTTTAACGGGAGAGTTCGAATGTGTCACATTCAATCCTATTATTCCATTGAATTTAGGAGGACTTCCCTTTGATCTGCGTTTTCATTCATTTGCATTGGACGTGAAAATAGCTGTCTAGGTGGACTCGAGTGCAGTGAAAATCACTCATGCCCTTATTAGAAAAAGCTTACATATCGTATTTCAAGAGAAATTAAAGCATCAAAGAATACGGTTTGGGAAGATAGAGGAACTGAATGGGGCGGAAAAACTAGTGAAACTGATGTGTAACTTTTCAAAGCCTGCCGCATGAACGGCGATGAAACATACATGAATTGCGACGAGAAATTTTTTTTAACTAACTTCTAATACCATTAGCCGCTGTACAATTGGCATGTGAATATAGAAACATGGGTAGCGTAGTGATCTGCGCAGTGGCCCGAAAAGAGAAAGGTCCGTGGTTCCATTCCCGGTCAAGGGGATTTTTTTTCAAAAGGGTATTCATGTAGTGAAACTGATGTTGGAAAAAATATGACTATTCTAAATATTTGAAACGGACGCATTTGTAATTGCTTATATGTAAATAAAAATAATGCAGCAGCATATACTAGTGTAATAGAAGGTGTAAAAATATTATCTGTATTATAATAGTTGGAGAATTGCGGAGATTTCAAACTAATTAGGATTTTTAATTCTATTAAAGGTGGTTGACGATACCCTCGGGCGAAAGAAGCACGTACCCAGCTTTTCATTTATTTTTTCCGCGTAGCGGAAAGAAATTTGTAAATATTTCGGTGACGTCACGTGATGTGACGGCATGCTACGCGCGTGGAATAAAAATGCGCTGACAGAATCTGTAGACGCGCCTTTGGGGAAGCACGTCTATTGATTAAATTTCTCGCCTTCGACCTCAGAGCTGCACCTTGTTCTTTGGTTGAAAAAAAAATGTGACACTACTCTCAAGGAATGCTTTTCAGGAAACACGTCTTCTGTTTTCTCCGTAAGGGTCTCCTCGTTCCGTTAGGTTTTCTGTTTGGTGACACATCTACGTCAGTATAGTAGGTATACTAGGCAAGACACCTCAGTGGAGCCTGATTGGAGTGAATTCGAAGTAATGGATTTACCTTTACGCTGTTTGCTACAGTGATCTGAAAACGATTGCAAATATACATACTTGTATGCGACGGGTCGATAATTACTAAGGAGTGACTACCCTTCTTCTTAAACCAAGTATATTAAAGAAGCATGACAGATTTTTCAAAGTATAAACGTGCTTGGAGAGCGCCTCAACTGCTGTTTGACCGCCTAGACGAGTCATCAAGGAATCATTAGAGTAGTACCATGGAATGGAATTGTATTTATTTCAAGGACCTTGTCTCCCAGACTCTAGTTTCAACATATGCCCCTGTTATAACATAAATGCACTCATTGAGTTAAAAATTACACACGTATGTTACCAATCATTACCGAAGACCATAACATAAATAGAGAATGGCATAAATAAGATAATGAGTGAATGGTTGGCTGGGGTACCACAAAAAATAACAATCTTCGTCACATACCTCCATCGCACCAACCTCCAACCTAATAAGTGAATTACTTTCTGGATGCACAGTTTAAGTATACAAATTTTGGAGATATTTTATCGAACACTTGGTAACATACCAGCTGTAAATAATTACTTAAACCATCTCTCATCACTTAAGAAATACTAGTAAAATTTTTGGACGTTTACACATTTTGGAGATATTTTACGGATGAATCATTAGCTTCATTAGCCAGGTCTTTTAATAACCAAAAGCTTCCATGCAACACCAGTGCTATCTTATAGATTAAATAATATTTTTAATACAGCCTGAATATCAAAGTGTTAATCGAGAAGGCCTGGGATGTTCAGCACAACTTTTGACTGTTCGAGTATTCTCAACATTGCTGTGCTGTCTTTTATTTATTTTTTATTGTACTCTTAAATTCCGGAGCGTATCATTTACAAAAGGATGAAAATATACTGAAGCCATCAATCGTTTGGGATGACCGTTTTTCAAAGTCCTCTCAAATTTTTTTTGCGAATCGAAACTGAGGATAATTTGATTTTTCCTCGAATTCTGTTCTAATTCAGCTCACCAGAATGCGAAAAATTCGCCAGTACATTCTTTCTTACGTGAATGTATCGATTGAAATCATATAATTGCGATCTTTCTCTGCATATAGGTATTACATACAAAGAATTTCCATTGCCTATCAACAATTTGAAAAAAAATTGTTTATATCTTCCGTATTTATTCATGTTATTCATTTAATGTGATATTTCTGTATCCATTGTATTGTTTGCGAGTAGACCTATGGGAGTGGTCTCATTGGTAACTTAATGGTCAGAAGATCTGTAGATATTCGAAGAATATATTCCAAATTTGATACTGTTAACTATGCTCAAAGTTTTGAGTGAAAATTAGTAAAGATTTCGAGTAATTATTGGCCAAGTCTCACGAAGCGCGGTACACTACGATCGCTAGGCGTCGTGTCTTAAAACGATCATTTTACCTCGAACTATAGCTCTGTGGATGTCTGCATAAGTGTGACTTTTTTCAATACCTTGATAAACGCCAATATTTTGTGACGTAGGTGACGCATTTGTCATAAATATATCTCTTTGAGAGTAAATCGGCGAGGTAGTAAATTTCGCTACGGTTATCTTTGGTTATCTTCCCTAAGTATCGAAAAATTGTCAAATAAGTGGATCATGATATTACATTTTCGCATTATATTACATTATATTATTATTGCGTGACGCTTACCATCATTCCACATTACATGTCTTGCATCATTGTGCCCGCCTGCCATTTTTCTGAATAATTTTGGCGGGGTTTATCGTGTTCATTTTCTTCATTGAACTGTCCCAAGACAGGAGTCAAATGGTTTTCCTAGCCTCTCAATCATGTGCTTGACCTTCCGTCTGCCTATTGACTCTTCCTACAATCTCGTCCCATATCATGCCGTTGATAATCCTTCCGCTTAATCACTTTCCATTTACTTTCTCTTTAGTGAAGTTTGTTCTTAAACAATTCCTTCGTGGAGTATGCCTTAATCATGTCTTTTTCCGGCTAGAAATTTCTTTTAATGGACATCTCTCCTTCCCCCTTAAGATGAAACCTACTCCACGTCGTTGTCGGTCACTACATTTTATCTTTTCTATTTTTCTGTATTTATAATACATAAGGGTCAATCTCCAAAAACCGTGCGTTTTCTACAGGCGAAATTAAAAAAAAATAATCTTGATCGATCGATATTTTATGTCAAATGAAGCGAAATAGGATGATCAACAGGAACGTATAGTCATATCGTAAGTATGAAATCTTATGCTGTAAAACATTTGCAAGAAATCTGCAAGAATTTGCGTTTAATTTTCAAATTTAACATAATAGAAATCCCCGTATGAACTATTAGAGCCAGCCATGACTGACAACGAATTAAAATAAAAAATAATATCCCATTCATACTGTCTCCTAGTCGTCCAGATACCTTTCGCGTGAGAAAAGTACACTCGGATGACGGGCGGCGGTCCTTGTTTTCCGAACCACACTTCGTTTGCGTGCCAGGTGGACTCGCATAGCGTGCGGCACGTGCTCTCTCTTCCTTTTTTTATCATCCCCCTGGGATTTGCCGGTTCACGTGGTCCCGCCAACATGGCGCCCACCCGCCGCCTGCACCGTACCGAAATGCGGACCAACGCATAGCATATGTTTAGTTCGCGACCCCAAATAACTGCGAAACCTGGGCCTGGGTTCCCTATATAGTGCGCTACCGATTTGGATATGTATGGCTATGATAAGCCTTAATTCTTGAAATAGAAGCCGGTCCATGATTTAAAGAAATCGGAAAGACCTATGGCTGATTCCGGAGTTAAGAAGCAACATGACAGTTCTTCCGTCCCCCAAGAATGTTAATAAGAATGAATCTTTGAATAGGAATTTCCCTGAAAAGTAACTTCGTGTAGCTCAAGCGTAGTGCATCGATTACTTGCTAATATATAATGCCAATGAAATAAATCCCACAATCTGACCTCATAATATTCTATCAGTAGAGAGTGTCTTTCTTCATTTGTTCTGACCGATATTTTTATTATATAGTTTTTTAATTATGTTAGTCTTTCCCACACATTTCCTGGTTCCTCCACCAACATATCAACGGTGAACTTAAAATACATTGTCGGTATACATTGTAAATAACAGTTTTCGAAGCATTGACCTCTACAAAGACTCTAGTATGGGAAAAATTTTGTCACCCTCCGAAAAATAAACGGACCTTTGTGCGAAGAGATGATGGATAACTGTGTGATGAAGGGATGGATGACATTTATCCTCGGAAAAAGAATAAAGAGGATATGTTTGAGTAAATAATTTGCAATTAAGTATTTTTTCAAATTATTATTGATCAATTTATTAATGTTGAATGCAAAAATGCCTAATTCAGGGGTACAGTTTCTTGCAGATCACTCATGTGCATTTTTGCTTTTTGAAGGGAGTGCTTACAAAGGGTTTGTCAGGCATGAAGCGTTGATAAAATTTTCTCTCAAAGCTTGTTACTTCTCTTGGGCGTTTAAAATGCAGGAAGCATAGGCAGTGCTCGCCTGAGAATCAATCAATTCACTTTTACGGCGATTCCTAGCTGAGATTTTGCGCTGTCCTCCTTCCTTGGGAGTCGAGAATGATGAAAGTGGGAAAAAAATCCGAGAGAAGCTAGATCTGATTGCAAAATAATTTGAGTGCGATATTCGGTTTTCAGTTTCCTTCAGCACTTCCCACTGCATTCACTTCACTTACTCTCACATTTTCACTTTGCATCACGTGATTGCCTCAGCATGCGTATTCTGATAGGTTTCGTTGAAACTTAGAGGTAAGCTTGCTGGATAAGCGTAAAACTGTCCTCTTTTGATAAATATAAATATTTATTTCAAAAGAATATGGAATCCGCACTTAGCAATGATACGGAAGGCCAAAACCTTGAGTGAAAATTTGATATATCTATTCCAAGAACAACGAACAATGATGGAAAATTTCGCCTCGTATTGTAGAGCAGAATACCATTTTTGATATCCATTAGGACTATTCTAATCAAACTTTCTCTGCGGAGGCCTCCTTATTCACCGCCTTATTATCCGATTTACCTTTTATCTTCCTATTCCCCGTTTATGAAATACAGTTCTGAAAAAAGGGGGTGTTATCGTACAGATAGTCATTACCAAAGGATGACATGTATTTGCTGGTGATAACATAAGTAGCATTTAATCATTGAGTGGTAAAAGATTAATCTTACGACGAGGAAAGATACGGCCAACATATACTATATAATGCCCTTGAGATAGAAATCGCAAGTAGTGAAAGAAGGAAGGTCCATGGATCTTTTTAAAACAGATATTCGAATTTTTTAATAGAAAATTAAAATTGGATTGACTAGAATTGAAGTACAGTAATTTGTTGATGGTTTTTTAGTGTTACTTGGTTCTGAAAGAATAAATGGATTTTTTGCAGTTTTAAGTTGTTGATATAGATCTGCAGATTAATTAGATACACGTTAATTCCTGGAAAGTTATCACGTTTACCAACTCAAACAGTCCGCAATTATGCATTATCTCAAGTCAGTTCCTGTTAGCTTTGGAAATAAAGTTATGCATTTGGTTTGTCGACCATTCTGGGATAGAGTATATTATAATTAAAATATTGTTGTATTAAAATGGGTTCGTGTAAAAGTGGAACTGTGCGCAGAAAAGATAAAGCTTAGCTATCCCATGCAATTAAAAAAAAGGTCCTTATTTTTGTCACGAAAAGTGCACTTGATTTTCCAAGTTGAAAGATTCTGCTCTAGATTCTTCGGAATCTTTAAATTTCCTGTCAAGTATGTTTTTAAGCCTGGCGGACTAATATTCGTTATTAAAAATAACATTTGAATGACAATTGCTATTAGAAATGTAAAATTACAAAAGAACGGAAACTATCGATGGATTAATTTTAGCCATGGAGAGGTTTTTTTTCGAATCTTCGCATAAATTTTTTGCTCTGAGTACTTCGTCAAAATCCTTGCTTCCGACTCTTTCGCCATTTTCACGTATGGTGAATGAAATCCGTTCGTAGTAAAAGAAGCTCGGATGTTCTTTTATAGGTAAGTGTATCGTGGGCAATTTTAGGGAAATGAGCAAAGAAAATTTCATGATTATAACTGACATGAGCCTGTTGCTTCTTATGTCAAGAGACTTATAAGAGTGGCCACGTGGAAGTACATAAATTTTTAGGCTTGCTGGTATGAGAAACTATTCCTTCCTATTGTATGAAAATGGGTCTTGCGATACCTTGTCAGTTTGCCGTCGTCGAGTTCTCCCTGATTAAACTTTTCAAGTGGCTTTTGAGGGTTTTGATCGAGGTCATCATACCACTCGATCAACTTGAGATTTATCGCGCTCACGTGACAGTGGCCGACGTCAATACTCGGCAACAATATATGTTCGCCGACTTCGAAACTAGGAATGACATGAGGTAATAGTCTCTCTGCCCCCGCTCAATCCATTTGAAATATAAGCCATATAAAGGACAGATATAAACTCCAGCCAGGTGCAGATGTGGCCTTTGAAGTTCCCCCCTCGTGTGAATGTAGCTGCCGTAGCCCAATTTGTGTGACTGTTTTGAGTGACCGAGTTGAGGCGGTACTATATTGACGGTGTCCATGAAATCATTGCCCCTCTGTTTGGAGGTATAATTTAGGAGAATGCTTTTTTACATTGCCGAGTACATTATTCAGAATTCATTGTTCCAAAGGAGACTTGGTTGACGGGGTTAATTCGATAAAGTTTACGTTAAATCTTACAGTTAGTACGCGATGCGTTGTGGTTGCGGCACGGTATCCAATGTAGTTTGGGAGTGCTCTTGAGCTTATTCCTGGGAAAGTGAGGGTTAATGATGCCGTTGGAAGAGGGCAGGTCTCCAGGCGGACCAGAAAGGGGCGAAAAAGAACATTGATTTCAGGAAGGGTAGTGGGAAGTATACTGAACAAAAGAAAGGAATACAATCAGAGAATGTATGCACTTGGGTTTATGACTAATATTATACTGTATGCTTCCATGCAAACCTACCTTAAACGGTAGCGTATCTCTAACAAATAATGAAAAATGAAAATTTATCTTCGTTTACACCGAGAATGATAATATATTTTTTCGAATGGTCGTTATTAAGTGTGATAAAAATATCACGAGCATGTGAATATGAGGTTACTGCTGAAGACGAGGCATTTGGCCGATTATTTTATTATCCCTCTCAATTCATGCAAAATATTTTCATGAACTTCATGTTCTTTAAATCAGTTGACATTTATTTGGGAGATCAATTTCAATCATATTTTTCGATTTCTATCTCCTCCTTTGGATAAATATAACCGTGTTAATTTCTTTTGGTGCAGAATCACGTCGTCGAGAATGTAAAATAGCCAAAATTTCACTAATCAAACTATACCTGCGCCAGCATGGTAATCTCTGCATTCAGGTCTCTGTATTTTTCATTCAGAAATAATTTAACCACGTGACGCATACTTACAATTTTTGCGTGAATCATACAATCACTAATTGTTGCTCCTTTTGCGATACCTCCAAATGTACCTAAATTGATCGTCCTATTTTATTCTTAAAGAGTCTGCTTGCTACCTAACTGTCCAAGTAAGAGTTGTGAAATTTTCACACGCCCCTGACTAAGTCCGGGGAGGGTTCTACCCTGACCCATCCAAATCAACATTCGGCATGAGTCAAGCTCACTGATTGTGAGTGAGAAAGGGAGTGGTAGTTGCAGGAGAGGTCTGGCCAGGTCGGCAATCGTCGAGGGTCCCGAGCTTAGGGGGCCCCCACAACGCTCGCGTCTATCGTGAAGCGTACATGAAAGGAGTAATAAAAAGACTCGGATTATTTGTACCTAAGTTTATTTGCGATTATAAAATTCTACGTTTCCATTAGTTGCATTATTTACATCAGAATCAGCGTTAAAATGTTATTTATATAAAAATAAATTAAATAAAGGTATCAGATGATAATAGGCAACCCGAATCTATTTTGAAAGGGTTATTCGAAAATGTTTATTTTTTTATTTTTTTTAGATTTAAGTGTAGTTTAAGGGAACGAATTTACTAAATAAATAACAGAAGTATAATAAATTATTAAATTGTATAAGCTGTAAAATGCTCACTTTTCATTATATTTTTTCTTACGAAATTGCTATTTTTTAACTTATATGTAGTTTTTAGGAGACAGAATAGCGTAAAAAAACATTCATGTGCATGCATTTTTCTAAAATTTCCCCCTTGGTAAAGAGGCCCCATCATGAGCCCCAGCTAAGGGCCCCTAATCACCCCGGATCGCCTCTGGGTAGTGAGATGGAACAAAACCCGCTTCCCTTCACTTGCGAATTCCCGTTTTCACCGATCATAGATGTGCGGAATGAAATCGTCTAGCGCTTTTCCCCTCACGCACATGTATTTTGATAAGTCCTTCCTCTACGAGGACTGGTTCCCCTATGACGTTGTGATTCCAGTCTCGCGGCCGGCAACCCTTGCAACCGGCACGTGCTCTCCCCCCTGTGCAATCGGTAGCGGGGAGTGCGACCCAGCAGACGAAGGAGGGGGCCAGGACTGAGGGCCCCAGAGGCGCGTGAACCCAGCGTGCGACCGCAAAACTTCCATTGAAACCTCTTACTTCCATTCGCCCTACTCCCATGTGCTCTGCTCTGCTGCCCGGGGGAAGAGACAGGTCAGAGGGTGGCGGAGCAAAAAGAGAAGGAACTTGATGGAGGCCTCAGAATAAAGAAACTTTGAAGAATTACTTGTTCATTTTGGTGCATGCTGGAAAAAGCCACCCTACCACGCGCCCACCTACCTGACGTCCTTGAGGTGGTTCGCAGGGTGCTACGTGGATGAAGATATAGAAGGGATAGATGGTAAACTAGGGAACGAGTGAAGGAGATCGTAGCCTTAGCCCCTTTGTCACGATGAGGATTCGCAATTTTAACATTCCACATTCAAATATTACTAACTTAAATGAAGCACACGTAAATGAAAGTTATGCACTTATCATTATTTTCAATGTTTTACTGTGTTTCCTTGTATTGAGTGCATTTAAGCTGCCATCATACGTATATAGTAAAATTGAATCAAAAAAGAGTGTTGTCTAGAATTTTTTACATCATCATCATGAATCAATGTTCCCAGAAATCTTGTCTCGCAGCTCCCAACTCAGGACTTCCAACTGATAATCTTTCCATGTTTATCTCATCTCAGGGTTTTCAAGGCCTCTCTTTTCTAGCACACTTCGATATTTTATGACTGCATTTGACTTATTTCTTTTCTCAAGATCCTTCTGCGATTGTAACCCCTAACCTGTATCGAGATCTTTTATGTGCGATTGTTATTGATTGCTTGAAAGCAATTGCTATTCGTAACTAGATGAAAACACTGTGGATTCGAGTTCTCTACGCCAGTTTTTGCTTTCCACCCTTTTTCAACCGTTACATCTGACGTCACTCACGAAATGCTAAAACAAATGCTCATCAGCTGGTGGCAGGACAGTATGATTGGCTGCTTCAAAGAGAAGAGAAATACAACGTGCGAGAAGGAGAATTGGCGATTCTTCTTCTTTAAATTCAGAATAATGGTTGCATCAAAAATTTAAAAAAATCTTCAAAAAGTCTTGGTAGCACTCCGAGTTTAATAAATAAATGCTGATCTAATTAACAAGATTACCCACCTTTTTTTAGTCCAGACCATGCCCATAGGGCGTCTCCGTAAGAGGACGGATGTATTTAGTATTTTCATCGCGGAGCATTACTCCTTTGAACTTACGTTATCATCTTGGCATTTTCAGGGTACGAAGAATAAAACTTTGTTAGCGTTTTCCTGTATAATCAGTATAATAATTTTACATTAGAGAAAACTTTGAGGCAAGTTTTTCACATTTGGAATACAAGCAAATGTTTACTAGGATCCATCCTGTGTACTTACCATGAATCTTAAGGCCGTTTTACACGGTACATGGAATTGCGCAATCTGACGTACGTGCGAAGGCGCAATCAAAATTGCGTCGTGTAAAGCGGTGAATTGCTAGAACACGTGCGAGAATGCGTGGATGCGAGACGGCAAAATAGCCCCTGTTCTAATTTCATTCATGCATTCGCGCAATTCCACGCCATTTTAGAAATTAATGCAGCTCTAACCTGCGAAATTCCGTGCCCCGTGTAAAACGGCCTTTACGACATGATTGATTATATAATGCATGAATGAGGAATTTGTCGTGAAAAGAGACCGGTGGAGTGAGAATGAGTCATCTTCTTAAAGAATTTTTCATTTTCATAGTGCCCCGCGAGTCACGAATAGGGTGAATGAACTTCTCTAGGGTTTGCGCGCAAGTCAGAAAAATTAAGGCAGCCAATTGGCTGCTCAAACCCCACAGAAGTTCATTCATTGTATTCGCCGGTAAAGTCGTAAATCATACACATATAAGGTGTATGGCAAAGGGTGAGTAATCACCAGTATACAATAGATACGCCACATTCGCACGATATGGTTATTCAGAAATATTGGCAATTATAAAAATAATACGTGCAAATTATGCATAATTTTTACACTGATACCCATAAATACTACGGGATGGTATTTAAGCGTACAATAGTATATGTATAGGTATGATAGGTCAGTGAGTAAAGCCCTGGGCTACTGATCGAGAGGTCTTGGGATCATATCTCGGGTGAAGCCTTGGGACACCCCCAAATCCAAATCCTCGAAGTGCAAAGTGGCCCGGCGAAAGGAGCTGGCCCCTCTAACCTGAATATTTATATATACCCTGAATATGTGAAGTTCACAGGCCTGCGGCCTAGTCTGGGCTGAGCTCTACTTTCACCTAACCAAACCAGCCTTCGAGTTGAATCACTGTTATGAGTGAGTGATAGAATGGAATTTTTTTATGGTATCTTCTCTCTGGAGTGCTGCTCAATTGCACAGTGCGCGTAACGAGACCTCTAATGTGCGGCATTCCGCTTAGGCCGTGCTTTTTAGGGAGGGCCGGAAGGGAAAGACCGGTGACCGAGTGAGGGGTGAGAACGAGATGGAAAGGGGAAGATTTGAGATGTTTGCTGGTGGGCTTGGTATCTGGATGAGTGTTCGAGGGGAGAGGGTATGAGGGGGGGTCTGTCAGCTGGCTCGTTCTAAGAGTAGGGTGAGAGTGCAGCACACGCCACTATGAGCGTGCGTGCGTGCGTACGTGATGAGGGGGAAGCCAGGTGCGTGCGGCACTAGGGGTGCTGCGAGCGAGGAAGCCTGGTGAGGGCCCCTGTTGGAGGATGGGTGTAACCAATTGGTGGGATGCAGGAAGTACTGCGCGGGGGTGTGGAGAAACGATGTATTTGAGTGTTTTTTAGAGGCGCGAGGCTTGCCATCTTTGGGTCCTTCCCGGAAGAAGAACCACGAGGAAGTGACGGAAAATTGTCGGTCAAAATCGATTTTTCAACGAAATGAAAAGATCGAATTTTCAACAAAAATTGAAATTTGAACAAAGAGATCGATTAATCGAAACAATCGACCGTTCTTTTCTGAAAAAAATACAGTTCGCACAGAAAAATGCTTATCATTCATTCGAAAAGCACTCTAAACACACATATGGGCTGTTGAAAGCAAACCTAAAAAATCTAATCAGAAGACATGATTGAGTTATTAGTGGTCAAAATTAACAAATGCGTAGACATTAAAGTTATGAGATCATCACTTGGAACCATGCGGCTCCACTAACATTTTTAAGAAAGATCAACTGATTGAGATGCTTCCTTGATGATGGAGGGCGTCTTTCCAACTTTTCCGGCCATGGGTGGAACTCTTTCACTCGAACGGATGACGTTATGATAGGCCAGTAGTGACGCTGCTGAGATTGAACGAAACGAGGTGAAGATCGAATCCCAAAAATCGAGTTTGGATTGAAAATCGAAGATTAAGGCTCGATATCGATTTTCTCGATTTTCTATTTGAATCGGAATCGAGATTTTAATCGGAATCGTTACTTCCGTGAGCAGTGCATTATTACCATCATTCCATTGTTTTGAGGTCGATGAGTGTGGGTAACAATAATATTCGTTGAATGAATGAGTATGGAATTGCAATTTTCCATTCTTCTCCCTCCGCGTGGATTGCGATGTGAATCTCGATGACGGAAGTATTCATTGGCAAAGATCGGACTCGATTCTCTCAAGTAATACAAGGCGAGCAGTTGGGATCAAGGCGAGCAATCTTGCTGAGATGATTTACGACTGCTGATAACTCGATTCGTGTCGTGGGTTGCAGGAGAGAGGGAGGTTATGGGGCATTATCGTATATCCAGCTCACGTGGCCGCAGGAAAGAGATTTAGAGATAAGATTTCATGCGGGAGAATCATCGACGGTTGATATTCGATACTTCTCTTTATTTTAATTGCAGTCTGTGTTTACTCATTTATTACATGTTTAATGGGAGACGGGGAATTTTTATTAAGTAATGAGTTTAGATATGCACGATAAATATCAAGCATTTTATTTCCCTTAATGGAGATGATTTAGTAAATATTCAAACTTTGAAAAATAGACATGAGCCATCTTGTGACAAAAGTCGACATAGCTTGTGACGTTATTTCATAAACCGTCGTATAGGCTATTTTATCCATCCCGTAATCCCTATCCACAACAACTTAACTTGCCGTGACTTTGGAGCTGAACACTTGGCATGAGCGGTTACTGGTTCACGACAGCTCAAAGTGGCTTAACTCGTCTTGGAGTGGTCATTAGCAGTAAAAAAAGATGAAATATTTCTTGGAGGTAGCCAGAATCTCGGAAAATATTCATATCTATTGCCAGCAATATGAAATTTGTGGGAATTTTATCCCCTCCACACCCACCGGTGTTGACTTCTCTTTTCAGACGCTTCCAAGTATACGTCTCTGAGCACTACAGTATCTCGAGGTGTTTGATTGAACATCCAAGATTGTTTCACGGTCGGAATAATACACGTATGGTTCTCGATGATATTAAGTAGGTTACGCCAATATAAGCTGTTCTGAACGGTGCTTTTTCCATCCCGCCTAAGCTATGGAAGAAATGACTTCACGAAAATTGCTTCGTAAAAAAACGTAGTGAAACACCGGATTAGTCTTTTAAAAACTACGAATTCCCATTTAATGATTACAATCTATAGTTAAACTTACAAAAAGAATATCTTATTCAAGTTTACTGTCAGTGAATTACAAGTAACTATCGCCTTTTCACCACGATTTTATCTTTGGAATAGTACTTCATACTCTACTAACGTAATTGAAAATCAGCAGAAAGTTGTCTTATCTAACATTATACTAACGTTGGCGCATCGATTCCGAATAAAAAATTGAGCAACATGAGGAAATCATTATGAATGCATTCATATTTTATCAATGCTGTGATCATTTTTTTCCTGTTCATGATTAAGGTAAAAATTACTAGAGAGATTTCGAGCGTTAAAACGGTGGTAAATAATGCAGTTGCGTCATGTATTAAATTCATAGCAATAGCAAAAATAAAAATAAGCCATAATTGTACCCTGAGAAATGACGTCAAGTTTTTCGAATGCATTTTCGTTTCCTAGAAATTTATTTAAATTTATGGATAATATTTCCCCCGCAAACCAGTGCAGCAGAAAGACATCCCAGCTATGAACATGTCGATTTCACAGTCGAATAGACACAAAATCAGTAATTACTTGGCAAAACGCTTTCGCCTAGCGGAAACTCATCATGAATTGTAAGTTTACAACTGCCGTCATCTTTAGGTTGGTATGACGTCGATAAACATCAAGTTGCCCGCGATGACGAAGCGGGGAAAAATATTCATGTATTCTCTCCTTCCCAGAGGGTGATTCGGAAATAGCGTTCAAAATTTAGAGGGTGGAAGGGACTGTCAATTTACATGTTTTTTTGGCCTATAGTATCAGAACTTATGTATCGAAAATTGTACCGCAAATATTTTCTTCGAGGCATCGTATACTGATCAATGAAGACTTCCCATGAAAACTTCAAATAGTCAAAAATATTTCAGAAAGTCTACCTGAAAAATATCTGTAAATTTTCATCGGCGAAAATATGATAACCTCTTCAGGAAACGCACGCCACTTCCAACCAGTTACTCTAATGAACGAGTCGATGTTGTTAACGTTCCCACAGTGTTTTCTCCAATTCACATATTTTGACCAAATAATGTGCATTCGAAAGCTAATGCATATTTATTTTTTTTATAAACGGAGAGGATACGATAATTTTTAATACTCGTTTCACAAGAAGTGAAGACGTAACAGGAATTTTTTTTACTAATCAGAGAAATTTTCCCAATTTCGGTCACCATCTTGTGATTTGAAACCTCTTGGACGCTAGCAATATATCATGAATAAAAACTTAACGCGGCTGGTCCATCGGGAGCAATGCATCTCCTTAATATTTACACTGATATTACATCATATTACACTGAGATGAGATTATTTACTCTGACATTGTTTCATTTATAATATTTACATAGATATTTCAATACTATCATGATCGAAGTTGAATCACTGTGTAAGTCGCGTATTATATGAACGTATTTAAACGTGAGGTTGGTGACTAAGTATATTGAGGCCAACTGTACAAGCCTCTATAATAATAGTCGTGATTGGGTAACCTAGAACAATCGTCTGGAGCGCATTGAATTTAGTGACTCTCACGTCGGAACTTCCCTGTTGTTAGAAAAGGCTTTAGAGGGCGTCTGCCGGTTGTGGGAGTGATTCATGCGATTCGCGTGCGTGGGGGTCCGCGAGGCGCGTCGTCCAGTCCGCCGCCGATCTCTCAGCCAGGCCTCGTCTCGTGGGCCGTTGGTCTCTCTCGCCGCTTTGCGTTGGTCTCTTCTGCGAGAGGTCGCTGGGGTTGGGGGTCGACGGCGGGAGGCATCCGAGCGCGAAAAACTGGACTCGCTCTGCTCCGCTTGTCACGCCAGATGATGATGGTGATGCTCAGAAGTGGGCATATCTAATGGAGGAGAAGAAATGAATAGAGTCGAGTGGCGTCATACGCTCCGATGATTTCCAACTTCGAACGAAATCGGAACAGAAGAATACGTTTCGACCGAAAGAATCACCATATGTGGCGAATTCCAATGTGGTAAGACAGCACCAGACATTAGAGCATTGCAGGCGACTCCGTCGAGTTATCACCGTGGCTAGTCCCAGTACACCATTATCAGTGGTGAGATAGATTATGAACGGAACTATTTGTCAATCAATACTCAATGAAGGAGGCAACATAGTTGTAAAAAGAAGTGGTAATTGAATGCATAATAAATTGAAATCATTTTCTGCTTCAAATATGATGAAATTAGAAAAAAATCGCCATATTTTGCGAGCGCCAATGTGAAAAGAGAGTTCAAGATGGAAATAATTCTTCGTATCAAAAATCGCGATACTTAAAATATATCATTAGTATGAAAATTATTTCTGCATGATTATCTATTATTCATTAAAATGAATTTGTCAGCATTTAACCATTACCATAATAATTCTTAATTCCAAATACTATTGTATTTTGAAGGATCGTGAAACCGATCGTTTCCAGCATGTTGAAACATTCAAATGTATTGAAATCGTTTGAAAGCTATTTTATTACCGTGGATATCGTCACGAAACTTCACTTAGTACTCCTAACTCCATCATTGTAATAACGACGTGGTGTCAGTGTTGGTTTCGGTTGGTGGTCATCGCTCAGCCACCTTAAACGCCCTAGTTCGTATTTACTAGGAACCAGCCCTAGAATGTTTGTGTAGAGAAGGAGAACTTTTCGATGTAAGGTTGCGCCTTGAGTGCATCGTTCATTACTGCCGTTGACTTCCTCCACCCGCTTGACCTTCCTGCTTTCTTCCCTCCCCCTATCTCCGTTGCGAAAGTCTCCACTTGACCCTGTTCGACGCCACTCCTCCTGCTCCTTCCTTTGCTCCTTCACGCCCTCATCTTGTTAGTCATCCGACTCGTTCCCACTCCTTCCCGCCTCCCTCACCGTATATGTTTCCGTGTCCAATTCCATCTATCGCAGAAATAATTGATGAAACTGATTAAATTTGACCTATTACGTGAACGACGGTCACATTAACCGTAATCACTGTTAAATGAGTTTTATCCTTTTCCTGACCTCTATATTTTACATTCAATTTGAATCTTGGAGTGTAGCTCTTAATATTTAAATGCAAATTTTAAAAAACATTGCAAAAGGTTATGTCAAAATTCTAGTATCCCCTAATTGAAAATTTCTAACCAAATGTTTCTTTTTTAATTATATTATTATAAAAACACTGTCGCGACCATTTATTATGTTCAAGTATCAAAATTGTGTACTCATTTTGATTTGCTGCCTTGAAGACTGTTTATAAATAAACCTAAGCGTCAGCACTTCAATTTTAAGACCTACAATCCTCGATTCAAATTTAATATAGTTATCACTATGGGCAAAATTTGAACTGGATCGGGAGAAGGAATATTGGAAACTACAAAACCATCCCACGCACATACCACTTATGTTCCCATTTGCAACGTCTATCCAGCTTCCTAAATTCTATTAGAAGAAATTTTCTTTGGGAATCAATAACTCTTGTTGGCCCTATGGTCTTCGTAAGGGCAGGGAAAAATTGATGCATGTATTCTTTTGAATTGCGGAAGCATCAGAACCTTGGATGAATCTCGTTCAATGAATCGGCGATGGAGTGGATGGGGAAATAAATATTAATTATTTTTTCCTACCAATGTAAATTTTCTATCTCCGCAGTTCCCAATGCGAAACATATTTATTTCGTTCTAAAACTGTTTCACCTCGAAGGCGTTTGCCAAATTCTGTATTATTCGTTGGAAAAAATATATTTTCATCCCGATTTTCCACGACCTTATTAATTTGGTAAGAGATCTGATTCCACTGGTTTGCCCATTAATTAATGCCAACCCAGTGAGTTGTTGGATCGCTGCTTGCAAGAAATAATAATCATATTTAGCGATTGCCAGTGTAAAGAGAGAGAGACATTAACAACCCTAGATAGATTTTTTTCATAAAAAACGTTAAAACTGAAAAGTTCCATTAGTAAGGAAATAACCGATAATAATAATAATATAGTATTAATAATATAATAATAATAACATTCGTATTAACCCAACCGCGCCCTCGCCAAATAAGATAGGAATATCCCGGTAAACTATTTTCGACTCACGCTTCAGTCTTACATGGGCTCATTCCTACTTAACAGGCTTCGTGAGTATCTGTAGGATATAATTACTTGCAGTATAGAGGAAGTTTCTACATTAATAATACTACATTACAATTTCATAACCAACAGACTTTAGCGAGTATATGGGATTCGGTACTTAATCCTTAAGAAAGAATTAATCCGTGACCGTTATCAAATACAAAGGAAAGCTGCACAATTCGTCTAAAACTGCATCGGGAATTCAGAGAGCGTTTCATAGACGTTAAACGAATGAGGTTGGGAGCCGCTAGAGACTTGGAGGCTGCGCGCTTAGCTTATTGTTAAATTGCTTGAGCAATTGAGGATGACTATCTTTAATAGCGACACGGAGAACATTATATTAGAACCCCACTGCATTTCCAGGTCATACAGAAACGATAAATTAAGAGAGATATTTTGCCAAACGTATAGGCATGGTAATTCGTTTTTTCCCCGCACGATAAAGGACTTTAATAAAGGCTAGGCATAATTTTGTGAGAGCATTTGCTTTTTATATGTAAATGGCTGGTGTCCTAGCACCCCTCACCACCCGCCTATTTAGACAGTTTGCGGGTTAGAATATATAGATGTAAGTTTAGACTTTACCGCATGGTTTGCCCACATTGCGTTCAATGAAATAAAACATATCAGATGGTCATTGCGTTGAATTAGATTTTTCCAGCCTCGATGGCAGTGGAGTAAAGTCCTTGCCTGCCAAACTTTAGGTCGCGGGTTCGGATCCCACCTGGGTAGGTGGTCCCTATCTAGGGTATGGATGTTTGTGTCGTGCTTTGTTGATTCCTCCGTTGTAAAGGCCTCTATGTGCTGTTTACGGTGAAGTTGGAAATAAATTTAAAAAATAATAAAGTAAAAAATATCGCACGCGGTGCTCTAGGATCCAGAATGTATGTCTTTGTAGATTTCAGGTTAGCGAGGCACCGGTTGAAGCGGTTGATGACCCCGAATCCTTAACCTGGAAAAAAACGCGAGATAAATCTTAATACCATTCGATTCCCCTCTTTCACTTCGTGGGAGTCTTTCGCGTCGGGAGGAGTTAGACTTCGACGGGGACGCGATGCAGGTCGTAGTGCATGCTGGGACTGCTTTCACCTCTTTCATTAAACCATGTTGTTTATTCGGAGGAAATCGTGTGCACAGGACTGCTATCACCAGTGGAGAAGATAAGTTTCTCCTTTTACCCTACGACTCTTTTACCCTATGACTTTTACCTTATTCTTGACTTTATTCTGGTTGCTTTCCCTCACTCGTAACCATGTTTTCCATATCCCTATAAATTATTTCTTAATCCGAGAGCAGGCCCTCCTTGAGTAAATTCCGAGAATACTTTCTCAATTTAAGAGAAAATTGATTTCATTTGTATGGGTGTTTAAATGTATATTTTCTTAAAATTGTCTCCTAATTCCTTGAATTAAGAATGCTATTATACGAGATAAGTATAGGTAGGCATCAAAGAAGAAACGCATTCAATATAAAAGTATATGATTTTGTTTCCACTACAATCTAAAATAAGTGTCGTCTCTGTAGCTTGAAAAACATAAAGCTGTGATAAATTTATATTCCAAATTTAGTTATACATTCTTTGACTGCATTGGGTGTGGTATACATCAAATTTAAAATTAATAGTAATGTGAATATTATTTCATACATTTTATGCACTCGTGGGGAGAGATTCTTGTTGCCCTTCAACTTTAATTCTTAGTCATAATGCAAGCAATATAAAAAATTAAAAAAGAAGATGTGGAACGTTGAAATGATCCGGGAAAAGCTAAGTAATGTGTACCATATTTATTTGCTCATACCAATCAGTAGATAAAATCAAGATTCATAAAGTAGTCAACATCACGGATGGCTATCGGAGCTGTTTAATGTGACTTCGCCTCCGCAATATATGCATATCCGCAGGGCTAGTAATGTGTAATAGTATTTCATGCATATTTATCCCGGATGTTGTTGAATATTGTCCACCCTAGCATTTGGTGTTAACTTAATTACGATTGCTTTCGATGAATTATTTTATGAGTAGGATGTCATTTCAAATTATACTGGATCATATTCAGCGAGAAAAAGGAGATATTTAAAGAAAGGAAAGCTGCCAACGTAGTCTTATTTCATAAGTTTTCGTGTAAATAAAATCATCTCTTCCGTTTTGTGGGTAGGATTCCGCCCAAGTTGTCCTACACTCTCTCCCCGATCCACTTATGAATCGCTTTTCCCTCTCCCTCTCGTAGATTAATAGGTAAATAGGAGAAAGCAAGAGAATGGTTTTTTTATGACTTACGCTACGATGGAAGCACGCTTGGGGCCATGGGACAGACCTGTCGATCGGTTCTCGTGACGTGCAGATGAAGATGCCACGGCGGAACACTTAGCGGTCCGGTTAGCAGAGTGCAGAATCACCCATCCTCTCGGATTTTATATTACACCAGTATAACCTAGCAGACGCTGACTTGGCTTTGTAAATGTCTTTAAGCCATTTCATAAAATGTGATAAAGAAAACAATCGAACGAAGAATAGTTGTTTATGTATAAAGATCTAGTGAATATGCCACTACTGATTTTAGAGAGAAATTTTATATCTTTTTAACTGAAACCATGGGTTTCAGACAAATTCATGGTGCAATAGAAAATTAATTTAATGTTTTAAAACTTCATTCATTTTGCTAACTGTTAAAAAAATCCCCACATTCTAGAGTTTAAGTACTTTTAAAATGCTAGAAATTAAAATTACAACCAATTTTAAAAATAACCTTCTCAAAAAATATTTTATTGTGCTGAATTTCATGGTGATCAGTGAAGCGGTGTCGAAGTCAGTTTATCAACGATATGCAAACATAATTTTTATATCTTCTCGTGTATACTAGTAGGCTTTGTCCTGCCAGTGCATATATCTGCACCCAAATTATTATGTAAACAACACCAATAGGGAGAGGAATTCATGCAAACATCCAGCACTCAACAAAATTCCGTGCAAATGGTTTTGCATTTCTATGTCGACATTATTATTTATTGCTATTTATTTAAATTATTCATTACTATTTGCAATGGTTGTAAAATAAATTCAGTTTATTAATATTTTGACAATATGCTACAGTTTATTTTAGAGAAGAACATGAAAATTTCTAAATGAAAACACGATTTCGGCCAAATAGTATGGGTTATAGAAAAGTGATCGAATTAATCAAAACTTGCATTCACTCCGCCATCTAATAAAAATTCGCAAAAGAGAGAGGGGAAACCGTTTACTTTTGAGTAAAATTAATTTTAAATAGCGAAAAACGAAATCGCTGCAAGAAAAGAAAAATTCTTAGCATATGGACTACCAGGAGGATGGCCCCGGGGCTTCGGGGGCTCTGAGGATTACTTACAGCAAAAAAAATTAAGAACTTGGACCTTAAAGAAATGCACGAATTAATCAACTTACACGATGACCGGTGGAACTGTGTCTGAGACTATTGATTCCTCCAACATTACATGTCAACATTCCTAAGATTGGTTTGACGCGGGTCTCCCTTCCGCTCTCCTATCCGCCAGGCTTTTCATAGTGACGCATTTCTTCTGTTTTACATCCTTTATAACCTGACCCATGTAACTCATTCGGCGCCGTCCCTGGTCCTTCTTTCCATCCACCTGTCGTTCTAAGATCGTTTTCACTAGGCCATCATGCCTCATAATGTGGCCAGCGAAGTCGTCCTATCTTCTTTTTAAGGATTTTAGAAGACTTCTCCTTTCTCCAACTCTTACTAGACTTAGTCATTACTTACTAGGTCGATCCATTTCTGTATTAGAATAGAAATATTGGTGGTTAACGAGGCATTACCTCGAATGAAGAAGGCCAGCGATGGCTATTCAACGCTGACTTCCCTCTTTTCCATTTTATTTCCTTTGAAGTCACTGTGTCCACTCGAAAGGAGTTGAGCTCAAAGGTGAAGGAGCTTGTTTCTTCGCAGTGGCGCCGGAGACCCGGAGGAAGGTGCCTTCTTTATTTTCACCTCCACTTTCCAGGTCAGAGGATAAGACGGTGCGTAGATCTAGTCTCTTGAGCTATTTGTGGAGTGGTGGAGCTTACAGACGTTTCCTCGTCTATCCTGTTTTCCATAATCCTGCCCTCGTGCTCCCGACGCGGTTTACTGACCGTGTCGGACAGTCGTGTGTGGATAGGGCGCTTTTCCTCTTATTCCCGCAGGCCTATATTTCCCGCCGATATCCTAGACGAAGCACGCTACAACGTATCGTGTCTTTTTCTATCGCATATTTGCGTAGTACTCGACAGTCTGGCGCAAGGTCGGGATTTATGCGTGTCTTCTGTGAAACAGGGCCGGATCAAAGGGGCCGGGGGGTATGGGGCCCGGACCCTGAGCCACCCACCAAGCATATGCATTCTGCCATTATAGAGGTAAATCTAAAAAAATCAGAAAAACATGTTAAAAAATCATGTATGATGGAAAGCGAAGTGAAACTGGGTTGTATTTTTGTTTATATGTAGTCGTCAGCATTGACGTTAATGCATGATGTAATTTTTCCTTGAACCGTGAGTCAAGTTGATACCCGTCATAGACATCAATAGTCTTCTTTTCATCGTCAGCGGTGAAAGACATTAATTATTTTTTCGATCAATCGATCCATGGATCTGAAGCTGATAGTGTTAGATATAATATAATTATATTTGCCTCAAACCCACTTTCTTAGCTTATTTTACAATTAAAGGCATCAGATCACTTAGGTGAATTCTCTTTTTCTAGATAGCGAAAAATTCTTCAGGATGCAACTCAATCGTTTTCTAAATCACGTAGAATGTGTCGCCATTCACTCGAAGATGTTGCCATATGTTTCATATCGACTTGGAGATATTATAAAATATGTGAAGGCCACAGATGATGAAATGGCACTCTTTTCGTGGATGTTATGCTCGAGTGCTCATAAGCGAAAAAGGTTGTCGGTAATATGGTCGGGAGAGAGATAATGCGAGAGGAGCGATTATTTTAATCTCGTGGTCGCCGCGGTGTGGATGCGAGGTTTCCATGCTTATTGGATTCGTTTCGACATGCTTATCGCTTTATCTAAGTAAACGTGTCCTACGCTGTGTGGCACTAAAGTGTTGCGGAAATTAAAACCGAAAGCCATTCGTCATGTGTTTTCTAACGCGTGTGCTAGGATTCCCTTGTGTCGTGGCTTTGCTTCACTAGAATATTGCGTTTGTAGAAAGCACAAAGGAAACTACTTAATAAGCAGAGTTATCAATCTTATCCGAAAGTATAATCCAGCGATAACTTGTGGCCTCTCTTTCCAAAATGTGATAGAAAGATTAATTTTTCACGTAAATTTTTATTCTCAAGATATGAAGGGTAATATGTTGGACCACCCTCTGAATTATGCGTCGCACTTTATATATTCGTTAATGCTGTCTGTAAAATGACTTTACATACTACGATTTTCAATGAACCTTCTGATTTTATTAAGTAAGTAGAACATCTATCAACTTAATATAGGCACTTTTGCAATTCACTCCTCATTTTTTTCCTGTGTGTATCTGAAGTATGATATTATACCGACTTTTTTAATTTCACACTCAAAAAGATCCGTCAAGAGTAAAATTCCGCAAATCTTCCGTTTCAAATTCGTCTTGGTAGTAATTTATTGTTCTATTCATTAGTTACAATAGGCACTTTCTTCAACCATATAGAAAATTAATTGTAAATAAGGTTTTGTGGTAGATGCTAATTTGATGCTTGGGTGGAATGTTGAATAGTTCGCCATCAAGAGATGATTAAGCCAATTTACTATGACTCCAGTAATTGTGAGCAAAGCTGAAGAGAAGTCGTATATTAAATTTTTTATACAAAAATTCAAATTTATGATGAATGAGTTCAAGATGAGTCAATTTTTGCCCTTTTTTTGATAAGGGGACTAATCTTGAATTCGTTCGCCGCATTATTCTTTTTGGCAAAAAATGAACTCATTAGTATCTATTTCATCACAGAGTGAGCTCCCCCCTATCCATACTATATTAAATTTTAGGAGTACGGTGTAAAATATGGGCCAAATGTTGCATTAATAGGTTCAATATGAGTCAAGATAGAGAGTATCCATTGCCATCCATTTCAATTTATTTTTCTATCAATGAAGGCTGATTTTTTTTCTTTTTCTTTCCAGACATATATTGGACCAGTATTGATATCGGTTAACCCGTACAAGAATTTGCCCATCTACGATGAAGCAAGTCTACAGAAGTACCAGAAAGTGCATTTCTTCGAAGTACCTCCTCACGTGTGAGTACTTGCATCCATTGCGATGAAGTTATAAATCTTTCACCGAGTACAGTCTCGAAATGCAAAGTTCAGCTCTACGAGATTTGATTGGCATTTAAAATTATCAAAAATGATCGACAAAGTATAAAGTTTAACTCGATTTTGCGATGAAAATCAAATTTTATCTCCACCGGAAATCGAACCACGGACCTCCGTGTTTCCGGGCAGATCCTCTGACCACCGAGTTTCCGAAGTAACTCTTATTGTGCTTCGATTCTCGGTAGAGTTGAAAATTTTCCACGTGTTTCCGGTCATCATTCCATCTCCTCGCTACTGCTGTGTCATCGTCATGTGTGTTTATGTGTTCCTATCTCTTTGTTTAAACTTCTATTTGTACTTATGTTTTAATATTTGCCTGTGACGACGAGTGTGAATGTGAATTTGATATATGTGTTACACCCATGAGGATTTTTTAGTCAGAGAATAAGTGCTTGCGGGCGTGAAATATTTTTAGCCATATTTGTACTTTCATAAAAACTTCAACTGGTATGTTGTAGAAAATAGGAGGGCCTAAGTGTCAATATGGCGCATCACTCTCACTCGACTGGCCTTATTTTGTCTTTTATTTTGACATGTTACTTGTATAAAACGTCCACTATTTTCGTGAAATTATATGTATAATTGTAGAATAGACTAATCAACATTTTCTCTAATCGCAAAGTATAAAATTTTACCTCTGAGGAAATAAATTGGTAAAATTTTCACACTAGATCTACCGGGTATTGTACAAAAAGATCTACTTTACACAGCCTAAACATTTCGAAATAATTCAAGCTTTAATAATATTATACGTCTGCAATAAAAACTTGTCCATCGGAAGTGGTGCGTCTCCTAGAGGATAACGGTTAAGATTAAATTCCCGGTAAATAAATCCTTTGCCTGACTTGGAATTCGACGCCCACTGTCTCATTCTGTTCTTGTGAACTTTCAGTCAGATTAAAAAAATTGCTGGATGTTACTTGATCCGGCATATCATATCGAGAGATCTTAAAAAGCAACCTTGAATTTTTAATCAGGTTCAATCTTAAACCTTTCGCGATAGTAAATGCCTTACGTAAAGAGATCCGAGTAGATAATTTCGACTTGTCTGAACGAATTCCTCGGACGGTTATGCCTGAAAATCGGCCAGTGTTTTCCAAGTGAGAAATCGTAGACCTCTCTGGTTGCAGTGGCGGATTTAGGGAGGAGTCGCAGGGGTCATGCCCCCCAAATTTTATCAAAAAATTTTAACTTTTTTTAGTTTATTAGTTCTTGTATCCTTGTGAAGGAGTAAAGGGAGGGTGTATCAAAATTCATGGCTTCAATTCCCAAACCTGAGAGAAGTTTGGGTTGTATTTATCGTAGAGCGTAGCACTCCCTACAAAGAATTTTACACGGGAGCATGCCCCTCTCTCTCGGGGGATCCCATACTTCCCGCATCTAGGTCATGACCCCCTCCCCAAATTTAATGCTTGATCCGTCCCTGTCTGGTAGAATAAAGAAGAGGTCTCAAAATCACACCGAAATCTCCATATGCGAAATAGTAAATCTCGAACTCCGACCGAAATATATTTTCACTACTCGAGTCAATCGTAACGCACCCTCTGAGATATTCCTTCGTTCTCGTCTTTATTGAGCTCAATTGCGTGTGACCCTAACTATATATTTAGTTGTTTTGAATTCATTTGCTGTCGTAGATGCATAGTATTATTTACTTATCCACCGAGAATGTGAAGGAGAACTTTGGGATAGGCATCGTTGGAGAGATTTTGGGGGAAAGCGGTTTACATTTATTACTGACACAAAAGGCCCCTCTCGGATTAGCTTGTAACCACCGAATACATCCACCGAGTTACGCATGGTGAGTCGATCTTTCCAATCATATTAGCTTATGAATACTAGATCACTCCTCGTGGAAGCAGCCGTGGGGTAAAAAGCGACTGCATTTAAAGGGATATTGGTCTACTGTTGGGTAGAGTAAGAAATTTAAATAATATCGTAACGTGTGAAAAGGTCGTGACTTGGCTACAGGAGACTGCTAACAATTATATTTACCATCATCCGGTGGAGATATCAGCAAATTTTCTTCATACGAGTGAATATTGAGATCACAGTTGTAGCAACACTTTTCTGAAGGTGTGATAGCATTCATTTCAACTGCTGCAGACCTGCGATATGGAAGGCAAGGGAAATCCACCACGTTATTATCGCTAGGAGTCGAATCTGCCCCGATATCTTTTTCTCATTTGAAGGCATGATGTCACCCTCTCGATAAAATTATTCTGGCGGTAAAATAGGCCTGGGGACGAGGTGCTTGACACTAATCGGAATCAATCCGATCGATTTCCATTCCAGCGGGTTGATTCCCATTGGTTAGCGACGCGATGGGCATTTTCAAACAACAAATTCAGGTCTCGTTGCTAACTAATCGGAATTAATCGTTGGGAATCATTTCCATCAATGTCAAGCGCACCCTTTACTGCTGCGCTACTGAATACTAGATGGCCATGGCTCTATCCTCCGATCAGGTGAATGTTTTCTCGTGACAATGAATTTGCTCCCGCCTCTTGTTTCGCTGAATACTGCCCAGGCATTGAGGTCACCGAATACTGCTGGGGTCAGCTCTCGTCATGCATGCGCTGGTGCCCTGGGCCACGAAAAGTTGCCCCTCAGGATGGTTCCGCTGTGCGATGAAAGATTATCATCTGGCGAGGGGGGGTCGTCTTTGCGTGCCCTTCCTTACTAAGTAGACGCGGGGATTGGATTTCGGTCAGCGGCGTTTTAGAAAGTGGCCGAGTGGGTGAACGGCCGGCCGGCTGCTCTTCCTCAATCCCCCTTGACCTCATCTCCCTTCCTTCCCTTTCTCTTTCTTCCGAGATCAAACCATCCCACGATCCAAATGTCCTTCTGCCGATGTGCTCGCATATTAACGTTGATTAACGTCTCGGAGCATAGTTCTAAAAATGATATGCAAAATTCAGGAATTCTTCTCGGGCTCTACAGCAGGTTAATTCAGTCATATTGGTCGACGTTTCGGAAAACGACTTGTTTTCCATTCTCGATGTGTGTTGCTGTCGGAATATCCAATTTCAAATTCAATCCTGAGAAGAATTCCTGAATATTATACACCATGAAAAATTTTAATGGTTTATTTACAGAATTATTTGCCAACGTTTCGATATATTTATTTTTATCTCCTGAGATTATCGGCAAAGATTTATTTATATATTGATGAATTTATGCTGCCATAATCAGTAAACAAATCTTTGCAAACAAGCCCTGAAGAAGATATAAGAAATGTGTCGAAAAATTTGGCAAACTATTTTGCATATCATTCTTAGGCCTATATTCCGATACGTTTATTATCATTAAATAATTGAGGTCAAGAAAAGGAAAAAAGAACTGTACGAACTGCACCCATGGGTGTTTTGATTATTTTTATCGATTTGAACTCAGCCATTTTCTCGACTTTTTCGGGAGGGATATCGTTAAAGAGGACAGTGAAAGGGTGATCAAATATATCGTACTGTCTACTCATATTTATTTCAAAACTCTACAGAACGTGTTATAACTGTCTCGCAGTCATCATCAGGTGATGGCTGATGCTGACGAAGACTGCGAGCCAGTTCAAACACCAGTTGTAGAGCTTTGAAATTATTATAAAAGTAGTGGACAGTACGATGCCGTTGTGTATCTTTTCAGCTACATAATTTGTGGCTAGAGGGAATATGAGACAAGGTAATCATCTCTATGGATTCAAAAGTTTACAATTAAGCAAGAATAAAAAATGGTAAATTTTCAAGTAAAGCCCGGGTGGTAATAAAATTTTATTTTGTTGGGAATTGACAATCTTTTGATTTCCTAGTGATTGTGATGTTACGTTTCCGCAGGAAGCCGCGTGAATCTTCAAATTGAGATATGATTACCTGGTAAAGACAATCGTCGAAATAAACAGGAAGGATGGAACCAAGGAAGAGGAAGGCCTCGATTGATATTCATAGTAGGCACACACGTCGATTGATTTGAAAAGGGAAAAGACTCATCTTTTCATTTCTACGGGCTTCCTCCCTTATGCATTATCTGCCACCTGTTTCTTGTATCTCATCCGAGGCCATCATCTGCGGTTCCCTTGACTATATTTTTTTCTCTGACGATTTTCTTTATCGATCCATCATTTATCAATTATGTTCTAATTTCAAAGTATATTTGAAATAGATTTCTAGTAGATTTGGCTGATTGATAATAATAGTGATTTTATTTATTCCTGCATAATTTGCTTATACCGCTGAATAACAAAGATAACAAAGAGAAGGAAGGTAGTCTCCAAGGTCTTAGGACCAGAATCGAGCCACCATCAAATAACAAAAATGTATACCAAAAAAATAATGCAGTGCAAAACGGAAGTGTTTAAAAGAAACATCATCAAAATAAATATGTAATTATTTCTTGGGAGAAAAGCCAGTCTTTGGAAAATCTTAACATTTTATTTGAGGATTTTTTTTTTTTAATTTTAGCTTCACATCCTCATTACTCGGCTCATCCATTTGATCTTCATCATTATCATGCGGTATCATATTTAGAGTTCTTTTCATGGATTATCTACTACTGAGTAAAATATAAATTATAATCTGGATATTTTAAAAATCATTACATGCATATCAGTTATTATTTTGTCTATAGGTACCCATGGAAATGAATGCGTAAACTACAGCTTGTTTTCCTTGCTTAATTGTTTCGTTTTTAATGTATTGATTATATATACTCCAAGCTCTCTCTTTTTTATTTCGTTATTGCTAATATTACTTTCCTAATATCGACATGCGTTTTGAACACAAATTCATGCATGAACACATCATGTAATTATATATTTTGAAATTTTCAAGAATTTTTTATGCATTTAGGGTCGCGGATACATTCAAAAGACGAACACTGCTTATTACGTAGAGACTATTCCCATTCCATAAATTCTTCCCTCTCTTTTGCATTGCATACGGAAAAAGATATCACTGGCATGAGGCTCACAGTCGTGAACAAATGAAGGAGCGTATTTCAGGGTAAAAATGAAAGTTTTCGGAGTGGTTTACGGAAAATAGAGATGTATGTTTGAATTTTTCACTAGTATAAGAGGTACTATTTTGAAAGGAATCTTCGACACTTGTTTTACATGTTCCTTTAATAATCATTAATATTAGCCTTATAATAGTAGTTTTATTGTGACCTTCAGGGCTATTCAGTAACTGTTTACGCGGTCGCGAAGACGAAAGATTTCGTGACGGGATCGCGAAAATCACATTGTTGCTATTCTGTAAGCCATTTCGAACATTCCGCCACGTAAGTTTCGTGCTTCAGTTTACGCGACGAGAGTTGTCAACGAAAACTCAGTTTCCGCCGCGTAAACAGCAGACCGCGGTAGACGACGGGGCCACATGCTGTTAATATATGTCATGTATTTGCTTTGCCATGTAAACAGCGGTATTCATTGTAGTTGTGGACGTAATTTCATTTCGTGCAAGTAATTTTTTTGCATATTTAACTGTTAATTTCATGAATTTACATTATTCTTGTCTTGTATATACTTCTCATATCCTCTTTTCGGAATACATACCTATTGGAGTTGGAGGTGTTGTTATCTGTCATTGAGGAAATGTTTTATATTTTTCATACTTATAGTTATCGCCCGCTTAATTGCATATCTCAATAGTACTCTATTTATTTTCAACCGTTTATCAAAGTGAATACTTAAGTTGAAAATGTGTCGTCGCATCTTGTTTTTAAGCCGTGTTTACAAGACCTTTTCCCGTCGTCTGTTTCACTATGAGTGTAGATGATGTATGAGCGTAGATATTTTAAATGCTTTGTTCTACTTTTCCCCGGGACGGTTACAAAGTTACATTACATACAACAAAGACATTTGTTGGTTAAGAGGAAACGTATGTGTTCCATTCATGAATTTGCTGCTGTGAGTCATCTTTGTGGCATTAGTCAGTGCTTTCCCACTTCGGAATGCAGTGTTACTCTATGAATACTAGTGTGTATGCAAAAGGAGTATGTAGCGGGATTCAAGAACTTAGGATAAAGTACAAATGCTACTTTTAATATCCACGAAGAAGGTAAACAACTCGTAGTATGATCATAAGATTATTTTGTTTCTTCTGGTTTGAAAGGGCTCATGTTAAACATCAATGCTAAAATAACATGAATGAATACTGCGCTCTACAGTCTGTATATAGTTGCATAAGATATTTTTGGATGATGAGGTTGGAGGGACATAACTAGCAGAAAGACAGCTCCTCTGCTGATCAATATTTTTACTCAGGCTGGCGATGTATAAATATTCACAATTATTGCCGAATAGTGGATGTATATTTTTTTTCTCTACGTTGTGATGGCTATTGTTTTAACTAATCAAATACAAGATATTGGCACTGAAAGGATATAACTGATAGGTGAATCGACTTTGTGTGTTT
This sequence comes from Ischnura elegans, assembly GCF_921293095.1. Lineage (NCBI taxonomy): Eukaryota > Metazoa > Arthropoda > Insecta > Odonata > Coenagrionidae > Ischnura > Ischnura elegans. Next base: position 82,202,139 of record NC_060250.1, read on the forward strand.
ATATTAGGTCCTTTTCGCAAATGAAATGTGCAGCTGTTGTGGCTGGATCCATATCTAAACTGTGGATAGGTAGATGCTTGTATGACAGATAGACGTTTGTAGGCATGTTATTTATGTACTTAGCATAGTGGGTACAACTTAAATTATTTTACCAAGTAGTCATTATTGAGTATACTACTGTTTTCAGTGTCATCTGTCTTGCGACAAAAGATGACTGTAAGTATTTCTTGGCATAAGAGATTTGTTTTGTTCAAAATGGTTAGTATATACATTGGGGACAAGTGTCGTTTCTGTGATATCTATCATACAGGATGTTTCCTTTCGATTAAGCCTATGAGTCCATCGCATGACTATGATTATTATGGAAGAGAGAGCGAGAGTATTTATTCAATGGCCATTAGTGTGATGGTCCCTATTAAAGAATTGAGGCAAGTCAATCATCTTATTTGTATTGATTGTGGATAGTGGTGAGAGGATATTGTCTGAGAGCCAGATACCTGTTTGTGCCTGCTGCAGTATCATGATTGTATAAAGGAATTGACTCCCACATTCTAGCCACTCAGAACCCTAGCTAAGGGATTTATGCTTTTATGTGAAATGACTCATTGTAAATCTATGAAATAAGACAGCCAATTTTTTCTTAATGTGCTATTGATATATATTGTTCCATTTAACATTTTGAGACCATTTATTGTTTCTGAGATTACAATTTTAATGTTCTCATAATGTGAGGTGAGGCTAACCTATTTTCATTTGAATGTGTATCGTTAATTTATGTAACGATCGAATCTGATTGAAAATTATATGTGTGAGAGCCCTAGAAATACTTAGGAGGAGGAGAGAGATGAAAGAGTCAGTCTTGTGTGAGGGAACTAATGAATGTATATGACCCTTTTGTATTAACATAAGAAGTATTTCAGGGAAAATATTGGATAAAGATTTAGCTTGGAAGCTAATAAATATTTTATGTCCCCACATGATTCCAGCTCAAAGAGCTCTTGTAGTACGAATGCGTTTGAAGGTATATTACTAAACCACATCAACCACTATCCCTATGTAAGTTAGTGAAAAGTGTACATGAAATACCTACCTAAATCTAGATATATTGTGCACTGCAATTTTATGGGCATGGCAGCTACTGGTAGTGACTATAATTTGGGACTTGGCCATCCCTCTGTCAGCAGAGAAGTTGAGGAGGTTACAGAAGCATAGAATTCTCCTCCCATATTGACCAAAGATATATAATTCCCATCAATAGAAAATGAGCAGAGTAGAGTAATATAAAATTAAGCATGAATTGCTGCTGATGTAGATGCCCATGAATTTTTGGAACAAATTGTGATGAGCCCATTACTGTCTACATAGCATTTTCCAACAAATTTAAACTGTTGGAGAATAATCAAACCAACATTGTAATTTATTTTAATAATTTATCATGGATTAGACCTTGACTCTGAAAATTATTCTCTTGAGTGTTTCTAAATCATCATTACCTTACATGCCAGTCCTTCTCAAATTAATTGGTGATGGTCGAGGTATTCCTACAAATAGGCCTAACACAGCTAATAGGCATTTATGCATTCACAATAAAGGATCCAGTTCCTTTCGTTAAATTTCCTGCATTATAATATGGCACGATGTAAGTTTGGAGATGTTGGATGGATGTTCATCAACTTTACCTAGGCTGTTTCTATTAGTATGGGATCAGAAACGTAGCATTGAAAAGAATTTGGTGATAATGCCACTCTTCCATTCATATTACAAACTTTTACCAAATTACAGCTCCCCACCCCATGTAATTTAATGATTCATATTCGCTATATCATGAAACCCATTCTACATCCACAACTTAAGTCTCTAGTAACTACTCTCATTCCATATGCTATGAAAACCCACTCAGAAGCATATTAATAACATGCTTGTGAAACAAGCTCTTAAACAATTTGAAACATGATGGTAACTGATACCACCTCCAGAACAACGGTTGCATTTCGTTATTCTTTATACCTGAAGTTACTAAATAATTACAGGTAAGCTCAAAGGAAATAAAGTAAGAGAGTATCATTTCTAAGTCATTCCTATTTTATTTAACAGTAATTTGCAAGCATCAATTTTTCCAGATTATCAGTTATGTCGATACATATATGGAATCAATCAGCCATGCATAGGGAAATGAAATGTACTTGGGAGAGTGGATATCAGTGTTCGTTGTTTGGTATAAATTTGGAAAAATAATCATCTGGTACATAATTTAGCATACATTATATGATATTAATAATATATTGAAAGTAATGACCTTGATTTTTTAAAAGTAAACTCCTTGCATCGAAAAGAAAGAATAATTTTTATATCATATCTGTATCCTTGAGCACCGAATATATTAAAAACAGTGTAATGAATGATAGGTGGCTGAGGTAACCCACACCACCACTGGCCCCAGACTGGAATACTATGTGGCAGGCCAAGTACCCCTGAAACTTATTAAACTGAAGCCAATGTGCGGGTTATGAAGTCTATTGAAAGGGGCATGGGGGTTCTTAACTCTAGGTTCAGATGATTGCTGAGACATTGAGTGCTGGAGTGTGCACCAATAAAATCAGGATTGATAGTTAATTCTTGTGTTGTACTTCATAATATGTGTGTAGGGGCTGGTTTTCCCTTCCCAGACGAGGCTTATTATTATGGAGATCCCAGCTCTTGCAGAGTCCCTAATTGGAAGAGGCATATTAAACAAGTCCAGAACTATTAGACAAGCGATTATTAACAGGTTACCTAATGCATTGGTAAATTACCAATTTATACACTACCATTGCTTTTGTTGGTGGTCAAACTACGGTTTTCCACCTTAAAATTAATCATGGGATCCCTCGTAGAAGGGATACCCTGTAGTTGCCACCAACCTCATCAGAATGGTCTAAAATGAGAAAAGAAATATTACGAATGGGTCATGTTTCATCCATTATTTTTTCATGCATTTTTCTGTTACTTGCATAAGACATATAATTTCTTTCACTAGGTAGTAATTTCCCTTAACAATTATCTCTGCTTGGGTCTCTTAACCTTCTTGATTGTGAGGTACTTCAGGATATAAGTAGAACAGAACTATAGCTCAGTTTATATCAATTGCCACACATTCAGGCTGTGCTTCCTTTTTCTTAGGAACGGTAGTAAGAAAGTGATATTTTTAGGTGTGCTGATGACTTTAGATGCTGCAAATTTGCTACCTATATAATATTATAGCGTGATTGATTTTTAAGAATCCAAAATTATGAGGTAGAAACCTTCACTTGACTTTGTACATAATTTAAAAATTCCCAAGGTATCTCTTAAATTGAAACTACTACAAAATGAAGAAGATTTGAATTTATTCAATAAAAATATGAGCTTAATGTCACTTCTATTCTAAAAAGTTAGGTGTACTTATATACGTTAGCGACAAATGTTGAGGTGCATTTCGTCAGTACCATAACTCTTAAATATTAATGCCAGGATACAAATTGTGAACATTGAAGCCAGGGTTGCAACGTAATGATAGGCAGTCCGTTGTAAATAGATTCTTATTTTTATCTATTTTGAGGGGTTTAGTTCACCTTATTTTCAGTCTTCTTAGCACCCTGTTACCAGCTCTTATTCCATAAAATCATCCTTTCTTATCTACAGTCTTCCAATAATTAAGCAAACTATTCTTAGGACATCGCTTGCGGTTGATAATATATTTCAAAACATTTTACCACACTCATGAGGACTGTTTACATTACTATTTTCATTGCCTATAACTAATTATCCGGCCAATTCTGCGATAAACGATATGACGAAACTGACTACTTCAATTCAAATACTTGTATTATCATTAAAATGGGTCCATCAAAGCAAAGGCATAACCAAATCTGGCATAAGCAAATGCATAATAACGCCAAATTCCTCTCATTTACAAGTTTTTATCCCAATTACTCACTGTAATCTTAGGTGTCTAATCGCATACATATTTCCAACGCACTCACCTTCAATATTAATATACACGTTGAGCTCTCACTTGTATTTAAAAGTGTACAACATACTTTTCATTAATCAACGTTATAATTCAATAGCATTGCACTTACCAGCTGAATCTCGCTCTATTTTTGTTTGTCGAGGACAATTGCATGCCGATTTTCTCTGATTGGCTCGCAGTGACGTATTGCAGGAAAACTTCGGGTATCTTCGACTTCCCCACTACCGCGGAGGGGAAGGCACGAAATTGTTTTCGTGAAGCCTACTGAATAGCAAATTACGCGTCTTCGAATGTTTACGCGGCGTAACCACGTAAACGGAATCTTTCGTCTTCGCGACCGCGTAAAGAGTTACTGAATAGCCCTGCTTGTCTATATTTCTGTTATTAGTGACTAAATGAGAAAATATGCATATTACAACGTCTTGATCCCCGTTTCTGTCATTGTAATGAGATGCCAGCCCTTGTTGAAGTTATGTCTGATACTTAAGTGTAAATAGCATAGTATCTTGAAGGAATAATTGTCCGGTTTCTCACCGGGTGTGGTTTTGGGTAGTGGTACCAACGTTTCGAAGGCTTATTCTACCACCATCTTCAGGGGTAGAATGTGGAGCCAAATTCTTGTCGGTATTTTATTTATTTATATCTTCGAGTATCATCATTGGTTCTTTCTCGATTGTTAATAACAGTATCGATCCAATAAGGGCTTTTGAGGATATAAATAAATAAAATACCGATAAAAATTTGTCTGCACATTCTACCCCTAAAGACGATGGCAGACTCAGCCTTCGAAACGTTGGGACCAATTACCCAAAGCCACACCCGGTGGAAACCCGAGAATTATTCCTTCAAACTATACGCCGGTAAAAACTGAAATTCTACAGCGTCAGAGCCGGTGATAAAATAAAATTACCTAAAAAATTAAAATAATCGTTCATTTTCCAGGCATTAAGAAATGGGCGAATGAAAAAATTTACTCTTGTAGGTGGAAACCCTTCGAAGGGCTCACATGTGTAAGCACTTGCGAATCATGGCTTGTCAGCAGTGTATTTCCACTCTCTTAAATGCGCACGAGTAGGAACGAAAAGATATTAGGATGTTAGGGGAAGGTCGGGAGGATGGAAAGAAGGGAAGAAGCCCACCACGGGCATTTGTCTGGAGTGTGGATACCATGACAGAAAATCCATTTTAAGGCCATTGGCTTTTGCATCGCCATAGTGACGTGCTAATCTAGAAAACAAGCACCGTTTACCTTTCGATTAAATGATTTTACACGTAATTGTGTCCTTATCTTCACTCATCCGTGATTACTTAAGATAAAAGCTATGAAAACTAACAAAAAAAAACACTTCATCTTCAGGATATCGATATTTCCTCATTAAAATGGGCGTTTTATAGTAATTTTACTTATTAACTTATTTAAGTGGGATAAAGAAATTATGTAAAAAACATTTTTATGTAATTAGAGTTTAAAAACTTGGTTATAACAAGAAAACTACAATTGGAATCCTAGATTAAGTGCTATAATTAAGAGAGAAGAGAGTTATGTCTGCATTTTGGAAATGTATTCTCCCCCTTCGATTTTCATGGAATGGAATTTACAGGATGGATTTACTTCTAATGGCTGTAGTAAACGGAATTTTGAGCTAAGAGATTGAAAATTCTGTTACTTCTTAAAACTTCGAAATCTGTCAGTGATTAACTATTTAATTACTAAATAATTAATCAATAATTTATATTTTAACTACGTTTCAAAGGCAACTTTTTTGAAAATTCGGTCAAGGTATGACTATTAATGTGGACTGCAAACAAGGGACATAATTTTTACCCGAGTAGAATTTGAAGATAATGGCAATGAAATCGAATTCAAGAGGCACCACTTTCCTATCTTTAAAACGCGAAATAATCTTGGCAATTCCCGGGAAATTAGTATTTAACCAATATTCCCAGTTGTCCTACCTAAGATTCGCCTAGAAAAAACCACTGTCCTGTACCGTAATCCCGCCTAACGAATAATTGTGATTTTCCTACGGCCAACAGCCCTTCTAATGCATTTGGGTTTGAGGTAAGCTCTATTTAAAGCAGTTAAGCAAATACACCCTCGTAAATGGATTAAAACTGCAGGACCACGCTCATGCACCGAATCCCATGCCCATATGTGACTCAGTATCTCTTTCACTCTAAAGGCTTCACAGGGGCAATATCCAAGCGCTCTACCTACTAGTACTACCACTTTCTCCCATGTCAAAGGTGAGTAAGGAAATCGTGGCCCAAAACCGGCTACTGTATTCTGGTCTGTATGAGCATTACGAACTTTATTTATCCTACTTTAGGATCGAAGGAAAGAGACGTAGCCAGCGGGAATGAAGTCTGACGGATTCGCTTACCTTGCGGGTGGTCTGTGTATAATCATCCCCGACCTATTCTCCATCGACTCCTCTTAACCCCTCCCTCCCGGAGCTAGCTGATGTGCACTCTTCAAAAGTGAACGGCCAGCCGACTCCTCCGAGGGACTATTTTTTTGTGTCCGAGCGAACTGGTTATCCGCGCGATGCGAAGCGGCTTCGCTCGAATTGGGTCACGCGAAGATGTTGAGGGTAAGAGTGATGTGGCTTATTTTCTTGGCGGCTTAATAGCTCGTGAGGTGGAAGAGTTGGGGCCGCGAAGGTGTCGGGTTCGTATCTGGGGAATATCACCACGAGGGAAATTCGAGTTGAATGTGACTCGTTTCGCCTCTCCGTTTAATACAAGGAAGGAGCTCTTTCACACCACATAACTGGAGGAAGACCGAATGGAGTCGATATGGTACAATGGAATTCAAAAGTATGGCAACGAATTGAGCACTATCGCCGCAGGTAATACATGTAGTTTCGTTTTTTTCTGTAGTATTGGAAGGAGGAAAATTTGAACAGCATTCCCATCTCCTACTCACTGTCTAAAATCTTTTTCGTCTCATTGCAAATTTTGTTAATTAATTGTAATGGCACGGGAACGAACCAGAACCTTCTAGTGTCAAAAAAATCAAACTGGATTTTAACATGCAGTGGACAATTTTCAGTGATACTGCGGCAGATATTTTATGTATTTTACGTTCTGTAAGTGTTATCATAAGTCTACATGGTAAATGGTAATGCTATGATACCTCGGAAGGATTGGCTAATTTACGAGAGAAAGTAAATTGAAGATCTGCATGTGGATTTTTATGTCCCATGAGCTGCACAATTAATGTAGTGATAAACATTTCACATGCCTACCCCGCATAAATTTCCCTTAGATGATGTAGTAATAAAAATATTGTGGTATATGGGAATGTTGTTCGAATTTCCCTCCTTCTAGCACCACATAAAATGAAACCGAAACAACATTTCCGAACTGCGGCGGAAGTGGCGCCGCTCAATTCGACCTACAGCCAGCGTCGTATCACCAGCAATAGGAATACCCATCCCACTCTGGTTCCTAGCTTCCCTCCAAAAAGTCTGGAAGCTGGAAGCACGAATAGCCTTCTTTGACTTCCTTCTAAAACTTTCCTCTAAAGCCCCCCAAAAATTGATGTTCAACCCCAGTGGCGTAACTATGGGGGGGATGAGTGGGATGGATCCACCCCCCCCCCCCAGAGCTTCAGAGAAATAAAAACATATTCAAAACCAATGTCTATTTTTGACTTATAATAACTGCATCTGCTTAAAGTTAATTTTTTAGTGCCAAAATGATGTAAAATGTATTTCCTGGTATGTCATTAAAAAAATTTTCCCGAACCCCCCTAGGAGGGAGGGGGTAGTCGCCACCCCAGGCCATCTCATCCCCCCCCTAAGCATAATCCTAGTTACGCCACTGATCCAGATCCCTCGTCTACTGACTATTCGTCCAGTTTCACAAATATTTGCACTAATTTATGAAATTAATTTAATTTTCGTAACATTCTTGTAGTATTTTTTCGAGGCTCCCCTCAAATTTCGGCGGCTCCCTAGATGGCATCAGTCCTCCCAGCTCTGTGGCACCCCTGCCTAAAACCAATTATTAATTATCCTTTCGTCATGTTTTTTTTTAAATTTGCACGTGCAAGGTTTCTGTATTCTCGATTTATTTCTGATTGCTGTCTTGAAAAAAATTTCACAGCGTATAATTGAAACCGTGACTGTAATAAGTTATAAACTTTTAGGACCGACGATGTGATGCCGACGATTAAGAAAAGTTACCCTAACTTTGTCCTTACCTTAATCACAGCACGAGTGAAATAGGTGTAAATAATAGTATTGTTGGATGCAGTAGCCATATTTGGTGATATCTATCATTCTATTGGTGTCCATAAGTTTCACTTAAAAAAAGTCGATGTTTCTTTTCAGTCGTAAATCAATGAATGAATTCGTCATTCTCCTCACATGAATAGATCTTGACCTACCATCTCACCTCTCCTTTTCCCATGAGCTCATTATCCTGTGATTGTCTAGCGTCCAGACCTAGCCCTTCCATTTTCTCAATTGCCCTTTCCATTGTCTGATATCTAGGAGAGATATGCCCTAGGTTTGTCTTTTACGTTCTTCAGCAAAGAGATATGGGCATAGAATTTAGAGCATGGGCGTGGTCCGGAGGTTTTAATCCGTTTACGAGGGCGTATTTGCTAAACTTCTTTAACTTGAGTTTAAATCAACCCAACTGCTTTAAAAAGGGAAAATGGCCTTACGAAAAGCACTATGTAGAAGTTGTGAAATACGTGTAGCTGGCATAAGATGCTGGAGATTTTTTTTCTCGGGACAATTTTAGGTATGACAAGTTGACGTATTTGTTAGGTTTCATTTCCCTGGAAAACCCAAGTGTGCTTTTACAGAATGAGAGTGGTGACTCTTGATTGTGAATTCAGTAGCATTATCTTCACATTCCACTTGGGTAAAAGTAGCTCTCCGTTGTTTGTAGTCCACTATAAAAATCATGCCTTACCCTCATTTCGTATTTCTAATTATTCTTTCGGTCTTATCTGATGGGCTAGACCTGAAATTGCGATTTGTAAATACTATAGCTGTACTTACGCATGGAAAAATATTTCTTCATGGAAACCGTGAAGTGTTCGAATAATTCATAATTTTATGTGATTATCGTTTGTCATATCTTGTATGATGTTAGGCACGATGTGGTGGAAGTTCGTAATATTGTTGAAATGACACATTGCAATATTTCCACTTATAGATTTATTTTACACTACGCGTTTCGTCGTTACAGCGACATTTTCACTTGAAAATGTCGCTGTAACGACGAAACGCGTAGTGTAAAATAAATCTATAAGTGGAAATATTGCAATGTGTCATTTCAACAATCGTTTGTCATGTTATTTATTGTTACGTCTTGTTTTGAAATCTAAATCCATGCCGAATATTAATAGGTTATATTGTACTTTACAGTCCTGTAAGGAGGAATTCATCCATTATGAAGATATTAAATAGAATTTCCTTATTTCTGTCAGAATTTCGGATATTCTTATTTCTCTCTCCATTTCGAATATTTTTACTATCATTCAATTGTCCATCTTTGAGTCTTTCCCTAGAGTTTCACTTTTAATCATTCCGATTCACTTAATATTCAAACGTTCATTCTCATGCGAACTAGACTTTTTTCTAACAGGCAGAGCAGTAGATGCAACCCCAAGTTATTCTGTGCGCCTTCTCACATTTATGAGGACTATATTTGCACTGGTTTAACGGCCAAATCGCATGGCTGTAGTTTTCTGGCGATTGATCATATTAGCAACGGGATATAAGGGATGCGATGCATTCTCGCCTTGTGGTTACGCTGACCACTGGACTAACCTGAACGGCAGGTGGTAATCGCTGCACTCGTTCTTGTCGTGGATTCGCAGCGCTCACTGCAAGCTAATATCCGGTCTCTGTGCCCACAACTTCAATCTGCCATTTTTATTATTCTAAGAAAGAATTGCAGATGAGAAAACTCGAGGAAACAGGTCCAGTTCTGGGGGTGTAAGATGATTGTAACTCCCCGCTGAGAAGTTTGAGTATACATCTAAGGGATAATGTCAGTAGCTACGGTAGACAAATCTATAGGCGCCAGAAGGATGGGTATCCACTGGAGTTTATAGGATACATCGAATACCTTCTATATAAACCGGTCGAACGTATTTTATGATATAATGAAATTTCCGGAAATTTGAAAAAAAAAATACATCTTAAAATGACGCATAGGAGGTTTTTTTATGAGACTTTAAATTCCTTTGGTAGGTAAATGCACGTTTTTAATCAAACTTTTAAAAATTCGTTCTTTTTTGACAATGGGACGGGGGTTAAAAATCCTAAAAATTACCTGAATAGGTTTATTGTACCTACATAATTTTCCTAACTATGTGGGTTCCATTATATCTTCTATTGGAATATTGACAAATTTGTCTAAATCTTTTGATTGCACTTTCATTACTTTATCGTCATCATCCATCTTTAATCCTCAGTTGATCAATCTATGATTGTACGTGGTAATTACCCTTTAAATCCTTCATCTTCGTCATTGTATGCGAATACTATCGGATAGGAAACTTCGGTTTTCACTGCAGTTTGCTTTCATTTAACTTAATACTTTCTTACCAGAATGATTGAAATGCTTAATATTCTCCCGTCGCAAATAGACAATTAAACACATTACATTCCGCGACAGCATTATATTCAACATTAGACACCCGCGATTACGTACTCGCTATTAATGGTACATAATTGGGGCTTTTCATTGGTCCATCCTGGTATCCTTTCCGAAAAAGTCCGTTGTGAGCATTCTCTCTTTTTACCGATGCGATGGTAGTACCTTTTTTATCCGGTTTTCCCTTTCCCTTCGAATGTTTCGTTTCACTGTTGCGTCGAGGGTTCTGTCTACATCAAACGTTGGTCTCATTTTCTAAGACTGTGGTCCCCAAACTGATGAATTGGGAAACAAAGAGTTTACGATGTTTGAGGAAATGGAATGGCGAGGCCAAAATAAGGGATCATTCGCCTGGGGCAATTCTCTTGTTTCTCAAACAACTGCCGAGAGTGAAGGGAACCCACTGCATCGTTCCTTCATGATGGGTTCGACGCTTTGCGTACGTCTCACAAATACCCCACAGAACCGCAAGGATTGAGCAATATCTTATTCTAACATTTTCCGTCCCTGCTCAGGAGTCCTGGATCACGGAAATATTTCACTATTTTTCAAATGCGGCTAAGTGACTGCTGAATACTGCTGAATAAACTGCGGTTATTTCTTAAAATTTGCTTATCACATCGGGTCGCCAGACTTCAGAATAATTCCGAATATGCGTAACGATTTAAATATCCGCCTGGAGTCCCGGAGAAATGTTTTAATTGTTTAAATTTACCTGCATTACAATAAATTGAAAAATTAAGTGTTATTTATACTAAAATATTTTCTACTTGAATATCTTCGATTTATAACAGTGAATTTTACCACAGGGATATTTAGCATAGTATAAGGTTCTTGCAACAAAATTGACTGATATTGCAATACATCAGTATTGATTTTTTTAGTTCTATAATTTCTTTTATTGGTATTTAATTATGGTCAAAGTTTAAGAAATCAAGCCTCACATATAAAAAAAAAGTCAGTCATGTATTTACTATAGCTACTGTGAAAAAATCGTTGGAGGCCGATTCATGGAACCCGCATTGCTTCATCTCTCCCCGCTACTTGTGAAACGGAGTATTACTATCTTTGTAGTCACAAAAACACCGATTCATGTGAAATATGTACACACCTGGATACATTCCAGAGTTGTGAACCCCGAATGTAGAACGCCATGGTATATTACATCAAGTATCCTACCTATCACTCAATTTTTCCTAATTTTCATTTGGGCCTCAACGATACAGATACCATTAACTGTGTCGCTTCTTCAAATAACCGACTGCCTATCTGTTAAACGCCGCAAAGTAGTCGCCAACACATGTGCGGAATAAATTGGTGTTTCATTGACACCGTGTACGGACTTCACGCTTCCTTGGTTCGAAAGGCGGTTAGTTCTTCAGAGAGAGCGGCGAGTAACAGGTGCAAATTGTATAATCACTCGTTCAATCCTTCCTATTCAAAGCAATCGGATGGTGAAGCCATCTGTGATGGCATTTCATAGCCGAAACGAATTGCCCTGGAAAAGAGTGAAAGCGTGCAGCCAATCAAGCGTCATTAATGCGGCCTATGTACTCACAAGAGGTGGCACTTACCCACTTACTTTGCGCGATGATTGACCTGATCCTTTCATACTAATTCTATGGGAATTGTTCTATGAGTGCTATTATTGTTAATGCTCTTTGGGAAGGGGAGCGTGGTAGCCCAGTCGTAAGAGTGCTCAGCTACCGACCGAAGTTATTGAAGAATTAAATGAATGATAGATACCGGGTCTTGGATGAATATCTATTACATATGCTCTACCTTTTTAGTTAAAGTCACTCAGGTTTCGATGAATACTCATCATCACCCAGCGAACCTTATTTTCCATAATAAGATAAATAACTAATAATTTTCGTGCGAAAAATCCACAGGGAAAAAATCATTCGCCTTGACCGGGATTCGAGCCCAGATACCCCGATTTCCGGTCGAGTGCTTTAGCCAGTTAATCTACCGCAAATTTATTTCCACAGGGGAGAATAACGCCTCGGTAGCTTAACTGGCTAAAGCTGGCTTTCCCTGTGGTTTCCCCTTTTTCCCTGTGGATTTTTCGCACAATTTGTGCATCGCGGGTGACACCCGTAAAAGTTATCACCGTAGCTAGTCCCGGTATACTGAAAATCAACTAATAATTTTTGATGATAATGATTATTTATCGAATTAAGATAAATAACTAATTATGGTGATTAATCATAATTAGCAATTTATTTTATTATTATCACCAAGGTTACAATGATAAGATATCAATGATGACACATCTTGTAATCAATAATAACATATCTTATCATTGTAATTAAGGTAACAAAATAAACGTCTCTTTATTTTCAAAATTCTTTTTACAATCGACAGTTATAAAAAATTAGAGGACAATTTCATTTTTATGACCGGCCGAGTCCCGTCGAATTTTGAATGCCGTTGAGCATTTGTGCTCCTCTTTTGAATCTACGGAGTAAACAGATGTTTCGGATCGGACTAACTCTTGAAGGACCGGGGTTGCATGGCTACCTAGGAGGACCATTACCCGTCATTTTAACGGTTATTAATTTAAAAAAATATTTCTTCGCTTGTTTCTTGAAAAAAAAAACACTCGTTACCTTTAAAAATAAAACAGAAACGCTTAACTTAGCATTTGACGGGTGTTGGTCTTTTAAGGTAGACAAGTGGTATAAATCTATTTCTTTATGAAAAAATTAATTTTATTTTAACAGAATACGTACCATAAAAATAATAAAGTACAGGAAAAATTAAGACGGCACAATTTTAGGCAATATGATAAATTTAGTAGCGGTTACCCGTCAAAATGACGCTCCTGGTCCTCCTATTGCTAAACGGCCTACTTATATCGCGTGAGCATGGCGTTTTCTTCCTTACGCGGGGCACGGTGTAAACGGCAACGAACAGCAAGATGTTGGAAACACTGAGGGGAGGGGAGGGAAAAGACAGACGCCGGACGCCACCCGCATCATCTCAGTGAAGTGTCCTCCCTCTCTCCGAGGAGAGGGAAAAGGGAACAAGGTCAAAGCCCTTTCGCACCCCCCGCCCCCTTCACCGCTTTTTCATTACTTTCCTCTTCCCTCTCGGCGACACACGCTCTTAATTCGCTCCCATATACATACTGCCTCTTTTAGCGGTTTTACTCAAGCTATTTTGGTTTGATGTTTTAATTTCGCATCCCGATGCCTTCGCCGGGATAAAAGACCTGTTTACACGTATATAGTCGCTTCAGGCTTGATTTGGTGGAAGTTCGATGTATCCATGGTAAAAAAAAAAACAAATGGCAATTTCCTCACTTTTATTCAAAACTCAACTACCGACCGTGGTTTCAACATATTATGTCATTTTCAAGGTTGCACGATACGTTAACACGGACGAGTTAATGTCTGTTTGCATGAATGATTTTTTTATGAACGGATTATGTACGAATACATGAACCAAATTATAGCTGGTTCTATTTTCTGAACTTGCATTCGCACAATTTGGGTGGTTACTCGGTGCATTTTCGTGTTCATTCACGCGTTCGTGCATTTAGACATAAACTCACACGGGTTAACGTACCGCGTAAAAAGGCCTTTGGAGACAATAGTGAGACTAGGAGTCGAGTGGCTGCCTCCTGAATCGCGGGGGTGGTGGTGGAGAATCGGGATGAATGACAATTCCCGCTGTATAATGAAAGTATTTATTTTCGGGAATAAATTTTAAGTTCCCTCTGACTAAATGTTACAACCAGCTCGTCGAGACGCCAGAGCACGACCCCTGTAAATCGCTGTGGATACATTTTTAGCCATTGACAACTAGGTGGTAACTTGTAATATTGATAGGTGAAAGATGGACCTTCGATCACGTATACAGCAGATGTATTGCCTGGGAAAAATGTTGGCTCCAGCCCTGAAGGAAAATATGCAGGAGTGCGCATAATGGTTGCGAAGAAACCAAATACTCCAAACTTTAACTGCCAAATTCCTCCACGGGGCTCCTAACTTTAAATCCCAAATTCCTCATAATGATGAGAAATGGAAAAGTACGGAAAATAAGTGCTGTAAAATAGATTTTATTACATAATATAAAAAAATATTCTTTATTAACGGGCAGTAAGACCAATCACAAGATTAAGATACATTAAAAATAAGCCAATACAATAATGTAAAATAAAGACAGGATATACTTTACTTCATAATTGTACTCACTCAAAACTCAATAAAGAAAGGCCAAAAAAATAGAGACATGATGTGAATACAAATTCAACCAAACTCACATGAAGGTAATTTGGAAAAAAAATCAATAATTATTATATTATGTGTAAACTCTTCTCGGGATTTATCCATAATAGCCAACGATTCAAGCTCCGACTCGGGGCTCATCATCAGGGCTGCTGAATGTTGTTGAACGTTGGCTATTATGAATAAATTTACCCGGTGGGAATCCCGAGAAGAGTTTAACCACATTATTCGCAGGGAAATCATCAAATCATATTAAAATTATTATACCGTTGTACCTTTACCAAACTGCTGTTTTAACAAAGTTCTTAAAAGTATTTATTGGTGTAGCATAAAATTCCAAGTCAGAATTTGTAATTGTATCTCTCGTTGCACGAAAAATGGGCAAGAAAGAGGAATAGTCGTTTCTTAAAAATGGAATTGTGAACAGTGGAGTGCTTCGGGATGAAACTAATGGAACTATGAGGGATACAAGGGATGACAAAGTTGAGTATTTAACATGATTATTTAGAATACGAAATAGAAAAAATAATGGCAAATTGCTCTCTCCGCAGGTAGGGAGAGGTTAAATCAATCTATGCCATTAGCTCATTTCGATCACCATTAATCCTATTTGGTAAAATTTGTTGGCAAGAAATCTCAGGAACTTAAATTGCACTTTCTCAATGCCTAAATCCTGAAATGTTCCCTTCTTCATGAGTATTGAATTTGTTGAAAATAAAATTTCCAAACGAAATTAACGCGATGAAAACAAATGACATTGCCATAGTCAGTCAATCATACCCATAAGCTACCACGTGCTCCAGGTTTTTTTTCCATTTCGATTTTAGTCCCGTACGCAGAAGCCGATTTGCGCTCTTAGACCTCTGAACTCCCAGAATCAAAAATTTTTCATTAGGAGCTTGGCTAGGACCACTGCCGTTAGACGCCTCATGAGTCGTGGATTATACCGTTCGCTAAATGCTTTCCCATAAATTTATTTCTGAAAATTCACTCCTTTAAACATTCTCTTAGTTTTCATCCCGGGCATTTTGGTAAGCATTGAAGACTGCGGAGCGCACTGCACGAATCGGTCTCGCTTCTTTCTTTGCACAGCTGAATCTATGTCACATAACAGCTATTTGATTTTAATTATATCTGAGGATAAATCTGTGGTTACTATGGAACACTCCACTTGTATGTCTTCATCTCAAACGATTCAAATTTCCAAGCATTGAAAACTAGTCTACCCTATCAAAAGTCTTCTCCTAATTCAAAAATTCACTGAACATCAATTTATCCTTCTTCATCCAGTTTCCTACGAGCAGCATATTAGCTGATATTGCTTATGGAGTAAAAATTGTTCCACCATAGCGGTACTTTTTTTTTAGTAAAGATTTTTCTTCATCCAGGGAAACCTCTGCTTCTTGTTCTGTTCTTCCATTTGAGTGAACCTCGCAAACATTGTCAACGCATATATAGTCAGGACTACCGTCCTTAAAGGTCAATATTAAAAAATAGGTACAAACTGTCATCATAGCAACAGTGGCCGATTCAGTATCAAATTTGGGGTGAGTCAGAGGTGCGTTCTACCAAGTTATTTTTAAATAAGCATTTTTTACGCATATTTTAGCTCATCATTTAATTTTTATTCTTTAAAGCAAATGAAACTGAAAATTTCTAGACATTTAAGGATACAAAAACTATTAAACTAACAAAAATTAAAAACTTTTGATAAAATTTGGGGGGTCATGACCCCTGTGACCTCACCCTAAATTCACCCACTCACAGCAATGTGGCTGGCAATGTTTTGCAGATTGTTGCAAAAAAAAATTTAAAAACTTTGTTACATTATAATGTTTTGAAAATTTGGTATTAAACCACCTATATTTTAAAATATCTTTTCCTCGTACGCTCGCACGGCACGGATGAATTCGTTTCTTAAGCATCAGGATTTCTCCCGGATCCGAACGCTTGACTTCCGGGCAGCAGGCCAACTGCTCTGCCCAAGCTGTGAGAAACTTAATACCCACACGCAAGGTAAAAAAAACGCACATGGGGGGACAAAGGGTGAGTTATGGGTGTGCAAGGCCCCTTTACTTGCGTGTGATCGGATCCCACTCATTGTGGGCCCTTTTCAGAGCAGGAAGTGGACCCTT
The DNA here is from genome assembly GCF_921293095.1 of Ischnura elegans. NCBI lineage: Eukaryota > Metazoa > Arthropoda > Insecta > Odonata > Coenagrionidae > Ischnura > Ischnura elegans. The sequence continues at coordinate 82,219,127 of NC_060250.1, forward strand.
GTCCATTTGGGGCGCCCTCAGATCCACGTTTTGTGGTGGCGGACGTGGGATGAGGCGTGCAGCGATATCTCGCGGATTTTACGGGCCTCTCCCACGGTTCCTTCCTCAACGAATCTAAAAAAAAGTATGATTTTACGGAAAAAAACTGTAGTTGATATTGTATTGCCATCTCATTTACTGAATACATGAATGCAGGGGCACAGCTAGGAATTAAGGCGGTTTTCGGCACAACTAAAACTGGAGGATCTGGGTGGTATGGAATACCCGCCAGGGTAAGCGGGAGGTGTGGGGCCCTCCAGAAAATTTTGAAGATAAATAGTTCAAAATGGTGATTTTTTCGGCTTTCTGAGGTATATTTTATTAATCCCTATACTAGTTTATAAGAAATATTAATCCAATAGTAAAATGGAATAAACTTCTAATATGGAAAAAAATTCGCTGAGCTCTGGGGGGTTTATCCCCAAAAAACCCTGCCCTCGCTGCGCCACTGCATGAATTATATTGCCATTTGGATTAAAATAAACGATGACAACCTTCATCCCAGTTGAGGAACTAAGAATTTTAACTTTAATTTTAAAAACCTATACTATAAAACCCACTTCCGACCACTGACTGACTGACTAATTCATACAAATGTTTGCGGTTGAACGAGACGAGATATGATAGAAAGTCATAGAATCGACCCCCTCTAAAATCGCCTGAAACCCTAGGAAAACTTGTCGAAAGACTAACATTTCTATCTATTATATTGTTTCCAGTTTCCTCTATGCCTCTACTCTTGTACGGCATTTGGGGGTCAAACAATCGATTTTTCAAAAGTGTAATTTTTCCAATCTAGACCACGTGATACGACGAGAAACCAATTGCCTGACAGATCGGAGCACTTTTAACGTTTTCCAAATAGTGAAATTTCACTGTTCCGTGAATTATCATCTCAACAACAATTTATCTCACGAGAAACAAACGGCAGAGAAAAATAATATATGAACTGGCAGAGTGAGTGAAAAAGACCTGCGGCCTTTTCCGAGGGGATTGAGGAGGAGAGAGCCCCCCACCCCAACGAACGAAAGCGAGTATGTCAAATTAACACACGTTAAATGAGACAGTCCTAATATTGAGAGAGTTGTTCGTCATTATTTCTTCCGAAATAAATCGTTGCTGAGAAGTATGACTCTTAAACTGCACACCAGATGAAAAAATACCATGGCGAAAATTCAAAACTCTTTATTCTTTATTGTTAAAAAAAAACTTGTTTTCTTCGGATTGGAATTTCTTTCCTCCTCTTGCATCCATAAGCGCCTTCTGCCCTCAAGCCAGCGCGCAAAGGACGCATAAAAAAGTCGGAATGAGGCTTTGGGATGGGGTACGCGTGCGGACATGAAAGATTTAGCACGGAGGCGAGATTAGCGCCGCCTGCTTCCGACCGGGCGCCTTCTTATCGGCAACCGCCCGCTCCTGCCTCGTGGGAAGCGGCGGGATTTCCGCCTCGCGGACTACGAATTACGTATTTTTTGCCATCAGCAGCGGCAATGGAAATAGCTGGGTTATCTGTGCGTGAGCGGAGCCTCTTGAAAGTAGTGATGGAAAAAAGTCGGTCAAAATCGATTTTTCAAGCAGTCGATTTTTAATCGAAATTAAAAGCTCGACTTTTCAGCAAAAATCGAAATCTAATCGAAATGAAAAGTTCGACTTTTCAACAAAAATCGAAATTCGAACCAAATGATGGATTAATCGAAAAAATCGATAGGCCTTCTTTGAAAAAATACAGTATATTCAAAAAAGTATTCATTAGTAATTCGAAAAACAGTCGAAATACACATTTGAAAAGTAGAAAAAAATCCCAAAATTCTCCTTAGAATCCATGTATAAATGCATTATGAGAATTGAATAGGGTAGTTTCCTTCATCTAAGAAAACGAAATGCATTGATTGCGATTCCTTACCCACCATAAGTGTATTTCCAGAAATACGTCACACGGACTTTTCCCATTATTCCTACTTAGCCGTCGCGTTTTCGCGCGCTTGAAATTTTTCACTTTTCGTTTAATCGCGAAAAATAGATATCGTCATTAAAAAATCTACAAGCGTGAAATACGTACTCCAGGAGTAATAATCTTTCGATTTAGGCAATAAAAAAATAATAGGAAACCACCCTATTGTACAAATGCACGAACCTAAAAGTTTGGGGATCACCACTTGGCACCATTCGGTTTGACTAAAATTTTCAAGAAAGATCAACTAGATGATCTGCTGGATCAACTTGATGATCGAAGGCGTGCCTTTTCAATATTACCGGCCTTAGAGAAAAGTCTTTCACATGTGACGAATGGCGTTAATATAGGCCGGTAGTGACGCTGCTGAGATAAAACGAAATTTTCAAGATCGAGTGGGAAAAATCGAATTTGGATCGAATCTAGAAAAGCAGGGCTCGATCTCGATCTCCTCAATCTTAGACTCAATTTACGCTTTCAATCGAAATTGATTTTTTCATGACTACTTGAAGCGCCTTCCCTTTATTGACGTAGGGTCATTTGTGGCCTGGCGCCTGCGGTCGTCAGCGTTCCTGCACAGAATACGTTTAGGTGTATAAACAAGAAAACGGCATTGTGTTTGCCATTGATTTATTATTATGAAATACTTCCGGTTTCGGTACACCATCATCAGGTGAACTAATAATTGAACTAATAATTGTTTCCTCTGAACCTAAACAATATAACAACCGAAACCGATTGCATTTTTCAGTACTGAATCAGTAGAAAACACCGTGCTGTATCCTTATTTTAATATGTAAAGATTCCACAAAGTAAGACCTTCTTGTGTGAGGTTATAAAATAACATACTTTTTTTGCTTATGCATTGTACAATTCGAAACGCTTCTCACGACTCCACGAAATTTTTATTCCTCGAGCGACAGTCCTATTATTTTCTATTTTTAAATCTTTTCAATTCTATTTCTAGGCCAGCTCTATAAAATGGCGCTATGTTCTTCGAAACCGGTGGAAGAGAAAAAATTCATATAATGGATTAATACGATTATTTTATAATAAAATATTTGATCAAAACAGCCTATCTTTGAGAGCAAAAATATGTTTATTTATAGTATGAAACAGTTCCATTTGAATTTTAAAATTATGAATTCTGCTTTAGAAAATTCGATGCCGATAAATTTCCGCTCTCTTTCTTATAGTTTGAAAGTTTTTAATTTAGCTTTAAAAGTAAACGGAAATTGTTTAGACCTTTGATCAATTTCAGAGATTTTTAGAATTCTTCGTGCTGTTAACGTAGAAAGTGTTTCTTACCAACTTTAAACTGGAGTTCGCCCCTCTCTTCCGGTGGGTAAACCATACTTCCTGGACCCAAGTCATGACCTAAGCCCCCAAATTCAATGGAGAATCCGTCCCTAATACAGGGGCATATTGAGATCGTTTCATTGGAGGAGACGGTTCTTCTCTTTCCGCGGCGCCTTGGTGGTATGCAATACCTCTACGCACTATTGCTTCGGATAGATAAATTTTCATCGATTATTTTCAAACGCTTTTTTTGACTAATGAAATGAAAACTTTCCCTGAGCTCCCTTAAAGGATGCCATCTTTTCAATTTTCTTCGGAAAGTAAAGGGTGAGGGGCGGCCATTCACTGCATTTACATGAATTTCTTCCACGACTCTGCAGCTTTATTCAGATGAGAAGTTGGGATGTTCGCAGCCCTTCAATACCTTCTATTGGTCCACATTCATGTACTATATCTCATCACTGAAAATCGGAAAGATAGTAATCTATACATCCAAATTTTATCACTCATATTATTTATCTTATCAAAACCATATCATGCTCTCTTTTGTCTTGCTTGGAGTCACTTGAATATTGTAGACTTATTTTTCTTAAGTAATAACTTGTCGTAGATTTAGTTTTTTTTATCCTTTTGGTTGCCTTGATGCTTTTGTCAGTTGATTGGCATTGTAAAATGGTATTATCCATTGATAATAAAGAAATAAAATCTGTCACTGCGCTCAAATATTTTTTCTTTTCTGCACTTTTCAGGTATGCAGTCACAGACACAGCATATCAGTCATTGAAAGAAGAAGGCCGGGACCAGTGCATTCTCATTTCTGGTAATCTTCTCATACATGCAGTTTTTACCAGCATCTCATTAGTTTTTGCATTTTGTAATACATATATTGCATTTAACTGTTTTGCAGGCGAGTCTGGATCTGGGAAAACTGAAGCATCAAAGAAAGTCCTCCAGTTCATTGCTGCTGCATCTGGGCACAAGCCTAAAGTTGAGGCCGTTAAAGACAAGCTGCTTCAGTCTAACCCAGTGCTGGAGGCATTTGGGAATGCCAAAACCAATCGCAATGACAATTCTAGTCGTTTTGGGAAGTACATGGATGTTGCATTCAACTATATGGTATGCAGTTTTCATTTCTTTCAACTTCTTGAATTTACTCTTCAGTGCTTAATTTGCTTAATTTTTCCCTCTCTTTCCTGTCAGGGTGATCCAGTTGGTGGAAACATTTTAAATTACCTTTTGGAAAAGTCACGTGTAGTACACCAGAATCCAGGTGAGACAAACTTCCACATTTTTTACCAGTTGATTGCGGGTGCGGACCAGGCCCTGTTAGATAAACTCCACCTGAAGAGGAATCTTGACTCTTATTTCTACTTTAGTAATGGAGTAAGTACTTTTATTCACTAGAGGTATTTTAAGGATTATAATTATGTGAACCAAAGTGCTGGTTTCCAATGGTGTAGTGAGGGGGGGGGGGCAAGGGGTCCTGACCTCCCCTGAAATCCTGTAATATAAAAATACATTTACTTTGTCTCATAAAAGAAAACAAAATATTAGAAAAATCATGAATTTACGAAAGATTTTGAAAAATGAAGTTTTTTCAATGTTGAAAAGTGTTGAAATTAGTTTAAAACCCTCTAATTGGTACCCTGTTTGTAAAAAAAAAATTCCCCCCCCCTGATTTTGGATCCCCTCCTGAACGAAATTCCTGGTTATGCCACTGCTTGTTGCCAACAGCTTCTTTTTCTCTCTCCTAACTGGAGTTATCCTTTTAATGTCATCTTCATCTCATGCCCACTGACTATATTTTGAGGTCACTTATATCTACTGCATTATAATATTTAAAAAAATGAATGACCCTGGCCTTGCTTTAAAGCAAAAAAATATCTTACAAAATCAATTTTTATACAAGAATGTACTCTCTCATGTGATGGAATTTGACTGCTGTATTGAATTAGCAGTTGCTGATTCCTTCCTATATTTCTGTCAAACTCCTTCTAATTCAGTCAATATTTTTTTCAGGGAAAAGGACCAATGAGTAACCATGAATACTCCAATCAGTTCAAAGTTGTGGAAAAAGCTATGAGTGTCATGGAGTTGACGGAGGAAGAGCAAGGGGATATTATGTCAATAGTTGCATCAATATTGCATCTGGGAAATGTAGGTTTCACGGAGGAGGAAGGAGTTGCTCAAGTTTTCAAACAGGAAAACATAGAGTCATTTTCAAAGGTAAGAATTTATTATTTCTCACTCAGCATTTTTGATAGTGGGACATTATGTGAATTCGTTGGTTTTTTTAATTGATTCTTTTATTTTTTTGTTTAATTATTTTATATACTTATAATTAGGTATATTCCCTACACAAAATTATTCACTCAAACAGATATTCAACCCAAAGTTTGCAATGGATTAGTGGTTAGTAATGGATTAGTTGCAGTGGATAAAACACACTCCAGACCTCAGACATTGTTCCAATGTGAATTTTGTGAAGTCAGACGATTGTTATTTTTTCCAAAAAACTTCTTTATTTACTTCAAATTACAGTTTTTTAATCGTCTAACTCCTTCAAGTAACTTTCTCCTTTGCTTCTCTTCGCAATAATCCCTTATCCTTTTTTTATCTGCAACTGCCTAACAACAGCAGCAACAGTTTTTAAATTTCAAATGTTAAAATTTCCACACATTCAGGTTAGGGCCAGTTCCTTTCCTTCCTAGGGGGATTGAGGATTTTGGGGCTCTGAAGGCTTCACCTTTGTACTTGAGACTCTCCAGTCAGAAGTCTGGCACTCTATCTAAGGCTGCCATGCACCCCCCACAACATTGTTATGAATTCTGAATGCATGATTTCCTGAAAGAGCTACTCTGCCTCGGGCTCATTTCCACCAAATCTCACTTGACGCATACTCAAGTCAAACATCACATCGTTTCTTTATTTTATTTCTCTTCAGTATTAAGTCCTTTAGTAATTACATATTTTTTCCATGAATAGTAAATATGTACAGGGTGGAGAAAAATGGTGTCACATGATTTAAACCCTGGTTAGCTGTTGCCTGAGTATCAGGACCCGAGAGAGTTACAACACACTGGGGCGGGGACCCAATAACTTAACTGCTACGCGCTTGCACACGTGGTGAGGGATGTGGAAGGGAAGGCAAAAGGATGAAAGTACCACCAAAATAGGAGCCCAATGATGCCTCTGGGGTAGGGATAGGGATGGAAGGGCAGGATGGGGTATACCCTCGCCGCTATGGAAGCAATCAAGGCCTACTACTAGCGAAACCATACTTTAATGTGCCAACAATTTTGGAATATTTTACCATAAATAAGTAAAATTCAAAGATCAAATCGTTGGATAGCCGATGCCAGTGGGAAGCAAAATTTCTAATAATCTTTAGGCCGAAAAAGCCTCATTTTTAAACTAAAGAAACTCTGAGCCAAACACTCTGATTGGCCACGAGTTTTCCCTGTTGCCAGATGCCTTGAATACATCATGACCTGCAGCAGGCTAACTATCAAAGTCATAAATTGTCCATAACATCCGGCAACAGGGAAAACTTGCAGCCAAGTGAAGCATGTGGTTAAAAGTTTCTGAAGTTTAAAAACGATGTGTTTTCAACCCAAACATTATCAGTAATTTTGGTTTCTACTGGCATCAGCTATCCAGAGTTTAAATTTTGTGTCAAAATTTTTCTCCACCCTATATGAATTAGGATATAACTTTGTAGTTAATGGCTTATTTTTCTTTTTCTGGCTAATATTTAGCTTCTCGGATGCAGTGCAGAGAAATTAACGAAAGCTTTGCAGTACCGTACCATTGAGGCCAAGGGTGAAGCAGTGAAGACTCCTCTGAACAGAGACATGGCAATATATGCTCGAGATGCCCTTGCAAAGGCTGTCTATGAGAGGCTTTTCACTTGGCTGGTCCATCGTCTCAACTCTTCCCTTCATGTGGGTGAAGAATCAAATGGAAAGAAGTCTGTGATGGGAATCTTGGACATTTATGGTTTTGAGATCTTTGAACGCAACAGGTACTCCTCAATACATAGGTTTCTCATTTTATCTCTCTTCACCATGAAGTCTGTTAGTAATTATTTATTCAAGGAAAATTAAATATATATAAGACTATGATTGTAAATTTTCCAGCAATAACCTTCATGGACTCACCTGTTAGTGCCTGTCAGGTGCAAAAATTCTTCAGAGAAAAAAAATCATTTAATTTAATTATTTATTTTATTTATTTATTTATTGACGAATTAAAATTATTTCACCATTGGCAATACACACGTCTGCAAGGCTAAAGTCAAGTATAGAATTTACAAACAATTACATGCATACATGAATATTGAAATTACCAGGATAAGATTCTTGGGAATTTCCAAGATAATCATTTAACTATGATATGTACAACTGCCTTGACCAGAATTCGAACGCGGATTTCCGAATGTCCTGACACCTGGCTTACTATTTCGGTTACCAAGGCAGGCATCTTCTTCCTCTTTAGAGTTTTGTTGGATTCAGAGGATTAGAGATTTTTAATGCCAGATAAACAATACCACAAAGCAGCTCTACAGACATGAAGCAAAAACTAAGTCTAGAAAAATCTTTGGATGCTACAGTGTTCACCATACGCATTATTATTTGAGAAAATTATTTTGGATTAGCCAACAGTGTACCTTTATGGAGTCAGCGGCAAGTGCACATCAGGTGTAATATGTATTATAATGATCAAAAGTTCCTGGAGTTTAGGTCAAATATGTAATTCCAAAGTGAAAAAATTAGGAGATATGGTTTCAATTCCTTGTCTAAAAATGTGTTTTTCCTCTCTGGAATTTTTGAGAGAAATGATGAATCCAATGCAAGACTTAAAAAATCATATAGGCTTTTAGTTAACATCAGTGGAATAGATGGCTAATGTATCCTGCCAGGCATACAATGCCACAAGGCAACAGGTTTGCACAACAGTCATGTACCTAATGCTAGAAGAAGCTGTGTTTATGATTAATTTAAGTATCGGGTGCTAGAGTAGTTTGTGTGTGTTATGAGTATTTATAAATGTTCCCCATTTTTTAGTTTTTTTCTGGTCACCCTGTTTGCTGTCAAACTGATGATTTTTTTCTTTATTAAATCTAGCTTTGAGCAATTTTGCATCAACTTCTGCAATGAAAAACTCCAGCAGCTCTTCATACAGCTAACCCTGAAGTCAGAACAAGAAGAATATCTCAAAGAAGGGATTGAATGGGTTCCAGTTGAGTATTTCAACAACAAAGTTATCTGTGATTTAATTGAAGAAAAGCATAAAGGTGAATGAAGCTTTAATTACTTCAGTTATCTTTTCTTCTCTCTGCTAATTTCAAAATCATATAGAGTAATATCTGATCAGTTATTCATTTTTATCAATTCACAATTCATTATCCTGAGTCAAATTATAATGAAGTTAATATGTAATGTGGTCTGAAAAACAATGTAAATGGGCTCTATTTCTCACATTTAATAACAGTAATGTTTTAAAAAAATAGGATATGATTGAGGATCTCTTGGAAATACTTTTGCTGTTGTTTTACTTGATTGAAATAATGTTTTTCACGTTGAATAAATGGTTTCATTTGGACTAGTAAGTCCGAGAAAAACTTTTTTAAAGGTATTCTACGAGTTGAAGTAGATTTACATGGAGAATTTTGAAAAATCACCCCTCCCCTAATTTAACTTCTCCCTTCTCGTTAAGATTGGATTTCTAACCTCATTTATTATCCCAGAAAAACTAAGATTCTATTTAGCAATTTGTTGTTAAATTCAGCATTAATGGACTTTCATGGTATTCATGCATGGCTTGGGAGTAGGGAGGAGAAGGACCTAGGGGTTCAAGCCCTCGTGAAAGGTTTGGATGATACAGCCTCAATCGTACTCCCTCTCCAGATAAATCCTTCTGGCTATGGCTTTGAATTCATATATGTATTCAGTTCGCATTCCAACCCTTCCAATTTCATTCTCTAAAACAGGTATTGTTAATTTTCAAAGGTTCTTGCATTTGGACTCAGTTGAGATCGTTGTCTCCTTATTGATTTCATCTCTCCTAATTCATATGTTTCACTGAGGCATACCTTTTCTTTCAGATTTTCATGATATCTGTTGAATTATTCAAAGGTAAAGTCATCCTATAAACTATGTTTCATACTCATTCATTTAATTTTCCATATCATTGCATGTATGGAAAATAGTAGTGCATGCATCAGTAGGCTCTGCTTCAATGACTTGTCTTTTATTTGTATTTTATCGGGGTATATGGATTCTGGTTTTTAATGCAATAGCTGTATCTCTTTAGACATCATTTTACATCTTTGGAAGTATTATATCTGTGTGAGTTGCTGTTAAAATCCTTTATTTAGGATGTTATTATTTTTATATTTTTTATTGGTAAAATTTTACATATATTTTAGACAAAATGTAATTTTTTGCATTGGTTATCCTAAATGAGTTGTCTGTTCTTAATGGGCCGTGTATTTTGAAGATTTATGTGGCTAATTGTGGTTCGATCATTTTGAAAAGTACCTTAAAAAGGATCTTGCTTTTTTGATAGGTGATTTTTAACATTGAATAACATCTGATTATGTAGGATCCATTATCACTCCTTTGATGTTCCTCAGTACATCACTATGGGCAATGGCAGGGTATTTAAGGGTGCTCTTTTCCATGTGAAATCATTTCAGGCTTGATGTGGTGGAAATGCAATATATCCATGATAAAATTACCATTTGTTGTTTATGTTTTATCATGGTGCCCTTTTCCACCTGTTCTCTAGCACGTGGTGTATGAGTGCTATGATTTCACATCACAGGGAATATACCCTATAGGCTTTCAGTGTGTAGGTTAACAGATTATGACTAATAGACCAAAGGAGGTGTCAGAAAGGTAGTGCAATAGGAATAGCAGAGCGTGGGAGAGAATGTCCTGCAAGGCTATAGTGGAGAGTGGGGGTCATACCCACTGAAATATGTTGGAGATACAGGCTTTAGAGTACTCCTCCCTCCAAAATACATTCCCCTCTCCTCGTAAACCCCATCTCCTCTACACCAAAAAGAAATTTCTGGCTATAACCTCAAGGTAAAAATCGCAGCATAATGAACCGGTACCCTAACTGCCGTACAGAGAATCAATTTACTGTTCTACCCTTTTCGAAAGCTGTTCTTTGAGAAAAACATACCAATAGTAAAGGGGTTCCATCAAAAGTGCTGTTCACTTAAGGACATCAGCCTACCAGCTGGCAGGATATGGTATTGTGAAATATTTCCACCATGTAGTTAAAAATCTTGTCATCAACTTCCCCGTTGCGCAGTTGTGAATAGGCAACCATCCCACTGTTCTTATGAACTTCCAATTTGTTCTGAAGGAGGGTATTCTGACCAATGCAGTGGGGCTCAATTGCACCCAGCCGTTATTCCTTCTCATCTAGTCAGGGGCAGTCTGACCAGGTTGGCTGTTTGGCAATTGAATTTTTTTTTTAAACACCGTGGAAATATTTTTCTCGCGTAGTACACTACATCTAAATTTGATCTGCCATCCCTTCTTTGATTGGAAGTGTAATTATTTTCCAGAATATTTTTTTATAAGCTGATTAAAAATCTTCCTTTCACGTGCTATCTTTGGTCAGAACTATATATGTGTAAAAACTGCATCCTTTTCTTGTGTTTAACTTATTATTTCTTTTCTGTCTTAGGAATAATATCAATTTTAGATGAAGAATGCTTACGACCAGGTGAACCTAATGATGCCAGCTTCTTGGAAAAGATGAATAAAAACCTTAGCAAGCATCCACACTATATTGGCCATGAAAAGGCTGACAGGAAGACACAAAAGTTAATGGGCAGAGATGTAAGTGGCCATTACACACAATTTTTTTTTGTACCCTTAAATATTTCAAAATAATTGGATGCTTTGCATGTTTGGAAAATCAAGTGATTGAAAATATGTATGAACATGTGCTTATGAGAAAAACCATGCTTGTAATGAATGTTTTTCAGGAATTCCGTCTAGTGCACTATGCTGGTGATGTCACCTACAATTCTAAAGGTTTCCTTGACAAAAACAATGACCAACTCTTCCGAGATTTGTTGGAAGTCATGTCTGAAACTTCGAATTCAATCACACGAGTAAGTTATCATTCATATATCTATGTAGTTAGATTTCATTTATTTGCATTAGGGGTAACACTTTTTGTTGTGTACGTATTCATGTTATTTTCTTTTCTTTGAAATAAATTTTATTTATTTTGGGCCGATAAAGATTTTTAAATGTGAGTGGTAGTGAACAGGGGCGCAACTAATAATTAAGGCTGAGAGGGGGGGGCTTTTAGGCGCAACTAATACTTAGGTGTGTGAGGGTATTGCAGTGGCGCCGACTCCATGGGGCTTGAGGGGGCCCGAGCCACCCCAATAATTCGTTATGGGTGTGAGGAAAAAAGTGTCAGGCTTGTCGATTTTCCCCGGAGTGTCCAGATATCGAGATTAGAGTTATCAGGGTTCTAACTTTGATCATATGACTCTTATAAAATGCATAAAAGACTTACAATTCACTACTTATAAAATTTCCGGGAAAAGATCCCCGGTTGGGGCCCCCCAATATTTTTTCTAAGTCGGCGTGCCTGGGGTATTGCATACCCGCCAGAGTAAGCAGGATTTGCGGGGGCCCTCCTCCTGAATAATTTTAAGACTAATGGTTCAAAATGGCGAGTTTTACGGATTTCTGAGGGATATTTGATTAATCCTAACACTATTCTATAAGTAATCCTAATCCAATTACGTAAAATGGATCAAACTTAAATATTTCTCTGAGCTCTGGGGGGGTTTTATCCCCCAAAACCGGCTAGCTTTTCAAAGTGAAATTCTACTATTTTTTCTTGTAAGGAATTTTCCCTATTTATTTATCAATCAAAATTGGTGCCATGCATTTACAAAATAATTTCATGAAGTCTGAGATGCTCTCAATTTTCCATTATTTTAGAAAATGTTTCCTGCTGACCAGCTTAGGAGGAGAAAGCGTCCAGATACTGCTGGAACCCAATTTAAGACAAGTTTGAATGAACTAGTGGAGATCCTCATGTTCAAAGAACCTTCTTACATCAGGTGCATCAAACCAAATGACTACAAAAGACCAAGTAAGGAGCATGTAAATGTCTTGAATGAGTCTTTAGACTTGTGTCCTAGAATCTCTAACTGATATATTGTTGGTGAGGTAGGAATTTTTTGTGATGGAATAATCCGTTCAGGATATTTTGAGTTTATTTCTTCAGGTATTGTACCTATATAGAATATAAAGCACCTTGTGTTTTCCTTGTTGAATATAAAGTTAAACCTTGATTTTAAGGGTTGTATAATTTAATATTCATGCTACTTTGTCTCTCTTGAAAGAGAAAAAAATAATTTAGTGGTGCTGATAAACACATAACATCTTTAAAAGATAAAATCATCAAAAGAAGTAATTTTGAGCCAAATGAATTCCTAATTCATCTGTTTCCTTAGCAGTCACAATATGTACTTGGAATAATTTATTTCATGCAAAATGAATAGCTGTATCTTGACAACTTTTTCTACTTTCTGTTAATGAATTTTCTTCATTACTTCATTTTTCATTCATTTGCTAGGGTAATCAACTATAGTCTGTATTTGAGTCCTGAAAAAGTGACAAAAAGCTTAAACTCACTTTCTATATTAATCTGGTCGAAACAGGCAAATTGGGCTCAATTGAAGGAGAAACTTGCTAGTGCATATGAAACTTTGAAATAAGAGTATTTTACTTACGAGTCTTGGCATCACTTATTTATCAAATCTGCATACTCATGAGCATAGCCAAGGAGGCAGTCCTCGTAATTTCCAATTACTCTCTCCTCTGGAGGTGTCTGTTATAATTCTTGGCTTTGCCCATAAACATGCCTATACAATTCATTTGCAATAATTTGGCTGACACTAATTAGTCTACCATTCTGGCAGACCTTGCCCAATTCAGGTAATAGGGTAGCCAGCATTTGCTGAGAGAGGCATCCTGACGAGCAGCTTCCTCTCGACAAGATTAGTGCATAGTGGCTGAAGCAAAATTTTCTTGCGTGAATAGGGCAAGGCTACCTGACAACCCTCAGATCAGATGTTTCCCCTGCCACTTTTTCCTCTCCATTAAATAGTCATTGCTCATGTTTACGTTATTGAACTGTACCTATTTTAGTTGTGGGTAGAATGATTTACTTGCCCATGCTTCCTCCTCCTCTTGCCATAATTTTTTTTCAAATAGTTTGGTACATTATGGCTTGGATAAATTGATATCATAATTTTTTATCCTTCTGTGCTCTGAATTGAATGTAGTGGTGATGCTCTCATTAATCTTAGCCCCTTGAATATAAATTTCAGGTGACTTTGACCGGAAAATTGTTTCACACCAGGTGAAATATCTTGGGCTCATGGAAAATCTTAGGGTACGGAGAGCTGGTTTTGCCTACAGGAGGCCATATGATGTGTTCCTCAAGAGGTACAAATCCCTTTGTCCTGCAACATGGCCATCCTATCCAGGATCCAACAAGGAAGCTGTCACTGTTTTAATCCATCACCTCAAATATGGCAACAATGAGTACTGTCTTGGAAAGTAAGTATATCATCACCCTTGAAAGAGGGTTAAAAATGTTCACATGTTATTGTCCCCGTTGATCTTTTATGCTTCTTATCTCTGAGTTCTACATCCATTGCCATAATAGGAAAAATCTATAGCCCATTCATTCTACTGTATAATTAGAGGATATAGGGCCTTCTAATTAGTCAAGCAATTGCCCTGGCACACTCTAAGGGTCTGACGACCATACTAATGGGAAGGCAGTGTCTCATCCCGTGGACAATTACAATATTATTAACTTCCAATGACAATAAATATATCTGATGGTTCAAAAACTTCATGAAATCTATTGTTAAATGAGTCAATATCCTATGCAGAAGTTGTATCAAATTATTTTCTGGCGTAGTCAAGAATACAGCAATAAACATTCATTTTTACAATTTTTGTCAGTAAAATTTGTAATATTTGAATTACATTTGGATTAATTTTTTTAATGAAATTCCATGACGATTTCATAAATAAAATAATTTTTTATCATTATTTGAAAGAAAAAATTAAATTGTTGTAGAGTAATACCTGCACAGCTGGGTGTTGCTGGATCTAGCGGAATCTGTGGGGAAAATCTTCTCTATGAATACATTTAAAAATTTATCATTCAGTACAATGGCACAAACTTTTCAAATTGAGATACACCTTTGTCAGAGGCACTAATAGAATATTGCTAGTTTTCCCCTGATAACCAATCATTTTTGTCAAATTGACCGTAAGCTTTTCTATTCTAGGACAAAGCTTTTCATCCGCTTTCCAAAAACACTCTTTGAAACAGAGGATGCTTTCCAAGCTAAGAAGCATGACATTGCAGCGATAATCCAAAAAGTGTGGAAGGGGAGAGTCCAGCGGAAAAAGTATTTGAAAATGAGGATGGCAGCAATTGTCATTGAAAAGTGGATCAGGCGTTTCTTGGCCAAGAGAAGGACGGAACTGAGGAGGAGAGCTGTGGTTATTGTGAGGCAGTAAGTATTTCTGTAATTTAGGATATATGCCCTCACAATTTCTATTTAATATCTATTCACTTGTATTAGTTAAATCTTGCGATCTCAAAGTGATGGTTGGGTCCTTGGTGGTGGTTGAAATGGCTGTCATCAGATATGGAAATTTGCATGGCAATTTTATATTGTGAATATTCTTTCTCTGCTGAAATAAATATGCCAAAAATAGTGAAAAAATACCAAGTCAATTGGATTATATAAAAAAATCCATTGTAATATTACAACGTTCAGATCATAACTTATAAGAAAGCACGTGGCTAAATTCTTAATCCTTTTCTTCTTGATAGGTTTATTGAAGGTTTTATCACCCGAAATGGTTTGCCAACTGAGATAAATAAACGGTTTGTGAAGCTAGCCAAAGTGCATTACTTAAATCGATTGGCAAAAAGCTTGCCAACAACTGTTTTGGACAAATCATGGCCCCCTTGTCCTGGATCTTGTGTTGAGGTAAGAACAAATTATGTATGCATCCCCTTTTCTTATTTTCCAATACAACTGAGCATTTCTGTGCTTACATTCATTTCTCATGTACCATTTGCAATTTTAGGCATCAAAATATCTTCACAACCTCCATACCAATTGGTTAGCCAGAAAGTACATGCTCAGTTTGACTCCTGAAAGGAAGAAGCAATTTGAGCTGAAAGTTTTGGCTGAGTCGTTGTTCAAAGGTGAGATAAATATTATGGGCAATGCATGTTACCCCGAAAATAATGGATTAACTGTTGCTGTGGTTTCATGGGTGTCTCCTCCTCAATTAGCTGCAAGAATAGTGATTTTTTTTATCGGTAAAAAGTCACTAGATTTTAGCTTAAATTGGATTTTACATTTAAATTTTATACACCTCCTATGGTACCAAGAAAAATTAAGGCTAAAAATGTGGATATTTTAGGCATCAATTTGAGTTCAACAAGAGAAAAATTATATAGCTATGCCACTGGTGACAAGCTGTATGAAATAGGCTACATAATCTCATTTTTACGGAAGGAAAGAATTTCCATGACTTGTTTTTTTACGACTGAATTACTTGCAGCCATTATTCTTTTAATGCTTACAAGTAAGCAATGCAGGCCAGCAAGAGGTCCTTCAGGTTGGGGTGGGTTAGTTGGTTGGTGCATTGGCCTCCCACCTCGTGAGCTTTGGTTCAAATTTCAGTAGTGGTTAAGAATGCTCGGAGACTAACTGTTCCGTGCTTTATTGCTTTGTGGGAAGTACCGTAAGTGCTTCACTCCATCCATTCAATTAGATTCCTATTCAAAGACATGGTTGCCTCGGTGCCTTCTATTAAGAGAAGGCTAATGCCTGTGCCGATTTCTCTCCACCCTTCTCCATGACACAAATGACCTATGGTATTGATTGCCTCCTACAGATAAATCCATTAAGTCACTTGGGTCCAGTGCTTAATTTCTAAAATTTTAGGCACCAGTATACATACCCATGTATTTAATCCACTCATGATTTTCAAATGTAAGTCATGCCCTCCTCCCCAAAAGTTCCAATTTTTTAAAACTTGTTATAAAAGTTATAATGAGGAATCACGTTTTACCAAGTATAAAAAAAAACAACATTTTAAAAACTTTTTGTTTATGGTAGTCACAGATGAAGACAAATAATATGTATCAATTGTACTTTAACCATTCGCTTAAAAAACTGTCTTGAGTCGGACTTGAATAAGGAGTCATGTTGTCTTCATCATAAACTTTTTTGCCTTGCAGTGCCAAAATATAGTACCCCAATTTTTCCTTAGATGTGCCAGAATGTCATTTCAGTGCATTCTGGCCGAAATTAAGCACTGCCTGGGCCTTCCAAAGGTGGATGGCCTCTCCCAGGCCCCCACATTTGGAGGTTTCAAAAGGGTCCTCAGAAAACATTCCCACCATTCCCACCACCTCACACTGGCGGAGGAGTTGGTGGAGAACAAAATTTCATGAGGCCCCTAAATGTCTCGGGGTGGCCGTTCGAGTCATTCAATCTAATATCTTATTTTATAATTTTAGGAAAGAAGAAGAGCTATCCCCGCAGTATTGGTCCTCCTTTCATTGAGGATAGACTGGCAGATGATCAGAGACTCTTGAAAAGTTCCTTTGAAACAAACCAACTCCAAACTGGTGAACGATTAAGGGTATGTATGCTATTATCATCTATTCTTAGTCAATTTTTTCTCATATTGACTAAAAATTAGAACAATAATTTGCTCGTGAGATAGTGAAAAATCTTGATTTTTAAACATTTGTCTCTTTTTCTATGTTACAGTACTGTGCCCCTGTGATAAAGTATGATCGCCATGGATATAAACCCAGAGAAAGGGTGCTTGTATTTACCAATAAAAATATATATCTATTGGATGCAAAAACCTTCAAGACGAAGCACTGCTTAACTTATGATTCAATCACAGAAATTTTAATCACAACAGAGACTGATTCATTACTGGTCATAAGGATCCCATCGGACCTGAAGAAGGATAAGGTGAGTCTTGTTTGCCCATTCCTCATTTCTGGAAGTTCATGCTTCCATTCCAGAATGACACAGTATTAGCTAATATAGGTGACTCATTGTTAGCTGATGACTCATAATGAGATGTGCAAAAGGTGGTGTTATTTTATGGCCAAAAGTGGTGCTATTTTTTACAAATTGATGTTATTTTACTCAGAATTTTGTGTTATTTTAATGACTACATGATGGACGTTAATAAAAACCCATCCTTGTATTAGGCAAACCTATTACCTTTGAGTTCTGAAAACCATTGACAAGGATAAATTTAAGCAAAAAGCCTTCATTATGGACTGAATGCATGCCATATTGTTTTCAAGGAAAATACATGCGCGAGTGGTAAATGAGTTAAATAGAAGTAAAAAATTTGAAGGAGGATGAATCCTACTGCATTTTACAAAGAAGTTGCTGCTTTCATAAATTTTGATCACTATTCATGGAAAACTATTATGTTTGAATATATTATAGAATAGATCTGTACATGAAAAAATATAGAAATTTCACTATCCAATAAAATAACTGAACAAGCCTTAGTGGTATGCCTTCACGGTGACACCAATAATTGCTAGTTAACTGCAAAAATTCTACAGAGGAAAAATCATTGAATGGGATTGGAGCCATGATTTCCTAATTTCATGCCAGACGTTCTATCACTTGAACCTCCAAAGCATTGTCTTCCCTGGCAGAGTTTTGATTTTTTAAATGTGATAAAAATAAAAAAAATCACTCGTTACCTATTGATCTATTGCAGCCATGGAATTCATTAATTTGAAGTGAGCCTTCAAAAAATTTATTTAACCATCTTAAAATGTTTTGGCTGTCCATCACCATGTCAGGCAGAATGTCTGCTAGGGGGGTGTTTGTTAGTGAAGGCCGACTACGTATATTTTAAACCTGCATAAGAGGCATATTTCTTCTTAGTTGTGTGAGATAGTTTTCATTTAGATGCTTTTTGAGATGCTCCACTGCTAACATTATACTCGACTCTCGCGAGTAGTTTTCAACTCGACTCGATACTCAACTCAAGATCAAAGAGTACTATTCGCACATCCCTTCTTTTTGGTGCAACATTCTCGTACAATGTGATGTGGAGCAGTGTTTTCCTGAATACTAGAAAATAAAATCATTATTTTCTAAAACATCATCAAATAGCAAGCTCTAATATTCGAAAACTCAAATTTAATTATTTGAAAGTTGGGCTTAAATTGCATGACTGTAGTTGGTATGCAGGATTTCTCGATTATTTCTGACAACACCACAAAAAAATCTTGCAGCAGATTGGGTATCAAATAATAGAGCACTTGAAATAATTATTTTAAGAGCAAAGAGTGGATCCAACCTGTAGATTGCAATATCCTCGAATGACAGCACCCAACACGCTCTTACTGAAGAAAAGATAATGTATATTTAATTCATTCCTTGCATATTCCATGTCATTCCATTGAAAAATATTCTAATATACTTTCCAGGGAGACCTTATTCTTCAAGTGGAAAACCTAATTGAGGCTTTAACTATCCTCATTGATATCACTGGAAAGCCAGAGGCATTGAAGATGGCTGATACATCCTCGTAAGTAATCTTTAGACTTAAAAACATTTACATATGCAATGTATTTATGTCAGACAATAAATATGTACTAGTGAAGGTGGTTAGGAATACAGAAAATGTTAAGTGCTGTGTTCATTCTTGTATGCTTTACCTAATCTATGTGCCATGGTTTTAATTTTTTAATTTTATCGAGGCATTTAATGTAATTTTGATTTATATGCAGTAATAATTATTTTGTTAATAGGTGTGTGTTTTTTTCTTATTTCAGGATTTCTCACAACTTGAACAATGGGAAGCAAGGAGTAATTGATATAACCAAAGGCCCCACACCTTCTATCATTAAAGGAAAAGAAGGACACCTTATCGTGGTGAGTAGATAAAACTTATCTTATAGAATGCTGTGCGTGGAGTGATTTATCATCAGGTTAAAGTCACAAAAACCTTGGATAATCTGCATCATATCAGAAAACATCTAAATTTCATTGTGAAAAGATATCTATTGAAGAACACTCCTTGTGGAGAAAAACATCTCTCTCAATCAACTTAAAATGGCTTGGTGGCAGCTCCGCTCAAGGAAAGAGTGCGCATAATTTATTCCAAGAAAGTATACAGAAATAGAAGAACCATTGTGAAATATTGTAAACGTAATCTCAAATTCTCCGCATATTTTACGTTAATCAAATTCAGGTACTATTTTTGGGTTTCCCACCAGGTCAGGTCTACTGTTGCTGACGTTTCAATGGCTACCTCTTCCATCGTCCTCAGGGCATTGAAATGTCGGTAGCAGAACACCTGACCCGGTGGGGAACGTGGGAAGAATTCATCTCATATTTTGGTGGCCAGGGTTGGATTCAGCATCAAATTTAATGACTGGGTCATGACCCTCCTTCATAGTCATACTGAAATTCATTCTTCATTGGAATCATACTGAAACATGAGTCATGACTCAAATACCCTACGGGAGAGAGGGACAATTTTCTATATAAAATTCTTTGAAGGGAGTGCTGCGCTCTACGATAAATACATCTCAAACTTCTCTCACTTTGGGACTTGTATCCATGCATTTGCATACATGTACTCTCCCTTTACTCCTTTACTAGGATACAAAAATTATTACACTAATAAAAATTTAAATATTTTAATAAAATTTTAGGGAGGTCATGAACCATGTGACCCCCTGTGCACCACTGGTACAGTGACTGATATATGGTTTTTACATAGCATCACTCAGTTTCAATGGGCACAAGCTGCCTGACCTGGTTCGATGATCATGTAGTGCGATTGTGCCCTTGCACCATTCATGATGCTTGGAGATCTTAGGTAACTACATAACATATTTAAAGGTAGGGTCCGGAGCTATTGCACCTCTCCCAAAATGAGGAAAATTTTTAGTGTTTGAGCCAAGGCTGGTGGCAGAAAAAAATTCTCAGGGTTTTAATGGGAGGGTACATGTTAAATCTGATGAAGAAACACTAAAGACTACATCTCCTGAACATTTCTGGGGGATTTCAAACTCCGAGGCCCCTACTCGCTACAGTAGGGGCTGGCAACCTATCGATACTTTAATATTATCAAATTCCGGTAATGAATTTTCAGTACTGCTCAGGCTTAAAGTGAGGTACAGTCTTGAGGCCTTGCACTGGTGGTTTATTTTTCATTTGCATGAAAAACAACACTTGCTCGTAGATTGCCGCTTGTGATACTTTCACCAATGGAGGCGCTACAACTACATTTATTGATTTTATCAAATATTTTTCCATTCCATAACCAAAAAATATATGTATGTATTTTTCATGTAGTGAATATTAATTTTTTGTTGATCAGTGCTTTAATCTCAAAGAAAAGAATGGGTCCTACCAAATTTGAGGTTTAACCTTGAGTATATGCACTGGGCAAATTATGTACCTAAATTCGAATTTGGGTAGAGAATATTACTGAAGAGAATTATGAAAAATGAAAAGATTTTTCTGGAAAGTCTCTATGATATGGATGGAAGAATAGCCTTTATGATTCAAGAATAGAGTGTATTGGTACGATTTTATGCTGAAGAAAGTACATCACAAGTTATGAAAATATTTCAGAAAATTAGGAAAGATGCAGAAGGTAATTATTGCTATCATGTAGTTGTGGAATCAGTAGTATTTTTTACAGAAGTTGGAGCTGAGTTTCTTCATCAATAAAAAATTGACTAAATCTTATATATCTTTGGCTAAGTTCTAACAACACGCATCTCAAAAATAGCACCTTTTCAGGAGAGCAAAAAAATTATTAATTTATTTTACTTGTACACTGAAATTAAAAACCAAAAGTTCATAAAACTGAAAAGAAGCATTTATTTTCAAACAAAGAGTTGTCTTTTGCTTGTATTTTATTTTTTAATGTTATTAAACTTTGTTTAACACGTTGCGTACGGATGGCGAGAATTCTCGTTATTTTTTTCCCGAACGTTCCGGACGGATGACGAAGATTCTCATCATTTAGGCACGTCAACCTAAACAATTTTAAAGCGTACAATATATATTCGCTTGCGATACGCTTTAAAATTGTTTAGGTTGACGCGCCTATATGACGAGAATTCTCGCCATCCGTACGCAACGTGTTAAGATACCTGTCTCAAACCGGCCGAATTTGAGATTTGTGTTGTTAGAACTTAGCCATCAATATGTACACCAATTATTAAACAAACAATGTTTTGCCTCTTTAGAATTCATTCAGATTAATGATTATCTCTCCATTTCAGGTCGTAGTTCCATGAAATAGCTGATGGACTCCACTTGGCTTAGTGACATTGCTGAGCCCTGTGTCTGCAAGAGTAAGAAGATAAAGTACAAAGTACTTAAGAGCACAAAAATTGATACATTTCTGGAAGACTGAGTCATTGCTCTTCACAGAAATAGTTTTGATATTCATATTGTTCCTAATATCTAATTAAATGATTCTGCCACATGATGCAGGTTATGTTACTGCAGTTTTCCAGGGAAAATTGTTGTTTTTATTTTGTGATAACACCCATGCATGTATAGAGATATAAAATGTTGTATAGGTATTTCATGACTAATGCTTGACCAGTTTTAAATTTGTATTAGATACCCATTTTTGATTTTAATCAATATTTATTGTAAATATGTGACATAATTAACTTCGATCATTGTCAAAAAAGTGATGCATGAATGTTGCGAGGGCAAGAAAGTATGTTACCCATAAAATTGTCTGACGTCCCCATTAACTCTCTTCCTGTGCATTTTTAACCAGAGTGGAAATCCTACAGGAGAAGGCTACTATGTATTGTTAAAATTTTATAATAAAGAAAAAATTCTACTGCCTTAATTAATGTCTCTTCGAAAATTTCATTTAAAAATACCTTGAAGGGGATTGGGTTGATGAGGTGGGTGGAGGAGAGTTGACTTCTCACCCGACGTGCCCATGTTCAATTCCTGGTGGTGGTGGAGATTTTTCAGAGATCCTCCAATGCCTTCTATGGTATTTTATTAGTTTTTAGAACTTTTTGAATGGGACTTCAAGCTATAGTACGCCCGATTAGAGCGTTTTGTAAAAATCCTCTTGAATTTATTTCAAATATTGTTGCCGCTGAGAGGAATACCCAAGTTTTTTGAGGAAGAAGAGCAGAGGGCATCTGACTGCCTGAAAACCAATCAAAATGCGATAGGCAAAGCTGTGTTGCCAAGTGGGAAGAAGATTTATTAGACAGTCTTTCATGTCAATGCACTGACAAAGACTTCAGAGAAAACATGCCAATGCCCGCCTTTCTCTCTCCCCATCCCAAACCCCTAGTACCACGGGTCCAACACCCTGCCACAATGCTGCTCGAAACATTCTGAGCTTGTACAACTGGCCAATTGCAAAGATTTTATTTATTTTATTCTCAAACCACCGAATACAGCTCATATTGGCCATTTTACATCAGGGTATTCAACAAATTTAACAAGTAAATGTATATGAACAACCATGCCCTGCACAGGGGAAAGCTATCCAGGCGGGACTCGAACCTGCAACCTCTTGTTTGGCAGGTTAGGACGTTACCCCGCTGCCACCGAGACGGGATAAGATATTTGAAAAGAATAATAAATGGCAATACATGCCATTTTTCTCTCCACCCTTCCTTTCCTACCTCTACCTCAATATGCAGGTAACTTGATCTTTAAGTAACCACCTCCAAATATACAATACCAAACACTTTGTAAAGTAGCCCTTCTCTCATGCACAGTTGTGCTGCCCAGAGTTGTCCACATACAGGTGGATGAATCGATTGAGTGAAAGGGGACAATATTGCGGGATCAGAAAGGAAAATGCCTGCACCTTAAGAGAAAAATAAGGTTCCTCTAAGAAAAGATTGGGTATGCCCGTAATAAGATAATAATAGATAGGGTATTTCTGGGTGTTCCTAATAATGCACGTCCAAGTGATAAAGTTGTATAGGAAGTGGGTTGTAAATAGTTGACAGCGATTGGCCAATGCAGTTACCAGGGTTCTCCACCTCCTATCTTCTACAATGGAACGACCTTCGCTGGCTCAACTGCAAGCACAAATGAATGACACAAATGATCTCCCTCTTGTGATGCAGAAAGGAAATATGCAGTTTATTCCTTTGCAAACTCATTGTTTCCAACTTAGAAAGGAAAATGCCCTCAGCCCAAGGAAAACACCGTAGGCCTTTAGTAGAGATTATTATAGAAAGGGTGTTTCTACGTAACAGGGTAGTTTCCTTCATCAAAGGAAACAAAAGGCATTGATTGAGATTTCTTTGCCCACCATTAGTGCATTCATAATATACTAATCATTTGGTTTCAGAAATCCCGGTTTAGACGAATGTTAATAGTCAGTTTTAACCTCATTTAAAAAAGGCCAGATTGGCACCCATGCAATGCCACTCCACGTGACGTCAGAGGGACCTAGATGCTATACGAGTAGTCAGGAGTTTTATGTACATCATCTGAGATTATCAATGCATGCATGAGGCACAGAACTCAGGGAAGCATCTCTTAATAATCACCTATTTGAATTGCCTAAGGTCGGAAAGTTTTATTCGTTTGATATGGTATTAATTATCCTTATTTAAGCCACTCGCTACCTGCTAGCAGGGTACCTTGCTACCTGCTAGCAGCCTGCATCATAGTGGCACTCATAGCCATGCACCAAGGTGGCCTCATACAGCAGCAGCTGGAACCAGAATGACGTCATTCGGGCTTTTCCGCCAGATTCTTGCCGGCCTATTCTCTGAAATGCAGTCTATGTGGCAACCATGTAGATACTCTACAAGGGATATATCACATGAATACAGCTGTTACATTTTAATCAAGGAGTGGATGAAATAATATATCCAATGTAATGTTTTACTTTTGTAATTTATTAAAAATATGTCTGTACAACCATGAGGTGAGCACGACATTTTATAGAAACAGGTGTGGTTCTAGGAACCTATCAAGGAGAAAAGGTAGGCCAGGGTATCACCGGGCACTCTCTCATTTTCCCTATTAATGTGTTGTGAAGTTGAAAAGCACTTTAGTAAACTAGACTGTATCATACAAGTGAAATAGCTTGCATGTGCTGCACTCTGCAAAACATTTTAACATGTATTATTGCCGTATATGTCCATGCAAAAATGTTTTCAATGATGCATCAAAGAATTTTCTTGATTTAAAAGTGAATTGAACTTACTTTTTAGGATTGCTTCAGAAAATCCTTACCAGTTTGATAAATTACTGGTTATGTCAGTTAAGCCATTTGTACTATAATTTTTTGCCAACATATTGGGAATCTAATCCTCATCAGCTTTGGCGTCTAATGGTGTCTTTGGAGATACAAATTTGGCAAACAGCTGGGGGAATTACTTTTCTACATCATAATGCATAAAGCCCTTTCATAGCAAATGATTTCTTTAAACTGGTTAAATTTTTAGGCAATAGTATAAGGAAAAGGAATTTGTTTTCAAAGAAGGAGACATGATGATCAATAGATGATCATTAATTATGTATTGCTGTGTCATTTTAATTATGAATTGTTCTTTTCGTAGAGAACAACTTATTGTTTTTATTCTCTAAGTAACCATTTAGTTCTTGTCTTTCCACTGAAAATGTGTATTAAAAACTAAAAGCATGATATTGGTACAGAAAATATTTTGAATAACATGACTCTGAGCATCAAAGGAATGATACACTTTTTTTGTGAAATGAGAAATGAACTCCATAAAAATTAATGATTCTAGATCATCCAACCTATTTTGAAGGGTGTCTCAATCTCCATTGCGTGAAAGATTAAAATAATTCCATTCAAGTTGATATTCTTCTGTTCTTGGTCAGTTCATTGAAAACAGGGTAACCAATTACAATACATAAACAAGTCTGTAGCCAGAAAAAAATTAGGGGAGGTTCATTTGGAGAGGGTATGCATTTTGTGGAGATCACTTAGAGAGGGATTGCACTGAGGACCATCCCCAAAAATTTCAAACCGCCCTCCCCCTGCTGACTAAACTCAGACTACATGTATACAGTCTTGGATGGAAAATGTGTAAATGTCTTGAGTATCTCATGGGTGGAAGATTTGAAGTACTCGCAAAACTCTTTGGTGAGTTAGTTCATTACAATATCACTCTGCAATCGATGCACTTTCATTCCAAAATATTGAAGGTCTACTCGCTAAGCACTCAATTCTCTTCTTCCCCACTGGCTGCTTACTCTCCTTTCCTTCATCATCTGAGCTGTCACTCCCAGCCTCGCATGCTGCCAAGAGGAGGAGTAATGGGCTCTTGCTTGTTGCCAACTCGGTAAAGTCCAGGAGATTGTCAATTTCAGCTACATATTGGGTACCACTCTGGGTGGTCATTTCAGCATAGCACTCATCCAGCAACTGCAATAATAATATGTAATGTGTAATAATGTAATGATCACAGGTTCCCCCAATTACGATCATTTCAGGGTACATAATTGGACAATACATTTAAAAACTCCCTAACCCAGGAGGGACTCAAACCCACGACCATCGGTCTTATTCTTCCCTCATCTGAGTGAATTATAAATTTCCATTCATGCCACATGTATTGGTGATGCAAGGGTAATAAGTTCATTGGACAGTGCCTGCATAATATTATATTATGTATCTGTAATTTTTCCATTGATGTACATATAGTATATTTATTTGTGAGAATCAATCACCAGTTTTTATTACAAAACATCTGTTATTTGATTAATCTCATGGGGAGGGGGAAGCCACAATGTACCACAATGCCTTGCACTAGGATAATTAATGAAGTGACTGACTCTCAGCTTCATCAAACAAGGACTCTAAGGATTCTAAGTTCAGGGCACAACACCCACCAAATTGATTTCTTCTTTTTCTCATAATTCTGTGCAAAAGATATTATTCTATCGTTGGAAAGCAAATTAGGAAATTGTATTCCATTCCCAGCTTTTTTGCTTTCTGACATGTTGCAATTTTTTCAAATTCCATCAATTATAATGCCTGTTGACTTCTTAAACATGACATGTTAAACTTTATAAAGTTCCTTATAATTTTTAAGGTTTTTACAAAAATTATGCGTATCAATATATATGACTTCGTAATTTACTTGGATGGGTTAGATTTAACTAAAATTAACCAGGGTACACTGCATGTAAATAGGTAGTCACTTAGTACACAGTAATGCACACAGGTGCAAATTTACAACATGGGTGAAATTTGCCATGAAAAAAATCATTTGATATATTCTTCATCGAATGTGTTAAAAACCTGACTGTGCAGTGATGAGAACAAACCTCTTTCACTCCTTCAATTGCTCTTTTAGCATCCCCCTTCTCTTCGTACTTGAGTGGAGTGTCAGCAGCAGTTGATGCTTGAAGCATT
The DNA here is from genome assembly GCF_921293095.1 of Ischnura elegans. Taxonomy (NCBI): domain Eukaryota; kingdom Metazoa; phylum Arthropoda; class Insecta; order Odonata; family Coenagrionidae; genus Ischnura; species Ischnura elegans. Next base: position 82,245,941 of record NC_060250.1, read on the forward strand.
ATCCTCAACGAGGTGAGTCGTTGCAGAGGAGCCAGCACCAGTTCCCTCTTTCCATTACCAGTTGATGCAGCCCACAAGGCATCTGGGTGGACCTCGCTGCATGAAATTTGAGGAGAAAATTTCATCACATCCCCAGATCATGAAAACGTCAAGCAGCTACATAATTTTATTCCAAAGGTATGAGCCTTTCTTCTCATAATGTCTGTCAATCAATCCTATTTTTTAAAAGCTGCTCTAACAGGAAGATCTTATTGCATTATTTCCCAGATTGCACAATCAGTTTGTTCATTCCAGTGGTAGGTAAAAAATAGCAACCGTTTACACGTTATTTCAACACAAGTTTTCATCTCGCAAGCTCAATTTACAATGCAGATACAGTACACCTATGCTATGATACTTATTATATTTTCGAAGGAGATTTTCCACAAGTTCTGTTTTGAGGAAAAGTAAGTATTGTGATGCAATCGATAGCTCTCCGCAAGTAGGGAAGTAAACTGTCTTCCCAAAGCAATGACCTTAATCTGGCCTTACTGAGGCCATGTATGAAATGGAAAAAATGCAATTATCAGGTTCAGGCGGCACAAACTGGTGTATTCAGTAGAGCCAGTGAGACTGATGATTATTGATCTGCAATTTTATGAAATTAAGTCGGTTAACTCACAGGGCTCTTTGAATGATGAGTCTTATTTCTTCAATGTGTCCACTGTAAGACATGTATGGTGTCCTCATCTCAGGGATGGCCTGAGCAAAGAATCCATGGGATCCAGTAAGAGTGGGCCGCTTCTCCCACAGTGATTCCAATTTTGCCAGAATACTGTCAGACTGTGATTTCACTGAAAATTGAGAATCCTATTTAAACAAATGTGGGAAATATAACATGAAAGTCTCCTAATCAATTTCAATGAAATTAGTAATATAACCTTACAGTTCTACTTGTTTGAAGTCTTTTTACTTGGCTGCAACACAAAATTCACAAACCTCCTGTTAAAATTCTTCCATTCTAACATATTCAATAAAATTTTCACTCGTGACACGGTTTCATTAGTTTCAGTTAAATATGTGGATAATTTATCGGAAATTAGTATGTGAATAAAAAATGACTCAGCAAAAATATTTTAACATCATCATCATCACCATAGATAATCTAGCCTTACGGTAAAAGAAGGCATGCATGAAATATTTTGGTAATCACGTTAGTTGTTTCCCCTTCTTCAGTTGACTAAAATTGTATTCATCTTCATTTTATCCAAGAGTAGAGTTCTTTTACTCCCTCTACCTTGCTTACCCAATTACGTACCATCCTTCTATATTAGTTTTCAGCATCCCCTTTATCCTTAGTATATATGTATGTATGTAGTACTATCATTTTCAATAGTATGTAGACACCCACAAGATCCATTTTATTGATGGGGCAGGGTGAGTGAAAACTTCAAGGGTTGGCACTTAAGGCAAGCTGCATCCTCTGCCTTTACATTACCAAGAGCTGACGAAGATGTATGCGGATGCGATAGGACTAGCGAAATAGGAGTCAAACTCCAGGGGCAAAAGCCCTTGAGTACTAACATCTTTATGTACCCAATTTCATTATATCCTCTAGAAGTTTCTCTCCGTACCCATAATGTTTATGACTTCCTTGTTAAGGATTAACATCAATGAGTGTGAAAATACCCTTTAAATTGTGAATCAATTGACTTATGTGGTGTCTTACTCCGTTGTATGTCTGAGAAGACAGCTCGTCGGAGGAAGAGAGGTGAGGGATCATTGGTCCATTGCACGACAATTCTCTTCCCCAGCTGACACAGGTTGTTCAGCTCTTCATTGTATTCTGCCTCAGAAGCTGCCAATTGGAAAGTGATCTTGGCCACATTGATTGTAGTCTCCTCCAGCGATTCTGCAGGAACAAAGAAAAAATTTAAATGGAGGAGAAACATAGTGTCATTCGGCCATTGTTTTTTATAATGTTACCTGATTCAGGTAAAATTAATTTTTCCTAGAGATCACATTGGAGCTTACATTTTTCCCCAAACATTTATTTCTGCATTCCTATTTTAGAATACCACAAAATCCTGACATCATAGCATGAGCCTGTGGTCGGCTGAATTCAGGTCACTGGACTAGAAAGGGATTGCATAGCATCTACAGTAGGTATCTTTCCTCTAGTATACAATGGTAACACACAATGGGTTATTTGTTTTATTTCTCTTATGGATATCGGCACCTTTAAGATGGCTACATTTCTCTTGTTGGAGAATGTGGGTCCTGGCACCTACTCTAATTAGGGAAAGCATTATTGCAAAGGCTGAAACAAAAAGTAGGAATAGATTACAAAAATCCACGCTTTCTTTCCTTTTCCATGAAAAAAATATGTTTTCATTTTTAGGAAACAAAATCACTGCCCAAGTATTTACTCACCATATTCTCCATCACCCACACAAAAATGATGCAGAAAAAAGTAGAAAGACAAAGTTTACATTGATAGCCCACCAGGGAGTCTACCTGTAAAGTAGGCAGCAAGTCTGCTAGTATTCCGTTAAGGTATTTCTTTAATGCTTAAGGTTTTTCTCAAGTAAAATCAGTAACTAACAGGTTTTGAGTATGATAATTTGTGAAACCTAATATGTGCTTTGTTGGAAGACCCAGGGACAGTACCCACCTGGAAGTCCCATGGAAGTCACTTCTGGAAGTGTTTCCCAAGGGGGTAGTTCCCTGTGTCCACTGGGCCCATAGCTGGATGACATGACAATCTCCCGAAGGCTACGGTTCTTCAACGGAGGCATAGTAGGGACTTTCTCCACAGGCTTATTTTCTGTCACTGTCTGCAAATTAGGAGTTAAAGATAGGAGAAAAGGAAATTAATTAAATATTCATTTAAATAGATACATTGTGCATATTCCTGGGATGGGTATAATGCTGCCCTCAATTTCTCCCCATTCCAAAACAATTGTTATGCTTGGTTCTTATTTTCCCCTAATACTTTTAGACCTGCAACAAGCAGCCATAGTTGTGGCTTGGTCTCAAATGAGGCAGGCAAAACAAGGAATCAGATTCACAGAGGAGAGTTTGATGGACACATTCTCAGGAACTGGGAAAAGGGTTTATAAAGAAGAGAATGCTAATGGAAGGTAAAGGTTAAAAGCTCCTAGAGTGCCACTTGTCAACTCCAAGAGTCAAAAAATGATTCTTGGAGGCATTTTGTCATGTCCCGACTTCATAGTGGACAAAACAGAAATTGAGAAATCAACCCAAGTGGCTAGATTGATTCTCGAAGAAGGGTTATGAGGTACCTAAGGATTGAAATCCAAGTGATACTAGTGGGAAGACACTTTATTGACAAAGAACACAGTGCCCTAAAGAACATAACCTTTGGTCAGCGAGCAAAGGTCTCACCCCTGATTCAATTAATTTGGACGCTTATAATTGATTCCAGAAGGGAAGCGGTGCATCTGCCATGGGGGATGGGGAAAAGGAGAAGGGTTTCTCACTTAAAAGGGCTATATTGTGAGGAATCCTCTTGATTTTGCATACAGCTTCTTAGCTTCTAACTAAAAATGCACTCTAGAGTGATGAGGAAATTAGTGAATTTTATTCCTAATCCAATCGCGGGAGATGGCCCCTTGACGTTTCCACCTTTACCTTTTAAGCAGCTGCATATCTCTAAGATAGTGAAGGCTCATGAACAATTGGAATGCCCTCAGACACCCATCTCCTAGTCATTATGAACAACGATTTTTCAAAGTTTATTATAAAATGTAACTGATAACTTAAGGCTTGACTATGTGAAACCTCTCCATATTGGAAATAAAGGAATAAAACTATGTAAGGTTCACTTGTATATTTAAATAGGCGCAACCCTGGTTTCGTAACATTTTGTAACAGGTCGTACCAATTTAAATATGCAAGTGAACCTTACAAAGTTTCATTTGATTATTTATAATAAAAATCAAATTATTTCACTGTTTAAAGTAAGTTTACATGGAGCATTTTGTGAATAAACCCATCTGATCTTCCCTCCAAGATTGGAATTCCCTCTTCCCTAATAAGACCTACTCTCTTCCATTCTATCTACATTCTATTCTCAGGCAGTTTTAGGGAGGGTAACAAGTCATTACCCTGCCCCCCAAATTTTAGGGGTGGATATAGGGGGTGGGCCACAGGAGTCATGACCCCCCTAAATTTTCTCAAAATTAAAAAAAAAAATTTATTGGTTTAATAGTTTTTTATCCTTAAATGTCAAAAAATTCTCAATTTCATCTGTTTTTGAGAATAAAAATGAAGTTATATACTCCAAAATGTGTTAAGAATAGTTATTTTTTAAAATTGTACATTGGAGAACGCTCATCCTTCCCGGGGCCTATTCCATACTCCCCTGTCATGACACCCCGCAAATTTGATGCTAAATCCGCCCCTGAATGGAATAAAATCCATGCAGACTCTTTGTCTTCTCTGTATATCATTTAAAGGTTTCCATCATTCTAATGTATTCAAACCCAAAATAGCGAGTCACATAATAAGAGCAACAGAAGCTGAGGGCGAAGGAACTCAACTTCACTCTTCATTCCCATCGAAGTGCATTGAATGACCTTATGCAAGTACCAGAATAGCATGCTAATTTTCGACAACTAGGTACCTACCACTTCGAACTGCTGTACTTAAAACTAAGAAGATATGCCCTATGGTACTGACAGCCGGAATTAAACCATCATACATGTAGCTCCCTTACCCTTGCCGACCTCCAGTGCCAGTGGCATTGCCTGGTGGGGTCCGGACCCCCCAGAAATAAAAAAATAGGATTAATTTTCTTCATCATAAAAGAAAACAAAAATATAGAAAAATCGTAAATTTACATAAGATTTTTTTGAAAAATCAAGTTTTTTCGATAACGAAAAGTGTTAAAATTAGTTTCTTAAAAAAAAACTCTACATAGTGCCCTGTTTTTCCAAAATTTTTCCCGGACCCCCCTGGTTTTGGACCCCCCGAAAGAAATCTGGCTATTCCACTGTCCAGGGCAATGTACGACCTCAGCAGACCCTGAAACTCTAGCCGCCCAAACAACAGAACTTCTCCGGGAATCCACCGCCCTCCTCACGAACAGCTTCCAATGTCCCGCCCCCTTGGAGTGAGGCCGACATACCTCCTTGCCAGATTTTCCAGCCCTCCCGCCCGAAGCGCATGATGCACCGACCGACGGCTCAGGGCCGTAGTCAGTCCTCTGGAGCAGCCGGGGAAAATTTTCGCCTGACCTGAGAGTCTTGGGATTGAATTATTTTTCTAGAGCGTCACCTCAAAAGTTTAATTTTTCATAGCGCCCGTTTTCTTTACTTTTCACTTCAATTTTTCAAAATAAACAACTTGATCTGCAAGCATTTTACAGTTTTATTCAATATAACCTCATCCCCCCCCCACCCCCCAGTAATGTATACTTGTTGCCCGACCTGACGACCTGTATGCCCCCCTGGATAATAATCTTGGCGACGGTCCTGCGGCGGCATCACTGATCGAGAGCATGATGCTGTAGTAAAATAGCCTTTTCATATCACTTTACTTATTTAGCACTTTATTTATTCATGTACCACCGAAAACAGCATCATTGGCTTTTTAAATCGGGGCTTTTAACTTAGCTATCAAACGTACACGAATATCCATGCGCCGGATGGGGGGGGGGGGGGCTATCCAGGTGGGACTCGAACCCGCGATCTTTTGTGTGGCAGACAAGGACTCTACCCCGCCGCCACTCTAAGGTCTTTCCTCCAACTCTTCTAGGTTTTTCTCCATTCCAATTGTTGCTGAAAATGCCATAAACTTAATATGTAAGCTCATGGTTGCAGGAATAATTTGAACCATCAGTTTTAGAATAACATCGCTGTCTAACATACTTGGAAACCGAAAATCTCTCAAGGCATCAGAATGTCTATGCGAAGGTCGACTGCTATGATTAGAAAAGGAGGCCAGCTAGTCGTATGTTTACCGAGGAAAACCTTTGAATAGGCTGAGCAATGTCACAAAACAGACGGCGTATGTGGAAACCTAGAAGTTAAGGTCAAGGGTACGAGCGTTACGCAAACCGATCATTGCAATGTCTTCTCTGGCGAGATGCGGAAATGTTGAAAGTGACTGTGCTATGGAGAGAGTCATAGCGTAACTGTTATTATTCTTTGTTGCAGTTTCTTGGTTGATTTGCCAGCCTCGCTTCCGTGAACTTGATTTGAACTCGCTCAGCAGGTAACACGTTTAATGGTAAATATAGGAGTGGCAGAAAACTGAAGAATATCTTCGAGGAGTTTCGAGACATTAAATTCTCGGGGGATTATGGAACCTCCTGTTGCAAACGCTTTTTCGGTTGGCATCTTAAGTTTAAAAAAAAACGAGAAAATACCTAAATTCTGTGCATATAAGAATATCATTCACCAAAACTTGTTTCTCGAGTGGAATTACGGGAATCGAATGAGCAGATGAAGCGAGAAACGAGGTGGTTTTCCTCGTAGGGGGAAAGGTGCTTTGAAACACTAAACGCCATACATATGCCATATAAACGCCATATGTATTAAATAAATAAATAAATAAATAAACTTTATTGGCTCTAGGAATCCTTTCCTTTGGAGCCTAAATAAATACATAATAATAAACACTCAGACTGAGAAGGTTAACATAAAAAAAGAAGAAATCATCAAACACTAAACCAACCAACTCAAACAACCACCTTTATACAGATTTCCAATAACATGAAACAAAATCAAAAACCATACAAAAAACATACAAACCAAAAATTGCAAGTTGCAGACGCTTATATAAATTCAGTTATCATAAAAATAAAAAGAAAACAAAGACTTTTTGAAATTATTGAATCCTGAGATATTTTTTAATTCTTGGGGAATCGAATTCCATACATGGCATGAATTAATATAAAATGAATTTTGATACATCGTTGTTTTATGAATAGGTACAATTAATTTATTTTTATTTCTTGTTAATCTTGTTAATCTTGTTTTTGTATTGTCTTCTCTCCTTAGACGCAGCGATTATTTCAGGAAAAAATTGGTGGAGAAGAGGAAAAATGCACTGAGGAAGACCAAAAGATAATAATTCACTCTGGGAAAATCACTAAGAGTAACTCCAGAGAAAAGAACTATTGGGCAATCATTGGGGCTAATGCGGGACACAAAAACGTGAGGGCTGCGTAAAACCAAGCCTATAGGATCATGTGCGTATTCAGGATCAAATTTTGGGGGGGGGATGACTTGGGTTTGGGGAGAATCGCATACCCCCCTGAAGAGAGGGGCGTTTTTACAGTAGGGAGTATTACGCTCTAAGATAAATGCAACTCAAGCTTTTCTCTCAATTGGTATATGCAGCCATTCATTTGCATATACACTCCCTTTCCTCATTTACAAGTATACAAAAACTAATAAAAATCTAAATTTTTTTGATAAAATTTTGAGGGGTCATGACTCCTGTAGCCCACCCCACTAAATCCGCCCCTGTCTAGGATTGCAACTGTAGTATCTGTATGAGGAAGATACTACGTTTAGATTACTTGTTATTATACCAAAAATTACCATTACTCGTTCCCGGGTGTCTTAATTGGAATTGCGAATATTTATTATCTTTTAAAAGTTGTGAGCATTAGCACTAGCAATATGTAAGGATTTGTCGCACAAGTGAGTGTATAAATAGCATTTTGGTTCTCGGCGGAAGTCTTTCGTAACCACTGACAGGAAGTCCGTCTTCCACGAAGCTGTTTCGTTACTTCCTCCGACTTTGATTCAACACTATCAGGCGTCAACAGAGTTACCTACATTGAAGACTACAGAAAAGAGAGATTTCGTAATATTCATAGCCGCAATGCCTTATATCAGACTTAAGTTACGACTATTATATTCATTATCAGATTTCTTTGATGGTGAGGGCAGGGCAGTAGAAAACAAAACTGGAAATACCTTATTTGCGCAAAATACACATAATTAGTCGTTTTTGCCAAGTTCCTTCTATTTATCTGCCTGAATGAGGGCAATGAAAAGCCAAGATACCAGTATATCACAACCACAAGTAAGTATATGACACCTCGACAGCTATCTATCTGAATCGGATGCTCCTCTCCGTATCTGATGCTGATTCAATCAGTTCCTGGCATTCTCTTCCTAAAGAATCTCGAAAGAAGAACGGAATAGATGTACCTTTCAGAGGATTTAGATTACTTTATCTCTTCCACATAGATAATATAAATATTCTCCAATAAAAAATGGGTCGCCCAAAAATGTAATCCGTGTTTCACAAAATAGACTCTGAGAATTTGTCATAGTAATGAAGAAATTCTTAACATAGGGACTTCTCATTTTTATATTGAAAAAGTGCGTTTTTAAGCGCCCATCATCAAAGATAGACCGCAAAAATGTCTCGTAATGTTACTTTATAAATGAATATTTAGGCTGTATGTATTATGATCGCAAAAATGACATGTAAATTTCCATTCTAATTTTCACCTTGATTATTGTAATAATTTTCCGAAACTGTAGTGATGGGAATGAAATTTAATGTGTAAATTTACAAGATGTTTTTTTTTATTGGTCGCGCATTTCTACGAGTGCCTACACTCCAGTACAGCAGAAATACGGGGATATAAGGGTAAAAAAGAGAATCCCTATTCATGGAATAACTGTATTATTTAATATTATACCTGAATTAAAAATTAATCTAATAAATACTTGCAACAGTAACTAATAAGATCTATATTAGGTAATTTATTTTGGGTATATTTAATGTTAGTTCGAATTAATTTGTTGTCCTAAGCCCGGGGGAATCAACGTGTGTATTAGAGAATTTTTATGTGTATGCCAGTCTTTTTAAAAATATATATTCGTGAAATTGCTAAAGTTTGGATGTTCGTATAAAAGACTCACCTTTTCCGCCGGTTGTGTTTCCGCGGCCTTTTTCTTGTTCTGCTGGGAAGGAACAGCTGAAAAACGGAAATACAAAAGTATTAGAACAGTATCTTTTACCTTACTGTAATCATCGTTGGCATAAGCCTATCTGTGGGTGAGTTTGCAATAACCCATGTGATTTGTTTAGTTTCCGTGTAATTGGTTCCGAATTCCATTTTTTTTGGTGCTCCTATTGAAGCTTTGTATTTGATGTTCCTCGATAAATGGAAGCTATGAATAATTGATTCCAAATTAAATTCCAGGTTTCGCGGTTGGTAGCTCGCGCCGCCCCGATGAAGACGCGAGGCTCTACTTCCCGATCTTTCCGAACCTACCCTCGGGAGATGAGATGAAGGAGACAGATCTATGTTAAAAACGAGGATATCTGCCTAGGATTGGGAGAAAAAACGTAAATGTGGATCACCACACGCCAGAGAAGGACCAGGTGGATGAGACATACCACAAGGCACAGTGATTACGAGAGAGATAAACAGAGGTAAAAAAAATGATGGAAAAGTCCCCAAGGAAGGCCAAGTGATTATCCGAGAACCAAAGGTACTTACTTGGGAAAGGGTTAAATGCACGCCTTCGGTGTCAATATATACCGTAAAATCTACTTCCGACCACTGACCCACACAAATGTTTGAAGTGAACGAGACGAGATAGCACAAATAGTCATAGAATCTACCCCCTCTATAATCGTCTGAAAACCTATAAAAACTGTCGAAACACAAAATTTTCTATCTAATACAGTGTTGCCAACTGCCTCTTTTCCTATACTTTTTGGAGGTATCGTATTTGGGGGTCAAAAAATCGATGGTAATGAGGTATTTGAACTTCGCGGATAAACTTATCGATGGCACCAAAGTCATTTTAGCAGCCATTAGTCCATATCTTGTTACAGTTAGAAAGCCTGGAAGCCAATAACTGTTAGGTATTCACAGGATCCAACTTAAGTAGGTTCACCGAGAGAAAAAAAGATCCTTAAGGAACTAACGGCAGACAAAAATTGTAAGAACTAGCATACCAGGGGGGTTTGGACAGAGGCGGATTCAGCATCAAATTTGGGGGGGGGGGTAATAACATGGGTACGGTGAGCTTGCAATACCTCCCGGGAGAGATGGATGGGCGTTCTCCCAGGTACATTTAAAAAATACCCATCTTTTACGCATTGGAGCCTAAAATTTCGTTTTTATTCTTAAAAACAGAAAAATTTGAACAATTTTTTTACATTTAAGGATACAAAAACTATATCATCATCATCATTATCACTGGTCAACAATCCTAGGATTGGTTTGACGCAGCTCTCCACTCAGTTCTCCTATCAGCTAATCTTTTCACACCTACGTATTTCTTCTCTTTCACATCTCTCTTTACTTGTTCCATATATTTTGTTCGGGGTCTTCCTTTTCCATTCTTGCCTTCCACTTGTCCTTCGACGATTGTCTTCATCAGACCATCGTATCTCAAGATGTGGCCTATAAGGTTGTTCCGTCTTCTTATCAAGGTTTTCATGAGGCTTCTCTTCTCTCCTACCCTTCTTAGGACTTCCTCGTTACTAAGTCGGTCGATCCATTTGATTTTCATCATTCTTCTGTAGCACCACATTTCAAAGGCCTCTATCCTTGCCAAATAAAAATTAAAAATGTTTGATAAAATTTGGGGGGGTTTATGACCCCTGTGACCTCGCTCCTGGATCCGCCACAGGGTCTGCGGCTTACATAAAAGGTGCTCCTCAGAGCTCCCTCCCCCCAGCGAGAGAAAGCGAGTACGCATCATAGGATTGCAGTGGTATGAATGAATGAGATGAAGAACCACCCAATTCATGATTGTAGCCGGTGATGTATTTCAAGGAGATGGATGGGGGAAGGAAAGTTCTAATGCAGGCCACCGTCAGGGGCGGATTTAAGGGGGTGAGCCACAGTAGTCATGACCCCCCCTAAATTTTATCAACATTTTTTAATTTTTCTAGTTTAATAGTTTTTGCACCCTTGTAAAGAAAGGATGTATGGAAATAAATGGATGCAAGTCCCAAACGTGAGAGAGGTTTGAGTTGAATTTATAGTAGAGCGTAGCACTCCCTATTATGAGGACGCCCCTCTCTCCCGGGCGGTATTCCATACTCCCCGGACTAAGTTCATGAAACCCCCCCCCCCCCTCCAAATTTGAGGCTGAATCCGCCGCCAGTCACTGTACCCTTTAAATACCTAAAGGGAACTAATTATATGGGCGCATAGACCACTTCATTGAGAGATTTACGTAATATTATCTATTCCACATACTTTCACAGACAAAATACTAAAGTTTTTATACTATTTATCATGCGCTAAATAACGTAGAGTTCAGGCGGTCGCAACAATATTTTTTGAAAAAGCTTACAAATTTTGGGAGGACGTTTAACTTCTTACAGCACTTTCTCATGTGTTTGACAACATGAGAAGGCAACTAACAAATATTTTTCTTGGGATGCATGTTTCTCTCGCGAGTCGTGAAAACCTTAAGAAGAAGACAAAACAACCTAATCGGCCATATCTTGAGACATGATTGCCTAATGGAGATAATCGTCCAGGGACAAGTGACAGGCAAGAACGTGAAAGGAAGACCACGGATAATATTATATGGAACAGGTAAAGAAGGATGAGAAAGAGATGAAAAACGAAGGCGTGAAAAAATTAGCTGACAGGATAATTGAGTGGAGAGCTGCGTCAAACCAATCTTAGGATTCTGGTGATGCCTTTCGGGAATTCCACGAGGTTATATCTGTTTATACCACAAACGCTTCCAATTAGCGATTCGTGGAATCCCATTTGAAGGAAATTAAAATAAACGATTGAACTACTCCTTTGTATAAAAATTTTCAGGATCCTTGCGGCCAATCGGAAGTCACAAGAGTAACCTGATTGTTGTGGTGACTGTTCATGGATACATTTTAACGGCTTAAATGAAGTCAATTCGTTTTCACAGTGTGCAGCATGTAGATGGACTGAAACAAGGGCCTATCCGGAATCAAAATTAGTAGGGAGGGGGGGGCTAGCCGTGGTTGTTCAAGTTGTATCATGGGAAAGGTGAATGAAACCAACATTTCAAGAAAACTGTAACAGCGCTTTATTAGTTTTTAAAATTATTTGCTCGAAAAAAATTATTTTAGTTTCATATCTAATACTAGATAATATCATTTTTCGTGGGATTAAAGAAAATGTGTTGAAACCTTTCGTTTCTATCCAGTCCTGAGTTTCCTTAAAGACTTTTGCTATTTTTGCTTCTAGGGGGTAGCAGCCAGGGGCGCAGCTAGGAATTAAGGCTAGGGGGGGTTTCAGGCGCAACTAATACCTTACTACTAATACTAAGGCCTTAGGGTATTGCATACCCGCCAGGGTAAGCGGGAGGTGCGGAAGCCCTCCGACGGAAAAAATTTAAGATAAATGGTTCAAAATGGTGATTTTTGCGGCCTTCTGAGGGATATTTTATTAATCCTCACACTATTCTATAAGCAATATTAATCATATTATGTAAAATAGATTTAACTTAAAAATTTGTATGAGCTCTGGGGGGGTTTTTATCCCCCAGAACTCCCCCTCGCTGCGCCACTGGTAGCAGCTGCCCCCTCCTACCCCTCGCCGGGTACGACCATGACTTACACGCCGCAAACTTAATGTATACTATAAATTGTAGACTAGTGATGTTGCATGTTATTTTTTCTCTCACCTTGGCTGTGTCTGAAGAGGGCGCTGGCTCGCCTCTTCTCCGCCCACATCTTTTTCGACTCGCCCATCGCCTTCTCCCACGAGGCCAGCGCTTCCTCCTCCTCCTCCGCGCTCTCCGCCGCCTTCTCGTCCCTCGGGATCTGAAGCCGGAACTCCCGGTCCGAGCCCCGCATCCTCACCGTCAGCACCCGAGCCCCTGGCGGCCACTCCAGCACCGTGTTCATGAGCGGCAGGGAACCCTCGTACGTAAGGTCATCGGGAAATCTATGCGACCAGATAATGTTTCTTAACTTTCCTCCGCGCACTGCTGGTACGTAATACCTCTCAGCGCTAGTGTGTCTGAGGTATGATATGCGTAGACAAGTGGCTTTTAGATAGACATTCATCAATTATTTTTTAAACAATTTTTCTCGAATTTCCCTGTAGGCTTCCGCGGAGATTTTGACTGTAGACAGTGATTCTTCCGGGTCATCTTCCGCGTTTATCCATCTTTTGGACAATATATCGACCTTCAGTGGACTTGAGGAAGCCAACTGGAACGTTGGCGAAATATTGCCAAAAAAATGTATGAACGCGAAGGAAAACCGGAAGATTCACTGCCTGCGATTTTTCTGAAGGTGGTAAAAATAGACTTTCATTGAAGAGCCACCTGATTATCATATTTTAAATTTATCTAATAACTACGGGAGGAGGCCCTTTTGTCCGTCTCTTGGAGAGAGTACACCTATTCTGCTTGGCGTTGAGCTTATTTTGGCATGATAGAGAGATATGACATTCATTGCGAAAATTACGTTGCTTAAGCACAAACTTCATCATTTCTAACCGACCCGAGTTTCAAACACAGGTGCTATCATGTGGGTTTAAATTTTTCTCAGGTGGACGGATTAAATATGAAGACAAAGTTGGATGGGCAGAATGAAGTTGGGTTGGGCTTGAAAGTTGCTTCAACAGCCATGCCCAAATTATTTCATGCAAATGCCCTTTAAATTAACGCTTATTATGACTCAGTCAGAGCTTTATGCTTCCATACTTATTTCTTTTATCGTAATAAATATTAATATAAAAGTAATAACGACAAGTTAAACAATAAGCCAAAAGTGATAAGGACACTTCATTGAAATTAATTAGTACATATTAGTTTCCTGGCCTCTGTAACATTGTCTCACACCTTCTCTGATCAACTCGATTTGATAGACAAACGCCATTATCTTAGCAGGAATATTTCTCGGGTTTCCCACCGGGTGTCGTATCGGGTTGTAGTTCCCAACGTTTCCATGACTAAGTCCGTCATCGTCATCAGGGGTTAATGAGTTGATGACGACGATGACGGACTTAGTCATGGAAACGTTGGGAACTACAACCCGATACGACACCCGGTGGGAAACCCGAGAAATATTCCTGCAGAGCATACGCCAGGAAAAACTCAGATTCTACGCCATTATCTTAGAGATAACTTCGAGATTCGAAAAAGTGAATTCTGAAACCATTGCATCTTTTGAGTGATCAATAATCATGGTAATAAATAGCCCTGTAATTACATTTATAATTATCAAAATTCTTCAGGAGAAGCCAATTTAAGTGGAAAAAGGCTTATTTTTATTACTATGTAATATACCTACCATGACGTGAGCTTTACAAATGTCTGAAACCAGAAAACATCAGTTTCTGTTTTGACTTTAGAGCTTAGCGTTACAAATGTCAATTGCAGAACTATTTTTCATTCAATTTCAATTTCGTTAAATTGCGATGCTGATTCTGGTTTTCCGCTTTGGCTCAGTTCAACGGTCATGGAGATGAAGCTGCTGCGGATGAATACAATGCTGAGAACAATCGCAGAATCTGAAGATATTTTGGATATGCGTTGCTCTCCGAGTTTGCTCCAGGCATTCACCGTTTTTTGCAAGGAGCTACCAGGAAAACAAACCGGGTGTTTCGCGGTTAAGGTTGGTGCGTAATCTCATAGCCATTTTCACCACCACTATTGTTCTGTATGACAATTCTCTCTTATTATTTCTTTGCCATGGTTGAAAAGTCCAGATTTTGACGAAATCAATTGCTATTCACGTTGAAAAATTATATATAGAGTGACGATAAAAAATTTATTTAAAAGTATTTTAATAACACACGAAGTTAAAAATTTGTCAAACAATGGGAGATATTACAATCGATCGTGGTTAACTATTTCCAGTGAGATAAAAAGTAGATAATTCGTTTTTTTCGAATTTTTAGCCCAACCAAAGCAAATTTTAATGGATAAAATTTGCTGGTGTCCATTCTCTCATAATCTATCTAAATGGACATCCATTTTTTTCTGCTCATCCATTAGAAGTCACCCGGAAGGACAAGAGTTATCCAATCTAGTTAAATACCATAATTTTATCAAGTATTGTTTGTCCGATCATGTTTTCTGCGCTCAAATCACAGTCATTTCTGGCCACTATTTGAATCCGCCACTGGTATATGATTTCATGCATTCGTGCGAGTTGATATGTTTACATAGTAGGTGTAGTTTGGAAGGTGGTTGTGTTCTCCCACCCTACACTGATGGGTACTTTAATACATGTGAAAACTTTATAGGTTTGTGTCATAAAATCAAAACTAAACTTTGAAAAAGGCTAAGTTATTATTTTCTAGGACGAAAACTACGAAAATTTGATGGGAGTGATATAATCTAGGCTTGCGGCGTGATATAACAATCGGTTGAGAGATGTGATACATCAGATTGCCGTTAAGTATTTGAAGAAACATGATGCTTTGGCTCCAATCATTTTAATACTTCATAATTCATCTAAAATGTATATTTCCCCTGGTCACCAACGCTCTCTCCTTTGTATCTAAGCTATAGATTAGAACCTATCCTTGCCGAGATGCATCTTGTTACAATACACAACACTTATATAAAATGCTGAAATGACATAAAATATTTCCCAACTAGAGGGGAAAACATGGCTCTCCGAGACGATATAGGTCAGACTAGGCACACAACGTCTCTTTACATGAAAAATATTTCTCTCTTGCCTACTAAAACATAAAAGAATGAAAAATGGGAACAAATATTCTGGATTAAAACCTAAAAAAAATTCCTCCCCGGCGGGGAATCGAACCCCGGTCTCCCGCGTGACAGGCGGGGATACTGACCACTATACTACCGAGGATGTTGAAAGCATACGTTATTTTAGCGAAACCAACTTATCTTGCGAGATAATAATAAGCCTACCCGTTCCCCGCCGCGAAGTTGAGTCACCGTCAGGAGAGAGGAGGGGAAGGCGAAGCGTCAGAGTCGTTCGATCTATCAATTGTTTGAAGTTCGAGATACCGGTGGAACAACAAGTCGATATAAATCGACCTTACATAGCATCCATAGCATGCTACCGCCCAAGGGGACTGCATAGAGGAGGCCCAATTCCATTTCAAAGAAGGCTGATTTCTGTTGCCACTTCGATCGCATTTAAATCGGCTTTCAAAAATGTCCGCGGCGCGGTGATGAGCGCAATGCGATCCTCTTTTTTCCAATATTTTGCAGTACAGTCTTTGCAAATGCAAGGAATTGTATTGAAAGGTTATGAATTCGATAAATCACATGATCACGAATGTAAATTTCGTTTAATACCCCTAAATATGCCTTATTACCCTATGAAAATCGGTTCAATTTGCCCGTCAGCGACTCGAGTGGCGATTTCTGTAACCCCATTCCCATAAAGCACAAGCGACGCGAAACCCGGATAAAATCGTAATAAAACACGTGTAAAAACTCGTGTATATTCCGGCGAGACACACACGGTGCTACCAAGAACTCATAGTCCAACATGTCTGCTACCATGGCCCTTATCTATATTCTATAAAGCCCCCTAACGACCACTCACTCATTCATTCATTCACTCACTCATACTCGAGCAAAGCGAGTATACCGTATATAAGGGCCATGTCTGCTACCATCAGCATCACGATATATCATGAATATCACGAAAAACATTTTCTTCATTTATTGTAAAGAGTATTCTCCGCCAACATTAAATACGCCCATCGATTAACATCTGAAACAATATTTATCAAGGAGCAAATTTTTGAAAGGACGATCCAGTCATTTGATGAAGTCACGGACGTATTTAAATAAATATATTTTTTAAATTATACATTTGCGTATCTGGAAGTACGCAAGCAATTTAAATAACACAAACATAATGGCAGGAATGGATTTTATTCCAAAAGTATAGCAGAATGTGCGTTTGAATGCAGAATACTTCTATACACGCGTTCTATTATGATAATACCCGAGTTTTATTTTTACACCGTATTTCCACCAAAAATACACGTGTAAATGAGTTTTCGGTGCTGTCTGGGATTTTAATACGCGGTGGGGGATAACACATTTAGAGGACAACCTGAGGATCCTCTTTTGTAATATTCATTCTTCCGTCCATCTCTGTCCCTGGTTTTTCCTTCCCCTCTCGTAACGTGACTCACCTTCGCGGCGGAAATTGTATTGGCGTACTATTAACTCCGAAGATTAGTTACTTTCACTAAAAAATCTTTACAAATCAACATCCTCGGTAGTAAGGTGATCAGTATCCCCGCCTGTCACGTGGGAGACAGGGGTTCGATTCCCCGCCGGGGAGAATTTTTTTTTGCTATTTTAGGTTCTACTCCAGATTACTCACTACCGTTTTCCACCAGAATACTTACTACCATTTTAGTTTTTAGTGAACTAGAGATAATATTTTTCATGTGAAGACGCCTTGTGTGCCAAGTCAAGTAAATTTTAGCCTAAAATTCTAGGAGAACATTTCAACATGCTATTTAAGAATAGGAAGAAGAATCATTTATTCGGGTTGATATGAAATGATAATAACGTTTCGAGCGTCACGGAACGTTTAGCAAACCAGTCACTCATAAGATTGATCTCTGAAATTATTGATGCATTCTGAATGTGTCCCCTTCCTTATTTCATGTAAATTTACTTTTTATTTGGAAAATGTTTAAGGCTTTCCCTGTATTTTTATTTTACCCGTGGATCATGTAGCGTTAATCCCAAAAAAGCAAATCGAAACATTTCGCCTTTTTTATACCACCGTCATGTAAGATTTTCTTTCTTCCCCTAGCAAGCAAATTAATTTTCTGGGTTCACCCTTAATTCACTATACTATTTATTATCGTTTCTAACCCTTCCCTTTCCTTTTCCCAGGTCCTAATGGTAAAAGCTCCATGTCTATTCTTGTTTCCTCTCATTATAAAAACCCTAAGTAGGAGAGATACAACACCACGCGCCGTATCAGAGTCTTAATTAATTTTTATTTTCGTCTTTCTCTTGGAGCCCTCTTGTAATTTCCCCTCTGCTTCCCATTTAATGTTAACGTTTGGATCCCTCTTTTCAGGGACCCGATTGTCCTAAGAACGGCTACTCGACAACAACACTCCCTTTCACCCTTTATATGAGTACATGTGTCTTTCTCTCGAGTTTTGGTCCAAAATGAAGCAAATTTCTTTCGCTGTCTCACTTCCGCAAAGTTCTTGCTTTCTTCGGGGCTCCGAATTTTAACTACCCTGACAAACACGACGAAACTTCAATAATTATTAAGTGCAATTGATTTTATTTGTGGCATTTAGTGCAGTCAGTCGGGAGTTCCAGGGGATATGAAAGAAAATGTAAATGGTTTGGAATATATTTCAGCAAATTTTAAACAGCAACACAATAGTCTACTGAGTGTATTTTGAATGTTACCGGTTCTAAAAATTTCCGTAAATCAGCTTATAGATATCTGCTGCTGAGATAAGTTGGAGGTAGCTGTGAAAAGCGATAACGTTAAAACAATTGGCATTGTTTTGTTGTATTGGCATTGTTAAATTGTGCCTGAGGTTTAACAGTAGAAAACCTTCAATCAGTGAGGTTAATTGTTTCAGTATTTTCCGTAATAATGATTAATCCTGTAGGTATGCCATTTCGGCCACCAAAAAAGAGATCTTCTGAAAGCGGGAAATTCAAACATAGAAGTAAGGAAACTGTGTATCAGAACTTAAGAGTATGCTTCTCTACGAAAGTGAGGCATGGACAATGACAGCCGCGGAGAAATCAAGGGTAGAGGCCTTCGAGATGTGGTGCTACAGAAGAACTATGAGGATCAAATGGATCCACCGAGTTAGTAATGAGGAAGTCCTAAGAAGAATAGGATAGAGAAGTTCCATGAAAACATTAACAAGAAGACGAAATGACCTGGTGGGCCACATCTTGAGACATGACAGCCTAATGAAGACAATCGTCGTGGGACAAGTAGATTGTAAGAATGGAAGAGTAAGACCTCGTTCAACATATATGAATCAGGTAAAGAAGAATGTGAAAGAGAAGAAATATGTAGGTGTGAAAAGATGGCGTTGCGAGCAAGGGAGTCATGGTTCACCCCCTCGAAAATTTGGGAAGTAAGGTGAAGGACTTCCTCCAAAGAAGCAAACTCAAGATCCATACCATTTTTAATGGTATTTCCACGTACGGCCAGGGACAAAAAGCGCAGAAATGTTCGGGAGCGAGCATATTCCAGCAAAAAATAATATAATCGGGCTTCATCAATTTTTTGCTAAGCAAACTTTTCCAAGGGCCTCCTTCAGATGAACCCCCCCGAAATGCAATCCCCTCTCGTGCTCTCGATAACTTTTTCTGTTTCCGCATTTTCTTTTCTAAGTTGCATTGCGTTTTTTGTTTTAATTTTATGTTGCTATTAGTAGGTATCTGAAGCGATAAATTGGTCCAAAGCATTGTGAAGAGAAGGAAATGCCTTTCGTGATTAATTGCAGATCTATTGTCGCGTTGTTTACGTGCGTGTTTCTCAGTCAACTTAGTTCTCAGCCATGAAAACTAGGTTGACTGAGTCACTAGAGCACTGGTATGAAAAAAATAAGATTCTCAGCCATGTGGATGAAATCGGCTAACGCCAAGGTCATTATTAATGGAGGAGATGAATCAGTGGGAGTGAAATTGGACTTCTCTGTCCTCTTATCACATTGGTGACGCGCTCTGTTTAACTTGCTCTCGACTTCATTCCGATACCATCTCCAGATCCCCGCAAATAGCTTGAAGATCACTATTGAAACTCTCAGAAATTTTAAAAGAAATAAAAAAAACTAATTCTGAAGAATCAAAAGTTTGGCGTCTCACGAAATGTCTCGAAAGAAGGCATAAAATGGTCAGATATCCCGTAATGAGAGTTGAGGACTGCTTACCGATTTCAGTAAATTTTTATGGAATAATAAATAACCGAATTCAAATTACAGTTAGAAATTAATTCTCTCAAGAGCCTAAGGTAATTCACTTAGCTACTTTATCTGATATTCGGATAAGTATTTTACAGTCGAAAATGATGCATGATATCTGATTAGCTGGAGACGCGACTCTTTATGCTTGAAAAATAACTTTAGAGAGAGAGAACACCTCTTTCCAAAAGGGATATATTAAGATTAATTAAATGGGGCACCACGTACTAAATATATTCAGGGAATACATTATTGAATTCAAATCATAAATGGTTTCAAGCTGCATTTGGCTGCAAAATACGTAGCGGAAGTCTCCTGAATATGTAATTTTTGTCAAACTTTAGGAAGAACCAGGAACTATAATCACCTACCATGAGGAATGAATACCGACAACACTAACGAAGAAAAACCTTGATATTCTCTTTCGCCTTATCCACACTCCCAAGGGCAAAATCAAGAGGCATGTGGATAAAAAATTTAAACTTTGTTTTTCCACAGAATATATTTATAATTACACGACCATGGTTTCGACGCTCCGCGTCATTCTCAAGCGACAAGTACAGTACTTGTCGACTTGTACGACTGTACTTGTCGCTTGAGAATGACGCGGAGCGTCGAAACCATGGTCGTGTAATTATAAATATATTCTGTGGAAAAACAAAGTTTAAATTTTTTATCCATCATGAGTAAGTTCCACTCAGTAACGCCTCAAACCATCAAATTTATTAAGAGGCATGTGATTATTTATTATTTAATGGTTTATCCACGTTCAGCTACGGATAAAAATCGTATAAATATGCGGGAGTGAGCGTTTTCAGCTAAAAATTAAGCCCAAGTAAAATTGGACATTGCAATATTTCCACTGACAATGAGATTTATTTTGACACTACCCGTTTTGTTGCTACAAACAACATTATCAAGTGTGTAGTTTTTGTAGCAACGAAACGAGTAGTGTCAACATAAAACACAGTGTAAATATTGCAATGTCCAATTTTACTTATATTAAGAACTTCCACCACAGTGTGCCTAACATCATACAAGATATAAAAATGAAATAAATAGGCTTCTTCAGTGTTTGTTACGCAAAATTTACGAAAACAATCTCGAGGTTGCGAAAGTTATTCCTCATGGGCTTGGGTACTACGGGTTCAATTCCTTCGATATACCCAATAGTCACTGGATTCATTCGATAGCGGTCGTTACGGACGCTCCAGCGTCCGCCAGCGTGCTGGCGTAATCTTTTCAATTAAAAAGACCTTTTGAAGTCGCCCGCCTACACATAATAAGCGGAGGGAGCGAAAAAAAATTGTTTGGTTTGCAATTATCGCTCTCATACGATCAATGGAATTAAGAAAGAGAAGGTAAGCTACGATTTTACCCTACAGTTCTACACAACTCAGTCATAGTAGAGAGTTTTATGCTTCGTTCAAAAATCAGAAGGAAGATCGATATTCACTTACACACTGAGGTTGAGAATTAAAATTATAGATATAAAATCTTGAAAATTAATATTTTATTAACAATTTTATAGCTGTGCATCGGAATTGAAGGAAACTATGTCCATTTTCATAATTTTTCAGGAGAGCAGTTTTCAGATTAAAAAAAATATAACCAGTAATTACTAGAAATTAAATTACCAATGACATGGTGATAAAAATGTTTGTAAACTTGTTAACCTTCTAGTAATTAATTGTTAAATAAAATATCTTAAAACTGCTCTCTTGGAAAATTGGGAAAACAGACACTGTCCTTTACCTCCAAGGTAAAGATATTAAATCTTACTTTCTGCACACTAGAGATATCTCTGAAGTTTTTAACGCATGAATTTCCTGAAAAAATTACATATATTGCGATGATTATCAACTACGCAATGACCTCTCCTTATCGGTATTCTTATGCTCAACCCGGCGGAAACATCGCAAAACGATATTTTGTTATGTTTGGCTTCAATCTTATCATCTACACGGGATACGATTATTACGAATGCTTGAGGCGTCTCATTGATATGCTAGGCGGAATGCGATGTGATTCACCGATATATTGTGATAAACTTGGCAATATTTCGATAAATCTCCTCTCTTTCGAAATTTATGGCGCAGTGCTTTATTGAATTTCTCCATCGCTCAGTCCTAACCTCATCGTAATCAGTCGGGGCATTTTTCTTCTTGCTCGATGCAACTGCGCCAATGGGTGGAAAGGAGGCAGAGATTATGTTTGGATGGGAGACATTTTATTTAATACTCTGAATTTTTAAGGACATTAAATAATTAAGGTGGACGAAAATATGGTATTATAATTGTCTGAAACAATTAATCTTTGAACTTAATTCAAAGCCTTGATAATTTTATGCAACCACTAAATAAGTGCGAATAGAAATGCCTCAAATTTGTACAATAAAACTTTTACAAGTTACAAGAAAAGGTAATACATTCACATGACCAAAGTTTCGATGGAGCAGCATCATTGGGATATAACGATGATGCTTAGCATAAAAACAAGCCGTTTTATGCACACATATTGTTCAGGTTCGTTAAAGCTTCACGGCAATACATTACAATAGAATATCATTAAGTTACCGGAAATTTTTTTCCATGACACTCATTAATGACAGCTGAATTACCTGGATTAGGCTTGACCGTTGACCATGCTCAAATTTGTCAAAGATGTTATTTTCGCCAAGAACATCGGCTCTTCAATACGATACAATCGTATCATAAAAATCGACTTCTGTATTGAAGCTATTATTTATGATGTTATTATGAGATAATTCATAGCCTTAGTGAAAGTAGTGCTTGGTGAAAGTAGTGGCGCTGGAATTTTATGGAAACAGCCTTTGGATCTTTTTAGTGAATTTTTTCCATCATTATTCACGATTCGCTTGGTCCTCCGTAAGCTTTATCCTGGTGTATCAAACCAACCTTCCGTTTGCACTCAGCGGTATGAGTTTTCATGGTAAATCTTAGCTGCATACTATGCAGCAGAGAGCATGCTTCAATCCTCAGAATAATGTGCTTTCACAAGTAACTAAACCGTATTTATAATTTTGAAAACAAGAATATGAATTTTTAACTAAAACTGTGGTCCGTGACGTACAAATCTTTGACTTTCCCCTTCGTAAAAAACTACTTATTTTCTACGCATTGGGTCGTGCAAGAATGACGTTTGTTGATTTCTTGTTGATATTGTATTTTCATTTCATTTTCCTTTGGCAGATGCCTTTGCATACCAAGCTCATCATGAGATCGAAGGTTTGACTTTGAATTGAAGAATCAGACGATTACACCGATTAAGTTTATGAGATAAAAATCCGATATTTGTAGAATACGACCTCCAAAATGCCGTTATCCAAAGAACTGCAGGATAGATTAACTTCTGCGATGTGTTAAATTTCATTTGACGAAAGAATGGATTAACTTATCCAAATGTGAATGAATATCTTATCGCTTGAGTATTTTTTAACGTGGATGATCCTACAACTCTTATGGCTCACGCGTGCTTCATCGACCGCCTGCGGTTTAATTATGTATTGATCGAAAAAATAACTATTCGTAATGCGTATAGCGTCCCATTTTCCGGAGACTTGGTCAGTATTATTTAAATTAACCATTTCTTTTTTATAATAGTGTTTTTCGCTCACTTGAAAATCATCCGGGCAAAATATATTGAATAGAATAGAAAAAAATATGGAGAACAAAACTTTAAAAAAGCTTAGGTAACTGTGGTAACTTCAGGTAACTTTGGCAGTATAAATGAAATAAATAGAGATATTCGGAAACTTTTTTGAAAAAAACGCCGAACTTGATGAGCGAAGATTTTGAACTTTTACGTACACAACATTCACGATTCCACCAATTACTAGGCAAACAAGTACCCATGATATTGAGCACAAAATCGAGTAATGTTGATGGTAATAAAAATATGGGAGAAGAATAAAATAATCGTTAAAATCAAAATGCCGTGATACCACTAATTGTAAGCACGAAATGTGATGCCGCACCAGATTTTTCACGCAAAACGTCCTAAAATGCAGTTCCTGCACTCCTGTTTCACCCAAAGCGAGCCCTGCGAATGACGTGTACTACCCAGCTATAAATTAATTTTGCTTAAATAATTAATAAATTAAATTTTGCTTGAACAATTGAGAATGGATATCTTTAAGAGCGACACAGAGAAGATAATATTAGAGCCACACTATATTTCCAGGTCCGGTAGAAGCGATAAATTAAGAGAGATGTTTTACCGAACGGATAGATAGGGAATTCATTTTTCCCCCGAACCATAAAGGACTTTAATAAACGCTAGTACCAACCTCGTTAAGAGTACTACATTTTTTTTTTTTTAAGCTGTAAACGGCTGGTGTCCTAACACCCCCTGCCGCACGCCTTTTACTATGTTGCATTTAATCATATTTTTCTACCAGAACGAAAATTATATTCCAATAGCAATCCACATTTATATAAATAATACTGTCCTGATAATTTGAGATAATTTTTCCCGTATTCTAAAACTGATCTGGGGAGTAGCTCTACGGTGCGGAAACGTGGACACTGAGGAAGGAGGATGAAAGAAGATCGGAGGCATTAGAGATGTGGGTATGGAGAGAATGGAGAAGCTGAAATGGACAGAGAGGAGGAGGGAGGAGGAAGTGCTGAATATGGTGGGAGAGGAGAGGCAGCTTTTAGATGAGATACGGAGGAGACAGAAGGTAGGGATGGAGTACCTAGCGGGGTGGGGATGTTGAAAACGGTGTTAGAGGGTGAAATGTTAGATAAACGAGGGAGGGTAAGGAAGAGAATAGGATTTTTAGAAAGATTGAAAGGGATTAGGCCTTACAGTGAATTGAATAAGGCAGTGCTTGAAGGAAAGGGAGGCTTCCAGACTACTCCTTAGTACTCCATGGAAATCTACGTTAATCGGTAGAATACTATAATAAATAATAAAACTTTTTCAACCTCAGCGTCGTGGAATCTCGTAATGGTAATGGGAAGTAAAAACCTTGTATATTGCAATGAGGACATGTAAACACAGTAGCAGGCTTGTCAAGTGCTCGTAGAAACCATTGGCAGTGAAATGTCTACGTAATTCTAAATAACTTTACCATCTCGACAATAGTCATTTGTGTATCTATCGTTTGATTACTTTACTTTGATATTGACGACGGCTTCGTAACACCTGTAGCACTAAGGCTTAGGTGGTGTGCAAGCTTATATCTTTACATTAATTAAAGTGAGCAGTAGGTACAATTTTAATATTTTATGATGTACACACATCCGCTGCATCTCGCCTAACGCCGATGTGCCTGCTCCTCTGCACACCTCCTCGTTGAACTCATCAAAGTATTGCTTCATTCACTTATGTACAATAGCTATTGTTCGGTATCCTTTTCTGCTTCCTCTTTCCTGCCCCCTTTGTCACCCATACACGTCGCACCCACAGCAAACACTTCTTTTCATCACTTTGATTCGTTTAAAAAAAACATCCATTCAAATGCTATATATCTCACAATCAGTATTAAAATTTATACTGACTTTATTACGTCCTTCACGCATAGTTACTGTTTGGAACATTGCCAAATAACATTCATGGCATTCCTGGATTAGCGGGAACATATTTTTGTATTGGATGTTTATGCATTAAAAATAATTCACCAAATAGGCAACAAAAAAAGTTAAAAACAATAGCTATCAACATACACACCGTTGAGGTAGCTCACCACTAGTATTGAAAAAGAATTTTAATGTTTTTCGACCTATTGTTATGATGCGTTCATGGCAATAGCTTCATTTATTCTCATGCATCGAATATAAAGAAAATCTAAAAATATTTCACGTTTTTCGGTAATTCTAGCAACCCATCTTTACCTAAAATAAGGCGTTCACGCGAATATCATAAAAGAATGAAATTGAAGTGGAAAAATACATTTTCTAGCTGAGAATTCTTGAATTTGTTCAAATATTAATAAAGTGTAAAACGAACTGTTTCAAATGATTTTTGATATTGCATCGTGTTTCAGTTCTAGTTTTTGAAATGGGTATAAGTAATGTGCTTTCAATTTTCTTCAATCACCCACAATTTTCAAGGAAAGGATATTTGAAATATTCCAGCGGCTTTATTTTACCTAATCAGACATTATCTCATGATTTTAGGCTTCCTTCACGACTTAACTTGACTAAATTAGGCGTAAAAAGGAGGCGTAAAAAGTTGAAAAGAGCGTCTACTGGTACACAAAAACTTAAAGCAGCGTAACTCTAATTGAAAGACTCATTGCATCAGGAGCACAAGTTCTTACCCAGTTACAAGCAAGGTAGCAATATCTACAGCGAGACATTTGACTATCAAAAGTTCTCTGAAATCAATTTCTCAATGGATGAGCGTTCTGAGTTGTGGTAGGCTGGATATTTTACTTACAAGTCCGGGTGATATTGACTTACGCCGAGTTAAGTTGTTGTGAACGTGGCTTTACCCAATGAAGATCGAGTTAAATCCATTCAAAGGTGGAGTTTCTGGCACATTACTGACACTGTTTACAGTTTTCAATAACATCGTTCCCTCTTTCGTCAGGCTCAAACTTGTGGGCATTTATTTCATCGTAAATGAAAATTAAAAATGTGTTGTATTCCACCAATTTATTTTCAGGTACAACTACTTTCGACATAGGGGCGTCATCTTCAGGTACCTTTTTTATTTATTCATACATATATACATTTCACCAATTTATTTTCGGGTACGTGAAGATGACACCTATGCGTCGAAACTAGTTGCACCTGAAAATAAATGGTCGGAATAAAACATTTTTTTATTTCGTTTACGAGAACATTGAACTCGTATTTTATGAAACATCCCATTTTCAAGAATACTCGAAAACGTGGATAGTAGGAGCATACTGGATTTGCGTTCTCCGCCACGGGAAACTGATTTGACAACGAGGAGGTGGAGTTTATGTAGATAAGGGATGAGTGTATGACATGATACCCAG
Organism: Ischnura elegans; assembly: GCF_921293095.1. Taxonomy (NCBI): domain Eukaryota; kingdom Metazoa; phylum Arthropoda; class Insecta; order Odonata; family Coenagrionidae; genus Ischnura; species Ischnura elegans. Next base: position 82,272,775 of record NC_060250.1, read on the forward strand.
AAGATCTGTTATCGCCAGCCGTTCGGAAATCTAATAATCTCCGCGCGGCGTTCATTATTAGATGAGTCACATTCGAAGAGAATCGGCGATCGCGAGGGTGACGTTGGTCATACGGCGCCGCTGTTCATGTGTCACAATCCCGCTCTCCTTGAGAAGCGTGCTTTATGACGCAGTTTGAAAGACACGTTTCCTTACGCATCAATAGGATCTTACAGGCGAGGGTGGAAGCTTGGGTGAAAGCCATCGAGGACTCGATCGAGCGTATGAGGAGCAATTTTGAGGAAAAAGTGTTTCACGGGTGGTTTGAAGTAGGAAAAGCGAATGGATATTGAATTAGAATCGGAATTCGCTGCATTTAACAAGTGAGTCACGCGCACCAGTGCTAAGTTATATCATAGAGTAATTACATTCTTCGAGTATATATACTTACTCTATGATTATATACAGCAAGGATGAAGATTAATGAAGAAAAGATTTTGCCATATCCACCGAGACTTTTAATTGATTACATCCATTATTACATGGTACTCAATTAAAATTCTAAGTGGACATTCAGAAATGTTTTCTTTGTCAATCCTCGTAACATGTTCCACTACATCTCACATGACACCGTTGAATCAAGGATGAAGTTCGTCATGAAAAATATTTGGCCTTGCTAGGATTAAAAATCCAAATCTCCCGATCGCCGGTCATAATTATGTAGATCTTTCCTTCCTAATTCTTTAAGTATGACCTGACCTTGACTATGCGTATGATCTGCTAAAAAAAAACGAATTCCGAAGATTCACATGTACATGCTACGAAGCGTAGGAGGGAGTAGTTTTATTTTACAAAAATAGTGACCCAAATAAAAACAAGATATCAGACTTATTTTTGAAAACCAAAACAAAAACCTTTAAGATACACGTGGAAAATCTTTATGATGCCTCAATCTACTTCTAAGTCTAACGGAAACGATGACATATGGGAGATGGATTGCCTTCTTAATTTAGACAATCTATTCGCGTTCTCCATGAACACTTAGATACTGGAAGAAGAACTGGCCCCACTCAAAACACTATCAATAAAAACGTATTTTTTTCACTCCCCTTTTCCAGTCCGGTTTACATGAACCCCAAAACATCTAACACTAGCTCATATGTCGGTTCACAGTACAATTAGATATCCTTTGCCCATTCCATGGTTTCTTAGTTGCCTTTTGGGCATGTTGCACACAAGTTATGTTTCCACACTGTTCGGAAACCAAAAATACAATTATTTCAAAGGATGCACGTTTAAATAATATTCCAATCAACATTACAATTGCCATGTGGAACGCCCACGATCACAAGCTGTTTTTCACGGACGTAAAGGAAAATATTTTCAATTTCCTAGCGAAAAATGTATACGAGAATCCCATAATCGTGGTCATCCCGAATAATGATGGCGGTGTTGGACTTTCAAATGTGCGAATTTTAGCTTCTAATTTAATGAAGGACCAAGCGGATTCCATTCAATTTCATCTTGTGTTCAATTGTTATAAATTAAGTTACCCTAACGTTTTTGTGGATGAAATGAGACACTACCAATCGAAACTCACCCAAATAAAAATAGAGTATGTGAAGTAACTCCTTTTTTGGGATAGATTATCGTTGCAATGAAAATAGACCACGGTAGTAAAAGATGAACTATCCTCCATCAATTGGTACATTAAGAAATAGAACACCCTACCAAAAGAGCTCATAAATCATTACCGAAAAACCGTGGATAACTTAACGAGAAGCTCAACAGAATTTCGCGAAGTGAGACGGAAGTAACTTTTTCAGAACGGTAATTTCCTTCTCTTTTTGCGAATTGAGTCTTTTGTGGAGAACCTAATTTTTATGAATTTCTTCCTTCATTTTACGTTTGGAGTTGCACCTTAAGATACGTGTTTTGTTTTCCAGTTTTTTTCCCTCATAAGAATTCCAACTTCCTTACTTCCATCTTTCCATATCAGCCGCTAAGTACCTACTTGTCACTAGGCCGTTGACCTAGGGACGAGGTGACTATTTTAACTGATTGATCCATTAATGAAATGGAGACGGTGTCATTCGGTGTGGAAGTAGATGCTGCACGGTGGGTTTATGGTAACCATCGTACCCTTTCTTAAAGTGATGCTTGACATTTTGTCATTGGCTATACCAAAACGTTGCGTCCGATTTAGAAGCAGTGTTGGCTTTGGGTACGCTTGTTACGCGAAGTTATTTTGACATCCAGATTGACCAATGCATTCCATGGAGCTGAAATGTACACATGAAGTGACACGCGATTTTGAGTCCATCCCGTGCTAATAGGCGCCTCTGGAGGAGAGGTAATTAGTGTAGCAGTGGAAAAGCACCGGTACTGGTTTACAGACTGAGGCAAAATCAAGGCCAGCTAAGAAGCGGCTAGATCATGCGAAGTAAACACGACGGAAAATAAAACGCTGCAATCAAACGCAATGAACCCGAATCTTTCGATTTTAAGTTTGTGAAGACATTTTTTCAATGAAATATTTTTTCGCCTTCAACTTGTACGTGTGATGTATATTATTTTCCATTTTTGGAATTTGAATCTGACCCCCGAAAGTTTGGAAGTCATGTTTTTCTAGTGAATTTAAAATGCATCTTGATAAGCAGAGGGTCTTTATTTCTAATGAGATTCAATGCCTGATTAAGGCAGGGTGAGTATGCGGAGCCCATAGTGGGGAGGGGACACTCAAAGCCGAGATAGAGGGAAAGATGTATGAAAAACGGGGAAGGAGTGGAATAAAAAGAGGGTTCTCGGAGAGATTTAAGAGCAATATGCCGAAATTCAACAGATGACTTCAAGCTTGACTGTGTGAAGCCTTTCTACTACGGTAAATGAAAAAATAAGCTCTATTATATCAATAAAGTGATATATTAGTGAACCTAACAAATTTTATTCTTTAATTTTCTGCAATATGCCGAGCCGTATGAGATGCAATACAAGAAAGGAACAGACGCCATTCTTCTGTCTAGATCACTATGCCCCTATCCCCGCCCCCCTCTCCGAAATGAGGACAATGCATCGATGTCTATCTTAGGTGAAGCCATTTGATTAAATACAAAAGCGTAGAATTCGTTTTCTCTCATCGTTTAAAACAGTTTATCCGGACAGATTCGTTAATGTATCTCTACCATCTGTAATGTCTCGTTCAACGGAGTACAGGCAACGAAGAGAATTGGCTAGGGATTGGGTGAAATGAAAGGATGAAATATATCAATTCTGGTTTTACAACTGCTGAAAGGGCATAAACATGTTGTCTTTCACGATTATGATTACCAAGAGATAACGCCATATTTCATCGTCTTGTGTCCAAGAGGGAGTGAGATAATAGTAATTTTTTGGGAGGTACGGCCTCAAGTATGCATCGTACAAATTACCCCTCCCCCAAATTGATATCCCTCTCTTAATGAACCCCACCTCCCCCTCCCTTTTCCTAGCCACGACCTCGGTCCAAGTTTTCAAGCTAAGGAGATTCCTGCCGTGGGGAAGGGGATATGTTCATTAACTAACGAACACTTCCACTCGTATCCGCAACTGACTAGCCGCGGTGATTGGTAAAACATTTTTTGTAAATTTATCTTGAGTTGAAGCATCACTCCCGCTCAACTAGCTCTTTTTCGTAACGCAAACTTGTTTAAAAATATTAAAATTTTCAGACTAAATAGAATAAAACCTTGTCAACATTTTGCTGAGAGTCGAACAAGGAAATTAAGCAGGAATTTTCTCGGAAGTAAAATTTTCGTATTTGATGTACAGGCAATGATAATTATTTGCTTCAACTACCTTGAATATTTCACTTTTAAAAATCAAAGTTTTTTTACAGATTAAGGTAGGAGTACTGAAGGAGCATTCTGCAGGCAGCGTCCCCTTCCTTCATGTACTTCCCTCTTCAATTCACAATAAGGCCTACTCCAATTCATTCGATCTAAAAATTCTATTCCTTTCTCTCCATCGTTTACCCAACGCTATTCACTCTAACACTGTTTTCAACATCCCCTCCCCGCTAAGTACTACCTCCATCCATATCTTCTCTCTCTTCCGTATCTCATCTAGAAACCGCCCCTCCTCACCCACAATGTCCAGCACATCGTCATTCCTCTTTCTTCCACTTTACTTTCTCCATTCTTCTCCACACCCACACCTGAAACTCCTCTAGTCTACTCTCGTCCTCACTATGGAGGCGTTTAAGGTTTTAAGAAATCTCGTAGTTGAACTCGGGCTGTCCACCGGGTGAAAGTCTCCATTGACGCCCAAGTTTCGCAAATCGACTCGGTGTTTGAAACGTCGGCATCAATGGAAACTTTAACCCGGTGGAGAGCCCGAGTTCAACTACAAGACTTTATTCTCCGGGAAAGGACGAGATCATATCTTTAAGAGGAGATGCGTGAAGAAAAATTCAAAATGTGACCGATGCAGTGGGAGTATTACGTCCATGATATTTGGTGTATTGTGACATTTGATGCCTTTGATAGTGACGTGAACATACCTTCGTATCCAGAGGACTCCGTTGCTAAGCACGACCCATCTTCTCTGCGCCCCGTCTCCTGACACCACGGACCAATCTCCGTCCACCTCCTCGACCATCAGCCAACCCTTCATGGTGGGCACGGACGAGGAAGAGCCGTCCATCTTGCCAGTGAATCAGCGTCGAGCGCCGTGCGTCGGTTTGTCTCTGCCCGGCCACAGCAGCGGACGCCAAGGCAATAATTGCGAGAGAGAGCGCACCTTTTGTGTTCGATCGTGGCGTCCAGTCGGTCAGTCGGTCGGATGGGCCCGTCTTTCTCGCATTATCATTGCACCTCTCCTCGGAGTGGTTGATAGCGGCCTCGTCATCCCAGTACGTACCTGCACGTTGCGCGCCCTCGACGGCTGATTTCCACGAGATTACCCCATATTTTATCGTCTTGTGTCCAAGAGGGAGTGAGAGACACACAGGTGTTGAAAGAAACACACGATCGTTTCCGCCCATTCGAAACGATTGCCCATAAGTATATATTATTGGATTAGAAAGGTGGGGGAATTGAGTTTGTTTCCTCCATCTAAGAGGTTATGCGAGTGAAATTGCAGCATGTCTTCATTCGTACATTGTACTTAAATCCAAATATTGGTATACTGGAATCCACCATTGCTCCCTGTCCCACGCTGGGTCCTTCATTTTTCTGATGTTCTTCTTTATCGGGTTCTTCTTCTTTGTGCCCTTCTCAATTTATCCAAAGTTCTTCCTCCATCATTCTATTTTAGCAGCGTGTCTATTGTTTGGAAATGTGTAGGTATAGCATCCGGAGTTAGGCTGTTTCGTGCAAGGTTGGATTTTGAAAACAAAGGAGGCCAAACAGAAACAACCAACCACATCGCAAGTATTTATATCATAACACCTGAGGATGGGGGGGGCAAGACACCTTGTTTCTGACCCTTTCAGCAGTTGTAATCCCAAGATTGGTGTATTACACCCCTTCATTTCACCTAATCCCAAGCAAGTTCTCTTTGGTCCCTTCGCTCCATTAGACGAGGCATTTGGATAGAAATGCATTAACGAAATCTGTCCATAGAGGGTACAGCTGCCTCTTCTGATCCGCTTTGGCGATGCTCATGTCCAAAGATATATTTCCTGAATTCAGCTTTTGAGATATGGAAAATATCTCCAACTCAACCTATTCTGTCTGATTTTCTTGATTTAAGCTTTCGCGGCTCATGATGAATAAAAATAACTCACTTACGGGTGTATGCCGCGTGTCGTAAAGGAGATAGCCCCGACGTTTCGCGACCGACTGCTGATCACCTTTTCAAGGGAATAATGTTGGGATTGGTTTTTATCCTATTCTGTCTGTCTTCGCATTTCCCATTCTATGTCCTCTCTTTTTTAAGTGACACATAAAATGGTCTGATGGAGGTTTTTTTAAGTATGGACTTTAAAAGGTTAAACTTGTAGATCTTCCTCTCTGCCACAATTCCACTTCAGTTGATGCATTGATGCACAGAAGGTGTGCCAGAAAATTGCAAGCTATCGCATGCAGAAATTGCAGATTCATTGCTATAGTACACGTTGCAAAAAAAGGGTTTGTCAATTTCTGCTATGTTGATAGAACTCTTTTCGTCATTCCGGAGACCGAAAGGAATTTGCTTATATCGTAGGGAAAATTAGCCAATAATCTCACTAATTTGCAGCCCATAGGTATTCCGAGAGGTTGGTTACATCCATAAAACAATGAATGGATTGAACTTCAGATATACCATTCATACGAGACACAATAACGATACATTCTGGTGCTCTACTCATACTTACCAATACTAACAGCTAATTTTAATATCTACAAAAATTACGATATGAACCCATTCAGCCATCTGAGGTCTCAAGTTTTTCTTCCTTCATTGCAATGAAGTGTACATCTACAACTAATTGAGCAAAGAATCGAAAATTGTTCCTGTCCGAGAGCTGGTAAATTACTCGGGATGCCGTAGACTACGGTGGGCAGAGCTGCATTGCCTACGACCTGAGTGCGCTGGTCTGAATATCAATGAAATTATTTATAACTTAATCAACCTTTGTCTAAACTGCTACTTTACTGAATTTGACCCTCTCATTTCCACAATCCAGTAGAAAAATTAGCTTGCTGGGGCTAATGTTTTAATCCGAATCAACAGTCTTGGGATTGATTTGATGCAGATTCAATCTTTCCACTCTCTGTAACTCTAATATTTCACTTCTTTCATGGCCTGTTAAATATGTCTTCATCACTCAATTCCTTCTGTAGCCATTACATTCGTCCACGTGTTCTTCCGTTGCCAAAAATTTAACATCTAGCGAATATTGATGTATGACAAAAATGTTAAACATTTCTCTATGAATTGAAGAAGACAATTGTCACAAAAGAGGCCAAAGACTCTATTTGTATCCAACTGTAAGGGTATATCCTCATTGCCCAATCTCGCAAAATTCATCTGGATCTGGTTCTGGGAAAAACGCGCGGTGGAGACTCGAAATATAGGAAGAGCAAACACACAATAATTCGGCAAGAGTCGAACAGCGTAACGGTAAACACCATGTATATTCGAATATGCGAGAATCTTTTTTTGGGCCTCGAATTTCTGTCTCACTCTAGAAACGTGATGAAAGAATTCACGCTTCCAAATTTCTCGGAGAAACGATGAGTCAGGTCGCGCCCAGCCACGATTCGCAAAAAGGATTTTCCAACTTTTGATACTGGTATGCAAATGATAGAGCCACGAAATATACACATTCAAAGTGTGACAATTCATTCAAATTTATTTTATGAGGGTTTGGATAGCTTTTAATATTATAAATATAATACTCTAATCTGTATACCCGTTGATGTTTAGCAGTAGAGATAAAGATATGACGTGTTATATTATTAGATCTTTATTTGGAAAAGAGATTGGTTCGGCCAAAAATGTTACTGTATTTTTTCTCCTCGCATTTTTTTATATTGTTTCCCATGGTCAATAACGCATCATAATTAGACCTACTTACTAAAAGAGCTTTTAAAATTTATTCTTAGGCATGAAACTCCGTTCAAAATTCATTGGCTTGGTCGGGTGGGTAGTGGCTGTATCGGGCCCGTTCTTTCCCCTGACTGTGATTCGAGGAAAGGAAAGCAGTTGGTATGGTATTGGCTTTGTGGCTAAACTAGTTCAAAAACAAGGTAATTTGTCCTCGGTAGTATCCCCGCCTGTCACGTGGGTGACCGGGGTTCGATTCCCCGCCGGGGAGAATATTTTCGCTTTTTTAGGTTTTACTCCAGAATATTCACTGCCGTTTTCATCATTTTAGTTTTTAGTGAACTAAAGATATTTTTTTTGTGAAGACGCCTTGTGTGCCAAGGCAAAAAATTCTCGGAGGGAATTTCAACTTGCTATCTAAGAATAGGAAGAGGTAAAAAAAGATTTTAAAAAGAAGTAAAAATAAAAGGGTGAAAAGCTCTACCGTCGGAGAGGGTTTGTATCCTTTCATGTTCCACTTTCGAGGCTATCTCTTCCAGAACGTTATTCAAGTCTTTATCCTTAGTCAAATTTTATGTGGTAGTCATGTTGGTATTGCAAGACCTCAGTGAAGTCCCAACACTTGAATCGCCAGGTTCCGAGATGTCAGCCGCCCACCGACTCAGGTTTTTAACACGAAACATATCTCGTCAATGTACTTTCATGTGCAACTTTGTGCTCCAGTAATGCTAGTTTTTGATGAACAGGAAAGTATAAGCGAAAATAGTTTAGTTAAATTTTACAAAATAATGGATTTAACTAGATTAAAAGTAAATCTAGCTCAAGTGGGCAGGAATGGAAAGAATTTTATGTTTTAGGCGTGCCGAATGCAGAGTGGGATGTTTTATGGTGTGGAAATGTGAACCGAAGATGGATGGAATAAGAATAGGTCCAAAGAGTTTTTGGTAAAGTCTGAATCGCACTATCACTTTTTCGATCCCTTTGGTAGCATCCATTAATTACGTGTGGCGTTTGAGGGAAGAAGCAGGTCAAGCCGATTCTCACCCAATCTCACGTGGGGGAGAGGACGGGTCCTAGCTAGTATCACGTAATATTTTTTTTCGCAAGGAGCAGTTAAATGTGATTCTAGATTACTATCTTAGTAATATTAAATACTAGTCTCAACTAATCTTTAATAAAAATAATTAAACGAATTTGTTTTCTTTAATAAATCATGCGCAAGGAAGCATATACTATTAACGCATTTACACCGAAAATACGAATTTTGAACAATCTCACGTGAGAATATAGGGAGGGAGAGGAGAGCCATATCTCACGATATCTCATTAAGGATGATTTTGGGGAGGGGTCCAAAAATCGCCAAAATCACCGCACTTAATTAATGGAAGCCCCCTTACGAGAGGCAGCTCCAGCGATTGCTTCAATGAAGGTCGAAAATAATGACCGTTTTACGCGATCATTATCCGCGATGGCTCGAGGGATGGTTTTTTCCATCACACGGCACGTACGCTTATAGTTTGTACCACGTCGATGAAACCATCCCTTGCAACATTCTTCGACCAATCAGAACATGCAGCCGCTAATAGCGATTTTTACGCCGCGCTTGGCTTTTAGTCAGGGACGCCGACTTACAAAAAATATTGGGGGGGCCCAAACCGGGGATCTAGCCCCGGGAAATTTTATTAGTAGTTATTTTAAGTTATTTAAGCATTTTAGAAGAGTCATAACATCAAAATTAGAACCCTGATAACTCGAATCTCGATATCTGGACACTCCGGGGAAAATCGACAAGCCTGAAACATTTTTTCCTATAACCCATCACGAAATTTTGAGGGGGCCCGAGCCCCCTCAAGCCCCATGGAGTCGGCGCCACTGCTTTTAGTTGACTATTATAAATACGGAAAGTGACGGAAAAAGAGATGGAAAAAGAGACAGTGGGAACGACCCTGTGATTCAGAAAATTATGGTTCGAGGGACCACTCATTTGTTGAATGACCAGATGCCAAGAGATGATAAGAAGGATAAAGGGAGAACACTTGAAAAGTAGCACACTTGAAAAATAACAGCAGTTTCATGACCAAGACCAGTAAAAATTTATTAGCACTCTTATTTCGTGTTATATTTTTCTGTGTATCTAATTTTTTCAAGCATTTTTATTTTTATTTTTAGCAGAACTATTTTCATAAATTTTCACTGAGGCAAAGTTTAATTTGTTTCTCTCAGCAGTCCACTGAGATGAAATTAGAGGAAATAGCCTATCTGCATTTGTGTTGTGCCCTGGCATGCTGAAGAAATATTAAAAAGTTTTAAGAAGTTCTGAATGGCTATTAACAGATTTACTACATAGATAGTCGTGATTTTCAAAAAGGAGAACGTTTACCGATACTAAAAAAATCCACGCGGACACCGGACGAACATCTAAAAAGGAGGGCATGTCCGGATTAATCCGGATGTCTCGTCACCCTACTCATTTGGCCCCAGAAAAACTATAGCTAGAGCTATCATTCTGAGGAACCGAAAAAATGATCGTGTGATTCAAGCTTAAGGTTGTGGTGGAGAATGGAATTGGGGAGGTGGGCGCGTTTTTTTCGCCATTGATCAGGTAATGTCGGTTAACTCCAATATCTATATGCGTCCTCTGAAGTTGAGACAAATAATGCTCCTGAAAAAGAGCCCATTTCTTATGTAAAGGAAATGTATTCGTCGGATATAATTTGGAAGGATTTAAAATTTCAGAGGAAAAAATAAAGTAAATTTGGTTTTCGGAGCAAACAGGATCGTCAGCAAGGAAGTAGTTGATGATGAGTGTCGCGACGCTTGGATAAGAAACTTAGGCCGATAGGAAAAGTGATTAAAATCTAATAAATGCTATCGGGCGAGGAGGACCATATAAAGTGAACTTATAGATGTACTGGAAAGCAAACAAAGAAATAATATCGATGCGCAGGTTTAAGTATGAAATGAGTATGAGCGCCTGATAAATCAAGTCGCTCATTGTTTTAAGTAAGTGAAACTATTTATTCTTAAGAAAAAATAAAGTAACTTTCTGAAAATTTCGCGCTAAGCAATATTCTACCTACCTAATTAACTATTTCGGGAAATCTTCAAGAAATATATTATGCTTTACCTTACCAGGTATCACTCATAATGCACTGTGGTCATCATCATCATAAAGTCCTCGATCCTTGGATTGTTTTGACGCAGCCCTCCATTCCGCTTTCATATTAGCTAGCCTTTTCATAGTCATAGCCATTTCAGTGGATCTGAAAGGCATTCTTTGATACTCTTGAAGCACGAATTCCACAATTAAGTGGTTATCATAGCCTCCATCCCATGTATAACATAAGACCAAACGTTCTGTAAACCATTGAGTGAATGGTAACGTGTATTTACGAACGACATATAGGCAATTGGAGAGTGCTACCACCCTGAGCCAACTCTTTCGCTCAACATGCGAGATTCGCCTCGAAACTATGGGCCGTTTTCCAGAACCTGACTCAATCTCAATTCGTCACTCTACCTCAGTGGTTCAGACCTCAAGCTCGAGTTTGAGTCGGAGGTCGTATTTTAGAAACTGACTTCAACTCAACTCACTTGAGCTAGATTAACTGTTATAAAATTAAAATAAATATGGATTTAACTGAACTATTTTCACTTACGCTCTCCTTTTCATCAAAAACTAACATTAATAGAGTTCCAGATAGCTCATGGAAGTACTTTTATGAGTTATATTTCATGTTTAAAACGTGAGGCGGTGGCGAAGATTCGACTTAGTTAATTGGTGTTGGGACTTCCGTGAGGTCTTCCAATACCAACATAGCAATCTCGTTGAATTCGAGTCAGGATGAAGACTTGAGAAACATCCTGGAAAAGGTAACCTCGACAGTGGAGCATTGAAGGATAAAAAAAACCTCCCCGGTGGAGAATCGAACCCCGGTCTCCCGTGTAACTGGCCGCTTAACTACCGAGGACTTGCCAGCGTCAAATTGTTTATGTCGAGAGCGAATTCCATGGCAACTGCTTTCCTTTCGTTGAGTCACAACGAAGAGGAAGGGGGAGCCTGCCCGATTCACTACCCCTCATTCTGTTCCCCTCCCGCTTTCCCCTTCCCTCATTTGACGTTAGTGAACGCAGAGAAGTGGCGTAACTATGGGGGGGGATTAGGGGGATAGACCCCCCCATAAGCCTCAGAGAAATAAATTTTTTTAAAAAAGGTATTGTCTAGTTATGGCTTGTAATAACTGCATCTGCTTAAAGTTGAATATTTAGTGTCAATATTATGTAAAGCTGTATTTCCAGGCATTTCATTTTTTTTTAAATTGCCGTTTAGCCCTCCCCCCGTCGCCATCCCTGACCATCCCATCCCCCCCAAAGCATATTCTTAAGGCCGTTTTACACGGGGCACGGAATTGCGCAGGTTAGAGCTGCATTAATTTCTAAAATGACGCGGAATTGCACGAATGCATGAACGAAATTAGAGCAGGGGCTATTTTGCCGTCTCGCATCCACGCATTCTCGCATGTGTTCTAGCAATTCACCGTTTTACACGACGCAATTTTGATTGCGCCTTCGCACGTACGTCAGATTGCGCAATTCCGTGTACCGTGTAAAACGGCCTTTAGTTACGCAACTGACGCAGAGGAAGAAGTTGGCATGCTATTGGCTCAGAAGATCAGTTGCTTTCACCGTAGCCTACGTTATATACAAGGCCGTCCAACGTGGGCTGTAAACGGGCAGAATGAGCATGTCTGGAGTTAGTTCCAGTTGTCGCCGCTGGCGCTGTTTTGAGAACAAAATTCGTATGGGAATGAATGGCGAACATTTGAAACAGACGCGATTTTTGTCAAAATTAGTTCTCTTTTCGTGATTATGCTAACATTTACCATATTTATTTAATTTTGGCCTTATTTTTTGGTATTTTTCACGGAATAATGTTTTCAAAATTATAGGAATTTCCGACAAAGTGATATTTTCCTAAACGCAGGTGCTGTTACTTCTTCCATGTTACAGTGTCCGTTTCATTTTAGCATAATTGTCCAGAAGTGGCCTAAAATTTTTTTGTAATATTACACGAAGCAATACCGGGTTTGTGCATTGCTTACAAGCAAATTCCTTCAGAAATCTTGGTAAAATGAATGTCAGTAATTGCTCTACAAGTAGCTGGCGTTGCAGAAAGAGTACTGCCCGAATATAAAATTTTTCCTGTCAAGTTTGCGCACTGCTTACACTGAGAAATATGTAAAGTTTTTGCTAGGATAACAATCTATCTATGATCTATTCAAATGATTCACTAATAACAGTGAGGGAGCACTTTTTTGACATGCGGCGAGAGGTTTCAGACACCCTATACATTCAGTTCTCTCCTCTGCGATTCGGACTAGGTAACCCGCCACGAAAGCTACTGCAGCTTCTCTCATATATATTTCAAATATATAAGCGATGGTCACTTGGGGAAATTTGTTAATAATAATTAATTAACTATCAAATAATTAATCAGTCGACAAACACTTTTTCAGTAACCTTACCTGGAATAGGTCTACTTAATATCTCGAGAAGATGTTCCGGTTGCGTTGCAGGAGTTTCATGGCCCTTAGAAATGTCATTGAGTTTCCTGATAAGCAACAGTGATTTGCAATCTTCAGAGTCATTTACTCTATCGCAGAGAGGTAGAAAGTTTTGAAATTCAAGTTCTTGACATGTTTTCACTGTTTTCCTGCTGTCGGTCGAGTAACTTGACGAAGTCACTGGAAACGTTTACTCCGTCAGATGTCAGTCTACGGTCAAGAAACTGATTTCTCATGTTCTCAAGGGTGTGACTAGAATCGTAGCTAAGGAATAGGGGCCGAAATGGGGTCACAAGGCGCGCAATGGAATACTGTCTTCTGAATGAACGTTGGCCATCTGTGAAAATTCGCACAAAAAATATAATTTAACTAGTTTAATAGAGGAACACGTTTTGATCAATTCCACCCAGTTTTCTTACAATTTTACGCTGTTTCTTGCGGAAAAAATGACGTGATACTTGCCAGGACCCCCCTCCCCTCCACGTGAGATTGGGTGAGAATCGGTTCGACCCCCTTGCCCCTGAACGATTTACGCTGTTTCTTGCGGTGCCAGCCAAGAAGACAGCGTTTTCTTCTACTGTCGGCGTCAAAATGATGTGCCGCTGTACTTTGCAAATTTATATCCTGGCTTCACTATATGCTATAAAAATGAACTCTACGTCATTTTAAAGGAAATTTTATCCTAAATTCTGATTTATTTTATTACAAAAAAATTGAAAAATGTAGACACGGTCAGTGCAATAAATGACTCCGCGCACCGAAAAATTAGCCGTTTTGTCAACTTCATGAACTTTGCAACTCAACCTAAGGAAAACTACTACGTCTACAGCATTCATCTTCCACATTAATTAACACTCATCAGTGCGGATTAATAAAATGGCTTTTGGGTATTTTTAGAACTTATATTTTGTTATAAATTAATGAAAATATTTAAACATTATCTTGTCCCATAGTTTATCCCGAAAGATAAAGGAAGTTGTAGATGGAAAAAGAATGGAATCCAGAGGTGGTCACAAAAAATGAATCGCAGCATTCTTTGATTTTATTCTGCGCCGTTGCTTGCTTTTCAAAAAAAAGTTGAGTCACAAGAGGAATGTTCCGCGGCCTTTGATTTGAAAATTATGGAGATAAGAATGGACATTTGTGGATCAGCAATTTCCATTTAGTTGGTTGTCAGGATAAACCAAGGATCCATTTAAAGGTTGTCAGGCCATCGTATAAAGATAGGACTGATGTGCACCACAGGGGAAATGGTGTATTTGAGGGAAAGTCAAACCCAAAGTTGCCCAAAGAATGTGCAGTTCTATGTTGCTCTTTCCCCAGTTAAAACCAAATAGATATTGGATTGGGATGATATTTTCACCACGGGTTCCAGTGATAGTGAGAGTGCAGGTGATCACGGTCATCGTCGAAAGTCATCCCTCTAGGATTTCCGATACGGAATTTTTAAGTGACAACCGATCGCAATGACGATGAGCTTGCCTTTGAAGAAGGTTTCAGATATATCGTGAGAAAAGCTCCCAAAATGTATTAAAGACTCTGTTTGGAAAACATGCACATTTTAATGCTAATTTAGGAGGTATTTCATTTCAAAAGTAACTTATTAACACCTGAAGACGTTGTGTTTATTATATTGATCGAAGTGCGATTGACCGATTCTTTCTGCAGAATAGGAAGTGGCTTCGGGGTTTTTAGTCACAAGATGGTAGATTGTGTTGGAAGTTCGTCTATATTATCGCTACTAAATTGAAACATTAATAGTCTGGCTTCCTCAGAGCTTCCTGTCGCCCTCCAGGCAAGGTATTTTTAAGTTGAAAGTATCATCGACAGCTTCGAGGTGGAAATAAGTTCACCATAAGACTCTACCGGACTGCCAAAAGAATACACATTTCACATGAGTATACGCTTTCGCCAATATTATACGCAAGTCTCACTTTGTTATGAACTATAAAACATTACAGATGCACATAAGCTACCTTTCTACCAGCCAATCATCGGGCGTTTTCGCTTCTCACTTGCATTTGAAAATTCTCGTGAACTTCGATGCATTAAATATCGCAAACCACGTCATAAAATAATAAAAAAACTTTCACCGAGGTATGCAAACATATATTTTTATATAATTTTGGGGCTATTGATTATATCTGAAATATATGCAAGTTCCCTATTGTTCCGAGGCTCATGGTACAAGATGAGAGTGGCGGATCCATGGGGAGGGGAGATGCTTAGGAGTCGTAACATACGCTATAGATAAAAATTGAAATTTTCATATGTCACTACTTTGACGTAAAGCAGATGGCAAAATTTTCCTGCAAATTTACCAACTATAACGAGTCAAAATACAAATTATTTTTAACCTTATAGGGCCTATTTTAACGCTTTGGTATTGGTAAAACGATCTACTACGCCTGCATAATATAGTGTATTTTTTATCAATGAATTAGTCTAAAACAGCCGTTTTTGAGTCTGGAAAATCCTAACTTTCAAAATCCCCGAACCCCCCTTCGGCTAGGGGGAAATTCCCCTGGTTGTGTAGTAATTCACGAAGATAGGCCCCCCACCTAGTTGGTGCAGATCTATATCCGTCACTGCTAGATTTTAAACCCTTGTGGTTTGTCAAGGATGTCAACGCGGGAAAAAAGGACTTCAATGAAGCCGCAACCCAAGACTGGAGCTAGGGCGTTGCAGGGGGGCGTGTGCCTCTGGCGAAGATTTCAGAGAGGGGAGCAGAAAATTTTGAAACATTTATTAGAAAAGTTATTTAACTTTCATAATTAAATTAGTTAGCCAAAATAATTAAAAATCATTTTAAACTAATATTAATAAAAGTTCTTCACAGCATACATACGGCGAGTAATTTCAACTAACGCACAATAAAAAAAATGGATTACAGAGGTATTATATTTTAGGGGTGGAAGAGAGAAGGGGATCACGGGAGGGATAGTGGCAAACTGATCGTTGCACCCCCTGACAAAAGTCCTAGTTATGGCCCCTTCACGACCGGTTAAGAGTCTCAACCCTGCCCTAAAGACGCGCATGGCGGTATGACCGCAGTTCGATTCCCGGTTCAGGAGATTTTTTTCTCATGGCAATTCTTGTATATTTGGTAAGTTTTGGTTAGTGAGTAATCATTTCCATCGAAAAATGTTTTGCAATAGGGTCCAAAATCAATCGCCTTAGGACTAATTTTCTCGAGACCTCCTTAAAATAAATATCCTCGCTTTTTCTCATTCTTCATTATTTTCCCCTGCCAAACACCCTAAAGGTGGCTTGCTGGGTATTATGTAGATTTATAAGTATTAGCAAGAATTTAGAGCCTCTCTTAAGATAAAAATAACGTAATTTCATCAGTTCCGTTGCTATTTCCCGTAAGATCTCATGTAATTCATGTTCTCAAAAGAGCGCCTCTACCGGCCGAAGACTCAACTACGTGCGCTGTCCCAGCCTTTTCCCGACGTTGGACGGCCTTGTATATAACGTAGGCTACGCTTTCACTAAAATAGCCATGTGCTTCAACATCCTCGGTAGTATAGTGGTCAGTATCCCCGCCTGTCACGCGGGAGACCGGGGTTCGATTCCCCGCCGGGGAGATTTTTTTTTTCAGCATTCCAGGGATATGAAATCCTTTTAGTTTTCTTTTTAAAACTTTTTAAACAATGTAAAAAATCCTATGAGCACAATTTGACGATGTCATGCATAATTTAAAATCGTGGCGCTGACACAAATGGTGATGTAGCTCGCCCGAAAATTAATGAAACACTCGTTGAAATCCATGTTGACCTTTACTGCTCTCCGCTTTCGTTCGATCAGAAGAGACATTAGTAACCGTGAAACTTCAAGTCATTCTTGGTTTTTGCTCACAGTATTCAAGAAATATAATATTTAAGCCTTTTCCTCCACAAATTTATTCATTTAAACTCTCTTTCATACCATTGATTTTGTAGCAATGCATTTAAGCGTGGATAATAAAATTGATTTCTGAAGCATAAGGCGTTTTCCTCGTCTTTTCAAAATCAACGTCTTTCTTTGAGCTCTTTTTGGCGTGAAAATTAGGCGTTTTAATTTAGGCGTTTACCTAAATGAAAACCGACTCTCAGCAAATATCTTTGACTTATTTAGATTCATCTGTATATTATTCCATGCATGGGCGTACCTAGCGAGGGGCAGGAGGGGGCAACTGCTCCACCCCTAGGAGCAAAAATCGTAAATGTCTTTAGGAAAATAATATTTTTTCAAGCAAATAATTTAAAAAACTAATATAGGGCTGTTCCAGTTTCCTTAAACTGTTGATTTCATTCACCTTTTCCAAGCTTAAAACTTACCTACAGCTTGAACAACCATGGCTTGCCCCACCCCCCATAGTTTTCATCCTGGGTACGGCCTTGATTCTAGGTAAATACATCCATATCTCGCACAACATTCGTGGTGAGGCCACTAATTTTCAATTTGACGCGACTCTTTCCTTCGGATTGGATTGGATTCAGTAAATTTATAACTCCTTTAATTAATCTTCTTCGTGATTTGCGGCACGTGCATCATCACACCTGGAGCTACCTCTGTATACATGTTTTAAGAGTAGGAGTTGAGATGACAAGGATGCCAAAATAAAAGAATTCCTGAAATGGTGCCAAAATCTGGCCGACTGCGGAACGAAGGAAATATTCGCGTCTGGTGTGAAATTGCCAGCCGACGTCTGTCGGACTAGAAACCTTTAAAAAAAACCGCCGGACGAAAAAAGCAATCTCGATTGTTTGCAGGGATCTCTTAATTCACGCCTCACGGTTAAAAAAAAATTGTAATATGGCTACCATGGAACCAAATTCCCGTATCGATTCTCTTGCTCTTCTAAATGCCTAATCACTTAGAGCCGTTAAGAATCCCAAAGATATTTTAAAACAAACGTTTCCCATTTTTAAAAATTATATATAATACGGTCAGTATTTGCGCAAGATGTTTTAGTATGCTACTTTAAATTATGGTTGCTTGTATTGCAAATCGTTAAACATTGCCAGCATTAAAAAAACAGCCGCCTTTCAAATCTGTTTATGATTCTTTCACAACTGTAAAAAATAAGTGCGAATGTTAACGTGTCTTTTCGAACGACATAGCCTATAGAAAATTGGTTACTCTAGGCTTGCGGCCACCAGGTGAGATTCGCCTAGAAATTAAAGGAGATAACCTTGAAAGTGGGACGTAAAAGAATAAAAAAACAACCTCTCCTGCGGAGAATCGAACAGCGGTCTACCGCGTGACATGCGGGGATACTGACCACCCTACACTACCAAGGACTTATCAATCGATGCGTCAATTAGTTTATCTCGAAAGCGTACGGTGAAGGGGAATTTCGCCCTTAAGAACGCTTGCTTTTCTCTAAGGTGAATTCCAAAATATTCGAAAAGATGTGGATTGTAATTATTATTAGACTAGAGTCGACCGATTGACTGGAAAAAGCTGTAGTCTAAGATTTACAGAATGATGTGCAAACCTCGTGCACTATTTTTCCTTTGACGAAAGTGTTATCTTTAAAACAACATTTGCGATAAGTTGGAATGAAGTATTCTCCCGAATCTCTTAGAAATAGCGGAATCTTATCAATCCTACGAGGTGCGGTCCCTTCCAAGTTCCTACGTATGAATCCTACGAACCAAAGGAGGAAAATAATTTTGTCTCCTTCAGCTTAATTACTAGCCGGAATTCCAGAAGAAACCTTACTTACCACCGCTAATCGAATCGAGGAAATGAGGATAAAGGCAGTCCCCTGGCATCTACACCAGCTTGGTTTCATTTCGCTTCGAGTGAGGAGATCATCTCGCCGTTAACTGTGATTCGATACAGTTTTATCACTTCTAGTCAACTTGAAGGGCACGCTTCTAAAACTAGGATTTTTATGGGATGACGTTCGCTTCGGTTGCGCGATATAAATTAGAGCTGTGTGGAGTTGGCTGAAATTTTGGCTTTGGCTCCTCAGGCCGCGGAATCCCAGGGAAACGATTTGGTATGGGGCTTTTTGCCCTGAAGAACGCATGATTTTAATGTGAGGCGAATTCATAAATATGTAGATCATAATCATTAGCTTAACCAATTATCACCATCGTCAATATTGATCATCAATAAAGAGATTTGCACGCCCCTTTTCGCATTTTGTACTCGTATGTCATTTTTATGATTTTATTTTAAAACGTTGATATTATCGATCAAATTGTTACCTACTCTTTTTTCCGCTATCACAATACACTTTTCTGAAATTTTTGTTCTCCGTCATAAATGTTACACGTGCCATGATGATTTTCGTGTTGTTATTTTTCTATTACTTTTTCATATTAAACTTCAACTGCAACTTTTCTTTGTTATTTTTGTTCCAAGTAATTGTTATTTTAAATTACATCATCATATTATAATACTTCAAAGGCCAGAATGGCCCAATAGTCATAAAGTTAATTGAATTTGCGGCGAAATTTTTATTCTCAAAATTGAAATAATCGTTCGGATACTGTATCGGGGTTCATCATTTTCAGCGACATCTTGGCGGTATGCAATACCTCTCGTGATGACGCTTTTGCAAACTGGGTTTTAGTTATTTATCTATAACTTTTAAACATTCTTTTGTAAACTTGTGAAATAAAAACTTTCGTGGCAGAGACACCTTATAAATCTCCCCATCCCCTGAAATTCACTACCGTCTTCATAGGGAATCTTCCCCCCTTCCGAATAAATTTTATGGTTAATGCATTGATTGATATAAAGGTACGGTATTATTTTACATGCTCAAAATTGAGATCAACATTATACTTCTTGGTGACGAGAGTGCGCAAAGACTACTGGCAGTTTTATCTGGATGCCCTGGATACCATGAATCAAACATGCAGATGGAAACGAAAGTTTTTTTTGCGGAAATCTAGATATCATATCGTATTCCAAATTATCTCGATTCAGCAGAACTTTGAACGACATTATGTGACTTACCCACGATATCAACGCGTTTATTTGGAAGCTTGATTAATCCTTTTTGACCACCAAAAATTGGTTATCGACATGAAGCCTGCTGGATAACACATGCTATTCCATTAATTTTCTTTCTTCCATTAATGCCTTCAAGACGAAGATTCTGCGCGCGTTATTTTCAAATTACGACTCTCGTTTGTTATTTCCTTCTTCCGGTCAAATTCGCGTTGCGCGACTTGTCTTTCATCACTTGAATCCTTGAATTAATGGCGCCGGTTGAAGAAATTACTGCCCAAGAACGGCGTCGATCATGCCTGAAAAAGTCGGTCTCCGAATCAGATTCAAGCACACCCAGAAATTTAGAAGAAAAAGAAAGTCTCATCAAATCAATATGGGAGCAGGATAAGTTTTCTGATGATGGCACTCAGTCTTTCTTTTGGTGAGTTTGGCAAAAATAATATTGGGATAATTTCTACCAGTAACCTTGTCTTACACAACAAAATATTTAATTATTCTCTAGGCGTGCTCACACTGTGACCGTGTTGTTGATATTTATTGGTTGTTTGATATATGTGTCGATGTTTGAGCCAGTGAAGATTGACACGGAGTATAATACTAAGAGGTAAGATTGCATCATTGTGCGTAACTTTTCATCTCTACTGATTAGCTGCTGTTGTTGATTCTATAGTCATGCGGAGATCTGTCATCTTTTAGGGCATATTTACTTGATCTCTTTACCCTGAGCTTCTCGGATGTAGAAATATTAGGTGTAGAATATATTTTTCGCTATAATAGCGCCATGTATGGCTTTTGCTCGAATGGTAATTGTCTTGATATTGGGATGGGGATAATTTTAGTAATTCAAGTACTTTATGTGAAGACCTGATTATATGATGTACCTGTCAGCACGTGTTATGTGTGGAGACGTGCGGATTTGTTAATGGTGAAATTCTAGGCATGTTCTTTCCTTTTACCATAACTAAATACAAGTTGTTATACGATTAATGATTGACGGGAACGCGTTCGATCATGGTTACTAGAGGAATTATGAATCTTATAACCAGGTCTTGACGATATCACTTAATATCCTAGTATGCTTTACTTCAAATGCTTAGAAAATTTCATAATTTTTGGTTCGCGAATGTTTTGAAGCAATAAAATGTAGTATAAGCACGCTAAGTTTTGCTTACTTTAATTTCCCGTCGTAGAGGCCTGGTGGCGTGTATATTGGTGTTTATTCTTCTGGGTGTAACCGTAACGCCCGATGGTCCATTCAGAAGACCACATCCTGCAGTTTGGCGTTTTACTTTCTGTTGCAGTATTGTCTATGAGCTTGGCCTCACATTTGTCCTTTTTCAGGTAACTAATCATGTTGCAATTATAATTATTTTATGCTTGACGAAGTGCATGCTCCACCCTGTCGGCTAGTCTAATTAAGATCATTATTAATGATTTTAATGAACTCCAAATATCTGGTTTTTTGCTTAAGAGATTTGTATGCTTTATATACATTATTTTTGCTTTGGTTTTCTCCCAAGGACGATTAGATGTTTCTTAGTAAATCTTTATTGATTACTGCCCTAATTGTTTGCTTATTCCATCGACATCAGTGGATGAGGTTGTTCTCTTCAATTGGGACATTTCTGTTCAGTTGCCATTTTATTTGTTTGTAGTCAGCAGACGATGCAAGAAAATTGCTTCAGCATGTAGACAGCAAATTAGGTTACCCTCTGGAGGAAAGAAGCTATGGGGGTAACTGCAAGATATATGATGAAAATAAGCCTCAGGACCCATTCCATAATGTTAAGGTGTGTGTTCCTTGTTTGTTTTCCTCTGGGATAAAATGCATATTCTTGAAAAGTGGCAAACATTTTGTTTTGGACATAAATGATGTTACTAATCGTATTCATGCATTTGAGTTAGAACTTTACATTTTGTTTCTTTTTTCATTTATCTAGGACAAGATGGATGTATTTGTTTGGACTCATTTGGTTGGATGGTGGCTGAAAGCGCTTGTTTTAAGGGACTGGTGGCTGTGTACTGTCATTTCTGTGATGTTTGAAATACTGGAATATACTCTAGAGCACCAGCTTCCTAACTTCAGTGAATGCTGGTGGGATCATGTAAGTATGGGTTTACACTGTATCAGCTTAGTTGGGTATAGGCATATCAGAAGCACATCCTTAATCACCCTAATTATGTATCATGCGGAAGAACAAGATTTGCCTTTGTGTCTCTGGTTAAAAATTTCTTTTGATTCCTTTCTTCTAACATAAATTTCAATGTTGTAGTTGTTTTGGTGATCTCAATTATCTTTAGAAAGGCGAAAGTTAGGTGATGTCTGGAGAATAACTTTAAGGCAATATGTTATTCCTTATTGGTTAATTTTGTCCTAAAGTTGTACCTATATCTATTCCACCCCTTAATGTAAGTTTGAAATTATATCTATGCTTGCACATTCCTGTGGGTATAGAGTTGTCAGATTGCCACAAGGTAGGTGGTGAGACCGTCTGATATTTCAGTTGTGAAGTTGGAAAGAGAAGAATTTTACACCATAATTATTCACCAGCAAAAGCTGTGATCATGCTAATTCCCTGTTTGGAATACGGCGTATTTTTTAATGGCATTTTAGTAATCTATGAGGGCCAACTCTATTTATCTAGCTATATAAGTCCATGAAATCTACATTTATCCATTCTGATAATATTATCCATAAAAGTACTGAAGCAGACAAAAAATAGTGCAAAAATATGTAGACAATGTTGCAAAATGGCTTAGTATTTGAAATGTGTTGTACCAACAGAAAGCCTCATGGGAAAGTGCCATTTTTCACTGCTGATAATTGGGTGCTTTCCATTCATCGACACACGTCAACACAAGTCGACTTGCGTCATGGTTTTCATGTTCCATTCTATGTGTGTCGCCGACTGTCGTGACACAAGTTAACAAACGATAACGCGCAGGAATTGGAGAGTTATAAACAGTTACCGCGAGTTGACTCGTGTGTCGCATGAATGGAAAGCACCCATAGCATTCATGTTAATGGATTCATTACATGCTACAACAATGTGGTCTTATTCTCTAGTGTTAGTCTCTCAATTCCATAAAGTTGGCTTGGTTGTGTCCATGCCCGACCTTCAATTCTTCTGTATGCAATCCATTTCTGACCTGATTTTGGGAAATACTTTTGCAAAGACATTAGGTTCAAAACAGTAAATCCTCTCCCTTACACAAATATCAATGTGAGCATCAGTTTGCTGTTCAGTGTTGCTAATTTACCTAATTTACCATATTACTTATTCGTAGAACTTCATTTGTACCCTTCATTTGAAAACAGATTTTTTTATGGCATTGTTTGTATTAACCTATTGGTTTGATTCGTTTTTTTGGTTTATTGAGTAAACATTCCCCAAAAAATGGAATAACATTTGGTCCTAAGAACCTTATCTAAATTGCATCTTTTTGCAGTGGATAATGGATGCTTTAATATGTAACAGCCTTGGGATATTTGTTGGGATGAAGACGCTTCAGTATTTCTCACTGAAGACCTATCACTGGAGGAACTTATGGAGTATTCCTACGTACAGGTGGGTATATAGTATAGTTTGGAAAGTTATCAATTATATTTATTGATATAAAATGCACTGACTGAGGTAAAATAATAATAGAAGAGATCAACTAAATAAATTAAAAAGTTATTTTTTTCTGGATTTTATAAATAAATACCCTTTAGGGTATTTATTTATAAATTTATCCAGAAATATGTCTATACACCTAATGTCTTTGCATACTTAATATATATCTTGCCCATATTTAATCAGGTTGATAATTGTCAAAAATTAAAAGAGTGAAAAGATGTGGAGTTAAATATGATTTAATGCTTTCCCGGCGAATAATGCGGGTAAACTTTTCTTGGGATTCCCACCGGGTTAATGTTTTAATATTGGCCAACGTTTCAAGTACTGTCTCGGCACTCATCTTCAGGGCTGAATATTGATTTATTTAATGTTTGGTTGCTGTCAATATTCAGCCCTGAAGATGAGTGCCGAGACGGTACTTGAAACGTTGGCCGATATTAAAACATTAACCCGGTGGGAATCCCGAGAAAAGTTTACCCAGATGTGGAGTTATTTATAATTAGCAAATGAATCATTTTTATGACCAAAGGCCAAAAAGTAATGCTTCATAAAAATTAACCATTGAATTAAGTAGTTTAAAATATTTTTATAAGTCAATTTTAATCATCATTATGCTTCGATCCTTCATCCCGAGTATGTTTCTGAACTCGTGATGATCAAATAATTTTGCAATTCATATTGACTAGGTGTATCATTTGAAACTATTTTTTCTCTGTAATATTTATGCTATATTTTTTGGTTGCTTCTCTAAGTCTGGCATAGTGTCTCCTTTACCTTAATTACCTATTTTGCTGAAGAAGAGTGGTCCTTAATGAGTTATTCCTATAAAATATACTTGGGACTTAATCAGTGCATATTACATACCATGTATCAATTTTTACAGGGGTAAGCTGAAGCGGATTTTGGCCCAGTTTGGACCCTACACTTGGGTGGACTATGATTGGAAGTCAACATCTAGTCTGGGAAGGTGGATTGTCACTCTAGCTATCATCTTTGTGGTAATTACTTATGACCAATTCTAAATACCCTCCATCCTAAAAAAATATGTACATACTATGATCTCTGTTTTTTTTTATATTACACACTGTAAGAAAAGCTGGATGATCTTTCAGTCTGCAATCTGTGCCCACTTTTGCGGCTCAACTTTTCTGTCATTAACAAGATATTTATGACCTTGGAGGCCCCTGTTAGAATGTAGACAAAATCCCTCATCATTGTAGTCTATAACTTTGAACATGCCTCTTTGTGGCTCTTATGAAGTGATTGGGTATGCAGATGGTGCATGTGTATACCAGTGATACTCAGGCATAATGACAAATATCATAATGAACAGCTTCTATTGTTAATTCACAAGAGTGATGCAAAAATCTTGGGAACAGTGAAATAGCAAAACTCATCTTGCTTTATCAGTAAGTTTCAAGCTGTGTTAATGAAGGTTAGGATGGGTAGCATTGAAAGAAAGTGTTGAAATGGACTTCATATCCAATGTCTAATGTTCATTGTGGTCTCTTGGTTTGCAGTTCTTGGTGGCAGAGCTGAACACCTTCTATTTGAAATTTGTTCTGTGGGTGCCTCCAGAGCATTACATCAACCTCATTAGGCTGCTTTTGTTTTTGATGTGTGGAGCTGTTGGGATGAGGGAAGGATATCAATACCTAGATGACCCGTATGTGTCTTACTTTTTAATTTCATCTTCTTTATTTAAGCTATTTTATTTTGCATTTTTATTACCTGTAGACATCTATGTGAATACTAGATGTGGATTTTGAATTCTTTGTGCTTAAAAGTGTAATTCATTATGAACTGAAGTTCATTTGTCATTAAATTACATGCAATGTTATCTTAGAAAAATTAGTGAAAAAACTTAAGCTTCACATTATCAAATTTCACAGTAATGAATTCACAACTTTTTGGCCTTTCACTTTGGTTACATTGAGTTTATATGGTATAGCCAAGTTCTATTGCTGACCTTATTGAAAATGGCTCAATATTTTGAGGATAATACTGTGATGGTTTTCATTCTTATATGCATTCTTATATCTTCTTTTTAGTCTCTTAATCTACCCGCTAGTGAGAATTTTTATATTGTTTTTATAATCTTGCACTCATAACTTTTTTGTGTTTATTTGAATTACAATTTCTAATGCATAATTTCGAGCTTGTAACATTTCTTTGTTATGACAAAAAATTAATTAGTCTGAAATAATGTAGTCCAATAACAGAAGGCTTGTTGGTAATTGGTCTGAAAAATCATTGAATGGAACAGGGTGAAGCCACAGTACAGTGAGTCCTCGTTTAACGTCACTTACCGTTCCTGAAAAATGTGACGATAAACGAAATGACGTTAATCAAAACTTAATATCCCATAAGAAACAATGTAAAAAGTGAATATCGGCTCCTAGACCTCACAATTCCTACGCGAAAAAATTTTAGCGTATCCTATCTGGGGCATTTTTTACGATGGGAATGCCAAGCTATGGCATAAGTACGAGTTCCTGTCTTCATCGACGACAATAGCAGCACTGACGTAAATCCTTCTCCATTTTTGTATCTTCCCGCATTTGCTTTTCGGCTTCGCTATGGTGGTCGTCCGGGCGAGCTTCGCCTGGGCATCATCATCGCTGAAACATCGTCGCAGTTACAGGAACCAAAATTATTGTGAACACGGGGAAAAAAGTGACGACGAAAACTCCGAGTTCTACACGGAAAAATTCCTTGAAATCACCTTTTAGGTTTCTCAAAACCATTATGTCAAGTAAAACCTTGCGCATCTACCTAAGAATTAATTTAGCAGAAAATTTGCTTAAACCGTAATCGCAATTAACAATAAACACACCGTTTTACACTTCGTTTATACTGACTGTATTACCGCCCACAAAACGAACAACCTGCAACGCCCGCCGCTTCGCGTTTTTTCTCGCGCGAAATTTAAAAGCCTTGACGTTATCACGAAGCAAAGGTGCGATAAATGAGTGACGGTCTCAAAATTTTCCTGACGTTATCGCGAAATGACGTTAAACGGGGTAACGTAGAACGAGGACTCACTGTATTTACAAATAGGTTATGAATAGCCATCCTGATATGGCTATGGCCTGAGTAGAGGAAATCCCACCCAGATGTGACTCAATCCAACCATTCCAGCCACCATATATTATGTAGCAATCAATCCCGAGGGTGTGAGTGTGTGAAGCCCCCAGAATCTTCTTTAAAACTCCCACATTCTGCAATTGCCAACATCATGATGCCATCTCAGCCTAAGTAACTTCGTATTTCAAGCAAAAGTTGTATGGGACTCAGTGGAATGAAATTCTATAAAATCCAAATCTTTACCTTTTGCCTAATTGGTATTCAAAAACCTCTGGAGATGTTTTGAAGAACTGTATACAGTAAAACTTTGATTTTACGCATTTGGAGGGACCGAAATATGGGCACTGTGTAAAATCAAAGTGTGTAAAATCAAGAGTTGGTATTGAGGTGGAGTATAGTTTTCAGGATAACACTTGCTCATTATTTTTAGAATGCTTCGTCTTACACTTTTGTATAGTTCTGATTTAAGCCAGAACCGGAACAAGAAAAAGTCTCCTATGTGAGGTTTTACGATAAAAGACCATGAAATCCTTTTCGATCGCATCAGATATATGTTTCCCAGATTCAATTACTCATATGGAGGTTAGAAATTGAAGCCTAATAATCTCATTTACTCACAAGCAACACCACAGATGACGTGTTACCTTAAGAGAAACAACGTTGCATTCCTGAACAGTGTTTCCCTTGGTTGAATAACATGGTAGAATTGCTAGCATTTCTGGCACTAAAATTACTTCTGTTACCCTGGATAAATTTCGGAATGGTGATACTAAATGCTCGCAGAGAAGCTAATTTTTGAAAATATACTCATAAAAAGCAGTTTTCAGGAAAACCACCTGCAGACAAAAAAAGATTGGAGATTGAAGAAATGAGATATATGAGGATAGTCACCCAAATTAACCCCATTGACAGGGAGCAAAATTTTGCTTATACATCACAAAGGCTTTACACCCTGTGGGCCTGGGTTCAAGTCCTGGCAGAGGCAGACACTTACCAGAGATGGCCCTATCCCTACTTGAGTGTAATGTGGATTGCACTTCCAGTGCACCACTCTGTCCATTAGATGGGACATTAAGTCCTGGTCCCTTTTGAGCCTATCATTACAACCTGGCTAATGCCAACATAGGGTTCCTATCCCCCCAGCCCTTACTTCATGGCGCTAATGACCCCAGCTGTCCGTTACCTCCTTCCAAATAGCATACCATAGGTAATACGGAGCACGCAGGACCCGGGATATTCGGTAATTCAGATTTTTCCGGTGTTTAGATCACTTTTTTAAATAACGGCGAAACTACCGTCATGCCGCCAGTGATGAATAACAAATGATTAGTAGTCCGGAAAAATTTTCCCTCTTTATAATTTTTACGCATTAAAAAATCATTTTCCCATTAAATTTTAGCATTAGTAGATTGAATCTACCGGGGATAGCTTCTCTGTCGGCATTCTTCCGCGAATTCAGCGCCGGAACCTTCGACTCACAAGCCGATGTGTGACTCATCTTCGCGTAATATTTTGCTCCCCATATCTGATAACAACACCGGACACTTTTTGTATTTCGATTTAATGGTGCTAAGCCATTCCTTCCAAATAGCATACCATAGGTAATACGGAGCACGCAGGACCCGGGATATTCGGTAATTCAGATTTTTCCGGTGTTTAGATCACTTTTTTAAATAACGGCGAAACTACCGTCATGCCGCCAGTGATGAATAACAAATGATTAGTAGTCCGGAAAAATTTTCCCTCTTTATAATTTTTACGCATTAAAAAATCATTTTCCCATTAAATTTTAGCATTAGTAGATTGAATCTACCGGGGATAGCATCTCTGTCGGCATTCTTCCGCGAATTCAGCGCCGGAACCTTCGACTCACAAGCCGATGTGTGACTCATCTTCGCGTAATATTTTGCTCCCCATATCTGATAACAACACCGGACACTTTTAGTATTTCGATTTAATGGTGCTAAGCCATTCCTGAATTTAAAGGGACTGCCTTATCACTCACGTCTTGAATTTGACTTCAATGATTACATGACGATTGACGACGCGAGTTATTCTCCGAGGGCATTAACTCCCGTTCCGTTAAAAATAAACGCTTGCCATCTAACGGAGTTAAGCTAATAGCTATTCAAGATCCAACCATGTTTCATTTAAACCCACTGACAATGAGATACAAGTTGAGTCAGTTCTGATAAGCGCGCCGCGCAATCAACTTTCCCTCGCCTCCATTCGTCCCGCAGATGTGGGGTTAGCCCGCGGAATAAGACAACGCATGCTGCTTTTACCATCGTGTTGAATCACCATCGACTTACGTCCATACTAAGAGTACGACTATCTTTATTGGATCATCTTGGAAGCCAAAATTTGGCACGGGAGGATTTTTAACGACTCATTTCGCTGGGGCGACGGAAAGCATAGCGTTGGCAAAATTCTAGAAAACCTTCCGTTGGGGATAGATATTCCGTAGTTCATAATTCCTGATTAACGACCATCTACTGTAATTGCAATAAATATGTTATAAACAGCGTCGACCAATAAGTCGAATAATAAACGAAAGGTGATAATGTTAATATCTCCGGCGATCATCTGTCAATCAATAATAGTTACGAATACACGGCGATTGCCGTATGTTTTAGGTTTCGATATCCTTCAACGGCAAATTTTAACTAAGAGCGATATTCGCGTTCGTAAAGGAGACTGAAATATTACTGAGAGGGCGCAGGGGGAAGCAATAATTAGATTCGCGATGTTTTTAGTTTCTCGCTCAACAGTGCGACGTCATTTCAACCGTTCCTGTATTCATTTTTGCAACCCATTGAGACGAATAAATAACCTAACTTCATATTGCTTCAGTCGGGATTTTCAAAACAAGTCGAAATACAACTGCGTAAAATCAAGATTAGCGGCCTCTTTGGGGCTGGGGTTATGCTGTGCAAAATCGAAAAACTACGTAAAATCAAGAAAAGATGTAAAATCGAAGTTTCACCATTGCAATTCCCTATGCTTTCCGGCCGGACTTGAGTGTCGCTGCGTAAAAACGAGACTTGATGTAAAATCAAAGTGCGTAAAATCGAAGTTTTACTGTAGTTCTGAAGATTATTGGAGCTATTTCAGGTTAGGATTTTGCTTCCAATTTAAAGACGAAGCCTTTCATTCATCCCAGAATGCAATGAAATTCATCTAAAAATCATGATGATATGTTATTTGTTCATCATGAAATTATAGCGATAAGTCACACCGATCATATTCCCTGTTAAATTTTTATACCATGGAACTAAGTCGTAGATGTTTGGTTACTTTAAATTCATTTAGCTTCAGGAGCATGTGAATACTTCTACCTAATGTTGTATAAAGTGTAATTTTTTCATGAATTGATGCTTATTGACCATAATCTATTCTTTACAGTGACTGCACTAAAATTGGACGTCAGTCATGGATTTTGCTGCTCACTGTTGCCTCTGAATTCCTCATCGTTGCCAAGTTTGGGTGGGATACAATCACCATACCTGTACCAAAGTATGTTATCTTTACTTTCATGCTCATGATTTTTATAAAAATAGTATGTAACTCACTAGCTCAAGTGAATCTACAAAATTTAGTTTTTCTATGAATATTGTACCAGGGTGAAAAAGTTCATCCAGTCATGTTCAAGTTTTTTTTTAACTTCATTTCTTACTTTATGCTGATATCAGTGTAGGTTGTTTTGGTTACGTCAACAGCTGAAGTCAGCACCTTAGAGCTGACATTTTAATGTATTGCAATATGTTTTGTGTTAGAGTGCCGATCTGTCATTGCTATGGAGGGATAAACCAAAATTGAGCATTGGGAAAAATCATTTTCTTTGTCCTTATGAATTTGGCTTCAATACTATGAAAATACATGTTTCGCATAGGGATGAAATAAAGGGAATTTGATTAGAAACAGGCAGATAATCGAAAAAATGTTTTAGTAAGCAGCAGGTAATATGTTGTCTAATGATTGTTATTGCTGGTGTCTGAATGTTTCTTTATTTTTTAGATTCAAGTTTATGATGTATATGTCTTTGTCTTGCAGGCACATAGCATCATTTTGGCTGATAGGCGCAATGACGCTTCTCATGTGGACCATCTGGAAATTTGTTCTTTCACATGGAGGGACCAAATTGTGAGTTGCCTTTCCTATTCCTTTATTTACATCATCTCATTCCACTCTTTCTCGTGCTGTGATGAGAAATTCTTAGTATCATTGCCAAATCATGCAAATGTTTGGGACATCATTTTTCTTGCGAAGATCCACAGAGAAAAAATCCTCCGCCTTGACTGGGATTCGAACCCGGATCCCCCGATTTCCGGTCGAGTGCTTTAGCCAGTTGAGCTACCGAGGCATAGAACACATAGAGGGATAAAATACCCACAGGGAAGAATGACCCCTCGGTAGCTTAACTGGCTAAAGCACTCGACCGGAAATCGGATGATCCGGGTTTGAATCCCGGTCAAGGCGGATGATTTTTTCTCTGTGGATCTTTGCACGATTGTGCATTGCGGGTGACTCCTGTATAAGTTATCACCGTGGCTGGTCCCAGTATACTTTTAAAAAATAATTTTTCTTTCTCAATCAGCCTGTGATCTCCCGTCAAGTTTTAAAATTTGGTATTAAACTCCAAATCTGAAGAAGGAAAATTATGTTGTCGTTAGTTTCTCCGTATTACATTTTATATTTTTTTTGTTAGCTATACCAGTATTACCTCAGGGGAACAAATGTAGGGTCTGCCAGTGAAAGAGGATGATTAAATAAAGTTTTTGGTTGTTGAAAAACACTTTTTTAATATTTTATGGACACTATGTCCACCATTGTAGTTAAGGCATACCGGCAGCCTGGCCAGGAAATTCCGCATAACCTCTCGGAGCATGTTGACACTTATTGACTCTATCTCGTCGGTAAGTCTTTGTTTGAGAGCTTGGATGGTTATGGGTGGATCAGGTTGAAAAACCTTCAGAACAGACCAGTCATGTGCAATATTAAAGTTATGAAAAGCTCATCGCATTTGCAGTAAGCTTCCACCATTTTGATAAAACACTTTGCATGCGAAGCCGCGATGCTCTCCAGTCCAACAATCCATGACAACTGAAATGACAGACTGTGTGATTGGTAACGCATCAGTAGCCTTCCCCCCCACTACTTCCCAACTCTGTCTTAAGGCCACCTGCAATCGTCTGGTTTCACTAGTGGACCCTGTACATTTTTTCTTCTGTTTTTAGTTTTAAAATTGCCTTTTCTGATGTGAAAGATATTTTCTATTTTCTAATACGCGTAAGATTTTGCTATCATTATTACATAGAGAAAAAAAGACCATGATATAGGGTTGAGGGTTGTTCATAGTTCTGTCTAATGTACTTCTAGAAATCTAGTTTCGTGAAGTATGTAGTTAGGTAAATTGGAAGGTAAGTATATAAGGGGAGTATTATTGAAATTACCCAAAATCGTTTTCAACCACTTAGGGTAATAGGTAGCCTGTTCGTTGTGACCACTGGGGCTTAAATGGCTTAATAATTGACTGTGGGAGTCTTGATTTAAAATCATGTGATAGAAAAGCCACTGTTAATATTGCTGAGTTTGTTGGCCTTTGGAGTCATTACTGTAGGATCCTGGGCTCTAGTCCCAAATGAAACCTTTGGCATCCTTTAACTAATGCCTTCATGCTCGGTGGCTAAGGAAAAGAGTTATCAATAGGGTAACAAGACAGTGATTAAAAAATTAACAATCCCCTGTATTTATCTCATTCCCTACTATTTTGGCTATATTGTAGTATTATCAACAAGTAAATACTATAGTATGCAGTTGAGCACCCCTAATCTTGAATTCCTTGATAACACCCATAATGAGGCACTAATTCGCAGGCATGCTTCGTAGGAAACATAAATTTTGCAGAATAATTGTCCTCACCTGCTCAAACCGTTACCCACTCATAACAAAAAACTTCCTGTTGTATTTGTTGACAATAGGATACACAGTTACTCTTGTTACACCGTTGCCATGTCAAAAAGTGCCACATGCGCTGCCGATGCCATGCAGAGATGACTTGCTTTGGCCCCGCCGAGTGGGTCACAATTTGTTGTTGTGTGTTGCTTTCGGGCGGTGCGCACAATGGGCTGAAATCGAGAAAAGCTGGAAAAAACCTCAAAAACAATTTTTTTTGAGCTAAGAAGTTGAAACTTTGCATAAATATTCTCAAATAAATTGTGCATAACTTGTCGGATTTATTTTTTCCTGCACCTTCATGTTAACAATACATATATGTATATGAGGTCGAAGTTGAACTAATTAGAGAAAAGTGACTAACCTTGATTTTTTCTGAAAATTGACAACTTAGTGCTCTTGCAGTGGTTTCATGAATTGCCTTATTGACAAAAACTTTATACCATGTAAATGAACACTTTGTTGTCTTCCACTTGGAGGATGATTTTCAAAGCTTTTATTTTATTTCTAACCATGTAAATATGCAGAGCTTGTTTTCAGCCCCTTGTTTTTACATAAACATTGAGAAAAAGGAGTTACTTCACTGAGTTCCGTCAAGTGACTTGTACCACACCTTTCTATGAAGCTTCATGTGAATCTAAATTATAATCCTACTCATACTTGCGACCTCGAGTTATACATTATTTTTACGAGCGTGCAGCCAAATCCTGTTCTGGCCACCGCAGGTGGAGGGTAATGCAACGCGGCAAGCGTGCGGATGCTATATGGCTACATTCACTTTTCTATCTTGATAATCGATATAATAGAGGTATAAAATAGTCACCATAAAGTTAAACCAATAAAAATTGCTACGAATGAGATTAATTATGACATGTAATCGGGAGCACTCCAGGAGGTCATCTGAAAGACTTCTTTCTCTGACTGCATTTCATAAAGAACTGCAGAGACTGTACTTACGTAGTGTTCTTAACGTAGGGAAATATGCTTCTTTTGTTGAGAAATAAACTCTTTCTAGGCATGAGCTGCCAGCTGGGGTTGCTCCCCCGCCTCTCCCAACCACGATACCTATTCTCCCAACCGCGATACCTATTTAAAGGCTTGCCCACAAGGGTCATTCGTGTTGTCCAAGTGGTGATCCCCAATTTCTAAATATGCTGTCACTTGTAATCGTTTCAATAAGGATGAGTCTGTTCCTAAATTTTTTCGGTTCTCAGTATCGGTCTGGTTTTCAGGAAAGCTCTTTTAAAAAAACTTAAGATCGTCTCCATAATTTTATTTGCCCAGGAAAAGTTTTAAATAACATGCTGTTAAAGAATGCATGATCGACCAAAATGTCATATTACATCAGGCAGCCACTGGTTCTTCCTCCAGATTTTAATTTTAAAAATTCAATATTTTCCCCTATCTATTCTTTTTTTGCCAAAAATATTGCCTGCGGTGCTGAACAGGCGTTAAATAATAACAGTAGCGGTTGATGTTGATTTTGAAGGGCTGCGGAAAATATGCTTGGAGCACAGTTCACATGCTGCATAAATAGTTAGTATAGCATCAGGATCAATAGTGAAAATCCCCCAACTTCTGGCAACATCATCCATTAACTTGTGTGTCGATTCTAAATATATTATGTATTCTGTGATGCAGCTTAAATTGTTGCTTTAATTGAAAACTTATAACCACATTTTTCGATCAACTTACGAACAAGCTCTCGGAATGCATCTTGCTTGTTTGTCAAAGAATATTTGTATGTGTGCATAATTCAATCGTAAGACCACCAAGATGAAACGATTTTCTGCCGGCCGCCGATCACGGCACGGCGCACGGCATTGCAGAGAGCCGTCTCGTCAGATAGCCACCTGAATTTTACCTGAACGGAGGCCAGGGAAAAGTCGTATCGTCTGAAATAGGTCTCAATGTAGCATTGAGTATATTTCACGCTGGAGAGGTCGCATCGCCGATTGAAATGGGTGCTGTGCCGTCAACGGTGCAAATCGACTCGTTAGGCATAGAGACCTATGGTAAGTTGAAAGAATGGCGCCGTGCTATGGCCGGTGGCAAGCAAAAAGTCAGCTCGTTTGAAAGCCACTGCGGCTACAGAAATATGATAATGTTGGCGAGAACGACTAACTGACGAATCCTTAAATATGCATTCTTGAAGCAAGCAACTCTCAAAAGTAAAAAACGTGGACACCATGCAATCGGAAAGTAATATATGCGTGTTATAATCTTTTTTTTTTCACTTTTTGGCTTTGAATACGCTGGAAACCATTTCGGCTTCGAGGGCCAAATTCGAATCCTCGCCACCGCACCGAGCCAGTTCCAAAGAACCTACTTTATGCATTCGGTTCTCGATACCAGTTCCACAGCCAAGAACCGGCAGTACCGGGAACCGGATCCGACCTATCTCTAGTTTCTACAGATAATGGAAGAATACATATCAAGTGGATTTTTTAATATATTTTTGTGCAACTCCTATGTGCATTTTGAGATTTTTTGTGATGAATAACAAACATATTGTGTATGATATGAGGCACGATGTGCTGGAAGTTATTAATATTGGTAAAATTAGACATTGCAATATTTACATTGGGTTTTATTTTAATGCGATGTGTTTAGTTTTTACTAGAGATTGGTCGAAAGCATTTTTCTCAAATACAAATATTGAATAGGGATAGATACCTAATATTTTTCCGAATATCACTCGAATGTTGAATACTGCATTTCCAAATATGGAGTTTGCATTTTTCCATAAAAACGTTAATAAAAATAAAAATATTCTGAACACTTTGCAAGTCATTCAAAGTCTACTTCAATACGGATCCTAAATCCTAATGTGACTGTCATCCACGGTTACATCAAACAGCACGGCAAGCACTGCTCAATTCTTTTGTTTTTTTATTATGTATATGCATATTGAAGTGTTTATTATCAGCAATGCTTTACTGCATTTATGGCAAGCCTTATTTTAAATAACGAATTGACAAGTACTTTAAAATTAAAAATATGTAAAACGTAAATTATGTCATGCAACAGAGTGTCCTGCTAGGAAATGCCAAGTCGAGTGCATTTGAAAGTATGCGTACATTCTTCTTAATGTTGTTCCCGTGGGAGTCATCATCAATATATATATTTTAATGCTTGATTTTAATGATAAGTTTTCGTGAATTGAACCAGCATAAAGTGCAGACCTTCATGTAAGACCCTACCATTGTCGACGGATTTAATTGGAATCACGGATGATCTTTGTGTGTATTCGAAATTCGAATAATTGATACATAACTATGCATCATCGAATAGTGAAAAAAGGTCTTTATTCGAGATGTTTGGTGATTCGACCATTTGAACGTCCCATCCCTAGTTGTTACACACAACATTATCATGTTATAAAATAAAACCTAGTGGAAATATTGCAATGTCTAATTTTACTTATAATGAACATGTTTTTGTGCTAATTATTTAAAAAATAACCATTGATTTTTTTCGATGAATCAATATTTTGGTTCAGTTTTCCATTTTTGTTGAAAAATCTAGCTTTTTATTTGGATTAAAGATAGATTGCTTGAAAAATCGATTTTGACCAACATTTTTCCATCGCTACAAGTGCGGCAAGGTGTGGGAACAGAACAAGACGATCGGTCAGCGAGAGGAAGGGGTAGTCAGCAGAAGCACGTAAAGGAGAGGTAGAGGGTAAGGAGCACACTCCCTTTCTCTTTCAAGCATCAAGGCTATGAATGAGGGAGCAAGGGATGAACACATACGATCCAATGTGACGTTGCGATGTTATTGCCTTCAATTTGAAAGCAGGCAAGCTCTGTGGCTATGTGATGTATACAGTTTGCATTTCCAGTCCGTCTCGTCTTGAGTGTGCTCATTCTATGCATGTCTCTATAGAAATTTTGCTTTTTGGGCCATGTTGAATATTGTCAAAGCCTTGTTGTTACTGTAAAGTTTTGTGTCAATCAATTAGAGCCTAACAAAATGTAAATACTATCAGAAATGCATCACATGTGGTCTCTATTTTTGAACCTCGTGCGTGTCATCCAATGTCCGAAAGTTATCGAGACATCTACATGCCCAGTAGGTAACTCACCTAGCATTTGACCTCCGGAAACAGGGAGAATCGTTGCTGGTGGGCCAAAATAGGTCAGTTGGTGGGACAGGTTAGGGGTAAAACACGTATCCATTGCTCCCATGTAACTTGATAATTTCCTTTGAAACTAATGAGTTGAGCCGGAGACGATAGAGATTAGCTAATGAGTTATTTTCTGTATGGTCACGGAAAGGAAAAAAATGTCAGAGGCATGGGCTGATTGTTGATGGAGGGCCAATGGTGGTTTTGTGAAATCTGAGACTTAGTTACTATTGAAGTGGTTAGTGGTGCTGAGATTCCCCCGATAGTTGTTCAATCTCTTTGGAAGACTCACTTTATTTGCCTGTTGTATTTCGCCTTAAAATTTGCCACAGCTGAAATTCTGTTTCTTAATCCCCAAAAGAGCTTTTAAACAAAATGGCTCATGAGTATGACAAACATGGGGCAATGGTGCACACAGGGAGGAGAGGGTCGGAACTCTTTCCACTCACGTTTATGGGGCACTCCATTCACTGTAATATTAATTTATAATTTCAGATCTAGTTTCTATATGTATGTAAAAACTACTACATATGTACTAAAAACTCACGACCTCAGTGGCAGCAGGGCAATGTCCTTGACTGCCTCACAAGGGGTGACAGGATATGGATGTTTGTGTGCGTTTGATTGTTCATTTGCAAATACAGATGCAAAAGGCCAATGGTAGTATTTTTGGTGGTACAGAAGTAAGTAAATAATTGAAGATGGATAGCATACATATTGCGTTGATGCCAAGTCCAGTGTGTCACATCATAGAGATTGTCAGTAGAAGATGAAGCTGTAGAAATGGGGAGAGACTCTTTGCTTTGTCGTGGCCTGTGCCAAGAAACCCTTTTTCCCACAGCAAAAATCTTCCTCCATTTGCCAGTCCCCTCCTGATGTATTGACGGATATTTGAGCCGGTGAAAAAAACTGCACTGTGGCGAGCTTTGAGGAAGTAGATAGCAGATTGCTCATTGAACTTATTAAACATTGTGTGCATAGATCACAAAGGACTTTTAGCACCTTTAAAATGTTTTATTTGTTTAAGTTTTCTACTTTTAACATTTAATGCTTCGTATTCTGTGATATTTTATGTTTTATACATTGTTTTTTTGCGGCCATTTTGAGATACTACTTACCTAAGGGTTGAATATGACTGCACGTAAATTTAAATGATTATTTTCTTATTAATCGTAAATTATTTGTTTATCAAACAAATATCTTTAAATTTCATCTCGTTTGGTTGTAACTTATCAAGTTCCTTCGTAAAAAATATTGCAGACCCCATAATTATGCTGGTTAGTACTACAGGACTCAAAATGCGTAAACATCTCAAATCCATAATTGCCCAAGTCCCAGTGGTGCTCAAGTGTACAATGCTAAATCGTGGCAAAACTAGTTGTGAATAAATACTGCATTATTACTGAATTGGAATGCAAGTTTGGTAACTTTTGCCCTTTTAAATGAAGTTTCTCAAAATATCAGCCACATATATCAATTACAAAAGAACTATGTATTTCTAATATTCTGAATGAATTACTTTCATCGAGCTTGTGTTTTGTTGGAGTCTGTTGAGTTACTATTATCTATACCGCCTTTGGGTTGAAGCTTTGGGTGATGGTATTTTTAGCTGTAGCCCTTGAAAAGGTCTTAACTTTATTTTATTGGAATTATTGTAATTCAGCTAATTGCTCTATTCCAGTACTCTCATCCTCACGTGTGGTAAGTTCATATGATGTGTGCATTTTTTGCTGTGAAATATTTGAATCCCAGTAACATTTTGATGTCTAGAAAACATGCTTTCTTATGTTTGATTTCCATAATTTGTTTAAATCATGTTGTTTTCCCATTCAAAAAAATGTTGGTGGTGATTAATAATTCTGTGAAATTTAATTTATTTACATAAATGTGGTCAGGATTATACGTTGGCATTACAATGTTTTGAATCAAAGAAGTGTGAAGATCATTGGTAATACGTATGCACAATGTACAAATTAGTCCTCAAGTAGGTTCGAACAGACAAATTAATTTCACATTAACTGAAGTTAGTTTTTATCAGAAACTAATTGTGCTAAATCCTGGTGATTATGCTCTATTGCTATGATTATAAAAAGACATCAAGACAAATGAGGCTGTATATGTTTACCTGTTAGCAGATTACCTTCTGTACAGGCCGGCCACCGAGAGTTGTCCGATGACATATCGACGGATCTAGTCTGGGGTGGGGGCAAGGTTGCTAGGTAAGATAGGGAAACGCCCACCTCACATGTAAACAAAAGGGTTCCGTGAAGAAAGGAGACTGAAGGGACGGCGAGCGTGAAGGACCCAAGGGAAGAATGATTTGGTGGTTCGAAGAAAGGGCTTGTTTTGGTGGCTCAAGCTTGTTTCAGTGCTTCATATGCATGTGACAACGTTGTATGACTAGACGAGGGTGTGAGGTGTGTTTGGGGGGCAGCGATTGGCTGCAATTCGTGCTGGCACAGGGTTCTCCACCCCTCCTTGTAAAGTGCCATCGGTCAACTCTCGCCAGCTGGACTGTAATTAGTTTCCTTGCTTTGCACATTAGAAAGGATTCAAGGAAACCATTGTGAGAAGTTCAAGGCAATTTTTCATGCTGCCCATTAGATTTGCTGTTTCGTGGGTAGAACCAGTTTTGCATTTCACTAGAAGTTGCATGTGCCAATTTTGTTCCATTATACATTTCCCTTATTTTTGCCTTTTAGATATTTGTCTGTTAATCCTGAATTAAAGTATACTTCACCTTAAGCAAGTAAATACAAGGATTCTTTTGTGTACATGATTTCCAGTATCATTCAGAACTAGCATGGTGGAAGTCTTGCACAATCACTTGCATCCTTGCTGGTGTAAATGTTTTCTTCTGAATGCAGGATCAGTATGATACTTGCTATGTACGCATATCTTGATAAATGATACCTATTTAGTTTTTTCCAAAATCAAAGTTCTAATGTAAACAGCACTGTTCAAGTCATGAAATAGCTTGACCCTTGACAGGGTGTAAGTCAGTGAAAGTGAAACTGATTTTGTGCATAATATTAATAATCCATTTTTATCATATAATGCATAATTGGAGCCTAAATAATGTTAATTGTACATTTTTCAGTAACTTGACTCTTGTAAAAATTAATTAATGCCTTAAGTACTGCATCAGTTTGCAGTTGCTTGAATATTTAGACTCTTTTTTTTTTCCTCTTCTGCTGCCGTGAGACAAGTATTATGGTTTTAAAAAATTGTGTGACCAAAATTCTCCCAATCATTAAAATTAGATTCCTTGCCTTTCATTCACGGATCATGACTAAAATATTCAACATGGATAATTCTTTTTGTTGCAGTCTTGCAAAGCATCTGTATAAATTGTGTTAAAAATCCTCTTCCCATACACAGGAAAAAAGATTTTTACTTGAAAATTTTCGTAGTGGCAGTCAAAACACCATCATTTTCATTTCACAATCAGTTGGAGCACATACTTAGGTCCAATAAAATATCGATGATTTAACCATCTTCGCCTTGAAGGGTGATAATTATTAAAGAATGAAGTGATGTTTTTAAGATCATAAAGTTTGTCAATTCAAAACAAATCACTAAATAGTGGCTAAAGTAGCTATGCAACGACAATAAAAATATTTATTTATAATGCATGTACTTTTATAGACAATATACATAATTGATTTGAGAGGCTGATACTTAGTGGAACTCCGTGATTAAGAAGAAAGAATACTTTTTACCTCCAATGACAATATAAAAACCTCAATCTTATATTTTTCATGGAATTAGAATGTATTATTTTTCCTTTTTTAGCTGCGAAAGCAAGAGAATTGCCGTCCATGCCGGAGCGGGAGAGGCACTGCGAGGGCCAGCGTAGTAAAGTGAATCTTCCGAGCTATTGCGAAAGTATTTAATTATTGTTGCTATGCTATGCAACAAAATATTTTTATTGTTACTGCTGTTTCTTGCTGTCACATATTTTTATCATTCGGGGGAGGATGATGTGACATGGAAGCTGGAAGTTTTTAAAAATACATGAAAATTCGCGAAAAAATGACTAAATCGATCATTTTTAATGCGTTTTTACACAATTTACGGAGATAAATTCCCCCCAAAACAACCTCTTTACCATAAATATTAATTTTTAGAATTTTTCACCCCTCAAAACTCCTATAAAATTTTTAAATGATAAGATAATACTTTTAATTCCTCCAAATGACCGAAAAGTCATAAAAATTGGAGGGGGGAGCTCCCCTGAAAATGGTGGGTGATGGGAAAAAACGGAGTTCATATTCGGATTTAGGAGGTCATTTTACATAAGAATTAGCAGGAATGGTGTCAGGGCCAATTTTCATGCCGTCCAGTGTTATCAAAATCCTGTAATCACTAGTAGCCTCACAATTGTGCAAT
This sequence comes from Ischnura elegans, assembly GCF_921293095.1. NCBI lineage: Eukaryota > Metazoa > Arthropoda > Insecta > Odonata > Coenagrionidae > Ischnura > Ischnura elegans. The sequence continues at coordinate 82,313,970 of NC_060250.1, forward strand.
GTCAGGTACTGTGTAGGTTTTATACTCGATTGATAAATGTTTTTTATTTGCTGGTTACATACCCAAATTTGTCATAAATATTAGTTTACCCATTACTAATATACTATTTGCCCTCATTTGTGGGAGATGATAACTGGGCTGTGTGTGTATACGTGTAATTAACATTACCAGTGTAAAACTCATTAGATGCTACTACTTTACTTATTACAACCCTCCGTTCCAATGTGCCTCCTTTTCTTAGGATTAGTAAACAACTCATGTGTGAGTGTTTAATATTCAAAATGCATTAACTCTGCTTGTCAGTCTATTATTTTGCTAATCTTTTTTTCCTCATCATTTTTTCCTTGTTCTCATGAGTGCAATCATATAATAAGTTAAAGATATTTGTCAATACCCTTTTGAGGCTGCTCTTTGCAGACAATTGAAGCATGTTTGAGTTTTTTAATAATAAATCTTTCATTATATCTCGTTGACATTCTAGCACCGTCAGTAAAAAAGCTGTTGTATATTTTTATTTGAACCTAGCTGTTCGATGGTGTAGGTGCTTTCAATATAAAGTATAGAGGAAGTTGTGAATATGTAGGGTGTAATGCCAAAGAATGCACCAAGGAACGAAATATGTATGTATTTAAATTGTGATTTTGAAAATCTTCCACTTAGTAGGACATGTAAAAGGAAGTACCTAATTAGGATGTTATTGAGGACATATTTGGTACATATCCATTGAAAGAAGATATTGAATATGTCAGCAATTCAGAAAACTTATCGTACAATTAGTATCGTGGACTTCTCAGTAGTAGATATATTTATTGTATTACTTCATGACAAAGTACATAATTAAATAGGTTAGGTGTTATATAGGTTAATAATTCAAGTTTAAAATAAATAATAGTACATAGTTAAAGTATTTTTGGTCTAGTTAGCCAAGTTATTTGGGAGTTAGTTTGTTGGGAATACAGAATGTGTGGATAAATATTCTTCAAACATGCTTTTTCTGGCATTAATTGGAATGTTTGTTTCTTTTTAAAGGAAAAGCTGTGACTCAGGTGAAGATATAGAACTGCGAAGAGCTAGATGGACGTTGGAAGCAATTTGTGATTCCCGAAGTACTGCATCACTCCTGAAGAAATGGTCTATTGAAGATAGTATTTCTTCTAAAATTGACTAAGTATAAAAAATATGCTACTCATTTATTGTGAATGGCAGAATACCAAATGATCATCAACTTATGACTGAAGCTATATTTTTATATTAAATACTGCCTCAAACTCATGGTTTCTCTGTGATGTGTTCATTTTTTACTTCTGCAAAACATCTTTCATATATCTGATATGCATATCATTCAGTATTTGTGAAAAGTTTTGAAAATTAGATTTTTCAGGTACCATATGGCCAATGACTATAAATGTTGACTCTTGCTGACATTGGCAATAGTTTCAAATCAGCTGCAATTGTTGTATAGCGTCATTGTGTGATGCTGTGCCAGTTGAAAAGTGTGAATGTGCTCATCAAAATGAGAAATTGCTGTTTGTTCTCCTCATTTTGCCATTTAATGGATTTAAATTGATAAGTGTGTAATTTTCATTACCTTGTTATGTGTTTGTGTTTCAGTAGTTGACTTAATCAAATTACCATCTATGTTTGTTTTTATTACTTGCTTATGCTTACGCCTTGTTCAGGTGTCAATAAACATATCATACCTCATCTTTCTATGGATACACATTCATTCAATCAATAAGTCAGAAGTCAGCATCAATTCTTAATTATGATTTTAGCTTAAGTTTGTATTTCCCTAAGCCCTCTTTTTATTCTTTTTGATGAATGCCTCAGTACATAGCAGTGAGAGACTAGGAGGGACATATCATGAAAATGTTTTTTGGGGCTTCACTGCTGATTACATTCATTGTGCATCACTTTAAAGCATTCCTGGCTTCCTGTATGATGTGCCTCTATTCAGTTCTTCATGCTTTCTTCCACTCATCTACATTGGTGCTGAGACTACTGTATTGGACGTATGAAATCGTTTTGGGCTAGATGTGGTAGTACTGTAGATCTGTACCCCATTGCTGGCTATTTTCAATACTTTTGTGTTATTTCCTAAAAACCAACCTTTGATATGAGGAATAAGTGTTTGATATCATTTTAAAGAATAAATTTTGCTTTTGTTTTTTTTTTTTTTAATAAGGAGGTTAGTTCCACTTTGTTAAAAAATGGCAAACTACAATATTTCAAGAGACAGATGCCATAAAATTATGCCCATAGTACACAAAGTGTTAACACAATGCCTCAAGAATAAAATTGTATTTCATCGTAAACTAATACAATGAGGTACATCAAAGATGGATGATGAATGACTTTATTATTCTGATTCTATTTCCACTTTAGGTCTAAATCTCTAGAAGATAATAATATTAAGGTTTATTATCCGTGGGCAAAATACATTTGCATGGATTCGTCTAAAAGGACAATTACATAAAAATGATAAAGTCAATTACATCACAAAACAAAATACAGCAGACTCCCGATTATCCGGCTGCGGTTTATCCGGGTTGCGGATTATCCGTGCATGATTTTAACTCTCGCTCAATTTTTCCCGCGATCTTATAAAAAAATAAAATTGGACCCAAAATTATCGGAATTACTGCATTAATGCTAGGATACACCAGGCGTATCATTTCCGTCAGAATCCCGTTCGTAAAACGGAAGCGATCGCGCGCTAGCTGCATTCAAGGGATCACCGAGTTCGTGTTTTCCAAGCCTAGCAGTGCGCGAACGCACTCCGTGATCACGGATACACGTCCGGCAGCAGTTGCAACCCGGGCAACTTATGCGAGACGCGACTGCGTGGCGTGGTGCCTGACGATGTAGTTTCCGACGTCGAGCAGTTGTTTTGAAGCGTTTGTGCAAATCACTTTTCTGTATCCGCGATCACACAGCTACGATAGTGTGGTTTTCGAAACCAGGCCTTACATGGAGCATTAATAATACGAGTACAACCATGTTATTGCCGCAAAAAAGATCGCGAACTGGCGAAGAAAGCTCTCATTGAGTCCGGGAAGCACGCTAATAAAGCAGAATAATGGCATAAATAATAATATATTGTTTGTTTTACGTAAATTATGATCATTACAAGACATTGGATTTGATGTTTGGGTTATCCGTATTTTCCGATTATTCGTGCCGTCCCTCCCCATCATTAGCCCGGATAATCGGGAGTCTACTGTATACAACTTGTTGTAATGAGTTAAAATTACAAAAAACAAAAGTACAGTAGACTCCCGATTATCCGGCTGCGGTTTATCCGGGTTGCGGATTATCCGTGCATGATTTTCACTCTCGCTCAATTTTTTCCGCGATCTTTGTTTTTAAAAATCCTACGCAAAATCACCGGAATTACTGCAACAATGCTTGGACATACGGGGCTTATCATTTCCGTTAGAATCCCCTTCGTAAAACGGAAGCGATCGCGCTCTAGTTGCATTCACGGGAGCACCGTGTTCCTGTTTTCCAAGCCTCGCAGTGCGCGACCGCGCTCCTTGATCACGGATACAAGTCCCGCAGCAGTTTCAACCCGGGCAACTTGTGCGAGACGCGAGTACGTGGCGTAGTGCCTGACAGTGTAGTTTGCGACGTGAAGCAGTGGTTTTGAAGCATTCGTGCAAACCTTTATCCTGTATCCATTATCACACAGCCACGGATGCGTGGTTTTCGAAACCAGGCCATACACAAAGCATTAATAATTCGAGTACATCCACGCTATCGTCGCTAAAAAAAAAAGATCGCGAACTGGCGAAGAAAGCTCTCAAGGAGTCCTGGAAGCACTCTAAAGCAACACAATAACTGCATAAATAATAATATATTGTTTGTTTTACGTAAATTATGAACATTAAAAGACATTTAACTGAAAGTTTGGATTATCCGTGTTTACCGATTATTCGTGCCATCTCTCCCCATCATTACCCCGGATAATCGGGAGTGTACTGTACAACAAGAAGGTCATTTTGGTTAAGAACAGTATGCAAAGATAAATCTTAAAAGACACAGTTCATATATTCTTTTACATCATAGAACAAATGTTTTCTCAGGATATTTTTTACGGATAATTTGAATTTCTGATATTCTAGATCTTTTATTGCAGATGGCAGTTTGTTCTAAATGTTGAATCCTTGGTGATTTAAACTTTTCAGTCTTTTAGCTGTTCTATGGCTTTTTAGATGGATGAGTTCATTTGATCTGGTGTTATAGTTATGAAAATGAGAGTTTTTTTCAAAAGACATGTGGTTCTTGTGAATGAAGGACTGTATTAATGAGAGTTTTATTTTAAGCTGTGGTTAATTATTTGTTCAAAATTAAATCATTGAAAATTGAGGTAGTTACACATGGTGGTGCATGGTAATTTAGTCTTAGTAAATTTTCATTCTTTCCTCAAGAACCAACTATGGCAACCATGGCATGGCATGCCTTATAGAATCTTTCATCTTCCAGAGTTGCATTTATCTCTTTATTCTTATCCTTTATCTTTTTCCTTCTTCATTAATTGGCCCATCAGTCCTTTTTATTTCTTTTGCAATTGAGAATCAATTTGGTTTGATAATGTCCGCATTAGAGCATTTTGTGAATAAGAACCAAATTTTTGTAAATTGCAATATTTTAAAGTTCAGTTCAAATGAGTTTATTCCCATAGTTGTTTACAAACTCCCTAAAAATGTTGCATTTAGTCTATTGGCACAGTTTACTCTCTGTTTTTCAATAATTGATGGAAACGTGGTTTAGCTGAATGGAATAAGTTATCATGGCCTAAAAAAATTGGCACGTTGGTATACCTGTTATCATTGACCTTAATACAGCTTAATTTAATTTATATATATATACATAATTTTCAGTTTTGTGCTGCTTGACTACAAAGTTGATTTGAGAAGAGAGACATTTACAAAATCTTGTATTTAACCGTCTATTACCTTGTGATTGATGGCTTGAGATAGTTATTTTTATTATTTAACTTATTCTCAGGTGAGTTAACTCTTTGATTACTAGAAATTTGTAACTCCCAATCTTATGCATAGCACGTTGTTCAATCGAGGTAAAAGTTTCATGCTTGGATTTCTTTGATTCTGATTTTCTTGTGACTGTGCACTCTCACAATATTTGTAAGAATTTGGATCCCTTGAATTGCAGATGGTGGCTTTGATGTATAGGGCTTAATGTCATGATAGAACAGTTACCACCTTTACTTACCATTTGACCTAAAGTAGAAGTTGATTTCTATGTAGTTTTTAATGCTGACTTCAATTCAACAGTTACTAATATCATTGTGAGGAATGCATTAAGGGATGCTGAAGCTGATAGAGATGTAATGAGAGCTTTATTCAGGCCCATGCAACAGCTTTGGGTGCCACCGGAGGTATGTCGGAAATTTTAATTGATGTAAAGCCTTAATTTTCCTTAAACTGTGATGTGAAAAAATTATTATGTACATACTTTCCTGGTCTGCTTAATATAAAAAGGTTACCTAGAGGGGTGCCAGTGCTTGGTTATTTACTTGACCAGCAAAAGTTACCTACCAGTTAAGGTTAGTTTCCATGAAGCAGTTGCATAAAGCCTTGACCTGTATTGATCTCCCTCTTCAGTTTACTATAGGGTTACTCCTTATCATTCTTATCTATTCCCCTCCTTTGCTTACCTAACACTCGTCCCATTGACATGGATGTTAGCATCCCATTTCACTTAGTGTTCACCCCATCTAAAGTCTTCCTCCGCTGTGTTTCCTCTAGAGGTCTCCATCCCTCGTCCCTTAACCCGTCAGCGCCCAAAGTTTTTGTTTAAACTCACACATATTCCACTTTTAAAAAATATGATACATATGAACTTAACACAAAGAACACAATTCAAACTGACTGAATAATGGAGGAAACCTTCTACTAAGTATGTGCACCGACGTGTTTGCTAAAATTCACATATTAAATAAGTTGCCGGAGTATTGGGTCAGCACTGCACTGGGTGCCATATGGCACCCGTGGGCGTTGACGGGTTAAATGCAGCACTTTGCTGTTCCTTTTCTCCCTTTTCCAGTCTTATTTACACCCACACCTCAAATGCCTTTGTCTCTCTTCTTAAGTTTCTATATTTCCACACTGTAAAGCCCTACATTTCAGATCAGACTCTTTACCGGCTTTTTGTTAGAACTTAAAGATGAATTCTCTCATTGGCTCTTTAACCTGGCAGGGGTCGCTTTGGGTGTCCCAGGCACCTCAGCCTTATATTTGGGCTATTTTTTGTTGCAGTTCTGAATTAAGTACCTACGTATAATTTCCTTTAGCTGAGTTTTAAAGCTTCCAGGGGGAGTTTTAAAGCTTTCATTTGAAATATGATTAAAAAATCACTGTAAGTTTTGATGCAAAATTCTTTTAAGCTCTGCAGAGAGGAGTGTGCTAGAAACCCCATGTGACATTTCTCGTTACGATTTGGCTCCTAAGATTTTTAGTCACAATAAATTTTTTTGTCATTTCCATTACATTTTATTGTTACTCTTTCAGAAACTTACAATGAAAGTTGTCTTTTTATGGTTACATGCATATCTATTTACAAATGGATAGATTCTTGTGCCTAAATTCATATGCAAATGAAAATAATTAAAATAAAATTGACTTAGGCCCGGGAGATGTAGTGGAAATAATGCATATTGGTTGAAGAAAACAAGATATGCAGTACTTTTTCCACAAGTTTTACTTTGATACTACATGTTTCAACTGCTAAGTCATTATCAGCAGCACACACGTATGGCTGATGATGACTGCTGCTTCTGATGGCCTAGTCTTATGCTGGCTGATCAAGGTGTGATCATCCATGAATCTCAGTGGTATAAACATTTCCCCCATTTATACTCCAGCTTCCAATTCATCCCACACCTCCCTTACCATCTCCTCAGGGTACACATCAAAAAACAATGTGGATAGTGGACAGCCTTAGCTCACTCGTCTGCCAATGCTTGCCAACATACATTCTCCGTCTGCCACCCTCACTTTTGCTGTCTGGACTTTCAGCAGATACTAATGAGTCTCTTATCTCTCCAATTGATGCCTATTTTTTTGAGAATATCGATAGCTTTACGTAGTCAGTAGCTATCAAATGCTTTTTCATAATCCACGAAGCAGGCATTCATGTCCTGTTTATGTTCTAGGTTTCCCTCTACTAGGGATCTCATTACCACAATTACATCTTGAGTTGACTTTCATTTTCTAAATCCAAACTGATCTTAGCCAAGTAATCGTTAGCCCTGGTCTCCATTTGTCTGTTTAATATATGTACTCTGTACCACTTTCACTTTGTGTGATATTAGCCGCAATGTCCTATAATCTCTGCATTCTGCAGCGTTGTTCTTTATTAGTGGTGGAATAAAGATCGCCGTCGCGAAATCCTCCGGCCAAGACCCTTCCTCATAGATCTTGCGTACTAGTTCGAATAACCTTCTCTTACCATCCTAACCTAGATTATTCTGCAGCTCACAAGGGATACCTTCCACCCCCACTGCTTTCCTGGGCTTCATATCAGGGTAGGGCATCTTGAGTTGACTTTTCTTTTCTGAACCCTAACTGATCTTCGCCCTAATACTCATTTACCCTCACCTCCATTTGTCTGTTGATATCCTCAGTACGACCTTTGCCTCATACAATTCACTCTTCAGCTTCCTTCTTTTTTGGTTGTGGAATTAGAACAGTTTTCACGAAATCCTCCGGCCAACATCACTCCACATAGATCCTGTGTACCAGTTCAGAAAAGCTTCTCTTACCATCGCTCCCTAGATTCTTAAGCTCACACGTAATATTGTCCATGCCCACAGCTTTTCTAGTCTTCATATCATGAAGGGCTCAAGATTATCTTCCTCTGCTGCTCATTCCTCCTTTAAATTCAATTTCTAGGGCCTGTTTCTTCCATCATACCATTCCTTCACGTACTCCATCCATCTAATATGAACTTCTTCTCGCTTGATTTTTTTGACATGGCCTGCCCCCTTTTGCCACCCGATAGTGACTTCACTGTACAGCGCGCCTACCTCTCCTTCTGAAACTTTTCCATTTCCTCACCCTGTTTTATCCACCAAACCTTCCTCGTCATCTTGGTTTCTCACCGTAATCAATTATTTATTTGCATATGCATCCTTTTGCCCTTTTTTCTGTATATGCTCTTCCACTTTCCTCCATTTCTTTTATCATTTCTTACATTATCCACGGCTTATCCCATTCCAAGTGTTTCATACACAAAACCATCACATGGACTACGTTTCGACCTATCTGGCATGGGTGGACCTACTGGAAATGATTGAAAATGAATCCTGACATTGAGGCTCTAGAGGTCATGGGAATGCGCAAGCCTTTCTAATGCAATGAGGTTGTAGCCAAAGGTATTTAGTCACGTGTTTTACTATTAAAATTAATGGGTAAAAAAAAATTAGCATTCTGGCAAATTTGGTGGTAGAGAGACACGTGGGGAAATTAAAAACGGGGAAGAGGGGTGAGGATTTGAGTCAAGAAACTGTGCCAACCCCATTATTTCTCCATTTTTAGTTATGGGTGGCAATGGTTTTTTCTTTGTGATATATCTCTAGGATGCATCGCTATTCATCTGAAAACGTGAATTTCTCATGATCATAGTCATCTTTATAAACATACAAACTTTTCTCCTACATGAATGAATGAATCCTTAATGAATTCTCTGAATTGATGCAACAATTAAAATATCTGGGGAGGAGATGAAAGATAGGCCTCCGTTTTGTCATTAATCTGAATGATTGTTAGAGTGGCTATAAGAAACCCATGAGGAAAGCCTTAAACTGCTTGAGAATAATTGCTTTCCTTATTCCAGATTACCTCGATGGCTTAAATTCTGGTTGGGGTACTGGGGCTGGCTGGGGATTTATTTTACGCAAACTTTATGGCAATACTCTCTGTAAAAATGCCAATTTGCCTTCAATTCACTCTCCGCATAAAGGTTTTCCTAGAAGGTTGGTAAGTAACGAATAAGAAATCAAAATATGATTTAACTAGTATTAATCCTGAGTAATCTCTTCACACTAGGTTACCATGGAAGAACTTTCAATGGTGTCATTTTGAGGCATAACCTTGGGGTACCTATGTTAAATACCATTGAGGGGGGAGGGAGAATAGGATGTATTGGTAAAGGGAATGAGCATTCTGGCAAATAGAATGGGGCAGACCGTAATGGAATGGGAGATGGCTAGAATTATACCAAAAATCTCCTTACAAACTGATGTTGACCGGTAGAATACTTTTAATATAAATAACACTGTGGTAAAGGTGATATTTATAAATGAAATTTTCTAAATACACCACAACCAGTTTTTCCAAGTTAACACCATGGAGCTTTTTCTTGTACATATCAATGTTTTTGAGTTTCCTCAAAAAAGAACAATGGCCCACAAGCTCATCTCACAGGAGGATATTGCGATTTGTCCATCTTCAAAGCATTTCCCATGAGGAATGGTGGTGTTACCTTACAGCTTGCACGAACAACATCTCACCATGCAATAGCATTATAAAGCCCTTAGAAATTGTGGCCTCCTCCCATCTGCTAACTTCAATTTGGCATCTTAGTACACCAAAATGTGGGCCTTCTTTCGTAAGCTTGATAGATTGTGTCAACAGGAACCTCTTTAACAGATATCATGGAGTACACTTAAATATAGCTTTCTTAAAAACTTTATTACATTTTATATGAGAAATCATTTATCACATAAAAAGGTACTGTACATAAAACATTACTCGTGTACAGCAATGCTCTATCTTCTGTTGATGTATTTCCAAGTGCTTCAAGTACCAGATCAATATTCAAACACAGATATACAAAATTACAAAGCATACTTATGTGCAGAACAGATTGGGGCAATTTAAAATGTTTTTAAGTGGCCTCCATCAAATAAAGGCACTTGGCACTAAATTTTTTAAGTAAAACAATCCTGATAAAAGCACAAATATTATAAAAGCAATATTCTTCCTTTCTCGTTAAATTCAGCCAGGATTCCTTCCTGTCCCTCTGGTATTACTTGTTAAATATATTTATATATAAAAGACGAAACCATGTTTCATTAAAATAAAGACAGAGGAAATGAAAAATCACAGCACAGGCACTTTTTTTCCGTTACCCCTGTGGCGAGAAGATCAGTGGCGACCAAATGATACAGGTGTAATGATATCCTTCACGATACCATAATTTTTATTATATATATGCACTTCCAGATTCTATAGCATGAACAAAATATCCAACAAAATAAAGCATTAAATTAATATCGCGGGATACTTCCCGAATAAAGCTCTTAGAAATAGAAAAAAGTTACACAACTTTATTTCAGGATCATCACTCTCTTCTTTTATTCTCTCTCCCATTATTTCATGTTGCTCCACCAAGGGTTTATCAGCATGCCATAAAAAAAGCACAGGGGAAAACAGGGCCACTAAAAACCCTCCCTCCCCATTCCCCACAAAGTAAGTAAGCAACATTATAAAAACTCAACAATTGAAGCAATAATGAGAATAGTGAACCCTTTTTCCTTTATCATAAATGCTTGGAAGATTTTGAGACTGCCGAGAGCGGCACGAAAAGTCATGACCTTCTCAGACTTTTTCCCAACGTAGAAAGAAGAGGTCATGCAACTCTCACCTTACCGCTCCTGTATGCCCCCTTATACCACCCATCCATTCACACAGCCTCGCCAATGCTTAATGCATCACCCATCAAAACCATCTGCTCCTTTGCTTCGTGCACATCATCCTCGATTGCCACAACCCCATCCAACTTCTCGTTGTTGCAATCCAAAGTGATCCCATTTATCCGCAGCTCCTTCTCTTCTGCTTCCACAACCTTGGAATTGGATTTTGCTTCTGGTTTCTTCCCTGGAGTTCCATTGGTCATGGCCTTTGTGGCGCTCTTGGGAGATTCTGTTTTGCTGATGGCACTCTGTTTTGCAGGGCCAACCCCAGAGAGACGGGTAGCCGAGATGTGCTTGTTCACAGATTCTTTCGCCTTCTTGGCAATCCCTGGAGCAGTAGGCGTCGTTTTCTGAGGGGTGGTCGATGATTTTGTTCTGGCTGTAGCAGCAGCACTAGGTTTTGCAGCAGGCGCACTGGGTTTCGTTGTGGCTGCACCTGGTTTGGGAGCTAGTGATGTTCTGGGGGCTGTTTTTGGTACTGCTCCATTCACTGCACTAGCAGCTGGCTTGGTTGAGGTCTTTGCAGGGTCTGCAGCAGTTTTACTGGTTGCTGACCTTGCTGACAATGAAACCCTGGTGGTGGTGGTAGTAGTAGTAGTTTTCGAGGTGGCTGTCGTACTGGTTGTTGTAGGCTTCCTTATAGGTGGTACTCTCGTTGTGGCTGTTGATGCTGGTTTGCTGGCATCCCCATTCGTCATCTTTTTTGGTTCTGCAGTCTTAGCAGGAGCTGTTGTCGGCCTACTTGGGGCTGGTTTGGAAGCTGCAGTGGTGGTAGAAGTCTTGGGGGCAGCAGTCGAAGGTCTTCCAGGAGGAGCTGAAGTCCTTGGTAATGCACCGGCCTTTGTAGTTGACGCCGCTGAAGGCTTCGCTCCCAAGGTTTTTGCCTTGGAAGCTAAAGATGTGGTAGATGCCGGAGATGGCTTGCTGGTGGGAGCAGGCTTGGCAGTGGATGTCAGAGGCTTGCGTTCAGCAGTTGAAGTCCTAGCAGCCGGTACAGGGGCAGTCTTATTGGTAGATGGTGCTGCAGGTTTTTTGGGTGCTGCAGTGGTCTTGGATGCTGCAGTTGCTGGTGGTTTGGTGGTTTTGGTGCTTGGTTTTGCTGCAGCTGCAGAAGAGGGTTTACTCTTGTCTGACAGTGGCTTCTTATCAGCAGTTGTGGACTTCTTAGGTGCAGCCTTAGCACTTGAGACCACACCAGCAGCTGTCACAGCCACCCCGACAGCAGCAGCCACTGCTGCAGCACTGGCAATATCAGCTGCTTTGCTGACATCTTCTGGAATGCTCTCAGTCACAGTTTCCTTAGGAAGATCCTCAATCAATGGCTCACTACCAGACACATCGGCTGGAGTAATTACTTCCGATGTAATCTGTTCTTTAGCTGAGAACTCATCTACGGCAGGCTCCGTTGAAGTGACTTTTTCCGACATAGGTGAGCACATATCATTCTCAAAGCTTTGAATAATCTCTTGTACAACTTCCACCTCTGATGATGCATTGATAGATTCTATTATTTCATCCTCGATTTTCTCAATTTCCACAGCAGGCACTTTTTCTTCCAAGGACAAAGACTTACTCCCTTCTATTATTGATGATAATTCGGTTGCGTTCGAGGGAAAAATTGGACTTTTACAGATTGGCTCCAAAGCTGGTTCAACATTATCTACAGGAGCAAATTCTTGTTCAACCTTCACAGTCGGCTCTGCATTGAAAGTTGCCATATCAGCCTCATGTGTCTGAATGTGCTCCATCGTTTCCACTGGAACATTTACTTGTCTGTCACCCAGCATCAAATCATCACGAAGCTCCTTGTTCTGGAAGTCTTCCACAACAAACTGTGAATGGATAAGTTCTTCCTTCACTTCAGGTTCAATAGACTCCATCAAATCATCAATTTTCATCGGACAGATCTGCAAATTAGGAGAGGGAATTGGTTCCAAATTTGGAATTGGTTCCAAATTTTCTGGTGTTTCTGGGTGCACCATCACCAGCTCTGCCTCTTCCATAGGCTCAACAGAAGGAATTGTGTGTTTCACTGGACTAAATTCCATATGGAAGTGCTCCTCTATACGCTCTTCATCCTTGCTTTGATTTTCTTTAATATCTTGTTGCTTCATAAAATCCTCCACATGAGAAGAGTGCATGAAATCATTGGACTGGTTAAAGCTAACTTCTTCAGACTGCGAAATTTGTGCAGCTAGATCAGCAGTCTCATTGACAATTTCATGGAGTGCCGAAATCTCATTTGAAGGGACATCTTCGTGTAAAGATGTCTCGGGCTCACTGGTTCCAGAAACAAATTCAGACAACACATCACGACCTGATGTCTCACACACAATTTCAGATTCATCTTTGCTTTCAGCAGCCGAAAAGTTAACTGGGGAACCAAGGAAGTCTGATATTTTCTCATTTCCACTTGAAAGCTCTTCTCTCACCTCAAAACTACGATTTAAAGCACTGTCAACATCACTCACTGTAATTTGTTGAGACATATTCTCCTTATCTTCCCCTTCCTGACTGATGTTCTCCTTGTCATCATCATTCATGAGATATTCATTGCCAGAGCTCATTAGGTCGGGAACATTCGAATTCAACTCTTCCTGGAACACATCTGCATGCTTAGGAGTACCATGACCGAATGATGAAGACAGAACATCATCATTAACCCCTATGTTCAGGAAAGCCTTGGGGGTCCTTGGTGTAGTTGGATCTTCGGAAATCTCCCCTGGGCATTCACCAGCCTCCTTCTTGAATGTATCAAAGTCATCTACCACCGGATAGGCTTCAACGCTTACAAGCTGTGTGGGAGAGACAGGCACAAATTCAGCAGCGTCTGGATTCAGTCTCGACTCCATTGTGGAGTCTTCTGTTTCTTCTTCAATATGCTGGGGTGACTTCCCTCCAAGGAGATCGAGTTCAGGCAGACCCAAGGATTCTTTCTCCTGTTCAACAGGCTTTTCTAACACACCAGCCTCACAGACTTCTTCAACATGGGTCTTCTGCACAACCTCAAAGCCCAAATCTTGGCAGAACTATGAGAAAGAAAAAAGGGTTTAAATTAGTGACCTGAGAAAAATTGCATAATTCCACCACACCCACCACTATAAAATATTAAATGTTTCCTATACAATCACATAATATCTCACTTAAGCCTGATTCAAAACAAGGGAGGAAAAAATGTCAGTCATGATGCAGGTTGATCAACAATGATCGGTGGAAATCTATAATGGTGTGTTATAGAAAAAGGGACAGTGGAGTATACATGTGAATCAGAAAATACTGGGTCACATTTTTGGTCCCTGAAAAGCTATTCTGGGAACTATCCCCCAGAGGGACAGATAAAAGATAGTGTAATTGAAATTAAATTGGTGATCAATTCATGATTCATTGAGGAAAGAGCACGTAGAACATTTGATGTAATTCCTGTGAAACTTAGTAGTATCCTCCATGTTCAGGAAAGCCTTGGGGTACTCAAGAGTAGCTGAATCTTTGGCAACATACAGTGGTAGAAGGGAGCTGAGTTAACAATGGGACCTGATGGGACCAAGCTTAATCGAGTCTTACATCTGAGCACATGGGCCAGTAAAAGTTTTTACTCAATGGAAGCTCGGATCACGTCAATTCACATGGCTTGCACTGGATAATTAATTACGGAATTAACCCTTTTGCTGCGGTGCACTCTATGGAAACCCACCCGTAGCATGCGGTGAAAGTGCTAAGCGTATGGCAGGCAAGATGAAAAGGTACGTTCACAGCAGCCTGCCATGCGAACATATTAGGTATGTTAACCATTGACTAGCCCAGAGGTGTATGTTTACGGAGTCACCCACGAGTTCATGTGAAGTGGGGAAAAAACACAGGGAAAGATCATAGATGCAAAACAATGTACACAACTAAAAGTGACTTTGCAAAGGTACATTACTGGATAGTCCAAGGTTAATTCCTTGAATTATTTCTATGGTGAATGTCTCGGCATAAAAAAATTCTGATTCGGCCCTTGTACTGTCTTGCCATGAGTACAAATATGCTACCCTATTGCATTGCATTGCATGTCTGGCAGTATATACCATCTGGTGCCTAAAAGCCAACAAAACCCTAGAATGGATGAAGATGCACTGGTAGCTGGAGTGATAAGCACATTGCATTAATTTGGGAGATGTGGTTTCCAATCCCAGTCAAGGCAAGTGATCTTCTAATGAATTTTTGTACTTAACTGAACTAGTCAAGTAGTTAATAAAAGAGTACCCACAATAATAATCACAACCAACCTTATCGTCATCTGCAATCGCCTGCTCAGCCTTGAGGTCGCTGGTATCAATCTTGCTTTCTAACTCTTCCACCTTGGCAGTCTCTACAGTGCCGTGTTCCAGGCGTGGAGGCAAAGCAGGAGAAGCTGAGGGGGATAAGTGTTGCTGCTCCAGAAGTTCCTGTTCAGGAAGGGCAGGAGAGCAAGACGTCTCGTCGGGAAGGGCTGCCTCAGGAGAGATAGCTTCGGGTACCACAGCACCACCTTCACCAGGCTTTGCGGACACGTACTTCCACTCTCCCTCTTCTTCGGAGTCGTCGTCAGCTTCCTCCAACCCGCTCCCTCCTCCCACCTCTATCACCTCCTCGTCCCGCACCACCTGCTCCTTTTCCAATGCAGGCTCCTCCTTGTATTGAATCACTGAAAATTTCAAGATAAGAAAAATAAAAAAATTAGAATAGAACATAGGTGAATTTGGTACAGTTCGATCAGGAAGGCACTAGAAGCCTGCAATCAAATGGAAAACCGAAACTCTTTCCAATCGGAGCCCAAGACAATCTCAGTTTGTGTTTGGAGCCTGCCACATAAAACCAAAAAATTGCCACAAAAAACCCCTTCGAAAAGATAGGGTAGCGTTGGAGTGGATGCAGGCCTTAGAATGGGGTTACCTTACTTAATTTGGGTATGAGCACGAATTCAGGCAGACATGAGTCCCTGAAAGGGGGAGTTCAGGTTTTGAGTTTGTTTGTAGGCATCTATAAGGCACTGGTGTCAGTGGCGTAGCGATGGGAGGTTCAGGGGGTCTGGACCCCTCCCCGAAATATTTTGCTTCATAAAAGAAAACCAAATACTGAAAAAGAATAAATATACAAATGAAGTTTTTTCGATTATTATTATTGTTATTTCGAAAAGTGCTAAAAATTCGTTAAAAACCTACTTAGTACTCCGTTTTTCCAAAATTTTCCCCTCTGGTTTTAGTACGAAATTCCTGGCTACGCCACTGGGTGTATACATTAGAGAGAACAATTTCCAGCAGCAGTGCTGTTAATTTTTTGGACTTCATGGCAGAAGGAATTACTTTGCAGAAGCATTTTGGGTGAGCTTACTTCAAATCAGTTACTTCCACAGAATTTTTTATGCTTCTTATCTGAGAAAATTCGCGCTTATATAAAAGGTTCTCATCCTGCATATGCTTGGCTAAGTACAACTACGAACAAATTGTGATGAATGTTACTATTAACATATCCTTTTGACAAAGTAACTCGTATAATATTCGTTGCAATTAGAATCAATTACAATCGTGCGTTAAGAGTAATGATAACGACAATTTTTTGGCACGTCACCGTCCACATTTGTGTGCTAGTAGCAAAGCGATGCTGCAATTGATGTCAAATCGAATTAGTTACAAAATAATGACACCACGCTTGGCTCAAATAGTGAAGGCTAGTATATCAAGGGTATAACGACCTTGTGAATATCTGTAAAAAGTGTGAACTTAAAAATATAAGGATTGAAGTATGCCACATTCTCAGCACCCTAATTTCGCTTCATAAATTTGACGGATGTAGTCTTCCTAACATTCATTTACAATATGCGAAAACATATGCTGAAATTTGATTTGAATCACGCAGTTGCAAACCTACCTCCGTAAATTCGCGGACAAAACTTCGTGGCTAATAATTATTTTTCATGCGCAGAAAAGGAAAAATACAGAGCAGGACTTACGCGGTCGTCCGTCCACGGGAAAGGAGAGAACTGCCAGGAGAGGTCACTGGCACCGTAAAGAAGACTATGGCTTGCAACAGACCGTGAAATAATCGGTAACAGGAAAGGGGGCCCAGTAACTCCGGCATAGTTATCAAACTACCCTTGAAGAGAGCCCACGGAGGAAAACTAGAAAATTTTTAGTAGGCGTAATTGTTAATTGTCCCTTTATTTTAGAAAAAGAATACCTGGAATTGGTAAAATACATGGAATAGGAAAAGAAGAATGCAAAAGAGAAGAAATATGTAGATGTGGAAAGATTTGCTGATGGGAGAATGCAATGCAGACTAAAACAATCTTTCGGGCCTCTATCACATCGCAAATATATGTAAGTCCTAACCCAATATATATACCGACTAACTCGCAGATTCATCATAATTCACATAGCTTCCAAAGCAGATTTTTTTGGTCAACAAAATAAGGTAAAAATTTAAATCATTTAAGTTTCCTCACCGGTTGGCATATTTTTTTCGTATTTTTTGCAATTCACGCAAATTATCTTTCGCTTTCCGTGCTTGTAAATCAAGATGCATGGGCAATAACGCACAAAGCCATCGCCCCAGGTCTTACAAAAATATTCAATAAAAATGAACTAGAAAAACTAATTGAATATGGCATCAGTGTTGTCACTGGATCAAAATAGGTTACAGACGTGTGAGTGCACACAAAGAGTTGGAATTGGTGGGTACAAAAACGCTGAGAATCCAGCACTTTCATTCCCTGACAAGGAATATCATCTATACGAAGAAAAAATTATTTATCATTATAATGAAAGGCCTCACAAGCCTTTAGGAAAGAATTAGGCGTAAAGCCATGAAAATCTTGGTTTTCCGACAAAATCTCAGTTAAATCGACGTTAAAAATTGGGACATTACTAAGAATCCTAAAAAAAGACTATCCAAGACAAGAAAAAATTATTATCAAGCCGAATTTTAATCGAATATTGGACAACTCATTCCCACCCAATATGGTAATCCCTCTCAACAAAAACGATAACCATCTGAAGTAAGACAAGAAATTGGAAATCAGCTGAAAAAAATCATTTTCGAAGCACAGCGCCGGATGGTTCTCGCTAATCTCCAGGTAATATTGGCGCTGAGGCAACTTCATTTGCAAGATAACGTTCCCAGAACTGGGAAAGATTATCTCCGAAATACATAGCGAAAGCTATCGAACGAAAGAGCGTGGGAAGGAAGCACACGCTGATTGCACCTCGCTGAAGGCGAGAGACAGACACACAGGAAGCAGGCTGATTGAGAATGACTGATTCAAGAAGAAAAACTCACGAGGACGATTTGAGCTTTCATCCGCGACCATGTTTTCCATATACCGCTGAGGACATGTGGACTAGAGTTTTGCGAAAGATGGGTTACGAAATTCAGAGCAGGCACAGAACGTACAACCAACAACTTCAGAGGGTTTGAGGTCACCTTTGTCATTGTAACTTAAGCAGTTGAAACGGTGGCAAATTTTACGGTTGAGAGGATAGCTCTCTTCGTTTTTTAAACCATATCGTTAAAAATGCCAGGAAAAAACTTCGAATCCTAAAATAACTATTGATTCTGAGGGACTGAAAGCAATCGCACTGAGTGAATAAACCCTAAATAATTAGTCATTCGAAAATTCGGTATCACTCTGTAAGAAGACACATCATGAGTAAATGGCGAACTATCAAATAAAACATTATCAACGATAGTGAAAACAGCAGTTTGAGAAATGTTAAACCAAAGGTCACGGAAAGCGAAGAGTTATCAATTAAACAGTCCGGTACTCAATCATACCTCTTAATTACCGACGACTAGAAGGGCACTGGCTATTAAGAATTACTTAGTTGGCTTTAAGTTTTGATTACATCAGAGTCCAGAAATAACCCAATCAGCATTCCAAGAACACTGAGCCAGCTTTAAAAGATAATGCCAACGTGACTGAGAAGACGTAAAATACTGCCTTTCTATTTTTTTTTATCTCGTGAACAAGCAGCGCTGTATGTGCTATGACTTTAACGTGGTCCACCGTCCGAGATGTCAAGGGAGGTATTCACAAGGGTGAAAACGGTGCCACGCAATCCATGATAAGCATGATTGCTCCGCATAGTTTACGGCCAATCTAGAGCCTTTCAAATTTGTTTTATCTGCACTTAGCAAGCACACATGTCATTGTATAAAAAAAAACACGAAAAACAACTGAAGAAAACGTTGTTACACACCCACGGTACCTGGAGCTCTTGCACACCTTTTTCCTGTAATTTCAAATCAGTATAAGGAAATAAAATCAATGGAAAGTGTGCATACACTTTGAATTCCCCTCAATATTCCGAAGCTTCCATTGCGGGTGAAATACGGCCGCGTGAGCAATTAAGTTAAATGTTACTACTAACTGATATGACACAAAATCATAACCATTATTTTTTAAACATCCCTGTCAACTCAAAAACTTATTAAATGATGCTATCAATCAATATCCCACGGTTAAAGCCATTTTTTACGGCAGTAGAAACCCGGGTGTATCCGCAGAGTAATTTCACCACGACGCCATTCCGTTAGCAAATTTTAAAAAATTGAAAACACAATTTTCGGTGATTATTTACATTTTTAAGGGCTTAAATAGGAAGTATATCATTTATGTGTAACATTTTTATTACGAAACATTTATCGAAATGCAAAAAAATGATGGGGTGGGTAACGCGATGGAAACCAAAGGGGCAAAATGTTGTGATACCATATTAACGGAGTAATGCACCGTCTGCTTAAGGATTTGAAGATGGTCTCGCTTCGCAGATTAAACTACGTCCTAAAACAATACGACATAAATCATCCTGCACGAACTATCTTATTTTATCTACTGATATATTGTATGCTAAAAAATCACACTATTCTCTTGAAATGTTGGGGTATGCGGGGTACGTACACTGCACAGCAGATCCTTATCAAGAATCACCAGTACCTTCAATATGAAAATTTTAACTCGGTAACAGTACCGCGGTGAAATTTTCAGGTATAGGTGATTGTTGACAAGGGGGGAGGGGCTCACATCAGATTGCCAACGGACGCACTGAGAAGGAGGACAACGAGGGACTTTGAGAAAGAACGCTGAGGAATGCGACCGGAAAGGAGGAAACCTTACACGACTCCTGAAAATTCGATGGGAAGACCTCACACTATGGCCTTCCCGGCTCTTCCCACGTGTCGAAAGAATGAAGAACCACTGACCAGCCTTACAATCTCATCTTGGCAAAGCTTTCCGAACGGGAATCAGCTCACAGTTGACAAGCACTGCATATCCCAAGTTTGGAATCAATGACTGGAACGAATATTGGCAAGAACTGAATTGGAACTACGCTTAACATAAGGCCACTGGCCCTAGAACGCCGCTGGGGGGCAAAGTAACCAAAAGCCGAAGCCAACATAGAAATTCAGTATTGTCATAGAAAATGGACATACCTAATTTGGTTTTTACTAATGCATTTTAAAAGAATTCTGACGTCCCCCCTTCTTCGTGATCATTGAATTTAACAAAAATAAAATTTCCAATCGAAACAGGTGTCATGTAAAGAAGCGGTATCGTCGGAAAAAATCCAATCACACCCACCACGCAATATGTTAGTTTGTCAATTAAATCTTGGTCGCTGGCGAAGAAACAGAAAAATCGCTTTTGTATATATTTACCCTTGAATTCCTTGGCCCGAGCGAGGCTAGCCACGAATTTTGTACGGGGCGGGGTCCAAAATCAGGGGGAGAAGTTTTGAAAAAAAAAAACAGGGTACTAAGTAGAGGGCTTTAAACTAATTTTAACACTTTTCAAAATCGAAAAAAATTCATTAGTCGAAGAAATATTTTTTAAATTCATTAATTTTCATTATATTGTTTCCTTTATAAAGAAAATAATTGTGAAGGATCCAAGGTTTTCCCGGCGAATAGACTGGAAGAAGAGTTCTCTTCTTCCACGAAAGAAATTGTTTCTATATTTCGGGGGATCCGGACCCCCCCCCCCCCTCCCCGGGACCTCCCCCCTGGCTACGCCACTGCCTCCGGGGGCGCGAACTTAGAAGGAGATTCTAAGGCAATATAGAAAATAATGATGACAATCGGCATTTTCTTGCGAAAAAAATAGTTTACACGTACTTTCCATTTTTCCTGTCAATGATTACAAAATAATAGAACGAGTGAAAGAAAGCTGGTTTCAAGCAAATTTATTTTGGACTTAACTGTACCTAAAAGAGAAAAGAAAATTTTGGGAAGCAAAACGCTTTGCCGATTGCGTGGAAAATGCTTTCAAACAGTCTGAACATGTTCGACTGACAATTATTGCGAATAGCAACATGAGAGTAATGGAGCAGAGGTCGTTTAATGCACTTTCTAATAATAATAAAATAAAATCGTATTTGAGAAGTTAATTAAAATCCCGTCTTCAATCCAGAATGAGTAAATGAGATCACACTAAATATTAGGGAGATTACAGCCAACAATATTGCAGTGCTGCATGCGTAACCAGGATATTCTGCCATTCTACATGATTGACTGACTCGAGGTATTATGATATTAAAAAACTAATACCTGCAATGCTTAATGAAATGAATTGTATTTGTACGGAAGGGCTTTCATGTGTTGTCCAGACAGTTCTATTGACCTCCCAAGCTATCAACCTTTTGGTTCGCATTAAAATGACGGTTTTCATGAGGTAATAGCTGGTCAAATACTTCTCATTCCATAGTACTCAGACAATTCCCAGGGTGTTTCATTGCCTTACTATCGCATTCCTAGAACTTCTTACAAGTCCGGAATATCAATCTAGCAGAATACGAATGCACACGTATGAAAAGCTATACTGAGCCATTCAAGCTCGTGCATGTAGTCAACAACACTAGCAACTAGGCCTGGCATATGCTATACATCTTCATTCTCCAGGATGCATATCTCGACAACCCTGTATTCATAACAACATTCTGACAATTACAAAGCCGCTATGAGAAAAAACAATGGCATATCCAACTCATACATCATTAGCAAGAAAGTAATTATAAAGGAAGAATTATCAAGAGTATCACCATAAACCTTAAGATATGGATCTTATTTACTCTTTTATTGCTGTCATGATAACAATACTATCATTTATACGAGATTTTATCTTAAGCACTCGAGAAAAATTGGGTTAGCAATCGGATGATCGATTGGGCAAAGACATCGTTGTCCAGTAAACCCATGACAGGGGCAGCACGAAGTATGTACGGAAAACAGTGCCCATCCTAAAAACATTAAACAAAGATGGCGTTTCTCGACTTGGGCAGTGAAGAATATAAGCAGACTGTACTGTCCACGATAATTATTAAAACATCAATGCATTTTAACGTCTCGAAATTCTCATCATCAGAATAAAATGGAACCGTTTGATAATAAAATTCGATAGGTTCACGTTAATTTAAAATCAATCAAATCTTATGATATGTTTTATTTCACTTATTGCTTCGCGCTATTGTTTCCAGTGATATTTAGGTATCTTTTTCAAAGCAGGGCTATTCAACAATAAGTTCTTATACGAAGAAAATTAGTGAAAAACAGAGAAGATATAAATAAATCCGAATACCTTTAGAGGAGAAGTCACGGTACTTCACCTTATAATTTTACTGATCTATTTTGAAGGAACACAAGTAAGCAGATGATGACATGCGTTTTGGAGTCACTAGAGACTTCTGGAATATGTAGTTAAATAAGTTCTGCTTTCACAGTAAAGGAATCTCACGCTAGGTTCTCCAAATGGTCAATCAACCGCTACTTAAAGTTGTAGAAACCGACTCGATTTTCGAAACGTCAACATCAATGGAGACTTTTACCCGGTGGAAATCCCGTGTTCAACTACAAGGCAACATTCGCCCGGAAACGACGAGATCATGTCCTATTTTTTTGCTATTGACCAGCCTTTACTCACCCACTTCGTCCGGGAGCACGCCGGATCGGGTGGATTCACGTACGTGGGTGACCTCCACGCGGACGCTACCATCGTCAAGAGGAGAACCTTCCGCAGCGGCCGAAACGTCGCCCGGAATAGTGGATGCGGAAGCGACTACAGCCGATCGAGAACACTTGATGCTGGCCCGGCGACGGGCTCGGCGTTGCCGGCCACCCATGCCAACCCGTGGCAACACAACAGAGACGAGGAACAACAATACAAGACACAAGTGGAGCGACCGCAGCGCACGGCGAGGACCGAGACACTGGGTGGGAGGGATAAGGTATTAATTGGGGAGGAAACAGAGACGTTATCGCTCAAAAGGGAGGGAGAGAAAAAAGAGATATCGCTCGACCAATCACGTGACAGGAAAGGGAAGGGAGCGGAGGAGGAAAGAGTGCCTAGGCGATCGGTCATCGTTTCGTGGGAATCTCTGATTTAATCCAAGTCCGATGAGTCTCGATCGACCCTTCGAAGAGGAGCAGGCAAAAGAGCAGGAGATTTTTCGGGCATGAGAAATATTTTGCCATTCAGGTCCGCAAATCACGGTTCAGCGAAGAGGATTAGGAGCCATTTCATTCTTAGTACTGCACTCCAAAGAAAGCTTAGTTTTGGTAGTATCATATAGGAAATAAATAATTAATACTAAAGGTGTTATAAGCATAAAATGGGCATGGCAGCCTTGTGGGTGGTGGTACTTTGCAGTTGATCGAGGAGTCCCGGGATCAAAATCCCGGTTGACATCTTCGAACACACACTAACAGAAACTTCCTCCGAGTGCGACGTGGCCAGGGAAAGGAACTACCTCCCCTGCCGTTAATGTGTGAAGTTCACAAGCCTGCAACCGAGCTCAGTTTGAGCTCCACCCACACCTAACCTAACCAACCTTCGGAATGAATCACTGTGGTAAAGATAGGTTTCTTCATAGAAAAATTGGGCAAAATCCTCGCTCACGAAGGAGAGGATGTCAAGCGATATTTGAGGTAGCAGGAGGCTTCTGGAATAGTTGAAGCAATAAATGCTTTTTTCCAAAGGACTGACTGGCGAGAAAAAAGGACACCAAGGCTACTACACATATGTCGATTTAATAGTAGGGACATAACTAAAGCTAAACACGAACAAGTTGAATAAAGAAATGACGATGGATTCGATCAGACAAAAAAATCAACGGATGCGCTTTCGCGACGCAATGCATCTGTGAAACATAAAAGTTCGACGAGTAATTACACTCACCACCGACAAAATGAATGTGCTGAAATACTCCCACTCACGGAAAAGCTCCAATTATATCTCTTTCCGCTACGATTTGCTGAGGGAGTAGTTAATTGAGTGATTACTGTATTCACCCAATGGCTCGGCGATCAAGACGTCAAGGATAATTAGAATTTCGAGGAGCACTCAACTGTGCAAACCGAAAGAGACAAATCGCAGGAAAAAAATCGGTAAGGCGGAGCTGAAATCATCAGCTGACTTTAATCATCAAAAAGGTGGAAGATTCGGCAGAGAGAGAAAAATCCGTACTCCATGTCCCACAATGGCCGCCGCCCTCTTTGTCCATGTAGCCAACAAGAAGAGTAGGCCGAAAGATGTTCTCGCCAAAAGAATGTCAATTTACTTGAAGAAAGTGCAACCGAAGGAACACCTGAATGAAGCACTAGCATCACGCAGAGTTGCTCTACTGATTTGAAAAAATACGAACACCGATGGTGTTGGACTTCGTTCATTTTTAATGCCCAACGAATTTTTGATTAAAATTTATAATTAAATAATTGTAGTGAATTAGAAGTAAATACAATTAGTGGCAAGAGGTTGCGTGAACGGGTTTATTTTACGACGGCCTGACAGGGGGAGCAGACTCGTCGACATTCAAGACGAAATATAAGCACGAGCAATTTCAGGCATTTAAGCATGACACCTAGATTGAAATGGAGTCCGAGATCATGTGGTGTAAACGAAGACACATTCCGGCGATCTCTCTTGCTTGCATATTGTTTATTCCAATTAAAATTTTATTTCCATTAAATTCCACCAGAAGAAAATGTATCAAGGATTTTTTTTAAACATAAGTATTTACTTAATTTTTTCTTAACTTTATTTCTATTTCCCATATTTATACTGAAGTTGGAGGTTTATGTTGGTGCCAGATTTGGGTTACTGCAAGCCCACCTTGACAGCTGTTGTATATTTTTACTCCAAGGTTCGGCAACATTTCCAATTTCCGAGTCGGATGAAGTGGAATATATTCAGGCGCTTGATTGGTTGCCAGAACATCTATTATGCATGCAATCGCCGACCATGAGGTCGCTTCGGAGTTTCACACCCCAAAGCGGGATATTTGTCGAACGTTGGGAATGCCAGCGACCGATTGTGCTGAATACCTTATACGGATACAACCGCACGATGCGTCGCATGGATCCACCGCCGCGAAAAAGAAAAAAATGTCACCAAGCAACGTTTCACTTTCTCCGGAGGGATGGTGACCTTTGTCCCCTTTGCCGAAGAGACAGAAAGATCTCCCTAGGTTAGGAGACATATCACATGCTTCAGGAGGAGGAAAATCTACACCTAAGGGCGGCCGAATGAAGTGATCCGAACGTAGCTAGTACCTCGACGAAAACCATACGCATAAATATAAACGAATTTTTTGCCTTTAGGTGGTATTGAGTGAGACGCTGCGTATTAAGCCTTCGATTTGACGAACGACTAGGAGGAACGATGCGAATAACGTGCAATCACTACAATATCAGCTTCACAATAGGTGGAAAAACTTAGTCGTGGAAGAAATTGAGGATGTCCGAAAGGATTTCATTCGTTCATTGATTGCTTCATTTCCAACCTCATGCCACATCGGTTATCACGCGAAATTTTTCTATAAAATAAATTGAAACGTAAAAGGATTTTTTGGGAGACGTGTTTTTGAAAATCCCGATCTAATTAATGGTCTAAATACTCCTCGTCATTAAAGAAAGCAGAGAATTTCACTCCAATTGTAATGATGACAATGTGCGGCAAGACGTGGTGAAAGTCATGAATATTAGTTAAATAAGACATTGCAATATTCCCACTGTATTTTAAATCTCCACTAAATTCTGTGGATATATTGCGATGTATTATTTCACCAAAAAGGTATTATTAATTTCAATTTCAACGTAATGTATGCTAGGCGAGGTATAACTTCGGCCGTATTTCCACTAATGGCTGTGAAAGTACAGAAAACGACGCGATGTTACACGTAATGTAAAGCCACTAGCCATCTCCCAAACACCATCGAGGTGGCTTTCAGGGTGTATCTCGTACATATTAACGACTCCCTATGAGACAACCGAAGGCTATTTGCCATTTTATGTTACTTCAGGTCCAAACTCCAAGTAGGTGACTGGAGTGAAGTATCACTCCAAGTGTGATACGCAAATGAACTATATTTCGGCGCGACACACGCCATCATATGATTCCAATTTCCGAGTCGGATGAGGTGGAATTAGAAAGTTTTTTTTGCATTTTATTATGTCAAGTCGATTCCATGAAATCAGGCCCGAAACAAGGAATTATATCGAAAACGTAGAACTCAGCGATTACGATATTCCAGACAGTTGAAACCATAATACACTAGAGTGTATAGTTCAAGAATATTTTACTAACTATAACTTAGAGTGTATAGTTAGTATAGTTTATAGTGCTTTTAAACTCTATGGGTTGAAACCCTACAGAATCGATACCACCTCAAGCGATACTTCACACGAAAGCGAAAAGGTTTCGGCAGAGGGTCGCACGCGAATAAAAGGGAAGTGCAGCTGCGACAGGAAGGACTCGGGCCTGAATGAAAGACGAGGAGGTCCGGTTTCGAAGCGTGAGGAATGACCCTCAGACCGCCACCACCGGCGCGGCGCAATAACAATGCGCTGGCGGCGGTGCCACGGGTGTTGTCATCTTACCCACCTCGCAAAAAAAGGACGGCAAAAGAGACGGGGAGGTATGAAAATACCGAGAGGGCAATTCCTCTTGGTGTGTCGCGAATCTAAAAACAACGTACACGACAAAAACAGCGAGTTCACAATTTGATGCAGGCATGAATGCTCTTCTTCCTTCATGGTTTCCCTCAGATCGACAGACTGAAAGGATTTCAAGTTTGCGATTAAAATAGAATAAAAACGCAACAATAATGAAGAAGAATGCTTAGAATATCAAAACATATAAACTCGTATATCCAAATGCAACGTTGTAGGTTTGCTGGACATTCACTTTCTTTAAGTGTTGACAAATAATTTTACAGACGATATTATGTCTCACAGAAAATAGGTACCCTTACCTAAAATGTCACACTTCTATTTTAATATTTCTACGGGACAAAATAATTCTTGGAAATGATAATGTGAGTATATTACTCACTAGAGAGGCCTCTCCAGATAAAAATGTAACATGCGATAGGAAAAAAGTGAAATGAAAAAGTTTGGTGCGGAAAAAAGTTTATTATTTGACGTTGTAAAACGTCAACGGGAAAACTTTTTTCCCGTGACTGGTTCCTGTATACACCCTGACAATTACTTAATGATAGCGTACGTTTTGAATGAATAATACGTCAAGAAAAAAGACAAAATGCGACTGGACCAAGGGCAGAGATGCCTTATCTTTAAGCCAGTGGCGTGATGAAAAAAGTGCACCGCAATGTGCTCGTTTAACAATTTGCATTAACGATTAGTCCAATAAATAACGAGGCACGTAATTTTTCCAGTTTTCGATCCGTAGCCTACTTATCCAGCTACTTACGACGAAAAATCGAGGGCCTTAACCCTTCCGTAGAAAAAAGTAGATGACGTCACGAACTGAACGAGTGCGGTTCGCCGCTTTTCCTCTACTAATCGGCTTCGCGTGGTTCGTTGTGCTTCACACTTCGTGAGCTATTCCTTCCCTAAAAAAGAAATATTATCTTTTGACGAGTAAATGAACCGGAACTCTAATGACTTCACCAACTCAGGGAACGTGGGCACAAACTTTCACGTTTTATTTTTAATTGCAAGATGAAAGGCAGAATGGAGAAGCCAATCAACGAGTAAATTTAACGAATTTCGATTCCGAGTCTTAATGAAAGACAACATTATAAGCCGATTTCCCAATTTATGCACCAAATGATTTGATTTCAAGGACAGTAGTTCGTAGACACCAAAGATAATAACGAAACCTCGGTTATAATAGTATAATCTCCTCAGAAGAAAAACCTTAAATTACTAGATATCAATAAAACTACCAAATAGTGGTTAAGTCCGAAGCAAATAATAATTTACTCTCCTCTCCCACCATATCCAGTACTTAGTCGTCACCTTTTCCTCTTTACCAATTCACTTAGTTCATTCCATTAATTAATTATGACCACTTAAAATACAGTCGAACTGAACACACATCAGCGAAAAACATGATCGTAAAGACATCATACCTTTCGACCTACGAATGCTAAGTGCATGATTCCATTATGTTTAAGCAAGAAGGTGGCGAGGAAACCTCGAGGCGTATAATGGTGAAGGGGTAAGGCACCGCGTCTTGATTTGCTCAGTCAATGGAAAGAAAACGAGCAGGAGAACTACCGCACGCTCTGTAAGTTTCGATTCAGCGCACTGGGGTGAATGCAAGTGCTCCTTATAACGGCTGGTATGGAGGGGAGAAGGTGTCTCATTAATTAAGATTGTTCATAAACTGGTTTCACACGGCGATCCAACTGATAACTCACAAGAACATCAAATGAGCTCAGAGTTAAGGATATAAAACGACCTCTATAGTGCGAATTAAAATCTTGCCAACAATTCACACCTCGGAAATCCTCGACATAGCAGCTTCAGCTTCCCACGAATTTAGTCTAACACTTCTCACAATTCAAACCGAATCTTCACGAGAACTCCTTTGTAGGAACATTACTGGAAACAACGTACCGAAATATCGAAAAATACCTAAACACGGTTTCTAAAACATCACAAGCGACGTTTACAAAACAAAAGGATTTAATTTTAAATTAGAGGCACTTCACACGTGACAAATATCAAGAATATGACCCTTTCATTGAAAAAATTAGAATATTTAATATTTATTGAGAACCTGTTCTCTGTAACCCGTAACTAAAGCATTCATTTTTTTAAAGAATTTTTGGCAACATACAAAACAGAAAAAATCGATGAATGTAGAAGTACCGATAAATCAGAACCATCTTTCAATTTCAATTCAATAGAATTAAATTCAACCTTTAGTCAAAATAGAAAACCTTACTACCATTGATTACATTATATCAAAGATGACACTAATTCCAGTTTTTTTGGCAATTCTTTACACAAGCGGTGTAAATAGGTACACGAGCAATTTACTTTATATCTTCGAAGTATGAATGAATGATCGCGAGAAAATTGGAGATTATTTCTGACAGGTACCTGAAAACCTTGGCATCCAAGGCTTTCGCTTAGACAGCACCATATTAACTAAGGCGTTTTTGATGAGTGGTCATTAATCGCTTGTCAACACAATAATACGATTATTCGCGGGCAGAAGACCCAGGCTTCTCATTTTGCTAATGCTCTCCTCGCCTTTTTCCTTCGAGGCATTTTCACTAGAAGTGGGCGTGGCCCCTCTCAACTATTGACACGCAAACCTTCCCGAATGAGAAATGACGCTGGGATAATTTTAGCCCATTTTATATTTGACGACGACCATAATTACAATTCATTAGCCCGTCCCTTCCGTGGTATAACATCCCATGCACGATTACGAAAGCGTCTTTCCCAGATTTGATAAGGAGGTATTATATCAGTCCGTTCTTGACACTTCACTGCACCTATTCATTCGAGGTTCGGCACGCCCCATTGGCAAAGTAGTTGCTTGAAGGTTAATAAAAAAAACAGGGAAAATACTTCTAACGCAATGAGAGAACTGTTGACGAATGATTCAACTGGATTAGTATCCGCTACTTTCCGCAAATTAATTAAGCAGTGCACAGTAGCAGTTTTGGGTAACCAATACGGCAAAGTGGTCAGCTGCCAATGGGCCCCGAGGCATTTTCCTTACCTTAAGAATCCTCCTCAACCTACGCTTGTATCACCCACAGAAACCACATTTGTTTTGCTGCGACACTGCTTATCGATACTGCGGTATCTCTTGGTGTAAGAATATAGCAACAACCTAGCATCTGAAATGCATCAAATTCATTGCAAAATAATGGCGACGAACCCACGAACTGCCACTAACGATCAAAAAGAAGACTCACGGGTGAAGTAAGTCCTTTCTCACGAATAAAATCGCGGAAACTTCGCGAAGATGACGTCAGCTCACGAGGAAGTCGTGCGGGATTCACCTCCACGGTAGGAGAGAATACAAACAAGAGCGAACAAGGTGGCTGCGCAGCAACCAAAAACACAGCCCATCATAGCAAAGGGGATGATAATGAACAGATTTAATTACAATTCTTATACTTATTCATGATGTGGAAATAAATTCATCTCTTCCCGGAGAGATGTTGTAGAACAGAATATTAAATGATACATAATTATTATGATTGAATGATAAAGGTATACAAATACATAGTACTGTCCACTCATTTTAATTTCAATAACTATAATACACGAGTTTCACCTGGCTTGCGGTCATCATCAGGTACTAGAGCTTATGGAATTAGAACTAAGTGGAGAATACGATATCTTTGTGTATGATTTGTGGCGATAAAATTTTAAATCGATGTAAGGAGCAGGCAAATAAAGACATTGTCAAGAATCGGCTAATCAGGCCCATTAGATAATCTCCAATTTATCCAATTCATTCTCGGTTTCCACCACAAGAGACAACAAATCCCTCTACTTCAAGCATACTTTGCATCATAGAAAATAAAGAGAAATAGAATTTAAATAGATAAGCATATTAGTATATTGTCATGCTCTACCTACATAAGCAGATGGCTTTCATAAGTAGTTGGCAAGTTTTGCCTTTTCATGAATGTGGAAGTATAATTTTTTTAGAATACGCTACACTTTTATGTCCGTTTGATATGAATTAAGGAATCCTCTTTCATACTGCATGCTGGTGATTGATCACCCCCTGCGAAACACCCAGAGGTGGCTCGTAATGTTTTATGTAGATGTATATGTATACACCGTAACTCCATAGCGACTGTAAGGTGTCTTTTAAGGCCAGTTCGTTTTCCACCCTGCATAGTGTAAGCACTCGAGCCCCATTCGTACAAATGCAAGAATTTAAGTTCACTTGAAATGTCGACGGCATCTCACACCACGATTCAAGCGCGGAGAAAGCTTTTTTGAATGCCAACGGAGGCGAGACGAAAACCGGCCGAGTGCACGGGTGAGTCATCATCGGGTGACGAAACTCCCCTTAGCTGCTGGCTTATCACGAGTACTTTGGAAAGCAAATGTGAAAAGGAAAAGAGAGGCATACGAGAGATCTCGTGATCCATCGCCAACCCGAAGATGTCAACCATCTGTTCGAATTCCCCTGTCTGATACAGGGCGAACGATCAGCGAGCGATATAGAGATAAAGCACTCAAAAGAACTTAGATTAGCTCAATCAAGAGGCGAAAATTCGAGTAAATTAGTTAAGGTCTCGAACCAATCACTTTGCGCGGAGGGTTTAAGGAAAAGAATACCAAATAAAAAAGGCATCACAACCGAACGAATATGTCAGCTGGTAAGCAGAACTAGCAACGATATACACAAAATAGACGCCTTCAAAGAGGTTTAAATCATAAAATGTAAGTTGACTGACCAACAATTTTTTAAATTCCCACATCACCGAAAACAGCTCTATACAGTCCTCTGTTTTACATCGGTTTTTTGTACGTGTTAAAAATTAAAAGTCCACGAACAACCTTATACGGGAAACCTATCCTGACGGGACTCGAACCCGTAACCTCTTGTTCGGCCGGCATTAACAATCACATCCCTTAACGCAAATAATGAATACATGGTTGAGACTTTATGCTGAAGACTTGAAGGTTAGCACCACTAAGATTTGATAGACAAGCCTAATATGTTAAGAAAAATATGAAATTAATCAATTTTACCTATTTTTCAAAATTTGAAGCAAAGTTCCAACAAGAAGTACGAAATATTACAACGAATAAGATTCCGAAAACAAAATACAAATAGAGGCAACTGATACATACGAAACTCATACGGAATCAGCGATATTTAGAAATTCGGTAAGAAATGTAAAAAATCATTCCATACGCTGTGATTTGTATCCACAAATTATTCACTGTTATTCAAAATAGATTTTCAACCTTACATCCGCAAACGCAAACTCATTCTTTAGTAGAAATCCTCGATTAGACAAATTATTTTCCTTATATTCTCATATCATCTCCACTTCAGTTTACACATCAAAATCCCAAATATTCCCAGACCCTTTTTTCCATTTTCAGGACCTATTCATTATTAATACTTAATGGAGATGCATCTTTATATGAGATAAAAATTCGATTATATGCAGTAATGTATAATCCTTAAATTTATTCAAGTATCTTCATGATATTAACATGAAATATTCTAGCGGATGATCATTTGAATGGCATGTTGAGAATATGGTAGTCAAATATCGAAGAAGGAGACGATAAGGAAAAAATACCTTTTGACTTAAATATCAGAGCTAAATTTCCCAGGCTTAAGGAATATCTCCGACATTCCAAGACTTTCCGCACATGATGGAATTCCTCGCCTTTCAAGTTTTTTTCCAGGAGAATGGTCAACCAGTCCCTCAGTTGGATGAACGCTTCAAATTAACAAGGTAGGAAGGTCTAAAGTCTCGGTCAGCACCGCACTCGACGCGCACAATGCAGTGCCCACATATCCGAGCGTAACACGGCCGACACGAAGTCTTTTGCGGGCACATTGGTGGCTCGAGTATCGAGAACACCACTTCAGAACGGCATCAGAAGCATCGAGTTTAAGGAGAAGGGAGAACGCCAGGGGCAAAGCGCCCATAGAGCCTCGGGCCGCGTCTACACGATTCTCATGTTGCAGCCGAACGAAATTTAAAAAAAATGAAAACACGACAGGTCGAAATGAGATACACGACGGAACCCAGTGGGATACACAAGACGGGAGAGAAGGGCGGAACAATCAATGACGTGGGAGGACTTTGACCGAACCACACTCCAAAACACTGAGTCAGAAAACAACTACGAAATTTTGCAGGAGACGACGCAAGGGAGGAGGACACGGTAATTGGTGCGAAGGATTGAAAAACATGATCGAATGATTGACAGCTCAGAAGAAAAGTGAATATCTCTCGGGCTTCCCACCGCGTCGGGTGCTCCAATTCAGCCGACGTTTCAATGATATACTTTTTTATCATCCTCAAGGCCAACCAGCAGCACATATCATCAACCATCCCCGAGGACGATGAAGAAGTATTTCATCGGAATGTCGGCAGAAATGGAGAGCCTAATCCAGTGGTAATTTCGGAGACATTCATAGCCACCATTCGCCGGGAAAGAATCAAATCCAAGGTTAAAAAGAACTTAGGAGTACGGATCACACCCGTGAGAATAAAGAACGAATGGTAAACTTTCACACAATTTTTATCAAATGAGATTAAACACTTTTCATTTCATTAAATTAGTGTGGAAGTTTACCATTCGTTTTTTATTCCCATGGAGATCAAACATTTCCACTAAGTATCGTCGGACACTGTTACTTAGTTTCACTACCGATCGATAGGTTTTTCATTGACGTATTACTAGTTTTAAATTTATGCTATCATCTCGAAATGTTCTCTATATATGCCGTAGGTCCTAATAAAAATTTGAATGGCTCTTAAATTTGATTTTTTTTACCTTAGTGCCATCTCAGATCCAGAGTTTCATTTTTGAGACGCAGACAAAAGTTGACAAGGGCATATCCTTTTCACCCACAAAATGCCATCATAACGAGATGCTAAACGAGTAACGCGCCCCGAAAAAAATACGAGGGGCCCAGTCCTCTTCACTGAGTTTATAATGGTATTGATCAAAAATTAAAATATTCCACCGATTTCACCTAAGACCACGCATCACTAATGGAGTCAATTGCCGAGAATTGAAAATTTTCTGACTTTCGACAGAGACATAAATCTTCCCTGACATAGACTAAAAACAAGAGAACTTATACTATGACTACGACACGCATGAGTTACGCCACTTTAAATTGCCGAAGTCGTTACATAAAGTAGTAGAAAAAAATGCATTGAAATTGCCTTGAGGGCGAATAAAATAATATAAAAAGCGGTAAAAAATACACTAAATTAATTCATTGCAAAAACTATATCTTAATGCGTCGGTACGGAAAAGTAAGGATTAATATGTTCTTCTTTAATTTCTATTAATAATTCACGGTTTCATTAACTGTAGTTTTGGCTGCTCTAAGATAACTCAGTTATAAAGAGATGTCTTACCTTTATAAAAGGATAATTCTTTACTCCTCATACATATCCTAAGGGGCACACTGAAGCTAGGACGGATATAAGAACGATATGCAGTCAGCCAGAAATACAGGTGCATAAGAAGCAGAAAGGCATTACACTTGCCTCTCCAGCCAAGCCCAATGTGAAAGCTCCATCGTCCCCGAAAAATATCACGCTCTGACGAACGCACGATTCATTGGTCGAAAGATTTAGTACGCCTACGCAGGGCATCGAACCCATGGCCTCGAGGATACAACGAGCCGACCCGAAAGCGGCTGATTAAGTTGCTTCTCGCCCAGTTCGAATCCCCACTTGCGCCTAAGGTAATCCATACAACATGAAACGGCAAAGTGCCTCAGAATAAGGCTTATGGTGTTTCATTAACCAATACCTACGGCATCTAAATTACACATAAAAGCAAGGAATGAAAAATAATTCACCGTCATTTAATTCATAACTAAGCTGAAAATAGAAAACATGGATTCTATAGCTTGGATAAAGTTTCTATAGTTCCACATAGCTATTTGCGAAAATTGCAAAATGAATTTAAATTATTTTTAATGCTATAAACGGACGAGGGAGGTTTTTCAACAATACTTTGATACGAACATGTGCGGCCACAGATTTAGAGCAGATTATCAATGACGCGCAGGTTCTTCTTCTAAGGAGTTCCAGGGTAAATTGAAGTTTCATAATTAGGCAAACCATTAAAACAAAGAGGCCTGTACAAAAACACTATCGCAAATGGCTGAATTTCAACCAACTTTTAAAAATACTAATCGAACTTGAAGATAAACAGTGCTACATTCTTTGACCTGGAGAAATTTTCTCATTAACTGTCGTGAGGCTAAAATTAAACTCACGTGAAAACATCGTCAAAAAACTCTGTATGGATTGAACTGATTCAATATATCATTGTACACCTTGTACACACTTTAGGTCAAAATTAAAAAAAGACGAAAAACGGACTGAAGCATAGGAGATGTGGGTGTGGACAAGAATGCTGAATGCTATTGGGCAGAAAGGGTGAGGGATGGACCAGAATGGGGGATGATGATAGGGCTGGCAAAAGGTTATCCAAACGAGAAAGGATAACGTTCAGCAGTTACTTAAATAAGAGATTATTTGATGAAATAGTTATTTGAATGAATGGTGAAAGGAGAGAGTAAATAAGTCAGAGGAAGAAGAAAAAAATAACGGATAATCTAGAGGACCATTGAAATAAATACTAGCAATTTTTCACGATCAATAAATTAATTAAGATCTGGGTTTTTTATGTTACTACATCATTTTCAACGTAACACTGAATCCTAGGTCGTAATGAATTTCATAATTCTGGAAAAAACAAAGTATTTACTTTAGTGTGGAAAAATCAAATCCATCACGATTGAATATTCGAAATTTGGAGGAGGAAACTGTCTTCAAGGAGATTAATAGGAAGGCACACGACAGCTATCTGGAAGCGAGACAACTGAGGACCTGATAAACGGAGTTTCAATGATGACGATGACTCACAGCAAGAGGGGAATATATCAGGAGCGAAAGCTATACGCATCAAGCAGTACATTAAACATGACTGGTTTCAGACGTTGATTTGACAATGATAAAATATAAACAGCATATGGCAATTACAACACTTTCATACGTAACTCCACAACCGACCATGGTTTCGACATTGTATGTTAAATCCATATTCTTTACCTTGAAAATGACGTAACAGTTTCGAAGCCATGGTCGGTAGTGGAGTTGCATATAAAAATGAAGTAATTTCCATTTGCTGTTTATATTTTATCAGGGATATATCGCATTTCCACCACGTCAAGCGTGAAAACGGGAGGACTGGCAAGAGGGTTATCCAAACAAGGAAGCATAAATTACAGGGAAAATTTAAATTAGAGATTGTTTGTCGAATTAGTTATTAGATTAGCTAATACAAGTGGATTTATATACTAAAGAGAGGTATTACATTTTTTATTATATTTTATCATCGATACAATGCATTTCAACCACGCAAAGCCTAATACGACTTCATACGTTGATTTTACTATTCACTTTAAGCCCAACTAGAGCCTTATTGAACTCGATTCCGAAAGCGGTTGCTAGGAGAAAGAACGACAGGAGAAACGGGGAGGAAGAAGAGAGATGCTTGGGGGTGGAGGCGGTGGTGAAAGGCGGAATAGTGGGGCCACACCCCTCTCATGCGTCGCGGCCAGAGGAGTAGACAGACATCTGGGACGAGAATCGAACGAGCTCTTACATATCCCCCACCTGGCTGGCCATTAGCCCACTTAAAAACCACCACTGCTGCACCGACGCACATCCGACTACCCTCGGGCAACCTCCTCGGTCGCACCCACCTGCTCAGAAGCAACGAAACAGCATGATAACCGAGGCATATATCACTGTACGAGTAATAATCAGTGTAAAAACAACGAACGGGTTAACCCATGATTTTTTTAAAACGAACGGCAGACCAAAGATTAGCAAACATAATAAAGATACACTGTTGTATGTTGAACAGAAGTTTTAATAACCCACCCAGGTTTCGACAGTACACTATGTCATTATCAAGGTGAATATACACAAATTTGCGAGCTTATATACACGGGAAGGGGGGGTTTAGGCAGGGAAGAGGCTATGAATGAATGTGAGTGCATACTTTAATTAACAATGCAATGTAAAAATTCTAGTCTTTCCTTTTAAATAAATTAAAATTTGAATTCTTTTTCATGTTATTATTGTAAAAGAAGCATTGCTATAACCTTTAATACCTATTGACACGACCGGAGGAAGTGTCCACAAGAGGATAATAAACATGTCACTCAAAATCAACCAAAGTGGTGGGATACCCGAAAGATTGACTCTGCAATACCTTTCATTACGTAAGAAATGCATCCATTCTTGAAAAATCAATGAAAGATTATATTTTCTCATGGTCTTTTAAATTCCCCAATTCCCCTATTATTTCTTGGAGCGACGTTTCGAAATTTAATTTTGGCGTTTCGATAACTGTACATCGTTACTTCAAATACGCAAAATGAAATATACTTGCAAAAACAGAGCAAACCACCATGAAGAGGAATTTTGGGCGCAATAACCTATCACATACACCTATCCCCAGCCCACTGAATGAGCCCAGTCCTCTCGAGATTTAGGTGTGAAGGATGACGCAGATACGTTCGACGGATAAGAAGGCATGAAGAGAAGCGATGGGCATGGTGCGAGAGGTGAGGGGGGGGGGGCGGAAAGAAAGAGCTGCACGAGGCGATTAGGCGCCAAGCGGATGGTGAAAATGATGAGGAGCGACGCAGGAGGCCGCGACAGATGGGGAGGATGCAGGGGGCGATGAGGCCGGGGGAGTAACTAGAGCGAGGACGGAATGAAGGGAGCAAATGTGCCGAGACGAAGAGATGAAGAATAAATAGCAGGCAAGTTGGAGTCGGAGGGGTTGGAAAGTTCGAATAAGACTATCGCGAAACGTAAAATCTACAACTTAAAGTTAAGTTTTCTCTAATTGAGAGGGAAATAGTCGCAAAAATGACATCTCGAACGAGTTTCTAAGTTTTAAAGGACCTTATAACCTGACTGACTCGGAAATAATACTACCTTGCGCTCGCGGCATGAAACTTACCGAGTTTAAAAAAATATTCATCATGTTTTAATTAATTACAATTTCCTCAATGAAGTATAATTCGTTGTCTCGGCTATGACTTCATGTAGTCGAGTTTAATATAAATAAAGTAATAAAAAACTTTATAAAACCACATGAATTTACTAACGTACGACCTAGGTTTTTTATGTGGCACGTCTAGTACACTTGAATGGAACCTACGTTGACTAGATTTCGAAGAAGCACACCTGTTACATTTGAATGGATGACAGAATATACAGTAAAACATAGAGACTGATTCCAAAAAACAAAATAAATTCCCAATAACTCAATGGTCTGAGGTGGGGGAAGGGAATCCCTAGGGGTGGGTTTGGCCAAGCAGGTAGGAATAGGTTGATGAGCAAAGAGTCAAGGGGGAAGGAGAAGATTCCCGTAATTACGCTGTCATAAAGACTGGAATATTAATTGAAAATAAGAATTCTAAATGTAAGACATTGAGTAATTTTCAATTTCATCCCATTAAACACAAAGAAAATATTCTAAGCACCAACTTCAGAGGGCGCTTGAAGATTTAAGAAAGTCTTTTTTCAGAGTATGCACAGATAATTCCACATATGACGAGAGAGAAATGGATTGGAAGCGATTATAGGTACGCAGAAAACATAAGGAAAAACCGCCAGTACCACTCCTCCTACTTCAGAATTTGTCTACGAAGTCCTCTTCATTACTTACATTGAATATTCCGTCAAATTCACGGCATCAATAACATCATCCACTTCTCAGAATTCAAACCAATAGTACAACCCCCCGAAGGAATCCCTAGCGAGTTATTTGTAAGAAGTTTTGAAGAAAATTGAAAGTAGCGAGGAGAGACACACTAAAGCACAATCTTTGTGAGGCTTCAACGAATGGGAAGAAATCATACTGCGAAATTGAAAAGAACGGAAAAAATAAGTATAATGAACGAAATAAAATAAGTATAATGAGCAACTCTCGGTCAAAAATACTGTTGAGAGTCATGTGGAACAATTGTTTTCAAAGAGAGCTCACCATCAATTCAAAACGTCAAGCACACTGATAAGATAACGTACTCGAGGCAGGTGAGCCGCGATTTACGTATTACGCCAAGACGGTGGATATTTTTGAAGTTGACAGTATATATTACCCTCAAGGAGTCCACAGACACGCGAGCCTTTCCCAGCACTCACAATACATATTCTTCATAAATATCGTCCTTAAAATTCATATTCGGGAACCAACTTGCTGAGACAGACCTTCCCCGTAAAGACGCCGGTAAGGAAAGACTTAAAATGCAATCTTGGGTTGAGAAACTACGCCAGAATAGAGTGCACACCCGTCTTGACGCATAAGCAGTTTAGCTTCGCCAACCGTAAGCTTCTATAAATGGCACTTTTGTCATAACCAACGACCCCCATTCAAGGAGGTACACTCGTTGCAAATTTTCCTGGGAATAGATGGCTCAGTATTAATGCACACGACACCAGCAACACGGAGAATGGGCCTATTTCAGCACGACCGCACGAACATACACACACCCAAGTGGCTGAAATTTTTTTTAACTTTATTGCCTTGCTTAAGGTTTCAACACTCACGAAAGGGTATGCTGAAATTCGATAAGTAATCTACAAAAAAGTATACAAAAGCATGACAATAGGAAGGAACATCACACATCGTCCGCATTCTCAGTAGAAGTCTACTGACAACGGATGGGGGGAGGTTCAAAAAGCATGAAGTATTTTTCCAAACAAACTCACATCACAAGAATTTCAAGACCTTTTTTATGACTCCCTTATTCCACCCGAGAGAGAAATAGATAGGTGCGAAGTAAGTATGCGAAAAAATCGCCAGTACCACTTTTTATATTACCGAAGCTTTCTTTCTCCTCTACGGTATGTTACAGGTATTCCCCCCATAATATCTTCTCCATATCAAGAGCAATCCCACTTGTATTTTCCCTTTCTACTTTAAAGTCTTTTAAAATCTATAGTTAAACCTCTCTCCGCCTGCTGAATACACAAACGGGAACACAGGAAAGGAAAGACTTTCCATTTTTCCGGGGACATAAAAAAAATCGACCGCATAACACCCCCCACACAAACCCTCAAACAGGATCAAGTCTGGCACGCGAGGAGTTACGCCCCCATCCTTCACCATATTCCACAGCGGCGCCAAGGGTCACCGGCCGTGAGTCACCACCAGACAGAGCGAACACGAAGGCCGACCTGAGAACGCAGTCTGAGGCTGAGGAGGGGAGCAGAAACACACACCCTGATCACGCGAACGGGCTCGCCGAACGGCGCACTGCACACACGCACGAATAAATACACAGCCACCGCGATCCTTATAATTACACCCCCCTCAATTCAACCCCAGACTAAAACCACTCATGCGCCAGGCATTACAAGAATCCAAAAGGACTGGGTGTGTTAGTGCACAGAGTGGGTTGCACTCGGAA
Source organism: Ischnura elegans (assembly GCF_921293095.1). Lineage (NCBI taxonomy): Eukaryota > Metazoa > Arthropoda > Insecta > Odonata > Coenagrionidae > Ischnura > Ischnura elegans. The sequence continues at coordinate 82,354,145 of NC_060250.1, forward strand.
ACGAAGCAAACGTTATTTTCGATGAGACTTCAAACATGCTACCTTCCACCAGAACATCGACGGTAGTTTCATAAAAAAATACGACATTCCATTATTTCTGGTACAATTCCAATGCACTAATTTCTATTTACTCTCACGACGACGATTGTTTGCTGGTAGAAGAAAAGTAGAATACAATGATGTCCCGTTTTGGAAAATGAAAAATAATCGGCGAGGCGTTAACAACACAGAAATAAAATTTAGGTACCACATCAAAATATTTTATAAATATCATTCGGCACCAAATATTGTAACCGATGTCTAAATGTTTGTTTCATTAAAATGTTGTTACATTTACCTGCAAAAACTGCTGACTGCAATGTATCGTACTTTAAAAAATCTGCATACAACGAAGTCTTTCTTAAAATCGACGGTGAGATGTGCGAACATTAATTTTTTCAATTATTTTTGCGAAGAGTTAGAAAAAAAATCTATCGACGGAAATAGCCAATCAGATCCAAAATTGTGATCTCGGATTTAGCAATTGAAATCGCGTTCAAATGACCAAAAACCGATACTAACTTTTTTTCCAAAGAATGTTCCCATGACGCATAGTATCCGTAATAAGTTTTCCCCGAGCATTAAACCTTGGCTACGCTCATGTCCACCGGATGCAGACCTAATTAAGAGGAGACACGATGAGGGGGGGGGGAGAAAGGGAAGGACAAGAACAGATACGAGAAAAGGAAGGAGAAAGGGGAGATGGAATAACGGGAGTGGAGGGAGAGGTCAGGCACGTAGCCAATCGGGGGCGGCCGGCAGAAGAGGCCGGGATCAACTGACGCCGAATGCATTCCTCCCTCGCAGTGCTAGCTGACGGAGAAGGTTATTATGCCACACTTATGCAATGGTAAACGGTTCGAGACGACCTTGAGCTTCAACCGATATGACAATGTCACCGTGTCCGCCACATCCAGTGACAACTGGAGACTATCCAATAAACCCGCCAAGGCTATACAGCCTCAAGACATATCAGTCGTGAAATTTAATGTTCCCATTCCCACCCATGGTGAAAATAACAAAAGATAAATATCAATAGAGTTTCACGGAGTCAAGGATGTAGTAAATGATTTTCTCCTTGCGATACAGCAACTGGCCAAAGCATAAGTACTAACCTACACTCCTCCCAGTAAGCTGACACCTTCACGTGATATAATGATCTCCGATAGGTATAAGAAAAGCACATGGTAGTCATTAAAAGATTTTCCATTTTTTAATGCTAACCGTTGCTCATGTGATTCACTACTCGACAATTTTACGGTGATCATAGACTGCTCTTAAGATTAAGCGATAAGTGTAAATTTACTTCTCATAAATATTGTCTACGGCATACTAGGCTTTCTTCACTGGCTTTTCAATGAAGACTATATAGTCAATAATACCTAATCATTAAATACATACTTACGAAAAATCAAGAACTCCGAAACCTTTTTGAAGACTTATCAATTCATGTTTATTTCTTGACAGGTTAGGAATGCAAAAAGTTGAAAAGATAACGCGACCAATCACTGATACATACGACTACAACAGGTTAATCTACCGACACTAAAAGTACTGTGTAAGAGAATGAAGATCATTGATGACAGAAGAATAATAAAGAAGGGGATAATGAACACACAAATGGCGCCTGAAGATGTAAAGCGTCATGGAAACTAATTGGGCTCACTTCAAAGTACGACTGTTGACCGAACACCGTGACAGCGGAAGATAATAGCAGTGAAAAATTAAAATAAAACACAGACGCAACTGGAATGACCAGGCACGAGTGATGAATGATGAATGGTGGAGTCACGAATGAATACAGCGACATAGCATAGGAAACTAATAGGGCAACATCATCAACTACATGCTTCACTGAAGATGGTGACGAAATAACCATCACAAAAACATCGCGAGTAATTTGCGGGAAGGTTACGTATCTGTAAGACTTGATCTTTAGATCGATTTCTGGAATACAGCAATAAAATAATTATAGCTAGGAAAAACATCTCCCAAACTGCCATTTGATAATACACGAAAAGTCTTACTCCATAACGCTTTATCACTCGCACCAACAAAATTCCTAATGGCATCAAAACCAAAAGAATTAGCTAAGAAAATAATCGGTAACATGCAATGTCAAAATAAATGAAAAATTAATTTTTTTCATAGGCCACTACCACAATAATAAAGAAAAAAATCTGTAGACTTCACGTGTAATTTAAGATACCACCCATAATCGAAGAAATACTAAAAAGAATAATCATTTTTTTTAACTCTACGAACATACAAATTAAATGTACCACGATGAAAATCGTACCAATTGATTCAATTGCTTCGTGAATAAAATTTCCCATGCACTCTGACTAACAGAATTTAAAGAGTAATAAGCAAAATAAATATAAGGGATGAAATGTATTGATAAATTACTGGAAACCACATACAGGATGAATAGAAAATTGATGGAAATTGAAAATTTCGTCTTACAGATGTATCGCAAAGAAATACGCTATGATAATTTAGCATTTAACTATCCATTCCCGATACAAAACCATAAATATTTCTCCTATGGGAGTAGAACTCTTTATTATTACCGCCATGCCTACATTCAGGTCAATGAGGGCCACCGAGATATATCAGAGCAAAAGGTAGCTAAGTTGCAAGAGCCAACGAGAAAGTGTAACACATTCGGTTAACCTTCCACAAAATTTATTATCCGGTAAGGGTGAACGCTAAAAAGGGTGCCATACGTAATTACGAAAATTTGCAGGGGATAAATTTTCGAGATGGCAGATATCTTCGGGGCGCTTATCGCTTTCAACGAACAGGGAATGCGAGCTCTAGAAGTAGAATCGCACATTTCTCATTTAAGAAAAGGTCCTATCTGAGGAAACACCAGCACTTTATCTCACTCCCAATCTCTCTTTCACAGCGCATTTCCTTAGGGTCGAAAATATAACGAGAGAAGGCAGGCCTTGAAAAGGCGGCGAAGAAAACGTGCTTTTTCTCCCTTTATACCTCCTCTCAGATGCCTGAAGTGATTGGTCGGCGGGCCATAGTTAAAATCGAAACACAGTACCAAACATAGATTTATAAGCATTAACACCATGAGTGAAAATACACACTTACGGGTGAAATTCTGCACGAAAAAAAGTAGGACTTGTTGGCATAACTATTTAGCGTGCCTGACCGGAAATCGGACGATTCAGGTTCGAATCTCAACTGAGCCAATATTTTTAATGGAAAATATCACCCGAACTGTAATTTACTCGATTTTTTTCTCCTTTAACGCGCTAATCTGGGGTCGCATTTATCGATCGATTTATCGCTCACGACCGAAAGCGTTCCACCTCTCTCGGTATTACTATATTTTACAGTATTTTCTCATTTGTAAAATATCTTTGGGGTAAATTTCACATATTTTACATAGGTACGCACGAAAGGATGGAAGGAGAGAGTACTTAACGGGGAGGAGATGTTGAAAAGAGTGTGTTAGAGGAAGAAATGTTGAGTGAACGAGGGAGAGGAAGAAAGAGATAAGGATTTCTAGATTGAACGAAAGGGAGTCGGCCTCATTGTTCACTGAAGAGCTAAGTGCTTGAAGGAAGGGAAGGCTCCAGACTTGCTTCTTAAGCACCCCTTGGAAACCCACCTTAATCGGTAGAATATTATAATAAATAAAATATAAACATCCCAACTCGAAAGCAAGCGTGAAATCATACACACGAAGTACCACCTTTTCCAATTCCATGAAAAAGACCTACTATCCATCCAGTTCGTTAAGGGCATAGCAACTACCACTCTCCACACCTACCCGAAACGGTAGAATACTTTAATAATAATGTTGGCAAAAGACTACTATAAATAAACTGAACATTTCGGGGTGATAGTTGGGTTGCTAGATAGGTAAGTAGTTGGTAGAAAGCGTCCGAGTAACACCTCACGACAAAAAGAATGAAGAGCTCGGTCAAGCGGAAACGTTTTGTTCTCTGAAGAACGAAGCTGCTGTGGGAGTGGACGAGAGATGCATGTTAGAAGAGGGTTGTGAAAGATAAGGCGTCTCCCGAGAGGAAGGACACGCAGGTCGGCCCGCGGTCACAGGAGCGCACCTCTTATCTCTCTCTCTACGCGAGCAAGCAATAACTCTCATTAGAAAGTTCATCATCAAATAGGCTGAGGAATCAGGCCTAGTCTACGACCGCGGTGAAGCAAGCACAGAGGCTTATTAAAAGCAACTAACGCGGCCTCCATGGAAGATCCGGTTCAGAGGCTCCGCTCGCCAAAGGAGAGGAATACATATTAAGAGTAGGTACGCATAAGCAGGTACCTACCGCTCCAGAGCGATCGCATTTGGTGACTAATTACTCGCGTGAAACTTAACGTTATCATCTTGAAAATTTCGAGATAAGAAACATACACCCTGTTTACCATTTGCATGCACCCCAAATGTAAAAAATAAACTCTGATAAAATAATTGAAAGGTAAAATTAACAAATTTGAGATACAAGCAAATATTTATTGCGGTTTACCTTAAATATATGTACCCCGAAAAGACCAATATTTTTCATATTGGCTGCGTAATAATGAGAATCTGAGGCTAACAACGAGACCCCCAAGCACTCAACCAAAATCTGCATTGTAGAGGGGCAAAGAAGTTAGCAAATGAAAATATTAAAGATGGACATCATGAAATTCTTCCTTCTTAAGTATTGTTCATTCAAATTTTAAGCGATTCATAAAGTTTCATTAATAGTTCAAGTTTTCAAGTTATTTCAAGTTTTAACCGATAATACCTGCTCCTAAGGTTATGAAGAGAGTAGCCATTTTCAAGCGACGTAGGGGAACGAAATTTTACGGTTTAACAATAGAAGTGCATCTGGCTACACGACAGTTCCAAGCAATCAATCATAACTCCTACACACAAGCACTTCGTAAATTATATGAAGACAAGGCGAGAGAGGGAGAATTACCATAAAATAAATCCTTGTTGAATTGTGTACGATATTATTAACGACTGTACAAGAATAAAATGGTTTAGAAGAATCTCTTACATAGGTAACGCGAACATCCAGTAAGAAATACTACCACCACAGGTTAGTATACCCATTAAAATAGTAAAGTAAAAAATAATGAAACAAGGCGATAGAGTTTTAACTAACATCAAATAAGTTAATCCTGATTGAATTGTGTGCGACTTTAAAAACAACCCTACAGGAATAAAAACGTTAAAAAGACTTTTGAAATCACTTGGTTTATAGATTCAAATTGGACACAGCGCGATAAAAGTTGCAACTAAACGTGTGAAGAAGAATGGAAGACATATATACAACAATCTACACCATTAAGTGGAGCTATAATACAGTGAATATGCCCCACGAGAAAGGAAGCGACAGGAAGATCAGCGAAGAGGAGGCGACGAACTCTGCGCTCGCGTGTCAATGGCGGCGCGGCAGCGGGAATTCACGCGCAGGGCAACGCTTGCTGCGCCTTTGCCAAATATCCCGACGCGAAAAACTTCTCGGTGGCAAAGGGTAAACGACGATCAACGCGGTCGTCGGGCATCCCGACAACCAAAATTTGATCCAATCCAATCTCCACATTGATGAACACAGTGGTACTCGCTGCGCATGCGCAACCCGAAACAACCAGAAGAAAAATCATATCGCGAATGGGCTGCTCAGGTGAAATCTGTACGACGTCAGTGGACCCGTATAATACCAAGACATATTACCTCAATTGTAAAAAGAATTTAAGAACACATTGTAACGGAAGAGTGTCTAAATGGACCACCTTTACCAAATTTTTAGCAAATGTTAATGAGTTTTATGCACGGCACAATCAACATTAGTCGATATTGTCCGCTAAACTTTAAGTTAAAATGCAAGGGATAATAATTTAAAATTAAAAAGTCATCTTCCCAAAAACAAAACCCTACGACAATGAAAAAAAGCACGATCAGAATGAAGAAAAAAGTTCAACAGTTTTTTCAAGCTCAAAGACGTTAAGAATTAATGCCGTCCCTTCAGTGAGACCATGGGGAAGGTATTTTTTTACGTGAAATGACTGGAGAGAAACTAGCTCAAGGTTACACGCATAAGTATTTAATTTCAAGAAAAATGAGTCAGATTAAGTTCACTTCTGATCAGAAATTGCATGACTACTAATGTCTCTATTAAACCCCACTGTTTTATAAACTAGCGCAGACAGGGGTAAACAAGTAACAGACACTTCAACGTGAAAAATTGAAGGTACGCAATGTGGATCATATTCCTTTCCGAGGTCGCCTGTCTTAAGATCTTATCGTTTAAACCTATATGTTACCACGAAATCCCAATAGCATGACTAAAGAAAATACAACCAAAAGCATTCTCAAGCTTAGAGACTGCCACCGGGTCACTAATAACCGTAAGGAAGGTGTACACAAAGAAACAAAATACTTCCATAGTGCACGCTCCTTCCCAAATGCGTATATAATGATAGAATAGGGAAGTGCACTAATTTTTTTTTATTGCTGAATTTGAAAGTTTAGCCTAAAAAAGAAACATTAGTATAGTCACTTTTATTTTCTGCATCTGGGGTATGCATTTTAAAACGTTTTGAAAGTCGGAAAATTTCATGTTGCGCTGAAACACAGTGCCTCCATCTTGATTGAGATGTGACGTCACAAGGCAGTAGTCACCAGTGGAGTATCGCTGAATTCCGTCGCCTTCTTTAGCGCAGCGAGAGTTTCCGGGAATCGGTGGAGTTTGCTTCCTAAAAATGTCGTCTAGTACCGAAAACATGAATTCAAAATAGAATTATAAATGATTTTTTGTTCCAAATTTCATCTCGACGTCGAAACAAAAGCCTGGAGAAGATATTCATTCCCGTGCCTTAAGCACAAGCTATACGGAATAAATGGTTCAAGGCTGCTCCTGACTCTTACCTATCGATAATATTCTGTTTTGAAGATCATTTGAAGGTATTGTAAGATCAAATTGATATTTATATTATAATAATTTACTTAATAGGTACCTCAGTTACATCAGAAAGTGTGTTGAGTCAAAATATAGCATCTTCCGCGTAGACCTACGTAATTTATAAACTGAAAGTAGTTTGGTTAAAGAATTATGGCGCGACTGTTTTTTTACACGACCGGGCAAAATGCGTACTTTGCCCATGATATGTGCATATATGATAACAAACGATTTTTGTTAAAGTTAATCTTTATTTGTTGAAATTAGTACATTTATAGGTGATACAGATATAAAGGTACACGGCAGGTCGCGCGGCGTAATTTGTACTCCACTGGTGACGGGTTCACCTTGCTGATCCAAAAAATTAGCTACAATACCTCGAACTTTGAAAACTCGCAATATAGGCAGTCAAAGTACATTGTAAGAATACACGAGACCATTATAGCCCAGAATGTACGTACAATGTCGAAATCCTTGGATTTCAAAGATTGACGTATTTTATACGCCAGCGCGCCCGGTCCAGGGTTATCAACTTTTATTTCATCCTATTTGTTAGTTGAAATTATATTTCAGAATGGTTCTTTTAGCACTGCTACTGAGGTAAACTGGTAGGTACTGAGGTATGTACTGAGTAAGTAAACTCCCTTTGGAGTAATGTGAATTACAAGTGTTCGAGATATATGGCATTTTATATTCGCTTTGTGTTCTTATTAATTATGCCTGTACGCATATTGTTGCTTGCCGCGAGCCTTTAATGGTATGTGCTCTTGCAAGAGTGGTTTTCATTTTTAATGTGGAAGTTGGTCAGTATAAGCAAAGAAAAAATTAACATTTTAGCGCACACCAACCCTTGTAGTCATCGTATCTCTGCGTTTGTAATGACACTGCTAAAATACCTAAACGCCATAATGATGATAAAAAAAATTGTCTCATGTCAATGATTGCTGCAATTATAATTAATGATAAACTTGATGCCGTATGATCACAATGAAGACAACAAAAAATAATGCCATGAAACAGTCTTGAACCACGGTCCTACGGGTATGATACATCCTGAGAATCGCGCACGCTACCACTACCCCAACCGACCCATTAAGAATTAGAGGACATTTTGTATTTATATACATAACTTGTAAAAAGTAACGCATGAAAATTAATTAATTACAGCCTAACTAACGCCCTAATTGAAAAAGATGCAGCAAGGTACGCGGTCTCCCCTTGTTAGCCTTAACGTCTCGCATTTCTATGGAGCGTTGAACCTGTCCTCCTCATTCAAAAATTCAGTAACCATAACTACATCAAAGTTTGATATACCATTTATAAATCGTTGGATTTTTCCTTCTCCCAACCAAGATTATCTTTTCTTGAACCCATCCTGGACAACGAACCATTGCAACAACCAGCCAGCTCGGAAATAAGGCTAACATCCCATGATTATAGTTGCGAAGGGCGAACGTTCCGGCCGGCGTGAATACATACGCAACGAATAAGTCTTGCAGCAAACGTCTGAAATAGGTTTATTAGTTTGACTCGGTTCTTACAAAAAACGTTTTGACATGATAAACGGCATTGTGTCAAAATATACCCAGCGAAAAATAAATGCCATCATGCATTTATTAAAGATTCAATGTGCTATTCGAACTACTCTTTCCAAACTTGAAGTTGACACGTAAATGAATATTAATATATTACGCAATGATGAAGTCGTTTACTCAAAAGAGAAGCATCCACATATATATTCTGAAGATATTTTATGACAGCAAAAAACGGATACCCTCAAATTCTGTAATTTTTCTATGCAATAATAGTGGTATAACTAAACGGTGTAGAAGCTGCCTTCTGCTACTGCCTTGTGACGTCACGGCCAATATTCAACATGGACACCCGTTTTCGCGGCCTTTGAATTTTTCCATATTTCAGACGGTCATCTCGAATAAAGTATTCACTATTAGGATTTAAACTGTGGTTTTACGACATTATGTTATTCTGAACTCTAATTTAAAAAATGTGTTTGGTGCATTTGAAACACTAGTGCACTTCCCTATTAACACCTTTATTAGGGAAAGATTGAAATGAACTATTCTTATGCCATCCAACCCCTGCGGTCAACGCACCTAAAACCATAAAAACTGAATGAACAATTACGACATCAATTAAATACTAAAAACGAGGAGTAGACATGCCTTCAGAAATATGAATAGATTGACACGTTAATGGGAAAAACTGGAGGAGTGTTGAAAAAAAAACTTCTGCAAACAACCACAGAGGAGGGGTAGTGAAAGCGTGCAAAAATCTACCGATAAAAAAGGCGAATAGAGACAATAAAACATAAAAAATATACATAATAAGATGAGGTATAATATAAGAAGACAGCAGAAGAAGAAAAGAGTAAAAAATATTTGTTACCGCATACGAACACAATGACGAGAATTCAGAAATTCCTACGCTACCATAAACCTAATTTCCAAGTGGTAGTATAATTATGTATTGCGAGGGATCATTTTCACTCTGACACCTAGCGTGCAGAGGATTTTCTCGGGACATAATCCACGAAAGCAAAAGAAAAGAAAAGCGGGGATGTGTTGAGACTTGGAGCCGCGGAAAACTAATTGGGGATGCACTTATTGCGCTTCGTCCACTACTCCTCAAGGAGAAGAGAAGCAAGAAGAAATGGTAATCACGTGGTCTCTATACGAACCCATCGGCATAGTAGGTTAGCCAACATAATAGATTGCCGATAACAAAATTATAATCGTTGAGGAGTGATGGCAATTTGGAGATTGTACAAAGAAATGATTACAAATTTGCAATGAAAGAATGGGGCGATACAAAAGCAAGAAAATCTTTTGTTCCCTAAGCTATTATAAAATTGAAGATAAATTGATTCCGTGTTTTCTAGCCAATAAAATTTTGTCGAGTCATAGATTTAAAAAAAGTTGGTAGCCCTGAGGTCTCCTCTCTCGTTTCACGGACAGATGTATTCTCCAACGGATATCACTCCCACACACCCACACCACACGTTGCCCCTCAGACAAGAAGACGAGAAAGGATGAAAAAAAAATATATGGGTCAAACTCAATCCCCGAGAAGCAGAGGTTCTCTCTCACCTGCGCGTCCTCGCCTCAGGCAAAAGAAACGAGAGAAGTCGTAAGGAAAGGGAAGACAGGAAACACAACACAACACGCACCTCCAACCCCCTCCCCTGCTCATAGTTAACTTGGATCGCGCGATTCAGAATTCACAATGAAAATCTCTCGAAAACTCGGCAGTGTTCCAGTCCGATATCTCCCGGATTACCGAAAACGCCGTATTACTGGACATCGCTGATACTGACTCAATTAAACGGTAGGAGATATACATACATGCACGGAATATATTGTATTTTACACTACACAAGAACACACACTCAAATGAAGTAAGATCTAAGGTTTTCCCGGCTTATGATGATGTTGAAGTTGTTATGGGTTTCCCACTGGGTGAGGTTCTCCATCTCTGTCGGCGTTTCGATGGACGACACGGCCATCGAAACGTCGGCAGAGAAGGAAAACCTCACCTGGTGGGAAACCCGAAATAACTTCAGCATCACTAAAATGAAGTGTTTACTTAAAGTAAAACTACAATAAGAAAAAATTTAACCTACATTATAGTACTTCATTGTTTCGTGTCATTATTCCACTCAACTCTTTGTGCATGTCTCACCTCTCAGAAAGCACTAAGTACTTTCCTTATTTTCTGAGTTTGACAAGGCTCACCTGACAAGTAGACTATAAGAAATTACCGAGTTACCCCATGGTAATCGCCTGCATAAAAAGTGAAGTCCCCGATTATTGAGGGAGTACTGGACTCGACTAACAGTCACCTTATCACTAATCCGTACTGGGGCCTCTTTCAATCGTCAGACCCAAAGTCGTTTAGTTTTAAGGATTCGGTTGATGGGAGTAAAGACAAGTTACGTAGAAATAAAAATCCTCCCCAATCTGCCAAGTTTAAAATACTAAAACACGGAATTTGTAGCCCACTTTACACGAGACTGACGTCATTAGAGTTCCGGTTCATCAGCTCCTAATGGTACTTCCTTTCTCTGTGGGAAGGAGTCGGCCCTAAGTGTGTGGACACCTATAATCGATGCGAGGCGTAACTTTCGAAATTAATATCAGTGACTGGATAGGATTAGGATTCTATAATGAAAAATTCAGACAACATTGCATTTTAAACTTAATACACAATAAAGATTATACTATCACATATTCTGAGTTTTTCCGATAAGGCTTTGCAAAGATAAATGAAAATTTTCGAAATATCCGTGACGATATTCACAAAATGTAGCTATTAATCAAAATTTAATGTTCCAAAAGTCCCGCCCATGCTTCGGCGCGATGTCAAGGTCTTGACCTTGACAACGACACCGAGGGCGAAACCAATGGTCGTTTAAGCGATCAAATTGGATGATTAAAGTTACCATTGTTACTAGTTGACAGAACTAGCCTATCCTAATGACAGATTAAACAAAAGCAGGGGATATTCTAAACGCTGGGGCATTGCTGGCGGTTTAATTTCGGTAAGATCCATGCTAACGAATTCGAAAGACTTGGTGCAATTTCCCAAAGATTTTTACTCAACACCGATCGATTACGTCGCTTAGGCGTCATCATCACGTCTTGATATTGTCACCAATGCAACGAAACCGGTCAACGTGGAAAAAAAATTAGTAGAAAAAAGTACCGAATCCTCTTAAGAAAAGGCAATTGGAGGAGACAAACGACAACAGATGTCACTTGCACCGAGAGGGGAGTGTAATAAAGGAATGGTGGAGAGAAAACGGCTGTAGGCATCGGCTAGAAAACCGCCTAGGGAACCACGGTTCAACGTCCCATCCGGCGGACGTAGTGCTGTACTCGAAGAGCCCTCCGTTAGGCTGAACACTCAAGCAGGGATCGGGTAGTCTTTGAAACATCTCCGCCATCGCCAAAATCGAACCCAGACTCACGCGATGGGGTGCCAACATTCGAGCCAACATACCAACTCGTGCCGAACTCTGCCGAAGGGATAAGTATGGGAATTTGTTTTTCTCCTGCACGATAAAGAAGTTAAAAAAATGGTAGGCGTTATTCCGATAGAGCATTTCCAATTGAAATTGAAACGTCTGGTGTCCTAACACCCGCCGCCACAAGCGTATCGAGGCGGCTTGCGAGGTATTAGGTAGATGTTTCCTCCAAAGATTTTAAATTCAAGCGTTTAACAATATTGAATCAAAACCACATGCTTTCCACTGGGCAAGACTTGAGAGCATAGGAGAGAAAAAAAATCGGCACAACAGAGGCCGCCGGCTGCTCACACACTCTGCACCACCTTTTCCTCCTCCCCTAGCAAGAAAAACAACCCCTCCCCACTCCCTCAAACGGTGAGTGCTCGCAACAAGAGAGCGAGCCGGCGGCGAGGCGCAACGCACACATGGAATCTTCTAGACTCGTTTCTTCTTCGAACACCTTGCGTGGGAGGGGGGAAGGAAGGGAAAGATTCAACATCCCCAACCCCCCTCACTTACACACGCCCATGATTACCCCGACTCCTTTGAGGAGGTTTCCCCTTCGACTCGTTCCCCACCTCCACATCGAGGCGGAAGAAGAGAAGGCGGTGGTGGTGGTGTTGGTTGGACACACGAATGAATGCAAGCAAGCATCGCAACGGATCCCGTCCGAATATAGCCAAGCGAGCAGCAACGAATGCAACGGAGTGGCCAAATGGAGAACACAAGTGATCGTCTATAAAGTGGCAGAACTACCAAGTTGAACTGGGATACCCCTTAAGGTTTTCACTACTCCTAATGTTTTTTTGTTTGACTGTGGAGCAACTTAATTCAAAATTGCGCAACTGTTGTGACGTAAACTACTCAAAATTTATCAATCGTGAAAGAGCGCTTCAAAGGACAAGGCCAATGTCACAAATGTTACGCCAATAATGAGCTGATGATGAAACATTGCGGTGAAACTCTCAGTAAAAATGAAATTATGGGCATAACAACAGTTATGTTTGCTTATATTTTTTTGGAAGTACAACTAAACTGCTAGCGAGAAGAATACATTTTTTCAGCGTTAGAATTTTCAACATACCTAAACTTTCATGCAGATGCAGCTTAAGACCCAATTAGTAAGGAGTAAGCAGTTTACAAGAAACATAAACGGGGAAAAAATGCAAGAAAAACTTGTAATGCGCGCAAGCACCCCTGCCGGCTACCTTTGCGGCTTACCACGGAGTACTTGTGCAGATGAATATTCATGACCCACTCCCACCGAACCTCTACTTTCGTCACAAAGGCGAAAAAACGAGTTGGCAGAAGCGCCTCACGCCGATTAGGAAGACCGCCAAAACACTCTTCCTGCTCGTTGAAGATCGCGCGAGGCCAAACACCATTCGAACGCAGTCCTTCCCCGGAACTCCCTCTTATCTTTGAAAGAGAACGGACGAAGCTAAACTCACGGCGGACTTAATAGTGCTGGCCACATAGAGGTGGTTTTCGGAATGAGTGTTTACCGCTATGTAAATCGGAGCCACAGACTACATGCTCACGATTGACGCGGGATTTTCGAAACGACCTTCATTCAAAACACATCACCTATGAATCATATAGTCTATAGAACCATAATCTACTATTGCATAGCATAACATTGACTAAAAAATTATGCAATTCCCAAAATACAGCTATCCTCTGCGATTAAGATTTAAATGAATTGTGTACAATTCAATTAAATGCAACGAATCACCTTTGAACAAATGTTCAAGTAACGCGTAAATGTTAGTGAAAATCGACATGATAAATTAAAGAAGTTCAGAGTCATTTAATGTTTTTCGCATTACTTGGTGTTAAATAAAAAGGGAATGCGTAAGAAGTGGAATTAACTGTTTATAAATCATTAATATTGGCAAGAGTCAAATTTTGCTGTAATTTTTTAATGCATGAATAGCGAATTTTGGACTTGCGTTCATTTAAAAATATTCTTCCATATAAATGTTTTTTCTGAATACAAATGAAGATATGCACGTAAAAGTATTTTATGCCCATTTACAGTTAGGGAAAACACGATGCATGACTACAATACCGCAATCTTGGAACTCAACGTAGGAGGTCATGTTTGACTCTCCGCTCGGAAAACCTCCAGTTCCTGCGGTAAGCTCTATGCCTTCGCTAAGATTATCGCCCAACCACCGTTGGTAGAAGGGAAAGAGGCCTTTTGAGAAAGCAGTGTGATGGCATTCAACGATTCAATAACTGGAGGTATTCCTCTGGATAGCAGCAGTGCTCAAACCGGAGTCTCAACCCCCTATAATGTTCGGGAAAAGCGATACACAAAACCATGAAAAATTGCGAGCAGGTAGTCGGCAGTGGTTGGGCGAGAAGCAAGTAGAATACCTTGAACCGGCACCCCGTTATTCGCTCGATGCTCCACTTGTACGGATAGGCATAAAGATCTCTTAAATATTGGAGTTGAACTAGGCAGCTCATCATCACCATTAGTATAAATTCGTAAGATTAGTTACACGTAGGTCTACATTCAGCAGCTTTCTTACCATCCACCTGTCTTTCGACGATTGTCATGATCAGGACATCACCAATTGCTAATTCAAAAATCCCAGGGTCAGGAACGGGTACATGCCCCCCTAAAAGCTATCTTAAAATGTATCTCACTACATTGAACGGATACTACACCACATAATATCATTCATAAAATCTTAATGACTGCTAATTTCCGGGTTCTTCAGCCGCGTCTGTCGTTTTTGGTTGAAGACGCGGCTGAAGAACCCGGAAATTAGCAGTCATCGTGAACAACGCCGCGGAAACCTACGCACGAATAAAATCTTAATGTCTGAGTTTACAAAATTTAAGGCGAACTTCATTGAGGAATATTCTTTTAGGAAACAAATAGAGACCAATTTTTTCAAACGTATCTAAAATTCCCCAATTAAACTCCTTGGCCATCCCTTGACTCAGCTAACTCCTGATGAAGTTATGAATAATATGTGAATATCTTTCTCATATCGCAATTCCGAGGGAAGGCATTCATTAATGTCATTAGTGGTGAGAATGATCACAATGGATCCTACAAACCAAGTTTTTACAGCCCAAAAGTGTACACTGTACACGAAAACCTATATGGACTCATTCAAATAAATTCTATCACGGCACGCCAACAATAATATCGAAAGACGCCTTACATCCAGGAGAATGGATAAAACCGGAGTCAATGACACAGTAAGACCACCTGATCTTTGACCTACCGAGCCCTAAAATAAAATCAATCTCAAATGCTGCATCACCCCGCCACTTTTGAATCGCATACTTTTTTCTGCGGTGGCAAAACTAACTTGAACCGATCCCTCCCTCCAATGAGGAACGGTGATCGCGTATTTTTCAGCCCTTACGTCATCTCCCGAAAACCTTCACGACGGTGGACCGGCATCGCCGCGCCTTAAAAAAATAAATTAAATAAGAAAATCGCAAGGCCAACGGGACACCTCGTCGCATCGCGAGGGATGTAACACATATCGACTTGCTAAATAACAGTAGGTTTGACTCTGTCGTCGATCAAGCAGAATGGAAACCAAAAGGTGACGAATGGAAGAGGGTCTATAGTTAGAAAGTAGAAGCGTGCAACATTCATTCCGTGAAATGAGACCTATAGTTACATAAATTCGCCAGCTGAGGAATGGGAAAACCATAGCGTGCATGTTGGCACAATAGTTTTAACGGGAACTCTAATTGGCATTAATAGTAGAAAGGGTAGAAATAAGAGAAAATTGGAATAGGGTACTAGTACTAAATTTCTTAAAGGTAACGGAATCTCGTTCGAAAGACACATTACTCCCACTATACCGTTATTATTTCTCTAATCTTTTTACGAGAAGCATCAGTTAAAGCTAATGCATCTTGGATTGTTTAGGGCAAACAGAGCAGACCTTTTGTCGGCATGTCAAACATTTTACCTCGGAGAAAATACTGAGGTAGAAAATTCCATAAATAAGGTAAAGGCAAAGGTTTAAGAGGGAATACTTCATATACACACCTGGCGCTACCGAAGTATGATGAAGGTAAAAATGGATATAAACAGAGTAATCAATGAGTACGTGATGTGAAGATGTGGAGAAAAGAGAAGGCTTCCAAAAACCCTAAGGAAGACGGGAAAACTTAGTTTTAATCTGGCCATCATTCATCATGATGTGGTCTAATATCGTAGAAGGGCATTCGGACGGGAAGGAGAGCAAGAGACGGCCCGGAATGAATAACATACGACAGGTTACGTTACGGTTAGGATGTCATCGTGAAAAATATACGTCACTAACGACAGACTAGCGGATGGAAGGGCGTATTGGAGATCTACATCCTAAGTATTTTAGACATTTGGCGAAGAGGACAACATACACCCTGAAAAGTTTCAAAATATACAAGAAAATCATAATTTCTAAACAGGTAACACGCAACTACAACAGCGCTACCAAATGGCGTGAATGATCTGCCCTCAATAGTCGGCAACTACAAGCGGGGGCGAGATCTCGGTCGACAGAACCAACTCGAGTGTAACGATTGAACTCGCAACGGAGCGGCGCGGGCAGCAGGATTGCAATCGAAGCCCAACCACGTGACTTGAGGCCCACCCCCTCCCTCCACCCCCCACTTCTCACACACGAGCGATCCTAAAACACCTTTTTACGGCCCAGAGAACGCGCTTGCGTGCCCGGTGCATTCCGGCGCTTCGATCCTAATTAGGAGCGGAAATAAATTGCCGTGCATTCTGAGGCCACAGATCCGCTATTCCAATGCAACCCTCGAGGGCACTCTGGCTGAGGAAGCAGCACACACACTTCAAGACCAGACTACACTCAATATGAAAATGTGATGACCCCAAAGAATAGTTCAAGATATAGTTTTCTACAATTCACCTCTTATGTCCCACTCTGATCGATTACCGTGGTATCGACTTTTATACAATTATGACGTCTTAAGGCCTGGTTACACGGTACATTAGAATGTACAAGAATCTGTACATTTTTCTGAATGGTTTTCTGAACAGATTCTTGTACATTCTCATGGACAAGATCCACGAATAGGTGGTTACACGGTACATTTTTTCGGACATTTTTTCGTACATTTTTTAATGCGCAACAAATTATTTCAACTTCAAATATAAACCAATGAGGAACATGAAAACTTTTTTAAATTACTAAAATAATAAGATCCTTACCTAAAATGTTCTTGCCAAAAATTTCGCGGATGAATAATGTTTTATAGCTGAGATATGAGTCTTTAAAAATAATCTTCATCGACTGTTTGAAAACACGTGACGGAGCGTGCGCGCGTTACATCACGGCCTGGAATCCACTGATGACAGACTGAGGAAGTGGATAGAAAAACTGTCTATTTAGGGACTCAAACGCAAATTTGGCGAATATAATTGCTGCTTTAACGTCAAACTTCGGATTGTGAATATATTGGGTTGCCAAGGCGTTGTTGAAATAAATAAAGGCGATTGTTTGGGGGCCTTTGGAAAGATTAAATTAAAATAAGTTAATTGCAGATTGTGATCTACGTTACACACCTACATCATTTGCTTAATGCAGTAAGTATATTGTAGCATGGACCTTCAATAGAAAAGCGTGTGAAAACGATATAAATAGTGTATCCCATAAAACCATATAAAGTGCCCCGACGTCTAGTACCTCTATTTACTCGCCGGAGAAGTTTTTTGCTTGTGTTCGAAGGGACAAAAATAAGAGTAATGAGTGGTTGATTATCCACAGAATGGAGTCAAATACATTATCTATATTGTCAACGGGATATCCTCAACGTAAGTACACTATTAAATCAGGGTTACCGCAGGATTTTATCAAGTTACTTATTTCACTTTGTAAACAACTCTATAAATGTACCTATCATTCTACCCATTGTAGGATCAAATTATAAGGAAAGTGGCTGTTTACGAGAATAAATACTGATTACGATTAAACCACGGTGAAAAATAAGGAATGTAATGGGCGCCCGGCCTCTCATCACAAGGAGCCCCTAACAAGGAATATTCTCAAAGTGTCTTTCGCCGATATCGTTAAAATTTTGTTGGATAGTAGTGTTCCATAATAACAGCACATTTTCAAAATTTCTCGTGCCCTTAAGCCTTGTGATATAATAAACAGGACATAATAAAGGCAGTTGAATTTTAGATTTGAAAGCGAGTGAGTCGTGATTTCTCTCCATCCTTCTCCTGTGAATCGGCGCACGCTACAGGAATATACGAGAAATATGAGGCTTTTGGCAAGGTAAATTCAATATTCATTACTGCGATGCCCATAACGTTCGTTGCATGTCAACGCAACACCTAAAATTTCGACTCGCTTTGCAGTCGGTCTCGATTCAAAAACAGGAACTTGAGTAAATACAGCGTAAATAGTACTTGAATCTTATTTCTTTGCCTATCACATGCTTTTTATGACCTTTTAACGATCATTTGGATCTCAATCTTGGACAATTCTCGCGGTTCATTCATTCAGCGCCTTTTCCATCTGATCCTTCATTTTACCCATCCCCTTTTCTTGTGTTCCATTCTTTCGCTACCTATATCCAATCAGTGAGATATCCAAGTCAAGCAAGATCATATCAAATCGAAATAACTATCGGGGCCGAACGTAAACAAAGAAGTCGCCTATACAAGCCAGATGGAATGAATGTGTCGTTTTCGTATTCTGCCACCAGGTGACTCAGAGTTCAAATTGTATGATTGTCTGAATGAAATTAGAGCAGGCGTTCAGAAATTCATACATTCTTACATTTTGCGTGGTTACACGGTGCATTTTCGTGTTCATTCTGAGATTCAGACATTCTCACATTTTCTTGTACATTCTCATGTACCGTGTAACCAGGCCTTTACACAGGTGTACTCCAAAGGGAGTCTACTACAAACCAATGGCGTAACTATGGGGGGTTGAGGGAATGTCCCCCCCCCCAAAAGCGTCAGAGAAATAAAAATTGTTTAAAATTATTTTATGGATTTTATACATAATAACTTCATCTGCTTCAAGTTAAACAAGTGTCAAAATTATGTAAAATGCATTTTCAGGCATGCTAATTTTCAAAACGTTTCCTAAACTGCGCGTTTCCAGGGGGTAGCCCCCACTCACCCTCCTTCATCCCCCCCAAACATATTCCCAGTTCCGCCACTGCTACAAAACATAAGGAAATGACGAGAGAACTACGTTGGCCACATCATGAGGCTAGATGAAAAGAATCGTGGGACAGGTGGACGGGAAGAAGAACATGATACGGCTCCAATTGAATATTATATAAGGATGTAAAAGAGAAATATATAATTCACTATGAAATGGCTAGCAGTTAGAAGGGTGGCATGGTAGTCAAGTAGTTAGAACGCTTAGCTGCTGATTTAGGGGTCCTAAGGCCGAAGCCTAGGTGAAGACCTCGGCTAATGGCATCCTATAAGTGCGGGATGACCCAGGGAAAGAATCTGGCCACACCTACAACGACAGTATGAATTTCACACACGCGGCTGAGTTTGGGGCGAGCTCTACCCTCATTAATCAAAACCAACCTACTGGTAAAATCATTTAGTGAACGATGTATCCCTATATTGCGGTAACAAACTCAGGAACGTTAAACAATTATTTTTAAGTATTTTTAATTCCTCATCCTTTTTGGAATGCTAGATTATGTGTTTTCGATACACAGGTTACATGAGATGACCAAGTTGGCAGGCATTTGAAACATCAAGGGAAGACACATTGAAGATTTATCAGATCACGTTTACAGTGAAAGACGTCACGGTATTACTAGTTTCTGCAACTTTTCATAACGCATATCTTATGAAATTTTGTACAAGTAATACACTTCGTCGAACATTAGAGCAAAAAAAATGGAACTTTATTCCTTCGATGCAGACAAATATTGATAAATTATGTCAGGTCAATGACACAAAACTGAACGCGAGCATTAGACAGAAACATGAAACATAAGTCCGTAAAAAAGAAGAGGAATGGAGCAGGAGGAGGGGCTTAAGCGAAGAAGATAAGGGCAGAGCAGGAAAGAGGGGAAAGGAGGAGGGAGTGCAAAAATGAGAAAGTGAATGGCCGCCAACGAACTAAGAGGAATAACGAATTGAACGGAAAAAAGAGATCATATTCAATCGGGAAAGGAACAGGCAAGTGTCTTACAAAGAGCGAAGAGAACATGATAGCCTGAATCAAACGATCATTTTTTGCGAACCTCTTAGTGATAGCTTCTGCGATAGGGTTTCAGGGACCATAAGAGTGATCGCTAGACACATCACTTTCTGAATCATGCGGTCATTTCCACTGTACCTTTTTCCGCCACTTTACGTAATTACAACTGTCATTAAATTAAAAGGCTAGCGTGACGAAAAAGGGACGTAAAGGAAAAAAAATATCATTAGCCCGCGCACATATTCGAAGTTAAGTTATTACACCTTACCGTGTTGTTTCAAAATGACACTGTGGAGTACATATCTACCATACATGGTGAACGACATTAAAGACATTCGCTACGATATATAAACAATAGACACCCAACGACAGTGACTATATACGTCCCAAAGACGGAAGAGTGCATGGAATCGGGAGTGAAGGAAAACAGAGTAATTTCAAAGAACGACAGCCCTTCCCGCTGGTGGGGAAACCCTCGCAACTCCCTCCCCAATCCAGTTTAGACTGCTTAACAGTAATCGAAACATATCGGCAAGGAACGAGGCGGGAGGATGCGTCACTCGCTACGAGGACAGCGATTCGAAGCACCCGAACAACCTCGTGAAGGCAAGGACGAACGCACAGATCACACGGGCGGCCGAACAATAGGGCGGGCAAGGCAGTGGCGGATATATGTTTAGATCAAAAAGAGGGGGGGGGGAGAATAAATGCGGCTAGGGGAACTCCAGCCGAGGGGTTGCTGCGGGTATTCTATCAAAAAACTCTCAGATTAAAAAAAAAAAGCGATACTATGCCAACTCTTTCCTAGAAAAACACATTCTGCTAGGGGCAGAGAAAAGAGGGGCCCAGCCCAAGGATATTTTTCGGCGTCAAAGCTGTCTATCGTCCTTTGCAATAATAGCACTTCCTATCCACACACTGCAACCAACGTTCTTCGCCAACTTCTTCAATTATACGTTTATTCTGATATAAAATATCAGGGGGTGCCTTTATTTTAAATTACTTATCCTAACCGTACAGTAATCTTCCCCCTCAACAAGAAACGTGTAGTTTCCATACGCTGCTGTACTATAATTTGTGTATTAATCCGTAACACTAAGTAGACTATTCGTAAAACATAAAAAAAGGTAAAAAGGGTTGTTATTGAAAGCCTTTAACTGGTGTTTCGACCCTATTGGAGTATTCTTTTCCTTAAAAAAATTATATTATACATTCTGCATTATTCCGTTATTGTAGAAACTTTCCAGAACTAAATGATTGAGCTAATCGGTGCCCTCCAGAAATGTAAAGTTCAGTTTCAACCAGATGGGAGGGGTAGAGGATGTAGCCCACGCATCCTCTGAGGCCGTTGCCGACACGCCCGAATACACCACCACACACACGCACTACTAATACATATATGGGGGATCGAAACCACGTTGACTAATAAAAGCGGTGGAGGAATAAAGGCAAATACAGGAAGAGTCGGCTGGAATAATAACATACTCCACAACGACCCCGGTATAATAAAAATATGCAAAATACGTATCAACTCCTTCCTTCAACCGAAAGGATTTGTTGAATTAATCTAAGACCCGAATAACGGCATAATTTCTAAGGCAAAAATCTAAGGATTATTCGGATTGTGTACACATTTATGAGGCAGAGAAAAAAAAGAGAGGAGGCATGAAAGATTTGACCATGGCTTAAAAAAATGCAGTGACGTTAAAAAATTCCACATGAAGTTGTGGTACTCACGAGGACCGGTTTCGCACTTAAGAGACGACATCATCAGGTGGTCTTGGACCAAACCGGTCATTGAGAATATTTAAAATTTCTAAGGAAAAAAAAAATTACTAGTCTTTGAAGTTACAGTGAGATTCGGACATGGCTGAAGACGAAGCCACCATCTAACGTATAACATCTACATCTACATAATACCTGCGAGCCACCTCTAGGGTGTTTGGCAGGGGGTGATCAATCACCAGCATGCAGCAAGCATTTGGACTCCCACATGCACACCACGATCACTTACGTAGTAACTTCTCAACCCAAGATCAATGACTCAGAATGTTTACCAATATCATAGATAGGCAGCAACAAAATTAGGGGGCAGCAATTGGCAGGAGTTTCAGACGTAGATAGCAAAAGCAGCAATCATCATACAAACATTAGAATATGGGATATTGATCCCTGGCTTACATCTAATATTTTCGTCATTAATCATCGATGGACTCACGACCCGCGGCTTCCGTCATCGATTAGAGGGTGCATTTCCAGAATGAGGGACAAGAGCAATCAAAACTAACTTGGATATAATTGGAATGGGATGCCCATTTCTGGAGCCAAAATGCCCAACAAGGGAGGACACATTTACGGTTACAATGAAGAACTGTACGCATCAAGTCGAAGTGGGGGACGAGTGTGAAGAAAAAGCCAAGCTAGAAATAGCATTTAGAAAGGAGACGCAGAAGAATATTCGAAAGCTCTCCGGTCTAGCAGGGAGAGCGAGAAAGCCACATGGCGACAGAAAAAAATGAAGGAGCAAAAGATAAGCCAACGGAAAGCCGGTTAAGTTATGCGGCCCATTTCTAGAAATATATATACTACATTCTTGAAACGTTCCAGATAAAAACTACAGAACTGTAATACATTCTTGAGGAATTGCGGTGATAACTAAATAACAGATTCATCAAACGAATTACAATCAGACAACGCTACCTCTCATGTAATGTAATGTAATGAGAGGTAGCCGGTGAAGGCTACACGGATATTTTCACTACATCCACTAGTCGAATACTTCAGAATGAGGTCGGCAGAAATGCACTAATTGACCCCGTAAAAAAAACATAACCTCATACATTACAAGCGCCGGGGAGGACCAGATCAGCCAACCAACTACACCAATTATTGCTGATGAAACCTTCAAGAGGGTTGAAACACACAGAGGGTTGAAAGAGAAACCTTCAAGAGGGTCCCCACCGATTTGGCGACTGCCGTCGTTGAATTTACCCGAAGGAGTACCCGTGAAGAATCACATCAAGGGAAAACACCTCATCCATCTTCATACAAATTGTCGGCGACGAACATTATTTATACCTTTCTCTCAGCGGTCCAGAATTAGCGATGGAGTCGGGCAAATTCGATCGGGACTTTTCGATTCCATTACACCACCGTTTACATATATTTCAAGTTGTACTGTTAAAACAAGCAGGGAGAATTGATCCCACAGGCAGAGTTTCTTGCAGCCCCTTCTGCGCTGCAAGAGACGGATCCATATTCAGTCCAAATCTCACCAGACACAAGGAAGTGGAGCCGAAACGTTCAGAACACGAAAACACACCCACTGGGGCGAATTTAAGAATGGCTACTGCAACTTACCTCCTACACACGCCAGGCGACACTCAGCAACACGATTAGGGTTTCACTAATGGCAACAGGAATCGAACCCTGTCTTGAAGCACTGTAAAAATCCAGGTGCGTCTCCGACCCTCCAAAACGGTCACACTTCCAAACTTCCTCCGATAAGGAATAACAAATATCTTGAAACACTAGGGAAGAAAAATACTCCTATTTCGAGGACGCGAGCTGTTCGAACTTCTAAAAGGGGATGATTGTTTCGAGTGGAATCGGTGCGGGGTTTCTTCAAATGCACACAGGGGATTCGGTTAACAAGGTTTTAAAAACATATACACTCACACGCGACAACAACCACTACAGCGAGCTCGGCTCTTTCTGAAACCGCTCTCTGATGAACTCCCCTGGCCGAGGGAAAGCCAGGAGGAGAAGTAGTAGGGGAGGTGAGGGGAGAGAGGTGATATGTTGTGGAGGGAGTGGCAAAAGTGCGTCTAGCCGGGCGGGTTTGAGGGAGAGAGGGAGGGGAAGGAAGAATATAACTCGGAAGACGGCCGGCAGGGGAGCTGGCGGCGAGTGCATGGGGAGGCTATCCCTGTGAAAGGGGGGGAGGCGAATATGGATGAAAGGGGAAGACCAGGAAAGGCACAGCAGCGTGTAGGGAGGATGCATCCAAGGTGGACCCCTACATTGAGATGAGATGGCTAAAAGTTTAATTTCCGGTATCTATCATAATTGATAATGGTACATTTCTGTACCAAGTATCACCGATACACATCATTTCAGTACCAAGTACTTATTGGCGATAAAATAGTACTCGCGATTCCAAGTTGTATTCACTTCAAATGAAGATTCCATTTGGAGGATATGTTTCTTTCCCGGATGAAGTCTTACCGGGAAAATCAGCCGCGGCCATTGCTGCTAACGTTTCGATGTTTTCCTCTGAAATCGGAACAGCAGCAATGGCCTTGACCCGGCTGATTTCCCGAGAAGACTTCATTAACGATTCCTTATATTCGCGATCCGTAACTGCATCCACTTGCAGTGGCGATTCCTTTTACATATCAGTAATCGCGAGTAGTCCGTTAGTTTTTTTAGTATCTACGTATATCTGAAAAGCCGATAACCGATTCCTACGAAGCGATAGCCAATATTTAGACACGCCTCTGATGACATGGAAGGGCACATAAAGAAAAAAATCTTCTCGAAATCGAGGTCGCTAAGGGGGTCATTCATTCAGACCCGAAACAGCCATTTTCTCGCAACTTAAACATGAAAAAATGCGACCGTTCCCGCAAAATCTTCATGAGTTGGGAACGCCATTTGAGTTTCGGCTCATTCACTCGTTTAGAGACCCGATCCTTAAAGAGCGTGAACAACGACGGACCACTGGAAGCGGATGCACTAGTCCAAGGAATAGCGGAGAGCCGCGGTGAGTCAGTGATGTCATCCAACTCATCAGATTTGAGCCCGTGGACTTTTCGCCGCGAGAAGTAGGCGACGGATAAAAAAAACGAGTATTTGTTCTTCGAACTATCAAAATAGACATTGAATAAATGAACGAGCCCATAGGGGGAATAAGCCCTTGAAGGGGAGAATAACTTCGAACTTTATCACAAGAAGCGCCAACCGAATGCTGAAAAACACAATCGGTAGATTTACGCATTTTCCACCCATACCACGCAGCATACATTAAACAGACACATTGTAATGGGAGGGGGAAGGGGCATGAGGAGACGAGGAGTGGATACAACTTGAGAAGCTGTGAGTTTCTAGCTGTTTTGCCTAACAACAGTTTATCGCACAAAAAAGACTGAATTTTGAAGGAACTTGTACCAGGGTTTCAAATTTACTATTTCTATTCCAGCAACTTCAGATAAAAAAAATGGTATAGTAAAAACTACCAAAAATATCGATTACTTTTAAATTCCCCCAGTCAGAAATTTTGTTGGAGAAACTCATGTAAAAGTTCAGCAGCCCAAAATACATATCGATACCAAAATAATACCGATAATAATAATTTCACAGCTAAAACTCTTCCGATGCCTGGGCCACTCACGACGATTCCGGGACCAGTGCCTCGAAAAATCTCCCTCTCACTCTAAGGGCACGCACCACCCGCCCTCGCAATCATTTCTCTCCTCCGCAGGCAATGAAACGCTGCAGTAGGTCCGTCTCAAGAACCACCGCCCCGTGTCCGTCACGCATCGACAACGATTGTCAACCTATCGAATTTTTATTTCCAACATGATATTATACTGTATTTTTTCCGCAATATTTTTCAAATTAACAGTGCAACTATTTTCAGCGCTTTGCGACGTATTCCAATTACATATATAAAGGGGAAAATACGAAATATTATAAGGGGCAAAATAGAACTGAGTTCCCTACTCACAGCGATGAGGTCCGGGATGTACCAGAAGTGATGCCGAAGAGAAGCTTAAACCGCCCAACCCTCCGTTGAATTTGAATGATTTCGGTACCCACAACTTTTCGCCAGTCGACTCGGCTACGCAAAGCGTGGAGGTCACTTCCTCCGGGCATGCGTTTGAGATTCAAATCAAACTCAGGATTCTATTTGTCTTCGTATTTGCGGAAGGAGTTCCGGTTACGCTATAAATAAATACTCATATCAAGGTCGCCTTCCTGAAGGGACAAAATTCTTGTCGACTGAACGCATACAAATGTTGGGATGACAAGACAGAATGCTGGAGATGCAGACACAAGCGGAGTCCGCGAATATTTTTTTAGGCCCGTAGAAGCGTTGGGAACAACCATTTCCAAAACTGTTACCCAGGACTGAATGAAAAATCTATGGCGCAACCTGGATTTGTATACCTACGATAATTTCCCAATTCTTTAAAATAAGTTGATTTGATCAGAAGCTAAGTGCTCTACGCACAAGTCTGACACATTTCTTCGTTCGAGGATTACAAAGAAGGTGGACATATGAAGCCGAATACATGGAAGGCAAATGAAATGTAAAAAACTTTGTAATTCCTCATAAATTCAAAACTGTACGACCTAGGTTTCGAAGTGGCACGTGGCGTGCTACCAGATGATGACGTGCTACGTCGAAACCTACTAGGTCGTGCAGTATTACATTTATGCGGGATTACAAATTTAAAAAATATATATATTTAATTATGTTCAGTCGATTCCATGAAGTCACGCCCGAGACAATGAATTATAAATGGAAGGCAAGCCAGCGCGGCGTGAGGTCTTGCAGAGGCGTTGACTCGCGCACACACACACGACTTACCCCAATATTCTTCCCTTGTAGGCCGGGCCGACGGAGCAAGTTGGTCCCGAGGATACTAAGATGCGGGGGAGGAGGCGTGAGTCAAGAGACAAGACTGGTGGACCACGGTCCGGTGAGCGGGGACAGTAAAGAGGGGCGGAATTGACGAAGATGGATGGAGAGGGACGGGAACACAAGAGTGCGCGCCGCCCACGGTGCGTGTCGCACACCAGGGTATGGGGGAAATAGGTATATACATTTTTACACTTCAGAGGGAGTTATACATCCAATCACAATACGGTGGTGGAGACGCACGTAATTTTTCTACTTCTGCTCACATGTCATTCCCATTAAGTACGCAACAATCCCAGCCAACCAGAAAATGAGTAAACGAAAACAAACGGAAATTTTACTGCATTTATAATGGATTAAACAAAATAAGAACACACTATATATAAGAGTTAGATAAAGGAATTGATGCTCTTAACTCAATTTAAAAATGGACAGGAGGTATTATCGACTTCTGAGCAGGCAAGCAAGTTTTTTTTCTTATTTTTGAATTAGATAAAACTAATTAAAATCACTATCTGACCCAATTACATTCTCTCTAACCAATTCCGATATAGTTCTTATCAAGACATAAAACCCAAAACACCTTCAACAAGTAATGGGAATGAATCAGATTTTTTTTCGCTTTTGAACATTCCATCTCGCATGAGAAACCCGTCAGTGTAATTACTCATTCATTTGATTGCGACAACAGCATTAATACCATGATATTGGAAAGATAAGGAAGAGCTACACGAACTTAAGGACTGAGTGCCCACGCGACGTTTTTGGTCCTGAAGACGAGATACAGGCATAGTGTAAACCGTACCGTAGCGTGAACCGAGCATGATGTGATTGGGAGAGTAGGGTTGGGTGTGAGGAGGGGTTGGTTTCTCTGTGTAACCGAGGGGCAGGGGGGATAGGGAGAGGGGAGGAATATTTTTCGTGTCCTGACACGTGTGAGGGAGGGAAATGAGCAGCCGCGGGGGTCTCCCTTTTTCGGCTCCGACCTCTAACCTACGCCCCCTCTATTCCAAAAAGAGGGCAATTCCCCCCTTTCCCGTTACGAGCAGCCTTCCCCACCTCGGATTGTGAAAAATTGTCGTCGAATTATAACTGGCGACCCCTCACCCTATTGGGGAGAGTCGTGTTTTCTTAATAACCTGTTCAATTCAAAGTGTGCGCGGTAGTTGACTCTTAAAGAATGACTATTGGAGGGATTTTCGGCTACAACACATCGACGATCTTATTCGCACGGGAGTATCCCATTCCATTCAGGGGTATCATTAATTCCTAGTCCACAAAACCGAATGTATAGAACCTGAACCATATAATCTAATCTGAAATTTCCTTCATATAATAATGCGTCAGGATACCAGTCCATAAAGCCGTATCGGGGCCAATAATTCAATTTTCGTTTAGCGAACTCGATTTTAAAGTATTTTAAGAAACATATTTCCGTATTTTTTCTCAATATTCCAACAATTTACTGAAGATACATTTCGCAAATTAAATTTGACTCCTTTCTGAGGAAAGAAATTTGACGAAATTTCAGATACGATTATGTGGGCTCAAATTTTACACGCACAATTTTCTGGACTAGAAATTAAAATAATACGTCAGAATGGAATGATTTTCGAGATAATACTTTGCGGTTAGGAGCGGTCGACATGTCAGTCGACATTGGCATTAGAAAGTCCACGCATGCCTACAATCTGGAAAAACTCATAATAGTTAGCAGAATAATTAGCATATCCTTGAGAAAACCCTTAGTTAATAAATGTACCTTGATTGAATCGCTTCTCGAATGATAAGCCGTAAGCAGTTGTCAGCAATACGCCCGGAAAGTAAATTTTGGGGCCAAGTAATTGAACATCGCCAGTGGGTTTCTTGAGTTCCACTATTAAGGCCTTATTTTCAAATTTAATGCATGACCGGATAAACCGTAGGGGTGCAGTAAATCTAACTTATCAACGGCTTGATTCGTTGATTTCATGGAAATACATTTCGGGGAACGAGGTCATTTGAGCAGTTAAAAAGATAAGGAGGCAAGGCTGTGAAGTAGGGGTTACAATAAAAAAGGGTACGCGGGGGAGATAGCCCCTCGAAAAGCCGCGAGCGAGAATGCCACTAA
Organism: Ischnura elegans; assembly: GCF_921293095.1. NCBI lineage: Eukaryota > Metazoa > Arthropoda > Insecta > Odonata > Coenagrionidae > Ischnura > Ischnura elegans. Next base: position 82,383,090 of record NC_060250.1, read on the forward strand.
AACGGTTCTGAGAAGTTCTGAGTTAATACAGGACTACCTGATTCACTTTAAAATAACCTGCTGTGGGCCCTAAGGCATTAGGGGGATCAAGCACTGAGATATCCTTGGACGAATGGAGGGAATTTTGATCTAAAGGACTTCAAGTTTACGTTTTACCCCAGATATGTTTAATCTCTATGCGAGAAAATTAATTACTATTCCACCCAAGCCTTATGAGCGACCCAGGCATGTTTAACGATCGATATGATTTTATTTGGCATTAAAATATCAAAACCTTTCAGCGGAAGAAATTGTCATACAAAATTACGATTTGGCTGACAAAAGAAATGCCAAAAATGAGTTTGCAAAAACTAGCCGCAGTCGTCGTATCGTCAGCTTCTTGAAGGAACGAGCCAATCCTGGCATACTATTTTACAGACATATTTCTACCGTAATAAGTATGCATGTATTACCTTATGCATTAATTAGACACTAATGTATATATTAATCTCGGATTTCCGTATTTCAAGTACTTTTGAGGGTGATTCCTACTGGTATACCGCTGGCAAGTCGGCGAGTTTTTTTTTTCTAAAATGCATTACTCACAGTAAGTAAAAATGGATGAGGCAATACACACTGCTTCAATCGGATTAACCGGTTTTCACTACGGATTCATCGATTTATTTTATGGAGACCAGAAGGTGAGGTGCCTACGCTACTAGCGACGTCAGCCATTGTTCTGAGTTATATTCGCGCACTTCCTCACTCTGAGAGAAGGATTCAAGGCGAGTATTGCGACACCCCAAGCGAGGCAGGCACCCTCAGTAGGATTTCTTCGCCGCGCGTGTCGGACAGCCGAAAGGAACAGTAGAGGGGGAGGGGTGGAAAGGAGGCCCAGTCGTTAGAATCCCCGTTGGTTGTGCAACAGCCTCCCACTTTGGACTTCAGGGGCCTCCGGAAGGTGACCCTGACATCGCGCACGGAATATTAAAGAAACCCCGGCAATATTTTTCTTTAACAGGGGTTCGTTTCGTCGTCGTCACATGCAGGGAAGAAGCGAAAAAATAACTTATGAATCAATAAAACGACGACTACCAGAGAAAATAACAACTGAAGCGTCATCTTGAATTATTATTCCCACCAACTAACCTAGGTTCACATGGTAACCGACACGAAAAGGTTCGTAAACGTACCCGCAGACTTCTCTTGCATTAGTGCCACCGAGCTCTGATTCTTCTTTGATCGAATTGGTATTCGGGGGAAAGTATTGAATCTTCTATTTTCAATATTCGAAAATAAAAATTCCACGGCTCAAATGCCGAAATAACAACACACGACGGCATACTATTTATTCTCCCAGGATTGTCATTAAAATTATTTCATTGAATTATGACAGTGAAAGATTCCATAAACCATAATTATGTATGTATTCATAAAAGCTCCCACGTTCTGACGATGAACGAAAAATCCTACAGACATCATTTAGTTTGAATTATTCAAGTGTTCACCCTGACCAAAGAAGGAAATAATCGCAGTGCAAAAATGTTCACAGTGATGTATTATTATTCGGAGAACCCAAGACTACTTACTTGTTAGTCTAAATCCCAAGGACACATCAATGAATGGCTAGTTGGCTTACCATCTAGTACCTCACGTCAAGTACCACGTCATGGATACATAGCAGGAATTACTCCAATATGCTAGATACACATGTACGTTTACACCCTTGATACCATGATTTTTTGAGATACTAATCAGCATCATCTTTCACTCCTGATTAGTACTAGCCCATTCAGCCCTTATGTGTTCTCCGTATCTCCTCTAAAATTTTCCGCTCCTCGCATACCATGTCTAACATATATTCAGCCTTAACGTTTCCATCAATTCGAAACTGATTGATATTCCAAAAATTGGGACTTGACCCATCAAATATTCCAAAAATCGGGACTTGGCTCGGAGTGTAAATCACTTGCATCCTCCATTTTTTGGGGATTGCGGTTAATTTATGGAACTCGGAGGGTGAGTTTTCCTGGCGAATGAAAAACCCAATAATCTGTTCGGAAACTGACTTGGATTACGAAAATAATCGGCCTCGCTCCAACGGACGGACCAGTTTTAACCCACGCATTGAATCGGGGAACTAGATTGATACCCACGCAGCTCACAAAAACATTCGATGGCGGCCCAAAATTCACACCTACGTCCACCAATCCCTCGCTTTCAACGCACAGGAATAGCCTCGGGATACTTCTCCTACGGGAGAGAGCGTAATTGAGTAAATAACAACGCAGGCTTCATTAATTCAACTAATCTTGATTTCGCGATTTCAATACGGGAAGTATGTACCGAGCAAAACATCCCTGAGTGGAGACAAAAGCGAATATATACTATCTCTGGAGGGAGGGGCTAAGATCAGTGTAAGGCTATGTTAAGTGATTACAAATAAGGAAAGATTACTCTATTTTACAATTAAATAAATCTAAAAAAATAAATAATGACGAAAGAATTTATATATGGATAAGAAGTACCCCTATACCCTAAATTGAAGGATTGAGCGTCGCGACGGCGAATTCGTGAGGCAAGAAAATTAATTTACACTCGTTCCTATGGCTCAAAAAAATCTTAGGCGATATTTTCGATGGCAATTTATAAAAGACCTCTCACCCGTAACCGCTCTTTTATTTTCGCACATGCGGAGGTCCCACTCAATGCTATAACGGTTCGCAATGGTTGTTTTGTAGTATACATTGGGATGAAGTAAGATTCATTACCTCTGCCTCTTACCTCAAGCCTCAAGGATGCTCGGATATAAGTACGGCGAAACATCAGCCAACATGAACCAACTGACAGGGTACAAAACTCGAGAGGAATGTACTAAATACTACCATGCATCAGTCCTCATCAGGGCTACTAACTCCCACAAATAAAAATATTTTTAACGCAATCTATAGGTTAATAGGTTGAGACGGTACTCTAAGAAAATAAATAATAATAGCACAAAATGAATTCCAATCAATCAATCAATCCCATTAATCAAATCCTGTGTTCTCTTTCTTCTCCTCCGAGCTCACCGGGTACCCCGCCCTCATAAACGGTTTACAACATTTCCTCCGAGCTTAACAAACGTACACACCACAAAATCCACACGAGGACACAAAATATACAAGTGGATGCCCTCCCACTGTGGACCGTGAAGGTGGTGACGAAAATCAAGAGGTGAAGTTGAGCGTGTGATCCTCACTCGAGAAACCATTCAGCTTTTCACACCACCTACGGAGAAACGTATTCATGAATGGCTGCCCACATCCTTCCAGAGATCGTCGCTGGCGATAAGCACACGACAAACGAGCAGAGCGAGAAATGGAGAGAAACGGAGAAGAAGTAGTCAGTCACATTCTGAAACGACATAATATACCACCATCCCACACACACCAGGCGCGACACGGCCGGGTCGCGTAATAATGCACGCGCGCTGGAGAGCTTTTAGGGATGAGAGCATCTCTGGTCACAGGCCTACGTCTGAGAGTACCTGTAAAAAAGTACGCTCAAGGTCGCTGCGCAGTAGCCAAAATGTGATGTCAGCGTTGAAACCCGACCTCAACATCATAATGGGGAATGGAAAAAGGGTACCAAATAAAGTACCTACGAATAGATTTTGATATACTTTTCCTAGAACTCACTCACTCAGTGATTCAACCTTTGGTTGCTTTGGGTACGTGAGGGTAGAGCCCACCCAAGATTTAGAGACATCCTGGCGAAATTCTTGAAATAAAAGTAGGGTGGCCAATTCCTGTCCTTGGGCCAACTAGCACTTCGAGGAGTTTTATTTGGGGGCGAGTCCGAAAGCTTCACCAGGAATTCGATCCCGAGACCCTTTGATCAGCGGGCCAATACCAAACCCACCATGCTCCCTCACTTTCATCATTAAAAAAACAATTTAAAACTTTCAATCGAAATAAACAACTCGAAAACAAACGGAGAACGGGTTGGTGCGGCGGCTTCCTACCCCGATGGCTCGGGTTCAAACCCCGGCGGTGGCAAAGAATTTCAAGGACTCCCCAATGCCTACTTGAATGTTGTGTGGGAGAAATTTCAAGAGCGACACTACGTCCGTCGGATGGGACGCTAAGCCGTGGTCCCCTTGGCACCTTTCGTTCGGAGCAGGTTAATGCCAACACCGGGTTTCTCTCCATCCTTCCTTCCATATTCTCTCTTTGGCGCAAATGACCTCAGTTGTCGGTTGCCTCCTCCAAACACCACCAATTTCACGAAAACAAACGCTATCGCTATAGTCAGCCAATCGAACCCATCATCTGATCTCGTATTTTGCCATTTCTACCTAGGTCCCACGCGCGGAAGTCGAAAATCGCTCTTGTTCACTCTCACACACAGTCTTTTGTCCTTCGAGACGAAACAACCCGGAAAATGGGAGGGAAGCCGGTCTATCCCCTCCCTCGAACTCATTTCTCTCTTCCTCTCACGTCACACGCCTTCAAGGTCGCGGAATAATTTCGAATATTTTGAAGGGATGGCTCCGTGAAACAATAATGGTTCGAGTGATTTTTCCGTTCGTGCTATGGGCATTCCTGGGTACTGACAAATGCTATTTATACCCTAAGAGAATATGACATCCGTTTATGATGCCCAGTACAGGTATTTTTTTAAGTGGCTAATGAAAAATAGTATAGGTAACTCTGTGAGAACACAATTTTGGTTTCTCGTTGCATCCGTGAAGGAAGAAGGAGTAAGTTTCACGGTTATAAGCTTTTGTTTATTATTTCTTTCCAATCCTAAATAAAGTAACATGCAAGGATAAAAAGTAAAAAAAAAAAACAATACGAAAAAGATAAGACTGAGCAATCGCATTATTGATACTCGTTCAAAGCTCTCGTTTTAATTAATCTCAAAGATTAATTGTTTCGGGCAAGTATAGTAGCACATTTTCCTCCAACCTTAATTTTTTAATGTCCTTAAGAATCTATAGTATTAAGTAAAATGTAGAGAAGGCTGGACACATAATAAAAACTGTTTTCATGGTAACTGAAAATTGTATTTAAGAAAAGTTTGCGTTACATATCTACGTAACTAGGGAATTAGGACCCCATATTTATGAACGGAAAATAGTTGTAAAAATGCTTAAATGTCCCCTACCACCTCTCGAATTATTGCAGATTTCTCTTGAAAACCCCTACATTAACGATACACTATATTCTACATAGATACGCGAAAAGAATATTCCAACAGGGCTGACTTTTCGTTTCCGTCATTTCCCCAACCAAGCTTATAGTTTTCCAATGTCATTCTTAGGTGGTTACCATGACTGGGCTTCATGTTCACTAACTTTAAATTACATTTAATAAAGGGTGCCATTTAATCGGTCGCACGGTCCATTTGGGAGTGGATAAATAAGCGACTAGCTCCACATTTTTTTAAATCCTATGGATGATAAGAGGAAGGGGAATGAAGGAAGGCGGAGATGAGAAGATTGAATGAGTGGGAGGAGTATTCACTTTGTTCCCGGTGGGGAGGCGAGAAAACGAGCGTGCAGGGTGGGTGGGTGCTGCCACATCGGAAGAGTGGAGACAGCCGAAGCGAAAACAATGGAAGGCAGCGCGGCGGAAACGGGCGGCGATCACGGTTTAAAAAAATGAGAAAAATAACCAAGGCGACCACGCAATCACACACCTCACCTCCATCCTACTCCTCTTCCATTAGACGGGGCCGATCATTTCCTCAGCACTAATACAAAATGAGAAGAAGAATATGGCTGTCAACAACACCTTGGAGAACTTTCTGACTACACTCATTTCGCCTTGCGCTGACAGATATGTCACCAAATACGTCCATCCTCGCAGTAAGACGGCTTCTAAGACTTCCACCCACAATCTCGAAAGCTTTCTTCCACTGAAAATGAGCCGTCCTTCAACTTCGTCCGAGAAAACGTCATTGAAACCATTCTGAAGCCTTCCTCATTAGGAAAGAGCGTGTAGTACTATGTATTGGACGTATATTAATCCTACTGGAGGAAGTCCTGGGTAACATAAACCCTACCCCAGTTATTTCTAAGAATACTTTTCCAATTTTCTTCTACAGACCGGCGGCATTCCTGATAAGAAAAATAACTTTAATTTACACCTTCTGTGAATACATTTTTAACATTCATCCACTTCCCATTCCCATACCAGGGAATAGTCTGTATTGATAGGATGAAAGGAAATAGGCAATAAGTACTGGAAAAGGCACTCGGCAGTTGATTTTTTCTCACGGAAACCGACCTAAACCGGTAGAATACTGAATAATGGCGAGATGATCAACCCTCCTAGTGCCAGCCTTCTGTCTGCAAGCAAGAAATGTGGACGGTCAATTAGTAAAATGAAACTCTTAAGAAAAAAAACATTACAAACTTGTTTTTGCGATATCTTACTGCATTAAAAAATTCAATTTAAAATTGAAAACTTCAAATTTTAATTAATCATACTTTAAGCTAGTAGTTATGGTGATCAGCGTCAATATATTGGCCCACCTTGCTAAAAGAGTTAAAACTTAACGATAATAATGGCGCATCAAGCCAGGTAAATTGACAAATAAAATACATGTGTAGGCATTTCCGGGTCTTCCATATCGCGTAGCCGGGCGTAGACAGTGGGGGAAGGAAGAGGATAAGAGACGATATGTATCGAGGTTTCTTCATTGAGCGATCACGCCGATTGCTGCCGAGGTCGAGCGCAGCGTCACGGTCTGATTTCAATAACGTTCAAAATTTGAATAATGGGTCGGAGGCGTCACGCCGAAAGCGCTGCGCTGGGCGCCCACTCCATCTCGCACGATTCCATTTAAGAGGACGCATCACTCCAACTCGACCTGTTTTTTCAAGACCTAGGTATTACTCCTTTAGAACTTGTCCTGTAATCCTGAAATTTCCTTGTTTTACAGGGAGGACTAGCGGTAACTAACCCACGACCCTCTTTGAACATTTTTCCGATCCAGCATGTATTAATACCAGTAAATACAATGATAATAACTCAGTATATTTCATAGTTTCACTCCAAAAGCATCCATCGTGGGTCTAAAATTATTAACGGGATATATAATTTTTTCGCGGCACGCGGAATTACGACGCATTTTCTACCTCGAGGACGTGCCTCAAAGAATTGGATAGTCATAGTCCCCCCACATCCTTTAAGCTACCCTCCAGGGTGCGGTCTCACCAAATTCTATTTAGCCGTAAAGTTATAAATAAGTGGCACAAGTCGAGGAAAAAATACGCCCAGCTGACCACGAATGATGCGTTACCTTAACATAACGATTAAATAAATTGGTAAACCTTCAGAATAAATTGCAGATAAAAGGAGCCTAAGAGACGCAAACTTGAACTAACACACTTAGTAAGTTGAACAAAAAAAAAACACGGCTTCACCTGCAAGCAAATAAACCTGTAGTTAAGTCTACGAATGAAAAGCAAGCGGCGCTCGTTGGGTCGAAGGATTTCCGTGCCCTTCATGGCTGATCTGAATTTTATTAAGGCTCCAAAAGAACAATGAAGGCACCTACGTGTCTGCCACCCACACATTAGGCTGCAAGCCAGCAGTATATCTCTCAGCGAGTTAAATTGATCATCTGAATACGATCGAAATGAATGAGATAATGAGGAATGGAATCTCTCCTTCGGGCTTTCATGATTGACGGCCTCAAAATGCAACCGCTGTAACTCGATACCTGTGTCTGTTATGCGAAAAAATGGGATAATTAGTTCCACAAGATCAGAATAATGGGTCACGGCCGTCGGACGTTAAAGAATAACCTTGGAATATTACAAGTAGAACAACGTAGACGGGAAAAAAGCATATTGAGTTCGAAGAATTGAGAGAAGAAAAGGTATATTAAATATCAAGTGTTGAATTGCGTTAGAACAGGAGGCGTTGATGAACAGGATGGGGATTATGAGAGGATCATTATGTAAAAATTAAAAAAAAAAGGCTAGTGAAGAGTATGACCTGGAGTGCAACGATTCACGGTGCGGAAGCATGAACACGTAGCAAGGAACATGAGAGAAGACGTTTAGGGCGTTTGAGAAGTGGGTGTGGCGAAGAATCGAGGACGTGAAGTGGACGGGGAAGAGGAGGAACGACGAAGCGCTGGACATGGTGGGTGAGGAGAAACAGCTACTAAATGACAGAAGGTATGGATGAAGCGATTACTGGGCGTGGAGGGGATGTTGAAAACGGTGTTGGAGGGTAAAATGATGGGTAAACAATGGAGAGGAAGGAAAAGAATAGGATTTTTAGATAGAATGAAAGGGAGTAGGCCTTATTCTGAATTGAAGAGGAAAATCCCTGAATGGAGGGGAGACTGCCCGATCATGTCTAAAACCGTTAAAAAAATCATAGATAACGCCAAGTATACTAAAAATAGCGTGGAAATGCAAAAATATATGAAACTACGAACGATTTATTCGCAAAAATCAACAAACTCCAGGAATGTGGAGACGGAGAGGAAGGGAGATGGGCTGTTTTATCTAGAGGAGAGTTCACTGCAAGGTTGCGGTTGCCGACGAGAAGGGGTGGATAATGGCTGTTGTCTCTAGGGGGAAGTGGGAGAGGGGGGCTGTTCACGACTTTTCGCAGCGCCATGAAGGTATGCAATTGTTCTTATTTAAAGTGAGACTGCTTTCGCACAAGTGGGTTCAAGATATTTTCCAATTATCGAATAAAAATTTGCATTGGAGAGCCGCCTCGATGATTACCATCGATTTCTATTTTTCCATTTTTTTCAGTAATTTTAGGGGGGTCTCCCCCTCCATCCCCCACTGTGGAGGAGACTTGCTTCGCGTCGGAAACGCCGCCGCGTCTCGGAAGTGTATAGGCGAGGAGAGAATTTGAAGAGGGAGAGAAGAAGAGAGGGGTGTCGTAGTGGCATTTGGACGGCATGGGAGGGGGGACAGAAATAGCATCTCCATTCCTGCATCCCTCTCCCCCGTCCTCACCTCACCACCTCCACTCGAGGCTTGAGCGAATGCTGTGTGCCCTTCGGGACTACAAGCTATTCGACAATGCACGAAACGTGCTGCCCTCGCATTCCCTTCTTTCTTTGATTCTGAACTCAAGTACTTACTCGGCTACTGTAGTATACGGAGAAATCTGAGGGAATTTTATTTTCACTGGAAATATCAAGGAATTCTCAAATACACAGCCACGGGTAACTCTGCCCACATGGATACATCGCGAGAGTTTGGGATATGAATGCCGATTTTATTGTCTGAAACTATACAGGTAATTTATATAAGAATTGTCACGGCTTTCACTGCATTGCAGCATCTTCAGCATTCTGCAGGGCAGAGAAACAAATATTTATGTGGAAAAGTGCAAAGTATCTTTACTTAATATCCTACAATGGATTTCCACAAAGTACAAGCCTCTATCATTCATTTCAGAACTTATAGCGCAAGGTCGTTCATCATTCATCAAGGGTGGAGCTATTTAAGGAAATAATCGAGGAAAAGTCAGCGGTGTACGTATACGGAATCACCCGCAAATGAACATCGTGCGCGAAAATTCCACAGAGTAATAATAATTTGTCTGGACTGAGGCGTACAATAAACTTTCAATAAAATCCTTTAGGGAAAGGAGTAATTAACTCTGACCAATATTTCACGGCCGTGAATAAAATAAATGTTGTGGAATTTCATAGTCTACGGAGAATAACTAAAGCGGTAAGGTGGCGACAAAAATAACAAATACCTAGTCGATGAATCTTTGAGAAAACTATAAATGGAAAATTTGCTTCCCAAAAATGATTGAAAAACCACGCAAGTGCCCAAGTCTTTCTACGCCCACTTTCATCGCGCAACATTGTCCTCTGCAGCGGTTTTCCGTGTCTGATAGCGGAGGAAAAAGACATTCATGCAAAGAGATAAAGAGAAGATACGCTTTCATTTGATGTGCCCTATCAAGCCAAACACAAACGTTGAAGAGGCAGAACCTTGACCAGAGTGACCAAAAGATTACGGACAAGGAGATGGTTCCGACAGAAATCAGAGCCATATCTTCGATGCTGAGAATAAAGAACATCCCTTGATTGCACACAACGTGAGCTGGGACGGGGAATTCCATTACCGTGTAGCATTTTGTACAGGTTAAATTATTAAAATACCAAGAATGAATAGGTGGCCATTGTTCGTACTGCGCACTAACGCTTTTTTAAACGACATAGAGACGAATTTAATATTCCTGAAGAAAATTGTGTGCTGCTTTTTTCTGTAAAATCATAATATTTAATAGGCTATCTACATAAGCCTATCCCTTTTTTTGTAACTACACATATTTCTACCCGGAGACAGTTGGATAATCACCGAAAATTTGATTCGGGGATTTAATTTTCCATTCAAATTGGCTTTCGGATAATTGTATTCTCCGGAAGCACGTAAATTGTTTAAAAAAGTGAAAAAAAACTTTACGTAAATTGCCATATTTGCATTGTGACAAAAGATCGGCTGCTCTGATCAAGAACTGAAGGAACCCGAAGAATGCTAGTGGTTACGGGCTAGTCTAAAGGCCGTTTTACACGGTACACGGAATTGCGCAGTCTGACGTACGTGTGAAAGCGCAATCAAAATTGCGTCGTGTAAAGCGGTGAATTGCTAGAACACATGCGAGAATGCGTGGATGCGAGACGGCAAAATAGCCCGTTCTAATTTCGTTCATGCATTCGCGCAATTCCACGCCATTTTAGAAATTAATGCAGCTCTAACCTGCGCAATAGGGAAGTGCACTAATTTTTTTTTATTGCTGAATTTGAAAGTTTAGCCTAAAAAAGAAACTTTAGTATAGTCACTTTTATTTTCTGCATCTGGGATATGTACTTTAAAACGTTTTGAAAGTCGGAAAATTTCATGTTGCGCTGAAACACAGTGCCTCCATCTTGATTGAGATGTGACGTCACAAGGCAGTAGTCACCAGTGGAGTATCGCTGTATTCCGTCGCCTTCTTTAGCGCGGCGAGAGTTTCCGGGAATCGGTGGAGTTTGCTTCCTAAAAATGTCGTCTAGTACCGAAAACATGAATTCAAAATAGAATTATAAATGATTTTTTGTTCCAAATTTCATCTCGACGTCGAAACAAAAGCCTGGAGAAGATATTCATTCCCGTGCCTTAAGCACAAGCTATACGGAATAAATGGTTCAAGGCTGCTCCTGACTCTTACCTATCGATGATATTCTGTTTTGAAGATCATTTGAAGGTATTGTAAGATCAAATTGATATTTATATTATAATAATTTACTTAATAGGTACCTCAGTCACATCAGAAAGTGTGTTGAGTCAAAATATAGCATCTTCCGCGTAGACCTACGTAATTTATAAACTGAAAGTAGTTTGGTTAAAGAATTATGGCGCGACTGTTATTTTACACGACCGTGCAAAATGCGTACTTTGCCCATGATATGTGCATATATGATAACAAACGATTTTTGTTAAAGTTGATCTTTATTTGTTGAAATTAGTACCTACATTTATAGGTGATAAAGATATAAAGGTACACGGCAGGTCGCGCGGCGTAATTTGTACTCCACTGGTGACGGGTTCATCTTGCTGATCTAAAAAATTAGCTACAATACCTCGAACTTTGAAAACTCGCAATATAAGCAGTCAAAGTACATTGTAAGAATACACGAGACCATTATAGCCCAGAATGTACGTACAATGTCGAAATCCTTGGTTTTCAAAGATTGACGTATTTCATACGCCAGCGCGCCCGGTCCAGGGTTATCAACTTTTATTTCATCCTATTTGTTAGTTGAAATTATATTTCAGAATGGTTCTTTTAGCACTGCTACTGAGGTAAACTGGTAGGTACTGAGCACAAGGTACTGAGGTATGTACTGAGTAAGTAAACTCCCTTTGGAGTAATGTGAATTACAAGTGTTCGAGATATATGGCATTTTATATTCGCTTTGTGTTCTTATTAATTATGCCTGTACGCATATTGTTGCTTGCCGCGAGCCTTTAATGGTATGTGCTCTTGCAAGAGTGGTTTTCATTTTTAATGTGAAAGTTGGTCAGTATAAGCAAAGAAAAAATTAACATTTTAGCGCACACCAACCCTTGTAGTCATCGTATCTCGGCGTTTGTAATGACACTGCTAAAATACCTAAACGCCATAATAACGATAAAAAAATTGTCTCATGTCAATGATTGCTGCAATCATAATTAATGATAAACTAGATGCCGTATGATCACAATGAAGGCAACAAAAAATATTGCCATGACGTAGATTTGAACCACGGTCCTTCGTGTATCATCTTTCTGATGACTCGTGCACTCTACCACTACCCCAATAGACCCATTGAATGATTATGGATATTTTGGATTTATATAGATAACTTGTAAAAAGTAACGCATGAAAATTAATTAATTACAGCCTAACTAACGCCCTAATTGAAAAATATGCAGCAAGGTACGCGGTCTCCCCTTGTTAGCCTTAACGTCTCGCATTTCTATGGAGCGTTGAACCTGTCCTCCTTATTCATAAATTCAGTAACCATAAATACATCAAAGTTTGGTATACCATATATAAATCGTTGGAATTTTCCTCCTCCCAACCAAGATTATCTTTTCTTGAACCCATCCTGGACAGCGAACCATTGCAACAACCAGCCAGCTCGGAAATAAGGCTAACATCCCATGATTCTAGTAGCGAAGGGCGAACGTTCCGGCCGGCGTAACGAATAAGTCTTGCAGCAAACGTCTGAAATAGGTTTATTAGTTTGACTCGGTTCTTACAAAAAAAAGTTTTGGCATGATAAACGGCACCCAGCGAAAAATAAATGCCATCATGCATTCATTAAAGATTCAATGTGCTATTCGTACTACTCTTTCCAAACTTGAAGTTGACACGTAAATGAATATTAATATATTACGCAATGATGAAGTCGTTTACTCAAAAGAGAAGCAGCCACATATATAATCTGAAGATATTTTATGACAGCAAAAAACGGATACCCTCAAATTCTGTAATTTTTCTACGCAATAATAGTGGTAGAACTAAACGGTGAAGAAGCTGCCTTCTGCTACTGCCTTGTGACGTCACGGCCAATATTCAACATGGACACCCGTTTTCGCGGCCTTTGAATTTTTCCATATTTCAGACGGTCATCTCGAATCAAGTATTCACTATTAGGATTTAAACTGTGGTTTTACGACATTATGTTATTCTGAACTCTAATTTAAAAAATGTGTTTGGTGCATTTGAAACACTAGTGCACTTCCCTATTCCGTGTACCGTGTAATACGGCCTTAAGATTGTTTGTACAATTGATGGGAGACAGAGGAGAATCTTGATTGATTTTGAAACCGTATAGGCGAGATTCTCCATTCTATCCACAACGATAATTCTCATCGATTAGGGGAACACAGCTCGGATAAATAGACAGGAACTAAAGCCTCGCCCTCCCTCACGATTCTAAGCCATAAAAAGAACGAGCCATTATCCAACCAAAAGGAAAAAAAACATCCGAGTAGTGGAAAAAGCCTCCTACTTCCCCAAACACCAATAACTCTTCACCCTCCCCCTCTCTCTCTCCCTTTGATTCTCCCAACCCCCAAAGGATTCAGCCCTAAAAAACAAACTGGGGATTAAAAAAACGAAAATGCCCAAATGCCACCGCTAAAAAGAACTCTGATCAAGGGGCGGGGGAGGATATGAAAAGATGTGAGATGGGGTGGGTTCCCAGCTTCATACGGATATTTAAAAGTGGGATAGAAGGAAATGCTTTGGTCACTCGATCCTTTCATTTCTTCGTGGTTTTGAACTGATTCCTATTTTGAGGGTTCAGATATCAGCTGAGCAAGGGTTATTGGAAGGGAGGAAGAGCAAGCAATGAACAAAGTCTTTCGAAACCTGGTGTCGATCAGAATTTTAAATAAATGAGCATATTACAAAGGGATGAATTGAGTGGAAAAAAAGATTGGATCAGGACGTCAGAGGAGGAACACGGTAAAGAGGCTATGAAGAGACGTTACACAAAAAGATCAACTGAAAAGCTACGGCCAAATGGTATAAGAAAAATTTGTGATATTGGGTACCAGGAGCATGTTATGTAATATTTCAGAAGATTAAATTTTCTTTAAGTGGAATGATTTGGAATGTATAAATTGAAACTTTTCAAGGGCAAACTCGTGAACACAGAATGACTTACTTGACATTGTATCAATATCACAAGAAATAAGAATGTGAAAGAAAAAAATGACTTCCCGATAATCTATGCGTACACTCCCATTACAAATTTATAGAAATAATTCTTATTGGAATCATGTACAAATTGGAATAAATTACCGGAAACATAGAAAATAAAATTTCAATCAATGAATTGAAAAACCTACCTTTTAGTTATGAAAGATAAAATAAAATATTATATGAAGGTACCAGATGTAATCAAACGAATCACGACATATGAATGGATGATTCTGAGATAATAATAATAAAACGTAAATATATTTTTCTCCCCCACGAGCTTAAACACTAGCACAGAACAACAAGTTAAAGGCGTACTAAAGAAGTTGTTTGCAAAGGAATCATATTCTCAAACTATGAATTCTAAACACTTGGTTGAAACAATTTAGCAATATCAATAAAATTCGATTTTCTCCGAACAATTTGGAAAGAAAGGTATTTAACGGTTTTTAAAAAAGGTAGGAAGGGTGCATAATGCGCACACGAAACTGTGGGTCATCGAATCGCATTCCACCACGAGGTCTCCGAGAATTTTCTTTCTTCAACAGGAAGTGCCCACGACGCCAAGATAAAAGGGATCTCACTGAAATTCTTTGTTCCCTCGTATCTCCCTCCTCCTGTAGATACGGAGGTTGAAGGCGGGACTGGATGGGGGTAAATGGAAATCAGGTGGAAGGGGGAGCCTTCACAACAATGGGAATTCCTCCGCGTCTAAATATGTAGTAAAACAGAGTTTCCTTGCAGAGCAGGCGGAACAAAACAGTAGTAAGAGGGGGAAAGTACCCACAAAACAGTAAGTATAGAGGGGTACTGAAACAAGAAAACGGAAATAACTGGTTACAAGGACAGTTATCAGGTTTTCATCCGGGTTAAATCCTCCTCATCTACACCCATGCCTTAGTTTCTATGAATGACTTATTCATCGTCATCACGGCCGTTGGAATTCAAGGCAAAAATATCGGGACCGTTGGAACGACCTTGATGACGATGAATAAGTAATTCATCGCAACGTCGGGAAGGATGGGGATGGAGGATCTATCCCGGATGGAAACCCGAGAACTGTTTACGTCAGCCATTCGCCGGGAGAAAGTTAAATAGGCCATGTCTGTTGTTTTCTTACTAAAACGTCCCCAGGAGACAAACAGTGGTTCCTTCCACAAGATAATAGCGGGTGACAGAAACGCATGCTTCTGAATAACGGAAGAGGTCTATTTTGCGAGCAAACAGATAAATGAGCAGATTTTTCACAATGTTAGTTGTGAACCACCAACGGATGCCCTTATTGAGTTTTCACCTCCATACTAGCGCCAAATCTTCATTCCTTCAGGAATACTAATATAATATAACCTCCTGAACAGAAAAATCAGACTAATTTTAGACAAAGAGGGTCAAAAATAGAATTACACTCACTGATAGGATCAAACTAACAAAAATATATTTAACGAAATCTTCGACAGTCTAAGATTTGACCATCGCCCCCGGCCGTTACTTTCTTATACATGCTAACTAACAATTTCAGACCATAGAAAATAAAGGTTACCCTTACAAACACCAGTGGGGCGTCAATACGAAGATTTTGCACTTCCATTTAGGAAACTGGTGCCCAAACATTACCATGACGAGGATTACACCTAAAGAAAGATGAACAGAACAGGTATTTTAACCTAGTGGAAGGATATTTGGGATTTCCACCGGGTCAGGTTCTTTATCACGGCCGACGTTCCGTTGAACAAGGCGTTCATCGTCGTCATGACGATAACCTGATGACAAAGGACGACTTGTTCATCGAAACGTTGGCCGTGATGGAGAACCTGAACCGGGGGAAATCCCGAATAACCTTCCACGATGCAATACGCCTGGGGAGCCTACGATCATTCTTCAGGGCAGTTTAAATTTTCTACACATATTTGTCTATTAGCAGAAAAAAGAGCAGATAACGCTCTAACAAGAGAAAAAAGGCAAAGATTATTTCCGGGCGGTCGTGAGGTAACTAAGATATGTAAGAATGTCACAGCATGAATCACAATGAAGAGAGAAACCGCTTCGATGGCGATTCTGCCAACGACCATGACCCCTAAGCAGATTCCTGCGTGAATGCTATTCGCACTGGCCACATAACGACGACCTTGAGACAGCGCTGTTACTCCCCATTGATAGGGACTGCATTCCACAAGAGGTTACGATTTTAGATTACGATGGAATAACTTTCCAGTTTGTCTACCCGACGTCTCGACTACCTGACGTGCAAGAGGGCTTCTTGAAAGAGAATAAAATATTTTTTCGAATTTCAGCGAAAGAAGTAAACACTGAAATAATACCTACGTGCAATTTTCCACGGTTATAAAATTTATTATGACTTAGGCTCCAATATTACTACGCCATCTCCAACAACACCTTGAGGATGATGTAGTAACGTTGAAACCTAGGTCCTAATAAATTTTATAATCCTGGAAAATTGCAGGTATTCATTTCAGCATGGAAAATTTCTACTTCATCACATTTGAATCTTCGGATTTAATTTGAAAGAAGTATTTTCAGACGTCGCGAGGTAATCCAAACCAAGTATATCGTCAATCAACACGGCAGCAAGTAGAAAGGAAATTAAAATTCACGGCATTACTGGGGTCGTTCACTCAGAGCAGCAATTAGAATTTGTTTAGTTTATGGAGTAGACGGAAAAGAAAGATTATTTAGAATAGAAAAAAATCGCTCCATTTAGCCATTCACTCTTAAGTAGATTCATTCTTAATCCACGCCTAGAAATAGTCGATTTAAAGGAAATCAAGTAAATATATGACTTTTAATTTCATAGGATTCATCTATAAATTTTTACGAGATAAATTTTCAATTAATTTACACAATATCTCTGTAAATTTATTCTGATTCAGTATTGTTTATAACAATATATACTTATTTATAATTTAAATCATTTTTGGGATTTTTTATCAGTAAAAACCTCTCTGCGTTCCAAAGAGATTTCATGGTGAACAGATCGCCCTTATTAAGGTCAATCGGAGAGGTTGATTGAATAATATTTGGATTAAACTGCCAACACTGACCGGAAGTCCTAACACAGGAGGGAAAAAGCAAAAGAAAGGAAAACGTACGCTGGATGACACAAGCGGCGTGATGTCATCTCGAAAGGCGCCTGTTTGTTTAACAAGTCTCTGAAAGCCAGCCCGTCTACTCGTGAAAATTCCTCGGCTGAGTCATGAAAGCATAAATGGGAGGAACGCCTTCCACACCGCTGGTAATACGAGATATGTCTCCGGAGAGCTGACAAAGCGATGCAATACTGCATCAACCTTGAATGAAATCGAACGTGCAACGGATCATCCATACTCCACACATTTTACATGCCTCGGTAGGTAAGAACGTCCGTTTTTAACGCAGTGCTCAAAGTTGCCTTGACCAGTATTGTCTGTATTTCACAAAATACCACCAAACCAATTTTCGTGACCGCGAGCGTACAAACATCGCATGCTGCTATGCTAACTGCGATAGGTCGTCTATCGGATCTTATGAAGGTATATAGTTATTGTAGCTATTGGGAGAAAGCATCTCCATCTGTTATGTAAAAGTTGTATGCTGTTCGAGCAAACTAAATACCAAACTAAATCTAAACCAAGTATCTGACCAAACTAAATACCAAAATTAAATTTCAATTTCAAGTTTTGCATTCAATTTTTAATCAGTAGAACAGTAATACTATAAAATCACAACTTCGCACTGTCATATACTTAGCTCCTAGCATACACTGCACCTAACAAAAATATCCCCACTCACTGCCCCCACACCCGCTGGGAACAACAAGAGCAAAGACGTACGCAAAAGTGAACCTTTCTTCGACCCTTCATTACGGTCATAAAATATACGGAATTCGAATGTGACCACGTCCGATGAAATACAAATACGAGCATTTAACGGGTTCTCCACATGCAACGTATGTTGAAATGTTAAATTACGAGATCAAATGATGGATCTGATTGGCTAATGAAGAATACCACGTACGGGTACTGTCAGCCAACCATAAAACAGCACGGAAAGCGAAACTTGAAACTACGATTCACGACAACATAAAAATAACACATCATCACCGAATTGATGGGACATGTTTAATTGCGAACGGCAGAATACATTAAGACTGTTGATAACACGGAACGTGGCACTTCCGACTACCATTAACTATAAAAAAGAATTACCCCGTAATAATATAATTCATCCTCGCCTCCCCAGACGTACGAAAGTGAGTCTTCCCATTAGCGGAGCACAAAAGCGATACGAAGGGAGTCCCCGAACGGGAACGAGACGAAATAAAAAAAACAAAAGTCGAGTGACCCTTTATATACGAATGCGAGGAAGCACCACCACCGTCATCAATGGCGCGACTGCGGGGGATAGCATCGCATGATGACTCCATTCCAACAACCCTTTACGCACCCTTTTCCGTGCCCAACCCTCTTATACCCCATCCAACACCCCTTCCCGACGCGCCAAATAAAAAAGATTGCCCCTCCCGATGCGAAAGTTGGGCGTGAAAGGGATGGGGAAGGACGACAGTGAACAAAAAAGAGAAGAGAGAGAGACAACTGCGATATCGCAACAGATGGCAACGACAGAGGCGCCGCATGGCGGTGGGACGACCAAACTGGTGCGCGATCTCTCTCTCTCTCTCGCATCAAAGCTTGCTCACCTCCAACCTCCTCCTCCTCAGCCAACAATCGTTCCTGGCGCTCGCCGTCATAGTGCTGCCGCGTAGACGGCTCCTCCGCGAACTGCGTCGCGTCGACTCCTTCGCCGCCAAATCCTTCTTCAACAACTTTCTGCTCCGACTTGGGGAGGGCCCAATCCTCCGCCTTGAAAGGGTTGTAGCCTTCTCCGACCTCCTGGTGAACCATCACGCGATCAACATCATCTTCCACTTCCCTCCCTTCCTCCTCCAACATCGTCTCCTGCTCCTCCGTGATGATCATGTCCACCCTGTTCGAAGAGACGTAATCGCCACCCTCCGCCAAATATCCATCCTTGGAGAAGGGGTCGTGTCGCATGGCGCCATGTTGGTCCTCAATTCCGAATTCCATCGCCCTGGCCTTGTATTCTTCCTCGGCCGCCTGCCCCATGTCCATCATCATGCCGTCCTGGTCATCCAAGAGGTCCACGTGGGTCTCAGGACCAAGGTCTTCGGGGTCCCCGAAGAGGTCCCGGTTCCCGTCCCCGTTCCCGTAGAAGGAGGAGGTCATTATGTCGTTGGCTCCGTGTCCGTTGTGGTGGCTGTGGTGCAGGTCGTGGTTGTAGGCCAATCCGTCCTCCTCATCGTGGAGGCCGGAGTCGTCGTTGTCGTGGTGAAGATGATGGTTGTTGAAGTCCCCGTCGGCGTGGAGGCCGTCTGGGGAGGGGGCGGAGTCCGGGG
The DNA here is from genome assembly GCF_921293095.1 of Ischnura elegans. Taxonomy (NCBI): domain Eukaryota; kingdom Metazoa; phylum Arthropoda; class Insecta; order Odonata; family Coenagrionidae; genus Ischnura; species Ischnura elegans. The sequence continues at coordinate 82,402,704 of NC_060250.1, forward strand.
GGCCGGCGGGGGAGGGCTTAAAGGGAGCGGCGAAGGGGTTCGAAGAGGGGTCTGCGGCGGAAGTGGCGGCCTCCATGTCCATGGCGCCGTTCACTAGCGGCAACTGGCGAGTCGGGGCGCCGTCAGGCGCAAGGCCATCCGCCGGAGAGGTGGTTAGGCCGAAAAGTTCGTCCAGGCCCTGGCTGGTGACCTCGAGTGCCAGAGAGGCCGGAGGAGGCGCTGAGGCGAGTATGTCCTCGACGGAAGACAAGAGGACCACCACCACGGAGATGTTGTCGTTGGAACCCCTTTGTTTGGCCAAGTTTACCAGCTCCTTGCTCAGGTCCGCGTGGTTATCTGCGGGGAGGAGAAGAAATTGAAATTTTAAACTTCAGTTCAATGACCTTTGTAAGAGTGATTTGAAGGGCGACCTTACAAAGTTAGCATTTTTCTTATTTGTATATTTGAAAATTAGGGGGGGATCAAGATTAGAAATGGAGATGAACAAACGGTCTTGAATAAGCCACTCAATAGCGGATGTGGATCATGTATTCAAGGATGTGGATTGTGGAGGCATGATAGATGTCAGGTTAGGCGAAGTGATTTAAAATAAGGTTACCCCTGATAACAAAGAGAACACATGAAATAAATACAAAATCAAAAAAAGACAACTACGATAACACTTTCAGAGAACCATAATTTCATGAAAGCAATGCGGTAATATATAAGCACTTGCGACAAGAGTAGCCTCGCCAAGTCGAAATAGCGGCTTACAATTATAAGTCACTTTGAGCGTACGATCCGCTATCCTTGTCCTCTACAAATTAGAGGCAGGGTCGTGGAGAAACTACCTTCACCTTGAGTTCATTCCAGACCAAAACTTAGGCGTGCGAATTTCGACAAATTGTTCACACATTCACGATAGTAGAGCAGGATCCTTTCCCTAGGCCACTTCGCTCTCCGACGATTTTAAGGTAGGGGTGCCCGAGGGTATCACCCCCGATTTTGAACCCGCAGGCAAAAGGGAATTCTTCTAAAACTTATTGGAGACGACAGAGCAACTTAGTTAGCCATATTATGAGCCACGATGGCCTGATGAGAATAATCGTAGAGGGACAGGTGGAAGGGACGGCCCCGAAATAGTTACATGAGACAGATTATAAAAGATGTAAAAGAGAAGAAATACGTCTCTATAAAAAAGCTAGCGGATAAAGAGAGTAATGGAGAGCTGCATCAAGCCAATCCTAGCATTGTTGACTAACGATGATGAACCCTTCGGTCCTTATCCCAATGATTTAAGTAACTAACACAACGGCAGGTATGTCGCCTAAGATTCACGCGCATCGGAGGTTGGCCATACTTGGATAAGCCAAGAGGGGTACTAGGCGAGGGAGGTGGGGATTTAAAGCGTGAGAGGAAGTTGGGTAGAGAGCACTTCCCCCTTCTGACATCCCCTGCCCCCAACCCGTGCAGGCGGAAGAGGTGCGTACAACACTCCTACGGCCTCGCTTTCGGAGTCACGCGATTTAAATTCAGGTCGAGATCGCCCGATAAGTGGAGTGAATGCGAAATTTTTCCCTAGAAAGGGAAATATTTCCCATGAGAGAGTAAAACTTTGAGAAGTTTAAGACGGAGAGAGAGTCAGCACAGAATAGAACAACTCGCCCGAATCATAATGAATCAAAATAAAAGATGATATTTTTTCCCGGGAGAGTCGTTAGAGAAAGTCCTTGAGAAGATAAAACACTTGAGATGAGGGCAACGGGGATATTTTTCCGGCAAAATATCTCGACTTGCCGAACGTCTTCTCGAACCATTTTTACTTCCAAAGTCCGGACATAAAGATAATAATGAATTGATGTTCATAATATCATCGGAAAATATTACTTAAGACATATATTTTAATATGTTAATGGAATAGTTTTTCTCGCCACAGATTTGAGGGACCTAAAAATAGACCCTAGAAGAATCTGAGGCCCGCTTTACAAACATCGAACGAGAATGAATTCAACATCAACTCCATTGAGACATTAGAGCGGATGTTTCGGGCTAAATATTTTCAAACAATCAAAGAGCGAGAAGCACAAAATGGGGTTAATGGAGACTGTTACAAATCCAGTAAGCTGCCATAAAACGAAATAAGGGAATTCATATGGAAAGAAAAGAGAAAATTCTGAAGTAAATCTACCGTAGCAGTCTCCATTACCAGAAAACTCACGTGTTGATCAAAGATGAAATACTTATGAAGGTACTTAAGAAATAATAGTGAAGTTAGGCGTAGGTTATTGACTACGCTGCTTAATGCGAGACGACGAAGGTCACTGTTTCTCTAAATGATACTTATGAGAAAGAAAGTTTGAAAGAGGTAAAACAAAAAAAGAGACTGCATGTGATAAAGAAAATCGAAGAGCACCGTAATGAGCATAATAAAACGGTAAAATAGTTTTCAATCAATAAGAGGAAAAGTATGACCGTTTGAAATTAACCCGTGAAAAATCAAAACCACAGAATCTCAAATCATTTAATCAAAAAGAAGGGAAGACATTGCTATTACCTGGACTTGGTTTATAAAATGGTTCTACCTTTCCCTGTGTAGATATCATTACTTTTGACGTCAAAATGAACTGAGCTGTATCGTAAAACTTTTCACACGACAAAAATATCTAAAAACATACCACACAAATTTACATATATATTACAATTATGAATAAGGGTATAGTAATTATCGCAGAAGCTTCAAAATATCTGCCGTATCATAATAACGTTGCTTAAGCAACTACTCACACTTACTCGCTAAGCATTTACTGCCATCGATAACTCTATTTAATCTTTCACTAATGCTCGTAATAGCCGATTCACTGAACTTTCTCTATTGTAAACGAAATCTATTGATACTTTTTTTTGTTTATTTTCATTTTTGAATTTCCCACAATAAGAAACGTAGGCACTAGGTCTTTGTGTGATCAGTGGTTCAGAGTTGGAAAAATACACGGACTGAGACATTCTTGTACCAACCAACTTGTCCATTTCTACAAGCATTCCGACCTCCAACGGGCACAAATTGACTGCGACAAATGAATAAAAGCCGGGAAAGACACGCATAAATTTCTAAACAAATATTTGAAATTTTTCAAATTATTATATAATCGTGGAAATCGACTATTACAAATTTTATGATTGTGGAAAATTACTAATATTTATTTTGAATATGGAAAAAATCCACTCCATCACGCTTGCGACTTCGGATTATATGCGGTGCGAAAAATGTACGGCTAAGGCTCCACGGAATTATAGGGCAGAGTGATATCACCATGAAAGAATGTAAGGATTCGAGAAGGCAGCAGATAATAAGGGGAGGAATTATGGCAATGCGGTGGATAAATGAGTCCCTGACCCGTTTCTTACGACAAAGCGGCGAAACTTGAAGCCACCTCGTCAGTCCAATGATCATAAAAATTGAGAGGTCGGAAATCCACGCTCCATCAACTTCCTTCCCTCAAGTGGCGGCCTCCACTGGCAAAAAAATTATATACATCGGAGAGTCGGATGAAGGGAAAAAGAGGTAGGAAAATAATGGAGAAACGGTTAAGGACCTCATTGGAGACAGAGGGAGTGCGGGAGCTGGTTTCTCGTCAAAAAATAACAGGCTCTTCAGGAGCCTGCAGTGCTTTCGGAAACTCGAGTAGGCAGGCACACTAGTCTGCGGGGCAAGGAGGAAAAAAAACCTCGAAAAAAATAAGCGCAAGCGGATTGGTTGAGAACGGTAGGGTGGCGTTAGGCTAGCAGGTACAGTAGAGACCCTCGCTTTGTAGTGGGTTCGACGTACGATCTCAGCTGATTTTAGACGTGCCTTTTTTTAAATTTCAAATATGTGTTCCATACTGAGACTGGTTAAATTCTGTGTGTTGAGTAATGTGTTGCATGGATGCGAAACGTGGACCTTGGGAAGAAGAGATAGGGATATGATCAACGTTTACGAGATGTGGGTGTGGCGGAGGCTGGAGAATGTGAAGTGGGTGGACAAAGTTAGGAATGAGGAGGAACTGGAAAGAGTTGGGGAGGAAAGAACATTATTGAGAAAAATACAAGAGAAAAAGGGGAATTGGATAGGACACATTTTAAGAGGGTAGGAGATAATTATAAGCAGCAGTCGAGGGAACAGTGGAAGGAGAAGAGAGACGAGGAAGAAGAAGGCTGAAGAAGACAGACAAAGTGAGGTTCAAAAGAAGGTATGAGGAAACCAAAGAGGAATCCTTGGACAGGAGCAGGGGTAGACGACTATGATGTTTGGGACCTGCCAGAAAGCAAAAAATTAATTGACGATGATTCAATAATAACTTTAAAATATCGGTTTGTATATGTTTTTAAAAGTTGAAATGCACGATATTTCAAAAGCATTCGCTCTGTGGTGTAAAATGACTGGGTAGGCGATGTTACTCTTTCAACAGATTCATCGTCCGTCAATAATTCCGATTCAACATACGATGGCATTCACTTTAATACCGTCCGGAATAGATTAATTAATATGGTAATGCAAGAATCTGCTTCATTGTAGCCGAGGTGTTCTACTCTTGGTCGACTCCTACCAGTACGGCCGACGGGTCATCTCTAAGCAGGCTACCCTATTGCGTTACAATTAGCGTAAAACACAAATTAAATTTTCCTAATCTCGTCCACAGCTTTCTTAAATTGGTAATTGGAAAGAAAACAAAATTGATGGTTTATTTCATAAGAAAATTTAGAACTTAATACTCCTCTCTCACAATTAACTTGCCACTAGTTGAGCACATCTGGGACCCAGGTAATTCAAAAATAAAAATGATCACGAGTTTAAGGTAATTTTATAGGAAATAGTAATGCAAAAAAACGAGTTTTAAAATCTTAAAAGAATATTTTCGTAAATAACATGCATTAGTATGCAGCGATTAGGGGGTTAGCATAGAAGTTGGCCACTGAAAATTAAAATCATGCTAACAGAAATCACCACATGAAACTATAATTTAAGACATTTATCAAAAACGCTTTTTCGAAGTACACTGTTTTGTGGGTTTGAAGCCAAAAATGGAATAAAAGGCAAAAACCATTCTTCAGAAAATTACGTTGAGCCGCTGAAACCGGAAACTTCATCAAAGGTTAAAAATCCTTCATCACCCGACGCTAAACCGGAGTAAAATTTTAAAAACTTATGAGCAAAATATCTTCCACTTCATTTATTTGTAGAGAATGGCCTCAAAATATTCCACCAAGTACACCATCTACAATAGCCGACAGCTGAATGCATCATATGACCAGAATTTTCCAACCACAACTATCCGTCAACTGTTGAGTACACTAGTCTTAGATGACCGAACGTCGAACCATAAAACAAAAGAGAGGGAGAAAGCGAACCCAGCCGTCGTGCATGGACCATTTTCACAGGGAGGGAAGGGGAGAGGGTCGTCAGCCTGCACTTCGTCTGCCACTATGGCCGTAAGCTTTAAAGGGGCTACACGAGACGACAGGGAGAATGGGGGGGGGGGGGGAGAAAGGGGTCTTCAGTGTGGAGGGAGGGAGTGACGTAAGAATAAGCCGAAACACATTGACCAGATGGGTAAAAAGGGGGGGGGCACAACGGGCTAGTAACTAGGAAGAAACGAAAAAAAGGGTTGAACGAAAGGGTAGGGGGAGGTTTATGGGCCAGAGCGGCAAGGGTTGTTAATCCCATGGGGCACTTGATTCGATTGAACGTTGGGGGGGGGGGGTATAAGGGGTCATCGAGAAACGACGTGAGTGTCGATGAAGGCAGCAAAAGAGAGGGGTGGTAGCCCGTCTGGTGAGCAGGGATTATAAAAATAAAAGAAACGCGCTCCCCGCGCATACGAAAGGGCGGGATGGGAGGAGTGGGATGGGGGGAAGAGATATAGTGTGGGGTCAGCAGCCTGCCTTGCTTCCTCCTGTCGCGTGCCGCAATCAATAACTTATGAAGAGAGTAGTGAAAAGAGAGGGAGGGGAAAAATGCACGTCTCGGCTGCATCATCGCAAGCCGACACACCCAACGCCTACATACCGCCGAAAAGCGACTCCAAGAGTCACCGCTATTTGGGGGAAATAAAGAATGAGGGAGTTGTACCGATCGCGAGACATAGTAATTTTGGATCGGAAAATAGAGAAAAGAGTTGATTCTTGACTCATTGATGCTACTAGGGCAAAATCAATACGAAGTAAACATTTTGTGACCAATCCGGAAGAGTAAATTGCTAATTTAAAGATGTCATAACCGCATGTGTCCGTGCACGAGATAATCCTATGATGAAAATAATAGTATAATGTACAGAGGAAATATTCATGCAGAAATAAAACATTGAAATAAACCTTTTTTGGCGAGATCCTAAAAATGAAAGGATAAAGTGGGAAAGAGGTTGTAAACATTAGAATAGAAAAAGATACTATTCTCCAAAGTAAAATTGATTACTGAACTAGGTTGAGTAACAACCTATATGTGAGACTGATTAAAACCATATAACCCCTACAGTCTCCTGATATTTTAATTGGGACTAGGAAAAAAGAGTTGCTGCGTACATTTAAGTAATTGTTTTGAACTTAAATCTGATCGAGTTTGCATCGTATAGCCATCGGATATTAATACCAACATATCCGACGCATGGGAGCAATAATCCAACAATTTTCTTTTCAATTCATGTGAACTTCAATGTCAAGAAAGGACAACAATCATCCAAAAGCACGATACATCGTATAATAAGGTAACCGTAGACACCAAAAAATGTATCATTAAACTCCTCCATGGTTTCACATACGAGCGTGATGACAAAAATATTTTGAAAAGATCTTACCCTAGAGAACGCTACATAAAGTTGGCCATGAGAGAATACAGGGTCAGGCAGGAATAAGCCAGCTCTTTGCAAAGTCTGACCATGAGCATTGTTAATAGTCATCGCATAGGAAACCTTAATGGGATATTGTCTGTTAGTCAAATTAAAAGGCATGGTGGGATCCGACGGCGTTAACTGTATTCTTGGGATGAGGACATTTTCTTGCCGGAATCGATTTTTTTTAATTTTTAAAAACCAATTTTAAGAAACAATAGCAATATTTAAAAGTAATATATGCCGTCGCATGTTCTCTGATAAATTCTGTGCATTTTGGTACCTCATTTGTAGTGTTTGGTTGCGTATAAGTTGAGAAAAAGGTATCTATACAGTAGAAATAATATAGAGGATTATAGAAATTGCTGAAAGTTATAGTAGTGCCGACGGGAGACAATTTCCTCTTACTCATTCAGCTTTATTTGACCCTCTTAGCAGTTTCCGTAACAATTTTGTGCCTCTCAGCAGCAAGCTTCTACAGAAGAAAATAAAGATACCAAAACCGCAGGTGAAGTGATAACTATCGTGGAATTACCCAGAGCTTCAACCGCTTCCATGAATCATCAACCACGAGTGCCGGAGACAACGAGAGGCGAGTTCGCCAGCATGATACTCGGAAAGAAGCGGTATGCTAAAAACCATGCACAACTAAGCTAATCGGTGTGCCGCCTTCTCCGCAACCTCTGAATTGATTTCTGGGAATAATGAGCGCAAGACTTGACAAAGGAATTGGAAAGAACCGCAATAAATGCCATGACGATTCAATGTGGTTTCTACCGGCATGCGAAAATTACGTGGAAATCCACTGAAAAGGATCTTTAAAAACCTTCAGAACAGGCACTTAAACGGATGTTCTACACAGGAAAACAATTAAAACTAACTGCTTATTTCGCAATGTTAGCTTGTATTGCATCATTAAAACCCTGGTCCTCAGTCTAACAATCACTCTCGAAATTCTCCATTAGACAAAAAGTGATTAATTAAATAAAACGTTTTTCAAGCACCCAAATGTCTTATAGGCTGGAAAGGAAGTTGATTGGAGTATGGCAGTAAGAATTAATGACGCAAGACGAAAGATGAGGGTCACAAAACGAAACCACATCGGGTGATGAATTATGAAGATACTGAAGGAATGGAAAATAAGGAGAGGGTGAACCGCCACATGTAATTGGCCTCCGTGCTAGGGTAAAAGACCCCTCAATATACAAAATTATATGCATAAAATTATATGTATTAAAATACAAACAGTGTTATTATTATAGGTAAATGTACAGAAATGCCGGGATAAGGCATCGCATAGCACAAGCTAAGACGGAATTCATTTCTTAAAGGCCGCTACTCTGCCCCAAGAGCATTAGACTGGAGACACGGAAACAGCATCTCAAAACATGCGTGAGGGTAGTGGCACTCTAAGGATCAGACTTGGAAAGTCAGTAAAGCTGGGGCCGTATTCTGTATTTCGTCGGTGCCGCACCGGTCGGTTTCCCTTTCAAGCCCACCGACTGGACATCAAACCGTACCGACAACGGATTCCGCACCGACGACGACACTTTCAGCGATTCTGTAAGGTCGTCGGTTTCAAACCAGTCGGTACGGTTCCCTCTCCTTCCCAAACAGGGAAAATCCGACTATATCCGAAGTTTCACGTGTCTCCACCAATGAAAGAAGGGTAAAAACAAGTGAAGACTCATTGGCACAGTTTGTTGTCGTCATTCTCAATCTTTTTATTTGCGGAAATTACGACTTATTGCTAGATTAAGATAAACGATATTGAATAAGTTGTTAACAATGCTTATATAATGTGTGGTAGTAATGCTGTACATACAGAATCGAAGGAAACAATATTACAACATCACAATAAAGTTTGTATGTGATGGAGATTGTTGTTGCTGGAATGAATTATTGAAACTATCCTTGAGATCGTAGTTTCTTTTTTTAAATATTGGTTCCGTATATTGCTATTTATTCATGATTTGGTAATATAGTTGTCATTAAGTAAGTTCCGTCTAAATGTTATCAACGGAAGGTTATGCCATTGGCACTGTAGCAGACGAAAATAACATACCATGGAACGTGAACGTAGGATTCAAAAGCAAATGTAAAAGTCATATTAGAGGAACAAGTTAGGAAATTGTTATAAAAATATGGAACTGGGTGTAATTAAAAGAAGTGTAATGACGAGGAAGTAAAGAAATTGTGATTGGGTGAAATACATATGTTTAAGTTACGCATTCCAAGTGAGAGAAAATGATAATATTGCGGTAAACCTCATACTTAATAACAAATATCTTCTTTCATCGTCAAGGGAATCAATGGCTGACGATAAAATGAAATATAGTTGCCTGTTACAGATGAAAGAAACTGATACCGTTGTGGCAAACTTCATACTTAAATAAAAAGATCTTATTTCTATGCCGAGAGAAACGCCAAATGATGATTGAGTGAAATAATAGTTGCCTATTCAGAGTGAGATAAAGTGATAACATTGCGGCAAAACTCATATTTAATCAAAAATATCTTTTTTATGTCAAAGGAGCAAATAAATGATGATAGAGTGAAAGAAATCCTATTACAAGCGAGTGAAAGTGGTAACATAAATGAGAGAAAGTCATTATATAGTGGCAAACCTAATGTTTATTAATCCAATATCTTATATTTATGTCAAGGTAATCAATATAGATGTTGACACAGTGAATTATAGAGGCCTATTCGAAGGGGCAGAAAAAGATAACATTGCAGCAAACCTCATTATTTACTCGGTGATGAGATTAAAAAAAAATAAAACGTACAATGCGCACCGGGGAGTTGATGAAACCCACTAGTCGGTGGCCGTACCGACACCTTTTTGCTGTCGGTACGGGTACCGACGATCTCTCGCCCTCACGTCGGTGCCGCACCGATCGGGTTCGTACAGAATCGCACGACTTCTTACCGGGAGTCGGTGTGACGTCGCACCCGACGAATCGGTGCCGCACCGATCGGTTTGGAGTTACAGAATACGGCCCCTGAACAGAAAAGACTCGACGACTTCAAGACCTGGTGCTGGCGGTGGATTCTGAAGATCAAATGGGCAGATAGGATGAGAAACGAGGAAGTCTACTAAGGAACAGGAGTAGAAAGGCAATTGTGGAGCACCATAGTTCGGAGAAGTACCCGGTAGATAGGTCGTAACATGAGACATCGAGGTCTCCAAGGGTAGATGGTCTAACGGAAATTTAACAAGACGGTCGACTCCTTAAATAAAAGACATATAGGAAATTACTACGTTTCCCATAATTATGGAGCGTTAAGACCATTCATCTTAAAGTGTATCCATAGTTAAAATGAGATCATTAACTATATTCTAACACAATGAAAGAAAACAGCAATGCGACGGGAACAGCTGATCACGCTGCAGAGGACACCGAGAAATTTCGAGAGACAATTATCAAGGAAGCGAACCGGGAGGGGAAGGAGGATGAGGAGAACTTGAGTGATAAGGGAACAGAGGGAGTTCGCGGGCCAGGCTTCCCTCTTCTACCCCCTCCCCCGTACCAAAGAATGGGACAGCGAGCGACAGGAAGTCCGTGGAGGTCTGGTGGCGCATGCCAAGTGCACCGACACACCGGACCCGCCCGGGACACCCTCCGCTTACGGTCAAAGTGACACCGTGGGCATCCTTACAAGTAAGCACTCTTCACGCCGGGCACAAACACAAGAGGGGAAGGGTCTCGAAATACGTGAGCTTACGTAGGCGAATTCTTCGGTAATTTCGTGACGGCTTCTTTTTCCGCTTCTAACTCACGGTAGCGCACGCTCACTGAGGTAAACGAAGCGATACACTCCTAACTATTAAAAGGACGAGTCGCTCCCGCTACACTGGTCGTATTACATTACTTTTTCTGCGTATTACACGCATAAAACAAAAGCTACCATCTAGTAATTTCCTCCATACATGGAGTAGACCCTTGTCACTATTCTAGCCCATTTCTCCAACATGAAAAAAAATACCTTCGAGAAAAAAAGAGGGAAATTTTCAAATCTGAGACAAAAACAAATATCGAGAAAGGCATGCCCTACGCATCCTGAAAAGTCTAAAGTGATACCGTAATTTTTAAACGAGTAATACGAGGCGAATACAGGTCGAGGTGGAGTGATAAGTCATCTTAACCCATTCCTCTCTGCCCCATAGTCAAGGATCTCAATTGTTCTCAGCAAACCAGTGATACCTCAGACTCATTCCCAGTGATGAGTGACGGAATATATTTGTCCCGTACTTTATTTAGTCACACATTTATTTATATCACTCCGTCTTCATGGTGACAGAGTAAGTAACGAGAGAGTCGGGAGGATATTCCCCATGATGATATATTCTCTCCCAAACAATGTTCACTTATTCATTTAAATATACCTATTCATTAATCTCACCTACTTTAAATGGAACAACCGAGAGAAAAGGACGACGAAGTCCAGAAAAGATTTCAAAAGTATGAGAAAAGAGAAGTCTCCAATAAAATTTAAGAAGATGACGAGACAATCTAATTTCCACATGATGAGACGTGATGGTCTGATGATTCATATGAAGTATTTGGAGAAATTAGGGACGTAAACGAAAATACATGCGTACAATATAAAGAGGAGAATTGAGCAAACAGTTGCATCAAGCCATTAGAAGACATCATACTTATTTTACACAACAAGGTCTCACTATAAAATCGCCAAGTTATCTATTATTTTATACTTGGACATTTTTTATTTTTTATACAGTTTATTTAGTTCGTTTTTAATGCGCTGGGGATCTTAAATTGTGCGAATAAGGGGAAAGCCAAGCTTTTGACTATCCATTGAGAGCTAATAGTCGAAGGTTTTCCGAATATGCGAAGCTAAAACTAGATTGACGTCACCGTTCATAAATTTTTCCTACTGAACTCATTTCTTTGTTCATAATCGGCACTTCAATGGTGGAAATACAGTCTCGTTGCAACGAACTCTAACAATACTCAATTTCGAGTCATTATATCCCTTCCACTCCCCTACCTCGGGTATTGCTTCGACCAACGTAAGGGGAAATAAGGAGCATCGGAGTGTAACGTAACTTTTAACCGCCGTTCCTCATGAAGCGGCAGATTCTAATGCATCGTGCACAGAGTACGTTGACTCATCGCGGTTCAAACCACTGAATTTCACATAAAACCTTTCGGGCAGAAATAAAAACGGGACGAAGCATTTAGGAACTCATTCTTTTTAGCAGCACCGCGCTGCTGCAGCGGGACGAATTTTGCTGCTATGGAAGGGTCGCTGACATACAAATATAGGCAAAACATTCGTAGAATTGGAAAAAGGCAAATACGCCATAAAACAACATAAAAGTATAAGAATGAAAAGCGAAGAACCTATAATGGTGTCCCACTCAAAGGAAAACAATTTTTGAAAATTCAAAATGAACAATACAGGACTTGTTTTAGTTTTGAAGTAAGGAGGTAAAGCAAATAAGAAAGCGTTTGTATGTGTGTACAAATGTATCTACTTAGTTGGCGATCAGAATTAAAATTAAAACCAAAACACCAAACGAAGGCATTCATGTCAAAATAAGATCATATGAAAGAGTAATATGTAAGTTTTGAATAATAATGCCGTCGTGTATTTTTAATAAATATACATTGGTGTAACAATTAAGTTAAGTATGATTATACTCAATTGACTAGAATAAACGGCACCAAAAACTACATATAAATAAATCGTAGGTAATATGGTAACAAATTAAGTTGAAAAGTAAATTATTTAGAGCATTCTTCACACCATAGTGATGCACCTAGAGTCAGAACTGGGATTAATCGCTCCAAAGTAACCAGCTCTCGCGAAACAAATCTGGAGACATTAAAAATTAGTAAGGCACGCATAGAAACTGTAATTATAGCAAATCATACTCCGCAATATTAGAACTTAACGGATTTCCAGGAAAGAGAAAAAAAATATACATGTGCAATACGTCGGAAGAGACTGACGGTTTCCTACTTTCATGGCACAACGTCGGGGTTTTATTATAACCACAGAAAACACGTGGAAATAGAGATAATCCCAGCTCCACTTCGCCATGATCAACGGATCCGTGGAGATATTGATCACGGGCGTAAGAGGACATCTGTCATCTGGACACGGTCGAGTTAATGACCGCTAGTTACGAGCTCGTAAACCCCCGTGCCGGTGCGCGGGGCATTGGAGCGAGAAGAGAGTCGGTGGGCCGGAGATCCGCTCCCGAAATTATGGTCATGAATTCCTCACTAGAATTATCGCCAATATAATCCAGAGGGAGAGAGAAAAATCACCAGGCCATTTAAAATCCATCAAGATAAGTAAAGGGAATATGAAATATTCAAATAGAGGAATAGGATGCTTCCATGCAATAACATAGGTGAGTTGGTAAAAAAAAATACACTGAAACCTGTCACAAACGGCCGACGTATGGCTAAAAGGAAAGGTGGTCGCTTAGAAGGTGAAAGCTGAATGGAATTTAGCTATATATAAAGGTTCCAAGTTGGAGTTATAACAGAATGAGCCATTAATTACATTTATACACCTAACTTTCATGTATACCAATCAAGAGTTGAGAAATTTTATTGTCAAGGCAGGTCAGTCTTCAATTAATAGTAAATAAGAACGAAAAGAAAACCGATATTGAAAACTGAAAGCCGAAAAAGATGAAGTCGTGGTGATTATGCCTAACATTGCCCGAGTACGCAAACTGGGAGTGGTTTAACGAATAAATACAAAACGAAAGAGCTCATTTTGGATGACGTGAAGATTACGATTTTCAATTTTGCCAATCAGTTCACGACCTAGCCCTTACATCAACCAATTACCGGACCAGCTCCCTCACCTCTATCCCAAATTATTCCCAGGTATTCAAATGCGTCATATAGGAGATACAAATATTTGATGCCCACCATTATCCCGAAACTGGACTAGGTTGCTCGAGAGAAAATGGGTTCCACGAACATTTTTAATCGCATCGAACGCTTACATCACGAAGACTGAGAACTTGGCATCCAAGAGGAAACGAGAGTGAATTCTTTAGCTTTATCAAGAGCTAAATGCTTTCTCAATGACCAGACTAAACGGTTTAGAATAACAAAAATGTCAAAAATCAACACTAGGAGCAGAGTTCGCGGGAAACTTGTACAAGTAAACATTCTTTCATCATTTAAGTAGCCATATACATAAATCCCTCTTACGGGAAGTCATGAGAATTTATTGCCGAATAAGAGCGGAATTGAAATTAGAGTCGACCAAAGAGCATTTATTTTATATGTATTCGTCCAATAGAAAGTAAAGGAAATGAAGTCACAGTACGTCTCCACACGATTCCTGCGAAATTATCCACAAGTTTGGATCACACACTTATCAGAAGAATGAATAATCCTAAGCGACGGAAACTCACTCGAAGTGTCAGACCAACTAAGAGCTCAAATGTGGCCCATTAAGTCTTTAAAGGAGAAGACAACTTCAATAGGCTAAACACTCAATAAAAACTTGTCAATGGATTTTTCACACATTTTCCGAAACCATAAGCCACGTAATCACGCATTGCATTTGAATTGGATACTTTCCTACGGTGAAAAAAATAATGAAAAAGGCCTGGTTCTAGGTATTAAAACATAAATTCCTCAGATATTCATCCACGATGTTTTCCGGAACTGCCAGAAGATGACACGAAATAAAAAACCCGAGTGACTGTAACATCCTCCTACTTCCACGTAACATACGTCACTACAATACGGAAGGCAACAATAACTCCTCTAGGAAAGCCTAACAAAACACTTAAAAATAAAACACGCGTAATGCATACAAACGTTGTTTTCAGTCGGTGGTAGAAAATAATGTTGGAATACCAAGACATTTCAAGTCATATTGAAGCCTTCCTCGGCTACGTCCCTGTCCAGATCGCATTGACGATAAAAATCTACATAAAAAAAACAAATGAGGACATGGAACTAATTTTCAACTGGACTAGTCTATCAACCTTCGAGTATTTCATAGCCTCGAGCGTGATTTCTTGGAAATAAATTATCACTGCGAGAGGAAAAAAATCTGAATGCCGAAAGTGAACAAAACACATCGGTGCGCAGACCATTCTATCGTGAAATTTCGCCACGGGTATAAACAAATGCGATATTAAATAAATTTTAATGGAAATAATAAAATGCAAATGGATTTAACGTTCTGTCCGTCGCAGCCAATATGTCAAGGGAAACAAGAGAAATTTTTGGAAGCGAATAAGTATCTAAGGAAATTATGTTTTAAAGTCGAGATGTACACTTTTTTCACAATCTTTTTTTCTCCGGACGAAAGTATACATTTCAAATTCAAGGCGTAGCTAATTGTTTCGTAGGGTGTCGAAAGCTCTATTTCCACCCGCATTATCTTCGTGTCTGCCGAGGACATGTAACGAACGAACATACTTTTCGATGGAAGACCCGAAGGACTGGGTTTCCCACTCGACTGGGTCGAGAGACACAAGTGAGGAAACAAGACACGTATTGACGGGTTAACGCCACCACAGAGAGGAGTCTTTTGAGATGGACAGATAACGTGGGATGCACGCGACCGAACTTCCGTCTGGGAGCAGGAGCGGGTGCGGTTCGGAAGAAGGGGAGTCTAGACGGAGCGGTAATAGGGAGGGGTGGAAGGGTCCCTGACTGGAAGGGTCGCGTCAGGGATGGGAAGGCAGGACTTCCAACAGGGATGCCGCTTCAGAACGCGACTGCCCGATTCAAGACCAACTGACGTTAAAATTGCCGGAAAATGCTGCAGAAAAATAGGGCTTTTACGCGAGATATATCCGTCCATAACACTTATGTCATGCGACTTATATCTTTTTACCTCATCTACGGAATTAATTTGATCATTCATTCACCCCCAGTATTACTGTAATCTTGAGATTGGTACACTTCGCCCTCCATTTCCAAAGCCAGTTGCCGGATTCACTTCCTTATGACGAATATAAAAGTGATGAGTTTCCTACGCTGTATTAGCTACACGATTTTCATTTTAAGATGCAACTTAGCTTCATATTTTTTTGTAACAAACTACGTACACATCCTGACAATATTCTGTCATTTCTACGCTAGGGCCATTGCTCACTGAACGCTGCAGCTTCAACGTGTGCTCGAAAAAAGATTGCATGGAAAATCACTTTTTCTTGGGAGGGTCGATGGATTACAGCTAGTATTATAGGTCTTCTACCGACAACGGTAGTTTTACGAGGAAAATTTTCCGTATCACCGCGGATTACCACTTCTCTCACATATCCTTCCTTCTATCCTAGGGTGTCCTTCTCCAGGACGGGGTAAGGCCGACTACTCTTCATTCACTCTTTTCGTATCCGTCTCCTCCCAAAATCAACATTTTCCCTTTTTTTCAAATACTACATCATCCCTTGAGTGCACTTTATGTCTACACATTACAGAACGGATAGAATTAATTATTAATTCAAGAAAATGACACTCAGATCTTTTTTTGATTCGAGGAAAGCACCTCCTCCAGAAGCCGGCTGTGGAGATGGAAAAGGAGAGAGGAGAGGGCGCCGGGCGTGGTGGTGCATGGGACTCCACCCTGGTTCGCTGGCGGTGCGGCGAACGCCCTGATGAGGTCGGGCGCAGGCGCGGGGTGCGGTTTTGGGTGGCTTGCGCGAGACTTTACTACGGTGGAGAGATAGAGTAGGCCGAGGTGCCGGTGAGGAAGGAGACCCTCAACGAGGCGGCGCGGCGGCTACAGCAGTTCGCAAATTGAAGAAATTCAATCAATGGTTTATCCAAGTTTTACGAGCTGTGCTGCGTCGCATGCATGCTGACTGTGACGATGTGGCCTGCATAGGTCAGGAAACGTCACAGTCTACATAAAACGTCGCAGAGTTTCCCACAAACTTGACTATACCAGCCAACAGTCATGAAAAACCCTCTAGAAGAAAGGAATTCAATCTAATCCGGCTTCACTTCGTGAAAGAAACTTGCACTTTTCCACAAATTTTATCAAATTTCACGACTAATTACGTCGATCATTGGCTTTTAAAGGTAAAATGGGGTCAAAAATTCACATTCACCATAGAACATGAATAGTTCGTTTCTGCCATCAGAAACCACCATTGTAAATAATTATACGCTAAAGCGGTGAAACCGGCCTCGCTATTCAACAAATTTCTTGGAAAAGCGCTAAATCTATTTCATGATCAAGAAATAACGATATATTAGAATTAAAATATCAGAGAAACTGAATATAATTGCAAAGGGAATCGCGGTAATGGCCTTGCTAACGAGGTAGTTAACCTGTGAGAACAATTAACGCTCAAGATCATCAGTTAAGTTTTATTATTATAAAAGTATTATACCGATTAAGGTAGGTTTCCATGGAGTGCTTAAATGAAAAAAAGCAAAGAAACAACTCGCCAAGCATTCTGATAAATATGTGGTCGAGAACCTCATACCCGCAAAAACAATGTTTTAACCTTCCTCAGCAATATCCTAAATAAATGAAGCAGTACGATTCGTTATAATGAGCGATCCAAGTACGTAAAACAGATTGTCCTCGAATTGGGTTAGGAACCGAAAGAGACTAGAAGCCTACGAGCAAGACTACAATGTTTTGAGTAATTGAGGCCAAAAATCATTCATCGATATCGATAGATGATACCATTTAGGAATATCCTATACTTCCAGGAGCGTTAGAAACGATAAAACAGTAAGTAGATACACACTCATCAAGGAAAATTATAGGGATTTATTATTTCCACTAACCATAAAAAACCACAATAAAATATAGGCAAAAATGAGAATTCTCAACGATTACTTCTTTTTCGGGTTAATATATATATATTACATAAAAATCAAACCTAAAAGTAGCTGCCCAATCAGGGGTCTTGGGCGGTAAAATGTAAATGCCGGTAAAAAGAATGTGTGGACAAGCGAATTCAATAAAGCGGATCGACGAACAAGGATTCCGCGAATGATGATTCAACGCGCAACACCCAAGAATGCAATTGGGGCAGATCGACGCACTAGATTCCACCGGAACGCACCGAATCATCTCAACCCGGTCTCGTGTGAAGTTAAGGGTCGACACGGTGGATATCATTTGGCCCCAATAGCCAACATAAAAACCAACAGCGAAACCTAAAACAACACAGAAATGCTTTTCAAGTGATCTTTTGACGTGGCGCAAATGAACACGATACCCTATAATAAACATGTACGCACACTTTTACACAGTGAAACTAAACACATTATGAACCATTCATACTGGTTAATTTGAATTCGTAATGAGCAATAAAAATTCCTAGTTCAGAGACTAATCACGTCGAAAAGCACAAACTTATTAGTCATTTTTTTCCTTCTTCAATAACGAGATATGATTCTACTCATTAGTCTCTTAAAAATGAAGACACCCTAGGAAAGTAATCGTTAAGTGTTAAAGGGAGCTAATCCTTTTTAGAAGCAGAATGAAGAGCTACACCTTAACCTGAGACAATATATAACAATACTTAAACTTCAAATATCAACTACTTCCCCTAATGATCACAATCCTGCCCCATAAGATCTTCCTTCCTTATTTTTTAACAGCTCGCTCAAGAAGAACAAAATGCTTTGGTGAACGGGAATAACTACTTCTTTTCGGAAAAATGGCACTCAGAAACCTCGGCTACTAAGAAATATTTATATTGCTGATTAAGAAGACAATATGAATTAAGAGTAACAACGGAGTCCATGACGAGTAGCAACAAAATCCACGGCTACACTAGGAGAAATCATGCTTCCATTAAAACATTCAGCATGAAAACCATCCTCCTCACCGATTATATTTCCTACGAACTTTACTCTCCCTTAGTACGGATTACCTATTGCCCCCAGCCCCAATCCCTGTCGACAGCTCACACACGGGGTGGTGGTTTCGTAGCTGCAAGGTGCCCAACACACGTCTCCAACCCTCGCTTACCTCTCACAGCCACACCTCAAGCCACAGGAATCAACACAACTTTTTCACCGAGGAACACTTTCAACAAATACACTCACACGGACATAAACCAAATGAAATGCATAATTTTAAACACTGCTGAACGAACATGATACCTCTCGCTCCCAGCTCAAAAGCAACTAGTAAGAGCGAGAGAGAAAGTCACACGATGTGTAAGGATCCACACGATATTTTCCCACCGGTTGAAACTTAAGAAAATAATAATTTCCTTAATTGGGGCGGCCGCTGCTAAAACACGTGAAGGAGCCGGAGTCTTAACATCGATATACAGGCAGTTATAAAGAGATAAGAGAACGACAAACACCAATAGAACTGAAGTATGTAGAAGTAGTGGTATTGGTGAACTTGCCTTCCTCTCCGCTCTATAGGATCACAAGAAGAAGTAGCTCCCGTGGTTCGAACCGTGCGTAGGGGTAAATGCTTCGTATCCTTGCAGCACGGAGTGTGTAGTCGTAAGAGACTCACAAGCCAGGGGCGTGTATGTGGCTAGAGGGAAGGAAGTCCAGCGGATGACTGCAAGAGGGCCGGATGCGCGTTTGACTGAAGCTCTCGCAAGAGTGAGACGGCCAGACTTGAAGCGGACTGGGAGGGGAGACAGAGGGGGAGGAGTGGGGTGGGGTAAATGAGGGAGGGGAGGAAATGGGGAAGGAGGAGGGGGAGGAGACGGATGGGAGCGATATGGGAGGGGAGGGGGGGCGCAGACTGGAGGGGAGGGAAGTGCAAGGGGTTTTTACAGCGAAGGGGCATATCGGGGGGATTGGGGAGTGAATGGGGGGCGAGGAAAGCGGAAAACTGGAGGGTTAGGGCATGGCGAGGCTGGTAGACGGCCGTCGCAGAATTTGGTGGCAATGAGGGGAAACACGGTGCAGGAAGACACGACAGAAATTATTGGTACGAAGGAACGGGAATGAGGGCAACTAAGCACGGAAAAGCGAGAAAAGGGAGGATTTGGATCCGGCGTACTCTTCTGGTGCGAAGCCGTCGCAGAACTTGATGGTTGAGAGAGAGAACCAGAAGCAGCTGCAAGGAGATTTTCGCAGCGACGGGGTACGGGGGAATTTGGCAGTGAATGGAGCGGAGGAGGACAAGGAAGCGGAGGAGAGCAGAAAACTGGAGGGTTTGGGTATGACGAGGTTTCTTGACGGCCGTCGCAGAACTTGGGGGAAATGAGGGGAAACTAGACGCATGAAGACACCACAGGAATTATAGGTACGAAGGAACGGGGATGGGGTAAAATAATCACATAAAGCGAGGAAAGGGAGGATTTGGGTCTGGCGTACTCCTCCGGTACGAAGCCGTCGCAAAACTTGATGGTATAAAGAGATAACCAGGAGCAGCAAGACGTCACGGAATGTGAAGCAACGATGGAAAGCAAATGTAGGAAGAGGATGCAGAGAAAAGCATAGAACGACAGCGTGCCTCTGGCGGACATAAAAATGATGACTTCAGCTACATGAAATGGGAAAACTGGGTGATATGGACGGACGAGCACAATAGCCAATTGTCGCAGAAACTGATGGTCCGACAGAAAGTGAACATGAGATCTTCGGGGAAGAGACAGCGTAAGAAAAGATAACGGCGAGATATTGTTTGGGGAATGCGGTAGCGAGAAATCGCACAACTTGATGTGAGAGAAAAGGCAGAAGAGAAGAAGGATTTAATTGGGATGCTGATGGCGATGCTTACAATCAGTCTTCCAAAATTTGACAACAGAAGGCTCGGCAGTCCTACCTATGAGGGTGACACAAGCTTTGATCAGTAGAACAAAAACGAATCCGCTCAGATGAGAATGATGAAGAGGAATCTGATCTGCGGTAATATAGAATGAGATTAGTTAAAACTGGTAGCAGACTAGCTGAAAGGGTGTGCTCAGTAGAAAGGAGAATCCTCGAATATTTAAAAAAACAAAATAACCGATTGGGCTATTACGATGTATCTAGACAAAGATATATGGAGTGGCGTATCGATGAATGATATCCTGAGAAGTGATAGTATTAGAATCCTATTTTATCGGGACAAATGCCGTGAGAAAATAAGGGACTTTCCTTTTATTACGATTAATACGGGAAAATGGAAGGCAAAGAAAAAAATTACTATCAATCATTTTTCTAGAGAAAATGTGAAAACTTGTAAAAAGCACTTCATAATGGCACTGGGTTCCGGAAAGTTAGTGGATTATGTAAATAAATTTGCGTAGAAAGTTACAGCTGGTTTTGAATCCTGACACGCTTCGCCAGCGGTTTCGGCAGTTAAATCCAAGAATGAAAATAAAGGAGGGAATGTGAGTTGAGGTATTAATTTGGAAATATTGGGGGAATATTCGCGGACTAAGGTATATACATGCAACAAAAACCAAGGACTAACAACAAAGAGCAACCTTCTTCCTGGCTCAGAGTTGAAAGTACTCCAGCTGAACATCCCTAAAACTATTAAATGCCAACGCAGTGAAAAGGACTCCTCGGACGGCGAAAAATTTCTTTCCGGTCTTGCACACGTACGTGGACCACATTAGAAATGAGAAGTAACACTGAAGGGAACGAAGTGGGCCCCCCAGCATCTACACCAATTCCCCAGAGATGGTCCCACGAAAAAGAGCGAGGCTAGAACTACTGGTGCGGGGGAAATATATTTTTTTCTTTCGAAGGGAAAATCCCGAGCGATAGGCCGAAGATTGGGGTGTGAAGTGGAAGAAGGGGATGAGGCGAAACCGAGTAGTATGTGTGCACTATAATAAGGGGGGTGTGGAGCAGGATGGAGGAACATCGGGGGCGAAAGGGGAAGGCTGGCCGCCATTCACTCATGCGAAAACCCTTCCCCGTCTCGTCACGCATCCATCTAGCTCACAACGTGGTCCTCACAGTCCAACAGGGACTTAGATAGCCACCTATCTGACTTCTGGGAGCCACCTGGAGGGAATTTGGCTGGGGACGCGTATTCACCAACAATACGATGCGTTACAATCGCACTAACCGATAGTCCAAAAAAAAACATAAAGCGTATGTATTGTTGCGAGAAATTTGAACACCCACTGAGTATATACCGGTCTACATAACACATAATCAAAGTACACACGTAATTATGTAAAAAGTTATGATTACCAAACGGTTATTAATTTGAAAAAGTTTACAATTTTATCAATATGGTCCACCTAATATGCCCGAACAGTCCCTATTCTCTAAAAATGTTTAAAAAGAATAAAGAAAAATATTTAAATAAGAATGTAAATGAATCACTAGCATGAAAAATCGAACCAAAATGTCCCCTCTTATGCCCAAAATAAATTACTGACTTATTCAAGCGGATACATGAGTACAACAGGAAGTTATTCGCTGTGAAAAATCATGGATTTGACCGAGATTCAAACCCATATTTCCCAATTTCTGGTCGGACATGCCAATTAACTTCCTTATTTCAAGTACGAATAATAATTCTGAGTACACATCTTAGTAGCCTAAAAAGCTGAAGGTTCAAAGTTTGATTTCTGGTCCACGCCAAATTTGTCTCTAGTAAATTCATATGGTAAAATTTGCATCGATAAATTTACCATTTCTTAATTAGATTAATGGGATTGAAAAATCGACATTCCGACTTCGCTCTAAATGGTTAAAAAAAAAACTTTTTCAGCCTCCTATCATGTTTTTCCGAGTATTCAATTAACCATTAAAAAAATATTTTAAAATATCATATATTATTTAATTAAATATTTTTGAGTGTCCGAGGGTATGAAAACTACAACAGCGACTAAAGTCGACCAACGCAACGAAGTTCATAAAATTTGCATCTCGCTGAAAAAGGATGACGCCAAATAATAAGGAAGTGAATAGATATCAGTTCTCGAAAGCAGACACTGCAGAGCTGGTGTCAAAATAATCGTTGGTGTCCGCAAGAAAGTATGGAAGAGATGTGACAGCGCCGAATGCAAATAATATTCTGGATAGCACCCCTAGTACATTTCAACCTGCTTTCGCTTTCCCAACCCTGATCCGAGACATCAGCACTGCATGTCACCCCTCGCCACACCAACACCATAGCGATCTGAAGACGGGCGCCTCCCGCCTGAAGACATCCCCAGGGTTCGCATTACCATGCTTCCTTTCTCGCCTATAGTGGACGCCTAACGTAATTCCAAGTAGGGAGGATGAGGGACTATAGGGGTAATTTGAATGCAGAAGCCCTTCCCCCTTTCGGAGTGGACCAACAGAAAGCCCAATTATTGGTCCTAATCCCGAAAGGAAGAAGGGTCCGCGTGTGTACAAACGCCAATAACATTCTGACTTCCCAATTCTACTTCTCCAGCCCTGAATAATTAGAGAGGTACAATCGTAAGAAAACCTTCTCAACCCAGTGAAAACATTTCTCTGGCTATGGCTAACCTGGCCTGATTTAAGGTAATGGTGACCAAAATAAACGAAAAATTACAGAGATATTTTGCCGAGTTGATAAGGATAAGAATTCATGATGAAATATGAAACACCAAATGTAATTTTCACACTTAAATACAAAGCTCCACAGTCGACGATGGTTTCGACACTTTAAGGCAATTCTCTCGAGATTTCTTTTTTTTAATAAAGAGTTATATTAGAAGCACGTTGTCTGGTAATCTCTTAACGCGTAGTGAAATGAAATAATTACCTAATGTAGAGTTTACTACGGTAAACATTATTCATGATTAAACGGTTCCATAAATTCTCACTCCAAGCAACTATATATTCGAAAAGAGCCAATTAATTCACGGTCTATACAGACATTATAGGAATACCTTTAAAAAGTTCCAATTATAAATAAAATGTTTACAGAATGGACCTAGGAACGGTTAAAGTGATTTATAAATTTTTTTGTAAGATTTTGTATTTAAAGAGTAATTTGATCATAAGATGACAGAGATTTTAAACGCCTTGGGCCAATGAAACTGAATGCACTTTTAACGTTTGAAGTCTACTAACATAAACTTTTCAAGAAACCATTCAGAGTAACTAATAACTAATAAGGGAAAGTCAATATAAGATAACTTTCACAGAAATCTAGCCTTTACACTCCAATTCGTAACAGGTAGCAAGAAAGACCAATTTTGGGGAAACGCGAAAATTCGCAACACAGAAATAGGATGAAATTTCACGACCTAAAAGCACTGAAAGAATAAAGTGGCGGGAAAGTAAGATCTGCAAAAGAAAAAATTGAGGAATAGGGAAAAACCTCGATTTTTCAACCAACTGACGCAAAAATTTATTGAAGATGTACCTGTTTTGATACGTAATTTATTATAAAACCATATAGATTAAGTGAACCCATACTTCACGCAGTAATTAGTGTCGTTACAGACTTCCAACGGATTATTCAAGAGAAAAAAATGCTCAGAAATACCACAAATCTACATCGCTGGAGATTGGTCGATACCAACAGGTTGGATAGAGAAGGTGACGTCAACAATGAGAGCATATCCCATGACCCGATATTTAAAAAATTCAGCGGTTGATAAATCACACATCAGGCTACCAACCACCCTAAGAACCCTAGAGGGACAGCCAAATCTGTATGGCGTAAAATAGCAAAATTTGGGTACAAACACAGTCATTCACGCACGCAAAACAGCAATATAATTCCTGTTCTGAGGTATCTCATGCAAACTAGACCACGAAAATGACCGCAAGGCACAAAAACGTATACTTATGTGCTTCGTGCTAAGTATCCTTGAGCACAATTATTCTACACTCCCGCATAAAAATTTTTCAGTTAAAACATTTATTGAAAGTATACACACACTCCCAAAACGGAATAAAAATGTTTATACCTTTAATGCGCAGACCATTGCATTTTTCACCAACAGTCGTGAATGAATTACTTTTGACACTTATTTGTTATATCCTTCAATGCATACTTGTACACTTTGAAAGATACTCGGTAGAAGAAAACAATAGCAGAGGTTTCTATTAAGGCCACTAGCAAGACTTGATTACTGACTGATCCTGGTTGTGTGCTTCAAATACAGTGCACCATCCGTCAGATGGGACGCTGAGCAGTGGTCCCCTGGGCGCCTTTCTTTTTGGAGGAAGCTGAAACCGACGCGGATTCCTCTCCATCCTTCCTTCCTTC
This sequence comes from Ischnura elegans, assembly GCF_921293095.1. Classification (NCBI taxonomy): domain Eukaryota; kingdom Metazoa; phylum Arthropoda; class Insecta; order Odonata; family Coenagrionidae; genus Ischnura; species Ischnura elegans. The sequence goes on from NC_060250.1 coordinate 82,427,639, forward strand.
CCTAATGACGCAAATATCTTCCGCTGTCAATCTCCTCCTCCAAATACCATATAGGATATACGTATCGGTCAGAGCCATCGAAAAACGTCTCCACTTGGCCCAATAATCCCCCTTTTCAATCGGTACTACATCCATCACACATTCACCCCCTGCTCTCCATTCATAAGTTAAAGACGACCACACAATCTCGCCCTCACACGAGCAACGACCACTTCAGATCTAGCGGGTGAGGGTTGCGAAGTGAGAGAGATACCGCCTGGCCAGAAGAGCCGCACTTGCCAACCCTCCCCTCTGCCAACGTGGTCTTATCGCGATCTACCAGACGAATCATTTCTTCCTCTGGCCAGTGTTTATTCCGTCCGGCATCCCCTTCTCCCATAAATATACTCTCCTTTCGACACTAGAATCGCTTCATCAACGACGAAACAGACACACACAGCCAACACAAGTGAGGTCGGGTCGGAAAGTTGCCGAGAATTCAGGGTGAAGGATGTCTCGCAAAACACTGGACCCAAAGCCGACATGAGTAGAAAAGCCTCTAGTTATATGGAAATTTAGTCTGCCCTAGGATTAGTGTAGCATTCTAACGGTTAAGTTAGGTTTACATCGAACATTTTGCGAATAAACCCTCCCGAGTTAGACGTACCAATTCATTACGCATTAAGGCGATTTAAAATTCCATCAATAAATCTAACCCACTTCCCCTTTCCCAACATTCTACCCTCGAACGCGGTTTTTATCATCCCCTCGCTGAGTATACGCTCAATCCTTACTTTCTTCTGTATTCTCCGTATCTCCTCTAGAAGTTTCCTCTCTAGCACTTCATCGATCATGTTCCTCTCCATCCACTCCATCTTCTCCATTCTCCCACTTACCCACATCTCAAACGCCTTCCGTCTTTCATCGTACACCTTCCTCAGTGTCCACGGTTAAGCTCCGTTAAGCGCTACACTATAGATCAAACCCTTCATTAGCCTTTTCTTAAAACTATTTCACAGCGATCCATCATGAAATCATGAAAAACATATTTGCAAAAAGTGGCAAGAATAGAGTACCTCGAGGAGATCTAGAAGGTGCACAAGATAACTATTGATTTAAACGTTAACTACATTTTCCATGCTCCACGCAGGGCGAGGAAAAAAAGAATTCCAGAGATTCTCCGATGAAGAATATATCCCGAAAAAGATCGAGAGGTGTTGGTGCTCTTTGTTTACATATAAGTGGAGCCTGCAGTTGTTCATTCTTGGCTTAAAAACTTAAAATGCATATCTAGGCCGAATTAGGGACAGTGAAATGGGCCAAGAGAAAATTAAACCCTGATAGCATTTCTAGGGCTAAGCACCAAATAAGCCAAATATTCACAATTTGATTCCAGGCATAAAACTAGCGATCATAGTCCTAAGAAAGTTAAGAAGATTGAAGAGAGGAGCGACGGCATACAACCAAATTTAAACATACACGCTTAACCCCCTTAGTGCGGCGGGCTGATATATAGGCTCTTACGTAGTAGATGTTTTAATTTGCTATAGCTTATTACCTTGATATATTTTATTTCAGTAAACGTAAAAATATTTTTTTAAATACTAATCAGTTTAACGTCATCAATTAAAAAACCCGCTTATGGATATGCAATAAAATAGCTTTGTATTGATTTTTTCCCGAGTTGCTATATTTTATGAAAATACCCTCCGCATTTCTCGCCAGTACCCTATGAAGAAGGATAGCACTAAGAGGTTTAATACGCAGCAAAAATAACTTATCCGATGCATGGATGAGTAAACATAATGAACATAGCAAACATGAATGAAGGTTAAACGGAAAGTAACTGAAGAGGCTCAATTGTTTTAAGCAGGGCAAAAATTAAGGGCATTAGTACAAACTGATGTACAATGATCCATGCAAACTTACCTACGCCGTTAGATTACCTTTAATAATAAATAAATTTATCGAGGCAACAGACGATGAAATCAGGTAAGTAGATAAACCTTAATGCACCAAAACTGCCGCCATAGAAGTTACATAGGTGTGGGTATCGTATAGACCGGAGAGCAATATCATCGACCTTATATATACTAGCATCTTATCAGACTACGAGTCTCACGCTAGTAAATCAATCCAATAATCAAAAATCACTCACACTTCTTAAACTTAGGAATAGGCACCAAAGCGAAAAAGGAAGATGGAATTTGCATCGACCAATTATAAATACAACCACCACCGGATTGAAAAATATTTTCGGATAAAATATGGGATATTTTTGGAATTCGAGACAGTGGTTTTCAAAGAAAACAATTTTAACACCGTTTTGGGAAGCAGTGAAATAGCAATCGACGACAAAAACTAGTTCCTTTGCTGTTTCGTCTCTCCCATCGCCGCACAACGGGAAGATTGGTCCAACGGTATCCGAAGAATGCACCAAAGAAAGGCTGTTGTTCCCCCTTCTCACGATAAACGCTATCACGAAAAAATGCAGAACCGCCCAAACCGAAAATAGACGCTATTAAATAAAATCACCGCCAGCCGCGAGGCCATTAGGAATGAGAACTTTAACAACGACGATGCAACGGCACTTCTCATAAGAATATTCCACGTGAAAGGTCAATCCAAGGAGAGCACGTGGATTCGAAAAAAGTACCTCATGATGAATGTAGAAATGCACCGATTAGCCGATAGTGAAAGTCTCTTAACCTGATGGATTACCACTACCCACTAGCATCATTTAACACATTGTTTCCGTCTTCATTATTACGCTCTTGATAGTACACGAAATTCTCTCTGATGATATGATAATTATGAGATTATATTTTTATTCCACCTTTATAATCTTGCATGGATTTGCTATAGGATTTACTAACCATTGGCAAGTTTTCTCTTTGCATGAATACGCACGTATATGTTGCTAATATGCGTAATATTACTACGGCCGTGCGGTTTGCAATGCAGCATGCAAGAGGATCGCCACATGCAACCCCCCCTGCCAAACAACCTAGAGGTGCCTCGCAGGGTATAATGTAGATGTGGATGCTACACTTCTTCAAGGGGAAATGATGGAGGAAGAGCTGGCATCGAGCCCTGGCTCAATCGAGTGATTTTTTCATGGCCTATGAATCCTTAGGAGTGCATATCTTTTACTTGTGGCGGTGACTGCGCGCAAAGTCATCTGCACAATAAAATAAAGCTTTAGAAACATATAGACTCGATACTTTCCATCCGCTCAAAGCATGATTTGCAGGGATTTCAGGGAATAAAATAGTCGGCGGCGGAGAGGACATAAACTTCGAGATTGGGAGGGTATTGTCGGTCGTAAACTAAGGCAAAGGGATTATATTGGGTGCGTCTGGTGTGGAGAAGCCACAAAAACACGGAATTTATCGGTCCGAAATCGATACCCAGAACTACCTTGGTGGTCACTGATATCGAAACGAGAAAAACCGATCACATACAACATAGATAGATGTACGTAGAACCATTTGGGATTAAACGCATCAAAATTTTAAACATTTAAATTTCGAATATGATGCATCGATCGAAAATCAATTCCACCACGGAAAATACTCAATTACTAAGATATATTCCATAAAGTTTCATTTTTACTTAACCCGACCGGTTAAAGACATTAAAAAAACTTGCATGGAATACTAATAACCATTTGCATCGTGACGATGTGATCTATCCAGGCTTGTACAAATGCATGTTTAGCATTCATTCGAAAAAAAACTCAAAATAAACATTTTAGTGGTAGAAAAAATCTACACATAATACTAGCCTGGATTAATATTAGTAAAAATTTACAAATGCAGACACTTTCAGTTTTGGAACCAATAGCCTTCACTAAAAATTTTAAGGAAGATCAACTGATTTAGATGCTTTCAAGATGATCGAGGGCGTGCCTTTCCAATTTCACCGGCCTTAGAGAAAATTCACATGGGACGGATGAAGTTATCATATGAAGGTAGTGACGCTGCCGAGATAAACTAAATGGTCCATCTCGAAGTCGAAAAATTGAGTTTGGATAGGAACTCGAATATCATGGCACGATATCCATTTCCTCGACCAGTCACCATCGATTGAAATCGATTTATATATGAACGGGTGAGAAGCCAAGGGGTACAATTGATTTCTTTTTTCTATACAGAGTTATGTATAGAAATTAGCAATAGAAAACAAATGATATCAATTATATGTCCAGGAGTGTCATTGATTTTCCACTCGATATCGGTACAGAACAGACATACTCGTATCCCTTAACAACCTAGTTTTTGTGTTTTTCTTCTAACAATTAATTTTACCCAACTATGTTGAGAAAAATATCACTTGTACCCCTTGGTTTCCCATCTCCTCATACATAAAAATCGATGCTCGATTTTGATCGAAATCTATTTTTCCATTACAAGATCAACATAGCAGCTGTTTTACGCCCTGGCCATAGTGTTGGATACCTGGCACCGCACGAAAACACCTCGAGCGGCTAGTGGAACCAACAATTTCCTCCACCTCCTCGCCGCCGTAATCGCCCCACCACCACCCCCGAACTCCCGTTCTATCCGCCATGCACCTCACACCTTCACTCCCCCCCCCCCCCCCCCCCCCAGTCACCTTTCGCCATTCCATGCTCGTGAGTCACCGCGCGCGCACGAGGCCGAATAGTAGTGGAGGGGTGGGGTGAGCGGCGAGAGAGAGAAAGGCAGCCGCCGCCGCGGGCCGGGCGTGTAACTCCGCCGTCCTCCCCCGCCCGCCCGAAACCACACCCCTCCAGCCATCGAGCCCTCTCCCTCTCGTCCCTCCTGAAAATGCAAGCCCTGCAAGTGCAGCAGCCAAGCCGTGGCGTAGAAGAGTGCGAAGTGCAACGCACAATACAATGCACAGCAGGTAAACAGGAATAACACGGCCAGCGAACGTCGCGAACCGAAAGGCAGATGACTCGGGGTCTATGAAGTGTGGAGAAAGATTGTGTCACTTAAATTTTACCCTGCATAGCTGAAGCCAATCATCACTGGTCGACAATCCTAGGATTTGTTTGACGCAGCTCTCTACTAAGTTCTCCTATCAGCTAATCCATTCACGCCTACGTATTTATTCTCTTTCACATCTTTCTTTACTTGTTCCATGTATTTTGTTCGAGTTCTTCCTTTTCCGTTCTTGCCATCCACTTGTACCTTGACGATTGTCGTCATCAAGCCATCATGTATCAAGATATGGCGTATAAGGAAGCCAACAGGAACCAAAATTACACGTGATGTTTAGGTCGAAAACGCACCATTTTCAAACTACAGAAACTTTGGTCCTAACGCTTCGGTTGGCCGCGAGTTTACCCTGTTGCCGGATGCTCTGGACAACTCACGACTTCAAATGCTTTGCCTATCGGAGATAACGATGTATCCGATGTATCCGGCAACAGGGAAAACTCGCGGGCAATCGGACCGCTTGGCTCTAAGCTTCTGCAGTTTAAAAATGGTGCGTTTTCGACCGAAACATCATCAGTTATTTTGGTTGATACTGGCATCAGCTACCCAAGGTTAAATTTTCGTTGCATAATTTATCTCCACTCTATGTATAAACTAGAATGCTAAGGATGAAATTATCCATGAAAAGATATTTAGCTTCGCCCGGATTCGAACCCAGATCTCCCGACTGCCAGTCAGGTATACTAAATAGTTACATCACCAAGCCATCTTCTCAGAGCGAATCTCAGGCTGGGTTTTACTGGCTTTAATAGGAATCTTAGGATTAGTGCATACATGATACCGCATAAAATAATGTGAATGTGAATACGATGGTTTAGCGAAAAAATACTTCCACTGCGTAACAAAAATATCGCCCTCTCCCTCCCACATTCTTATCAATTTACGATGTGTATGGCGAGCAAAAATAACGCTTTTTCTCAATGAAGGAGGAAAGGAAATTAAAACTTAGGAGCACGGAGGAAAAAAATATTAATGAAATGATACGAGAGACTTAGACCGCAGTACGTCATATACCGTACCACAGAATTAAATTACCGAGAACCGACGGTTCCTCGAACGGAATGAATCACAGAATTCTGCCGCTATGCATAAACTTCCTCCAAACAACGTTCTGCGTAAGACGCGTAAATGCAACCTCTTATGCCATTCGCAATACACGTCTATTATGACCTGAGTGAATTGAATAGAGGGCCATTTGAGACGTTATAAACGAAAAAATTTCACTATAAACACTAAGCCTATCAGAGAGATAACATAAAGATATTAAATATTAATATAAAACTAGGCTGACTCTAGCAGGTTTCACATGCAGGAATTTACGACTGTGTTGATGTCAAACTATCCTAATTATTCCACACTTCTATTAAAAGTAAAACGATAGATTGCCTTGAAAAATAATCTTCCATCACGAAAATACTAGATTCTTAGTATTATGGAGCGCAGAAGAGTCAAGTTGTTTTGTTTTAATATGAAAACATAAATTAAAGAATATGAGGTCCAAAGGCAAGAGACTACCATGATGTGGTGGATAGGTTGCATTGTTCTCACCCTGAAAAATTGGATCATAAAAGGAGGACTTAAAAGCACACGCAAAAGGAAAAATACAATTTTGTTCCATCATACCCATAAAAAGGAAAAAGTGGAACAGGAAGAACCGTGACATAACACCCACATTTATTACAGTATGAGGGCCCATAATGAATAATATTATGATGGCAATGGCCTTGGTGGAAAGGAGGGAAATTAGTAGGATGAGAACGGAATGGAAAAGCGGAATATTTTATGCTTTGCTTCCACAGCATACAAAAAATGGGAGCTAAGTGAGGACACAAAGACCGAGGATGGAATATGAACAGTCAGTTATTAATTGGCTATTGGAAAAAGTAGGCCATTAGCCTACCCCATAAGAAAATATCTTAGGGTAACTAATTAAATAGACTAATGCTATCAAATAAAAAGGAAAATTGCGACAGGAAGCGGCAAGTCAACGCAATGTCATTAATTGAAGAAGGGACAATGAAGAGTACTATTTCCACAATGGTGTCATTGGTAGAAAGTAGGGGAGAATAGATTGGAGATCGGTGGTGTGAGAAAGTACATCTGATTTTTACTAAATCTATAGAACCTACTGATTTAAATATTAAGAACTCTATAGAGCCAACTGATCTAACTATGAGTATTATTATCAAGTGCAAAAACTAAATTTTTACCTTATCTTTTGAATATTATCAATAAAAGACATTTTTTTAACTTAAACGAAATATATTTTTTTAATCCGACCGGTTTCGGCTGGTGAACCATTATAAAGCACATAACAAATTAACGTATAAAGGATGTTCCGGTAAAAATGTAACAGTCAAAACCGGTCTGAAATTTTAAAATATATGTTGGACATTATAAAGTGTCTTTTATTGATAATATGGAGCCCTTCCACCACGTCCAGCCTTCAAGTTCCCATTTTATCTTTTGAAAGTAATTATTTATTAGCATAAAGTCATTTCTTACAATAAACTTCTTAAAAAGTTCACTAATATCCATACCCTCTCAGCACGATAATCATAAGAGCGGAATTCGAACCTACGACATTCTGAGACGACGTGGACAGCCACTATTACGAGGCCCCAGGCAGGAACAAAAACCATACGTTAAGGTCGTTTTAAAGGATGACATTGCAGGGATTGTAACACAAACCCTGCGCTGAAACAACCTTCCACAGCAAACTGAGTTCAATATGAAAAGTAGACCTAAACCTCACAAGTGAAGACAAAAAGTGGGCCAGGAAGCACGGTTCTATGCCACCCTCATTTATTAATTGTCTAAGTGACCATAAAGGACGAAGATAGTGGTCTCAGCGGAAAAGAATTGAGATTAGGAGAAGGACACTAAATTTAAAACACGGTCACGCGCGAAGCCATTTCTTTTCCGTGCCATTAGCTGACGTAATTTGGACTAGAAAGAAAGGATGGCAGAAACAAGGAGTGGAGAATTGACGACGTCATACAGAGACACTAAGTAAACATCGCTTTTGAGAAATTTTCAAAAAATCCTTTTATATGACATTTCATAACGTACTCATAACAGTAAAAAATGGGTTATCCACAATGTTTTTAAAGAACTATTATAAACTGATTCAATGATAGTCCAAAGTATATTAATTAATTTTTTAGATTGCAGAACAGACAGATTCCGAATGTCATTTTTTCCACGATCAATAAGAGATTATAACGGCAGCAATAGAACGCGTAAATAGATTGCATGACTTGTAGTGTAGCCTACTAACCTATGTAAAACTTACTGCATGTTTCTGATTTTCTATTCTATATTCTATTTCTAACAGCATATAGTAGTATAGTTTGTTATTATACGGGACGTTTCTTGGACGGTGTGGTGTGCATGTGGGAGTCCAAATGCATGCTGCATGCTGGTGATTGATCACCCCCTGCCAAACACCCTAGAGGTGGCTCGCAGGGTAATTTGTAGATGTAGATGTAAAGAAATTGTACTGTAATATAGATAAATTTTAAAGAGCTAATATTGCGCCTAATAAAAATAAAACATTTACTAATAAAAAACATACTTAAGGTTTCACAAACCCGATAGCTGAATGAAACAGCGCCAAATTCCATTCAAAATTGTGGAGAAAAAGTTCGTTCAAAATATTTTAATTGATTTTTTCACATTTTACGCACCTCAAATTTTGCTTTCCTACACCTAAGGCGCATCATAGCATATGATTCAAGATTAAAACGAAACTGAGTTATCTCGCCACAATACGTCCGGGATTATAAGCAATCAGAAATCGTAACGCACAATAGCGAAAAAACTATACCTTGAATGAAACACCGCCACATTCGATTCAAAGTGCTGTAGAAAAAGTTCGTCCAAAGTATATTAATTAATTTTTTTTCTCATTTTTCGCACCCCAAAATTTTGTTTTTAAACATCTAAAGATGTAACATATATGAAGAAACAACAAAAGAAAAACAAAGCGCGACAACAATATATGTTACGAATCGTGAATTCACGAAGGAATCTCCTTCGCTTCACGGAGGAGAGGAATGGGAAAGATGAGGGTGAAAGGGGTAGGAGGAAATACAGTGACGCACCGCTACCCCCCTCCAACTCTCCTCCCTCCCCGCTCCTCTCCCCCTTCCCCTCCTTCCTCGTTCGTGACTCATCCAATGCACGACTTCCCCTCCGACTCTCCCAGCTAAGTTCAATCCTTTTTTTCCCCTTCCCTTTCTACGCGGCCGCGAGGCGGGCGTTGGGCCCTGCTCTAACGCCCCCCGCTTCCAACTCCGAGACGCTGCTCTGCCTCCGATTCTGACCGCTACATGGACCGAACTGTTTTCAATCTTTTTTCTCTCTCGCGAACAGCTCTCGAACGCGGGTCAAATAGAGTGAGCTTCCGCCTCAACCTCATTCCGAGTAAGTTCAAACCATTCAGGCGTCATATAGTGGTAGTGCGACAGATTGAAATAAAAGGTAGTTACACTTCTTCACGATTACTATTTAATGGGTACAACGCGTTTCGGCTGACAAGTCTTGTGCCAGATGATGGCTATGTGAGCCGAAAGGCATCGTACGTCATTACGAGAGTTTGCGAAAAAAATATGTGCTATAATTTCTAAAACGCACGAGGATAAACGCTATCATGTACTGCGGTATATCAGATCATAAAAATAAAATACGAGAGATAGATGTGGAACAGATTTAGAATGTTGTTTTTTCCGCGATCTATAAGAGAATATAACGGCAGCGTTAGGATTTTAGGATAGTTTACTGGTTGTGTAACTACTTATGTATTGGTTGTGTATATACGTATGCATTCCTTAATGCACGCTACTGAGATTAAAAAAATATAATATAATTAAATTAAAAAGATGTCTTGAATACTAATGACTCTGTTGCGGCAAACTCATTGGGTAAGTGAACAGGCAAGTAAATATAGCGATAAATTGGGATAAGCGAGAAAAGGCACGCCCTGCCAGGAATGCAGCGTGGAACTAGAAAAGCACGCTCCTCCACTAGAAAAGCATTCCTTACCGCTATCGCTAACGAGAGGGTTATCTCATTTCCCGTTGAGGTAGCATTCTCCGTGGGGATACTGAGTAAAGACAGTTTGAAACTTCCTCATCCATATCTCAGGACTTTCACTAAATCTCCACAAAGATATCATTCTCGTTTTCATTTCATAGATATGCGTCAACCACGGGGAAGCATCATTTTGCTATCTACGCTCCTTAGAAGCACGATACAATTGTGCTATATCATGCTGCTCGGTGTGACTCATCGTTGTTGACCTAACTCAGACGAGGTAATAAATAACTTCAACATATCAAAAGGGGATTTCAATTAAAATACTAATAAAACAGGAAGCTATCAAGAGCGTAAATTTTTGTTTTTAAACCAATAAAAATTACCTTCATTGCTCCGTTGACTTTGAATACTATCGAACGTTTGATCATTCAATAACCATCAGTATAAAAAAACATAGGTATATAATGTAGATAACAAATGAAAGAATCGTGTTCAAATAATAAAAAAGAAAATATGAACCAGGGAAAACAGTGAATCTGACTACGGTAAAAAACTATGGCCTAGTAAAGAATATTTATCACCCACTCTAAATTAATAAAACATATGGATTCTTCCCACAATATGGCCAAAGTACCTATACTGCGCCTAACAGTTTACATTGCAGAATTATTGCACATGAATGAGAAACCTATGTCAGCTACGGTTGTATTTTATCGGAGAAAAGGCGGAGCATCGCTTTATCGTATGCAAGGAAAATCTCGTAAGCCTAACCGGAAATTGAGTTCGTGCCTTTCGGGTCAGCGTTATCAATCATGACAAGTTTTTCACATATTTTTCTCGTTTGACAGTACCAGAGATCGACGAGAAAACGTTGTCCTCGTCGTGATATTTCATTCACAGCACAGCCTCCGGCATTTTTAATTTTTTTTAAGATGAGAGAAATTCCATTGAAAATCATCCGATGCTAAAACTGCAGTCAATAACGAAGGCTATTTGTCAATTCAAACTAACTCTCAATATAGGATACATCGCTTTTCACCATCACATACAATACGAGGAGAGATCTAACATGATTCACGAGGGATTAGACTAAGAATAACTTGACTAGTGAAATGGAGGTAGCTTGATTCTAGGGAACTTGTTCGCATGAAGGCTTTGATGACTAGAAAAGCCATAGAAAGAGGCATTGGTCGATATTGGAAACCACGTTCGACGAAGATAGAATGACAAGGCCACATCTCTCAGGTCGAGCAAAAACATGTTAGGTATGAGCGAAATAATAGAAATTGCATTAGAGCGATCAAAAAAATTTGCATACGAATATTAGGTTGCACAGCTCGAGTTTAGTTCACACATCCTGAACTGGAACGAATAATATATCGATAACATATTCATTCATAAATACCACAGACGGAGAGAGGAAACAACGGTCCTCTTCCTCTTTTACAGTTGCGTGATTTTTCTTGTCGATTAAATTGGAGCTCGTCACCTCAAGTGTCAACTACAATGGTATTTTCAATTGGCTCCTCGATTCTAAATGATGATTATTTTTCGCAACAGAAGAATGATAAATCCTATCGACTTCCGTGGAATGAATGAGATGATTTACGTTGCCTAATAAATGAATGTGATGTTGGATTGGCAACAAGCGTGAAATTGCATAAAATACCGTAATAATGCATGTTTCCCAAAGCCTTAAAAAATAAGCAACTAAAAAGTAAAATAAATATATGATTACACAAATAACAATATAACAATAACAAATATAGCTGCAACATTACAATTCACAGTGGTTGATTGAATGGCGTAATTCGATTCGAGGGAAAGTAGAAAAAAATTGTGATCATAAATGAGTTTTTCCATTTAAGCTTACAGTTCTTACAGATTTCGTTTAGACGCTTGAGGCTTATTAATAATATTACTCTGAAATTCCCTAAAATCCTAATTGATAAGGATGTAGGAACTGACTTTTACGAGCCACGATAAGCAATGAATCCTCTTCTTTCCCCTAGAGTTACGTCTGTATTTCTTGTACCTATCAATAATATAGCACTAAAAACAAATTAGAAGGCGAATTTAGATAAAATCTTCTCGGGTTTGGCACCAAGTAAAGTATTTTTAAAATTGTCGTTGTTGTTTTGGCGCTAAAAAACCTTACCAGGTGCCAAACCCTTTTATCTGTGGTATTCGCCGGGAAAATCTAGGATCTTTCTCAATACGAATTTACCTTGAAACTGCACTCATAAAGGTATATAATTACTCATAATGCACTAACTGAAAATATACTGCATAAAAATCGTAACAATTCTCCATGCACGTCTTCCCTACGAGTCGATGAGCTTTTTCACTTACAATTTTACGGACGCAGTGCACAATGACGGCCAATGAGAAAGATAATTCCGTTTCGCCGAATAAATGAGCGAAGCGAGGCAAAAAATAGAGTGATGCATCGCGAGTCTGCTAAAAAAGAAAATGTGCCGCGTGTTCGGGAAATACGCTACACTTTACAAGGGGCGCTCACCAATCATCAGATGACCACTCTCCCGCCGATGATGGAACTGTGGCGATCTCCCTTCCCACACGGGCGGCGGAGGCGAGATTCCACGGAAAAAGAGGAATTTCGGAGAGACGAGAAACTCGAGCAGAGTGGACCGTTGAGCGAGGCTGGAAATTGAAACATCGTGACTCAACGAGGAGTAAGGAGGAGAGCACAGCACACGCAAAAAAAGAAGTTTTTGAGGTCGACGGCGGAGTGCCGGAAGTTAAATGATGGCCAACACGCAACGAGACGACTGAAATATTTCACTATGCGCAAATGATGAGATTGAATTCCTCGTTCCACACAAAAAACTAATAAAGTATCTTCTTCCTGAACATGACTTCTTACTTCGAAACCCGAGGCGTTTATATATTTCACAGCGGTTTGGGTTCGGGAAGATCCTGATGAAAACAATATCAATCGTACATGGTACAGATTATGATAATAATATATTCGTCTTCGCTTCATCGAGCGCATTTAGGACCATGAAATCCTCTCCTAAAATCTACGTGCTAGACAATCACGTACCATCATGCCCTGGGGGATCATTCTGTGTTTCAAATGAAAATGACTGCATTTGGAGAGCTATTCGATTTGCAATGAATACTTTGATAATTTATTCAAAAACTATGATAAGATGGAAATGCACAATACTCGTAAAAGTGAGTCCGGATTGTATCCAGTATTTCCAAATAAAAATGACCACATTTTCGGAGAGCCGTTGAATTTCCAAATGAATCGTTCATTACTCGACGTAACAATGACGACACGCTGTAAATGAACCGTTCCCAAGGAAATGAGACTTTTGAGTGCGCTGTTACTCGTGCGATCACTTATTTAACTACAAAACAATGCCCGTATTTGGCTAAATATTCTAAGACTTAATCCGAATATGAGCACGAATAAGGAAATAAGGAATAATCCCCCTGAACAGTGTTAATTCCACCCGGGCGGGAATCAAATCTGCGACCTCTGCGTTAGCAAATAAGAATTTGAAACCCACCACCAACATTGAAGCAAAGATCAATGCAAAAGCGCTTCGATTTGGAGCAATGGAGCCATTTTAGTTAATAATGAAACTCCTGAACATAGATTTCCTTTAAACACGAAAATATCCTCATTGATTATGACGCCATTTCATATACAGCTGCCATGCCTAAAGCCAATACCTTTCATTCCTCGGCTGCAGTGATGCATAATGTGAAGTTGCAATAATCGCCTAAAAACGCAAAATGTTTTCCTTCGGCTTACCTTCCACTAAAAAAAGGCTTCAACATCTCTTGAACTTTTGGGAATTAAAAAGCGGTACCTGAGGTTCTATATACCGGCAGTGTACTCTAGATAATGTCTCATAAGGGAAAAGTAGCCCGTCTGTCTCACATAGTCTTCGCACTTCTCGAGAATTCTATCCACAAAACGAACAACGAGCTTCTGTTCACCTGCGGAATACAAATGTACCGACTAGTGAAAAATTTTGCGAATCTTTTTGCCGATCATATAATGTGCGGAATACAGATGCGACCCTCGATGAGCATCAATGGAGAGTTATGAATTCGATTACAGCAATAAAGCAATAATTATAGAATATTATTCCCTGAAATTCGGATCGTTTAGCCTCTCAGAGACGCGGTTGGCGACTTCTGAAAATACATTTAAATGCGCGGTGGGCGACTACACATATGAAGGCTGGCTGTATTATCCTCTATTGTAATATTCGTGGCCACCGAAATGTCAACGAAAGGATGAGCAATATAGATTCACCTCGCAGGACGACGCTCCAACAGGCGATCTCGTCCCGTGAATTTTAACTGCAAGCACATTGGCCGTGAGTGGAGCCTCCATCAATGAATTTCCAGGACGAGTGCGTGATGTCTTCTATTCTTGGAGACCGAGGCTCTGGAATGGTGTCCGAAAGAATTTCGACTTCGCGAACGCCAGTTTATTCGTAGACCAAAATGGATACATCGGTCATCCAGCTGATGGGAAAGGACGGGAATAGCATGTGCGGCAGTAGCAGGAAAGGAGGAGCTGACGCCACACCAATTACTTCCCCAGTGACTAAGTCGCGAAGGCAACTTAGAATGACGTGAATACGACCGAGTACGCGGAAAATGCAAGCTCAGTAAGCCAGAGATAAGAATAGGAATGCTTCCACAAAAAAAAACATCTGCAAAAAAATCCATAGAGGTGAAGCATACACTTCTAGGACTCAAGTAAATATTTCAATTCAAAGAACATGGTGCACATAAAGTTATCTCATGATCACGAATATTACATTAAAGGATTCTTCAGTAGAAGTAAGCTATAGTTGTTGCCCCTCCACGCGCATTAAAATCAGATATCAAAATCGCCACTCGCGGCGCTACCAGTCATCAATTTCCACTTCTCACGAAGAAATACACGGCATTTATACGTAAATAAGCAAATAAATCGTATATAACACACATTTAACGCATTCGAGACAATTGCCAATTAAAAAAGACCATTTCCTACGGTTGACGGCAAAAGTCACTCTCATGGTCCTTATAAATATAAGGGCCATGGTCACTCTGAACGAGATACCGCTGCATAGCGGCACCTCCGAATAAAATGCGCGTGAAACGGCGACAGATATAACGCCATGTTTTTGCGTCTTATTTAATGGAGTCCCCTTGCTCACGATTTTCCATGGTATCGGTTGCACCGCGTCCAGTCCAGTCCTTTCTTTAACCAACATTCTACCCTCTAACAATGATTTAAACCTACCCTCCCCGTTGAGTATTCGCACCAGCCATACCTTCTGTCTTTTCCGTATCTTATCCAGAAGTTGACTCTCTTAACCCACCATGTCCAGCACTTCGTCTCTCCTCCTCCTTTTCGTCCACTTTAGCTTCTCCATTCTTCTCCATATCCACATCTCGAACGCTTCCAGTCATTAAGGGAAAGTAAGGAAGCATCCCCGTGAACTTCTCCAGCCGGTCACGAGGGGGAAGGTCATGACCAAGCGGGGAAAAATAGGCGGTGGCGGCTGACAACCCCCCGGGGAAGGGAAGGACGCGGGGCGGCGGGTTGAAACTGGAGTAGAAGAAGAGAGGAGAACTGGGGAGTGGAAAAAGGGGGGTGCGAGACTGAGGAAAGGCATGAAGGGGTCACCGGCTGCTCTCTCACTCAGAGGATCACGGAAAGAAATGAGATCGCGGGGATACGGTCGGGCGTTGAACTCGGCACGCTCGGAAAGTGTTTATCACATCCCGCAGGATGACAACCAATGGCGCTTTGTAAGGTCGGAGGAGAAGAAAAAGGGGTCGCTCATTTATAGCAAGGTAAATTGTGAAACGTAATTCAATCAACGAAATTTACCTTCCTGATATATCACTATGAATATTAATGGATCGTTGAGTAAGTAAGTTAATAACTAATGAGAAAAAGTGTAGAGAAGAGTGGGAGAAAAGAGAAGTATCCTAAAATTCTTAAGCAGAAGATGGTACAACTTAGTTGGCCACATTGTGAGGCATTATGGCCTGATGCAAGAAATCGTAGATGGACAGGTGGAAGGGAAAAAGGGCAAGGGACGACCCCGAATGAGTTACATAGGACATGTTATAAAGGATATAAAAAGGAAGAAATACGTCGCAATGAAAAGACTTGCGGATAGGAGAGAGGAATGGAGAGCTGCGTCAAACCAATTTCATAATTGCCGACTTATGATGGTGACATATCATTAAGAAAAAAGGAAACCGAGGCGTAAAAATAATAACAGCAAGAATAGACAAAATTACTAAAATCTTACATTCATTTCAGCCCGGGCGACATTTCCTTAATTTCCTGTCAGAAAAAGTCCAGTCAAAATAAAATCTCCTGATAATTTTCAAAGAATGTTTAAAACGATGTTTGATGGTAAAAATTGATTTATTTCACCAAATATTGCTCATCATTCTGTGAAAATAGAGAATATTGTGTTCTTAATAATATCAAAAATAGTTTTAGATATTACAAAAGATTTTAAAAAGGACCTTTATTAATGGATCCTACCTTATGATTTTGTAATATGAAATTTAATGGCCAATGTCAGAATTACAAGTAATTTTTAATATTTACATTTATAATTTTTTAATATTTAGGCATTTTAAGGAGGATAAAGATGGATAAATATTTTCATCGAACGAGAAATTATTATAATAAACCGAATAAATAATTTCTGACGGCAGGGGCCATATATCTGCAGGAGACAGAAGAACCCTATGCCATTTAATTTTTTTCGGCCATTTCAAGGAAACGTGAGCAATGATACGCCACTAAAAGTAACTCCATTTTCATAAAATTTCCCCATGAGTACACAAAGCCTAGCCATAATATCCAAGTCCAGTCAGCTCTGATTCTGCCGTAAGAATGACTGAACATACGCAAAACAACGGCTTTCGGCTATGAGAAGAATGCTCTTTCTAATTGGTCCAGTTTTTTTATGTTATCGAGGTTTTCATAATCGACATACAATTTTATCATGAAAACAATTATCTTACCTTAAATAGTCACCATAGCTGAGGAAGACGCAGGGTTATATTTTATTTAGGATTTATTTTTATGAGGTTTCTATTTGTATTGGCCTTTTTTACTTTTTTATTTCTAAAACTCAAATAGATGTGCCGGAGATACTCTTGGGGCAGTAATGAGTCAGTATCTTACGTAATGAAGTCTTAAACTATTCATGTGCGTGACGCCTCCACTTAAAATAATATCTACAACATATCTGAAAAGCATTCCGCGACACTCTTAAGGTACGACTTCCACAGTTAAGTCGTTATCATCGCCTTAAAACCAAGTAGAATATAAGGCCTCAGGTTCCGTAAAACAAACGGTAGGTGTTTGTTTTACGGAACCTGAAACGAACGAAACGTAGCGTGTATGTACGAATGGCATAAATATAATTGGAGAGGTCTACCTCCCTAGGCCACCGTGCATAATTCGCAATGAAACTAAAGTAGACGGGAAAAAAAATTATCCCCGGCGGGGAATCAAACCCCGGTCATTACGCACCAAACGTAAATATTCTATCTTTAAAGCCAACGCTAATCGTACTGCTTCCCCTCCATTGAGCCACAGCGAGAGGCGAGGGGGAAAGATAGGAAAGGCCGATACACTACCACTCCTTCTCTTTCCCCTTCATGACTCAGCGCAGGGGAAGGAGTTGGCATGCCTCGGAAGATTAGTTCCTTTCACTAAAGTAGTCTCCTTCTCTTAACGTCCTCGGTAGTATAGTGGTCAGTATCCCCGCCTGTCACGCGGGAGACCGGGGTTCGATTCCCCGCCGGGGAGAATTTTTTTTTCGTCAATTACGGATGTGATCCTTCTAGTTTTTTTGATATTTATGAAAAACTCCTTAACGCACAGTGTGACGAACTCGCAAAAGATAATAGGAGCAAATAAAATCGAGTATAATCTGGCTTTACGCCCTCATGAAATTAAAACCTGTCGCGTGAACGGAGGTGAAATTTACTTTAATTGCTACGGGAATAAAAGGGGAGGTCCCTATTCTACTTACTTTTTTCTCCATGCCATGGGAATTTAAGGGACTTGAATATCGTTGTGGACGTCGAATTGGTCCGGAAAACAAAGGTCCATGGTTTGTCTTCCGGTTGAGGGGAATGTTTCCCATGGCAATCAAAGTGAATTAACTTTTACTTCTGATAAACAGCATTTTTCCTCTAACATAAATAGTGCAATAATAGCAACAAAGAAAGAAAGAGGGACAACTAGAATAGGTGTTCATTTCCAACTTTAGTGATTTTATTATAAACGAGAAAGCGAAGAAACAAACTTATTTTTTGAGTCAAAGAATGAGTCAGTATCCTTCATAGATCACATTCTTGAAAAAGTTAAACGAAAATAATTTTGTGAATTAATATCGTCGAATTACTTCCTAAAATGCAGAATAAAGTAAGCAAGTAGAATCATATTTCACGATTCAATGATAATCTTCCATTCATCTTTTCTAACTAGCTTCATAGTTCACTTCCTATTCGAGAT
This sequence comes from Ischnura elegans, assembly GCF_921293095.1. NCBI lineage: Eukaryota > Metazoa > Arthropoda > Insecta > Odonata > Coenagrionidae > Ischnura > Ischnura elegans. The sequence goes on from NC_060250.1 coordinate 82,446,185, forward strand.
CGGAGGGTCATGTGCCCAGTAGTAAGAACAGGTAAATAAACACCATGTTTTAAGATATTGTCAGCGGTGAAAACCTAGCTCAGTAGTCGAAATACAAATTTTGTATCAGATAATTTCGCATATTTCCATTACCTTGGAGGTATCTTTCAAGGTAACATGCGGATACGGAGACGTAAGTCATTAAATTCATATTAACACCAGCACGTTTTACGCAAATACCAGAGGAGCCAGAGCTATTGCAATTACGATACGGCTGTCAGTTGTCAAGTGATACAAATTACATTAATCCCTCATGATGAACGACCCTAAAGAAGCCAAACGGAGCAGAAGATTGGACCATGAATCCAAGAAAACAGTTATTTTACCAATTTGAAGTGTCTGTTCTCCTAATCCTCCCGTGAGTGATTCCGTGACGTCAAACATCAATATATTTCTAAAATTAATTTTTAAAAAGTCTCTCTCAATTGAGGTCCCCCAAGGGAATAAAAATATATCCATTTGTGAAAAATGTTTTCTCCCCTCGCCATACCCACGTGGGACTGACTCGGCAATTAGCGCAGTCGACACACTCTCCCCGTGTGGCTGACGATGCAAACGAAAATTTCCCACGCGTGCGAAAGAAAGGGCAGCGGGAATCGAGGGAGATATAAAATGTGGAAGGCTTTCTCGCACACGTACACAACTGGAAGGAGGAAAAAAATAATAATAATAATAACGGGAAAAGCGTGGGATCACAGGCAAGAGGGTCTCGCGAGTGCAAGTACCTCTCTCTCATTATAAACACGCATGAATACGCTCAACACCCAGGTTGGGTGAAGCACAGTAAAAAAACCACGCATAGAGCGTTACACAGATGTTTGACGAATTGAATTGGAAGTCGCTAGAGATGCGAGAGGCTGCTAGCTAGGCTTAGATTGCATGAGCAGTTGAGTATGAATATCTTTAAGAGTGACACGGAGAACACCATTTTAGAACCGCACTACATTTCTAGGCCCGACAGAGGCGATAAACTAAGAGAGACATTTTGCCGAACGGATGGATGTGGAAATTCGTTTTTTCCTGCAGAATGAAGGAGTATAATAAATACTACGCGTTATTTCGATAGAGCATTTCCTTTTACATGAAAACGACTAGTATCTTACCACCTCCCACCACACGCCCATTGGGGCGGCTTGCGGGGTAGTATATACGATAGATGTAGATAAAAGAACGCTTGCTGAATATGTCGAATTTTCGGCGGCTGCGCCACCATCCACGGGAGTAGGATTAAATACTTGGTCCAATCATTGCTGGCTCAACTTCAAGGAAATTCTTAATAATTATAGCAACGACTAGGAGGGTTTTCACGCAAGGTATATCTTACGAAGCGGTTTCAACACTTACTGTCATTATTGACAGGTTACAACTCCGCTGATACCTTGAGCTGTAACCTATATAATGACAGTATGTTACCTCAATATTTTATCAGGTATAAAATTTTTACAAGTGAAACAGTAAGTGCTGCAAAATGCTCGCTCATATTTATTTGGAAGTTTCAAGGTCATAAATTAAGCGAATTGATTGATTAATAAATTTGAGGTATTCAAACACGACTGAAAAAATGTTTTTATCAGGGAAAATTTCAGTGTTTTTTTATCAAATAAAAAATCCTAATTATAGCCTTCCCTATATCGAGAGGAGACAAGGAATAAAATTGGCTAGTAAGAGAGACGAAAAAGGTCGACGAGTAGAAGCTATTTTTTACCCAGATGGCGCACCAATTGGCGCCAGAATAACGTCAACCCAGCTCTAACGGGCCTTTTGATCGTGCTAAGAGACGAAGAAGCAGGAGACCGGAGCGATAAGACTCAATTGGGAAGAAAACTAGGGGATGAAGCAAATTCAACACACTGCAATCACTAGTGGCATATCTACCATGCAAAAGAACAAACGAATCTTTAACTCAAGTTGGCGATCGCTAAACTTTCATTCCTCATTATGATACATTTCCACTTAATAAGCCTTTTCCTTGATTTCAGTCATGACTTTTTAAATCATTCAAATTCCAGTCACATGCATTCTTTAGAACCATAAAGTTAAACCATGTACAAGAGAATGAATTCAAGCTGCATTCGGTTTTTCTTATCTGACGTCTCACGGCACGTTATTAATATCTGGTTCAGTTTGTGATCGGGATGTCAATGCTGCAATACACAAGCTATTCCACTGCGATTGATATTTTTCTAGTTAAATTAGCAATCCAAATATATATTTAGATAAACCCCTAGATTTCCTAACAACACGATAAATTTGCGCTAACGGCAATAAATTGGGTAAGGATTTCTAATAATATATTGAGGATAAAGCCTTGTTAAGGCGCCAGAGCACCAACCTATACAATTTGAAGCGACCTTCCTCGACGGAGGCTAGTGCGTAAGCTGGTTCGCAGACGCGGCGGCGGAATTTCTCGGAAAGCAAGTCGAGCAAAGATGAGGTGGAACGGGAGTCTGTGGGGAGGTGAAGGGGCTGTTTATGGAAGAGGCGTGTAAGGGAATGAAAAAGTAGAGGGGATGGATATCTCTGCTAGGGGTGGAAAGAACGTTGTAAAGGGGGAGGAGGGATAAGGAATGGACCACGGATGCTGGGAGAAGGGGAATTAAGGAGATGGTGGCATAGGAACGGGGTGGGGGGAGGGTAAAAGACACGTAGTCTATGCGGGAGTGGGGGCGGTCGGAGGGGAGGAAGAGAGTGGGGGTGGAGGAAGTGGCAGTCTTGTAGCAGCATCGCCAGGGGGTCTATTCATCGCCCGGCACGATGCGGATATATACTTTTGGGAGGGAGGCCAACGACTTTAGTCTCTCCTTCCGGGGTCGCATTTGGAGACACGGGTTGTTAGGTGGGGACTGGGGGGAAAGGTTGGGAGGGCAGGGAGGACACACAGGAGAGGGAGGTATTGAGGAGGTACGAGGAAGGATAGGGGGGCAATGCCATCGGTAAAAGGAAATGTAGGAAAGCCAGGAAGCAGCATCCACGGAACTTTTACTATTATCATCTACTTATTATTTCAGAAAGTTTATTAGAATTCCGTCAATCTCAACAATTCGAGAAAATTACAATGTTAAGTAACCGTGTTATATGGGCTCTTATTTATGACTTGATTTAATTTTCTAAGATATAAAAAATTCAATGATAAATTTAAGTATCGCATGACTAATTATCAATGTATTTCACTTCTAATTGGAGCTATTTATCGTTTACATAGCACAGAAAAAATCTTGCTGTCGGCTTGCAAAAAAATATTTCATTGCCCAAACCAATTTTCAACCCTCTAATTTGATGATGATGAGGATGATAATAGTAATAAATAAAAGAGCTAAATGGCTCTTACCAAATTCTAAAGAAGAAAAAAACCATTCGCCTTGAACGGAATTCGATCCCGGATTCCTTGATTACCGGCCAAATGATTTAGTCAGGCAAGCTACCGAGGCGTCGATCTTCTCTCTCGAAATTCGTGAACTTTACCGGACCGGATCCGGGTTTGAATTCCGGTAAAAGCGAATGATTTTTCCGCTGAGGAAATTCGCACATCTGTGCATTGCAGGTGACTCCGTGAAGTTATCACTATGGCTCGTCCCGATACACTAAATCCCTCGTACCTTCATTTGGAATTGGTCCTCATTTAACGAAGAAGAAACTTCACTTTCGACTCAGAGACGCCTCAACAGATATTCCGATCAAACGATGTGATAGGTTTGCAAGCGGGGAAGAAGATCGAGATTCACCAGTCGTAGGTAAAAGTATTGGGAGTTGGGAGGGCAGTGGGGGGACATTGAGGGCCAAGTGATACCGTGCAGTTGGTGGCATGGGTTGTTCAGGGGTAAGGGAGGGGGGACAGAGAAAAACGCATAAGAGGGGTGGGGGTAACGTCTTAAAGAGGAAAGAGAAGAAAACGATGGTCCCTTCTCGACAGGGGAAATCCGGGGAGGGGGAATGCAGCATCCACTCTCTATCTCCTCCATCTCACGCGCATAAAAGAAATCGCTTCATTAGCCCGAGGGTGGGGAGGACGTCTTAAGTCATTCGGACATCCCCAATGGAGATACTACTCACAATCAGAGCTGACCTCCATGCATAAGGAAAGTACACAACGAAAGAGCTCCTACTTATTCTCTTAATGCACGGAAAAAGGTTGTTTCAATAGTAGACATCCCACAATGCAGTATGATATAAAACCTAATATAATAATCTATATACTATAATACCCACTTCACAAACGAGACGAGATAGGATAACAAGTCATAGAATCGACCCCCTCTAAAATCTTAAGAAAACCTAGGAAACATTGTCAAAACACTAAATTTTTTCCCCTTATTTACTCGAGCTAGGGATATATATCACTGAAAAAACGACCGTAAAGGAACAAACCAAAATTGTAAGAACTGTCAAAGCGACTACACACCTTTTACATTTTACTTCGTGGCGATGGAATTGTTTTAGTGCATGAGTTATTTTGAAGAAATAAATGAATACGCTGACGTAAAGCATTAGCCTTTCTCGTGAAGTCAAACCATGTACCGTTTCTACAGCTAGAGTGATGAAATAAAAGACATCACTCAATCCACATAAAATGCAAGCCATTTAAGGTTGCTCTTCCATTAAATATAAGCTTTAAAATCTTCCAAATGAACACTGGTCATTTTGGACAAGTATGAGTGAGGATAGGATAGGCAGAGAGAGGGAATTCGATGGTGCAGAGAAAACACACATAGGGTCTGAAAGATTGGGGAATTAGGATTAAGGGTAGGAGAGGGGGTAAGTATAGAGTGGGCAATAACTCTGCATTAGCGATCGGGTAGAGAAGGGGAAATGGGTGGCGTCATGCAAGGTAGGAACGAGGGGTTGAGCGAGGGGGAATAACGATCCTAGAGGTAGAAGGAAAACTAGAAAGAGAGGAGGGTGATATAGGAAACGAAAATTGGTTGAGGAAATATGACGTCGCTCGGAAAATTTTCAATAAAAACATTTGACAAGTGAGACGAGTGCCAAGTGTGGTTTGACCCCGTGTAAGACTGTCTAAGGCCAACGTTACGATGAGAAACTCCCTCATCGTCATCAGGGCTAAGGTTGACTGCCGTGTTTGGTCCACGGGTTTTTATACTAAGCTAACCGAATGATGATTGGGACCCATTGTTGGCCAGCCGATTCAAATTGGCTCAGGGGGGGGGGGATTGAATTTGAATGTCTCCGCGATGGTTGTATTTTATCAATTAATGGTCTCAATATTTGGTTGATGTTCTGCCCTCGGAAGTGACCGCTTAGGAAATTCTCATTCATTCTCACGATTGAATTCGTAGCATTTACAGCTGTGGTATTGCGGAGGCACAGCGATAGCGGAATTGTAATGACATAACGATAATTTCCAATGTAAAAAATCTCAAAGAGAACATAAACATGATTATAGGTACTTCTAAGTTGCTCGCGGCTTCAGTTTACTTTTTTTCAAAAATTCTAACAAGAAAATGGATGAAACGAAATCTGAAATACGTTCAAGGAGAAGTAAGAGAGCCTACATACCCCGTACACTCACTGGACATTCGGGTACAAAATGCCCTCTAACAACATTCAACCTCAATGGGAAATGTAGAAAAAGTGGGAGAGAAGAAAAACTATTTTTTTAAAGTTTTAATATGCCAAATATTTTGGTGCTGTTATAATTATTGCAGTGTTCTGCTCGATTTACAAGAGTACGTTCCTCCACGGTAAAGACTAATCCACACTAAGTTAACCTTCGACCTTTCATCGACAGTTCATCATCTTCGACCTGAAGACGCTGGCAGCAGTGCCAGCGAAACTGTTGTCATCACCAACAAACCCACGCGGTTGCACCGACAACATGGAGAAATTGGAACACATGGAGCTTGTTTCATTATTGAGCGAGGTATTGACGTTGACGGCAGCATCGAACACAAAGAGTGGAAGTTCGAAATGCGGTGCTACTGAAGAATGATGAAGATAAAATGGATCAACCGAGTAAGTAATGAAAAAGGCCTAAGAAGTATGGGAGAAAAGAGAAGTCTTCTAAATACCCTAAGAAGAAGACGGGACATCTGAATCGGCCACATATTGAAGAAAATAAATACAATCATCGACAGACAAGTGGAGAGGAAGAAAGGCAACGGAGATCCCAGAATGAGTGACACAAGACAAGTTATTGAGCAGGTGATAAAGAATAAATACGTATTGTGCGAAAATTCCATAGAGAAAAAAATCATTCGCCTTGACCGGGATGATTTTTTTTCTCTGCGGAATTTTCGGACAATTTGTCCATTGAGAGTGACACCCTAAAGTTATTACCGTTGCTAGTACCGGTATACTTAAATTCATAAATACGTAAATATGAGAAGGTTAGCAGATGAGAGAGTGGAATGGAGAGCTGCGACGAACCTCTTTTCGGATCGTTGTCTCGACTTTTCTGAAGGACAGTAGGGCAAGGAATTGGGAGATGGCAGAGAAGACTGGAGGTCGATGGAGGCAGGAGATGCTGAGCAGTGGCGAGGCACCTACCCCTCGGAATCCCATTATCTCCCTCTTCCCCTTCTTCTCGATTCCCTTCACTAGACTCCCTATTCGCCCTGCGCTCCCCCGAAAATCGGTCGTCGACGCCAACAGACTCCGACGCCCCTGTCTCTCTCCTCTTATTCCACGAAACGAAAGTTTCCGAATGAATTTTTAAACGCACGACTCCAGTTTTTCCCCTTTTTCTCGGGAGAGGGTAGGCAAATGGAAGCGGAGGGAAAACTATTCACCACGCTCCATTTCCGACGCATCAGAATTTACGAAAAAAAATTTCACCAGCATTTCCGATCGCATCTCCCGTTCGACGTACGCTCACCGTCATCTCGCCCTTCCCCATCCATCAACATATACGGAGGTTCGAACACTCATCTTGAGGAGACTGGGGCGTTTTCTTTAAACCAACGAATTTCGTTCTCGCCTCGCGCAACTGATTTATTTCGCGATATTTAAATATATAAGAGATAAATTACATTTCACATGCTAGTTTAAATATTTTACCTAGTAGTTTTCCTCCTGCTTCGGCAGCTTTTTTTACGATAAGCACAAGAATTCATGGATGAGGATAAATTCATATAAAGGAAAATCAAGGGAAAAAGTGAGAGTATCTGGCCCTTAGGCAGCTCTCCCGGGAAGAAATGGAGAAAAAAAACCGGCTTTCATAGTATTTGTCGCCTTGGAGAAGATCTATGACAAGGTAGAATGGAATTCAATGCCAAGAATTCTGAAAGAAATTGGAGTACTCTACAATAATCGTAGAACTGTGTCATCATCATCATCATTAGTCAACAATCCTAAGATTGGTTTCCCGCAGCTCTACATTCCTCTCTGCTATACATGACTGCCATGTCGTCAACAAATCACACCATACTAATTCTTTCTCCGTGGATTTTACGGGGGGCAGCGTATACCTTTGTCTCACTCCTTTTCCTAGTCTTGCATCTACACAGTCGGTTCCACATTTTATCATAGCTGCCTCCTTTTTTGTAAACTGTACTTATGGAAGAGAAGAAGGGGAAGGTAGGGTCCCGAATGAATTACATACGGTAGGTTATAAATAATTTTAATAGAAGACGAAGCGCGACAGAAATGGCAGAAAAGTTCAAGGATAAATGATAGCATTCTTCTGGTACGATACTGTAAATAAAAATATGCTGATAAATATTTTGCATTAAAAATAAATAGGAGGGATGCTGTCCTTAAATTTACAAACACAAAACTATTTTTATACTCGAAGAAGCCGTACTATTTCATTTTTTTTCTAAGAAAACGATAAAGCTGTTCATTCTACGTAAAAAAACGAGAGGGAAAACCTTACGAGCCACGAATTCCAGTTTTTACTGGGACCATTTCGCAAATGCCTAGCAAATAAAACACAGGGTAGAAAATAAACACATTTACTTTAAAGTTAACCTAAATGTCAATGAAAACTATAGTTGATTTAAAATGAACTACTAATAGGAATGAATCGATTGGCTATAAAAATATTGGGATTCCATACAGTTCAGAATTTCCATCTCACTCCTTTAATGGAGGAATTCTGGCAAAACTAGTGAATATTTCTGCGAATCATTTACAAAAGAGTATATAAAATCATAATGAACTCACAAAAAAAATAATTTTCATCTAAACTCCATGTTCACTCACTCCGCATTCTCATCGCTTGAATTGCGATAACTTGATTCCGGATATGAATTTTAACAATGCTACTCAAAGGAACTAACTCAATCATTCCCGAGCGCTCCAAATTACATTGAAAACCAAAATCCCCGAGTTTGAATGATCCCTAAAACGCAAACTCAATCACTCATCGCCAAGCGAACGTTCTCGGTTTTCACAAAAGTCGACTGAAAGTCTAACTACTACGTGTTTGGAATCACAAACCCGACTTCCAGAGGAGCGAGTGATGAGTTTAGTACAAGATATGCCTTACGGAAATGTTTCATAGAATTTTTTAAACCTACACCTGAAGTTTTCAAAGCAATTTCGATGTCACAACAAATCCCGCCAGCTGATACAGAAAAATGAGAAGTTTCAAGACCGTATTACAGGCGAAAGTGGAAGCATACATGTTTTCTCAAGGGTAAACTATTCCCGGGAGAGGTGCTAAACCTTGGCGGGGGCTGTAGGCAGCCTAATGAAACACAAAGATCCTCCGTTTACCAAAAATCATACCATAAGATGAAAGAATCGACACCAATTAAAATAATCCGTCTCGGTTGCGTTATAGTCAAATAGAAAAGATCATTAAGCCACATTCCTTTAGGCCATGCGAATAGCGAACTCAATCCTATCCATAAGTACATTTGTGGAAAACTATAGTAGCTAATTTCACCATTCGTTTAATTCATCCTTTCCCGAGATGTTCCTCTCTCTCTCTCTCTCTCCAGAGTCACTTAATGCTCTCCGATAAGATACGAAGATTTTGATTTTTTCTCCGCTAACTTTCGGTTGTGGAATGAGGTACCCAAACGATATAAAATTTCATCCCCACAGACATGGACTCGAAATGGAAACTAATGAAATATGGCAGAAGGGAATCACCCATGCGATAAGGGAGGGCTGATGAAGTTCTGGCCTACAGCGTATCTCGAGTCAATGTATGATAACAGGTAATAGAATCTTTCAGAACTCCACTCACCACTCAAACTTTTCCCTGATTATTAAAAAAGTTATAAGCTCCCAAGAAATATTATACATTACATTCTTATGTTGATGCCAAGGAAATCTTAAGGTTGATAAGAAGATTTGGACTGACTCATGGAATGAATAACACGAAGATTCATAATGAAAATAGGGTGAATTACCTATTCTCTATTAAGTAAGAAGCAAAAATGGTTCAGGAAGACAATAATATTTCAAACATTGAACCATGAAGTCCGTTCAAGGATGATCCGGATTCAGTTAACGATCCAGATTCAGGGCAACGGCTGACGTGACGCAGGAAGCCCATCAGTTCAGGGCGAAGGAGACGGATTAAAGAAGTTTCAAAGAGAAGTCAGACACGAGGGAAGAGAGAGAGAGAGGGTGGGGCCATCAACTAGTGGGGGTCTCACGGGTCCCACCGTTCCGGGGGCTTCGGAGAGAGGCATGCATTTAAGCCTCCCGGTAGGAGAGAGACACTTCACAAGAGAGCAGTCGATAGAGTGAGTACAAAACGGACAGATTACCACAAAATTCTGCTATAACCAGAATAAGAATGGAGATGGGGAGCGAAAGAATTCGCATGAAAAAATTATGTAACGCGCGGCGAAAGGGCATAAGATAATGGCCTGGAATGGAGTGATGACGCGGTTCACGACACAAGCACGCCGCCGCTGCGACCACTGAAAGAGGATGTCGAGTCACCAACGGTCAAGCGATCAGCCGGAGAGCGAGGGAGAAGCACCAGCCCCCCCCTCCCTCTCTTCACATCATCGTCATCTCTGGGAATGGAGGGGGTCAACGTTTTTCGAGTTCCACGACATCCCGGCAACGGAAGAGCCGACATCAACGTTAGGACGATTGGCACACCCCGTTCGCATCAGCTAATAATATGGATACATTATAGAATCTAAAAAAAGCAACTTATCAACGTAACACGGACGGCGACTCGAAAATTACGTGGATCGAGGGGTTAGAGGTAAATTACGATGAAAATCTTCACAAAAACTATTGACTAAATTGACCGGATTCGATCCTGTATTTCCACACTTATGGTACCTATTGGGATCGGGAAGCTAATTTGCTTGATTTAAATTCCCTCCCCGTGATGAGGGATTTCGCCGCGCTTTTGACACGGCGTGACAGCCGTTATGGTGTTGAAAGGGCAAGGTGAAGCTCTCTTATGCATGCATGAGAGAAGAGCTTATGACATGACGGAGAGAGGTCAAGCGGAGTAGTAAGGGCAACAGGAGACCACCAATGCCACACATTAACGAGCAGAAAAGTTATTTAAGTACAGCACACGTCTCGCCATTCCCCTTTTATTTTTATTATAATTCATTTAAAGCAAGTTTTTAAAAATTTAAATCGTGTTCACATTGATAGACCTGCCATTTGTCCTTGTTTTTTTTGCGGCTTATTCAGTTGAACGGGGAACTAGGCCAAAATATTTTTAGGGAGTTGGCCAGAGATTTTCGCCAAACCGTCCGAAAATCATCTAACTTGGATAAGATGCCTTTCTGCAGTTAGAGATTCAAATACATACCAAGGAAAAAGCACGTTATGCTCAAATGAACTAGTGCTAAGCACATCAGAGAGGGGTAAAGATGACCTGGATGTTGAGATAACATATCACGTCCCAAAAATGAGTAGGATATCCGGTAATCAATACAGACCTCAATCGAATTAAATTTTCCGGTCAAGATAAGTAGGGGAGAGTGCTGTACCTCGGGACACTTTTTCAACTTTTTTACAGAAAGAAAAATATATTCACTGAATATTCACTCTAATAATAGCAAATCAATCCATCAGGATAACTTCACATGATTTTCAAGTTTTGTACTCGTACCTTCACTATTTATGTAACTAATCAAGACTTCAAAAAGCGTTTTCAATTGTTCCTAGGCACATCATGATCAGGTACCTCGGAACATAGCCTATTGTACCAAGGAAAACCATTTAGATTGGTACGAACAGAAACGAAACACGAGAAAAATGGGAAAAATTGTGTAATTTGAAAGTAAATTAAATTTGTTTCATAAAGAAAATTAATTTAGCCTAGGTAAAAAGTCAATTTTAAAATGTAACTCCCTTCAAGTAAAAATAGACTTGGTTTAAACCCTCCCGGATGAAAATTTTTATTTTTCTCTTTATTCCGATTACGTGATGAATGTAAAACAAAAAAGCAAACGATAGAATATTAAACTATAACTTAAGGCTGACTACAAAAGTCATGAACATAAGTTTTATGAGATTTGCAGCATGATCCAGCGCGAGTCCAGCAAAGTTCACGAATCCAGCGAAGGCATGAAATACACCTGATCCACGTTTCTCCCATTTTGTTATTTATGTAGGGCTTATTGCAATATCTGAACTGTCATTATCATCGGTACAGAGCAATGGCACAATTTCACCCTCATACGAACAGAGACAGCCAGAACAGACATATTCCGTTAAAGAGGCCGAAATATGATGGCATAAAGTCGTCGTCTGTGTATACACCACGATCCAGAGGGTAAATTCCATGAGTCTTAAACTCACTAATAATGTACTTGACCGTATATTTAACATATATCACGTATGAAAACATGCTCCTAGGTACATCATGCGCTTGTGTTCCTTGGTACAACAGGTAGCTATAGTAAATGCTGGCTGATTTTTCAGGTTCATATTACATCTAAATTACCGAATACGTAGCTAATACTACTCACCATTACACGTCGATGTCACCTGTGCTACGTTAATCACAGCTGGTGTGATCAATTTTTGGTAAAACACTTCGATATACTTTAAAAATATTTACTTTTCAGCGTAAAAATCTTCAAACTCGCGTTTTATTTGTAAACATAACCCAAATGAACTCAAATTGACCCATGCTAAACTCTAGTGCTTCTTTCACGTAATAGCTTACTTTAAAGCCCCTAGGTCGCAGCACTTGCCGATAGTTTCAAGTATTCCTAGATAAACTATGTTCTAGGTACACTAGGTCCTAGGTACACCACCCTACCCTACATTGTCGGTTAAATAACGTCTAACCTGCTCCTGAATCTCGTTTTCCAATTGGGAAAAAGATGATGACTGGAAGACGCTAATTCAAGTCAAGTGATTGGGCGTGTTTTGGAGGGGAATATCTCTCCAGATCAATGGGATTTTCCAGGAAAAAATGAGCCATAGCAAATAAAGTCAAGAATTTCGTTCGATTCTTCAGGTTTTCACAACTACCCTCAATGTGAGGCATGGATTTCACACTCCAATGGTAACTTCGACAGCAAAAATAAACCATTACTACACAACGGGAAGTTCAAAACATTCATATCTCACACGGAACATCTGCACCATTTCTGATAAAAACAAGAATTAACGTTCTGGAAAGATTCTCTCTGAATCTGGAAATCTGGAAAGATTTTCTCTCCATGAAAACAAAACGAACAAACGATGGAATTACCACCTCAAAACTGAAAAACGTCCAAGGAATTAGGCACACAGATAGGTGCAGATTGCGTCTGCACACAGGGTCACATTGAAGTACAATCTTAAGGGGACGTATCACCCATTCTCGAACTGCATGATTTCGAGATGCTTTACTAGTTAAATACCTTTACCATCATATTGAAATTTTCAGTACTTGTATTTTTTGCACTTACAACGCACGCACATTCTGACAAGGCTTTTAAACCACATACGCCTTTATTGATAGGTAATTACAACAATTCATTAATTACTAAAACGAATTCACAAACTTATCATGAGATGGTACACAAGATACGTCTGACTACATCCATTGCCACGACCCGAAAGGAACATTAACTAAACCGAAAGAATAAATATGCACTTGGAGCTGATAATTATGACTTGTCATATAATTAATCAGAGGGCTCTATGCTACCTTAAATGGGAACTGTTAACCAACTTCATGAAGGATGGCGATATTTGGTGGAACTGCTTAACAGGAAACATAATCACAGATACTGTATGCATGTTCCTGATATTGTATGTTCGACAAATTTTAATTGAATGGTCTGACCCAGGTTTCGACACTACACCATGCCATTCTCAAAGGCGAGGAAACTTACTTTGAGAATGACATAGTTATAGTGTAAAACCTGGTACACCCATTAGGAAATTTGTGGATCATACAATATTATTGTAATATTTCGAAGGCTGCTTCGTGAACGGCTTTCTAAGCGGTTCAATTCCCATTCCAGGGGATTTTTTTCTCACGACAATTCATATACATACAGAATAAGTGTACCTGTGATTACGTTCCTTGGGAACTATTACGTTTACGGTATAATGACGATTAATATGCTGCGAAAAAAGTCATTACGGCCAGTCGGGTGAGAGTGTTGCGTCCTCTTTACCACACCCCACCTGCACAAACCCTCTATCCAGACTTGTCACTGAGACGGAGTACTTGGATAAGGCCGGGGGAGTGAGGGGAAGACAGAGCAAGTGTGCGATGATGATCGAGAAGCTTCGCACACCGCAAAAGCCTTGCCCGTGTTCGGAAGCGTCCTTTGTTTTCTCCTTTTACACACTCCCTGTGAGCAGAGGCTAAGTAACCTGCAAAACCGGATCTAGGCTAGGGGTTTGCGGCGGTGACTGAACCCAAGGGAGCGAGAGGAGGATGGGTAGGATATTGAGCAGCTTATCCAGGATTCTTTAGTGTCCGCGAAAGGGAGGGGGAGTGGTGGAAGGCTAGGTCGACTACAGAGGTAATCCTGAACCTCTGAGTGGAGATATCAACAAGTTTTCAAGGACATCGGAAAAATAGTACCAGCGTGTGCGCTCGAATGTTTACCGGCAATACTGGATGGAAAGCCAGAATTGTACTTCGACCATAATTGAGAATAAAACGATACAGCGAAAAGAAGAAAGTTGATGAAGAAAGATGACAAGAAGTACCAAATGATATGCAGCGCAAACATTTCCTTTCATCGGTCAAGTAATATTTGTGAACATCAAAGTTTTTTGTCGATGTAAACTGGGAATCAAAGTACATATCAAAACTACTACAAAAATTCAAAATGTCTCAAATAATGCCTCCATTCTTGGGAAAAAATAACAAGAAATACGACACGAAAAATCAGCACGCGGAAATTTGAACAAAATATATTTTTCGAATACTTGACTAGGTTGGACGCCTAAAACCTACCAACAATATTTACAGGCAATAAAATTCATTATTCATCCTTCATGATGAAGCAAGTTGAACGCTAAAGAATACAAAAAGTATCACATATTAACTAGCTTGAGAAATGGAGAAAGGCAGGGCTGGAGTATATCAATCTTTGGATTGCAATTCTATGAATGAATGAGAACGATTTAAGAAGAAAACGTCTTTGTATGAACTCTAATAAAATAAAATTTACCTGGCGATCCACATGACTGCTAGTGAATGGGATAGTGAAGGGCTGAATGCGAAAGCAGTGGGCGAGGAAGATGGAAATTTGGCCAATCGAACATAGGAGAAGCTCGTCGCAACGAAAACAGGAGCAAATACTGGAGCGGACGAATTCATCCGATTTAAGAAATGAGCAGACAGAAAAAAGAGAACATGTGGATGAACAGAAAGCGATCGAATTATTTCATTTCCGCTAATGCAACGGGACTTAAAGCACCAGCCCACTTCCAAGCGGGTTCGGAGCGTTGAGAATCGACCAGAGAAGCGAGACGAGTACACCCATAAATACTCTACACAGGATTCTCCACTCCCTTGGTTACTGTGATTCCCACCGATCGCATCAAATAGCGGCGCTGATGTAGCGAGCCCCGGTTGTTCCCAAGCAATACACGCCCACAAGAGGCACGCTACGCGGCGAATTTGAATCCACGTTTCGCAACGCAGAGCTGTGAAGGGCAAAATTTGCTGGCGGAGCGGGAGCTCTCGTGGCGTCGACGCAACGCGGAGCTGTGAAGGCACCCTAATATGGCCGCGAGAGGCACGCTTGCGGCGAATTTGAATCCATGTCTCAATCGTTCATTGCTAAAAAATAAAGTTCGTGTCAACTGCCCACAAAAATATAACTATCACCGTGAGTTTATGCAGTTTCCTGGTGGTGAAAATGTACGTAATCACAAAATCGGTACGCTAATTCACGTTGAGAGAAGGGAAGAATAAGTGGGTAAGGAAACGCTGTTAACTTTCCCTAGCCTGAATTAAGTTTGAGGGCCCATAGATATCAACCATGTCTTTAAACTTCCGGCACCTATGTTTTAGAGAATTAAGAATGATTCCTGCGCAGCTCATAAAGAAGAGCACTCGTTGACAGACTCGTTGACTCGTTACCAGACCACCTAGGCACACTTGGGGACGGGTCAGATCCGGTATTAGGACCATAGCAAGAATTTTTATCATACATATGATAAAAATTCTTGCTATGGTCCTGTATCCCCAACCGCTTATTTTCCCTCAGCTCCCAATCGTAGCCGGAGCTGCATCCGGGCACAAAACACCGAGATTTACCCTTGATATTTCGTAAATATCCTACTGGTGGAGAAATACTAAAAAAAACACCAAAATCGGTGAAATTCTCGGCTCACAGAGGATGATAACAGCCGATCACTCATAAGCCGCCTATGACAACAAGCCAAATGAAGGGGATGGTAGTGTCGGTCGCGCCACAAGTGGCAAAAGTTGGAGTTTGAATTAATGCGCGGGACCCGTGTTCAAAATATGACTGCTACCGCCACCTAGTGGGGCCTCCTTAGTAATGTAAACTCTATGAGTACACCGATAATTAAAATAAGTCGTCGTGAGTGTTACCTTTCCCGGTCAATATACGTATGCACCTTTAATATACGTGTTGACGAGGATGTCCTTCCTTCTTCCGCTAGAGGGAGAGGTAAGCTAGGAAGGGGAAAGGGGTACAGTAAACAGACCGAGTTCCCATTCCACCCAAGGCGACCGGTGCAATTTCCTTCCCGGAGTAAATAGTGTGGAAATAATAGGACATCCAAGTGGACGAGAGATGAGAGGAGGAGATGATTCAAATTCAGAGGGGAGAGTGAGGAGATAATATGTCATTATTAGAGTATTCCAATTCCTTAGACAATCTTTTCGTTTCCTGGCAGGCACCAGTAAAATAGCTCCGCGCAAACATAATTATTGCAGACCTCGTCATCAATCCGGAGATAGGTTTGATGCAACTATCCACATAATTATTCAATCATCTACCACTTTCACATTCATGCATATTTTCATTTTATATTCAATAAATATTCATCACATGATGTCTTCCCTTTCCCTTCTTCTCCTCCACTTATCCTATGACGATTGAGCGCATCCCAGACCATTATGACTTATGCTGTAGCTGATTGCATTTTTCCATTTTATTTGTAGTTTTCAGTGGACTAATTTTGCTCTTACGTACGCATTTCAACATCTCCACAGACAGCTCTTATCTACGCGAGTTTCCTACGTCAATGTGAACTCGACTGATACGTAGGAATCACAGATACGTATCCAGACGAGGAATTAGGAGTTACTAGAAAAATACTCATATCCATGAATGAAATATCCACCCGAACTATTAAACGGACAAAGAAGCTCGATGATGACGAGAAATGAAAGAGATGATACGACAAAATTCACGGCGATGCTCGGCTAAAATTTCCGAAATAGATACAGAGCTAGGCTATTACCATCCACAATTTAACCGTAGGATTACTGCACGAAAAGGGACGCTAGTAAGGATAGAGATGACGAAAAACGAGACGAGGCTTCAAAAACAGGAGAAAAACACAAGCATAGGGAAAATAGAAAGACACCTGGACGGTTTTATTAGGTCTCTCCGACAATCGAATAATATCATTGCAGTTCTCTCCATGGTTTCTCTGTTAGCTGCGTCAAGTTGTTTTTAAGATGACCTTTCGAGGCCTGTACAGACCACATCTACAGATCTGAGCGCCGACAGATGGAAATAGCCCTCAACATGAGAGAGAACCTCAAGGATGGTACATAGAGAGAGAGAAAGAGCCATTTCCATCTGTCAGCACTCAGACCTGATCTAAATATGTGGCCAGCATAGGCCACTAAACGCCGTCTCGAAAACAACTTGGCATCATTTGTAAAAACCCGGAAACCATGGAGATAACTGTAATCCAGCGCCGCGAAAGCCTCAAGTAGAAATATAACTGGTTGGAGCGTCGGCACATTATTTTTCCGCCACACAAAGAGACCTAAAGCAAGGAATTAGCTACAGAGGCGAGGAGAAAATGAAACCACTGAGATTAACAGAAGTGATGTGAGTCCTTTACTGCAGAGTTTGAGACGGAGAAGAAAGAGCAGAGACGACGAGGAGTGAACGGAAGTTGTCTTCTGAGTAGGAGGTGAGGAGGGAGGAAATCAGCCAGGGGGCGAGAGAGGGTTGCCTCGCGGAGTAATGCGAAAATTAGCTGGCGGCGCGAGATTGGGGATTTTATGAAGTAGCCACGGAGGATGCAAGGGGAAATAATAATGGAAGGGAGAGACAGAAGATTAAGGGCTTTCATCGTGGGTGTTACAGGAAACGAGTGAGACGTAAAAGAGAGAGGTGGGGAGCTCACAATGGCGCGGTGAAGGCAAAGAGCGTGGGTGAAGAAGGGACGTTTCCTGTAATATAGGCGCGCCGACTAATAATTTTAAACATTTTAAAATAAACATTTTTTCGCACAAATAGAAGGACAATATCATTAGTGATAAATTACAACCAATTTAGTAACTTACATCATATACCAATAAAGTAATTAACAAGTGCACAAATTGTACCTTAAGATGCCAGAAGAGGGAGTGACCATTCGTCGTGATCCGAAATAAATATTGTAGAAATAACTATTCACTAGTCAATAGTACTCCGACTTATTTAACAAGCCGGTAGCATCATTACGCCCGTTTTTACCTCTTGCTGAATGCACGATTAACGGGGAATTTCTTTTATAAAATTATTAATTTTACCATAATGAGCTTCTTTGACACGAACCCTAAATTAAACACAGAATTCTACGCACAAATAAAGAAGATTCCATTAATTGTATCAGTAAACGAGAGAAGTCATGATAATGTCGTTCCTAAAAGAAGCAAAGTGATGAAAAGTAAATAAATGCGACCGTAGCTCGACAGTTCACGGAAAGTTGAGAAAGAACTTCTTTTGGAAATTTCTCAGAAATGAGCGAATGTACAATTATGTTGCGGAGGGCAGAGGAATTTAGAGACAACCTGTTAGCCAAAAACCAACTTTTAGCCACAGGAGTGAGTGACTGTGTTTACTATTGCCACCACTCGCATAGTTTACCGTAAAACGAATGGAAAACAATTGTAGCCACATCCAGAGTCATTTAATTTCTTCAGCCACATCAAAAGACATTTAATATTTTTTATTGACTCGTGCATACTACATAATGTGAACAAACGAGGATTCCTATTGTAAAGAGCTGGTAGATAAACCCTAAATTAATGTCACTGACGTTTATGATAAGAAGTGAGAAATGATAATATCTACCCTAGATACGAGCGGATTGAAAAAATAATAAGGGCTATGTTGTAATATTAGACGTGGAATGAAAGAAGTTTTGTTGATCCAAGTATGCGGGACTAACAAGGATTTCCTTATGGCAGCGTTTAAAGTGATAATGGAGGGATAAAAACTTTTTGGTGAAACTCAATCCAAGGCTGTAACAACATAGCACCATCAATTAATTCCTCCTAGCTCTGCGCCGTCTCTAAAGGCCTTTTTACAAGAGGCACGTCATCGCGCAGGTTAGCACTGAAAACATGTTGAAATTGCGAGAATACGAGCTCGGAATAAGAGCAGGGGCTAATTTGCCGCCTTGCATACACTCATTCTCGAAAGTGTTCTAGCAATACGCAGCTTTACACGACGCAATTTTGATTGCGCATTCGTCAGATACCGCATTGACATGCCCCGTGAAATAGAAAAGGTTGAGAGGCCGCAAGGAGCATAATTTCTCGACTGCTTTAAGTTAGACCATGGCACAAGAGAAGTTAGACATCGAAGGGAACAATACAAAGGATGCATTAATTTCGGATTCGGATAACAATAATAAAACGTCTTTATTGGGCGAGATTGGGACTAGAAAGTCCCATCTTCCATCTAACCCCTCGTCAAACATGAAATATATGCAGTTACATACATAATGAAGTTGCTCACGAAATTACATGCAGAGAAATTACATTAAGAGACGTAGAAGTTCCATTTTCAATCAACAAATAAAATTATAAGTTAAAAAAGTTACCATTTACCACGTGTAAAAAGATGTTAGCAAGCGTGGGATAAACCTAAGGATATTGACTGTCGTCCTTATTGGAAAAAACCCACTGCAGGTGCATGCGCCCCATATTTGTGTTCAGAATAACAATAATGGAATAATTCACAATAGAAATTAAATTATGCATTACTTACACATAGTTTGAACACTTAAAAATTTTTAATTTACCGCATAAGTTCATGATTAGAATTTTCCACTGGTATCAACCTCGGAGTTGGAAAATTATCAGCAAAATCGAATACAGACAATTATTTGTTCTTAGGTCACAAACTAGCATAATACAATGTAGTACTAAAATGTGTGATCACGTAGCTACCTTAAGGTGAATTCACCCATTGAAATCTATCCAACGATCTTGCTTCATTACAATTTCACTTCACACGCCGTCACAAGTTAAATAAATTGCTAACAAGCTTCTTTTTTGGGGCTAACGAAAATCAAACATATGAAAACAAACCCTTGATTTGATGAAAAAGTTACCCTTTATTTCTTATCGCACGAGACGAGCGCTCGAGTACATTTTTTCTCCTAACACCACGTTGGCGAGACCCGTAGGCGAGAATCTCCAAGAAGGAAAACCCAAGGGGTTCTGGAGGACAGGAGGAAGCACTGACTCAATTGAGCGGAAGCCGATATCCGATTGAAATCGGAGGCAAAAGGGTGTATTTTTTGCTGCTCCAACGCCTCAGTACACAGACAGGATGACTAAGTCCACAGATTCCCATCTAGAACACGAATGAAAATTATCTCGCCTTGAAATCCAACGGAACTCACGACGCTTGGCGGTCACAAAAATACGAGCCATCCCTTTCAATGCGAGTTTTTCTTAGATTCTTAGAGTGGGCATACTAGAAGAAGGTATCGTGAGGATGAGGAGGAAACGGGTTCATACAAGCTGTGTTCCGTAAAAACTTTATTTACATTAGGAAGCATCGCATCTTTACGATTCTCAATTAGCCAAGGGGAGAGTGGATGTTTACAGTGTGACTGAAAGAGCTGCTGGACAATGTAGTTTAGTGGTTACACCACTACTTGAACGAATGGGAACACTGCTGGTGGGAGCGACTTCCAACAGCATTTGTGCACATATTACGGTGTTAACCCCTCAAACGATCTCGTATATGTTTAACGTTGTGCATTCTCGGTAAAAATAAGTAACCCCGAGCCGAACACGTTTTCAGTAAAATCACTTTGTGAATTTTTTATCACGAATTTTTTTCCATGATCCACCATACACAATTTTTTAAATAATAAGGACAATTATTGCTTTAAATGTATAAATTATTCTTCGCAGTGACAAGAATTTACAAACGAGTTTAGGAAATTAACGAGATTAATGATTAACGATGACTTTAAAACGTGATAATGTAAATTAACGGATAACGATCGCAATTACCTAAATAAAAATAGCAGATAAAACCCAAAATATTTCTAGGAGACACAGCAGAGTGCAATGAAAATGGCTATTTTTAACTTTTTATCAAAATTATGCCAAGTATATCAGGTTTATCACTCTCATTAGCTCTAAGGACAGCTGTGTGGCTTTGCAAACAAAGAGTCCGCCATGGTTTATTAGGACGGTACATTACGTGGGCAAGTGGTGAAAGCCTAATGCTACGGGAATGAAAGCAAGACTAGACCATTCGTTGTGTGGCAGGAGAATAGGGAGAGCAATTGTGATCGGCCTGGTTTCCAACGAGGGAGGGCAGGAAAAATTAAGCGACATGGATGGAATGATGGGAGGAGGAAGGGGGTTGACAAAGGAGCTCCGCTTGTATTGCGAGCCGAGATGCACGTCAATCACGCCCATTTCCCTCGCCTAGGGCACGCGACGGATTTGGTTGGGTCGCGTGCGAAAATAATTGGCAATGAGGAATAAAGACCCTACCCCCTTTTGTGCGATTCTCATAATTTCCCCCAAAACCTTCAATACATCACGCATTTCACGCCTCAATTGCCCACCAACGGCTCGTTTTCCGACGGGTAAACGACGAGTGAATTGAGCTAGAAAAGGCGTCATCCTATGTAGCATGCCGCGGTCCGTTCACTCGAGAGACCCAAAACTCCCCTGAAACCAGATGACGAATCCCAGCGGCACGGCCTCCTCTTACCCAAAGTAAACGGAGGTCACAAAGAGCTCTATTCAAATGAGAACAAATGAAGAAATATTGCTATTGAGTCAGTTCAAAGTGTCTGACCCTCGCAAAACCCCGAGAAAGCCCCTAAAATAGTATTATATTTCATTTTGAGGAAAATCATCACATCAATTTTGTTTTCTCACCACTAAAAAGATAGC
The DNA here is from genome assembly GCF_921293095.1 of Ischnura elegans. Taxonomy (NCBI): domain Eukaryota; kingdom Metazoa; phylum Arthropoda; class Insecta; order Odonata; family Coenagrionidae; genus Ischnura; species Ischnura elegans. Next base: position 82,467,942 of record NC_060250.1, read on the forward strand.
ATTAACTGTTGTGAATCATTTAAAAGTCAGTGTAGATAGAAGAAAGGTGAAATTGTAATGAGGGTCACAATAAAGGGGAGAGGGTTGTGATTCTAGATTAGAAAGTGTCGCTCTTCCATCATTACCCTACAAAATGGCACGATATAAATAGGAGACGACTTGATAAAAAATAAATATTATTATGATGAATTTAACAATGCGTTTGAGGAAACTTCAGGGTATCAATGAAACATGTAGCAATGAACCAAACTAAACACAGCGTTTCAGACAAATGATCATTTTGGTTGCCAAAATGCAAAGACATTTACACTATGGTGGAGGCCAAGATATAGAGAACTATGCTTCGATTAGCAATCTAATATTACACTTATACCTCACATGAAGATTTGGCATAGCCGTTGAAATTAGTTGTACGTATCAATTACAAAGTAGGCATCAGAAGTAAGTCATACATTATAATTATCATAAAGACCTATGTTTAATGTTGATTTAGTGTCCTTCTTTCTTCTCTGTACACTAGCTTCAACATGAAATACAATAACTACTGCTATCTTTGTAGTAGTGTGGAAAAAATCCAATTCATTGCTAAATAGCCGTAATGAAGGTGCATAAATATATCGAAACGTTGGCAAAAATTTATTAGCACTTACAATTCTTCATGACCTATACTCCAAGACAGTAAATCAACATTTTACCATCATAGAGGTCAGGAGTAAGAAAAATAACTCAATTATTATTAACAGAAGTAAAAAATCGAAAGCTTACAAGGAATGACAGGTACAATACGGAAAACAGAAGAGCATTATGAAACGAAAAGCACAATATATATATTTTCTGGCTAACACCAGCAAAACAATTTCGTAGACGCTTGCACTTCCTGAGAAATGTTATTGAGGCGGGAGAGGGGTGGGGAAACAGGCCAATGATGGCGTCAAGTCGTACCAAGACCGAGGGGACTCACGTCACTTGAGCCGAGTGACGAGGAAATGAGGAAAAAAATGGAGATAACTAAGATGACTTTTAAAAATGAACAAAAAAATGAAGAGAAAAAAGTAGCCAACTTCTTCACGCACTACATGTCCTCCACAAGTCAGAAAAGAACGATGAAGTTATCAGGAGAGAGGCTCACTCATTAGGAAGGCAGGAAATTGAAAACTTTAGCTCATCTCGTCACGACTCAGCGAGATTAATGTCTCAAGTTCAACTTCAGCATCTTTATCGGTTGAGGACGAACTAATCGGGAACCAAACAGACCGTAATGTCTTGGAAAGATGTCAGACACGCCAAAAAAATCATTAAGGTCCCCATAACAAAAAATAAATACTAGCGTGAGCAAGAAAAGGCGAGTAAAACATGGATATGAAAGCGCTGTGAGGAATGAATAATAATTTATGTAATACGATGAAGTAAACAGAAAAAGGAAAGGTAGAAACTCCAACTAATCCATTTATCCATGAAATCTTGATCACTGTCGCTGAAAACTTTATGACTCACCATCAAATTCAGTTGCACTGGAGTTGGAGAGGAGAAAATTGAATTCGGTATATCTCCGTATTGAACAAAGATCAATGGTCTTTCATCAAAGGATATATCTTATCTCCGGAAACGAACATCATGCGGAGGAACAATGCAAAACAGATTTATATCGACATAAAAATTGCATGTTTCCAAAAATAATATAAAAACCATATGATTAAAAATCGTGTGCTCGGAAAATTCCTTTCTCATGAATTGTACCAATCACGAAGGCAATCAATGCGTTGCGCGCAGCATTTTAATTGATAATTCTACGGAAATTGCAAATATTAAAAATTGAAGACACCTTTCTGAGTCTAAAGACCCAATACAAGCTTACTCAATCCAGGCCGTAGAGGAATTTTTTTTACCCGAGGAAAATATTGAGGTTATTTTTAAGCCCGAGGGACAAAGAAAAGAGAAAAATATATACTGCACTTATAATACGTAAAATTTTACGTGAAATCACAAGGTGACAAGACAGACATACAGGAAGAGAAATATTCACTACAATGATGCAATTTTTGGTGCATACACGCCGACGATAGAGCGAGTAGTAATGGACAAATCAGCCAATTCCTTGAGCCTCAAAAAGCATTGGATTCTTCACCTCGCTCATCCGAGTGGCTTGGACGGGTAAAGAAACGAGAAGGAAAAAAAAACCTCGCCGGCGACGACAGACTTCGTTTGTGTTACGTGCGAATGACGTTTTCCAAACTATTCTTCCATAGACAGGCCGAGACCGCATCCCGAGGGAAATCACCCGAGAAATCCTCCCAGCAACGTTCATCCCCCTCCCCTATTGCCCTCCATCCAGAAATTTCCACCGACAACTCGGGCGCTGAGCAGTACACTTCTCTTCCCTCCAGCCTTGACGACAGCCTCTGGCGGAGTTGGGGGTGGGGATCGAGGAAGAAAAAGCGACAGCAGAAGGCAAGAAGAAGTAAGGAAGCGGAAAACGAGCGTCACTGTGTGAGGGAGGGGAGTGACTCATCGGCGACTCCGATCATCCTCAAGAAGGGGACTCTCGGCGAAAGAGGGAGCTGTGAATGCTAACAAGATCAAGGGGTTGGAGGAAGAGTTCTCGGGTTTCCATCCGGGTCCAAGGGTTTTTCAGCACCGACGTTTCGAAGGCTAAGTCTGCTATCCTATTCAGGGGAAATTCTTTATTCACCCAGAAGACGACGGCATACTTAGCCTTCGAAACGTCGGTACTGAAAAACCCTTGGACCGACCCGGATGAAAACCCGAGAACTCTTCCTCCAGTCTATTCGCCGCGAAAACCTTAGATCCTTCAAAGATCAAGGGAACTTACATGAGAGGGCCCCAGTCCGTCTCGTTGAACTTTACTACATTCAGGCTACTCGGGTTTTACACCACGTTATCAGTCATATTGGCCGACGTTTCGCACAACGACTTGTTTTCCATTATCAAGACGTGTCACTGTCTCTATGTGGGATTTGAAATATTTTCTAGATCTACATAATACCCTGCGAGCCACCTCTAGGGTGTTTGGCAGGGTAATTTTTTTGGAAGGAGGCGGATCTCAAAGGCTTCCTTGATTATGCGGTACGAGTATCGTTGTGAGCGGCAAAGAATTTTTACATCTCGCCATCTATTGGCATGATCTTCATTACAGTTGCGCTAATCTAAAATGCTTTCGGTACTCTTTGATATACTTTGTATGTTGCCACTTATTCAAAAATGTCTACATCGCGACGATGAGTTCAGAGTGATCTATTTATTCTCAAAAATAGCAATAATACGGTATTCGCAATCGCGAGGAATAGTACAGAACAGTTACGACTTTGATAGATCACATAGTCACGGATATAAATTTCGAACCTAATCATGGCTTATTTCCAAGCGAGGGGTGAGGCGACTTCTGCTAACACATGGCGCGGTGGGTGACAGAACATTTATTGGCGGATTGGAGAGTCCTCTACTTTAACATTCACGAATAAAATACACGCCGACCAGTGAAAAAAAACTAATTCAATGGGGCCCAGCGTGATTACGGGAAAACGGTGGTTTAGTTGTTTATAAGGTCGACTCTCAATCGTAGGATCAAATCCTAATGCTTCCAAAATTTTTGAATTCTAGGAAAAATATCGATATATAGTATTTTGTTATCCAACGACAACCTTCTTTAACTGCATCCCTATAGTATTTTTTATTTGACGTCTTTCTTAATCGAATGCAATTGCTTCGAAAAAGTACCATATTGCCTTTTTGTTAAAAGGGATATCTGAATAAAATCAATTGAGCTTCGGAACGACATCATCCCAACCATTTTTCCAGGCAAAAAAAAACACTTAAAGAAGTATTGTTTAAGCAACTGCCTTTAATAAATTCTTTTAGAATGTAAAATTTATAACGCGGTCATCAAGAAATTGACACGTATATTTATTGTTCCTTACATAATTTGTAAGAACTCGTGAAGTCGTTAGTATTCTAAGAGGAATAGGCAATTGCGCTTAACAATTGGGTCAATTCATATCATCCACGTAGGGAAGACAATTTTTCTTCGTCGATTCAAAATTTTTAGTAGCACTTTAGTCGGCGTACATAAGCACATCAAATGCGAATGCATGAGTGTACAAAGCCAACGATGTTGACACTTACGGAATAAAATGTTCCAGACTAAGAGGTAGACATCAAGTTACGTGGAAGTAGGTTAGCTTAGCTTTTAGTCGGTATACAAAAGGGGAGAAAAGGAATCATAAAAGATGGGTGAATGGTTATACAAGAGGGGGAGGGGAGGTTAAAATATCACGTACACACAATATGGGACTCAACAGCTGCGGATTGATGCAACAGGAAATGCTCATGGCCCCTCGCTTAAACATACCGAAGTCACTCGGCCTCGATGACCGCTGCCACTCCATTAAGAGGCATGAGACGTCATAAGGAAAGGAATATAAAAATAAATACTTGCATCTTTATCATCAAAAGCGAAGGAAGAGTCACAACAATGAAGGGCTGTACAACTGAGCGCAAAGAAAACATTGATATCATCTAAATCAAAAAATAATAAAGTATACTGTCACATATGGATCGCCGCCGTTAGGATGGAAACAACACAACATAAAAGCCTCAAAGATGACACAATCGGCTCTTCATTGACTTTACTATACACACCATGGAAAACGAACGCATGACCGAAGGGATGAAATAATGCTTAGACAACCAAGTTGCATAAATGAGGCTAATATTTATAATATGATTTTTGATTCATATTGGGTACGAGCAAATTATATACCGAGATAGTACTGAGAAGAAAGGGGACGTTAAATAGTGTGCCAAAGGGATGAATGCTGGTCGGCGGGTGAAAGGGAGGAAGAGAATAGAATTTATACACAGAATGAAAGGGATCAGCCCTTACAGCAACTTGAAGAAAAATAGTCCACGGTGGGAGCGGAGAAATCGAAATACGGTCGAATTAGTACGTATATTCTGTATGCTAGCTTTCCTTAACCGAAAGAATACTTTGGCAGAAAAATAAATCATCCTTCCTAAGTATCCTTGCTTCCGCACCGCAAAGCGCTACACTAAAGATCAGACTCTTCACTGACCTTTTCTTTAAACTCTTACAACTCTTTTCTTAACGATCCTCTCATCAGCTCCTTCCTGTTCATGAACACCTCCTTTGCTAACGCAATTCTCATCCTGATGTCCTTACTGACACAGACCATTAAATTGGACATTTAATTTTCTCCTCCCGCTATCTCGGGTACCATTGCATTGTCAACCGGTTTTCCACATCATTCAGGGATTTCATTTAGGGGAGGAGGGGAACGGCAAATATTTTACCACTGCATTGACATTTAATAATATACTTAATAATGACAAACATGTATAATAGAGGTTTCTGCAGGGGTATTGTGAAAAATTTTCGTGTCCCTATTAACTACCTGAATCATCCACACATAACGAAATCATGTATAATTATTTTTAATTATGCATGCAATCATAATTATGAACATTTTCCCCGACGAAACCGATTCCCGACGCAAATGAGAAAATAATTTGCCAGAACCACGGACGCATGACGAGTTCGATGACTCCTGAGAAACTTCAGGCAGCATTAAAAGCACTCGTTTCTTCACAGGGAATAAATTTACGATGCATGCGTGCGAACACTCAATCGGTAACACGGATATGGAATCGTTCAATGGTGAAAATTAAGGAAGGAAGAAAATGCGCGACCTTGCCCAGTTGAATGGGTTAATATGGGTAACGGAGCGAAAGGCAAACGTACAAAAATCGAGCGATAAATATGAATGAATCCTGTTCATCCGATTGTAAAGTAGCAGTTGCTACGCACACAAAAAAACACTGCGAGGCTATGGTGAAAACTGAAACAGTTTAAAAGATTTCGCTGAGTTCAAAGAAAAAAACTTCCTGAAACGTTTATAAGTGCCGTCTCATTTTATCTTTGAAAATTAAGATGTTACACGGTTTCCGGTGGTTATGAAAATGAAAGAAAATCATACCTCCATGGCTGCTATAGGAACCATGAGAGCGAAATCTCGAGGAGTATGCAAAAGTTAAATGTCATACGTAGAGATGTTTATTAAAACACGTAAAGACTCATTCAAAAACAAAGAAAGTAGCCTGAGTATGACGTTTATCTTTGTACATTACTGCTGCCTATTATAAGCGGCAAAACAATAGCTTCATTCAAAATGAATGAGAGAATGATTACTGTGGTCTAACGAAAAAAAACATTGTAAAAAATATTTCCCTTTTAGATCTCTATACAACAGACGTGCCATTACGATCTTGTCTAACGTGGACTGACCCTAACTCCACGAAAATACAATTTTATTATTGTATCAACGTCTGATTCGCAAACGAAAAGGCATCTCAGAAACGAAACTAGGGGAAAAATCGCTTGAATTAAGTCATTTCCAAACGATCTGGAATGTACCTTCATTCATATGAGAATAACACTTCGCCACAATAGGACAAGGACAATCGGCCTAACGACGAGCCAGCAACACTGAATTCTATGTTCTTCGCGCGTTCAAATCTCTTCCGAACTTCAAAGAGTAGATCTCGATATGTTGTGTAACTGCCTAACAGGCAACATACTGAGAGGAAAGCATCTGCATGGATTTTGTCATTAACCAACCCAGGTTTCAACAAACTATGTCATTTTCAAGCTGAAAATTAAGTCGTTCAATGATAAAAATCTCTGGACTATCCAAACGTTTTTCTATCATGTTGGAATCTCTTATTCCTGATTGATGGGCATCCCAGTTCGACCGTGAGTGCACATCATCGAGTTCCGCTCACACCAAGTTGGGCTCAAACGCGGTTCCCTAAATAATTGTCTCTGGCGCATTCACACCAAGCTAATAATAAAGGTTAAATGAGAAGAAAGCCAACGCAGTCTGCTTGTCTATTCCCAAGGTCAGATGGCTGAAATTTCGCGGTTGTAGTCCTGCCCAAAAGAATTGTCTCTGGCACTATTAGAAATACTGTTTTGTACTCAGTAATACCCAAAACAATACAGATACATACAAAATCGTGAATAAGATAGGGACTGGTTGGTATCGAGTAACTGCCAATATTGACCAAAGTTACGGAATACGGGGAAAAATAGCATCGATGAATGCTGGGATTGGTTTATTTTCCCGTGAACGAAAAAGTTTAATTATATGGAGATGAAAAAGAATAAGAATTCGGTATCTCAACCTTTAAATGCTTACTCGGCTATCTTTTTCAAGGATGCGATATCCGTGGTATCATATACTTGATCACTACTGCAGAGAAAAGCCAAAGAGACGCAACAACAGAAAATTCCCACCAACTTGTCACTACGGGGAAGAACTCTTTCGATAACTAAATTCATCACCCTATAATGAACTGCCTTTTCACCAATCCGAAATTGAGACAAAGAAGGTGATAACAAAAAAAATAGCCCAAGTCCAGCCCAGCACCCAATCGCGCGAAATAACCCGCAGATGTGGATGAGAGCTGCGATAATGCGATGGGAATGAACACACGAAGCATAAAAGGAAAAAAAATAGATGGATCCCCTCTCAACACGGACTAAAAATAGTGCGAAGATCCTCCGGAGGCTTTTGTCTCTCAAAAGAAGGATGCACGCTCGTCTGTAACGCTGGCTTTCGAAGGGAAAGGCCACCGTCATTAAAGTCGTTACCGTTTCAATTACGGCTATCGCACTCTCTCGATCTAGATGGGGCACTGGAGATGCGAGACAATAATGGGAAGCAGGAGGGAACTCTGAAGGAAGCGAAGAAAAAGGGATTCTATCGACACAAAGGAGAGAAATCGCTCGAAGGCCCAGCACTGCGGCTTCTCCTCGCCGTGCTTGCGAAAAAACGGAGGCAGCTATAGGCGAGAAAGAAAGCTAGATAAGAGTGAGAGATACGGGGGAGGAGAACAGACGCAGAAGAGAGGAGGGTGGTTCATAGAGGATAGATAAAAAATGCCATTATGTGCCAAACCTGGGTCGACAGAAATAAATAAATAAGGAAATAAGCAAGCTCTTTCATTATATTACATATCAAAGATTTCCACCGAAATAGGCGGGGAAACTGGAATCATCCATCGAAAATTTACGAAGTTGTTTCTGCGAAAAGGTTAGTCACACAGTTTCAAAAATTATCACCGCATATTTAAATGCGCGTAAGGAAGATGAACCAAAGAGAAAAAAAAAAACGGAAGAGAGGAAATTGGAGGTACTACTAAGTGTTAATATTTATCCCGTGTTCGCGATTGCATCCTTTCCTCCATTGAAACAATGTCGATAATAAACAAACAACCAGTACATAAATCAGATGGCCTGTGTTTATAAATTTAGGGGAACACATAAGAATTATCTGTTGCTAGCAACAGCGATGAGATGAAAATACCATAAAGTATGCTAATTTAACTGCCATTTTTTCCAGCTTTGATGATGATGATGATAATAATAACCCAGATAACTTAACTTAGTCGTTGCAAACCTAAGCCAATCCCAACAAAATAACTGAAAAGTTACTATTAAACATAATGAAATCATTTGCCTATTTCCACACTTCTTTATTTCTATCGAACCAGATTTCGGCACACAACGCCATTTTCAAGGAAAGTTTCCTAAAATGGCATTATGTGCCGAACTTGGGCTGCCAGAATTAACATGTGAGGAAATAAGCAAGTGCTTTCACTAAATTACAAATCAAAGATTTCCACCGAATTAGGCGGAGAAACTGGAATCTTTTATCGAAAATTAAAGAAGTCGTTCCAGCGAAAAGACTAGTCAGATAGTTCCAAAAATTATCCCCGGATATTTAAATGCTCATAAGGAAGATGAACCAAGGAGAGAAAAAAACGGAAGAGAGGAAGAGGTCTTCTGCCGTACCCCCTTCCATCATTATCACTACGCACGCTGCCTGGAGGGATCAGCGGGAGAGAGAGAGAAACACGAGGCGAAAGATGTTGGCGAGGACGATGACGTCAAGTCGACAAGAAAGGGTTCGCGTGCGTGTTGGGTCGCAGCTCTTTTATCTTCCATCCTCCCCACGAGGGTGTCAGCCTTTTCTGCGCCGCGTGAGAGCGCGCTTGCCATCTCGACGCCATCTACAAAGACGATAGCCAAGACGAGGACGACACTAAGGAATTACTAATGCATCAAGCACGTAGTAAATCGTTGCACTGGAATGGACCATTGTAAAAAAGTCGCATATCGATGGCTAAGTACACGTATCTCAAAATTTGACCGGTCTGAGTTAATACTGCTATTACTGTTAATAAAAAATAAAATTCAAGCAAAAAAACAACTCTTTGTTTGCAAATGTGTGCTTCTTTTTCAATTTTATGTATTTTTGGTTCTTAATTACAAATAAAATTATTTTCAATTAAAAGATAAATATTTTTTGCTTTCCTGAAAAGTAGCAATTTTTGAGATACGTGTTGTTAGAACTTATCCATCGATATGCTAATTGAAAAAGAAATGGTTTTGAGTTTTACACCCCACTTACACACAGATATCACTTGCAAATGCCAGGATTGCGATACAATAGTTGCTTTCCATTAATGGCATTTCAATCAGTGAGCCCATCAGGACGCTGCCACTGGGTTTCTACCAGTGTGATTAGCAAATTAAAATGAATATGGAAATCGGTATGTAAATAATTCATAAATTTTGATCGAATATTCAAAATTCGACCATTAAAATCCCTGCTGGAAAAAAACAGCTTTCAGGAAAGAAAATCTGTGCAGAATCGAGATTATTATTTTAGGAGAAAAATTAATACTACAAGTACTTAAACTTGCAATCCAACTCATCACCTACTCGAAGAGAAATTTATTTTCATTTAAAGTGAACATTTTTTTCTGGGAAGGTAATTTAACCCGATTAAAACCTTCACGTCTTCTCCCAACACTTGCTATATCCACAGCTGCCTCAATACAATAGTGGAAGGATTAAGCCTCGAAATGTCATTTCTGGATATTTCTACTCTATGATGCATAGAATAATTAAGTGCGGATGGACTGTACTCTTCAGGTTGCAGAATAATGAGGTCAAGATCAACCTTTTTTGTCGTTGGCCTGGGAGAAAGCTTTCGTTCGGGACAACCCTTTGATGGAGATTGGAACACATCAGCTCCCGAGCATAGAGATTCACACACGTCCGAGCGGGGAGAGCTCAAGAACAACTTTTTCCTCTCGGCCGTAAGGGCAAACGTGCTGTCGCCCAGAGGGGTAGCATAAAAAAAAAGAACGGACACTTTGCGTCCGGCGAGACCTCTTTTGCATGCACGATGAAGCGATTAAAAGGCAAACGGGAGCGCGGCAAATTGATTGGGATCGTGTTTCGCGCGTGACATCTAGCGTTGAGGCTGGAAGGAATGCTTCGAATTATGACGGATGGAGCCTAGTAGCCCCCAAGTCACGTCGCAGCCAATTACGGCACACTATCAACGTACTACACATCTTAATGTGGTAAAGCGACTCATTACTCAAACCAAGTGAACTGAATGATCTCAAACCCAGTAGTCAGCGACTTTTACATGGTGGCGGAACTCAAGTTCAAATTAGCATCTACACGCACAATATTTTTTCCCACTACGTGAGGTATATTAAGGACGGAAAAAATGAAGGAGTAGTTCCCGAAGGAAGACCAAGAGATAAGCGATTGAACGCATTAACACGGGTAAAAGGAAAAAATACCATCAGGGAGCTGAAGGAAATAGCTCAGGAGAGAGAAATCTACATCTTCGAGGAGCCGAGCAAGACACCACCAGGGTGCGGGGCAAGGGGTGATATCAATCCAGGCATGCAGCATCAATCCATAAATACATCCTTCTACATGTTCGCAAGTAAGATTTTTAATAAACTAGAGTCGTACCCTAGAGTCATGGGAGTCTAAATTTCTGCTAACAACGACGAAAAGAAGAATCAAATCCTATGCCTTAAAAACTCTATTAAGAAGACTTTTTTACGAAGAGATAACATTGGTTGTTCCGATGCTACGATAACTACGATTGTTCACCTGTTGGAGTAGGATCTCCTGAGCAAGAGCCCAGCCGAATCAAGACACTTGAAAAGCTTATAAAAAAAGAGGATCTGATAGACCTCAAAAGATTTTTTAAAAGAATTTTATCAATTCATTTTCTTGATATTTATCCAAGACTGTGGCCAAAGCTTTCAGAAGAAGGTAATTACTAATTATACCGTCCTTTACGAAGGGAAACATTTGACTGTTCCAATGATATCAAACGATACACTGAATAATACTTGTTGATTACAGAGAATATTCCCCCGAATTAGCCGTTTTATCTTACAGCCTTCCTCTCCATGTATGTGGAAAGGGTGACATTTTCACGGAGCAAATAAATCCGCGTTGGCAGCCTACCGAGGCTCCGCCCAGAAAAAAATCCAGTCGCCCGCACTTACGCCACTCGGCGAGAATTTTCGCATCGGTCGACCACAGCATGAAACCGAATCGCCTAGAATCAGAGCCATCCTTTCACGCACGAATACAGCAACGAACGGAGGGATGCGAGGGGTGGGACGTGGAGAAGACTCGCGATGTCGAAACCCGAGGAATGAAAAGGGAGGTGCTCTTGGGCGAGATGCTCTGAGAACAGAAGACGCATAGAGGTTGATGCTTCGTTCAATGAATAACCCATCGTATTATTTGAATTGGAGTTCAAATTAATTGTTCTACAACATAAAAAACCGTTCTGAAAAAAACTGATGATTAGCTATTGGGTTTTTTTGTCTCACAGGGTAAAAAAGAAATTTTAAATATATATTCGTTACATACTTAACTTCTTAATTCACTTTCACTTAACTATCAAGCACGGTGATACCGCCGCAAATGACAATTATGTCAACACTAGGGGAAAGAGATATTCATTTTACTCACACACAAGCGAAGGACGGAGGAAGTCTGTATTCATCCAAGCTTACCTGAAAAAGATAAAGAAAAATTACTATTACTGGATGATCGCAGGCTTAATCATTAAACAATTATTAAAGACTCAAAACTAATTATACAAAAAAGAACTAACTTTCCCGTAACATGATACACATTTATAACTTAATCATAGCATCATAAAGTCTTTCAATCCGTTAAGAATACCGTTACCTTGCCATTTGAATGCCAAACAAAGAAAAGAAGAAGATTATAAAAAACGGAAAGGAAACACTTTTTGATAAACCATCCTTTCTTCACTCGAAATAACCGTTCATTAACATCATATCTCCCATTGATTACTATGATGACTTAAATATGAATGATCGTAAATTCCGGATAGGTTGCTTTTCACCATTTGACATTATTCAACCATTTAAGTTGGCTATTAAAATTAATTCGTTTAAAAACTGTTTACACCTCCTTCAACGGCCGTTTTGCATTTCAAGAAGATAAGGGCGAAGATAAAGGAATCAATATGCACTCAATATGCCATATCTACCTTAAGATCCCCCGGGATTGAAAATTTATGTCACATAACCAGGAAAAATGAAAGCTACCGAGTCTTGTCCGTGACTTCATAAATTCCGAACGGATCTAATCATAGCAAGTCTAGCCCGCAGGATTATGAGCTTTATTTTTTTTTGCTAAGATGGCATTCACTAGTGGTCCCTTTCACTTCCTCCTGAGACCGCGGAGAGACCTCAATCGCGGAGCGTTGTCTATTCAACAGACTACACCCCCACTCCCGGGAGCAACAGCTCGTGACTAAGGAGCTGAGGAATCCGACTGGGGAAGACCGCACGGCAGGGGGTTCGAAGAGACAGTCGATACGTTATTTGCCATTAGATCACCCGAAGCCCATTAGGGAGGAGATAAAGAAGAGAGGGGCTGGAGGCGGCTACCCTGGGGAGTGGCAATGATAATGAAGCCCAAGAAACCTTATCGGTTGTCATCGGCTCGCAGGCTTCATAAATAGTCGCGTCAACAGTCCTTAATAATGGGTTGCTGGGTAAGGTGATATGATAAAAACGCGAGAATCCGAAGTAAATGACGGTGATACCGGGCTAAAGCAGCCTTTCATTAACTACAGTCCCAAAGTCAAGTTACGGCCACGATGATAAACTTGAGATCTGCACACAAACGCCGCGAATTAATGCATGATGAAACAACCTATTATATAATGCTAAATCTAAATTAGGAAGCACAACTAAATTAAGTGAATTTAATAAAAATCGAAAAATCGATTACGACCGACATTTTTCCATCACTAGCAGCGACAACTCCACTTCGTAATTATTATAAGGCATATCTAGAGGACTTTGGGTCGCACGTGAGCGATGCCCCCCCTTTAGTTTTGAAGAAGCAATACGTCAAGAAAAAAGAAAAGAATTACGCATAAACAAAATCAAAGGTCGATGGAGAGATGCGTTCCCGTAGTTCAAAAACTGCAACAACATGGCCGTGCATACAGATCGCCGCGGTGGAAATGGACGGAATAGAAAGGAGCAACGTACGCTGCAGGCGGAGGCGGGGGTGGGTGGTGCAGAGGACGCACTCAACGGGCGATTTATTTGCACGGGCGGAGAGAAGGGGCCGGACGCAAAATGCTCCGGTGAGAAAGCGGCTACAAACGCGATTCAACCTTTCCCTTCGCGGAATATGTATGCAGGTGGGCACAGCGCGTGCACCGGAACCTTCGAAAAAGAAATGAGTAAAAACCGAAATCGCTCGTAATTTCTCCTCGGGGAGAGAAAGAGGCCAAATGCAAATGCGTGCGAGCGAGGTGCCCTTCCAAAGAGGATGGGGGTGTACACACCAGGATGAATGAATGGTTCGCAGTCAAATGGAACATTTGACAGCTACCCGCTGCACGGCCAGGGAAGGGGGCGAGGGAGAGAGAGAGAGCCAACTGTACGAGGAGGATTTCAGGATGCAAATGATTTAGAATCCGCGCTCCCGTAGTGATATTTCACCCATTAGGTTATATAACGTACGCAACAGAAGTACTGACGGAGTATGCGTAGAAACAAAAATCCAAGGGAAATTTTTAAACCTACTGAATTAAATACTTGCAATTTTCCAAGATTAACAATTCATTACGACCAAGGTTTCAATGTTACAGCATCGTCTTCATGATGAGTCTTCACCTTGAAGATGATGTAGGGGAAAATTGCAAGTATTAGTTTCAATTTGAAAAAATTCCAATCCATCACGCTTGAATTTTCGCATTAAAATTTTAAACCGATAATTTTATTCAATAAAAATATCGGTTTAAAAATTTAAAAAAATACATTTAATCCGTAAAACAACGGCTCAAAACCACTTTTTTGTGGGTTAAAATTGGTGAACAATAAGTCTCTGGGATCATCTAATGATAATTACACAGGCCAAGCTAGATCGTACGAGGCCATAATGTATTACCTGCCTCTCTTTCCTACGTTGCCCAAACGGGGATAACGGTGGAGGATATATAAGGCCGTTAAATTTCCGATGAAATATTAACGATGAGTTAGCAGATACGCGGCACTAGAATGCAAACATTATTGCCTCAATACCTTTGCACTTACGTGCTGAAGCCCCATGCAACTACCCACCCTAGGCAAAAAAAGGACGGGAAAAGAGCCTATACCTGCACAAACAGGTGACCAGTGAGCGCGAAGTTTTCTTCCTTCTTGCCGACCGATGATAGTAAATACATTATATTTTAATGAAACATGCATATAAAATTTTGAATATAACCGTGAAATTAAAAAGATGCATATAAATTTAAGAAATATACATTAAATAGTACCAAAAAGAGCAATTAAAGTTATTACACTACTTATAAAATTAAACAATACATATACAAATTTCAAGAAAATACATTTTAATGTACCTAAAACAGCAAATAAAGCTGATAAACTACATGACCGATAAAAGCAAGTAATTCAGTTATAGTGTTCATAAAAGATTATTTCTACCCTTTTCAAAGGAAAGCGTTACAACATTAACTGAGAAAATTTAGTCTCAGGCGTTTTTTAACTCGAGCTAATACGAGTATGAAAGAAGGGGATGGCATAGGAGAGCAGATTCCAACATCTTTTCTGTCAAGGAGCCAAGGTGCTGCGAATAACCCAGCTGAGGTGTTTCACGACAGTGCCAAGTAAGACACGTAATTAAAGCAGACTTCGGGAAAATGCCAATATTTTGCAGGCCTAATATTTGGGTCCGATGCTTTTGGCACGACTTCGCGACTGAGCGGCTAATTTTCTTTCCTTTTTTTACAAAAAAATTTCTTTCTAAATCGCAGAGCGGCGTCAAGCGGTCAGTGACTGCTAATCCTTATCAATTGTGAGCAGGGAATATATCGTTATAAAGTAAACCATTTACTAAACAAAAAGGCAAAAAGAAAATTAATCCCCCAACATAAATGATTGATTTTCAATTTTCAATTTATTTTCTTATCTTGAGGGAGGAGGAAATTCTTGAAAGAAATCTTTGTTTTCATTCAATAACATTCAAAGGCGGGATGGCTCCATGTAAAGTGAACCAAATGTAGTTGATTTCGGTACGACGAAAGGTTTTATGGGCAACTCTAGAGAGTCATGATAACAGGGTAGGAGCAGCAACAAAATTCATTTGACTAGCATACTTTGGGAATCATCATCATCAGTCAACAATCCTAAGATTGGTTTGACGCAGCTCTCATTTCTCTCTCCTATCCGCTAATCTCTTCATAGCTACATATTTATTCTCTTTTACATCCTTTATAACCTGTCCTATATAACTCATTCGGGGCCGTCCCTTGCCCTTTTTCCCTTCCACTTGTCCTTCAACGATTGTCTTCATCAGACCATCGTGCCTCAAAATGTGGCCAACTAAGTTGTCCCTTCTTCTGCTTAATGTTTTTAGGAGGCTTCTCTTTTCTCCCACTCTCTTTAGCACTTCCTGGTTACTCACACGGTCAATCCATTTTATCTTCATCATTCTTCGGTAGCACCACATTTCGAATGCTTCCACTCTTGACTTCTCTGCTGCTGTCAACGTCCAAGCCTCGCTTCCATAGAGAAACATACTCCATATGTAGCATCTGATGAATTGTTTCCTTAATTCTATGCTGGTATTTTCAGCAGGTGAAATAAAAGGGCTGTTCACGTTGGTAGGTTCAGCCATCGAAACATTCCGTTAAACATGCAGTCATCAAATTTATTTAGCAGCCTCGTAAAATGCACTGAAAGACGAAAGTGACAGAACTAGCGCTCACGCGCTGTGTTGCGTAGTTACATACACCAATACTGAGATTAACTGAGAGAAATTACTTCAGGTATGCCAATATTCCAACTATGCTATCCGAATTACTGGTATGATATTAACTAATAATACCCATGAGCGGCAATTGGGAGATTCCGGTTTGCACTCCAGACAAGCAACAAGATTTTTTCGAAGTGATTCGCATCTTCATGCATGCATATATTTGGCAGAATACAATTATTATCTACTTGCTACTGGCTATATTACACTCACAAATAATAAGTTTAACGTAGACCAAGTT
Organism: Ischnura elegans; assembly: GCF_921293095.1. NCBI lineage: Eukaryota > Metazoa > Arthropoda > Insecta > Odonata > Coenagrionidae > Ischnura > Ischnura elegans. The sequence continues at coordinate 82,484,426 of NC_060250.1, forward strand.
TAAGATTTTTATTATTGCTAATCACTTCCATGCTTTTTTCGATAAAGTAATCAATAACATTCTCAATGTAGTAAATGCATGAGAACTTGAACCAGCAATACCTACAGTGTACTCTCATAAATTTCGTACATTTTGAGCATCAAAAAGGTTCTCTATTCAGTTGTTGAAAAGAAGGTTACCAGCCCAGCATGAAACTATGCCCAAGGATACGTAGGAAATCCAATATAAGGAAGCACAAGAATTATTTCCGGCAATTCACAACAAATAATACCAAAATTTTAGGATAGATTTCAAATAAGGATGAATGAGGACAATTTGAATGCGAGTAAGGTTCAACGAGATTAGATATATTCCTGAATACCACGAGAGAAATCGCATTAAACACATTAGGGATCGTAATTAGTGTGTATGCTGGGGAAGAAGACGTAGATACGATATCCGATCAATGAGAAGAGTTTCGAGAAGCCCGGTGACGAGGTTAATATACCGCTAGGTAACATACCTAATTAGCTATTAAACACGAGCAGCAGAAAAGCGTGCTCCAGGGCACAAATTGAAACAACTCGTAGACCGCTATCTAAGCGGTAGCGAATCCTCCAGACGGAAATCCTACCTAACCTCAGACGCCTTGTTCTTCCATCCTCTGCAGACGAGCTTACTATTAACTTCTCTATCAATTATGCAAATGCAAAGAGCAACACATTTCTCGAGAGCTGTCCACGATTAAAAAAACTGAACTGTAAAACTTAACATCATTGCCAGCACCCATGACACCATCATCTTGTTTATACATTTTATTCTGATTTGGACGTTGATAAGTTTCGAAACTGTTCAAACAATAAATAGACGAGTAAGAAACATTTTGCAATCTCTTATCAGATAATGAGAAGGTTGTTCGCACGAACTTCAGCTGAGGCATGAACTACACTTCAGAAAAAATGGAGAAGAAGAAATAGCATTACAAGAACGAACAAGAAAAACGGGAGTAATGGAAAGGAGATGTTGGGCGTAAGATTATGTGAGAATAAAGGTGAAGCCAAATAAAAATGATGAAAACCGCCATGTGACAAAAAAGGACGAGAGAGGCATCAGGGGCTGAACGATAGAAATGGGAAGAATTTCAAATGCACACGGCATTTTTGTTGTGAAGTGACTTTGATTTATAAATATATGCTCAGCAGAGAAGCTAGGAGATAAAATCGTAACCATATAGAAAAAATATAGCTGCATGCAAAATTAACAGGAGTTTTATTCATCCACTGAAAAGAAAAGTAAAACTATGCCAAGCATTGAAAAATAAACGCATTAGCCAAATCAAAGATGGCATAGGAAAACTTTAATTTACAGATGAACGTATTAACACCTGCTGCTCAGCATGAGTCGCATAGGAAACTCGGGGAGGAGCAATGAGAAAAGCAAGACGCGACAATCTTGCGGAGGGATCTTTCCTCATTTGCATTCCGCGCTCACCTTCTCCATGGCCGTAGTACGTCCCGAAATAACCCTTCCAACCTTCCCATCACAACCACCCACTGGCCGCCTGCACACTCGCCGTCCAGACCCACCATTCGACATTCGTACAACATAAATTTATATAGCACTAGCTGCAAAGCCAGTACACAGGGTGTTTAAGGAGGAACCCGCAATACTTCAGGAGGTGGTTGGGGAGGCATCTGTTGACCATACATATGGGGTCGCAACTCCTAAGTTACTAGGCTATGGCAACGTAACGTTATTTTGGATCCACTTTGCAGTTACCATAGAAACGGTTTTTCTTGGGTATCCAGCATTTTCGGTATTTTGTTTAATACTTTGGATTTTTAAGGACATTGAATAATTACGGTTGGACGAAAGTGTGCGATTATAATTGTCAAAAACAATTTATATTCGAGCTTAATTAAACGAGACCTTCGAGCGAATATCAACAATACCGTCTCGCAATACAGCGCAATCTAATCTAATTTTGAGATATTCTTCCAATTAAGAAAATTATGAAAAATAAATAACTTAAGCATCCATTCCTACCCTTTTTTTATGGAGACTTGGGGCCGAGAAGGATCTGTAAACCTTGATCACAAAATGACCTGTCGAGCATTTTCTTCCTTTCGAAGAAGAAGAATCTCAGTAAGTAGTATATTAGAAACTATAAAATGGATTAAAAAATAGATAAAGATCACTATTTTAACAGTAAATTCGTTACATCTTCCTCCTCCAGAATACTATTTTCTCACTGCAAAGAGGGATAATAATTTTCCTTAAGTTTTCCTCTTTCAAGCTTCACAAAAAAGACAGAGACCTGAGCGTATTATTATTTGATTAAAGCACATGGAGGTAATTTCATGATATGGCTTTAGAACTTCCGCCTCTGAGTCACAATTACTTAGTACGTCAGTTCAGTTTAAAGTATTTTTTTTTCTATAAGACATTAATAAAGATGCCGATAAAAAAAAATTGAAACTAGATTGTCATGGCGGAGAGTATTTTCTCCACTTAACCGTTGAGGCTAGGTGAACATGATGCAACGAACATGACCGCTTTATTGATTTGATCCGGGTGCATGATCACGAGAAACGGCGCAAAAGCAGTAATGATCGCTCTGTTGCGCGATGAATCAGACTCTCGATATTTCCACTTGTACCAACAATAAGAGGAAAAAATAAAGATACTTGTCCCTCCTATTTTTGAGAAAGTATTCTCACAGAGCTGCATGTGACGTACAAGATAAATGAAAAAAAAAACGAATATATGAGGATCTGATTTGAAGTCCTAAATGTAAGTTAAGGTATGGAATGCAAATTCAAGACAAAATATTTCTACTGACGTAAACTTGGTAGCTTTTGATTCAGGAATATCATTCATTAAGAGAGTTCCACGGGAAAAAAAGTTCGTAAAGGTATAAAAAACAATAGGAATATGTAACTAGGGAGAAAAAAGTCATCTCTATTGAAAAAATCTTTCCAAATGACAGAAAGAACTTCCTATTTTAATAAACTTACACTTTTTACGTATGTTGAAAAGTATATCATAACAAATTTTTGCGGTCTTTTTTTCCTTTGAACCATGCATTGCGTGACTGCACTGGTGTGACTGCGGCAACGGATTTTAATTTCTGATTTAAATTATTTGCAATAATAATCGTTGGAAGTTATTTAACCAATGTCAAACTTAATTCGATTTCATCCTTAAATCATTGAAGCTATTTTTTCCTTTTTTCTCGCACAACAAGGTGTTTGGTGCTACCTACTCCTTTAACATAGTTATTTGGAGTTTTTTTGTGTTCAAATATGGTGAATGAAGAAGAATGAATATTAGAAAAATATATAAAAAAATAAAAGAAGGTATGATTCCAACAAAATAAATAACAACAATGCTTTAGCAATCAAATGAATAAAAACCAGCTGGTACTCGACAATTATCACTACTCACGCGAACTCTTTCGCTCTTAAGTGCAAACTCATTGATCGACGAATAAAACCCGCTGTTTTTGGAAAAAAAATATTTCAATTTACCGTTAGCTCTAAAGCTTTAAAAGCATCAAGGTACTTATCCTGTCGCCACAAAGTCTCGGAACCACATTCACTGAGCCCCTAATGAGACATTTCCATCTTAAGCAGTTTAGCACACACAAAGGAGTACTTCTTTTGTCTAGTTGACGTAATGACTCAATGTAAAAATGAGCACCGCTAAGGCCTTTCTCAAGTCGAGAGCTGTTGTCGAGTCGAGAGATTGCTCTCACCAGTTTCCTCTCGGCCAGAGAATGCAAACGGAGGAAAGGCAGACTCATAAAACTTTTTAAAGAAACGTCGGGTACAGTCAACTTTGGAAGATTATATACAAAGACTGACACTTCCGGGAAATTCTCTTTTGATTGACGTTGAAAGAGACAAGAGACAACTAGTGAATATTTGAATGGTGTCCAAGCAATTTTTCGACAACCAGATAAGTAGAGAAGCAAATTAAGAAAAAAAGAACGAACTAAGTTTAGGCTTAGACACTTTCAAACCCATTCAATTCACAAGGTGGAGGTAGACTGTTAACGATTTCAATCAAGGGTGAAATAATAAAAAAAAGTTTTCAAAAATAACTGAAGAAAAGTAAAAAAGTGAAAAGTCATGAAGAACAGATGAACAAATGAAAATATTTTCTATATTTAAGCCAACATTCAAGTAATATTTGAGTATTATAAATGGACCGTGGCATTAATTTAACAAATCACGGATGAAATCGAATAAAGTTAGACATTGCTTAATCCAATTACAATGATGATGATTAAAAAAAAATTAAAATCAGACATTAAAATCCGACACACCAATACAGCCTCAAACACACCAATCGCCGATCATTGCTTAGTGGGTTAGTTATTTTTTTAGGATAAAAGCCATAAAAATGTAACGATTATTTTCTCTCGCTATGAAATGTTAAAATATATGAATAATGCAGACAGCGGTTGATAATGGTTTATAACGTAGCCACTTAATTCGTAGTTCTTTTGAACGCCTTATTCCTCATTACCCAACGAACGATGGAAAAGTTGACGTACGATTTCGATCGAATAGTGATTCAATTCACGAGCACTTCAAAGTCTACCGCAAACCTCTTCTTAACATAGAAACATCTAGTCTCGTTCCATTAGCCACCGCTTACGAAGCCCTCGAAGCAAGAGAGATCCCGTGCGATGGAGCGACGCGCCAACACTACGAGAGAGTGCCAACAGGGGTTTAACAGTCCTTAACCAACTGTTAAGGACTTTTAAACGCCTGTTAACGACAAATCCGACGCGCAAAAATCGCTATCCTCTCTGAAGGACGAAGCACTGCGCACATTGGAAATCGAAAAAAAAATGGAAAGCGGTCAACGAGGTGAGACTGCTGTTCGCCGGGCGCGAAAAAATATACCGAGGACGAACAGATTAAAAGATTAATTTGCTTTGCGAGAACATTTTTAAAAATTAAAAGAGAATTCACGCTCTGAAATGTAGTTATAACCCGAAATTACGTGATAAGCAAGCATAAACATTACTCCCGCAAATGACTTTGGCTACGAATCACTTGAGTAAATGTAAAAACTCTCAAATACGTCATTGAAAAGTTATAGTTTCCGTAACTGAACAACACTAGCACTTATAAATGGAAAGTAATTCAGATTCAGACTCTCCGTATTTCAACGTATGAGTTCTTTCGTGTAAAAAAACGAAAGAAAATTAGTGACTTCAGATTTCCTGAATAATATACAAACTAAATGGAGTCACAAGTTTTAAATTGAAAAATGTCTACGAATATCGGTTGATAACAAACTCATCGAAGCAGGCAACCACATCGATGTTCCTTCGAGTTTTAAACAAATAAAAACCTCGTAAATAGAACGTTTCCAGTTCCACACATGATAATTTTTTACCGGAAGCATAAACGATCCTTTATAGTGCGATTATCAATATATCTGGGCGCCATAAGCCATATTTCGCAACTATGGTAACTACAGGCGAGCAGAATATGTTTGAAGGAAATAAAAACAACTAATGACATCTCGTTGCATAAACACACATGCCTTGATTGTAACACGTGACTAAAGACGAGTGGAAATAATTTTATGACTTTTGGTCGAGGATATTCAAAGTTCAGAAATTACACCTCCTTCCATTACTGACACTCAATTTCTAAATTAAGTTGTTCTCGAGCGCAATCAACCTATTCAGGTACTCCTAGAAACCTACTAACTCTTTCCTGTAAATTTCATACCCCGTTATTGATCGTTTTAAAAACGAGTGTATGTATTCAAACTCATGAGAATACTGATGGTTAGAAATGAACTATTAACCGCTTTGATAGCGAATTGAAAAGCTTGTAACAGGCCATTGAAACAAATAGAGAATCTCGTGAGTTTACTCCAGACAAAATAAGTTATAATGCGACGGGAAAAGACTTTAAAATAGTGATAAAAAAGAATGAATTCATTAAGGAGTAAGTTCTACGAGCTAAAAAAATTCTTGACGAGCAGCAAGACTAAGGATGGCGTGGACTTCATTATCACAAGGCAAGTAAAATGACTCTCATGAAAAAATTGAGGGTAAAACAATGTATTAGGCAGTACAAATGCAAGCATGAATTACACTCTCTCAGATATTCAACCCGAAAGGTTGGTTGGGATAGGTAAGAGTAGAACGAACTCACCCCATCTGAAGCCGTAGCGTAGGCGTGAAAAATTCGCACAGTGTATGGGAACCCAATGCCTTTCCCTGGGCTACCTCATACATCTAGGATTTTATTTGGGGGTGTCAGAAGGCTTCATTCGGAATATGAACACAGACCCCCTAAATCAGCAGCCCAACGATGTAGCGCAAGGCTTGCCGCAGAATTTCTTAAATTTAGTTATACGCAAATGTTGACAAAGGCCTACTCTAACCGCCTGGAAAACTTGAAGATGACTTTTTACCAAAAAGTACGTGACGAAAAATTATAAAACACAAAAACCGATTGAGCACGAGTGATGTGCCCTCTTAATTCTTCGTTTCTATATGAGGTACTATCGCGTAGCCATACCGTAAACCATCCATTTTCTTACAATATCAAAACATTGGTCAAGGCTTATTTAATACGATGCGTACTGCAGTGTTTAAAATACCTCACTTCTCTCTGTTCCGGCAAATATTCAAACCTGAACACTTTAATATGCATTCTTCTACCTAAGAAGATAGTTTCCAATTTAAAAAATAATTTTTTAAGGAATTTTTGTACTTTCTCAGGTATGATGTATATGTGATCCTTTTTGGCGTGATGCGAATGCGTGAAAGTAGCAACTTCAAAATTGTGGCTTTATTTTATCAAAAACATATGCAGATATTCTGAAAGCGCATAACTTATGCAAAATTATATTACCTATTAGAATAATAGTTGCCCGTAACGTGCGAACAAAAATAAATGAATAAGTTAAATTGGTCAAATAAGAGGAGTCGACAGTAAAAATGATAATTCTCGTTATCCGTCCTTAACCTGATTTCCCCGGTTCTCTCCCGACCGATATTGATCCGTTTTCGTTATAATTTAAACATTTTTACTACTTGCCATCATCTCATTTAACGCATAATGGCTTCATAACTTGCTAAATACTGAGATTGTGGACACGGTATAGGTTTGTTGTTTTTTTTTGCTTGACTTGAAATTGTAATTAGCTTATTTATTTAGCTATTATTTTTTATAAGTGCACATTAAATTGGCAGTCTTGCTCTATGTATACCATTTTATCCGAAATAAAATAAATAAAGCATGGCTAAGAAAAAAGAAGATTCTCGTGATTCGTGTGAAAGAATGACGTCCTTCCAAAAGACTGGTCCATATCTCAAGGCATAAGGGGAGGGAAACCCATGAGGAACTTAACCAAACGGCCGCGGCGGCGTACGTCCGCCTGCAGCAGACCATTCGCGAAGCATTACGTCAGATCCGGTGTGGGTGAGTCGTCGGATGCGAGCGTGCATGGCGAAATGCGTGGGGTCGGTCGAGCTATGTGCCCCCCCTCCTTCCCTCATCCAGCACCCCTCTCTCTCCCAATTGGATGTCCTCCCACACTCCTCGGGAGAGGGAGCAGACGCTACTGCCTGCCGCACCCAAGAACACTGCATAGAGAGAGGCCTACCGTTCCACCCCGTAAAAGATTGATTCGTGTTCCCACTTTCGGCGCATTTTAATCGGTTTTCAAAAATGACCGCAGTGAGTGCAGGGCGATCCATTTACAATAAATACTTCCCTTAAATAAAATTTGAGGCAAAACTGAAGGAAACACCACAGATATTCCTTTAGTTATCTGGAGAAAGTTTTTTTATTACTGCAGTCCACTAACTGTAGTAAACATTTTCAAGGTGGCATTGTGTGCCGAAACCTGGGTTGGTGGAAAAAGACAAGTGCTTTCACTGTATTAAATATCAAATGTTTACACCAGATTAAGTCGGAAACTGCATATTTAATTCAATACCTATAGCCTTAAAACTATAGACTAGTAAATAGTAATTTAGTTCATGAACTATAGAACAAAAATTGAGGTCCACGAACTTAAGGCACAAACTATAGACCGAAACCAAAAGGCAGATAGTATAGAGAAACATACTTTAAAGGAAGAACTGTTGCTGACAGCTATTTCAGAAAAAAGCGAAGAATTCCATGAAGAATAGTCATCTTTAATTCATTCTAATCCAGATCTTAAATTAAAAACATACATAAAAACCTATTTATCTTACATGCAAATAAGATTGATATATGCTAGTTAGTAACCAACTTAGAAAATCTCAATGACGATGGGTGCCCAAAGTTATTCGCCGCGGCGTGTTTTAAAAGGACGTTGTCCCTTCTTTCGTGGAGCTGACGTAAGGACTGCGGGGAAACATGGGCTATATGATTCATGATCCACTAAAAATCTGCACGAGTCAAACGGTCCGATAAAGCGCGGAATTCCACACCTGCACCGGCAAAGTTGGTCGTTCTGATTGCCAAGTGCTCTTTTTTCTCCACTGCTCCATTCCCTCAGCCCTTCATCATAATTAGCGATGCCTCCCCGACTACAGATTTAATGATATTTCTGTTTCTATCAAAATTTTAGGTGAAGTTATGATTTTTTTCCTCATTAAATATGTATTCAAAATGTCATGTACATTATACATTTTAAGTTTATGCTACAGTAGTAATCTAATTATATAATTTTTACTTTAAATACAAATCAAGGGGTATGTAATGAATTATTTCTGTTCTTTATAAAACTGGTTATATTAAGTATTTTTTTAAGTTTTTTTTTCACGTAAAATAAATTCACAATGTCACATGAATATACTTTTGCTACTTGGAACTAGACTGGGCTGTAAAACCCTCCAGTAGAAATGCGATAGTTAGCTGTTACAGCAGTAATCAAATCATCTATTTCTTACTTTAATGTTTCCGCTATTTTCGATCATGTATTTAGTTCCCGTTTCCATGTACACTTTGTGATACGTTTTCATTTTTTATTTAATAACTACTCAAAATGCTACATTTAGTGTCTTTTTCTGAGTAAATTTTGCATGGCGTTTTTATTTAACAACAACTCAAAATGTCATGTGCGTCATGAGACATGTACGTTACGGTATGTATTTGTTGTTTTTAGGGGTATACACCGAGAGCTTTGAATAAATCTCATTTTCTTCTTCTCCCTCTTGTTCCACTAATTTTGAACGCGTAAATTTTTCGCGAGTTTCATCATTCTATGCATCACTTCTCAGCCCACACCCACGAGACCGAGAAAGCTCGCTTCCCTTTCCTCCTCCACTCCGGAGACGGATTAGGGTGGGGTTCCCGCATTACGGGCGATTGAATCGAATTTTATAAATGATGCAAGTATTTAGACTATTTCGGGACTTGAATAATCATTTTTCAAAAAATAATCATTTTATAAAAGACAATTACAAGACATCTCAAGCTTATCCGACAGTAAAAGATAAGGTGTCCGGCGTGATGCGGTGGAAATCTTTGATATTCAGCTTATTAAAACAACTTCTCTGTTTCCACACTATTTTATTTTTACCGACCATGGTTTCGGCAGCTTGTGCCATTGTCAAGGTCCTTGACAATGGCACAAGCTGCCGAAACCATGGTCGGTAAAAATAAAATAGTGTGGAAACAGACAAGTTGTTCTAATAAGCTCCTTATCCGACAGCTTGGGGGACACGAAATCTAACGCGAATTTGTAATAAATCCAATCGATTCACGCGTGATATAATGGAAGTTCGACATATTGAAATAAAAGGTAGTTGCGCTTTTCCTCAATCGTTTGATGCGTACGACGCGTTTCGGCTCCCTGTGACATAATCTGGTAAAAGACATTAGAGTAGGTACACGGGAACATCACATTTATAACTGTACACATATACAAATGGTATAAATGTGATTTTCTCATGAACTGTATTGTCTTGTACCCGATAATGTGAGCTGAAACGCGTCGTTGGCATTAAATAACCATGTAAAAATGCAACCAGGGAATTTTTAATTATAAATGAATAATGCTATCCCACAGGAAGAAGAAAATTGGTGATAAATAACGTAGGTTTGCGTATATAATCCACCAGCTCATTATACAATCGTACGTTTCGATTATGCCTATACTGAAGGTTTCTTTGACGAATTATCAATTGCTTTAAGCACTTCCTTTTTTAAAATAAAGTGACCCCGGTTTCGATGAATATTCATCATCATCATCAGTCTTACACATTCTTAGCTATAAACAACAATAAGATAAAAAGTCAACAATTTATGCCTGATGATGAATTTACGCCCGATTATTCAACAAAAAACGGGTCGCTTTATTAAAAAAAGAATTGGTAAAAGTTAATTCCAAGAAACCACATTATGGAATACCACAAAGCCAAACATGAGTTAGTGAGTTATGCCAATCTTGTCACTTAGGAGGGATCTGCATGGACTACCATAGCAACGGAAGTCTTTTCTCAAATCAGAGTGCACGGTGGAACATCGGTGGGAAACGAGATGCGGGCGAAACGGGTCGGGAGAGGTTCCAGCAGGGCGCTCCACACAAGGTTGAGATCGATCGACCGAGTGAATCATTATTAATTTTCGACGGAATCAAGCCATGAGACGGGACGCGCCGGAGGCAGACGGTGTCGAAGTGGGCGTGGCGGGAGACACGTCCCTACGCATACACGAACACACCGAACTAGGCTCACAGCTGTCGCTGGAGATATGAAAGACCCACATGACACACGCAAGTGCAGGCGGAGATAGAGAGGGGGTTCTCCGTCGACACGTGGCGTAAAGGGCGCTGGACTTTATTGCGTTGATATAGCTACGGATGAATGTTTATTTTTTTAATTATTAGTTTTTCTTCAATTTATAAGAGACTAGCGAAAGTGTCCCGTCAACGAGGGCGATAAAATCAAGGAATGATATAGTTAGTGTATCATCAAAACAGAAAAAAAGCAGGTATTACGTTTTTATTCTTACAGAACACTGAGGAACAATGCCATTTCATTCGAATCCAAATCATTGGCCATGGCACTACTCCAGTTTGAACCGAGAATCATTGAGGACAACTGATTATAATAATTAGTTGACTGATAATAATTAGTTGTCCTCAAAAAGTTTTTAAAAAGGATTTCCACAGAAAAGTAATTTAAATTCAACGAAAAAGTCATTTGTAATTGATCGTAAAAATTAACAGAAGGAATTGCATTAACCAAAACTAAATATTATGCAAACATTTCATTTAAAAAAATTATATGCTTGGTAAAAATTGATGCTGTATTGTGATGGCTCTCAAAAACTCAACCCCTTCTCCATTCAACAAGTTGCAGCATTGATTCACACCTCGCTTACCCATAAATATTCTTCGTCATTTTAATTCTGTATGTGTTATCCCTGTTTTGTATGTTGTGAAGAGTTTGAAAAAAGACTTTCACACGCTTCCTGGCTGGATTTTCATTCCCAGCTTGAATACTTACAAGAGTGTTCCTCTATTTTCGGGAGCTGTCACCACTACGCTTGTCAATTTCCCCGGTTCCTGTCTACCTGACAATCTCAGACCCTATTTGCTTCCCCTATCCCCGTGGGGACTCAGATGTCTTGATCCATCACAGTTTAAGCTCCACCTTTCACCTGCTTCTTCCATAATTCAATTCCAAGCAACGTCTTTCTCATTTTTAAGGCACTACAGGAAATAGGGTGCCTCCTTATACCTAATTTCAAATCCTCTGTCAGAATACTTCCTTTGGAACTCCCAAATTTCGATTGAGAAAAAAATTGCCAATTATTTTCCCAGTCACTCATTGATGCACCCCTAAGGTTGGTTTGGAAAGGTGAGGGTAGAGCCGTAATTGGCCGCAAGGCGAGAGTATTTCGCATTAACAAGAGTAACGGGGTTAGTTTGTTTCCTGGGTAACACGCATTTCTATGAATTTTGTTTGGGAATTTTCGGGGGCTATTCCCGGGATTCTATGTTATTTATTTTATTCATTGATTTTGATTTCTTATATTTTTATTTTATCTATTTATATTATTTATTTAACTCAATTACCCTTGATAACACCTCAATAAGGCCTATACATAGGGAATTTCAAGAATTATAAATAGAAAATCCATGCCCTGGATAGGGGCAACATATCCAGACGGAACACAAACCAGTGATCTTCGTTTTGGTGGCGAAGATTCCCGCCGCCACCGAGGCCAGCAAGAGATGTGCATCCAGTAACCTCTGATAAGAAATCAAATGCTCTAGCCACTGGGCCACTATGCTCCCATTTCCCGTCAAAGAGTTCATGTTTCGAATGAAACATATCAGTAATAGGGAGAATGCAATGTTTTTGCTGGAAATAAAAGAATAAGCCTCTTTCCGGAGACTCTAAACGAGTGACCAAGGAAAAAAATTAATTTCAATATCAATAACTTCCAACCCACAAGAACTAAAACACCTTTGCAACGGATAGGATAAAGAATACTTTACAAAGACATCTATTGAACTTTTCCACCGCTGATCCCTCAAAACCACTCTTAACACGCACCACTTTCAACACACTTTCGTAAACCATATTAATTTAACGCATATTTTCTCCATTCAATTGTAGCTTAGTTTTGAATAGCTCCATACGCTTATCTGACAAAGATAATCAGGCTGACATTAAGACTAAAACTTCACAAAATTGAAAGTAGATGAGATCTTGGGTGTGGTCTAAAGGTGAACGAAAAAAATCCCTTTGATGAGCAGTACATAAAATTTTATCTGCGCTAGCATAAAAATGGTACTGTTAACGCGAAACGTAATTTAAAAATTTATGACACGACGGGATGCGCAGTCGCTTAAAATTCAAGGAAACAACTCAATTCAGCACCTACTTACCTTTTACAAGTTTTTACCGACTCACTAACTAACTACCAAACCATATGCTGAGCACTTCCTTCATTCTATTCAAATATTATTTAAACAATTATGCACTCCAAAAATCCCAAATTTAGTGAAGAGAAAGTGAAGCAAAAATTTGAAGTTTACCACTCTTTTATCTGTACTTTAAAAGTAAAAACAAAGCCTAAAAAGGCAACAGGTACTTGCCACTTTTATCATCGACTATAATAAATGTTTTTTTTACGCACTAGCCCACAAATTCTACTGCTATCGTGACAGCACACAAAAAACACAAGCTGTGACGACAGGACGCAAGTGGCTGGAGGTGCGGTGGTTTACACAACCCGAGAGGGACATCAGGAACTGTTTTCTCTCTCTTTCCTCTTGGAACTTAGAAATTGTCGGTTCGAGCCCAGGGAGCGTGGAATGACTTCGCAGTCTCTTGCGTAATACCTTCTATGCCATATTCCCTGCCTTCTGAGAATTGCACAGGCCGAAAAAAAATGCAAAGTTTTTCTTTGAGAGAAAAATCTCCAGCTTTGACCACGGTGTAAAAACTTCCGTGTTTCAAGATTGAGAGATTGACAAAAGCACAGGTACTTCACATTAACACGGAAATAAACGGTGAGAACAGCAATAGACTGTGAGATGCGACGCAAATTTTAAGTAACCAATTTCAGAGAAATGAAAAATATTATATAATCTGTGGAATGATAACTGAGACAAATCAAGGTTTCCTTAAAAAATACAACGACTAAATATTTAACTTAGGGCTTAAATACCACAAAATGTAATTGAGTGAAATTCAGGAATCTCATTGGTTCTTAGTTGGATACATTCTCATTTAAGAATGTTTTCTACCTGTTGATTTAAATCAATATGTACTTAATATAAGACATTATACTTTTTGTCATAAGTAACGCATTTATAAGCACATATAATAAATATATTGATTTTGTAGCAACAGCTAACTTTATCACATTTCATACGTTGCTTTAAGCAGATATATAGTAAGCAAGGTATATAGTAACATGACCGAAAAATCAATTATATTTTCTTCAATTTCCTCATTTCGCGACGAACGAAAACTTAGCGTGAAATATAAATTTTAATGGAATCATACAGTAAACTGGAATTATTTATACTAATCTGCTGTTTTGCAAGATAAAAATTAATTTTTCGCACATTGCTCTCCCTTACCCCTAAGATACATGCTTCGATACCTTACGGAGAAGAGATAATAATATTTGTCAACAATAAGAAAATCGTAAGAAGAGCAGAGGAGCAGAGGGAAGTATTCTGAAAACTATATGAGTGACATTCACCAAATGAAATAAATTATTGTAAAATATTAGACTGTCATCAAGTACAAATGAATGTACCACTCGACTTAGCAACAGAATTGCAGGCAATATGATTTCAAAATTTCATCAGATAGAATTACTGTATCGAACTACCAAAGAACCTGAAAGAAGTATTATGTGATTATATGATTGCCGGTCTCGGCGGCGGCAGGGTGAAGTCCTTGCCTGCCATACAAGAGGTCGCGGGTTCAAGTCCCGCCTGGATGGGTTCCATCAATCCAGTGAATGTTTGTTCGTGTACGTTTGATTGTGAAGTTAAAAATCCCGATGTTAAAGGCAAATGGTGCTGTTTTCGGGTGTACAGGAATAAATAAAAAGATTAAAGAACACGAAGATCACTAACAGAGCCGTGAGAGACAACTCTCCAGCCATTTATTTCTTTCCTGCTCTTCATAATATCCATCCCAGCTTCACATCGGACTGGGGCGACTGCGAACGACTCTGTTCCCCGCTTTCCTTCCTTCCCTCGCCGAAAGAATCGACTCCAAACCCGCTCCCGTCATTAAGGAGGCCAAACGACCGAATCAGAGTGACGGCGGCGGCCATTGTTATATACATACGTGCACTTTTTCCCCTTCATTCCGTTAGAGTTCCGCTAGAGGGAGCAAGAAGACGCCGCGCCAACCTATTCTCTCCGATGAAACAACCCCATCTCGCCACCTTTCCTTCACCAGACACCTCTCTGTATATTTCTCACCATACCGTCGGCCCTGAGTGGGGAGAGAGCGTGAATGTTTCTCCGAGGAAGTTTCTGAATCAATATCGTATCGTACCTCCACAAAATGATAAAAAATGGCTGCAACTTCGTAATTTCACCGGCTTGGCCTCCTCCCACCCGCTCTATGAACAAAGACTATAAATGTGATTGCAATTTATATGAATTGCCATGAGAAAAAAATTCCCCTGTAACGGGAATGGAACTAGGGATCTTTAGCTTTTTAGGCCATTGCGCAGACCACTACGCTACCCAGGTTACTGAATTTCCAGGGAAATTGTACCGAGGCTGATGGTACAAGGTGTTAATAATGGTACATGGTACTGATAGTAATGGCTGAAATTGCAACAACAGCGATTGGAAGTTCCCCAAACGCCTGGAGAGAGTCGTCAGGTAGATCGCCAGAACTTTTTTTTACTAGTATTAAGTCTAAAAAATCCGAGGAATCAGACTCCAAATACAAGTATTTACGAAAAATATTTTGCAGGTGCATAGGTGAATAGAATTAAGGCCTTACACAACATTTCCAATAGAAATTTGAAACTAGCGCAGGTTCCAAGGGAACCGCCACAAACTTAGCTCAAATGTTAACGTGCATACCACCACTATTTTCAATGCAAATTAAATTCATCAATTACGGATGACCTAGTTCACTTCCACATCATTCGATAAGATACTTAAGACCTGTACTTGTACACCTAGATGAATTAAGAGTTTAAAGTAAAACTTTGAGCAACCGCACGTATCCAGCCAAACTTCCCCTTCAACAATGTTAGAAAACTCGAAGGATGTCAAAAAGACCGAGTAGAAATGAAATAGTTTCTTCGAGGACCATCAATTAAATCTACTCCAAAATACTCAGGGGAACATCTCATGAATCATCATCATCACTGGTCAACAATCCACATTATTGGTTTCACGCAGCTGTTAACTCAATTCTTCTATCACTTATCTTTTCACACATACGTATTTCTTCTCTTCCACATCCTTCTTTATCTGATCCATATATTTCATTTGATTTCTTCCTCTCCCGTTCTTACCATCTACTTGTCCCGATATTTTGTACTAAACTCTTCCAAATTTTTATTGTTTCAAGGAATAATTGGGTGCTGGAAAATTCATTTGGTCGTGTTATAACTTCCCTCTTCAGGAAATGGTAACAGTGCAATAGAATTTCGAGAATTGAGAAATCTATCCATTCTCAGGAAAGGTATCGCGTGAAATATATTGCATACTTTCACATTTATTGGATATTCAAATGTGAAAATTTTATTTATCACCACATAATATTCTTCTGTAGCACCACATTTCCAAGGCTTCTACCCTTGCTTTCTCCGTTGCTGTCACAGTACATGCCTCACATCCATAGAGAAATTTTAAGTTCTGATAAAATGTTTCGTTATTTCTATTAATATATTTCCCGCTGCAAGTAGATCTTTACTTCGGTGGAATACTCTCTTCACCTGGGCTATCCTGCTGATAATTTCTAACCTGCTTCTCCCATTGTTTGCGAAAACAGCCTCCAACGAGATCAGGACGATGGGTCGAATCGCCCCGTAAGGGATGGAAAACAGCCTCTATATCCGACTCGCTCCCCCACTACCATCCGCTGAAACAGTAATGGACCCTCACAACCCGAGTGATGAAATTTTCATCAACCCACACCCTGCTCGGCTTACCTACCTATCCCGAAAAGAGTGGGCGATTCCATAAATAAAATAAGATCGTTTCTTCCGACCGACTCTCACCCATTTGACGAAAATGAGGCGGGACGGCTACACACGCGCTTGACATGAACGAAACAAACGACTCGACTGCCCATTGTGTGCGCCTGAATGTGACGCTTGGGATGTCAAGGAAAATGCTGGTTGGGAAATAAATCAGGAGATTTTTGCAGAACCAACAGTCCGACCTGGTAGCGAAAATGTGAAATATACTGTATATACCTTTCTGACCACCCTGAATGCGAAAGGAGGATGAAGATTGCCTGTGAAACCAGAGGATACTTCATCGCATGTCATCGTCAACTTAAAAATTAATTTCATAATTTATTTATTTCGTAAAAACAAACAAGCACAATTATTTCTACTTCTATTCACCTTATGGCTGTGGCAGATAGGGTTCATCCTTTTAGAAATGAAGTTATTGGTATATTCTTGAATTACATACAGTTTTAAATGAAATGCTCTCACTCAGTCAGTGACTGAACCAGAGGGTTGGATTGAATAGGCGAAGGAAGATAGCTCACCCCTGAATAAGCCACAGGATTTTTTTTCTCACGTTTTGCATTGAGAGAACCCAGTTCCTTTCACTAGCCCACATTGCGCTCGGAGGGCTTTTGATTTATTAGTCCGAAAGCTTCACCCGAGAACTGAACCTGATACCCTACGGTCAGTGGCCAAGAGTTACCCTCTGTAGGCTATCACACTATCATTAAAAATGATCCATGCTCTAACTTGCTTCATTAAATTGGGAAATTGAAAAAAAATGTGTACCATAACGGTTGGAAATTGGGTAAAAAGATATAAACTCACATTTCTACAAGCAGATAAAACTACGGAAGTGCCATTGATCTGATACTCCGACTTTCAACCAAAATTATAGTTCTCAAGTAGCAAAGAATAATTTGAACAGAACGGGCACACGAGCTAATGGTTACATTAAGTGACCACTTCCACAAGAAAATAGAAGGCTAATTTTTGAGAATTTTGAACTAAAATATTAATCATACCCAAGAAAAATTTTAAAGGACGCTTTAGTGTCAGAATGCGCGGTATTCCACTCACAGGTATGATATAATGAGGATGAGAAACTTTTCGAGAGGAAAAAAGAGAGAAAATGTGAAGAATATACGATAAACAGGTAAAAAAGTACTCAAAAGGATGGTAGGATTGGAATGGAAGCTGCCGGAGATGGGAAGAGTCTGAATACATGAGCAGAACAAATAAAGAGAGGTAATAGGATATAAAAGACAGACGCAGAAGAAAGAAAGCTACAGACGCAGAGAAGAAGGAAGAAAGATGAAATTCTAACTGAAGGAAGAAAGATGGAGCAGATAAGTCACGAGGCCAAAAGCATACATAAACAATCGCGTACGAACTTTACGACGTTCCATTGCGAAATGAAGAAGGTAAATGCCACTTTCGAAAAGATTGCAAAATGTCCTCGCTCTACTCAGCAGGCTCTTTAAAAAAAGAAATTCCACTTTACCAACACGTAATGCTTTCTGAATTACTAGAAAAATTACTGTCATAAACGAAGTGAAAAAGGGTGATATATTACAAATAGAATTAAAAAATGAACGGAGAAAGGGCTGATTAAAATTCACATCCGTTGAATAGTCTGTTTTTCATACACCATAATTATGTGTTTTTATATTACCTCATACCTATAAGAAAAAGAGTAATTTTAAGCAATATTGGAAGGCCAATAAACACCCAAAACCTATCGGCTAATAACAAAGCAGTGTAAGTTCAGGGAAACCCACCCATGCTTTAAGAATATTGGATGCGGTATTGTGTAATTTCTCTTCTTGACATTTTTTAAATAGAAACTTGGAAATTACCTAGATCTCCTATAGTTAATTACAGCGAATGAACGTGCTACACGTAGTCACGCCGTTTGGCAGAGGACCTGCCCAGGGTGATATATTTTTTCCTGTACACGCGCATGGTTCTCTAATTGGGTGACGAGTTAAACGATGGCATCGGTACGTAATAAGTAATCTAAAATTATTCCTTTCCCTGAATTTTCCCACCACACTAAAAACAAACGGGACTAAATAGTAAGCACTGCATTGTAATTATAAATCTACACAGTATGATAACTATATGCAAGCCCAATCCCATTCAACCAATGACAGCTCAAAAGTATAAAGGATTATACATTCACGTACTCCAGGTCATTCCATTTGTGATGCTTTTAAATTCAGTAATCCAAAAAACAAATCCGAGGTCCAAAAACAAGACCGGGAAAAACAGCCCTCTCTCCGCGTATGACAGCATGTCGCGAAACATTACGAAGAGAAAGCACTTTCCTTGCATCCGTGCTCGAGGCAGCGCAGCGTCTTCAAAAATTTCTCAACGGTACATCCATCAAAATCCTCCAGTTAAGACAACTTCCGTCATTAAGAACGACGGTGGAACGCCGGAGGGCAAACCCCTGACGATGAAGACGACGCACATGGAGGAAGAGATAAAATCCTCCATTCAGGGCTTTAAAAAAATGGGACGAAAAAAATGACGTCGAGAGAGCAATTGTTACAACACAAAGCTCCGTGCCGAAAAGACGCGATGGAAATAGATAGAGAGCAAAGGAGTAAGAGAAGAAAACCGTTATAAAGTTTGCAGCGGCATATTGGATGCGCCTGCGAAGATCATTTGCGCAGCTCTGTGAGATTAACTAAAAACCAACGGAAAAACTGTGCCCATGCGAAAATGAAGTTCTAACAGAAATTAAACAAACGGGTAAAGATGTAATCCTTACACTTTAGCAGATGACTATGAGGATTGATAGCGAGTGCAATGAGGAAGTCCTACGCAGAGTGGAAAAAAGCAATCTTCTGAAAACTTAAGAGAAAAATACTAATAAGACTATAATAGGCTACTGTTTGAGAAATAATGCTCCTATGAGACTATGGAGTAATGAACTTGGCACGCGATAACCTGATTGGAGTTTTCCAGGGACATTTTCCAGTAAACCGTATTGATGAGATAATTGCAATAGAGAAGGGGTGGTCTTTAGAATAAATAAAATAAACAATCACGAAAAACACTATTTTCCGCGAAGCTTTTAAAGAAGAATAAGGCGCATAGAAGCAGATAAAAACATAAAATAACTCAGCTGATTAAAAAATGAAAACAAAACTAAAAATTTATCTCAAGTATATAATATTAATTGTAATATAATAACATGATAATGATGGTTTCAATTATAGGAAATCATAATCATTAACGTGAGTTTCATTTCAAGATGACTCGCAAAATTTGGACTAATTTCCACACCTATAACACAGTGGTTTGAAAGCAAACGACGTAAAAAACGACGCATTGTTTTCACAAACTACGCTTAATAAAGAGGAGTAAATGCTATATTCCAATGAATGAAATAATGCTACAGGTGAGCTCAACACTGTGGTCAGTTACAGTAATCTGACTAATTAAAATTTCAGCATTGCGTCAAGTCTCGCACGGATTCGCTTGCCTATGTATTTTATGTATAATCTGTTTAATGACCTTAGCAATATTCAAAGCCACTGAAGATTAACTCAAATGTAAAAGATACATTAATAATTCTCTAATTATCAACTCATCAAGCATTTATGAGGGGGAGTCTGAGACACTAATTTATTGAGCCAATAATTTGAATAATCAAGATACAAATCGAGGGTGCTTCGGCCATTTTTCCTCCCTCATAACGAACTAAAATGTCAATGCACTTCATTTCAACCTTATGGCTAATTGGTATAACTACAAAACCGCACTCCATGATGATAAATTGATCACCTGTATTACCATACCGTGTACACATCTCACGGAGATTTATTTCCACGGAACCCAAGAGAAAGAGGAAGAGTTCGGCTAATTACCTACCTGATTAATGACTAACAGTAATTATGCATTACAATCAGGCTCTTCAAACGAATTGCCCTTATCTTGTAGAATGATAATAATAACTGGAGTATTTGTATAGCATTGTATTCATTTTTTAATAATAAAGAATCTGAAAGAAACGAAATATTGAGGAACCTCCAATAGTAATACAGATTCATTTTCGGTTTTCAGCAAGCTTTTTACTACCACCTTGCCACAGATGGATGCAATGGATGGGCACTCCCATAACGATTAACGAGAGGAATATTACGGAGAGAAAAATTGAAGGAAGAGTCCGTCGAAGGAAACCAAGAGATAAGTACTTTAAGGAATAAGGGGCAGATTAAAAAGAACATAAGGAAGGCATCAAAGAATAAAAGGAACCAGTGAAAAGAATGGTGGAGGATGATACTTCGTGGAAATCCGTTGTAGGACATGAAGTAAAATAATAAGGACTATCCCAATTAAATACTTATTTAAAAAGGAATCGACATGTTTCACTGCACTGGAACATCATCAGTATAAACCGATAGCATGGATTAGTCCTGATGACGCAGCAGTGTAGTGAAACACGTTGACTCCTTTTTAAATAAATATTTGTGTGGAAAAGTTCAAAGTATTTAATTTCATATCCTAAAGGAACCAGCTTTGGAAAGTGTGAAATAAAGTTCTGCAAGGTACCGAACTTAGGATCACATTACTATGAACGATTGAACCATAGGAAACTCGAAGGACTGGCTCGGAGAAATGGAGGTTAGCACAATACCAATCTAAGGATAGTAAAAATATGACTGAATCTCTACTGGAAATGGAGGAGGAAATATAAAGAGGAGGCTAACAATATATATTCGAAATTACAGCTCCAGGGTATCTCGCGGTCCCCTTTCCTTATATTTCAACCACCACACCTTTCCCCAACAAACTGAAGAGATCGCGAAGCTGAACTTTTAGAAGTGGAAGTTCATCTATCCCTCCCTTCCAGAAGGCAAAAGTTGGAGGAGGGATTTCTCCTTTTTTGGCGTCCTTTCTTCTTTTCGCTTATCGTCATCACTTCACAAAAAAACTCCGGAAACTTCCGCAATTTGCGACGACACCCACGCAGGCATTATTCTTTTTTTATCCACTTTTAGCAATTTTTTTACGCCCGCGGTTGTCACTCCCAATAAAAAAAAATTCGAAGGCCCATTTGGCCCTTAATGCACACAGCGAAGAAGTTATTAGAATTTCCTTCCATTTCGCCACGGCTTCCCGGGAACCCCATTAACGGAGACAATCAATTACAATTCTTTATTTTAAGATAAATGCGTCATTGAGTTATCCCTCACCTTGCCCATTCGTTTTACGACATTTTATACGAAACTTTTACCTTTCAAACATAATTCAGAGATATTGACTCTCCCAAAATGTTTCTCCCGCGAATGGTGGTGTCCATTACAATAGCGTTTGAAGATATTGGATTTCTCTCCATTGTTAGAGCATGATAATAAAAAGAAGGTCCTAGGTCCTTGCATGCGATGTGCAGTCCATGCTTTATAGAATATAATATTATAAAGCACGGTTCTGTCTACAGGGCGTTTCAGGAGTAATCTGCAATACATCTGGAGGTGGCAGGGGAGACAGGTTTAAGCCTTTTTTGCCCATTAGATGGCGCCGAAACCCCCTACTTACTAATTTAATCTTCTTATAAGTCTGCTTGGTTGGACAAAAATTGTGTGATTTTAACAACATTAATTATTTAATATCCTTAAAAATCCTGAGTATTACATAAAATATCGAAAAGGCTGGATACTCGAGATTAACCGTTTACATGGCAAATGCAAAGTACATTTTTTTTAATGTTGGCGTTGCCATAGCTCAGTAACTAAGGAGTTGCGACCCCATATTTACGGAAAAAAGGCTTAAATATGTGATTCCTCCTGAAATACCCAGTATATATAGAACTGCAAGCGATTGTCCGCTGTTTTTATCCCAAACCTCTTATCTAAATACTTGCCTTTAATTCGTCTCTACAATCCTCCTCCTTCCTTTCCTGAATATAAAAAATACGCAAAATACAGATGAATCGCATTCATTGATTGTTTGATTTTAACCTACGGTGGACCGTAAAACAGTTCAATGAACACCTACCAGAATAGATCGAAATCGTTACAAAAATAAGATCAAAATATAACTGAAATATATAAAATAGAGCATCCATGAGTAGGATCATTAGGTGCAAAAAATATATCTATATATTACTTTCACTATCACCAGTTAAAGATGGAAACGCAATTGAAATTGGATAGGATAACGAGAGAGAAGAAATGAATCGAGCAAAAAGACTGGATGATTCATTATGCCCCCCCCTTTCAATGGCGTGATATGGGGTAGTTATAATGCCCATAAATGGAGGGGTAAAAGCGATGGGGGATTCCAGTATTTCGTTAGTGATGCCTCACTCGTCTAACCCCCACGGGAGCAACCACAAAGAGATGTAGCGCACGGAAAATTGGGTACGTTATGCCATTCGCAAAGTGTGCAAGGGCTTCATTCAAAGATGCCACAAGAAACAGCCGATGATATGAGGAATTCAGGAATATTTTCCCCTTGCTCATACATACTATGGACAGATTCGTGATCTTCATGGGACTCAACATCCCCAGGGTCAAGAGAACGAGACTCGAAAAACCAACAGAAAATCGTATTTTAGAACTGGCTTACAAACATGCAAACATACAAATCGGTGTAAATATTTGCAAATCCTTTTTGAAAAGGGCATAGAATCGAAGAGTAGCTTTCATTCGAAAACGTTTATTTGAAATGACTACACAAGGTATCGATAAGCTCCGATGAAAAATATTTTATAAGAGTGTAAAATGGCAAAAGACTATTCCTATTAAATTGGGGCGTAAGAGAGATTACTTATGGTATGCACAAATTTCTATAAATATTTAAAAAAATATAATTAATGAATAAGTAACTAAAAACTGGAAGCTAATTTTCCGCGAAATGAGGTAGAATCCTGAAGTCTTCCGAATTTTATTACCATACAGGTCAATTAAAAAAACAATGCAAACAGCATGACGGCAACCTAGGGTAGTTCAAAATTTAAAGCAAGAAATTAACTCACGGAGGCAATGGTTTCCAGATTATCACTACTTATTTTGAACTGAACGAAGGAAATCTTCGAGGAAGGGATCATGCACTTAATTTATGAAATTGAATGTGAATTCATTTACTATAAGTCTCAATGCCATAAAGAATTAATTAAAACCGTTGTACTCACGTTGGATGATCTAATGATTTGGAGTTCAAAAAGGATTGGAAATGTCCCAACTTACCTGTAAGGAGAAAATATAATTGCATGAATATTTAATGGAAAATAAATAATTTGACATTCATTCAAACATACTTCAAGCTAATGCTACAACCGATATATGGTAAAATAAAATCGAGCATATTTGTATGACTGGTAAAATCGCTGTAGGTCATCTTTAACCATCTGTCATCTGAACATCTATAACAGATGGATCACACCATTAATAGCATTAAAGTCTGAAAGCAATAAATTCGTTTAGTTTATTTGAATAAATCAATTTATATACATAATTTTTTCCTAAATGAAAAAATATGTCGTAATATGATTGATAACATTAAGTGCCTTTAACGTCACGAATTAACTTAACCGATTTCGAAAAATTAGTTTAAAATAACACATGGGTACACAGAAATAATTCCCTATTTTCATGAGGGTACGTACTCGGATTCTTACCACTGCATCAAAAATGGATTAGAAAGGGACAACTAACTATAAATACGCAGAAACATACGTCAGAACATGCCTGATATCGGTACGCTTGAAATGACTATAAAAGCGCTTAAAGAAAATTAATTTACAAGGAGACAATTAGAGGCTAATTCATAATACAAATTAAATAAGCTATTCAGTAACCCAAATATAGAATTTTGCAATACAACGGGTAACATCGGCAGGATAAAACAACGATCTCTCCACCACCTTCATCTCACTAAAAATCATTATCATCTTTAAAAGAGTGACGATAACCACTCGCAAATGATAACAACCGAATTTTTATTGCCAAAGGTTCGACTTGAATGCCTAATACTGGAGGGCGATGGATGAATTATTTATGATGTAGGATAAGCGCGAGCATACGTAAGAAGACATCATCACGACCCGCGTGGAACTGTTGCTAAAAATATAGATTCATTACACACTTCCATTTAAAATACAAGGCGATGCTCTCAGACCACTGCCAAGATAATTAAGCATATCGTAATCACAATCAGATGAATATGCGACCTCCGCTGCAAAACAATTACTTTTATTCTTCGGCTCTATTAAAATGAAAATACGGACCAATTTCCGATAGCTGCCGTCACAGGGCCTCTCACGCAAGGATGCAATAAATAAAATGCACTACTTAGTGAAGAGAGATTTACACGATTACATTCCACGTAAGGATACGGCCATGATAATATATTGCATCCCAATAACTTCGGGGTGACTTTGAAGAATTCTGAAACGATTGCGTCGATGGCACCATAAATGGTGCGTCATTCCTCAATGTTGTTACGTCGAATAACACGCACTTCCTGCACCCAACTGACGTGATTCGAGGATCGTGCAACAGGATACTATTTCCCCGTCGTATACAATATTTCGCCCCCTAGGAGGCGATGCTACCATTAAATTTACCACTCGACTAAGCACGCGACAGAAGGATATCCTGGCCACACATGTCGTGCCAATAGGTTATTCAACCAGTTCTTCCCGTTTTTGTTACGGGTTAGAGCAGTGAAATGAATTATGAATCATAGAAGGCAGTTAGAACAAATACTGAATTACTTACGTTTGAATTCAGCTAACGAAATAAAAAAATGAATCGTCAATAAATGAAAAGTCAGAATCAAAATTTCGTTAGAATTCAATTCACCGGAACGGAGGTCAACACACCCCAGGGAGGTGGGATCATATGCGATACTAGATATGGAACTGTTAATCGCTGCATAGTAATTTACGAAAGAGTGTATGTGCTCATGCCGGAATGAGTGAACAACGTCGGCCGCGAAATTTTAGGCGATCAACTCAGTATTGCGCCAAAACCAGAACGATTCCCAAGTACTTCCTCAGCGAGTCACTGAACGTCTACGACGAATAATGAAGTTATTTCATCCATGGAAGTGTTAACATCGCATTTCACCGCATGGGATGACAAATGTTTTGGACACGAATAATCAGGACTCAGAAAGATTTCCAAGAAATTTTCACAGTTTACATTAGCTATTCGTAGGATAAGATAATTTAATAATTTTCGCACGATTTCACAACATTAATTTTGATATAAATAAAAATATCCATCACCTATTTTTCGCATTGATATCTGATGACTCAGCGAGCGTTAAAAATCATTTTACTGCGGTAGTAAAACCTGATTCATATTCCATCGAATCGTCACATTTACCATGTGCACAAAGCTAAAAATGGAATACCTCCACAATCAGGATATATGACATTTCGTGAAGCAATCAACGAGTTAAATCCTGCAGAGAAACACGTGAAAGCAGAATTTGTTGACAATACCTAAATTCGTTTTCAAGATCGCGAAATGAAACTGAGGCCATTGATTCCTCGAATAAAACGACTTTAACGGTTTAATTTGCGGGGTGGAAGGATACGACAGATGGCATACGGAGCACCAGCGACAGATCAGTTGGGAACACCTTTCTATGAACTCGGAAGGATAGGATGGGTGGATTTATAGTTAACACATAACGTTGTAGCGCAGCTGTTTTCACCATCACCATCGTTCGCAGCTTGATAGTAAATGAATGCTAACAATGCCCATAATGAAATGTTTTCCTATGAAAGTAACCATTTTCGTGAGGTTTAGAACCTCAAAGTAAATATAAACGAAAGCCATCAAGGTGGCTGAATCATAATCAAAACGGAAAATCAACACAGAAGCTCTCAACTTCGGAGTTATTACGGGAAATGGAAAAGGTAAGCGAATGAAATACTTAAATAGAGATTTTAGGAAAATACTAACATTATTTAGTGGGCAGTTAAGTTTCATAATTACAAAATTAGGGATGAATCAAAATAATAGAACTAGTAAGCGCTTTTGTTTATGAGAAATAAAATGTTGAAGTGAGGGACGACTGCATTCCACATAAGAGCAATGTAATTTGAGGCTGAATACTACGATTTTCAAATCCTGTTATCGGCATTAAATGGGATCCCATTAATTTATTCACTGATCGACTAAGGCATAATTTCTCTGTAATACATGAAAATAACAGGGCATGTTTTCAAAGGTCCTTGTAGTAGATCTGCGATTTTATTGTCAAGGTCCTTAAAAACCAATGTAGAGGGAAATAGCTGAACTTTTGGAACTATTGGAAATTTCTCAAGCATGTCAAAACAAAAATGCATGAGCAGTAAACGACCTCTCCCACCCTTCCCACTCCTGTCCTGTACGTCGTGTCTCCTCGACTCTAAGCTATACACGTCAGACCCTGAACAATCCATACACTAGTTTACCTGTTACCTTCCCCTTCCCACTTTCAAACGGCCTGTCTCCTTCCAAAACTGTATAAATTAGCTCGAAAAATTGGTATTTTTACCTTTGAGAAGGCATGTACAGTGTCGAAACCTGGTTCACACTAATTATAAATTTAGGGAACATAAAACACTAGTGTATCTGTCATCATGTGTCTTCTAGTAGAGGTTCTATCTTAAGAATCGCGTCGTAAACGGTAGAAAGATGTGGAAGATAGGGGGTGCGGTCCCCAGCAAAAAGGAAAAGAGGGTGAGAGGAAGGGGGACACACCCGGACATGGTCTCGCTTCAATCAAGGTGCAGTCGGGAACCAAATTTTTTTTGGCCCAAGCTCTCCCGACAGTTGCCGATTCTGACCACCCACACCCCTTTCTACGGTGCCGAACGAATAGGTATCTCCCCAACGACCCGAGCGAGGAGCACTCAAAGCGCCAGGTATCCGTGACTAATGTCAATCGCGGATCCGGGACGGGCGGCGAAGCGATTGGTTCCCTCCATGAGGTGGAAATGGTGGCGCCACTCCACTCGGGGCGGTCCGATTGGATAATAGTCAACAATGCGCGACAACTTCGTCCAGGATACCAAACTTCCGCAGTAAGAGGGTTCCCCCTCCACTGAGCTACTCGTAAACGAATGATTTTTAGTATAAATAGTAGTTTATCCCTCACAGATAACATCCCCGTTTGATCAGTGCAATAATTGGTTTACCATGAAGAACGATCATTCGGTAGTATAATTAGAGTCATATTGCGAGAAAGAGCCCAAATTACGCCGCAGCTTGAAACTTCGGTTACATCTCAAGTGACGCCAAGATAAATAAGAAATTACCCATGAGTTCGAGAAATATTTCGCTCGTAATCGATACGTAGCTTTCGCTTAAATGTACAGTGGCCAGGATATATGCTAAGATTTGATATATCGTAAAAATAAATCTAACACCGAAGTTCAATAATTTCCGAGAACTTAGGTAGTAAAATGAGTGAAAGGGGCAATAATAAAGATGGCGGGTTTGATTAAGATATTTTATATCTGAAGAGATTACTTGAGTTCTCGATAACAAATGGCAGCAATTTTATGATAGGTTAGTAGTAGCATGTCTTCATAGCTGTATCGAAAGAGAACTTGGAACGGGAAACTTCGACAGTACAGAAGAATAGCCGGAGGGAATTGAAATAAGATTACATGAGCTTCTTAAGCTTCCTCAACGGAGAAAAAAGCAAATGCGGGGACAACAGTGATGCGTATCTATCGGAAGGAAGCGCGGTTTTTATCTCGAAACCGCAGCTCCGCTCTAGGTGCCTTTATTCGCGCAAAACAAACAAAAGCATAGCGATTTTCGCAACCCTTCATAACCCATTCAGTGAAGTACACGTAAACAGGCGAGGCATACAGCAGACTGATGACGCGGTTGTGGAAGGTTATCCAAAGAAGCCATACTTCGGAAGTCATTGATTAATGCGCGTCGAAAATGTTAGAAAATAAAAGGTGTGATGCTAACAGCGTTTGAAATTGTCGTACCGGGGATTCACTTGATTCACCGGTACGGCAATATAAAATATACAATACGCGTCATATATAA
This sequence comes from Ischnura elegans, assembly GCF_921293095.1. NCBI lineage: Eukaryota > Metazoa > Arthropoda > Insecta > Odonata > Coenagrionidae > Ischnura > Ischnura elegans. The sequence continues at coordinate 82,513,098 of NC_060250.1, forward strand.
TATACAGTATACACGTATATGTACCATATACAGGGTGGAGAAAAATTGTGCCACGAAATTTTAATCCTGGATAGCTGATGCCAGAGGAACCAAAATTTCCAATGACGTTTATGACCAAAACGCACCATTTTAATTCTAATCCGATTAGCCACGAGTTCGCCCCGTAACTGGATGCTCTGGACAACTCGCAACTTCGATTACTTTGCCTCCCGAGGACTGCGATGTATCCGAGGGATCCGGCAAAAGCGCAAACTCGCGGCCAATCGGAGCTCTTGGCAATAAGTTTGTCCAGTTACAAAAATGGAGCGCATCAGTAATTTTGACCCATACTGGCATCAGCTATTTAGGGTTAAAATTTAACGACACACTTGATCTCAACCCTGTATAGTGCGGCAATATAATATACTGCACCCCAACCAGCCAATTATACGTAAACAATGATATTTAGCGCATTGTTTTGCGCTGTCGGTGTTACGTGCGGCTTCTGTGAAAAAAGGGAACATTAAACTTGATCGTAGGGAAACGAAAAGTTTGCATGTGATGCACAGATTCATAAAGGGGGCGAAATAAATTTTAAAATTAAAATAAATTGTAGACAGACTGCGTTTAGACAAGTACAGGGAGGGAGAAAGAGAATATAATTTACACACAAAATGAAAGAGGGTGGCCTTTACTGTATATTGAAAAGGATGGTTATATTAGGGACGTAGGATAGGTAGGAGAGAATCGCAAATGCTCCATGTACACCTACTTTAATCGGCCGAGTACTTTAACAAAAAGGAGATGCCTTCAGAATATGACAAAATACATCTCAGCCGCAACACACGTATTTATTGAATAGATTGTTTCCCGGGTAATTGACGAATACGTGCAGACTTTTACGGATTCAAAATCAATGAAAACGAAAACATTGTTACCATACCTTCCGCATTCAACCATAAACAGTTACACTACTTGAAACCATCTCGAAAACGAAAATATCGACGATATGAGTGAACATTTTAGGGGGATAAAAGAATCAACCAAGTCTTTCCAAGATGACCAAGAGCACAGCCGGGAAATACTCACATGCGGACTAGTAAGGTTGTCATTCCTATCGCATGAACACATCTCATATAAAGCATTGTCTCTTGGGGACAACCATGAGGGTATAAAAAGGAGGAGTGTGATGTGATGGGACCTATCTGATAATTGGGTCACGATCCTTACAAGAGAAGGGTGAGCAGTAGGGAAATTTAACTGAGACTTAATGAATGGATATCCTCATTAAAGTTGACTCATTTTATTTAATAATAATAAATGCGCTCAGGCCGTTTCCGAACATGTGAAACGTTATATTTACTGAGAAAGCAGATGAGGTGAGGGGAGCATGACTTCAACAAAACTTCGTTTAATACACAGAAGATGGTACCACAACCGCATGCTGTAGAAGTAAAATGGGTGTATAAAAATACTCCGTCTTCATTAACTATCGAGAGAGACGATGTTCGAATGATCAAGGCAACTCGATTACCAGCGACTAAACTTCTGTCAAGAGGTATGTATTTGGAATTCATTTTTCATATAAAGAGAGACAACTGCCTCTTCTTGATGATAACGTGTAAAGTATTTAACTGACGGAGGTTAGTAAAAAATCGAATGGTAGAAAATTAATTCAGCTCTCAGAAGTAATTGACTCTCAGAAGGCTACACGGTTTCTCCACCCAGTGAATTGCTACATTTCTATCGACGTTTCGATGGCCGAGTCGTTATCAACCTCAGGATTGAAGCCTTGACGACGATGGAAGTGTACATCATCTAATCGTCGCATCGGCAGAAATGGCCGAATGTACCCGTATAGGCTCCACAGACGTACACCGAAAAATTACTACATTCAAGAGTATTTGAAGATTCAGATGCGACTTGTGTGCCTCAGGGGCAAAAATAATAGCCGTGACCCCCACTGTCGCGGTCACTACACCTCTGCTCAAGAACCGCAGACGACCTCCGCATGCGACCTGTCAACCCTGGCGACCGTCGTTCCCCGACCTCCTCAGTTACGCGTGGCTCATCCAAAAGTCACGCTTGTCGCCCGAAGGCGTGCGGGAGCCTCACGTTCACGCCCTATGCTGCTAACTCCTTCTCCCACACCTTACGGAGCACACTCTGTAAGATCCATCTCCTAGCCAACATGTCTCATCTCACACCACTTGCTTGAGAGCACCAGACACAAAGGTGCCTTGGATTCCGAGACGAGGAAGTCCCCCTGCGAACATACTGTTTCATCGTGGCCACTTCAGTGTCATAGGGAAGATGTCGCCCTCACTCGGCATCGAATGGGCCATACCGCGCTCACATATGCTTATAATACCTCTTTACCGAAGAAAAACAAGTCCCCCGCTGTGATGGCTGCGATTGCCGTCTTACTGTGAGGAACATTCTGCTAGAATGCGCGAAATACTCACTTGAACGCAGGAGACTAATTGACGACAGGGAAACACAAACCGTCCCGGGTAATAATATAGATGCAATCGATAATGTAATCCTATATGTCATGAATATGGGCATAATCAAACTCTTGTAATGTCTAACGACATGAGACCCTTTTACATTGAATACTCAGAAAGAAATTACCTTCCAGTAACGTTAGGGATAATAGGGAGGTGGTGCAAATTGCCCTCTATTCGACGCACCCCTAAACCGTATTTTTACTGCTACTTCTTTCATCATTTCAAATGCACACATACGCATCACATCACATGCATTATGCACAATATGCAGTGACACAAGCCGACTCGGCAAACAACGTTTATGCGTAGAAATACGGCAAAGTTTTCATTCTTTACTAGATACGAAGAGCGGAACTGTATTACGTTTACTGTAAAAGTGCAAAAAAATTCCACTGCGTAATGCCCGAGTAAGTTTCTGATTGCAGAAAAATGCTACGTTTAAGGAGGATGTGTTCACTGGACACTTTTCAGTCTCTTCACCTATACCAGGAGTCTTAAACTATTTTTAATGCAAGGGCCAAAAATCGATTTCATATCGTCCGGAGGGCCAAAACGCTCCACAACACTCACCATCACATCAATGAAATTATTTAAAAAAAAACATATAATTTCAAAGTGGTTAAAGAATTGGATCAATCAATGCGATTTTTGACACTGCTTATTTTTGACCAGTGCGTCGATATTTGATTCGCGATACAATATTTTCTTTGGCCTCTAGGGTCCGCAAGAAATTAGCCGGCGGGCCGCATGCAGTCCATGGGCTGCGGGTTGAAGACCCTTAGCCTATACGACCGACCCACTTCCAGTATCTCTTCCCAGACCCGAATTCCGTTCCAATCCCACGAATCCTCGTTTATCTCCTCGAAAGAGAAGTCCCTTTTCGCGAGGCAGGAAGCGAAAAAAAGCGCTCTTCCACCAAATGGATTCCGGGAAGAATTGCATCTGTTGCGGCATTCCTTTCGGAGGCGCAAAAATTTTCTCTTTCCTACCTCTCGATTGTGTGGGTAAGCACACATTTTTTTAACTCTCTGCGAGCGCCCCGGTGCACCATGGGTGTCCACCGAACCGTTCCGCCGCGTCCGCGAGAGAAAAAAGTTTTCCGTCATTCGAGCCGAGTAACACCGACGAAGTCTCATGGTTGGATTGGTCGGTTGAGAAGGCGTCTCGCTCGCTTGCGGATATCCAAGGATTTGTCTTCTTTCGCCTTCGGTGGAAGGAAAGACTCGGGGAGAAGAGAAGAAATGATGCCGGTGGTGGAACATTGAGTGGTGATATCGGTAAGTTGAGGACAGCAAACCTCAGCATTTACTTGGAAAATTGCAAAAAGGGGAAGAAATTATGTAAGTGCACAATATTGAGTAGTAAAATAGGCAAGCTGAGGCCGACACTGAGAGCGCAAACTTAGATATTATTGTGGAAAATAATAAAAGCATCATCATTAGCCAACAATCCTAAGATTGGTTTGACGCAGATCTAGATTCCTCTCTTCTATCCGCTAGCCTTTTCATTTCACTGGCAACGTATTTCTTCCCTTTGAAACCTTCTATGACCCGTCCTATGTAACTCATTCGGGGCCGTCCCTCGCCCCTGATGCGACCAAGATGCCTTCACTTCTCAGCCGATACTACGGACGCCAGGGAAACACATTATCGTTGAAGTCTAAGAGATGGGGAAGCAACGTATTTATTCTAAAGCTGGTACAGCAAAGAAGCATGAAAATCAAAGAGAATTTGCATTTATACATCTTCATGGCTTTCTGATGAATATTCTGGCCTGATGGCTACTGTAATTAGTACACTATTTTCACCTGCTTATTTACAATCTACTCAACTAAAGACAAAATATTGCGAATTCTGCGTACTGGCAACCAAAAAATATTAAACATGGGGAAGGGCATCTCATTACGCCGTATTACTAACAGCAATACGACTTTCACATTGAAGTTCTAATGTCAGTAGGCAAAATAAATGACGTAATTATCTAAAACTATGGATTGCATCTCTGACTGAAAACAAGAAACTACGATTATGTTGATTTTTAGAATCACTGTACGTTAAATAAAAAAGTCTGACAAGATGTAAACTGATTAGTTAAAATGTATATCTATCAAAACGATTCGGGTGCGCATGTGTCGTAGGGTATTTCATTTTATGAACGTAAGTTGGAATTTTATACATACGTACAATTAACTTCGAGATGATATTGGAAACACGAAACATCCTTCGGAAGACAATATAGAAGGAAAGAATACAAAACGTATATATGAGGGAGGAGAAATGATGACAACGTGATTCTTGAAGGTCGTTTTAAAATATGCTAAGATCAGAACTTAAACCAGCGAAGGAAACTGACTCATCCCTTTGTTGGCGAGAAACTTTCGTAACAACCAAGTCGGGTCTTAATGACCAAGAAAAAATAAAAGATTGCATTGAAAGTTTTTTTTCCAGAATCCGAGAGAATGGACTTCTCTAGGTGGTAGTAGATACGAGCATCGTATCAACAGCTATAATAATTATCGAGAAACAATAACTTCAGTGAGACATAGACAATAAGATGACTTAGAGGCGTACAAACCACAAAGTAAGCGAAGGCGAGGACACATATTTCACTAAACAAAGTTCAATAAATCTTCTATATCTTGGTCACACCACAGTAATCATTTGCAACTACCGAGACCTACTACATATTTTGCTTCCGCAATGGCTGGAGCTTTTGGTCCCCCATTCGTAGGCCTATCATTCTGGATGAGAAATACATCTTTCTTGAAATCCCACCCTGACCCGTAGAACCGCAGTGTACAGGTACTTATCTTGTCCTAGATTAGAGAACAAACGTATAGTGCGCATATTAATGATAACTCAATATATGAGTCTTGGCTTCCGGGCGTTCCTCCGCGTTTAGATGTCCATAAGTGACGACAGTTTCTCCAGCCATCCTGCTACTTCTGACCTGAAGACGCCAGCAGGATGGCTGGAGAAACTGTCGTCACTTATGGACATCTAAACGCGGAGGAACGCCCGAAAGCCAAGACTCATATGAAGAAACTCCGCGGAAACCTCAGATCAAACTTATAACTCAATATATGCAACGCACTTTCGATTTTATGGCAAACCAACCTAGTTGCGAAATTCCAATGCTATTTTCAACGCAGTTTAGTGAGGGAAAGCAACGCCAAAAGTGAACAAAAAGAAGTTATTTTCAGAATTCATACAACACTGGAACTATAAAATTCATAGATTTCTGCATATATCAAACACTAAAGCATTTCGTAATACCATTCAGAAGTGCCGGGATGGCTGACTTGGTAAACAATTCGTGTTTATTATTCAGTCCTCGCTCTGCCATTCCGAAAGAAATATCGCAGATACAAACAGTATACTTGATGCCGATAGTCAAAATAATGTCCAATTGGTTCGTTTCATGCATCAGGAATGTCTGGAAATTACCCGTGGTTTCCTTGACGAACGCTCCCCCTCGTTCGGAAACTAAAAACGAACCCGAAAACCCGTTTGTTTACAAAAGCCTTCCAAGAAAAGGAAACAAAGACCGTTCCAAGATTTGGACAAAAGACTGACGCGCCCCGCCGCAGGAGAATGGCAACCGCAAATCGACGCCGCAGGCGCGGGCGAGGTCGTTCGCCGGGCACGAGAAGAAACGCCAAGTTGCGCAGGAGGACGATTCGGGAGAAGAAACAAAGCGTGAGCCTTTTCTATAGGTCGTAATAGCAATGCGCTGTACGCAGTTTGCTCATCTACATGAATCCAGGCACGAAAGAAATAAATGGCACCGCATATAACTTTGTGAAAACTTGTAACGTCGGAAAGAACGGCAAATAGAACTCGGTCACATGCATCTAGACACTTGTGCAGAATAGGATTCATTCGCTCGAACGAAAAATTGCACTGCGTCAGCCGCTGAAGCCCTACTGGAAAGATAGTTGTAGCGAGATGTCATCATTCAAAAATATTAATAACTTTTGTCTGATTTCAAATGTTTAAGATTCGTTCCACCAATGAGACTACAAAATTCACACGTGCCTTCACATAATCTTTTTCTAAAAGGTGACTAAAAACAATGGCACTCATGCATGCATGGGTTTCAGGTGTCCTGTACTCGCCTCCGTACTCCACTCGGTGGAGCAAAGTTTTTAGATTTATAAAAATAACTATTGAAGGCAAGTGAATGCGTAAATTGAAAACGTCCACAATACCCCTCATAATTATCAAGACGAAGTGGTCGTTTCTAATGTGAGAAGAGCGTAATGGAAAAGATCTTCATGCAGTGGCGGATCGATGGGGGTGGGGCTAAGGGGGCTATAGCTCCCTTGGACATCCAAATTACACTAGATAGAATGGTAATTTTTGTTCGGACCCGCAATACTTCTGGGAGTGTACCTCACGCACAGCCCTTCTCCCAATATTGGATTCGCTACTGTCTTCATATGCATGCATGATAATGATTTGAGAGTAAATTACGCGATCACCACATTTTACGCTTTTAAAAGACTACATATCTAACATACCAACTAAAAGAGAAATTCAGTTGCCATTGCCACCTATCCGTTAAAAAAATCAAAAACTGACATGGAATTCTGTCAAACATAGCTCATCGGTAAATTCATAAATCCCATGGTTGCGTGGTGAAAGTAACACTTATCATGTGTGTGACGGTTAAATTTTCTCCGGGGGTAAAATGTCTCTTCTCCTCAATACTAAGATGAGACCAAATGACACAAATCGTGTTTTCATTGGGGAAATTACACGATTTATTTCCGTAGAGGAGAAAGCAACTAACGCATTGAAAACTGGTCTTGACTACCGACAACGCTGTTGTGGCAATCGAATTCCCTCCTCTTGGGACAATAGTCTTGAAAAATGATAAACGTGGGAAGGAACGGGTTATTGCTTTCTTAACGAGAAAGGGGATTAATTCATCTCATGCGGACGATGAAATAGATAAGTCACTCATCACTATCGTGGAGATAATATAACTCCGAAAAAAACATAAGCGTGTGAAAATGGAAGCTACCACATTTTCGGAGGGACGAATTATCGCGACATAGCCTTCATAACGGAATTAATTTCACCCCCACACACATCGGCTAGTGACCCGTGCGATGAGTTGAGACGATAACGTTACAAATAGTACATTGTAAGCAAACAAGAGACCATTATTTTACTTATTCAGATTATTAACGACTGAATAATTATAAAGTACAAGGTAAGACATTAAGATGGACTTTGAAAACTATAGAATAAAAAATGTTTCTTCAAAAAAAATAGACGATAGAAACTACCGGTAACAAGAAGGTACTTTAATCGAATTGCCATGGAAATACTTTCAGTTTTTTTACCCACGATCCGATAATCTTACGGTATTACCTACTCGTATCAACACTAAGCGGCGGTAATTTCTCAGTAATCAGATCAGAATGAGGAAAAATTATAGAAATTATAGACAATGTGATAAAAGGTTACTAACTTATTATAATTAAAGGTACATTCCCCAAAGATTATCACGAAATTTGAGTTCATATACCGTGTAACTTAGAATTCAATCACTGATATGATACAATCCTTTGAAAATTTGCCACATTATTTGTTTGAAACTAAGTTGTAACCTTGAAATTACCAGAATATACACAGTGAACCCTTCCGAAATTCACCTCGAACTGAAATATTGAAACTTTAAATCTAAGAAATACTGAGAAAAAATAATAAAATTAGAGATACAGGCAAATTTTGACAGGGGCCCGCCCTATACGGGTATGCCCTAAAAAATATAGATGATGACTCACCTATAAGAAAAGTAAATAGTCAAAACCGGCAAAAAGAAGGAGCGACGTGTCCTCATACTGCAGACGAGGACAACGAAAAAGCGAAGGGTCGATGGCCTTAAATAATATTAGATACACTTTAGGAGAAAGAGAAAATCGATTAGTTGGTAACTAGCAAGCGACAAGCTCCAATTTTCTCGCAAAGGAATCAACAAGGAAATCAGAAAACCAGGGAAGAAGTCTGAAGGAAAAGCCCTGCCTTAACTGATGAACGAAGCTAATCGGATTTTCACGAGTGTTTCCGGTATCAACAGGACAAAGAAAAAGCATGGGAGAAGGAGTGATCCTCAAACGCTCTTTCATATACTTCGATAAACATTACGACTGTACCTAGCAATATTTTCCCAACGTAGGAAAGAGAAAAAATTTAATCCTAAATCTTATAAATTCCCCTACTGTTTGCGCTCAGATATTGAGTAATTGGAAAACCAACTGATTGTTAGTGAAAAAGTAGGTACCTTTGATTCTGATCTTGGAAATTTCACCACAAAGATAATGAAGAGATACTAATACGTGCGAAAGTTATTCAAGCTTTTTTATACAGAATATTAATGAGCACAATATTTTTTTAGCAGGAAGAAATACTCAAATACGCATTCACAAACCAAAATTTACATTTATTTCGCAGTTATTTATTGTTACGCATTATTATGGCAATTATTTCCCTCAAGAGGATAATTGAGGCATTTAAAGAGCAATAATATGAAAAAAGTAGTTAATTTATCGCAAAATCGGCTTCCAAAAGGCAAAATGTAAAGTGATGCCACACGCAGCCAGATACCCAGACCTTCTAACGTAGCCCTACTCAAAAACATGAATTTCTCCCGCAATTCATAATACTAGGAGGATAATCATCCATCTTGATTGCCCCGTCGCAAACCTTCCTCAATTGTCCAGCGGTTAAGCACGTCTCTTTAAGCGGGGACCAAATTCCTTGTGCATTGTGTTTCAACCCTCCAGAGTTTTCCTTGTAATTCACCCGATTCATTCAGTCGATGAGTGGAGGATCATAGATGTTCACAGACCTTAGGAAACTATAGTACAGGTACACAACAGGTACAATTCACCCTCCACATATTCGCATTACCCATTCGATAAAACGCATTCCCCGCGGCTGACAAGCTGTCTCCCTCCAGGCATGTCTGGCGCAACGAAGATGAGAAAGAGAGATAGCGACTGCAGACTGGATAAAATGATAATATTGGGAAACGTAACTGGCCGTCGGCAAGCATAGATATTGGTGTGTTCGTATGGATGAGCTAGAAAAATAAAAGCAATTCACCTCGTACATTTGCTGAATAATGAGGGATAAACACCCTCAGGGGTTCAATACTCGTTATCAAAACAAAAATTCACTCCTCATTTAGAAGTCATATGTACCTCATCGCTAAGGTAAAGCAAGACAAAAAAAATAAGGTATGTGAACGTTGATGGTACGCGCATCGCGTTTTCAAAGACAAAATCTCCACGAGAGGCTAAATCATTGCTAGATTATGGTCTACAATCATAGGCGGATTTAGGGGGGAGGTGCATGGGACAATGCCCCCCCCCCCTCCCCGACGCTTAAAAAATGGTCAAGATTTTTAAACGGTTATCATTACGTTCGTTTTATTTTGTGGTAGTATCTAGATGCAAATCACAAGCACATTACAGCGTCAACAAACCGAAAATTTGCGGATACAAAATGATTGCGAGGTAAACTGTATTTCTTCACACAATAACAACATTCAAACGCCGAAAACGAAGGCGTTTCTGTCATCACAAGGCGTTCAACACCTGTTTTTGAGAAGAAGATGCCCATGAGGCTTCGCAGTGGCTGAAAAGTCGTGAAGCACTACAAGGGCGAAAGTGCGACGGGATACATACGGCTAACGGTGCATTGCAAGTGCTTCCTCGGCTCAGACCCTCGATTCCCGCCCTGGTTGGCGGATCTCTTTGCCCGGGGCGGAAATCCGCTTCCTAGCCCGGTGGGAGGAAATAAAAGCTTACGTATGCCACGCAAACGTTGAAGGAACGATACCCGTCTCAAGGTTGATTGATTACCTTCCACCGTACAACGATCTATCTATTTTCTCCATACTTTGCATTGCTATTTAAAAATAAAGCTTCGTTTTATTGCTCAACATGGCAGAAAAATCAAAATTTTCTATCCTTTTTTTCGTATCCACTCTAATGGAAGTTTCATGAAAAAAACGAAAAATGAAGTTAAGTTACAAGTAAAACTACAACCAACGCAAGAACGAACGAACACGCAACTTAAGGTAAGCATCGAAATAAAAATGCCAATAACTTACAACCTTTGGCTGTTGCAGAAAGGTAAATAGCCATACAATAGTTTCATCAACAAAAAAGGTCAATAAATAAATCTGCGAGATTTGCAAGAACGTGCATTCAAAAATATCTGGTCACATTGCATTCCTTTTTTTTGCCTCGTAAAAACAACTCGATAAAGCGACAAATAAAGAGGTGTGATTAAGAGGTAGGTCCTATGTAGGTATGCGACCTGTGTGATCCCTATTCCTCACTCCAAGCCATAGACAAGAGTAGCAGCTCGTCTCTCGGCTGCAGCCTCAAGGATCCTGGTGTCGAGGATACGTCGTCGAAACATACAACGGAATGCGGCGCAAATGTCATTTCTCGTACGGCCAGTACGAGTACCCACTGCTCCCCAAGCTTCACCTCTCGAAGGGCGAAGGGTAGGAATTCCTCCCACGGAGCAAACTAGACCACATTTACAGGATACCATTCTTGCACCCATACGACATACGAAGGGAATGCCGAGGCGCATATATCTACTTGAGGTGAGTGAGGTGGTGTACCATGGGGTGAGTGAGGTGGTGTACTGACGAAGGGCCCCTCTGTAATATAACACGTAATATTTGGTTGAACGTGATAATCAGAACAACAAAGTCCCGCCTGCTTGTTCCATAAAACCGACATTAATATTTTTTACTCGCCACAGTAGTATGGCTGAGGTAATTGGAAGCAAAATAATTACGAGTAACTTCATTTCAGTCATCTAAGAGTCTGAGTCATGACGCGTATGTTAGTCAGTATGCGTTACCATAGTAGTCACATTTCAATAAAACAGCTATTGATGGTGAATAATAGAATATCTCCAAATCACAGATATATGTTGACGTTTTACAGGCACGTGGAATGGGGTTAAAGAAAGTGTAAAGCTAGGTTTACACTTGCGAGAAATTGCGCGAGTTTACTGTCTGACAGTCAAAATTGCAAGTGTAAACGGGTCGGCGAGCAGTGTCGCGAGCTGGGCGGCGGAGTGTCTGACACTTCGACTCGCAGGTCTAAACATGAAACTTAGCTCTAGCAATTTCTCGCGCTCGCACTGTCGCCTGATCAAACCGCGGGAGATATTTCCCGACACTTTTGCGGAAGTTGGGCTGAAGTGCAGTTGTGTTGTCTCTCGAGTCTCCTGTAATTTGTTGTTTTTTGTTTGTTTTTTGTGTCATGTTGTTTGGTTGATGGATGAAGGGAAAAGGATGGAAAATCCCCTTGTGCAAAGTATTTACAAATGGTCGGACTTGGAGACAAAAAAACTTATTACGTTATATGAAGAAAGCGAAATACGGTGGAATGTGACCCTGAAAGATTACAGAAACCGAGTGAAAAATCAGGAATCTTTGCGTGAAATTAGCAAGAAGAATGAATACATCAGAGAATGATAAGAGTCACCTAAAAATAGAGATTGTATGACGAAGATAGTGCATAGATAGTACAGCGCCAAACATATAGCTATGCATGGTACCACTTCAGTGGCACAAATTTTCTCTCAAGTAGATTGGGATGGACAATTTTACTACTTTACTAGTATTAGCTATTCTTATAAAATTTGAAGAATATTATAATTAAACATTCATAACTTCCTTCGGTCTGGTAATGAATTCAAATATACGATGATAATTAAGTGGAGTTAACATGGAAGTAGTGGCCACAAGCAGTATAAGCTGAGATTTGTATTTCGGAAGAAATCAGGTTCAGTGGATGATTCCTATATGTTTTCCATTTCTATGTTACCTCTTCCGCTAAAATCAAATGATAAAAACAACATCTTGTGGCAGAATACCAGGCCGTCTTCGATCAGGTATTGTAGACCCATTAAATTATTTCTGGAAGATGAAAGTTATGAGGTAACTGGGAAAGAAGTGAAAAAGATGAAGGCACAGATATCTCCACTGATGCCCTTGGTCATCGAAATAAACGGGAAGAAATTGTACAAAGTATCACAATTTTGACGTTAAAAGAATCCTGACATTTCAACAGGCATTAGTTGAGTAGAGGTGGAATTATTTCAATGGTTTGGAACAATTCTTAGCGCACTTTCCTGTGGTTTCTCCATAAGTACAAGTGAATTTGAGAAGTATGCTAAAAAAACAGAAGAAATGTACATGCGTCATACCATTCTCCTCTCTGGTCATACTCATGGTATAACATGCCTTTCACGATACTTAAAATATAATTCATGGGACAAAAGTGATTGATTGCCCCATTGTATTGCTTTCCGAAGAGGCCCAAGAAGCAAGGAATAAGCATATTCGGAAATTCAAAGAAAATCACGCGCTAAAATACTCCAGAAAGGACACAATGAGAGATGTTTTTAACCTACAATTAGTCACATACGACCTTATGTTTTCAGTATTAGTTCGTTGCACCCAAGGCATTGTTATTCCCTCTCGATGGATGCCAGGCAGCTTCTCAGGGAACCAATATTACCTGCGCCTAATGAAATGAGTAATGTTAAAGAGTTGGAGGACGTGGAGTCGGTAAATGTCGGAGATGAGGAGAGTTGGGAGAGTAATAATTATGAAGGTGACTAACGTTTCGCAGTTCACTTTCTGTGAAAAACGCTTTTACGTTTAAATCCTGTGTTTAAGAGCATATTTTTAACTTAATTAGTTCATTAAATTAAGAAAAGCGCATTACTATATACAATTTTTTTATGATTTTCTTCATATTTCTCAATTGTTAAGTAACATGAAATTATTTAGCAAATTAAATTAATTTTTTTCATAAAAACCACCTTTAAAAGACCTGTGATAGTGATATTTTGTGTTTTTGTCTATAATTTGGCATTTCTGAATGTTTTCACGACAAAAGATATAAGTTTTTTGAGAAAAATAATTTTGTTCCGCTAGATTCGCAATTGGAACCACTGTGCCATCCGTTTGGTTACTTTGGATATTTGCACATACGTAAACAGGCCAATATAACGAATAAAAACGATTATACTTATCAGAGGCAAGAAAACGTGGGGTTATAACTATCAGCCGCTGACTCGCTGATATCGATTCCCTCAAAACTATGTCCTGTTTTTGGACTTGTGGCCCAACAAAGTAGAGCAGATTCTCCAGCTCTGTAGCAGACATCCTAGAGAGTCGTCTATTTGTAACTCATTTACTTAAAGTCGTGAAAGCTCTCAAATGTTGCCTTCTATCAATCCATTCCTTAACCCAGATACTCCTCTTCCTTCTTTTCTGTTTACGTACTCTATGCCAGTAATAAAGTAACACTATTGTAGCGGCAGTTTGCGCACGTCTACTTCGTGGCATTGTAAAAAGCTACTGACCACGGTACGGGAGGGACCACTTCCGCGAGTTGAAATTGCACCGAATGCTGTCACATGTAAACGGATTTCATACCAACTGTCGCAACCAACAGTGACACTGGCTCGCGCGAGAGCTCGCAAAACAACTCGCGTCCAACTCTCGGGAAAAATTGCATCTGTGAGTTTACACTATGCGACTTGATGACAGAAAATACGTAAGAGAGCAAGTCAGCTGCGAGCCTAAGCGTAGCATATAGGGCAAATGCTGTGCATTTTTCAGAAATGTTTTGACCAATGTATAACGAAATTCAGCGTAGTCAAGAGTAACATTACGAGAATTATTGCAATTAGCTCTTTGAAAATAATTAAAGCTTTGCTCTTGTCACAAAGGAAAGCCAGAGCTTATGTACTTCATGTCCACTGATAACCTGCATGGTCAGTATATGTAACGACATTAAGTTAAAAAAATAGATTACCAATAGAAACTGAAAATGTCATACTATTCCAAGTTAATTCAGTTACTCTTACAATCAATGGGAATAGATTTAATATTTAGAAGAACAACAATGCAATTATTTCAGGAGTGACGAAGAATTCGAGGATGTCCGAAAGAATGTATCGCAAGTAGTATACTTTCAAATGCCCTAAAGTATGACCACAAGAATTCTTCAAGTGTTTTCGAAACATAACCAGACTTCCCTACAAACTATCCAATTCGAATTAAATGTCATGGTTTTTCAGGCCAGCTGACACCATTTCCATTGATTTAAGAGGATGCATTAATACCCTTCAACCAGTCGCATTTTTGTTTACTGACGCATGGGCGTACCCAGCGGGGGGCAGATGGGGGCAGCTGCCCCCCCCCCCCCCGCCCCCAGAAGCAGAATTAAATGTAGTTCAAAACGAAAGTTTAAAACAAATTTCTTTAAATCCAAGAAAAGTGATATTAGTAAAAAACATGTAATTAAAATAAAAATATTTTTCTCTGAGCAAATAATTATAAAATCTAATAAAGCGCTGTTATAAGTTTCTTGAAATTTTAGTTTCCATAACGTTTTCTGTGTTACAACCTCAACTAAATTGCTTGCCCCCCCCCTCTGATTTGATTCTGGGTACTCCCTTATACTGACGAGATGTATTTACAGATAAAAACGAAAACTATTATCTTGAAATTTGGAGAGAATTAAGGTAAGACTTTTTTCAACATTTTTCTCTATCATCGGCATAAAAATCTGACACTTGAGAAAATACTGAATTTTGTAAGCATGAGAGACATAATAATGTTAAAAAGAGTTTATTCATTCTGGCTAAAAAGTTTTAACATGGTACATTTAAGTTTTTAAGTAAGAAATAAATCCGTCGAGAAAAAAAGACCGGTCGAGAGGGAGTGCTGCTTTCTCTCAAAAAAGACTTGAAATCCGATTTTCAAATCCATAAATCCCTCCCATTATTGCTGACAGAGGACAACGATGGAGTACGGAGGGTTGAGGGGAGAGGACAAAAGGGGGGTGTAAGCCAAGCAAACCGACTGACTGTCAGCGGGGCGAGGTTTGCAGGAATCTCCACCAACGTTCCCTCCCACCCTTTCGTTTACCCAACCGCTTTAACCCCTCCCCTCCCCCCCTTCCGATCACTTCAGATTGCGAAGGGTCGAGCCTGGGATTGTGACGGGAGCGAGCGAGGGGAGTGGCCAATCCGGCGTCGATCATGCGGACGAGTCAAGTGAGGAGGGAGATGGCGAGACCGCAGAGAAAGGACGTCGGAACGGAGGGAGGGAGGGAAAGCAGCGAAAAGATCAGCGGACGAGACCGTCACGAATGCTATAGCGCTCGCCGCGGACCAAGATTCGAAACCAGTTCTCCTCGTGCACTGAACAATCGACCAGTTCCCGCGGTCGACTGGGTGCAGGTGAAACGCGAGATAGCTGATGAGCGCTTGAGCACTAAAATTGATGGGGGGAGGTAGAACAACTTCATTGTAGCCTGAAAAAAACCTGCGAATACCATTAACCTAATAGGTACCTAAATGAGTATAGGAAACTTGCCTATCGCGGCTCTCATCATGACACATTAATGAAAACAACTCAATACGTTCATCATCATCACCAAAGGTCAACAATCCTAAAATTGGTAGCTCTCCACTCATTTCTCCTATCAGCTTATCATTTCAACCCTACGTATTTCTTATCTTTCACATCCTTCTCAACTTGTTCCATATATATCATTCAAGGTCCTCCTTTTCCGTTCTCACCATATACTCGTCGACGATTCCCACTTTTAATCCGACTTTTAGTCCCCTTCCGACCTGGGTATCGGTATAGCATGCCATCATCCATTCTTAGTCTCATTGAACTCGGCTCCTCATGAAGGCATACTAAACCCAAGTCTGATAGTTGTTAGTATCAATTTCTACAAAAGTTTGGTACAAAAAATCATTCCTATACATGCATAGACACAAAGTGGAGGATTGGGAAGGCGCACCTGCTTGAGCATCACCTTCTCACGGGACCGGATTCCAATCCCGGTTTACGAAGAGATAGGTTCAAATATAAAATCACTTTGAACAGTCCAAACTAATGCTTTGTAACCGACCGTGATTTCGACAATACCCAGTAATTGAGCGTTGACATGGAAAAGGCAGTAAGTCACAAAATGTGAGTTATACAGGAGAGGAAAGAAAGAGGTTTGCCGACATTGTGAAACTTAAATTAGTGTACAAACTTCGCCAATCCAAGCAACTGATATATTGTATAAATTGGCTTTCTACCTTGTCCATACCATTGGCATTTGCATGTACAACCTTCTCCACGTAAAAACGAAATTTCGATTTTTTTCGGACTTACTACCTTCCCCAAACGCTACAATCATCAAGCATAATTATTATTAAACAAAATTCTTTAACCATGGTGGAGAATAAAGTATTAGTGTGCAATGTACACAGTGCATTTAAATTTCCTATATCGCAATTCTACAAAGGAAAGATACTTTTAATTTGGATTTTCTTTCGCTTGACTTTCATTTTTCTTCACTTGGATGGTACGCGGAGTTAACTCATAAGCTCACTTAAATAACGTTTGTATCAAGGAACAACATTCATCTGCTAAGTAATAAAAAAATCGAACAGCGAGGAGTCGTCTTTTATGTGAACCTCACCTTAAGACACAAAAACTTCACAAACAGTTTTTTTTTGCGAAATATTCAGTCTTGATCTATGCAGTCTCTCAGTCAACTTGCATAGTCTACATTTCTTTTCTACACATCTTCAATAGATCCCGGTGCAGTAATGTGTTTAAAAATAATTGTATAATTACAATAATCAATGCATTTCCTTTTAAAGGCATTAACAGGATCCGGTACGGAATAGTAAGAAAAGAAAGTATTGAAATTTTCACGCAAGTCACAATTACTTCGTTTTGCGGCGGTAAATCCAGAAACTGCAAAACATTGATCTCAAACGCACACCTATCGCTACAACGTCGAGAAGTCCGGACTGGATGCATGGGGGAGGGCAAGGATACACAGGGCAGGATATAGGAGGGGAATTGTAGAGAGAGGGGAGGAGAGGCTTTTAAGACAGGAACGCGATCGATACGGGGAAACGTAGGTATCGAACCAACCGCGGTTTACCGGCAATGACTACCCGACAACCACGAATATCAGAGGGGTGGGTGGATGAAGGTTATGGTCTCCCGGATAGGGTGGGCGTCTCCTGTGCACCGAATTCGACGCGGTGAGAAATCTGGAGAAGCAGGACTGTAGCCTAGGAAGAGGCCACAGGAACTCCAGCACACGCACGAATTGCTTTAGGTCTCAAAAAAAAATTTTCCGACACACAAACTCCAAATAATAAAGATGAGATTATAATTGTCTTCGGTGACAATTTCTGTACAACGAAATATCCGAATGCCAATTTATGATAGTAGAAATAAAAATATATCTCCGAACCCGTTTTTTAAAAAACCTGGCAATCATCGATGTCCAATGGTATTTTTTTTCGTTCAAGGAATTTTTTTTTCGATAATTGACTCTGATACATATCATTTCCAAATTTTCCGATGTCTTCTTATACGGTGATAAGGAGTTAGGGTAACCACAAAGCCCATCCGATTAAGTTATACAATGGTCGAGATAGGATAATAAGAACAATAAAGGAAGCACATGTGACTATAACCACGCTAAAATATTAGTTGAGGAAACTTGGCACAATATTACCTCAACCACCTTCTTCAGAATTGTTGAACGATGAAATACGTTTAAAGAAAATCACACTTGGCAACAACAGCGATCTCACACGATAGTGTTCCATTAAGGCTCTAGGGGAGGCGGAGGAGTTACCTTCGGGAGCAGACTTAAGCCACCCCTAGAAGAATTTCTGGCCAGAAGACTACGCGCGAAGAAACCTTTAGGGTGGCAAACAAGGGTGAGCGGTAAATACAACCACACTACAGGGCAAATGAATTAAAGAGGGAGATGGTTGGTTGGCGGAGAACTAATCAACGGGTTTTCCCCACCCAAAAACCCCGCTCCCAATACCTATTCCTATTAAGGGTCGAAATTGACTCGTGCCGGCACCTGCGACCGCACCCCTTGAAGGGCTTACACGAGGGGCACAGAAATTTGTCCACACACATACACGAAGCGTTTTGTGTTTCCCCATCTTTAGAGGATAGTGGAGGCGAAAATTGGTTGCCGCCGCTTGAGCGGAGGTTGGCAGGACTTGGGAGGGGAGTGTGTTAGGCGTGGAAGCGGTTGGCAATAAGCGAGAGGAGGGAAGAAATGAGGAAGCAGAGTAAGCAATACCGTCAACATATTACATATACAGCAAAACCTGTCTCAAGTGGTCACCTAACGGGCCGAGGAAAAGTGGGCGCTTTTTAAGGTGACAGAAAATAGAGGTGAGTAATGTGATGGTTTCAAGAATGCGCAATAATAAAATGAACATCAAATACTTAGCATCATGTTCCGAGGAGGAGATCGGCAGCTTCCGTCATATAAAAGCGTAGGGAATGAAGTAGAGAAACCCAGCATCGGCTGTGGCCTGTTCTTAACGAAAGTGGTAAGGGGACCACAGTTTAACGTTTCATCCGACGGACTCATTGCTGCACTTGAAGTGCTCTCCATAGAGCGGGGATCAGGCAGTCTCTGGAATCTATACGCCACAATCAGGATATGAACCCGAACTCACAAGGCAGAAAGGTTATTTTAAACTGAATCCTGAATTAAGTGGACAAAACATCAATAGAACCTTCTTCAGATCATTTACAATAGCTGCTGTTGCAGCTACAGGCAAAATGCATTATTTTTTAACACAAATTAAGAGTTATAAGTTTTAGTTTAACAAATCATCCGATTGTGGTGCAGTGGAATGCCTCGTGTGACATGAAAAAATTATCCCATAAGTAACTGCAACTATACTCGTAACTACTGCTGGTCATTTTTAAAAATTTTAACAACTCCTTAGAGGAATGACGAAGAATGGATCGACCGAGTGAGTAATGAGGAAGTCCCAAGAAGATTAGGAGAGAAAAGAAGCCTCATGAAAACCTTTACAAGAAGACGGAAAAACCTTATCGGCAACAACTTGAGACATGAGGGCCTGATGAGGACAATCACCGAAGGAACAAGTTGATGAAAAGAACGGTAAAGGAAGACCTCGAAAATATATGGAGCACGTGAAGGAGGAGAAATATGCTGGTGTGAAAAGATTGGCAAGCGATAGGAGAATTGAGTGAAGAGCTGCGTAAAACCAATCTTAGGATTGTTGACTAGTAATGATGGCGATGATGAACCAGTATTTGCAATTGATTAAATATTTTAAAAATTAACTGTAACTGAGACCACTAACTCTTTTTTAAAATAACCGAGCCCAGAGCGATTTACCGTCCCGTCCCTGGCCGGCCGTCCTCCGACCAAGTCGCCGAGGATGAGCGTGACCGAGCAACAGATAAAATGATTACACCCGAGGAGGGCAGGAAACGGATGCACTTGAAACGAGAGGGAGGCTTTAAGTGTTTTCGCGGCACACTCACAGGGGGGCCCTCAAGTCCCATGGCATGTTTTCATGCTGCAGCAAGAATAAAGGGACCGACATTATAGAAACAGCACATCACTAATGCACTATCCACTCACTTACAGTCACTAGAAAATGACCAACTATACGCCTTTCCAGCGACGTTGAAAACACTGCCACGATTGCATTCGTATGGTACACGGTATTCTGCGAGAAGCAACAGCAGAAGAAGTTAGGGCAGCTCTTTCCCGGTAAAGATCATGCAAGAGGGTGGTTTCATGTTATTTTTTTATTGCGTAAATCGAAAGATTATTACTCCTGGAGTACGTATTTCATGCTTTTATATTTTTAAATGACGATATCTATTTTTCGGGGTTAAATGAAAAGTGAAAAATTTCAAGCGCGCGAAAACACGACGGCTAAGTATGAATGCTGGGAAAAGCCCGTGTGACGTCATTCTGGTTCCGGCTGCTGCTGTGTGAGACCACCTTGGTGCGAGGCTATGAGCGCCGCTACGATGCAGGCTGCTAGCAGGTAGCGCTTGGCTTAAATAAGGATTAATAATGCCCTATCAAGCGAAGGAAGCTTTCCGACCAAAGGCAATTTAAATAGGTGATTATTAAGAGATGGTTCCATGGGCTCTGTGCCTCATGCATGCATTGGTAATCTCAGACGATGTAAAACTCCTGATACTCGTATAGCATCTAGGTCCATGTGACGTCACGTGGAGTGGCATTGCATGGGCTCCAATCTGGCGTTTTTCAAATGAGGTTAAAATTGACCATTAGCATTCGTCTAAACCTGAATTTCTGAAACCAAATAATTTGTATATTATGAATACTCTAATGGTGGGTAACGAATCGCAATCAATGCCTTTCTTTTTCCTTGATGAAGGTAGCTACCCAATTTTCAATAATTATTGATAAAAGACGCAATCATAAAATCAAAATTTTGCAACAGCATTTGAATAATAATGCATAAACAATTCACGTCAGACATACACGAATTCATGTTTGCTAGAATTAAGATTACTGCGCTACTACTGGTAAAATAACCCGAAATAATAACACAACTTAACTTGGTGTACCATGGCTTATTATGGC
Source organism: Ischnura elegans (assembly GCF_921293095.1). Lineage (NCBI taxonomy): Eukaryota > Metazoa > Arthropoda > Insecta > Odonata > Coenagrionidae > Ischnura > Ischnura elegans. Next base: position 82,534,101 of record NC_060250.1, read on the forward strand.
ACGGCCAAAAATTTAGACTAATCACAGTTCACGTCGAGTATAAGCAGGAAATAGATTTACGTGGAGTTCGTTCCGTTCCTCCCTTTCCCAAGCCAGTTACTTCAGTTCTCTGATGATCTTCTTCCTAGTGTCCTTTTTATCTGCCTGAAGTACCATAGTTTACCCCTCCTAAAGGGGCTTTTCCCTCAAATTTCCCGTTCATTATACTTCTGAGTTACGTAAGAGTCTAAAAAAAGGCTAATGAAAAGTCTTATCTTGAGTGTCGCTTTGTGGTGAGAAAACGTGGACACTTAGGAATGAGGACGGGAAAAGACTGAAGGCGTTCGATACGTGGGTATGGGGATGAATGGAGAAGGTGAACTAAACAGGAGAGGAGAAGGTACGCGGTGCTGGACATGGTGGGTGAGGAGAGGCACCTCGTAGATGAGATACGGACAAGACAGAATGTATGGATGGAGCGAGTGCTGACCGGGGAGGGGATGTTGAAAACTGAATAGGAGGGTAGAATGTTGGGTAAACGAGGGACAGGAAGGAAGAGAATATGACTTTTAGATAGAATGAAACGGAGTAGGCTTTGTTGTGAACAGAGGAGTGATATCCAAGTCGGGAGGGGAGACAGGCCGGCTCCTATTGCTCCATGAAAAACTACCATCACCGGTAGAATACTTAAATAACAATAATACCTTATCATTTTTTTCAAAAAATTTTAAATTGCGAGCAAAAAATCATAGAAGCACGTCAAAATTTCCTATATATTTTGAGTCCGTCTGACCCAATAGTGGTTCATCAGAAGGTTCAATGCCTTTCCTTCTTATTATTTTTGTAATTTAAAAATAATTTTAACAAATAACAATAATAAAAATAGATCTCAGGTAATTCGTGTGTATAATGAAATGTCATACCAACCGGTTACTTCCGCAGAAGTTCATTCAAACGGGGAGAAAGTCAATGAAGTTTAACAACATACAATAGACTCAGCCCCCGGCAAAACAAATTTCTGGTAACGAACCTGAGTAGGATACTTCTTGAAGAAAATACCCAGGGGAAAAGTATCCGAGTAGAAATCTAAACTTCATTTTCTCAGCGAGCGAGCAACAAGTGATTCCCGTTAAATCTCCGGGGGCCACTCACGAGCAGTGAAGAAAGACGGCGGGTAATGGCGGTGGGAGCAGAAACAAGGGAGTTGGAAGCCAGATGACGACGACCATAAAATCCGTGGAATCCGAAGCTACTTAAAGCCATTTATCCAACCGATTCCTCCCCATAAGCCGTGAGCATTCGCTCGGTATCCCGCCACACGAAGAAGCAATAAAAGCCCACGTGAACTCTCAGAACAATTTATCGAGAGGATAAACACACTTAAGCGACGTGCGGAAGAGGACATTTAATGCAACAACATACTCGCAAGGACGTAATTACAAGAATGAAAAGAAAAAAAGCTATATTTACCGTGATCAAGAAGGAAGAGGTTTCATGAGAATTTTAAGAAACGATCTCACCCCATTGCAGGGAGATGAGCTGCATTGATGTCGAAAAGAGATTAGTTAACGAAGAAAATATGAATGAATAGCAGGACATTAACACGTAGGCCTCCACAGTTAGGATTTTTCCATTCAATTTGAATGGGACGATCTCCGGCGTCAGCTTGAATACTACGATTCCCATCGCCATTACCACTTGCTTCAGAGCATGAAGAAGTACAACAGTACTAATACTGAGAGAAGTATCTACTCTACTCGGAAGTGTGTAGAGACACTGTCTACTACATATTACTGCTACGCTCTATATTCAATATAGCATTATAACATGACTTCATGATAAGAATCGAAAAACAATCAACCCTAGTATAAAGATGGACAACCAAAGGTATCACAACGCTTGATTGGTAATCTCAAGTGAAAGCCAGTCTCTTCCAGAAAAGATTGAAATAAATGAAAGACAAAAGTCGCATAATCGCACGCTCTTTACTTACTCCTATTAATTACTGAACGAATATTAAAATTTATTTTCATTTCAGACCATTCTCATAACATTTTCGCGTCTAAAAAAATTTGTCTACATACAGATAACCAACAGTTATCATTTAATTTTCCCATCAATCTCGGTAACTTCATATTCCACACTGACCATCATTTAAAAACTGATTTTCAAAGGAAAAAAAAAATATCTTTCGAAATTTGATCTATAATGGACGTGACATGAATTCAAAATATCACATGGGGAACCTCTTTTTCACGAGCAAAATAAAAACAACCTTTTTCTGCAAAAGTACTGATTGGCATACGATTACCGCAAGGTATCGCAATATCACCTCATCGAAGTTGCCGTGGCAATGAGCACAATCGATACCGGAAGACTCGAAATTTGAAAAAAAAAAACAATGGCAGTGAGCGGGCACGGTAGCCTAGCGACGGGAAGCATTCACGAGAAAGGGAGGGAAAATAGAAAAAGATGAAAAATTCGTTTAAAAAAATTAAAATGAGACGAGAGGACGTTTAGCAGCGAGAGTAATTGCTATATATTCCTCTTTCTTCCGGAAGTAATGCAAGCCAGACGACAAATATGGTCGAGTAAGAGCTCAAATTACAATGAAACATACAACAGTGAAGAAAAAGACATTCATATCTACTATGTCATGATAGTTGCACGAAGAAAATAAAGTAGAAATTAATAACAAGTCATATTATTTCGTCCTTATGAGAATGTTATACCGTACGACCCCCCCTTATGTCGCCTTCCACAGCTGAATTCAAGAAATCGCTCTTTATGGCAGTAAATGAATTATATCAAATAGGTCTCTGGTCCACATTCCAATTCAATACTTGCCATGACTAAATACGATTCCAGAAATACCAAACAGAAATTTTAAAAGGAAGCAGTCTAAGTCTTGAGACACATATCATCGTCAAGGACTGAAGTACAAGACTAAACGCATCACACATCTACCTGTGGCTTTCACGTTACAGTAAATGACATTTATTTTAGAGAATGAGATTTTATTACAGATTTTTCAAAGCCTTCCACGAGTACTTGTCAGACTAATACCGAACACAAAGTTATATGATACTCAAAGATAAAAATATCGCAGACTGTTAACAGCCAAGGTAATTCACTCTCCATCAGTACCAACTAGCCTCGACACTGAAACCCCTCGGAACATTCCTCGGGTTTAACGTAATTGAGTTAGACGTAACTAAATTTAATCTCAATTTCTCACGCGATTTGAAGAGAAAACATTGCTCTTCTGACGGGAGAAGAGTAATCCTCTTACCAAGGAATTTTATTTTTTGCGACACTCACCGTGTCTTGCCAAGTCTACGATTTCATCAAAGGATGTGTCCACGTTCATACTGGCACTATTGTCTCATAGAAACAAAATAGTATTCCTTTTAAAAGCGCTACAAAGTTTATAACAAGGAAAACGAAATGCGAAAGAGTCATGACAAAGGAGCCTTCGTTTAACACACTGGATGAATTTTAAAGCAATTAAGATTGTGAGTAAAATTGGGGATAAGTGTAGTAAGTGGAGTGCGTAAGAAAAATACTTCTTTAAATGTAATTTATAGACTGTCTAAAAAAAGGACTTTACAGACTATGTTCTCGGAAATACATTTTTTTATAAATACTTGATGCCTGTGCATGGAAAAAATATATTAAAAGGCTAAAAGATGACAGCTATTCGGACAAAAAATGGTTTAAGTAAAATAACAGCACTGCTGTTTAACAAAAACAAAGCTGTTATAACAAGGAAGATAAATGAAAATGATGCCAAAAGCAGACTCAAAACCTGGCAAAAGTCGGAATGAAAAAATGCTCTATAATGTGAACATTCCAAACGCTGCTATGGCGGTACATTGGTCCCAATTTCTAAACGTTTTACAATTAAATCTGAGGGGCTTGCTTTAAATCACTACAATCGTCACACTGCGACTCATGAAAACTATCAAAAAACCAAATCACACGGCTCTTTATGTAAAAGTAACATTAAGTTGATGCTGTGACCCATTTTCCTCATTAGTAAGTCTTTTACGCATGATATATCAGGGAAGAAAACATACAGTATATAATCTGCACGAGATCTAGGCCTAAAATGATGCAAACATCCCTATGCATCGGTTTTTTGTTACTCGTATAAAACTCATGCTATCTTGTAATATACTATCACGGGACGCAAAGTAGACCTAGTCCAACATTTTCCGGTACTTAAAACATTAAAAATTACAATTGAGAAAAAATGTATGGCAAAAGGAAAAGTTATTTTGCTGAAAATGTTAACAAGGTCTACTCCACATACCCAGAAAATTTTTATCATAAATTTCAAGGCAGCAATCTGTCACCAAAAAAGACAAGTCAAACAAAAGGTACGGGTCCGCTTAACTTTGATTTTCTAACATCGAAGGATTGCGCGAATCTTGAAAAACTGCTTAAACAAATAAGGTAGGGAGCCGCTAGAGACTCGAAGGATGGAGGTAGACTTAGATTTCTTGAGCAACTGATATTGGATGTCTTTAAGAGCGACATATAGAACATATTAACATCTCAATACATTTCCAGGTCCGACCTAGATGATACATTAACAGAGATATTTTGCCGAACGGCAGGGGATAGGTATGAGGATTCGTTTTTGCCTCGAACAGTAAAGGACTTTAATAAATGCTAAGCGTAATTTCGTTAGAGCATTTCCTTCGTATGTGTCAACGGCTGGTGTCCACGCAACACGCCTATCAAGGCGGCTTGAGGAAAAGTATGTATTACCATAGAGGAGAACCACGGTATTACCTAGGAGGTATTGTTAGCTTGCGTAACTTTTTTTGCCCGTGTGGTGTACATGTGGGAATACTCTCGCATGCTGCAAGATTGCTTGAACAATTAAGAATGGATATCTTTAAGAGCGACACAGAGAACATAATCTTAGAGCCACACTATATTTCCAGGTCCGACAGAAGCGATAAATTAAGAGAGATTTTTTGCCGAACGGATAGATATGGGAATTCGTTTTTCCCCCGAACAATAAAGGACTTTAATAAACGCTTGTCCCAACCTCGTTAGAGCACTTCTTTTTTTTTTTTTATAGCTGTAAACGGCTGGTGTCCTAACACCCCCTGCCACACGCCTTTTAGGCGGCTTGCAGGGTATTATGTAGATGTAGATGTAGATGAAGATTGCTGGTGATTGAGGTGGCTCGAAAGGTATTTAGTAGACGTATATATTACATGCGAGAGCAATACTTCTCAAAATTTAACCATTGATTGGCATTGGTGATTGGCATTGGCATTAGTTTTGGTGATGGTGATTGGCATTAGTTTTGGATCGCACGGTAACGGTGGAAAATCGCTGAAGGAGCGGCAGCCAAGAGGCAACAAGAGTAAGAGGGGAAGCGGTGGTGGTGAGTTGGAAGGTTCCCACGTGGTTCCCGCAAAGGGAATCCGATTAAAATCGACTCAATAGCGTCTAGCATGGGGATAAGGGGAGAGAGGGGTGAGTGGGAGGTCGCCTGAGGTGGAGGGCGTGGGAAGGCAAGAAGGGTGCAGACGCAGAGGGAGGAAGAGATAATGAGATAGGAGAAGGAGGAGATGAGGAAGTCACAGAAGAACGAGGAAGGACAAGACAAAGGGAAATTTAAGAGGGAAGAGACGATCTCCGTAAGACTTGAGCCCTGCGGAACAGCGAAATTAGATTAGAAACCAATGCTGGGGAGAGATACGGGACTTTGGTGACTGCTTAAGGGATTGGTGTTAGGTAGGGGCGTGCGTACGAACACCACGCCTGCTAGGGGAATACGACGAAGGTCAGAATGACTACTGTAATGAAACTGCAAGCCATCTTCAAGCAAGTCAAATAAATTACGCAATCCATCAATTCGTATCACAGTATACCGAATTTTTTCTTTTAGCTGCCGATTGTTGACGATAAGATCAGAAACAACCTCACAAAATTATTCGTATAATGACATAAAACTAAAATGAAATGCATGGGAGAAAACATATCCCAATGCGACCTCATATTATTTTTAATAATTGTTCCGCTCTTTTCATTACAGAAAAAAGGCATCCACTGGGGGAAAATTTAGACATGATATCCATAATAATTAATATCCCAGATAACCAGACCTAGCAAAAAAATGGCCCAAATTCTTCTGTTGATGGGCGATAAAAAAAGAAAAACCATGATATCCTGTATAATGGACTATGGGACTCAGGAGGGTGATAAGATGATTTGAGGCACGCACAATTAATTCATCGCAATTTAAGGTAAGGTAAGTATATACACAATGGTTTCAGACAGTAACAATCGCACACTTTCGTCATTATTTAATGTCCTTAAAAACATTAATTATTTAATGTCCTTAAAAATCCGGAGCACTAAAATGTCGAAAAGGCTGTACACACAAGAAAAACCGTTTTCATGGTAACTGCTAAGTTCATCCAAAAAATATTTGCCCTACCATAACTCAGTTACTAAGGAGTTGCGACCTCATGTTAATGGACAAAAAATTATTAAAATTGTCACTCCTATCACCTTCTTAAGTATTGCCATAGAGTAAGTAATCCTTGCTCTGTAGTACTCAATGATATAAACTTACTCTATGGTATTGCACATACCTCCTGAAAAACCCTGTATGATACATATCTTTGGAATCGCATGTACGAACGCTCCATTTGATCGGCTAGACTACTGGGTGAAAATAGGAGATGCTCACGAAATCAGAACTGTGCACAACATCGCCATGACTCTTCCGCTCTCACTCTCTCTCTCTCCAGGAGGCCAACGGAGGAGGAGTGATGTGAAAGAAAAGAGGGGCCGAGACGACAGGGGAGGTGGAGGAGAAAGAGACGACGAAGACGACAAAAAATGCAGCATGGAATAAGAAGGGGGGAGGATTGAGATACGAGAGGAACAGCAGTGAGGGAACGCCAAGGGAAGAGGAGGGAGAAATCACAACAGACTCCTCCCCAAGGGTGAAGAGGAGGAAGAGAAAAAAATGCTGAAAAGATGAGAGAGGGAAATCAGACGATATAATGAAGAAGAAATGCGATGTCGTGATATTACTTCTTTAAAATAACAATTTTTTTTCTCTTAGCAGATCATTTTTATTGGAGTTCAAACCGCTCCCATCCCTCTGTCTTATCTCCACTTAAAACTCTTTAAAATCCACCACATAATTAATAAAATTCAAACAAGTTGAAAATTTAAATTCAAAATTCCAAATCTGAAGATAATAAATAATCTATTTTTAAAAAATAACAATATTTAAATATAAGCAAATAAACATAATTTTATACGAGAAGGGAGGCATTATCTTGGTTTTTACACTGTTTTTGACCACCTTAGCAACCAATATTTTGTATTTTTAAATCGATCTCGACGTGGAATTTTAAAAACTATTTCACGATGTGCTTCTTCGTGAATTATCCTTGTGAATTACGTAAAAGCCAAAACTTTTGCGAAACCCGAGAAGATGACACGAAATTATTCGTCGAGAAAACTTAAGATCAGCTTATTCTTCATAGGTGAATGCACTCCAATGCCGCACTGATTATTCTATTTAACGAGGAGATGAAATGAATTTCAGGGAGGAGGAACACTTGGAGGGGGTAATTATTAGATGGTTACACCCAAAGATTTCAGGGGATTAGGGGAGGGGAGTTTGTACCCCTTAATACCCAAGCTCTCTACGGCCTAGCGATAGACGCTCAGACCGAAATAAATTACTTTCGAATTTTCTAGTCATGGTTTTTTCATTCTAACATGACTGTCTTCATGGTACTACTTTTTTCACTACACGTTAACATGGCGTGCTGCTGACAAAACCGGCTCTCTCAAACTTTCAAACGCAAATGCACTTACGTCCTGGATTCAGTTTGAGTTGATTGTTTTTATTTTTCAAGCAGCGGTCGGCTCGGTATTCATCACACAGCATAGGAGCTAAAGAATACGTATAGCAATAGGTATTCACTTCTAAAGGCTGAACAAGCTGCTAGTCATCATCGCCTCCGAGACTTTTTGGAAGACGTTCGCCAAAAGCGACTAACCAGCTGCGCACGAGACGCCTTCAAAACGACACCTACCGTGGATAACAGCGTTCTCCCCGGACCGACGCGGACCAAATCGACTCCAAAACGAGATTCTCCCGCCATTCCGACACGCACTGCATTGAGGGTCCCTATCAAAACGGACGAAACGGCGCCTCAAGGAGGAGGGTGGGACAATTAAGCGCAAAGGTGAGAGTTTTTGCCCGGGAGACATTAACGGACTCAGTCTGATCCGTTGAAACATGATTTTGTAGTCACTTTGGTCGCATTTTAATCGGTTTTCAAAATCAGTTTTTGACTGCAGCGTGGCGAAGAGATGACAGCAGTCTTATTTATTCTCAATACTCACCATGCAATATTTAAAATCCTCCATCACAGGCGTCAATGAAACACGAAAACTTCGATATTCGGGGCATATTCTTGCTGGTCTCTGAATGAAATTATGCCAGACACATTTTTCTTCGCAGCGTGTAGTTTTTGATATCTCGGGAAGAAAGAATGGTTCTTTTTTTCAATTAAAGTCACTCATTTTGAAAATTTCTCCGCGTAAGTATTGTGGCCGTCGCCATTCCACGGCCACCCGTGTGTATGCTTCGCATTGCTTTGAACGGGGCTTCAAGCCAGTATTCAGGACTAGGTCGCGACGTTATCCAAAAAAGAAAGACCAAAAATCCTATATACGACGTTATTTCACGGTACCGGTGCCTAATGTCTACACACAGCCCACATCTTAACAATTCAATCGGTATTCCTTCCTCATCCACCCACCTATTTACCTTGACTCTCGACGCCACACATCATGGCCACCACACCTATTCCTCTTACCGGACCACCCCAATAAAAACGCCTCACCTCCCGCACATCCTCAAGGTGAGGCGAGGGCGGCGACGTTGCCACGGACAACAGACAACAATGGCCTCCGATAAACACATATTCCCCCGCTCCGTTTGACTCCATCCACTTCTCCACGACAGAAGACACACACCTCTACTGCCTTCACATAAAGGGAGCAAGGTGAAATAAAACCCAAATCCGGCAAGACAGATGAGGACGTCCTATACAAACACGATTAAAGATTCTGTGGATATGTGTAACGCCTGAGAAAACGAGGACCTTGACCAAGCCTATTAAGACCACTCACTGTTTTAACACTGAAATAAGTTAGTGCAATAGTTTTTCAGTTGAACATACGCTCAAGAACATCATAATGTATGGACTTAGCGCTTTTCTCAACCGCTTATCGAGCGGGATAAAGTAATTACGAGGAATTAAAACAAAACCAATTTAGCATCTTAATGAAAGGAACAAATGGAATCACAGTTTAACGTTCCGTATGGAAAACAGAGCACAAACATTTATATAGAATTTGCATTTTTAATACTAAATGCATACTGCCAAGAAATAACTCTTATGTAAGGCTTTAGAATGCATCAGGTCAAATACGTATACAAACCCACCGATCTTTACTTCCTCAATATGCCCATGCCGGCGTGGGTCATATGTGGATGCCACATATGACCCACGCCGAGACCAGCGGGAGGCAATGAAAGCAGACGAATCCAACGCCATATAAGGTGACTGATGGGGGAAGCAAGAAAGAATGGCAAAGGCGAAGTGGAATAGCACAGGCGAAGCGGGCATACTACCAAAAGAAAATATACTAATACCTCAGAATAAAAATCATAGAAGGAAGGAAACAATTCATCGGATGCTTTGGATAGAGCATATTTCTACATGGGAGCGAAGCGTGGACGTTGACAGGAGTAAACAAGCAAACAATGGAAGCATTCGAAATATGCTGCTACCGAAGAATGATGTAGATAAAATGGATCAACCGAGAGCGTCATAAACTAGTACTATGAAGAGTGCGGGAAAAATCTTCTAAAACTTTTAACGGAAGAAGAAGACGGGACAACTAAATGGGCGAAATCATGAGATATGTTGGCCTATCGAAGTCGGTCGTCGAAAGGCAAGAGGACAGGAAGAAGGGCAAAGGAAGGCCCCGAATGAGCGCTAAACAGCAAGTTATTTTGAATTTCTTTCCTTCTCACGACCTAAATGCTTAATAATAATTCAAATTCAATATAAGACTGAATTATTTTTATTTGTTTTTATTTTATTATCGTAAAAAGCATTGATAAAACCTTTAATGTATAAAAAAATATCTACTCAGTATCATTCAAACCCCTAATGAAGGGGTATAAATTAACCGAAACGCTGGCAAAAATTTGCATTTAAAATTCTTAAACACCTATACTCCAAGACACATAACAAGTTATTAGGGATATTAAAGAGAAGAAATGCGTAAGTATGAAAATGTCACAGATAGATGGGAGACCGGAGTGGATAGCTGCGCGAACCAAGGCTAGGATTGTTGATTTTTGATACGGCGAAGACGCGGGCCATGGGGGAAGAAACAACAACACAGGAAGAGGCGAAATGGAGAAGCTTCTGGAAAGTAAGCACGGATAGGAAACAGGCGGCGAAGATGGCGAGGGGTCTTCCGTTGGTCGCGATGCTGGGAGGAAGACATACACAAGATTGAGGGAGAGGGAGGTACGCTCACGAGGACGACTCATCGGAGGAAAATAAACACGGTCGCTTGACTTTCCAGCACAATCATAGAAATCTGAGACCGGCGTTGAAACCCAATGCTTTCAGAAAAATGCCCAAATGATTGTGTAAACTGGAAGAAATCACTAAAAATGAGAGAGAAAATAGTTTCAAATCACGGCTCAATAAACTTATCCCCCATAGCGAGTTATAAACGTAATGGAAATGAAATTTCCACTCTAAACAAACAAACTCTATCACTGCGTTGTAAGGTAAGTTATATATTAAAAAGCTTAGCAATCGCACTTACGAACGCTCCACTTGATTGGTTGGACGATAAGGTGAAAACAGAAAATGCATACGAAATCAGGACTGTGCACACCTATAATTCAAATGATATAATTGAAGAAAATAAACCCCCTTTTTTTAAAGGCCATATTCAGACGAGATTCATAGGAAATTCACTGTAACAAGTTAATTGCCTAGCAATATAATTCTTTTTCTGAAGTTAGTCGCGAACTCGAGCCCAAAATTTCGGTCGGTTCATTTCAATAGGGGATACATTTCATTTTTTCATTTCATTTTTCATTTCGTTTTATTTCCGTACGGGGTACATTTCAGATAATATCATCCAAAACTTCGGAAGCTGCTTTAACCCCACTCGCTGCAGTCTTGTGATCTTGAAAGAAAGCAAAGTATAGAAAGGAGTCATCCCGACTTCGCGATGCAGGGAGGAAGATAAACCCACGAGGTGGGAGGGGGTTGTGAGCCAAGCGGGAGTCTTCCCTTCCCCCATCATCCGCGCCGTATTTCCCTTGACAGTGACCTCACTCTTCACCCGCTGCGCTGGGAAGAAGCACGGGGCGGAGAGTCTATTCCAGGAGTACCGCGCCCGACCAAGACTCCGCTGACGGGAACTCTCCCACGCCTCAAATGAGAGTGAATATATAATTCCGCGACGGATATGAGACTACCACAAGGATTCCCAAACATTTTTGGCTGAATCTCATAGGGATTATAGTAATATTGCCTGAGTTACAATTTGAAGATCCAGTTGATTGTTTGAGGCGTCACTTTATGGAATTTACTCAGGTTGAATGAAAATTGAACTTGAATGAAAAGTGGAAAAACAAAGTTCAATTTTCATTCATCATTGAAGATCCAGGTTCAAATCTCGGTTAAGAGTAACAATTTTTATCAGTGTTAGAGGGTAGAATGTTGGGTAAACAAGGGAGAGGAAGGAAGAGAATTTAACATTTTTAGATAGAGTGAAAGGGAGTAGCGTTTATTGTGAATTTAAGAAGGAAGTGCATGAAGGGAGGGGAAGAATTAGAAAAATTGCACGATTTGGCCAAAATTAAAAGCGCTCGGATCGGTCTGAAAATTGGTTACTCCACGTATCACGCGGTTCTGATTAAAAAAACAGACGTATTTGAAAAAAGCGATTTTTTGACCCCCAAAAACTAGAGGCACAGATACAGTAACACTATAATAAATAGAAAATGTAGTGTTTCGACAATATTTTTTGGGGGTTTCAGTTGAATTTAGCGGGGTTTGATTACATGACATTTTATTGTATCTAGTCTCGTTCGACCCTAACATTTGTATGAATCAGTCAATCAGTTGTTGAAATAGATTTTAATACATATAGATAAGGTTTTTAACGATAAACCATCAACCATCTTCAATGCCAAATCTGCCCAGAAAAAAAGTGAGAGGAGCCAACCTATTATCACGGGATATTAGACTAAGGCGTTCCTATTATAGGTTATAAAAACCCTAAAGCCCTACAGAGATGGCCTTCTCATTTCCCGACCCATTTCCGTACTGAGATCCCAAGCCATGATGGCATAAGGAATGAAGAAAAAAACAATCTTTTAACTCGACGACAGCTGCAACATTTTATGACGTGGAAAAAGCACTCACGCGTTTGTTTGCAGAACATGACGATTAGCAGTGAATGCGCATAGGCAAGAACATCGTAATACATGCGTCACAAGCCAACGCCCCTGCCCATACTGTCGATTTAAATAATTTAATCAGGGGAGGGCATTTAAATAAGGGATTTTCGTAAAATGCATTTAAGAATACATAGGCCAATTTTAACAAAAAAATAAACAAGATTTCTGATAAATATAGGTCACGCCTATTCGGTGTTCATAAGACTTCGATTTTGAAAACAAGTGTTTTCGGCTGTAAAATCCAATCCGAAGATAGAAATTCAAGCTACAGCCTTATAGATTTTCCACTCTATTCCTCACAATGATGGCTGCACAAGATATGTGAAAACGGACGTTATTAGCTCGATCAGATCATAAATATGAAAAAACATGAAATAGGAAAAAGACCAGCAACGATATGTGCTTAAAATGCTATGTTTACTGACGCGAACGACTTGAGACCAAAAAAATGGAGCAACAACAACAATATCTACGGAAAACTGGAAGACTACGCGTGTCTAGAGCTATGAGTACCACTTTCCTCAGAACTTGATACATATTCTTCTGTGATAACTGTACATATATAAAAGAGGGAGTCTGTTTGGCTGTCCGCTATGCGTTTCCTTAAAGATGCAGCAAAGTATTAACACAGGGGCATCTCATGCTCCCGAACCCCGTAGTGCTACTTTCGGTAGTGTCCAACGCATCCTTTGCGTCGTTTTCTCATTAACGTTCGTTACGACACACAACTTCGGCGGTTGGACATCCTGAAGGTTAGGCACACCGCTTGACACGTTCAAGGAGATGATATAAAAATCCTACATGATCATGAAATCCAAGTTTTCCACTTCTGTAGACACTATCCTCCCCGAGCAACACCAGGTGGCCTGCTAGTTACTGCTAAAATTCAAACAAATTTGTCGATAAAATCCGATGTCAACTGCATTATGATGAAGGGAAGATATGCTGGTACTGCGGTAGGCCTCGAGTCTACACGATCACTACCCTTAAGTTCACGATCTTGGATTCAAGCGCAATAACTAGCGATGATTCTCTACTATCCTGACGATAACGCGTAACCAAATACCGTATCGCAGGTAACGCGTTATTACAAGAAAGGAAAGAATTGTTCAGTGGGTCACTAAATACGAGGTCACCCACCGCACACAAAGTGGGTTTACAAAATTCGCCACTCGCGACATTGACGATTAACCGATCCGAAATGCACGAGGAAATAAATAATATTTGTGGTTTTGAGAGGGTTTTGAAGAGAAGTTTAGGTGACAAAATTTCAGAGAGTCGGAGACAAAGTAAGAGAAGTCCTTCAGGTGACAAACATATTTATATTATTTAATTCCTGACTTATAAATAAAATATCTCGAGAGTGCAAATACTCTATTGCAAAATTAGGAGATAATTGAATACCCCTGCGTTCATCGCCTCGAAGTGGACATTACTAAAAACCGATTAAAATCAAGATAAGTGGTAGCATAAATCAAGCTTCTAGGGTGCGCACTGAGACATCTCTGTGTATTACACTTTCACTGGAATATGCATCATAAATACGAAATGAAAGAAGCGCAACTGAACCCTCTAAATTATTTTCGATCCTAGACATCCTTCCTTCACATGTCAGACTTGGCGAATCGAGGCACCTGATGGGGGGGTAGTATAGGATTCGGGCGGAACAAGTTTGGACCAGAAGCAGGCATGCAGGATCCCGTCGTTAAAATAGCTACTACCTCCCCAATGGATAAACAAGACAGAGAGCCAGCGATAAACATTTTTCGGAAGGGAAATTTTAGCCGCATCCCTTCAAACAACCCAGAAGAAAGAAGTTTCACAGCGATGTGATGGAAACTCAATACTTAACGAATATATGAGAGAAATATAACAGAAGTGAGCAATTATTCACTTTTCAGCATACGGTTAATAGTACCAATCGCTCCCTATGAAGCAATTGCATTTAGTCTTTCTTTGCGGTGAATCTCTAGTACTTATCACCTTAAAATTTTCATAGTGGATACGATATGCCAAAGCGCAACGGCGAATTTATGATTGTTTAAAAATTTGTGCAGTAGCTCGCACAGGATGCACAATACAGACAAATTATTGGACAGCTGTTATTCTTCATCACATTGACTATCATTCACTTGAAAGCCATTACCATGAAGTGCATGACAAATAAATTTTCGAATAAAAATGCATTTTCAATAAATTTTGAGAATCAGAATGAAAACATAAAAAGTCTCTCTAGGCGTCCCCTTTTCTGAAACCATTCGCAATTCGCGGCCTCCATCCACCACGACACGGTTGAAGGTCGGGAGGCGGAGAGGAAAGAAGAAATACGTTTGGCGGAATGGATGGATCAGGAGGGAGAGGCCTAAACAATTCGCGAGAAGATGGCGAGACAGTGACGCGGCGGCGCCCAACAACTGCTAAACAGATGCTAAACGAAATTAGGACGAGGCGGCAAGACGACCGAGTTCAGAAGGATAAGAGGGAGAGAGGGCAGGGAGAAAAAAGACGTGAGAAAGAGAGGAATAGAAGCGTTAGGGTAAAGAGCAAGCCAATTTACGCAGCATGAACTCCATGATAATAAAAGAATCCCTATCCGAATTTACCTCGTTTAAATATATGTAGTTCGGCTTTATTGTATGAAAGTTGACTCGCATTTTAAGCAAGGTCACGAAAACTTTCACAATCTCTTAATTATCCGGTAAATTTCCTCGTCTTACAGCGTTTTTTTTTAAGATGCATGCCCATTGCATATTCTGCTGGAGAGGGGCATTAACCATTACAATGACACAGCAGGACGTCGATGGCGATCGGAGAATATAACATGTACGTCGAATTGTACCAAATTTAAAATGCATTAGTTCTCCTCTTCTGCCAGCATAAGTATTTAAACAGATGACGAACAAGTGAGAAAAAGAGGCTATAGATCGATGGAGAGGCAAAGAAGGACAATCAGACAAAGAAAAAGAGCGGGAAACAAAAAACTGGGACAGGAGATAGTAAAGGAATCAGATCTTGGTCATAAAAGAGGAAGAAACGGAGGGAAGGGACAGCAGCAAAAGAATCCTTCCCATCACGAAATGACCTGCGTCGTGTCGGAGAGGCGGAAATTGGAATGAGGATAAGAGAAGGAATGCTCTCTTTTTCACCCTCCCATCTCAACGCCAGACGTGATCCGAGGGAAAACGTGAGGAAACGGGAGACACGCTCAATTTGGACGAGCACGCCGAAGAAGACGCCTTCGGACCCAGTACGAGGAGGCAGTTAAGTGGTGCGGGGGCTGGATATCCCTTCCCTCTCCTTAAGCCACTAATACTCTCTCCACACAACTGCATCCAACTGCCCTCCTGCAACTCTATCTCTACGGTCACGATCGGCTCTAGGTAAAAAGTAAGCCATCATACAAAAAAATTCCAGATTATGACATAAACCCAGAGTAGTAGGATGAAACGAAATCTGAGACCAGTATTTAGAACGCTATTCTTGATAGGGCTTCACTAGTAATGAGATAAGTAACTTAACTACCAAAAAGATAAGTCTTATATCCATGCGTTCACTTAGCGAAACGACTGAAGTGAAAATTTTCTGATAAGATGCTCTCTGTAACGATATTTTTCTGAAAACTATATATCTACCAATTGTATGGTTTTTTACCAGCTCAGTGATTTTTTATCGCGATGAAAGATTTAAGAGCATACATTCCAAAAGAGAGAGGCCAACTTTTAAACCTCCGTAAAAAGTTGGTATGTAATGAGGGGTAAATTCTATTTGTTCTAAAAGGAGAGGTAAAAATTATAAAACTAAACGACAAGGTGTGTGAAGGAGACTTGAAATGATAGAGAAGGATACATGCATTTAGAGATTCGACATGGAGAAGAAATAACTTTGAGGAGATGAACGAATAATATTTAGCTGCAGTGGAGAAAATGAAATAGAACAAGAGGCACCATAGCACTGTATGAAAGAGAAAAGACGGAAGATTTTTTGAAAAAATAAAATAAAATGAGGTAAGCAAAATAAGACGCGACAAAAGCTTTAGCTGGCTATATGGATAACTAATTAGAATGGGAAAAAGTTATAATAGCAGCGTATGTACTAAATCGATAAATGAAAACGTAACCATTGCGTTACCATCATGTAGGGATGAAGGGAAATCTCCTGACGGGAAGAAAGATAATAAAACGAGTTATGACCAACGGCACGATTACAATTCTGAAATAATATAAGTACCTCCTTCCATTCGATGGAAATAGGAATAATTCTAACGTTTTGCTGATTGGAAAATAGAGGCGATTACCCGGTGGCAACTCATGCGATGAAAAAGGCAGGTTGGTACGTCAACAATGGAGAAAATCATAAAAATAAGAATGAAGGATGGCCGTAGGGAAATAAATCGACATAATTTTAACCCAACGGAATATGATATGAATTTAAATACCCAACTAAGGTAAAGTACCCATCCGTCATCCTGACAACCTAATGAGATATACCCAAAGCACTACGAAGGGATAATTATTCTGCAAAAATCAAAAGGTTAATATAGGAGAAGACGAGAGATTAAACAAGCTTGGAAATCATGAAATATTTACGTATTTCTCTGAAATTACCAATTTATTGATGACTCCAGTGGAAAAACATATATTATATGGAGAATCAAGGAAAACATTTTAATACCAGCAAAGAAGAGAAAAACTTGAGCGAATAACTTTCTCGTATGTACACGAGCACACGAACAAAAAAATGCTTAAAAAGTATAAGTAGAAGGAAAGCAGAAATGCGAAATATATTTTAAAGGAAATGACTACTAAGAAAATGTAGCTACCCTCTAGTAATTAAACCGAATTTAGCATCGCTTATATGCTGCTATATACAGAAATAAAGTTATTTCTAAACCATACAGCTCACATACATATTGACTCTCAACCAGAGAGTAGTGACGATAATAAGAATAAATATTGGCGGCTAACAGCAAGACGCTGTTGAGTGATTCTAAATAATTAATTATCTAATCCATGAAACGGAGACCGATTAAAAGAAAGAAAGGTTTAATAATACATTTTTAATAATAGACACATGATCATTTTACCAAAAAATCTTTAATAATGGAACTTAAAATTATGATGCACTTTTTCCTACGATAGGTTAACGGAGATCCTATTTTGGCGCAGCGATGAATGTACTAAATTTAGGGTCAAAAAGGATGTCAGAGCTCTTCGCAAAAAAGGTGAGAGCCTTTTATTTAACCATTTCAATGTAAAACCATGTATTTCGTGAAGTCGATTAGATTTCTAGAAACTTTGTCTTAGAATCCTATTCTGCATACAGCCCTTTCCCAAAAAAATATTAGAAACAAGTGAATAGGAGACAGAAATCCTATTCAAACTATTAGTAGGGGAATTGATATAAAACTAAAAGGTTGAGAATGGTCATTTTAATCGTGTTTCTAGCGAGAGCTGACGATAAAGATCGAAATATCAGCTGCCAAGAAATTTGAAATGAACGATAACCGTAACCTCGGCGCAACAAAAAGGCAAAAAGGCAAGGAGGCACACCTATTTCGAGGAAAATGAAAGACCGCATAGCATAGCGTTTTTTCGATCACTCCATCGCCTACGAAAAAGAAGAAACAAAAGTTGGCGCATCGCTGGAATACCCTCAAAAACAGGTAGTTTTGCCTTAATAAAGGCTTCCGTTTTATACGGGGAAAGTAATTGCGCAGGTTAAAACGCAGTTTAATTTCTCATTGGCGTGCAACAGCGCGAATACACGCGCGAAATTAGAACAAGGGTTATTTTACCATCTCACGTCTACGCATTCTCGAATGTGTTCTAGCAATTCACTGCTTTACACGATGCAATTTTAACTACACCTTCGTTGACACGTTAGTGTGTGCAATCACGGCTTCAACAATATTAAAAATAAACAAAAGATGCGTTTCTTGAGTTTAAAAGTAGCCTAAAATAGGAGAAAATCGAACAAGCGAAATTGTGACGCAAAAATTTCCCTTTTCTTCACTTAAGTTATTTGTGTCCAAACTTGACAGCACATAATTTCTTCCCCAACATGATTGCAGGGTAGGTAGTAGGTACGCACCCTGAGCGAGAAGATCACCACCGCCCTTCACCATCCATCTCCGTACCATGCCACCACATCCGCCACTGGCTATTTTTGGAAACTATTTCGAACATGTGTCGCGGGGCGGAGGGGAAAGGGATGGGCGATGCAGCGGGAGTGAGATGGAGGGAACCGCAGCGGTTGGCAGCAGCTGATGAACCTACGCAGCAGAGAACCTCTTAGACAGGGGCGGCGGAGTCCGGGAGGATGTGTCAGGGGGGAATTTCATCTGGATAACCCATTCCTTTTTTTTTAAAGTCACCGCCTATTCCTCATCCCACCGTCTTTGATTCTAATTTTCACCTTCAAAGGGAAAAAGGAATAGGTGAGCACAAAAGTGCCCATTCTATTCGCTTCCCATTCCCACCACCTTGAAAATCTGGAGATCCCGAGCCAACTTCAGGGTTAAAGAGAACGCATCGCTCACGTTCAACCCTTAATTTTTCTTTATTTATTACTAACTTAAAACTTGAGGTGTCATCTATTAAATTTTGAACGGTACATAGGAGGTGCCTTTGCTAAAACATTGCTGCAGCCAGAGAGGGAAAATATTTCACCATAGGAAATGTGGCTATATCCTATACATTTTTAAATAAATGAAAATGTTCAGGAAGATCTACTTCACATGCCCTGCATTTTTCAAGATGATATCTTAAAACATCGATCGATTTTCCGATTTTTCCTGGTGAAACTTCATGCTGAATGTAGATACACAATCTTTGTAAATTTTCATAGATTACATAAGTAAATAGTTACAAAGATCGTGTATCATTAGCCATGATATCTGAAGTTTTAAACAAGTAAAGCATTACGTAAAATGACAGGTCTAGCAGTAATTGTGCGCCCTCTAAATAATTTAGGGAGTGAACAAGGAGGAGTAAGCCCGTTACCAAAAATCTGTCTTCCAAGTGATCAAGAATACAAAGGAGAGAAACAAATAACACGTAAAGATAAATATGAATATACCCTCCCAACGTGAACGCACGCAACATCACATGTAAATCAAGTCACGGATAAATGTCAATGATGACTTGAATTTCAATTGATTTTATGTTTGTAAACACGGTGAAGATGGAAGAGTTGGCAATTTCGGAAACGGCCAAGGTCCCTGACGCAGCCAGTTACTATTCACGCGTTCCCATTTCCTCAAAATTCCTGTTACGAAGTGCTGACGTCACAATCGAGGTTAGGTAAACACATCTCTCCAGTAAAGTTCAAAATAGAATATCCGCTCTCCACTTTCCTGACTCCTCTCCTTCGACTATTCATGTGGATAATTACAACGTTATCACGGCATGCATAACAGGACTAGAGTAAAACAAAAACTCGCAGTAGATGGTACGCAGTAACTAGAGATATATAATAGGGGTATGGTTGCAATGTGAAGATTTTTTTAGACGTAAAGTGTGGGCTTAAATGAAATTATCCACGATTTTGCCATAAAACTTAGAGGTAAAACGTAGAATTTGCCGACTTATTTCCGACTTCCACCCTCGAAAGAGCAATTACAAATGTGCAAAAAAATATATTTTCCCTCTCCTGTTTTACCACACCTCGGAACTCTGGAAATGCATAAAATTATCTTTTAAGAGAGCCATTTGGGGAGGCAACATTAAGACTAAATCCAGCGGCACCGTTAATGATATTTGTGCACGCTGGCAAAGTAAAGTGAATACGGGAGAGACTGAAGTTTTTCTGCCAAAATGACAATAGGAAAAGGCATGTATGGGCAAAAAGGACCGTAAAGTTCTATTAACACCAAGAATGAACTCACTCCCCACGCCCATACATTCGATATTTTGCCACGATTTGCTAAGTAATCTTAGAATTTGCCTTCATATATATTTTCGTGCTCCTGATTATACTTAAAGATCTTAAGTATTTGTGTTCATGAAATTTTTATCTACAACCCTGCTCTTATGGGTGTTGTACCCAAAGTTATAAATTAATTTCCAATCTATTCTACAAATACTAGTTTGCTAAGAGATAGGTTTTATGCTGGGGCAAAACTCATGATTGAATGAAGTTTGATCTAACGTGACAAAAACGATTAAATGATGATGATAGTAAATTAATCGAATGCTTTAGGTTTGAAACCTAAAGATAAAATTACAATAATTCAGGGTACCTCGATTAAATACAAAAAGCACAATGTATAAACAAAAATACTTAATAACGCACTGATGTAATGTATCATAACTATTTTGATAAAATTTTATACTTACAAAGAAACTCAGTCGTTTACACTACACTATTTTTCTCTCGTGTTGGGGAGACTTGAGGTCAACTCGGCTACATAACTAAGGTTCACACAACGATCCAATGGGGGAACATTCATTGAAACCTAATGGTACTATTTTCCCACTTGGGCGAGATTTTACCCTTAAAGTGAGGAACGTCAACCAGGCTGAAACACGGGGAACGAGCACCGATAAGACCATACTCACAGTTCCGGCGCAAAAAAGGGTAAAAAGATTTAGCTAAAAAGTTAACCCAGTTTAGAACATTTCTACTTATCCCACGGAAATAAACTAGAAAGATTTTCGTGCGTGGGACAAGAGTCCAGGGTTCCACTCTACCTAAATAATGAAATTCACGGTTTTTTTTCAAGTTTTCACGGTTTTTTCAAGTTTTCGCGGTCTCAATGTCGTCAAATTCACGGTCCGTTAATAAGCCAACAATAAGACAATCATCGGCCGTATATAAACCAAAAATTAACGTACGCGACAGACGCCGTGAATAAAAACGCAGCAATGAAAAGTGATATCTGTTATGACGTCACCTATCGTTTGCAAAATTCAGGGCCGATTAAACGCCCAACCCAACCGCGCTTTTGCCCGGACGCCGAATACTATGGCCTCCTTTAATATGCGAATGCCCTCAGGACCTTCTTCCGTCTGGACACCGGAAGTCCTTTTTTAATTCCTCGCCGAGAGATTGTTTTTTGCGCACGTTGTTATTGCCGCACAGTGACCAAATTTCTCTTACCCTATCTTTCTGAGATAGCACAAAATATTTTATTAGAATTGTTTATAGAATGTAATGAATCAAAAAATCAATTTCATATAATTATAATGCACTAGATTTGAAATATATAAATACAAAATGAATATCTGCTGAAACACGTTATTTTCACTTTCACTTTATTATTCACATAAACTCAAACGAGGTGAGCGCAGTCTATTGAGATCTACTTGCCGTAAAAAAATTTCCGTAAGTAAAATTCCAATGGCAAATTCATATATCGAAGCATATGGCATGTACCCTCATTTTGTGTGGGAACCGAACTTCGAGTTACAAATCAGATAGTTTTCGTAAATAATAATATAAAAAAATAAAATTCACGGCTTATTCAGTTTAGTTTAGTTTAGGTATGTCAGCAGAAAGGGTTACATATGTCCCCCGTTCTCAAACAAACACTAGCTCGAGCAAGTTTCAGACCCAGTCGGGACGGAAATGGAAAATTGGTGCCGCCACGATCGATCACTGACCGAATGAAAAAAACAAACATGGAGCACGTCTCATCTCGTCAAATTCTGGTACACGGATGGAGGACTGAGAGGCAGCGAAGAAACGATATCCTAAAGCGAACAATTCGTAAATATAAATAATACCATGCCTCAATGAAAAATATAAAAAGTTTTCCCTATTTTTCTTGAGAGACGGGGTTGTTAAATGGACTGTCTCGAATAGAGTTCTAGTTGACATTATTGATAAAAAATGCCGGTTGCAATCAATTTTTCCAGTAATCGATTTGTTATTTTAAAAGCTCGAATTTTTAACAAAAACAGGATTTTGAACCTTAAGATCGATTAATCGAAAAACTCGACCGTTCTTTAAAAAATAAAAATTTGCACAAAAATATGCTTATTATTTATTTGAAAAAAAATCAAAATACACATTTTAGTGGTTGAAATAAACCAACTTAGAACACTAGCCTGATTTATGGGGGGTTAAAAATTACGAATGCAGGCACAATTGTTTTGGAACCATTCACCTTCACTATAATTTCAAAGAAGAATCAATACATTTAGATGCTTCCTTATGGTCGAGGGCGTGCATTTCCAATTTTAATGGCCTTAGAGAAAAATCTTCCACATGGGACGGATGACGTTAACTTAGGCCGGTAGTGACGTAGCTCAGACCAAACGAAACTGTCAAAATCGAAGTTGAAAAATCGAGTTTGGATCGAAACTCGAAGATCATGGCTTCTTCTCGATTTCCTCAATCTTTGACTATTAAAATTTGCTTTTCGATATTTCCATCACTAGTTGGCGCCGACCACACCTCATCACTGCACTGGAAGGCACATTCAACACGATGGCGTAACGGTAAAACATAATTAGGCAACGATACGAATTCTACCGTGTGTACAACGTAAAAGACTGAAGAATCTTCTAAAATTACTCGACTAAAAATATATTGGTTGGGGTAATTATATCTTCGATAAAAGTTAATGAAATACTCCACGATATTCAAACTGCCTCAAAAATAGGTAGGCATCCGAAGCGCAATAATGAAGTTATATCATTCGAAGAATTTCGGTAAGAATTGAGTTATTAAGGATGAAATTAACGCATTATATGATAAAACCAACGTCACCACTAAACGAATAATAAAAACATTATGTTGATTAGGAATTAACGTTCACCAAGCTTCATACGAGATTCAGATACTTACTACAAAAGAAGAATGTATTATATTAACAAAACTCACCACTCTTTGGTGCTTTTTTTCCTTAGGATAAATATTTCTGCTTACCTGTAAATAAAGAAACAGTGTCGTAAGTTATCTTGCTTAACATTAAATATTTCACAAAGCACACGCTTAAAAAAAGATACACTGAAAAAAAGGAACACTGAGGGAAAACATAAAAATTGTAATGTTATTATAGGCCATGAAAGTATAAGGCATGGCCACACAATGTTTTTGGCGTATAAATCAGTGACTATAATCTCAAGACCAAATAAAATGCTTGCTCAAAATGTAGAAACATTAAGAGACACTGACTGAAAGGGAAAATTTCCCCAAGTAAAATAAAATAAATAAGGTACTTAAGGACAAATGCTGAGGAGATAGAAAGTATTTACTCAGAAGTTTTCGTACAATATAAAAATATGGAGAAAAAAAACGCCCCCACAGTTAAGTCACACATTTTTATCTAGTTCAACCCAAAAAAAAAGGCTGAGGAGCGAGGACATCAACGATTAAAATGATTGAGTGCACATATTTTTTTCAACCCTTTATCGAGAACATTCACGGGAGTGTTGAAATTTCAAGCATTCAAAATTCAAATGTGGGAAAATAATTTTGATAATTTCGCGTCATAAAACCCACGGTAAAAATAGCTTTAATCCGCGGGGGAAAACATTCTTTTTCATTCGCATGAAACTCGTTTCACTACGAAGTGTGACTTATCGAGTAAAGGAACGCAAGTGGGGTGAAAAGTTACGGAATAGAGAACGCGTGCGCGTAGAACCTCCCCCACACACCCACACGCAGCCATTAAAACTCGAGCATTCCAAGCCGTAAACCAAATTAATTTAGTGGAATATTGCCGACGATACCATCTTCATGGGGCTTTCGGGGCAGTAAAGAAGGGGCAGTGAACTGGGGGTGGTAAAAGCTCCGCCCATTCGCTGAACACTCCGTTATCGAGGGCCAAACCGTGGAGACAGGGGAGGAGTGGAGTACGATGAAGCATTATGCGGCACTCGGACAGCCGGAGGGACAGAGAAAAGGTCGCGTTACGTGCGGAAGTAATACAGGGAGGACGGGGTACGCTAAAAGTAGGCGATTATAAACTCGACGTATCTTCGAATTAACAGAATGCTCGGCTCACAGCGAAACCTCGAGAATTAGGAAAAATAAAGATGAATTGACTTTATAGTGGCAGGCATATCCATTGGGAATTCCATGACAGTATAAATAATTCAACACGGTAAAGAAGTCACATACTTCCAGGAAAATGACAGAATCCCTGACACAAGTCGAAAGGCTGAAAAGGCGAAAATGGCTTATAACATGAGAAAAAGTATTATTCTATTTTCACACTCATTTATTCCAACCGACCCAGGTTGTCACACATAATACCATTTTAAAGGAGGCATTACTCGCCGAAACCTGGATCGGTTGGAATAAGTAAGAGTGGTAATGGAAAAGAACTCTCCATTGAGCTAAATATCAAACATTTCTATTGATTTACGCCGTAAACTGTATCCTTTAACGAAAATTGTTTGAATATAAAACAGCCGAAATTTAATTCGGCGAGTCATTTTAAGTTGAGAAATTTCACAATTATACCTGTGTTTTAATGGAAGATGGAAGACGTGAATTTCAGGGAACACCTTTCGGCGACACTTGCTGTATGTACATCATTACGATAGGAAAAGAAGGTGCTGCAATTCCACAAAAAAACAACATTCATCGCTCGACCTAGGTTTTGCCACAGCGCATCATTATCATTGACCTGATATACATTCGCCCGAGGTCCTAAACCAGTGCAAGATCAAGTTCTAATGATGGCAGACCTTGGCGAAAACCGGGTCGAACAGAAAGAATTGAAATACTGCAGTACCTTCTTTGCATGACTTCATAGTAAATAAAAGCGGTGAAAATAGTTTCATATCATAAGCCTTGTTCTCCGACATGAATTCCAATATTTTTCGGATACAAAATTTCACTTCAAATTAGCAAAACAAAAACGCAGAAACGCCAACAACGCTACCGATGGAATCAGCCAATCAAAGGACTTCCTCACCGAAGGAAAGATAGATGGGTCACGTACGGAGATTCTTCCGTAATAATCTCGGGGAATTTTGATGATTTAATTTTAATACATTAGTACTAGAAATTTTCTACAAAATATCTGACGACCGGTTTCAATACATTTTGCATTATCTTCAAGTAAATTTTATATTACCTGAAGACGATATAGGTAGGAAGATATACAAAGTTTATTTAAACCGGTCCCATTGTGAGATGATTTTTGTGTGGATTATATCAAGAAATTTTTATTTTATTCAAAGATTACGTGGTCTAGTATTTTCAAACGCATGCGTAGAAGCATGCCAAAAATTCCTCTTCCATATTGTCACAGAGAGGATGTGGCATTATGATGCATTTGGGCCGTTTTACGGATAAACGATCGCGCTATAATGGTGAGGGGGTGAAGGTGGATGGGGAGCTTTAAAGGCCGTTGTCGGCACACGTGCGGCGAAGCGGTGGAGAGGATTAGATCAGGGATACGTCTTCATTTGCTTGGGTGAACGATCACCGTCGGCCTCGAAGCCTCGATTCTCGAGGGTTGCTAAAGAGCATGTGCAGCGAAGAGCAGCAAAAGTATGTTACAGAACGATATGTTGATTTTTTCCAGTGCGACGGATACAGACCTTGAGATATAATGATTTGGTGGCACGCAATATAGGGCAAAATTTGACCACGTGGCGTCAAGGTGCCCCTTACGATACATGCAATGAAAACTTTGCTAGCCTTCAAACATTAACAGATGATGATAACAGCAGATGAGTTGCAAGGGCAAAATATTAGTCCTATAACACTTTTTTCACGAGGAGACTTGAGGAGCTCCATCACTGGCGTCACAGGCATTATAATTTGCGCTTCCCACGCAAAACCTGAAACAACTCGATAAAAACCATGTAATGAATGGGTTCCTCAAGAGAAAAAATAAACAAGTGTGAAGTCAGTTGATGTTAGATGTGGCTGATGTTAGAACAAACTTCCTTATGGGGAACTTGAATACGGGGTCGTATCTATTACCCTACACGATAGAAGCAGTAAGAAATAGAAAACGACGTGATAACTGGCAATGCTTTTGAGGGTAAACGAGAAAGAAAACAAAATATAGAGAAAATTCAATAATAAACACTATATTTTAGTTAACCATCCCTTACTGCAAGTGTATAAATGAAACTAGTACCTATTGCAATGGAGATAAAACTAATTTCACCCCACGATATATATGCTTGGACAAAAAAAAACACGAAAAAGTATCACTTCCCTTGGCGAAAGAGGTAGTTGGGGTCTCAAAAATCGCCATCAGATTCTCGTTTTTACCTAACAAAAGATTTCAAACTGGGTTAAACATTTTCGAACACATGTATAACTCATAAGTTTTCGATTGTGAGCATCGTTTTTTACCTGTGACACCAGAGAGGAAAACGTAAGTCTAAGAATAGATAATGAAACCTATATCGTAAATGAGGAAGTAGCATATAAATACGATCCATTATTAGGGTTGCCAAGCTATCATCATAAGGCTGAAATATCTATCTACAGCTGTTCCTTACAATTTTATGTTTCCAACCAGTCCCACATAGATTAACAGCCGAAAATATACGACGATTACCATTCGCAATCATTTCGTTAATATGTTGCAACCTTCGACAATTACAGGCATAAATAACGTCCTCGGGAACATTAAACCAGAAAAGCTGATACTAATAAAGAGGTACCGATCCCCACACTTTACCTACCACTTCAATTTCTCTACTTCGATAAATTCTACTTTTTTATTAGCTTAAGCCCTTCGTTCACCATAACCACTCAACCTAAATCCCCCACTGTGCTATACACCTTTGCAAAGCATTACTTCTGAACTTATTTTATTCTTTTGGTGAAGTGGATGAAGACAATGAACAAAGCGTTTCATCAAAATCATCAACGAATACTTAATTTAATTCAAGGAGCATTATTCGTTATTTATTTATATTAAGTATTCGTCCTGACATTGAATCGGCGCAAAGAACAGCAAGATATTTGGACATAGCACAACACTTTTCGACAACTAAAAGAAACTGAGTTGAAGTGGGAATAAAAATTTTACCAGTGGCGAAGATAATTAAGAACATAATGCGGAAGACTTTCTTCGGTCTGTTACGTCTGATACGTAACCTTGAGATATTTCCTTTTTAAGGTCACGGAACTGTGGCCTTGACGAATTATTTCTGCTTCAGTAATTTAGACGAGCTTGTAACACTTCGGAGGAGAGGTCACCATAATTTACTGAATTTCTATCGATACAACGAAAATTTATTGATACTTCATTGTCCCATTTTCATTACAAGAAAAATTCTTTCTCAAACAACAAGAAACTTTTTCATAAAAAAAAGACAAATTTATGATCATGAGAAATAATTTTAAAAATCAATTTCAGCCACATCATTAAAAACAAATTCTTAACTCTTCGAGGATTCCCCCACCAAATCTCAATTCAAGAGGACCGCTGAAAACCATGCCATGAATTTTCACGGAGGTGGCCGAACTAACAAACTAAAGTTAAACTCACTACGACAGCGAGGCCAGAGTAAATGAATATTTCACATTATCTTTACTTCACAAGAGTTTTCAAAAGAAGCCGAACTGGCCATTTTTACGGAACAAAAATTTGGCCACACTATTGCAAAAATTGTTACGAATTATTAATGTTTTCACTGTCCCAACGTTAATTCGCGTCCTTTTACCTATATAACATCACTTCGGCCCGGAATAAGGCAGAAGCAGTATCATCACTTAGAATATTTACATAAATTAACACAATATGTTAGAGACAGTAGCTAAGATACCACCCTACGTTTCAAATCCTGGAATCACATGTTAAGCAGCATTTAAGATTAAATTTCGATGATTATCTTTTCCCTCCTTTTGGCATTATAAATATTCCCGAGGAAAGAGTAATGAATCTGTTCTACTACAGCTGCGTTTATTCATTTCTACAGAAACACCACCACCGTGGAGATACGAAAGGCTAACGGAAATTGTTACCATTAGTCATATTATTCATACAAAGAATAGTGAGGGAGAAAGAGAAAATATTTAAGAGAAATTTCCAACGAGACATTCGCTAGCAACTACGGCTAAATCGCAAATTGAAGATGTGTTCCACATTTTTCGCGAGATTTTTCATGATAGATGCAAAGTGTTCAAATAACAGTACAATACAAAAGTATGATTATTGAAATCATGGACTAAAGCATGCTGACATTTCCTGATAAAGAATATTCGGGTGTTGCAAAGACAGGCCGAATAATTTTGAGCAAGTGTTAATTAAGTACGAAATTACAATGGCAATTTAACAATTTTGGAATCACATAGAGGAAAATGTGCAAAGAGTTTAGGATATCAGGAATAGAATAGCGGAAGTCAAGTGAAGGTTCATGAGTGAAGGAGAAGAATCGTTATACAAGAGTGCAAAAAAAAAGGATTTACGAAATGGAAACATGGGTGGTGAAGAAAGAGGACGAGAAAATATTGAATACGTTCACAGTGTGGGCATGGAGGATAATGGAGATGGTGAAGTATTTTAGCGAAGTAGACAGAGAATAAATAGAACGACGAAGAGGAAGGAGTTCGCTAAAATACTTCACCATGTCCATTATCCTCCATGTCCACACTGTGAACGTATTCAATATATTCTCGTCCTCTTTCTTCACCACCCATGTTTCCATTTCGTAAATCCTTTTTTTTGCATTCTTGTATAACGATTCTTCTCCTTCACTCATGAACCTTCACTTGACTTCCGCTATTCTCTTCCTGATATGGTGGGAGAGGAGAGGGGAAACCCTAGATGAGATACAGAGGAGACATAGGGTCCGAATGGATGGAGTAAACGGGTAAGGGTATGCTAATACCATGCTAGAAGCGAGAAGATGAAGGGAAAAGAATTTGCAAGTAGAATGAA
The DNA here is from genome assembly GCF_921293095.1 of Ischnura elegans. Lineage (NCBI taxonomy): Eukaryota > Metazoa > Arthropoda > Insecta > Odonata > Coenagrionidae > Ischnura > Ischnura elegans. The sequence goes on from NC_060250.1 coordinate 82,563,458, forward strand.
AAGAAAACAAGTTTGAAAGTTGAAAAGGAACCATTTATAATGAGAGACGTGTGACACGAAAGACACAAAAATACACAAAATGCTACATGCACACCCAACCGGCAAAAAAATACGTACAAATACATTCATAAGATAGGAAAGAAAGGAATATGATCACATGAAATAAAAAGGTACAACAGTACCGTTGTCCTCGTCTTTTCTTTTAAATGAGTTCTTATTCCTTTCCTTCCTATCCTATGAATTAATTTGTATGTTTGCGCTTATGGCTTCGTGAGAATTTCTGAAGGCGTAACCGGTAAAAAAAACCGCATATTCACGAATGAAAATGACTATTACTCCGATTCTTGGGAGATATTCGGTGGTCGCAGAGCCTGGTAGCCTGGTGGCAGATGGAGGTTGTGGTAAACCTGGCGATCGCGAGGTTGGGGGAAAAAAATAGGCAGCGGAGGAGACACCCAGAGGGTTGAACGAACCGGGGCTGCTCCAGCCAGCGCTATACGTTCCGCGAGCACCCCTTCCTACATCTCCATCCCCCACCCCCGCGCCCCCTAACCCCTGCTGTAATCCTCAACCCGCAATCCACCAACCCCATTCCACCATCCCGCAGGCAGGAACATCAACTCGCGCCAAACCGACTTTTCAAGGGTTTCTTACTTCCCCGGATCGAAGCGGAGAGAAAGACGGAAAAAATATTTCAACTTTTTTTGGAGCAGCCAGTGCAAGGGAACGGGAGTGAGAGAGAGAAGGAGATCCTGGGAAGGGCACTGCAAAAACGAAAACAGTAAAGCAAGAATTCTCGTCAAGAGGATTTCGAACGACGAGGAGGAGGAATGCTCGTCGTCTAGAAAAACGAATGGATTTTCGTAAGTGCAAAAAATCAAGCCAGGAAGAGAGAGAGAAATAACTAAATGGGTCTAACACAAAAACCGCCAAAGATACTTCATAATGCAACAGAAAACACACCGTGGAGGGAAAACTTGGGAAAGACCTAGGTAAATTGCTAGCATGAGCCATTATTGATACAAAGAAAAGGGATAGAGAGAGAGAGAGAGAGAGAGAGAAAATATTTAAGAGAAATTTCCAACGAGACATACGCTAGAAACTACGGCTAAATACCAAATTGAGGATGTGTTCCACATTTTCACGAGAATTTTCATGATAGATGCAAAGTGTTCAAAAACAATGCAACTCAAATGTATAATTACTAAAACCATGGACTCAAATATGCTACTATCCTCTCACATGCGGTATTTGGATGGTAGAGAGATTGGACGAATATTTTTGAGCAAGTATAAATTATGTAGGCAGTTAAGAATTGTTATTTTAATAATTTGCAGCTTTCGTGAACATTTTCGTGAAATTTTTGGATCGCATCCTCAATTTACGATTAAACTGTAGTTACTAGGGAATGACTTGCTGGAAATTTGTCTTTAACTTCAGAAATAATTATAGGGTCTCCCACAAAGACCGCTATAGATACTTCATGATGCCATTATCGTTGATTAGTGTCTTGGAGCATAGTTTTTGAAGAATTTAAATTCAAATTTTTGCAGACGTATCGCTAAATTAATATACCTTCATTTTTTTGCAACAAATAGTATTTGTATTATTTGGCATTTATTTATAATTTCAAGATCTACACTCCAAGACAGCAATCAAAGTTAAACAAAGAGGTCAAGACTAAGGAAAAATCAATTTAATATGTGAAAGCTAAATTTCGGGAATAATATAACCTCACAACGCGATATGATCACAAAAACCCGCCAACCTATACCATTTCAGTTAACCATCATGCTAAGAACTCCGCTGGCAAGACAGGGCAACGCTTAACTTTCACTCAATGCTTAAAAGGTGGCCGAAAACGTTTGATTGGAAAAATCAGAAATATAAACAAAACATATTACTAGCGATCTGTGACGCCAAGACTTAACCAGTCCATCGAGATATCTACATAGAGTCAGTTGGAGCGACGCATTCCGTGGCTATAGTGCGGCTCCTTAAACGTGTTCCTTAGCAACGATATAATCGATGGAAATCGAGATGAAATGAAATAAGGAGAGAATAGTCTACGGAACTACGAATAAGGGGATTGACCCTGAAGAGAGAAAGAGAGAGAGAAAGAAAGAAAGAGGTATACGACCTGCCCGTCAACGTTTCCAAGTTCAATATCATCACAACCACTACTCAATCTGCATTGTCCCGAAAGAGAAGGCCTCGGAAACTTGAACGCGAATACCCTCGTCTCACTTAATCCCTACTTGAGACATTTCACTGACGCCAACCTCTCTTTAAAAACGTTACACCATGACTCTACCATTCAGTGAACCGGGAAGAGGGAGGAGGATATTAAAGTTATTAACTCCGACCCGAAATCACTAATTCATTGAAATAAATCGTCATAGGGAGAGGAAGGATATAAATTACGACGAAAAAAAACTTTCAGCCAATCAGCCATTCCTCTGTAAGCTAAAAATAAATAAAAACATAAAAGTTGCCTCCCATTTTTCATGAGCTGGGTACGTCATTAGAGCTTTGGTTCATTTACTCGTTCAAAGAGAATCTTTTACGGTGGTAAGGACTTACTCACAAGATTGTAAACAACAACGAACCACGCGAGAACTAAGCACAAGGCCAAGGAGAAGATGAGAAGTGGTGACACATTCATGTAGAGATTGTGATGTTATAAAATAATCAGCGAAGAGGACATGGCAGTCGATTTTTCGTCAGGAATAGTTCGAAAAGCGGGCGACAAATAGAAAAATGGAGAACGGGTTATTTATTTTTAAAACTCAATCCCAGTTGAACATGACACGAAATTGGTGAATAGGCCCTTTAGATATAGAATAAAATGAAAAAGGCCTCACAGGGAATTGAAGAGGGAAGCTCGATTTCGGGATGAAGGGCAGTAGGAATTATTCGAATATCGCTCCATGTAAACCTACCATAATCAGTAGCATACCTATAATTAGAATTATAGTTAACCATTTAATGAGTCGACCTGCTTCAAAACACAACCATTTTCCCGTCTTATACTTCGATGTGAGCGTCTAGAAAAATGAGAATTGCCTTTGATTGACCAGCATATGATGGAAAATTACTTTATCTAACATTGTACACAGATCCACATCGACATTAAAGTACCTTAACATGCTTACAAAAAAATAATCTTACTGCATATGCTCCGTGCCCCGAATATGATTTTTTGAAATTTATTTCGGGGCAGTGAATTTCCCAATCGCCTAGAATAAAACTATTAACGTGTAATGGCCAGGAAGTAAAGATACCGACTGGAAAATTATGAACGCAGTGATAATGATTTTCACTGTGAAAATAATTAAATCGAATTACGCTTCATTATGAAAACTCACGCAGAAGGAAAAGCATCAGAATTTTAAATGGGCATTGCTTTTGGTAACTTTTTACTTTTCCCATTGTGCCGCGCAGAACCTGGAGTTTCAATGCAGGCCTTAGCTTAGGGCTACAACGCAGCCACCTTGAGCGCTACAATAGGGTGGTTTCCTATTATTTTTTTATAGCCTAAATCGAAAGATTATTACTCCTGGAGTAGGTATTTCACGCTTTTAGATTTTTAAATGACGATATCTATTTTTCGCGATTAAATGAAAAGTGAAAAATTTCAAGCGCGCGAAAACGCGACGCGTAAGTAGGAATGATGGGAAAAAGTCCGTGCGACGCATTTCTGGTTCCCCCTCCCGCCTTGTGAGGTGACCTTGATCGAGGCTCTGAGCGCTGATAGGACGCAGGATGCTAGCGGGTAGCTGAGTACCTTGCTGGCTGGTAGCGCTTGGCTTAAAAAAGGTTTATTAATACCTTATCAAACGAAGAAAACTTTCCGACCTTAGCCAGTTTTAATAGGTGATTATTAAGACATGTTTCCCTGAGCTCTGTGCCTCATGCATGCATTGGTAACCTCAGACGATGTATAACTCCTATCCTCTCGTGTAGAAACTAGGTCCCTGTGACGTCACCTGGAGTGGAATCGCATGGGCGCCAATCTGGCCTTTTTCATATGAGGATAAAATTTGACCCTTGCCATTCGTCTAAACCGGTATTTCAAAAACCAAATAATTTGTGTATTGGTGGTTTTCGGGTATTGCTGTGTAGAAAACATTTTAACTCGACGTTTCACTCCTCCTACTGGGAGCGTTATCAAGAGAATTAATTAACTATTAATTAGTTATTCTCTTGATAACGCTCCCAGTAGGAGGAGTGAAACGTCGAGTTAAAATGTTTTCTACACAGCAATACCCGAAAACCACCAGCAACATAGATAAAAGAAGCTGTGAAAGTCTTCAGACGAAAATTTGTGTATTATGAATACACTAATGGTGGGTAACGAATCGCAATCAATGCCTTTCGTTTTCTTTGATGAAGGAAACTACCCTATTATAAAAACTCTGATCACCACGCAATATGGAATACGCGAGGGTGAAAGAACTGTAAAAGTGGACCAAGTCTCCGCTAAAAAGACACATTGTGACGTCGAGATCCCTCAATATATATACAACTTCTTGAAATTATTCGCTTTGGTATTGCTCCCTTTATTCATGCCTTCTATCTTAAAATTTTTCTTTAACAATCCCCTTCCTTTAACAACAACAACAACAATAACACAGAAACCTCTTTTTAAACAAACAGTAAACAATATTAAACATCAATCAAGGAGAAAATAAATTGATACATAATTTAATAAAATCAAAACCCAAAACACTAACAAAAAATGAAGCTAAACAATATATATAGATATAAATGAAGCTTAACAATGCACGGCGTTACAACAAGCGGCGCGGTTTCAAAACACGACTCAAAAGGCCACGCGGACCATGGGAATCCTCCTATCCATTACATATTTTTTCCGAACGGATGCCGAATCACCAGCTACGGCGCAGCTTCGCGGTCAAATGCATTATCCGCGTCAAAATCAAAGCGGCAGTGGAGGGAGGCATGGGGAAATTGAGCGGCGCGCAACGGCGGGCGGTTGTGAGCAGCGCGAGCGAGACCAAAGCGATGGCCTCGGCGAAGCCACCGCGACACATGCTGCTGGATCGAAAAAGGGTCACGATGAATGTCTCCCATGAGCACGTGTCGAGCCTCGCATTATAGTTATCTGCGAGCGCACGTGTGGCACAAAATCCTTTTTCAAATTACAGGAATGTTCCACTGCGACGCGAGGCGCATGGATACTTATTCTCGAGCAAAATCACCGGGGACGAAATGAATATTGCTTTCTGAAACTGCTACTTTCTTGGATAAAGGAAGATAACGATGGCTAAGTTCTAACAACACGTATCTCAAAATTTGGCCGGTTTGACACAGGTATAAAAAACGTGTAATTAAACAAAGTGTAACACCATTAAAAATAAAATTCAAGCAAATAACATCTCTTTGTTGGCAAATGTATGCTTCTTTTTCAGTTTTATGAATTTTTGGATTTTCATTTTAGCGTACAATTAGAAAAAAAACAATCGTTTTTTTTAATCATGAAAAGTACCTAAATTTGAAATATTTGTTGTTAGAACTTAGCCATCGATAAGTAGTTTTTGAAGGAAGAAATAGCTACACGCTTGTCACAAAGTAAACATGGGAGCTTAAATTTCATTGAAGACTCCTCGACAAGGCGAATTCTAGGATGCCTTTATGTAATTGTTTATTTGGTGTCTTTTGAATATTAAAGGAACCACTTCGTGTTCTATTGCAGCAAATTCAAATGAGGACAATCAATCAATGCAGCAATTATTTTTGAGTGACTTATTTAGTGAAGTTTCACGCACCTTCGATACGTATACTTAGAAATGTTGCTTTGTAGAACTTTAGTCGTTGGAGAGAAAAGCATATTTTTAGGATACAAACGTGAAGCTAGTAGCTATTTTTGCCGAATTTCTGTGGAATTTATAAAAACTTCGCAGTTCCACTCCATTCGGTTGATTAACTCCCGAGCACCTCTAAGTTCTCATCTCAGATATTAGCTTGGAGACACGTTGCGTTGAATGAATTGTTTTTTTTTTAATAAATATTACGCTAATGAAATACGTAGCAGCTTAGATCCATTTTCTTTAATATACGAAGTAAAAATTGAAAGAAAGAGAGAAGTGAAAGTAAAACTATTAGTTAGTAATAGAAATGGAAAAGTTAGCGTAGTAAGTGATTCATGAATAAATTATAACATACCAAGTAATGCATGCAGATAGGTACAGAAAGTTATTAACTATACATTCAGGGCATATTTTATCTAATGTTATTATTTAAATAAATGAAATTTAAATATTTATATAATTAGGACATAATGGTTGGGAGCTGAAACTAGCCAAAACATCAATCCAGTTCCCTACGGACTCGGGAAAGAAGCAAAAGAGAGGTAAACGCGGTGCCCTCTCGATGGACACGCCCACGAAATGAACAGGAAAAAGGATGAGAGGTGATGACGTGAGGAAAACATCCCATCCTACCTCCCCATCCGCTCGCATGATGGAATGCGTGAGTTTGTAAAGGCTGCTTCCTATGGGACAGTCGGGGGAGGATAAACGCGTAGCAGAGCAGGGAAGCGTGACCAAAGATTTTGGTGGAGCACGCCAGAGGGCAAGTGGGAAGCGGTGAGTTGAGCATTGAAGCTGCCCTTCTCAGAAAAAACCGCTCCTTTCCTTTTGGAAACGCTAAATGCTATCAGGCGACCCAGTTGCTTCTGCACTATTACGGAAGAAGGCAGGGCAAACAACAATTGTTAAATTCAGGACTGCATTGTATGCCGCAGTGGTGACGCAGATATTTGTCTACACACGAAGAATTTGCGCTTTCTCTCCAAAACCATGAACACTTAAAAAACTAGTTCAGTGTCTGCAGCCAATCGAACCAGAAAAATTCTTCCACGATTCCCGGTTTTCCAGGGAAATTTTACAAAATTCCAGGATAATCTCACGTGATTACTGATATGGATAAGAATTTTAAAGCACCCAAAAAACTTCAATATTTTTACATAATATTATATTAATGTATTTGCAAGGACAAGGAATAGGTTAGTTGGCACACACAGTATTTAAAATTTGAATTTATTCAATGCAAGCCAAGAAGCTGCTTTGACCTCGTAAGTAGATGTTGACGTCGCCAAACATTTTATTCCTAGTGGTTTTGAATTTTACTGGAGTCAAGAATGCTAGACATTTCGATTCTGTTGACTTGTCTGGCATTCCACGCTTCGATGCAACAGTCAAAACTCTACTAAGATACTGCACTTACAATTACGACAAACGCATTTTAGGCCAGAAAATGGTGTTGACCTGGAAAAATTTTATCTGAAATAAATGAGAAACAAAAGATTTTGAAATTCCCGTTCGGAGCAAATATTCATGGATAATTCCTGCATAATTCCAGGAACTTAAAATTTTTAACTTAAAAAAAGGAACTTAAAATCCCGAATTTCCCGGGCCTTGGTTCTCCAACTTCTGAGTAGACGGAAGAGAAAAAAATACCAGATGACCTTATGCACATATTTACGCGTTATGTCAACTTTATTCTGACGAAAAATTATAGCATTTCCACAATTTCTGCGGTTACCTCAGTAAGGGATTACTTGCACACTTTGACTAAGGATTCATAATAGGAAAAAGAATCAAATAAAACGACACATCTAAAAGAAAAGGCATTCTACTCACTTTGGGAAATTTTTTGTTGACGATTTCAGATCGCTTAAATGTGACGGCAAATCGCTGGCCACTCAGGATCAAACCATAGGAAAGGAATAGCAACAATAAACCAATTACGATTCCTATAAAGAATCCGTAGTCAAAGTTATCGAATAAGAGGCATCGTAGTATTTCGCGTAACTCGCAAGGGACTGATTCGTCAAGTCTAAGAAATTTAAATAAATGCGAATCCGATACAAAACGATACAACATTTAAAGTATTCCTGAGAAAGGAAAGCGCATCCGCACGTTAAATTTCCCTCCGTGCATCCGCTAGCATTGGCAGTGATAAAGCCGTACATGAACCGATTCAATGTGAAAATCCAACGAGTGAAGGCCGCTTAAAATAAAGCAGCCCCGTAGCTAAAGATAAAAGCACCGATTACCTGCCAGGCACACGAATGCCTTACCCCAGGCAAAAGTGCAGGCTAAAAATCAACACTCGAAGGTTTCACCGTTTCGTCTACTTCCGGCTTCAGCCCATTTCCTCGCCTACAACCAAAAGCAAAAACTAGTCCGATGCAGGGTCAGATTCGCAACCTTGCTCGGGATCAAGATATTTTAGAAACTAATTAAGTAGTAATGGATGGCAATTGTAATTGTGATATTCCAAAATGATATGCTTTTAATATCACGAAAGCTCAAGATAAGGGAACTTTTCTGCAACTTCCACGACATTATTAATTGCATTTTTCGAAATTTATTCATAATTACACAAGAATTCAATAAAAAAGCAACAACTAAAATCGCTGATAAATACATTACAGGGGAATATCGTGTCTAAGTCCAGCTTTTACAATAATTAGCCTCCGTTTCTGGAATAATATTACGTCTTCATAGAGCTTCTTTTAAACTGAGAATCAAGAGTTTGAACGGCAATATCGTGGTTCCACGCATTTATTTCCTGTGATAGAGTTCATCATGACTGATAAGGTACCTTTGTCATCACAAAATTCAGACGAAATAAATAAGGCCATGGTACTATGCGGTATGATCAAAGCCTATGTTTACCTTTCTGAAAGGAGATAAAAATTCACACTGTTATAAGTATCATGATACTCGATTTAAAAATAACAATTGATAATTTTACGAAAATATACAAATATCACAATAGAAAATTAAATCTTCACACTTCACCAGACGAACCAGAATATAAGTCCACTAAGTGAGTACTAATTACGTACTAATATAAATATTTTATACCTGAAAAATGGAAATGGGTGAATGCATTCCAAATTATGACGCATTTCGACGAGAAAACGAGTGTTTATCCACGATCCAATGTCCACGATAGAGCAAAGTAAACGAGAATCCCGTATTCAGGATCACTGACCTGAATAAGTCAACGACGGTCCACATTTGCATCATGTGAAGAGAACGGTTGATGCACAATACCCTCACACTGAAGAGGACGCTTCGATCGCGGGAAACGTTTGGTGCACGCCGCCGGCAGAGGCTTTGTGGTTTCTCTAGCGCCATTTCTCTTCCAGCACCTTGTGTTTCACATGGCCATTCACCAGACGGTCAATGACATTACAACTCCCATTAGAGTTCTCGCTTGGGCAAAAGTACACACAGAAGGCTAATTAACCGGCGAGAACGACTATTCAGCCCAGAAAAATAAACGAGACGCCAGCTAGTTTAAAAAAAAACAATAACCTCTTTTCTTCTATTTTTCCTTGAAATTCATAATTGAATACTCCTAACAATGGTGGAATCCATAGGAAGCTGATGCAACCTCGTTCATCTCGGTCCGCAATTTTAGGTCGAAAACGAAAAACAATGCCATGCCGTAAAGTGGCCGAGAAAAATGGGTTTTGAGAATGAAGTACACGCCATAACGCCAGTAAAACGAGGGAAGCGGTCATTGGAATAGATGCTACGAACAATGGAGAAAAGAGAATGATCAGACTGAAAATAGTCGCATTCTCCTTTTACATGCCGGGCAAACTCACTAAAATATGACGGAAATGATTTCACATAGAATAAGAGTAACATACTACAGCGCAGTTCTGCTTCGAATTAAAACAGAAAGGAATGAGCCATCCGGGCGTTTGAGTACATCCCGGAACAGCGAGGTCCCTAATTTCAAAGAAGCCGTTTAATAATTTGTAAACCATTTTTTCTTTCACTCCACCGATTTATAAGAGAGGAAATCCAGTTCCCTGAAATTAGTTCGTCTATATTTTCCAGCTAATGATCCGGGCAACATCGGGCAGAAGGCCTTACGGCGCTAACGAGATTATCGGTGAAGAAGCGTGCGTTCCCCACACCTGCCAGCTTGCGTCGAGGATGAAATTACATGCTCATAAGTATAGGAGCACCAGAATTTATTTACTCAGGAAGCAGCCGAAACAAGACGTCAAAGGAAATGAAGAGCAATCCGAGGCCCCTCCTCCTCCCTCGCTTACTCCGAAGCATTCGAGACGGATGAGCTAATTGCGAATTCATTCGCGAGCTAAGAAACAAGAATGAAAATAATAAAAACCCGTAGCTAATCGTTCAATGGAAACCAAAGCTAATCGCCCCGGTTAGAAATAAATCCCGATTAAAGACAACGGTGGGTGGGTGGGTCGAAAATGATAACAGGTGGAGGAAATAAAAAAATGATGCAGGTTTGACTCGGGTTATTTTTTACTAAATAATGATAAACGGAAATGTAAAACAATAAAAAATTATTACGCGAAAAAATTAAGAAGCTCCTGTGTGTTGGACGGAAAGGAAGGGGAACGATGAGGTGTTTGGACATGGTGGTTGAGGAGAGGCAGCTTCTAGATTACATATGTAGGACACAAAAGGTATGGATGAAGCGAGTTCTCAGCGGGGAGGGGATGTTGAAACAGTGGTAGAGGGTAGAACGTTTGGTGAACGAGGGAGAGGAAGGAAGAGAATAGGATTAATTTAGATAAGTAAGATGAAAGGGAGTAAGCCAGAATGCTTCGTTAGTACTCCATTGACACCTACCTTAATCGGTAGAATACTGAAATAAATAAACTGAGTGTGTTGGAAAGTATCATTAGTTCAAAATTTCTTTCACTATTCTCACTAAGGCACTGTAAGTAGGACGAAAATCATACACGGTGAACGAAATGCAAACTATCTAGACAAAAACTTAATATGTGTCGATGTATCTAACACCTGGAGAAATTGAGGAGTTAACTCCTTAAAATCGTTAAATATCTCCGTGAAGGTCTACTTAAGCTAATTTTGTTCATTTTACATACATCATGCAGCCCTAATTTCATCTTGGCGACACACCGGGGGGAGGGGATTTCCCAGTAGGTAGCCAACATGAAATCTGAAAATAAGTCACAAATCTGCTGATATTTCAACCAGATAGGAACAATGGAGGTTTAAGTGACATTAACCGTTGGAGGTACCTGTGGCTGCCCTTCCAGCAATTCTCTTCATCTAAAATGCATCAAGCAGCTACTTTTACTGCAGCTTGAGTTTACTTCGACGAAATTTTCAGTTACCAAATGTGCTTTAATTTCGCTTAATCATAGAATTATTTGCCTAATATGTAATAGATAAGTAAGGTCAGATGCCTTTGATCGCCTCGTTTTGATCACAATAATCATGCTACGACGCAGATTTCATTAGTTTTTATTCCCGGTAAAAAGTCACACTCTTGCGGATGGCTAAATGTAACCACCAAAAAAATATAGCAAGGAAATTACAAATATTTTAGATAGGCATCTTTCGATCTTTGGAACATAATAATGAAAGCATATTTCAAATATCCACAAAAAGTGTATTCTCTTCCTTACTGGGTGGGACCTCAACAAGAAAACTGTATAATGTCCCCGTAGAGCTGGTGTCAGAATAACCGATCTAAGAAGGAGGCGACGTAAGTACAGCTCACATCGTTTGCACCATGGGGAAGGGTAGATAAGACCCAGAAAGAGAAACCCGGCGTCCGTTTACCCTACTCTAAACGAAAGGCGACAAGGGGATCACAGTTCTACGGCCTACTCGACGAACGGAGGTATTACTAAAAGTGTCACCGACAAAACACTCGAGCAAGGATTGGGCAGTATCAGAAAAATCAGTCTTGGACTCGGTTGCATTTGAGTTATAAGTTCGCATTTTCAATACAAATTCCAACTCTTTGAAGTTATGTGAATGTTGTGGCAAGGTGAAATGGTAAAATTTAAAATAATATTTATTTGGCTAAACTATTACCACTCATGGTTTCCGGGTGAGCAAAAACTAGCAATACTGGAGCGCAATGTCACAGGTAGAATTATGTTTACGAGAGGCATTTCATTTGAAAAACATGAGGCGAAGGCGGATGACATATAGGACCTTGGCGACTAAATTTCAGTCGGGACTCTACTCATCAACAGTATAATATTGATTCGTCATTGAGGCTTACGCGGTTCATGGCTGATAAAAAAATAAAATTTCCGATATAACCTGAATTACGCGGTAAGACCCGAAAAAGATTATTTTTACTAGTGCAACATTGTCTGAGCGAGCATAGGGACTCGAGTGTGGTCTCGTAATACCAAAGTGACATCCGAGTGGAGTATGAGGCTGGATCAAGACTTGAGTAACATTCAGGAGTAAGATCTGCGGAAAACGAGGCTCGAGAAGCGATTGCTTACATTTTTACCCTCTCCGAAGAGATATTTGAAACGATCACAAGCAGATACAGATAGATACACATGGCAGATACGAAATTTTCCACCCGCTCCCCCCAGATAGAGGCCAATCAACCGCCTTAACGAACACCCTCTTTCTCCCTGCAGCCACGCCACCTCTCACAAAGCCGTTGGATTCGCGGCTGCTGCAGTGATGGTCTGCTAGCTTCGGTCAGGTCACCGCGCACAGATACCTCCCTCCCTCCTTCCCTCGCGAGGGAATGAGTGGGGTGGGGATAATGTAGGGGGAGGGGTAGAGGACGAGGAGGCGTCAGGAAAGTGGAAATATGAAGAGAGGTAGACGGGGAATCAGGAGGGGGTGTTGATGGGAAGGAGAGTCCGGAGGACACGCTCTGGTAAGCGCACAATTCTTTTTATATTCTCCTCCTTCCCCCACTCCACCTCCTTTTTCTCCCACCCTCCTCCTTCCTCAATATTTCCAGAGCGGTGGATCTCTCTCTCCTTCTCGATTCTTAGCCCTGAGGTACGCTTTCCTCCTCGTAAAGGGGAAGTTTTTGCCCCGGACGGAGAGAGAGGGAAACAAAAGAAGTTTCCTAACCGAAACGAACGGAGAAATTAACTCCATTTCTCTCCCTCTCCCTTTTTCGTGGCTCAAAAACAAGGAAGAGATGCCGCATGGTCTTCCATGCAAAGCCCTCCGGCTGCAGCGCTAAGCAACCCCAACTGCAGGCTCTGCATTTAACAGGTGACTTCGTGCGAAATGACGCGCACGGATGCGAAGTTATACGCACCAGGGATGAAGTTCGCCATTAAAAAATATATGACTTAACCGAGATTCGAACACAGTTATCCCGATCGCCTGAAGTTCGCTTTCGAAAAACCTTAATATCCATATTACTCCTGATAATGGCGAGAATATCAGCCAAAGTGAAATTTATAAAAATCTTTTCATTAGAATAGGCAACTGGCTGACTGAAGTTGGTGCGCTTCGTGCTGGTTGCCATGGTTGATGCTAGTTCTGTTTTTCATTCAATCTGAAGGGCCATTAACGATGACTGCGGGCGAATTAAAATAACCATAACTACAGTAACTTAAAATAAATCCCGTTACGTGCAACAATAATTCTACTGAGCGTTAAGACGGAAGGATAATAGGATCCAAGTTTAATTGTTTTAATTTATTCCTAAAATATAATTCGACGCGATACTAGGAAAAAGTTTCTTCCATACGAAGGTGAGAAATTCTGAAAAGAAATAACAAAAGGCGGTAGTATTTCTTCCAGGTGCAGAAATTGATGTTGCCGTTGCACAGACAAAACACTGGAGCAACAAGAAGAGTCAAGAGTTGGTCATTATCCCCGAGTTTATCAGAAAAGTAAAGCAGACCGACTACATCACAAAATACGTGTAAACATCATCAAATAAAAAGTTTCCGGCAGGTTATGTTCACTTGAAAATTACCAACGCCTTCTAAAACCGTTACAAATAGAAAGACACCAAGCATCCAATTTAAATGCATGACAGTCACTCTATATCACCCGCAAAAATGAGTAGTCATCCTCAGCAAAGTTATTTAATGCGAAGAGTAGTATGACGGTATGGAACAAATCGGAAAGGAAGTAAATATTAGGAAATATAAACATAAAAATGAGACAGCAATGCAAAGAGAATATCAATCACGGAAGGGCCCTCGGTTAAATAAATTATTAAATGGCTTAAAGAAAAAAAAAACTAAAATAAGAAAAATCTGTCACTAAATAAATTTAAAGGTGAAGTAGAATTTAGCAACATTGAGACATAATTACAGCAAGGAGCATCATGACAGGTACTCGGAAAAATGATTCATAGGGAGAACTGCATGTTACGTATGGATGCGAAACACTTACCTTTAGGAAGAGAATAAAGCCAAGGTAAAAATACTCTGTAAGATTAGATATATGGTACTGCCGACAAATGGAGAATATTAGAATGAGACATTTGGAATTTTTACTTGATAAACCACTATAGAACTCTCCAGAAGTCAGAAATACTCTCAAGGACATTGAAAACGGAAAGAAAAATAGATTGGACATACGTTAGGACATAATGGTGTGCAATAATCAAGAGCACGCATCACTACCAGGTTTATTCTTTTTTTGCGACTTAGCACTATTTTAAATCAAAAATAATCTCCCAAAAATTTAAAGTACATAGAGGACACAGCAATGAAGAATTCCCCGAATATCAAACCAAAAATATTTCAACTGATACAACAATGATGAAATTACGAGTAAAGCCTACAAACAACACCCGAATGAAAACGTTGACAAGGGCCCATTTTATATGAAAGTTTCACGATGACAGTATGACTATAGAAAAGTAATACGCATAGAAAATATAAACAGGGATATATACATCTGTTGAATGTTAGAAGGGATGTAGGGAAGACAAAGGCGCACGAAATGCTCACGTACGTAGCAGAACGAGAAATACGCAAATACGTAAAGAGAGTAAACGAGAAATCTATGCAGGCAACAGTACCGCTGACATAAAAGGACAGCAGCAATAATGAAACTAAAATATTATCCCCTATTCTAACAGAAAAGTACGGCAGAACTAATGCATCTATATACTTATAATTATTATCATCATTATCTTACCTGTATGCATCTTCACATGAAAATTTTCCGACAGGTTATTTTCGATCGAAACTTAGCAACATCTTAAAACAGTTACAAATAGAATGAGCAAAGAAAAACACGACAGGGTGTCCAGCCAATCAAAGCGGAAAAATTCATGCATAATTTCAGGTTTTTGAAAACTTTACAAAACTCCAGGTTAATCTTACGCGATTAATGGGACAGATGATAATTTTGAAACACCCACTATTACTTCAATACTTTTAAATTATATTACATTAATGTATTATTTGACGTTCCTCAGTTAAAAATTTAATTTTTATTTATTCAATGCAAGCCAAGAAGCTTCTTCGATCTCCGAAGTAGATTTTTACTTCATTTGGAACTATTTTCGTGTATTTTGAATCTTACTCAAGTCAAGAGTGCTAGTTTCACAGTTTGATGCCGCTGTAAAAATTCTACTCAGCTACTACACCTAAAATTACGATAAACACGTTTTAGGCCAGAAAATGGGTGTTGAGCTAACAATTTTAATGGAAATGAAATTGAAATAAAACACGATGAAATTCTCGGTTGGAGAAAAAAAATCATGAATAATTTATGCATAATTCAAGGAAATACATATTCACACATAATTCCCGAATCTCCCGGTCACTGGACAGTGTCCAGTGACTGGGAGAATCCACTGTCCACTGGACAGTGTCCAGTGAACACCCTGCACCGGTACTAAAAAGGAGTAATAGATCTGAATGAATGTTATATATCAACACTGGGCTGAGAGGGTGAAAATGGTTCTGGATTATCATGAACGTCAGTGGTCTGTAGAATCCCCTCTTTTGTTCATCTGTTTCGCTTTATCCCACTAACCTTCGGAGCGAGGCGCAATTTCGCGAGGAGCACTTGCAGGTGTTTTTGCCAACAGGTGCTGGAACAATCTATCGGGTGATTGGTTTTTCGACGAACGCAAAGCCTTTGGGGCCACCCAAATCGCGGTCAATGCTTACTCATCGACGGAGAGAAATGCAATACAAGAAATGGTGCTCCACTACAGTGCTCACCAGTTTAATTGCATTTTAGTCGATCACGCCATTTGGCGTTTTTCTTTGATCCTACCCGATCCAATGAGGAGGCTTATCACTTCTATCGTTTCTGTCGACACTGGAAATACATTGTAGCTTGAAAATGATGTTCTCTGTGTAGCTCAAGAAGATATCTGTTCCAAAAATAACAAGTAATCTAACCCTAGCACGTATCCTTTGAGTCTCTAGCGGCTCCCAGACTAATTCTTCCAGAAGCTCTGTGACAGTCTATGTCCGCTGTGTTACCGAAATTTTACGAAACCGCTTTCCGTTAAATTTCATTTCGTTCCCCGAATAAATAAGATTTCAATTAAATAAACCACCACCGTAGCTTGATAACTTCTCTCGTTAGCCGTATATCTCACCCAATAATGATTTTATACCAGATTGGATCGCTAACTTTAATTTTAATGAGTTGATAACTTACCAGTTCCTGTTAAAGAAATGATAAATAGCCGTGAGAATGGGTAGCGAGTCGGTACCCGAAACATCGGCTCTCTTACATAATCTTACCCGCGCGGTATCCCGAGAAGAGTTTATACATGTTTTTCACCGAGAAAGTGTAAAATCTTACATAAATGATAAATAATTTTCACATTTGAATATCAAATAAATCTGATAGTATGCAATACATTTCACGCGATACCTTTCCTGAGAATGGAAAGATTTCTCAATTCACGAAATTCTATTGCACTGTTATCATTTCCTGAAGAATGAAGTTATAACACGACCAAATGAATTTTCCAGCACCCAATTATTCCTTGAAACAATAAAAATTTGGAAGAATTTAGCACAAAATATCTGGACAAGTAGATGGTAAGAACGGGAAAGGAAGAACTCGAATGAAATATATGGATCAGATAAAGAAGGATGTGGAGGAGGAGAAATACATAGGTGTAAAAAGGTAAGCTGATAATAATAGAACTGAGTGGAGAACTGAGAGGTCGAAACATTCTTAGGATTCTTATATTTCACTCGATACCTTTCCTAAGAATAGGAACGATTCATTAATTCTCGAAATTCAAACAAGTAATACCATATCTACGTTTCTTGTTAGTTCCTTTCGGGGAATGCTGCGTTAATAACATTTTTCGCTCAAAGTTTCACTCCACCTAACGGGAGCGTTCTCAAGAGAAAAAAAATTGTTATCAACGCAGAATTTCCCGAACGGAAGTAACAACATAGATAAAGGAAGTTGCGAAAATCTTCAGACAAAAAGTAATACCATATTCACAACGGACGGACTGGACGCTCGGAAAACTCAGTGAATACTTCGAAAATTAAACAAACCAATTCTGAATACACATTTAATTAAAAAAGAAAAACACAGAAACAAATTAAGCATAAAATAGGGAAATATCCTACCTATCCTACCTTTTTATGTGTGTATTCAGAAATTTCTATTTCTATTAAAGAATGATGGGGATCAAATGGATCGACCGAGCAAGTAATGAGGAAGTCCTCATAAGAGTAGGAGAGAAGAGAATCCTATTGAAAACCTTGACGAGAAGACAGGACAACCTTATAGGCCATATCTTGACACATGATGGCCTGATGAAGACAACCGTAGGGACAAGTAGATGTCAAATACGGAAAATGAACCCTCGCCTCAAATCTATTAAACAGTCAAAGAAGGATGTGAATGAAAAAATACATTGGTGCGAAATGATAGGTATATAAGTGAACAGATAGGTCAAACCAATCTCAGAATTGGCGACCAGTAATGATGATAATTTCTATATTCTCATTTCGAGGTGAGGTGGTGGACCCACTAGTCCCCCACCTTGCCCTCGTCACAACGTAATACTATCGATAATATTGCAAAAATCGTTTTAAGCAATACTTGAATGGTTAATAGAATAATTTTGCCTTTTTTCAAAAGCCGGTTACCCTAATATCGCTTTTCTAGACGCGGAGTATAGGCAAGAGGGGCAAGAGTGAGGCGTGATGCAAAGACAGTGACCCGCATTGGTCCCGCTCATAAAAGCAGCTGAGGCAAGGAATTCCTCGCCTGGTAGGCGTCCCCCTCGCAATTTGTTTGCCTTCGAGGAGCCTATAAAAGAAAAGAGTCCATCTTCATCGCAATCCAAGCGAAGCCGGAGGAGAGAGAGGATATGGTCGCAGGCACGGAGAGGTGAAATAACAACCGGCCCTGCCGCTTTATATTCACCCATCCGAAGCTAATTTTTACACGCCGAACCTAATACCCATAAGCACACGCTATTAGAGTCACTGGACAGATGCGCATCTATTGTACCATTACCATTTCCTGAAGAGGGAAGTTATAACGAGACGAAATGAATGTTTCTAGCATCCAATTATTCTGTGAAACAATAAAAATTTGGAAGAATTTAACACAAATCACCAGCATGCGTTCCAATAGGACCTAATTATCTCGAACACTTTCTCACTCAGTAGTTAATGCCACTTCTCAGACACTAATGTCTAGACCGGCGTAGTTTTCTGGACGCTCAAGTAGGAAAGAATGTCCTCCCCTCTTATTCCTAAAAAAAAATTGATAACAATACAAAATTTCCCGCCCTGCTTCGGAAAAATATGTTTCCTTTTCCTTCGTCATCATAATTCAGGGTATATATCTTTGAAATCCAAGAAATACCGACATAATATATTACTAGGATTAGGCATTGACAAAAAAAACCTGAGGAAGTAGTTCCGCCACAAGTGGTCACACTCAAATTCTCGTGATGATTGTGAACTCTTGGCTATGGCCCCTTCGTTATAGATGGAACAAATTGCACCATGTTCCGGTGCTACGCCAGAGCCTACAATTGTGTTACCTTGAAAGATTTAAGAGCAACACTGAGACTCGCTCAACCATGGTAAACGGCGCAGATCGGATTGCAGCCTTGAGTTTGAATATTGATTAACGAAATTGCTTTCGTACACTGAAAAGTAAATAAAGAATTACAATATGCTATGTTATTTCATGTCTTCCAGGAGGAGAAATGATTTTTCTTTAGGATATCATTAACATCAGGAAGGATCTCATTTTCTGTGATTTGAGAAATATATACTCATTAAAACTACCTCCCAAAGCATTTGACCATCGAAAATTGATCCAATTCCATTCACCACCACAAAAGAAAAAAAAACACAAATGATGCATCTAAACAAGCATAATTAAGTTTGAAGAAGAAAACAGAATGAGAAATTAGAATATTTTGAAATGGCATGATATTAATTTTTTTAGGGAAATGCTTATGGTGGTCATCATTTCTTTATAGTAAATAACTAAAGTAATGGAGGTAGAGGACAGGAGCCTAATATGGTATGAAAAAAACTTATTGCAAGGTTTAGTACAAAGACTACATGAGGAGAAAATACAAAAGGAAAATAAATGAAAAACGCAGCGAAAACTCACAATTATTGTTCCAAGGTCCTTCATCCTACTTACAACTAAATTAACTTAAACTTTAAAATAAATTAAAATTTCAAAAATAAATATCATTTTTCATCACTCAAAAATTTCGGTAAAAAGCTTAATTAAACTCGTAAATTTTACAATAAAGAGCTTGCTTTCAAGCAAACTGGTACATAAAACTAATATAAAGTCAACACAAGGTATTAAATAAAGTTCTGATCTTACGCAAGTTCTCTCACCCTAAATTCAGGAAAATTTTATGAAACGCGTTTTAAAAAATGTTGTCAAGAGCAACAGGTAAAAGTAAATCGTCATTTTCAGCCCTAAGCGCGCAGCCCTATGCTAATCTCTCTCTTGTCAGGGGATGCTATTCATCTTCTAAGGACACAATCCGCATCCTTTGAATGAAGAACTCGCTTTGGTGTTGCAGAAAATGATCGCATGGAATTCCAAATAAATATTCAAACCTTTCCGTATCGTCTCTGGAAAGAATATCTGATTCCCATTCCCATGCACAGGGATTCCCCACTATGCCTGTTACTGAACCTTGATCTCCAAATTTACGACGGACAGATAAGAACAATAGAGCATAAACTGCGAAGTTTCCGCTGCAAGACTAATGGATTCCCCTTCCATGTCCGACGGAGCCACGCTTCATTTGCATTGAATCTTCTTACAGTAATCACAACCCACTGTGAGAAATAATTACTTTTATAAACTCCGAAAATCCTCTAAAATAATCTGAAATCATTTGAATTGCAAGAAATATTTGACATAATACAGCATAACTTTCTTGATGAAAACATTGCAACTTCATTAAGCAAAAGAAATAAAATCTGGGAAAACTTCAATCATTTACAAGTAATAAGGCAGCATAGCATCTAAAATTATTTAATCAGTCTGTACTTCCTCCATAGTTAATATATCAGTCTTCATGAACAATTAGTTGGCAAGTTAAGTATACATTTCTATCATTATGACTAAAAACTTTTGGGCTATGTCGCCGCGTCAATGCTTTGGGTGGCCCCAGCGTTTCCCGACCTATGCTGGTCGCTTTTTCAAGGGATTATGGAGAGATGGGAATTTAAGATCTTTTATATAGGTGTCTGTGTCAGGAGGTGGAGGGAGGGGAGCCGGAGGTTGGGGGAGTGGGTTGCTGCTTGTTTCTTCTTATTACGGGTTGCCAAGTACGGCTAATTTTAATGCCGGTGTCTCTGTTAAAAACATGTCTCTGTAACATTTCTAGTTATATTTAAAAGAATTCTATCGAAATTTATCATCCATAAAGAGATGGTCCAAAACAAATGTCCGCGCTACGTGTTAAGTATTTTGATAGCTGCTGTTGTTGTTCTGCCGAAAGGCGATAACACTTTGTTCAGAACGACATACACCGTTACGACAATGTCTTACACCCGCGCCCGGGCTATCGCGTTTACGAATATATAATATCTTACAAGGGGAGACCACGTGATTAGCACCACCTTTTTTACAATGCCGTATTTTTTATGGCATTCGGAATGGCGAACACATCTTGGAGCTGGTTGTGGTTCCATTATATGGGCGTTCGTTTGGCTGCAATTAATTAATTTTCAAGCGTTACTTTTAA
Organism: Ischnura elegans; assembly: GCF_921293095.1. NCBI lineage: Eukaryota > Metazoa > Arthropoda > Insecta > Odonata > Coenagrionidae > Ischnura > Ischnura elegans. Next base: position 82,584,446 of record NC_060250.1, read on the forward strand.
CAAGGCTTATATAACTCTAAAATAGCGCACCTTTCTACAGATTGGTCTAGCGTCGTCGACTGTCACCGCGGTGGCCAGGGTTTAAGGCTCCCTCACGGCAATATATTTTGCAATCTTCATTTAATCATGCGGCGATTCAGTATATTCATTTAACGAAGGGTGCGCTATTTTGAACATCATGCATCAGCAGAGCATTATAAGGGGAGGGAAATTTCACCGTTTCCACCCCTATATCCTTGACTCACTCTTCGGCCCTAAGAAAAAAAAACAAAAGAGAATAGAAACAATGGAGACAAACTCCCGATTCGCTCCCTAGTCCCTCACATCCGAGCTTTGAACCTTGGAACCCTCCCGAGTTTCCCGCACTCGCAATTCTTCAACCCGCGAACGCAGTGCGTTTTTGTGCAGTGATGCTCATTGTGGGGCTGGGAAATGGGGATTTTGGACCCAAAAGAAAAAGGGTACTGCGCTCGACTGCCACCGATTCGCCAAACAGAGGGTTATCTCCACTCCCTCATTATTTGCCAACGGGGAGGGTGTCTCGCGATTGACGAAATGGAAGTGCATCCCGTTTAATTTGTTGGCGGTAGGAATTTTGGGGGAACGAATTGGACATTGATTGAAAAAATGTATATCCTTGGCTCTTGTGGTGACAATTAAAAAAACAGACATGGATCCGCCACTAACAAAATCCGCCAAAACTCAAAGAGCAAAACCTAGGATTACTAAAAGACAGTTTCGGGATCTATCTGACCAGAGCATAATTCCCTATCGCTATCTGAAAAAACATCACCACGGGACCAAAGTAAGTCCACATATTCGGCGGAGAGGTTTTCGGAATCTGCATCGTGTGTGTCCATCTACACAGTCGACTATTTCACCGGCATTGCAGCAGCCTTCAGGTCGATAAAGCCTGCTGCAATACCGGCGAAACTGGAACATTGAAAGCAAAACAGAATGCAGCTGATGAGAGGATCGTTATGTAAGTTTCACGAAAAGGTTAGTTAAGAGACTGATATGGAGTGTAGCGCTTTATAGTTTCGCCGGTATTGAAGCAGCCTCCTTCAGGCCGATGAATCATGCTGCAACACTCGCGAAACTGTCGTCTAAGCAGAATGACACACGAGGTGCAGATCCCGAAAACTTCTCCACCGGAATCTTCATCACACCGCGAAAGCCTAAACAAGAATTTGAAGTCCACATACATCTGCAGAATCAACTCAGTTATGTCGTCATTTGAACGTGTATCAAATTAGAAAATTTAGTCTTTGTATTATCTCTTGTTCCAATGAAAAATGTACAGTAAAATTAAAAAAAAAATCTATTTAACAAACCAATATATACATGTATCCATGAATTTTCAAGGTGAAAACGTAAGTTAGTCATAAAAAAGTAATAAGCCACAAAGTAGACAAAATACGACCTCATATATAGGACCATAAGAGGAGGATCGACCTCTTAACTGCCATTAATAGGTCTTGATTTTCGCGAAAATAAAATTTCGCTGCTTCAAACTTTTTTTCACTTTCAACACAATCTTTAGTATTTTCGGAATTATTTACAATTTTTACATGATTTTGGATGTAGTTCGGACCTAATTACCACATAAAAACACAGAAGGCAACATTGAAATAGCAAAAATGCGCATTTGCGAAAATCAAGGAGCCCTGGCTATTGAATATCGGCATCGGAAATCGCCCATAGAACAAGCTTCTGCAGAAAAGCAGGGATTTTCAAGGGTGGCGATGTATTTCCTATGATGAGGGGACGGGTTGACCAGACAGTGCAGACAACGGAGGAGGCAGATAGGGCGGGTGGGTGGGGTAGGACATGCGACTGGGTGGTGTCGGATGTCTCACCAAGGAGTAGGAGGAGCTCCAGACTCACGACAAGGGAAGCGTTGCCAAATCATTGTCACCGCCTGTCACGTCGCGTCGCATCGCTGGGGGATTCACGGAGCTGGCCTCAGGGGTATAAGGGGGGCTTTTGCGGGAGGGGTTTGTGACTGGCCTCTCCTCCTCTCTTGCAACATGGTGCGTGTATTGGATACTCCGAGGCAGGAGTGACGAAAACCAGGGGATAGCAAAATATGTATGATCAACCGACAGAAAATGAGAGTCGGTCACTGGCCTGAAAGGTTTTTCTTTTGCTATCAGGCATTCCAACATGCAATAACTTTAAGCAAATGTGGCGCCTTGGAAATACATCTTGCAGTACCTCTATTTAATAAATAAATACGAAATACGTGATAATAATAAGATTATGAGTTACAGATTTGTCTCTAACAATTATTTCGCAAGCGGAAGTTTGATAGCTATAAATCATTCACACGAAAGATTGATTCCTGCGGTTCCGTTCATTTTCAGTAAATTTCCTCCTCAAAAATCTAATCAATGTTTAAAACTACTAATTTCGTAACGAACAACCAAGATAACAATCAACAAGCCCTCAAAATAACTTAAGGCAAATAAAGTTTTGTGCCAGATCCAACCCCACTACCTGGCACCCGAAGCACCTTCATTCCTTGGTGTCGTCTAGTATCATCTGCCTTCACTCGAATAACCAGCATGCATTGCCAGGGTTTGTCAAATATATTTCTGATGACGGATCAATTTTGTACAGTTATGATATTTTCAATATGCGTAATTGTACTCTTAGACTCATAAAAATGTTAAAAACAACGCAAAATAAGCGTCGAAGAATGTCCTCAAATGCGAAAAAACGATAAAGGTCCTTGTTCTTGATATTTGTTTTCAAAACAGAAGAGGGACATAACCGTGTTCAAAGCTGCAAGACTTTAATGGACGAGGCAATTTATCGAAAGTGCACGGGACCTATGAAATGATAGTCTACGTAAAGGAAACGCCCCAGAGGGAAAATACGAATAAAAAATAGACGAATCGGCCTTGGACCGGAAACGTCTTCCTTGAAGCAGGATTGTTCCCATGAGTGCGCGAAAGGATGGAGGGTCAAGGTAAGGTAGATGACCTTGCGGGGAAGTCCTATGGAGGGGGAGTGAGAACCTCAAATTCACTCCAGGACATCAGCCCAAAGGCGGGAACTGACCACAGCGACTCGCTCGGTTTTTGAAACGGCCCTTTCAAGTTTTTACTCAATCGTTGGGGTAGATTTTATGAAAGTGCACCCCGCAATAAATGAAACACAAACCTAGCACCTCCGTACTTTTTTATTTAACCTCGTTCGGTTTCAAAGGCGTTGCTTCATCTTCGAAATGGCGCAAAGACGATCAAAACGGTCGGGGTAAAGGAAAAATGGGTGGAAAATAAAAATTTACGTTTTCTTTATAGCTCTCCAGTTTTGTTTACATATCCAATTCAAGAGAGAAATATTTACTAAATTTACTGTAGATGCACCAATAAATATATAAATCGGCATTATTACGACATCGAAATGTAATAAATTTACTTCTTTCATCATTTTAACATAAAAATTAAGTAACACGAACGTTCCTCCCCTTGTCTAAAAAAAACTCGGTTTAAAAAATAGCGGGGAAACTGAACGGAAAAATATCATTCGCTACTACAACAATTTCGGAACGGAAACCTACGTTCTAATACTACATTTTCATTTACCCGAGAGATGATGAGCCGACATTAAATTAGAAAAAAAATAACATGACGAATAAATTATTAACAAAGGAAATTGCAATTTTACATACACCCGAATGAGAGATGTTGCATTCAAAAAGAAAACGGCCAATCATTTGAATTGGAGAAGTGCCTCCCTAATACGAACTATACAAAAGGGTATATCACAATTCTTTTTTTAAACTCTACCTAAGTTTAGGTAATCTTTAATAAAGCACACTTCTAATTGTAATAACTGTAGCCATTTCTTAACTAAGACAATCTAAATGTTGGTGGTAGGGAATCCTCACAAAAAACACCCGAGTTGCTCCATGCGAGGAGAAGACAAAAGATATTGGTTGGGGGAATACCAAGCGGGGAGGGGATACTGAAAACCGTGTGGGAGGGAATAATTTCACGCAAGCGGGGAAGGAGGTGGAAGAGAACAGGGCATATAGATAAAATGAAGTTAAGAAGGCATTATAGTGCACTGAAAAGGGAATTTAAAAAAGAAGAGATAGATTGGAGGCGATCTGCGTGGCTTTCTGTGGACTACTCACTATACTAAAACAACATCATGTATGCATCGCCCTCACCCTACCCCAAACCAAAACTAACCCCGCCTCAATGCCTAAACCGATAGAATATTCGGCTCGAATGCTCGGTTATACTGCTGCAAACAGAAAGTGAAATTCGAAACTTAAAGCCACTTCTGAGTTTGCTCAATTAAATGCAGCACATATTTTTCATGACAATAGTTCATTAGGTCAGAATTAAACCCTTAGACTACCAACGGGAAATAAACGTCCCACACAAGGGAATGTAAATACTAAAAGGTTCACATGGGTACCAATCCAAAAAAATTGGTCGTCAAAGGGAGAATCATGGATACAAGAAAATCATAAAAAAGACAATCAATAATTGGTTACTTCTGCTTTCCCAATAACCTACAACCAAGGGGGCTGAGCCAGGTCCTTACTCTACCCTGTGGCGCAGAGAGGGTGGGGTTTTGGGGGATAAACCCCCCAGAACATAGAGAAATTTTAAAATTTAATCCATTTTACTTCATTGGATAAATATTAGGTACTTATAGAGTAGAGTAAGGATTTATAAATATCCCTCAGAAAGCCGTAAAACTCACCATTTTGAACCATTTACCATAAACATTTTCTGGGGGTGGGCACCTGCCCCTCCCGTATTCCATACCCCCCAGTGTTAGTTGCTCCTAAACCCCCCCCCCCCCCCCCTAGCCTTAATTCCTAGCTGCGCGCCTGACTCTACTCCCTCCTCAATATCCTCTCTCCCTTCCATTGACCTCACCCTCCGATACGGCAACGACACCTCAAAAAAGAGCAATAACACGACCAAATCAATCTCAATGCACGGATATCTCCAAGGCATAACAGAAAGCATTGAAAATGGAGCAAAACCGTATAAAACAAATTAAAACTCACCGGGAGATTAACAGGAAGAAGTTCTCTGGAGAAATCCAAAGGGCACCTTAGACCACTGCTTTACAAACACACCTCACGATTTGGGGCGATCCTCTTTCTTTCTCCTTCGAATAAACTGATTCGAGGGTCGAAGAACGGCGATCACAAGACTTTCCTTCAAAAGATTATCTGAATCGAGAGAAAATCTGCAATTCTCTTCCCTTCAAGCGATATAACCTTCAAAGGTAACCCTCGCAAAAAAACACGGCGACAGCGAATGTATATACCGGGCCACCAATGAGCACGCAATACGCGTTTGTCGCCGCGATACTTTTTCTCAACGGCCTCACTCCAGCAAAAGAAGCAGCACTCTCTTGAGGGCACTTTTTAACGAGATGAAGAGAACGTTTTTTTTACACAGTCCTGGGAAGGAGAGGAAGCACTGGACACGTCTTGACAGCACGTTGTTGGATGAGCGTTTGCTCTTCCACCTTCGCGTGGTCTACGGCCTGGAGGAAGAAGGGTAGGGGTTTGGCGCGGAGTAGGAAGGGGGAAGGTTGGGAAGGAAAGTGGGGCGGTGAGGAGAGGGGGGAATTAAGGGACGAAAAAGAAAGACGTGAGTCCGGAGTGTTTAACGGGTGAGGATTCTCTATGTGACTACTGAGGGGAGAAGGGATGGTACTAACACAGTTAAAGGGGGGGGGGGGATCCTTGGACAAAGACCTGATTGGGGGGTGGGAGAGTGGGGGTAGGAGATTCAGGAAACCCCTTCAGGAAGGCGTCAGGCCCTTGCACTGATGAAGGGTAGAAAAAGGAAGAGCAGACGAGACTCGTGGCGCCAAGTCACCCCTTTTTCGGGTGGGGTGCACGTTTCCCTGGCGGCCTAATTTGCAGCTACGCACCTTTGAATGGGCACAGTGTTGAGAATCTTACCTTACGAGGGATACTTGCAAATTTTGGCACTAAAATTATTTTCAAAATTACACATTTGGCATAGGTACACCGAAGTAGACGGTTTCCATCAATCCGCCAACTTAGTTAAGTTATTTTTCTTATTACTTTTCAGGTTCATCTAGGACACACAGACATTTTATTGTGCAGCCTACGTTAACGAAAATTTTTATCACATAGCTTGGGCTACAATTTTGTTCGAAAAGTAATAAATGTTTATATTTAAAAAGAACAAAGGGATGACCCTTTCAAAGGATGTCCAACAAGACCTTCCCTTCGCATAATATACCCATGGAAACTTAAAATAATTAAATGGCAATGGCATGATAGTGATTGACAGCGGCGGAATCTCTGGGACCTTAATCTCAGACTTTATGAATTACCAAGCTGTTTGGTAGCAGTACCACCTTATATTCATCAAACCACCTTGAAATTGAAAGAATGAATGAATTTCATTAGTTTCGAAATGTGATTTGATTGCCATCAATTTCGGAAAAGTGTAGTCATTTTATACGTTACAAACTGTAATGTATCAAAGCAATTATGTACAAGAGAAAATTTAACATAACTTGACACAATTTATTTTTCTTTGTCCCTTAAATATCAATATGGCTTTTCTCACAAAAATCTCTTGTTTTTCTCTCTGTAACCAAGGCATCTGCTCAACACAAACCACTAAAAAATCGAAAAGCAAATACAAAAAAACAAGAAACTAACTTTAGAAATTGAAACACACAAAAAGAATGGAAAGGTAAATAAAAACATTTATAAAAGTGATGTCGGTCATTCAGAGTAAATGCATCAATTGTCAATATTTGAAATTTGAATGACTTTATACGTTCCACAAATCGAGTTTGGGACACACAAAGCGGAATTTCTTTTTCTACATCGCAGTTCTACTAATTGTAAGTCAAGCCGCAAACTTAAAACTGTGCCCTTGGTTTATTTAAAAGAAAAGTAGATTAAGCATAAAATGAAGCCAAGAAATAGTAATCGAAGAAAAAGGGTGATAGTAGTATTGAGTAAAAATTCAACGTGAAAATTCTAATCTATTCTTTTTAATTAATTTAAATCTGAATTATTTCTCTTTTTAACTTTATTATTGTAAATAAACATTTTTATAACCTTTTATGCAACAAAATTATGTACAATTACTCATTCATAGCACTGACGAGGTTATATAAATATACCGTAGCGTTGGCGAAACTTTGCATTTAATATTATTCAAGACCTATACTTCAGATACTGAATCAACATTAAACATAGAGATCATGAGAAATGAAAAAAACTCAATTAGTAGTATTTCCATTTTTATGCACAATATAACACATTTGAACCGCCCACAATTGTGACAGTAATGAGGGATGAGGGATGCAGCACTCTCGTTTTCACCCGCAGTCTCACGCCAATCCGAGGTCAGGGAGAAGACCCCTCCCCCACAACGCCACCGCCCTAAACCAACCCTCCCACCCACATTTGACAGACACGAAAACCGCAGACTCCCAGCGCCGCCCGTCGCTCGCCACCTTCGCGGGTCGTCGCATGCAAGAACGTCCTGCCTTCACCTCACATCAAGGGTGGGATATCATCATCTTTGTGGCCAAGTCTCTTCCCTTCAACCGGTGGTGCCAAATCTCTACACCAGACTCCGACTCGGAAGGGGGCATTGGGGGAGTAAGGCCGTTCTGGGGAAGATAGTCGCCGGCCTCGCGTGTCATTCGAGAGAGAGAGAGATAGGGGGATGACAATCCAACCATCCCCGTTCCCTCCCCTCCCTTGGCAGAGGGCACAGGTCTCTAACCAAGAAGGTAAGAGGAGAGTGTCACTCAGGTATGGGAGGGAAATGGCGAGTGTGGAGGAGAGAAAGAGACTAATAAGAACCGTAGAAGTTACTGGCATTGGATAGCGATGGAAAATTGTCGGTCGAAATCGATTTTTCGAGCAATAGATTTTTAATCTAAATAAAAAGCTAGACTTTTCAACAAAAATCGAAATTTGAATCAAAAGATCGATCAATCAAATAATTAACGAGTATTAAAAAGTCCATACAAAAATATGTTTATTTTTCATTAGAAAACACTCTATATACACATTTGTGTAGTAGAAAAAATCTTCTAAGAATGTATGCTTAAATTATTAGTAGTAAAATTTGACAAATGCTCGCACATTGAAATCTTTGAGAAAGATCACCTGAATGAGATTCTTGATGATTGAGGACGTGGCTTTCCAATTTTACCGGCCTTAGAAAAAAGTCTTTTACATGAGACGGATGACGTTATCACGCTTCCGCCTGTGCTCAGCAGTGACATCTTTGTTAGCGATAGTAATTCGAAAATAAATTATCATAGACTTTCAAACATAGATGACCATTGTAAGATATCCCCAAGTAACATAGGAGAGATATAATGATATTTAGATAATAATAGTTAGCATGCAAGTGAATACAAAACAAGAAGTAAAGATTAGAAGCATTTGAAATGCAGTACCACAGAAGACTTACGAAGATAAAATGGATACACCACTAGAGTCACGAAGAAATGCTACGTAGAGTGGGGGAAAACTAATTACGTATCTAACATAAGAAGATGCCGGGGAATAATGACACATGCAGCATGATGAAGACAATCAATGAACGGTGCAATTGGGACAAAAAGAAAGTCATACGTAATGCTGGAAAATAATTACATTATTGGAAAGTTAAGTAGATAGATCCGTCACAACAATTCTTGGATTGTTGACCTAGGTTCCTGAATGGTATGTTTAACCACAACACACGATTAATGTTTCCAGCGCCACATCTACCTCTGATTTTTCCAACATACCATACAAGAGTTTTCTGTGCCAGCCCTCCACGTCGAAATATTCGAACGTTTATCCATAGGTATGTCTAGAATATGATTTCCACTGAAAATTAACAATGGTTTCGACCCACAGGACAAACCAAAAAAAATAGGAAATAAAAAGAAATCGGCGAATTTTTTACAATGAGATGGATCAGAAATGCGAGATTATGGATAATTTACGAAAAAAAGGAGTAAAAATGGAAGTAATTCAAAGGCTATGACTCCTCTTCACGACAAATAAATGCTCAATATTATGCAGCCTCCAAAAGCGGAATTCTAATAACGAAGAAATATTTAACGAGAAAGAAATCATCGAGAAAATTATATTTTAATCCAACAATAAATTTAATTATCTTCTCCGCTTGACTTTCAATCTCAATTACCCCGGCTTTCATTTCTTCCACGAAAAACGCTAATTATTAAAATTGAAATACTTCACCAAATTCATTCACCGCTTCACAAGAGAATCAGAGCGATGCACCCGCCCAGAAAGTAAAGGGCAATGGACCTTTTTGGTCCCTATTTAAAGCGTTTCACCGACAAGACCGCAAGGCTAGGCCAATGGCGAAACATGAATTAATTGAAGGTCGTATTTAAAATGAAATTTAATAACCGAGACGAAGTGCAACGGAAATATGCACTGAACTCAATGTTTCATATGATCAAGCAGAGTCGGCCTAATTGAGATCCGAGGGCAAAAAAAAGATGTTAACAAGTGTAATAGCATGGGTGTGTTTTCGTAAAACGGTACAAAATTATGGAATTAGTTATGATTGATGGGAGATAACGGTTTTTGTGAAAGGAAATCGCCGAGTTCTAATTTAGAGATGATATTCAAATAAAAATAAAGAAGTGAACCGTTTGCTGCGGAAGCAGGATGAACATCTATTAAATATAGGCAGTTTGACAGAGCTGGCAAGGAGAGGACTCCTAAATAAAGAACAGCTTGGTAAATGAACAATCAAGAAGATGGCAGCAGGAATTTCAAAATTGATTTTTGGAAAAAAACAGGAACAATCAACATATAAAAATGATTGAATAACAACGCAATGATAAAATCTTCTTGATGCAATAATCTCGAACACGTTTAACTGTTCAAGTGCCATTCCATCTACAGTAGAAGCTGTCGTTAGCTAACCGAAGAGACAATATCAGGAAGTTACCACGACATCAAAGGAAAAAAAAGATGGATTAATTCGTAATACATGCATCCGAATTTTTATGAAAACTTCAGTTGGAACGACGTTAATATAAAAAATTTACCCATAACGAAAGAACCACACTCAACTACACTGAATTTCCGCCAGAAAGACAGAAATCCCCGACCATTATACCTCAAAGCATTAAAAAGATAACATTTGCAATTTCATTCCGGCGGAGAAAAAAATAATTCATGGGAAATATTTGATTTCATATACATATTCATATAACCGACACGGAAAAGAATTGGCTAATTACGAGATGGTATGTTCATTGTTCACCTTTTCGAAGGCGATTACTTAAATAAGTGGCAGTATGAGGAGCAGGCGGTAAGAGGACATCTGAGGAGAAAAGAGAGTGTTTCCCCTTACACTCCAATCTAAGCAAACGCTTAGCTGTAGATGTCGTAAGATGTCCATGTTGGGAGGACTTCTAGAAACTAATGGAACTAGTGAAGTTAACATGAAGCCTTATATTGTTTCATAAATTTATATTATCTAAACAGTCTACTGCAAAAATAAAAAGTGATATAAAATGAGAAGAACACAGCACTCCAACGACCGGCATCTTATTCTTAATGTCTTTCAAAACTCGTAACCTAGACGATTCCCGCCAACTCCTAACGATGCAGTATCACAGAGGCGTGAACAACGATGTTGATCCGAACACGTCACTGACCTGCATCCTATCAAATGATGAGGGTGAGGGAGGGATGTTAGAGGGGGTGGAGAAGCAAAGAGAGAGGAGGGGGTAGACGCGAGTAATTGAGTGAACCAGATTTCTCATCCCCCACCCCCAAGCACACAGCACTTTCCCGCTCTCGTTGCCAAGGAGATCTCCCTGGCGACGATCATTGCTCAGGTGAACAATCATCACCTCGTTCTAACCCCCTCCCCTCTCCCTTTTTTCCCCAATCACGTCTCCCGAACGGAATCCCGCTCCGTAATTACGAGCATGACGCCGGACCTCAAATCGTTCAATTTGTGTGATCCTCCTATGAGATGAAGCAGTAAACTGACGAGTATTTTCTTTTTCTTATAACGGCCAGACTTACGTTAAGTGCATGCACACTTTATTAAGATGCATCGCAAAGTGTTTTTTTATAATGTGTTCTGAATTTTTAGGGAGGATTAATTAGTAATTACAAATATGTCAACAATGTTACCATCAAAGCGGTACCGTATAAGACATCGATATTCAAGGAATATCAATATTAGAACCCAATATTTATATAATCCAAATATTACAATTCAAATAAGACTTATTACTAAGACTACTCTTGTACTTAAGGTTAGGCCATTGTTTAGGTAGTCTGTTAGGTTTGCATAAAAACCAAACGGGCAATATAAACATTGTTCTATGTATAAGTACAAGATATTTCACTCTATATTTGATAGAATAAGAAAAAAATAATAAAACATGACTAGCTTGTGATTAAATGAATCAAAGAAGCACTTTCCACGTAAGATGTTAAATCAAAAGACAGTTAGACCCCTGCAATATCATATTGTTTTTTTTAGGAAAAGGCATTTTATACGTTAAAAAAAATCCCTCCTCATTTGCCACTTGATTATCATTTTCTCTTCTCTAAATATCATTTCTGAAATATTTTAAATTACCAGCAATTATTCGCAAACAGTTTTATTTACACATCCAGTTTCAACACATTTTGTACAATCTTCAATTGTATTAAATGTATTGAAATGGGTAGGGTGATTAAAATTGTTAGTGGAAAATCGCTACTAAGTATTTAATTACAATATGTTAGAATTCCACCAGATTAAGCCTGATTCAAGTCTTTAAATCATTTTTGGCATCTTATTAAAAATTGACCTTATCCCTTCAACAATTGAAGAAGAAAACGTAAAACATTTTTTCAGTTGCTTTCCTGTCTAATCACCTATTTTCCGCAAATTCAATTATATTCTTATCTTCCTAAACATAAAAATGACATAACTTTGAGTAAAATCCTCAATTTTCCATGCATAAATAGATAGCATACATGCATGCATAGATAAAAGATGCTAACATAACTACCCTGGGCCACACGTACTGCTGAAAAACTCGAATGAGATACGGTTACGGTAATTAAGGAGCAAAAAGCTATCTGTAACTAAGGAAGCACAGTTGGCGGTTAATAACACAATAGCTGCAGGAAATCGGCAGCTAATTGGTCGACACGAGAAAGAGGTAGCTAAGCCAAGTCAGAATAAGCGCTTCGGATGTCTTTGGTATCGGCACCGACGAGCACACAATGCCCATCGTTTCACAAATCATTAGCGAAGGACAAATGAGAAACGGAATCAGCTTCTCTTCACCGCAGGGCTATCCACGGGAAAAATCCATGAGTTCGTTCATCTTCGAGCCTTAATCGCCATCAACCAATGAAGAGGCATCCATTAGTAAGAAATGTTACGCTAATTTAACGGGAAGCATAGACTCCTCTTCGGAATGGGAAAACACAAGCAGGAAAACATTTTGCAGTCGAATAATAAATACCAAGACTCAAACAATAGGAACACTTCCGTTCATAAAATACAATTTGACCACAAATGCCTCACAGCAGAAAGCTACAGGATAACTTGATAGCACTATGGCTGAGAGCCTATCATGATACTTTAAAAGATCCAAACTTAAATCTCCTACTGCAATATTCTGTGGAAATTAGATACTGCTATGAAGACATTATAGAGGAGAGTATTATAGTTTTATCCATATTTATTTTATACCATAGCCCGCTCAAATTAAATCTGACCATGATGGTGCGGCGTCATAATATTTATCTATGATACTCGAATAAAAATAATCGTATCCCAGGCAATATCTCGCTCGAAAATCTTTGTCCAATACCAAGAGAATAGCATTCAACTTGGCGTCCTAGTATCACAAGACGCTCCTGGAAGTCTATTAATTCACATTCCCAATACAATCGAAGAATCTTCCTTCCACCACCTCACCAGCAACTATAGTCTCCAAACACATCAGTTTTATGATACCAACTACCATTAAATTCTTCATTCCATTATCATTTAACTATCAACAACAATCCCATGAAATTCAAGGGCATTAAAATGAACATTACAAGGAATTATTCTGTCCTGTATTCTGTCGACATGAATCATGATATAGACGAAAACAATTAATTATAATAAAAGTTTTGTAATTTTGAAAAAATGATGGATAAATAACTACGAAGATATTAGGGAATAAATAGTACATTGTTTTATTGTTGTAACAAGAGTAAAATGAAGCTCACTCCAGAGAAAAAAAACGATGCAATTACGATATAAAACGATATCATCATTATTTATCGGTTTCAGAAATACTCACGTGCCAATCCCACAAGTAAAACAGCATGGTAACGACGATTGGGACGCTCTACACTGAATAAATTGGGGGAGAAATAAATTGCCGAAGCCTCAGTGATACTATTTTTCCTATACAGCCAGGAGCAATCTACCGTGCGTATGTAAAACTTGCTGCCTAAATTTATCCTTTATTTATTTCCAATAAGTCATATTGCACACAGAGTGGAGCTAATGACAGCGTTAATTGCATAAAATAACGGGACATCTCCACTGATGAAAGTAAAATCATGGCTTCATCTGCATGCGGCTTCGAGTGAAATCGTCAGTCTCCTTTCTTTATTCCTATCTCAGAGATGCAAGCGTAATGGCAAACTACCTTTTTAACATTTACCTCTCTGTCACAAAAAAATAAACGCGGGCGGGAGCCGTTAAAAAGACAGCTGTGAAGTGTTGCGGAGAGACGAGGAGATTTCCTTTTCACGGGGTGAATGGAGATGAGAAAAAACTAAACTTAGGGAGAGTAAAGCTTTAAAGACAAGGGGACAGAAATACGTGCACAAGGAGGAGAATGTGCGGAGGACGAAAAAGAAGAGGGTTGCTTCTGCACAGGGAGGGAGAATAAGGGGGGAGAACTAAAACCGCAAGGGATATGAGGGGATGTATTCCAAGTTGACACGACAAGAGGGGAGTGGAGCGAATTTTCTCAAACCCACAGTCTTCATATTAGACACAGCCCCAACAATCCCGATAGATAAATCTATTGCAACATAGTTTTGCTGAAATATTAGCTTCATTCTGCAATAGCCTTCTGGAATCAATCAATATCTCACGAATTTTATAAAGTGACTGTATAAATTATTCTCGGCCTTAAAAGCAATACGTGATCTAAGAGATTCAAAGGTGTGTGGTAAAAGGTTTTAGGAAATACTGGCCGATAAGTAAACGAACTAATAAATTTCCCGAAATAAGGACCTTGAGATGACGTAAGATTGCCGTGACCGGATGACTTCTAGAAACTAATGGTACTGGATTATTACGTATATTCACAGTGAAGTGAAGTAAATATACGCGAATATCTTTGATACCTAATATTTTTCATACAAATATGCTCTCTATACATTCCACGGCAACAGTAAAAAAAATATATAAAATGAGAATAACACCGTATTCCAACGACCGGCATCCTTTCCTTACACTTTTTCCACTACGCACCCGAGTTTTGTGCACACAATGATGTAAACATCGGGAAAAGACTTCGGACATCCCTAGACAAAATCCTCGATGTGCGAGGTGGTACAGGGAAAAGAACTTTTTTCCGTATAGGAATTCGTTATTCATCCGATCATAAAGGACTCCAATTACGCTAGGTGGTACTCGATAGTCAACTATGTCCAACATTCAAAGTTTTCATTTAATATTTTAAAATAAATTAATTTTTATTTTCTTTTTATCAACGGCTTTGGGTCCTAATATCCACCGCCACTCCCATGTTGAAGGCGGCTTACATGGTATTTTGTAGATGCCCATGAATCAACCTACAGGTTGAATCACTAAGTGCGAAAGTGATCGGAAGGAGATGTTTTTGGGCTATAAATACGAATTCGTACCACCAGACTACAAAAAAACTTGCAACTCTCACAGGGGTTACAGGAACGGCGAGGGGCAAGTGAACCTACGAAGTAGTGGTAATGAACGCATCATCGATCGAAAGGAAAAAAGGGGAAGGAAAAAGAGACGTGATTTACATACGCACCGCCGCAAGAAGAGAGGGTTCGCGTGGAGCGGCAAAAAGGGTCCTCGTACCCCCCCCCCCCCCCCATGCACTTACTTTTCCCCTTTCCAGTCCCTTCCCAGTCTCCGCCTCCATTTTATTTTCCGTCTTTTCTTCCTGCCCGCCTCCCTCTCTTACGAATCTCTTCGGGAGAAGTCTTTGAGGGATACGAAGCAAGGATAAATTTTCCTACGCCCAACCGTCTCCTGGGTACGACTGGGGTGGAAGGAGAGATTTGATCGGAATACAAAGAAGGTTAGCAGGGTTCACACCAACTTTACATTGTCCATTTCCATGACTTTTTTCCTAGTTTACAGTCCATTTTTTTCAAATTTCCCTGCGTTCATTTTAATGGAATAACAGTTATAAATACGGATTGTCATATTTTCCATTATTCACTGAGAAGTCTAGAGAGTAGACTACTTAATTGGCCTGACTCATTATTTATAGATCTTCCTTTAATTATGTTATTTATTTTATTATACCACTATTTTGATTTACTCTGTACTTGACATTATTTTTACACTTTTAATTGGGGTTGCCAGCTAGTTTGAAATAAATTACTATTTTGTGGAAAATTAATCACGGTTTATTTAGAAACAAAGCCAAGTAGTAGTTCTATAAATAAAGTCACGGAACGCCAACTCGGCTTTACCCCATTCCGCACGGCTAGGACGGCATAACGCCCACCTCGCCGCTCCGTAAGTTCTCCTGAGATTTTCACCTTCTTACTGCGCCTTTGGAGTTTTTCCCTGACCATAACCTAATATCACTGAAATTGCCATGACTACTCTGACCGGTATGAACCTTAGTTACTGGATTATTACGTGTATTCACAGTGAAGTGAATATTTCAGAAGACATCGTAGTATCAAAATTGAAGTAGAGATCATAGATATATTACACGAGAAACACACCTCACTACCAATGACACGCATCTATCTGAACATAAAGGCTATCGAATGGTATCATCGAGTGGTTCTCTATTAACGGCGGATAAAGGACGGATTCCGTTTACAGTCGCTGAGAGATTTCGTACAATGCACGATAAGTTAATTGAAGTTACGTAAAAGGTTATGTTAAAAACTACCTGAGTAAACGTAAATGAGAGACGACCGACAGCGCTAAAAAACACATATAAATTTTCATACCGATTCCACAGCAAGTGACGTTTCGATTAGCGAATCGCTTATCACATTCATGAGTCCAAAGATTAAAATTTATTCTAGAATAAGAAAGCATAGAGAAACAAGCGCAGAGTAAAAAACGCCTTTATTCACATGATTCGCCGGGACACTTTACAGTTGTAACTATCTACGCTAGTCAATCGTATTTTTAAATCATACTTTCAGACTTGTTGAATATTTCATCGCCTACCAGTGCTTGTTTCTTTTACAACTGACACGAAACAATTGAATATCGAATTATAAGAGATACAAAAAAAATTCCCCTTTGCAACTAATTAAAACGGGATTCTTTCTTGATAGTTTAAAAACAAACCACATTGCCATCATACTATTTTCAATTAAAAAAAAACCATTTTACAAGGTCTCCAAGCAAAGTTTTCATATTTTTTTATATTTCATAGATTTTGGAAATGGTCCGCTCGATATATACACTTGAAATTTAAGATTGGGTTTGAAATACGCATTATGCCTCAAGAAAAACAAAATACGACCGGATTAGCCAGAATGAATCGTCCTCTTATTGGATAATTCTGGCAGGGATACCTCATTTAGGTTTATTTGTTACGACTTCAGTGGCATAAAACATTTTTGGAGAGAAGAAAACGATCAAAAACCTTACCATTGAGTCCCATATTACGGTCAGGGAGAATTCTTCGTGTCTGAGAATCGACATAACTAAGGGGTTGACTTTTGATGACTCAGGATATCCCTGTAGATATTTACCTGAAAAGAGAAAGAAAAATAAGATACTACATCGTTTAGACTAAGCGAAAAATATATAAAAATAAGAGTAGAAAACTGATATTTAGAGTATGAAAAGTGTTATTTAAAGAACTAAAGAGTATCATATACGAATAAAATAGCCATATCTAAGGTAATTAGCCTCATGTACCATGCGATCCACTTAACTTCAGCTAAAGTGAACAAATGGATACATCATATTTATAAACTGGAGAAGTCCAATAGAGCAATCTATAAATTCAGCTCATGGAAGGTTTATAAACCAAAAATAACAAAAAAAAATTGCCACAAAAACATAATAAGGACAATATAGCACACAAAATGAAAGAGAAAATTTTAAGGCATCGATTCTCTTTAAGTTTTGACGGAATAGGAATATGAATGGAAAACTAATCACTTTTTAGCCACTGATAAAACATTTGACACCTAAGAGCACCCAAAACTCCCGCTTTACCTATCTTTATGCGTGACTTATTTAAAACTCACAGAATCATCTTAAAATATTTAGGTGCATAGAGTACAAAACCGTGTCAACGTTTGCTTGGATAGTGAATTTTTAATTTTACCAATATATTTTCTCGGATAGTGAGTAGTTGTATATTTGAGATACAAATAAATTCTAACGTCTCCTTGATGTATCCCGAATATTTCAAGATGATTTCGTGAGTTTTAAACATGTAACACGTCACAAAAAAAGTAAAAATACACGATCAGGCAGGAGTGATGCGTCTTCCCCTTAAAGGTTTGCCGTTCTTCAAGGGAATTACATATATATTAACACAAAATGTGTTCTTGAGAAAACAAACTTGAGCAATCCTTGGCTTTCAAATTGGAATGTGAACCCGTATTTTCGTGCCTCTCCTCGAGAGCTTTTTGCTATATTCTTCCCTTAACCCAAAGTCGTACAAAAACCACCCCCATTCCTTCTTCTCCTGGCACAAGAAGATTTCACTTCTCTCCTCTCTCAACCCCAAAATTACCCCCGTCTTCCCCAATTCCTTCCCTCTCCCCCTGGGTCCGCCCAATTCGATTCTCTTTTCTCATTCTTTCCCTCCCCTTTCTTTTTATCTCACCCTCCCTCCCTTCCATCTTCCCTACACTCACTCAGAGACTGCGTGTGGCACTCTAGCTCTCTCAACCCATAACAGTTTACCCACAGCCTCCGAGATGTGCACGCCGTAACGTTACCACCCTCTACTCCCTCTTTGTTATGATATCAGGCTTTCCAGGCGTCACCACGCCACGGTGGAATATCACTTTGTTATCATCTTTCACCAGTCCCAGCCAAAAGATGTCTCCGGTTTGTTCCAATAAAAGTCATTTCAGTTGAAATGTTCACAACGAAGTCACAGTTTTACTAATGGGTAAATTAAGGAGAGGGCCTATGGTTGGGTAGAAGGGCGGATCGTGGGGTTCACTGGGTTGTGTTTGCAGACGGTTATATTACTCCCAAAGGGTATTTAATAGTCAGAGGCCAGGAGAGATTTTTTTTGGTAAATTTGGTTTCTCATCGAAATAAATAATTACAACTTTCCACCATTATAAAAATTTACGACGACCTAGACGTCACACACTCTTGCCGAGCGGCTCACCCTTCTCTCCGCCTCACATGGTTCGCCGTCACAGACACTATAATGAGCAATTATTTCGACAGTCATGGGGTCTCTCGGAACGACTTGATTAATCAGAACTCTAATGACGACACTAACTCATGAAAACTGGGCGGCAAATTCGGCATTTTTTTCATTTTCAAGTTATGAGAAAATGGCTGCATGAGGAAGATTATTTTTCGTTTTTAGTATCTTTTTCACCCATCTACGGAATAACCTTAATGGATCGTAATTTCGGGAATGAGTGAACGACCCCATTATGGCCAATAATAAAAATTAAGCAGCAACCGTTTATTAACAGAAAAATTTTGATGTTAATTTTGCGGATTCATATTGGGCCCAAAATCCACTGCGGTGAACTAAACGAAGTGGCGTGCCTGTTTACGAGCATGATCTTTGCAAACAATTTCGAAGGGATGTCGAGCGAAGTTTCGATGCTCCGGTTCACGCTACATCTCCAAGGCTACGAGTTTATCCTCCTCGGGTTCTCCAGGTCTTCTTTGCTTCACCATCCCTTCTCTCCTCCTTTTCCATTTGAATCTCCCTATTTCTGCATGGGAAAACTCCTCTTCCCCCAATATTTCTCCCTTCTGCCTCTCCAAGCTGCGCGTAGAAACAAAAAAGCCTCGGGGCTCTCTCCCTCTCTCAGTTTTGTTGATGCCCGCGCGTGGCAATGATTGCTTCTTGGCACATCTAATCATTATGCCTAATTAATGTTTATCTTCCTCGTGTTTTCAAACCCTGGATCCCTCACCCTGGATCTCATTTAGGCAGCGGGAGCTCCTTTCCGTTTGATGGTAGGCGTGGTGACTTAGCAGAGCGAGAAATATTAATGCGTACTATAGGGAGAGAGAAAAGGGAGCTTATGCCGGTCGCCCGGGAGAGCCTCCGTTTACAAAATTATTAGGGGCCACCGTTATCAAAGACTCCTCCTCATTTCTTGGCTGGCTTCACTTAATTATAATACTTTGTCCGCGGCAATTTGTTTACCTCAACGCTTCATGGACATTGCTGTGGCTTGCCTTGTAACAATGAAAATGGCATTGTGTTCTTTGAAAAAAGTTACGAAGGCTTTGTCTCGATTTTACCAAGCAGCAACTGATGTTAATCCCTTAGAATATAACAGAAAATAAATTAATTGTCCTTGGACATCTTCGTCCACTAAGAACAAACAAAAATGTACACATATATTTTAGCACGATAACATATTGATTCTCAAAACAGTTACTCCATGATGAACAAAAACAATCCTTCGATGAGGTTTTGCATTATTTTATTTTAATTAAGACCCTACTTGGTAGATAAAAAACTCTTTCTTTAAAACAAAGAACGAACTGGAGTTTTTTTTATGTCGGTAGGAATACTATTCCACAACCTGGCCTCGGACAAAGAAAGACTTTTGGTAAGTAGCAGCCCTGTATAGAGGAGGGATCAAATAATCAGGAGTCATTCGGGTGGTAACATTAGCAACGTTTTCTCTAGGAGGAAACAATATCTTCGGATAACCTGGTTGCTGATAATGAAAAAGACGATACATATATGAACAAAGCAAATGTTTGCTTCTGGTTTTGGTCTTCCGCCATGTAGTCCTGGTAAAATAGGGGGAAATATAGTCATCTTTCTTGAGATTGCAGATAATCGATACGCACGTATTCAGCATTAAGTTTATTAGTAATATCCTGGTATACAAGACGGCAAAGGTCACAGTGGGGGAAAATAATTGAGGAGGTGAGTTGCTTACGTAGGTATATGATAGATTAAGGGGGAAAGGGTTATAAAATAGGGTTATCACTTACAATTTTTGATAGATGTGAATTAATAAGTAGGAGAGAATGGTTGGGTTTTGTTCTGGGGGGACATGAAGTCAGAGATTAAGTTTAAAATAATTATGGAGCACGTTGAGTGCACTTGACTGTACGTATTTTTTGTCAATTTTAGTTTCCACCACTTTGTTGGCAACTGTTTACAACTATCCGGCTGTATCTAATACGAAAAAAAACCACTTATTAAGCCCAAAAACAGGCATAAACCTTCGAGACACTAAGCTCCAAAACTCCCATTCATATGTTTTGCACTTGCCTTTGAAAATATTTCCTTAAGAAAAAAGTCACCCGACGATCACGCAATCATATGTTTCATATTAGTCGGTTGCATCACGCATACGTACAATAAGTCATCAAAATGAGTAGTTCTTTGAAAACATAAAGCAGAAAGACAGCGGCTAATATTCCTTCGGACGGTAGTTTCTATTTTTGGAGGGATTGAGGAAATCTATTCCTGGAAGATACAAGCAAAGTTCGAATATTCCTGAGGCCATGTTATGTTTGCAAAATGTTATTTTTCTAGAGTGAATTTGCACACATTTTGTACATCCTAGCAGATAATAAATACTCAACAACTCAACTCGACTTTCCCACAAGATGAAACGGCTTTCAACTAACTGTTCCCGGTGTTTACGTTTAACTTCAAATTCGGTTTCTAGTAATTAAAGTAGTGAGCGCTTAGGATGCGGCTTCGAATCACAACCCCAAGCATTCACAATAAAACATATGCTGTAAATTTATGGCATAGAATTTAAAAAAAATCGCTTCCCTACATGTTGCTTCCCTGGTAAACTGTTAGAATCTATTCAATATAACACAAAATACACTAGATATTTCGCACAATGTCAAATTACATTCGTAACGAACCTTAATAAATGGACTGATTTCTCAATGAAAAATTCACGTGATTCGTTTCGATACAAAAAGACCAACCAGTTCCAATGAAAAATCTCAGATTTACCCGCCACAAGTTTCTAGCACACCAATTCCGTTGCATCGTTTCTTTCAATCCTCCCTCGGTTCTATTAAAATAGTACGGCCATTTGTATTCCCCCTAACCGTAAATCCTTCACAGAAACCATAACCCCAGCGGAAAAGTACTCTTGATGCAAAAACGTGCTAACCCTACGAGGGTTGCACCCATGAGAGCAAAAGCAATAAGATAAAAAGAAAGGAGAGCAACACATCCTCATCTGCATCTTTCAGTTGCATACTCCAATGATGAATTGGAAAGGTTTCTTGCTGGAGGATCATAAACAAATGCTTTCATATTATGGAAATAGCGCCAAGGAAAACTCATCAACCCAATTAACACTAGTAGCACCTTCACGAAATAAAATGTTGTGGGGTAATCTGGTCATATTTCCCGCATTACAAACATTAGATTCGTCCTGCATCAATTTTATTTTTACAGAGGGACGAAAAATACTTACATTTACATTTAAGACGTTTAATTTCCATCCATTTTCCAATCTTTTACGACAATGCCTTACTTTCAGGTTTCCATCACAGCCGACAGAATATATCTGCGACTTAAATGACTTTTCAAAGTACCCTTAGAGCACTTTTTGCGACGAAATTTTACTTTTAAATACAACTCCCCGTTATCATCGTCATTTCTCTCATTTCATTCATCATCTCTCTTCTCTACAGAATTGCTAATGGTGTTTCTTTTAATTTTTTTTTCTGAGAATGTTCAAACAGTTTTCCATATAAAGTTAAGGTTACTTTTCCAGGGTAGAGCCTTCGAACACCCAAAACATTCTCGAGGTGCCAAATGATACAGGGAAAGGTAGTGCCCCCCCTACCTACCTGGATGTATGACATTCGCACAACTTTCGCATAGTCCGTGGTGAACCCAAACACTCACCTATCCAAACCATCCTTCATTTTGAAGCATACACACAAGAACGAGACTTAAAAAACAATGCAGACACCTATAAAAAACTAGTTAGATAGAGAACAGAAAACTTTTTGCTTGAGGTTTTTGCAGCGCTGCTGTAATGATATATCCAAGTGTTTCGGGTATACCAGCGCCGTCGTACGCTATATCACAGGAAAGGTCACATGTAAAGTGGGACGAATCAGCATTGCCCGAAGGACATAATTATACACCAGAAAACCATACACTAAACATTTTTACCATGGATATTATATTCCTTAAAGCTGCAGTATGCATGTAAATAATTCGAATTAATATTCATTATACCGAAGCAAAAGTCGCCGAATATTCGATCAATGACACACAAGCATGAAAAAGCGAAGCATTTCCGCTTGGGGAAGAAAAGACGCTAACATACAAAAGATAAAACGAAAAGGTTCACCTGAGTCACAACGGACATATTTCACGCAAAATATATTCCTCTCAGCGGATTGTAGACATTCTTGGTGAATCACTCCCGACTCTCGCAACTCCCTCATAATAAATGTCACTCGAATGAAAAGTTACCCATATTTCTCCGTTGTCGTCCTCCCTTGAAACAGCTCGTGTCGCGCGCCGTCTTCCGACATTTCAACCCTTGAAAGGCGACGACCCGACCATCTCTTCCTCGACAGAAGGAATGCGGAGAGTGGGAAGCGAGGCGACGAAGCGGATAGGGTGCAAGAGAAGGAATTTGAAGGGAGAGAGAGAGAGCAATCGCTTGAGAAAAAAAGAATAGCGACAGGCAAATTCCAAATGGGGAAGGGGGACGCGTTAAATGGCATCCGGACGCACTAAACAAGTTCAGTTTACGATCTCAAAAATCAGGGAAAAGGATTCAATGGACATTCAAACGTTGAGTCATGTTTGCTTTTACTAGAATTTTCTCTCTCACTTACAACACGAATATGAAGGTAACGTTTCGGTTCATTTATCCTAAGGTTTATCGCCTAAGGCCTGGTGAATAATTGAGGTGGAGAGAAGTCACGCGGTACTAACGATTTTCTTTCTGAATAAGGTTAAGTACAGAAATTGATAAATGAAATATACAAATACTTGGAGGCCAAGGGACACCAGTTGGTCTATGTTCTGTGCTGACATAGAGCGGGAAATGATATGCACTGCTAAACATCTAGTTGATCTCGTTTGCTTTGTTCGCCTATTTTTTATTCCTAATTCTGTTCCGAAAAAAAAATCGCTTTTACCCTTTGGCTTCTCACCCCCTCAATTCAAACAAAAATATTATAGCCCTTGAGTGCCTAGGATTGAGTTTGGTGTCAAATGCAACACACACGAGACTTATTTAAAATTCTTTGTCCCTTTAATATGGCTTTTTCCCAAAAGCACTAAAATACATGCCAAAGGACAAGGGAGTAAGCAATCTTCTGAAGAAATTAAGCAATCGAAAATGGTATCACGCGTTGATGACATCCTACATGCAATCAAATTATTCAGCGACTCACTGCCCTGTCGTTCTTGCGATTGTATAAACCCTTTTAGTGCCAGCCTATTTCGACCGGATTTGCTGAATAATGCCAAGGATTTTTTTGGCGAATTTGTCGGTTTTCGCTATAAATTTACAAAAATCCGAATATGCATTTTCAGAAACTATTTTTTCAATTTGCTCCCTAAACTTACGGTTATGCTAAAGCATGACAGATACTAAAAAATAGTTACCAAAGTTACATGAATCACAAAGGATAAAAGGCGTGGGTGTAAAAAAAACCCGGCCGATACTTAGATCGGCCCTTGACACTCTTCGCACATACCCCCCGGGCCGATGGATCGGCCCGCTGGCACTATAAGGCTTCAAGTAGCTGTTCTCACAAGAATTGAAATGAAGTCACAAATGCAGACAAAGACTGGGAAAATGGGCAACACGGAAAAAGTGGGGAAAATGGATTCATCCGCAGTAGAAGGGTGCGTGGGAAAGATGGAAGAAAAGGGAAAAGAAAAAACGACGTACAGAGATGGAGACATTACTTGTTACAACGTTTCAACAAAGACAGTTATATCTTCCGTAGGGGAGGAAAAAGAGTTAAGCGGGACACCGGTTTTGGAATGCTGCGAAGAAAAAAATGAGGAAGATGGAATCATTGGAATTCTCAGATCGGACGACGACACAACAATAAAAGGAGGTAATTGGGAAAGCACCGGATGCCTGGCAACTTTTTTTTGTCGACAATTCTCGAATTTAATTTTTTTATTTATTTATTATTTTCCTATACTTCAAAAATCAACGGGAGGGTACTTTTCAATCGCTTATATGCCGGTAATCCCCTTCTCTACAATTAGCAGAAACAACTCAACTGCAAAAAACTATGGAAGATAAATATTTGGTGCCTCTGCATCAATTTTTATATCAATGGCGATAAAAACCACACCTGCCACCAAATAAAAATATCTTGAAAAACTTCGCTGTTTGAACAGAAATCTTTCCATTTAAAATAAAAACTTTTGCTACTTCTACGTACTTCCTAGATTTATTCTATCAACGACAGAAACTCGTTAAAATGGACGCTAACATGGATTTAGAAATGGAAAGGTGCAAAAGATACCACGATACGATCCTATTTTATTTATAATAAACAAAGAATCCCACTGAATTGAAACATCAGTACACGATTTATCCTTCACATCAAGATTGCGAGATTATTTCTAATAAAATGGAAAAACTACATCGTATTTTTAGTCGGCGATTGAAAAACAAAAAAAATCCTATTCCGAAGAACATAGAAATTTGTATTAATCGGTATAAGATTGGCAAAGGCTCGGTATAATTATCTTCCAGCGTCGTAAATCCCCGAAAATACAGTGAAACGGTAATTATTGCATATCCAGGTCTGCTGCAACTGCACAAATGCCTAAAACCTAAAAACAAATTAAGTAACTTTACAACAAAAAATGTATTTGTAAAATTGTAAATGTAAAACAGCTAGTGAGCATCACTGGAAGATAATAATTAGAGTAGGATACTCATGCGTCGTATATAAACCGATCCTTAAGAGACAGAAGAACATACACTATTTGACATCAAAAGGAACGATGATTTATCCAAACTTCATTTTCCTAATATTCTAGATAATGATATTACAAATGCTAACTAGATATTCTAAGTTTTCTACCCTCTCAAATGGTGGTGGCCGAAATTTCCCAAGAAATTGGAAGGCGCCACTGCCTCTGTAGACGGCCACGAGCCGTGGATTTCGATAAATTAGGAGTTTGGGGAGAAAGGAATGAGGAAGGGAAGAGGGGAGGTTTTAGGTGGAATGATTGCCACGCCCGCAAGGAGCCAATTAATCTGCATGCTCTAAAAATAAAAGAAAAACAGGCGAGACGAAACTGGAGGAGTAGGGGGAGGAGAGAATTAAACGGAAGGAGAAAGAGAAAGAGTGTGGGGGAGAACGGGGTTTAATTGACGCGTCCACAGCGATGCTGACGTGAGCAGCCGGAATAAACAGGGCGAGACAGGGAGACCTAATGCTAATACTAGTAGGATAAAAATGAGAGGATACGAGAGAGTGTGGTTCAAGCCACTCGCGAAATTACGTTGAAAGTCCCTTTGTGAAACGTTGAGATGTAACTGCAAACAATTACAACAATCCAATTCATAGAAGCAATATATTAAGAGAGATATTTTGCCGAACAGATAGATATGGGGATTCGTTTTTCCCTCGAACCATAAAGGACTTTCTAAAATGCTGGTCGTAATTTTGTTAGAGAATTTCCTTTAAATGTGTAAACGGCTGGTGCCCAAACACCCCCTGCCACATGCCTTTTTATGCGGCTTGCTGGGTAGTATGTAGACGTAGATCTCAACGTTTCTTGTTCAGTCAAAATTATTCTTACACTTTTATGACGATGGATGTTAATTAGTCGAAACGTAAAATCAAGTTGAAAGTCCCTTGACGTCATCAGTTTATCGGCGAAAAGATTAAGCTCCACAAATACACATCGGATCGAAAAACGAAAACAATACGGGTCTCTTTGTTTCAGAACTCCATTACAATGGAGCATATACTTCCCGATACTGTCACGCCGCCCTTCCTCCAACTTTTTCATGAAAAAGCATTATCCTCCTCCATGGCCACCAGCCACGAATAGCTGGGAGCATTCAAATTCTTTCAAAGGTACATAAAAACATCATATTTGGCAATAAAAATAGTTAACAAAATCTTCCACTGGCGGTTCCCATCTAAAAATATCAGGTTCTTAGATTATAGATTTCAATCACTCACTACGATACGCCGTAAGCTCTCTCGAGGACTATGAGCTAATTTTTTTCCCGGCGATTCATTGGCGTGAAGTCTTCTCGGGACTTCAACCATTTTAACTCGTTATATATACTCCTCTCTGTTATCACCAACGTGTAAATGTACGACTCGTGTACCACCATCAGGGTGAAAGAATGATTTTGAATGAACTAAAAACGTTGAGATGTAACAATAAAAAATACAACAATCAGGTTATTCCTGATTGGCAAAAAAATCCCGTTAATTGGGATAAAAAGGAAATGTTCTATCATTTTTTTTTTCATTTTCTTTATAATGGCCTCCTTAGCATGCCGTGGGCTTACGTATCATCGAGACAGAGGGTGTAAACGTCGCAATGCGTGGAATCCAATTTAACCTGATAATTATCATTGTTTATGGTTCAGTTAAAATTCTATCACCCTGACGTTGATGTAGGAGTCGTTCACTGAAACGTTGGTGATACACAACGAACTAAACCGGTAGAAATCCCGAGAAGGCTACAATGGTTGGCGCTAGAGTGACGAGAAGGGCAAAGATAGTCAGCGGCTGCAATGGGCCGGTAGTATTAAATGCAATCGCAGATCGAACCACACCGCAAGTATTTTCCGAATGAGAAGTCAAGCGTAGAGCGGCGGGAGAAAGGCAGACGCGAGCCGCAAGGGAAGGGAGGTAAAGAGGAGGAGACTTGACGCTCTCCTATCGTGGGATATGCTTCGAACTTAATACGTCCCTGCCCCACCAACCCTCCTTTAACTCTCGGTAAAGATCCCTTTCTCGCCATCCCCACCATTCAACACATCTGCAACTCAGAAACCCAAACTTACTACGCCTCGGTAACGCCCATTTGGTGGTAATATTATCGATTGAGTGTTTATTTACTTTATTTATTCCCACACCAACGAAACGTCGCAGAAAATATTGTCCTTTCACACCAGGGTTTCCAACAAATACAACAATTAAAACTGCACGAACACCCATGTCCTGAAAAAATACAACCTACCCGAAAACCGCGGAACTCGAACCCTCGACCTATCCTTTGGCAGGCGAGGACTTCACCCCGCCGCCACCGAGGCCGGCAAACAAAAGGTTGGTTGGTTGGTTGCAAACAAAAGCCCTAATGAGAATATGAGAACGTAAACCACGTGGCTGCAGCGGAGTGGCTCGTTAATAACAGCATTGTTGCCTCACTTCCCTCACTAAAACAAGCAGTGCCGAGACACGCCACGAGAGCTGAGCATGATTTCATCTATAAATGCAAAAGTAGTAAATGAATAAACATTGAGTTTAGAATGAAGAACATAGATTTCCGTATTTATTCAAGAACATATTAAACATTTCTTTTATTAAGCTATCGTATGCTTGATCAGGACTTTTTTTTAATAAACCACTCGGAAGGAAGGGATGGTATGATATACATATTACATCAATAAGCCCACAACAAGCCCCTTAGTTGCTGAGAAAATTAGAGAGGGATGGGTTGTAACTCACGAACTGGAAGTAGAAATAATTCGTGGCTTCACAAATATTACTGCACACTAGCGAAACAAAAATTCAGTGATGTACCACGGTATGGAGGCAGAAAGTAAATAAGATGATATTCAACTTAATTTGCACAAAAAAAAGTTTCAACGAAATACAACATCATCAAGTGACCAGGTTACCAACCGTCATTACCTCATGATTCTACCATATTTGATGAAAACGGTCGTTATACGTAAAATCAATCTCATTTTAAAAATATGAACCAAGGATGAAATACGACATGAAAAAATCATTTGGCTTAGCCGGGATTCAAACCTGAACCTTCCGACTGCCAGTCAAGTATGCTACCAGTTACACCACGGAGTCATATTCTACCAATCGCCTTGGAAGGAAGATCTGATGGTGTAGCAGGTAACGTATCTGACCGGGAGATCTGGGTTCGAATCCCAGCTAAGACAAATTATTCTTTCATGGCGAATTACATCCTAGATGTACGTAAGTTTGTATCCCCGTGTCTGCGAAGAAAGTCACCTCTTCTATGCAGTCATTTTACAAATTTTTCATCAATTTGTGAAGATAGCATTTCACAACGATATCTGTTGCTCCAATGAGTTCATAGGATTTCCTGGAATTAAATCAAATTGGGATAAAATTACTGGCTGTAACCCCAGTAACTAAATCCAGCGCTTCCATTAACGGGTATTCTCTCCAACAGCATAAAAACAATATGGCTCTCCAGGATATCTCTCTTCCTCCGCTTGCCATAGAAGATGCCATCTCTCTATCATCCACATTTGCCTATCTCGAGGCCCGTTACTATCCCCGTGCTCCCGTAACTTCCCCCTCCACTGCAGACTCGTCGATGCAACGACGTTAACGAATCACGCTCCTCAGAGCCATCGGCTAATGGGCACGCGCTGACGATGCATAATGAGACCCGGGGATATTTCCGCAAGGAATAATTACTGCTTTGCAGGAAGGCGTCAAGGGCGATCGTAATGCGGAACAACCGACCGAGGAAAAAAGATTCACGACTTCGAAATCCTCTCATCGGGTCTGAACAACCGTGGTACCAAGAGTGGGGGCTAGTTCTAAAACCTCAACAAATTCACGGTAGCGCATTGCTAGCGTAGGGCATCTAAAAAAATCATATGTACGTGGATGGAGTTAATATGAGGTGTCAGATGAAGTCGAATGCCTGGGAAAAAGGAAAAATTCAAACCTATCGTGGAACAATATGTTTGGCAGAGCCTTTAAGAAGACGGGATTCACTGAGTGTGCAGTGGGAAGGGGCTTAAAACTAAAAGCTCTAAAAAAAAAGTGTTAGCTAAAAAATAGATTTCATAATCCTCATCCATTAAGCCATAATGTTGCATGTTGAGACCTACGGGTCTAACAGGAAAAATAATTTTTATAATAAGTATATATATGTGTATCCAAAATTTATTTTCTTTGCATCACAATAGTCAAAAATAAGGCTCCTCTAGCTGAGAAAGTACGCATCACTCACACCTCAAGAGCCTTGTTTCGTGACATAATATTTGGTCAAATATTACGCTATCACAATGGAATGTTCAGGGTATATAGAGTCACCCTTTCAAACATTTACACACATCTGAAGCAAAAAAACTTTACCACGGTATTATCTCTCACGGGAATGTTGTATCAATGATGCAGTTAAATGTTTAGATTAGAATTAATCTCAAAATCGGTGAGATTGCGCAAGGGTATTGTTGACACTCTCTAAAAGCTCTCGTTTAATTACGCTCAAAAAATAAATTGTTTCAGAAAATTATAATCTCAAATTTTGTCCTACCTTAATTATTGAAACTCCTTAGAAATCCAGAGCATTAAATATCATGTCGAATATGCTGGCTACCCAAGAAAAGCCGTTTTCATGGTAACTGAGAAGCGCATTAAAATATTTTTGCGTTGCCATAGCCCAGTAACTAAGGTGTTGCAAATAAGGAGTTGTATGTTTATGGACAAAAAAAGTGCTTAAAATCGTCTCCCCTACCACCTTCTGAAGTATTTCAGATTCCTACTGAAACACACAGCATATGTAACTTCGTGGGAAAGGTAGGCACCGACCTTGAGAAACCATAGTCGCTCATCTAGACCTATTATAGGAAGTAGCGAACCGCGGCCAAAAAAAAAATAAGAGAAGAGATTCGAAGAGAGCTTGGCTGCGAGGGAAAAGAAGAGTGACGAATCGATGCCGGCGGCTGGTCTAGCGAAATGCAGGCGAGCGGAAAAGGGATGGATCCGGAAGACGCATCGGTGGGTGGCTTCCCTCAATCCCATCAAACCTTGACGAACAAAATAAAACCATCGGCGAGGACGCATTAAGGTGACGGGTGCAAGAAGAAGCAACGACCTTTTTCCATCCCTTAGTCAAAGAAACGCGGAACTAACCGCTGAGAACCAGTCACGGCATAGCACACAAGAGAGTGACCATTCAAATGCAGCTTCAATTTAATTCAAAACATCAATTCCCAATCCCATGCTTTAGTTCCCAATTTCCCAAAATACCCCAAAATTTAAGTTTCTAAATCACAAAGAAAATGATAAAATATTAAGGAATGGGGAAAATTTATCCCAAAAAAACTGCAACTGGCGAAAATAGAGCTTAACGCAGGTTATACCCAAATTTGGCTGGAAGCTACTAGAAACCAGGAGGCTACACTCTAGGCTGAGATTATCGAGCAGATATCTTTGAAAGCGATACGGATAACAATCACCAATAGCAGCACAACAGTTCCATGCCCAATAGAAACGATTAAATATGAGATATTCTGCTAAATGAACAGGTACAAGATGTACAGGCCTTTCAGGAGGATTCTGTAATACTTCAAAAGTGGAGGGGAGACAATTTTAAGGCCGTTTTACACGTGGCACGGAATTGCGCAGGTTAGAACTGCATTTATTTCTAAAATGGCGTGGAATTGTGCGAATGCATGAACGAAATTAGAACAGGGGCTATTTTGCCGTCTCGCATCCACGCATTCTCGCATGTGTTCTATCAATTCACCGCTTTACACGACGCAATTTTGATTGCGCCTTCGCACGTACGTCACATTCCGCAATTCCGTGTACCGTGTAAAACGGCCTTTAGGCATTGTTTGTCCATCAATATGGAGCCGAAACCCCTTGGTTACTGAGCTATGGCAAACGCAAACATTTTCTTGGATACACTTTGCAGTTACCATGAAAACGGTTTTTCTTGCGTCTTCAGCCTTATGGAAATTTTATTTAATACTCTGGATTTTAAAGGACAGTAAATGATTAAGATTGGGCGCAAATGTGCGATTATAATTGGCGGAAACAATTAATCTTTGAGGTTAATTAAACGAGAGCTTTAAGCAAGTATCAACAGTACCATTACGCAATCTCACACGTTTTGAGAAAACCCAATTCATAAACGCACCCATAAACAAAGTAAAATCATCCTCATGCCACAACAATTTTCGGTAGAAATAGGATCACTGCAGATGGAGGCGGTGGGGCTTAAAAACATTACTTCTTCCCTTGCATTTTTTTTCAAAGACATAAGTCGAATGACTTCATTTCAGGTAGGCCGTGATGGACAAAGAGAACGCTTATCTGATTCTTGTTCTCACAGGTAGGTGACCACTGGTGCTATCTTTGCTTCATACTCCGAGCAAACCACTGGAATTGAAAAAAAAACTTTCTCTCAACAGTCAGAGAAAGATGATGAAGGAATATAGGGACGTGGGTTCTGAGAATACATCGATGAAAACACTGAAACCGACGGACGGCGAGCAGTCTGACCACCAAGTATGTTTGCGCTCGCGGTCACTAACCGAGCCGGGCGGAGTCTGTTCCGCGCGGGCCAAATAGAACCCTTCTTCTCCTCTCACTCCCACTCTCATTCCAAGGGCCCTCTCATCAAAACTTTCTCAATTTTCCACCGAAAGGAGATTGACTCTAGACTCACAGTGGATATTTATACGAAGCCCATGAATACGATTCGAGAGAGCGAGGCTTTCATCAGCTACGCGTTTACTGGAAGAATCGACGTTACTTTGTTTCTTGAAAAAAACATGAATAAACTTGGCACACGATAATAACTTAGCAAAACTTTTATAAAACACATTAATCACATAAAAAACAATGTCAGCGAGTACGAAGGCGCAGTTTTGTCAGTTAATGTCCCTCTCCAAAACCTGGATAAAATCCGAAGATTCAAGCGTGATGGAGTGGAACTTGTCCATACTGAGAGAAATACTTGTAATTAGTGAAAACATGCAAGTATTTATTTCAATATAAAAAACCTGTATTTATTTTCCCTGTATTTTTTCATCATCTTCCTCTTTATGTTGAGAGAAAGATTTTTTTTTCAATCTACGCGGTCCACTCGGAGTTAAAGTAGAGATAGCACCAGTGGTCACCCAAGTTTGTGTCACCTATGTTGATATATACATGGGGCAACGCAAATAAAATAGGCAGAATGGACATGAGTAGGTCTACTCGGAACTTTATTGCCTCCTCTAATTACCATACGCTTTGTAAGAGTTAAAAATATACATAAAACCTGTAACAGCTCCTATTACAAAAACTAAAATCGTGTAAATATTCCTGAAAATAAGTATGGATAACAAAATTAGGAAACTTACACCGACGGAAATTAAGTATATGAAAGATCACGGACCTGGCGTCGATTATCCTTAATACATGGACTAAACATAACTGGATTAAATTCGAAAATTAAATTTTCTCTCGCAATTTCATAGAGCAGTGCTTACTTCCGCTAATTTAGTATAGATATAAAATGCTGGTAATGAAATCTTTACTGTACGGTATAATAACAAAAAACAATTTATAACTGACTTCCAAAAATTACGGATTTGATTGGACGCATTAAAACAAGCATTTTCAACTAATAGGGGGAAGGAAAACAACATTGGAAAAAACAAGGAAACGGATATACTGACACAATTTTTCGGTGATACCTTGAGAAGGAAGATGAAGTTTTTCAACGTGCAAATAATTTATCTATAATTTCATATTGAAAATACACATTTGCACAGGTTGCCCTCGTTTGGTATCAAGATCACAACGTATAAAAATTGTGGTCAAACCATTCAAGTACATCCCTCGCCCACTGCCACAAGTAAATGCTAAGCTTTCTAAATGGCGACATGGAAAGATGTCTCATTCCCAAAAATAGGAAAGAGAATTGACAATATATAAATTACACATACATTTTACAGTCACAAAAGTAACCGCTACATCGTTAGCACGATAGACTCAGTGCAAGGGCGACGTATAAACACTGAAGGAAGAGGAGAAATGGAGCCATTGTCATTGCTAGGCAAACTGAAGAGTTCGCTTAGAAGAATAAACTAACTACGTTTAATGAAAGTGGTAAGGACGTAAGATTACGGAAAAATCATATTTATTATTAAATATTATTATTATTAAACGAAACCATGGTCGGACAAACAATATCATCAAGTAGAAAAGGCACAGTTTTTATTCCTTTAACTCCTATGATTTTCTAATTCCAAATAACACCAAACAGTATGGGATTGACTCAAGCATTTGGAAACATGATGCAGGAAACCATTAGGACTGTTTCTTCACTAAAATAAAATCGACGACGTGTTCCGGGGAGGGCAAAAAAATATATCGGTAAGTTCTCCGTTTCTTGAGGCCGATATTCCCTCACGAATTTTTCCGACGCAGAAAGCGCGTTATTTATGGCGCGACACACACGGAGAGAGGGGAGAGTCACTCCTTCCCTCATGGCTCACCATTCCAGGAAAGTGAGAATGCTCGGATGAAAGGGGCTTCATGAGACATGGCGCACATCACCTTATCCCTCTCGATGAAAATATTGCATTCCTTTTAATTTTTTCACCTCGTACCAAAAGGGACCCAGACGAGACTACGGCGAATACCGAAAAATAAAAATAATACCGAGATTCGACGCGCACGGAGGGACCTTGGGGATGCGGCAGTCGGAGAAGAGTGAGAAAGATGGATACTAGCGCTCGCTTTTTACTCCAATAGCACCCAGGAAACGAGTTGCTAGCACTAATATTAGGGTGAATAAAGTGATGCACAATATGCGATTGGTGTGAAGGAAAAGTTAAAGAAGATAGAAGATAAAAATAAAAAAAGGGAAAATATTAAGAAAAGAGGAATGACAACAAGGCAATTAGTAGTTATGATGGCTTACAGGACAAGACAGTGATAAAAAAGATATAAAATCATGTTGTTTAACCTAAGTTCTCATTATAGCCTGAGTTTTTAAAGCATAGCATTAGGAAAACATTGAGGTCCAGCTATCCAAGTACATCCCTCGCCGAACACTGCCGCAGGTAAATGCTAAGCTTCCTAAGCAGGATCATGGAAAGATGTCCCAATTCCAAAAATAGGAGATTGAATTGACAGAGTATGAAATATTTATGATTCTCGAAATCACAAAAGTAACCGCTACTTCTTAAGTAGGATAGATTCGATGGAAGGGCGACGTCGTTACCATAAAATTGTTTCGATCAATTTTAGCGAAAAGACGAATTATGCATCTAGATATGTTCAGGTTTATTCACAAAAATTCGCGACTGTCCGCCAAATGATAACTGTAGCAAGATATGAGCTATATGGAAAGTGAAGCACTAACGCTTTCCAAAACCGAGCTATGATGAGACCTTAAAACATGAGTTTTTTTCTTCGTTATCTATGTGCCTGCCAAGTTTAAAATATTTTAATCATGAAGCACCAACCTTTTCCAATTTAACATAATGAAGATCCTTGTGGATTTGCACACCCATTTATTTCAAACGAACCAAATTTCGGCACATAAGTAATGCCATTTTCAAGGTTTCATTTAAAAATAGCATTATATGATGAACCTTGGGTCGGTAGAAATAAATAGGTGTAGACGAGGACATTCACTAGGTATGTTAAATATCAAAGATTTCCACCGAATTACGCCCGAAACTGTCTTTTTTTCTAATTTAATTTTTGTCACGGTGGCAAAGAATAACTAAAAATAAAAATAATAATAATGTGGAAATGAACGATGGCTGGTCGATACACAGGTACGAGAAGGGGAGAAAGTTAAGGAAAGATATACTCGGTAGGATCACAGGGGAGGGTAAGGGAAGGACGAGCAGGAAAAGAGGAGAGAGAGAGAGAGGATTATGGGAAGGCACGTCTGCCGAGACGCCGCCGCCGCCGCGATGTGGGAACTTATTTCGGTCGCAGGGGCGTTTATTCCAGCATTCCAGGCGAGACGCGATCCAGAACGGGGGAGAGGGGGGGGGGTGGTGGCTGAGAAACAGATGGGAGACGGGGAGATAGTGGAGGGGGAATGGACGGAGAAGGAAATGGAATAGCGGACAGCGGAGGGGAAGTATAAAGGGGATCATCTCCTTCGCCCACGGGAAGGTGAGATTTATTCCGTGATATCCGATTCGAATAAGGACTTTTAGGAGATAATAACCAATAAGAACAGCGAAGCACTGTCACAGTGAAGGTTTCTCGGGTCTCACACCGGGCATGGTCCTCCATATCTACTTCCGACGTTTAAATGTGCAACTCGCGAGGGATTTAAGAATCCTATGGTATTCGAATTCTGAGGACGATGGGCGAGATGTACGAAACGTCTGAAGAAGATATGAAGGTCCTAACCAGATGCGAGACCGCAGAAATCTTCTCTGCCATTGTTCGCCGGGAAAAAAACAGATATAACATCAAAGAAGCAGAGAGTGTCTAAGGATGCGTTGGGTAGATCACAAAAGACAATTATTTTTTCAGCTATAAAATATGCCTCATTAACCTTATGGAGGAGACAGAAGGTATGGATGGGGCTGTACTTCGTAAGCGGGGTGGGGATATTGAAAATGGTGCTAGAGGGTAGAATGATGGGATAATCGAGGAAGAGGAAGGAAGAGAAGAGGATTTTTAGGTAGAGTGAAAGAGAGTGAGCCTTATTGTTACGTATTTGAAGAGGGAAGTGGCACTCCCATGAAAAGGGGCACTGGCACAATGCTTCTTAAATAATCCATGGAAACCAACCTTAATCGGTTGAATACTTAAATAATAACCTGATAAAACGAATTATCACGCAGTGATCAAGCAAGGAGAACTTGTTTTTCCATCTTCATCAAATACTATATTTAGCCGTATTACAGAAAAATGGTATTTTTAGTGAGCTGGTGCTAAGAACTGCAATAGGATTAATCTCAAAGTATACTAAGGACTTTCCACATAAAAACGAAATGAATGTTATCATTGAGACATTTCAACTTATACCCTTTTTACGCAATATACGAAATATTATAACTATGCTCAATAGAGTAGAAGCTAGCCTCAATGTGGATAGGCTATACTTTTTACGTGATATTCGAATGAAACAGTTATAAATAGGTTAGTTCAATATAGAATACTACACACTTAATATATTTAAAGTAAGTAAGATAAACTGTATAAAACCGAGATCAACATTATTTCCGTGAACATTTCAAAGGATGTATTTTGCAAGTACGATGTATCATTGCTATCATGAGTTGTGAGGTTGAGTGGCCACTTGGTGCCGTTCTCTCATTTGGCGCCACGAACTCACAAAACATGCTCATGTGTATCAGTCAGGTGGCGTACGATTACGATCTATCATACGAAGATTGACTTAGGGATTTAATCTGAAGGATAGTGTAGATTGAAGAGGGTAGATCTCGCCCCCGACTAAGCCTAAGACTCGTGAAATCCACAGATTCAGAATGTGGGATTCATTTTCATTCCCTATGCAATCACGGTCCCATTACAACAAAAAAAGTGATCTAAAATATTAAAATCAAAAGAGAAAATCTGGATTTTGCATCTCAAAGGAACAGTGCATAATGATGCCGAAGAAAATTAATAATAAACATAAGAATTATGGTGGTAAGAAGATAATACAAAGAATTTCAGGAAACAAATTCAGGTCCTCAGCGTGAGCTACGCAAAGAGGGTATTGCCAAGGGGATGGCATGGTGATCTGGGAAATAAATGATAAAGAGGAGACGAAAATGACAAGGAAAAAGTGACCAACCATCATGAGTCGTGACTATGAACATGATTCTTTAAGGAAATATTAAAAGAGCACGAAAATTTTTCACTCAAGAATTCCTACGGATCAACAACCATCACCGACATCGGAGAATTTATGAGGAGGTAACCAGTCGGCCGCGACGTTCTCAAAACGAAAGGAAGTTACAGATGCGGGTTAAAAAGAACGCGCCCTGGGGGTATCACGAAGGATAACGCTGGCGAAGTGAATCTCTAAGGGCTCACGGTATTTGGATTGATTAACTTCCATCTCAGTTTTCAATAATGGTATCCTCTCATCGTTTCTGTTTTTTCTCACGATTCATTTCGGTTATTGGCTCACTTCAAGCGTCGAAAAGGTCATTTATACGTCAAAAGAAATTAAAGATTAGGTTGGCTAGGCACAAGGGGCGGACGCATGTCGGCAGATTTACTATAAAATTGAGGCAGATGTCGAAACGATTTATCACTATTTCCTTAAGCTTAAAACTACATTATCCCAAAAAAATCTAAAAAACCATGTGAAATCTCGTAAACTTCTAACGGAGCGAGTTCAAAAACAAAGATCCATCTAAAACGAATTGGATATGACTTCCCTCATGTAGTCCTGTTCACATACAATAGTAATTGAAGCTCTCTTACATAAAGAACTAATAAATAATATGCACATATGAAAGTGTACTAATCGTTTACGCAATTAATTATAATGCTGGTCTGTGGGAGAAAATGGTTCTTAAAAATCCAAGAAATAATCTCGAAAGCTAATTTCAAAAATGCGAGGGCTGCGTTTATAATGATGTGATGAATGTGACGAACGCATAGCATTCTAGTAAGAACCACGTCGTAAGAACCATAAATGCACAATACAAATCATAAGGCCACATACTAGTTGAACGTTTATGATGGCGTGCTGAATATTCTATTAAAGAGGTCAGTGTTCTACCGAGGCCTTGTATCAATGTAAATGACCAGCAGGAGACCAAAAGAAACAAACGCTGGACATTGACGGACATTAGAATTATAAATGTTCAACCATTTAAAACTAATCAAACACCCTACAATACGGACAAAAAATATTCGGAAACCAAATCACCACTAGCGGCGCTGTCGTCATAATCCAAAATGGCCGTCAGTCCGGGTATACTTCTCGTGAATAACAACACATTTCAATTGCAATCTCCGTGATTCTCCTTATTGCTGTGGATTCGATTGCGCATATCGGCACCGTTCTTCGTTTTCGGACTAAATTGTATTCTAAGGAACATGAGTAGCAAAGTTTTTGTGACCTATTAAGAAATTGTGTGATATTTGGGTGGAAATTGCAGCCAACGAAATATCTTTGAAGGGGAGAGCGTTTTAAACGCGGGTTTGGTGATCACTGTGGGGCTTCACCAAGGAAATGGCTGTGAATTAAAAATAATGGCTCTTGTTCTTCAAATAAGTGGCCTTACCAAGGAACCGCTTCAAATAAACGGTCTCATTAGCCTAACAATTGATGAAAAAATCGAGATCCGGAAGTTTGATTGTTTTCGCAAAGCGGGAATTGTTTAGGAATAGGTAGAAACCATTCTTAGACAACCCAGTTACATTAGTAGCTATTAATGGTTAATAATTTTATGCTACATTAATTTAACCTTTAGTATTCATGAATAATAATGCAAAAAATGCCAATCATTTATTACTAGTTTGTGGATGTTGCAGTGTCCATCAAGTCAGTGGTAAGAGTACCATACAATTATGGCAGAAGAAAGCTAATATGAAGGAAAGAAATTTAACAAATAAGCAGTCATAAAGGAGAAATTTCAAGCTTTTTACTAATTTCAAAATAAATTAAATTTACATTAAAATTGTTTTTGTTGGGATATAACTGAATGGAGAAAACTTTTTTGCCAGGTACCTTAAAGAGGAGCTGTTTTAACCATAGACCACGACCACTTTGGGCTACACTGACCTCTTTCTCTGGTACATATCCTTCAATTCTCTATCCTATGCCTCGAATAAAAAAAATAAATAAAGTTACAGCTTCGATCAAAAACTATAATCAAGCCGAAAGATAATTAGCTAGTTAGGTATTACCTAAACAATTCACTGGTCGTATATGACTGCAATTATACATGTAAATACTCAGATTAAGGATTAAAATTGGGCCCACTGAAAAATGTACAGAACTAACCTACCTGTATGAAATCACCAATTCATCATAGATGACAGCAATACAACCACATACTGACTCATAGGTGGATTTATCCCCTCCCTCCCCAGACCCATGAGATACCAGCAGCCCCTTTAGCTAAGACCAATTATACCCCCAAAGGTTAGACCAATGCTTTTCCATAATGGCATCTGTTTCTCAGAAAATATGCGCAGATAAAAAGAAATTCAAGTATTTTATATACGCCCATTGTCCCTGCATGGAATACGTACCTTCTTCCCTCAAAAGGAGTATGGAGTGAAAAGATGTCATTCACAGTAAGCTACATAGAGAACATAAGAAATACATTCTAACATGCAAAAGAGGTAACCTTGGTGACATGGACAGCAAGCAACTGGGGTCTTGAAGGAGTTAAATGAAACAAGATAACAAAATTTATATCAGTCGATAAATGTTTTCCAAAGAAGTCGGAGATATCAAATGGGAGATGTATACAAAGATAATACACAAATGACATGATTAGTATTGACAACATTATCATTCATGGTACACTTGATGCGGAAGTACGTGGTTTAAGTACATTATGAAACCATGGAATAAAAAAAATATAGTTCAAAGCAATACAATAAGTAAAATATGCCCAAGTGGTGTAATATCCAACAGTTATAGTCATATCTTGGATGATTTACAATGTTCAAACTAGATTTAGACTTCAATAACAGCTGAGTTACACCATGGAACTAATGTCATTCATCCCCCTTTTTAAGGAAGGCAAAACAATGCTAAAACAAATAAAATTACACTTGATATGGAAGAATGTGATACAAGTACATGATGAAGCCATGGAATGAAAATAATTATTATATACTGCCATACAATGTGTAAAATATGTGCCAGCACGGCAAAGGATAAGTTTAGCTTCATTTTCGTGAGCGATAAAATTATTTTGCACTTGTTGTTTAAGAAGTACCTCATGTTGTCAGGCTGAAGTTCCGAAAACAAAGTAACTAAACTGGCCAACTGCAGAAAGGAATCGAGGCCAGTCATCGTGTATAGGTTCCTCTCACTGACGATCATGTCAGCCACCGTTGAGTGAAAGTCACCACTAGTTACCTGGCACCCAAAATCCCTTGTCTCATTCACACATTGAGTGCCAATACTACATTGTACACCCCTAACATCTCCATTTCCAATGGATATCAGGGCCTCAGCAGCAGCAACCTCTTGAGCTTACATCGAAAAATCTTTAGTGGGCTCATCAATGGGGCTTGCAATAATCTGGTGGATATCGGCCTCATCACGCTCAGCAACTGCCTCCACAAACCCTCCACTTTGGATCTAAATAAAAAATAACCAGATTACAATGATTCAAAACAGTACTTGGCATTGGTAAAAAACAATAACACGGAAAAGATCCCTTACAGAAGAATGGTAAATGACAAATGTCCTCAGTGAAACTCTTTCCAAATATCTATGAATTCGGGCAATTGAGACAACTAAAAAGATGAGGCCAAAACGAAAAATTTCCTGTTCCCCTTCCTCATTGTTTAAGGTAAATGACGCATTAGGGACTTTTAAGTATAAATTCCATAAAATTAATAAAAGCTTTCAATGATCATCATTTGTAAGTAAAACTGAGTTTGTTACTGTGAGACACATGAAATGATAACCATCTTTCAGTGCTGAATTTGGTAATACTTAGCTAAGATGGACCAAAGAAACGACTGAAGATTTAGTTCTCTACAGTAATATGTAAACTGATCTTTATCCAAATTATAAGAGATAAAACGATAATATAATATATGAAAACATTTTTCAATCCGATAAGTTGATGCCATAGAAATTTGGCCAATAGGTAAGCAACCAAGTGTATGGCCTTAGTGGAAACTTTATTTTTGAATAACCATAAATGCCATAACAATTCTAACAATTTCTCTAGTGTTACTCACGCAATTACTCAAGATTGACTGTTCCCATATTTATCTAAATTACATGCCTCTTGTTGAAAACCTAAAATATCTAAATATGGTGGTGGACTGCAAGATTTCAAATCCATATACATTTTTTTCAATAGCTGCATCACATCACGCTGATATAATGCAACCTTTTGCATGATGTATGCACTTTTATTTTTCGGCAACGTTTTTAAAAATCTATAAAAAAATAGGGCTGCACTTCCAAGCCACAATTCATTCGAAAAAATCACAACTTATGTAGTGTCCCAATATACTACCACAACCACTAAATACGAGAAAGATAGCAAGTTCAGCACTCTGTAACCAAAACAGCTAATAACCACTTCCTTGTTACTACTCAGTTAGACAGTTGGCCCACCTATGCTCGCATTAGTTTCAGCCTTAACTATGGTTGCTAATCAATGAATTTTGATTTTTAATATACGGCTGAAAACTACAAGATTAAATAATACATTCCTTTGAAATACCTACCTTAATTGGCTCTCCTCGTCGTCCATGCCGTCTGTGTACTCAAACTGGAGATTTTTCTATCGACGATATTGGTAAATTCATAGACGGGACAGCACATCTCTTCAAAAATCGATGTCTTGCTGGAAAATCTATTGAGAAAGAACACGTTAAAACATAGATAACTACAAGGAGGTTAACATTCGCATCGACTTCACAACATGATCTCAGCCACGTTGAAACAAATTAACCGAAAAAAAGTGAAATAAAAAAATGTATACGTACCCGGTAATATATAATCGTTCTTTATGAAGTGCAAAGAACACACCAGCATGCTCTTCGTCACCTTTTTCCCGATTTTCAGCCGGTGGATCCACAAATTCCGTCGATCGACCTTCTCCATCTCACACCAATCATTCCTGCGATAGAAAACATCGCCTTGCTTTGGAAATTCGTGAAATCGAACTACGGTGTCCCTACAGGCCTTAAAGAACACTGTGGCACACAGCAATTCTTGTTAGATTTCCCTTTTCTAGGAGAAAAAGTCATCGGAATATTCTCCATCGCAAGCAAACGACACTACTTCTCCTCAGAAGAACCTTTTCTGAATGAGCCGTGCGCAAAAGTATACCCGGACCAGTGATTCTACTTTCGCCCGGTAGTTGGCGTGTAGTTGGCTGGAATCACGAATAAGATCTGGCCTTATGTCTTCATGTATAACCGCAGTTTGGAACGAGCAGACGATAAAATGCAAGTCTCAATTAATTTTAACATAGAGAATTCAGAAGAAATACTATCACGCATGATTGATAACTATGTAGTGTTTAGCTGGGTATATTATAAAGTTAATAAATTCAAAGCATTATTTGAAATAGACAGAAACGATGAACTCTAAGAAATTAACGCAATATAAAGAAAATAAACACAGTTTCTCGGTATCTCCGACTCATGCTACCACCAGGAAACAAGTGAAGGTATTTTTGAGAAAAATAGGTTTCATGATTCTATCAAATAAGTTACCAGAAAGAAATCGATCAGCAAACACACAGACTTCATGCCCAAGGAAAAGTAATCATACAAATCTTTATGCCGAATGGCCTGGCCGAAATCGAAATTTTGGAATATTATTTTTCTCTACTCTCCAAAATAGTATAGAGACAGTTGTGGGAGGTGTATTTCACCAAATTCTATACAGTCATCAATAACGTTACAACTAAACAGATACTCGTGATGCTACGATTAAATCATGTTATTTCTAATGCAATCATTATAAAATAACTTAATATTTAGTAATCTAAAACTAAATTAGTTGCACTGATCAAT
This sequence comes from Ischnura elegans, assembly GCF_921293095.1. Taxonomy (NCBI): domain Eukaryota; kingdom Metazoa; phylum Arthropoda; class Insecta; order Odonata; family Coenagrionidae; genus Ischnura; species Ischnura elegans. The sequence goes on from NC_060250.1 coordinate 82,627,510, forward strand.
TTTTTAATCTGTGAAAGTGGCGGCCATATTTAAGTTAGGTCAAAAGCTTTTCACAAAAATACTTTTCCAAAAATGTAATTACCCTATTGTAAATGTAATGCAACATATTGAAAAATGAAGTGTCAGACTTGATGGTGGCAGGCGTAACTTGGTGAAACTCCATGTCGCATGAAATGAGACTAATCAGGTTTTTGACGTTCCACATAATTTGATAGAATACTTTCATGACTGCAGAACAGTTAAATTTGGGTCGCATTTTCAAACACCAGTGACATGCTATGTAGCTAATTCTTTTCATTTCTCCAACCATAAGCATAGATATAAGGATTAATAGGGCCATAAGACTTGGGACCTAAAATCCTCCAGAGAGATAAGTAAGCCAACTGTCGCGCAGAAGAATGCATTTTTTCTACAAATTTACATTTAAGTATTTGCACTCCCGAGCGATAGAATTGAAAGGTTATGGATTTCAACATGGATTTTCAGGATGTATTTCAACATCCTCCATATAAATTGTGGTTAACTACTCTAATTGTAGCCTGTATCCCCGTGACATTCGGATCCGTGGGTCGTCAGCATTATAAAGTGCCTCAGGCGTAACCCCAAAAACTCAATTTACGCCTTCGTTAATAGCACTGCCGGCTATGCGCCGAACGGTGGAGAAAGATTTAAGAATTGCTGCCTTCTTTTGTAATGGCAAGAACAACATTTTATGTGACGATTGCAAATCTGGTTCCGCTTCAATCCGCAGAAGTTCCCGATCGCTAGTTGTTACCTCGCGGGTCTAACTTCGGACGTTTTGATTTCTCAGGCTAATGGCTGACCGTCCTCTGTATGGGTTAAAAAAAGGAAGAGGCCCCAGCCCGTCCAATAGATGATTGATTGATGATGAAAAATGCCCTCAGCTGAGCGCAGAACGATCAAAACTATTTGCCATGGCGTTCGATAGCATTGAAATGCTACCAATTCGATAATTGAATCATCTTGAATATAAGCTGCGGTAAAATACCCTAACTACTTCGTCTTCTCGTGAAATTCGGATCTCTCTACCGCCAGCGTCGCGATCGACGACACCGGTAAGCCCATTCAAAAATGCGCGGTGGGTGACAACATTTAGTGGCCAACTGGAGAATTCTCTCTTGCAATAATTATTGACCCTTCTCTCTATATCGAACAATGAAGTTTGAGTTCACAGTAAAAGATGGCAGAAGCGCACGGGAAACCATCCTTGGCATGGATTATGTAAAAAGTGGCGGTCTCCACGCGGCCGGCCTCAAAAAACGGGGAATGAGCAGCAGTGATAATATTAAGATGATCTGGAGGCGCGATACATCTATAAAGAAAGAGATACGAGAGGTGAGAGAGAGAGAGAGAGGGAGGTGGTGAGTCGGATGACTGACTGCGGAGGAAGTCGGAGGGCGTTACCCCGTGGGGGTGAGGAGACTCCTCCAAGGGCAAATACGGTGTATTCCCTCGCCGCAATTTGCAGCCCCGCCGCCGCCACCACCACCACCAACGCCCCCGCTTCCCTTCTTTTCGCCGCGCCATTCGCGAAACTTCGTCTTCTATGTAGGAGAGGTTGCCAGAGCAAACTTTTACTCCGACGTAGCTCCACGAAAATTTCTACATCTTTTCCCATTCACGGGCAAATATTAATTGTAGCATTATTTCTTACTACCACTAGATGGCGACACGAGTGGCCTGTAATCCACCAAGGGGACTGCATAGAGGAGGCAGAATTCCATTCAACAAAAGGTTGATTTCTGTTTCCACTTCGGTCAAATTTTAATCAGTTTGCTAAAGTGTCCGCGGCGCAGTGATGAGTGCAATGCGATCTAGTTTTTCCCTAATTTTGCTTTATAACTTTTTATAATTGCGAGGAATAGTGTTGAAAAGTAATTAATTTGATAGATCACACCATCTTGAATATAAATTTCTGTTGAGACCCCTAATTACTTGTATACCTTATTTCCCCGTGGAACTCGGATTGCATCACTTTGTCCGTCAGCGACTTTCGTAAACCCATTTAAATCCGCGGTGGATGACAACGCATTTTATAGGACGACTTGAGAATCCTCTTATGCAATATTCGCGAACCGAACTTGGTATTGGGAGCCCTCTGCCGGGAGAAGTAACAGAAAGTTCGTTGTCATGGTATCATTACAGAGGACGCGTGTCCGTAGCTTAGTCGTGTTGTATTAGTCCTTTTGTGTGCATTATTAATAAAAGACAGTTTTACTAACAATGAAGAGTATTTTTCTTTGGTGGCCCGACATCCCCAAATAATGATGAAGTAATTATTGAAGCAATTATTATACTTTTAATAATTGTAGGTGTGTACAGTTGTAAATTAAAATATGAAGAGTCGAAAGAGTTTTGCTATCTGAGAAGCCTAGAAACAAGAGATGAACGAAGCAAGAAATATATCGTCAATAGAACAGCATGAGAGAAGAGGTTATACTACAAAAAGATGAATTAACTACGTTAATAAGGGTTAGTTCCCATTTAAAGATCGGAGTAAAAATTTCAGCAAGTAATTACTGTAATCCAATATCATTTAATAAGTAAATATAATCATGAATAATTTTTTAAATTATAAACCAGGTCTGCCATAACTTCCGATAACAGATTAGCTAAAACTACTCCGAAAGACTAAATGATTGGAAAAATGTAGCAGAAGAGCTGCAATCAATTCCATGGCCGTGAGACGCTCATGAACTCTTAACACAGTTTCTAAGCTCATACGATTTTTGAACGACATCATTCCAAGCGATACGTGGAATACATTCTGACTTTCTGTGCCTATCCTAAAAAGGAAATTTACAGCGACCAATCAAACTGATTGACTTAGCTCAAACCGAGGGGAAGATATCATCGAAAAGAACACATTCTATCAACATACTTCCAACGTACTGCCAATGCGCCGGGTTTACCACACAAAAAAAGAATCGACGGAAAATAACGGTCGATAGTTTCTAACATGCCTGACCAGGACGATCCATTATTAATTCAACAGAGAAAATAGCTTTTTAAAACCAACCACGTAGCACGAGACAGCTTAAAAAAGTAAATGGCAAGGAGTTCCGATTTATTGCACAAATTCAACGGTATAGCCACGGATGAATATACAATTCAAAGCACTTGAGTAGGTGCAAATCATTGGACAACTCTGTAACTGTAGTCCTGAGAATAAAAACATCATTAAACACATAAGAATGATAGGGAGAAAGTTACAGCTTCAGGCCATCATCCATTAGGTGCAAACTAAGAGAAAGAGTAGACACACATACCGCGTGCGGGAGGCAGGCTGACTCCCAAAAGACGTAAGCAAAGATAAATGGCCCTTACGCTTTCAGAATGGACAACGTGGGAATTATGGGCACTTATCAAACTTTAGTTTCAAGGGCAGCAGCGGGTTACGACTTCCTACGACAATGGTTGGGAAGTAAAAATGCCCGGAAATGTACATTCAGAAACCCATAATCTCCATTATTCCTCCGCATCTATATGCTGCATTCGTAACTCTACGGCACGGCGCACCTGACGCGATAGAACGAAAAATCCGAGCAAAACTGGATGCGAGCGGCGCTCGTAAATATACCTTCTCGTTGAAAAGTAGTTTTTTCACGAAATCAACAAATACGTTCCACAACAGAAGGAGGAACTTAACTTTCAGCCACCAAATAATCCAACGTTGAATACGGAAGTGTAAACGAATCATCGCAAATGAAAGAGAAGTATAAAAATTTCACCGTGGAGTAGATTATAAATTGTAAAATTTAATTAAGTTTTTCATCGGAAAACGATTTTCATGGAGGATACAGAAAGGACACCCAAATAAAGGGCTATCCATGAATATTTGTTTAAAAGTTTCCTAATGCTTTGAAATTCATAAAATTATATTCAGTGTAAAAATAGGAATTTCAAGTTAATTTGTTGTTCAATTCATGCGATTACAATATTTTCGCAAGGAATAAGAATATGATATCATAGTTTCCTAGGAAGGAAGGTAAGGTAGGAGGAGGGTACGTAAAGCTCATATTCCCAAACTTGTTATTACACACTGTCAGTCCGAATATGAGCGTTTTAAAATTCATGTTTACTACTCAAAACTCTCTTTAGTAGCCGATGATTCAAATATAAAGTTCACCTTATAGTATAATTATTCTTCACATTAGCAATAAGTACCTCAAATTGCCTATAAGAATAAACTATATATATTCTCAATGCGATAGAATGTGGTTTAATGGTCAAGAAATAATATTTAAAGTCGCTCATTCCCCCAAGACAGATGTTTCACGAAATGGTGGAGGATAGATCAAATCATATCATTTTATAAAATTTTATGTGGTAAGTATTTAATATTATAAGTATTTTATAAAATAATTAGCATTCGGCAGCATATTACAATTCTCTGAAGTTGCCTGACAACTGCTTCATGCCTATCTCATCTCAGCTATCCATGTCTATCTCATGCCCAAACAGAAATATATTATTCCTGCAACCGTTTTCATACACGTTTTCTTATCAGGACAAAACGTTATTCTGCTAACAATTTTAGGAGAGAAAAAAACGGAAAATATAAACGTATTCAACGGAAAAACATGAACGAAGTCCCACGCAGGGAAGTAATAAAACTGGAAAGGTATTCAGGGAGAAAAGTAGGGCTGCACAATATATCAATCCTAGGATTGCGAAGCTAAATTTACGAGGCCCCGCAAAATAACCCTTCCCGGCTACGCAGCTGACCTCAAGAACACTGCCGCCGGTGAAAACAGCAATACCCAAAAGAAGAGGTAAAGAAGTGCAATGGGATTTATACCGCAGGAGGTTTCTGACCGGAATACACTACCACTCTAGGCAGCTGGGTATCATTCACTTTTCCGTCACCAGTAGAAATGAGAGCGAAGTCCACTTCTGAGGACAACGGCTCCCGCGATGAATAAAGAAACCTCCTGCCGAACATGTTTGTACTAAATGGAAGGCAGCAACCACTGCCGCCTATTAATCACGCCTCGAGAGAAAGGAGGAGAGGGTTGGGGGTACCTTTCACCGGACGCGTGGCTCGCAAGCGCACAAATTTTCAAGCGGGGACGGACGGAGTCGTGAGAGGAAGTCATGCACGGAACCGCGCAGCTATAGCGAGTCCTAAAGGGTGCCGGCATTTCTTACAACATAAGCAGCAGCGGCAACCTAAGGGAAGCTAAGAGGTAGCTAGCTCCCTTTAAAAGAGAGAAAGAGGCGTGCCAGCCATAACTTAACTTCGCCAAAAGAGAGAACGTAGCCCGGAATTAAATAGTTATTTATCCACCATCCGCGTCGGGAGTATGATTTCATCATCAGCCGTCATCATTAATAATAATGATTTTTTGATTTTTTTAAATTTAATATTTTTACGGCCAATTTTGGACAATTCAGCAACTAAAAGGTAAACTAATCCTTCTGCAGACGTTTCGCAACATTTTTTGTGCATCCGCAGGGTTGAATAAATAATTTGCAATTTAGAAATCCTTCCTCTAAAAGCAGATTAAAGAAATTTACACATTTTCGTAGCGCCAAAACTAACACACGGAATACGATGCGAAGTATTAATCGGAGCAACATATATAGTATATGCGGATTGTTATGGTTAATACAGACGCATGTCCTTTCGAAAACTTCCAATCGTGACAAGATGATTTTAAGTCCAAGTTTGCCTCACTAGTATGTATAATGATTTTTTTCAAGCATAAATTACAGCGGTACGCAACGTAACACAGTCATGAATGATTGTACAATGAAAAAGTTTCTAAGCTACTGACGACAAGTACGAAATATAATAATGATACCATGGCATTGCCCCCGTCGCGTACTTTTGGATTTACCGATCGCACGACCACAATAAATTGATTCATCCAATAAATATAGCTTCCTTTACATAACAGCCACTAACGACGACTCTAAAAACAGAACCGCCAACGAAAGAAACATACGACTACAATGGCATCATCGCATCTCCTCTTTTTACAGTCCTCCAACAAATGCAATCAAAGCGACTCCAATTAAGGATGTTTATCGCGCACGCCAATGGGGAGATTCTCGCTTTTAAAACTCCTAACAGTTTTAAAGTCTCTTTCAAAACAGTCCTCCATAGTCACCAATCAAATCCCAGAAAGGAAGAAGCTCGATCATTACGTGGTGGGCACGTCAAACGATGGCTCTCAATTACACTCCATAAAAGGAGAAGGCGTGGGACTAAATGGCCTCTTACGACAACTTAATGCGGAGGGAAGAGGATTAAAGTTTGAGCCTTCAAGTCGCGCCTCCGCACGAGGCAATAATAATGATAATAATAGCGATAAGAAAGTAAAGGATCACTAAAGGGAAAACGAGTTTCATTTGACAGTACTATTCCACCCATTGCACAAAATATTCGAGCAAAACTGGTAATTTTCCATATTTTCATCGGCCACAAAAGAAGGAAGGGTAATCTTGGGCAGGTAGCTCGATTATCGAAAATTTATTAACTTACATCTCTATTGAGAGTAATATCACACCCTAAACAAAACACATCATCAAAAAGAAAATAACGCTTAAAATGGTGCGAATACCTCACTTTGTAACGTTCCACATATTAAATAGTTCCACAAGTGAGTTATTTCGCACTAAAGATATGTGATTCCACCAAGTGAAGTCTGAACACTTGATATATAAACGTTCAAAACATGCTTAACAACACCTATACCGCCGGTCAGCTCTGTCAACTGGACTTCCAGCAGCCTCCTGCATCCTGAGCCGCCTCGGACGCCCAGCCGACACCGTAGCCGCCTGCGAGCGTCACCAGCGCCATCCGGCGCCAGCTTCCCCGGCCGTTGAAGACGCCTTGTGCGTTTTTCGGCCACCAGTCCTTGAAAAGGACCATTTTCTTCAAAACCAAAATTTTCCGGACGACACCTGGGACGGCTACCGGAGGACCAAAGAGGCCGAGCGCCCTCAAGGGCTCAGCCCGCTGAGGCCTAGTTGCTTCACAACCTCCGAATTTTTAGCCTCATTGGCCCTTTTAAGGGCCTTTTTTCGGTTTTTGCTGCTTCTACCGCCAGGACATCGGCCGCAGCCTAGGAACACCACCGTGCACCACCCGCGGACCTTCCCGCCAAGATACACCGGCCTCCGAGGCCCCTAAGGGGACCTTTTTTTGACTTCAAAAAATTTTTCGGGTAGCCGGCTGGACAGCACCCGGAGGAGTAGACAAGCCGAGCGCCCTCAAGGACTCCTCTCGCTGAGGCTTAGCTCCTGCACAGCACCAGCACATTCAGCCACATTGGCCCTCTTAAGGGCCTTTTTCACTTTTCTCCAGAAATCATCTGCAACCGCTGCTTTACCATCGGCCGCAGCCAGGGACATCAAAGAGGCGCCATCTGCGGGTTAGCCCGCCTGGACTACTCCCTCCCGTTCGCCAAAAGGGCACTCGTGGGGCCACGGCTGGCCAGGTCTGTCCCTAAATTCGGGCCTGGTCACCCTGGTTATTACCCTCGGGGCGGCGCCTTGCAAACGGCGACATCCCAGGTCTTCCCGGTCGCTACCCCAGGCACGAGGTAAAACTCATTGCACGCCTGGGGGACCCGGCCGGGTCCGCTTGCTAGGGTGTTAGGCCCCCAAAAGCCCTCCCTGCCCTCCCAAACGATCCAACCGGCCGACATGGACAACTCGGCCGCAGCCTCCAGCTCTTCAGCTCCTGCGGCAACGGCAGGACAAGATGGCCAACATCCTACGCTCTATAGCCGTCGAATGGCGGCAAATCAGCGAATGCTCGACGATGCGTCAAGCACGTACATGGACTCCTATGAAATGGAAGAAGAAGACATCCCACCGGCCCTCTTAAGGACCCCATCAGAGGAAACAAATCAAAACGAGTCAGCGGCCCTCTTCAGGTCCTCTCCGGATACTGAGATACACTCTGCTCCTTCTGGCGCCTTCATACGCCCAAAGAAAACACGGAAGCGCGTGGCCACTTCACCACCGACAGTGCCACCAAAGCATACAGTAACAACACAAAACCGCTTCACGCCCATACAGCCCGAGACTGAAGCAGATGACTCATCGCCGCTCATCCCCAACCCGGAAGAGCGCCAACCCCAACAGAAACAACGGATTCCAATCCGGCGCCGGCCGCCGCCAATATTAATATACAGCATTAACGACTATCGGAAAAGCATCGCTCTCATTAAGGCAGTTTGTAAGAGCGAATTCACCATCGACATCCGAAAAGCGTTCACTCGGCTGAACGTCGAAACTCCTGAGGATCATGCCGCAGTTTCAGCTTTATTAGCAAGAGAAAAAGCTGAAACCAGCACTTGGGCTCCCAAAGAGGACAAAACCACGTCCTTCCTAATAAGAGGAATTGAAAAGGACTTTGACCTCGGCTACCTAAAGGAGCTATTTGAACAAGATGGAATCCAGGTCGTTAATATCCGCACCCTACTGGACAGAAATAAGCTACCTAAGGACCTTCACCAATTGACCGTGACAACATCACCAGAGTGGTCAGCGAAAGATATAGGCGCACTTAAGAAAATTGGACCTGTCCATTTGAAACTTTCACCTTTTAAGCACGACCGACCACAAATGTGCTTCAACTGCAACCGCTACGGCCACTCCAGCGCACATTGTTCAGCGGAGCCCAGGTGCTGGAAATGCGCTGGGAACCACTATGGCTCTACCTGTACTCGACCGCGTGACCAACCAGCCACATGCTGCAACTGCCGCGGCGACCACCCGGCTATGTCGAGGAAATGCCCCGTGTTCAAAAGACAAATGGAACACATGAAAGCACAACGAGACCCAGCCAAAACGCCTCCACAGCCAATTCCTACACCAGCAGCACCAAACCGGATCCAAAGCGGCCCTAATCCATGGAAACCCACCGCCAACATAACAGAAGCATCTTCACCATGCGCTGACGCCACCAACTACCCTTCCTTGCCGGAATCACAACAAAGGAAAGGAACCGCCCAAACAACCGCCGAACCCCAAACCACCATCGACGCTGACCTAACAGCAATGCTGAAACAACTTCTAACCATCTCGCTGCAAACACAGCAACAACTACAGCAACAAACGAGCATCCTCACGCAAATGCTCCACACCATGGCGGCCCGAAACGTTCGCTAAACGCCAAGGACCACAGCCACGCCTCATTATAATGCTTTGGAATGCCAACGGAGGACTCTCATGGAAGTCAGCAGAACTCCTTGCATTTCTTAACGCAAATGGAGTTGACATAGCACTCCTTACAGAGACAAAACTCCAACCGGACAAAACATGGCACCTTCCCGGATTTACTATTTTCCGCACCGATAGAGAAATTCAAAACCCCGACAACAACTCCTCTGGAGGCACTGCCATATTGCTGCGAAACAACCTACAAGCCCATGAAGTTCCACTACCTGGAACAAATCCACTGGAAGCCACAGCAATACATCTAAATACGCCATCCGGTCAAATACAAATATGCAGCGTTTATCATCGGCCAGGAACTTCCTTCCCAGAATCCTGCTACGCGGCGCTCTTTCACCCCACCTTCCCAACCATCGCCGGCGGAGACTACAACGCCAAACACCATACATGGCACTCATGTAATCCGAATATGAGAGGAGAAAAATTACGCACCTGGCTGAACGATAACCAAGTAAAGGCACTCGGCCCGGCACAACCAACACACTTTCACTACACCGGCTCCGCTGACGTCCTCGATATCTTTCTGCTACGAGGGATCGAGACGTCACTCTCCTGCAGATCAATCTCAGCATTAGAGAGCGATCATATGCCGGTTCTCTGCTACGCAGGACTAAAACCGCCTCGCCTGCCGCCTCCAATGCACCGCAACTTCCGGAAGGCCGACTGGGACAAATTTCGCCGCGAAATTGCTGAATCACTCCCACACTCCGCACCAACTTTGGATTCCCCTGAAGCCATAGACTCTGCAATTGCTCACCTCACAACCACCATACAAGCAGCAGCCAACAACGCCATTCCCCTTACAAGACATCAAGTCCCCGACTACCTCACTCTGCCAAAGAGCATCCTTCAACTTATACACCAAAAGAACGCCGTCCGCCGCCGCTACCAGAGAACCAGACACCCCATAGTAAAACAACAACTGCAAACCCTGAAGAGAAGAGTGGCCTCTGAAACTCTTCAATTCAGACGAAACTCATGGAGTGACAAGCTGGCCTCTCTAAACGCAGACGACGGCAGCATCTGGAAAATGGCAAGAACCATTAGACAACCTTATATTCGCACTTCTCCTCTGCAAACACCAAATGGTCCAGCTTGCAGTGACGAAGAAAAGGCAGAACACGCGGCGCAACACTTCGAAAAGGCATTCACACCAAACCCACCAACCGCCCAAACAGCAACCCTGCAAGAATCCAACGACATTTCGCCAAATACGGAAGAACCGCCGACGATCACCAGAGAATCTATCATCTCCGCCATCAAAACTCTGCCCTCGCGAAAAGCACCAGGACCAGACGGCATCCGACATGAACACCTAAAACAGCTACCACTCGGCGCCGGCTCATTCCTGTCACTTCTCTTCTCTGCCTGCCTCCGCATCGGCTACTTTCCGACCGCCTGGAAGAAAGCCAAGATAGTCTGCCTACCAAAGCCTGGGAAACCACCAACCAACATTGAAAGCTACAGACCAATCTCACTTCTTGACGTACTCGGAAAGCTCCTGGAACGTCTTATCCTGCCACAGCTCCTCCGCTTCATTGCAGATGAATCAATACTACCGAACTTCCAGTTTGGCTTCAGGCGAGAGCATTCAACTATTCACGCTCTACTCCACGCAACCGAATTTATTACTGCGGCCTTCAACTCCAAGGCCTGCTGCGCCGCCGCGTTTCTCGATGTCTCAAAAGCGTTCGACAAAGTATGGCACGAAGGCCTCATCTGGAAGATTCATCATTTACGCTTCCCAACATGGCAACAACGTATAATAACCAGCTTTCTAAGCGGCAGAACATTCCAAGTAGCATGGAAAGGAGAAATATCCACCGAACGGAAAATAACAGCCGGAGTCCCCCAAGGATCTGTCATAGCGCCACACCTTTACTCTCTTTACACAGCCGACTTCCCGCGTGACTTTGGCTGGAACACTACAATCAGTCTCTTCGCTGACGACACGGCTATCCTCTGCCGCTCCTTCAACGCCAAAGGTGCAGCCACTAGACTACAAAGCACATTAAACACAGCCGCAGAATGGTGCGCAAAATGGAGAACTGAACTCAACCCCATCAAAACGAAAGCAGTTATTTTCCGACGCATTAAACGGAAAGCACCGGCTCCAGAACTCCGGCTCCGCGGCAAGCAAGTTAACTGGACGAAATCCGCCACCTACCTGGGAATAGAACTCGACGAGTTCCTAACATTCAAGGTACACCTCCGGAAACTAGTCCGCAAAGCCACAATTGACACCAACAGACTCCAACCTTTGCTAACATCAAAGGACATTGCCCTCTCAGACCGCCTGCGGCTATACAGGCAAATCATCCTGCCACGGCTCCTATACGCATCACCCGTATGGTCTGGCATAAGTCTCAAAGGACCAATTCGCCTACTACAACTCCGACTCCGGAAGACGATCCGACTAATTACGAAGACACCGCGCTGGGTAGGAAACGAAGTCCTGCAAGACCTAACTGGAGAAACATCGCTGCAGGAGAGACTGGAAAACGCCGCACGGAGATTCTACGAGAAAACTGCAGAAAACAAAAAACCCTACATATCAACTCTCGCCTCTGATGTTCCAAAATCGTGGGACAAATATAAACGGCCGATCTCCGCAACGGGATTGGCCAAACATCAACCTTAAAAGCACTTCGTGCAAGCGCCGGAAAAGCGCATAATCAAAGCAGCAATGACTTAAAGCCCGAAAGGGCGGGAAGTCACATTAAGTGCCAAAGAGCACTTAAAAAGACACCATTTGCGAGAACAACACCTATGAACTGTCTAGAATTTTTCACCTCGAATACGTCACGTCACTAAACACCCTTGTATTTTATTGCAAGGCTAAAATTCACCGTTGGCACACTTTCCCAACTATAGTGACATCGTAAACAATTCACCCATGAATGGAAAATAAAAAAACTACACCGATAGCAATTACTGCAAACGAGTTAATTCTTCAACATTAAACTAAGTGACGATAAATGAAACTGAATTTAACGATAAAACAATGTAGCACTTGGGTCTTCATGTCCCGCCGTGAAGGCCTAAGTGCTATATACGGAGTATTTCACTTTCTTCGAGAGGAGATGCAAATAAGTTCTTCGATACAATCATCCCATACTATTTTCATCTCGAGTTCGAGAGTCCGTTTTTGTGATACCAATTTTACACTCATTGCAGGTGTTAAACACTTGAATGTCGAGACAGAAAAAATAATAAAAACATTTCAACAGATTTATACGTGACGGGATTGACATCGAAAAACAAGACTGTGCCCTTCCATCAACCGCAAAACATTTGCTGCTTCCCCGAAAGAGGGCCGCGTGGAAGAGAGAGAAAATCGTACGCGTGCATACATACAAAGCGGGGAAACAATGAATCTTCTCACGTGATAACGGTCCCGCGTCGCCGGCACGCTAAGGTCAAGGGAAGGCGCTGGGTAAGTTAGAAAAAGGGCAATATGCATCGCTTCCGAGAACGGTATTCGTTCATCTCTTTCAGAAAGGAGTGAGCGAGAGAGAGAGATACAGGAACCAGCTCCACCCAAAACAAAAGATGCAAATGCAAAATTCACGGGCACATTTAGAAAAAAAAGAAAAACCCCGAGTCCACACAACACCTTCGACCTCTTTTTCAGTAGGGGCGATAATGGGGCCTTTCCTTAAGCATACCTCGACACAGATGCATGAGGAGGAAATGGGAAGAGGAATGATGGTATTGACTTAATTAATTAAGCTCCGCACGTAGGCTCGCAAAAAGTAAAGGAGAAGACGACTAGCTAATCTAGTGATGAAAGGAGAGTTACGGAAGGGAGGATTGAGGTGAATCGTTAACAGAGCAAAAACAACAATGAGTGCGACAATCCTTGAATGAGAGTTCGGTGAGAGGATTAGGAGCCGCTCAAAAAGAGGGTGGGAGGAGTACACGAGGAAGCGATTTGAATCGATGGTAGGAGAGTGTACCGTTTGGGATGCAGTCCTATTCCTTTGGGAGAGGGCGCGAGTTCTTTCACATGCAACCTAAATAGTAACTCACGAAGAGAAAATCTTTTCCACACTGATGATGATGATTTCTATATTTTGCCACGAAGTGCCATGACTCATAGTAACCCTTTTTCAAGAAGGAATGTCCAATTTCAGCGCCAATTTCGACAGATCACAGTTTTTTTTGCACTCTTAATTCTTGATATTACGAAAAATAATAGAGGTTTCCCTTGGTTATCGATAGCCGTAATTAACAAATGAATCAATCACAACTGAATTTTCAATCATGTTTCCCGACTTGCTTTAAAAGGTTGGACGAAGAGAAGCCTGAGTCTTTTGTGGATGGCAAGAGTACTCTAACCTACCCTCTTCAGAGAAACAAGACTGAAAATATTTCCACAATATTTCCGATACGTATATATTTCAGGAATGCGTCGGTTCGGTTCTAAGTCACACCGGCTCTTGAGCCTAAAACCGCAATAGGAAACGAAATAATTTGCGCAAAACACATTAAACAATTCTTGCGCACGATTCACGATATATTAAAGGAATTAAACTAATGATCCAATCGCTTGCGGGATAAATTGATGCGCATTCATATTGTTAATTTTAATATTACCCTAACACGTGGGTTTCCAAAAATTTCAAACCCAAGGCCACATAAACTTTCACATAGCAATTTGAGGGCCGACTACACACTTGAGATCAAAATACAAAAAATGCACAACTTAGATGAGCCTTCTTTACAATTAACTAGTACATACACATAAATCCATGTCCTCGGTGGAGGACGAAACCACTCAGACGGTATTCGAACCTACGACTGTCAAATTGGCAGACTAGGACTGACCCCACCGCCACCGCGGACGATAAAGAAAAATAAGGAAAGAGAGTATTAAAGAAAAAGGTACTCCGTTTCAGTTCGACGCGACGAGGAGGGACGCGTTCCCATGGTGATGATGATGCCAGTGCTAAAGGGCCAACAGGTGGAGGAGGAAGAAGACTGAGCTCTAGGGGAGCGAGGCGGAGGGAGAGAGGGAGGAAGACCATAGGGACGGAGAGGGTGGACGGTAGAGAGATGGTGATGAGGAAGGAGAGTGAGGGAGGCGTGGGGGATCGATGGGACGCGTGCGAAGAGGGTGGAACAAGAGGACGGCCGTGGGAGAGGGCGAGGCCCCATGGGGAGGGAGGCCGGATGAAAAGAGCCATTCTATGTAAAGCAGCCACCCCCTAATGCACCCTTCGGAAACTGGGTGTGGGTGAGTTTGGTTTTTTTACCGTGGAGAGAGATAAAAAAATAGGAGTGGATAGAAGGGAGAATGGGTGGGAATGGACAGGATAGAGGAGAGATGCATGTTGCAACGGGGATGGACACAGCGAGGAGAATTTTATGCATAGGAACACGGAATCGAATGAATCATTAATTGATGGGAATGAATTCAATCGACGAACAGTTAAATAAATAAAAACGAACAAACTTTGTATTTATCCACCAATTTATTTACTCGGTATGACTAGTTTCGACGCAGCGGCGTCATCCTCAGGTACCTCAGGTAGTCGTACCGCGTAAATAAATCGGTGGATTAATACCAAGTTTGTTCGTTTTTATTTATTGAAATGAACTTCCACAAAGTTGAGCCTGTGACTATAGAGATTATCGACGAACAGTTCTTCTTCCGGAAAAAAATAGTCATCACTGTACCCAAAAATGTGAAAAATTGAACCAAATCCTCATAGCAGGACAAAAACAAGCACAAAGCTGTTCCACAAACTAATTTAACGCCGTCGACTAGTTTCAAGTTTCAACGGCTATGGCGTCATTACCGAGACAAAAACTCTTTCAACGAACATTTTTTTGTCTCGATAATGACGATATAGTCGTTGAAAATAGTCGACAGCATTAAAACAGTTCGTAGGATAGTACTTCGTGTTTGTTTCCCTTATACCATGAGCACCAAGTCACGCCAAAATCACTTGATTTGATGAAAAAAAGCAGTCAGGAAGTAAAAAGTTGATAGGTATAAAAATACATTTAAATTTTTTTCCGCAATCATTATTTTAAAGTTGAGAGATACAAAATCTTTCGTTTTTAACGTAAATTGATCAGTTTGGACATTACATTACTTCAATCCCCACATGATTATCAAATTTAAGGATTATTACAAGATAAATCTATAGATGTGTGATAAATATTTACCTGCGGGAGTTTCTTTCTCATAACTTTGTCGATTATTTTACTCATAAATTTTACAATGCTTAAGAGTCCAAACCAATTTCAAATCCTGGCAATTTGGCCTTTTTGTTGAAGCCGCGCACTATTCGTTGTATTTCAAACAATCCCCTTCACGAACGACATAAATATCAGAAAAAAACTCATGATATGCGGAGGGAAATATCACAGTACTTATTTTCATCATGAATTAGTCTTTTCCAATGAAGCTGAGGGATACCTAAAATGTTGTCGCAATGAAATCAAAGTGATCATGAAGTATTCGTTCAATCTACAGTGATCATTGAAAAAAATTAAGGGGCTACATCAATGAAAAAGCATGGAAAAGGCAAAAAATATTTTCCACGAGAAGATAAGACAGGATAATTAATCGGGGAGAGGGTTGAGGAAGAGCATTCAACCCTAAAGGGGTTGGGAAAAAAGAGGTGTTGGTCCGCGTGCGTAAATGAGATGCACTGCCCCTTTTGTGGTTCAGCAGCGGCGTTTGGGAGCGGCAGCTGGGGAGCGTTGCCACGTCGGTAGGGGACTGACAATGAAGGACTGACACATGGCAGCCTACAGAAGTCACCTTCAGGACGGAAAACTTCTTCATCAGAGGATACTAATCTGCAGATTCAACGAAATGAAGGGGTCCGAAATTTTAAAATAAACTATTTCAACCATTATTCATTTGCACCTTTCCTTAACTCAGTATACATGTAAAAACAGTAGTCACAATAGGAATTCATACAATTGTTCAGCGCTCATCACGAGAAGAGGGGAAATGGTATTACTTCAAAAGTTCTCCCTATTTCATAATCTGTCAGTCATAATAATTATTAATGCCAATATAACTGGTTGTCAAGTAAACATGATTCTCCTGTTTTCATTGATAATTGTGCACTTTTCCAATCAAACAGACATACAAGATGAGAATATTAATTAAAATAATTGGACTCTTAATTCATTCTGACATCCGACACAGCAATCCTAGCCCTCTATCTTGAGTTGAGCTACATTTATCAAGTCAAAATGATACCGCTGGACCGAACCCAATGCTTGGCCAGGGAAAGTCCAAGGGGATTCGAAGGGCGAAGTACAACAAAGTAAATTGTACAGCTATAGTATAAGAACCATTCCCTAGAAGAAAAATAAATACTATATAAATGTGCCAACTTTCACGAAGATTGGTAGAATGGGGTAAGTCTATTGATCTCATTTATATTCATTTATATTCACTTGGAGAAATAATAAACTGGTAGATAATACAATAAATCGAAACAAACATAAAACTTCTCCATGCATGACGTACTTTCGGCTATTGAAGACGTAAATAGACAACATGGATGTAGCTTCCATGCAATTGTACTGAATCCTACTAAGTCATGAAAAGTGATGTAGTATTAAAGTAGAAAAGTAATGTATATAAAAGTAAAAGATCAAGTGGTGTTAGATCAAAAGGCATTCTATACATTTCCACCCTTGCAAAAACCAATATATCAGTAAGATACACAGCGAAGCGCCGAGTTCAAAGAAAATCCTATAAACAGCATAAAGTAGGTTTTATTCCATAGTTCTTAACCCAGCCACGTATGGATATTCAAGTCACCTAATTCATTTCCCTTCCAACGCCAATGTTGCCTACGTCGGTGATGCAGTTTGCGCGAGGTAACCGACAGCTACGTCGAATTGCGCCAAGAAGGGTAGGTAAAGAGGGAAGGGGAAGAAAGAAACTCAACGTCTGCTAAAAGAAATCAATGTTCACAGATTTCAAAATTAAGATTTCAAAAAATCTAAAAGGGTCATATAAAAGGAATGTTTGAAAAAGCTTTGGCGTCGCCGGTGTTAGCTTCACTACGAAGCTTTTGTTAAATAGATGGAGAACGTCGTGCCATCGTAGATAATCTTGGAAACGTCCGAAGGCCTCAACCATGAAATGAACCCGGCACCTTTCGATCAGCAACCAAGCGTGCTACCCTCTAGACTACCACTCAATTATGCAAATACAAGCAATTCTAGAAAAAATGGAAAAACTCGTTTCCCACGATCTCTTTCACATTCGAAGCACAAACAACTTGCGAAGACGAAAAGGCTGCCGACCTCGTGCAACAGACGAAATCAATTTAAATCTATTAAAAAATATGGCCAGCTCCACACGAAAAACGAAGGAAGGCCAAGAAGCAAAGTTTTCCAGCCTTAAAAAAATCGCGGATGCCGGCGTCGGCGAACTTCTCCACCAGACCAGCCGTTATTGAATCGATACAGGACCTTTTGTCCGATATCAAGTACACACACACACACCAACACAGAGCCTACGCCCCTCCGGGCTACGGATTACCGAGTGCAGCGGCGGCAGCGGTCCCTCCCGACGTTTTGAAGAGACACGTTTGCGCACTGGAGACTCGGGACTGCTAAGTGGATGGGGTGAGAGGGAGGGAGAGTGCTGGAGTGGGGAAGGGGGTGAGCTAATACGGGGACGATCCATGCAAACCAGTAGCAACGCGAAGAGAGGACAGGAGCCGAAACCACGACATTCTTGCCGGATCGGTATCTTAGGGCGTTTTCGCCAGTAATCAAATTCACTCGATTTCGAGTTCAGTGGAAAATCGAGGATAGTGGATCTCGGGCGACACTTATCGACCTACCTCTAATGGAGGGGACATCTTTACCAGCGGTCGTTGCCACATTTAGTGACTACTGTACGATGAGTACTATTGGAATTTTGAAGATCGTTTCTAATGAGACGGGAAAGACCCCTAGATGTCTCCTCGTTTTGGGATATCTCTTTAAGTGTAATTATGAGCTTACTATCCTTTATTTACAATTAAATTCGAAATCAAGTTAAGTAAATTCTTAATTAAGGCTTTCGCGTTCATGTTTGATAAAATCAACTCTTGAGGGTCTTAACGCGTAGTACAGGCTATCTCCCGACGTTTAGCGACCCCTGCTGGTGACTTCTTCAAAGGTCAATGAATCACCTTCGAAGAAGCGACCAGCAGGGGTCGCGAAGCGTCAGGAGATAATATTCACTACGCGGTAAGACCCGAAAAAGTTTACTCTATCAAGTTAAGTTGATTAGAGGCGCTTTAGATATAACAACCTCGGCTAGCATCCTTTAAACTGCCCATACCCATCACTGATGAAATGTACGAGGCGGATTATATAGGCCCTCATCCGTTCCATAGAAGCCTGATGTATCCTGACTGCTCGCTTCCTTTCTACACGGTTTTCAACAATGATGCAGAGAGATGCACTTATCACAAATGTTTACAGAGTACACGCGCTCGCGAAGAATTACAAAGAAAAGTAATGGATTCGCTTATGTTATCTCGAATAAAATAGCTGTCATAATCATAGTTCGTTTCCAAGTGAAATAGGAATTGAATTGCGCTACCGGAAGCCTCGCGAGTTCTATGAGCCCATCTCAATGCGCAATGGGAGAGAACACATTTAGTGGCTGACTGGGGTATTTTCTGATGCATAATTCGTGCAGTGCACTTAAGGCAACTGGAACGGCAATCGCCTGTCCCCGAACGCCCACAATAAATGCTTATAAGGCCCATGTCACAGAAGACAATAGATAATAATTACAAGCTTGAGCTGACTAATGTGGCAACTATAAAATCCAATACAGAATTTCATATTATATTTTAGTATCCCTTAAAACATGATTGAACTTGATTCTGATCCGTGACGTGAGAAAAATATTATTTAAAGATATATTCTACATAAGAAATTGAAGTTGATTTTTTAAAGCTTTATTATTGTACAAAATATGTACTTTCTTACTCTTAGTGAAATATTTACACTTAGAATTAAAATGTGCAGTAATTTATGCTACTCTCCATATTCTCCAGACGTGAAAACAAACTAATACTCATAAGCTACCTTATTTTAGTAAATAAACTGCAAAAAATGTACCATCGACACCTGTTCCCGTCATAATTCAAATAAAATATAATACTTTCCGAGAAAATCTCCAGATTAAGGGAAATAAGGGTTAGAAGGAAAATGCAATTGCAGGTGAACCTTTGTTAGCAGTCCCCAAAAGGGGTGGGTGGTCACAAATTGGGGATGAACAGGGGGGTAAGGGTCGTGTGCAGGGAGGAGGATACATTAAAAGGCCACGTATATTGAGCGTGTGCGTGTATGAGTGAGAGGTTAGGGGGAGATAGGATAAAGGGTTTTCCAGGGCATAGCACGAGAGTATGAAGGCTGGGAAACGTGACCGCACCATCGGCTTCTCGAATTGCAGAGCGGTACGCCCCAAAAAGGATATTCCAGACGGAACGTGAGGAGGGAGTATTCAGGGAGAGACCTTCCTAATTTTCCCTGAGCATACCTCGTACAACCAGGACGCCGCTATTCAAACGGTCTCTCATAGAGTGTTTCAACCCTAAGGTTGGTTTGGGTAGGTTAGGGTAAAAATCCCCCGGAATGAGTCACACAAGAGTTAATTTTCACACATTCTGGGAAGGGGAGGGGCATTTTCTTTCCATGGGCCGCCTCCCACAGAGGATTATTGTTTGGGGGAGTCTGTAAGCTTCCGTCTGTCCACTAAGAACCGACATGTCAGCGGTACCTTTATTACTGGTTGGTACAGGTTTTCCGATAAAACAAAAGAAGGCAGTACTCGATGAAACATAACATCAACTATGATGATTCTTTCCTGAAGTCTTGGTCAAAGTAATAATTCTCAATTCTGAGACAATCATAAAAACCAAAAACCATAACCACAGCTTATATGATCAGTGGCAATGATCAAAATTTCACCAGAATGGTACATATGAAGGATAGACTGAGACGAGAGTAATAGCTTTATTTTATTTTTGTGAGTAATTCATATTGCTGTATTTTTTGTTTTTTGTCGCAGTTATGCATTTATGTAACATCCAGGTTAAACTTAGTGCAATTGTCATTAAAATTCGTATTAACTGTGGTTTTGTTCTTTGGTTGTTCTTCTTAGCCCTCGGGAAGGGCAATAGATTTGAAAATACTGGCTTTACACTGACTGAAGAACTATTTTGACCACTACTCAAGAAGAGATTCAGCATGTACTTGTTAAAAAGAGTGGTTAATGAGTACTTTAATAAGAATTTAACCTGTTACCAACGTTTTCTGACCATCCCTAAAGTCGGGTACATGTAGCAGCAATACGCGCTAGTCAGAAATCGATCAGAAGAGAGAGAAGGGAGGAGTAAGAACCTACTGCGCGTGCCATACGATAGGAAGAGTAGGAAAAAGCGCTCTCGTGGTGAGCCCCTCGGGGTGGTTGGCTGTGGGGGGAATGGGGTTTTTAGGAGACAACCCACAGAGGGAGGGAGTGGTAGTGAGGGGCGGATAGGGGCACGCATCAACGAGGCGCCACATCAGGGGTGTGGCAGCATTGTCTGGGAGGAGAGAGTCTGGGAATCTTTAGCAAGGGTGAGCAGTGAAGAGAATAGGGTGGGCGAAAGAATTAAAACATGACAAAACCAATAATTGTTGAGTCAGCTTCAGCGTTGACCCGGAAAAAAACGAATTAAAGGCTAACTTCTAAGTGAATATGAAGATGACAATATATTGGTTAGATAAATTGAGTTTTTTCCTTTCTCAAGATCTCAATTTTTAATGTTGATAAGCGACTTGGAGTGTAGGTCTATAAGAAGTAAATACAACATTTTTGCTCAACGTTTCGGTATATTTTTATGCCTTCAACAGGGCTTTTTTTGCAATGAATATGATTTGCACATTGATTAAAAGTACATTGATTTATAGATAAGTGGATTACACTAGGAAAATTCGACATACGTTGCCCTGTCAATGAATGTTTCTTCATCTCATCTCAGTATTAAGGTAATGAATGCTGTTCCGGAAAGGAATATTAGTTCATATGAACGTACGGGACTCCATGCCGTGTGAATGGAGATGGCGTTTTACATCAAATTCACTCACCAATTATAAATACTGGTAACTATCACCATTAATTGTTATTTCCACTGGTGTTAAAAATATGCTGCAGTATATATCAAATACAAATGTGAGATTTACCAGACAAATGAGAAGACTTAAATAGTATAAATTGAGGACCCTAGAAGCCAAGGGGCATCAGTGCAACTATTATAATTTTTTATTTAAGTGCAGATCCACAATATTGTTGTGCCAAAGGGATACGAGGGAATCACTAGCCGAGAGAAAATATTCAAGACGCAGACCTAAGGAAAGGCAAAGGATTCACAAGAATACATTTGGATTCAATCACCCTTATGGCCGCCGCGCTAGACAACCTGATTCCCACGAAAGTAGGGATACGCAAACAGTCGAAGGTATGAACGTACGGGACCACAGACAATAAGCGGGGAGACGGGAAAGGGTACTAGTGATGAGAAAAATGCAGAGACAATGCAAGAGAGAGGGAGAAGACACGATCGCTCGGGTCACTTATGCTTTAGAGTGGGACGGATGTATAGACAAGGGTGTAGGAGTGAATAACGAGAGAGGACTAGCCATTCATTTGGTATAGCTTTGTAGCATGCGGTAGACTCTTCGATTGGAATGCAAAAAAACTAGTCACCAACGCACACAAAAGGTGTCCAAGAAAATGATTATTGTCATTTCCTCAATAGAAGATTTTTACAAATTCCTACCAAGTTTTCATTCATAAATTTACAAATAATAAAACAGATCTTAGGATTATTATTTTTAATTGACACAAAGGTCAAGACATGTCAATGCTGAAGCCATTCGGCGAGTTTTCAGGCTGTCGCTCCGCAGTGCACAATTGGAGGGATAATCAATTGCGGCAGTGTCGTTAATTAGATTGCCATTAACCTTTAACTAACATACTACGGTCGGAAATGACTTGAACGTGGGTGCGGAGGACGCGCAGTTGTCCTATCCGCGCAACACCCGCCTGTCGCTTATATGGTGTTTTTGCCGAGCGATCGTAGGTTGAAAAAAACCGGCCTTCGTATGAACTACACGTGTAGTCGAGTATGGCCTAGTATGACGGTATTATGAGTAAGCTAAGGATAAGGCTTTAAAAACACTTTTACGAAAAGGGGGAAAGTAATGGCACAAATAATATGATGCATGCAAAATAATTACATGGAAAAAATAGTAAATATCATACAACTCTATCCACGACTTTAACTAAAAATAAAAACATTCTAAATTGAATATATAGCTCCAACGAAAGAAAAAATAGCCAAGAGGAATAACATAACGAAATCAACATAATTGGCGTAAGCGCTGGTAACTGCGAAAAATTTCTGAGAGTGATTGAATGAATAAGGGTACTTATGGTAGGTGGCTAAGTAGGTGAAATGGCGTACGTACTGTGGCAAAAGATGTGCAGAAGTAGAGAGATTTGTGAATTGTTTTGGGGTAGCCTTCCTTTGAAGCTTCCAGGAATTAAATTCAATTCAAACCTACGTATGCTGTGAGAAGTGTGTTTTTTCAATTTTACTTCTTGAATGACCACATGAAGATGCACACACTGGGCTCCTACACTAACTGAATGGCCGTAAAGATAAATCTAATGTCTAACCATTGAGCACAACCTACTTACAGTGCTGCTCGCGAGACGTAGGGCATATCTCGTTCTGAGCCACCCGAAATAGGCTAATCGCAACAATCTTGACACTTGAGCTTACTCAAACAAATGCGGGTCATTGTTCCAACTCCGAGCAGAACAATGCAGTATTTTTCGTGAAAACCTTGAATGGGTAATTCATGAGAAGGACGATAGGTTGACAAATCGCATTTACCTTCCGCTGGGAGAAAGATCAAGTGAATCAGCGACTACGAAGGGGAGTACGTGGGCTGCAGGACTCGATACGCTCTTCCCACCCCGTTGGCCCGGGTTCAAATCCCATTCCATCGGTTGCTGGAAATCATTAGACCACTCGATGACCAGTTGAGTGCTATATGGAGGGTACTAGAAATAAAGCACACCGTCCGTCGGATGGAACGCTAAGCAGCAGTCTCCTTGGCGCCTTTCGTTAGGAGTAGGCTAACGTTGACGCCGGGTTTATCTCTACACTTCCTGGCCTACCATACCTTATGGCGCAAATGACTACTTACACTTACTCTATGGTGGCCATAAGAATCCAACTTTTGACTTTCCAAGGAGGGACCACGACAGCAGTAATTTGATCGCTCTTTACATATCACTTTATCATCACAGGCAATTACGGTGACGATATTTCGTTCTTAGACACATTTTTCTTTCATAGCAAAGCAACGAGTACTAGATGTTGCACTGTACACTGGTTATCTAATCAAACCTTCTTCACACGCGAAAGCGCGTTGCTATTAAGTTTAAAAAATTAACCAAGACGGGTGACACGACAACATTACTTTGATGGATGTTTTCATATTTATACCATATCTAGTTTCAGATATTTCTTTTTTAACCAAATATACTTCTCTACATAGCACTATTGCAGCGGATGTGCATTAAAACTTTTTCAGCGCGTAACTCAACGCGAAAGCAAACTGTGATAATGATTTAGTAATTTAGATAAGGCCAGTACAAAACCTGGTGCGTGCTCAGACAAGTTAGACTATCATACAAATAGAATTATTAGACAAGTTCCACTCACCAAACTTAGCACTTTCAAAAACGGATGTTATCCAAAGCAACGAATATCCAGCTTCTAAGTTAGGAAAACTCCTAGTGCTAGAGAATTTCCTTGTACATTAGCATAGTCTTGAGAATGCTTCCTATAAATTATGGCAGGAAAATTCCGCGAAAATTAACCGCTCAAAACTTAAGATAGTCCTGATTTTCTACAAAATCTAAATACTACCTCGCAAGCCGCCTCAATTAGCGCGCGGCAGGGGATGTTAGGAAACCAGCCGTTTACACATAAATAGGAAAAGGTCAAACAAAATTACGCCTAGCATTTAGTGAAGTCCTTTATCGTGCGGAGAAAAAACGAATTCCCATACCAATCCATTCGCCAAAATATCTCTCTTAATTCATCGTTTCTGTCGGACCTGGAAATGTAGTAGGGCTCTAATATGATGTTCTCCGGGTCGCTCTAAAACATAACCATTCTAAATCGGTCAAGAAATCTAAGACTAGCACGCAGCCTACGAGTCTCTATTTTCACGATAAATGCGAACGCTTAAGTAAACATTTACGAATTATCGACTCATGACTCCATAACTTTGCCCATCGTTGATGACCCCATTCCCAGGAAGAAAACAATTTCTTTATTTACTTTTATTAAACCCTTAAATATGTTCACTGCTCTTCCTATTATTTTACCCTTCATATCAGTTGCAATCCCAGCTAGACTGCCCTCTTCACTTATTTGTATACATCTATGTTTACATTAGCTCTTTATCGGTAGGTTTTCGCCCTCTTCACTTATTTGTATACATCTATGTTTACATTAGCTCTTTATCGGTAGGTTTTCGCAGGTTTCTCACGCCCCCCTTCTTGTATGGGCGTTTTCTGCAGTTATTATTTTCAATTTGGGCGAAAGTCAAAATTCTAAGGTTTCTAACTTGTTTGTTCAATTTTTTAAACTTGGTAATTGCAACTTTGTCCCGGGTAACTTGGTAATCATAACTTTGTTCACTTTGAATTTTTGTTGTTATTTTAAGTATACTTCTATGTATCCTTCGTTCTAATTTGACCTCATTTAAATTCAAGAGTTACTTGAAAATGTAATCCACTGCAAATATTTAATGTATGACGAATGACAAGGGGTTAGATGGAAGATGGGACTTTCTAAACTCAATCTTACCCAATAAAGACAAATTATTCACTGCGTTTTCTCCTGCTCCGCTACTCCTTTAACTCCACTAACCTCCTAAGGAGAGCCTCCGCGGTAGTGACCGCACCTCATTTTCTTGAGGCAGCACGCAAACCGTCCCCTTTCACATTACGGAGGGAGCGCAACGAGTAATATGTATGTATTCCACTCAGTACTCCTGGCCAAGTCAATGTGAGCGAAACGGTAGCCATTTTTTAAACCCAACTCTCCGCGATGACGAATCCGCTATGACTCGCAATTTTAACTCGAGCGAGCCAAACCAAACAAATGACATCACAATATGAATACGCGGCAGAGATCTTTCTTTTTTTTTTGAAATGCAAGAACACGCAGTCAACGGTGCCCGTTAAGATTGGGTGAAGAGGCTACGACGACAGCAACACGCAAGTGCGTGAAGCCATAACTAAAATACATTTATTTTACGTTGATTTTTGGAATAGTCATATCTTTTTATTTTATAAATTTAACACCTATGAATGCATATTTTTGCAGTGCTCGAATTATTACTACGGTAAATATTTGATTGCGCTGAAATTATCAGTAATGCTTATACATATCATGAAGACGACGACGACGATCCTAAAAACCGACCCGAGGTCTACCTAAATAGAGTAATCTTGAGCTTTTCATTTCAGGGTATGAATTTTTTGCAACGGAGCTTTGGTCTTTAGCAATTGAAATTACTAATATTATATACTTGGTAAATTGGTGGTATTAGAGTTATAATAAACCAAAGCTCTTTAGAAAAAACATCCCATTAAAACGACTGAAATTGGAAGAGAGGCCGATTTGAATTCCACGTTGACCACTGACGCCCTCTATTTTTACATATCCGTACCAGTTCGGCCGGGACACGAATAAAACTGCTGGTTTACAATCCTTGACGCAGTCTCACCCGATGATGTGATGGAAGGCCTGGTGCGCAGAAGTAGAAACGTGGCAGCACCGATGACATCACCCAGCGCTGAGCGATTACTCCACCCTCCCGCACCCACAACTGGGGATTTCTGATGGCGAAGCGATTTCAGTAGAGCATGCTTAATCTTTTAGCATCCGATTCAGTCATCGCGTAGGACTTGAACAACTTGGAGGGTAGAAGACGCAGAGTTTTTCTTGGGAGCCAATTTGCTCCCGGAATAGCGTGAGAGGAGGATGGGTGGATGACATGGGTTCAATGGGAGAGGTCTAAGCCTAATTCTACCTCAAATTAATTTCAGGCTCTTCCAAGTATTTGTTTTCCATTTTTACGTTCAATATTTTATCACTGATATTTGATTTTTTTATTAAACTAATTAAATTTTATAATTATTATCTAATAATTGAGTTTTTCTTTTATTTCCTTTTCTTGACTTCTATATTTAATATGAAATCAGCTTCTTAGAGCGTAGAATACAACTAAAAGCCTTTGAAAACCACAGTTTAAACAATAGCCATAGTTTCGACTCCGAAGATACCAAAATTTTAGATATTGAAATTAAGCATCAAAAAGATTATTTAAAGATAGGTTAATATATTTTTTCCAAAACTGAAAATAGTTCCAACAATAGATCAGATACCACTTATGCAAAATTTATTACAATTTTATTAATCAAAATTCTTAGGTAACCAACTGTAATAGCTGAGTCACCAAAAATAAATATTGCAGAAAAAGTGAGTCAAATATCTAGTTTCTTCTCTTTTGTTCATTCACAAACTGAATTTGTTACTTTTTGATCGTAATAAAAATTACTGCATAAAATATTCTTATAACCCTTCATTTTATTAAAATATCACAGGCCTAAGGGCACCCCCAAACCAAAAACACATCAACAAGGTGACAAAAGGAAGCCCTGTCTCACCCTCCATACCCTGAAACTGTAAAAATTTCATACGCCTGCCTCTTAGTCTAGTGTCAACTCTACCCTCTCCTATCCCAACCACCGAGAGAGAGAGAGAGAGAGCAAAAGAAAGAGCATAGCGGGCGCTTAAACGATCAAGCAGAATATGGGCGATTGAGTAAATAATAATAATAATAATAATAATAATACGATTTTTGTTCTTCGACTCTTCCATTAAAAACTGAATGGGGTTATACAGAAAAATAGAAGTCATTATAAACAAATAAAGAAAATATATAGAGAGAAAATATAGGGATGGGCGGATACATAATATTGAAAATAACATGATAATGTAAAAGAGAAGTATCAATAGGAGTTATACAATTTTGAGGGTGTGTATATAGCGAAAAATTCTTTGCTAAACAGACAAAAAGAAAGAATCCTTTACATCCTTCGAAGCACTGTTCCATAATCCTGCTCTCACAACAGAGACGGATTTTTCTTAAGTGGTCCTTCTATGTTGGGGGTGATGAGAATATCAGTAGCCATTCTTATCAAAATGATGAACCTATTATTTTTGTATTAATTACGTGCCACTCAAAAATACAATCTACCTGTAACATGTAAAAACATTTCATCGCTTCATCGAAATGACTGTAAAATAGTCGGAAAACGGATGACTTAATTGTAAGGCTCGAGGAATCGTACAGAGTTTACCTTTTACGAAATAAGTCAAAGAGATTTGTCGCCAAGTCCAGCACCTTCATTCGCGAGCTCTTCCACTCCCCTCTCCCTACCTCTCGCTGCCAGATTGCAAGTGTCAAGGCAACGGTGCACTATCGAGGGTGAAAATTACGACGGGAAAAAGGGCTCGAGACAATATCTATGGCGCAATTGCAGCGAGCGTGAGTCATTCGAACAAACAGACGGGTGCGGGGGAGGCGGAAACGCTTGCTGGACTTCATTGGTGGAAGGACGTGGAAGGGGGAGGCAAGGAGGTGGAGCGGATCAGCGAGAGAATTGAATGTAGAGGCGGAAAGAGGAAAATAGGGTAAGATAAGCGAGGACAGAAAGGATGGGCAAGAATTAAGGATGTAAGCAAAAAGCAAAATAAAGGCACAGAAATCTGTACATAACCATCGAAAAGAAACAGAGATAGACCGATGACACAATAGTAGTTCATCATTAGTAAAATGAATCATTTCAATATTTCCCATTCCTGAGGAAATATTGCAACGTTTCATTTAATTAATATTAAGGACTTCCGCCATATCCCGACGTATATCATACAAGAAAATTTTATCATGTTCGTTTCTGTGTTTTCCATTTTAGGTACATTTCAATAACATGTAAAAAGAACGAAAAACCGAAAACGAAGACATAAAAATCAACCAAATCATAATTTTTCAAGTTTACTTCAGAGTTTTTGCTAAATTTAATTTAATAGTGTACGTTTTTCTTCATTAATTATAATGATTTTCCAGTAGTAATACCGGATTATTTCCTACCCATTAGAATCACACTGCAATGTATAAGAAATTACATCGGCCGAATGATCTGGGCGTCCGTCTTTAGGGGATGATAACGACACGTTCCTCAATCTTGAAGCACAAGATCATTCTTCAAGAAATGGCCCAGCGTTTACTTGAAAAGCGGAGTTCTGAGACAATTATAGCCATGATTTTACAAAACACAAGACCATTTTTGACAGAATTGGAGTAATAACTTCGGAGCCCCTGATTCTAAGTGTTTATAATTTTCACTGACTGGCAACAATACAAATATTGGCTGTCGTTCACGGATTGGCTCCAGGGGCTTCATGCACGTTCTTAGGGAAAGAATACGCAACAGTCACTGGGCTTATCACTTGCTTAAAACTCGCGCTACCATCTTGAAAACATTCGGACACAAATGCTATGTAGACCCTTGCCGTTAATTTCCTGAATGAATTGAATTTTTGACCTCTGGAAGCTTACAGGCATAAGAATTTTGGCCATTTTTAACCTCTCTAGTCCCGTGAGCGTAAAAATAAGCATTAGCCAGACCACAGAAATAAGCAAACTCGTTACCACCTACCAATCTCCCAGGCGTGCTCGCGTGATATTTGAAAGTTTCGAGAAAATACGAAGATATAATGATCAAATCTGAGATATATGTATATGTTGACAAATAAGCCTCCTCGAAATGAAAATTTCCACATGATATCAAAGATACGATGTGAGTTCATAAGTAATGCATTAAATTTTCTTCTGAAACAGGGGTTGTTTTATTCACAATACAAATATACCATGTTATTCTCCAATATTTTAGCTACACAATTTTTTTTTCTGTGTAAACTCCATTCATTGCAACGGCTTGAAGGGAGTGTTTGCATGCATACACGATACCATTCCGCTGGTCAATGTCGGAGCACGCGTCGGACTGCATCAATAAGTTCTTCATCATCTTCCTAGTGGCGATGATGAAACACGCATTACTCAACGACTCATCGTGCTTTCGTACACTGCTAGATCACTGTTGACATACTGCAAGCGCCTAAGAATATGTGAGATACCCTGGTTTTCCGCTGAAAGGAACTATATCACTGTCCCTTGCTGGAAAAACACTTCGGAAACAGACACCGATTTAACAGCTCCGTATAGCGCGTTCACCCATCGGAAGTCAATGTAATTAATCGAGACGAAGTGGGAATGTTTGAAAATTTTCCACAAGGAATGCCAAGATTTCTCAACCAAAATTGGCCGTGAAAAGAATTGTTTCATTTCCTATATAACTCACCGTGTATTTAACGAATAATATGTTACGAAAAATGACAGGACGAGCGGGAGTGACGCGTTCTCATAAGAAAGTCCAGGGTCCAACTCCAGCGGGACAAGGCAAGAAAGAGCCTTCGGAGAATCAAGACCAGTAAGAAGGGAATTGGAAGATGGTTAAAGGTGGGTGGGAGGAGGAGGACCATGAATCGACACCCACGGTCGCCTCCAACCACCCCAAGGTCTGAGAACGAAACGAGTAGAAGGATTTTCCAACGAGGTGGAACGGCGGAGGCTACCATTTAGCACCGTTAGGTAATGACAAACACAGGAACAGTCTTCTTAAATCGAGTAGAGATGAAGAAAATACCGAGACCGCATCTGAACAGACTAAGGCAGAGACGACTTCGAGAATTCCCAATTTTCTCGCCAGATATACGTACTTCAAAACAAGTGTATTTAAATACACCCATTGGAATATAAAACGTAGAATTTAACGTCTATTTTGGGGAAACTGGCCGCAAAATCGAAAAACGACTGACAGTGCACAAAAGATACATCCGCTTGTTCTAATCACTGAAATCAGCGGCAGCAGAGCATTGTCTGGACCTCGGGCACAGAATGGATTACAAAAAAAAAGACTATGCCGTATAGACAATTACTGGGATCGTATCATTAAAGAAGCGATACAAATTAGCCAAGACGAAAAGGCCATCAATGGGGACTAAGGCTTACAGTTAAGGAATGCGTGGAAGAGCATAATCAACCACTACATATGGAAACAACACCAATCAAGGCGCACTTGAATGGCACTCGACGGAATAAATACCGACAAGAACTTAGCTTGGCAAAAACCCGAGATATATTCCTGCAGGAATATACAACAATTATATTGAAAGAGAACAAGACCAGAGGACTACAGAAGCATGATAACTGATCCTTCCACAAGGAAAACTACCGACCATAATATTATATGATCCGGGTAATAATTTGAGGGTATAATAAAGCGCCATTGACCATTAAAATTTCGCTAAGGAATTGGAGGAAGCATTAAAAATTTTAAAATAGGACGCGAGAGCCACCAATAAAGCAAATTATTTACAAATGAAGACTGACAGCGAAAGTTTTAACAGTATATGTAATTATAAATTTTAGTAGAATTAATAAAATTAATTCATAGGATTCAAATTAAGATTGCATCCAAATTAGCTAAATGACGTCGGAAAAGAAGGTAGTGGGTTTGCAGCCACTATTAGATTCTTAACAGGCAAAGAATCTTACTTGAAAAGTTGGAAATTACATTTTTTTTAGTCCCCAACGACACCTTTTCCCATTATTTTTCTCAAGGCTTTTTACTGTGAGAAAACGGCTGTGGTTATTCCAGCGCAAGGTTGTTAAAATTCAGGGAAGAAACGGGTCAGGTCATTTTCGCCAGAAGACAAATACTTCCCGCAGTAAAGTTCCCCGACCTCAAGAACAGTTTTCTCTCCGCAATCATTCCGTCAGCGCCGTCGTTTAAAGTCCCTACTAAGATTTCCAACGGACATTTTAATCGTTTAAGCCTTTAAGTTAAATGAAATTCAGAAAAATGACATTAAATCTCAATCCTTTATTGAACAGCAGTGCACGATGGAAAATTGGTTAGGACTTGAAAGTTTAACGAGAGGAATCAATGAAAAAACAATGGAAAGAAGACAGAATGACTTTTTTAATGGGGTAACTCATGCAGGACTTTAAACTAGATGATAAAAAATGTTGCACGTGCCATTTGATGTCGCGTGACATTGTGCAAAAAGAGATGTGATTGCAGCCGAAAGTTTTACTAAATATAAATATATCGCATTTAATAAGAGATGTAACGGCTTTCAATAAAATTAACCATAATGAATTCATCTGTATGACTGGTGATGAATTCAAGAGAAAATGCGATACTGATGGCATAAAAATTTCGCAAGCGAAAAAATAATGCAGAAAATTCTCCATCGACTGAACAATCGATACAAATTGACCCCGATTGAGGCTATCATCGGTACTTTGTTTCCCTCCCACACGGTTTGCCTCCCATTCCTCCCAGAAAGGAAGTAGATCACGTTCGACGGTTTGAATCGCGTGGAAATTGATTCCCTGCAAGCGGTGAAATCACACGTCTCACTGAGCAAGTACGTGACTAATGACGGGAGAACTTCGGCATACCGTGAGCTGGTGTGACTGCCACGAGAAAAAATTTAGGCGAGCCAGAACTCCAAGGGCTTCGGATACAAAAGAATGGTAGGCAATGAGGGCACTCGGATCCGATTGGTGCCGAAAAAATAAATTAATTTAAAAAAATAGGATAATCAAGCTCGCCGTCAACATTTTTGCATCTCAAGCGATTTTTCCAAATTTTCACCTTCGTTCTCTTTTTGAGCTGTCAAATATGTTGAGAAATCAATCAAACATTCACGGTGAAGATTTCTCGCGTCTCACACCGAGTGCTCTTCCACACCTCTTTCCGACGTTTCGATACGCAACTTATCCATCATCCTCACTAAACTCACCCATAGTTGCTCATCGAAACGTCGGAGGAAGATACGGAGGACCTTACCCGGTGTACGATCCGAGAATTTTCACTGCTATTATTCTCCGGAAAAAACATACCTTACATCAATTAAACATTTACTCTCGCAGCAGTTTGATCTGGAGGTAGATTTGGATGGGTGAGGGTAGAGCTCCCCCGAAATAAGCCAGAGGCATGTGAATTCCACACATTCGGGGTGTAGGGGTAGGAAGCTCCTTTCCCTTTGCCGCCTCGCACTTCGACGGAGTGTCCTAAGATTACACCCGGAATTTAAACCCACGACCCTTCACTCGGCAGAACAGCAGTCGACTCCCTGAGCCACTATCCTCGCCAATTAAACACAACTGACAAATTCAAGGAAGAGTTTTCATATTAGCGAGGTAAAACTACTGGAAATAGGTACTAAAGCAGGTATGCATCAGAGAGGTACTTTTCTAAAGTGTTTAAAAAAACAACTTTCAATCGTTTCAAACCGGATATTGATATGCCATAATGACGAACGCTTCGATGTCCGAGTGGCAATTCATAACTAATGATCTAAGAGTGAGAAACAAGTAGCTGAAAGAATTACCTTATGCATGAGAAAGTTGAGGAACAAACAAGGCGTAATTTTAAAAACATACCAGAGAAACCGCATGCAGGCTAATCTAGACAGTTCGCCGGGTTAAAAAAAGGCAACATTTTTTATAAACGGGCATGCATCTCTGTATGCGTCAAGAAAATAGAACAAATCACATACACATTGCACGTATTCCACAAGAAACATTTGCATTGGAATTTTTTCACAAATGCAGCTCGGTATCATAAAGAAAATCATAGCCAACTATTTTGAAATTCATGAAATCAAAAGGATGAATTGGATAAAATTACACTAAGAACGAAGATTCGACTGCCACTTTGTTTTTCATAGCAAAAATTCAATTCCGTATTTCAATAAATGCCATTATCATTCTTTTAAAATGCCATATCCTTTCATGGTAAATCCTTATCGATGTAATGGTGTTAGTAAACATGGTAAAGTAGGCGGTACTTTATGTTTGTTAAAAAAACTGGGAGATTTACAACAGCTGTTTCAGGCCTTATTACAGGCCATTATCGCACTGTAACCAGGGAGACTGCTTGGAATGGATGACATCGCAGTCAATAATAGCACACATGACTATCTTTTTCACAGGAAAACTGCCGCTACAAGTCCAGCGCAATAAAGATAAAGCAATGGGAGCGTCCAAAATCGGACTATGGGTCATAAATCGCGGTCCTAAGGATACAACTTGAGCGAATATAAACGTAAAAAAAGGTGCTTTGTCGGCGGTAAAACAATTTCGTCAATGCCAGATATTGAGGCCGAAGACGAGCAATGTTCACGCAATACCCTAACAAATTCCGTGAGCGAATCATCCGAAAATCCATCTTGTGCTGCTAACCTCTTCTATAAGCTATGGAAGACTTTAGAGCGAAAATATGTTAGCAGGTGAATAAGGTTTCCGTCTAAGAACTCACGGTGTCTATGAAATGCTATGCGTGGGGCAGCTCTCAAGACAAATAAATTAACCACAAAACACGGGTTAGTCAATCAGGGGACCAATCGCCCATTACTCTAAAGACGAAACGGATTTTTCTTGGGAATAAACGTGAATAGATATCGGTAAAAGTTTACGAAGACAACCACGAGTGTTCACTGGCAGAAATATAAACGTAGCAGACTACCTTGACGTGTGCAATAAATAGTACAACATGAACACGAGGTTGATTTATAATTAATATGGATATTATACTGATTAAGATAGGTTTGCATTGAACATTATGAAAATCACTCCGGGCTGCCCCCCTTTTTAGCTTGAATATTCTCCTTCCCCATAGCATAAAACCAAATATTCTACATACTATATACGAGTCCTATATAAAGAAAAGAAACTAACGCAAACACGGAAATAAAAAAAATCTGAACAGATAGGAAAATTAAGACATAAATCTTTGAGAATCAATTGCAAATAGAAAAAGAACTAGCGTGTAATAGAAAGAGTTTATATGGATATTGATAAATGCGAAAATTTTAATTTGAACACGCCATGCGATGGTGGGAGTAGACAGAAGATAGTGGAGCACTGTTACAGCGAACCTCTGACACGCGAGTCACTGAAGACATTCGAACACATTTTAGACGACAATTATCGACAGAGACTTGATATGGCATAATTCAAACATTTGTCTCTTGTAAAGGTCACCAGATTTGGGTATCACTATTTTGAGTAATACTATTATCAATTTTAAAAATCATATATATCCTAAATTATTAAGATTGTCAAGAATATATCAATGTTCTATTGCCATTAAAAAATGCAAAAATTTTGTTAAGAAGAGT
Organism: Ischnura elegans; assembly: GCF_921293095.1. Classification (NCBI taxonomy): domain Eukaryota; kingdom Metazoa; phylum Arthropoda; class Insecta; order Odonata; family Coenagrionidae; genus Ischnura; species Ischnura elegans. The sequence continues at coordinate 82,662,174 of NC_060250.1, forward strand.
TTAATGGAATTTTCATTAATTTTAAAACAAAAATTTGATAATAATTAAAGCTAAACATATATAATAAAATAAATAAATACAGAGACCATTTCAATATTTTTTACTAACGCCGCAAATAGAAAAAAGTATGAAATAGAAGCAAGTTTTAAGTACCTAGACATGAGTATGAAGTCCAAACTTTCTTCGCATCAAGCGATCTGGGTTTCAGCATAACATCCTTCATCAGCTACAACCTTTTGGGTGCCTTGCTTTCATACATGTATGAGAAAACGGGCTATTATTTTTTTCATAATGAAGCAGTTCCGTAGAGTAATGCCAGAAATGGTCTGCGCTTAACAATAGATACATCAACATCTCCCATGGCACTGCTGTTAAGTTACGACTCTTCAAAATTATGACACGTATAGCTCAAAAGGTTCAAAATACTACCTAAATTTTTACTATTCAGAAATGAATCCCAATTTATTAAATTATCACAATATCTTTTCCGCGTGTACATTGATCTGAACACCCAGCATCGAAACGAACGGCAGGGAGAAAAATCAACTAGCATTCACCGAAAGAGCTCAAATTAGCTGCGTTTTCTTCCCTTTGACTCGTTTCCTATCTTTTTCTTTCATTCCACCGTCATTCCACGCCGACACCACCAGTGATTTACGGGCGCCAGGTCATTCCAAAAGGGCGACGCGGCGTCGGCTACGGTCCTCGCCGTATGATATTTCCAGGAATGGCCGCCAGAATAAAAAAAAAGGGTTTCCAAACCCTCAGCTTTCACGGAGCAAGAAGCACTCTGAGGCGGGTGCCTCTCTCCCCTTTTTGCGTTTAATTGTTTCGGCCGGAAAACGAAGGGAAAGAGGATACAAAAAAAGAACTTTGGGGCGAAGGAGAGAGGCGAGGCAATGGTCACAGTAACCTGCAAGTGCGACTACCGGCATAGCGCGAATACCCCAGGAGTTTAGGCAGCCACAATCACGTCGATGGCATTCTACATAACAGAGGAATTTTGATGAGGTAAATCTCGCTACAAAATTTCCGGAAAGGACTTATATTTTCGTTGAAGCTTTCACGGGTCATTATAGCTGTTGTTAGGTGATGTCATTGCGAGTGGGCCCCGCGCAGGTATTTGGTTTGTTTGAAATGAAAAGTGACTAGTAACAGCCATGAAACGTCGGGCAACAAACCGAATAAGTACGCAGGGCACACTCAAAAAAACATCAGTAACAGCTGAAAGGACTTATGTTTCAATGCCTGAAATGTGAGGTTATATACAGCCCGGGCTCTCCATGTAAACTTCATATGGCTAACACTACATGCCTCCTTTTTGTAGATTGGATTACTGATTGTTAGTAAGATTTTTCAAAACGTGTAAAAAGATATGCCTCGGAAAGCTGTGAAAGTCAAAATCAAGTATAGATCATTAAATAAAAATACACTTTTTCAAAAATCCACGACTTGGAAAAAAATATCAGCTCATAAAACACACTCCAAAAATTTATCGCCCATAACTATAAATTAATTCAGAAAAATTTAGTAATCAGACACATGATTTGTCAACGACTTATAAAAAAAATCTCATTTTTCTTAGTCACTTAGTCATGCTTCTCATCGAAAAGTACTTCCGCCCATTCAATACATACGTCGGCTTAGATAATTATTTTTGTGACTACTTCTCTTTCAAATAACATGCCTATAGCAGAAAATTTTCCCAGACTCTTTTTCGCAGAGGACCATAATGACTACGGATTTTCTTCTAGTAATTCACTTCACTTCATGGAAATTTCTCTGTGCAGCACGCATTGATTCCTTAGTTTTTGAGAATTGTGAGGAGCAGTGTAGGGGCAGTAGGAAATATATTATTACTGATTAAGAAGAATATCTTACGACATTCATCAAGAGGAATGAGAGAAAGACGCGCATATAATGTCTCAATCGCCTCACGCTCGTTTATACGCATGCATATATTTTTCGATCGAGGAAACGAAGGGTCATAGGGAAGGACAGCTTCCCCGATCCTAGCCTTGGCTTCAGGGTCCAGGCGTATTAAAGAAATAAATCACCGAAGAAAAAAATAAAGCTATAATAAAAACTGAGGAAACTTTTCGGGTACTACGTATTTATCTTCTCCACCACATTTTCCGCGAACTTCTGGAATTTTTTCCACCGCATATGAGAGAGAAAGTGTTGGCGATACGAAATTTTCCCTGGAGGCATTTAGCCAGAAAAAAAGTTTTATTTGTGTGCAAAGGAAAGTATGCATTCGAACGTAAACTATTTAGTTAGTCAGGGATCGAAAATATGTCATACTTAACCCAACAGTTGATATCACGACAAATACACGTAAACAAATCACAAATAACTCTTAGAATATTTAACACAACCATTTATTACTATTGTAAAGAAGTTGAATGCACATTTAATATTAAATATGATAACACAAGCGAGTAGACGTTTATTAATCACGGTCTTAGGCACAAAATACTAACTAATTTGGCACAATGAATTCGTTTGATTTTTTGAAAAAGCTGAAAATTACTTCATTGTTAATGCGGCCTATGTTAACACGGGTTCTTGAAAGCTCGCTGTAAAAGCTATCTGCATCAGTAAATCGATACAGCCCTCCCTCATAAGATTACAAATTCTATACGGTTTCAGTAATATAATCGAATACTTTTCTGACGAAAAAATGAAAAGCAATCATGAGTATTCAGGAATTCCGAAAATTCAACAAAATCAAGACTGCCAAAAAAATGAATGACAATTACGAGTTTCTGCCCCTTCAATAAAGTGGGTGGCACTTACGCCGAGGGAACTTGACGGTATTTGCCAGCCACAAAAGAGCAAAAAGATTACTTCATTTCGTAACTTGTTTTTAGATGCAAAAACGAGGCAAAATTACGCAAAATAGAAAAAGCCCTCGTAAAATACGACCTCGTATCGTAAATAAGCGCAGTAGCTTATAAAATTATAAGTTAAAATGGACTATTTATTTTATTCTCGAGGACGACTGCCATAGAAGTGAAACCAACGATAAGGCTTACGGTTCTACGCGGAAAGTGCAATTTCCAACGTCAACACTGGTTAAAAAAATACATCCAAGAACAAATTACGTGCACATAGAGGTACGATTCAACTGTTTTCATAAAATATCAGCGAAACTTGCTGAGAGGAGAGTTTTATTTTTAATTATAAAACCAACAAGAAAAATCAACGCAGCAAAATTCTACAAAAGCTATCGTTTTCACATGCAAACGGACAAATCCACGGCAAACATGCTTCGAAAACAATACCGAGACACGGATTATATCGCACGATTTCATCGATTCACTTAGACATACCCGAATGAAAATCTAATCGATATAAATTAAGAAGAGCCATATTTTTCATTGATTAAGGGCCAAATCCTACACGCATTCACAATAACTAGACATCTATTAGGCAATTCAATTAAAAAAAGTGAAAATTCCAAATTTCTCAAGACAATGGATTAAGAATAGGTACCAATCAAGGGGAAGGAAAAAAAAAGTTTGAGAGTAGTTGAAATATAATCGGGACCCTCCGGAATGGGCGTGGGAAAATGCAAGCGACCCATGACTCATTGGAAGCAATCACCCTGAGGCAACGTTGAAAGCGGGCCAAGGAGAAGATTAACCCGTGTTCGGACGGGGGAGATGATACGGAGGGGGGGGGGGGTGAGAAACGTGCGACTACTCCCCCCGTGGACAGAGTGTGGGCGGAAGAGGAAATCATTCTCTCGTTGTTGGCTGGACCCGCTGTATTTGGGGCCACGTGAGAATGGTAAAGGCCACAGAGTGACCGACCATTGGTGAGAAATAGAAGAATCTACATCACATCGACATGTTACCCTGCAAACCGCCTCAATGAGCATTTGGCGGGGGGTGTTACGACACCAGCAGTTTACAAATAAATAGGAAATACTCCACGAAATCTCGCCTAGCATTTTATTTATTAAAGCCCTATCCGTTACGCAAAATATTTCCCATCATTCATCGTTTCTATCGGATCTGGAAATATAGTGGGGTTTTCGTACGATGTTCTCCGTGTCGCTTTTAAAGATATCTTTTCTCAATCTCCGAGCGCAACCTCCTAGTCTCTAGCGGTTCCCAGTCTATTGAAGTCTATTGAAGATCTGACGCTTTTTATACGTCTAAAAAGAATGGGCTCGATCGCCAATTCTCTTTCGCCAATATTTTTGTGAAAGAGTTTGAAAATACCTATGATTTTCGGACTTCAAATTTGTAACTTGCTTCTCGAGCTATTCGTAGCGAAAAATCGCGACCTGTACGCTTCTCGAAATTAGTAGATGACGTAAATTACAATTTGAGCTTGATTAAACGAGAGATTTGAACGAGTATGAACAATCACTCAGTCTCACCTATTTTGGGATCAATTGTTTCAGTCTCAATTTAAATCGCATATTTTCGTCCAACCTAAATTAAGTAATGTCCTTAAAATCCAAAGTATTAAATCAAATATCGAAAAGGCTGTATACCCAAGAAAAACCGTGCCTGCAAAGTGCATCGAAGAAAATGATTGCGTTGCCATAGCTCAGTAACTGAGGAGTTGCGACCCTATGTTCATGGAAAAAATGCTTGAAATTGTTTCCCCTACCGCTTCCAGAGTATTTCCTAATTATTTTTGACCGAGAATGTTTACAGTTTGTATCCACACTGTAAACACTCTCACGAAGAATTATTAAGACGAAACATTTTCGCTGAGATCAAACCCTCTACGTTTCTTACAACCGATAAATATGTAAATGTAGTAATTAAAATTTAAAGGATCACATAACATAAAGCGCCATTGATTCCAGAAATTTCAAGATAATCCATTAAATTTTTGGCACAGTTTCTCTCGATCACCAAGAAACGAAACATAAATGCATAGAAAAAATCGGTCCGAACCGTAAAGCCATCTCCGATACGAACGATCATCCGATGTGTTTCCGACTATGCCGCACTCATATAGGTAGTGTGGTATTGGGGGAGCAGTGATGCAGGGGAAAATATGTCTCCAGCTCCACCCAAACAGAGGGTGCTCGTCGGGGGGACGATAGTGGGAGGCTGCACTGTTGCGAGGCGGGGTTGAGGAATGCTTATGCGATGAGGAGGTGGGAGGAAGAAATGACAGTCGGCGCGCGTTGGCAAACAATGTGGCGACGGACCGCGCGGAGGGTTTCATTAGCGCGAACCCCAGGGGGAAATTGAGAACCAAACGAGGGCGAGGGAGGGAGGGGAGAAGGAGAAACTGCGAGGGGTGGAAGTTGCATTTCGAGAGGCTCTGGGGCGTGTGGGAACCAGGAAACAAAAGAAAGCGAAGGCAGCGGACGGTGACGGTTCGGAGCGAGGGAGACGACACAATGCCGGGGAAAAATCACAGGGCACCACCGCATGCCGCATCTCGTCGAAATATCGATTGGAAAAATATCGTTTCGGTTCGAGGGATTTTCGCGGGAGGCGATGGAAGCAATCGGAAAGTCAAACTCGCTGTTGGGAAAACGAGAAAATATTTAGCTTTGATGGAACGGTTAAAAAAAAAATTGCAACAGGCTCAAGTTATGGATTTTTGTTGCTTGCAATTCCATTCCGATCACAAAAATGTTTTCTTTGCTCCATTCAAAACCACATAAAACTATGAGCATCGCGAGGAAGCTTGAATGAAAATGTGAAACTTCCCCATTGGTTTTCCGTGAAATGGGAATCGGAAAACATAACCCAAATATGCTATTTGTCGAACACGAGCTTCATACAATCTGTTAGAAATCAACGCGGGACACAAATTCGTTATGGAATAAAAAAGCAGCCTCTCTCCGCAAGTGTTCCGTTCATTTTATAAATAAAAAAATCATCGAATAATTCGAAAGTTTTTTTTTCCCCACGAGTCTCGCGTTAACGGAATATGCTAAAAGTCGGAATAAAAACATCGGAGCCACCTGGAGATACTGCTAGCTTTATATGAATTTGGGACAATTCTTCTAAATTCGGTAGGCCCCCGATACCAATAAGTTGAAGACTTCCCTGATAGTATAAATAATTAAACAAAAATACATTTATTTTCTTTCTTTCTACGAAAAACTTAGGTAAACAGAATGTTCCAAACAATTATTTCAAAAGAATCCATTTGAAACGGCGTAGGTACATTATATTGAGGAACTATAACCTACATGAAGCGCATAGATTATGAGAATGGAAAATAAAAAACATCGCAAAATGCATAAGCCATGGATTTTTATGGTTTCCGATTCTACGCCCGCAGCCAAAATATTTCCCGTTCAAGAGTGGAACCACTGATGATTATAAGTTTACTCAAAGTGTAATACGTGGTGCTCGCGATACAAACAACAAACGAGGAAAAGAATTGGAGAGGTGAGCAGCAAAAGAGTACAAGTGATTTTGTTCTAAATAGAATTAAATTAAAAACGAGATCAACTACATATTTAGTAGTGCATTTCATTTTTCAATCGATGTCAGCACAGAACAGAGACTCAGTCGTATCACTGGGCCACCAAGTTTTTTTTCTTCGATTGATTTCTGTACTTAACACTGTTTAGAAAAATATCACTTGTACTCATTGGGTTCTCATCCCCCTCAATTAAAATCATCTACACATTTACCTATCACCATTTCCGGTTACGTCACACCGAGAAAGATGCCGGCGCAGTTGCCGTGGATCAAACTGCCAAAAAGACACTCTCGCATCCGACTAACAGGGTGCCGCTCACTAGCTATGATCCCCCTGTTCCACACCCAATTTCCCCCTGACTTTACCACCGCGGAGTGCCACAAAAATGCGGCGGGGAACATCGGCGCCGAATTGAAGGGGAGGCGTTACTCAGGGCGACGGGACATTAATTTACCCCGGCATGCGAGACAGTTCTTATGAGGGACGAAGAAATAGACAGTAGTTGATGATGCAGAAGAAGAGCCGGGAAAGTTAAAACGAAATGACACTTAACCTCCGGAAATTAAGGAGAAACCAATCATGAATAAGAATTTGGAGTCACTGAAATTTCGTAGCAATTAATCAGAAAAGCATAACAATCCACAAGCAAACAGGAGAAGCAGGCACGTAGCCGGGGAAGGGGATTTTTTTGGGGGCTTCAGCGTCCTTCCCCCGAAAATTTTTCTTTTCAGTGGATTAACACACGCTGTTTCGGCAGAGGAGATAACAAGCCAATCAGTAACTATCCTCTCTCACTCTATTTTTCCATATAGTTAGTACATTTCATTACATCTGAAAGAAGTAAAAAATCAGCTTTTCACCTCTCCTAAAAAGAAGCGAGAGTGCTGATAAGGTTTATTGGAAATGAGTGTAGAAGAGCCTAATAGGCGAGTAAGGGTTGGAACGAAATACAAATATCTAGGCTAATCAGCACCCATGCTTTATTCTCTGAGTAATGAAATGCTTATTTTTTACTTTCTGGTGATTTATACGCTGCTATTGCATTTTGGTGCATCATGCATGATGTTTTTGGAAAAAGGAAGTTTTTAAACCGTTGTAACAGTTTTGTTTTCCACTTTTTTTAGATTAATCATTTAATTAATTAAACTGGAGCTGTTTCAGAAATTGAGGGGAAAAAATATTTAGCTAACGCCATCTATTGAGAAATTTTGAACCTAATTTCCAATTCGGAAATTTAGTTAATTAATTGAAGCACAACGATACAAAATGTCAAATATGTGATTATTAAATATTCTATTATTATCAGAAGCAAAATTTCATACCAATACGACAGTTGCAAGTAGGTAAAAAAATCAATTAAAAGACCCCATCGATGATTCAGAAAAAAGACGGAGAAAGTTAAAAAAAAGCAAGTAAAATAGGATGATGCAATTTTCAGCATTATGCAAAAGTAATACATATATAGCAGATTTAAAAAGCGGCTTCCCAATTCGTGAAAAGTTGCAAAACAATTAGGCAACTTGCTAATATCATAATAATTCACCTTATCAAATACCTGTCAACGTGCCTGAGGAGGAGGAAAGAAGAAACGAACGTTTTATTTTATTTTCTTTAAAAAACATTAGAACTGAGGGACTTCGTGAAGGAAGAGGATATTTAAGTCTGATCTGCACATTACCTTGAGTCATTCCTACGTCAAAAACACTGTAATATCTCAAACTTAAATCTGAAATGATATTAACAAGTGTGGCACTAATGCACAATACTTGACGGTAGAATATTTGTTGCTCTTATTGTTCATTATTAAATTATCATTCATGAAATCATCAACACACTTCCTACGCATGTGCCTAATACTACCTTCAATTGGATGGGAAACGAGGAATATTCCATTAAATTCCATTTACTTCCTGGCAGAGACGAAAATAAACATCTCTGACGTGAATATTAATCTGGCGATTGCAATTTAATTGGAAACTAAATATTAAACATATTATTAAACAGTTGTGATAGCATGAAATGAAACACTACCACACTAGAACGGCTCCAAAATTTGCAATTGATAATAACCATTACCCTGCAAATCAAAGAAAGCATTTTAGCTAAACAATTAAGAATGCCTGTTTTTCTCACAGACTGTTCGTAGTATCCCAGACGACTTGAGGATCTCATGGTTTAGTCACACGATCGCAAACCTACTTAATTACTTGCAAAGGCAAAGGTGACAGTTCTAAAGAATGAGCTAGCCAATATTTTCCCAGGAGGTCTTTTCATAAGCAACACTGGATGTGAAGCGCTTTAACGGGAAATGTTTTTCGTTTCAAAGGGAACGAGGGGCTAAGATATCGCGGATTCCAGGCGACCGTCTGCCCGATATAGAGAAGAGAGGGACGCGGCAGGACCTTTAACGCCTGTGTAGAGAAGTACATGTCGGAAGGAGAGTCGTCGAAAGTCTAAAAGAAGCGTTTTTTAACCTCTTTAGACCAGAGTTCAATGATTTCATAAAAACATCCATTATTATTAAGAAATTACGCAAAAAGGAGCCATGTAAACCAAATGCAATTTGAAAAAAAATATCTACCTCAGTTTTAGAAAAATTGGAGGTCGTTCAATATGAACCTCAGGACTCAACTACCCATAATGAACATAAAGGCTAATCAATTAATTTTATTTATTTTTTCTTGTAATTACTATGAAAGGTGTTTTTGTAATATTCATGTATCATTACCAATTTTTGAGTAATATTGATGTTAAATTTTCATTAAGAAACATTTGAATGTTACGACAAAAAGAAGCTCTATCGGCACACTCTTGGGTGGCTATTATATGCACATAAATTCGAGTCTACAAATAGCCAGGGATTCTGTATGCCATCTGTATTAAGATAAATCATATATATAAAGTAGTTGAAAATCTGTATTGAAAGCTATCTCTTCGGCTCAATTCTTCAGCCATTACGGTCAACTTCAGATGCCGTTTGTGATCATCACGTACACCACCGAGTACATTCTTATCTGCCATGAAGTATTATTGTTTCATTGTGTGACACAGTTTAAATAGCTTAAACCAATTAAATTGAGGGTTTCTGGCACTGCAGTTTTCAGCTATAAATGAAAAACATTATCTACTATCTAAAAAAATATGAAAGGCACCTAACTAGTAAGACTGTAAGCTGATGAAGATATTATTTTTTTCAAATGGATTTGGTTTACGTGGCTCCTTTTTGCCTAACTACTTAATATTAATGGATTTTTTATGAAATCGCTGAACTCTGGTCTAAAGAGAAAAACGCTTCTTTTTGACTGTCGCAGGCTGTAAGGCATATATACTATAGAGCGTTCCACATTTAGTTGACAGTATGGGCTCTTATGGAGAATCGTTTCCCATGTTAATCTCCATAAGGCCGGGAGCGCGGTGTTGTCAATAACAGCACGAAAATTAATGTTGCGTTATGCACTAATTAAAAATTGCATTCTTGTGTAGAATGAGATGCTACATTCATTGCTGCCAATAGCTTTTCGATAAATATTATAACAAAAGCTATAAAAAATATTTCCTTAAATTTCCGTAAGAAACGTGTATTTTTTTACTTTATCTTCTTCTCGCAATTGTTCCCTGACCGTTGTTTGTATTGAATTGAATCTTCTACACAATATTCTTCATACTCTTTTCTCTTTGATGGTCTTCATCTATTTTACAATTATTGAGTTAAAATGTTGTTATGCCGACGTAACACCCTTTAGGACAAGAAAATTTTGATTTTTGCAAGGTAAAAAGTAGTCGCCTACTAACTTACGTTTTATGCGTCATAGGAAAACTACAAAATTATTTTAGTGAAGAAATCATTAACTTACATCAGTTCTGAAGGGAGCTACAAGGTTTTGATCTTAAGAAAAAATATTACGGCGCCGCTGGGCCGAGCTTCTTGCTTTTTCTTGCGCGCAGGGGGAAAATTCTCTTGCGGAAAAGGAGCTTTTTGTCAATGCATACTATGAAATATATATCTTTTCGTTTTATAACCTGAACGGATAATGCTCATGCGTCGTGACAGCAGTGTTTTTATTTCAATACATTGACACACGAAAGCAAGCAAATTTTAACGGCTTGGAAATAAGACGCAAATTTCGCCTTGGGTGTTTCGGCCCCTCCGCAGAAACCGAGAAAGAGATTATCTCATTGTCTGTGCGAAACACTACCCCTTCCAGTGCATGCCTTTTAGAAAAGGAGGCTTGGGTTTTTCCTCAAGTTTCGTTCATAGGGTATCATAAAACATCTGCAGACACCAGAAGCGACCCTAGCGGCAGGGGCCGGGGCAAGAATTTACGGAGGCGTTCAGTTTGCCATTGCATTTTTTGAAGTGAACAAGTGTTGTGTGGTCTGCTGAATTTGAGAGCTGTGAAGTGTGTTCCACACATATTTCTCCTGAAACGCGCCCAATCACCATGTCTGATACAAAGAAGAGAAGAAAAGGTGAGAAGCTCAGAAGCCGCGAAAGACAGTTGGTGCTCAACGTCTTCTCGTACTTCAGGAAATCTCTCAGTATTAGTGAGGCCTGCCGAGAAACTTCGAAGGCTACTGGGTGCTCGGAGTCCACTGGTTATAGAATGAGAAAGGAAACCTCCCGTGGTCCATTGGTAACTCCTTCAAAAACTAAAGAAATTAGACAGCCTTACAAAAATTCGAGAGCAGTGATTTTCGATGATTTTGTAAGATCGGGAATTAGAAGGAAGGTACATGAGTTCTTCGTGAAAAATATTCCTCCGACTTTAAAATCCATTTTAAACTCAGTAAATATGGATAGTGACCTCCCAGATTACAAAAGGACTACACTATATCGTCTTCTTTTGGACATAGGCTTCGTGTACGAACGAAGGGGGAAAACAAGCATCCTTATTGAAAGGGATGATATTATTCGTTGGCGGCACAATTATTTAAGGCAGCTAAAAAAAATATCGCCGCGAACACAGGACGATTGTATTCACAGATGAAACTTGGATCAATGTTGGACAAACAGTGAACATGACTTGGCGAGACAAACAAATAGAAACTCCGCGTCAAGATTTTCTTGCTGGACTAATTGTAAGTACTGGGCTTAAGGCCCCCACTTCCCGAGGAGGACGATTCGCAATTATACATGCAGGGACGGAAAAAGGGTTCATAAAAGGGGCATCGCATGTGTTTCTGTGCAAAAAGAACTCGATGGATGAGCATGACGAAGTGGATGGTGAGTGTTACGAGAGATGGTTTGAGCACTCACTTCTTGCAAACTTACCCGAAGGATCAATTATAGTGGTAGATAATGCCTCTTATCACTCAAGGAAATTGGAATCTTTGCCTACTACAAGCTGGAGGAAAGAGAACATTAAGGAATGGTTGGCTGGTAAAGAAATTAGCTTTGAAGATGACAGCTTGAAAAGAGATCTTTTATTTACAGTAAACCAAGTACGGGAAAATTTTGAAAATTTTAAGATTGATGAATTAGCAAAGGAATACGGCTGTACAGTTCTGAGATTACCACCATATCATTGCGAATTAAATCCAATTGAAATGGTTTGGGCTCAAGTGAAACATTACGTTGGCATGAAGAATACAACTTTCAAGAAGACTGAAGTGGAAAAACTGATAGCAGAAAGCTTTGATACTATTACATCGGAGAACTGGAGAAACTATGTTGAGCACGTAAAGAAAGTGGAAGAAGACATGTGGCATGCAGACAATTTGCAGGATGATATAGAGGAGTTGATTGTTCGTCTGACATCGTCTTCATCATCTCAGTCGACATCGTCTTCAACGGAGGAGCCAGGGCCACAGCCGAGCACATCCCGCTACATGGAGGGAGTGGAAAGTCTGTCGGACTCCTAAACGAGAAGGTATGGAGGGACTATTAGCATTTATTACATTTTTTGTGTTTCCGCTGATTACGACGCTCGTGTACAATTAATCCTCAGGCAAATAGTAGTTATTGAGATTTGAAAGATTATTGCTATTCATAATTTATCTGCGTCACAAACTGCATCATAACGCCGGCCAGACGATAGCCAATAAATTGAAGAAGAGAACTAAGCTTAAAAAACATGAGCATTAGCCCTAATAGGTACGTGTGTAGGCAATGCGTTGAAATACTTGTATTAAATGCTGCCAGTAATTTTCTTTACTTATCTCGTCTTAAAATTTTGCTGGGTGAAAATAATTCTTGTGCTAGTGAATTATTTTGACTGTGAATTATTACTGACATAATTACGCATACAGTATTACCGTTTTGTTTTCATCGAGGCAATTGCGTTTTATCTCCTTGCATGAGTCGATAATGTTTGGATCCACACTGACATGAGAGAAAATTTCATATAGATTATGGATGGTTTTTCAAGTTGGACCTTCCATGGTTAATCTTTGGAGTAAAGGAAAAGAGTAGTAATAAGAATCGGCTACTACTTATCCCTGACGGTCGATTCGATTTATCCTTGAGTTTTTATTTAAGTTCTCCGAAAATTAAGGCACGAATGCATGCTTAGAAGCAAGGTATCAATAAGGTCATCTTTCTTAGCGCACACGTCTTACAGTTTACGCCAGTGGAAATAGACGTTTCGCTTACTGTAAATTTTCATGATAACATTTAAAAGGCAATTATTCGTCTGGTATAACCATCTTTGTCTTATACAACATCGCCTTTCATGTAATACTAGCCAGAGCCAAAAATATTGCATAATATGTAAGTAATAGAAATTTCGTCGCATCCAGAAGTGGCGATAAATTTTATTATCCTTAACTATATGGTTATCTTTTACATTAGAGATTATTCATTATTCAGTTTGTGCATTGAATAAGCACATGCATAAAATAACAAAAGACTTTTCCTTTCATATTGCATCAAAGGTATTGTAATTTACGCTAAAAAAATTCCTTTATATACGCCGTCTTTCGTGCGATCCCTAACTCCTTTTTGAACTAAACCATTTTGGCGCTCTATAATGTGTGGTTGCATACGCTGTCAGGATGCCTGCCGGCGGAGCTGAAGCTTGGCAACACTGTTATCCATAAGGCCCGTACTGTCAACTAAATGTGGAACGCTCTATACACGCTATACTCACCTCTCTTCATTAATATTATAAATACTTATGGGATGCGATATTTTATCCTCCTTTCTCTGCCATTTAGTTGTCTTTGACTTTCTTCAGCACAAAATATTAAATTCCCAACCAAGGCTGAAAATTTTAGAATAAAACGAATGTCTTGCATTTAAAATGAAATAAAATCTAGTTTTCCTGGTCACACGTTCATAAAGCCTCTCTTGAATTTATGAACTACGAATTTTTTATTCATAACTGTACCTTCAGTTAACATATTTACTTATACCTAGGATCCATTATTTTCTAAGGAGTGTCTTGAGCACGAATATTTCTAAAGACGATCCTCAAGTCTGCCTTCAAATGCGTTGTCACCCACCGCGCAGTTAAATGGGTTTACAAAAGTCGCCACACGCGTCATGAAGTGATCCCAGGTTCACCGGAAATCTGACGTGATTAGGGGTGTTAACAGAAACTTTTATGCACGACGACGTGGTCTATCAAATCCATAACTTTCCAATGCTATTCCTCGCAGTTGAAAATACAATAATTCAAAAGTTTGAAAAAAATTGGATCGCGTTGCACTCATCACCGCACCGCGGACATTCTTGAAAACAGATTAAAATGCGAACGGAGTGCCAACGGGAATCAGTCCTCTATGGGATGGAATTGGGCCTCCTGTTTGCAGTCCCCTTAGTCTTGGGTATGCATTCGAATGCCCACAGTGTGATCCTAGATACGACATAGCAAGATCCAAGAGGATAAATGAGGCGAAGGGATGGGATGGTGAAGGCGATAAATGGGAGGGCGACAGCGGAAAGGAAGTAGGGGAGAGAGAAGGGTGGTTGTTAAAGCAGCCGAATAATGTTGGGAAGAGGATGGAGGGTTAAAGCGGGAGGGAGTCTCCGACATTGGGTTCCAAGGGTGGAGAAGGGGTCGCGCTCGGGGGGTGACGGAGGGATGCAGTGGGGAAAATGGGTGTGGCCTCCCTCCCTCTCGGTCGACACTCTGCTCCAGACGAAGATGCTGCGAAGCATCGTCTCGACCAGCCGCCTCGACTGCGGACGCGAATACCTCTTTTAGATCACACATACACATATAAACAATTTTATGCAATGCCTGGTTTTTCCGGGCGAAAAATGACAGTGAAGATTTATCGGGTCTCACACAGGGTAAGGCCCTCCATATATGCTTCCGACGTTTCGATGTGCAACTCGCCGACCTTCCTCAGGGATTCAGGAATCATTGGATTCCTGATTGCCTGAGCACGATGAGTGATCGAATCGTCAGCAGGAGATATGGAGTACCTTACCCGGTGTGAGACCAGAGATATCTTTACTGCTGGTAGTGACGTTTGGTTCAAACATCGATCCGGACCACTGATTCCATCGTTTAAATCATAGCTATTCATAAATAATAGTCGTCATCTTATTAAAATACTTATTGTCGCATCAGAGGTAATATTTGCAAGAATGAATATCGACTACTGCGCATGAAACCAAGATTGAAATGGAAAAAAAACCTAAGATCGCGTGAGGGGTTTGATTCCCAGACAACGATCATAACGTTTGTTTTCATGTTGTACACTTCGACTGAACATTTAACATCCATTAAATTTAATGTGCTTGCAGGAGTGAAATCAGGATTTTAATAATATTGATAACTATTTCATTCTCTATCTTTTCCATTAGAAAAACTAATATTGAAGATGAGCTTTCAATATTGGCCTCGCTCTCCTTCTACTATGCAGCTTTCGTGAACACTCAAGTAATGTTTCATTATAAATATTTACAAACGCTTGCTATTACATTATAGTCACCATCGTTGAGATAATATAACCATCTAGCAATGTAAAATGAAAGAGGACTCGAATAAAGAATACTTCACCCTCGAATAATGTATTGGAGCACAAGCTAACCTAATTTTCATATCATAACTAAATAACTCGCTCTCTCTCCCACAGACTCCAAAAAAACGAGGAACATCAAGCGACAATAGACGGGCACATGTTAAAACACTCATAAGATATTAATTCTGAGAACACGGGAGATGTCTTCGCAGAAGATGACTCACAATACGCCCCTTCAGTGTGAACAGAAGAAAACACTAAACTCGTGTATGGAAACACCCAGGGGTGGAAATCATTGGGGCATGACACCACACTTTGTATGCGGGTTTGCTCAGGTAGCGAGGCTGTCACACCCTTGCTTCCAAACGAAACAATGAAGGAAAGGATATTGGGGTCTACGGTGGACAAAAATCCTTTCATCTGCGTCACTTCCATACAAAGGAGAAAAATTAACATCTCTTAAGGAAATATAAAAGCACATCTTTTCACGTGCTCGCCGAACTTATTGACCAAAATGTCTATAACCGTGCACACTACAAGCATAAGCTGAAATATATACACATGAGAAACACCGGTAACAGGTAAAGCATCCATTATAAGCGGCAGTGATATTTTTTTCGGCAATTTGTTTGAACCTTAAAGTCGACGATGACGTTTATTGTCCATCCATTTTCAGTATTATTCAGGTGATGGTATGGTATTAGCAGGAGGCGTCCGTGGCGTGAAATTTTTAATAATCTGGGAATACCAACATTGACAATTAAGTATCAATACGTAAGACTCCATGAGGAGTCAGGTATCGACGAAAATATTGCAGAACGGCATTTCGGCAACTCTCAGAGAAATTGGGTACGAGCCAGCAGTTTTAAAAATGTCATTCTTTTTTTATAATTGGTAACACATGATTCCTCATTGAAAATGTTATTACAAGGTTTAAAATATCGACGGTTTTAGGGGGATAGCTTAAAACTGAAAATCGTGAGTTGATTAAATGTGAGGGCATGCGTTCCAGTACCTAAAATTTTAGAAATTAAGCACTGAAATAATGTACGTATAGAAAGCGAAGAATCGAAGTTTCCAACCTAGTCTCGTCTCGTATACTATAATACAGTCTCGTCTACTGTCCTAAGAGTAATACACAACCACGTGCTGAGGTTGGTTGCACTCCCCTTAGTGTCTAACCACAACATTCCAATTATTAAGTTATGATTATTAAATTAAAAATCATTTCAGCTTCGCCGTTTTCTGACCGTCCTGTCAAGAGGAAGAGGAGAAAAAAAACCAGAAAAATACCCTTGCTTTTCTCTGGGGCTAAAAGGGTGTGGCTGAAACTTGTGATGGTGAGGAAGAGGGGGTTGGATGATGATGATGGCATCCCTAAAGGTAGAGGCGCCACCCCTTAAGAGCAGTGGTGAGAGGAGGAGCGAACACACCTCGATGGAGGGTAAGTGAGGGGAGGACGATGGGACGGAAGATGATGGGGTTGAAAAAAATGCGCAGCCCACCGCTGAAGGAGGCGCGAGCGGTTGACGCGGTAAGAGAGCGCTTCCGACGCATAATGACTGCCGAAGCACGGAGATGGCTCCGACCCCACTCCCGAACGCGTTATGACACATTTTCTCACCCTCCCACGCCCCATCCAAACAAAACACAACACGCTCCGACCACTTCCTCCCCACCCTTGCATGCTCCACTCTCAACGGTGAGGGGTTGCCAAGGAATATGCTACGGAATTCGTCTGAACTATGGATATCCATATTAACAAATGTGTTTAACGTGTTGCATTATTTGGTGTAAAGTAAATGTACCAAATAAATACCAACTAGCATTTATTATTCATTTACTAGCATTTTTACATCATATTTTTCATTTAAGGTCGCATTAACCAAAAAATTATTTTGACAAATTGTTTATCTATTCTCAGAAACACGACTATTTAGGATTAGTTTATATGCATATTTGTCGTGCCGTTAAAAACTTTAACTTTACACTTAAAAGGGCCCGATTTGGAATACCTGTTCAACATAAAGACCTCTCAAAGTACCATATAAAACCCCTAATAAGGCCTATGCAAACATGGCTATTGTCCTTATGGATAATAACATTTTTTCTTCTAAATGCGTGTGTAAACTAATTAATGTCTTTAATTGATTCGGCACTGCCTCGGTACTTGAATAGATGAGAAGAATTTGGAATTTTCCAATGGTGCAAGATTTCTAGCGTATCCAGGGTTTTAATTGCTACCAAAACTTTAAGAAAAACACGAGTATACATAAAAGGAACACCTTTATGTTATTCATAAATACTGTTTAAAATTCATTTTATAACTTATAGGAAGATTTTCCCAAAAAATTTCATTTGATCTCGTATTTTAAACATTTTCGATGTATTGGCATTTCGGAATCTTGGCCTATATTAAACATTTAATCCCTAAAACCCTGCAAAATATTACTCATTTACTTGATTTCTCATCATGCAAAAACTGGTTCTTGCCTTATTACTGTCTTGCCTTCTTTGACTGATTTTCTTATGACCCACGTTCCTCAAGCATTCAGTTAACTCTCCGTATCTATTGGAAATTATGCTTACAAAAATCCGTACAATTATAGTCGGTAATGAATGGTCACTGATTTTTCGATCACATTCGATATCAGAGGCCATACTCAAAAGAGAAAAACTTATACTTTAGCCGCAAATTTATCGTCGATTGAGACAATGTTTGGAAAATACAGGTACCCGTACTTTACCGTTTTTTTGTCCATATGGCTTCTCGAGTTATTCGCGAATAAAAACAGACGGCTTTGACCTTTTCGCAGATATGTTCAAAGCGCTATGATCTCATGCTGAGCGTGTTGCCGGTTCTCCGCTCTTACTCAGCGTAGTGCACGAGCAGCGTTTGCTTCCTGCCTGTTTACACTATTGCGAGTGATTCCTTCCTTTAGTGGCAGGTTATACCTAAAGAAGTAAATGAACCAGATCTTTAGTGACGCTACCAACGCGAGAAAAGTGGGTGGTAATTTCAGCGTTTTCTTACTTTAAACCTACCAGCAAATTACTGAACGAGAAAGGTTTTTCGTTTTCCTCTCCACCTACTGATTATTTTATTGAACTACGAAATGATTCCGGATCTCGGTGAAAAACCTCATTATACACACTCAAGGGTGAGAATTTACAGTAAATTGACATTTAGAGAGTGAGTGTTGACATTTTAGCTCCGAGATACCATCAGTTTTTTAGATTGCGACAGTGAATTTAGAATTCTTATCCTTAATCCCGTTGTCTTGCTTATTTTTCACAAATACACAAACATTAATTAAGCGGTGTATAAACCAGAGGGTTGTTTTGATAGGCGAAGCAGTATACTCACCAAACTATATTAAATATACCCCCATCTTCCTATTCAAGGATCAGTCCGAAATAGGCAATTGGCTTTATCTCAGCAATCGACAGTGTTTTTTTGTAATCTGAATGCATAGGGGTTATTATTTCATCGGGTATTTTCTACTAGTTGCAAATAAAATGCCACAGCAAATACTGCTCAGTCAATCCCATCATTGAAGTAGCAATCTAAAAACTAAGCTTGAATACAATATAACTTTCGACATTATTTTTGGCGGAGAATGAAAGAAATTTTTACCTAAGCCAAGGGCAAAAGCCAAACGAATTCACCTCAGAGAATGAAATTAAGTTAAAATATAAAAAAAGGTAGATATACAATGTTTTACCGCGGTCAAAAGGGAATAACATCTTTTAGTCGATCACGGTCTGAAAAAGTGGAGTTGAGAAAAAAACGAGGAAAATTTTCTCTAAAAGTCAACTGACATACAATGCTAACAGGTAGCATTGTGGAGAAAATCTTTTAAATACCGATATCATTAGCCAGAGAAGTATTAAAATAAAAATCAATTAATCTATTTAAGTAATTTGTGCAATGTCAATATCCAAGGAATTAGAAGCTGAAATAACTGCCGAAGCGTTACATAATTATTTTAGAATTCCACGCCGAAAAAATATTTTTTTATCCAGTCGTGGAGAATCGTACTACTAGTGATTCAGGAGGGTGGGGCTGATTCAAAGGGTCATCTTTACCGACCTCAATGCACTCGTAACAGATGAAAAAATCATGGAACCATCAGGATATCGAACGAAAAAATGGTTCAATTTGTACAAAAGATGAAGACATATCGAGTCGTTTCCGAAAGGCAACTAAAGGACTGTCTTACTAGGTGGGAGACAAAGATAAGATTTAAAACGGGATCCCACGCATGGCTAGTGCCGCTAGATTCATAAAAATTCCAAACAGCGCACCCCTCGACGACCTCCGAACAGGAAATTGCAACCACCGACGAGGCACGGCTACCTTTCGCCGATCACGTCTCCCGATCAAACAAAAGCATCAAGGCATAAACTCGGCACACCTAACACTCGAAAGCAGTGAGGCGACGCCGAATCGTCGAATCGCGAAAAACCGGGCCAATATTATGAGTTACCCTTCATTTAATTAAAAATTTAGGGCGCGGAGATTTTTAGGTTGAGAAGAATAGCAGGAATATGGAATCAAAAGTTCTTTTTCAAAATGGCGGTAGAAAATTGACAGAAAAAATAATATTTATTAACTTTTACGCTACATGAAGCCATGATATAAATGCCAGACGTTACGTAAGCGTAAATGATAACTAAAAATTTCTAATAATCCTGCATTGGATGGGAACACTGTCGTAGCCCATAAGATTTCATTTGCTTTAAATAAATAAAATCTAAGCTATAACGCCCATTCCCCACCTTCTTGGCCAAGCTCCGCCCCGGCGAATTCCTCCACTCCTTGACTTCCACCTCAGGCCATTGCGTTTTTGGGATTTTTTTCATTTTGTGTGAGTGACCATATATTCTCTGTGTTCTATTTTTCTGACTCTGTCTTCTATTCAAATGTACCTGATGATGACGCGCCACGTCGAACCTAGGTCGTACACCATTAGATTTATAAGGAACTTCAAAGTTTTTTACTTTTCATTAAATTTGCTTTAAAGACAATTATCGATTCATTTTTGCGATTCTATTACCATGCCACATACTATGTACTAGGTTTATAAGTTTATAAATGCAAATTAACCACAATAACTGCAGTTTTATATGATGTAATTCATCTTTGAAAGTACGCAGTCTTTAGGAAAATGCTTCAATTTTGCATTACGACTCGATAAAAATCTTTCGCCAAAAGAAGAGTTGATTCTTAAATTGTAATGGTCAAAAACCTCTTCACATAATTACAGAAAAATATCAAGTATCAATCAAGGTTTTCAACTTGAAACCTTTTCTTTTACTGGCGATGAGATTTTGCTTTTCGTAAGAAAAACCCTACGAAGTTTAAAAAAGAAACCGGGACATTGTTACCTCACCTGAGGAGTGAGATGGGAGGAGGGGGGCGGGAGACGAGGTTCGCATTGGTGGCCTGGGTACGGCCAAATGGGACAACCCACGCCTTCCATTCAATTCCGCGGACGAGGCCAGACACATGAGGCTATCTGACCGCCCGCCGCCTTGTAGTACGAGTACTGGCACGCACAATTGAACCCACCCACGTCGGAAACGCACCTAGCGGAACATCAATCTCTTCTCGAAACCAAAAGCGCGCACGGAGATTCGCCTCGAAACTTCACGCTGCACCGTTATCGTGTTAACCGGGACTCGTTTGAACCGAGAATCCATTCATACATGGACAACCAGCTAGAGACACGAAGTGGAATTCCGAGGAACTAGTTCCATTAAAACCCAATGTTGCTTCTAAGTAACATAACAAATTATACATTTTCAGCTCAATTCAGGAAATATTAAAACTACAAGTTCTTTTGTGCTGTAGAGTTTAATGAAAAAATATGTAACTGCCACAATAGTTGTAAATGAGTAGAAAATTTTCTCATTTTCAAAACGAGAAGTCTTCAAATTAAATTTTTCTTAGAGGCAGCTCTGGGTTATAAAGGGTTAAGCGCCGACCTTAACTGCGACCAACGCAAACAGCTATCGAAACACGAGCATTACAAAGATGTGTGAAATTCGATAACTGTAATATTTAAGATATTAATTAGGAAAAAAAAACAAAAAAAAAACATGATCCTACATCTGCAATAGAAATAAACGCATTAAGCTAACGCGTGATTTGCATCGCTCTTTAAAGTAGTAGAGTTGAGAAAACGTCTAACCTACAATTACCGATGGGTTAAACAAAGCACGTAGCATTACACGTACCTAATTCCACTTAAGACTTGATTCTTAGGTTGAAATGGTCATAAGTCCCTTCAGATAAAGTTAAATATGAAGTATCAATCACTGCTTACAACTAAAAAAGTTTTTTTTATCACCGACGATGAAATTCTGCTTTTCATGATAATATTTCTCTGGATTTTTTAATAAATTAAAATTTAGGTTTGGAGGAAAATGTGCGATTATAACAATCAGAAATAATTAATATTTGAGCTAAATTAAACGAGAGCTTTGAGCGAGTATCAAATGTACGATTGAGCTATCTCACCCATTTCGAGATTAATTGTTTCAGGCAATTATAACAGCACATTTTCGACCAACCTTAATTATTTAATGTCCAGTGTGTTAAATAAAATTTCGAGAAGGCTGGATACCTAAGAAAAAGTGTTTTCATGGTGACTGCAAAGTGTACAAAAAAAATGTTTGCATTGCCATAGCTCAGTAACTAAGGAGTTGCGATTCCATGTTTAAGGACAAAAATTGCTTAAAATTGTTTCCCTTACCACCTCCTGAAGTATTGCAGATTCCTCCTGAAACACCCTATGCAAATAACGAATATTTAAAGTGGTGACGTTTTTTCGCGAAGTACATGACTAGCATTGTCATCAGGTGAGCAGTCACTGTTAAGAATTCTTTTTATTAAATTCATTTGAAACTTCTAACAATGAATATAGGAATTTTATTCAATACGGTGACCTTAAAAATTCGTTAACACGGGAATCATAATCAAGCATCGCATCACATGAGACGATTCCGAAGCACAAATTGAGGGAAAGCGACAAAGGGAAAGGAGATTTGACCAGTAGACTACAGAAACTGTGAACGCATGCGTATTTACCACGGTAAAAATCTCCACACTGCCAAATCCGTTCGGGGATTAACTCTGTCTATGTCTCTTACGTCTCCAGATAAGGAAGTCTTAAGAGGCCACCGAGAAAGCTTTGAAGTGGTCGCCGCCTATGTCCCACGATAAACCATCCTCAAATGAGAACTAATGGCATCATTTAACAATAAAACAAAAAAAATGAATACGAGCAGGCAATCTATTTTCCAAGTTGGAATCGCAAGAAACGTAAGGAGAATAAGGAAGGACAATTTCCATTAGTTTTCAGTTTAATTAAAACATACGAACTGCAGGGGATCGTGTAGCTACTATAGATTATCCGTAAGGAAGAGATGGGAGAGCAATGGAAAACGACCTAGTTGATTCAAAACGAATTCAATGCGGAAAAAAGGATTAACATAACATTGATTTGAATACAGAAATGTGATGACATAAAAGGCTTTGAATGAAACTAATACGGGAAATTCAAGAAATAAACGAGTACTAAATTGCTGAGTGATTACCAAAACACGCAAATATCATCTTCTTCCTTCCAGGATTAGGCTTCTAAGCCTGTTCCGGCTCCACATCACCATCTTTTCCTTGGTCTTCCTATACTTCTCTTGCCAAATGGTTGATATTCCATTCCTAATAATAATGGTTGATTAGGTGGTAGCCTCTCCAAGGGCTACCACCTTATCGTGGTGGAGAGGTTTGAGTGCCCCAATGACCCGGAGAGCTATGCTGGCGGGCTCCTGGTAGGGCCACCCGAGCCAGACAGGTCGAAGGGGAGGGGACTGACTAAGTGTAGCCCACCGGTCCTCCAGGTTGGGGGTTGTACGACAGGCCGGTAACCTGCCCATGTAAAACCTTCTTTAACTCATAAGCTTCACACGCAAATATAACTAGTTGAAATATAGAATGAAACAAAAAACATCGCCGGCCTCGGTGGCGGTGGAGTGAAGTCCTCACCTGCCCAACATGAGGTCGCCAGTTCGAGTCCCCCTTGGGTAGTCTGCCCTTATCCAGGGTACGGTTGTTCGTGCAGGTGTAATTGCGGACATTTTTAATTACCCCGATGTAAAACGCCAATGTGCGCTGTTTTCGGTGATATTAAAAATAAATAAATAAAAAGGACTGCGGCGTAACACGTAATTTAATGTAAACGCAAACGAACGTACCATTCATAATGACTATCGGAATCCATTATTTACCTCACCTCATCACAAAAATATGAAAAATAAAACTTATAAGTTCTATTACAGCATTTTTTTTTCTTTGTAGAATAGAAGCCTATCTCCTCGCTTTGAACATAGATAGACACGCATAACTCCGATACAAGAAAGTTTTAAGGAGGCCAGAGTCCATCTGTTACTAAATTGATAATTTTACCACGAAAATTAAATTGATTTATGTTATTTTGAGATATCCGCCTATCCTTCATTCTGTTATTTTTCGCTCTTCATGACACGTACTGCGAATGCTGCTCCTTCTAAATGTCCTTGCAGGGCTTACCTACTCTATAAGCGGGAACAACGAAACTAGACGTGCAAAGTGATAGAGGCTCTGAAATAACGAAATGTTACGGAATCATAAGAACATCGATTCTCCGATTTTTATCCTTTATGCTTCTAAGTATTTTCGGGGCTGCCTCTTCAGTGCGGGAACAGCAATTTCAACGATCAGGCACACATTAATGAAGTTGTCTAAGGCGTGACTTCACGGATTCGACTTATAGTTAGCAATATGAAATATAAAAAACTTTGTAATTCCACATAATCCTCTCCTTCCTCCTTGACTAAAACTATTCTCTTAAACCCATTCCCCACCTCCTCGGCCAAACCCCACCCCCTCCCACTTCCCTTCACCTACACCTCAGACCGCTAAGTTTTTTTTAACATGAATTTGCGTGTTATTATTTATTCCCTGTCATCAATGCAAATGTTTCAGATGATAACGTGCCATGTCGAATCCTAGGTCGTACAGTATTAAATTTAAGTGGGATTTCAATTTTTTTTACATTTCATTTTATGAATGAAGATGTATTGAATTCACCAAACAAAACCTTTGAAATAACAATCATAACAAGACACAAACTATGATTCCATCAGAGTTCTCCCGGTCAGTATCGCGCATTGTGCGTGGTGCATCAACGCCTGGCGAACGACGGCGAATTGCTATGGGAACAAAAGGACGAACACAGGAAGGCGGGGGCGGGAGACTCGAGGAAAGCAGCGGCAACGCGCGCCATAAATAAACGCCACGTCCATTTCTTTTGAGTGCTGCGAATGAGAAGATGAATAAGGGTCCCTACCTGGTTCCTTGCGGAGGTGCTCGTAGACGTAAGCGGCCGCCTGATCCTCCTCGACGCAGTCCCAGAGTCCGTCGCACGCGAGGATAATGAAGTGTTCGGAGCCGTCCAGAGGGTAGGAGACCACGTCCGCCAGCGCAGACACGTGGGGCTTGCAATCCGGGTCGCCTGAAAAGAGAGAGAGAAGAAAATTCGCGAATGAGAAACGGCCACAAAGACGGTGGGAATGCCACCATAAATCACCACCCAACGCAAACAAGTACACCCACAATCCGATTTATTACCGCAAACACGGTTGGAAAACATGGGGCAAGCGTAATGATAATGCAAAAAGTCGACACAGAGATATAATTTTCCATCGCGGTGATTCTGCATTGGTGGATTTAGGGGTGGGGGCTCCCCTAAATGTAAATACGGTTATCATTACATTCGTTTTGTTTTCTAAATTACGGAGCCTTAATCATTTAATTTCATATTAATATCTTTAATATTAGAACATTAAGGGAATATTTCACATAGATATGTTGTATGTTGTTTTTAATCTCAAATATAAGAAGATCGTTTGCCTGTCAGGCCCTTGCGCCCCCCCCCCCAGAAAAAAAATCTGGATCGGGCCTTATATACGATTGATCCTATTTTATCCTTTATTCTCCAAAATTTTATCCTATTTTCGGAGCTTGCCCTACAATGCGGGAACAGCAATTTCAACTAGCAGAAAAACATTAATAAAATATTTTGCATTCACCAAACATAATTTTTGAAAGAACAACCACAACCTACCGAGATACAACGCTTGAAACTTAAGGTCTGTAGACTTAAAGCAGGGATACAGTCAAAAAGAAGTTTCCCTCCATATATGTAAATAATATACCCACATTTACAGGATTAAGCATGAACGTGTATCTCCCATCAATAGCCCAGCAAATATGTGATAAATAGGTAAAGAATTAGATGGTAAAGTTTAATTCTTAAAAATTACTGCTTAGGATAGGATGTAAACTTTGAAAAAACGAACTTGCTAACATTTCAAAATGCCTACGTCAACTTAGGTTACCATCTCTTGTTCACTAGAATTGATGTGCATGGATGATATTTCTATGGAAAATAATTTCACCAAATGCGCAAGAAGGAGCCCATGAGATTATACAGCTTTTCTGAACTAAAAGAATTCCAGCGTGAAACCAAACAGCTAAGTTGACAAAATATTCAAACGTGGTGGAGATCAAAATAAATCAAATTAAAATGAAACTAAAAACACAATGACTTCTGAACCATTACAGACTTCATCCACGTCGGCGGAGTTGATGACGATACTCGATATCTATACTGAAAGAAACCTAGGAAAGAGAACACTAACGTACCACTCATTCGGTAGTAACTTAGAACAAAACAATAGTAATATTATTCCCAACTTCAGAGTAAACCGGAGAGACAAAATATAATGCAATAATTCCAAACAATTCCATGGGTTAATGGAGGAAATCGAGGACTACCACACATTGATAAAAAAGTATTAGGACAATTCTTATCCGCTGATAATTGGTGTAACGTTCATTGATGAATATTCTGGCAATCTCCACAAACATTTGTAATTCGCGCAATTGAGAGACACGTTAAAACTTACTAATCTCAATTTATCCTGAAACCTCCGCAATACGCGTAACAATATTTTAACAGCTATCCACACAGGAGCTCGTGAGCCGCATGACTCTAGCTAGAATTACGTACACTGATTTAATATTTGCGCAATCGTCTTGGTGAGAATCTTTTGTAAATACACGCTTTATACCTCTACTCTCGCGTTTGCTGTACGTGGCAGGTTAATCTAACTATACCGCACGGGCTAGCTATATTCTCCCCGAGTGAAAAAATAGCATTACCATAGAGATTTTGCCAAGAAGGTATTCATAAAGGAAATAACTATTAGTATGAATGATTGCGATACATGACTTCTTCTTACTAAATGCATTCGTCATCAAATCCAAGGCTTATGTATGGATTAGGCTGAAAGCCGAAGGAGATTCGGAGGCTGCGAGGTAGGCTCGGAATATTTGAGCAATTAAGAATAAATTTCTTTAAGAACAAAAAAAGAAAAACATCTGAAGGCCTTTCTACTCGGGACATGTCACTGCACAATCTGACGCATGTACAACGAAGGCGCAGTGAAAATTGCGACGCATAAAGCGGTGAATTTCCAGATCGTATGCAAGAATGCATGCATGCGAAATGGCAAAACAGCCCCGACCCTAATTCCCAGCTCGCATTCTCGCAATTACAATAAGTGTTTCCAGAGCTAACCTGTGCAACGATTCCAGGTGAAAAACGACCTTAAAAACCGTTTTATATTTCCATGTGCGACGAATTGATAAAATAGAAAGAATTCCAAAGCACTGCATGAAACAAGTGACTTCGTACGCAGTAACGTGCAAAGGAGCTAAGTTAGATACACCAAATATGAAGTTCGCCATGAAATAAATATTTGTCTTGACCGGGATTCGAACCCGGAGCTCCCAATTGTCGGACAGGCGTATTAGCCAAATGCACCACCAAGCAATCTTCTCAGAGCGATTTCTCAGAAAGAATTCGTAATTCCTTCGAACAATAATAGACTTCAATTAATCATTGGTTCAACCTGGTCAGTCAAATCGCACCTATTTTTTGAATTCTCGTACAGATTGATGGCTCGTGTCCTAAAACCTGCCACACTTCAAGGAATTAAATGCAATCTCAGTTTAATAAACGTTGTGTTCAGTCGGTTTTTATAAAAAATTATGAACCAGACAAAATCCCAAAGAGATTGCTAAAGTTACTTAAGCATACCATTACCGAATACGAGCATGGTATAGAGTTAATCATACTAGAGGTAATTTTGAAACCAACTAGAAAATCTTGACCGGTTGAAACTCAATCCTCCACAACCTTCGCCGAGGGAAGATTTCATCGCATCCTTAAACGGTGACGGGGTGAACTTTCTCTGGGTCCGTTCGAAGCGCATCTTCAGCCTCCGCGTCACTCAAAAAGGAGCAAAGCTAGCTGAATTAATAGCACCGGGATACTTCCCTGCTTGATCATTCCATAAAATGAAGGAAGCACTGGAAGACGATTGGAAGCTACTGCCATTGCGGATTTATCTCCGGGTTAATTTGCTTATGAGGTCATCGAAGTCGAGTTGTGCAAGCGATCGTTTCGCGAATGGAAAATCGGTGACTTCTTCTTACCAAATATATTCGCCATTAAATTGGAGTGCGAGAACGTGATTGCTCCAGAGCTATCAAGTGACCTCGGGATGAAATATTTTATATCCCTATATAAAGGCTAAAAATACAGCTCAAGATTAAAACACACTGGACGGCACACGCATGAGCCGAGGCAATAACCATAGGTTTTATAATGATAGTTACATCACATTTTTCAGAGAAACAGCAAATGAACGTAATGCAGGCACCTTCTGGATACAAGTACGTATTTGAACTAAACCCAATATAATCACTACACACCTGCGGGAACTATACTTTGATAATGGGCATAAAGAAAGTATAAAACCGATACAGAGTTGTTAAGGAAGGACGAGAAAAGAAACTTGAGAGAGCAAAAATAAGCAGCTACTACGCTTTCATCAATTAAACCGATTATTACGCCGCGCGAAAGCAGCCAATATAATCCCCAGGTGGAATAAACACATCGATATAGGTCATACGATAGTAAAATGCAAACTGCAAATTTGGCAATTATTCATGTTTTTAAATGCACACGATCATTCAACGTGGACAGATTTAGGAAGCGCTGAAAAAAGAATTACCCCATACGCATTAGAAGTATGTACCCATAACCCTATGAAACGTGCAGAACACGTCCTGTATAAATAAATTCACATATTCACGGCAACTACCCCAAATACAGCGGGAAAATAATAATAAAAATTTCAATGTGCCTTCATGAATGGAGGGCAATGAAATGGATTGCAGCTCCCTGCAATTTGTTGCCAATATTGTCATTGGAAGTTATATTTAGTAACCATATAAGTTCTTCATCTAAGGCTTTCATGCAAGCCATTAATTTGCCGAGTGTGTATTCAGAAAGTTAAATAAGCAAGTATACAAAAACTTCGGTCGAAGATTTATGCAGATTCAATACCTTTTTAAATAATGCCAAAACGTGTAAAGAAGTATAAATTTTGTACTTGCAATAAAATCGGCTGAATTTGCGCTACAATTACATTGACAAAAAATCTACTACCACCACTTTCACCGGAAACCGATGGCACTGAACATCAAACAAAAGCACGCACGGAAGGAATGCTATTTATAAAATTAAGACCATTTGAAATGAATTTGTAAGCCAATGTGCAATGCGTGCAAAAATTAAGAATATCATAAAATAAGATAAAAGCGAAATCTCGGATTTTATTACAAGGAACAATACTTGGTATACAGAGGAATAAAAAATATTTTACGAATAAAGCATGACACAATTGCGCTTCCTTTCAAGATATAGTTTAAATACGATTCTGATAAGTGCTCGACTGACATCCGTCTCGCCGCATCCATTTAAAAAGACGCATCCCTTCCACTCGTCCGGTATCATTTAGTTAGGTATTAAAAAATTAGGCAATCGTCATGACATGTCCATGATGTGTGAAGCAGCCCCTGGAAAGCAATTTTCCGCAGGAAAATATAGTTAGATAGGAAAGCAATTTTCTGAATCTCAAATTTGAAAAAAGACCACGGTATTTCCTCAGATGTAAACATTTACATATTTGAGACACAGACAAATGCTGGCAACAGGCAACTCTATATACTTTGAATATTTAATCTTTATCTACAAACTATCCCGCAAGTCGCCTCAATTGGCGTGTGGCAAGGGATGATAAGGCACCAGCCGTTAACAAAAAAAAAAGAAATGGACGTGCGAAGTTCCGCCTAGCATTTACGAAAGGCATTATTTGTTCAGGGGAAAAACGAATTTTTATACCAATCCGTACGGAAAAATACCTCTCTTAATCGTTTGCTGGTCCTGGAGGTATATTGACGTTCAAATATGAAGGTGTCCGGCCCGCTCTGAAAGATATTTCATACTCATACTTAATTGCACAAGCTATCCAAGAAAATAATATCAATATGATAGCGTAAGTAGTAGCGTAAGAAATATACAAAATACAACCGGTCGCTTGGGAGTGATGCGCCCTAATTAATTAAGGTTGTAAATGAGAAGAGCATGAGAGTCGTCCTGAGACGGAGTGGGGTTCGGTATTAAGAAAAATGGAACCAATAATATAGCGAAGGAGAAGGGCTACAAGGTGATTGACATTCTGTGTAGTAACTAGTAAACTTATTTTCAGGCAAATACAAGTCAAGATATGGTGTCAAACTTAAGGTGACACACGAAACACAAAGTATGTACAAAGAACACACAAAAAGGTAACTTTATTTACTTTTGTTATTTGATATCAATCCAAAAAGGAAACTGTGAACTAAGTCTAGTTTACCGCCTCTTCCCGGGTCTAAAACGCAAGGTTTAAGCAGCCGACGGTGCGGAACTTAGTTCGATTTGCAAACCTCTACGAATTCCCCCGGACGCCATGAACGAGATTCCCTGGAAACTATGATCATGATCAAGAAACCTCTACATTTTCTAGCTTAGTGCAGTTAAAAATACGATTCTGAACATCACGCGCCCTCCTCCTCAGGTTAAATAAAAACTGAGTCAAGTCAATTCATACTCTACAAGTGACATATGAAGTCTCCACATGTCCATTTTAATACAAAATATAAATGAGAAACACATGGGAGTCGTCATGGGACGGGTTTGGGTTAAGCATTAGGTGATATAGCACCAAGAATATGGCGAAGAGGTAGAACTACGGAGTGAGTGACATTCTGTCTGGGGAAGAACTGGGGAAAGAGAGGAAGGAACTGTTGAAAGAGACGGATAACTTGAGAACAACCCAGATGAGTAGGAGGAATGATGCTAACCCACCCTTTCCAAGGGATCTCGACGTTGACAAGGCGGCCGACGAAGAACTTTCATCACGCTAGTACGCCATAACCAGTTTGCTCCGGCAAGCGGTTCGGAGAGGAAAGCCCATATTGGACTGATTTACGAGTGAGGGACTTTTTTTTCTTCTCCTCCTCCTTGAGGCCGCGCGGTTGGCATTGAAATGCACTTTTGATTAACAGAGGCCAATACACACGGTAAGGACAGGAGAAAAGACCAATCCCCGTTTACGTGATGAGGGAGAAGAAAAAAGCGCTTGGTGCGGGCGGGCTGACTTCGGACTTCACAGAGAGGAGTTTCTCGCATCATTTATTTTTTTGTGAACGTGTGTGCGAGCGCATACCCTAGACTGTCTCACTGAACATGCTTTCGACTTTGTAAGTGATGCGATGTAAAAAATGGGCGAGAGCAGATCACACGGCATCTTCGGACTTAATTAATGCAATACTACGGGGAAACAAGATCGCCGATGCCGACGATGTAGGAAAGTTTTTCTTTTTTTGCCAATGGAGAGAGAATCGCCGCAAACGAATCATGAAAATAGTCACATTTAAAATATACAGGATACTGAGTGTACATTCAATTTCTACAAGTCAACATGTTAGAACTTGGTAATGGCCATAGGCGGATCCAGGGGGGGGGCACGGGGGCACGTGCCCCCCCCAGACTCTTAAAAATATGCTAGATTTTTAATACGGTCCCATTATCTTTTCGTTCGTTTTGTATGACGAGGTATCCTTGTGCCCCCCCCTGAACAAAATCCTGGATACGGCCTTGCTTGTGCCCCCCCCCAGAAAGAAATCCTGGATCCGCCCCTGGTAATGGCTTGATAAATTTATTAATAATTTTGTATATTACACGAAGCTTTAATCGGCACAACCTCCACCGGTTTAAACACTCCCGTGTCATTATCATGAAAGATGAGATATTTAAATTATATCTCATGAAGCTGTGAGACAAAATTACCAAAATATTTATTTACGCATCCATTATTAGTGAACTACTTGGTATACTTTATTTCGAGCAGATGCCACGTAACCTAATTTCACTTAATACACTGTTACCAACAGCATAAAGTTAATACTTCAGAAAGATTCTGGCATTCACCGAGTTACAATTTGGAACACGAGGACGACGTAGATGAGTAGAGGCCGCTGATGACGATATGTAGGTTGCATGAGAGAGGATTTTTCACAGGGGTAGACTTATCCTAATTAAATTATTTAACAACTTTTTAATAAACTTTTCCAATTTTGCAGCCCCCTGAAAAATGCCGACCGGGACACGTGCCCCCTCAGCCCTGTCCTAGTTCTGGGCCTGATTTAAAGTATAATTATTATATTACTTAATCAGGAGTATTCATTGCATTAGTGAACTTATTTAGTCGCGCTGTATTTACTTATACGATTCCGTTCTTAAAAAGAGCACAGCGCCTTCGAAGGGCAAATCCGTGACAGCGCCATAGGTTCCTAAATGCACACGTTTTAAAATTACGGGAGATAAGATTTACCATAAGGTTTTATTGCTGCCACATTTCACGAATACGGAATAAGAATTGCTCAATTTTATGGCGTATGTAGAGAACCTTTTATTCCACTTAGCATCTAATTAGAGTGGTTTAATACACTGTCCTCACGTTTACAAGGCTACCATGAAGTATCATCACTCTAACACGTTCCATTACCTCGGTAAAAACTTAGCAACGAAAAATGTATTCGATTATCATTGTACTCTTCCTCGAATCTCAAAAGCTATGTCATTGCTTGCACCATAGCAAGAGAACAGTAGAGGCAAACCTCGGGAGGTTGTAATGCCATGACGATAGTCGAACGACTATCGATTCTTTTTTAAAAAAAGCTACATGAAATAACCATACGTCAAAGAGGAGGATGTATCTTAGATTTAAAAAGTAAAAAGTATGATTGCTTACATAACCAGAGTAGCTTATACACCAGTAGTGCAAGTCCTCAGAGAGCGTCGTAACAAAATACGGGGAATGGAAATCTACATCATAGTGGAGAACGGGCTGTAAAAAATAGCAACTATGAATAGGTAATAGTCTAGAAGCAACATTCATCTTGAGATAGACTAGTTTTGGCGACACCATCTCTAATAACGGATTTGCAAAATAATAAGGTATTATTTAACTTCTCCAACTGATCAAACAAATGACGACTATTTTTAACTATGCATAATAGCATCTGCCTCTAACATAGGAGACCAATGGTTAGGTCTGCCAGGGAAAATTATCATAACAAGATAGCATTTGCAAGGGTTGAAAAGCGTCTTCGCATTTACTAGCTGAAAACTAAACACACTTAAACCCAAGACACGAAATTCACAGTCAGGGTGTCCAGGCAATCAAAGCAGAAAAATTCATGCATAATTCCAGATTTTCCATGGAAATTTTACAAAATTTCATGTTAATCTTGCGTGAGTACTACGATAGATAAGATTTTTAAAACACCCAAAATTACCTCAATACTTTAAAATAACATTATATTCATGCATTGTTTTACGTTCCTAATTAAAAAGACGCACACTTCAGACGACGACGACGACGTAATGGATATTGTACATATTGTTACATACAATGTTGACGTCGCCTGGAATTCTACTCTTAGTGATTTTGAATGTTACTATCGTCAAGAGTGCTAGATATTTCGATTCTGTTGTCTTGTCTGAAATTCCACGTTTCGATGGGGTCGTTAAAATTCTACTAAGCCACTGCATTTAAAATTAAGACAAACACATTTTAGGTGTTGAACCTGCAAAATTTTATGTGAAATGAATTTGAAATAATTAATTCTTTATTCCCAGGTTGGAGAAAAAATTCATGACTAATTGATGCGTAACTCCAGGGACTAAGCATTCATGAATAATTCATGCATAATTCCCGATTCTACCGGCATTCCTAGTCACTGGACAACCTGACACTGCACAATATTCGTACTCCACTCTCCACCCAAGCATTGTGTGAGAGTATATAATTAAGTTTTCTTACATATTTCACTATTACTTAAACCACTACTTTTATAATGGAATACCACAAAGTCGATAATGAGTTAGTGAATTTTGTGCGTATATTATTGCAGAAATCTAAAAGTAAAACATGGTGCGAGATAGTTTTCGCTCAGGCGTTCGAACGACATGGACTCAGTTCAAATCACAGGCTCTTAAAACTGTGCGAACGGATTTGTCGAGGAACGTTGACTCTTTGAGAGATGGAGCTGAGTGAAGATAACTCATGATCAGAGAAAGGCAAGCTGGCAAAAAAACCG
Source organism: Ischnura elegans (assembly GCF_921293095.1). NCBI lineage: Eukaryota > Metazoa > Arthropoda > Insecta > Odonata > Coenagrionidae > Ischnura > Ischnura elegans. The sequence goes on from NC_060250.1 coordinate 82,696,174, forward strand.
TCCATTCTCTCGGTAGAGAAAATAGTGGCATGTCTCGCGGAGAAAAGTGGTATCGACAACAGGTTGTGAGATGAATTCATTCGTCTCCGACACCACTCTTCAATCTTTTTCTCCTCGCAAAACGCAGTGCCTCCCTCGAACAGGGCCGTTAGCGTAGCGTCGTGGGGCACGGGGGCGTTATTCCAACGATGATGAAAAACTTGAGGGAATGAAGAAAAGGAAATGGATAAGAGAAATCATGAAAAATGAATAATCCAAGCCAAGGAGGAGTCGCGACGAGTTTTGTTTTTTTATAAAAGTCACTAATTTTGCGTCAGAAGGAACATCGACAATGACTGATGAGTTCAGACATACCAGCTCAATTTAGACCAGATAATGACATTTATCTGGGAATATCTTACAACACAAGATTAAAACTCAATTCAATATAAAAAATTAAGTGATGTTGAATCCATTTGCTGTCCATTTTATTTGCCGAAAAAGGGAGATTCAAAGTTCATAGTATCGTGATTTACAATTTGATGGATTCATCGGTTAAGTATGCTTTCGTGATAGCTTAGGTGAAGTCTTAAAGCCTTAAATCCATTACCCTCTTCCTTAGCCAAACCCCGCCGCTGTGAATTCCCTCTATTCCCTTAACGCACACCTCAAACCGTTCTGTTTTGTTTTGGAAAAAAAAATGAATTTGTGTGTGACAATTAAGTAATTCTCTATCTTCGATGCAAATGTACCAGATGATGACGTGCCACGTCGAAACCTAGGTGGTAGTGCATTAATTCATTTGTAATTACAAAGTTTTTCGTCGATTCCATGAAGTCATGCCCGGGACGACGAGTTGAGAGTACCGTGACATTCGAGAGCGGCATCGGAGCATAAGAAAAATATTTAGCGCTCGTGCAAATGTGGTATGGTGAAGGATCATCGGTCTCGAGATATAGTCGTTGAGGACTGGAGCAAGGAATAATGGAAGACTGGGGAGAAAGGATTGCATCATGGGACTCGAGGGAGAGATTAGCATGGGTAACAAGGTTAAAAAATGTCCGAGGGGGGGAGTTAGGGTGGGAGAGAACCAAAGCGAAACAATGACGGAGAAAGAGCAGTAAAATTTATAACGTGAGATGGTAGTGGTACGGAGATTTAAACAGGAGATGAGGGAGAAAACGCTGAGTTGAGAGAGCAAAAAATAAAAGTGTGGCGTCTACAGAATTACACCCCTTCTCCAGCTCCTTCCCAAGACTCGGGAGAGGACACCGACCCCTCAACCAAGTTGTTCGTGCCATACCATTCTCGGAACAATTTCCACAACGAGCGTGAAGACAAGGAAAGACGAGTCAAGAAACAGAGAGAGAGAGGGAGGAGGAGGAAAACGATGCTGAAAATTAATTACGGTGAGATGAGCCAGTCTTTCTGGAGGGTGGAAAAATTGATGTTAATTCGAGCGATGGAAGAAGTCACCTCCGCTGTCGATGACTCCCACCCTATCCTGCTCCCAGGACAATTTTAAGAGGGCCAAACATTCACCAACTTAAGGGTTGATGGCGATGGAAGCGAGACTTGGACGTTGACAGAAGAGGAGAAGTCAGAAGTGGAAGTATTCGATACGTGGTGCAACCGAAAAATTATGAAGATAAAATGGATAGACCGAGTAAGCAATAAGGAAGTGTATTTTCACCTTAGAGAATAACATAGTGGAACGTGCCGAAACCTGGGTCAGAATATTGAAAAGATTGTGGAACATACAATGTTAGTGCACTGTGATTACGTTTTCAGCTCAATACTCCCTGTCGACCGGTTGCATTTTTTCTTTTTTTTCTTGATTTTACTTTTTTTAAACTTATGAATCCATTTTTTCAGCGTGTTTCGAGAAGAACATCGACAGCATTCGCCTGCGACTAAAATATACACATTTTGCATTCAAGAAGATGATGAGATACAACAATCAGGCAGAGGACGTTTGACAATGGTCTCATATTTACAGTATTTAATGAGGAATCTGCAATACTTCAGGTCAATATTCCTCAGTTACTGAGCTACGGAAACGCAAACTCTTTTTGAAGCACTTTGCAGTTACCATGAAAACGGTTTTTCTTGGGTAGTCAGCCTTTTGACATTTAATTTAATGCTCTGGATTTTTAAGTATATTTAATAATTAGGGTGGAGGAAAATGTGCGATTAAACTTGCCAGAAACAATTAATATTTGATTTTAATTAAACCAGATATTTGAGTAAGTATCAACAATGCTATTGCGCAATCCCACCCATTTTGAGATTGATTGTTCCAAAATAACTAGTATACTAGTCCTAATTTAGGTATTTATATATTCAGCGGATCAATTTATCTTTTAATACCAAAGGTGCATCTAGAAATCTCCAGCAAAAAAAAATGAACACTCCGAACGAGGTTGGAGTTGTTAACACCATTCACATAGCTTACATCGTCCGCGACACAAAAGGAGCTCGAATAGAAGAGCTAAACCCCAGAGAGAAATTTCTTCCAGGAGATGAATGAGATTGGACTCAATGAGGAACTTATCTGTAAAACGAGAAGTACTTCAGAAAATGAGGGACATTCGGGGTCCTTGAGCATTTTAATTAAACTAAAACGACTTCTCTACCACATGATGCGAACCCCATCTGAAGCACTGCGTCGCTGGGCACAGTTATCGGGAAGAACAAAAAAATGGCCCGTCAGCGATCACTTCTATTCCACGCACGAAATCACTCACCATACCGTGCGTATAAAGCTCGCAGTTCTTAGAATCGGGGACCCGACCGAGCTTCGAACCGCGCACACGAAGGGGGAGGAGGAGAGGGTTCGTCGACGCATGAAGCTTTTAAGGGTGAAATAATGAAAGGGTAGTTGTGAAAGGGTTGAACGGAACACAAGAGGGGTGGGAGCTCCATATAGTTCAGAGAGGGATCCTTCGGAACGACAGAGGGTTTGTGTACAGGGGAAAGGGAAATTGTTTTGTTGAAGGAAACAGATAGGGGAAGCAGACATGGAAGGATAACGGCTGACCAATGGACGGGAGAGAACGAGGACGGCGGAAGAAAAACAAACACAGACAGCAAACATATCCTCGGAAAATATTTTGAACCTTAGACGCACACACTGAACAGACGCATTTCAAAGAAAGATGGAAAACATTTCGCGATAGGCTGTTTGCTATATTCGGGGGCTCGAACTCCACACGACTGTTTCAGTTTTTCCACATCAAAGCGAACTCATTCATGGCTTCCTCTAGAAGCGGTCTATTATATTAATGACGTACATGCAATATTTTTATGAAATACCCCTGACACACTTTCTCTAATGATTGATCGATTAGAATGGACCGTACCAATCAAATTTTCAGAAGAAGAAGGGCGCAATCACTCCAAAAGCTTGAGATCCATAATCTAAAATTTCAAGAGTTTCCAAACTTACCAACTTGAAGGCTCATTCTGTGGTGTTCAGCAAAGTGAACTGTGAAATAATACCATCCTAACACTCTGAATTACATTAGAAATTCCAAAAATCCCCTTTGTTTCTTCACTCAGTTACATATCAGGGCATACACAAAAATAATAAGTAAAGTTTTCAGGTACTATAGAAATAATCCCAGGCCTATTTACATCGAAGAAATCTTAAGTTTTTTTTTTTAGCGCAGCGGACCTAATGTCTCTAGAAGTTCCTCTTCTGCGATTACCTCCGTACTATAAAATTAATCATCAGGCCAAGAGAGATCTAAAGCAAAGTCAAAATTGCTGATCTCTTTAATTAAGCATTTTCAGCAGAAACAGTAACAAGAGAGATTATTTTTATTTTTAAGGCCCAAGCTCGATAAAGTGCGTAAGCTGCATCTATGTTTAATTTCCGAAAATTCTGCACAAGTTAGGACATTGCTCAATAGAATGCTTTGACGAGATTCAAATAAATTTACATTTAAAAAAATTACATATAGATGAATATATTTAACCACTCATCAACATTCATAAGCCAGGCATGAAGTAAAGCATTCATATTCAAATCCCACCAATAAAATCAGCTGGATGGAGAAGAAGGTACCGTCTGGTTGTGGTGACCCCTTTAATTGTGGCTAACTGTGAATCAATAACAATCACGCACGATCGGGCGAAGTAAAATCAATACCCAATTATTACAGTGACCAAAATTGGGCGAATTGAACGTGTATATATTCAGAGAGTTACCAGCATAACGAGAGACCAATTGAAACGCCAAGAAGAGCCCAGTTATACCTAATATGAAATACACATATTTGAGATTTGCTAATGAATTTCACAGTGCATAAAATCATTGGCTCTTATTTATTTGTCAAAAACCAAGTTTTATTATTATTCTACAATTGATACATTAAATTCTATGCTTCCCAGCTGAGCACCCCATACAAAATCTTGTAGGTGCGAAGTGGCATAGGGAAAGGAACAACCCCCTCTTAAACCCCTTCCCTGAATTAGGGAATTTCATACTCCAGTGACTTAATCCACCACCTATCCAAATCAACCTCCAGGTTGAATCACAGATTGATAGACAATATATTGATAGGAAGGGTAAAGAAAACCAAATAGCCGTATTTAAACAAGTTGTCCAAGTACACATACGGCTTTAATAAAACTACGGAAATTAGGAATATAAATACCCATTTCCCAGGATAGAATTTAGAGATGCGCTAGTTATACCTAGTCTGATAAGTCTTCAGACCATCCTCGAAACGAGAAAATAAGAAGACACTAAATATGGTTATTTTGAGGAAACGGGTATAAATGTAACAGTTAAATATAATGTAAGAAACTGAAGCAATCATTCGACCAAGTTCAGTTTCATTTTCCGAACGACATTGAAATACTACGTCCGTAGCTGAATTCAGGATGAAATTCATAAACACTACTCAGATACCATTAGGTTATGTTGAGGCTAGAAATGAATATATTCGAAGTAGTTATTCACATTCAATTTGATTTTGCAAGATTCTAAGTTGCATAATATTTTTCATTTCTCCAAAAAATAACAATTAACTGTCACCGAATTCTTAATAACAACATACAAATCATATCACTTTGTGGAGAGTAGTATTTTCCCGGTAATGATCCTTGGCAAGGTAAAAAATTCAAGAAAATATAGCAATCATTTAGGAGCTAAATAAATTTCCATTAAATAAAAGTATCTCACTCCTGAGAATGCCGTCTCAGCCTGAGGCAGTTCAAATTCGCTTCTCGAATGCACAGTTTCCCAAACCTCCATAACAGTAAGGGGAATAGATGACGGATGAACGTGAGATGCAAACCAATTGTTATAAAACTTGAAGGACAAGTAATATACAAGTTTATTATAAAAACAAATGAGATACATTACATTCCTCGGGAGTACATTTTTAATCAGTAATAGATCATCACATACAATAATCGATTGAGGCATTGCGCTTCATTGGCAAGGATTCCGGGACACGCTCGACGATATAAGATCTTGCCGAAGAACCTGAGAGAACTAATATCAAAATATACTCCAGAGAGTAGAGACAAATTAATGAAAATATTACGACGGTAAAAACAAAGTTTTGAGTTTCACGTGGGAAGAACAGATAAGAGGAATAATATTCGTAAACTTGATACTCGGTTCACGTAGAAAAAGGGCGCAAAACTCCAAAACGATCCAGCGAAAAAAAATATAATTGGGATTCCCAAAAGGTTTGGCCACTTGTCACGTGATTTCCCGGGAGAGAGAGATAATGGATGGAGATATCGAAACGAGCATTTTCGAATTTGCGATTCAAGCCAGCGTCCTTTTTTTTATTCGAAACATGTGCATTGCATTGGGTGGTTCGTTGGGGGAGGGTAACGTTATTCGGGTAACAATGGCGTCAAAATAAAAAAAACTTTCCCCCTGAAAGACCTCAAAGGACTAACCTTCCCCCAAATCCCTAAAGAGTGCATTCCCGCCCTACAGCCTTCAATCACATTCCCCCATCCATTCTAACATATAACCCAGGTTCCCTTGAGTTCTCCCCGGAAAGCACAACCAAAGACCGGTACCGACCGAACCGTAAGCCACACTGATGGAGGGGAGAGAACTGAGCTGCTAACGAACCGGGAAGGCTTTCAGTAGTGTCGGCAAGGGGGAGAATGCCAACGCACTATTATACCCAGGAGTCAGCGGATGAAGGTGCAAAAGAGGAAGAAAGGAAGGAGATGATAAACTGGGGATCACAGAGAAGTCAGGGGTCTCTAAGGATGCGGAGGCTATACAAGGCTTTTGCTTCCTATCACACAAAGGTCAGGATTCAAATTCCAGTGACGTGATTTCAGGATTACAGAGAGGTTGAGAAACGCTGGGATATCAGTTGGATATCCCAATCTCACCCGATGGTGCTGCTTGAAGTCAATGACGTGTTTTTGGTAGCTTATTTTATACAATCAAGTACAATCTTACATGAACAGTGAATACACAAACGTCAAAGCCCTGCGGAGGGTACTATAATAGTTAGACATTTATTTCAGCACGCAACAAATCTTATGCCCTTAATATCCTGTGGAATACAGATCTCTGCATAATATTCATCTTCAGCCTTTATAAAGATGAACGCACTATCTCCCACTTTAAAGCAACTGATGTGGCTAATCGTACAATATAATCTATTGGGAGAGTTATTTTTATTCTGAAAAGTGATATCCCTATAGCCTGCTTAAAAGGTTTTACGAAAAACCAAAGAAGCTGATTTCCCTCGATTCCACATAACTATGAACTCAAAATGTTAGCATTATTGAAAACCAATGTACTCTAAATATGTTAAAACAATTGAAGAACGTAGCATGGCATGGAATGTCATATACCTTTGGGCTTTATATATTTTCTCATTGACTCATTGATAATAGGATGAACCCTAGATAAATAAATGTCTATAAAAAACACCAAACAAGGACTCGCGCAACAATGAGGTAATGAGCGTTTATAAATATTACCTAAAGAATCAATCTCAAGAAAACTTACAACGGAAAAGACAGATGATCTAGCAGTATTCCAACTGACGAGCTTCGGTTTGTCACGCAACGATTTACTTACATATACTTACAATATTATACCTACTTAGTGGAACCCATTGTAGGACATGAAGTGAAATTAATTTGCATTTTTCCAAAAGGATAGTAATTTAAAAAGGAGTCAGCATGTTTCACTGCACAGCAGCATCATCAGGAGTCCTGATTGATCCCGAGTGGAATCCTGATCCTTTCATGATTGATCCTGATGATTGATGATGCTGCAGTGCAGTGAAACATGCCGACTTCTTGTCAAATAAATATTTACATGGAAAAGTGCATGGAAAAGTATCTTTACTTCTTATCCTGCATTCTTCTGATTAAAGAAAAAAACAACGAGAGCTTACTGTTAAAAGGGCGTTTGACACAAAAATAATCCTTTTATTCATATATTAAAGGATTTTTTTGCAAAACTGAATACTACCGGCAGCGGCATTTCAGAGCGAAAGTAATGAGCTAATTAACGATTAATTTTAATTAATAATGATTTTTGTCAAAAATAAACGAATTTTCTGATATGAACTGGTCCAATGGAGTGTGACCACCTTAATCCACTAATAAGCCCTCCAATCATGTCGTGCTCCGTGATGTGTCTGCAGCGTTCAGAGGGGGCGGGGGTAGCTCCAAAGGGGACCACAACGTGATTGGGATATGCGAGGTAGAAAAGGGAGAGGAGGAGGGGAAGGATAGGAAGGTTAAAGGAGACGTGGAGGGGGAGGAGTGAGGTTGCGGACAAGGGTTGGTGGAGGAGGTAGGCATCAGACGGGGACGTGCATTGACCGTTCGCTTCTGTTTGCACGGTACACTGCAGACGAGCGAGCACATGCCACGAGAACTACGTTACACGTCCTTCTCCATCCCCTAACCCAACTCCCCTCCCCGTCCCCCTTTCAGCCCTGAATAACGGCACAGATGGGAAATCGATGGCTTACAACAAAACGTACGCGCGCAGGTGTACTGAAATTCCGGAGTGTGGCAGTAGATGGCCTGAGGGAAGCGAGCGAGAGGAAATGCGAACACAGTAGAACTTCGATTTATCTGATTTAAATGGAGGGGATTACTCACTCGAATAATAATATGGGGTGTTTCGAAAATGAACAGCGGGGTTTTAACGCTATCATACATTGGTTACATAAAACTTGCAGCTATACATCAAACATCAAAAGAGAGAGCACCTCAAAGTTCCTCATAACAATGCCTACAAGTGATCAATGTGAGCACCATTCGTCACACTGCACACGTCAAGATTATACGCGAGTTCTTACCAAAAAGTGATGAGTTTCTTTCGAGTATTTTCTACGAGCGCTCTCTATTGAATGGCGACGGAGACAATTGGTTGCCAACAAACTTAACTCATTTAGTTGCTCTTTCATTTGATGTAACATTTATATCTGTAAGTTAAATTTAACCCTTACTTGCAAGTTAAGCGGAGATTTTGACTCATTTTTGGAAAATTCGGAATAGTACAATTACTGCGTATAGATCACTGGTGGCACACTTCGGTATTCTATTCCTGTACATTTTTCTCGACCAAGAACATCATCGTCTGCAATTCCTTAAGAAATGTTATTAAAAGTATTTTTGAAGAAATTTTTACATATTAATATGCTTTATTTTCGTTTATAAAATGGAAAAGAAAAATATTCAAAGGGCTATCTATCAATATTAGAAGTTATCAAAATGAGTTAAAATACCCTAAAATTTTAATGTATATTTAGGAAAACAAAAAATATTAAAGTGTGGCAAAAAAGCCGCAAGCGTGCACTGTCGCTGTCCTCGCGGGCGCGTGTAGCTAAGGATTAATAAATAATACAAAGCGTTAACACCCTGCTATTCATTTTGAAACACCCCACATTATCCATTCATGATCATTTTCCTACAGGCTGGTTACGTGCCGCACTTTCTCTGCATCTTTGGTGCCTACTCCATTGATGAACCACTTTATTTCTCACAATCAGAGAGGAAGAGTGTGTACACTACAGCACGGGAGTGCTAATGGGTGAAAGCTAGGGAAGTGATAAGCAGATAGTACAACGAGCTATTGATCCAATGGTGCATAATCGAGGCTACACTGAATAAGCTAGGAGAAAGAGTAGACGATTAGAGGGAAAGGAAGGGCTAACGCAAAGAACGTTTATAGTGAATAGAAATCACAAAACTGCAACTAATAGATCAATAAACCTGTTATACCACGGTTTAGGTAAGTCGATTATAAGGTAACCTTTAAATGGAAGAAAATAAAATTAATGAATTTACAAGTGTAGGCCAACAATGCAGAAAAATGCTTAAAAAATTCCATCAAAATCAATGGCTGAATAATTTTCGCATATTAAAAATTAAAAATAGATTTCTAGAAATTTTCACTCAACTGTAGAGTTCCACAGAATTCTCACGTGGGAAATAACGCGCGCGCTGATGAAGACATTTAAAAAAATTTTCATTAACGCGAGACAGTCAACAGTAGACTTGATATCCGCAGCACTTCATTTAGAGGCAGAGCGCGAACGGGAATACAAAGTTACCGACGCATGGCGCGTCGCTTAACCTGCAGAGAGAAACAAGAGCAAAATGTGCAGACCAGAATGTGCAAAAGGAAAAAGAAGGAAGCGAGTGAGGAGAATATCATAGTTCAAATACATACAAGAGACATGAATAACAACTGCCTGTACCCCCATGAAATATGCAAGCTAATCATCTATCACAACGATAATGCCGACAGTTATTTCACCCAGAATAAAACGATACGACAATAAAATAAGTGTATACATTATGCAATGGGGTTAGCAAGCGCAGAGTACATATAAATGATGCATTACGCAAAAAAATTTAAAGAATAATGGATTTAATCAGTTATTAAAAACTAAAAGAAGTAAATAGGATGAAATATAATGAGAACAAAAAACGCTACTGAATAGAGAATTAAAATAAGAAAACTTTTCTCCACAGTGAAAATTTGAAAATTGTTTTTTAAGGCTAGCATCAATAATCGCAACAAAAATCAATTTGCCCGACAACGACTTCCAGGTACAGTCAGTACAATCTAAAACAGAATTAATATAAGATGCTGCAAAAGCTGAACATCATTCAGATAATTCTTCGAGAAAACACCACTCTAAGCTAATCTTTAAATAATTTTATCACGGCGAAGACTAACATATGAAAGAAAGGCATTTCTAGTTAGAGTTTAGTACTCTTTTATATGAAAAGTTTCAGGCAATAACCGAAGCATAAAATATGCAGCATATAGCTTAAATTCTATTAGATATTTTATAGTGGTAAATACAGCAATCTACACATAAGGGGTAACACTGAAAGCGAGTCAACACAACTTTCATCAAAAAACGGTATGCCCTCTATCTACAAAAAAAACTTCAACAAGTAACACAGTTACCTTTTCAATTTAAAACTTGTTTTCATGTAATTATTAAAACGCTTGACTAAAATCTGGACGATTTACACCAGACTGATGGAACTCAATGATAGCCACACTCAATAAAAAGGACATTAAGAACCTACTCAAAGCCATAACATTATACATCACCGAACGATGCTCAGAAGCATACTAGACTTTCCGTTAAAGGAATCCTGAATAAGTTCCGTGACTAACAATCGCCCTTAGGAGAAGAAACGAAGTACTGGCAACAATACGTGCTGAAGATCTCAATATTTTTGGGTGGCAGCCCTGAGTGATGAGAGACGCAGTCGGCATCACGGAATGAGCGATCCTTACTGGAGTCGCAGTTTCAAGACCATGTTTGGGAACGAGAGGAGCGCCTTGGGAAGAGCCGCGGGGGAAATAGAGAAAGGGATTGGGGGGAGGGTGGTGGAGGGCGGTCAGAAGTCACAGCCGGGCGGAGAAGGAAATGCCGGCTTCGGGAAAGATGCGGGCTCCGTCAACTGAGGAAGGGCAAAAGGGGGTGGGGAATTCGTCCTCCCGATCAGAATGCTAATGTGCACTCCTAGAGAGAAATGAGAATATAGGGGAGAGAAAGATGCTAGACGGCGATGAGGAAAACAATATCAATCGCTATGGAGAGCATGGAAAAGTATTCGGTATGAAATATAAAACGAGTTTCCCTCCATTAAAATTACTCTCAAATAATGAAAAGTGATATACAAGACTTTACAAATTACTAACTATCATATGGATATGTTTAAGAGCGATGCCGAGTATATCTCACTAGAAACTGATCGGATTGGTATGGGAATTTATTTTTCCCCCGCACCATATAAGACTTTCATAAAGGTTAAGCTTCTTTGCGCTACAACATTCCCTTTCAATATGTAAACCAATGGTGTCTTAACACCCCATGGCACACACCTATTGAGGCGGCTTGCGGGGTAGAATGTGGATGTAGATGAATGGCTGCGACAGTGTATTACACAATTTTAACGGAAAGCATACTCAATATACTTCATTAACAAGATCACTCCGAAATACCCGCGGTAAAATTAATTACCAATTCTGCAAAATTTGGCAAAAAAACAAGTACTCACTCATGTATCTCATATGAAATAAAATACGTCCTGCATATTAGAATCCTAATATGCACTCATAAATATGAAGACATGGGGAAAGAAGTATAGTGTACGCCAAGCCGATGAGGAAAAAAATTCTAGGATGGACTCAGAATATCGTAAATGAATTCATTCGTGGGAAAGCACATATAAATTCATTGCAAGTGCCAACATGCATGACCTATCTAAAAGATGCTTTTATGCAATCCAATAAGTTAACCGGAAATACTGAATGGCATCTAATGACGAGTTCACATTAGAATAATCTACAACAATCTACTGCAAGAGGCTGTGAAGAGCAAGAGCTCCCTTCCAAAAATTAGAAATTCACCTCAAACAACCTGGATCCCACCGACTCCAACCCTCGCTTTTCTTGCAGGAAGGCCAGAAGTTACGCGGTGAGCGCGGTTTAAAATTGATAAGTTTCCAAGCACACGCCCAGTAATTATCACCCGGAATATTCCGCGTTTCACAAGTTAAAATGCCATGTACATTATAAGGAGCCCTACAACATCAGTGGTTCCGCTAAGATCAACGATCATTCACTCGAAAAGTTGAAAATATTGACCAGATGTTTAAGCGATCGGCCTCCCATCGCATGAATTTCTCAACAACAAATGTAGTCCCATCAAATAGTTTCGCAACGGAACCGAAGGTATCATTGAGAAAATATTTAACACGTGTTTCAGTACGACATGCGCACCTGGCGATACATGTCACTGGGTACCAAGGAAGTATCGACATGCAGCGTGAACCATTCGGGACCACACGGGACGACATCTGAGAAGTTCTAGCTCTATTTGGCTAGAGAGTCAGTTTCTTACGATAGATTATTGATAAACGAGGTAAAACTCTTAAATTTAGACGAGAATATTAGGAAGGGAGGGCAGAGTGAGTTATTAAAGGAAGCGTGGAATGAAACTCAACGCTGTAAAATAAATTCATGGAGACGGTTCCATGACCCTGGTACTACTTTAAATGCAAAATACATTCTATATTTTAGTACTCGCACGCTCCGCGCGCTCGTTAAGGGGCTCCGCCCCTTAAAACCCCGGTTCCGGCTTCGCCGTCTACATTTGTGGTCGTTCGAAGACTTTTGAAGTTCGAATAATCTCAACACGGCTAGGGGCCGGCTTCGCCGGCCAGGGGGTAGGGAGGTGCCCCACTCATTCCTCGGAACGGCTTCGCCGTTCCTCGCTGAAGGGCGGCTTCGCCGCCTGGGGGTTTAGTGTGCCAGAGGGCGAGGGCATTTCGGAACTGTTTCACCGTCATTCGTTTAAGGGGCGGCTTCGCCGCCCAGAGGTGGGGGGAGTCCACAGCGGTTGCGCCGCTTGAACATCGGGGCGGCTACGCCATCCGGGGGTTGCTGAAGCTCCCCCTCGCCTACGCCAGTTCCTCGTTGTGGGGCGGCTTCGCCGCCTTGGGGTTGAGGAGCCCCCCCGCGGCTGCTCCGCCTAGTCCTTATAAATGGTCTTCCCCACCGAGAGGGGTGCCCAGGGGGATTCGGGGATTTTAATGTGTTATGCATGCGGTCACCAAAAGTCCACAGTGATCATGTAGCGATGATTGTAAAAGGTAGTGCAATGCGGATTAATAGTGGCGACAAGTACCCATAAAAGAAGACTAAATGGCAAGTTTTTCATTTTTTTTCGGGGGGTTCCTACGGAATACCGGGGGTTTTATACTTGTGTTAAACCAGTGGTCACTAAAAGTTCTCATAAATTCCGTGCCGATAAGTCCTAGGGGACCGGAAGAGTGGTCTTACGATTCTTTTCCCTGGAGAGGCTATTTATTAGAAATTTTTTGGGAGGTTTCACGGGGTTATCGGGGGTTTTAATAAGTGGTAGGGGCACCGGTTAAATTGTGTCGAAAACTATTCGGAAAGGCGAGTTTAAATTTGTTTAATTTTTTTTTCGGTGATGTTCCAGGAGGTAATCGGGGGTGTTCTGGTATTTTTTCCCGTATGGTTTACGGTGGCTCGCCCTCACCAAATATTCCGGATCTAGAGCTCAGAGGGGACGGGTAGTGCGGCGTAATGTTTGCGAGAAGTTCCCAAATAGGAGACTAAATGACACATTTTACATTTGGGGGGGATTTCACGGGGATACCGGGGGTTTAAATGTGTGTACTCCTGGCGGTCACCATCCATTCACATAAATTTCGGGGGGATGAGTCGTTGGGGGCGGTGGAATAGTCACGAAAAGTACCGAAAAAGTAGACTTATTTGAAAATTTTATTTTTTTGGGGGGGTGTATGTGGGTTTACCGGGGGTTTATAGGTTTTTACTGCCAGCGGTCATCAATCGTCCACATCAATTCCGTAGCGATGAATGGTAAGGATTGGAAAATCGGCGGAATTGTGACGAAAGGTACCCGACAAGGCTACTTATATGCTAATTTTAATTTTTTAGGGGGTTTCGGGGGGTTAAAAGATGACGGTACTATATGGTCACATTCATTTACTGTCATGTCTAAAAGAATTGTGCCCTATGACATCCATATTTCGAAAGTAATACAATAAAAAGCAAACCAGTCCCTGAAAAAAGTGAGTAGTGTCCGCCATTTTTAATTTTTCGCTGTTAAATACATTGAATTATTTATCAAATGTTTATGTTTTCTGAAAGACAATGCATAGTTGTATGTAACTACACAGTTTGAAAGAAATCGGTTAGGTTGAAATAGACAAAATGTTGTGTTGATCTTTTAGAAATCGTAATTTTCGGTGATTTTCGGAATATTTTAATTTTTTTCTCAGTAACCAAGGACGATGAAAAAGAATTGTTAACATAATTTCGTAAACGATGTTATGACCATATATAATAATCATTTTCGTTATCTTACACCTGAAATTAAGTCGAGGGGAGCGGTAGTTATGAAAATATTTTCGAAAAACCACTTTTTGAACGCCATTTTGGCTGCAATTTTCTTAAAATGAAACTAAGAGCATTACACAGTCACATGGCCACGTTTATCAGCTTTTAAAAAATGCATTATTGATTCGGGTGGCACGCACGGTTCCCGCGCAGTAAAATAAAAACCGAAAGACGGTCCCCGGAAAAGGCGCGATTTCGGCCATTTTGTCGTCCTGGCGACGACACGTGGCGGAAACTTCCGGTTTTCGGATTTTTCCTCCGGATCATTTCGGGTTCCCCGCACGCGTGCCAAATTTCAGCTCTCCAGCACTTCTGGAAGTGGTCGGGAATTTGTATCCATGAGTGAGTCAGTCACCACAAGGGCTGTATATAGATAGGACTCGCTGTAGCTCGCTAGGGGGCTCCGCCCCCTTAGAACCCCCGGATCCGGCTTCGCCGTCTAATTTTGTGTGTGTTTGGTGAATTTTTTTTACGAATAATCTCACCGCGAATGAAGAACGAGAGCCAACCCTCGGCTACGCCACCGCCGGTTTCGGCGTCGCAATCTTTGCAACGGCCTCTTGATTCGTCGAAGTTTTTTCCATTTAGTTCAAAAACCCCTTTTCCGTCCAGGGGGAACGTTAGCTCCCGCTTGAGCCGCCTTCGTAAGGACTCGGTCGGCCGAAAGTACGATATATGTTTTCCGAATCTTTTATTAATCGAAATTTATGTGATTTTTGGAATTGTTCTACTTACATCTCTGTAGCAAAGGGAGATTAAAACAATCTGTTGCCAACATCCGGTTGAAGATATTGCCATCATGTATGGTAATCATTTTCATTATTCAACCCACGAAAATAAGTCGAGGGCAATGGAACGTATTCTTTTATTCCGTAAAAGGTATTCACAAACGGATTATCTGCCGGCTTCGCAGAAACACCACTTGGAAGCTCAGTTCCCAAAATTACCGGGTTAGAGAAGGGCGTGGGTAAGGAAAACGCACCCTCTACAACGCTACGGTCTGCTTCACCGGCAATTTCTTCGGAACGGCTTTGTCATTCCTCGAATCTCTGTGCACAAAGTCCTCGGGGCCGTATTCGCCGTCCAGTGAGGAAGGATAGCGCACACCGACCCACCTTCTCCAGCACACTCCTTGGAACGGATCGCCGTTCCTTGTATCTTGTCCATATAGTTCTAGGTACCGGATCCGCCGGCCATTGGGTAGGGTTAGCACCCGCCACGTCCGTCGTCGCCAACGAACTCCTAGTAACGGCTTCGCCGTTTCCTGATCCTCCGCTCCCAAATCCCCGCTGATCAGAGAGGAAGGGGGAGGGGCGCGGCTAAGTTGACTTATTCCGAACTGTAATGCATACTTTCATGTAACTGCAAGCTTTGTAAGAGATCGGTCGTACGATAGGCGTCAATTTTTAATATAGAATCCCCTTGTTCGGCTTCGCCGTCTTAGTTGGTGGTCGTCCGAAGAATTTCTATTCGAATAATATGACCAAAAATTGAGAGGCACCGTCTTCGCCGGCCAGGGGGTAGGGAAGCGGACCCTTGGCTGCTTCACCACAGGCATCGTCGGCAAAGTCTTCGGAACGTTATCGCTCATTCTCCTACCGCTGTCCACAAAGTCCTCGGGGGGTATAGGGCTCGAACCTGAAGAACCTACTTCGCGGCCAGCTTGGTCGGCCGCCTCCCCGAACGGCTTCACCGTTCCCTGCCACGGTCAGTCGGAGGGAAGAGTCGTTAACCGCGGCTGCGCTTCGTAAGGAATCCCCCAAAGCTGCGCTGCCTAGACCTCTACACGGCTTCGGCATTCCTCATTGTGGGCACAACGCCGCCCGGAGATTAAAGCAGTCTAACCGGGGCTGCCGCGCTCATTCCCCTGGACAGGTTCGCAGTTCCTCACTTAGTGGGGGCTTCGCCACACCCGAGGGTTGAGCGTGCCCCCCCCCGGGTGTACCCCGATTAGTCATCGTAACTGTTTCGCCGTTATTCGTTAAGAAGCGGCTTCGCCGCCCAGGGGTGTAGAAGCCCCCACCGGTGCGCCACTTCTTCTTCCGGATGCCTTCGCAGTTTCTAGTAAAGGGTGGCTTCGCCGCCCGGGGGTTACTGACGCCCCCCGCGCCCACCTCTGTTAGTCCTCGTAACGGCCGTCGCCGTCTAATTTTGTGGGTGTTTGAAGAATTTTCATACGAGTAATGTGACCGAAAAGTGCTTGTGCAGAGGGGAGGGAAGCGGACCCTTGGATGTGCCACGACCGCCATCGACGGTGAACTCCTCGGAACGCCGTTCCTCGTACGTCTATCCACTAAGTCCCAGGGACCAATTTTACCGGCCAGGGGAAAGTAAAGCGCCCGCCGCAGCCAGCTTCGCCAGCACACTCCGAAATGACGTATAGTAGTACGCGGTACAAAATGCGTGAAATGAAATATTTCGTGAATTATAATAATGTCTGGATAGTATTATACTGCGTTACGTTAAATTGTAAGTTATCCAAACAATGATCATAGTGTACATACACGGAATTGCCGTTCTTGGAACGTAAAGTATGGCTTAAGTGTTTGTATTTAAAATGCGGGTTTAACGCAAGATTCCAAATACAAATATACGTAAATAGAAGGTGATAAGAGTTATTCATTTAATGAAAGCTGTACAGTGATTCCGAAAATGTTGGTGTTCTTTTACCTCAAAAATGCGACAAAACATGACAATATAGAGAAATACTGCATTTTCTCCCGTTATGTGTACGATTCGAAAGCTTTTCGAAATGACTTACTTAAAAAACGAGTAAAGTAAATTGAAGAGAGCCTGAAAACATTCATTAACTTTCCTAGTAAACTGTAACCACCCGTATAGTATCCCAAGGTCGGGAGTATGAAATTAATAGCATGCGTATTTTCGGAAAATAGTAAAATTCAAAGATGGTTTAATTCTTTTCACTGGAACAAAGGTTGACGGAAAGAAATTGTTATTCATGTTAAGTGGAGAACATTTTAGGAATGCATAAGGTATTACTTTACTTCGTCTTACTGTCACAAGTACGAGGAAGGGAGCACAAAGTATTGTAAAAAGTACAAATTCTGCGTTTGAATGATGCTATGTAAATTAATTTTCTGTCTAATTGCATAATTTTATAGGCCGTAATGACTTCAATTCCATTTCCATGACAGATTAACTTCCACAGATGTATTTGATTATGCAGCCTACTATTTGGCTATAAGAACGCGGAATAAAGTGAAACAGAAATATCACCAGACCTGTAAGTTTAATGTTTTCTAACATCTTTAAAATTAGCAATTCTAAAACTTTTTCTTCTACGTTATGCGAGACATGGCAATAGGAACGCGACTTATCGAGACAAAAAAACTATCACCAGGCATGTAAGTTATTTTCATTAACATTATAAATAAAAATAGGTATTCTAAAATATGTTTTTATTTCTTACGGGATGCATGGCTTCACGAACGCAAATCAGCGTTAGACTTTAGTAACAACCAGTTGCGCAAGGTATTTTCACTATTATTATCCATAAAAATTTAAATTCCAAAACATGTTCATTACTGTAACGCGAGAGAGGGCAACATTAAGGAAAATCAGCGTTAGATGACACCCATAACCACTAACTAAAGATTTTTCACAAACATTTTCCGCATAAATTTACATTCAAAACAACATTCATCACTGCTACGCGAGAGATTGTGCCAGGAAGGTAAAGCAAAGTACATGGGTGCGACAACCAGGAGGGTTATTTTTCTACAATATTAACAATAATAATTTTAATTCAAACCATTTTCATCGCCGCAGCGCGAAATATTGTGGTCGAAATTGGTCGCTTAGGCTTTCTGTTATGTAATAATGCGTGAAATAAATAGGCAGTTATTCTGGTTGAAACAAAAGAGTGCATATTGCATTGAAATCAGTGTGTTATTTACCTACTTTAGTTGAATTAAGTTATTTAAACTCACCTCGAAAAGTTACATCGCTACATCAAAGTCGCTTTCACTTCCACTCCATGGTTGAAATCGATCGCTTGCCTGAGCGTAGAGGTACCGTCAACAAAGAACACCATACGTTTCCTGTGGCTCCATTGATAATCGGTTCAGTCTCCGGGATTCCTGTACCCCAAACACTCTTCCCTTACTCCTACGCATGAGTGCACGGAGGGTACCTTTCACCACCGCTTACGCTTTCCAGATTGGTCATTTTGCATTGTTGCTATGAAGTAAGGCGTTGCATAAATAAATAAATAAAAATAAATAAACAGTTATTCGGGACGGAACAACAATAGAGTGCAAATTGCATTGAATTCAGTGTGTTATTCAACTCTTTTATTTTAATTGAGTTATTAAAACTCCCCTAAGATCCCTTAAGTATATATTTTGAGAATGTATTGAAAACAGTACATGCTTGCATTCGTATCTTTCCTTGTTTACTATAGCTGTCGATCTGATCTTTCATCTGCCGAGATTCGCCATATACATTAACCGCATGATTGCTGGCAGGGGCGCAGCTACGAAATAAGGCTAGGAGGGGTTTCAGGCACAACTAATACTGGGGGGTTTGGAGGTATATTGCATTACCACCAGGGTAAGCGGGAGGTGCGGAGGCCTTCCGCCGGAAAAAAATTAAGGTAAAAGGCTCAAAATGGTGATTTTTACGGCTTTGTGAGGGATATTTTTATTAATTCTAGCACTATTCCGAAAGTTATATTAACCCAAGTAAGTAAAATATATTTAACTTATTTAGAGCCTTGAACCTATCCCACATAACCTCTCCCCCTCGCTGCGCCACTGGCATTCATAGCAGTACATATTTGCATTCATATCTTTCCCTGTACAGTATAGCTTTTGATCTTATCTTTCTTTTGCCTAGATTCGCCAAAATGGAACCCAGTAAAGAAGAGTTCACTGGTTTCTCATTGACCTTCTTGGGCCTATGAGACCCTGGAAAGGGTCCGGAGTCGTTTCCATAAGAAATGCAGATAAAGCTACTTTTTAATACCTGCAGACGTTTTTACTTTTGTATATTTCGAAACGAGATTCGGCGAAGCCGCGGCGCATCCGCGGGTAGCGACTCTCCCCTACGACCGACCTCGTCAAGTCAAATCTATTAGTAATGGTTGAGGGGCGGCTTCGCCTCCTCGGTGGTTAGACGGGTCTCCTCCTCCGACAGGGGCTCCAGAGGAATGTAGGGGTTTTAATGTGTGTTATACGTGCGGATAACAAAAATCCACATTAATTCTGTTGCGATGATTGGAAAGGGTAGGGCAATGTGGCGTAGTGGCGGCGACAAGTACCCATCAAAGAAAAACCTATTTGGAAATTTTAATTTTTAAGGGGAGGTTTCAACAAAATACCGGGGGTTTCATATTTGTGGTCAACCAGTGGTAATAAATCGATCTCATAAATTCCGTGCCGATAGTCGTAGGGATCCGGAACAGTGGCGGAATTCTGGAGATAAATACCCAAATAGGCGACCTTTACTAAAATTATTTTTTGGGAAGTTTAACGGGGTTGTCGGGGGTTTTAATAACTCGTTGGTTTAGGGAACACTGATGAATGGTGAGGAAAACTACCCGTAAAGGCGACCTTAAAAAATTAAAATTTCCTGGGGGGTTCCAGGAGGTCATCGAGGGTTTTCAGGTTTTTTTCCCGTATGGTTTACGATGGCCCTTTATTGGCAAATATTCCATATCTAGAGCTGTGACGGGACGGGCAGTGCGGCGTAATGTCGGCCAGAAAGTCCCAAAAAGGAGAGTTAATGTCACATTTTACATTTTTGAGAGTTTCAGGGGGATACCTGGGGTTTATATGGGTGTACTGCTTGCGGTCACCAGTATTTCACGTGACCTCCGTAGGGATGATTCGTGGGGGTAGGGATCAGCGGTGAAATTGTGACGAAAAGTACCCAAAAAGTAGACTTCAAAATGAAAAATTCAACTTTTTTCGGGGTGTATTGGGGAAACGGGGTCACCAATCGTCCACATAATTTCCGTGACATGGTAGGGGTTGGAAAATTGG
This sequence comes from Ischnura elegans, assembly GCF_921293095.1. NCBI lineage: Eukaryota > Metazoa > Arthropoda > Insecta > Odonata > Coenagrionidae > Ischnura > Ischnura elegans. The sequence continues at coordinate 82,716,601 of NC_060250.1, forward strand.
GGTAATTGTAACGAAAAGTACCCGAAAAGGAGACATATATGCATGATTTAATTTTTGTTGGTGTTTCCGGGGTTCGAAGATATACGGTCACATTTATTTACTATCATATGTAAGAGAGGATGCCCATATGGCATTCATATTTTGAGAGTAATACAGTAAAAAGTAAGACATTCCCGGGAAACAAATGAGTAGTGTCCACCATTTTTATTTTTTCGCGGATATATCGATTGAAATATTTCTGAAACGATTGCCTTTCCTAAAATCATATGCATAGTTGTATATTATTGAAGAGTTTTAACTATATAGCCAGGAATAAGTTCAGGAAATCTTGTGTTAATCCTTTGTAAATCGTAATTTTCTGTGATTTTCGGAATATTTTAATTTTTTCTGAGTAATCAACGACGTTGAAAGAAACTGTTAACTTCATTTCGTAGAACATGTTATGAGGAAATATCATTTTCGTTATCCTTCACCTGATATTACGTAACGGGGATCGGGAGTTATGATTAAGAAGAGTTGATTGGTTTCTTATTGAGCTTCTTGGGCTCATGAGTCCCTGGAATGTGCCATGAGTCATTTCCATAAGAAATACATGTAAATTAAATTTTTAATGCCTGCAGACGTTTTTGTGTTTGCACATTAAAATTAGTGGAAATGGTCACATTAGGTTAAGCCACATATCATTCGAAAGGAAAAGAATTGCACTTTCTTAATGCTGCAGATCCACTTCATTTTATACCTGATTTACACTGAATTTAGAAGTAAACATCCAAAAAAGGTTCAAGTTTAGCGTGTTTCGCTTACTGTCCCCTTGACGACCGTCAATATTGTTTATGCCGTTTGAAATATCTTTCTATCACACAAAATTATAAATGGCATGTCCCAAGGAAATATATTACTACCACGAATCCCTATTATTCCGACAGATGTGCCAATTGAATACATACGGGTTCAATTTCTAATTAGATTGGCAATCGCAATGACAATAAATAAGACCAAAGTATGTCTGTTTGTGGCTTAGATATTGGAAAACTTTGTTTTTCACGCAGACACAATTTTACGTGGCATGTTTTATCGCGTGCGGTATAACATCCAGTTAATTTGTGTTGCCTAGAGATTGAATTACTATAAATATCGTACATTTCATCGCGGTAATAGACAAAAATTTCGGTCAGGTACGGTTTATATGGTAGGAGAAAATGTCACCGACTGATATAACTTCATATCGATACATCTTGATAACAGGATGTAGTTCTGCTAAATACTTAATTTGTATGAATACTACCTTGCCTTCAATCATACCATTAAAAGCCTTATCGCAGCAAATACAGTAACAGGTCTGCAAAAGCGATGCATAAAACGCACAATTTTTTCGATTAAAACTTCAACTGTAACTGCTGCATTACTTTTCTTTAACTTTTATCTCGTTTTGTACCTTATTTTTATCTACCAACTAGAGTTTCAGTCCCTAACCTAAATAAATCAAACAGATATAAGGGAGAAATACCTGCTTTGTATCTATTAATCTTATTCATAGCCCTGATTATTATTTAAAATAATTCGAAACGTTGGCTATAACTTGGTGACATAAATAGGCTGTTATTCTGGTCGGAACGACAATAGAGTGCACATTTCATTTAAATGAGTGTGTTATTTAACTACTTTATTTGAATTAAGTTAATTAAACTCCCCGCGAAGAGTTATATCGTTGATACAAAGTCACTTTCACTCCCGCTCGATGGTAAAAATCGAACGCTTGGTCAGGAATAGTTTCACGAAATGTTGTGTTAATCCTTTGTAAATCGTAATTTTCTGAGTATCGGAATATTTTAATTTTTTCTGAGTAATCAACGACGCTGTAAGAAACTGTTAACTTCATTTCGTAGAACATGTTATGAGGAAATATCATTTTCGTTATCCTTCACCTGATATTACGTAACGGGGATCGGGAGTTATGATTAAGAAGAGTTGATTGGTTTCTTATTGAGCTTCTTGGGCTCATGAGTCCCTGGAATGTGCCATGAGTCATTTCCATAAGAAATACATGTAAATCAAATTTTTAATGCCTGCAGACGTATTTGTATTTGCACATTAAAATTAGTGGAAATGGTCACATTAAGTTAAGCCATATATCATTCGAAAGGAAAAGAATTGCACCTTCTTAATGCTGCAGATCCATTTCGTTTTATACCTGATTTACTCTGAATTTAGAAATAAACATCCAAAAAAGGTTCAAGTTTAGCGTGTTTCGCTTACCTTTCCCTTGACGACCCTCAATATTGTTTATGCCGTTTGAAATATTTTCCCATCACACTAAGATATAAATGGCATGTTCCAAGGAGATGTATTACTGCCACGAATCCCTATTATTCCGACAGATGTGCCAAATGAATACATACGGGTTCAATTTCTAATTAGATTGGCAATCGCAATGACAATAAATAAGACCAAAGTATCTCTGTTCGTGGCTTAAATATGGGAAAACCGTGTTTTTTACAACGAAACAATTTTACGTGACATCTTTTATCGCGTGAGTAAACCATCCAGTTTTGTTTCTGTTGACACTTATCGATATAAATTAGGAGAAAATGACACTTATCGATATAATTTCATATCGACATATCTTGAAAAGGGGATGTACTTCTGCAAAATATTTTATATGTATGAATCGTAAGTTACCTTCTAGCATACCGCTAAAAGTCTTATCCCAGCAACTATAGTAAAAGGTCTGCAAAAGGAATCTCTACAGTACACAATTTTATCGAACATAACGTCAACTATAACGACTGCATTAGTTTATTGAAACTTTTATCTTGTTTTGTACCTTTCTTTATCTACCGGTAAGAGTTTAAGTCCCTTTCATAATTAAATAAAAAAATATGTAAGCGACAAATCGAATTCCAGCATTTTAGATTCGATTTTTCTTGTTGGAAAACGGGTAGAGCGGAATGTTCATCATTGCTAAATGTGACCTCTATGGTAAGGATCATGTCCTTATATTTTTATTAATCTCGCAAAAGAGGAAACTTGTATAAAACGATATCGATATATCCCCATTTACTTAACATTGAAAATATATTTCGCCATAAAGTTAAAACTATGGTTTTCCACGGAGACCAAAAGATAACAGAAATCTTATATCACCAATCACGTACTATCCTAAAAATTTCAGAAATCTACATTCTATAACAAAGGAGAAAATGAGGCATATCGATATTATTTCATTTCGATATATCTTCATTATGAATCATTACTCATCAAAATATGTTACATGTACGTATAGTACGTTGCCGTCTAAGAAAATAATTAAAAATTTTATCCCCGTAACTATGTAAACAAGTCTGAAAAAGACATATATCGAATGCACCCTTGGATCGATTATAACTTCGCTTCTAATTATTCGATCCGCCTGATTTAACATTTGCCAGATTGAGCACGTCAACTTCGGTATTGCATTTGAATTACGATTTCATATCTTGAATAACAAAATAGTTATTAGCGAAGAAAGCGTATCCAAGGAGATTGGTATCGATATAACTCACACATTAATTTATCGAGAGAATTGGTTATCATTGCAAAAGTTGTCCTTTTTGATAATAGTATTACCCTGAAAATTTCATTCATCTAACTTGAACGGTTGCCAAGTTATTCAAGATCGTGTGCTTGTGAGGAAACTTGTATAAAACGATTTAGATTTATCCCCATTTACTTTACATTGAAAATATATTTCGGCATAAAGTTGAAACTATGGTTGCCATGGAGACCAAAATATAACAGAAATCTTATATCACCAATCACGTACTATCCTAAAAATGTCGGACATCTACGGTCAATAACAAAGGAGAAAATTAGACCTATCGAAATTATTTCATTTCGATATATCTTCCAAAGGAATCATTACTCAACAAAATATTTTACATGTACGTATAGTACGTGGCTGTCTTAGAATATAATTATAATTTTTATCCCCGTAACTATGTAAACAAGTCTGAAAAAGACATATATCGAATGCACCCTATGATCGATTATAACTTCGCTTCTAATAATTCGATCCGCCTGAATTAACTTTTGGCAGATTAAGCACGTCAACTTTATTATTATATTTGAATTTCGTATTCATACCTTGAATAACAAAATAGTTATTAGCGAAGAAAGCGTAACTAAGGAGATTGGTATCGATATAACTCACACATGAATCGATCGAGAGGATTGGTTATCATGTCAAAAGTTGCCCTTTTTGATAATAGTATAACCCTGAAAATTTCATTCCTCTAACTTGAACGGTTGCCAAGTTATTCAAGATCGTGTGCTTCACAAAAAAATGGCGACAATGATTTTCTCACGTGCAGGATATTTTTCGGAATTTTATTATGAATTAACCAAGAGGGTTATCGGAAAAACAGGGTAGGGCGTGAGGGTACGGAGTACCCTCTAAGGGTTTTCACGGAGATTCCAAATTTTCATATGCCGAAGTCTCAAAGCCGAAATCCGAAATTTAATATTCGTCTCCTCGACAATGGAAAATCGAAAATCGTTTATTCCTCGGAATTCTTTCGACTTGTGAATATTCCAAGATAGCCAAAAAATCAAGCAAAAAATCTAGTATCTTGCGTTTCAAGGAATTTGTCCTACGATTATTGCAAGTTGGTCAAAAAAAATTCCAAAGTTAGTCCCGTAAGAAAAGCATTGGAATTTTTAAAAAAATGATAAAAAATAGTAAATATTAATACACCGTTATGACAACCGTACCAAAAAATCAATCAAAAAATCTAGTTTATGTCTATTGAATATCATGTTCCTACGACGTTTAAAAATACGAAATAAAACCGAAAAAGTTTTAGTCCCATAAGGCTCCCATGTTAATTCAAGTCGATATATCTCGAAAACTAATCGACTTTTTCGAGTTTTCAGATTTTTCCTCCCGATGAATTTTTTTTTACTTTTACGTCCAATAAGTCAAATGTCCACACCTATCACAGTTTTGGCTGTGAATTTGTATCCATGAGTAGATGAGTCAGTCACACATCCGGCTGTATATATAAGGGATTAACTGCAAAAAGTTTCTTTCTTTTTATTTCAAAGAAAAAGAAAAGAATTATCATTTCAATGTAAGGATAGTAATTAACACTTTTTCCAAGCTAATTTAGCCATTTACGTATTCATACGCGAAAGAAGTTTTAATAATTACATAACAGAAACACTACAAGTAACACGGCAAGTTGCCCGCTGAGGCTTCCGAGTAAAGGTTTTTTCGCGATTCTTCTACCACAATACGCCTAATTACAGTTATTTGATATTACAAAAAATGGGAAATAATAACTTCGTCTTTTGGTGATACCTGTTGTGTATTCCCTCAGTACAACCAAAAATTCGGAGCAAAAAAATCCTTTTTGTCGAATTCTGAAATTAAGTATAAATTAGTAACATGCATTACTGCTTCTCTAAATTGGACACCTTCATTGAGTGATTCTTTCTTTGATGCATGAAATAAGTGCGTTTTTAAGCAACCGATGCCATTTTAAGAATCGAAAGGATCGCATCAGAAATTATAGAATATCGATCAGAAAAAGTACACGCTATCGAACCATCACCAATAAAATCCTAACCCGAGGGATTCGTAAGCAGTTTCCATGAATTCGGACAAGAGGGCGTGGCATTTGGTTTCACCCTAATCGGTCGGACAATAATCTTGGTCGAACTGTAATGGAGATTCACGACCATAGGAGGCGAGGAACGTAGCTACAGCGCGTTTTAACTGGTATAGCAGCATCGAAGCGCACACCACTTAGTTAGCTGGCCGTCCGGACGGGGGAAGGGCAGGGAAGAGTTAATGCCGTCTCCCTTGCAATAAGTCACATTTAGCACGATGGACGCGCACTGAGACTGTTTTAAGTGCCCCTGGCGCCATCCTCCTCGAGTGAACGAGTCGGGAGAGAGCCGGTTGGTGGGTGAGAATAATCTGCTCCGCTTAACTCATACCTTACGGCTCTCCCCATTACCCGTGCTTTACTTAAAAAAAACTACTAGGGTGTAAGAAGGAGTGAGTGGGTCTCTCTTCGCTTGAGCTATAGGAAGAGCACTACTGGGAACTAGCAGAGTGTCATCCAGCAAACAATCCCCCATGGGTGCGACTTCCCCAGGGCCAATAATTAACGACGGTAATCCTCGCTAATCCCTTTCCACATTCCACGGCAAACTCTCTAATAGTGAAATCCTTTCTAAGAGATTATTATGGCAAATGAAAAGAGGAAAAATGTGGCGGATATTAATTTTCATGCACTTCAATTGCCCTAAACTTAACTCACAACATTTCTGAGGCTAGAGAAGTAAACATAATGCCGTTAAAATAGTTTCATTGACCTTAAAAATCACGAAGTTGGTGACCTTTTCATTAATTACACTTCCACATTCATAGTCACACCCTCTTGCGTTAAATCCTTCTATGGGTATTTTGGTATAGAAAAACTGCACAAAAAAGGTGACTTCGCTGAATCCAGGTAAGTCATTAACAGATATTTTCTAATTCACGCACCCCACTGCAGCTTCAGTCCACCATCTAGTCATTTTCAACGAAATAGCGTACCTTAATTTCAATTAAAGCATTCAATGCCAAGCAATAACGAATGTTGTCACTAAAAATTTCAACGCCATCTCAAACCTTGATCGTTGCACTACGACGCACCCTTAGCTGAAATTGGCCCAAACGGGAAGTATATTCCAGTCATAATTCGATTTTTTCCCAAACACAAGAATCGCTAAATGATGATATATAAAACGTGAATTCCTATAAATGCGAAAGCCTAATCACCCCTTAAGTTTCACGGTGAGGAGTCGACGATTTATTTTTACGTGACTGTTTAGCTGCGACAAGCCTCACTTTAAGGTTTGTTCAAAAATGGCATTAATATTCTAGTTGTCATCTCCATTTTTCTTTCACGCACACAAAAGGCATCAAAAAATTCAAAACGAACCCTTACTTAACCTGTTAAAAAATGAAATATTTCTATTACAATATCCGATTAATACAGAACGCTTAACGGACGCTTAACTATTGCACCAAGTACAGGAGCGAATTTTTCAATTACACTGTAATAAATTTATATCGCCCATCCAAGAAACATTCTTATCTGACGGCCTCTCCAAAACTTGATAACAGCATTTCAAGATTCAATTCCTGCAACATTATCACCTTATACGAACGATTTCTGCGATTAATTGAAAACGAGATAGTGGAAGATATTATACGATATACGATGATAACGAGATAGTCTTTCAACCGAAGAAATTACACCCCTAACAATGTCATTAAATACAACGACTCAAGAGAACTCGAGACCACTTGCTGAGATTGCATAAGGAGCAACCGTAAAAGCTACCTCACGTGCGCAAGATCGCTTCAGAGCGACGACGCGAAAAAAACCTCTCAACTTCCTTAAGAGAAGACGCAAAGATCGTTTTTAAAATTGTTCCTTTTTTTATAAAATATTCTCAGGTATGAGTGGACTCGCCACGTTCTTAAGGGGAATAGTTCTGAATATTCAAGAGTCGGAGGGAAGGTTACGTTACAAGTGCACGCTTCAGAGAAGCTCTAAATACTTGAGCGGAGACGAGAAGGGGGCTAGCAGCAAAAAACAAGTGAGGGAGAACATAACTGCTGGTGCTCTTGCAGCCAATGTTTTTCTTTTTCTTTATTATTATAATTATTTTTTTCCGCTCTTCTTCATTAACATGTCGCCGTGAAAAACTTAATTGCGGATGTAGGTGCGGAGGAGGGGTGAAAAAAAAGAACGTGTGAAGAGACTACCCAACGGAGAGGAGGAAGTGACGAAGCGGAGTGGTGTTCCTCAAGGGTCGCGTCCGAGACCCGTAACGGTGGCGAGGAGCAGATAGATGTTACGGGGGAGGACTACCGGGGCAGGGGCACGCGCCTGATGTAGTCCAAGGGGCCATGAGGGGTATATCACGAAGAAGAATTAATTAAGGGAAGAAAAAGGAGGCGCTTGAGCGCATAGCGATAACTTCCGAGTTTATAAGACAATTTACACCTTCAGCCTTCATTTCGAGAAAGATTTCTTGTTGATAGTCGAGGCTGATTAAATACGGTATTTTAAATTATGAAGATTTCTTAACATATATGATGAATAAGATATTGATTTAATGTTTGTTCTTATTATGAAGATGGATCACTAATAAAATGAACCAATCATCTTTCCGAAGAATTGCATATGTATTGGCGCACCTTAACAGCTTTATCATTTTAACATACGAGCAAATATTGCTTAAAATATTCGTGGAATATGTCGAACTTGACAATTATTAAAAATTCCAATGATTATAATTTCAGAATCGGTACTGTGTTCAAATGGCTATATATGTTTTTGAGTAAATATGTTTTAAAATTCAAAATCCCTGGCCTTGCAAACACAAATATTCAAAACGTCGACAAAATGATTAGTTAATGTTATCGCGTAGCAATTTCCAAAATGAAAAAATCGAGTTATAAATGTAAACAAATTTTTTAGTAGTACGACGCGCTTTAAACTATTACGGCATTCTCAAATTAATATTATTTATGCTCCAAGCAATTTATTTTTCATAACCATTACATGTAATACTCATATTAATCAGACGATAATGACCTGATGATTGCGATAAAAAAGATATCAAGTAGAAAAGCACAATATTTTACCTAGTTCTGAGTTCAACTATACTAACTCTTCTTGCATGGAATATTTTCAGTAAACCTGTCGTGTAACTCAAAATATTGAATTAACCTGACACCCTGACCTATGAGCATAAAATCGAACGAATAAAACGGTGAAATAAAACAAATATCCTTCATAATTTACGAGAACAGCATGCACAGCAGACAGGGTTTCCACTCTAACTACATTATAAAATTCACGATTTTTTCCCGGTTTTCAGGGTATAAACGTCATCAAATTCACGGTCACGATAAGGCATTTTAGACAGAAATATTGATCACGTAACAATCATCGGCCGCACGTTAACAAAAAATGTAACCAACGCAACAGATGCCTTGAATGCAAACGCAGCAATGAAAGTGCTATCTATTATGACGTCACCTATAGTTAGCAACATTCAGGTCCGGCTAAAGGGCGTGAATGGGAAAATGGAGAGAGCAGGGTGGCAGGGAATTGAAGAAGTGCCTGATTTTTTTCCAGGGTTAATGTCTTCCAATCGCAGGCTTAAGGTCAATGTGCTGTCATTGCACACGGACCAATTAAAAATTGCGCTTCGAATACACGAGTGCAGAAAAATGCGTGGACAGTATCTGCACGTGACTCGGCCTTGAAACATGATCGAAACATCGATTTTTCTTTTGATCTGTCTATCGTAGTTTTACAATCAAGTTTGAGAGATTTCTAACGTTTTATGACGAAATTCACGGCTATTTCCAGTTTTTTTCACGGTAGACGAAATTCACGGCTTATTCACGGTTTTAAGGTTTCCACGTTAGAGTGGGAACCCTGAGCAGATTTAGCGTGCGAAGAGGTGCAAAAAATTATGCATCCCCTACATTACGCCTGTCCTACCTTCATGCTAATGTTTCTCTGAAGATCAGGTAATTACCCGTTTTAAATATTCTTCCAATATCATTTATAGTACCGAATAGAACGAAACCTATTACGAAAAAGTACAGAAACTAAAATATATTCCGAAAAACCGAGAAATTCCAAATTTTATTTCTGTTTAAACGTGGCGTAAATGCTTGGTTTGGTTGACACTAAAAATCTAAATAAATCAATGATCAAGTATTCATAAATAGTTCCTCTCTCCAGCTCCCTACATATGATACCAGGTAACCTAGATTCTCCCCAACGATTCAGGATTCATCAGCTTTCTAACAACCTTCCCTACAACGAATGCTTCATTATTTTGTTAAGTATCACACAATTACCCCCCAAAATGAATGAAGGAGTTGATAGGATTGGTGTCATTTTTCAAAAATACGGGATATCCCATTATGATAAACATACATCGGCCAGTGGTTGAATTATTCCTCAATATGGGAATTATAGAGAAAACGAAACATCACTGCTAATATAATTAGGAAAAGTTAAAACCTGTATTAACATCATATTCTGGACAGTTTATTTTCCCTATTTCGACTGGGTTTTCAGGGTGCGGTGATACAAGCACATTAGCAACCCTATTTCAAAAATACAGATATTAGCCTGATTATTAAAAACTTCTTTGTGAAATCATGTGATGCATGAGGAAGCAATATGCTTTAATATCAAAATGAAATTAAAAACGGTATAAATTGAAATGGCTTATGCACATATTACAGCAACTAAAACTTGTGCGCACCCCACCACCAACTTACCGGTTTCATAAGTACAAATGCTCAAACATCGCAAGGTTGATAAGTATCACAGAACTACCTCCCAAAATGAATGAAGGAGCTGAGAGGATTGGTGTTAATTAAAAAAAAAATAGGGGGTATCTTATTATAATGATAAACATGCATCGGGCAGGGGTAGAATTATTCCTCAATACGGGAATTATAAATAAAACGAAAAATCACTGCTTTATGCAAAATTGAAAGGCATCGAATTTCTTTCACCCGCATCGCATCATAATTTGGTTTTTGTATCTCAACGGATTAAAGCTTGAATGCATAAACAGTAAAAACCATCGAGGCTCAACGACGAGGAGTCAATAAGAACATGGGACTCAGGTTTCAAGATGCTTCTTCCATATATATTAGTCATCCAGACTAGTTGAATAGGATATGCAATCCTACACACGAAAGCCTTAAATCTCCTAACGGCAACGAAGCAAAGTCACGGATTACGGAAAATATTCCTCAGTCATTCCATTCAATATGCCGAACGTAATATTAATTCACTAAGAGGTGATGTGATTCGAAAGCACTATCGTATTCTAAACGAAATAGAGCGAAGACGACCACCATCAATTTGTAATTTACGTTTTTCGCGAACTCATATAATCCAAATGCACAATATGCCATGCTGAAAAAGCCAGAATCTTAGGCATACAAATTTATCTACCACCCCATCCCATTACTATAAATAAGTACAAGTTAATGGAATCACAATTTATTCGCAAGACTGAGTGCAATTTCATTAACGTCATTCATTAGACGTTTAATTAAGGACGCGGTGGACTGCGACGGTAAAAACGATTTAATTACCCGCCTATATAAGGAAAGCAGTTTTTTTTATCTCGCTTACCTTCCATTAATTAACGTAGGAATGAGGCTGAAATTGAAGAAAATTTCAAATTCGTATGTGCGGCACCCAAAACCAGTCGCACGACCGTTAGGTCACGTAAAAAAATAAAAGTGTAACGCTGTCCATTCAAACGAAGTTTTCGCGTCCACGTCTACCGCAGCGTCACTAAGTAAAATAGCGCGCGAGCAACGTGAGGCTATTTTTGGCAAATTTTTAGCAAGTATCCACCGCGGGAACGGCGAAGTCTTCCGACGAATACATGAACGGTCATTTCGAAGGAAAATTAAGAGTGCGGGTGAAACGAAATTCGAGGGAAAATCCGGGAGAGGATAAGGAATGCAAAAATACCTGCTTGCTCTCGGTGAGCAGGTTCAATTTGCTTCATCCTTATCGTGAGACTTGACGCAAGGAATTCACTTCCTCTTCAATTTAAGTGAGAGCAAAAAGAACAAAATTAAGGAGTTCATCAACGTTTAGAAATGCTTTCGAGACATTAGACCTACGCGATTTACTTCTTTCACTTCAGCAACGTGAGTAGTATTTTTGGAAAGCAAATAATTATAATTACGGTAAAAATTAAGGTAAAATTTATATGATTACGAACAAAGTGAAACATGCTTAGTTAAAAGTTCGAGCGCAGAAAAAAATATGCAACAATTCTGAAATTCCGGAAGACTTCGCCAAAAATCATTGCAAGACTCAGCAGCACAATTTCAGCTCAAAGGCTAATAGGCGACGAATTTCGTACAGGACGAACAGTCGAGTACCAAAGCCAGATTAATTTATTTAAATTTTCCATCCTAGTTTAACTCCTAATTTGCTGTTCCTTTAGTATTCGAAGTCAATTAATCACAGTAAAACGAAAGTTCAGTAGATTAAAAGAAATTGTAACTCTAGACGACGCTCAGGAAGTTATATCGCAAAAAAATTCTTCAATATTAACAACACACCATACTTAACAATACGAAAACGTTAAATTGACGTCCATTCAACAATTTACCCAAAAACATCAATTATCTAATCTAACTTCTCTGAAAATTCAAATCAGTTATCATGCGATACGGCACCGCATGGAAATAATCTCAACCTCTCAAGCCCAAATACAATTTTTCCAAACATGAGAACAGGTTTTGGTTTAGGCACCCAGAACGAACACAAGGTGCCACCAAGAGAAATAAAGTTGAGTGACACGAGAATTATACAAGAATAGGATGAGGTTCAACCATCCACAGGGCCCAAGCCGAAGAGAATGGAAAAAAGGCGGAAGAGATATCAAACTAAGATGGTTTTAAAACCAGAAGAATGGTTGCTTACACACTGAAAACTATGATAATTAAACATAACATAAAGAACTTATAGCGACAATGTAGTTCAGCTAAATAGCCGATAAAACTGTGGCACAGCTTCGCCAATCCCAACTTTACTTTCAAAACAATATTTTTTCAAACATGAGAACAGATTGAGAGTTTGGTAACCCAGGACGAACACAAGATGTCACCACCACGAGAAATAAAGTTTGCCGACACCAGAATTATACAAGCATAGGGAGAGGTTCAACAAACCACAGAGCCCAAGCCGAAAAGACAGGAAAAAAGAAAGAGGAGGGGTTACATGATGGAAACAGGGGGAAGAAAATATATTAGAATACAAACTACAGCGAAGGGAGGAGGGGTATATGAAGAAAAAAAACACCGCTTGGGTCATTTCCATTTGCGGCCTTTAATTGAGGGAGCACTGGCTCTGACGCGCTGGTAAAACGAATGCAGGTTCGTGGGGTGGGGAGGATAATGGGGGATGGCGGTGGAGAACTGGAACGGGCGGGGGATGAAGTGAGAGCGATAGAAGGGAACGGAGCGGCAGATGCAGCCACGGTTCAATTCGCGAGCACGAATTCATTAATTGCATTGCGTACTTTCCTCACCCTCCCTCCTAGATGCACCGCCACCACTACAGACCACAAAACCATGCAGAATTCACAGTCAAATGATTCGAGAGCGGAGAGGTTCAAAATTTCAAATTATTCTCGGGATCGATAATAGTCCGCAACAGGACTCAACGCGATTCAATGCCCGACCTATCCTCACGTAGTGAAGATGCCTTCTGACGGACATAAAACTATTTGAACTCGAGTTCGGAGCTCTATGCCAAATTAATCAACTACTGCTAAGCATAAAAACTGATGGCATTAAATGTTTCACGATGCGTATCACGAAACTACTATTTAAGCATTCAATTTTATTTCGGGATTTTTATAATAAATGCAACATAAGTTTTTCGAAGAAGATAAATGAGCAGAGTTTAAATTTAGTTTCCGCTATAATGCGGAATGGTATGGGCATCAAGTCACTAAGCATGGTAAAAAAATGTGAACCCAACGAACACAGCATTTCATGTTCCCACCCAACATTCACCATGGATTTATTTCACACATATGCCGGTCGGAGTAGCTTGTTTATCAGGGGAAATATAGTCTTGTAGAAAAGCCATAGCACCATATAAGCAAAGGAGAAACGTTAAACAAGAGAGCATAATAATACCCACACGTAGAAGTAAACCACAAGAGCTATTAAAGAGAATTTATTTCGCCGGTTATTGCCTTATCAAATGACTTTTCAACTGCTATCAGAGTACAAATTACTGTTTTAGGTAGCCAAGGAATTAAGGACAAGTGCATACCAATCTTCGCATTGCATATTAGTGAATAGCCCGAGTGCACGATGACACTTCATAAAATTATTACAGTTTCACCTGACATCGACCTGAAGACGCAAGTTGGAATACCGGAGAAACTGTCGTCACAATGAAAATCCACGCGGTGAAACCCAGAAACATGGAGATATCATTATTACAGTTACTGTCAATTCATTGTTTCCGAATAAGTTCGACAATGAAACGATTAAAAAGAATATTATTTTCCACACGCTGCAAGGCTGTTGTTAAAAAATTCTCCCCTTGAAGTTTTTTTTCGTTATTTAATATAATTGATTTGGGTAAAAGAGATCATATTTTTATATGACAGGTGCAACGAAGAGGCAATACCAACGAGTTCGATTAAGCCTCGAGATTCGAAGCTGTATAATAATAATAAATATAACGATCCGTTAAAACGACTCGCATGGTTTGGCCCTTTCGCTTTGCCCTCACCAAATTTAAGCTGAGAGAGACTTTTTTAGGAGGAGGTGCGGTGGCGAACGATATTTTTATCCACTAATTGAGTGCGCAAAACTTCTGAAGCTCGCATTCGCATCAACTGAAGCGCGGAATGGAAAATTTCCGAAAAAATCTAAGAGCCCATACCGGGAAAGGAAAATAAAGGGGGCAAGTTAGAAGGGAGGAGAAGACAGGTGGAAGGGGAACTGCGAGTGCGGGGGAAAGGCTGAGAAAAGATCGGAGAATACTTCTTCCCCCATCCTTAACTGTTAAGGAGATTCTGCCGCGAGACTCTACGCCATTCAAATCACAAACTTTTAGCATTTCAAGACGCACAATACCTCGGCGGAATGTATAACACTCGAAAATTTATATCATCGAGTGGCCTTCTTTATCTACTGGAAAGCATTATTGAATACTGCATTGATATGATATAAAAAGCGAAGAATACACGAATGCTTGTTTAGAGCTTATGTATCGACTCCCCGCGGAAACAAAAGTGAAAAAAGCTAGGAATATGGGTTCGCAAATTCCGTAGTGTATCTTGCATTCTTAAAGATAAAGATATTTATTTCACTGCCCCAAAATATTACAACGTATGCATACATTAACAGTGAAATTAGACACCCCTTAAGATAAGTCTTGATTAGGGGTTGCCATTACATACAAATAAGGCAATGCTCGGCAGTACATTTTATAATAACCTTTAAACAATAGTGGCTCTTCTATGAGTCCTTCATAGAAACATTTGTCCATGTGCATGTATACAATCTTGAAAACATACAAAATACGATTAGAATACAGTAATAGGAAAATTAACATGAAATGAAATTATAATGAATTTTGTAACAAAATAAGTTTAAGCAATTAAACGAACATGAATTCATGAAACAACAATGCCTACTATTTTTATATGACGACCAAGGACTCATTTTGGCCAACTATAAGTGATCCTAAAATGAAAAATGTATCACAACGGCTGCAAAGATCTTTCCTCATCTCATCTTACCCCAAGCCGGCTTTACAGCGGCAATGTTCTTGCACAAGTTATCTGCTTTATCTAAAACACTACCAATTTAAGCATCCCTCCTTTTTGCGAGACGTTCGGAGAAGCGAATTTTTGCTTATAAATAGTAAAAAATTGCCAGTAACTCCCGCAGTATTTACAATAAAGTTAAATTATTTTACAATTTCCTGAGAAAGTAACTCCCACAAAAAACTTAATCGTGCAATTCCAGAATCTGAAGACGCAAAAAGATTTAAGTTCATTGGCACCAAAGACAAGCTAAAAAAAGGGGTATCGTGAGAATATGCATGTTTTTTTACGGAAAATTAATGCAGCCATTCAATATAAATAAATTTCACAATCATAGTTGACATTTTTCCAAATTAAAATTCAAGTGATGGTACGCAGATGCGGAAAAATAAGGGAAAATATTTTTCGCGTACCTAACAAGTTTTCTACCTGCTTGAGAAGATTGCATGTCGATTTTATTTGAGTGATGCATATGTTCTGACTTTAAGTGCAGCATTTTTCGGTTAATACCTCAACACGTAAGAAAAATGATCGTGCCAATAATTAATTTACATCATATTTATTGTGTTATGGCTCACGCCATACGACTTTTGCCAACACAAATGGAAAGAAAAAAATATCAGACTTTTGAAGCGTATTTTCCACAAAATATGCGTATTGACCAATATGTTCAACAGTCAATACAATACAACTAGAAGCGTATGTCATAAAATTTCCAAAAATATATTTACTCCGTTTCACCGTGGGGTTTCCGATAAACCCTCAATATAGTAATATATTTCAAATTAGAATAATTCAATGTGTTTCCGAATTTACCATGATATTAGTCTCGCCACTTCATATTTTCCAAAAAACAGCAACGTAAATTTTCACACTGCCAAGTAAAAATTGGTGGCTGAGAATTTCATTAAGAAAGAATGTCCCCTTAGGCCAGCTTCCATATCCCTTATACCTACTCCGAAAATAACCCAAGTTGTACCTTATCGGGTAAGTTTCAGTACACATGAGCAAAACGTACAGTGGCGCTAAAATTCTGTCATCACGATGTTTTATTTTAATCTCCAATTTTTTTATTTCACTCACAGGCCCATATTCTTTGCATTCAAAAGTAAAAACCAATCCACTATCAAAACCGAAAGCAAAGGTGAACTAGTTTTGATGCATCTGCAATATTGTTAGGTGAAGTCAAAACACAGCATACGACCCCTACAACTTGATTGAAAAAGGCGGTAGATAAATTTACGGAAGAATGCTCATTAATGAATCTCTTAAATTTAGGGATGAAAGAGGGAGGGAGAGAGAAACGCCGTCATATACGTTTACGACACTGGCACACGCAAGGCCAAGCAACTCTCCCCATCCTGTATTCCATTCTGCATGGAAATACACAAATAAGGGGATTCACTTCCCGGGATATACGGCTACACCATAAGACGGGGAAAGAGGGAGGAGTAGGTACCACAGAAAATGACCCAACAATCAACTAAACTTGGATATTACGCAGCCCGACAGCCAATCAAGCCTCGAAACCTTCTACCTTACTTCCGTAGATCACGTGCGCAGGCGATAGGGGGTAGAGGATTAAAAAAGAAACGACCAACCATCAGTGAAAATAATATACAAGAGCGCTGAAGGTGGCTGAAGAGTATCGAAAATATGGTGTCAATATTAAAACGCCAACTGATGCATTGTTGCGGAAAATGGAAAAAATGAGCTAATTGCATACTTTTAAATACTATATACGAACAACATTCCGTTATTTGTCATTACTCGCGAGTTTGAAATTCAATTGAATAAAATGCAAGAAATAAGTTGAAATTGTTTAAGTCAGCAGATTATATCTGCCACGCGATATTGGAATAAGACATTTAAGTATTGTTCGCAAGCATAAACGCCGAAAATCCCTCTTTTTTATATTTTTCTGCAGGGAGTATCCACAAATAGTACACCAACATCCGATCATAAAATACAGTACGCTTAACTTAGGTACTTGCGAGGGATGATGAGGGGAGATAACATTTGGAAGCCTCCTAAATACGGGTGGAGGTCTCGGCCGTAATACGGAAACGTTTGAGGTTCGACCGCATTTCGCGATAGTACGAAAGGCCTCCAATAATAACCCTCATGTTACGCCAATTTGAGTAGGAAGTGTTTGAAAAGTAAATTGACACTCACTGGGCAGAATATCCGAGATACCACTATATACTTAAATGAAAATCACACAGATGACCAAGTGTGAAGATCACTAAGGCTAAGGTGTGATATTGTAGGGAGATTATGGGCGGAACATTGTGGCTTACTGTATACCCTCACTTATACCCTCATTAAGTAGGGTCGTGGAACACACTGAATGTATTAGGTTAATACATTGAAGCTATACTTGTGATATTAGGGAACCCTAGAGGGTTTTCTAATATCATAAGTTGTAGGCTGTGAGGCAGATGGTCGACCATTACGCGTGGCGCCATCCAGTCTTCTAAGTTCACGTCTCCCTGGTGAGTCATACCTAACATCCGATCTCACTGCATAAATTACCACTCATAGAAGAGAGAGACAAAGTTTAAAAATTCTATATTCTTATTTCACTGAACGGCGAAAACAGTAAAATTAACAAAAAAAGTAAAATTACCCTCGCGCTAGGCGAAAGTAACATGCAGTGGGACACGTCGTTGCGAACTTATTAATGACCCGAATTCGTCGCAGAGCTGAATCCAAAAGGAACCTAAAAACATACACAGAAAGTCAACGCCGGACAGAATCACAAGAGAGAGCTCCCAAATGATCAAAACTGAGGGCGTCCAAAATATTGTTGCTGAATAGAAAATATCGCTAAATCGTAAAATAAGCAAAAAGATGAGCGGAAAACCTCATTATTTTTGCATTAGGTAACTCATGACGGCGGAATTTTTCCAATCTCGCCGCAAGTAAAGCTAATTGTCCACCGGAAAAGCCTTAGAGTCTAGAGTCGAGAGTCTAGTCATAAATGGAAATGGGTGTGAGAACTCTCGATAGTCTCGAAGACTAAACGTGTTGCCAGTGGACACACATTGAGTCGTCACTCTACCCCAGTGGTTAAGATCTCAACCTCAAGTTGAGTTTGAATTAGATTTCGCATTTCAAAAACTCACCACAGCCCAAATATTTTGAGATAGATTGTGGTATACTTTACGAAATAATGCATTTTCTTAAACTAATGTCATTCATGGCTTCCTATTCATAAAAATTAGCATTACTTGAGTACAATACCATACGTGGAAGTAATTTTACAAGCGATATTTCATTTTAAAAACTTGAGGTGATGGCGGAGGACATCTAGAAACAGGGAGACTCAATATCAGTTGGGAATAGAGCGAGGCCTCCTAATGCCAACGAGGCAATCGAATCGACTTCGAACCGGGATCTTGAATAATGTTCTGGAATACGGCCCAAAGTCTCAGAATTTCAAACAATTTCGTTTTCTGAGACTGGACCTAGGTCTCAGAATACTAATAGCGGCATCAATTTCAGTAATATTCCTTCGGTGGACACAATTTTGAGATAAATCTCCGAGACCCTAGTCTATCGATATCTAGGAGGTCTCTCGGAGGCTGATCTGATTAGTATTCAATGGCCACTTTCCTGAGATGAGTCTCGACATTTGGCCACCATCGAGAGCGTAGCTTGGGAAAACACTTCAAGAATATTTTGATGAAGTTCGATGTAATAACGTCGCCAACGAATTGCACCCTGCTGGCGGCCCATGACGGGGATAGGGGCAGACAACTCGTTTCACGGGCCAATGCCCCTGTAACCCTCAGACGCATCCCGAAACCTTAGACATAAGAATGGGGGAAGCGCAACCCCGTCTCTCCCATTCTTGCGTCAGCTACTCCAATCTTGGAACACCCTCCATATAGCGACGCCACCCAAGATTTCATTCTCCAACTATTTAGGGCGCTGGGAACCATCAAAAAACTTTTACAGCCATCTTCGCCCCGTTTTCGACTGACACGTCTCCTACATTCTACCTATTCCTCCGCGCTCTGCTGAAAGACCGAGTACAAGGAATCTGAACTGAAACTAGTACTAGAACTGAAATAGCAGCTTATAGTCCTTTCAAAACGGCAACTCAGAGGTTGCATTAGATATATGTATCCAAATCTCATCACTTTTCTTAGAGCGATGCTTAGATTGATCGCTTGAGCAATTAAGATCAGTTAGCATTCACAGCGAAATGGAGAATATCGCATTCGAACCGCACTACATTTCCAAGTCAGACAAAAACCATCAAACAAGAGAAATGTTCGCCTGACTGAAGGAAAAGGATTAAGCTATGGAAGGAGAGGATTATTTTAGAAAAATAGGACTTGAATACTCTTCTTGCACATTTTCGTAGTTCGTTGCATTCCTTGAACATACGCCTTTGACATGAAGGATTTCATTTTCTTTATTGGTGTGAACAGTGATATATTCACATTGTTATGAATTGAAAGAGCATAACAAAGTAATAAAAAGACTTGGAGCAGATGCAAACACATGGGTAAATTTTGAAAACACTGCGGATTGAAGCAACGCAATTCTTTCGTCATGGCAATAAAAGAATTAAAAAACCTAAAAAACCAAACGACAAGACAACACCGCACCAAACAGTTCGCTTCCACTGTACAACATCTTATAAAGGGTGTGAGAAATCATATTCATTCGAAAGATTCCAACTGTCCATAATTGCAGCTAAGTCCACTTCCCGCACTTATAAGATGGGCGAGGTTTTCGCCCCTTGTAAAACTAACACCGTTCCTCTCCTCGTAAAGGTATTAGCGGCTGATTTATTTCCCGGAGACGAAAATAGTTTGGGGAGTTTATTTAGGGCCCGCTCCGCCTCGGGGTACAAAATGCAACCCCTCCCTACTCACTCCCTGCCTGGGACCCCCTCTTCTCGCCAATGGTCCCGTATACACCTACTGTCGCCTAGGGATCCACACGGAACGCACCCTTATTCCAGCACACACAATCCACGCCCATCCATCTAGCGAGCTCCCTCCTCTACCCCGAAAACGAGAAGAGGCACGATGTTTGGTGGTGTATCCCTCGCAACACGGACAACGTACTTTTCAGGGCGAACGGTCTGAGCCGTGGAAATCCCGGACTAAATTTTCGACACAAATCTCTTTCGTTCCCTCCCCCTTTCGTTCGAAATGAAAACGAGTATTAGCCTAAGTCGGATCAACGCATTAAGACGCCAAGACTTCCGGGCAATTACACACACTCCACGGGGGAGAGGGAGGGAAATATACTGGGAAATGGGGGAGGAACGACGAAAGCATTCACAATTTGATAGAAATTAAGGGAAACTGAAGATATATCCTCGGAGAGGAACAGGATAAAAGAGCTACACATGTTAATGGCTCCACGGGCTAGCACAAACCTACATAGCGTTATTTAGCCAGACGATAAGCGAATTAGGCCGGAAGCCGATAGAGACTCGGAGGCTGCGCGCTAGGTTAATATTGCTCGAACAATTGGGAATGGGTGTCTTTAAGAGCGATACGGTAAACGTCATCTAAGAGCCACACTATATTTCTACGTCCGACAGAAGCGGTAAATTAAGAGAGATATTTTGCCGAATGGATAGATACGAGGATTCTTTTTCCCACGAGCCATAAAAAACTTCAATAAATGCTAGTCGTATATTTGAGCATTTGCTTTTCATATGTAAACGGCTGGTGTCCTAACGACCCCTGCCACACGCCTTTTTAGGCGGCTTGCTAGGTAGTATGTAGGTGTACATTCCCGACACCGCAGTAGGGACCAAATTTACTCGTTGTTTTGTAGTTATATCAGTAATGATTCAGATTTAACTGGTATTTATTGTTACTCTTTCATGAAACTTTACTTTCTACCATCGCTTTTGTAAGAAAAAATAGAAACGTTAGCGCTTAATATTCAACTATGAAGGTTGCTTCAGCAAAGCATAGGTTTGCACCTTCACCTTCGATGCAACCCAGCTTTCTTATTATCTTATTGTAATAAATTCAGCATTTTGAATTGTCTTGTTGAACGTAATAAATTTACTTTAGTCTTTCTTGACAATATACATAAGTAAAGCCTTGCATTTCCAAAATTTATACGCGAAATAGTAACGAGGGAGGAATTTCGCAGAGAATGAAAGTATGATATCACTGGACCGGGGTTCAAACTTGGTTCTATTGATTTCCAATCACGTATTCAAGCAGTAACACTTCTAGTACACTCATGATTGGGATAAAAGTAATCACTCATTCATTAAATTAAGTCGGATTTTTATTTTGAAGCAGAATTATCATAGAATATGAAGACATAAGCACACGTCACAACACATTTAATACACTTCTCAGAGCTATTTTCAATTCAATACTCATTCTTTGCGTATTATTCAATGCGAAGATAATATAAGAGCTCTTAGTACGTCAACTGGGCGATTTAAGAGAAACTATTAAAATCACGCCTTTGAATTCCAAGTATTTTCTCCTGGAATAAAACCAACAACGAGTAACGCAGTTTTATGCCTTGTCATCACTTGGAAGTTTCTCGGCTTGAGATAAGTAATAGCCACGGATGCATTAGTCTCGCAATGGGTTCATTACTCTTTCTCGCACCATGGTTCACAGGCCGAGCGATCGAGCTTTTCCCGTCGGCGTTCCATACGACTAACTACCACTACAACTCCATTCATGGACTGGTATAGCCGCTCAGCCCTCATCTAAAATACGAATTACTGACACGGAATAGCTATAAATCAATCAAATGACGGCACATTAGTAGTAGAATGCATTCAATTCAAATCCCATTCCATCGAGACGGTCATCACAGCGCCATATAGCTTCCTGTATTGTATCAGGAGGCTCCGAGTCACATATAAATCACGCCTCCACATAAAAGATCGCCGCTTTCTTTCTATATAAAGCTACAAGCTGACGTGACGAACTTAGTACTGCCGAATAATCAATAAACAGTAAGTTACACCATTTAAAAATCAGGAGCGGCTGAACTGAATTTAATGATTTTTGGCTTAAAATAAGAAAAAATCGATAAAATTGCGAAAAAGTATTATACTGTCCTGTAAAAAAGACATTTTCTTTATTCAATCAGCATAAGGTAGACCGGGACAAGAATACGCGGAAAATTTTTAATTTAATTTTCTAATTTTTATGTTTTAACTTAGGAAATTTTAGACATTGCGGTATTATAAAGCAGTATTGTGGTTAATAACGTTAAAGTGAAATCGGAACAGAGTTCTCGATTCATAAATTGTGTAACTTACAAGATTTTCGACTTGATTTTACATATATAGATGAGCTCGCAAATGTAACAATAACACAGCTCTACAAAAAAAAATTTTTTTGTTGTTGCCGGAGATATTTCAACGAATACTGGGTATATTTGGTATGCTGAATCTGAATCTGAAAACGGATTTCCCCAATTGGCTCTAGTTTCTTAGATACAGGCTATCTCTGACATGTAGCGTTTAATCGTTAAATTATCAGTAAATCGGTTGTGATTCCTCAATTCTTTATGCCTATTCATTTTATATTTTGTAACTCCGTATGTACAAATGTAATATCTTATATGTTACACAATATAGAGGAGAAGGTGAGATTATGGGACGTGGTAGTAATTTGAGACACCCTCATGTGTCTCACAATTTCAAGGAGCGTCAGTTAGTCACACTGTTGCAGTGAAGGTGAGGGATAACACTGGTGAAAGTGAAGGAAGGAAAGGAAGGAAGTGCAACTTTAGCGCAGAACGGCTGTTGGGACCATTGAGATGGGGGGTGGAGGCAGGCGTGACAAGAGGTGGCTTTGCTCGACGGGCTTCGTCGGCTCAGAGACACGGACACTCGGACAGTCTTCAGCGCGGCGTCAGATGAGCGAGTGTGACCTATCCAGTGATGTGAACCACTATCGTAATACAGTCCACAAACCATTCTCAAGTTCGTGTTTTCATTTCTGTACGTAACCCACCCTTTGGACATTTCGTTGGAAAATACGAATTTCAAAAGCGAACAACGGCAGTCGAGAGAGGGACGAGCGTGTGAGAGGACGCAGTTTGTGTGATAGCCATTAAAAGTTTTCCTAGTGAAGAATTTCTCGTTCACAGTATCACTAAAAAGGTATGTCGCGATTAGTTACTACATTATATTCTTAATTTAATGTAATATATAGATAATATTGTTATAAATATTGTCTTATTAGTTCCACCTTACCTTATTTACAATATTTTTGCAAATATATTTTTTTAATTCTTTTCATAGATTAACATGAGTTCTTCGTGTAAAGGTTGTTTCAACTCTCTTGATGAGTTCTGCCATATCTGTGGAGAATACACTCTGCAATAACAACGGAAGAACATTACTGACTTTGTGAAACAGGCCTATCTTGCATATTTTGGTGTTAAACTGGGAGACCAAGATAAAGATTGGGCTCCTCATAAAGTTTGCATACGCTGTGTGGAGTCTTTACGACTGTAGACTAATGGGAAACGAAGGGGTTTAAACTTTGGAATGCCAATGGTGTGGCGAGAGCCAAAAAAATCACCATGATGATTGCAATTTATGCATGGTCAATGTAAAAGGTTTCAATCGCCACAAGAAGCATAAGTGGGAATATCCCGATTTGGAATCAGCAAGGCGACCAGTGCCACACAACGATGACATTCCTGTACCAGTCTTCACCACTCTGCCAAAACTACCCTCTTCAGATGACGATGATTTGCAGCACGTGAACACTAGTAGTAGTGAATGTGAATACGAAGGAAGCTCCACAAGACATCAGCTCTTCAGTCAGGAAGAGCTTAACGATTTGATAAGAGATCTCGGTCTTTCTAAACAGTCTTCTGAACTCTTGGCATTTAGACTTAATGAGAAGAATTGCCTGCAACCAGGAATTAAAATCACAGCTTACTGGACAAGAGAAGCAGATCTACTTCCATACTTCAGTCAACAAGATGAACTTGTTTACTGCAGTGACATTCCTGGTATACTACTGAAACTGGGACTAACAAAATATCAACCTCAAGACTGGAGGCTCTTTATCGATTGCTCAAGCAGAAGCTTAAAATGTGTGTTGTTGCATAATGGTAACCGCTATGCATCCATTCCAATTGGCCACTCAACAAAACTTCATGAGGAGAACGAAAATATCCAGATGATTCTCCAGAAACTTCGTTATAACCAACACCAATGGTCTATCTGTGTTGATTTGAAAATGGTTAACTTTTTGCTTGGACAGCAAAGTGGATACACAAAATTCCCCTGCTTTATCTGCGTGTGGGACAGCAGAGCAAAGCATGATCACTGGGAGAAAGTTTCATGGCCATCCAGAGACACCTTTACTGTAGGAACAGCTAATATCCTAAAAAAACCATTAGTTGATGGGGACAAAATCATTCTTCCACCACTTCATATCAAGCTTGGTCTAATGAAGCAATTTGTGAAAGCATTGGACAAAAATGGTGAATGATTCAAATATATATGCAAATCATTCCCTGGTCTCAGTAATGAAAAATTAAAAGCTGGTATATTTGATGGTCCCCAAATTCGGAAACTTATGCATGATTTGGAATTCATTAAAGTTATGAATTGCATTGAAGCATCTGCGTGGAGCAGTTTTGCATCTGTTGTCAAGAATTTCTTGGGTAACTACAAAGCACATAATTATGAGGAACTGGTGAAAAACATGCTCAGAAACTTCAAAACCTTGGGGGCAAATATGAGCATTAAGATTCACTACCTCCACAGCCAGTTTGATAGATTTCCGGACAATCTTGGTGACTACAGCGAGGATCAAGGTGAAAGATTCCATCAAGATTTTCAGGTGATGGAAGAACGATATCAAGGTAGATGGGACCAGCACATGATGGCAGACTACTGTTGGAACCTTCAGCATGACTGTCCTGATGTTCAACACAACAGAAAATCACACAGGCGGAGTTTTTCGAGATGCTAATTGCAATAATTTTCAAAGACTTTGTTTTTTCTTTCTTTTTCTATTACTTCTGAATGAACAATGGATCAACATTTTTGAGATTATTTTCATATGTTTTCTCATTTTCATTTGCTTGTGTGCACAATGTATCTCAATTAATATTTTGAAGTTTTTTGTTTTTTTTTTAATCTATATAGTATACGTTATAACAATAAATAGAGCCAATCTAGCAAAACAAATGACATATTCGAATTCAGGGCCATAAAGTTATCCTAAATTCATTGTAAATTAGTTGGCAACAAAATCACTGTTGACCAGTGTAATCAATGAAATAACATCGAATTATATGTTGGGAATCACAATGGATTAGTGCTAATTAAAATCATCGGAATCCAAAATGAATCACGGGTCAACAGTATTTTAAATTCTGTGGAAAATAACAATCTGTATTCATTTAATTGAAATGGAATTCCATTACGACATTGTGAACGTCATCTAGCCTGTGGCTTATAGTTAGTTTTATAGTAAGGTAAGTTGCTTCGAGAGATATTTATTTCCAAACGCGCCTCATATTATTTCCCTTCGTAACATACACATGTCATGTTTTCATAAATTGAATTGAAGGCAATATTATAATGCGTCTAACTTTAACAAGTTCAATTTTGGCTTTAGTAAAAGTAAAAAAAAAACTTGGTTGAGTAAAAGAAGTTGATTTTTTTTCAATTACAGTCTACGTGAATCTAAAATAAACGATTTGGAAATAATCCGTGCAATTAGTGAAAATTTAGAAACGTAGGGATTAAAATAAATACATTTGTAACTATGTTAACCCAACTACGCAAAAAGAAATCGAAGTCACAGAGGATTTAAAAGTACCAGGGAATAATTGTACCACTATGTTACAGCATTATTATAGAAACACACGTATTTATACATTAAGGAGATATGACCGAGACATAGTTATCTAAAAAATAAAAGCACGATGAAGGTCACCTAGATAATGGAAATGATTTACTCAAAATTAAGTAGGTAAGGATGGCGACCGACAACATAGGCGATTGACGGCATAAGGAATGCCAGGGAAGGAAGGGTTTAAAGAAACTAGGCATCAGAAAACGAAAGGTGATATGGGAAGCACGGCTTAAAATCCCATCCCAAGCATGGAGGACTGTACTTGATGTGCCCTCCACGAAATTATCACGCAGGTATTCACTGAAATTTTTCTGCCACCGACCGGATTTGAACGAGGGCCCACAAGATGGGAGGCAACCAATAGCCAACACACTGGCCTAACTAAAATAATCTTAAATCGGTATGAATGAATTAACTTAAAGAGGGAATTTGCACAGTGTTTCTATAATAATTCTGCCACAGTTATAAGTTGACGTTGGGATGAACCAACAACAACATATGGGTAAACTTCTCTTGGGATTCCCACCGGGTTATAAAATCCATTTCTGCTGACGGACATTTCGAACTCTGGCTTGGGGCTCATCCTCAGGGCTGAAGAATATCGTTTCGAGGAAATTGGCCTTCTTATCCATAAGAAACGACATTCAGCAGCCCTGAGGAAGAGCCCCGATTCGGAGCTCAAAAGACCGGCAGAAATGAATTTTCTAATGCGGTGGGAACCCCGGCAGAAAGGTTTCCCCACATTATTCGCCGGGAGAGAATGTTTTTCACAAACAACAACATGACGTTAATGCTAGAAGATTTTCACTGTTTCATGTTGCCACACTAGAACATCTTGGAAACGAATAAAAAGAGGAGAATATTCTTTCAGGCGCGGTAGTTACAAGACTTACCGCACAACAGAGAAGTGCCGACGAACAGCGGGCGGCACTAACACTTTCCCAATTGCATCCCCGTATAAGTCTTCTCACCATGAAACGCGCGCGCACGAGCTAAAACGCCGGCTTCACACAAAGGAAGGATTAATACGCTCTTCCTCTACAAAGGATCTCCCTCGCGTCATCAACATTTCCCGCTTTTCAACGTAAACAAAACTACATCTTGAGGTCTCACTCTCAGTCTCTCGACACAGACGTCGGGGGAGCCGTCGGCATAGCGATGATTGAAGGCCGACGGGAAAAAGGGCTACCGAGGAGAAAAAGAAGCCGAGCAAACATGTGTGGGAAACATTGCGGATGAAAGAGAGATAGAATGGGAGAGAGTGAGAAAGGACTAGATAGGTATTGTCTTCATAAATGTTATTTTTTGATGAGTGTCCGAAGATAAATTTATTATAACGTTTTTAGTCCAAAGAAATAAAAAGTTATATTTTATTTATGTCCATTTGTCAGTTCCTGAAACGTAAATGTAACAAAAAATCTTGTACGCTCTTCTTTATCCCGGCTATTATCTTTATTTCTTCACATAATGTTTTATCCACAAGACATATTTAATTATAAAAAAACACATTTAATTTGTACAAAAAATTAATATCTGGTGTGACTAGAATTCCATTAAATTTAAGGATGGTATCTTCCACACTGGTGTTTTAACCACTGAAGCTACCTAAAGCTCCTTCATTTTTGTTACTAAAGTTGCATATTTAAGAAATTTGGAGTAATAAATTAATTATTATTATATAGAGATCTTATTTAAAATGAAGCAATTTAACCAAGTCATGCCTCGAATTTTAATATAGAGATTGTTTAGAAGAGATGACTATCTCGATCCATGGACAACCGCACAACCCTTGGCAAAATATGATAATATTTTATACCCTTGCTTTACGATATTAATCCGTTTCTTCTAACTGATTGTTAGGAGAACCCCATCGTATTTTGAATTGCCATTAGATATCGTTTTAAAGAGCATTAGCACATGGAAAAGTTGCTAGGTCAAAAAAAATTTCGTTAACATGCAAGGCTGAAAATTGCATAACAAATGACGGCAAGAGGAAAAAATCGGCCGTTATCTTAAATTTTAAAAAGCGCGCGCAAAATCAGCTCAGATCGTATGCTGAATCCATCGCAAGTCGAATTGATAGTAATGCGGAGGTCTACTGTATTGATTATGCTGTCCGCCGAAACTGACACCACACAATTATTAGAAGTAACATTTTGAAACCCACAAACATCATTAATAAAGGTTAATACCCCGGATATATCGAAAAACTACAGTGCCAGCCTCCTTGGCAGATGTGTGGAGGAGAGCTGTTAGGGTAAAGCCGAACGAGAATACTAACAAAAATAAGGTGCGCTTGCGTTTTCTTAATCTATCCTATTAAATATATTATATTTAATTTATTTTGCTGATTTGTCATGTGATTCCCCGTAACAAATGCATTACGATTTTAGTAGCAGTTATCGTATCGCAGAGTGGATTTAAGCCATTAAATAAGTTGAATACAATTAATTGGTATTACCAACGCTGAAAATTAACCTGATGAAGGAAGATACTTGGATAGTCATCGATTTATCATTATTTGATTCCGAGTTCAACAATGCCCAGAGATGGATGGGATTCGGTATTACTTGGGCTGCGACGACTATGAGACTACGTTGGGGAGCTTGAAAAAATATTTAGAAATCCGTAGGCTCTGATAATCAATACATAAAAATTGTATGATCAAACCGAAAAGCCACTTCAACTAAATCACAAGAGAAAAAGAAACCCAGACAGGTACTCACGTTAAGACTGCCAAGTAACACGGGAAGAATCAAAAGAGAACTTACCTGAAAAAACAAAAGAATACTCAAAGTTAGTACTGAGTATAAGTATATTTTGGTATTCCATCCTTTTATGATTACCCTATAATATACATGAATATAGTATTTATAAACCATCCACTAGGCCAACTCACTCCCCTGCTTAAATTAGCAGTCCTTAAACATTACACCAATTTCCGCTAAAGCAATACTTTTCAAATTTCATCGTACAAAAATGACGGTGATGGAAAAGTTTTGGATGTATACTTGAGTTGAGATTAAAAAGACTCATTTAAAAATCATCACATGAAAAAAATTAGAAGCTAATTCATGAAGGAATTGCAAAGTAAACAGAAAGGAACAAAATTACTCCACACTCCAACTCGGAGATAATAAACTCTTCGTTTTAACGGAAGACGTACAAATTCCTAAAGAGACGGTCCTCACTTTTGGTTTCATATGGGGGGGAAATACATCATTCAGTGGTACCTGTCACAGGACTGATGACGGACGGAACTTTCGGAGGAGCGTGTGCTGTGGATGAGGACGAAATGGGGAAGAAGTGCCCCATAGATTTATTGCGTGAGGGGGCGGGATTTTATTTGGGTTCTTGCCTTAATGCATCAAGAATGCATCAGGCCAAGCAATACCACCGACAACGAGAAGGTCGTGAAAAAGCAGGATGATCCATAAAAACACCTCTTCTTTCGAGGGGTGCAATAAAAATTAGAGGTACGCCCGCATAAAACGTTAGCGCTATAAGTTTATAGGGACTCAATCTCACGCGACGCACAGAGGTTGAAGAAGAATACATTATTCAACCAATACCCCCCCCCCCCTCATCCAGCTGTTTTTATTGGCTCAACAAACGTGAATTAACGAATGTTCCAAAAATTTGTCATCCAGAGGTATTATTTAAATCGACTCAGGCAATATAATAGTCAGATGAAGCTAGGTATCACAATCTGACTTCCTCAATAGCACTGGGGGGTGGCATCTTTGATGAAAAATTCATTTGAGAAAAATAACAGTCATGATATACGATTATTTTAGAAAATAAAAGAGTTCACATACATTTTAAACACTGTCGAACATATTCAAAATTAACGAAGGGCAAAAAAATACGACGAAAACTTCACTTTTATCATAGCGCACATAGGATATTATAACTTTATCTGGAAGTCGCTGTTTGTTCCAAAGTCAAAGATCGGTCACGGCATTAGTAACGCATTCGCTTCATATCGAACATTGGACTCGGCCCTAGCACAAGGAATGAATTGCGCATGGGATGTCCCGAAAGAAATCTTCCAGACACACTCCTTTGGTCAACAGAATCCCGTCACTCCGTGCCTTCGCAAACATAATTTCCACTTTCATTTCCTTCATACCCAGGTTTTTGCACAAAGCCGTCACTATTCGACATGAAAAAATTATTCGAGAGCCAAAAATGTCCAATATCCATTGATGCCCCTTCGTCATAATCCAAAAGGTTCTCTAGGTTCGTAACCATAGTGCACCACTGAGTAAATTCGTTCGCCCCTGTACTAACAAAAAAATGAAATATCCTACTGCTAATACTTATTGACAGAGAGTTGAAGGTGATCAATATTCATGCGGCCACATGCAGTCTATAGGCCTTGTTATCGAGATAATATAAAGATATAATTAAAGGCTGATAAAAATTCAAGACTCAGAAAAAAAATTGTGACGATCAATAGGCTACTCAAACTAGCATTTTGATCTCCATAGTAAAAAACAATTTCTTTAGTGATGGTACCATTAGCGAAGAGTTTTGTTAGAGACACTATCTTAGGGTTACAAGGGGAGTCAAAAAGCCTACAAATTAAGTTTAAACCTTCAATCCAACCTAAATTACGCATCCCTGACCTGAGATACTTTATATAAAGATAATGGTAATCGAGAAGCGAAGAGGTGTTGCGACTATCTTTCTAAGTTTTACATTAAACATAATCGCTAGACAAGAGTTCAAATTACAAATTTTATCCGTAGGAATGTAAATGTGGTACCAAAAAGCGTCAAAGTCCACTTATAAGACGAAAAACCACAACTTGCTGGTTCACTAAGGTGTACCTACACTACAACTTAATACAACAATTATAAGTAGTCACACACTGTATTCAATCCACCCTAAGATTCGCACTGGCTTGACAAAAACAAGATTTATAAGGAAGCGAAAGGAATACGTATAAGAAGCACCATTCAGTATAGCACCTCTATAATCAAATTAATGTTCAATGCCATTACGATTCATGCCTATCAGCCGAGCGCTGCGAAAGGAACTTGGGATTTGCCGGACCTCCGGTTCCTCCGGCCTTCATTTAAATGGTTTACCTGTGCAGAACATTCTTACCACTAAAAGCAATTATGACGGATAAGCATCAGTTATCTTCACTAAAGAAACGGTGAAGCACTAGATACGAAAAAAAACATAGGTCTCAAAACGGCATTCGCGAAGGTTGAAAATGTAGTGAAAATTGCAAGAACCGAAAATGGGAAGGGAGAAATCATTCCCCAACACAAATTTCAAAAGGAAAACGCGAGCTAGCGTACTGGGAATAATAAAACACGGGAAACTCTCGATGGGCAAACATGCACCTAGGGGTCGAAATTGACCAGAGCTTCCAGTCAGGGAGACGAGAAAGGTTAGGCCCCAAGAGCCGAATTTACTCGCCGTGAGGATGGGAAGGGTAAACACGGGAGGCCCAATATGAGCCCCCCAGAAGGCAAATACGTCCGCTTCACGGGAAAACTTGAAGACTGGGGAATATTTGGCGAAGCGGGAGCTGAAGTTGAAGGAGAAAAGGTGAGATTGAGAAAGATGGGAAAGAGGGAGCAGAGATTGAGAAAAATGACGCTAGGGATATAGCCTGGAGACTCTGGAGAGGCAGAGTGAGGGTGGTATATGGGTATCTAGCATAAAAGCATTGGTAATGTTTCCAGCAAACATTATTTAAACAATAAGATGACCCAAGAATGTAAGAAAGATTTGAAATTTTTTATCCTTAAGCAGCTCTTAAATTCCACGAAATTTGGAGTTTTTTTTTAATAATATCGGTCGCGTTTGACGTAGGTACTGAACGACGATTGGCATTTCGAGATTGACTCACTCAATTAAATGGTGGACGGTGAATGTAATAACTAGAACGACTGACCATCAGTAGACGAAGGTAGCGTGTTAGAGACCATTGCTTCCCATAGATAGGTTTAAAAAACATGACATAAACTTCATTTTTCCTTAAGTTAACTAATCAATCAAAACTTAGAATCGTTAGCCATTAAGGCAATTGCTTCCTTAAGAAAGACCAAGTTTGAAAAATGGCATAAATTTACTTTAACTTAAATTAACAAATCAATAAAAACTTAGAATCGTTAGTCTTGGACAATTCTCTAAGTTACTGCCTAAACGCACCCAGAGTTACCCAAAGAAATAAGCGCCGAATATCCAGCCGCACCCTTTTACACACCCACAAGTGCTCGTTAAGTTTTTAAATTCCGTACATGAAAAATCATTAGCCTTGACCTAGATTCGATACTCCCGGATCCGAGGAAGGTGTTCCATCACTTGAACCAACAACAAATTATTTCCACCATCTAAGACAAAACTCCGCCTAAGAAGTAAATACCTTGGTAGTTCCAGTCGCAAAATAGCATGACGACGTGAGATCCTGGTTCGAATTCGGTAAAGTTAAAAGATATTTCATCATTAGAATTTTTGCGCCTAGAAAGTTGTCTGAAAAAAAAACTTAAAATTCAATAATTACTCATAATTTTACATGATATGCAGAGATAGGAATTCATTTGATTGTATTTTATTTCCAAACCACCGAATGCAGCTCATATCGGCCATTTGATACAGGGATATTCAACAAATTTAACAATTTCACGTCCACGAACAACCATGCACTGGATAGAGGAAATTTATCCAGGCGGGAGTCGAGCCCGCGACCCCTTTTTTGGCAGGCATGAATTAACCCCGCCGCCACCGAGGCCCGCGAATTCGTGTAAGAACTGCGTGAGGAATTAGAAAGAGAATAAAGGACGCAGGAGGAACGAAGAGGAAGACAAGCGGAGGATATCTGACCACGGTGAACATGGTGACAAACCAAAGGAGAAAGAATTAGGCTGGAGGAATGGCCGAAGGAGAATTCATAAGGAGCGACTAGATTCGAAAGGAAGAGATCAGATAGTAAGACGCTGACTCATCGAGGAGGAGGAGGAGGAGTGAAGGAATACGCGTCCCACCCGAGCAATGAATGAGAGGAGGACTCGATACCGCTTATATTTCATTCACAGGTAATCTGCCGGTCAAGATATGTTTCACGGACAACCCCTACCCTTGCCGGCCTCGGTGGCGCCGGGGTAACGTCCCCGACTGCCAACCTAGAGGTCGCGGGTTCGAATCCCACCTGGGTGGCTTGACTACCATCCAGGGCATGGATGTTTGTGAATGTCTAACAAGTTAATTGTAAGAGAGGACAACTCTGTCCTAAATTCGCTTGTATAATAATAAAAGACAAATTACCCTATCTAATAGGGAGAGAATTCCCATGGTGAACTGCCTTGCTTAATTCGGCATACGGCCTATTACCCCTCATTCGATCTATGAGCCCATTTATCTTCCTCCCCAGTCTGACTTATCTTACTTTCCTCACTCTGCTCAGCAGTCACTCCATGCCAATCCATAAATAAATGAACCAGTTGATCATCTATAAAACTTCATAGCCTCATTTTCAAGAAACGAACATTGCATGCCTGCATACATCGATTTGATTCTATGAGAAAGGGTGTACTAAGTCACTGAGAAAAACTGGGGCGTTCAAACCTCTCTACAATTCCAAACTGACAGTTTTTTTTTTACATTTGAGTGATCGACTTAAATCCATTTGCAGAAAAAAAGAGATGCTATAAAGTCTTAAAAACGATACTATATACATAAAGAAGCTCACAAAAATCCTCCTTTGCATATGAGGACAAAAAATAGATGGCAAGATTTAAGATAGCATATAGGACGGAAAAAGACTTCCTCAGTGTCGAAATGATTTCAACTTCATAATGATGCCTTCTAAAATAACCGTGAATAAACCTCAAATATTCCAGAGCTAAATTATAAGGTAGAGACCCCCAAAATAGACGAAAACATCTTGAGATGGAATTAAATACACTTAATCTAGGAAACAGTCAAGAGTGAAACACTTTTTGATATATTTCAGAACGTTGAACATTAAGTTTCATTCACAGAGAATGTAACAAGCTTCATTATCACCATATTGTGATATCCTTTGCGGACAAAATCGATTTTTTACATCCAGAAAATTGTAGCAAATATTAAATATAAGATAATCATGGAAGTCGTAAAGTAGAGTCACCTGAAAATGCTCCAAGGATCGAAGAAAATTCCTCGCATGAAAAATAATATTAAATATTGCCATAATATTAAATATTGCCAACTTTCCCTTGAGAATATTTTCAAGCCATGTAGCAGACAACTTCCGATTTTTCAAGGAAGCCATCGACTTTTCCCTCCCACCAAGGTGACCACCCCGTTTTGTAAAGGGAAGAGAAATGAGAAAAGGATACGCGAAAAAGGGAAACCAAGGCACAGCGATCGGAAGGATGGCAAGAGAGGGAAGGAAAGGGAGCAATAATGGAGGGGTCCCTTCGATTGTGTGGTCCACCCCTCTATAGCATCACCAACGGCCATTCCCCCAATGGTCAATTCCCCACTCAAAATCTCCCCCAACCCCCTTTTATCTCTAGGGCTGCCCCTTAATCTTATATCACCGCTCCACTACGCGACAGTT
The DNA here is from genome assembly GCF_921293095.1 of Ischnura elegans. Lineage (NCBI taxonomy): Eukaryota > Metazoa > Arthropoda > Insecta > Odonata > Coenagrionidae > Ischnura > Ischnura elegans. The sequence continues at coordinate 82,751,428 of NC_060250.1, forward strand.
CCTTCCGACCTTTCCCTCCCCAAAATCGACCCCGATCGAATGCTCTTGCGTTCCTGACCATTCGGAAGAGTCAAGGGTGGTGGTCAAGGAAACAGCACAACATGACCAGAAAGACATATCTTGCACGAAAATATTTTGTGCGTTCACGGCAAGGATGCGAAAATTTAACGGCCCGAGACCCAAATTGGCCTTTTCGTCAACATGGTCACGAACGATTTTTATTGGGGGCTGGTAAGCTGCAGTTTTGAGATGATTAGTTCGTACGAGACAGAAAAAATGAACTTACTTAGGGTGACCTTTGTGATTTCGTGATATCATTTCTTCAACATTCCGAGTTTTTTGGCGTAGGGGATCACATTTTTACTTCAATTTTCAGACTTTATCATTTACTTGTCTAATCTCCACTAAAAACTCTCTAACAGTCCTTCACATCATTGATAAACAGCTGCTGTAACTACAAAACACGTAAACAATTATAAATATAAATAACCCTAATTCTAAAGGGTAATTAATCATTAATTTCCAAATTAAATAACAAATTAGTTTCAAATAAACGGCAACACATTTTTATGATAGATAAAAACCCTCATTTATTAAAGGTAAAACATTACACCACTCAAATAGTAATGAAATCCCCAACTTTTCCAAACGTTACAGGTCATTTGACCGATTTATTCATTTTTTCATTATATTAATTTAGCAGAACATTTAATTCCTCGCACATGGAAAATATACGATAACGTACCACAAAATATTGACCCTAAAATATAATCAAATTACATCACGATATAAAATATAAGGTATCTTGACAAATATTACCTGAATATTGAGAGTGTAGATCCTTGCAATCGACGAATGTGATGACAAGTGCATAGCATCGAAAATAAATGATAATTACGCCCTGATTGAGACTTGAAATTGCAATTGCCAAAAGTTAACTGATTGATTATGCGACTAGTTCAAGTACAGAATGGCTAATACCAAAGTACCTACCAATAGACTTATAGATGACTTTTTTCCCGTACAATCACTCATTTTTCATGTCATTCTATGATTTCCTGGGATGAGTGAAATACCTTCCTTCTCAAACCCCCAGATTGACTTGATTGATTAATCTTGCCTCACCTCTCCATTCCCATTCCACCGAGACGGTTTCTTCCTATCTTCCTTCCCCAAAACCCTCCCCAATCCCTTGCAATGTGCAGACTATTCAGAAGGGGGGTGGCCAAACCACAGCAAATTCAAGTGACAAGTGGTAGACAGGCAAGCACCGGTTTTTGGATTTTTTTTGCGCAGGGGCTTCACTGGAATTGTATATATGAGCCCTCATCAGGTTCTGGGCGTGAGGTCAAGATGTCCCAAATCACGTGATTCCCATCCACCTCACCCTTCTCCAGAGAAGAAGCTTACTGGGTGATTGTTAACGATGTTTACGATCATTTAGGTCAATTGCGAGTTTGTTTTGTCATTCAAATAATTTTTCGACCACAAAACCATTTCCTTATCGCTTTCCTTAATAGTGAGATTTATAAATTTGCTTACAAAATAGAATTTAATTAGTGCATCTCTCCATCTTCCAGGCTTTCGCCGCGTTGGCTGTCAGAGGTTGAAAATTTCGTTGGGAGCTTCGACCTGATGACACCTGGTGGAATCCCGGCGAAACTATTGTAAACATCTGACAACCAACGCGGCCGACACTCGGGAGATGGAGTGAGACCACGGAAAACTGCGAGCCAACACAGGAAATAATGCATAAAACACGTCGCCGATCGTACCAGTAATGCACGAGGTGAATCACACGTAACCGCGGAAATGAAAATTAAAATCTCCCGTATATAAACCATAACAAGCGGTACATGATGGTCTCAACCACATGCTACTGCTACGTAACCAGAACGCGCGCCTATATTCTTATATTCCGAGGCTGGGACCAACGTGTTGCCCCAAAAATACATCTGCTGTTAACAAGATCTAAGATGATAATTGATATGATGCCGTAAAATGAGTAAGTTATAGCAATATGCATTCACTTTCAACGCTCCCTTTCTACCGAATTCAAAATGATAACGCTCAAGTCTCCTTCATTGTAGCACTACTCGGACGGCAATTGAGTATCGCTCGGCCGTGGATCGTGTCCAAGCCGGTGACACACGCATACACCCCCACATCCTACAACACTGGAGGTTGGAAGGGGATGCAGGAAGAATGACAGCCACCCGAGGGAAGAGCAAGGGGACAAATTTACAATTTCCTGGCTTCATCCAATGCGTTTTTTCAAAGTCATCCCTCCCCTTTGTCCCCTAACACAGACCTCCACCCCCAATTCCGCCCACGACCTTCTCCACACTGCAATGAAACCCTTACGATTCTTAACCTCTTCTTCTTCCTCCTCCTTTTCTCATTCCACCCCTAAACCATTCATCAACACCCCTCATACATGAACATACATGCATCGCCTCCTTCCAACACCACCACCTAGGGACCGTATCCCAAGGGTTTACGACCATTCCCTTTCTTCTAGTCTCTCCACCTCCTCACTCCTACACTCGTCTTGATAGATTCCAACAACCATTTCTCCCCTCTTTCTCATTGCAATTTGCCATTACTAAAATATTAATACTTCAGAAAGTAACTACCTTGGAAAAGTTTAAGGAAAAAACGTTTCATTGGCTTATTTCAAGACCTTTTTATTATTTGCATGGTTTTTTTCGAAACCAAAATGTAAGAGTATAATACTTAGGATAGAAAATTTAAGTTTGTGTCCATGAAATAAACCATGATGCATAAATTGATACTTTTTTGCTCTTGATATGTGAGTAAATCCAATTTAATTTACGAATTAATTTTGCGTTGCATACTGTTTCAATGAATAGTTTTCTTGAAAGTTATAAATATTACCAATGTTTAAAGGAAATTGTATTTATTTTTTCTAATGCCTTTGAGTGAACTTGTACATAGGTAGCTAATGTTCTTATTACTACTGTTTAAGAACAATTCATACGTTCTATAACCTTTGAAAATATCTTTTCAACGGTAGTTTTAACGATGAGTTTGTGTATTGCTGTTAAGGTTTAATGACAATAAAATATAATACTATAATGAATTCCATTTCAAATTTACTTTGTCGGCAAATATACAAATCTTTCACTTCGAGGGGCGATTTTATGAACACCCTTGATTTGAAGGCAATGAGCATATCACACGGCAATCAATAGAGGGAGAGAAAAACTTTTCGAGGTTAGTAATGGAAGAAAAATAACGACGAAATGCGCAAAAAAGCTATTGGGACCGCCAACAGGTCAAGATCTGCAATGTCATCAACGTTTCGACGATTAATTCGATTGTAGTCTTCAGGACTGATAATTATCACTCACTAGATAGTAATCAATCAGGCGAGAATGCATCCAAACCTTCTCAACGATGATTAATAAATGAAAGGAATTGAGTTCTCCGTCGGTAATACGAGGGCGCAGAGCGAAAAATCGGAGTATCCTAAAGAATCGATACTTCCATGAACACATTAAAAACATTGGCCGACCATTATCAGCAAATTCTTACGCAATCAACTAGCATGGTTAACGGTTTGATAGTATCATTTGAGGACCAATTTGAAGAGAACATCGACGATTTACCAGCCATTAACCGACCAGTTTAAGATTTGCCTTAAGCCTACAGTCTATATTTATGATAACACATTTTAATCTAAAACTGTAATGTCACAAAATGTAAAACGTGAAGTTTCATAAATGCGTACACATGAAGATTTTTATGTTTTTTTTATATGCATAATTTATACAAGTTGGGAGGTCGCATTTAATTTAATGTTTTTTTTCATATATATGGAATTTCATTTAATGTTATTTCACATACATTTTTCGTGTAAGAAAAATGTAAATGAAATACCATAAAAATAAGGACGCAATATTCACCTTTAAGGTTCATGCCTCCGCCCTGCATTGCACTAGGGTAAGGGCGTATTTTAGTCAGGTAGGCTCCCTGCCGTGCCGTGTCTCGCAAATCCATGGCGAAACACGCTAGCAAGTCCTCATCCTTCATAAAGCGCGTCTTCCACTCAAGCCCCAGACTTTGCGGGCACACCCAACAACCCTTCCCCCCCTAAGAGGCAGATGATAAATGACCCACGAGAAGACCACGACTCTTCCCGACTTCGCGAAAAAAGACGACGGTGCATGATGAACGTACACATGGGAGGAGGGAAAACACCCGTAGCAGAACGATGAATCCTCCGCACCATCCCGTGAACACGTAAAAAGGGTCATAAATAGGAGGTCGTGTCTCCCATACCAACCCCCACACGCCCATCCCGAGACGCGAACACAACCACCACACGGCGTGCGAAGTCAAATGCAATCAAGCGTAAGGAATGAAGCGCACCAGGTCTTTCATTTGTTAATTTGTTTTTCATTCATGCCCGCCCATATACAAATGGACTGCCCCACTTTCGAGGGATTTCCTTAATTCTGCGAATTCATCACCCGCGGAAATAACTGTGTCCAATATTCACGGATGAAAAAAAAGGAACAGGGGAGAAAGATGAGATATGGCGTGAGAGGCACTAGAACGCGGAAAAAACTGCAGCGAGGATGGGCAGTAGGTCATCAAGCCGTCAATTAAGTCATATTAATCAGCCTTTTCCCGAAATAATTTCTTTCTGCGAACTTGTCAAGACATATAACGTATAGTTTGGGATGATACTGCTTGCACACGAAGAGTGGTTGATAACAGAAATATTTTGAAACGCACAAAAGGCAACATGATTTGTATTTATGATTCAAATTAAGTGAGTTTTTTATAATCCTATATTGCATATATGCACAGTATTCAATGATAAAAATAAAATTAATTAAAAAATACACTGCAAAGAGTTGCTCTACCTTGCCTTATAATAAAATTAAAGAGTGTATTAAGTAAAGAATAAGCATGGCAATACAAGACACAAATCTGATATGATCGATGATAGGAGAATGTTACAAACAGTCTCTATAAGTGCATAATTTATCTTCATTCGAGGAGTAAAAATATATGTCCATGAGGACAGTTCGAGGCGTTTCCATACGAAATATAGGCCTAAAAATTACAGAATGATCAACTTAAAAGAAATAAACTGAGATATGACATAAGTTGGAGTTTGCAGTTATTGGGATTTGTTTAATAATGATATATGCTTTCTCACAAATTAGCAATTAAGATATGTAATTTAAATAAGACATATTTTGCAACCTATTAACCATACATCATAACCTAAATCATGGGAATTTACCACTGGAAAATTCAGGTAAGGGAAAATAGGTTCTTTACTAAAAATTAAGAAAGAAGCTTGCTAATTACAGAGCTTCCTTATAAATATAGTCGCTAATAAAATTAATCCAGAAATAGCCTAAGTCCATAACATCCACATTAAACCTCCTTGGATCCTCAAGTCGCTTAATTAAACGTGTGGTGTTAGGATAGCGGCCTTTTTCCAGTACATGCAGTGAAACATATTAAATACTTAGGGTGACTCGACTACGGCATAATATTCAAGTCCTTTTTAGCTCAAGAGAAAAGCGATTTTTAATGTACACATACAAAACTAATAGGAGAGGCCTATAACCTATAGGGAAGATGCCCCTTGTCTTTGGAAATCCTAAATCGAAGTTGCTTTCTCATTAGATCCCGAAAAGAAACTGCTCCTTGACTTTGGAAAAAAGAAAAAAGCAATGGTCCCATAAAACACTGACAACTCATCCCCGAAGCGGAGGACGAATAGATATAATTGCCTCGAAGAACGACAGGATATAATATTGTGCGGAGGCAATGAGCTCGGAAAAGCTCATTGACTATATATCCCGGAGAGTTCATTGAGTACATACGGCCGTGCCCGAGAGAGAAACACAAAAAATCTTAACTTCCTACGTTCCTACTACCGCACGAAAGGCATCATCGCCAGAGTTTTCTCTCTACATACGGTGGATTAAAGGTCGTTTTTTCCTTCCATTCATAGCCGACTAAGAGAGAGAGAGAGAAAGGATAAAAAAGATTGCGAAGGGGATTCGAGGTGGAACAAACGAGGTGAGTCAAAGGTGAAGTGCCTGCGTGAGCGAAAGAGCGGGAGTACTCGCCTTCACTCCCGTACTGCGTGCGTAAACCCTTCGACGAGGATTTTCCCACCGGGAAACCAATCCCACCCTCCCGTCATCCCTTCCTACGTCTCCCGCAAATCGATAGCTTACACACGCTGTGTACAGGAGTGTTTAAATCCCTCGTATCCCTCAGTTTCAGCAGGTATTAAAACCTGAACACTTTAAAGTTGAAAAATAATCACAAATAAACATTGTACGTGTGAACAAATTTTTTAATAGTATGACCCAGGTTACTACACTGTACACTATATCATTCCTTTGAGAATGACACAGTACATGGATATGGAGGAACATATGCAGCAAGGCTAATTGAAAAATAAAGTCAAATAGTGCACGTAGAAATACACTCAAGTGTCGCCAAGTAAGGGCTTCCGCGTGCCGTCAAGACGGAACGAAAACGAAACCCCGCCGTAATTATGATTTCCATATTTTTGCTGAACCTTTTGAGTTCCCCTGAGCATAATATCATTTATCTGAAATTTCCTTGAATTCCGGTCCCTATTTCTATTCCCCTGACATTTACCTGACCGGTCTGAAACCTGTGATACGCGGTCAGTCACTTAAGCCAACAGTAGGCGGAGAATTTCTGCAGTAGTAAAACCTAATGCAGAAATTCCCCAAATGAAAAAGGGTAATTTTGATAAAATCTTCTTGAATCTGAGAAGATTTTATCAATAGTATTCGCCGGGAAAGCCTACGATGCTTTAAAAAGTACACTGCATTTAATATAATATTTTTTTTCAACAGTCACGATTCCTCTCATTCGAGTCGCGCTATGCGCAGGGTCTCCCGATCGAATCCCAAGCTCCCCTCGTCAGCCGCCGCCGCATTACTCCAAGAGAGAGATATGGAGAGAAGGGTGGGGCAGAGGCGGGTGGGGATGAAATTAAAGGGTGGAGGGGGTGCAGGAATGGAAAGAGAGGCAGTTGGCGCGCAACCAGTTCATAAATCCCAACCCCATTGATCCCTATGCAAAGGAGGGAGGCTCTTACACCAGCAACTTCTCCAATGAAATAACGAATTCGGCACTGAGAACACAGGCTGGAGACAAACGAGCAGAGTTAGAAAACATTTGTGTAGACGAAATGAATGGTGGATGCTGATACTCAGGGAAGTCCGTTTAAGGATATTAAGCAAAAATGCTTCAAACTTTTCCACATAAATATTTATTTAAAAATGAGTCAACAATTTTCACTGCACCGAAGCTTCATCAGGACTACCATCGAAGTTTACCATGCCAGAATAAATGGTCACGAAATGAGAGTCGAGGTGGAAGGATATATATTACTGGGTTAGAGGGTTGGAGAGAGAGTTGAAGGCAGGGTGAGGGGTGTGGGAATTTTGAGCTGAGTTATTTCGGATATGGTCATTTTGGGCTGGAAATTTTGAACTGAATTTATTCTGTCATGGTTAACTTCGATGTGAGTCCTAATGATGTGCCGTGTACTCAAACATGTTTACTCATTTTTAAATATATAATTATGTGGTAAAGTGCAAAGTATTTTTACTCTATATCGTATTTGTGTAGACTGTATCAATTTTTTTCACATGCGTTGGCCGATGCGAAAATTTTGCACCACTCGCACATGTAAATCATTAAATAGTAAATAAGCCTATTAAGGACTGCATCGATAGAGGCGGGGTCAAGTCCTCACTTGATATGACAGACGTCTATTCAAGTTCCGCCTGGAATGAAAGTTTTTAACTATCCAACAAATGCATTGCAGAAGCCCTAAAATTGCATGTATGTATATGTCGCTAAATAAAAATCAATGAATTACGTATTAGGAACAGAGGAGTTTTACTCCAATAACTATACGAGAAGCAGCGTGATCGCCGTTGCAAAAAATACAGAGTTCAAAATATAATATAATATATATTGAAAACTTATACTCCTTTTTAATATAAACTCGGAATACGCTGTACATAAAGTCGCTCAGTTATGTATTATGATCCCATAACACTCTAACCATTTTAACTTTATCTCTAGAAAACTGGTATTTCCCTACATCTCGTCAACCCAATTTCACACCATTCTTATTGGTTGACTAGATGACTAACCGCCAGCATGAAAGCAATTAGACTAAATCGAGAAAATCACAGCATCTTGTATAACCAATTTAAATTTTTTCACCCAACGTTTTGACTTGAAGTATCCAATTAGGGTAATAAAGCAGAAAATAGGGGTGAAACGAAAAATGTCTACTTGTGGTACATTTGACGCTGACATGCATTCATTCAAAATGCAAAAGATAATTATTGCTGCGCTAAAATTAACAAAGGTGTCAATCAATCAACTCATAATTCGTTTCAAATAGGTTTCCTTGAATGTGCACTAAATTATAATTACGGAGCTGCAAAATTTTTACGGTAACTTGGCTCCTTTTCGTTAAGTAATTGCGTCTTCATCAGGAACAAGGAAATAAAGTTCGCCACAATTTCTGGTAATGAATTGGTTAAATAAAATTCTATTTTGCATTATATTTAAAAAATCAATAAAAAGTGGACATAAATTTATTAATTGCCGCGGTAAATAAATTATTTTAATTAAATGATGGAAAACTACAGAAAAGTGAGTAGAGAATACCGACATAGGCGTACTAACGACAAAACCATAATAAAATAACGAAAACACCGGCAGCATTATCTATTCTATTTTTTTCACACACACTTACTAAGCAAGAAAATAATCATAAAAGTATAGGAAAATAAACGGATCAAAGATTGCAGACACTGAAGGAATGGAAATAAGAAAAAAATCATGTTAGATAGAGCGTGATATGTCAAAATTACGAATAATTAAATCTCTATAGCGATTGGAGTGACGCTCCGATGGTCAAAAAAACATCCATGGAATTGCTCTCAAATTACAACGCAAGGAACCCACAGAAAAAATAATTTATGTACGACTTTAACACAATCCAGAATATTTGAGGATAGTGGACGATGAAGGGGATAGGGCATCACCGATGCCCTGAATATAAGGTAGCATAAAACTCGAAGGGAAAATTGCCTGATTTTAGTTGAAGCGCGACCATTATCGCCACTATCACCATCATTAATTACCTAGAAGTCGAAGACTCACTTCTGCGAACGCTCAATAGGGTTGGAAGACACAAGTTTTCGCCATGATGTTGTTCCCCTAGATTTTGGCCATAACCCCGTTATTTCCATTGCTAAATGAATCCGAAGAAGAGACGGCCGAAGAAGCAGAGATGATGAGAGAGATAGGAAGGAAATGAATCATCAACGCGCCGTCAAAGATAAAAATCAGAGTCATCTCCCACCATTTACCCAGCTCAAAGATTCATGTTCAATACTTTGTTGTTGTGTAGCAATCACGAAATGCTTCATGTAAACCTACCTTAACCGGCAGGATACTACAACGAATTATTGGCTTCACTTAGAGTTTTTTTTAGCATACTATGACGAAATTAAAAAAAATTCTTTAATCGTTGAGCGAAACTATAGAATAATATGTACTAGCACTAGCCGCTTCATATTATCATTAAATGATGGTGAACTTAACACAAGATATCTTCTGGATATATCAATATTCCCCATTTAAAATTTGATGGAATGTAAAACTTGCAATCGTGCCTCTTGTATAGATAAAATAACAATTATTATTTTTATTATTAGATAATAATAACTTGGAGTTCAATTTTTAGTCGTCAAGGACCGATTCACGCATCTGAGATCAACAGTGAGGACGCCCGGGCGACGTCGCCAATTTATATTCATTTCACCTTCAACTAATTTTCAATCAGATGAAGAATATATTTAGAATTTATATTTTCTCAAAAAACAGAATGATTATTCTAAGCACGACAAAGTCAATACTAAAAAGATAACAATTAACTGCACCTCATGCTCGATATTACCTTAGTAATTGACATCTATGCTGGAATCTCACTGATTAATAAATGAAATGCAAATTTATTTTCATGGGACTGTCACAGTGCCACCCACTACAGATGTTGAATGGGTCTAAGGTAAACAAATTAGGCGAGGGAGGCGATAATTGCCAAATTTACACACGAAAGTCAGTCGAGACGAGATTGGAATTAAGGGCGAAAGCGAGGCACCTAACTAAGGTAGGGAAGTCATTTATATATACAGGGCACTTGCGTTTGGAAGCAGAGTCGACAGCAGGTTTGGCGTCATGTCTGGCGATCGCTTTTAATTACGGCCGGTTTGAGATTGGTCTTCTGTCTCGCAGACTCCTTAACGCCAAGTGAGGAAGAGAAGAGATCAAGGAAGCGAGGGGTTGATGGCGCCCCAACTCCATGCTAAATAGGATTTTAGGGAGGGGGTGAATTCAAACTCAGATAATAGACTAACATCACGGAGCAAAAATAATGAGCGATTCGCAGAGAGTTCAACCGAATCAAGAGTGATATAGTGAAAGTTCGACATTGTGAAATAAAAGGTAGTTCCCCTTAAAAACTATTATTAACTGATAATTTAATTATTATTTAATGCGTACGACGCGTTTCGGCTCACAGAGACATTATCTGGCAAAATACCAGATGATGGCTCTGTGGAAAAGAACACTTTCTTTTGTTTCAATATTCGCTAAGATGACAGACAGCAAGCACAATTCGACATAAGTAGAGGACGTCCAAGATCAATCCAAAGAAGCTTCATAAACGCGCAAGATCTGGGAAAGTCTTCAGGAAAAATAATAATGGGACACAATTGAAGACATGAGTGGATGAAGGTGTTATGCTGAAAATTCTACTTTTCGAAAAATTGAAGTTAAAGATTGTTTGCGACAACTTTTTGCGGTACAAGCAATACCTTTACGAAGTTGGTGTTATGTTGTCACTATGAATTTAATGTTTATTACACTAGCTAAGCACATAACACCTTCTTCCATGCAATATCTCAACTTTTCCAAGACTGTAGCATAAATCTTAAACCACTCATGTCTTCAATTTCAAGAATCTATGGCTAACGATCGAAGACAAAATACTTCGCGAAATTAAGCAAGTGACGTAGTCGTGGTAGACCTCCTTAAGGAATATCCGCCGGGAAGTAATAGTTTTAGCACGGTTGAGAAATTCTCACGGACGAGGTTGAAGGAAGGCATGACGATTCTCAGAATACTATCATCAGGGGTAACGCATGGATTTGGTACGATGAACAGGTTAAGTTTTAGAAAATTGAGGTAAAAATAATAAAAGTTTAAAAAGAAAATTTTAACTTTATCACGTATTTCCTGAATTCAGAGCAAACAAATATATAATATAAATGTGATTGAACTCCCTAGAAGCATCAACTAATATAAACGAAGTCCTGAATCAAAGCTCAATAAAATTATCTCCACCGCACTGCATTTGCAGTCTATGTTAGCACTAAGAATGTTATTTATCCGTACATTTGCGCATGGATAAATTTTAGTTATACTCACAAAAGGAAGCAAGAGCATTTATAGATAAAAAGCTAGAGTGTTTTTCGTCTAATCAACAAAAAAAATCCCGAAACAAAAAATATTCTCCTAAACTACACGTTTGAGCAAACAAATTTATTAGCAATATTAGCTTTGACAAACATACAGGAAAATCAATATCAAAGTTTCATTGCTTATGTGATTCAACTTTGACTGAATTTATTAGCAATTAACCTTTGAAGAGATGGAAAAATTACCAAATGGTATATTCCGCACTCACGATTACATTTACCAGAAATGAGTATTAACGACGCTATGCTGGAATACACATTTTATAAATTAAAATTTCCTCATTATAAGCCTTTTAATTTCAAACTTATGCGTCAAAACCCTAAACCAATAACCGATTGCTAAAATTACAGCTATCAATGCAATCAATATCCTCTTCGCATACATTAATTAGCCCTAAAACACACCAAGGTCTTAACGCTCGATAAAATATAACGGGCAGAAACCATAGCACACAACCCGAGGTATTTCTGTTACAAATGAAACATAAAAACTTGCTTTCCACCCAGAAACATATGGCATGGCGATGATAATAAAACCTGTCTATATAAATATAGGAATGAGAACATGTTAACAAATCGAATTAAAAAAATAATTATTTGAGCAATACATGGTCTAAGAAGGAATAGAGATAAGCCATATCCTCTGACAAATGATATTGAAATAATATAGATATAGATGAGAGATGGGATGATCTTCGATGATATTAATAATTAAAGAAAAAATGGGGAAAGATGAACTTGGAAGTAATAGAGAAATGCCAACTTCCCTAAGAAATGGAGTTTTGAACAATGTCTAGCGATTTTAACGATTGTGCATACGTTGTATCTGTTTTAAAAATTAGTAACAAACATTTTTACATGAACTTCAGTTTCCCTACAATTGGATCGTGAGAGAAAGAAAAGTGTCATAATTATAAAGAGATTTTATACTTAGTTGAGTGCGTAGTAAGAAAGGTACGAAATAGACAATGGTTTAGTTACAGCACAATTGCTGTTGTTACTACCTCAGCAGACATGTTAATGCACATCGATAATACAATGGTTTTTAGGTAAAACGAGAGATTGGTGCAACTTTACATCGAAATATTGAGAAAGGGCTATTTTAAGTCCACTCATTAAAATAAGTACCAAATTTAGACTGTGGGTCTCCGTTTCGTATATATGCCCCGCGGCCCCTAAATGTCTAACCGTGCCACAAGGAATAGTGATCGTGTAATTTATATTCAATCCCCCTGCAATAACCATCCACTACTCCGGAAAATATAGCACCCAGTCATACGACTTCCGAAGAATGGTCATAGGCATTCATCACACGGAGGTACACGGCTAATAGCGAGAATTTTGTTTTCCCATCCTAACTATACTTTACACTGGGAGGGGTAGCACATATGATACCGACACGAACAGTGTATGAATCACGAAAAGTTTGAGAGGAAAAGATGGGTTTTCATAAAGATATTCATCGGAATACGCCCTTAACAGCAGGTACATTCTCAAAAAGACGGTAGAGATAGTATGGACATTCTCGGGGAACGTCTTTGAGAAGACTTAGAGAACTTCGATCTTCCCTCGTGTGAATTTTGCTCATACAAACATCTTCTCGGTTGCTGAGATCGACATCAACAAGATAGCCTTATAAGTCATTCTCCACACAATAGGCCAGCCGTTATGGCCGGCGATAAGCCATTAGAGATTACCGAAAATTCTCAGAAAATAAATATAATCTCCTCCCACCTGAGGTTCTGAGGATAAAGAAAGCCAGCAATCATAAATACAGCAATTATTTCATTCATGGTAATGGATACATTGATAACACACAGGGAAGTAAGATCGGAGCAATGAATCTACACGGGAAATTAATTTTTTAAATATAGTTCCTGGACGTCATGAATGATACTGAGTTAATACTATCATTTGATCATAAATTATGAACATTAAATATTTTTATGGCTAAAAATGAGCTCTTTGCTGGGCAACTATCACATGAACACAGATTCCATCTCCCAATATAAAAAAAGAGAGTTGAATAAGGAAATAAAATACCAATACACTCGACTCGACGTCCTGGGGTGAAAGCGGAAAGTTCCACCGGGCCTCATTCACCCAAGGTAAAATAAAAGCTACTTAATGGCTGATTGCCTAAACATAATACCCTCAAAAATTGAAAATTCGCATTTATGTTCAGTAATTAAAGTTATATCGAAAGTCACAGAAAATAAAAATAAAATAAAATAACGAGATTAAATAAGTGTCTCCGATACCTACTCCAATGCTCATTCATCGTGTCTACAGCGGCAAGAACAACTCGATGACTAAGCACCGCTTCCGACGAAATTAATCAACGACAAGAAACCTGCCTTTTGAGACGACGCATAAGTCGACAAACGAGCTATTACCACCACAGCTCTCGGCGTCTGAGAAGATTATTAATTTTCTGGAGGGGCGAAATAGACGGGAGACGAAAGGAACAGAACGCGCGCTAGACCAAGTCACTGCCCTCTCTCATTTCCCTCTAGAAACTACCGGCTTAATTTCATAGCGCACCTGACACTTCTCAGCCTTGAGCGCACTCTAAAAGTCTAAAGCAATGGAATACTAACATTCCAACACCGTATAATAAGCTCGAGAAGCCGTACATGTATACATACCATAGCGTAAAAGAAACACACGTTTCACAGCCTCGTAAAAAAAATGTGTACACAACCTGAGACGGATTTAAAGACTAAGGAGCTCCAAAAAAATTAGCAAGCAGATGTGATATTTGAAAAAAAATAATGAGGAGGGGTAAAACTTTACTTTGCGAGCGAGACATGTCTGGGGAGCGAATTGGGGAGCACAGACTGCACGTAACCTTTCGCGTGCACGAAGAAAAGAGGAAGAAGCCAAAAAAGGTTCAGGTAATATTTCGGAGGATAATATTCACTCACAAAAGGCTGGAAAAGGGAGAGTCGCGAGGGTTATGTATGAAAATTTTCATTTATCGCATTGTTTTATTTGTTCTGGAAGAGACCAGGAAAATTAATCGAGCGAAGCGAAGGGAGCACCCTTATGTATACTTTCCCCCAAAAGAGGTGGGAGACGGAACGGGGGTGACATGACACTTCATTCCTTCGAGGATACGGTTACTTTCCTCGTTTGTCACATAATAATTTCAATTTTCCATATTTATCTCACAGAAGTCATTACTATCGCGTAATAATGCAAATTCCTGACACTGGACTCCAATAAGTTCACTAACAATGAATTAAATATAATTTACTCGAACAAGATAACTCTGTAAAGAGCGTGGGTAATTCATATATATATTGTACGAATTAAAGTTGAATGGGATATATTTACTTAAACTCATTCGTTAACAATGTCTTCATTTTCGATATCTTTCGATGCAACTTCAATTGCTAAACCTCTTTGCGAGTTTTCACTTTTAGAGATAATTTTGGTAGGGAAATATAAACATCGCATACAATTATGTAAAAAGATTTTATCAAAAGACAACTCATTCCTCTCACGCATTTCAAATCCATACTACATATAAGGATGTGAGGTATTACATCTGCGGAAAGTGAGCCTCTTCATCACGGATTTAAATTTTTTTTAAATACATATACATATTACCCCATCAATTCTAGAAAAAATCTGTGCACCTCTGAATATAATTATTAAAGCCACCCCTAATTAGATAGATAATATTTCGGAGGATGACATCATTTCCAAAAATAGTGTAAAAAGGCGAGAGATGTTGGGAGGGAGAACTTTTATATCTACTGCATTATTTTGTAGGATACGAGGTAAATTAATCGACCGTTGCGATGGAAGCACACCCACACAAGGGTCGCGGTATGACGGTGGGAAGAGGGAATGGGAGGAGGTGGGAGGGTGATTCAAGAGGCAGGGTACACAGCGAGCAAACAGGGGTCATTCGCCACGGCTCGGAGCCACGCCCTGTTTGTGCGCTCCCCGACTGTCGAGAGCCTGCTGAACGATGGCGGTGGGTGCATGCTACGGAATGGGAGAAATAGACAGGAGGGGGGGGGATGACGGGAATCAATGGCGGAGGAGAGGTGGGGAAGGATATGAAGAAGAAGAGAGAACCCTGGTGCTGCTAGAGGGGGTTGGTTATGTGCAAGTACAGGGAGAGCGACGGCAGGGACGCCGGTGAGCTTTACGGGAAAAAAATCCAGCGCAACACTGGCAACGGAAGAAAACTAATTAATCTATGGTGTAATGAAGAGATTCAGAGGGCTCTCTCAAGCCGACCTCGATGGCGGCGGGCTAAGGTTAACCTCATTTTTCCAGACTTCAGCATGAATTCCTGACATCCAGTGATATTAGTTATGAACAATGACTGTGAATATGATCACTTATTGGGGAGTGAGATTGTAATGTTATTACATTTGAATAAGTAATGCATTAAGTGCGAGACAATTTCGTGAATAACTGTCCATCCTTTATAATTATACTAGGTTAAATAAGTATACACAGGCATAAAGGTGTCTGCTTGGTTTTGGCCTACGGTTTTCCCTGCAAAACCGGAGGTCGCGTGTTCGAGTCCCGCCTTGGTAGGTTGTTCCTATCCAGGGCACAATTTTTTGTGATCGTATTAAGTTGTAACACGTTATTTTCCCCCGCTGTAAGGGCATTAAATGAGCTGTCTTGGTGGTGATGAAGTTAAATAATATAAATAAAGAAAAAAAAGCCCAAAAAGTAACAAAATCCCTATCTTGTGAAGAAACACGATACTTCAGCAAATTCATGACGACGCCATTATGGCTGTGTACACTTATTTACCTTAGTATAATGATAAAAGATGAATAGTTATTCACGAAAGTGATTCTCACTTAATGCATTCCTGATTTAAATGCAATTGCATTTCAATCTCATACCCCGTTAACTAAATAATATTCACAGTCATTGTTCACAACAAATGTAATTGATATTCGAGAACGTATGCGAAAGTCTGAAAAAATGAGGTATTTGTAGCTTAAAACACCAATTTTACACAAATATAACGCCTAAAAGATAACCTGCCGAAATAATAAGAAAATTAATTTCTCCAGGCATCTCACTGAACAGATGACGGCCCAATACTTAGTGAGAAAGATATTTAAAAAATCAAGGAATGAAACTGATGCAACTAAGTCTATGCTAATCATACTTTAAATCACTTCGTGTGGGCTTCGAGGGTCCTGAGAGCCAGTCACAAGAAATAAGATAAAAAACTTCTCCTTGAAAGAATAAATAGATGAGACAATTTTAATGATGGTCGATGACACAGTGTTGAAGCCTATTGAACTCGGATTTAGAAACATTCATAAATTCATAGATTACTACAGCACTTCTCCAATTTTCTTCACAAGTCTAAAGGCAACAATTATAAACGATAAAACGCAATACGGACAAACTCAAGACCATCACATAAATTGGAGAGATGGTGACACAGATAACATATAATCACAATGAAAAGAATTGAATACCACAAAGTTATGCATGTAATGTGAAATGGAAATGCGTCATACAAAATCTCATTTTCATTAATTTGCAGTGAAATCGAGGGAATTCAGGATTTAGGAACCGCAATATTATATGATAGCCAATAATTCCAAATTATAACTATGGAAAATTAAATTCTACTGAGGAAAATCGATTCCCGTGATGCAATATTTAGAATTGGAGCAGTTTTTTGCCCATATTATACGGAATTCCCGTGTCTCCCTTCTCTATGCAACTGATCGTAATGAGGAGAGGACAAAGCAAAAGAAAACCTATTTTGTCTACCATCCTAGAACATTCTCATCCGGTCTGTTACCAAGAATTGCGAAAATTTGAATGAAAAAGCAATTTTTTAACAGAGATAACATGGAACGGTGTCAAACAAAGGAAAAATATGGAAAGAATATAGGATATCAATACCAATGGATGGCATCTCACGACTCGAAAGCTGGGGAAATAAAAATGATAGAATTCAGTGCCCATAAAATCTGCAAAGACAGAATCGGAACGAGATCATCCGATACATGAAATGCACACATCAATGTATACAAAAAAGAGATTTTGTGGCAAGGAGAAATGAGCATTTTTTTATGGCGTCAAAATCTAAAAACAAGCAAGCAGAGGGAAAATACATTAAAGAAACAAACGATATTCGGTATCCTCTCTACTGCCCATAGACGAAATCCCCAGAGCACTCAATGGCTACCACACGGGGTACAGATTTATTACAATTGACAGTAAGCGTAACCCCTGGGTTTTATGACGATAGGAGTTTTTAAAAATGACAACGCAGAAAAGAAAGAAGCGGGCAGAGAATGACGGAAAGTATGATTTATAGAAAGAACCTCGACGGAATGGGGGGGCAGGTCTATTTTCGTCGTAAAGGTCAATAGGGAAGAACATTTTTACCCATCTGTCAGAATGATTTCCCTCATATTATCCCCCTACCGTCATATCTACAAATGACGAGTGGAGAGAGGAATAGCCTCATCTGTTTAAGCAGAATCCACCGCTGATAGAAGTAAACGCCATTTTAATCATTATCGTTCCAACTAGGTAGGATAAGAAAAAAATTGGTCTCAAATTGCATACGTGAGGAAACTCCTTTCTCTTCACGCTAAGTTTTTTTACTTCTATTTCTTCACAAATTAATAAATTAAATTAATAAAAAAGGAAAAATCCATTTGGGAAGACGGAAACTATCTGTACTAACTATACTGAAAATGTATACAGTAACATTAACTTAGTCTACTATATTCACGAAAAATAGCTTAATATGTCCTGCGAGATGTTATAGCGAAAAAATGTGGTTGAGTTAGCACGATAGGCTTTGAGCTATGCGTGGTCTACAAAAAAAACCAGCGCAGTATAATGTAGGTACCAAGAAAACGACTCTTCCCTAAATCGTGCCAAATAAAAATTTGATACGAAAATGTGTCCAAAATGCAGAGGAAAAAAAAACAAAATGTTTTACCACAAATTTCGATATTTCAATGTCCATCACACGATAACCATACCTTTTAAACAGTTAGGAAATAACAACTGAATAAATCACAAGAAATATTTCTCATGAAGAACTATTAGAACGTATCCCGAAAGTGTTACGAATGTGTTTTCAATCTTAATAAAACAGCGTGGAAGAGAAACCGAAACACATTCTTATGTAAAGTTCGTCCACGGAAGCATAGTCAAAGGCCAGGTCTACATGAGGCATGAAATGGCCAATTCTTATGCACTTAAAAAGGTATATTGCAAAATCAATAATAATAATAATAATATGATTTATTGTTCTGTGGACATTGTCCATTAAGAACATATTATGGTTAAAACATACAAAAAGCTCGGAGTACACAAATTACAAATTTTATAACTAGAAAATATAGGCTTAGGCGGATACATTAGAGTGAAATATGACATAATAATATAAGAAGAAGTATCAAAACAAGTTATACACATAATCATGTAAATCCGCGATCTTTATGAACGCAAGGTGGCAAAGTGGCCCATGTCCTAATTCTAGAATGATCGCACGCTCCACTGGCAGAAAAACATACATTATACTCTGCAATTTCGTGCCTGCTGTTAAACGGATGTAAAACACGCCAGCAAAGATAAGGGTAGGTGAAAGGGGGAAAGAATATGTGCGTTAGGGGGAGTAGAAGCACGCGGGAGAAGAGAAATCATTCAAAGGACGGGGAAGTACAGCGGGAAGGAGTGGTGGAAAAACAGCAGTGAGTCATTGCAGGAGCTGGAGAGAGAGGGTAAGGTAGGCGTATACGCGGAGTACGGAAGACATGGTGGAAAGCGTAAGGTGCACGGATTTGAACTCCTCGCAAACGATAAATAGAGGTCAGGAAAGAATTGTTGCGGAGGTAACTTCGCGGAAATTGACTGAGGCAGGCCGGTTGCAGCGCAAAGAATACATATCGGTTGAGTAAAACAACATACGGCTTTTTTCCACTAGTTTTACTAATTAATTGGTACAACGCGCGCGGCCATTAATGCACGTGCCCGATGATGAACTGGCCCTTGAAAGACGTAGTACCACGTTAACACAGGTGGAAAAGGTGCTATTTTGTTTTTTTCAACAAATTCACATAAAATACCAAATCTTATGAGATTATAAATTAATAAACATATACATAATATTAGCAGGATTTGTGTATTCCACATGAACATTTTTCTGAACCGATAATAATTTTAATAGAACTTATTGCAGAAAAAACGACATTTGCTAAATGACTTCAAAAGATTCCAAGAGATCCAGACAATTTTTTTTCTAAAAGTTATTGTCGTTTTTAAATTCTCATTCTTCTGGAAAATATTTGAAGACCACGGCAGATTGGACCGCCATTCAAAACTAGACGAAATTGTCGTCCGAAGGAGCAGCTACTTGACTCCTACCCAGGGATAATAAAAACATGCGCAACAGAACTGGTTACACTCACTCTATGCCTACAGTAGGAAAGTGTGTGCAATTTCCTTGGAGCTACTGCTTTTGCATTATCGTGTACATGCATAAAAAAAAGAATCAAGACTGCTCTCCGTCTACCGCGTCGGTCAGGACGATAACAGATGCCTTCATCACATTTATTTCTACCTTGTCCTCATAACGTTTCCAACCATCAATCAATCAATACACAAACCAATGCATCTAACTCAAGTATGGGCAACAAATTACGACCATACGAGATATAAATATGAATGTTTTTAGGTCACTAGCAAATAGCACAGGGCAACGAGGAGATTTAGAAAAGTATAAAATAAACAATCGTATTACATCGAATATTTTAAATAGGGCGCCTAACAATCCCCTTTCAATAATTATGAATTCTGAAAAGTCATCAGAGAAATACTTCAGTTATATAGGTATTTCCTACAAGTTAAATTACTTAATTACAAACAATTTAAATTAAACACGGTGACCACTCAAGTATCAAGCTAAAATTCCTTATCTTATCCTAACTTTACAGACTCTCTAATAGCAATTTGTCATGCTAAATGATAACGTCTATTTTTTAAAGTATTGAATTTCATGTAAGATATAAATGAAGCTTAGGCACAATAAAATTTTGACAATTAATCAATTTAAGTACTTTCACAATAAAAAATAATTTCTACAACTATGAATCAACTGAATGACATACAAGGGATCGGATATTAAACCATTGAATATAAACCAATACGCATTAGTGTGAAAAAAGCTACCATTTGACTGCCTCAGCAAACATGAATTAACCGGAATCTACTGCGATTTTCCTTGACATTTTAAGACTTTCCAAACAATTGAAATTCCATAACTTTCAGTGAATTACCAGATGCTACAGAGGATTGGTCAACTTGATAAAAATATCGCTTATACAAGTACAAAAAGATAGACTAGGCGTGAAGGGTAAAAGAGATAAGGAAGAATGAATCACGCCGAAAGTTACGAAGAGAGGAAAAAGGGAGATATATGAGCATGCGCCCTAGAAAGGCAGACATTTAAAAGGTGGAACGGAAGAGAATAAGAATAAAGAATGGAAGAACATGGTATGAATCACGCACGAAAGGGTTTACAACGGGAGAGGGTAGAGAGAAAAAAAATTTCGAATGAATATAGAGGGGGACCAACGATCGCAGGATCGTGAGACGATCGTTAAGCGTGACAGGGTGACGAATTTTTGGCGCACAGCGCTGCGAATTTAGAGAATCGGGGGGTGGGGGCTAAAGGGTGCGGTTTAGTGCCCGCATCGGGACTTGGCGAGGAGACTGGATGACTCAGAAGGCGCCCCCACACCACGGAAAAGCCCTGGGAGTAGCGGCACACCGACAGCAGCCCTTTCCGCGATGACGAAGGTAATATAAAACAAGAAGAAGATATAAGAAATATATCGAAACGTTGGCAAACAATTTTGCATTACATTCTCAGACCTTTACTCCGAGACGTAAATCAGCAATGAGTAATTGAGGCCAAGAAAAATAAATCGAAGACATTATCATTACTGAACGATTAATGTAACTTTTTCGATTGATTTTAAAGGATTTGATTTTTCGACGAGGAGATTTTTTGGATCAGGGAAAGATTTCTTCATACTGTTAGTAAAAGATTATTAAGTACTTTAGAGTCAAGTTGGATGACAATATGGAAAAATAAGACAGCGATATATAGATCACATCATTTCTCTACCTCATTTTAACTTCAAAATTTAAACGAGCTAAAATGCTCCGCTCCCTCCCTAGAGGATAGATAACCTGACAAAACAGAATCTAATAATTGATTTTCGAGATGAAATATTTTCAGATAAAACAAGATTTTTATATACACACATTGATATGTCTCTTGAACTTACAATACGAAATACTATATCAGAATAAACCACTGCCTAAAATTTGTTCTTCTTTCAGAGAGTAGATTAGAAGTAGATATTTAAATGTGAATTAGTGAAATCACTTATAAAACTCAGGGTCAAATACGATTCATAAGCTGCATGAATTCATGCAAACCACGACGGCATAGTGTTCAATTTGCCCAGAGAAATTTTCAATGACGTTGCGTGATTTCTCGTTCTGGTACCACTATGTCGTTCGTGAATATATGTGGCAGGGATTCGAAATTCCCAATCACGTATCTTTCATTGTTTCAAACTATTTGCTGCTAAATACATTAGCCAATGCATGAACAAAACTCTTCCTTCATACGACGAAGGACAGGGTAATTTTAATGTACGAATTTGACTTCCATCAGGAGATCAATCAATCGGCATGGGAATAATTCTCGTCGTGAATGATTAGGTGGGCGTCCTTGCCCTGGCGCCATCCAGCGTGATTCACCCTGGCGGAGACCACCCAAAATAATCTTTACGAGGAGAACAAAGATGGACAATGAGGGTCATCAGCGCCCACGGCCCAACAGCGTATCTGGCCGATGATGGACGAGGAGATGGGGTGCATCTCACCAAATATAAATGCATTAAAGAGACAGGAGGTAAATTACAAGCGTCGAAAGAAAAAGGAGGAAAGAAGGTAAGGGAAAACGCATCGAGAAACATTGGATGAATATTACACATTCTAATAACAGACATAGAAAAACAGATGCCTGCTCGCAAGCCATAAGTATACTGTGTTATTAAAAATCCCTATCCTATAGAACACAAACAAGAATATACAAGACAATTATCAGCCCAATACTGAGTGGGACAGGGAGGTATATACTTAACAAGAAGGAGGAAATATCACTTTAAATATTCTAAAATAAGGTTTTACGTAAGATTTATGGACCCAATTATGGACAAGGGATGTGGAGAAGAAAATTCAATAAAGAGATCAGAGAACTCTACAGGAGTAGCGATATTACTGGTGAAGTAAGGGGCAGAAGAGTAAGACGGTTTGGCCATGTGCCGAGAAAAGAAGAAAAAAGTTAGATGTACCAAGTTAAAAAAGCACACCCAGATGGACAAAGACTAAGATGAAAACCAAGAAAGAGATGGTGGGACCAACTAAAATCAGATTTGGCGAAGGTTGGAGCTTCAGAACAGGATGCAACGGACAGAAAGAGATGGAGAGATATTGTTGGTGTGGCTGAATGTCAACCGGAACATAAGTGCCCTAGGAGTCAGTGACTGAATAATCCAGCTATGAAGTCCTTGCGCTAAAAACAAGAAACATAGGATATACTCACTCGAAAAAAAATGTAAAATAGAACGGAATAATACACAGATTGTGTCAAAAAAAGGCTGAGATAGATACCAAACCTTATTCCTAAATTCGCTGTTAAATCTAAAAAATTATGTAAGTTTTATTAAAGAATAGAACATGTCTGCCAATACTAACGTAAGTGACCACAGTGATCTACTGGTTATAGTATGTATAAGCTTTGCAGAAACACGAAATATCTCCACAAATATTTAACAACTAAAACTAGTCCATCTTCCTTTCCACTATCCACGCACTATCTCTCTTAATTCGAATAATCTTCTTTTTCTCGTGTGCAGACTTATCTAAACAACTTTAATCTTCAGTACCTCATTGCTATAGAAGTGGTTTTTAAATGATTAGCTGGGGAGTGGACCTGTGGTTGGAATGGCTAACGGGATATGAGTATCAAAAAATATTTAAGGCACTGCCAGGATGTCCCTACATCCGTATAAGTTACGTCATCCGGGACAGTGGAGACTAGAATACAACTATAGGGACGGTAGGCGTCGACAAAACTCTATGATGGTAAGTGCCTCCGATCGGAACAGATAACTGAATTGCTCAGCGATTCAATCTGTATATTTTTTGGGGTAGGAAATGGTTAAAGGACAACTCAGACCAAGCCACAGACATGTGAATAATCACACAATCGGATTAAGTGGCCAGTTCCTTTCCCTGAGCCACCTTGCACTTGGATGAATTTTACTGAGGGTGTCCGGAATCTTCACCCGTGATCCTCCGCTCAGAATTCAAGGGTTTTACTCAGTAAGCTACCACGCTGCCCTCAAAGCAGATAATTGAGAGGTCTTTAATTTCCATAGAAACTTTACTTGACTGGCGTACTACCTTACATGAGCTGAATACCCAAAGCATTTGAGAAAGGTTGTTGCAACAAAAATATCCGGTCAAATGCAACAAAGGGCAATATTTGGACGATTTATCCATGTAAACACTTGATTACTACCAAAAGCGAGTTTTCACACCCTCTTGGCGAGGTGAAGAAAGGCTTGAACAAATGACTCTCTCGAAAAGAACTTACGGTATGAGATAGATAGAGTAAGGGAGAATGCTACAAAGGAAGGGCGAAATAAAGGATTCCAGGGTGGAAATACAAGACAGTTTGGCGAGCACAATACCTCTCCCGTAAGTGAAAGCACCCAGGATGATAGAGAGAAATGAGAGAGGAAAGTCACTCCCCAGAGGGAGAGGAGAAGGACGATGGGTGAAGGGACAAGAAGGAAAAAGAATGAAGGAGGAATGGCGCCACCTCCATATAAGTCTTCGACATTGACAGCGACGCGACCCGAGGCAGTGTGCGGATGGCGTCCATGAGGTGTCGTCGAGACGGAAATAATGCCATGAAACACTTGGGGTAAGTGACTGGGACAGTCGCGTGATTCGCAGAAGAGGCTCATTCTGTCGGGTCCATCCGATTGTGAGTTCGAAGGCTTAAGACCAGTCAAACGACTAATAAAGATGGTCTAAGGAATGGCGGATGATGGGAGCACTGCAACCAAAGGCTGAGGCCATAAATACTCTATAACGAAATAATAATAATATTGAAATATTATTAACTATATCTATTTTCAAGAATTTCATTCGCAAATAATTTCCCGCGATAATTCTGAACACGAATATTACAAAATAAGATCCTCAAGTCGACCTCTAAATAAGTTGTCACACACTGCGGTTGAAAAAAGTTAAATCGGTTGAAAGAAGTCGCCAATCGCGTCGCTGACGGACAAATTGACCCGAGTTTCATGCAGAAATAAAGAAATACTTGGGGTGTTAACCGAAATATATATACGACATGATAGATTCAATCATATATACGAATTTTTAATGCCACTCCTCGCAATTATAAACATTATACAGCAAAATATTGGAAAAAAGTTGATCGGAAATGCACTCTTCACCGCGCCGCGGACATTTTTGAAAACCTGTTAAAATGCGACCGATTAAGTAGCAACAGAAATAAGCCTTCTATGGGGTGGAATTGTGCCTCCTATATGCAGTCCACTCGAACAAAACTTGCGACATTCAAATTAACAGAACCATCGTGCGATTCCATTTCAAGTGTAATTGATTGAAACACTAACAATAAGTAATTTTGAAATGCCACAGTCCCTGTCGCAATGCAAAAATACTTAGGACTAAACTTTATTTACCAAATCCGTCCCAATCACCCCATTGAAAAAGAAATAATTCTCCCCAAATAGTAGTCATTCCCCAAGGAAAATATCAGGATTGCTGACCGTTGATGATTACAGATGTATTCAACGGTGTTCGGCGAGATGTTGTGGAACATTACGATACAATGATAAATGAAGGGCAAACTTAGTGCATGTCCACAGTAATTTTATTTGGTACGACGCGTTTCAGCGACCTTACTTCGCTATCATCAGGTACAAAATGCCAATGGCATGGCATGCAAATGGCATTTTGTACCTGATGATAGCGAAGTAAGGTCGCTGAAACGCGTCGTACCAAATAAAATTACTGTGGACATGCACTAAGTTTGCTCTTCATTTATCATCGTTGATGATTACGATGACAGCAAGTGAATCTGTAGATCAACTTTCTCCTGCACCTGAAGATTAAGTTTTTTCTATGACATTTTAATATAGATGCAAAATTTATGAATTGGTGTCAAGAATTGAAAAAGATAAAATTTAAAGCACATCCGTCGTAAAATTCCTCGCGACTTCAAAGGCAGACACTCAGAAGCTTCCAACCGCCCAATTGATTAACGGTGTCGGATCTACGGAAAAAAGTATACCCTTGGCTTAATGTAAGAGGCCACAGCTTCAAGTTCCGCTTTAGAAGTTACGCAGTGACGCGTGATTTCTGAATTGAAAGAGAACCAGTTGGCTGGAAAGAGAATACCGATAATACAGTCATCAAAATAAGCTGTTGATTTATTTAAACGCCGTGCGGAGTCCCAAAGATATACTAAAATAATAAATGAAATTCGGCCGTTGCAACGTGGAAAAGAAAGACATAAAAAAGTCGACCTGACGATGCTACAAGTACTAAATGACGCAGTTAGTTGGTCTAGAAACAATTGATCTCAAAATGGGCGAGATTGCGCATTCTTATAGTTGGAACTCGTTCAAAGCTTCCGTTTAACTAAGCTCAAAGATTGTTTCAGACAATTATAATGACACAATTTCGTCCCACCCTTATTATTTAATGTCCTTAAAAATCCAGAGCATAAAATAAAATTTCGAAAAGGCTTGATACACAAGAAAAACCATTTTCACAGTAATTGAAGTGCATCCAAAAATATGTGCGTTGTCACAGCTCAATAACTAAGGAGATGCGATTTATGGATTTAAAAAAAAATGCTTAAAATTGTCTCCCCAACCACCTCCTGAAGTATTGCAGATTCCTCTTGAAACACCTTGTAAAGAGGAAGAGGAAATACTTTGATGCACCCGTAAATTTACCAAGTAGGGTGGAACCACAGCTTGGGGGGGGGGGAGATATATGGGGAACATTGCTGATAGCGCGGGCGGAAAAAATTGCCAAATGGAACCAATAAATTTCTGCAGTAAGGCTGAGATGACGGGGTGGGGCTGCATGAAAGGTTTTCGACGCCAATTATTCGTGCTCTTTCGAGGGAGACCGATAACGGTACAGAGGCACGAACATGGAAAATTCTTCTTGATCGACGGGAAACGAGATGGTTAAGCTGCTCCAATTGCTATCTCTTTATGTTACAACTATTTCTCACTATTGACGAAACATAAGTTCAGACACGTACACGAAAATCCTCACATATAGAGCAAGCGGCTTTCCAATAGAATGAAAGAGAATAGTCGCCATTAAGTATGCAGTAAAGATTGGAGCAATAGGTGGTATGTTATAAATAGTCACCAATACATTCTCTACATTAAAACCACACAGAAAAGGCAAAAGAATGCAGGGATCCATTCAGCTTAAAATATAAATGGAGAATGAAATAAAGAAACTATTTCTATTTATTGTAAGTAAAAACTTATAAATTACTAAAGAATCAAGTTGAATGAAAAAAGTAAAAATAAGAAAGATATATATCACATATTATATAAGAGATCACATCATTCTCTACCTCACTATAACTTCAACATTAAAACGAGTTAAAATTTTCCGCTCCCTCCTTCAAGGAAAGACAACCTGAGAAAATAGAATCAAACCACAATATTCACGAAAAAGCAAGGATAGAAAAGAGAACGCAATAAGGCTTTTTTATCGCCATCCTCCGGCATAATTAACCACATAAATCCAAATGAATCACGATAATATCGAGTGTCATGTCGGTGTCTTCTTTTGCACTCTTCCAAACATCAATTGAAAAGTATACATTAACAGAGATAAAGTTAAAATTAACTAGCAAATGCGTTATATTCATTACGAACGACTGATCACCTTTCCAGATTAAAATGTGTTATCTATGGTACATGAAAATTCAATTTTTCATCACAGGGATCGAACTTTATGAGTGCAACGATGTGAGGCTACTCTACGCCTCGCATGACAGGACCGAGTTGAAAGCATTACAAGAAATAAAAGTAAGAAACACGATGACTCGTGTGATGAGTATTCAATCTTCAAGTGTCCGCCAAATTTGCGCATGATACTCAATCCGTGACGACTGACTTGTAGCCGAGACATCACTCCAAGGACGAAACGGGTAGACAAGTGATGGCGCCTTGTTCCAACGTGATACTCCGGAAAAGGCAATGGGAAGGAGGGCTGGGGAGTAGGGTGGAATTGAAAGAGGGTAAGGAAGAGAAGAGAGAGAATAAAGTTTGAGAGATGGACAGGATTGCCTCGTGCGGAGGTAGGCAATCGAGAATCGATGAGGAGTCTTCCGATTGCCGATATTTTGTTGATGACTCAAGATCGCTACAATAAATCGACCGAATTCAGCATCGATAATGGGCATGAAAAAGTTTAATAATGAATTAAGTAATTTAAGATACGAAGTGAGTTAAGCTGAGTTGATCCCCTCATAGCCCTGAGGACGATGAATGAGTCGGACATGGAAACGTAGACAGTAATGCAGTTCCTTACCCGGAGGCGATCCTGAGAACTCTTCGAACAAGTCTATTCGGCAGGAAAGAACCAAATCATTTTTCAATGAATCACCACACACCTCAGACTCTCCCAACAACTAAAAATTTCCTAACCAATTGCTTGAAATACCAAATGCTCTACGAACACTTTTTCATCCCCAACGGACCTAAAGAAATTCTCTATAAAACTATTCGTATTACCAGTAAATTAATACTCTAACTGAAGGCACAATACGTTCGTTCAATTAAATTACACCACAGGCAGCTCAAAGTGAAGGAATACGTGCGGCCTGAAAAATAAACCCAATGCCTTATCTTTGAAATATGTGCGCCAAACTAATTTTGTAGCGACAAAGAAAGGATGTCTCAAAACAGAATATTTCTAAAACAAAAGAAAGAGACAGTAAAAATTTAAAAAAATGCAGCAGCTTACATTGAAGGAGACAGAAAATAAACGGTAGAGAGTACGCAGAGAGAGAGAGCAAGAGATAAAAACAGGAGGAAAGAGAGAGAAAGGGAATTCGGAGAAGTGGATCCGTATATGGATAGATAGACATCTTTATTCGGGCGAATATGAGACCGTGCGATCCCCATCCGACCTCCCCACGGCAATAAATGTTTGCCTCAGCAGGGGAATGGTGAGGGAGGACATGGAAGACGTGGAATAAGGGTGGTTGCACGAGTATTGGGGGGGGGGGGGGGACCTTGGCAAGGAGGAAGGGAGCGTTCTTTGGGGGAGTGGAAACGATGACTACGGGGGATACTTCCCTTCACGACATGTTTCCACGCCCGAAAGATAACGGTTGCCGTGGCAACAGCAAAAATCATCCGAGGCAATGTCTACAACGTCACGACCTAAAGCCCAGTACACAGACATTTAACTTGTCACACTATCCTCCAGACTTATAATTGAAATATTCCAACGATCAAAGTTTACACCGTTTATCGATCGTGAAAAAGATTAAGACAGTAGGCGCATTTAGGCTTCCGGGTTATCCTCCGCGTTGATTCATCTTCGTGCCGACAGCTTCGCCGGCGTCTTCAGCTTTGAAGCCTAGCTGCGCCTACTGCACCACTCCGCGGAAGCCTCCATCAAGGTATAAGAAAGCTTTCAATATTTATTATTTTTCACTGCATATATTTGTACTCAACTTGCTGTCCGTTAGTTTCACGCTCTATAAATTTTATTATTTCCCAACTGTTGTCTATAACAAGCCTAGTCATACCACCTGACATTTGTTTTCACAAATTTTCTGTGAACCAGTTGACACTCTCCTCAAGTGTTTAACCCATTACTTACGCCAAGTTAAGTCGAGTTAAGTTGCAGTTCATCTTCATAATCTGCCGTAGGCATGTAAACCTGCACCACTACAGTAGCTACGGGTTTAGTATCTATCTTCACAATTACTATCCTTTCATTAAACTGGATCTAAATCTAGAGGAATGATGAAGATCTAATGGATCGACCGAGTTAGTAACGAAGAAGTCCTAAGAAGAGTAGGAGAGAGGAGAAGCCTCATGAAAACCTTAACAAGAAGACGGAACAACCTTATAGGCCACATCTTGAGACATGATGGCCTGATGAAGACAATCGTCGAGGGACAAGTGGAAGGCAAGAACGGAAAAGGATGACCTCGAACAAAATATATGGAATAAGTAAAGAGAGATGTAAAAGAGAAGAAATACGTAGGTGTGAAAAGATTAGCTGATAGGAGAACTGAGTGGAGGGCTGCGTCAAACCAATCCTAGGTTCGTTGACCAGTGATGATGATGAAGTTGCCGTTGGCGAGACTTCATATCGTGACGTTGTAGTCGGTGCTTCGGGTGATTTTTGCCATGAACGAGGCCTGAAGGTTGCGTCGGAATTCGTGAATCGCTCCATAGAAGTGACGGGGGGGGGGGGGGAATTCCCATTCTTCATGCCCCGAAAGAAAAGTTAATTGCCAATTGGACCAGGATAAATTCATCTCATTAATTTCGGAGAAGACCTTGTTTTTTTTTAAATCAATTTTGGCATTATATCCTTTCTTTTATAAAACTTAACGCAGAAAATATCACAAGAAATTCCGCCTAAATTAGACACGTTTCTTAAACACAAGAATGCACAAACGAACAATAAACTAATCCTATTTGATGATGTAAAATAGAAGATAAAATATATGCATGTAAGATAAAATAACTAACGTACGGTTGATGCCGCGAATGACAAATAATGGGGGACAATAAGACATACGAAATTGACGATCTATACTTACAAATTTCATCAACGTTTAATAAATGCGGAATAAAGACCTTGATAAAAAAATTAAATTCTTCTAACTCAAGACGTTAAAAATTGTGAGTCTTTGAGGCTAAACTAATAGATGTACGAGAAAAATGTTAACTAATCGAGGGTGGTAATTACATTCATAAGTTTTGAGGCGTCATGTGAACATAAAACATACCATGCCTTCAAAATAAAATTATACGGAATCAAATATAAAACAAACGTGGTTGAAAAAAACACCCAGAACTCAATAAGTCAAACCTAAAAAAAAAAGTGTTCAGACGTTTCAGATAGAAGCTCCACGATATGCTGTTCACCAAATTAAAATCTCTTCACGCATCAAAAATTGGGGATGGGTCCATATCCGATGACCTAGTCATTAGTCGTAAGTCATACCGCTGATTCTCTCTAAGGCACATCAACCACTCCCATTTCATTGTTCTTCGGATTTTCTATGGCATTAATTGGAGTGAATTTTGCTGTGAGTACTTATTTCCAAAAACGGCATTTTTGTTCAATGGGCAAGCAAGAATCTTCAACAGATTCACTACCATTAAGAGGATGCGTCAATACCGCTAAATCGTTCGTCACTAGTATATTATTCGAGCCGAATTTAACTTTCAAAATTTAAAGGTTAAAATTATCACGGTAAAAATCGTCAAAAATTTGCACAACTTCAAATTTCGTCAAATTTTTCTAACACCTCAGCATAGAAAACTTTTACATTTGCGAAAATACAGGCGCAAAATTTTAAATTTTAAAACACAGGCAAATGTTGGCAAGGATCACCTATATACTATACATCCTCGAGATTTCGAAATGATAGCTTAAGTTTTAAAGAAGAGATTTGTCACGAAAAAAGACCACTTGAGCGAAGGAATGACGGGTCCTTTAAATGAATGACAAGGGATGCAACAATTTTACGATTCATAATAGAGGGAGATAAATCTGTACTAATAATATGAGTGGATTACAGGAAAAAAATCAATTCCGTAAGGCGTTAAAAAGAAAATGCAAAGCACCGTTTGCTTGTAGTGAAGACTATTCGAGTTCTCCACCTCAATCTCCTTCATGGCTGCCGGGAAGGCTCCCTTAGGCAGCCATGAAGGAGATTACCCGGTGGAGAACTCGAATAGCCTTCACTACCAGCATACGCCGGGGAAGCATCCGACCTTTTTTCACAGCGTTTGCTTTGGTTAAAAGAAGAGGTAAAGATGTTTTTTTAAGGAACCAACCTACACATACTGATTTTTAGGCAAATAATCCATCATAACGTTTACAAAGATAAGAAAAACATATACATCTGCAAAGATATTTTTAAAAATGTCTCAAAAATTAATAGGAATAGGGGATTCAAAGGAACCTAACCGTACCCACATATTATAAATATAATCGATGAAGTTGATATTTGCGGGACAATCTCACGGGTTCTACTAACCTACCAGTGGCGAATATTTGGTACTCAAAATAAAGCCATAAGACACGTTTACTTACTGAATTAAATCCGAGAATCCTCTAGCAAGGAATCGTCACGTAGAAATTAAAATGACAAAGGGAGGATTTAGACTTGATGAAAAAGAGTAGGATTGAAATTTTCCCTTTAGATTCGACGAAGAAAAAGGACGCGGATTAAGAATTCAGATTCAATTAAATGAGGATTCGTATTGGAACAAATTTTGGGTTCCACTCGTTACCGAAAAGTAGTGATAACACTCTTATTTCCATATGAAATGGAGGGAATCTAACTCAGCGACGTATGGTCTTCAACATCAATCGGAATCTCGACGTATCGTTGTCAGAGAGAGTGCCCTTAATTCATTTCGGTACAGACAGTAGCAACGTGTCGGCAGTTCCGGTAGCGGAATGCTTTCGGTGTTCTATTTTCCATGTCCGTCTTTAACTTGTTTACCAGACCACGACTGGTTAGCTGGTCAGCAGACGTTAACTAATTCTCATACGCGGAATATTCATGGACGTTCGACCAAAACATTTTCCAAATGAAAAATTCAATAGCATACGATAAGCGACTATTCACTGAATCGAAGAGATGAATCAATAATTCAATCATTTGCAAGTATTTTATAATTATGCAGAGCGAACCAACAGGATGAAAATAAAACTTAGGTCAGCTGGGAAGATACTCTGCGCACTGTTATGAGAGAAGAGACTACCGTACTAGTAAAGAAGTCTACCGCCCTAACTCCGATATTTCATTTTCCTTCATGCGGTGAATCTTGAAATATCATGTTGATGATAACAGTTGAAGAAGAAAACTTAGGCAAATTAAAAATCGTAGATAAAAAAGAATGTTAACGTGAAGGAATTTAAAATAAATAAAAACTGAGAAATACGATTTTTGTTAAATATCACTATGGGAGAAAATGAGTGACAACACTTACTCCAAAATAAGAGGGGTGGCTATTTTTAGTATAAAAAAATTACTATCATTAACAGGATAACTCAAAATTCATAGCATAAATGATAAATAAATATGGGAGACAGGACAGGAGATAACCAGACTAGTAGGGTACCTCTTTCCCTTCATAATAAAACCTAGTTCTCAGCAGTGTGACCAAATTTGCTTTTCATTGCTCTGCACATACAAATTCAAACGAAAAGTATTAAGTCATCCGGTTGACATCCCTAGGATACAACGGGAGATGAATAACGAGTCTAAAGGTCTTGAATCCGACAGGAGATACAGTAATCCTACAACATCCCTATGGAATTGATATCTTCAGACTTTTTTTTCGATCTATTGCGATTTTTATACAATGCACACTATATTATGGGAATCGTGATAAACCACGTGTCTTCCATGCTTACATCAACTCGAAGCACCGTTTGATTTTGCAATACTTATCATAGATATTTTACCACTATGTTAAAGAAGCTAAGGTCCTATTATTTGGAGAAAATAAAATGAAATTCATGAAACGATCAACGAGTGATCGCTAATGGCAAACTCTTTCACGATATCGATTGAAGGAAATCTACAACAAGCTAATAATTATATTTTCAGAGATAGATTCAGAAAAAATGGAGGCTCTGAAAGTTATTGAATTGAGGGATTATTTTATTCTGGTGGAAAACTGTATTTTTTTTTAATTTGAGCAAAATTTCAAGTTTTTATGGGAATTAAGTCAAGCCTATCCTGGCGGGAGGATAGGGGTATTCCCGTGAGAAAAGTTGGAGAAAAATAAACGATCGTTTCGACTATTATTTTTGATGACTATGATTCGAAAGATGATTTTTTTCGAAAAATTGCACATGTTAAAGCAATGCAACATTTATTCAATACTATGGTCTTCAATGCTATTTTATTCTGCATACTCCCGAATGGGAATGTGTGGAATAAAATAGGAATTTCCGAATGTGAATGTGTAAAATAAAATAGCATTGAATGTGTAGAATAAAATAGCATTGAAGTGATGGATTTCGATTAAAATCGAAAATAGAGTTTAAATAGTCAAAAATCAAGGAAATTGGTATCGAGCCATGATCTTCGAGATTCGATCCGAACTCTATTTTTCAGCTTCGATAAGTGAAATATTTATCTCTGAGGCCGGTAAAATTAGAAAGGCACGTCATCGATCATCGAGAAAGCATCTCAAACAGTTGATCCTACTCTAAAGTTTTTGGGAAGCCGAATAGTTCCAAGGGGTAATCCCAAAACTTTAATGTGCGAGCATTTGTAAATTTTTACCACTAATAATTGAAGAATTTATTCCGAGTAGATTTTTTTCTACTACTCAAATTTATATTTTGAGTGCTTTTTCGAACGAATAATAAGTACGTATTTGTACAATCTCTTCTTTTTAAATAACTGTGTCTTTTTCTCGATTAATGTCTTGGTTCGAATTTCGATTATTTATTAAAAAGTATAGCTTTTGATTTACATTAAAATTCGATTTCAACCGACATTTTTCCATCACAAGACACAAGCAGAAAGCACAAGACAGAGCAGAAATGCATACTATGTCGTTACGAAAATGAATGGGAATACGGCTCCTTTCATCAACATTACTTGCCGGAAGGTGGTGTTACGGAGGGAATGCGGAAGAGGACGGGCAGGGAAATATTATTTCAATTTGCAATTCAGGTAGAACGGTAAATCGCAAAATGCTCGGAATGTTTAATGGACCTTCATTTCGACGGAGCTCTTGAATACATATTCATACCCGCGTCAGATACATTCGTGAAAATCGTTTCCATGCAAATATCCCCCGCGTCGAAATTTTAAATTAAACAAATCACCATAACCATAAGCGCAACATCAGTAAGAGTTTTGTTAGACAGAGACACTAGGTTGAGGCAGAAACTTCCACATCACGCAATCAATTCCTGGACAAGTTGAAGCAAACATCATGCTGTGCTATGAATTCACCGCAAACTTCAATATCAACAACTGTTTAAATGAATAGATATTGTAGCCAATTGATATATTTACATCCAATAAACATTTCAGCTTTTGCCCAATACATTAACATTTGGTGCGGTCACTTAGACCTGAAGACGCCTGCTGGAATGCATGAGAAACTGTTGTCACTAACGCAACCACGACGCGGTGAAACCCGGAAAATGCAGCCTTCATTACATTAACATTTGCTTTGTCCATTTGCCCAATACATTAACGGCTAACGTTTTTAAACACCCACCATTCCATCGACGGTGTTTTACAAGATTATTTCTAAAACTAACTATCAAATTAAGCATTAACAAGATTTATATACTGACATTTACATTTTATAATCATGGAAAATCACAAACACAAGCAGGTAATATTGAGCATTAAATTAAGATATGGTATGTCCCAGCGTTTTAAATTGTAACTAAAGCTGGAAATGATATAACACATGACTTCAATGGAATTTTTGATCATTGCCCATTAGGGAGGGAGGAAAAAAAATTATTTAGAAAAAGAAGTATTAAACTATAATAAAAGCCAAATTTATAAAATCCGCGTGCACGTAGAACAAGGCAGAAATATTTACTCTAGTCTTGCAAATGTTAAGATTTTTGCAAACACTGAATTTATAAATAGCAAGATTATTGTTGCATTATAGCAGTGATCAACGCGGACATACACAAGTTATGAGTTTTATTAGAACAAAAAACTTAGAAAAATTATTTTTTCACCACAACCCACCGTCTAGCAGGTACTCATGTTTTAATTATTGGGCGTAGAGGATATAATTCGCGATCGAACTCCACAAACACGGTCATCAGCACCATCGATCTTGGGAGATGGATTTCTACGGCAATCATACAGACGAAGAGCGTGTCCTCCAGAGCGTGAAAGGTCGACACTAATAGAGCGAAAACAGAACTCTGAAAGGGAAGAAGATTACGAGGACTTTGGTGTGGGAAAAGGAAGATGAGCTCCGAATAAGCAATAGCAGTAACGGTTCCCAATGACGGCTTCATACCGGGAAATTTCAAACAAGGGAAACGCGGTTGTAAAATAACACCAAAATAACCTTTTGGAGGTGTCAAGAACACTCAAACTAGAGGAATATTCGTCTGCGTCGACTAAAATATTCACTGTAGGTAGATTTCAAGGATAATATTACCGCCTTTGTTAACGTCCACCCTCCTCCCTATCATAATTGGTGCTGATAAATAGTCGTTTTTAACAAACCGGATCGTTTTTTACTCCATCGAATACAAGCACAAAACGCGAGAAGATTGACTACGTAAGCTACACCAGGAATATGCTCTCTGCGACCAAGCAGGGATGAATTCCTACAATCACCTGATGCTTTATATATTGCTTTTCTTGAAAAATGAAACAAGGTTATCAGAATACAACCGTCACTGGAAGAAAAGTACACACAATCGAAAATATACGTGAAGCGCATATTTTACCTCTTCCTTTTTAAAGGTCTAAAAATCTACAAAAGCGTGAGATAACAAGACACCGAGGGCACAAATTATTATATTTTAATGCTCTTCAGACGATATTTCAAGTCTAGCTAGCGAACCTGTTTAAGGTATTGTTACCTTGACAATTATGAAAACCCTATATCATCCAACTCTCGGTTCGACGAGAACCTTGACCCTTGAAGATGGTAGGTAAATAAAATTGCGTAATCATTGATAAATGACATCGTTCACTAACCTAAAATTTTGGATACTACCCTTACATGAATTGTCAACTTAACGGCGTTGAATCACCACTCAGCTACTCGAATTATCGAATATTTACCAAAATGGATTTCAACCAGATGAAACATAGTATGCCTCCTTCCAGTTTGGAAATCTGAACCTAATTTTCATCTCCCTCGTTTGTTTATTGAGCTGAATTTTTGATGATGAAAGATTAGCGGACTGAATGCTACAGGGTTATTCGTCATGCGTAACCAATTTCTCAGTTCTGTCCGAGTAACTCAACACCAATAGATCCCTCCTCTTCATCTAAATAGCATACATCGCTTCGCCAAAGATACAGCATAACCTGGATAAAACCCGACTCCTTTGCATGAGACACCGTAACTCGAACTGGTGAGCTAAGCAGAACGTCAGTCCAACCTCGAGTTAATTAGGGATGCACTGATAAATCTTAGGGATCTTAAGGTATGCGGCTATCGGTCGATGAGCAGGCTTTGTCAATCGGTCAATTGTACCATCCAATAATTTCAGTGGTAGGGGTGGTTAGTTCAGGCATATTTATTAACGGTATTCCTACGTTCAATGCAGATGTGCGTGGAGCGTAATGGGATTCATTACTGCTTTCTCCGCCTTCCGATTTGAACTTCACTCATCAATTCATATTAAGGCTTATTCCCTCACATCCTTTCGGTGAATAATTTTCCCACCTTATAATATTCAATTCAATATTCCCACCCCGCTCAGTACTCGCTTCATCCAAATCCTGTTTCCTAAGTTTCACGTCTAAAAATATTCTCCACCTAAGTTACCTATCTAACATCTCGCCGTTCACCTTCCCCTCAAATCCAATTCACCACCTCCATTTTCCTCCGCACCGCGAACGCCTCCAGTCTTTTCACATTCCCTTTCTTAAGGCCGTTTTACACGGTACACGGAATTGCGCAGTCTGACGTACGTGTGAAGGCGCAATCAAAATTGCGTCGTGTAAAGCGGTGAATTGCTAGAACACATGCGAGAATGCGTGGATGCGAGACGGCAAAATAGCCCCTGTTCTAATTTCGTTCATGCATTCGCGCAATTCCACGCCACTTTAGAAATTAATGCAGCTCTAACCTGCGCAATTCCTTGCCCCGTGTAAAACGGCCTTTAGAGTCCACATTCTCACACCGTACAGCGCCACCCTTCGGATTATCCTCTTCATTAACACCCTTATATTTACACCCGTCCCTTTATTAATCCCTTCACCTACGATTCCCTCATTAACTCCAGTTTAATCCTCTTCATGAACGCCTCCTTCGCTAGCGAAATTCTTTTCCTGACGTTTACAATGGCAATAAATGAAAATTGTATACATTTCCTTGTTTCGCAGCTTTGCTGTGGGGTATTCTTCGGTCTTTGACTCTTTATCACCTCCGCCCTACGGATGCTGCGATGACGCTTGGAAAGGGCTTAAGCCCCAGCTTGTCAGCACTAATCAGCGTACTATTCTTAATACTTTATTGACTGCCTAGTAATATGAGTATGACAAATGTATTTATCGAATGGCATTAGAAAGATTAACTGATTAACAATGACTTGTGCATCTATGCTTCAAGTTTCCTTAATGAAAAATGCTGATTCTCTTATAAACGATAAATTTTCAGCCATATTTTACATCCCATTCGAGGGAAAGACAACAAATTAGGTAAAGGCTCAGGAACCAAATAAAGCGAGATTTCGCTGGCAAATGAGACATCCGTGGATCGAAACCGGGTGGTATGAACGAGAAGTCGCACACGCCCAACCCTTGTTTCCACCCCTTAGCCCACCACACCGATCCTATCTCCACGATTGGTTTCGGCAAGGGGAACATTGGGAAGGGGAGAGTTGATTGAGAGCAGAGGGCATTGAGGGACCCACTGATTGACATGATGCCGCGTAGAGACAACGGAAGAGGAAATCCGTCAAGTTTAGTGGCACCAGAGATGAGGACCACACTCCAACAACCCTCAGAGAACGTGGAACGTAGGCATTATAGGAAACTCAAGTGCATATTAAGAAAGGAGGTTAAGAGGGGGAAAGGAGATGAGAGTTTATGGCAAGATCTTCCGTCAGTGATCATAGAGTTTCCAATCACATTACGCACGATTTTGTCCGTCGTGGAAAAAAAAATAATTTTCAATGAAATTCAGTAATAAGCTGCAGCATCCATTCTTTAATGGAGAATCTGCTGTCACCCGGCTTGCCAGCCTCAGTCCTCGCCTATCAAACCGAAGGTCGCAGATTCGAGTCCCACCTGGGTAGATTTCCCTATCCAGAGCGTGGGTGTTCGCGTGCGTAAAATTGTTAAATTTTATGAAAACTTCGACGTAAAGGCCAAATAGCGCTGTTTTCAGTACGGTGGCAAAAAAAATAATCGCGTGGCATCATCATGCATCGCATCCATTGATGAACCACCTAGCTACATACATGTTACTTTCTGTTGACTTAGGCTACTGATCTGAGGCTACAAAGAGATCTCTCCACTTTATCTTCATAGTAAAAAATAGAGTACCGAATGACTAAATGTACTGTCGAAAGAAAAAGTAACAGTAAAGGGAGTTTGAATCCAAAACTATCCATATTCTACATCACTCACTTCCAATAAATTGAAAATGGCATCATGTACCAATACCTGGGTCAATAAAGAAATACGGACATAGACAAGTGATTTCATTACGTCAAATATTAAATATTTACACCGAGTTACGCCGGAAACTGTATCTTTTATTGGTGATATCGTACATTTTCCTGCATATAGAGTGGGTGATGGAGTTGCAAAACGACAAAAATCGCGTTACGTGATCCTCTGAATGGACCGTTAGAGAGAACACAGACGTTATAGGGCAGGAAGATAGTGAAAAAAGACAGACGGACGTAGTAGGAGGGCGAGGAGAGCAGACACACCATAGTCGCCCCCCTATACTATATAAATCGATTCGGGCGCGCCGGACGCCGCCACTCCACGTCTACTATCGGCATCTCCTCGCGTCACACAAAAAGCCCTGCGATTAATCGCTATTGGCGTCCTCATCTCGCCCGTGGCTCTATCGAGCGTCCATCAAAATACCCAAGGGAGAGAGAGAGGAAGAGGATGCTCGTTCACGCTGCTGGGGGAGAAAAAAAGATAATGATGAACTCTCGGGTTTAGGTGCGACAAAAGATAAAAAAATGCGCGGAATGGAAACAAATGAACTCGATGAGATACCGACACAGAGAAAATATTTACGGATTCACTTTGGGATATGCCCTGACGAGAAAAACGTCCCATGAAGTTATTTACTCGCACGAAATTTTAACTCTGAAGCCGCGTCGCCCAGGTAACCTATGGAGTGAGCAATCGCTCGGTTAGATGAATGCCTACGAGGAAAAAACATCGTCCAACTCAAAATTTTACCGCCCACACTCCAAATTCCTAATGTAAGCAAGTACTTTTCATGAGAACGATTGAGGGTTCTCTGAAATGTTTCGGCAACGTGAACTTTCGGCAAAATAAAATAAACGCAGTAGCTTACCATTCTGAAGTAATGCGTTAAATTACCTAACACCAGCCAGTAAACTAATAAAAGTCAATACAGCTAACCAATGAATGCTGTTGAAATCGTATTTGCTCCAAAACTCGTCGATAACTATGAAGCTAAAAATTAGCTGCAACAGGATGATTACTGACCAATAAATTTACTCATTCACATTAGGTAACTCCATAGTTAATTAAAAACACAAATTTGTGACGGTTGCCAATCGAAAAGATAGTGAAGACACACAAATTTGGAGGAAAAGCGTTTAACAATGAAGCTGCGTATCTTCGGTAGTGATTTAGGTGGGAGTAACTAACGAAATCAATACTTTTTTAAAGAAAAAATATAAAAAATCCGACTTTTCGTAACCGAAAAATAAAGGAGTAGGTAGGTAATGGATCAAAATACAGGAAAATACGATTCCTTTCATTTTTGAAACTACATACATTTATATATCTGCACTTAAAAACATCTGCAGGAAAAATAAATGGGAAGAGCACTGCGGATTATAATGTAGTGGACAGAATTATTTGTGAGAAAAGGGCTTCAAATGCATGGACACATTTCTACGAGATTTTGGTGAACAGATGAAAGATATACAATATACAAGGGTGCGGCTGGGCAAGGTTTTAGGGAAAGAAGCAAAGAGAATGTAAAGGAAAAGGGGTTAGTGAGGTAGGAGAAGAGATATTATGTTCGATTCATATTAAAAGTGTAGATGGCAAGCCGATAACTGGAATAGAGGAGGTGTAGGCAAATAGCGGTAGGGATGTATGAAAAACTCGACTGTTGTGGAGTGCATAGGTTTGCGATAACAATAACCAAGTTCAAGAAACGCAACCATAGAAATATTTATTGATGCGTCTTCTATCCGTGTGTCTACTCATATTCAAACAGCTTCAATCATTTTCAACGACTCATAGTAAATAGCAACTCAAAAATGGGATAGAGGTAACAGCATAGGAGTGGGTTTTCAAACATATTTTTTGGCTCAGAACATGGGTTGTTAAAAATGGATAAATTCGAAGCACCTCCACTGCGTAATACACAAACTATCTTAATCAATACAGAAATAATATCTTAAAATTTTAACTACTGCAGTCACAGAAGGATTATGTGTTAATATCTTCTCACGGGAAAAAATGGGTTTCCATTAGACATCGAATCGAAATGAAGTCGTATTCGCGAAAACATTTGTGTTTTACCATTGAAAATATGTAAAAACCTATTTCTACGAGTAACCTTTACTTGGACTACTGAAACAATACAAAGTGGAACGTCAACCCAGACTCGTTTCGTAACTGCATAAATAATTATATACTACTCCTGATTATACTTAAACAATCAGTTACATTCAGTAGTTAAGTATCACACAATTAAACTTTTCGAAGCCGTAACATCTGATTTTATCTCGGTAAAAATAGAAAATTAACTTCAAATTCATTGAATTCGGTCACAGCTTTAATTCGCACCAGAGTCAGATATTAGCATGATTACCAATATAAAAGGATATCGATATATATCGTATCACGAACACAAAAGAATGCCATCAGAGTCACCAACTCAGACATTGCTCC
Source organism: Ischnura elegans (assembly GCF_921293095.1). NCBI lineage: Eukaryota > Metazoa > Arthropoda > Insecta > Odonata > Coenagrionidae > Ischnura > Ischnura elegans. Next base: position 82,793,254 of record NC_060250.1, read on the forward strand.
GACGCATTTCTCCAGTCAATTCTCCTATCCGCTAATCTTTGAACACCTTCATAATTCTTCTACTTTAAGTCCTTCATGTTCTATGTATCTCATCCGCGGTCTACCTTTACCACCGTTTTTACCTTCCACCTCTCCTTCAACGATAAACACAAGAATGTAAATTTAAAAAATAATAAATTCAAACATAATTTCACTGGGTCATCCTCAAATTTAGCAAACATTTTAGCTCTAATTCCCCGAGTCGAAATGGGACGGGAAAGCCTTCGTAACGGGAGGAGTCAAAGCGATTCATTTTGCCCAGGACGCGGGAGTGTTTCTCGACGGTCGATGACCCCAGGGTACAGACGAGCGAGGGGGAAGCTGGAGAGGGGAGACGGGGGGGAGGGGCTACCTTCCGCGGAGAACTTCGGGGAATTCCCAGGGATTGGGGCGCAGGTTCGTCAGGGTGCGCACTACGCAGCCATGGTACAACCCGCCCACCTATAGCCCGAAGTGAGATAAGGGGAAAAGGTGCAAGCTCCAGTTCCCTCGAATAATTTCCACAGCTATCACTTTTTATTGCTTAATTACAGTCCTTTCTGAATTGGGGCCTCAAATAAGAAAGTAAAAATAATAAAATCTTGAGCAATTAAAGTTCATTTGAACTCAATTGAAGATTTCTTGCAGAAAATTGGCAATTACAATAATTTGGAAAATGCTAAATTTTATTTAATAGCTATATTCCACCAAATTTCAACCCCGAGGGGTATGTGTTCTAACTATAGCGTCGTCATTATTACTATAATGTATGAATAAGAGCATTACTTATCATAAATTCCCAGGGAATTCACACAATAACATAAATAGCACTTTAATTTCCCGAATTAAAGTCTACCACGATTCTCTAATACAATTAAGTATAGCCAATGTTTAAAAAAAGCCATGATCTGAGAAAAGGAATACACAGGTGACACGGAAACCGTTGACCATTGGAATGGTATGAGAGAATTCATACCATCCCTGCAAAAGGCCTGGCTTAACCGCCATCTACCTCAGCAATTATTACGATCAGCGGGATACGATCTTACATAGGAACTAAATAAATGGGAAAAATAAACATGGGAAAATCCGAAATCAAACGCAAATAATATTCGTTAAAAAGTAGTATTTTTGTAATTAAAATCTATGGACTTACTACTCCAATAGTCTTATGTGCCTAATTCAGCCACTTAAACAAATTGCTTTCAATCTAACATGACGAAAATTCACAGCTTATTCTTGATTACATACGTGCATCACGGTGGAGAGCATATTTCCAATGAAAAAATTAAAAGGCATTCTATGCAAGCAAATTTGGACATGTACTCATTTCCTCAATCGTGAATGGAATCACTAGTATTTGCACATGAAAATAAATCTACAGAGATAAAAAAATTAATTAATTTTATCTACCTTTCTTTTTAACTTGTATTAATTACTTTATTTACATAGACATTTATCAATGCCAATTTTGGTTCTTTTATAAAAACTGTAAAAACATGAAATTAAAAGGAATTAACTTTGCATACTTCAGTAAGAACAATGTAATTCGTTAAGATAAGTTGATCCTTTGAAAAATCTCCGAAACCTCCTCAAAAAACTATAATGTGTGTTCGAAAAGGAGAGAATTCCGGATTAAATCTAAAAATAAAATTAACCCTTAGTTACCATGGCGTGACTTATAATATTGATATCATTTTTAAATACGAGGTCGTAATAACGATTGGATACAATAGATGAAAGCCGACTTAGCAATACCCTCCGTAGCAGTAAAGCGACGATAATGGCCAGAGACGCTCAAAATCCGGACGTTACCACGGAAACAGGTGCGTAATTATAAATAAATCAGCACGCGGCGGCCCTCGCAGAACGCGACGCGAGGTGCAGGGGGGAAAAATATTCCGGAAGAAAAACAAGTCGATTCGCGGAAACGGAAATACACAGCCCGAAAATGGATTAAAGCCGATGCTCCGATCGACGTTCAGTGTGACGCTAAAGGTCCATTTAAATCGTCAGATTCGGATTCAACTCCAAAATATACACTCACTACACCTACAGATTCCCTTTTTCTGAAGCGTGTTCTTAAGTGAGAATTGTAATGATACTTATTTTCCATTTTCTAACGATTCTTGGAGTTTTTCTACGGGAGCTAGGCTTGGACGGCGACAGCAGCAGAGAAGTGGAAGAATAGAGCATTCGAAATGCGGTGACACCGAAGAATGATTAAGATGAAATGGTTGGTAAATTAACCGATTGATTAGGTAATGAGGAAGTGCTACGATAGTGGGATAGGAGACACGCCTTCAAAAACTCTAAGGCGAATACGGGACAGCTTAATTGGCCACATTATGAGGCATTATGACCTGATGAAAACAATCGTAAAAGGACAAGTGGACGGGAAGAAGGGCAAGGGACGGCCACGAATAAAATGAATAGGACGGATTATTAAGGTTATAATAGAGAAAAAAATACATCTACATTAAAAGTCTAGCAGATAAGATAGCGGAATGGAGAGTTACGTCGAACCAATCTGAGATTTGTTGACTATTGATGATGATGCACGACTTTCATGGAATATACGGTGCAAGGACACTACGGAACTGATATTGATTTACATGAACGTAAATTCTTACTTTGATAGGATTCCCGATACGAAAAACTACAGTAGTAAAAAGAAGACAGTATTCTGAGTTCAACATCCCATCTCAAAGATAGTGGACTGCAACTAAAAAGATGTGTAATCTGATTTTTTTTTAAGCAAGGGTCAGAGATACATTGAAAACTATCCTCTTCACACGAAAACTGAATGTGGGTCTTCTACATCAAAATTGAGTACCTAGTCCATCTCATTGTCAAAAGAGTTTTACAAACTTGTAATTCTCTTTACATCATTTTCTCCCTATTTCTTCCAATTGATCCATACATGATCCCATATTTCTTAAGTTTACAGTAAGGATTCCATTATACTTATGCAGAGCAGATTAAAAATGAATGCACCACCTCTATCTAGGCGATATCCTTTCACTTCAAAGTCATCTCACTACAAGATTGGCACGCACCACCATGACAGCAGGTGAAAGGAATGTAGGCCACAGCCATTATCACTCTACCGAAGGTAATACCTGCCGTGACAAGAGTTGCGGTTTGTCGTGCATATGCGTTTGAATGGGATGAAAAAACACGGCAATTGATACAGGTTATTTGATTTTTTTATCCCACGAGTCGAGGAGAGCTTGTCACTCTTTTTACAATTCTTAACAGATGAATCTAAAATTGCGTAATAATTGTAAAACCGAAGGTGATAATGTTACTTTCCGAGGAGGAAAATGATAAGGTGGCAAAATATTTTGTTGGCAGGTGGATAAGAAACAACAGAATACTCAACATGGAAAAGACGGTTAGGTAATCTCATTTATCTTTATGACAAGGAAATTATAGCCTACAGAGACATTCTTCCCAGTAACCACATTCTTCGGTATGTCTCCTTCATCTCCCATTTCCCACAGTTGATTATAATTATTCAAACATTCTCAAAGTACAGGGTTTGCGTAATAGAATGGTGCGGTTTTGAACATGGTTTAAATGGAATTAGAATTACTTACAACTTATGTTTTATTATAATTCGAAATTTTCATCTCAAACAGATTTTTTACACAATTAATGAATTTCAATACGTAAGCCCTAAGTCGTTCGACGAGAGAAACCCGGGACCACCGCTTAACGTCCCATCCGACGGACGGAGTGATGCACTTAGAAGTGCCCGCCTTACGGAACTCAATCAGGGATCGGGCACCCTTAAAAAAACTCTATTATCCTATCCCTAGTATCTTCTTATGATTTTTTGAAACAAAATCATTCTTTTATGATAGTCGATAAATGATGGGCAACCAAATATATCCCCTCAAATCTGCAGCAATACAATAGAGAGGTTAGTGTGAAATGATTACGAGGGCAACACTTGGAATTCCTTCCTTTAAAAGTGCACAGCATAAGGGTCTAAATTTTCCTCGACGATGTTGGAGGTGAACGTTAAGAAACCTCTATCGATTTTCTCAGACGTCAGTTACGCCGACTCAAATTCGACCGACAATACACTTTCATTACATATTTAGTAACATTACGAAGAGATAAGAAGCCATGGCACCCGTAATTTTGTCCTTCGTCAGGTGCCCTGTCACTTAACACCTTTCTTAGTGCACTGTTCCAACCCCATTTTTACCCGGTCTGCCACATGCAGGCAACAGACAAGAGCACCAAAGTTAAGTTATTAATGCCACCCATTCCACCTTCGGACAAAACATAGCTTAACTTTCGTGATCAAACGGGAACCATTGAATCAATACTTTGTCCACAAAGAAGAGGTGACCGTACTTGAAAAATTAAAGGGAAATTTAAAACAGGGTAAGACTTTAAAACTATTACTCTACGTGTACGATATTCCGCTTGAAAAAAGGCGATAATAACATGACCTACCGCAACCGCTTTCCGCGACAGAGAAGACCACATTACATTCCATCGATGACAATGCTGACTTGGGAGGGAAGTTTTTTTTAATACCATAGAATACCTAGAGGAAAAATATAATGGGAATCAGTTTTAGAGCATGTTATCCTGATAAAGTTACTTTAGCCACGAGAGGAGCTTCAGTTATGACTTGCATAATTGGATAATAATGCCATATTGCTGCTGTGTAACATAAGTCATCTGAAGTTGATAGAGAGCTGTCGTAAAAGTGATTGCTGCGTGCACAGTGAATGAGGACCGAAAGTATCCCTAGAGTCACATGTATTTCATGTCATTACAAAATATGGCTACTACATCCATCCTTCTTTACTGCTTTCTTGTCTTGTACATTATTTTCATTGTACCCTCATCTACTCGTAGGAGAATAGAAGTTTTGACTTGAAACTGTTTTTTTTTCGATAGCCATTAAAATGCGGGTGTTATAACGAATCCACGGGGCTTCTCTGCCAGACTCGGCCTAAGGTTACTGCACTAGCGTAAAAACTTCAAACGCTCTATCCATTACCACTCCCACGTATTGACGGTTAAACCCCTCACTGCCCTTCCCCATCTGGGATTCAAGAGATTTATTCAACACTCTGGGTGCATGCCTCTAGAAGCAACAGATACATAACATACACAACATTTTGAGTAGTTGTTAAATAAAAAGAAAACGCAAGCGTAATACAAAATTTACTTAGAAACAGATGATGGAAATAAGTGGAAAAAAAAACTATGAAGGCTCAAATTTAACTGAAACATTAAAGTAGAAAAATGGATGGTTTGATTACCGCTGTAACCATAACATTTCCACTAGAGGGTTCCACAATCCAGTCCAAATCCAAACAACCAATGTATATTTACATGACATTGTGAATGTACTTTTGCATTGGAATATACTTTTGAATTGGATGCATTTGCAGGGACTTTTGCATTGATCGACAGTGGAAGAAGAAGAACAATTTCATAACAATTAGCCGGCTACCCGGCGTTGCTCGGGAAGGATTGTACCCAGAGAAGTGGGAAACTTGAAATTTTGAATTCTTGGTCACATGGCAGGATTTTCAGGTGAAGGAAAAATGCAGGTATGAAGATGGTATACATATGTAATAGCAAACAATGGAAAATATGATTTCCGTATACCGCGTACGGAATCATATCATACCCCGCTCCACAACATTGATCGTTATGTGTGTCCGTACGTGCGTAAACTAATAAACGTAATGCAAACGCATAACCCAGCATAAGGGTTAGCACCAAAAGGATAGAATCCTGGTAGTTACGTTTTCCCTTTGAGCTTGCCAAGAGGTGTGCCTAACAAGCAGGATGTCCAACCACAAAAGTTGTATGACGCGACGTAACAAACGGTAATGAGAAAATGACGCAAATGACGCGTCGGACAACCATAAGTAGCTTTACTGGATATGGGAGCATGAGATGCGCAATCCTTGCAGTCGTATGGAAATGCTTAACTTGCAGACAAACAGACATCCTCTTTTAAAAATATATATATAGATGAAAAACTGGATGGGGATTACTTAAGAGAAGGAGGAGTTAGAGGATCCCAGTTCTTTTTTTTAATGGCCACTGACTGGGCTAATTGGTGCGCGTCGCGACGCCAAGCGTGGTGGACTGGTGGGACCAACGACGATGGCCTATGAGCCGCGATGAGGGACACGAGAGAAGGAAGGTTGGAGTTGTAGGAGAGGCAGGGGGAGGAGTTGGATTATTGGGAGGTTGGTGACGGGGTGGGTGGAAGGGGCAGTGCAGGAGGGTGTGACGGAGGGAGAGCTGTAATGCGTGAAAGAAAATAGAGGAGGGAGAACAGGCTTGTTCACATTTTTTTTTAATTTGTTATTATGGTAAAGTTAGAAAAAGACAGATACCCGTCTTTTTAAATCCACTTCAAGATTGATACCCTACCTGAGTAATGATGGAAAAATCGACTTCGATTAAAATCGAAAACAGAAATTTAATAGACAAAGATCGAGGTGATCGAGATCGAACAGTGATCAAATATTATTAAAAAAACACATCTACCTCTCCAACTTACCAATACTTACCCAGAAGTGATAGAAAAATCGATTTCGATCACAATTCGAGTTTTAATAGACAGAATAAAATCAACAGATTTAGGCGTTACTTGGTGGAACGATGAGATATTCATGGTGAAATAAAAACACAGTACTATTCCACAACCTTATATTTTTGCAGTCTACTAGTTTCAACGTTTACACCGTCATTATCAAGAGTCTTGATAATGACGGTGTAAACGTTGAAACTAGTAGACTGCAAAAATATAAGGTTGTGGAATAGTACTGTGTTTTTATTTCACCATGAATTAATAGACAGAGATTGAGGAGATCGAGTTTGTGCCATGCCCATTGAGTTTCTATCCAAACTCGATCTTAAACACTTCGTTAGATCTCATCAGCGTCACCACCGGGCTATGACAACGTCATCCGTTCGATGTGAAAGACTTTTTTTCTCTAAGGTCGGTGAAAAGGCACACCCTCGATCATCAAGAAAGCATATTCATCAGTTGACCTTTCTCAAATAATTTAAGTGAAGCAGAATGGTTCCAATCGTTGATCCACAAAACTTAAACGTGCGTGCATTTGCAAATTTTTACTGCTAAAATTCAAGCATTCTAAGCAAATTATTAGGATTTTCTATAGAGCTCAAATGGGCTTTTAGTGTGTTTTCTCATGAATACACTTTTTATTCTACATGCGGCATACTTTTCAAAAATATACAGCCGATTTTTTTTCGATTAATAGATATTTTAGCTCAATTTTCGATTTTTGCTGAAACGTCGAGCTTTTTATTTCGATAAAAAATCGATTGCTCGAAAAATCGATTTTAACCGACATTTTCCCATCACAAGGCCTGAGCCACGATTGGTAGGTTATCATAAGAATAGGTCTGCGTGATAATAAGTCAAGTTAATCCAAATTAAGTTGTTGTTAATGGGGGATTCAATCACACAACATCTTAATTTAATATCTCAACACATCTATAGAGGTCCTTTGATTGCGATGCTGAATTAGGAAGCTTTCGTATTATATTCAAATAAAAGGTAGTTGCACTTTTCCGATATTTTTAAATGCAAACGACGCGATTCAGCTAATAGAGCCATCATCTGGTACGTGACTGGTATCTTACCAGATGATGGCTCTGTGAGCCGAAACGCGTCGTACGCATTAAATTATTGTGGAAAAGTACAACTACCATTTATTTCAATACGTCGAACGTCCACTATATCACGCCTGAATCGGTTGAATCCTTTCGCATGATCTTTGAGATAGGATCTCGTATTCCTCTTAAATACCTTCTACAATGACGCATAATTTTAACAGTGCGGAATGTCGGCTTTACAAGCCGTGGGCTTTTATACGTCAGGGAAAGTGATTATGATGCCGTCGTACCCCGTTTTTGTGAGCCTTATGATGCTTGAGTGAAGGATGCGAGGCAATCGAAGTCCAAGCAGCTTCAGTTTTCGGCTTCTGCGCAATCAAGTTTAATATAGTTCTAATTGCTACAAATTTACTTCTGTAACTCAAAAATTCCTCCTTATTAAGGCTCATTGAGTAATCTCTGTCTCAAAATAGTCCTTAAAACACAGTTATCTCTTCAGGTCATTAATTCATATCCAGTCTAAAAAGTAATACGAATAGCTCTGTTTGTTATCCACTCCAACCAAGTTATTGCCTTCGTCCTTATCTAAACATACAGCTCACAATGGTTTTTTTTATCTAATGAAAATTCGCATCTCTCAGGATAAGCCTGCGTATCCATAGCAGCGTCGAGCGGATCCCTATGAATCTTCAAATGAAATACGAGGAAGAGAAAATATCACCAGGCCAGTTCTGATAACTAATCTCGTACGCTCTCATTTACTAATTATAGGAAAAGTGCGTATAAAGTGAACAATAAAATGTCACCAGGATCCAACATGACAGGATTTCAGCAATTCTCCAACTAAGTTATGACGCAACAACTCGGCTGATTGATTCTTGTAAAAAAAGGTTACTTTAAGCCCACTGATAATAACTTGCCGAGAAATATTTCATTGTGATTTCCGCAATTTTAACGTAGTTATCTGGCACATAATGAAAATACACTTCAGCCACTTTCAAGCATAAACAGATCGATTTTACGAACCCAATTAAGAGAAGTTCCAAGTATTTCAATAGATAAATAAATACATAGCTGAACAAGTATTTTAAATATAGGTATGAATCAGAGGATATCTCCGGAATTATTATACACCTGGGCGACACCGTAGCGCTTGGCTAAATCAACTCCACTGGTTACTGCCTGGAGGTGCCAATTGAGTACTAATTTCTCGCGAAAAATTTCTTAGAGATCCTTTTCGCCAACTGTTCCAATTCTGGCTCATAATTGGTTCACATAACATAGCCAGCAGACCCGCTCTCGCCTTCCTGTTCAATGGTCCCCCACCTGTTCTTCTTTGTTCTCTAAATGCGACAGTGACCTCAGTTCTCGATCGTTTGACGGGCTCAATAACACCGCTACCGCCATAAAAATAGGCATGGCCAATGACGCGTCGGATTTGAAAGAAAGGGTAGGGAAAGAAGGGGAAAAATCCTCGCCCACGATCAACAGCGAAAACTGCGAAGATAGCCGGCGACGACGGTGGATATCGACAGCCCATCCCAGCCCTCATTCATTTTATACAGCCGCATCCACTTATTTCACCCTTTTCGGCATATCGGCACTTACCAGGAGGGTTAATCACTATCTAAGCAATAAATCGATAAAATTTGAAGCGAATGAGGAAAAAATGCTGAACGAAATATGGTGCACCTATCAATGATATCACCTTTCAAAGATTAATTATCCAGATTGTCCCACTAAAAGGCCATTACGATACACACCGTTACGCAGTTAAACCACGAAAAATAGGGAGAGCATTTGTGCAAGAAAATACCAAAAGCATTCAGCTTCAACTCGAATGGTGACGGGGGATCGCGTTGGTGTGGTGACTTGATTGTTGGCTACCACCCCGAGGGCGGTGGCAGAGAATTTTCAGAGATTATCCGATCCCTGCTTGAAAGTTGTGTGGAGGACATTTCTAGCGCAGCACTCTGTCCGTCGGATGGGACGTTAAGCTGTGGTCCCCTTCGGCGCCTTTCCTTAACAGCAGGATTATACCGACGCCGGGTTTCTTTCCACCCTTCCTTCCATACCCTTCCCTCATGTCGCAAATGACCTCAGCTGTTGGTCACCCCCTTCAAATACTACCGTAAAATTGTGACGTTATAATTAAAAAGGCAAATGGTAAATTATCGCTTCGAACATACATTATGGTTTTTTCACTTTTTCCGATTTTGTGAGATTTTCTTCCATATTGGCAGAAGGCTCATGCTTGGTGGTCCTTTTGATCCGGCCCCGATCCGTTCTCGCCCATATCTCGAATGCATCTAGCATTTCCTTGTCCTCCAACCGTAAAAGCGATGTAAACATGCGGAAAGTACTACGATGCGGCAAGAAGAATTTATGTCTCATTTAAGTGGCTGAAATCGAGCGAAAAGAGAGACCGAATCCTTCCGCATTTCTTTTGTTTTTCATTGAGTGTCGAGTTATAGCGTAGTCTCTTTCAGTCCTTTCCATCTCGGTTCCACTCTACGACGAAGCATCGCGCTAGTCGAGGAGAAAAATCGAAGGTTTGACGAAGTGTATCGGTGTGCTCTAGAGAGGGGAAACAGATGTATAAGGCGCGTGAGGGCAGCTGAGGCCATTGTCACGCGACAATGTCCACGCGACAACAGCGACACGCTCCGGCGACGACAGAGGGGACGCGGCGGGGAGCAGAGAAAAAAAATGGAAGAGATCATAAGCCGAGAAACGTTTCCCACCTCACCTCTGCCCCCATCCCAGAGACGCATTCGGGGAAGGAAGGGGAAATTCCTCCCCTCACAAATCTCTAAGAAAAGTTTTTTTTCCAAGGGCTAATAATTTAACACTTAGTTACCGATCGCAGTGTGGCTACACAAATATCAAGCAACAATTCCCGGACTTCCCCATAGTATTTAAGAAAATATTCCGGAGCATTCTAAAATTTATTGTATATTTTCTATGATATATTCTGTATTTGAAAAAAAATCAACACAATAGGAGATAAATGCTGCCAAAATCAGTTGAAAATTAACTTAATAAAAAAAAACTAAAGTCGCAGCATGTAAATAAATTTTAGCAGATATGGGGACTCAACTGAATAATGTGTGGTTCTAAGGGTTATCAAATATATAAATAAAAATATAAGACTTTCATGGGGCAGTTACTCAAATATGTAATTACCTTTTAGGACACCGGCAATTAACCAGAATAAAATGAAAGTTTCTAAAAATGGACAATAGGGTGGTTTCCTATTATTTTTTTATTGCATAAGTCGAAAGATCATTACTCCTGGAGTACATATTTCACGCTTTTAGATTTTTAAACCTAATTTTCGCGATTCAATTGAAAAGTGAATATTTTCCAGCGTGTGAAAACGCGACGGCTAAGCATGAATGCTAGGAAAAGCCTGTGTGACGTCTGGCTTTTGCTGTGTGAGGCCACCTGGGTGCGAGGCTATGAACGCCGCGCCACTACGATGCAGGCTGCTTGCTGCCGAGCATGGCGGTAGCGTTGAGTACCCTGCTAGCAGATAGCGCTTAGCTTAAATAAGGTTTATTAATACCCTATCAAACGAAGGAAACTTTCGGACCGTAGGCAATTTTAATAGGTGATTATTAAGACATGTTTCCCTGAGCTCTGTGCCTCATGTATGCATTGGTAATCTCAGACGGTGTAAAACTCCTATCTACTCGTATAGCATCTAGGTCCCTGTGACGTAACGTGGAGTGGCATCGCATGACCACCAATCTGGCCTTTTTCAAATGAGGTTAAAATTGACCATTAACATTCGTCTAAACTGGGATTTTTAAAACAAAATAATTTGTACATTATGAATACACTAATTGTGGGTAATGAATTGCAATCAATGCCTTTCGTTTTCTTTGATGAAGGAAACTACCCTATTAGATATCTCCACTGTAAAAGTGCTCAACAATTGCCCACCAGATCAAACCCACCTCTCCTGGAGCCCAACAATGTGCATGCGCTCAGCTAGCAGTAGCCGGAGCATAGACGCTCACCTCCCAAGTCTCCAAGCTGCTTCATAGGTGAGTGTTTGTTCTCTGGCTACTGCCAGCTGAGCGCATGAGTATTGTTGGGCTCCTAGATGACTGAGTTTGATCCGGTGGGCGATTGTTGAGTGCTTGTACTGAGGAAGTATTGAATTGTATCCATGAGAAAGGCATATTTTATCCAGAGACTGCAAATGATAAGACAATATACTCAGTAAGTGCAAAAGTTTCCAAAATAATATTTCCAAAGCTATAGCTTTAATTCTCATTCCATGATTATCTAGTAGTATCTCCTATGAGGCCCTCACTTGGCAACGTGACATTTGCTCATGTTCTCAGAGCTTCATCACTTCACTCACTAGAGGAGATTCACTCAATTCCTAACTAGATGTGTAGTCAACAGGACATTTGTCAAGCAAAACAAGAGGATACTCTCAAGTCTATTACATATTCCATCAACGAGTGTCTGTGGCACTGGATGAAAGAGTTTATGACTGCCAGTGTAATTAAAATAAAATTGGTACTCACCAATCGCTCTTGAAATAGCTAATGTGCCATTTATACGCCAAACACCATAATGTTGGAAGACAGCACCTCCATCAGACAGAATCCGATCTCTCTCATCCTAAAAATGGGAAAAAACAGAACTGCATTGCCGTTAAAAATTTAAAAAAAATACATAAAATTCACTTAAGACCAAGAATAATTTCACATCTTTTGGAATGTTGCATTACTCTGAATCGGAAACCTAATGAAAATCGGATACCTAAATTCAAACACAGTGTATAACCTTCATAAACGAGATGCGTTACAGCGCATTTTATAATTTCATGCCCACAAAAAAGGAGATAAATGATTCAAATAATAAAGTGAATTTCACAGCAGTTTCACAAACATACCCTCAGTTTACCACTAGTGGGTATGAAGCAGACTTCTTCATCACACAATGGCGACATAATTTTAGCCTATTCAATGAAATCAACACCATACACATGGAGGATAGGTGCATATGCATTGGAATGGGAGTGGTTAGGAATGAAATAAAGGTGAAAAGCCTGCCTAAATAATTAACTGCTGCATACAAGAAGGAAATATACTTGAAATTTGTAGTGAGCAGTCTAAGCCTCAAGGCTTTTCCCATTGAACATGGGTAAGTCGATGAATGGGTGAATCGATGCCAGTGCTAGACAGACTAGAACCCAAAATTATGACATTCAATTAATTTAAACAGAAATGAAGCTTGGCCTGAAAACATAATACTGAACACATAAATATTCAATGAACATTACAGACAAACATTGCCTCAGGAAGAAACACTAACCATCCTGATTGAGACTTGATGGAAGATTAGTCCTATGCAAGCTCAATAATTCCTTGACCAAAGTAATACACTAATGTGATTATCAAAAGATCAATATAAGCCAAAATATGAAAGATAATACATTTGTGAAAGAAGATGAGGAAATATCATCATTTATTTTCACAAAAACAGTGATTTTTACTGATTAATTATTTTATTTTCTCCAATATTGCATGACTATGCAGAAACAATACAATATCATGACATGATATGATCATATATGAAACAATAAAATACCTTCCAGATAATCCACATGAGTAGTCACCCACAATTTCTCATTCAACCAGCCTTGTAGCTTTATGAGTAATAATTGAACATTCAATGTCAAATATTTCACAGTGAAAGTACAACTAGGTAGAAAAAAATCGAAGAAATTGTGAGGCATGTATGAATCAGCATCATCAGGAGAATAAAATTTTTAAAAACCCTTGAAATAATACAAAGTAATCAAATCTAAAATCAGAGGGGGGAGGGAAATTAACGAGGATGAGACATAGGGAGAAAAAGGCAATGGCATAGGATCAGCTCTTAGCTGAGGGAGGTTGAAAGATTAATTTGGAGATTTGTAGGGTTCCACAACAATTAGATAGGAAAGGAAACAGAATTTGGCCGATAAGTGTTGTTGAGGGTAAAATCTAAGAGGCTAGAACCAGCCGTAAAAAATTATTTCATTTGCCAAATATCGTATTGTCATTTTCACAAATATTCCCCATAGTAAAACCTCTTTTTAACTTGCAGCTGCTCCCAGGAAAGCCTATCTTTCTTGGTCGAGTATCACAGGGTTGGAGTATCTAAAGTAGTTTACCACCAAGGATGTTGTAATTCACCTGATGGTATGGACTCTACCATGAAACTGTTCATGTACATAAACTTAATGCAAAGTTTTCTAAATTTTTTTTAATCAATTAAAACAATAAAATTTCACAACTAGAGTACCACCTGTAACACTGACCCCAATTACATCACAAAAAAAATTTTTAGCCCAAAAAAAGGTATCATTATTATCAGACACTTTGTTACTTCCACAATATATTTTAAAAATTATTTATATTTCCGTACTTGATAATAGTATAACAGCCAAAACCGGTCATAATAAAAAAAATATATAGAGGAAGTAACAAAGTGTCTGTTAATGATAATATAGAGCCCTTCCACCATGTGCAAGTTTCAAGTTTCGATCCGATAAGCAGTCACAAGCGTCCATAAAGCAGTTGGACATGGAAATTTTTAAAAAATTGGTCGTAGATAAGAAAAAGTTCCTTAAACAATTAAGGTTCTGAGGAGGGAAATCCAAGGCATGAAAAGTACAAGATAACAGGGTGAAATATGATGGAGGGAACAGAAATCAATGAGGGGGAGCTTTGGCTTTAAATGGGATAATGAATAAGAGAATTGTAGGCATTGAGGAGGAGAGCAACAGCATTCCGGAGGTTTGAATTGAGGTATACCCCACTCGTATTGTATTGGTGCTGGTAAACATGTCGACTTGCAACCATATATTGAAGGGAGCAGAAGAGGTGCAAAAACAGCTTGAGGAAATACCTAATTAAGGAAATCCTGGTTAAGAAAAACCAAGTCATAACAGAGGACTGGAATTCTGCAGGAGTGGAAGGTAAATATGGAAATAAGATGGAAGTGAAATATCAGATTTTAGATTATAAATGAGAAAAAATTTGGTGAAAAAAACAGAATTTTGCAGGCAAAATAAGGCATTAATAACAAAGGTGATTGATAAGTTACTTACTGAAAATGACCGATTAATGGGAAAATAAAATACATTAATAGAACATAATGCTAGGAGTTTATTGCTTATAACGTAAAGGCTAAAATAGATGACAAGAATACTATAGCCATGAGGTTTTCTAAGGTATGATAACTAAGAGACACTCTATACAGATGTGGATCAGAACAAACTTGAACCTTGAGATTAAACATTTGGACAGAATGTTGGAGGAAAATGGACTGACAATTACAAATAGCTGGAAAAGTATTCCCAATGTGGTTGAGTTTATGTCGAGAGCAATATATATAAGAATGGGAAAGAGAGAATAGTAAGGAGACTTAAGTACATTGTAAAGCACTGTATCCATGTAACTTGTCATAAATTCTATTTAAAATGACCCAGACCATTGAAATATTCCACTACTCACATTTCAGTGCTCATGTCAATCATTAACACTGGTAGGTCACATCAGACTTCCTACCATTGCAGCAGCAAATTTACAATAGGGTAGTTTCCTTCATCAAAGAAAACGAAAGGCATTGATTGCAATTCGTTACCCACCATTAGTGTATTCATAATACACAAATTATTTGGTTTTTGAAATACCGGTTTAGACGAATGGCAAGGGTCAAATTTTATCCTCATTTGAAAAAGGCCAGATTGGCGCCCATGCGATTCCACTCCGCATGACGTCACAGGGACCTAGTTTCTACACGAGAGGATAGGAGTTATACATCGTCTGAGGTTACCAATGCATGCATGAGGCACAGAGCTCAGGGAAACATGTCTTAATAATCACCTATTAAAACTGGCTAAGTTCGGAAAGTTTTCTTCGTTTGATAAGGTATTAATAAACCTTTTTTAAGCCAAGCGCTACCATCCAGCAAGGTACTCAGCTATCCGTTAGCATCTTGCGACGTATCAGCGCTAAGCCTCGCCTCAAGGTCACCTCACCGGGCGGGAGGGGGAACCAGAAATACGACGTACGGAGATATTTCCCGGCATTCATACTTAAGCGTCGCGTTTTCGCGCGCTTGAAAATTTTCACTTTTCATTTAATCGCGAAAAATAGATGTTGTCATTTAAAAATCTAAAAGCGTGAAATACGTACTCCAGGAGTAATAATCTTTCAATTAAAGCAATAAAAAAATAATAGGAAACCACCCTATTAACTTCACTCTGTGACTGTCACTATTTAGAAACTCATTTTGCTCACGCGTGGAATGTGACCCCAAATCGAACACACACTTGCCAGAATGGATGTTATCACGTGAAATGGCCAACCATATGCAACTTGGTCCATCACTTATGATCGCAGAAAAACCGTGGGTGACCTGTCTTAAGGCCGTTTAACACGGTACACGGAATTGCGCAGGTTAGAGCTGCATTAATTTCTAAAATGGCGTGGAATTGCGCGAATGCATGAACGAAATTAGAACAGGAGCTATTTTGCCGTCTCGCATCCACGCATTCTCGCATGTGTTCAACCAATTCACCGCTTTACACGACGCAATTTTGATTGCGCCTTCACACGTACGTCAGACTGCGCAATTCCGTGTACCGTGTAAAACGGCCTTTATATCCAATCTATATGCTTAATCTGATGCACAGGTTAGGACAGGTTTATCGAAAATTACCAGTGCCGAGATCTGGCAATGGGTCATGCATGTGCCACATTCTGGAGGCCATTACACTTAGAGGGTCTCTAGCATACTCTCTCCTACTACAGTGGGCCAAAAAATGTCTGCCCATTTTTACTCCACGTCCCTTCTACCCACTCCCGTTGACAGGAGGCCATCAAGTGTAGCCTCACCTTTAGGCAGTGGCCAGAATATGGATCTAAGAATGACCCTGACCCTGGGCCGAAACTAGGAGTTTTTTGAGGGCCGGCAAAGAATAGTTTGCCACCCCCCCTCGTTCTGTACCTCCCCCTTCCCCAACAATAAAATACATATAATACATCCGAATGCTCTTTTTTGAGATGTGGTAATTGAAATTACACATCCTATGCTAGCTATTAATGAGTTTCATTAATATTATTGTTTATTAATTTATAAATTAATAACTACAGTTAAATAATTGAATAGGAAAAATCAAACAACTTTTATAATAAACTTTCTCAAATGTCTGCCACCCATGGCACGTGCCCCATCCAAGTTCTGGGCTTAGATTGACCCACTGGTGTATTTCATTGCAATTCAAACCCAGGAGGACCTTCATTGGTCTCCCAGACTATTGCTAAAAAATTTTATATTACTTTCTGCTCGCTAGGCTTAATAAAAGTTGAGGTTTTCTGAACCAATAGCATGCCAAGTCAAGTTACACTGATTTGAGTTGCCATGAACAGGAAGAGCTTCCACAGTTGTCAACCCCAGATTCATGCCAAGTAAAATCCAGTTTGGTTGTTGTGATTGAGACTAAACACTTCACAGTGTGGAAATATGAACCATAAAGAAAGAGGATGAGCTCCTGAGGAAACAGAGGTGTATACAGCACAGGTAGAAAAAGTTGTAAGGATGCTGTGTAGCAAAATGGAATCCAAGGATGGTTATATATTCTGAGCATTCTTCAGTGATCATTATAGAGGTTAATATGTACTTCAGTGATACAGAATACTTTGACGGAAAAAAACATAAAATTTGAACAACACAGATGGAATACCGATTTCTTGAAGAAATAATGGAAAACATGACATCCAAAGAATACATGAAAGATTACTTAAATTACCAGATCAGGCAGACTATATGATATACTTTGGCCAGAGTCCCGAGTTGTTCTGAGGGACAAGGCAAGATCCCTCACAAGAAAAAAATTATGTTTAGTGGAAAAAATAAGGAATTTCAATCAAGAGATGTCACTGTGTTTAAAGTATGAGTGTAATTATAAATGTGTGAAAGTGTACGGAAATACTGAGCAAGAAATTGACAGAAAAGTAGCAACAATAAAATTGCAGCATAGAAAACAAGGATAAAACAAAATGTCAGTATTATAAACTCTTCTGCAGTCCCAACAAAATTAAAAAGTAAAAGGATAGGGGAGCTACGTTGCTAAGAAATTTTTCTGTTACCAATGAGGAAAATCCTAAGTTAGTCCTCATATCCATTTTAGAATTTTGTGAAGAATGATGATGCGGGGACAAGGCTTTGAGAGGATCCAAAACCTGAGCTCTATCAAAACCAGTAACTCGTCCAACCGTGTCTGCTTGACATTATATCACTAGTCTTTTAATGTTTACTCTGTCAGGAATGCATCCTTATTATTTAAACTTTATTTAGTGCTTCATTATGATTGGAATTCAATTTCCAGTCACCCGTGACCAATTCACTCCATTGATACCATCTGCATGGAAAGTGGCGAGCTCTTGGTAAACTTGCCTCTAATTGTAGCAGCATTCGAATTCTCATACAGCAAATCATAATTGCACCAAATGAGTGTCCCCACATCACTGATTGAGTGCCCTGCCAGAAAACTCAGGTTATTCATTAATTCTTGGGCTATTTTCAAGTTGGTGTGCACACTAACCTTCAGAGGGAAGAAGATACAAGATTGCAAAGTGGGCACAGATTAAATTTTCATGCAACAAGAGCTTAAAGATGCATAGCACCACAATTTTTAGCACAGCAGTTTTTGCAAGAGTACACCACAAAATTAAGCAACAATTTTGGGTTAAATGGGGTGATTTATGGTTTTGAATTGGAGAGAAGGAAAATAATAGTATTAAGGTTGCCATTGAAGTATGACAGAACATTAGCTGCAATTGGAGTTACACTATTCCCTGCCTGCAAACAGTAACCATGCCCACCAGCCCAATTATATGACAATATGATTGTTTGCCAGTGGTTTAAGGGAGCTTCATGCTACTGGTCACCTAACATCATGGATGGAGCCTGGAGATGGCCATTTCAGCAAAGCGTTACACGGAAGTTGTCTTGCACACTTGTACTGGCAACTCAGTAACTGCTTAGCTTGGTGTCCGACAATTTAGTTTCCGACGTTGCACACTGGTTTGATCATCTAACTAATACAAACTAATTTTCCAAATCTGTGCAGCAATTTATTTATTTGCAGAATTTGAATCAACAGTAAGAGACCTGTAGATGACCAAAGCATCTGGAATTGATGTAATTCCAGCCTAGCTAATCAAAAGTGTGGGAGATTAGACCTTGAACCAGCTGTATAAAATCATTCACAATATGTATTCAGCAGGTGAAATACCAAATATCTTCAACAATTACAAACAATTATCTACTTTTACACATTTATGCAGCCACAGATCTGCAGTTTTCGGAAAACGGCACTTGAGATCATGAAAGTCCCAAAATGTAACCGCTGCACTGAGTGGCCAAATGAACATTCACTTATTTTTATTCATTTTTAATTTCTCAAATTTCAATTTTCAGTCATCATTTATTAATTCATAATGTAGAGACCAACAGTGTGTGGGCCTGTGTGCTGCAAACAAATACACACAGACCCCTTTTCCAATGACTACTACAGCCAACAAACTAATTTCTTCAAAGAAATAGCATTTTTTCACATCACAGTATGTAAATAAAGAATGTAAACCTAATCTAACAAGGGTAAAATGTGTTCATAGTGAAGAACTGATATCTTTGCAAGTTTTCATAATAACTAAGAAATCTTAAGAAAAATGCATTCAATTTCAATGAATTCTGTCAGACTCATTGAAACGTGTATTACAAGCTATGGCATCACTGAAAATATTGAGAAAAAAATTTTGTTTCACAATTCTGAATTTCTGCCTTTTTGGATCCATTGAATTCTTCTATACCAAGGTTCCACGGCATTTCCAACTGCACAAAAATTTGCATCACTTACAGATCTTCATTCCATTTTGTGACAATCAAAATATGCGTATTCATAATTTCTTCAACTGAAATATGTCACCGATTCATTTTTAAATACATTCACTAGAACATTGTCATGGCATGGATAACAGAAATGTACACATGAAATCATGATTCTGTGTAGCGGTCATACCTCAAAGACAGAGGATGTAGGGGTGAAAGACACAGAAGGAAAGAAGTAAACGAGGAGTGTGAATTCTAACTCTGACAAGAGGGAAGTATGTAATTTGAAAGGACTACTTTCAAACTACTTGTCTCAAGCCATAATCCTCTTACATCTTGAGAAGGGTTTACACATGTGAAAAAGCTGTATCAGCTACATTCTGCAGAAAGAAATTTGGCCAATAACTATGGTAGGCAAAGTCTGCTTTCAAAAGGTAACCTTGGAAGCCAAACATGATGCTGATGAAAATTTTCCCCACAACCTATGGGAATGTGATGTTAGATCACTTAAAACCAGGCATAAACAACCTTCACCATCAATAAAAGAACATAGCATATTATATGACAGATTAAAATAATTAAGAGGTAGGAGGTATCTATAAAAGTATCATAAAAAAAGAAAACAAATAAGAAGATAGGAAAACTTAATTATTTTGGGATATTGGGACTATGTCATCAGTGATGATCAAGATGAAAGAATAAACAGCAAATATGGATTAGACTAGGCAACTCATATTCTGACAGAGCACTTTTTTGGTTGCAATACATGATGACAATCACAATTAAATGCCATGAAGAACAAGAAAGGTCACATTTGGACTGAAAATGAAGACAAGTAAAGACGAAGAAAATGAAGAAGTAAAGAGATGGAAAGAATATCTGGAAGAGTGACAAAAGACAATCTAAGAAGGAAAGCAATGAAAGAGGAAAATGAAGTAAACAAGGATGAGGTAGATGCTTCAATCTTATGATCAATGATGCAACACTAAAAGGCATTGGGATCAAAAAACGATTTATGTAATATGAAAAGGGCACAGTCAGAAAATGAAAAATCAAGTAAAAATAGATATTGGACATCAGAGATTGTGGTATTGATGAATAGCATTCAAAGGGGGAGAAATATAGACTTTCATCAAATGTATTAGTCCAAGTGTCAGCTGTGTAACAGTGATGATAACTGTAAGTAATTGGTGAAGATATTTGGTATTTCACCTGCTGATTACATATTGTGAATGATTTTATACAGCTGGTTCAAGGTCTTATCTCCTGCACTTTTGATTGCCTAGGCTGGAATTACATCAATTCCAGATGCTTTGGTCATCTGCAGGTCTCTTACTATTGATTCAAATTCCGACCTTAAAATTGGAGTTGCCACGTCATCTTTATCCACTTCCCCATTGTTTTCAATAGCTACAGCTAAGACCATTTCTATTGTAAAAATCTTACAAATATTCTTTCCATCTCTTCCTTTCATCTTCATTTTAAGTCATCATTTCTCCATTTTTGTCCCTTTGAGGATTACATCTCACAACCTTTTCCTTGAAGTGGTTCCCTAACATCCTTATGGCAGCTTCTAATTTACCACAAGCAAGGTTGTTCAGTAGGTCTTCAAAATATTCTTCACCCACGTTTCTATAGCCATTCTTGATTTATGTCAAATCTCCTTTCTTATTCTGTTGTAACTATCCCGTCCCTCCTGTTATCCCATTCCTGTACATTATTCAATGAGATCTACAACTTCCTGCATGATCCATGTATTTTTTTTTCAAAATGACTATTCATCTACCTAGAACTCCTTCAACTGTTGCCTGTAGTTCACTTCTAATATGTATTATTCAAGTTCTCTTCAACTGATTTCATGGCTACATCACTCCTATTTGTCCTCCATAGCTTCTTGAAATGCCACCTGATGTTTATTCTCCTTCAATTTTTTTGCATGACTAATGTTTTTAAATGCTTTCTTCAGTTTATTTTTATTTTAGGAGGCATTTCTTCACAACTAGGATAAGACCACTGTCAAAATTTAACTAGGGACAGCTTTTGCAATCTTTCACCAGCTTACAGAATCTTTGTTTCACTAGAATCTTGTCCATTAGGAATCTTCTTAAGTCTCCTGGCATTTTCCAGGTGATCTTCGATTATAAGATAATTGAATGTGTTGTAACCGCTATCCAATGCTCTGCGTAGAATTCAACAAAACTTTCTCCTCTTTCATTTCGATTATCTAATGCATATTTTCAGTATTTCTTCTATCTTGACCATTCCAACAGACAGCTCTCCAATCACCCAAAGAACACATGAGCCACATTATAATAGATGGCATTGCAGCAGTCCCTACAGATTGAAGTCACCATATTTTTTTGCTGTAAAAATGTATTTAGTACTCCACTCAGGACCAAAACCAGACAACGAGGGATATACATGAAAACCATTCAAGCAGATTAGAACCAAGTTATTACGTTTGTTTTTCTTACAGGGGGCCTTTTCGTGTCGTCCAAAGCAGTGATAACAAAGAATCACCTTCAAAGAGGCCAAAGGCAGCCACAAATAAGCAGATAGCATATTCACAGCATAAAAAAATAAAATGAGGGAGAGAAGAATGATGTACAACATACTGAGAACCGCTTTTGGGGTTTACCACTCCATGATGTAAGGTCGAATTCAAAAGTATTGCTATGAAATGAGTTAAGCCACTTCCCCCCCAGTTTGGAAATTGAGTTTTGGTATTTTCTATACTCGTATTAGGAGGAGGGAAATTTGAACAGCATCCAGAAATTTCCCATCTTCGAAAATATTTTTATGACTACATCACTAAAGGGAAATTTATACGGGATATGTACAATGTTAATACCACATGAATTTTGCAACTCATGCTAGAAAACAAATACACCTCCAGAACTTCAATTTATTTTCTCTAGTAAATTGGCCGTTCCGTCAAAGTAATTTTCTTAAAATTAACGCTGTACCCATTCAATAGTATCAGGCTCAACTACAAATATGGAAGTTGATATTCACAAATGAAAAGACGACTTCGTTGACTTCCACTGATTTATTTTCTTGGTACGACATGTTTTGATCCACAGAGGTCATTCTCAAGTACAAAAATTTGAATTTTAAGCAAGCATATATACTCCTTGAAGGGGATAGGGGAGACTCCTTCTCCTTCCACCCTCTTCAACACTCCTTCCACCCTCTCCCCTATCCTCTTCAAGGAGTATGTGTATATGCTTGCTTAAAATTCAAATTTTTGTACTTGAAAATGACCTCTATGGATCGAAACATGTCGTACCAAGAAAATAAATCAGTGGAAGTCAACGAAGACGTCTTTCAATTTGTGAACGCTGTAGCCTTTTGATGAGAGATAACAAATGTAAAATAAATAACAGATCTGCCACAGTTTTAATTCAAATAATGCCACTGTGTGTTAACCCCTTCAACTTCAATTAATTTTCTGAATATTGTGCTCCTATTCTCTATTTACTTTTTCCGTGGTTCTATTTTAAATGGTAGGTAATGAAATGATATTTTGCAATTTGTAATCAACGTAGAACCGTCATATAAAATGTGATCATTAAACATGGAGAACAAGCTATTGCTACTCGAATAAAATCATTTTTATCCTTCCAATTCATCATGTTTCATGAAATATGAATTATTTAAGTATACTAGGAATGTTTTAACATTGTTAAGCTTTCAAAATAATTATATTGCTCCTCAAAATAGTGCTATACTTATGAAAATCCGATTACGGGATACACTCGTCATTACAGTACAAGGGGTAAAAACTCAGTTTCATTTAGTCACACTGGAAGACTGGTTTGTTAACATGCATGACTTAAGAAAACTCATAACAAAGACTACACTGAAAGCAGTGAGTGAGTTGGCATACTGGAAAAGCAGTGGATTTTCCACTGTAGTGATACGGATGGAGTGGTTCCAACCTTTTTGAGGGAATATTTTTTTGAAGACAAAATGACAGTAAGATGCTTTTCTTATCCACTTAAATGCATCAACTCTACTGCTGTTGATATGTAATTTGCATGAAAATTCATTTTATTTTACTTTGGAATCGTTATTTATTTGCCTCAAAATCTCATTTCACGAAGAATATGGAAACAATTTCAGTCAGCTAGGTATTCTTCTGCATCAAGTTCTCTTTCATATAATTCAAATTTACGCCTTCTGCAGCGATTGAGATTGTATTCTGCTTGTCGCTGTAAACGATAAAAATTATAGAAATCGATCGTATCTGATTCTTCTTTATCTGCAGATGTGAATGTGATTCATTGTTGGTTAAATAGTTTCCTTCATTAGAGAAAACGAAATATATTGATTGCAATTCGTTACCCACCACCTATTAAAATTGCCTAAGGTAGGAAAGTTTCCTTCATTTGATAGGGTAATAATGATCCTTATTTAAGCCAAGCACTACCTGCTAGCTGGGTACTTTGCTATCAGCTAGCAGCCTGCATCGTAGCGGCGCTTAAAGCCTCGCCCCAAGGTCACCTCACACGGTACCAGCAGGAACCAGAAATACGTCACACGGGCTTTTCCCAGCATTCATACTTAGCCATTGCATTTTCGCACGTTTGAAAATTTTCACTTTTCATTTAATCGTGAATATATATATCGTCATATAAAAATCTGAAAGCGTGAAATACATACTCCAAGAGTAATAATCTTTCGATTTAGGCAATATAAAAATAATAGGAAGCCACCCTATTCACATCACCAATGAACACAGTGGCATATTGTTTAAGTATGTGGTAAGGCTGCTATTGCAGATTAATGCCCTGCATAATTGTTTCGGAAAGGTTTGATGAAAGATGAAAGTTTTCGGAAAGGTTGGTAGCTATGGGTAATTTCTTGTGTGAATAAATATTTAACGTTGACGACACAGCTCTTCCATGGAGGAAAATGTTGGACCATAAATGCATTCACCAGGAATTCACGAATAAGCCTGCATTTTAACAGCCTCCAAAACCAGACTCACAGTTTTATTAGAGAGAAATTTTGCACGTTACAAACAGAAGCCGCAGTTAATCTGTCATTGTAAATTCAGAGGACCTTCATGAACACAAGTAAAAGAGATATGCCAGTTTACTTCCATTCCAATAAGAGATCATAAATGACTAATGAAATTGCATCAATAACATTAGCACTGCAATTGGAAGTTGAAAATGAAGATATGGATGAACTTTGGCAGGATGGAAACAGATGAACAAGGAGTTGATGGAGCTGGGAGTAGCGAAGTCAGCGAACAATGAAATGATCATGGCTGAAAAATGCAATGTGTCAACACCAAAGATATTCTCAATGAAAAATTCAGCCCAAACATTTAATAAACTTATATTGATATAGTTGATGATGAAGATATTACACTAGTTACAGAGGCCTTCACCCTTACTAAACTGGTGCAAGTTCATAATGATGTTGTTATGTAGTAACTATGCATTACTAATGAAGATTAATTATAAGCCTCTATGAAAATTTTCCCTCATGACACCATGAAACACGCCTGCCAACCGACAAAAGAAAAATCATGGAAGTTAATTGGTACTAGACTGCCTATCTTCACACCAGCTGATCAACTGCTAGTATGTGCAGACTTAATTAGGTAATTGAAAAAAATAATAACTTCAACTACTTTTTTGCATTGTTCAGCTTGATGGAAGATGATAGATTGATTCCATTCTTGAGGCAGTGTTGAGGGAATTAAATGATTTCATACCTGGTTATTAGGGCAGGCTTATTTCTTTCAATCTTTCTCAGAATTGCATTTCAACCACTTAAAATATTAGGCTAAAAAGATGAGGTCGAATATTTAACATTTAGAGCCTTATGCAACTGTTTATGATATTTTTTTATCAAATCAACAAGGAAGTATAATTTATAGGGGTAAAACAAATAGGTGCAGGTATTATGGTATAAATGCACTCGGTATTATGTCCGAGGAATAGTTTTCCAGGAATAACATATTTTAGTGTGGAATACAGCTGTGCACTCTACCCTAAACTGTTCTAGCTGCAGTCATGGTCAGCTGATTGGTCATATGCCCCTCATTACCATAGATCCCTGTATCAACACTGCTGGCTAGAACTGAGGGAGCAATTTTCCATAAGCAACACTGGCAGAATGTGAATTATTCTCACTGCACTGTATATACGCATGTTAGCAACTGCACATCCAAAGATGTATGAATTATAAAAGAAAGCAATGCATTCCTTTGTAAAGAGAAAGATAAAAACCTGTCCACACAGAGATGGGATATGAAGCTCCAAACACTACTGCCATGTCCTTGGCGAATTCACCGCTCCACAAGTGTGTGATCCTGTGGCATCACACTGGTGCTGGGAGCAGACTCAACACGATATGAGTGCCCACGCACATATTCCGTGAGTAACTCGCAGGTAGTGTAGCGGTGTAACTGCCACCTACACTACCTGCACTCAGGATCCTAGTCCGCCAATGCATTCAATGCCCTTTACCAGCATTCATTTGAACTTCATGCCCTTTTTCATCATCGTATATCTTCTCTAATGCACACCCTGGTTATATAACCACCAGCCGCCACTGGTTTGAAGTAATGTATTTTATGGGAGAAATCATAATAAAGCAATGGCCTACTCATTGAAAACAGTTCTTCCTTTCACATAGTCTAACATTAATGTTCTATCACATAGCTAAGAATGAACACACAATGATTTAGAAAAAGTATCCACAACTGATGAAAACCAGAGATTGCACATTTGTAACGCAAATCATAAAATGAAATTCAATAAGAGCAACTCCTATAGTACAAATTCCACAATGTGATCCCTAATACAAAATGGTAGAAACAACCATATAACATGTGATGCATCAATATGTATAATGAAGAAATATGCTTCCTAAAAAACATACCGATCTTTCAGCTGTGTGAGGATTTACAAATTGCGAGATTTTTCCACCTTTCTGGACAATAATACCCAGGGAGTCTCCAACCCAAGCAACATGGAGGGACTCTTGATGACGGACCAGTGCAACCAAGGCCGTGGTTCCACTGAGAAATTTCTGCAAATAAAATGAGAAAGAAAAATAAGATTATCAAATCAAAAATTCAAAATAACAATGGTACTGAAGTTGCAACAAATACCACAAAAGATTCAGCCAAACAGCTGACACCATAAGGCTTGTTAGTCATTGCATGATGAATGATGATTATGAGAAAAAGGCATTAAGTTTCCACATTCTTAATTTCACCAAAAACTTTTAGAGAGAAATATTCAACTTTTAACTTTAAATATGAATATATCGGGCAGTTTCAATTCTATTTATTTGCTTTCACAGATTAACTTAATTATTACCACATTGGCCCAAATATTCCAAAAATCAGGCAGTTCAGTGATAGAGGTTATTTAATTAGCATCCCACTACTAATGCATAAATTTAGCCGTTAAATTCAGCAGAACTCAATCGACTGGGTGGTTAACCATTTTAATCATTTAAAATATTATTACTGACAGAAAACATCCCAATAAGAATGAATATGTAGGTATGCCAAGAGTGAGGTCATAACTTACAGATGAGGCACACTTTTTGATGAAATTTTCATCAGCACGGAAGAACGCATCTTTTAAGGCAGCTTCTGGATTCTGAGGGTAGTGTTTACTGTGCACCAGGAGGCAATGAAGTTGAGCAGCTGAATAGGCAGCAGCTTCATGTCCATGGTGCCCATCGAAAATGGCATAGTAGCCCACAAGGCAAGGGGACTGCAAGAAAAAAATGAATGCATTAATGCACACACGCATAACAACAGAAGACACATTTAATAGTGACAGACAATTGGATCAGCCCATCATGAAATCACCTTTGGTCATCATGAAAATCACCTTTGGTCATCATGAAAATAATGAAAAATTTCATTTGTAAAAAACCAACTGCTATGAAAGCAGTGTGTCATAGTTCTTGTCTTTACTAGAAATTGATGGATGCCGCATCCATCCTTATTTCTTGGAGCTTTGGTTAGGCATGTAACTTAAAGAAACTAAATATGCCTCCTTTAACCAACATTTTGATTTGAATTTAAATAATTTTAAGGGCTTTACAGACATAACCACATGGAATGTGCTATGAATAACAATTGTTCCCAGGTCAATCACAAGAAATGAAGAGAATGACAGCATATGTACCAAACATAAAGAGCACGCACAAGTAAAAAAAAATCGGACGAGCTAGAGTACAAATGACATACATAATGATAGATATTTGGCAGCCCAGAGGTTAACCATGTTGAATAATCTGATAAGGTAGAGAAAAAAGCATAAATAAACTAAGATTTGATCCAGATTTCAAGCAAACATTGATCATTTTCTCACATTGATGAAGCCTATACCAATTACTAATCTGTATTGGTTCTCTTGGCTAATAAAACTATTATTATTATTATAATTATTAGTCAGAGTCTCAACCTTTTGAGAGTACCATGAAAGCAGTAGGTTTCAATACTCTTTGGCAAGATATTACCAACAGAACCCACGGATTTACATGGGCTTCATTTCCTCTCCATGATTTTGATTAATAATTTCCATCGAACTTTGATTAAAAAACTAACCTCAGATAGATATAATTTCATATTCACTCAGGAATTACTGTGATTAAATTAACACCCTTTATTCTGCTCTGAGTTATAGAAAGGAGCTTATTTAGGTAGTTACTTTCAGGAGAGTGCATACAATCATAGTAATCTTAGCATCTCATAAACCAAATCCCACCTATTAATTTTCACTACCTTTGGACAAAGGCCCATCCATATCGTGGTGCCAATAAGATCACAAAAGCTAGGCACTGTTGGGCCCAGACTAAGGTTCAACGGATGATCATTCAAACCTTAAGAAGTTGGTAGAAAATTGTTCCAAAAAATGTCTTACTACTTTATCAAACGATGGCTACAAAAATACATTTCCCGTACTATTTTCTCTGAAAATTTCATTTGTAAATATGCTTCTTAATACAGGCTCTTTTGTCATTGCTTGTCACAACATAAGAAAAATGTAAAAAAATGATAAAAATATGTCACTTAGACAAAAAACTAATGTGATGATAGTTATACCATTACAATCATTATAGAAATAAAATGTAGGTGCATCACAGAACAAATGGCTGGAAAAAATTTAACCAAATATTGTAGGAAGTAAATTATCCACAATCTGTGATGACTGTTAACTTGGTTTTTAAACTTGATGAATTTCTCATACAATGGAAAACCATTTTATCAATAACCTTCACCAAAATATTTGTTTTTCATCACACATTGGCAAATCTAGCTCCTTACCCGTGGTACTCTTTTCCTCAGCCTAAGGTGGCAGGTGGGTTAAATATGGGATTGGCAACATGGATTTTGAAAGGTATGAGGACATCTGACAAGTGCCAGCCCCAATCATTGAATCTACCTACCTACTTACACTGCAAGATAATGCTCTATCCTACACTTCTAAGTTTATCCAAGATTTATTGTTCACAGCTTCAACATGGACATTTTTAAACTTCCATTCCACATCAGTAGCAATGATTGGTCAATACATGAGATGCATCTTGAGATTAGCCACTTGCAATTTTGATATAAATATTACAGGTATCAGTGGCATAACTAGGAATAAGCTTTGGGGGGGATGGAATGGCCTGGGGTGGCAACCCTCCCTCCCCCAGGCAACCCCAACCCCACTCCGGGAAAATTTTTAACTTTGGTCAAAAATTTTGGCGTTAAATGCCTGGATGTCCATTTTACATCATTTTGGCACCAAAGATTTAACTTTAATCAGATGCAGTTATTAAATTTCAAAATTAGATAATAGTTTTTAATAACTTTATTATTTCTCTGAGGCTTTGGGAGGGGGATTTATCCACTCATTCCCCTCCCCCAATAGTTATGCCACTGATAGGTATTATAATTTCTGAAATAGGATGGGTATACAAATATGCAGATTTAGCATGGAATTGATAGTTAGACTTGCGGGCTTGAGTATATGCTATTTAATATCCATCAATGGGTACAAAGTTTATACAATTTTTACTGAATTTTGATACACATGGATTAGAGAATATTTGAATCACTTACACAGCAACAGTAGAGAGAAAATTCATCTGTATTAACGCGCAATACTGAACCCAAAGAACGAATACACCATTGCAATAATGCATGTATGCAGTAAACTGCTTGGGAGTGAAGCCATAATATACATTAAAATACCTCCTAGCTTTGAAGCGTTTCGAAAATAATAAAATATATACAAATTTTTGCTAAGTTAAATAATGGTGGACCAAATACTAGTGACGGACACAGCTAAAAGAAAAGATTCTTTGTCACCGAAAAAAAAAAAAACGATTTAAACCGTATCTGGCAAAATATCACTTTCAAGTTACCTTAAGCGTCAACTGATTGTCTAAGATAAACAATAATTAATCAATGACGTAAACTGTATCATTAAATATGATGAATATGTCGTTTTCTCACTGTTTTAGACCACGAAAGCAAATACGATCCGCACAACATGCCATGTGTCGTAACGAAAGCGAAGGACCGACGCACAGTGGTTCAAAATCGAAAAAAGATGGTCGAAATTATTACCGCTTTTATTCTTAGTCACTGTTGTATTATGAAGAAGCATTTTATATGAATTTTGTCCGCTAAATACGAATTTATTTTTGTTGTATCTTTGATATTATTGTTTTTAAATGGCCTATTATTTAAACAATTAAATATTTAAAATAGATATTGCATTCAATTATTCATTCAAGGTGAATATTGATGCGCATCAAATACATCGACATATTTTTTCAGATCTGTGACTGTTATTTGTTAAATTTAATATTATTTATAAATTGTGTAAGCAATTAAAGTTGACCGTTTTAAATGCAATGGTAATTTGTGTTCGTATACAATTTTTATCAGTTCAGCCTAAGTTAAATTTTTTATGCATAATCTATGATGCTTTCATTTTTTTAAATGAATTTGCTTAAAAATTCAAAATTATAATGCAATATGGTCGATGCCCTCAAGGTGTACATGAAATTCGCATCAGTGACCTTCAAGTTGTTTGGTGAGGTGAGCACAAGGATTGAAAGCAAACATTTAGGCATTCTAACTTTTTCCCTTAATATTTTTTTCCAGTTTAATTAAACTACTGAATATTGTGACTGAAACTATGGGATATCATATAAATAAGGATATTTATGTTCGTCCCTTTCACTCCTTCCATCGATCACGTAGTTCGACTAATTTCCGACTGAACTCAATATCACTCATAGCGAAAAATCCACGAAGGATATCTCAAAATACCTCGCACACACTCAAACTTTGTCCTCATTTTTGAATCTGTGACTATAGCAATAGCGTTGTTAACGCCTCAGGCGTGACTTTAAATGCCCGTGGTCCTCTTAGCGAATGCGATGCACCGTCCGAGTCCTCTGAATGCCATGCCTCGAGCGTGCGCGGGTGAGACATATCTGCCGGCATTCTTTCTGCGCTTCTTAATTGCCTTTGTCTGTGTGCTCGTATTTTTCGAATATTTTTCCAGCTGATGCCAGGATGCTTGCTCGAAGAGCAGCGTCTGGTGGACGCTCATGGAAGATATTCTTCCACTCACGCCCCGATTTATGTACTTTCTTAGCGATTGTTCGTTCTGTGTGGGGGACGCTGAATGCTTCTCTCTGTGTATCATTATCATCTGCTTTTCTGGCTCATCGTTTCCTTTCTCTTTCATCGTGGCAATGAGAGAGAAGGCATGGACCGTCCAGGCATTGCCACTCATTGGTTCTCGGAACCTCGAAGACCTGCCAGGATCTGGTATCTTATTTACGACGTTTGACTCTTAGGGTTAGGGTTTTTTCACGCCTACGTTCCTTTGGTGGTTTTATTTTTTTCGGCCTTGGGTCCCTTCCGTATCTGAATTCCTCCTAAGTTGACCATTCCATATTGGTAGATGGTATGCGGCGACATTGAGGGTAGTCAGAGAGAAAAATATTCCTAGCACACTTTAAGCACTTCAGCCTCCCACTTTAGCAAACTTAAAGGACAAAGATGAGATGGGGTAAACCTCATTGAAGAGCAATAAAACTGCGGCCGGGCGCTACCCTTTTTTTTTGGAATAATAATCATTATCGACCTTGCGGCGGCTTCCAGTGAATTAGCGTGCTATGAACTACATTTGAAGAGCCCGCTTTCCCAATGGGTGACGACGAAAGGGTATTCTGGTTATTGTGAAAGTTAAAAATCCAGAAATTCTTGAAACATATGTTGCACAGGCCATATGTTCGATTATATTCGCCACTGTTGCTATTCTAAAGATTATTTCTGATGAATGTCGAGCCTCACTAAATATCATACGCTAGGGCTACTGGAAAGCCCTAAATGCACTAAAGGAAAGAGAAATCTGTTATAAATGAGTCCCGTATAGAAAACCAAGTAGCACAATAACATCTAAGAAACCTGACATTGTAACCTGTCCTCGGAATACACCTCGCACTCGCAATAATACTCAGCCCGCCGCCCGGTCGGTCTGGCGGCGGCGCGGCAGCGCATTGCACCGTTCAACATAAAACCATCTTGAGGCCAAAATAGCAAATAGTAGCAAGATTTTTCTTTTGCTATAGACTCTATAGACCCTATGCTTTCAATTCGCGTCAAAATCTCCGGGGGGCTCGGAGGTGCCCAAAACGATATTGCTATTTATATTTAAAAATTCACGTAAAAATAGCATAAAGTTTAAACATTTTTATTTCTAACTATAAAACTTTGGAAATTTAAAAAAATCACCAATATTTGTACGCGAAGGTACCAATTTATGCTATGTATTGTTTTTAAGTTCATAAACTATATGAAACCTTTTTTTTATGAAGGTGAACTTCTCTAAAAATGAGTGATTTTACGCCTCAGGCGATTTTACCCCGGAGGACTCATGTTTGTCCATTTATAGAAACTACAATGAGCCACAAAATAGTCGTAGTACTAGCCAATATCATAGATCATATAATGTAGAATACGAATAGTACCTTCAAAAATTCCTACAAAAAAGTTGAAAAAATGACTTTCGACCAGCTTTTTCCGATTTTGAACAACTGTGCGACGACGGTAAAAGTTGCATAAAAGTAATGATTTAACATCAATTCAATGACCGAAATTAACTTCGCAACTATATCGCTGAATATTCTAATCAGCTGGGAGATTTCCCAGCTACAAAGCCGATGGTTATACTTAACTCCCATGTTTGAATTTAGTACCTGAAATACCCAGACGCCAACGCCGACCTCGCGGAAGCTGAGGACATCTTGCGGGGAAAAGCTTTACTACTAGCAGGTTGAGTTCAGTAGAGTCGACGGAATCAAGTATTTCAAAAGACGGCGCGGCGTGATGTCACTGACTAGCGCTCCAACAAAAAGTGAGGATAACGGGGTTATTAGAGTCCTCATCACAGCCAAACAGAAATAAATATTTAAAGAATATGAGAAAATTTACTCAGCGATAAAAAATGATACTTTCCCCAGAGCGTTAAGAGCCAAAAGTTGTACGAGTGTATTGACCTGCAGCTATATTAGCATCATATAAAACGCCTAAAAATAGAAGTGTTAAGAGAACAGCGGCCTCGAATATCCAGTTATGTAAAACCTACAAACTGAAAGATGATTTTATAGCATAAGGAGTACCCACTAATAGATATCTTCATTTATTCTAACAAATAACGCTTTACGATGAGTCGAAAAACAATTAAGGTTATATAACATAAGGAAGTTTTGAAGATACTGCATGGAAGAACTCATACCTTTGGAAGTATTATACATAAAAGATTGAAGCCATATAATGGCTACGTAATTAGTCGATTATAGTTACGAAAAGGAATCCCCCCACTTTCCCAGAATACGTGATATTAACACGTATTGATACTTAGTCTGGAGCGAGCTCTATCGTAAGCTATCCAGATCAACCCAGGTTGAGTCGATGAGCAATAGAAATATAGAAAAAAACAATGAAGTATTAGGTGTAGAGTTATTTTGCTAGATGAATGGAACCTAACGCGGGTGTATCATTACTTCAGATGGAAGAATAACAGCAGACTTGAAGCGTCATGTAGTCCAAGCTAACACGGTATTCGTGTAGATTTGGAAAGTGTTACCAGAAATTACGAAGAATTAACTATGCATGTATTAATTAATTCATTACTATTGATGATTTAACGCCAAAAACAGCACCAAGGTCTTTAGGTACCTTGGGTTACATAAAGGCAAATACATAATAAATTACGTATATATGATTAAAATAAATATAAAATAATCTCATAAATAGCAATGGTGTTCATCGAATACAATGCGTTCAAAAAGGGGTATCAGAATGAAAGGCTTTGCAGTTGGCTGTTGAAAATAGCTCGGGAGGCAAAGTGATCAAGAGAAGTAGTATTAAGGTGGACTACTTGGATGTACTCACGTTCGTGATGCCGAAGAGGGCGTTGAGGTCTTCAATGGCCACGTGTCTGTCCTCCATGCGTCGCCGGTGGTTCTTGATGGCGTGTGTGGAGACGAAGGGTGGCCCAAGGAGCGGGGAAGGCAGAAGTTCCGATGCCTTCGAAGGACGGTGCCCAGCCACCCCGTCGCACCCATCCAGCTCCCGCAGGAGACCCACGCACACGGATCGCACCTTGGCCACCACAGCGTGCATCAGCCGCAACGGATCATAGTGGGGACCTGAAAAGACACGAATGCCCAAGTTAGGTTTGGCGAATTTAGGAGACAAAAATGCAGGGTAGTCACTGAACCAAGTATCAAGATAATACTTATAAGGCGGAAAAGCGGAGAGATATTTGACGAACGGGTAGGTAATTTAGGAATTATTTTTTCACCCGAACAATAAAGGCTTTTATGTTTGACAAGATTGCAAATTAAAGGGAATTTGGGGCTTTCATTTCGTAATCAAATGATGAAGCGCTGAATTTGGTGATATTTGATTATCTTACGGGACCTCACCAGTCATATTGGCATGAAATAACCCAATTATGTACATGTTATGCGGTTGTCATCAGTAAAACATGATATGCATTACCTAAATATGTTTAATACATGGATTGGTCTGTGACGCCATCAAAACTAACATTTAGACAGGTCTTTTTTACACTTGAAATCAGAGATTTATAGAAACAAAATTCCTAATAATAATGAATATTTGTTAATTCTTGCTCCCTGTCATTAATTCTGTTTCTCTCTCCATCATCTAAACAAACTGTTCCGATGATGATGTATTGTTAGCATCGCAAAACGGGTAGCGTCTGATACTAATCGTGTGGAGAATCAGCAAGTATATTTCTTCCATCATATCGGTATTAAGTGCATGTATCACTACTACAACTACCAAGTTTATACGAAGGTATTTTACAGTAATGTGGCTGCAGTAACAACTACAAAGGGATGAGGTGATGACACCCAAAGCTACCGCACTATGAGACGTCAACCTTAAAAACAGCACTGGTTCTCAATGAAAAAAGTAAAGACAGCACTTAAGTAGGAAAATACAGGTTATGTCCGACTAAACGCGAACAGGAGTTATTTTATCAAATTCATGTTTTTCAATATTGTTTAGGATAAGCACTCCCCCACTCTCCATCAACTCCATTTCAACATAATCTATTCGCCGCATTTTAAACCACATTCTTCATTATTTTCTCGGTTTTTCGTCATGAGTGGTTAACATTATTTTCGAGGAAAGATTTTCTCGACTACCGTCAGTTTTTTCTCTACAACGAGCCTTATTTTTTATTCACAAAACAGTCACTCCATCCGAAAAAAATCTCGCGGTTTTCTTTCAAAATATTCACTCGCTGCCTGGAACATCCATTGTTTGTGCGATAATAATGTAAAAAAGGTAAAATTTTTACTCTTGTCATGTCCCTTACGGAGTGCCTTCGGTTACTACCAGCATTGTCCACAAGCCAAGCGAAATCTCAACGAATTGCAAGAAGAGGAATGTCATTAAATTAGATGGAAAATATAATCTCGATCACTTAGTCAAAATTAAATCCAAAAACACTGCAAGGTAAAAAAATGCATAAATTGGAAGAAGAATAGCGAATTGAAAGAATTGTCCGGCAAGGATATTCCTATCACAGCAATGGTTACTAGCATTTTTTATGAAGAGCAAAATTAAATAGCGAAGAACAGAATATTTCGAGGAATGGGCACCAAATATAACCTTGCCCGTTGTAAAAATGATAAAAAAATTGTCTTCAATTGTTTTAAGCCATGCGTTTTCTTTCTCAATAAAAAAAAAGTAAAGAGTAAGCTTGTTTGTACGTTTGAGCTTATATATCCCTAGATATCAGCCGATAATGCGAAGGCACCATTCAAATATTCTTGTTTTTTACAACGCTGAAACATCTCGCAAGCCATTTAATTGATAAAAAACCGGATAAGTTTTCTTTTACAAATGACGGCAATTTGCCAAACTTGACAAAAATCGGTTAACCAAATGCTAATTGCCGCCGTTTTCTTTGTCAGCTTAACGTGAACCGACCAATGTTAATTTTAAAAATATACTCTGACGGCTAACAAATTTACTAAGAACAAATTTACACGTAGATGTT
The DNA here is from genome assembly GCF_921293095.1 of Ischnura elegans. Lineage (NCBI taxonomy): Eukaryota > Metazoa > Arthropoda > Insecta > Odonata > Coenagrionidae > Ischnura > Ischnura elegans. The sequence goes on from NC_060250.1 coordinate 82,829,424, forward strand.
ACATCGTGTCACCAGTTACCGTGCTTCATTCCATGTTTTTTATTTCAACTTTTTCATAATTCCAAAACTATTTCTTTCCATTCTCTGCATAGAAACATTTGTATCTTAATTAGGTCAATGGTATCAATGAAACACTCAAATTAAAGAATCGACTAAAGTAAACAAATAAGTATATATATGACGTAGTCGACTCGTCCACTAAATCTAAACAGCATAGAGAAATCAATCATTTAAAAATTAAAAGACTGAGATTAACACGTTTTTTCGAATCTTCATTGATTTTTAAAACACAAGCATAGGGGATCATCAGACAATTTTCCCCACGTCGCGTCGATATTAAGAAGAAAAGTATATCTGCCGAGAATTAATAGTTGAGAAAGAATCAATACAACTTTCCTGTCATAAATAACAAAGGTCATGAAAATGAGAGTACGAGGGAAAGAGATGAAAATTGTCCGGATAAAATGAGAGTATCGTCTCCCAGAAATTTCAATTCCAAGTAACACAAGTATCCGAATAAGCTAAAATTACCTTTCTGCATCACGAGAGCATTTCTCCCTCGTGCACTTACGCACGTGGTAAAACTAGCGGGAGGAAAATAAAAACGAGACGGTAAGCGCGGAGATTGAACGCGGAGCTAAAAACGGTAAACACAAGCCAGTAACTGGGACGAGAGAGTCCAATTTAGGAAGCTCTTGATTGCGCGCACGCAATCCGAACGAAAGAGAAGAGCATCGCTACTACTCGCGCAAAACACCACGTGGAGAGCACGCAACAATACCGACGATTCAAGCGATAACGTTTTGCGGAGGGCCAATAAACATCAGGACCACCCATTCAGGACTGCTAAGTTAGCTAAATTGGCTTTAAGTGCCGACGGAATTGGGCAAAATGCAAAATCATCTCTTTCCGCAACTGTGGACTTAAGAAAATCCTTATTACACTGTATTTCTTGTGTATTAGAATTGTGAGTATACATTTTTAAAATAAGAGAAAATGATTGATATGAAAATATGAAAGATAAGTAAAGTGATAAAACAACAAAATAAAGTTCCCAAATATTTTGTGCACGGAATGTTATCTTCTCTAAATTCAGGAAAATAAAAAATCGAATTTCATATGATTCAATGCATTCCAAAAGTCATACGATGAAGAGAATACAGCCCAATTATTCTTCAGTGTCATATCCTTTTTAATTATTCCACCCTACAGAATAATATTTATTCATCTTAGGCAATAATTTCACTATCTTACTGCTTCGAGCTTAGGAATCTGATGTACAACGCCAACACAATCTAGTTACTTGTTAATATAATTATGATCATTGCAACCTTCAATTCCACTAATCTCTCGAGTTGGATCTTGTAAGCTGTACTTTTCAGATGATAATGACGTGACTTTCTATGCAAATGATTACGAAAGAAGAAATTGGTCGTCAAAAAATCTAATCGATATTACAGTAAATTAAATAAAGTATTTCTACAAAGTATTTGATTCCCAATTGAGTACGATTGCTTTCTAATAATTATCTGAGCACTTGAATATCTCCAAGGAAATAAGGAATACGACACAAACTCACCTACAGCAGGGTCTCAGGATTAAATTTTCGAAAAAATACGGCAACCCAACCAAATCCTGTAGTTTTACCCACTTTTCGCCAGGAAAACGAGTTATGCACGAGCATCGAAAAGTTTTGACAAGGTATTGCCCCACCGAAAATCCATCACAAGAAAAAACAATGCGCTAAGATTTATGGAACTTTTCACTTTCGGCACAAAAGCGTTCCTTTCTGGCGAGTGATGAAATGGATTTCTTATTCCCATGCTCGAAAACTCGTAAGTCATCCCATAAGGCGAAGGAATTGAGAGGAAAATTTTTTCCTTCTCCTTCGGGGCCAGTTGGGAGAGAAAGGTATTCGGCAAGCGACGGAAGCAGAAAAGATAAATTGTCAAGAAACCCTAACTTACGGCCACTACTTAGTTTGCATCGTCAGCAAAAAAAGCGCAAAAACAAAGGTTATCAGCAGCGAAATGCGTAAATGCATCTCACCCATTGACTCAACCCTGAAACCACATTGATTGGTTTGGATACGTTAGGGCACAGCTACTAAAACTACTACTTCTATTAAAGCGTCGACCAATAAAGAGTTATCAGTAACATAAATTATAGGATAAAGTTCACCCCTGACTACGGAGCATGCACAGGAGAGAACAGGGGCTACTCCATTTCTCTGGAACACTGCGACGATTTATTTTTGCGTCGGAAATTTCCAAAAGCTTTGCCTGAGATATGAACCCGAGACCTTTCGGTTAGGAAGAAAATGCTCCACTCACTTGGCCACTACGCTCCCATTAAAAAAAAACGAAAATTAACATGACTTTAGTCTCACATCAGTCTTAATTATCGGTGGTGTAAGTATCCTGACAAAAAGTTCATAATGGTGATTGTCTCGAGCAAAATTCGTTAAAAGCGAAGAAATCGCAACTTTTGTCATGAGAAAAATATCACCAAGGCGAGGATTGTATTAACGAACCTTTGGATTAGCAAGACATATTGTGTGGGGTGATAAGCTACGGATTGACTCCATTTATTTAAGCATCCAAAGGAACTAGGTGCTAATGATCGTGGTCCAATCGGTCCCGAGTGAATTCGTCCTCAAAACGTGCAACTTATTGCAGTTAAAACCCTCCTTTAGTTAAAAATTAACATAATCAATGCCAACAGATAGTGCCTCGTTATCTTGAAAGAAGAAACATACCCCAACGAGGGAATTTTAGATTTTCAAAAAGGTCAACTCTGAAATATTTTATTATAAATACCGTAAATTAAACAAATAACTTCTAAAGTCAAATAAATAAATGAAAACAGAGTAAATAACTATAATTCATAAAAAGAAAAGCTGATGCTTGCAAAGGATTTGTGTGCACCACAGAAGGACAAAAAAGTCACTTAAGAGTTGTATTTAGGCCCTGGTGCTCAAATTATCCAATATAGACTAAAATTAATTCCGTATCATTCACAAGTTTCCCAAATTCCCGAATTTTGAGCCCTGCCATGATAAATAAGGAATGAAAATTTTTCAAAAGTCTCTATTTGACATGGAATACAAGGAATTTCTTCTTTATCCTGTTAAGGTCGACACAATTTTTTTTCTAATGAAGAAGTGAAAATGGAACGAAAGATCCAAGACGTATGGCTGTCGGCTTCCTATTATGATTGGTCCCTATTTTCAAAGCTTAAAATGAATACATATAAATGGTAAAGAATATCGTTAGAATAAAAGAGAACGTAATATATGACGTCGCATTTTATAGATAATTCACAATACCATTGATTCTAATAATCTTGAGATCACGCGTTTCATTTAAAGATAATTTTGTGCTGTTTGCAGTAATAATCCTTGTTAACTAGAAAAACATGAACTCAACGAACGGCCAAATACTAAATCCACGGTTAAAGTATCTTTAGCACAGTAAGTATTTGTCGAAAACGAGGAGGCAATAATGGTATTGTGTGTTGAAACAGTGTCCAGATAAATCACCAAAAATATACTTTCAACGTTTTTGAGGCACTATGCACAGATTAAGGCCAAGCCTCCAGAGATTATGGGAAGAAATAGAGAAATAAAAACAATAGAAAAAGAGCAGCATACGGTTGCAGCAGCCTCTTGTTTTAATCTGGAATTCATTGGATTACAACACATAAGAGGAAATTGCCTGGCCGACATTCAATACCCAAGGGAAGGAACAAAGAATTGGAATTCAATCCAAAATCCAATATCATAACGCGACGTTATTTGCGCACGACACCGTCGAAGAAGAGGTGATAGAGGAAAGAAACCTAATCATTATTCAAAACCCCGTGAATACGCTAACCGCACTACCAAGAAGTAGAGAAAATTGCATAGCACACAGGGGAATAAATCCAACTGGAGATTCGAATGATCGCATTAGAAATTATGAAGGACGAACTCACTGGTAGGGAAATTTTCCTCATTAAAATAACAAGAGAATTCGAAAGGATTACAAAAAACACTTTTAAACAGCCTTTAAAGTGAAATCAACTCATTATTGGATTCGACCTTTGAAAAATCAACATGAATAAAAGAAGAATAAAACCGAGCACCTCGGAATAAAGCATGGTAGGTACTTTGAAGTATCACAATAAATGATTCATTCAGCATGTACATAATTTTTACCACAGAAGACTTTTGTACACAAAAAATTACTAAAAATATTATGTACTCCAGATAGGATCAAACCAAATGTTAAATATAAAAAATTTAGGAAAACCTAAACAACACACGACAATGACTTTCTCCGGGCGTTTTGGAAATCAAAATCGGCGAGAACAGTAAAAAAAAATCCTTTTTAAGACGAGGAAAGAGAGTTGACAAATACCAAAAAAACTGAAATACGTAGAAAGAACTTAAAAGAAGAACGAATGAGCCAAATTTTGAAATCATCATGATAATTCAGCATTCGATCAGCTGTGACTGTGCAATGCACGCATTTTCCTCCCGTAATTCCTGCTGACATACAGAAAAGCGTAACTTATCAGTTGTTGAGCGTTGAGAGCAAAACTACATTTAAACAAATAAAATTTTTAAACCACGCCATTTAGTTTCCGTAAACTGCCGGATATATTGAATTCAAGACATTATAGTTTGGTAGATGAGGATCCTCACGATAACTGAGTTCGCTAAAATACAATTGTAGGAACACCACCTCTGTGCGCTTTTCTCGTTTCTTATTTTCACCTATCGTACGTAGGTCATGCCGTCACTGAGCTCGACTCTCGAGAGCGCGTCTCAAGCGCCTTATCTCGCACCCTGCCGTCTGGGAGAGTCCTTCGTTCGGAGAAAGACGAAATGCTGTAATTACGCACTCCCCTCCGTCCTACATTCCATGCGGCCTTCTCTCACTTCTCTCTATCTTCCTTATCTCCTCGAGACGTCGTACCCGCCTCTCGTCGCGAGCAATTTAAGTTGTGACAGGAAGAGACATACATGACGCCCGAGAAACTCAGGTCTTCAGCTTCAATTATTCCAACTTCACTAGCATTTGCGACAGGTATAATTGCTTATTTACTTTACCAGGGTTAGGCTTTACTCATTTTCAATTTCCCTGCCTTTTTTCCGATACTAAATTTTTGAAATTTCTTTTACTTAAATATACCAAAGCAGTCGTATATTATGTATTCATAGGGATATTTATAAAGGTATCTATCTATTAACTATAAAACCCACTTCCGACGACTCACCCAGTGACTCACTCACTCATACCAATGTTTGGGGTGAACGAGACGAGAAACTGCAAAAAGTCATAGAATCGACCCCCAGTAAAATCGTTTGCAACCCTTAGAAAAATTCTCGAAACACCAAAATTTATTTTTTTCTATCTATTACAGTGTTGCCAACTTCCTCTATCCCATTAAAAAAAACATGACGAATTTCGTTTAGCAGGTGACTGTGTCAACATTATTAATTTTTAACTGCTTAATTGAAAATATTTCATCGAAGTCCATATTTTGTTACTATACGTACTATCTGACGGACTAATATGGACATATTGGTCATTAATATAATCACTTGTATCGTCGGAATTCCTTGCATAGATCTAAAGAAATTTCATCACTTCCCTAGGTCTTCGAGACTTGGGATCGCAGCCCACTACACAGTCCTCATCTACGGAGTAATCTGAAGAGAAGTCACTACCATCCGATTCCCCGAAGTCAAATTATTCTAGCTCTCTCACAATATCTCGAGGATGAGGAAGCCTCGTAAAATCTACACGCTGATAATGACAGGTGTCCGACTGAAGGCAGAAGACTTACTGGAAAAAAAGGGTTTTGAAAGCAAGGGATATGAAGTTATTTGACAAAAAGGCAACGAAAATATTTCGGAATAAACGAATATTCGTATGATTGCGGAAAATCTTGAGGCTATTTCTAAACGTAACAATTCGTTCTCCGCAGTTGATCCTGGCGGACATTTCGTGGAAAAAATGAATTTATCCCACACAGTATCGAAGTCTAATGGTTCTGCCTTCTTGGCCCGTAGAGCAACATAAAATGTAAAAAAAAAGTCACGACAAGAATTATAACTGCATGCAAAGGTTTAAAAAAAAAAAAATGCATTGCGAATCGAAGGATCAAATTGATCTCCCCTAGACGTGCTTGTGTTAAATGCGCTTAAGGTTTAACGTAAACACATTTACTGGCTAACTCGAGAATCCTCCACATTGCCATATTCGTGGACTCAGATTTCGGTTACCAAAGCAACCGCGTCGAGCTCTCTTCCTCTTGTCTGCTTCCTTCTCGCAAACAAGAGGGGAGTGACACCGTAGACCTACGAGATGCGGATGATGATTACTGAAGACGAGACGAACGGACGGAAAAAAGGGGGATGGAGCTGATCAGCACGGCAGGGGGAGAGAGGAAAAAATATAAGAAAACGGAGTCGCATCTCCTTTTTATTTCTAAGGAAATATATGCGGTGAAAGGGAGGACGACGTCTAGAGCAATAAGAGTGACGGCGAAAAGAGCAACCTAGTGAAGCTAAGAGAGAAAAAAAGGGAACGTGAGTGGCAGGGAAAAAAAGCATTCAGGGAAAAGAGAGCACGCTCAGGAATGCAATTAATTTTTGCGGGTTCTGGAGAGTAACCAAACATTTTTAGAGCATCGGAAGAGAACTCGAAAAAAAAAACAGAAATGTTACCAATCGTTTACCGATTAAAAATCGTGAAAATATATTTTTTGCAATAATGATCACTCACCATCACCAAAGCATCATACTACTATTCTCTTATTAAATCTTCACATCAAACGACATTGATGGAAAGATTTAATATGAGAAAAAACCAACATGAATTTTAATATTATACATCATAGCTTGAAGATAACTCCAGCTGAAAAAGTACTTGAAGAAAGTAGTTTTCTCAGGCATGACTAGGTGCAACTAGCTGATAATTGAGAATTAAAAGCAATGACGTATATGACACAAAATAAACACAAATGTACCCAAATAATTTAAAGAACTAAATGAAGTACATGGAATTGCTAAATCTTTGCTTTTCAAGGAGATTGGAAAGAGTACACGAAAACCGACGAAAATTTTCGGCGACGACGTAATTATCCATAATCTTTGGAGTGAAATGAACATCTAACTAGTTATAAATTTTTACAGCTAAAATAAAGAGCAATTTAAAGAAACCGAATCACTTAATCACTATTTCGATCAAAAAGTATATTTGATAGGAAGCTTTCAATTAATACAACTGAGTTGTTTCCCGTTCTCGCAGAAACAAGCATTTAGATTCGGCAAACAAAAGAACTGCATCTAAGAATAAATTATTTTTCTAATTAATAATATGTTTGTATAAAAATGCCATATTACAATAGGGTAGTTTCCTTCATCAAAGAAAACGAAAGGCATTGATTGCGATTCGTTACCCACCATTAGTGTATTCATAATATACAAATTATTTGGTTTTAGAATTCCCTGTTCAGACGAATGGCAATGGTCAATTTTAACCGCATTTGAAAAAGGCCAGACTGGCGCCCATGCGATGCAACTCCAAGTGACGTCACAGGGAGCTAGTTTCTATACGAGTAGATAGGAGTTTTACATCGTCTGAGATTACCATTGCATGCATGAGGCATAGAGCTCAGGGAAACATTTCTTAATGATCCTAACCTATTAAAATGCCTATGGTCGTAAAGTTTCCTTCGTTTGATAGGGTATTAATAACCCTTATTTAAGCCAAGCGCTACCTGCTAGTAGGGTACTCTGCTATCTGCTAGCAGGGTACTCTGCTACCTGCTAGCAGCCTGCATCGTATCAGCGCTCAAAGCCTCGCCCCAAGGTCACCTCACACGCCGACAGCGGGAACCAGATTGACGTCACACGGCGTTTTCACAGCATTCATACTTAGCCGTCGCGTTATCGCGCGCTTGAAAATGTTCACTTTTCATTTAATCGCTGAAAATAAATATCGTCATTAAAAAATCTAAAAGCGATAAATACGTACTCCAGGAGTCATAATATTTCGATTTAGGCAGTAAAAAAATAATAACCACCCTATTGTAGACAGAAAAAAGAGAAAATAAGAAAGTTATTAGCATCTCACAAGGCTGTCAAGGTTCTCAGTATGAGGTGTCCGTAAACAGGAGTTTCACATAGCTTAAATAAGTTCCTCAACAGGTACACAATGAATTTATATTATTTTTCTGTCTTTGTGAACGAAGTCGTAGTTGCTATCTAGTCCTCAATTGATGGTAATTAAATACCTAGAGGAGTTGGATGGACTAGTGGATCCATCACTACGTTACTGATAAAATTATCTCGCGCGAGAATCCTGGTAGTCTCTAGGCAACCTAAAAAAATCCATCATCGCAAGAAGACTCATAAAAAAGAACCGCCAACCATGTTCTAAATTGACAAGCCTACATCATAATACGGGAGGGTCTTACCCTAACAAATTCATATCCATCTCCTACATGAAGCACAGAAAGTTAAAAAAATACAAGAGATGTATTTTCTGAGTTTTACTACACTGAAAACGAAAAGATTATAGAAACTGGAGTGGCGCCCTCTTATATTAAACAGCACACCCCACTTAAATAGGTTCCAACAATACTTTCTAGTACGAGAGGGTCTCACAGGCATGGTAGTCCCAATATAATACGCTAAAATTAAGATCACGCTTTAGGTAGATAAAAATGGTATTGAAACAATGAGAATAATCGCCTAAGCTCAGTTAGTTTCTGGCAGCGAACGCGGTATGAAATCAGTTCTGCCTCTTGTCAGATATGAGCACCATCTAAAATCACCTTTAATATGTTGGCAATAATAATATTTCCCACTCAACTCAAGACATTATTTTTTAACTTCTGAAATAAATTCACAATGAGCGCTCTCTCTTGAACCACCGATTTTGAAAACTGTCGAATCCCCCAAAGAAGATTGAAATAGCGAAGCAATGACGAAAAGACACGCCCACCCAATGAGAGAGAGCGAAAATGACAAGGTATAGCGTGTTCTGGGAAGAGTACGGGTACAAGAACGTGTCGAGGAAGGTCGTGCGACTACGTCCGCGAACGTGGAGGATTTGAGAAAGTAATCTAGTTTTGACGGATGAGAGGAGAAAGGGGCGAGAGGTATAATACGCTGGCGAAGGGCGTGGGCTGTTAGAGGAGGGTCTGAAAGGAAAGGAAATGAGACTCGCCTCCCAGAGGCAGGAAAAAGTAATGCGACAAGGATTAGAACAGAAATGGCGAATGATTGGAGGCTTTTCTGGTGGATGCTGTGAGGGTAAATATTTCAGATTGCTATGTTTTCAAAGAACGCACTGGTATGGTATTTCCCTCCTCCCTTTCACCTGACCCAAGCGCCGCTACCTCCCCCTTTTTGAAGACATTGTAAGCACGGAAATCCATAATCCTCTCCATACTCTTACACCCATTCCCCACCTACTTGACCGAACTCCGCCCCAGGGAATTCCACCCCTTAACCCTCACCTCAGACCGCTGTTTTTTTTAAATAAAAAAAATAATTTTGTGTGAGACTATTTATACTTTCCTTCCTATGGATTTGTACCAGGTACCTACCGCGTTGAAACCTGCGTGGTACATTAAATTTTGTGTGGATTATAAAGTTTTCTTTTTTCATAACGTTAAGTAGGTTCTATGAAGTCACCCCTGAAAAAAACTAATTATAAATATTTCAGGTTTCAATCGGGGTCAAAGGAGTTATCCTGACGTTTTGGTAGCTTATTCCGCCACCATCTTCAAGGATAAAGTGGAAAAGGCAAGGAATTGGCTGCAATATTTTTTTTTTTATTCCTCTACCCCCTAAAACAGTTCCATAGGCCTTTTACATCTTTTTTTTTACTTCAATAATAATAATAATAATAATAATAATCGAACGTTGGCTTAGTAACAATCAAACGTACATGGACATCCATGTCCTAGATAAGGATAACCTACACAGGCGGGATTCGAACCCACGATCTCAGGCACATGTGTGACAGGCACGGATTTTACCCCGCCGCCACTGAGGCCGACAGTTATTTTCTGCCCTCACCGCGTCTTCTCCGAAGACGATGTAAGAATAAGCAGCCGAAACATGCCGGATGGACACCCGAAACGTTTTAAGCGCAGCATAAATAGTGACGCAAATGTGATTCATGAGCAAGTATATGAAAAAAAATATATAATTATAATTAAAGGGAGAGGGGAGGAAAGTGAACAGAAAAGTACAGCTAACTGGGCGGCCGCATTCCAAAGTCCAACTTCGAGGAAAGGAAGGAAACAAATAAAAAAGAAGCACCATATATCCCAAAACACGAATGGCTAAAAAAAATGTGAAAAATATATTAAAAGGCTACGACGTTAAGTCAAACGGCTTTTTCAGATTAAAAAAAAAACTCGACAAAAACAAATATCTACTCTAAGACAGTACGAGGAGGAGGATAAAGACGTTATTGTAACTAGAAGATGCATGAAGAAACCAAGAAAAAAACGGTTTTAAGGCAAAAATAATACCGTAGGCATAAAAAATTAAGAACTTATAGAACCTTATAGAACCTTATAGAGTCCAGAGAGTTATATATTACGAATTCTGATTGTAGACGCGAGGATGAATAATAAATACTGGACTTGAAATCAGATCAAAAATGAATGAAAACGAAGAAAAGGGCCCAACTTTAACTAATCATCTCAATGTGGTTGGGTTAGGATACAATAATTTCCATACGGTGTGTCTCCAGAAAATATGTCGGAAGATACCAAGAAAGAAAACGACTAAAACTTTATCCAAGTAAAATTGAAAGCCGTACCTTTAATATACACCTTTATATTATATTTTTTTATCTTTTTACGAATTACCCATCTTGAGGAGTAGTTATGAAAAATCTATCCATTATACTCGTACATTAAAAAGCTAGAGAAGGTACATGAAAAGAAATTCCTTCCACTGATGAATATTTACCCAAAACTGGACAATCACAATCGCCTTCAAGGGATGATGGCCAAACGTTATCACAGATCCTAAATTTCAATAAGTTTAGTGAATGATAAAGTGGGAAGTGAGATTGATGCGATTTTTAATAGATGGGGAATCAATTGAGAACAAGCGATCACAAAAAACCGAAATATCAGAAAGCCGATGTGAAATTGGAACCATTTGAGCGCCAAATTATGTAATAAAGTGATCCAGTAGAACGTCAAAATAAGCAAATAGAAAATACGAGCTGAATAATCGTTTTCACCAGAAAATGAGATGTTCGTCTATAAGGACGTACAGGCGAATTACGCATAAAATAGCAACAGGAATATATTCAATGCGTAAATATGCAGCTGGAGGTAATATTCTTGTCACTAGGCGACCACTCAAATTTTGTATTTACTATGTATAGCCCTTGCCATACCGTTGAAAATAATCAAATCAATTCTAATCCCTTAAATCATAACCAGCAAGAAAGAGAGTGAGAAAGTACAAGATTTTCAAATTTGACGGATCACATTAATATGAAAATATCACTTGAGATTAAGATTGATAGAAGGGTGACATGATTCACAACACGTGCAACCCATGCATCAAATCTGAAGGGGCAGCACAAATAAATAACGTGCGGCGAAGAAGGGTGGAAGAAGGAGAAGTGACAACCGAATTAAGAGTGAGCTGAGGACAGGACAGCTGAGGCTCGTATACGTCCATAAACAAGTGGTATGCGAGCAGTCTCTTCGGTCAATAAGAGCTTTACCATTGAACAAGTCTGAAACAGGATAAGTTTATGAGACTAATATTGATTACCTAACGATGCGACTTAGGTCACTATGACTATTGGTGTATCAAAGAAAAATTGGCTCAATGTCGTAACATGAAATTGACAATAGTAACAAATCTACTATCTTCCTTGAAGACTTCCAATTATCACTACACACAGCCAGAGAGGAACTTGATTGGTAATGGTATATTTTTAAAAATAGCAGACGAAGCGCAAAATGAAAGGGACGATAATATATTTTAACTCAACCTCATTTTATTGTTTGACAACAGCATGAATGCAAAGCAACCCGTGCGGATAAGAAGATAGCGATATAATCGGTTCACTTTAAATTAAAACCATCTTTATTCGGTCTATAACTCATCCTGATTTATTTCGCCAGGTACTCTGACAATAAGGCAAGTTACTTTTATAATGGCAACAATAAATAACACCACTGCGACTGTTAAACTAAAAATAAATACTAAAGAACAGGCATAATTTTTTCAAGCGCACATTTTTTATTGGCCCATGCAAACAAAATCTTTGAATGAATTTCTAGACCATAACTGAAATCACGAATACTGCGTGACAGCATTTCCCACTACAAAGACCAAAAAATAAGCCTGTTAGTGGGTAGGATAACCCTGGTGATAATTTCAAGGACGGCAACCTTACAGACGTCAAAAAAAATCTTCCACGAAGATATCACGTTAAAATAACGTTGGGACACAGGAATTCCGAACAGAATTCCATGAGACAAAAAATTCGTGTTCCAGCCCCTGGCACGTACCAAGGGTTCACTTCCTCGGGGAACATAACTGTCTCAAAATTTGAATTCAAAGCAAGATATCGCTGACCCGAGGTAGACTTCAAGGAAACATCTCTACTGACTAGAATATGAAAACATGAACCCTATAAAAATGTAAATAGGGTGCGCAGTAAACGGTTGAAGACTGGTGATAAAAAAACGAAATATTGTCAAAACCTGAAAGCACATTTTTAGCTACAAATTTCCCAAAGAAATACATGCAATACATATCACTAAAATAAGGATGGTACTTCGAGGGTAGCCTGCTGTGATTTCGAAAACAAATATATCTACGTAATTCTGTAAAAAAAACTTGCCTGGAATTCTCTACAGAGGACACCTTCCCCAAAGATAATTAATTAGCATATTCTAATATACCATAGTCGATCTTCTATTATTCCTTGATGTCGAGCGCTAGCTTAATGACAAGTATTTTTTTTTTGGAATTTCATGGCGCAAACTATGGAGAGAAATAAATTACGACTTATTCACTCATATTTTCTTCAATTATTCATTTCTTTCTTCTATTAATTCCTATTTATCGCAGATGTTCATATCTGTCAGCCTCGGTAGAGGCGGGGCAAGACCTTGCCTGTCACACAAGAGGTCGCGGGTTCGGTACAGGAATAAATCAAAAAATAAATAAATAGGAATAACTTGACTATCGCACCGCAGTAAATGTTCAATAACTTATTTTCCTCAACGATTCTTAGAATACTTCTAAATTTTAAAGATCTTTCACAGCCATTGATAACAATATAAGCTATGCTTAGAACTACGTGATTCCAAATGCGACCGCAAAGAACCTTCGAATTGATTAAGAACCAGCGATCAACACCTCCCATCTGAGGAAAACGGGGTTTACGCCCTTTTAACTTCCTTCCGCAACGGCGCATTTCCAACCCGAATATGGGGCACGCAAAGACTACACCCTCGGAAGACTTTCACGCACAATTATATGCATCCATGGATGAGCTCACAAGACGCGCTTAAAATAAACTTGACGTTAAGAGAGGTGGCGAACAGTCGACTTGGTCATGGTAAGACAATGTCCGCGTTGACCACCACAAGAGATTAAGGTATGTTATCAGCATACGGCAGACGAATACAAAAAAATCTCCGTCAATCGTAGAGTCAAGAATGATTCCCCTAGGAATGAAGTGAGTTAGTGTAATTAACTTAACAAATTCAATGACGGTGTCTTGAATTCAAGGCAACATTTGGATAAGTTTTTTTGACCAAAATTTTCCCTCAGTATTCGCAGCTAAATCTGGTAATTTGATACGTAGATCTAAGGTTCATAAGGAGCCACCATATGGTTTCTCACCATATGACGGCTCTGGGCGCCGAAACGCGTCGTAAGCGTTAAATAAATGTAAAAAAAGCAACTACCTTTTATTTCAAAATGAAAAATTTCCAAATTTTCACTGAATTTATTTGAGCGCGACTCGTTTCGCTGTTACAAAAACATTCTCAAGTGCCAAAATAACGTGTAAACAACGAAACACGCCGTGTTCAAATAACTATTGCAATGTTTCATTTAACTAATATTAATAACTTCCACCGCTCAAATAAATTCATTGGAACTAATGCAATATTTCATGGTACTATCATTCCATGGCACATGGTATAAACTTCTACCACATCGTGACACATGACATACAAGCTAGAGCAACGAAGGAAGAGAAGGTTGGCGAAGTGACCACGTAGACTGGTAAACAGGCAAAGAGGGGAGGAAAAGAGGACAGTGGGGGAGGAAGGGAGAGCTTTCCTCGGTTATTCCACCCACGTCCTCCCATTCCATTTCGGGGTTGGGGGGGAGGGGGAGGCTATTCCACTTCCTTACCCACCCCACCCTACCCACCTAATCTCGCACGCATCGGAAACAGCGCAAGTGGGGCGGGGGAGGAGGAGGAAAACACCCCTTCCCCCCCAAACGTACTGGATAGAGCAGTGGCTGTGTGACCACACGAGGGTTGGAGAGGGGTGGAGCGTGCATTTGGGGGTGTCCCGTGGGGCGGGACGCTGAGGCACGCGTGACGAATCAACCCCCTTCTCTGCCCCCCCAGGCCGACTCCAAAGGGAAGTCCCAATTCGCCGCCTCCGCCCCCACCACCACCCTCGCCAAAATGTACCCAACAGTGGCAAGAGCCACCGAGTGGTGTGTTATTGTCGCCGGGGACCCGAGAGCGGATTTGAAGGCGGGGTCCACAGATACTATGGGCAATCGGGGTTGCGCACGGCGGTAAGTTACGCGACGACCATGACGAATACACGACGCGAAAGAAATTATCTTCGAGGCACAAATGGTTGGAGTGTAGGTTTGGTCTGAAGTGGGTTAGTGGGTGGGTGGTGAAGGGGGTTAAATAACAGTGGAGGATACGGCTGGTGCTGTGGCAAGAATGTTTTCTTCTTGGTACTAGGTTCAAATTTCAACGGTGGCGGAGATTTCCTAGAGATAGCTCGAGCAATTCAAGTGCAGCACTCCGTACGTTGGACTGGACGTTAATCCGTATTCCCTTGGGTGATGATCATCGGGCATGCCGACGGCAGGTTTTTCTCAACCCGTCTAGTCGTTCCTATGACACAAACTACCTAAGCACCCCATCGCCTCATCCTTCTATGCTATCTTTCCATTATCGATCTGATTCTCTACCATAAAATGTTCTCAATACAACGTATATTGTAAGTATGCATGTAATTGTTAAGCGTTTCTTAAAGAAAGTTCGTTGCCATGTGTATTAGTATTGTGTTCATGCACATTACTGGAATATCACAATTGAATGAAAACGATAAGAAAAAATACCACTGAATTCACCGAAAGAAAATTATAGAAGAACCAGTCCTGCATAAACAGTGAATGGTGGTACCCCCAAAACGATTTCACAAGGGGTTACATATTATATATATTATAGGTACAATCAGAAAACTCAAACAGGAGTGATGAGGACGTCTTCACTTATCAAGCGTATTTCTTCTTTCAAGTATAAAAAATATTGACTTAACTCGCCCCACTGTGGAAAATAGGTTTGACATTCATTGTGAAAAGCCAAAAGATTGATATGCAAATTTTACCCCCAGGGTTTTCCAATTACCGAGCCGTAGTAAATACTTAAAATTTCTTAACCGATTCTTTGCCTATTTTATGCTACATTTCTTTCAAAGCAAGCGATAAGAATAAGATAAGAATCTCTAGCTATGCTACGGAAAGTGCGAACCCAAATGCTCATCCAAAGAACATTACCAATTGATTGAGAGCCAGCGATCAATAACTCCCTTCTGATCAGACATATACCTCCTTTAAACTTCCGTAACAACAAATTCACTGAACGAATACGACACTCCTACAGATTATCCTCGGTAAACTTTCACGCACAATGAGATGCACCCATGAATGAACTACGTAACACAATTTTTTGCTAACGTCACCAGGCACCAGTCACCTAGGATCTTTACAATAACTGTTTATTATTTCTCACTGCAGTCAATGCCGTCATTTTAGCTCGGCTTTTCCGCTTTAAGAACCGATTTCTCCATCCAAGGACAAGACAGTTTTGTGTACAAAACTTCAAATTCATACACCTATTCTTTAAAATTACGAAAGGTTAATAATTTCCACGAGAAACCACCATTACGGACAGCCACTCAATCTAATAATTACAAGGGCAAAAGTAGCCGGAATATGATGAGAAAGCAATCGGTAATGACAGGGAAAAAGTCGGTTGATGGATGAATGAAATATCGACCGGGACCGATCGAAATACAGTGGAAATGAAACGGGCGAGGCGCGATGTAACTGACAACCGCCCGTGTCTGTGTTCCGAGATGATGAAAAATAAAAATGGAAGAAAGAGAAAGAAAGGGCAGCGAAGGGATGGGCACTCGATCATCACCCAATAGGGTTATGTTTCCGCACGAGGGGAGACGCCCAGAATTCTCCTTCAACGCCCCCGGCCGGCAAGCAGGGTCAAGGAGATACTATGGATGGAGAGAAAGCCTGAATTAACAGAGAGGTTTAAGGCAGCTCACCATCTATGCACAAAGCTTTTAAGCTGCAGACCGTCGCGCTTAACCACTTTGTTATTCGACCTTGCCACGATACTCTTGAATATATCAGTATATTCTATGCTAAGAATGAACCAGTGCGGCATACGACACATGGTCAATTTTAGAGATGAAGTCGAGAAAAAAAAGACTTAAGTAGTGATTTACTCAAGTTTTACAACGTAAATTCATGCATCTTAGACAATAAATATGAAGTTGTCACTTTCAATCTATAAATATTGGTCCTTTGTCGTCGAATCTTAGCAGCATAAATTAATTAATTTAAGAGTATCAAGATGAATAGCTTAAAATTCATACGGATACGTCAAGATTTTTCAATGATGGGTGCGCAGAATTACCGGCAAACTCAAAATAAGTGTATTTTCTACAATTCACACTTTTCCGCGTAAATGCAGGATTAAAAATAGTTTTAATGCAAGTATAATTAATAGTAGCGCGCGTGACTTAGTGGAAAATCCTTTGCCGTAGGAAATGAAGCAATTAAGGCGGCACATGGTTATTGACCATGTCGAAGAAGCAAAGTTTTTATTCCTTCAACTCTTACTTTTCAATGCAAATCAGGGGACCATTCGTGCTATAATTTTCCATTCGCTGCGATTTCCGCAGAGGTAGTGCGTACCCTTTAGAGGGCGCATCACTCCCGCTTGATCGGCATTTCTTCTGACGCATTAGTTGTTGTAATGAAAATTATCTTAGTTCAGGGAAGATAAGGCGGAAACCTATGCTTTACTCGTCACATTGGGAAGAATGTGAGTGGATAAAGAGGAGAATCTGGGATATGAATGAAAGCAGAGGAGGCTACACATATATGATCAATAGCGAAATCACACTGTCTGATTGGCAAATATTTATGCTGGAATAGATGCAACCTTAGATTTTTTCGAGGCATTAAAAAAATTGAAAAAAGACATGATTGAACGAATACAATGGTAGAGCTCTTAACAAAGAGTGAAATTTACTAAGCGCTTCACTTCAACCTCTCACGTCAAACTTCCCTGGAGTCACTTCGCCAACCATCGAGTTTACATTAGCAGCAAGGAGGTTAAGTAATTGAGGTGATTCATCTGTAAGCGAAGGCCGGAGCGAAAGTAGAATTCGTAAAAATTTTATAGTCGAGTTCCCTCGACATCTCCCAGGATTTCCTCCTTCCTATTGACATACCGCCCTCTAACCCCTCCACAAGTCTGATTTCCTATTCGCTCCCCACCTTCGCTTCACCACCGTCCTCCACTCCAGCAAAGCTTTGAAAATCTTCCTCGCTCCCAAGCAGCCACTCAACAATACACCCTCGTCCTATGGTCTCTCTCGTCGCGGAACTTCCTCCATCTACCAACTCAGCCGAGTACGTCGACTTCCTCGTTCGTCTCCCTGTCCCTTGGTTTCACTTTCCATCATTTTCCTCAACACCCACGCCTCGAACCCAGCCGACATATTATGTCATCCTTTCACAGAGTCTAACACCCACAGGAAAGTATGTCCATGCATGGTAAGGGAGTGTGAAACGGACTACCTACAGGAAAATTTTATTATCCACATTTCTTAGTGGTGACAATATTATGGAGCTAAAATCAACAAGAGGGCGATAGTTCTCACTTTTTTAGCACAATTTGCAGTCTGATTGTCCAGAAGAATAGGGTTTTTGAACGTAAAAACAAATTATTTCACATATAACTTGTGGGCACCCATATACAACAGTATAAAACATAAAAGTAATGCAGTTATTATGTTCTCATTTCGACTCTACTCGAAGGATAAGATTACAGTATAAGATTACTGAGTCTCAGTCGGTCTCCAATGGCACAGTTTCGGATCCAGGCGAGCTCAATGAAAGCGTTAACATTCACTGGCTGGTCATCCACCTTTACGCTAATTCAGATGAATAGCAATAAGGGTACCAGCGACTTGACTTGATACGAAAAACCAGATTTGGTAAAAATATGCCTGCAAGTTATTAAGAAGTCCAACGATATATTTATGATTTCTAGAAGTGTTCCGTTTATTTTTCATGCTCTTTTACCGTTTAAGCCAGGCTTTCAATTTTTTATTTTGAAATAAATACTTCCAATTTTCTACGATTATAAAATTCATTACGACCCAGGTTTCAATATCACTACATCATCTTCAAGGTGATGGTATAATAACAATGAAAATTATGTAGTAACCATGGATACTGAATTACGCAGCACCTTGAATATGATGTAGTAACTCTGGAACCTAGGTTGTAATAAACTTTATCATCTTGGAAAATTGTAAGTAATTATTTCAAAATGGGAAAAATTCCACTCCATAACGCTTGAATCTTCGGATTTTACTTCTTTTTTTTTTGTTTCTCATTCAGTTTCCGGAGACCTGACTTGTTAAATTTCGCAGAGCATGCGGAGGAGGCTAGCTCAATTGTGATGGCAGCGGTAGGAATTGGCAACGCACACTCTGGCGCAAAATGCCGGAATATTTCACTCTTCTTCCTCGGCCCGATGACTTCCGCAGTGTCGGACCGCATGCACTAACCCAGACTCATCTCGGTTACGCGGTCACAGAAAATATGCCACGGGGTACACGGTCACATTCTACTCAGCATATATCCCCTCCGGTTAGCAGATCGATATAAGCGAAAATCTTTTTAGGACCGCATATCCATGTCATCATCTACAGATAACAGACATTTAACGACAGCTCGTGTCTAAAAATTAAATTCAAATTTTCGTAACAGACACTTTGTTACTACCACAAAATTTTTATAAAAATTTCTCTCAATCACAGAAAATATTTTCTGTATTTCTAAAAAAAAAAAATCTGTATTTCATAATGGTGTAATAGCCGAAACCAGTCATAGAAATATTTATAAATACTTCGTGGAAATAACAAAGCGTCTGTTATTGATAATATGGAGCCCTTCCACCACGTCCAAGCTTCAAGTTTCGATTTAAATACATTCACTTAGTAGAAGATTTAGTATTAATTAATTTTTAAATGATTTTAGCAAATTTTAAATAAATCAAAATGGAATGATAGCAGTGGTTAACTGCAAAGAAAAATTAAATAAGTAGATTGATCACAATAGAACCAAAGCCCGCTGATTAGCAACCAGGATAAGCACGTAAAATCCAAAAAGGTTAAATATTTTCTTTCTCTAAAAGGTTTCTCTAAAAGGTCTTTAATCTAAAAGGTTTTCTTAAGGCACCAAACTTCATGACATTGAAAGACAGAGAATGTAAGTTATTGAGGTAGGATTACTAAGACCATGAACACCAGTACTGGCTCAAGCACAACTTTATCTTATAGCTCTTGCAAACAGCACGAACTATCCAGCCTCCAGAATAAACCCTTGCGAGAACGGATTAGAAAAAGGACCTCGAAAGTTAATGCACTTTACTAGGTACGACAAAGCCGAGGAAAGCCATAATTCTGCGAATGGCTGGTCAATCTTGCTCTCAACTTACTGACATAGTTTGAGAAAGAAATTAGGAAAATGATGTCATTGAGAAAGCAACACACATGTGAGGCAAAATATTTTTCAAAGGATTAGAGATTTCCAGATACGACGCCGGAACACGGACTAAAATGATTATACACTCGTTTAAGAAGGAAGAAACATTCTAAATCAACTTTTTTCAAAATCAAGTAAAACAATCACCAACCTTTCAGAAACATTCTAAATCAACTTTTTTCAAAATTACGTAAAACAATCACAACCTTTGTTTCCAAAAATTATAGCATTAAATATAGAAGAGGGAAAGAATACTGAATTTGGATTAACCTAAAGGAATTAGAGACATTTAAGAACAGAGCCTTTCGTAGCAGGATAGGTAAAGGAACCGGCCACAAAATTGGAAGGCAAAGAAACTTGAATAAATTTCCATGAAAGCATAAAAAATGACTTCACTGGTAAAAAATGGGCTCTATATATAAAAATGTAGCAATTTAAATGTATGCATTGGGCTTCTAAACGGCGCACTTTGTAACAATGTACAACATGTAATGTCAGGTTAAAAATGTTTGAGAATAATGCAAATGCTTTGAAAGGTAAAACTGGAAAACATCTGTTAGATTCACCTTCCTCATAAACGTCACCTCAACGACATGTCGCAACAACGCATATCCGATCGAAAAAAACACAAGAGGTTACCATAGAAATAAGAGATAAGTAGATCAAAAAAGTATGGCCAAGCAAGATAAGGCGAGAGAGTGAAAGGAAAGAAAGGGAGCATCTCTGAAAAAAGATAGCAAAAAGGGAATACGCAGATGGAAGGAGGCTCGAGGCTTGAAAGGGGGCCAAACATCGGTAGATAGGGAAAAAGGAAAAGTTACGAAGGCAGGAGGCCTCCTGAGGAAAGGTAGGCCTCGCGGAAGGAAGGAAAGTGGGTTATGGAAGGAAGGCGGGAGCGAGGGTATAAGGTTGAGACGTCGAAAAAGGGATTTTCAAGAGAGGGATCGTATACATTTCGAAAAGGAGAATAAAGCAGAGAGAAAAAAGCACAGGGGAAACATGCGTAAAAAGTGTAATATGGATACAATTACAAGAAAATTTTCACATAATAGTAAAGAAATTAACATGGAAAGCTAGAATGAATAACTACCGAAAAAATGTTAAAAATCGATTATATTCACTACAGCAAGAAACACAAGAAATTCACAAGTCGACTTCATGGTTTGCATTAATGACATCTTAATACACAAACACATCTTGCGAGGTAACGCTTACACGATAAAAAGAGTAGAGAAAAATTCCTAGAGCTTGCGTCGAGTTCACAGGCGGTTATATAATTTAAGAAAAGGTCGTTCTTTTTCTACTGCTCTTGGTATTTCCCTACGGTGACTGTAGTTATGTGCATCAAATTATTAAAAGTATGTTACCAATAATTATAAAATATCTCACTATAGACTATTTTCATGATAAAATGTATTTAATTTTCCTTCCATGGTGTATTTGACAATCCATGTTTCATTTATAATTATACCTATATGTATCATTCTTCTTAATATGTACGTATTCTCTTAACGATATTATGTTCATCATGTATTTATAAGTCTATTGTTGTACATTGGATAATTTTGCAATACAAATCATTAACAATATAGTTAAATCATGTGAAAAATACTTATCAAGTGTTTCCATAGAGAAATTTTCAAGTTTCCAATCGACTTAAAGCTCTCATCTTTTTCGACATTCGGAAATCAAGATGGCTTCCAACTTCATAGCTAAAGTGAGAGCCACTAGAACACCAGATTATATATGTGGGTCTGCAGAAGTAAGGTAGGTACCCATTCCAGTACTTGCATAGACATTACTATCCTCGATTTTTATAGTATCAGGTATTCTGTAGCGCTTAACAACGACGATAAATTACTTCACAAGTTAAAAGTTGATTTTTATATAAATTAGGGTTAAACTGGTAACGATAGGGCTATTTTTTACTAATTATAAACAAAAATTCAACAATTCTAAAAATATGGACGAATATCTATGCATGAGGCGTAAATAAGGAATGACGATTTACTTACTTTTAGTCGAAATACAGCGTTTCCTCGACATCATGCATCTAGTGTGTTCTGAAATAATCAATTGTCTACGACAAATATTCAGCTTGAGAGCAACTCATTCTAACTCAGTACCCAAACGTGAGTACCAGCCAGAGGAAGGCTGGCAGGGCCCCGTCTCAAAATTTTCGCTGTAGGAAGCGGATCACAGGAGAGAAAAAGAAAGAAGGAGAGAGAAAAGCAGGAGACATGAAATATGAAAATTTCGGGAGAATGGAAGAAATACCGAATGAAAAACATGCATCCCTCCAAAATATGTGCCTTTGTGAATATTGAAATTCCAAGAAACTAAAGAAGAATAAAAGGAAGCACTCATATTTTAGCACGTGTAAATAGGAGGTATACTCACATAAATGCAATAATTGTTACACCATACGTGCCACGTTAGAAGATTACACAGGATTGAAGAACAATTTTTTAGGGTAAGCGATTTGAAATATGATCACATATTTGATGAAGCGTGATATAAAAAGGTCGAATAAAAATAATAAAAATATAAAATTATACGACGGTACGTAAGACGTACGTATGTATACACACAGAATAAAAATTTACATTATTACAGAGAAATTTCAAATACTCCCTTAATACATATGAATACATTTTTATTTTGAATGCAATCGTTTTATGCCGACTTTGATGACGATTTAAAGGTATTTGTAAAAAGACTGCAAATGTAAATAACAGCAACACAACATTTAACACGTGTTTTAGACCATGCCGTACCAGAGACATTGGACGTGCAGATTACGATGATTCCCTCCCAATATAGCAATAAAAACGTGAAAGATAATTACTTACGAGTTTTAATTCACAACAAAAATCATTTGTCTACTAAGTATAGAAAATGAAAAATATTAAATGTACGCACAAGAGGTATGACGAGTTTCTGAGACAAAATAACAAAAAGTAAAAGAGGGAAGGGAAAAATACGCAAACGCTTATCGAGCTTGAAGGTTTGAGAGAAGCGGGGATGACGAAAGATCCCTAGGGCTCCGACAGGTCTAAGACAGGCGATGAAAAGGAGAAAATGGCGAGGGAAGAAAGAAATAAAGGAACACCCAAGGGAGAGCTTAAACCAATAAAAGAAAGACCTACATTGAGAGCAGAAAAATATACTCGGAACCCATTGAAATTTTTAAAAAACATTTCTTCGCAAAAAAGTTAATCTTCAAATGGGAATGAATAAAAAAATCCACCTCACCATTTATGAAAAGAATTATAAATTTTTACTGCGACCCTTGTCTCAAGGAAACTTTATAAAGAGCATAGGGGGGCGGGCGGGGGGGCAACGGACCTAAAAGATCAAATAGCTAGTATACAATGCCTTTCGGTACATGCCCCGTTAAGTTACCGCAGTTAAGAATTTACGTTTTCAGGATTGAAAAATGAATAATTGAGCTATTTGAAGGGACAACTCGAAAATATTTATTTTGAAATATATTATGGGTACAGGATAAGTAGGGTAGATGAGTAGATTTCCGGATTTCCCACTGACTGAGAAATGCCCATAGTAGAAGTAGTCTGCGAAGAGAATTTCATTAAATAATTTTTCCACCTAGACAAAGGAAATGTTTTCACTAGAATTATAGGCAAAAATATCCCACAATTATTCCCTTCTCGATCTCTTAAACGTAGGTAGGTATTATAAGCAAAACAGAAAAAAGAGACGTATGTCTAGAATCGAATGGAGAAATAAAATGTAACTGATCGATCAGGGTTACATCACAAATGATTTTATTGATATATCGAAGGATCAAGTTTAACTTTACCAGCAAATTTTTAACGAAATTCAATCAATTGTTTCACAGTTCAATTAGGTAATTTTTACACTCCTATGTCTTTTTTTCCTTTTTCGGGCACCGTCCCGATAAAAATGTGGTAACATGTAAATTCAGGAAAGGATGAGAGGGGCACTTTAGTAATAACAACGGCGAAACATATAAATAGAGGCATTATGAGGAGTAACAAATCGACACGTAAGTGGACAAGAGGAAATTAGCTGGGACACTTGAAACATCAAGGCATGATGCCAAATTTTTCTCAGGGAGAATAAATGACGGCGAGATCATGGCAACTTCCCAGTCGTTCCGTCGTTGACGCGTTGTGCGCCCTTGGGGGAGCCTAGAAATCCACGTGGTGGGCCAATGACGACGCTACATTCTACCGCCGAATTATTTGTGGGTCTGACGTTATTATCGTCGCCGCGCCAAAAAGCTTACGTGTTTACTCCGAAATTGGTTTTACGATAGATACCTGTTAGAATACGCACGCGATACAGAGGAACGAAATTGGAATGGCGGAATGAATCACGATTGCTCGTTTTCAAATTCGGGAAGTTTACTTTCTCCAAATTGAGGTACTAGATACTGGTCCAAGTGACAATTAATGCGAATAAATTCATAGTTAGCTTTTATAAAAGGATATCATTGGGGCAATGTTGGAAAAACTTCGAAAAATCTACCTTTTAAATTGAAGAGGTCATAGGAATAAGATGGGTTTCCACTGAAGTATGTACGTGTTTTTTGACATGTCATTGTATTTAGCATAATTCAGGCATAGGAACTGTATGATTACGAGGAAATGAAGCACTTACAAAGGCACACAGAAATCAAATTTTCATGATACTTTTCATCATAATTGATTTAAAAGGTACACTCTTTTATGTCCAATAAAAAGGATACCCCAAAATTTCAAGTACTTCAATTTCTCCTGCTCACGCAGTAATTCATATACGTACATTACATTCGCAGTTTCCATTGTAGGAACTATTGAGATGTGCATGAATCGAGCTGATACTGATAGTGGGTGAGGGAAGAACCAAAGGTAGGCTCCTATCAATAACCTTAATCACTTGACTTTTTTTCGACCCCACCATAGCAATAGATATGAAGCACGATGAGCAGAAAACGCTGTTGCGGTATTATACAGTGCTACAATGACGGCAAAGAGGAGAATAAAATAATATCCCAGATACTAAAAAAACGCAACCGACTACGCAAGACCCTGAGGGGTTTAATGATCTGATTTCGGATAAACATATGGGCTTCCGAACCCCAGAATAAACTTCATTTGGACCTTAAGGGCTTGAAAAATAAACAAAATTCAAGTCCTAAATAAATAAAAAAACGAGCGGGGAGTTTTCAAAGTGATCGCTTGTTCGTGACCGAAGTGGCCACCCAGGGATAAGGGAACCACTAAAACAGGATACCTCCGTATCCGAGCGTTTAAATTCAGTAGAGGAAGGGAATGTTTTCGCTAAGGCACACGAGATGGTGTACGGTGTTTACAAAAACTTTTTCCTGATTTGAGGAGAGTAGGTTGCAGTGTCAAAGTTATACGATGCCAGGGACAAGGGTCGATGCACTTGGACGACTCGAATAGTATTTCAATGGATTCCCTCACCAGTCACGTTTATCCGATGGATTACGAAACTGTACGCACATGCGAATTCTAAGCGACCACAAGCACAAAAAAATCTACCATTAAAATCATACTACAAAATAAATTTGTCCTTACAAGCAGGTTCATTCAGCACGAATCCAATCCTTCGTATTGTATTACGACACAGGGATTTTAGGACATCATGAATGGAAATACTAAATATACACATGAATACTTGGGAAGAGAATTGCAACCGATTACGGAGGGTGGCGACTAATTCCCATCATTTATTCATCATTGATATCCATTTTTTTAGGTTCATTCTTTGTATTCTTGAATAAAGTATTGAGTGTCTAGTGCAGCCTCTACCGCTGAATTACAAAAACATTTATACTAGAATACATAATCGACTACATGAAACGCTATTTTATGGAATGGGCCTGACTTCAGACCTCCTACCTAGTATCATCATACCGGAGGCATAAAAGCATGATAACATATTCGAAAAATCGAATAACTAAAAAGAAATCCATCCCGATTACGAATTTATAATGCCCATCCAATGAAATTACGTGCCAATTATGAAGAGATATATTTTTTCATGCAAGGAATTATAACGTTACCAGGATTAATTTCTAAATAAATCAGTCCGGTATCCATTAAGATACACCCAGCAAGAGTCGAATAGCATAATTCAAGTTTCCACCACAGAAATACTCCATAAGGAAATAAATTAAGCAACAAAATATAAAAGAAACCTACCATGAACAACTACAGGTTAGGAAGATTATTTATTTTTAAAATCTAACCCTGCTTCATTTATACAGCAGGTGGAATGTAATCTGGATCGTTCAATGTCAACTACAGGTGGAATAACAAAAAGTGCTGTTTTGAAAACACGTGCAACTCCAAGTTTTCCGGACATTCACCAATCCCATCTCAGTAGAACTACCTAAAGTTCTCACTTCTAAGCTCAGTAGCTCAACGAACGCTTAACCCTTCGCACTACGGAGTACGGCAGCGAGAATCGTAAACGCCATAACGACAAATAAATGAATTCCGGCATTACATGTCGAGGAACTGATTAAGACGGATGAACCGCTCCCGCATCTTGTATACGAGTCCACATTGTGTGGAGGCAATAGGCAGGGAGTGTGCATCAACAGCTAATGACGTATTTAAGCCAGAAACTCTAGCAGTTCCCCGGAGCTGTGGAAATTTGTTTCCCCAACCCCTTACTTCCGTCAGACACTTATTCTCATCCGTGTCTATCAATATACACATTATTTCTCGCAGTTAAAGGAAGTTTTCACTAAATAGGACGTATATTCTCTTTAAGTGAAAGTTTCACAGTACGGACTTTTTCAAGTGATACATTAGAGTTACATACCTTTTTTTCAAAAAAATAGGGTTTTATAAATTTTGGTTATACTTGGTGGTGAGACGAAAATATAGAGACCATAACCAGAAATTTAATGCAGCTTTAAGGAACAAATAACTTGGCTACTGGCCATTGGATACAACATAATAAACGGATTTTGGTGGGAATGAAAGATATACACCTCACCATGATAATTTCCACAGTCAAAAGCTTTGAAATCTAAGTTTTTCTCAAATAATAAAAGCTACTGAAAACCGAGTTACTCTGTTTTAAGTAGTTGCGTTCTCACAAAATCTCGTCGATAGATTTCAACTCCATAGTTACGCCAAATTAAGCTGATAAGAGCAAAGATTAATGCTGAGTTGATAATACTTTAGTTCAATGGAAATAGCGCAAAAGCCGACTCATACAGCCAGTAGTGATTGAAAATTATATAGATTGAAATATATGAATTGCTAATGATTTTTTTGTCATCTGAGAAGATGAGAAAGCAGTGCCTACTTCTAAAAAATATTGGA
The DNA here is from genome assembly GCF_921293095.1 of Ischnura elegans. Classification (NCBI taxonomy): domain Eukaryota; kingdom Metazoa; phylum Arthropoda; class Insecta; order Odonata; family Coenagrionidae; genus Ischnura; species Ischnura elegans. Next base: position 82,856,889 of record NC_060250.1, read on the forward strand.
AGTCGATATTTCCTAAAATCACGAAGATGCGATGAACCACAGAACATATGACACAACTGAACGGATAACATATGTATAAAGGCCTTAATTGAAAGCGGATGAGTCAAACCAAAATTTTAATTTTTTTGGGAGCAAAATGCATTACACATAATACTATCTCTTTACTCATTCTCTATAGCTTCCTTATCAATAGATATTTATTGGTAACAAGGCAAGAATTAGTCCAGTCCAAATACCCTTTCTTGAATTTGGTCATGTAGCCTTCTTCCGCGCGTTAACCCAGTAAAATAAACTTCATTAACTTAATTAAATCAATTTGAGTGGAGGGGAGAGGAGATTGGAAACTCAAAATGCAAATTTGGTCCCATCAATGCATCCCTGATAGCATACACGAAGAACTTTCATGATCTTTCAAGGAATCATGCGAGACAAACATTTCAAATTGGAACGTCGGAGTAAGTTCGGGAACCAGTATTTAAAATTAACCATTCAACAACGACATCTGATGAATATTTAGTCATACCCGTATCCAAATTACGGCTGGTACTTGAAGATACAAACGAAGACAAACGATAAACGAAGTCAAATATAAAATTCCAATGAAACGCGGAAAATTAAAGTTCAAAACACACAGCATCTCATCAAAGTTACTCCGAAAATTCGATGAATTGGGGGGATCGGGTTGGGGTGGTGGCTAATGTGCTGGCTGTAGCTGAGGTTTTTCGGATACTTCCCAATACCTGTTTCAGTTCTTTATGGAGGGCACTTAACCCTTTCGCTGCTACAAGCGGGAATACCCGCAAAAAACATCATGGTTATTGCCTGCGACATGCGGGGATATTCCACGACTTTCAAAAAACTTTTCCTTTCAACACGACATGCGGGTAAATATCTACGTTTTCGAAAAACCCTCCCTTCGGTCGTAGGTGCTGTCATCTGCTCGAAATTCTAGCGGAACTACGTCCATTCGTGCGGCGACAAATTCAGCGACGTCAAATGAATGATTCAATTCATTTTTTTCTGGATAATAGGCAAAATAATGGAACCGATGAAAAATCTATTGAAGCAGCAAAAGGGTTAAGGGAAGTACAGCACTACGTCCGTTGGATAATACGTCAAGCCGTGGTCAACTTGGCGCTGCATTTTGTAACGAGCAGGCTGATGCCGACGCCGAGTTTCTCTCCACACCCCCTTTTCAACCCTTTCCTAATGGTGCGAATGGCCTCAGTTGTCGCTCGCCGCCTCCAAATACAAAACCAATTCGTAGCCACCAAACCGATTCCTTCGACTTCTTAACTCAGTTGATACGCGACCCCAACAGCTTTTCGCTTGGATTTGAATCCAGCACCTCGCATGAAACGTTAAAATCTTTCTTGTCTCCTCGGGTGCCGCGCCGTCTGGAGGCTTTAAAAAATAAAAATGTCTACGTCCCTAACACATCCCACTCCCAATTTTCCGCCCGAGCGGCCTCACCACAGGACACGGGAGGAAAGACGGCCGGCCGCTGACTTCCCCATCACCCCGACCTGCCAAGACGAAATCCTGGCAAAGCGCCCTGCCTGCGGAACAGGAAGGAGAGGAGAGAGGAAATGGAGACGCAGGAAAGGGAGAGACCGGTGGGATGGGACAACTAACACTCCCGCCGAGAGGAAACGCATCGTAATAGTACGCCAGGTTACTTTCAGCAGTCGTAGGGTGGGAGGTAGGGCACTGATGGCGGGATGAAAGGGTGGGGGCCGCGGGAAATCCGTGGTTGAGAAGGGACACAACGGGTTTTCGCACAGCAATACTCACGATAGTTTTCCCTTCAAATCGTATCTTTATTTTCTTCGTAATCTCCATTCATTAAAAGCCCAGGAAAGTACCACTAAAGGAGCATGGTAACGCTATTTCAAACTGCTCGAGGCGATATTTGCTTATTTTCATGTAACTCAAAACGTATTTTAAATGCAAGTACAAATTTAAGTTGCCAACAACTGGACAGTATTCCTAGCAATATTCTTTACCACGACTTTTATGTTACTGTACACCTCATAATACGCAAAGGAATATCTTCATTTCATTTTTTATCTGCATTCGCTTGATGAAGCCCAGGAAAGCAAATGGAAAACAATTCTCTTTCTTTAGTGTGTGGAACGCTAGAAATAACGTAAAGAAAATTGTAGATTAGGTGAAATAAGATATTAAAATTTTGATATTGCCATGCAAATATTTACTTCACATCCCGATTCAAACCGCCTATTTATAAAAAAAACCTCATCGCCTTTCTACGGGAGAATGCTGCCAAGAGTCCACTTTATATAACCTAAAAATTGCAATATGTTATCGTATGTTTTAAAACGAGTAATTCATCACGAAAGAAGACCGGTAGAATAGGAGTGAAGCGTCTCCCACCAGTCAGTGGCTACCTTGATTAACTTATTAGTCGTGGCTGTAAAAAATTCCATTGGTTCACCCCATTTCCCATCCATTCATAAACTCCGTCCCTCAGAGGAACATCCTCTTCCTTCCCCTCCTCACCTCGCCTCCTAATTTTCGTTCCCGTTTCCGCTCGACCTACCCGTTCTGTCCCTTCTTCACCACGAACATATTCCCCGCTACACTCCCTCTAAGGGTGCTCGACCTCCTCACAATCGGTGACAGTGAGTAATGCCTTGCGAACCTACTCACGTGTTTCCTCTCGGCAAGAGCGTCATCTCACCCAACAGGCCGCTTCCAAACCCTTTCTCTCCGTTCCTCCCTCACCGTAATCCGCAGATAATAATAGTACTAATCATTATTATCTATTTTATCATTATAATCAAATATTCCACCAATTAAGGTAAGTTTCCATGGAGCACTTAAGAAGCATCCCAGCAGCCTCCCTTCCTTCCTGTACTTCCCTCTTCAATTCACACTAAGGTCTACCCCCTTTCATTCTAACTAAAAATCATTTTCTCTCCCTTCCTCTCCCACGCTTACCTAACATTCTACCCTCTAACACTGCTTTCAACTTAGCAGATATAAGTCATAATAAAAATTAAACGTAGGCATTTTTCACAACCGGTTTTGGAGCTATTGTAAAATAAATACTGTAATTGAAGATAAACTAAAAAATAAGACAGCTTTATAATCGGCAAAAACAGCTCAAATAAGTGCTAATTCTTGAATGAACGTCTAAAATTCTCAACGGAAGTAAATCATGGACAATGACAGCAGCGGAGAGAGCAAGGACAGAGGCCTTCGAAATGTGGCGCAACAGAAGAATGATGAGGATCAAATGGATCGACCAAGTTATTAATGAGGAAGTCCTGGGAAGAGTAGGAGAGAAGAGAAGCCTCATGGAAACCTTAATAAGAAGACGGAACAACCTTATAGGCCACCTAGAACAAAATATATGAAACAGGTAAAGAAGATTGTGAAGGGGAAGAAATACGAACGAGTGAAAAGATGGATTGTTGACCAGTGATGACGACGTGTAAAATTTCCTACGTTTCGTTCACATCAACTTTATTTTTCAATCACAAAATACCTCATTTATGAAAGAAACGATTATTTCAACAGCGTAAATGATAAGTACGTGCTGTTTTAATTGAGTTATCCCGAAGAAATGCTCCTATGTGAGAGGGGAAAGAGTCCAGAGGATGGTGACAGGAAGGCAAATAATTTTCGGCGGCGAAATCGAAGTGAACGGCATTAACCAGGAACGCAGGCAGAACGCCTAGCTCCAAGGTGACAGACGAGACCCAAACTAACTCACTTTACCGAATTAAAGTTACGAGTTTTGCATTGCAAATAAACAAAAAAGTATGGAAATTTCACCAATTATCAAATTTATATTAATTATCAAATATTGAAGTTATCTATAAAAAAATCTGTACGTAAAAGTTAGAGCCCCAATTACGCTCTGCAATCTCGTAAAACCACAAAAATTCGTAAATTGTTTCAAATCACTTCATGATAAGAGAATTAATGAAAACTTTATGTAATATATTTTGAGATCGAAAATAAATAGCAAGTTTGCAACAAAACTAGAAATACTAAGACAAATATAACAGGCTATTAAATATTTTTTTTTTAATTCGGATACATAATACAAATATAAATAAAATTACGAGATTATTATTCCGCAAAGAATTTGTGTCAAATAAAACACAAAAAATACATGCAGTAACGAAATAATAGCGAATGATCTGGGACTTCTAGAAATAGGAAAAATTCCAGCGCATTCATCCCGCCCACTTTCAGCGAGGAATTTCATGAATACATGAAGTTCGTGGTAAGCAAAAACCGTCAAACACCCTTCGAGAAATCCATTTGCCAGCTCTCAAAGCCATCAAAAAATACTAAGGACGCACAGGTTATGGATATTAAACCGAAGTTCAGGATATAATTCTAAGTGGTTAGTATTGAATGTTAATGCAACATAGCAGCATACACACCTTTAGCGTTCTGCGAGGCTTGCTGTAAATAAACTCTTTTTCTAAGAGGAACCAATGGATCTGGAAAAAAATAATAAAAATGAAATTCAAAGGAGTTGCTCACTACAAAATTTAAATAAAAAATAAATTAACAAAATAAAAATGAAAACAATCATAAATGAAAAGCATCCATCCTCCACCCAAAACATAATAACTTTGGGATTTCGGCTTACTTTTTGTCGAGCAGTACACAAAAAAAGAAAAAAATAGCCATACTAATAAACCAATAAATAATACCCACCCACAATCAGGAAAACATTAATGTGTTTGACAACGGCTTAGTTCAAAAGAGGAAAGAGTGTTTTCGTCATAATTCTTTGTTTACAGCTGATACATGATATGTTAACTTATTAGGGTAGTGCCTAAGTGATGCCTACACATCAAAATACACTTCCAGATTAATTTACGTAATGCAAGGGGAATGGCCATTGAAACACTAATGAATTGCATGATATGGAACCCCTAAGGGATTAGGATTCAAAAAGTGGAATATACTGAAAATTTAGGCAGAAAATATAAATGTACAAATGAAAACACCTAGAAGACATTTCATGGAACACAAATGGCATCAGTTTACATAACAATGATTTGCGAATATAGGAAGCAACAGATTAAACTTGTACTGTATAACATTGGATAACACATTTCAATAAAAAACACAAATAAAATCGAAGAGAAATATAAGAAAAATCCTTTCAGTGGCTTTAAGAGCGTATTGGCCTTTTAGGCATCAACGAGCGGAGCTGTAACAGATTGGTATACACTGGGATAAAAATATGCGTGCGTAAACAGAAATATGGATGGCCTGCATATAACAAACTAAATTTTTTAGAAATACATGATTTTAAATTCATAGAGGAGGAAAGGAACACATAACTGAAATGAACCATGTCTTCCTAACCCTTTCTTTCCCTCTCCATGAATTTTAAGTCACGTATGTTTGCGCTTATGGCATTGTGTGAGTTAACGAAGGAAAATTTTAACAAAAATAATCAGGCTTAAGATGCCAACGTCCGCCAAAATATTGAAAGAGGAGCAAAAAAGAATACAGGCCAGTTGAGGGTTGTGTCATTGCGCTGGGAAAATGACATTTTGAAAAAATAAATAAAACAGAACCCCCGTTGCCATTTCACCCATATCGATCCTAAACAAAGACTGAGGGATGTAAAGCACCCAACTGACGCGGTGTGGTAAGGGCGCATGTGCGTTATTCACTTGTTTCCCGCTCCGCGTGGATCACAAATGGATTCGACGGGTGATAGATACGATTGTGATGCGGTCGGCAGAATCACTGGGCTGAAAAAGGAAAGAAGAACGCAAAAATAAACTGGCGACGGACTGATGACGCGAGGAGACGGATTTAAAAAAAATAAGAGGACGCTCTCGCGTGATCGTCAGAATGGGCGGGGGAACCAGACGAAACGTGTATAATGTGCGCAAACCCAGCTGTGGATGGAGTGATCGGCGGGCTTTATGGTGTCAATCAGCGACGAAAAACCCGTCGCAAAGTGAATGGTCGCGTGCCGGTTGATCGATAATCATTTATTAGGTACACAGCATCACACACGAGGAAAGCGCGGACACAATGGCACGTATAAAAGGGAGGACTACCCACATAAAATAAGAAACGATAAAAAAACAATATGTTAAGGCGGTTGGATTGGTAAAAATGAGTCATTTAAATTAATTCCAATGGAAAATACATATTCCTGAATATTGTTTGATTCACAACAAATTTGAACCGAATACTACTAGTTTCCAAGCAAGAGAAAAACAACATCTTTATTAAAATACAACGAAGATTATCACACAAAATATTCGATAGGATGTAGGGATTACATGAAAAATATCCTAGATTTATACACCATAACTTTAGAAACGTATAATGCAATTTAGAAGAGTATGCAAACACTTTATTTTTCGTTCCAGCCACCTTAACAACATTTTCAACACAAACCGTGTCGTTTCAAACAAATATGGGATACCAAATCTCACCCTACCTCGTTTAACGAAACAAACGTGCTTCAAGAAAGAGACATTTAAAAAATAAAAAAGGTAAAAGGTGTCATAAAATAGAAAATAAAGAATGCAGAGCAGGAAAAGGGATTAACGCGAATTTATTTGAAGGTTTTCTCCATTGCATTCACATGTTCAGGATAATTACACGTGACGTTCTACATGTAATCAGGTATCATTCAAGGCTTCCAAAAATTAAGAAAAGGAACAATACAAATGAATTACCCCATTACTATATCCTGATTGTTTTCGGATTATCGCGATCAAAGAATTTTCCAAATAAAATTAACGCTTGAGAAAAATAAATAACTTTGGACCCTTCACAAAAACAAACGCACTCCGTCAGGTCACCCAAAGAAAAAATATACGAGAGAGAAATACATTTTGAAGTATCCGCAGAGTCAGAGACAAAATATAAGGAGGAAGAATATACATTAACATCTTGTATGAGATGCGGTGGAAGTTCTTAATATTAGTTAAATAAAACCTAGCAATATTTCCACAAGATAATATTGCTGTAACAACGAAACGCGTCTTGTTCGAATAGATCCAATGGAAATATTTTAATGTTTCATTTAAATAATATGCATCAATATCTTGTATGATATTCGGTGGAAGTTCTTAATATTAGTTAAATGAAACATAATGAAAGATGATTTGCAATTTTCCACAAAAATAAATTTAATCCGACCCGAGTTTCCATATAACTACATCATTTTCAAGGTACAAATGGTGGTAAATGCAGTTAATTTATACATATTTAGGATGCGGGAGTGGGAGAACTGAGGGGAGAGAGAGGAGAAATGGGATGGAAAATCCTCAAGGAGGTGGCTGGAATGGGTAGAAGTGGAAAGCGTTAAAAAAGGATTAAATTTACTTTTGTGGAAAATTGCAAATCAACTTTCATTATGAATCCACTCCATCTCGCTTGATTCCTCGAATTTTAAATGAAACACTATAACATCTCCGCAGGAAAATGTTGTAGTAACAAGGAAACCCGTCGTGTACGAATTAATCCGGTGGAAATATTGCAATGTTTCGTTGAACTAATATTCAAGTTCAAGTAACGAATTTAGTAACAAAAAGGGTTCATGCACATGTTTCTGGCGGGTGACTACAAACACAAATGTTGAGAGCACTGAAGCCATGAATGCGGTCATCTCATGCGCACATTCACACACACACAAACACGAGAGGCGACTCCGAGCGAAAAGAGGTGACGGAATGAGGATACAACCCCGTCCGAAAAACTTGGCTGGACGCCGAACCAAACGATCGGGGAACGGGCGACGGATAGACGGTAACCCACATTGCACTACGGCTTTGCCTAGATAAGGAAATAATGCCATCGGAGGAGAAAAGAAGGAAAAAAATAGGGTTAAAAGTAAAACAGAGAAGCGCTATATCCCACTCGGAGGGAAGAGAGCTCAAGTTGACCCTGCAGTACCAAAATCAGAGGCTCTAACTTCAGTATTACTAACGTAAATGGCAAAAGTTACCAAATGAAGTACCAACAAATAAATAAATCTCCGTAAAATCACGATACTTCTCCCTCTTCGCGAGAATTTAACGGAAATACGATATCCAATGGAAGTAAACCACATGAAAATAAACACTCGTCGTCGTCAGACACAAGGGCGTACCCAGGATCATAACTGGGGGGGGGGGGGGGGTAAGCCATGGTATACGGGGGAGGGGGCAAGCCAAGTTGTGACATTTATCATGGAAAAGATGAATGAAACCAACATTAAGGAAATTATAACAGCACTTTATTAGTTTACGAGATTGTTTCCTTGAAAATATAGTTTTATTTCAGTTAAATATCTTACACTAATACATATTATTTTTCGTGGGTTTAAATAAAATTTGTAGAATACTTTCGTTTCAATTCAGTGCTGATTTTGCTTAAAGACTTTTGCGATTTTTGCTTCTAGGGGGGGCACCTCCCCCTCCCCCCCCGCCCCTCGCTGGGTACTCCCATGGTCAGACACACATACCACGTGATCTAGGATTTTAGTATTTCAACCTTGTTCCCATGAGTAGTAGATACCTGTACATACATAGATACACGTAGATACCTGTACATAAATAGATACATGTACCTGGTATACATGTTTCATTGTACCTTTACTCAACGCCAGATTGACCACAAGTCTCAGATTGTGATTAAATCATCTGTATGAATCCACCTCAAAATAAATAGCTAAAGGCCTAACAGAAAATATGAAGAAAAGATTTTGCAATTTCCACTTAGACTTATAATTGTGCACAATGCGTTTCAACGCTACTGCGTCATCTCCAAGTAAAATGGATTTTAAAAGATAAATTTATAAACCATATAATGTATAATTCTATCTTCTAAAATCTAGTGCATCTGATGATGACACAGCAACGCTGGAACGCGTGGTAAAGGGGACTGCATAGAGGTGGCCCTATTCCATCCAATACAAGGCTGATTCCTGTTACTACTTTGGTCGCACTTTAATCGGCTTTCAATGTCCGCGGCGCGGTGATGATTGCAATGCGATCCACCTTTTTTCCAATATTTTGCAGTACAATGTTTGTAACTGAGAGGAAATGCAGAGAGATTTCATGAATTTGATAGATAACATCATCATGTATGTAAGTTTAGGTTCAACCGCTAACTATAAGCTGTTTCCCCGTGAAACTTAGATCACTTTGTCCGTAAGGGACGTGAGTGGCGGGTTTTGTAAACCCATTTAAATGCACGGTGGTTGACAACACATTAAGAGGCAGACTTGAGGATCCTCTTATGTAATATTCATGTGCGTTGCACACAGTTAAAAGTCTAAATGGACTTTCCAAAATTTTATTTTTCAATAATTCTCGTAACATATTCCACAACACCTCGTCCGACACCGTTGAATACCTATATACCTAGCTAAAGGCTGATTGGTGAAAAATAAATTGCGAAATTCATGTGGAATTGAACTTTTTCACATTTTTTCCCAAACATCTCGTCTTGAATCTAGATATCATTCATACCTCTGCACAAGATGCTTTAATTCACTGATTTTAAAGCTTGGGTCAGTTTTTGGGATTTAAAGAGGAATGGGCCAATAAGAGATTCAATTAATGCATTAGCGAGAATGAAATAAGAGGTGAACGATTGGTACAATGGGATCCGGCACTACAATTTTAAACGCTACAACAACATCGTATTGGGCCATTGGAACTTGAGGTGCTCGAAGCGATGCCCAGAGGGTTAAGAATAGGGTCGCAGACGCTCTAACGTGGCGATGAGAGGAAGCTGAAGAGGCTTTTTTTAATTGGGAGTTCTTTCGGGTAGCGCCGTTGTGAGAGCAAGGGAATGCAAGCACTTTTAATTAGGAGAACACTGGAGTAGGAGGTATGAGGTGGATGGTAGACCCTTTTTCATATCACATGCACAAACTTCCGGGGAATTTTTACAACGTATCTGCAGCGTTGCATTCTCTCTCTCTCACACACATAATAGGAAAAAAAGCCACGATGACAAATCCACCCGCACGTTCAAGCGACGGTGACGCACCAAGTTTAGAGGATTGCAAGGACTACGGGCTTCCACATAAAAACAAAAAATCTCGCTTCACCCCCCCCCTCCTCCCCCCCATGCATGGATTGCCATTAATTCCGGAGCAACCGGAGAAGTTTTTATCACGCGAGAAAGACTACGCAAAAACGGGAATTTGTAGGCATGGTGACACAATCCTGCTAAGAGGGCGCATTAATCCAGCTCGACCGGTCTTCTCTCACCACGTATTACGAATATAAAACTTACCCTATCAACTCGAAATTTAGAGAATAAATAGAGTAGAACGCAGCCAACATTTTTCCTTATCTCAAATATGAAAACTTTACTTCAGTTAATTTTCATTTAAAAAATATCCACATCACATAATGGAATATGTTGACAAGTTCTATTGTATACTTACATACTGCAGATTTCAATATTATAGAGGAAGTTTTTAAAGAGTAGGGTGGACCGGGGCACGTTTACGCGGAATTTTTTTCGATGAATTTTCAAATTTTCCAGTTTTCACTAGGGTAATTTTAGATATTGTGGTTTTATAAAGCTGTTAATAAATTCAAATTACGTGTAATAAGTTCTTGGCCTATTTTTGTGTCTAACCGTACAAAAATGTTTTTAGGTCCCAATCTATTGCGTTACCTTGCCTCGGGGTAAAGTGGGGAACGTTTACGAATATTATAAGTGATGCCAATGAGTAACCGAAATAAATATAAAATCAAATTGAAATGCTTTGTTTGTAATTCAAAAACTTTTTTAAAATAAAGATAAATAATTAAATAGCTTTTTATGGGCCAAACTGGATATATAGAGCTTATTGCTAATTTAAAACAGAAATTATTTCGTCATCTTCATTATCACTGCTACAATCTTTAGAAACAAGATATTAAGTATTTATTTTTACGCACATGTCATGGACCACCTTTTGTATCTAAGACATAGAACCCATTCCAGTGCTTCTTTTTGATCGGTTGTATGGTTACAAACAATGAAGACTCAGCCAGTTTACATCTTCCTCATCAGATTCATTCGAATGATTTTCTTTTTTCCAGAGTGAAATAACTTTTTCCCTTTTGCATTATATTACCAGAAGAACATTTTCCAGATATCAGATAAGGGTATATGTTGACAAGTTATTACGAAAAAATGTACCCTGAAAATTTCATTATAGAAGAGTAAGATATCAACGAGTAATACATATGGGGAAGAGACATTATACGTTTTTTGTGTACTTGTCGTTTCTACCTAGTTCTTTTCAAGAATGGTAATTTCGGGTCTCAGTGAACGACCGCACTCACTCGGATCAATGGAATTTGCTGATGTGATAATGTTTTCCGGTATTCCACCCGGTTTTTGACGTCCGATGATGACACGTATTTTTCTAACAATTTCGCCAGCGTCTCCAGGTGAGAAGTTCTGACCCAAAGATGGTGGCGGGATAAGCGGCGAAACTGTTGTCATCAGACATTGAACAACGCGATGGCAGCCCGAAAAACATGATTCCACTCGATGACTTCCGTGCTCACTACTCACCGCGGAAGCTTTCACAAGAATGGAATTTGCTATTCGAGGCGGCAGCCATCCACAGCCTATCGAATACGGATGTATTCTTAATCTAAATCTAAAAAGGTGCTGTATAGGTCGAAGGCTCCGTCCCGAACACTTAAAAGAGGATCGAAGAAGGTGGGAGAGAGGGAATGTATTGAGTCGCGATGGTCCAAACACCTTGATAACTTTCGAGTCACGTCTGGTGCCATTATCCCGCCCCTACCTTCGTAGACGTCGTCTGAAGGTACACAGACAGGGAGGATGCAGGACGGAATGCAGGGAAAGGGAGGAGAGGTCGGTGGCAGAAATAGAAGTCTAATCGAGGGTGACGGAAGGTAGCGGAGGGAAGTGAGCGCAGTAGATGGGCGGCAGACGGAGACCACCAATACAAGCACACAAGAAGAGACACCAGCCCGTCCCGATGAAGACTGACTTCTGACGCCGATTTGGGTACATTTTGTGTGTTCTTCCACTCATTTTTGCTCGCCAATATGGTTCTCAGCATGCCCCTCAAATCTCAAAACTCTTAATAGGCCTATTAATTTCTTCAATAACGTCGTGAAAAATCGTAACCCATCCCTCCATAATCTCACTTCTGATGATCTCCTCTGTCAACTTGCCATAGTTCACTTACAACGACAACTCTCCACCGTTTATCTGTAGATCAGAGATCCCTTAACTACCGGCTACCTCTGGCCTAAAATTCCATCAAAGCTCCTTCTGTTGATATAAAAGCATACATTTCATCATTCACTACCGCCATTATGAAACTTCCTCTTTAAATCCCTCTTTGCTTTCTCCGCCCTCCCTAAATTACAAATGAGCGGATGAGGCGTTCATGCAAGTGAAGTATTACGTGGTATCTGACACAGATAGGGTTGTTTGGATTAGGATATCATGAAAACACTACTAAAAACCTCCAAAGCATTATCCGCGTCTGCCGAAATTCTCCCTTGAATTATTGAAATAGGAAGATGCAATTTTCCACCAAATAAATGCTATACCAACATGGGTTCTAGTGTGACAAAATCATCTTCAGAAAACCCTAGCTCATTGAAGAAAAAGTTTCAAATGGTAAAAACTGATTCGAAACCATTTAACGACTTGGGCAATACCAAGCCTAAGAACGTTTTCGAAACGTGATTTTAAGATAATTTCATTAAAAAATTCTTGGAATGTAATTTTCACATTCCGTTCTTACGCCCATAAAAATACTCCATACCTTCACCAAAATACGCATATGAGTAAGAGTAACAGTCAGAGAAGGATGACATGAGTCTGTAGAAGGTAATACATAACCAGCCTATTGCGTTCAGTGCCCCTCTTCACAAGGGAAACACTGTTAAGTCTATTCGTGGGAAACGAGCAATGCGTGAAATTATCTCATTCAGTGTTACGCTGAGAGTATACTCCCCCTTCAGCCATCTGTGGATTCCCACCAAGTTCTATGAACCAGAAACAGCCTCCAGGATTCACATGGGGAGAGACATGAGAGTGAATACCTCATTCCAGAACTTCTGACCGTTTTCATTTCATTTCTGACCGTTGGAAATCCTAAAAAACATTCATTGCGACCCACACGGAATTAATTACATTCAAAAGTAATACTCCAAACGTTGAAATGTTGATTTTACCAAACTATGCGTTGCCTGAGGAAATTTTCAAGTTCACTCCATGTTCACTTACTCGAAAAAATGCAATTAAACCAACTGACTCATTAGCACCATTCTCTCTGCTCATAAGCAGAACATTTCTTGAGTTTCTTTTGAAAGGCTGCTCTCCAATATCACACTACGACAGGGTGAAAGGGAACATAATACTCTGAGAACATTTTCCTGAAAGAATCTGCGTATATACGACGAACTTCAATAAGGATTATAAAATGACCTCGAATACATTGGAATCTTATTCGATGCAAAGTATTTTAGAGAGATAGTACGAACTTTACAGAACTAGCACAGAGGGAGGTCACGAGCACCGTCGAGAAGCACCTAGGAAAACAGGTCAAGCAACGCAAAGATTCATTCAGGCGATCTACTTAAAAAAAGGTAAACATCAAAGCATTATCCATGTTTAACAGCCGGGTCATGTTCCCGTGCGAAATTGGAGAGTCAAAGACACCAAGGGCCGATTAAAGATGACCCACATGAAGGAAAGAGGAGGACCTTATAAAGTACGCGTTTATTTTAAGCCATTAGTGCAAACAATTGATGGCAAAATGGCTTCAAAGGGTTTTATAATTAGGAAAAAAACTGTACCTAATAGAAGGTCGGAAGGGTCAGAAGGATAGCAAAATTATTTTCCAAACTAACTGCAGCGGTTTATTTGTAACTTTTTACAACGAACTCCGGAAAGAAGAATGACTCAGTTACAAATCAGTTCAATAAAATTAACTATGACTATTAAAAATGACTATTACATTTTGGAAATCCATTGTAAGATACCAAGTAATTATTCCTTTCACATTTCCACATAAATTAAAGGGAGTCAACAATTTTTACCGCAATGATCCAGTCCCGTGAAACATGATGATGCTGCCCTACAGTGAATCATGTTGACTCCTTTTGAAAATAAAAATTTATGTGGTCAAGTGCAAAGTATAATTAATTCATATTTTATCAGTTACTTAATTTCCATTTATAGCTACTAATCAGTTAAGAATGTTGAGTATAAAATCAACAAATTTGTACCTTTATTACGCATCCAATAAAAGGATATGAATCTCATCCAATTGGCGAGGCTCGTGGAGTTATCTTTCTTCATGAGGAATTTCACAAAACCCTAATTGAATCTATACTGGATGCTCGAGCATAAAAAAATGAAGGAAAAATTACATTTTAAGCCATAGAGGGATTCGATGGATATCACGATAAATAAATCCTATCCAGAACTCAAAAAGAAGAAGCCCAAATGAAAGAAAAATTATAAAGAGTCTCCAATAAACTTAAATGGAGTCTTAAAAATTTTCTAAATATTTTCCGGAATAACTAGAGTTCAGCACAAGGCACGTACAATTTTATAACGGGCGTTTCGGATATGAATCGGTAGGGAATAAGGTTAGAATTATTTTTCGAGCTAAATAAGAAATTTTTCAGCTCACAATTACAGAAGATTTTCGGCCTGATAGCAATAGCCAATGTGGAGATCAAATGCAAAGGTTTGAGGTGTTACAGCATGGAACTCCTTAAAGACTAACAGGAAAGAATAAAATTTTGCAAGAAGATGATACACTCTATCGAAACCAGTCGCGAGTGAATAAATTATTGTGAACTAGCAAGGTTTTATTCTTTCCTGATAGTCATGGAGATCAAAGTTAGTTTTACAAAGGAAGGGGAGATAACAGTGGCGACCACTTTTGAGAAAAAGATGAAATATAATTCCTAGTAAACGCCTTAACGTCAATAGTCTTCTCCGTAACCGACTACCATGAGATATGATTGCATGCGGAAACTAGGGTTTCGTACGAAGAAATACTTCAGTATTCCCGTCCAATCAGCTTATTTTCTTCTTTCTCGCTTCCGTGGGCACATTCAAGGGAACTATGGAATGGATTCCCAATCTATCAATGCGGCAAACTCCTTTCCTTTTCCTCCCAAGGGCGAACAGGGGAACGTGAGTCAGTCAACTGCGAGAATGAACCCGAATGAAGGGTTCACGCGTTGGCAAGGTGGACTGAGTAAAAAAAAACATTTACCAGACCAGAGATCAGACTGCTTCGCCAGTATGGCAACGAAAGTTTTTATGTTAACCACCACCGCATAAATAGCGCTTATAAATTTGAATTAATCGTTCCATCTGATTTTCATATTAATTGAACAATAAAAATGGGGAAGTGTTTTTATTTTATTTTTTGTTATTGAAAAACTCTGTCGTTTCGAAGAAGCCGTAAAGAAGCAGCTATTACACTATTCCAAAATAACTCACTTGAATACCAAACAATTCCTGCAATATTCACTCACCAAACCCTAACTTTCGTTTTAATGGGTGAGGGCAGAGAACTCACTGAACTAAGCCACAGACGTTTGGAGTTCATACTGGCGGAGTAGGTGGGGGAACCAGTTTCGTTCCTTGAGCCACCTCTCACTTGGATGATTTTTGCGTAAGGAAGTGCGAAGTCTTCACCAGGGATTTTAACCCGGGACTCTTCCACCAGTAATCCTAGGCTTCATTCACAAGACCATCAACGTCCTTCATTATCGTTATAACAGCATCACATCCGAAAATCCTAGGATATGCGAAAGATTATTAACGCCGGAGATATCGCGGCTTTAAATTTTATGGAAGGGAAATGGTGCAGGCTTATGGGTTATCGTTATAACGTTATAACTCTCATCACTTCAGCAAGGGAGACATCAGGAGCCACAGCGGCGTTGAGGAAATAACCACACGAGAATAGAGGAAGTTTTCTGCAAGAAGTAGTAGATCAATTTTTGGAAGTTAACTTATTAAGATAATTAACGACTAAATTGGATCTATTTCGCAACACCAACTTCCAACTTGAGTACCTGAGCTGATAAATTGTTTAGGTTATAAAATTTGCGTTTTACTCAGTTGCGCGGTCTTTTAGAATTGCTAGCAAACGGATGTTGTTTCAGTATTTAGGGCTTGTATTGTCTTGTGAGCACGTTGATCCTTCAAATATAAGAGGTTATTTTCTACGATTCTAGGAAGACTGGCGCAGTCACTGGCAGAGTCACTGGCGCAGTACAGGAATTATATAAAAAACAAAGACATGGTGAACCTACGATTGAGAATTTAAATAGTCCATTGTTAAATCTAACCAATGTTTCGGTCAAAATATAGCAAAACAAGTTTATCCTACGGAGCAAGTTCAGGAATTTATCAACAAAGGCGATTACGAAAAATAGTCACAGCATCTAATACGCCACCAACGCTAGATACTAGAAAATATCTAGGGCCATGATTTCAAAAAAAGACGGGAGAACATGGATTAAAAGCCGCAATTGAATCAGGAAAGAAGAGAGAACTGGTAAGTACATTTTTCTCGCATATTTAATTTCCAATTAAATCCCTCAATATATAGAGTAAACATTGATTAGCTTCCAAGTCACGTACTGATGAGATATGACTTCATAATAACGACCCACACTTGCAGAGTAAGGCAGACCCACGAAGCACATGTTATAGCGCGATTGACCCGGACTACGTCCACGACCTGCGCACACTCAAAACCGTTGATTAGTCCAACAACTCCTATTTTTTTAAGTTTCATGAAATAATAGGAAATTCAAAAGATCGCTTAAATAGCACCAGAAAATCTGAAATTAAGAGAAAAAGGTGGAAATGTATGGAGACCTGCTTAACTCTGAACAATAAAACCCCAAGCAAAAGAAGTTGATAACAATTGTGGATCAGGAATCTCAAAACAACACACTCAGATTGCAACGAAAATGGATTAGCTGCCTCGAAAGAAATAAAAACGCCTGTTTTTAGCAGCTTAAGGAAAGGGATTTTCCTAGAATTATTCTTACTGTACTCCATGGAAACATACCTCAATTGGTAGAATACTAAAATAAAAATTTTAAAGCTTATATTATGTAAAACTGAATAATACAACGCATTCACACACACAAGTAGATAAATTTTATAAATTAAACAGACTCGTATTTGTCCGATTATTGATCTGTCTCCTACTTCTCGTGCTATCCGTGGCGACATTTTGACGACCTTGACCCTTTCGCAGATAAGTTGATGACGTCACGAACTCATGCCGAGCGCGACACCTGTCATAGCTAATTCTCGCCCTTGTTCATCGGCCTCAAGGGGTTTGGTGCAGTTTACAATCTTTACAGCGATTCCATCCCCCCCCCCCCTAATGAGAGGTTCTCTATGAAAGAATTGACCAGCCAGATATTTAATGACGTCATCAGCTCATGAAAAATGGGCTGTATTTTATGCTTTTCTACACATAGAATTTATGAGAGAACCGATAAATTAGGAATATTTTCACTAAGCAGTAACTCACATTTCCCTGCCAGCTACACAGACATTATAATAACGAATTTCGACTTCGGGTTCGAGTGAACCCAAGAACATTGCCATCACTTACGAAAATAATACGGCAAATTTTCTTCGCTAAAAACCTCGTTCACCAACTAGAGAAAAGCGACGAGAAAACCTGAGGAATTTTATGATGGGGGCCTTCAGTTGCACCGCACGTCTACCACCCGGATGAATGTAGTATGCGGGAGAGGGCGCCCGAACGCATCACCTGAGGGAAAACGACCTGCTATGCTGCTCTGAAGGGTCGGACGAAACTATAACTTCCTCCCCGGGCGTAACTAAACTTCCCGCACGTGCTTTTGATCTTTTCCGTCCCAAGGATTATACCTAGACGAACATATATGTATATTTTGTGGTAAACAAGGGAGGGAAGGATGGTTGAACTCCAAGCGGAAGGGTTCCACTGGTAGAGCACACACCCATATCGTATCTTACATCACAATCTCAGCTGTGCTGGACATCGAAGTGCGGTCGCGCAGTCGCCGGCTGAGACGTCACCAGACGTAGCGCTCTCAGGAAAACAGTGTGAGGGCGGCAAGGAGGACGGAGTCCTCACGAAAGCTTAGGCCTTCAATAGCGGAGAACAGAACGCTGAAATTTGTGGGTGGGATAAGGGAAAGGAAATTTCGCAGCATGAATTTCAACGTTTGTTACCGTAATGACAAGTACAAGCAGTAAAAATATAGTTCTAGAGTGAATAGCATTGCTATCTCAAATCACAAAAACAAATGACTGTCTGAAGATAAACAATAAACGTATAATAACGAAATTAGCCTGGTGCGAGTGAATAAATTTTTCGCGCACTAAATTTGTGAATACAATATGGCAGGTGAACTTCTTAACGACTATAACAAAGGACTTGTTTTGTGAATCAACTTATACAGAATTGCCAAACTACATAAATAATACTGACGGTCGTCAAAGGGACAGGAAGCCGAAAGAGCAACAATTTCAGCATTTTTATGATGTTTTTTCAAATTTCACCGTAAATCACGTGGAAAACGAAAATGGGTTGCAAGAATAATAATGTGAATTTACCTTTCTTTCAAATAGCATATACTATATGCGATTATGAGAACGCAGGTATGAGTTCATTATTAATTAATTTAAATATACAAAACAAGAAAAAGACCTGCAAGCATTACCAACGAACTTTATATGAATTAATCTTGAGTCGGTACTGGATATAAAAAGAAGAAAGGATGTAATATTCCGAAACTGCAAGGGAAGTAAGTGAATGGCAGGCAGAATGGCAAGCATAGCGCTTCATCACTGGCATGATACTTGCGAGTCGAATTCAACAAATCGACTCGTCGTGAAACGTGGTACATGAACCCAGCTCTCAACATGGAAGAAAAAACGTCTTCATCGTAGCTCACTGCGGCGTATAGCTCGAAGTATGCGGATTCATTTAAAGGTATGTGATATATTTCAAAGTTGGCAACGAAAATTGACAGCATAACCCTGAAAACCCTAACCCTTCCGGTGAAGCCATTCTGCTGGAATAAAAAAAAAATGCCTGTTGCAGTCCGTTTACTGCACATTGCAGTAAGCTTTCGCAGGGAATCTACATTCTCGCGTAGATTTATTTCTATTATACTACTGACATCGTTGAAGAGAAATACGATGCTAAACATAAAAAAGTAAGCATTTTCAGTGAGGAAAATTAAAACAATCACCACATGATAGCTAACAAATATATCAACATAAACTAATGAAATCAAAAATGGTTTGAAATAATTCAAATCTCAGACGATTCAAGTAAAACTTCTAACACCTTGATTACCTGACGTAAGGCTACCTTAATTAATTAAACAACTTTTTGGGCGCTTATGGTGATCAATCAGATAACTCAAAAGGCCTCAGCAGGCGAAAAAATTTCCTAGCCCGCAAGCCGCCTAAAGTGTAGTGGAGGTTTTTTAGGACATCGCCGTTTACGTGCAGAAAGAAAATGATCAAACAAAATTAAGACTAGCATTTACTTAAGTTTTTTATGCTTCGAAGGAAAAATGAATTCCCATATTTATCCGTTCGGGAAAAATGTTTCTCTTAATTATAATCTTCTGTGAGACCTGGAAATATACTGGGGATCAAATACGATGTTCCCCATGTCGCTCATAAAGATATATACAGTGGAACTTGGTTATAACGGCATCGGCTGCTAACTCGGGTTTAACGTCACATTTTATACAGACCAGCCAAAATTGAACATTTATGTTGCACGAAAACCCGTTTATATCGTCAACAAATATTGCGACGCTCGGGTATAGCGTCAAAAATTTTGCGATTCTTAGGTTGCAAAAGTGGTAGTGTGATTGTATTATGTCCCAAAGTTCATAGAAACCATGTGTAGAAACAACAAAAACAAAAACCGGTCACAAGCTGGACTTGAGCTGGTGACGGGATGCAACTCTTTTGTTTAATTGATGTCTGGAGGGAGCGGGGGCTGTCCCGCATACCTGGGTCTTATCCCTTCCCACCCCTACATTCTAAAAGGTCACTGACACAGGCACACTGTATTGTATTGTTTGTTTCGTTAGTTACGGTAGATCATCAGTCACATCACTGTAAACAGTGTTGTATATAGCAGAACATTTGCGTTTTTACTTTGTCCTTTCACTCAGATTTAAGGCTGCTTTTTTTTATAACGTCACTCGGATATAACGTTAAAAATCTTCTGGTCCGTTTGATGACGTTATAACCAAGTTCCACTGTATTCCCAATTGTTCAAGCAATCTCAGCCTAGCGCGCAGTCTGCGAGGCTCTAGCGGCTCCCGGTCTAATTCGCTTGGATAGTATCGAAGTATCGTAGGTATCCATAGGGCGGCTCATAAGCGTCATCATACCCCCAACCCCTCATTTGTTTAGGTAATCCGAAGGGATTTTCAGTTTCGAGAGTAATCGCACCCCTTTCCCCATAACCAGAACCAACCCTGCCCCTCTCCCTGGAGTTGATGTGAAAATCTGCGAAAAGGAGGGAAAATGAAGAATTAAAAAAAATCTCTTTGCCCCATGTGCGCCACGAGGGAGTCACCGCAGAAAATTCCGAGTCTCCCCCCGCGGGAGGGAAACCACTATCTCCCGCGAGCGCTCTAACGCCATCGTCGATGGAAGCAGCGGCTGAAATTGCCCCAGGGACGAGCCTCTGCACTGAGTCCCTTTCACCCGAACCCGAAAAAACAAATACTCCCGTAATCTCTTTACTCTTTCGGGGATAGATTCCATTTTGGACCTCACTCTACCTTCGCAAGCCTCTGTGACCATCACTATCTGATTGGCAAGCCGCAAAAAATATGCAAAATATCAGTTAAGTTCATAACAATTGTCTTTGAAAATTTGTTGTTTACTTTGAATAAAATATCCTCAAACATATGGTAACGTGTACACGATGTTTCAGGCTGCAATATTTCATGATGTGGTAGGGGAGGCAATTTTCAACATTTTTGGTCCATAAACATGAGGTTGTAACTCTTTGGTGAGTGAGCTATAGAAACGATAGCATTTTTTAAATGTACCTACTTCGCAGTTACCATGAAAACGATTTTTCTTGGTATCCAGCCTTTTCGGCATTTTTTATTTAACAATTGCATGAAACAATTAAATATTGTGCTTAATTAAACGAGAAATTTGAGCGAGTATCAACAATGCCATAGCGCAATCCCACATAATTTGAGATTAATTGTAAGAAAATTGAAAGAAAACATGCTATGATAAAGAAAATTGAAAGGCAAAACATGTTTCTCTGGCCTTGACACCAGAATCGATAGGACTATTCATGTGCGTAAAAAAACAAAATTTATCTCTAAGAAAGGCAAGGAAATCTTTTGTACATTCTCCTAGAGGAAAGAAGCACAGTAGTACTCGTAGATGGGCATGGCACCACTCCCACATAAAAATTTGGCGCAACGTTTTATTTTCGCAAATTCAGGTCTTAAGTAAGTTACCTAAAGAAGTCTGGGATGACAGGGAGTAATGGTATTCCGCACTAAGGCTTTAAGTCAACAGCAATCACCAATTTGGCGGGGGTGGGGGGACATCCCTCTATGATTAACTTAAGAAATTATAAATTAGGACATCCCACACTATTTGATATTTAAAATAAGCGTGAAATTAAAAAAAAGAACTAAGGAACTACAATATTACTGATGTGACGTGATGTGACCTCTGATTGTGAGTGCCACGCGGTAAACAGCCTAAACGCTTAAAAAATCCTCATTTCGGGGGAGGCCCGTGACTCTTGAAACCCCCGCTTAACACACGCCCCAGCATCCTTATGGTATAACGTATTTTTACTACATATTTTCCTCTTCCCTTGGAAACAGCTCTTAAAAAATCTCTTCCTACCCCTTCAACTTACCAACACTTATCCAGTAGTGATGGAAAAATTAATTTCAATCAAAATCGAGCGTTAATGGGAAAATATCGAGAAAATCGAAATCAATTCGTGATCTCCGAGTTACAAACCAATATCAATTTATAAACTTCGATTTTGACCATTTAGTTTGATTTCAGCAGCGTCACTGCTTACTTATGATTACGTCATACGTCCCACGTATAAGACTTTTACCTAACAATGAGACCCGTAAAATTAGAAAGGCACGCCCTCGATCATCAAGTAATCATTTCAATCAGTTGATCTTTCTTACAAATTATACCGGAGCCGAATGGTTCCAAGTGGTAATCCCAAAAATTTAAAGTGCGAGAATTCATAAACTTTTATTACTAATAATTCAATAAGGTTTTCTGAGTAGATTTTCTTGGATTTTTTTCTACCACCAAAATTTGTATTTCGAGCGTTTTTCGAATGAATAGTAAATATTTTTGTACGAACTGTATTTAAAAAAAGAACCGCCTATTTTTGCCATTATTCGATCTTTTGTAGAAATTTCGACTTTTGCTGATAAGTACAGCTTTTCATTTCGATTGAAAATCGATTGCTCAAAAAGTCGATTTTTACCGACATTAGCCATTGCTAGTACCTAAGTCTTTCTTCGCTACATCATCCTGAAGCGAAACCCCTTGGCATTCTGGGGACGTCGCGAGAACCCTTCCTCCCTTCTCCACCCCACAACACCTACCCACTCCCTATTCTGATGTCAGGACCTCCTTGCGGCCATTTTTCTCTCCCTTCCTCCCCAACCCCTATTTGAATGAAGTAATTTTCTCAAATGGGCGACGGGGAAATGCCACTCCCTCTCTTGCCTCACTCCCACGCTGCTCTTGGCATCTTTTCCCTTGCTTTCCAACCCACCATGATATCAACGCCCGTTCCCTTCCCCTATATTGCCGTGTCAACCCACGCACCGCCGTTAAAAGTCCACCCTACCGGCAATCCATGCCACACACACCCACCCTCCACTTTCACCCCCTGCACCACAGTGCGTTTCCCTTCTTTGGCCCCCACACAACCCTTGCCACGCTCGCTCGCTCCCTCACAAACCCACCGTGTGCGCTCCGAACATCCCCATCCAACCCTCCACCTTCATTTTGAGAGAAAAAGGGATCGTTCTCTTCTCTTCGCGCCTTCAGGCTTCCTCTCCCTCCTCCCCGTGTATCCATCCTAATTAATCCCCTCGTTCCTTTCATGATTCTAAATTTCTTCCTTGTTCACTTATCTTCGCCCTACTTTACCTCCTACTCTCTCCACCTTTCACTTCTCTTCCTTCTCCGGAATTCTTTTCGCCTTCGAAGGGGGTAGAATATAAGGAAAGAGGACCAGGAGGCGCGGTGCCTTCAACCCTCTCCCAAAAGTAAGAAGAGAAAAAAATGATCTTACGCGTAGGAATAGTGGCAGCACTTGATATTCCAACTGAGCGATACTCCTTCGCATATATTTAACCATTAAATGACTAACGGTGTCCTTAATAAAAATTTTCTCACCGAAACGCATATTGATATTAACCCCCTAAAATATAAAGGGTTATTCTGGAGGAATCTGCAATACTTCAGGAGGTGGTAGGGGAGACGTTTTTAAGCTTTTTTTGTCCGTAACATGGGTCGAAATTCCTTAGCTACTGAGATATGGCAACGCAAACATATTTTCGAGCCTTATTCCTGACGTAGCACTATCTACTAAACTGCTTCATAGCTCTCGGCACTCCGGCGCTGAGGCGGTTATTTCCCTTACCATTGCTGTCAATCGCCTCTCTTGATAAATAACGTAGATATATTTACTTCTCAGTCGACGAGAATATCCAGCATATAAGATTAAGCCATTTAATACAACATAAGATTTCCTTACTTTCGCCTTTATCTCCAACAAAATTTGCGTTCATGCAATAATTCATTGCCTGATATGTACGCGAAGTATTCCAACAGCATTGCTTTCTTCACAAATGGGTTTTCCATGCGCATAATCACTATTATCCGAATATGCTCTCATATTCGATCATTGCACGTTAAATGCCGATAAAATCATGCTGAACGAGGAACTTTTTACGCTATTTATTCTGGAAACTATCATAATTAACAAAGTTTGACTTCGTTTACTGGCCCAATTTTTAAGTTTTTAATCAGTAAATTCTATTCTTTTCGATATCACTATGTTTTTAGGGCATGGATCAATGCATATGATTATGCAAGTTGGTGGTGAAAAAAATTCGCGATGCAAGGGGTAAAAAAACCTGACCTGAATACCATAGGAAAAAATTATTATGCATTCGCTGTTCTCCTAGCCATATTTCTCAATAATGCATAGAAATATGGCTGCATAATTACGGAGAGTGAATAAGACTGGTACGCCACTATCCACTTGACTTTTATTTCTTTTTTTTTTAGGCCATGGACTCGAGGGTATTTGAAGGATGAAGAATGTCATATCAATGAGGTTATTAATCTTGGATAGGTGAGGCACCCTTGCTCATCGCTACGAGATTTGAATGAAAATCCCAAATTAATGAAATGTATCCAGGGTAACGAAACATGCCATGCATATTGAAAGATCAGCGCATACGTAAAATATAGTCACACGAAAAGGATCATTCGGCAACAGGCCTGGAATATTAGGATTTGGTTAAACAAGAATACGTGAGCTCTACGGTGAAATAATCCATTCCAACCAGTTTCATCTTTCTGTTTTCTGGTTTTCTCTTTCACCTAAGCTTCCGTAAAAACGAGGCTAATCAATCGAGGCTAAGGTTTTAACACCGACGAATGCAAAAACAGTAGTTTTTTTTATGACGAACATTCAACTTTACTCGCAACCTTAGAAGATAACATTTATTTCGGTAGAAATTTAACTACTATTTCCATCAAACAAACTTCTTTCAGGTTTGCGCGCGGGTAAGTAAATTTAAGGCAGCCGACGTTTCGGGTTCCATCTCGTTACTCATTCTCAAGGCCACCGAATGAAATTTTAAATGGCCATTGAAGCTCGTCATCAGGAGGGGCGGCATTGGTCGAGCCCCGATTGTTGTGACGGAGGACCGTGGACCAGCGAAGACGCTCTAGCGATTTTAATTCCTTACTTCGGAGCTTTAATTTCATACATAATTTCAAGGTGCCTTAATTTTCCTTACCCATGAGCAAACCCGAGAGAAATTTATTCATTGTGTTCGCCGGGAAAGTATTAAATGATAAATACCATTTCCATTTTTTATGATTTACGTTCATTCACAGTCAGATTCCATTAACAATAATAACATTGAAGGGAGTAGGAAAGACCGCTGTAGTTATATAAAAAAAACACAGCACACCATACCAAAGGACCTTCACTTAGTCACATGATGTTGAAATCAAATCGTCAGAATTCCGACTGTCACCTTATTTTTTTATTCTTCGTCGGAGGAAATGCGAAACTACACCAAGCCTACAAATGGAAATATATTTGATGATGGTCACGGAGGAATATCTCCCTCTGGGAGGTGGCACCAATATTTTCATCCAAACTCGTTCCCTTGATTTTTTTTGTATCTCGTCAAAACGCCCCGGACGGGCCCAGACCCTCCCACCTACATTTCTCCACCACTTCGGCTACGCAGGACTCGAGGGTACGGAGGATGGTCCCAGAGGCGTGACCGGCTGGACGAGGACCGTGAGGACGAGGAAAGGTGTTGGACATGCTGGAAGGGCAAATGCGAAAGATGGGAGGATAGCAATCACATGGATTTGGTGAGGAAAAATAAGAAATATAACGTTCGATCTGGGATGCCGCACAGCAAAACCTAAACGGCATCTGTATTCTCTTACGATTCCGTCACAGAGCAGGACATCGCAACATGAACGAGATAAGTTTTTACTTCATGTCTCATGCGCCGTTCCTGTCTGATTTGTGGTCGCATGTTCCGTAACTCGCCTTCGAGCCTAGCGAATAAAAAAAATTGTAATTCATAATACCGTAAACGAAATGCAAAAAGAACTACAGAAGGCAATAAAACAAATGCTTCATTTAAAGCTTATTTTTTCATCACTGGCTCCTTTAGAACTTTAATAGTATGATATTTTTGGGAATTATAAGAGCTATGCTTTCCCGGTGAACAAATTGGGTCAGTTAACAATATTTGAGCCGGTTAAAATTTCTCGGGTTTCACACCGCACCAGAATTTTCTCCTACGATTCAATGTGAGTGCGATGGTCTGATCGCATAGAGAAGCATGAAGATAATGGCTTCACCAGGTTGTAAATCCAATAAATTTTCATCCAGATTTCCATATGGAGAAGTTCGAACCTATTTTTCCATTTCAAATAGGGAAATCACAATAATATTTGAGTTTCATTTGACTAATCGTCAACGAGCGGACAAATCACATCTGTTTTTACAACATTTGGGCTTCAACACTCAGCAGAAAATAGAGAATTAGTAAACTGTAAACATTCAAAATACGAATTCATCAGCAGAATTACTACCGGCACTCTCTATCCCTTAACCTCAATCCAATGAGCTTCTCAAAATCTGAAGAGCCAAGGAAAACGCGAAAGAATATCTGGCCGTGACCTTGAAGAGGAAACATACCTAGGTTCCGCTCTTCCGTAGAAGCCGCAAATTCCAACGGATCAACGCAATCTTTACCTATTACGTCATGGTGAAGAGAGGGAGTGGAGGTTGACGAATCACGCTCAGAATCAAATCACTCGTTTTCACAGCAGTGACTTACGGGAGGCAATAGAAAGAGCAATGGTCAAAGCAAGATGAGCTCAACTGCAGAATACCGTTTTGTCAATAAGGAGAAAAACATTACTAAAAAAATGGGTGATAGGGCCTATGGTTATGACCAAATTTTCCGCATGGTTTTTCCTATTAACAGTTCCAAGGCCAAAAAGACTTACTTACCGCTAAGCATGGCAAGTGTCACGTTATGTATTCGCCAAAGTAAAAAAAAGAATTAACTCAACAACATAATATGTATACGTATTTATACACAATAGATTTTGAAGTACAAATAATGCTTATTCTAGGACTTTCTGGTTATAAATTACACAAATTCTTAACGCTTCCATGCAACGTGAAACAAATATTTGAACTATAACACCCTTATGAAGAAGTATGGTCTTCTGATATAAAATAATAAATGATTACTATTCTCGAATTAAACTACCTCAAACATAAAAAAAACTGTGGGGATAAACCTGTTTGTTGAGCAAGCTATAAAAAATGAAATAGAGAACGCTACAAAAATCCTTTCAAATTAAAAAAGAAAACCTTTAACGTATTAGCTGTTAAAAATCGAATAGATGCTGACATGAAAATGTCATCCCCCGATTAACTGTTTTACTGAAAAAACGTACGATACAAATGAGTCAAAAAAGGAAAAACAAAGCCTCTAAGCAATAAAAAAACAAACGCCCAACGTATTTTACCGAAAGATGTAAAAAAGCTTGCAACCACGGGACCCTCAGAAAAGGGAGGCGGGATTATAAAAAATAACTCTGTTAGTATCAGTACCACAACATTCTGCATTCATCTTCAAACCAATTTCACACCTAAGTGAGCACGTCAAACGTAAAACGCACATATCAGCAACTTGTGAATTGTTGATATATGGCAGAAAAATGTGAACACGCATTTCATGAAAAATAAATCAGGAGGAAATCATATGACACCACGGCAGTGACCAAGTTGCCCGAATCAAAACATCTGCGAGGCGACGCTAAATTTCACGTATCCGCAGGAAATTAATAATAATGCTTCACCATTCAGGCCGAATAAATCAACAACATAAACATTCTCCACGTAAATATTTCTCCACCGACAAATAAAATCAAATTGAAAGATTTCAAACTAATGAAGGGATAACTATCCCAGCAGAGAATAGGACATGGGGAAATTCAATTTATGACTAATGAAAAGCAAAACAAAATACGAAAGCAAACATTAAAATGGAGCTAGTTCTACCAATAAAAAAGCCTACAAGCAGAGGTACTTAGTATTCTCCCAGCATTCAAAGTAAATAAACAGAAAGCTCATTGCATTGGAGTTGAGTCCCATGATACTCGAGTAAATAATGTAACAATTTTCCAGAGCAAAAAAAAATTATGGGAAATACATATTCCTATCGCCGTGCTTGGAAAAAAATATCTTCCAGGCGCTTAATTTTCCATGGCAGCTGTAAAAGCTCCTGAACATCAAACGACTATGCTAAGGAGTCTTGGCGATGTACCAATTTCAACGACATGAATTTCAAAGAATACAATTCATCTGACTATAAGGCATCTCAATGATCGCAAGGCTAGAGTTTAATTAATGGGGAGAAACCTGTTGACGGGGACATAAATAAATCGTACAATGGACAACTGACAACAATTACTTAATTGATAACTCTTTCAAATGTTAATATTGAATCTTCAATCTGCCATAGTATTTCCAGAAATAGCTCTATCGTTATATGAAATGGAAAATTCACCAATACTAAAAACTTACGACAGAATAATCCCGGAGTGTTACTAAAATTGTATTTTATTGAAATTTTTTAAACGCTTGAAAATGTGTGAATAATGAGCCGAAAAGGTTGCTCATACCGCTTAGTCCCACGAACAAATAGCAAACGATGAACAGCGAATAACGCTGACAATGAGCTTATTCTAATTATTGCAAACTTAGGGTGAACAGTCGATATAGCTCGTTCAGAATAAATATGTCCTTAGAGAGAATAATAATTATAAATATATTACAATAGAAAGCTTTGAACGCATACAAACCATGTGTTTATAATTCCTACACATGACATTTACCTAAGTTTTGGATTAATAATGGCTCATATCCTGCCAAAAGCAACCTTCAACAATATAGGACGCAGTCCACACAATAATTGACCACCACAGAATGCTTCATAATCCAAGTACCAAAAAGATTAAACAAGTTCTATTAAAAAAATTACAAAAAAACTTCATAGGCGATTTTGAGCCATGCTCCTACAGCAGTTGACCTACACCACAGACGCTATTATAATAAAGAAGAATATTGAAAGCTGTAGGAAATGGAAAAGCAGCGATTAAGAATTCACCTAGCGCACTTGCAAAACGGTTTGGTGAAAACACACATCGCCAACCTCGTTACCTTTAACGATATAAAAATCCACGGTCTATGTTTTTATGAATCACTTTTGGGATAGTTCACAAAGAAGTTCGAGCGAGCGAGTCGCCCATTCATCCTTAAAGCTTTGCCTTCGGAGATTTCCGGAATGACTGCGCGAAAAAGGACATTACTTAAAATGCCGGATTTTCGCGCGGGTAGCGGCCGATGAACTTATCTTTTAACCTCCATGCTCCTGCCGGGTCAAAGAGGTGAAAAAATTATTTTTTGGACCACGTCTGCCTTGGCGTAAAAAACGCTGCAGCGACGGATAGCGTAAGGGCTAGAAGAAGGAGCTGAACTGTAAGGGGGGAACGTTTTGGTGGGATGAAAGGTCCATTCGCAGAATGGGCTCGGAAAGTTTACCCCAGGAATACGACCGCGACTCCAGACGTTATATCCCACGAGATCGTGATTCGCATTGCAAACATGCTACCTCATACGACTATTTTACGTCGACGAATATCAGACAGGCCTTTGAAATCAACCAACTAATACATCCTACATAAACATCAACTAACCTTCAACTCGGATAACCTCGATAAACCCTTAAGTTAATCGAATGAGTTAACTAACACTACATTAGCGGATAATCAAATCGATCACTAAGGGTCAGTTTTATATTCTCCGATTTCTGCTAACTATAAGGTGGCACAGCCTTTAACTTTGCCTAAAAGTGGTTGAAACTTCTGGTTAGCTACTGTATGAGATCACACTTTCAGCAGAACTTTCAGCCACTGCCAAGAGGCAGGTTGAGTCACCTTATGGTTGGTGCGAACCAGACATCGCGCACGTAATGGCTCCACAGACGTCGACAGATCGATCAGAATTCCACGAATTACCTGCTATAATAAGGGCTGTTTTGCAAAATTTATAATTTTGAAAATATGATCAAGAATATAAATTTCGTATTCCAGCTTTCGATTGTCATTCTTCGCGAGTGAAAATATTTAGACGTTTTCGGAAACCGATTAAAAACGACCCAATTGGCAACGTAAGTGAAGCTTATGCTGTATGGGTTTGTCCGTTGATCAAATGTCGACATGCTCATACTGCCCGTGGTAACCACTGGCGTCGGGTCGACCATTCAGGGAATGATTACCACAAGGCTATCGTAGAATGTAGTACTAAAAAACAATTTTATTATTTCAGCGAAGCAGTAATCTCTAGAGAGAGACTTTTGAATAAGTAAACTCGTTAAGCTTCTATAAAAATTCAAATCATTCAATAAGCCTATCTAATGAAAAATAAATCGTGTGAAAATGGCGGTCAATTTCCAATAAAATCATACAAATCACCAAAATCGAATATTTAAGTGGGCCTGATAATATGTAATGCTATGGTTTCCTTAGCAAAAATAGTTATCTTTACGATAGAAGCCTGGCACTCCACATAGACACCAGACACCTTTAATCCGTTTTGCTAATAGTATTTTCATCCATCTATTCCCACCCATGCCAGGACTTCCTCTCCGGAAATAGGTAACCGCCCTTTACAGTGAAACCCAGCTCTATGGCTTCGCCACTGTATTTACATTATGACTGGCCGTGACCTACTCTCCTACCATGTGTGCACTCTTATTTCTTGCTATATGAACCAGTGACTAGGACAATTTTCAATCAAATGAGATAACAAGATAAATCTCAAATGAATGAGCCATCAAGGCTCTAATCTAAGGCTAAGATTTTGCTCTAACCGTTGAATTTAGTGACCCCATTTTATCAGCACTAAGTGTGCCGCGTCCCCGCCACGCAAGTAACTTGAACTCGGAATGCTGCAGAAGTATGAACATATGATGGAAGAAGTATTAAGAATTAGAAGAGGGGTAACGGGCAACCTCACAATATTTTAGTTAGCGTCAGTTATTAGAGGTCAAAATTTGAAGGGATCCGTA
The DNA here is from genome assembly GCF_921293095.1 of Ischnura elegans. Taxonomy (NCBI): domain Eukaryota; kingdom Metazoa; phylum Arthropoda; class Insecta; order Odonata; family Coenagrionidae; genus Ischnura; species Ischnura elegans. The sequence goes on from NC_060250.1 coordinate 82,887,866, forward strand.
TTTCTCCGTTTCTCAATCAATCCCCTACTTCTCGAGTTATCCTCGACTACCTAAGCTCGACAGCCTAAACCCTTTCGCTGATAATCTGTTGTCGTCATGCACTTATTAAGAGCGTGTTGCCGCTTTTCTGCTACTCATCGGTCTCGAACATGGCCACTTGTGGTTCGTGGTAGTTCACACTCTTGTGAGAGATTCCTTCCCTCAATAAAAGGCTCTCCTTGAGCGGGTAAATGGGCCAGATTTTCCAATGACGTCCCCAACTCATGAATAGAGGGCGGCAACTTCGGCGTTTCCTTATTTGACACGAGCCAATGGCTGTGTGAGGAAGTTTTCTTCGTAGTAACTTATCTTTCCATTCCACTTATCGAATTATTTTAATAAACAATGATTTCGAGGATGGAGGAACGACCCAATTTCATGGATACATTCACGAAATTGCATAAGTTGTTGCATTAAAACGAAGTAATATGGAAAGTAGTGGTCGTAATCCAACTCCTCACGGTATTCCACTCCTCTAAAGGAAGAAAGCGGTAAACACACCCCCCTGTATCATTTCCCTCTGAAAACCCTCAACAGAGCTATCCTTCAATCCCGTCGAAATCGAGGGACTGGAGGCGATGAAATATGGGATCCCAAACGCCTACACACACATCGGGACACCGCCAGATTTCATCAAGAGTTTCTTTCGCCGAGGCGACACGTGGAGAAGAAAGACGGTCGAAGGCGGACGGGGGTATGTATGGGAGGAACGACTTATGATCGAAAGAGGGATGGATGGAGACAAGAGCTAAGACGTCAGAGAAGTTCTCCTTTCTTGCGAGTTGAAAAGGGACGGTGCAGTGGAGAATAAAGTTGAGCAAGAAATGGATGATGATACGAAGCGAGGAAGAGACAGGGGGATGCAGAGGGGACAAGGGGGGACGGAGACCGAGGAAAACCCTGACGGCCCCCCGTGTCCATTAGGACGAGATGAGGAGAAAAAAGATGACCATAACGTAATATCCTACGAATTGATTTATGAGAATGCGATAAGTCTCAACCTGCGGATATTCACTTCCGGTGGTCATTCTCAACCAGAACTGCATATGAAAGATGAATCATTTGCTAAAACTTTCGCGGTACGTGCATCATTTGGTAATGTATAGGTGTTTAAAAAAGTTAAGGCTGTTTCTTCTTCCATGACGAAGGCCTATTCAGACCTGGCCTTATCCGCCATCGAGAGGTCTTATGCGAGGAAAGAGAAACGTCTGGTCTATTATAAAATTAATACGCAGGTAACTCTGAAACATTAGAAGTCAACATGAATAACTACTTAAAAGTTAAAACTTCGTTCGAAGCACTAAGCACATTTTGGATAAGGATGAACCAATTCGCAATACGCGGAAATAAACGTTACGCTCCATGCCAAATACTGTCATGCTACGCCAGTAACCCCAAGGAGAGGTTACTGACTAATTCACAGGGGCAGAGCCCAAACTAATGATGAGAGATACACAAACATTTGAAAATGGAACTACACCACGGAGTTGGGGCGCAAAAGGAGGGAATTTAAAAAAACAACTTTTAGCTACTTTTACCTCATTAATCGAGCATAAGGAGGCATAAAAGAATAGGTATCACTAAATAAAATATAGTTAACCCTGAGCCAATTTCTCACATTAAAAGCTGAGCCAATTTTTCCACAGCACTATTATACTTATTATTGTTCTAATAGTACAATTGAAGATATTTATTGATATCAATAGCTACCAAAACAACTATGAAACATTTTTTCTTTTTTAAAATTTTCACTTCAGTTGGAATGCCCTGCGAACATTTAATTCCTTCACGAAGTTTTGATCGATTATTACAAAATCTTGTATTTTTCTATGGTGTAGTCTACACGAATATATTTAGAACTATTTCATAAATGAGTTTATGATTAAAAAAAACGTTGAAAACCGAAGAGATGCCAAATGTACGAAATGTTATCTCAGAGAAATTATTATCAACCGTAAGGATTGTTTATGCAATGTAAGCTGTGCATTCCAGAACAGCTCAAGATCGTAAAAGTTTAGAGACCTCCACTGTTTCGCCTCATCTTCAAAGCTACCAAACCAAAGCCATTACTTCGACTATTCGGTATAGATATGCAACAAAACGCAAAACTCATCCGTTGAAAAAAAAAACAAGCAACATCTTTCATAACCTCAAAAATAAACAAGAAAACTGTTCATCCCAAAATTCTTGCCAAGTGGGGTTATGCGGTTTTGGAATATTTAGTTTCAATGATAAAGATATAAGGGTGTGGAAAAACGTCTAAAAATAATCAGAGTGAGAAAAGAGAGACGTTGAGATACTACCGATGTGCAAGGAAAATGAATCAAGAGTTGGTAGGAGGAACTTTCGAGAAAAGAGTTCGACTATAGGTACCCCTCGAGACCCCGAAACTCTTCCCCTCCTCACCACCGCCAACAATGCCCCAAGTGCACAAGGTAGTGGCGCCGGACGTGATCGGGGGAAAGTTTCTCGCGATGAAGCAAGCATTCGGGGAAGAGTTGCGTTGCTGAATCGAATTATGAATTTCCCTCCAACATCCCACCCCTACCACTACCCCCAAGCATCGTCCATCCCCCATTCCCCCCCTTTCCTGCCCTTCCACCCGCGCCCCCACAGGCGAAAGCAGAAATCCGATTAAGTTGGCGAGAATCCGATCCGGCAATTCCCATCTATATCTCTCAATTCCGCCCCGATATTCCCAAGAGGTTTTGATTTTTCATCCCATCCTACGTTCGGCTGAGAGTGAGGAATCTCCGCCGCACACCACGATTTTATACCGCACGCATTTAAACCTGGGCATATTTCCTTCTTCCTCGCTCGTCTGACAAAATACCCAGAGTTCACCCCCTTCCTCTCAATGCCATTCTGTATTTCCTTGACCAGAGATCCCGTTGCGAATTATTTCATATACATCATCCTTTGCAAGGAGAAAGATTGACCGATCACATTTCGAGCAATAGGAGCACAAAGAAAATATGAAGTTAGGATACCAATCCTGTAATGGGAAATAATATTTTGTTTCATGCTTAACTGTCTGTCTCCGTACACGATCAGTTATCAACCAGAGGACGCATTGACGTTTCACTGTTTTATTTATTTGGATGACAGACAATTATCAGGTATTGCCTCCTCATTCACAACAAAGAACTGGCACCATCTATCACTACACATTCTACAATAGGTAAATAATAGTCAGATATCATTGGAAAAAAAAGAAGACTAAGACAATAGTATGCAACAAAAGAGAGGAGACTAAGATAAACATGAAGCTCGGGAAGCTTAAGCTTGAAGAAGAGGTAAAAGAGTTTTCTTACCCGGGGAGCCGATTTACCAACGATGAACAAAGCAAGACAGAGATAGTCAGTAGAATAGCGCAGGCGAAGAGGGCTTTCTACAAAAAAATCTTCTTACAGCTGAGAATACAAGCGTAGAAGTAAGGAAACAATTCACCAGAGGCTACATATCTATGGCTAGCCACACGTATCTCAAATTTGATCTCAAATTTGAGATACGTGTTATCTCAAACAGGTATTTTAAACAAAGCGTAATAACATTTAAAAAATAAAATACCAGCAAAAAACAACTGTGTTTGTAAATGAATGCTTCTTTTTCAATTTTATGAACTTTAGGTTTTTAAGTTCAGTGTGCACGTCACAAATATTAATCGTTTTTTTTTGCTTTCTTGAAAATCTGCTATTTTTGAGATACGTGCTTTTAGAACTAAGCCATCGATATGAAGCATGTTTCTCTTGGGAGGCGAGGCTTGGACGTTGACAACAGCAGAGAAGTCAAGAGTGGAAGCATTCGAAATGTGGTGCTTCCCAAGAATGATAAAGATAAAATGGATCGACCGTGTGTAAAGGCCTGGTTACACGGTGCATTAACCCGTACGGGTTAATGTCTAAATGTATGAACGCGAGAATGAACGGAAAAATTCACCGTGTAACCACCCCAAAATGTACAAATGCATGAACGCGTGAACGGAAAATAGAACCTGTTCTAATTTCGTTCATGCATTCGCACAAGTTGATAACAGAGCCACCTGGTGGGAAACGACACATATAGTTGTCATCTGCAGGGCTATTCCACGGCCGTCTTGGCTATTCAGTAACTCTTTACGCGTATTTGTTCATTTGTACTGTATCGTAAGTGCTTGAATCCTACCACAAACTCACCATTTGCATCTACACTAATATTCGCATAGATTATCCCTGTATGTATGCCGGACATACCAAGTTTATGCCTATGGTATCTTATTGGTTGTATTATGCCGGAACAAAACAATCGATGAGGTTGTCACAGAGTTTTCAACGCGACATTTGTGAAATACAACGGCTATCATACGACTTATAGAACACATTTAAACATAATTTATATCTTACGAATTAACGACAATTCTACCTTTTATACGTCCGAGGTGGGAATGCGCTGGCTCACCACAAAAATACGACTCACATTACGCAAGTTCATAAATCGACAAGACCTCTAAACCAACATCTTTTCCATAAACAGCAAATATCTTCTTAACTTTATAACCGTCCCGGACAAAAGTAGAACAAAGTATTAAAAATATCTACTCTCATACATCATCTACACTCAGTGAAACAGATGACAGAAAAATGTCAAGTAAACACGGCTTAAAAACAAGATGCGTCTACAAATTTTCAGCCTAAGTATTAACTTTGATAACGGTTTGAAATAAATAGAGTACTATTGAGATATAGCATTAAGCGAGCGATAACGATAAATATTAAATATAAATAAATATTACTGGCACGAAATGAAATAACTTCGGCAACTACAATGAAAACCACTGTTTACACGGCAGCGCAAATATATATTACCAGTATGTGAAATTTCCTGGTCCTACATGAAACAACGAAAAGGGAATTATTTTCTGGTAGGTATCGTCTGCTTCCTACCTAATGATACTGTTTTCACATTTAAATTTTGCGCACTGTAAAGGGAATAAACAAAAACTAAACGCCTCGCGTTACGAGAAAATGTGTGAAAACTTGTGCGAACGCATGTACCGTGTAACCGCTCATTCATGCTCCTCGTTCACGCAAACGTCCATGAATTCAGACATGCAAACAGACACGCATTCATACATTAACCCGTACGGGTTAATGCACCGTGTAACCAGGCCTTAAGAAACGAGGAAGTGCTAAGAAGTGCGGGAGAAAAGTGAAGCCTCCTAAAAACCTTGAGCAGAAGACGGAAAAACTTAGTTGGCCACATTATGAGACAAGATGGCCTGATGAAAACAATCGTAAAAAGACAGGTGGAAGGGAAGACAGGCAAAGGACGGCCCCGAATGAGTTACATAGGACAGGTTATAAAGTATGTGAAAGAGAATAAATAGATCGCTATGAAAAGGCCAGCGGATAGGAGAGAGGAATGGAGAGCTGCGTCAAACCAATCTTAGGATTGTTCACTACTGATGATGAAATAATAGCCGTATCTCATATGAGATACAGCACACAATCACGAAGAATCAATTACATCGTTCCAAATTTTACCCCTTCCCCTATAAAACCACGTAAAGTAACCTAATATTTTCGTGATTACTTATTAGACCTTGAAATTTACGATTACACGCCGATACCTGGTTCGACAGGCACAGCAATATGATAAAATCTTAATTCTATTAAAAACTGAAGCTGAAGAAAATATCATCAAGAACACTCACCACAACGATAATTGCCAATTTATGGCCCAATTCAGCTCTCAGGACATCCGTAATTGGAAAGTAGCACAGAACATCAGCTTCCGAGAGGGTGGACGACCGGTGAGAGAGGGTATATCTTGCCGAACAAGTTAATTGGATTAGTGAGAGATTTATTAATAATCTCTTCAGAAGAGATACTCGCAGAAGAAAACTAAGGTGATACGTATCCGCGGATAGGATGGCTACGTCGGTTACTTATTTGGTGTCGTAAATAGAAAAGAAATATTATTAAAATCATACAATTTAAACGAGGATTAATGCCGGAAGCAATATATCAATATCAATATTATGTATCAATAATATACATTGCCTATGTTAATTCCGCTAACCAACATAAACATATTTTGGATGCCATGGGGACTGCTTATGACCTTGGTTTTCTTTTTATTAATTTTCAGGTGATATCTTTTCATTGTTCTTTTTATACTTATAAGAGTCTTTCACAAATCCTGCTTTGTGTCGGCTATGACTTCTATGCCGTACCCAAATCACAACACTTTAATTCTTTCTTCGTGGATATTGATTCCTGAAGTAAGAAACAACACCTAATATAATACAGAAATCGCTTTCTGGTAGAGGGGGTAGGCAAAGGGTAGACGAAAAAACCTGCCGCGTGACGCACTAGCAGCATTGTGGACCAGTCAACCGCCGCGGCCGATATTCTGTTCGGCGTGGCGGTCTGTCGACCAACCCACCCGGCACCTCAGGCGCTGTCTGGCTATGAGGAGAGAGCGCGCAAGGAGCACAAAATGACTCACGTAGTTCCTGCTAGCGGGAGAAAAACGTGACGGCGGAGTTGTTGCGGGAGATAGAGAGGTGTGGATGCAGTAAATATGAAACGATCGACGGCTCTTTGGGGGCGGAAAATCGAAACAGCCTCTCCAGATCACGAATAACAAAAGCAATAAAAAAACTAGGGTCATGCAGATATTCTCTTCATTTCCTGATTATCATTATCTATTTATCAACAAACCAAGTTTATGTGAAACTTATTACGGAATGAACTCCAACAAGGTTAACTCGCTATCGATTTGACGTACTAGCAAGGATTAAATTGCGTAACGATAAATCGTTCAACCCTATTTTTTCGAAAAAATAACAAAGTTGAAGGAATCGTGCATAAAATAGGTTAGTAATTCAAGAGGAAGGTGGGTCACTAATTGACTAAAAACTAGGCAGGGCAGTGAAGAGTGGGAGAAAGATGTTAACTCGGAGAAACATAGTTATTTCAAGGCACCCGTATTAGCCTCATTTAAACGCAACTCCAAATATAAACTTATTAATAATGAGGTATTTCATTCGAAAGTTTCATTTAGAGAGAAAACCTAGCTTATCCTACCATATATGTAAGAATCTAAGATCCAAGCCATCTAAAAAATAACTCAATTCATGTAAGGCAATACAGGATAAAATCAAGGGTTTTGGAAGTAGAAAAAATACGAGAGTACTAGTTGAATCCATTTCTGCGGAGTAGGTATAAACTTCTTGGTTTATAAACTTACTCCACAGAACTAATATATTACCAGAAGGGACCAAGTGGCCTTTGATGTATTCCACCAGTTCGATAATTCTAACCACTGCACAGGAAGGAACTTGGCCGGATGGTTGATACTATCGGCTTTAAAACGGCAGAGGCTACTTATTTCCTTTGGGACGTCTAATAAATACAATTATCATAAGCAGGGATTAGGATAACAGTAAAAAAAACTAAATGCATGTATGATTTTAAATTAATTGTCATTTACATTAGGATGGCGGAGCCGGCGGGGACGGAAACCATTCCTTTAATAGAAAAACGATTTCATCATCAATCTTCACAAAGAGACTGATCTTTCCTAATAGTGTACTGCGTGTATTTACTCAAGGGGCTGATAATACCAGCACAGAACATTTTTCAACGATACTTCTTTGTTTTTTTTTACTTTTACTTTCTGTGAATTCAATCAAATGCATATTTTTTCAATATAATCAAAATAGTTTAAAGTAAAATTAAAACAGAAATAATTTAGTTGAAACCATTTAAAAATAATTATTATTCCAATGTAATTAGGGGCTAATATCACCACCTTTACCTCTAGAAAATCACCAAATGGAAAAACGATCTGAAGTGTGATTCTACGGCCATACCTCTTCCTCATGAGCTAGTGGGGTGAATATTAAATGCATGATGTGAATGGGAAGTCGCGAGATGAGGCAGAAGGAGTGGTTCGGGACAGAAGAGGAGAGTATGGCCGCTGCGCTGCGGTGACGGGCCAGCGAGCACGAATGAATGGGCCTGGTAGAGGTTGTGGAAAGGGTGAGAGGAATATGAAGAGGTGAATGGGATGGATAGTGGGGAGGGGAGAATAGAATGGGAACAGGACCAAGATGACGAAAGAGGGTAAACGGAATATAATAAAGGGAGAAAGGAGAGAACTCACACTCCCTCAAACACGCAACCTCAGGGGTCAGCTGTTGATGAAGGAATAGAAATCTCACCATATATCACACGGAAATCACATTCACAGTTACTCCAGTCCTTCCTCACCCTCTCAAAACCATACCCAAGGCGGAATAAGAGCAGAAGACCAACATTCATTCAACACCAGGCAGCCAATGTCCATAAGGATAACAATAAGACTCGTGGAAAACATACAGAGTGGCTAACAAGGCATCAAGTAGGATTATGAGTAGGGTAGGAATTCATGTCTTTCAAAAGACTATTTCCAAAATTTTCCTGACTACTAGGTTATATTTTTTTATGGGAAATCTTCACCAACTAAAAAAGAAAGCTCTATGCAGACATTTGGCCATTAATTGAAAATAAACCGATCCATGTTTCGTTATTTTACGTCGCCATTGATGTTATGCTTTGAGTTATATTCAATCGTGTACATAGCTCCAAAATAAATGCGCTAAAGCAATGCCAGGCAATACACAAGATACTATCCTTCGAAAATGAATCAAATCTACAAGGCATGACGACTAACGAATTTAGCTAATAAAGACATGCGAATATTATAATATTAAAATCACCAGGGTTCGCCAAAGAATCGCAATATGCGGTAGACTTACAAGATATTTTACAAGAAACGTTATCATCATAATTTAGGGTTATTCGGAGCGGCTGGGACAATGTCCCAGTGGGACATGTATCATGGATTATATTCACCCTTGATTATTGCTCTAAGTTCAGTTTTCACGAATACGTGGACCAGAAAATCTTAAAAACCAACTCTCTGAAATAATGACGGTGCGTTCTCCTCATTACACAAACCAAACCAATATCCACAATTCGCAATTCAGACGACGAACGGCCTAGAAAGACAAAACACCAAGTTGAGCATTTTCATCAAAGAAAAAGGCTATCTTTAAGTAGTAGTAAGGCTGGATAAGATAGTGCTCCAGTCTTCCTTTACGGAAGGCAACGATTTAATTCGAGGAGACAGTAAGAAGTCTATATTGCTTCCCCAATCCCTTTTACAATATTTCTATCCGTCGCATGTGACGCGACTCCTTCGGTTACAATAGCGTCTTTCATAAAGATTTTCACCAACGAGATACGTCAAGACCCGCTACCTTTATGTCTATCCATCGTCTCTCTTACTATGGTCTATAGGCCTTTCTATACGATACATTAACACGTACGAGTTAATTTCTGATTGCATGAACGATTTCTGAGGACCGGAACTGAGCATACACAAATGCATGCATCAAATTAGAACGGGTTCTACTTTTTTTATGCATTTGCACAAATTGGGTGGTTACATGTTGTAGATTAACGTTCATTCTATCGTTCATACATACACGCTTTAATTCGTACGGGTTGATGTACCGTGTAACCAGGCCTTATGAAAGAAATGCATTTGTAACCTTGATTCTATAGCAACACTGACGCATCAATGGGACCAGGTTAGAGGTTTCCAAAAAAGATTAAGAATCATAAATATCAAACTCGTTAATACAGTCAAAATGTAAGTATGAATTTACTTTTTACAGAACGACAAGAGGATCGCAGAACATAATATCGCCGGTCTTATCAATCGAATCATTAGCACCGTTGGATAAAAACTCTTTGTGAGATAAAATTTTAAAGAGCTTTTTTATGTCCTTTAAGTGGTCAGTAATGTATGAAATGAACAAAAGGGGACGATTAAGCTTCCTTGCGGGACACCTGGTGTCGCTTTAAATACATCAGAGCCAATTCCATCAAGAACCAATCTTTGCTTGCGAACATTTTGAAAATCTCGCTTGTAGTGTATTACAGGCTCGTTTTACCCGCATGACCGTAATGTGTCGGAAAGTTTTTTTGTGAGTAGAGATATAAATTTTTCTTTCCGATTTGTTAGGGACGTGAAGAATGAAATCGCTTATACAATTAAAACGATTAAATAATTAAAGAAACCAGGAAATTACAGAATTAAGTTACGCCAAGACGCTGTCATATTATGGAAAATTTCTATTATTAGCCTCCATGGATAGTTCATGTGGTGAAAAAAATTATACCCATTGAATATCTGCGCAACTTCGACTCAAAATATCAACGCATATAATTTTTGGAACGCCACACAAAAGCCACCGCGATAGTGCCAATGATTACAAACCTTGATAGGTCTATCTCGGCAATGACGCCCTAATTAGGACAAAGGGTTCAAGCCTCCCCCAACACCAATTAGGAGACCTCCATCCTCAACTCATTGCAGAATGTTCCAGTTCAGTCAAAAAAAGAGCATCCATCCAAACACTTCCCCTTATCTGTCTTCTCAAATATTCTCTGTGAGAGGTCACCTTTACGCTACCGCTGGCCTCTTATTAACACGGATTCTCTCTCATTACAAGGTCGTAGCCTCACCCGGCTGCGTTCCTAACACGCAACCTGGCCTGGTTGCGGTGAATCCTTCGTTAGACTAATTTTGAGGCGAAATAAAGGCCCTAATTTCAACACGCTCATACAACTCAAATATTCACACTCACTCAAACGTCCTGAAGTTCCCTGCCTCTTATCCATAATATTTTTGCAAATGTAAAGACCGTTTGACATAAATATATTTTTAAATACGTGTTTTACGACAATAATCTCCTAAGAAAATAAAAATGTGATTTAATGTTTGTAAAAATATTGACCTTTACAAAAGAATACTTTCATAAATAAAAATGACTTTCAACCGTAATTTGGCACCACATAAATGATAACTTGAGATAGGATACACAATTATTGAAAACACATCGATACGTACGAGGGGAAAAATGACCATTTCAGTTGAACCGAGAATCAAGAAATTTCCTAAGATTTTCCTAAAAATATTCCATGTTATTCTTTACACAATGGCATTACCTGATTAACCGTGACTTTACATATTATCTAGAGGAATGGGCACACTAAATTATAATAGCCTTTCCATTCGCGTCACTGGAATTGACATCACTCAGGTCATTTCTGAATAGAAATCAAAATTACGTACGATGCGTCAAAATTGGATGGGTTCAAAGTCATCTCTATCCTTTTTAAAAGAAAATTCCACAAATTTACTCGTCAATAATGATCTATTTACTCTAGTTCCAAGGTAAAGACAGAAAATATAGACGAGAAAGCGAAGGTTTTTCCACACAGTTAAAACGTGTTCAAGTAAGGCTAAATGAAAAACTTAAGCCCTAAGCATTAAAAGTCATTTTAGAAAACGCCTCACCACTGATTATAAGAGTCCAAAAGCTTTACCAGGTGTTTGAACCAAGGACCCTAGGACAAAACCCTCTGGTTTAAAGCCAATCGCTCCACCCACTAGGACACAAATTAAACAAAACATTAGCAAGCGTGATAAAAATGCAAACCTGTTAAATTCCTGCTAGAATAAGAAGTTAACTTAGGATAGAACTGCTGCGTATTTAAACACTGGGATAAAAGTTATAATACAAACAAAGGGACACCAAAATCAGAGCCTTTACACTAGTGCAGCCATTGTATAATTAATACCTCGGATGAGGTATTACACCATGGCTGCACTAGTGGACAGAACACGTATGGTAATTCTAACTAAGTTTTCGATACATTCTCCCATGGGAACTCTGGTCATAACTGCAACGCATATTTCAAATTTAATCTAGTATTAATTTAACGGTGAATGATATGGATAATGGGCATCGCAATAAGAGATACTAATCGCATAATCAGTCACAACGTGCCGTGCAGCAACAATCTCTCTGCCCGGAAAACCTGAATTTATCATTGAACAGGTGGAAATAGAATCCGATACGTAAGGTCACCTAGCATCTACCATAAAATTATTTGGCATGCTCAATTAATTCTAACAAATTTTTACGAATAATAGATACCAAATTCGTTTAACTTTATTTATAACCCTAATATCCCTTTAACATCGTCGTAACCGTCGATTTTAATTCAATATAAAAACTTTGATCTTCGTTATTGTAGCCATTAATGTAACGTAGCAATTAATGTAGCCATTTGCAAACTTCAAAATGTCCGTGCCCGAAAATATAATTAGAATAAAATAAGCAGTCTATTGGTATAATTTACGATATTCACTTTTACAAAATGATACCAGCCCATTAGATGAACCGCGATGACAAATTAATAGGCAATAAGAGGGCTAGTACCTAATTATGCATCGATGGCAATTAATAAGCTGAGAGCCCTAACCAACCTTGTCATTCATGCATCTTTCCCATTTCCGTGCATTTAATATTCATTACGAAAAGCAGTTCATGATTATTTAGTGAAAAGTATTCTAGAGTAATTATAGGTGAAGCGCTAACAAATTACCCCAAGTACCTACATACATCAAGGTACGCATATAATCAGGCTGAATTTTCCCATCCTCCTAAAGCCAAACTTATTAGTAAACGCATAGATTTGAATGCTGAACAATGTACACTTGATGAAAACTATCTATGAAAAAGGAGAAAAATAAAGACAGTAAGCATGGAAAACTTCAATGATTACTGAATGGCAAGATATTTTTTTAAGATAAATTAATCGGCAACAGAGAAAGGAAAAGTTGTACTAACAAAGAAGCAGTCTCCAATGGTAATGCGCAACAATTACTAAGAGAAAGGGTTCAATGAACTAGCAAGGAGAAAAGTTAAAAGAAAAAGGAAAATCAAAGACATCTACTAGGAGAAAAATTAAGCACGCCAGGGCACAGAATTATTTCTTAGAGTTTCAACCACTATCTTTATAACACTTTACCTTCCAAGGCGTCTTCGAGAAATCTTGGCGCCGATGGGCTTCTTGCGTTCACGCTAGAGAAATATAAAGCAATCTCTCACGTCACTAACGAAATCCTAACTTAGCTACAAACAAACTCGGTACGCTATATAAAATGCACGCTTTTTGCAGGATTTCCACGGGTTCTGTGTGACTGCAAGGACTTGATGCATTCCTACCCACACAATTTGAAAACTTCATCTAACGAAGAAACTAGAGCACAGCATGATACGAGTACGTGCTATTTATGCAAGCAGAAGATATAGTACTCATGGTTTAATTATGAGTCTTCTTATTAAGGCGACAATGCAAAAGTATTTGCAAACGACTCTCGGCTATCTCTCGAACAATACACTATTTCCATTTCACTAACATCCTTTTCGGAGGTTTGGTCGGATTTTGCTCAAATTATAGTATTCCATTGAAACCAACGTTTTACCATTAATGGTACGATTCTGAACATTAGTTTTAAAAACTGCAAAGTCCAACGAATTCAAAAACATGTAACAAACAAACTTAACAAAAAACTTTCTAGAGCCTTGATGATGTCTAAAATAAATAGAGAAACTTAAGCTCCATAGCAAAGTATTTATCGATTGGAAAAGGGCGATTTAACCTCCGAGAAGAAAATAAAAGCGGTTATAACTTACCTGGTCAAGAAGGAAATATCAGGTAGCAATAACTCGTTTCAATTCCATCCCCTAGGTTAACAGCTATTTCCGGTGAAAAGGAGTTTTCATGGAACTGATATTAGGGAAGCAGAGCCAAAAAGAAAAGATTTCTCTATAACGTAAGCATAGACACATTAAGGGCTTTCAAGAAATCACAGGGATGTCTCAGGGTCCATGAAAATTCAGAGAGAGAGAGAGAATTAGAAGAATAGGTAAAAGAAACGATATGTACAAGTGAACTCGGCGCGGCGGCTCAGATCCCCAAGGCAGCGTGCCGGAGAAGCCCAACGCCCTACGATTGTCACGTTTCAATTCCGAGGGAGCACTAAAAAATAAAAATCTTGCCAATATTAAAGCTTTCTTCGAGCAAACAGCAACAGGAGACTCTCAAAACTTGAGAAAATATTATCTGAGATTGAATCTTTCTCTTAACAGAACACCATAACCGAATGACTCAGCAAAATTTTCCATACCTACTTTTAAAGCTGAGGGTGTCCGAATTGAAATCTTTTAAACATTTTCTTGGAGTTTAAACCACTAGCTAACGATGATTCCCACTTAAAATATTTTCTAGAAAAACCTTGGACACACCAGATTAACCCACAAGCGTGGAAAAATTAATTACTTCCATTAAAATCAAATCACTCGATACAAATATAGAGTAGAGAGCCTGTATTTTTAAATAACTAAAATGTATACGATAAAATGTAAATTAGTCAATTATTTTCATCATAGCCGAAAGCTTTTCACGAGAGAACATAGCCCTTAAGATGCGAAATTCAATTAAAACTGCGCCAGATTATTGTAGAAAAAATCCGAAAGCTTTCTCCGCTATTAAGAATGGCGCCTGAGAGCGTAATTATAACTACACGTTTTCCACTAATTATGATGCTGGTTTGGAAGGCTACAAAATTATCCGGCACACATATTACGTTTTTATATATATCTAAAAGAAAGTCGAAAATGATGCTAGTAACACCATTTATAACTCGAGAAAGGCTCTACCAATTTTAATTACATTTGATATTTTTGAATTCGTCTCAGCCCCGGTTAACAGAATACACATTTTAAAAAAAACTAAAAATTTACAGAAAAAATTATTAATTTTGATTTTTTAGAGGCAAGTAGCACTGGAAAAACTATCAATACGGTCAAAACTAGATGATGATTTTTGCTTTTACCAATTGAATTACCGAGCTTCGTAATAATATTTAAAAAAATTAAATAGCTAAAAAATAATAAAATTATATTAAAATCATTGAATTCAAGCTAACAATAAGTCAAGCTCGAAAACAACTGTCAACAAACACGTCCATTCGTCCAACAAACATTGCCCTCATTTCCTCAACATTTTCGTTCCAACAAAAACTGAGTCCATCAACGAAGTCTTCCTGAACATGACATATAACCGTAGAAATCACAGATGGGTGAGTTAGTGAGCAGTTTTGACGGCTAAGAACAAAGATTTGGATAGCTTAAACTTCATTATTCATAATCCTATCGTTAGTACTCTGTATCCACTCAAACCTATTGATTATGTAAAAAAACGAAGGCGAATTCAAACTATTTATCATAATTTTAAAAAAATTTGGATGTGCCTGGTTTACCCCCGCACAATATCCAGCTGTAGGTTGACTCGGACGTCATTATACTTCGAAACCTAAACTAACCTAAACTATGCAATGGAATGCGTTTATGGCCTATGTCCTTTTAGTTTAAACGAATTCAATTTTCAATTCGTGTTGCATTCGCGATGAAGATTACCAAAACACAAGGTTAGTGTTTGAGGTCTGAATCAAGAAACCCAATATTTTTCTCTTGATGAAATATATGAGGCATGTTCACGTGTTGGTGAACCGTTCGCTTTATTTGTTCTTGCGCCTGATAGCAAAACAAAAACTGTTGTATATCTTACCTCAAGAGAATAAAGCCGAACGTGCAGGGTAGACCGGAGCACGTTTACGAATGGGGCACATTCACGCAATACAATTTTCCGAACCAAGTTATTACTAGCGTACCACGAGTCATGACATATTAATGCTGATCCTCAGGGGCTATTCTCACGATATTTTGAGCGTCGGTCAACTATCGGGCGTCAACTTGCCCCAAGAACGGGGTAAGTTAACGCAACAGACCTAAAAAACATTTTTTTCCGATTAAAAACACAAATAAACCAACAACTGAAATCATAAAATTTTGATTTTATCAACGTATTTATAAGGTAACAATGTCTAAAATTTTCTAAGTTAAAAGATCAAAATTTTGATCTTTTAACTTAGAAAATTCATTGAAAAAGATCCGCGTACACTTGCCCCGTTCTACCGTATGTAGGTCGCATAAAGAAAATGTCTTTGTAACAAGCCATCTGAATGCTTATTTTTGTAGTTTCTTTGAATTTGTTTTCTTAAATTATCGTAATAAGTCAAACATTTTTTAAATCAGTACAGCCGCTCTTGATTTATAAATGGTATAACTTAACTGCTCATTGATTATTAGGCGGCACGAAGTTCGCCGGGTCAGCTAGTTATTAATATTAAATTGAAAAAAAAACTTTTTCCCCCAATTTCACCCCCGGCATAAAAGCAGCAACTCACCTCGCTATTACCCAGTAAGAATCTAAGCAGAAAGAATAATTCTTTCCGTTCAATAGATAATCATTTTAATCGTTTGCGCAACAAAAAAATACGAAAAGCATTGGTGAAATTTATGATCCCAATTTGCTGCGAAAAAAATAAAATGAAATACGAAGAATAAGGGTTAATGACGCGAAACTAAAGACGCATGTCTAACACTATTCAAGACAGCACTTTGTAAAACAAAAATAAAGAGTTAGGAAGACAATGCAAGAACTACTGCGACAGCTACGACATAGCTTGAAAGACAAATGACTGCATGCGGTACTATCCCTTTACTGGCGAATTTAGGTTCGCGTGAAAGTAAATTCTTGAGCAAAAACCGAACGCTATCAGAGACTTGACGTTCGATAAGTCTTCCATGACAACGGAGTATGCGTGCATCCAGTTCATGCATGCACAATGAGAATCCCATGCATATGACGAGGAAAAATTCATATCAGAGGGTTAAATTATTCCAAATCTCATACTAGGCAGTTTATCCTTGCCTTGGGGAATGGCAATGTGAATAATTTTGCGTTCGGTGTGCATATTGGCGCACCTTAGTATAGTGTGTTACCGCGTTCAAAACACATTTGGGGCCGAGCAAAATCCTTTAAAGACACGGGAATGCGTCATAAAATACCAGATTGTCTCAGATTCAGCCAGATTAAAAAAAACTGTTCCAACTGCTCCAAGGATACAGACAATCTTTTTTAACGTACGCCGCCGGACTATGTCTTCTGAACCACACAAGATTAAAAAAGGCACGCACTGAAATTTAAAATGATGATATTTTAGTTTGTTTGGATGACAACGAGTGCCACCGCGCAACTGCGTAAAAGATGAGTACTAATCGAGTATTAAGTTTTTATATTATCCATGAATCCTAACATCCTCGATGTAGCATTCAATTCATTTCATGACGGAATAACATATATACTCCAACAAATGAAGCCTAAATATCAAAACCATAACTCACTCAAATGTGTTTGATTCACCGATTACATACAATGCACTTAAAAATTACTGTCATCGGTTGACCATTCGTAGGGGCATTTGTGAACAAATCTTGATCCGAGTTTGTGGGCCGCCCTACTATTCAGCATTGACTATATTACAATTTATATGTTTTTCCCCTCATTTAGGGGCTAAAATTCCCGCCGGCCTCTTAAGTGAGGCCTGGTCGGTCATAATATTCACAACACAAGCCAAAAATACATCCATCTTTCAACAGGAGGTATAATAGGCTCGGGCTCAACACACATTATTCTGCAAAAAAAGGATCCGACCTCGACGATGACGGTTTCACAACGCGAACGAAAAATAAAAGAATAACTTTTCTTAACGGACCATATCGCCCCCTACAGGTCGTGCGAGGGAAGCGACGGAAGGCAGAAGAAAATATGGTGAGAATCCAGACAAGTGGGGCGCATGAAATATGAAGTGCAGGGACACATGATTTACTCCTTCAGGGAAAGACGGTAGATACCTCTCTCCGCATAAAAAGGGGGCGACGACCCTTTCTTATACAATAAAGAGAAGAGTGTCCGACGAAAAGTGGCGATCCTGATTTCCTCGTCTCGAGTCCATCATCGGGAGGGTGGGGTCAGGGAAACAATTCCTCTCAGAATAGGGGTCCGATAAATGGGAGACGATATGAAAATGTGAACGCCCTTAAATCCCACTGCGTTGCTAGGAAAAGGCTTAAAGTGAATACAATGGCTTATAAAAAAGAAGGGGGAGAAAACTATGAAAAGAAGCAAATGTTGGAATGGTATTAAATTCGTCAAAAACTTTTCAGTGACGGTTGTTCTTTATATACGACCATGATCCCCATTAGAATAAATAATAATTCCATTTTCAAGGTGACGTAGCAGAATCCTGAGTGGATGGAAGAATTGAAGAAATAGGAATATTTAGGGGTAGACCTTCGAGGAAGTTCGATTCGATGAATATGACAATCACTTCGGTACCTAAGCCACGAGGTTCCAACATAATATACGAGTAGCTATTTTTATCATTTAAGTATTCTACCGATTAAGGTAGGTTTCCATAGAGTACATGAGAAGAATTCTGGGATCCTCCCTCCCCATCAACCACTTCCCTCTTCAATTCCCAATAAGGCCTACTCTCTTCCATTCTTTCTAAAAATCCTATTCTTTTCCTTCCTCTCTCTCGTTTATCTAACATTCTTCCCTCTAACACTGTTTTCAACATCCCCTCCACGCTAAGTACCTACTCGCTCCATCCATACCTTTTGTCTCCTCCGTATGTCACCTAAAAGCTGCCTCACCTCACCCACCATGTCCAGCACTTCATCGTTACTTTACCCCTCCGTCCACTTCACCCTCTCCATTCTTCGCCAACCACATAATACAGGAAATTTTTGAAACCAATACCAACTTTAAAATAGTACGACTTTACATAGAACTACAAACTGAAAAGCATCGTCAAACCCTGCGAAGAGGAGCCAGACAATCCTCGGCGCGCTTGGGGTATTACAATATTATACGTAACAATTCACCTTCCCGTTGCAGACTCCGTAATCATGAAGTTACTCTTCTCCACATTTTTTAATGAAAACAAGTCAAATCCTGTATATATTTCTGGCTCAATGATCGGTAGCGCACAGCATCACCGAAAATATTAGAAATTTGGGTTTTTTAGTTAGAAGTTGTTTTTTAGTCATCGAAGAGAGCTTAAATGCCACCTTTACTGTTGTAGGTACATTGTATTGCACAACTATTATTATAGGGCCCGCGTAAGCTTGAGATGCTCATTTCCATATTCACTGATGGAATCGTTCCAGATTCGTATCAGGGTAAAACCTTCTGATACCTCCAATAAAAATCCACAAGGTGCGCACTGGCTAAAATAAAGTAACTACTACCCCCGTACACACGGAAATACACAGGCCTGCGGCATTATCTAAAGGGGAATGTCGCGAATTCTTCCTGAAACGATTATAAGAATAATATCTCTATTGTTATGCACTTACATACAGCCTGGTGAATGTAGGAGAGATACACTCAATCCCTGCCAAACACCCTTGAGGTTTCTCGAATGGCATTATCTAACAGTATATCGCCCTTTTATGGTAGATTTGACATTCTCTTTCCCCATGGCTCTGGCATAGGGATCATCATCATCACTGGTTAATAATCCTAAGTTAGATTGGTTTAACGCTACTCTATACTCAATTCTCCAATTCGCGAACCTTTTTACACCTACGTATTTCTTCTCTTTCACATTCTTCTTTCCGTGCTGCTTATATTTCATTTGATTCTTGTAGATGTAGATGTAGATGATGTCTCCCTTTTCCATTCTTTTCCATCTGCTTGGCCCACGACGATAGTCTTTATCAGGCCATCATTTCTCAAGATATGGTCTCCAAGATTGTTCTGTATTCTTTTCACTTCTCTCCAACTCTTCTTACAACTTCCTCATTACTTACTCGGTTTATCCATTTGATCCTCATCATTCTTCTGTAGTACCACGTTTCGAAGGCCTTTACATTTGACTTCTCCATTGCTTTCATTGTCCATGCCCCACTTCGGTACTGAACCATACTCCAAATGCAAGTTCTGATAAATTGGTTCCTTACTTCTATGTTTAACTATCCCGCTCTAAGTAGATATTTTTTGGTGAAATGCTCACTCTCCTGGGCTATTATGCTGACAACGTCATATGGCTGTCACTCGAAAATAACTCGCTTCTTTCCCGAAAGGAAGAGAGGTGAGACCACCCTCTTCCGAATGAACAGACGTAGTAAGGGAGTAACGTCAGACAAGTGGCATTCCGCGCGCGAAATAAACTCCCGTGGATTCCACTTCGGGGGTCGACGACGACGACGACGAAAAAAAATTGAAAAAAAAAGGAAATAGTAAAAAAAGGAGCGAATGAAATAGAGGCATACGAGATGAGAAGAAAAAAAGAATAACGCGCGGCGAGCAAGAGCGCAGCTGCATAGACGTACGAGTTTAGAATTCAAGACAGGCAGGCTATCCTCCCGGCCTCCGTACAACGTGGAACGTTCAACTGCCAGCCGCCTGGCCCCCTTGCATGCGATGCGATACTTCCTTCCGGACAAAAAAAAGAATTACTGGGAAGGAAGAAGGGTAGCGGTGTAATGGAGGAGCAGTAATAGAAGTCGGGTAGCTTCATATGCCCAAAGGAGTAAGTATATCAAATACCATCAGCAATAAATATATGCAAGAATGCTTTAGGTGGCTACGAAGTTACGCAAATCCAAGGTCAGCAATGAAACCCTAACATCAGTAGAATTAAAGGAAATAGAAAAAAATATCGAAGTAAGTACTTATAAATAACTTCATTTGAATTCTGAAATTTATTTTTCTTCCTGAGTATTTAAATTTTAGGAAAAATAAGAATCCCGATAGAAACAAACAAAATGAAAAAAAGCATTTGTCGTAGTCGAATCAGACGCATCAAGTGACATACGATTAATCCATGTTCATCTCGGTCGAACGAGCGGACACTAAAATCGCAATTGTTTATGATTACTACACGTAATTACCACGATGGGTGGCGTAAATAAGTGAGACATTGAAGGGTAAGTATTTATGATTATATAGGTCCCGCACAAAGTAGTATTTTTAAGTTTTACGTGAAAACTCGATAACAAGGGCTTACAAGGTTATACATTGTCTTCTTAAGAATTTCTCATTCGCTTTTTTTCAATGAAAAAATTGTACTCCATGATCGAAAACACACTCGACAAATTTCAAAATTTTCAAACTGCATTGCTCTCTTTGCATGGCCACTGTATTTGTGGGTCATTTCTGGGCTTTGTTTTTATAGTAAATTATAAATGCATTGTATTTTTAAATTTTTGGATGAAAGCCAACTCAAAATTCGGACTGCATTCACGCAAGTTACTAGCACCCAGATATTTTACGAAACTGAGGAAGAAAAATTCCAAAATTCTCCCAAAAACACCCAACTCCCTCAGTGCATAACTGCCTGAACCCTGGATGAGACACCCCGCGATCATGCCAGAAGAAAAATCTCAAAGCACTCGCCCCCTTTCCTATCAGACGCCGACTTGACTATTAGGGCACCTTCTGAAGTGGGTGCGGTTGATCGCGTTCAATGGCTACGGACATAAGGAAGGAACTCGTTCAGTATCGATTCAGGTCGAACTTAATCGAATAGAGTGCGACTGCGGATTCAACGATTCTCCAAGTCTATTCACGAACTCACCTCAATCCTCGAGGTCGCTTCACAACAGTTTTATTTCCATTCCAGCGAGAAAATAAAAACCTGCTTCTTCGAGAGCCTTTGGTGAAAAAGTACAAAAAAAAATTGGGCTACAGGTATCTACATCGTATCCAACGATCCGCCACAAATGGCGAGGGGTTTGGACAGTTTTGAATAAAGTGGAACTCCAGTTGAGATCTTTCACTGCTTCCATAACAATCCACACAGAAACGCACACCTCTTTTTACCTCTTCCATCGGATCTGGACACTTAATGCATATCTAATATTATACATTTTCTAATGCGAAATTTAAAAAAAATGTCTGCATGCAATAACTCATGCAGTGTAGGTCCAGTGAGTGGCTTTCTACTTTCAGCAGTTTCAACCCAAATCCTTATTTCAGCTTTTTCAAACTCCCTTTCTGCGGGCGTATCGAAATCTTTCAAGATAAAAATACCTTGAGGTTTCACTTTGGTGAATACTACAAGAAAAACATCCCTTGCTGCATTAATAGCAAAAATATAGGCCATACATTCTCCATGTTGTACCAATGAAATATGACTGGAACGGCATTAGGAGTGGTCCAAACATAAGAGGCACTAGTGAGTTTATCATAATCAACAGTAAGTTCTCCGACAAACTGGAGGTCACGATTGATACGTATTCATTTTGCAGAAATGTAAAAATTTTGTAACGCAAGAAATCAGGTATTTTTTTCAACATTTAGCTACATTTTTATCGTTTTATTTTCGGCTAAACCTAACCTATTTTTCTATGTAATTATCACCTTCGCAAAAGACAATCCTAAAATGACTCAAGCTAATTAAGCTATCTTAATCACATAGATTAGAACAGAACCATTTGAATAAAATATTCAATTCGTGAGAGCAATTTGGGTGCTAAAAGTAGCACACGAATATGAAAGATACAAATTTTCCGAGTAAATGCAAGACATTAAGTCTGGAGATCAGGATGGAAGATTAAAACTTGCATCCATGGAAGAGCGCAAAAAATTTAAAATACGACCGACCAAGCCAGTGGAAGAGGATTGATCAGGATGCACACAATAAGTAGGACTCGTATTCACAGCGGGAGCAAAAATATTAATGACACCAACGTATCCTTGACGGATTCCCGCTAGAAGAGAGAAAGAGGAGTAGAAAGGGACAACTCAGATCTAGGAAGAAGAAGAGGACGAAATGCGTTAATTCCTTACTGTGACACAAATGACTCGACACGTAATCCAAAAAGTAATAAAAAATCCATTCAATGTCTTTGGAATTAATCATCAAATATCAAAAGAAAATCTATGGACTCACGTAAGTACCATCCATAACTTCCTGAAATATAATTAAGTTATTCCCATTAAGGAGGAGAATAGAGGAGACGATCACAACGAAAAATTCATATAAATACAAACTAGTCACTCCTCTCAAGCGATGAATTATCCGCTTCGCTATACACAATCCTAAAATGACTCAAGCTAATTAAGTTATCTTAATCAACATAGATTAGAACAGATCTATTTGAATAAAATATCCAATTAGTGATAGCAATTTGGGTGCTAAAAGTAGCACAAGAATATGAAAGATACAAATTTTCCGAGTACATGCAAATTGAAATATTTGAGTAAATTTAAGAAAATAAATATAAGAAAGTTAATTTTTCCATCTTTTCTCCAGGGGAAAACTAGAATTACAAGGTAAAAGGCCAACATTTCTCAAAGTTTAATTGAATCGTACATGTAATTTTCCCCATTGTTGAAACAAGTAACATTTATTACGTAGCCGTACGCCGAAAAGAAACATTAGCAAGAGAAACGGAAACTACGCCTATGAAAGCAATAGCTTCAGAAGGAGCCAACAATAAACGAAGATAACGTCCAACTAAAAATCGGCCGAAAAAAAAATATTTACACCACAAAAGTTTTACTTTTTCCACTTGTAATTCAGAAAAATTTCCATTGGCTCTAATGCTAAATCTTACCACCACTTAAAATAGTTTTAAGTTACAGGTTACAGGTAGAAATGATGCTTTCGAAAGTATAAAAACGAAACATGATGATCTCACC
The DNA here is from genome assembly GCF_921293095.1 of Ischnura elegans. Lineage (NCBI taxonomy): Eukaryota > Metazoa > Arthropoda > Insecta > Odonata > Coenagrionidae > Ischnura > Ischnura elegans. Next base: position 82,911,418 of record NC_060250.1, read on the forward strand.
TAACTTATTTTACAGTCACTCCGCATTAAATACCGCAAATGAAGGCAAAATACATTCACACGATGAAAATAGGACCGCAGACAACCAAAGAAGGTGAAATAGAGTATAGTACTGAAAAATATAATGATCACGTAATGCGAAACGTTATTCGGTCAAACATGGAATTTTCAAGCATCGAAAGAAGTCGCGTGAGGAAAGGGAATTATTTTAAGCGACACTCAAGAAATCACTTTAATTTATTTTAAATTAAATGGTGAGGCTGAGGCAAACATAAACCAAGGGATCATATGCTTGAAAGGTGAAAGAGTTTTCTTACCTGGAAAGCCAAATTACCAACGATTGACGAAGCAAGAAAGAAATAGTCAGTAGAATAGCGCAGGCGAAGAGGGCTTTCTACAAAAAGAAGAATCTTCTTACAGCTGAGAATACAAGCATAGAAGTACGGAAACAATTCATCAGGGGCTACACATGAAGCATGTTTGCCTATGGAAGCGAGGCTTGGACGTTGACATCAGCAGATAAGTCAAGAGTGGAAGCATTCGAAACGTGGTGCCACCCAAGAACGATGAAGACAAAATGGATCGACCGTGTAAGTAACGAGGAAGTGCTAAGAAGAGTGGGAGAAAAGAGAAGTCTTTTAAAAACCTTAAGAAGACGGACGACAACTTAGTTGGTCACATTATATGACATGATGGCCTGATGAAAACAATCGTAGAAGGACAGATGGAAGGGAAGAAGGGCAAGGGACGGTAAGAGGAGAGATAGGTACCTACGTCGCTGTGAAAAGGCTAGCGGATGGAAGAGAAGAATGGAGAGCTGCGTCAAACCAATCTTAGGATTGTTGACTAATGATGATGATGATGGTGCACACACAGCAAGACTTTAATTTATATCCAATTTAAAGTGCACAAGTAAAATAAATAAGCCATGTGTAGTTTCAAATCAAAAGATACAATACCGAAAATAATCATCATTTTTGGACGGCACAAAAAAACGGTGGAACTTATATGAGCAAATACGATCGAGAATAGGAAAGTACACACGTATGTACACGTAGTAGTAGACACGTATGTCCTGGACCGCACTGAGAAAGAAGAAAGGGTCTGTTGAAGTGGATCAGGGCAGGGAAAAAAATGTTTTCCGGTCGTCAGAGGAAAAGCTCGCGCACACGCATTCCAGGGATGGAAAGATGGGATTCTGCCCCACTCCAAGGAAACATCCACCCTTTCACCCCTTAATGGCTGTCCTCTCACCGTTACCACTTCACCTTTTCTCTCGCTCCATCCTACACCCTTTTATTTCCCGCATGAAGGGGTCAGGGCGTACTTGCCCCGGCGACGAAACGGAGGATGCACCCTACCTTATTCGCAGAAATGAGAGGAGAAAAACAGACGTCAACGGGGAAGGTTTTCGCTAGAAAAAAAATAAATATCCTTGAAGACAACAAATGCGAAGAATAACCACGCATTATTCTGCATGGGTAAAAATCGGAAATGAAAATTCAGTGATTCGTCCGTACAGTGAGATTTAAAAATGGCACAGCTTTTTTAAAGCCAGTCCTAAATATTCCCACTACGACCTATCATTCAAGTAGGAACCTGAGCATTCATTCATTAAAGCTTCGCATACACAAGACGAAAAATCTGGAATTAATGAATAACAGTGATATAATTTGTTCCTGTGCCAATTGCCTTTTTGAACCAGTCGTTAAAATACCTACTACTACGTATAATTCAAGTAGAAACCTGAAAATTCCTTCATTTACGACTCGTATACACACGATGAAGACCCTAGAATTATCTACACTATTGTGAATAACAGTGATATAATTTCTTTATGTAACACCTGATTGGAAAATAGCACAGCTGTCGCTAAAATGTCGTCATAAATGGCATTACCAGTCGTCCATTTGAATAAAACCATCCAAGAGGAATATTGCTCATTTATTCAACCACCTCATTATAGATCGCTTATAACACATCGAACGTAGCCGATTGATTAATCTACTGACGATATCGAGGTAGTCTAAAGACGGAATATAATTTCAAACACTTCAAAGCAAGGAATACAAGAGGTGGTGTGAACGGAGACGGCATCGAAAGAGCTGTATGTCAAACGAATTTCAAAATAAATATCAACCAAATTTTTGTAGCATTTTGTTTAACTAAATATTCACATATGTTTTTTTTTCACTCCTTCCAGTGCACTAATTGAGCCATCGTCAGATGGAGAGAATTAATCCGCAATCTATTTATAAAATCTGACCTGACTCAGGGAAAACTTTGTACCACGGAAAGTGCGAAATCTGGCTCGGTCGAGGGACTATGAAGACGATTATCCTCATTCCAAAATAACAAATCGGCGTCGACTTCTACAGCGAATTTAATACGTAGCTAACTATTACTCTTGAGGAGAAGGATTCGGCAATTGATTCAACCAAAGGTTTACCGAAGCATGAAGATAATTGTGTGAGAAGGAAGGATCCAGGTAATCTTGAAAACAGCAAAAATTAAAAAAAGATTACCAAGGAAGTCACCAACCTCTGCGAAGAAAATCCTGTAAATACTGATACAAAGAATTGACACACCGTTTAAAATGAAAGGGTATATAAAGATTAAGAAATTTTAGCCATTAGTTTCCGAAATCTTATTCAGTATTACGACCGCAACACCAAGGGCTAGTTTGGACGACAGTTGTCACCTGATAATCATTCAATGGCACGACAAATCATCTAAAAAAATACTGGAATATGAGGCAAGCAAAGATAAGCATTCTAATCGCTAAAAGACATTACGCAAGTAAAAATTTGTAAATGGTCTTAAATGGAATTAGGAAAATATATCTGGAGTTTATTTTACAAGGTAAAGTGACGGTTAATGGGTTAGGAGATGAAATAAAATCCAATGAAACATTACATTTTAACACGTTTTAGAGAAATAAAAATAAACTGGAATGAGGTAAAGGCCCCTTTTTTCACGATAGGAGCCCAATCCTTACATGACCACGCTGACCCGATTCTCCGTCCTTCCTCCGCTTCAACTTTCGAAGAACAGTTATTTAAAAATTCATATTTTTTTTAAACTCGCAAGTAAGCAAATGAAAGCATAAAGATTTCCTACTCCACTCTTTCTCCCCTCCTTCCTCGTAAAATTCCATATCATATCCTACACCATAACGGTGACCCCGTGAGTGAAAAATTCCTTAACGAGAAATTCGGACGGACGAACAGCCCATGAATACTGAGCACATATATATATGAGTGAGCGATAAAAAAGAAACGACGCCGCTGCACTTCTCTCCCACGGACATGTATGGTCCGGGAATATTTTTTTTTACCCCTCACGAAGTACGCAATCGAAGCGATATATAAGGGTCGACGCGCGCCGGTACCAAGGGTGAGGTAGGAATGAAGGGAGGGGTAAGGTGAAAAATTCGCATCGTTTCGGAGAAGTTGTCCGCGCACGGAGGGTTTAAGAGGACACTCACAATGAAAAGAGGAATGGAACGACTAAAGCGCTGGGCGACGGAAGAAATGCGAACCACTGCGCATGCATCCACGGTGACCCAAGAAAGCGTTACACACATTGGTTGAATAAAACAAGATAGCACTTTTTCCGCAAGTTTTACTTTGGACCTAATAGATTTCAACCGCTAGGTCATCATCAGGCATTTCTATGGTGACCTAGCGGTTGAGACGCATAGTATTCCAAAATTAAACTTGAGGAAAAGGTGCTATCTTGTTTTCTTCAACCAATATGTATTCTTTCCACTTGTCTCGCGAGCCTGAGTCTATTTTATTCCTCACACATATTTTAAACGAAATAGGCTGGGGACCGCTAGAGACTGGGAGACTGTGCGCTATGCTTAGATTGGGATCCCTGTGGCCTCGCAACTCCCGGGATATACCAGATTCCCGGTGAATGTGGAGAAGTTTACGTGGGTGAAACTGGCAGGACAATTGCCACGAGAATATAGGAACATCAAAGGCATTTCAGGCATATCAACCGGAAAAATCTGCAGTGGCCGAACACGGCATCAACCAGAACCACGCCATCCATTGGGAAGAAGTGAAGATCATCTCTCGAGAAAAGAATTATTGGGAAAGAATTACGAAGGAGGCCATAGAGATCCGGCTAACGAACAAAACCTCCAATAGAGATGGCGGTTACTCCCTCAGTAACGTATGGAAACCCGTATTGAATAAAATCCAATTGGCTAATACCAAGGACCAATCAGAGGGAACCTGACATCCCGGCACGCTATATAAGGCGAACACCTTCCGAGAAATGACACTCAGCCCTGAAGATGGAGTACGACTCGTACCTCGAAACGTCGGCAGCCATGGAGGAGATTACCCGGTGGAGAACTCGAATAGCCTTCACAACCAGCATACGCCGGGAAAGCATCCGATCTTTTTTAAACGAGAGATGTTTAAAAGAACGAATACATATGGTTTTTCCCCGAACAACAAAGGACATTAACAAATGCTAGAGCATTTTGTTTGAGCGTTTACTTTTCATGTGTAAACGGCTGATGTCCTAACATCCTTGGCCACACACCTTTTTAGACGGCATGCGGTGTAGTATGCAGGTGCAGATGCCGATGATGACTCTTTCATCCTCAGCCTTCGGGGTATATACACATACCCCTTGGTCTCCCTCCTCACTCACCCCTTCCATTTGCCCTTTTGGTGCGTAAGTATATCGAGGTGGGGAAATATTACGTCAGCCGGGATGAGTCAACGATGAATGAGTCAATGTAGCGCCTCTCGGATCGATACTAAACACACGAGTGTGTCATTCCTATACTGCAAATATTCCGTGAGCCATGATATAATTAGCTTTTCTTCAGATATCGAGATCGAAATAAGGAATCAATCAAATCCTTCTGCGCCACTGCTGAATTATTATTGAAATGCCTAGAGGAGATAAATAACGACTTAAATCATAATATTTACGACATAATCACCGTCAGTCAGACCGTACATTGAAAACTAGACTAAACCTATTATCGAACTTTAAGAGCACATTATCATCCAACGAAGCTAGCCATATATTACGAACGCCGACATGCTACGGCAGATCAGATCATAAAAATAGAATAAGAGATAGCCTGTTCAACAGAATGCCGTTTTTCCGCGATTATCGTTACTTGACTGGTAGTTTAGGTTACTAATTTATGTATTCCTTAATGCAAGTTTCTGAATTTTTCAATTATTTCTAGCAGTATGTTTCTCATTTCCTGACTCCACAGGCAGATTGCCTTCTACGAACATAGAGTATGTAGTAGGATATAAATTAATCCCATAGCTCATGCGTCGTATGTAGCATACATATTACATACTCTATGTTCGTAGACGTACACTGTAATTATACGGAGTTTGTTGGTGATGACTCACCCCAGCCAAACACCTTAGCCTGCAGAGTAATATGTAAATGTAGATGACAAAATATAATTTTTCCGAAATTTGACAAGCCAACTTCGTAATCGTAATTTCATATGAATGAAATTACGATTTCGGATTGAAGTGCATGACCTCTTGGCACGGTATTCAGAGGAGGCGACTGACAGCTGAGGTCATATGCGAAATAAGGAACGGTAGGGAAGAAAGAATGGAGAGAAATCCGGCGTCGGGACCACTGTGCTTGAAGTACCCTGCACAAAGCACTCAAGTAGGGATCAAGCAGTCTGTGAAGAATCTCCACTACTGTCTGGATTTGAACCCGGGCCTTCGGGATGGGAAGATAACACCCTAGCCACCATATCAACCAGAGCCCCTAGAACGATCTCATCCTCTTATGCTTCCCTTGTGACGTGAAGGATCTCAAGGCCATACTCCCATCAGAGGAATGAGCTATTGGTTTCGGACAGTGCAAGATTCTCTCTCAATGAATTGAATCAGAAGACACTGACGTACAAGCGCAGCTGCCTCAGCCATTGACACCATCAAAAGTAATTGCGGTACGATATAGGGCACAAGAAGGTACAGGGTGACGAAAAAGATTCGCTGTAACAACACTTTAAGTAGGGAGCAAGAATGCCGTCATGACAAAACTGGGAAATTAAGTATATTGTATTCATGTCTATTACCTTGCGATAATGTCAAAACTATGATATAATATTACTACAATCGACCAGGAGACTTATACATTAAAACATACGACAAAAAGCAATCTGAATTAAATAGTTGAACATGAAGGGAAAAGAGCTGAAAACACTTGACCTTAATTACGATCAACTATAGGAATCTCCAGGACAGTGTCAAGTGCGATACAAAATCAATTTTTCGTTTCCTTCGAACGGTACACTTTAGTCTATTCATTCCCTGATAGCAGAAATTAATAGACTACATCGCAGGGCGGCAAGATTCGTGATGAGTTGTTATCACAAAAAGTGTAACGTTTTCAATATGATAGGCGATTTAGGATGGAAATCTTTACACGAGCGTAGGGTAAAGTAGAGGTTAAATTTACTTGGTGGATTCCGCGAAGATTTTTTCTCAGACAACGTGAAATACATCCTTCGTTTACCGTCGTACTCTGGTAGACATGATCACGAGAAGAAAATTAAATTAATAAGCTGCAAAATAAAGAGACTTAAAATGTCATTATTTCCTCGTAGTAGCGGGACGGCGATTAACAGAATTAATGGCGTCATTCACTCATACATGCATATTTTTATTTTTTTCATTGTTCTAATCCCGCAGGGATTTGCTATAGGAATTACTTCCAGTTGGCAAGTTTTGCCTTTTCATGAATTTGCAGGTAGTTTTTGTTAATATGCGTAAAAATACCGTGTGGAGTGCATGCGGCGATCCTATTTCATGCTGCATGTTGGTGATTTTTAGAGATCGGTTGATTAGCAACAATTTCGAGATCGACAAATAAAATCGATTAAAAATTAGTCACATCCTAAAAACACAAAACGTAACGTATTACGAGATAAGGTCGAACAATGGACGGTGATGAAAAACCGAACGAATAGAAATGAAAATTACACATATTTTCCCTGAAGGCGACCGAGCGTCATTTGGGTCAATTCCTATCCTGGTTTAACCTAACTCCACTCTTCTTGCAATTCACCCCCTTTTCTTCCACGAACTACTCTCGTCCCCTGAGGCGTAAAAATGGCCTAAAAGTGTCAACTCTCCTCCAGTATAATTCATCTCCACTGGCAGGCGCACACACACACACCAACAAGGTCGAAATAGAGCAGAGGGTATTTGCGACCCAACTCCCTGCTAGCACTATGCAAATTAATCCCCAAAGGCGCCCGGAGACGCAACCCAAGTCACGTGACGTTCTCAAACGAAAGTTGGAAAGACACTTCCTAAATTAAGGGAGGAACCCCTACGGGGGACACATTCTGAAACGAAAATTAAACTGGGAGGAAGACGAAGTTACAGGGTCATCGAGGAAGTGAGAGAGCAAACTTGACCAGAAATTCGCTCAGAGTCACACAAAAGTTCGCCTAGAGGGCAGAATGAGAGAGAGAGAGGGAAAAAGGGAAGAGTGTGGACCCTGACCTTCACCTGTCCAGACACTTGACCGTCAATGCCCGAGGTATCTCGGTAAGGTCGACTAGGGAGTGGTGGCCTTGGGCGGGAATAAGCCGACCTCACTTCATCCACGGGCCACTGTACACAATTCACCTTTGTCGTCACTTGCGATGCCGAGGGTACAAAATCGATTCACGGCGTTACCCGCTTCAAGAGAATGGGATTTAGGGAGAGAAAGATAAAAAAGTACAAACACCGAATGCGCTGTCAAAATAAAATGTACAATACAAAACCGCTTTCAGGTAAAAACATGCCAGTAGGCTCTTCTAAAATATCGAAAAAGTTATCTACCGTTCAACAGTTTAAAACGTAACACTTAAGGCTTCAAGTTAGGCGTGATGACACAAAAAGAATAAACTTCGAAGATTCAAGCCTGATATAGTGAAATATATCCATATTGAAATAAAAACCTGCGATTTTCTACGATTATAAAATTTATCACGAACTCGGTTTCAATGTCACTACATCATCTTCAAGGTCGTAAAAAATTATGCAATCGTTTAAATAGGAAAAATTTATTTCAATGCGCAAATGAAAGATAAAATTAGAAAATTTCCACTTTTTTTACTGAATACTGACCTTGGTTTGAAAGGAATTAAGTCATTATCTCGGTACTGAAACCTTGGTAAAGGTGCCCTAACTTTCATATAAAATAGGTAAGGATACCGAGAACGAAGAAGAAGACCGTGAAATGTTTCCACCCTGCTCTATATTTTCCCTCTAAGCCTTTATTTCCCCGCTTTGAAACCTGATTACAGTGACGCACAAAAGCTTCGCGCCAGGGAGACGCAGCCAACCATGTTTATCTGATAGGCGCGCACCCGATCGTGTAGGAAAAGGCAGGACAAGTGAAGATCGAAGGCCGTAATGAAAAGTCTCGCCCGATTACGTGTTCAATTTGTCACCGCGGGCGGCAGACGCACAGTGAATTGTGATGCGGCCGGTGACGCTGATGCACGCATCGTCCAATGGGACGCCTCCCGTGCCCCTCCCCCTAGTCCATGCTAACATCCCTTTCCCTTCCCCAGTTAGGGGTTGTGCATGAACTGAGTTACCAACTTATGAGATGGGAGAGTCACCTAAAAACCGACGGCAGGCAACAAGGAGGGATGAGGGATTCACAGTAAATCTAAGCTGCGACAATGCGCCCGTTTACATTTCCTACCTTTAAAATCACGTCGAAAATTATAAAGAGCTACTCACGCAAAGTGTACATTACACCTCAAGCTTCCATTTTGACTGATGTAAATACACTATCATGTCTGCAATAACCAATACAAATATCTATCGTCTCAGGCTCCCTAATTTCCTGGATCATCCTCCGCTTGGGTCTTCCTCCCCTATAACCTGGATCAAATATAAGAACCATGTCTTTAATTCGACACTTTGTACCCGACGATGACGCCGCTGTGTCGAAACTAGTCGTCACTCAAAATAAATTGGTGGAATAGAACCAAGTTTTTCATTTCATAAACGTTGCCATTACAAATTTTTACAGCTGATAATCAAGGGTTATAAAATTGCAATAGTTTCCCACGAAGGGATTGGGAAGGAGGCAACAAAAATCGTATATTACGCACGAGCCCACAGTGAGATCACCCCATCGGTCCACCCGCATACATCCCTCGAGTCGCTTCGAATTCCGTCCACATTGTGGCGTTCATAAATTACCAATGTCACGCATTGCGTGCTCGGACCAGAGAACGGCCTCGCATCTGCTTGGGAAGGACCTAGGAGAATCGCGGTTATATCTACCATAACACAGAGAACTTCACGCCACTAATCATATTACAGTCAACTTCCAATCTGTTCGGGAAAACAGAGTGGGGTTTCGCATTACAATTCAAACGACAACACCATCACGTGAGATACTATTGCTTAGTTCACTAACGCCTCGATTGTATCCGACAGGCGTTTACCAGGAGAATTGACAATTAATATTCTCCTAAGTTAAACCTACGTCGCTCAGATGAACTAGCAAACAACGCCAATATAGCACCCCAAGGATAAAAATTCATGCTTACTAAAAAAAAATGATAGTCGCGATCGAACATTAAAACCATATTGAAAATCATTTATCACAGAATACCCTCCTTTTATATACAAGGCCTGGCCAATAATGGAAATATTTCCCTCCTTGATGGAACTTCTGGACATGAGTATACAAAGATAGGTCAATTATGGCAATATCATACGCAAAATCCTCTAGGGTCTTCCCTCAGATTACAACACGTGCAACAACGTTTCAAGATAGACTTTTAAACGTCTTTAAGCCTTATAAATCATACCTCCAGTCATAAATAAAATTGGGTCAAAAGATGTTGAAGAAGTCTCTTAAAGAAACGTCGCGTTATACCCATCACTCAATTTTTAACCCAAGAGAGAATTCAAAAACAGAACCGTTAGCCGGAAGAGATATTTCATTTTCTTATGTATAACGGGGGTTACGTAGCGTAAACTATTTTCATTACTTTAGAATCAAACTCAAATTCAAGAAATGCTTGTTGCCAGAATTGGTAGCAAAAATTATGTTATCTGTGTAGGATGTGACCTTGGACGAAGATTGCTAAAATAATCAACAACAGCATTCCTTACACAAACACACTAGAAAAACGGCAATTGAAACTGCAGTTGAGAACATAATATGAGAAACTACAAAAATGCAGCATTTTGATGTAATCATGTATTTGTTTTTCATAGCTCTATTTTGATGCTTGTTATAACCTGTTTTCTACTCATGAGTTGTTCTTATGTTATTCTCTTCACCAAATTTCATAGAAATAATGACATTTGAACTTTTTTCATATATGGTGCCGGTTGGTACGGAATGGCTGTGAACATCTCGTTTTAACTTAGGCCCAGACCTTCGTGAACAGTGCAGACATACACACACAGAGCGCTTTTCTATATTTACTCTTACCCAACTCTCACACCTCTTCCAAAGGGGTTATCCAATCAGGACACACCTCTTTCGACCCGAGTATCCGTCCACCACGATCGAAGAGGACTCGGTTCGCGAAAAATCCTCGGAAAATCAACAGGCGAATGGGGCAAGGGGTGTAGCACCTAATCCTTTTCAAGAGTTGGCAGGAATGAGGGCACAAGCGAGGGCCAAGGTAGTTGGTATAATGTGATCCCTCGAACGGCGGATTCGGGGACACCGTAGGGGAGCCTGACTGAGTTATAAGGGATGTCAGTAAATTTGTGATCGGCACACAGTGCGTGATAAGAATCTACGACCAGAGTCAGGGTGGCAAACATTAGGAATGCGACTCGAAAAGGAACCGCCTTGCAATTCTTAGACATTACGTTCTTCAAACGGATATCAGACGCAATGCGCTCAGAATAATAATGCACCGGGTAATAGGAGTGGACAGAGCATCGCAAATGCAGGGGAAAATATAAAAAATGTCAGTAAATATATCGATCAAATACATATATAAAGTAAATATGTCCTTCAGCGCGGCGGAAAACAAACTATGATAAAAGCATGAAACACAAAAACGCATTTAATTAAATAAAATACACGTTTATTAAAGCAAGAAATTTTAAGGAACATCGCACTAAGAAATCCTTATAACCGTGTTTTAGGGTAATTTAAGGCTAGAAATTATTAAATATATTACGTTCTTCTATGAAATACATGGCTTTTATGAAAGTGGGTTTTTACGTTGAAATGCTCGATGACCACTCTATACATAATATTCTGAATGCGCACGTTTCTTAAGAAGTATTGTGCGAAAGATCCACAGAGAAAAAAATCATCCGCCTTGACCGGGATCCCCCGATTTCCGGTCGGGTGCTTTAGCCAGTTAAGCTACCGAGGCGTCATTCTTCCCTGCGAATATTTGCGGAGATCCCGGTCAAGGCGGATGATTTTTTTCTCTGTGGATCTTTCGCACGACTGTGCATTGCGGGTGACTCCCGCAAAAGTTATCACCGCGGCTGGTCCCGGTATACTTTAAATTAAGAAGTATAGTTAAAAAATTAAAAGCTCTAATCTTATTTGCACAAAGTATGGTAGTGTATAGACGATACGTTTTCACACAATATTTTCGACGATTCTAAGTCAGGATAAAAAGCTACTTTTGATTTTCCGCTGAACAAGGATACGAACCATAGCCAATATGCAACTTCGACCGCTTGCGTTACTCTGCCCGTCAATTAACGTTTGTACCCACTGTAACACAGCAAAAATTTCCCAATTACATAAATGTTTCATGCTTTTTTTATTTATCAATGTGAAAATGGTCATATTTTTCCTCACATAATTAATATTTGCTATCATTGAGCCGAGACGCTAGAAAAAGTGGTAGTAGGAAAAAATACAAATTATATTTTCACATGGGAACGTCAAACAATTGAATGTCAAGTTTTAATGGTATTTTACTTAAGGGACAGTAATTAAATAATTGATTTCCAATACACAAGGTATCGATAGGGCAAAATTGAATCTTCGTCACGAATTTATTTTATTACGATGAATATTAGTAAAGCAGGCTTCACCTCATAAATATCAAAAAGGAACCTTATTAGTTCCCTAATTAAAAATGCCAGCTGGATAGCGGAATATCCCCTACCAAAATATCGCTGCCATTAGCGGCCATGTTAAACTATTCGCTCCACTACCCTCATTAACACCCTTCATTTTACTATCTTCCTCGAGGCACACAGATGAAAACTTATAGAAGCATATGTAAGATAAGACAGAGTCATGTCTACGAGACGGAAAAAATAAAAAACGAATTTGAGGTTACCTTTTAATTTGTATTAAAACCCCCATTAAATTTCATTGGTGTATTCCTTGATTTTGATTAATATCTATTGATCTTGACCAACTGAAAGAGGCGCAAGACATGTTTTTTTAAATTTTACTCCAGGAAAATGGAAGTATGGTCTCCGAGATAACTTACTTAAGATAAATGTACGAAATGTAACAATATGCAGTCATTAATGTTCCTCCTACAAAATGGAGATAGCATTAAAACATCTGAATTAAAAATTACAAAAAGTATACCTCTTCGATTGAAGGGAATCATTAAAAATCAAACAAACTGTTATATTAACGATAGTAAAATTTATAAGGATTTATTTATAATTTATAAATAGATGAGGGTACAAAATTCAAGTCATCTTCCATTTCCGGGAATTGTATCATAATATAAGGAATGAAAGAAATTAGGGGAAGCGCCATAAATGTCTTCTTTATTTATTCTCTTTCAAAGAATTATTACATATTTTTGCCTTCAGAGAAAATATCAACATTGATGATGGATTTAATTTTATTACGAAATCAATCAACTACCTAACTACAAATTCATTACGAAATAGAAGATTCTTCTGGATGCACTCTAACTTTAACACTGAAACCCTAGCACTTTTTATAACCCTATCCCCGTTAACCTTTATCAACTCACTTCTTCAATTAATTATGAAGAGGTCGGTACTATTCCATGTCTCACCGAGAACTTCTTTCTACGACAGAAAGCACCTAGGCGTTTGGAGTAGGTCATTCCTCACGCGACGTGACCCCGAATCGATGGAATAAACATTTGCTGTCGCAGTAAGAAAAAGAGAGAGAGAGAGAAGAGCAGCGGGTCATGGGGGGGGGGGGTGTTTTATTTCCGGAGGAACGAAATGAAACTACATCGAAGGACAGAGAGTCGAAACGGGTGGTCGTAAGATGATAACATAATCCCTCGAGGAAGCTTCGCTCGGCGAGACGGTCGTTAAATAAAAAGATAAGAGATGCAGGGAGAACTTGGAGTGAGCTATACGTCGGGAACTCGGAATAGAGTCCCGCTGAAGGAAAGGGATCTTGAAAAACATACATATATACATACACACTTAAAAGCCGCGGTCGAATAAAAAAGTATCACCAAACGACAACCTTGGAGTTTAAAAATAAAAGTATCCATAAAAGGAATTACTGAGGAGATGTTAAAAGAAAATTCATATCTTAGAAGGTGGCATTCGTTATTTGGAGTGGATTAATGATGGGAGACTTTCCAGCGAAGAGCAATACATGTACAAGCTGTAATAAACCTCTCATTAACTCCGAGGAGAACCAATGGCATAAACCCCTTCCCCATGAAAGACGATGAAAAATACAGGGAAGACCTATCCGTATGCTTTCTTTCATTTGCGACTACGTTGATTGCCAAACGTATACCAGCCTGCAGCTTCGCTTGGTGGATAAGTTTAATGCCGAACATATTAGAAAATATTGGTTCCGTTCAACATAATTTGGAAAAAACCCTTCGTGGTTTCAGACACAAAATGTGGGTATATCCAGAAGGGAACACGGTACCGAAACTGTGGTCAGTATCCATTAAATTGTCTTGGAAAGGACACCACGTAAACGTTACCTTAGTTCTAATTAGGAGTTTTTTTCATTATGTCGTTGAAGAATACGCAAAATTCAAGGTTAGTTATCAGAAATTTCGTCCATCTTAACTTATCCTCCGAAATGATAGTCATCTCTCGTCAGATAGTTAACCAGGACACATTGCTCAGCTATTTTCCCACCCTTCATTCCAAATATCCCATGGCTAGGTTGGGCACAATTACAACCGTAATTGTTGCATACAGATGCGGAAAGACATACGGAAAGCGGATTTGAAAGAGGCGAGCAGATTCCAATAATTAATACGAAGGAGAGGGTGTTGAGGATTGAAAATAAGAATATCGGTGAAAAAGCACCATATTTCGAAGTAGAAGGGGAAACTTATGGAAGATATTTTCGGTAAGTTGGAGAAGATTATGAGGTGTGATATGGTGAGAAAACCAGAGGTACGGTTGAGGTATTTGCTAACCGCAAGAAAGACGGAAAGGAAGAGCGAGGAGAATAACATAAATAACAACCTTTCATCAACGGGAACAAGAGTCGTCGGTCGCGACGAATCGATTCACAGACAAAAACATATTTTTGAAGAAAAAATATTAGTAATCCACTTTTCATTCATTTTATTGAGGGACCATTAATTATAAAGGCCATTCATAATAATGATGACACCAGCGCATTAAAAATCATCCGCCTTATCATTTCTCATGAACAACTCTCGAATGCTTCCGCCTCTGTAGATCATTGATAAGAGCTTCAGGTGTAGAAATCGATACCGAAGATAAGGCAGCTCCTTGAACACCGGAAAAAGAAACAAATCCTCTTGAAGAATGCATTCGATTCGTGTAACAGGATCATCCGCGTGGGCATTCAAGAAATTAACATTTAAAAAATATTGCCAACGGAGATAGCAGGATATAGCGTCAACGAAGATAGGAAGGTGACATAAGGAGAGTATTGATGAAGAGAAAGCATTTGGGATCTAATTACTCTTCGACAAGCACAAGGACGTGGAAAATAACTAACGCAAATTCGACACTTGATACCGCTTACACATATTTAAGAGTAATAAAAGATGTCAAGCTTTCCTGATGAATTCAATGGATAAAACCTTCTCGGGTTAGACAACGGGTGAGGCCGTTAAGTCCAACGTTTCGATGACAAACTCCATCATCATCATAACGTCATTATAAAACCCGGCGTGGACCAAACTCGGCAGTGAGTCTTATCCCTGATGATGATGAGTGAGTTCCTCATCGAAACGTTTGCCTTACACAGTAGGCCGGCCCTTATTTTTCAGAATTGCGAAAAGTTATGTTTTCCTGGTCTCAAAATGATCCAAATGGTGTTCATATTCACGTGTTAAAATTTGGTTACTTTAAAATAACGGCAACCCGTGCCCCAAGGGCCCTAAGTACTAAGGACCCTCAATTGAATTTTTTGGGGTCAAAAAAGCACTATTTCTATGTAAAACGTAAAAGTAAAGCCCTTTAGGGCCGATTTTCTGTTTGTTTTAACCTATCTCTAAGCGTTTAGGAGATATCGTCCGTCGTAATACAATCTCCCCCCTAGGGCGCCACCCCGCACCGCGGCACCGCTGAGGTATGTCCCGCACCACTTACTAGAGACTTCCCCTCAACCCCCTCCCCTCCCTCGGCAAAGACTTTGCTCCTGATGTCAAGATCTAGCCTCTGAAGAAATGTGCTTACCTTAGAAAGAATTTAATTGCCATAACAATACTTCCAATCCAAGAGATCAATTTATTTTCACTCTGTCCATGAATTTTGGTACATTAACCAAAATAAAATAGATTTTCATTGTATTTCTAATTTTTCACTGACATCCTACATTTGGCAATGAAAGTGCCTTTCCGCACGTAAGGATTGTATTGCGATGAAAAGTCACTCTTAGTAATAAATTTTGAAAGCTCTCTTCCTTCAACGTGACTGCCCAAAAATCTTGAATTAGTTTCACTCCACTCGCAGCACAACCATTTCCCACTTGATGACCCCGAATAATTTGCAAATCGTTTTTGTATGTTCATCCCATTCTCGTATGTTCACATCAAAGAATGCAATACATATTTAAAATACATTAAATAGCTTTCTCGAATTAGTGGTGACAAAATTTGGTATAGATACCTTAGTCATGTCTTTACGTTTATAGAATGCCTTCTTCGGTGGATCATATTTTCCTACACAAGACCACATACGGCGTATCACGTTTTTTTTCCACTAGAAATGGATCCGTCAAACAATGACAGGCCTACCAACTCCTCACTCATGTACCACAAGTGGTTTGAAAACCTCTTTTGTGCTGCTTTCGCTATGTCTAGGTTATCACTTTTGTAATTAACAAGTCTTTGTAGGAACTACGGGTCACTGATGGGAGCTAATGCAACAAAAGGAGCGGAGAACCACATCTTTTCCTTTCTTCTTGAATATATTGAAATCTATTCAACCAATAACTGCATTTCGTTCTCCTCTTTATTTGCGTAAGAACTTTATTTCTTCAGCCCAAGCACATTTATCCAAGATATTAACTGTACTTTCCTCCTCGCGCGTCAAAAATTCAATGGTACCGCTCCTCGCAATGTCAAGCAAATCATCAAGTTTTGTTACGAAAGATTCTCTTCTCTTCATATCCACCGTAGTTCGCGCTCTCTTTATGCCGTTGCACGTTCATCCATTCTTTGCGTCATTTTTCGAACTTTTCAATCGCCTAATTTTCCGTAACAACAGGAATTCTAGTTTTATAAAACGGATGAAACGCATTTCTCACGGTTTTTCTCGCACTAAAGTCTTACAAATTTCGAACCCATTAGGTGATAGAGAAAACACATAGTACTTCTCTCACTGTCAGTAAATTTGAGCCGAGTATTTCTTCACTTTCTTTTTCAACCAGTTCAATTCCTGGATTTAGTCTTGATTACATGCCTTTCCTTGTTGGTCTATTCTTAAAATGAACGTCACGTTCATGATAAAGTATATATTTCACCACTTTTCTCCTTACATCCTAAAAAACTTAGCTCTTCCTATCCTTTGCACACTATACACAAGAACTATCTCTATCTATCCACAGTGATCTACATCCGTGAACTGACTGCCTCGTTTCTTCTTCCTTGAATATTTCTATCTACTGTTGGAGCCCTGGAAGCCCTGCTCAATCCCTTCATTACTTTATTATTCATAGACACATTTCTATCACATGCTTATAATATTTTGTACATAAAAAGCACTTTGGAACAAAGCCTGCTGGAATGGTTGGCGGCCGTTTGGCGGCAAAAAATCAAGGTTTAAGGGGTCGGTACCCAGTACATAGGACGGCGTTGATGGGTTAAAATTGACATAATAGGCTTTCACAACATTAATCATGACACAAGAGGAACAACCTATTCAATACTGTACCACTAGCATGTAAATCTTGTCATCAGGAGCAAAGTCTTTGCCGAGGGAGGGGAGGGGGTTGAGGGGAAGTCTCTAGTAAGTGGTGCGGGACATACCTCAGCGGTGCCGCGGTGCGGGGTGGCGCCCTAGGGGGGAGATTGTATTACGACGGACGATATCTCCTAAACGCTTAGAGATAGGTTAAAACAAACAGAAAATCGGCCCTAAAGGGCTTTACTTTTACGTTTTACATAGAAATAGTGCTTTTTTGACCCCAAAAAACTCAATTGAGGGTCCTTAGTACTTAGGGCCCTTGGGGCACGGGTTGCCGTTATTTTAAAGTAACCAAATTTTAACACGTGAATATGAACACCATTTGGATCATTTTGAGACCAGGAAAACATAACTTTTCGCAATTCTGAAAAATAAGGGCCGGCCTATTACACAGCCTTACACGGTGCTAAACCCGGGATGATTTTATCTATCATACTCATAGGTGCCGCAGAAACACGAGGTTTAAAATTTCAAAAATTCCCTATTTTGTCGGTGAGCAGGTTGCTCAGAGGGTATCACTTCTCCACTTCGTACACTCATTCGTTCCTTTTTTATCGTCAGTGCTCACTACCACCCTTTTCATTGCTAACGTAGTAATTTTTTGACGCAATATGGGAAAATGAAGAATTCTTTAAACTAAAAAATGGCGCCTCACCTTCATCATATGCGAATTATTCCATACCGTTTTTTTATTTCAAAGCAATACAGAAATGGCTCTGACATTTCAGACACCTAAAAACAGAATTGTAACTGACGATAAGTATCCTACATATCACCTAATGCCCTGTAGATGCTTACGTGCATAATTCTGCCACTTACTCCAATATATGACTTTAATGGGTAACAAGATCATGATGAAAAATTGGCCAAACCTCAATTTGATCGAATGAATTAGTCCCGCCTCACATTCATCAAAATATATCACCCATTCCATAAGCATCATCGCATTTGAACATTACAAAACTTTGTGTTACAAAACATACACAAAATGTTGTGACTATCGCAACCTAAGCATAGCGCATTAGTTTTTTTGCGCGAAACCTCTTCTCGCCCAAAAGCTCATTTCGTCTTTTTTCCCTCTCCAACCTTCAATGGAGAGACGGTTCCCGGACGAAATGATGCCTCCACAGCAAATACCCCAAAAAGGAGCAGCTACACTTTTCACTCCAAGGATAAGGGAATGGATTCCGACACGCTGAAAAAATATTGGATCCAAGAGGGAAGAGGCTCCAGCAGAAGGCTGCTAAGAGGACGAGCTATACCTTAGATGCGGCTCCTGCACGCGAGGGTTTCAATTTAATGGCTCCATCCCTCTCTCCCTTTTACTCCGTCTCAAGATCTTCGATTAAAAGACGCACGCTCTCCTTTTTCCAAATACTTCTTAACGCGGACTTTTATGTCTGAGGGAATCGGGAAAAATGTTCCACAACTCTTACAGCGCACATAAACTTTCAGAGTCGTAAAATATGTGTGAGGTAAATTATAACTTCTCCTATTGTTGGCTATACTGAGAGAGAGAGAGATGTATAATACATTGGATTATTTTTTAATTACCAAGCATAAGTCCAAAAAACTTATTATTATGGGCGATATGTAAAAACAATAAGGAATTTATTGCTCTCAGAATCAATACCATTTTAAAAACATAGCTTTTTAACTAAAACAAAATATGATTTTTTGTAGAGAGAAAGAAAAAGACAATATTTTTCACTAACTGTTTGAGAAGTTTCGGAGAAAACAAACAGGCAGCAAATTCACCTCTCCGAACACGTTTAATCGAAACTTATATAAAAACTCATATTTAAATTTGATCAAATTTATAACCCAAATTACACGAAAAATGGTAAGATATTGTGGAATAGGAGAAAAACGATTCCTCGCCAGTGAACACCAACACCAACCAAGAAAGGTATTCGCTAACATACAACGAAAAGTGCTGGCTCTGGTTTTACATCCACATGAGGATAGTTACTTCGATAATTCCCGGATAGTTACTTCCATAATTCCATGACTAAAGATAATTTGAGAACTTACTTCTTCATTCATCAAATCCAAGACTTCAATTCCTCTCCTTATCCTTCCTCTCCACATCTTCTTAAAACTGAATTATAAAAAACTTTTTCGCCAGAACTAACTAACGCCAGAATCATCTATTGAAAATATCCAGAAGTTCCGACCAACATCATCCAAAATAAGAAATTAACTCTTGTAATTCACTCTTCAATACTGACAAGCTTTTCCCTCCAACGCCTTTACGTCGCGTTGCAGCACTGGGTTGATGATAGCCACGGTTTATCCTGAGACGTAGTCAACACCTAACACATGGGAGTGCTTCACAACTTCACATGGATTTGGCAGGACTGTTGCATCCTGGCGTAAAATTATTGGCTTATCTTGGCCTGGTTTTGGCAACCCAACGCATACGGTTAACTAAGAGGCAATTTCAGCAAGTATAACAATCTCATCGCAATTGTGCCACTAAAAAAAATAATTTTCATAGGCTCATTGGAGCTTAAGGTAAAGCCAACAGTCTCAACACTCGAAACTACGCATTGAACATCGAAGTAAAGAAACTTCCTGAAGTCCACAAACTGTTAAATTGCCGAAATTACGAGAAAATGATATTATTTTTAAATGTTAATTTATATCGAGCTTTTTATCAGAAGAAAAAGTCTGCCTAAAGAGATTTCTACGAATTAACCACTTAGCAAGAAAGTTTTCCACGTAAGGGAAAACTAGCATTAAAAAAAGATCAATTCCATTTAAAAAAAATTAAGAGTAATCCACTAGCAATGAAGCGAACACTATATCGTGATTATTATAGGTTAAAAATTAATTTTTATTGCTGCGTGTGATCACAGCGTTATCGCCAACGCTTTCTTACTGACGCAGATCAAAAGGGGATTTACACCGAGGGTATTATAGCAAATTGATAAAGTAACATACTTAAACAGAAAAAAAGCTATTAAGACTGTAGGTATATCTCGAGACTAAAATGATACAAGTAATACAATGAAGTTTCTTAAGTATCTTTTCATCGGAGATAGTGAAAAATAATACTTCGTAATTTATATTTTTTCGGACACATTTTGCTCCTCTTATCATAGTTCCAAGTTTACAAGTTGAGCAAAGTCATTACTTCAAATTCACCTTCGGTTGATGGGCACTGAAGAAGGTGGAAAGGTCCCGAGAAGCAATAAAAAGGGGTATGGTCACATGAAATAATCAATAGAGCCAGTCCTTTCTACACCACAATTCACCATTTCCTTTCACCATTCACTTCGTCCTCAAGGACATGTCCATGAAATGATACAGTGAAGGCTAACATACGTGTAGGGAGAGGGAGGGAGAAACTGCGAATACGTAAGACGACGCTATTTTCCATCATATCGAAACGATGTAGACATTGAGCGGTCGTTCTTCTATTATACGTCAAACTATTAGGCTTTTAAAAGCACACTTCTGTGGACCGATAACAGGGAGATCACATTCACAAGCATAAAATCATTAATTGAGAGCTGAAATAGAGCCTTCAATTGCGAGAAAAATGACCCGAACATTTGAAAATTCTCTAAAAAGAACCAGATAACCATATACATCCGTTAATATTCGAAAAATTTAAGTTATTGTTTGATAGATAAGACCTCAGAAATGAGATGTCATGCCTCTCTAATTTGTTATGCCTTTAAGAAGGTAGAATCTTGGTAATGGCGCAAAAATATTTTTTTTTCCATTTTGAATAATAGTTCAGTTGATGACTAATACTGCTGATGAAAATATGTAGACATAAAATATTATAACGTTAATTCTGAACACTGCTATCGGTTACTTGCATTTATAAGTAATGATTTGTTGGGTCGATAAATATAATGGGTAAGTAACGTTGAAAATGTAGACTTCATTCGCCCCAGGCTCCCATACTGGCACCTAAAAGAGAAAACAAGACTTGCACTCGATATGTTTATTTAAAGAAGCCCCATTACGTTTGGGAGGGGCCTTAAAAGAGCGTTGTCCTACGCCGCGAAACTGAAAGACCCTGATTTCTTCATAAAATTTCAGTAGAGAATAGTGACCTCACACTATTAGAGTTTGGTAAAAAGCCCAAAATAGTATTTATCCTCGTCACTAAAATAAGTTTCCATCATCATGAGTCGATTCGATTCGATGATTCGATCAATTAGAAGATAGGCAAGGGGGAGCAGTCCACTCAATTCTCCTATCGGTTAATATTACAATACATACATACATTCTGTTTTACATGCCTAGAATGTTCTATTTGTCGAAAGGAAAGAAGATTTTCAGTTACAACAATTCAACGTAAAAAGTCAAAAGACTTTTTTCCAACCTCTAATAACTACCGTGAGAATGATTTTAAGTTTTCAAGCTGTATATGAGCACAGCGTTACGGCCACTGCCTTTCAACGGACACATATCAAGGTTATATTACCACCAAAGGTTAAAATAAGCCAAACAGCATGGCTAGGTCAGAGCGCGCGAACGCAATGTTTCGTTTTTGTCTTGGCCTTAAATTTCTGTGACTCTCAAATCGAAACGCATGAAGAAGAAGGAAGTATAAGACACGGTCCCCGGCGTTACTTTGTAGAACTGCTTCTTCATAAAATAAAAATACCTCGTTCTATTCCACACTTTATTTTAAAAAGTACGACCCGAGTTTCTTCATGTCAAGCTGTCATCAGGATGATGATAGCATGACATGCAGAAACCTGATGACAGCATGACATGCAGAAACCTGATGACAGCATGACATGCAGAAACCCGGGTCGTACTATTTAAAATAAAGTGAGGAATATAACAAAGTATTTTTATTTTATGAAGAAGAAGGAAGTTCTGCAAGCCAAGAAAACGTCCCCAACAAGAAATGAATACCGACTGCAATAGTAATGATTGCAGACAAGACCTTAGTTTCTACCCAGAGCTACTTTGGATGGGGATCGCTGCATCCTCTTCGGCACAAATTCAGTGACCTTGACAGGGACGCAAGTTGTAAAATAAGGGAGAGCCAGGGGAATAAAGGAAACGGTTGAGTGGGAGAAGGAAACCGCCTAGGGAGCGATAAGGAACAAGAAGAGACACTTTCATTGTCTCCCCAAGAGTCTAGCGCAAAACAACACCTGGGGACTCAGCCAGGGTCAGGGAAATGGGGAATTTATACGGCAAAGCAATTTAAATAAAGTGACGTCTACCTGACCGCATTAAATACACGAACAGCAATGGTTTTCTGCAACCTGCGCGCAAAAACAATTCATCGACCATTGTAAATACTATTTTACCCAAAACCCATACCTTAAAAAAAAAAAACTCTTAATCCACTTTGCTGTCCATTTTTTCCCATTGTTAAAAAATAAAATGCCCATAAAAATGATTAGAACAATGAACTGATCATCGGCCATATTTCCATCCGCAAAAAATGCAATAAAATTTCGTAGAAAGATGGCACATTTAAAGACATTCATTTTGGGCACTGTTACCGAACAAGATAAAAATTATTAGAGGATAGTGCCACCACAAAGGGAATAAATATAATCTTCAAGTTCTTAAATAACATTAAAAACTGAACAGAATTCAGATATCTCAACCCAACCTCTTTCTAGTAAATTAAAATTGTAAGGATAAATGCAAAATGTCTCAAAAAATGCACCTTGCACGGGGCTATTTAGATAATGAAAACTCACATGAAATAAAATAATTTCAAAAAATTTACGAATACATTTTAACATTGGAGCTAATTTTGTTCATGTCATCATACATACTAATTTTCAATTGCATCCGATTTCTGATGCTTATCTAGAGTATTTCTCATTCAAACATCATCACTGACGTAACTGACTACGTGAGGTAAAAAAAAGTACAAGTAAATATAAAAAGGTAGAAAAAAGGGAATGATAAAAGATCCTTAGCAATGTTTTTTTCTTATCATTTGGTTTCGACTTTAAATTCTATTCCTACTCCGACCGTTCATCTGTTAAGACCCTAAATGGGGTCCCAAGTCACAGAGAGAGAGGAATGAGCGACTGTTTCCTAGGCGACCATAACCCGTTCACGCATGTCCAAAAAAAAGAGCCATCACACCGTTACGACAACTGTTGATCCACCGCAAAAGCAAGAAAGCAACACGGGAAAATGAAAAAAGGAAGAAAAAAACCCCAGGAACAGCGAACCGAAATAACCGCCACTAACATCGCCCTTAAAACTGGCGATAAAAGTATTTCCTACATCACACAGGCGACGCTATCGCGGTCCTCAACCGCCATCACCAGACCCTTTCATAATATAAGTTGGAATAGAAATGAGGCATCCTTGAGGAGGTGTTATACGCTGGGGAAAAAGGAGGCAAGAACGCTCCCAAAACGCTATCTCCTGCTTTAGCTGGCTCTCCTCCTACGCGTCTCACACAGTGTGACATCTATTAAGGATCCGACGGACGCTAACGCGCACATTCCCAGCAACCTACTCGCGAATTTTTTCCCATAGCCACTTCCTTCTCTTCATTATATCAGTTGTAAAAGTAGTGATTTCGTTTCTAAAATCGTCGACCACTACAGCCAGCATGAAAAATAGGTATTGGATAGAGCATGGTAAAAAAAATTTATATGCCTGGATGAGTTGCACTTTCGTCGCAACTAATACAGGCATTCAGGAAAAGAAACGTCGCAACTCATACAGGAAAAGAAAATTTTCGATTATTTCTCATTGAAACACGCTGAAATTTTTGGCGTGCCCAGAAGATGGAGTGCTCTATTGCCTCCGAAACGTCGACCAGGAATGTGAACAGTGACAACTCGACGCGGCTTCACCCCGAAGACCGAGATAGTGCAGTAATTAAGTTTTAATTAATTTAAATTAATTTTTTATTTTTATCCAAAATCGCCAGCTAAATATTACGACACTAAAAGAGCCAAGGAAATGCCAATCCGGTGATATTTTGCACGAAGAGTTAGTCAGTCAGACAGTGTTTTGCAGTTTCATAAAAAATTTTTAAAGATTCAAGCACGCCCCCCATGGTATCCTACACCTCATTCAACTTAGTGTACTTCTCATGCATTCCAACCGCGCCCGTCACCACACCCACTTAACTCTACTCCTTCCTTTAACCCTCCACACCAGCCCAACATATCCATCCTTACGCCGCGGCTTCAGCCATACCCTTACCTCCGAACACTTTCTGAATACATATGCACTTACTTAGCTGTCACGACCACCCAAACCCACCGCTATGCAAAAGGAGAGTCGAGCGGAATAGCAAGGAGAACGAGATATATACGGAGAAGAGGGTCTGAAGCAAGTATGGGAGTGTAAGGAACGTTCACGCCGGCGATACTTGCCTCTACTCTCACGTAGTGTTGCTTGTCGCGTTATTTCTCTCTCATAACATCATCAGCAGGAGGCTGGGAGCGATGGAAAAAATGGGCATTAAGAGGGTGAATAACTCCCTCTCTACCGATATGACATGCGTGCCATTTTGCATGCTTAATTATTACGATATCTCCTTGAAATTTTCAGAAAAATATAGAAGGCCATTTTCGACGAGTGACTTTCCCTCAATTATGACATAAATTTCACCTCGCGAGGGACACACTCGAGGCGTATTCCGCAAATTTTGATCTAACTTATCACGATGATAATTTTAGCTAATAAAAACACAAGTATGAGATTTCCCTAGCTAGGATGCCTGGCGAGTGAAAATATATGCTTCCTGAGTTTCGCACCCTCCCGAGGAACGGTTCATTCCCATCGCGTCATCGTTGCTGTCTCAAGCCATGAGAGGCTCACTGAACGATTCAATTGAAGACCTAACAACTTTAAGACTGTGGTTATTTTAATTCGTAACTACAGAATAACCGTCCGATGGAAGGGATTTTGGAGAAGAGAGATGAATATTAAAATAGTTTATTTGATTATTCTGATTCTTTTATTCGGTTCAGTTATAATTGATGGGAAAATTTAGAGTTCCCGTACAGCAGCGATGAATAAAATCTACAGCTTTCTTAGGCTAGTGGTAGGGACTTGAAATCGATGAATGAAACTGATACGGAGGAAACGCTTTGTGCGCGTTTAGTTTCACAGAAGAGCAAGCACTTGCCATTCGAGGGATCCAGTTTCCACGCAAAGACTTAGCGGGAAGGTAAAACATTTTTAAATTCCTCACACTCGATCAATGGCTCTGGAGCCTTGAATTTATTAGTCCTCAAAGTTTCAATTTGCCATTTCGTAGTATTTATCGGCTTTCTTTGGCGTTTATGCATAATCACAATAAAAGAGCATTCTACGTCATCGAAACGACGCGACGGTGTTGCTCATCGAAAAAAAACATTGTTTTACAACACTTACGAACATATATTTTCGTGGATTTGACATTTTTTTCTAAGTGACAGCAGTACCACAAAAATTGTCGCTCTAGTACCCTTTCTAAAAACCTGCAGTATTTCTAACGCAGTATCACACACCCATCGCAGAACTCCTAATACACCAAAGCAACTTTCTTACAGACGGCAAAATGAGGCAACTGATCCCTAAGCTCTGTACCCATTTGCAAGGCAAGTGGGAATATCGTCATATATCCTTTCAGAGGAAATATTGCGAGATAGTCGTCTCACGTCACTGACAGGACGCTTAATATCGTTTCAGCTAAACGTGAGCTCAGAGCGGTGTGAGTTCCTAAATTTTCAGAATGGAAGTGAACGTTTCCGTGGGACGCGGCTGTCGAGGAGTTGGGAAAATAATTTAACATTTAAGTGTCTGCACGATACGAATAGAATGATCATGCCAAAGAGTCAACGCAAAAATAAGCACTTGCCGAATGTTTACCGATAAATATCGCAAACCTTTCGAGTAACCCTATTATGCATGCAAGGAAAATTGGAAAGAATTTCATCGGAGGGATACCTCATGGCTTGATGGTTCACCCCGTCCAAGTTGTAATGTTACCAAGAGTACGATAAAATATCTCCAAAATTAAAAATTGCACCCAGAAAGAAATACTAATTAAGTTGGAGCTTGGTGCGATGGAGGTAGCGGACGAGGATCGCTATTTTTTGTGGTATCCCGGTCAGCCATTATCTCATTATCTCACACATAGGTATCACTCTTTATTTATGCAATGGTCTTCCGTACTTTTTGGAAATTTAACTGCGTATTGTATTAACTGTGAAAGTGCAGCTATGTCATAACTGTAACGTACGTTGAACCAAAAGTCCGAAGGACTAGGTTTGCAATAAATACTATTCTATTCCAAAATATCACTGCCAATACCCCCAAAAAAGATTACTCCTCTCCCGAAACTTTGTATCCTTGTTTATCTAGCTAACTAATTGTAGCAGGTACCACTTCCCGACCATTTATACCTACTCATATTTTTAGCTTTCTATTATTTCAATTTTGCTTCTAAACCCAATCCTACTTTAAAAGCCTCACCTCAACATTCTATGGTTCCCTGTGCGCCATCAATATCCTTCATGGTTTCGCATTAAGTACCGAAAAGGAGATTACCCATATCCTGCGACTTGAATTGAAATTTAAACCCATACATGAATACAAAATCCACACAGTGGTCGAAGAAAATGCAAGTATTCATTGCAGTGAAGTTTTCTCGGGTTTCACACCGGGTCAGGTCCTCCATTTCTCCTTCCAACGTTTCGATGAACAACTCGCCCATCGTCGCCCAAGCAAGGGCGATGAGAAAACACTGCCTTCCTTCATCCTCTTAAAAACTCACCTGCAAAAGTTTATTTGCTTTAATAATTTTATTTAAATTCTTTTGGATATACAAAATTTCGCTTTTTCTTCCCGCGTATTCATGCCACCATTTCAGTTGGATTAGAGCCCAAATCTCGGATGCCAATCGATTCCCAACCTACTTACTTAATAGGTCAAAGTTGTGGAGCCACCATAGAAACGCACAGACCCTCATACTTTAAAACTTCGAGACAGAAATTATAGCTCATAAGTAAGTTCCCTCCACTATATAGTCGGGAAATGGGTGAAGTTACGACTACATCACAATCGACGGCCTTTCCCGTCAGGAGCACAAAATTGATGACAATCCTACGCCGGGCTACGGACTGAAGCCTTACCACATTGCCAAAAGCCACTGCACATTACTCACCCTCATTCCCCAGGTGAAATACATAGTATTTTCTTTCATACCGCTCCAGAAGAGACACAGCCCCTCGCGATAGTTGCAAAATTTAATCTGAAACACTATTTCTACCCTTAAGGTGTTTCTAGGGAGGACAAAGTAAAATTCTCCAAAACATATTTCTATGTGTATACAGCATACTAGCACACAAAATTCCATGGATTTAACTCTGCATCTAGTGGTGACATCAATACCGTTTTAGATATGCTAATCCAATCGAGAAAAAGTTGGTGATTGATTTTGATTAATACCTTCGAACATATAATTAAAAAATATGATAATTCCACAACATTCATAACACGATGAGTATTCTAACCTAGTTCGTACCCTGAGGATTAAGTTTTATTGAATCTTCCTTAGCTAATCAGAGCCTGATACAACTGATACAATCCTTGTCGATGCACACTTTTGAGCTAAAACATTGAGCATTTTGAAGGTGACTAGGAGGCATAACGGTAGACATTATAGCATAAACATTTACTTTGAATGGAAATTCTACGTAGATTTCCACATATTAGGTACAATTGCCACCAGAGAATATGAAACCTGTAGAGAAAGCGCATATGTAAAGATACGGAGGATATTTCTTCGTGGGTGGATATATGGAGGGAGACACGCATTGGGCGTACTATAGGATTGAGTTCGCTTTTAGACCAAGCACCCACAAAGACGACATTATTCAGGGCAGCCTTGCTTCATGTAGTGCATCAAGAATCCGGGTTTATCCACATTCCACACGCAGAAGAGGAAAATGAAACGATAATGCAAGCCATATTTTCCTGTGAACTCAACAGAGCACAGAATGGGACCAACTTCATGGGATAGACGCGCTGTTGACAAATGGAATATCACGGAGCGCGGAGCGTGGATAGATATTTTTCCAAGGTGTTTCATCAGATTTATTTTTTTTCTTTACGAAAGGAGAGAAAACAGCACCCGAGATACATATGACTGGTTGGTTAGTTCCTTTACATCCCTACGTACATATGGATACATTAGACAGGCGCAGATGTTCCAACGCGCGCGAGTTTCAAGTTGATGCTAAACGTCCTATTCATCAACGCGTGTCACTGTGCTCTCTCTTCTCCCTCCTCTTATTCGACGGATTTTCAGGCGCGCATACACTCGTATACGAGAAAGGGCATCATCGATTCTTTAACGTAGCCACCGACGCGACGCGGTAGCGGCAGCGTTACGGGGGCACGATAAGTAGTCTCTCCGTGCTGCTCTGCGAAAAATAATACGCCCCGAAAGAGGTCACGCGCGGGGGTTAATAAAGATTTTTACAGCTCTTTTCGCGGTTACTCGCATATTTCACTCGCTCCGAAGGATTCGGATTGTCAGAGAGCCAAGGGCTTGAGGAGTAATAATAATTTACTAACCACGTGGCGAGTTAAAAATACGCTGCAGTTTACGAACGAGATACTTAAGCGAAAATAGTTTTTTTTTCTATCCCATTAGAATGGTTAACGAATTAATGCACCAGCAGCAAACTATTTCGTTAAAATAACTAAAGGTTGCATGATGAAATAACATCATAAATACGTTTAAAACTTTATTTCAACAGAGAAGAAAACAAGATTAAATCGCGTAAAACTTAAGGTTTTTTTAAATAATAATATCATTTAAATGATCAACCACTAAAATGATGAATTCTGCATCGCCGAGTATGATAAATACTCGACAACTTCATTTTCAACTAGATACTTATCGAATAGATAACGAATCTAAAAATTAGGTATAATACACCGATTGAATTTAAGTAATTGACACGGAATCGTACTTCGAACGACAGTAAAAAACTGTGTGGATAAAAAATACGTATTTACCAGAGAGGTGAAAGATTACCATCACCATTCCATTACATCACAATTACGACCATATAATTCCACATCCTTGATAACGTGTTATTGCACGGTAAAAATATGACAGGAAAGCATGGTAAATTTACCTGAGTAACGAATGTATCAATCAGTCATCTGAAGTCGCTACATTGCAATAGTTTACACGTATTATGACCGACAGTATTGCGTACCGGGATTGAGGGTGAAAAACACTTGACTCATTTCGCGGAATTTCAGAATTTTAAAGGAAGTGTCACCACACCAGCCAACACTGTCGAATATATGAACATGCAGACAAGTAGATAGACGGAAGAATCAACTCCGATAATAACTAGCGTGAAAACTGGGAAAGATTTATCAAAAAATCGTGACGCTTCAAACGGACGCCTAGGGACAAATTTCACACGACGAAACTTTTTGTTCGTCTGGGATTAACTCATCACGAAAATATTTTCACCACGATCGTGAGCCAAAGATTCATCCACCACTCCATTCCATCATCGACGACGAACGGATAAAATATGAAAAAAAAGTCTTTGACATCACTTCGAACGGTTTTACTTGCGCCACGGCCTGGGGCAGAGAAGCATATTTTCAAGCAATTGCTCCCACGAGACCAAACGTAGGACGCGATGCTCGAACACGACGATGAAGAGCAACGATGAGATACATGCATACTACCTACACGCGACGCAATTACCCGAGTGCGTCGTGCACGCTTATCTGATCGTAAAAACGTGCAGACAAAGAGATCGCGCGGGCAATAACACAATAGATGATTCCTTGGGAATACATCGGCGAGATTCCCTAGTGCAAGAGTGTGTGTAATGAATTTTTAACTACGAAACTCAAAAACTCGCAGAATCCAGTGGATTTAAAAAAGCATACTGGGGACAGTGATCTCACAGGAGGCAATTTGGTCAATCTGAGGTAGGCGTACTCGCACTTCACGTCACATTACGATTTTTTTGCGACAACATGCACATTTACTGCATAGACAATTATAAAGGCTGTTTTACAAAAGGCACTTAAGTGTACACTTCCAATAAATTCACTACCATGGGTATATTCCTTAGTGGCCAAGATAAGTCTTTTGGTATACGAAATTTAATTGGCAAATAGGAAGAGAATCAAAAAATATAAAAATTATTAAGAGAAACATAAAGAAAACACAAAACACGCTCTTGCTCACTCACTCGCCAAGCAGATTTGCTCCGCAGAAAAAATTTCCGCCTAAATATTAATCACGCTCACACCCTGGTTTGCGAGGCTTTCTCCAACCTTAAACCAACAAAAAAGTATTTAAAAAGAGATGATTTTTATTCTCTTTTATTTATTTATGATAATAATACTTCATTGTTGACAGATTGTTACATCCTATTTGAAAATTGTTCATAAACAGTTTACAGCTCAGAAATCAGTTTAATGTGTAAGTATAGGAATATATTGAAATCATTAACAAATAGAAGTATACCACAAAGATAATAAAGAATACCTTCTACACGGGAATAATACTCCTAGCGTTTTATTTTTAGATCTTGTCTCATCTTTGGAAAAAAATTACTATATTTTTTACAGTTTTATGTTTAAGTATAGAAATAAATTAGAAATCATTAACAAATGAAAATATACAACAAAGGATAATGTACAACACAAAGCGGAACATGAATAAATGAATGTACAGCGTTGAAAAGGTCAATTAACTAGAGCTAGTTAGGAATAAGTATACTGTTTTCTGAATTTTTTATTAATTAATTGATTTATGTGGTATTTTATTTTAATATTATACCAGCTAAGAAAGCCTTCGGGGCTCGCATGGGTTGCCGGATCAGGCTCGCCTCTTAGAAAGATATGGAAGCAGGATATTAACAAGTTCACTCACTTCATGCGTCGTGCCAAAAATGGCGAAGAGCGCAGTGCAAGAAACAAGCCAACAAACACTGTATATTCGTAAGAAACATTTAAATAATATAAATTACGATCTTGTGGCAACGAAGGAAAAAGCGAACGCCCTCAAAGTATGTTAATCCCTAAAATATCACTTGAACAACGGAATATACGGAAGATCACAAAACAATCCGACTCCCAATATTAAAAACATTAGTTAAGTCGAAGGGATTATTACCATCTACGGTCCAAAACCAATTACGAAAAATAATTTATGACCCTACAGATAAGGTTAAAGGGGGAGAGAGACTCTGAGAAAGAAAAAGAGAACCCGAAGTTGCATAAATAATCTCATCCCTTCTTCTAAGTGCTTCCCTCGACATTCTTTAATCCTTTTCCTCTTGTGCCCACGGGATCTTAAGGAAAAAGGGGGAATGTGGAGGGCGGAAAAAGGAAAGAACATACGGACACGAAGGGAGAGTGAGACAGACGGAAAGGGGAAAGGGAAACACATGAGTTTGGGTCCCTTTGGAACTCAATTCTTCCTCCCGGCAAATATTGTTTCCTTCCCATTTTCCTTGGGACCCGGGACTTGAGCCAAAAGAAACCCTTTCCTTCCAATTTACCCTTTTTTTATCCATCTCACCCAATCCACGACGATTCCCTTAAAACCCATAACCGCGCCACGCCTCCCACACCCTTTTTCCCTTCCAATCTCACCGCTTCCCTCCTAAAACACCCCCAACCACTTATATCACGACCCTCCTTCCACTTTTTCCTTTCATACATCCCTCCTTTACCCTTACTCTTTCCCGTATCAAGTATCCCTCTCTCCAACTCCTCACAATCTATTTCTCACGCCGCCTTCTCACTGCTAGATACACGGCAAACCTCGGCTCAATCCTTTGTTTAAAAATTCTATTCTATACTTTGTGGGTTTTCTCAGGATTCCCACCCGGTTAAAAAAGCTCGACTTTTCTGACGTTTCGAGCTCCAACTCGGCATGGATGCCCTGAGAATGACGTGTGAACCCCGAGTCGGAGCTCGAAACGTCGGCAAAAATGGAGTTTTTAACCCGGTAGGAATCCCAAGAAAACTTTACCCTCATAATTCGTCGGGAAAGCGTCGAATCTTATTTCTATTTTGCATTACCTCAATATTCATTGCCGTAACAACAGCTCCTCCAAACTATGAATTCCTTCACTGTTTACCTCATAGAACTCATATCAATCAATAATCTAATTATTTTCAAACTTTGATTCAATGAACCATATTAATTCCTCCAAAACTGCATGGTATTAGATACACCTATGAAATTCTACTATCTCAAAGTTTTGGTAAGTCTCAACAAGAAAATGCTTAGAAAATTCAGAATGAAGCAATCATAGATTACAATAACAACAATGCAAATTAACTATTTCTTTGTCATCGCCGGTATTTTGCGAAAAAAAAATAGAAATATTCCACGAAGGAAAAATTATAGCCTGGGTGGGTACCCGAATTTGTAACACCGAATAAGCTCTTTTTCCTGAGAGTATTGAAACGTAGTTTTGAGGATAAAGGAGTAACCTTCATCAGGAATCCACTATAAACCATAATTAATACGCGATGAGAGAGTGATGATTAAAAGAAAATCGGCCGTGATATTAAAACTTCACTGCCTAGGATGAAAATTACGTCATGAAATACGGCTGTATGAAAACGCCCAGAACACCAATGTGGCATTTAATATACAATCCTTATGAATGCATTTGGATTAAAAAGACGTCATTAATTTCATTTGTGAAATCGAACAATAAAAGGAAGGGTAGTTAGCACCGAGAATACACCAATCCGTTATTAGAATTAGCATGCGTCTGCACGCCTACTGTCTTTTAACTGCCACCTCTCTACTTTCTCCCTCTAGCCCACCTACTATTAATCGAACCAACTCTATTCCTTTTCATTCTTGCCTCCTTCCCTTCTCTCTCCATCTCTCCCTTCACTCCATTCCACCATTCTGGGCTGTGAGACAGCCGCAGCACATCCTGAAACCACCAGGGGTCGGGGACGACGGAATGCGACATTTCCCTTTCCCACGTTTGGCCGATATTTTTCTCCCGACCCCTGCGGCCACCTCCACAGCCGCCGGGAGATCGTTTCCGAAATTCCCGGCAGGAGGAGGTGGGGAGGAGACAGGAGAGGATGGAGTCAGAACGGAGGGATAGGAGAAAAGCATAGGCGCCCATTGCCCATTTCCCCACCACTCCGCTTCGCAGTACGCCGGCAAAAGGATCTTCTTTCTCCGTTTTTTGGGGATACGAAATGAGTAGGAGGAGATTCGTGTCGTGGGAGAACATCTTGACTCAGTACTTCGAGAAACAGAGTATAGGCATGAGCACCGAGATTAGATTTGAGTCTACTCTTCGTGGTCAAGGTAAAAATCATTTTCACGAAAATAGCAAAATATTCTCTTCCATTTGTACTACAGCGACTGAGAATAACAAAAAGGCCAATCCTATTCCATATTTTATGGAGAAAATATTGAAATATAGAGAAATTTTCCTATGTGCTCTCATGCTGCGTGCAGAAGTAAACTAATAACAAAAAATAGTTTAGTTTTTAATTTACTAGTTTTTTTACGAAAAACTGATAAAGGCGGCGACGCAGCATAATAACCATTACAATAATTAAATGTAGGCACGCAAAAACATTGATCATAAGAGTAATTAACGAATAAATAATAGTAGAGATTCGTGTCGTAAGGGAACATCTTGTCTGAACGCTTGCAGAAACGTAGCGTAGGTCATATTCACGAAAATGGCAAAATATGCTCTCCCATTTGTACTGCATCAACTGACGATAAAAAAACCGTCAAGTCTATTACATATTTCATGGAAATCAATTGAACTTTTCATAAATTTTTTACGAGCTCTCATGCTGAGCCCAGAAGTAAAATAACAACTTAAAAATACCAACTTAAAACCTTTTTTTTTACAAAAAACTATGAAGGCGTAAGGGCCATGACAAAAATTACATACAGGCACGCCTGCACATTAAGAAAAGAGTTACTAGCGAATGAATGACGAACGATAAAAAACGAAGTGCATTAATTAAATGAATATGGCGCCTCAGTTGGCTAGTGGAACTTGAAAAATATCAAATTAAATATACGTTCACTGAATTGATCCTAAAAATTCTTAGAATTTTCATCCTTACAATTCATGAGAATAAAATGCGTTTCAAAACAGAGCTTCTCATACCACGAATGTGCGATGCACGTCGAACGTACTGCAGCACCAGAATTTTATATAAATGAGACAGACTAGAAAAGATGAATAATCATACATGCATAAGTAATATGAATAATAATTTCAACATACTAAAATCAAATACTATACTACACATTATTGATTAATTTTTTCATATTATCAAACGCAAAATGACTTTCCCTCAACGAGTTCCATTGAAGTTATTTGACATTAAACTGGCCTATGATTAAGACACGTCACATTAGGGATTACCAAGATGAGACCACTAAGTAAATCAAAACATGCGTTGGAATTAAAAGAATCATCATTCCAAAGAAGGTCATAGCATGATTTTATGCATCACGACGCCTTCCATTTACGACAACGCAAGGAGTAATATAGTTTTCACTTAATATCCACTACCCCCGCGCATTCTAATGTAGACAATAAAAACAATGGGTTCACAGAGCAAGAATCCAAAATAAGTCTACAAATAATTGGACTCTGGAGAAGAGAAAAACTTGAAAATTACTGAAAAGTAATCGCAAGATGGAATTAACTAACACAGGTTAAACGTGTCGTCTTGAGAGCTACGATCCAGATGGGTCTCCAGGGAAAAGTCCTATCCACCGCCACGCTGTTTTCCCATTCACCACAAAACGTGCAAGGGAAAACTAATTAGGAAATCATGTGCTGCCCCCAAGGGTGCGATAGCGGTTGCAATGTCTCGTCGAAGAAATTAAGTCGGTCTAACTAATAGGAGGTCCCTAGGGGTGTGGGCACACCTGCAGGTTCCTATGATAAGAGATAAACGCAATTAAAACATTTGCCGACGGAAGAGTAATACCTACACAAATGGGAGTTTTAATTTTATCGAATGCGAGTATTAGGATTTGTTTACCATATAAATGGAATGGGTGTTCTCGCTGATGTTTCATTGCATGATTGAAAAAATCTGATTCGTAACAATTGACAGTGCATATTAATTAAATATCTAAAATTTCTATTAGCTTGCTCAAAAAATAATATGTATAAGGTATAAATTCGATAAAAATGTCTAATTCTCAGGGATTACTATACTTCTGGCTTGTTTTGCGACCGTTCATTCAAAAAAGAACGACGAACTTGTATCGACATGACCCCCCAAAACTTAGTGGAACTGTGAGTGGTTCCAAATAATAAATCAGAACAATAAATTAATTCCGTATACCATAACTGAAGATCGTTTTTATCGGATGAAGACTTATCAACTGCATCGCGAGCCAGCTAATAAAGGCAGTAACGTCGACAAAATTATAATTAGATCAATATAAGAATATTCATTCCAGGTAATTCCAGGTATTCATTATGGTATGAGCTGACGGAAAGGCTCATGTGCGTCCTAAAAATGTTTTTTTTTTCATTGGGCTAGTTTTCCTTAAAAAAATGAATTTTCCCGATTCCCCAACTCCGCAGCCCCCCGCGCGTTCAAACACAATTTTCATCTTTATATAAGCCTCCGGCTTTATTTGCGGGTCATAATTTCATATCCCTGACATTTCCATGACTTTAAGTCCCGAATTGTATTTCCCTGATATTTCCATGATCTCTCCCGACCGATAGACCCTGGATAAACGTCGGATAACGTTCTATGAGTTTGATCGGATTAATTAAACACCAGAGGGTAAAGTTACATGAATAAGGGAACAACCTGCTTCCTAAAATAGAAACGAATCGACCAACACTCATTGAAGATGGATAAACATCAAAGCTCCCACAATATTTCTGGGAACTTTTAACGTATCGGCAAAATGAGAACCTTGTGGTGATGGCAGTCGTATAGGATGCGGGATCGTCGTTTTTATGCCCTTTATAGTGCTACGGCACGAGGAGAGAGAGAGATGGAGATGGGAATACTGAGTAGGACGCTCTTACCTTTCTCCTCCTCGTCGTGTGACCGCAGCTCATGGTAGTCTTTGATCACGTTCTGCAACTCGCCAAGGACGGAGCGGGCCACGGACGTAGCCAATGCTGGGGGACAGCTCCTGCGGGGAGAACAGAGAAAGAGAAAAATAAAGCGAGAGCCAAAGGAAATAATATGAACAGAGACAAAAATGAGAAGCGGGTCGGATAGGATAGCTCCACATCAAGAGGGCTGAGATCGGTGACGGAGGATGCGCCGACGGATCAACAAAAGCTGAAGCCAAAATTAGAAACCCAAAATTGAATGCGAAAAATGAAAAATAGTCACATTATAATGTTTATTAGTAACTAAAACTCTCTTTTTCCGCGAGATTTATATTTAATGAGATAAAATATTGTATAAAAACTTTAACAAAACTTCAAAAAAGTTAATATAATGAATATTACTCGCAAATTTCCGCAAAAAGATTTCTCACTCGACCGGTATCAAATATTTCGTAAAAAAAACTGTGAGAAAACTCGAACAATTCCAGTCATTTATATTCATTTGTTCAGTAATATTTCCACGCCATTCAGCCTGAAAACACTCTTAAGATATGAAAACAACGGCAATCACCATAATCACATAATCATCATTCGTCCTTGACAATAGGGGCGATGATCACGTGATTTATTATTTTTCCATATCATCCCTGACCCTAAGGTAAGTCCGGGTGAGATGCCCCACCGGGAGAGATGCCCCGATCGTGGTAGTTTAAAAAGAAACCATCAGATTGCTCCGCTGGTGGTGTCCGTCAATTAATTTGACAACTAATATCAAGCCTCAAAAGTTTCGCAGTGATTCGTTTTTTTTACGTTACTTTAGGACATCATTTCAAGTGAGACTCCGAATTTTCCGCTCTGTTATAAGGTAGAGCATAATGGTTCTGGTCGGCATCAGTTAAAATGTTTGAATAATTTGAATTAACGGGTGAAAACTTGTAGCAGCATGTTTATCAAATGCCCAAAAGCAGTGAAAAGTCATCTTAGACCATGTGTTGGCCCGCTGGATGTAAGGGCAACTCTCCCGTACTGAAAGGAGAGATGCCCCACCTCTCCTCGGGATAGATGCCCCAGTGCTAACTTAAGGTATAGATGCCCTACCTGTATTGTTTTCAATTAATTATAACCAATACGATAGAAGCAGTGGCTGATTTATCGGGGGGATATATGGGGGGGGGGGGATAAATTGGATACCCAAGGGGGTAACCCCCCCCCTTGGGTATCCAATTTACACTAGATAGAATGGTAATTTTTTCCGACCCCGACTAGTGCTGGAAATATTAACCCCACTTAGCCCCCCCTTGTCCTTATCCTTATCCTGGATTCGCCACTGGATATAAGTCGTATTAGTAAGTACGTCAATAGAAGAGTGCTAAAGTGAAAAGTGCCTCCTAATTTTTTAATTGCTTTGATACAGTCTAATTTGTGGAGATGGGTATGGAGACGATCTCCACGATTATTGAATCAGTTTATTAGAGCTTTTTATGCCTTGCCCCTTACAATCTTAATCCATGACTTATTGCCTAAAGCATAATCAAAATCAGCAAGGCCACCTAGGCTACAAAATAAATAATGATGTAACCATTCGTAATAGATTCATCATCATCTTCTAAACTTCACTTGTTGCAGCAGGTACTCCTCTATTCTCAGCACTGCCTCCTTGACCAGCGTAATATTTACATCCCATCTCCATTAGTGATTGACTAAGTCGTTCGTTTAGGTGATGTCGATCGTCGCTCACTATTCACTTGAGTGATTCAATCGATTGTTTTTTTATCTTTTTCTCTTTCGAAAATGCCGAATAGCAATTTAAGGAACCTCTTACGAGGCTGAAAGCAGGTGATAGCGGAATAAGTGAGGCTGCGAGGTACTTCTAGTCCCCTCTCGGACTCTTCGCCGAAGCAGGAAGAGGGTAATGCAAGCAAAAATTTCTTTAGGTCCATTTGGCATGGAGCAGGAAAAGCGACTTGTCAGTTATAATCAAAGCCTGAAAAATCGGAGTTTGCACCTGATCGAGAGACTAGTATATCAATAGCCTATCAGTTTGCTGAAAAGCTTGTCCTTTAATGCAGAACTGAAGATGTCGGGTTATGACTGGCTTAATTCATTTTTCAGAAAAAAAATAGTGCTAGGGAGTCTTAAGGGTTGTCAGCTGGTAGAGGTGAAGGTAAAAATAAATAAAGCGTTAGTCAGTTTTCTAAAATACTCTCAGAATTATTACAGGAGAATGATTTCTTTACCAGGCCAGCCAAAGTCTACTACATGGACGAGTGTGGTTGTCGGCTAAATA
This sequence comes from Ischnura elegans, assembly GCF_921293095.1. Lineage (NCBI taxonomy): Eukaryota > Metazoa > Arthropoda > Insecta > Odonata > Coenagrionidae > Ischnura > Ischnura elegans. The sequence continues at coordinate 82,950,110 of NC_060250.1, forward strand.
ACGTCCTAGGGAAGATTTTATCCACAAAAGGTGCTAAAGATGTTCAGATTCTGACATCTACGGAGAGAGGAAAAAACAACACCGTGATAGCGTGCTGCAACGCTGAAGTGCAATTTCTTCCTCCGGCATTAATTTTCAAAGGCCGGAAAAGGAATTTTCAGACTCTAAATGGACTACCACCAAGTTCTGGTTTCAGGGAGATAGACATATTTACTATGGACCCATCAACAATACCTTAACAGTTCTTCAACATAAGTTATGGAAAAATAGCGATAGAAACCCAAAGCTCTAAGCAACTGTCCGGAGTACAGGACCCTAGTTCAATGCCTGGGACATCCATAGAAGCCTTTAAGTAACTTTAAGCAAGTCGTCAAAAGATCATCTGAATTCAAAAATGGCACCTACAAAATCGTTGAATCAAATATAACCATTCCCACCTTCGAAATAAATTTGAGAAAATTGATACATACAGCGAAAGTAATGACGTTCGGCGAACACGTAAAATAGCAAAGATAAGTGCGAAGAGTAAAAAATAAAACGTTTCAAAAATAGTAAATTTGGAAAAGAATAAGGAAAAACTGATCATTGATGATGACCAGAACAGATTTTTGGAATGTGAGGATAACTATTTTACCACAAAATTAACAGTAGACTTGATCAAATGTTCAATTGCGATCACTGACTGCACGAATCATGCATAATTTACGGAAATCTCTGCGAATAAACGTGGAACCAAACTGATCGAAGAAAAAAAGACGAGCAACGTTTAAACAATTGTAAATTAGGTAAGAAGCTCCTGTAAAATATTATTTCTATTGTTGCCATTCATTAGTACATATACGAGTTTCAGTGCAATATTTAAAGAATATTTTCACAGGAATCATGCAATTCTGGACAATACTTTTACAAACGTTGATTCAAAATTATTTAAATGTTATATTAATACCATAAGTTTACGTTAATTTCAATGTGTAATTATAAAACAGGTTTAATTCAGATTGCATACAGCTTGAGCTTCATGGGGCATCTCTCCCGAGGAGGTGGGGCGTCTCACCCGGACATTTGGGAGAGATGGCCAAATGCATATTTATGGAAAAGTTTAAATGTTTTGGGGTTAATATTTTTTAATCAAAATTTGTTTGTATATTGTTAATAAACAATAAATGTTGTATTATATCGTGAAATCCTACATTCTTACTATTACCTCAGTCATAGATATGAAGACATTTCCTTAGGTGGGGCATCTCTACCGGACTTACCTTATGCGTAGAAACCGAAATTCGTTTCTGTTAACACTAACTAAGAGGGTCATATTGGGATGCTCACAATCACAATCACTCAGACAGAACGGAAGCACGTATCCTACTCCCGAGGAAAAGGTGAGAGGCCAGTGGGTACGCATACATACTTATTTCGCGATCGATCCAATAGCTATATGCATGCTATCTTATATTTCTTCTCTTAATATTTTATTTTAATTTCTCTTATTGTACTTAAAAATACATAACCACATACAGCAGCGTTGCCATTTTATAGTGGCCGGAGAGTATTATATTGAGATAAAAGGGAATGGGAGGAAGCGAAAGGGAATGAAAGTGTAACACCCATTCCATCGACGGGAAAGAGGAGTTGCTGAAATGTTAAATAAAAATTTTTCTGAGAATACGATCGGCGGGAAGGGAGTACTCAAAGAGCGCACACGATATGTCCCCAACCTTTTCAACATAATGGATGCGCGGTGGTGGAACACGTAGATGCTGAGCGTATTAAATTTCCTCCCTTTCTAAGCAATATCAACCAAGAGTAGACATCCCTCCCGAATAAATTGAGTACGCATCACTACCGATAGACCGATCTTTTTTGTCAAGTATCACCTATTTCAAACTTTCTCTTAAAATCTTGAAATTTTTCCAATTTCAAGATATTTATTCATCAGCTCACTCATCAGCTTTTTAACACCTCCAGTAAGAACATTTTCTCGGTTTAATTTCAACCATAAAAATACATAGGGTAATCACTGCTCACTGCTTTTCTTTCAAAGCACCGAGAAAAAACAATAGTGATTTCTCTTCGGTATGCGAGTAAAATGATTTAAAAAAATAATTCAGCGGGAAATAATTCACGGGTTTTTCAGTTATCTCAGAGAGTCACGAAGATATAATTTTAAGCCACCGAGCGACAGTTTTTATGTTCGCGGAAAACTGGGAAAAAAAATTATAGTAAACGATTCCAGTACCTGTTTTCAATGTCCACATTCAACACGTAAATAAATAAAGGCACTTCATTATAGGATTTCATGAATGCCAAAATAAATAAGCGTAAAGAGATTTATAGTGGAGAGGCCATATAGGGGAATCCGTTATGAAACATGTACTTCCCTTTAACAATGAAATACGGAAGTAAGGGCGGCACGCGATTCGTTTTTCTTTTGTCGTTTTATCGTCAGGGTCCGCACGCAATCTATCTTCGTGCTACCTCTGAGCCACACTCGCATGACTTAGCGGACAGACGGAAGGCTTGGATTATTACAGCGTACTTACGGAATGAATTCTTGGGCACTTTTTTAATTGCTATGTTGACAAATGAGTGAAAATTCCGGATTTTCCGGAAAAAAAAATTAGCTCTCCTTTTCCTACTGAGTTTCTTCCACGCAGTTGTGGCAAATAATCCTCTTTTGAAATCCCGATTTTTCAATTTATTTATGCGGCTGAAAAGCTAAAGCTATTTTCCACTTTAATTAATTCAGGAAGCTGAGGAGCTAAGGCGATTTTCCATAAAAATGAATTTTCTACTTCATGAATGTTTTATTTTCAACAGCTTCATAATTAGATGATGTATATCTAATTAAAAAAACATGCTATCATTTAATATCCATTTAACATTATAAAACAAATTATACCCGAAGGCGAAAATCTTGTTTTATCAGATTTCAATTCAACCGGAAGAAAGAATTTATTTTTTAATTTCCTTATTAAGTTATTTGGCCATTAATACTTTTCTCATTAACTTGTTATTTAATTGGGCTGCTACCGAATAGGAACTGAGCCGAATAGCAGTTGACGCGTAATACTCCGGTGAAAAAAAAATAAGAGAGTATAAATTCGTGAAGTGGAAGCCAGCAATATCCTATCTTATCCATCTTCATCACCCTTAAAATATTTATCATTGAGGTACGCGGAATGCTGACTCTCTGAAACCAGTGAGGTTCCCATTGACTACGGGTGAGCTGAAGGCGTTCAAGGAATCGGCCCTCTCGATTGCTTTTCCAACTCATATCCACACTGTGATCGTTCACTCTGGCCCTGAATTATAATTCCTAACAAGAATACAGTAGCAGGAAGGCAAAAGTTAATTTGCGGCGAAAAAATCTTCCCCACTCAGCAATCCTCTTATTAAGTTTAATGCAAGAAAATGCGAAATATACCGCCAACGTTACTATGGCCGTTAGAAACTAATAAAAGTTATTAAGTTTAATGCAAGAAAAAGAAAAAATATTTATTTAAATTAATTCAGCCGAACGGATAGGTATTGAAATTCGTTTTTCCACGAGCAATAAAGGACATTAAAATGCTGGGTGAGAATCTTTTTTTTTTCTGTTTTAATTCACTCGCTTTGTTGTTCGTCGTCTTGTCCGGGTCAAATCTTACAAATAAATTTTAACCCTTTTTCCTTTTACCTATCATGCTTAAATTTTCAGAATAGTTCATGACCAGATGAAAATGCAATATTCTAACACTTTTATTACGATTGAAACCGTATCTCAATTTCTATTAATAATTTAAAGTAAAGAGTGGAGAATAATTAAATAAATGGCCAGCAAAATCCCATGTTAGCGCTGCCATCATTAAAAGGATGGAGAATGACATAAAATCATCACAAAAATGTTTCTTCAAAAATTTTATTGAAATATTACCGCGTGAAAATGTTTTAATACAAATTTATTTTTAAATGGTAAAATTATTTCATTTTACTTTTTTCTTTTAGTAATGGCTGGCGTCCTCATTATTTTTGCGGATGGTAATATAGTTTTCATTTCGTCTCCTCAGATTTGAATTACGACACAGGGTACTAGCAGAGGAAAATCGATGATTACGTTCTTTTGCTCTCACACATATTAATTAAAATTTCTTTTGAAAATTGCTGTGGCCAGCGGATGTAAGGATGGAATATTCTTTAACAGCAAGATGATTTACGTACTAGCTCATAAACGACACTATTAAGGTACTCCATTACATTCCACTCACGCATTACATTTAAAATAAGTATACTAAATGCTCTAAATGGGTGCACCGAAGTTCCAATCGTTTTTTTTTTTCATAACTTGGAACCGTTCAAGGATTTTCTATACTGCCCAACTGCACAGCCCAAATAGAAAACCTCGATCCAACAATATTTGCTACGAGGACTAATGCCACATTAAGGCGTGACATGTTGGAACCCGCCGCGCCGTCTCAATCACCCGGTGGAGGACTCGTGAACACTTCATCAGTATCACACGCCGGGAAAACACCATATCATTCATTACCTTCAATCGAAATTGACGACACTGATATTACCTCCGGGTAACCAACTTAAACGATTCGTAATGAGATCGTAGACTCCCCCCCCCCCCCCAAACTGTATCAAGAAATTATTCTCGTGTTCTCCATCGGGTCAAATTACCCATGGTCGACGTTTCGATGTTCGTTTCGGGAATTGCCATCAGGGAAAATTTAACGTTTCGCTTTCCGAGGAAAACGTAGTCTGCAGAGCAGCATCATACGGTAACCGCCACTCCCAACGCTCTCCTTTGAAACGCTGAGGAAACACGCATGTGACAATGGCCTTCCCTCCTCTCTTAAGGGAGAATTTTTCCAAAGAAATTTATGCCCACATGGGCAACCGTTAAAAACCCTAATCAACGTTACCTGAGACACACACAGGCCCCAAAACTCGACCTCGCCGCTTTATACGGGGAGAAACTGCCCTCGCAACTTTTTAATTAACGTTTGCGAGCAGCTGGACCAACCCCAAGACCATCTCCCCTCATCGCTTCTCATATACCCACGCCACAGTAGGGCATTCGAGCATTCAAAAAAACTTTGGAATATTGAAGTGTTCGGGCGGGTAATCCCCTGCACCAACCGCGAAATCTTACCGCTAATGATAATATACGGTCCGAGATATATTTTTCTCCGTATAGTTCCAGGAAGCTGATATGGTGAGTATAATATAAATCAATCAATTAACGAAGGGTAGATACTAAAGTTCACCTCCCACCGGCTGCTTCCTTCAATATGGCAGAATGAACATTACCATCCAGCTGAGAAAGTCGGAGCAACCAAAAAAGAAACTAAGAATAACATGACCAGTTAGACGCTATGTTTTCGTCTTCTCTTTCCTAAACAACCGTATTTCATCTAAGTTTACCATCAAAAGTAAACTCTTAGCCCCCGTTTCCCGGTAGAATTTTCCGGTTAAATATTTAACTTACGGTCGATAGCACGAGGAGGATATTTTGATAGGATTTCACGACAAGAAGTCTCAATTGAGATGAAGTATTGTTTGCGTTTTGAATTCTAGCTGGTTTATCCTGATTTCAAATAATATATAATGAATAGATTTTTTATAACTACTCCTCAAGATGGGTAATTCGTAAAAAGAAGTTCAATGACGGTTCAAAAATTAAATATTAAAGCGCATATTAAAAACATGGCTTTCAATTTAATATTCCCACAGTCACGGTCCTATGATCCGAGTTTAACATTTCTGTAATTTTCATAATTATAAGATACTCTTTTTTGAAAAAATCAAATAATTTGCAGAAATTAAAATTTTCAAAAACAAAATTTGGGATCCCGGATTGTTGCAGAAAACAATATCATACAAATTAGAACCCGTAGCATCAACGGGTATGAACAAACGGAGTCAATACTCTACAGGTTCTTCCTATGTTTACCCATCCCCGCTAATTTGTTTAGCCATTCTCTTAGTTCACCACTTAAGAATATAAGAAGTAGAAATTTTAGTTCCATAGAATCTGAAGAGGTAGAATTTTTAGTTCTATACAACTTTTCAATATTAGAAATATATTTTATAGAACTGCAAATTACCCCGCAAGTCTGATACGAAGCAATGCATTACCACGTTGTAAAATTCCCTCACACAAATCGCACCCGATTGGCTTATAACAATTTCCATTAAGGCTCAACGATCTTCATCGAGTTAGAAAAGTTAGCGATACATTTTCCAACAGTGAATGAATTTGAGAGAGTAAAACTTGCTAATAACTGCGCCCGATAAGTAAAAAGTGGGTTCTTATGTATGGGTGATACAATTTTTAAAATCTCTTAATTACGTCGAAGAGATACATTTTTCAAAATGTTTTAATCCATAAAAAACTATATATTTATAAAAACAAAGAGACAGCATTGTATTGGATTGATATTCTCATTAAATGAATTCAAATGTCTTTTTTTAAGTCATTAATCGCCCCGCTATTCAGTAACTCATAATAGATCATTGGTTATCGGCACCTTAAGTTTGCAAGAAATAATTCTATTTTAACTATCTATTGGGTTTCCATTCTAAGTGGTGGCGAATTTGACAGATAGCCAATCTCACATGCATACGATTAGGAGACTTTTAAAGGTGCTGGCGACCCCTTATTGAATTCAGGGAGATAGGTTCTTTAAGTCACGCCCCTCCTGCATGTATGCTTCTCGTCGGATGGAACGAAACACCGCAATGGTCCACATGCCACCAATGTTGAAGGCAAAGTTTGCGACTACAAATTTTTCACCATTCCTACATATATGCTAGAATAGATCTCTTTCTTCGCAAAACACAGATTAATCCTCTTCAATCATTGCATGTCGTGAAAAAAAATCATTCTAAGAAAGTTTAAATTAAGTATTGAATCCTTCATGGTTTCATCCCGTGTCCCTACGCGAGACCTTTCGCTACGACTAAAGAAGTAATTAATTGAGATGGGATTTACAAAAAATGCAAATAGTGGACTTTAGTTATACACATACCACTTGGTCTCATTTAAATAAGTATAAAATTAATGATAACTATTATAGTGCAGGCCGGGAAAATTTGTAAGTCTAACCTATTCAAAATACTACAAAAGAAATATTTTCGATAGGTTACCTCACAACAAAAAAACGAAGAAAAAGGAGCCATTCAATATATCAGTACAAATGCACGCATAAAATAAGCGTTACTAAAAAAGCAACCATTATATATAATTAAAACAGCATGCCTAATCTATGTAAAATAAAACAAAAACTAGTAAGTATTTTCGATAGGGCGGAAAAAAGGCGTTCCAGACAACCTTTCTTTAAGGAAATTTCAGGAATGCCAGGTTTGATATCGAAAAAGGGAAGTAACACAAAGCGCTATTATCTCTCCCTCAGCAGATAAAATCAAAGCGAGTATTTTTTCGCCGCGGATGATATCAAGTGATGGTTTCTCGACGGTGAGTCGTCGGAAGTAATGGCCACAGTCAAAACGAGTGATTATTTTTTATCGGATTACGAGCACAAAAATCTATCACCGTCACAATCAAATAGCTGGAAATGGAAACTGAGCTATAAGCGATGTAACGGCATAAAAGGGATCTTTTCCACTTCGTGTATCACTCAAACCGGGACTGTCCTTGAATCCCACAGTAATGCACCGAACAAGAGTCGGGAACAAAGGAGTCTTCATGCATTAGTCTAAAAAATGTACGGTGCTCACTGAAAACAGAAACCATTCATCTCAAATAAGGTAACAAGCGTAAAGGAAAACACACCTGAATCAAAATCAACCGACGCTTCGGAATAATGGATAAAAAGTAATTAGGACGAATATAAAAATGAGCAATCGTACGCAATTACAATTCCAGGTAAAGGATTCGCCGGCCTCCCTAGTCTTGAACTTCTTTAAACTTGAACTAGTCTTCTGATGCCTGAAACTACACGGCAGCGTTCGTGATTATGAATACAAATCGTCTAAGCGTACATTTATGAAGTATATTTGAAGCAAAGTATCAGTTCGCTGCCATTTTTATCCATCAGGCTACGCCTTAAATGTATTTATAGTCATTCATATGCCTCTTGAAATTTTTATGAAAGGTATAATTTTCTTGATGTTGCCAATGTTGTTCTGCTTGATAATTCATCTTGATAGAATATGGAGCTTTTTAATTTCAAGACGCACCTTGCTTAAAATGGACATGACTTTGTGTTTGACTGTATATAGAGGTAGTGACATTTTTAGTAATTATTACATACATATTATTATATAAAATTCAGTAAGAACGTCTGTGTTGTCCCCGATCAATCCTCTACAAGATCTCAACCGAAAGCGTTTATTATAGCAGAAGTGTTGACATCCAAATCCTCCCTAGCTACGCCACGGTTTGTAAATATTAATGGTCTGAGTGTAAAATTAGGAATAAATTTTAGCAAAGTGTTAGTTATCTGTCATTTTCAGCCATCAGGCTACGCTTGATATTTATTTTCAGTCCTTCCATCTTTCAGATTAGTACGTGGATTTCGCTGAAAAGTAACTCCAGTTCAATTTTTTACCTTAATATCTTCAATGATAGCAATTAGATCTTTATATTAATAACTATAAGAAATAATTCATGTGTACGTGTAATCGGACAAGGGACCTTTCCAATACACGCGAGGATCGATATTACAATACTACACGTTACCTAGGTACTGAAAGATTGAAAAAGAAATCATTATCCATGATTTTATGATGCAATGCAAGCAACAAGAGGATTCTGAATATTCGTGCCTTCAACTTATGAAATTCCAATCCATTCAAGCGCGGAAATCGCTTGGTGCCGGACCCGTTGAATTACCGTTCCTGCCTGTACACGGCGGCGAAAATTGCATTGAAATCAAGGGACAATTAGCCATTGATTGGAAAGGAAATTGCTCCTTATTCATCAAATTTAAAAAGAGACCTAAGTTCTTCCTATCCTTCTCAGTTCCAATCTATGTCTTCTCTTATATTTTTCCCAGAGTAGAGTAAAAAGGAATAGCTTGTCAAAGTTTTACCTCCAGCGGGATGCTCGGAGTCTATTTCTGTTGGATTCACTACTCTTCCAGACTCTCTGAGGGGGCTGGCAGTGTTATCCGATAGCATGTTTTTTGTCTTTCCTATACTGTATAAAAGGTTTCGTTCAGAGGTTGGCCGTTTCAGAAATTTGGTAGGAATGAATGGGTGATCATTAAGCATCAGAAAAATCGTCTTGAGTTAAAAGTGTTTCCTCCAGAAATTTTTCTGTCCTTAGAACGTATATACGCTGCGAGGTCAGGTAAGATCGACTTTGCGTTCATTACTGACGCCTACAATACTTGGCAAATGATCGTCAATAATGCCACGGTTACTTTCAAATGGGATCCCAACGCCAGCATTGTTCTGTTCATTTTATTGGCCTTTTGATTGCCTTTACTCCCATTTTCCTGGATAAAAAAGCGTTCAGATTGAAGGCATGAATATGCCATATTTTATCCGCCATTTGTTTCTTAATTTTTCTGTAATACTCTGATATGCATCGGTTATATAACAACCTTTTTGGGTCTCAAAGCGCTTTTTACTGTACGTGTAATTTTTCGAAAATGACCGAATTTATTTCATTTGTCGATTGATTTGATGATGCCAATGAACTGATTTCATTCATGAGTAATAGTGAGAGATTATATTTATAATCGATCTTGATCTTAGATAGATGCTAGCTTTGGTTTTATTCGACTTAATTGTGTTTTCTATGGGATATTATTTTGATGAAGGTGTCTTTCGCATTGAGTGATATTATTATAGGAATGCAGTTAATGTACCAGAGTAATTTCACTAAAACAGGAATTGAATATTTTCAGCTTACATCTATTACGCTTTGTCAGTATTTAAAAGATAACTATCTTTCGTATTTACAATGATTGTATCATTCTTAGAAAAGAATCACAAGCTTGAACTTTCTCAGATAATGAAAATGTTGCTATAATAAGAGAACCACTTATGCGAGTAGCACTGAATAATGCTCATGAAATTTTTCCGAGGGGTTTGGTTTTTTACATGTTGCCAATGTTGCTCTATCAATGTTGACTAATTATCTTGATATAATGTGAAGCCTTTATATTTATTTTACAACGTATCTTGCTTGAAATGGATATAATCTTTGGGACTGATAAAAACTAAGCTATAGATAGAGCGCCACGCTAACTAGGTCCTTTTATCGAAAACCAATTGGAAGCCGTATTTAGGGTGAGTCGATATTGTGACGGTATAAAACCTTTTTGTAGGTGTTCTTTAGGATAGAACTTTCCAAATCAAATCCTTTACTTTTAAGGCCGCTTCGTTTAATCGCCTTCGCCTCAACTAGTGCTTCGTTGAACCCAACCAAATCCTTTCAGATAACTGTCAAACGGTACCTACTCTGTCGATTTTCGCATGTTGGAAACAAAAGAACCCAATAGGAGTAAGCGGAGGGGTCTTCCGCGATCAGGAAAGTTTTTTATCTCCTTTCCCTCCTTTTTCTGTCTATATTGTTTTTATTTTACAAATCCTCCATTTATCTCTCGTACCACTCTACGTTTTTTATCTCTATATCGTTAAATGAGGTTCAACCACAGCGATAATGGGGTTTGTCATAATCTTCAATAACAGCGCCCTCGTTTAGGGGAACCTTAAAAAAATGGAAAATAACCCTTTTCAATTACGATTATTCCCTAGATATAAACGAAAAGTAATGAAGATAGTGACGATTTTTAGCTCTGAGCATGGTCACTGTTGGTATTTTCGCAGTTAATAATGATCTTTTATCTAGCCACTAAGCAAGAAAAATATCACTATTAGATTTGATGTACTTAATTTGATTTCCGATTACGATCATGATATATATTTCATACATCGCGAGTTTCTTGTGGAGTTCAGCCATTAATGCAGCCAAGCTAACTTAGGTGAGCAATGTGAGTACTTAGTATTTAAGGTTACATTGTGGTCACCGAAGACTGCTATTTGCGACGTCGCACCAAAATAAATCGGTCGGTCACCGCAAGCGCTTTCATTTTTCTAACGAAGGTCTGTTCACTGCAATGCGATTTCCACTTACCCCTTCGTGGGTGGTGGTCCCGATTGGACCTTTTGTCGTAGCAAGGCCTTTGCTTGAATCCGGGTATCCCATCCCACCCTCCGATTTTAGGGGACAAACGACAGCAGTCTGTGGCATCCCCTAATATCTAGTCATGTGAATCGAATGGAAATTCAATGGCTCCAAGCGATTCTGGCGAATTTTTGGCGAGAAAGCCTTAGTCTGTGAAAGACAGAAGGTGGTGATCGTGAATGGAAATTATGTTTTGTTTTATTCCCCTTATTCTTTTTTTTTATTCCGCAGCCATAGCGGTCTTCCGTCACTGTCCGAGTGAGAATTCGAAAGCTTTGCCAAGAAAAAGAAACATTAAATAAAATGAAAATTACGAGGCCGTGCCAAAAAAATTCTCGGGACATTTGTCTCCCGTGTGTCGTCATTGATTTTTCATGGAACGGTGGTGAGGCCCCCTTTTGCACGAAGGCGTTGGTCCAAAACCGTTACTCTCTCGTGCAATTTTTTTAAACCTTATTTTTTGTTCTGCGGTTTAAACCCATAAGGGAGCCACGGAGCACGAATATTGCAGTGGCGCATATGTGCAGATCGTGCACTCTTGCCACCTCAGAGGGCATATGGTGTTTATGAGTTTAAACGGCTACGCCATTGTAAGAATTTATGAGCTGCTGTCTCTTGGAAATATCAGTTAAGATAGATGTGAGGGAGGGGGGCTTGAAATACGCCATTTAGATAACTTCCGCTATTCTAAGGACCTTTAAGAGTCAGGGAATCGCCTTAAGTGTCGAGGAATTTCAAAGAAAATTACAAATAAATCAGGGAAATTCATATTTGGAGTAAAATTCAAATGTTTGTTTCCCCTAATTCTACCACGAATAGATATATTTTCAAATTTTTTTTAACATCGCATTCCGAAATAGTCATTCAGTCGTCCTCCGTAAGCCGCTATTCACGCACTCCTTAACATTCCGATTTTGAGACGCGTTCCGTGCAGGCGCAGAAGATCAGAATAGTAAGGAAACAGGAAAGGGACATGGTTGCTTTATAAATTGAATTCACTCGGAAACCAATGACAGGCTGGGCTTAATGTTTGCGTGATCGCGATAAATACGCGATTCCGGCTTAGATCTTATAGAGGTTCGATAGCGGAAAACACGGACGCTCTTACAACATTTTAAATATCAATATGTACGCAATTATTATAAAAACAAATCACTACATATTTATACATCAAAGTTTTCAGAAATAGATGTAAAATAATTCAGTGTGATTCTAAATAAAAAAAAACTTAACGCATGAAATATGGTTTCTTCACAATTTCACTCATTTCAGACCAGTATTGTACTATTCCTCCTTGACTCTTTAGGAAGCTGACGCGAAGAAATGTGAAAATACGAGAATGAGACACCAGCAGGAATAGGTGGAGAAGAACCTGGGCTGCGAGGGATGGAGATAAAAAAAGGGAATAACGACGCACGCTACGCGTCCATTCTCACCCGACCGAGTGGAAGAGCGGAGAGAGAAAGAAGGGGGAGGAGCCCACAACCTCTTTCCCCTCAACTCCCACACACACAAACAACAAACCCACAGGGTGGTTCTTGAGGCTGAAAAATGGCCCTTACGGAGAGGAATTAAGTGGATGGTGGTGGAGGTGTCAGTAAGTACGAGGGTTGGGTAAAGGAGGGGAGAGGAGGGTTGAATGAGGGAGGGTTGAATGAGGGAGGGTACAGAATTGGATGGTGGAGGTGGTTTTCGAGGTTTTTTTGCCGACGAAAGGGAGAAAGAAGCCTCACACGTTGGACCGCCGCCTCAAAGGGGACTCTCATCACTCTCGATAGATCCGTATTTTTTCGCGAAGTATGACCATCTTTATACATAACCTGTATCTTGAAAATTTCTTATAATGTACAGGGGACGGTAATTAACATTTGCCTGAACTTAAAATTTCACTTTAATAGGGAAAAACCTCGACGGAAACAGGCAAACGCCCTACTCCTAGAGCAGCGTTGACACGATTCTAGTTTAATATCCGAAAAATTTGAAAACACTACTTCATTATTTTCTCGCAAGCAAAATATTTGCATTAAAGATACAGTAATACGTCAACATAAGATTTATTTTACATATCCCGCAAATTTCAAAAAGGTAGCGCAAGTATTAAACGCGTAAGACGACGCGAAAAACAAACGAAGTACGACCGATAAAGCGGAGCGTGAAGTACCCAATTAACTCCCACACACGTATAAACAGCCACACACAAGGTGGTTGGCGAGGCCGAAAAATGGCCCTTAACGGAGAGGAATTAAGTATGGGTGGAGGTTTTGAGGCTGGAGAGAGGCTTTGAGGGAGGAGGAGCAGAGGGAGGAGGGTTGAATGAAGAAGGGTACGGAATGGGATGGTGGCGGTGTTGGCGGCGGCTTTTTTGGCGAAGAAAGGGAGAGATAGGAGCCTTATATGGTAGACCTCGGCCCTAAATGCCGGTGCTTTGGCCTCATGAAAACAGGGTGAGCGGGAAACAGAACGAGTAAGGGGGCGTAGTGGAAGTAATTCAGAGATAGGGGTATGAAATAGGGAAAGAGTGGGGAGGTAGGTGCGTGTGAGGTATTCCGAAGAGAAGCCTTGATGCACAGTGGGTTGTTTAGAAGAAGGTGGGCAGAAAATGAAGTGCTAAAGGGGATAAAGTGAAAGTTTCCGAGCTGGAGAAGAAAATAGAGACGGGAAGGCCTGGATAAGACGGGAGCAGCGTGTGGAGAAATGCTGCGGATATAAAACGGAAAGTGAGAGACGATTGAACGAAGCGGGCACCATGAATGAGCATTAAGAATGTACATTGACTCGATCAAAATCACGCATGCGCATCACGCATCTTTTGGAATTCCTAACAAGGCCAATTTTTCTAGAAGCAGTGGAGTAGGCACTGTTACATTCTGCATTTACGGGCACTGTTACCCATTCTTCCACGGTCATCAAGATTCGCGGAGAGTTCACGGCTTTGCGCCTGAGTGGCCACCACGCTGTATCAAACGAGACGGTGAAATTAATGGTCCGAATCAATGCACCGTCTTGCCTTTTACATCACCAGACTGTGTTTGTCGCTGCAAGCGAAGGTTCAAATGTGCAGGAGCGCATCGTACGGAAGGTTCAATGACTTCAAAAGATGAGCACAATAAAATTCCAGGACCGTTACAGGGGTCGTCGTTAGGATACCCTGGAGATGGTGTAAGGGTCCGACTAGAATAATGAGACAACAATAACACAACAATGAAGACGTCAGGTGAAATTTAGTGCAAGAGCGAAGGGGCGCGCAAGGGGAACATTTCCCCCTTCATGAGAGAAAGTCGAAGCCCATAAAAATAAAACCTCACATTTAGGTTTCCAAAATAGCCCGTTCAATTGCCAAGTTAAATAGCCATAATAATAAATATTTGTTGAATATTCATTATCTTCTTTTCATCTTATTTTCTCTTTTTCATCTTCCTGTGTGTCATCGATTAGGGAATATGAAATTAGTCTCCGAATAGGGAATGTACAATAAGCTTAGTGTCTAATATAGGACCTCTTGCTTTGGCAGATATTAATAGCTGTATTAGTATTACCAGAGTGATGATATTCGGCCTCACTTATGTTTCACTGTAATACCTCTCGTGTATCATTTTTAATGTTCAAATGTTCTTCCAGAACTATATCCTAAATTCTTTCTTTAAAAGAGTCTTACTTTTAGGTTGAGTTTAATATAAGATGTTTTAAAAAGAGTAGGTTAGAAGTGATTTTAAAACCCTGGGAAGGAGAGGGGAGAAATTAATCGGTCAAATTTTTCAGAGATGATGGTGCGATGGTCACAATTGTTGAAAGATAAGGTGAGAACGGAATGCCTTGGATGAGATACGTAATAGCAGGTGATGAAGGGTACAAAACAGGATAACTATGTGCGTGTCAGCACACTAGCTGATTTAAGGATTGAGTGGAGAGCTTCGTTATATTATTCTTTAGATCGCTGACTGTTGGTAACTATAATTGCTGAAGGGTATTCTCGGCAGCTTGGGTTTTCAAGTATGGGTAGACAAGTTGAATATTCGTTGAACATTTATTATTATGGCTAAATACTAACATATTGCCAATATTGCAAAATATTAACTGACTAGGCGAAAATCGTAAAGGAAAGCGGCACTATTAGTCATAAACTGCTACGAACGAGGACAGCGCTACCCAGCCATTACACGGCTAAGACTGGTAGCCGCTTGAGCCTCGGAAGCTTAGCACTAGGCTCTCATTGCATAAGGAGTAATGAACAAATATAGTTCAGAGCGACTCGGAGACACCCTAACAACGCAAATCTTAATTTTTTAGTACCCATACAGGTAGATGGCCGTAACACCTATCGCCACACGCCTATCGAAGCGGCTTATGGGGTAGCATGTAGATGCAGATATTTAAATTTCAAAACAGTGGGCTAAACAAGTTGCTAGGGATAGGCCTACGCGCTGAAATCATATTCAAGAAGGAGGATTAGCTGACCACTAATTCCACAGGCGAACACGCCTAATTACACGTAAGGGTAAACTTTAAGTTGATTAGTATTCATTAATATGGAATCTATCGGTCAAGGTTGGTTTATATAGATCACTCTTTTTGTATTGATTGTTGTGTATCCATGAAATCTATTCCATCAGTATAATCTGCTAAATAGAGAGTTTCGCGGTCCATGGTTGATGAAAATAGTGAACTTTTTCGGGTCCTACTGCGTTGTTCAGGGTTCATCACGACGTTTCGCTACCCCAGCTGGTCTCTTCTCCAGAGTTCTCGCCAAGGTCAACAAATTTAAACCTCGGCTGTTTCGAGAGGCTGTAGAAATATGCAAACAGAGAAAACAAATTCAACAGGGATGGCGGCCTCCAATTGAGCAACTCCTTGATGCCTGTTGTGAGCAAACTATTCTTCTCAACCCTTCCTCCACTCCACCTACCACACCCTAACCGCCAACTGGAACACTAGATATTTCAACCCACACCGAGAGTAGCCTAATCACCTCTGAAGAAGCGACGAGCAGGGGACGCGAAACGTCGGGATAAAACCTGAACTACGCGGCAAGATCCCAAAAGTATATTATTTTTAATATTAATACATTCCCCATCAAGGCTTTTAACATCCACTAGTCGCCTAGTATCATTCAAATCCTTTACCTTCTTATCCCCTACAAAAGTTTTCCTTTCTCTAAGGAATGTCGGTACGCACGTTTAGTTTACAGTAATAATACTAGCTTTACATTGCAGGTCTCTTTCTTAAGTCGTTCCAGAACCAGATGAACCTGATTTCCAGCCAAATATTTATTTAAAAATGCATTCTCGGCTATCTCGAACTCGGTAAGTACTTTAAAATTTTATTTATCCAAAAGCTGAAGTAGGAAATACGTGAACATTTTTGTGATGCAAAATGTTCTGCAGAATTAAAATATTGTATCGGATTTATTGCAATCACATTAGGAAGGGTCATTTAAACCTCGAAAATATAAATATTACTATCTTTTAAATGTTCGCAATAGATGCATTTACTTCTCATAGACAAGATACTTTAAATGTTACGACTAGCCTAAAAGTCAATTTGGCCACATAAATTTGCAAATTTTAGGACTAGGAGAGGAATTTCCGAGGACAAATAAGACCAGAGTGGAAGTCGCGGATATAAATACATGTCCCGATAAGTATAATTCCGGCCACATATCCCGGAAAACCATTCCTGGACGGACGATACATAAATAAGCAACTAGGAAAGTCGATAAGGGGACCCAATGCGCCCAGCAGACTTCGCAATTGTCCATGTAAATCCACGAGCGAGAACTTCCGACCTCTGGAGTAGAAAGTTAATTGAATTTACATCCATAGCTTTACGGTAACAAACGAGAAAGGAGCACACCTTTTTTAAACGAAAAGATATGGTTTCCGTATCCCTTTGTCGATTTCAGAGCACATCAATTTTTATCGGCAGTTACCAATTCCCAAAGTCGCAGAATACTGAATCTGTTCCACAACAAGAATTTATATCAGTGAGTCAAAATATGAACATGACACACCAAACACCGCTCAAAGGGATTATACGGATCGAATCTTAGGTTGTCGAGAGTTCAAAATACAATATTACAAAAATTTTACTTGTGAATAAGATAGATGCCTTTTTATCGATACATTTAAAATTTTCCGAGTGGTAACTACTTCACAATATCGAACCTAACCTAAAACATACCTGGAGTTAAAGATTAACATTACATAACACTAGAGAAAGGATGGTATCAGATGTACCGAAATTAATTTTAATACAGATCAATTACTCACACGGAATAAAAATAAAGAAAAACTTAACAAAGCGTCGAAAGCCACCTCTCCCTTCCAATAGAAGAAATTACCTCTGGATACGCATACTTCTACTTTAAAACTTATAGCACTTTATTTCTATATGTATACGCATATATTGAATTAATTCACACAAAAAAGCCCTAATTAAACACCATCCGACAAATCCTTAGAGAAAATTTTAAGTATTTCCTTTCGCACTACATAATTAGCTTCCATTTCCTTATGCCAAAAAGAGATATAAAATCTTAAAATTAGGTTTCCAAAATAGCCAATTTAATGTCCAAGTTAAACAGCCATATTAATGAATATTCGCCAGATAAATAGTTTTATTTTGTATTATTCCTGCTTATTCATACCCATTCAGACAAAATATAATGGTACAGAATCGGTAATGCCCTACAAATTACAAAATAGTACCTGAATAAGCGAATATCATCAAGAAAAGCGGCGCTATTCGTCATGAACTGCTAAGAATCCAAATAAAACATTTCAAGTATTTCCTATCGAACATTACAATTCGCTCAAATTTCCTTCTGCTAAAAAGAGACTCTTTTGGAAGATTTTCATGGTTCTTAATGACAATACGACATGCTAATAAATAAGCAGGCGTTAACTACGAGACGCCTTATCTCTTTAACGAAGCACTTACATGATTGAAACTAGACGCACATGCTGTTCTGAGACGCTGAAAAAATATTTTGTAATTTAAACTCGGTATTATTCCGCAAGAAAAAGTCCCAGCCAGCGTTACGTCTCTGCCCTATCCTTCTTTGAATACACTTCTGCAAAACTTAAACGAAAATGTATACAGACGTTCATCGTGGTTTGAGTTTCAGGTATTTTTTAAGTTGAGAAAATGAAAAATACCTGACAAGCGAATCATGAGTTTACAAGTTGCATTCAGAAGTAAATTCTCAAATATACTTAACAAAAATGTAATTCCCTCCCCAAAATAGAGTAACAGACAGAGATTGTAGTAAATGACGATATGTAACTTTGGCGCTGGAGACTCATCGGCCTTCTATTCAAATGAAACGAAGAGAATATCAAAAAATACTCTCATAAAATATTAATCATGATTCTCTTGCTTTTCGGTTTAAAATCATACTAATAACCTTAATCCTTGGGGTATTGTTACTGTGAAAGAGCTTACAGAAAGAGCTGTACTTCTGTAGGATGATAAGTTTCGTGAGTTGTATCAGGAAACCAAATCACAAACTTTAATAATGTGCACTATATATGCCGTTATTGAACCTTTTTAGAGACCAAAAGAAAAATTACCCGAATACAGTCAATAAATCGAGAACCCATAAACTTCCAACCCGTGCGAATAATTCTACTAATCACGGCGTAATATGCAGGGTGCCCACACATTCGCTATCATAACGTAACATCCAACCTTCCGGTGAAGAACCCAAAGTTTTAAAGGCGAACACAAAAAAATCGTTTTCACGGTCCGATAACAATCGCCGTAAAATGAATCCCACCGCACAAGCGCGTAAAGGCGCTAAACATTAGCGCTGCGTCAGTTCACGCAGACTTCGTTTCATTTCAAACAGACGGATGAAACCTTGGCGACAACGACGTCCTGGACCTAAAGGGGACAATTAAAAGAGGAAGAGGGAAACGCGCAGAGAAGTTAATGACTGTAACGAGAACGAAATTTCCTTGCGCGAAACAAGAGACGAGCTGGATTCGCCTCAGGGCGGAGTATTAGTAGGAAAACGGGGTCTTTAATTAGTCTCCAACGAAAGCCTCAGTCGCCTCTTTCACTCAATTTCCGCCTTCGACAACACTTTAATAGCGAAAACCTCGACTGCAACTGGCAAACGCCCTACTCCTAGAGCGGCGTTGAAACGACTCTAGTTTAATACCTGGAAGTGACTCCCCAGAGTTTTGGCTATTGGCCAGATTAGCTAGAGATCGTTTAACAAATGAATTCGCGAATCCTCGCCTCAATTTTCGAATTAGCCGACGTAGTAATTTAAAAAAAAGAGCAATCCTAAACTGACTTCCTCAGTGAACAGACAACTAGTTAGGGAAGGAGATGGTGTCTTTACCATGAGCAGCGTACACATATCAGAGTAAATACTACGCAAGAGCGCTGAAGGTACGTTCGCAGAAACCAGAAGCTGAGGCAAACATTAAAACTTTCAACTTCAGTATAATTATGGAAAATGCAAAAAGTTAGTAAATGAAATAACAATAATAGATTTAATTTAACTCATAACACATTTACTTCTTGATATAACTTTAATGGACTTCCTAATCGAAATAACACGAAAAGAAAGCCGTCATCATAGTAAGACTATTAGATCTATAAAACTTATCACGCGATCTCGAATTTCGCTATTTCAATCATGGTATCATGGTGCAAAAGCCGATAATAATTGCTGTAATTTTTATTTACCCTGAAATGTAAACCATAGGAGAGAACTTACTTTAGTATGCTGATCTTAAACGGTCACTTCAAATGTTCATTCAGTAACCGTGAGAATGGGTAACGAGTCGGAACCCGAAACGTCGCCGCTCTTAGAAAATCTTACCCGCGCGGAATCCTGAGAAAAGTTTAAATATAACTTACTTCAGTTTCCCACACCTGAATACTAGAGGATAAGCCTATCTTAGAACCGAGAGAGGACAGACTACCTTACTCGAATCTTCTGTCTTCCTTCAGTGCTTCATTAATAAATTGGCGCTTCGTTATCACCTCGCCTTATTTATTAATATTTCAGGTTTATGGATTACCTCGGTTATCATTCCAAAAAACGAAAAAGAGGTGCCGTTACGTTAATACTCTAATTAGAAATTTCAAAAACAAAAACGGCGTCTGGAAACGTCATTTCGACAAAAAACCACTCGCCGATCGTGAATTACAACTAAAACATTTAAAAATATTTATGCAAAAAAGATTTAGTAAATAAACAACATTTGACAAAATCACCAGGGTAGCCAAAAGAAGGGGCACCCTGAAAAGATATTCCCAGCAACAAACTTACTATCCAATTCTTTACTATAACATGAAGTTCAAATGTGTTGCAGGAAATAGAAGTACAACCAATATGTCTAGAATTTTTTTCATCGCAAAAAAAATCTAGACATATTGGTTATACTTCTTCCTTGTTAAAAAATTGGTATATTATAAATAGAACAAATAATGTTTATTAAATCATATATAGGTATAATATAGGTCATTTCTGAAGCGAAGGGATAAAACCAACCGGTAGGTGACAGTGCTGAAACTGTAACTGAAACACTCTCACATACCTGAAAATTTAGCGTAACTAATACATTTACAGCTTCCCAAGAGGAATAACGAAATCCACTCGTGAATAAAAAAGTACTACGTAGGTTGGTAAAGGTAGTGCCTCTAAAATATATTGGCAGTGATTTTCATGATGAACCATTAAATGCTAAATGAAAAAATCATGAATTGCGAGCACATAAATTCACGGAAGATAAAGAAATTTCCACATTCGGACGGTTAGATCTGTATCGTAAATTAAAAACGACCGAGTCAGCCACACCAGTTGAAAATTCATGCAGGAAAAAAAAGGATGATGGAAATAATTGTGTTCGCACGCTAGTAGCGACGCCGGAATTATCGCTGTAAGAATAATTGACAATACAGTAGAACGAGAATATGGAAAATAAGAGGCTAAGATCTAACAAAGGCGGAGATGGCACTTTCTATAATGTTATGGTATTTGGAGGAAGCGACCGAGAGCTGAGGTCACTTTCGCAATTAGAGAAGGGTAGCCTGCTCCTAACGAAAAGCGCTATAACGTCCCATCCGACGGACGGAGTGTTGCGCTTGAAATGTCCTTTACACAACATTCAAGCAGGGCATTCGGGCTATCTCTGAAAATTCTCTGCGACCGCTCTACAGCAGGATATTTACATAATTTACAAACGTACGTATCTCACTTCGGGTATAGATAGTCAACTCCAAATTATGGCACTATTAAATTTCGTGCTACCTGGACTTACACAATCTTATACAGTTCTGACGCAAGCAGGACATCAGGAGGCTATATGTTATGAGTTGGATGCAGAAATAATTTATTTTATAATACAAAATACGCTTACAAGAGGCATGAATATTTCTTAAGCAACCTTGGATTAAAGCTTGATGGAACCAAAATAACGCCCAAAAATTCCACTCTAAAACAATCACTAAAGCATTAAGCTGAGAAGCTTGAGTAAATCTGGACTTGTTTGCTGCGAGTTTCGTAGCATTAATCTCCATAAAATGACAAGAGGCAAGCTTTTCTGTTCGCGAAATTTTCCGAGAGGGAGTTGAGTGTACGCTATAGCGCTGCACTCATTAATATTTCGAAGGCACTCAAGCCAGGCGGAGAACAGCGACTTCGGCGTTGCATGTGCATCAGAACTGAAAAAGGGGTGCATTTTTTTAAATTTCCATTAAATATATCTAACAAAATATTAGCCACTGCTCTCAACCCCAACAGTGAAATCATCTCTAGCTACATCATTCTAAATCATCTCATCCATCATTCTAGCTAAATCATCTCATCCACATTTAAGAATAAATGGAAAAAATACGAGGGAAACGTGTAGGGAAATTTCGATAATAAGCTTTGCATGAAAGTTGACAATTTCCTTTTTATAATAAGTTTTATCACTTCCCAAAACAGAAAAAGATCTTCATAAATAATGTATAGGCTTCTCTTTAAATCCAATCTGCAGGTAGCCCCTACGGAATACCTGTGTGGAGGCTACCATCCCAGAATTTATAGTTGTTTCTCTTTAACAGAACGATGCAGAACGAACGAGTAGGAAAAGGATCACCCGTTTATAAATTCAAGACTTTAATCCCACCAACATATCTGTATCAAATATAATTATAAAGGTAAATAACAGCAAATCAACAGAGGTTTTGCAAAACGAAAACCACTACCCCGGACACAAAAGAAGCTTTCGAAATGTTGTTCTACCGAAGAGTGATGAAGATAAAATGTATCGATCGAGTAGCTAGTGATGTGAAGCGCTAAGAAGAGTAGGCCAAGAAAAGTCGTCTACAAAACGTAAAAAGAAGACTTGGCCACATCAGAAGATATGATGAAAACAACCGTTGAAGGATAGGTGGAATGGACGAAGGGCAAGGGACGGCCCCGAGTAAGTTACATAGTACAGGTTCTAAGGGATGCAAAAGAGAAGAAATACGTCACAACGAAAAGAATAGCGGATGGGAGAGAGGAATGGAGAGCTGCGTCAAACCAATCTTAGGATTGTTGACCAATGATGATGATACCATAAATGTTGTGTCTCATTAAACCACACCCTGAGAATTTTCTTGGGGGCAAATAATCAGTGACCTTTCCATACGGTACAAATATCCTCTTCTGGCAGTTGCCACGCCTACAACCAAGATACAACACCTGGGATTTCAGACGACAAGCAATCTGCGGCGCACCTCTGCCGAAGTTATCTCTCGATAAAACGTGAGCGACAGTACACCTGCAGCGACCTGAACTTCAGTTCCTACTCCGACGCAGGGATCAATTTTCGCAGGAGGTGCGGTTGCGATGGTAACAACAGCCGTCTCTCCTCCTTGACACGTCACGACCGGGAGATCAAACATACTCTTGCGACGGAGTCGAGGCACGTAAAAGGGGCGGGCTGTTTTTTTTTATTCAGACACCGCCGCCAGGTGGGACCTTCTTGATCGATCCTCCAACTCTGCTATGCGTAAGCAAAATAAAGACGGGCTGTATGTTTACAAGCAAGAGCATTATTACTGCATGAGGTTATTCTGTACTTGCGACTTATGGGCTCAAATGACGTCACAACTTTAGCCACACTCGGGCATTGTTTGGAAGTTTAATAAGTGGCCGCCTTTAGCGCGCGAGTAGCGGCTCACCTAAAACACTCACTTCCAATTAAATTTTCTCCCAAAATACTTGTATCTCCTTAGTCTAATTGATACATCTCAATGATAACCTGCATCGATGACAAACCATTTAACCCATAAATATCTTTATAGAAAAGCACGGCTGTGGTACCATAAAACGCCAACTACAATCTTAGAGGGAATACAATCCGGTTTGTCATACTTGACGACATATTCTGATGCTATAACATGAGGTTTATATTCAAGAAGTTATTCTGAGGTTAAACACTCCTTAGCCTCTTATTAGTAAATTCCGAAAACTATTCATTAATCTACCCCCTGTAAAATCAAAATCTTCATCTTTTCATGAATTTCCCTCAGAACAAACAGAATGCATCCGCAAAGACAATAATTTAAATAAATGGACTGTAGAGTAGAATTTCATGAAGCGGTTAATTAGAGGAGCTAACTATTCCTTAATTTAACACTGTTATTTGCCATTTAAACAAATGGCAAGCAGACGCAAGCCGTTAAAAAAATTGGGTCGCAACAGAAAAAGCAGCATGGGGTAGTTAGAAAACTGACCACGAGCAACGATGGCCTGGTGCTCGCATATCATTCACGCTTAAGGAAGGTACTATATAACGGGAATGTTTTGAATGCAGAAAGAGACGTGAGACAAGGAATTAAGCTCAAAATACAGCAGGAGCCCTTCATCCGTAAACACACCACGGGCCACACGAGATTGGTCTGTCACTCTCCACCTAACCCATTTACTCGCTTAAAGCTCCTTGGATTTCTAATTCTTTCACTACCCACAGCTGGAATAACATTATAACATTTTTTGCTGCTCTCCTCCCAGCTTACAAGTACTCATCCACTACCCCGATGCCCGCTTCAAATTAAACAGAAAAAAATCGCTGGAAACATTAATTTCTCCTTTTCTTCTACCGAAAAAGTCTTCCGAAAATATATTTCTTTTAACAGGAAGCATCAATCCATTCACAACGGGTGCATTTTACCATTTCTTGCGATGCACTATCAGGTTTTAATTCCTCGATAACCTCAACTGGCCCACTATGAATACTTCAGAAGGGAATAACTTCATGTAAAATTTCTTCTAAGAAACTACGGGATGTAAGCAAGATCGCACGGGAAACTATTGAGTAAGATGACCGATATCCCTAGCTTGTCCTTTATAAAATACAGGTCAGCTTTTCTGGAAAAATAATTTATTTACCACTATCCATCAATAATAAATTTGTTTCAACTCTCACACTTCATTCCTTCGTCATTCCACTAGATTTTCCTCAAATTTAGATATATTCCATTCCATAACATGTTTTCTCCCAAGAGGATAGATACATAGATACATTTTGTACAAGCTGGTTAGAGTGATTTTATTCCATGTGCGAATATTAATCCAATAACACACCAATTGCATTTTCCACGGTATTAGTAGACCTCGAACGGTTTCGATGTATCAACCGCCATATTCAAACTATAAAACAACGCTTGATGCGATGATACTGGTCGAGGTCCAGAAAATATACAGAGAAAAAAACTCCAATTGAGACCCTATCTTCAATATTATTCTAATGAAATGATTACTCACACTTTTTCTTCAAGAATTAAATTTAATGGAAATGAAAATTCCAATCGAAATAAATACCACAAAAACAACCGCCATCGCCGTATTCAATCAGATCCACCAAGTGATGTCGGATTATGCCAATTCATTCTTGGTCTCATTCGCAGAAACGGAAATGGCTATTTTTTACTTAGCACTGAAGGCATAGCAACTCCATTTACAAAACACAGATAGGGGAAGATACGCACCATGGTGCAAGGAACATGGACCCGTGGAAAATAATGCTAAGAAGTATGTATAAAATCCACACACACGGGAAAAAAGGAAGCGAAGAATGAAAGGCGACACGAAGAAAACACTAAAAATCTTCACAAGGGTCAAGTCCGTGGTTTAGTTTAGACTGGGAAGCTAACACACGCTAAAGAAACAAGATAAAAATGAAGGTCTGGGATGAAGGAATAGACATATGGTTACGGAGGAAAAGGCCTAATAGCCGGATGGAAACAGGCGAAGACGAAAAATCATGGGAAGAAACGGTCTGCGGTCTCTGTGCCTATAAAACCGGGCATCAGCAGGAGCGAGGAAGGGAAGGAGACTGTAACGTCCGGAAAGGGCTACGCCATCGTCGCTACCACCGCAGCATGCAAGCATTCATTCAAACCCGCCGCGGCATCAATATCCCAGTTTACATGAATCGCACGACGGAGACGAAGAAAATGTAACCCGCGCGAGAGGCTCCGCTAAAGAGACATCGATAACAAGGTGAAAGGCGACGGTATTATGAAAGTGGGCGTAAAACGAGTCAACCCGAAAGGAATCAAGAGGGAACAATGGCGTTTAAAAGTATAAATTATTCATTGAGACGGATACATAAACCTAACCTAGTTTATTCTTAACATAATTCATCTACTCTTATTCATTCCAGTGTATCAATTATGAAAAATATTTTTATATAACCTATGCCAAATATGTGGTGCGTATGTGTAGCTCTTTACAGTACGGAAACATGGACACTTAATAGGACGAAAGAAGACTGGAGGCGTTCAAGATGTGGGTGTGCAATGGATACGATGATACTTACAATTAGCGGGGAGCACAAAGGACAACGACACGCGGTCAGACAAGAAACTAGGAGGATGCAAAGGACACCCCAAATTTTTTTTTTTTTTGGAATAGGTAAAATGCATTCACAAGGTATCAGAATAAGCGAATTGAATGAGTACGAGACATCTCATTTAACCTACTGATGAAAAAGTGGTTCGCATACAAGTTATAATATGACACGAAATTCACACAGAAATAGCTAGTGATGACAGTTATAGTATATATTTAAGTTCTTAATTTCCACTAAGAAGATGGAGAGTCTGTACTCGAATCACCGAACAACAATACCCCGAAATTTGCTTTTAGGAATAAATAAAATGTATCCACAAGGTATCAGAATAATCGAACTGATAGAATACAAGACATCTCATTTGGCCTGCTGATGAAAAATGGGACAGAACCATTCGATAAGAGTAAAAAATGCCACAGAGGTTCGAGGAGACACGAGCGAAATTTTTCCTCACGCGTAAATACACATTAGCGGGCCAAGAAAGTTAAATCCTCCACCTAAATAGTTCACTCCTCTGGGAATACGCAGTACGTGCTCGTCAGACACCTCCGGACATTAAAAGAGACTTCTCCCTCCACACATGGTCAGAGTGCGAAAGGTTGTCGGAAATGAGATCGCAGTGAAACGGAAGAGGAAGTAAAGGGAAGAAAGAGAGCCAGACAGTAAGGGGGAGGTGCGGGTACGGTTTGATGGCCCCTCGGCTATTCGGGTTTTACGAGGGCGGGGGTGGCGGGCGGTGCACCGTTGACTCACGCCGGGTGTGCTCGTTGGTGCGAGACCTTAACGTATGGGAGGGTGACGTGCGTGCACCATGTGTTATAGGGCGCGGTGAAGGGAAGGGTGGGGGGTAGAGTTTTACGAGGAAAAAAATTATAGAAGAGTACCACTGGGGAATATACTACTAGCTACGAGATTACGGCCACGGAGTTCCGAATTCCACGGAAAAAATAGCCTTAATTAGGACTGTTCCTCTAAATTTATATTCGTGATGATTACTATTACTTTTATTAAAGTACTCTACCGATTAAGGTAGGATTGCAGATTATTTAAGAAGGGCATAGAATTTGCATGGAGTACATAATTCATAAGCCAACGAAGGGAAGGGAGACAGACATAATACTTCTTTAATACTTCATGCAAACCTACCTTAATCAGTAGAATTATTTAACAAAATTAATAATTACAATCACGAATATAAATCCAAGTTAATAACCCTAATTACGGCTGTTTTCCAGTCCAATTCGGATCGCTCGGCCTTCAGCATTGCAAGTGGCAATATCGGTAAATCCATTTCAAAGAATACAATCTACAGAGGTTACGGCCTGGGGGACTACATTAAGGAGACCCCATTCCATTTCGTGGAAAATTAATTTTTGTTACCACTTGAGTATGGCACTTTTTAATCGGGTTTCAAAAACCGTCCGTAGCGCAGCGATGGCTGCAGAGCGATCCACTCAAACTCAATATGTATTGGCATAACAGTATTTTCACTAGCAAAGAATAGCACTGAGACGGATGGAGCGAGTACTTAGCGAGTTGAAAACAGTGTTTGCGGGTATAATGTTGAGTAAACGAGAGAGAGGACGGTGAAAACAGCCAGCAAGATCATAGTCAGGAGCGGATCCAGGATTTATTTCTGGGGGGGACGACACAAGTAAGGCCGTATCCAGGATTTTTTCTGGGGGGGGGCACAAGGATACGTCGTACTACAAAGCGACCGCAATCATAATGGGGCCGTATTAAAAATATGCCCCCCCCCCTACATCCGCCTATGGTTCTAGCCACGTTCTTTTGGGATTCGCGCGGAATTATCTACATCGATTACTTGGAAAAAGGAAATACTTCCTCATTAGAGACAGAAAAAGATCCCCTTATATCACGGTAATGTACCTGAACAACGGCGATGACCAATATTATAATTATATAAAGCTCCAATTACTACAAATTTCACCATATTCAGAGGATTTGGCCCCCCTAATGACTTTCCCAACTTGAAGAATTGGCTTGACGGACAAAGTTTAACATCTGACGAGGAGGTCACCGCTAATTTTAGGAACTTCCGAAATCCTCTTTTTTGGACCGCTTAAAAAGTTTGGAAAAATGTGTAGAGTAGATAGGACGTTATGTACAAAAATATAAAATGACTCAAAATAATTTATTATCCTACCTTTTCCTGAAGACTTATTGAACGACTGTCGTAATTACTCAACATCAAATACCTCCTGGCGCCCCTAGAGAGCTTGAGTGCTCCCATTCAGCTAGCCAGACATAACAGATATGTAAAAGCATATCGAAATCCGGGCGGTGATAGTAACAATTGTGAGATTTCTAATTGCATTGTCAGTGCAGAAATCCTGATTTTAATGTCTGCAAAAACCAACGGATGCCCTACAAAAATTGTTAAAAATTAAAATAAAAAACTATAAAAACCTTATATGAAAATTTCGATGAAATCCTCAATGTATTGAAAAGGAGTAGCGCTTCCATCCACTCACCTGAAAGAGAGCAAATTACATTTGAGATTATATTTCAGGGAGAAAAAACCAAATTTTCATCGAAATAAGGTGCAAGGAACAGTATGTGGAAAATGTACGAATATCTCCGAATAAAAATACTTTTCCAGACCGGTAATATCGAGTTCATAGCAAATACATTCCATGATCTGCGCTTCTCCGAGGCGTAAGAATTTGCCAGGACATTTTCAATTAGTTTTAAATGCTAACTTTCGTTAGAAAATACTACGAGGTATATGATAATTGGATAGTATGAATTGGTAGCATTATGATAGAGAAAATGAAAAAACATCAACAGATATAGAGCACTCCCATTTTCGTTCAAGAAAAACTTTTGGGTTATGTCGCCCCGTCAATTTTTGGGTGGCCCCAACGTTTCCCGACAGATCCTGGTCGCTTTTCAAGGGATTCTGTCCCTTGAGAAGAATCCCTTGAGCCACCCAAAAATTGACGCGGCGTCATTGCCCAAAAGTTTTTATTCAACTTGACGAGTACCCGCGAAAGTTTTAACGAAGAATTACTCCCATTTTTTGTCATCACAAAAGAAAGTAGGGTAGACGTGGAGTAGGAGGAAAACATACAAGTTGGAGGAAAATATAAAATCTTATTAAAATTTAATTCAGTAATCAATTCATTATTTTATTCTTATACAAATGCATATTTTGAATACTCGCGGTACGAATCTCAATGCAAAAAATAAGGGTATTTTCGGATGTAAGGACCTCGGAAAATATTCCTTCTCTGCTTCTTTACGAGGCAGAGACGAGATAATTTCTGCATGAATCTTGACTTCCACATTTCCCAATCAAAATTACATTCTTTAAGAAGAACACTAGGAGAATATTAAACCACCATTAGCTACATAATTAAAAGGAGCCCAGATTCTCTGCCATGCATCCTTGCTGCGGCTCGTAAGGTACGTTGCAAATTGAGATAACGAGCCCGTTTCATTAGGCTACACCATTATCCCCAGGCACATTGAAATATAAGGTCTGATTTACAACGCAACATTAAGACTCATTCAGGTCACTGAGAGTTTGTTATGTCTAGTTTAAATTGATCAAAAGGTAAATGATCCCTAGCCTTAAATGCACTAGATGCTAGCTCAAAGTATAAATCTGTTTTATATAATTATGTAAAATATGTGTTTTCAAGTATTTCCAAAAAAATAAATAAAGTTGAAATCCTAAGATAAACTCACACTCAAACACTTAAGGCTACACCATTATTCCAAGGTACATTGAAATTTAAGGTCCGAGTTCCAGCGCAACATTAAGACTCATTCAGGTCACTAAGGAAATTTTTATTTTCATTCAGGTCACTAAGGGGAAAAAAGCGAAAAAATTAATTACTAAGGAGGGATACGACAAAGGGCTAGAAGGAGACGGTAGCTTCATTCTAAACCTTACAATGCCATAATGTTGCACGGCCGTCCAATAAGCTCATCCGTGGGAATTAAATGCTTCGCCACTGAAACAGATCCTTACAGTGTCACACCGCGGATTTTTCTATAAAAATATACCATATAAATATACATTACCAATATATACCATATCATGACAATATAATTTAGCATAATCATACTAATATATACCATAAAAATATTTTTTTCCCATGACCATTACTCCTGTACCATAAATTTTGCCCAAATGTTGCAGCATGAAAATCACGCTGAAGGTAAGTTTATAAATATTCATAAATTTTAATATAGTCAACAGAAAAAATATGTTAATGTTATTTTCTATGCTTTTCGCTAGAAGTAGAATCTATCACTTACACAACAGTAGAGTTAAGCTGACAGTTTCAACTCTTTATAACTGTCTACTAATACTGCACTATCCCGCATACAGATCTGCAAACTTGGAGGAAAAACAAAGCCATATGGAATAATGGAACGCTTAATTCGTCAAGTTTGAAATTAATTTAGTGACAACGCTCCGGAGAATAACGCTTCATCTCATTCAAAAATGGGAATGAAAATATTTAGTAGAAATTAATGAAAGAGAAGTATCGTCTGCGCGTAGAATAGAAAACGAAGTTTCATTGCAGAAAAAAAATAAAAATACCTAAAAGGTTTTCGCTACAGGTGGAAAAATCTCAGTTGTAAAAAATATTCAGAGAAAAAAAAATTACTTATCCCAAATGATACAGCACTACTAGCCACTACGTTGAGGGAGTGAGATAATGGATAACTGCGGATAATTAATGAACCATACTTAGCAAAAGGAGATCGACCGTTGTCAAAATATATTTTTAAAATAGTTTGTGACGACAAATAATAACGGGTGAGAAAAAGAATCAGGAGGTAGGTACGTATTCCATTCAAAAGGATTAAACGAGAACGGAAGCCAAAACTTCAGTGATAGAAAAGTAGTCGACTTTTCTGCGCCATATCCGGAGGTAGATTCCATTAATTGCACAACAGAACAGGAAAACTGCTCATATAATCGTGGAAAAGGTAGCGTAAAGCCTTGAGGTAGTATTTAATTCAATGCATATACCTCTTATCTTATTTAATACGAAATTTGAAAACAAAAATATGCAACATATATGTATATGAAATAAGTGAAGACTCACATGATCATTTTTCCGTCGCACAGAATTTAATAATACAGGGACAGGTTATCAGGGACCAAAGAGGTGATCGCTAAACCTATCATTTTCTGAATCAGACGGTCATTCCCAAAGTCCCTTTTACCATCCCTTATTCCGTCCCTTTCCGTATTCACAACTGCCATTCAATTAAAAGCCAAGTGTGGCGTTACAATCGCTTTAGGTGGCCGTGCGGAAAAAGAGACGCGCCAAAAGAAGGAAAAAGCTACGGGATTTCCATCCCTCGAGCCACCCACCGCAGGAAATGATCGCGAAAATAATATCGTCAATCTATTGAAAATATACTGCTAATGACTACAGTTTCGATTGCCATCATTACACCATGCTCTATTTAGCTAAAAATGGGATCGTTTTTTTCTAGTATTATCGATTGTGGTAGTGTTTGGAAAATAAAGGGACACGTTTTTCGATCCTTCCCCTACTCTTGATTCACACGCGACTGAAAATCGACGGCCTTAAACCATAAACCGGGTAGGTTGATGACGTCAACAACTTGTGTATAGAGGGTTCCAATGATGGTTTCAGCCGCGGAAAAAGGGTGAGCCAAGTCACGGAAAAAGGGATGAGATCTCCATCCCTCGAGGCATCATTGAAAATGATAGCGTGAAACTGTCATTTTTCCCACCATCATTGGAATGATCGCTGGAGCTGTCCCTCGAAAGGAATGAGGATGGGGAAAATGATACTGTGATTCACGCTTAGTATTTTCTCAGCAACATTATGGGTATAGAAAGCCATATATCAGACTGGTAATAAAAAAATGTGAGGGTGAGAATGTTGATATGGTTTCGAATGTTTGGGGACATGAAAGGATTGTCTCAACAATAGGGTGGTTTCCTATTATTTTTTTACTGCCTATATCGGAAGATTATTACTCCTGGAGTACGTATTTCACGCTTTTAGATTTTTATATGACGATATCTATTTTTCGCGATTAAATGAAAAGTGAAAATTTTCAAGCGCGCGAAAACGCGACGGGTAAGGAAATCTCTCCGTGTGACGTATTTCTGGTTCCCCCTCCCGCCTGGTGAGGTGACCTTGATCGAGGCTCTGAGCGCTGATAGGACGCAGGATGCTAAAGGGTAGCTGAGTACCTTGCTGTCTGGTAGCGCTTGGCTTAAAAAAGGTTTATTAATACCTTATCAAACGAAGAAAACTTTCCGACCTTACCCAGTTTTAATAGGTGATTATTAAGACATGTTTCCCTGAGCTCTGCGCCTCATGCATGCATTGGTAATCTCAGACGATGTATAACTCCTATCTTCTCCTATAGAAACTAGGTCCCTGTGACGTCACGTGGAGAGGCATCGCATGGGCGCCAATCTGGCCCTTTTCAAATGAGGATAAAAATGGACCATTGCCATTCGTCTAAACCGGTATTTCTAAAACGAAATAATTTGTATATTATGAATACAGTAATTGTGGGTAACAAATCGCAATCAATGCCTTTCGGTTTCTTTGATGAAGGAAACTACCCTATTCATAACAGACAGCTTTCGTGGAGACGTTGAGGAAATAATTTTGCAATCGCAACCAATTTCCACTCCTGATTGATACGATAAAAAAAGATAAAGAAACTGTCGAAAGGACTGTAGCTGGTTCAAAAAGTTCCTTCCAACCAGAAAAAAAGCCTCATAATAAATATTAACCTAACATGACAAAGGTCCACGCAAAAACTAAATTTTTATTATTTGTAATTGCTTTATTTCGCCTAGCTGCTATTACTGTAAACACCGCCGGTCATACCCAAAGTCCTTTCCTTTTTTTTAATGTGTCGCTACCTTTTAACTTTTTTGGCGGTGAAAATTTGCGATTATAATTGGCTGAAACAATTAATCTTTGAGCTTAATGAAATGAGGACTTTGAGCAAGTACCAACAACGCGATTGCGCAATCTCACCCATTTTGAGGTTAATGGTCGCAACAAATTATAAGCTCATAATTTCGCCCAACCTTAATTATTTAATACCTTTAAAAATCCGCAGCATTAAATAAAATGTCCAAAACGCTGAATATCTAAGAAAAACAGTTATCATGGTAACTTCACAGTGCATCCACAAAAATGATTGCGCTACCATAGCTCAATAACTAAGGAGAGTCGACACCATGTTTGTAGACAATAAATGCCTAAGGTTTTCCCGACGTATCAGTTGCAGAGAAGTTTCTCGGGTTTTCCACCGGTTGATGTCGTCCATGGCTCCCGACGTTTCGATCGGCGACCTGCTGATCATCCTCTTCGTAAGATCCCCTGAGGATGATCAGCAAGTCACGGATCGAAACGTCGGGAGACATGGACGATATCAACCGGTGGAAAACACGAGAAACTTTTCTGTAATAAATGCCTAAAATTGTCACCCCTGCCACCTATTGAAGTATTGCAGATTCCTCCTGAAACTACCTGTTCACTTTATTTATTCATTTATTTAACACCGAAAACAGCAATAAATTTCATACGAAAGAGGAAAAGAAAAAAAGGGTAATCAAATAAATGTTTGCGTTTCCATAGCTAAGTAGTAACTACGGAGTTGCTTGTTTATGTTTTGACAAGAAATGCTTCGAACTGTCTCCACCTACTACCTCCTGAAGTATAGCAGATTCCTCCTGATACACCCTGTATTGTGTTGTTATTGAATTGAAGAAACCAACAATCACTCTTTACGAACCCCAATCTGAGGTCTCCACGGCAGAGGCTAAAACGATCGATTGTTTTTTTTTGCTCAATTTAATAAGAAAGAGTAAAAGAACGAAACAGAGGAAAAGTTACACATTCAGCTCGGTAGTTTCGAGTGGATAGAAAACAATGCATATTACTACGCAATACGGGGAAACATTCGAGGGGCAATAGCGACATCTTGGATCATCGAGCTGGATACTCTCGCCGGAGCCGGAGAGGAGGTGGGTGGGTTGCTTAACACACCCGGCCACTAAGTCCGCTAATGGACGAGAAACTCACGTAAACATCCCGGCAGCAGCAAATTGGTGTTGAGGAGGGATGGGAAGCGAGGGAGACGCTATTTTCGGCCTGGGGAGTGAAAAAGGTGGTTTTGCTCGAGGAGAATCAAAAAATCTTAAAAGAAACGAATCTTATACAGTGGGGACGCTCACCAGTGGAGGTAAATGAAAATTAAACCCACGACGTGCGAGTTGGCCTAGGAAAAGGAACTGACTCCAGGAGCCTGTATCGGTGAAATTCACACGCTTTTGGCTTAGTTCGGGTTGAGCTTTACCCTCGCCCATCAAAACCAACCTAAGGATTCAATCAGAGAGTGAGTGATGTAAACATGCATTATTATGGTAGAATATTGGCGTAAGAATAAAAAATATTTCATAAGGAGTAATGAGAAGCTTGCCATTGACCAATAGTGTTACATGCCTAATGGTTCGAACTGCGCATGCTAAACCCACGAAATTTAGCCCAAAACGACAAGACGAATAACAATAAGAATAATAATAACGATGAAACAACAATAGAGCGAGATTGAGACCGTGAAGCCCCTTCTACCATCTAACCCTCGGAGGTTAAGTAATACCACATAAGAACAGCGATTTGCATAGCCAACTGAAATAATACATAAAATTTATTTAAAAAATAGGCACAGGTATAAAAGATTAATAGAATTAAATATCATAGAGATACAGACAATTACGAACATCCTAAATGCGGAAAGATACTGATATAGCACAAAATAGTAATATAGGTAATGTTTCAAAAGATATATACCATTGAGGGAAAAACCTAAAGATAGATTTTTCGATACATTTTTATCGGAAAAAACACATAACAAAGGGGAGGGGGTGAAAAGCCCCACCACGAAAGAGCAAATGCGTTAATAGAAAAAATTAACAAATACACCCACTACTAGGAAAGAGAAACAGAACTTAAGGTGGTATTCCAGGAATCCGCAATGAATAAAAAACAAACATGAAAGATTGGTATCACACAGGGTATTTGCTGTAAACGAGCCAGTAACGTTAGTAATTTGACTTCTAGAAACAAATATATCCCAGTTAATGAAAATCATTTACCCATGGAAAGTTCGCTTCAAAGGGTGGATGGGTTGACCTGGTGTTCAATCTTAGGATATGACATTAATTTTCTGATATGCACTGCTGTCCCTCATTAGGGAGGGCTTTTGATACACGGATGGAAAATTCTCTGACTTTTTCCACACTAGGAACGCATGGATTTCCCTGAAAAGTAAATTGCCAAAAAGATAAAAAAAAATATTTCAGTTTTACTAGACTTTTATTCTGGTAAAAAAATGGAGACATTGTTCCTTTATTTAATATTTTAAGGACATTTACTTCAACGTGTTGAAAATATTAAGCTACAAGTCGTTTCGGCTCCAACAGCTCCATGCACATACACCTGCAACCTAAGGTAAAAGGGTGCAACGTATGTCAAAACAGGGAAATGACCTTACCTTTAAACGAAGCCAATTGAATGCCAAAATCGCAACTTCAATCACAAAAATTCATCCCCGTTCCATATAAATTAGCGCAACATGACCTTTTGTAACCTAGACCGATAGGAGAAATATTCGACCAATAACAACTTAGACCGCGTATCCAAAGCAAAATCGATTTTCTTCATTGCTATAGGTAAATTTCAATAGAAATTTTATCTTTACGAGTAACACCATTGAAAGGAGTGGACCAACAGACGCTCTTTTAAGTTTCCAACTCCATAATTAAGTCACGCCATGTTAAGTCGCTGATATTATACAACTATACTTACTACTATTATACTACTATACTTGATAAAGACTACAAAAGGAGGAAAAAAAAACTTCCATATGAAGAAAACAAAATTTACGCATACATGTGTAGAACATAATGAAAGCAATTGCCTATTTCCAACTTCTTTATTTCTACCAACCCAGATTTCGGCATAAAATGCCATTTTCAAGCATATGGCATTATGCGTCAAAACCCGCGTAGGTAAAAATAAAGAAGTGTGGGAATAGACAAGGGCTTTCAGTTTGTTAAATATCAAAGATTTCCACCAAATTTCGCCGGAAACTCTTTTAACATGCATGTATAAGGTTTGATGCACCCTTCCAACCCCTTGGGCATTCAATGCAGGAAGTTGTTGTCCTGAAATATGAGCAAACTTGGGCGTCTTATCCTCGGGTGATTAATTCAAGCCAAAGATCATCCCTCCCCAGTCGTGGAAAAAAATACGTCCACATGGTAGCACTCCACAACAGGATGATTTCAAGGCATTTCATAAAAGCTATCACAAATCTTGGAGAAGGAGGCAGGAGCTGAGATTGCGAGGGAGAGTGGACTAAAATGGGATTAAATGAGATGAACGCCAACGGTTTCCAGGCGGTCCATTTGCTGCGGGCCATAGGGAAAACGGATGACGGCTCACGATGTACCTAAATCATTTCGGGCGCACAGAAGATGCGGATACACAAAAGTCCTTCCACAGATAAACTCTCCCCCAAACCTTCGCGTTCCAAAACTCCGGAATATATTCACCAGAGCCTTCCCACTCATTTTTAGGAAACAGTAATAGGAAATAGTAACTCTTCTTCACCCCAACGTCTACTTTGCATACCAAAATCATTTATTAAGATTAAGTATTATATTTTTTCCCATCATTATTACGTCATTTGGTCTGTTCGCAAGCGTATTGCGCTGAATACCGCGCATGCAGCTTAGAGACCACTGCAGGTTGATATCATCTGTAATAATTACTCTTCTTTAAATATTTCAGCAGAGTAATACTCTTCTTTTCAAGCAGTAGATGCATTATAAAGCTCATGTCATGTGGCACAGCTTATTAGGTATTGGACGACTCAAAATATTAGTGGCCAGGGAGTAATTGTTTTCACTTTTATAGCAAAGCATATAAAATTTACATTTTTGGTGATGCGATCAATCAAAGTCATATATTCAATCAAATTCAATGCTATTCCTCACGAATGTAAATACTGCACAGCAAATATTGAGAATAAAAGGATCGCTCCTATCTCATCGCGGCGCTGCGAACATTTCTGAAAACCGATTAAAATGCGACCATAAAGACAACAAATACCAAGCCTCAACGGGACGGAGGGATGTGTACCCTCTATGTAGTTCCCATGGTTACGCTTTCGTCTTGACACAATACGACTTTTCCCATGTCCCCAACTTAACTAATTCTTAAACTCATTCTAAATCTTCTAGAGTTCATTGTTATACCATACTCTCCTTACACAGATAAACTCTATCACAAACATTCGTGTTCCAAAACTACGAAATATATTCACCAAACCCCCTCCACTCACTTTAAAGAAACAGAACGTATTACAGAAGTACCTCATTCCTTGCAAGCTAGAGATGCTTGCGTGTCACGTGACACAGATTATAAGTTAGGGAAACTCACAATATTAGTCGTCGGGGAGTATTTTTTTTTTTACTTTTATCGCAACGCAATTCAAACAAGGGTTATCCATAAAACCTTTCACGCCAATTTTGAGCGCAAAAATACAGTCACTGGAGCCAAAATTAAAAAAAAGATATATTCTAGATGATATCATCCTGCATTGGTCTTTACGCTGCATGCGCAGTGTTCAGCGCACTACGCCTGCCAACAGACCAAATGAGGCAGTAATGATACGTAATCTTAAGAAATGATTTTGATAGATAAAGTAGACGCTGGGGAAACTTATTAAACTATTCAGAAATCTCATTAACAATTGACTAGATCAAGGTGCGTAAGAACGATTGTAATATATTCTCTCGGTTTAATATGAGGAAATAAAACCAAGGATTTATTTCACCATAATTGCTCTACACAAATACAGTCAAAGGATTGTATCACGGACGGATGCAGACAAGATGATATGGTCTGGTACTGAATAGGCAGCATTTTTTATCTATCTAACCGTATTAAACGTCATCTCGAGGAATAAACCTCGCATTCAAGGTTTTTTTTTTACACATTCACCAAATTTAAATTGATCGCACCAACAGTTTTATCACATTGCGATATCTATTCGTGCAATAATAAACGCGATACGGTTTGTTTCTTCAGTTGATTGGGCCCCAGTTAACAGACACTGACGGTAAATAATTGTGAAGGAATTTGAAATAAAGTCAAGCAATAGTTGTAGATAATTTAAATACTTAATGGAAAAGTAAAAATAAATTAACCATGATTAACGGCAATAACAAATTCTCACAACCGAATGAACACGCATATTTTCAATGATACACTTGTTTACAAGAGGAGTTTACAATAGTCGCCACTCGCGTCCCTGTGAGGCAGAGGGACGCGAACTTTACGGAGAAATAAGCTATAATTAAGGCTGCTAAGGTATATTTATATTTTTGTGAGGTGATCAATTCAATTCTTAACTTATCAATGCCATTCCTTAAGACTGCAAATACTGCACAGCAAATATAGAGAATAAATGGATCGCTCTCATCTCATCGCTGCGCTACGAACATTTTTGAAAACTGATCAACATTCGACCAAAAGGGCAACAAGCATCAAGCTTGAATGGGACGGACGGATATATAGTCTCCTTGGTTACGCTTTCGGCCGAGTCTTATGTTCGTTCTTGACACAATACGAATTTTCCGACGTCCCAAACTTAACATTCCCAATGTTCTCGAGTTTACTCTCAAAGGCACTGAAATATACGCAGTTTTAAGGCCTAAGACCAAGCACCACAAATCATAAGACTCCCAGAGCGAACCACACTCACAGGAGCGGAAAGAAATTCTCGAACCCATTCGCTTCGCCATTCTCTCGATGCGCTCACCGCAATTTGTCGCTGGACTTGTTTACCAGTATTTTTCGGCCCCTCTGGCACTCATTCAAAACTCTCATGCAGCCTGGCAATGACTCTTCCATTTAACCTAACGGAAAAAATTCAAAGAGATCAAAGAAGTAATGCCTGTATTCCAATGGGAGTACTCTCATTACGTTGATCATTATTCCTCAGCGGTTCACTCCAGAGATAGATTTATCTGCAGAAGCATCGCCAAATCCTCTGAGAGTGTTGGCTTCATTAAGCACACAGACAAAAACTAAATATGTTATGATGAAAAAATGTCAAAATGAAAAAAAAACGAATAATGAGGAGAACGCTTTTCGTTAAGTAGCATAATTAACATCTGAAAAAGTTGCATCATTAACTAAATTGGCCCAACAACAGAAAATAAACTGTGCATAATCAATTTTTGGCATCCTATTAAAATTATTTATGACACAAAATGCAGGCATATATTTTTCATGCGAAGCCAAAAAGAAATACAGGTAAACATAAGGGAAGAGCATCAGTTCCACAAAGTGACGAAACCCCTAACAACCGTGGAGACTCGAAAGCTTCTAACGAGAGACTTTTCAGACGTCACAATGCTCGTGGAGTGACGGCCAACTGCGTCAAATTAGGGGGTTGAGAGTGGTGATGACGTTTTTCTGGACGCAGCGATACGAGAGCAGGATTTAAAGGTGTCACGCGACAGTTGAGCGCATTGCACCTGCGATGATCTCTTAACTATATATATCTCCTGGCTTGAATCTCGCCTCTTTCAATTGCATTCTCGGCACTCCTCGCGATGTTAAATAACACCAGCCATACCCCACGTGCGCCCCAGTTCATTGCCGTCTTCCATTTTCAAGGAATCTCCACGGACAGCCTCGCATATGGGACAGTTAACGCTCATTAAACACATAAATTAGGGCATACAACATACAAGTCAACGAATGTTATTTGGAACAGGCATTTTTTCCAGTTTGAACCGACTGTTGTGCGGGCGAATTTCCAATTCAATCACAGCATTCATTAGCAAAGATATTTATAAAAATTATGGCGAAATAATGCCCTGGTTCTGTAAAACCCCACATGGTATTAATCATATCATAAATCTTTTAAAGTAGAGAT
This sequence comes from Ischnura elegans, assembly GCF_921293095.1. NCBI lineage: Eukaryota > Metazoa > Arthropoda > Insecta > Odonata > Coenagrionidae > Ischnura > Ischnura elegans. Next base: position 82,990,112 of record NC_060250.1, read on the forward strand.
TGATTGCTAGATTTTAACTGCAATCTAGTCTATACCTCACAAATAGATTAGCATTCAATGCAAAAATTCCTACAGAAATGGTCCAATTTTAAAATCATTTACATGAACAACAAAATTTCACATTGAAAGATAATTTTTTTTAGAAAGTTGCCTAATTAGAATAAGAACGGTAGTATTTAAAATATTCGGGAAATTAACTTTTTCTTCGTTTAACAAAGGATGACTCTAAAAGAAGCTTTCCCATCGCCATAGGACGAGCACAAAGAGGAGCTATAGAGAACAAGATGCAACAATCGAAATTAATGCCAAATTCAGCGATAGCGGTTACGCTACGGAAAGAAAGATAAAGTCATATCCGGGTTGAGACATACATAATAATGATAACTTCTGATAGAATTAAACCACTTTAAGGACCCTCACGTTTTACAGCGTCCTCGGATGACCTGATGAAGTAACCCAGGACAGATGGGAACATATTTTTCGGGGTAATCGCGTTTTCCGCACGGAAACATTTCCTAGTAACAACCAGTTGACAATATTTATGCGTATATGGCATATTCGAAAAAACCCCGCGACCGTGGTAGAAATAGAAATTCACAAGAAGTTCCCCAGAAAACGTCACGTTGGCCGCAGAGAGCTCTATCACAGAGGCTCGGCGCCAGATGGTCAAGCGATCCAAATCACATTTCCACAGGCGCCAAATACGTTTCGCCGGTGATGGATGGAAATAGAATCGTGTGCCCGATGCACACCCAAGGCTGGATACCCCGAAGGGTAATCAGGCAAGCAGGCCTCTTGTCAGATAAAACGCCGATGAAAATATACACAGCTTTGGAATGACGTAATCAGGAGTGACTAAAAAAATAATTGAATAGCCCGTGGGCTTTACGGCGGTTGAGACAAGAAGGCATCGTTGACAAGGCTATCCGATTCAGATTTGGCCAACAATGCTCACATCCTGGCCGACCCTGCTCATCTCATTACAGCAAACGCAAAATAAGAAACAGAAATTGAAAAACTGCCATTGATAATATTGTTTAAAACAACGAAACTCGTCGATCAAGGTAAATAAATAAGGTGCAAATAATAAAATGCCTTAATAATATTCATCACAACAAGTCAAAATGTCTTCGCTTCTCAAGTTAATTCCAATCAATTGATGCGAAAATTTGAATGCAAGTCCTAGATAATCCTTCGAAATGGGACTTCCTCAATTAAATATACCATTATTTGAGATAGAAGTGAGCATCTAATGAATATTTTAGCACGTCCTATTATTACTATATATTGACGTAAGATACAGTGCATTTGCCATAAAAAATGTCTTGAATTAGTATGATAATTTGCAAGAGCAAACGTTGTAAAATTCAATATAAAGCACCTGTTCCAAAAATCACCAGGGTTTTAAACCTTGATAAAACCACAAAAGCATCGTAAGGCGCAATAATAAACAATTAAATGGTTTTCTTACTACAGATTGGTACAATCAGGTAAACTCGAAATTTAATTAAGTTGCACAGGCAAGAAGATTTCTCAATTGCTAAGTTTTGACAGGCGTTAAGATGAGGACGAAACCCAAGTAATTGATAATTAATTTTGATTTTCTATGCTCATATTGATTCGGAATCTTAGGCTATAATACATACCAAAATTATTAAATATTATTTCAGCGTGAATCATATTAAAGTTGCTTTTCGCATAAAGACAATTATTTTAATGGGTTACTCAAAAATACACCTCGTAAACTTCGATAATTCCACCATGAAATGATATCATGGAGTTGGAGACTGCAATGACAACTTGAACGAAAAGCAATTACGCTAATGGGGCTCAGATAAGTAGTCCAAATTCCTCGCAATATACAATGTTCTCATTACGCTAATAAAATAGTGAAGTCACATTATTAATCACGAGATTGATGATTCGTTGCTGAGCCAATAAGAAGATTGGATTGAACTATGAGAATGAAATTCGAATTCTCATTTCCCATATTAATCTGGAAGGGTAAGTTTTAGAACTAGTATCCACATAAAAAGTCGTTGAATAAAAAAACATTTTTCTAGGACAGAAGCGAAAATTCACGGAGGAAAAAACCCATATCTCTCTTAAATATAACGGAAAGGAGACTTCGGCATTACCATACGGGCAGATTCATGAATTCATGAATTTTACATCTGGAGAGAAAAAAATGACGGAGAAACAAGGAATAGGCCGAGATTACAATGCGCGTTTTGTTGGAGAAAGGAAACCCTGACGGATATGTACTTTCAGACAGTCCGTATACTATTTTGATGGCCATCCCTTAAAGCTACCCAATACAACGAATTTCTGCTTCGTAGGACAACTATATCCGGAAATTAAGCAGAGTGTTCTCAATAACTTATAATCGGTCCACTGTTAAATGTCAATACAATTTTTAGATAGAGTCTTGAACCTGAAAACTATAGTAACTGTTGATTCTAACTTGTTTGAGTCTTGACGTCGTCAATAAACGTGAAAAAACCAGGAATCATTCCATAAACATTGTTATAATCATAGCATAGATATCGAAAGATATTTATTTCACAAAAATATTACGTAGTAGCGACAACCAAACCAGACGCAGGATATTATCTTTTTCTTTATTATTCCATAATTTCGGACGAAATCCCAATTCTATAATGTCTTCATTGTGACGACACTAAACAGTTTTACTAAATCGCAAGATTTAATGTGCCACCAAAGTGACTTTAGAACAGATTTTTTTTTTATACCATCTAAAACTGACGAATATTAAATCTATTAGAAGGAGTAGGTCCTAGCAATGGTTGTTGCAGAATGAGGGACATTCAAATCGATAAAGTGAGTAAAAAAATATTTGGAGCGGGTAGAATTGAAAGGGTGGTGGTGATCGTAACACAGGAAAAGACGCTAGGTTAGCAAGAAAGAAGAGGAGGAATGTTCACGTCACGTAATCATGGCCGCTAACAGCGACTTAAACGCGACATTTGCTTTTAATTGGAATGAAAGTTGTAAACACGGAACGCGACGGAAATAAGATGTAAAATGGGACGGCAGAGTGTATGAAAGTGTGATTCAGAAAATGAAAGGTCGAGCGATCACTTTTTTCGTTTCCAAAACGTTATCGCTGGAGGTTATTTTTGTAGGTGATGGAAAAATGAGCGTGAGATTGAGAGAAGAGAGACTTTAGTTTTATAAGAACTTTTTATTACATATCAGACAACTTTTCAGTCATGAATATTAAAAGAATTAATTAAAGTAATAGCTGTGACTTGCAACCAGCAATTACATGTTAATCATTGGGAAATTTTCAGCTGATATTCATATGCCCCAAAAAAAATTTATCCACATGAAATATAGTCCGAAAAAAGAGCGTTGAAGGGGTCGGGAAAGTTTTATAAATAACAGCATGATTCAACTGGAAAAGAATGTAATAATAACGAAGAACTATGTAAAAAGCCAGAACAAAAAGTATCGAATCAATTATTAGGGAGCAGTCTAAGTCATATTTTAAAAACTTACAGTCAAATGATACATCTATTACAAAATAATTATCTATTCCAGAACTGAATTTTTGCGATAGATATATAATAACGGAGTTGTGTCTTCGGATTATGGCAGGGGTAGCCTAAAACATGGAAATAAAAGAAAAGAGAGACAGCGAAAAATCTATGAAAGGTCGATAATAGCAAATAAAAGCTGATTTTATCAAGAATACGAAATAGATATGTTTCGAATCCAGATAAAGATACCCATGTGTGCCGATAATTTTTTTTGCACAGAATTTAACAAGGCGGAAAAAAAACATATACAGGATATGTTACAGGGGTCGATGGATAAAAACGTAAGCAGGAATGCCGATCCAAGGACGGCGGAACTCCAACCGGAAATCTGGACGGCCACGAGGCCATTAGCGAATCCGAAACGACACCATCACAGAAGGGCATGACGGGAAGGGAAAAAAGGGGGAAACGCGTCGGTGGAATGGAGAGATTCCTTCAGCGTGAGACGGGAACAAGGGGAATATGAAAGAGGAAGGGGTGAGGCCTGGACGATGGAGGGGTAAAAATATAACTGTGAGGATTCCACAGTGAAAGTGAAAGTCGTTGTGGAAAGAGAAAGGACAGGGGGGAGGTGGGGTGCGTACATTTAGACGCGCCACTGCGGATGAGACCGCGAAAAAGGACCATGAAGGGTCTGAGGGGGTAGGGAGGTTATAAAGGAGGAGGGAGAAACAAGAGCTAAAAGCCATGCTAAAAGACCACATCTCATGAATAAACTTGTCTACTACCACTACAACAACCCATCAATATAGTACATCGCTTACAGCAAAATATCACAGAACCTTCGATCGCATACGTAAACAGATACGACACTTTACAGCCTATACCATTAAGGTATTTGGTCCTAGCAGCAACCCACTGACGTCACACTTAGGTATACCTTTACACTGAGGAAATCATTCATGAAACGCCTCAGCGGACGTAAAACAAGAAACGCCTCAGCGGACGTAAAACAAGTCCATGCAAGTGATAACTCCATAGGACATTGCACGAGCAGCCCATCAATGTCTAAAATTATCTTTAAAATATTTTGTGAGTTCATATGAATTTCAGCTCCAAATATTCCAATGCTTTACATGTAACTCCAACTTGTGAATTACACTTCATTGTATATAGGTTATCCATGGAAGCCAAATTTAGCCACCATGGTAACACAAATGAGAATGGGTTTCAAATGAGCCACAACCAATGATAACGGGTGATACTAAGGAGAAATAGAAATGTTTCCAATAGAAGAGATGAGCGTGAATTAGACGGAGAAAATGTGAGTCAAACGCATGCCAAAAACTGTTTTCCTCACTCACCTTTGGATTAGGTTAAGGTTGCTAGGTATGGGTAAGGCAACGCCGTTGAAGAAGAGTTGCAACCGATAGGTGTTATAGCGGAAGTTGAAATTAACCTATATATGATTTGATATCCGGCGGAGCGGTCCACAGATTTATGCGGGTTGTCAACCACAGTTCTACGCCAATGAGTTCCAAAGTCACGCTTTACCGAATCGCTGATAAGGAAAAGAAACTTTGCCTTGCAGATTCCACTGTTTTTTTGGTCATTGCTTCGAAGCAATACGTCATTATCAATCATGGGTCACTTAGGGAACTTTTCCATTCCCATGAATGTTAATGACCGATTCCAGCACGAAAACCGTTCACATATGGTAGCAACATCGAAAGTAACTTCACCTGACTTATTATTTGACCAAGAAAGTCGTCGTAGCATCCTTTACGACGTTTCAGAGCGTTTTGAGTTAGGTACGGAAAATTTCGTACGAAAAAAGGCTTGAGTGAGTAAGAAGATAGGAAAACCAAATGCCAATTAAGGTAAAGAGGGAAAATGTGAAAGTGAGTCGTGAAAAGAAACATAATTATTATAGAAACATTATAATTTTAGAATATATTGGAACCGGAATCCTCCGATTTCGCGGATTTTAAAATCCCTGGGTCCGGTTTCATATGCTGGATATTCCATAAAGGTACGCCCCTGGCTAGCCCGCGGCTATTTTCTCGAGTAAAAATGAACTTCCGGCTACATGGTCGCCAATGAGATTAAGACAGGCCAATAAAAACTGGCGTTGCAGTTCAACATGCGTATTGCCTCAATATATGAACAAAGAAGAAACGTGGAGATAATAAAATAATTTTAAGTACAAGGTTGATGAGATTCGTGAGCTCCATATTAGTTTAAGATCTTAGATTTTACCGCCGTTTCTGGTGCAGAAAGGATTAACGGGTTCTCCACCGAGTAACTGACTGCATTTCTCCCGACGCTTCGAAGAACGACTTGCTCATCATCCTCAGGGGAACTTCTGAATTTGATTCTTTATTCACAAGATCCCCGGAAAATTAGGAACAAGTCGTTCTTCGTAACGTCGGGAGACATGCAGAGAATTACCTAGTGGAGAACCCGCGAATCCTTCCGGCACTACATTAGTTTCTATGCCTTCCCTGCTATCGTAATACCCATTAACCACACCTCATCGTGGTATATCGCAGCAGAATAGAATGCTAGCGTAAATGGAATGATTTATGAGAGGGAATGGCATGGGCAAAGTTGAAAGGCAAAGGCGATTAATGCAGAGGGAGTTACAAATTGCGGAGGGAATGGGGAGGAGGATGGGTAGGAAAAAATGTGATCCACATAGAAGAGATTAAAAGGAACAGCAAGGCACGTAAAATGGTGGATATAGCGGAAAAGGGATTGAGGCAAAAAAAATTTCTAAGGGATGGTAAAAAAAACTTGCCTCGCATAAACAAAGGAAATTAACCGACACAAGAAGGCAGGTAGGCCGTGTATGGGGGAGTCAAGGGAAATTCTTTCACTGCAGAAGCCACAAGAGGGCGGCCGATTTACGGTAATTACCGCAAAGGGAGGAAAAGCGCCAGGAATTCGCCCGTTTCCAAATCCCACGGACGGGAGGAAAGAATTTTCGCTTCGTGTGGGACTATTAAGCCGTCTTTTACCAGCACGATCGATAGGGGGCGGAATTACCTCATAGGCCAGAAAGTGAAACTTGCACCCATAGAAGCAAGGAGAGATGAACCGAGTTCATTGGCCCTGGTGGCCGAAACCTTGTGCAGATTTTCTTCGCAGAAAATTTGACGACCTACCTAAAAAGGGGAGAAAAATTTAAAATGACTCTGAGAGGAAAATATGAGAAAATATAAAAAACTGATAGAAATTCTTGAAGTAAAAAATTTTGTACAGAAAAAGCAGACTGTAAAAACTCCAGAGAAAGAATTCGCTGATTGAAAAATAAGTATATGAATTAATATTCATAGACAGTTTACATACAACTATCAAAACATGTTCAAAGGTTCTCAAGTACTTCATGACATTCTGCCTAATAAATCTAATGAGGATTATGTAATACCATATAGTACTTATTCTGTGGTAATGCACTAAGGAAATTAAGGTCAACGTCCTTGAAAGTATTTCACTACCACGCTTCAGTTTTCACATCAAAAATAATACCACTGCCGAAAAATAGTGAAAATTATGCTAAACGAATAGTTGCCATATCAACATAGCTAGTAAATCCTGTAACTAAACAAATGCCACTATTGTTTATTTATTTTAAAAAAATTGGCAAGTAAAAATGTCATTAGACTGGTTAACTAATTGTAAGTGAACTTCAAATAATTCGTTAGCATTTCAGTCCGAAATTTCCCTTTATTCACATAAATGAGATAAATATTTGACGAGAATTAATTGCTCGTCCCCTCCCCCCTCACAATCCAATCCATCAAATTAATTACAGGTCAACTGCATACATGACGGTACAAAAGCTTAAAAACTTCTCGTTCATCCACCGACATAACTTTCTTCCGATATAATCGTCAAGTTTTTAATTTCATCAAGTTCCCATGCCAAAAAAACATCGCAAAACTGATATAATACTTTCTTCAACCCAGGGTAAAATACATAAACAAAGCGAACTATATACATTTTAATTTAAACTCTTATTGATCCACAACGTTGGAATTATATGATTAAGTCAAGCGTTCCGATTGAGAAGAAAGAACTGTTGGAGTGACGAGTTTCATTTTGGGCTAAAATGATAAATGGAAATTTTGGAGCCAATTCTCTCGGTTAAGAGGAGATTAATACTCTAGCGTCACATTTAATAACAAAATTAGTCAAAACATGAGCGGACTTAACCATTAGGATCAAGTACATTCTTCATTCGAGAAACTCATTCATTCATACGGAGGAACTTGAAAAATAAAAAACTGTCATCCCGAAGTTACTAATGGATGGGGTTAACATCATTCAGATAAAACAACACCTGAAAGAATCCCAAAATGACGGATGCTATGAACACAAAAACGTCATTTATTCCTACACGTCACTCAAAAACAAGCGAGCAATGCTGGAAGCTCGTATTTATAAGCAAAGCTTTATTATGACCAAGTAGGAAGACGTCAGGCGTTATCACGCAGATTGTTTTCATGCATTTTTTTAGGGAGTTGTTGGTTGAAATTGTAATAAGATATGGAGCCAATAGAATCACGAGATACCAAGAGCATCACTCATGTTTTACTTGCGCAAGGTTAAAATTCCACTTCATTTTACAACGTTTAGATCAGAATCTAACGAATTACTACAATCACGACCACCCAAAGGGAGGATGTACGGCGTAAGTGGAGCTATTAAGAAGAATAATTGATAGTAGTAGAATATATGGGCTATTTGAAAAATATATTCACGGTATTATAAATGTCGTGCAATGCGACATTTTCACAAGTATGTGGCTTCGTATTGGTAACCACCCCTCCACTGATTTAACACAAAATAATAATTTACTGATTTACAAAACATCTTCGTATAACAGTTGATGAATCAAAACAGACGATCTAAGGAAAATCTGAGATAGTATCATACGATTTGCATATCAGTGGTATCCTCCGTATAGTTACGAACAATGAGGATGTTGACTTAGCTCGCACTACAATAGGGAGGAAATCCGTTATCAAAAGGCGCGGCCTACTTTAAACAGATCAATTACGTGACCCTCTGCAAAACACTTTAAAGATATGCCGATGTGGTGCAGACTCCGAAGTCAGGAATTGGAGCACGTTAACACTGTGGAAGAAGGAATATAAATATTTAAAAAATCTACGTTAAATTTTGTGTCTTGTCAACCTACGTCACTTTGAGTACAATTAATTATCCTTGAGTTCAATCCTTGTTCGCCAGCGCCAGCTTAAATATGCTATTCCTCAAGCACCACTGATGTGTTAGACGCCTGGAGCTTTGTAAACATCGTTAGTATGACAGGCAACAATAAAATTTTAATGATATGGTATTTATGAGTCTAAAAATATGTATGTATCTATACGTAGTAATTCCACTTAACTTTCGAGGTTCAGGTAGAGTAGAAATATAGCAAGACGATTAATGACACGGAAATAAGGAATATTCGATCACCCCACTGAATGACAATTTGAAAAACTTCCCACTCATTAAAATTGACATAAAAGAAGAAGTTTTACGAAAGAAAGTCAACTTAAGCATCGTATTTCGTTAAAATGTCTCGTATTTATAACATAAAATCTAAGAAAATACAAGTCGATACAATAGCAAAAATTAGAGTGTGCATTATAAACGCTATAGCTACGTACTTATTCGTGCATGAAAATACTAATGAGAGTCGCCGCATAGGCGTTCGGTTGATATATTCGCACCAGCCGAGAAAGAGAAAGGGATACGTTGCAGGGCGTTGAAAAAATGCAGGAGTAAGGAATAGTGGAACTTGGTTGCTACGACCTCGGCTGCTACGTTACCAAGGGTACCTACTAAGTTAATTTTAAGAAAGTCTGGGTAACCAAAACTCTGTATCGTTATATGTAGAGACAATCACCGGTGCTTAAAATTATAACATACAGCTTTGTTCCGCTAAAGCGTAGCTGAATTCTTTGATACAGAAAGGGATCAAAATTTCCCATAAACATGAATAGGTAATGCAACGAGCATCTCAAAATTTTCCAATGACACTCCTTACATTACTAATACTGTACTGAAATACGGCAGAACCAAATAATTTTTTAAAATTTATCCCGGATATACGCCACAAAATAGGTTTTGGTCTATTTCATAAAATAATAAGTAAGTTTCACCGTGATTTCCAACCACTGAGCTAAAATATTTAATCGACTTAATTGAAATAATACATATTTACCTAATACGAGGATTATGTTCACCTACCTTATTTCCATGGCTCTCTAAGCCGTTACAACCACTTTATAACAATTTCGGTTAAATGTGCGATGAGATTCTTTCCATGAAATGTTTATGTATAACCGTACAAAAATAATAAACAGAAATAAAGCAAATATCGGCCGCTCTTCAAGCTACAAATACAAACACTCATTCATAGCGAAAGTAAGGCCGATAGTCGTGCCGTGTCCGCTTTGTTTTACGAGACATAACTCCCTACACCTTTTGAGAAATATGATTTGGGTTCTCAAATGTTTAAGGTAAAATGGAAATGAAATATTTGAAATTCACCTGAGAGAGGTAGAATTGTTTTTGCACAGTAAAAATGTTCCCGGTAAAAATATCGCCAAGCGATGCCTTTTGAAAACGTCTCAGTTTCGCAAAACGACCATTTTTCAACCTTAGGACGTGTTTTTCATTCTACAGCAGAGTTTGTTTGTTTGAGCGATAAGATTCGTCACTCTGCTAATAACTGAAACTATGGAGTGAATCCCGACAAAAAAGGAGAAAAACATGTCCTGAAGATGAAAAATGTCTTCCTTCTAAGTTTTAACGCTTTTACAAAGCATCACTTGGTACTAAGCCTGAGAAACGTTGTTTCACCCGAAAAATATAGAATCTTTTATTAATCAAATAGTTTATATCTTGAGTACGAAGAACTACCGGTTAATTAACAGCCGATTACTAGTTTAACTAAAATCGAATAGCTGAATGGTTGGCTGAGTAACTAGGTGAAAGTCTCTTGATCATAAGGAAAAAAAATAAATTGTTGTAGATAAGCTCATAAATTTATTGCACCGCGGCTAAATTTTCACTGTGGCTCAGAATCATTAGGGTATGAAACCATCGGAATGATAGGAACTTCATTTCACAAAAAATTCTTCCATGTGATTCTATTCTACTTAATTCTATGAGAGACCACAAATGTAAAACTGGTAAGTGAACAACTATCTACAACATAAGCTCCTATTCCTATTTACGGAGATAATGATTACAACCTCAGCCGTGGGAGTAATTCGAAAAAATACAAGAATTAACTTAAAAATTGGCAGAACACATAAAAATTCAATTTAGAACGGACTAGATCAAGAAGCAAATGAAAATAACATAAAAACATAAGGGAACCGGTAACGTAGAGATCATAAAAGCAAGAATAAAAAAAACATTACTGAAAAAGAAAAGCGCAATACTGACATATGATTCGATCCTCACACATACATAAGAATCTCGTGGGAAAATTACGACCCTCACTAAGCCTTCATAAATTACCACTACTTCCGAACGATTTTAATATCTAAAGGCAACCACAGAGAGTTTCGAAAATAAAATTTAGTATTTGACGAAGAGTGAGGGAAAACACTGTGTGCCGAAAGGGAGAGAAAAAAAGAGAAGACCCTAATGACGAGCCTTTCGATCCATAGCAGCGTTTCGCGTCAAGCTTCCCCCGCACACCGAACTTCACCGCGCCTTAACTACGACGAATTCTCCCAAGGTTAAGGCTAACACCACACAGAGAGCTCATCAGAAATTTGCGATATGAGGAAACTTGAACAATTAAAAATGATGCCTCTGAAAAACAAAAATTAAGTCATATACGGTAAAAATTGATTCTTTACTATTAAATACGCAATTCAGGGTTGGCAGTTGCCAAGCCATAATTGCCTACTCCCGTAAAATTCCATCCAAGAATTTTATGCCCAAGAGTCTCTTGGCAATAGATGGAAATTGAAATTTCCAACGATAAATAAAAAATTAAAGCAGTCAAAAACGAAAATGCCAACATTAAAAGAAGCCGTAAACTCAACCATAATAACCAAAGTTTGGATACATAAAAGTTCGGAGGAAGACAGTTCAAAAAGGAAATTACGTCACTTATTAATATTAATTGTTTTGCGTACGTCGACTCGATTACCAGCGTAAAAAAACGCTCCTGCATAAGCTTGGTCTTAATTGTCTTTGGAGCCAATAGCAACTGGTACTGAGGAAGAGGGGGCCGGATTGTGGCCTCATCTGGGCCAGGTAAAAGAAATAAATCAAATTAACTCAAATTTCAAACATATCTTCTTATACGTACGTATGCATTTGAAACACACACAAACGGACATTTTAATGGATAAGAATTCTCTTTACTGGTAATTAGCATAGTGACGAGCATATTTGGATACTTTTCTTAACTACGTTGCCATTTTAGCTCGCAAAACGTTCGACTCAGAAGATACATAAAAAGTGACAATTTTCACGAATCTCCTGATACGTCCACTTAACCGTTCACAGTCCAATGTTCCCATTTGGGAACAGATTTAATAAAAATTCATGAAAATTATATTTAGTATCCGTGATTACTTTCATAGCTTTTGTTATTTAAATAAAATATAGAAGTATTTTTTAAAGTGAATAGCATGACTTGTGTGCATACATTGGTCTTTCATTATACCTTTTAAAAATGGGTTATTTTCATCATCTCTTTAAGGGGTATGCGATTTATTCGATATTTTCCCATACCCTCGCTCTCCAGTGACAAATGCTCATTTATTCAATAAATATCTACGTATTACGTTGTTAAACTTAGTTTTTTGGTAAAGTGTATATTTATTTTTCACGCAATAACAAAATTTTGTGGCATGTTCCCATTTGAGAACATTTTTGAAAACGCATTTTAAAATTTTTGTTCGGGCTTTCTTTCATAATATCTCGTAATTAGTTATAAAATAAATTGGATACGCAAAAAAATTTTAAAAATAAGTTGATAAGTTAGTTCGGTCTTTAAAGGGTTAATAAACAACTGATTTTAGCACGTAATTAACGTCCCTCATTCGTCATCGTTATTGGCTTCCTTTTCTGATGAATCTGCCTGTTCTTACCAGTTTTGTTGAACCCTATGACACAACACCGTATCTCCCTGCGTTGATGAGATAATAATTCACTAATTAGTGAAATTTCACGATTAGGCCCAAATTAAAAGTACTCCAATCGGTCCAAAAAATTGGTTTATCGGTGATCTAGATGATCTCGAAAAATGACAATTTTGAAAACTCGATTCTTTTGACCCCAAATGCGCCCAAAAAGCAGAAGGCATGGGGCCCGAAGGCAACACTATATTAGATATTAAAATTATTTTCTCAACTATTTTTCAAAGGTTTCAGAAGATTTTAGAGGGGGTGGGTTCAATGTCGTATCTCGTCTCGTTGACCCCAAACATTTGCATGTATCATGGTGTCAGTCAGCGGTCGGAAGTGGGATTAATAATATTCGGATTTTAACAAAGAAACGAACAAGTATCGCAAGTGTTTCTGCCATAAAGATCTAACTAGGTTCATTCCTTTAACATAAAAAGAATAACTTTTCCTCCGTATAGAAAGATCCTGCATCATACTCTTAACTAAACCAACACGTCTTCCATTCAACTTGAGAAAAAAATGATCCAAACCATACGCGGATTTAGGGGGAGGGCACGGAGGCATGCCCTCCCCCGCTTACGTACTCTTAAAATAGCCAATTTTTTGTACACGGTTATCATTAAGTTCATTTCATTTTGTTTATTACGGTGCCTCAATCATTTAATTTCATTTTAATAACTTTCATATTAAAATACAAAGAATATTTCGTACAGTAATGGTTGTATCTTGTTTTCACATCACAAATTTGAGAAGACCGTTTGCCTGCCAGGCCCTTGCGCCACCCCCCCCCCCCCCCAGAATAAATCCTGGATCCGCCCTAGACCCCAACGGTAATACCAACTTCCTACCACGTACCACCACCCGCTACATGCCTAACAGTCGGAGCGGAGGAAGAGTTTCGCACAAGTTCCAAGACTTTCCGCTCTCTCCCAAGCATGAAACGCTCGTTCCCTGCGTTCAAGTTAGGACACAAGGAGTGGGAGGGCAAGGGATGTCCTCTTGCTAACCCCGACTGCGGTTAACACACACTGTTTCCACTAGAGTTTGGCAGCAGGGTCAACCTTCATCAGTGTTAAAGCGCCGTGTGGAGGGGTAACACAAAAGCTGGTTGATTACTAAACATCACCATCCATGAATTTAAACCCATTCTAAATCACAGCATAATTTACGTTATCCCCGCGATAGGATCTTACACATTGTCACCGAGTTTTTAACTAAAGGAGCTCCTTAGCATTTTCAGACAAACTTTTATCACCGTACTTCAGCATAGGAGAAATGAATTCGTGCACATTAACTATATACAAAATAGCTCAGGAAAGATGCGCCGCGCCTAAATGCTAATGCCAAATTCAAACCCTAACTTCATAGTATTATGGTATACTAACTATTATGGTATTATAATTCATAGTATACTAACTTTATATTACTATGGGAAATGGAAAAAATTGACATTTAAACGCTTAAAAATTGATATAATCCTGCACCACTTCTTTTGGATAGCTATATTTAATAGAAATAAAATTTCTACACGAAATAATCAAAATAAAAATAAAAACAATAACCGTAGTCAGACAATGAAACCCCATTACGTCATCTAGGATGTTGCCCCTTATATTATGATACTATGTGTAGCAATCGAATATACACCAAGCTCGAACTTCGGTTATGTCCGGTAGCTTGAGCGAGTAAATTATCAGTATCTTCGGACGCCGATACCAGCTCCTTAGTTCGAATTGGTACCGGTACATGATTATTAGTTTCCTATACGCCCAAAATTCCACGGAGGAGAATTAGCGAGGAGTATTGGACTGAAGCAATTTTTTGCAATTCATGCGGCCAATGTAGCCGCCTTATCAGTAAATACAAACACCACCGGGCAATCACATTTCCGACAAACGTATTTCCAATCCCAAAACACCGCCAAACGCAAGCGAAAGGGATAAAATTCAAACAACGAAAGCCATCTATTGAGCAAAGGCAAAGATGAGAATCACAATATCGGTTTCCGATATCTGACCCAATCCACGAAATCGAATCCGAATCCGCATTTACGGGTCAAAACATACGGGGATATGGTTTGCCGTCGGTCCATTCATTTGAATCATCCGGTCAAGAGACTTCTCATTTCAGTAAATTGCAGATTTTAGCGGATAAAAATCTGAAATTAATTAATCTCATGGCCTAATACCAGAGAGCCTTGGGGATAGAAGGGTTTTGCTACAAACCGAAGGACCCCGGGTGAAAACGTAGGACAGCCAACAGCAAATAAAACTATCGATGAGCGAGATAATGGGACGGACCCCACCCCCATCGTGAGTGTTTGCTACTCGCAAAACTAGCATAATCAGGAAAGGGATCTACCTTCACCATACACTAGGTATCAACTGAACTTTCCGATTGAAACACTGACAGTTGTGAGTGAGTAACGAATGACCATGAGTTAAATAGTTCACTTCGATTTTTACACAAGCGATTAAGAATTTAATATTTTTTCCAGATTTTTTCATCATTTCATAATGGAAGCACCTTTTTCGATGTAGAAACAAAATTAGCCGCGACTTCTGACTCATTTATTGAATTTTTGTTGATTAAATTATTACACTAATACATACAGGAAATATCATTACCTAGAAATATAAATTACTTGATGACAATGGCTGCGTGGAAAAATATGGAGACTTGCATCAGGAGCCAATTTCTAAAAAATGTTTTCGTTTGCTCTTAAGAGCATACTTTTATGGATAGAAAATTCAGATTATCATCTTATTCAATAATTACCTAGGCCCGACTTCGCGTCAACCTACGCTACACGAGACTTTTTAGTTTTGGACGAGATGTGAATGCTCGGATATGCCCACTTTGTCTTTATATGGCGGGATAACTCTTTCGCAGGCAAAATGAGTAATATATTACAATTATATCCGGCTCTATGACACTGATATTATCCGAATGAAATACAATAACGTCAATAACTTCAATGATTATACTGAATCGAAATGAATAAAAAAGAGAATGAAAGACTAATTGTCATTTTTGAACACTTATCGTTTGTTATGCAGTGAAACGTCGTTTTCCTAACCCAGGCTACCAATGTTTGCGAAGACCGCTCGCTGATTACCTAATTCCGTTGTACGTGGCATTGTTCCAATTGTAAAGCTTGCCTCTCACTTCCATTTAGTGCTTTCGTTTGAATATTCATTTTCCTTTATATTCACGATAAGGCACGAAAGATGGCTACGACGCATGAATTTAAGGATAATAGAAAAAATAATGAGCTAAATGTTTTCAAAATACGGTTTTAAGCATATATTCAGACAAATTTCCTGGATTGATAGAACTTTAGGGTAAAAATATTCAATAAATAAAGATATGTTAGAAAAAATCTGAGAGCAAATTATGCGTCCATCGAAACCAACAAGACAATTAGCGAGACATCCCATTAACATTGATGGCGGTACGTGAAAATGAAAAAAAATGCTCCAAGGACCGCGACTGACTGCTTAATGTTCTTTAGATGAATACACAACCCAGAAATAGTAGGAATAGCGGAGGGACCTAAAAAATAAAAATTACGCTACTTCCAACCCATTTTATAATTGATCATTAACTCACTACACGATGATGACTGGAAATATATTTGCTCTGCTACCCGGGATCATTCAGAGAAGCTCCTCTCAAGCGCGGCCCAGTAAAAACACGTGTCAGCTGTCAAGGTCTTAAAAATTACTATGAACGACACCAGGGTCACTATGAGCTGATTGGAGAGGTGCGCCGTCATTCGACAAACAAATTAACTAATAGTGAAACACCAGGTGATGCCCTAGCACGTTCAAGGAGAGATCGGTTGGAAAACTTCAAGAGAATTCAAATCGTATCACCTTCAGCAAATGAAATAACGATTGCGAAACTTGAAACGCGTGAATTTCAGATTTTATGATATGTATCTCCTAATCGAAATCCTAATTTTAATCTCCTAATTTTTTCATGATGAGTTATCCAACAATAGTTTCCTGGTTATCTAATTGATTAGTTTCATAATTCTGCAGCATCGAAAACCAGTAAAAATTGTTAGATCAATTCTCCAAAAGACAGGTAAAATAACTCAATCTACTCACTATCACTTTTTAAAATGAAATTCACAGAACCAAAACAAGGAATCCACACTTGAAACGCTTTCGATAAAAGCCAACAATTTTATGATTTTTCCACGAGCCGAGAGAGAGGGTCGAGTACTTGGCTTGAATTTCACCCCATATTCAGCTCTTATGACAGAAAAGTTATCATCATCATCATCACTTAAGGTAACTTGGACATTCATTGACACACACTGTACGCTAAAAGAGCAAAAGCGTTACGAAAACTGACATAAGTTTAAAGCAGTAAAAAATATTTCTATTCGAAAATAAATTATCTTCAACCAGTTCTCATGGTACAATTTAAAATAAGTTGATACTAAAATGCCAATTATTAGTATTATCTTATAATCAAATTCGTAAAAATGAATCATACACAACGTGCCATTAAAGGGTTTAAATAATTAAAAGTAAAACTCACAATATTCATCCCGCTAGACCTCCGTCAAAAGTTTAGAAACAACTTCCATACTAAGTAGTACCGCTGTTTGCTATGCGGAAAATTCAATCAGTTGAAGTTAGGGTAGGCCAAGACGAATAAAAGCTCGTGGTGGTAAAGATGGACGCAACCGTGTCGATGTCTCAAAGAAACGGACAAGGATTTCTTCGTTGATGGGATGGGACCACCTCAGACGAATTCGAAAAAAACTAGGGCAGGGGGGAGGAGACCCGGAACCGACCAATCAGAGCGATTGGCAGGAAGCACGCGCTCCGACACTTCCCCCACCCTGGCTCGTTTCCATGGAGACAATACTCGCCAGACACCTGCAAGCGCTCCTAACGCTTCCTCCAAGGGATCCAAACTTATGCATAGAGCACGGTAGGAAATGAAATGCAAGCCTATAGTTATTTCAAGGTAAAAAGCATCGCTTAACTCCGGATTTTCAGGTGAATGGTATTTCCATACGGCAAAAAGATCATGGAATTTAACCTAATCTCTTATTACCTGAGTACCTGTAGAAAAAGTGCAAATAAATAGCTTCAAAACTATGTATTTTTTTTATATCAACGGCCGTGCAACATCCGGCCAAGGCTGCCAACCCAACTGTCTGAGGCACAAGTAGCACGGCTCATTCGCTTTATTTTCAAGTATCACCTTCACTTCCAGGCTAAATACTTTCTCAGTGATTTATTAAATACATTTCTGAAATCACCTGTTAACTTCGCGAACTAACAATCAATATTGTTCAGAGAACTTTTCAGATATTGCCAAAAATATGAACTCGAAATTGAGGCATACATTGAGGTCACATTAAGTTGAACACCGAATATCTAATATCTGACATATAATAAGTTATACCGGATGTTAGAGATTATTACGTGCAATGGGTGTTTAGAATGATTGCGACGCATAATTAGATATTATCAACGCACCTGTAATACTCCATTATAAAGTAAAGCTAACATTTCTTGATATGCTTAGATGGTGGTAAATGCCTACGTAACCAGTACTAACCACAAAGAAGACGCAAAAGAATTAATTACGGCAGAACAAATCGTAGGCAAAGCTAATAGAACTAATTATGCCTTCCAATAATGGAATTCGGTCATCAATATTTAATTACACTTAGGGAAATTTCACGATGCGTTTTACTGCCTCGCGTGGGTTTGAAGACTTAAAATTACGCTTAAGTGTTGAAGCTGTTCAGGGTATGATAATAGGTGACGTAGTAAGCAAAAAAGTAAAAATTTAACTGCCATGTGTCGTAAACAACAACGCTTTGGGTGAAAAGTTTCCCTCACATCCCTACAATGGTCTTTTGTTTGAGGTTTTACGTCATATACTCGTAAAACAACATCTCTATTACAGTCTTGCTACCCTTAGAACTTACTTGGTGCAAGAACTTACCACGGGAGTTTCACACATTCACTTAATAGAATATTCATCATTAAGAAATTTTCAAATCTATTATTAACTATTGTATTTAACAAAACTGCGGAGGCATAAAAAATGGCATTAAAATAGCTGAAGCCATACCATATCAGCGAATGGAATATATTGCTATCAAATCCTAAGAAATATTCCTATATCAAATAAATTCTGAAGCAATGAGAGAATTTACGGGACGAGAGATCTACCGAGGTGTGAAAGGTAAACAATACACTCGCGGCTCAACGGTATAGCATAAGAATAAAGTATCGTTAAAAAAATATGGATATCTGTGCGATTAAGAATTTTGGGAACGACAGACGCTACTTCGCTCGAGCTAATCCGCGTTTCGCGTTCAATGAAACATCTGGGACCCAGAGCTCAAGGATTTATTCTGCGAAATAAAATTAGGAAGAGAGAGAGCTATCACGCCTCGTGACTAAATCCCCAAACAAAGAGGCGAGGCCGGTAGCTACTAGAGAAGGGGATGCCACACGCTAACCGAGAAATTTCATGACAATAACACACGGAAAATGAGTTTCCGAGCGACACTGAAAAAGTGTTAAGTCCTCTCTCATTCATTTATAACAATCTCCAAAAACGAAAAATAAAACCTTACATGACTTAAAGGAGACATGCTACAGATTGTGCCAAAGTTACCGCGTCAGCACTGAGATTAATGATAATGGTAAAAAGTGAAATTAATGGAGATAAAAGTACTTGATTCACCAGAATGAAGACGAAATCATTTTAATTACTAAAAATTAAGATAAAGGAATGTTTCATAAAAACTAAAAGTTAGTTAATGAAGGGAGGATATTTTTTTCTGGCGCTACCATTTCAATAATTACTGAGACATTCTAAATTTCATCAATAAAAAAGCCAATACATCTATTATACCTGAGACACTAATAATTAATTGCTTTCAACTTCAATTCCTCGGATCCCCGTTATCATCGTTGCCTCTCATAACAATACGCTGAAATCGTGAGGCTGTGACCAAAAAGGTCTTAAGGCCTGGTTACAAGGTACATTATAATGTACAAGATTCTGTACATTTTTCTGAACGGTTTTCTGAACAGATTCTTGTACATTCACATGGACAAGATCCACGAATAGGTGGTTACACGGTTCATTTTTTCGGACATTTTTTCGAGCATTTTTAAATGCGCAACAAATTATTTCAACTTCAAATATAAACCAATGGGGAACATTTTTTTAAAAGTACTAAAATAAGAAGATCCTTACCTCAAATGTACTCGCCGAAAATTTCGCGGATGAATAATGTTTTTTAGCTGAGTTATGAGTCTTTAAAAAATAATCTTCATCGACTGCTTGAAAACACGCGACGGAGCGTGCGCGCGTTACATCACGGCACGGTATCCATTGATGACAGACTGAGGAGGAGGATAGAAAAACTGTCTATGTAGGGGCTCAAACGCCACGTTCCAAGGATAAATATAAGAGGAATAAGTGGTTGACGATCCACAGAATGGAGTTAAATACATTACCTATTTTGTCAACGGGATATTCTCAACGTAAGTACACTCTTAAATCAGGGTTACCGTAGGGTTTTATCGTGTCGCCAGTTTTTCTCGGATGAACACCAATTTCAGTATGTATCACTCATTTCACTTTGTAAGCAACCCTATAAGTGTACCTATTATTCTGTCTTTTAGAGGATCAAATAAGGAAAGTGGCTGTTTACGAGAATAGATACTGATTACGATTAAACCACGAGGAAAAATAAGGAATGTAACGGGCGCCCGGCCTCTCGTCGCAAGGAGCCCTTAACAAGGAACATTCACGAAGTGTCTTTCGCCGATATTGGATAGTAGTGTTCCATAATAAAAGCACATTTTAAAATTTTCTCGTGCCCTTAAGCCTTGTGATATAAAAAACAGGACATAATAAAGGCAGTTGAATTTTAGTCTTGAAAGCGAGTGTGTCGTGATTTCCCTCCATCCTTCTCCTGTGAATCGGCGCACGCTACAGGAATATACTAGAAATATGAGGCTTTTGGCAAGGTAAATTCAATATTTATTACTGCGATGCCCATAGCGTTCGCTGCATGTCAACGCAACACCTAAAATTTCGACTCGTTTTGCAGTCAGTCTTGATTCAAAAACAGGAACTCGAGTAAATACAGCGTAAATAGTACTTGAAACTTATTTATTTGTCTATCAAATGCTTTTTTATTACCTTCTAACTATCATTTGGATCTCAATCTTGGACCATTCTCGCGCTTCATACATTCAGCGCCTTTCCATCTGATCCTTCCTTTTACCCATCCCGTTTTCTTGTTTCATCCTTTCGCTACCTATATCAATCAGTGAAAAATCCAAGATAAGCAAGACGTCAAAATCAAAAAAAGCCGTACGTAAACAAAAGAAGTCGCCAATGCAAGCAAAATGATCTGAATGTGTTGTTTTCGTAGTCTGCCACCAGATGACTCTGTTATGAGTCCAACTGGTACGATTATCTGAACAAAATTGCCTAGGCGTTCAGAAATTCATACAATTTAACATTTTTGCGTGGTTACACGGTGAATTTTCGCGTTCAATGTGAGATTCAGACATTCTCACATTTTCTTGCACATTCCAATGTACCGTGTAACCAGGCCTTTAAGTGTGAGAGCCCTCACCCATTTGATTGTTCCCCTTCTCTGTCTTTACCTTTTTTTCTACACCGTTGATTCTCCAGTTGTAAACTTTGGCGCTGGCACTTTTGGTATCAAACACAAAGACGTGACAAAGAACACGAATATTCGACTCCAAAATTAAGGGGAGGTGGTACTTTTGCCTTAGCCCAAATTTTGTATCAATGCAAAGATAACGCCTCGCGGCATTAAATACCCATTACTTACGTAACTTATCATTGAGCCACGCCTACATCTGAGAATAATGGCCACGATTATTTGGCGGTATTCAAGACCGGAAGATCATGAAAACTGACTTTAATTGTTCTGAAGAAACATGGAATGGCACGTAGATCTGTCAAAAAAATATCTAGAAGATATAATAAGAAATTCATTTTTTAAATTGTAGCAGAAACAATCGGTAGGCACTGAAAAAATGAATGGCAGGCACTGAAATTAATCACAAATTCATGAGCCTTACCGCTTCACCGTACTAAACACCTAAGGCATTGTACTCAAATTTTGATCCAAATATCTCGAGATTCGGAAGTGACATTGGAAAATACTACCGGCAACGTAATAAACCCTTGAGGCCCAAATTTTAATGGATAATAAAGTGAGTTAGAAGAGACGTACTTACAGATACAATGAACCATTCAAAAATTTTTTTTTATTTAAAAATTCATCATAGAGTGACTACAGCGGACACGATTTTTTGTTTGGCCACAACGTCGTATTCTAATGCAATTCTATCATAGCGATAATGTCAATAAAAATTACCATGGTAAGATCATACTCACATCTACCATTCACATACAACAATCTCAGGAGGGAGATAAAGATCATACTTAAGAGAACCATCCTTACAAGTGGACTCTCTAGAAGCTAAGAATATTAAACCTTTTACCTGCACTGACATCGTAGAAAGTTCCCACAAATAAGCTGGTTAAATGTACTTCTCTCCTTACCTGAAAATAACAAAAATATTTCTGTAACTGAGGAATTAAAACAGGAATAGATTACAGAATAATATATCATAAACAGGGAGCTATTCACTAATCCCCCGGGAATGATTAAATGCCAGGATGAAAGGTTCGCAGAATTCAGAAGGTCGGGAACCACTGCTCTAAAGAATAGCAGATACACAGCCCACGAAAAAATAAACTTCGACGATGAAGATCGCCATTGCATGAGATTCCTATCGTCAGAATGAACTGTATAATGAGGTTCGCTAAAACGTTTTGAATTCAACTTCCGATTACAGACTAGTCTAAATGTAGGTTGACTTCAATTTTTTCGCGGATTATAGTCTAGAATTTGTGCTCCACTAGTTTATCTAGGATGGTTGCGGCTAACCAACCTCCATCAAGCGCCTGCATGACCGCATCGCTTGCCCCGATTCATTGGCCAACCCACACCACAGTCTCTCCCCTCTAGTTTCACGAAACCTATCAACTTCCCATCCATCTATCCACTACAATTCTAGGTATCGGCTGAAATTCATGGCGTCCCGCATACCGCAACGGTTATTTTCTTGCCCTTGACAATTTGTACCCAAATTAGGTCATATGGTGGCTTCTTTCGACCTTGAGAATTATGAAACGGCAAGATAAAAATAGAAGATTACTTTTCAATGGCTTATTTGGCAACAGGATGCTCTAAGAGTCGTTAAATTTTCCACAGTCGTGATTTATATGAAATAAAGAATATATTTTTAAACGGAAGTTAGTAAAGAAGGAAACATTAGCAAATTATCTATATTAATAGATACCCGCTCGGAGAAGTTCCGCTGGCTGACACGAGCCCAAACCAAATCGACAAAAAAATACACAAATGGAAAATCTCATAAAATATTTAACCAAAATTCTGATATATGTTGAAGCCATTATATATGATACAATAATCGGTATCAAAACTGGCCTATGAATCTAAGATTGCGTACAAATAAAAAAAACAAATCAAAACAAATAAAAACTAGAAATTAATAACTTAGGTACAAGTAATATGAATAGTCGTTTACTTCAATAAGTATAATAAACTTGTTTCCGAAATAATATTGACATACAAATGCAATATCAGAGATTAAATACGAATGTAACTCATTTTAAATGGTTAAAAGAGAGTAGGCCTGAGATTGAATACTCGGATAAGAAGGATTAAAATAATTTCAAGCTCCTTTTCTAAGCTTCGCTGTGTTCATGTTCATTTTGTTGTTAATGCTATAATCATTTCAGGAGTTAACTATACTTTTCACTCGCTAAAAGCTTATTTACACGATACATTAACACGTACGAGTTAATGTCTGTTTACATGAATGATTTTTGTGGACCGGAACGGAACATGTAGGAATGCATGAACCGATTTAGAACAGGTTCTATTTTCTGTGCTTGCATTTGCACAAGTTGGGTGCTTACACGGTGCATTTTGGCGTTCATTCTCGCATTCATAGATTTAGGCATTAACCCGTACATGTTAATGTACCGCGTAAACAGGCCTTAACGTGATATTTCTTAGATTCACAGAAAAGGTTAAGGAAAAAACAGAAATTTTGTTAAAGAAAAGTATTGATAGCGGGTTTTCCTAGCCAACTAATATGCTTTGCACCTGTTTTCTACTACAGAAAGTCGGTTTACTAAATCGATTTGATTCTCCTCACAAGAAAACGCTCCTTAAAAATCATTCAAACGTAAGCGACACGAATTTCGACAACAATACGATGCCTCTCTTCTTTTATACCTGAGTAAATGAAAAACGATCCTTCGCGCCGTTCAACCAGAAATCGTTCACCCTTTCCTACGAGCTCTGATGACGGCTGCGGATGAAATCAAAAGGGACAATCTAAATGGAAGCTTTTCTGAGGAATGGAACCGTATGACACGATTTAGTACGTTCCTGAAGATGCTTTATTTCCTTAACAGCCTTTCCCTACTTCCAAACTGCGGAATATGGCATCAAGATTTAATGCCCCAAAATTCTCACGACCGCCCAGCCGCTTGATTCGCATTGATGGGCGTATCAATTCGCACCCTAGATTTTGGGTCCCTTTCCTCCAAGATTGAGGTCGTAAAGAGAAGTCATATCCTGATCCAAGGAATGGAAATGGCCATCAAACTGAAATCAGGGTACATTCGAATCACAAGTGGAAATATAACCAAAGCATTAATAAATACAAATAAAATATCCCTTAAATGAAGCATAGAAATATTTTACAGGATTTATTCGAACACGACGCGTTTTGTAATAACAACAACAAATAAAATAGGTAATCGCTGAAAACTAGCAAAATTTCAAAAAATAAAAACCCATATTCCACATTGCTTGCGCTTATCAATGCAAAGATATATTTCGGTTAAACGACTTCCTTACTTTAACATCATTAAGTATACGAAGCCTTTTCATCCATTTATGCGTGGAATAAACAATATTTACCCTAAACCCGGCCCGTTACTTCTTAAAACATATTTTTGTAAGAACAAAGTCGGTAATAACGGCAATGCGATGACAACAAAAATGACTATTCAACGGTTAAACCTCTCAGAATAAATATTCGAGCGTCACGCTATTTCGTACACCTCAAAACATCAGGAAAAGACCAGGAGTAAACTCATGCATTGTGAATGAAAATAATGGCGGAAAACAAGAAGAGCGGATGGTGTTGTGGCGCGTGTAATTCATATACGCTGACCCGTGAATAAAAAAGTGAAAATGAATCCACCGTCGGGTTTGATAATGACCGTGCAAAAAAGAAAAAAAAATTCGAATTAATTGAGAAGGGTTAATATTCCACTACATTTGCTTCCGTGCCATGCCGTTAAACACAGTTCATCCTGCGCAAATAGTGAAGAGAAAAAAATCAAAACCTTCCCGTTTAGCAAACAGAGCAATTTGATGGCTCAGCGCTTCGAAATAGTAAAAAATTATATTAATTTTATTAGCGGAAGAATAATTCAAACAATTAGATTTTCGAAAAACTAACTTTTTTCGCTTGGATAAACAGGCAAATTCCGTATTTACCCTTAAAACGAATTAAAATCAAGCTTATTAAAAACAAATGTGAAAAAAACACACTGAACGCATAAAACTCATAACAAAATGTCAAAATAAGATAATTGTTCTTCCCTAGTTACGAAGAACAATTTCCATCCATATGGAAACACAAATATCAACATTGATCACTACTGCCTCACAAACACATTTTTCCTATCGCGAGACGACGACCGGGCGAGTGTATTTAAGGTAGGATTTAGGAAATGTTATCATTCTGCTGCACTTTGTTGTATTGTTAACTACCCTCTGCAAATACCGTAACGTTTCACTCATGTTTACATACCACCTGCAGGGGTTAGCATAAAGCAATTCCAGTTTCGTATCTCCTAACATATACATAGTACCTACTGAATGTGAAGATCAAATATTAACAAAATATAACCTCGCCTGAATCCCATGATTTACAATCGCAAAAAGGTATAGTGGTACTGAGTTTTCTGTGGTTATACATCATATTACCTTTATATTTTCATGGTGTAGAGAGTTAATAAATACCTAAACCTCAATCATGGAACTTTCTGCCGTACAAGCACTGAAGTTCAATTTTCATAATTGACATGCAGGTGATCATTGGAAGGGTGCTCTGTTTACACCTTCTACATTTTAAGATGATCCCGCGCCTAATATTTAAGGTAAACAGGGCAAAATGCTACCTGTCCACAGGCAGTGATGTTCCGTGTTTCTACGCTACGTGAAAATAACCGAAGACCTAAATTCCTAGTCAAGACCCCATTCAGTGAACACATTCAATCATGTACACTTTTAAAACCCGCCAACGGCCGTTGCCGATCCACGAAAAGTAGACGGTAATCGCGGTGCTGAGCCTTTTACCAGATCATTTAACCGGCGAACACAGAGCTCTTGACGGGAGGAGGAATTACTGCACATTCCGGGCCCGACCTTAACGCATCCCCTTTTATTCGGCCACTTCCCTTCCGAATAAGCGATTAATAGCGGCCGAGGGCTTTCCGTTCGACCTCCCTCATTCCCACGGGAATGCGAACACCGATGTAACAGAGCGGTCGGACTAATTCGCTGACTTTGAAAGCCAATTTGCTCCACCAAATATTACCACCACACGGTCCGAGGTGACGCGGGTAGACTTACCGAGGGAGAATTCAGGAAAGCGCTTACAAATGAAAATTAAATCCCCACGGATTGGAAATAGTTCATTTATCTATTGATTGTTTTTGTGGACCAAAGCAAAGGGCGATTTCTGTGGATAAAACCTCACCGAAATCATGGAAAATCTATGTGTCCTAGTAGCGCAAATGTTAGAGCATCCGGCCAGCAACAGGGAGAATCTGGGTTCGAGTCCCAATCAGGCCGTATTTTTACCCTCCGATATCTGACTTTTTCCATCCACCGCAGCACCTTTGTCCTCATCTTTTTTCTGTAATGTATCCCAATCTAAGCCTTTCTTTCATATTCTACAAATTTATATTTTTTTCATTAAAAACATTTTCAAAATCCTAAAAAGTAGCGCAATGGAGTTTTATGAGCTTTTTTTTTACTTTCCGGCAAAATAGGATCTGACAGGGAATTCTCAAAGGGAATACATGTTCGAAGGTAAATGGATCGTGAATTGAAATTTCGTTAATCGTCGTAGAAGAACTTGACATGCACATAAAGTGAGAACGAAGATTTGGCTTTATGCTTCCGTGGAAAATATCGCCATTTTTATGGTTGAGAGGCCGAATATTTGTTGTGTTGAATACCGTCCGTTTTCAACCAAGACACGAGGTGGAAAAAATTTTTCAGTCAGCGATAAAAATTTACACATTTATCCCTGAAATTTCTGTGAAAAACTCTTTTAATTCAATGAACGTCGTTTTACGTGTCTGCATTAATTCATCATTCTGTCGTTTTATGAAAACATATAGGCAAAAAGCGACCTGAAATGCATGGGTAATTTCGCCAATGGTTCTATTACAAGTTGCCCCTGCTAAGGAAGCGCTTTCTAAAACGTGTACGGCGGAGGAAAATGGAATAGAAATTGAAGCAGCATAGTATTGCTGAAGAGAAAATAAAAGTGTAGGACGTGAAATCATAAGATCAAAATTTCTATTTTTTAATATACCATCTCTTCTCCTTTCACTCTCGAATAAAAATTTACAGTTATAATTCTACCACACAAGACAACACTTCGAAATGCCTCATGTCGCGGGGTTACTACAGATGGGAAAGTAGCAAATACTCTTTAGTGTTCTAAGGCTGAAACTGCACCCTAAGGATTATACGGTATTTGAAATGAAATTACTTATAAATTAAATAAATTTATATGCGTATGCGTAATTAATTTTATTGCTTTCATCATTAATACCTTATCTACATTTTTTTCTCCGATTACCTAAAAAAAACGCCATTCGGATGAATTCATGGATATTTACACCATTTTGATCGTCCATATTAGGCAATATTGTTTTTTATTCGCAGGGGCCATAAAATACTGAGGACCAACGACGGACCAAAAATCCAATCGAGGATCGATCGCCAGTCCACAAGGCTTTTATGCGTCATTAAACTCAAAAACCGCAAGGTTTAAAACAAGCTCGCAGGCACTTTACGCGTACGTTTACCCGTAAACTACGGCTCGAAAGTAATACAACTTTTTTAAAGAGGAAAAAACAACTTTACTCTAAAAAATGGTCCCACTTTGAAGCATCGTCCAGGGAAAACTTGGACATAAGCCAACACCGATAATCAATGTCGACAAATGATTCGTCACTTTTTTTTCTCATACCACGAGCCAGCGCAATATTCCCTCGAGAACCTAATTCCGTCAACCCAAAGTATTTTCTTTCGAGCACCCATTAGCTTGCTAGTACAAATGATAGTAGAGTACTTGCTAGTACTGAAAACATGATACTTGTACATTCTATCGATTCACATTTCATTTCTAACATATTCCTCTTAGGACCACGAAAAAAATGCAATAGCTCAATTTTGTCTTCTTTAATGAAAACTAAGGGAAACTTCAACGCAGTATGTCCTCTTCATGCCGATCAAAATTGAAAAAAAATAATCTAATAGTATATGAGTAGTGAATGGTGAAACTTAAAATTCTAAATTATCACATTAAAAAACTCGCACACCTGTGCACCTCCGAATTCTTTCTCCGTATTCCGATTATTACTCCGTACGGGATAATTTTTTTAACGCAAAAAAACGAAAATTAATTGTAGACCTAAGTCCCTAGTGTAAACAGTCCATTTTCAAGGTAAACTTCGTTTATTTGCACAGCGTTTGAGAATATTAGGCGGAAGCCAGGGTCACGGTCAAACCTGAGCAGTATACGAAGAAAATAAATATTATAAGTTTCATCAAGGGAAATCAGCAGCAGTACGATTATGTATTCCTTGGGGAGGAGAATTCTAACGAATATTAATTTTAATGGAAAAATCGAGAACCCAAATACCTAACAATAGAGAAAATAAAGGATGAATTACAGGCTATATAGACGCAGGCACACCACTCTATCAGAATTAACATTGGGATATTCACTTGATAGAAATGCAGTGATTGAGCTAATTAAAGTAAAGGTCGAACGAGAAGTGGCTGAAAAGTAAGAGAAGCACGGCTGGAATAAAATATTTTTAGAGAGGACCCCATTGAGAGCAGGAACCGAGTGCGAATTGAAATATGAATAATACCTACTTAATATTTAGATCCGAGATTCAATGCAAATATTGGCAAAAAGTTTCTTCCAGTAGAACTAAAAACTTCGATTCGATGATGAGAGATTTCCTCACAATAATAGAATATTCATTTAACGGGGATCACACCGAAAAACAAATCGGGAAGCAACATTATATTCGTTGGCATGCTCAATTCCTTCTAATGCTGGCGATAAAGCTTCAGGCCACGTTGCGAACAACAGACGGGTTAATCCTGCATACTCTCTTTCTCAAAATTATAATTAGGATTCAGGAATTACCTTTAAGATACCTCAACATTCACTGGTTGAGAGTTCAATTGAAAGCAACATACCAATGACATTACCAGGATATCTTGCTCGCATAAATATTCCAGTGTTGGTGTTTTACTGTAAGTTTCAAAACAATTTTAATCTACATAAGAACAAGAATGCTTGCTATTAACTATATTTCATTATGAAATATTGTCTGAGAGGAAAAAGAAAATCTGATACCCTATTAGACCATTGCTCGGTATAGGTATCGACCTAAGCAAGTTGGCTGAGAGCATGGACTTAACTACAGAGGCGATACTTTAGTGATTAAGATGATAGCAATTATGATTTTAAGATAAAAACTACGAGATATAAACAACCATGAAAACTGCACAATAAGATAAGTAGACAGATAACTTCACTTCGTACCACAAGTTTTAATTTTATTTTAGGAAAGATTCAATCATATAAGGTAACTCCTTAAACACAGAAGATTGTGGGATTGTATACGAACAGGAGAAAGTTTTTATACGTAATTGTAATTATAAAGGAATAATATTCCCTAAATAAAAACCTAGTGAGTGTGACTGAAAAAAAATACACTGACCTCAACACAATATGACCACCAGAAAACTTTTGTACTTTATTCATACCCATTTGTCGTCCGATAAACACATTTCGAGAAGGGTAATGGTCACCAGTTACAGCTACATTGCACTAATTATATAGAATTAAACTCGGTTAAAAGCACCATTTTATTTGTCCAACTCTGAGAAAGAGGAACGTCATTTTTCGTCTTATGCCCATACAAACACTGGCATATGAACTAAATGCAACACCTTATGTGCCAATTGGAAAGATATAATCGGTAAAACTGAATACCCAAAACGTCAGATTCCCCATTAGTTCGACTGAACGCCATCAAAAGCCTTGGCACGTATTTCTTCCAGAAAAAAAATTGCATCGGGAACCTTTTCCGAAGCATGAAAAAAGATAGCTAATCAAATGAATCCAATTCGAAGAAGAGGGTAAATCAGATAATAGTTAATTTTTACAAACAAAATACCAAGGGGAGAATCACTAATCACGTTGATGAAACACTCCCTGAACTTTAACTTTCATCCAAATTCACACAGCATTATCGTCGAAGAGATGATTATCACATACGTAGAAACTCGTATCTTTTCAAGAGGGACACATTGAAAAATTTGATCACTTCGCAATAAAATCTATAATAGCTTCAAATATATTACGGCATTATTATGTTACAATTTCACCAAAAAAAAAACAAAGTAATCTGCCGACTGATGCCGAAAATGAACGCGGAAATGCAGACGTGCGAAAAATACACAGAGAAAAAAATCATTCGCCTTCATCAAGACACGAACCCAGGTCCCCCGATTTCCGGTCGAGTACTTAAGCCAGTTGAGGAGAAATTTGAGGAGTATACAGGACAAGGTGGTATGGACTGCCAAGCATGTGATGCGATAAGCATTCCAAATCGTATGCACAGCGCCACAGCCAGAGAGTTCTAGACTAATTATAAAGTATACCGGGACTAGCCACCGTGGTAACTTTACTGAGTCACCCGCAATGCAAAAATCGTGCGAAAAATCCACAAAGAAAAAATAATCATTTCATGATATCCCCGTCGAGGCGAATGAATTTTTCTCCGTGGATTTTTCGCACGATTGGTGCAATTCGGGTGACTCCGTAAAGTCATCAACGTGGTACGTCCCGTTATACTTAAATTAATGCGGATGAGTTAGCTTAAAAAATTGGTCGTGATGCGTACGTACAAATATCACTCGCATCATTGGTCCAGACGGTAAATTGTGGCAAATTTGTATCGTTCCCGATGCGTCCTAATTAAGCATCTACATAACATGAACGTTTTCCCAATACGTTCGAAAAAGTTTTAGGTATCTTCATCGCATTAAGAAGAAATAATTTCATCGGGGAGAGAAATAAAACAGCAAAGGAGCCATTCATTCAAACGAGAACAAAACACCAGCCTAAGGATGCCTAGGAAGCCGTGGACCGCACTCAGACAATGCGGTCCACGTGTATGTTACGCCATCTGTGGCCACAAAAGAATTCAGCAAGGTCGTCGAGTAATTTAAAAGTAGGACACGCTGAGTTCCGGAATGCGACTACGCGCTAGAAAAGAGCATGTACTTACTGTCCACACTTGGTAGGCAAAATTGTTAAATCTGACGTTACACATAATCATGAGCAAAAAAGAATTAACTTCTGAAGGTAGATGAAGCTCTCAGAGATATTTCGACTACTAATTTCACTTCGGCCCACTATTTTTTGTTTTATTATAGGAAATAAAAGATTGAATCCAACAACGTACACACAGAGGAATGTGCGACTTATACAAGTAGGAGATTTTTTTCTACCTGATGGTACTAACAAAAGAATAAAATCCCTCAAATAAAAACCCATAACGAATAACTGAATAAAATTACACTTATTTCACATTCATATGACAGACAGAAAACATTGAAACGATAAGAAAACACAACGAGAAAGTGACAAAGAGATTAATTTTATTCGAGTTAAAGAGGTATTTAAGATGCGATATAACCATATTTTGTTTCCAAAATGGTTACTATGTGACTGTAATAACATAATAACCGTTACCGTACTAATTCCCAGGAACAATGACCCAAGCTGATGCAAATAATTATCACAATTAGGAGTAAACTCAAATATGCGATCAACATGCCCTGTTTTGGGCGGAGGCTGCTTACAGACTTCGAAAAAAATTGAGTATTCGGTATTCCAGCTAATGTGGGAATAATATTATGACCTCATCTTGGCTAGATTTGAAAAGGACACTACATTTAGCAAAGAAATAATGACTTACCCTGCTTACTATTAAAAGCTGCCAAGAAGGAAACCGTTGTTAGCATGCAATGAAAAGAAATTATGCCTCTTAAATTGTTTACATTCCAGCCGAATCAAGAATCGCGCAACAAATGAATTCAACGGAGAAGTATATAGCTGCTGGCGCATCGTCATTCGGAAACCATTCTCATTTCCCATTCCTCATAATCTATTTTTCTACAGGATGTTTCAGGAGGAATCTGCAACACTTCAGGGGGTGGTAGTAGAGATAATATTAAGCATTTTTTTAAATTCATTAACATGGTGTCGTTAGTTACTGAGCTATGGCAACGCAAACTTTTTTTATGATACACTTTGCAGTTACCATAAAAACAGTTTTTCTTAGTTGTTAAAACTTTTCGACATTTTATGTAATACTCTGTGTTTTTCAAAGACATTTAATAATTAAGGTTGGACGAAAATATGCGAATTTAATTGTCTAAAACATTTAATCTTTGAGCTTACTTAAACGAGAGGTTCGAGTAAGTATTAACAATACCATTCGCAATCTCATCCATTTTTGAGATTAATTGCTGTAGGTTGGACCCGAGGGAGTTGCGACGCCATGTTTATGGATAAGTAAATACTGAAAAATGTCTCCCCTACTACCTTCTGAAGTGATGCATAATCCTCCTGAAACACTCTCTATTGCTGCTGGCGCATCGTCATTCGGCATTCATTTCCATTTCGTGGACTCGGCAACAAACAACGCGTGGACTACAGATAATTGGAAGCTTTGAAATTTCTTCTGGATACACGATCCATCGATACATATTAAAAGTGAAATATTTTGATCCGAACCTCGGTGTTCCTTCGAGATTTATTTTTTTCCAGTAGAAAACAAAGGGAAAGGTGAATGCAAGAGACCTAACCTTAGCCCATGACCTATGATCCATTTTTCACGAGGGTGTTTTTCTTTCGGGTGATTTTGCATTCTCTTACATCTGTGGAATTCCATGCACAACTCTAGAGGAAAATTTTAATTTAACTCGAGTGCGCAGCCACGGACAAATTGGATGAAAAACCCGAGTGAATTTCGACAAGCACACACGGAGAGGTAAGTTCAATGACATCGCAGGGAAAATCTGCTTCCACGACACAAAAAGAAATGAAAGGGGGGAGAGCCTATACGCGCTCGGGAACGGAATGAATCCAGTGAAGACGTCTGATCCGTCATATCTACTCTCTCCTCAAAGGATTCCATTTATTGGCTGCAGTGATTACCTGGAAAAAAATATTATTTTGCCCAGCTGCAAAAAATAGATAGGTGAAAAAAAGAGAGATTAACTGCAAATCAGTGAAAAAATGATATTGAAAACGAATTCTGAAACTACGAAAACATTATTAAGGATTAGATCAACTAGAGGAATTGATTACCAAGTAAAATATTTAAATGCCCCAAAGCATTCAAGCTGGAAAGTTACAAGGCATATTTGAAGAGAATTCTATTAAAATCGTATTCACGAAAACCACTGAAACAATTAAATACTGGCAATAAGGACTCGAACTATTGGCGAAATTAATTGCCAGCAAATTAAAGTTTTGCTCCACGTACTTCATCTGGGAAAGCTACAAACAGATTAAAAGAGGTTAACGGGGACATAGAAACGTAACGGTTACGAAAACGAAATATTAATACAGCCAAAAAAGTAACCAATTAGGTGTATAAATACAAAATAAATATTAACTTGGTGATCACCGACGTGGAAAATTATTCAAACAACATTAATCAAATTACTAAAAAAAATAACTACAACGGCTCATTAAAAAAAGTATAGGGTAGCAAATTGATAGCGAATGCAAGTACAACTTCTAGTTATGATAAGATATTCTTTGACATGAGTACTCATCAGCAAGAAAAACTTGGAAGATATTCCAGGAATTGGTTTAGAGGTTTTCGCTCCTTATGGCGTCCCCGAGCAAACTGGGCTAAATTATTATAATTCCACGAAAATAATGAAGTTACGACTTATTTACACTACTCCCAATCAAAATCCGTAGGAGCTTATTTATCCGATAGCATCCGTATTCCGCACTTTTCCTCACAAAAGTTAGCTCTACATACCCTGAAAATCTCAAAATGATAGCATATCCAAAGTACTACAAAAACAAGTAATTTCTTACGCAGTCACCCGAAGTCATTTACTCCCCGGGTTAAATTCACCATGAAAACGATAAAAGCAAGCGTATCCGACCTAAGGAGATCTCGGTTGGAGAAACGTCTCACCCAAATGATTTTCACGGCGTATTTCACCGTTGGTGAACATAATGGCATAACTTAAGCATTCACTGAACTACTAAGAGTAAGGTGAACGAAGGATTTCGCCATCTATATGAGGAAAAATAGAGAATATTTGTGCTGTGCGCGCGCAACTTCTCCCCTCCAACAACGCGTCTTTCCCTACTCCCAGTCCTGGGAGAAATACTAGGCACTGATTCCCAAGGTAATAGATACCCCTTAGTCAAAAAATCGTACAAAAGAGTCGCGTAACTATCCCCGGACATTGTTACCTGATATTTTTCTCGATAAATGAATTGGGGTATCGACTACACAGAAACACCTGCGGGGATATCGGGTTTCGCTAAGGAACTGGAGGCTTTGGGAAGAGCGGACTAGGAAAAAAATGGAATGTCACATGATCCGTAGTGGTCCCCAAAATATACTGACATATGCGCGGTTGCACTTGAGGTTGCCACCTTGGTCTCATCTCACGAGGTAGATTGACACGAACTCGTCGTATTTGGCCTAAGCGTGAGACAGGACAGGGAGAAGAGACGCGATCAGCGCTCCAACGCATGCCGGCTGATTCATGATATACGCAGGCGTTGTGTGGGGTCCCCGAAGCTCGAGACCCCCAGAGTCCTCTTGATGGCAGTTCTATACACAACTCCCTCATAGCGTAATGAGGGTTATGCAGTATGACATTGGCGATCCGGAGGATTTTGGGGCCCCCTGAGCTCAGGGCCAGCCGACCTGGCCACACCGCCCTTGACCCCCTGGCTGAATCCCACCCCAGCGGCTGGATAACATTTAAATGACTTCGCCTTTTCGGCATGCTATCTTTCAGTAAACTTGCGTAAAATAATTTGTTAACATATGATGATTTTTCAAAGAATTTGGATAACAATTATCGTTTAATTATCTCGTCCTCGGAACACTATGGATATACTTTCAGTTTTCAAATTTTTAAATATTTTTTCCATTAACCATCGAGATCTTCAGCATGCCATGCTTTAATTTCAAATAAAATCATGATATAGTTCAGTGATATACGGTTAAAAATTTCATAACCGATTGGATATTTTTGATAGGATTACCCGTTTCGCCTGAATGAAAATTCATGACTTCACCCATTGCTTTGACTTCGTTCTATTATTACCGAATCATTTCATAAAGGGCGTACCCACGATCAAAACTAGAGGGAAGCAAGCCGTGGTCGTTCAAGTTTTAACACAGAAAAGGTTGAGGAAACCAAAATTTAAAAAAATTATAACAGCGCTTTATTAGATTTTAAAATTATTCGCTCGAAAATTTGATGTTTTATTACACCACATGTTTTATGCTAACATCACTTTTCTTGGATATAAAAAAATACTTTCGTTTTGAACTAAATTTACTTTTGCTTCTGGGCCATTCCACCGTTACGTACGGGACATTTGTACTAATTTTTACAGCTTTAAAATATTATTTCTGCTCCTAATAGTTTTTGTGTTTCATTGAAACAGCTATAAATTGTTAGGTGTAGGCCTAAACTATTTTTCAAGCTATAGTTTTGGCTTTAACACTTTGTTGTAACTGTTGCAAGAAAAAATAAGTGCGTGTTACGTACGGGACAAGCTGGGTCAACCACTTGTTTGGCTCATGTTAAGAAAAATGATATTTCAGCTCAATTAGAATTTTCATAATGCTGTGCTATTTTTTTTCATATACCTTAATAAGGATGCTTCAGGTATATATGTTTAACACTACCAACAAAATTTTTTTAACTGAGTTACAATTTTTTTACCTTTTGTTACGTACGGGACAAGGGTGTTACGTACGGGACATTGTACACTTCAGGTTAAAAGTTATTGAAAACAGGCAGAGTTAACATGGTCAAAAACACATTTATCAGAAAAGGTTGTTAAGCCAATTACAATATAAGAAGATCATATGTTTATAAGCATTATTTTCTCGATCAATTAACTTGTATTTGCTTAGCTTAATTACAATACAATTAAGGTATAAAAAAATTATACAGCTACTTTAATCTTGTTACCATGGTATGATTAAAAAAAAACAAGGAGAAAGATACCAGAGTTCATATTTTAAGATCTTTAAGGTTAAATTTTCCATCGTCTTTTTTTGTTCAACACTATAGGAGGAGAAATAGCTTTAATCACCTCCGTCTCTCTATTGTATACAATACAATCGGGCAGCATTGGCCATTTATAATGTTCTGGGGACTGGTGGGTACCATCAGGGGTACAGCTAGGAATTAAGGCTAGAGTAGGTTTTAGGGGCGACTAATAGT
Source organism: Ischnura elegans (assembly GCF_921293095.1). Taxonomy (NCBI): domain Eukaryota; kingdom Metazoa; phylum Arthropoda; class Insecta; order Odonata; family Coenagrionidae; genus Ischnura; species Ischnura elegans. The sequence continues at coordinate 83,026,795 of NC_060250.1, forward strand.
GGGGATCTGGGGGGTATGGAATACCTGCCAGGGCAAGCAGGAGGTACGGGGACCCTCCCCCAGACATTTTTTAAGATAAATGGTTCAAAATGGGGAGTTTTACAGCTTTCTGAGGGATATTTTATTAATCCTTATACTTTTCTATAAGTAATATTAATCCAATTAACTAATTTAGATTTGAGGGTGTTTATCCCCCAAACACCTCCCCCCCCCTCGCTGCGCCACTGGGTACCATGACTGTAACTTACAGTTGCTTCTCTGAGACAATTTATTTGATTTTGCCTAAAAATAAATTGCCATTATATTGCACTAGAACCCACTGACCTCTGAATTCTGTCTTCACTTCAACAAACAGGTCTAAATTCAAGTTGATATCTTTAAAATGTTTCTGTCCTGAAAAACTTTCATTCGTATTGCATATCACGTGAAAGCTAAGGATATCTGGTGCTGCTTGAACATTGTCTCAAGGCTTTACTTTGATGATGGTATCATTTATATAATCTTCTCCAGCATAATATGCCTTGAACAAACAAATATTGAACAACAATACAATAAAACTTGTCTTTGAACAAACTACTGAAGATTCTGATGCAAAATCCTTGGCAGATTGAATAGAGCATCATTTTCATCCTCACTACTCTTAACATTCAGTCAGTTCTCTAAAATTGCATTCAGGAGAACTGATGTTAGCTTGATTTTTTAGCTTAAGTTTGCCTGCTATTCACTGTCATTTTTTCCCTTTCATACTTTTTCTATGTCGGTATTATTTTCTCTCCGCTTTTTTCTTAATTAATTTATCCTCTTACTTTTTTTTTAAGAACCCATCATGATCACTTGCATTTAGTTTACTACGCATTTTCTTTACTCTAGCAGCAGCAGTTGCCAAAGGTTTTTCCACCACTATTTAAATTCTGAAAAAGCATTAAATTTCTTATCTTCAAAGTTTCAGGCATTACTCAGTGGTGCTTATGTAAACTTACTTAAATGAAAATACTTTATGTAGTCCACATTGATTATTTTCTGACCTTGATTCCCTCGTAGTAATCAGTCACAAAAATAACATATGCTATAATCATTCACGCACTGAAACATGTATTACGTGTTGGCTAAAGGCGACTGTAAATTCTAGTATCACCAAACATCTAATCGAGAACAACTATCCCAGTGATTTCACATCTGAGATTTACCACACACTGAGACAAAAGACATTAAGTCCCCACTTTTTGTCATGAAGAACTGGAGATTATTGAGGTGACAAAATCAAATGAAACGCAGGAATTAAACAGTGATGTTTTACCATTTCATTCACCTTACTTTTTCTAACCTTCTCTACCCGCCCTCTATGCACCTAAAATTTTACTTGTTCTTCTGTTTACTACAATGCATACTTTCAACCACAGCACCTACTCCTCTGCCACGTTGTCATTTCATGACATAAACGTAATACCTGGCCCTTCTATTCAACGATGCCAAACTCCCCAACCCTGAGTGCCCAGAGCACAATTTTAAATTTAAATTACCATAGGCCTAGACTTTTCTGGCCTAAATGTAAATAACGCTTCATTTTATGTTTTAGAATTAAATATTATCAAAATTTAGTAATGATATGACAGAGTGAATCCATTTTTATGAATATTGCATATTATGTTGTGTAGTGTCCCGTACGTAACGTTACGTACGGGACAGAAAGAAATTGAACATTAGGGTATGTTTAACTTTAATTATTTTTTCACAACATCATAATCATTTAGTTTGACACAAAACCTGTTTAGAAAATTGTATTTTGAGTAGCTGTTTGTCAAGAAACTTGGTGAAAAAATAAATTTATCTATTTTATGTTACGTACGGGATAAGGAAACAATCTATTTTTAAACACTGTATTTTACCATTATATTATCGCAAAATTAATATAATTTTGTGATAGAAACTCTTATACTGTACTATATTTTGATATTATAATTACCAAGACAAATAAAAGTAGCATTTAGTCAAGCATTGATATGGCAACACAACCTATGAAAATGGCAATTTTTGAACAGCTGATGAAGAGACGACTTTGAACCGAGGTTACCTACATATTTAAACATATTTGACTAAAATTCTTAGTAAATACTCATAATATAACCTTATACAATCATGACATAATAAGTTAAATATAAAAAAATATTTTTATTTCCAAAAGTTACCTATTTTCATGGAATGGCCCTTCTAGGGGGGGGGGGGGGCACCCGCCCCCTGCTGCCCCTCGCTGAGTATGCCCATGAATATGGGAACATTCAAATGATTTTACCTTAGAAATTCTGCTTCGTGTGACATGTTTCGAAGCAATGATGCAAATATTGGACAAATATTAACCGATGGAAAACCCGTAAAACTTTTCTGCAACTCATACGCCGGGAAAACCTGAGATCATACAATGCAAGCATAAGCCCACTGCACGTTGTTCACACCAGTGCACGCTGTTTCCTCTTTTCCCATGCTTGGTACAAACTGCACTTCTCCTTTGGTGCTTTGATTTCTTCCCAGCTGCAGGAATTCTCCATAGGAAATGTATTTCTGTGAGTCTTGGTTCTAAATTGTCTATGGAGTGTCGGCCTTGTACAAACTGTCCATACGGAGTTGCATTTTTTTAAATATTCCCTTGAACAACTATACGCGAAATGATACGAGGGCCAACTTTTTATACATTTTTTCCTGTGAATGACGTTTGAATTTAGGACTGTGACATCCAATAGTCTCCTAAGTAACTTCTTAGACCACTTTTTATGGCGTTTTCTTTCCATTAGGAACGAATAAGTTAGAGGGTAGAATGTAGGGTAAACGAGGGACAGGTAAGAATAGGATTTTTAGATATAATTAAAGGGAGTAGACCTTATTTTGAATGGAAGAGAGAAGTCCATGAGGGGAGGAAAGACTGCCACAATGCTTCGTGAAGCTCCATGCGAACCTACCTTAACCGGTCGAACACCATTTTAATAATAAGGTCGTCACTAGCTTATTGGTCGGTGTGATAGTCCCTTTATCTCGGCAAAACAGCTCAATTTGAGCCTTCATGCCCACAATCAAACTTCCGCCATTTCAATTTCTTCGAAGGAGTTTCAAGGCCCAAAGCTTGCCGTCAGCACGGAGTGCTTTCCTTACAAAATATTTCGGAAAAACTCCAAACGCCTTCAGGGGACACCCTTGCACTCTACAAAACCCTTTCTCCAACTTCCCAATCCCTCAGGATCTCTTCTGAATGCTTGGCACCTCTGAGGAGCGCGGTCCGGAAGCTGCAGTACCCAAAATTCTCGCAAGGTTCTCAAGAGAAATCAAAATAGTTTGCATGCGTAATAAAGGGATCCATTAATTTGAGTTAGATAGTAGGAGAGAATTGTCCTTTCAAACAAGCAGGTGAAGGAATAAAAGTTACTTTACTTTCGGATGGGGGAATTATGCTCGTAGTTCACCTGTAAAAGAAACATTGACAACTAATTTTTTTTAAGAGACCACCATAACGATAACGACAGACATAGTAGCATTAGATTCACATGGTAATCATCGCCGAGAGCTGAGAAATCCTGGCAAGTAAGCAAACTCTTGGTGAGGGGAGTCTTGTTCTTCCAAGAGTCAAATTTAAAAGGACTTCCTAAGTTTTTTAAATTAAGATTTGCCAAGAGCCTGTACGAGAGAGACAAAAGGGCAGTGGCAATCTAACTGAAGGAGCGAGTGCTGAAGAGAGACTGGAGAGAAACCATTCAAATACTTTTGCTGCACGTAACACGGGATGGACGAGGCACGGAACGCATAGACTAGCCGAAGCTAAGGTGGCACTCATGGCATAAGGACCGCTATATTATAGTGATTGGACAATACCAATGACTTGGGCACCCTTTAAAACCTATGGATCGACACCTTTGGGGGTATGCAATTCTTTTTACCACCACTACTTCCTTGGCTGTGTCCGTACTGGTTCAACGGTTGAATTTTCTTAAATAAAAGTGATATTTTAGGTTTTCTCATATCAAAGGCAAATTCAAAATTTTTGTTTGGACCCATATTGTGACGTCAAAAGGTCAAAATTGTAAAATTTGACCTACACTCAAAAAAACTTAGGACCTTTCCCCATAAGTATGCCAATTTTCATGTATATTGTTCGAGATGAAGTTACTAAAATCAGAGGTCAAAAATGACTAACGACCTGTGGGACAGTCTGTACAAATGATATACGTTTGAAGAAATGAAAAAAGTGCGGAAAAACATGAAAACTACCGGAAGAAGACTTAGTACATTTTAATTTAATCACACCCATCATGAGATATGAATGTATCACTGTGTCAAGACGACAACCTTTGAAGAGAGTGGATGGGAAGTGGATGGCAAAGGACAGCCACGGTTAATATAGCAAAAGGAACATCTAATGACGGATTAAAAGAACAAGCTTGCTGAGAAAAGAATGGTTGAGATAAGAATTAAGTTCCTCAAAGCAAACATGCTTTTTAACTGATGACGATGCACGTCCATTGATGAGCGTTATGAGACATGATGAAGAGACATTTGGAAAATCCTTGTTCAATAAGAAGTTTTCAAGGCCTGGAGGGCTTAGAAGCTGAAATTAATCGAGATATCGAAGGAAAATTCCGCAAGGAAGTCAAGGTAGGACATTAAATGTGCAAGGATGTAATCGACCGGTTAAATGTTTAGGAATGCATTTTGCGGATTGTCCCGACCTGTCTCCCCTCGTGAATTGGACTACCCTTTTCAACTTAAAGTAAGGCCTCCTTCCATAAATTATATGCATAAATCCTATCCTCTTCCTCCTTCCATTCTCACCAAACATTCTTACCTCCAACAAGGCCTTAAAAATTCCCTCCCCAATCAGGGTACCTCCATAACTCTAGGAGAAGTGTCTTCTTCTCGCCCACCATGCAAGCACTATACCTCACCTCTGCATCTCCATGCACTTTCGATCAATCGAGCGACGATCTTCGAGTTTCGATCCAAAATTGATTTAAACTCCGTTCAACAACAATCTTGACCATTTCAAATGATCTTCTCAGACCACCCTTCGCCCCCAAATAGAATAACCGTTTTCACTTCGAGAGTCTAGAACAGAGAGGCAGCCCCGCAGGGGGGTTTCAGGAAACAAATCTGCGTCCCCACTATGTTTGGGGATTAAAACTAGGGACCAATTAATTGGCGAAATAAAAGTTTTCTTGCACTAATTAAATTCCTTTTCGTATATCCCAACCCAGTCCCCAAGCCGTTTTTGGAGCTCCAGGAGGACGGAAAAGAAAATCAGTCCCAGGTGAACCAAAGATATAAGAGAGATATCAAACCTTAGCTCGGATAAACAACGAAACAGTAAGTTTACAGATCAAAAAATCCAGGTAAGAAAACCTGGGGTATGAAACTGGAGTATAAAATGCACAAAAAATAAAGATTTGGAGAATAAGGCGTGGATGCTGATTATGTTAAAGAAAAATGAGAGTAGAGTAGCCTGATAGATGAGTAAGGATTGGCAAGCATTATTAATACATATCGTAATCAGCACCCACGCCTCATTTACCGAGTGATGAAAAGCGTATTTCTTACTTTTTAGTGCATTTTCACTGTTTTTGAAAAGGCTTTTTTATATATACTTATACTATTTAAAAGATAATTAATCAATCGATTAAACCAGAGCGGATGATTTAAATGAATCTGAAAATACTGAATCTAAAAACTGCTACTGATTTCGGATGGACTGGGCTCGTTTCCCCAGACAACACGAAGTGAAAAAAAAAATCTTGAAGAAACTACCGCCATATATTAAGAAAGTTTGTAACAGTTTTTCCATAGGGAAATTCGATTACAGCTGATTTCAAACGTAATGAATATTGTAATGTCATTAGAATCAAACACAAAAGCAATATTTGAACCCGATCTGACAATAGAAAGAGGGACTCGCACGCTCCGCGCGCTCGTTAAGGGGCTCCGCCCCTTAAAAACCCCGGTTCCGGCTTCGCCGTCTACATTTGTGGTCGCTCGAAGACTTTTAAAGTTCGAATAATCTCACCTCAGCTAGGGGCCGGCTTCGCCGGCCAGGGGGTAGGGAGGCGCCCCACTCATTCCTCGAAACGGCTTCGCCGCCCGAGGGTTACTGAAGCTCCCCCTCGCCTACGCCAGTCACTCCTCGGAACGGCTTCGCCGTTCCTCGTTGTGGGGTGGCTTTGCCGCCTTGGGGTCGAGGAGCCCCCTCGCGGCTGCTCCGCTTAGTCTTCATTAATGCTCTTCTCCACCGAGAGGGGTGCCCAGGGGGATTCGGGGGTTTTAATGTGTTATGCATGCGGTCACTAATCGTCCACAGTGATCACGTAGCGATGATTGTAAAGGATAGTGAAATGCGGAGTAATAGTGGCGACAAGTACCCATAAAAGAAGACTTAATGGCAAGTTTTTCATTTTTTGCGGGGGTTCCAAAGGAATACCGGGGGGTTTATACTTGTGTTAAACCATTGGTCACAAATCGTTCTCATAAATTCCGTGCCGATAAGTCCTAGGGGTCCGGAACAGTGGTCTGACGATTCTTTTACCTGGAGAGGCGATTTATTAGACATTTTTTGGGAGGTTTCACGGGGTTATCGGGGGTTTTAATAAGTGGTTGGGGCACCGGTTAAATTGTGACGAAAACTACTCGGAAAGGCGACTCGGCGGAAAAGCGAAAGGTTTCTGGTATTTTTTCCAGTATGGTTTACGGTTGCTCGCCCTCACCAAATATTCCGGATCTAGAGCTCAGAGGGGACGGGTAGTGTGGCGTAATGTTTGCGAGAAGTACCCAAATAGGAGACTAAATGACACATTTTACGATTGGGAGGGATTTCAGGGGGATACCGGGGGTTTAGATGTGTGTACTCCTGGCGGTCACCATCCATTTACATAAATTCCGTGGGGATGAGTCGTTGGGGGCGGTGGAATAGTCACGAAAAGTACCCAAAAAGTAGACTTATATGCAAAATTTTAATTTTTGGGGGGGTGTATTAGGGTTTACCGGGGGTTTATAGGTTTTTATTGCCAGCGGTGATCAATCGTCCACATCAATCCCATAGCGATGAGTGGTAAGGATTGGAAAAGCGGCGGAATTGTGACGAAAAGTACCCGAAAAGGTTACTTATGTGCAAATTTTAATTTTTTAGGGGGTTTCGGGGGGTTTAAAGATGACGATACTATATGGTCGCATTCATTTACTGTCATATCGAACAGAAGTGTGCCCTATGACATCCATATTTCGAGAGTAATACAATAAAAAGCAAACCAGTCCCCGAAAAAAGTGAGTAGTGCCCGCCATTTTTATTTTTTTAAGGTTAAACACATTGAATCATTTATTAAACGTTCGAGTTTTCTGAAAGACAATAAATAAGTGTATGTAACTACAAAGTTTGAAAGAAATCGGTCAGGTTAAAATTGACATAATCTTGTGTTAATCTTTTGGAAATCGTAATTTTCGGTGATTTTCGGAATATTTTAATTTTTTTCTGAGTTACCAAGGACGACGAAAGAAAATTGTTACCTACAATTCGTAGACGATGTTATGAGCATATATAATAATCATTTTCGTTATCATTCACTTGAAATTAAGTCGAGGGGAGCGGAAGGGATGAAATTATTTTCGAAAAACCAATTTTTGGGCGCCATTTTGGCTGCAATTTTCTTGAATTTAAACTAACAACATTACATATTTACGTGCCCACGTTTATTAGCTTTCAAAAAATACATTAAAAATCCATGTGGCACGTAAGGTTCACGCGCAGTAAAATTAAAACCGAAAGACGGTACCCGGAAAAAGACCGATTTCAACCATTTTGTCGTCCTAGCGACGACACGTGGCGGAAACTTCCGGTTTTCGGATTTTTCCTCCGGATCATTTCGGGTTCCCCGCACGCCTGCCAAATTACAGCTCTCCAGCACTTCTAGAAGTGGTCGGGAATTTGTATCCATCAGTGAGTCAGTTACCTCAAGGGCTGTATATAATAGAGATAAAAATCAATTAAAAATTCCGTCCATGAAACAGACACACAGACGAAGCAAGTTAAGAAAAAACGTGTACACAAGAGTGCACAGCAAAAATGGGTTCAGATAATCGTAGCATACCTATTACTGAATGAAGGAGAAAAAAACTCCAAGATAGGGAAATTTTATCAAATCAAAAGGTGGTTTAATTATAGCAAACATAAAACTTGTCGTTTCGTGAAGTCATTAACTTCCTCTGAAAATACAGAAATTTCTTCGTTGACAGTTACTTAATCACATCTATCTCATCACAATCTATATGACAGCTAAATAAATCTTCAAGCGGCAAAAGCCAAAGTGTCTTAATGATATCAAAACATCCCACGATTAAGGATACCCACTAAGTCACTATCGTTGTAATTACTTCCATGTTCTTTTTTGTTAACGACCAATTGGTAGAATGTCCTTGGGTCCATATAAGACACGCATGAGCTTTAAGTTGGCTAAAATTTTATGCACCTCCTCACTATCAACAAAAATTCTATAGACCAAAGCGTAAACTGCCATCCGAAACTTCTCCCCCACTCCGACTCTCTTCTCTCCAACCACTCCTATCCATCTGAAGGAGCGCCCCTTCCTTTCCTGAAACCAACCACTCCAACCCTTTAAGTCTCACCAAGCTTTCGCACTTAAAACACTCCCGACAAACGTGTTGGCTTCCCGCTTTCGTTCCATCAAATCCTCTTCGCGACCGAATCAATAATTTAGGGTTCACCCTTGAGGTGATGCGGTTTCTTGGTTCCCAAAACAACTTTCTACGACTCCCGTGAAAACCAAGCGGTATTAACTCCACATCAAAAGAAACCTATGGTTGATTTTCACACATTTTTCAACGACTCACCAGCCACCAACTGCTATTGTCAGAGTTGACCCTGGAACAACTGTAATAACTACATTGGGTGCTTTCCATTCATGCGACTCACGCGTCGACTAGTGTCGACACACGGAAACTGTTTATAACTCTCCAATTCCTGCGCGTAATCGTTTGTTGACTTGTGTCACAACAGTCAGCGACACACAAAGAATCGAACACGAAAACCGCAACGCTAGTCGACTTGTGTCGAAGTGTGTTGATAAATGGTTAGCACCCATTGTAAACTTTAACTGCAATAACCGAACAACTGAACGAACCGAAAATATTCGCTTTTTAAGTAATCAAAATGTTTTACGGAAAGTATTCATTAATGTACTAGGGTCTTGGAGTTTATGAATTCGCACTAAATTCTTTCTTATCCTGTATTACAAGGGCTAAGTCCTACCACAATAATTTCACCCAAAATGGAAAAGTAAATCGTAAAAGCCATTACTAAGAACGAACCATTGAGCTAGAATGAATAAACGGGGCGATTAGATATCCTGACGAATAAATCGGATAAGATCGATATAAGATACACAGGAAATCAATACTTAGTCATATGATAAGGAGAAATTGAGGGATGCAGTTAACTAATTCTCTGAATACAACACCATCATATATCCAAGTTGTATGGAGCAAAATACAATCGAATACTTACTGGAATTATTTCGCCAAAAGGAGCGATTTTGATGTCAGCGTTAGCACAAAACATCCGGCCATACGTTAAAAAATACTTGTAGTCAATGTTTATAAATTGCTAACAACTCAGGCTTGACAGAATTAATCCTTGACGAAAGGAATACCAATAGAATTTTTTCCCTTTGTAAAAACTTAGATAATATGAAAAAAAATCAAATTTAAATTAAAGTTTCCATAAATAGTGTAGTATATGCCACCTTTAAATTGCAAAATTCAACGTAACAGAAGCTACAACCAATCAAACAGCATTACTCGTCTACACGACACTAAGTGTAAGCCGATAATTATAACTGATTTTATAGCCCTTCTCCCTCGTTAGGATATAGATGAAAGGGTGAACACGAATGCCGTCAAGGTACAATTGCATTTCTTTCTCAAGAACACATCAAACTTCGACCATTCTAACTACTTATAACAACATTTAATTCCCTACGGTAGCGTTCCGATACTCGGCAACGCAGAAAAAAAACTAAGGAAATATGTCAACGTCAAGGTTCTGGGAAATTTATCACGGGGAGGGGAATGGCTACTACTACTATTTGATTAAGATAAATGCCCGAGGGTATGGAATAGGAAGCTCGAAGAAGCAAGTTTTAACGAGGAGTTATGAAGTCAGAAGACGAACTTGATAGTAACTAACTATTCTATGGCTAATCACAGAGATTCCGCTAATGAGGAATTTCCGAGAAAACAATTACAAAAAGAGGAAATTGGTACTGATAGTTCACGATTTAAAAACTTAAGGAACATTTCCGTCTTAAACTATTCTTCCAAGTACAGAGTGGCATAAAGGAGAAAAACGTTCTGAAGAAACATTATGAACCAAAAATCGCAGAGAAAAATTTCGTTCAATTACCACCGATGTGATGGTTCCTTAGAGTAAAACCTTAGCAGTCACAATATAAGGACAGAGATAAAACTCCTTAAGAATAATTTCATCGTATTCATACTAACTATTAGCGAATTTAGTGAAGTTGTAAGAACTAGAATAGAGTTAGAAGACACAAAAGTAATAAAAAATACAAGATGACGATGCAGGTGAAGAAAAACAAATTGTTTAAGATTATTGAGATGCTAAATGCTTGTACTTCACATTTGTTTCATAAAATCATCATGAAAATATATTTTCGCAATGTTATACGTAGCTCAATTATTGACAATCCATTACTAACTACTCTTCTATTTCCTTCTGTAACACGTTCTCCCAACACTATCTTTTTCGAAGATTTTCTCTCCGGTATCTCAATATCTTCTCATCTGACGTTTCACCCCTATTTGGATCTCACACACAAGCATCCCATTTCTCCAACCCTCCTCCCTATCGATTCATCATTTGCGTGACCACATCTGCAGCTCACCCCTCTTCCTCCGGAGATATCCGTCCATACTCAGGGGAGTAATATACATACTTTCTCCTTAAGCACTGAGATCATTAATGCAGAACGCACGATTAGTGTTCATGAATAAATCTAAAACTACGACCATAGCAAGGTGTATCAATTTTAGCTACACTCACTGATCAAAATGACTTTTAGATGATTTTCTTCTTCGTAAACTGATATAAGTTCGTCAAAATAAAAATAAATTCGATTAACATTCGTTATTTATATTTTCAGAGTGACATTTTTCATCTGATAAGAACCGTATAGCGAATACGAACTAGATTTTTTGATTGTGAAAAGTTTTATTACCCAATCTGTTCATTAGTTTGCATAGGTCCTTGTAAGCGGTTCTTTTCCAATAATCCGACTATGATTTTTCGATGAGTAAATAGATTCGAGTATTAGAAATTGGGAAATTTGGGATTTTTATTCTCTGAATATTCGAATGCTTCACTTTCTGGCATGGTAAAAACTGATACATTACGTCGAATGACAGTATACCTTGGATCCTGTGTCGCAAGGAATGATTAAAGCATGGAAAAAGACGTGACTTTGATCTCAGTACCTAGTATAAAGCTATGAGAGCCATTCAAAGAGAACACTCGATTCGAATTTTAGCGTCACGTTTACGATGATTTCCAGTATCAACCATGTCACGCCGTCATTGAATACGGTTAAGGCTGATGCAGAGACTCCCTACCTCACGCATCAATGTAGGTTTGTAACGTAAGGCGCAACATTGTAGCGGGAGGCGTAATTTCGTAGAGGAGGCTCATCTATGAGGCAAAGATCGACTGAGATTTTTTACGTTCCACATTAAGTTAGTACAATCATCTCTAGGACTTTCCACAGCAAAACAACAACAAATATTCAGGTTGTCACCTTGAAAATTTCATGTTCAAACTCGGAAAACCTTGACTACGTACGAAATAACTTCAAGAAATTCACGAAAATGAAACGAAATTACCCAGCTTTCAAAATGTGACCTTCATCATCAAGTGGACTATCATGTTTTTTACTAAAGCGTAGATATAAAAATTTTATTTCATTTTTTAATTAGAACGATTGGCTTTCACAAGGTTCCCTTTTGTCTAACGTCATTTTGAAATAAATAATTTCCATTATTATTGGAAAATAATAAATGGATTGGATTATAAACGTGGAAAATTGCAAGTATTTATTTCTACATGGAAAATAATCCACTTCATCAAACTTGAATCTTCGGAAATTACGTCATTTGTTTGCGCACCTTTAAAATTCAATGTCAACAACAACATCACAAAAAATGTTGGTTGGCCAAATACGAGGGTCGACAATTTTATGGGTGGCGACTTCCACATCTGAATTAAGCCTAAGCATAAAGATGGGAGGGACTTGTGCATGCGTTGAGACTTAGAGGGCTTGCACAAGTTTGTCTTGATTCTCCCTTTAATCCAATCTCCTCCACTTCCACGCTCAACCCGCCCCACCCACGATGTACGTAGGTATCTCCACCCCGTCCTCGGCTCCTGAATAAATCTCCCCGACGCAGATAAATCCCATCATATAAGTCAGGAGCGGAAAGAAATACTGCTCCGAGGGATACGGCCTTGTCGTCCATTACGACCGTTCAAACAACGGCTGGGAAAGAGCCCTGCCCCGTGGAGATCCTCTACACTGCGGAGCGAGACACAGATGCGAAGCCACAGTTTATATCCACAACATAACAGGCTCGCATGCACGGACACAATCATAGAGAAAGGAAGCCGGCTGACCCTAATTCCTATCGTGTTCTCCCTGGGAGAAAGCTTTGCCTTCGCGAAATTTATGGTCCTCAGACTTAATCAACGATGCATTTAGTCAGTGCATTGGTTCAGTGATTAATTAGACCTAAAGGTAATTAATTAGACCTAAAGGTAATTAATTAGACCTTCCTATCGTTTGGTGGAAAAAAGGAAAAAATAATCTTCGGAACAATTGGATTAGGCCATACGGTAGAGTACCACTAATAGATTAGTATAATAAAGAAATATAACAGTAACGACTCTTCAGTGAAAAATAAAAATAACTGCTAGCCTTTAGCCTTTCAAACTACGAAAACTGGTAAGCAACATTATTTAGGAGAATACAAATACACTTCGATAATTTACTGATTAATAGTAATAACATACGGACAACATAAGGCATATGTGGATGTGTGGAGTGACGCCACCATACCAGCAACTGCAGAAATATATATTACATAATTTCGGAGAAGAGCAACAAGAACTACGTGGAAAGAAAAATTAATTAGTTTACGATTCATAACATTGAAAAGAAAAGAGTTGTCAAGACAAGAAAAATTAAGGCAAAAACAGAGATCAGGTCTGTGGGCACTACTTAAAGGGGTAGGAAAAACGGAAAATTATAGCTCACAGGAAAAATTTATGTTTCCTGGGACAAAATTATTAAAGAAACTCTATAAACTATAATGGGGAGTGAAGAGTATGATTACGTAGCAATTATGATATGCTTACCAATGTTAACCACGACACTTTCAAGAGTAACATCCTTACCTAAAATAGCAAAAAGAAAAATTCATTAATGAGGATGGAATGGCATAAAAAGAGCGTATTCTAACTAATAAAATGGCAATGACCGCGGTAATTATACATATGAGGCATTTATCTGATTTAAGAAAAAATCTGAAAGAGAAATCTCCTCTAATTAACTAGATGAATTCATAAATTACAAAAAAAAACATTTATATCCTCAATACAAAATTTTTTACGACCCCGGCTACATCACCTACGTACATACAAAATCGTCATCAAAATGTGTCTGAATGTAAGTAATATACCGAAAATTCTCACTAACTTAGATTCACTCTTCGTGGGATCTTCTTAATATCTCCTACCCAAACATCTCGATTTAGGGTAATATTTAGCAGCCCAGGGGATCCCGATGACATGATGATCTAATTTGTAGGAAGTATGGCATAAGAATTGTCTTATAGTGATCCGGTGCCAACTCTCTTCGTCCAGAGACCAAAGGTTGAGCGACAACGTAACCGAGACATGGCTTTAAAGTTTTGGCAACGGAATAGACCAGATTTGACAGACTAGTGACCAAAATAAAATACGCGAGAGCTGACAGGGACAGGTACGGATGACATTTTGACTTTGCCCTTCAATTATTTTTGAACTCCCTCAGTAGGTCTACATAGTGGCGCAGCGAGGGGGGGTTTTTGGGGGATAACCCCCCCCCCCCCCCCCAGAGTTGAGAGAAATGTTTACGTTTAATCCATTTTACTTATTTGGATCAGTATTACTTATAAAATAGTGATAGGATTTATCAAATATCCCTCACTAAGCCGTAAAACTCGCCATTTTGAACCATTATTCTTAATTTTTTTGTGGAGGAGGGCCATCGCAACTCCTGCTTACCCTGGTGGGTATGCAATACCCCCACACCCGGAAGTATTAGTTGCGCCTAAAACCCCCCTCGCCTTAATTCCTAGCTGCGCCCCTAGGTCTACAAACTAAGCAGGGGAGCGACCCCCCTAAGTATTTTTTTAGTCGTTTCCGACGAAGTGTTGAAACCGAACCCTGAGTCCATTCAATAAAATTTACCACCACGTCACCACCACTATAGTTATCTCCATCAATAGGTTCCAAAAAGACAGTAATTATACAAATAAGTTATTATTGTATTTTTTAAGTTACCAGGGGCGATAGAACCGCATTTTAAGCATCAAATTTGATAACTAAAAAATGCATTGTGATTTCACCAACTGAGCAGCTCGAACGATCAAATCTTGCCGCAGGATTCACAATTTGTGTCTTTGAGAAAGGAAATTTTAATGTCTACATTCTGGTGTCTTCTCTTCCCACAGAATAAGCCAATATTTCATAACATAAAGGCATAGACATTTTATGTTGCAAAATACTGAAACATTCCTGCAAAGAGAACACTCACTTCATTTAACCGCACTTTTTATGGGGAAAATTATGGAAAAACTTTCGCATCCTTGTAGCATGCAACGACTGTTTTTTAGGCTAGAGACAAGAACGTGACAATATTTCCATATTAATGAGAAGGGTCGAACAGTTAAGCCTGAGAAATATACATCACCACGCCTCGTCCATAGCCTTACTTGGGTCCCTCCTCCTTTTTCTGAAGTCTATTACAAACATTTCTGAAACATTAAAGAATTTTGATTAAAAAATCATTTCCGTAAGATTTGTGAGAGAGGCAGAGGAAGTTTCTTGTTGGTCCAAAGCTAATCAACTCCTGCTACCTTTCACAGACTCAAGAAACCATAAATAAATCCACGGTAAAAGTTCAAGTCTGTGTCCTGCGATAAGCGAACTTCTCTGCTTCACAGTTAGTTATGATCATGTTTACAGTGAAGCTGTCTCCTCTTTCTTAATTATACCTTGACCAAGTGAAATTAATGTCATTTCCGTGATACGTAAAAATATTCCTTTTTTACTGTACCCTATTTCCAGACATAAATTTAATTTTCTATATCAGCATTATTTGAAATATTCATGATAATGCCAATACAGTTCGTTTCTCGGGCCTGCCTCCTGTAAAGTGAAAACTCCTTTCCGTGATACGTAAAAATATTCCTTTATTATTGTACCCTATTTCCAGACATAAATTTAATTTTCTATATCAGCATTATTTGAAATATTCATGATAATGCCAATACAGTTCGTTTCTCGGGCCTGCCTCCTGTAAAGTGAAAACTCCTTTCCGTGATACGTAAAAATATTCCTTTTTTATTGTACCCTATTTCCAGACATAAATTTAATTTTCTATATCAGCATTATTTGAAATATTCATGATAATGCCAATACAGTTCGTTTCTCGGGCCTGCCTCCTGTAAATGGACGTTTTGTTTCTTTTCGACCGGCAACATTTTGTCTTATTTATGCGATAAATAACTCGCTTACAACTTAAACTAGCATTTCGAAATGTTAAGGGTACAGCCATGTAAAATTTGCCTGTTTCTCAAATATAAAAAAATACACATAAGATATGACTGAGATAAAATTTCAAAATTGAGACACGGGAAAATGTTGAGCCTGGCCTTTTGGAAACTGTTTATTTTTTAATGCCGATAAATCTTTAGTTTTGTCTTTTCACAGAGAAAAATTAATAGAATACAATTATCATATGGCAGGGCAAATATTAAATTGGAATAATGAATGGAAAAATTTAGGGGTCACCTTTGATAGAAAAATGCATTTTACCACTCATATACTGAATATTAGCATGGATGCATATGAATTATTGGGCTTTATGCACCGCATGCCAAAACATTTTGATTCGGATATTCTACTTGAAACATTGCATTACTCTTACGTTGGAATATGGCACGATTATTTGGAATCCATATACAAAGAAATATACTGTCATGATTGAGAACGTTCAAAAGAGATTTTGTAAGATTTTAATATTTTGTATTATAATATCTGTATCCGCTTTTAGACAATCATGGTTTTTTTAATAATCGCCGAAAGAATTTCATTTCCAGACCTTACAAAATTGAAGAGGGATAAACGATCTGTTATTTCTTCACGATGCCATCAATAAGAGACTATCTAATACGTTATTGAAGGAAATAAGAAGCGTAGTTTCAAATGCTAGAAGTAGGTTAAAAAGAACCTTTAGCATACCAAGGGTGAATACCAATATTGTGCAAACCCGAAAATAAAAAAAATGTGTAACATTAAACAAGTTTTTCAACGAACTCGACTTATGAATAAGGAAAGACTACTTTACAAAAGAAGCTAGGAATCTGCTTGTGAAGTAATTTAGATTGAATTTGTGTTTATAGCTACTGTGACCTAATTAGTTAATATTTTCAGTACTTGTAACTTTGATTTAATTTTTTTGTGGATTTTACCAGTTAATTTTTTAGTTTTTATTGGTACTTTTGGATTTTTCACTCTTAAACTATGTATATTTTGGGTGAACATTAAACACATAACTAAATATGTAGTTCTACCCTAATCACATGAAAGTTTGGAAATGAAAACATTAGTCTTAAAAACGAGTAAATAATCACGAAAAAGGTTCTTCGAGATAGAGAGTTATACATCCTTCTAACAAAGTCCTTGGACTACCCAGCGTCTTCTCCCTCCTAAGTTTTCCCATCCCTCTACCTTCCCTAGGCATATCCCAGCTCTTCCTCATCCCCGTCTACTCGCACGTCTGCTCCAGGGATCTCGGCTTCAGAGCAGCACGCGGACGCGGCTTTCTCTCCGAGTCCCTAACGATAACAGGAGTGCAACCGCAGCTGGATTGCGGGAAAAGGCCGCTGAGACGACAATTCGTCCCATAAACTAAAGCCAGACCCCCACACATCCCGCCACAAATCTTCTCCTCAAGAACAAGGAGATATTAGACCCTCTCGTAGGCTCGTGTACGTACCCCTCCAAGAGAAATCAACCCGGACGTATCACTCGCAATAGGGGAGGGAGAGTAATTAAACGTCCCCAGGATTTCAGGGAAAAGCTTCCAGGGAAGCCCGGTCACATGGGGGGAGATAGGTGAGCACCCCGAAACCCCTTTATACAAGCCACCCTCGTCCATATGCAAACAACTCGGCTGAAAAGGATCCGAAAATAAAAGGAGTTCCATCCCACAGCACGTCCTAGGCGTCCCCGTACACGAATCTCTTGAAAATTTTTCTAAAGGCCGTTTTACACGGGGCACGGAATTGCGCAGGTTAGAGCGGCATTAGTTTATAAAATGGCGAGGAATTGCGCGAATGCATGAACGAAATTAGAACAGAGGCTATTTTGCCGTCTCGCACCCATTCATTCTCGCATGTGTTCTAGCAATTCACCACTTTACACGACGCAATCTTGATTCCGCCTTCGCACGTACGTCAGATTGCGCATTTCCGTGTACCGTGTAAAACGGCCTTAAAACCTTTTCTACGGCAGGGTTCAAGATTCAATTTTTCGAATTCAATGTTAGGCGTGGATCAAACAAAATATGAGTTGGAATTCATTGGAATCAGCTTTGACATACTATTGGCCAAAAGTTATCTCATGCAATGTTTTCTAAACCCTTTACTGTGGCAGGATTCAAGATTCAATTTCTCGAATTTGATGTTAAGCGTGGACCGAGCAAAATATGAGCTGAAAGTCATTGCAATCGGGGTTGGCATAATGTTGGTTAAATTGTTATCTCTTACAACTTTTTTAAAACTCATTTCTACGGCAGGGTCCTAAATGCAATTACTCGAATTCCATGTTAAGGATTGACCAAGAAAAATATGAGTTGGAAGTCATTGGAATCGGGATTGATATACTTTAGGTAAAATGGTTATATCATGCAACGTTTCCTAAACCCTTTTCTACGGCAGTGTTCAAGACACAATTTTTCTTCGATGCTAAGCGTGGACCAAAGAAAATATGAACTGAAATCAGGTTTGACATAATTTTGGCAAAATGGTTAACAATGGGACAAAAAAGCAAGCCACGGTCACGATGCACTGACCCACTAATTACTTCAATACATCATAAATTAAATTTAAGCAATCATATTTCATAATATATATGTACTATTTATTAGCCGATATATCGTTTTTTCACGTCATTCCTACATTTTCTTTTAAAACTTTTTAAAAACATTTTGTGGACACATCAAGATAATTCATCAGTAAATCACAGTGAAGAATAAATAAAAAAGAACTAAAGATAAATGCATACTTTCTTAACATAATAATGGGTGGCAATGGTAAGAAGAAGCAGTCTTCTTCGACTACGGCGACCGGGAAATGAAATTAAAAGGAGACAACGACGACAGCGCAAGACACTCACGCTTTACGCCCGACGACGGGCACAAAAAAATAATGGGTACACACGCTCGCTGCGAGAGACGATGGCGGAGGAAGGATTTAGAGAGAGAGAGAGCAGGGCAGGAAGGAAGTGCGGCCAAACGAGGTTCTCCGAAGGGGAAACGAGGGAGACCGCCTGAGTGAGGTTTATAGGATTAAGGCGAGGATGTCAGAGGGAGCCAGCTAAGGGAAAGGGTGAAGGGGGATGCAAGAGGCCCGGTGGCTGGGCTTTCAGAGGACCCTTACGGTCATGGGCCCGGGGCGGATATAAACATGTTTAATGTTTCTTGGATCGCACACACAATGCAATGCAAATACAGTTAAACCTCTCGTGTATGGATACTTACGATCCTCAAAAATGTGTCCGTAAGTGAGAGGAGTTCGTAATTCGGAGGTGATCTAAATAAAACCTCATTTTTACGCTTAGTATTATCCCGCAAGTATTAAGTGTATGAATTTATGTCAGCTGAATGAAATTATTTTTTTAAACTCAGTTTTTAAGCGATGAATCAGAAAACCATTCACGATGGTGTCCGTAAAAGAGTAAAATTGTGCTTATATGTAGAGTGTCATTTTCCGTAAGTGGGAGAGTACGTGCACTGGAGGAATATTTTTTAATGACACCAAATGGTAGTAAGATGTATTTTTTCTTGTTCACTTTAACGCGTTAACTCCACTGCTATCGTTACAAAATTTGTACAGCGAAAATTCATTTTTTTATCCGCGGAAATCATTATTTATTTGTCTCGAAATCTCATTTCACGTATTTGAGAGCTTGAGCGAGTATCAACAATACGATTGCGCAGTCTTAACTATTTTGAGATTATTTTTTCAGACAATTATAATCACTCATTTTCATCCAACCCTAATGATTTAATTTCCTTAAAAATCCAAAGTATAACATAAAATGTCGTAAAGGCTGGATACACAAGAAAAACCACTTATTATTTTAACTGGAAAGTGTATCTAAAAATATTTGCGTTGCGATAGCTCAGTAACTAAGGAGTTGCGACCTCATGTTTATGGAAAAGAAAATGCAAAACATTGTTTCCCCAACCATCTCCTGAAGTTTTGCAGATTCCTCCTGAAACAACTTGTATAATTTTTCTGATATGGCTTCTAGTACTACCATCCGGATTAGTAAATAGAGACGCAGCATGGCGCTACAGTTTCACGTTGAGTCTGGGTATTCCAACAATAAGGCACGCCTTCACACGTCTGTCTGATCGTTTCGCATCAGTTCCAGCGTCCAGCAGGTGGGGGAGGTCATTGTCCATGGCCACCACCAAACAAACATTCCCTACTGCTCCTCCCCCCAAAAGGTCACATTATATGAACCCACTGCTCTTATTTCTGCACAGCTCAAAGGGAGTCACAGTGAAAACAGCTGCAAACCCAGATCACAGGAAATATTTACACAGGTCATTCCACCCCAATACAAACATCGGTTCACTAGGGTCTCACATTTAATCAAAAGTTTCATCTGGCAAACTCGAAAATCCTATGAAAGCATTGAGAAAAAATGCGCGATTCGTGCTCAATTACACGACTTTTCGCACTTACGCCAAAAAAATTAGCCCCAAGACGAATTTCTCTATTGTGTGTGAGAACAGATAATGAAACATAATTTCTTAAGGACTTTCAATAATACAGCCAAAATTCTCCTTAAAACTTTTCACGGCCTCACAACATTTAAGTATAAGAATTTATACCTTTCTCTATCCAAGCCTCTTCGTTCAAAAATAATATTTCGGGGCAGTTTCAAACAAAATAATTTGACCAAGCGACTTTCAAACTTTCTCGGTCATTCAGTCGGAAACGCTACCCGAAAATAGCGGAATGACTCGATGTTCCCCAAAATTCTAAAAGGAAGCAATTCCGAAGTCATAACGCCAAAATACGTTCAATGCATAAACGTAGAGATACATTTTTCGAGAGAATGTGACGATAAAATAACACCACTTACAAATGGACAACAATTCACAACGCATGAAAACGTTTCAGGCTTGACGTGGTGGAAATCGAAAAAAAATAAACAACAATGATAATGACCATGGTTTCGACAGTAAATGCCATGTAAGTATTTCTTTGCTGTCTGTTTCATGTAATCGGCATTCATTTGTTCACCCAAACTGTTCCCATCCCACTCCCTTCACGCCACTTTCATATAACCCCCACTTCTACCTAGGCTCTGGTATAAAAACATGTGAGAGTGTGTGCGTCATAATTCTTAAAACGGCATAGAGTATCGAAACCATGGTCGGTAGAGGAATGATATATTAAAGGGTGGAAATAATTATTGGAGTTAATAATTTGTCATGAGTAATTCACCAGTTTCCCCCCACACGAACACGATAATTCTCATCGTTTTGCCAACTGCGCCAACTTCAGCAATATTAAAGCAAACCACTAACCAATGTATTCACGCATTTAGTTTATTAGAGGAATACGTTTCCTCAAGTGTATCCACTGCGGGCCCCAGGCTTAATGAAGCTGATACATCAACAATAATGGATTTCACGCGTAACATTCCTGAAATTCGCTATTATTTTGGTCCACGGCTGCGGATAGAACGAAACTGACTCCGAGAGAGCAAGTCACTGAGAATCCTACTCCACCTCGTCACTCGCTCAACTAGGCACTAAAGTCGGATGCCCACACGATATCCCACCATTGCAGGCTTGCATGCATGCAATAGCACGAGGAAATGGATTTCGAGGTTAAACTCGTGCCTAAACAAATGAACGCAGCTTGTTTAGTACCGACGTGCATCAGAATATGAGGATCCGCGCGGAATTGAAGTGAATGCTGGAAACAGAGTTGGGAGAGAGAGAGAGAGAGAGAGAGAGAGAGAGAGAGAGAGAGAGAGAGAGAGAGAGAGAGAGAGAGAGAGAGACGGCTGTGCACCCACCGCACTTAATATCCCCAAATTCCACATTCACTCTGCCCATCTCGAAATCCTCTAGAGCCTTCTCCAACACCCACAATCTATCTCATGATTCCCATTCGCGATTCGCGTTTTGTCATGAAGTGCATCCACAAGCCTGGTCGCAATTTCAATTCGGCCGTGCATTAAATTCCTCGGTCGATTTCATCGCGATATTCGAAACAGCGGCTGTATCTCCACGTACTCGCTCGTAGCATACGGTGATGGCGGGGTTAAGTCTTCGCTAGCCTAACAAGAGGCCCACCAGGGTAGGTGGGCCCCTATCCAGGGTATTGTATGTTCGAGCACGCGTAATTAGAAAACCCCGATATAAAAGACCAACACGTGCTGTTTTCGGTGGTGTGTAAATAAATAAATCGGATGAATGAATGGGAAGATCCAAGCCCTCCCCTACCTAAAGCGATATTTGAGTGCCGAGGTAGCAATTCATATTCATAAAATTGCTCGCGAATTCAGGTTAGAGTGAAAGAACCCGTTAAGAGGACGCATAACTCCCTCTCGACTGGTCAAAAGTTGTCTATTTTTCACGAAGTTTCAGTCTTTTTAAATTTACGCATTCATCTTAAAATTTTACGGATAAGTGCACACATTTTCAACATTTTCCTGGATTTCAAATTAAAAAATTTTACAAACGAGAAAATCCTTGGTTACAATTTCGAATTCCAAAACCCAGGCACACACAAAGGACTACATGCACTATATACCACCCACTCGCTCATTGATTTAACCCCGTGGGTTATTAGGAATAGCTGAGGGTAGAGCTCACCATAGTTTAACCTATAGGCGACCAACTTCACGCATCAAGGGTAGGGGGCCCGGCTCTTTTCCATTCGCCTTCTCGTGCTTCTTATTACGTGGTGTAAGAAGGTATCACCCAGGATTTGAAAGTTGAAGCCATAAATCTATAATATATATAATAATATAAACTCCATGCTTAAAGCCTTCAATCATCAGCCAAGCGGTCTGCCCACTGGTCTACCACGATGCCACCCATCTACCCAATTCGACTAGGGAGGGTCAGAGCCAAGCGAGGAAGAGGAATAGAAGGCTCAGCCCCCCAGCCTGCGGCCACACTATGCAAACATCCGGAGCAGGACGGAGAGGGTGGGGTAGATATGAGAGGGCTGTGGGTGCGTCAGGCTAAGCAACAGATCCACTACCAAACACGAGAGGGGGGATTCATGCCACGGATAGGGATGGAAGTTGGTAGAATGGGGGCCGTAAGGCTTAATATAAACAAGATAGGTCCAGGTGGCTGGGTAGCCATCAAAGGCCGAGGCCAGCACTGAAATCTCAACTTCGGTTTCACTATGGGAAATGGAAAAGTTAGCAATATAAGTTCGATCTAATGCTTTCCCGATGAATGTAGTAAAAATAGGGTTTCGGGTATCTAGGCGGGTTCTCTCTCTCCACTCGGCCGATGTTTCAGAACGCCACGCCACGCCACGCCGAATTTTCCAATTTTTCTATTACACTGTTCCCAGCCTTGAAGGCTGTCTACAGTGAGTTTCAATTTTTTTCATGTCTAGTAAATTTTAATCAGTAAAGTCACAGTGTGGCAGTTTGTGATAGTTAGGGGGAGGGGATGTGGTGGGGGACTAGAGCGTATTTCGGGGTTTTATGTTTTCCGATTTCATTTGGAGAATAGTTCCATAGATTTTGGAGTAATTCATTTTCGGTGTATTCTAAAGAACGCTCAAATTTTGGGAGATTAGCTTTCAATTCCATTAAGATTGGGACGATTTTAAGGTCCTTCCGAAGATCTTTATTACGTATGAACCAGGGAGCGCCTACTAATTTGCGAAGAATTTTATTTTCAGTTATCTGGATGCGGTGCGAGTCGCGTTCCATCATCCGGGCTGAAACGCCGGCCGAATTGATATAGATAAGATAACCCGGTTAGAATCCAGGATAGCCTTTTTTCAATAGCAAATGAAATGCTTCCACATAGATTTTATTAAATTCCAGATTCTTCTCCTTCATCATGAGTACAAGTGGAAATACAATTTTTTCGCATAAACAATTAACAAGTAAAGCTGGGTTCACACGTCGAAGTCAAATGCCAGGGTAATCGACTACTCTCAAATTTAACGCTCCACTAGTGTATGCGAACAGTGACTACAAAGCAATGCGAAGAGAGTACTTGCTGATGGGGACGTGGTAGATCCTGATTCGATCAATTAGAAAATGAAATAGTTTAAAGATGGACGCAGCAGGGATCGATGATTGCAGATATTACAATAGGCAACGTTAATTTAACTATGCCGGCAAGGAAAGGGAGCCCTAAGCCTAGTTTACAACCTATCCACCAACTTGGCGACACCTGGAGTTTAAAACTACAGAAGAGCGAGTCATAATACAGCTTAAAGAGACGTTCAACAACTTAGCACCACAGAAAATCCCTATGTCTCTTCAACAAAAGCAATAGCACGGAAAATATCAAAATCTTGTACGATGTGAGGCACGATGTGGTAAATATTAGTAAAATTGGACATTGCAATATTTCCACTGAGTTTTCTTATGACACTTCGCGTTTCGTTGTTACAAACAATATTATTAAGTGTAACATAGGTCTTAAGTGTTCTTCCTTATATACGTCTTGGTTCTTGGAGGGTAGAGGTGGTAAGGTGGAGGATGGGGTTTCGGTGTCGGGAAGTGGGGATATTGAGGGTTGTGGGAGAAAGGGTCGTTTTTTAGGGTTTCGGAAGAGGAGGAGGGTGGGTGGGGGAAAGAAAGGTTCCAGGGTGGGTGAGGGTACCACGCACATCCTCACTGTCTCCTTTCGCGTTGCGGTCCTCCAGATGATGTTCATTTAAAAAACGCCACGGAAATCGATTTCACGATTGATGCGCGGTCCAAGCTGTGATTAGTTGAATATTTCACAAATAGTCCAGGATCATAACAAATTAAAGTTACGCCATGTAAAATAGTAAAGAGCAGAATTCTGGGTGTAACTTTGGCCATTTTCAAGCCGAAGTTAGGGCAATAACAAAATGCGATTGACGATTACCAGGTATCATGAAAACCCGGCCCTAACGATTATTATTGTTTCAATTCCTGCGATCATATACCCACAAGTGAACCTATAGAATGAGACTAATCTATCGCATTCGTGTGGTATGGTATTTGTAGGAAGCGACAGAAAGCTGAGGTCATTAGCGCATTGTAGAAAGGGTAGGAGAGAAAGGGATGAGAGAAATCAGGCATCACGAAGGGGAAGGATAGAAGGGTAAGAAGAAATCCGGTGTCGGTATATGCCTGCTCCAAACGATAGGTGCGAAGGGGACCACGGCTTAACGTCCCATCTGACGGACGCAGTGCTGCACATAAAGTATTCTCCATAAAGTAACCAAGCAAAGTTCGAGCTGTCTTCGAAAAATATCCACCACCGCCTGAAATTGAACCCGGACCCATGCAGTGGAAATCCAACACCATAGCCACCCGTTCACCTACATTGCTTTCGCTCTGTCTCATCTCCACAAAGCATTTCACAATGTTGTCACGTAGTCTTCCGTGGCGTTCTTGATTGGTTGATCTCTCTATCTCTCAGGTATTCGCCGCGTTGTGGGGCATCCATTAATTACGTGACGCGTTTAGGAGGGGGAGAGGGTCAAGCCGATTCTCACACAATCTCACGTGGGGGTGAGGGGGATCCTGGCAAGTATCACCTAATATTTTTCCGCAAGAAACAAAGTAAAAATGCGATCTTAGTAATCTTAAATACTAGTCTTAACTAATTTCAAATATTTTTTTAATAAATCCAACGAAATTAATTATAAATTAACGTATTTACACTGACAATACGCATTCTGAACAATCTCACGTGAGATGAGAGGGAGGGGGTCGAGCCAAACCTCACGATATATCACTAAGGGAGGAGGGAGGGTCCAAAAATGGTCAAAATCACCTAACGTAATTAATGGACGCCCCCTTGTTTGTCATATTGAACTGGATACAGCTTGGAGTCGCGAGTACAAAGTAATCGCTACTCTTTTCGGCTAGGATCTTCAACTTTTTTAATGCTAGGGCCAAAAATCGATTTCACATTATTCGGAGGGCCGCAATGCTCCACGTCACTTAGCCACAACATTTATAAATTAAAAATACAAAATATAATTTCAAAGTGAAATAATGCTTACTGGTTAAAAAGTTCAATCTATCAAAGCGATTTTGGAAATTGTTTATTTTCGACGAGTGAGTCGATATTTGATTTTCTTTTTTTTTTAGTTGCCATACAATATTTTCTTTAGCCTCTAGTGGCCTCAAGAAATTAGCTTGAGGGCCCGCATGAGGCCCTCCGGCTCATGCAACGACAACGATAACGACGAAGGTCAACGACGGTTTCGCCTGGTGGAATCCCCGCGAAACCGCGTGGTTTTGTCAACCTATGACAAAACCACGCGGCGAAAACCCGAAAGATGGAGAGATCAACGAAGCGTTTCACACGTTTTAAAATACGAGGGCGAAGGTTTCAAAGGGGAAACACGACGAGGGCGTGATACAGCGCCGACCATCAGCAAGGGGAAGAGTGTGTTGACGGGGCGAGAAGGGATAGAGACAAGGGAGGTGGATGATGCGTATCTGGCAGGAAATGGAGGCGGGAGGAACATAGCCCGTGAGGAGATAACAGAAACGGAGCGCGAAGAGGGTGGGTGGGTGAGTGAGGGTAGATGGGATGAGGCAGACACAGGAGATGAGCCTGCCGTGGGGGATGAACTCGAGGAGGGAGAGGAGCCAGTGGTCCTTTTACGCCACACTCACCCTTGAGCGAACGAATCCAATAAAGAGAGGCGGGGACAATGGAGTTGGAGCGGGGATAAAGGAGATGGAACAGCATCCACAGGCTGTTCGATGGAGACAGTCGTGGAGGTGGGCCAAACGATTACTTTCAGTCATCGATTGAAACCGATACTGGCACATTTCGGTATCTCGTAAAGCAAGGGTCTTCAATCCGCGGCCCCCGGGCCGCATACGGCCCCCTTGCTAATATCTTGAGGCCACTAGAGGCTAAAGAAAATATTGTGTCGCAACTACAAAAATAAAACGAAATATCGACACACTCGTCGAAAATAAATAATCTCCAAAATCGCATTGATTGATTGAACTTTTTAACCAATAAATATTATTGCACTTTGAAATTATAAGTTGTTTTTTTAAATTTTGTTGATGTTGTGGTAATGTGACGTGGAGCATTGTGGCCCTCCGGATGTGAAATCAATTTTTGGCCCTAGCATTAAAAAAAACCCTGCCGCAAAGAGCAGCGATAACTTTGTACTCGCGACTCCAATCTGTATCCAGCTCGATTGACGATTTTTTGTACTACCAATTCCTAGCTGAGCACACTCACAGACAGTAATACCGAGTACTTAGTAATCGATAGTTTTTAGTATCTAGGTACATATGAGAGGAAGATTACTGATTCAATTTCTCGTCCACTTGAGGAGAGGACAAAGGATTAGAACGCGAACGCCTCTGTTTCTTCAAAGAAATGTCCAGATTGAAAACCTCGCTACTTTCTTTCTTACCAAGTACTGCATTCTAAGAATGAGTTCCATGCGTAGACTTTATCGGAGTGATGAAATTGAAGCATCGTCTCTTCCTGAATTTACTCCGCGTATATCCATTTATAGGACTACAGTTTAGTCAAGTCAACCAAGTGAGGATTTTTCGGTGACTCGTATCCCAATTTTCGGCTTGGAAACACGTTTGAGCGGAATACACGTAAATTTAGCGACCAATCACGGATATTCTGATCCCAACGGATGAGACATATTTGAATGTGCTATAATTCATTCTCAAATAAGTTATAAGTTCAACAAATAAGTCATTGTGTAGCCGAGTGCGAAGTTGTTAATGATTCACGCATAGCCTAGTCCATCGGGTTACGTGTCCCATATCCCCTTAATAGTAATGTTTTTTTACAACACTCCGATACGTAAATTTTTCTCCACAGATGAAACCATGGCTTTAAAATATTTATTCCAATAAACTACGCCATCGAGTTATGTGAATCATACCCCTTTCGCAAACTACGTAGAGTGTTGTTTTTATTACAGCACTTCCGAAACGTAATGTTGTCTCTACAAATGAAACTCTGGCTTTAAAACATTTACTTAAATACTAAGGGAAAGGGTTAATTCTCTTCTCTCCCGAATTTTCTTGCTGTAATCATAATAATTAAAACATATATCCAAGGACGGAGTTCGCAGAAAAAAATCAGTTTACCGCACACAGGTGCTACGTTATACGGGGAAAAGATAAAAATTAGACATTGAAACATCAACTTGCTTCTGTCGCGCAGTGAACTTAAATTTCTAAATAGCCTTCGAATTATGGTGCCAAATTTGTGCGGTATTTTCAGTCATTTCTAACCGCACATTTGGATTCATTTGATAAAAAAAAGCATGATGTCAAGAACCAAAACATTTGAACTGGCAGACGTAGAGAAACTGATTTTCCAAAAAGAGAAGATGTTAGCAGCAATATTGACGGTACGAAGCACGGGTATTTCTCATGCACATCGGGCGTGGAGGCGTAGATAATAACCGCGCAACAGAACGGTAATATAACTTAAAGGCCGTTATACCCGGGGCATGTAATTGCGCAGGTTATAACTGCATTAATTTCTCCCCATGGCGTGCGATTGCACGAATGCACGAACAACATTAGAACGGGCTATTTTACCTTTCCACGTCAATACATTTTCGCATGCTTTCTAACAATTCACCGCTTTACACGACGCTATTTTGACTGCGCCTTCGTACACACATCAGATAGTGCAATTATGTGCCACGCATAAAACGGCGTTAAATATCGATCCGACATGCAGCCTTCCCTCGTGATCCCTAAGGACGAGAGAAAAAAACGCACTCATCGATTCGAGGAAAATATTGAAGGTCGGAGGAGGGGAGAGGAAAGCGAGTTATACCCGGATTATCCGAGACAGGAGGATATCACGCAATCACTCGTTGTACGCACGCTCCCTTTGTGCCCGCACTAATGAGAGATTGAATGCGAAGTTCCATAGGCCGGCTGACGCCGCGTAGCGAGGCCTAAAATCTGCTCTTCCAAACCTAACGCAATTCAGCCACCGCGTCAAACGGAGGTCCATCCGCTCGTTCTTATACACCTACGTTATTTTAGCCCCTTGCGCTAAAATGACGAGTGAAGATCTTCATGAACTTTCGATGCAAAATCGCGCAATGATGAGTATAGCTCGTCATCAAATTTTCACGGTTTCAGCACTATTTAGGGGTACTATATACATATTTTGGAAGTTTGAAAATATTAAAGCATCCATTGTGGGCATAGAGAACTCTGATTTCATGAAATGCGATGCATAGGAAATAATTAAAAAGATTTTATGCGAAAAACGATAGCTGTGTTCCCGATGTATTTCACTAGATAATTCACAATATCAATAATAAGAAATAATAATCATGTTTTATTTCACTACTCTACGTTGATTACAAAGCAAATAATGCCATTCCATTACCTACCATTCCATTTGAAAAGAACCACAGAAAAAAATATGTCGAGGATAGGAGCAAAATATTTAGAAAATAAATTGAAGAGGAAGGGGTTAAATAAAAATGGTTGAAAGTCTACAAAAAATGCGGCAAGTGACGGATTGGCAGAGAAGATTGAAGACTATTTAATGACGGCCTAAAGTTGATTAAAAACCGATCAAATTACTGTCCTGGCCAAAGCTAACATCGTCACACGTTAGATGATTTTGAGACTGGAAAAGTCAATTTTCTAAAAATCCGGTGATCGTGAGTGGAAGGTTAGCAGTGGCCTAGTGATAGAAAAATATCGGTCAAATCGATTTTTCGACGAATCGATTTTTAATCGAGATGAAAAACTCGAATTATCAACAAAATTAGAAATGTTAACCAAAAGATCGATTAATCGAAAATATCAAAGGTTATTTCCTGAAAAAATACAGTTAGCGGAAGGTCAGCACTGGCCTAGCGATCGAAAAATATCGGCCAAAACGATTTTTAATCGGAATGAAAAGCTCGGACTTGCAACAAAATACGAAATTTGAACCAAAATATCGATTAATCGAAAATATCGAAAAGTCCTTTCCTGAAAAAATACAGTTCATACAGTAACATGTTCATTATTTAATCGAAAAACATCAAAATACACATCTGAGCAATAGAAAAATCCTTTTAAAAATCTACACATTCATGATTGAATTACTAGTAGTTAAAGTCTAAAAATGCACACACATTTAAGTTTTGTGATCAATGTAAGAAACCTTTCCACCATATAAAAGTCTTTCACATAGGACGTATGACGGTATTACAGGCCAATAATGCCGCTCCTGAGATCAAACGAAAAGGTCAAGATCGAAGTTGAAAAATCGAGTCTGAATCGATCCCGAATTCCTCGATATTTGGCAATTAGAACACGATTTTAATAGAAATCGATTTTCCATCACTACATTGACTGACTCTTGTTTACAAATTTCGTAGAAAACTTAAAACATTTTTATACTTTTTCTATGAATTAGATTACACCCAGCTATTCGCCGCAGTGTGTTATGATGGGGGTGCTGTCCCCAACCTCGAAGGAATGTATTGAGTAGTAACGTAGGGGAAGTGCTTCGCCTGATAGATAACCACAAGGGGAAAATGAAGTAGCAGGTAGGAAGGAAGTACATCGGGGAAGTAAAATACTGACAATGAGATGGAATATGAGTATGGATGGATGGAATTTAGACACGGGAAAAATCCAAACGATATAGCAAAAGAGACATTTTGGCAAAAAAAGAAAACAATTACTTCTTCCGAAAAACACTTGAAGTCATGAAAAAAACATCAAGGTTACATAGCAAACGTATTCACATGGTTATGTAACAGAGATTTAATAAAAATAAGCACACACTTGCAACTTTCTTGTTACCGATGCAATGAATATAGAGCGAAGCCCTCTGATCGTATTCCATTCATTTGTTCATGCCATCTTTTGTTTACTAATTAATGCGCGAATATCCGGCTTTCACCCAGAAGGCCGGGGTTTGATTCCCGGCGAGGAAAATTTCATTTTGCCGGCCTCGGTAGCTGCGAGCTAAAGTCCTTGCCTACCAAACCGAATGTCGCGGGCTCGACTCCCACCTGGGTAGATTGCCTAAATCCAGGTCATGGGCGTTTTTGTGATGGTCCATCATTGTTGACTGTTAGAATCCCCAGGTGTAAAGGCCTTAATTGTGTTGTGTAAGAAACCTGGGTTGGACCATTAAAGAAAATTGTGGAGCATATAATATTAGTGTATCTGTGATTATTTTTTTCACAAAAATTGCAGCTACAACGCTGATCACTAAAATCCCGAAAAATTACAAAAAAAATAGTTCAAAGCATCAAAAGCTCCGCAGTGAAACTTTGTGAAAGGTCGCAGACGAGAAAGAGAGCTCGTCTGCTTTGGGATGTAGAGGTCGATGAATGGGCGTGGGAGAGGACGCATATTCATTTTTCGAATGAAGGGAACGTAGAGGAATGAAAAAAGATGATCATAAAGAACGTGCCACAACTCCCCAACAAAGGATAGCTACAGCAACGGTCTCTTTCACATTAATAAAAAAAAGGAAAACAGTTTTTTCGATCGAATAATGAAACCCAGCCTTTATCGAACACTGGCTCTAATTTTTAGCTTCTGATTACAGCACGCAATGCGATCTACGCAACTGAAATGTGTAAAGACCTACTTCTGGGTTACTAACAAGATTTTCCACAAGGAATAGACAATCCGAACAATATGTAACACAAAGGCAACCGAGACATTTTGGCAAAAAAGTATTCTTCCTAGAGAACGACAATCATCCCATTCATTGAACCCCAAAGAGATAACCAAAGCTAAATACAATTTTTGTTCACAACAGTATTCCAAGCTTATCAAAACCAAATTATATGGGGAAAATGCAAACGATATGACGGCAACGGTATGGCAGGAGAAAGACATTTTGGCATAAATTACGAAAAACGCTTAAGTCATGGGGAAAAACATTAAGTTTACACAGCAAATGTGTTCACATGGTTACTTTCATTTGATAAAAATATGCACATACCCGCAAGCTCTACGTTACCGATGCAATAAATAAAGAACGGAAACCTTCGATGACATTCGATTCAATTTTTCATGTTACCATTCGTTACCTGATCAATTATGCACCTTTTTTCCATCCAAACAAAAAAAATGAATTTGAAAAGAATACATTCTGGATATAGGCATGTTGAAGCGAGGACAAACAAAAAGAGAGTGGTAAATACTAATTAGAATTATTATGCAGGCACAATGCTAGATCCGCCCGTGCTGGTCAACTCAATAAGATAAGTAATTCAATTCATAAATCAAAAAAAGGTAATGATAACACTCGATCATAAAATATCAAATCACAGAGGGAATTGCAGCTCTATTTTAAAGTAATTCATTGCGGTCATTATTGAAAATACCCGAGACTCAGTCATGCCTAATAACAAGGACGAATAAATTTAGCATAATTCACCATCAATTTCTCATCCAGTGAACTCTCGTGTGGGACTAGCAGATAAATTTCGATACATTTTAAAAACTTCTAGAAATAAAAAAGTAGTACAAAGTTCAGCTTCGTTTCCGCGTTATTTAGACAGAAAAACTGGCACACAATCCGAAAAGAAACACGGTTGTGACAAGAAGGGAGGTGAACCAACAAGCGAATAAATTAAACGGCCAAAATTTTTCCGAGGCTTTGTCCGATGCCGAGGTTAAACTTCGTGAACATATAAATGAAAGAAACTACATTAAATATACTTTGAACGGAATATATTCCACAACGTTTATGCTCATTGCGTAAACTCGATAACAAAATTCATTAGCCTTTTCTTTCCTTTCAATAATCCCTAATTTTCCTCAGAACTTAGTTCTACGACAAAACAAATTCGGACGCATTAGCATATACGGAAAATTGAAACGTATACACGGCCTCAAAGAGTTTATAGGTCCTCCCCAAACTATTTTTAATTTAGGAGACATAATTTCTGCCTTCTCTATTTTTCATTTAGAGGGAAACACGCCAGACGACGTGCTTCAATTAATTAATACGTAACGTCGTGGTTGAACTTGGGACAACACGCGCGCCACAATTGAGTATTCAAGTTACAAAACTAGTGGAGTGGGGGATAGCAAAATTGATTTGAACACAAGGGGAATGGGGAAGATGGGGAAGGTGTACAGGGGTAAAGGAAGAAGTAACCGAACTTTTTACGAGAGAGGAAAGGAAACAAGAGGGGTGGGGTGACATTAGGGGGTTGATAGCTGTGCTTTCCGGAAGCAAGGGATGAGGTTAAAAAAAAAATGAGAAAAAAATTGCTCAGGCCATAGCAAGGGAAAGGGGTGGGTAGTTAAAAAGCTGAGGCTACTGAAGCTCGAGAGGGGGAGTCTGGCATGGGTTGAAAGCGGTTGTAGGTAGCTTCAGCAGGGGATAGAGGGGGGAAAAGTTACATACATACATAGAAGGGAACACGGTGTCTGGCGTCGATGGGAGAAGAGGGGGTCGGTACCACAGCACCACAGGGCACCACGTGTACCAGACAGGATGGCAGAGCGATGTTAGAGTGGAACGAGAAATTGAGATGGGAGGAGGGAGGTTTGGAGCGGGTGTGCTTTGAGCTATCAGCCGCCCACAATCGCTGAACCACAGCCAGGTGCGTTTGTTCCCAAGCGGAATAATTAAAGGAGGAAAAGTAGAGGCAAATGACACCTATTATGTATAGTACATACGTAAAATGTACCGGCTGATAAAAGTGCTATCGATTTTTTTTAAATGGGGGAGACATCACAGGATACAATAGTAAACATGTTCATACAAATATGAGTGCATGGATGGCCGGGAAAAATAACCAAATTTTGTCAATAATCTATGAAAAAACTAATTCGAGGAGAAAACAAAGGGAAAACAAACCCAACACTGACCGAAAAACGAATATAACTCCAAAAATACCGCACTAAGAAATGCATACCAAAGAGACGCAGGAGAAAATACGAAAATATAGCCAACGAGGTAATGAAAGATACACATTTCTCAGGAATAACATGACCGAGGACTAGCCATAGTTGAATCGTCACTGAGTTAACTGAAATTACACAAAAAATAGAAAACTTCTTAGAGGAAAAATCTTAGCTTTGCATCTAACGACGGAACTATAATAGTAACTTGGAGGAGACGACGGGGCACTAAAAACAACATAATTTTTGGAAACAATAGGGCATTTAAAACATGCACAGCATTCTACAAACAAAGATTTCTTACCAACCACTCTTCCCCATTCCTACGATTCGAACTGGAATCATCAAATTTTGATACAAAAGTACAAGAACATTATAATAAGGTAAGAAATAAATAACATGCCACGAAAATAAAAGAACTGCCAAAATATTTTATTAAAAAAGAAGTAAATTATTCATTTAATTCGCCAACATATAATGGAGAGCATAAATTTCCTGCATTCATTCAAGTAAATCAATATGAACCCAGGCAGTATGCAACCGTTACAAACTCTCTAATCGCTACATGTGAACGAAATATTTACTTAGGTTTCTAAATAAATGGTAGACGAATCGATTTATAGCGTCACCCTGAATGACAGCGAGGATCGGGACAGGAGACGGCAATAGGAAAAATAAAAGAAGCATGCATACGAAGTAAAATGAGGGGGAAGCGCGGAAGACAATGACAGCGTGGATCATTAAGTGGGGTGAACGACATGGAACGGTCATTTAATTTGAATAACCTCTGGATGGGGTCAACGAGACATTAAATAAAAAAGGGAATAAAATGAAAAAAAAATACACGGTTTTAAACCAATACGGCAAAATAACATCGAATCAATGAATTGGTTACAGAGGTAGCCGAGGGAAAAAAATTGACGCCACCAGCCCTGCGTAGTTTTAACAGTCCGCCATGCAGTTAACACAAAAACTATCGTCTCATCATAGACTGCGAGTTTCTATTAATCAAAGAACGCTTCATTCCAAATCTATTAATTTATCTCCTTATAATTGCGATTTGGTGAGACAATCGAACAACAGTAAGCGACCAAGCAAAAGGTCATTGTGTGGACACCGATAGTTAAATTAATGAACAAAGAAAGTTTCATTATATTGAAGACCTATCCCGTTATGGAAGTGAAAAAACATGAAACAAATTAAAACGACATCGAGGACTGATGCTACCCAGTTTTGGCCCTCGCGATCACCGAACATTAAATGGGCTCCTCTACTTTATGTAAGTAACGAAGTTTCGAATAGGTAAAAAACCCACATTTTGAACATCTATTTTATGTCTCTCAAGATTTCAAAAATCATCCTCCTAGACTACGCTACTGTTTAATTATTATCATACATAGACCGCGATGATTTCCGCAATTACTGATTGACCTTAGCTTTGAACAAGAACGATTAAACCACAAAATATTACAACAAAGAGTCTTCAGATTCACCAGGTGACAATTCTTGATAAAGCACTCACTAAAATACTACGGTGATTTTACACTTTAACATAATGCACCATCTTTTGAGGCACCACAGAATTTCAAATAGTTCGAGTCTTTTAACGCTTTTCTCATAGCCACTCACATCCCCACACCATAAAATTATGGGACCGTAAAAATACTTGCTCCATTTCTCGCACACACAGCAGGAGTGCGTGCCATAATCAACTCATCTGCGAAAGGGCTAAGGCCTCGAATATTTTTACGGGAAGTAGCTCCACAAATAAAAGACGATTCGAAAAGTGGATAAAAATAAGGGAGTCATAATTTTTAAAACTCCACTCAAATCGACAGTAAAAGAAAACTGGCGAACGAGTGAATCTACGAACAGCTAATGGCTAATTTTGGTCACACCAAAACAAGGTTCTCCGACCGCCACAGGGGAAAGTGGACCCCTCGCTGTGCAGGAGCAGCAAGAAGCGGAACCGACCCGGAAGTGGCGGCGGCTGAGAGAGCGGGCGCTACGGGGAAGTGTGCGCGTGCTCTTGGGGAACGGGTGGGTGGCCAGCGAATCGGTGCGCGTGAAATTCAAAGCAAAAAAAGGAAGGAACACACAATACCCTTCGAGAGCAGGTGTTTTGCATTTGCAAAGCGACGAGGGAGTATCCAGAGGTCGCGCGTGGAATGAATGCTGTCGAGCCTCGAAGAGTGGAAGGGCCACATGAAGTTGGAAGAAATTAATATTTTGACGACTGAGATTGAAGAATGAAAACGAAGAAACTTTGTGTTTTCGCATGAAAAATTTATTTGCACATTTACACGACCATGGACGTAAGACGTCATCATCAGGCGCCAGGCGTCTTGTGCTGAAACCATGGTCGTGTAAATAAATATTTAATGGGAAATCACGAAGTTTCTTTTTGTTCATTCTTCATAAAGAACCACTTTCACTAAGTTACATCTCAAACCATC
The DNA here is from genome assembly GCF_921293095.1 of Ischnura elegans. Classification (NCBI taxonomy): domain Eukaryota; kingdom Metazoa; phylum Arthropoda; class Insecta; order Odonata; family Coenagrionidae; genus Ischnura; species Ischnura elegans. The sequence goes on from NC_060250.1 coordinate 83,062,969, forward strand.
AACTTCACTGAGATTGATATTAATATAATTAAGTGAGACCACTATCTATAGTTAACTGTTATCATTTTCCAACTTCAACTAATCCATCTCAGAGTATAGGTTCATTCAACCCCAGAGAAATGAAATGAGCTCGGGGAGGAGTAAGAGAAAATATCTATTGAGAGGAACCCTTGCCCTCGAGGAACAACGAATAGTAATTTCTGAAATATAGGTTTGATTTGTTGAGGTCGGTGACATTCTACGACACAAGATCCATTGAAAGGGGTAGTCACCCATACCCCAAAAGGTAACACATATGAATAATTCGGAAAGAGAAAGATAAGTTTAAAAAATTTCCCTGATTCAGCCATTATTTCGAAAATAAACTTTTTAAATGAGAAAACACGAAGGCTGCTGCCCAATTTTCATTGGTTGATGAGGTCATTACGATTTTGGTTTATTAGTTCGATCGCGAAGTACCTTTCGTTTAGGGTTGGCATTAGCCACTTGAGTGTAAAAAGCAAAGAACCACGCGAGAACTACGCAAAAGTGCAAGGAGTAGCTCAGGAGCAGATATACGCTCGGCATGAATTCGTGGCGTCATTAACTTATCGACGGAAGGGTTAAGGCCGTTGGTTTTTCGACGCGCACGGCTCGAGATGTAGACGACGGATCGAAAAATGGAAAAATATGAGTTCCAAAATTTTTCAAAATCTATCACATCCACATTTACAAAAATATGGTTGATGAGACCACAATCCATAATTTACTGTTCACTTTTCCGAGCGAAGTTTCGCCGCACGCGCCGCGGCGTCTTATAGCGGTAGGTTTCGGGAAAAAAATATTGCTGGGACCTCAAATGCGTGTTTTATATAATATTGCAAGGTACACAAAGGAGAACAAAAAAAGAAGCAGACATTGTTGCAGCAAGCATCATGAATATGTGTCCTAAATTATCTACTGTTTCGTAGTCATGTTCACTATCAAGTCGTCATGGAAGCAGGGAGGCTTAACATTTCTGGGGGTGGGTTTTCCATGGTGAATCCCAGAACAGTTCAATATGGGTTACCACAAGTTCGGTATCAGAGTTAACTCTAAGTCTGATGTTGATGAATAAAATGTTTCTTCACAAAAATTATAGCCCTGCCTCTTCTATCTCCCAAGACATTTGAAAAGGATAGCACCGAGGGCCCATACCCGCAGTCCTTCTCTGACAAACTTCTTGAAAAATTGATGCATTGAAAACAAAAACAGAGAGACCAGGAGGTATATCAAGTTGAAAATTTCCGTGGTTTCTGGCGGGGTTCTCTGCTCTTTTGTCTTATTTTAACGCTTAGCTGCTCTTGCTTGAGTGAGTGTTACGACTCTCTCCATAAACCTCCCCGCTCTGTTTTGCTTTTCGTTTGAGTATTCCAACAGTTTTTCACGAAGGTTTGGAAATTATTTATACAAACTTCTGACGCAAAATATTAGCTCGAAAAATGCAAGATTCCATTTCTTATGAAAATCAGAATGTTTTGTCTGAAATGCTGAGGTTTTTTTTCAAAATCCTTTGCGTTTTTTACGATTCCAAGATTGATCACGCTCTAGTTAAGAAATTTTCCACATAGTTTGCCCTCATGCTGGTCATTTAGTATTCCCAGGTAATTTCCGCATTGTCATTTCGTCGGTATTTTTACGATCCCATGATGCACGAGCTACTAGGTTAGTTTGCTGCTGTTTAATCAGTAATTTTAATGTTCTACGCATTCTATGGGATGGGCATCTGGAAGCTGGTGGGAATGCAAAAGACAGTTATTCCTCAGGTTTAATCAATAGTAGTCCTCGTTCTTGTTGGCTCATCAGAACTGTAGTTCAAAATAGGATCATGTCTTGACTTAGAATAAAATGATAATTTTTAAATACTGGCCAGCATGTATTTTCATGTTCTAATGTTCCCTAATTTAAGAAATGTTGAAGACGCTCGCAATGCACATGGGACAATACTGTTTTGAATGAATGCTTATTATTCCGGTTGTTAAGGTGAATGTTTTTTTGAACTCTGTATTCAAGTATGAAGTCCTTTCCTCAGTCATTGAGAGGGTATCGTAAATCCCATTATCATATTAAAATCAATAACTACACTATATTGAATTACGATATAATTGATAATACATAATAATTTGGCATATATCTGTGGAGATCTTCATAATGTAGAGTTAAACAAGTTTGATTAATTAGTGAATTATAATAAATGTCTTCAGAGGTTTTTTGAAAATTGTTTTGAGATTGCGTGAATTAACTTCAAAGGAGCAGCTACCATTCTTTCAACTTCAAAAGTATTTAGTGGAAAATCGCTTGTACCCGAAGCTTGAGGTCAATAACGATGTCACGTCTAAATGTGAATCACCGCTTTCAATTGGAGCGAAGAACACAATCACTGAATTCGTCTGTGCACTTGAATTTATTAGCAAATGAATGCAGGTATTTTTGTTGAAAATTATCAATTTTCGATATTGTGAAAATTCTGCTCACACAACTCCCCCGTCAGGAAAATAACTTTTTTTAAGGGTGGCATTTGGCTCTTAAATTTGTATTTGCTTATCTTTGATCCTTGGAGCTTTTAAATGGCATTTCGATTCCCCCGTCAGAAAGCCTATTATAAGTGGGTAAGGTGGGCTTTTCCACAATTTTCATGATTCGATATCACGGAAAGGTAATCATAAATTGGTATGATTCTTAAATACTACATTCGTGTGTGCAAAATTGGGTAAAGTAGAGATAGAGCAGATTTTTCCCCAGATTACAAGATATTCGTATGCCACCTCTTTCACATTTATTATCATAGGGCATCTGGAAGGTAGATGGAATGCAAAATACAATTATTCCTCCAAATTAATCGGTAGTAGTTCTCGCTGGCTCATAAGAACTGTAGTTCAAAATCGGATCATATCTTGACTTCGAATATATTGATAATTTTACATGCTGGCCTGAATGTATGCTCATTTTCTAATGTTCCTTAATGTTGCTCGAGGTTGTCATTAGCAATTTGGAATTATCTCTCGTTTATACAGATCACGTTAACTAATTTATTCGAAAGGAACTAAAATTTACAACTAGTTGAGGCATTTTGGAAAATATATTGATGAAGATTTTCCCTGAAATGAATTCATTCTTTTCACCACAGAGCTAACAGCACCACACGAATTAAAAGTATGCTATTTTTTTACTCATTCAAACCCTTCACCCGGCAGTGGTCGCGTGGGGTGTCCCAGACACCCCAGCCTTATAAAAGCGCGATTTTTTCTTGCAGTTTTGACTGCAGTGATCTGTACCTTCCTCTAGCTGAGTTTTTAAGCTTTCTGAGGACACCTGTGAAATATGATTATAATATCACCACAAGTTTTTAAACAAAATTACTTTCGTCAAAGCTCTGCAGGGTGGGGTGCGCTAGACACCCCACGCGACCTTTCTCGTTACGGTTTTCCTCATAAGTTTTTTCGTCACCTAAATGTTTTCAGCCATTTGAATTTCATTTAATTGTTACTATTTTTGAAACTTACAACGAAAGTTGTCATGAATAAATATTTACGTATGGGTAGATTTTAGTGGCTGTATTCGCATAAACAAATTCAATGCTAGTTATATACAGTTTCTCAATTTCTATTCTTCTGTAAGTTATTTGTACATTGCTAGTCCTCTTTATTTACGATTACATTTTTAGCTTTGGAGAACTATGCATACATACATAAGCTTACTACCTTTCCGCATTCAATTTTTGAAATGAATTTATTTCACGCAGTTATACTGTAAGCAAATTGAATCAATTTTTCCTCGACCACTGGTGGAAGCATGTAAAATGTGTTAAAAAAGCACGGGAACAAGGTTTTTAGCCTCAATTATTTGCAAGAGGCATAGATATTCTCCAAATAATTTGATTTCTTCGGAAAATGAATACCGCAGTCGGACCATTGCTCAATGCTGGGTAAGCATCGCAGGAGAACACAGCTGGTAGTCTCGATGCTTTGCAAGTGAAATCGATACATCTCATGTAAGTTGATCTAGTTTGAAAACAAATACCAATGGTGGATGATTGCTCAATTATGGGTATGAATCACACTCAGGGTTCCCACTCTACCTGAACAATGAAATTCACGGCTTTTTCCAGGTTTTCACGGTTATTTTTCACGTTTTAACGGTTTTTTTAAGGTTTTCACGGTCTCAATTTTGCTAAATTTACGGTCCGTTAATAAGCCAACAATAAGAAAATCACTGGCCGTATATCAACAGAAAATTAACGAACGCGAAAAACGCCGTGAATGTTAACGCCGCAATGAAAAGTGATATCTGTTATGACGTGATCTATCGTTTGCAAAATTCAGGGCCGACTAAAGGACCAGCCCAACCGCGCTCTTGCCCGGACGCCGAATACCCTTCGGACCTTCTTCCGTCCGGACACTCGAGGTCCTTTTTTAATTCCTCGCTGAGAGATTGTTTTTTGCGCACGTTGTTATTACTGCACAGTAACCGAATTTCCCCCACCCCAATATTTCTTATTTAACGGAAAATATTTTATTTAAATTGTTTATAGAATATAATAAATTGATTCTTTCTTATTCAGCGGAAAATATTTTATGAAAATTGTTAATAGAACATAATAAATCGAAAAACAATTTCATACACCGTATTAGCACGAATCTAAGAAGAACACGATTCTAAGACTACCCTCCTTTTTTGGAACTCCACTAGGGGACAATTTTTCTTTATTAATAACGATACGATTATAAAATGAATGCGGAAAAACGATCAATGCTTAATTTTTTTGCTAGATTGCCTATGTCCCAGGAAACGCAGGATTTTGGCGAGTAATTAAGAAATTCATTAAAGGTTTCAAAACAATATTTTAGATAATAACAGGAATAGTAGTACTTTATCAAGATACATACGTCATATTGTTGATTCGACCCATGTCTCTTTCAAAATTCTGAATGTTTGCTCTCCACTCGGCATTTACACTGCTATTATGGATTTCAGTCAGATGTAAAAATTCTTATCCATCAAACACCATTTCCAGCACACGTATTCACGAGAGCAATGTGCATGTTGTGCCTAAAACAACCGCATTCGCCGGTGCAGTGACTGGTTGTGAGATGGATCACGAAGGCCAAAAATAGTCAATTACTTGAATTGTTCCTGTCTAATGAATATATTTTTAATTCAATTGAGGTAGTGTGTAAAGCGTGAACAATGTTGCGTTAATCGTCAGCGGCACGCCCACCTGGATCTTCGCCTTCATATCTCTACTTGTTTTCTCCAGGTAGCTCACTCTACCCCCACCCCTACCGTCATGTGCTAGCGGACAACCCAAGGCGCTCTGCAATATTCACGCGCATCTAGCCCGGATTCTTTTCTTCATGTTCAATTATTTTCAGTCCATCTCTTAAAGTTCTCAATAGTTTCTTCGGAGGGGCCATGGTCGGAAGACGACTAAAATTAAACTAGTGAAAATGACTTTATTAAACCCACATGGAAAACACTCGGTGGTTCGAAGTCCAGCCACCCCGGAAAGTAGGGAACCACTCGTACGAGGTGAAGTTCGGAACTGATGCTATCGCGTACGGGGGTACGCAGAGCACACTGCAGAGGGCGAAACGTGACCATAGGACTGCGCCATGAAATTTTTTACCCTAAAGATGCCCATTCTTTTCTAATTAGCGTAGGGCCAGATGATCAGATGAATTCGGATTGTTAGTAGGGAGAAACAAAAATCCTGAGAAGATATCCCTTCGTCAGTAACTCTGATAAGTGAGACTAATAGTAGTAGTAAAGCTCGTAAATTGATAACTGATAACAACCTGATATCATGTTTTCGGAACAAAATGCCGAATTAACTGCCGTAAGCTCAGCTACGAGGATATCGCGTTTCGCCAAAAATCACCATCGTATTTTTCCATCTATTTCCTTGCTTAAAATACGTCATGTGTGGTCTCGTTTTTTTTAACGTGCAAATTACTAACATTTCAATTGTTTCTATTGTTCTCGTGTAACTCGATATTTTTTTCGAAGCTAAGGTCTTCGTAATAAGATCCCTGCGCGAGCTGGGACCTGTTTTTATTTTGAAGAAGAGGAAAGCGTCAGAAGAGGGGAGGCGAATGGTGAATGGAGGGGGATAAAGGTTCTTGGGAAATGCGCTAATGTTACTTTCCCACGGCACTGAGCTTCTCCCAATGGTAGTTCCATCTCTTGGAGAGGATTCCAACTACGTGCTTGTCGTTATTAGCCATAAATGACACATTGTATTTATTTCGTCTCATTTTCGTCAAACGATGGATGCGGGAAAATTCTGCGTCGGAACCGCGATCTTCAAACGATCAATGCGAGAAACGATACTTCGGGGAACGATAGATGCGGGAAAAAATTAAATTGTCTGTAAGGAACTTTATTTGGGACCAGAAACGGCGAACGATCAATGCGGGAACGATAGATCGAGGTTCCACCGTATAACTTTCTTTTGAAAGCGGCAGTGTAATGACTTCTTTTCTCTGCTATTGTAATACTCTGAAACCAAAACTGAATCGATCTCTCTAATCAGAGGCAAATCATGTTCCCTTCTTACCGTTGCTCTGGGAAAAATGGAACGACTATGTAGCATAATTAATCGTAGAGGGCGTAACTTGGTGGAAATCCATAATATCACGAATACAAGGATCAAGGAAATAGCAAAGTTCTTGATCCTTGTATTCGTGAGACTATGTAGCAGTTTATATCGCGACGGCATTGAGGCTTTAACGACACAAACAAACAGCATTACCTTAGATAGCACAAAGCGGAGGAACTGGATCACCACCGACAGTAAATAACTCCACACAAACTTTCCGGTTGCGACGTAAAACTGGCAAGTTCCAGGTCGACGCATGCGACAATCGTGTAATGCTGTGTTGCCATAAGCGGAAATCTTCTCTCGTTTTCAGGGCCGCAATGCGCGAGAATTAGTAACGTCACGCCGAAAGCTCGCTGTCACCCGGTTCAAACGCAGGGAGCGTAGTGTCCACAGCGCATGGCAGGTTGTCAAGGCTAGCGGTCTTCCAGTCATAGGATTGAGGGTGTTGAATAAACGTTAAAACTTTTCGACACAATGGCCATCTAGATTTAGTTTCGAAAGTGGTCGCTGCAGCCAGTGGGAAGGCTAATTGGGTGGAAGGGGGACTAAGCAGTGACCGAGGGAGGGGAAACCAAGCCATTTGAGGAAAGTAAACAAGCTGATGAGAAGTGGTGTCATATTTCAGGAGGGGGAGAGAAAAGGCCTGCGCTGGGGAAAGATGTTTTTTTTCTTCAGGCAACATTCGTTCCCACGCTTTTCTGACCCATGCGACCGCATGCGACGATGCTCGCCACAATGAATAGAAGTGCGCTAGCTACGAACGAAGATGAAAATTTCTGGGAAGGTATTATTATCAAGATTGAGATATTTTTAAGGTTTTAAGACGAAATTCACGGCTATTTCCCGGTTTTTTCACGGTAGAGGAAATTCACGGCTAATTCACGGTTTTAAGGTTTTCACGGTTGAGTGGGAACCCTGACACTAGAACACAGCTGGTAGTCTCGATGCTTTGCAAGTAATAGAGATACTTCTCATGTAAGTTGATCTAGTTTGAAAACAAATACCAATGGTGGATGATTGCTCAATTTTGGGTATGAATCACACTAGAACACAGCTGGTAGTCTCGATGCTTTGAAAGTAATAGAGATACTTCTCATGTAAGTTGATCTAGTTTGAAAACAAATACCAATGGTGGATGATTGCTCAATTTTGGGTAAGAATTGCAGGAGAACACAGCTGGTAGTCTCGATGCTTTGCAAGTAATAGAGATACTTCTCGTGTAAGTTGATCTAGTCTGAAAACAAATACCACTGGTGGATGATTGCTCAATGCTGGGGATTAATCGGAGTAGGACAGGGGTGGGTATATATACAGGGCTGTGACTTCAATTTGCTTTGTCTTGTTGAATGGTTGGCCTGTGAAGTCAAACGTGAGATATTTAGAGCTGTGATAATCATCTCATTGGATTCGCCATCCAATTATTACATTCTGGAGAAACACTGACTTTGATAATTGTCGACGACCGTCAATGAGGTAAGAGTATTTTTTAAATCAATATAGCAATCATTTTTCTAGTTTTTCGGTAACATGAAAGACAGATTTTGTAATACTTATAATATTTGCATTTAATACATTATAGACGTCAGCAGTCTCTCTTGAAAAAAAGACAGAGATACCTCGACTTTAGATTGAATAGTTGGAGGAGGACTTATTACATTCTGCCTTCGCAGCAAATTGCGAAGTTTTTGCGGTGATTTCTTGAATACTTCGTTCAATAAGGTAAGCGCAGTACTTATTCACGTAAATTATCATTTATGTGTTATCATTCATTTGCCGTTGACAATAGGCCTTCTAATACTTACATTCATCGTTTCCAATCTATAATAGATGTCAGCTATATCCCGTGAAAAAGAAAGAATCGAAATACTTCGTCTTTTGAATGAATCATCGGATGAGGAAGTAATTGATTCTGGCGGAACTTCGGATGAGGAAGAAGACGGGTGTTCTATGTCGGAGCATGACACTGATAGTGAACAACAGTGCAGTGACGTTGAACTTTCAGAAAAGAGAAGTGACCATGTGTATGTCGGTAAGGATGGGGTAACTAAATGGAATACGCAGGCACCAAGACCAAATGTCAGAACATCAAGAAGTAACATTGTTACTCAGAGGAGTGGGCTTATTGGCAACAAAAATGGGTTCAGAACACCAATAGACTGTTTTCGTGCAATGTTTGATGAACGAATGATAGAGCGTATTGTAAGTTGCACCAATATTCAGATACAAAAAGTAGCTAAAAATTATTCTCGTGAAAGAGGTGCTAGCAAAACAGACATGGAAGAAATTGAATGCCTGATTGGCATTTCACTTTTCGCCGGGGCAAATAAATCTGGGAGACAGAATTTATTGGATTTGTGGGATCGCAGTGGACTAGGGGTGGAACTATGCTATTCTTCAATGAGCCATCACAGATTTCTCTTTCTCCTTCGGTGTCTTCGTTTTGACGACCTCAATACTAGAATGGAGAGAATTAAGGCAGACAAATTAGCACCAATTAGGGATATATTTCAGATATTTGAGAGAGAGAAGAAAATAGCAGCTTATTCTGCTTTAGGAAGAATATAGCTTTGGTTTCGTACGTCCCAAAAAATCAAAAAATGCCATTCTATTATCAACAATGCACAGCAGAATTTCTATCGACGAATCCACGGGAAATAAAAGGAAACCGGAAATATTGACCTCTTACAATAGGGTAGTTTCCTTCATCAAAGAAAACGAAAGGCATTGATTGCGATTCTTTACCCACCATTAGTGTATTCATAATACACAAATTATTTGGTTTTTGAAATACCGGTTTAGACGAATGGCAAGGGTCAAATTTTATCCTCATTTGAAAAAGGCCAGATTGGCGCCCATGCGATTCCACTCCACGTGACGTCACAGGGACCTAGTTTCTACACGAGAGGATAGGAGTTATACATCGTCTGAGGTTACCAATGCATGCATGAGGCACAGAGCTCAGGGAAACATCTCTTAATAATCACCTATTAAAACTGGCTAAGTTCGGAAAGTTTTCTTCGTTTGATAAGGTATTAATAAACCTTTTTTAAGCCAAGCGCTACCATTCAGCAAGGTACTCAGCTATCCGCTAGCATCCTGCGACGTATCAGCGCTAAGCCTCGCCTCAAGGTCACCTCACCGGGCGGGAGGGGGAACCAGAAATACGACGTACGGAGATATTTCCCGGCATTCATACTCAAGCGTCGCGTTTTCGCGCGCTTGAAAATTTTCACTTTTCATTTAATCGCGAAAAATAGATGTTGTCATTTAAAAATCTAAAAGCGTGAAATACGTACTCCAGGAGTAATAATCTTTCGATTAAAGCAATAAAAAAATAATAGGAAACCACCCTATTCAACTAAAGGAGGGGTAGACACAGTAGATGAAATGTGCAGCACCTATTGTACCAACAGAAACACCAGGAGATGGCCAATGACTGTTTTCTTTCATTTGCTAAACACTGCTGGCATCAATGCATTCATTATGTTTAGGGATACCAATCCTAATTCAAAATTGCGGAGGAGAAGTTTTCTTCGTGAGATAGCTCGATCCTTAACTTTACCATACATTAAAAGGAGATCAAAAATAGGCACGATTCCCAGAGGGCTAAGAAGAAAAGTAGAGAAATATGCGCATAATGAGTCTGATTGTGAGGAAAAGAAAGAGGAGGAAGTGAAGAAAAAAGTTGGAAGATGCGTTCTTTGCCCTAGAAGTAAAGATATAAAAACAAAAATTTGTTGTGAATTATGTAAGAAATTAATGTGTGGTAAGCATTTGTTGAAAATTTGCAGTGACTGCTTAAAGTAAATAAATAGTGTACATGAATCATTTCCAACTATCTTTCAACTCAATAAAACTTTTCAGTAGCATGAAATTTGACAGTTGTTGAAGATTGTAGAATAAATTAGCTAACCCTTCTAATGTTGCATGGCAATTCTGAAAGGAGTAATTCAATAGCTAAAAGCAATCGTATACTCATCGTAAATTTTGCCTCAAGAATACATGTAGGGAAATCGATTAATTATTGGTAAGTAGTGTTTACCTATGGCAAATAGAAGTCAATGATAAATTTTTGTTAATAAAAGAATAATGCCATATATAATGAGAAACAGTGATAGATTTTATAAAATCACATGCAATGTTTGCTAATCTCAATATATTTCAATTGTATTCCTAGGCTAACGACGAAAAACTAAATTTTGGTTATTTCATGGGGGAATTCGAACAGCCAACTTCGGGTGTTCAGAATTATTGACATAAAAAATTAAAATTGAAGTTAATGATTTTAAATACTGATTATATCAATTATCAAATACGCAAAATATATGGCAGGATGTTAACTTATGAAAAATATGCATTTTTAGGAAAAAACTAGACAAAAATCATTTGGGGTGTCAGGGACACCCAATGCGACCACTCACGTAGGGAAAATGGGCGCGACTACCGTCGGGTTAATCGAAGTATGCGACGACCGCTTCGAACTCTACCTGCCAGTGTCTCCATTTTTATCCTATTATGGCCCCATATTAGTTCGTAATTCTCAATGCATCGATTTCGAAGGAAAGCCGAAGTAGGCCGTAATTGCTGGACGAATGTGGTATTCACGTTTATCGGTCAAGTGCCTAAAATCCATGTTAAGCTGAGGGAATTGTAATTACAGACGAAGACCTTGGAACGGCGAATTTAATGCCCATTTCCAATTCTTTGTTTTTGGGTCAAAGTTAAAAAGGACTCGTACTAATTATCATGTAAGTAGCCACACAGCCGGGAAAAGCTTCGCGCTCCACTTAAAGCCTCTGGTACCAGCAGGAACTTGTATTTACCTTCACATCTCAGTCATTTGGACCATATCACTGCACGTAATCCAAGGCGTGATGCAGCTCTGGAAATTCATTTTTTAAGGAATGAAAATGTAAATTCCCATGTCCTGTGTTTTGCGATTACTTACCTAAGGGGATGAGTTTAGCTATCCTCGATGTTCCATGCCCAAACTTAGTCATTTATTTGAGAAGGCGCCTATCGTCTTTTTAAAACTTCCATCACTCCATCCATCCCTCGATGACAAGGCATCGCGGCCTGATGCAAAGTTCGCTGCCATGGTGAGTATTTACCTACCTAAAAAGAGGGTTCGAATGCGCTCTTCCGCACTCAGTATATATATTTGTAACGGACTGGTGTGACCTTTCCAGTGTTAGTAAAGGAGATGTTGAGAACAGACTAACAATGAGGGCTTGCAAGTGCACACGAACTTATTAAAACTTCGATAATTGAGATTTAACTGGCACAAACCTATTGCGTGGTTCGGCGTTATCTTAGCTATTTTAACACCAAAACGTGGGGCCACGGAGTAATTGACTTTCTCGATTTAGAGTTTGAATTACATATTGTGGATAAAAGATGCTATCTTGTTTTGAAAAATAAACCTAAAATAAATTACATCTAAATAACAAATTTGGTATGGATAAAATTAATTCACGTTAGCTGGTTTTCCTTTACAAATCGTCACATCAGCTCTCGCACGAGGCTCGTCATCAGTAAATATCTTTTAAATAATGTAGGTAGCAATTTTTGGCGGTGTTGTCAGTTTCTCATTCAAAATATAGGTCGTATTTATATGGGCTGACGCAGTCCTCGTATCCAAAGACCTTATAAACCTATCGTATGTATTTCTAACGTGGAAATCGGAATTTCTAATATGGGAACACCGCGCGGGAAAAAAATGTAAATGTAAAAAAAAATCCTTGTGGGAGTAACCAATAAATTTTATACCCGAAATAATTAGGCACGTCTTACTTACAATATTCTGAGTGTGTGTGAGAAAAGTTTTTTTCCAATTATTTTAGCATTTCAATATAAAAATAGTACGAATAAACATTTCACATATATTAAGTCAAACACAAAGTCTTACCCATCAAAATTTTCCCTAAATTAACCCTCTTAGACCATTTGTTAGAAAAATAGAATGAGTTATATGATTCAATGCACGTTTTTTTGCCAAAAATAGGAATAAATCGTAATGAGCACCTAAAAGAAAATCATATTTCAAAACGGTCTCAAGGTCGCAATGGAATCGTTAAAGTGTTGAGAAGTTCTTATTCGTGGGTGAATATAAAGGCATTTCTTTGTTTTCGACTCTGGCGGTTATCCGAGTTCGTCGTAAAATGCGGGTAGGATTTTTGAGTCCTCCCTCAGACAAATATGCGCAGTTCTTCGCGATTAATTGTGAGGCTGGGAAGCTCTTAGATAAGATTCAAGCAAATAGCATTATTTTTTTCTGAGGTAGGTTAGGTGAAAGCCTATATTAAAACATCGGAGATATTTTTTAAAGTTGAGGACTGAAAATCCGGAAAATGGAAAATAGAAGTTGGTATGAACTCAGCTTTCGTTTAGAGCAGGCTAATACCGATCTCTTATTTCTTTACGCTTCCATGATAGTGCAAATTAGCCTCTCGGTGACCCCTCCAAATACCTTACCGTATCTGTAATTCTGTAGTAGCTTTTGAAGTTGGAGCTCCGATTAAATTGATTGTTTGAGGCGTAACTAGGTGAAAGTGATTAATAATTAACATTAAAAAGAAGGACTTTGTGCTTTCACGATCAAATATCAGAAATTCGTATCTTCTTGAAAAACCGCTCGTGTCTCACGGGAAAGAATTTTTAAGCTTACAACATGGTGGACAATATCCGCCGAGAGAGAAATTTTGTTTCAATGTGAGCTGATAGGACGGGAATATTTTAAACATTATTTCTCAAGTATTGAAACCTCTTCGTTTCAAAAGGCAATCCACTTCCATCGTCAACCTTACGCCCCCGTTGCTTTCCTATCGCATGGTTCTCTGTGTATGGCAGGCTGTTAGTGCTTTGTAAAAGTTTCATCCTCAAGTGTGCTTCTTCGAAATAACAGATGAAAAAAAATTATTTTTCTTTTTATATTTATTACGAATTAGGTACATCAATTTTAAATCAATTCCATTCTTTCAATTCTATTCTTTATTCAATGATGAGGAATGACTTCTTATTTCAATGATGAGGATGTATCGTTTAGGATGCAGACAAGGTTTTGGCTTTCAGAGCCGTTTTTTTCGTGAGATGAAAGAGTTCCATTCACGAAGTATTGTCTCATCCATTTATAAAGTTTACCCTGGTCGTACACTGGTATACTGGTTTACACGCCTGACCGGCAATCGGGAGATCCGGGTTCGAATCCCGACTAAGTCAAATATCTTTTCATGGCGAACTTTATCCTTAGGTGTATCTCCACGATGATTTCATGAGTTTCCGTTGTGTATGTATATGTACTGATAAACCGGGGTTGTAAATGGTTTGATGTAAGTGTTTCTTATTACTCGATTGATATTAAAATAATGCGAGTATTTTAAGATTTTTAATCGATGAAATGGCTCCATTGTTAACCATGGCCTTCAGTTTTAAAGTAACACGAGACAACATTCGTCTTCTTTGCACAGTGACATGCATTCTACAGATTTCCCAGTTTTGTCGTTGATCCAAGACATATACCCAAAGGAAAAAATAAGCTTTTTTAGCCGCCTCGTTTGTGTAGAATTCTCCTGAAGAGGCCTCATGAGAGGCCCTCGCGTGGATGAGTGAAAAGCGTTTTAATTTCTCATATTCCTTTTCTTTAAAAATGTTCCGCTTCAATGGAAATTTTTTGCGCCTTACCCAAACATTTTTAATATTGATATTTCAGTCTGCCGAGTCACATTAATGCTATTGTCTATCGTTTCATTCCAATGTTCCTACGTTGTGTATCATAGGAATGGAAAAATCTTGCACTCGAGAAGATTTTTCAGTGCCGAGCCTTAGGCAGGTAGATAGTGACTGCCTCATGGCTTCTTTTTTCCGAAGTAAAGCCTCCTCAGCTCCCATAGTGCATTACTATCCAGTGGTCAGCTTTTATTACTCTTTGTTATGGAGTTAGGTGTTTAGGTTGAAAAATCATTTATCAATGCCATTTTCTGTTATTATGGTTACATTTTCACTGAAATCAACCCTCGCAAAGAATGTAAAAGCGGATGTACGGCAAGGAAATTCTTATTATTATAATGGAGTACTTTTGCAGGAAAAATTTCTCTAGTCCGTGAGCCTTGGCTGATCAGCAGCATTATTAAAAAGTCGTAAATATTTTGGGGACGTGTTGGGTTTGATACTGTTCAGGTTATGTAGCCTGAAAAGATAGTATTGGTAAGAAATCATTTTATTTTAGGAAATTGCTTATACATAGAAGGGAAATATTAATATTTATGCTTATGGTGAAGTTCATTGGTAAACAAAGGTAAATTTAGAGTGACATCAACGAATGATTGACAGGGAATGAATCAAGGAGTAATTAAGAGAATAGGTAGCCATCTCCTTAATTTTCAGCGTCGAGCTTTTTGTGCATTGGAATTTTTTATTTATCATTCCCTACAGTGAAATTGCCTTGCCTAGAAAACTCTCGGTCCAACGGTTTATTATTCACCATTATAAATCGTGTCACTGTGAGTAGGTAGTTGTAATTATTTCCATTGTTGTCTTTATTATTGCAGACTCTTGACTGATAAAGTTAGGATCATAATAAGCGCAGTAGTTTCTCTTTAAAACTCACAATTACCGTGAAATTAAACTCATACATGTACGTAAAATTTCTTAGTGGCACTCATATGTTTATTAACCCTTTTACTGCCAGCCCATTTCAGGTGGGATGTACGAAGACTGCCAAGGCTATTTTTTTGGAATTAGCAACATTTCAGATTTTTTAAATTTTCAGCTACTTAATTTTATCACAATTGATCGATGTACCCTCTCGGGTCTCGAGGCACGATGGTCTGATGAAGACAATCGTTGAAGGACAAGTGGAAGGGAAAAAGGGCAAGGGGCGGCCCCGAATGAGTTATATAGGACAGGTTATAAAGGATGTAAAAGAGAGTAAATATGTAGCTATGAAGAGATTAGCGGACAGGAGAGAGAAATGGAGAGCTGCGTCAAACCAATCTTAGGATTGTTGACTTAATTTTATTCAATAAGTCTCGATTTTTTCCCAATTCTCAAGATAAATTTATATCTTATAACCATAGATAGATTAAGGGGGTTTACATAAATTACAGCCGTTGAAAAGGCCACAATAACGAAAAAAAAAGTGAAATAATTCGGGCCGATAGATCGGCCCTTGGCAGTTTTCGCTCAACCAGCCAGGGCCGATATATCGGCCCAGTGGCAGTAAAAGGGTTAAGGACTAATCATCATTTCTATCCTTCTTTCAAATATGAGTATATTAAAAAAATGAAGAAATGTAAACCACGTTTTATGGTCGAAAGTACGTTTGAGAACTCGTTCTGTTCAATTTTCTTGAGATGTCTGTTGTCCTTGGAGTAGAGATGGGCCAAAAAGAACTGAACAGCAAAACTTACTCTTCACTGAAATGAACAAGTTCTAAGAATTCTATAAAACTCCCTGTTCATTCCTCAGCACTCCGCAGCGAAGTCTGGCCTCAATTCAGCAAGAACGGCGAAAGCCTGATGAAAATTAACAGTTTTAATTCCGAACGGTTCGTCTTGGCGTTCGTTTCCTCTTGGCATTCGTTTTCATTTTGTCGTTTGAAAATGACAGGATTTGCTTTCAAGAGAGTTAACAATAACGAAACGACGCGTGGCCCACGGTCAAGGACGAGAATTAGGTGAGAAGCAATAGTCCTCTGGGCATTGAGTTCGTGACACCATCAAGTATCAACGAAATGTTTAAGGGAGGTGAGTTTTCGTTGCTAATAGCTCGCGACAAGTGGGCGAAGGATCTAAAAACGGTGAAATGCAACTCTCTTTATTTTTCAAACTCTACCACAATCACGATAATAAATAGAAAATGGCGGATGGACAAATTCGCGCAAATATTACCTCGGGAAGATGCCGCATTGAGGCAGGCGCACGAGTCTAAACGTAAGGCATAACACAACACTGGCTTCGATACAAAAATCAATGGCGATGAACCAATAACAATGCACAATAATGCACCACGTATCGAAAGACGATCCACCCCTACGAAAAATTTCATGGAATACACTGTTGCCAAACCTAATTTTAAAAACTTTGCACCGTGGGCAATAAATCAGTTACGCAGGGAAGAGACGGCAACCCGGTAGCACTGTTTAGGGAGGAGTTGAACTCGAATCGGCGATCTTCGCCGGAATCGCTGAGAGAGGACGTCCATAAATCACGGCAAAAATTTTCGGCCATTCTTCATTCCCTCCCGTTTCATTCCGTCGACGCACTCCCTTAAGGTCCCCGCCCCTATCCGATCCCTTTCAATTCCATAATTTCGGACGCTTGCTCCTTCGAGCGAGAAGGTAAAAAGTCGATCCTACCGAGAATTGAAATGGGCGTATTTTTCATGGAAATTTACTAAGTAGACTAGAGTGATGTCCTCATGAGTACATAGAGGGTCAGGCTGCAAAGTATTCTATCCGGGTAGGAGGTGGTCTGAAAAACCGAGTTAGAGGGAAGAGTATTAAGTAACCGGGGAAGAGGGAAGAATAGAATAGGATTATACAGTGTTTCAGGTGGTGTTGAGGGAGACAATTTTAAGCATTTTTTGTTCATAAACATTGGGCCGCAGCTCCTAAGATACTGAGCAACAGGCCAACGCTAACATTTTTTTCGGGTGCACTTTGCAGTTACCACGAAGACGGTTATACTTGGGTATCCAGCCTTTTAGACTTATCATTCAATACTATGAACTCAGAAAGACTAAAAAAGGTGGTCGAAAAACATGGCGTTACGAACGGCTAAAACAGCTTTTAAAAACTTCAATAAAAAATAAAGATTCCCATTTTAAATTTGGTACGTGTTCCCGCCCCGATAAAAGGATATCTTTCCCTAAAGGCAATTTATGTACATGTATGTATTCCACCGCCGTTCCAGCAGCAGGTTTGAATTACATCATAACTGAGAGAGATAGAGGAGGTTTTTGTCACAGAGCGTGAAAGACTTTTTGTATATTATTATTATCCGATTATTTAGTTGTCACATACACCAAGAATTGCACTTGGAACAGCCAGGACTATAGTTTGACTTAACTTATTCTCACTCAGACGGGACCATAACCCGTGACACCAGGATTGGCAGGCGAAGACTTCAAATAGATCCCAAAGACATAAGATTTCAGTCTTTACCGGAAAATAATACACATGCTTTCTTCTCGGGCTGTGCACCAAGTTATTGTCTTCATTATCGCATGGGATTTGAATTAAATACCATTTAGATCCCTTAGGTCACTAACCCATAAGGGATAAATATAATTTCCCCAAGGTAACAGTCATAACAGCATAATTTTCTCTAGTCCGCGCAGCTGACTTAACCAATTCGTCTCCATGGCCAATGTTTACCGTGAAACCATGCAAGAACAATCTCTTCCCGCCGACAATTGGCTTACGCGACGCGACGAACGACAAAATGTTTTCAGGGAAACCAAAGTAATGCGCACTGTCTTATTATCCACAACGACGAGTGATGCAAATCTGATTGTTGGACCGGATAGTCGCCT
This sequence comes from Ischnura elegans, assembly GCF_921293095.1. Lineage (NCBI taxonomy): Eukaryota > Metazoa > Arthropoda > Insecta > Odonata > Coenagrionidae > Ischnura > Ischnura elegans. Next base: position 83,081,120 of record NC_060250.1, read on the forward strand.
CGTTGTCAACACGACGAGAATAGCCCGAGAAGAGAGAGGTGACCATTTTGAAGGCGGGAGAGAGAAGATGATTAGACAAAAGAGAAAGAACTCACCAGCCTTCACAAAGCTTAATAGGCGCAATCAGCAGCGTCACCATGAACGGGAATTAAGCTTCAGGAAAAAATGTGAAAAAAAGAATTCCTTTCACTCGCAGGCGTTACAGAATGACGGGAAGGAGGAGGGAGAGGAGGAGAACAGTTGACAATCGCGGTGCGGACAGGGCAATGACTCTATTTAAGCGCGTAAAAGAATGACTACATAGAGGAGAAAAGCACGGCTTCGGAAGAAGGCCATCTGCTCGAAAGCGCATGAAGGCTTACCACATTGAGAATCAAAAGACGGCGAAAATTGCTCTTCCGCAAAAGGCGACAAGGACCAGGTAGTCGCAGGCAAAGTGCGTAAGGAGCGTCGTCTACCGAAACTGTTCTAGGGTACAATTCACTACGTCGAAATAGCGAGGGCGAGCCATCCGATTTAAAAGTGCCCTTAAACATAGAAAAATGGTTTGAACATTACTCCACCAATTCCAATGTTAACGAGTTATTTCGGCTATATATACTAACCCAGGCACATATTGCTCACATAGCGAAAAGGCCACGTTGATTTTCCTCTGGAGCGATGATAACGAGGAATATATAGGTACCTATTCTATTATCAAATCATTAAAAATTCAGGCCTAAATAGATACTAAAATTTTCATGATGGATATAATGCACACCGTTGTCAAAATTTTCATGTAACTCAAAAATGAACATTTTACCCCAGTATTTTCTCATACATAACATTAAATATTCAACATGATAACCTAAGTTTTATACAAAGGTTGAGAAAAAAAAAAGACGGTTGCGCGTGAGCGATACGTCGCCCTAAATTACAATCCCTGTCCGAACCAGTATCACCAGATATTTTAAAAATAAATCAGATCTCAACGTATGAACTATAAAGTTAATCCCCCTGAGGGTATTTCCAACACTAAAAATTCTACGGTGATAATTTATGATAGCATAAAAGTTTCCAAAAGGCAAAATTTATCGCACAGTGAACACCGAGCACGAAAAGATAAGTCAGGAACCCATAAAATGAAAAATATTAATTTTTTTGTCCAAATGCAAGGAACACACCTGATGATATCACTATTCCCGCATCATTCATTCTATAAAGCAACAAGTACGCAAGGGTTGAAATTTATACCTCGGAACACGCGCCTCAGCAGCTATAAATCTGGAGGCTATTTCTATTCTTCCGTTCAAATTTCCGAAATAATAATAGAGGTCGTTGTACAAACCATGCGATGCCAATGCATTCCTAATTTGCATATCGACTCACTGTCCCAAAGGGGCTTCAACGATAAGCAATAAAAGCAGGAAATTAAAGAGTAAGAGTAAATACAGTAGGAAATGCTACGGATAAATGTAGATGTAGGAAATTTGAATTGCCTGCCATTGCTTTACAAGCTACCATAGGGATTATTCAATACAATTCAAAATTTGACAATAATTACGAGGTCAGGTTAAAAATAAACATGAAGACATATATCTCTTGCCTATGAAAGATTACAAAGGAGGACGTAAGTTTACGAGAAAGTTAAAATAAACCTGAGTCCTTGATAGTAAACAATTAACACAGGCGACATAAAATGGTAATCAAACCATATTCGATTAAAATTGTCTTCGGATCACTCTGCTTATTCGACCACATACCTAGCAATCTGAATACTACACATTCAGTAATCGTCGAATATGAAATCTCCGCAATTCTGATTGTAATCATGACCGGACACACCGCATCATGCTTTAACTTGGATATGTACCTTGGGTTGAAAACAAAAAGTATGCTACAACATTAAAATATCAAAACAGAGATTACATTTGCAAACACTACAGTTTTATCAAATATTTACGTCAATATAAATGGCAAGCAAGACATTTATAAATATTATAAAAGCTTCAGTCACTATGCTCATTCGACCACACGCTTATTCAATATCTCGGATATCCCCAAAGATACACGTAAATAACTCATTTAAGACAGGAAAATCGAGTAAATAGTATTTATACATCAATTCCATTACCATCTACTAAAAAATCTAAAAAAAAAAAAAAAAGCGAAATCTGAAACAGAGTCTATTAAATGTTTCATTGGCACCTAACTAAACCAATGAATTTTATTTAGCGGCCAATTCGTGTAGATAAATAAAATAAATAAAAATCCAATTAAAGTTCTCGTAAGTCTCTCAATCAGATGGAAGCCATGTTACGCACGGCGATCAGACCGTTCTTGAAAGATTATTTATTTACTCATTTAAATAGTTTTTCACGTACAGCCGTGACGACCAATAACAGTGAAAATTTCAACAATACATGAATGAGACAAAAAATAATAACAATATTAAAACTAGCAAAGAATAAACCAGAGGAAAGAGGAAAGAGCTGACACATGGGACAAAGCGACAAATGGCGACATTCTTGCATGACAAATAAAAAGGATAAATGGTGAGAGGGTTTGAAGGGAAGGGAGGCGATACAAAGGTGAGCACTTGGTTAGGGAGATACTGGGAATAGGCAAATGGAGTAGCGAGAGCGAGCGGGTGGAACGAGTTGGTACTCTAAAATTCAACAGAAAAGTAGTTTCGGGCAGTGGGAAATCGAGTTTACGGTTTTATAAAGAAATTTTTAATCCCTTTCAAGTCGAAGGTTCTGCGGCAGGCCGATGATAACATTACAAGGAATACACAAAGTGATGTATTGACGGTGGCAGGTCAAAGGATTATTTTCCAAAGAAATCGGCAGAGCTCGCTTTCAAATGGAATAGTTTTGTCCGCGTTCCTTCCCGCGGAAGTGCTGCACCACTCCCAAAACCTTTACGCCATCCCACAACCGACAAAAATGCGGTTCGCCACACTTCAAGACCGCCGTTCAATACGACTTCTCGGCTCGAGAGGGCGCTAGAAAAAAAAAATTTGCAAAAGAAATAACCCCGGAGTGAGGTGGGTGTTCCATCTTCTTCCCATTCCTCGCTCTAAAAAGATTCACGCTCCAGAAATTCATCCGTGGAGGAGGACGCCTCCATCATTTCGAGACAAGGAGGCAAAAATTTATATGCATATACGTATGAGTCTGCCGCATCTCTTTGAGGATTGAGAAGAAGCTCAAAACGCGGGCCCGGGTTTCATCACATACTACGCCAGAAATCCCCGTATGATTCACAGTTGACAAGAAAAAATGTCAAATATTACACCGTTGATAAGAAGACGGGACGTACGACTTTCTAAGAGGATGTGATTCACACTACCGTTCCATCATGTGTGGCACAATCTGCCATTACGATAGTCACTGTACTCTCCGGGTTAGGTTAGGACAGGCAAAAATTTTTTGCACATCCAACTGTTCAGGGTTACTCGGGAAGCAGTTGGGATTTGGAGCAGAAAGTTTAACCAGCTGACCAACCAAAACACATAAGGAAAGCGGCGAGCTTCGCTAAAAACTACGACAACTAGGAAGCGTAGCAGAGTTTTAAACAAATTAGTTCGGGAGAAATGAAAATTGCGAGGAAAAGTAGTAAAGATTGCATGAGAAGTTAAGAAGCAACTTTCAGAGTGGCAAGAAAATCATCACATTACAACTGTGTCGCATATCCAGGTCCGAAAAAAAGATAAAATCAGAGATACATTGCCGAGCTGTGAAGGAGAGGAATAAACCGATGGACAATAAAGGACTTGAAGACTGCGCTAAACTCAGCAAGGAATAGGTCGAAATCAGACAGATTCAGAACTCGCACATAAATTCATTAAGTAGATATTCTCTATAAGGTTAAATGCTGGTGTTCCTCCCTCTAAAATCCCTTGCCACACGCCTATAGAGGCGGCTTGAGATGTACATGTACTACATGTAAGGACACGCCAGAGAAGGGTAAGTAATATTCAGACAGATTCAAAGGAAACCGCGCGATTGACAACAGATGCCTCAAATAGCAAAAACTCCAAGTGAATAATTAATACTCATAATTACTGCTCGCATTATCACTCATATTATTCTTTATCAACTGCAATCATAAACCCCATTCCACCGGGCTGCTATTATATTTTTATTAAAGAGCTTGAGACCAATTACTCGTCGGTCGTATTACATGCTTTCCGTAAATGACACGCCATCTTCTCATCTTGAGGAAGTTTTTTTCCCAGTGAGACAATTAAAATATTTATACTTTAGGGAATATAAATATAAAAATTATTCTCTCTCACTGAAATATTATGAGTCGATTCAAAACACAGCTGTCAGATGTGAAATAAGAACATTTTTCCTTGTATAGAAGGTTCTTTACTAATAAATGGAAATCTATCGTAAAACTGACAAATACGAGGCTCCTCATTTTTAGAACTCTACCACGTAATCAGCAGGAAAAAAATATCATAAAGCAAATGGCCAAAGTAAGAAAGAAAGACTCGGAGAGTACTCAAAGTTGACGGAGGTGGTAGTACACCACTGAAGGAAGACTCAAATATTTGTTCAAAACAAGGAACGAGAGAGACCACTCGAGGGGCTAAACATTTAAAATGTAATAATAACATATAATATGAGTACATAAAGGGTCACGAAGGTCGAACTGCCTCGGCAGCGGAGTAGAGTATAAAATATTCGCTCGAGTTTACCACGCTAAAATGGGTGAAAATTCTGGTAGGAGCACATTGGTTATCACAAATTTCCCGTGGAATTTTTATGATGACTGAAATATTAGGAATCTTTTCACCAATTACGACTACTAGTCAATTAATTCATACGAAAACTCATCTTGACATAGTGCAATTCCGTAGTTATTCAGATTATATCCAACCATGCACGATGACTGTTTCACAAAATTTGCACGCTTCATTATCATATTTGAATAGGATATGACGCGGTTCCGACAGCCCGGCAAGTTTCCTTTTGCATTAATCTCTTCTTATCAAAATAAGCAGATCACCGTTCAGTGGCTCCACTTATTAAAAGCTAAAGATAGATCCGAACGCATCGAAGAGGAACTGGCTGTGGGATAAAACATGGAAAAGAATGTAGATTTTGCTCCGTTCCCCGAGACAGAAAATTCAAAATTGAAAACCCACGGCCACAAAAAAAATAACAAACTTACAACACACTAGCTCAAATAGCGAAAACTATGATAAATACATCATAAATTTCATGCAAAAATATTTCAGTTGATCCAGGGAAGGAGACATAACCTATTGAATGCCGGGTATTCAATTCAACAACGAGTAAGCTTCCTTCTTATTTCTTCTTTGGAACTTTATCGGTACGTCTCCTCAGCCATTCATAGGTAAAAAGAGTTAAAAATACGGAAAAAAGAATAAAAAAATATAATTAAATTAAAAAGAAGAACTTTGTGCTTTCACATTAATATTTATTCACGACTATGGTTTCAACAGTAGACGTCACTGATGATGACGTCTAACGTTGAAACCATGGTCGTGAATAAATAATAGTGTGAAAGCACAAAGTTCTTCTTTTTAATTTAATTATAAATCGCTTTCACCAAGTTACGCCTCAAACAATCAAGAAAATATAAGTAAAAGAAACTGACTTATCACAGGCGTTTTAAGATATGAGCGTTTAGGTAGGAAAGGGGTTCGAACACAAACCCTTAACATTCATGGTATTCACTTCATATAATATAAAGCAAACAACAAAACCAATGTTATCTCTCCACGTTGCCGTCGTCATTCTTGTATGGCCAAGTAACACAAAACTAACAAAAAAATCAAATAATATCAATGAATTACACAACGTAAAATTTAACTGTACCTGCCACTAAGCGAATTAGTATTTTTTCTTGTGCTCTTCAGTCTAATATCTTTCAGCGTTTCCAATGATGCAGAGAAGGGCAAGATTGATATTTTACACATCTCCATTTGACTGGGTTCATAAGTGTATGAGACTTTCAGAAAGTGAAAAACTTTTCATTTAAAAGATTGGTTGGTAACCATTATATGCTAATATTAAGCGGGGGAAAAATATAATATATTTAAGTGGACATGTACAAGTTAAACTGTGTTTCATACTATGACGCAAATTGTCCAAGTTCCTAACATCGGAAACTGAATGCGCTGTCGCCCACTGCGCATTCAGTTTCCACTCGCGATGCTGACGATGCAGCGAACCGAATTTTAAGGGAGCTAAAAACTAAAATTCGGGCTGTTAACCAAAATTTCGATTCCGACGCCGAGCAGATAATACTGATGGAGCATGTCTCTCTATTGTAGCGAGGATTGGACTTCGATAGCAGCAGAGAAGTCAAGAGTAGAAGCATTCGAAATATCATGCTACCAAATAATGACGAAGATAGAATGGATCAATCGTGTAATCGGGCCGTCCATCAATTACGCGAGGTGATTTTGGCGATTTATTGATCCTCCCAACACCTTTAGCGAGATATCGTGAGATTTAGCTCCAACCCCTCCAGAAGATGTGTAAATTAATGCCCCGAATGAGTTACATAGAGAATACTAAGAGAGAGAATAAATACGTCACTATGAAAACGTTAGCGGATAGGAGAGAGAAATGGAGAGATTCGTCACATCAATCTTAGAATTGTTGACTAATGACGATGAACCGAATTTGTCTTCGAGATTTCATATTCTATTGAATTGATAAAAGTTCAATAATATTCCTCGATAACTCACACTACTACAAATATCGAATAAAAGAGCTCCGTCTTCATCACCGTGCTAGAGACATTTTCGAAAATCGGTTTAAAAGCGAACGAAGTGGCAGCAAAAACAAAGCTTCAACTGGACGGACTCGGGGCCTCCTGTACGTGTAGTCCCATCGGTTACGGCGGTAGAGAAAAGTGCCTTATACCGGCGGAAGAACGGAGGAAGGCATGCCCTTCTGGCGTGATGCCGCAGTGTGCAGCAGCTCCGCGTCAATTCACTTCCCAGCCTTTTTATTCCTCTCTCTCCGCCTAATGGAGTCCCTCCCATTTTAAAATACCCACCGCTTGGTTTGCTAACCGACGCGGCTTGCATCGCAATGAGGACACAAATGGGGCGAAGAGAGACGCTATGACGGACCCGGCTCGGTAGAAGACCCCGTTGGGGAGGGCGTGAATATTGGGGGGCGGAATTCTGCCGCTTTACACGCGAGTGTGGGGACCACGAATAACAGCGGCGGAGTCTTCAGACGGTCACTAGTTGTCTTGTCACTTAGCACCCATTCACATGGGTCGACTTAAGTCGCCGACGGAAGTGCGATTCGAATTTCACGAATAAAAATGCTATGATTATGGCTTTTACCTGAAATTTATATCCGTGATGATATAATATATTAAATTCAGAATTGATCAATGTAATTCCACGAGAGTTCAAATACTACCTTGCATATAATGAGGATAAATGGATCACTCGGCGCTTGTCAGCGCGCCCATGTTTTACATACATTTATTTATTGAGAGTATAAGAGTTAAAATACAGAGCATCTTCTTTCAACTCTTAATTGATTCTTACTCATCCACTAATTTCTTGTGGAACAGAGCGTTAGAAAAAGAACATATTACACCTTTCTTTGCAACCAACAATTTATAAGACGCAAAATGAATTACACTTGCACATATACATAACTTAAACAACAAAGTATAATACAAAGCGACACCAATCGGCAACTGAACTTTTCAAACTAAAGAAGGCGATAATCCAAATAGCCAATTTACTAGATATCTACATGAATGATATGAATGCGGTAACAAGAAAAAATCACTCTCCAACACAACTTTTTAACATGGTATGATGAAGCCTAGTGACGATGACTGAACTTCTTGGTTCTGCGGAAAAATAGCGTCAGCCAAAAAAAATTATAACGAAATCATTTGCCAAAATGTTACTGACAAATATGAAATAATTACGCCGGAGTTCCATTTATCTCTCCATTCAACCTTATTAACATTCTCTGCTATGCGAAGTGTCACAAAAGTGGGCGAGATCTTCAAACTATGATTACCGTGAAAAATAAATATAGTACCTTTTTCGGATGGTGGCGCTGCATTGGAGTGAATGATTCACATCATTCCACCCCATATAAAATACTCCACATTTCCCGAAAAAACTATCACCTTCGCAGTTTTCATGAACTTTCAGTTGATTTAATTTAGTTCGGTTAAAATTAACGTACTGTAGAAGGTAAAGAAGAAATGATATCTCTTCTGTTGGAAGAATGAGCAAATCTGAAAATCCTGAATTTAATTGCAATTTGTCCGAGGAAGCATAAACACCATTGTCTTTTTTTTTGGTTACGCGCTACCAATATGCGACTTTGTAAAAAAAATCATATCACGCTCCGAAGCGTTACGATCGCAATGGTAGTGCTTAGATTTATCTAAATGGGAACATTTGTGATAACCTTAGTTCCAGCTTAGAAGAGCCAAGGCTTAAATCATTTTGGGTGGGACAAATATTTATTAAGGCTAAGTAAAGGAATTTACGCAAGGACACCTCATGATGAATCTATAGATTTATAGCGGAAACTAAAATAATATGGAAGTGTGATAGCACAATTAAATGGATAGAAAGTAGTTTGATAGCACAAAGCGGCAGTCTGTGAACAGCTGATACGCGACTGAATGATCATTAATAAATTTATTTATTTTCCTGGGGCCAATGGGTTCCCACTGGATAACACCACTAAAGAAACAACCGCAAGCTGGAGATATGGGGTCTCTGAACAGCACCAATACGGGTTACGCCAGGACACTGGAGAGAAACCTAGACTTAAGGAAAAGACGTGAACTATTTGGGGTGAATATGCACAGCAATAATGATAATGGTAAAAAATATTTATTCATTGCTCCTGTAATATTTAAACATTTAAATACCATGTATGCAAAACAAATTTTGGAACTTTAGGTGAGCCTAGAGGGCATTGCCTCTGGTAGGGATCACCTTCAGAAATATAATCGTAAAACTGAACTTGGTGTTACATAACAAAAAATGACTCCCAGATGATATTTCGATACATCATCGATACACAATAAATAAAAAACAATAGAATTGAAATCAAATTAACAAAATTTTAAAAAGGAAAACACAATACATAAAAATTCATATATTGATAGGGGAGGCACATAAGAAAATATTGCACATCAGCCCTTGTGGAAAAAAGTGTGTTTGGTAAAGGGAATGTCGCGGGTACGGGAGTAGAAGGGGTAATTTTAAAGTGACGCAGGGGGAGGGCGCTCCAACGGACGGCGACGAAGCGCGCAAACGAAATAAATGGCAGGGCAGCGAGTGCTGAGCTGTCAAAACTTAAAAAAAATAAACACGAAAATAAAGTGAGGGAGATAAAAAAAATATGGTGGGAAAAAAAATGACTTCGCGCTTTTTTCGGGAGTTTCCGCAGAACGGAATATAGGGGGGAGGCTTAATGTCGTGCCTAACATCGAGAGCAGGGAGAGTTTGAGAGCGTGCAATGGCCACTTTCACGCATTCTGGGCCCTTTTTAAGCGGGAAGTAAAAAAGAAGAAAGAAAAGCCCTCCCGTTGAAAAACATACACGCCAAACATAAAGGGTTTCTGGCCAGGAGGCGCGAATTCTTTCCTTTCTCTTTCTGTTTTTATCTAAAGGTTTCGCGCGAAGTGGTCACCTTGTGACCAAAGCACGAATACACACGTAAACACGAAGACCTGCAAGTACATATATGACGGGCTTCAAAAGAGGTCATGTACCTTGTCCTTTCTGAGCTCCATCGGTGCGGTTAAAGCGGAAATTAATAGTTTTCGTCACTCCAGGATATTCTACGAATGAAGGAATGATATAGAAGCGACCGCGTAACGTTTAACACTTGTTCTATTTATGCCACTGTATTTACTAAAGTTTACGAGTTTATAAAAAATTGTATTGATTACAGATATGATTTGCGTATGCTGGGTTGTCACGCTTATTTCGAATTTTTCGTCGGTGGAGAATAAAGAAGGCTGCTCTACTACACTGATACCTTTGCATGAAATGGAAGAAATAAATCGTTAGAAGACGTTCGTTCGAGGCGTTACCTTTGGTAGGCTGTAGATTCATCTCCATGGCATTTGAAATATTATATTAACACGTAAGTACGAAAGAGAGACAAGAAATATACCCGAATTCGTGAAACATTCTCACATTAAAGGATACTATGTAAATCGTACTTTAGTTCAAAAAATACGCGAGGAGCAGCTACAAAAAAGAGCAGAAGCGCTTGCCTACGGTCAAACAGAAAAATGCCACAAAGGGCGAAACTCAGTCTCATAATTACAACCTAGAATTACCATTTACCAATTTTACTGTCCCTTTATCATTCCATTCCATGTCAGGAAGCTTACACGCACTTGGAAACATGGAATACGAGAAAATTTTATCTGAGTTTTAAATGAATTTGAAACCAAAGCCGATGAAGAAAATGATCAACAGAAAAAGGTCAGAAACATAAAATATTTTTGGAAAACACAAGGACAAACCGATAATAACCGAGGCTGTAAATGTTGCATATTTTAATTTACTTTGAAGATATACTTTGGAAATTATAATCAACCATTTCCAGTATTAAAAACTTAACCACACCACTCAAATATTGAACCACCAACTTGAATTGGAACCAATTGAATTAAAAAAGTTTCGAAGATAAATGACGCAAATATGTACACAATAACGCCTAAAGATAGCTAATTCATTCTCATATTTAAAAGGAGAAAAAGTACGAAGAAAACAATGCCATTAACTAAAATATTGATACCAATTATACTGGCTCCGATTTAAACTGCGTCAATACAACAGGATACTAGGCACCGACTAGTAAGAAGGCCACCTTCGATACAGATAAAATCCTACACCGCCATTACCCAGCATATCACCACGACAACGATCAAAACGCTCATCTCAGGTAGCACTTAACCACTTCTTACGACGCTATGAACGAGGCACTAGATTAAATTGTAGAGAAGCCAGATTGAAAACTTCCCCTACGGCTTTCATCAAGTCAGTGCTCCTGGGATTGGTTGAAGTGCAGTTCTGACGAGAAGGAGATATTAATGCTGAGGAATTTACTCTGGAGACTCCGAGCAACGAGGTTGCCACCATAGTAACGAGAGGCCATGACTTCATTTTTAAGCGTAGAATGATAAATTCGAATACAATTTAGAGACAGATAGAACCTTATGAGTGAAAACATACGCACTTTTATCATTTTGAAATTATTTATTAACCTGAACTTATTGTCACATGGTGGCAATCATAAAGAGGCTAAAATTGGTCGACCATCTCCGGCTTAACGATATGTATAGCATATCATATAAACACAACTTATCAGCAACACACAAGATAGCTAATTTCACAGGAATAATTCCATAAAGAGCAAGCTCGAAACCCATCGACACCATTTCAACATGAAAATCTAAACATAACTGGTACCTTCAGGCTTAACTGTGTGAAACCATTCCATTATGGAAAATAAAAAAATAAAATTTGTAGGATTCACTAATACATTAAAATAAGCACAACTCGCGTTTCATAACTTGGATACATCTTCAGATGCATCTATTACGCACGCATTTTCGTTTTATATCAAGTCGGGTGCGATAGTAAGGACATAAGTCGGACATAGGACTTAATATGAAGTGAGATGCAGGCATGATAGATGCACCTGAAGATGTAACTATGCTATGAAACCCAGGTTGTGGTTTTTTTAAATATATTAGGGAACCTAACAAAGTTTATTTTTGTAGTTTCAAGAATGAAATCCTAAAACGAGATCACATTTTTTCCTTGCCCATCAAATAATCGAAGAACCAATCGACCGACTAGGGCAAATTTACAATCATATTGATAGAAAGTAGATGAAGAGGTGCTTCACTTACGACAGGGAAATATTGCGAATAGCCCGGTCAAATCAGTCAAAAAAATAGCGGTACCCTTACATAAATTTCCAACAAGTAGAAAAATTACAGGAACGTTAGGAATATCAATCTAATGAAATCCTGAAAAGTCCCCATCGATCCCGTGTGTGCAAAAATTTTTATCCAAAGTCAAAGATCACAAAAATAGGTTTTTAGAATTTTTTTGCCCAAACGGTTTGTTTTACGATAAAAAGTGTTCGGACCAAATTTGTAGATCAGGAATTCAATTGCAAAATTGTTATCGCACTTTTCTCTAAGATTTACCATTTTTGAGAACAAGCCAATCGAAAGTTAGCTGGAGCTTTATTCTCCGTTATACTTATGCATAACTTTACTTTTGCGCTCTCCGAAAATTATTGAACAGCTCCAGCTAACTTTCGAATGGCTTTTTCTCAGAAATGGTAAATGTTAGAAAAAAACACAATAACAATTTTGTAATTAATTTCCTGATCTAAAAATTTGGTCCCAGCACTTTTTATCGTAAAACAAACCGTTTGGACAAAAAATGCAAGAAACTAACTTTTGTGACCTTTGACCTTGAATGAAACTTTTTGCACACACGGGATCGATAAAGACTTTTCAGAATTTCATAAGAGTAGTATTCTTAGTGTACATGTAAATTTTCAGCTTGTTGGGAATTTATGCAAGGGTCAATGTCTAATTTGACCGGGCAAGAATGTGAGCGGCTGATTTATAGCTTTCCTCCCCTAAAAAATATTTCCCAGGTTCCCCGATAACTTTCAGTATCGGCAGTTTCCATGCAGCATCAGTTATGTAAATTTAGTTAATTTTTGCACTATGAAGAAATACTTGTTTCAAAGGCCCATCTAACGGAATTCATGAAAATATATCGTTCTTTCGAAATATCATATTTTGTTCCCAATAAAAAATCTTGCAATTCAAGATTAGAATCAGAACTTCCTCATTCTATTTTTACGAAAAAAGACATGTGCCGAGATAGTTATCAATAAAACATCCCGTTCACAGCAATTCTCGGCATTAAAGTACCAAGGGCCTATAAGCATCTGGAAACATTTGGGGGCCAAATATAACGGATGCGTGCCTATACAGGAAACCAACATATCAAACCGGTAAGGTCACAACAAGTATGTGCTGTGCTAATCTAACAATAAGATACCAATGTCATATTCACGAAAACGTAGATGGCTATTACTAGAATCCAGTATGCTCCATGACAGTGATTTTGAAACCCCATCAGGCCCCGTCTGATTTTAAGTGCATTGTCTACGAAAGCAACTTTCCGTCAGATGAAAGAGGGCGACCCGGAATGAAACCCAAAAAGGCAGGGAATAATGAGGCAAACTAAGGCATTCATTGCAGGGGAAGAGAGCGGGCATGAGCACCCCAGCGCATTCTCGTGGGACTAACAGAATCACACCGCCGGAACATATGCTATCGACCATTCAATACATCTATGCAGCATTGACCGCACAACTAACAGGGGCAGAGATAAAAAGGTAAACAAACCCCCATTGGGCCAACAACAACCAACAAAACAAAAGCAAGATGGAGGAGACAATTAGGAGAGAATCGGCACTGAGTATCGTCAATTTGGTATCGGGAGAACAGAATTCCGACGGAGGTAGTGTGGAGCCGGGGAGGGAGTGAGAGAAAGTGAAAGGAGGAGGGGAAGGAGGGTGGGGAGAGGAAGAGGGGATTGGCCCGTGGAGGGACACCCGCGATACGACCAGAGGGGGAAAACATCAGCTGATGAGGGAGGGAGGGATGGAGAGGACGTGGAATGGTGTGTGTATGTGTTACGTGATTCACAGAAGTGGGAGGGGTAGTAGGATGTGGGGGGGGGAGAGCAAAAGGGGGCGGGGAATGCCAGTGCGTATACGAGCGCCAACAACACGAGAGAGTCGGCTCGATTAGAGGGAGAGGACCGATCACGCGACCCGCCGCTCTTTTGTTCGCCATCCGCGCATTCGATCATGTGCGTGGGTGGCCGACCCCCGGGGAATGCATTGACATTTTTAACATTTTTCCGGCCCGTAAGGAGATGAACTAAGCTCATTCAAACCACATTTAATTTATAATGTTCCAAGCAGTGAAAATCAATGTAAATTTTTTAAACCATTGCCTTGTATGCGCAAACTTTTTTTACCAAATTAAAATTCGAAATTTAAGACGACATGATTCGTGCGAAAAATCCACAGAGAAAAAATCATTCGCCTCGACCGGGATTCGATCCCGGATCCAAGATGTACTTTTCCCACAGAGTGCTTTAGCCAATAACACTACCGAGGCGTCCTTATCCTCCGAGTAAATTTGACAACTAAATTTCGACATTAAGACGCCTCGGTAGCTCATCTGGCACTCGACCAGAAATTGGAGAGTACGGGTTAGAATACCGGTCAAAGGGAATGATTTTTTCCTCTGTGGATTTTACGCACAATTTGTGCGTTGCGGGTGACTACGTAAAATTTATCACCGTGGCTGGTTCAGGTATACATAAATGATGTGAAGAGTCTGAAGTCGAAGAATTTAACATTAAAATTCGAAATTTAGCATGCAGCCCTCGCATACCACATGCATTTCCAAAGAGGTCCGCAAAGACATTTTGGATGGCCACCCCTGGCGTAAACACAAGCATCACTCTGTACACAACATCGCATTCTTGACAATAGGGTAGTTTCCTTCATCAAAGAAAACAAAAGGCAATAATTGCGATTCGTTACCCACCATTAGTGTATTCATAATATACAAATTATTTCGTTTTATAAATGCCGGTTTAGACGAATGGCAAGGGTCAAATTTTATCCTCATTTGAAAAGGGCCAGATTGGCGCCCATGCGATGCCACTCCGCATGACGTCACAGGGACCTAGTTTCTATAGGAGAAGATAGGAGTTATACATCGTCTGAGGTTACCAACGCATGCATGAGTCACAGATCTCAGGGAAACATGTCTTAAAAATCACTTATTAAAACTGGCTAAGGTCGGAAAGTTTTCCTCGTTTGATAAGGTATTAATAATCCTTATTTAAGCCAAGCGCTACCAGGCGGCAGGGCACTAGGCTACCCGCTGGCAGCCTGCGACGTATGTAAATTTTCACTTTTCATTTAATCGCGAAAAATAGATATTGTCATTTAAAAATCAAAAAGCGTGAAATACGTACTCCAGGAGTAATAACCTTTCGATTTAGGCAATAAAAAAATAATAGGAAACCACCCTATAGCAGCCACCCTTCGAAAGGTTGGTCGGTTTGAGTTTAATTTAATGCAATGATAATCAATAAAAAGTGATTTTGCTCCCATCCGCAAGGAACTCTATACCGCTACATCCACAAACATCCTATCATCTGAGCGCCATTTTCTACCTCTGTGAATCGAATATACCATGTCCAATTGGTAGAGAAGACCGGATGGAGTGATTTAAATAATACTCCAATGAATTCTTACTCAACTGATAGGATTCTTAAAAAAAACAATAATTATGCTCGACTTCATAACTTAAAAATTGATACCGCGACTCACTTGAGCATTAAGCAAATAAAAGTATAAACAATACTTTACCTGCTCAAATTCGAAATCACCTTGATAGAATCTAACGCCATTCTTAAAGTTAGTCAACTGTTTAAACAAAAGAAGAGAGAAAAATCAAATGGACACTGTGTAATTGAATCATTGGTCCTACAACAAATATAATAACGCAACCAATTTATATATAATATATATTAATGTATTATATGGTTTTAGACTTAACCTAGCGCATTCCATGCATATTTTCACGAGACTATTACCCTTGAAAAAACGTTTCAATTAGAAACGGTCTCCATACAGTTCGTATCAACGTGAGGATACGGACCACATTACAAACGAACAATTCGAAACGTGCCAAATTTAATAATTTTTATTTTAAAATTGCCTGTCTCTTGCATATATATGCAATAAGGGGAGGCTGACTTCAAATCCTAATTTCTAAATGAAGGATGCGTCCTATATTGAGTTAAGTAGTTGAGTCATAATGCACACGGAGATATGAACTCCCGAGACCACCCATACAACCCCACCGAGATAGCTACTATGACCAACCGGATCCCTAACCAGCACGAAGGATAACCAAGTTGGACACCACCGACGTCGGCCATGAATATGCATGTCGCGAGGCAACACCACCGGGCTGAAGGGAAGATAAGGTACTAGAGATACGCCTCCGAGAAAGAATGCCCACAAGACGCCACCGAGACAGTCTTTTGTTTCTTTACCCTTCCGTCACGTCCACCTCCTCACCGCTGGACAAAACAAGCCAACATCGTATTCCTTGGGCACGCGCGCACGCTCCGCGCAACGGGTGATACGACGATCGAAATAATGTGCAATTTGAGACCTCGTTAGGGCACCCAACCACAGTTCTAAGCTCATGTCTTGTCGTACTCGAGTCATCTGCGATGCAGATAGGAAGCCAATGGCTTATCACGCCAAGGGAAAAGGACACATCCGCTGCTAATAAAGGATGTCCAGGTCGGTTGTCCTTCAACTCTAACGAATTTAAATACACCACCACCCGTAGGGACACAGGAAACACAGCGCGGTAGACTATCAAAGAAGTCGTGAATGTATAAAAGTTGACCACCGCAACGTCATAAGTACACGTACGGACGCTTGCGCCACATTTACAGTAAGTGACAGATAAATATCGTAATGGAGGCTTATCATAATATCTGTGAGTTGGCGGAGAATAGGAAAGAGCTGACGAGAAGATTGTAATGTAAGAGTGTAAGGAAACGCAAGTGAAGAGTCGTATGTGAAGAGTAACGGTAGACTGTGTGGAAACGTGGATGCTAAAGGCGGAGGACGAGAAAAGACTGCAGGCATTCGAAACGGTGTGGGAAGGAATGAAGAATATGGACGGAGAAGAAGTGTAACGACGAAGTTATCGACATGACGGGAGAGGAAACTTCTTCAGGAGACATACCGAGGAGACGGAGAATTGATTTAGTAGGATACGAAGGTTGGATTGAAAAAATGGAGAGGAGATGCTAAAAAAACTGTGATAGGTGGAAGAATGCTTGATAAAAATAGAGAGGAAGAGAATACTATTTACAGGTAGAATAAAAGTGAATAAACCTTACTAATTGTAAGACCATAAAATGAAAGTCCGAATTCAAGGGAGGAAGTGAAGAGGGTGGCCCGAATCACAAAATTTATCGCAATTACTACCTTAAACGGTAGAATATATTTACAATCATGCCGTCGTTTATGACACCTTTAATATACTAAAACCGAAGTACCTCATCTGAATTCTGAAAATCGCAAGCGACACTGAAGCAAAAAGTTGGATAATAGGAGAGCCTTACGAAAACATGATGTGAAATGATGAAACTTATCAGCCGTGGTAATGATAAGTTATGCGTCAGGAACTAGGAGAGCGTTTGTTGGCAGCAAGATTTGGTTTCTCACTTAAAAAAACTTATTTTCCTGTATCATTGAAAATTATCACAGAAAAAAATCTTTGACAAAAATTCTCAATAATTACGCCGTGGGAAAAATACTTATTATTCAAAAACTCAATGATGAAGTAAATTTGATTCCAAAAATAGGAAATGAAAAATCTTACGAATATACATACATTTTGACACATGGGAAAAATCCATCCCACACGGAATCGCAAACAATTTGCCTCTTAGGGTTAATATTCATAACGACCGTTATCACTTAGCGCACAGCATACATTTTAATTAACACACAAACAGTAGGTACGCTAACTTGATCATACAAATAATGCAGAAAAAATGAAACGCCAAATCCCTACACAATGCACGCTGCATTTAAATCATATTTGCCCTCAGCAGGCGAACCTCACCACAGTTAAGCTCAAAATAAAAACTGAACATGGATATTAAGCTTGTTTACAGTGAACTGCGAATTCCATTTGATCTACAGCACACCACCGCACACCTAAGGATAAAATACACACACAATATATATGCATCGGCAACGAAATCCGAGAATAATAATGATAATTCGTTCTTGCTCCCGCTTTAAAATAAATACATCAGTTCATAACAGCATAGGTTTGTTTCACACGGAAAACGGAATAAAATTAAAATAAAAGAAATACGCGGTTATAAAATAGAACCTCCGTAACCAAAGACGGTCTCAGTACGCAAATACGCAAAATCGGATCGTAACAGCGGAGTATTTACGCTCCATGCGACATTGAATGCGAAATGGTTCTCTTTACAATAAGTATCAAGTCAGGCTTGCCTCAGCGACTGTAACTACGTGACTCAAAAGCACAGTTTTCCTAGGGGAAGGAAAAGCTGCTAAGCAAGCGTCAATGATACTTGTTACGCTCGATAGCGTTAATGATAATCCCACAATGGAACTCAATACGGCAAAAATAATATTAATTATGTGACTTAATCGTCACACACGGAAAAGCGTGACAACAAGGGATTCTTGTACGTAAAAGCAGTTCAATAGGCAATTACCTAATTTCCTAGCAAGAAAAACCCGTCCGGCGAATCTATATCCATTTACCATTTGCAAAATACTTATCTCCTGCCCGGCGGTCGTATAAACATACAAGGACTAAGAGGGTTCAAGGTGAACCCTCTTAAGGGATACAACACACCGGGGCGAGGAACCAAGCCCGTGGTTTATACGCCCGATCACCCGGGGAGGGGCTGGAGAGGTAGGAAAAAGGATAGAGGCGCCGCCGCGATGGGAGCCCGCCGACGCCTCTGGGGAAGGATAGGAGCGGAAGGGAGGGGACGAGGGAAAAACACCCCAACGCTATAGAAGCGAAGGAGGCCCTACTAATTAGCGAAACCAAGCGTAAGCTATTAATGTTTTACCAATCCTAGTGGATTTTCCTATGAGGAAGAAAAATCCATCGATCGAATCGGTAGATTGTGTTCCTTGACAAGGCGGTCCCAGTAGCCATGTGCAGTATACATAAACATACAGTGAATTAAATGAAATGTTTAATAATATAATATAACTCCAATCAGGAATAATTTAAGAAAATATACAACTCGGTCTAAACTTTGGCCAGGAATCGTTTTTTGCGAAGCAATTAAATACGGTTTTCTTCCAGCATCACTCCTTCAAAGGCCAAAGAACTTCAATTTACAGCAAGTATAATCAACCATAGGAAAAAGACCTTGAAATTAGTATAAGGTTCATTTGTACGGGGATCACCATAGCATAACTTCCTTGGTAAATTAATCGAACGTAATAGGGTGGTTTCCTATTATTTTTTTATTGCCTTAATCGAAAGATTATTACTCCTGGAGTACGTATTTCGCGCTTTCAGATTTTTAAATGACAACATCTATTTTTCGCTATTAAATGAAAAGTGAAAATTTTCAAGCGCGCGAAAACGCGACGCTTAAGTATGAATGTCGGGAAATATCTCCGTACGTCGTATTTCTGGTTCCCCCTCCCGCCCGGTGAGGTGACCTTGAGGCGAGGCTTAGCTCTGATACGTCGCAGGATGCTAGCGGATAGCTGAGTACCTTGCTGAACGGTAGCGCTTGGCTTAAAAAAGGTTTATTAATACCTTATCAAACGAAGAAAACTTTCCGACATTAGCCAGTTTTAATAGGTGATTATTAAGACATGTTTCCCTGAGCTCTGTGCCTCATGCTTGCATTGGTAACCTCAGACGATGCATAACTCCTATCTTCTCCTATAGAAACTAGGTCCCTGTGACGTCATGCGGAGTGGAATCGCATGGGCGCCAATCTGGCCTTTTTCAAATGAGGATAAAATTTGACCCTTGCCATTCGTCTAAACCGGTATTTCAAAAACCAAATAATTTGTTTATTATGAATACACTAATGGTGGGTAACGAATCGCAATCAATGCCTTTCGTTTTCTTTGATGAAGGAAACTACCCTATTCACGTCAGTGGCGTAGCCAGTGGAGGCTGTCCGGGGGGTTCGGGCCCTCCCTCCCCAGAAGAATAAAAACACAAGTACTTTCCTTCATAAAAGAAAACAAAATATTATAAAAATCATGTATATTTACAAAATATTTCTCTAACAAATGAAGTTTTTTCGACTATGAAAGGTGTTGCAATTAGTTTCAAACCTTCTACTTAGTGCCCTGTTTTTCAATGTTTTCCCTCCTGGTTTTGGACCCCCCCCCACCCCCCCGAACGAAATTCATGGCTACGCTACTGATTCACTTTAAGGAAACTAATGAGAAAAGTTTCGTGAAATGTTAAGAAAGACCATTATGTAAGAGAGTTTTTTTTGATAAGAAGTCTGCGGATAAATAACAAAAAATATCGCAAGGGAATGGATAATTAATGATATACCATTTCAACTTAATTACGAGCCTTAATTGTATGAGAACAGTTGGAGAAAGCGAGGCGACAATTTATACTTAAGGTCAACGGCCGTAACTTGGAAACCAAGCATTTTTTTAATACTGCACTTTTAAATGCTGACGCGAGTACGAAACTTCAGGCAATTGAGATAACAAGAAACAGACGACATCTCATATTTCCTCCCTACACCATTACATTCCTCACCACGGCCTCCTTAAAGTCATTGAGCACTACCCGACCAGTACTTCTCCGCGGTAAACACATTTCATCACAACGAAATTGAATGAATATACTATATTGATCACTAACGATTAGAAAATTTTAACATTATATCCGAGTGCATACGTGGTATAGTCTCGGGTTGAATTGAGTGATGACGCTGGTTGTAAGCTACCACAACCTCCATGAAAGTGTTCGTATTATTTATATTAATGCACATTTTTATGACTAAAAACTGTGTACGTGGAGAACCTATTGAATGCTGACAATTGGTCATCCCTTGCCAAACACACTAGAGGTGGCTCGAACGGTATATTGTAGGTGTAGGGACCGTACTTTATGCCGATCATAACCGGGAATGTAGCCTAGGAAGGAAAGTTTTAGAGGGAACAATGTCTCCAGGTATTCACGCAGGTTCCTCCAAAATTATGTGACTAAAAATTATAAGAATTGACCAAAATGCTCATCACCATAAAATAATTAAATGACTCACCAAAAATATTGTTTCAGGAACTAAATCCCGTTCTTACAGTTGAGAAATAGCAAGATAGGCTCACTATGTTCATATGTTCCCACTATATCGGCACCAAGAGAGGAAAGCGGTGTCGTTACCGCGTGTAGCAGACTGGCTGCACATGAAAATATTTCTGACTGCGTGCCTGATCGTTAACACACGCCTTCCTACCCTTCACATCAGCATCTATTACTTCCGATGAAGACTGCTCCTATATTGACCGAATGAAAACTTAACCACCTTAGTCTCAATGAATTGTGTCACCGAATTCCTTACTCCGATAACAGGCCAAAGAATCAAAGCGAACCATTCCATAAATCAGCCTCCCTCGGCAGTCACAAAGGTAAGCACTTCAATAAAAAGAATATATATTGAGAGAAAACGAAAGAATAAAATTGTTACGGTTAATAGTAACAGTAATGCTTATTAAGTAAACAAATTAATAATTTAAATTAATAATAATAGTATAACATGGTAAATACTAATATTAATAATGATATTTACGACGAAACTCGGGTCGGGTTTTTTAAAAATATATTAGTGAACCTAACAAAGTTTATTCTTTAATTTAATAGAAAGGTTTCGCACAGTTTAACCAGAAATCATCAGTTATATATTATTAAGGGAACTAAAGAAACTATCTATGCAGAAATTGAAGGCCGAATTGCATAAAAATGGGAATGGATAATACTGTGGATGAATGAAATGAAGTAATGACCCTTTGACAATCGAGCCGAGCACGATCTTATTTCCTCTTATTTGGTAGAATCGTGCCGGAAAAGTTTGAAATATATTCCCACATCCCCACTATTACAACTACATAGCATTATTTTTCCACATATAACGGTTCCGATAAGTGCCCGTAAACACAAAACACTTTTCCATGCTAGCAGGAGCAGGAAAAGTTTTCAATTCATTTAGTCCAGAGACGGGATTCTACCCTCTCGACGTCAGTTCACGCATTCTTGGGACAGGAGCTCTAAGAACAGATGAAATAATATGGATAGTAAGTCAAATACCTAAGTTCCAAATATAAATCGTTCACAAATGCTAAAACAAATAGTCGCCGATGTTATTGAAATTTCAAAATCACAACGTTAATCGGCAGCGATTAACGCAGTGGTGCAATAGAATGAAATCAAAAAACAACAAAAAATTTGGATAGAGAGTGAGAAATCAATGCATTAACGGGACAGTCGGAAAAAAGAAGGAAAAGACGAAATTCCTACAATTGCAGATACGTCTCTTCATGATGAATCAAAACTACAGGAGAACCTTAGCGCTATATATTTATATACGTTTAGGGAGTGTTCGAATCCGAATTAATCATACATTTTTTCATTTTTTTCTTCCATCCTCAGCACACATACATGGCTGAGGATGGAAGTGACCCAGAAATGAAAAAAGTACTCGTCAGTATATCGTGAAGAGATCTTTACTTAACCAATTAAAGTATGGACCTGCAAAATTTTGCGCTCAAAAACAAAAGCGAAACGTCTTATCAAAAGGCGGAATGAGGGCGGTGATACTATTCTTAGGAGTCAAGGACTGCCTCCTCCTTATCATGTCACGTGCATCGCACTTCCGCATCGCCCAAACCGCCCCTCTCTCTCTCTCTTTCTCTCTAGCGGAGTAAACATGCAACCGGGAGACAGCGGGCCCGAACTGCGAAGCAGAAACATACTCGCGGTCGATTACCCGAGAACAACAGGTTATAAGCAATCTACATATCAACCCAAGAACTGTAAAGCTATTGATGTGGCGGCATGTATGTGCTTCTACAGCACTGTAGAACGTGTTAGAACCCACTCTTATCAGTACCAACAAAAGTACTAAATACAAATTACACGACGTTCTCCTAGAAGTAAACGACGTTTAAAACGATCATGAGACTGGAAAAGGCTATTCTTTAAGAATCAGTCGTCGCGGCTGAAAATATACCCGGTGGGCTCATGTTTACGATTTTTACGGCTAACTTTGAAATGAGTTATAAACTTTCAATGAAATTGAACTCCAACACCTAATCGCCGCTGATTGTCAGTATTTTGAAGGGGGCGTTGTACCTTCCTCGACTTAGCTGACGTAAGGACGTAGGGGAAGTATATAAGAAAATATTCCAGCTCAATAGCGATTCCATCACGGTTAGGAGTTAAATTCAATTAGGGGCTAGTGGGACAAATAAGAGGCTCGCACAATCGGAAAAGCCAACCAGAAAGGACTTGAAGCCTTTGAGGTCTGGTGCTGGCGCGAATGCTGAAGATCGAAATGACGAATAAGTTGGCAATGCGATGCATACGGAAGGAAACAAGGAAGAGAATTGTGGAGCACCATGCGCACAGAAGGACTCGATTTCGAGTTCGGGTCACTCCATTTCTAATCATCCAATATAAATAAAAATTTTTGCTAGACATTTTTAATTATCCTGATACTTTTATCATTGGTTTCATACAAGTAGACAGTCACAAAACACTATTTGAAAAAAATTTACAACCCATAATTTTTTTGTATTTTTTTTTTAAATTTAGGCCTGCCATACATTTTTAATAAAAATTATTTAAAAATATAAATATTTTGCATGGCATGCATCGTAACCGCGATCTATTGCAAACTAAAACGCACTTGCAGGAGTAAGCTGCAGTTCAAATGAGGTAGTAAATGTAAGGCAGTCCTAAGTACAATCTTTAATGTAATTTTAATGTTGTAGATAAAACTTATTCTTTATATAACCATTTAGTCACGCCAGGCAAGTCTCCCCAATAAGGACGGTATCAGGTCTTTTATAAGCCCACTTTTTAAGTCCAAAACATCACAGAAACGATGATACTAATGTTGTTGCTTCCCTATAAATTTCTTCTGGCTCAAAATAACTTATTCTTTCCTTCAGAGGAGGGCATTTGTTATCAATACAATTGGCGTAGGTCAGAGAACCATAGAATACGCCCCTATAAAAAATACAAACTCTACTCAACTCCTTGTATAGCAGGATAATACAAACGCACGCGCGATTAGGTACCAATTGGATAAAAAAGACGAAATAAGTCGCGATAAATGAAATATATGGAGCAAAGTTACTTTAAATTAACTCACAGGCAAGAGGAAGAGCATTATTACCCACCTGTCACAAAGATACTTGGACTTAAGTTCTTTCCTACCAGGGTATTTAATACTTTAAGGGGCATTTTTCTCCAAAAATATAAGTTATAAATGTCTGCATAAAGCAAAATAAGGTACTTTTCTCTACTTATAGGCCATATATGCTTCACTTACACCCGAAATAAAAAATTCAAGAACATTAAACGGTAACAGAGGTATCATTGGAAACCCTAAGGTCCTTGTAAGGCATAAACAGCATCCGATGATTCAGATTTTCCAAGGCTGATAAGTTTCGTCAAGCGTTAGGACGGTTCAGACACATGCCCCCAGGACGCATTTCCAAAAACAAGGACGCTTCCGGTCTGAGACTAGGGGAAACTGCGTGGGACGACCAATACAATCACAAGGGTTCTTTTATAAATAACTCCCGGCCGCAGAAAATCTCTTCAGAAGCTTCCGAGGTGAAGACTACAGCAAACAAATTACTGAAATAGCGTAGCGGCTTTACCTAGCCGCTAATGTTTTTTTTTAATTATAAACATTGCATCGAATTTCTATATCGCTTCAATCAGCCAGACACCTTTTTTCTTTAGCTTGGTAGTGTTCTGTACGTAACACATAATGACTCAACGTTGGAGAAAATGGTTTCGGGATTACGAAGACAAAATAGGGCTACTTGCTGATGGGATAGTCAATATCAGTAGTAAATGGGAGCTACAGAGGTAAGGGTAGGGTAAAGGTAGTTCCCTCTGGCAATGAACGGAATTGCAGTCATCAGCCAGAGAAACAATTTTGAGAAACGGGCTTAATTATACATATCAGGCAAAAAGTATTTCTTAAGCCATTAACATGCAATCACAATAATTTCGTAAACGTTAAATGATTTCGCATCGCGTAACACGGATGATAAACAACAAATTAAAAATTGTAAACAAAAAATAACGTCAAGAGATTGTGACATCAGTGGAAGTTTATCGCACCTTTAGTCGCATTACGGCTGAGCTCCCAGCAGTTATGGAAACGAAGGATATTCCGACAGCCAGGCACCTTGTCTTAAGCATAGCAGTGCTTTGCAAATAAAGTATTCATATTTAATAATCATCGAAACGAAAACATTGACGTGAGGGAGAGATTAAAACAATACCTCAGTGTTTTTATCAGCTGCGTACTTGTGTACACAGACGAAAAGATAAAAGGGAGTAAAAAATATTTGCACTCAGCTTTTTGTCTCCCCAGGGATTATTTTTAGTTTGTTCCGTCAGCATGGGGTCGAGGGATTTTCGGCTACTCAACTTTTTTGTGTGCTAGTTTGTTTGCCCTTCTCCCCCCAGAGCAAAGATAGCACCACCGGTGACGGGGGCGAAAAGAGCGCAGGGAATTCGAACAATAACCGTGAGGGAGTTAAAACGGCAGCGGCAGGCATTGGGATGCAGGACTGGGAAGGTCAAGACTACTCTAGGAAGTCTAAGCCAGCGTATGACACAATAATAAGCCAGAAGTTTCCATCAACAGTAGAGCATTATTTAATTACATTTTTCACATGAATGCCACATTTAAAAACCACAAAAAATGTACTATCGATAAGATATCACACGCCATTCCTTGTACGAGCGAAGTCAAGTAACTACTTGAAAGATTACCTGAAAGGCATCGAAATGAAATGACGCCGTCATGACGGCGAGAATCATTTGAACACGGTAAAATTATAACGATAACCAAGATAACTACCTCTCACGGCAGTTGTTATCACTAGGAGTATCCATCAAATATGTACAGCATCATTTGCCAAAACTGCTCTATAACCCATATCTGAAAGAACACAAGTTATCAAGAACACAATAATATCTTGGTCAACGCATTTCAACAATATTTCAATTCCTATGCCACAGATCTACCACAAAAACAATTTTTTATTATACTCCTCTCAAACTAGCTTGAAATTAGAATATGACGATTTCAATGAGAATGGAAGTTTTAATAACCTGGAATAATATTCCTAACATTAATTTCTAAGTAAATAAAACTAATTTTTCCATCTTTTCAAAGTAATAAAGCACCTATCATCAGGATGGTTAATGAAAGAGCGGCAAGTGATCTCGGGAGCCTCTTTTAATGTTTACCCTGCCACTTATTCAATTCAATAAAAGCAGGTAATTCACAATTCATTATGAGGAACCGCTATCAGCTGCTCACGTATTTTGCGTCGATCAGAGACCATTGTAGACCGCAGTCGCAGTTTGTCTAAGACCAGACGCAAAGTCCCAGTAACCTTGAAAACAAAAGTAGGCATAAAACAGTGGAAATGGTCGACAAAACAAAATTCCACAGTGTTTATATTAATTCAGAAACCATTTTCCTGTACCTTTTTCACTGTCCCTTATGGCACGGTTTTACGCGCAGGGCATAGGCGTCCTGCCTAATCACAGTTGTTGATTAGGGCAAAGTGGGTGAGGAGACTCAACCAGATGCGGGCTGCGACACGCATTCAATTGAGGACGTCTGCCACTCCCACAATATTCACTTGCTGCCCACATTGTGAAGGCGGACACCAACGATCCTAAACAACCCACAGAATGCGACGGAATCAGGCGACTGAAGACGCTCGGAGAGAATGTGTGATGTAGTAGTGGTTTGGTCAAGGGTGAACTCTACCTTCACCAATTAAACCTACCTCAGAGATGAATCACTGACTAAGTGTGATTCTTTAAATACTTTGTATCACTGCATAAACATAAATTGCCACTTGGGACGGATAAAAAAAATCACCCACTACCTCACACGCCGAGGGTACTTAAATCCACGACCTATATACTAGAGTCAGTCTAAGAATTTCCTGCTTGATGACTCCAATTACGACAATCAAATGCAAAATATTGTTTCCGATCCTCGAATATCATATGCTGCCTGTGTTTCCGCCGCCTCCCACCCGACATTTTTAGCGTCTCCACACACGACACACATCGATTCTTGCCTCTCGAGTGCATTGTTTGCACGGCGCGAGTGTTTTGTTTCGTCCCAGACCCCCTTTTTAAACCCATAGCCGCCGGAGCTCGAGCAGACCCGTCTGGGAGGAGTGAAAAAAAAGAAAACAAGGGAGAAATGCACTCTTACATAAGAGGATTTTTTGTATTAATGGCTCCTGCCTCCGATATACCGTGTTGCCAGTTCTTGCTGCACCCTTACCCCACTCTCCGATAGCGGATACATCACGCCATGTTTACTCACTTAATAACTAGGCTTCTTTTTTATCCTTTTCACCTTCCCAATGTCGCAGACGGCACAGAGGAACGATAAACAGGGCGTGATTCAGCCTGGATTCATTTATGGGCTGCTATTATGGATAAGCGTTGCAAAAAATAGCATACGCTATTCTGCGGGTCATTATAGCAACGACCCCGTATTATGAATGAAGCGTAGTAATAATTTTGTTCGGAATAGCAGCATGCTATTTCTTGCGCGAGCTATTTGGAAGCTCCGCCTCTTCCCGTATGAAAAACTTTCTGAACAGTTTGCGTAACCAATGAGGGAGAAGATATTTTATATATTTTTCTGTATTTTACGGAATATTGACTTGAAATTATAAATAATTGCTTTATTTACATTTAAAAATTATATTAAACCTTGGAAATATATAATACGCTTTGAAAATCTCATTTAAGAAATCAGCTGTTTGTTGTGGTTGTGATAATTTCCCAATGGCTTCAGACAGGTGGGTTAGGTCATAATTTCGTTGTTATAATGATGATTTGTCGGACATAAATATTCAATGATTTACCTATATCCGATCGGTCCTTTACCGTGAGATATATGCTATGCGAAATAATCATTGAAAGCTAAATATGTTTGATTTTCTTCGTAAATGTGTTAGGCTTCGAAGTCTGTTTGTTGCATATCAGAATTAATATGTATCAACTTTTATTGTATTGCTCGTGACGATATCGTTTTACTGTATGAACTAGAAGCTTTCGTTTCTAATGTTATCTATATATTATATGACTCCCTAATTTCAGTGTTCATTCTCTGTTTAGGAAATGAAGTAGGTGGCAACGTCACAGCTGTGCTTTCATGTATTATGATGGAATAGTATCGATATTTCAGCTGCATATTTGGAAAAAGCAGAGGGAGGTGATGGTGAATTTGAGGATGGATGGAACAGCTGTGAAAAAGTGAATCTAGCAATAGTGAATCGTGTGGAAAGTGCTGTTGTGTCAGTTATCATTGTTTTCGTATCAGCTGATTTTATTATGTGCTCACTGAAATTTTTGATAGACCCTGAACTGTGCCGATAAACTGAAACTTAATTGTGTGAATAACTTACTTGTCTATAGAGGAAACAATTTGTATTCAATTCCACATCATATATATTGCATTAATGATGTAGTGCATGGATATTCCATTAAACGTTTGTGGTGAATCATATTTGTTCGGAAACTTTATTGGTGTTCGGAGAAATCCTTTGTTTTCAAGCAAGTAATTCAAGTCGACTGCCCGTGTTTATAATTTAGTAAATTTTTAGTTTTAATTGTAGAAGGCAGCGAATAGTGGGGAAAACAATTTCGACTCGTTGCATGTATTTGTATATACTGTCCAATTGAGGAAATGAACGGCTGATCAAAGTATATGGTATTATTATGGTAATATATGGTTTTCATTGAAAGCTATAACTATTATATATATAGCTATAACTATATTTGGCGAGTTAGTGTGTTAACACAAGCTTGAAAATTTTCAAGAATCGACCTGATAGCCTACATTGAGGATATTTTTAGTAGCAAGTCAAGTGATGAAATAAAATTATGAATTGTAAATATGAATAAAACACGTAAAATTTGGGCTAATGGTAGTAATTCTTTGCATTAATTGTTATTGTTTTCGTACTGTCGATGAAGCAAGCTTGTGCTTCATATATTAAGCTCGAATGTTAATTCCTAACCAAATCACTTAACAAGTTAAATATTCATCACTTATGCTACTATTATTTAATTAAAATAAAGCTGATATCATTTTATTTTTGGCTATTATTCCATTTTTCAATGCTTGATTAGGTTACTTTAACCTCAGAAAAACAATTCGACATCGCAATGCGCACGTTTTCTGGTTGCAATACCGAATTGCTCGGCATCGAAGACCGCGTAATATTATAGCAAGCCTACCGGTTGCAATTCGCCGTTCATAATAGTAAATAGCAACGGGCCTATGCTATTCTGAGAATTACGTCTTCCGGTGTAGTAAAAACACGAATTGCAACCGTTCGTAATACCAAATAGCATAGGCGTTGCAATACGCTATATTATAGCAACATCGGTTGCAATAATGAAGAATAGCATAATGCTATTCCATCCATAATAGCAGCCATGGTGCATAGATTAAGCACACGAAATTCAAAAGGGCCATGGAAAGGTTCACCTTAATCATGAAAATTAAATCAGGAAAGTAACCTACACTTACGGGAGAAATACAAGTAATATAAACAAAGTAGAATAAAAAGACTCAGGGCAGCAATCAAGTTACGTTGGAACCACTACAAAAAAACATGGAAACAGAGATTGCGAACATGCAAATAGGACAATAGCTGCCATTACCTTTCAAACTTACTAATCCTAGAAAATACTACAGAAAACTTTTCCAATTCCAATTACGAGAAAATTCTGATAAGGTTCAACGAAAATATCAAGGTCGCAGCGTAAATTTTAAACTTGAAATACGCCACTAAAATATAAAAGGAGCGGCAAAGAGGCGATCTCCTAATTATCTCTTTTTCTACAAATGAAGAAAGTAAAACTAATCTAGGAAATTAATTCTCCTCACTATTATCATCATTAAATAATAGTAATTTATATTTTACGGTCACCCTCCATTCTAGTTATTATATTGTATCCCAAATTTTAAGGTGAGTGAGTGATTGAGTGATTTGTCGCGAAAAAAAAAGTGGATAATGGGAGGTCAGGATGTGGAAGGCAGTGTTAGAGGGTACAATGTTGGGTAAACAAGGGAGAGGAAGAAGGAGAATAGGATTTTTAATGAAAGGGAGTATACCTTATTGTAAATAGTAGAGGGAATCCATGAATATGAGGGAGAATACCAGAGTAACTTCTTGAAACTTCTTAAACACTCCATGCAAATATATCTTGTTCGGTAGAATACTGCAATAATAATATGATACCTTATCCTTTCATAAATTACCCACAAATCCCGTCCACCACGGAGGGAAAGTACTTGCCTACCTAGGTTCATGACCGGAATAATGCCACTGTAGGCGCAACGGGTTCCACTCCAACACCAGCGCAATCATCGAGAATAAACTACAATTTCATGCAAAAAAATTTGCTGTAATCACGGGTAGGATCACAACGTAAGTAATCATTTGGAGGGTGAGGGATGACGGAGAGCGCAAAGTTCGATAATTTTCACAAGACCTTGCCAATGAATAGCCGACAAGGAAGCGGTGATGCAATGAATGGCGCCACAACGCAGAGGCGTCAACAACGACTCGCACCGTCATAGGAGGAAACGAGAAAGAAAATCTTTTGCCTTTCAAAAAATTATTATTCGCAGGAACTCATTCAAACCCGCGTGCTTTAAAAGATATTCCAATTCGTTCAATTTTATTAGGCTCAACTATGTGGAAGTTAACACTCGAAAATGAAAAGGAGACTTCGTTGAATTCCACTAATGTATTTTGTCCGTGCGACATGTTTCGAACCATAGAGGTCAACCAAGGGACTTGATAATGACCTCTATGGTTCGAAACATGTCGTACGGACAAAATAAATTAATGGAAATCAACGAAGTCTCCTTTTCATTTTCGATATGCCAATTACTGCATACTGTGCTTTGAATCCTACAGGTGTACTCAGTGGCGGATCACCCAGTGGGGGCAAAGGGGCTATAGCCCCCATTGGGTTGAAACACACACCATAAAAAATAGACATTTTTGGAGGTTGCCGCTTTGTACAAAAGTACAAATTTTTTAAATGAACCAGGCTTCCCCGAAAAAAAATCAATATTTCGTTCCGCTTCATTGAACATATACGCAAGATAAGAAGTAAAAGTGTCATAGTGAAAATCAGTGGCGAATCTCTGGGGCCAAATCAATTATAACTATTTAGGGGGGGGGGAATAATTAGCCGAAGACACAGAAATTTTTTACATATCCTCAGTATTTAAAGACTTCCATTAAAGGCGATTCACACCTACAGATACAATTTGAAATCGTTACGATAGTATCCATGAAAATCTTTCCCGCTCCGCAGAGAAAAGTGACAATTCATTACATATTCCGCATAACCTAGAGGATGATGACTTGATAAAATAGAAAAAAACATGCTACCTATGGGTTATTTTTTTTAGTGTTATTTTTAACGAAAATCTGAGCATAAGCTACTCAGGAACTCAAATCTCTTATTTCATGATGAAACATTTTACCCTAACGTTTTTGTTGAGAAATTATACCGTGTGATGCAAAACGTCGCACAGTTCTTAAACCAGCATTAATTAAAACAGTCAATTCAGAAGCTGTTCCTGTTTGGTTAGTACAATTTTTTGTAGACGATTTTTTCATTTTCCCTAAATTTCTTCTTGTTCCTGTGATAATCTTTGTCCAAAAATGATATATTGTGAGACCTCTGATCGAAACCTCGGTTTGACTCTTCGTCGTTTCACTTCATTACTGCGCCTTGATCTACAATGACCTTCCATTGGAATTATACAATAAACTTCAGCGGCTCTTAAATTCCTGCGCTAGTTTTTTCCTAGGCCTTCGCAAAACATCACCTCCACAATTTTTCATGTTTAAGACCCTCTTCTGATAGAAAATATTTACATGGGTAATTTTTTTCACCCTCTTTAAGACTGTATACCCAGCATATCTTTTTTCCATATTTTAAATAATTACAGCCTCTGATTCTACAACCACTACAACTGACCCTTCCCGTGTCCTATACCACGGACAAACACTTGTCTCAATACTTTTTTCATATCTATTTAAACCTCTGGAATTCCCTGCTGGCATGTATAAAATAATTCCTCTTCTCTATCCATTTTCAGAAAAAATCTCTTCAATTATGCCTAAGAGAGGGCTTAAGTCAGTGAATTACATTTATTTTCATGTTGTGTGATCATATGTTATCTGAAGCTTTTTTTCTGATTTTTCCCTTCCTCATGTTCAGTTCTGTGTGTTCTCATTGTTCACTTGGGGTAATTTTTGCTTCGGTGTACTATATTTTTGCATTTTGTCGCAAGCAGCTGATTGTCCCATGTGTATTTTTAATTTCCTATTTGAGATAAATTTTTGTATACGTTTGTATTTGCTATTGTGAGGAATCCCAGAGCATTAACAAACTTTCATTTATACATGGTGTACTTTCACACAAATCCCCCCGAAACCACCTACCACCCCCGCCCGCGCCAAACGGAATCTTCAACTGAATGGCGCAAAAATGGAGCGGATTCGGTTCAATCACTCGCACCCGGGAGGGATGACGGATAGCGAAAAGTTCGATAATTTTCACTCGACCTTGCCAATCAAGAGCCGACAAGGAAGCGGTGATGCAATGAATGGCGCCACAGAACGCAGTAGCGTCAACAATGTCTCGCGCCATCATCGGAGGGCACGAGAAAGAAATTCTTTTGCCTTCCAAAAAATTATTATTCGCAGGTACTGACTCAAACGCGTGCCCGCGCTCAAAGGGTGCGCTTTCTTCTGGCGTGAAGCGGTCGCTCGCAAGGCGAGGATAACTTAAGATTAGCCGCCTCGGTCCCTCTCTCTCTCTTGGGCCGAAACGCGGGGCGCGCGCATTGATTTTTCGTGGGGTGGCGAAGGAGATGAGACGGGCGGAGTGCGAAAGGCAGCCACTCTCCACGCCCCCTTTTATTCCCACGGCCACATGCAGACAACGCGTGAAGAATCCCACCCACTCGCAAATAAATAGTTTTGACCCCAAGTTTCCCAGCCTCTCCACCCAGTGGCGGATGGATTATGGATGTTGGGGGGAGGGGGGGGGAGGCGTAGAGTGCAACCACAACCCTCGCGTAATGTATGGGAAAACTTTAAAGATATTACTTTGTAATATAATGCAACAAAAAATGCCACCGTTTTTAATACTCTTGCAATTTCCTCTTAAAAGATCCCGAGAAAACCTCATGAATGAATGATTTATAGATTCTCTGAGGAACTCATGAGAGCAAAAATACACATAACATTCTGTACGTAGTAATATTTATGAAATAGGCATAGCATAATAACAAGAGTAATTGAATACAAAGATTTAAATAAAAATCAAATAAAATAAATGAAAGTATGATAATTGTACAGATACGGGTAATGTTTTAGGTGGATTTTAAATTAAATTTATTTTTACCAGCTTAAAAGGCAATGCTTAAATATAATTTATGAATATCTAAAAGCCCATTGCCCATTCAAATTCTACACTGACAAGAAAAATAACTCAATTCCAGAGAGGGAACTAATTCTACGAATTTGCGATTTTTCGGCAAATTTATTCTTCCATTTCATCAAGTAGACGACACTGAGTAATGCAGACGACTTAGTATTATCATTTTACCATGGGGGAAAAAAAATTAATTGATATCTTAAAGGGCGCTGCGAAAGGTAATGAACCGTCGTCCCCAAAAACAACGGTCTAAATCCGCCCCCGTTTCCATCCAAGCTCTGTCAATTCCTTACCACTGCACGCAGGTTTAAATGTCGCTCACGTGTAACAAGCGTAGGGATATTTGCCACTCTCCCGTGGTTCTCCAATGCAACTTTTTTTCGCCAGCTTAACAAATAATGTTTAAAAATAATTGATGAGTACCAAAAAGTCCCTTCCCAACCCATGTTAACCTTCTCCACATACCCCAAGCTCGAACCAATCAGTACCTAATTTTCTTCCTGATTATAGCATCGAGGTTTGGAATTCATTACCCCCTCAATAAAATGCTTATCCCCCCAGAAATCTTTTAAGAGGAAATTGTACGTATTTCAAACCACATCAATGCTGTCTTGAAATGTAAGAATCTTTATTTTAATTAATTTGATTTTTATTTGAATCATTGCAGTAAATTGCTCCTGTTTTAAGTTAAGTATGTCTATTTCATAAATATCGTATTGCGAGCAGAGTGTTACTTGTACCTACTTTTGTTGTGTGCCCGTATGGGTCTCCCAAAGAATCAATAAATCATTCATTCATGTCAGACCTAAGCGGTATTAACGATCAGAGGCATAGCATACCCACTAGGCGCTGCGTAAAGCTATGAGTCCGCAAAAACAACGGCATAAATCCGCCCCCGTTTCCACCCAAGCTCCTTCAAGTCCTTCCCACTGTCGCGGACATAAACATCGCTGAGATGTAACATTCCTAAGAGGTGACCATTTTAACCCGGTGCGACACCCGAGAAAGACTTCTACATACTATCCACCTCTTACTATTTGTATTTAAAGTGAAGCTTAAGACAGAATGGCAATAAAATTAATGAGGAATGAGGGGATGAGCAATTAAGTAGACTTCAAAATGTAAATAAACCGAGTATAAACACGGTTAAGTGATGCTTTGATTTTTCCTTTCTCATTAAACGTCTGCAAGATCTAGACAGAAAATTCGTGTCTCTTTGCTCGACACAGTGAATGCCTGCATGCAGTATTGAGCTTGACACTACGACTTCTGCAATAAAGGCTATTATGTTAGCAGCAAGCAAATATTTTAATCCCAAAGTGAGATAGCACCTAGCCGAAAATCCAGGAATGCCGACTAAACATCGACCTATTTCATTAATATAACATGCATGCCGTATTATTATTTTATTTAGCCATAAAAGGCGCTGCCACACCCCCACATAAGGTATACTGAGTAGAGTGAGATATCCGACTGGTTTAAATATTATACTCGTTAACCTACATGGACCGACTCGAGCGAGGCCTGGGGAAACGAAAATGAGATATGAGCTATGATCTATGACCCTGGTGACCAAAGGATTCGAAACCTTAGTTTTCAGGAGGTAATGTACGTTAAAAACGAATTACCTCATTTCTTTTTATTTACTTACTAAAGCTTTGATAGCGATTTCAAAATATAACCATTTTATTCTTAACGCTCAGAATGCAGTAAAATCTTAGGTAACGAGAGAAAAACGTATTTCATCACGTAATATATGAGTGAATGTATCTGAAAAATTGTCTCCGAATGAAGGTATATCGCAGAGTTAACCCATGAAGCTTTCAGCATATAACTTTTAATATTTCATCATGGAAAGAAATGCGCTATGAATATAATTTGGTTTCAGTAAAAATACATTTGATAATCCACCAACCAACTTGTGGTTTTTCGAATCTCTTGATTCGTACATGTTGACGTCGAATAATGTTCCGGTACTTCTTATCTGTTAATTATTAATTAGCAACTACTGAAACTTTAACTGCAGTTTATAAGTTTGATAGTCACTGAAATGGTAATAAGTAAAATATATCATTTGATAATCACTGAAATACATCAAGCGATTTGTAAGGAAATCCCCCATAAGCAATATTTTCAACCGCAATAATATGGAAGTATCACTCTGAGTGATACACGTAACATTTACGGGTTTAAAAGGGAACTTTAGTGGAGAGCTTGTATATTATAAAAGTAGTTCACCATCAAAGCCAGAACCATCTGATAGCAGTGAGATTAAATGGGTAATTGGGCGGCGTAAAAATTCTAAGGACCCATATCTTTTTCCACTAGGATTAGCAATGTAATTACTTTGCTACCCCACGGTCCAGCCAAAAACTTCAGAGTTCACTGGTTTAAAACGAAGCAAGGTAAATATTTTCGTTGGAGAATATGGTAATTATACACGACTAACGTCCTTACATTATTGTATAGGCCAATATTGTACATAATACGAATGAAGAAACATCTACTGTACCTTGGCTGAAAATATGACAGTTCTCGTTCAGAGGTACAAGATAATTTAGACACTATTAATAATTAAGCACTGGCAAATAATTTCAAATGTTTTCGTAAAGTATTAGCACGCGAAAACTCGTTTCTCGCTCCATTTTCATAGTATATCCGTACCTATTAATTTGATTATTTATTAATTTCTCTCTTTATATGAGATTTGGATCCACCGTTTATATCTCACGAAAACGAAGTTCCATAGCCTTGTGGGTTTATTGGTCTCGCGATGAATGCGAGGAAGTTCGCTAGAGTGGGAGGGTTCGAATCCGAAGTAACCATACTTTTTTTACTTTGAAAAAGACGCATTCTTAACATGAACACAATAGGTACAGATTATTAAACAAAAATTTCATACTGAACTTTTTTAACCGACGAAATTCATTGAAATTATGACAGTATCTGTGTTAACACATTTACTACGAAGCAGATTCATTAACTGACAATTGTGAGATGAAATATGTAGCAGGTTGTATCTTCGTACCCTTGCGACTAATTACTGCCAAATCTCTATTGATATTCTTATCCATACTACCAGGGCCAGTTCTAGACATTTTTCAGGTGTAAGCAAACAACATTTCCGGCGCCTCCCTCAAAAATAACCTGAGAGGTAGTATAAGTACTGAACATTGGACTGAGCGCTAAGGCGCCCCCTTTTGCTCGGCGCCCTAAGCGGCGCCGTACTTGGCTTACCGCTTAAACCGTCCCTGAATATATAGTATGGACAACTCTTAATTAGCGATATACCCATGAATCATAATAATTCATTCCTCCCATCGCTCGAAACACCCGTGGAAAGGACTTGGAAGAAAGCGCGATGGAGAACGGGTTGGAGGACGAGAAAACACAATAACAACGACATCAATGAAATTCCAATGCCCAATGTGGAGAAAACATTCGCGGGATGGTCAAAGAAAAAAGTCATCAGGCACACAAACTTGCCCTGACCTCACATCCCAGCGGTCGCCTGCCTGAAGCGAGACAAGACGAAGAGTCAAATACCCCGTGCAAGACTTCTCCCTTCACCCATAAGTTTCAACAACATGGTAATACAATTTGACAGAAACTACCAGCACGCAGCATGGAGAGGAAACCTATTAAGTATACCCCCTCCATTCCGGCGCCTTTCTCCTCACCACCGACAAAGGGGATGTTGATTGGGCGAACGAATGGCGCGCCTGTTATCAATTTGGAAGCACCAAAATATAACCACGAAATGCACTCGACTGATGAACAGTATCTACGAAGCCATTGCATGAAAAGTGTAAGGTTAGGCCATGAAGTTGAATAAAATATAATCCTGAATACTTCGGGGTGATTCAAAGCGCGCAAAAAATCGCTAAAGCGCGACGCCCATCACATCACGATGCCCTATGACTTCGACGGGTGCCATAAGCAACTGACCGTAAATGGAAAAGCAAACTTAAGTGAATTATATACACTACTTCAGCAAAGCAAGAATACACATTTTGTCATACGATAAAACCGACATGGGGAAATCTTTTGGTGTTTTTCACCGTGACATTCCCACTACTTTTACTTTTGTCTAAAGGGAGAAATACACAATTTTTGCCGCAAATCAACTTCAACAAACTGACTTATTTGGGCTCCACACGAAGAATCACCAAGAGAAACCATGAATTTTTAACACAGTGCTATGTGAGCTATGTCCTCAGCTTCAGTTCGAGAACTGTCTTGTGCACACAGTTTTAAAAGGAGAAATCAAAGTCAATCGGAACAAGACAAGAAAAAATAAATGCACCAACATAGAAGCAACGATCGGCAAAAATTAAAGTCCTTCACTAAGCGGAAAAGGTACAAAAGACAATTCAAAATATTATCGGCAACCTATCAGTACTGTAATGGGATCATTGGGACATAAACAATCAATTAACTGATATATTACCTTTGACTAAGATATTGACGAGTCCAGTCGATGATCTCCCCCTCAAGATCAGCTTCATCTAGAAGGTATCCTGTCACTTTC
Organism: Ischnura elegans; assembly: GCF_921293095.1. Lineage (NCBI taxonomy): Eukaryota > Metazoa > Arthropoda > Insecta > Odonata > Coenagrionidae > Ischnura > Ischnura elegans. The sequence continues at coordinate 83,119,122 of NC_060250.1, forward strand.
ACTGGAAGAGGATCATTTGCATACACAGAAGAAGTAAATTCCTCTAAGAACTGCCTGTAAACGGAAAGGTAATTTTCCGTCTCGGGCGCGGCCATAACGTCAATCTTCTTGTATTCGGGTGTAGTACTTCACTTAAATGTTATTCACTGATTAAGAAAACAGTAAAACACGGGAAAAAAGCACCAATAAACAATACTTAAGTAACGCTCGCAACTGCCTCACAAGGGACACACTGCACAGCCTTACTATTACTGAGCTACTGCACGAAATGAGCCGAGGAAGCGAAACGTAAACATTTGACAAGCGAATTTCGCTATTCCGCATTTTTATTTACGCTGCTCTATTATTGTCGTGAACAAAACAAAAGTATTTAGTGGACACAAATATCATACTTTTCCTTAAGAAGAAAAGAAAGAATCAGATTTTCGATTTATCTTGGGAATTTCATAGTAAATTAACTCCCAAGCATTAAAGTAGCTTCACGTAACAAGGAATACAGTAACCGAATCACAGCTACGCAAATATAACAAAATATCATTCAAACATTTTATTAATAAATAATCACTATGGCTGTCTACACTTTAAACTATTAATAATGTACATTTGTCATAAAATTGTGCACAGTTTTCCTTTATCCTCGACATTACCACTCTTCATCTCTACTGATTTCAAAGCTAAGTATGATGTTTTGTACTCTTCTTGCATCCAACCAGGTAAGGGCTTGTTCCAATCTTCTGGGGGACTCTTTCGAAGGGTCATCACGTCATTTTTAATATACGTTTCAAGGCGTCCAGTACGCCGATTTCTCTCACTTTCAATTAACGACTCCTGTGAGTAGAAAGTGACGGCAACATAAGTGCTAATTGCAATAAAGCATTCGGCCATTCTACAACAAAAATTGGGGAATGCAATTCCTCCCTTACGAGCAGTACTTACGAGAGCTTTTGCATCTTTATTTTCTTCCCATCTCACACAGTTATCTGCGTCTCTTCCCCACTGAGCACAGTCGATGGTTGAACCGTGAATGAAATACTGATGAAATCTACCTTTGATGCTCGTACAGTCGCTGTATTCCTCCTTGTAGATGGAGCAAGGCCTAACCTTTTAATTTCAGAAAGGATTTTTCATTTTGAATTCTTAACATGAAGTTGAAAACATGGAAAGAAAATCAATTTCTAATTTTCTTACCAGCCACATGAAAGGATTTTCATCTGTCTTTTCCGTCGCCGTCGTTTCCTCCATTACTTGAGTAAAATATTATCCGATCAGAAGCTCCACCATATATGGTATTACGATATTTCGATAAAATTGCTCCTAACTCAACAAATATTGCAATCGTTCCACGGGTGATCGCACGGATCACGCAAAGCTCCGGCCGACTTCAAAATGAAGGGCGTATTCCGCCATAGTGGGTAGAATTTAAAATTCGTACCCATTTGCATCCCCTCTATTTCGCGGTTCAGTTTTAGTTGTCCTTGAGCGAAGATCACAGATATGGAAACTTTTTCGGGGCAATTGAGATAGTTGTTGAGTCTTCACAGAGTGGTACTGAGGACAGCGTTCGAAGTCGTCATCATATAACTCCTTCAAAATGGACTTAATGTGCGGAAAATTCCAACAGGAGAGTTCGGAGAATCTTGACGAATTCTTCAGAGCTGTTGGTAAATTCATATTTTTATATAGTAAATAATTTTTTCTCACGTTAACTTTGAGAAAATGCGCTTTGGCAATTGACCATTTCAATTTACAGGGATGCCTTATTTAGTAAGATTGATGGTATGCGCGAGCAAACCGTGTATGGAGTTTACCAAGGTTGGAGATAAATGGACAAGTAAAACGTCCACATTGTTGCGAACAACTGAGTTGTCTTTCGTCGAAGGCGAAGAATACACCGAAAAAATGCAATCTGGAGTTGAGCTTAAGGTAAATAATGAGTTGTTGACTTTTTATTCTTTATAGTTACGAATCTGTTTTACGATGAAAGGACACTAGTAACATTTTCCTGAATTACCCATTTCATCAGTGGTGGATCCAGGTTAGTGACATGAGGGAGTGTAGTGGGAGCGCGCTTGGGGGTTACCTCCTAGCAGTAGTGTGGGTCCGAACAAAATTACCATTTCATCTCATGTAAATGGCAAACTACAGGAGGGGAGGGATATAGCCCTCCTTCTGGATCTACCTCAGTATCACAGTACAGCTATGAGACGATCAAATTAATTATTAATAGATTGTATGTTTAGGGGAGAGTCCTGGAGGTTTTGGTAGAGGCAGCTACCGCCTTAAAAATTGATGAAGTAGTTGATGTCTTCCTTTCACAACCTGCTGGATTGGACTAAAAACTGGGCTCTTTACCTTCCCCTGGTTGCATGTGGTATGAATTATGGCTACACCGATGGGGAATCTTGATTTCTGGTCAGGTATGTAACCATGGATGGAAATTAAGGGCACTGGGGACTCCACCCTTTTGCTGCTCTGAACATATCTTCACGCGACAGTACATTCCCGTTGAAGGCTGGTGTAAACGTATCTTCCTCCCTGCCATGCACTCGGCATTTTCACCACTTGTGAAGGGTAGGTTTTTTGGAGAGTGAGCTGCAGCGAAGGGGTACCCTTTACCCTGTTATGCAGTGGCATAACTATGGGGAGGATGAAGGGATAGATCCCCCCAAAGCCTCAGAGAAAAAAAAATTATTTAAAACCATCGTCTAGTTTTGACATACTGCATCTGCTTAAAGTTAAAGATCACGTATTAATATCACGGCAGTAAGTCATTTGAGTCATTGAGATGAGTCATTTTTGAAAATCCCGCGGATACAACACGTTTCTCAGAAAGGAAAGGGAAAGGGTTCACCGCACCCTCCTCCCCCTAAAGCATATTCCTAGTTATGCCACTGCTGTTATGACTATCCACTACACATCTGCTAAGGAGACCACCACCCCTGGGAAATCTATCCACTGACGCTCCATCGTTTGATAATTTTGTGCTTCATAATGTCTGCAGAAAGAGAACGATCAATTTCAGCACAATGCATATGAAATTTATAGCTGACTTTATGACATGCATGGTTTTCTGATACATGAGAATTGAAACAAAATATATGTACACGCAACTCACATACCTCCCAAGTGCCCGAGGAAGGAATTTTCTGGCTATGTGCCTGTTTCCGGCTATCAAGATAGTTACTGTTAGGCTTTACCATTGACGTTACTACATCTTGCTAGAATCATGTGCCCATTGCATTTAGCTTTCCCTACAATCAAGCCATTACAGCTATTTTTTTCCTCAGATTTTGGCATAATGGAAATTTATTCTGACTTCTGTGTCCTATCTTTATATCTCTTCTCTTTTATCCATTCACTGCTCCACAGTCATCAGCGTCATTTGTTGTTCTTTAAGTAATTATCTCCTGATGCCATGCAAAACCTTACAATTCATGGTAAATTGAAGGGAAATTTGTTGTTGGCTCGTATTGAGCAGCCAATGCAATCCTGTTGCCCACTTTAGTACTATGGCATCAATCTTCCCACGTGTTGAATGGAAGGGAGTCTTTCCTTCATTCAGTTAAAGTGAATTTATGACAGAGTGTAGTCAGGTTGATACAATTGATGATATCATGAAATGAAATCTCAGTGGTGACATAAAAATTAGCCACTCTGATGCTGATTTTTAAAATTTGCTTGTGAGAATGGCAGATTATTTTATGGAAAATAAAATAATAAAACTTTTTTTAGGTTCACTGAAAATAGTTTAATTAGCACGACCTGGGTTTGTGACGTAATTGCATCTTCAGGTCATCTTACAATACAACTTTGTTAAGAAACTTGGATCGTGCCTTTTAAAATATTTTCAGTGAGCTTAACAAAGTTTTATTTTCTATAATGGAAAGGTTTCAGAGAGTTAAACCTAAAGTTAACAGCTAGATTATTTCATTGAAGGTTGAACAGGATGAGGGAGAATTCAAGGAAACTCATTTTCAGCCGAACCTCATGCTATCAGTCTCTCGTAAAGCAGCTGGTGATGAGGCATTCACGTGTACATTTGTATGAAGTGTTCTTTTTATGTTCCTTCCCTGATGAGATTTAGTTTTATATTGTATTTGCAGGGGGTTGCAGTAGAATGGAATTTTGTGTTGCTGGATAAGTGATTCTTCATAAATTGATATTTACATTGCCTAATTGTGAAGATCAAAATCAGCTCCTTGGCAAGTACGCATTTTCACTGTCCAGCCTTCCTGGTATACAGTGCTCCCCCGTTTTGATTTGTTTTTTTAGTGTAATCTAATCTTGCATATTCATTTGAATACAATCCTATTTAACCCATAACTCAATTCAAAATTAATTGTGTGTCATACTCTAGCATTTGTAATTACTGTCGGTGAGTTTTTTGTTAATAGTGGGTCACGGTCTGTATAAGGTTCATGGAAACATTTTTGCAGAATATATTTTTCTGCTTAGTCTTACAACTATCTGTATTGTTTTTATTATAATTTTCAGCTTAAGCGTATTGGTGCCAGGTAGACAAAAGGCATTTGACTGCGTTGAACATTGCCAAAAAATTTGCATTAAAAGTTTTGTTCTAACAATATTTGCACGTATTCTAATAGATTGGTTTCATTGTAAAATTTCGAGATGACTTACCGGCTGGTAGTTTGCGTGATTGCAGGGGTTCTAGTGAAATAGTGTCTTGTCTGCCCATCTAACTACTTTTTCCCATTTATATTTTGTGTGTTCAATTACTTGAATACTATTGCATAACCGCATATGTTTTGAATCAAAGAGAGAATTTACTGCATCAATTTTATGGATTTGACACAGGTCCATATGAGTAGATAGATGTTTTATTGGATTTTTTTACCCTTCAGGAAGTTAGAGCTTTGGTTGTTAAAAATACATAATGAAAATCATACTTTCAGAGTATTTGTGTATTCTTTAGTTTGAGGTTAATTTTTTTGGGCATTTAAAAATTTGAAGACTTTCATTTTGTGTACTAGCTTAGAATATATGTATAAAATGTCATGTAAATTTTGGACATTATATTCCTCACACATGCTTGCTATGTATTTGTACACATTTGCTCAATCGGCATTTCTTTTCAGAATAAGACTGAAATACAAGGGGATGAAATGATTACAAAATCAAAGTCACCTGATGGTCAAGAGGTCAGCAGATCATTTAAGTTTTCAGAAAAGGATATGGTCATGGTATGATATTATACACATACATATATATATACTACCTTTAACTGCTTCTGGCTTGTAAGCATTAGTGCTACAATAACTGTTGCTGCACTGCATGCATTAAATATAAATTTAGAACATAGTAAACAGCATATTTCATTTACATAAAGATGTGCTTGGACTTAATGTACCATATTTAATTTGATATCAAATTCTCACTCATAGAGTTCCTGAAAGTCATTTTACAAGCTGTACTTCAAATCATTCAGTTCAAGAAGGTTATAAATATCAGAAATGTATGGTCCAGAGGTAAAAGTAATATATCCATTAAACCGTAAAGGAATACGTAATAATTCGGAAATAAGGGAGAATAGAATCCATAGCATGCTACAGTGAAACCTCGATATAACGACACCCCACGGTGCACTAATAAACACTCGCTATAGCAAATTGTCGCTTTACCGGAGGTGGAGCAAATAATAGCCAATATACCTGTTGCGAACAGATATACAGGAACAGGAGTGGTGCAGCGACAGATAAACATCTATCCGATAAACGTAAGCATAAATCCAGACGAAAGGCGATGTTTTTTTGCATCACTAAATTTCCTTACTCAAATAACGACTAACTATTCAAACAATTTATAAGCGCCACACTGAATAAAAATCACGCAAAGCATTGTTTCGTCAATCATTATATTTATCGTACGACAGTTTACCACATAAATTTCAGACTGAGCACTCCATTAACTTCATTTCTAACAGATCGCTAGCAATTACAGAGGTTAAGGAGTCTTGATGAAAGTCTTCCGGCGGTGAAACCCTCGCTATGGCGAGAGCCAACACCGAAAGGGTCTCGTAAAAACGAATTTTTTAACACGCTTATTATAGGGTCAATTGACGGTGCATCGGCTATCTCTCGTAATAGCGGGGGTGTCGCTATAGCCCGTACTCGCTTTAACGAGGTTCCACTATATATTGTTATTTACATTTATCAGTATGCATATATGATTGTAGTTCTCAGGATGGGCAAGATTGGTTTATGAAAATATTCACCCGTAAGATTCGTATGTATGCTGTGGATTCCAATGATTGGCGTGTTAATGCCTCACGCTAATATTCACTAGCTGCCTGCACTTGCCCTTAACCCATATAAACAGTAATCTTTTTAATTCAAATAATTTAAGAAACCGTTATGTACGTTAATTTTTTTCCATCACCACTGCCTTTCCTTTATATACGTCTGCTTCTTGATTGTGTAACCATGTGATTTTAGTTATCCCAAACCTTGTAAACTGACCAATGAATTCAAAACCCAATAAGCTATCCAGAACTTGGAGAAAGTCTGTAAGGAGTTGGAAATCATGTTTAGTAAAAAGGCTTTTTAATGTGCCCGTAATGAATGCTATTAGCCAGATTTATTGCCATCCATGGCAGAGGAGAAATAATTGCTTGAAACAGGAACAAGGTACAGTTAATTCTTTGACTCTGTGAATATTTAATTGGAGACTGTGAATGGAATTACTGGGAGGCTGAAGTGTGAGGAGACAAATTACTTAATTAAAAAAGATTTCAATAAACCAAATGTAAATTAGCTTTATTGGTGAGGTTCTATTAAGTAGAAAAAAAATTTATGATTCGATAAAGTAAATCTAATACAACTTCATTGAATAATTCTCAAAATGCTGAGCTTTGACCTTATCTGCATTGTTAATTTAGTAATCCATCCTTCCAAGTGTTGCTTCAATGGTTCAATAAAGTTTCAAAGGATAGATGCCAATTTTCTTTTCATTTGAGGAGGGAATTAATATATTTCTCGCAAAACCTACTTTGACAAGTATAGAAAAAACTGATTCAATGGACTTCAGTGGAACCGCTTTAAATCGAGCACGGGCTATTGGGAGACCCCCGCCATTACGAGAGATAGCTGGAGCACCGTTAATTGACCCTATGATTAGAATGTTTAAAAAATCCATTTTTACGAGGCCCTTTTGGTGTTGGCAGTCGCTATAGCGAGAGTTTTCATTGCTGGAAAACCTTCACCAAGAGTCCCTAATCACTGTAATTGCTGGCGATCTGTTAGAAATGAAGTTAACATGGAGTGCTCTGTCACAAAATTTTTCGTGAAATATTATCAAGTTAATATCTTTTTTAACATTACCAATTTTAATTCAAATTGTGTTTATTGCAGTGCCAATGATACCCTCCATGTATTATTTCAATGACTTCGCGGGCGAAAAACTCAAAATGGAACTTTTTTGAAACGTACGCAATTTTAATCGCATCATTAAGAATGTTTAGCAGACTTTTTAGTGTAGATAATGAAGATATTACATTGCATGATAGAAAAGGTCTTCTGAGGCGGGATCATCCGCAGAAACAAATGCGATACGTTATGAACAATAAGCATACCAATGGAAGCATTTTAGGCATGAAATAACTTTTATCAGCAATAGTTTGAATTTTCAGCGGAAAATATCAAAATAATAGATTGATCACATAAATGCACAGCATGCATAGAAAAATGGCGTCGTTGGTTGTGCACCGAGATAATGTTGGCAAAGAAATGCTTTGCATGGTTTTTATTTTGTACGGCGCCTATAAATTAAATGGCTAGGTTGTTATTAAGGGAAGGAAATTTAGTGGTGCAACACAAACATCACCTTTAGTCTGGATTTATGATTAAGTCTATCGGATAAAAATGTCTCTGTCACCGCACCAATCCTGCTCCCAGGGGCGCAGCTAGGATTTAGGGCTGGAGGAGGTTTAGGTGCAACTAATACTGTGGTGTGTGGGGGTATGGTATACCCACTAGGATAAGCGGTAGGTGCGAAATTAATAAATTGTGGAATTTTAAGATAAATGGTTCAGAATGGTGAGTTTTATGGCTTTCTGAGGGGTATTTTATTAATCCATACACTATTCTATTAGTAATATCAATCCAATTTAGTAAAATGGATTAAAATTAAAAATTTCTCGGAGCTCTGGGAGGGGTTTTATCCCCCAAAACCCCCCCCTCGCTGCACTACTGCCTGCTCCTACCTAAGTGTTGACAATGGGTTTATTGCCTCTTTTTTGCTATACCTCTGATAAAGTGACAATTCTCTATAGTGAGTTTATTTGAGCACTGTGGGGTCTCGTTTTATCGAGGTTGCAATGTAGTTCACCACTTTTTTGAATTATCAGTATGTAGTAATATTTAAAAGAAATATTTTCTGGAATTTTTGATCCATAACCCCTTTCTCCAAGCTACTCGCTGAGAAAAATCAAAGGCATTAATACTTTGGCATCTAAGTTAACCTCACACACACCCACCGACTGGGTTACTGCATCTCATTTACTCCTCTGCCTCTCTTGGTTCTTTATTATGTGCACTTTTATGAGTGGTTCCTTCTGTTAATGAAGTGTTCTCTGGAAAGTTAATAAGCCAAAACTCCAATGACATCAGTAAATTATGGACGGTGGGTGGTAAATTTTGCAATTATTTACTTTTAATTTACGAGGTAATGGCTGAATGAGTAAGATGCTTTTGTCATAACTTCCGTTTCCTGTGCGTCAACCTAATTCTTTCAATGGATTGCGATATTGGAGTCTGAATGATTTCGATTGTTATTCAACTACCTCATCTAATGTGCTTAAGATGTAACTATCAGAATTTGTATGTGACCTTACAATTAAATTTTGTACAATTCAATTCTTCAGCAAATTTTTCAACTATCTATCTCTGGAATTGTCCCTGAAGCTAAATTTAGTGGCACAATACCATTCAATGGCATATCTGTCACCTCTTTTTATCATGCTTGACCTCTTCTCCCTATCTAAATCTTTCAGAATTTGACCTCAGTTTGTATCTTATCTAAGCAAGGGCTATCCTTTGTTTGAACTCACACAAAAAAACTCACACTGCCTACTTCTTTGCAGACTTGCTGTACATCTCATATAAGAATTTGTCTGTATCATTAATGCTTTCTCATACACATGTAGTAATTAATGCATGGCATTTGAAAATATATATAATATGTTTGATTAAAAATCATAATGCTAAATTATACTATGCTTATCTGTTAATAATCATAGAAATATAAAGCTTGCTTTCACTATAACCTTTCATTATGTAATCTGTGGACAAGCCTTAGTTAACCTGCAATACTTTTATTTGTCAACAGTGAATAACCATAAAAACAAATTTATGTTTTCCATGCATTTTAATGTCATGATAAATATCTTTTTTCTGTGAATTCTATGTTAATAAACTCTCTTCTCAGCATAAAAAAATTTATTTGTTTTTCAATTCAGCAAGTTTAAAACATATGAAAATAACTGAAATCTTCCCAGGATTTCAGTAGGTTACATTGACAATTAAACATTCTGTTCACAAAATTTAAACCCTGGGTAGCTGATCATGTCTTGGTCAAAAATGCACCATTTTTAACCAAGTGCTGCAATTGACCACGAGTTTGCCCTGTTGCTGTATACCCTGGGCAAATCATGACCTCATACTGTAAGACTAAATAGCAAATTTTCTGTAGTTTAATATGGTGCGTTTTCAACCAAGATGTAATAGTAATTTTGGTTTCGTCCAGCATCAACTATCCAGGGTTGTAATTTCATGACAGAATTTTTGTTCACAATGTATCAAGGAAATCATGATTAGGCAGATGCTTATTTAATACCTAGTTATATATACTTGTGGAGGAATATACTAAAGCAAATTGCACATGTATGTTAATGTGAATGTATTTACTCTCTACTACTGGTGCAATTATCAATATAGCCTCACCCTAATTTTTTGCTGATGTTTATTGATGTAAATAAGTTAATAAGTTTAGAAAAATTACCATAGCCTTGGATTACTTTTTAAATTTTAACGCTTAGATGTGTATTTGCAAAAACTGTGTAAGTAGAAAACTTCAAGATTATAATTTATAATTAATTTCACATAATACTTAAAATTAGTCAAATTAATAAATATTGTTACAATAAAAATAATTGTTTGAATAGTGTATCTTGAATAAAGCAATGCACAATTAAATTTTGCAATATTAGTACTAGAGGTGGAAGTGCAGGAACTGCTGTATTTAAAGTATATGCTTGGATATTGCTGTGCATGAAAGGGAAGCTGGTTAATCACTGGTCCATGTAAAGTCCACTGGCGTGTTAAGTATATTTGAGTATGTATAATGAATAAAATAACTACATATTAACAAGTTACGAATCAAAACCTTAATTATGCCTACCTCAAAGGGAAACATTCCTGCTTTACCTTCTGCTTTTATACTTCCTTTATTCCTTGATATTTGAAAATTATTGAATGATGCACCTCTTTATAAGAAAATGGCATAGTGAAAATGCTTAATTTTTTTACAAATGCTGGTTCATTTACATGTAATTTATCAATGAACCTATTGGGCTCAAGTTGTAACAAAATATGAAGCCCATCAGAGGTAATCAGGAAATATGGTACACATTTACTGTATAGAGTGCTTTGTTAGCACTACTAGGTTGCATTTTCAAATCCTGAGTGAAGCCTTTCTTTTACAAAGAATGTTGTGCAAGTGTAAGGTCAGTTTGAGAAATAACTACCCGAACCCATCCAAATTAACTTTTAGGTTTAAGCACACTGTGTAATTGAGGTACCTAGTAATTTTATCATAAGTATGAATCCCTTTTGAGATAATGCCTCAATCTGGCTTATTTTCATTAATTCATAATGTTCAGTTTTCACAAACCTCAAGAGCCACATAACTCTTATGATTGCAATTATAACCATCACACCAAAATTAATGCAGAATAACTATTGGTGAAATTACAACTCATTGTATCCATTAATTCATTAAAAAGAGGGTTTTAAGATAATGTTTTTTGCAAAAGACATAAGTTTAATATATTCTACGTATGTATATGGTGGTAATGTTGACTATTCATACAAGGGATATGACCTGCCCCTTCATTTCGAGGTTCATTATGCCCTGGCATACCCCCAAAGGTGCTGAGCCAAATAGACGTGAAACTTACACCCAAAACTCCTCTTTATCCAAAAAGGCCAAGCATGAAATGACTCTCTGTACACTAAGGGACAATGGCCTTAGTGTACTGAGAGGTAAAATGCAGGGTGAGAAAGGGTTATGTAAGAGAAACCGTATTTACTGATTAGAAAAGCATTGACTTAGATACTACATGAATAATGGATGATCAAATATTATGGCTTCATTGTAGCAGATAAGAAAGTATGCTCTTTGATGGTGTACATATGTATTTACATTAAAGTGAATCGTAAAGATCAATTTAATGAGTTTCAAAATCAAAAAATAATTGCATATATCCATGCTGATCCACCATAAAATAATCAATACAATTTTGCAATTGGTCTTCCATTTGAGCAGAACCTAAAGTCATAATAAATAACAAAATTATGTAGTTATTTAAAATTTACACTCATCATATTCAAGTAAAGTTTTTTTGTTTGTAACTGAATGCAATAGTTTAATTTTAGCTATCTGATGGAAGAAAAATTGTGATCAAACAAAATAATCCAGAGTTGGAGGATGGCTAGAGTTATTCTGAATTTATGAGGAAAAATATTATTTTACAGTTCTGGCAAACGTTGAGAACTCGTATATTGTAAGAAGAAAGGCCATCTTGCTACTCGATTATTTAATGATATTGATACATTGCATTTTTGAAATTTATTCACATTATAGCTTTTCATTTATATAAAAGTAGTACTGGTTATGATTCATCGCCTGTTAAGCATACCACTATCAAAAGAAGACTTTAGGAAAGAAATCATCACTATTAAGCAAACGGTTATTCTCAAAATTTAATTGACAAATTGAAATGTATTTAAAAAACAGAGAAGATTGGCTATGGACCAAATGTTTTCGGTGGATGATAATAAAAAAGAAGCGATGGTGCACAGTGATGTACCTTCATGCACTTTTGTATGAAAATGGCTCATCATTCACCTAGAGACAAATTCCACGTGGCTTTTAAACCTAGTGTTACTCCAAGAAGACTGCTTGTACAATGTAAGGATCCAATAGACCAATTTGACAGATGTGGAATGCATTTGTTGAAATGCAGCGATTGCAATGGTGTCTACATGCGGCAGACAGGAAGAAGCATCGAAGTCTGGAAGAAAGTACTCATTTAAGTGCTTACAAAAATAATGAAGATGATAAAAGTAATTTTGCTAAACACTTAATATGCAACTGCAATAGGAGCGATTTTAAAATGAATTTAAGTATACCGGGACTAGCCACGGTGATAACTTTACGGGAGTCACCCGCAATGCACAATTGTGCGAAAATTCCACGGAGAAAAAATCATTCGCCTGCGAATGATTTTTTCTCCGTGGAATTTTCGTTTAAAATGAATATTTTAAAATTATGCAACAACCTCCATTAATTAGAGAGCAGTTGAAAATTTTAAAAATTATTGAAAGTCAGGACAGAACTCTGATAAACAAACTTCTTTATCCATCCTTTTCCCCTATTCTGACGTCTATTTTACTATTCATCTCTTCCTCCATTAGGTATCTATGTGACAATAATAAGAAAAATACGTCATAATGTACGTCTGAAGACGATTACTCATCGAAACCCATGATTTTAGATTTGGACACTGGAGAACAAACTGAATACATTGCAGTTGTCCAAGCTTTCTAAATAATGGAACCTTTTCCCCTATGGCTTATTTAACCCTTGATTTTTTGTTTAAACTTTCATGCACATTTTTTCCAAGTGTTAGAAATTAGAATGGAAATACATAGTTGTTGATGGCCGTGAATAAATTCTTGATAAAGCGAAAGATGAAATGGTAGAATTCAAAGATTTTAGACAATAGGTTGACAGGCAGTGTGTAAAAATGTACCCGCCCAAGATAATGAGTTCTACTACCACAAATATCCAATAAACTATGTGAAAAGGTGAGCAAAAAGATTGAGATTTCTTGGAAGAGCGTTGTGAATGGTGACATGAGAGAAAGAGAATACGTCTTAGAAAAAATCCTCTGTTAGATGAAAGTAGAAGAAAAGGTTATGACACTAAGTTATTGGGCGAGTTAGAGTGAATGTGTACTTAAAAGATTTATTCTATGGAATGGAAATCATCAATTTAAATAGCATTGCAACTTGTAAGATAAAACCTAACCGAAGGTTATTCTAACTCATCTTCTAAATGAAATTAAGTTAACTTGAATAGCTGTTAGTAAAACTTATGGTGAAGGAGGGTAAATTCCAGATTGATTCAACAAAACACGATGGGGAAGCATGTGATTTATTCACTTACAATAGCAACTGTGATTCGCTGGCCCTCTTGATATAATGCCAAAAATGAACAAGCAAAGTAGGTATTATTTATTGTATTTGTATGGTACCCATATTTGTATGGTACACCTGGTTTTTTGATGTACACCCATATATCCCATTTGCCAGCTGTACCTGTTTGAATCAAGTGCCAGCCCTTACTCAAACAGGTAATTCTGGGCATTTAACCCTACTCCAAACAGGCAATTTTGTGCATCTGCCCTTGCACTTTACCCAAGAGGACATTTTTGGGCCCCAATTGCATAAACCAAATGGGCCTTAGAGCATATCCGGCCTCAGAACAAAATTTTAGAGCAGTGCACATCCCTGATCCATACACTTAAGCAGGAAGACAAGGGACTAATGAGTACACAGCATATTGGCTAAACTCCTTACAATATTTCTTGATTGAAGCTATTTCAGATAATGATGATCAAGTAGATAGTATATGGGTGTATGCCAAGCGATGAACAAGGACTTTTGGCAAAACATTTCCTGACTCAATGCTTCTCCTGAATTAGTGATCATCTGTAGGTCACAAAACATCATGCCGAAAACCCTGGTTATCACGCAAGAATTCACCTGTATGTTTAATTTATTTCATAAGAAGGCTTATCCTTAGTTCATGTAAATAGAATAAAGATGATCATATCTTAAAAGCGTTGTATATGATTCCAAATATTCTCCACCGCTACCGCAGGGAGTGACAACAATCATAATAGTCCAATGAGAGTGCATGGGTGTAAGCACTTGTGCAAGATGAAGGAGGAGAAATTGCCTGGAAAAATGGATGAAGAAAAATAGAATGTGAGCAAAGATGATGAATTATATCACACAAGGATCAGATACTATGCAAATTTGAATGTTTTTCCTCCTAACAAGCAATTCAACCCTCACTCAAAGCGAGCAACAATATCGATAAACAAATACAATTTATTCATGGTAGACAATCAATAATCATTGATTATGCAGTCAATAGACAATGCCATAACAGTTATAGGACAGTTAACAATGAATGCTAAGTATACCAGAATGACTCGGGTCCACTCTGCAGGGATTAATTATTAATAAGTCATGTGTACTTCTTTGGGGCTACTAGCACTTTTGCGTATATTTTTTCCATTGACTCTGTACTAGGAGTAATAAAATGGGGAGAAGTTGAACCGATTTTTATGGTAGCTTTGAAGACATACAGAAAAAGTGGTTTGTCCCAGTTGAATGGAAATTTGCAGCTTTGGAATTCGGGCATAGCTTCATAATCCTGATACACATTCCAAAGTGAAATTAATAATGAAAGTGAAAAAATATGAAGGAAGAATACAAGTTTCGACAGTAGCCTAGTAAAGTGGTAAGCGAAAGTAACCAACATTACGGTGGAGGTAGAAGAAAAATTTCTACATTGGCCTGGTACTGAGGTTTTAAGTAATTTAACTTTCAATCCATCCCTAGTCCACTATTCTATTTCTCTTGTCCCGTGTTTCTTCTGACTCATGGCTTTTATAAATGTGCATACTTGTATGCAATTCATTTGGCTTGGTCATTAGTTCAATGGCTAAGATTGTTCCTGTCATCTTGGGCTTAGCATGGTTGTCTTTTCTGTTTAAACGAGTAGTTCTTTACTTTCTTCCTCTAGTTAGTACATCACCATTGGCACACTAACATATGCTAGCTTCAGAGAGGACTAGCAATTATGAACCACCACCTATTTCTCCATTTGTGGAGGTAGGCTATGGTGCATTGTGGTGTCAGGGTATTAATAACGATGAGGAATGCAAAATGATGACCAAATTGCCTGATGATGCATGTTTACTAATAACTTCACATGAGGATGCCAGAAAGTTTTTTTATGTGCTTTCCATGGTGCTTTAATGGCTTTAAAAAATTAATTACTTATCTAAATAATGTAGATCAGTAAGAGAGAGCTATTGAAAAATAAATGTTCTGCTGTTATCTCGTACAAGATAAATTGTAAACATTGGTTTTACTGGTGAATAATGATTTGGGCTGATTTTAAAAATGACAGACTAGCCTCATTGTGAGCCATGATGGAAGTCACTCACATGAACATGAAAGGGTTATAATGTCCCATGAAGAAAAATTATCCAAAACAAAGTCTTAAGGTAAAAACAAAGCTGGGATACCTTAGCCAGCATTAGGTATATCCAGGATGTATGGCCAAGTTGTATGTTTTTTTCCTCCATGGCTTGTGTTGTTCAACTAAATGAAACTGAAAGGAGTTCAAAATATTAAGGTGACTTCATTTGGTCATAATTCTGAGAATTAGGTAGGTACCCTTCTCTAAAAGGTCATAGGGATTCAGTTCATTACACCTGAAGTGGACCCTAAAAATATCACTGCTTACATTCCAGTTCACAAGCAATGAATATTTCCATATATGTATGTACAAATGCATGACGATATAAAAAGTCTATTTGAGCACGAACAGCTTTGGTAGATCTAAGTGATGTTCCTGCTCACTGATCAAAAAGTTTTCTACCAGGTTAATAATCCACTTGATTAGTAATAAAATAATGCCTTTTCAGCAAAGAAAGTTTTATAACTGAATTACAGTGGAACCTCAGTCTATAGTTTTTTCAGGGGGATGGATAAAAAATGATGAATGCAGGAATGTTTGACTAGGTTGCCTACGCCCCAGGAAAAAGGCTTTTGGCGAGTTATTATGATATTCGTAAAAGGATTCAAACGAGATTTAATTACAGGAATACTGGTACGTTATCGAGACACTTAGGTCAAATTGTTGATTCAACTAATATCTCTTTCAAATATCCTAAAGGAACACGCCGCCTCGCTAAAAAATGTTTGCTCTCCACTCGGCATTTACTCTGCTATTATGGATTTCTGTCTGATTTAAAAATTCTTTTCCATCAAACACCATTTCCAGTGCACGTATTCACGAGAGCAATGTGCATTTTATGCCTAAAACAACCGCTTTCGCCACCACAGTGATTGGTTGTGAGATGGACCACAAAGGCCAAAAATAGTCCTATTTTTCGAAATGTTCCCGTCTAATAAATTTATTTTTCATATAATTTAGGCAATGTGCAAAGCATGAACACTGTTGCATTTATCGTCAGCGACACCCCCACCTGATCCTCGGCTTGATCCACTTCTTGTTTTCACCAGGTACCCCCACCCCTACCGTCATGTGCTAGTGGACAACCCAAGGCATTCTGCGTTATTCACGCGCTTGTAGCCTGGATTTTTTTCTTCATCTTCAATTATTTTCAGTCCATGTTCTCACTGTTTTTTGGAAGGGCCATGGTCTGAAGGTGGATAAATATAAAATTAAATATGAAACCTGACTTGATTAAATCCACACTGAAAACACTCGCTAGTTTGAAGTCAACCCACCCTTGAAAGTATGGAACCACTCGTACGAGGTGAAGTTCGGAACTGATGCTATCGGGCACGGCATATGTAGAGCATACTGCAGAGGGTGAAGCATGATCATATGACTGCGCCATCTAATTTTTTGTCCTAAAGATGAGGCAACTTATATTCTTTTCTGATTAGAGAAGCGCCAGGTGAGCAGATGAATTCAGATTGCTAGTAGGGAGAAACAAAATATCCTGAGAAGATATCCCTTCCTTAAATGACATTAGGAATACGTTGTGTTTGGTCTCGTTCTGTTTATAATTACGTGCACATTAATAATTTATCAATCTAATAAAGGTATAATAGCAATTGCAGAGATTCATTGTTTGACACCTTAGACACCTTTTGGGCAAATAGGTGATTCATGCAGCCTCAGTTGACCTCCGGAAACTGGGAAGTTTGAAGCACGTAGGCTGAAAAAATTCAGTGGGCAAGAATGGGAGAGGCGTGAAAAACATTTCATATGTTATCGTGTAACTTGATATTTACTTTTGAAGCTAGGGTCTTCGTAATGCGATCCCTGCATGAGCTGGGACCTTTTGTTTGATTTTGTAGAGGAGGAAAGCGTCAGAGGGGGGAGTCGAGTTTGGAATGGAGGGGGATAACGGATCATGAGAAATGCCGTAATGCTACTTTCCCACGGTACTGAGCTTCTCCCAAAGGTAGTTCCATCTCCTGGGGAAGATTCAAACTATGTGCCTGTCATTATTAGCCATAAATGACACATTGTATACATATGTATTTCGTCTCAATTTCGTCAAACGACGGATGCGGGAAATTTATACGTCGGGACAGCAATCTTCGAACTATCAATGCGGGAAAATGATACTTCGGGGAACAATAGATGAGGGAAAGAATTACATTGTCAATATGTAACTTTATTTGGGACCAGGAACAGCGAACGATGATTTCGGGAAAACTATCAATGCGGGAACGATGTATCAGGGTTCCACTGTATTGTCACTTGGCCAGGATACAGAGTCAAACAATTGCGAAAGAGTGCAGAAGCTGTTTTGCAGGACTCAGGTTGTGATCCATGCCTAAACAATGCGCCTTGGGTCACCTGAAGTCTCAGCAATCCACTGGGATCTAGTTGCTCCATGGCCAGTCACTATGACTGGCATGGCAGTCAAAATGGGATTCTTAAATGGTCACATATTGGAAACATAACTGGGAATTTTTCTCCTTAAAGAAATACGCTCAGTAAGAAACAAAACATTCAAACCATGCTTACCATACTGCTAAAAGAATCAGAAGGATGAAAGAATTGACAATTAGAAAATATTTCGAAATGGACTTTCGGCATGAGAGAAAGGATCATCCTAAGCTTAAACAAATGCCAAACATTAATCTGAGATAAGACTACTTCCTACAGATACCTGAAACAAATTGCCGACATAAGCTAGTGAAATAAAATATTTGGCAGCTAAAATGGTAAAATAAACTTTTATTGTACTCTTTAACATAATAAATGTTTCTCTGCCTTCATTTGCAGACTCTGACACATCATAGTGGGGTTCAGGCTAAGCGTTACTTTAAAAGGATTGAAGAATAAACTACCACGCTGATAAAAATTTTTACATCACCTTTCCACAAATGGTAAAGTCCATTTTATATCCAAAAAGATAAAAATAATATCTGTATTGTGCATGAGCAAGTTTATTGTTTACTCAACATTCAGAATCAAAAGTAGCCATAGTATGCCAAGGCAATGTCACTTTTGGAAACATTACATCTTCCTTCCAAGGATCTTCAAAACAAGCATGCCTTTGCTCCAACAATTGTATTCAACAAGCATTGTATATAATAAAATTTAAATACATCATTACTCTGTAATCTCAAAAATGATATACAATTTAAAATGAAAGGAACTTTTTGTACAATCAATCCTTAACAAAATAAAAAATCAATGAAATTTTTGATAAATTACACAACTGAATCAATGATAACCAAACAACAACATTGAGGACACAATAAAAGTTTAACCGCAATGCTAAACAATGTGCAAAAGCCCAATGATGAGAAGTTAACTATCTTGATTTGTGTCCAAAATTCCACCCAAACCATGAATAAGATGCTAGAAAAGCTAATTGTGAATTGAACAACTGAATCGGAGGAAAACAAGGACATTTCACCATTAGCAAGCTGGATAACCCATTTAGTGTATTTTTCTTCCTTTTTTTTGCCATTATTCTTCATACCTTTTACAGGTCAACTGATCTAATTTTTTCATACTTTTTTGTTTTTCATATCACACAGTTATGAACTTACTCTTTAGAAAAGCTTTCAGAATAGAGGGAGGAATACCTGCATAGTTAGTAACGATGAACTATTTTCCAATGAATGCCATATTCGTATTAAACAAAATCTTCTGTTTTTGCTTTTTCTTCTTCTTTCCTTGAGTGTTTCCTGCTTCTGCTGCAGAGAAAAAGAGATAAAAAATTAACAGCTCAAAAATACATCAACATAACTGGACAAAATTATCAAAAAAAAAAGCAAAGTGTTTACAGGGGTGGCTAAGAGTGGCATTCATCATCCTAAAACTATGAACGAATTGCAGTTTATACAACTGAAATGAGAGGCATAAATGATAAGGTATAAGGTTAAATATACATTAATTTTATCATTCCCATGCTCATATTAATCCTTTAACTTGATAGTCATTATACTTCCGTAGTGTTTAGAATAGGAGAGAATTCAATTGTTCCAGTTGTGATGATTCATAACCAGATTGAGAATCGTGCCTACGGCTAAATAGCAGTTGACCCAATAAAAATCCACTAGTCCTTACATAGATCTTTGGATTATATTCCATTTCTCTTAGTGCATCCTTAATTTAACTGCGGTGAGTGTCTGGGTCACATTATTATCACAATGACAGAGTGAATAAATTGTTAAGCAACTCCATAATGGCAACTACAAGGGATAAGGATGTCGACATACGAAATTTTGGAAGGGTACACTGAGGGTGAGGTGGTGAAAAGATTAAATGAACTTCCAGCAAATGGGGGATGACAATAGCTCCCCAATATCTGTCACTCCTGCTGTCTCAGTTACAGATACACTTGAAGAGAGCACACAATCTGTCAAACTAAGGAAATAAGATTTAGATCACTTCATGAACCTCGAAAGAATTTAGTATCTAAATGGGTTTTAGTGGAAGACCATTTGCCATCAAAAAATAATTGTTCCGACGGCTATTTCCTGAACAGAAAGAGATTCAAAATTTATTATACCGTAACTTTGGTCAAATTTACCCCTTACATAGGGACCATGACTGTACTTGGTAAAAATAAAAATTTTGTAATAAAATTGTGCTATTAAAGGGAGTCTACGGTAATGAAGATCAAGGGAACGGGGTGTTTTTATTTAAACAGGAGCCCGGGCCAAAAAATGGCTGTATCATCTACATATTAAGTCTGGAATTGGCTGGCACTCACCAGATATATTCTCCTTCCTCTGGAGGGCAAGCGCAATGGCATCTCCAAAACTTTGGTTGAAGGCGGGAGCTTGATTATCGCCACCTTCACCATCACTCTCATCCGATGCTGCACCACGCCTGGTCGTTGGGCGCCTCTTTGCCACGGATTCAGCCTTGGAAGCAACCTCCAGCAATATGGCATCCTTACCCTCTGCCTTCTTTTTCACACCCCATGCATTGTTCGATTCAGCCAAAGATGGTCGGCTCTTGCCCTCACGCAGCATCTGATAAAAAATGGCAAATACCAAATTGCTTTCAAGCGATACATTGAATTGTCATTATTTCCTCAATTTTTTGACCAGGTTATTTTACAGGGATGGTGATAAGAAGACAATGCTCTTCCCCTTGATACAGTAAATTTTTACTCATCCCAAGCTTAGTGGTTCATAGCAATAGGAAAGTATGCATTTGGATGAGAACTAAGAATAACTATATCCAGAACAACAACTATCCCTTGCTAATCAATAAGCCGAAATGGATTTAAATCCTGATATTAACTAGCAAGCCTACAACTTGAATGTCAGTAAAGTAGAAATGGCTAAATAAGAGCTAAATAGATAAGCCTTGGAATCCATTTTCATACCCATTTCCCAGAAAATAAGACCAAAGTTCATTCACCACTCATTACTCACAATACACCCATGTGTCGTATAGCGCAAGGGATGCGTTCCTTGGGGTCTTTGCGCTATACGAATTTGCGTTATACGAGAGCGTTTTAACATTGGGAAGATAGGGATGCGTTCCTGGTAGCATAGGTCTTGGGTATTGAATTTCCTCTAAAACATATATATTCCCATAAATAGCCTTATATAACATTATTTATATAAATTTTTCTAGTTTAAAACATGTTTAAAGGTAGTATGCACGCATTTGAAGACTTTTATTCACGTTAAAAAATATTCTTACGTGCTTTTGAAATTCCCTCCTGTCGTGCCGGTGGGCTAACATATGCTATCTCAGGGGCTCGTAATGCATTGCCGGCAGTTGACGATTTTTCAAACCACTCTAAAAACAACTATTGTGTCACCCAGGCCCTTTTGTCACTCATCGAAATGACAGGCAAATGCTACTTTGAATGCCATTTCATAGCTAGCGGAGTTTATGAATGATAAATCATTTTAATTTGAAGTCCTGCGAGTCATTAATTAGAAGCTACGTGAAACAGTATTTAAATGCCGTGAAACCTGACCCAGGTTTTCCTTCCCTGAAAATGAATGAACGAGAATGCATTCTTTTCCAAAAGAATATCGTCTCGTCAACACTAAAAACTAGTTGAGGGGGAAAGGAGCCACTTTCAATCACAGCTTGGAGTTCATCAGAAAATGTTGTGGTGACTGCGCTATCAACACTTGCAGATTCACCTGATATCGCCGCACTGAAAATACCTGCTTGCCGTTTAAATTCTGGAACCAACCGGAGCTTTCACTAAATTTCTCGGAGCGATTACCACTCTCGTCTTTTTGTACTGATTCACTATGAACTTTCCGTATGTGTAGACCGCTTGGTTGAAGTTGGTGCGGCTGAGGTCACTGATGTTTTAACTTCGTCTTTATTCAGAATAAGGCATCCTGCGTTTAAACTTCCGCGCAATATCGCTTTGACGTTCTCCATTTTCAAAGCAATTGACCTATTTCAATTTCTCTTCTAGGTTTATGGTTTTTCTTGATAAATTCTTGATTTTTCTAACCGCATTCCTATTTTTGCCATTTTCTCTTGGTTTTTACCCTGCATGGCTCTATCGAAATGACCTTCTACTGCTGAACTGTATTCTTGAGACGCAGAGGGCCTACGACTGCGGGGAGGGAACGAAGCTATTGTGTTTGAGACTCAACAGCGGACCCTCTTTTATGTTGATGCTCTTCATACGCAACTCCGCCACTGCTCCATTTATCCCCCGTGAATACCGATGACCTTGAAGGCTTTAGCGCAGACCCTCTACCTGGAAGTCAATTGCCCGATAACCTATGACGGCAAAAATTACGTCTCAACCAGTATTGCTTTAAAAAAACTCATTTCCACTAGCCCCACGCTTAATTAATAATCTAAATCAACTCATTCTGTTAAGGAGACGAGATAAATTACTTCGGTAGGCCGGCTATCTGGACCCAATGACGAGGAATACTTTTGGCCATTGCACAGCAATGGATTTCGATTAATATATAAACAAAAAAGAAGATTTGAGGCAAGCAATAATACTAATATGCGTAAAATGATAGAAATTTCGTGTTTACTTAGCGCAAGTTCATGTTTTATCACGAGAGCGTTTAAGATTTTTGATTAGGCTACGCTGCGTTGCAATGTTTCCCCGAGGAACGATTTTGCGCTATATCGAAATTGCGCTATACGAGACATGGGTGTACTACAAAGGACAAATAATTAAGGGCATACCTGAGCGAAGGACATGGCTCCGGAGTCACCCTTCGGAGCAGAACCCCAACAGCCAAGTGATTCCCTCTCCAGCTCATTCCCTGCATCTGCCAAAGGCATTGGCCTATGGGACTGAATAGATGTCTCCCCAGAGATGGTAAGGCCATCCAAAGCATCAGTCAGCATTGGAGAACTACTCTGAATGTCAGCCACTGCCTCATCTTCTGCATTCCCCAGGTTTTCACTATACAATGAAAAAAGGTAAGAAATTTTAAACACACATGAGAAAGATTTTTGTCAGTTTTATGGGCGAAGTTTTCATGGATTACAGGCGGTCCTCGACTTTCGTACACTCGACTTTCGTACAATTCGCACTTTCGTACGTTCAAAATTGACACCTTTTACTCGACTTTCGTACGCTAAATTCGGACTTTCGGACGTTGGTCTGCAATTGTTTTAAAATTCCCGCGATGTTTATTGCGCATCCCAACATTCAATTGTTTCAAATGGCAGTATCGGCAGTATATGCGAACAATACGAACGTATATAATGAAGGGAACTGTTGGTAATTGACTCTAATCAAGGTGATTTATTTGGGAGAGAGACTGCCTGCTATAGGCTCCTTTATCAAGAGAAGAAGAAAGCCTTCATTGAAGATATTTTTCAAAAGAAGTTGACTAGACATCATCGAATAGCTTTCAATAAAACTAGTAAGACCTTCTTTCTAATTGTGTTTTTCGTTTGAGTGCTGTTTAATTCATGTAAACCTTCAGCAACGATATTGCACGAAATATCACCCGAATTCCGTTTGTCTTTTGTCTTTTTTGAATAACATGCGGAATATACGCGATCACGAATGTCACCTGCCAAATATAGAATTTTGGTGTAAAAATTAAAAGGTATCCAGAGTGCGGGTTCAACAAATACATTTTGTTATGCTTCTTGATATGTCCTTTTATTTATAGTGGACGTAATAAGTGGAATGTCAACTTAAACGCCAAGAGGAAGTTTCACTCGATAGCCAACGGAGTTCTTGTTTTTTAAACTTTTATTTGCATTTTCTGCGTATTTTCGAAAGAAATTAGATGATTTGAGGAGTTTTATTAACATATTATGAAAATTAAGTCAATTGAAATGAATTCCGTGAAAAAAAAGGTTTTAGTACGTATATTCCGCACTTTTGGAACGTAACCCCTACTTAGTATGGAAGTCAATGGTTCGACTTTCGTACATTCGACTTTCGTACAAGTTTTCGGGAACGCATTGTGTACGAAAGTCGGGGACCGCCTGTATTGATATTGGGATTGGTAAATACTGGCGTTAATTAGAGAAGAGGCATGCCTTTCAATAACAAAAATCTCTAAAATTAAAGCAAAACGATGATTATTCAATCTTAAAAAAAAATATTTGTAACCCTTGGGCTGCAGGAGTTCACAATTTTAGCTGCCAGCCAGTGCAGAAGAGACCCCCTGTGCAGGAGGCACCCCCTGCCACGAGGGCTGAACTGGTAGAGTCAAGTCCCATCGCGATCCTTAAGGTGAGGGTAAGTACCCAAGTGCAAGATATCCAGGAAGTAATAAAAATTTTGGGTAAATGCGGCAGTCAGTGTGCAAAATGTATTTTTTTAAATTTATCACCCTAAGGGTTAATGACGGGGATTACACTATGCTACAACTTAAGAAAATATCAAACAAAAAATACTCCACTTGCTAACAAGATAAGGCAATACTATGCATTCTAAATTAATGACACACCAAAAATCATACACTCCACATCAACGATGTACTGTGCAGGCTGTTTAAAATGATGAAATCATTGCTAATTGAATGACAAGAAACATTTTGACATTGTCAAGGGAAAATCATAACATGTTCACTGTATTATTTCCCCAACAAGAATGAATACTGAATCCAAATAGCTGATTAATAATGAATAATTTTATGCATCTATTTGGACTACATAATATATTTAGTACCATTCCAGTTAACTTCCTGAAGGAGAGATATTTGATCGTGGAGAGATAAATTGTTAAATATCAAAATATCACACCTTACCACAGTGAGAAGAATAAAATTTTGGAGCAAATTTCAATTGAAGTTTGCTCTTAAATGAATATTGAAATTAATAGAATCTTTAATGAAGTACTTAGATTTATTGCAGCCAATTGGATTCGTCAGCTTCATTAAACTTGCTGAAAATATTCCCCACGAGGAAGGCAAGTATGAATAAATCTTCTCTGCCCATGTGTATGTTTTAGATATCCATAAAGATGAAATCATAGTAACTTGGTCATGATGCGAGCAAAAATGTAACCAGAATGTAAGAGTTAAATGAAGGAAGGACTCACAAGGTTGGATGGGCAGGTGTCTCTGGAGAAGATCCTATGCCACATTCTGGGAACTGATAGTGCGAGTCAATGCGTATGCGAGCAGATGGAAAGCGTCCCCACTTCTGGGCCTCCACTTGAGCGGCCCTCTTCTCCCACTTCTGCTCTTCACGGGCACGCTTCTGTCTCCTGCGTCGCCTGCTCTCCAGTTGATCTGAAATTAAAAAGAAACAAATGGAAATGGATTACTTCTTACAAGTAGTTTACATAAAGAACATAGATGAAGCCTATTTCCCAGACAATTTAAAATATGTTTTTCTCATTGTAATCTGCTAACTGCCATTAAGGTAAATACTATTTTTAAACAGCCAAAAACTGACATAAGTAAACAAATGGGTGAAATTTGGCGATAGTACAGATTTCAATTTCACAAGGAACCCAAAGATCTTAAATGGCACAAAGCCTAATGCATCAGAAATTCATGTGATACATATAGGATAATTTTCAGGGGTCAAACATGAGATTTAGAATAACCCAGTAAGGATATGAAAATGAATTAACACTTGGCATCAAAAAACTACCTCTGTGTAAAAGAGAAGCAGATGTGGAAAAAACAAGGTCTTTAAGTGACAAGATGATGAACTACTTGGAATGACACAGGACAAAATGAACACATGAATGTTGAACAGAAGCTGTATAGCTGACTGAAGAATAATCCATCTGCAAGCTATATAAAACCCTAGCAATATTTTCATGCTGTAATAGCCTCCAAGCAAAGCAAAAATAATTATCCCTAAAATTCCTGAGTTAACAGCTAGTACTGGAGACAAATGGAAATTTTACTAAATTTTGCCAAACACCTTTTTATTTAAAAAATCTTATTGAGAAAATAAAACTGATTTTACTTTGAAATGAGAAAATACATTATATGAAAATTATTACAGGTATATTATAAGTTCAGACATTACGGGCCATTGATTCATCGCAGCTAAACAAGGGAAAAGGATGCACACCTCTAAAGAAGTTCAGAGTTTCCTTGGTGACAACTGGTGGTTGTAACTGTATCTCTGCCACTTCAAATTGACATGCGAGTGGAAGATGCTGAAAGCACCGAAGGCGCTTCCTCAATTCCAATGTCATTGACCCAGCTTCCTTCTCCAGAACTTTGCCTCTTAACACCCTCGGACAGTTTTCCAAGGAGCCATATCCTCTTTCAAGCATACGGACATTCAAAGAATGTAAATAAATGTGCTGACCATCGGCAGCTGCAAGGAAAAGAGGAAAATGAATTATTACTATCACCGAACTCATGATATAACAGCCAGGTATTGGACACAAATAGAAAGTTCACTTGGTGTTGAAAAATGCCTTTAAATAAGTCAGAAAAATCTTACACAGAAAATAAAAATGATTTAACTTTGAAATAACCGAGAAAATATACAATATGAAAAGCATAGCAGGTTCATTTTCGAAGTTCAGATATTATAAGCTATCGGTACTTAATAGCCAAAACAAAGGAAAAGGGAATCTCATTCACAAAGAAATTTTTGCCAACCACATAGATGTCAAAAGAACATATCTTAGTGCATTAGCATTAACTAAAGCAGCTCATCTAAGAACATGGCTCTAAAATACCTAAATCATGGGTGTATGAATGATGTACTTACCGTATTTATCTGAATATAGCTTTTTTCCAAAAATGCCCATGGTGAAAGTAAAGGGGGGACTATATTTCAACGCACTTTTTAAAATTTTTCCCAAAACTGAGGTCTCAAAATTGGGGGGGGAAATATGCAGAGGGAGACTATAGTCGGAGAAATGCGGTATTCACAAGATTTGTCAAAGTTTCCTTAGAAAAAATTTTGCAATGGAAAATCACAAAGTTAAGCAAAAACATGCTGCAATTCTAATGGTGCTTAAGACTGACATCATACCTTGGTAGAAATAGTAGTACTTATTGGCCATCCCGGAATTAGGGGAGAGGGGAGAATTGATGCGTGACTGATTGGTCATCTCCAAGTCTTCAGCTGTAATATTTGATTCCCAACAACCATCTTCCTCACTTCCTAGTCCTTCACTGCTCATGCTCTCATTGCGGCACCTAAGAATTCCGAACATTCGTGCATTAAAACCACAGAAAATACCACCCAGTCAATCATTAGGCTTTCATTACATTCTCACAAAATAAATAATAACCTTTAAAAATGTTCTCACATGTATTCCGAAGTACACAAAAAGGTTTTATAAGATACAAATTGCAAATCGAATAAAACACTTCACTAATATTAACTTAATCATTCAAGTCTTAAGTCATATAAGCAGCAGAAAACACAAGTCAAAAAATCTAGAAAAAACATAATCCAAGATTATTTTAATACAGCTTGATTCTTGAGAGAAAAAACTATAAGAAACATTAGCACTCAAAAATACAATCTTATAAATGGACATACTCAAAATATACAAAAAATTAAAATTGTAAAGTAACTACATTAGCATAAAAATTACATGGTTTCCATTACCTTATATTGCATTCCTCATTTGAACCAGGAGCTCCTACATCACTTCCAGATTCGACAAAGCCTTCACTTGGCAAAGAACTCGGACTAGATCCTAATGGCATGGTCACATTGTCAAATGCTGATGCATAAACCAGAGCCTAATAAGTAAGAATATGGTATGTTCAATAGGTAAGTCAGAGGATCTCCAGACAGAATTACAACAACATGTAGTTATTGAGTAAAAGAATCATCACTTACCCTCAATAATTGCATTTTGGCCAAAATTTCATTTAAACAAAAGATAATTGAATTATAATAAACTATTAATAACTACAAATTCCACTGTGTTGTGGCTAAATATAAAACATCAATCAATTGAAAAATAAAGTTTTCAAATTAGAAAACGAAGGTTTTTAAAAATTTTCAGAAACACTGGGCAGATGAAAGTAACTTTGGAATGAAAACCTGTTCTTATTCAAAATCGCCTAATAACTCATCCATTGATGCATGAAAATTGCAAATGCGATGTGCCCAAATAAATGCGACATAGATGCGATGACTGGACTTTTATGACATTTTTATGAAAATTTGCCTTTTCGACAGCAAAATTTGTACATTTTGTGCCGAGCGCATTTTAAATGCTCCGCCGGCACTCACCACTAAAAGCATGTGAGCAACTGGCCAGCTACTAGTTGGCTGGGACTCTACGTGGCCGCGAACGACTAGTGGGCATGGGCAAGCTACACCTCTGCCACTATATGTCTTACTCCTTAATTTATTATTGTTCTACAACATAGTTATACACATTTTATCATCATCTACCTCATTATGAAAATAAAAAATAGATGCTACAAAATGCGATAAACTGTTATTGAAAGTGCGATAAAATAAAAATGAAAGTGCGATTTTCATGTATCTCTACTCATCCATATCAACAAAATTATAGATCAAAAGAAACGCTATTAAAAACGCTAAATTAAACGCTAAATTAAAACTTACCTCTGATTTAGGCTGAATACTTGTTGCTATAGTTTCACTAGCAGCAGCTTTACTGGTTTCATCCTCCAAAGGAACAACCTGCTTCATTTCAAGGTTCTAGATAAAAAAATGGAACAAAGAAACTTCAATATGCATTCGTGGAGGAAAGATGGATACATCAAGTACATATAAAACCTTCCTGATATGCCTTTTTCTGGGATCCTTACTCATCATTAAAGTCTCAAGAAGTAACCCAGGCATAAGGTTATTCTTTTGACATTTGATAAAAGTTACTACAGGACACACATTTTCACTAGAAAAATCAGCATTTGGTCCACAAAAATGAATTTCAGGATGCAGAAATAAATTTCAGCATTCGGCATAATTAAGCAAAATAATGGCACAATAAAACAAAATTAAGCATTATTAACTGTAGAAGATAGCAAAATAAAAAAACATTGACCTTAGAGAATTCACATGCTAAAATGCATAACATATAATAATACTTAATAGCCTAAAGAGCACCTTAAATCGCACCTTGCTGGATTGGTCCGGGGCCATATGACTGTGTGTAAAGGGGTATGTAAATAGCAAATAAGACATCATTTTAGAGTTCGTTTACACTAATAATGGTACTTTAAACTTTAAAGGTGTACCACTGAGCCATGCTAAGAGTTAATAATGTTTATTCACACCTGTGCCTGTCAGGCACATTATGCCTAACTCAGCAATGCCAATACAGGCGGTCCTCGACTTTCGTACACTCGACTTTCGTACAATTCGCACTTTCGTACATTCAAAATTGACACCTTTTACTCGACTTTCGTACGCTAAATTTGGACTTTCGGACGCTGGTCCGTAATTTTTTTAAAATTCCCGCCATGTTTATTGCGCATCCCAACATTCAATTGTTTCAAATTGCAGTATCGGCGGTATCGGCAGTATATGCGAACAATATGAACGTATATAATGAAGGAAATTGTTGGTAATTGACTCTGATTTAGGTGATTTATTTGGGAGAGAGACTGCCTGCTATAGGCTCCTTTATCAAGAGAAGAGGAAAGCCTTCATTGAAGATATTTTTCAAAAGAAGTTGACTAGACATCATCGAATAGCTTTCAATAACACTAGTAAGACCTTCTTTTTAATTGTGTTTTTTCGTTTGAGTGCTGTTTAATTCATGTAAACCTTCAGCAACGATATTGCACGAAATATCACCCGAATTCCGTTTGTATTTTGTCTTTTTTGAATAACATGCGGAATATACGCGATCACGAATGTCACCTGCCAAATGTCGAATTTTGGTGTAAAAATTAGACGGTATCCAGAGTGCGGGTTCAACGAATACATTTTTTTAATGCTACTTGATATGTCCTTTTATTTATAGTGGACGTAATAAGTGGAATGGTCAACTTAAACGCCAAGAGGAAGTTTCACTCGATAGCCAACGGAGTTCTTGTTTTTTAAACTTATATTTGCATTTTCTGCGTATTTTCGAAATAAATTAGATGATTTGAGGAGTTTTATTAATATATTATTTAAATTAAGTCAATTGAAATGAATTCCGTGAAAAAAAAGGTTTTAGTACGTAAATTCCGCTCTTTTGGAACGTAACCCCTAATTAGTATGGAAGTCAATGGTTCGACTTTCGTACAATTCGACTTTCGTACAAGTTTTCGGGAACGCATTGTGTACGAAAGTCGGGGACCGCCTGTATTGTGCTTGACGAAAGGTTAATTGAGAAATATCCTCAGAGGTTTGGAAATTTGTTTTCCAACCACTTTTGTATTCATGGTCAGGCTGTCTAGTACCACTTATTCATATTTTTTTTCTGGAAAATGGGACGTTAAACTTTTGATTGACCAGTAAAAATAACTTATTGTAAAATGGCTCATAACTTTGTCGCAAGTTTCACTAATCAATAAATAACTTTATGATGTAGCGACAAAAGCCTTGATCACTGATTTGAATATTATTCTTCTTTTACACAAGGTATAGTTGACAATATTGTTATAAATCAGAAATTTTCCATTCTGAAATAACATAAACTTGTAACAGAATACAATTCTGATAGGAACACAAGGCAGATGGGACACGGTGATCGCGGCACATAGAGGAAATTTCAAGAGTATTAAAGTCAAACAGGGTTTCACAGCACTAATGTAGAACAGTATTAATCAGGGAGTCAGTGTAGTATTTAATACTCATCTCAGAAGCCACAGGAAATAAAAATGACAGAAAATCTGGTCTACAATTTAAAAAAAGTTCCTACTCCATAAGGTTATGAGCCATAAATTCCCCAACCATACAGTATTTCCTTCTTACAAAAAGTGTTTCAGCAAGTACCAAAATTTTCCAAAACGTTGACTGGATACTTTTTGATAATTTTAAGAGTTTATGCTGTAGATAGTAAAAATCATGTCCTCATACTCTATCTAGGATAAACTCAGTACGAGAAACATTTCTATTCACACTAAGTTTCTAAATCAAATAGGAGAATCAAAAAAAAATAAAAACCATAAATAGATACAATATTAATCCCAAGAATTCAAAATAACCAAGTCAATTAATGAAAACTAGTGTCTGACCAAATCAAATACATTTAATTTCAAGTATAAAATTTAGAAACAGCTTCAAATGCAGAACGACATGAAATCATGATTTAATAAACTAACCTTTCTAATAAGCTGATTTTCCCTTTCTGATAACAGCTCAATGGCCTGTTCTGTAAAACAGACTTCAGGAGAACCAACCTCTTCAGAAAGCTGAACAGTCAACTCTGCCTTTTCTCGGTCCAATATCGACAACACCTGGAATAATTATAATAATTAAGGTTTAAGCACCAAATATTAGAGCAAAAACTGGAGAGACAATACCTTTAGAAAACTGAAAACAAAATCCAGACATATAGCGCCTACATAAAATAACAGTATCCAACACTAACAAGAACGAAAGTCATCCAAGGAATTGAATTATCTAAAACAGCCAAAACATTGTATATGAGTACCTTCTTTTCTAGATAATAATGAAACCACAACATCTTTCATTCATACATATTTCCTTTTACTCTGACCTGCAGTAATTTACACATGAACTTTATTAGAACTAACGCGTGCAGTTCCTCCCAAGAATGGAGGACTCATCTACAGTGGAGCCTCGTTAAAGCGAGTACGGGCTATAGCGACACCCCCGCTATTACGAGAGATAGCCGATGCACCGTCAACTGACCCTATAATAGGCGTGTTAAAAAATTCGTTTTTACGAGACCCTTTCGGTGTTGGCTCTCGCCATAGCGAGGGTTTCACCGCCGGAAGACTTTCATCAAGACTCCTTAACCTCTGTAATTGCTAGCGATCTGTTAGAAATGAAGTTAATGGAGTGCTCAGTCTCAAATTTATGTGGTAAACTGTCGTTCGATAAATATAATGATTGACGAAACAATGCTTTGCATGATTTTTATTCAGTGCGGCGCTTATAAATTGTTTGAATAGTTAGTCGTTATTTGAGTAAGGAAATTTAGTGATGCAAAAAAACAAAGCCTTTCGTCTGGATTTATGCTTACGTTTATCGGATAGATGTTTATCTGTCGCTGCACCACTCCTGTTCCTGTATATCTGTTCGCAACAGGTATATTGGCTATTATTTGCTCCACCTCCGGTAAAGCGACAATTCGCTATAGCGAGTGTTTATTGGTGCACCGTGGGGTGTCGCTATATCGAGGTTGCACTGTACTATAAAAAGCTCCTTTAAAACATATAGGGGCATCAATTAATTACGCGAGGCATTTAGGGAGGGGAGGGGGTCAAGCTGATTCTCACCCAATCTCACATGGGGGATAGAGAGAGTGCTGGCTAGTGTCAAGTAATTTTTTTCAGAAAGAAACACTATAAAATTACGATTTTAATAATCTTATTAAATACTAGTCCTAACTAATCTTAAATAAAAATAATTGTACAATCAATAACAACTTCAACTCAAAAAAGCATAGATTAAGGTATTTACATGGAAAATACACATTTTGAACCATCTCATGTGAGATTAGAGGGAGGGGGAAGGGAGTCCAGACAAATCCCAAGGGAGGAGGGGGGGGTCCAGAAATCACCAAAATCACCTCACGTACATAATGGACCCCCCCCCCCAAAGAGTGGAAAAAATGTCAATTTTAAAATATAAAGTGAAGGAATTTTGTTTAGTAACGGACATTTGACGTGCCACATATGTTGGATCATGCATGTACCTAGATCCTCAGGCTAATAAAAACCTTTATTATTAAGGTTGAGCCAAATGTAATGAGCAACCAAAATAATAGGTTCATTACCTTACAAAAATAGCAAAATTATTAAAAAAAACAAAGGGATAAATTTACCTGCAATGGTGTGGCAAGCAGGAGTTTGGAATATGCAGATGCAGGACTTTCATCTCCAACCAAGAGAGGCTTGTTATGAGATGCAGCGGCAGGAACACTGGCATCTTCAACAGGAGTCACTATCAGGGATCCCTTCTCTCGACACATCAAACGCATCTCAATCTCCCCCATAATGTTGCATGCTACGCGTGGAAGGGCAACCACACTGCCCATGTAAGATAGAGAACAAAAAAGATAAATGAAATGGCTCATAAGAAGATACATTAAGTAATCACAACAAGGTAGTTTCCTTCATCAATGAAAATGAAAGGCATTGATTGTGATTTGTTAACCACCATTAGTGTATTCATAATATACAAATTATTTGGTTTTACATATCCTAGTTTATACCATTGTTAATGGTCAATTTTAACCTCATTAGAAAAAGGCCAGATTGGCGCCCATGCGATGCCACTCCACGTGATGTCACAGGGACCTAGATTCTTTATGAGTAGTCAGGAGTTTTACATTTGTCTGAGATTACCTATCCAAGGATGTGGCACAGAGCTCAGGGAAACATTTCTTAATAATCACCTATTAAAATTGCCTATGCTCGGAAAGCTTCCTTCATTTGATAGAGTAATAATAATACTTATTTAAGCGAAGTGCTACCTGCTAGCAGCCTGCATGGTAGCGACCCTCATAGCCTCGCATCAAGGTGGCCTCACATGGCAGCAGCCAGAACCAGTATGACGTCACATGAGCTTTTCCAGCATTCATACTGAGCCATCACGATTTCGCACACTTGAAAAATTTCACCTTTCATTTAATTGCGAAAAATAGATATCGTCATTTAAAAATTTAAAAGCATGAAATACGTACTTCAGGTGTAATAATCTTTCGATTTAGGCAATTTTGAAAAATAGGAAACCACCCTATTGCAGAATTGACAGTCCATCACCCAAGAACTAACAATTCCTGTTTAAGGCATTGACTTTTGAGAGCTAAACGTAATGTCAAACAAAGTTTAAAACTAATAAATAATCTCATTTGATACACTAAATTGCATGGAACATTTCATAACTAGGGCTTAAACATGCCTTAAACGGGCCATTCTCTAGCATTGTATGTAACCTTTATTACTAACAATGACTCAATTTAACAATTCTTTCAACAGATTTATCATCCTGCTGAATGTACATGTAGAAATGCACGGTGAAGCATTCCTTAAGCAAAAGAAAACATATTCATGCTGATGTTCGCATTACATGAGAGAACTAACCAGACACATAAACAGAACTTAAATGTCATAATTATACTGGGAATACATGTAGGGTAGAATTGATTTGCAAAGAAATAATATGCTAACCCCAAGAGATCACTTAAGAAATAGCAGATCAAGTACTACTCTCAGATTAGTCACCTTTTTAAATCTTGTTTGTGAACAGCCTCGAAGCAGATGGGGCATTTACGCCATGTTTTATCGGACAGGGCCAAATAGTGAAGAATGCATGGCCAGCAATAAACATGGCCACAGCGTGTCATTTTTGCAGCCACTGGCGGAGAGAGACATATTGGGCAGGATGGAACTTCAGGTCCTTGAACTCTCTGAAAAATTACATATATATATATATATAAATCATAATTGAATGCTTTTTATGAGAATGCTCTTCACATCACACAGATTTAAGATGGGTATATTCTCCCACATTACAGATTTCCTCTGGTTCATATTAACTACCATAATTTAGTTGGAAAAGAAGCTATTTATTCCACACTCTTATCATTAAGGATTGCAGAGAAATTCATGAAGTGCCATCAATTAGACCTCTTCCCATGACAAATCCATCAAAAGGTGGTCTGATCTCTAATACATGATGTCAAGAAGAGTCCATTGTCATCACCATTATCAGCATTAGAAATTACAAAGCCAATAACAACAGCAGACCCAATACTGAAAATATCAATCCCACGATAGATATATCAATTCCAATACATTTTACACAAATATAAATACAACTTACTATTTGTTCAACTAAGTCCCAATCAACCAATGTATCTGGATTCGAGGCATACGGCGAATAATCACCATCGGCTTTTACAACAAATTGGCAGCTGTGAAAAGAAATTAAAGCATAAAAATATGTATATTGCTATGCTAACGGGAGAAAAAGATAAAGTGGAGAATGGAAGCACAGACGAAACTATAGCTCTTACTTAGCCTGCAAAAACTGCTCCTTATTGTATTTGTGGCGATGCGTTGACAGTGCCAAAATTGCACTGGTTGTTCTACTACTGCCACTGTTCCATCGCTGCCCCCCTCCAGACCGCCACTGCGAAGCCGCATCACGGGGGGCATAATGGAAGTTCAGCAAATGATTTAAATTTTGCTTCTTACTTCCAGGTACAAATACTGATCCAACTTCAGCTTCTTGAACGTCCATTACCTTAAATAAGAACGAAGAAATGAGTAATGTGTCTCTACTGACGTTATAAAGAGCTAATTTAACTAATAAATACGCATACCTTGGTATCCTCCTTTCCACTTGCATAGTACTGTCCGCGGGGACGTGGTCTCTTGTCAATAGCTTTGCTTTTCTGTGGAACGGGCTTCCTGTTCGGATCATATTTAGATGAGGATGCACCGTTGGATTCTCGCCGTCTTGATGTTTTGGGGAATAGCTTGCCATTACTTCCATCTGTAAATGTAATGTTTTGCGGTTACTTGTATCCAAAACAAAGGCAATACCTGAGAATCAACATGGCTGTCACAAAAACATACCTTGACCTTTTTTAGAATCAGTTCCCACTCCTTTGCCAGGAGCTTGAACAGGACGCCCAGGAGGCTTCTTTTCCATAGTATAATCCTCTAACATCTACGAATTCAATGGTTGAGGAGAAAAGTTCTCCGCATGGAGATTCCA
Source organism: Ischnura elegans (assembly GCF_921293095.1). Classification (NCBI taxonomy): domain Eukaryota; kingdom Metazoa; phylum Arthropoda; class Insecta; order Odonata; family Coenagrionidae; genus Ischnura; species Ischnura elegans. The sequence goes on from NC_060250.1 coordinate 83,154,918, forward strand.
CAACAAAGTTCAGCCCCGACATTTTCTTAGTTAGCCATGATTATTAACTTCAAAGGAAAAAACTGGAAATACAAATTTCCACGATAATGATCTGGAAGAGAGTGGGATAATAAACTAAAACGAAACGCTTTGGGGAGCAGCAACTCCCTGTCGCCTGAAACGACGAATTCGGATTTTGTTCTCTGACAGAACAACGGCCTCGTCGCGAAAATGGCGACGAAGAAGATATGGAATTTTATAGGAGCCAATCAGAGATGATGTCAGAACAAAACGAAAACGTTATCCGCAAGGCCCGTAAGTAAAGAAGGGGAACATTTTTTATTATTCAGTAAGCGTTTGCTGAAATTTTACGCAATAATTTATTTATACCACTTAGTGCAAGCATATTTTGGCAAAGGAAATGGTCGTAAATAAATCATATGGGCTTATTTATCTGACAATAAGGATGTTAGAGCTAAATGCTCGTGCTCTTCATTGATTATTTTTTCATTGCTTAACGTTAACATATACCTTCTCTATAAAAATTATACTTTGTAATTGACGCTGCATATACCTTAGAATTAATTATTTCGGCAAAAGTGCAAAATATTTAAAATATTTGTAATGTAATACCCCTGAAAAATACTCATAGTTGAGTAAAATGATATTACATTGAAATTTTTACCAATTAAAACGATCTGTAATGAATTAAAGTTTCTTGCATTCCCTATACCTACTTTACTTTAAAGAAAATTTAGCTCGAGTAATTCGCCTGTTATTGTGTCGCCATAATATCGGCAATTAAGCGTAGGTCAAACAATAGTCAACGTCAATAATAAAGTAAGTTTTCATTTTTGTAACTATACAGTATCGCAAACGTTTATTTGTTGGATTCAAGAACTGCGTTTACTGCTCCAAAATTGCGACTGCATTTGCGCGGTCCATCCGTTCATCCGTTTTAGATTTATCTACCATATTAACCAAGGCAATTATAATTTAGGCAAAATATTCGACGTATCTACTTTTGTTTAAATTCTGACGCTTTGGGGAAATAATTTTATATATTTTTTGGCCACCACAGCATTTTTCAAATTACAAAATATGACCTCCACGTAGTACTCAAGATCGCCGTTGTGACGCTCGCCACCATTTTTGGAGGACCCAAAAAAGGAAATTGGGGGCGGAATCCCGTACAGAAGTGACATCTGTAACCAATACGTCAACTATTTCTATAATGCTCTCTTGCTCGTGAAAACAAATTTGCTCCAAAAATATGTCTACCTGATTGTTTACATATCACTTCTGCCCGTTCAAATCTAGCAATATATTATCTTTTCTAGAATGCTTTGACAGTAAAATTTGGCCAGAAGCATCATCAGGCACGCTATGGTTTATCGAGGTCAGTCCATTTGCTGTATAATTATTTATCATTTGTGTTTTTTGTCTGTACAGTCTACATGTTTGCCTCTGAATAAGTTTCGTTGATTAAGGTATATCGTCCTTTGATTCATTTAGAGTGTCACGAACTTGTAATTTTGTTATATATTGAATTATTTTTTATTCGTTCATCAATAATTAATCGCTTGCCATGTTGCATGAGATCATACGCACTAACCAACCATTCAATTGACATACACCAATTGATGTTCATGTCTAACTAACAGTATTTGTTATTGACGAGTTATATAATACTCAACTTTGATGAAGTGTCTCCGTTACTTATTAACACTGCTTGTAACAAAATTATGTCGCACTTTTTCTTGTATACAGTTAGAGATCTGTATCTAAATATAATGTACTCTCCTAAACCTCGCTCCACATTGAGGCCGGGTGGATCATTTTTCTCTTCGTTTTTCTTGTTATGCGGAAAATTATGACTCTAAGCATGTCACACCTTTAGAAAAAAATGAACTCCAACATGTCGCTTTAAAAATTTCACGTTGCACGCCGTAGTATTCAAAAACTTCGTTACCTGCATGGGGCTATAGCCTGAAAGCTTTAATGACAAGTAAATGAGTGTTATTTTAAGATACCTTCGTGAATGAAAATCGTTCTAAATGATTTTCATCCTGTCACTATCAGAATTAGTGAAACTTTTGATCGTAAGTCTAAATCATTTTCCCTACATTCTGCCAAACAGTCTTACAGCTCATTCAAACCTCGACTCATGGTTGATGCAGAACTCGTAATTTGTGATTTCTGTCATTTTCGTCGATTTACATTATGAGGTTGTTAGTTTGACAGTTAATTATCTACACATTGGATTATTTCATGAAGCAGATAGTCAACTTTAAGGCGTTATCTGTTGTTAGGTAAATTTTCGGCTATCGTCAGTCAGCTATGGAAATTTGGCCAAGTTCAACTAATGAAATCATCGTCGTTTATCTGTTGCAGTTAAAAAATGTTTTTTTTTTCAGGTCATTGGACATAAAGCGTATGACTGATTATAGGACATCTCAATCGTGGTGACACTGAGAGGCCGACTCGTGTGTTGCGATAGGGAAGAAACGGGATAAGTCTGTAGGGCGGATGTTTCTTGGGAAGTTATCAGCTGAGAAGGCACGAAGTCCGGTTCATGTGTCTGTCTCAGATTCTGTTCATAAAAGCTATTTTTTTCTCGTTCGTCTCTCGTGTTAGCCATGCGTTTCAATTTTAGGACGGGAGATCGGTCAGCCAGAGTATTAGTAGTATATTTGGCTTGAAACAACGAGTGAGAAGGATTCATTTGAAGGATCTTCTGCATATCTTGTGAAGTTCTTAAGCCTCGCGGAGGACTGGGACTGAAAAGGGAAGAGGCATCGATGGGGGTGGCAGTTTCATAGAGGCGTCCGATGCAGCTTACGTTTTCCTCCTCACGTATTTCTCGGTTCTACCATTATTTATAATGCGGCCTCATCAAAATCTAAATTTTTCCCTACGACTCTCCAAATAAGTGTTTGATTAAGATGTTCGGAAGTTTACGTTTGCAGGGAGGATGGGAGATAGAAAAATTTTCTGACTAACTTGTGTCTATAATAGTACATAAAATTATGAAATTGAAGTTCCAGGTATTGTATCAGGTCAATTACGAACTTAAAGGTGCAGGAATCAGCTGAAGCATCTGAAGTTGATTAGCTGACGTAATTATCATGCCAAAAAATTAATCACTCACTCACTTAGTGATTCAGCCCGAAAATTGTTATGGATAAGTGTGGGTAGAGCTCACCCCATTCTAAGCGATAGGGTTGGAAGACAGTTCCTTTCTCTTGGCCACCTCACTGTTTGAAATTTTTTTTGGGGCTTCTGAAGGCTTACCGGAGCTTTCAAACTTATTTAGCTACCACGCCCCCCTCCAAAATGTATGCAGTTTCATTTTATCACGGTAGAAATAATGTCTCTAAAAACCTTTATTTGGAAACGGACGTGTATCCGGTATGTGTGTTCTCTTGCACTTCAAAGATTTCTCTAGTTGTCTCATTCCTGTTCCATATGTCCATTAATATATCCTTATTATCCACCTGCATAATTTAATCTGACTTCAATCCAATTCCATACGAGGAACATGTTGTCAAATATGGAATTTGCAGGTCATAAAGGCCTGGTTACACGATACATTAACACGTACGGGTTAATGTCTATAACTGTATAAACGCGAGAATTAACGCCAAAATGCATCGTGTAACTGCCCAACTTGTGCGAATGCATGAACAGAAAATAGAACCTGTTCTAACTTGGTTCATGCATTCGTACGTGTTCCGTTCCACCAAAATCATTCACGCAAACGTACATTAACTTGTACGTGTTAATGTATCGTGTAACCAGGCCTTTAGTTTCTAATATGAGTGCTGCGCGTTTTTTGAAAGGGGTTGCTCTCATCTAATCGTGTGTGTCAGGTGTCGTCTTTCATCGTTTCTTTCGCATCTACAGATTGTTGAGGTGATGCTGTTTGTGGCTGATTCTCAGCCGGTATGATAAAAATATGGTGGAATCACTGATCTGGTAAAAGCAATCTTGTAAAGTCATACTCATGAGCCCGTATACGGGGAAGTAAATTTGGATTGAGATGTAATCGCCCAAAATTCTACTGAAAAAAATAAACATTAAAATCCTATTATTATTTTCTTCCCTATGCTTAAGAATTTGTATCTACCTTACTTTTAATTATATAAAATTTACTTTTGGCTCACTTTTACTATTAATTTTTTCGTTTAGTGGAGATATTTTCGGCGAATATTCGTTTAAAATCATGCATTCGGAACTCGATTGCAAGTTATTTTCTCCTTACCTCGATTCCTGTAGTAGCATTAACTACGGCAAATCGAAAATGTTGTTACGTACACGACACGTTAGTGAATCGTACTATGTTGCTTTACAAGATCATTGCCAGGGAAAACTGTCAGGTTCAATTGAGGAATGGGTACGTTGCGAGAAGGAGGGGATAAAGGTCATAATTAAGCGGGGGGGAGTTAATTCCATTATTTACCGTGGAGCCTTTTTGTTATGCAATGCCTCACAGGGATAATGAGTCTGAGATATGAGTTGGAAGGTGACTTTTAGATATTCGTCAATTATTTTTGGTCATTGTTTGTTTAGCTGGTGACATGAAACCTTACATTCGAGAGCCACCCTGCAGATCACCATCTTTCCAATTTTTCCGGAAATTACGCGGGGGAGGGGTGATAGGCTGCCCTCAACTCGTCACTGATTTCGGGGGTTCATTTAGAGGGGATACGCTTAAGGCCGTATCAACCGAACATTTAGGGAGGGGCTTGAGTCCTGAGATCCTTCCTCAGCGCTTGGTTCGGTCATCTTACTGCAAGATAACTGGACTCAGTAGCGGATCCAGGAATGGGACAAGAAGGGATGGTGGCTAAGTATGGGGTAAATTCCCAGAAGTATTGCGAGTTCGATTAAAAATTACCATTCTATCTAGTGTAAATTGGATGTCCAAAGGGGGGGGAGGCTATAACCCCCTTATTCCCCCCCCCCAGAGATCCGCCTCTGCTTGGACTATCTATATCTACGTAATACCGTGCGAGCCTCCTCTTGGGTGTTCGGCAGGGTGTGACCAATCACTAGCATGCAGAATGCAAAAGGATTCCCACATGCACACCACACGGACTTAAAAATGTTACGCATATTAACAAATTATAGTTCCACATTAATGCAAAGGCAAAACTTGCCTACCACCGGGGTCAGTTAGAAACTTAAGTTATCAGTGAAGTTATCATTCACTGAACAGTGCATCAGAAGAGGGGCGGATTCAGCATCAAATGTTTTGGGGGGGGGGGTCATGACGTGGGTTAGGGAAGTATGGAATATCCCATGCGAGAGAGGGGCGTTTTCACAGTTGCTACGATACGCTCTACGTTAAATACAATTCACTCTTATCTCACGTTTGGGACTTTTAGCCATGCATTTGCATATGCACTCCCGTTACTCCTTTTACAAAGAAAATACTATTTAACTAGTAAAAATGGAATGTATTATGATAAAATTTGGGGGGGGATCATAACATCTGTGGCCCCCCTCTAAATCCGCCCCTGATTAGAAGTGCCCATAAACTAACTGGGCGCTCACGTTTTTCTGCTCGAGAGTGTATGGAGTAAATGTCTACTCCATGCTAATATTTACGACTGACCTACGCTTTTCTTTTCTCAAACGCTGCGTAAGACTCAAAGCCGCGAAGGTGCAAGTGCTATTTTCTTCCTCACTCTCCGCCCTTATGCAATGGTACAAGTGGTTTTGATCACGTGTTCGTCGCATTCATTGCCAAGGTCACCCGTCGCCGTTCTGCAGTTCGTCTCGCTGAGAAAATCCTGTTCGCGACTTAACTAGACCGAGAAGGAATGCTTACAATCTCATGTTTGCATTTTTTTCGACGAAGAATGGGACGAAAAGTACCCTTTAGGTTTGCGCACACCCAGCTCCAGCATTTTTGCAGATAAAAACTATATTAAAATCGATATTAAATAATATAAGAAAAGTAATGTTTCATTTCGATAGACCACGTTTATTTCGACCTAGGAAAGGGGTCGCTAACCAATTTTATATAACTGTCGAGTGTGACAGAAATTTAGAAGTTTATCTCCTAAAGAGTGATGAGGATCAAATAGATCGACCGAGTTAGTAATGAGGCAATCCTAATAAGAGTAGGAGATAAGAGAAGCCTCATGAAACCTTGATAAGAAGATGGAGAAACCTTGCTGGCCATATCTTGAGGCATGATAATGAAGACAATCGTCGAGGGACAAGTAGATGGCCAGAATGGAAAAGGAAAACCTCGAACAAAATATATGGAACAGGCAAAGAAGGATGGGAAAGAGAAGAATTGCGTTGGTGTGAAAAGATTGGCCTATAGAGGCATTGAGAGGAAAGCTGCATCAAATCAATGTTAGGATTATTAACCAGTGATAATGAGGATGAGGTCACGTTATTTCGACCTAGGATTAGGCTCGTTCGCCTATTTCATACAACTGCCGATTGTAATAGAAATTTAGAAGTGTATCTCCTAAAGCCATTTAAAATAGGAATTCTCGGAAACAGGTTTTTCGATTGACTAGGCAACCGCCAAAGATAAAACTCTATGTAGTCCCTGCAAGTGCAAATGATGTGCGACTATAGTATGGAGGATTATCATTATTCTTGAGAGAACGCATCACTCCCGCTAAACCGGTCATAACTGGTATTTTTTTTGCTACGAATTACTCGTTTACAACATTGCATTGCCCTCATTAAATATTCAGTTAATATAGATTAGAAATTTCTCGACATATTCCTGCAACTCAAATAAAAATTTTATACGTGAGAAAATAATAAGTTGAAATTTGCAAATTTAAGGTGCGAGGAAAATGTGGGAAATGGTGAACTCATGAAAATTTTAAGGTGATGGCTTCTTTTTAAGTCGCCTCTTAGCTTGTTATTATTACTAATAATACTAATTACATAAGAGTTGATCGAGATAATGATTCGATGCACCTTCTTCGTGCATTTTTTCTCTAGCGATTTCTCTCATTTTTTCTTTGTGAAAACTGAGCGCTGTGGAGTTAACATTAAACTCACAATTGGTAACGGAAACATAGTATACAAAAGCCACTTTTAACGGGTGGATAGTTTACCTTAAGTTTTAAATAAGTAATTATTCGCGAAGAAAGACCGGTCGAGCGGTATTAGTGCGTATTCTTAATCTGGTTTTAAACTTTTTACCTCCGAATTCGCTCCTGTTGCTTTAACCGAACATTAGTTCATCATTAACATTAGTCAACAATCCTAAGATTGGTTTGACGCAGCTCTCCATTCCTCTCTCCTATCCGCTAGCAACGTGTTTCTCCTATTTTAAACCCTTTATAACCTGTCCATTGTTGCTCATTCAGGGCCGTCCCTTGCCCTTTTTTCCTTCCACCTGTCCCTTTACGGTAGTTTTCATCAGGCCGCCAAGTCTCATTATGTGGCCTACTTTATTTATGTAACCTAACATTAATTAAAGCTCCTGGCGCGAGGTCGGGGATTATTCGTTCGAATCCAGTTCAAGCCAAGTGATTAGCCCGTTGTGAACTTTTCGCTTTGAGTCATTCTACTGAAAAATTGGATGCGGTCGTTAATTTAAAGATCTCTCTCTTGGTGCTGAGGCCCTGGAAATATTTCCGTCGCGGAATCCTGATGTTTGTGGATGCTTGATAGATACATAGATCTTGGCTTTTATACATTTCCAGAGGGAGTAGGGGATATCTCATCGTAATGATCTATAGTATTTTGATAATTCAAGGGGATTACTGAGCGGCGGAACGAAACACCCGATTCAGGCGAACTGTCTTTGGTGAGATATGCGATATTTTTTCAGCGTTATGATACGGCGTAGTCCAATGATATCGTACCTACTATGCGCGTCCAGTTCTATATGAATAATGGGCCGCTGTTTTTTTTATTTAGTTACTAGCGACGCTGGTTTCGGCGACGCGTAGATAAAGGTGATCTATGCGATCCTATCTCTAGCCTTTCTACGGATTTTCAGAATTCGGAGCCCTTAGAATTTGCGCATTTGGCCCAGATCTATTGTTGTCCGACATTTTGTTTCCCCACCCTTGATATCTTGCGCGTCGCAACGGTGCTGTTTGCGTTGCCGGATTAACATCCATATTCGAAAGCCGCATAGCCAGAGACTTGGCGAGAAATTTACGCTTCTAGGAAGGATGTGTAGTTTTCCCGATAGGTTTTGAGATATGACGTTCGCGACTGTAGTCCTTGAAATAATTCCGTCGACTACACCAAATGCATGTGTAAAATTATATTCACCCTGACAAAGATGAGAGTGAGTCGTATTAGAAACAGTCAATTTCCTTTATTCCCTTTTCATGTTTTCGATTACTAAAATTTTACTCAAAAACAATATGGTGGCGAATCAATACTTTTATTTAGAGTTATTTGACATTTGGAATTTGAAATTATGTTGCTCACGTTGTGAATAGAGCGGTACCAAGTTTTCTGAGGAGGATGTCTTTATCACTTCTGTTGTCTTCTCTCGCTTCACGCGTCTCAGTTTTAAGACTTCTAGTGTCACAAGACGTTATCCGTCCGCTTAGTCACCTTTTCTTCGAAGCCCTTCAAATACGAACGAGTCATCATATGACGAAGTCATATGTGCGATCTTAATAATGCTTTGTAGGTATAACTTTGAACTGGAATCCCATTACACTGTTCTGTACCAACAACGGTTTTTTAAAAGATTTTTTTATAGATTTTGTGCTTAATATTAATTCGGCTTTTCTTATAAAATAATAGAAATAATGGCCGGCCTCGGTGGAGGCGGGGTTCAGTCCTCGCCTGGGTAAGTCACCCCTATCTTGGACATGGTTTGTGTGCACTTAAACTGTTAATAACCCCGGTGTAAAAGGCCGTATAGAGCTGTTTTCGATGGTATAAGTGATGGACATAAGTGAAAAAATAAAGTTTAAAAAAAATTGATTTTTGAGTTCGAATGGAACCTGCATAAGAGTGCGATTTATCAGTTATTTATTAAAGTATACTACCGATTAAGGTAGATTTTCATGGTATATGTACGTTGCATTCTGGCATTTTACCCTTCCTTCATGGAATTCTTTCTTCAATTCATAATAAGCTCTACCCCTCCCTTTCATTTTATTAAAAAAATCTTATTCTCTTCCTTCCTCTCCCTCGTTCGTCTCCCTCGTTTATACCCGCAATATTCTAGCCTCTAACACTGTTTTCAACATCCCCTTCCCGCTCAGTAATCGCACCATCCATATTATCTTCTGTTTACTCCTTATCTCATCAATAGAAGCTGCATTCCTCAACCACTATGTCCAGCACGTTGTTCGATTTATCAGTAATTTTCCAAAATCAAGTTTGGAAATTAATTTGGGTGTGTTGTTGATTGTAGTAGGATTAAATCGTTTCTTAATTTTTTTCCGGAAAAAAATCAAATTGCTGCTATAATTGGCGTATTGATGGACGCTATACTATAACTGAAAAAATGGCGGGGGAAACTAGTTTTGGAAGTATTTAAGTTAATTATTTTTTAAACACTGCGATTATGAATAAATTTATGTGTGATTGATCGCTCGAATGCAGTCGTGGGAAGTGGACGGGGGAAATTTTTGAATAATCTATTGACTTAAATCATTATTACATGCATGCATTCTCGCGATGCAGTGTTATCGTAATATTATTACCGTTTATTAAATTTAATTCATTTAAGGTGTTAGGGAGATATCCTTATGTAAAAGCCTTTTAATTTTTTCGCGAGACATAATCTTGTAATCTATATGTATTAAAACACTTTTCCTATCACTCATTGGCTCATTCACTTATTCAAAAATATTCGGAGTGAACGAGACGAGATACGACAAAAAGTTATAGAATCGACCCTCTGAAACCCTAGGAAAAATTGTCAAAACACTAAATTATCTTTTCTTCATCCATGATATTGTTGTAAACTGACTATACTTTTTGGGGGCATTAGAGGTGAACGAGACGAGATACGACAAAAATGGGGAATTTGCACATTTTTTAAAAACACTGTCAAAATGTAGTATACCTCTAGGAAAAAAGGAGGCGAAATTTCAATACAAGCGGTAGTTTTCGAGATATTAAAGGTCAAAAAGTAGGAGTGGGGGGTGCGAGCGAAAGTAGTGTCCAAGAGGAGTGACGTCATTTCTCCCCAAACAGAGTTGCTAGCGTCCGAGGCGTGGAGTTAGGAGATTGTTGCGGTATGCCTACGCCAGCAAGACTTTGTGTTTAACTACGTGAAGTGCTTTTATGTCGAATTATAAATATTGCGTGGTGCCTATTTGTTCAAATACATCACGAAATTCTAACAAAATATTGGTCGTTATGTCGAATAATGAAGCGAGAAGAATGTAGAGGATTAAGGCGATAAAGAGGCGATGAACGATCTGTCGACGAAAACGACGGGATTTTTTCGTGAAGATCACTTTTAGTAAATACAACAGGTTTATGTTGAGAAATTACTTGAGCGTGTGGTGCGAAGGACGTGCAGTTTCCCTGTTCGCGCAGTGCCCGCCTGTCACTTGCATGGTGTTTCTGCTGAGCTACCATAGGTTGAAAAAAAACGGCCGTCGTAGTATCCGATGTCTTATAATTATTGTATTTTTTGAATTTATCAATGATTAATCATGATAAGAATACTTTAAGGGTACATATAGTAGGCCAAGGGCACAGCTAGGAATTAAGGCTAGGGGGGGGGGGTTCAGGCGCAACTAATACTGGGAAGCCTGGGGGGGTATGGCTTACCCGCCAGGGTGGGAGCGGGAGGTGCGGGGGCCCTCCGCCAGAAAATATTTCAGATGAATGGTTTAAAATGGTGAGTTTTACGGCCTACGGTGAGGGATATTTGCTCCTTTGGCGGCAGCAGCAGCAGCTCTGACATGGAATCAGACAGGGAAATATGTAGCCAAAGGGCTAAGTATACTTCGTTTTTGATGGAAAAAAGCCAGCGTTGTATTCAAGGATAGCCAGTGAAAATTATTTTATTGTCAATTTGCTATCAGGAAAGACTGGGCTACTTGTCATGGTTATTTAAGGAAAATTAGACTCAACGAATCCTTCAATATTTTAGCCTAGAAGATCTCAATGTCTCACCCTCGACAGCGGCACGATATTTCTCTGCTTCCATTATTCCGGTGGTTAGTTTTTTGAAAAATCTAGTTTTTTGGGTTGTCAAAAATAAGATGTTGCTAAATATATCAATTCCCTTTCCTGCTCGCTATTCGCATGTAGTGTCAATTATTGATTGTTTAGAAATAGAATTGAAAAGCCAGATAACCTAATTTGGCAAAGTTTAACCTGAATAGGAGTATAAAAAAATAGATCAGTCCTCACTGCGGTGAGTGACATACAAGGGATTTTCTCTTGTAAAGATCAGTTTTTTACTGCGATAAGTATATCAAACTACGCTTATTTTATTACGCTGCGAAAGGTACAATGCTAAAATTAACCGAAAAAAGTGAATTGCGAAGGAAAATCTAATTCGGTTTTTTTCAGAGCAATCAGTGCATTATACTGCTGATAGTAAAGAGAAATAGAAAGTATGTTTTTTAAAGGCAATTATTTCAAAGGAATCAGCTTTTAACACTGCTGTAAAATTAATGGAATGTTTACCGCTAAAATATTTCTATCTTAACTCAATCAAAAAAATAACATAAATCATATGATTCTTCTTTAGGAAATTTCATTTCGAGAGGTTATACTGGCCGGGCAATAGATAGTTTCATTCTCATACACTGAATTTCTTGAGCAAATTCCAAAAGGCTGTGGGGTATTGGCAGATCGCGGCTTCAAACAAACTGTTCACTCATTCAGTGGTAAAATTTGAGAGTTAATTAGACCACCAAGTCTTTCCAAGAATGTAAAGATCTCTAAAGATGAAGTTAAGCCAACTAAGCAAATAGAAAGGTTTAGGATACATGTTGAGAGAGTAAAAAGAAAGGTCAGGGAATATTGTGAGAATAGCTTGTCCTTCATTCCTGCATTGATAACCATTTGGTGCAAAAAACAGGCTTAGAGGATAGTTTTAAAAGACAAAAATTTCTACAGTAACGATATTCGGGTTCTGCCACAATGATGGGGAAAATTTATATGTAGGGTCGATACATACTTTGAACGATTCATTTAAAACAATTTTTTCAAAATAAAGTTGTATTTTTCAAAACAAAAACAGCGATAACTTAGTTGCGCACCTAATACTATTTAACATAAATGATTGAATTTTGTGACAAGTTTGCCAAATAACTTCATTATTTTATAAGCATCTTGTAGAAGTTTCATAGCTAACATTAAAAGCTGCATTATCTCATGTTTGTCGTTAACCAGCCATTATAAAAGCGCATAACCTGTCAAAACCTGCACGCACTTCAGACAGTATGCACACATAACACACCTTAAAACTATACAAAATATGATGTGCATAATGTGCTCAGAAAAATTACCTTAAATTTGTGCACAGAAAGCATTTCACAACATACTTAATCAAAAAGCTGATATCATATCGAAAGCAAAAAATCATAACTCATATCATTTGAACTGTATTTGCACTAACTAGATGCATCAATATTTCATGCAGAAATTTTCAACGGAGGCCGAGTAGCTACTACTGTATTCGTAAAAGCTGGTCCCGTAATGGCATAATAAACTAGAAAAACTCACCGCGAAGCCTTCACTTCTTTAAATTCTGCAGCCAAAAAGCCCGCGTTACTTTTAAAATATAATGCCATCATTAAGGAATCCAACTTTGGGAGATTATCGCAACAGCCTTACCAGAAACCGTCTTCCATTTCGCAAATATTCGATATATTCTTTTTCTACGAATATAGAAAATGGATGAAAAATATTTTAAGTGACTAAATAACGTCATAAAATGTCTCAGAGAAAACATGGATTGAAAAAATACCGAGATATTCACTTAATCAACGACTGCTTCATTGTAGCTTCTGCGGCCGTGCATGCAAAACGAAAACGCCGTAGGGAGAAATGACGTCACCAACAATGAGAGCTAACTTCGCGTTTGCAGACGGATTTCACTGTTTTAAATGCATTTTAATGATAAAATCAATAGTTTACGAGAAGTTTGATTGGTGAAAATGGATTCCTGGTGAAAATTGCTATAAGAATCAGGTATTATTTCGATGAAAAAAATTTCATGCAACTTCCCCATTGTCGCTCCTAAATCGACTCCCAAATCATATTTCGAATCTAGACCAATTGAAAGTTGAAAAACCAATTTTCAGACCGACCGGAGCACTTTTAATTTTGGTCAAAACATGCAAATTACACTCTCGTGAATTATTATCTCAACAATGGAGGGAGATACAGTGTTGCGTCATAGAGAGTCTTGGGGGACTGACAATGAGTCTACCCCTCCAACGAGCGAAAGCGAGTATTGTTCTTAAAATCTATTTGACTCCCTTTTTCATCTGTTTTCAAATCACAGTTCATGTTCAATCATGCAAAGTATTGCAGAAAGAAATTATGATTTCATTCTAAGGCTGATGATTCTGTTAGAATGGGCTACGCGTTCTGCTATTATTAGGAATGTTATCCCGGAATATCTTTTCCTGAAAGCATTTTCTCTGAACCTCGCCACGAATATTGAAATAGCCAGCATCGAGGTGTTGTGCAGGGGAAGTGTTTTCCCTGGAATTGCTTATTCTCTCTGGTTTCGTGTGAACTGAAAATCATGCGGATACATGCTATAACACGTATCATTTTCAAAATTACGGTCATTTCTCTGGATAAGAAAACTCGCGGGCTCAGTTGAAATTTTCGTGTCGGAGAAGGGAGTCGATCTCCTATTACCCTTAAACACCAATCGATGGAAAATCAATGAGGAAAATTATCTGATGGCGACGGGGCTTTACGCGCGCACATTTTATTTTGTTTTAAGACCCAGAAAAAATAACCCTCGGGAAAATTTCTGACGATAAGGCTCTGAGGGTGTTAATGGGTACCCTTAAAGCGTATCGGAAATTTTACTTATCGAGGAATCGACGCTCCATCCCTTTATCTAGATGAGGGGAAAAAACCCTCAGAAAATGGATTTTTAGCGAGAAGCCCGTGGGAAGACGTCTTACACCACCATTGTTTGGACGAGAATCATCACGCTGTGTATTCGTTGAAACGCGAAATATGCGTAGGATTTTTGATTTTGTGATATTGTATTATTTTACTAGTACGTGTGACCGTTTTGTTGAAGCATGGAACTCATCTCTTTTCCGTCTACCTCTCCACCGTTTATCTGTGACTCAGAGATCCCTTACTTACCGGCTACATCTTAATACAATTCAATCAAAGCTCCTTCTTTTGATATAAAATCATCAATTTCATCATTCATCACCGCCATCAGAAAACTTCCTCTATAAATCCCTCTTTCTTTCTTCCGCCCTTCCTAAATTACAAATGAGCGGATGAGGCGTTCACACATGACGTGATATCTGCGTGTATTTAATTCTTGTTTTTTTTGTTTTTGTTTCATGCTAGACTTTATTATTTAACAATTTGTTCACAAATCCGATGTAAAGGTCTTATGTACTTTTTTTGGATTTAATGAAAGCAAAAAGTTATCGGGGAAGATTGGAGTGAAAATAATATTGACCCGTTGCTGAGGAAATGCTACACATGGTGAATGAGGAGAGGAAGAAATTAGAAATGGGCTGTCCACACTCTCTCGTGTACCCTTAATTATTCTTTGTAAAAAACGGACTCTTAGTCATCGGCATCACCGGCTAACAATCTTAGGAGTGGGTTAACGCAGCTCTCCGCTTAATTCTAACTATCAGCTAATCTTTTCACACCTACGTTCTTCTTCTCTTTCCCATCCTTCTTTATTTGTTCCATATTATTTGTTCAAGATCTTCCTTTTCCGTTCTTGCCATCTACTTGTTCCTCGACGATTGATTTAATTCTTTTGGTTTTGATTCTTAGTAACTTTACAAAATGCTTTAATATGAAATATGCGCACAGTACTTTTTTATATTGAATGGAACCTCCGTAACGTAGGAATCCTTTATCTGTTCTATGCATTTCCTTCGAGATCATCCTTTTCCTTTTTTTGCCATCTAATTGTCCCTCGACGATTGTTTTCATTCTTTTGGATTGTATTCTTAGTAACATTATAAAATTAAATATGCTCAAATAAAACATTACTTTAAAATGAAGTATGCTCAAAGCACTTTTTATTTGCAATCGAATCTCTTTAATATAGGAGGGGCAGGTAGGCGTCCTGCAGGTATCCGCGGGCTTCCAAAACATCTGCTGCCATATTTTTTACTCCTCGCACGATATACCGGTAGGATTTTGATCGGTGTTTCATATTTTTCAGTCTCCTCATGGGTCATTTCCTCCTCTCCCAACGCTGAAACGACTCCGGTGCCTAAAGCATCTGCTGCCCCGTGAGTCAACGCATGGGACCCAACGTTCGATCTCACACGTTCGTGTCAATTTTTTTCACTCGGAGCAGATCATCGCGTTGGCTACCTCGTCGTGTTCATCGATCATTTCGGATGCTGGTTCGCAGATTCTAAAATTTTATTGCTCCGATCGGGCTCTGTAAAATTGCTTCGGAATGGACCTCTTCGGCGATGTACGTTCTATCTGTCGTATTTCCGCTGTTTTTATTCGACTAATCTCGTTCGTCGTAACATTTTTGTTTCCCTTCGGTCCCCCGGCGAGGTGGGTTGGGCTTGAAGCTCCGTTTACGGCGTCATCGTCGCTACTGCATTTTCTAGCATGCCACTCTGAAAGTGAGTATTTCGTAATGGCAGTAGGAGGTATGTTAAGGCGGTTTTACACCGCGGCAACGACAGGGAACTCGTCGCATGCGGCGCTGGTGTAACACCGCTTTTAGGTTTTAGAAACATCGAGTGATTTTATTTCACCCTTCAGCGTTCACGGCGTAGGGTCTGTGTGTCGCTTGTTGGATTTATCATGTTACTTTTCAATGTGTTCAGCAACATGTTTCTGACAATATTTTCACCGATGGGTCTATATAATCCTGTAATAATTTGAAACACAGGGAACTGGTAATAATTCTTCGCATTTTTTCACCAGTAGCATCCCCTTCTAATATGTGCACTGTATAAAACTATCTGCACTTTTTGGTGAGTTATGGCATGCTTTTATTTTATTTTTAAAATTCCTTATTCGGCGCGCCCCTTAATGAAGGAGAAAACAGTAAGCACGCAAAATTATTAAGCGTAGAAAAACATAATCATGATGCTTTTATAGATATTTTTCTCGCATATGAGCCTAGATAATCGGGATTAATTGCAATGACGTTTCCATAACTGTCTGTCATCACTATCTAAGATCTACCCATAATCAGTCAGGGTTGAAAACTCGAGAAATCAACATCTTAAGCATTCTTTGGGAAAATACTACGACATCAAAATATGGTAAATTAAGTAAATGCTAATTAACATGTTTTTGGCTCGTGGTACCCTAATAGTCAAGTCGTATGTTCACGTAGCACAACGCCTTGCTTTGAATTATTCAGTGCAGCTACCTTTGATTATAGTAAATTGACTGTCGCCAGCTCTTATGAAGTTATCACCGTTAAATCTCATGGAAAAATCAGCGAAAATTTGATAGTTTATGTCTAAAAATTAAATCAATATCTTAAAACGGTAGCACTATTCTCACTAAAAGTAAACAAATAAATCCACCGAATTTATGTAGCAAGTGTGGGTGTATACACATTTTAGATTTTACACATTTGTTTTATACTTCCAATATGTCAGTCCGAAATTAATTTAATATTATTTTTATTTTATTTTATTCTCAAACCACCGGATACAGCTCTTATTGGCCATTTTACACCGGGGTGTTCAACAAATGTAATAAGTAAACGTACACAAACGACCATGCCCTGGACCGGGGAAACCTACCCAGGCGGGACTCGAACCCGCGACCTATTGTTTGGCAGGCGAGAACGTTACCCCGCCGCCACCGAGGCCGGCATTATTACTGCTTTTGCGCGATTAAAATAACATAGTGTATTATTATTTCGTAATTGAAATGTTTATTCAATAACATTTGCTTCCGTGACTTTTGCTGGTTACTTGTTCGGAAATCGGGTAAACTATTCAATTTATTAAGCTCTTTGGTTTCTGTATTATGGCCTAAAAAGAGTCAATAAGGTTTTATGGAGCTCTTAAATCAAATTATTTAACGACGGGAATATCATCAAGCATACCGTTGGAAGCCTTATCGATGAGATAGTATGCAATTCTTCACTTCAATATACGGCGTAAAAAAATAATTCTCGAATCAGACAGGAGTGGAAAAAAAATCCATTATGAATATCAACAATAGTTAGAGTTCCATTGTGTTCCTTGAGGTCGTGTCGTAAAAAAAGAATGAATTCGTCCCGGGTGCGGGGAAAGAAATTGGCGATTATGTCATTTTTCAACCGTGTCTGTCAAAAGACTTTGTCGACGATATCTTTTCAGGAAACTCGGAGGCTATTTCCGAATCAGTATTGTTATCACCCCATGAATCATTTATGAGTACGTGACCATGGAGAAGACTTGAGGCGCAATCCACCTGTGTATATATATGTACGTACGAACGAGAATTGATTTCAACCTACCTTTGACATGAGAAAGTGGGTTATATGCGGTTGGACTTCCTTCATGAAGATAGTTTTGGAGGGAGAAAGAAAAACCTTTTCAAAATATTATTCATTTCTCTTTAATACCAGTCGATTTTGCTTTTCAACTACCAAGGCCTTATATGATGTGTTATATTGGTGGATCTGATGGTTTTATTACTTTTGTTAAACGCCTTCCCCATCAATAGGCTCCTTGTATTAGCCTTCTTTTTCATTAAGTTGAATTCATACATTTGAGCGGTGGCGAATGTTCAGCATCTTTGAATGCGGATTCGAGGTAATTTCACTTACTTTAGTCTCCGTTATAAATTTACCGCTTTTTGTTTCTCGCTGACGCCTTTTGATGAGTTTCAACTTTTATGAATTAAGAGATTTTGACTGTTCATTGTCCATTATCATTGTGTTTATTACATTTTCTTACATAGGCGTACAGGAAGTGGGAGGGGCTTGGTAGCCTATTGGGTTGACTGTTTGACTTTTGACTGAAAGCTCCCGGGGATTTAATCTCGAGTTGTATATCTCCAAACGAAAACTTTCGAAGTGCGAGTTTGGGAATGGGACTGGTCACTCTTTCCTGATTGAGTATTATCCATGTGCCTTTGGCTTAGTCTAGGGTGATCTTTACCCTCACCTTTCTCCTCAACACAACCCTGAATTGGTGTAAATGTGTTGGTTGTTGAATCACTGGGTGAGTGTGAAAGTAAAATTGCTGTTATCAATATCATGTTAGTTTAATGTAAATCGTTCTGCGGTCGGCACATGTAACTTTAAACTTCCTCCCTTTTCCGCTGGCGCATAGTCTGAATTTAAAAAATCCCCATAATTTTTATTTATTCCCACAAAAAAAAATTATGGCGAATTTGCTCCTTTCATCCCTCGTCGTCCTGAGGAGACTAGCTAGATTACACCATTGCATTGCTTAAGGAAATATAATCTGGGGAAATCACGACTCCCGACTGTTCTGTAATGTCCAATTGTTACAAATAAGTTAATTTTATCAATTATTTTTTTTCCTTATCTTGACCTCGTTTAATTCATGTTAAAATAGGTCTTGGAGTGTATGTCAATATATGTTATGCAAAAAAGTTTTAGCCAACGTTTCTGTTTATTTTAAACTGTCATCAGGGTTTTTTTATGCAAAGCTAAGCCCTGATGATAGTTTAAAATGCACAGAAACGTTAGCTAAAACTTTTTTGCATAACATATATTGACCTACACTCCAAGAACTATTTTAACATGTAATTTTATCGTCAAAACCGTGGGAGTGGCCCGACTTACATAAGTGTTTTGCTAATGCTAATCTTTTGCCTCTTCTGTCCTCTGTGAGATTATGATGACCATCGCTCCAAATGAAAACATGATAACTGTAACAGAATTATCGCACCTCTAAATCGCGTGCTATCCCATCTTTGGCGAAAATTCGCGAACAAGGTAGGCGAACTCATCCAATTGGTCGATCGTTTCGGTGGCATGAAGTTCATTTCCTCCTCCTGTCGTCCATTTCGTGGCAGCGATTCCTCCGTGCGCGTCGTACCCTAACTCTGGCTACCTAGGTTGAAAAGCAGTTTATTATTTTTCTTCCTGTGATGTTTTTCCGATATTTTCCTTCAAATCCGAACCTCTCCCTCCCTTACCCATCAGCCCTCCAAACCCTCGTGAATGGACTCACGAGTCACGTGATCAAGTTTCGTTTCCTCGCGGTTGTCACGGAATTCTATTTCGGCCTTCCGTCGGGAGAAGTGCCTTTGGCGGTTATGAATTATGGCGTTTCGAGTTCGCTTCCGGGGGGATAGGCGTTACTCACGATCACGTTACTCTGCCGCGATCGTCTCCATGGTGCAGTTTGGCGCCTCGGAACCCTGACGATACCGTTATCATTCGTTTCAATTTATTTTCCTGCTGAGGCGGCTGAAACTTATATCCAGCAGGTTGTTGTTGTTTTAACCGATACTTCTGTCATGTTTGAAGGTTGTATCTCCTATAGTTTATGGGTTGTGTGTATAAAGTTTTCGCTTCACCTAACTGTACTTTATTGGGTACTGTGGAATTGATTTGGCTATGAAATATCACATGATGAATTGCAGCCGTGATTTCCAAAGCGGCATGAATCCACTCGGTAGGAATTTGGAATGTACCGTTTATATTCGCATATTTAGGTCCAATGTTGCTGTTGCTTCGATTTTTTTCGTATTAGTGGATATACATACTGTAATATCCAATACTGTAATTAATATAAAAAAATTATCTGATTCATTGGGAGAAGTAAAAGTGATAACTTTGTTAGCCTCAAAGATCTAATGGGAAAGTGATGTTTCAAAACTTTTCTGAATGGACTTTTGCTAATTTGGTATTTAAGTCTTATAATATTTTCGATAAATTTGCAGATGATTATATGGTGAAGTAATTATAAGTGTACGCTACATGAAAAGTGTAATAAGCGATTGGCTATCTAATACCGAAGACGTCCAGGCATTTTATTATATTAATATGGATTTTAGGTGGATGAAGCTTAGAACTTATTACACTTATTTATTATGTTGAAATGTGGATCGAAATGTATGTATGCACCGTCAAAGGGGAATGAGAATTTAAATTTCTTTTTGAACGATCTTATCATTATTTTTGTTATTGTGGACCGGGGTCCCGAATGTCACAGATTTAGAGCCTCCCCCAGGAAAGTATTTTATTAAGCTTTCTTTCAAATGAAACACGATTTTTCAAAGGGAGGATGGAGTATAGGGTTAGGGTAAGGGAATAAGAAACATACTCTTGGTAGTAAAATGCTTTTTTTCATCTGCCACGTAATGCCTTGTGTAGATAGTGTGCAAATCGCTGTCAGTGTCTCATTACTTGAGTGTGCCATAACTTTAGTCTCACTCACTGAAATGGAGGAAATAGAGTAGAGATCAGATGACCGCTGTTAATAAGTTATTTCCCTCATATAAATAATCAGAGCCTATCCCTTCCCTAATCTGTGGTAACCTGAGAATGAATTGGCTTCGTTTTATCACGTTTTAGAAATGAAATCGCTCAAATTTCGCTATTCAGTGAGGCCTCTCATCTGGAAAACCTGAAAAGCCTGGGAATTCCGCTGTGAATGCAATGTCATGGTAGATAAATATCCATAAAAATAAAATATTTATTGGAGCGGATATTCATTTCTGAAGGCTGCAGGTAAAATATCTTACTTTTTATCGCCGCTTAAACTAATTTTATTTTAGGGTCGATCTTTGATAGCCCTTAATAATATTCTTATCACCGGTGAAGAGGTTAGTATTCCGTAAAATTCTTTCCATGGGAATGTGTTGAAATGAACGTCAAAGTCTGAGAAATTCAGGTGATTTCAGTTTTAATTTTGAGTGGCTAATGTGGGTATTGGAGTTTTTTTT
Source organism: Ischnura elegans (assembly GCF_921293095.1). Lineage (NCBI taxonomy): Eukaryota > Metazoa > Arthropoda > Insecta > Odonata > Coenagrionidae > Ischnura > Ischnura elegans. The sequence continues at coordinate 83,175,906 of NC_060250.1, forward strand.
TGTAGGCCCTCAGATTAAACACATTCATGAGCGCACGAAGTAGTTGCTAAGTGACCAAAAGTTAACGCCAACATTGAATGTCCATATAATGGTCAGTGGAAAAAGTTACCGAATGAATTTGAATCTTCTTTAAATCCTTACACTTCTCCATCTTCGTGAGTGTAAAATTTAATTGAGATATAGAATTTCTGATCGAAACAAGTAACATGTAAACAATTTTTATCGTCGTGGTCAGACAATCAGACCCTTCACGTGACAATGGCTTGTGCCATTTCAATCGTGATCGTCGGCGCGGAGAAGATGAAAAATCCCTCGTGTTCAGGTTTTTTCTTTGAGAGTTATTCTTTCCCCTGTGTTGCATGACAGTTTGCGGGTCAACGATTATCGAGTTTTTTGAGGGAGTAGCATTTAGAATTCCTTCAGAGTTTTAAAGGCCAGCCGGTCCTCTGTCCTCATTATTCACTATTTGATGGTGTAATATTTGATCCTCAAGATCCGCTGTTCATGTAACATGCTAAACAGTGCTCATGTTGTAGGCACGTAAGTATCGTCATCCCATAACGCAAGAAAAGGTGATATTTTCATCATTTCTATCCTATTGGTCTAAAGTACAAGTAGAATAAGATCGCAGCCGAGGCATGAAGGATATTTATATAGGATTATTATCTTATTGGATGACGCCTCACTTTCTCTCTTCCGGTGGTATTTTAGTCGGTCGGTCAGCAGTCGTATTAAGCTTATCAGACTTTTCATATGATCTCGGATTTTGCCTTTTAAATCTTGAATGAATGTCCTTAAGGTGGTAATTATCCTATTAATACCTACTTATTCAGAGGATAAATCCTCGACTCCGTTTTGATTCCTCCCCTAAGGGACCTCCAGCAGTGGAAGGTAAACGTTAGTCGATAACTATGGTGACGCTTAGTTTCCCAAAAACGCTATTATGACGTAGACATGGTTCACTAAAGTCGAAATCAATTAGAGCACAATATTGTTTTCAGTCATGATTAATGATCAAGCTAAAAAGATTAATATTCCGTAAAATTCATGTAGTTTGGAAATATGAAATCATTTCAGGCTTGGCGTGGTGAAAGTGTGATATATTCATGATAAAATACAATAAAAAAATTGTAAATTCCACATATCATATCATATACAACTCCACTACCGACCAAGGTTTTGACGCTCTTATGTCATTTTCAGAGTCCTTGAGTTGTGGAGATACACATTTATGTGTGGAAATTACCATTTTTGTTTACACTTATCACAAGTGTGGTAGTGTGTTAAAATAAACAGCAGAGTCTGGGAAAGTCAGCGAATTTCAGCTTGATGCCCGAGTTGCCACTGTGGATATTGAAGTATTTTTGGCCATAACCCAGAGTAAACATTTCTCGATTAGTTTGATTCGATGGCCTTTATTGAAATTATGTGATGCACGTGGTTCAGGTTAAATACTTGTAGAAATGCATAGTAGTGTGAAAGGGGAATTTGTAGTTTTCTCTCAGATATGTTAGTCAAATTGCAGCAGCCTTAGCTCTTAATAATACGTTGCCTTACTTGCGGTCACCTTGGAAATGGAGCTGGTATTGATTGGAAACAAATTGAGCCCGTTCAACGGATTTTATTTTTGGATTTTGTTAACATCCTTATACTGCTGATTCTGCGTGAGAATTCAGTTTTAAAGAAATGGAATTTCCAATTGAAAGAAGGCAATAGGAAAACAAACGCAATCGTTGTAATTAGCCAATCATATTCATCAGACTTATCACATGACCTCAGATTTGGCCATGTCAATACTGGTCCGAACCTCTGAAACTGGTAATCACTCTCGGTTATGTTTACTGTGAGGTCAGGGAGAAATTTTGTGGGGTCTACAGAGCTCATGACTCCCCCAAATTTTATCAAAATTTTAATTAGTTTAGTAGTTTTTGTATCCTTGTAAAGGAGTGAAGGGAGTGTATATGCAAATGTATGGCTAAAAGTCTCAAACGTTAGAGAAGTTTGAGATGTATTTATCGCAGAGCGTAGCTCTCCCTTAAAAAAAAAATACACGGGAGAACGCCCCTATCTCCCGGGGAGTATTCCATAATATGCGGACCCAGGTTACCCATGAGTTTGATGCTGAATCCGCCCCTGTATCTACATCTACGCAATACCCCGCAAGCCGCCTAAAAGGCGTGTGGCAGGGGGGTGTTAGGACACCAGCCGTTTACAGCTTAAAAAAATGAAGTGCTTTAACGAAGTTGGGACTAGCGTTCATTAAAGCCATTTATGGTTCGGGGGAAAAACGAATTCCCATATCTATCCGTTCGACAAAACATCTCTCTTAATTTATCGCTTCTACTTATCGGACCTGGAAATATATTGTGGCTCCAATATTATGTTCTCTGTGTCGTTCTTAAAGACATCCATTCTCAATTGCTCAAGCAGTCTAAGCCTAGCGCGCAGCCTCCGAGTAGCTAGCGGCTCCCAGCCTAATTCGCTTAACATCTGGGTAACACTGTCTGTACGCCCGTAGCAGTTTTTGACGAAACGCGCAGCCTTCCTTTGTATTTAATTAAGTTCGCGGATTAAGTCTTTCTGCACCGGATCCCATATGCTCGCTGCATATTCAAGGTGCGGTCGGACGAGAGCGAAATAGCACCTTTCTTTTACTTTCTCATCCGAAAATCTTCCCACAGTACGCTTGACGAATCCTAATTACTTCAGGGCTATGCCGCAAATATTCTTTATATGTGTTCCCCAAGTGAGGTTCGAGGTTATCATAACTCCCAGGTATTTCACGTCGTCTGTTGCCTTAATGTTAATTCCATCAACAAAGATACCATCCACATACCATCCACATCCATGTGTATGAGGTAGGCTCCCAGACTCAATCTTGATGCTTCCATATTATCGGTCCTTTAAAAAATCCTTCGTGAGTGATGGTTGTTCTGATTGATTGTGCTGAAGAGTGAGGGCGTGTGACACGTTACATATTGAGTTGGCCGAGAGCACGCTAGGCCCATCCAGCGCATGAAGCCGACACCGCGGTGCACCGTGGGATCATCGACGCGTGAAACGGAAGGCTAAAATTGGATCGTGTTGTCGTGATTGGCTGCCGCCTGGAGCCTCACGATCTATCGTGTTAAAATTTGAAACAAATATTATTAACCCAGTAAATTTAATCAAACGACCAGCTTCGCACTTTTCGGGGGCAGTAAATTCCTTGCCTTCCAGTTTTTGCGATCCATTTGTGGTCGAACATAAGAATACCTATAAGTTCCTTCAAAGTTATCACACAGAATATAGGAACAGGCTTGGAAATCCGTTGTAATACCGACGGATAGACAAGTCCTACTTCGGTTGGCCAATGGAGTGCGCAGTGCGGTACAATAAATCGATAGGTAGTTGACAAATCTCATAAGAAAAAACGGTTTTATTTATTAGGTGAATCCAATGTAGGTAAATCTACTTTTATTGAATCTTTGTTGGGGCGTGGGTTGATGCCATTTGCCTATTATCCAGATGTCGGTAAGTTTGCTTATCAAGGCTTGATTCCTAATTTTCATAAAGTGATTCTTTTTGAGGAATTCGATTTCAAGATTCACGTAAGTTCAATGGTAAAGCGTTTGTTGGAAGGCAAGGAATTTACTGCCCCCGTAAAGTGCGAATCTATTCGTTTGATTAAATTTAGTGGGTTAATAATCTTTGTTTCAAATTTTAACACGATAGATGATGAGGCGCTTAGGAACAGGCTACAGTTTGTATACGCGGAAGCGACGTATTTGACTCAAGAGCTTATCAGTCGTTGGAGGAAACGTGGCTCAAAGTTTGGTATTTATTTTCTTTATTTATTACCACACCACCGGAAAAAACATTTTTGGCCTTTTTCGGGTATTTAGAAACATTTTACGATTTCATGTGCACGGATATCAATGTCCTGGATAGGGGCAACATACTCAGGCGGGACTCAAGCCCATGGCTTTCTATTTTGTGGGGGTTACAGGGGTCATGAGTCATGACTTTCCCAAATTTTATCAAAAATTTAATTTTTATTAGTTTAGTAGTTTTTGTATCCTTGTATTCCCACCGAGGCCGGCAAAAATACATTTCCGAGCATCTCAGACTGCCTTTGAGTGGAAGAACATTGAAAATAGTATTTATTATTTCGTGCAATTAATTGAAATACGAAAACGTCACTTTTACGTTACTTAACAGCTTGTTTTATGCTGTCTCTTCGCTCGCTTTATAGTTGGCTTTTAAATATGTACGTCGAGCGGCGATGAATGCATAACGGTCTGTTACTTCCTAATCTTAGCAATTCTTTGCATTTGTACCCGCGAGGAATAGCATTGAAAAGTTATGAATTCGATTGGTTATTTCATCACGAATATAAATTTCTGTTAAAAGCTTGAATTGTTTCTCCGTGAAATTAGGAGCCGAGCTAAAATTTAAGCGTATGTTTTTGTCCTTGCGGCATGTTACAATAGTTGTTGGCAAAAATTATCCTACTGCTACCATTTTTGAACACAAATTTTGGCTAATTTCTCCCCTGAAGGGTAGTGTCCTTATTGAGTGCATATTGCTATGGTGGTAAATGTAAAAGTCTTTACTTATGAAGCCACGAGGGAATTTTCACGCGAATTTTCGAAATGCCTCTGGGTGAAATGAGGCGAATCATTATGACTGCGAATTCTTTTTGATTCATGGAGAACGGAAGTCTTAAAAACCCTCTTCTTTTCCCTAGGCTGGCTTTTTTCCTTCACGAAGAAGGAGAATTTATGAAGACGGTGGAGGGGGTAAGCATAGCAGTGGGGGAAAGAGGCAGAAAAATGCATTTTCCTGCATTACTCCGGAGACACTAGGATCTTGGTGAAAGCTGTCATATTTATTACGATTATTTTTCCCATTCGAGAGGGAATGAGGTGAAGCATGGAAGAATTTTTTGCTTTTGGTCCATGAGCTAATGAACCTTAATAACGTGTAGCTTCTCCGATTTTAAATGAGGAGTGATCCATCCCTTCGTGGGTCATTTTCTTTGCAAACGTCGTATTTATGCTATTAAGACATTAATTTGAAGTCATTTGCCGTACTCCTCGAGTCTTAGTGTGAAGTTTGTTTTTGAGTTGTACTGTTTTGATATATCGCTAGGAGTCTGGGCTCTACATTAGACAGTCTGAATTCAACATTTGGAATTGCACAATTTTCATAAGGCTAAAATTTATTTTCTATTTCGCCGGTCTACGGCGATTTATAAGTAATTCCTAATTGCTATGGCAGCATAAACTTCACCATCAGAGGAATCGCTTTACATTTTTCATTTCAAGCATTTTATGAGTGCTAGATACTCGTGGAAAGTGTTCGTTATGACCTTTTTTTATTAAGATCCGTCGTTTTAATTTTTAACAGCCGAAACAACGAATTTACATAATTCCTTCCCACATCATACTTCATCAGTGCCGTTGCAGTTGCACCGTTGTTCTTTGGTGGAAAGTGTTGATCAATTGTTTTTGATGAAATAGAGGCGAAAAAGGAAGAATACTCTCTGAAAGCGACTGATAGTGGGAACTTTTTCTGTCATCGACGAATGGAGACGTTATTCCTGTTGTTTTCCTGAACAAAAAGTGCATTTCATTCGTGCTGTAGCTCTGACAGTATTACTGATCGATTTCTCATTTGCATGGCAAGGGAAAACGGGTTTGGGACATTGTGATGGTCAGCAGAAGGGAAAACCTAAGTGCTCACTGAGCACTGCTCAGCTGGTGTAAGAGACATTCCATTCCAAGTGACAAAATAACACCAGCTTCGTAAAGGTATTGCATGAAGCATTAACAAGTAGTCGCAAATAATCCTAAGCTTCAATTTTCTCTGAGAGTATAATTTCTAATATAACACTTTCATCCACTCATGTCTTCATTTATATTCTTTGATTGTGATCCAACAATTTGGATTACCAACGTCCTAACACTGAAACGGAGAAGAAATGATTATAACAATATGATTTACTGAGAGTAAGATAATTTTTCCTTACTACTTCTATCTCCTTTGGCTAATATTTTCCCGAATAATTTTTAGTTAACAACTATTTCTTCCCTCGGAAGGATCAAAATTATTCCATATTATGGCGGTGATCGCTAATGCGAATTTGTCACAAACAATCTTTAACTTCAATTTTCTCGTAGAGTAGAATAGGGTAGTTTCCTTCATCAAAGAAAACGAAAGGCATTGATTGCGATTCGTTACTCACCATCAGTGTATTCATAATACACAAATTATTTGGTTTTTGAAATACCGGTTTAGACGAATGGCAAGGGTCAAATTTTATCCTCATTTGAAAAAGGCCAGATTGGCGCCCATGCGATTCCACTCCGCATGACGTCACAGGGACCTAGTTTCTACACGAGAGGATAGGAGTTATGCATCGTCTGAGGTTACCAATGCAAGCATGAGACACAGAGCTCAGGGAAACATGTCTTAATAATCACCTATTAAAACTGGCTAATGTCGGAAAGTTTTCTTCGTTTGATAAGGTATTAATAAACCTTTTTTAAGCCAAGCGCTACCGTTCAGGAAGGTACTCAGCTATCCGCTAGCATCCTGCGACGTATCAGAGCTAAGCCTCGCCTCAAGGTCACCTCACCGGGCGGGAGGGGGAACCAGAAATACGACGTACGGAGATATTTCCCGACATTCATACTTAAGCGTCTCGTTTTCGCGCGCTTGAAAATTTTCACTTTTCATTTAATCGCGAAAAATAGATGTTGTCATTTAAAAATCTAAAAGCGCGAAATACGTACTCCAGGAGTAATAATCTTTCGATTAAGGCAATAAAAAAATAATAGGAAACCACCCTATTTGTAGCATAACACCTTCATTCACTCATGTCTTCATTTATATTCTGTGATTGTAATACAACTAATAATAACTTACTATTGATAATATAAAAACTTAATATGATAATTAATATTTACCTCATCTCTGAAGACATGTGAAGTACGTACCGTCATATGAAAAACTTTTAAAAGAATTCGGTATTTTATCTATATTGGAAAATGCGTTGGTGGAGAAAAATATCTAGAAAAACTTTTTCGAGTATCGAAAAAAATGGAAGCGATCAAAATATAGATTGGATGATTTACAAAGTTGAGTGAGGGTGAACAAATTTGAGTTACCTTTGAAGCTTGAGTGCCGTGAAGGGTAGACTGTGATAGGTAGTCAATAACTCAAAACTGGTGACTCTCGAATATACCTGGCAAGGAAATAAATCTGACGGGATATTGGAAGGAGGTAGGAAAGGTATAAGTAAAAAAATAATATCGAGGGAGTGGAAACTGTTTGGTAATGATAAGAGAAAATTTTCTTGATTGAGCCGATGGGATACTGAAACATCCCGAGGGAAAAAATATATTTAAAATATTCATATCCACGTCTAATATTCACAATGTTAGAAAGTGAATATCAATGAAGGCCGTGTTAATATTTGGAACAGAGGACCATTTTCATCGAGTAAGTGATATGGATGTTGTTTGAGCTTCCCATAAAAAACGTTAGCAAACCGACATAACCATAATATCACTATTTATGTCTATTCTGTGATTTTAATCCAACAATTTGGAGTACTAACATCCCAATACTCTTACGAAGAACAAATAATTATCACAATATTGTTTACTGCGATATTGACAATTTTTCCACACTGTATCTACCTCATAAGGCTAATGATTTCCCCAAAAAATTATTAATAAACCACCATTTCATTCCACCTGAAGCTGCAATAATTGTTCCATATGAAGGTGGTGATCGCTAACGCGAATTTAATTCATATTTACGTTAGAATTTTTATTAATAATCCTTTGAAATAATTTGAATTTTCTTAAATTAAATTTGTTCAAGATAAAAAAGTAATAAATATAGGGTGTCAGGATACCCCTTGAGCTTCCCATAAAAAACGTTAGCAAATAAACAATTCCATTATATCACTATTTATGTCTATTCTGTGATTTTAATCCAACAATTTGGAGTAAAAACTCCCCAATACTTATACGGAGAATAAATAATTATCACAATATTATTTACTACAATATTGAAAATTTGCACACTTTAAACATAAAAATTATGCATCTGAAACAATTCTAAGGGAAAATCTACAAATTTGAAATACAGGAAAACCCCCGGTGCACCTGAGTCTAAAAGTTATTGTAATAGAATTATCTTAAAATAATTAATACCTTCTGCTGTAACACATAATTAAAATACTTATGTGTCACCTTATGGGAGGTGACAGCAGTAAGCATTGCATATCACTTAAGCATATTTTCATCTACCAACTTCATATGGCAAGGATCTAGCCACTCTGACACACCAGATCCCGTAAGATCACCGAAGTTAAACAATGTTGTGAATGGAAGAAGGTTAGTTAGATGGGTGACCATTAATAGCGTCGCAATGGGGATCTCGACTTCTGTCTGCTAGCGGCTAGTAGTGTAACCATAAGGTTGGCATAATGAATGTTGAAAGGTCTTGGTGCGTGGGAACCAGGCCCATGCTATCAGTCTAATATACCCCGGTGTCTAAAAACACTAAACTCACCTTTAAGGTTTGTTTGTTTGGAAAAGCCATTTTAAAATGCGCAAATTTTACAGGGCTCAATATGAAATTTATAGTCTCTGAGTAGAAGAGTAATTATTAGGATTAAAATTAACGACATTAATGTCGTCAATAAATTGGTGTATGCGGTTTTTAGGAATAAATTATTCTTGGAAAAAATTGTTTTCACCTCCAAAATACTTAATGAGTTAATAAATTATTATTGCAATAATTGGAATGAAAATAATTCCAATTAAGTGTTGCCATAGTTTTCGCTCAGTTGTAGAGAGATAGTATATTTTAAAATACGCGGAGTGTAATAGAATGGGTTTGTAACTTATTGCATTAAACTTGTTTTGTAGAGGCTACCTGGGTTCTGGGAGTATGGAATACCCCCCAGGGAGAGAGGGGCGTTCTCTTGTATAAATGTTTTGTAGAGGGTGCTACACTCTACGATAAATACACCTCAAACCTCTCTCACGTTTGGGACTTGTATCCATATATTTATATATACACTCCATTTACTTGACAAGAATACAAAAACTATTAAACTAATTAAAATATAAAAATTTGATAAAAGTTGGGGGTCGTGACCCTAGTAACCCCTGATTCTGCCCCTGGGCCCTCTCCAAAATTGATGAAAATTGCATTCAAACTTTTGAAGGCAATGTTATATCCCAAAATAATTGGTTACAATTTCTCATTCACCTTTAGTATTCAGCGCGTATCTCTGCATCACAATGTTTTTCGATCGCAAAATATGGGGTTGGAAAATTGGAGTCTTCAACTTCTATCCTCGAAGTACGCACATAGTTAATTGAATTTCCTTTATTATGCGTAGCCTAAATTTTTTTAATTAGCATTTAAGGATGCCATCAATGAAAACTTAATCATTTTGCTTATGTACACATCTAACTAACTACATGCTCGCAATTCCCTTCAAGCAACCTCTTTTTTATCTTGAAAAGCTTTTAACCAACACAGATACATATACATGAGTGGCCCGGGTTAGTCCTTCCCATGTGTACATCTTCATTCCGTAACAAGCGTAATGAGATCCAGAGGTACATGCATCCTGTAGCTAAGAACTAGCAATATAACAACACATAAATGTTAACGAGTTAAAAAAAAACTTTTATAAAATTTGGGGGGGGGAGGCTCATGACCTCTGTGAACCCCCATCCCCCTAAATTCACCAGTGCTTCAAGTATTTCTTTTGAATCACATGAAGGAAACGGGTCCTCGTTAAGGACGCATTGCTCACTCCCGATCACTATTTTGTCGTGACATATTTCTTGTTTAAAACCTACTTTTTTGTATAATTGTATAGAAATGGTCTGGTTACGAAATTACGCTCAAGTCAAGATTTTCCTGTATTTCAAATTTATAGATTTCCCCTTAGAATTGTTTCAGATGTATAATTTTTGTGTTTTAAATGCTGGAAATGTTGAAAATTTCGATTTTGTACGATATCCCTCATAATTAAGCTAGAAATGTCTCTACGTAATATCTCTCATAGACCATTATCGTGAAATTGGAAATTTAATCCATACTAAGAAAAACAATCTGAAAAAAAAATCACAAACAGTTTGGTTCGAAACTCGAAGACTCATGGGTCCATCTCGATATCTTCGACGTTTGACTGTTAAACCTCGATTTTAATTGAAATCGTTTTTTCCATTACCACACAGAAAATACTTCCTCATTCCCCGAATCTGTCCCTCTTGAGCCTCCGTCTTACCCCCCTCAAAAATTCTCTCCCTTCGGCGGCACCCCTACCATCCCCGACGAGGGTACAGCAGCACAGCACCGAGTCGCGGCGTCGGCAGCGGACCGTTGTGTAGAGTTATACCCCTCGCGACTGCCCTCTTCGCCCAGGGCATGCGCGCCGAGGCCCACTCGGGGTGGTCTCGTACCCTTTCCGCTTCGGGGTGGGGGGACCACCCTCCCCTCAATTCCCCCCCCCTCCTCTCGTAAGGGTCGCGTGGGTCATGATCCTCGTGCTCTTTCCATCCAGAACCACGCATGAACACGCTCGTGTCTCGTCGTAGCGGGTGGGGCGGCCGCGTGTAGCGTAGTGAGAGGGAGAGAAAATCGCGTTTCGGGGGGTGTTTTTGTGAAGAGTCGTTCGTCTACCGCACAAGCGTGCGGAACTGTTGTCGGTGTTTCCCTTGCGGTTCCCGCCTTCATATCTTCGTCGTCTTCGCTCGCCTCCCTCCCTCCACGGACGGCGTTCCACCGAGAGAGACACCGCGGAATTCCTCAGGTACCTACCAATACCTACACTCGGCACTTTTCCGTCATTTTCATTCACACCCTTGAGTTGGCGCGTCCCTCTTTCTTGACCGTATTCAAATGAATACCAGTAATTTTCCACGTTTGTTAAATTTAGATTAATTAATACATTTAAAATTTAATTGTTTCAGAAATTACTTAATTAATTTTAAATTTTTAGAGGGATCGGGTTGGTGTGGTGGCTGGAGTGTTGCCTTCCCATCCGGTGGGCTCGGGTTAAAATCCCGGCGGTGGCATAGAATATTCAGAGACTGCCTGATCCCTGCTTAAATGTTGTGTGGAGGGCATTTCAAGCACAACACTCTGTCCGTCGGATGGGACGTTAAGCCGTGGTCCCCTTGGCGCCTTTTGTTAAGAGTATGCTAATGCCGACGCCGGGTTTCTCTCTAACCTTCCTTCCATACCCTTTCCTCGTGGCGCAAATGACCTCAGCTCTCGGTTGCCTCCTACAAATACCATGCCATTAAAATTTATTTCGTTGCAATGTTACTATTTCAATGTTACAACATCATTTTCTTAGTGACATGGAAACCTAGGTCGTAATAACAATCAGAAAAATTTATTACGACCTAGGTTTCAATGTTACTACGTCATCTTCCTAAAATTAACATTTAAAAATTTGTCTCAGGATAGAAATTTTACACCTGAGAGGAAATAATGATGTTAGATTTTCAAATTTGACGCAGAGGAAAAGTTTTGTGTGTGAAAAATGTTGATAAGGGTATAATTTGTATACCCTTAAAATGTCAGCACGATGTCGTTGTAACATTGAAACCTAGGTAAAACATTTTGTAATCGTGATAAATTGCAAGTATTTGACACGCTTGAATCTTCGGATTTTACTCTTCTCGAACGGTTCAATTTTGTCTCGTAAAAGTTATTGGAAAGTTCTCCAAAAATGCATCGCAATTTCACTTCATGCTAAGATTCAATACGTACATAAAGTGATATCTGAAAATAATACAAATATTTTTGGAACCAGTCATGATGTGAAATCAAAGTATTTGTGGAAATTTTGAGTGCCTTTTAATTTGTTAGTTAACCATAATTATTTTACTACTTACAATTACATTAATTATTGTAACGTTAGCCATTACCATAATTATTTGTTATAAATCAATTGCATATTGAGCTAACACAATTCGCTTGATTTATTTTGTGTTTCTTTGACATATTGCTTATTTAAAACTGAATACATTTTCTTGAAATAGCCTGGATGTGTGCTGTGGATCAACTTAAACGATTAACTTTTATCTCAGGATAAAAATTTTACATCTGAGAGATAAAAATGATGTGAAATTTTCGAATTTGACGCAAAAGAGGAGCTATGTGTGTGAAAAATGCTGAAAAGGGTATACTTTTATACCCTTCAAATAATAAAGAATTGTTAAGTTTTCAACAAGTAGTACTCACGAAAAAAACCGGTTGAGCGTGGAATATGCGCCCTGTTGATTTCCCCGCCGTTGTTTCGCTTTTTCTCTTAGTTGTGCTCTTGTCGCCTACTTATCGACTCTGCTTTCTCACTACTGCTTTTGCTGCTTAATTTCCAAAATCGCATTGTTACAAAGCAATGATTTTCTAGACCAGAGTTATCATCTTAACTTTATGGGTTCAAAGAAATTGGTATGGCGTAGCTCTCCATTGAACTCTCCAATTGGATAAACTCTTCATATTTGCCTACTTTTTTTCTCTTTACCTATCTTTTCTCTTCATTGTCTATTAATCGTATTCTTAGTTATAAGAGCTTTTCTTCGTAAATTTTTTACGATTAGGTAATGATGTGAAGTTGTGAACTGCTGGTTTCTTCATGATTTTTTTCTAATTATTTTGTGAAGTATGGAGTATATTTCAAATTTCATTATGTTAGTTAATGAGATACTTGGTAGAGCCGTTTCTAGCTCATATATGAGGGATAGCATAGCAGTTGCAGTAAAATTAACTCTTGCTTCACATTCCTTGTTCGTTAGTGAGAAGGAAGTTCTATTGTAAGGTATGGTTTCCGACTTTTCATCTTTTGGTGGACGTCGTCATCATTGTTCAACAATGCAGTAGTATTCCTCGCGACTTTCCTATCAGCTAATCTTTACCGGGCCGCTAATTAATTTTTTTTCCGTTTTCATCAATTGTTATCCTTGTCACTTGTTCAGGTATTTTTTTTAATAGTTCTTCCTTTTCTCTTATCCTTGATGATTGTATTCATCAAACAATTATTTAGGGAATGATTGAAATAAAACATATTCTAAATTTTAAACTGTTAGCACATTATAAAGAGAAGTGTTGTTGCTGTCACAGGTATCCGATAACTTTTCCATTGCATGAAAATCAGCTTCAAAATGCAACTTATCCTCGTCCTCTACACAGCGTAGGTCTTCATTAAAAGATACAGAAGTGAAAAGACACTTTTCGGACTTCGAAAAAATATTGAACTTCATTCGTAAGAGAACATCATTCCCCCTATTTTTTTTTTTTTTTTATATTCCCGATGAGGGAAAATTCTAACAAAAGTAGTTAGTGTAATTATTTTTTATTTTTTGAGGTTAGTAAATAAGAGAATAAATTACATATTTCACATGGTTTGCCTGTAATTAATGTACCATGAAAATTTCAAGTTTTGAACGTTTTCAAACGAGTAATCTGTCTCGAAAAATGGCTAATTACGACCGGTTGGGAGGAGGTTCTGAGTTTAGTCAAGTTAGAATGTGGTGATTGCTTAGAAATAAAGTATTAATTTCACATTGATATCAGGAATAATAAGTCCTGTTTTCAGTGAAGATTTCCGTCGCAACCTTTTATGGTTACTTAGTGATTGTCATGATAAAAGTTCTTGATTTCACATAGCTGATTCACCACTAGTTCATGGCTGAATAAGCCGTGCCTTTTTGGTAATGATTTCCGGCTTAATATTATGGGCTATTGTAGTCAATGAACGGAAAATTCTGAATATCACGTCGATAACTTTTAATGAAGACCTAAGTTTTGCTGACGACGAGGATAGGTCTTTATTCAAGCTTATTCTCGTGGAATGGAAAAATTATCATGAGGAAATCGTCTCATGAAAGATATAATGTGAGTTATTCAAACAATTATAGAGTAATAACTACATGGCTGCAATGTGAATACTTCGATTTCGACGCAATTTAATCTTTCAGGCTTCATTTATCAAGTTTTTCATTTCCATCACTGCATCATCTCCAGCATCTTTCTCTGAGTTTTAAAACAAATCATCTAATGGTGATAAAAGTGAACTGAATTTTCCCTCAAAAATTGTATCATCATTGTGTCCATTCAAGAAGTTTTCTATGGCATATGAAACCATAATTTATTGTTTGGAATGCTGTTATTTTATTTTACTTTACGTACTGTGTATGCGAAATTTCCAACGAGCATGCCTGAAGTGATATCCAGTTTCCATTCGTCATTTCGGACACCGACAATTGTTAGAGCGATAAATCATTTTTGGGTATGAGTGATTAAAAAAAAATCGGCAGTAATAAATCAGAGACGATAAGTTCAATGCTGTACACATCCTTATTTTATATTTCTTTTTCTCTGAAGTTAATCGTTTTAGCGATATTTCGGTCGCGTTAGATTTCAAAAGATAATTTAATATCTATTATATAATGTAGCCATAATATTTGTTCTATCATTTAAAAATTGCGAGCAATTTTTTCATGTGTAAAATTTGACTCTTCATACAGGGTGGGGCAGAATGGACTCCCTGATTTGACGGGTGAATTGTGAAAAAACTAACAAAGATAATTTTAAAACGTTTATATTTCCCAAAATTACATTCAATGCCATTTTATTTTTACTTGAATTTGAAAATTTGTTCATCCAGGTGACGACCTTGGCGAGCGATGCACATATTGAGTCGTTCAAAAAAGTTTTCGAAAACTCTTCTCAGCATATCTTCTGATATTCCAATGATGACATCTGTAATTGCCTCCTTAAGAGCTTCCAAGGTCCTTGGTCGAACTTTGTAAACCTCAGCTTTGAGATATCCCCAAAGAAAAAATCGCATGGACTCAAATCCGGGGAGCGAGGGGGCCACGGAACCTCGCCTCGTAATGAGATCAGGCGGCCGGGAAACTGTCTTTGCAGGACTTGGCGTGAACGAAGGGCGGTATGAGCCGTGGCACTGTCCTGTTGAAACCAAAAGGCTTATGTGTCATATTGCTGACCATACTCTTCCATTTTAGGTTGAAAAAAGTTCTCCAGCATTTCACAATAACGCTCAGAGATAACAGTAACAGTTAAACCTCGAGATTCAAAAAAGTGAGGCCCAATAATGCCTATGGAGGACACGGCGCACCAAACTGTCACTTTGGGGCTATGAAGAGGTCTTTGATGAAGTTCATGAGGATTTTCAGTTCAGAAAATTTTGCTTATTAACTGTGGCGGAGAGGTGAAAATGCGCTTCATCGCAAGACCACAGAATAGCGTCGGGTTGCACAGAGGTTAAAATTGCATTGCAAGCATCCGTACGTTTCAGTCTTGTGGACTCAATTCTTGAACGACCATCATCTTGTAGGGGTGTAAGTGAAGGTCAGTGTCTAAAATTCGCCTAACTGTTCTGGACGATATTCCAAGGGCACCAGCATGTTTCCGCGCAGAGCGCGATGGGTACTGCTCAATGGACGCTCTCACTGCCACGATGTTTTCAGGTGTCCTAACACTTTTAGGTCGCCCTGCTGGTTTTCTAGGAAGTGCAGATCCTGTCGCCCGCACACGAGTGATCCATTTCCTAATGGTTTTTGCATCAGGAACCTTGTTATGACGAGGCAAACCAAACTGCCTACGAAAAGCCCTCTGCGTCGCCAATACACCATTATTGTTTATAAAGAAAGTTTCTATGACAAAGCCTTAATGCTCACCAGACCACTTCATGGCGATTACTAAAAAATGGCATCGCTTCCCCCACCAAACGGCACTACTCCAACCCCGCTAACACACCTGCGCACTCTACAGTGATTGTCTGAAACTAGGGAGTCCATTCTGCCCCACCCTGTATTTACTTTTTATATCTCGTCATGCTGTACGAAATATCTCAACGTTTTCTACCGCTAGCCATATGACGGTATAAATAGCATTCGGCCCTCCATTGGCCTTTTTTGCAATTTACGTCATTCTGGCTCTGTTCAAGTTATTTTATGTTGATATTCGGATTATTGGGTACCGCAGTGGGACTAAGAACTCTCTGTTTATTATTTTTTCGCCTTTTTCCCAAGAACTTGTATTTTACTCCAACTCGTGGCATTCAGGTTTTAATACAGGGTGTTTCAGGAGGAATCTGCAATACTTCGGACTAGTGGTAGGGGGGACAGTTTCCAGCATATATTGTCCATAAACTTGGGAGTCGCAACTATTTAGTTACTGAGCAATGGCAACGCAAACTTTTTTTTGGATGCACTTTGCTGTTACCATGTAAACGGTTTATCTTGGGTGTCCAGACTTTTCCAGCCGGACATTTTCTTTTATACTCATTTTATATGAACATTAAATAATTAAGGTTGGACGAAAACGTGCGATTTTAACTATCAGAACAGTGGCGGCTCGTGCTATAGGTTCACTGGTTCAGTGAACCCCCAAAATAAATTGCTGCTTTGACATTTACCTAAACGGAAACGGAATTGTAAGATTTATCTTGGAAATTTCATTAAATACGTTTCAAAATTTTTGAAAGAGGGCTGAAGTTACCGCGCGTGAGCTCTACTGCTGTGCTCAGCTGTGCTGAGTTCAGTAGGAAGAATGAACCTCCTGACTTAGGCGCGGGGTTGGCGGAGGGAGGGGGGCTTGCGGCGGAATAACATGGTCTCGGAGCTGCAAAGACAGTGCAGCGACAACCGACTTCTCCCGAGAGTAACCGAACGTGTCCGAACGGTTCACGAGTCTGCCAATCCCGTAAACTGCACAACAAGAGGTTTGTCATGTCCGCCGCTAGAGTTGTTTTCGCTCCGCGCGCATTAAAATCAGCTTCAAAAATCGCCACTCGAGGCGCTGACATGCAACGGTATTCAGGGTCCTCTGAATGGCTGTTCTCGACGCTACTCTTTCTCTATATTACTCTTCGTCAGAGTCCTCTATATTGGATTCTCAGCACCACTCCCTCACTTCATAAATAGAGGACTCTGGATACCGTTGCTCGTTAGCGTCGCAAGTGGCGATATTTGAAGCTGATTTTAATGCGCGCGGATAAGTGTGCACAGCGCTGTCAACAGCTGGCGCACGATATCGCTGCAACTCATTTGTTTACTACAATTTTTAAGTTACGTCTCTGTCAGTCAGTATTGGTCAGTATCACGAATAGTGTTTCACCGTACTGAATGTGTCATCGTGGATTGTAAATTATTTCAGTTGATTGTGAGCGACTGTATAGTGTGGGCTTAGTGCTTCGAAACGTGTCAAGGATGAACAGTGTTGCATCATTACTTAGTAGTAACTTTTGTGCCCTAACTCTTGAACAAAAATGTGCAATCAAAGCACTAGGCAGACCGACGCCGCCTTTGGACATTCGTCTACAGCAAAGTTCTCGAGGCAAAAACTACACTCGTATATTCAAGTCACATCTGTATGATAGAAATTCGTGGATTTGTGGATGTGAAGTAACCAATAGATTCTTTTGCTTCCCGTGTCTTCTATTTTATAAAGGAAAGGACACAACATGGACAACTACTGGAGTTTCAGACTTGAGTCATCTTACCCAGAAAATAAAAAAACATGAAACATCTTTGTATCATAAGAATGCCTGCTTGGATTTATCCATCTTAGGTCGTACTGAAATAAGGCAACAACTCAGTGAAGCTTTTAGGCTTAATGTTGAGAAAAATAACGACCAAGTCAGGAAAAATCGGTATGTCCTTTCAAAAATAATTGATTGTATTCGGTTTTGTGGAGAGTTTGAACTAGCTTTGCGTGGACATAATGAAAGAGATGACTCCAATAACCCCGGTATTTTCAAAGGATTAGTGAATTTCTCAGCTACATTAGATACTATTTTGAAATCACACCTGGAAGTTGCCACTGTTTTTAAAGGTACGTCCAAGGAAATTCAAAATGACCTGTTAGATTGTATGCTGCACGTCTGCAAACTACATATTCTTGAAGAAATTCGCTCAGCAGATTTTGTGTCTGTGATTGCTGATGAAACTACAGATGTGTCTGCTAAAGCTCAGATGGTTGTAGTGTTTCGCTCTGTTCTCAAAAGTGGGTTGCCTATCGAGAGATTTTGGACATTTCTAAACCCTAAACATCATGATGCTGAAACATTATTCGCCTGCATAAAACGTGTTCTTGTGGAAGTGCTAGGAGAGGCCAAAAACAAACTTATCTCACAAAGCTATGATGGTACAAATGTAATGAGTGGCCAATTCAATGGTGTTCAGACACGTGTCAAGGCGGAGTATCCAAATGCACACTTTGTACATTGCTACGCGCACCAGCTCAACTTGGTCATGGTTCAAGCAACAAGTCAAAACAAAGAAGTGAGGGTATTTTTTGCAAATCTTCAAGAGGTGTGTACCTTTTTTAGCCAGTCCTCACAGAGAGCTGACATTTTGGATGAAATAGTTGGAAAACGACTTCCTTCTGGCTCTTCAACAAGATGGAACTACAATTCAAGATCCGTATTAGTAGTTCACCAAAATATTCAAGAATTAATAGAATGCTTTGAAAAAATTGAAGAAACAAGCAAAATGACTTCTACTTTGAATAAAGCTCAAGGACTTAAACTGAAACTGCAGCAACCAGAGTTTAAATACTGGCTCGAATTCTTTTCAAAGGTTATGCCTCATGTAGATATTTTGTATAGCTCACTGCAAAAGAAAAATATAAACCCTGTTTGGGCAAAGGAAGCAATTTCCTCTTTCAAAAGAGAAATACAGAAAGTAAGGGAGAGTGTGGAAAGCCTGGCCACAGCAGATGAATCAGCAGAGCCTAGACCAAAGAGAAATAAGGTGGAAAACTGGCAAACATTGCGAAATGCAGCTGCCAAGGAAGTTTGTGACGCTATAGCAGCAGAGGCAGAACGCAGATTCGAATTCACTGGTCATCTAGTTGCAGCAAACTTGTTTGACAACGAAAATATGTCCGGCTATAGAAAAAGGTTTCCTGATGATATCCTAAACACGACAATAGAATCATTTGGTTTTCTTGACAAAAATAAACTAAGATGCGAGCTTCAGCTTATTTACAGCAGAGAAGATTTTAAAGAAGTTAAGAAGGCCACTCATTTGTTGTCATTCCTTCTTGAAAACAATTTAGAACAATGTTTCAGTGAAACGGTGAAACTGCTAAAAGCACTGATCACAATACCAATGACAACGGCAGAAGCAGAACGTTGTTTTTCATGTCTGAAAAGAATTAAAACCTTCCTCAGAAGCACAATGGACGAAGACCGGCTTACAGCACTTACCATGATGTCAATTGAAAAAGAGATGGCCCGCAATATAGTGGACTTTAATGAGAAGGTGATTGACCATTTTGCCGCAAAAAAGGAGAGAAGAATGGACTTCATGTTTAAACATACAACAACTGCAGGAGTCGCTTAAAGGTTCTTATTAAAATTAGTGTGGTTTAAGTCTCATTTTAACAATGAATGTAACTTAACTGTGTAGAATATCTGTAGCTGTACGATTTTATTAGTTAAAATATACAATTGTAAAAAAATTGCCAAAGTATTAATTGCAACTTGATATTCTGATAACAGCAAGAATCTCAACTCTCGGCTCAGCTTTCGAGAGTGAGGATGGGAAAGTGTCATTTTGAGAATCGGTTCGAGTTTAAAAAATATCAAATTTCATGCAACTTCTTTATTTCATGATGTCCCTGCGAGGAAAAATCTGGGGGGGGGGGGGGGGTGACGCCATTGAGCCTGCCTCATATAGCTATTTGTGAATTTGCAATTGCCTAAATCGTGTGTACATCAAATTAAATATGCTGGGGTTCTATTACCATTAAAAACTAAGCATAAAATATTTCAATATGCAAGCATTTGTAGGATGCTAGTGAATTCACAAAAACTTAAATAAAATAATATCATTCTTATTTTTCCTTTTCCATGGTACAACTTTTATAAAACGATAATCCATAGTAAACTAAATTAATTGCATAAAAATGTAATTGTAGATACTTATTTTCAAATAACTAAATATTTTTCAAAGCAACCAAATTGGGATCAAAATAGTTTTAAAATAGTTTTTTAAGCTCTACAAATATAAAATTTTCCTGGGATTCTCCCTCTATGGCTGGAAGGTAGACTACCCGCACCTCCCGGTTGAACCCCCGAAATAAAAGTTCACCAGCCGCCACTGTATCAGAAGCAATCAATCTTAGAATGGGTGAGATGGCGGAATTTAATCGCGTATTATTGATACTCGCTCAAAGCTCTCGTTTAATTAAGCTTAAAGATTGAATTATGTGAACGTACAAGATTTTGTTTGGTGGCATAACTTTCATACGAACTGGTTCATACGTGTATAACAGAGCTTATTGCCAAATAATCCGTTTGTCGATGTTGTACTCTTTGCACAATCATGTTTTAAAATGTCTATCCATCTATTGACAAGCTACGAAGATTCTTACATTTTTCTCTCGACTATTGTATTTTAAAATAATCTTTGTTGAGTTGTAAGGGTTTGATTAACATATTCTTCATTGTATTCGGTGCGTACCTTTCTTTATTCTCTCAAATGGTAAAATGATTTGTTTTTTCTTTTGCACCTATGTTTATCTATTTTCTTATTTTATTTATAGGTTCTGTTGAGCAGTTGGCCCCGTATCCTCTTGTCTTCAAGTCCTTCCGTCGCCATGGTGACGAGTCGTGAGTGGCCCTCAGGTAAGACACGAGAAGAAGGCTCGAACTTCATTTCTCTTCCTCTTTCACTCGTCCATGCCTATTTAAGGAAATAGGTATGTTGATAATGCGCCATTGAAGGCAAATAGTTTTCGCACGTGTAATTTAAAATAATTTTTCCCATAGTTGATGGCATCGCTCGAGGTTAAAACGTTATGACAATATTTCCATGAGAATCTGAATAGAATTACGGATTCTCAAACGCATTTCCGAGAAAATAAAGCTCAAAAAGGCATTTTTTGAGTAAGAAAGTCGATGAAGTATTCTTAGAAGAGTATATTTTGAAATTTTTATGAAATTAATACACACTTCGATTTACGCACTTTCCTACTTTAAGCATTTTGCCTACTTCACTGCACAACCTTATGTGATATCTCTACGTGGCGTTTAATATCGACGAAAAAATATTAATTCAGTTTTACTGTTAGTTCTTGTTTTTGCGAAATCAATCTGCGGTCAGGGTTAGTGCGCATCTTGAAAGTCAGGGAAAATCGGGGAAAATGAAAAGTTTATCGGGTTGTCAAAAGAAAACTTCGGGATTGCTGTATTGTTTATTCCTGGTTTTACTTCTGATGTGTCCACCGTACCGGCTCTTAAAAACGACAGGGATTTGGTTTAGAACCGACTATTTAATATCTCTCTTTTCTGGTCTTGCGAATATGTATCTGTATTTGCAAATTCAAGATTTGTATCTTTACTTTATAACAGAACGAGGAAGAATACAATGATGACTCAGCGATTCACTCTCTTTACTTTACGGAGAAAGTAAAAACGCCAGTTATTTAAAACTAATTGTAAGACTGGGTTGGAATAATAATCCGCATCATTGATCAAATGCTGGAGCTGAGCACAATTTTATTAGACACGAATCAATGTGTTGGGTAAAATTTTATTAAGAACCGTTAATGTTGATTGAAAACCTTTTATCATCTAGTTTGGTGGCCTTGCCCTGGTATCCTCAATGGTCATGGATTAATTACGGTCGTACCGAAGTAAAAACATTATCGAATCTGATTTTCGTTCATCTTTTGGGCCTAATAACTATACGGGGAAATGTAGTTGGTAAAGATTTACAAATGATAAATGCGCATACAATGATAAATACAAATGATGACTTGAAAATATCATATTGGTTTATTTTGGTGTGAATGATTCCATTGTTGTTAATTTATTCATGTAGAAATTTGTTCTTGGTATCAATTAGTTGGTAACCTAGAATACGGTCTTTGAATTCATTATCCCAACATTTCTATTTTAGCGCACCTTTCAAAGTACCTTTGTTATCATTTGTCTTCATTTCGGTCTTTAAGTGCTTGTATGCTTTGTCTTTCTTTCATTTTGGTCCGAAAATATCAACGTTTTTTTCTTGGCTCCGCTGGGTCTTCCAAAATTCTATATTGCATTTTTTGATTTCTTATTGGTTTAGCTATCCTCTTTACGTCCATCGTGCCTTGGGCATCTCCTTGTATCAGTCCCCATGCCCCAGTTACTGCCGAGTCATCCACTTCAATTGCATTCTTAGAATATTTTTCGAATTTTCTTCATTTTGTCTCTTATACCACCCTAGAAGTCACTACTTCCGGCTTTCTCTGTTGTGAGATTGCCTACTGCGTCATGCTATTTATACCAAAATGAATATATTTTTTTGTTATATCGCGCAATTATTTGTCGTAATTTTTATTTTTACAGCTTCATTTTTGTTTGTTTTTTAATTATATTTTCCGTTTCTAATGCGTGTAATTGTATTATGCTTAGTGTACCGAAGAAAAAAATTATAATTTTAGTAGATTTGTAATTTAGAATTAATTTTTAAAAGTATCTTTTGTGATACACGCATGCTAGGACAATGGGAATGGGGACTGCATTACTATTTCTATTTTGCAGCAAAAATAAATAACTTTATGAAATTCGTTTCTCGTAGGAACCATTTTATTCAGTCTCCAAGATCAAATATATTTGAAAACCATTAGATGAGCTGAATCACAGGTTCAAATACCGATGATTGTAGTATGTACCATCAGTGGCGGATCCAGGATAGGGGCGAGGTGGGAGCTAACATAAGTGCGGGTTAAGATTCCAGCAGTAGTGGGGGTCGGAAAAAAAAATCATCATTCTATCTAGTGTAAATTAGATACCAAAGGGTAGCTCCCTTAGCCCCCCACCATAGATCCGCCACTGTGTACCTCCCTATGATTCAAATACCGATGTGCAAAGAAAATTATAGTTGTCCAATCGGGCTCTCGATTAGGTGATTGATGTGTTGGCGATTGTGTTTTCATTGTTTGGAAGTTTTGTTTGGTGATTAAAATAGTGTATTTTTCTTACTTTCTTATCACATCACGTCCTATTTGGACTATTTCCATATTTTTAAAGTTAAAAAAAAACACCTAAAGGGTACGAGTTATAAACCCTGTTTTTAGCTACTTGAAACAAAAATGTAGGCGTATAAAAACTAACCCAAGTTCCACATCAGTATTTCTTTTACGATTCTTCTTTTACGCTAGGCGATTGGAGTTTCATTGGGAAGCAGGTCTCCTCCTTTAGGCTACCTCTGATTGAGTTCCTCTTGCATATTTAGTTACTAGCTCGCTCTTTCTCGCTCGCTCGCGCAATCTTTTCCTTCACATCTTACTATTTATTCTATTTGAAGAAATGTGAGATACGGATAAAATGTTGAATTAGCTCTATTCCATTTAATCTGATAATTTCAAGATGAAAAAGTGAGTTTTAAATTGAGTGGTGCAATACCAAACAAAAGGCACAATGCGACCGGTAGAGAGGTAGTGATGCATCCTTTGAACCCTCACTCACGGTGACTCCACCCAAAGATTGCTTCTTAAAGGCCGAAAAACACGGGCCACGGAATTGCGCAGGTTAGGGCTGCATTAATTTCGAAAATGACGTGGAATTGCGCGAATGCATGAAAGAAATTAGAACAGGGGCTATTTTGCCGTCTCGCATCCACGCATTCTCTCATGTGTTCTAGCTATTCACCGCTTTACACGACGCAATTTTGATTGCGCCTTCGCACGTACATCAGATTGCGCAATTCCGTGTATCGTGTTAAACGGCCTTAACACACGGCAGAGAGTATTGCTGGGCGATCCCAGGCGTCTTTGACCGTTTTCATCTGTAGGATTCTCTCATAGTGATTCTTCGCCCGCATCTTTTAGAAGAAAATCGGTGCATTTCGCTTCTTTTCTTTTGACTCACGACCGTTTCTTCATATTGACTGCTCTTCTGGGGAAGTCTCTTGCGTAAGGAGCCTCACGTGAATCCGTCTCGGCTGTCATTTCGGGTGAGCAAGTTCAAAACCCATCCTTGTCCAAATTGGGATATGGCGGAGCAATCAGGCTGAAACGTTTGACAACAGGACTCCCTGCGAAGTCTGCTAGAGCTCTCTGTTACGTCCACGGCGATTGGTCAATTTTTTAAAGGGAGCATTTCATTCTGTTCAGTTCACTACCTGTCCTGGCTTTTCGTAAGTAACAATATATCTCTCCGAGAAAGTTGGTTACTATTTTTCGCTTTTGAAGTTCATGTATTTAGTTTTGGTCAAGTGTCATTTTCTTGAGTGCGTTACTTTCTAGTTTCTACTACTCTAGTCCTAGACTTCAGGATTAGTATAGGGAACCAATCACTATTTAGATTGCTCGTATTTTGTTATTTTTCGTTATTTATTTCTTGTTTGGAAGCTTTTATGTCTTGTGATTTTCAGGGTATGTTGAATATACCCATTTTCATCATCAACCACTATCTCAAATGTAGTAAGATTACAGCTGAGAATACATTGAAATATAATTTTCAAAATTGAGGCACAGGAAAATATTGATAAGGGCCTTTTTTTATTTTTTTTTAAATTCCCGTGAGTCCGAAATAGTTATAACTGAGCCAGTAGGAAGTGTAATCACCAATGATGGTTGTGTCGAAGACGTACCATTACGAAAACTTTGAGCCAAGCACTCCGGTTGGCTGCCCTGGACAACTCATGTTTTCGTAACTCCTGCGAGTTTGCCCTGTTGCCAGATGCCCTGGACAACTCATGTTTTCGAATGCTTTGCCTGCCGTAGATCGCTTGAGTTAGATACGAACTGCAAGACCTTTTCGAAACATTAGTGTATCAAATTGGAAAAGTGCCGTGTGAGGGAAGTTTGATTGTGTGAACTTACAATCATAGCACATCCGTAGTTAGTATAAAAATGGTGGGTTTTCGACCTAAGTATCATTAACTAATTTTGGTTCCTACTAGCATCAGCCATCTAGGGTTAAAATTTCGCGACAAAATTTTTCTACACCTTGTATAGTGCGAAAAAAGGCATTAAGTCGACTAAAATATCTTCCCAGCAAATCATCCTACAAACCGTGGATTATAATGTAATAGCAGACTACGGAATGTTTATCAACGCTATCAGGATCACTTTGGTTTATTTAGTCAATTATTAAACGGCAAAATGGTTTGGAAGGACAAGAGTTTCCATCTCTGTCGTGTCGTCAATGACATGAACGAGTAAAGCTGTATGCGTTGAGACTGCTGTCGGAAATGTTGGCTAAAATATCTACTGCCTCTCGTCTTCCTCTCTCCCCTGTCACGTGGTCATGATCCAGGCTTTTAGAAACGTTCAAACGACGAGTGGCGGACATTAGTACGTAGTCGTGTGGAGTGGGGTGAGGCTCTCTGAGCAGGCTCCACATTGATCCCTGCGGCTCCCGACACTTTCAAAAAGTGATGGGACGGGTCATCAATATCGGGTAATGGGATCATTTCCGGGTGACTTGGGCGCTCATTGTCTTCATTTTTTTTTTCAAATTCACGCTTTCGGTAAACACAAGGGGATTAGTCCATGTGCGTGCGAATGGGGGTTTTGACTGTGGAGTACTTGATGCATCTATAGTGCTCTGTCATTCTCTTTGGCCTCTCGCCATCAGTCCTTTACTCTTCAATTATGTTCCTTTCCCCTTTTTGCGGTTTAGTTGAGAAACCCTAGCAATATTCTTGATCGCTGGAATTATGTTACTTTGAATTTTATAACTTAGTGGGTGAGGATTTTTGTTAAATTTGTAAAATAATATTTGTCAATTTTGTTAACTTCGTTAAACAATATGTCAAAATAAGATTTGCCAAATATTATTTTGATGATGTAATTAGTTAAGCATATATAATCATAATGCAATAATGGTGCAATGAAATGGTATTGGCCTTTACCTCTGTCAAGGATTTCTTTTAAATGTTATTCCTCTGTCATCTATGCTTGTAAAACGACGGCCCTTTAAGGTTCGCTTAATTTTTGTAAAGAGGAATAAATCTCACGAGCCATATTTGGCGAATATGGAAGCTGGGCTATCGTTAAAGTATTGTTTTTTTGCCTAAATTTCGCCAACAAGCAATGAAGTATGAGCCGAAATTCTGCGAGCTCGTAAAAACACGTCTAACCTTAGCGCCTTTTATAAACAATGTATACAATCATTACTGCTGAAAATTTTATCATAATTCTGGGGCGTGTATACCAAAATAATTAACAAACGTTGAAAATTGGACTCTCCAAAGTTGGAAGAAATTTAAAAAGTAATTCCCCGTTATTTTATAAACTTACCTCGTAAGTGTGGCAAACATTCGCGGGAATATTTTTTTGGCGTTGGTAAGTTTTTGCTGTTAATGTATATTTTTTCTTTGGAAACTCACTCTAAATATTCATTTTTATATAGCGTGTCCCTTCATACTGTATAGGGATATATTTTCTGTTGAGTACTTGAAAAATATGCAATTGTGTTAAGGAAGGCATGGAGTAAAGTTTTGTAATATCAAGTACTCCTAAAAGATTTAGTGTGAGAGCTAAGATCCGTCGTTTTGGTGCCAGTGCTTGTTTGTAAATTGTGTCGACCTAATATATTCAACCAGTCATACAAAATGGAGTGAATAGAAATGAGAGTGATCTACAACGGGACACGTACGCGCCGGAGGCAGTCGTTATGTTTATCAATATTCCACGTAAATATCTTCATTGTCATGTGTGCACTAGTAGAAACAAAAGGGGATATTTTCGCAGATCTCGTAGTGGGACATATATTCCTACCATTTTCCAACTGCTATCTTTATGCAGTCATGGTGGTATTATATTAAGCATTCTTCAGAGTGCACGGAAATTCATCGTAACTCAAGACCTTGCATATTTTTGCTGAAATATTTGGTGCAGAATAACCGGCGGCGCCATCTGTGAAGCTGAGTAGCAGCTGTGGAGCTATTTCTTTTATTGCGAAAATACTTCCGAGGGAATTTAAGAGGGAACACATTCCAAAAATAGGGCTGGTCATTCGTAAATTAGCCCTCTGAGAGATATCAACTTAGAATGTTGATTTTAACATGTTGTTCAACGAATTTTGTGTGATATTATTGTTTGGATTCCGTATCACTTTGATGGGTTGAGTTTCTATGCAATAGATGTGTGTGCCATCAGGTCTATCATTATATTTGCGATTAATTTTATAGTCGTGGAATGTTTTTTCGACTTCATCTGGTGTGTAAAACTTATTAATTCTGAAGGGGATACACATTTTCCGCCTGTTGTTCGATGTTCCGCATGTTTTTCGATGTTTACTTGTTAAAACTTAACCTATCAACGTGAACGTAGCGTTGGTCCGTGCCAAAATTTCACTTCATCTTTAGTAGGAAAATGTTGCTTCAGAATTTTCTCAAATATATATGTTTATATTTGAGAAGCAGGCAATTTTTCACAATGGACTAATGCACATATCCTTGAATTTTCAAGGTGATACCTGAATTTTTAAGCAATTAATGCGTCTCAAAAATAGACTAAAAACGTCTGGTTTTGTGGGTATGAAGATTCCTCTTTGTTCCTTATATAAAATATAAATAATATGAGTCACGGATTTTGGGTGTTCCTCCGCGTTATGTTGTCCATAGGTGACGACTGTTTCTCCAACCATCCTGCTGGCGTCTTCAGGTCAGAAGTAACATTGCATAAATATGGCCGTCTTACATACACAACGCGGAGGAACACCCAAAAGCAGTGACTCATATGGAGAAACGACGCGGAAACCTTAGATCAAACATAAAATATAAATCGCCGAAATAAGAAATATGAAATGAAGTAAGTAAGTATATTTAATTTTATCTTTGTTTTGCAAATAAAATATTGGTAACATATTTTAGCCGTAATAGTGCCACACACAAATGACGTCGGCGTACATTAATGTATATATTCAGACATTGTAACAAATCGTGATTAGAAAAGATGTGAAAATAATGGTTTGTGATGGAAGGGACATATGGAAAAGGGTCGGATTGTGGTCATTACCCATTCGCTCCAAGTCATCTATTTCTACCATTCTCTGCTTATCTTTTTGTCCCATTTTTACATCCTATAAAGCTGTGCGTTTCGTCAAAAACTGCTAGGGGCGTACAGACAGCGTTACCCAGATGTTAAGCGAATTAGGCTGGGAGCCGCTAGAGTCTCGGAGGCTGCGCAATAGCCTTAGATGGCTTGGACATTTGAGAATAGATATCTTTAAGAGCGACACGGAGAACATCACCTTAGAGCCCCACTATATTTCCAGGTCCGACAGAAACCATGAATTAAGAGAGATCTTTTGCCGAACGGATAGGCATGGGAATTGGTTTTTCCCCCGAACCATAAAGGACTTTAATAAATGCTTGTCGTAATCTTGTTTCAGCATTTTCCACTTATATGTAGACGGCTGGTGTCCTAACATCCCCTGCCACACGTATTTTTAGGCGACTTGCGAGGTAGTATGTAGATATGCTTATCCACGTTATAAATCCACGTTCTATATGCTTATCCAAGTTTTTCAATTCCATTCCCGTCTCGCAGTCTTTCCGCGGCTACAACGGCACGGTTAAAGCGTCAATGCGCCCGCTTAAAAATTGCAGCGACCGGAGGCGCGCAGATCAGCAGCTGGGGCCTGCTTCTCCTTCCTGAACCCTTATACCCCCCGTAACCGTCTCTACCCCCTGGAGTTCCCGGAAACCGTTTCCGGGTAGACGCAAATGTTTGACTCCGAAAAAAAATTGAAAAAGGAGAGAATGATGGAATCTCGACTGGGATCAGATTGCGTTCG
The DNA here is from genome assembly GCF_921293095.1 of Ischnura elegans. NCBI lineage: Eukaryota > Metazoa > Arthropoda > Insecta > Odonata > Coenagrionidae > Ischnura > Ischnura elegans. Next base: position 83,204,713 of record NC_060250.1, read on the forward strand.
GCGAGCATTTTTTTTCCATCTGTTATTATTATTATTTTATCGCTCCATATCTGTATGAGAACATCATTAATCCGAAATGGAAGGTCCTTTCGACAGTCGTAATTTTAACTTCTCATTTTTCTCTCGAACCCGTCGGAGCTCCAAAGAGTCTGGATTGCCATTTTGTGATTTATGCCGAATAAATCCTTTTAAAAAAACAGCGGCGACGGCTTAAAGTGCCATGGATTTCTAATGCCTCGAAATGAGATGTTCGAGGGTAATTGGTGCAAGGGTGGTGAACAGATTTCGATCAGACTCTAAGGAAGATTTGAATGAACCTCCGCAATCGAAAGCACAACGGAAGAAATGTCCTATAGACTTTTCATCGTATTCATACAATTGAAAATTTCTTAATTATTACTAATACTTATTTTATTTATTTGATACTTCCGACGAAAATGTTGAGCGGAAATAAATGGTTTGCATTGAGAGGTCACATAACTGCTTCTCAAACCACCCATTTAACCTAACGTATAACTAATATAAAATTTATCATTTACATTATATTAAAATCTATGATCTGAAAGTTTCTGATGGCACAAAGGAGACCCTTTTTGACACTTTTCAGCATCCTGAATTCGAAAATTTTGGCCTTAGCATCCTCTCAGATGTAAAATTTCATATTTTTAGAGGGACTGATGATAAAAGTCTTACTTTTGAAATCATGAAAATGACTTGATAATAGCCGGAGTATTACTTAACAATAAATGACAGTCTAAGACCGGTTGGGCGTGGGTGTTGCGTTATTTTTAGACGGGCATTTCAAAATTCTTTGTTTCTAGAATCCGGTTTCGTAATCTTGCCGCATTTCTTTGGCAACCTATCAATGGATATTCGAATTTGTATGGGGTGTTGATTCAGTGCCTTTGAGTATAGGTCTTTAAACTCAAGACTTTTACTTACCGATTCTTATTTGACTTACCGATGTGGTAAGAAGAGGACAAACTAAAACGTGGAACCAAATATTCATATTTCGGAGACCAAGATTGAAAATTCTCGTGTAATTTTCGCCTATCAAAAGAGGAAGGCTAAATAAGAAGAATCTTCTTAATTATCCCGTAATTTAACTTTAGAATTTATGTTCATCTGATTCAAGAGTTAATTTGGAGTCCAACTGTCTATGTGTACTAAGTATTTCATAAGTCATAGGAATTGTCGTATGATATGATTTTGGTGTATGTACGCCCTAAATTTTGAGATACATACGGTGGTGTGTATCGATAACGACATTGTCTTGATTATTTTGGGAAAACGATACGCGCGCTGCCTAGGAGAAAATATTCGGCGAAACAATGGATTTTTCCCACAAAAAAACCTTCGTTCTCTGACCCCCCACATGGGTCAAAGTCACTTGTAGTGACGTCATGTCTGCTTTTATATCCTTACATCACACATCCCGCGTGAAACCGGATGAATGTAGCAGGTAAATTTTTTTTGTAACCGTAGACATTCGCTCCTGGATGCGCGTCATAGTCGTCGGACAAACTAGGTAGGAACATAACAGTTCTCTCTCCCTCTTACCCATTACGCCTTTTTGTGTTCGTTTGTTTGTCGCTGCTCCGGGAGAGCATGCGGTGCGGGAAATTGCTTATCACCGCTAAAAGTGACTCAATTTCTTACTTGGGCGCCTCCGTTGGATTACCCGGTTTATCCGTTGACTCCTCTTCCGTAATGTACGTACCACTGGATCAATGCAGTACTTCACTCCGTTTTTTCAGTGCGTCCTTCTGTCCTTTGGGGTGGTATGGTATTTGTCGGAGGCGACCGACAGCTGAGGTCATTTTCGCCATAAGGTAAGGGTAGGGAAGGACGAGTAGAGAGAAACCCGGCGTCGGAATAAGCCTGCTCTTAACCCGTTACCTACCGATGATCTCATATGAGTTCACTCAACAGATTTCGTAATTATCTGTCTATATATTTGCATTTATAACATCCATGCTATATCTGCTAGGTATATTTCTCCGATATCCGCATGATATTTCAAAAATTTTCGTTTTAAATTACTTCATGTTCTAGCTTTTGCCTGAAATTTGTTGACTGAGAACACCGGGAGGTAATGGGTTAACGAAAGGCGCCAAGGGACCACGGCTTAACGTCCCATCCGACGGACGTAGTGTTGCGCTTTAAATGTCCTCCATACAAGATTCAAGGAGGAATCGGGCAGTGTCTGGTAATTCTCTGACACCGCCGGGATTTGAACTAGAACCCACGGAGTGGGATGCCAACACTCTAGCCTACACACCAACCCGAAAGTCTTCTGTACTTTGATCTTGGTGTTCGGGGTCTTCTATAATATTATTATTTGGGATGGGAAAATAATTATGAGATAATCAAGAAGAGTATTCCTATTTAGCCTTTCTATTTTGATTGGCGACGAATACTTGCATAGTTTTAATCTTGGTCTTCAAAATATGAATATTAGATTCTAGTTTTTAGTTTGTGCAACTCTTACCATGTTGTTACGTCAATTAGTTGGTGAGTATTTAAGTAAGTTTACGGTCATTTTCCCTTCGTTTGAAAATTTATATCAACAGGCCACTTTACAGTTTTAACCCTTTAGATTCTCTTTATTTTAAATGTATGGTAAAGAGCTATACTTATCTAAATTGATTAAATATATATATATATTGATATCTAAATATATTTTGTTCAATGATAATATAATAATGAATCATATGTATTGAAATGGAGTTAAAAACGTGTGTCTACTGACAGAATGCCTAGCAGTCAGCTTCTCAAATATGATGTTTTGTACTTTTCTTGTAAATTGTTGGAAAATTCTACAACGTGTTATTTTTTTCATCGATGTTCTTTTGGGTAAACCCGAGTCATAGTTCAAAAATATGCATATTTACGTCTCCGTTGCCAGGTATTCCCTCAGGGTCCAATGTTAACCAATTTCTGCTTTATATTTATTCATAAGGGTCTGTAGATATGAAAAATTTGAATAGAATCGGAGATGATTGGATCGAAAAAGTCACTTTGTTTTGCGTCGAGTGGATGTGGAGTGAAAGACACGTCGATAAACATGGTGGACCGTCCGTGCAGTTACAGCACTGATATGGTAATAATGATTGTTTACTTCTGATTCTGCTTAGAAATGGTTGGGCTGATCAGGGCTATTATCGCACTTCCATCGTTTCTCGTTTTTCATTTCTGAGTGGTCTAGTATATGTGAATCTTTAACTAATGACTTCAAACTTTATAACGCAACTAGCAGTCATCTTAGACAGCGAGTTCGTTTCTTCATGAACTCTGTTGAACCGACATTTAAATGCCGTACGTTTTGGTGGTGTTACGATGCTAGTAAATACGTAACCAGCATCTGTCATAGTGTTGCACCGGTCCTTTCAGAGTTTTCTGGGCAGAAATGATGCTTGCGCCCTTGGAAAATCTTTCGCTTAGGGTTCAATGTGCATTTTTTAACTCTATTTTAACCACAAATAATTTTTATTTGTGTACTCGCTTTCGTTCCTAAGGAATGGGTGGCGTTTGAATTTACGGAAATTAAGTGCCATATTTGTTAATATCCAATTATGTTTTTCTAAACTTTCGCATTCTGGTAAAGTGTTTGGAAATAATGCTTTTACTATCGATTAATTTTCTAAATTATCGGGAAGGCTTTTAAATATTCTTATAAGTATAGGCAACGTACCTGGGATGTACTTTCTCCTGCGTTGGTGGACTTCTCGTTGAAATTCTTGTTTTTTCTTATTATTTTGGCAATGCTGGCTACAATAATAATTTACAGTATTTTTTTCGTATTTGATGAGGTGTGCCAAATTTATTATTCCGACTCCGCAGATTTCATTCCATAGCATCGTACGTTTATTTAATTAAATTTAAATTTCCATTTCGACACGTGTCAAAATGTACTTTAATTACTAATTTTTGTATCAGGATTGTGTTTTATGTTAACGTGATTCTTTTCCGTAAAGTTTCTGCATTATTGAGCGTTCGTTTGCATTGGTAGTAATACGACAATAGCAGTTGAATAATAAGGCAATAAAATAGGGTTTTTATCTTTCATTTCAGGAATCTAAGGCTAGAGATGATATAAGCTTGAGGATACAAAGAGAGCATCTCAATTGACCCAATTGTGTGAGCTTCGATTGGGCATAACATGAGTGGGTTCATTTAACGTTTCAGTGGGAGGAATTCTCGAAAGTGCTTCCCGTTATTTTTTTGTTTTTGTAATCACTGCCACTCCGAGTGCCTTTTAGTTTTTGTTATACTGAGTCAGAGTTACTGATGCATTGTAATACATCACCAGGATGAGTAATCGGGATTTTTTCAATTGTTTGGCTTGAAGTGGAAGGGCCAATGAAAACTTGGACTATCCAATTTTTAAGAGTTAAAAATGACTTATTAACGATCATCAGGTTATCCATTCCGCTCAATCGATGACTCTTGCTTGTTGAACAGGTAATTCGACTTGAATTACAGTTTTCCGCATTACCTCATTGGGAGAATTCTGGCAATAAATTTGCTCGCTCGTTTTTGAGACGCCAAAAAATATTTTCTTCCCATTTAAGCATTTATTTGGCCTATTTTATCAGTTATTCCTGAAGAAACATTCAATTGAGTTAAAACGTCGAAATAGAATATTCGTAATTCATTAGCATAAAATGTTTGGAAGGTAGCAATAACGTCAAGTCTTTGATGATTTTCTCCGGTATACTGGGGCCTATGTAGTTTAGGTACTTAAAAATCAATAGCAAATTTTTACCGATTTCAAGGGCCTAGATTTTCTATCAATAGATTGTTGATTTCTGAACCTCTTACTGTACCTATGTCAATATATAGCCATTGCTCGTTATCGTGGAAACTATTTTATTGACTCTTTCATTAGATAGCAGATTCATCCCTATTTCGATGTTTCTGATCGTGTGCGATTTTTTCTTTCATCATAAAAAATAGTTGCTGTCCTTTCGAATGATATGCTGACGTCATAACTCAAATTGAGTTTAAAATTACGTTTAACAGTGCTTTACCCACTTTTCAGGCATTTTTTCTAGTGCTCGTTATGGAGAAAAATAATTTTTTGTAATGCTTGAAGCTGATTTGAAAACTTATCTCTTTCCTTTTTTTTTAGAACGTTTTCATAAACTAGCTCTATTGATTGTCGTCTTGCCTGAGTCAAATCGTGTTACTTAATTTTACTCCACTTTCCGATTAGCTGACCCGCTGAAATTTTCAGGATAGCTCTGAACCGGATGAAAATGCCACATTCTAACCCTTTTATTATGATAGGAACAGTATCTACTATTTTTATTCAGAATTTAAAATTAAATACGGAGATAAGTTCAAAACATTGCCTCCAAATTCCGATGGCGGCTCTGCGATCATTGAAAGGAAGGGTAATGATAAAAAAAATCATAGCATGGTATAAAAAATCATTTCATCGCTTTCTATAGTATACTCTCGGTCCTTCCATCACGGCTGAAAAGATATATCCCCTACTTATTTCGCTATTTGAAGTTTCGCTTAATCTTTACTAGACACGACTAGGCTAATAAATGTTATTTGCATACAGTATTAAAAAATCACTCATTACAGAGTTGATGTTATCTCCTAATCGTAAGTTTTGGATTATATTTATGCCAAAATCCCAACCTTTTTGTGGCAAAAGTCCTTAAGATGAATAATTTCCTAGGTGCTTGAAGTTACTTGCACCCTCCCGCGAGTGATTAGATCTTTTCCTATTAAAAACAAATGTTACGCATAATTTTGTGGAACCGGCTGAATTTATCACGGCTGTTTTCATTGTCCTTTTGAGGTTCTTTTTTTAAACATTGAAATCACGAGGTACCGAACAAATTACGTGTAAACGAAAGGCTTTCCGCCTCATTCCATGCCATCGCGATAAGTGAGACTGATTTATGAGGTGTTTGGAGCAATTGTGCTCGTGTCGAATTACTTACGGTACGTACACTTCACGGTTACCTATCTCCCTTCCATTGTTTGGTTCCGCAACAACCCCCTCCTCTGTCGTAACACATTGCCTTTGTAATATCCAATTGGGAATTCTCAGCGGCGGTTTTGTGTTACGCGCCAATTCATTATGCAGATGAAATCTTCTGCCAGAGCTCTATAGCCACTCTTTCGGTCCTCTTGGGTTTTTCAAATCCCCTCATTATTATTTCGAGTCTTTGATATTCATCAGTATTCTTAAGTGCTTCGTGGTTTACGACTTTATCATATTTTCCGATTAGGAATTTTTTTGTGGTGACCCTAAAATATTGTAAGCCACGGACAAAACTCCGTCATGGCGTATCGAGTATAACGTTAAAATCTTTTATTTGAATTTCACGTGAGAGTCTCTTCAGTGGGACTGCTTCATGCTGATCCCACTGCAGTAGAAATATGTGTGTGCTTTTTTATGATCAAGAATACACAGTAAGCTCTATGAGACATTATTTTGAAATGTTAATGAGCCACTACGTTACGTGGTTTGTATAAATATTCAATATTCAATTTATGCACGATTATGTGCTTCCAGATTCGACGATCAAAAAGAAAATTAATTCCTCATTCATTATTCATCATCAAAGCGATAGGAGTTTGTTTTTTTTATTATTTTTGAAGGGCCCTTAAGGCCTTGAGCCGATTCCAAATGTATACATTTTTTTCTTTAAGGAAAGGCATTTATCCTATTTCCTGAGACTTGAAATATATCTGTCAATCAGATAACTCTTTTAATCTACGATTTCCTTGAAAGGCAACCCCAGCGATCGGAGAATATTTCCGAATTTCTTTATCAGGCCTCTTTTTCCCACCGATTTCGAGCTATATTGAGTTGTCGAGGAATGAATCAGCCAAAGAGTAGTGATACATTTCCTTTCAGAGCTTGTAATAACTCGTAAGAGCTCATTTGTGTGCCAATACTTGTGAATTGCTCCATGAGCTGCTGCATGTACATTTTGTAGGTAATCCCCTTTCATAGCAACTTAATTTTATGTAACTAGGCGTGAATTTGAAGCTGAGGCCTTTGAGAAGGTAGCCTGATTGTTTACAACACTAAGCATCGTAACCAGACATAGCGTGCCTTTTGGTTTTGTACAGCTCTACTTCCTCTATATTTCAGCATTGGCAATTCGGGTAGTTATGCCATTTTCTAAAATAAACTAATCGATAATCTAAAATCGAATACGTGGTTGATTTTTATTGTTTCCTTGGATCGATGGAACATTTTACCGATTGATTATCGTCTTAATAAGCCAAGTTATTCCATGAGTTGTCGTGAAAAGTTCCGTTCAAGTAGTTTTTTGTGTCATTATTGTTGGGCCTATGGTACTTAACACGTCAATCCAGATATCCATTTTTCGATTAAGTTAAGGCATATATTCCTTATTGGACTAGAAAGTTGTTTGCCTATTGTTATAGGGAGTTAAAAAGTTCATAGTGTTAGTACTCATACGTAGAATAAGGGCGAGGAATAAATGTAGAGGAACCAGTCATTGATAATGATTTAGCATATGAAGGATTTAAATCCGTTAATGTCTTAACATTCTTCCACACAATGACATAAGCAAACTATAGCCGACTCAAGTCTTGGCTACTTCGTAGTTATAATATGTGATCTTGTCGCCTTTTCATCAGCTATACCGCTTCTCCAGAGGCGTTCTATTGTCTACATGTTCTGGAGTTCATGTTGTACGAGAGAATTAATCTTAATCGTATACAGCTCAATGTGTAATAACATATGAGGTTCTTTTCTCCTGATTTTTTTCACGAGTAGTTTCATTCTATTTACCCCAATTTCGTAGATGGAGAACTTGACCTTCATTGAGAACGATTGCTGAGAATTTTTAACTGCATTAGGGTATTTTTCTAAGGCATAACAGATACGCAAATTTCAAAATATACCGGTAAAATATTTTGTGACTTATTGATTGACATTTTACGAGGGAAGTGTCCGAAATTCGGTTATCAGCTGTTCTAAATTAAATCTTTTTTTCGGTTTTTATATTCCCCTTTTTAATCTATATTTTAAAACCTCACGGTCTGTCGAAAATGGCCAAGGTTGACGACACTATTAGAATTTTGGTTTCCACCGACCCGAGTGAATTCGTTGCCTAGCAAACAAAAATTGAAAGGCTCTTGTTGCGAGAGGTGTCTCACTTTTCTCCTGGCAAACAGTTTCGCTTCCGCACTAAACTTTTTTTATTCTGCACATGTCAGTCCTCTGTTGTTGGTTTTGCGTGACTGACCCGCATCCTGTTTCGGGTTATAGGAAACGTGGAGTTCCTACTGTATCTATTGTTCCTTGCTCTCAAAGGATCCGTGGGTTGTCGGAATTTTGTGTGTATTTTCATGCTACCCCTTAAACCGCCTCAGTAGGCATATCGCGGAAGATGTTAGGACACCAGCCGTAAGCCATTTGCAGCAAAATTTTCTCTTAGAGAAATACAATTTTTGTTTTATGTTTTGATTGAATATTTTTTATATTTTATATTAAACACTCGCGGAATATAAGTATCTGAATTTCAATAAAATCTATCTATAAATATTTCATGTTTAATCATATATCATCTTTAAATATAATCTATGTGTATACATTCCATTCCATATATTATCATATTTGTCTTAATTGGAAATATAGGACGGTTCTAAGATGATAGTATCCCTGTCACTCTGTTAGGTATCTGCCTTTGATTTATCGAGAAATCTAAGCATGACGCGAGTGTATATAGGCACGGAATGTAAATTAATATTTGGTATAGGTTAATGCCGTTTTTCAGCGCCAATGAAAAGGAATCGATGCCCATTTTGCACTTCCGAGTTCCAACTCCTTGAAGGGAGTTACGGGTCATTCAATCCCGGCCGTCTGGTAGTCATGGGGACCAGTTCAGTGCTCTTTCTCGTTCTAGACCGGAAGGATAGTGGGAATGTAACGGGGGCGACTCCGGGTATCGGGAAAGCTTCCTGCGTTAGAGCTTGCATTGGATCAGTACGTGTGTGTTACTTTGGAGTTGTCAACGAGGGAGTTTGGAAGTGAATCGCTTGGTAAAGGATAACACATAGAGGAGGCCCGATTCCATCTCTAAGAAGGCTGATTTCTGTTGCCACTTCGGTCGCAATTTAATTGGTTTTCAAAAATATCCGCGGCTTGGTTGTGAGTGCAACGCGATCCTTTGTTTTTCAGTAGTTTGCATTACATTGTGAGGTCAAAAGGTCAGAATTGTAAAATTTTGCTTGCACTTAACAAAACTTCGGACCTTTTCCTATAAGTATGCCATTTTCATGAATATTGCTCGAGGAGAAATCATTATAATTAGAGGTAAAAAATGACACACGACCTATGGGACTGTATAATTCTCTTAATTGCGAGGAATAGCATTGAGAAGTTATGAATTTGATAGATCACATCATCATATGCATAAATCTAGGTTAATACTACTAATTACACCATATTTCCCCGTGAAACACGGGTCACTTGATCCGTCAGCGATACGAGTGGTGTCTTCATAGTAAACCCATTTAAATGTGCGTTGGGGGACAACACATATAGAGGCCGACTTGAGGATCCTCTTTTGTAGTATTCGTTCGTATGGTCTTGGATGAGGAATTGCTTTTACGCGATGACCCGGCGTTATCAGTCGTGAACCGTGGAGCTGTTTCAGGGCACAAGAGCGCTCAAGATGGCCGAGCAGTATGCAAAAGATGTGAAAAACATTGGAATCCCTAACCTCAATTTATTCATTGGTAATGGGTATAGTTGATGGAGCAGATGAATTAATCAGTGATACAAGCAGGTTTATTTTGATAGATCTGTACTTGAGCTGTGCAACAGGTGTTTTAATATTCCACATTCAGTTTAGGGGGCCCAGTTCCTTTTTCTGGGCCATCTCGCTCATCGTTTTGAGGTTTCCGTTGACTTAACCCAGGGTTTGAACAGGGGCCCTCTTGATCAGGAGTCAAGCGCTAATTTGGCTACGAAGTTGTCCCATAATATATGTGTGAATAGATTTGATTAAAATTATTACGCATCTCCGTATACGTGAAACTTTAATGTAATATGGGTAAAATGTGCAATCAAAATAAATAATATCCCAAAAGGAAGCGATAAATTCCCCAAATTCCACCGAATATCCGCTACATCTTGCTACATTGTAGTGGCAGATTTGTGTATGTAACGATAATTTTTATTTTTCTTAAATGATTAGCTTGCCGTACTGTTAGCTAGTTCCACCATCACATGATCTCGGATTTTGAATTTTAATAATAGTCTCATGCTCAGAAACCGAAAATTTAATTTGTTCATATTTCATTCGTGGGTATTTGTGCTCTCGGAGACGTATAGAGGAGGTTCTAGTCTCAGACTTGGAATAGGCAAAAGGTAGTGTGCTTGCGGCCAAGGTTGAAAAAATATGATCGCACATATTGCGATCGATGCACTTATATTTGAAATTATTTTATTTATTTAAGATGTAATCATTCAGTAAATCTGATAATACGGTGTTTATTTTGCACGAGAATTCTGTATCACTTTGTTATAATAATGCCTGATTTTTCCAGATTTTTATGGGCATTTTTGGGAGGTTTGTGGGCTGTTTTCGCCTTTTTTTCTAACAATCAACTACGGGAATACTATTGAAGATAGAGACCTGTTTTTACGTGTTTAGTATATGCATTATATATGAAATATTTTATCTCGTGGTAAGGAAAATAGAATATATTCTAAATCCAATGATCATCTACTATTCTCCTCTCAACCTTTCCGTGTCAGCTGTTTCGCTGATTCCTGCCGAGGAATTGGTTGATTAGTTGCGGTGAAGGTCATTTCGAGTGGAAATTTGATTCCTGTTACTGAATGTTGGGCTAACAATCAAAGAGAGGTAGCGATCTCTGAATAGGATACGGTTTGATGATCTAGTTTACTGGAATTTTCCATGAAGTATCGGAATATTTCCAAAACAGCGTCGTTTAAAATTCGGCCCTACTATTCGCCTACTGAGGGTCCCCTGGTATTACTCATATTATTTTTTCTCTCATGAGGAAGAAAGTCCAAATATGCCGAACAGAAGGCTTGAGTTCCTCTACAGTGTGGTGTAGACTTGTTTCAGCATCTCTATGAATTAAGTTGGTTCATTAATAACATTTTTGGCATACTTTTGGCGTCGTATCACAGCAACTTATATATATTTTAATTCAACCTCCTCCTCTAATCAGGTATACCCATCGATTATGTTTTATATAAAAATTTCATGTCGTGTAGCTGTTGAAACTTGCCTCATCTCTGGACCGAGATTACCCAGTTTTGATCCTCTTCCTTTGTAACATCAGTTCGCAAATTACGCGTTTTAACCCACGTAACAGGAGCCCTTTCAAATTTGAAGTGGAACTTGCTAGGCTCGCCTGGTTGGCTCGGTCGTACGAACAAGAGATTCCAGGCGGTTACCTCGACTAGCGCCGTAGTTTCATACTCATTTTGAAACCATACCCCAAACTCGGATATCAAGCCCATAAAGTGTAGGAGCTTTAGTAGTCTTTTCAGTGTTTGGGTAATGCAAAGTATTTGGGTTTTTTTACACGCTTTTATTTAACTCACTGTGTCTGTTTGTTTATATGTTTAGTTCAAATCTTGCAATCGAAAATTCGACCACTTTCCGACTTCCAATCGATCTGAAACTTTACAGGAAGTCGTATTCCCGGTGACAATACAATATTTTACCACTTTCGAACATCTAAAGTGTGTATTTTGATCATTATAAACATATTAATTTTAAATATGGAATTTCAACATGGCGGATTTTTCGAAAAAATTGAAGCATTTCTGCTCAATTTCGAAGCATTGCTGCTCAAAGCCTCTCACATCACGTGCCAAACCTCACCTTCTCGCTGGTGGACCTGTTAACTGATAAATCAGTAACTAACGAGGTGGGCTTTTACAGTTAAACAAAACTTATGAAAGTGGTCAAGTATACGATTGCAAGATGTGAAGACTAAAAAGTAGAAAATAAATTTTTATATGAATAGTTCAAAGAACCTGGGTAATCCATAATATTTTCACTAATAAATTTTTGAAATGATAATTCAAAGAACCTGGGTAAACTATAATGTTTTCACTAAAAACAAAAGCGTGGGGGCCTCACCATAACATATTACTCCATTGCATAAAAATACTTCTCCACTAAATTTCTATTACATTTTATATCTAGAACACACCTGATGACACCATATGGTGAAGCCCCCACGCTTTTATTTTTAGTGAAAACATTATAGATTACCCAGGTTCTTTGAATTATCATCTCAAAAATTTATTAGTGAAAATATTATGGTTTACCCAGGTTCTTTGAACTACTCATATAAAAATTTATTTTTTACTTTTTATTCCATTTTTTGAAATATTTTTTTAATTACTTGTTCCAAGCGAAATAAAAGCGTGCTTTTTTAAGTTTTTTTTTAAAGAAGTATTTATTTTTTCTTAGTTCAAGGGCACTGTATGTTTACCTTTTTTGTGAGCCGTAGGTACTTGCTAGCGTAGATTAGATCAGAAATGTACTTCATCCCATTGTATCATATTAATGGCGTTATATTTTTAGTTTTGGGTGATGCTAAGGAATTACGGTGCTTATTGATATTACCTACTCGTGAGTAGTTCTAATGGTGAACGTCTGGGTTCGGTTTTTTGAATTTGGAATTTTGGTTAAAGTTATGAGGATAGCCTTATCATTTTCCTGAATAAATTTTCCCCGAATTGAATTTGGAGCAATGAATCTTAAGTTTGACATCTTGCATTGACGTGTAAATAGTTGTACTAATACTTGACTTGTTAAGAATCTATAACCAAATGCATTTTCCAGATATTAATAAAATAATACTCTTAAGTCACTAATATAAGTTATTTTTTTTATTCTTTCGAAATATTCTCTGGCCTCATGTGTAATTGTTTTGGGGTGCAACATTCAGCTACATAGTTTTTGGCTAGATTTTTGCTCGTGATAGATATTTGGAATATGTTTCAAATTTGAGCTAAATTGATGTTCATAATCCTAATACCTACCACGATCGATACTCCTTACAAATTCTCGTTCTCTAATTGGATATATATTTACTATTGTCTGGGACCTTTGAAGCAACTTCCACTAGAAAATATTTGGAACTTGGCTCATCAAATAGCAGATCAATTCATGGAATGTGTCACAGATATAATGGTTAAAATAATAATAGGAAAAATATTTCAAGTTTTCAGATAATGACAATATGGAAGGTGTTCGTTATCTAGTACGATCTGCATTGATTAGAGTCATGCATGATATATATATTTAAGCGCTGTAATTTGTAAAGTAAATTCGGCTAAACTTTGCTTTGAAGTTAGTGGGTCAATGACTATTTAAAAATGTAGAAATGGAAATTTCGTCTTTTACGTTTCGAGGCAAATAATTTAAAAATTTTGAGGCAGTAATCGAAGGAGATTTTTCGTAATAAGTGGCATTAGGAATTTGATAATGTAAGTAATTCCTTTGTATTAGATGCCTTCGTGGTAGTTTCTAAATATATATTATGGAAATAATTTAGTCAAGCTTGAAGAGTATTTTTAAGTTTTGAAATGTCTTTCTTGTTTTCATATTTCTACAGGCATTCCCATCTGTTGACTTTCCTCTTTGTACCAATTTCCGGGATGATATGACTCTGATAGAGTGGCATTTTTCTTTGGCGGTTTATAGGTCTGACGGCACATATCGATATTTTGGCGCTTTGTATTTTTGTGAGTTTATGTATTCAAAATTAAGGGCATGGTGAAGAATTCATGATGCAGCATACGATTTTTCAGACTCGTGCAACCAAATATGACGCAGTGGAGGAGAGCTCATGAATATTTGATCGTATACTCCAAAATAAATATCACTGACCAATCATGAATGATTCCACCCTCCTCAATAATGCTTTCTTTTGATTGATTCTTTTTCTTTTAATTTCATAAAATTTCTTGCGCATAAGGTGAGCTAACTAAATGGGCATTTGCAATCTTTATTATCATTGATTTAATATCACATGTACCTATAATTCGTGCATAGTTAACTATGATCGAAAAATATGTGAAGGCAATATGCTTAAGTAAGACAATGTCTACGGTTACATATGGTCGATTCAGCCCATGATAAGCAACCCACATTTATAATATTTTGAATGAATATGGTGTATACTCTTAGCATCTCACACAGGTGGATAGTTCAAGCTTCCAGCATAACTTTTTTGAGGTATTCATTAGTATTCGGGACTAGGTTGAGGTTGAAGATCAAATGGACAGATGGGATGAAAAATGAAGAAGTATACAGAAGAATTGCAGAAGAAACGCAATTTGTGGAAAAAGAAGTCCCGAAAGAAAAGAAGTCGAGCCTCGTAATCTAAAGAATCACAGTGCATATACCTTGCCTTCAGGCCCACGCGGGAAATATAACGGCGGAAAATATGAAAGGAGAAGTCTCCTGAGGAACACCAATGTAGATACCTGGTCAAGAAGGACGCAGAAAAAAAAGAACCAATGGGATGAAAAAAGAATTTTCATGTGAAGGAGGGATACGAAGAAAAAAGGTTTGATGCTTTCCCGGCGAAATTTATGGGTAAACTTATCTCTGGATTCCCACCGGGTTAGAAACTCCATTTCTGCCGACGTTTCGAGCTGCTACTTAGGGCTCATCCACAGGGCTGCTCAATGTCGTTTCGAGGAAATTGACCCTCTATAAATTTACGAAGGGCTGAGGTCAACAAATTCTAAGATTCTGTTTTTATACGTTTTTGGTTTTATTCTGCTATTTTTTTCTTATCCTAATCAGGGTTTCGGAATAAATCATGGTGTCTCGTAATTTGATTGCTGGTGTCAGTTTTCGAATGCTGCGCTGCCAAAGTTATCGCTCTTTTAAATATTTGGTAATTCCATTTCGAAAAATACTGCACAGATGTATATTTTGTTAAGAGCATTGGTTCCCAAACGGTGGTCCATGAGATCCTCCGGATTATTCAACTGGTGAAATGAAACAGTTCATCGTGAACGAGGTTCTTGAAATTTATCTATGTTGATTATATCGGATAAATGCATTAGCTTGATGAAGTAATTAATGTGTTCTTAAGCACTCAACCTTATTGGACCCCAACTGATTTCATTCCTTACTATAATCTTGCCACGCGAACGTAGGTGCACATTTTATTTGTTAATATGGTAGAGGTATCATCTGGACCGGGGATCGAATAGCGGGATTTTTTCCCATCTCAATTTATATGATCCCTGGAATTTATTTTTTAGCAAGGCGATGAGGAATGATATTACTGAAGCGTTGTATGGGTGGGAATGAAGGTGATCCTTCCATGCTTTAATTTCAGCCTCATTGGCCCGCTTACTTCAATGTTACCTGTTTGGAACCAATGAGCCACGCGATATGACGACAACATTTAGTGTTTCCAGGTATATGAACAGCACGACGTGTTTCCTCCTTCTCTGGTGGTCCAGCATCGTTTCACCTGACCTCTTGCACAAGTGTCGCCTATAATGCTCCACCTTCGGAGTTAATTTCACGCCTGTTGGCTCTGGAGGATCATCTGCGGTAATTATATCACACCGTACGTGCTAACCTTCCCACCATCTGATCTCTGTGGCCACGATGTTTTTACCGGGGTATGAGTTATGATATTACTCTTTACGTAGCTGCTTTAGAAAGTGCAGGGTGTGTAATAATGTGCAGTTGGTGTATTGAAGACTAGCGGGACCGATTTGGTGTATTGGATTGACTTCAAAACATCCCAATTCGGGTTCAATACAGTTCGGTTCAATCCAATCGGGTTCATACTAGGGTTCGGGTTCCAATTCAGGGTGAAATGTAACTTGTTTTTAGACGAATATTCACTTTTTACGAGAATTTTCTAAACGTGCCAGTGTTCTGATCTATTTTTGGTGTTTTTTTCGCTAATATTTATGACTTCTTTATTCTTGTTACTGTCTCAACCATTTGAGTACAAATAAGTTTGAAGGGATCGGAGTCAGAGCTTGATTCTGGCTCTTTTAAAGATTTTGATGGCTAGTGCATTTGACCATGAGAAATGTAGTCATCGGAAATGTTAGCGAATTCATATTGCCAAAAATATTATTCGTGGAATACAGATAAAAAGTAAACCGCGGTATCATTTCATCATTTCAATTAAAATTTTAATATTATTTCCTCGAAATCGTTCTTTCGTCTTCAACATAATTGTTAGGTGCGTTTCAGTTTGCCAGTTTCTGCTGATAAAAATTTGATGCATTGAGCTACAACTGTAGTAGTGAAGTGATTAGTTGTGTCCAAATTTTAACCAAAGGAAGAACTACTATTGGTATCCCGATGGGAAATAAATTTATTAAAAAATCTTTTGAAAAAATAACATGTATTTTTGTGCTTAAAAATATGATCATGTACGAGCTTGGCTTCAATTTTCACTCTTCTCCTGGTCGTTTGCTATTTATCTTTCAAACCTGCTGGTAAAAGGATGAAATATTGGAAATAACTCACGTTCATTGGATTTTTGATGTCCAATCTAAAAAATCATAAATAAATATTTTTTTCTACTTTGAATATCTGGAGACGGTTTTCCCGAATCCGTTCATTGGTTCAGGATTCTTTTATTTCGTTCTCCAATCTGCGATGGGAATCAAAAGACGCAGTCGGCCACCGAAAGCAAAAACTCTCCGGACCGGAAAACATGCAAGCTTAACGGGAGGCCCGTCGTTTTATTTTCGTCCCGGGGCCTTTTGCTACGCGCGCTGAGAAAGCCCCCCCGAATGGAATCCTTTGAACGGCAAAAACACTCTACCTGCCCCGCTGTTCAGGTATTGTGCATATTTTTTTGTGCATGCACTTTTCAACCCCCCGTGTTGTTCTATCGTTCGGCTTTCGACCATCGATTCAAATTGGGCGTGCACATTGGGTCAGTGGAACGGGACGGTTAGAGCCACGAGACACTGGTTCGTTCTATTCAGGGAAGTATACTGCATGGAACAACTAGTCCACGTGCGCAGAGGGAAGGATAAAAAAAATAGTCGCCAGTAATCCCTGTAAACTGTGGCTTACTAACGATGCAGGAGCATCATTTGTTTGTAAGTGCTCCATAATATTCTTTTTTGTGGATGCATTATCGAGGTAGGGGTGCGACTACACGATGCATAACACTATTTTTTTCATATGTTTTTGAAAAAAGGTTTTGCGTTCATAGGAGACATATTTCTTGGTTAAAAGTAAAATTTACGGTTCCCAGATTGTGGATATTATTCAATCATTAAATTTATTCGGGAAAAACTTTTTGCAGCTATTTGATCCGAATGTAGCGCCATTTTGATGTAAATAATCGTGATTTTGCATCAGTTACTGCAATTATTTGCTAAGAACTCTGAAGAAAGGTAAGTACTCCTGTGAAGAGCAGGAGTTTTAATTATATGATAAATCGTACTGTGTAAAGAGCATCATATTCGATTCAGTAATTTCAGTTATGGAACTAAATGGAAATTTTTATGGAACTTGTAAGATGTTTTTTTTTATAATGGATGGTTCAACCACAATTCACCTAAAACTACCGGTGTTTGCGGATAGCGTGTTTTATGTAGACTTCGGTCGATGAAGTACATTTAAAAGCGAATGCATATTTGGTAATCGTCATGACAGAAAATAACACTGGCATCGTTTCTCTGTGCAACCTCCTGAATAAAGCGATGCGATAAGTACGTAATGAATATTTATGTAATTATGGGGATAAAATTCTGCTCCTAACGCAAATGGAGGTAAATATTATAGCTGGTTGAACATCTTATTTGTTTGCGTAGTACAATGGTGAGTAAAGACCGAAGGGATGAATTATTCCACTAATCATTCAGTGATTCGACCAGTAGTGTAGAATGGTTTGGATAGGTGAGTGTAGAAGTCACCCTAGACAGGTATGTTAAAGTCGCACATTCAGGATACAGGGGTCAGTTGCTTTTCCTGAGCATTGCCTTACCTATAGAACTTATGTGCAGGGTGTGTGGAAGTTTTATCCAGCATACGAATCTGACATCCTTCGGTCAGCAGTCGAACGGTCTACCAAGTGGGCCACGACGTGCATCCGATTAAATGGTTGTGAGACGCATTAGGCAAGTAATTGTTCCGATATGAATATCAGATGTTATATAACTCAGATGTTTTTTACTTTAAAAAAAATATTAAGTTAAACATTAAAACGCGATGGAAAAACTCGAGCGGGTAAATATAACATATTCTCTGGTAGCATTCGTCCACGATAAGTAATGTTTTGGAATATTCTCTTCTGGCAAAAATATACTTCTCAGAAAACGGCACATTTTTATGTTTAGTATAAATATTTGAATATTTTTGCGACGAATGGCATCGTCTTTTGTGAAGCATATATTAAAGAAGAAAATTATTTAGGCAAAACTATGCTAAATTTACTCAAATAGCAATGACTCCATTTATCATATCTTACATATAAAAAGCGATTGTATGAACGTTATATTCAATTTTAATCTCATTTCATCCCGTTTTAGTGCAATTATTTGAGTGTTATTGTTTGGATTATTGGTTACTCAAGTAAACATTATTAGGTAAAACATTATTAAGTATACATATTACTTTTGATGGCTACCAAAGTTCGGGTTCTCCAGCCGCGTTTTTCCGAGAACACGGAATTTGGCAGTCATCATGAGCATCACCGCGGAAACTTACGCACAAATTTTACATTTTATTTTAATGGAGCACTATGGTGAAAAGTATTGAAGTTGCATAGAAAACGATGTTAGTGTGTATTAAATTGACATTAATTAGAAAATGAGTTAATGAATCATTGCGGCACCACCGCAAATATTCCAATTGCTCTCGTCATTTCCCCCTCTCGATAGAGTGGTCATGACCTTCTCATTCTTTTCATTTCAGCTGGGTCTCCTAGGAAAAAAGGCCTACCCTCATTTATTTTCTTCGCTGTGCTTGGATCCCTGCAGCTTCTCATCGACACCGTTCCTCCAGCCTCGTGCTTGGGTAAGTTGGCTTTCGACCTTCTTCTCACTATATATTGATCGATTGATGCCGTCATGGTGCAGAATTTTTTAAAACTCCCTTTTTTCACCGACAATTCAAGGAAACCTCTATTTTTAAAGTACAGTACCGCTGCAGTGAAGTGTTAGTGCCTCATGAGTCGCGAGGGCGTCATTGAAAATTTGAACTTCTGTTCGGAAAATATTTTTTCTCCTGAGAAGGAGCGCGCACCCCATTTCAGTGGCCAAGGCTACCAACTTTTTTAAAGCCTTTTCAAGTGAGATGAGACCTTTAGATAGCCGTATTCCGTAACCTTATGAGGTGCTGACTTTCGCTGCATACTGCTCAAGGTGTAGGTTTAACAAAGCTAGCAGGAAAGTGGTATTCCTTTAAAAATTACGTAATATTATTAAATGTGAAACACTTTGTAATTCCACATTAATCAATCACAGTTCATAGATGACGCCAGATGATGACGTGTCACGTCGAAACTTCATTCAAATTATATTCGTGTGGAATTACAAAGATTTTTCGTTTAATTACGTTAAGTCGATGCGATAAAGTTATGCCACGTTTTCTTAAAGAAATAGTATCAGTATCTCATGCAGTTGTCTATGGCGTGAGATAAATCCTCGGAGCGTGCATGTTACCGCCGAAACAAATGATAATAATAATAATTTGTCTTTATTATACAAGCGAATTTAGGACAGAGTTGTCCTCTCTTACAATTAACTTGCTAGACATTCACAAACATCTGGAAAAAGTTCTCGCGTTTCGTCAATCAGCTGGCCTTCACTGAAAATGTAAGATATATATATCAGGTACTTTTGGAATTTACGGGTTCAAGGCATTCTCTTCTTCTGCGTTTTAATATTTTGAAAATTAGTCACTATTTCTGCAGATTTTTGGAGCACGATGCGCTCCCAACGAATCGGGTATTTGTATCCTACTGCATATGCAACATTTCATTTACAAATGATGTGAGGGTGTTATAACGTTAAGGAGCGTAGGGAAAGGTGTTCTGATTATTTCATGGTATGTAAACCAACTTAATATAAAATGATGTAATCAAGTCATTATTTACGGAGATTTCTGGGGTAGTAGCTTCACTACGCTTTCCCAAGAAACGGGAATGTATATCCTACTGCATATGCTTCACTCCATTCGAAAATGATGGGGGGGTGTACTAACATTACGGAGTGCAATAACATGTTTTCATAGTGTCATTACTTGAAAATCAGCATATAATAGACTTGTTTAACCGATTGGAAAGTCCGTACATTAGATGGTGAAAAGCTCATGCAGTTGATATTCTTGCCCGTTTCCTTCCGTCAATTTTGAGAGTAGTCAACCATGCCGCTACTGCGGCCAGCGGAATGGGAATTTCTGATTGCACGCGGTTCTTACATGGAAAAAGACTATACTCTTTTCGTTATGGAATTAACTTCAACATCACATGTTTTTAAAGACGTAAAGTTTGGGAATGACAAAAAGTTAATCCTTTTGGGGCGAATGTCAATTTTTTTACACCGGGACTAGCCACGGTCATAACTTTATGGAGCCACCCGCTATGCACAAATTGCACGGAAATTTCACGGATAAAAAAATCATTCACCATGACCAGAATTAGAACCCGGATCCCCCGAAGCTAAAGCAATGGAGTGGTAATCGGCGGTTCCGGATTCGAATCCCGGTAAAGGCGAAAGATATTTTTATCTGTGAAATTTTTGCAGAATTTTCATCTCGTTTTTTTCCACTCGTGAATGCCTTAAATGGAATGCGCAGAATTACGAGGGTGTGGACTGCACGAGTAAACACGGAATATAGGGCTAGAGTGGGTGTAAGTTCTGACTTTCTTTGCCTTCCGTTCATGAAATGTTTTGAGATTGAGTTTGTATGCCCAATTTCACTATCAGGCATGGCTATTAATTCGCAGCGTGGCGTTGACGGTTATCATAGACGGCGTCGTCGTGTTTTATTTCCTAAGTCGCTATTTCCCTCCCTCTTCGTCAAGTTAACCACCGACTGTTTCACGCTAAGGTACCAGCAGCCGAAGAGGCTCGGGTTGCATGGCGATCTTCCAGTGTAGCTGTTGCGGTTTGTCTGAAAACTCACGGTTGTGGAGATTGGACGTGACAGTCGTTTCTAAGATGGTGGAATAAACCCAGACATCCATTCTCCTTGTGCAAAGTTTATGGGTAAAATCGATCAACAAGTTTCATTATTGATTCACCAAGGATCATGAAATATATCCTCTCTTAAATGGGCCTGAAATATTTGTAACCAATATTCATGACAAATGGTGTTTTTCCTTTCAATATTTTTGGTGTTATTAATTGCTTATTATTAATTATTTTTAACTTTAATAATTTTAATATTTAATACTTATAATTTTAGCGGAACGATTTTTTTCTTAACTGTTTGTATAATTGTTGCAAATTGCATTTAAATGAAAATTGATACCCTTATAAAAAACATTGAGGTGTCTACTAGTAGGGAATAGTCGGGAATTTTATGTGTGTTGACATTTAAACATATTTTATGCTCGGTCTTCCGAAAATACGGTCCTAGTAAAAGCTTGCGCCCCATAAGTACTCAGAATAGGGTTGTCAGGTAGAGAGATGGGTAAGGAAAAGGAGTTCATGGGAGAATCAGCACATAGCGTTCTGCCTGGCAATGGGTATAGCTTAGAAATGAATTTCCAAACCAAAGGCTTAGGGCCGATATGATAATGTCAGGTTAATGCTAACCATAAGATGGCACAGGATTTAACTTTAACTAGGAGTGGTTGAAAGTTTTGGTTAACTTCTGTATAATATCAGACTTTAAACTAACCAGAACTTTGAACCACTACCAAATAAAGCTGAAGGTTGTATCATCTTACGATTAGGGCTAAGCAGAGACTAAAAAACCAACTCTTAAGGCCGCTATACTAGGTGAATGGTCATGCTGAATGATCATGCAAATGAAATAATTCGCACTGCGAACATTCACGGGATCATGCGATCAAAAATAGAGCATGTTCGAGTTTTCATTGAATGATCATGCGCATGACGCTTCACGCGCGAATTTTTCCGTTATACCCGGCGAATGATTTCATTCACATCATCATTAAACATGATCATTCGTATGATCATAGCACCCTTTATTGCCCCAAAATCGTCTTATGTGCAATACCGCATAAACTTCCATAAGGAATGCATATTATTTTATATTTTCTGCTTAGTACTCTCAGCATGACATTCACGGAAGGACTCGCCATCATCCTACCGCGGCAAGCATAACAATCGTTTCCATCCCCTGGCTGACTTTGTACGGGAAGGCGTCGCTACCCGTCAAGCTTATCTCTCCGAGACGTCACCAGCCTACTTTTCCCTTACACCCACGTATGTCAGACCCGAGGACCACTTTTCTTCGGGCGGTAAACCCGCAATGGATGAGAGAAGCGGCCATCCCCTTGAATGCTTCCAACATAACGGGAGAAGGTTGTTGCGTCGGTAGGGGAGGAAATTAAAGACTGGGGGCTAACTACATGCCTCGGCTATCCTGCATCCCGGGGTGAGATTAAATGAAAAGCAGGAGCGCAATCGACGTGTACTATGTGACGGTATCTTTGAACTCTTTTTTTTTCATCGACAGATTTTGGACTGTGTGTGACAACATGTACTCAAAATATACTGATAGATATCTCTCGTTTTACTATTGCCAATGTGTAAAGGTATTACAAGCCTAAAAATCCTATGGGATAAGCCCAGTAAATCCATTTGCGCAGTGTATGTACATATATACTTCTGTTATAAAAATATATAGAATTACGCATCAAATGGTGATTTTTCAATTTTGTCTATGACGGAATACGGAAGTAGACACCATACTATTAGCCATTCTTCAAAACTCCATTCGAAACTTAATTTCCTACGACCTTATGGTAGAGTTAGAATTTAATAATAATAATTTCATTATTTACTCCTCATTTATTAAATGTACAACTTAAGTAACAAAAATTAAGGAGTTTTAGTTAGCTTCAGAGGTAATAACACCAGTATGGAAATTACAGAATATGGCCGTTACGCGTACGCTTTGGCCTCAACCTCCCTTTTTATCTTCTCCAATACAAGACAATTGGCGATTTTTTTATTGCTTTCAGGACTGAGAACACGAAGTCTGACTCCGTGGTATTAGCCCTTCTGACATACTCATTCAAAACTGAACTTAAGTACAAAATTATAACGTTGAACGTGAAATTATGACAGTTACGGGCACTTTTTCGCCTTGCCTCCTTATTCTACTCATTCCTGCCCATGCGTAGAGATATGCATCTGTTCATCCCGACGAGCGTTCGAACGAAAGCTGCCCTCCGGCCTTAAAATTGCGGGTGGGGAATTATTTACGGTCACACCAACAGCGAGCTCGCACGCTCCGCGTTTATGTTTCCGTTCGTCAGATGCAATCGTGGCAATTTCCGTCTCGGTGGAGATATATCGCCCACGAGGGACCCCCGGTTGTTCGCGCGGAGGAAAGCGCGGCGCCCGCGTTGTGAAGAGGGATCGACTCCTCCTTTGTTTCCTTTTTTTTACGTCTCGCTTTCACTCCTCCGCGCCATCTCGCGGCGTCATTCTGACCAGCGCAGCGCCCTTCAACTTGGTGGCCAAGGGAACTGCATAGAGTAGGCCGAATTTCATCCAATAGGGGGCTGATTTCAGTTGCCAGTTCCGTCGCGTTTTGATCAGTTTTTAAACATGTTCGCGGCGCAGATATGAGTGCATTGCGATCCACTTTTTTCAAATATTTTTCAGCACGGTTATTGCAAATGCGAGGAATAGCATTGAAGAGATATTAATTTGATAAATCACATCATCATGTTTGTAAATTTTGGTTGATATCACTAATTATGCCATATTTCCCCGTGTTACTCGGATCCATTCGCCCGTCAGCGACACGAATGGCGACTTCTGTAAACCCACTTCAATGCGCGGTCGTTGACAACACATTTGGAGGCCGACTTGAGGATCCTCTTTTGTAATATTCGTGGTGGTGGCTCATCTGTCTGGTTGCTTCATTGGATAATTATACCACGAATATTATAATAAATGATTCTCCGGCCGGTCATTGGAGATGTGATGTCACCCACCGCACATTTAAATGTGTGTACAAAAGTCGCCACTCGCGTCATTCCGATAACGGCAGAGCGATTCGTATTTCACAGAGGAACAAGTTTTAATAGGGGCAGTTGACCGAAATTTATACTTATGATGATGTGATCTTTCAAATTCATCACTTTGCAATGTTAATCCTCACAGATTTAAGTCTTATTTAGTAAATATTCACACAAAATATTTATAATGTACATTTTTGGCACTAATTTGATTTTTGCCTTTTTTCTGTGAATTGATATGACGTTGGTATATGGAAAAGTTAAAATGATACGTTAGATGTGCATAAGAAGTGGTATGTTTCTGAACTTTGCTGAACGTACTTCTGCTTGATCGGATTTTACTCCCACAATCCGTATTAAAGGAGTCTCCTTTATTTTCGCAATATCGTAATTGTTAGCAGTGTCTACATAGAGTAGGTATGTGGGGTACTGTTTATTCGCGAATAGTTGACCGATGATGCCACGCGAGAGGAGAAATTAAGTGGATGAGACGGGGAATATTGGGGGAATACTTTCTATCACGGAAAACCTTCGCGCATGGCTCCCCTCTCACTAAGCGCGACTTCCCCTTACTTTCTGAGAGCTCAACCTCCGGATATTGAGTGTCGACTAAATTTTCACGAATGAAGTATATCAAATGTTTGATCGGATCCAAGAGCAGTAGAAATTTAAAAAAATAGCAAAAATTTTTTTCGGATTACTTTTATGAATAGATTTGCCGTGATTTCTTGGGAATCATCAATGATCCAAAGATAAGAGTGATTTTTTTATGTTTCCCATTACAAATCCTATGCCAAAGATGAACCGATTTTCCCATTACGCATCCTGAGTTAAAGTCAGTGCTAATATCCTTCCTTAATGCATGAATTGTCATGAGAAAAAATTACCCTGGACCGGGATTCTTACCACGGACCTTTGGCTTTCCAAGTCAATGTGCAGACAACTACGCTATTCAGGTTCCTGAATTGATATAGCAATTGTACCGTGGTTCGATTCCTGGTCAAGGGAAATTTTTTCACATGGCAATTCACCGTCTTTCACGCGGCAGCCTTCGAAATGTTACGCATCCTTTCTTTGTTGCGGCTGATCCTTTCTCTTCTCCACCTATCTGCACGCTCACGTCTCCCCTATTCTTTATCCCCTTTCCCTAGATGATCCCTGCGTCTTCTCCTCCCTCACATCATGAGGTGCGAATCTGGTGGGGATGGTGATGATGTGAGGGGAGGAGAAGAAGGAGAGGTCGGCTGAGGGAAAGTGGCTCTCCTCTCTCGGAGCGGCTGAGGGTTCTCGATCATCACAAGAGAGAGTTTCGAGAGGGAGTGATGCAACCCTTTGCTTGGTCACGCATCGGTAGGCCGTGCGCGTCTTGCTCAGGGGGTTGGACCCCTTATTATCATAATATCAAATGCCGCCTAAATCATTATGAATAATTTTCTTGAATTTATTGGAGTAAAGACGTTATATAAATGATTATTTTTTTCAATCATCCAGTTAACTTTCCAAAGTTTTGCAATTAAATTTTGAGAATACCTATAATCTAATACATTGACTTATTGCCGAATAGTTAAGAAAGGGTTCAAGTTTGGTGAAGGATTAGAACTTTTTCGACTTTGTATTTTATAAAAATTCTCCAGACCAGGTGATTAAAAAAAATACAATTGCGAATCGTAGTAAAGAGAACTTACTATTTGAAAAAATAATTATATTGACCAATCTCCTGTAGGATTAAGGCAATATTTAATTAAATGAGGTCAAGAAAGTTTCATCTATTTCATTTTAATGGCATCGATACATTTTTTGGAGAGTTCGTACTCTGCAAGAATGCATCAACTTTGGGTTGGTCATTTTTACTGACTGATGAAAGCTAAGGTCCAATTCCCCTTAATCATCTATGGTTGTGTGAAACAGAATGTAAGCCTATCTGTTCTCTGTAAAAATTTACAGTTTTAGTTTTTTAGTATCCGACCCTAATGATATTTTGTGGAATAATAGTTCATGACATGAGAAATCCAGCAGTAACATTACATTAGATGATTGATTCCCCTGAATTCAGGGCAAAAAAACACCTCCTGGTGGAATCCTGGCGAAACTGTCGTCCCCTCTGACCACGAAACGCGGCGATAACCCGGAAAATAGAGAAATCCACAAATTCTGTAAGCCACGGAAGACTCCGAGACACCTGCGGTACCACCTAAGCTGTAGCATGATAATACCTCGGAAAGCCGAAAAGTTGTATACGAATCGATATTGAAGTTTCTTTATTTGCTGTCGTTAAGTATTATTGCTTGAGATACTGGTAATAATTTCTTGATTAGATTCATGAATGGATGAAACAATTAAGTTTCTTGTTCAAGGATTTTTTTGTAAGCTTATAATTTTCTTAAATTTCAACATTCTATATTATTTGTGAATTTCGATTATGGTTAATAATTAACTGTGAAGCCATCTACAGAACAGTACCCGATATTATAGGGATACCTGGTTTTTTTCTTACACGATAAAATTTGGGAATTATCAAGTATTTATGCCACCCCATCTCTTGTCTCTTCTCGCTCTTTTGTCTTTGTAAAAATGTGGAAACTCATTGGCGGGAGTAAGTAATTGAAATACTAGGTATGTAATTTAATCTTTGTGACCAAGAGATCTCGTTGCTTCGGCGGTGTTTGTCGATCATGGAGAAGTTACGGGGTAAGACGTATAATTTCACTACAACAAGATCTAGGCCTGCTGTCTCTAAATACGATGTACGGGGAAGCCGTTTTGCTGATGATTTCTCAGCGCACCTATGCTGTGAAGCTCCTACAATCCCTTGGAAAGCTTAGGGTACAATCTCATAAGGGCGGGACACTCCATAATTTAGCGTTGGCTTCGGCATCCACGCGCGAGTTAAGATTAGGATATAGAAATCATTTCAGATAGCGAAGCAAATGTGCTCGCTAGATACATATATTATCAATGTGCGCATTACGGGGTGAATCAAATATCACTTCATGAAGATTAAATAAATAATACATTTATGCATATCATGGTGGAAATATAAATTGGGTAAACAATTTAATGTACATAGGTAAAATTTGAAATGCAATCAAAAAGTCAAAGAAAAGAATAATATTCTCATTGACGCATGAAAAAACATTTCGTCTCAGTATTATATATAGTTTATTTCTTAGTATGAAGTGAATTGTATTTATAGAGTGTCGGCATTTCTTTTTATCGTGAACCACCACTTCTTGAAGCATCATCAGGGCCTTGGGGTGAATGGTTCATCTTCTGTGTTGGTTATCATCTTTAATGTAAGTGAAATAGAAGACGAAATTTTTTAAATGATTTTTTAAGCATAATTTTTCAAATAAAGTTTAGAAGTACGAGCGTGATGCACCCGCTCCCAGCGGGCTTCCCCCGCTCTTTTCAATGCAGGTCCACTGAGGGATAGGCGCGTTTCTAATTTTAAAATGTAGAAAAAAGGCAGGGTCTTATGTACAAATTTAATTGGAATGTTCATGTACAAATTGAGCTCAGAGGACCTCTTTAAACACAACATTGGAAGTAATTACCCTATCCTCTGTTAAACGCACATGATGACTCATACTTACGTATCAACAGGAGACTTGAATGTGGAGTCAGCCGCATTTTGATAAAAGTTATTTAAAGAATGCGAGATATTGTTGCAAATGAACAAATATCAGTTTGTGCGCCGTTAACGTCAGGAATATTTACCGTTTTTTTTGTTTTTTTATTATTATTTAAAAACCAATTTTAGGAAACAATAGCAATATTTAGGAAGTAAGAAATGCCGTCGCATGTTCTCTGATAAATTCTGTGCATTTTGGTACCTCATTTGTAGAGTTTGGTTGCGTATAAATTGAGAAAAAGGTATCTATACAGTAGAAATAATATGGAAGATAATCGTGGTAACATCTTTCAGCCACTATAAGCGTAAGCATATAAACGGTGGATTAACGTCTAGATGGTTGCGGTTGGGCAGAGCATTTCAAGGAGGAATCCTACCTCCATTGTGTATCGTCTGTTCTCTCTTCAAATTCTTTCTCCCCCGCCACCGTTATACCCTCCAGAGGTAGAAGTGGACGTGGAAAGGGGAGGCGAAGGTGAGAGCGCTCTCACTCCCACGGCCTTCTTATCCATTCTTTTCCACCCTCGCTTCGAACGCCTCGCCTCTTGTCACGTCCGCCCTTGAAATGACGGCGATCACGGTCCTCGCCCATAAATGCTCTCCCTCCATCCCTCTAACCCCTCGTCACACCACTCTCTGCGCCCTCCACCTTTCTTCTCCACTCTTATTTTTTTTCCATAAATTCTCCTCTCAAAAATTCTCCAAGTACCTACGCACCTGACGGCAGATTGGTCCGGCCAGTTGGTTATAAAAATAGTAGTGATATCATTATCTGAGAGTGTTTTACGAAGTATTATTGGTTTTGTTTTGTTGTCTCTTATACGCGTATGTAAAAAGAGGATGTCTGTCTGTCCGCTGTGCGTTTCCATACGGCTTCAAGGATTGCGACGAAAGTTAGTTTGTGTGTGCATCTCATGTTCTCGAACCCCACAGTGCTACTTTTGGTCGCGTCCGATGCGTCATTTGCGTCTTTTTTCACTACCGTTTGTTACGTCACGTCATACAATTTCTGCTGTTGGACATCCTGCCGGGATGGCTCACCTCATGACACGACCAAAGAGAAAACGTGAAAATCCTCTATGACCATGAAATCCAAGTTCCAAGTTTCCCACTTATGTGGGTACTATCCTTTTTGGGAAATGCCGGGTGGCCTGGTAGTTAAAAATAAACCAAAATCAGTACAATTTTCCCTCTCAATTTGTGATTTTGCGCTTAGAAATAAAAACGCATGGAAACATTCCGCATCAAGAAAAAAGAAGGGCATTTTCAGGTAGGCGAAAGGATTCTGGAGCTTATTTCAAACCTGCTGGCTGGATAGCTGGTTACTTACTTCGAGCGCAGTACCAGATGATTTTTATTCAGCACAGGCTAGGCGAACGTATCATATTCACTAGTTCGTTCTAGTCATTTAATATTTTATTTAGTATTTTTATTTTAATAGGTATGCATTCACACATTTCTCAAGTAATATAGAGATCTAGGTGGCAGGCGAGGAGTAATTCCCCATGAATAGACAGAAATTCCTATAATATATTATCACGGCAATAGGTAGTGGCTTATATCTTTTTTTTAGTTTTCTTATGACTTAACACAAGCGGTAGTGAAAAAAATGACGAATACATCAACACGAAATGCTAAAATTATGCTTGCTTTTTAGAATGAAATAATGTGTAAAATTGATTGAAAATTAATGTTGACGTTTTTTCTGACTTTCCAATAAAAATTATTTATACTCGCATTCAATTCTCGTGTATTTGGTGTGCAATTAATATTTTCAACACGTTGGGTTTTTCCATGAATAAGGTAATTAAAATATGAAGTGATCTAATGAGCCACTATTACGCTGTATTGATTACCATACCGTAGTGCGGCGGCCCAGCAAAATGAAGGCTTCATCTTTTGCGCAGCTAGTACTATCATGTCCGAATGGTTACTAGTTTGTCTCATGATTCAATTATTCCTGCGTTTTGAAAGGTTTCGGGTTTCCCTGGATTACATGGGCCTGCATTTAGTCGTCCGTCATCCCTTAATAAACGGGCGAGAAGTGGAGACGATCGGAAATACGATTCAAGCGATTGATCACCCTATGATGCATCGCTACATCGGGGGAATTTCGACATGTCATTGGTGGCGGCATATAATTGGATTAAAAGAAGATTGATGAGTTCGTGTGTCACATTTTTATTTTAGAATATGACGTAGTATTGAAAATATGCCGCTTTTATATTCAGTTAAAGCCAGAAAAGCAGTTTTGAACCCCATAAGGATGGTTTGTGGAAAAAGCTTTGATTATTTTCGTGCTATCCACGAGGAAAGAATCAAAATAAATGTTCTGGGTGTAGCTGGTGGATTATCGGGTGGGCGGGCACAAGATAAAAAATAATTATTCAAAGTGGTTTTGATGATGTGTATATTTTGAATAAAAATGTTACAGATTTTCGTTGGGAAATCAGTTAGTCACAACTTCTTTCACTATTTTCTCGAATTTTCAGTGTCTAACAAACACAAGTTTATCAGTGTAGAAAATTATACCAGAAAGCACTCTTTAGCGGTATTTAATGGTCATGCGTCATCTTAATCTTACACAGTCATAAGATTAGTTGGTTACCCTTCATAATGTCCACATTATACTCCAGAGGAGTGGTAGGATACTTATCTACTGTATTTATCGCGTACGTATGTATAAATAATTTATGATTATGTATGATTGTAATCATGTATGTTATCATTATGAATGCTTATGATTATGTATGTGATAAATACTATAAATAAGTATGTGGTTATGCCCCTTGACGTGAGTATTATAAGCGTTTTTTTTGTTTTTGTCTTCTTACCGCGTCTAGTCCTCTAAAGAACTGTTTAGTTTAATGGAATTGAACTGATCTTGACTCGCCGCAATAGAACTCATTCATAGTGTATCTTTGGTGCATCATATTAAACTTCGCCTCGCGTTCGCCTGCGTTCGAGTTTTGAACGTTAAGACTTGGCGTGTACTTTTAATGCAGCATGCGTCCAAACTTGGGTTGGCTACCCAGGCTCCCGATTCTTGAAATGCGGCTTTTGCAACTTCATGTTCTGGCCGTCGAGAAAGTTTTGGCTCTCCAAGAGGTTGAGAAGAGTTAGTTCCGCATGGAAAAGCGTTGCTTTACATCTTGACTTGGATGAAGAAGTTGCGAACTTTAAAGTGTGAGATGGAAATGGTTGGAAAATATTTTTTACCGTGTAAATTGAAATACGAATAAAGAATTTGTCGCCACGAGTCTTGTTGGGTACCTTTGACGGGATAATATTGGATTAAAAGAAGATTGATGAGTTCACGGATCACGTTTTTATTTTGAATATGACGTTGATTTTGAAAATCTGCTGATACTCTACGCAGTTGAAGCCAGAACAGCAGTGTTGAACCCCATCAGGGTGGTCGTGGAAAAACGTTGGTAATTACTTGATCCGAAAAGACGAAAAAGTTGCTGGAGTGTGTAAGTGTCCGTCTTCCGGCCCGCACTAGTTTTCGTATCAGTTCACAGTAGTTGTGCTCGGAGTATTTTGATTGCGTAGTGAATCAGTTATTTTGATATATTTTGCTGATATATTGTTACTAATTTTCTCATACTAATTACATAATAATGTTCCCTGCTGAAATACTCATGGAAGTATAGCAATAAAATGGAGAAATGAAAAATGTATTTAAAAATATTTTCGTTGTTTTGAGATTTTCAGGGCCAGAGTTTAATTCCTATCTCTTTTGGTTTGAAAATTCATTTAAGCAGACCGCGCTGCACTACAGTTTATGGTTCTTGTGTTTCAATTTTCTAAAACGTGTTTTTAAATTCTGTAACGGTGTTACAAACAGAATTATGGAATTTTGATCTATTGGTAGCCACCCTCAAATTTAACTAAATTTCTCCACTTATTGTGGTGTCCGGTTAATTTCTTTTTAATCGTTTGAATGCACTAAAATTAATTTTTTTCATCGCTCTCATGATTCAATAAATATTCCAAATTTGTTAAGAGTCGTAATTGGCCGGGTTGTATGCCGTGTTGAGGTTTCATGGTATGACCCTCTCATATTTATCTCCTTGTTAATTGTGAAAAAGCTCATGGATTTTTAAGTAATGACGACTCACTTAGTTCTTGTGGCGATGAATGAAATGAAAAACTGTCATGTCAGGGCTATGGATTCTAACGATAACTTTCCTTCCCTGCCTGGCATCGAGCGTGAGTCCTAGAGAATGGATTTGCTGATCTCCGCACCAACACAGCGACCCCACAGCAACCAAATGGGAGTCACGTACCCTTATTCCCCGTGGGAGTCTCGTCTAGCGCTTCCCTCTTGGAATTTCGATTTGGAATTTCTGGAGCGTTAAAATGTGAAACAGTTCCCCTGCGGCCGGTCGGTCGGCGAGACGTTGGTCCTTCACGTTTATGTGTTAGCGACATTTCTGGGTCCTCTCTTATCCCTTCCGCCACTCAACTCTCGCTCTGTCTCTTGCTGTGCTCTGAGTCCAGCGGAGTGAAACGCTCTCTTGACCCCATCCCACGAAATTGCAGGGACCTGGCTGTCATTTTCCACGTTCACAAAACTCAACTGTTGCGAAACCAGTTGAAACTGATTAATCGCAAGTGAGTTACCCGTCACTGGCCACATAATGTATGCATAAGCACGACCGTTTTCTTTTTTTTCCGTCGAATATTTTACGTCAATTGCTGCTTCCGGGGTTTCTTACGTACTTGAGAGGAATCTTATACACATTAATATGTCTTTCTTCGTGGCACATTACTTGTTAATATTTAGAAGCATGTTTGAAAACTCGGTTGAGATTTTCATGGCCTATAGAGAAGGTTATGTCGATATTTACCTTTATCTTAAGCTTAAACATTTTATCTCTTATATAATTCTGAAGTAAAAGCTATTGCTTAGGATATACTTGATCGTTAATACTGTGAAACTCACGAGGTGATGGTGTAAGTATTAAAATATTAAACGTGTTATAAAATCGTCGTTGCAATGGTAGTAATGCGTACTCTGAATGGGAAAATAAAACTTTGGTAGGCGCGATCCGGGGTCGTATAATGTAATCAACCCTAGATCGTTCTTCTCTTTGATACGATCCATTGATCACCCTTCATAAATGTCCGCATTGAAAACCAGAGTAATATCAGGAATATAGATCACCGACTCCGGTTATAATTCGCTGTGAAAAAACTTTCGATTTTACTGATATCTCTCGATTGCCGGTAAGGTATGCTACTGTTTTCACCACCCACTAAATTTATTTCAAATCGAATGTTTAGTGGCATGATTACCTTTTGGTGAATTTTATCAATGGTGTGAAAATGATGTATCGTGGAAACGTTAATTTTTATGCAAAATGTTACGCAAAAACTTAATATAATGAGTTTTCAGTAATATTTCAACAAGCAATATGCCACTAAGAAAGATATAATATGATATATTTAGCGTTCATTGAGAGTCATCTGAACTACATGAAACACCGGAAGCAGCTTAGCGTATACGAAATTTGGTAGAAAGATTAAAATAGTCGTGACTATAACAAGTACATGAAACACTGAAAGCGATGCCCATAAAAAATTTGACAGAAAGAAAAAAAATAGTCGATCTTAGCATACATTATGTAGCCAGTGACCAGTTACTCACCTGCGATTATTCACCTTGGCCTCAATAAAAGTACTGATTATTAGTTATAAAGGTTATAAAATTTATTCATGCCGCCATTTCGTATACATTCCCGGGGATGTGGATGAAATGCTGTTTTTAAATATCTCTGCTACTAATTATGTACCTACATTGCCACTTCTTTCATGTCCCACTCACATGAGCGACTCAAAGACTAAAATTTCACCCTCCCAGGAGGAACGAAACTCTCTTCTCGCTTTTTTTTTCAGTACACGAAAACCATTATTCTTCATTCGCGTCACCGTCGTAAATTGCATGAGCGGGAGAGTGAGAGAAAGTAGGAGGAAAAGAAAGAAAGAAAGCGACTTTGACACCCATAACTCCTGGTTACGCCTTCCATTCCCCGTTTTCGGGAAAATGTTTGTGTCGGATTGATTTGCAACACAACCCTGGATTGACCCATAGAAGTGAACGGAGGAAAGAACTTGCCTGAAAACCTCTCGCTCTTGCTTTTCTATCCCCTCCCCTGTTACCTTATATGTATACGTTATTTTTGTGCGGCTCTTTCTCCATCAGCGGCCGGGTTCACCCAAGTGAAGGTATAAGCGCTCGCTGGTCGCTCATCGA
Organism: Ischnura elegans; assembly: GCF_921293095.1. Lineage (NCBI taxonomy): Eukaryota > Metazoa > Arthropoda > Insecta > Odonata > Coenagrionidae > Ischnura > Ischnura elegans. The sequence continues at coordinate 83,238,792 of NC_060250.1, forward strand.
AAGTCGCTCCAATTGCGATTATTACAAAGATTATGGGAGTATTAATACCCTCCGCTCCATCCAAAGTTTTTTTCTTGAAATATTGGCTTGTTAATAATCACCATTCATCACTGAATATAGGTCATTAGAATGCAATATTTTCGTGCCTCCGCTTCTATTCGCTGTATTCTACCCGCAATATTTTTTCTCCTATTGAGAAAATTGTACCTACTCTTTTGAAAAGTTAATCACGGAAAATTGAAGACAAACATTGTGAAATGTACATTGAAATCATTCTAATAATTAATTTTTTCTTGATGAAGACATAGTATGTCGAACCATACGTTGCCTGATTAAAATGTAAGCGATGTTATTAATAATGATACAAGGAAAGTTAGTGATAATCAGAATGTTTTCAACTGCCTCGGCTAAACGTGGCTTTTTTGTCTCGATCATTTCAGTAAGAAGAAAAATTCTCGGGATAAATTCCCCTTCCGTTACTCTACTAGTACTACATGGTGACTCTGAAAATTCGAGGTCTTTTGACGGAGACGAGACCTGTTTTTCTTATTCTTGCTCTTGGTGCCTCAGTCACGAATGGCCCGGGGAAGTCCTTATCCTTTGGAGATGAGAGGGATGGCTTCCGCGGTGACCTGTTATTCACCATCCGAACTAGGGGCGATGGTCGACTAATACATTTAATTTTTGTCCTCAAACCACGTCCATCCATTTTTGCCCCTCCTTGTCCTTTTGGGTAGGACGTTGGCCTCCAAGAGAACAGTCGGCAAGATGGTCCTTTTTGACCTCTGCCCTTTGCCTGTTTTTTTGTCCTTTTCCTGGAGCTTATGCCTCTTAGGGTGCTCATTTCTGCTGAGGCTGCAGTGGTTTAGGCGGAACCTAAATTATGTTTGTACTAGGTTTTATTCAGCTCGAGCTCAATTCGTGCTCGAGAGCCGAACTTCTGGTGGCATCGAGGTCTAGGCAATAAGGAACCTGAAGTTTTTTTAGCAATCCTTGAGATGTTTGGTAGGTTACTATCGTAGTAATCATGAATAGGGTTGTCATGGTACGTATTCATTAGGCACATGAGCTCTCAAGGTTTCTGCGCTCTACCTTAAAGCTGAAGCTAACGTTAAAACCCCAATTTCAGTATTAGTGTGAGAAAGGGAAAAGCCTATCCAGTGAAGTAAAAATACTTAGTAATTATTTAAGTATTCTACCGATTAAGGTAGGTTTCTATGGAGTACTGAAGAAGCGTTATAGCACCCTCCCCTTCCTTCATGCACTTCCTCTTCAATTCACAATTAGGCCTATTCCCTTTCATTCCATCTAAAAATCCAATTCTCTTTCTTCCTCATTCTAGTTTATCCACTATTATGCCCCCTAACATTATTTTTAACATCCCCTCCCCGCTCAGTACTCGCGCCATCAATACCTACTGTCTCCTCCGTATCTCATCTAGAAGCTGCCTGTCCTCACCCACCACGTCCAGCACTTCGTTGTTCCTCCTCCTCTCCGTCTACTTCACCTTCTCCACACTCACATCTCGAACGCCTCTAGTCCTCTCCCGTCCTCCTTCCTGAGCATCTACGTTAGGCATAATACATTTTGTGAAAATCCTGATGCTTATCCTTATTCGCGAGTTATAAATTTAAATGAAATACTATTTCCGATCGAAATAAAAATGAACATGCTAACAAACACCGTCGCCTTAGTCATACAATCAGACCCACCGAGTGACCCCGGATTTTCCAAATTTATAATTTGGTCGCATACGCAAGAAGTCACTCACAATCTCAGTAGCAGTTGCCGTTTCGGTGAATCGGGTGGCTCACCCTAACCAGCCAGTTTATAAATATTGTGAAATTTTTAATGCATTTGTTTGCGTCGGCGTTGTAAAATTTCACTTGTGTGAAAACTTATTTCTAACAATTTGGCATTGAAGATATAATAAAACATTTGAATACAATGATAAATGGAAAATTGTTCCTTAACTATATATTTTCCTATTCTTCTTTTTAATATTTTTAAATACCAAACTGGTATTTTTCTTTTTAATTTATTTTTTGCTTTTTTAATATGGATTCGCGATTGCAAAATTTGAAACACTACACAGAAGTCGGAAATTGCTTTCATTTGTATTTTATCTAAGGTTTGAACTCGAAAGTTTCGAGTTTTGACTGGAAAGAGCCGCTGGGGATTTTCTCTTCTATACTGTCCTAGTGATTCTATGCAGTCAAATTAGCTCATTATAGCACAAAAATCTCCTGCTCAGTGTCTCACTCGACTGAGAATTGAATCGTTACCGTCGCAGCATCCAACATTCTGAGGTCAAGGGTTACGTACGTACTGTTAGGGGAAGCGGTATCATAGAATTGCTTAACCAAGAGAGGAAGGAGTGATGAACTGCTGAGCGACGAAAAGAGTGGTCTAAAGTAGAGCACAGTAGTATTGTACAGTGTACTGAACGCCTAAATAATGGATAGTGTTACGCGCACAAACAAAACAATTAATAAACACCCCTGAAGTTCTTAAATAATACTCTTTTTCGAAATACCAATATGAAATTGTTGAATTAACAGTGCAACCATAGCGAATAAAATCGTGGTATTTCATCCTTTTCGATACGTGTTCACTTTGATATTTGCTGCCTTAGCTTTTAGGCGGTGTGACCTATCACGCGTGATGACTTTTCAACGCTATTCCATAGAATGTAAGACTTTGTAGTAAATTTTGATATTTAAATGCTATTTTTGATGATTGCAAATACTACATTGCAAACTTTTTCAATAAATAGTTCGCTCTGCACTCGCTGTTAGTTCTTTTGTTCCAGTGCCACGACAAAGGAAAGACTTGTGGCTTATTCTCTGTATACGCTGTGGCTAAAAAGCGAATCATCTTCCCATCATCGAGCGAATCTCTTGACTGTAATTGTTTCTCTAGTAAAGGATCTGAAAACAAGGACGCATCAATCCCGTTCGATCGGTTATTTTAAGTGACTAAGTTACACTATATGCTAACATTCTGAAATTGTCAGGAAAGTTTTAGAGTAGAGGGAATTTTAGAGTAGACACAACGAAACAGGTAGAGGCGTACAGAAAGCGTTACGCAGATTATAAGCGAATTAGGCTGGGAACCGCTAGAGACTCGGCGGCTGCGCGCTAGGCTTGGATTAGTTTCACTATTAGAATAGGTATCTTTAAAAGCGATACGGGGAACATCGTAATAGAGCCCCACTATATTTCCAGGTCCGACAGAAGCAATAAATTAAGAGAAATATGTTGCTGGACGGATAGAGGTGGGAATTCCTTTTTCCCCCGAACTATAAAGGGCTTTAATATATGTTAGTCGTGATTTTGTTTGAGGATTTGCATTTAATAAGTGGACGGCTGGTGTCCTAATACCCCATGCCACACGCCTAATTAGGCGGCTTGCTGGGTAGCATGTAGATGTAGACCGTGGCGGATTCAGAAAAAAACTCAAGGGGGAGGCGCAAAGGATATCTTGTGCTACCATCACTTTCATCTTGATAAAAAAATAACCAAGTTACATGCAAAGTTTAAGAAAGTTTTATTTAAACTGATTTTATACTTATACAAGGCAGTGCCATCTTATGATTAAAAAAAATTACAATAGCGTGGTTTCCTATAATTTTTTTATTGCCTAAATCGAAAGATTATTACTCCTGGAGTACGTATTTCACACTTTTAGATTTTTAAATGACGATATCTATTTTTCGCGATTAAATGAAAAGTGAAAATTTTCAAGCGCGCGAAAACGCGACGCGTAAGTATGAATGCCGGGAAGTCTCTCCGTACGACGTATTTCTGGTTCCCGCTGCCGCCCTGTGAGGTGACCTTGAGGCGAGGCTTAGCGCTGATACGACGCAGGCTGCTAGCGGGTAGCTGAGTACCCTGCTGGCTGGTAGCGCTTGGCTTAAATAGGGATTATTAATACCTTATCAAACGAAGAAAACTTTCCGACCTTAGCCAGTTTTAATAAGTGATTATTGAGACATGTTTCCATGAGCTCTGTGCCTCATGCATGCATTGGTAACCTCAGACGACGTATAACTCCTATCTTCTCCTATAGAAACTAGGTCCCTGTGACGTCACGTGGAGTGGCATCGCATGGGCGCCAATCTGGCCCTTTTCAAATGAGGATAAAAATGGATCATTGCCATTCGTCTAAACCGGTATTTCTAAAACGAAATAAATTGTATATTATGAATACACTAATTGTGGGTAACGAATCGCAATCAATGCCTTTCGTTTTCTTTGATGAAGGATACTACCCTATTGTGATTCTGCAGTGTTCGGCAATGCCGACGGCCCCGCAAGAGAGGGCGCCCACCCCCCGTTCCTCATATGTATCCGCCGCGAGATGTAGATGAACGATAGTAGCAATAATGGAGGACGTTATCGGAAGCCATGGTTACGGCTTTCTCTCTGTCCTCTTTGGAGTAGTTCCGATGCCGGAATCTCGAGAATTTCTTTCCCGTGGGTCGTCTTTCTCTCACCTTTTCGCCACCATTATGGTGCTTTCCAATGTAGTAATGGGTACCTACTCCCGCAGCCCTCCCGAAAACACATTTTTCGTTCATATTCTTCGCGTTTCCCCCGACGCGACGCTCTTTCCATCAGGGTATATTTTCGTGGAGACTCCTGCTTTGTCTCTCGTCGGTTTATTAAAAGGGTGAAACGGGGAAGTAATCCGTGGCCCTAGGGTCTCGTTCCGTCCAATCAAACTTCTCCATCTCCGTCCCGTTAAATGAAAACCGAGACTTGAAATTACACGGGAGGGAGACGTCTTTCTCGGATGGGGTCGCCCACTCTTCTCTCATGCCTCCGAGCCCTATATTCCATTTCCCTCATTCTGTTTCTCATTTGTTTTCACGTTTTTTGTGCTCTTTGTCATGTTGAATGTGGATCTCAGGGCTCTATCCACTTGATATAGTATTCGCTATCTTCATTTGTGGTCTGTTGCACTCTGAAACTCTAAAGAATTGTGTCTCGGTTCGTTTTTAAATCTATTTAACCACCCTCTTCCTCCATGTATCGTCTCCAGTAAGCTTCAGGAACTCGGTTATTCTTTTACGGACGCTATGCCTCGCAGATATATCACTGTTAATTTAAAGGTCAATTTCCTAGCCGATTTGACTGTGTACTGAGACTATATCCTTAATTTGTTTCTGGCTAGTAATAATAGAGTTAATTCATGGTATAGATTCAATTGAGTGGGGATGTGAGCAGGGTTAAAAGCGGTTTAATAGTCTCTGTGCTTGTTGGAAGATGATGGAGTTTATTGCCAAAGGGATGTCACCAATTCATAATTGGTGATATGGAATGATTTGGAAAACGTATTAGGTAAGATTTCAAAGTTGTCGACAGCGGGGTTTATTTCAAGTCTTGTCTGATGTTCTAATTGATGATAAACCATGGGGCTCTTGAGATTTTTATGATGAATTGTTTTACGGAATATTAAATGCAAATAAGAAAAATGTTGAGGGCGAATACTTCCAAAAATGCGTATTATTACAATACTAGGACTGTTATTCTGCAGACGTATGTATCGCTCTTCCCCTTTTAATTCTCGTACTTTCCTGTTGTCTTTTATGTCCATGTCCCCCTTGACTTATCCTTGGTACTTGGCCTTCGGTTTTTCTTCAGGGTTTCCTTGGTTTTCCCCCTTCTTCTATGTTTCCCACCTACTTGCTGTCTATCATAAGGTGGTCAACTCACCTGGTTCTTCTTTCGATGATAGTATTCAGAAGTACTTCTTCTTCTCCTATGTGCTTTTATATACCTCCTATTTTCTTGCCCTAACTGTCCATTTGATCTTCATCATCTGCCTCATGCACCAGGTATCGCGGCTTCTCTTCTTCGTCATTAGTTTTTCCTAAATTCTATGCCTCTGATCAGCACAGAGCTATTGATCGTACGGTGTTTTTTTAGTCACATCCAATTCTAACCATTTAGCATCCCAAGATACTTTAAACATCAGTAGCGAATAGTAATCGAAATTGAAATAGTTTTTAGTCTGCCAAGATGTTCTAATAAAAGCCAAAAGTACTACTTAATTCAATTAATACTTATATTTTTGTTAAATTTCGGGAATGTTTAATAAATAACTAATGTATTGATTCTGTTAAGCAAATTTTGTACAGTCCTTTAATTCGCTTTATTGCTTTTAATTTTCTTACTTCTCTGGACAAAAATTTTCTGTATTTTGTATACAATAAAAATTGGCATGGATTTATTTTCGCAACCCGAAATTTCTACGTGATAGCTTATTGAATAGACAGAATCACGCGTCACGAAAAAATAAAAATACGACTAGTGGAACGGGAATGTTCTCTATACAGAACTTAATATATTTTTAGCTTTAGATTATTCTTCATCTTTCTGTCGTTATACCGTATTAAGTAAATTATACATTCATTTACGGTTCTAAAAGTGAACTCCTTTGGAACATAGTATAGATTTACAATGGTGGGCATAACAATTAATACTGAAATAACCTCATGTACAATCAGGCAACAAATAAGGGAAATTATCATCGGTGCTATAAAAAATAGAGATAAAGGTAACAAAGTTATCATTCAAAATTTCGAAAAAAGAATTGAATTGCGTCTTTTAAAATAAAAATAAACATCACACGTATAAATGAAAAAGAAGAGGAATTAACTCAGTTAGTAACAACGTAACAAATCTCAGTAACTCAGTCACAGTATCAATTTATGGTAACAAAGTAACAAAAGTATAAATGTTGTCATTCAGCAATGTGAAAAAAGCTAAATTGCTTCCTCTAACACAGCAATGAACATTAAGCATATCAATGAATAGATAAATTAATTACTTTATCAGCTCACTGATCAATTTCATGGGTCACTGGAAAGTAAGTGCGTGACAATTTTTCTCTTAAATATTTCCAGTGATGGAGTGTCCGTTACCTGTTTCACAAATCATTCCACAGCTTTGAGGCAACAGCTTTAATTGATTTTTGGACTGTGGCAGTCCGGAACTGGGGGCGGATACAAGAAACACGGTTCTTGCCTTGTTACAACATTTGTGTATTTACAACTAGGGATAAAAATATCGTTAATTGAGAAAGAGAGATAGTTTGCAACATCTGCTATTTCCTTGATATGTATTTACGTTCTCTACCGTTCTCTACCATTCTTTACTTTCTTTTCTTACTTCCTTCCTCCACCTCTTGCCCTCGTTATCGTCTGGCGACGGCTGAATTTAACTTCCTCTGTCCCCCTATGAGATTGTTCTCGAAGCCAATTTAAGCGACCCCTGACGAGAGATTCTTCGGCTTATTGTTTGCGACATCCAAGGCCGCTCGAAGTTCGGATCCTTTTTTCCACTATGGAGATTAAATTACAAGGTAGAGAGTGGATGAAGATGAAATAAGTTGTCGGTCAGATCTTCTTCCAGGTCATATTGCGAAGGAATCTAAGCTTCGCTTCAGATGTGTAATGTAAAATAACTCAATTTTTCAACCCTTTCCTATTTTTGAGGATGAAGAGGGTGTGGTGAATATTTTTGGAGGTGAGTGCCCATCTCGCAATCCTTGAACAGATCACGATAGAACACGCGTGTATTATCCTAGTTGGTTGAGGATATTGCAGGAAAATAGACGTTCCCTACAAGCACACCCACATAATTAAATCCAGAAAAAAGAAATTTTTTACAATACATATAATATCTTCAGATTTGGGTTGTTCATATCGATTCAAAACAGTAATATAATCAATCAGGAATGTATTTGGAAAGATCATTTGATATTTAGCTACTTGTCTCAGGTATGAAATAAAAATACAACATAAACTCCCCGTGGTCCGTCATGAACCTTCCGAGGCTAAGCGAGGGAAACATTGATGTTTCGCGTATAATAATCGAATAGATGATGAAATATGGCAACTTACCGAAAAAACGATAGAAAATATATATGTTGCCGCTTTAGCTTACCCATTGTTATCAGCAATGAAGAAAATTTTGCAAAAGAAGCACACTCGAAGTATTAAATACTAACATACTGCAGTGAATAATACAAATTAGTATTGCCGTTCAAGCATGTGGATGTATAAAAATTATAAACTACTTGCTTTGGAATGCTGTAGTTGCACTTTTATCGAGAGAGTTGTCTCTCTTTCAGGTTTTCCGCTTCTCCAGTGAGGTTACCCGTTGCGGATATAGTCTCTTGGTAGCTATCTCAGCGATCGTCGAAGGGTATCGATATCTTGGGTCGTGTCTACCACGGCCGGCTCCTTTGTCCGAGCGAGCACTCTTCCTTAAAGTTTCTAACTCGATTAAGAGGGACGTTCTTGCGAGTGAAAACTTTCGCCCTCAATGAAATTGGAATGCCCTGCTCCCGTGAGCGAAATAAAGAAGATCGAACCTGTGAAAACCGTACGTCACTTCTCGCCTTTGGGATTTCGGGATAAGTTGACAAAAAATAAAGGACCCGAACGGATGGGCTTCGGTTCCTCTGGTCTGCCAACTCAATTCCCAGAGGTTTACATGGATAGAAGGGTTTTATGGTGAGCTAGGTTTTTGGGTTATCGTCCACGTCAATTCATCGATTTCCTGGAAACCTAGCTGTGCCTACTGCACCACTTCTTAGAAGCCTTCATAAGCATTTAATGGGTTTTATGTTGAAAGTTCGCCTTCGCTCGCTGGATGGTGGGCTGCCCCCTTGCCTATGGTACTAACAATTTGTTTTTTAATAACTGTTAATTATAGATCTGGCTTTCTTATATCAAAATTCCAAGTCATTGGGACGAAAACTACGGGAATACCATGCGTTCAAAGTTGGGCATCTTGATTTTACGGGCAAAAAACTGGTACTTTTTTTTAGAAAAAATTAAGTACAGGAAATGCTATGGCGCGGAATTAAAGAAAAAAGTAAATGGTTCAACGTAGAAATAAATTTTCTATCGTATTATTTTTGTTGCACTGAAATTGATTACCTCATTTAGACGATAGAGCCCCTTATACTCGGGTGACTTGCTTTTTTTTACAGACAGTAGATCTCCTCCAGAATAGGCCGCAGGCCTTCTGCCAGTTCATACAATTTTTGTCTTTAATTTGTTCCTTAATAATCGTCCTTTTTTCGGTGATATCTAACCTACTTAAATTGAATCCTAGGAATACCAAACAGTTTTTGGCTTCCAGTCCTCAAATCTCCCGCCAAATTCACAGGAGTCAAGAAAATTGGAACCGTCAAAGATGTAGTTTAAAGGGAATATCAGCAAGATAAATGCCGGCGCTTATAAATTTAATTTAATAAATGAGTTTTAAGGAAATTTAAGAAGAAATACTTTAGTAGTTACGTTGTATCAAGGAGAAAGTTTTTATTGTTTTGAGCCTGAGCCATTTTTTCCCACACCTATCTTCTTTCAGGCAGTATCCCCTTTATGAAGTCTCTATGGTATTTTTTCGATCCTTTTGTTTCGATGTTTTCGAGGAGAGGGATGAAACAATGACTTTTTTCGCTATCCCTCCTGCGTTTTAGGGCGTCCTCTGTACGTGTATCGAGGTAATCCCACCGTGAATGTTGAATAATGATCGTTTGTCAACCCTTGTCGATCGATTGTCAACCCCTTTTGAACATTTCATCAATCACCCCGAGTGAATCTTTTGTTGTATAAGTGTATCTTCCGATACGAAGGTGTTGCATTGTGAGTTGCAAGAAAGATGAGTATATGAACATCACAAATACAGTCTTGCGAGTGAAAAATTTATCCTTCTTCACATGATTTTCCGCGTTACATAATTCACTGAGAATTAAAATCAGACCTTGGATTGCCTAGCCTTAACCACTTTATTTCTCTATAGTATATAGGTGCTTCAATTTACATAGTCTTGGGATTACTGAGAATGGAGGTTTATTTCGAGGCAAAAACGAGGGAATTTTGTGTCCTCTTTTATACATATGCATTTATGAGGAATTTGCTCCGTTAAATACCCAAAATTCGTGAATTTCCAAGTATTTATGATTTGCACTGTAATCCTCACCCGTGAATTGCCTACTGCTGAATGTAGTCCGAGAGGTAAAAGAATTAATTTTTTTATTTTAAATACTTATAAAAGCGTCCTTTTCCAGGCAGTTAATTGTCTATTTTACGTTCTTCAACAATCATTTCGCCTTTTGCCATAGAAAAGTACCGATTTTTACCATAACTCATACAATATTAAAATCCGTCATTCAGTGCATTTCCGTAGGCCGTGAGTACATATTCAACTATAGCACTCATCCTTTACAATATTTATGAATACTCAACTCATATCCTTGATTGAAAATAGAATAAATTTTTCAAGAAGGGTAAGGGTCAATAAATAGCATAAAACTTTTACTTGCTCGTGACTCTATTCTAGAAATGAATATCAAGTATTTACTATTTGCGAAGGAAAAAATTAATTTGGTATCCTGCAATATCCTATAAAAAATCGGTATCCTGCCATGCCGGGTTTGGTTTTTGCCATGTCTTTCCCTGCACCAGTAGTATCCAAAGGTTATAAGTCTCTAAACTCATGGCTGGGCGACTATCAGCCGAATGTATCTCTCTCTGCCACCACCGAAATTGATGAGAAAACTTGGAGTTTGCTTTTCGTTAATAAGGAATCGCTCTCCTGTGTTCCGCTCTCAGCTTGAATTCATCGAAAGTCCTATTTAGCTGTCGAGGGGCTTATGAGGAGGCGAAGGTTAATTGGTTAACTACTGGTAGGCAATGAATAATGGATGAAGATGCTCTCCAGCAGCCTGATTGCGTACTTAACTCGGTGGCAAAGTCTTGCTAAGCCCTCAATTTTCCAAGTCAGTACGAAATGATTAGGAAGCTGATTTTTACGCGAAATCTCTATTTGGCTACATCCTCAGAGCTAATCATTAACGAGGACGTTCATTGTGTCTGCAGAGGACCCAAGAGCCGCGGGTGACAATGAAACCCCCAACTTCAATATTATAATGGTCAATGGAAAAAGTACCGATTTTCTCTAAAGCTCATGTAATTGTAAAATCCGCCCCTGTTCAGTGCATTTAAGCAGCTAATATCTTTGAATGATAGGTAAAATACATATTTCAAGAAGGAAGCCGATTATAGTCAATAAATAACATATAAGTTGTACTGGTTAATGGCATTAATAGATAACTTATTAGTTGATTTTCTCATTATTCGATTTTTTTCCTTCTTGGTGATTGTTACTCGTAATGAACTAATATTTTCTACTGAAATATACTGCATGTAACTAATGTAAGGTAAGAGTTGCACAAACTAAAACCTGGAACCTAATAATAATATTTCGATGACCAAGATTAAAAATGTTCGTGAATGAAATTAGGTAGGCTAAAATTGGAAGAATATTCTTGATTATCTCATAATTATTTTCCCATGCCAAATAATAATAAACGAGACCCCGCACTCTAAGGTCAAAGGACAGAATTGGGTTGGTGTGGTGGCTAGTGTGTTGGCTTCCCACCTCGTGGGATCGGGTTTGGATTCCGGTACACCGGAATATTAACTCAATCCCACGGTAAATTTGTTATGTAAAATTGTCTTCTTTGCTACGTTGCATATACTATCCCCTTTGTATTCATGCAAAAGACATCGCGACGGAAAGGACGCTATAAACGATATTGTACATATTATTTGAAAATTCTGCTAAAAGCCGCTGAAAGTTTAAAAAAATATATATATAATAGTTAACATGGCAAAACTCGAATGAAACATGTCCACCCATTCCTTCCATACCCTTCTCTATTGGTGCAAATGACCTCAGCTCTAGGTTGCGTCCTCCAAGATTTTTATTCTAATAGATTCAATTTTAGGTCCGATTATTGCGTTTACTCTGGCTATAATTATTTTACGTTAACGCTTAAAGTAAATTTGAAGTAAAAATGCAGTAAATTTAGCACAAAGGATAGCATAAAAGCGCTTCCGAGTGGCGGAAACGGAAATATCGATTCCAAAATCTATGAGACGAGGAGTGCTAGTTACTGGATAGGGCTCCCGAAGTGCTCTTTTATATACTCACTCTGAATGGCAAACAATGATGGAATTGCGCTTTTGCTTGGGGTGAAAATATATGACGGAGGTGGTGCGGAATAGTGTCGTGGCGGCATAGGCTTTCCGGCGCTCACCTGTTGCGCTCACGGGCTTCGAGTTGAGAAGTGTGTGGAGAGGGGAAAGGTGTGTGGGGAGACTTGGGAGCCTGGAGAGGCATGCTACGGGCAAGGAACGAGAAGGGAGAAAGAGAGAGAGAGAGGTGGAGAACGGTCGATCGGATGAAGCGAGAATTATCACTCCTTTATCGGGTCGCTTCCGGTCACCTTTTGGCGTCCTGGAATCTGCCGGAACGCCGCTGTAAAGAAAATTTTAATTGTATTTTTACTCTTTAAGAATAGGGTAGTTAAACAAGCCTCAACAGGCCTATTTGACACTTATCAATATTAATCAAGAATCAATCCAACGGATTTGTGTTAAGGTCCCGATGAATCTAGAAATTGATAAAGAATTCTTCGTCGATAAATATCAAAATAAGGATTCAATGCATGAATTCTGAAATATCTCCTGTCTATTTTTCATAATTTTGAAACGTATCATTTTCTCTGTTCTCATAAAGAATCATCCTCCTAATTGAAGTCCCAATGAACTGCTTCCTCACTTCAACGCTTTTATTCCTGGAGGCTGAGAGGCATATCTATTTAAGGAATGTTCTCTTCGCGTGGGCTATTCTGCTGACTATTTCCGTCCTGAATAGTCCATTTATGGTCACTTGACTCTCCAAGGGGCAGAACTCCTTCACTTCTTCAATATTATGGTGTCCTAATTTCAGGATTATCTTAGCCTCTTCTCTTCTACTGCTGACCGAAATGTTTGTTTTCTTTGTGTTGACACTGATTGGAAATATTCTCTGCGATCGGTTGATTTCGAGTGGTTGGTAAGCCTATCGAAATTTGGCGTGTTTGAAATACCTATTTCATCTCGATGACTCATTACGAGGGCTTCTCTTGTTGTGAGAAAGAAAAGTTTCTTGCTTAACGAAGTCCGATCGCTTAACCAACTGCTCGGAATCAACCTTTTGCAACGAAAACCGATGGAAATATTCCGGTCTGTGGGAAACACGCACTCCCTGGTTATGTTTATATGTGAATGCATGAACCAAATTCGAATATGTCCTATTTTAGGTTAAATTTGTATGGTGACACGGTGCATCTTTGCGTTTAATTTCGATTTATTGCATTTGTACGTCAACCGTTTCTTGTTAATTTATCATGTGACGAGGCTTTTATACTTCCAAAGAAAATAAATCGAATACAAGACTATTTAAATACCTACCCAATGCTGAGACAAGAGGATTATTTTCTGCGTAAAATGCGATGACATGGGATAAAATTATTGCTGTTCACTCTTTGCTAATGAATTTTCACGGGAAGCGAGCCGGTCAGGAATTTAAAACTATGCTCTTGTCATGATATCTGTTCCGATTACTCATTGAGAGGATCCCCTCGATCGGCCCATTTTTGCTAACGTATCACTCAAATGGAAATTAAAATTTTAGGATATTAAAATTTGCTTGTACCTCAAATTTGATATTTTTTTTATTTTCTCAGTTGTAATTTTTTAAATTTGATACACAGGCAATTATTGAACAGGATTTATTCCGCTTACCGCGAAAATTCTAATATGATTGCAAAAGTTTTACGCGAGTAACCTGTCACTGCAAATTACCGGTGGAGAGGTAGGTATGCGTTATATCCAGTGATTTCGTATCACAAAGGTCGAGATTATGGCCTAGACAAGGTTATTATGTGTGAGCTGTTGGCAAATTGCCAATTACCATATCCGGAGGAAAAGAATGGAAGTAATATTAATTCGTCTACTCTTCTTGCCATTCTAAGAAAATTCAGAACAAATCAACTCCTTAGGCTAAAATCACTGACCATATAAATTTAAATCCACGTGTATTGTAAAAAAATATTTTTCCCAATATTTGGTCCTCTAGGATTTATCATACTAGACTGATCTTATCATGTCTAGAGGACGTGGGAAATATATTTTTTAATATTCTCTGAGTGTTTGTACGTAAATGAATTTTTATTTTTTATTCTCAAACCACCGAATACAGCTCATATTGGCCATTTTACATCGGGGTATTCAACAAATTTCAACAAGTAAACGTACACGAACAACCATTCCCTGGACAGGGGAACTTACCCAGGCGGGACTCGAACCCGTGACCTCTTGTTTGGCAGGCCAGGAGGTTACCCTGCCGCCACGAGACCGGCAAAGTTTATAAGTCTGTCATCATCATGAAGGAGAACTTGAAGGCGATGACGGAGTTAAGTACATATACAAAATACCACTGAGATGGAATTCCGAAAAGTTTAAATAAACAATTGTCTTCATAATTGTTCATAATCAAACATGTTATAATATCTGATAAAGGCTTGTCTCGATGTGAAATTGATTGGTGGATGAAATGAATTGTTCCTGGATGAACATTGTTTTGATCCTTAAAAGTTTTTTACAATTGAAGTTGCTGCTTCATAGCACTGTTGAAATTTCTGTTCTTTTCCAAATTTTGTCACTGAGATTCCTTTATACTAAATATTTTCAGCTTGTGGAAGATTAATTGTTAATTTTCTTCCGTCCTTCATTTTTATAAAGTAATAGCTGACAGTTTTCTCCCTTCTACCTACCACGCTCAAAATTGCTCCTGAAAAGGAGGCACCACTTTCTCATAACCGGTTGTATTTTGTAATTTTTTCTCTGTGACTTTCTCGTTTAGAGCTTGCGTTTCGTTCTTGATATCAAATATGAAATATTTACATCTGGAAAACCAGTCAGGTAAAGTTTTAAAATTTGAGTTGAAAGCTAATGTTGACGAGAGTTCGCTCTTTATCCCATGAAACTTTCAATATGGTATAAGTTATAAGCAATTTATTCGTCGAGGAAAAAGAGCAGTGATTCGTCGTGAAGAAAGACCCTTTTAGCTTAAGTTATGCGTCCGGTTGATGCCTAAATACTCGAGACTAGTATACACATCACGTTGCCTCTTTCCTCAAGCTTTCTTATATTTTATCATAAATAGGAGCACCTTAATGCCTACCGTACAAGTGAAAGGTGTGACGCGTTATGCATTCACGTTTGTGTAAGTTTGTGTGTATGCCTTTATGCTATGTAGCAATTTGCGCATGCGCGTATGGCGAGCGCATTTCCACCCCGCACGGAACATTACCATCCGGAATGGGTTTGCATTTTCCGTCTGGAGGACGTGTCGGGTCGGATGGAGAGCGACTGCCTTGAGAGGCACTTCATGGCGTCTGGATTATCTCTCAAGTGTCGCTCCTGTGAAAAGGGCGAAGGAATAAAGGCATCTTTTTAAAGACATTTCGAGCCACCCTTTTTCTGTCCTCATTTTATGTTTTTCTCCCTCGGAATTACCGAGAAAGCTCAGAATTACTGAGATCGCTGCGGAAACGACTAAGACGTGCGGCGCCAGGGTTAGCGAGTGCTCAGTAACGAGTTCAAGACGCCGCCGCGACTTGGCGCGACGTAAAGTGACGCGCGCTTGTGCGCTTCTTTTGTTTCGCTTCCGTTTTTCGGTTTTGTTTCTTTTTCTCGCTCTTTCTCATGGCAACGGGCGGGTGTCTTTTCAGTGAGCCATAAACGGCGGGAGCGAGCCCGTTTTCCGTCGTTCATGTGGACTTGAGAGATGCGGAATCCTTGGAATAATTCTGGTTATTCGTGTCCTCAGCTGAAGTGTTACGGCCGCTTTATTTCTTCGCGGGTACTTGACTGCTTTTAAGTGTCCGTGGACGCAAATTGGCGACGACCCGTCATCTTGTCGCAAAGTAGGGTTGGTTATAAAGGGATAAGATTCCCGAGTACGGCTGGTACCTGTGACTGATCCAGAAATTAAAGGAAAAGTAAAAATTCCCTCTCCGGTCTTAAATCTAATCTTATTGCTGAAGATAATAACTTAAGACTTTGAAAAACCTCCTAATTTACTCTCACGCATAGGCTCTCCATTACGTAATATAGACAATTAATTTTAAAACTGCGAAATATTCACCCAGATAATCTTAAACTCTTGGTATGTTCCCTGCTTATTATGGCGCTATCGTTTGCTCAAGTTGGGGAATTCATTCTGAATAATTATCTCTATACTTCCTTACTCTAACCATTTCCCTTCGAACGGCTGCATTTTTTAAAGTCAAAAGTCTTGCATTATCAGTCACAACTACAGCTGGAACTTTTATTCTTGGGTTTTCTCTCTACCGTGGCTGAGTAGAATAAATCGGTGGTATAAATATTTGGTGAGTTTTCCAAATCATTTAAATTTTTATTGATAGCCAATCTCATTCTTCAGCTACATGTGTGGGACATGTTTTTTACGTGATATGTGGGACTGCTACGTGATCGACTGGTGTCTATCTATGTATTTATTTTTATTTAATATTTTATATCCAAACCACCGAATACAGCTCATATCGGCATTGTATATCGGGTTATTAAAGATTTAACAATTTAACAATCGCACGTACACAAATAACCATGCCCTGTATAGTGGAAATCTACCCAGTCGGAACTCGAACCCGCGACCTCTTGTCTGGCCGGCGAGGATTTTACCCCGCCGCCAAAAAATATGCTTGAAAATATCACCTTACCGGCTCAATTCATCCTCTTATTCTTAAAGGGAAAAAAGTATCCAAGGCGATAAATGCTATTAGTATTGTGACCTCTGTTTCTGATCTCCATCGTAATTAATTGCGCTATCTGCCTTGAACAGGTTGCTCACGCTTTGAGTGGACAACTGTTCGGCTTTAGTGTTGCGTGGGTGGGAGGGTAGACGGAAAAAATATATGACGGGAAGGGAGAGTGATAAAATATCTGAGAGTGGTCTGTGACCCATGGATGTTTTAAGGGACACGATGTGGAAGCGGTACTAATGGGTTTAATGGATTTATCGATTATCCACGGGCAAAACCGTGCGCAGTCCTTTTTTCACTTTCGAGTGGAAAATCTTAGCTGGCGGACAATAATGGATTAAATTTTAGCTTCTTGTTCCTCGTGCACTGAAACTGTGTTGGCCAGCCGGCGACCTTAATACGACGTCTAATGTTGTGGTACCAGGGTTGGTTCTAGACATTTTTCCAGTGCAAGCGAACAACATTCCGCCCCCCTCAAAAATAACCTAAGAGGTAGTAGGGATTCTATCTGGATGCATTTTAAAATGAGTACAAATACTTGAGGATTGAGGTTCAAAGCTTAAATAATTGCGTAAACTTATAACGTCCTTTCTCTTATATATTGAATGTGATATTTTAAGAGCTGAAAAACCAATCATGTAAAAAATTCAGTATAATGTTACGAATGAGTCAGTGGGTGATAGAGCGACGGACGACTGGGCGAGTCCATTCGGGAATAATAATATCCCGAGTAGTGGGGGTATCCACTTTACGATATTGTATCGGTTACTTTACTATCGATACCGTTACTTTACGGTATGGGTATCCACTTTACGATACATGCTTACTTATGCAATAATATGGTGGAGTAAATCAATCCTCAACCTTTGATCTCCTCGTTTGATTAGTGCTGAACATTGGACTTGCTGAGTGACGTGCTGATAATCAGCTTTTATTTGCTTTTATTCGGGTCTCCGAATTTTTCGCAATGTTCTCACTTCTTTAATTCCCCTTTTGTAGGCTACCCCTGCCTAGATTTGCATGCAGAACTCTGTGCGACTATGTTTATCCCAAGTCCTAGCTTTGGTAGTCGCTAAGTCCTTGATAGTTATTCCGTCATTTTTATCTAATGTTTCTTAATGTGTTTTACAATGTTCCCTTATCGCTGTTTTTATATTTGGACTTAGGCTTGAACATCGGACTGAGCGCTTAGGCGTCCCCTTTTGCTTGGCTCCCTACGCGGTCGCGTACTTTGCTTACCGTTCAAACCGGCCCTGTGTGGTACTCCCTCTGTTTAATTTTTGCATTTTTGAAATTCTGTTTCAATTCCTGGTTGAATTTAAACGGATTGTCTGCATGCAGTGGCGTAACTATGGGGGTTGGATGAGGGGATAGATTCCCCTCCCCCAAACCTCAGAGAAATAAAAAAATATTTAAAACTATTGTCCAATTTTGACTTGTAATAACTGCATCTGCTTCAAGTTAAATATTTTGTGCTAAAATTATGTAATATGTTTTTCCATATATGTAATTTTTCAAAAATTTTCCAGAACCCCCTTATATCTGGGGGGGAGTCGCCACCTCAGGCCATCCTATCTCCCCCAATCATATTCCTACTTACGCCACTTTCTGAATGAATATAATCTAGTTAAATGTTAAGGTGCTCCATGACGGAGTGAGATATCTCTATTAATCTGCGGGAGGAGAGGAATTTCACAATTCGGCAGCACAACATTTGTAGGAGAGGGAGGGAAGAGAACCCCGTTGGAATGGGGTAAAATATCGAAATCGAAAGACGCGAAAACGGCAGTTCCACTCTGAATGGCTTCTCATAAAAGAGAGAAAAGGAGGATTGATGAGGCTTTTCCGAGATTTCGGACGCCGCATCATGGGGATATCCCTTGGTGCAGTCAGCGAGACTTCCGCAACGCACAAAGACGCCATCATTGTACCGCTGACGAGGTTTCTTCCGTCGAAGCGATGAGTCAGCTCATCAAAACCCTTTTTCTCCGCCGAATACTATTCCTTCCATTTTCGAAGCTTTCCAATACACGAAAAGAGAATGGGAAGTTACACGAACGCCGATGATCAGAAATGGTTGAATGATTGCCAAATTAGAAATGAAAAGACTAAAAAAATTACGACTGGGGAACTACTTTCTCAATGGTAATCCACTCGAGGTTAATTAAAGCATGTTTACATGGAATACTGTTGTATTCTACCCAATCCGTCCTATTTATCGCATAAATCATTCCACATCAATTCAACAAACGATTCAATCTTAAGGGCTCATATTTTGATCAAAATATCTGCATGAGTTTATAATCGTGTATTTATCTTGTAAAACCATTTAACGAAAACATTTTATGCGATTTTTATGTACGTATTCAATTTTTTTAAAGTGCCTTGAATCATTCAAGTACTTGTCTCTCTACTCCCAATCTTCTAACAACAGCGATTTTTTATCTCATTGTGAGTCAAAAGCTTAGGTTTGAGGTAAGTATTTACCGATACAGACTTTTTGATCAAAATCTGAGACCTCAAGGGTCAATCGCTTGTTGGATTGAGGTCAAATGGAATTTCCTTCTTTAGTTCGGCATTGGGCCATATAGTCTTCCTCTTATTCATGAACTCGGTGTTCTTACTCCCCATTCTCGTTTACTAAACACCAAACCATCATGGCTAGGTTTCCACCGATGGGACTACACAAAAGAGGCTCTAATTCCATCTCATAAGAAGTTGATTTCTGTTTCCACTTCAGTCGCTTTTTAGTCGGTTTTCAAAAACTTCCTCAGGGCAGAGATGAGTGCTACACGAACATTTTTCTCTATATTTAAACTTTTCTCGGGATTCCGCGCAGGTGAGATTTTTTAAGAGCGCAGACGTTTCGGGTACCGTCACGTAACACATTTTCACGGCTACTATCAGTACTCGTTGCCCTTTCTCACAGTAGCCGTGAGAATGGGTTACGAGTCGGAACCCGAAACGTTGGCGCTCTTAGAAAAATCTTACCCGCGCGGAACCCCGTGAAAAGTTTAAATGTTCTGTTCGCCGGTAAAGTGGAAAATCTTTCTTATCTATTCTTTAGATATATTATTAGCAAATTTGAAAATTAGCATTCAGTTATGCCTTGATAGCTCACATCACCAGTGAAGTAAATTTTGGCTAACAGTCCCGGTTCAGTTAGTTATTTATATAACTAAATTATATATATCCCGGTTATATTAATATTATATATATCCCGGTTATAGTTCATTTCTCCGTGAAATCCGGATCGGTTTGCCCGTCAGCGACGCGAGTGGCCACTAATTAAATCCCTCTTTAATGCGCGATGGGTGACTACACATACGGAGGCTAACTTGAGCATCCTGATACTGTAGTAGTCGTGGTTTCCATCCTGCCTCTCAGTATCCCCTTGAAGTCTAACGCACATTTCAACTGCGCCCTCTGTCCCCCTATCTCTTCGAATAGTTTCCCAACCTGTCTAAAATGCCGCTTCCTATTTCGCATCGTCCATCTACACATGTTTCCTAAAAAAGTCTTCCCGATTTTTTGACGCAGCGTTTTTTTATCCACGTCGATCAACTACCAGGCCATAACTGGCCCTTGATACGTAATAAAAACATCAAAACTTATTCGTTCTGATTGATAGTGAAAGTAAACTAATCAAACAAGTCAATTCTCTGATCACGTAAATGTATAGGCGTTTTTAAAAATATAAATGACTGCTAGTGGGAACGAGATGAGAAGAAATGACATTGAAAAAATGATAACACGATATTCGTCGCCTTGGCGAGATCAGTGGTTAATTAATGAATCGAGCAACTCTTATCATCCTTGATAGTAATACAAGACATAAATAGGCAGGATGTCACTCCGCTGCAGTCTGGAAATCTTGGTCGAAGATGGCTTGGTGGTGTACCCTTATAGCATACCTTGATGGTGATGGTAAACGGAAGGTCAGGGTGCTCAATTACGTGTGTGACGACGAAATTTTGCCTCAAAAATTACCGAGCGCTGGTAATGTATTCTGGATTTTATCTTACGAGAAAATTATTATCTCTCGTATTAAAATATATTTTGATTGATGCCGTGATTTCCCAAACGACTAATGGCCCACTTGACGGAAATTAATACCGAAACAGTTTTTATGTATGCCCCATTGGCATAGTTAATACTTACATATGTACTTATGGTTTCGATTTTTTATGTGAATGGATATTTTATACACGTTTCATATCTGTACACGCTGAGAAATTGAAGTGATGATTTTGGAAGATTTGAAGATAGATAAAGGAAGTGGTTTGTCTCAGAAATTTCCGAATGGGAATATGCTGTTTCAGAATTCACGGAAGTAGTACATGAAACGGAAATCACTGTGGAAAGAAAAATGAAAAGAATACTATTCTTACCATATTTTAGTGGTGGTATTCATTTCTTATGCGGATCTCATAAATTCGTGTGCTCCCATTTGACTAAAATTTGCGGCTTGGTCAAAAGCAGTTCCAAAAAATCCAGCGAATGTAATTTTCCCTCGGTCATAATATATACCGTGAAATTTCTCCTATTTGATGCCGTCTTTTTCAATCTTGAAAGTTTTTGGCACAAACCAAGTTGGGCGTAAATGCGACTAAGAATGGTCATAAAAGTACCCGAAATTTGGATGTTTTCGTCGTCGCAGCAGCATAAAATAATTTTTTGAGAATTTTTAATCCGCCCCAAGATATGCACTCTTGCGGTACGTATCCATGCCATTAAACGCGATGGCAATGCACCACCACGACGATGATGATGTTTTTTTATAATTTTTCTCATTTACGTTTGTGTGAGAGAGAGAGGAAGTAGTACGATGTGGTCCCGTACATTTTTCCGTCTGCGTTTCACCCAGAAGCGTCTCCAAGTCGTAAAATAATTTGCCTTGAAATTCCCGCTGCGCCCTGTTTAAATCTTCTCCCCTCTGTGTCCGCTTATGGGCCTTGGCCCTTCATCTTCGGATTCTTTCTTTTTTCTCTCTTTTCCCTTGAGTAACTCGTACACTTACCCAAACGACCGCGTCATATATTTCTAGCGTCCGCACTCGCCGACCGCCCGTCGACTCCTCGGCCCGTTTTTCAGGAATATGCTTGCATTCTTCCCCCCTCTTTCCTGTCTTTTCCGTTGCTTCTTGGTAATAACTGTCGGTGCGGGATTGTAAGAGATGAATGACTCATTCCTTCGCTGTTCTTGAAATGTATTTTTTTTGCATCCATTATAGTCCTGGGTCAAAAATGCGGAGATTGATTTGAAGGAGCTCTCCATTCCGTGAAAAGACAAGCGTCAGGGAAGGTCGTCAATCTGAACTCTGCAATGCCTGCATCCTAGCAAAGAATAGGCTAACCGAAAATTTTATCAATCGATATCTAAGGTCTAATTCACTTAATTTGCCTTCCAAATAATCAATTACAATTGATAACTGAGCACCGAGCCGTGAAAAACATACTATTGGTTGAGGGATTGTGTTTAAAGGACGTTTATTTGGCAAAAAGATGCCTTTTGTCTGTTTAGCATTATGAAACGGTAAAACGAAAGCATTAGCAGGCGGCTATTATTTTCATAGTTTTCTACTAGGCATGTTTCATCACTTGGTCTTCTTATACATCTCATTCGAGGTCTAATTTCCTCCCGTATACAGCCCTTCGGTGATTTTCTACGTCAAATCATAATGCCTCACGAGGTGGCCAATTACGGCGCTAACTCTTCAGAAGACTTCTCTTTACTCCCACTCTTGTAATGGCTCTCGCAATTATCTTGTTCCTGCCACATAAAAATTCCCTGCCGCCTCTAGTATATTTCCAACCCCCGTGGTTAGATTGCAACTATTCCTTGAGAAGCCCGAGAAAATGACTGCAGCTAGGGGCATTGCACTGCTTCTCGTCTTCCTCGCTTTCCTTTAAAAATTTTACTGGAATTTATATGCGTATCCAATTAAAATGGGAACGTAAAGCCATTAAAATAGGAATTAATATCTTAAAAACAGGTGGAGGAGAATGTCTTAATCTGTCCGATTTTAAGAGTGAGGTCCTCAGTCCTCGGACTGGTTATGAGATATTCTTCTCCCCGATATTACCTGCACGCCGGCTCTGAAAGCCTGACGAGCAAATCAGTATTCCTGCTTATCTTCGTCATGAGGTAAGTTCTTTTCAGCTAATACAAAAATCTACTCATTCCAGTTAAATTTTGTTCAGTACTTATTAGTATTCTATTTGCTCAACCCGCTTGAAATCAGGCAGAACCTTAAGATTCTCAATAGAATATCCTTAAGAACCTTAAGAATTTCATTTCCACAATGACAACGACGAGCTCAAATAGAAGAATAGACCCGAATTGACGCTCAGGTATGGAACAAAAGACATATTTTATTTCTTGCTCGTGTGTTCTATCATAGAAGCCTATTTAACCTACACACCTAGCTAACTGGATTTTCGATTGGTTAGGCACGTCTTGTCAGCGAATACAATTAGCGATTCATTCCAGTTAAATTTTGTTCAAGACTTATTAGCATTCTATTTGTTCAACGTGCTTGAAACTTCCCAGAACGATAAGGTTCTCATTAGAAAATTTCCATTCGACGATGCTAAGGACAAACTCAAATAGAAGAATACACCAAAATTGACGCTCAGTTTGGTTGCCCAAGGTTGGCTAGGCCACCGAAAAACCTATTCCTGAGATTAAAAATTCTCAAAATATAATTGTATGCTCATACGAAAACATTCGAGTTTTGGGTCCTTTTATGACCGTTCTTAGCCGCATATACGTCCGCCGCGTGTCCTGTGCCAAAAACTTTCAAGAATGCAAAAGAC
Organism: Ischnura elegans; assembly: GCF_921293095.1. Classification (NCBI taxonomy): domain Eukaryota; kingdom Metazoa; phylum Arthropoda; class Insecta; order Odonata; family Coenagrionidae; genus Ischnura; species Ischnura elegans. The sequence goes on from NC_060250.1 coordinate 83,262,311, forward strand.
GGCATGATAGAGGAAAAATTTCACGGGATATATCCGAGGGAAAATTACATTCGCTGGATTTTTTGGAGTTGCTTTTGACCAATATTGCAAATATTAGTCAATGGGGGCACACAAACTGATGAAATCCTCATAAGACATAAAGATCGCCTCTAAAATATGATACGAACTTTATTAGTTCTATTATTATTTTCACAGGAATTTCCGCTTCACTTACTATCTCCGTGAATTCGGAAACAACGAATTTCCATTCAGCAAAGTTTTTGAGACAAACCATTTTCTCTATTCATCATCAAAGCTTCCAAAATCATCGCTTCAATTTTTCAGCGTCAATAGATATGGAACTCATACAAAATACCCATTTAGAGAAAAAATTGCAACACTAAGTAGATACATACGCTATTTTAATTGGCTTTAGTGGATACACTTCTAAATTTAATTTCAGCCAATTAGCAATGCGACCCAATTTTGTTTGAGTTGTTATTATTTTCCTCGTTTCGGCCTTTTCCTACTTCGCCCCTGCCATGCCCTTTTCTCTTCCCCTTTCTAGTTTTTCCCCTGCGTTTCTCATTCCCGCACGACACTCGTCTCCCTGACTTCTCTTGGGAAGGGGACGCATATAAAATGATGCAGGCGTATAAATAAGCAGCGTTGAATGGGTGGAGGAAGAGAGGGTGAGAGAGCATGGGAGAGTAAAGGGAGGAATGAAAGCAATGTTTTTTATATCATTTCCCTCGCAGTGCTCATGCAAATAAATATGTAATACATAAATTCATACGTTTTTATTGAGTGAATAATCATATGCATACGAGTATCCCAGTGGGTGTTTAGATTAGGCATAGAATTTTAAGAAAAAAAAAACATATATATTCACTCATGCATATTTTTACTTATATTTTAGCCAAATTGGGAAACTCTGCAAGGGTAAAATAAATTGTTGTGTCCCTCTGGAGACGACTTCCCCTAAAACATTGGGAATTTATCTCTCTGGCGCAGAAATCGTATTACGTCGAAAGTGTTTTTTGTTGTAAATGGAAAGAGGGGGCGTGGATGGTATAAAAAAACGAGAATATAATAAAATAAATCATTATTTTTGTTGTTCCAGAACTGTGCGTCAACTTAGGTCTATTCTTCATCTTGAGATTGTCGTTGTCATTGTGGAATTGAAATTTTTAATGAGAATCTTAAGGTACTGGATGATTTCAAGTGGGTTGAAAAAAAACTAATTAGTCCCTAATTAAATTTAACCGGAATAAATCGCTTATTGTATTCGCTGACAAGGACTTAGTTCATGACGTAGGTAAACTTTATCACTATTTTGCTCGTAGGCTTTCATAGCTGGCTTGCAGGCAACGTGGTTTCATTGATATTACGTTTTTGAAGCAATGCCATCTGGCGCAATGGTGTTTTGGTTAGATTGGTGTATTACCTCTCATTTTTATCATTTGCTAGGGTGACTGTGGCCTCAGTGACCCTAATTTAAAATGCCTTTTGAAGTCGATTCCAAAAGTAATGGTGCAGCCTTTTACTTTGTTTCATTGTCTGCATCGTTTCATACTCACGGGAAGTGAAGGTGTACAACTGCGAGGCTGAGAGCTAGTTGAAGTGCATTACCTTTCTCAGTAGGAGACCGTTTTCTAATTGTGTCGTCTTCTAGTGATTGTTATGTCTTTGTTGTGACAATTAAATTTTTGATGGAGATGATGATTGAATATATAGCGTTACTTATGCCTTAAATCGATGTTGATTGGTTAAAATTCACGCACCGCAGTGTCGGCGTCTCTATTTGGTAAAGGAGGAGATGGGACACATATCATTTTAAATATTAGTCGTAGGCATTAAAGGCATTTTTTGTTACAGTTGAAGGCATTTTTATTACTTCTCATGTTCTTTTTAATTTTTTTTATTTATTTCAGATGTTTTAAAGGAAGTTTATCCGACTAACTTTCAAGTAAATGTTTTTAGAAGGGTTTTGGGAAAGGTGAAAAGGCGTTAGTAAGATGACCAGAGATATTGTTTTAACTAAAGAGGAGGCTGACGTGATTCAGTTGTTGCTAGCTCAAATTAGTAGAATTTCGTCATGATGGGATTAGTAACGACATCGTAAATTTTCACGCAACCCAACCGGTTTTGATACTTACTCTGTCATTTTTAATTATACTGCTAAGATTTTTTTTTGGAATTGAGCGTCACATCTGTACTTGTTGACCTCGTCAACGTGCATAAAAATGACTCCCACGCCCAAAACACTTTGGTGCTGTACAGTTGAGAATGACGCAATATGTGTAGACAACGGTTGGTAAAATAAAATTTGTGTGTAAAATTACTTAGTACTTATAACTTCTAAAAGGAGGCTGGAAATTTCGGTATATAAATAAATAATTGAAAGGATAAAAGAGCCGCAACAATAATACCTTTTTTTCTAGCGAGCCTGTTTTCTGAATCTAACGCATGGGATATATCTTCTCGTGAACGCCAATGGGAGGGTCGAAACTGAGAATAACATTGTTTGTATTGGGATCCGTTTATAAAAGCTCTTTCGTCATCCATTCTTCTTCCACTCGTTAAGATTCACGAGTGGCATCAATACCATTGCTCGGCACTCTAATTTTAATGCTTGCTAGAGATTGCGAATTTCCCATCTACCCGAATGGCTTTTTCGTTCCATGTTTTTCGAGGAAGAGGGAGAGAGAGAGGGACAGAGGTGAATTATGATGGCAGATTCTCACATTTACGGCTCTCGTGGATACGAAATTGTAATTTTTCTCCCGTTATCGGCAAAGCCAGAACTGGGGGGAAAAATCATTTTTCGAGTGGCGAAATGCGTGTGAGAATGAAAAAAAAATTACATTAAAAAAGAATGAATGCTAAACTATTTAGTTGCTATAGAAAGGGAGGTCTGAATACTTATCTCACCGGACTCCAGTCTCCTCTATTCTAACCTCGAGTACTATATCCCATGTAACTTACGTTGCTGTAAGGGGCTGTCACTTTTTTGTGGACTCGATAAATTGTTAGACCTTTTTAATTTTTTGAATGGATTGAAGTGGACTAATAATTGGCCTTGGATGAATTTTAGAAGTAAAAATCTAAGTGCCAGTTAAAGTTAGAAATAATATCGGAAACCTATAATCCGCATACATAGGCAGCCACAGGAGGACACTTGACTACCGCTCGACTGTTTTTTTTTCGTGTCCTATTACCTTTTAAAGATTGCGCTATGATATTGTTATTTTCAGAATATTTATCGGATACTCTTTTCAACATAAATAATCTGGATAGTCCGAATGTTAACATAAAGTTGAAATAAGTTTTACGTCATGAAAAAAGGTAAGATATGACCGATTGAGCGCGTCGATACGCCCCTCATTTGTAGTGGAGAAAGTGTGTGAATCTTTAAAAATTCAGTCTGTATTCTTGTGTGGGTATTTTCCTGATGAAGGTTTTTTTTCAGTGAGTCAGTATCCTTAGCTTTTTCCCACTTTTTTCGCATTTTTTACTCTTGGTAAATGAAACATTGTTCAATTTGCATTTTCTTTGTTGTTTTTTAAGCATACTTCTATGCCTTTTTTGTTCTAATTTGACTGCATTTAATTTCAAGAGTAACTTGACAATTGTATTCCCCTGAAAATATTTCATGTATGACGAGGGGTTAGATGGAACATGGGACTTTCTTCTCCCCATTCTCGCACCATAAAGACATATTATTTTTCTTATAAAATAGTTTCAGGCTTGACTTGGTGGAAATGCGATATATCCATGATAAAAACTACAAATGGCTATTTCCACACTTTAACATGAAACTCCACTACCGACCATAGTTTCGACATTTTATGTCATTTTCCAGGATTTTTTTATTATTCCTCATCTGTGATTTCTCTTCGTCCTCTCTCTCTCTCATGTATTACCCCCTGCTACGTTCACGCCCTCCTATGATATTCTCGGCAAGACGAGTGGGTTCTCTCGTTCCTCTCCTCCGCTAACCGAAATGCCTACAAGTCTCCTTCCGTTGCAATTCGAGATGAGGAATGACCCGGGTGGAAGGGAACGTATCGGTTGGGTGGTTCTCACTGCTTACGACTGGTTCTCCCCATTGCTCACTGCCTTTCTTGTATTTTGAATGTGTGTGGGTGTCGGGTGTAAAGAGGGTAGAAGACCCTTCGGAGTAGCCTAAAGCATTACCACTCGGTAAGAGAGAGAGTATTGGGTGGCGTTACTCGGTGCGATAACTGTGACGGCCCGGTTACTCCGACGAATGGATTACTCTGCTAATATGGCGTGACCGCTGTGAAAAAACTGTGCAAAAATTAAAATTCAATAATTATTCTTAGAATTGTTATCATATATAACGTACAACTTTTAAACTGATGCCTTAAGTTTTAAAATAGTTGGAACCCAAAAGGACTTTATTTATATTCATCAATCCAAAAACAGCACTATTTGGACTTAATCGGGAGGGCTGTAAAAAATAACAATGGACAATCAGAGAAATCCATAATCGGGTTCGGGGTTAACCTATCCAGGTGGGACTCAAACCCACGACCTTCTGTGTTGCAGGCGAGGATTCCACCGCCACCAAGGCCTACAAGACATTTTAGATCGATCTCCAGCAGTCTCTGAAAGGCACATAATTTTTTTTTTATTCTCGCACAGTTTAAATTCTGGTGTCGAAACACCTTCCTCTGAATTCCTATCGAGATGGCCTGTAGGTAATATGTGGATGTAATTGGTTCTAGGGAAATAGTGGAGGAGCGTCTACATTTTGTTCTGGGAGCCTTATGGGTTCGGAATTCCTCGGAACTTTGAGGAAGGAGAAATGGAGGAAGGACGCAGTGAGGGTGTAGTGATGACGAGAATTCTCGGTTTCTTGTCTCCTCTTGGGTATCCGGTGGCGGGAAGAAAAAACGACGCGTTGCCACCAATACGGAACTTTCGGCTCTCTCTCTCTTTTCCACCCACAAAAAACTAAGCAATCCCGTCTTCCGCCTGGGTGGATTCGGAGAATACACATAATAATCCTCTTTTCTGGATTATTCTATGCCTTAGAATCATCACAACTGAAAAGAATAAGGGAGAAAACATCCTGAAATTTAAGCAGTGCACAGGAAACCGTCATAAGGACTTCTACAACAGGACCAAGTATTAATTGTATCAATAATTCTCGGATTTTACGGAGACAATACTGTTTGAGCGTTCAATTTTATAATAAGTTGTGCCGTTGTGAACCACCTGCGATTAAAACTCTAAGGGCATCTCAGCTTAACCAGTTTAGAGAATACTTTGATGGAATGTTGAAATATAACTTTAAATGGAAATGATTCACTATCAGTTGCATTGGTAGCCAAATTGTTATTTAAGATATATTTAATATATAATAGGAAAGTAAATTGTTCACCCTAGGTTCCAGCTCAATTCACAAAAAATCCCACGTATTTATTTCCCTAACTGTTGAATTCCGTAAGACCTATCAAACCCTCATTTTTTAATTAAATGCATTGTAAATGCGTTGTAAAATGCATGCTGACCTTCATTCTGAAACCCAAATAAATAAGTAGAAAGTCATTGGTACCCTGTATTATTTTAATTTTAGTTGATGTTAGTTATTTCAAACAAGTGACGAAATCCAAACATTTGCATATTTCTTATATTTCATGTGTATTAACCCGCGCACCAGTTTAAATTTCTGACGGAATCAGCTACACACGTACTTCATTGTTATCGCTTTCTAAGTAACTTTGGCAAATCTTTGAAATTGTTTTTATTATTGAAATTTCTTCCGAAGTTCAAGCGTGAAAATAATTTACAATTTTTACTCTTCATGACCGAGTGTAAAACATTAACTTTCTCTCTTTGCTTCTCAGTATTTGCCATATTTTTATGTATTTTGTTGAATTCTGAAATATTTTTGACAAATTTACGTTCTTTTAATGCTCTACGTCGTTTGTAATCCCTGAAAATACATTGTTAGAAAAGCAACTTGCTCTGCCTTCGGCATTGCTAAGACCGATGGGAATACGTTGCCTATTTCAGTGGGCTACTCTCTGCGGTATTTTGTGACTTGCAGGTTTTTTAGGGTAAGTTGGGTTTGTTTAAATATTGCTCGTGCTCGAATTTATTTTTTCGCTTTCTTTAAAATTCTCATGAGAGCTTTAATTGTAATCAGATTTTATCATAGCACAGATTTTCATTGTATTAAAATTTTCCTGAGAGGATTCCCCGGAATCTCGTAAGAACCCCAAAGGAGTTGAGCAAAAGCTCGTTATTGTAGAATCTTTTACCCTGGGGATAGCAATTGCTAAAATGTTGTGCGATGATGGACGTGAAATTTGTAGAATTAAAAAGTGTTTTTAATTGAAATGCAGGCCTTATCCCGCAAAAATTCGCTTCAATCTGTGTGTAGAATTCGTAGGTTGATTTTCATGCCCCTACTATAGTGATGGAAAAATCTAAAATCGAGTTTTAATAGTCAACGATCAAGGAAATCGAGTTGAGTTCGATGTAAACTCGATTGTTCAACTACGATCATGATCATCTTGTTTGATCTGAGCAGCGTAACTGCCGGCCTATGATAACGTCATCTGTCCCATGTGTGTGACTTTTCTCTAAGGCAGGAAAGGCACGCACTCGATCGTCTAGAAGTCATCTAAATCTGTCGACCTATCTTAAAAATTTTAGTGAAGCCGAATCGATCTAATTGGTGATCTCTAAACTTTAAATTGCATTTTTAAAATTTTACAACTCAATTTTTTTTAAATTTTCATGCATGTATTCTAAGTAGATTTTTTTATGATCATCAATTGTGTATTTTGAGTGCTTTTCGAATGAATGATAAACATATTTTTGTGCATAGTTTTTTAAATGAAAATTTTCAGTCGATTTTTTGCGATGAATCGATCTCTTGGTTCAAATTTATATTTTTTTTGCAAAGTCGAGCTTTTCATTTCGATTAAAAATTGATTTCGACTGTCATCTTTTCCATCACTACCCGCCGAGGTGAGCGCGCCTGTCCCCCTTCCCAAATTCATCTTCCCTCCTTAGTTCCCAGTGAGGCCTATTTCCCTTCGTTTAAACTGTTTATCGTATTCTCTTCCCACCCCTTCCCACCTTACCGAACATTCTTCCCTCTTCTGGATCTTTTAACATCCCTTTCCCTCTCAGTACTCGCTCCATCCAAACCTTATTTCTTTTTCTCCCGATAATCTCATCTTAATCTCGTCTCCTAATTATTCCCCTCGTGGAAGTTTCCTCTCTTCTAACAGCACTTGGTCATTTCTTTCACTTTCCATTCTTTTCACCTTCTCCATTCCAGCATTTCAAACGCCTCCATTTTTTTACCGTCCTCTTTCCTCAGCGTCCACGTGTCCACACTGTAAAGCGAAATAAATACGGAATCTTTTTACCAATTCGGATATAATCATGAACTGTGTTTTGAAACTGTAACTACGTTACCAAAACCATGTAATGCCGATTATAATTCTGCCGCGTCGGGGAATTCTTTCTAGAAAGTTTAAGACAACAAAAATCTGTGCTATGGTAGAGGCTCTTGTGAGATTTTTATTGTCGCTTGTCCTCAATTGTCGATAATACTTAGATAATGATAGATACTATGTTTTACGGTAGTATCTGGCTTTAAAAAACATCTGAATATATTAAAAATTAATTTTGAGTGTGCATTCTTTTCGGAAAGCCTTTAGTCGGTTGTAATGGTTAATTGGTCTAATAATCCTTTGGTAGATTGAATAAGATCTTCACTTCAGTATTTCCTGAACATTCTAGCATATGCTTAAAATAGCTGTTACCGTAAAGTCTTAGTATTAAACCTCGAGTCTTGTATACCGGGACTAGCCAGTGATAACTTTACGGAGTCACCCGCAATGCAAAAATGTGCGAAATTCCACAGAGGTAATATATTTCGCCTTGACCGGGAGTCGAACTCGGATTCCTCTATTCATGGCCTAGTGCTTTAGCCATTTCAGCTACCGAGGCGTCAATGTCTTTATCTCTCCGGCTGTGGTGCAGATCGCACGACTTTGACTGCTAGTTGCATAATATGCTCAGCAGTCCAGACCATCTTGTCCGGTAAAAACAGCAAAGTTCCACTGATTGGAATTTCGCTTTTGGAGTGAGTGGTACGATGTTTAATATTTTTATTTTCCATCTTTAAAACCATGTCTATAATAATTGGAGCGTGTGGGGTCGTCAAGCGGTAGCGTGAGGTCTCCGTTTACATTCGACCGCCTGACTTTTACTGCGCCTCGTGGAGTGGGCGAAATTTTTCTTTGAAGTAATTTAGTGCGGATACCTCTTTGATCCTGATTCCCCAGGAAAAGGAATTGGGAATGAAGTATAAATAACTATTGGATGATTGCTTGTTCATACTAAGATATTTTTTTCCTCCTCAATTTTACCCAACTCAAACCATTTTATAGCCTTTGCTTATCTGCTCAGCCACCTTATCAAGCATGCATTTCTTTTATGTTCTGGTTAGAATGTTAACAAAAGGTAAGAAGTCACGAGAAGATTGTGATCGCCGTCTTAGATACCATACGTGCTGCGCATCGAGAATAGACCCAAAGGACGTAAATTATACGTATATGCTTGAACTTCATTTTAGTGCCGTATTTGGTCATAATTTCACCACTTATCGCCAAACGGGATTCAGTACAACAGTATCTGCTCTAAAGAATTCTCTTTCGAATCTAGGGTTCAAAGTATGTTTAGGCCTCTGAGTTTGTGCGAAGGAGTGCCTGTAAGTTAACGAAAGGGGACCATTGGTTAGACATACGTCAATCAGAGAAGGTAAGTTTGACGAAGACGTTTGAGGAAGAAAGGTCGGGGCTCACTTCTCTTTTGACAATTGGGTCTTTGCTGGGTTTACGAAGGAATTTATGACGAAAACGTTCGGTGACAAAATTTTTGGTGCTTCATTTTGGTCACTCATTTGAAGATTGCTGTACGAACGATTGCAAGAGGGAATCAGCCATGCTCACCTTCACCGTCCACTTTAGAAATCTAGGCTGTTTATCTCCGTAATGGTAGAACTTATCATCATAGCAAGTATCTAACTTGAAAAATATCTTAATATATCAGATATTAATTCTGGAAAGCCTTTACTCGGTTGCAATAGTTATTTGACCGAATTATTCCTTGGAAGACCGACTAAGATCTTCACTTCAGTATTTCCTGAACATTCTAGTCTTAGCATGAAATAACTGTTACCATAAAATCTTATAATTAAACCACTAGCTACCGCTCGTCATCCATAATGAGGAAGCAACAACATGTATTTTAATCTTGGTGCTTCGTATTTATAAAGTGGAATTGAAAATTCACCTTCAGTTCACAATCAATTATTCAGGTTTTGTTGTCGCTATACCTATGGTTTTGTGATTTCTGAGGAAGTATTTTTTTTAGGAATGCGAACCCCACTCCTGTAGAAACGTCAATACAAGGAGTGATATTAATTTCGCAGCATTTACAGGGATAGTGATATTAAGCGGTCATTTCCTCGAAAAGGTAGCGTAAGCACTTATAATCTTTCAACAAGGATATTTTTCGTTCGCGACCTCTATTTAATAAAAGTTTCTCGGGTACATGGGCGTGTGAATAGCTGCAGTGAATATAATAATAGTGAATCCCTGCAGGGATTTGTGAGCTTTATTGAAGTAGCTACGATTGCAACATGGTTATAGTGCGACAAGAAAAGAAATGCGTCTTCCAAATTATGTCCCTATGAGTATTTATTTTCTTATATGTGTGTAATTAGTTCAAAACATGTACTCTAGCGTTTTTTTGAAAGGCTAAATTGAAGTTTTGAGGTCGAAGGCATATACTTCTTTGCTCGTGATCGTATTGTTGCACTAAAAACTGATAGGAGGAATTTTGGTGCCGTAAGAGAACGATATATTTTATAAAATTTCTCCTCATCTTATTCATCAGTCAAACTTTAAATCCGAATCGAAATTTAACTCTAAGTTTAGTCCCAATTCTTCCGTTTTATCGACGTTTACAGCATTTTTTGTGTGTAGCAGTTGTTTTTTTAGGAACTTGAACCCCATTCAAGTACAAACTACAACGAAGAGTCACGGAAACTTGAGAATACCCCGGCCTTCGCCCTCTCAACCTCTTTCTCCAGCGTTCCCGTGGACGTTCTAACTCCTCTGCACTCTTCCTCCCCGCCTTCATCCTAGGAAGGGCGCGGACCCTTAGAGCTGCTGCCGCTTCTGCTTGTAAATCTTTTTTTCTTTTTTTATCTTGGCCTTCTTCCCGCTCCATAAGATCTTACGCTGCATCCTGATGTGCCGCTTTTATCCGCCTCTCCCCTCCCCCCTACACGCTGGACGGGCGCATTGGGAAAGGGAGTTCCCCAGGGTAACATTCACCCACCCCTTTTCTTCTTAGCCACTCTCCCCCATCCAACCCTTGTCTTCCCACCCCCCCCTCTCCGCATTCTCCCGGCCTTCCCTTTCCTCTTGCAATTCCTTCTTCATCTGTTTCGCTTTTCTCATCCTTCTCTCTCTGTCTTAACATCTTATTCTCTGCTCTGCCCCAAGATTCGCCTCATCCCCAGAGGGAAAGGAAGTGTGCACTACTCCCAGGACGCTTCTCTCTTGCTCCTTCCGGAGTGCACATGTATGTTCTTCATGGATTATTGCCGCGGCGCCGCCCCTTGCTGCGAATATGTTTTATTCCAGTTTTAAAATATGTGGGAAGTGACTTCATCGTTAAATTCCCCTTATGCGGCGAGAAGAGCGCTACGTCTTTGTCTTAATTTTTTTATTCATAAGATATAAACTTGTTGGTTTTCGGCGATACTTTGTGGAATTTGCTGAAAATTTTGAATGAATAACTTAAACTTTATTTTTCACAGATTTTTTTTATTATAACACGGCCAAGATTTCGACGGCTAACTTCATATTCTGGTAGATGATGACGTTAAAGTCGTCTTCGACAGTTAACGTCATATTTTGACGTTAGTTAACCTTCGGCACCATGGTTTTGTTTTAATAATAAATCATGTGAAAAAATAAAGTGTAAGTTATTCATTCAAAATTTTCACCAGACATGATTTACAGCGGCGGACCGTGGTGGTTGTAACAGTTGATTGTGATTAAATTACATTCATGTCATATTTTTTTTACTTTCTTTGCTATTTTCCTTTGTTGACCTATTCTGTGCCCTTCGACGATATTGTGCATTCTTCATTTTCTCCATTTTGTTTAAGAGTATGTGCGATTTGCTTGAGACTTTTTTTTCAGCTTTTCATCAAGGTTATGAGTTCTTTGGTTCTGCTAAGCACCCGTTATTAATTATTTGGTGAATCCCATTGCAAAAATCTTCCCGTATAATCTATCTATCTCCATGTATTCATTGCATCTCTACGGGCACTTTCGTTAAGTGCTTATCGTACTTCCAAGCCTTTGTTCTTCTAAGTTCATCCTATGGATTGTTCAAGAATGCTTTGTGAAACAAACGTGCCACATATGGAAATGGTATTCATAACGAGGAAACCTCCCATTCTATTGAGTTGTGTAATTATTGTGCAATTTTTATCTGTGCTTTTTTATTCATATTATTTTTTCACCTTTATCTCCCACTCTGACACATATTTTCGATTTAAGAAAACCTTTATCTCAATACTCTATGAAAACGTTGTAGTCCTACGTAATGATAACGTCTTTTTAACATTATGAAACCAAAATTATTATATCATTAACCCTGATGTCTATATATCGATTAGAAAGTTGCCAAAAATTGAATAGAAGTACTTATGGTTCTTATCATTATTTATATTTATAAGCTTTCATTCTAATCGTGGGTATTGTAATTCAGAGTACAATTGAGGGAAGTCATGCGCAACAGGGTTATTACCTCGTTAATAATCCTAGAGATTATATGGGTGCGAGTGAATTAGGTAAGGCTTAAATCGGGCTAAATTGTAATCAACGACTGAAACCTCCCTCTTCAAAGGGACTTTATTGCGTGGAAATCCCTAGCGTACTATGGCCTCTTCATCTTTCTGGTTTTGTATATCCTGCGGTGTGCAGAACTAATCCTGTATGCCATTTATCTGGGGCCGATCATTTACGTATGCACAGTAGTTAAGCTAAACTTGATAATGTATCGCTATGGTTTCCCGTGACGTCAGTGGGGTGCACGAAAAGACCTTTGGAATTGCTGCTGCAAGCTAAAGTGTCTTGTTAAAAACTATTACCTTACCCTCTCTCAAATCTGTTAATCAGGATTTTACGGCTGTTTATTTCCTCTAGCCGTATATATAAACGAGCGCGGTCTGAATTTCGGCCTGGCCTTACCCACAAACTCTTTTACACAAACAAAATTAGTCTTTTGCTTTTAAATTACCCTCATTTGATCGCACTTACTTATCTTGAGTATTTGAATGCACAGACATGGAGATAAATATCTCTTTTATTCTTAGACCAATAAATTTTTATCCTTTTAAGATTTACTAATCTATCTTCGAGTAGTTAACCTAGATTAAGGCGCATTAGGTACCGAAATCGATTTGGTGAATGAATGTTGAGTGAAATATTACTAAGTCGTTATTGCTCCCGTCATCATGGAGAAATAACTCAATATTGTGACTGAAACTGATGAATAATTTGCACTCGTATGTCTTAGGAGGAGGTTATGTCCTCCAGCTATCTCTTTACTCGCCTAACAGCGCCTTTACTCCTAAATTCTTATTTGTACCAAATCTACTGAAGTACAGGATGCATGGCTAATTTTATTGTACTTGTGTTATGATGTGTAAGTTCTCCTAGTTGATAATTATCATTCTTTTTTTCTTTTTCAGGTAAGTTCCCTTGTGTTTACTCTTCCGATAATTGTTACCTGATGGTGCTTCAATGTGAGTACTTTTAATTAATAGAGCTTTTTTCCCTAAATTAAAGCCTCTTTTTGGTTCTCTTTAATGACTTCAGTGAATTACCTGGCTTGTGTTAAAGTTCATGGCACCCTTTTGTGATCATCACAACTCAATAAGTTCCCATTTCCATCCATCTTCAAGGTGAACTCCGTGTCAACGCATAATAAATCGTTGACGGACGTCATGTTAAGACTTTCTCGGTCATATATTTTATTTTGAAGATTGGAAAATGGTTTTTATGATATGAATACAGCCTTTTAAAGCTGAAATATTGTTATTATTATTTGATGATTACAAGATTGCTTATCGGATTATAGGTTAAAACTTGTATTTCATCATTATGCACAATTTACACAGTACTATTAAATAAGAAACTTTTTCGATACACATGAAAGGCTTGTATCCAAAATTCGCCAATTCACTCCGTGGAATGTATTTTTAGCAAAACTATTTATTACTATACTTTATACTAGGTTACCGCTGCTCTAATTAAGGGAAATCAGCGACATCTGACGATATTTGCTCAATTTGGTGTGTGATTCGACTCGCTCGCTCGTAAGGATCGGGCTATAGATGTGCGAAGTAAGATTGTGAAGGAATCTCTCGAGAACTTATATCCGTCGCTTGAAACGGCGCCAAGAAAACTATTCCTTTATGTCCCTCGGAGAGCAGCGACTCAGCAGGTGAGGAATGGAATGCCTCGGAAATTAATCTCTCGGGGCTATTTGTGATACTGTGCCTTGAGAGCCGTTAAAACCGGCAAACCGTGAGGAGGAAAGAAACGGAACGTGAAGTTGCTATCCCGAGGGTCGTTAATTACTCTCATTGTCATGGATTATCTTGGGAGGAGACCGACTAATTAGGTCATTTGCTCCACTAAGTGGAGGTGGAAAGGTATTTAAGTGAATGATTGGTTGTGCATTGAGGATGGATTTGTTAGCAATCCGGAATCGGCATCAACCTGCTCGTAAGATGATGCATCATTCCCGCTCGGCCGAATACTCGTTGTGACCAATTACTCCTTTATAAATTAAGCTCACGCATTGAGTCATTTGAGTAACTTTTGAGTCTGTATAGGTGAGACCTTTTTCACCATTTCCCTCAATCTCAAAATTTAAAATTTTGTCCCAGTATTTTCTCTGGTGTGAATTTTTCGTATGATGGTTTGCTTATACTTAACTTTCTATAAAAGTGTTTACTTATCATACAGTTTTCCATCATGGATGAATGTCGCGCGCTAGGCTTAGATTGTATGAACAATTGAGAATGGATATCTTTAAGAGCGACACGGAGAACATAATATTAGAGCCTCAGTATATTTCCAGGTCCAATAGAAGCGATAAATTAGGAGTGATATTTTTCCGAACGGATAGATGAGCGAATTCCTTTTTCCCTCGAACCGTAAAGGACTTAAGTAAATGCCAGTCGTAATTTCGTTTGAGCATTTCCTTGTATGTGCAAATGGCTGGTGTCCTAACACCCCCTGCCACACGCCTTTTACGCGGCTTGCGGGGTAGTAGATGAATGTAGATGTAGATGAATGTCAAAACCTTGATGAAATCCACATTTGGTTTTACTTTTACGATTTCGACATTTAATCTTTTCTTAAAATAGAGGCAAATAATAATAATAACAATAATAATAATAATAATAATAATTTATTCCTCCATGCATACATATTTTTTACAGATTATTACATCCATTCAAGGAAGTAAGAAAGCCTGTGTTTAGGCTAACTTCAAATTTCATAAATTGCGGAAATGATAACAACCAGAACCAAAATACACAATACCTTGAGAAAAAAAACATTATGTGCGTAATAATATCATAACAGAGCTGACCGTAAGATGAGATACAACTTGTAATGTACGACACATATGATGCCTAGGGTATTTTCTGCAATATACCGACCCTTTACCATAACTTTTCGATGTCTTCAAAAGTCAATATCCATTTCTTTATCAACCTTTTGTATTTACCAAAAAATTTGTCTCTTTAATTGTATTTGGTAGCATATTATACATTTTTGGTCCCATATACAAAAAACTCCTTTTGTACATCGTTAAATTAGGCTTGTGCATAGGGATCGAGAAACCTCTGCGAAAATTAAACAACACATTGCTCCCAAAAATGTTTGGGCTGTATGCAATATTGATACTTTGTCTACTCTTTACTCCCGGAATATTTCAAGATGATAGCTCAAAGTTTTAAACGATTACTGCGTCTTATAAACGACTCCAAGAGGGAGAGATGCCTCTTCTTAAGGGTCATTGTATTCACTTCCTCAGTGTATCATTCCGCCAAATCTTCTCTCGAAAACGTCCAATTTGTGCTCTTGTCTGGATGACTTATCTATTTCCCTCTCGATCATTCTTCGAACTCGATTGCGTGCGTGGTCGAGCATCGTAAAATTCGTAAGAGGGAGGGAGCGATGGAGATATTGGCGCATCCAATACAAATCATCCACCGATCTTCCTCCCTCCCTCCCCCATTTGGTGGACTTTGCCAAGAATTCCCTTCCACCACCACCCCTCCCATTCCATTGCTTCTCCACGCGAGAGACCGCAGTCCTCTTTTGCTTTTTACGTCACGTCTCACTCTTCCCCGTATCCCTTCATGAATAACCTCATCCGGAAGGTCGTGGTCGAAAAGAAAAATCAGTGGTTTTTTTTAAATCGAACATTTGTATGTCTATCCCGGTCATCCCTTTCGCCGTAGCCATTGCATCAAGTAATCCGGTGGGCCTTTTGTCCAATAATGAACCTGTGGACCGAATCCTGAGCTCTCCTCGCGCAGGTGGTCGACTAATCATTTGGAACCTCTCTTCTCCCTCATTCATTCCCCCATCATGTACCTACTTCTATCCCTTTTCCCGTGTCTTATAATCGTCCACTTTTGTTCCCGAAGGTATAATATCAAAATAAGATGAGCGATTTCTCAGTTTTTGCGCGTGTCCAGTCGATGTGAGATTGGTTGGAACCAAATCCTGTGCTCTTCTCGCGGAGCCGGTCGACTGATCAATAATAGCTGCAATAATAGCATTACGTGATGAGCGATCTTTCAGTTTCACAGTAGGCAGCTGTGGGATTGATGAATGGTGACAAAAATTTGTTTTTTCCCAAAAAAAAATTTTATGTTCTTATTTCACAGGCAGTTCATTTATTCATTACAGAGGTTACCTACCCAAAACTAAGATAAATTATTCTCCCTCAGGCGAATTACCTTTAGCACCTTGTCACCGGGAGTCATTTGTCTGTATATGACGAGACGAATTTTCTTCCACTCAAGGGCAGTTGGAAAGGTTTTTGGTATCGAATGCAGATATAATGTTAAAATGCAAATTTCGTCACCTGAGGAATTTAAAATTCTTCTATATCTCTTTAATATTAATTTGACGGCTTTTGTGGCGGTGAAGTCACTCAGCATAAATATAAGGGCGTAACTATGCCTTTAGATTTTTGCTGTTAGTTCGAAAACGGCTAAAACTGAAAATGTGATTTTGGTAGAAATTCAGGTAAACTATCCGAGATTTTGTGATTTCATTCCTTTCATGACAGTGTATAAACTGAAGAAATTTGACAATACAAACGATTTCTTTGTAAATATAAATCATTCCGAATTAATATATTTTTTCTTCGTTTTTGATGGCCCTAGCTACGAATCTCCGGTGGCTAACTTCAACACCACCCCTTGACAAAAGTTAAAAATTAACGTGTCATGACATGATTCATAAACTAACGATTGGCAGTGTTTGAATTATTTGAAAGTTATAAATGAAGATAAATTATTATTTAAGTCTTGGTAATGCTAAGATTTTACTAACGGATGGATTACCAAGGCTATTGCTTCCATCCGGAAGATCGTCGCCGTCTCTATCGGACGCCATCGTGGAGACCACCACTTTTAGGGAGAAATTTGTTTCTGTACAGAATGTGTGTCTACGGTTGGGTTTTTGCGCGTACGGAGAGAAAAATCATATCCATAGTGAACGGGGAATAAATAGATTAATTTACAAGGAGACCCTGCTAATGGTGATGGGACCCAGAGGATGAGTACCCCAATATTTTCTAAAGAGAAAGGAGTGGGGAAAGACTCCTCACCAGAAGATAACTAACGATTTAACGTAACGAATCATTGTACATGTAAATACCAACACGGCTTGGGAGGACGTCTGCCAAAATTATGACGCTTGACCAGTTGACCGAATATATTGGTGCCTCATCTTGTATAATGTTTAAGAATAAGAACCCCTGTAGTATTTCATCTGATGCACCAATGTCTTTCTCACCAGAAGATGATGTTTACCTTCGAAACTATGAACGTGATTTAATAACAAAATCTGCGGAAGAACAAAGTTTAAGTTATTCATTAAAAAACCTATTCTTGCTAGAACGGTGTGCCATATAAACTGATAAATGACTTGCACATGGCCTAGGTTCCGTGGATGTTCCTTCCTACTTAAATTTATATCTGGTTACGCCTCTTCCCTACTTTGCTCTTTCGAATTTTCTCTTCTTTACCTGTCCCCCATCAACCGGTGTACCCATTTTCTCTCTCCGTCCGTCCCGAGACGAATAGTCCCTTCGCCCCCGAGATTATTTATTCCCAAACCCTTGGCGACCAGATCTCTCCACCCCGTTTTATCCTGAACCCCTTACTCACAGCCTTTTTACGCCGTGGGACCCTACTCTCCCATCCTCCCATAACGTAGTTATCCCAAATATTATTACCTCCGTGATATGGTGGAGCAAACTGCTCAGGTGGGAGCATGGTATATATACGTATTTTAAGATTCCTCCTCATGGCCCTCCAGACCCAATTACGTCCCGAAAAATCTTGTTCTTTTTTTCTTTTATATACGTCCGCGCGACCCTTTTTGCCGGCGGAAATTGATCGCTTCGCCACCCGCCCGCTCGTGGATATAGCGGTGCAGGTAGACGTCATTAAAGTGCATAATGGTCCCCGTATTTGGTCATTTTATTTTGTACGTCTTATGTAGACCAGGTCACACGAAATAATTTATGAGCGGCGATTTTTTTTCGCAAATTATGGGTGCCTTTTTGCCTTGTATCGTGCCGCCGCTCCCGGCCATGATCTAATCAATGAAAATTGTGGTGACTAGCTTTAGGAAAATCATAGTGGCAGTTGATAACGCTGCTGTGGATAGAAAATGGAATATTTAGTGTTTCGACAATTTTTCCTAGGGTTGCAGGCGATATCAGAGGGGGTTGCTTCCTTGACTTTTTGTCGCATCTCGTCCCGCTCACCCCATATGCCCTCATAAATAGAAAAGAAAATAGAAAATTTAGTGCGATATAAAATAGAAAATTTAGTGTTTCGACAACTTTTGACGATATCAGAGGGGATCGATTCTGTGAATTTTTGTCGTATGTCGTCTTGTTCACCCAAAACATTTGTGAGTAAGTCTGTCAGTGGGTGGTCGGAAGTGGATTTTTAGGTTAATTGTCTGAAACTGTTAATCTCAAAATGGGTGAGATTTTGCAATCGTATTGCTGATACTCTCTCTAACCTTTCGTTTAATTAAACTCAAAGATTTATTGTTTCGGACAATAATAATCGTACATTTTCGTCCAACTTCAATTTTTTTATTTCCTTAAAAATCCAGTGTATTAAATGCAATGCCGAAGAGGCTGGATAGCCAGGAAAAACCGTTTTCATGGTAACTGCAAAATGCATCCAACAAAATGATTGCTTTGTCATAGTAACTAAGGAGTTGCGACCCTATGTTTATGGACACAAAATTCATAAAATTGTCTTCCCTGCCACCTCCTGAAGTATTGCAGATTCCTCACGAAACGCTCTGTTTACAAATTATTAAGCCTATTAATTGATAGGGATGTCTATAGATGACTCTAGTCATACTTTGTACTCAACGCAGAGCAAATTGAGCATACATTTCAAAGAAACCTCTTCAAGGAGGCATTTATTTATGCTTACTTTTGAAGAAAATAACTGTTTAAAGATTTTAAATAGTTTGGTGAAGATCCCTTTGGGGTCAGGAAAAGTTGAAGCCCTGGCAAAGTGACCCTTGCTCTTCCTGTTGTGTTAGAGAAAGTTAACATGATTCAGACGACTCCATTGATCTGTATGTATTGAATACAAAATCTGACAATATAGAATTGAGTAACTTAATGTATTTCCATTTTGTAGGTAGGCAGTATAATCAGCCAAAATTCTTTGAGGGGGCAATTATATGTCTAAAATAACGTAGGCTACGGTCTAAGCAAACACATTGGAACGTTGATTTCGTTGATAACTGACATTAAATTAATTTCGCCCAAGCTGTCTGCGTGGTAAACTTTTATGACGTCTTTATTGGAGTCCCAGCTTCTTTATTATATTACGAAGTAGAAGACATACATAGATTTTGTTTAAATCCGGATATTAACCCTCATTAAATGTTATTAGTTAAAATTCAACGAAAATTATATTCCAATCGAAATAAAACATGAATACCAACGCTATTGTCGTAGCCAGTCAATCACGCCCATCACATGATCTCGGATTTTGCAATTTGAATCCGAGTGGCATGTACAGAATCTAAGAATCGCTCGTGTTGATATTTAATCTGATAACGATGCAGTATTCATTAGTGAAGTCAATATCGTTGGACATTTTGTCATCTTACACATAGCCTCCGATCAGGGACCTCCATTTGAATTCCTAGAAAAATAGGCACACGTACGGGCAGCTTTTTTCTCGACCCTGTGACTATGATTGGACTACAGTGTTAGAATTCCTCCCTTATCTCCCTACTGTTCATACTCCGATGAATTCATTGGCGATGAGGCGATTGGAGTTAGAATGTACGCTTGCAGCGCTCCTTTTTGTGTAGATTTTATTTGCTTTTCATTTTGTTACAAATAGGTTTTCCCCGGTGCTGATCCTGTTTGCCTTTCAATCTAATAAATTCTACTTTAGGGATGATCACACTCACTAGGGTGTTTTTTCTTTTTTGATTATGCATTTCTAATTTAAAGTGACTATCGCCTTGAAATTTTCAGGTATGGCCTTAGACGACATTAGCCTGTATCTCTGATATTGAAATTATGCCGTTAAGAGATGGTGAGGTTTATAAAGGTTTAGGTTCAGGCAAATGTTGAAAATTATCGATTCATTACATTCTGAAATTTCAAAATGACATATATTTAATACGTTGCGAGAGAAATTCCGGTCGAGTGGGAGAGATACGTCCTCTTTGTTATGTATTTTGTACTCTCTGTGTAACCAACGAGTGTGGTGATGGGAAAGTCGATTTCGATTGTATTCGAGTTTTAATAGTCAGAGGTAGAGAAATTTGAAACCGAGCCGTGATCTTCGAGTATCGATCCAGACTAGATTTTTCAACTTCGATTTTGACCATTTCATTTGATATCAGCAGCACCACTATTGACCTATGATAACGTCATCCTTCCCATGCGAAAGACCTTTCTCTGAGGTCGGTAAAATTGGTAAGGCATACCCTCAATCATCAGGAAAGCATCTCAATTAGTTGATATTCCTTAAAAATTTTAGTGGAGCCGAATGGTTCTAAGTGGTTATCCCAAAAGTTTAATGTGCGTACATTTGTAAATGTTTACTACTAACAATTAGGTCATGTCTCCTGAGTAGACATTTAGGGATTTATTTCCACTACTCAAATGTGTATTTGAGTGATTTTCGAATGAAAAATAAATATTATTTGGACGGACAGTATACTTTTGATAATAGAACGTTCGATTTTTTCGATTTATCGATCTTTTGGATCGAATTTCGGTTTTTGTGTAAAATTCCAGTTTTCTCTTCGATTTAAACTCAATTGATCGAAAAATCGATTTTCACAGATATATTTCCATCACCGCATTAGTGTATATTCAGTGTAACCATGGAAATGCAACCGCCAATCGGAGAGGGAGATCGTACCGTTTTTTTTTTTCGATTTCAGTCCGCTGTGCGCCGCGAAATTCAGCCCGTAGTAGGACGTTTTATTTGGTCGTAGTGGTATTCGAACGCTTGCCGTTGGCGAGAAAGCCGATATATATACCGCGGGGCTGCTTCGGGATGAACCCTCGACGATTGAATGTGATTTCGCGGTCTTGCGCTGATGGCTCCACCTCTCGTATCAATTCGTCCAGCGAACGGCAAATGTTATCCGGATGGTGGTCTAATAGGCTTCACCGTGAAGTGATCCAATTATACCAATGCAGCGCTATCGGAGCGACTCAATAAGCCCTTATCTAGAGCTGCATCGGGGAAGTCGTTACCTCAAGTTTCCACGGCTATTATTGCGCTGAATAATAGCCTATTTCTCCTCACGATAGATATTATTTTTTTAGCGGCGTGATTATTGCTCGTAGTCGTCGTTGGATTTGGCCTCAATTTTAGGTATTCGCTGGCAGTGGATTCTAGATCCACTGTGAAGGTACGGGTCTTCTGCGCGTTGCATTCGTGGGTGGTTTATGCTCTCGAAACATTTTGGGGCTACCCATTAATTTTAGTTCTATAAAATAGAGGGAAACTTCTAATCCTTATTTTTTTTCCTTTAGGGAATCGTTATTTTCATCGGATAATAACGATTAATCAATAATCAATCATCTCATGGTCTATCATTTTTTAAATCATCAATAATCTCATGGTCTTTCGCGTGGCTTGGTCTTTTTGTTTTCCACATTTTTGTCGTGAATTGTTTCTAATTTTCAGGTCGCGGCACGGTTATTAAATTAGCATTGGGATTGGGATCAATGCGAATTCTTAACGCCTCTTTCACAATGAATTACTTAATGAAAGATATACTTATTTGGCTGGCCTCGGTGGTAGCGACGTAAAGTTCCTTCTAGCCAAGCAGAAGGTCGCGCTTTCATGTCCCACCCGAATATGTTGTCCCTATCGAGGCCACGAGTGTTTGTGATTGTGCTACATTATTGTTCATTACGGTGGCGTAACTAGGGATATGCTTTGGGGGTGGGGATGGAGGGGTTTGATGGGGCGACTCTCCCCACGCAAGGAGAGGTCTGGGGGTCGGTAAGCGGTCAGTATTCAGTGACTCGTCTTACTGGCATGATATTATTAAATGATCTTTAATTTTAATCAGATGCTGTTATTATACCTCAAAAATAGACAATAGTTTTAAATATTTTTTTATTACCCTGAGGCTTTGGAGAGTGAATATATCCCCTCATCTTCCCCCATAATTACGCCACTGGTCCGTTATATTCCCCGGCTATGAAAGACCTTAAATGCACTGTTTTTGGGACGGCGAAGCTAAATGAAATACATAAAGTGATATAGGAGTTTTGAAGATGAAAAGAGTCTTCTAACGATCTAAGGGAAAGATCTAAGAGAAGAGAAATATATAATTTGACTTGTAGTTATGAACGCTTGCAAAACTATATTTTCTCTTAATTATCTCAATGCTTTTAGAAAATCTTGAAAACTCCAGAAAATCTACTCGTATCTTAATTGATCCACGGTCTTATCCGTGATTGGTGGAAATTTCAGCCGTAAATCAAGTTACGCCAAATAGAGTTCTTTTGACACAATTTCAGTGCTTTTATATCCGAAGACATAAAGAAAAGTTGGACTCGTTTCATGTAGTATATATAATTATTAGTGGTCGTAGAGAATGACAGTTACCTTTGGCGAAGGTTATGAGCAATATGTGAGAGTGTGAATACCCGAATTTTTTTCATCTATATATTTTTCAAATGTATTATTTTTATAATCCATTTTATATTTACGATAAAACAGACTGATTCAAGGCATATTACAAAGTATCGGTGAAAGGGTAACTGATCGTATAATTATTGGAATATTTTTGTATTCGCACGGTTGTCATTTTACACGCGCCCTCACCAAGTATAAACATTATGTTTTAAAATCGATTGAGCTATTATACCCGCCTAATTTTCTTCATTTTCACCGTTGACATTTGCGTCAATACGTCAGTTGTCTCCGTGTGAGACTCCCGCAAGCGTCCAAGTTTAATTGCTCTTCGACATAAGATTGAGAGATGTTTTCTGCCGTCCCTGGGACCCCTTCAGCCGCGCCTTCTCAGAAGTATGGTTTTCTCCGTTGTCTCTCGGGCGAAAACTTTCTCCAAGTATTGACAGACCCCGCTCATTTTTCCTTCAAGTTTCTTATCTGCCCGAGAAAAGTTTCGTCGTCTCATCTCATTCCTTCCCCGCGCGTAAGGAGTTCATGTCTTTTTGGAAGGGTTGTGGGTATAGGAGAAAAGGGCTCGGTCAGGATTTTAATGTCATTTTTTTCCCTCTACCACCTTGCTGGATGACGTAATTTAATGGAATTTTGTGGAAGATTGATGCATTATCCTGTATTTTGTTGATCGTCGATTATTCATGCCGCCGAAACTTTGTAATACTACTTTACCTGTCAAAGTAGCTAAATACCAAAATCCCCAGTGTACATTGTCTCCTTTATAACATCTACCGATTCGATCGATAGATTTTTCTTCCTCATAGGAAAATCTACTATAATTGGTAGAATAATAATTGCATATGCATGGTTTCGCTGATAGTAGGACCTGCCCGCCTTGTGACGGTGCAGGATTCCTCGTCCTCTCCCTTCCTTCCCCGTCCTTCCCCTGGAGGCGTCGTCGGGCTCTCATCGCGGCGGCGCCTCCTTTCCTTGATCCCTCCCGTCCTTCCCCTTCTGGGTGCAGAGGAGAAAAGCTAGCGCTTACAGTCCCTGCCCCAGGAGTGTATCCCGCGAGCCCGCCCTAAGGGTTTCGTTCCACCTGTCTCCTTTATAATCTAATAATCTACCGATTTGATTGATGGATTTTTCTTCCTCATAGGAAAATCCACTAGAATTGGTAGCAAATTAATTGCGTATGCTTGGTTACGCTATTTAGTGGGCCCTTTTCGCTTCTATAGCGTTGAGGTGTTTCTCCCTGTCCCCTCCCTTCCGAACCTATCCCTTCCCAGAGGCGTCGACGGGCTCCTATCGCGGCGGCGCCTCTTTCCTTTTTCCTTCCTCTCCAGCCCCTCCCCGGGTGATCGGGCGTATAAGCCACTGGCTTGGTTCCCGGCCCCGGTGCGTGGTATCCTTCGAAGGGTTCGCCCAGAACCCTCATACTCTTTGTCTCCTTTACGTTTGTTGCCACTCCTTTCCTGCTGTATATGGTTTATTGCGGTTTTTTTCCAATCGTATGATTGTTTTAGTTTTACGATTCAGTGCTGTGTGGCCAAAATTATCACCTCGGACATTGAAACTGTATATCACGTAAATAATTAAACAATGACATTCCGCGCTAATATTTATCTTCCAAATAAATTCCAATCTTATTAAGGTTTTCATTTAGGTAGGGGTCATTGAAAAGCGTACTCTCGCTAAATAAATACGATTTTAACTGTTTACATGGTTTTTAACCTGTAAACGGTGAGATCAGTATTGGTAATGAAATAAAAGCCAAAAATTCTATGGAAATTATTCGTCATAGCTGCTCCCTTTAAGATTTTTCTGCCTCACCCGTATTTTTGTTGGATTTGATGCCAAATGTATTTGAATGATAGTTTAATATTTTATGGTAAATAATTTTTATGGGGAGGCATGTCTTGTATTGGACCTATTCACAGAGTTTTTGAGACTCAATCTTCAATGGTATGGTAGCTGACCATGTCAGTGACATGGCTATTGGTCACTTGAGATAAGATTTTTTATAGTAGTACGATTCATGCTGCAGAAAGTGGACTTTACGGAAGGAGGATGGGAGTAGGAATTAGATTTTCTATATGTAGGTTGAGAAGAATGGAAAAAGTATCAAATTCACTGTCAAAAAAAGGAAGTGCACCACATGGTTGGGAAAAATTCATGTTTTTCATCATTTTTTTATTCTTATGTCAAGAGTTATGTCAAGAGAGGTCCTTTGTCCATCTAAGAAAAACTTTTATGATATAGGAAAGTAAAAATGAATGCAAAGAGTTGAGCTATCATGTATAACGTAGGCCGAATGAACTGATGCCTTCATATGCCCCTCTACATATACCTTGTTCTTACATCGAATGTTCGTCTGTAAGCGATGATAAACGTGTTTCACCCTGTTTCAAATTATATGCTCACATTTTCTGAGGGAATCCACAGCATTAGTCCGTTTATCATGTCGAAACGGCGCTCTGAATTCATATTTAAAAAATATACTTTAGGTTTTCACTGCTACATAAGGGTCGTCCGTTCCTTTGATGTGTTTACCCTTACTTTAAGCTGAGACGCGGAATAGTCTCTGAAAAATTTAGCTCCTCATAACTTCTGTCCATGAATTCTTGATGTAATGGGTCGTTGACGAGACTTAATTGAGGGGGAGTAGTGAAAAAGAGGTGGAACGAACTTCTCCGTTTCGTCTCTGTGTGCGCATAACTCGTTTTATTTGTCCTTGGTCTCGGAAAGTTACTTTCCCTATCCTTCTCGTTCCTCATTCCCTGTTCCATTCCGTCTATTGATGGAATCGAGTAGGTCCTGAGCTTCATACATCACCTGCAAACGCGTAGTCCTCTCCTTCATGCCCATTTGATTAATGCGTCAAATTTTTTTCTACTACGTAACTTTATATCTGTATCATTTTGGAATTCATTTTTAGCATTCTTCTTTTTCGGTAATTTAATAATTACGATTCGTTCATTTTGGAATTCATTTTAAATATTCTTCTTATTCGGTAATTTGATGTGATATTTCCTTATCATCGCAGCTGAGCTTACAGCCACCAAGTGCATCCACCGGGTTGCGGATGGTTGGTCGACCTCTAGATGTAGGGGTTAGCTGCGGGATAAGCGAGTTCATTCGTCGGAGAAGCGGCCGTGGACTAAAGCGGCGGCGTTCTGAGGGGGTGTTTGTCTATCTTTGGGTAAGGGAAGCCATTTAGATGATAGCGAAACCTGTGGAGATGCCTTGACTTGGCGACTGGAGGCAGCCAACAATTATGCCTCTCATCACCCAGGGGAGAGGGAAGCAGCTCTTCCTCATGTGTGTGAAGGTGGAGACCAGATTGGTCGGCACAGCGACACACATTTCACTATGGTCTCGGTAACATTTACTTTAACGACTGTAGTACTACGATTTGGAAGGCAAGGGGAAACCACCACATTATGATCCCGTGGAATCGGCGCTACTCCACTCACTTTATATCATGACATGGTGGAATTCTCTCCAGTAAAATATTCCGAAGGTAAACTAGTCCATTATTCGAATATCCGGCGGGGGACTACTCGAAAGGGCATCAAATGTGATGGAATGTTAAGGAAAAGAACATGGAACCTTAGATCGCTTCGTACCTGCGGTATGTAAAAAAAACTTGAAGGTGAAGATGCGAAGACTGACCTCGACGTATTAGGCATCAACGAAATGAATTGGCCCCAAGAAGGAGACTTTTGGAGTGGAAACTATAGAATGATACACACAGGAGCGCTAAATGGTAATGCGGGAGTAGGGGTAATTCTTAGAAAGAGAGCCGGGATGCGTGTTAAATGATACCTGCAGTTTAATGAAAGGATGGTAATTGTTAAGGTAAAAACAAAACCCGTAGCTACTGTAGTGGTGCAGGTTTACGTGCCTACATCACATAGCAGAAGTAACTGGAGTAAGTCGGGAGAGGTGGAGGGAATGACATAGTGAGGAAGGGGATGATGAAGCCGCTTGTCAAGAGATAGAAAAAAGGACGTGTGACCTACGTTCCTCTCCTTTTCTCTTGAGGAATCTTTCTCTTGGGACGAGGCTGCCACGGAAAGGAAAATGAGAAAGAATTTAAGAACGAGGGAATTTGGATAATTTGGAGAGGAAAAAGAGGTTTGGTTGGAGTCCTACATTTACATACTACCCTTCCGGAGAGTTTTTTTTTTCAGGCTTAACCTCGTGACATTCTAATATGTTGATAAAGTAGTAGGTACTGACAATTTTTCGCTAAAAATTTGATTTCACTGCCTATTTCAATAATAAGGAGATTAAAAAAATGTATTGAAACCTGTCGTGAAATTAAAACCTGTGGAAAGTTTCCATTGAATTTTAAATTATTGATCCATGATACTCCGCAATCCACCTCGATAAGCGGTTGGTGGGAATGGTAGGACACCATCCGTTAAGTTGCGCGAGAATACTGTAAAAAATTAGGTGTAAGTAGTGAGATGTTTGAGTTCTCGAGTTCGGTCTAGCTCTTTAGCTTCTTTATTGTTCGGAGGTAAAACTAATTCGTACATTTTATGACCATTTCTATAAATTTCTAAAAAGTTCAAATTCTGTATTCTTATTATCTGATATTCTTATTTAAAATTTCTCACTCTAACATTGTTCATCTTGCATACCCCTCCCCCCGATCAACGACATTTTTTTATATTCGTATCTTCTTTGTGAATTGTTGTAGTTAATACGGTACTGCTATTATAATGTTTAGCTATGAGTAAAATTATTATCATCTGATTTGGACGAATATTTGTTGAAACCCAGGTCATACCGCTTTTATAGTGTGGTACCGCTATAGAAGTTTGTGAATAAACTAGTCGAAACTGTTAACCACAAATTTAGTTGATAACATGTTATTTGTTATAAGAATATTTTTTACTGAGTCTCGCAGGCTTGATGAAAAAAATGCATTATCTTTCCACTCCTTCATTGAATCGCTGAAATTCCATGGGTGCTACGGTAATTAATACGGGCTTGGAAACTCAGTGAAAACAAGTTTCAGGGTAGTGTACCCTTATAATATCGTTGAAAATGCGAACTGAATGTTGAAAAAAAAATGCAAAATTTCCGCGGTTTCGATTCGTCTAACTTCAGCGAAGTCCCAAAGCCGCCCTTTAAAAAAGGTTCTCCTTTTTTTCACAATGGTGGTGCAAAAAAAAAACCACTCTATGCACGGTAAAAGGGGGTTGAATCTGATGCTGCGGGCAAAGCTCTCGGAATGTCTGCGCCGTGTGAGAATTATATTTCTCTCCCATCTACTTTTTTATTCTGAAATAACAGTGGGATGTAAAAATAACACCACATTCTCCTTTCCTGAAAAGAGGCGAGAATTTTTTGGGTCGAGGAAAAATTACACGGGCAAACAACGATGTGGTGAATGTCTGCTGGTCGTTTTGGAATTCGAGAACGGCGAAATGTTCAAGGCAATCGTCACCCTGGGTGAAAGTTATCTTGAAAATGACTCTCGGGAATTTTAATTCTTTCCAGCGTGCTGTATTTTAAAATAAGAAACTCAATCGCTCATAAAGGATGTGTTTTTGTTAGTGGAATATGAACATAAGGCTGAATCTAATTGGAGAAAGAGAGAAGTGAATGAATATTGGTGTTAACAATTTTTCTGACCATTCTTTGCGATTTGGGTATGATTCAGAAGAAACCACCTTGTCTATAAATCTTCCTCAGTAAGACAGCACTGTGCAAAACCGGTAACGTTGTTTTTAAAAGTTAAGCATAGTCTGTTGGATGTGGAAGTTTAAATTGGTGTACATCGGATGGATAATTCAAGTCAAATGTCTTTTTCTCGTCGTTACACGCGTTGTTGTATTGTTGGATATTATATGGGCGTAGAACTTTAGTATCCGCCTAATTTGGTGTCTTCCATTATATCACAATAGGCTTCTTCCTTTTTTTGTTGCTAATTCGCTGAGTCGGTGAATGACTTATTTTAAAAGAACAGTTTTCACCTAGCGATGAATATAAAATAGTGTGTGCATTATAATCTCTAGTATCCGCCTACCCGTCAAGTATGTTTATGTTTAATTCGCATTGCCATATAATTATAACTTTACAATAAGGGACAGTTTTATGAAATTATGTATTCATTTGACTGTCTGGCTCCTTGAAAGGTTTTATTAATTTTTAAAAACAGATTTTTTTGCTTCGTTGTAAGAAAAGATATTGTGGAAGAAATTTATACGTAATGGAGAGTAAGGTTATGCTGTGCTATTTTCTCTGTGATATATTATGCGAAAAATGTGAAGCGTCATTGCAAAAATATATTCGACGTGATTATCATCGCGGAATATTTAAGTTGTTAGTAATATATATAATGTTTCCCATTGATCCGAATTCCCGGATCGTAGTTGCCTAGAGGAAAGATCTGTAACTATTCCATCAGTCTTATCTGTTGATTTTTGTTTTTGTCGCTCTTATTTTTATTTCGTGACCGCACACAGTTTACTTTCGTAACGATCTTTGCATGCATTTAAATGTGTTACTACTTCGTTCTACTACGTACCTACTTCGTTCGCGAATAAATGTTCAATTGGCTATATGCGGTGAAAACTCGAGCATTGCTGTATATGAAATATAATGTTCGTATTGGGAGTGGGGATTTTGTAAGCCCTGATGTAGAATGACTCTTCGGCCCATTATTTCGAGAAAGAGTAGATTCCGTGGTGACATTAAAATGACAATAGACGGAACGCGAGCGATTCTTTAGGTGCATATTTTTCCTGCGCGTTTTATGGACTTAAAGGATTATTTTCAGAGGTTGTGACAATGCCTACATCTTTGTCCCTGACCGTCCCTTTTCTTTCTTGGATCATATTCTTTATTATTTTAATCTTTTTCATTTTTTTAACTTTCTGAGATAAACATACGCTTCACATTCCGCTTATTTAGGGCACATCTGGACTGTTACTCTTTGCTCTTATTAAGTGGATTAAGCCCCGTTTATCTGAAGAATATATGGACATTGAAATATTACAAATGAGACCATTTTAGGATTAAGCTTATAAATGTTAGAAATTGTTATTATCCATTATATAAACGATAATTATGGTAAATAATAAAATGTTCTCAGAAATTTTGAAAGTAGATTAAAATATTTCTCTCAGCTTCCAAGTTATTGGTTCCACAGGTATGCGTTGTTGGTTTGCGGCTATGGAGCAAGTGACCGCAAGGACCAAACACATCCTCTAAACCGGCAAGACTTGACCCTTACTCACTAACTCACACACGCACAAGGACCTTAACACAGGCTAAAAAATCCGGGAAAATAAACTCATAAGAGCAGGTATAGATGTTAATAGGTAAAATTTACGTGCGAATAGCGCTATGACGGCCTCCAAGAGGTCTTTTTCAACACAGGAAGTATAATGTCTTCACGACAACACAAGGTTGAAGTAATCGTTACCTGCGATCACTTGCTTCATTCCCGCTAACCAGTACAGTAAACCGGTTCGGTGAAAAACGGACGAGTGTAACACATGTTATACACGCATGCTAATATATGTTGGAGCATTTCTCTATGCCATGTATACTATTCAAGACCAAAGATCTCAGGTCCTCTTATATTACCTTGTTTCATTTTTTCACGAAATTCCTAATTACTGCTCCTAAGCCATTTATTTAAAGGCGGGTTATTTTTTTAAATTCGGACGGGTAATCGGGGAGATGTAAAAAAAATGTAAAGTTGGTATTCACCCTTAACTAATTGGAATGTTGGTTAACTTGTCCGATAATATAAGGAAGAGAAAATACCTAGGCACGGGATATTATGTTTAAGGGCTTACTTCCGCGCCTATAATGAACCTGTGGCGGAAACTGTGCAGGCTACATCCTTTGCATTCGCCGAGACACTAATACCTTATGCTACTTAGGTGCGCTTTTTTTTCTTGGAATTTAAATTTTTTAAAGTTGCATTCCTTGGCGCCAAGTGTTTCAAGATCTCTGAGGCTGAACCTATGGCTGAGTGTTTTTTTTCGAAATTCTAGTCTCTTCTTTCTTATTAATTTACCACTGAATTCTTTTTTTATTTAATATTGTAAAAGGAATGTTGATGTAACTTTAATGCCTTTTATGTATCAATATTGTGCATAACGCTGATGAAGTATACCGAAACGTTGACCAAACGTTGTAAATAGTGTAACTATCCACCTCTCGTTTCTCTATTTTTACTTCTCATTCGTGGAGATGCAAGAACATTCGCACGCCGACCACAATGGGTGCCTTACCTTTGCCCCCCCCCCCACCTCCCGCCCCTCCGTGGTGAATGCAATGCGAATGGAAAATCGGAAAGAAAGCGAAGGGAAATTCTTTTTCCATTAAAAAACCGTTGACTGACCCAGTTCGAACGAATGGAATCGATCTGAATGGTTTCCGCAGAGTTCGTCTGTGTGTCTGTGATGGTCTGGCTGTATGAATGTGTAACGTGTGCATTCATGTTAGGCGGGAAAATGCGAGCAAACGAGCGAGTTTTCTTTCCTCCCTTCCGTTCTTTTTATTTTCCGTACCCCTGATCTCTTTCCTTCTGTTTTATTTTTTTGTTCGCATTATGTTCTCACAGTCTCTCTCGTTCTTTTGCTCCCCATCTTTTTCTGCAGAGCAGCAAACAATTCGCGGAAGCGGAAAATTTCGCAGGTAATTATTTTTAACCATTGCGATCGTCAATTTTTTTCCGTCGGATGTCGAGAGAATTGATTGCCATTCGTGAGGCAATTCAAAACTGTCTCTCGCAATTCTGATTGTCCTCTAGGGAATCATCGAACGGCGGTTTGGCTTGGCGAGGAACGCTAATCATTTCTTCGCCTCAGTTTTTTTTATTTTTATAACGGTTCAACTTCAACGGTTTTAACGGTTAAATCTGTTGTTTTATTTTTGATTTGTTGGTTGCGTTTGGGGGTGCTACTGTTACTTTTCTGATTAAATTTCTCTATCTATGTCGTGTTTTTAATTATTTCGCGGGTATTGTCGGGAAATATTTGTGAAATGAAGAATAGTGTTCTAGGTGAAAGCACCTTTGGGAGTGAAAGGTATTTTATTTTTAATGCGTCTCCTTCCATGAATTCCCTCTAATTTTTAACGCCTCAATCGAGCAGATAATTTTTCAAGATTAATGCCAAAATATTGTTCGATTTGAAGATTTACACTCGACCTTCCATCATAAAATGTATATGCTGGTATGTTGCTGCACAACTCAACGCAAGTTCTAGTGCGCATTTCAAAATGCCTTGCGAAAAGCCGTGAATTCCATGAACGCACTCGTAAATGTATGAACGCAAAACATCCCCTGCTCTTATTCTGAAATGATTGCTCTCCCGATTGAGAAAAATATGTACCTCGAAGGTGTGCAATTTCGTGTCCCTCGGAGTAAAACAAGTTTTACACCGAATTACTATTGCCTATTTTCTTCGATCGAATCCGCCCATGGGTGTGGGTTTATGAGTGCTGAAATGGGTGCCTCAACCACTTGCGCGGTGTTTTTGCCAGTCAATTACTCCGTGCCGCATCCCACCCAGGTGGGCGGTGTTTTCTCCTCTACGGTCATCCTATCTTTTTATCGTTGCCATGGGATCATTGAGCGAGGAAGGCGTATAAGGGGGTGGATTCCACCTGGTGGAACCCTTGAATGATTGTGGCGCGTGAATCCCGCTTCCGAGTGCATCCGAGTCACTTTCCCAATCACTCATCCGTGCAACGGCATTGATCCCCTCTTGTGAATGCTTCTGCCTCCCTCTCTCTCTCGGCCTACTTTATTTTTTTTTTACGGATTTTTTTTGTCAATTCTCTCCCCTTCATTCACCTCGATGATTAATTGAATGTTTTCTGTGGATTTAAATTTCCAATGTTTGCCATCTCGGTGAATTTAAAGCGTCCTTCATTCACTTCTCTTGCACTCTTGGAGACCAGACGGAAAAAAGTGAATAAAAATAATTGAAGACCTCAAAAAAGCAGAAATATTTTCGTTAATGGAATTTAAGATTCGGCTCTAATCTTGTGTATAATCATTTCTGTGGTTGATTTTCTGCCGTAAGTTGTCCATTATATTACCCTTTCTCTTCTAAGTCTACTACGAGAGTAAAATTAAGTAGTTTTTTCTACATACATCACTATAGATTTCCTGGGCATGCTTTTGGGGAACCTTGACCGCTTGAAAATTTTTGAGAGCGTTAGAAATTCTAAATCTATTATTTTATATCTATTTAATTGGTCCATGGGTCATGTAAAGTTATTAAATTAAAGCTTATATGTCACTACAGCATATATACATATAGTTTTTCTCAGCTGCTTTTCGTAAACTAGGCTAGTTAAGCCTCCTAGTTCACGGAAATATTTAAGCGCGGATGATGTAGGTACTGCTAGATTTATATGCAACGATTCACAACTGCTTAAACGTACACAAAGAGTAATTTATTATTTCATATCAGTTTATGACTGTCTTAATTAATAATTCTTATTTGCTAATTATTAAAATGAAGGGGTAGATTCTGAAATAAATTTGCATGCCTGCTATCTTTCGTTTGCATCTTAGATCCGGTTATGGATAGACGCCTACATTTGTGGGTAAAAATTATCATGCAAGTGTAATAAATGCGCAAGCCTTGCAATGACGCATTTGGAATGAATTTTTTCCGGGGTATATTTCCCGGAGTTACGTCATTGAGATTAAAATATCGATTCAATGAAATGAGTGTTGCTCGAATGCAATGAAGCTTGAAACTTGATGATAAAATTGACGTAATTAAATGGCATTGCATTTTTCCATTTCCTCCTTGGCAGATCTTTGCTCGGTCTTTCATCCGTCAATGTGAAAATGCATCATGTATAAAGCGCGAGCATTAATCCCTTGAATCGTTTTAACTATAGATGCTTCAATATTTGGCGTGTATTATGACTTTGCAGACGGTTAAATTTAACCTTATTCTGGTCTCTTGGTGGACCGTTAGTTTAGATTCAGCTATCATCAAGGTATTGGAGATAAAAACCATGAGGGCAGTGGTATTTGGAGTATATGGAATTGACTCGCTTGGCTCGCTGGGGGGGCTCTGCCCCCCCTAGGCCCCCCCGAAAAAGGCCTTCGGCCTGTTATGCTCACTGTGGGAGGTCTTACACTTTTTGTTTGCTACTTGTTACTTAAGGATAGTTTACTTTTAAGCTGGCTAACTTAGGTATAAGCAATATTTCCACTTTCACGTAAAACGAGCGCATGGTACGTAGGCTACAATGTGAATGTAAATATTTATAAAGAGAAACGTTTTTCTGAGGGGCTAAAAAGGTAAAATAAATTTCTACGAGTTTCTCTAACTTATTCAATTCAAATACAAAAAACGTGGAGACCACGTTCCACTGTAACACCCAATGCATACGTAATATCATAACATAACGACTTTACGAATTACAATGAAAAACACGTTTATTAATTATTTTCTACAAAACAAACAAATTCTTGATATACGAATAAGATGTAACAGCTGTTCCCCTTCGTAAGCGAATTATGTTGGGACTGAATATCAATATCTAGAAACAAATGCGCCTTAGCATGAATTGGGGCTAGTATAACGAATTTTATCGAAATATTATTTATCGTGATCGTGAATGATTTCACTTCAAAAATGCCTCTATTTAAAGTTTTAATGAATCGGGATACACAAATATCTCAGCTTTAATATCCAAAACGCAATGCGCAATAACTCTGGTGAGAACGGAGTGAGTAACGGATCACAGCCTTTGGTGTACAAGACATTGTGAATGTCAAGAATTCGATAATTTTCACAGTGGAATAACTTAGTCACTCAAGGAAACGTGATTTTCGCAAGACAAATAATTGAATAAGAAATACCTTTATTTGCACTTATCTTCCATATTGTATTATTCACTTCCTTAGATGCACCAGCTCACGGATAACATTGTACATTAAAAAGGAAATTAACGGAAAAAGGAACGTAAACAAAAATAAAAAGTTATCACCATCACAAAACACGATAATAAAATCATTTTTACCAACCTATATTATGTAAGACTTGTTTAAAAGTCTTTCTACTTCAATCGTGTATCGCCAGCAAGATACGAACTATAGTCAACAGCACGAATCATATTTCTAATACGGCATTTAGAGCACTTAACTTTGAAATTAATAACCACCACACTCTCGATGTAATATACCAAAAACAACAACTAATTTCTTACCTTACATTTCTCCGCTTTTGATTTGAATGCGCTTTGATTTAAACAGATGTTTGTTCTTGCGGAAAGAAAACGCGAAGAAATAGACAATTCAATTATTACTTTCTTAATTTCCTACCTTATATTTATCATTTTTTCGTTTCATTTCCTTTATCTTCTTTCCCAGTTTAGCTCCTCTTGTTTGCATAAACAAATATGTTGCTATGATTCTTTGCTTGTATGACTGCCGCGCCGCCATTGGAATTTGGTGGCCATTTTTTAAACTAACCCCCATACACTCAATTTTATATGAATAGACGGATAAATAATTGTTAATTTAGTGTTTTCATAATTTTTCCTGGGGTTTCAGACAATTTTAGAGGGGGTCTTCATTAAACTTTTTGCCGTATCTCGTCTCGTTCACCCCAAACATTTGTATCCGTGAATGAATGAATGAGTGGTCGTTAAGGGGCTTCATGTTATATAGATTCTCTGTGTCCCAAAAATGGTTGTCATTAACGTCACCAGGTTTAATTGATAAAGCGTGAGTCTTATCTAAGTACGCTGGCGTGAGCGAACACGTATTTTATTCCATTTATATCTCATACAAGGCACCGAATATTTTTTTTTACCACTTGTATTATTAGGAGGTGAAACAATTGTATTTTTCTTTTCTATTCATCTTCCTATTTTTTACTCTAATGCTTCGATTCTGATTCGCATATGCTGGTCATATTATGCAAGCGGCACTTGGCCTCCAGTTTTCTTCGCTCGTATTGTACAATTGGGTCGCACAAACATACTCGTGAATAGTAGGTAAATAATTATGCCGATCGTGAGTCAATAATGGCGAATCAAATATTCCGTGTGGAAACCGAATTGCAGCTTATTATCGCGGTCCTAAATCAACATAGGTGGAATAAGGTGTTGCATTGGAATTGAGTGGAATCTAACGCAACAGGCTGGATATGAGAGCCGGTGACGGCGAATTGTTTTTTTTCTTAGAATTCGTGACTACTGTCGACTTCGGGAGAAATTATTTTATAGCCTTGTAATAAATAATTTTGAACTCTAAGAGGTTTAATTATCCAGCAGTGAATTTGATTGACATATTTTTAGAAAAAAATCGACCAATCAGATTTGAGGAGACACCAGGACGAAGCCGGCGTTTCTTTTCGTGTCAAAATATTATTTCTGGCGTGGTTTTTGGATGGGTAGAGCGCTGAATGCTCAGCGGAAGCCGTCAATTATGTATGCAAACAGATACGCCCCTGTGTACACTTCACTACTGAGTCAATTGGTCCCTACATCAATGCGGACCACCGACATCGCACCGCTTGTATTTTTCCGTGAGGAGCCTATTCATGACTTGGAACGTAGCTAGTTTTTTCATATTGCACATGCGCAGCACAAATCCTTAGGTGTGTTATGCTAGTGGTCCTGCACATGGTGCCTCCTGTTGAATAATTTTTAGTGTTGAGACCAATATCATGCCCTTGCAGCGAATATAATTTTTCCATCATCGAAGCCAGAAGGTGTATACGAATTAAAATAAAACCCCGTGTAGTGGTTATTGTTTAATCTCAGTGCCCATCAAATTTCGTCGGCATCTAACATAGTCCCGATGAATGGACAATCTGTCCTGGTTGAATTTCGCTTAAAGCCCCTGTCAATAATTCCTTAAGTTGCATATCCGAATGTGAAAACGGAGTGGGATATCGTGAGTGGGCCTTTGAAAGTAACTTAATCTCCTGCCAAGAATTTGTACATTCAATCAGTACTTCTTTTTCTACAAGGTGAGTTTTTCCCTAACTTGCCGATCAAATTCAAGGGTTTCATCATGCGCAAGGATATTTTCGGATATATTTAATTCCCTATTAATATGGAAAGCATTCACTTGTTGTAGATAGATAGAACGAAATTGTTATGCCTCACAGTACCAATTTATTGTGGCTTGCATTCGAGGATCTCGTGATTGATAAGTTATCAAAATCTGATCGATACTGAAGGATGCCTTGGTCATAGTTTTCATGTTTAAATACTTTTTGGCTAATTCTTATTTATAAAATGATGTAGCTAATCATGCTCATAGGAGCACTTCAAACCTCTTGGTGACTCCACCGGTTTTCAAGATTAATTACTTGTTGGCTGCTTCTTGTTTGAAAAATTATTTCATCATTCATACTTATGGGAACTCTCCGATCCTCGTTGTGGCTCCCCTGCTCAGGATACGCTGTTTTAAAGAAACCGAAGTTTAACCTTTAGGCTATCGAATATAATTCTGCATAATGGTTTACAGTTTATGGAACGGATTCCCTATGCCCCAAAAATGGCTGCCATAAACGTCCCCTGGGGTGTTATGCGAGAGAATCGCGAGATGTCTCCAATGGAGCGATAAATGCGCATTGCAGGCCGCGAAGAATATCTCTTCTTTTTTTTCTTTTTGAAAGATGCGAATCGAATATTTTCTCTGCGGATATCAAACTTTTGCGATTACCGCGTGCGGTGAGCGGCCTGCGGGGGTAAACTTGAAGAAGTTGGTTCGTAATGACATTGCGGCTGCTGTGCTTCCAGGGAGCGAGGCAAAGATGTGAGTGGGTGAACCGTTGCTAGAGCTTCCTCCTTCCAAACTTGAAAATATTTTCTTGTTCACCGTTCTTCTTTCCGTTTTCGTAGTTTTTTTTCGAGTCGTTTCATTCTTACATTTCTCTTATTTTGGCCCAATGGTATAAAATGTTTTAATTTTCGTAACACTTGCTTTGTTGCGCAAGGTATTTCCTGAGAACGCTTTGCTGATGGTAGGAACAACGAGTGTTGCAGATTAAAATTTTTTTTCATCGGATATGTGGCCTGATGCCATTTAGTCTTTACATAGTTAAACATTATGCATTTAATGTGGAGTTAGTGTGTCGGGTGAATGGATTAGAAATGCCATTGAGATCACCTACCGCCAATAATATTAATTTAATTATATTTCCTACGTAAAGCTGGTTTTAGGGTACATGAATTGAATTCAATATTTGTATAGGAAGTATATAAAAGTCAGATACCACTATCCGCGCAGTACACAGCAGTTTTCGCAAAGCGCTGAAATTATTTTATTTTTTTATTTTTTGTTGTCTTCAAATGGCATTATTTTCATTTTAATATATTTTCATTTTAATTATTAAAATAATAATTTCACGCCCTCTATTGTTTATAATTATTAATTTTTTGACGGACTAATAGATATTCAGATATGCGTTAGGAAAAATCTACTCCAGCTTTTATGCGTTCTTATGATATAATGTCGATAATCGAAAAAGAATACTTCGCAAATTTAATTTCCTTTTAAATCAAAGAATATATCAACACATCGTGTAAGAAATTCGCTATTTCGTAATTATGGTATGATACCAAATGGTCGAAACGCTCAGAATATGAATGCCAAATCATTTCGCTGCTGCTTTCCGAGTCCAAATTGTTTCCGGAGAAAAAGCTAGATAGTATTTTTTTTTAATTCACTCCCGAGAATTCTGTTGAGGGGTATCCGCCCTGTACGATATCCAGTGTGATTTTGATGGCAACCGCTGGCGATCTTGTTTTAAGTTGAACTCTGAAACATTATTACCGATATTGGAATACGATTTTCATCGAATTCAATGCGGCCAGTGTACCGAAGCGTGTTATAGTCATTTAATTCGTTTAAAACGCTATGAAGTGTTTTTCGTCTTCTAAGTTTCGTTTTTTTCGAACCCACGTATCGTAGTATTTTTCGAAGCACTAGTTTTGGTTTATGCTTGTTATATTACTACCTTTATGAGATAAAGTTGTTTATATAAAGACGTTGCATGCTCAGAAAATATGATTGTGTTACATAATTTTTAAACCATAATTGAATACCGATAGCGTTTTGCTAGGATAATGTTAAAAACTGATACTTTTTACTCCTCAGTAGTGGTAAATGATTCCTTGCCTTGGTGATATTATGGTGTATAGGCATCGCAGATGCAAAGCCGTATCGCTCCTTATTTACGTTAAAAACCGAGGAATTAGTGGATAATATTTGCGTTTTCGTTTTATAATCTAGTCTGGATACCGGGGTGTTTCCTGCGGGACGGATAGGGAGCCTTCTGCGTCCACCAATCGTCCTAAAAAAATAGTCTGCCTTAAATGGCTGCAAAAATATTTTTACGTCTAAAAACCTTATTCAAATTGTTCTTCAATTTGCGTCATCATTAAAACTGAGCATAAAATTTTAAATGAGTCAGTTTCACCTCATTTTCATCAGAATTATCGTTTCAAATAATTGCCGTGAATTGGTTGGAAAGAAATAAGATAGCACTTTTTCCACAAGTCTTACTTCGGTACTTCGCCTTTCAACCGCTCGGTCATCATCAGGCACATAATGGGCCTGATAGAGATTGAAACGCGTAGAACCAAAGTAAAACTTGTGGAAAAAGTGCAACCTTGTTTTCTTCGACCAATATTCATTCTTTCCACTATATCTCGCGTGTCTTAGTCAATTTTAATTTCTGTAGGTAGAGGGAAAGCCTAAATTCGACATGCGAAGTTTATTCATTCTCATAACCTCTACTTCAAAAACTCCCCGAACCACCCGTGAGTAGGTGAATGATTTCTGCGTAGATATTTGTGCGGAAAGGCTGCTCTCTACGAAAACATGACCGAACCGCCTCGAGGATACTCGCGGCGGGCCAAAGGTCTCGCAAGTTTGTCAAGGGAGAGGGAAGAGAATTCCCTCCGCTACATTTGGCGCCCTCTTCCCCAGCAATCTCCTTTCCGCGCTATCACCCGCGCCTTCCCCATCGCTGCGTGGGCCAGGGTTTGGATCAGCGGTCGAAATGTTCGCTCATTAATCAATATACATAGTCAGACTTCGGGACACGAGGTTTTGCTTGTGTAAGGGAAGCGAGAATGGGGTTTTGCTGGAGGCGAGGACTCGACGCTGATGGAACTATGTGAGTCGAAGAGTTCGTTGGGCGGCGGGCTTTGGTGAGCCAACTGTGGCGCCTCTGAAGTAGCGCCAGGGTAAGATTCATGACGTGCAATGCAAATGACTCAATTAAATAGTCTCAATCACTAGGTGGTGTTTGTTAAAATCCGAAATTATCTGTTTACTTTCTCCTATTGGGATTCCTGTAGTCTTGCTTTTTGGCTCCGACTAAGGGCGAAGATGGGATGGGGGAAGGGGGCCTATCCCCCCTGTATCCCTCAGAATAAAGAAAATAAAGAAAAACGTATACCGTAATCTGGCCGCGGCTTGTAGTTATTTTACTACGTAGCACGCATCATTGTATATTGAAATTTAAATATGAAATATTGTGGAGTTTCCTTATTCAAAATACCTTAACGTAAATTTGGTGCAGTGGTGCTTTTTAAAAACCAAAATTATGTTTTTACACTCCCCTCTTGTGACTCCTTTAGTCTGGCTTGTACCTCGAACTGAAGATAAAAAAGAAAAATATGCTGTAATCTAGTCGTGGCATATAGCGATTATTATACATTGTTCACATTATTTTTTATAGACATTTAAATATGAAATATTGTGGATTGTTTTTATTTAAAATAGCCTAACGTAACATTGATATGGGAGTAGTATTTTGGAGTTGTGCATTGACAAGAAGAATTGCCACGCTATCGGTTCTACTATACTATAATACCTTAAAGTTATTTCTTATTAGATACGCATTAAACTTTTGAAACTTAGTTTATCTGACTCTTATTTTATTCCTAGTATTAATAGTCCATCTGACTGAGCCTAGGAGCTCTGAGGTTATATATGTGTGTATTTGTGACTTTTATATGCGTTTGCTCTCTGGGATTGAAGCGCGGGACCAATAGATATCTGTTGGAACGCTTTACAAGGGCGAGATGATGGAAAAGCGCCCGGCATAAGGTGGGGTAGAGTGGGAATCGAAAAGGGTGTAAAACAAAGGAGAGTGAGAGAAAGGCATACATGTGGGGAGAAAGGAAAGAAAGGGTGTCTTCGTTATCATATTTATGAGGGGTAGAGCGAGAGAGAGATGGCCGCGGGGGTCGTGTGCAGGTCAGGTGCGCGCGGGCGACATATTGTGATGCAATTGAGAGCACATTCGTATTCCACTCCCCCCGACCCCGAGGACATGTGGACTAACGGACGGAGGCGCTCCCTCGTGGCGGTTTTTTTCATCCTCGTTCTGAGGCATTTCGGACCAGAATCCCAAGCGCTCGGTATTGGTTTCTTCGTGCTCAAATCATATCTCCGTCCGTAAAATCACTAGTCTGAGTGGTGGTGCGATGGAGTCCACGTCTGCCCTACCGAATGTCGCATGCTCGAGTCCCATCTGGGTAGGTTGCCCCTATCCACGGCATGGGTGTTCGTGTATCTAACTCTTTAATGTTTTGAAATCCCCGATTTAAGGCAAAGTAATGCTGTTTCCGATGGTGGGTAAATAAATTATAATGAATTTAAAAAACTACACCGAATAGCATAAAAAAAGTTATGATATCGATGAATCATACCATGAAGAATGTAATTTCCAATTTACTCGGGTAAATAAAGCTTATCTCCGCGTGAAATCGGATCTCTTTACTCCAAATCGTGCGATTGACTACTTTTGCAATCCCATTTAAATGGGTGCAAAAAAAACACGCAGCCGACCATTGAATCCTCCTCTATTGTAGTATTCGTGCTATTTGCTTCCGGTAGGAATGGTGACGAAAAGAACGAACGAAATAACTCGTCGACGCAAATGGTACGGTATAGCTCATATTCCACTAAGGCTATACCGGATCGGTGTTCCTCGGGGTTTGCATATGTGCGTATGCATTGTGTATATTATACTTAACTTCAAAAGTGTTGTACATTATGCATGTAATTAATTTTACAGTCGCTACAGTTTTGTAATTTTAAACGCACAAAATTCCTACAGTGTTTTTCTTTGGGTACTGAGTGTTTTTGATTTTATTTCGCACTGGTTACCTAGTGCATATTATTCGTCACGCTGGTACAGGTAAAATAAATATATTATTATTATTCCTCACGCTGGTATTGGGTCGAATTCCGATTTCGTCGACGTATGCAGCGGCCCAGCTCTTCCTTCCGACCGTCTATCAATCCCTTGTCATCATATCTCCTCTCTTTTCATGTTGTGTGACGTCCTTCCGACGCCCGTGCCCAGGAGGCATCCCTCGCCACTCTTTTCCAATCTCTCTCCCTTTTCAATCTTTCAGTCGTTCGTCCCATCTTCCTCACATTTGAATACATTCCGAGTCAGCGCCTCGATGACGTCCACCCATATGCCCACTGCGAAACCTACCGTGAAACCATTTCGGCTTCTAGTTCGCATATAAAAAAATCACATTAAATACGAATTTGGTCTACTTCCTACAATATGCCTTCGGAATAATTGATATAAGGCAGTGAAGTCTTTTTTTTTTTAAATACGGTGGTCTCTCGGTAATCTGGCAGATATAGGACCAGAGCACTGCCGGATTAACGAAATCAATATTAATGACGCAATTAAACAGTCGAAGCTATGTGTATTGTTTATTATTTATTGCATTGTGCCCTGCAGTAGCACATTTACGCAATTTAAGTGTTTATGTAAATTAAAACTACAATAAAGAATATTGCGGGCGAAAATAAGTACGAAAAAGCCACAGAGAAAATATCATTTGCTTTGACCGGGATTCGAACTCGCATCTCCCGATTTCTGGTCGAGTGCTTTAGCCAGTTAAACTACCGAGGCATCATTTGGAAATTTGAGGACTTAACAGGACAAGGTGGTGTGGTTTACTGAGCATATGATGCGACAAGCAGTCCAAATCGTGAGCACAGCGCCACAGTCGGAGAGCAAACCCAAGCTTTGAACACTGAGAGGTGTTCGCTCTTGAATAATTTAAGTTTACGGGGACTCGCCACGGTGATAACTTTAAGGAGTCACCCGCGATGCACAAATTGTGCGAAAATCCACAGAGAAAAAAATCATTCGCCTTGACCGGGATTCGAACCCGGATGTCCCGATTTCCGGTGGAGTGCTGCAGCCAGTTTAACTACCGACGCGTCATTTTACCTTGTGGACTCGTGACAAAAGTTGAGAAAGTGTCTGAGGTGTCAATCCCTCTTTGCTTTGGAAAATCGGAAACGATAGTGGACGATGAAATGTGCAGGAGTATACATTAAATATTCGTCACCTTAGTTCAGACAGTTGAGGTTAAACAGTTGCAGGCGTTGGCTTCTTATGCGCTTTAATTTTCTTAGCCC
Organism: Ischnura elegans; assembly: GCF_921293095.1. Taxonomy (NCBI): domain Eukaryota; kingdom Metazoa; phylum Arthropoda; class Insecta; order Odonata; family Coenagrionidae; genus Ischnura; species Ischnura elegans. The sequence continues at coordinate 83,305,291 of NC_060250.1, forward strand.
AATCAATTGATAGTCTGGTATACATCCACGTCATTTGTAAACTTCTCAATTTATCCCATCGCGGAATTTATTTGATTTGGAAGAATATGATCCATTATAATTCAATGATTCGTCAATTTAATAGTATGTTTATATTTTCGAGCGGGGTTTTTTCCTGTAGCAAAATTTGCCTCCCTTCCGGCCGTGAACTTTACCTGTGTGGATTCTCGTAACATCTGTATCGTAACATTGTCTTACGCCCTTGAAGGAAGTGAATGTCAACAATTGGGATGGCGTAGGTGTCTAAACGTGCGTTATTGTTTGTGCCTTTCTCTTATGCTAGGAGTGAAAGTGCACCCTCTTTCTCTGTTCCCTGATTTCTCTGTTCGCTCCTCGATTCTGAGCGATGAAATCCGTAGGAAGTACGTCCGGAGGCAGCTAGTAAGTTCTCTCTCCTCCCGCTTTTCAATTTTTGCACGAGCCTCCTAGGTGGAGTAATGTCTTATACAGGATGTTTCAGTAGGAATCTGCAATACTTCAGGAGGTGGTAGGGGTGACAATTTTAAGCATTTTTTATCCATAAACCAGGGGTCGCAACTCTTTAGTTACTGAGATATGGCAATGCAAACATTTTTTGGATGCCCAATTGCAGTTACTTACCATGAAAACGGTTTTTCTTCAGTATCCAGTCTTTTCGAAAGTTTTTTTACTCTGGATTTTTAAGGAAATTAAATGATTGAGGTTGAACGAAAGTATGCAATTTTAATTGGCTGAAACAATTAATCTCAAAATGGGTGATATTGTGCCATCGTACTGTTGATACTCTCTCAAAGGGTATTTGGTTTATTAATTAAAAAATTCAATTTTGACCATGTTTTTATTCCGGTAAAAGCATTCTTCGCTTTCTTTTTCACATAAGTAATATATTTGAGTTCGCGATTACCAAAATGAGCTTGTATCTCTCTGCCGCTGGTTCGTATACGCGTTGGATTGACGCTGAGACGCGAATAAGTCATCAATCTTCCCCACAGATCCCTTTCCGTTCCTCTCTCTAATGCCGCTTGCTGTATGAACTCTGAGCTCCCCCGTGTCTCTGAATTTCGTGGATTGTGGGAACGGCTCTCCTAATGTATTCAGATTTATTAATTGTTCATTCCAATACGCCCTTGCTATATGCTTTCTGTGAGATAAAATGAACTTCTGAGATGGAGAAAATATCCCTCAAGAATTGAGGCGAAGCACAATGTACGATTTCCTCAAGGATTCGTACTAGCGATGAACTCGATTCAATTCTTCTCGACGAATTTCATTTTTCCTTTAGCGTAAAAAGAAGTAAAATATTCACAGCCCCTGGAGAACATTTTTCTCGCTGAAACCCTATTGAAACGATATTATTTGTTACCGATCGATTTTCCGGTCATATAAATGAACTCTGTGTATGTTTTCGAGCAAGACAGTTGTTCAGGTCTCAGAATAAATATACGTATGAAAGAGCGAACAAGGTGGGTTCTCATTCAACGAAAGCTGAGGATAGAATTGAATCCCTTCAACTTCGACATTATTAAGGAGAGTGGAAAAAGTTGGTGAATTAATTAATTAAGAAGGGATTCAATTGCAATTCTGATATTTATCTTACCATATGAGCATTAAATGTACCGGCAATTTAAGTATCAACGAAATAGACTAAATGTTAATTCATAGATACTACGCTACTTGTAAAAAAATGACAGCGGCAGAATCATCCAATCAGCGATCTTCAATCAATCGGCCTTCCGTGTTAAGGTCAAATGAGTAATGGTGGTGTATGGCGTGATCTAGGATATTTCCTTGATAATCTCCGTCGTGTGTGCAGAAGCAGAGCTATTCACAATTTTTGTTAATGTAATTCCCAGCAAACTGTACACATTTCTTCACAAGTATGCCGACTATATTGCAATCGCAGCTAAGCTATCACGGAAGGGATTCGGAGTCATCGTCGTCACTCGCGTCACTGATGGGAAATCCATCCGAATTTTTCGTGGGAAACGAGCCATAATTATAGTTGTTCACCGAAACTTGTATCCGCGTAGTAGTGAGCCTTTTTATGCCGTGTTTTGTTTCTCGAAATATTTTCGAGAGGTTCAAATATATCCCATCCAGGACAAAATGTCGGTTAAATACTGTTATTTTATGATGATCTGAGTGAATATCGTCCCTGAGATTAATGTATGACCTCTTCTTTCATCTCTCCTTTCGTAAAGAGTCGCAAATTTTGTCCCATATCTACCAACAGTACTTCAGTTGACATTTTTATCGTCGTTATTATTTTTGACTTTGTCCGCAGTCGGGTGGTTGGATTCTGACACGAATCGATATCGATGCGGTAATCGTTAATTTTTTTCTCGTTCGAGAATGGATTTTTCCCCGGAAAAACATGACGTTTAATAATTGATTGAGACGTTGGCTTTTTGCGGTGGGGAAAATGCTTTGGGCCAATATTCACCAGCGCCGTGTCATTTTTATGGCCGGCTCGTGTTTGAATGTTATATTTTGTGATAAAAACGATAGCAATAAATCAGACAATAAATGAAATCAATGCTCCATGCGATAAAATGTGTGTGCGATGCTAAATTTTGATTGAGATTCAATCAGCATGCGACGGATTTAATGGGCTGTAAAATATCGTTTTGGATCCAATGTGCTTAGTTGATTAGTTAATCTCTTGTCGCACCAGAAGTTTGGATTTGTGAGGGATATGGCAGATGATGAAAGTCGTGGACAGATTTACATATTGATTGAATTATGGGTGATATAACTTTAACAAATTATTTACTTGCCGCAAATTTAATGTTAGTTTCTATGTAATCAGTTAAGCGTCTTTTCATCCGCAGGATGAGTACAATTACAAAAATTCAATTATTTCCGGAAAGGCCTTCTACATTGGATGGAATTTAAATAGTGTATTTGTGCGTATAATAAACGTTATTATGCCTATTTTTGCCTCTTTTAAACCATATATCCATGAGAAAACACTTTTATTATTTAAACGATGCTCGGTTACACTGTTCTGCAAATAAATAGTTCAAAAAATGCCCCGCTACAATTTAGGGTGTTTCTGGCTAATTTTGGGTCGCTGAATCCGAAAATGACCTCCGTTTTTTTCCATCACCCTCCATTTTTACGGAACCCCTAAATTGAGGAAAACACCCCTTATATAAACTTATCGCTTTTCAAGTGACTTTTACTAATTTTATCTGCTTCTGATTGAAAAAAACTGACGTTTTAAGGCAATTAGGGTCAAGAGAGAGAAAAACTTCACTGGGGCTGAAAAGATTTAGGGGGTAAAAATTGAAAAAAAAACTTTAAAAAACATTAAAATAACCATTTTACTTCGTTTTTTATGACATTTGCCCTAGTGCAGAGCAGTGTTAAAGGTGTAACCGGGTAGAATTTCTCACGTTCGTAAAGTTAATGGGTTTGACCGGACAGTCACTACAGCATAATATCGCCAGCATCCGTGTAGAATTCATTGAGTGATAGAATGAGTTAATGCGTATTCTTTCGTTGGCCATAATAGCCTTAACCGGAGCCAAACCCGAAAATATTTTATCTATGTATAATTCTTTGTTTAAGTTACTTAATTTTTAATCTGTTACCATATTTTGTTTTTATTTTATTCCTCAGGTACGCGTCAAATCGCTTCCCGGATATGAACTATCGGACTATTCTGTCTTTCAATTTCACCATTTGCAATTTGAAGTTTCAGATAAGAGGATGGCCGTAGTTGAGAAAAGAGAGATGATGTGTGGAAGTTACCACAGGGTTTACACCAGAAGCACAATTCGTAGTCCCGGGTGTGGCTACATGGAATCGACTTAGCTTAATGAAAAGTAATACTTTGTGATTCCACCAAAAATTAATAATGGATGACCTAGGTTTCGACTTAACTCGTCATCTGATGGTTACATTTTATCAGATAATGACGTGTCTCTTCCAAACCTCTGTCGTTCATTAATAAACCTTTGAGTATACAAAGTTTTACTTTTCGTTTTATACCAACTGTACCGTTGGAATCATTTTATTACGTCTCATTCTTCAGTACTTTCTCATTTGTGAAAAGTTTTCATATTTATGATGCAGGAAAATGTTGACAAGGGCCCCTCTCTCATCTCTGAAATTGTTAAATTATTGCGTTCGTTTTAAGGAAACGATGGGTAAAATATGGCAAAGAAGGATCATTTTTGCGTGAAAGTCACGTAGGTACTCTAATTTATTGTTTCCCAAGTTCCCCGAAAACATCGCAAATAGGCCTCGTATATCGGAATTTTCAACAGTTCACCGATACACGATCATAAAAATCCATGTGTTGGATGATATTAACTTACCTTGGCGGTACTCTAACCCACGTCCAAGGGAATACTTAAAGTAGGCTCTAATCCATTCTATAGGTTGGTTTCATTTGCCACTTCGGTCGCTTTTTAATCGGTTTTCAAACATGTCCGCAGGGCAGGGATGAGTGCTCTGCGATCCACTTTTCTCAGTATTTTGCGGCATAATAATTGCAATTTCGAGCAGTAGCATTGAAAAGTATGACTCCAATAGATCACATCATTAGGAATGTAAATTTTCGTTAATAGCCCTGTTTGTAGTTTATTTCTCCGTGAAATCCGGATCGCTTTGCCCGTCAGCGACGCGAGTGGCGACTTATGTAATCCGATTTAAATGTGCGGTGGGTGACAACTCATCTCGAGGCTTACTTGAGGATCCTCTTATTTTAGTATTCGTGCCCGCGACCTTCGTTAAGGCAGACGTGGATTTTACCATTTCGCCAGTGAGGCCGATGGTCCCAAGGATCAATTTTAATGAAACGGTATGTTTAGTAAGTCATGGGAGTGAGAAGAGAAAGGCTTCGGTTAGGAGTAGGTGTGGCTGTGGCCCAGTCTTGCGGTGATGTGGGAGATTGATCGCCGTCTCGCCTCCCGCGATCGTTTGATACCAACCATCTTCTTTTTGCACGCACAAACCGCCACCCGCTCTTCATTTGCCGATGTAGGGCGAGAATAGAGGGTTGTGGTGCTCGCCACGTCTTGCCGGTCGGTGAGAGCCACGAGACATATTTCCTTCGCCGTCACGTCGTCATCCCTCATTTGTCTCGCTCGACTGCGAGGACCTGCCAATGGAACGGAAGAGCTTCCGTGCTCCTCTCCCTCGCTTCACCTTTAAAAAAAAACAAAAAGGAATCTCTCTACCTCGAACATTACAAGAGAGAAAGGGTCTTCAACCCGCGGCCCGCGGCTAATTTCTTGCGGCTCCCAGAGGCTAAAATAAATATTGTATCGCGCCACGCGATATAAAATGTTTATCTCGGCGCACTCGTCAAAAATAAACAATATTAAAAGTGGCATTGATTGATGGAACTTTGTAACCAATAAAGATTATTGCATTTTGAAATTGTGAACATAATTGCAATTTTCAACAATTATAAAATTTATTATGACCTAGGTTTCAATGTTACTACATCATGTTCAAGATTTTAAGTATTAATTTCAATAGAAATGAATCGCTCTTCACTCTTCGTCACAGTGCAGGCATTTTTGAAAATCAGTTAAATTGGGCCCCTAAGTGGAAACAGAAATGAAGCTTGTACGGAACGGGCTAGGGCCTTTTTTTATGTAATCCGCTTCTTGCTTCACTTCAATTCGCACAGTAAATAATCCAGGAGCAGCCAAGGTGACTGCTCAGTAGCCCAAAGTCAAGGCCTAAATTAAGACACGAATTTCTAGTCAATTTTTGGAAATAGAAAAAAATGTAAGTAAAATAAATTATCATTAACAGATTGTATCTACATTTTTATACGTCGTGTTTCGTGAGTGTTACACTTTTATGAAGTAAAATAAATGTTTTTGTCGTTGTCAGCCAATCAGGTTCAATCGTATCTATGGCGTGATCTCGTATTTTGCCATTTCAACCTTGTTCCTTTTCGCGCCAGTGAAACAGAAGGGGTCCAGTCCTGCTCCCTCTCCCACTTTGAAAAAAAAAATAAGGGAAATTCTCATAGCGTCGAAATTTGTGCCCTGCTGTGAGTATTGGTAAAAGGTTTGAGTGCTTTTGAGTGTGACTGTGGTAATAAGTGGACATCCTGAGCAGGGTCCCATTAGCTCTGCGAAGAACCCTAAGTTTCAAACCAGTGTACTAGCGACTATAGCGCGCGATGCATTGCTATGATCCTTTTCAAATACCTTTGTAACTGGCCCAGTGTTGCAAGCTCGGAATTTTTCGAACGGCGTCGCTGCAGGACCTGCAACACTGGAGATGTGGGGGAGAGAGGAGACGGGCGTTGCCATGTTTCCTCAGAATACTTTGTCAGTGAATGGAAACAAAACGCTGTGAAAATAAACCTCTTCCCACTGGGCAACACCGCTAAATTACTCTCAAAGCGTACACCACGGAGGTCTGAGTGCGACTGAATTTCCCGGAGTTTAGGCTCCGCCTACCGCATTTTGGTTGGTTTTGAGGAAGTCAGGTGTCTTCGTACTCACTCCACAAAATACGTTGGCCTGCCTCCTAGTCGTTAAGGTATTTGAAATGAACTCAAGTAAGCCGGATGTAAGTCTCCAAAAAAAGTGTTCGTCGGCCAGCTATATGCGCAATCAAGGGGAAGTGTAGCGTCAACTCGTGAAGCATCAATGTCTCGTCATCCCCGAGGCAACTTCTCCAACAGTCTCTCCACTCTCTATTCATTCTACTGTTTGTCCCCCCCTTTTGAAGGAGAGGGGATTTCTCGCCGAAAGGGGCGAAAGATGAACGCTTTCTCTCACTTCATCCCCTTTCACAACGGGTCGGAGTCTCCCCGTGTGTCATCAGTTCCTCCCCTTGGCGCCTCCAGGGTTGACCCGCACCCACCCTGCCTCCTCTCCCACAGGACGCACCCAATCCACATTTCTCCCAACGCTATCATCGCCTTCCGTCTTCCGGCTATACGTGGCGCCGTCTCTTTGTCAGCTGTGAATCAGCACGAGACGTACGAATTAAAAGAGGATGTGTCGGTCGACTGGTGGTGTTTAATTCTTTGTTAGAGTGTTTTGAATATATCACTGTGTACACCGGCATGTGGAATTAAAAAACCACACCATTACGTATCGATATGTTGGGAACAATCTCCTAGGACGTTCGTATTTATACCGAAAATTTCTTCGGTGTCAAAATTTTCTTATGGCATTTTCAAAATCGCCAGTAATCAAGTTAACTTGATATAGGTTAGGTTTGGTTAAATTCTTAAATTCACTCAGGGTTTTTTTCCCAAATGCTTGCCAAACCTCATGCTTACCCCCGCGTGTTTATGACTTTACCGATTACAATAAACCGTAATGGACCTGTCGAACATAGTGATGGAAGATAAAACTATTTATGATAGAATGAAGGGGAATATTAGAGAACCTGATTTCATTCATGTTTTTCATTTCATTGAAGAAGGAAACTAGTGTCTTTTAATGCAATATTGGTATCCATAAGTCTTAATTATTCTGGAAACCCGAGTTTTATTAAATAATAGTAAATACCTTGAGTATTTTCCCAAACGAATACACTAGCTCATTTAAGACTCACTTGATTATTATCATCCGTTAAGGACTAAATTTTATGACTGGGATGAATAGTATTGATGTTATTTTATGTTATTGTGATTATGTTATTCTTTTTCTGTCAGCTTTTACCAACTTTCTCCTGCCTTTTAATAGTCTAATTTTGCATTATTATAATTTAATTTTCCAGGAACCAGAGTGCGAAGTTTAATCGTATCAACCATTTATAATATAGAATACGCTCTAGCAGTATCGAATATAGGAGCTTACTTTTCACATTAAGCGATCCGTGAGTAAGGTACAAACGTTAAAGTTTAGTTCCCACTCTTTTGAAGCCTTGGAAATTGTCAGCAACTTCGCTCCTTAAATTCCTATCTGTGACTTAATGGCTAATATCCGGTGTATGCATTTTAGTTTTTTGCGATGTATCAGTTACCAGTTTGTAGAAAATATCACTAAGTATTTCGGCGTATCGAATTAAAACCAAACTTTATGCATCGATTTCTTGGGGAAAAACTACTGCCTTTTTCTGATTTATACCGCAGCTCTCTTATTTCCTTAATCGGTTTCAAGCTATGCTTAAGGCATTTTCAAAATTACCAATAATCAAGTTATCCTGAATGAGATTTGGCATAATGACGAATGTAAACGATGTCATATGGTAGTTTACGAACTACCACCAACGAAAGAGACATCTATCGTTTATCACCGCATTAATGACCACAGTGGTATGAGAACTACTAGGAAGCCTGATGGGTACTATTCGAAATTAGAAGATCATTCGTTGAACTCGGTGATGACCGCTAGATGTCTCTTACGCGGAGATCCGTGGGTGAAGTGAATAAAATATAGAAACTTATCAGAAGAGTAATTCAGGTAATCGGGTGGGTGTGCTGTCAAGAGAGCCGATTTTTTATCGTAAGGACCGCACTTCAAATCTCGGTGGTAGCGGAGGTTTTATTGGGATTACCCGATCCCTGCTTGTATGCTCTGCGAACGGTCCAGTACAGCATCCCGTCCGTCGCATGGGACGTTAAACCGTGGTCCTCTTGGCGCCTTTAAACAAGAGGAGGCTGATGTCGCCTAGGCTCTCTCCTATGTGCTTGGTGCCATGTAAGAAGTACTCACCATCTATGTTCCCATGCATAAAGTAAATGTGATCCATATCAATTAGTGGTTGCTGACTTCCGAACTGAGCTCGGAAATAAGAGCCCATTGTATTCCTCCCGAGTTAGTACCCCGTGCAATTATTCCACCCGCGTATCTTTAAACTGTTGTGTGAAGTATCTGTAATCGGTTCGGGCGAATCCATCCGTCGATTCATTGAGCTCCTTTATCAATTTTATTGGAATAAGTTGCTCTGCCCTCACAGACCCCGGAAAAGGCTTGTGGCCTTTTTTTATCACTCTGCCATTTCCTGCAATTTCCGTTTGCCGTTTGTTCCTTAAGAATCGCTTTTTTTTCGGTGACATTAAACCTACTGAAATTGACTTCGAGGAATGCCAATCAGTTCTTGGCTTCCAGGCTTTGTGACTGTTGCTAGGTGTTGACTAATAGCTGACGCAATAACATTGGTGCTATTAACAAATATCTCCGCGGTATTGAAGTTCCTCATTATCATCAGAATTGTGCTTGCGCGGTTCGTTGTTATTTTCAGTCGTAGCGATTCTTTTCTTTCAATGAGCATTTCACGCTGGACGAGTCGATGGACCGGAGCTGTATTTACGTCACCAACTCACGAAAAGTGGATGGCAATAATCGGGTTTTTGTGAACTTAGGAGAATGATGAGGCTGATGAGGAAGATTGTTTTTTTCGTTGCAACTTATCTGTCCCCTCCCTTTGTCGAATTGTTTTAATGAATTACGATTTTGAGTATTGTTGAGCGGCCCAATTAGGGCCGTAGCGAAGAAGCAAGTGTCTAATGAATATTATATTGAAAATGGTGTTGGTTTCTCTTTTATCATCGCATTGTTCTCGCATCCTTACTTCTATATTTCCTTGTCCAATGATTATCACGCTGGTTATCCCAAGGTCGTCATAAAAGTAAATGTTCCAATATGGATTTGAAACGCTGATTTTTAGCATTTTTTATTAAGGTTGAGAAAAACAATTAGTAAAATATAACGTAACATAAAAGTAGTTGGAAATTAAATGTCTAATCAAAGGATATCATTGTTATAAATATGAAAATAATTTTCGATTTTTTAAGAAATGCATGGAATATTTCAATACTCTATTCAAAATGCCCATTATCTTTGATCCCTAAAAAGTTTCTTTCGCCCAATTGTCGAACGCGTATTCATGAATTCTGTATCGCCGATGTTGAAGTTCTTCAGAAAGCACCCTGAGTTAATGAGTGCCCCGAAGTCAACAAAGAGCTATATGAAAAAGGTCAATTCGATGGGATACCACTAACCCGGAGTTGGTCACCAGGAAATCGAAACTAAACTATTTTCAAGTAGGGAACTTAAACTGAAAATTCTGAGTGAAAAAAAGGAAAAACTACAGATTTAATTTTTTCTTCGATTCAAAACATGGCATTCTCCACCACATCCCTAAATATCATGGATATTGCCTTAAAATTATAACGCGCGACTAAGAGTAAACATGTAATGCTAATTAAGTGTTTCATTCTCTGAATAGAATTATAATATCGAGCTGACTCCAAAGGTGTAATTATTCACATTGCAAATATGTAATCATTTCTGAAGATATCGAACACCATTCTACATTTGGGATGTATTCTATGTATACTTTCCTGGAGCTATTTTCATAATGCTACTCGGCATTTCTGCATCAAGTTTCCTCTAGCAATGTAACTTTTCACCTCTGCATTGTGCAATCATAGTTTCTAAAAATAACTCTCCTCCCCGCTAACCTCGGGTGAAGAGGAGCGAAGTTTACTTTCCCAAACTGAACTGGGAGTGGGAATCTCTAAAAAGAGGGAAAAAAAACTTCCCCGCTCGTCGTCAAGGTGCACGGAGTGCTACTTGTGTTTGCTGACGCGAGAGGCGCCCTCGACACCGTCTACCGCGAGATGGCTGTATGGAGGAAAATGCATTTTCCAACGAGATAGCAAGCCCTAGAGAGTGCGAGCCATGGTCAGTGAATAATTTTAAGTGATCTCCTGCGTTCGTGCTGGATTCTGTGAAGTAATGGCATTTTTTTCGCATGATGTGCCCCTTGCACTCTCAGCGAACGCTCTTTTTATTCAGACGGACAGAACGCGTTGAGAACATACTCACAGAGGTGAATTCGTACGAAAATCAGTGAATTTTCCGCGACTTTATATCGTTACGTCTACCTGAGTTCATAACTTGTAGGGATGTATACGATTCCCACGGATTATTGTATAGGTTTAATGTTTTCATGGCGATTGTATCATTGATATCATATAGACTTAGAATTTTAAAATCACATATTCTCTTGGAAATGGAAGTCGAAGTTTCTTCATTTCGACATACAAATGACAGGATACACTTTTTTCCTTGTACAAGGAATATCACACCGGCTATCGCGAGGTTCCAACTATGGCATTGATCGAATATGAATTTGAACGGCAATTTTTAATTTTATAAAGGTTGAAAAAAATCATTCGTAAAATGTACGATGAGTTAATTTCGTAGAGAATTTCATTTGTAATCAAAATATACCATTAATAAAAATAGTAAAATAATTTTAGATTGCTCAAGTAATGCATGGAATATTTCATTAGACTGCTTAAAATCCCATGAAGTACCTTTGATATCTAAAAGGTTTCTTTTGACTGGCTTTTTAACGCGTATCCGATGAATTATTCCCCGATACTAGTTATGCCTTTATAAATCTCAATGCTAATTATTTTTTCCTAGGAAAGTTAAATTATTATCAGAACATATAGAACTATGAAATAAAAAAAGGGAGGGAATGTCATCCAGATGAAACTAATCGGAAAGTATTTCGCTATTGTTTCATTTGTTTTTCGATACCTAGGTTTCATGGTATTTAACATTTGCTTCATGGATACGGATTATGCCAAATAGAGTTACATAATAATATAGATTATAATTGTTATATTTTAATTGATATATATTTTCCTCTTATGATTTTCATTCTGTATTTTATGATAACCGGCCGTTGCTCTTCTGTTTCGAATCCGGTAGTCCTAAAAGTATTCGAAATAAATAATCAAAGTCCATAGAAGTCGCAAAATTGCTTAATTTTTTTAATTTTCTTCTTTGGAAGATCTGTGTAATAGGTACATAGCACAACTTGAAGCTTGTTCGAAAATTATATGCCAATTTAGTGTGTAGGAAATTTGATTATAATATTTTTCCTTAATTTCATAAATAAGATTCTTTTGACTTCATCTTTTTTTCTTTATGATTACTTACTTTGTTACATTTTCATGAGCCCCATCCATCTGCACGTATTCCCAATTCTCCATCCTTCAATAAATTCACCTGTCATTTACATTCCACCTTCTACATAGAGATTTCGCTGTGTCATTCAAATTTCACTGCCTTACTTTTTCGTAATTTTTCTATTCAGTCAAATACATTAATCTTCGTGTATCATTCCACCAAGCCTTAAAACCTTATTTTCCGTGAGAATTTTTGGAAAAGGAAATTTCTTATTCCCTGTTCTTCAAACCAGTAAAAAAAACAGTCGATCTGTGTTTTTAAATTCGTGGTAGCGTCTGCTGGTCTGTATCCTCGTGTCTCGGAAGTAGTGGTTGGTTGAGTTTTCCCTTCGACTTAACAATGAAACGTATTTGGCAGCGATGTAAAACGAGATGAGGAAACGCCCTCTCGCGATGGAAATAACGGGGAGAGTTAGCATTTAATGTTGGATGGAGAATGGAACTTGAGAAAATATTATTATTGGGCGGATGATATGCCACTACTATTTTCCTTGTGTAACTTTTTCAAAAAGTTTTAAATGTTTTGAAATGCAACTAAATTTTAAGGTTCATTTACTTAAGTAATTTACATATCGATTCGATTTAAACATGATTTGAATGAGTTTCGTGAAATAAATTAATCGCCAACTGTAAATTGATTAAGTTGACATTAAGGTTTTCTGAAGTGTTTAATTTAATTTCCTGACCACTTCAATTATCTATGTGTAGTTCAAATTCATGACTGATGGATTGGACTCGAATTTTAATTATTACTTAATTTTAATTATATCGCTCTGGTCTGCAACTTAGTTGATTATCTCCGTTTGAAATTCGTATTATTCGAATCATCATTGAAAATGGTATTTTCAGGGCTTAATTTAAATACGCTCGAGCATGTTATTGTTTCACAAATATTTCTTCAGGTTTGCTGAAAATTAAGTTTTAAACCTTTTTAGATAACAATTTATTATGCAAAAATTCGGAAGGGTAAATATTTTATATCATACGTCACCGTCATATTTTTCGCAGTATGGGTTGAAAATTGTATATGCGTTGATAAACTAAATTATTTACATTATTTATTAATATAAATGTAAGTATAAAATATTATGGAAATAAATTATAAGATAAAAATTACAAGGCTGGCTAAAATTGTAAGATTCGGTGATTCCAGCATCAGAAAATTATCGTTAGGTTAAGCTGTAATTTTCGTTTTTCCTATTTTCAAAGGATGCAAATGATTGAAAAAATATTCGTCTTGCTGTTTTTATTTCATCCGTTAAGTAAAACTTTGGGAAACAAAATTCCAATGCAATATTTTCACGCCATAACAAAAATCATGTATTGGCTGCTAAATCAATTTTTTGTATTGTATAAAATAAAAGGCATGGAAATTTTTAGTATACGTGCATTTCTAGACACGTAAATTTCAAAGTGTAAACTTTCTCATAGGCTAAAATTGTGGATCATTGAGGTCACGTGGGTTCTACTCATAATTCACCCATATCCGGCGAATAGAGGGAGACAGTCAAATTCATGGAAGGCATATGATGAATTTCAAAGCTGGCGATGGAATTCTTTAGCGTTAGTCCTCCGGTGATAACTTTCAAACCGCGACAACCAGCGTAAGGGAAGAAATTCTTTCAGTACCAATGCAGCGCGTAAACTTCTTTCAGGGCGCTTATTCTGCTGATTATCTCTGGTTAAATAAATTATAATGCATGTATCGACTTCTATGCCCATGAAGCTAAAATGTCCCACATCACGTGATCTCCCATCCAACCTCGTCCTGGCGCCTTTTTTCGATGTTTACGATATCATTTGTTAATTATTAGTTTGTATTGTAATTTACGTGGTTTTATGATTTTAAAACAACTCCTTTTCGGTTTCTTTAATAATGAGATTTATGAATTAGCTTAAAATATTTAAATTTACCGAAACTAAAATTTCGCCCATCGTACCAATAATGACCAATTTTAATCACTAATCAGAAACTCAAATTTCAAATCTCCCTTAAATATACCGCACGTAAATGTTATCTTCAAACACTTACTACCACGCAGGAGCATGCTTACTACGACACATATTTCCTGTGAGGTTTATTTTAGCTGCCGCTAGTATAAGTTAGAAATGATATTAGGGACAATTGTCGGATTTACTTCTTATGGCTACCTCATTCTAGCTGCAGCTAACCCTTGGCGACAAAATACCGGAACGTGCTGTTGCAGCTACATCAATTCCGAGAGAGGAAGACTGCAGGTACTCGAGAGATACTACATTTGAAAGCGAGAGAGGAATTGCGACTGGGAGTTATTCTGAGGTTCTCCATCTGAAGAAATCCCGACTGTTTTTCGCACGAATAAGGCAACTGGAACGTTTATTTTATTCTATTTTTTTGTTTTCCTTTTCTTCGGGAGATATGAGTAGTCTTTCATGTGGAATGTGAAAAATATGTCTCAAATGCAGAGGTGGCCCTCTCGTCATTACCGCTGCAAGTCGCGCGAAAACTTGGCGATGCGAAAGGTCAATGATGTTCGCGTGGGATGAACGCATTCAGGACAGCTTGAATTTATTCTCTTTTCCCGCTGCTTCAGCTTGTGATGTTCTCTCAGCGCTTCCGAAAGCTTCTCGGAAGAACTATTTGGCATTGCAGGGATAAGATGAAGTTCTGAAAAGATCAGCGTGCGAACCAGAGACGTAAATAGAAAATGTAGGGAAAATAAAATGCAAAAACATCCAGGTTTTTTTGTGAGACGATGAGGCAGTAGCAGATATTTTAGACATCTGGCGAAATGGACCCTTTCATATAGCTAAGCTACTGCACCCCTTTTTATAGAGGCATACTTTCTAAATTATCTCCTCCCTAAATGAAAATGAACTTATCATTAGACCTTATTCTACAATACTGTAATGCTACGGCTCACTGATACAGAAATATGGGAGTAAAACTTTTATTTTTGGAATAAACATATCTGATAGAGATACCTACACAAATTATTCTTTAGTTTTCGGTTAATGCGATATTTAATTAAGTTTACGCGAGCTGCGCGACCTCAGTCTCAGCAATCTCAACCGTTATTGATAGAATTATGTCTGAAGGTCGAGCAAAACACTCCGTATCGTTATGCTTCGTTGATTTTCGGGGTCAAAAATAGATGTATAAGTAAATCAGTATTGAGCTTAGGGATAAAAAAGCAAAGGTCAAATAGACGGTGACTTCTAGCCCACAGTAATGCGAATATGACGAAGTGCAAGCAGTGGAAAAGGTAAAACAAACTCCTATGTTAGAAATGGATAAAAAAGTATGATCGCGGGCAAAAGGGGTCTTGGCGATCTGAATGTTTTTTACGGGAGATTTATACGGTTGAGAGAACTAGAGCGCTGTGCGGATCTTTCCTCTTCCCCTCGATGGTAAATCGTTAGCTCAATTAAGAAGACACGTCACCCATCTCGATTGGTCGTATTTTCTTTTAATTTTTCTTGTCACATTTCTCGTTTGATTTATAGCGTCTTAAGTCTTGAAATTTTTAGAATATACGAAGTATATCCTTGTCTGTGTATTCGCCTGTTTCTGAAAAAAGTGCATCTTAGAAAATATTGAAGCTCCAATGTCGAATCAGAGTTACAGTTAATTTTTTATTAGGATCTACACCAAATAGTCTGAAACTTTTAGGAATTTTATTTCAGTAGTTCAGGAAAGTTTCAAAAATAGCACTTGTTTGGAACGAGGAATGTGTGAGACTGGTTGAGATGGAGTGATGCGGATGACTCTTTCTTTACGAAAGAACTGCTTAAATCGAGAGTGAATCCTCCTTGTCATGATTCTATGTTGTCGGTGATCGCTTTACGTTATGTGATGTCGACGTTCGCTTTATTATGAATCCTTTTTCGGGGTACAGTGCAACGTTACCATCCGATTAAGTGCATATTTTCGGTAATAGTTTCTCTCCATCCGAAATGAATCATTAAGTTACAAGTGAGCTCACATTTATTGCATCGAGTTCTTCACCCAATAACGGCATCTCTCCGCCAAATTAAAATTTGTGCAACCTTCCGTAGTCGCACAGCACTTAGCAAAGCTTCGGCATGCCTGTGTTACTATTTGCGACCACTATAAGAGGTTTTACGATCAGTCTTTAATATTGCATCCTAACTTTACGAGAAAAAGTTACGCATTACTCTTTAAACGTGGTCATATCCCTTGGCAGTGTGGCACTAAAACCCTTGAGAAAACCTCCCATTGGTATCAATTTCGAGTAAGCTTAAGTTCTCGTGCTTATTTTTCTCGACGGTGTAGGCTTGCAGTCTACCGGTTGCTCCTGTGAATTTTAACTTTTACTATAATTCTTCCCTAGACTGATGTTCTTGCCACTGGTCATAGGGCTTAAGTCGTTTGGTTTTTTTAGGAAGAGGGGACGGACGGTCCCGAGATCAAATTCAGGGATATACCGAAATGAAATTCATGATGGTGGCATGGGAAACGGGACCCCCTTTACTCCCTGACCTGGAATATCAGAACTTCACACTCCTGTGACAGATTATGTAGTGAACTCTACATTTACCTATTCCAGGGGTCGGCAACTTTTTCTGGCAAAATAGCTCAAATTTATAGATGCTATGTTATTGGCGTTATGTTAACTGTGCAAAATATCCACAGTGATTTAATTTCACTATCGGGAATGTATTTATAACAGATGCTTTATCCTATCCCCTCTTACATTCCTGGTTTTTGTTCTCTTTACGATATTTTTTAGTTTGAAAAGAAAATAATGTAATTGTTATTTTTTGCACATGGAACTGGAAGGCTGCAATTTTACATCGAAAGAGCCGCATGCGGCTCGCTAGCCGTAGGTTGCCGACTCCTGACCTATATAAACCAACCTTATGGTTGCGTCTCTGAGTGAGTGACCAGGTTACTGCACATCTCTTAGTTTTCTCGTAGTTTTATCCAAATTTAGGTACGTATCTTATCTAGAGCTATCAAATTATGTGAAGTTTATGGGTCATTTTCAGATGGAAGATCGTCAATATAGTACTCATTTTACTTCTAACCGACTTTTACTTCTACAGTATGTAATCCTTTTATTTTCTTACCGACTTAATTAATGCTAATGAACTTATTGCCTTAAAACGTGTTTTGCTTTCCTGGAAACTCTAATTCCTTGATCGAGGACGCTAATTTCGATATAAGAGGTAAGAGGATCCAAGAAGGGAAGTTAAGTGAAAGATAATGATGTTTTAAGGCTTCTCTGATGGATCCGCTCCCGTCATATCAAATAATATATTCCCGTCATTTGGATTCCAAGAGGAAATTGGCTGGCTTGCACTTTCCCTGTGGCGTCATTAATGAAGTTGCGTCTGCCTTAAATTGGCATAATAATTGCATCTCCATTGCGTGTTCCAATGTGCATGCATCATCCCGTACAGGGTTCATATCTCTTGCCTTAGATGTCCAATGACTTGCGGAAAAATCCTCTATTCGCTACACCCGCCATACTTTGTCGTCGTTAATTTAGACACTAATGCAATAGGATGCAGTTGAACGTATGAGTTGGTAGCGAAGTCAACGATTTCATTTCCTCTGGAGCATGAACTGTCCTCATGTTGGATTCCCTCCCAGCGTCCCCGTGTAATTGGCGAAGTACGTGCCAGTAAATTTGGCTTTAGAGCTAGAGCATTTGCGTACTTAACTCGATTTCTTTAACTTTTTTGAAACGTGGTGGATTAGTGGGTAGAGTAGTGGCGTAACTATGGTGGGTATGAGGGTATGTATCCCAAAGCCGCAGGGAAATCAAAAAAATATTTAAAAATCTTTTCTGGATTTGATGTATAATAACAGCATCTGCTTAAAGCTAAATTTTGAGAACCAAAATCATTTAAAATGCATTTTCAGGCATGTTATTTTTCAAACATTTTCCTGAACTACCTGTTTCCTTGGGGGGGGGGGTAGCCCCCCCCCCCCCCCACTGGCCCCCCTTAGCCCCCCCAAAGTATATTCCTAGCTACGCCACTGGCCGGTAGAGTGTATGGATTCGGACTGAACACTCCAGGGTTCAAATCCCGGGTGTTGCCTTCAGACGCTCCCTATATAAAAATCGCGGATATTTACAGTATGGGATTCTCCAGCCAACCACTTAGTGTGTTGTCACCCGCCTCACATGTTAATGGGTTTGCTAAAGTCGCCACGGACGTCGCTGACGGCAGAGAGATCCAAATTTCACGGGGAAATAAACTATGATTAGGTCTTCCAATAAAAGTGTAGTCTCGATGATTTATTCTAACAAATTCATTGGTTTTCTACTAAATTCCTAGTTATTTTAAATACTCTATTGTAAGTATTTTTAACAAACGGATCGCTCTGCCCTTATCGCCATGCTGCGGAAAGTTTTGGAAACGGATTAATAAGTCCCCGAAATGGCATACATTAAGCTTCTTCGGGACAAAACGAGGCCTGGTCTATTTGGTCCATATTATCAAAATCCTTGAAGTGCGAGGTGGCCCAGGGAAAGAAACCTGCTCCTTTACCCTGAATTGTGTGACATCCTCTCGCCAGCGTCTTTATTCAGGATGAACTCTACCCTAATCTATTTAAACCAACCTACTAGTTTAATTACGGAATTAAATCGAAACTTGAAGCTTGTACGTGTTGGAAGGGCTCCATATTAGCAAAGACTGACACTTTGTTACTTCCGTAATTTATTTAAGAAGTACAACGGGTTTCTGCTGGTACACCATTACCTTAATTTTTATTTACTTGAAAATGGCGTAAGAGCCTAAACCGGTTGTACTTTTAAATAAATTGTGGAAGTAACGAAGTGTCTTTCATTGCTAATTCGAATAACGGAATGAGAGAGTGAGTTTGTAGCTTCACACATTCTTGGATGTTGTCACCCCCGGGATTTGTGTTGTATTATTAGGAAAATTCAAGTAGCGTCGTCCTTAATAGCCAACAAATGCTCTTTCAAGGGGAGAATAGTATGTAACTACAGGAATATTGTGCTTGGTGCCAATTTATTTCAAGTAATTTTTTACATTAGTAATAAAAATTAGTTTCGCTTGTGAAATGTGCATATTTAAGTTCTTTAGACTTTAAGTAATTTAAGATTTCATAAGTTTGTAGTTTTTGGAGCCATTAAAATCATTAACTCATTAATATCGTCAATTCTACTGCCCTGTTAGTTCCTTATCATCATTTTTTCGACTGTAGTATGCATAGTTTCGAAAAAGAAACGGATGTAAATGGAATATAAGCATACATAAAAGCGGTTGTGGTCAGCTCGGAATCAATTTCTTTCAAGTTGCTTTCAACGCTTTTTGCATAATTTTTGACCCATGTATAACACGCTGTATATCCGCTAAACCCGTTTATTTATCGATCTAACCGCGATAATTTCATTGAAACTATTTTATCCGTCTTTCTTCTCTGAGGCTGATGTTTATACTCCAAGATAATTCGTTATCCGTCATTTTTGCAGTGATTTTTTATGCTTATTTTTACTAAATTTTACATTGATATGACGTTTTACGTGGGTAAAAAGTAAACTCTCTTCAAACATACCTATGTTGACCCATTGATATTGTGATGTAGTATTAATAGTGAAAATAAATCCTTTTCTATTCTCTTATACGCATTATTAGTTTTAATTTACCGTGTTAATTTTATCTCGCCTGTATCTAAGTATGTACACCTTACCTGTTGCCGAACGAAATGTGGGAATAAAGGAAAAAAGCTTCTATCAAATGTCAGAAATTTCAGAGGGGGTGGAATGACCCCGATTGAAAATCGTTGGGTAAATTGAACGTGCCTAATCTGAGTTGAGTGCGAGAGCGATCCAAAATCGCACGGAACGGGGTCAATCTCATTCCCCTGCTATCATATGCGGAGAGAGAAAGGAAGGGCAGATTTTTACGTCGAGTGCTATGGGTTTTCGTTCTAGCGAGATGACGAAATTTCGCATTAAAAAAGGAAGACCAGAACGAACGTGCCGTTGAAATTAAGTGGCATTTTTTCCCGTTGGTGTGCGTGGAGTCTTTAACCTCCCACTCGTGGTAATTTAAAAAAAAAGTCACGATCCGCGAATTCGCCACGAATAATTGTCGTTGAGTTATCTCTATTTTAATCAATTTCATCGGGTACTTGAGCATGTGAATGGCCGGGGTTCTGTGCCTCTTGGCGTAGCTAGAATCTCATTGCGCCCATCGTGCCGCAAAAATAATGAGAACAAATTGCCATAGATATGTGTGATCAGGTGAAATCGTCTTCTCTAGCGTTTAACGGTAATTAGACGTTCTTAAGGCGTATGCATGTGACATGTATCTATTAGGTTGCTCGCGAAGCGTTTAGTTACATGGATAAGAGATAAAAGTCATTTTGATGAACGATGCCTATAAAGAATTTTCAAGCTCTTTCAAATCCTGATATTCGTTGCGTTGTGTCTTGCATTCATCTTGTATAGCAGAGTGATGCTCTTCATTTCAGTTTCGCGAGACATGCGTCCTGGAGAAGCCTTCCAATGCAGCTGAAAGCGATACAATATCATTTGAGGTGTATTTCATTATTAATTTTTATTAGATAGTATCGATTAATGTCGTTTAATTTGTCAGCGTGAATTAATGAAAGCACTAGATTTAGCCATCCCATACTGTTCTAAAATACCACTTTTCCAATGACCTTGAGATGAACTTATAAAATCGATACTCTATGCCTATGGATCATTTAGTGAAATACTTCCATATTGTATTTCTAAGTTCTGGATTGAAATTTTAGTGCAATTTCTTTTAACCTTGTTAGGATTAATGATATCTTTGCAAACTTTATTGCCCACCGAAAACACTCACAGGAATCGTCTCTTTTGTGAACATATATTTTTTTTAATATCAAAGCCTTGTTTTGGGTGTCCTAAAAAAACGCTTGGAAAGGGATTCCAGCTTTCGGAGGTTTCTCTGAGATCTGTAATCACCTTTGGCCGGCCAGAATTACATCGTAAACAAAAGTTTTATCGCCTCCGTTGCCTCGCGTCGTCTCACCTTCTGTGGTGTCACGGTAACTTTGCGTAAATCCTTGTCCAATTAGTCGCGTCACGAAGGAATTTGGGTGACGTACCCCCTCCTCACTCTTCGCCTGCTCACAATTAAGTAATTGGGTCGACCCCGCTCCGAGGGAAGGACAAGTCTAATGAAGGACGTATCCGTATATGTGAGTGCTACTGCTACGGGGATGAGTGTGTGGGCGGGGTTTTAAGGTTGGATGCGGTTGCTAGGAAACGGAGGAGAGTTTTAAGGGTGAAATTGTAGTCGCTCAGAGAGAGAAGAGGACCGCCACCCAGAGAGTGTGTTTGTAACGAGGGCTGTGATGCATGGGGAGCCGGTTGAGGGGTCGCCAATGTGTCGCTTGGATGGGTCGCCACGAGGTTTTTCAATTATATCTGCGCGCGAGAGATGTAGAGAAGGTTTTTATGGTTGGATGAGAGGACGGCGCCGCTCAACTGACGACCGAAAACCATGTTGGCATCCTAACCACGTTGGGATGTCACAAATCCTTGAGTCACATTGACCACCATGGTGTTTTCGTATACATATTTTCTGTAACGCCATCGGTGTTTTTTTTATCAATTGAGTATTATTGGTCTATAAAACTTAAATATGAGGTGGTAAGAAGCCAAGGTTACAAGTTATTTTTTTCTTAATAGGAATTAGATATGGAAAAAACGTGATCAACTAGATATATCGTAGTGATTTTATTTTTCACTCGATGTCAGCGCAGAATAGAGACTCACTCCTATCCTTAGCCACCACGTTTTTGAATATTTCTTTTATCAATTTGTATACCTAGCTCTGTTTAGAAATAAAAACGCTTGTATCCCTTGGCTTCTCACCCCCACATGTATGTTTGCAAATTAATGTAAAATGATTTTTAATTTGTTCTAAAGTCACTCAATCAATCTGTGATTCTGACCCGGAGGTTGGTTTGGATAGGTAACGGTGGAGCTCATTCCAGTCTTTGACACAGTTTTGTTTCACGAATTTAGGACAGGGGAGCCAGTACCTTTCCCTGAGATACCTCGCACTTTCATGATTGTATTTCGGGTATTTCCGAGGATTCCTTGTAGCCGGGATTTGAACCGGGATCAGTATCCAAGCACACTACCCCATTAGCCTACCACACTCCTCTGTTTTGAAGTGCTCATGGGAGGGGCGGATTTAAGGGGGGTCACCGTGGTCATGTCCCTCCCTTCCCCAAATTTGATCAAAAATTTATACTTTTTATTATTTTAATAGTTTTTGTATCGTTAAATGTCCAAAATTGTTCAGTTTCATTTGTTGTTAAGAATAAAAATGTAATTTTAAGCTTCACAATGCCTAAAAATAAGTATTCTAAAGAATAATTTATACGGAAGAACGCCACTCATGAACCCCTATCAAATTTTATACTTAATCGGTCCCTGGGTCATAGTGACAACTGTAGTCACGATCCATGCCCTAAAAATTGGTTCGGGTCACTCGTGGCATTAGAAACCCACTGGGAGTTAGTCACTCTGTGGCTGGTAACTATGATCTGGCATCTGATATAACTGGCGCATCGCCCCTTGTCTATCGGTCTGTTTTCCACTTATTATTTATTTAAAATCTAATTTATCATCTTGAATTTTTTACGTTTCGTGAGGTAAATCGTTTTAAATAACCACCGTTATCTCGCCATGTAGCTCCGTCAAGTTTCTGCCGCCTAGTACAACCACACTTTCTGCGAGTAATTCCGAGAAAATGTTCCTAGTCTTGATTTTATAACCAATTATTATATGTATTACTATTGTAAAATTACCACTGCATTGAGTTGAATTTCATTAATTTGTGTTTTATCTCTTTCAGGTAAGCTAGAGAGATGCCAACCTACATTTCTCCTTGTTTCGTGATGCACTGTTAATGTGAGTTGTTAGGGTTATGTTTCTATGGTGTGAATGGGGTTATGTTTCTATGCGGTGAATGGCTCATGATGGTGTGGTTATTAGGGTACTTGCTTATTTAACCGGATTCGTGGCGGCGATGGAGAATGTTAAAAGTGGAAAATCCGTCCTTGCTTGCAACCTCTGTGTTGGGAGATATCGAGGCATGGTAGGAAATGAATCAAATTTCATATTAGCAACTCCTTGTCGTCTGTCCAATAAAGACGACTTGACACCGATACCGAGTTTTGCCACGGTTTTGCTCAATATTAAATTTTAAAAGTCACTTATTTGTATTTCATGCCACAAATGATCTTAATCATCCACTTAGAAATAGATTAAATATTTTAGCCTTATTACTTCCTAAGGTTGTAAATGGTGTCTATTTTGTCTTTATCCTGAAAATTGTGCTAAGTGAGTTTCTTCAAATTTTTATTAGTGGAAATGAAAGTGTTTCATAAGTTCATTTTCAGTATCTAATTTCATTATCTAAGCTTAGCAGATGCATTAGGGAATTTAAATCCCTTCCCTTCATCAAGACTAGGCTAATGCCGATGCCAGACTGGTTTGATAGCATTCCTTCCTGCATTACCTAATGGTAATTTATGATCTGAGTTATCTTTTGAAGCATATATACGGTTTTTGAACCGTCATAGTTACTTAGGCCTACGATTTAGAGGTATTAAGGGATATTTGCTGTGAAATTCCATCATTTTGAGCTGTTAATTGTCTTGTTCGTATATTTTCCTTCCATTAACGCTCACCGTTACCTGTTTGTTGAGCGTATATTGTACTTTAATATGCTCTAATTGATTTCACTGGTAATGTTTGGTACTATTTGTTGTACTTAGCAAAATTTTTATAATATTGAAAATTATTTTTCGAATCAATGCCGCGTCGACTCATTTTTGGTAGACGACTGTTTCGGGCGCATTCTAGCTCCCGTCTTCGGGTACTAGAACTGTCGCCCACTTAAAATAAGTCGACGCGGCACTAACCCGAAATATAATTATCAATTTAATCACCGCGGAAGCCTCCGTAACAGGTGATATTAATCTACATAGTATAATAATGTGTGTGCGTTTATTTGTTGGACAAAATTTTATACTCATTCTTCCCTTTATCATTTTCCTATTCTAAATCTACTATCATTTTTAGATATGAATGTTACCCTTTATAGTTGTTAATTCTAATGAATAATTGGATAGGTGCCGAGACGAATGATGCATATGAGAATGCTTAGTTTTCTAACTCGCGAAGGGTCTGGCCTTAAAACCGAATAAAGGAGAAGGACTGCAGCTCCGTATCATCCCCGTCTCCCTTCCATCTTCTCTCCACCCTCTTAGTGTCGTCCACTTTATAAGCGCTTGCAATTGTGTTTGTGCGTCTGGTCGAATCTAATACGCGACGCTGGCGTCGCTCTGTCCGACATTCGTCCCCCCCCCCATCTATTCCGGAACCCCGGAGTTTTTCTTGTTGGGAGGGGAAAAGAGGGCGGTTCTGGGTTGAGCAGTTTTGGAACCGGACGCTGACCGTAAAATGAGGAATTAAAGGATGGGGAGCAGGGCGACATATTTCGGACTATTTTGCTTGCTTTGCGGGAGGGAGCTCAAGATGAAGAATGGCTGCGGTGAAATGGTCGCCTACTATGGTGCGTGTGTTTTCATTCATTCGACTTGTAGCTCCCCATCTGTGTATTCATTCGCTTTTCGAACGGTAAGGTAATGGTGGGCATCTCGTAGGAGAAAATGCGCATGAAAATTTTAGTTCCCTGTTTGTTTTCGTCCCCTCTGCTTTGGGATTCTATATTTTCATGAAGATAACGCATCGCTACCTCTGTACGGGACGTATTTGTTTAATTTTTTGAAACGTATAACTTGTTTAAACCTTCCGAAATCATCGGAGTCAGTCTTCCAGGCATACGTCGCGTCAGTTGACTTTTATTGACTACGGTTTCGTCCCCTAACCTGGAGACATTCTCATGTCGAGTCGACCGTCATTGCATTCTGGCCGATATACAGGGTGGAGAAAAATTTTGTCACGGAATTTTACCCCTGGATGGATGACTTCGAATACGCTCCCACTCAGCTGCCTTGAATGCATCGCAATCTCTGGCTGGCAAAGCATTCGAGGTCATGAGTTGTTCTGAGCCTCTGACAACGGGGAAAACTCGCAGCCAATCAGAGCGCTTGACGCACTTTCTGTAGTTTAAAAATTGCGCGTTTTCGAATTAAGCAATATACGCAATTTTTGTCCCAACTAGTATCTGCTATCCAGGGTTCAAATTTTGTGAAACAACTTTTTTGTGGCGGTGGCCGGGTGTAATCTTCCCTCAGTGTGAAAATGTGCGTTAAAACCACCAGCAAGGGCGGGAAAAACATCAGCCGGCCTCCAGAAATGCAGGGACCAAACTGTCGTCACATAAAGTCAACGAATTATGCCTTGAAGACGGACGCTGATACTAGACGTTGCGGAAGTTTACAGTATAATTTTTCCTTCAAACGACCTGTCTTTACTCCTCTCCAACTTCTAAAATGGCATAAATAGGCTCGCAAAACATGTAAATTCACCTTCGAGAATGACATAGTGTATTGTGTCGAAAACTATGTCAGTCCAATAAAAAATTTGCTAACCATACAATGATAGTGTATCTGTGATTATGTTTCCTGTTACACTGTTCCACCAAATATCTCCATTTAGCCTGGACTTGACGAGAGTATAAATTTACTCTATCATCTTGAAAATTGAACGGTTTTATAGAGTAAACCCTTCTTAACCATACTTTTATCTCAATGATTCAATGCTTAGAGCCATCTTCTATTCTACCCACATCTTCGATCTTACCTTCCCGTTGTTCTACCATTACGGTCGGGCATAGGGAAGAAGAAAGAAAGGGAATGCGTGGTTTGCATCGGGGGTTGATGGCGGTCGGTATGAAATTCGCCTGCTGCGTTTTGCCCCTCCCTAACTCTCCCCTCCATACCTCCTCCTCCACCCTCTCCATTATCTAATCAAGTTCCTCTCAGCCCCCGTGAATTATTCATCGCAGATACTAAGTGACGTGAAATGTTTTCGAACGAGACCAGTCAACACGCCTCTGTTTTTATTATTTATTGATTTATTTGCGGTTTTGTGTCCGCTTTCAATTTCTTATTTTATTACATCCCTCCTATCTTCCTCTCCTATATTTCGAATTTATTTTCCATCTTTTTTTATTTGTCTTTAATCATTAATCAGTCAATTGGTCAAAGTGATATTCTGGTAGTGTTTGGTTTTTACGAAATTTTTATTCTATCTACTGCACTTTACCGACTACTAACTTAACGGAGTAAATATCAACAAGAGCGCTCTGGTGGCTGCGCAGAAATCGACAGCTGAAGTGAAACCATAAATTCATCATTAGTATTAGAATTAGAAAAAAATAGCCAATTGCAATCCTTGTTATTTTACTCTTGATACTTATAATGCAGTCATTTAATCTTTTTACTTATAATGCAGTTATTTTTCTCTTGATACTTTCCCTTCTCCGCAATTGTTGCATTTGATAAAAATTAAATTTTCAATCGAAATGAACAACATGAAAATAAACGCTTTCGTTAGAGTCAGCAAATCAGGCCCGTTGTGTGATCTTTCGCTGTTTCAATCTTGGTGTCATTCGCCAAAGCCAGCGATCGCTCGTGTTTATATTTTCTCTGGACAACTAACCGCTATCTTCTTACCAGATTTTGCTCTTCTATTCTATAGGCTTTTTAACCCCTCCATTGTAAAAAAATTACTCTTCTTTTCACCTTTTCCCACATACCCAGGAATCCTTTATCCTTGGTTATAATGCATTTATTTATTAAATGATATTTGGACTGTATAATCATGTTTCACTTCATTTGTTGTTGTTGGAAATACACATAAATTCATTTTACGTACATTTTACACGCACAGTGGAAAACCAACCCTTGCAGGATTCTAGCTT
The DNA here is from genome assembly GCF_921293095.1 of Ischnura elegans. Classification (NCBI taxonomy): domain Eukaryota; kingdom Metazoa; phylum Arthropoda; class Insecta; order Odonata; family Coenagrionidae; genus Ischnura; species Ischnura elegans. The sequence goes on from NC_060250.1 coordinate 83,332,118, forward strand.
AGGATGCTTGTAGCAGTAACAGTCGATCCGGAGCGATGATCTGTTAGTATTTCATTTGCTAAAAATATATATGTCTCTCAATAATACTGAGGTTTGTGGTTTTAATGGTCTTCCCATCTTTTGGTCAATGTTCAGCCACCTTTAGCGCTCTTCTATATATTGTTGATAGCATGTTACCGATTGGAATTATCTGCCGGAGAAACAATCAAAAAAGAGAGACTCACCGACATATGGACTTTATTTCTGTACACGGTTGCACGATCACACAAGAATTAAAAACACTGTTCCGCAAACCGGAATGTCCTGTACTCTAGAGGTTGAACCCAGGGGACTGTATAGAGGAGGACCAGTTTCATCCCATAAAGGCTCATAGATTCTGTTGCCACATTCGGTCGCATTTTAATCGCGTTTTTTTTTTTTAATGGATGGTGAGTGCAATACGATCCCCTGTTTTCCAATATTTTGCAGTATAGTGTTTGTAATAGCGAGGAACAGTATGAAAAATTTATGAATTAGATAGATCACATTCGTCATGTACATAAATTTCGGTTAACACCCCTAATTATACCTTATTTCGCCTTGAAACTCGGATCACTTTGTCCGTCAGCGACGCGAGTGGCGACTTTTGTTAACCCATTTAAATGTGCGGTGTGTGACAACATATTTAGAGGCCGACCTCAGGATTCTTATATGCAATATTCGTAGGTGACACGATGCGCTTGAATGCTGCTGACTATGCCACGCGACCCCGCTCTGCGCGACTACACCCCGTCCTCTTGTGTGTAAAACAAACACCTAACAAATAAATGGCTAGGGCGCAAACAAAAAATGGCATTCCGAGTTCAACATATACGTTATAATTTTACTCAAAAGGTGAGAATATACCCGCTCACTTCGCAGCCGGTGCGGAGTGGTTGTTCAATGCTTGGAGTTGAATGTAAGAGGAAACTCGAGGATCTCCAAGAGAGGTGGCTGTGAGGAAGGAATGAGAGAGGAGAGCTTTTAGCCTCATTTCAGAAACGAGAGGAAAATAAATTCCCCTCGTCCGTCCTGTCACTTTCGCTTTCTCGCTCGTTTGGCCCCCGCGATGGGTTTCATTCCATTCCTTCCTTTACCTCCTCTCTTACCTCCCTCCCCTCTTTGCCTATCAAAATTTGGGCATTCCCAACCCCCTCCCCCGCCTTCCACCAACTGTCCTCTGCCCTCTTCGCCTGCTACTACCCCCTCCCCTCTCCTTGCCAGAAGTTAAAAAAAATATATATTAATGTGCGGGGCCCTTAATGCGTTCTCTTCGCTACCGACGAATTGCATTAAAATCCTTTTTGGATTCCTTCCATATTTTATGGACGTCAAGGCCTTTTCCTTCTTCTCCCCTTGCTTTCCTCCTCTCTCTGTGTTTCACCCGTTCACCCCTCCGTCTAGAAAATTGTGAAAAGTTCTTAAGAGGACACGCCGCTTCCGCGTAGCCGGATTTTTTTCGTGACGCGTTGCTCGTTTATAAATTGTGCTGTCTTCAATTCAACAGATTCAGGCGAAATACCGTGGAAGTTCTTCGAATTTTATAGTCAGCAAATGCACTTTTTCGGTGATTGTTTTGTTAAGTACTAGAAACAGGATGGTTTTAATGCGTACTACGCGCCCTCTCCCATCTCGAATTTGAAAATGTTGCCAAGGTATTTTCACAGGTGTGGCTCTATTTAATTATTTTTTTTAATGTACGAAACTGTTCGCTTCAGTCGGAAACCAGACAATTTTTTGATAATTTCGTTAGTTTTCAACTAATAATAAGTCGGAAAAAGAGATACGTGCTTCCAGTGGAGGGGATTTATGCGTTCTCCTAAGAGACGATCAAACGTCTTGAGAGGATAAATTGATCTTTTTTTACGACAAATTTTTCCTAAATAATTTTTATCTCCTCTGGAATACACTGAATTCAATTTCCAGGCTTGATTTATTTATTCATTTTGATTCCGTTTCCTGCGGAAGTCCTTGATTTTTTTTCTCTTCACTAGGCTGGAAAATGTTTCACGTTCCAAGTTTTCAGAAAAGACGTCCTTATTTTATGTATAATTCTCTATTATCCGTTTTGAAGGAATGCATGTCTCAGGATATTCTTATTTGAATTTATAAATCTTGTCTTTCTTATCATGCCAATTGATAGAGATTTTCACATATTACTGAAATATATTTTACATGTTTTTATTGTTTTTATAGTTGTATGAGTTATTCGCGAGATTAAGGCTATTACAGCCAGATAATATAGCTCTTAATTATTCTCCTGTCTTTTGGTGAGGCCCTGAGAAAAAAATTGTGAGACCTTTGCTGGCGTTATAGTGAAAAACTGACGGGTAATATTCTGATCGTCGCGTCGAAAATATTGAAAGCGTCTTTGATTTTGTAGGCCCGACGTTACCCGACAAATGCTGGTCGCTTTTTCAAAAAAAAAAAATGGTGAGGGAGGGTGAATTCTTTTCTCAACAGAATTTGGAAGGGGAGGGTACTTCTTTACCAATATTTATAGGTTTACTGCGTTAGATGAAGGAAGGAGGAGATCTAGCGGGAGCAGGTGGTTAGACCGGAGTGTTTTTCATTGGAATTACTAATAGCCATGCGCGGTTAATTTTTAGGCCTGTCGCTGTTAAATATTTTGTCTTCCTCTCGAACTCCGTCGTTAAACTTTTGGAAGTGGGTGAGACTGCGTGAAATTTCTTTATCGCTTTAAGTTCAAATTTCGCATCAGTCTCCCGAGAGTATAATAACGTTTCTGGGCTAGAGGGAACGACCCCGTTGTCACAGTTAGTAAAGTACATCGAGTAAAAATATATCGTTTGAGGTATCGGTCGTAAGGAAAAGCCCCAATGAGAAAATTCAACCTAAACCGCGTGATAGTAGTGGCTTTGCATAGCAACACCGGGCTTGGTTCGCCTTAATGATCAGGCGTACAGCACAGCACAGCTTTTTCTGAGAGCACTATCGAGAGAAGTGGGGGTTTCTGGCTCTATTTATCTCAGTAAAACGTGTATTTATGTATCCGTGTCCATGTGGATGTACCTAATGCGTATTATTACATTAATTTTATTATATTACAATTCTGTTCTACGCTCTAAATTCATACACGAATCGCGATGCATATTTGATTTACAGTTTCTCATGTATTTTATTTTTATATTTATGGCCTTGAATCACTTTTTCAGCTTTCGTTGTTATTCGAAATGAGATAGAATAATCTTTTTCTCATATTACGAAACCAGTAGCGGGATAAATTCTGATTCATTCATACTTTTCTGCTAAAAATTCCTTATTCTTTCTTTTAGTAAAATTTTTCATCTTAAACTACTCGCGGGTTCTAGTCCTGCAGGGCTTACGTATTTTGCATTGTTTCATAACAAATAGAATTGTCAGAAAACTCTTGCATTTTATTATTTTGAAAAAATCAACCTTTTTCATATTATAATTTTCTTTAAAAATGTTTTGAACATTTTGGGTGCTATTGGAATACATAAAAAAAATTTTAAATTAAATTCAAACAACAAATTATAAGTTTTTACTTATTGAAAGTAGCTGATTTTTCCAGAATTTCGCGCCTTCTAAGCTTTTATTTTTGGCCCCTTCATTTTTGGAATGTTCTAACTAACTTCCACCACAAGTGATAGAATTTATTCATAATGTTGTAAGCAAATATGATTAAATTAACAGAATTAATTTATTCGGCACGACTAGCATCGACGCCACTGCGTCGTCATTACGGTACTAAATATTGAATTCATCGACTTTATGATTTTTAACAGCCCTACTACTTTATTTCTTTCTTAATATTGGATAACTCTGTAATTTTATTTTGAAGCGAAGAATTCCATCCGCTTTCCGCTGATGCGACCTCAGATGCCAAGTCGTGTCTGTCTGTCTACTCTGCGTCCGTTTGGTGCGATGCCGTTAAATGCTACCCCTACGGGGATGTCTTTGCGCCTCGTCTTTCGAATACATCCCCTTTAGTGCTCAAGGATACGTCGTTATGAGCATTGCGCTGTGAGTGCAGGTCTGGAACGGATGTGAGACATTATCTGTACGTTGCGAATGTTCAAGAATAAGTGTTGTCGAATGCCGCGATTGTAACTGTTGCGAAAAATAACGTTTATCCAGGCTTCTTTGATATCCGAAAATTGTAATTGTTTTTTATTTGATGTAAAATAGATCGTATAAAGAGACAGGATTCCGTTCAATATTGGGCAAATATTATGCAGCTAAAATGATGATTATAAATAAATTTGGCTCATACGGTTCGATTCTTGGACTTTTAGTGGAATATTATTCCTCATTGCTGATGCTCGTGTTTGTTTAATAATTAGCGTTTTGTATCGTATCTTAATCTTAAAGTTGCCTCGTGTTGTCTTGCATTATTGAGTGTGAACAATCTCGCCAATTAACGTTAAGTAGATTGCGAGAAGGTATCGTAGACTACTTAATCTGCTGACACGGGTTATAAATGAAGTACAAATACTTATTTGGTTTACTCTTCATTTACATTCTCTTAACATATTACGTATCACAGGTGTTTTTGTGATTGATATCGCCTTGGTCATGAACGTAACGTATCTCTGTGTATTAATAAGGTATTTAGGTAATCTTTGTCTAGTGTGTGGTCCATTTTATCCGTCCATCCGTCCATGTGGTCCATTTAATGTATGTGTGCTCCCGATCTTTCCATAGTTTACTCATTAATTGCTCTATAAAGATCGAAATTACACTTGCAGCGATGGAAATTTTTCGCCATATTACATGTTACAAGATAATGCCATTAATTATCCCTTGTTTTTGTCCCCATATATTCAGAGAGATACTGAATTACTTAGCATCCTGCATTTTAATCAAAATCTTGCTCCGTTTTGAAGATGTATAACGAATTGTATGTTATGTATCAAAATTGAAATGTGATCGAATCCGTGAACAATTGGATAAATTCTTCAGATTTTCAGCGCCATTTCTGAACACAGTCCAGTTCTCGATCCTTTTTTATTTTTAAGTTGATTTCGACTTAGTGTAAGTTCTGTGAACGTGCTAAGTTGTTTTTTCTTGATGTCATCGTTATTCCTTTTCTCTCAATGAAGCAATTATTTCTCCTGGCTTAAGATAACGCTATTTCATTTTTAAATTCGCTCAGTGTGTTTTTTATTCTTACGTGGTGGCAGTGTTAATGCCTTAAGCATGCTTTTATTGCATTAGTATAATATCCTAACATATCCAGGACGTCAAGTCTAGAGGTTTATATTTTTACCTGTCTTCCATCTTCTGCTCATTGATCTGCGAATAGGTTTTGCGGTGTTTCTCATGGAATGCCCTCCCCTACTGCGGCGCCCTCTATACCCTATCGGCAGCAGCCTCATCTCTAGTCCACCTATGTGTGGCATCACCTGCAGTGGACCCTCACATTCCGACTGCCAATGTTTTTCTCGTCCATCAATCCAGTACAAGTGGTATCGCTCACGCACACGAGCAAATGTTCCATCCGCTCGCCCGCCGTCATCGAGATACCGCATTGCGCCCTTATCGTTTCATTTCATTTAATTCGATACGGAAGCCCTCTCCCTCTCTCATATCGTCGTTCACTCCTTCTCTCAGCCCGTCGATCTGTCGCGTCGATTCATCGAAATTCTCTCATCTCTCGTAATGATCTATCATGATCACAGTGAAATGTTGGTCTAGGAATTGTAAGATAATGTTCTCCAAAAGCCGTTACGCATAAAATACAATACGTCAGGAGCACGTCATATTACATTTCCTATTAAAGGCCGTAGAGCTCAAATCCTTATATTCAGTGTTGGTTTAGGGTTTGCGCATCGGATTATAGCCATGGGTTGACAAACATGGCTGCAAGCCCCTAGCTCCTTGTATTTCTATCCTTTTTTATGGGATTTTTTCCAACAATTATCTATGGTTGATTTCCAATTAACAACCTTAGGTGAATCGGGTATTGAAGGCGGGAAAAATTATCTTATTACCATATTAGCAATGTCGCGTTTACAGAACTCTTCGTCACTGAACGGAGTTAGAACCTATAGAGGGTAGGGGTTTATATGGGCGTATCTAACAATATCATGTATGATCTTTGTTTAAGCGTTAGTTTTCATATTATATTCGGAAAAGAAGTAATATTACAAAAAATTGTAATGTTTTCATACTGAGTAGAATATGAACTTACATATTAAAAAACACAAATTAATGCCTAAGGCTTCACTCTGTACAATTTTCTAAACAAATCTGTTCAATTTTTGGTAACTCTTCGAGATAGCCACTAAACGAATTTCATGAAAAATTCTCCCTCAATTTTATCTTTACTTTGGTGAAGGTCGTAGAATTAATTATGCTGAAAATCATTCTTATTATCTGAGTAGGATCTGTACTTTTTTATGGTGCAAATCTGTCGTGTAATTAATTTACATTTGGTAGAATAATTATGCATTAGTGTAACCAGGAATTGATAGCGTCAGTATATTATCGCTCCCCAATTTCCGTTCCCCTCTGTGCTCTTCATGAGTACAATCAACAGTCCTTGAGAATTAAATAGCAAATGCAGGTTATAGTTAAATCTTACGGCGGGCGTTCCTTATTAATTGAATTTTGGACATAAAAGGTCTATTCTCTGAAAACCTGTTGTAATGTTAGAAATTATTGCGCCCGCGGGCTAGTGTTGACTATATTCATTGCCAACTTTGAAGTTTTTCAATTCTTTCTGTTAATTTTTACCCCGCCCCCCCCTCCCCCCCGCTGTTTACCTTAAGAGTGTTATTATGGGGGTTTAGTCCCATCCTTGACTTAGCTGATGTAAGAAACGCGTGGAAATGTCAGCTGAGTGCTTCAATCAGTATAAATGCCAGTTTTACTACGAGTAGAATTGTGTAATACGGCTCAGAATTCCAACACTACAGTTGTATTCTATGTTATATTATATTCTCTCCTCTCAGGGCGCAGCTAGAAATTAAGGCTAGGGGGGGTTTCAGGCGCAACTAATACTGGGGTGCCTGGGGGTTTGTTATACCCTCCAGGGTAATCGGGAGGTGCGAGGGCCCTCCGCCAGAAAAAGATTTAAGATAAATGGTTCAAAATGCTGAGTTTTACGGCCTCCTGGAGAATAATTTGTTAGTACTCACACTATTCTATATGCAATATTAATCCAATTAAGTGAAATAGATTTAACTTAAAAATTTCTCTCAGCTCTGGGGGGGGGGGAGGGTTTATCCCCCAAAACCTCCCCCTCGCTGCGCCACTGTGTCCGACAACTCTCTTTTCCCCTCCGTTCCTTCCTACTATTCTGCGCATCAAGAGGTCGTAGGCTTTCGTGAGGATTGTGCGGCTCGTTCTCGAGGCTTATAACTGGTCGTCGGTTGCGATTCAATTCCGACCACCATCCTCCGGGTCGTTAGCCGCAGTTCGCGTCCTCCTTTAGCGATTTTGGGTGCCCCACCAAACCGACACCTCACGTACTAGTAGACGTTCACATCTCGTGCCAGCGCTCTTAAAGTCTCATAACCCACGTTCACTTCGAATGCACTGTTCGAATCCGCATACGAGAAAGGCAGGGATCCATTCATATGCACGCGGGGCTCTCTCTCTCTCCGAGCGGGGACGTCCATTGAGCTCCGGTCGCGCGACGCGCTAATGTCGCACTCTGCTCCGATCCTGCATCTCCTCGCGTAATCTCAATCTCTCTCCTTTGTGCGCACGTACCAAACTCTAATGTCTCTCTCCTCGATGCCCTTTTCGAGTGCAGTCAGCGATCGCGCGAGATAGCGGCTGGTTATTGCTGTGAGGAGCGCTCGGCTGAGAGAGGTTTCGGTTGGGTGGTTACCACGGATGAGAATTGTCACTCATTCAATGCCCTCCAATTGGAATAATCTTTTTCAATTTGTTGTTTTTCCTCTTGTTTGTCTAAAAATTTTTTAAGAAAGTGCTAACCTATTTCGATGACAATTTATTAAGTCGTGAATAAAAAAGAAAATAAAATATCATAAGGTAAGAGTTGGCATTTATTAAAATTAATATTCAATTAATAAAACCAAAAGAACCGAGCGTGATGGAGTGGAATCCTTCCATATTGAAATACACACTTGCAATTTTCCACGATTATCGTACGATATTATCATAATTGTGGAAATATTCAGTGAAAAGTTCTTGGAGATATTCATTGTTATATTACGAAATTACATGTATGAAAATTCCGATAGCATTTTAGTCCTCTTATGCCTTTTTAATCACAAGCACTTTAATTCACATTAATTTAATTTTTTCCACATTTGTTGTTCATTTTGGAGAATCATAAAAAGCTTTGAAATATTTATGAATTGATATCTTTTACGAGCAATTGTTATTTGATGATTGTTTCTAGAAAAATAATGAAATTTGAAATCATCAGCTTGAAAATTAATAATGTCTCGAACTGTTTACTCAGATACATGCTTACTTAAGAATATACTGAAAACTTGAAGTGCCTAATCGCCAGAGCAAGTTGCCCATCCCGATGTCAACGGTACCATGAATACATTTTGTAATGGTCACAACTTGTCGAATAGGTCGAAATTTTCTGGGAATCCCTCACTTGTACGAATCGTTTGCCTCCTATCTGAGACGAGCGAAGGAAATGGAGATTGCCCGAATTAAATTATTTTGAGAGCTTTCTTTTGCCTGTATACCTCTGAAATGGTTATTTGTGAAGATAAAAAGGATTATTCCGCTATTGTGACGCATTGATGAATGAAAATTTGCGAAACTCCACATTTGGGATCAAGTTCTTCTTCATGCTAAGAGGTGATGGTTCGTGTTTAGAATACACAGTGTGCGGGTGCTTTTATGACTTTCCGTACTACCAATTCCACGATGTTCAAGTTATTTTACATTAAAGCTACCCTTACCTGCATTTTTCAAATCCTTTTTAATATTCATTATTGAGTTGCCCTCTTGCGTATCTGGAAACTGTTTGCTAACACTTAGCATTAGTTTTCGATTGGATGAATACACCTTCCAGGGCATTCAAAGTAGCTTCGGTGATTGAAATGCTCTGCTAAGCTAGGTGTGTTCACGGCGTTTCACCTAGTGTTATAAGGTATTGCCTTCTGGGGCATGTTGAAACGTTTTGAGAAAGTGAATAGAAGCACCTTGTAAGTCTAGAATATAATAGAGTTTAGTAAGGAAGATTTAACAAAGTTGGTTCGCGACTGCGCGCTTCCATACTAATCCTTTTTGCACGTGTTATTGAAAAAATATTTTGCCATCCTGGAAGTCATCCATTTACGCTATCAAGCAAAGGAAGGTTCAAGAGAATTTGTAGTAATCCTTATATTTTTTAGTCAACGTTTTTACACCTATTTGAGCCTACTGTAGCGTCATTTTCATGTAACTGAAATTATTCTACTTCAATAATAGTATTCATTCGCTAATAACTCAAAAATCAGTGCGATTACAAGTATAATTTTCACTTCTGATTTGATTCTGAAGATACAACGGGCATTATATCAGTCTGCTGTAAAGACTACTGTTAAATTCTATAATTAATACATTTTTCCGCATACTTAGTCAAGTACCGTAATTAGAGCCTTTATAAATATGCGTATCATTTAATGCAATCTCTATTTAATGTTGAATATTAGCCGTCAGGCGATGTAGTACGTGATAGTAGTGTGAAATTTTCATGATTATGGCATGCATATGTTTTCTCTGACTTCTCTTCGTCCACAAACGCATCACGACGCCTTAGAAAGTAACTTTTAATTCATTTTCCAACGGTTTGAACCGTTCCTTTGCGGTATAAAAAAGCATTTTCACGCTTAAACAACGTATCAATGCGTGAAGTACGTCGTGAAAATTTCAGCGATGGGGTATCGGCGACTGGCACGGTTATCGTGCATAGGTATGATGACACCACAGATGGAAGTGATCCCTTTCACGTGTCCTAGGTGTCCCGTGAGACCGTTTGTGGGTCACACTACACCCATCCCGTGGGACTGCTCGTCCTGCTAACTGCTGGATCAATTCGATTATCGGTGACGGTCGTGGGTGGGTCGCAGCTGGAGATGAATTCTGGGGAGGATCCTGAGCGAAAATAGTGGAGTAACTCGTAAAGAGTATTGGTAGGGGCTGTACCATTTGAACGAGAGAATTTTATTTTACATAGTGTTCTTTTGAATCCCTAGAAAACCGACTGTCACTTTTTTCCACTCGTGTTAATAACTAGAGTGGGCTTGCTAGAAAAATTGTTCAGTCAGCGTCGGATGTATTTTTTAAAATAATTGTTATATATTTAGGTGCTGCTTAAGAAAGTCTTTCCGGCCCCAGTATAAGGACATATTGTTATAATCAATAGTTAGCGATAAAATGAATTTGTATCCAAATTAGGATTGAATTCGTGTAAATTCTCAAATAGCTCTAGTCTATCAAGCAAAGTTGGGAGGCATTCGATACATTTCCAAGGCTTCCAAAGTCATCACTATACTTCCCCCGTGAATGTACACTACTTTATTTAATATTCATTCATATTGCATACCAAGAGAATACCCAAAAAATATGCGAAAAAACTGATCATTCCAAATTCATGGCAGGTGGTATTCCGCCGTTTGGAAATTATGGCTATAAATCATCTCAATGGCTATTAAGTAAGAAACTAGTGTGCCTAAATATGCACCCGTCTCCCTCGTAGTCTATAGATAAAAAATAGGTCAGGGTAGGTTATTGGGCATATCCAATATGATGACTCCTCACAGGTAGATGGTATGAGGAGAAATAGTACACACAAAGAAATGCCCTGTAATAGAAGGCGGAGTAGGCGGCGCGGTTGAAGACGAAACGAGGAACGCGCAACACCTGTATCATATCCCGTCTTCTCGTGGATGTGAGAAGCGCGTGCGGGTGTCGAGGAAGGGATTGCAACATTGAATATTAGATCTTCGCCAAGTTGAGTGGGGTTCGAGGAGGTCGCCTGGATTCGTCGACCAGTATGGGGTTCCAATCCTTCGTCGCTTCAGTGTGGTGCCCAGTTTAGAGGCCAGGCCCGGAGGTAGTTGTACGGTTGTCTTCCTTATCCCTTGATTTACTTTGTAATTTGAACTGTTTACTTCAGGAACTCGTATTCAATTATTAGTTTCTCTTGGGTCTTTATAGAGTTATTAAGTGATAATTATATCTAAAGAAATTGTTTAGAAAAGCGCTTGGCATTAAGCTTTATCTGACTTAGAATGAGAAGTTTCCTTTGACGCATGTTTACAAAAATATATGTTATGTAGTTATTAAAATTCTAAATTTTCTTGTCTTTGCAGGGTTTGAAGCAGCTTGAATAACTGTTTACTATTGTTTTGCTACTGTTATCCATGACAAAACGATATTAAAAGTTCACTTTTATTTCAATAAAATCGGTTTTATTATGTGAAATCATATTTTTCAGTATAAAAATATTGAATGGCAGATGCCTTGAAGGCAGAACTTTTGCTCGTTGAAATCTAATTTGAAAGGAAAAGCAATTTTTACGCGAATTGTAAAAAAAATCACCCCTTTCCATGCCAACAGTGCCATCGACGGCATCAACCAATCAGAAGTCTTACTTTCTACGGAAGATTACCCCTTAAATATTTTATATTTGTGGGTATTGAATATAATGGGTTCTTCTTAAGAGTTTACACTATTGATTTAGTTTGTCGTCAATTATTTTTTCCGCAGTTGTCTGTATGTTTTTAGTCCACCACAGCAGTGAAATTAACTAGTTTTAAACGTGGGTGTAGAAGTTAAAACTTCTCAAATATTTTGTATGCTATGATTTTCATTACCGAAGTTTCATTATTTAAAAAAATCTAAATTCCTTTTACTATATCCTCTTCCCCTACTGGAGGTAGGTCTCGTGGTTTCGGATTTTCAATCTCGGCCGCATGCGCAGAAGGAAAAAAAAGCTCCTTCCTCCCCTTACGCTGAGGTAGGACCCCTGCCAAGTCCAGAGTGAGGCGTATCTCTTCGCCCTGAACTCATTAGTTATTTAATGTGTGAGCTCTCGCGGCGTTTCGAAGGGAGGATACCATTCTCACTGCGATATTCCCATCCGCCTCTCATCCCTATCGAGCCCTTCCACACATGAATCTCTCTCACCCTCACAGTCTGAAATGCGCTCATTCATATATACAGGCTCTTTCCCACTATTTCATCGCCGCGATCTTTGCACAGATGCCCTCCCAATATCCGTCCTCGAGAGACTTCTTCAAGCGGCCTCGTCGCTCCGAGCTGTTGGCTCAGCGAAGGCTATAATTTTCCGGAACAATAGGTGATCGGTATAGTGGAGTTCCCACATTGTGCTCCTTCGAAATGAAGTCCCTTTGAATTTGGAACTGCAAATTGGATGAGTATGCCATCAATTTCCACGGACATGTATTCATATTTTTTTCCGCAGTTTGGTTTCTTTTGGAGTCTTTCGATTGCGTAATAGTTGGGAAATTTACGTCAACTGCATCGATTCCACGGGGTAAAGAGCTCTAATATGATCTATATATTATGAATGCAGATTTTGTTGTTTCTCATTGAATATCTTATTTTTTATGAGTATTGAAGATGATGAATTCTTTAGAGCCCAGTATTGATTTCTCTCCCCGTAAATTATTTTTATTGTCGTATAAATTATTTTTTCTGCAGTGGTCAGTATTTTTTAGTCCATAATAGCGAAGTTAACCCGTTGAAAATGAGGATAAAGAAGTGAAGTCTAAGACTTCCCAACTATTTTGTTTGCTGTGGTTTCATTACAAAAGTTTCATTTTTGTAAAAAATCTTAATTTCTAATAGTATATCCTTCTAACTCAAGGGTTTCGCACAAGCCCGAGATTTCAAGGGGATCGGGTTGGAGTGTTGGCTTCCCACCCGGTAGGCCCGGGTTCCAATCCCGGCAGCGGCAGAGAATTTTCAGAGACTGCCCGATCCCTGCTTGAATGTTGTGTGGAGGACATTTCAAGCGCAACACTCCGTCCGTCGGATGGGACGTTAAGCCGTGGTCCCCTTGGCGCCTTTCGTTAAGAGCAGGCTAATGCCGACGCCAGGTTTCTCTTCACCCTTTCTTGCCTACCCTTCCCTCATGGCGCAAATGACCTCAGCTGTCGGTCGCCTCCTCCAAATACCATACCATACCGAGATTCCAAGTGAACGCATGCAAAGGTAGAATCGGACAAATCGTACTCATTAGTCTATCGACCAGTTCTCCAATCACTGGAGTTGTTTAATTATATTTTTATTTTTACCTATTTATTTAATTTTATTATATAATTATTTATCTTCACCTCCCCGAACACAGCATATTTGAGGAATTTTCATCAGGGGATTGTAACAGCCAGCAACGATGGACAATAAGAAACACCCTCCCCTGGTTAGGGGCATCCTGCCCAGGACTCGAACCCGCGACCTTCGGTTTGGCAGGTGAGGACTTTGCCTCGCCGCTACTGAGGCCGGCCAGGTACTACTCTAACATCCACTCACACCCCTGCTGGTTGGATAGTAATAGTTTTCACCAAGGATGAAATAATTTTAGTAGAAATTACCGGTACTGGTGATTACAATACATAAGTTTCCTTAATAAAAATATCCAATTTCAATTTTAAAGTACGGCAAGAATCCGCTAATTGAAACTCGTGTACCAGAGGACCAGGACCAGTGGTATAACGAACTAATTTCCTACACCGGCGTCGAAAACTTTCAACGTGCTTATTTGGTCTCATTGAGGTGGGATGTTGGGGCGATTCCCCTGAGGTACTAAGCGGAGACCACAATAGGGGAAAGGCAGTTCCAGCGAACGTTCTCAGAAACAAAAAAAGCGTAAAAGTCGTGAAGAAATAATGGACCCTACCCGCGTAAAACAATCGAAAGCGAGAAAAGTTTTGCAAATGATTCGTCTGGTTCGGCCCACCACGGGGAGGGGAAAATGTGACAATATGCGTACAATCTGTGAAAAAGATGTCTCCACGGAACGAGGGCGAGTTGGTTTTAAGTTAATTATTCACTCGACGACGGACGGGCTATTATCTACAGTACGATTCGTACCACGCCCCCCGGTATCGTTCGGAGTCGTGAATTTTTCATATTTCCCATATAGTCCACGACATGAACCATGCTATATATCTTTTGAAACGTTACTTCAGTTTTTTTTCACTCTCCCAACTCAACTCTGGCCACCACTTTGCTGCGAAGAGTCTATTTTCAAATATATCGAAAGCGAATGTGTCTAATTTAATTCCACTGTTAAATTCCAATTCTTTTCTCGTCTAAATTACTTTTTCCTTCTTTCATTAACTTTGACCTAAAATGACTTTCTATGTTGGCATGTGTGAAACATCTTTTCTGAAGTTGTATTTTTTGAGGCCTTATTAGCGAAATTAACTTATTGTAAACAATGGTATTGAAGTTACCTAAAACTTCCCAAATATTTTGTTTGCTATGATTTTGTGAGTAGTTTGCAATGCTTAAATAGCTGGAACATGAATATTTTCTCAGTTATTCGTAATAATTTGATGAAATGGACTTTTTAATAATCTAATATGACGAAGAAGGAATATGGGTTGCGTAAATCCTGAGTGCCCCACGGAATGTATGTCTTCCAGAATAATTTGTGTTCATTGTCCTTGTGTCCAATATGATGACCATTTTAATTTGGCTTCATTTTTTAGCCAAATTTCCTTTATTTTCCATTCTGAAGAAAATTCCATTGATTTTTTCTAGGTTTTCCTTGTCAGAGAATACCATGATTGAAGCTGGTTGTCTCCTAAATTAAATAACTAGTGCGATAGTTCGATATTAACGAATGCAAGATGTTTTTCAGATAACAAAGGCGCGATTTACCTCGCTTCAATGTCCTTTGTCTCATTATATTATGAAATTGTTTTGCTTTTCAGCGACCTAATTCCTCAAAATTTACGGGATGTATACAGTTGAACTTCTTCCCCCTCACTGGGCAATTCTTTCCACCTTATGGCGTTATCTTATTTTTCTGGTGTAAAAATTATTTTCTAAACAAGAATTACATTATGTGTTACGCCCGGGGCATTTTTGTCGGAGGCGGAAACTCCAATTTCCAATACCCTGCGAAAAAGATTTTGGTAAAATGCGATTGGGATTAGTAATACCATTGTTACTTGCGATAAATTACTTACACTTTGCACAGTTTTTGTAAACAATGCTAAAAGAATATTTGAGGCATAGAACTCCTTGTGAAAATAAACATAAGCCATCCAAAAAGGGTCTGAAGCGTTAGAGCACTTTTTGCTCATTGAAGATGAATTGTAAAATGGAAACTTGAACTTCTTATTTTATCTACAATACTCGACAAAAAGATTTCACACTCTCCTCAGGTATTAATTTTTCTGATATATCACTCATCGCTCAACTCTTGCAAACAGGTTGCAGGTACTCCTCTTTCAATTGTTTTTTTACTATAATTCCCGTCCGGTATTGGTGAAGTCGTTCCCGAATTAACTCCAGAATTAATTTTAAAAATCTAAAAATAGGTCTCGTCATTCATTTTAGATGAATGTTTAGATTTAAATCAAAATTTTTACCGGAGTAAAACCGCTTCCGCATGATTTTATCTGATAATATTGTCGTTGAGGAGATGAAAGGGATACAACCATCTAAAACCTACGGGAACCGACGGGGACGTGAAGATGAAATTTACAGTGAGTTGAGAAGGTGAGGAGAAATCAGCGGAAAGTTTCGAATTGCATAAGATATAACTCTGTCCCTTGTGGCCATGTCCTTTCCTCATTTTTAGTAGCCTTCTCCTGGGATTCCGAAGCGGAGCTGCGAGTTCTTTTTTTCCGCGAGAATTCATATCCTTCCCTCGCAGAAGGGGAGTAAAAAACGAATCAAACTCGAAATATTTGGGGTAGGCGTAACAATTTTCCAAAAAAATTATTATCAGATTTCATTACCTTGTCATCCTAAACCCTTCAAACTGCCCTGAAAAGGATGAATATACACTTACATTTTCCTCGAAAGAGTGAAAAACTGAATACGACGATCGTTTTTGGTTTCATTTTATTTATTTTGATAGGTTTATTTCATTGAATTTAATTCGAGCGAATGAGAAGTATCAGGATTTTAACAAAATCTATTGTTAAGTATTTCATTCGCAAAGTGTTTCCATTTTTCTTAATACTAATGAAGCCACCTTGAAAGACTTTGGATGTATTCGCTCTGAGGTGGGCCCTCTCTTTTAAATTGCATTAGATTATACGTATAGAACGAACAAAGTATTCTTTTTTATTGGTATGAATTATTGGTATTATTTATTTATGTATATTTTTTCAAGGTTTAACCAAATTTTACCTCGACCGGGAATCGAACCACCGCGCATGTACTCAGAGCACCAAGCTGCCGTGATTACCCTTAACACCAGTGTTTTTGCCTTGGTTTTACGCAACCAAATCCTTCTAGATGTAGCCAAATTTATTGGCCAAGCCAATTGACGGATGTGGGCATGTTATTGCCCACCAGTGAAGAAATACACAGAAGAGGCAATGAAATGAAAGAGCAACAAGAATTAACCATTCCGGTTACGTACATATCAAATAGTCATTCACATGGGTCGCCATAGGCGAATATGAACTCATAAATACTAAGAGAAGGTGAAACGAAACGATAGAAACTTGAACACATGACGTTGACACTGCTTCCACCTCCATGCCACTGCAGTTTCTACGTCATTTGTGTTCCTATGTCTTTTTTCATCTTCTATTAGTATTTATGAGTGTGTATTCGCCTGTGGCGACCTGTGTTAATGAGAATTTGATTTGATAATATGAATTTATAAATGTATGTAAGTGCGAAAAATCCACAGAGAAAAAATCATTCGCCTTGACCGGGATTCGAACCCGGATCCCTCGATTTCCGGCCGAGTACTTTATCCAGTTAAGTTACCGAGGCGTCATTCTTCCCTGTGGAATTTTTTTTTTCTTTGTGGATTTTTCGCACAATTTGTGCATTGCGAGTGACTCCCGTAAAGTTATCACCGTGGCTAGTCCCGGTTTACTTAAAATGTATATTTTAGTGATCAAAAGTTTTATTGCTAGTTAAGTAATGCGATTTTAAAGCACAATTTTTGTATAATTAGTACTTAAAGATTATTTTATTTCGCAGTCTGACGATGAAGTACAAGTAGGAGAACCTATATTTGAATTTTCTCGAAAATCATGTGCACTTCGTTTCTTGGGCCAACTTCCTTAAATATATTAGTACATACCATGACGTTGGTGTATAAATTGCGCACTTCTGACATCACAGTCATGAGTATTTCGAGTTTCCGGAAAAGGAGTCATGTAAAACAGTGGGAAGTAGTTGATTGCGCTGATTTTTTCAAGCTTTTCTTACCTTGCCAAATTAATCAGTTTCATAATTTTTTCCTCCCTCAAAGTGAATCCATGCTTTTACGTTCGATTTCATCATTTTTGTACCTCTAAAGTGCTTAAAAGTCTTAGCTTCTCAGTCGATTTACATTTTTATCTGAAAAAATATTTGAAAATACACCAATGTGCGAGTCATTGCCTGATGATCGCGATATGCTGACGATTCTCAAAACCGAGTCTTCTTTCGCTCGGTCATATTGTTTCGTTGCTCGAACGGCGAAAAAAAACTTCAAGACTTGTTAATTGGGTTTAACGCGCCTCGTTGCCGAGCTCGCCACCAACGACAGCGTGTTCCAGGGAAAGGCAAAAATAAAAGTCAATTACTCGTCGCGCATTGAGTCTCTCTTTGATGCAAAGATTCGTAAAGGCACAGCAGAAGAAGCTGGGTGGACTGGTGGGATGCCTCGTCGTCGTCTCCAATTAAGGAGATTACAATGCTGCTACGCTTTTTGATGGTGTCTGCGAAACATTTCTTCTGTTTTCGGCGACAAATGTGATGCATCCGCGAAGAACGCGGTGAAAAAGAATTTATCTCTCAAAGAAGGTATTTTTTCGTCTTAAAATCGTGCGAAAAAGATTTTTTAGTCACTGAGATTCATCACCGTCAAATTTTCCCCGTTGTAAAACAGGTGCGGTTGTTATGCTGTTCTATGCATTTCTGTTTCTGTCTCTGTGAGCATTTTTTATACCTTATATCTCCATTTTTTCTTTTTTAAAACATTCTAAGATCAGAATTCTAAGATAAGAATAACATAGGATGAAAGCCGGCTGTAATTTCAAAACATCTTTTCCTTTGGTGTTTATCCTCATTTCAGTAACCAACGCTTACCTTCACTTGTCAGTATCGCTTGATTTTTCAATATGATGTTAATTTTCAGCCATATTCTGAATATTTACAATTATCTCTGATTCTCCCGGAGGCAAGGAAACCTTCTAAAAAGAGTAAATCTCGTAGATGCTCACTTAAAGTCCAATTTGGCCTTCCACTTTTCCTTGTTTTAGAGAATTTTATATTCGTCTTATCGGAGTTTTTTATCTCGTTTTTGTTTGTAAGAGTGAGTGGAGTACAAAATGAGGAGTGTCTGGTTTATACTTTGCTTTGAATTCTGTTGTTCATTGGCGTCATGTGAAGAATTTGTTACGGCTGCTCTATTGCATTTCACGAAATTCGAGATTTTTTAGATATTTTCTTTGGCATAATATTCACCTTAAGTCTTACTTTTCCTACTTTTATTAACTTATTGCTAACACAAACGCACCCTTGAAGACTATAATCGTGTAAGGAATGGTCTACGAAGGAACTTCGTGAAACTGATCATTGATGAATTGAAGTAAAACTTTATATTTTTATCAAAAAATCAAAACTTGAATGCGTTTATTTTTTCAGGAAAGTTCTAACTTCTCTGCGCGATCAGTTTTGTCAACGTAGGACAATACAGTATCCGTATTCTGGTTCTTTCAGCTGATGATGTTGTACAGCGGTGAAACTGGTCGAGAAATTACCACTTATTCTTTCTGAAAGATTAGTGGCTTTAAAGTTTTATTCTACGATAAGTTAAAATATTATGCATCAATTCATCAAGAATTTATTAATATTTAATACGCAACAGTTTAAAATCTTTTAAAACAGTTTAGAACAGTTTAACGCTTTCCTCAATGAAGATCCATTTTACCTGATTAGGTTCATCGTCAGTTATCTTTTATTCTTAGCTAATTTATCATTTTTTGAGTTTTTTTTTGTCCGAAGCACTTAATGTAAGACATGAGATGGGCGTGCTTTATCTTTACCTTATCTTTTTCGAATATTCTCTCTTCCTTTGTACATCGTCCTTGAGTCTTTGTGATTTTCTGATGTTCTTCACCTCGGTATTTTTAAAGTTTGATGGCTCGACAATGTTTTCCAGTATATTAATTTTCACTTGAACTATTATCGCATATCAAAATAACAGCCTGGCAAAGGTGCTGAGTTTTCTACGTCCCGGACCTAAAGGACCGTCGACAGAGCCAAGGGATGCGAGATCAATGAGAGGAGAATTAATCCACGATTTATTTATGCCGCAAAAAAAAAACATTCTCGGAATAATGAATGTCATGCGGGTAGCTGGGCTTTTAATTGGTGACCAGGTGTTTCCCCGTAATGTATGCCTCTCATTGTCCCTCATTAAAACGGACCGGATAATCCCCTTCATAGGGATAGCCGGGGATTTCCGATCTCTTACCCTCCTCCCTTCTATCTCCACGCTTTGCCGCTTATCCCCTTTTTATAAATGCAAAGCGTCAATTAGGGATCGTCGCCATGGATACAATGAAGCGACCTCCCCCCCCCCCCTTTCTTCGAAGCTACTGATATACCCGACCGCATCTCGTCGTTCATTTGTTCCCCCTTCCTTTCTTCTGCTGCTGAACGCTTTGTTCTCTCCGCTCTCGACTGCGGTCAGGACGGAAGTTGCCCTGTGGAAATTTAGATTTCTGTTGAGGACTCTGGCTGGAGAAAGGGCCATGAATAGAAATACGCGAAATCACTAACAGGTTGGGTAAATATTAACTTTTTAGTATCAGATCTCTTTTTATTGTATTTAAAATCTAATATGATTTCATTCAGTGGTCGTCTCTTGTGAAGGATAAAGTCAAAATTGGCAGAAGCTAAAAATTGATCATAGACTTAATAACATCTCAAGCTTTATAGCGTAAAATTATATCCTTCATTCCCGAATTTCAACTATCAACCCTCCTCTTTATTGTATTCTGCTGAAAACATTCCTGTATTAGGAAAATGATGTAAAACCTTCAAACAAAATATCGCAAATTATAAAATCACAGTTCACAGAGTAATTTAAAAATTATCAGACGTATCGTTATCGTTAGACTTAATTTATCTTTTATCGTCTGATTGTCTTCTTCGTAAATTATGTAAAACTCGGTCAAGCATTTTGCAATTACATATTTGGTAAATGTGTTTTTGAATATCCTATGAAGTTCATGTTTTCTATCCATCCATATGCTGCCTTTTCTTCCTCCAAATATCATCGGCCGTTCAGCCTCTCCGTGAGGTATATTATGAACCTTTGAAAAGAAAATAACGATTTTGATTTGAATTTACTATTACAATGCTAATGTGTGCTGTTGAAAGTTAAAAGTCAGGCAATACTTTGTGGAACGAGGTAAAATTAAACATGATTTCAAGTGGGCTGATATATTTCGCCATTTATTCCTGTCGTCTGGTTTCGACATCAAATACGCCAGACTTAAGTTTACGATTATAAAAAATTGCGATACTTGGGTACGTAAGAGAATCAGAAGGAAGGAAGGGGAAAGCTAATCTTCCTGGATGTGAGAGGCAAACGGTTTTGTCCCTCCCTAAACCTGGACACCACCATTTTATTTTTTAAATTAGGCTTGTAATTGTTAAGCATGCCATTTTTTGTGCTGAAAAATTCGTAACGTGGTGCTGCGAGGGAATGATGAATACATTTAATTGATCGACCGCGTTAGCAATGAGAAAATCCTTGGAAGATTGATAGAAAAAGTTAAATCTCCCTGAGAAGACGACGATACAATCGGCCGAATCGTGAGATATGATGGCCTTTAGATGCGAACCAACGGAATGCAAATGGACGAGAAGAATTGCGAAGGAATACCACAAATGAATTATCTACGACAAGTTCTTAAAGTTCTAAAAGAGAATAAATACGCTAATATGAAAACTAGATAGGAGGACGTGGAGCTATGTCAAACCGATCTTCGAATCGTGTACATAATGATGATTGCTGATTATCATGGCATAGATTAGTATTTGGTACCGGAGAAAGTCAGCAGATGCCATTTGCGCCATGAGTAAAGGGTAGGGTAGGAGGGTGGAGAGAAACCCGGCGTCGGCGTTAGCCTGCTCTTAATAAAAGACAGAAAGGAGACTACGGCTTGATTTCTCATCCCACGGATTGAATGTTGCGCTTTGAAAGCCCCCCCACGAAGCACTCAATCAGAGATCGGGTGACCTCAGAAAAATCTCCGTCACCGCCGGGATTTGGACGCGGACCCTCAAGGTGGGATGCCAACCCACTTGTCACCACACCAAGCCTATCCCCATTTGAGGACTCTGGGAGTAAAGGGATACCAGTACAATTTTATAATTTGGGAGATAGGTGCAGATAATGGTGCACAATATTTTTGTGGCAAAGGGATACAAGTAAATCACTGATAAGTAAGATCACCAACCATTATCTGCACTTACCTACAAATTTATAAAAATTGCACTCGTACCTCTTGGCTTCTAGGATTCTCAGTAAGTGTTGAAAATAATGGTGAAAGCATCGGAACCGGTCGACGAAAATAATTGTAGTGATCATGTACTATGTATTATCGATAATTTTTGCCGTTTTTTGGTGTTGCTCAGTGCGGAAAAAATTTTGCGGATTAAGCGGAGGTTCTAGAGCAACCGTTGCTCTGGAACGATTTAGCGACCTCCGTAACAGCGTGGAGGGGGGATGCCGTGTGCTCGCGACTCGGAAGCTCAAAAGGTCCGAGATCACGGGGGGAGAGAGAGAGAGATATGAGTAGGAATTAAAGGAGTTAATCTTTTAAGCCGTCGGTATGGCAACGGAATTAATTGGTCTGGATCCCTCCCTAGGTCCGATTCCACTCTGGAAGAGCGCCAGCTTAATACGAGGGCGTCTGTGTGGACCGTGGGCACATAATCCTCTGGCATCCCCAGCGTCAATCCCTCCGGAGACCGTGCCTGTTCCATTCTTGCCCCCCCCTCTCCATCTCTAAGCGTGTCCATTTTCAGTTTCCTTCGGCCGCCGTACGAATTTTTCATTTAAGTCACCTCTTTTCCTCCCGATATCCTATTATGACCTCTCCTCCCTGGGACTCTTTGTTCCCTACCCACAGGCACGGAGTCGAAACCACGGAAAAACAATATGAACAAGAGAGATGCCTCTCCGAGAGGGACGAGATAATACTATACGAAAATTCGGGCTTAAAATAAAACTCATTAAAAGCCTAATATTCTTATAAACTCTAATCAAATGAAATGTATATAGATTAATCGAATTAGAAACCGATGCAATACGTCTACGGCCATGGGAAAATCGTTTTGTTCAAACAACTATTTTTAATGCGTCATCTTAGTTTTCGATTCGTCCAACCTTTTTCGAAATTGTACCCAGCTAGGGTACTTGTACCTAGCAACGAGCTAAAGGCGCCTCACACCTGCCTTGATTGTGGAATTTCGGTGCAGTGGAATCTTATCGTAAAACGGATTACGTTCAGTTAAGGCTATGGTCTGTGCATGCTAATTTGTTTCTGCAAATAATTTCAATCCATGATATCATAGAATTTCCTTCCAGGCTACGTGTGGCTGCGCAGTAGCCAAATGCTGAGCACAATATACAGAGACTGGGACTCATGTATCATTGTGGGCAATGGGTAGCGTTAGCAATTAAATGCAATATTTGTTAATATATTGTAGTGGCAACGCTGATACCTCTTAGTCTTCTTGAGTGTTAACTGTTCGGGGATAAAATTTCACAATTTCGCGAAACGAACAACATTTTAGCAAAATAAAAGCTACTGGCGAGGCAATCAAATCTCTGGAATCAGCCAATATTCCCTGAAACAGAAATTTTGGATAAGGATCACGTGATGTGGTATTTTACCTTTTTAATCTTGATCGCATGCCCAGAACCTGATTAAATCTCTTCAAATAATATTTGCTGTGAGGGCTTCACACTCACCCTAGGTTATGTCTATGTCTCTCCCTTCCACCTCTTCCCCGTGAGGCATTCACTTGTCACTATACCCTTAGAGTAACATAAAATAGACGAATTTTCAGCGCTTGCGCATGTGAAGGTTGATATGGCAATATTTGAGATCACGTGATGGGTTTGATAGGCGCAATGCGGCAATAGCGTTTGTTGATGTAGTTTGTTATTTAGAGAAGGCTACTCACAGTTAAGGTCATGTGCGCCATAGGGAAGGGGATGGACGCTGTTATTATTTTTTAGTTTTTTATAGACCTCTTCTTATATTCGCTTCTCGAGTAGAAAACTGGGTGCAGTGACATGAGTATGGTATCGAATTTTTAGGAATGCGAGATATGGCCGTAATAAAGGCCAACCCTATGAAAACATGAATCCTTTGATAAATTTGGAATGTCAGGGAAATTTGAGGGTACCCACCAACTCTATGCTAAATCAGTGGAGATGTTATGCAAAGGTGTGAATTTTGTCAGATTTTTGTCTCTGAAACTGCTTTGCTTCATTAAGTAATCTTATCTCAGTATCCCACCAGTATCAGCTACGTATATAGTACCCGGTTTACAAAGTGCTAAATTCTAAGTTTGTAAAATTCACATTTACCTAATTTCCTCCCTTTTTATGGGTAAATTTACATTCGGAATCATTTGAAGAGGTAGTGTGTTGCTTACTTCTTAAACTAGAGTTTGTGTAACATATCTTTTTTAAATTTTCATATTGTTTATCTAAGTTAGGTGGGAAGGGTAAAATTCAGGCGACTTGGGTAAATATCAAAATGTAAGATAGTGATGATTCATTAAATTTATTATGTAACATTTTTCGCATTAATACATATTTTTTTACTAAAAGGTGTCTTTCACAGTTGACATTAACTCTTTTGAAATTCCACTTGTGTACATCTCATATGACTTTGCCATTCACAGCTTTATTTGAGGGTCATATCCATCGTGAGTTTTGAGTATTGTGAATCCCATAAAAACATGGATATCAGTAATTTACCCTGGGTTATAAATACCTACGTATTTAAATCACTATGTTTATCTCTGCCATCATTCGTTTCGTACTGTACATTCGATATTTACTAAAAAAACACGTTACCGCTTTAACTGTTGCGCTGGTGCATGAGTGAGCAGTTAAGCTTGCTAGTGAGACCGTAATGAGTTAAGGGATGATAGTGAAGTTGATCCCCTGCTATAATTAAACGTGAATGCTTTCATCGGATCATGCCGTCGAAATAACGGGATTGCCACGCTTTCCGATCGATTAAAAAAAAAAAAAAAAGAAAACGATTGATACCTGCGCGAACACGTGTAGTTCTGCCAAAATTCCACTGTGCCGGAATCCCCGTGATTTTTTTTCGATTGCGATTGCCTGGCTCTCTCGTTCGACAAGGCTCGAGTGCAGAGTGGATCCGGTGATCCGGCTCCCACTTTTCGCCTCGTCTTCCGCGCACTTAATGGATATCGGCTTTAACGTGGATCCCGGGAGCTAAACGAGACTCGATTATGTTAATTCATTCCACCGCTGAAGCTGCTCGCAGTCCCAGTCCTTGAAGTGGTGGAGAGCTATCTATTGAGTGGAAATCCGGTGTACGAGAAGCAAAAATCACGTTTGTACCTTACAGCTCGTGTGTTCGACCCACTGAACTCTAAACAGTGGAATGCTGATACCCGCTCCATTAGTGGACCCAAGAAATTGCATCTGTAGCCAGCTTGAAAAGGACCTCTAGAGTTGCGCTCCATTTAAATACATTGGAAATTGCGTAACTCTGACATATTTTTCCTGAGCGGATGTAATTCGGATGAGATTTCGACTTGAAAGACAAATTACTTGGATCCCATAAAACACAGTTTTTCACCTCAAATTGCACTCCTTTCTCAATGGAATATTCCGCATTTTTCTGTAAAAACATGGGAGTCGTCCATTCTTGGAGTTCCCGGACGGCCTTCAGCTCAGCTTCAACTACTCCCGTGCGCATAGCGACTACCATTCCATTATTTTCAGCTCAGTGGTACAACGTCGGAGTGAAAATGGGAAAAAGCGATGTTTTGCTACAGTATTATACCTGTACGCCGCCGCACCGTCGACTCCTGCCGTGCCGCCGACGCAATGCTGAGTCAGATCAAATGAGATCGTAAATCTCTCAAAATTACTAAATACTAGGATGCATACTTAGTCATTTATCTCTTTATCGCTCTACGCAGTCGCGTGCACGAGTGAAAATATATATACACCAAGGATGGAATTCGCTATGAAAAAATCATTTCGTGTAGCCAGGATTCGAGCTCGGATCTCCCAATTCTCGGTCTGGCATTCTAACATGTGCTACAGGCTTGGTGGTTTAATTGGGAGCATACCTGATCGGCAATCAGGATATCCGCGTTAAAATTCCGGCTAAATAAATGATTTGTTCGTAGTGAATTTAATCCTAGGTGTAAATAAAATTTTACCAGTGCGCGTGACTGCGCAAAAAGTTATTTGTTTAATGCATTGCTAAGGAAAACGTCCGTCACGGAATAGCGTCAAAGTAGGGTTTATTTCTCCGCCATTAAGCACGACCTACATCTCGTGTACCACACTTCGGACTGGAAAAATCACAGCGTTCGGTTAACCCAGTCTGAGAATTGCTTTGGAAGAAATTAGATTGGTGGTGTAAATGGTAGCATACCTAACCGGAAATCGGGAGATCCGGGTTCGAATCCCCGTCAAACTAATTGATTTTACATGGCAAATTTCATTCTTTGTATTTATTAACTTAACTATTTGTTGCTGTTTTCAAAACTTAAATTTTGATTGTATAGTGACCAATTCCCACAAAGTAGATCATCGGAGCCGAAATCTCCAAATATTACTTCCGGACGTCATTAGTGAAATTCGAAATCTTTTAGGCATGTCACTTTAACGGCGCGGCGGTGAAATACGCATCAATTTCTTTGGGAAATGATTCCCTCAGACTGGGAATGGAACCACAGATCTTTGGCCTCCTGGGCCACTGCACAGGCCTCTCAATTTCCATGCTACCGACCTGTGCAAGTTTAGCTCGGTTTTGAGGCTCTCAACCGGTTGTGACTTCTTCAAATCCTTTCTCCCACGCGTTGACGTTCTTGATGGACCTCGAGGGCCTAGCATCCATAACCATGAGCCACGGAATGACAAATGTCATTGGAAATAAGTTATATGCTTATTCTTTTGCTTAGTATCCGGATTGAGTTTTTTTGGAGGCTATAGATAAAGGTATAAAATCTCATATTTCTTAAATCAAGTGAACGGAATTCGATTTCAAAATGTTTACTGATAATTCGATCCCGTATTAACCTAGCCAAGGTTTTTATTTTTTCGCAAATGATGTATATTATTTATTGTGAACTCAGCAGGTTTCCTTCCAGCGATTGAGTTAGCTGCTAGAGAATCCTCTTGTTATCAATTCTTCTCTTTTACCCGCATGGAATCGAGTGGCTGAAATAGGTTAGCAAGAAATCACGTTTGATCATTCCAAGTCGATTAGTAGATAACGTTATCGGTAATTTCTGCCGGTCATTACGGATCGGTCACCATACAATGAGAGACATTACGGAACCTCTTTTACGAGTAATTCCGAGCGTTTTACGAGCACATTATCCGGGAGATTTAGTGACTGGGAAGCAGCGTTTTAGAAACACCTAGGTGTGGACGTTATTGTGCCCTTTTGGAATGTTTTAATTATTCTAGCTGCGTCTGTTTTTGGCTTCCATTGTTGCCTATCAGAACCATTTTAAGCCGAGTGAATCACTTACGTTTTAAATTATTTAAGTTACCTTTAATTTTTAGTAATTTAAGAATACAAAGAATGTTATTTTTTAATTGTAATTAATTGTAAGTTAGTAATAATGTTAGTGTTAATTTTTAGTGATTTTTACTTCGTTGATCTTTGGTTGTTTAAGGTAATGTGAGAAATTGTTCACATTAATTGACGTTATCTAATTCATAATGATATTTCCCTTTTGCGGTGATTGGAAGAAAATATAGCCAACGTCTATGTTTTTTTAATGAGCTGAAACCGTTAAAATTTAAGTACTTATTTACTATTGCTTTACTGTGCGCGTTAAGTTTTATCTTTTTGAGTTTCATGTATCCATTAATGGAAGACCATATAATGTTACCACAACAGTTATTTTTTTTATTTGAAATGTACCTAAGTTTAACAATCGT
This sequence comes from Ischnura elegans, assembly GCF_921293095.1. Taxonomy (NCBI): domain Eukaryota; kingdom Metazoa; phylum Arthropoda; class Insecta; order Odonata; family Coenagrionidae; genus Ischnura; species Ischnura elegans. Next base: position 83,359,464 of record NC_060250.1, read on the forward strand.
GAGTATGAACGGCTCAAATGTTCACCCATTAAATTTTCATGTAGATTCAGTAATCAGTGCAGTTTTTATGGAAGTGCCAAAGTATGTTGAAATCTAGCTCTGCTTCATGTATCGCCATCGTTTATGTATTTATAAGTTAGTAAGCTGGTGTTTATTGTGTCATCTTATATCATATCCTTTTATTTGTTTACCTGCCTATTCTGTTTATACAACCACATGCTCCTAACTTTGTTGTAATTTATCTCGAAATCGTATTATCACATAACAATTTTCTTACTCACTCTCCAAATCCATGTATTCTAATTTATAGTATTAATCAGTCGCAATTAAATAAAATGTTTATATTTCCAAGCCAAATTAAGTTCGATCTGTGTTGGTCTTACTCATAATTGCCTTTATCTTACATATATAATGCATGCAATTCAGGCCAAGTTTATGAATCATCGCCTTTAATTTTTTTTACTGTTGTCTCTTCATCCGATGGTTTTATGTCTTTGATCCATCTTAATGGCCTGGACTTGTTAAGACCACATAATGCGTAGCCCAGCTCATCCGTAACATCGCAACTGTGTGATCTGTAACGATCAATCGATTTTGAATTAGTTGGAGTTAAAGCTACGCATGCATGTACCTGGAACAGGAATCCTAGCTCCTCTCAAACTTCTACTGATCACTGACTACTGGATTTTTGGACGTAGGGGCTACCAATGAGAAACGGTTTTGAAATATTTTCTTCAATCCATATTCCTGCTATTTTTTTCATTTAGGCGAATAATTAAGCAAATTGATGCATTTTTTGCTCTAATATTGAATGTCATTCTCCACAAGGAACAGTGAATTTTGTGTATTGAACTGGAAACTCAACGCATGTCCCTAACACAGGGATTGAATTCCCTTTGAGGGGGTGTGCTTATTGGGACGTAACGGGCACGCAGACAGACGTTGGTTATCTACCGTAACGGAAACACGTCTCCATTTGTTGCTTCGCGTTCATTTGACGCATTCCGGCTATTTGGAGCTGGAGCAAAGGTAACGGGATCTATGCCGATCAAGTGCGGCACGAACACTCAGAGACTCATAGTTGAAACTAATGATTTGAACGATGCTCTAAGTTTATCTAAACCGTGATTTTTTTCTCGTAAAATACTGTTTGAAAAACGAGTTTCTCCCAATGATTTTGAATTTTTTTCTACGCCTTTTATTTGCTAATACAATTAGAAGGATTCTTCTCGCTCATTAATTATTTCATCCTCTTTCTGAATGTTCATGAAGGCCTTTTCTATGACAGGAGTTTCTCCATGCTGCCATTAAAAGTGTTGTCATCCACTGCGCATTTAAAATGGGTTGACTAATGTCGCCATACGCGTCGCTGATAGTCATCGAATTTTACGGAGAAATAAGCTAAAATGAGGGCTATCAAACGAAATTTATATTTGTGACTGTGTGATTTCTTAAACTATTTACTTTTCAGTGCTGGCCCTCGCGACTGCCAACACTATATCGCAAATAGCGTGAATAAAATGGATCGCTCTGCACTTATTGCCGCGTTGTGGACGTTTTTGGAAACTGATGAAAGTGAGCCTAAATTTTGGCAACATAAATGAAGCTTCTACGAGAGGAACTTAGGTCTCCTGTATGTAATCTCATGGATATAATAGCAATAATGATTTTTAATCCAGTTTACATAAATACAGCTATCATTACGCAATGATTTCACTAGAATATAGGTGCGCATTATGGTAGCATCTCCGTTTGTGGGTCCCCGACTCGACCATCACAGATGAAATACATAAATAAAAATGCGGAATGAGTGTGTTGCTTCTACAATCACAGAGATGTAATCATCAGAGCTGGACAAATTAGTCATTAACAGATAGTTTTAAATAAGTAGTGTAAGCTAAGCTGTAAAATGCATTAGTGTGAGGACTTTTGTTTGTGTTACTAGAGAATTTGAAGCATTTTTTAACATGAACACATTTTTATGTAATCTGTAGAAGTTATTTTTTTTACATACATTCGTTTTTCTTTACGTACCAGAAAATTAATCGTTAATTCAAACGCCTTGGAACGTTTTTTGCACGTTGTCTTTTATCATTTTTGACTACTTGTACAAATGGAATAAATTTTTAAAGACAAAAAATGTCGCATATTGGGTACGTATTCTCGTTTTCTCGTCGCAAACGCTTCCAGTCGGGAGGAGGAGCATACAAGAAGAGACATGGGAAAGGAATGGTTGGAAGAGAGAGGGCGGAGGAAAGGCGTGCCAAATGAAACGGTAAGACGTGTTTTGACAGCTTTGAATCCGGGGAGCATAATGAATTTATTTGATTAGGAATTTCCGTCTCCTCCTCTCAGGACACTGGAGAGGAAGCGAGAAAAAATATTTGGTCCACCGGATTCATTCCTCCCGTCGTTCCCCTGGGAGTACCATTTCGTTAGACTAATGAGAAGGAAAGCGTCGCTCATCAATTTCATTTTTAGGATATATGCCATTTGCTGGGACATTCTTACAACTGATTTGATGCGAAAATTAAAAAGTGAGAAATTTAAAAATTATTCTTATATAAAATAACGAAATTGTACTTCTAAGCTAATTGATTTCAACCCTATTTTTCATTTTCACTCTCTCATCCGCTATTCGTGAAATTAAATAGAAAACGATGAATACCTAATTTAATGGAGACTTTTATAGTTAATTTCCTTTGCAAAGCTTAGGTTCTACGTATTAAGTTCCTAAGTTACATTTTCTATGCCCGAGAATGTTAAAAATTAATATGCCAATCAATCCTCAACGATTCGTAAAGATAAGGAAAGATTGAAAGCTTTCGAATCAATTTTTTGTACACAAGAAATAACGTTTTAAAAGGATTTCCTCGGATTTCAAAAATTACTTTAATTATTTTTGTTTTTCATCAATTTGCTCTGGAATTGCAAACATGTGATATAAGAATAAATTGGAGATAAACAGTTTATGATATTAAAAATGGAAATTTTCAAATTGTGAAAACTTAATCTATACGACGAATGACACGAAATGGAACTGTGATAATTATATATTAGACTGCAGATAAATATTAGTTTTTCTTAAATAGACAGATAGATATTAGTTAGATATTAGAATAGACAGACAAATATGAGTTTTTTTTTAAATCCGGTATCGGAGGCAGAATGAACCTTAGCTCCTAGTAGGCTATTCCACCAAACAAGCAGTTAGGTAATTCTGGTGGTGTATTCATTTTATGCAGGCGTTAAGACATGGTTGTCTCCTGAGGCTGTTTGTGGGATCCCGGCGTGTTAAGTTGTCTGTTAGACCTGTGAAAGCTACTCTTTTTATTTAATCAAATTGTTGTTTTTAATGGCATAAAAATTAACGTCCATGCTTCCTTCTAAGAGTGTGAATTTCTTTCACCTGATTCCTTGAAAATATTTATTTGAAGGCCAAACCTGCGTTCGTTCTGCCTCGACTAGTCTTTTTTGACAGAATATTTTTATTATAAATTTATAAAATTATATTTTATCTCATTTTTATAGCAGAATAGTACTTTTATTTGCTTCTGCCATTTAAAATTCAATGAACATCCTTTTTCGTGTCATCTATTCACTCTCATTCATATTGAACGCCTCCAAGGCCCCCCACCGAATTTTTTTTTATATTTCGCTCAATTGTAGCCACTCACATAGATTTTGATGAATGGAAATAGCGAGACATGATATATTTCCTTCCATATTAATGTACATATTCCCCGATACCGATAAAACTGAAAATTATCTTTACATCAACGACTCATTTCGCATGAAAATTTGTCATTTTTTTTGACAATTAATCGGAATACTTGGATTTTCATTCAGTATCTTTCTTTAAATTAGACTTGACTGAAATGCAATTCGGTTCCGACGCGTAGCTTGCGGTTCCTTTCCATTCTTTAGTTCGCCAAGGTGGCTTCCTTGGAAAAATCACTCGACTGCCTTCTTCCTTGATGAGAATCCCGGGCAACGTCACCGGAGGGGTCTTAAGATGTCAGCCGATTCCCGTCACTCTACCCACCCATCCTCTTAGCTACCGTCGTCTTCTCTCCGCGGTTCCAATCAAAGATTTCTTTTGTCCGGGCGATCTTCTCCTCCCGTGTGTCACGACCACAGCGATACGAAACTCCGACTTAATACTTTCCCTCGAAAGCGAGAGACATTGATCCCCTCTGAGCTATCTGTCTCTCTTTCTTTTGTGCTGTAGTCTCTTCCTGTATTTCCACGAGACTATCTCGTCTTCACGTCGATCCTCCGAAGTTAATTTATTGGTTAGTTTTGCTCACCTTCACCAGACATCTCACCGCGCGTGATTGTCAGAAAGTCGATTGATACTACTCTGATTCTCTTTTGAGTTATTTGTAATTATGGAGGTATAAAACTTATTGTTTATGACATTATAACGGTAAATAGGACTTAATTACTAATGAATTAGTCCATTATTTTCGGTTTTTCACCTATTTTAATGCAAAAAATGTGAGGATGTAGTGGTGAAATCTGTTTCACTACAACTTGAATTACAGGTTTCGGGTTATTATAATGACCGTCGAATTATTTCTCAAATAATACCAAATATAAATGTATCAGACCTCTTTGTAAACCAATTGCGCCTTGTTTATTCCTTGATGATCTTTAGTTTTCCATCAAACGGAGGACTGTTTTAAGGATCAGTGGTCAATTGAATATCTGCAAATTTAAAATACAGTGCGAAATAATGTTAATACCCACATATCCTAATAAAGATCGTATTTATATTTATTTTCTCCTATTTTGACTATTAATTCCTAATATATGGCAGCGTTTGTTTCACTTGAAATAATGATCCTTTCATGATATCTTCATTCCAAGAGTGATTTTCATGTAGCCCTCTTCCGTATTCCTTAATATTTTTGTTTTATTTCCTAGACTTCATTCATCTAAGTTTTTTACTCTAGGAATTTTTCTTCTCTTCCTATTATATTGTCGATTTTTCTTTTTCTTATCATCTCAAAAATTTTATCTTCGTGTTCCTTTTATGCCTGTCGTTGAATTTGGATCCATCCTCCTCGGCTGTTCTATCTATATGCCTAATCAATATTTATTGTGGTGTGTGGGTTTTTAGATTGTCATAGCTTTTGTTTCATTTAAATATTTATTAATAATTTATGTGCGTTAAAATATATATATTTTTCTCATAAAGCACCAGTTTTACTACAGTAAGGACGTATTTTTTAGTTGTTAATCAAAGCTAAAATCAACTAAAATTTGTAACGAAAAACTATATATTCCATATGTCTTTCTGTATTGCATTCATTAAGTGAATAGATTACCGTTAATTTTACTTAATAAATTACTTTTCTTATAATGCCTACGAACTCCTATATATCACGCGTTACATAGTGTTGATTATTACTAGAAAAATGTTTTTGTGGTAATATCCGGACCGATACGTGTTTTATTAGAAACTTTGTTCTAGCTACTTACTAAAGTTCGCTGATCAGTTTCCATTTTCTTCTGTATGAAAGTTTGGTAATGTAAACTGGAAAGCAATTGAGTACCTACCACTTGTAAGTTTCAGTTCGATTCAAAGGAGCTCTCTTACGTTGTTTCAAAAAGCGATCGGAGGACGTATTAAAGATCCCGTTTAGTGGTCATATAAGAAAAGTTTAACCATGTTGTGTTAACTTAAAATACTGGTAGACTTTGTCACCCTATCAACCTTCTCATTTATCCTCAAATTCGTGGTTTCTCCCCATTTTTTCTAGATTAACTTTTATGAGTATGTTGAATAGATTTCAGGTGCTTATCCAATTTTAAGCATTTGAATATTCCACGAGAAAATGCTTAAAAAATGAATAAAGCTTCCACCGCCTATTTTAGGAAAAACAGAATTTTTCTTTGCCAAGGTATTACTTAAAAGGGCTTCCGCATTTAACGAGTGAAAAATTATGTAAATAAGATTGTTAAAAATATTTTTGTCGTTTTATTGTACAGAAACGTTAAATTTGTAAACTTGATGAAATATTTCACACTTAGCATATAGCATTATAATAATTAGATGAGCTGTTAGAGTGAGTTAGCCGACGGCGCTGTATTTGGCAGTATCGTCAAGCCGTGGCCATCGCAGAACCTTGGGATGTACCCTTCAGCTTGGCTTAGTTGACAAAACCTTTGTGCAAAGTAAACACTGCCTATATTGCAAGTGATAAGTTTTCAACTAAAAATATGAAATTTAGTTGAAATAATCAAAACAAGGTGATGATATTCCCTCTCTTTTATTCTGTATTGTGTGATTTTGACATATATCCTGGAATTATATTTTTTAGATGATTCAAAATTTATCTGGCATTCACTAAAAGACGAGCTCTACTCTCAATTCTCCCAACCAACCTACGTATTGAATCACTGAGTGAGTGATACTCAAAGAATATCAATGCTAGCTGAGGCTGGCGTAAAAATAAAAAATCGATCCACCCGGTCATAAATTGTTTTCATGAAAAGTTTTCTTGGATATTAACTATTACTTATACCACTTCTTTTTTAAATAGCGCGACCCGGGTTTCGATGAATTATCATCATCTTCAGGCGCAAATTGTGATCGATTTACCTTATTCTTGTTACCTATTTACCTGATGAATTTTAAAACGGACGCCAGAATAGGGGAAAAGGATGGGTAAAGATATTCAGTTATCAGAGTACTGTCGTGGCTTTCAATAATTTTAAAATTTCTTGCCAAAAAGTTAGTCATGAATTCCACAAAGTTAGTAATGAGTTAGTTAATTTTTTCATGAAGTGAACATGATTTGAGTTGATGTTTCGCGATAAAAAAACACTATTCATACCTCCATTAAGTTGATTTAGGCCCCTGGTGTATTTGGTGGAAGGCGTCGGTGGTATGCTAAATGAAACGAGATAACGTCCGAGGGGGTTAGTGGAATGTGGGTTATGATTCCGCGTGGAATGTTTAATCAATCTCGCTCGTGGCGTCTGGTCGGCATCCATCCACCCGTTTTATTCGGCACTCTCTCCTTCGTTCCAATCGCTCGAGTGATTTGCTTTCTTTCTCTGACGCCTTAAGTAGCCTGCAAAGATCCTCTAGGCAAAATATTTTAACAGAACGTTTTTGTTTCGAAGGGCTATGGAGAGGCTTCATCCCTCCAAAAATTTTTTTTCAGGTTTCCTGAAAGGGTCAGTGCCGCTAAAATTTGTGCGTCTTCCTAAAAAATAATCGGCAGAGAGTTGTTCGAAGAATACTCACCAGCAATTAGCATTTTCTCGCGTGTATTTCACCGCCATTAATTTTTTTCCTTGTTTCGATGATAGAGCACCTCAAACTCAGGTTCCTTGCTTTTTTATTAACAACTGCTTCCTCTGTAACCAGCAGCATCATCGATCTTTACTCTCTCCATTTACGCAGTTTTCACTTATCGACACCCATGCCGTGACGTAGTCAGATCTTCTCAGGTAAAGGGTTCTTTAAGCTATGAGAATACCAAGCGCTCAAATTTGGGCTTCTAGATTATGAACACGAAAAATATGCACTTTTTCGTCGAAAATTTTGGTTAAATTGAAAATATTCTGGTGAAAATATATCAAAGAATATCTACCTACGCTTAAAAATTTCTCCTACTTAATTTGGCTTTCTAGTTTCGACGATATAGTGCCTCAAACTCGGGTCCCTTACTTTTTTTGTTCTGACAGTAGCTTCCTGTGCAGGCGTGGTTCCCCGAATTTCACCCTCTCCAGCAGCGCTACTGTTCTTCACTCTCGATCGAACCCTCATCCCCTTTACCGTAGAAACGTCATCTTTTCTTCCTCAAACTTCGTCATCTTTTCTCTCTTGGAGCTCCCTTCATCCTCTTGTCACGCCCTACTCCTCTCAAAGCTCTTCGGCCGATGAAGACGGGCGTCTCATAATTATATCGAGTTGGTACCATTCTTCCTTCCTCAGCCTTTCCCTACTCATTTTTTTTTTTATTCTTCCACTACGCCCCCCTCTATTCTAATCAGTGTTTTTATGGGTAAAATAACTGAAGAAAGATGTGGTGACGTATGATCTTTTTGAGACCTTTTGTAGGATCTTACTGCCATCTTACTTGTCAATGAAGCCATTCGTATTCTCTTAAATCCGTACACATCAACCAAGACTTCGGATTCCCTATCAGCAATGCTTGGAAACCCATCATGACCTCCATTATATACAACAAAAAGGCGGGAAAAGCAGAAAAGCCATAGCCAATCAGATTACACCTTACGCTATGCTTTCTCTGCGATTGGACTAGATCTAAAGGTTTTAATGAAACCGAATAGTAAATTTGAATTGACCCGACGCGACGTTTCGGTCCCCGACTCATCGCCGATTATCTAGGGTACTGATGCCCGGTTGAAGTCACCGTTGATAACCTTTATAAGGAGGAGTGGGATTGGCCATGCCCCCATTATTTTGATGGAGGACCGTTGACCAGCGGATCTTAGCTTGGCGATCTTAATTATTTTCTATTCCCAGATATTGTGAACGATTAGCCAGTATCTCCGTTGAATTCCTTCCTCTTCAACCTTAAGTATATCATCTCTTTCGTTAATCTATCCCCAAATTGATTGTATCTCTGTAGGTCTGTGGTGTCAACTCAATGGATTATATGATCTCCACTCAGGCTGCCCTCGACTGCAACTGATTTTTCCGGTTTACGAATCCGGAAATGCCTTTGATGTTCTTTCAGTCGAGTTTCTATTCGGTTTCCATCCGGATGAGACTTCGTATCCAATGTACATCACGTCTCTCCTCTTGAACCAGGGCTCCAGCATCAGCTCTGAAGACGAGGGTCGGATCTCAAAACGTCGGTTGCGATAGATTCTCTCGCTCCGCTCGGAAACCCGAGAGTACTTCATGCAGTAAAAAAATAGATTTTTCGCTTCAACTGCATATAATAGTGCCATTGCATTAAGTAGTACGCAACTACCAGAGGCTTACATAAAATTGCTCGATTTAGAGGCGGAAGGTGTTATGACGTAAATTTTTGGAACTTCAGTGAGGCGCGCTATAGTCACGCTAGAAAATAGTTTTTTTGCAGTGCGAAACGTGTTCATGATAAAAAAACATATAAATTAAGCTTAGTAGCTTAGTTGATATTTTCCATGTTATTTCTTTGCCCTTCAGGTCTTTTAATGAAGCAACTTATTTTGATGAATCACGGTGATAGCAAACTATAGGCGACTCTTTATTGTATTCTTTGGGTATTCAAAGTATTTTTACGAGTTATTGAAGTGAAAATTGACTATCCAATGGAAATGGTATTTTCTGGTGGAAAACCAAAAGTCAGAATAAGGCACCGCACATTTATGTACTTATGTATTTCAGCCGTTCAAATTATTTTTCAAACTTTGAATTTCTAAGTTTTCATTTCAAAATGTGGAATTCGGGGTTTCCTTCTAATCACACAGTTGTTGTGGAGTTGCTGATGTTCTCCAGAGATCATTTAGTTGTAAGTGAAATCTTCTGAAGAGTGAGACGACGCTTTTAAGAGCGAAAACTTTTTTCTCCGTTGCTCTGTGTGTTAAGATCATTGAGGCCCCTAAATTCTACTCTGGAGTCAGGACTATTCATCTCGACTTCTTACCGTGTATTTTTTGTGCAATTGGTGTTTGGAATAACAATAGTTCATTTTGCAAATTTTTGCTACGGACTACATTTTCCGTATACCTTCAAGCTATGAGAGCCATCACTTGAACTTTTCCCCGATGTAGATATGTTTCTATGTGCCATATCCATTCGTAGAAAAATTTCGAAGCTACAGCTTTATTACCTCAAAGTTAAAATCATCCAAAATTCCTGCTAAGTAGAGGCGCCATTTTGGCATTCAATGCTTCAATTATATGATTTCATTGAATAAATCCCTGGATAAATGGAAATTTATCACGCTGAATTAAATAATTTGTCGAAAAGGATTAACAATGTACTGTCGAAAATGACAATTTTGACCAGTCGAGGGCATGAGAGGCTTCGTATTTCTGTAGAAATTTCATTTACTGTACTAGAGGATACTTTTTTGTTCATACTCTCGGGGACTGATGAGTATATAGTAAATTAGTGGTGATTCATAAAAAAATAACATTTTAAACTGAAAAGCTTACCGGGGATGAAATATTTTCTGTTAGTTTTCGGAGTTAGGCCGTTTTGTTTTGAGCATTGGAAGTGGCCATTCTCGGCTGGTCATTTAATCTCATACTTTGTGTTCTTCGCTCTCGTTTTCTTCTTCCTCGATTATGTTTCGGAAGTTTAAATCAACTTCCTTAAGTGTTCCCATCTTCAGCATTTTCAGAGAACTCACCACCCTCATTTTCTTTTGGACCTCTTAAACGGCTGAGGAAATTTTCTGGTTTTGTAGCCGAAACACCCTTATACACGAGAGTACCACGAAGCTTCTTGCCATCTTTCGCCAGAGAACGCCAGTGGGATAGCTGGCGTAACTGTTATGAAACTTTGTCAAGATACGCGGACGGATCCCGAAAACGTTGACGTCATTCAATGCCCCGATAACCTGCGAACATTTCCATATCCGCGCAATATATTTCTTGAAAATTCTTTAAAATTTTCATGCATATGCCTAATCAGTTCCAGATGGATTCAAATATGAAGTTACCTGGACATGGTATCTTCGATTAAGAGCTATTTTTTGGACGTGTGTTATGATTATGATGGTGTGATGATACTTAAACCTTTTTAATTTATCTAATTTCAATTGGGGTGCTTCCGTAATTGATTCTCCCTCAACCTTTTACTTATCACAAATTAGCAATGCAAAGGAGGTCTAGAAAATAGAAGGATCTTATTATAGTATTTTGTTCTTTGTGTTGATTCCAATCTAGTTCTTGCTACGATGGAACTTTTTCACGTTTCACTTACACAGTCCGGGAAATTTTTTGAATTTTTTTTTGTAAATGCTATAATATGATGATCTGCAACCTATTTTTCCCAGGAATGGCAATCTCAGTTGCAATAATTGTTTCTACTAGAATGTCTGGTTTCATTCGTTCTTCTCACTCACTTAAGTGCTTATTTTTTGGCTGAAATAAAATGAATTCTGCTCCATTTTGATTTTTTGCTGATACAAATAATACTTTCATGTTGTTAACCATTATTTTTTCACGCTTGACAAAATATTTCCTAATCCTGTGGAATGTTCTCAAGTTATTATCGATCGAGTGGAGTCGTAAAGGTTTTTTTTATTCGGTGGTGGTTGTTGGGTTGAAAAGCTGCGACGATGGCTTGTTGCGGAGGCGATCGTGGGCGTTAGCCAAGAAGGGATTGCAAGAGAATACCCTCGCAGGGTCGAGAGAGGCGGTGGGCGGACGCGCGGGCAAGTTGCCAGCCTATACAATTCCCAAACGAACCGAAAGATGTCGCCGAGTACAATATAGCGCGCGCCACTCCGCCCACCCTCCCTATTTTTCCCGTTCACCCTAATCCATTTCGCCATCAGATCTTCAATTTTTTTCCATTGTAACCATTCTGGCTTCCCACGTGTTGCTCGATATCCCACCTTTTTTCCCTCCCTCGTCTTCACCGCATATTTACTACGTGTTTCGTTTCCATAGGCTATTTATCGGTCTTTCTGTCGTCACTTGTTTTTTTTTCCTTCGTCTCCTTGGGTGAATGCCCTCACGGTAACTTTTTTTTCGTGAAATCCGAGTTTTCGGAATCTATCATGTTGTCACTTAGTAGAGTTTAATCTAAGGTTTTCTACCTGCGTAAAAGCTTAAAATTGACTATTAAGCAGTGTCGGATTATGGGGAAAGAAGAAATCCCTCCTCTTTCTCCCCTCAAAGCAAGAAAAAAAGTTCTTAGTTGAGTCTGAGTGGGTCTGAATGGGCTTAGCTGAGACTAAGCTGCCGATTATTAATTTTGACGGAAATTCCTCCCTCCTCCAATATATGTCTGGATACTCCCCACAGATGTTGGTTGGGTCACGGATATTACAGGATAATTTTCAAAATATTTCAATTATAAAATATACACTCCGGAAATCGAAAATATTTTATAAAGATTTGTAAATAAATACTAAAAAAATAAATTCAAAATAAGATTAACACTTGGGGCTCATCAACCCTAGCACACTAGAAACCTTATCCCCCTCCATGTTTGCTTGATCTCAAAGGGTATTTTACCTCTCCTTTTCCATTTTAGTTAGGTGAATGCCCTCTCACGTGTTATTTTATTTCTAAAAGTGCACGTCAAGCCTGATAAACCTTGCCCCTCAGGTAATATCTTATTCAGGCAGAAATTTCTATTCTGACAAGGCCTGAAAAAAACATCAGCCATTAGTGAGGATTTATTGGCATTTTGCCGTCCCAGATAAATTTGTGCCTAAGATTGTACTTAACAATTTCCGTAACTCATGGGAATATTAATAGGAAGCAGCATTATGAATGAACTGCGTGTGTGGTTTTCATTTTGGTATGAAAATGGCAAGGGTGTGACAGTTTTTAACTCCAGAACAAACCCATTAATGCAGGCAAATGCAATAAGGAATTGCCGTATACTACATATTCCAATTATTATCCTACAACATTTGTTGATGGATTCGGCAAAGATTACTGTAAACAGAAATTATCTTGAATTTCAAACTGTTTGTAATAACTGATGAAGAATAAAATATGTTAATATAATGAGTCACTAAGCAAAGTGACTGATTGACCCACCAATGAAGTTATTAGTGTCATTTTATTGAGTTCGGTGAAGATTTTTTGATAAATGAGGCAGCTTTAAGCTTTTAGTTTCTGAAAGTATATGGTGTATGGTATGGTATTTGAAGGAGGCGACCAACAGCTTAGGTCATTTGCACCGTGAGGGAAGGGTAGGTAAGGAAGGGTGGAGAGAAACCCAGCGTCGGCATTAGCCTGCTCTTAACGAAAGGCGCCAAGGGGACCATGGCTTAACGTCCCATCCGACGGATGGAGTGTTGTCCTTGATATGTCCTCCACACAACATTCCAGTAGTAATCGTGAAGTCTCCAAAAATTCTCTGCCACTGCCAGGATTTGAACCCGAGCCCACGGGGTGGGAAGCCAATACTCTAGCCATGACACCAACCTGATCCCCCATTTTTGGTTCACTTTTGGAAAAAATTCATTACATGTATTTAATAGGTGTGCATTGTTTTTGGAATTGGCATTAATCAAAAGTAGTAGGAAACCACCATGCTTTGTTATCCCTGTTGTTATCCAGTTAAATCCCTTGTGATGCTATCATGTCTTGGGTTGTATTATCCATTGATAATGCATGAATGTCATCTTGGTTAATTTTATTATTTAAATGCTGAAGTTTATGACGTTAATCTATTCTTGTTTTCTTCCAGAGCCCAGAGATGTTGTTTTCGTGGTGATGAGCCAAGGAGACTCATACAACGCGGGACAAGCTCACAACCTGAAGGATGACATACTGCTTCAAGCACAGAAATTTCAACAGGTAATCAAGTCACATCTTAAGTTTACCAAATAGATATCTTTATCAATTCTCCTATGGGTTCTACTCTCATGTGGATGCTAGTGTTTATGTGTTTTCTTTATCTTTAGGTAGATATTTCTGTGTTAATGTATAGTGGATAAAAATGTGGATACACCTATGTTGGGGTAATATTATCAGGAGTGAAATAAACAAATTGGAATTATGTAGAATTAGTATAGTAGAACCACATATGTATTTCTTTCTTTATTATGAATAAAAACTTTTGGGCTATGTTGCAGCGTCAATTCTTGGGTGGCCCCAATGTCAATTACTATGAGAGTTCCTAACTAAGGGGTAGTAATTCATGTATAGGCTTTATTGTGAAGTATGTAATGTGAAAAATTTAATTTTTAAACAATGGTTCCTGATCATAATTTAAACCTATCTTAGTGACAGAAAGCGACCTAGCAAAAAAGACCCATTGTGAATTTTATGCATAATAATATGTACTCAAATATAAAGGTCATGAATGCACCATTTAGAAGATAGGGCATTGGCTTTTAACAGTCAAGAAATGTTAATTTGCAATTCTCAAATGTTTACCTACTTATCACATGCTACATACAAACTAAATGAATTTGTGCGCACTAAAATAATTTCTCTTTTTTCTTTTTTTAGCCTTCTCCCGTTGTACATCTCTTTCATGAAGATTTTCCACATCCAGGGGCATGGACAATTCTTCCAATCATTACAAAGTAAGATAAAATTATCTTTAAAATCTTACGCTCCAATATCATGCTATTTATTTTAACTTTACACTGTATAAAAGCAAAACTGAAGCCGGTGATGTGGGTCTAGGTGCTTAAATAATCTCCCAAAATGTTTGGGGGCACAGTATAAAGTTGAACTGCTAGGAAAATTCCTGGCTATTGCATTGCATTAAAAAATTATATGCTAGGGATGCTGTAAACAAGATGAATGAAAAATACTGAATACCCAGAAATCTGGGAACGTAAGGAAATCAGACTTTGCCTAACCCTCAAAAACTCCTTGGCAAGCACTTGGAGGTTACATTTATGCCCCTCCCAACAAAACTCCACCAAAACTTTTTCTACCATTGGCCTTGTGCCTATCTTAATATCCTAGTACTTGGTACATGATATGATGATCTTATGATGGATGAAGATTATGTTTTGTCTTAACTTTTCGTTTTATTACAGACTCTATACACTACATGGAGTCAATTCATCCTGGGTTCTGTTCTTGGAGTCTAGAACCAGGGTAAATCTGCCTGTTTTGCTGAGTGAGCTGGCTGAACTTGGAGCAGAGGGGGCTGAACCGGAAGCATCGAGAAGTAAACAGGGCAAAAAGGCAAAGGGGAAGGGTGAGAGGGGGAAGTGGGTGGGGCACGCACTTCGAGACCGGGAGCCCACGATCATTCATCACTTCCAGAGCGATGGCAGGCTCTCATATCCCCACTTTTCAGCGGGTTTTGCCATAGACAGAGTGCTTCTCCATATGTAAGTACATATCTATTCTTAATATCTCATTTTGAAACAGTTACGAATTAAATCACTATGAAAAAGGAATGAATGAAAAAAATGTTGTGTTCATAAAACATGATTGGGAGAGCACTGCATGAAACAAGTGACTTTGTATGCAGTTTCACACATGGGTGCTCATCATCATCACTGGTCAACAATCCTAGGATTGGTTTGACGCAGCTCTCCACTCAGTTCTCCTATCAGCTAATCTTTTCACACCTACGTATTTCTTCTCTTTCACATCTCTCTTTACTTGTTCCATATATTTTGTTCGGGGTCTTCCTTTTCTATTCTTGCCTTCCACTTGTCCTTCGACGATTGTCTTCATCAGGCCATCATGTCTCAAGATGTGGCCTATAAGGTTGTTCCGTCTTCTTATTAAGGTTTTCATGAGGCTTCTCTCCTCTCCTACCCTTCTTAGGACTTCCTCGTTACTAACTCGGTCGATCCATTTGATTTTCATCATTCTTCTGCTAAGGTATATATATACCAAGGATGAAGTTTGTCATGAAAAAATATATGGCTTAACCGGGATTTGAATTTGGATCTCCTCATTGACGGTCAGGCATGTTAGCCAATTACACCACCAAGCCATCTTCTCAGAGTGAACTTCAGGATCGATTTTACTGAACAGTTTTACCAAGTTTCATCCAGTGCTTGGAATTTTTTTGTTGCCAAATAGTGACAAAGAAGGGTTTATTTCTCCAACAGTGGCTTAGTTAAGCACAACTTCCAGCACATGAGACACTGTGAACTTGTGAGTGAACACCTTCTTCAGTAAAATCCATCCTGAAGTTTGCTCTGAGAAGATGGCTTGGTGGTGTAAGTGGCTAACACACCTGATCGGCAATCAGGAGATCTGGGTTTGAATTCCACTAAGTCTCATATTTTTTCATGGCAAAGTTCTTCCTTGGTGATTATAATTGGGAGAGTTATACTGTAGCAGCAAACTGCATAGATTAATTACATTTTATGGGTATGGGCATCCTTAGGTGGCTGCCGGCTTCAGACTGAAAGACTGCTGCACTTTCTGCTGGTCGCTCAGAACTTGATTATGGCAAAATATTTATGATAACACTTTTCTTATCTGTACTTAACATTACTATGCCACACGCAGGTAAAAACTTTGAAACCTGCATTTCAATCTTGGAAAATGATGATTAACTCTTGCAGCTTTGCTTTTTGGAGCCTCAAAGTAGGAAATGAAAATTCATTTTGTCATTCCTCACTAATATTTTATTCCTGACCATTGTTTTGACACCTATTCCGGTGATCACCTATTGCTCCCCAATTCGGTCAATGTCTGCTCCCTCTAATCTTGCTACCCTTACCAGTGTTACAACTTTTTTTGCAGAAATTGTAAAATTTAGACACCCAAATCTCTGCGAGGCACCTCCTGGTGCAGTTTTATCCTCTTTATCCCTCCCTAGTCCGACTCCAATCAGACATCAAATTCATTTACAATCCCCTTAACTCCCACTTTGACAGTCCTGACATTGTTTTCTTCTTCGACATCAGAATACCTCCCTGCCCTACCCGATCTATCTCTTTACTCCACATTCTTACACCCAGGCTATCTGTAATTAAGCGCTCTCTATTCCATATACTTTCTTTTCTAATAAATTCTCTACCGGGTGATATTGATCCGTTTTCTCTGGCATTTAAAAATTTTACTCACCTGGCATCAAAATATTTAACGCATGAATGAATAAATCGAAATGTTTGTTCGTTTTTTGTTTTATTTAAATTTGTAATAGATAATTATTAGAGGCAAAGATTATCGGTGAATAAAAACTGTGAATTTCTTCATAAAAATCTGTCAATTTCGGTTTCAAATTTCGTCATAAAATTTCAATTTCGTCACAAAAAATACAGTTTCGTCATTAAAATTCACTCGTCATAAATATTCCTTTTTTTATCCCCAGAGCAATAATTTTAACAATAAAAATGCTTATTACCATATTAAATATATTTTAACGGTAAAAACCTTGATAAAGAAGGGTCAAAGCAAATGCTAAAGGAATAAGTTAAGCATTTGTTAGATTCTCATACCATAAACACTCTTTGCTATGTATGTACATATTTCAACCTCATAGCACTAGAGAAATGTAGGAGTTGTACAGACAGGGAATATTTTTGATTGGTCTAAATTTCACTGTCTCATTGGCCTGCATGATGTAAAAAATGTATAGTTTTCACTAAACACATCGATAACAAAAGTCTTTAAGGTCTTACACATAATATAATATTAACACTCACAAATATGTATTTATCTACTAATGGGTTGCTTCTATCTATAAAAGTTTTTTTGGAATATGCCATCTGAAATTATTCACACTCAGGAATTTAAAATTGGCAGAATCCTTCTTTTACTGGAATTGAGATCCATTGGTCAAACTTGACTTTAATTCTGCATTTTTTGGAAGTTCAGAGGTTCTTATATTTATATTTCCATATGTACATGGAAAAGCCTCTTTCTACATCTACATTTGCCACAGGTATCCACAGGGTTTTCTCACTATTTTTTACAGTGGATTTTTCTACAGGAATTAGTGGAAGTACTGAAAATTCTTTTCCTTCTTCCTGAACTGATCTAACAGAATCCTTCAAAGCAGAATAGCCAAGAAGTTCTTGAGTTTCTGTTAATGATAATATGAGGACATTAGCTACAATTGTGCTTAAGTCCTTCACATCAGTTGTCAATATACACCTTGTGTTGAATAATCTTCCCATGGCTGTAATAATGTTCCTCCCTGGGTCACTGTATACAAGGAATGACAACTTCATATTAGTCGTTACATGCTTCAGGACTTCACACACGGAAAGTTGCGCAGATTTTTTGAGACTATTAAGAGAAGATTCATTTTCTTTTCCAAACTGTGCATTGCTGACTTGGGTAAAGGAGTTCAATAAATTAAGGTTGAGTCGGTTCTTAAATTTTTTCGGTTCTCAATAGATACCGGTCTGGTTTTCACCGGTTCTCAACACTCAGTTCCAAGGATGAACTCTAATTATCTGAATTAATGGAAAATTTAAATGAACAACCACAAGAAGTGAATGAAAATAATTTCACAAAAGATGTTAATCAGCAGGAAAGCTCTGTAAAAAACGTCTCCATAATTTTATTTGCCAAGTAAAAAAGTTAAATAACACGTTGTTAAGAATGCATGATTGACCAATATGTCTCATTACATCTGGCAGCCACTGGTTCTTTCTTACAACAAAAAACCTAGGTTTTTTGTTGTAAGTTGTAAGTTAGATCAAAATACATTCTGTGATGAAGATAGCTTAAATTGTTGCTTTAATTGACAACTTATTTGCATGCTTCACTGTCACAGCTCTTATAACCTCAACAATAAACTGCTCAACACGCCGGTACAGCGGCACTGGATAAACTGAGCGGCCATGAATTAACGCAAAATGTAATGCGGTGTTGCATTCTGCAGGATAACCACCCTTTTTCACGCCTTGCATAGGTTTATCAAATTACGAATAGGCTCTCGAAACGCATTTTGCTCGTATGCCGAAGAATTACTGTATATATACATGAATCAATCTTATGACCACTCTCAGACGAAACGATTTTCCGCGGGCGCCGTCCACGGCACGGCACACGGCGTTGCTGAGAGTCGTCTCGTCAGAAAGCCGCCTGAATTTCACATGAACGGCGGCCGGCGAAAGGTAGTTTCGTCAGAAAGCGGACTCAATGTAGCGTAGTCTATATTGCGTTCAACGGACCGCACCCCCCGTAGACGGCACATCGCCGGGCCGGATTGAAATGGGCGCCGTGCCGTCAACGGCGAGATTCGACTCGTTTGCAGACATCCATTGAGACCTATAGTCAATTGAGGGAACGTCACCGTGCTGTGGATGGTGGCAGACGAAAAGTCAGCTTGTTTGAAAGCGGCCTACGTGGCCGCGGCCATGGAAGAAGGAGGAGATAATATCCTCCTCCTTCTTCCATGGCCGCGGCTACAGAATGTTACAATGCTGGCGAGAGCGACAAACTGACGAACCCTTAAATGCGCGAGTTAGCAAGTCACTCTCAAAAGAAAAAAAACATGGACGCCATATAATCGGAAGGTTATATATGCGTTTTTTTTCACTTTTTGGCCATGAATACGCTGCAGACAGTTTTTGCTTTGGGCGCCAAATTCAAATCCTCGCCACAGTTCCGAGCCGGTTGCAAAGCACCGACTTTATGCGATCCCTTCTTGATACCGGTTTTTAAATTGACTTTGAAGTGACGGGGTATTATTTATCGGTAATGGTAGAAAATATCGCGCCAAATTCGCAGAAAAAGTACTTAAACGCGAAATTTCGCGGAACCAAGTGAATTTCGCGCAGCCTTGGAAATTTCGCGTTATCATTCGCGGTTCGCGAAAATTCGGTGCCCCTAATAATTATTTATTTAATTGTTTAATATTATTTGCTATAAGTGCACTATAAATTGGCAGTCTTACTGTAAGTGTACCACTTTATTAAAATAAAAAAATAAATGAAGAATTGAATTTTTATTGTAAAAGATAATTTCACCTTATCAATCATGGCATCTAGTTTTATTGGGTAATTACTGATTCCTTTGCTACTGATTACCTCCTGAATTAGATATTTAACTACATCATTAAATTTTATGTCTTCAGGATGAGTTCCCTGCACTCTGTGTCTTCAAATAATTCTGTTCAACCTAATTGTGAACTTTTGGCATGTGTAATTTGTGCCTGCATTCATATTTAACATTAAGATGCCCTTTTTTTTCATTCCAGCTTGTCTGATCGTGTGGAGGAATGGGCAGCATCGGGGGAAGTGAGTGATTTTTCAATCGACGCTGCTCATGAGCTGGCATCATTCATCTGGAACTCTGGTCAAGGGGCACACCTCACGCACTCAAAGGCTTTCTGCCTGACCCTGGACCAAAATAAGACTGAGAGCCATGCTAGGTGTGCCACATGGCCTCTACGCTTTGAACCCTGTGTAAGTTGTATCTCTCTCATACTCCCCCGCCTTTCATAATGGTGTGACTTTCAGTGGACAGTGTTTTTAGTCATAGTTTTTTGTTTTTTGAGCGCATCAAAATGCAGTTTCAGGGCCACTCCCTGGGAGAATATGTGGTGAAATTTACTTGGTTGAAAAAACATTTTGGTTGCAAATAAGTGGAATATTTGGGGAATACATTGAACAATGCTCGCAATAAATTATAGTTTTTGGGGGAATGTACAGTAATTTCTCAGCTTAAGAAGATCCGACTTATGAACTTTCAGAGTTCGAACATTCATACTGAATTAAAAAATTGAAGCATGCATGTAATTTCAAATTGGAGTTGGGCTGTGCGACTATTGGTGAAACATGGTGGATATCTCACTATAGGCCTAATGTGAGTGATGAATTCTTTGCCACAGAGAATAAATTTCAAATGTAATAATATTATAATTTAACCATCAATTCAACTGCTGTGAAGTCAGGAAGTGTTCAGCATTTTGCCCATTTTTGTTTCCTGGGGGCAGCAAAATTTTTTCAGCTGCAGAACAGTTCTTGATGATCATGAGTTAGTGTGAGATTGCTATGTAGTGCTCAGTGCATAACAATCATAACTATATACATAATTATATTCTTTGATGCCTAGCTGAGGTTTTTCAACTTGCAAACAAATTCAACTAACAAACAAGGTCCCGAAACGTGTCTTGTTTGTATGTCAAGGACTTTCTGCATCTTCATCATCGGGGTGAAGGGCACCGCATTACTTTTTGTATTTCATTTTTACTGGCCTTATTTACTATGTTTTTCAGTCTCTACTGTTAGGGCGGGCTATGAATTTCATATCAATCACCCTGCCTGAGGGATTTATTGCACAGTAATTATTAGTATGTTGGCTCTTCCCTCATAAAAATACCATGGAATTGCATATGCTGTGGTTCTTAAATTTCTTTGATGTTTATAGTGTTCATATTATTGAAGCAAATAGCGACCAGTATTATTCATGATGACAGTGACTGCGTGGTTGTATGGGATAATCCTGTAATTATATCTCGATTTTCTACTTGGGTGAACGCAAGATTTTATTTTGGGGGAAACTTCATAATTTTTGATCGCTTTATTGATAATAAATTGCACTTTTCCAGAGGTTATTTACTTTCATTAAGGTGTGTGTAAATATTTTTTGAGAAAGGAATAAAATCTGTTTTATTTATTCTGAAGAGTATTGCATTATGTACATATGTCATTTTCCAATTCATGCTCCATTAATATCACTCTTTTAGGGTGAACCTGAATCTCCTGATGCTGTTTATTTTGCTGTGAAGACTTGCTCGAAGTTTCATAAAGCTCGTCTTCCTGTTGTGAAAAGAACATGGGCCCAGTATGCTGTTCATATCACATATTTCAGCGATACTGAAGGTTAAAATTTCATTAAGCTCCATTCCTATACATATTATCCTTCAATCTGGTGACCTACAACTCTCATTGTTATTCTTTTATTTGAACAGATCCATCGATACCAAGTGTAAACCTTGGGATTCCAAACACTGAACATGGGCACTGTGCTAAAACCAAAGGAATACTTCAGCATGTATCGAAAGAAATCAAAAGTGAAAGACTGAAAAACATCAAATGGGCGGTGTTGGTTGATGATGATACCATTCTCAGGTATACATGTATTTTTTGCATACCTTGCTTCAAACTCAACATGATTTACTCCATTCCTCGAAATTTTATTTCTTATTTTATTTTTTTTGATTGATTTTGAATCATCGCTTTCTTGTTTTTATGTGTTTTGGATCTTGGAGGGGGGGGCATGATAGAGTAATAGGTTGTGTTCATGGTCGGATTTTCCTATAGGTTAACTATGCTTCAACTGAGGGCCTAAACATCAAGAGGGGACTACATTCAAATTGTTTGCAAAATTAAAATTACTTAAATTTAGAAACAGTGAACGCTAAAACACTGAACCAAAACCAAGGAGAAATTCTATGCATATGGCTTTTAGCCAAATGTAAAAATGTAATTTAGAAAATTAACCATGGGAGGAGAAAGGGCCTCATAAGTGCTATAGCCTAGGTAGCTCTTTTCATCTAAATTCAGCCCTGTTTATGTGCTTGGCTGCTGGTTGAATGGTCACGCATTCAGATCCCTTTACTTACTCACAAATAAAATTCCTCTCAGTACGAGGTAGCACAGAGAAAGGAACTGGCCCCTCAACCCTGCGTGTGTGAAAATCAAATGTCTATTGCTTAGTGAGGGGTAAGCTCTACCCTCACCTTTTCAAGTCAAACTTTGGATACAATCACCGAGGGAGGGATGCTTGAAACAAATGTACACAGTTCTATGTAATTTTAACTATGTTTAGAAATATCTATTAGATTACACCCATGTCTCGTATAGCGCAAGGGATGCGTTCCTTGGGGTCTTTGCGCTATACGAATTTGCGTTATACGAGAGCGTTTTAACATTGGGAATATAGGGATGCGTTCCTGGTAGCATAGGTCTTGGGTATTGAATTTCCTCTAAAACATATATATTCCCATAAATAGCCTTAGAAAACATTATTTATATAAATGTTTATAGTTTAAAACATCTTTAAAGATAGTATGCTTGCATTTGAAGACTTTTATTCACGTTAAAAAAAATTCTTACCTGCTTTTGAAATTACCTCCTGTCGTGCGGGTGGGCTAACATCTGCCATCTCAGGGGTTCGCAATGCATTTCCGGCAGTTGACGATTTTTCAAACCAGTCTAAAAACAACTATTGTGTCACCCAGGCCCTTTTGTCGCTCATCGAAGTGACAGACAAATGCTACTTTGAATGCCATTTCATAGCTAGCGGAGTTTATGAATGATAAATCATTTTAATTTGAAGTCCTCCGAGGCAATAGCAGTTACGTGAAACAGTCTTTAAATGCCTTGAAAACCTGACCCAGGTTTTCCTTCCCTGAAAATAAATGAACGAGAATGAATTCTTTTCCAAAAGAATATCGTCTCGTCAACACTAAAAACTAGTTGAGGGGGAAAGGAGCCACTTTCAATCACAGCTTGGAGTTCATCAGAAAATGTTGTGGTGACTGCGCTATCAACACTTGCAGATTCACCTGATATCGCCGCACTGAAAATACCTTCTTGCCGTTTAAATTCTGGAACCAACCGGAGCTTTCACTAAATGTCTCGGAGCGATTACCACTCTCGTCTTTTTGTACTGATTCACCATGAACTTTCCGTATGTGTAGACGGCTTAGTTGAAGTTGGTGCGGCTGAGGTCACTGATGTTTTAACTTAGTCTTTATTCAGAATAAGGCATCTTGCGTTTAAACTTCCGCGCAATATCGCTTTGACGTTCTCCATTTTCAAAGCAATTGACCTATATCTATTTCTCTTCTAGGTTTATGGTTTTTCTTGATAAATTCTTGATTTTTCTACCCGCATTCCTATTTTTTGCCATTTTCTCTTGGTTTTTACTCTGCATGGCTCTATCGAAATCACCTTCTACTGCTGAACTGTATTCTTAAGACGCAGAGGGCCTACGACTGCGGGGAGGGAACGGAGCTATTGTGTTTGAGACTCTATAGGGGACCCTCTTATATGTCGTTGCTATTCATGCGCAACTCGGCCACCGCTCCATTTCTCCCCCGTGAATACCGATGACCTTGAAGGCTTTAGCGTGGACCCTCTACCTGGAAGTCAATCGCCCTATAACCTATGACGGCAAAAATTACGTCTCAACCAGTATTGCTAAAAAGAAAACTCATTTCCACTAGCCCCACGCTTAATTAATGATCTAAATTAACTCATTCTGTTAAGGAGACGAGATAAATTACTTCGGTAGGCCGGTTATCTGGACCCAATGACGAGTAATACTTTTGGCCATTGCACAGCAATGAATTTCGATTAATATATAAACAAAAAAGAAGATTTGAGGCAAGCAATAATAATAATATGCGTAAAATGATAGAAATTTCGTGTGTACCTAGCGCAAGTTCACGTTTTATCACGAGAGCGTTTAAGATTTTTGATTAGGCTACACTGCGTTGCAATATTTCCCCGAGGAACGAATTTGCGCTATATCGAAATTGCGCTAATCGAAATTGCGCTATACGAGACATGGGTGTATTGCCATTTCAAAGGTAAAAAATTCATTTGAGAACCTGGGCACTTCACTGATATTTCTCAACCTGCATAATGTGGAATAAAGATGAATTATATCACTGAGTGCTAAAATGATTATTTTTGTGCTTTTATTTTTCCTGTTCTGAATTTATTTACTTTCATTGAAATAATAATCATTGGATGAAAATTTATACATTTTATGCATTTAATGGGTTTTGTAATCCAAAAAAACATGCATCCAGTCTACCAAATTTTAAGTTATGTGTCAGTAGAAAGGCTCCATGATCTAAATATTTTTGAGTTTGAAATTCCTCCAGAAATCAATATCCATAACATATGCTCCAGTTTTCTCATTGTTAGAGAGAACTTCGTGCTATCTATAGAAGTAGGAAAGTGACATAAGATGGAATCGCAGTCAATTCACAGCAACCTCTGTACCCAATCCTCTTCAAATGTCAAGAGAAAATATGTGGAGTGATAGTATTTTCTGTTGGATTTAAGTTAATGAAAATGTCATGCAACCAATTCATTCTCTCATGGAGTCAAAATTATTGTATGAGATACTCTCTTAATATCCAATTTCTTTACAGTGTTGCTAGACTCCTTTCCCTGCTTAGCTGCTTTCAAAGAGAAGACAAGAAGCCTGTGGTGCTTGGGGAGCGCTATGGCTATCGAGTTAGTGAGCCTATGGAAGAAGAGTTCCCATCATATTCCTATGGATACAATTATGCCACTGGAGGTGGAGGAGTTGTGCTGAATGTAGAAGCTATCCATACACTCTCTGAGTCTGATGTCTGTGTCTGCCCCTCACCAGATGCCCCTGATGATATGGTACTCCTGGGAGTGTGCCTTTCTCGACTTGGTATCAGTGTCACCCATTCTCCGTCCTTCCACCAGGTAATAAAACCTGTGAGGTTACGTTCACCATCATCATTAGTTAACAATCCTAAGATTGGTTTTATGCAGCTCTCCAGTACACTCTCCTACCCTTAAGCCTTTTCATAATGATGTATTTCTTGTCATTTACATCTTCTATAACCCTGCCCTATGTAATTCATTAGGAGCTGTCCCTTGCCCTTCTTCCCTTCCACTTGTCCTTCTACGACTGTTTTCATCAGATCATTATGCCTATAATATGGCCAACTAAGTTGTCCTGTCTTCTCTTAAAGGTTTTTAGAAGACTTCTCTTCTTAGAAAGGAACTGCAATCCTTACCTTATTATGTTTAAGCACATGCTTGTGGCTAAGTTAGGGCTGAGTTCTATCCTCACCTATCAAAACCAATCTTTGGCCTGAATCACAGTGTGAGTTTGGTCTAATGTGATAGATACGCATGGCTGTGGCCAAGAATGAGACAAGTGTGTTATATGCCTCAAATATAGGTATATAAATCATTTATGGACAGTGAAATTATGGTTGGGAATGTCTCTTTCTAACTACATATTATTTTCTTAAAGTCATGATGACAGACAACATAAGCTCCTTACTGACACAAAATGAATTACATCTAAATATAAATCAAAAAGTTTTTACTCGTTCTCTCTCACCTTTAATCAGGTCAATAGTCAGTGAGTGGGCTTCAGCCCTCTCCCCACCAAATTTTTTCTCTAGTGGCAACTACCAGCAATACATCTCTGAGGTGACCACTAGGGCATATATTTTCTGGCACTCCATTATCGATACAGTTCCATATTGTAATGCCTGATAATAAATGATGAATTTAGCATTCATTATCATGCAAACAAAATACATATGTTACTAGCCCAATGGAATGTAAGATTTTTCTGTGTGTGCAGATTGATAACAAAATATCAGTATAGGCAACCCCTATATACATGAGCTCCCCCTAAAACAAATTTCTGACTATGTGCCTGCCTTCTTGTGGTTATCAATCATTGTTCAAATAATTAATCTTAATTTTTTAATGATAATTTACATCCTGTTTGACTACTTTCATATGATTTAGCGTTAAAATCTAGTCATTGTAGCTGCTTTTAAGGCCAAGTCTTCAGTTCAGCTCTCATACATATTTTGCAAACAGCATTTTGTAAATTACAAATATTGGAAGCATTTATAATTTATCTCATAACCTATATCTCTTACTACAGTAGTTTGCCACCTAATGTCTGCCAAAGGAGGCTAGTATGAGTTAGGATCAAGAGTGAATAGAGCCAAGCCTTCAATTAATGTCACTTGCATTAGCTGTTCTGATTTCCTCCACTATTGCAAATATATACATATATGAGACTATATTCAGGACTCTTTTCCATATGTTTCTCTAATTAAACCCTATTTATTAATTAAAATTTTATCAGTTACTTTTACAATGACGATTTCACACTTGATTGAGCAGTAAATCAAGGGCAATGAAAAGTTGACTAAATCTTTTTCCTTTGCAGGCAAGACCCCTTGACTATCCAGCAAAATTTCTGAAACCGCAACATCCAGTATCTTTCCACAAACACTGGATGATCGATCCTGTAAACGTTTATCAGGAATGGTTTGCAGCTTCTGACCAGGAGATCAAGCTGGACAAAGCATCCATACATAATGAGCTGTAATTATTTTTCAATGGACTTTTTGGATCAATTTAAATTGGGATGCATAGTATTGATAAATCATATCTATAGCATTCATTTATGAGACAAATCATATATTTTTCTATGCTGATGTGTTGCACACTTTGAGGTTCAAAAAAAGTCTGTGTTGATTGTCAGCTGATGAGTGAAATGGAAGAGGCTGCATCAAGTCAGAGCATTATTTGGAGGTTATGTGACTATTGTTTTGACTAATGGAAAACTATTGTTATTTGTAGACACTCCACATGTCTGTGTGTGTGTGTGCCTTGCAAAGTGAAGCCATTGTTATCATTTGAAGAATTTTATCTGATGTTTTAACCCTTTTGAATCGTATGTCAATGCCAAATTACTCTTGTTATCCTGTATAATTATGTAAATACCTGCCTTGTATTGTGTGCTAAAGCACTCATGACCATGGTAAATTACAAACCTCGCTATCAAGAGGTGTTGAAGTTGAATCTGAATGCAACTTCTCTTTAATTTATTCAACATGAATTCTTTGTCATCCTTCTCCACAAAATGTGGGAGATGTCCTTTGGAAATGTGCCATTGATTGTTTATTATTGAATATTAATACATATTAATCTTTCACTTGTCCTTCAGATACTTCATTATTCAAGACAGGTAATAATGAATGCTAAGGCTGTAGCCAGGAAAGAATTTAGGGGAGGAGGGTTGGTGGAGAAGGGGTACATATTGGGGGATTCATATGGAAGGGATACACTGAAGACCATATCTGTCAAATAGCCCTTGACTTCTGTTTGTTATCGCCAGAACATGTGCAGTCAGTAGCCCATACTTGGGACAGATTTTATGTTCTAACATAAATAAAATCAGTGAAGGAAATAACCACAAGCTGTAAATGTTAACCGAAATTCTGAAGAGCACTTGCACTTTGAAAATAAGTAATTGTTAACACTTTGCAGTCTATGCCTGCCCCTATGAAAAAATTGTATAAACCTGTTTCAAAATTTTATACAATTTATACAATTGCCATGGTAATTGTATAAATTGTATAAAATTTTGAAACAGGTTTATACAATTTTTTCATAGGGGTGTTCATGCTTAGGGCAAACGATTTTGTCGAACGAGGAAATGCCCATATCCTTTACGGGCACCGCTTCTCCGCAGAATATCTCACGTTCCCCATATTGTAGTCGGGTCTAGTTTGAGCCTATGCATTGCACAACTTTTTAGAGTTAAAAAAAATTATGTGGTGGCATCACCTATGTTTATGGAACAATACCACTCTGAGCACTTACACTGTTTACATCATGGTAACCAAGCTGAAAAAGTAAAAGTCCCCTTTTGTTGCAAGTTAGATCCCTGTCTCAAGTATGAGCTAATTATTGAGCATTGATAAGTACTTGAATAATATTGGGTGAAGACTTCAAGTTTCTCACCAGGTGAGGTTTTCCATCTCTCCTTCTGACATTTTGAGGAGCAACTCTCTCACCCCTCCCCCTTAAATGCCTCACCTAATGAATGGATGCCCCCTATTGCGAGGAAACCATCCAAGTCATTATTTATCACATCAAATTGTTGTAAGACTGACTGCTACTGTTTGATGAAATAAGTAATATCTCATTTATAACCTCCCCTAGTGCTAAACTGTGACCTTTTACTGAAAATTAGGCATAGTTAAGACGTCTCTTGATTTAAAAATAATAGGGGATTTACTCACAAATACTGCCAGTCCACAACAATTCAAAGTGCTTGAAAGGCCTACAAAGAGGGCGGGAGTGATAGGAGGTAATATCCCCACGGTCCAGGATGAGAGGGCCTTGCTTCAACAAATGCTGGGTGCATGGAGGTTTCTTATAGCAATACTAACGGTATCCTTGGGCGTAGCCTGCAAGGATTATACCAATTTCCATGATTCAAATTTTCTGCCTTAACCCTGGTTTCCAGTCCATTTTTTTTTTATTACCCTGACTTGATTACAATGTCAAAACAATCATATACATATATGGATTTTATGAAATAATCCATCAATGTATGTATACATACAAACTGTGATACAAAGTCAAGAATTATAAGTGGAGGCGGAAATAGAGTCAAGTAGCACCAAGTTTGCACTACCCAGAGCAGCTCAGTCAGAACGGAAGCATAGCACCCAGGAAGATAACAATGGCCAGAGACTAAAGGCTGCTGACACGAAAGGGCATGGAATGCACTTAATAGATGTGCTAATGAAAGATGAATTATTACTGTATATGATTTATGTCCAAGTGACAATGCTGTGGGTTATGATTGAGGGCAGTATTGGGCTTACCAGTTTATAATGTAGATTGCGATAAAGTTTGAAAAATAAAGAGACCTCCTTTGTTCCCTTGCTGGACCCGTTGCCTACCTCTCAAGCTATTGGTAGAAAAAATTAATGGGGTTAACCATTTTGACAAATAAGCTGATGATGTTACCCAATCCTTCTGATATCTCAGCAACTCTTTGCATATGTGACTCATTTGATCCATTGTTGTTTACACTCTTGTGGATGATTCTCTCAATGAGCAGTTCTCCCTGGAGGGATAATTCACCAGAGCTCTAACGATGTCACTAACCCATGATATGTTAGTGGCAACTTTTGCATTTTTTAAATTTTAACTTCATAAGAGAATGGCCGAATGATGAAGATTTTTTTTCCATACTATAATTTCCAATCCAGCAACTGAATTCTTTTAATAAATTAAGATTTTGGGTCTTAGTGAACTACATCATTGGCTGAGTTTTGCATGTATTAGGTAGGATTCTCCTCCCCTGATTTTCTGGGGTCAACTCTGGGTGACTCAACTGCAGTAGTTGGTGTTGGAGGCTCGGGAGTTCACCGCTCTTGGAAAAAGTCGAGGAATGAGGCTAGGGTGCAGTTGAGAATTCATTATGAAAGTTTTATTTTACCAGCTTATACAAGATGATGCCTGATGCATGCACAGCTGAGGCAATACGGAATGGAAATCAGAAATTAGAATAAAGGTGAGTGAGCCATAGGGGTAAGTTACCTCTCTGGGGGAAACAAAGGGATGAGTACAAAACAAAGGATATTGTAGATTGGAAAATCTTAAACTACTTTCCAACACTGATCATATAATATCACTCATCATCATAGTTTCTGAACCACAATAGGGTAGTTTCCTTCATCAAAGAAAGCGAAAGGCATTGATTGCGATTCCTTACCCACCATTAGTGTATTCATAATATACAAATTATTTGGTTTTAGAAATCCCAGTTTAGACGAATGGCAATGGTCAATTTTATCCTCATTTGAAAAAGTCCCGATTGGCGCCCATGCGATGCCACTCCACATGATGTCACAGGGACCTAGCATCTATACGAGTTGATAGGAGCAGGGGCGCATCCAGGAATTAAGGCTAGGGGGGGTTTTAGGCACAACTAATACTTAGGGGTGTGGGGGTGTTGCATACCCACCAGGGTAAGTGGGAGGTGAGGAGGCCCTCCGCCAGAAAAAATTAAGACAAACGGCTCAAAATGGTGATTTTTACGGTCTTATGAGGGATATTTTATTAATCCTCACACTATTCTCTAAGAAATATTAATCCAATTTAGTAAAATAGATTTAACTTAAAAATTTCTATGAGTTCTGGGGGGGGGTTTTTATCCCCCAAAAGCCCCCCCTCACTGTGCCACTGGATAGGAGTTTTACATCGTCTGAGATTACCAATGCATGCACGAGGGAAACATGCTCAGGGAAACATGTCTTAATAATCACCTATTAAAACTGGCTGAGGTCGTAAAGTTTCCTTCGTTTGATAAGGTATTAATAATCCTTATTTAAGCCAAGCGTTACCTGCTAGCAGGGTACTCTGCTATCTGCTAGCATCCTGAGATGTATCAGTGCTCAAAGCCTCGCCCCAAGGTCACCTCACTTGGCAGCAGCAGGAACCAGACCGACGCCATACGGGGTTTTCCCAGCATTCATACTTAGCGTTTGCATTTTCGCGCGCTTGAAAATTTTCACTTTTTATTTAATCGCAAAAAATCGACATCGTCATTTAAAAATCTGAAAGCGTGAAATACGTACTCCAGGAGTAATAATCTTTCGATTTAGGCAATAAAAAAATAATAGGAAACCACCCTATTAGCCTAGCTGAGCATAACTCCTTCACCAGAGGCTATAGCAGTGAGTGATGATATAGCATGGACACCATTTTACTGAAACATTATGGAGAGCCTAGTCTCTGGCTTTTTTGAGCTACTTATGTATTTGTATTTCTAACAAACTTGGCATGATGCCTCTAACCCATATGTTGGAGCATGCCAAGGTGAACTACTGAGCCATGCATGCAGAATAAATAGTCTACAGAAGGGATGGTCTGGGTAAGGCCAGTGATGTGGCTGCACCAGGGTTGGCCCCGGTCCCACCCAAATTTCCGCCCCCCCCTCTGACCCAAATAAGACAGAAAAATTTCAGAGTCAAAGACCAAAGTTGAGCTATATATTGTAACATTAAAATAAATACTTCGAAATGTTCCTCGACGAGGTAAATAACATAAAAATACCAAAGGTTGGGCAGAATCACAGGACACAAAAAAGAAAAAACACTCACAGTACTAAATTTTCGGTGGCACATTACCACCTTCCTCAGAGTTAGGTAGGAGACTATAGGTAAAGTATGAAAGATAGCTGAGGGAAGGGGAAATAGTGGGGTGGTAGGGTCCAAAGGGAGGGGGGGGGGAAAGGTGTGCTGAGGCAATTGAGGGATTATCAGTTAATATTTAAGCCGGGAGGAAGAAATGCTTTAAATAGCCATATGTAAGTTAATTCGATAGAGTTAAGTTTGAGTGGGTGGTCTGTGGGGGGAAGGGAGGCCAAAACTGATACATTGTAACAATCATTGAATTGACGCCGATGAGTGGCTGCATGTTTCGCCACCGGAGGGACGCAAAGTGAGAGGAAGTGCATGATGCCCTGTGGTTGTTGATCCTTAGGTTAAGGGGATCCAACCAGAATCACTACAGTGATTGTACTGCACAACGTGCAGTGAATGTGGCAATATTTATTAATATAATAAAGAAAAGAAGGAATGAGAGCCCTAGAACAGAAGTATGCAGGTGCGAAGCCAAATTTTATATTAGGTCCGTATTGGAACCACCTTTCCCTTATTTGAAGTAACACATAAGGAGTCACATATTTTTCATTGATTAAAAATTAACCCTATTACTGCCACCGGGCTGATATATCAGCCCTCGCTGGTTGTGCAAAAACTACCAAGGGATGATTTATCAGCCCGACTTCTTTGACTTTTTTTTTGTGATTGTGGCCTTTTCAACGGCTGTAATTTAAATAAACCCCCTTAATCTATCTATAATTCTAAGCAATGAATATATATTTAGTATTGAGAAAAAAATCTAGATGTTTTAAATAAAATTAAGTATTTATAATAATTTAAAATCTGAAACATCCCACCCCAAAATGGGCTGGCAATAAAAGGGTTAATCATCTAACGGAACAGCGCATGACTCAATCTTTTTGAATAAGCTACATGAACCCACGATGGAAGTGGACATAGGTGGATTTAGGGGAGGGCAGGGAAGCCGACTTACAAAAAATATTTGGGGGGCCCAAACCGGGGATCTTGCCCCAGGAAATTTTATAAGTAGTGAGTTATAAGTTTTTTAAGCATTTTAGAAGAGCCATATGATCAACATTAGAACCCTGATAACTCAATATCTGGACACTCTGGGGAAAATCGACAAGCCTGACACATTTTTCCCTCACACACACAAAGAATTTTTGAGGGGGCCCGGGCCCCCTCAGGCCCTATGGAGTCGGCGCCACTGGGGGAGGGGCAAGTGCCTCTCACCCTGCCAGACGCTTAAAAAATAGACAAGATCTCCAATAGCGTTATCATTACATCCGCTTTGTTTTGAGTTTTAAGGAGCCTCAATTAATAATTTTTGTATTAAAATAACGAGAATATTTAGTAAAGTAATTGTTGTATGTTGTTTTTAATCTCAAATATGAGAAGACCGTTTGCCTGCCAGACCCTTGAGTCCCCCCCCCCCCCCCCCCCCAACAGCAATAAAAAAATTCTGCATCTGCGCTTGAAAGTGGATATTTTCCAAAATTATATGTTCTAGCAAAAATGTATATCATGCTGAACTTATTTAATGGAAAATGGGCAAGTAACTTCCATTCCTTATATATCATCTACGATGGTTTCCCGAAATGATCTTTCGCCAATACTAAACGATCAAAGGATGTAACGACACTTCCATACTCGAACTTGGCAGGTCGTTGGCCTATAACTTCTACTGCAGCCAATGGCAGATCGTTCAAATGCAAAAAGGTAGATCGCTGCCCTGACAAGACAATTCGCGAGGGTGGATAGAAACACGATAGAAACTAATAACATGGATTAGCGGGAGGATCTCATAGTTGCGTTCGGACTGAAAGAATTCACAAAAGCACTATGGTAAAAAAATTGCCAAACAAATCAGTACCTCGAGGCTTTGACAAAGCCACTGTAAACCCCGTAACGAATTTTCCGAAGCGAACATTCATACATGACCATTTTTTCCAAAGGCTGCAATGCCTCACGTACTTTGCTCTCTCTTAAACTCGCTAGATATCTCACATTCCTCAAGAGTTTTCCTTAAAGCTTATTTTATCAGAGTAGCTTGCCAGATAACGCGATAGGAATTAATAGATGGCCACAATTTATCTCTCCTAAGCTTCCGCCGTAACAACAAATCTTACGCCTATTGTATGCCACGTGCAGCGGGAGTTTTCATATCAGTATTTCAGTATTCATTTGTTCACCGCCATGACCACTGCAGGCTGCAGTCAAAAATCAACTTATTCAAGCACTTTAGAAGTATATTTATTATCTCTGTTGCTGTTTATTGTTGGAGAAGTTACAGGAATTGGTGAAGTTATATATGCCATCAATGCAGGGGGTGAAGCTCATACGGACGTTAATGGAATACGATACGAGCGTGACCCCTTGCATGCCAAAGTGGGAACAGCTTCTGATTATGGAAAGCAACTATTAATAAGCAGGGTTCCTCAAAATGATCTTATACTCTACCAGACTGAGCGATACCACCACAGTACTTTTGGGTATGATATTCCTATTAAAGAAGACGGTAGCTACGTAATGGTGTTGAAATTCAGTGAAGTGTATTTCAACGCTCCCAACATGAAGGTGAGGAAAAGCTTTCGTCGGTTTTTGATTATATACTGAGTGAAAATGTTAACATGTTATCAATATTGCAGGTTTTTGACGTCGTCCTAAATGGTGATCATACAATAGTATCAGAGCTTGATATATACGATAGAGTTGGGCGAGGAACAGCTCATGATGAGTATATACCCTTTCATGTCGAGAAGGGAAGACTTTATTATAATGACGAAGAATCTGACATTAGGGGAGGAAAAATAAGGGTGGAATTTATAAAGGTACGTATTAACGCACAAGAGGATCGAGTATCTTAAATTTTTTTGCTTGGATTTAAAGCTAACATTTTTTTTTTGTTTTCAGGGCTATAGAGACAATCCAAAAATAAATGCTGTGTGTGTTTACAAAGGGAGCATAGAAGGTAATTATTTGTTTTGTACCAAACTTCTAATTCTTTCTTATATTATCATAAATTTTATGTCTTAGACTTTCTTTGGAATACTACCTTGTACCAATATCTCATTTGTGGCGATGGAAGTGAGTCTATTACAAGTTAACGTTATTCGTGGCAATTCTTTGTGGAATTTCCCAACTCCTCGCTGTTGATATAGCCCGAATTTGGATGTGACTGCGGTGATATTTCCTTGTGTCGCATCCAGCCAATATAAGAATGATTCTCTGAAAATTATTGATCTTACCACTGCTATTTTCATTCTGCGTGCGGTTTGTTCGTATTTTGTGAGTTTTCACTTAAATTTGACAAACATTTTAACTTCCAATTGCTAGGACCTTAGGAAGGAAAACTTGTATTAGTGGCTCCCGTTTATGGGGTTATTGAAATTAAAACGTTTGTACCCCTTTTTTGGAATGGTATTTTATTATTGATTATATATTATCAGTGGTTTACTGTGGTTTATTTGGCTAATAATCGTTCACTTTACTTTTAATAGAAGTGCCAAAACTAATTCCACTGACTCCTGATCCTGAGGAGGAGTTTCATGAAGAATTAGAAGATAAGAGGCCTTTGTCATCCAAGAATCGTCGGCCAAGCGGTCCTCGTACGCCTGACCCCTATTCTATTGATGACTCGTCCATAATGCTCCCAGTATTTGTTGCAATTGGGTCTTTCATTCCCCTTTTGTTTTGTCTGTGCAAACTCTGAGGGTATCTCCCGATATGACTGTGCACATAGTCCAAACCATTCGTGAACCTCATCAGTTCAGTGGTTGAAATGCTTAGCCTACATAAGATGTATGCCAAATCGATTTTTAAACATTAAGGGAACTTTTGGAGCCACCAAGTCAATTTTTCTTCACATAATTGACAGGGTTGTATATCAGGAAGATACCACATAGCTATTAATAATTGATCTCGGAGTTAATTGTGTGCTTGGAGTGGTTTGTGACTTGGTTAACAATGAAGGTTGTGAGGATGTGTTCATTCCAGAGGTGTCAATGGTGGTTGAATTTTTATTTCCATCATATAACATGGGACTTGTTGATGAGCCGTGGCGAACAAGAATCGTAACTATGAAAAATCTTTTAACTATTCTTTGTTGTTATTTTAATCAAAATTTTATCCATGTTTAATTTAGATGCTAATGGGCATTTACTTAAAGAAAGTATTGATTGTTTAAATTTTTTTAGTTTTGTTAAAAATCACTTTTTTAAATACATGACAGGAGCTTTTTTTGCTTGATCTCGGATAGTAAGTGGCACTTATATGCTTAATCACCTCTACTGAGTCTGTGTAGAGAAGTCAAGAATGTGGGTTGCAAAATTAAATGCTAGCGTAAATGGAGGTGAAGTGAAACAAATCTTTTATCCTCATGATTTGTGAGTAGGGCAAATTGTACTTATCACTTAAAAAGATATCACATTTTTCTACTTGTGCACTAAATGAATATTTTTTACAAAAATCACGTTCATTTTGTAGCTAGTCATTCGAAAATTGAACTGATTCCTTGTGTTTGAGGTTTGATTTTTGTTCACTTGTTTGCATATCCATTATTCATCAGTTTTCCTAGAGCATTTTTCTTGGATTGAAAATGTCTCAAAGGTATGTGTTCAATCATGTACTTAATTTTAGTTTAATTTCCTTTTCTACTTGTTTTGTACTTGTTTGTTACCTTCTATCAATTCCTTGATGCCCAACTTTAGGGCAAATTTCGTGCAATATTGTTACTTACTGGAGAATTGTCCTGTGTTGTTCATTTTTTGCTAAATGAAATTGAGTAAATATCTCCATTTGTGAAAGTAAATATTTTTTATTTTAAAAATACTTGTTCAGTCATTATTTTCACTTACACAGCCAAAAATATAATTTATAAAAAGGCATGTGTTCACAAGTTTCTAATCTCTTCCAATTTGATGGGTTACCACAGGCCGATCAATTCTATGTATGGAGTGACCAAGAGTAAAGTAACCCAAGTATTCCACCGAGTCCGGCTGAGTGTCGATATGGTAGTGGCCTACTTCTCCATGATGACTAAATGTATGGAAGTGTTGCACCCGCAAGTCCAAACCCTGTGAATCAAAATAGGACATTTAGTTGTTGGGGGAAGATTAGAAGATAGTTAAAACTTTGAGGAATCCTGAGATGAAGTTAATGATGCAGATTCCTCTTCATGCTGTCTTTGAGGTAATTAGGTTATGTATATATTAGCTATTGTGGAGAATGCAGCTCCTCTGTGCGTAAGGTTTTTATTTTTTTGTTAAAGTTATGAGTTAGTGCTATGGGAAAGTATAAAATCAAGAAATGTTTATAAAACTTTTATGCCACCATAATCTATTCACTTTATGTTTGCGGGTGAGCTTTCATGAGAGCCCGGGCACTCTCAGAAGGCTACGCTAATGGGGTAAGGGTAGTACCGAGAGAGAGGAGGAGCAAAGTTAATGTTGCCAAAGATACATAGCCACCCTAGTTTGTCACTAAAAATGTGTGAGTCATGGGTGGCCACACGTATTTTGGCCCTGACGCCGAGATAATATACCTACTCATTTGGAAGGTATTGGGGATAATCCTTTCACAGAAGCCCATTACATTGTCAGCTACCACACTGAATAAAGGCCTGGTTACACGGTACATTAACACGTACAAGTTAATGTACGTTTGCGTGAATGATTTTGGTGGAACGGAACATGTACGAACGCGTGAACCAAATTAGAACAGGTTCTAGTTTCTGTGCATGCATTCACACAAGTTGGGTGGTTACACGGTGCATTTTGGCGTTCATTCTTACATTCATACATTTAGACATTAACCCGTACGTGTTAGGAGAACGTGTGCGGTTTGGCAACCCTACTGCATGAGCAGATTCACAATGTTAACTCGACGGAGGTCTGAGAGCGACTGAGGCCACGCCTGCTGTTTGCTGATTGGCAAAGGGAAAGTCATGTGTTGTGAAACTTTCCCAACCATAACTCCTCCTTGCTTTAGCCACACCAGCTCACCCGCCAAGATAAAATGAAAAGAGAATAGTTACTCCTCATCTCACACTTAATTTCCTGCATTGCTCGCCTTTAGAATAGCATTCATAATATTTATATTACTTATTATTGTTTACTCTGCTGTCTGATTAGGATCTGTGACAAGACGTATCTAGTTTCTCATCACCAGATAGTGGAGATTGTAATACTTTCATTTTTTTTGCGAGTCATATTTTTGTGATCTCAAAATTACATTTTATCAATTCAGAGAGGTCATTCTCCACCTTTCTCTGAGAGAAGTAGTTTTTGGCTGAGGATAGTATCTTGTTACGTAGAAACTGTGTATAATTTATTGGTGGCACACGTGTAGATATATTTTGTCACCTTTTAGAATAAAAAAAATCTTCACTGAATATTCCATAATGTCTATCTTTGTCTTGGATGTTCCAGCAAGTCTTTTTTTTTTCTTTCTAAATAGAAATCACAGCATTTATGTTAATTCCATGATTATAATTTTATGACTGGTCTATACTCAATTTTAATGCAAGAAGAATCAGTGTAATTGTAGTTGAAAGTTTTCATGCAGCATTGATTCAATATATAAAGAAATAAGGAGAGAATTCATACAATATTTAATGCCACAAAAATAGGAATATTGGCGCATATCCAAAAAGAAGATTGCTGAAGCTGACTGAAAATGAAGGTAGGGAAACTCCCTAAATATGTGTGACCTTTATGATGCAGATATTTACTGTGGGCCACAAAAGTAAATGTGTACATCCAATGAGCCATCAATCGGAGCTAGAGCTTCAAATTCTTAATCGTCCATTGGCAATGCCTTTGAAAGCAAATATGGTGAGAGGACCATGAGGTGAAATGGGAAGGAGATGTGGTTGGGGGAAATTCAAGTGTAAGACCTCCAGTTATGGTCCATCAAGTGAGTGTTTCATGGAAGTGATTTTACTTTAAATGAAGGAACCAGTTGTTCGAGCTGTATATGGATGTCATAATGTGAAAGTACGACTTTTTTTTATAACCTTAGGCAGTCGCACAGATGTTAGAAATTGATTATCAACAGGAAAGTGCTGGTGCCCATGACCTTTGCAGTTTATAGTCTTCATGGATCACAGTAAACATATAGTGATTGAGGAAAAGGTATTGCTATGATTACCTCTTATACTTACTCATGACATGAGCCATAAAAATGCCCATTTCCTTAATGGGCATTTTTATGGCAGTAGGTTAAGGAAATGTTGTGGTTATAATTCAAATATTTTAACAACTTCACAACAACTTATTTGTTGTTATTGTGATAATCTCGGGAGACTGTTAAGGTTGCAGCAGTAGCACTTGCTCATAGGTATGTAATCAGTTCCAGGGGCACAGCTCGGAATTAAGGCTGTGGGGGGGGGGGGTTTAAGTGCAACTAATACTGGGGTGTGTGGGGGTATGGAATACCCACAAGGATAAGCGGTAGGTGCCAGATAAATATACTGCGGAATTTTAAAATAAATGGTTCAAAATGGTGAGTTTTACGGCTTTCTGAGGGATATTTTATCACTCCTTACACTATTCTATGAGTAATATCAATCCAATTAAGTAAAATGGATTAAAATTAAAAATTTCTCTGAGCTCTGGAGGTGGTTTTATGCCCCAAACCCCCCTTGCTGCACCAATGATCAGTTCTAACATTGGTGTGACTACATGATTGTATCTGAAGGTGAAATACAAAAGCTGTCTATTCTCATACTTATCTTATTTTCCATTTTTCATTACATTTGAAAATCTAAAAGAGCTAAGTTTTGCATACACTTGCATAGTTATTTATAATTTTGAAAAAGAAATATTACAAAACTATGATTTTGACTTTGTTCAAGCCAATGGGAGCACAATCCTCATGTCCATCTTATTTAGGAAAATTGGTGCAGTGACTAGCCGATTTTCAGGCATTCTTTGATTTTGGTGTTCTTTCATTTGATTAAGTAGTTCTTCATTGCTTGTGTAATGCATTTTCATTATCTCTAAAGAATTAATGACAGTTAGGTCAGCCCCTTGTGTAATAGCATAAAGCCAATTCCACTATTTCACATTCGCCCCTGCTACTCTCCACTCTCATGCGATTGCTTAGATGCTTGTATGTCTTCCAACCATTCCGCTCCCACATGAACTTGTACTGAGAAAAAAATACTAGAATAAGCTCTTATAAAAAATTTTTTTTTTTAAACCAGCCTTTATATTTAGATTACAGGAGATGAGCAACGTTTATATATGACACAAAGCAAAAAAACTCAGTGACCCCGAAAAACCAAAAGTGACGTATTAAAAAAGTCACTATATTTATTAAATTTTCAGTGAATGGTAAGCCCCCTATGTTTCAAAATGCCACCCCTATGCTTTTAAATGCCTACTATGTGGATATGCCTAAAGTGGATAACTTTTACTGTGGTCGCAAAACACGAAAATCGACCATTTGGAACTTCTTAGATCAAAAACATGTTTTGGGGGTTGACTGGGGGGTGGTTAAAGGGGGGTTGGAGAGAAAAAGTTATATTTTCATGTATTGTCATCAGAAATGAAGAAGTGTGCAAAATTTCAGCGTTTTTGCTTCACAGGAAGTGAGTCAAATTTGAGTTACAAGATTTGTACCAGACAAACAGACAAACAAACAGACAGGTTGGTGAGTTGATATAAAGGCTGGAAAAAGGGTGATCTCAAACAAAGTATGCCCTGCAGAGCTTCAGTGCTCAAATAACATTGTAGACTCGTGCATCCGTAGTAGCATGCGCATCAAACAAAAGCACTGACACGCAACAGCATGTCTGTGCTTTCGTTTGCTCAAGCGACTGAGCTCTAGTGTCTGCACCATTGATTTATACGATGCTAATTGATTACTGATGGATAAGAATTAAACTTCTAGAAGTGAGTAGTGGCACAGAAAGATTGATGTTGAATTAATAAGTTGATGTTGTTACATTCAAATCTGACGGGGAGGTAGTTACGTCAAAGAGCAGATTGTGCAGCAGTGTGGCTTAGACAAGTTGCCATTACTGCAGCAATAGTGAGGTGTATTCAATTGGACTTATCATTGCGTGGAGGTGCCAAAAGGTTTTTAACATTACTTGCAGTTGCCTAACAATACTGCTACACAGTACCTCAAGCTTGTGGTTAGCTCTCACCCCCTACTCCTGTATAGCTTGGAACAGCTGGCTCCAGGCCTAAGCAAGCCCTGGACACTGACGTGGTGCGAACCAGGTTGCACTGTGAATGGCCTAGGCCAGCTCTCAACACTGCTTCTGGATGGCATCAGGCAGCCAGACTTGCTGCCTAGATTCATCTCTCCACAACAAGCTATGCTGTCTGAATGTTGAAGATCATTTATAAATACTCCATGCCTGCCCATTCAGTTGGGTTGTCCTTATTGATTCAATCAGTGTGGTTTTAAGTTTCGAATAGTTGGTGCATAGACTTGTAATGGCTTGTAAAATAACTACATATTGTACTCCTGATTTGGAGTTATTTCTACCATTTCCCTCAAGATGGTTGGCCCCATTTTTTGCAGGCTATGTAATTAGTTGTGCATTGGTAGGAAGAAATGTTAAAATATCAAGCGTGAACCTAGGCAGGGACTTCTTGGCCTCACTTCATCAAATTTTTTTCAATGCCACTCATGTGTCCTTCGGTGATACTTCACCTGCTTTTTTTTGTGATTTTTGCTAGCACCTTATTCACCATAATGTTGCATTGTCTGAAAGAATCAATCTCAGACTCCAAAATCAGTAGAGGATAGAATAGGAGAAGATGAAGTATTAGTAGAAGTAATCTTTGGAAGAAAGATTGAGGAATTCAAACCATCAAGACGAGCTGTCTGGGATACAAGAGATGCTACCAATTCCACAGCAAATGCTAGTTGAGATGATCTGCTGCATGGTGAACACTGGACTATCATCGTATGATTCTCCATCTAAATATGTCCAGCCACTAACCAGCAGGAGGTTCAAGGGGCCCAAACCCCTCTCACTAGAATCTTAGGGAGATGAAGTCTCTGATTATGCCCTGGGGCATGCACTGATGGTCCCTCATACTTACTGGATCAGCTGTAACCAAAGTCCCAACGGATACCAATGGGGCAGAGAAGTTGTAAAATTTAAGCCAGGTGTTCAATTCTTCATCAGTATTCAGAGGAATGCTGGAGAAATCAGGCATTACATGATGCTTAGCAGTACCTTCCTTCAGCAAAAAGGTACCCCCCAAACCTGTGGAAGCAGGGAAAACATTATTTTGCAAGGAAACAGGATATTAGATAGTAACCTGAAATCAACATCCAGGGTCTTAATACTGAAATTTAGTGCTGGCTTCACTGAGTCGTGATACTAAATAAAACAAGTCAGGAAGTCAACTAGAGCCAACAACCTTGGGTTTAACTCATCTTGATTTGTTATGCTTAGTGTACTTAGTGAATATTTACTCCTTTTATCAAATGTAATGCTGTATCTTTTGCTGTCTTCACAGTTTGATTTTTTAAGTATTCTTCTTCAGAGGTATAATAATTGTAGCCCGTAATATTATGGTATCATTTCACTCAAAAATGAATTATGTTTCACCTAAAGCAAATAGTGAACTGAATTTTAGTCGGAAAAGAATATGATGTTTGGCTTAAATAAGGCCATGCTGAAACTATTCTTAGATGAAAGAAATTACGTAGGGTTTAACAGTATATCTGTATTGTATTTTTCTCTAGTAAACATGTAAAATATGTATAAATTTTAAATACACCAATGAATTATGTTAGTAATCAGTTTACCCCCATATGCTTCGTTTTAACTTAGGCCCAAAGTTGTTTCTATACATTAATACTGCTTTGTATGGAGATGGAGTTTGTGTTGACAAAGTTAAATGAAAGCTGGATTACTGGTAAAAAAAACAACTATTTGTAGTGGACTCTTAACACTTCACTACTCATCGTGCTCTCCAAAGCAATACATTTACAAGGGTTTAAAAAATTAAAGGATTGAGGATCCGTTATGCACAAAATAAAAGAACGTAATGACAACTGTGCTAAAAATATTTCTATTTTTAAGCATCTGAGTGGGGCACTTGCTTCCCCCTAAATCCGCCTATGTAGCTGGCTATTCTGAGACATCATACAACAACATATTTATGCATGTATGTATTGGGAAATGGAAGCCCTTTTATCTACATGCATGTACACTCACCTGTCACCAGGCATACTTACTCTCTGGTGAGTAGAGCTTTGAATTGCAGCTAATGGAAAGCAACCTTTAAGAAAACCCTAAATGATCAAATAGGACCGGTGGCTCTTCTACAGCACACTCAATGTAGAGAATGTCACAGTATAACGCAGAGATGTTGCCACTGCACGCTACAATAGGGTGGTTTCCTTCATCAAAGAAAACGAAAGGCATTGATTGCGATTCGTTACCCACCATTAGTGTATTCATAAAATACAAATTATTTTGTTTTAGAAATACCGGGTTAGACGAATGGCAATGGTCCATTTTTATCCTCATTTGAAAAGGGCCAGATTGGCGCCCATGCGATGCCACTCCACGTGACGTCACAGGGACCTAGTTTCTATACGAGAAGATAGGAGTTATACGTAGTCTGAGGTTACCATTGCATGCATGAGGCGCAGAGCTCAGGGAAACATGTCTTAACAATCACTTATTAAAACTGGCTAAGGTCGGAAAGTTTTCCTCGTTTGATAAGTTATTAATAATCCTTATTTAAGCCAAGCGCTACCAGTCAGCAGGGTACTAGGCTAGCCGCTAGCAGCCTGCGTCGTATCAGCGCTAAGCCTCGCCTCAAGGTCACCTCGCTGGGCGGGAGGGGGAACCAGAAATACGTCACGCGGAGAGACTTCCCGACATTCATACTTAAGCGTCGCGTTTTCGCGCGCTTGAAAATTTTCACTTTTCATTTAATCGCGAAAAATAGATATCGTCATTTAAAAATCTAAAAGCGTGAAATACGTACTCCAGGAGTAATAATCTTTCGATTTAGGCAATAAAAAAATAATAGGAAACCACCCTATTGACCCCCTTACGGTGGTGAGAAGCATATTCAGCTTTGGACTCTACATTAAGCCACCTACGTTTCAGCAGTACAACTCGCTCCATTTTGCATCATTCTATTTTATTGTGCAGTGAGCCCTGTGGTTATTCCTTTCTCTGCCTACACAGCAAAAACTCAAACTACGAAAATTGCTTGCCATTCCCCCAACTTGAACCATGACCGTCTGAATTTGCTTAGTGCTTTAAGCAGTAAAGCTCCTTAGCCATCTTCTTTCCTTGAAAATTATTGCTTTTTTTTATATAATATTTTTAAATTTCATTCTTGCTTCTATAGTAATTGAAAATTTTAGCCCAGTGGCATACATATTTTGTTTGTCAGCAAAAACGTACCATTTTGTTCTTCCAAGCCCCAGAAAGCCTTTAGGTTAGAGAACCTTACTTTTTATTCTCCTTCAAGAAGGTCAAGGGGAATGATTTTTTCCTTGGTGAAATTTTTGCACATCGATGGCACTGGCAGAAAACTGCATAAATGTTCACCCGTGGCTAGGTGAGGGTTCTTTTTGAATCATGAAAGAGTTACACTGTCAGCCATTGGCTTTTGGTAACTCATATTCTGCTTTTGGGACTTGATTACTTATGTGGCAGCTAAAAATACTTCTTTCAAAAGAGATAAAGTTTTGCCCTTATCAAGAAGTAGAAATTGTGTAAGATATGGGACAGATAGTGGTGTAACACCTTATGAAGGATTTAGATATTTTTTATCTTCTTAATATTCTAATCTCATGATAAAGTGGTTGTAGCATCATCAATCCTCTTACCTCCTTGAGCATGTTAGTTTGGCTTTGTTCCTAGTTCTTCTCGATATGTATCAATTCTGTCAGATATTCAGTA
Source organism: Ischnura elegans (assembly GCF_921293095.1). Classification (NCBI taxonomy): domain Eukaryota; kingdom Metazoa; phylum Arthropoda; class Insecta; order Odonata; family Coenagrionidae; genus Ischnura; species Ischnura elegans. The sequence goes on from NC_060250.1 coordinate 83,403,611, forward strand.
GTTCTGAGGGGATAGCCGGGAATGAGGAAGCAGATGCTTTGGCCAACCAAGAATGACGAAGAGTATGCGTCGACAATAGTTCCCTAAGAGGACCTGAGAGCCTCACTCAGAAATGCTATACTGGAACAGTGGAGGTAGTCGTGGAGGACTATGAATAATAACAAACTGCGTGGCATCAAGGGGGTAACAGCAGCATGGCCCTCCTCTTCCGGAATCAATCGGAGAGAGGAGGTAGTAATCACACAGTTGATAATAGAGCACTGCCCATTGACTCATGTGTATCTCTTTACTGAAGAGAAGGAACATCCCTGATGTGATGATTGTAGATGCCCATTAATTAATCTAGGGGGAGACCTAGAATCCCTTCTAGGAGACCATCCTTCCAATTTTAATAATGCCATTCGGTACCTCAAGGAAATAAGCATTTTTAATAAAATTTAAGCATGCTCACCCATTTTACGAAGTCAACATTTACTGTGGCTATCATTTTATTCTATTTCCATTGAATTATTGGAATTAAATGATATAGCAGTGGTGCAAAATGACCTAGGCATAAATGCACCCTAAATCTCAATACTACTACTACTACTGTACAGTAGTGCTTATAGTTTCAGGGTTTCAGCTTGTGGTCCCTAGGAACGCAGTAGTAGGGGGATCCTTGAATTACACCTTTATGTTTGGGGAAGGTGACCGACACGTAAGGTTTTCTACACCATAGGGGAAAGGGTGGAAAGTAACTCGTGCTGGCATTTGTCTGTTCTCTAAAAAAAGTTGCCTGGGGAACCTCAGTGTAGTGTGCCGTAATACAGAAAGCGTGCAATGTACAACTGATTCAGGAAGTATTTTCTTGGTATAGAAAATTTAGTAATCTAACTATTGCTTTTTCTGATCAATTCATATTTATTCACGTGTTAAAAAATAAATTTTCACAGTTTTTCGAGGATTATTTTATTGTTTAATATTTTACTCGTAAACCTTTTGAGTTATGGTTTGAAACGGTGGGTAAAAAGTACTTCGAAGTTAATGTAAAGCCATTTCAAGTACTAATGAATATTTATAAGTCATACTTAATGCTTTTGAGATCAATTACGAAAGTGGTACAACTCGTAAAAAGAATCTTAAAAGACAGTTTATTCCTTGACTCTTCAGTACATGCTTGCCTATATTGCAGGAAAAATATTTTCTCGTGTGAGCAAAAAATAACCTGTGGACTGGCAAATATTAGCGCAATTACACCTTCAATTCCGCCAACCTGATAGATCGGCTAATTTGTTGCCGATAATTTGTATTTTTAGCATAGAATGACTGGGGAACTGTTTCGATCGAGCTGAAGCAAGAGGCGAGCGGTGGGAAGAAAGGGGTTAAAAACCTCCTATATGTTTTAGAGACAAGGTCTTCCGAGTACCCCTTAAAAAAGATCCCTCCCGAGATGTGCCCATCTCCGTAAACCTTTCCACGAAATTTTCACGGCTTTCTATTTACCGTTACGGTTTTCTGAAAACGTAGTCGCGGTCTTTCTTAGGGCAATAAAGCTTCCGCGTTCAAGGCTACGCGCTTTCGCTGACATTTTACTTCCTACATCGCATATTTACCCCTTGTTACTCAGTCAGTAATCATTAACATGCCAAAACCATGGACGCCTCCCTCGTATCCTGGGCGAAGCCAAAAGGAATCACCTCCCACCCCTATCCTATCCCCCCTCCAAAAAAAAGATGCCATTGATGAATTATTATACTGAATCTGCTGTTCAAGGCAAGATTTAGGCTATTCATATCCCCGTGAACGAGGCCTCGTGGAGTGTATGGTGACATACACACCTTTCCATGAATTCACCAGCAAATACGCGTTATTGTCTGACATAAACAGTTAATTATTCTAAAATTTTCACTTCATCCATTTGAAATGTTATTTCTTCGATGGTATCAAATTCGTTTTGAGTTCGTCAGCTATTTTAGACGAGGGGCAGGGATGCCGACTTACTAAAAATATTGAGGGGTCCCAAACCGGGGATCTTGCCCCGGGAAATTTTATAAGTAGTGAGTTTTAAGTTTTTAAAGCATTTTAGAAGAGTCATATGATCAACATTAGAACCCTGTTAACTCAAATCTCGATATCTGGACACTCCGGGGAAAATCGACAAGCCTGACACATTTTTTCCTTACACCCATAACGAATTTTTGAGGGGCTCAGGCCCCATGGAGTCGGCGCCACTGACGAGGGGCATGGTATTCACTATAATCTCACAAATATCAAAATAAAAAGATCTTCGACCCGGCTCATGCTCGTAAAATCTAAATTTTGAATCAGTTTAAAAAAATGGAATGCATTTACACGCACGCCCAATGTGAAAGTGGGACGCAGAAGACTTAAAAATTTTGATATCTTAAAAATGTAAAAATTAATTTTTCGTAAGAACGGGGGAAATTCATTAAAGGGCCGCCAAGAGTAAGTTGGGAGCGGGAGTCAAATTTTGGCAGCCCTTATTCAATTGGTTATTTATTCAATTTATTTCTTTCCTAGTAACTCCAGCTACATCGACGCTTGCACGTCCGCCAGTTCATCGCGACAGATATTTTTCAGTTGGTGGTTTGTAAATTTGCAGATTATATATACTCACCCACAGGCTTTTCCTTGTAAAAGTTTTGCAATGTCGTCCTGATGCTGGTGATAAAATCCTGGCTCCCAGTTCTCCGTTTGCAGTGCACCCTTAGGACCTGAAAAGGTAGAATTCAACACTAGTCAGAAGTAATTTCCGGCTTCCAGCATCATCATTTTACGATTATAAGACACTCATAAATAAATCATGAACACATTTCACCCTTTCATCCAGTGCCGAATGTCATTTTTCACTGCTGCCATGAGCAGCGAATCATCAATCACGCTGGCACGAAAGGTCAGGCATTTATTTGTGAGTTCGCCGATAATTTAGGCAGTGAATCAAGGAATTTGACTGTCGCCGCATTCTGTCCTGTCTCTATTATATTGCGGACACATTCGTGATGTATTTATTGGAGAGTCATAGTCAACGCTTTCTCTTTTATTCCGTTAAAATTCAATTAAGGTGGCTCATGATGGCATTTCACGTGTTAATCAATCATCATACATTATTTAGGTTCTTAATCCTTTCGGCTAACCGATTCTATCCGAGCGCACACGAGATATAAACGCAAACATATATATATTGAGTCCGAAGGGCTGAAATCGCTTGAAAAAAGATCTGATGCTTTCGCAGCGTATGCTGGTGGTAAAGAATGCATTTGTTTGAGCCCTGAGGTTGGAGTACGAATCGTGCCCCGAAACTTCGGCAGCCATGGAGAAAATTACCCTAAGGAACACCCGAGCAGTCTTCACTAGCTGACATCGCCTGATTGAATTTGACGTATATGCCTGAAATTTCCTGACATGCGTGATCGCTTCCTGGCGTCGAGGTTGCGCATTGGGGCCAAACCAAATGTTTGGAGAAGCTTATGGTGGTCCAACAGAGGAATATGGGGGAAGTCAGAAGGATTTAGGGGTTATTTTTGGCTCTAACAGCTGCTGAAAGCTGCTCTTTCGTGAGCACATTAAATCCATTTCCACCCGCGCTATGTCTTTGGTGGGTATGATGGATCGCTACAGTGAGGTGTTGGATTTAATTGCTGTACGCACCTTCTTCCTTTCCTGTGTCTCTCCGGTTCTAGAATACTGCAGCCAAATCTGGTCTACGGCCCCAACTTCTTCATTAAAGCTCCTGGAACGCCCATTGAATTTTTTCCTTTCTATTGTCCGCTGCCACCACTTGCCTTTTCGTAACTTCTCCCTCTCTTGGCATTGCTACTTTAGCTGATCGCCGTATCCTCAATGACCGGAGATTCTTCTTAAATATCATTAATGGCAAATACAGATCATCTGACCTTCTTTCTTTTTTTCCGCTTCGTATTCCTTCGCGCCCGACGAGGTCGAGTGACCTATTTCATTGTTTCATCCCCCGCCTTTCTGTTTCTAAACGTTCTTTTCTATTCAGACTTCCTTCTTCCATTAACTCCTATGCCAAATGTGTTCCAAATTTTGATCCTTTTTTCATCCCTCACCCAACTTGCACCATCACTATCGTAATTTTCCCCCTATTCCTCACACCACCCGATGAAATTTATTATTCTTCGTTATTTATTTGTAAATACTGTTGAATATTTTTTGTTCATTATTGGTTACGTTGCTTAATATTATGAAATTGTTTCTCTTGTTATTGTAGTCCTCTGTAATTGGCCTCGTGCTGTTTTTTGATTAAATAAATAAATAAATAGCCCCTCCTGCTCCCCCGAAAAGAGCATCCAAATTACTCTTGTTTTCCGGCGAAGATATGTCCCACAAAAGAGACTTTTGACACTCCCTGCCAGAGGAGGGAAAGGGAGTGGGGGACGGGGAGCGAGGGAGGTGGAGAAAGGAAGACGAGACTGATTTATGACGGCTGCCCTCCGAGGGTCAACCATGAGACAGATGCGGAGGGTGTCCCCTTCCTTGAAGGCTAGGGAGGGAGGGGTGGCTATGGACTGGAAGGGAAAAAGGCACCGGTCACGGAAGAGGGACTCTCAAGATTCGAGGGGAAGAAGGGAGGATGGGAAGGAGCACATGAAAAACAGTCGGAAAACGGGAATCACTCTGGCCATAGGTCAGTCGCACTCCGTCGCTGAAGAAATGCATCCGCCATACACGAAAATTACGCCATCGTGAAGCCTCTACCATTCTGGGGATCCCACCAACGTTCAACCCAGATGGAGGGTGCAGCCACGGATTTTTACCGCTCGAATCCGGTAACTATGCACATCTTGAAATTCATTTTTTGTTTTTATTTGAAGGCTGTCTATGCGTGTTGGAGTATCTTTTCGATGTAGATATGCGCAACTTGAAATTATTTGTTACTCTTACTTCACCATTCTGTAGAGGCATGAATCATACATAGAAATATCAATGTATACCCAAACTATAGATTCCTACTACAAATCCCAACATAGTCTTGTCGAAGAATAAGCTTATGGTTAGTGGTACGTATGTGTTATCTCCTCCGATATTATAAAATCCTTAATTAGACCGTTTCTTACCGCTTACTAATATGAATAATCTTGATTGCGTCATAATTAATTGGGGATGACTCTCACCAATTACTTACTTCGCCTTTAGATAACTCTACTATTAGAGAATATCTACCGCTTACAAGTGACGGGCGTAAATTATACAGTATGAACATGGATCGGTCGACCTGTGAAGTAAAAAAAATATAGTTGTGTTACCTTGGCCCAAACTTTTTTTCCCAACATCTGCAGTCTAATATTTATAGACGTGGCCCCGAACCATTGCCTATTGAAATTAGTACTTCATTGAGGGAAGTTAATTAAAACATACGCGCACAACTTGGTGTAAGGTATCGCGCTTATCAGTCGATGGAAATGGTCGGGATTTTGACCAGAAAAAGGGACAGATGGGCCCTCAAAGAGGATGGGGTAGTTGGAGGAGGGAAAGATGCCATGGATTGTTTAAGAGTACTGACTAATTTACAGAGGACCCCTCATGGCCCTACTTAGCCCCAGGGCCAATCAGTACATTGCATTAACTCGAAAAGGCTCCAACTGCAACCGCGTAAGTTTCGAGAAAAAATAATTTTAACTTCGAGCTGTTGTTTTATGTGTGGTACCAGTCAAATTGGTATCATTATATTACGATTGTTTTCCGCCAAAATTCATTGAAAAATAATTTTTCATTGATATCGTACTTCAAATAGGAATGTTACGACAGAACATCATCTGAAAACAAAATGTGAAACCAATGTAGCGAAGAGGCAGGCTGTTAGAGAATTTTTACAGTGGTGAAGTAATGTTTACGTTTTTATTTGCCTTTGCAATGACTGCACGTGCTAATTCACAGTGGAGAGGTCACCAAAGCGGCAACATTTGAGAGCGAATATTCAAAACTACAAGGCGCAAGGCGAAAAGTAGGGCCACCCCTAAGGTCTCCTAGGGCATGCTGGATTGATGCTGAATAGCTGATGATTGCCGCAAAGAGAGGCAGAGATGTCAGGAAAGCTGGAGGATAATCGATTTTTTCTGAAAAGATGCGTGTGCTACCCTGTGTTCTTGGCAGATTGGTGATGCGAAAGCTAACTTACGGCGGAGGTGACCGGACCAATCTTTTCGTAAATGCACTGAGGTTGAGTCAATCTCGAGGATTTTGAGCCAGTTCGTGAATCGCGCGCATATCCTGTAACAGAATGTGGCGTCTTGGGATCCTTGTTTCATAACCCTAAGTGCAAGTCCTATTGAAAAAAATCTCATGTTCGCATTGCCTCAAGAGCTTCTCGCGGAATGGTCGAAAAAAAAACGAATGGATAGAAGGCCGATGCATTAGAGCACTGACGGCGAGTTACGACTTATTAAAAAGCAGAGAAACAAATCCCTCTCTTCTCAAAAGTGTCTCCCTGGTAATTTCGTATTACGGATCGGCCGCGGACGAAAAAAAATGCTTGGACACGCAGTTCTATGTATGTATTATTTCGATGTGCGATCGAAAAAAAAGCTAGTGGAAACGGTAAAAAACATTTTGATAGTGAAATCACGAGGTCCAAGTTATGTAACCGCGTGAGTACCATGGTTACGAGAAAAATGAATCTAGATCGACTTTCTATCAAATGGCGACGGCTATAGCGCTCATCAGATTCTTCATCTCGTAAAACTTCCGGCGCTGCGGTGCGGCGAAGGTGATTGTCCGCATTTATCTGTTTCTTATCAAATTAATCATCTGATCGGTCATTCACCGCTTATCATTGCTTGCCACGTTCTTTTTCTTGCTGCAGAGGTATTTAATAGTATTTGAAGAAATATTTTCCCAGAAATTTATTTACTATGCAATCTTCCCAATCGGTGATAAGAAATTTATCACGGTAAAAATGAAAGCGATACTTTTTTTGTTCTGGAGTCATGCTATCAAAGCTTTAAAAAATAATTAGGATAAAAAAAAATTAAGTAAAATTACAAATTGAAATGAATTCATTAATTGCATAATATTCTTACGAAGCAAAATTTATTGCACAAGATATATTTTGTGATTATACTCTACGAAGTAATCCATATGCATTTTGTAGACCATTTTTACTTTTAAAAATTGTGTAATTTCTCATCAACATCATATACATGCCCTCAAATTAATAAAAACTGACATTAGGCCATTGTTATCACATTGGAAAACTTTTCAAAGATCTTTCACTAATTTCTAATTTGCCTTTTTTCCCTGCTTATTGCACGTATTTGGGTTTCATCTTCCACTGGGTACTGTCAATCAACTATATAATAATTATATAATTGATGCATATGCTCCATGCAAATTCTTTTATAAACTCGAAAATGTCAAAACTCTTTGTAGTTCGTCTTCCTAATAATATTATACTTTTTTGACCCTCCCATCTCAAAAGAGCATCAGACTACTTGAGACTACATCATCATAACTCTTCATGATTTTTAATACCTTTCATCTGCCCAAGATATTTCTTAAGCAGTATCAAAAAGCTTTCTCCAGCTTGCATGCCCCAGCCAACAGGGGGGGCTTGGCCTGCCAGCGCTCAATTAGCCGACAGGCAAATCCCTCAGATCTCCCTTTAGGTGCAGGGTTAAAGGCAACCAAATAGTATGGCATGCCAAAACTTGTAAAAGTATATTTTATTTCAAAAGTTCATGCCATCCCACAGCCAGCATTAAATCATCTTTGCCACCATGTCATTGATATCAAATTATTATCTGTGAGAAATTAGGCTGGCGGTTACATTTCTCTCCTTGACTACTAACCTAAAGTGTGTGAAATATTATTAGGAAATGAAGTATTATTATTATAAGATGTAGGTAATTTATACATTTATCATTCATAACTAAAAATTCACATTTTTCAAATTCCGAGAAGTCAATAATAACCCACATTAAGACATATTTTGCAAAAGAAATAGTCTGACATCCTGCATAATCACAATCACAAAGGCAATTCTAAGTACATACATATATGATATGACATATACATATAATGGTTGCAACAATATGACTTTCCAATAGGGTGGTTTCCTATTATTTTTTTATTGCCTAAATCGAAAGATTATTAATCCTGGAGTACGCATTTCATGCTTTTAGATACATATTTAAATGATGGATATCTATTTTTCGCGATAAAATGAAAAGTGAAAATTTTCAAGCGCGCGAAAACGCGACGGCTAAGTATGAATGCTGGGAAAACCCTGTGTGACATCATTCTGGTTCCTGCTTCCCCCGTGTGAGGTGACCATGGGGCAAGGATATTGTGCGCTGCTGCGATGCTGGCTGCTAGCGGGTAGCTGAGTACCCTGCTGGCTGGTACCGCTTGGCTTAAATATGGATTATTAATACCTTATCAAATGAAGAAAACTTTCCGACCTTAGCCAGTTTTAATAAGTGATTATTAAGACATGTTTCCCTGAGCTCTGCGCCTCATGCATGCATTGGTAACCTCAGACGACGTATAACTCCTATCTTCTCGTATAGAAACTAGGTCCCTGTGACGTCACGTGGAGTGGTATCGCATGGACGCCAATCTGGCCCTTTTCAAATGAGGATAAAAATGGACCATTGCCATTCGTCTAAACCGGTATTTCTAAAACCAAATAATTTGTATATTATGAATACACTAATGGTGGGTAACGAATCGCAATCAATGACTTTCGTTTTCTTTGATGAAGGAAACTACCCTATTGCGGTCGCCCTAGCGTTTTAATTTCTGGCTTTATGGGTGGTAACATTTTTGTGTTCAGTCCCTGTACTAGCCTGTCCTTCCATTATACCTGCAATGCACTGTGAAGACTAAATGCGAGAAATTAGATGTGTAGAAGAGTTTTGATCAGTGTGGGTAAATATAAACTGCTTTTCCCTGATGTTTGGTATCAACTAAAACAGAAAATTACAGGACTTCAACCCTAAGTGGGTGGGATTCTCCCTGCAGATCCTCTGAAAAGGGTCAGGAAGGATCCCCTCTTGGCAGGCAATGCCATGATTTGCCATCTAGTCACTTCAGCTGAAAGGCTAACCATAGTACAAAATACCACAAAATTGATCCAAAATGACCTTACTAAACTTTTAGCAATAAAATGACATCTGCACGGAAATATTTGCAGATTCTCTTTTCCAAATCAAATAATTAGCCTAAAACCACCATGTTTGTGCAAAAATTCCACAGAGAAGAAAATCATTCGCCTTGACTGGGATTCAAACTCTGATCCCCCAATTTCCAGTCAAGAGCTTTAGGCAGTTAAGGTACCGAGGCATCATTCCTCTCCGTAGATATTCGCTGACTATACCGGACAAGATTTACTTTCCATGGAATATTTCCTTTACCATTTTTTTGTAAAAAGTCAAAGTTTTCCAAAAAGTCCAACCCCTAAGTTCCCACTGTAGAGGGGCACAACCAGTCTCCCGGGATCACCTGCTTCCTCCCACACCATAAACCCCTGCATTTGGGGAGGCTTCATTACTTTTAACTGCTCCAAATAATGGTTATAAATGCAAATTTCTTGGATAAAAAATCAAAGTTATATTATAGTCTTCCACAACACCTAGTATATCAGCATCTGTTTTATGGGTTTACATTGTGCCAGTTGAATTCTGTTGGCAACAGTATCGCCCCTTGTCCTGGATATACCCTCAGGTTAAGTCACCAATTGCGCAATCTTTGCAGCTTCCTTCACATGAAGACATTTCCACAACAGAGATTGAAATTAATGTAAAAAAAAGACAACTGACACAAAGGAAAAGGAGAGGATGGATGCTGAGGAGAAAAATCATTTGCCTTGATTGGGATGCAAACCAGAAGACATTGACCAATTGACTATGTAATCCATGTAATTAAATAATTCTTTATTGAGCACTATCCAGCCCCATAGTTAAGGAGAAAAGCACATTCTCCACTAACAATTCAAGTGTGAGAAGTGTATTTCGTCTCACTGTCAAGGGCCACTGCTTTTATTTGAGGTCTAAGGGAGGGAGAGGGTTGAAGGGTTCAAACCACTTCCCCCTGCAAATTTTCAAGAGACAGAGTACTAGGTACACTCCCTCAAAATGAAGTGCACTCACCCCAAAAATAAACCACCCAAAAAGATTTCTGGCAATAGTTTTGTTCTCAATCTAACAATATTTTATTGCTCAGCAGAACTATTGACTATCTTATGGAAAATGGAAGGGTAGGGAAAAATGGCACAAAGTCAGAGGAGGATTGCCTATCGTCCATGTTTTCAATCATGAAAATCAAATAAAATTATTCAGTGTAGCATATGTTTTTTGCTTTCTATAATAGACATGGAGTAAAAAGGAAAACTTAATTGTAGATAACTTTCTTTCTGGAAAGAACTAAATATAAAAAAAAAATGACTTCCAGCAAAAGTCCACAACATCAAGTCTGGCTTGAAGTAATTATTATATTATTGAAATGTGCTAGACTCTAATGGTTCTCACTGTTCATTTCAGTCCTTACCTGTCCTGGATTGCCATCGCTGAAATATAGGTTGGACAGGAGTGCATGCCTCATCTCATCACTTGGAAGCTGTTCAGCTAAATTGGTTCCATCGTCAGGATTCACTTTCCCAATCCAAGTAAGATTCTTTGTTTCTCCATTTTTCAAATGTAGATTTGCAGCCATCTGCCAAATAAACACAGGGAGAAAAATTAGTTATAATTTTTTTAGAAGCGAAATTTATACTTGCTTGATAAATGTGAGAGTTAAACTATGGATGAGGATAATTATGTAGATTAGGACAAAGAACACCCCCAATAAAACATATTCCTAATGTACATTTTCTTGCTTAGAAGGTTTGCAGCTGGTTTTCCTGAATCTTTTTGATCTTTAAGTTCCTGGCATATGATTTCCTCATTCATACACACTTATCCTGAGCCCCTAGGAAAACATGATTTGTACACTGCCCTCTGAGTAAATACCACACAGTCTCTCACGACTTTCCAACGGAATCAGCTATTGGTGCTGCAATTTTGCTTATATCTCTTGAATTCAAAATATCATATATACCAATCAATTACTCTTCAACTATTCTTCTTATATCGTTCAATTATTTTAAAAAAACTGTAACAAATTATTTCCTCTTGCAGTGACTTTTGAAAGAAATACTTAATTTTAGTCAATCTCTCCAGGGAGTATCAAGTTAAAATTATGATTTATTTGTGGATTTCTCCATTTTCCGGGTTATCGCCGCGTTTCTTGGTCAGAGGAGACAATTTCGCCAGGAAGACTGTGAAACAACATTATGATTTATTATTGTATAGCTTTTGCAATACATTTCACAAAATTAATGTACCCTGTGATAAAAATTAATTTTTCATTGAAGGTTTTGCTAAAGTGATCACCATTACTGCAAATTATTAAGGAACTCTTCCATTGAAGTCATAAAAAAGCAACCTGTAAGTTTTTTAAGGTAAAGGTAACTCCTTAGTCCTGATATTTGAACAATTTTTCCAATGGATATCTTTACCTCTAAATGATTGAGCAAATCACATTTTCGTAAATCATATCAATATGAGTACATAGTGACAGGGCTGCCTACAGGCTTCTTGTGGCCCAGGGTAGAATTTGGGTTTGAGGCCCTCCCTCCCCTGAAAAGAAATAGCCCCCTTTTGGCCCATATAGCCCACATAGCCTTATAGCCCCCTTATGGGCACCCATAGACCCCGGCGGCGGGCGGCCCTGATAGTGACTTACCTCACAGTTGGTATTGGCATACGGCCATGGTCCAGCTCCAGCTCCAATGATGAAAGCTGATGGTGAGCCAACAACTGCTGCAATTTTGCGGAGGTCATACACTTTTTCACGGTTCACAGTTGGTAAAAGATAGGGCGGCCCGCCAACTTCCACTATCTTTGGATTTCCTCCCAAACCTGCGATTTAAGATAGATTGCAGTTAAAATTTCAGCTTTGGAATTGCTGTTCATAGTACACATACTTCATAAGAACAAAAGATTTTGAACTCAATTTTGTACTGCAATTTACTCTTGTTCGCATGTTGTGGTGGCTGGACATCACAGATTTAGTAGCTAAAATCCCATGAAACAACAGTGAGGTTGAAAATTGCCATTATAATTGAATAAATGCACCTTAGGGGTTTCAAATGTACAGCTGCTGCAAATGCAATAATATATATACGTTCCAAAAAAAAACCAGCAGGAAAGTGAAGTTCAGCCACCATTAATTGGGATAGAGGGTATGGTAGAGGAGTTTTTCTACATTGTGAGAGAGAAAATGATGTTCATCTTTTGGGGCAATGTTAATTAAATACAGGATAAGGTCTTAGTATGGGGTTTTGTCGAATATAGCATTGAAGCTAGAAAATGATTTGTGGATTTATGGAACTTGGCATGCAGGGCAAAGGAGAATGGGAATGGAATGAATGGGAAAAAGACAGATGCGCGTGCACACAGCAAGGAAAGAAAGTGTGCGTAGAGAGGACTTATGAATGAGTTTGTTCCACTTTTTTTGTCAGTTCTGGTTCTGCTTTTGGTTTGGTTCCTAGCATTGGTTCTTGGTCCAACTTCTTCCTACATGTTCTTAATCAAGTGTTTCATTTTCATTTCTCAATTTTCAAAAGCTATTCATTAATTTTGCTTGTGTATTATAGAGGATACCTAACAAGTCTATTATGGCAACTAAAAACAAAAAGGTATCTCATAAGTAGTTGGATACATAGCATTACTCTGTAAGAAATATGTCATTGCAATTATGACCAAGGAAAGTTTTTAAATTGGGTTTTGCACTTTTTATTTTGGCTATACATTTTTATTTGGTTTGCTCCCAATTCTGGTTCTAATCACAAGAAAAGGTGAAACTGAGAACTGAAATGACCCATCACTAGGAGGACAAAATAATTTTTTTGAAGGAGATGGTGTTGGGGGGCTAGGAAATGTTTAAACCCACGATAGAGAGGAGCATTTTTATTCAGGCAGTGACTTTTATAAATCACATAAATAAATAAAACATTCTCTTGAACTGGGTTTTAATGCATCTGAAGGATAAAAATTCCTCAAAAGAACTCCTCCTATACCCAGAAACGGCAGTGGGAGGGGGAAAGGAAGCTTGGATGAGAAATTTTGTGGAATCTGTGACTTTTTACAGGCAAGTTTTGAAAGGAGGGAGGATTGGAGGTAAAATATACGTATTTTACTTACAGGCTTCTGGCATTGCTCCAGGGTCACCATTCCTTTATTTTGAGCTACTTTAAAGCATTAACCTTCCATTGATCACTAGTCCCAAGCCTCTAACGTTGAAATCAAACAAGCAGTCTTTTTTAATGGTTGTTTTGAGAAGTTGCTCCTCTTATCGTGATTAATTTAAAAGCAGTGGATAGTTAACTAGAATTTTGACTTTTAACAGCATCAAAATCCTCACCATTCTGGATATTTACACTGGGGGCACATGGGCAGGCAATATTTCTTCACCTTTGTCGCTAAAAAAAGACCTTACATATTTGAATTTCCCTCATCTTGCTCTTAAGAGTGATATTCTGTCAGAAAGGAAACCAATTTTCCAGCAGAGTGATAGTGGTGGTGCCGATTTTTTATATTTTTTCCCCCATAGTACATTGCCACCTGTGGCAGATCTATGTATTGGGGAGGAGGGGGCTAAAGACCCTATTGGGCCAAAACACAAACTAGATGATGTAGTTATATTTTCCAATACATTTACCTACTTCAACAAATTGAAATACAAATTATCTCTACACTTAGGGCCTATTTTACTCACTTTTGTAATGTTACAATCCAGTGGTAGTTCCAGAAAGGGGCTAAAAGGGGCAATAGCCCACTCCCCCTTAGGTATCCATTTTACACTACATAGAATCGTAATATATATTACGATCTGATATCAGACCCCCCCTTGTCCCTATCCTGGCTCCACCACTGATTGCCACTCTCCATTTCTCCTTAATCTACGAAATTTCTCTTACTTCCCTATGGTTCTTCTTTCTTATATCCTTCTTGAACTCTCCCATGTGTACAGGGCCGGCTCAAGGCAAAATACTTACCTGGGCAAACTGCTGTTGTGTCTTCCCCGCTAGAAGGGGGTTTGGGCATTTGGTTGCCCCCGTAACTACCTATATGTTGATGTTGCTGCGGGCAATTGCCTGGCCCTGCATGTGTATATTTGTCCCTCAGTCTTTCTCAAGGGACTTTTCCTTCAGTTTTCCTATTTGTTACATTCCTCAGGTAATACCAGAGGAATGTAACAAATCAAATCAAATGAGGAATGCAACAAAAACAAAACAGACAAAAGGACCTAACAGCTGTATCTCATCACATGGCCAATTCAAGTGTTCTTCTTTGGCTTAACGTGTTCCATGGTGTTGAAAAGTAAGAAATGTAAACATTCTAACAGCTGTGTCACTGTGAGTGAAATCCCTTCTTTTCCTCCCTTGATACTTGTTGCAGGTTTTCAGGCAATCTCCTCACCAACCTTGAATGGCAATGTAGTTTAAGCATGACTTGTCTTGAGAATTGGCATGTACCTACCAGTTCTGTTAAGTCCTTGCATTCTTGTAACTTTGCATTTGGATATTTGTACCAACTACCACTTAAAATGGTAAAAGAACATACTGAGAGAAAGCTGGGCAAAAATTTGTTTATGATAGAGGAGAAGACATCATAAGTAAATGGGAAACAAACCACTTGATGTTGTAACATTATCTGGCAGGATTATTAGGGAACAATGAACAGAAGGAGTTAAGCATGGCATCCAGAAAGGCATGGAGATGGAAATATATGAGGGAAAAACTCCTTTGGGTTTTCTCTCTCTTTCCATGAGATAGAATATTTTAAGCAATTTATTCATGTGCATATGTAACAGGTTCATTATGTATACATAAAATATCTTCACCCAAACAAACTGCTACATGATGCTTACCTTTGCAAGCCAATGTGAATGGTTGCTCGCTAAGGTCAGGGCAATCAACTACGTCCGCTTTAACTTCGGCGAAGTTGGATTTCATGCCATCGGACAGCACTAAAACGGTAATATTAAAAGGTCTTATTCAATCATAAATGATAAAAATACATTACGGAAGCGTGTAGCTTCTCTGTAACTGAATGTACCTTACGCTTCGAAAAAAAATATTAACAGATGATTAACCACAACTTAAAACAACGCTCATTTAGAGAAAAAATTACTTCAAAAGGCGATTTTGATAGCTAACCTGAATACCTAATATACGAGAAACTGCACTCATACGTTAAAGCTTGGATGAGCATATTTAGAAATTCGAAGATATTCACCGACGAAGAATCAATTTCTTGGCTTACCTCGGGCTATTTCCTCTAGCGAAGGGCAAAATAGGTCCCTCGTTTCATGAGGTAGATTTTCCATCTTCAGCTATAGCTTCGACAAGCTTCCTTCAATTAAACAGGAAATTGAAGTTAAAACTGAACGCTAAATTTATAACGGTAGTCTCTGATTACTATACTATCACCTTCATTCGTTTGCCACCGGGGACAAAAGAGTCAAGGACGACAAGATAAGAAACTTCGATTCTATGTAAACAGATTTAATCAAATGCTACTCATTTGGTCCTTCCGTTAAGGATATTACGATAGGAGAATATCAGCTTATGTCATAAATGCCTTATTTCCCTACAAAGACCCTTAATTTTCGTTATATATGCATCGCAATGCAAAAGAAACAATAAAAATGGAGCACACCATCGTGCCCATGCCACTGTCCGATGAGCTCGC
Source organism: Ischnura elegans (assembly GCF_921293095.1). Taxonomy (NCBI): domain Eukaryota; kingdom Metazoa; phylum Arthropoda; class Insecta; order Odonata; family Coenagrionidae; genus Ischnura; species Ischnura elegans. The sequence goes on from NC_060250.1 coordinate 83,419,366, forward strand.
AAGGATATAATTATAGACTTCATCCGTTACTTTATGCTTAAAGGAGAAACATAGGCCATGCAAAAATCTATTTCGGGAGGGTGCATAATATTGGCCAACATATCTAACATTTTGCATGCGTGGGGTCAGAGACGCCGAGACGTAAACAAAAACAAACACTAACAGCTGGCGTAGCAGACGATTGGTTGAATCCCTGTAGTGTTGCTATTTCGTATAGTATTTTTATTATGCGCACTATAAATCATGGCTATTTCTGCACGTCTAATACATTCTTCTGCATTTGTTGATTTATAAATGCTGCAAAATAAAAAAATTTCTTAATTGAGCACTTCTCCCGGATGCCATGCGAATTACGACTGCTATTTGTTTTTTTCAGCGGCAGATTAAAATCGCTTGTAGCAGTTTATTGACTGTCTTCTCATGTCCACGTTGTGGCACTTGGTTTAATGCTTTGAAGAGGCCTTGCCAATTAGGAATTTAGGAGTGATTTATCCCCAATGGGATCTACCAGAAATGTTGGTGGTTTAGATTAATTTGTGGAAGTATTGCTGACTAATTTTGGAAAAATATTGTCATTCATTTGTAGTGAATATAGTATTTCTCCGAATATAGTCCCCCTCTGAATTTAGTCCCCCCCGAATTTTGAGGCTTCAATTTCGGGAAAAGTAATAAAAATGCGTTTGAATATAGTCCCCCCTTTACTTTTACCATGGGCATTTTTGGAAAAAAAGGGGGGACTATATTCAGACATATACGGTAATTACCTGTATGTAATGGTGAACGAAAACCGTTGCATGGTTAAATATAGCCCTGAAAACCATAACTATTGTGTTTTATTAATTTTTGTTATTGTGATTCCTGGAAACATTAAATTTGTATTCATTGTATGAATAACTCCTTATGTGACACTTTAATTGCCTTTATTGATGAAATTTACAAAATTATGGTATATAGTACCCCTGAAATATTCATGTGTAAGGGCCTGTCACAGCAAAATTCATAAGTCCATATTCATAGATTTCCTCGTCGGTCTTGATCTAGCTCAATGGATTCAAATAGAGCCTTGAAGTTTCCAGCACCAAACCCCTGCCAAAGAAAAATTCATTAAATAAATTTTTCCAAAAATGTAAATGAAACTATACTTTCCAGGAAAATTGTACCATTCCCAACAATTCAAAAATGATTTCATAGTCACATTTTTTCACAATATGAATCCATATTAATAATATGCATTTATTGAGAATTTTTCTTTCGTACTCACATTATGGTTGTGCCTCTGAATAACTTCTAGAAACAATGTTGGTCTGTCTTGCATATTTTTAGTAAAAATTTGTAGTAGATAGCCATTGTCATCATAATCTACTAGAATTTTCAGCTCCTGTAAATATTATTAGTATAAATTGTGGTTAGCAGTCAAGATGTTGATGTATATTTATTTTCATCTATGTATGTATTCCACTTGGTATGCTACAGCATTTTTATTTCAGGGAAATTTACCAAACAATCATATTTTAGTTATGGTTATCCATTGCATGTACCCAAGTTAGTAGAGGTATGGACGCAATTTACTTTCACATTGCATGATATAAAAATGCCAAATTTTGCAAAGCCATGAAAATACAAGGGTAGGTCAATAAATAAACTGCAAACACCAATTATCAGTCAAAAGAATCCCTCTCTGATGCTGGCTATTTCAGATTTTAGTATATATGGAATGATTTTATCTATATTCAGGGGAAATATTTTGAAAACTGAAATAAATTTTAGGAATTACCTCGAATATTATATCTAAGTGCTTAAGTTGCTTTATTTATTAACTAACTTCTCATGTACACATTGTAGCTCTTAGTTTAATGGCTAGCCAATTAGAAATGATATTTATCCAGGGGACCATGCAAAATGGATTCAGCCAAGGCCTTCAGCCTCTCTGAGAGGTTTTCCAAATCCATCTGTTGCCCCTCCTTTGACAAGTGCTTATGGAGACCCAAAATTCCAAGAATTAGACTTGCCACTAGGTGATGCATCTAACCATACGGATGCATACACATTTTAAACTTGGAATTGCATGTAATCAAAATGATGGTATGAGAGAAACTTACCTGAAGTAAATCAATATCTTCTGTTATTTTTACTTTTGATGATTTCAGCCTTTCTCGGAGGGTTTCATAGTATGTGTCTGGGATATTCAAAAACTCCATTCCTCTTGCTTTTAGGTTTCTGATCTGTAAATTCATAGTAAATGCAAATTTGAAAAATCTGTGACACTCTTTAGAGAGTATGCTATAGTCAAAGGCTATAAGTAGCATTGCCCACCAGAATTAATCCTCAGTTGTAGCTAATTTTTATGAAGTAACAAGCCATTGAGTAGACTTTTCCTAAATAATTACCTCCCAGCAATGTTTAGAACACAAAACTATACTCAGGAAATTGAGGTCCATTCCTGTGTGAATGGAATTTTTCTTTGTGATTTGGGCACAGGTTAGTGATTTTCTATGTGGAGATAAAAAATATTGTTCTCTTGTTACCCTTAAATTTCTCGATTGTCAATTATATATTGTCTTAATGCTCATAAACTATCTACTTATATGTAATCAAACTGGGGATCAATGCCTCAGCCAGTGAATTCAAGGGATTTAAACCACATCTGTAATTTTGGAAAGGGAAAACCTGGAAATGTACTCCCTGGAAGAAGCATTTCCACTCCAAAAATTTATCTAGATGTGGTCTTGCTAAGAATGAACCTCTACTTACCGCTCCAATAATATCTTGGGTGTTTAGGGCTATATGCTGAACTCCTGCCCCTCCATAATATTGCACATACTCCTCAATTTGACTTCTCTTCTTCCCTGGTGCCGGCTCATTTATGGGTATCTGGGAAAAGAAAAATACAATGGCCATGGGTGTTATGTGGGCAGGAGAGGAAACTTCTAGAGGTGATACAGACAATGGTCTGGGCATAGTGATTGCTCAATTAGGAGGGTGTATGCTGAGAACTGTGTTACAGAGGAGGATGTTAGGTAAGAGGCTAAGGAAAGGAAAAGAATATGATTCATTGAGGGAATAAAAGCTATTAGGCCTTGTTGTGAATTGGAGTGTTTTAGTAATAGACAGGCAGGGGTGATTCATAAAACTGCTGTATTTAATTTAATCATACTGAGACTAGAGAAAAAATAATTCACCTTGAATGGGATTCAAACCCAGATCCCCAAATTTCCCGTTGAGTGCTTTAGCCAGTTACATACCAAGGCATCATTCCTCCCTGTGGAAATTTCTCGACAATAATGGACAAGACAGCAATTCTTAGCATGCTTTTGCCATATTTTTTCTTAATACATATATATTATATATCAGGCATTGGTTTTACACTTTTTTGACATTTCATAAGCTATTGCAATCCTCTGTCTTATAAAATATTAGGTTTCTCAAAATTTTGAAATATCCCAAGTTAAGGAATTTTTAGTGAACCAAATTATTAGCTGGTAGACCCCGATCTCATTTATCAAATGAAAAATTGGAGTGAAGAAACCGTAATGCGAGCAACTAATACCTTAATAGTTTCCTCCCAGTTAGTCATTACAATCGAACGCAAAGCGGAGTATTCTGTGTGAAGCTGGGTGTCATCCACTGACCAAAATCTGTGGAACATCAAATTTCTCTCGTACCTGGAAAGATGCGTAAAATGTAGCAGTTATTCTTGCAAGAATGTCTTGTAAGTTACGCAGCATTAAAATTAATAATTTACAATTTTAATGGCTGGTGAACAGCACTGACCATTGAGCAGCTGGCTCCATTCCCAAATCAGGTTGGTTTCCCACAACATGGTCAATGAAGTCAAGTTTTGCAGGCGGCCTGTAAGTAGGGATGAAAAAGCTATTTTTACTATTCATTTGGAAGCAATTGAAATTGATCTTTTGCTTAAATAAATTCAAAAGTGAAGCAAAGAAAGATAAGTGATAAATGAGTTGTATGTATTACTTTTTGTTATTCTATTATCCATAATCAGTGGCGCCGACTCCATGGAGCCTGAGGGGGCCCGAGCCCCCTCAAAAATTTGTCATGGGTGTGAGGAAAAAATGTGCCAGGCTTGTCGATTTTCCCCAGAGTGTCCAGATATCGAGATTCGAGTTATCAGGGTTCTAATTTTGATCATATGACTCTTTTAAAATGCTTAAAAAAACTTAAAACTCACTACTTATAAAATTTTCTGGGCAAGATCCCCGGTTTGGGCCCCCGCAATATTTTTTACCGGTCGGTGTCCCTGTCCATAATTTAATAACTAATATAAGGGATGTTAGTTATTTTGGGTCTATTTTCAAATGTTACTTATTACGGGCCTCATGTTACACGTTCTTCTCTTAACTTCACCTAATTATTGCATCTCGATGGACAGTTATCGATGCTGTTACCAAAAAGAAATAAATATTTTGTATGATAGTAGACAAGTATATTAGAATTAGATCAATCCGACTGAATACATATTATGGGAGCAACTGGCTTTAATTTAATGCATCTTAGAATCTCTAGATTAGCTGTTGCTGCATTAGTAACTCATTCAATTCCCTCTAGCCTAAAGCCACAGAAAACTGGTTGTGAGTACCCTCTGCAGTAGGGTGGGCCGGAAAAAGGTTTTTGTCCTGATCAAATTTGCCCCGTGTGGGAAAGTTGCGAAATGATATCAGGATCTCAGACTCAAAATTGTTCAGGTTCTGCTCTTTCTCAGCATTGGCTGAATTTCTTGGTGAAAATAGCTCCACAGACACGCCACGCCAAGCCACTTTATTAAGCCATTTGTCATTATGATTGATGTTAATTTAAAATAAATTACCTTATTATAACTTTTTGTGGGATTATTAACTAACATATGATGGCTTATTTTCTAAAAAACGAAATTCAATCGAAATAAATATTATTTATCTTCAATTTACTCCCCAAAATGGAATTTTCGAAACCATGATCTACATAGGCAAAAAAAGAATTGTGTTGTGCGGATGGTCTATACTCAATTTTTGTTTTTTATTCATAGGCATTGTTTGAGACTATAGATTTTGTCAAATAAACTTGAAATTTCATTTTTGTAAACTATAAACATGTATCCACTCTTTAATATTATTCATCATCCCACATCGATGGCTAAGTTCTAACAACACGTATCTAAAAATTTTGCTGGTTTCACAGAGGTATCTTAAACAAAGTGCAATAGCATTAAAAAATAAAATTCAAGCAAAAGACAACTCTTTGTTGGCAAATGTATGCTTCTTTTTCAGTTTTATGAATTTTTGGTTTTTTATTTTAGCGTAAAATTAAAAGAAATTAATCTTTTTTTTTACTCTCCTGAAAAGTTTCTATTTTTGAGATACGCGTTGTTAGAATTTAGCCATCGATATTTGCTTAAAATTAGTCTTCATAGCCATTTGATTTTAAAATCAGCAGGATTTTTTACAAAATTTCAAACTTTAGAGCTAGGATGGCAGTGGTTAATATCATCCGATTCAAAAAAAAATTTTGAGTGTGAGATCCTGATATCATTTCGCAACTTTCCTGCATAGGGCAAATTTGATCAGGAAAGAAAACCTGTTTTCGGCCCACCCTACTCTGCAGCCCATGAGGAATATGCACTGATGTTCATATCCTATATCCTCCCAACGGTTTCGTTAAAGTTGGACTTTCTTGAGCAGTTAGAAATTTTAAGAGCATGTCGCAACAAAAATGTACGGGTGGTAAACGACCTTTTGCACCCCTCCCACTCCTCTCCTTTATTATCAGTTCTCCTGGACTCAGCAAGTAAACCCACTGACCTTGAGGAACCCATTTCCTCATTAGCTCTTCCCCCTCCCACCATCACCACCTCCTCCCTGTCTTAACCCCCCCACTCCCTAAGGCATATATAAGCTCGCAAATTTGTGTATATTCACCTTGATAATGACATAGTGTACTGTCGAAACCTGGGTCGGTAATTAAAACTCCTGTGGAACCTACAAAAGTGTATCTTCATTATGTTTCATGCATATCCTCTGGCTAAAATATTACGCTATAAAATTTTTCAGACCAAATCAATATATTAGCGACGTAATTAAGACGTTGCAGAAATGTTGCCAAAAGCCTAGCTGCTTCCTGTAACTCCCGCAACCTCGTACAACCCTTTTGCAACGTTTCTGCAACACATTGTGTTTACTGGGCATCCTTTTTACTACATAAACTGAACACTACTTATAGTACACCAGCACAAAGTAGGCAGTATAATTTAACCACATACATATTCACAGCGGCTTTAGGAAATTTTTGCACCTACATACTTCTATTTTTCTTTTAGATCTTGCGAGATAAATGATATTTTTGCCAAAAAAATTTGAAAATTTGCCAATGATAAAATTCTCTGCCTCTAATGGTAGGACTTAACTAAATCTTGGATGGTTAGACCTTGATTTGGTTGGTTTGTGTCTTAAGGTGATTTCATGACTAAAAATATGTAATCCAATCTCTCAACTAGTCATTTTATTTTATCTGTCTTTGAGCCTACCATGTTTTTTTATGGGCCAATTCTTATGTAAAACCCCGTAAGCCATATGATTTCTCTTGAGTTACAGCACTATACTCTAAATTGGCCCTATAATTTTCTATTTTACATTATTTCATGAATTGTTTAATTTTTCTTTTCTACTCACAGCTTATAGCAAAGTGAATCTCCCTGGAGTGGCTTGTGATATCCTGGCAAGAAGATCCCCTCATATTTCAGTCTCTCAATGAAAGTGTGAGTGGTGTCTCCATACTGGAAAGCAATATAGGTGAGCTCATTTTAATTTTCTTATGTAAATTTGCCTAAAATGTATTCTTGGCTACAGCATTTTACGAAGGCATGCTTGAAATCAAATTACTAATGTGTTACGTACTGTTCTCACTGTAGCATATCTGACCATACCATCATCATCTGTCTCTTCAGTTATGCCTTGAACCACACTTGCTCCCCTCTCCTTTGCTTTCTGAAAAGAGGAAATAGAAATTAAGTCTTCAATTGGAGAAATTAATAATACAAGTTCACATCACAGACTCAAGGATTTCAATGAGAACTGGTGGTTACTCATTCCTTAAAGTATTGCTAGTTTTAAGTGAAAAAAATTAGGCGTGTATCCAGAAATTTGCTTCTGGGTGAGCTTGGGTGGAATGCGGGTTGCTTGCACTGATACTTTCTTTTCAATTCGCTGGTTGGAAAACCATAAATTTCATTAAATCAGCTATGTATACATATGTATATTATTTGAATAATTCTGAAAGTTCAATTCATCATTGGTTATAGGCAGACATAATAAAATGTATTTGTATCAAAATATGGAGAGTATCTATTGTAATTTGCCTTGAGAAAGAATTGCAGGTAGTCGCCTCAAAGGGGAAATATACATAGGGGGTTGGGGGCTGAAGTTCTCAAAGTGCCCCCCCACACCCTCGCTATAAGCCTGATAATAACTGAAATCATCATTACGCAGCATTGAATATGCTGCTTAAAGTTATTAATTAGGAATCAGTTGATGAATAGGTGTGTAATTTACTAAAGATATTCTTAATTTATTAGAAATTGAATAACTTTTTAGGCTTTTTACTTACTTAACCTGGATATAACGCTCAATATAGACTTCTAATGAATAGTTACAGGCCTGGAAACAGCTATATGGCAGAAAACAGATTACGCTACCCACTCTAGGTAAATTTACACTCAGCAGGGATATTATTGACATTCTTGTGGGGATAAATATTTGCGAAAAATCCACAGAGGAAAAATCATTCGCCTTGACCGGGATTCGAACCCGGATCCCTCGATTTCCGGCCGAGTGCTTTAGCCAGTTAAGCTACCGAGGCGTCATTCTCCCCTGTGGAAATTTGTGGACTATACCGGACAAGGTGGTATGGACTGCTGAGCATATGATGCGACTAGCAGTCCAGGTCGTGCGCATGGCGCCACAGCCGGAGGGCAAAGCCCGAACTTTGAACACAAGAGGTGTTCGCTCTGGACTTATTAAAGTGTACCGGGACTAGCCACGGTGATAACTTTTTACGGAGTCACCCGCAATGCACAAATAGTGCGAAAAATCCACAGAGGAAAAATCATTCGCCTTGACCAGGATTCGAACCCGGATCCCTCGATTTCCGGCCGAGTGCTTTAGCCAGTTAAGCTACCAAGGCGTCATTCTCCCCTGTGGAAATTTGTGGACTATATATATGTGGACGGATATATGTGGACTATCACCGTAAAAAGTTATCACCGTGGCTAGTCCCGGTACACTTTAATAAGGATAAATATTTGTTTAATCTATTCATTAACTGCTTTAAGGCTTTTTCAGCTTGAAATTTCACATGAGTATTGGAATTTGTATCTTAATCAACTCTGGGGAGCTCATATTTACCATATTTTTCATAATGTAGTTATAAAAATTAGTTTAGGATGAGGAGACAATATTCAAGCACGGGCTGTTCTTCAAAACTGAATCCTAACCATTTTTGCGTGGCAATATTTAGAGATATAAACATGGTATTATCATTAATTTTTAATGAAAATATTGATAAAATAAAATTTGTTCAATGTAATTAGATTATTTCACTGCGGACAACCAAGAATATAGTGAAGAATTGGTTGGTTAAAAATCAAGTCTATCCAATAGGAGGCCACTGTAAGGCATCTCTGTTGTGATCCATATTATTGAATGTGAGGGATGGCCATTTTCCAAATGGAATGGCCAAAGAGACCATTTTCCCAGGTCCCTAAATGTCTCTGTTAGGCCTTGATTTAAATAGAGATGCAACCACGTCAAAGGTGTATGTACATATGGTTGCGTTTTGGCTTGTCTTTTGAACCCTTCCATCCAAAAATCTCGAATTAGGTATTTTATAGTTGCACATATTGGTATCTGTGCCATTTGAAATTAAAGAGATTTTTGCAACATGAAATTGGTGATGAAGGACAGGAATTTTTTTGGAATTTTCTTGGCCAAAGAGAATTTTAAAAGTTGAATGAAATGTAATATATATGTAGTTTAAAATCTTAGAACAGTCAAAGAGGATTTAAAATCGCATAAAATCTTTTCCTTAGCATTGGAATTATATGAAATAGTAGTGACTACAAAAAAGAGAACACTGGCGTTATACTCCCTCTCAATTAGGCATCAAAATGAATTATTATGGTAGTGGTAGTACATAATTGATATCTTTCTGTTATCCATTTCTCATTCCAATTGCTTGAAGGTTAATACATAGTTGACAGTGTTGCAGGAAAGTAGCTCTTCTGGTACTGGTTGGAAGATCTCCTTTCTTATTTGGTAGAAAAATATAGATTTATAATGCATTTGCAGCAAACATACGCATAGTTTATATATATCATTAGTTTATTCATTACATTGGATGGTTTTCTCATGTGCTCTTTATACATGCAAAATAGATTAGCCCTATTTACCTTCTGTTTTTATTTTCTCATTCAGCCTGCTATTTCGACAATTGCCTTCATTCTCAAATCCATACTAATAACAGATAATTTCATGTTTAGAAGCCATTCTATAAAATGACTTAAATGAATCCAGGATTCAGTCCATGCATTTTTTAACATTTGTAATATACTTTTTATTTTATTAAAAAAAATCTTGATATTTGAAGTTGAAATTTTTTTAAAAATATCATTTTGAATTAATCCTTTTCCCTACTAATGATGAAAATAAGCAGCAGGACATTTTTTGACAAGGGAGATGAAAGCTACAAATTTTTTTCGGAGATTTTTATACCCAGGCGATCAAATGTCGAAAACATACGTTTTCTTGCTCTCCCTTTTATGATGGTCATGGGTTCATAAAGTGTTAGTTTCAGGACCCAACATGACGAGACTTAGGCGGTACCCTTTAAATCTAGGAGCATGTACCTGGACCCCTCATCTTATGTTACCCCTTTTTGTGGCCAGGGTCATTCAATTGTTCATTCAGTCCGTTTTCGAAATAAATATTAGTCCCTTTCTCAAAAAATATAAACTAAGAATTGAATTCTTCATCTTTTGAGCAGCGTTTACAATTTTTAAACAAAATTCTATGATAAATATTATCGGTGTGTCTCGATTTCAGTATAAACATCAACATGGAAATTGTAGCTGCATTAAATGCGTTAATATTGGCAGTAGAGCTTCATTCAAAATTTGACAATTCTCAGAAAAAAAACAAGGAATTCAATTCGAAGTCTGCAATTTATGGGTAAGCAACAATTATCCATATAGCTAATTCATATAAACAAAGCATGATTGACCGCAAACCAATGCCGCTGGTAGGGTTATAAACCCCGAAAGGCAGGAGCCCAACTACTCTCGGATTCCGAAATAATGTGGAGTCCTCACTAGGAAAGGTCGAAAAAGGTTGGTGCCGAGAGTGCGTGATTATCAGGGAGACCCTTCTTAACGAATGTCCAGCAAAAATGCTCCGTGTGGAAGGGGCGGAAGAGTCTCTTGGGGCTCAGTACAGCAGTCATGCTAAGGGGAGAACTACACCTAAAGGGTTAAAAGTATATGAGGGTATATCAACTAGGCCTAAATAAAACACTTGGGTTCTGATCCACGCTGCTTAATTACCTCAAATATGGTATCCAAATCCTCCACTGCAAAAGCAATATCTTTCACACCATCCCCGTGTTTCACAAGATGTTGACCCATTTCTGCATTATTTGGCTCATATGCTGATTTAAAAACGAATACAATCTGGAAAAGAAATGTGTAAAATATTTGTCAAGGAAACATGATTGTCTAATCATAGTTGAGTATTCTCTATTCCAAATTCCTTGATTAGTTCTGTGACTGGAAAAGGGTTGAAGAAACAATTCATCTCCATATTTTTCCTTGCCCTTTATGGTATGAGTTAAGTAGGGTGAAGACTTGACTATCCATCATAATGGTGGGGAAACCCCATTCATAATTATTTTTGAAATTTTAACCTTGGTTTTCTCTTATACTTTTTCTGTGTATTTCGCCCCTGTTCCATGAAAAATCCATTTATTAAAAATAAAATCCATAAAATTATTTTTAGGTAGAGAAGGGTGGGAGAGGGAGAAAGAAAAGTAGGTAGGGAGAGTAGATGAGTGTTTGGGGTAATGCTCAGGAAATGATCGATGGGTGATCTGACAAAGGGTTAATTGAATGAAGAATAATCAAATCTTCTGTAGATACAAATATTGGTGATAATGGCAATTGCTAAACAGACTTATTAATTAATAAGATCTTTGAATGAAAAAATGCTGAGTTAAAGACCAAATGGAAGTAGTAAATACAGGTAAAATTCTTGTATGTACACATATTTCTATTGAGTCTTGGTGTTACCAATTTCTAGATTATTAGAATGCATGCATTTGGCTGATACCTTTGAAAGCACATTGGGACTCAGCATCCCTTTAGGTTCATTCGTCAATTGTGGAATTGAATGCCGATTCCCAATAGGTTTTCAATGATGAAATTCTGACAGGCTAAGGGCTATAAAATATTCTTTATCCAAAGATATCTCATCTTTGTAAAAATATCAAATTTGGTGGGACAAAGGAGAGGCATACTATTTGGTATCTTCCTCAGGTACGCAAAATGCTGAATGGCACTGCCTCTAGGTCCAAATCATGCTTCATCAACCATGCATGGGCAGTCTTATTTATGATGCATACCTTATTTTGTCTTATGGCATGGGCAGCTACTTTTCTTGAACCAGTTTCCAGACCTTGATATGCTAGGGGCTCAAAACCCATCCGGGCGCAGTAGTACGATGCTGCCTGCAAATATAATCAATACAACTTTCGTAATAATTTTAGATTCATTATGGACATTGAAGACATTTGCTCAAAATATTGATGAGCTAGATATATGAGTAGAAATTTTAATCTTAATCGGAAAGGAAAGTTTGCGTGTGTTTGTTGTTGTAAATGCTTTTTTGGCTGACTTAACATAATAGAGGGTGAGGAGTCTGCTATAACTTGCATTCTGAAATTTCTTGACTGTGACTGTACATATGTATTGTAATTTATACTTTTAAAAAATGTACCTTTCATAAAACTTTATGAGGTAAAAACATCCATACTTTGTGATGAAATACTGCTTGAAATCCCCAGTTGACCAATATTTTGAGAGGATTAGAAGAAAAACATGCTTTCTCTAAATTTTTTTGGTAATTTATTGGCTCCTTCCCATATGATTATGTAGGTGGGCTAGTCTATCTGGGCCATCCTCAAAGCTATGTCAAAGCCCCAACTGACCAAGCTATACATTGTGAAATGATCACTCAGTTTGAATTCAGTTATTTTTCAGGCGAGAGGGTTTCTAAAATTTTTTTCCATTATACTAAGTGAGAAGAATTCCATTCTGTTTACTATGTAGGTTGGGGCTCATACGATGCCTATTTCCCAGCAAAATGCCATATCCCTTTCTTCTTTCCTTTCAACTGCATGTGGTCTAAACCCTTATTTTATCTGGTTGCTTGCGACTCTCATAAAATGAAAAGCACTTCACAGTGCAGGGCCGGTTTGGACTAGACATTTTTCTAGAGTAAGCGAACAGCTTTCCTCCCCACCCTCAAAAATAACCAGAGAGGTACCAAGTAGGGATTCTCTCTGGATACATTTTAAAATAAAAATACTTTAGAAATAAGGATTGAGGCTTGAATATCAGGGTGAACTTATAATGTGCCTGCTCTCATATGTATATTGCATGTTATATCATTAGGGGTTAAAAACCAGCAACTAGGTCTCCCCTTATGCTTGGCACCCTATGCGGCCGCAAAATTTGCTTGCCACTTAAACTGGCCCTGTCTCAGTGGTACCAATCAAGGCCATTGTAAATGGATTGGGGTTTAGGAACTCAACCTGCCCCTCCTTGAAATGTTTGGAAGTTGCAATCTTTATCGCACCCTCTGTATTTAACTCCTGAAAGGTACTCTCTCTCTCTGAAGAGACCCCCACTGAGTTTTTTTTTCTGGCTACAGCCTTGGAATGGATATCAAATTGAGGTCTGAGATGAATCCGGATAAATGTTGGTAGTTATAGAGGGGGAGTACCAGGTAGAGTAGTTCATGTGCAATACTTCATATTGAGTTGAGATAGGTCCTCTTGATGACGATTAAAAAAAATTTCTTCTGATTTTAGTTTTATCCTGCAATACAGGGTATCTACATGGGAGTAAATTTGATGCTGTATGTATAGATGATGCATGTTTTCAAAGTAATGAACTATAAGCTCCAGCAAAAATATGGAGTTGCCATCAAGTGGATGGTGGCTGATATCATCACTGCAATTGCAGGGACTGCAGCCACAAACAGAGGCAACATCATCGAATCCCCTGTGCTGAAGGAGGTCCACAAACTCATCGACAAAAGAGGACCAAATCATAGAGAAGGTGGGCATAGGAAATGTAGTCGTAATCCTGGAGAGAGGTGACTACATAACCATGTGCAATGCTGTCACCTCCACTACTAAAATATCTGACGCGACTAAAGATCCCACCCCATTTTATGAGAGTGCAGTTCTGGTCTCAGTGCAAATATTTCATCAGTGCACCAGTGGAAGAGTCAGTAAATATAGCCCCAAATATCCGTGATACTTATTGAAATGTGGAGGTAATAATGGCCAAGGAAATGTCCACTTTGTTTGAAGTGACAGAATTATTTCCAATTTGAGAAAAAAATGTTCCTTTTCACAGATTGCTTTGGGTTGTTCTATATTCCCATAACTAACCGATGTATAAGTAGGTGACTAAGACAATGAGCTATTTGGAAACAATTGCAAACTCAGGAAATGTTTCCACTATTACCATCTGTATGCAAACGATGTACTTTGTCTATGAACTGGTAAAGATAGATAGCTGGACCTGTTTCTTGCTCATCTAAATTCACAGCACCTGGAGATTATTTTACAATGGAGAAAAGCCAAATCTTTCTGGATGCTCAGGACAACTCATGACTTCGATTGCTTTGCCTCCGGGGGATCGCGATGTATCCAAGGCATCCGGCAACAAGGCAAACTCGCGGCCAATCGGAGCGCTCGGCTCAAAGTTTCTGTTGTTTAAAAATTGCGCGTTTTCGACCTAAAAATCCTTGGAAATTTTGATTCTATCATCAGCTATTCAGGGTTAAAATTACGAGACACTATTTTCCTCCAGCCTACATGTATCGCGTTGAACTAGGGCTGTGCCACGACTACGCCGCAGAGCGGTTAAAACGAGCTGTGCGATTTGTATAAATGTTTGGGGGAAGTATAGGTTTTGTTCTTCCATCTATGAATTTTTTCCTTGGATTTGAGGTTGAAAATCTCCCTTAATTGCTGCTGTATCCGCAACTAACGCGGGTATCCTCTGATCGAAGCATCCACGGGAGGTCTAGCCAGGTCGGCTGGTCAGCGATCGCCGAGGGCCCCGTGCTTAAGGGGTCCCCACAACGCTCGCGTCTATCGTGAAGTATATATGAAAGGTGTAATGAAAAAACTCAGATTACGTGAACCAAAGCTTTTTGCAATTATTAAATTCTACGTTTTCATTAGTTACCTTATTTTCATCGTACTTAGTGTAAATATATTATTTAAAAAAATAATAAAATAATGGTGTTAGAAGATAAAGGATAACCTGATGCTTTTTTGAAAGGGTAATTCGAAAAAGTCATTTTCAGAGTATTTTTTTCAGAGATTTCAGCGCAGTTTCAAGGACCAAATTCATCAAATAGAAATTAGAACCAGAATTGTATAAGCTGTGATGAATTACGGTTTTCATAATATTTTTTCTTTCGAAATTGCTATTTTTAATTAACTTTTATCTAGTTTATCAGAGCCAGGGTAACTTCAAAATCCATTTCCGGGATTGCAATTTTCTAAATTCTTCAGGGGGAGGGCCCCCAAATACCCCGATAAGGAGGGCCCCAGCCGAGGGCCCCCAATCACCCCAGACCCCCCCTGGAGGCCTCTCTTCCGTATTTGAGATGTTCATTTCGTGCGCTTGGAGACAACTTTTTCTCTTTCACGAGACCTTCATTAATGACGTTTAATTATTGATGTTCATCACGTTTTATCGCGCGCCGCATCTACTACGTCAGCGAATTCAATACCGACATCCGATCCTCGCATCCGCGCGTGTTTTCACACTGGAGAAAAGCCAAGGAGGCATGTGACTGGCGAGTGGTCACCTCATACATCCGCGATTCTGCGCAGAACTCAAAAGAGGTGTCTGCCAGCAATTGCGTGTCTCGATGTCCCATGCATTTGCGGCTACTGGTTATACCGTCCTTGGAAACTGCGGTGAGGTAGGGTGACCGAAAGAACTAGGCGCCAGAGCAATCGGTAGGCGTTGAGGTATTACTAGAGTCACAGTTTCTTGCACTTTAAGTGAAGGTGGAAAGAATATGGAAAAGTAATGGGGCCACGTCTGCTCAAATGAATTATAAAAATGAAACTCCTCCATATATTCACGCGACGCTATAAGCGCAAACATGCACATAAACTCATAGGATTTTAAAGAAAGGAAAAGAAAATATACAAGAAAATGGACGAGGACAACGGTGCTGTGGTAGATGGAAAAAGCCAGAAATCAGAGTGTAGGTAAAAATGCGGCCTAACTGGGACCGCCGGAGTAAGTAAGTATTAAATTTATTTTTGGTCGCTCCACTTCAATGAAATACATTTTATTACGCATTTCACATCCCCCAAAAACTTTCGACAGCATATTCTCTGGCTTGAAACTCCCCGCCACCTCTGGAAACTCTTGGTAGGAATGATCGGTAAAATCGGATCGGTTCCATTGTAATATTTATGCAATGTGTACCATTATATCATTTTATTGAAATTTCTGTAATTTCTTTGAGCCACCTCGTTGTAACCTTCTGGCTGAAAATGTGAACGAACATAGCGGAGAAGGAATTTTTGCGAGAGACCAGAAGACTGAGTAAGCTCTTGGAAGTCTTTTTCTCTCCGGCAGCGTCCGCTTGTTAACTTTTAAGTGGAATCTTCACTGCCGGCGCCCTTGGGAAGATTTGGATGCGTAGAACGGTGCTGAGACGATGGAAATGACCCGGTTCTACCTCCCTGGAGCGATATTTCCGACTTTCGTTTCGGCTTAAATACGGCAATCTCTCAGTCGGCGTCTCTGTGGGAGTGAACTTCGGGCTTAATTAACTAAAATAAGTTCTTATGTAGAAAGCCTTTCGATTTACATGTCTCGGGAATATACTGCGTATCGTGTCGAGCAAACGAGAACAGGTGTAAGAAATCCAATGAAATAAATATGTATAATATAGCTACGTCTTCCATAATTGAGTGAGAAAAAGTTTGGAAAGTGCTTTTTGTGTTGATAACAGAGGAAATATGGTATTTTTTTTAAAATAATTAGTTTTAAAGATGAAAATATACTCACTTGTTTGGCATTTCCGACCCAAAAGGTGATGTGATCGAAGCACAGGAATTTTCCTCCATCGGGCTGAAAGAGGAAAAGACAATTACATTTTTGTAAATTTGGGTGAGATTTTAGTGGCCTAATTTTCATGAATTTTCCCAAT
Source organism: Ischnura elegans (assembly GCF_921293095.1). Taxonomy (NCBI): domain Eukaryota; kingdom Metazoa; phylum Arthropoda; class Insecta; order Odonata; family Coenagrionidae; genus Ischnura; species Ischnura elegans. The sequence goes on from NC_060250.1 coordinate 83,435,883, forward strand.
TTTTTTATGACAGAAAGAACCCATGGCAAAGATATTTCCTTTTTTTCGACGAATTCGCGTATGGTAAGGACTCCTAAATATTAATCAAATCTTTAATGTATTTTAAGATTATTTTCCCTTTTTAAGACCCTCAGTCACTTAAATACAATTCAAAGGAGACTTTTAGCTTAAACAGAGGAAAAAAACTAATTTATTTCAAGTGATTTTTTCGTATCGCTCCATTATCTTTGGGCGCATAAATTCCCACTTTTGTCTTTTTCTTACGACTAAATTATAAATTAGGAATGCAGAAGTTTGCCTAGGAAAGATAATGGGTACAGTAAGGCAGTAATTAACCACTCGTAATATTTCATCGTTTGATTCTCCACTCGTTTTTAATCATTATCAAAATTCCTATCCTACTTTCAATTTAGGAGAGATTATTGATCGTTGAGACTCGCGTCACATAGATATCGATCCACATTAAGTACAGGAGCGCGTGAATTGCGTGATTAGCATCAAAGTATTACGCGTTGAATAAGATTGGACGTGTTTCTTCCGTGCCAGCTGGACCCGGAGGTGACCTCCGCGGAGGCATGAAGGCAAGCAAGGACATCGTGGTTACCGCGCAATCCTCTTTCGCGTTCCACAGTTATTTATTCCATAGCTTTACCAATGTGCGTAATGGGATGGGAAAGGAAACTATGACAATAACAAACGAGAGTGCGGGAGCTGCGACAGTACTGCAACATGTTCGTTATTTTCATTCTTGAGAAATCAATATCCGTAGACCGCAAACCACCTCCCCTCCCCCCAGAAAATAAAAAGAGAAGTTAAACCTTCATCAACTCGCTTATTTGCTTTTAATTTGTCTCCAGGAATTCTATACCTTCATCCACTCGCTCATTTGCTTTTAATTTGTCTCCAGGAATTCTATTACGGTTATACTTGACTTCCGAAACCGCATTTGGTTTAAACATAATAAATTTCGGTGATGCATTAGTGTGATCTTTCTTATTTTCTTCTGGAGATGAACGGTAAGAGCTTCCTAAATATTAGTTCCAGCCAATTGTCAGATTATCCTGGTTTCTTTTTAACCTAAATTTGTTGAAATATTAATTTACGGTAGTTCAACTTATGTTTGGTTTAAAAACGGGAACAACAGCGGAAGCTAGAGACAGAAAATCAGCTGCGTGAAGACTTAAAATTACGCGTTATCTCGAGTATAATCTGATAAGTTATGTAATAATTGCCCTTTTTTATTAGAAACGGCAGAGACTGAAACAAAGATTAATTATTAAAAACGATACTAGTTTTAAAAATACCTAACGGCTAAGTTTCTAGCCATTTAAGAAAACAAAAAAAAACTTTAAGTTGAATGTAATTTGTATTCAAGTTAGCTAGAGACTTTCCAAAACAAGAAACTATCTATTTACACCATTGTAATCTTTCGCGATGTAGATATGCAATATAGGAAGAAATTTAATGGTTTTGTACCTTATCTAACTCTATGATTTGTGCAAAATCGAATCAAATGCGAGGATTTAACGTAAATGTAAAGTTAGCTTTCCGCCCTTTCACGCGAAATTTATTGACCACTGTAATGAATCCTCAGCAAGGAATGGTAATTATTGTGAATGAAGAAGCTATCTGTGACTTCGTAATTCCAAATTGTCCATTAGACCGATCACGTTTTCGACATGGAAAGTCATCATGAGGGACAAACACGGGTACAAACACAAAGTTATGCACTTAAGTGTGTGTTGATACCTGTGTATGTCCCTGTAGATGACGCTCCACGTCGAAACCTTAGTCGCTTTAATAATTCATGAGGAATTACGAAGTCTTATGTTTTCACTCATAGTAATTATTAAATTTCACCTAGTCACGCCGGAAGCAATAACTTTCATCAAGGAATATTAAACCTGTCCTAATTTTGCTCCGCCAAATAGATTCCTAAAATGCATCGCCCTTATCCACTTAGCGGATAATACTATTCGCGTCGCAGTCCTACGTTCTTCGGCATACGGATATCACTGTCTCGTGCGTTGAAATCTCTCGAATAATCGTCCGGGGTAATGGTCCGCTAAGTTCCCAATCCTTTCAATTCCCTCTCTGCCTAGCTAAAGTGGTTCCTTCTAATTTTAGGCTTGCTTGTGACCAGAAGATTCCACATTCCGCACCACCCAACAGTGCTAACCACGGGTTCCTGCTGACCTTAGGACCCTTGTCCGTGTACGTCGTCTGAAACGAGAAGTAAATAGAGAACTCATCAGTTGCATTGCCCAAAAATAATCAATCAACGTAACCAAATGATGTAAATTTTAAAATAATAAACACCCATCTGATCAATTATGCAAATTCCATGGCTTTCATGAGCGTCAATCATCATGACGAGGGCACGTAACTCCTGTGATAAATCGTAAATTGATTTTTATACCGCATCGTCATAGCAATGGAATCAAGCGGCGTCAAGCCTTTGGAATTTACGTAACTGACCCACAGATTATAAATAAATGAGATAATTGAATGAAATAGTAATATTTGCGCAAGTACCATCTTCGCTCGCCTCCGGTTTGCAGATTTCCCCTCTTGGCTCCGGCGCGCTACCCGTTCGTCGCTTTGAAGTCGCCTTCCTTGATGTTCCTCCGGCACAGTGGCTAGTGCTTCTGCTCCTCAAACAACATCTCCTCCGTCGACTCCGCCGAAGGTGTGGTTCGTCAGAGGCGCTCTCCCATTGGCTCAGGCCGAGATCGTAATACTCCGACGACCTCTTGAAGGTCGCACTTCACCTGCGGGGCAGTCCGCGGCTGGCGACAAACAGGTCGCTCGGGCTCTCAGAAAGAGGAGGGTGGGAGGGAATGGAAGTTCTTGGCGGGGATGGGAGGGGGGAGATAGGATTTGATATTGGAAGGGGTTGAGGCAAAGGGTGGGGGTAGGTATGCGGTGGCTAGGAGGAGCGGAAAGTGGATACTCAAAAGTCGTTCCGATTGACGTCTTCATATTGGTAACTAATTTACGAAGACTCTAAGACTCATGTATGAGTCGTGGATATTCTTGAAACATAGTGATTACCGACCAGTCACCTAGCCAGAATTTCTTTTTCCTCCTCGGGGATGATCTAAGTTTACCGCAAGTGGTAAAAAAACTCATGAATCCCTTTCGAACGCCGAAAGCTAAAAATACTATTGGCGAATAGATATATGTCATCATATTTCATCTCCATTGAAAATATATATGCTTAATATATTCTTAATGAAACATGATTTAATTCTAATAATAATACTATGTTAATAAACGGTGTCTTCACTCAAGTTTGCTTTTTTAAATATTTCGGGGAAAGATGAGGAAAAGCTAGGGTTGCTTAAGCCCCTATAGAATTTTCCATTCCAAACAGCAAGACTCTCTGAAAAAATTACCAATAAAGGAGCATCTTGTGCTGAACGGGATAGGGATAACATAACCTTTAGTGATTCTCATAATACATTTTTACTTAAATATCTTTGATAGGGCGATATGTATGAGCTAGATGCAGAGGAAGAGTTGCGGCTGATGGGGTGCGCAGTGAAGGTGATCCTTGTATGATTTAGATTTCAGGCTCCGCGTTCGAGAGACTTAAATGAGTTTGGAACTACGGTACATGCTAATATGACAATTATTCTTTCCCTCTTTTGCCTTTGATATCTCTTAAGATAGCTTCCAACGAATCTGGTTGTCGTGTTTCGGCTTCTCATTCCGAGGGCCCGGCTTCAAATTCAGGTGATGGCATGAGTATTTAAGGAGAAGGGTGATTCCTGTTTTGTTGGAGGGCACTGCAAGTACATCACTTAGTCCGTCAGATAGGATGTAATGATGTGGTCCCCTCGCTGCCTTTCGTTAAGAGCTACCGAAAGTCGACGCCCGGTGACTCCTCACCCAAGGGCGTACCCAGCGAGGGGCAGAAGGGGAGGGTAGCTGCCCCCCCTAGAAGCAAAAATCATAAAAGTCTTTAAGTAAAATCAGTTCTGAATTGAAACGAAAGTATTCAACAAATTTTCTTTAAACCCACAAAAAATTATATATATTAGTATAAGATATGTAACTTTAATAAACTATTTTTTCAAGGAAATAATCTCATAAATCCCATGGCTTGCCCCCTCCGCCCCTAGTTATAATCCTGGGTACGCCCTTGTCCCCACCCACCTCATAATCAATTACGCTAATGACCTTAGCTGTCAATGGTCTCTTCCGAATACTAATAGCGATTGCTCCAATTATATTCTATGCATTGCGCTACAAATCCATCTGGGGAATAACAGAAATCATCGGGCTTCTTTCTATTTACCGTGGTGCAGCCGCGAGTTTCGGTAGCTACTTCTCACCTTCTGAATGACTTTATTTTCGATTTGTTGGGAACACCAAAGTAGTAGTGAGAGTTTTAAATCTTTCTTTAGAGTGTTAAGTCGAAGTTTTAGGTGAGAATTTAACCTATCGCACGCATGAATCAATTTTTTGGCCTGCTGTTGTTTGTCCAGAGGGGAATTATTGACCGTTCCTCACTAGTCGTCGTAAAACTTCTTCATCGACCTTGTAAGCTATACGTATGAATGTATAATTGAAAGAATAGACTTATCATGGAAGCTTGCAGACGCATCACTCCAGCTCAGTCGATATTTTTGGTGAAGTATAGCTTGTTTTAAACTTAGGCTATATTATTGAAATATTCTTGGTAGGTATATAGAGTAGACTATTTTCGATATTTGTACCTCATTTCGACTTATTTCGATAGCTGTACCTCAAATTTGAAATCTTTACCTCACTCAGAATTTTCTCATAGATATTTGTTATTGTTGAGATAAATATTTTATTTTTACTTTTGATAAATTTAAATGTTTAAAAAAGTCTGCATTACATTACCTGATAATTTCAAGATAATACGTTAAGTTTTAAACATATGATACGCCACCAAAAAGAAAAAAAAGGATGTGACCGATCGAGCGGAAGTGATGCCTCTTCTCAAACAATTCATGAGTTTTGGTGATTTTTTCCAAATCTACATTTACATGCATATACAAGCTACCCCGCAAGCCGCCTCAATAGGCGTGTGGCGGGGGGTGCAAGGACACCAGCCGTTTACATATAAAAAGCAAATGCTCAAATGAAATGACGACCAGCATTTATTAAAGTCCTTTATCGTGCGGGAGGAAAACGAATTTTCATACCTACACGTTCGGCTGGATATCTCTCGTAATTTATAGTTTCTGTCGGACCTGGACATATATTTAGGCTCTAACATGATGTTCTCCGTGTCGCTTTTAAAGATATCTATTCTCGATTTCTCAAACAATATAAACCTAAAGCGCAGCCTCCGAGTCTCTAGCGGCTCCCAGCCTAATTTGCTTAACATACGTACACGCGCTTTCTCTACGCCCGTAGCATTTTTAGACGAATTGCGCAGCTTGCCTTTGTTATTTATTCAGTTCAATGATTGAATAATCTATAATTTGATAGTCCAACGTTGTCCGAAAGTATCCACCGTCGAGTGCTTAGAACATGGTGCGCCGAATAGACTCTGCTGATGTTGGAAGCTCGCTAAATGTCATGGTCTGTAAAATATATATAATACATTTTAAGGATTTTGGGCTAAATGTGAATCCATTTTCAGCTAAGCATCCTGCTGACACCGGTATGTGCGTGAACGAAAATATATCTCATTGCTTTTGAGACTCGCCTATTTCACGAAGTTAAGGTTAAACTGACGGTTATAGGATAAAAAATACGCGTTTTCGAACAAAAAATGTCAGCGCACTTGCAAAGTAATTGTAACATTTTCATGGAAATTTTACAATTTCGTAAAATGGGGTCGCGTTCTTTAAATCCCGAGATGGTGATTCGTTAAAATAATTTCAGTGGATGGAAGGGACGGATTAGTTTTAACGAAATAAATTTAGTTCTCACTCATAAAATCATTTTTTCATATTTTTAACTCACACACTTTCGTCTCGTGAGTTAAAAATATGAAAAACGCTAAAGTTCTTGCCCACTCTTCTTGAGTTGGTGACATTATTACTCGATCAGGCAGACCTGTTCATTGACAGAAGAAATCGCTCACAAAAACTCACACGTGAGGCCGAAGCGAAGAGAAGAGTCAGTGGCGCAGCGAGGGGGTGGTTTTGGGGAATAAAACCCCCCCTAGAGCTCAGAGAAATTTTTAAGTTTAATCCATTTTACTTATTTGGATCAGTATTACTAATAGGATCGTGTTAGGATTTATCAAATATCCCTCTGAAAGCCGTAAAACTCGCTATTTCAAATTTTAATTATTCTTCAAATTTTTCTGGAGGAAGACCCCGCAACTCCTGCTTACCCTGGCGGGTATGCAATACCCCGTAAGTATTAGTTGCGCCTAAAACCCCCCTAGACTTAATTCCTAGCTGCGCCCCGGAGAAGAGTAACTAAGAAGCGGCAACCCACTCGCCATAGTTGCGTGACGTCATCAACTTAACTGCGAAAGGATCTACCTCATCGATTTCACGCTGCGAATTGTTCAGGGAGTAGGCGACGGATCGAGGAGCCGAAAAAACACGGGTCTCTTAATTTTTTGAACTCCATCACTATGTACCTAGGTATTTATTTAATTCAGTTTTTTTTGCAGATAAATGTTCTGCATTTCCTTGATGTATATTTACATTGATGGAGTATTAATTTTAAATGAAAAGTATCACCATAACCCTGATTTGAATGGCTTTCCTGTGTTATGGAATGATGTGATCGGTACCCGAGAAACCAAAATATTTTCCACGATACGGGTAGCATGTAAATTATAAACCTCTCTCTACATAGCTCTTTTTTGGGGGGATGTCTAGATATTTCGTCCTTATGAATTGGGTTCCAACTCAACTCCAACCCTTTTTTTCAGGATTCTACCATCAACTCACTGCATTAGTAGTTTTTTTCGAAATAGATATTGTTTATGATTTTGAATGATTTACACTTTAATTACTTTCAATTTTTTAAGAATAATGGCAAATATTTTTTAAGCATTGTAGAACTTTAAACAGATTTCTAGGGATGATAATAACAAAGTTAGCAAACACAAGGTACTAAGACTAAGGTACACCAGAAGACTAAATAATAGCAATCAAATTTCGTCTGAAAATTTCTTTAGCACAGAACAAAACGAAGAATTCAATTCAAAGCATTACAAATTGGAGTACGCAACAAATATTTGGTTTCAAAATCATTAAAAGTTCAACCAGTTCACTCTGAATTCCTGCTGAAAGGAGAATCGTAAATGAGTTTGATGGTCTGGCCAAATTGCCGAGGAGTACTCCTACGTACCACTAACATCTCGCTACAGGTCCGACCGCCGAGAGTTGTCCGTTGACAGCTAGAAGGGGTAGGGGGCAAGGTTGCCAGGTAAGAAAGGGAAACGCCCACCTCATATGCAAACAAAAGGGTTCCGTGAAGAAAGCAGCCAGAAGGGACGACGAGCGTGAAGGATTCAAAGGAAGAATCCTTTGTTTTGGCGATTCGCAGAAAGGGCTTGTTTTGGTGGTTCAGGCTTGTTTCAGTGCTTCATATGCATGTGACAACATTGTATGACTAGACAAGGGTGTGAGGTGCGTTTGGGGGACAGCGATTGGTAGCAAACCATGTTGGCGTAGGGTTCTCCGCCCCTTCTTTTAAAGTGCCATCGGACTACTCTCGCCGGCTGGACTGTAAGCTAGCTCTCTGGCAGAGCCAGAGTACCTGCAACAATTGCTACCTCAGAGGCCACTTATGCTATGTGTTTCAAGGTAAATATTTCTATCACTTTCAGTGAAATAAATGTGAAGTGATAAAATTTGCTAGCCTTAAAAGTGACAAGGTCTTTACCAGCTTCTCTTGAGAGTTTTGCCTACATTTAGTTTTTTTTGACTCAATGGGTATGAAAAAATAACAAGTCTATTTGATTCACCAAGTTAATTACTGATAAGTTAACATTCCAGAGGTAGATGGCCCTGAATTCATCTGAAATAAATAGATAGCAAAAGTGAATCAATCTGCTGATAACTACAAAATACTTATTTATGAGCTATTTCACCTATTATGTATTCACTTTACTTAAGTGAAGAAACCAAGCCAAATCTTATGTATCCTCTTTTTTTTTGGAATGAATATGTTGATCACCACATCTCTTGAAAAATAAAGTTATTTTTATTGATCATTGAGTCACTCTCATCTTATCTCTGTAATAAGTTCTGTAAAATTATTGAATGTTTATCAATTCAATTTTGAAAAACAAATTAAGGAATTCAAAGTCCACATGCTTAGAATATTCATTTTCTATTCTAATCAATGATAATCTGTTATCAACACAATGACAGCTGTGCTACTTACTCACCTTTTTTCCAGAAGAAATGCAATATATGTATTATTATTCGATAAAAACATTTCAGTGATTTTGTGACGTCTGTTACTTCATTTAGAAGTTGTTAGCATCAAGTTTCATAGCCTAACACCATGTTTTTTCCATCATATGGCAAACGGCAATTTGTGGCACTCACACAGTTGTCCCCCACTATTCGTGGCAGGGTAGTGGCTTTTCCCATTGGGAACAAAACACACAGATATTAGGGTATCTCAATTTGCCTAGCTTGCCCTTAAGCCAAGGCTTCAGAATGTGATGATACTTCTGTCCTTTTTCAACTTTTTCAACCATGTTCCACTACTTTGATTTGGCTGAAATTTTTTCTCAATGCATGAGTGTAAAGCACATGATCTAAACATATTTTTGTTATTGTGCTTACATTCTCACTTGGTGAAATCATTTTTTGAAACTTTCAAAGCTTTTTTAATGTTAGAGATAAATCATAAAAAATACATTAACATAATAACTCCCCAGGTGACACTTTATGATGACTTTATCATTTTTTCAAACACTGAGAACATATTTTATATATTTTGAAAATAACCATTTTGTGTAGAACTTGAAAATTATTGTGAATATGGGCTAAATATTCTTTATGGCTCATTACCTCACCAACACCTACTATTGGGCCGAGAATCTTTGAAATAGGTATCTCTCAGGGGCTGACTCACCATACTTATCTTGCTAAGTCCTCTATGTACATAAAACATTAAAGCCACGAGGGAAAATTATCAGGATTAGGCCACCAGTTTATGATTCATTACAATTTATCAGAAAAACCAGTTTTATTGTATTTAGCTAATCACTACAGTAAATCCTACATTCCATCAATTGTAAAACTGGGAGCCATGAAAGCATTTTAAAAATACTACTCTTCTCAGTAATTCATGATCTTCACTTGAAATTCAGAATTACTTACGAGCACCAACACTTTGGATCTGATTCCATGAAGATTTCAATGAAAGCCCGATATCCATGGAAAAGAGTGGAAACATAGCAGTGATATTTTTTTCCTAAATATATCTATCAACTGCTCTAAATTTCTTACTCTATTATTTTATTCAGGGCTACTCATATGCATGTTACCGGTTGGGCCATAGAAAAACTTTTTACCGAAGAATAAAACAATTGGGCAATTTTTGAAAAGCATAATATAAACCAGTTGCTGCTTTTCATGGAGAATGCAACAAAAGGAGTTGGAGAAGGTGGGGGGGGGGGAGTGAATAGGCTCCCCTGATTTCATTCATAAACTAACAGGTCTTCGTCATGGGCCCATTGCTAAATTGAATTAAAAATATGCTGCTTGCAGCAACAAATTCATCTCATGATTCAATGTTAAGATTGCATATTTATCACGGGGAATGAACCTAATTGCATCAGCAACATGTAGTCCATATGGGCTATTCAAAGGGATCATTTCTGCATACTTATTTGGCCATTTAGGCACATAAGCTTAACGCGCGAGCACAAAAAATTGTATTTTATCATGTTTTTAGTGGTATGTACTGCCTCTGGACAACATTTATGCCAAAAGGTCTATTTTGCAAGAAAAATAAGAGCAAGGCATACAGGGAAAAAATAAATTTTCTGAATAAGAAATGATTTTTTCAATACTATCTCATGGAAATACCAACCTCCTGAATTAAAAAGGCAAAAAGAAATAGAATATTAAAATAATTTTGACTTTCTGATAGGAGATAAACATGACACAAGGATTTGGAAGGAGATTTAATTCAGCAGAAAATATTTAGACTCAGGTTATTTATTTGATCACCATCTGCTTTCAATGAGCAGGGTAATGTAACAATTACTATAAATAAATGATTGGTAAATTGAAATGTGATTAACATTAATAACAGAAGGAATGACTCACTGAAAAAGAATAACAGTTGCATACACACTGTTATTGAATATGGTTACCTTTCAAAAGAGTTCAGATTAAAATCAATAGAGACACTCTCTGACAGTATTTTTCTGAAGTACTTTGGATCAATTTATGATTTCATTTATAAAATTAGTCCTCTGCCATGGGGAATCTGGAAATTGAAAATCACAATCCTCTACTCCTCAAAATATGACAAACCCTGCATGATAAAAGCCCAAACATCCTGCATCATGACAGTAGTACTTCTGGCCGAGTTCCAACAAAAAGTATGCATAATGAAAGGCTATTGATATATTCCAGGATTACCGATTGAAAATTCACACCAACACCTAACACATTACACCTAATAGCTGAAGACATTTACCGAATATCATGTGATCTCTGAAAAATAATCCAAAATATTTTAGTATCTATAGTATGATTGGAAACTGTAAAAGCTGTAAATCAGTCTATAGTTGCCAGAAAATAAAACTTCCACAAAAAGACTCAAGTAAAAAAAATGCAAATGTCGAATATATCCAATGACATTGAAGCAAATGTTTGACTGCCGGCCAAGCACATTTCAATTCAGCATCCAAAATATCACAAGCGTATACATAATCATCCGTGCATCGTAATCTGCAGCCATTTCCTTTTCATTATGAAAAATAATATTTATAGACATTCCTGTCCATTCCGAAGCACTCATATTTTCTGCTTCACACAATCCACTCCTGACTCAAGTTCCTGTTTCACAGATTTTTGAATGGATGAATAGTAAAAAAAAAACACAGTTTAAGTCATGGACCTTTAGGCCTTGAATGTCCGCACAATCCTCACGACATACTGTCGGCAGATAGGACATTCACTCATTCTCTTTCCGCACGGTGTGCAAGTGGCCATGTGTCCACACTCCAGCATCACGCAGTCGATGCAGGCATCCATACACACTTTACACATCGTGTCATCCGTGAGATTCTCTTGGCTAGCTGCAGAAAGCAAAGGAAAAAACAAACGCCACTTAAAATTTATCCACACACAATTTTGAAGAATCATTTAACATAGAATCCACCAGGAAAAGAAAGCAATAAACACTAAGCAAACTACCAGAATGAGCATGTTTCGACTGATACCATGTTAATTATAGGTGGCAAAATTGGTTGAAAATAAAAGGCACACAATACTTTCTGCACTTCAAAAGTCATTTTAAACTAATTGAGAAAAAAAGGATCTTTAAATAGCAACTTTCTATAAACAGTAGTGAAAAAACAATTGCACAAAGAATTTTTGGAAATTTTCACCATCTGAGCAAATTTTACTTAAAAACTTTAATCATTCATTCCATTTATATATTTGATACAAGATAAAACATCAAAAAACAGTGAATTAAATATGTTGTGTAGTTTTACTGCACATTAGAGTATGTCTTTTTATTAGTTTTACATTGGATTTTTTATTTTAACCTCTTAGAAGATGCTAAGGAGAATGGTTTGGATGCGGTTAAAATAATAAGGTTGACTGGTTAACACTAAGAGGTTTCTCAGGAGCCCTCACTTATGTATGTGTCAGTTACTTTTCTCAAACTGAAAAAATTGCATAATTTCTAGGGGAGTCAGGGAATGAAATTCTAAAATAATCATGGAATTAAAAGACTTTAATCAACTAATGGCAATGATTTCAGAACAGAAAACCAAGATTGCATGCAGGGGTAATAGAGCTCCTACACAACATCAACTGTGCACATGAGAAAATGCTTTTAATTGTTCATTTTACATATTACTATATGCATGTGAGGGAAAAAATAACAAAAAATTCAAAACCATACGTTGTCCAAAAATTTCCCATTTATATTTTTATCAATTGCCATACACCAAAAACTATTTCCTTTGTCCATTTATAGATACTAACATTCCACTGACATTCCTTTGGTTTTCTCCACTGTATGATCCAGTGAAAATCTCTTGATTCATTGAAGATGAGCGAACCAAAGGGCAAATAACCCAAAGAAAATGTACCTTTGTATTCCCGCCACAGTCTTTGTGCTCGCTCCAGTAACTCCCTCTTCTCGCAACAGCCACGGTAGTCCACTCGACTACTTGTGAGTAGTTCTTTCAGCTGCTTAACACTCAATGTTGACAGATCATCCTCACTTTTCGTACTTGATAAGATGTTCGATGCAATATCCCTAGGTGTCAGGAATGATCCAGCAGACTGCAAAAAAATAATGATGAAATCAGTAACATGACTTCACATTGGTTTACACACATATCCATTAAGATGCTATGTTCCTCCTCCCTTAGTCTAATATATACCAATGCTAATTATTTATATTTTAAAACTAAACCTAAAATACAGAAGTACAGAGACAAAACTAATAATACAAGTTTATACCATCCATGATTTTGGATCCATGGATTATGATGCCTGCTAAGGAAGTAATAACTGCTCAATGAATTTTTACATTACTTTAAAGAACTATTTTTAATAATACAGCCTGACTTTAGACTTGTCACACTGTAAAAACTGGAAAGGAAGAAAATTAAATAAAATACCGCCTAACAAAATATGGAAAAATTACATCATATTCTAACCGAGATATTATTCTAAAATATAAATGTACCTACTTACTAACAAATTGGGAAGGAAAAGACAAACTAAAAATTTTCGCTGTGCACATTAGTGGTATCTGCAAATGACAGCCAGTGCACAGCTGTGTGGAGATTTAATGGGCCAGACATAGGCCTTTTAGACCTTTTCTTTTAACCTGCATGCAAGCACATATGCCTCTAGCACACACAAGGGGGCGTAATTTTTAACTTTCTCAAAACTGAGTCCTACAAAAGAGGTATGAAATGGAGATCACAAAATGGAAGAAGGTAGTTGATTGAGAGAGTCATACAAGGATAGGACATTGCGAAGAGATTTTATGAGGCACATGGAATGGCATGGTTGTTACAAAATCTGAATTTTTAAATTTTGCCAGGTTTTGTGCAAGTTTTCCCTGGATTTAAAAACAATAACAGTTTTCTTGAAAATCCAAAATTAGTTAACTGTAATTACATAATGGGGACAGGATTTTGTTATGCAAGACCCACAATTCACTCACATATATGTGACAGTTCCTTTATCAACTTTTGAGGAGTTGTACAGGAAAATTAAGGCATCAAAGAAGTATTGAAAACTAGAAATAGGCTAACTGAATAATGCATTCTTTTTAAGTTACGATACAACATGAAATGTATGTTGACATCATGCATAAAAGATTAAAAACTCAAAGCGGTTATGCTAACAGCCTTTCCATTAAAATTCCATGATTATTTATTCTTATGCACAACCACAGAAAATCATTTATATTTCAGTTACAACAATTAGAAAAATCATAAATTAAATCCTGACATGGTGAAAACAAAGCAATGATAGAAAAATTAACAAAGTTCTAGATAGTGTTGAGAAATTCCAAGCGTTTTCTAGATTCAAGGTGTTCCAGGCCTGTAGTAGCAACCCTAAATGGGAAATGCACAAACATATTGTCACGTAAGACCATGTCAAAAGAAGTCATGTAAGACCATGTCAAAAGAAGAGATCTGTTATTAGACTTTTATCTCACCTTGGAAGGGGAGGATCCTTGACTGACCGATGCAGATGGCCTATTCAATGAAGGGGATTGGGTGTCAAAGAAGGAAGCTTGCCCATTGCCCCCCATATCCCCAGGCTCTGGCAATCCTGCCAAATTCACCTCTGGGGTTGAACCCGACATGTTGGAAGTCGCTCCTGCCACATCCATTGGTGGAGAGGGAATCCTCTCGACACCAACTGTGGGTGGGACGGACGATTCAGTTCTAGGCGAAGATGGGGTAGCACCCTCGGAAGCGGTGACGGGAGGCACTTCACTGGGGTTCTCCTCTGCTGTGGTAGCAGGTGGGGTCGACTGGTGGGCAGGTGGGTTGGGCTGTCCGGAACCGTATGGCGGGAGCACGCGCTCTTCCACATCGATCATGACCCAGTCCCCTTCGTCCGGCAATGAGGAAGCACCCGGGTTTGAGGGAGGAACCTGCTGCTGGGATCCACCCTCTGGCACCAGATTGGGCTGCGATGAAGACATAGACGGTGGCATCGTACTGGAAGCACCTTCTCCTCCCCCAGGGGAAGAGGGATGAGGAACACCTTGTGGTGATATCCGAGTTGGGGAAGAGGCAGTGTTGGATGGCTCCGAGGGGGAGGTGGGGGATGGGGTGTGGCCTTCACTCCTCGTGCTCCGCGAGTGAACTCCAGGGGTTGCACCATCCCCCTCGTTCCAAGGTGGTGGAAGATCATCCCTGGGTCTCCGCTCCGGCTCAGCAAAGGGGGGGAATCGTTGGCCCAGGTGGGGCTGGAAGCTGCCGGGAGGTGGGCCGACTCGAGGGTCGTTGGCTTCGTAATTGGACAGCTGGACTACGAGGTTCACCAAATCATCTTTCTCTGCAGGGAAAGAGACATGATCATGAGAAATATTGTTGAAATTCACATAGTTTTTTGTTTCAATATGAAGCAATTTTACAAAGTTAAGCCACAGATGATTGATTTTATGAACAATGCTGCAGCTCTCCTGTGTGAAATTCAGAAAAAAGTAAGAGAATTTTACTTAATTATGGTATTCCACCAGATTATTCCTGAAACAAAGCTTTTTACTCAATGGAAAGGTTCAAGAAAGAATAATGTCAACAATTAACTACAGACAAAATGAACTGAAGCTGACAGGTATGCTGAATGCCAAGAACTCTTAAGCAAAACTAATCCACTAGATAAAAAAGATACACTAGAACTATTCATTATCATGAGTAACACTTAATAAGAGTTAAAGAATTTAAAAGAAAGATAAAAATATTTTTAGTAGCCTAAATAATCATGAATCAATACCATGTAAAGTGCCCCAATATTTGAATGTTGGTGCCTCATTTGAAAACAGATATGATCATTATCCAGCAGCAACATGACAGAAATATATATAAATTTAATAATCGGGGTTCCTTTTACATTCCTAGAGAGCGAATGTCGCCATCTTATTAAACACAAATGATTGAAAAAGATACAGAATTCATCACCATTGATTCAAGTAAAAATAACCCAAAAATTAAGATGCAAAGTATCAAAATTTCACAGCATCATGGACAAATCAATGTAATTCCACCTACACTTGAAATCAGTGAATAAATAGTAAAATAAAAAAAGTTATTGCTCCACAAAGTGACGATATCTGCGAAGATGTCAACGTTTAACTTTCCAGGAAACGCGTGACTAATTTTTGGTGCCCTTCTACCAACACAGCAGTAAATAAGCACATGGTAAGATTGAAGAGCAAAAGATGTCTGAAATATTTATTTTTACCTACGTGTGTAGCATAGTCAAACTGGAAGGAAATTTTCAGATGAAAAGAAACCTCCCTACTCACACATATGCTGATAGGTTCTTGCTGGCACAAAGGATACCAGGCCATTCCATAAACCCATATGGAAAAGGATGAAACTGTACTCAAGAATGTGGTTTGCTGTAAGCCATTCAAAATTAAGAGACTCTCCTTTAAACCTTATTTGTGTCTTAAGTAACTGCCAATAAACCAAAATTATTAAATAAAAATTAGCTGTACACTTTTGAAATCTCCAAAGATAATAATCCAAGCAAGAAAATCAAAAAAATTAAATACTACGTAACTCATAAAAGAGTAATCATTCAGGCAAGAGAAGTCTCTAAATAAAGAATGCCTTGTACGACATTTAATGAAAAAATAAATACTCCTACCTGACACATAAGCTGGAAAATATTTATATCCACATACTGAGTAAAATAACTATAGTAGAACACTGTACCAACAACTTCATGTATAAAAATTAATGACCAGAAGCAAGAGTGGAACATGGACATCAATTATGAGAAAAAGCTTACTCACTAGTTTGCTTTTTCAACTTGGGCAAGACTAAGGATCATTGGAATACCCAAGTTATGGTGGAGAAGTGCAGGACTGATTTGCAGGAATGTTAAAATTTTAGAAAATTGAAACCATTGTACAAATTCCAATCATAATGGCATAAACTCCACCAAGCATCTTTGAAGCCATAAGAATTAAACTGATTTTATATTGACTTCACATTATTTTAATCATCAAGTTAATAATAGCTAAATGTCTTGACAGGGCTTGATTTTATTATGAGAAGAGTTCACGTCTGTTCCCCATCATCAAATATTTAACCCTTCATCTTTTGCCCACTTAGTTCACCAATCTAATACCCATACATAATGCTCTTTTCTGATAATTTTAAGGGCATAAAAGGCTCGTGATTATCTTGTACACAGCCTCATCAAGCCAGAGTAGCTTCAATAATCATGAGATTAAAGAGAAAGGCAATTTTCCCCTTCATTTAGCGAATGTTATTGCAGCCCATATTTCAATTTTTGACAAATAATTCTTCAAGTGTCATTCACCATAGATATGGAAAGAGTTGAAACCCAGATAGTCTAATTGAAACCCAAAAAACATAGGAACTTCCATTTCTTAATATATTCTATATATCTATAAATATTCTGTGTCTCAATATTAAAAAGTTCCCCACCACCACTCCCTAATCTTCGGAATCCATTTGTTAAATCGTGTGGTATTAGTAGCCACTGTGTTTGCATCTTTCTTCTGTACTCACCAAGGCACCCATGAGTTGGAATTTTGCGGGAGGCAAGGAAGGCTTGAAGGTCACGGGTACGCAACCCCATGAGAGCAGTTCGTGAAGGTGGATGGGCCAATAGGATGAGACACTTGCTGCAAGTGGTCTGCCGACGTTCTCGGGAGCACCAGCCGCCACTGCCTGATCCACTAACAGGAAGGGCCTTTGGCAAACACTGCGTGCAATACAGGCGCCGGCACTCCAAACATTCTCTCTGTTGGGACAAGAAATTATCCATATTGAGTCTAGACTTTCAAAAAAAGAGGGCCTTACACCTAAGTACAATACAAGAAATCATGATGAGCATTTTAAAACAGGGTTTTCTTTCGTGAGTGATGACAGCGACAGCAATTTGCCCTGGAAGATAACACCAGTTAAGAATATCTAGAGGTTTTTATAGTAACATGTAAAATATGATGAAAGTTACAAATTATTCATGATAAATTGATCTTTTATCATTAGTGTGCTAAAGTGATGGAATATGTTAACCACTCGGTTCTTCAATAAGTAATTTGGATTTCAGCTAACTGAGACACAAGTTACCTCCATTAAATTTTTTTCAATGCTCAAGAGACCATCTAAGATGCCAAGGCATAATTTAGGCTTGAAAATTTGCTAATTGTTCATCACACCAGAAGAAGAAACATGATGTATGATCCACCAATAATAACTCCAAAAATACAATGGGAAATTACATTTTTAGTTAGAGAACTCTTGTAATTTTGATTGTTGACATAGCAACATATTACTATGGTGACCATTGGTCGAATAGGCCTGTTGGAAAGGCTACCTTTTCTCAGGCCAATCAGCATAACTCAAAATACATATGCTGCAATATTATCCCTTGCTTGAAATTGAGATTGTTATCAATAAATATTTATTATATAAATTTATGAGATTTCACCAAAAGATGCAGGGCTTTTGAAGTATAAGGTTTTATAAGGACCAATTGAATTAAAGCAGTAATGATTTCCAAAGCATTTGGAATTAGTCTTTTAGTAATGAAAACTGTGAACAGTAAATCTGCTGACACTATTGATTAGCCAAAAGGATCCATGAAGTAAAAGTGACATATTTTTCAGGATAAAATATGTACTACAATAGCTTGCAGTTTTCAATACCAAATTCAAAATATTAAATATAGAAAATGTAGCGTCAATTTTTGCATAAAATTCTTGATGGATTATAAAAATACTTATGCTTCAGCAAAACTCTTGGTAAAATAATCATTCACCTGTCCTGCAATTTAAATCAAGGCTCCAATTTCATACTGATGGTTGCACTGGCAATAAAATGCATAAATAATTTCCCTCCTTCCTGAACACCATAGACAGAAAAAAATCCAGGAAATTCACTTGCAGAATGGTTACATTTAGAGGGGGCTTCACTTGGATGTATATTTCCAAAGCATTTGGGGGGATTGAATCTTTGGGGATTCAATACCCCCCAAATATATTGGGGATCAATTTAATTCTTAAAGATTCAATATCTCCCTAACCAGGGGGCAGGGGCTCCCACTCACTATAGGATCGCATGACCATGAAATTTATGAAGTAAAATGCTTAATAGAGCGAAAATCGGGGGGGGGGGGGGAGGGTAAGAGTTATTCGGTAAAATTTTTAGCTCAAGAGAATTTCTCCAATAAATCCTACAGATTCACGGACAGAAGGCATCAGTTATTGACGTCCCACTCGTTAAAAAAAGTCCATCACAACTAATTAATTATACGAGACATCACAGCTGAGTTACACGGCCGTGGCGGGCGGGGGGGTCGAGGAGTTCGTACCCCCCCAAAAGAGAGACACGGTCTTGGTTGTGTCCCCTGGATATCAATTGACCCCTAACCCCCAATATTGCGCTAGGAACAGCGATCCGAGAGTGTATGACTTATGTAACGGTGAAATCAAAAGGTTGAACACCGGATATACGCACGATACGAATGCTCTGGATTAGAACAAAGGGTATTATCTGAACGTAAGTTCAAGCACTCACATAATTATTCGTTTTTTACGGCACAACTTAAATGGATTATTCACTCATCTCTTGTAAAGAGCCACAGTTATCTTTCGTCAAATAGAATCAAGAGACAACGTGCACAGGAAAGGCAACGGCTACACTCGGCAAAAAAAAAACGTTGCGAACCTCACCACTTTACAGTTCACGCCCCGATGTGGAGATAGGGTATTCCTCCTCATTCTTCGACGGCGAAACGGTCAGACGACAGCGGCAGCCCAGAACCCACTGAGCACTCCTCACTCACTCCACACCTCACAGTATTTCGCGACAGACACTCTACAGGGGCAGAAAAAACCTAGCAACGTCCTATCTCGCGGCGTCCGAGAAGGAAAACGTACCGACTTTACAATATACGGAAATAAAAAGTAGCCCAATTCGACAGTCGTACACATAACACCCGGAAGTGAGAATACTAAGCTTGCTCAAGCGTAATCTCAATACTTTGAATGGGTATCACATCCTATCTCAAGCAAATGCATATTCTAAGTTCATGGCCTTTGAGAGACATGACATTTCACTATTTCGTGAATTATTATCTCAAAAAGGAGAGAGATACGGTTTTCCGTGACCAGAAAAGGCTGGTGGCGAGGGAAAGCGAGTCTTATCACACTAACATCTATTGCGTAAAATTTTCATACTAGAAACACTGGTAAATGTCAACAAGACTTTTTCCTATACACCCTGATATGTAAAGGAAGAAGCTTTGAATGAGAAAAACATCAAGGATTCACGCAATATGCGATGGATCGAATAATGGTGATGCGTCATCTCAACGCAAGACTTCCTGCAAAAAAGTTTTTAGTCATCTATCCTGCTTCCTTGTATATTTTTCTCTTACATGTGAATTGAGTGTGATCTGCCCTGAATGATAAAACTCACTCTGTTTCTACGGCTATTGAGCGAATTCAAACCTGACCATTGAGAGACTTCATTAGGGCTGCTCAACGTTCTTGAATAACGAAGTCAAGCTGTTAATCAACCTTCAACTGCGACTCATAAAGGTAGGTGAGTAGGGACGAACTTCTGGGTTCAAGGAGAGAATCTTTTGGAAAGGCCAGTTTTAATTATGTTTACAGAAGAAAGTTTGCAAATAAATATGATTAATTTTATCCTGATATCATCTTAAAACCCTTGGTACTACTCCATCTTAGCATTGAAAATAAAATAAATAAAATTTCCAATCGAAATAGACAAAATGAATACCAACACTATCGCCGTATTTTGCCACTCAAAGCCATAACGCGATCTCGGATTTGGACGTTTCAATCTGGATCCCATGCACAGAAGATGAATTAATCTTTTTTAATTCACTCTAAGGGTATGATGCCAAGTGAAAGACTGCTATGAAAGAGAAGGAAAAATAGATGCATAGGCAAAACCTAGAGTAAGCGAAAATTTTTGGCTTCCGCGCATGCCACCAAAATTGAAATGAAAAAAATCCCACATCACGTAATCCGATATATGTGCGTCTGAACAGGTGATAGAAACGTGATCAGATGATTTGTAGTCTTCGAAGATCGCCGATCGATTAATTTCATCGATGGCATCGTTTGACTTAGAGAGGCGAGGTTTTTTTTACCGTGTTTATTTCGATTGATCTCTTTATTTTCATTGAATTAAGCACTCGCGAAGGAGAAGCACTAGAATTATAATAAAAAATATCTCCAAAAATTTTATTGCACGTAAATTGCCATTTTACATGATGATACTAAAGTTGAGGGTTTCAGTGCCGTCCTCAGTTTTTGGCTACAGTGTAGTTACTTGCAGCACTCGGATTATTTTTATTCTGAGGAGCAGCATGATAACTTTTCTGTCCGTAGCACGGCTTGCGATTACTTTCCAGGAACCATATGAATATGTTTGTTCAAGGTATCATCTTAAGTATAGTTTTTTATTGTTCGATCTTTAAACGTGCATTTTACTCTTTAAAAACTCGGTATCCTGAGCATACAAAAAATTCGTGACCTGGCTGTCTTAATGCGTTGGCATAAATTAGATTCCTCCACAAATATATCACATTCTATGAAGAAGACAGGCAGCAACACAACTGTTTTAGTTGGTCGTAACTCCTTTAAGTCCTGGTAAGCAGCTTGTTATTTGTGACATTATATCACTCGAGACAATCACTTTCACTTAACGTCTCGGCAGGGGGCACCGCCTGCCACGTTCCTTCGTCGTGACGAATCCCACCGGATTAAAGGTTAACGACGAAGGGTCACTCGCCCGCGATCTTTGCAATGCTCCAGCCGGCTGGCGCGGTGTCATCTCAAGTTGCGATAACGGCACAACTCTCTCACTTCGCCAATTAGCCGTAATTTTATAGCATTCATGGTACGGAGGCGGGTAATCGCTGTATTGGTTTGACAAGTTTATGACAGCAACAACGTTAGTATGAAGAAAAATGAATAAATAACCTCTTAAACAGAGTGTTTCAGGAGGAATCTGCAATACTTCAGGAGGTGGTAGGGCAGACAATTTTATGCACTTTTGTCCATAAAAATGGGGTCGCAACGCCATAGTTACTGAGCTATGGCAACGCAAACGTTTGTTTGGATGCACTTTGCTGTTACCATGACAACGGTTTTTCATGGGTATACAGCCTTGTCGACATTCTATTTAATATTCTGGATTATTAAAGACAATAAATAATTAAGGCTGAACAAAAATGTGCGATTAAGATTGTCTGAAACCATTAATCTTTGAGATTATTTAAACGAGAGCTTTGAGCGAGAATCAACAATACGACTGCGCAACCTCACTCATTTTGAGATTAATTGTTTCAGAATTCGATTGCTATTCATTATTTCGAACAAAAATAAAAAACGCAATGTAAAAAATACGACTAATAAATTGTCGTTTAATAAAAGGTAGGTCGTGCCCGTAACAAAAACGAATCCGTTCTGCGCATGACTTCGCCTGGGATCCAAATCGTGCGAAAGCTAAATAAAAATGTAAATAAGTTGACAAAGATTTATGGATGACTCTAGAATAAAATTGAAGTTGCGGACGAAAGCTCAGATAATTTAGTTTCTAGTAGCGTCAGAATTTTCAGTTTCATATCATCCATGGTGTCACCATAGCTCCCACAAGTATTACAACCAAATGCATAGCGCGAGCACTCCTGACTTCAGTGTGGAAATTACGCGGAGGAAAAATATCTTTTGTCTTCACTGGGATTCGAATAAAGATCCCGCCATTTGACGACGAGTGCCTAGATAAATTAATGCACCAAGACGGCTAAATGGCCAAAATGGTATTCTCTTGCGGGAATACAATATACCAAAACCAACAACATTCGAACGCACGTGTCGCCACAAAATGATAGATTAAACCGAAAATTGAATGAAAGAGTGGCATTTGACTGAAATAAGTCACTAAATCACCTTAACCACTAGGGATTCAAGATCAAGTCCAAGATAACGTAAATGATTTTCTTTCTCAGTAGGCTATTAGTACTTAAATGCACTAACAGGTACTCCGTAGGAGGTTCTCTGGGTAATTACGCGGTCGATTCTCAAAAATTGCCTCAAATTAATTCAATACTGATAACTGCTTAAAAGCAGTTACCATAAAACCAATACCAACCACTGACTGACCGATTCATACAAACGTTTGGAGTGAAAGGTAAAGGCAAATGCAGGCAAAGTATTCAAAGTCATGAGATGTCCAGAGCATCCGGCAACAGGGCAAACTCGCGGCCAATAGAAGCGTTTGGCTCAGTGGACGCTTTCCATTCATGCGACTCACGCGTCGACTTGTGTCGACTCGCGGTAACTGATTATAACTCTCCTATTCCTGTGCGTTACCGTTTGTTGACTTGTGTCACAACAGTCCGCGACACACACGGAATGGAACACGAAAACCGCGTCGCAAGTGAACTTGTGTTGACGTGTGTCAATGAATGGAAAGCACCCAATGTGTCTGTAGTTTAAAAATAGTGGGTTTTCGACCTAAACATCATTAGTAATTTTGGTTCCTACTGGCATCAGCTATCCAGAGCTAAAATTCCGAGACACAATTTTTCTCCACCCTGTATAACACACGACAAATATCGTTGCCAAATAAACAAGGCATCGTCAAATATTTGAGCTCGAGTTAACTCCTTTGAGATAAGCATTCCCGCATTCCACGTGTGAAATTAGTGTTGTATAACTCCAGTATACCTGCAGTCATTCGTGCCAGAACCTAATATCTCTCTGTATTTTCTTTTCCTCAATTCTCAGCAATGAATGTTTATCCTTCACAATTTGACATTTTACAAAAAATTTCCTTTTTAAAAAAAAAAACGAATAGATGAATAACTGTATAAAAGTTATTTTGATTAGCAATTAAATACCTACACCTACCTAAGCTCCATTGTTACTCTTGTCCATACGGTATGAAATGCAAATATTGATGGTATGTTGATAGTATTGATTGGAAAAAATATTAAATATCAGAATACCGTGTATGATAGGAAAGAGATACCTTCGCTGTAACCGGATTCTTAAATAAATATATAGCGATATGACATTTTTAGTAGTATCATTCCGCAAGTTTAAAAAATAAAATTTCAAGACATCACAATGTAGCATCTTCTTTCTTAAGTAGCTAAAGTTTCAAATGTAATTATCACTAATTAAAAATAATAATATCACACAAAAAGGCTATTAGACTACTGAAAAATATATTTTTAGCATTATACCCATAGTTCCTCATGTCTTTCTGACTTTAAAATTCTAGTTGTATTTCTATCAGCTTAAAAAGAACTCTAAGTCATGCCATCCGACTATAAACTAAAGCATGAAGGACCAAAAAAGTATCCGCCATAAATCACCACAGAAAACTAGACTAAATATATACATGCCTAAAACATGCATGACAAACAGGTTTTATCGGTGAAGAAATACATGCTTCAGAGACAAAAATATTCACGACATGACATTAAAAAATTTAAGCACAAGCGAAATATTAGGGCTTCACTGTCTTAGAAAACCTCAATGAAACAGCACACAAAAACTTAAAGAGACTCCACAGTAAGATGAAAAGAAAAACGAATGACTGATGCACTCTTCATAGGAAACTTTTCTCCCAAAAATTCATCCACTTAATAAAACTAACCAGGCCTGCAGAATTGTATCTTGAGCTGTATGGGTCCCATCTGATCCAGGCCAAAGACTGCTGCAAATGTGAAAGCACAATTACTTGGGGAACAGTTGTTCGTGGACATCGCAATATGCTTGAAATACCCATCAACAGAACCATCTCGCCTTGAAATGCAACAAAGGTATGGAAAAGAACTTAAAATGGGATGAAATTCTCCAAGCCTTATGGTCACAAGCTATAAAAAAACTCCGTATGCAACTTAAAATAAATAAGGACATAAAAACAAGCAATTATAGTCTCTTTCATAAGGAAAGAGATTCATTACGATCCTTCGTAAATGAAACATCAATAGTGATTAAATCAAATATGGAAAAGTAAGGGATGACCAATATTGATGCTGTTATACCATAGATGCAACAGCTCTTGAATTATAATGTTCTGTTAAAATGTAAGGAATAATTCTATGATTACTCAATCAGATTATTATTTCCTGGCCCAACCGCAATGTATAAGATTATATAAAAACATGATTTACCACGATATTACATTAAAATGAATATTGAAGGGTAAATATGATGTTGTTTTAAGATTGGATTAAATATTGAAATATTTTCCATTGAATTGCTTGTAAGCAGTCTCAGATTTAAAAAAAAACATGCACTACCTTCAATATGATGACGAATTTGAAAAATTCTAGAACACTATTTTCATGTTCTAGTTTCATTTCTAAATATTTCTAATACCTTTTAAAGGTACAATGACGACGTTTTTGAATAAGTTTCCAATAAGTAGTTAAATAGAGTTTCTGCTAGTCTTTTCATTCCACCTTTCCATTCTTACTGTGCAGTCTCACTAGTAAAATATTGTGCACGCTCAGAATACATCAAAAACCATATATTGAAAGAAAACTGTACATGTAAATAGTGATTTAGTTGATTAACCATGAATAGTTAGCGGCGCATTTCACAGAAAAAAAAACATTCTATTGAACAATTCCCTGGCATAACGCTCGATGCATTTAACCAAGGTTAACTGTTGAATTTAATACAAAGGATATAGTGTTTTTCACAGAAAAATAAACTTTACAATAATTTTCAATGATGCTGTTAATAATATCAATGAAAGAGACATTTGCAGCAAATTGCTTCATTGGCTAATTTAATTGTGCTGAATCTTGGTATCTCTTTTACAGAATTTCTTTCATGCACAAAATAGTAGTTGGAACTTAAGCTAGCACATAAGAATATTTTTATCCAATAAATTGAAATGGATCATCCCACTTCAATACTACAAATGACTGAACATTAGAGTCTCACACCTGGATCAACATTTGTCTTTCTAACTAAGAACTCCAATACTTTGCTGCAAAAAAACAGTGATTTTTGTGAATTTTAATTCACATCTTTTTTGCTATAAAAACGTGACTCGAATCACATAAATTCTCATACCTTTACTAACACATGAAATAAAGCCAAGATTTTTGGCTCATTTCAAATTTTAACCTTGGCTTAAAGATGTTTAACAGATAACTTGAGACTTGAGAGGATATATGTCCATATAAAATTTATCATTTTTATTATTTATAAATTTTATTACTAAGGGATCATCATTTGTTGAATTGGGGTGGAATGACCATAATAATAAAATGGATTTAGCTAAAACAAGAGTTATCATTAAAATAAAAATTAAATAAATCAATAACACATGCTACCACAAAACCTACCAGGGGTTTTGCTCTTGGATGCTTGTGTTAGCTCTAGGGCAAACATAACTAATCAATTTAGAGAATACGTCAATGAGGCCATAGGTGAATTCTAAAAACATCAGTGGTTCATGAACAGTGAGTTCAACAATGAGTTGCTGTTAGTGTTTGTTTTTCGACATGAACTTATATTACCGCTGGAAGACACTCATAACAGGTGTAAATGAATAACACTTCAACTGAGATCGACTAACACTTCATTTTCAACAGGATGTATTATCTTAAAGAACATCATGTAAGGAAATATTGTTACTGATTAGATGAATCAATGTTTTTGATCGCCAACCAACAAGGACAAAAAACATCAGCGATAAAAAAAGTAAACGTGTGAGAACACAACTGAAATTACAAATACCAACAGTTACTTAAAGAGATGTACCAAGGAGATGTACTCTCTACTCACCTTTCGCCTCATGAATGAGAACTTTGTAGAGCAGCCCTCGCACGCCATCGCCTTCTTCACCGGCCCCTTCGTTTCGCTGCCCATCGCTGAGGACCCCCCTTCCGATGTACCCGCTGAGTTGCCGCTCCTCGACTGACCGAAGCGGATCCCGGGAGCACCAACATTCACCTCGACTCTCGACAAGTCCTGTAAGAGAAAATAAATAAAAGTGAGTTGAAAAATGTATTCAAGAGTAAAACTTAGAACAGATTCAAATTTTACTTATTGGAATTAGCTCCTCAACCCAGGATCCACTAAAACTTCTTAATTTTTATGATGCACCAAATTCCAAAATTCCAAAGGTTTGGAAAATATATTGTATAATAAAAATAGTATTATAAATATTTTTCCCAGCTTCTTAAATCGAAAGTTTGTTATAAATAAAATTAAAAATAATTATTTAAAAATATTTTCAATGAAAGACGTATGAATTAAACTCTAATGAAAGCATATAAATAACCTAGTTGGAAGGTTAAAAAATTCTGTCGTCAAAATGACGAAGGTTTAGTGACCAAGTGACTCAGAGCCAGGTTTAGTAATCTCGGGTTGAATTAAAACAATTGTTCTCCAGGAAACGTTTCGCACATCTCTCCATGGCTTTCGGCTTAGCTACGTCGCAGTTGTTTTTCCAAAGGGCTGCATTTAAAAAACGGCGAGTTAACACGACAATTGGCATCCAATTTATAGCTTGCCTGCCATTTATGAGAATTTTTTGTAACTATTGAAGTGCGCAACTAGAAAATCGTAATTTTTAACATATTATATTATGCCGACATTTTTATGATGTCACCCCACGGTGCGACGGTAAGGTCGGTACATGCCTTGGAAACCGGCTGTTATTGCGCCTTAAGGCCCTGAAAAAGTTTCGTATTAGAAATCCTGATGTCACAGGTCCCATATAGATCAAATCAATTCCACGGGTTCTGTCTAAGGGGATGTCAACGCCGTGGTCAAAAAACAAATGCGGAAGAAAGGGAGGGGCATTTTGGAAACAATGACCACAAACCGCTGTCTATGACCCTGGGGGTGATGTTGAAAATTAATAAACAGGAAAGTCCTTTTGCTCTCATCTCATGTTTTACAGGGTGCTGCCCTCCCTCCAATTTCGTCTCTGGTGATCCTAATCATTACCATCGCTATCCCATATCTTGCAAGTAAAAAAATTCTTTTCCCTCGGGCTTCATCGATTCCATTAGAGAGATCCTCCCCCTCGCAGCTGCTTTGAAGGTCACCACCACCACTTGAGTCTTCCGCTACCCCTTCCTTCACTCTCTTTTCCATCTGTGCTGTAACCGGCGCTTCACAAAGGGGAGAGGAGGTGCATCCTCCCCCACGTGGAATCCGTCGACACAAGGGGCCCGACAACGTCGCAGTTCGGAGAGGGAAGGGTACATAAGTGGGTCAAGAGCACGTGGCACGGGGGACTTCGCGCGCGCGCGAAACAGGGAGGATCATGGGTACGAGGAGAATCGATGCCACGACTCAAGTTCATTGTTGCGCGGACCGCTCGCTCGCTGCAGCGGCTGGGACAATGGAAAGGGGCACAGTGGAGCCGAATGTGCTTGTAGCTCCGACAACATAGGGCTAAATCTAAAAAAGAATACATACAAGCGCGCTCAAGGTTCCTGCGCAGTAACGGAAAGCTGAGGACTGAGTCGGATTTATGGGTGGGTCACAGGGGTCATGTACCTCCACAAATTTAATCAATTTTTTTAAAATTTTCATTAGTTCAATAGTTTTTGTATATTTGTGAAGGAATAAAGGGAGTGTATAAGCGAATGCATGACTACAAGTCCCAAACGTGAGATAAAGGTGAGTCGTATTCACCGTAGAGCGTAGGACTCCCTACTGTAAAAACGCCCCTCTTTCCCGGAGGGTATTCCATAACTCCCCGGACCCAGGTCATGTGACCCCCCACTCCCAAATTTGATGCTGAATCGGCCCCTGGCTGAGGCATGGAACATCCAAATTCAGTATCATTTCGGAAATGGAAAAAGTTGGAAAGCGAAATACTTGAAAATAGATTTTATTCAAATACTGACACCTCATATCTCCTTCTTCGTGGGAGCTAAATTTTATGTGAACATAATTTTCAATAAAAATATTTAAAAAATGAAAACAAAGGCTATCGATGGAATCAGCGAACTTGAAAAACAAGGAAAGGTCGGCGGAGTAGGGGTGAAGATCGCACGATTTCGAATTTTTTCTATTTCTATCCGGGTCCCACGTACAGAAATCGAAAATCACTGTCGTTTAAATTGGGCCGAGGGCCATATACTGCACTGAAGAAAATTCCCGGCACCTACATGACAAAAGGCAAAAAATCCCGATATTGGTTAACAACATCCCTAAACTTTTTCATGAAAAAATATCGAGTGTTACAGGCTTAGTGTGGTGTAATTCCACATAAAATTCAGAATACTGTTACGTCATTCCAGAGTGCTCCCGATGCCATGCGTATGAAAATAAGATAGTTATCTAGCACGAGATCACAGACAATGGCACAGTTTCGGAACGAGATCATCGCAAATGGCTGCACCACCAGTGAACAGTGAATGAAAGGAGAAGAAAAAATACGGGGAGTACAAAACGCTTGGAAAGGTTTTCCATTATCATCATTAAAAGGTTTTTTATCCGCGAGATGAAAAAAATGACAGGAACGCCGGTGACCTTTTGAGGAAGATCCATGATTATGTCCCTGACATTGGAGGATAAGAGAAGACGTAATTACGGGGAAAAGATGAAATGGGACCAAATTATTATCGGCATATATGTCAAGCCCTGCAAAGTTGTCCGGAAAGGAATTAGAGCGACCCGGCTTCAATTTAAGCCCGGGTCCGCCTCGGAGTCACGAGCAGCGACTCGGGGATAGGTCTGTGCCAGCGATGTTGGCAAAGGTCCAAACAGCGAGATGTAATTTACGGAGCGCCATGGAGATGAGATGGGAGGAGGGGGGAAGTTCACACGCTGACTGAGCCGGAGAGATGTCATGCTGAGTAATGAGGGGGTGACCACAAGCGAGCCAGTAATTGCGCATTCAGATGCAGCATCATCTGCTCACGATGTGAGAGCAAGAGCGCAGACTAGGAATTAAGGAGGAGAGTTTCTTTTGAAAGGCTATTCAATTTTTAAATCCATTCAAAATAGAGAGTATAAGTCACTTTGAGTTATGAAAATTATCTTTATTTGCCGACTAATCTAAATTCTTCCCTGAACTGATCAGTACTCTATTTTGAAATGATCTATAAATCGAGAGTGAAAATAGCAAACTGATACGTCGGAGAAAAGGCCGCTACTTTGCTCAAAGAACATGACACCGGAGACAAAGAAACATCTTGTGGAAGTATTCTTCGGTCTTCCGTAACCGATTATAATCTTTTGGTAAAAATAATTACAATAAACGTAAGAAAGAGTCTACTTTATTTTTTTAATCGTTCAATCACGGCGGAACGTCTTTAACTGAGAAATTTAAGCTAAGGGAGTGGTAATAGTAGCACGTGGCTAAAGGAGATATTTCGGAGTGCGGTGGATAGGAAGAGAAGATTGCGGACTTGACGGCACCTCTACTGCAGAGGGGCGCATTATAACGGTCTTCCCCAGTGACGTCACGACGAATACGACATCGAGCCATCCCCGTCGCAGTAAAGCCCGAATCTTACGATCATTTTTCCCCATGCCTTCAGAGGGATAGCTTCAGCGATCGCTTCAATGATGGCGAAAAAATTACCGTTATGCGCGATCATTTTCCGCGATGGCTCTAGGGATGGATATCCCATCCCTTTTTCTGTCGTAGGAACCGTCCTTCAGCCGATCCAAACGCATGACCGCTAATAGCGATTGAAACGCCACGCTTGCCTTTTAATTGAATGAAAGTTTTAAATATGGTAAGCGACGGAGTAAGCGATGGAAAAAGGGATTGTGGGAATGACAGTGTGATACCGAAAATCACTATTTCGGCCCCCAAAAACCTATCTGCTGGAGCTATCATTTTGATGTACGAAAAAAATGATCGTGGGCGATACACTAGGCTTAGGAACGTCAACGTTACCTTACGGGGCCTTTCCATTAATTACGTGAGGCGTTTAGAGGGGGAGGGAGTCAAGCCGATTCTCATCCAATCTCAAGAGGGGGTGAAGGGGGGTCCTGGCAAGTATCACTTAATTTTTTTTCGCAAGATTAAGCGTAATATTGCGATTTTAGTAATTTAACTAATTTTAATTAAAAATAATGGAAAAATTGTTTTTTTTAACAAACCCAACCCGGAAAATATGCATTTTGAACAATCGCACGTGAGATTAGAGGAAGGGGGTCGAGCAAAATCTCACGATATCTCACTAAGGGGAATTAGGGGTCCAAATATAGCAAAATCACCTCACGTAACTAATGGACGCCCCCTAACCCTCTGCTTTTCTACGAAGTGGAGGATTTTGGTGTCTGTTTTAAAATGACTCGAGGTTTCAAGATAGAATTTGCTTTTTCCCCTGTCACTGATACCATATTATATGAAGACTTCGTAACGAAATTTAATAGGGAAGTACACAATGCCGATTGGAAGACACTCTCAGTCCATTGTTCCAACAAAAGTGGTGATTCCTGGAAGTACATCGCTACCAGCAGAAAACCGCTACGCTCACGCCTTCAAGGGACTCGCGATAACAGCGGTAATGGCAGTGAAATTTGGCAGCGATTGTCCTGCTATGCATCAAAAATGTATGTAATTCTGCATAATTGACTAATATTAAGCTGCATCACGCGATAAACGAACGTATATGTATCTGTATACACCGTGACGTGCTGATGAAAAAACTCGATCCATTAATCCATTCCATTCTGTAGCTTTGAATTCTCAAATAATGTATATAATTGTTTTCATAGCAAGGAAAAGGACCAATCGCAGCTGATATTCAGTAATCATCACTTCCGAGTTTAAAACTGGAGAAGAGCGTCAGGTCGTTCACAATTGTATTTATGGAGTCTTATCATGGCGAGTCCTTATTTGAACAAATCTCTATTTTCTATTAATTTTAGCCACTATTACACATTGTTAGAGCGTCTATCAGTAGTCCTGAAATTATTTCAAATCCTTTAAAATCGATCTGATTAATTTACGGTATGAGTTGTGATTGGTGGAATATTTCACTGACTAATAAAGTGCATTAGTTGTGTCGCTGTGAAGGAAGCGTCAGATTTGGATTAGGGAAGAAGTATAAAATTAAATTATGAGGTTTTCAGTAAAATCGAAGAACAATCATGGGTAGAGCGACATTCAGGTTCTACAAATTTTAGCTAGAATTTGCTATCGCCAGAGGATTAACAATCGCAAACTCTCAGATTGAGAGTACGGGTCAATATTTAGTAAGCAATCAATGTTATGATAACATTTCGATGACAGTTTATAATTTTTATTCCATTATTTCACCTACACCTCTAATTTTCCCTTCCTTTATCGCTGCTTACCTCATTTATATGATGGTGATGATAGAAAACTGATACAAAAGACAGGGTTTATGAATATAATGTAACTTATTAGGCCCTGAGCAGGCCTAAAGAAGAAAATTGAGCAGAATGGGAAAGTGATTCGTAAAATGCTCCCTTTTAACCTAACTTGACCGCTAGAATAACATAATAATAACCACCAAAGTAACGAAGTTTCATCAGGAACTCCCAGCTGTCCCTTCGCTTCACTAAGTACAACTCCCGGTTTCATTTAAATAAACACACTCATAATTGAAGATAATTAGGATTTCTCGAGGTTTTCATTATTTTTGGGAGGATGCCGGTTTTATTTAAATAAACACACTCATGATTAAAGATAAATAAGTATTTCTCGAGGTTTTCATTATATTTGGGAGGAGCGTGGTAGCTCAGCGGATAGAAAACTTGGACGCTGATGCAAGAGTATTGCCATAAGATAAATGGTTCAAAATGGTGAGTTTTATGACTTTCTGAGGGATATTTTATTAACCCTTACACTATTCTATTATCTGTCTGTCCCATACACTATTCTAATCTGTAATATCATATCAATCCAATTAAGTAAAATGGATTAAACTTAAAAGTTTCTCTGAGCTCTGGGGGGGCGGGTTTATCCCCCAAACCCCCCCCCTCCCTCGCTGCGCCACTGGGTTAGTCAGGGGTGAGATCTATTCTTACCTAACCAAACCAACGTTAAGGTTAAATCACTAAGTGAGAGATCATAAGGCTCAAAATATAATCATTTCTCCGCGCAAACGAACTGAGAGGCTGTATTTATGGCTTTTATTTTAGAGTGAAAGATGGTGCAAAGAATATACTTTGACTCAAAAAATGTTTCAAGAAAAAAATGTTATGCCTATATAAAAAATGCCAATTATTCTCTTGGACGAAATTTGATTTTCTTCATTGTTGTACGTTATTTTGATTCCACGCATGTGAAGAAAGGTAACATTTTAACAAACGCTTTTTTAACTAGTCAATCAAAGAATAGCACTATGTGCACTTATTTCCAATAACCTCGTTTGATCGCCATGAAGAAAAGAAATTACTGCTTTGGAAATTTTTTGTTCTATTGCTTTTTCTGAATGGAGAATGAATTTAAATTATGGAGAAAATACCATCCATAAGGGCACAAAAATCTTATAAGATATTGTTGCATTGCATTGTAAATAATTTATTTCTATCCCCGTGAGCCAAGATTTGAATTATATGCAACAATAGAGAAAATCCAAGCTCGTCAAAGTGGCGCAACTCAATTTATTGGGTAACTTTTCTCACTCATGGTGCATGCTTCTGTCGAGTTTATCAGAAATCCGAGTTCACCGATCCCAAAATTGCTACTGGAAAGCAGCAAGCAACTTAGATGGGCTTGTGCCATAGAAATCGACTTTCCCACGTCGGTTTCCGAGCGGGATGCGAGTGGGAAGCTACGTCGAGGCGTCCTTGTTGTGGTTTGATACGGTTTTAAAACACGAAGTGGAGGGAGGATGGGAGGGGAAGAGACCACGTGACACCTTATCGACCCAACCGCCTCACCCACCCCACTCCACTCTCTCCCTCCCTCCCCTCCCACTGCTCTGCTCGATACGGCACCCTCCCGTACCCCTCTAACCCCTTACCTGCACACCACCACATGACTGCCTACTTCCACTTTCGTCCATTTCCCCCAGCACATAATAAAACCCCAATCATACGATCATTTTTTTTCCGTGGATTGGTTGAGGTTGGACAAGTGGCCATGTAGTTTTTAATCCAGCCTTTATGCGTAGAAGCCACTGAAACCAACTATTTTTTTTGTAGGAGTAGAAGGAATGGAAATTTTTCTTTTTCCGCATGGTGATTTATTTTGTCCGACCATGGATTCGTTACAGCGTAACATTTTAAACATTCACCTTGAAAATGTCACGCTGTAACGAAACCATTTATTTATTTGTTTCCAATTTTCCCGTAAACAGCACATAGAGGCCTTTACAACGGAGGATTAACAAACCACGACACAAACATCCATGCCCTGGATAGGGATCACATACCCAGGCGGTATTTGAACCCTCGACCTACGGTTTGGCAGACTTTACCCCACCGCCATCGAGGCCGGCGAGCATGGTCGGACAAAATAAATCTCCTGGGGGGGGAAAAAGCAATTTTTTCATTCTTTCAACTCCTATGATAAAGGATTTTCACCAAGTTACGCCCGCTACTATCACTTATTATTTTTACCCACTTTCTAAGTTGCACTATTCAAAAGCTACGTGGTGACTTTATTAGTCTCATTTTTTGTCAGCTGTGCAGCCACAATGAGCGCTCAGTTTTAACTTCCTGTGAGATTCCAAAGCTCTGTTCACAGTAACTTCATTTAAAGCCTTGATCACAAGGGCATATTTTCCGTCCCTCAGAATTATAGCTCCAGGGATAGGATTTCGGGGACCTAAAGAATGATCGCTCGACCCATCATTTTCTCAATCACACGGTCTTTCGCACCGTCCCCCTTTCCATCGCTTATTCCGTCGCTTCCTGCATTTAAAACATTCAATTGAAAGATAAGCGTGGATTTGCAATCGCTGTATGTAACGAATCGCTGCTGTACGTTCCGATTGGCTGAAGGACGATTACAGCTATGGAAAAAGGAATAGGATTTCCATCCCTAAAGCCATCGCTGAAAATGGTCGCTGGAAACAGTCATTTTTCCGCCGTAATTGAAGCGATCGCTGGAGCTATCCCTCTAAAGGGATGGAAAAAAGTGATCGAGCTATTCAGGCGTACCTCCTGCTCGACCGGTACTTATTTCTCAGAGAGGAATCATTCGCTCAAAAAACTTAATGATCTCCCATCATCAGGAAATTTTCAAGGTGCACAAAGAGAACCTTTCACAAAATTCGTCTATATTTCAAATTTGATAATTTTACCTTTTAATTATTTTATCAGACGCATTTTTTTTAAGATTTGAAAATTTTTAAAAGGGTCTACTCTGAATATGATGGCATTAACTTTCACGCGAGTAATCCGTCACAAAAATGGTTCGATTGAAAGGGAAGTCTCCGTGCTCTTCCCGCTACCTTCTCAACCTCCCCCACCCCTGCGGTAGCGGTTCTGCGCATCCTACGGGAAAGTGGGTTAAACAGTTAGCACGGTTATTTCGAAAAAAAGAGATTCATGTCCCATTTACTTATTCTTCTGTCAACTGGAAGAGAGGTATCTTTAACGTCTAAAACGGTGGACACGAAAAATCGAAACTTTACCCAACTGAAATTCACGTATACTGTAGGTTTTTA
This sequence comes from Ischnura elegans, assembly GCF_921293095.1. Lineage (NCBI taxonomy): Eukaryota > Metazoa > Arthropoda > Insecta > Odonata > Coenagrionidae > Ischnura > Ischnura elegans. Next base: position 83,470,856 of record NC_060250.1, read on the forward strand.
TTTGAAATGTTTTTCCTTAGCTCAATTTACAAAATTAAATTGTGCACTTACGGAGAATTATAATTTCTTAGATATCTAAAATTCACTCGAATTAGGCATAATTCATCCATCTCATTAAATTAAAAAAAATTTCCTCAACACGTTCCTGTTTACACGATACATGAAACCGCAAGAGTTAGTGAATGGATTGCATGGACGAGTTTTGTGGATTGGAACGATACATGTGCGATTGCAAGAATCAAATTAGAACAGGTTCTATTTTATGCTCAGGCATTCGCACAAGTTGGGTGATTACACGGTGCATTTATTGCGATCGTGCGTCATTAGGCATTAACTTGTACGAGCTAACGTATCGAGAACCAAGTCTTTGAGATGGATTTTCTTTAATATTTGAGAATCACACAAATTTTGATTAAGGTCGACTGTACATACCCTGAAAAATCATCAAGACGGTAGCGTAGGTTTTAAGGGAGTAATGCGTCACCGAAAAAGACAAAATACGACCAGTTGAGAAGAAGGAATGCGTCATCTTAAGTCTCCACTGCGGTTATTCATAAGGTACCAAGAAGCAAAAATTCCACTCCCCAGCTTTTGAAATAACCACCACGAAATGCACAAATGATAAAATAGAAGATTCTCAAGATTCGCAACTGTGTTGTTAGCCACCGCGAATTTAAATGAGCTTAAAAAAATCGCCACCAACGGCGCTGACGGGCAATGGGATCGTAATTTCCAGGAGATAAAATGCTAAGGTTAGGATTTTTTTACCGAAATTTATATTGGCGATGATTTGATCAATCGAATTCATAACTTTAACATGCTATTCTTCACTATTTTAAATATTATAATGTGAATATGGAGGGAAATTTGATCGCTCTCAACTTATCGTCGTGCTGCGGGCACTGGTGCCATCTACCTCCATGTGGTCCGCTTGTCGCAATGAATGAAAGAAAAAGCACGGTCATTGTGGAGTGGTAAACCGCGTCACGTGCAAATTCCTTTTAGATGTGCGTGAACACGTGTGTTCGAGTTTCAACGGCCACGAGCAAGGTCGCACGCCTTCTACGATACATAATACAACTCAAGCAAAATAAGTATTAAAAAAATAATAAATCAGGTTTTTTCCAAAAACAATATAGAAGCACTTAAGACTAAATAATAAGCATTTCATCCGTAAAGAATAAAAAGTGGGTTCTGACAGGGCCGACTCAAGGCAAAATAGTTACCTGGGCAAACTGCTATTGTGTCGCACCCCTACCAGGGGGCTTGGTATGGAATACCCGCAATTAAACGGGGGTATGGACGTTTGGTCACCCTTCTAGCTGCATCGCCCGGATTGCCCGGCCCTGTGTACTGATTAAGTTTACTGGAAAGGAGTGTAGAAGAGCCTGATAGGTGAGTAAGAACTGGTACGCAATAATAATATCTAAACCTAATAAGCAAACACGCTTTTTTCTCAGAGTGATATAAAAAGCTTATTTTTTTGCTTTTTTAGTGAATTAAAGTGTTGTAGGAAAAGACTTTTTCTAAAACCTCTTCTTTTGTTTTTTTTCTATTTTTAGTGCTGAGCGTGTAATCAATTGAACCAGAGCCGATAAAGAAATTTATGCCAAAAATTATAACTAACGCCATGCATTGAGAAAATTTTTAACAATTTTCAATATAGAAATTTAGATAACTAATTAATTGAATATTGTAATGTCGTAAGAAACTAGTTCAGTGGGCAGAATTTCAAGCCCATTCGACATCGCAAATGGGTTAAAAATCAATTACAAGATTCCATCGATTAAACAGACGAAGAAAGTTACAAAAAAGTGTGTTAAAACACACGTCGCGAATGAGAGATTAACCACACTAAATTTCTCGGAGTAAATGTCATCCCTAAGGTTTATGGGCATGGTAAAAACAATAGAACTAATATAATTTGAGGTTTCAGGCGAGATAGAGTGGAATCGTGACATAATGAAGAAGCAGGAGCAATTTCCACAATTTTAAATATCGGTACTACCGGTTTCGCTTTACTGCATCCTGGTGATGCCTGATGAGGTACCTGATGATGCTGTAAATCGAAACCGATAGTACCAATAAATTTAAAATTGTGGAAATTGCTCCTGCTTCTTCATTACAATAGAACTACTTTTATGAGCAAACATCACAACCGTGACCCATTAAGGTCACATGGGTTGTCACCATCGAGGTTAAACGGGTGGTAAAATATAAGCAAGGCCTATTTAAGTATACCGGGACTAGCCACGGTGATAACTTTTGCGCAGTCACCCGCAATGCACAACTTGTGCGAAAAATCCTTAGAGGAAAAATCATTCGCCCGGTCAAGGCGAATGATTTTTCCTCTGTCGATTTTTCGCATAAGCAAGGCCACCAAGGTGTCGAACCTTGGATATCCAAAGGTGCCCGATTCATCAATGGTATATTACCCGCACAGTAAACTAGTTGACTTCCAGGGGTCATACGCGGGTCAAAGGATACCTAGGTTTGTTCCGCACTATTATAACAACCAGCATGCCTAAACATAGGGTTTTATGGTTGCTAAAGTCATTGATGAGGTATACAGATCACTCTTGTCAACCAGTTGATCTAAACGGCTCCGCGGAGGTCAAAGATACCTGGAGTATGAGGAAGATCATTCGGACAACCATCTACTGTATGATTTGCGGTAACCCCTTCGGGAGGAAGAGATGTTTTCCCATGTTTCTTATCGCACAATGATTTAACGTGCATCTGTGAGCGGTGTATCCGCACTCCAGATAAAGGCGAATCAGGACACGAGGTCAACAAACAGTGCAGTGCTATCTTCCAAAATCCACACCTACGCCTGAAAGTTTTATGGTTACACGGAGGATGATAAGGACGGAGGCGAGAGCTGAAGACGGGGGCCACTGAGAGCAAAACAATTGGTCGTATACAACGGTCAAGTGTCGGAAACTGACTGATCCTCACCGAGATGGGAGGGGGTAAAGAGGATGATTGCACGACGATATCATCACGTTCATACTCCAGAGCGCAAAGGCGAACCCATCATCCAAAATGCAATAAAACATATGGAGCGTACTGCAGTTCTCTTTTATGGCTATTGGCGTCAAAACGGTTAGTCAGACGACGTCATATTACAATTCGTCAACTGGACAATATGGTCAATGGAAGATTGGATATTGTTTACGACTCTAAACGGAACAAAACGCATTAGTTGATTAAGTAACATGTGATCAATTTTTTTAAAAATCTTAAGACGTAACTGTGGTAATTACTTTTATTGGATGAATATCTAATAGGTGTTTAATGTTGCAAAAAAAGATGCTTGACGTTGAATAGTTTCGAAACAATCAGGATGCAGGAGTATCCGGAATCGAAGACTATTAAGTATAGCATTTGTCATGGCTCGTAAGACTACTTTTAAGAACTCCAGGAATGCGTAGGTACACACATTTCATCGCATTAATATTTTATTAAGAAATTATCACCGGTAGAACACCTTTAACAATGCATCTCTCAATTATTTATTTAGGTTTAATAAAATAAAACCCTAAACCTCTCACTGAGATAAACAATCGATAACTCTCTACTTCACCAAATATGAAGACATTTGAGAGAAGGCAATAAGCTACTGGTACGTCATAAACTATGGCATTAAATCGCCAGGAAGGTTTTCCAATGACGGATTAGGGTACATTCGAGACTTCCGGCCTCCGAGCAAAGGGGTTGCGAGATATGGTATTCAGGTTTCGCACTTCGTCTCGAAGATAGCGCCGCGAGGGTGTCCCCAGGGGAGGAATAAGACCGTGTGAACGCCTCATTTATTCACGGTATCACCGACGTTGGAATGGGGTCGAAATGCTCGCGCCCACTATACCCTGAATACGTGATTACCCGCTCAAGGGGCGCTGAAAACTGAGGATGATCAATAGAATCGAGAGTAGAGAAGCAACACTGACCCCGAAAGGGACGGAAGCAATCAACGCTAGGTTTTCCCCACCCCCGGAAGCTTTAAGAACTAGTGAGCAGTACAAAATAACGCTCTACGGCCGTGCAATATTCGCATAAAATTAATACATCATAATTTCATAGAAATTATGAAATGCTACAGGATTTGGAAATTCATTTTATTAAACTTATCAGTATGTCAGTCAACGCACGTGCATTCTGACACAGATAAAATGGGAAATAAATTTCCTAGATATTAGAGTTTGGTTTACCAAAAAAATCTAGTCTAATCCATGGAAAGATAGGCAATTATTTTTTAAATACAATGACCAGTTTGATAAGGAATGAATTTGTGGGAGTATGAGAGGAAGTGAGAGTTGCGCTTTATACTAATTTTGGGTATAAATGGTACTATCAAAAATATATAAAGATAAGCATAAGGCAAAGATGAGAACAACGATTTCAATACATATTATAACGGTATACATGGGTGGTAAAAATATTTCCATTTTACTTTTTTTTTCAACGCACAGAGAATGTTTCAAATTGAATGACTCTTATATATATACATACAAGTATAATTGATTACAATTAAATTCATATAGATAAGAAACATTCACTCTGCTGAAGAACTTTTTAAATTTCTTATGTTAGTCAAGGGCGTACCTAGGATCATAACTAGGGGGGGAGGGGGCAAGCCATGGTCTAGGGGGAGGCAAGCCATGATTTAGGGGGGGGGGGGCAAGTCATGGGATTTATGACTAATATATATAATTTTTCGTGGGTTTAAAGAAAGTTTGTTGAATAATTTCGTTTCAATTCAGTACTGATCCAGGGGGAGGGGGGCTGGGGCTGCGCCCTTGATGTTAGTGAAAGAACATTTAGCACATATTCTGAAGTTATTGTTATTTTTGCCATATACTGATCCAGTATCGTCTTTTCTAGATGGCTGTTACCAACTAATAAGGATTTGTACCTAATTCTCCAATTAGGGTTAGAGGGTATTCAAAGGTGAAGGAGGAGTTGCACAGACAGGCTCTAACAATACAAATATGGATCGTGAAAAGATTTTCAGCGGTCATTAAATTTATTTCAAGATGCAGCTTAATTTTTCAGATTGTATACAATCTTCTCACAATAAAAATGTTTTTAATCTCCGTACGTGTCAAAAATAATATTCAAGTAAATGAGCAACTCGTCTAACTGTTTTCGTTATCTAGTAAATAAACATTTTAATTTTGAATCAGCAAACACGTCAATTCAGTATAATCTTCTTTCTCTCTGTAAGAGGGAGCCGCTAGAGACAGGGATGCTTCGTGCTTGGCTTAAGAAATTTAGAAAGAACATCTTTCAGAGCGATAAAGGGAAAATCATCACAGAACCTCACCATATTTCAAGGTCTAACAGAAACGAAAAATTAAGAGAGCTATTTTGCCGAATGGATAGGTATTGGAATTAGTTTTTGCCAGGACCGACACAGGACTTCCATGAATGCTAGGTGGTACACACAATCAGTAAGCGCATGTACCATTTTTTTTCTTTCGTTAACAGCTGTTGTATTCAGAGCCTCCGCCACACCCCTATTGAGACGGGTAGCATGTAGATTTACTACCAACATTTTTCACCCATGTATCCTCAAAGGGGTTCTACGGTTATTCACAGGGGGAAGAGTAGGTGTATAGACGAGGGACTTCGTGCTATTAACCAGGCGTGCTCCGAGGACCTTTCCAACCGGAAGTCTGTGCTTACGCGAGTGAGATGAGGAGGCAGTTGCTTCCTTGGGGAGGGGAGGAAACTGATTACGCCGGCTACACCCACCGCGCCCGGAAAAAAAACGCACACGTCGAAAGTTTGATAATGACCAGTAACTCAATTCCCTCGGTGTGTTATGGTCTTAAGGTTTCCCTTCTTATCAGCGAGGGACGCCCACCACTTTCCGTTCCGCGAATATACCGACGAGAATGTCACCGCCCGGATTAGACGCCTGAGCGCCGCAGACGACGACGAGGACGAGTGGCGGTAGAGGGCGCGCTTGTTTGCGGTGTTATTTCTGGAAAGCCAAGAAGCCGACCCCTCTTGACACTCCACGCCAGGCCACTCGAAAAGTTTACCCTCCCACTTGAGGTATTAATATTAACGCGAAAAAGAAAACAGCATGCCGGTGAATTTCTTCATAGATATCTATCCTCTCTCACAATTCGATTTCCAGCCTTGTAGCATTCCCCTTGACGATGGGAAAAACAATGAGAGTCAAATAATAATAAACAAAAATTCTCGTTGAAGACGCGAAAATAAATAAAAAGGGTGTCATGTAATGGACATAGTGGCGTTCGGTCACTCCCTATTGTTCGTCATGAATACGTATCAATTATGTGTTGAAAATAGCGTTTATTTAATTTCTGCCATAAAATAAACGTTTCAACCTGCATTTAGGCCTGCAATACGATGATGAAAATCCAATATCGGAATGCCATAACTTTTTTGAAAATCTGTAATTGGCGGTTACGATAACTAAATATCGGTTAGATTACTATCGTCTTACTGGGCTTGATAAAAATATCACGATTAAATATCGTGAGACGTATAATACCCAATAAAACATCCAATCATCAAAAAGTCGATAAGTAATTCACTAGACATTTATGCATCATAAATTAATTTTTTTACGAATGTATACCAAAAAAATTTATACTCTGGAAAACTTCTGGCAGTGATTTTTTTCAAATGATACGCCACAATATTTTTCGCATATTTGTATCGAACCCGAAGCTTTTGAGTTTTGCTCTCAGGGTATATATCAATCTATAAAATAGAATGTAAAGGATATTTTTATTGTAACTATGCCTGAAGATGCTGTACTCGGGTGGAAATCCAAGCACCGAACCAAATATTTCCTTCCAGGTAAAATAACTTATTTTTATTTTATCCATAAATATTACTGAATGAGGTAACAACCTTTTCAACAGTTACATTGAGTAATACTTGACATCTTCATGACAGGGGTATGAACCATAAGTGCCAGGGACTACCATACGTAGGAAAGGGATTGTCAGGAAAGTTTACAGATACGGACAACAAAATAAAAAGTTATGTGGATTTCTGAAAAAAAACTGAGAAAATTCGATCAATATATAGCATTTCCCAAATAGGTGAGAACATACGATGGATATTATAGTAAGAATGAAGTATCAGCTGAAAAGGCTTCAGCAATATAGGTATTTAAAAAACTGGCAGATAGTTATACTGACATTTGCCTCGTCTACGAGGCTTAACAGGTAATCTCTTCTCACAATAGGTTTGGTGAACATATTTGGTATATGATCAGCTCTTTCGATTTGATAATGGAGATGGAAGAGGAATTAAAAATAAGTGAATCCAGCTAGCGATAAGATAAAGTGAATGTAATTATAATGTGATATCATAGCTTAAACTCGTATCTTAAAAAAATGAATTCGTGGAAGTATGAAAGGGTATGTCATAGGGCATATTAGTTTCGATCCAAATAAGAGAAAATTTCAGCCGGCATTTCTACCCTCAACATTAATGCGTATACACAAGAACGATTTTCCCTTTCTGAGATCAAGACTGAGATGTCAAAATACGAGAATACATGATGAGTTTGATTAGCTGATCATGGAGGTAGCGAATGTTTTTATTTCATTTCTTTCCACTGAAACGTCTATTCTCATTAACTTTAGTACTCGTGCAGAATTATCAGTTTTTTCAATTATCAGGTTTCGATAATGGTCTTCGTTTCTGATTGCCGCGCAGCTACCTTGAGCACTTGTTAATGTTTCCACCTGTTTTTTTAATCTATGAGAGCATATATACTCATTGGTCAAAAATCCTATGATTGTTTTGACGCAGCTGCTCTCTACTCAGTTCTCCTATCAGCTAATCTTTTCACACCTACGTATTTCATCTCTTTCAAATCCTTCTTTACCTGTTCCAAATATTTCATTCGAGATATTCCTTTTCCATTCTTGTCTTCCACAATCCCTCGACGATTGTCTTCATCAGTCCATCATATCTCAAGATGTGCCCTATCAGGCAGTTCCGTCTTCTTATCAATGTTTCCGTGAGGCTTCTCATCTCTCCCACTCATCTTTGGACTTCCTCATTACTAACTCGGTCCATCCATTTGATCCTCATCATTCTTCTGTAGCACCACATTTCGAAGGCCCTCTACCCTTGGTTCTCTAGGCTCTACCCTTGAGTTCTCGGCGGCTGTCATTATCCATGCCTCACTTTCGTAGAGAAACATACTCCAAATGTGAGTTCTGATGAACTATTTTCCTTACTTCCGTTTAATTTCTCGTTGTAAATAGATCTTTCTTTAGAGGGAATGCTCTATTCAGCTGAGCTACTCTGCTGATAATTTCTTTCTTGCTTCTCCCGTCGCAAGTTATCTTGTATCACAAATAATAGAATACATCCGCCTCTTCCAGAGTTTGTTTCTCAATTTTAATACTACTTTCGACTTTTCTTTTGCGGCATACTAGTATACTTGGTTTTTTTGTACTTATTTCCAGCTGTTATTTACCCATTACCCTACCTAGGGGTTAGATGGAAGATGGGACTTTCTAGTCCCAATCTCGCCCAATAAAGACGTATTATTATTATTATTATTATTATTACCCATATTTACATAGAATCTTTATCAATTCTTCTTTGTTTGCGCTTTGACGGCTAAGTCATCGGAAAATCGTAACATGCTAACTTTTTCTCTATGGATATTCACTCCCAAGGTCTTTCCTTTGATTTCATTGATGGTTTTCTCGATGAAGATGTTGTCATTCATAAGCATCACGCATTAAATTGGTTTCCAAAAGCCGCCACTCTTGTGGCTGAAGGCAGGGAGATCCAAATTTCACGGAGGAATAAGAAATAATTAGGGTAACAGTTCGGAGAAATATGAAAAAAATCCCTGCACCGGTAATGGAACCTGGGACCCCAGGTTATTCTGACCACTGAGCAGACGATTGCGCCATCGATATTATTTGAATTATAAGTCAATTTCCGAGGTTCATCATGTAAGATGTTCATGATACTAAACAGAAATCCTAAGAAGCAAAAAGAAGCTTACTCCGAATGTAAGTTAAGGATATATTCCAGCCAACGTTTCTACCTCGCGGATTAAGGCCACGGATCTCAACCACTCAAATTCACGCCACGGGATTAAAATAAGTATAGGGGAAAACTGTCCCGCTCTCATAGGCAGCGGGTGTTCACTTTCTGCACCCGGCCATTACCCCGTGTCGTTTTGGCAGATGGGGCGTGTCGGTTACCCTTCACGGCGCCGCTCATCGGTAGCATTGGGAAGCGGTCACGCGATACCGATTTGACACGGTGAAATCAACAAGAAAACATATCATCTGAAGAAAGACTACGTTTCGTTTTGTCAGCGGTCCAAAAATATTGGACTACTGCTGTCATGGCCCCCTAATGGTGGGGCGAACTAATATTCCTACAACTATTCACGACATAGTGTGCAATGCTGCTTAGAATCATCATTCAAAATTAGCACGAACACTCACTGACTGCCCGCACGTCGCGAGAGCGTGAAGAACGTGAAGCTAAATATCTCTCCCGTGATGCTATAGTCTACCTCAAACCTTATCCGCGTCTTAATCACAGAGATTTACGAAAAGAATATTAAATTTCGCAGACTCTTCCATACCTACGCGTACAGAAAATGGCTGAACGAGTAAGAATTTTGCGTGGTCACTTTTTTTACACTATCCCACCTCTTTCCCTACCATATACCTTTAATAAATTGCGAACTACCATCTAGATTTAATAAATAGCGATTTCGTGTCTAAGTGAACGACCTGTTTAGGATACATATTTAGAATTAGGGGTTTATCACAGCATGAAAAAAGCGGCTTCAGCAGATGCCTCTTAGTCACAAAAAGTATTTCAGGGCCTATGGATTTGGCATCTCATCCGACGAACAAAGAGCTGTACTTAAAATACCTTTCCATACAGTTAGAGAAAATATAGGTTTTTGAAAAAGCTTGATTAGAACTGGATAACTGAGCCCTTTTCATGAGAAGTTGGAGACGATAAATCTAGGGGAGTATTTGAGGTACTGGCAGATTCAGCATCAAATTTTAGGAGAGAGGTCATAACCTAGTTCTCGGAGTATGGCATACTCCTAGGGAGAGAGGGGCGTTCTCTCGTGTCAGTTTCTCTGCAGGGAGTGCTACTCTCTACGATAAATACAACTCAAACTTCTCTAAAGTTTGGGACTTGTAGCCATGCATTTACAAACTCACTCTATTTACTCCATTACAATGATACAAAAAACTTAAACTGAGAAAAATTACAATTTTTCGACAAAATCTGGGGGAGGGGTCATGAACCCTGTTACCCCCTCTGAAATCCGCCCCTGGGTACCACAAGTAATGCGATCTCCATGTCTTTATAAAATCAACCGAAGTAAAATAACGGAGATATATTCAGCTATACACTCTCTCTGTTTCAGTCCGAATAAACAGAATTATAAAAATTTTAATAATATCCACATGATTAAAGAGTACGATATTTTTCAACGTGACGCTTTCCCAAATATACGAGTCGTCATAGAGTAGGTACTTAGCGAAAACTTACATAACTCATATGCCTTGGAACTAGAAGTATCAATATACCGTAGAAAAACTATCTATTAGCCTATTCCTCGTTATCATGCGACGTCCATTCTAATTTTCCTGTTCCTAACTGTTTCGTAGGGCGAGGATAAGTCATACGATCATTAAATAAATTGAATCCGAATAAGGGTTCATATAATTATTTCGATGGACTGTTAGTTTCCGATACATTTCTGAATGTCTTGTGCCGGCCTAAAAGCAAAATTAATCTTTGTCTACGTCCACGGCTGGCGAGAGACCTTTTACCCATGGGAAAAATTCAAACACATTTACGACGAAAATACTAAATAAAATACGAATGGCCCACGCGTGCAACAGGCACTTTGATGTGTTTTTGATAGCAAACGCTCGAAGAAACACGAAACCGAGAAAAATGTACAGCGCGTAGACTTGAAACAGAAGAAAACGATGACGTCAATATTGGAAAAATGCTAATATAATGCACATAATGAGACACAATCATAAGTGAACCATCGGAAGTTATACACTTCGGGAAAGTACACATTTGCAAGGTATAAATAAATGGGTATTTTATTATGGTTAGTCTACAAAGTGAGCATTGGTTTAACGCAGGCCTACAATACGCTCTCCTATCAAGTAAATTAACGTAATTCTTCTCTTTTATATCTTTAAAAATGTCCTAGAAACACTTTCTGGACCTTCTTTCAATAAATGGCTATTAATCATATTTTTGCATGGCCTGAATAAATGCGACAAACATAAAAAATTATGGCATTTAAGATAGTAATAACTATTGTATGAATAACAGATGGAGTGGTCACAAAAAGGATCAAAATTTGTACGTTACACTGTCTATGGAAAAACATATTATCAATTTTAATTAAAAATTCTGAAAGAATTAAATTCCTTTTTTTAACGTTTGGCACATACAGGTGCGCAGCTACTACGGGTGATGATTACCGAGTAAGTCATAAATGCCCATGTAAATGTGAAGTTGGTATTCGTTCAGGAGAAATAGAAAACCATTCACTGTCCAAATAACCCACCGATCAAATATATTTTTCATGAAAATTTTCAATGGGCGCTTTCATTGGCGACAAACTATCTTCCATTACCAACGGGCGTAAAAAATGAAGAAACGTAGAGAATCGAAACTTAGCATGGTGCATAAAAATATAATGTTGATGTGAGAAGGAAAAGAGCCTCAATAAGGTTGGAAGAATAAACATAGCAAAAACACCTTCTTGCGATTTTATAAATATATAAATTAATAATTTTACGGATCATTTCACCCAATTATATCATTATTATCATCATCATCTCCACTTAACTAATCAACCAATGGGTGGAAAATACCACAATTTTGTGGGTGGAAAATTTCAACGTTTTCTTTTGAATTGCTGGGAGAATTTGGTCACAACTTGGAGCAGACATATTTGCGAGGTCGATTAGGACGAAAAATGCATTGTGTTTAAGACACTAAGAAAACAATCAAGCACATTAATCCATTACATAAAATGGAAAAAATGGAGAAAATAAAGAAATGGAGAATGCGTGAAAATAGAGATAGCATTAAGCAATCTGCAAAAAATGGCAAAAACGCCACGTTCTCAATTAAAGAGAGCCAATAAAAGTTCTCTGGATTCAGTTAATAGAAAACTTTCAGAGGGATGACCATAGCTTTTGCATCCAGCGATTACCTCTGGGAAATTAGGATTTCCCGCTATTCATGCCGATACAACATTAATATCGCCATGATCTTCCGTCATTGGACTGTCTTCTGGAAGATGAAAAGAGGCTCCTGCAGGCATAAGACTTTTCTATTGAAGCGTCGGAGTAGGCGTGTTTACCAATCGAATTCTTCTCGTGAAAGATTGGACCTTGGGCCTGAGACATTCCATGCCACTCAAGGAGTTGTTATAAATAGCTTGGTTGTTACGAGTATTTTGAGAGGCAAATGCGCTGAATGGGATCTCAAAGCGAAGAACGTCAGATGAGGACAACGCAACAGAAGAATACTTACATTTTCGCGAAATACTCGTAATTGAAAATGGATAATGAAAATTATATTTATGATCTGAAGGTAATGACCAAGTATTGGTAGGTTTATCCTTTAAATTACAGTCATAAATTTACACATACAGATGCTAATTTAACAGCAGAACAGCACCATATGAATTATAAGTGGACACGAGATGTTTAAATATCGAAGCTAACCTATGTTTTAAAGAATAACGAAAAAAACATCCGCTGGCTTTGAAAGGAAAGATGAATATTCAATTTTTCGTTTTTTTTCAGAGGAATTAAATTACTGTTCAGGTATAATTAAATTACATTAATATCCAGATGAAATAGAAGATGACATAATGTACAATTTGCTATCGTTCAGGAACTGTTTTCAGGAAATGAAAAACACTAAATTCCCTGAATATGGTGCCGTAGTCGGGAACCGAAATGGTAGAAATCATGGAAATTGATACGGCGAGATACCCGAAAACAGTTCCTGAACATCATTCGCAGGGAAAGCACTAAGTCATCCTTCAAAACGCAACATAGGTTTGATTCTAAAGACATTTTGTCAGTTAATTGACCATATTAACCCATCATAATCCTATGTTGCTTCAAAGTAACATCATAAATGCATTAATTAATTTAATAATACGTAGCTTTCACGATAATTATGATTAAGGTAGAAAATTTCACATTTTTTAGAATGAGAAATCTTGAAATTTGATTTCTCTCAGAAGCAGCTCTGCATTAGAAAGAGTTAATCGTTCACATTTTATAGCGCGCCCAAGGCGCGTTTCCGCTGTCCCGGTAAACCATGTTTACCATAACCAGTAACCAACAGTGCAGCATTTTTTTGTCTATTTGTTTATGTGGTGAGTGAAGTGTTACGTTTGCGTAAGCAGAAACTTAAATTCTAAACAATGGATGGTTTTTGATTGAAATATACATACATTGATACATGATGAAAAGAACAGGAAAGATTTTGCAATTTGCCCACGTATAAAAATATTTAAAAAAAAGGAAAAATCTTGATTTTACTTATTTCTATTTAATATTATTATTATTTGATTTTTTATTTTTATTTTGATTGATTTTCTTTTTATTCTTTTTTTCCTATTTTATTATTTTTCCATTTTTCGTGGACAATAAACAACATAGTGCAATTTCAGTGTTTATACTAAAACAAGAAAAAGGAAAGACTCATAGAAGAGTTACTCCGTGAGGCAGTATGCAGGTAGTAGGGACCAGAGGCGCCGACTTATAAAAAATATTGGGGGGGCCCATATCGGAGGTCTTGCTCCGGGAAGAGGTTAAATTCAAAGTGTGTCGCAGCACCGAAACACTATCATGATTCATACCACTTGTTTTAAGTTAACCTGCGCACTACCTTATGATTTGTTTTAACACATTGTTGAATTTATTTTAAAAGGTAACTATCGTCAAGTATGGGAAATAAAAAATACCAATATATTTTTGTGATTTCACAAAGCATGATATAACTAAATTATTTTCCTGAATTATTGAGGGGGCTCCGTCCCCCCAAACGAATCTTTGAGGGGGCTCGGGCCCCCTCAGGCCCCATGGAGTCGGCGCCACTGGTAGGGACCGTGGGATCATAGTTTCAGCAGACAAAGCTCCTCATATCGATGCAAAATGAGCTCCTCCCGAAGAAAAAAGTAAAAGTGGAGAGTGGGGACTGAGGGATAAGGTCCCGGTCAGTCACGTAGGCACTTTTCCAACCCCCCGAAGAGGATGCAGCACTCCTCCCACGCACGTGTCCAGCCGAGGACGTAATCCAATTTGGTGGCCGGGTGACGAGAGAGTCCGCCTGTCTGTGAATATTCGTCGGGACTTTATTGATATAGAAGGGCGACGGTTGTAGCGTGATGAGCCAGCGTAAAAGGACAACCTGCCTTGTGCCCCCGACAGCGAAGGACGTCTCTCGGATGAGGCGGGCCATAGGTCAGTCACACTTTCCTCAGGCCGTTATCCACGGGACGATGATTCGCAGTCCAAGATAAAAACTACAAATGATTATTTCTATACTCTAATACAAAACTCAACTACCGAGCATGGTTTCGTCGTTCTATGTCATTTTCAAGGTAGAATGTCGAAACCATGTCACAGAACTGGGGTTTTCAACCTTTTTTTAATGCAAGGGCCAAAAATCGATTTCCGAAGGGCCACAATGCCCCATGTACTTTAACACCACATCAATAAAATAAAATAAATTATGTAATTTCAAAGTGCGATAATCTTTATTGGTTAAAAATTTCAATCAATAATTGCGATTTTTCACATTGTTTATTTTTGACGAGAGAGTCGATATGTATTTAATATTGTGTGGCGCGATACAATAATTTCTGCATACTCTATGGGCCTCAAGAAATTAGCCTGCAGGCAGCGGGTTGAAGACTCTTGCCGCATACTGTCGCAACCATGGTCGGTGGTTGAGTTTTGTATTAAGGTGTGGAAATTATTATAAGTAGTTTTTACCATGGATATATCGCACTTCAACCAAGTCAAGCCTGAAACGATTTTATACGTAATTTCGTTGGTTAGAACTTCATTAATTTCTCATTGTGGCGTGCTATTGCGCGAAAGCACGAACGAAATTAGATCTCACGCCTATGCATTCTCGCATGCGTTCTAGCAATTCACCGCTTTACACGACACAATATTGAATGCTCCTTAATACGCACGACAGATTGCGCAATCACGAGTAAAACGGCCCTACAACTTGTCGGGAGGGCAAAAATGCATGCTCGTTCACCAATTTATATTTTTTGTCGTTTGCGATGGAGTTTGATAAATTAAGAGACCAGTAAGATCTTAGACTTTCCGGCGTATCAGATGCAGAAAGGATTCTCGAGTTCTCCACTGGGAAATTGGTTGCATTAGTTGACGTTTAGAAGAAAGATCTCATTCCGAAGAACCCTAGAGGATGAAGAGAAAGTCGTCCTTCGAAACGTCGCGTCGGGAGACATGCAGCCAATTACCCAGTGGAGAACCCGAAAATCCTTTCGGCAAGAAACCCGTTTTACCGTTTTTCAATCCATAGCCTACTTCTCCAGATATTCCTGGCGAAAAATCGATGGCTTATTTTTACGGAGGTTAATTTTACGGAGAAGTTGATGACGTCACGAAGTCGAGCAGAGCCTGTCGTCGCTTCTCCTTGCATGGGTCGCATATGACTCGTTGGTGTTCACTTTCGGAAGCGATTCCTTCCCTCAATAAAATATTCTCACCCAACGAGAAAAATGAACCAGACCTCTATCAATGAACGTTCTACGGCCGTTAAACAGTTCAAATAATTGAATTCCCCAAGGCCATAATCTTTACTGGGCGAAAAAGGAGGGACAGGAAGGGGAAGGATAAGGGGTTTGGGACGTTAGTAATGAGGTCAATGGGGTGAAATACAACAAATTTAAACTAAAAACACAAGAACGTACGCAAACATGCAAGCTCACTCACTCACCTAGCAGATTTGGCCACGGAAAAAATTTCCGCATAGGTCTCAAAAGAAGAATAATGAATGAAAAATAAATTAAGATTGATTTAGAGAGTTATCCGTCCAACTCAGATTTTTTTACTCCGAAGTTTGAAATTCTGAGGGCCTCTGCTGTCCTGGTCTGTAGCAATAGTAATATTAAATTTTCCCAAAGGTTAAAAATACACAGAAACCATTCTCCTTGCTCTTGTTATCAATTACCTTCATTCTCTGACGTTTTGTTAATACTTGAGACAACTTATTCTTGTATTTCATCCCGGTCCTCAATTCAATTAAGTGGCATACCATATTTTTATGTTAAAAATTGTTGTAATATAGCAATTAAATGTTGCTGCTGGGAAAGCTTGAAAGCATTCACTACTATAAGGTGGTTTTGAGGTTATTGCGTGGATTTCGAGGTAAAATTTGTAAGGTTCGAAGTTTGATTAGAACCTCGGGAGATTCCAGCAACCAGGGCGGCGCTCTTTAATTTCCATCGATCATATCTCAGCTTTAAGGGCTTCGTGCGTCACAAGCAAGCCGACGAGGCCTTCCACGGAAACTATCAGCAAGGTTTTTCTTTCGTAAATGAATCACTTCTCAACGGCTTCCCTACAATAAATTTTCCTCCTAGGATCCTGTGGAATTATAAATCATGTTTCAGTTGGTAGGCGCCCTCAAATATCTCCAGTGGCGAAAACTCCGTCGCATTGCGCCTGGCTTTTGTCTCCGAGCCAAGAAGAAGGAGAAAAAAGTACATTTTCTATCATCGACGATTCCTACAAGCATTTGGAGCGCTTCCTCTACGGAATACAATAAGACTATGACCACTGACGATGTGCTCCTCAATCTTTCTTTCTACTGGAATCCTTGGCAGCAGTAAGCGGAATTTTCCCCGAATCATTGGAGCAAAAAGTAATCACTTAATGACCTCCATTCGGAAAATATTTTCGTCGACTTTTCGATTGTTCGGTTACGATGAAAACGTAAAAAAATCTGCAACGCTCCTCAAACGATATCCAATATTTATTCATTCTTTTTCTTTTTTCGGTATCCGTGCTCTTTGGAAAAGGAATACACTCACATGACCCAAATACGAGTATTATAATTTTCACTGAAATTAACCTTTTTCCGCCCACCATATCCATGTGGCTACATCCTACCATTCTGATATGAGGCTCTTGAAGAAAAACCGCAACCTTTTTGCTGTCAAACTCTCACAAATCTGTTGTTGAAGCTTGTAATAACTTAATATAAGACCGGTGCAAAACGGAAATTCAAAATGGTTGCCTACTGTCCATAAATACATGCAAGTAACGTAAAAGTAGATACGAAATGCCATTGTTCACATTATTTTATGATTCGTTCATTCAAAAATAAGCTTTCCCTAAGCATATGGGACTCTTGAAGAAAGCTCGAACGTCTTTACTTTCGAACTGTCACAAGTATGTTGTTGAAGATTGCAATAACTTCATCTACACATTAATTTATTTTTGAATCCCGTCGAATTAAGCCTACATAAGAAAGAGACGGCTGCAAAACGGAAATTCAATATGGATGCCTACTTTCTGTAAATTACAAGCAAGTATCATACAAATAAAAATGGAAATGGCTTTTTTTAACTTTCCTTCGTCAAAAAGAATGCTTTCCTGAAGATTCATCATTTCTATCAAGATCACTCGTATCAATTGATCGAAATTAACCCTGAATCACACAATCATTTGTTTCGTCAGATCACTCGAGCGATCGCTCGTTGTGAACGGAAAAGCGATCGCTCGAGTGAACATTTTTCTGAATCACACGGTCCCTCCCGCCATCGCCTTTCGCATCACTTCCGATATCACAGCTCGTTGTCATAGGACCCGGGCATGCGTTCCGATTGGCTGATATGATGTTTCAGTGATAGGTTTCAACCTCAGAGTAAGGATTGGGGTAGAGGGCGCTTTCAGGCTGCGCAGTAGCAGATTCTTGTAGTCAACATGGTTACCACGTGATCGTGGGAAGTATTGCGGGAATCCCTTGTGGGAAGAATTGTGGGAAGTGTGGGATGTATATGCTGTATATGCGGGATCTTGACTACATGCGCAGTAGCCAAAGCGCACTCTCCCCCATCCTTACTCTGAGGTTTCAACGACGAAAAAAGCGACCAGACGAGTGATGAAAAAAGTGATGGTAATCCTCATCATTGGAGTGATCACGAAAAATAATTGCGGGCGACGTTCATTTGCGAGTGATCACTGGAGTGATCAATCAAAAATGATGAAAAAAATGACTGTGTGATTTAGGCTTAAGATTCTGATTTCGTTACCTCCCAGTGGAACTATATGGATACGGGTAAGTCTGAAAAAAAAACAAGTAGTTGTATCACCAAAATCTTTCACTGGATGACTGAAAACCATAGGAGCAGCTTCTTCATAATCGTAAGCATCAAGTATTCTGGGCGGAAATTGGTTAACTTCACACAAATACAATCTTCCGTAGAAATGTAAATTAATCAATTATATCGAATACCTTATTTCAACAGGGTTCGTAAATTCACAATAACCTTTACTTTCCAATAGTTAGGTACACAATAATTCTATTAGAACAAGACTGTGCATGAAGCAATGCTAAGAATAAATGTTATCAGAGGAAGAAAATTCTGTTTCAATTGACTATTAAAACTAAGAAATGCGAAGGACATGTGGCAATTGCCATGTCTAAAAAAACCTGTGTTTGAAGGATTAAGGTCATCTCCAAGTCTATTCTTCATGGTGCACATATTTGATCACGGAGCAAAACCGTCTAAAACTCACAAAATTCGACGTCCAACACGGTAAATATTATGTTAGTACACTAACGTACAGGAAATAATTCAACGAATAACTGTTCTATTTTTCACAGAATAAATAATGATTCACTTACAATGATTCCACTGAGATATGGAAGGGAATTAATTTTAACTGAAATTACAGAATATGATCTCACGTTCTATGCTCTACATTGACTGAAGATTGAAAAACTAGGCTTTGGAGGTGGTATTTTTGTACATTGCATTCGAAAATGAGATCTATTATGAAAGCTCTCATAGCGATGCTGGTCTAAGCTTTACAAAAACGCTGATAACAACTACAATACAAATGCTGCCGTAGTAAAAAAATAATATGAACATTTTTATGCTATTATAATCATGATAGAAATAAAATTTGGGAAATCTGGGTAATATGCAAATAAATACTGCCATTGAAGTCAAATCACGTAAGTTGCATGGAGATTGCACTGAAACCGGATTCAAAAGCTTGAACAAGCATTAGCTCAATGTATATATAAGCTTTAACTGTGGATATTTCGTGTAACACTATTTAGCTTTATTCCTCAGTGGAAGTAGTCTTTGAAAGACAAACATTTTCTGACAAAATATGCAAAAAGTATTTGTTTTAAGATGTTGGGTCGTACTTATTGTTTAAGTACTCCAACAGTTAAGGTAGAGAAATAAAATAATAACACCACGAAGCAATGGGCATCCTTAAGAAGTTGAGGGGTATCATTCAATGACATAATTACATCCACTTCGAATCCACATCCGTGGGGTGGAGACATTATGATACGCTTTTGCACTGAATTGTTGAGGCCTTTACTTAGTAGAATTCCATATTTAATGTTTGGAAGGAAATTTCTTAGCTTTTCTACAAAAACACACACTTAATTGCCGACTAGTTTCGGTTACACTGTACCATTTTCAAGACTAGTGACTTGATTAGACTAGAGACTTTACTAGACTAGAGACTTTTTTCAACACTAGTCTTGAAAATGGTACAGTTAACCGAAACTAGTCGGCATAAAGTGTGTGTTTTTGTAGAAAAGCTAAGAAATTTCCTTCCAAACATTATGATACGCCCTTAGAATCCGCCTCAGAGAGAGAATTTGTAAAATGATAAGACCAATACGGAGGAGCGTCTCACTTATTAAGATCCTTATTTTTTGGGTTTACCCGTGTCACAAATTAAAAATTCCAACAGTTTCGTCCCCGCCGCTGGAAACTTCATCAGGGCGATGACCTGATGAAGTCTCCAGCAGCGGGGACGAGACTGTTGGAATTTTTAATTTGTGACACGGGTAAACCCAAAAAATAAGGATCTTAATACCATGGACCGTGAAAGTTTTAACCAATTGACGAGCGTCTCACTATTTTTAAACGCGAGGTCATTCCAAAAATTTAAGGGCTGCAATAACTCTTATACGAAGAACTAATATTGATGGGATACCCACTCGCAATTCAGGCACGCCCACATCAGGACGGTTTTATGGAGGAAAAAGAAAAAGAGTTTTCGAGGTGTGAAGGACGCTAATGTAAGATAGAACACACCCTCCACTAGTAGAGCACGCAATCACGAATACGCTACACGCCAGGTTTACAGACGCTGAACTATTACAAAATATACCAATGCTCAAGTGTGATCAAAGCTGCAGCTAAATATATATCATCTTTTGATTACATAGATCATTATATAATCATTTCCAATCAAGAATTATCATATTACCATTATTATTTTTTTAGAACATCTAAATTCTCTCATAAAGAGTCTGACCTTCAAGAAAATGGTGAAGGATGAGTATTTAGATTAGCTTCACTATGATCTGCTACGAAATTTTCAGAAAATATTCGCATAATTTCACTTCCTTGATTGGGCTACACTCAAAAATGTAACCTCCAAAAAAATAAAAACATGAAAACACAAATTAAGACAAAAAATGGGATTAAAGGCCATGTATATAATTATGAATGAATATTTCTTTCCAACAATTTTTCCTGTACTTATGATTCTGGAACCGCCACGTCAGTAGCACAAAGCTCAATGCGATACACTATCAACCTACTCGCACGGGCAATAACTCAGCATTCTACAATAACTTTGTCTTTAATTAGCAATTAATTTTTCTTAGCAATTTTATTCATAATATTTTTTTATTTTTCAATTTAATGAGCAATTAGCAATCTTTAATTAAGTATTTACTATTTGGTACATATTAAACACTTGGGGAGATATCTGAAAAGGGCTTGACTGCATTAGCTTAAGCACAATTCATTTAAGGTTAAATAATAACATCGATCGCACTAAGTCTTCAAATAGACCAAAAATGGGACCTATTAAAAAAAGGGTTTTCCAACCTTTGAAAGAGAACAGAATGAAATCCACGAATGATAACTTTTCCTCTAAAAGAATTTCCCTATAATGCAACTTCTATTCGCTACATTTACTAGGTGAGTCCATTGCAGTTTACCATAACTCTGTACAACACAAACGTACCTGGAAATTTTATTTTTCTATCTACCATCGTGAATACCCAAGGAATATAGCGTGAGTTTAAAATATTCGTGTATCATACATTACTACGCAAAGCCCCATAAAGAATTTAATTCCCAGCTCGCAATTCCAATAACCTGGGCAAGGAAACAGGGACTGAAGCTTTTGCCCGAGGATACATGGAGCGGGGTGAATGACCCACTCAGGACAACATGTATCGAATTAAAACTAACACACCTCAGGGTGACGGCGGTTTCAGAGGCTCCAAAGACTTGATGCTCTTACGAGGAAAACCCTGAGACGTTATATATCCTTGGAGAATCCCATCATGATCGTGCCCTATCGCAAATCCCTTACGCGCCAGTTGAGGGAGGAGATACAGAAATAGGCTCTTCTCAGCGTTTCCCAAGCCTCTCTGGCAACGCTCAAAAGATTTTCCCCGAACTTTAGGGATACTGCGACGGGCCGTTCACTTCTAAGGTCTTGGTGAACTTCAGTAGCTCTGGTCTGGTGGATTGACGTCTGGTCAGGAATTCACCGGATAACAAGCGTAAGCGTTAGAACGACGTTTTCCGCGGTGACGGATTGATCCCTGCATCTTTCTAGGGTTTTATACCACGTCAGTTGGTTTGTGGACAACAGTTTCGTTGGATATCGTGCCAGCATCTTCAGGTCGAAGGTATCGGCGACATGGTGGAGATTTGGTCAGGCATTCCCCATTGCCTGATCGTTTTAGCTTCCCAGCGTTGTGCTTTTCAGCTTCTGTGTTTTTCGGAGAGGCTCTCCCGTCGTTATCCTTAATGAAGGTCCTTCACCTTCGTCTCTTCTTCTGTGGCATGTCCTCCTTCCTGTCAATCGACGATTATGGACACTTGGAGCGTTCCTACGTCGTCGGCTTAGTCGATGCAATTGTCTTAATCTCGATAGCAGCGTGTGGTTTCTGCCTCGGTTATATATCATGGACTGACTGGGTACTTCTCTCTGCTTGGCAATCTCTTGAATTTCTTTCTTTCTCTGGATGTCTTTTCCAGGCGCTGTGAAGGAAATTGCCGTCCTTTACATTGAAACTCTACAGTGTTTTTTGAATTTCTATGGATTCCTTGGTTTTCCGAGGAAAGTATCTGCACTCCTTCGTTAAAAGTTTCGTTTCCTCAAATGTAATGTCACGGCCGGGTCCTGACCACGCGTGTTCGGCGATGGCGGACATATGTGGCGTAAGTTTATGACTTTTACAAAGACCAGTGCCGTATATAGATTCCCATTTCGAGTAAGGGGAATGAGGGAGGGGGAAGAAGGGAGTCTCCTCACATACACATTCACTCCTGAAGGGATTAACGTTTACAGCTCTAAAAATTGACTAGTTCCAGAAGCAGAAATTAACCTAGCTTATGAGATGAAAACGCATCAAGACACTTCATGCATCTTACTCAAATTCAGTTCCTCGCTTTTGAAAGAGAATTTTACGTAGGAGAATTTCATGATATTTTAAAGGAATTATAAAGAAGAGCAGCCTCATGAAAATCTTGATAAGAAGACGGAACAATCTTATATCGATATCCATATCTCGAGATATGATGACCAGATGAAGACAATCGTCGAGGGACAAGTGGAAGGCAAGAACGGAAAAGGAAGACCTCTAATAAAATATATGGAACAGGTAAATAAGGATGTGAAAGAGAAGAAATACGTAGATAAAAAAAGATTGGCTGATAGGAGAACTGAGAGGAGAGCTGCATCAAATGAATCGTAAGTTCGCTGAATAGTGATAATGATGAATACCTATGACGGAGTATCACTGCATGCCGTGCCATGCTCTCGCGCATGATTCGTTAAACTAATTCAGACGCTTAATTTTTTTCTCTAAGTTCTTCAGTCCGGGGGGACTTGGCCCGCTTCTTTCCCCAGAAAGGATTCTATCGCGAGGGGCCGAGACAAACAGCATGGTGCAGTAAGAAAGCAGAGCTAGGATTAGATAAAGACACGGGAAACGAATTCATAGCAGGAAATTCAAAGAAGATGGAGCAACCAGATAATAATATGTATTGAAGCGCAATGCGACATCACTTGTTACATAAAGGACAATGTTACGTAATGTACGTTGAAAATAATTTGTTTCTAATCTACATGTTAAACCACGGGATTTTCATTGTGAATGAGTGTAACTTTCAGCAGTGAAGCCTTCAGTTCAGAATTACTTAATAATTTTTGGGAATTTTGGAAGTATGAGGAAAAGAAAAATTAAATGAAAAAGTGGAGGAAAAGATACTTTCATGACTTTGAACTATTATCGCGATTATAAACGATAAAAAAGGAGAATGAATATTTTAGAACTAACAACGTTTGAAGGCACTACCATGTTTTCAGCCATTTTTAAACTCACGGATTCGATAACGATTACCTCAACAATTGATTTTTACCGAGTAGGATAGAGAATTCTAGTAATTAGTGAGGGTGTACTTAAAATAGAGTACGTCAATACGATCGGTTCGTCAGCCCACCCCTGCGCATAAGAACCACATGAAAAAGAGGTAAATGAAGGCAACAGCATTAAGAATCAACATGAGAAGTTGATAAATGATGAGAAAACAATATACGAATAACATATGAAGTAATATTACACGTGAATCCGGCGGTGACAGAGAATTTTCAGAGACTGAACGATTACTACTCGAATGTTGTGTGAAGAACACTTCAAACGCAACACTCCGTCCGTCGGATGGGACGTTAAGCCGTGGTCCCCTTGGCGCCTTTCATTAAGAGCAGGCTAATGCCGGCGCCGAGTTTCTCTCCACCCTTCCTTCCGTACCCTTCCCTATGGTGAAAATGGCCAAAGCAGTCGGTCGCCTCCTCCAAATTCAATACCATACAATACCATGAAAGAAAAGTTTTGGGTGTGACATAATGGAAGTTAGGCCAGTTGAAATGAAAGGTGGTTGCACTTTACCACAGTAATTTTATTCATACGACGCGTTTCGTCTCCCAGAGCCATCATCTGGTACAAGACACCAGTGGCGGATCTACGGGGGGGGGACTATAACTCCCCCATTCGTTCGAAACACACACTAGGTAAAATCGAAGTATTTAGGCGTTACCTCTTTGCACAAAAGTGTTTAGTTATATTTTCATACATATTTACCTTCTTTAACGAGTTGAAATACAAATTAGCTCTAAACCTAGGGCCTATTTTACACACTTTTGGTATATTAAAATCCAGAGGCAGATCCATAGAGGGGTTAAGAGGGGGGATTGCCCCTTGGGGATTTAATTTACACTAGATAGAATCGTTATCTTCGCCCCCCCCCCTTGTCCCGATCCTGGATCCGCCACTGCAAAACAGTGCAGTAGATAAGGACATCACTTTTATGGACTCACATCACCTTGAGGGAGGGATGGGGGAGGATTGACAAGTGTGAAGAATATGTGCTACCAGATGATGATTCTGTGAGCCGAAACACGTCGTACGAATAAAATTACTTTGGAAAAAAGCAACCACCTTTCAGTTCAACTGAAAATTGTTCAGAAAGAAAAGGTCCGTTTTCCCCTTCAAAATCCAATCGAAACTGCTGCCACAAGTGTGACCGCTCCACACCGGAACAAAGGGAAATCACCCCTCCCTCCTTTCGCCCTCCACCCTTACCTTCTCAATCTCCTCGATCGTCCTCTTGATGAAGTTGTTGGCATCCCGCCCGAGAGCGTTGAGCGCGCCCATCGCTTCGCCCGTATCGAACCACGCCATGGTCGCGAACCACGAAGATTCGGCGGGGGAAGGAAGAGGACCTCCGACGACAAAACGGACCGCTAAGGGTGCCTCTCCTCCAAGGCGGGGGGAAAGATCAGCCGGGCGCGCGCTGACACAGCGAGGGGAGATGCGCGCGAGCCGACCGTCTTTTTTTTATTATTATTATCCCGGTCACGCGAAAGGGTAAACAACGGCTAAGGCTGGTGCGCGAAGAATTGTGGGTGGGGGATGGCACCGCTAGTAAGCGAGGCACCTCACAGTGCGAAAGAGAATGCCAATGCGGACCCAGTACAATAAGGAAAGGATGACACCAACACTTTCAGAGCACTGACTTGAGGTCACTCACTGTGCAGATCACGATAAAGTGGGTTTGTTGACCTTAAAAACGCAAGCGCTGCAGTAACGAATGGTTATAGGACACAGATGAGGTCAACCGTAGGTAAATCCATTTATCACAGCAGTTAAACCCGCCAGCACTAGCTACTGAAGAACACCTCTCGTGAGTATGAGACTATAAAGGAAAATGTTCACGAAAGAGAGGAAGAGGACAGACAGTTGGTAACGAGATACCAGAAAGGATAAAGCACCGAAAATTAAAGGTCACAGGGGATGAGGGAAGGATAAAAATCAGAGATAAAGGAGAAACAGGGGATGATCCACGAGAAAACCACTCTTCAACGAACACGCAAACACGAAACAGTTCACCACACTTCCCCTACCGCTTCCTTTACAATTCCTTTCAACGCCTCAGGAGAAACAACAGCGTGGCAGATCAATGGTTCACTTATAAGCTCACAGGTATCCCGTATTGTCGAATGTAAGTGCTTTCAGGATGATGAAAAGCCGAAATCGAGGATAACAAGTGAAAACTGGTATGTCTCACAGTTGTTCGTCAGCTCAATCCCGCTAAATCCAGCAGGAATACGTAACTGGGGAATGAAAATGTGTTCAGGATGATCAACAACCGAATCGTTCGAGGAAAAAAAACACAAGGTAAAAACCCTGCACGGACACTGATCAAAATCTTCCTTCGATCTTCTCACACATGTCCGTTGAGGCAGCTCGATCCCACAGCACCCAAGACGCAAACAAGCGCCACTGACCGAGGGATAAAACCCGCAGGAATCACCTCTATAGCCACGCCCCCTTTATTGACACGAGTGTTTTTCCCGCAACGTTCCGATAACGTTGACCTTCTACTCCCAGCATCGGCCGGGAGGGCAAGCGGACGGTCTCTGGCTGCAGACCGGAAGCCGCCTCCTCTCGGGAGAGACGAGGAGGCTTAGAACGGAGGTCGGGGGACTGATGTGAAGACGCGACGGATTCTCGGGACGAAATGAGACCAGCGACGCCTGGGCTGGCGCTCGTCAAGTCTTCCGCCCTTCCCTACAGCACTGGGCCACTCATCCCACGAAAGCAAGCTGGCAGACCCCCCACACCCTCGTGCCGCGTACTTCCAAGCGTCACACTCCCACTCCCCCGCGAAGGGACCGCGAAAAGAGCCAAGGGGAGGGGGGGAAGAGGGAAGGCAGTGAAGGGGAAGGAAACTTACTGCGCCGTCGCAAATGGAGGGGGGAGAAGGAGAGAGGGTTCTGACGTATGCACATACTTCCCCTCCGGATATTACCACCCTCCCTCCACATCCCCACCCCCTCTCTGCACCCTCTTTGGCGCCCTCGTTTCTCTATTTCCCCCTGACAATGCTACAACCCGATCCACGTCTCCAATATATTCAAGTACATCGCACGAGCTAAATCGAAATGAAATATAAATGAGGTGCCCAATAAAGTGTGAATAATAAATTCAATTATAATTATGATTTTAAACGGCTTTATATAATAAAATTTTTAGGGAATAATATCGCGGTTTCTTTACGAGCGAAGTTGATGTTTGAAAACATTTGAGCGAAAAACTAATAAACAATTTTTCATGTAAACAAAAACTTTTTCATATAAATATATTTTTTATAAATATATATTTTCAAATAAATTATTTTTTTTAATTTTGGCTATGCTCAAGATGAAGTTGTGCATATGCCGATAGGATTTTTTCACTTTAGCAACTCACAGGGGATCGCTTAACAGTTAATACTTGAAGTACACATAAAGTTAGCCCTTTATGACCACCTGCCTCGATGCAAACCGAAACAGATAAAAACAAAACAAAAAATGTAAATCCTGAATCTAACGCCGCAGTCCAGAGATTAATTGTTCAAGTTTTTTTTCAACGTTAAGGCGAAACCATCATTTACTATACCACACGGTCATTTAGGTTGTACTTCGGTAGCAATTATCATCCATTCGGTTAAATAAATATTATTTTATTACAAGGCAGCAGCGCATTACATTTCCGTTGCAAATCCCGTAATATGATCAGGAATTTACTTAATTTTTCATGGAAGGAAAACGCAACGGTCACGGTTTCATTTAGCCTTCATCACTGACGCCGAAAAATGATCGCGTGGTTCACGCTTAACATCAAAATGCCTTTTTTTTAAGAACAGCACGGTGTCATCGAATATTCGCCACGTAGACAAGTTCTCACTTATCGTCAATGATGATTAGGTGGGCAGTTAGTGCAAGAGAACGCAGACGTGACATCATCCACAAGAAGACAGAAAAAAAGTCATTCTCCACATGAGTCAGCAAAATGACGATATTTAAAACGAAAGCACCAGCGAATGAAAAACTTGAACGTCTCCCACGTATTTTTGCAGCGACGAGAGGAATAATGATTACGGCCATTCCCTTGTAAAAGAATAGATGTTGAAATTATCATGAGTGTATCTTATATGTTACTTTCGGGAAATGCTACGTGGATATCGTTTTACACTTAAAAATAATTTCCACGCAGCATTTCCCGAAAGAAACATGTATGATGGACAATAGAAGCTGCGAAAATCATCAAACAAATATCTTGAGCCTAGATTCAACTGTGCTGAACTACAGTAGCCCCATGCATTACAATGGCTTCCTCTAACGATCTGAGCCAATTTGGCGCGCGCTTTTAAAATGTCGCCGAATTTGTCTCCACTCGCAGAATATGTCATCAATAATTTATTATAGTTAAATGTTTTATTTGAAAACGACACACAATTTTATCAGCAACAATTACAAACGCTGATGCTCATTTAACTTATTCCTCGTCTGGAAATAATGACGACTCAAAATACGATGGAATTGCTCCTCCGGAATAATGATGGAAAATCGATTTCGATTGAAATTGAAAATCGAAATTATTAGAAGTTACAGAGATATTAGAAATCAATATTAAATAATAAAGGAAATCGAGATCAAGCCATGACATTCAAGTTTCGATTCAAACTCGATTTTTCAACTTCAGTCTTGACCATTTCGTTTGATCTTAGCAACGTCACTACCGGCCAATGATTACGTCATCCGTCCCATGCGAAAGACTTTTCTCTAAGACCGGAAAGGTACGCCCTCGATCATCAAGAAAGCATCTCATTCAGTTGATCTTTCTCAAAACATTTTAGTGAAGCTGAATGGTTACAAGCGGTGGTCCGTAAACTTTACGACGCGGGCTTTTGTAAATTTTTACGACTAATAATTCATGCATGTATTCTAAGTAGATTTTTTCTGTCAAATGTGTTTTTCGAATGAATAATAAACATTTTTTTTCAATCATTACTACGGAACGTATTTATAAAGTGAAGCAATGGTCAACTGCATTTGCATCCAAAATACGATGCGGAAAATAACTTTCTGGGTATGAACCAAAAAGCGAAGTTTAGTTCAACTGTTTAGCGGGTATAAAGACAGATTGGATCAACTTGCAATCCGGCATAAACAATAAAAAAAACTTAATATTAAGGAGATAAACATTATCCTTTTTTGTGGTGGTTTTACAGCCTCTTTATGCATATTTATTTTCAAAAATGGCCTATTAGATCAAATAAATCCCACGGAAACTTATTTTTGCTGAATTTTTCTTACCCTCTAGCCTATACTTGGATGAACATGGGATAAAAAAACTGGCTGAAGCTGACTTTTAAAATAATGCAAACGGTATCCTGAATCGACTTTTTTTAATCTACAGCAAAAGCTCCATTTGAAGAAAGTCGAAAATGATGGTAATGTATTTTTGAATTATCAAAATGAAAACCTATACACGCAAAGCTGTTTTCTGGTGACGATAGAACTTTATAATTTGGGATGAGTTGAGTACTTGAATATTTTAAAATTGAGCGGAGCACTACCAACCAGTCACCCTTGAGAACCCTGTTTGGGAGATGAAAATATAAAAAAACTGAACAACGCTTCGAAACAACAGCCACGAGACGTTTAAAGAATTAACTATCCCCCTCTAACAAGGTCTAGATGGAATGATCAACGAACGAAAATATCCAGTCGTCCTAATGAAGTGTTTCCTGACTCTGAAGCCCTCATTTCAATTACAAGCTTCCTGCCCTGTGTTTTAAACAGAGTATGAGAGCGCTGACAATACCTTGTGGAACGATAATAACGCACCCAACAGGCTGGCAGAAATGCAGAAACGGTCACATTATACCCGGCTTTTCAGGAGGAATTTGCAAAACTTCAGGAGGTAGTAGGGGCGACAATTTTAAGCACTTTTTCCCACAAACATGGGGTCTCAACTCCTTGGTTACTGAGCTTTGGCAATGCAAACATTTTTGTTTGGATGCACTTACCGTGAAAATGGTCATTTTGGAGTATTTAACATTTTCGACATTTAATTTAATAATCTGGATATTTAAGGACATTGAATAATTACGTTAATAATAATTAAATTGGTCATAATGCGCAGTCTTATTGACGCTCAAAGCTCTCGTTTAATCATGCTCAAGGACTTATGGTTTTAGGCTTTTATAATTGCACATTTTCGTCCAACCTTAATTATTTTATGTCCTTAAAAATCCAGAGTATTGAATAAAATGTGGAAAAGGCTCAATACCCAAGAAAAACAGTGTTCATGGCAACTACAAAGTGCACCCAAACAAATGTTGGCGTTGCCATAGCTCAGTAATTAAGGGGTTGCTATCTATTAAGCTATTAATTAAACTTCGTAAAGGCTGAATACCCAAGAAAAAATTTTTTCATGGTAAAAGCATTTAAAAAATGTTATCGCTGCCATACTTATTACGTGTCGACCCTACGTTTATGGACGAAAAATACTTCAAATAGTCTCCCCTATCACCTCCTGGGGTATTGTAGATTCCTCCGGAAACACCCTGAATTTAGCATTTTCTCACGATTCTCATTAGATTAAGTGCCAATGCGCACCTTCATTGTAAAATAAGCAGGAATAATGCCGAAGCAAACATTGCTGTTATAAACAACCGCATATCTTCTTATAAATACTACCCTTAAGTAGGGTTTCTTTAGCGGACAGCCTCCAGAGGCAATGCCTCCGAAGTTTTTTTAATCCAATGAGAGGAGACATGCATACGATAAACGTGATTTTCATTTCTGTGATTAACCTTCCACTGATTTTAATATCGAAATGAAGAATACGGTAAACACATATTCATTCAGCTTTTATTTTTCAATCTTGTCCCAGTATATGTATTGGTATTTGACAAGGAATAATCCACGATATTGTGTTAAAAAACGTAGAGTGATTAGGAAAATTTTGAAAAAACACAAACAGTTTTTAAGGTTTTCATAATCATTCGACCATTAAAACAACGTAATCACACACAACATCACGCAGGTTGATGAAGCACATGGGAAAAACCGTTTATCATGTCTGGGAGTCGAACTACGATCACTTGAATTGGTACCAGGTGTTCTACCACTTGACTTTACACACAAAGGCGATATGGTCATTATACGTCATACCTAAGTGTTGGGAATCTGTGCTCGGCAACTCGGAAAATATTTTCAGTGAAGACAATTATCCTACACAATAAAAACTGCTGAAAAACAAATATAAATGAACAAAAAATAAATTATAAAATGAAAAAAAAACTAAAGGTCGAATTTATTCAGGTATCAACTGCTCTAGTCATCGAGGAAGCGAAGAATTTTTATTTCTCAAAAGCTCGAACACAATTCGGAATTCATTCATTCATGTGGATTTTTATCAATGGAAGCTTCCGGGTGCAGCTACTTTGCGCAGCAACGCAGCTGAGAACGAAAGCTCCTATCGACTAAAGCTCTCCGCTACGAAAATATCTGATCCAAATATGAATGCTTATTTCCCAACCAAACTTCGATGGCTGAGCGATCGTCAGAAAATCTGGTTTTTGCCAGGTGTATGAAAACAAAAGAAATTCATTTCATAGATTGTACACGTGAACCTTATTACAGAACTAAAGGATTTAGTGGACCATACGATACAGAATATATAGCTATATGTATACTAATAACGTAACATTGTAGCCATATTGCAAGGTCATATTGGCTTCATGACGCACCTTTATCAGTCGAAAACAAATGAATGTCTATGTTGTTCTAACAGTGTGTGCCGAGGCAACCTGATGATTTTCCAAAGACAGAGATCACGCAACTGAATAATAAGGCACTAAATTTATTTCATACTAACAGTCTTCCCGGCGTTGCTCGGGAAAGATAGTTCCCAGAGACGTGGGAAACTTTAGAATTGGTATTCATGGTCACATAACGGTATTTTTAAGCACGCTGAACGGCAAACAATAGAAAAAAACCGATTTCCGTAAAACGCGCACGGGATCAGCTTCTGCCCCGCTCCACAACATTGACCCTTATGAGTGTCCTTAGGTGCGGAGAGTTATTTAGTTATGTTTTCCCTTTCAGCGTCTCGATAGGTGCGCCTACCCGGAAGGATGTACAACCGCAGAAGCTGTATGACGTAGGTAACGTAACAAACGGTAATGAGAAATTGACGCAAAGGATGCGTCGGAGACAACCGAAAGTAGCACTACGGGATTCGAGAGCATGAGATGAATCTATGCATTAACTTCGGTCGCAGCAATCCGCGCAATCGAATGGAAATACATAGCGGACAGACAGACAGACATCATATAAATATATAGATGACGGCGAACAAATTCACCAAATAAGCAGAGTTGGGAATAAACTATGAATAAAAAAGCTTAACTTTTACGCAACACGTTACCTATTCCACCACTAAATGGTGGAGATGGGAAATGATTGAGGATATATTTATAAAAGCAAGAAGATACTATTCCAAAGAAATAAGAGTCAAGGACTGAAAATGATGAGAGATCACCGCAAAGACTTGCGGAACAAATGATACTTCATTCTTGAAGGACGACGCCACTCAATTCCTAGCTTATCTCAGCAATTGCTTTCTTGCTAAGCTAAGTTTAGTCAAAACTCTCGAAGGAAGTAGCATCCTTAAATACGAGAAACAGCAATATCAGCCATCCTTCAAAATTCCATTCGTCTTAGTTAAAATTTTTACGCCATTCATAATGCTAAGCTACGTAGGATTTCCTCGCAATTTAATTGTTTGACGATTCAAATGATTCAATGTAAGTGTAATTTGAATATGCATTATTTAATAAAGTCGTCCCAGGCTTAGTGGAAATCACTGATATTCATGGCAAGCAATAATTTAGTTTTAATTCACCAATTTATGAAAATATAACCCCCTCTCCGGCCTATCGCACTATTATCTGTACATGATACATCCAATGCCAATCCTGAATTTAGTAATTTTGAGTCAATTCTTCTACCTGAGTAACTTCAACTCCACATTTAATGTCCAATAGGTATAATTTCTCTGCTTTTCCAGAACACTCTTTTTCTTACCAAAAGGCAGAGAATTTATGATCAGGCCATAAACTTGGAGTTGAAGTAAATCAGATAGAAAACAAAAAAAAACTTCATAGATACATTCAGGGTAGGCATTGGAGGTACTACATACAGATAATAGTGGAATAGGCCGGTGAGGCGATTACATTTTAATAAATTAATGAATTAAATTATGTTTATCATGAATATGGGTGAATGTATACCTAATGATATTCACTAAGCCTGGGACAATTATTATGAAATAGTGATAATAATTTGTCAGCTAACTCAGACTCTCACGATACAAATAATTTCTATAAAACACTAAGAATACTACCACTCGAAAACTTCTAACCTATATTTTAGTAATAGATAATTATTTTTCCAATAAATACAAAACACTGAAAGACAATTTTCATAAAATGGAAAAGAGGAATCTATACCAATATAAAATCCCCAAATGCTTCAATCAATACGGTGAAAACAAAATGGTGGTTAGTGTTCCTAAATTGTTTAACAAATTACCTAAAGAAATGCATGGTTTAACCACATATTCGGATGTCAAAAGTAAACTTTTAAATTATCTACTTGAGGACTTTAATTTTTAATTTTAAGACATAAGTTTTTTATCGTTTCTTTCATTGTTTTAGATGTTTTTAACTTCTTGTAAATGAATTATGGAGAACCTGCTGATGAGCCTGTTTTGGCTCAGAAGGTCTCCTAATTGTAAAAATATTTTTTTGTTCTAAAATATTGTAATATCAGGGTTTTTCTCTTTTATCTTTTCTTGCCCAATAAGTCAGAATATGTGTTGGTTATATAGTGAAAAGCGTGTTAAGAATTTGCAAAGGGAATGTTTTTAATGTATAACATATATTTTAATATTTGAGATATGTATTTTTGATGTATTGTAATGTGTTTAAATAAATAATCATGAGATCAAAAAAAAAAAAAAAAAAAAAGTACAAACTACGCTTACGTTGAATCTTTTGAATCGTTCAACATTAAAAATGTGATAAATGGAACATAATCTAGAAACGATGGTCGCACATGCAAGCACCCATTGTTCTGAGAGCAAATGAAACGAAAGTTCGTAAATTCTAATTGGGTATCATTTTTTTCCCCTGACTTTACTGGCGGATCCCCATTCAAGCTCTAATTGCGAGGGAACATGCAGATGAGATATAATTTCGAGAGAAAAAACGTTCAAAGAGAAATCGGGATGCCTTTATGCCACTTCATAGTATCGACCCAATTCCACGGGATATTCAGCACGTGTACGCCTCTACTTGTTTCGAGAGCCATGGAGGAAATTAATCAAAACACCAACCAAATTTAGACCATATTCCGCATTCAGACCTCCGATCGGTATTGACGGGAAAAGCAAGTGGAGAATATTCACAATGGAGAGTAATAATTCTTGCACAAAGATTACGAGAAAGCGTTTAGATTCAACCGATTCAACCGTTTCAAGTGAGAATTGGTGGCACAGTATACTCGAAGGCGAAAAGTAAAACATTTTTGTTAGTACCCACATCATTTAGGTACTGAAAACGGATACAGCAGTGAGAGAATATCGATAGCAAATGAGGCGTTCATGAACAGGAAAGAGCTTATCAGAGGTATTGTAGGAATTTAAAGAAGAGGTCAGTGAAATATATCGGTATACACTATCATAGAAAAGAGTTTCCTTTTCAATTGGTGGATGTTACTTTTTCAAGATGTTTCCTGAGCGGAACTAAAAAATGAAACAGATTTTAGTACTTCAAGTCAGTCACTCACAGGTTCTCATTTCGCCGGCCCTATTGCGAAATTGTTTCGACCGAATTGATATTTTTTGCCGCAAACAGCATCGGTTTGTTTCAGCATTTTCTTAGGAGAGATAGGACGTCAAAGCCAATTACATGGAAATAAAAACTCTTCACAGATAACGCTATATTCTCAGTCATATTGAAGGATGTTGACTCAAAAGCTCAGAATTTCGTGGCCTTGATCATATTATAATCCTCCCTCTTAGTTGAATAGCAAATCAAAACCTCTTTCAATAACTGTACACTCAAACTACAAAGAAAAACGTAACGTAATTAAAGCTAAAGTGAGTGTGCTCTGAGTGATGGATTAATTTGCTAAAAGGAACCTATGTAGGGAGTGTATTATATAACCAGGAGAAAACATTGTGGCTTAAAGGTTTATAGCGCCTTGAGAATAGCAATTATTCGCTAAAACAGCTCGAGGACAAATATACCAACAGAGTGGAAAACTGAAAATATGTTTACTTCGCCTTCGCACTGCAAATAGAGACGCTGGGTAAAGTATAGTGAAAATTAAATAGCGTATTTCAAAGATGAAAGAGTTAAACATGTGAAGCATGATAGAGAAGGAACTGAGAGTGGGTTATATAGGGAAACAGGAAAAGTGCGAAAGTAAAAGCAATAACAGCAAAATCCAGAAACATTGATTCGCCCAAAGTACAGTCAGAAGGCCCAATTAAAAGCCATGAGGAGAGAAGAACATTTTATGGTCGAAATACCAGTTTCATACCTTCCTTTTTAATCAGCTAGCCGATAACCTTTCCTCCCGAACTTCTCATTTAATGCAATTTGCGGGTTAAGTTCAACTCGATACCTCCTCTGCAAAAACGCTCAGCAATCGCCCACCGAATCAAATCCGCCCAACTAGTAGCCAAACAATACAAATCCGCTCAGCCGGCAGTGTCCGGAGCATAACCGCTCATATCCTATTCTCCAAGATTGGAGGTGAGCGTTTATGCTCCGGACACAGCCAGCTGAGCGGATTCGTGTTGTTGGGCTACTAGATGGGCGGATTTGATTCGGTGGGCGATTGTTGAGCATTTTTGCAGAGGAGGTATCGAATTCTCTTAAGTACGATAGAAAATAATCTATTTAGATTGTTGATTCGTGTGACTTCGAGATGAGCGAGCCATCATTAATCGCCCACGCAACCTCCACGAAGTGAGAAAAACGTAGGCTATCCTTTTCCTGGATCAGAGCTGTCGACACTCGGGGAATCACCGCAGTCCAAAAGAAACGGACTCCCGGATGGATCTGTGTCAAGATCGCGGAAGATAAGTGTCACTGTCCGGGACTTCACTTCCTCTCCTTCACCTGCCTTCAACCGATAGCGGGTGAAACAGGTTAAATACATCACGATGAAGTGGAGGCGGATAATTTCGTCGGGGAATTACTCAAAAGCGGGTGAAAGCGGCAGATGGAATAAAACCGATACGAGGAAAATGGCATGACGAGATAGCGGTAAAGAAGACACCGATGAACTCGGTATCGAAAATCAAACGGAGGTGTTTTGGCGGGAAGGAAGATCAGATTAAATGTTCAAAAGATGCATTTCCATCTCCTGCGCATGTGACCAAGATTGAAACGACAAAATCAAAGACCATGTGATGGGGTCTGTTGGGCTATTCGAGAACAGTGCTTTTGTTTTCATCCTATTTAATTCGATTGAAAATGTTATTCTCTTTAGTACATAAGTTTTTAATAGGTAAAAAACTTGAGACAGGACGCATATTTCGACTAGTAAGTCATGAAAAAACACAAAGTAAACAAAATCGAGACGACACCCAAGTTCAGAAAATAAGAGCGAGACGAGACTGGCTCCACTCTCGTCCCGTCGTAACACTGCCATCATGTTTCTCACTCTCCCGTTGCGATTATGATCTCTTACACTTTTAATGATCAATTCAATCAATTTTTATTATTAATTAAATAATAATAATATAATAATATTTAGTAATTCTTTACATTTCCAAACCGAAATACAATCAGTAGCCCATTCTTGGGATAGATTTTATGTTCAAACACTAATGAAATTACTGCAGGAAATAGCCATCAACTTTAAATGTTTACTAAAATTCTGAAGAGCCCTTGCACTTTGTAAATAAGGAACTGTTAACCCTAGAATCATTTTTGTTTATTTTAATTTTATTTTTTTAATATCCCCAGTTAGGGTTGCCTCTCTGTACTTGGGACGCCTTTGTTTTCTAACGCCTGTACCATGTTAAAGTTAAAATACTCTAACTTGGGTCACTGTGGTAGGTTTTTTATCACTTTTAACAGAAAAAAACTTACCAGCAAAAAACACATGAGCATAAGAAAAAATTAATAAATCAACACTAATCTTTGAAGACAATGTTGTTATACCACAATATATACCACTCTGAGCACTCACAGCGGCGGATCTATGACGGGGATAATGGGGCCAAAGCCCCCCTAGGGTATACGATTCACACTATATAGAATGGTAATTTTGTTCGGACCCCCACTACTGCTGGAAGATTAACTCCCACGTATCCCCCCCCTTGTCCCTATTCTGGATCCGCCACTGTGCACTCACATTGTTTACATCATGGTAGTCAACCTAAAAAAGTAAAATGTCCTCTTTTGTCCCATGTTAGATCCCTGTCCTATGTATGGGCTACTGACAGTAGAGAAAGAAATGCATATTTTAACAAATGAAATTATTCGTTTCTTCAGTTGATTTATTTCCGAGGGGCAATATTTCGGTTAGTCATTATTAATAAAGTAATTTAATTACCTACTATATTAACCAGACACCTAGTATTAATGTTTTAAATAAATATGACAAATAGAAAAAAATTCTGCCCGACCTATTTTGCTCTACAAATTGAGAATACTGTTGTAAATTGAAAGTGCAGAAAATTTGTTTATTTTTCACGAAGAATTTATGTGAAGCTTTATTAAAAAGGCTATTATTTTCAGCAGTAAATATTGATAAAAGAGTCATTGATGTAATATCCAAACCTGACTCATCTGCATGTTTAATAAGTGAATGGTGAAAAATTTTTGGGCAGGTTATGGCAAACCATTATATGATAAAATAAAAGAACTACGTAACTGTACAAATAGTCGGCATTTCAAATCAAGTAAATCAGAAATGATGAAGGGACAACAAAAAAACATTTCACGGGATAGATAGATAAATATCGGTGAAAACGAGAGGTAAGACAGGCCCATGACTCAAGACCTTGCACATTCCGTTTGTTCACAACGTCCTATTTATTTGATTAAGGAAAATTGGTCGATAAGATACGGCGCATACCATAAATGAGATAGTGATTTTTTTCAGCAACGCGACAAATAATCTGGAGAGGAATTCTTCCGATTAAGCTATGCGACATCCGGCTTTGGAATTATCTTATCTCTAGCTCAGCGGAATTCCCACTAGAAAAAATTTGGCTGATGCCCTTTTGTCGAAGATAAATTCCTATTAATACAACCCACGACGTCTAGCTGTCGTGGGAAGGAATGTTCAGAAAATCAACGATAATAATATCCAACATTCCGTAAAACGGTAGAATAGAACGAAGAATTCATCACACGTGAAGAGCTGCAATAGGAAAGATTAGAGATTTGCGAGGAACTCAGAGAGAGGTAAATAAATATTAGACCATACAAAACCATATTTGTGATAAAATACAATGATTCAAGCGTGATGGAGTGAAATTTTTCCATATTGATATAAATACTTGCAATTTACCAAGATAATATAATTTATTACGACCTTGGTTTCAATATCACCACACCTTGAAGATGATGCAGTAACAATGAAACAAAGGTCGGAAAAAATTTTATATTCGTGGAAAATCGCAAGCATTTATTTCAATATATACGTGATAGGTTATCGGCTGAAGGGAATGCTAGCTCCATATTAACGTATTATTATTATTATTATTACCACATTAATCGCAAAAAAAACCTTCAATCGTACATAAGACCACACATGTGACGCTAACTAAGATAGTAAAAATGTGAATCGAAAACTGCATGTTTGATGATGATTGCCTAAGACAACTGAAACACTTTTTACGGATATATTTTCCTCCCGACTTTACTTGGCTTTTGGATTTCCAGTCTTCGAACATATTCTCTTAATTAGTACCACAAATTAATTATTCCATTCAGAACTTAAAAGATAATGGGGAACTTGCATGGGTCGTCGATTGCTCTAAAAACTATTTTGAATTAGTAAAAACCCACATATATGTATTCAAATAACCTTCGGATTGAATTATTTGTAAACGCGCAAAATAGCTGCAGTCGAGCTGGCAAATAAAGAAGCATAAGAACGTCGACAGGTATGTTCCTCAGCACAATATTCTTCCGAAAAAAATAGTAGAGACAATTACACCTTTTGTCTACGTATTTGACAAAGGGAAGGAAGAGGCAGAATGTGACAAGAACAAGCTGGAGAGAAACTAATACAGACCTCGACAATTTAAACGAATAGCAAGAAGAGAGAAGATTAAAGAATGAGGTGGAAAAGAGAAAAATAAAATTAATAGTACAGAATGTCAGACGCATTTAACTCAAAGCAAACATTTAAGGGAAAGTACTAGGCATGGAAGGCAGAGAAAGACCGAGGAAGAAGTTGGACGATATTACGGAGAAGAAAGGATGCAGAAACAACGCACGGAATAAATTAAAAACCAACCTTTAAGTTGACGACACCAGAACTTATGAGGTGGAAAAATTCAGTTCCCTAGGACTGAAGTAAACGGCATATGGCAAACACAAATGCTGCATCAATAAGGCATCGGTCGTTATTACTAGATGATATGATGAAGTATACTGTTGTTTAACTTGTTGATAATACATGCACACTCACACATTATGAACTTAACATTTTGCAATATAAATTTGAGTGAAAATAATTCCTAAAACGAGGTTAATACTGTTTATAAGAATGAAGAAACTAAAACAACCCATTCCTATATCCATACGAACTGGCAGCATTGAAAAAAACTGAAACTATACTTGACTTAAGGAAAAAGTAATAAATTAGTACAGAGAAGAATTAAACGCAAGAAAAATGAAAGGCATTATTCTCAAAGAGTGAAACAATATGATTGATTGCACAATGGTGAAGCCCAATTCCGGAAGCAGGAGTAATCATGAGAATAAATCAAGTTTTTAATTACGTGTTTTCCAGTTGAACTGCGGGAAAATATGGTATTACCATCATTTTTTCTGCTTGCTCAACAACACCTCAAAGCTAGCCATGTGTATATATTGCTGGGAGGGGTAGTTGGGACAACAGTTAGGACAGAAAATGGGGAATTTAGGTTGGAGACTAATTACTTGACAAGAGGTCTGGTCAAAGTCCATCTTAGCCACATCTCCGCCCCTAAGAATTACTCATAACTAAACATTTAAGCTGGTAAAGACCAAATAAAACTAGAGATGAATATAATACAGAGAAATATTTTACGACACACGACGTTAATCGGCTTGTGTGATGTTCATCG
Organism: Ischnura elegans; assembly: GCF_921293095.1. Classification (NCBI taxonomy): domain Eukaryota; kingdom Metazoa; phylum Arthropoda; class Insecta; order Odonata; family Coenagrionidae; genus Ischnura; species Ischnura elegans. The sequence goes on from NC_060250.1 coordinate 83,510,951, forward strand.
CCGTACTGGATCATCAAAAGATTATCAAAACTTCACGAAGTTCAACTCCAGAATGATATTGCGCTGCGGGAACCGAAAGGAAAAAAAATATTACTGACCACAAATATTCATTTCGACATCCAGTAATTTCGCAATTTTCGAAAGATAATCATGATATAAAATCGCCCGAAACTCATCTGACACCGGAGAGTAACACTCTAAATCATCTATTTTTCCTCGAATTTCACTGAATATGATTTTTGCGATTCACGCTGGATTTCGCGAGCCTCTCCCTCGCGAGATAATGAGACTTGGGAAAAAAATAATCCGGAAAATTTAATTGGTGGTCGTAAATAACTAGTGTGTATAAATAGGTATCCTTGGCGATAGCGGATTCCTGGCGCAGGCGTACGAAGCATCAACGTCGGATGATGAAACATCGCTAAAAAAACATATTACCTGCGTCGAAACTAATAAAGAGATTCATCCCTTTAGTTTACTATTAACATCCTTATTAATTTTTGTTATCATCACTGCACTTTATCATCATACAGGGTGTTTCAGGAGGAATCTGCAATACTTCAGTAGGTGGTAGGGGAGACCATTTTAAGCATTTTTTCATCCATTAACATAGGGTCGCAACTCCTTTGTTACTAAGATATGGCAACGCAAACATTTTTGGGTGCACTTTGTAGTTACCATGAAAACGGTTTCTCTTGAGTATCCAGCCTTTTCGACATTTTATTTAAAACTCTGGATTGTTGAGGACATTAAATAATTAAGGTTGGTCTTAAGGCCGTATCACACTAGCGACTGCGACCGCCGCTGCGACCGCGACTGCGGCTGCGGCTGCGACTACACCCCATCACACATTGCGGCCGACGCCACGATCGCGCATGCGCACGTATGAACGTTTCTGCTTGTGGCTTGTTTGTTTACGAAAGCCCAAAGAATAGATAGAGAGCAGCAATTGTTGAAAATGTTCCTAAAATATGTTTAAACGTACTTCATTTTCATTCACCTGTGTACTCGGGTGCAATATCCAATATATTGGGCTTCCATCTTCACTTTAAAAATCCGAAATTATCTCAGCGTTATCTTATAACCTTCTTGAACTTCCCTCGCTGCGGTAACCAAAACAAACAAACACGTCTGCCGCAAGCGCGCGAGATTGAAATGGAGCTCTCTGATTGGCTGCGACTGCGACTCAGAAGAATAGCCGGTCGGCTATTCTTTGGAGTCGCAGTCGCAGCGTCGACTGCCTCGCTCTGATTGGTCGACGGGCCAGTCGCAGTCGCGGTCGCAGCCGCAGCGCCGGTCGCAGTCGCTAGTGTGATACGGCCTTTAGATAGGCAATTTTAATTTGCGTTAAATAACCTCAAAATGGCAGAGATTGCGTAATCTTACTTATCGTTGATACTTCCTCAAAACACTCGTTCAGTTAAGCTCAAAGATTAATTCTTTACATTTTTCCATTCAAATATTTCATCGATGGAATCTATTATCCCTGTGGTATCGCAGATTCTTCCAGAAACACCCTGTAATTTTGTTTGCATGAGCAGCAGCCGAAAATCGCTCAAATTTGAACTAAGTCCGTAGGGTTGACATCAAGAAACGCCTTCATTTGTCTCTTTGGGTCATATACGTAAATAGAAATGTACAGAATGCACTTTTCCACAAAGGTTGTTGGTCCCAATGTCAACCTGGACCAAATATGTCGCACTGCTCACATTTTCACCAACACATCACAGCAATTTTTTAGGGAATTTTCTTCGATTGCATATGCTCAGCACATCTCATGACGTGTGTGACACTAGAGGACCGGAGTAAACTCCTCATTAAAAAGTATCCATACTGGATAAATATTTTACCCTGACCCTCGGTTACCCGGGCGTTCGGAAAACGGGATTGGCTTCCCATTCCACAGTGAAACACTTCCAGAGGATCGAAAGTTTATCTTTTGCGGGTAGCTTCCAAGCGGAGGGGAAAACGGGGATTCCTTCCTTTCGGGGAAGAGCTTCGGGAACTCTTCATTCGAGTGGAATCGAAACCGATGAGTGATGCGTTCGCGCAAATAGTTAGACGTTCCCCGAAACGCAAAGATAGCTGCAGTTAGAATAAGAAACAATTTCCACCAGTGTGGAGTAATTTTTTTAAGTAAAGCGATCAATTAAAGATTCTATTAGCATGGTTTATCCACTCGCTTACGATGAAGTATAACTCCTCCAAAACCGATGTTTTTAGTGACGGATTTCTCGCATAAAAATTACGCTATTACCATGAAATTTTGGAGTAAGCATTATAGACCCCTAGGATTGAGTTTTTTTTCTTTGGACCTCTATGTTAAATGTAGATTTAGTGTATTGGAGTATAGGTCTTGAAGAATTTTCAATGCAAATAGTTGCAAACGTTTCGTTACATATTTATACACTTTTATCTGAGCTATGAATGAATATGAGTTCATTATTTTGATACACGAAAGGCAAAATAGGTTATAACAATGTTTTTACAATAAAAAATAAGAATTCAGTAGCATAATAATTAAAAAGAAGACACTAAAATTTTGAGATTCAATTCGAGGCTTCACATGTCAAAATTGTAGTCCCCTCTTTTGAATTAATTTGCAACTGAATTCTTTTAGGTAACGGAATATTTGATAAGAATCAATTCGGCTTCGCGTTTCTTTTTAATTGCAGTATGTTACCTAAGTTGTACCAATGTAATCCTAAACTATTATTAGGCGTATAATACTGAGCAAATCATTGCAACACTGAACTGAAAACAGACAACTGATTTCTAGGAGATCGCTCAAAAAAGTGCTTTCATTCTGCTGTGAGGAACTCTATGGGAGTTTTCCCTTGAAGGGGATAAGAAGCGTAGGCCGTGACACATCGCACATGTAGCTAATGGTTAGGGGCCTTGAAGCGGGGCTGGACGACGCAGAAATGGTGGACAAACTCACAGTCAACTGCCTAAATAGTTATGCAATATAGCAGTTGAACTTCAACAAATAAATAAGCGCATAAGAATTCAATATCCATGCAATATTCTATGGACCTTGTGATAGGTATTGTGAAGTTTTAAGATCAGAAAAATGTTTACAGTGTGTGTGCAGCATCAAGTCATCCGCCACTAGGACTTGATCCGTGGAGCCTCTGATTCGTAGCATGATACGATTGCGTTCTAAGGCAGTCTCAATGCCCAATATGTCGGATGTGTCCACTGATATCCCGACGAGAGTAGATTCCATTCTAGGTGAGTCGCGGGCGAAGCATACTTCGGAGAATATGGCGAAGAATTCGCAGTTGGATCTTTTGCGCGTTGTCATATTGCGACGGATACGATTATTTCCCCGGTATAAGGGACATTTAGTTTTAAAATTCCCGATTGTATGAGAGCATTACGAGGGCAAAATTTTGGAAGACAAGTATTTCCTGAACTCGCACTCAGACGCCAACGAGATTTGCGTTAATTTTTTCCGCCACTGTACTCATATTCATTCACAGTCCTGATGAAGGTGTATAAATGTCCCGAAACGTTTGGAAAAATTTGCATCTAAAATTCTTCAAGACCTATACTCCAAGACACTGAACCAACAATATATATTAGCAGTATATAAATCCAAGAATATGTATGGAAAAGGACGTTTTACATAGTGCACCAGATCTCCCAACTGAGAGAGAAAAAATATTTTAAAAATTCTTCAGTGAGGAGGCGGTGATTCAGTTTTTTTTTCGCATTTCCAACGAAACCGTCGTAATTTTTTTCCACCGACATAGCCCATCTCTAGAGACACGTTCATGTTGGAATCCAAGCATCAAAAAAATTAATTCCACGAATACATGGGTGATCCCCTGTAGGGTTGGCTGTCCCGTGAGGATGAGGGGAAGATAGTGGAAGGAGAACAGAGAATGACGGAGGCGTCATCATACTCGCTAGCACGTCAGAACGCTCGCTCCTCATTATCTGGAATGCGGTTGCATTTTGTTTCGCTCGCACGTGGAAGTGGGGAGAGAGTTGGGTGGGGTGGGGGGTTGAAGGGAAAGGACTACAGGGAGGGGAAGAACGCTGGGCGACGTTCAGCTGATTACTTCGCGGGCTATTACACAGCTGTCAGCTGACCGCTGCGTGCATCCGATTTGTATCACAAGGCTCCTCGATTTTCGCTTAAAAAAATGTTCAAGACTTAATGTTTTTTCTTTGCATCTTTTATGCAATTTTTAGCATTCGTGGCGTTACTTAAGATTTTTTCCTCGATTTTTGGGTTGGGCTCGGACCGCACTACGTCATGAAAAAATTGCAGGCAATAATGAGAACGCGAAAATCAAGGATCGCAAACGCATAGTACATGAAACCGTCTCGCATTGGCGATCGTTGATTTTCGCGAATGCGAGATGGTTTCACGTACAATCATAGGTCAAGCGTCTCTTTAATTTTCACCGCATTTTTCAATGCTCAATGCCATTCCTCGCGATAAAGATTATTACCCCGTTTCCATTACTATCGTTAGTTTGATAGTACAAATCATGTATGCATTCACGCTACGATGACAACAACCATGCCGCCCTCAAGCGCCCAACGTCTGCACTCTCCAAAAGCTCAAACTGATGACCGAAAGCAGCAAGTTTCACCACTGCGTCAGGGGCGTAGCTAGGAATTAAGGCCGGGGGGGGGGATTACCCACCAGGATAAGCGGTAGGTGCGAGATTAATTAATTGTGGAATTTAAAGATAAATGGTTCAAAATGGTGAGTTTTACGGGTTTATGAGGGATATTTTATTAATCCTTACATATTTCCATTAGTAATATCAATCAAATTAAGTAAAACGGATTAAACTTAAAAATTTCTCTGAGCTCTAGGGGGGGGGGGGGGCTTTTATTCCCAAAAAAAAACCCCTCGCTACGCCACTGGCGTTAGTAACCCTGTAATTGGTTAATTGTAATTTCATCAATAGAATTCACTGGAAAAATGATTCTGTAGTAGCTATTTGTCTAAAAAAAAGCCTCGGCAACTTTTCGATTTTCTCATGCCACTCCCGTTGTTACAGCGTAGGATCTTCGTGAAGCAGAAGCGTTTTGAAAGACACATTACGAATGTAAGGGCGTAGTCACCACGATTTTCAACTACGATCGCAAGAACGATAGTGATGGGAATAGGACATGAGGCATTTCTAAATTCAGGGTAGATTTGCATGTGCGGATTGAGGGTTGACGTGGTGCGATCCCACGCTTAGATAAAATAAACAAGAGCGCACTTCATGCCTGCGCAGTGCGCAGTCACAAGAGCTGGGGTTAATAATGAAACTCAAATATTTGGTATTATCATGGGAAATGGAAAATTTTACCCATCAAAATACAAATGAAATAGATTTCTCGATATCTTGATAACCATCCTTTTTCGTGAGTATTTATTACGATAGAAGTAAAATTTACAGTCGAAATAAACAAAAAGTAGACAAACGCTATCGTCGGAATCAGCCTATTAGACCCATCAGATATCACGTAATCTGGGATTTTCCATTTGAATCTCGTTCGTATGCGCAGAAGCCAAGAATCGCTCTTGTTCATATTTTATCTGAGAATTCACATGCTAAACATACTGTCTCACCGAAAATACTGTTTCATGACCTCCGACATTCCCATTTCTATGGCTGGAGGCAGTCACATCGGCTTACCTAAAACAGTAGATATAATTAATTAGCACATAATTTTATGACATCAACAAGAATTTTTTTAATGACTTCATAATTTTCATAGCATTCGGTAACATCTTATAGCGTTCAAAATGCATTCAAATTGTAAGGAACAATGGCATACACCCTCTTTTCAACAGTAAGATGAAATTTCGGGTCTTCCGAAAATAAAGCTTCAGCTCTTAATCATGAAAATAAGAAGTTTTGTAAAACGTTGTCTCTTTTGATCAGGCCCGGAACTAGGGAGGGGCAGAGGGGGCACATGCCCCGGGCGGCAGATTTCACAGGGAAGTAAAGTTGAAAAGTTTACTTAAAAAGTTATTTTATTTTTCTAATTGATCTTTTAACAATAATTATTAATTTATAAATTATTCATAATCAATAGTCTACAATCCTAAGATTGGTTTGACGCAGCTCTCCATTTCTCTCTCCTAACCGCTAACCTTTTAATGGCGACGTATTTCTTCTCTTTTACATCCTTTATAACCTGTCCTATGTAACTCATTCGGGGCCGTCCTTTGCCCTTCTTCCCTTCCACCTGTCCTTCGACGATAGTTTTTATCAGGCCATCAGGCCTCATAATGTTATAAATTATTAAGCAATAATATTAATAAAACTTCTTAATGACAAATTCATACGGTGTGTAATTTCAAATACCGGATTCAGAAAATTAGCTTAAGGATGTATTATATATTTTAGTAATGGGGAGAGGAGAAGGGAGGGAGCGAGGGGGGATCAGGGGATGGTCTTTGCCCCCCCTGACAAAACTCCTAGTTCCGGCCCTGCTTCTGATGCATAATCATTGAAAATACAGCCACTCAAGGCAACTGGCTTGCTTTACGAAGCGCGAGAGTTCAATGCCGATGCGGGGAACAGGCAGGAGGAAGACGGTATGTACTCGATTGCATTAAATAAATTCCGAAGGACACATAACCATTCGATCCAATTTGTAGTGTTGTAGTCGTGCGAACTGGGTTAATCCCATGCTCGATGATCCCAGTTTATGTAACATGAGAGCTAATCCACTTAATCTCTTCCGTAAGAGAACCCGTAACGGACCGTGGAGGCTTACGGATTCTTGAGAAACCTCGACGATTGGGTGGCATGAATTGTTGGGTGAACTAAGAAAGGTGCAAAACTCCACCAATGGGCGTGGCGCACTGCGGTTATGGTAAGAAGAATTAGCACGTTGCATTGAGGACCTATAATTACTGAATTTCAGTGACTTGTACCTTGTTTTGGCTATTTTAGTCGCCATCAAAAAGAGTACTGCATGAGTGTAGTGACGTGGATAACAATTCAAAGTAATTTATTACACCCTCACCTCATTAACATCATGAGCGACTGTCATGGGGGAGGGTCTTCTTCAAATGAATCAATAAATTAAAGTACTTATACTGAATTATTTCAACTACAATGCACGAAGGCATGACCCCGGCATGCTAAGATATTGATATTATTTAACCATTATTTTAAATATAAATATCATGGAGTATCCTAATTTAAAATTAGGTCAACTAACCTCACAATGATCTTGCCCTCCTCCCCAAAATCTAACCTATATTCCCCTCCGATTATGACATATCGGCGAGTTGTATAGTTAAATATATATATATTTATAGAAATACATCTTTTGTAGCAGTAGAATCATCTCCGATAATCGTAGATAACGCACGGTCTTTCGATGAATCCTTTGTGCTAAGAAGGCTTCTTCTTCTACGCTCAAACTTAAATCCACTGCTGAAGGCAAAAATTATCAAGGGATAAATAAACTCGACTGTATACGCAAGGATTTCGGTTAATGCGAAGTTAAGATCTACTTCACCCGCTCGACCAGGCTGATTACAGGATTAATTACTTGTTTGACACTTATGTTATCATCTTCATATATGCAGGGATTATAGAGGACCCTTTTCAAAATTTTACTGTATTTCATACGGAAAATTTTGACAACTTTATTTAACTCTTTTCTCAGTCCTATATCAACTCAGTTAATCTTTTAAACCTTATACACGTCTTCTGTTTTACAACCATCCTCCCAATTCCCCATTCAATGAGTGTTTTCATCAGACCATCATTTTCCATGCTGTATCCGATCTAGCTGTACCGTCTTCTTATCAAGGTTTTCTCCACCGATTATTTTCTTTTTACTTCGTCCATCAAATTATATCGTAGGGATTTTATTTATAGGCATTCATAGGCAGATACCGGTAAATGTTGACGTAGGACTAATCTACCTACAACGAAAATTTTATTTTGGTCTATGTTTAGCCTATGTTTCAAAAAATCAATTGATAAGGAGGCAAAGCAAAACACAACCGAGGGCATCTTCCTCCAGCGATTTTGTTTATACTTCTGTGTATTCTATAAAACCCACTTCCGACCACTGTTTGCCTGATTCATTCAAGTGTTTGCGGTGAATGAGACGAAATACCACAATAAGTCATGCAATCGACCCCCTCCAAAATCGCCTGAAACCCTAGGAAAAATTATGGAACTACTAAATTTCCTATCTATTACAGTGTTGCCAACTCCCTTTTATACTTTCTGGGAGCATTTATGGGTCAAAAAATCGATGATAATGAGGAATTTGAGCATCGCGGAGAAGCTTGTTAACTACACCGAAGTCATTAGTCCACACCTTGTAACGGTCAGAGAGTCTGGAAGCCAAGAACTGTCAGAAAAGGCAGCAGACCATATCCGTGGGGGGATCCGCGAAGCGAAAGCGAGTTCTGAAAATATGACAACTTGACATCACGACGGGAATCGATGAAAGCACAGAAATTCATGTGACGACATAAGAGCTCCAATAAGTCACCTCACTGGATGAGGCAACGATTGGATGAATAATGAATTGGCCCGTGGGTGGATGGCCTTTGGAGAGAGCTGTTTCACCTCTCCGCCTTCAGCCAACGGAGACGTCGACCTTCCTTCGATATGCACAATGGAAGGACAAGGCCGTCTCGAGAGGCCGGAATCGGATTGCGAGACTCAGCCGCACGTCGCAGCTGCGTGCTCAACGGCTCACCCTCGAACCCGAACATCTCAGCTGACTGCAGGAGGAAGACGGATTCCCGTAACAATAACTGCGGCATATCCCACAGAGCTCAGGATAAATAGATACAAGAGAACGATAATGGAGGCTACTCAGTTACCAAAAGTTGAGGCCACAAATACGAGCCTCGTATTACATAACTTGTTATCACAAAATAATATTTGTTAATTAAGAAAATGGTTCGAAATGCATTGAATACTGATTTTTAAAAACGCACGAATACTACAGTAGGGATTCTCAAGTCCGCTGCTAGAACTTTTATCGCTCCGCGCGCATTAAAATTAGATTTCAAAATCGCCATAAGCGGCGCATGCAGTCATCGATTCCACTTCTCACGAGGAAATACACGGCAGTAATACGTAATTGAGCCAATAAATCAAATAAACCACACATTTAACGCATGCGACACGATTGTCAACTAAAAAAAAAGACCACTTAAACTACGGTTTATGGCGAAAGTCACACTGAACGATATACCGCTTCCTAGAGGCGCCGCGGAATAAAATGCATGCGAAAAGGCAACAGATATAACGCTTAACCGTAATATTCTTGGGCCTCATTAATTGAGTTCCCTTGTTTGAGGCCAACAATGAAAGCCCAAATCAGTATTCCAATGGGAAATCGAAAAAAATTTAGCAAATTGGAAACCTTTAAATGGATTGATTTCATAAAAATATTGATACTTTTGCTTCTTAAATGGAGTTTAAATTTAATGAGAATACAACTCCAAACAGAAATCTACATGCTAAAATGTGGTTAAATGCAGTTCATTGTATTTCGTAAAGTCGTTATGTTATGATATTAAGAATGATTTGAGTGTTACAAAGGAACATGCTTTCAACGTTTTTTGTATTTGAATTTAATAATATAGACTCTGTCAGACTCGTTGAAATTTAATTTAATTTTTTAGTTTTTTTTTTAGTCCCTCAGATAAACGCTTCTATTCTATAAACATTTATTTTCATATTGTAACCTACGTACCATGCGCTCGTTTTACTTGAAAGTGGAAATATTGCTTATATCTCATCTAGCCAACTGAAAAGTAAACGATCCACAAGTAACAAATGGCAGACAAAAAGTATAAGACCTTCCACAGTGACCATAACAGGCCGCAGGCCTTTTTCGGGGGAACTGGGGGATAGAGCCCCCCCAACGAGCAAAAGCGAGTACAGAACATAAAAACAAAGGGTATGTATTCAGCCTATCAGACCCAACTTGGATTTTGTCATTCCATCAATCTTTGTACAAGCCAAAAGAAGTGACAATAAAACACGGCAACAAACCTCGACATGGTCAGTGGCGTTGTTTCTCGCAGCTTTTCAATTGTTTTCTCCATTGCAATGTAAAATATTAGGGTTATTGTAATTTACAGGGCAATTATACCCTGTTATGGCTACCTCTATTACGTCGAAGAAAGGTACAATTCATCGCGTTGAATCGAAAGCAATTATGAGTGGCTAATTAGATGAATATATATATTGAATTTTATACCAGCATTTACCCATATAAAGTTTAGAACCGACCCATTACTAGTAAGAGACCATTCATAACCACTCTACTACTTAAGTATTTAGCAAGCCCGAATAACTGCAACCACACATGAACGCACTCGACTCACGACTATTACGACTAATACGCTACGTTGATCGCGCGGTTAAATGTGTTGAGTTAAATAATTGAAAACCGTCACTTTAGACATGATGACACATTTTCTGACGCCGCGCGTGAGCTAGAGAGGAGCATTGTCCGGGGGAGAGAATAGATAACGGAATAGCTTCGTGTCCTTACTCGTCAGCAGCTGAGAAGATGCCAATTGCCACCGGCTGGAGTTGACCGAGCAATTAGAACACGGTCAAGATAAACTGAAAATGAAAGCACGGCATTGGGATTCTAATTGCTAGGTGCTAAGTGTAGTTACGGTATTAGTCAACAGCGAAATGGTAACCGTAAATTTTCTGGTGTTGACATACTAACAAGTCACTTCACCTCACTTATTAATCGTCTGAATGATACGTTGCTACTACGTAATTTCAGCGATTAGGGATAGGTTTCCGTAAATTCAATCCTGTGACGCTATAGCGTGTTATCCTGGTATCTGTAAAGGTTCTTTTTGAGCTCAGCAAATCGATGACGATTTAAGTATCAGTTATTTTGTTAGGTTTCGGTTTATTCAATCAAAATCAACTTCTGAGCTAAAAGCGTACGAATAATTTAAAACAGGCAGGCGAATTTTTGTGCTACTGGTGATATTAAACAATCAAGTTCTGCAGTGAACTCATATTACAAAGCTCATTTAAAAATATACACAAGAGAAATGCCACATTTATTTCCGTTATTTTGCTCTATTACGTGCAATTCAATGTTCGGCACAGAAACCAGAGGGGTTTTTGCTTTTCTTTATTAATTATATAAGTTTTCATTCAGATACCTTGTTCATTAATCCTGAGACGGAATGAAAAAAAATAGTTCAAGCAATTAATCTTTGAGCTAAATTAAACGAGAGCTTTGAGTGAGTATCAACAAAGCGATTACACAACTCATTTTGAGATTAATCGTTTCAGAAAACTATTTTTGCACATTTTCGTCTAACTTTAATTATTTAAGAAAGGCTGGATACCCAAGAAAACCCGTTTTTAGGGTAACTGCAAAGTGCAACCAAAATATTTTTGCGTTGCCATAGCTCAGTAGCCAAGGAGTTGTGCGACCCCATGTTTATGGACAAAAAATGCTTAACCCTTTGAGGCCCAACATCGAGGCTGGTTCGACAGCCAAAGTGAAAGCATCACGTCCAACGTCGAGTTGTGCTGAACATGACGAGGCGCTGCGATTACACGAGGGCAATGTTTCAAGACACATCGTACATTGAAAAATTTCCAAGAATAAACTCTTTGATTGAACATCCATAATTTACCAAACCGTGGATTTTTACTTTACACAATAAAATAAGGACATTAAACGGACAACAATAAATCATGTCAATTATTTCTTTTTTACTCAAAATTAATTAGTAATACATTTATTGAATTTAAAAAATTGGACCGCAAAGGGTTAAAATGTTTTCCTTATCACCCTATTACACACAAGTATTCCAGATTTCTCCTGAAACACCCTGTATAATTTGACAGGCGCTGCATTTCTGCCCGTATGTTGGGAGCGTAATTATCGTTCGACAAGTTATTCTCAGCGTTCCCATATGTTCGTTTTAAAAAAGAGATCACGCAGCTTGCAATACGAGGGCTTCAGAGTCAGAAAACACTTCGATAGGGAGGCTAGATTTTTTCATTCGTTGATCCTTCCATATAGTCCTTGGCAGAGGGGGATCGTTAATTCTTTATACGTCCCGTAGCTGCTGTTTATGTAGAAGCCTCGTTCAGTTTACTTCCGTTTCTTCTCCCAAAAAGGTTTAGCAGGGATGACAGGTTGGTAGTGCTGCGCTTAATGTAAATGACAAGCATCCATTTTTACCGACTGCGAGATGTATTAATTTCGTAATTGTTTGCCATCTCTTATATCTATTTTGCAAATGTTGAAGTGTGCAACTCACCTCAAATTTTAAAGTTCTATGGTCACCAGAAAACAGCTTTGCTAGTATAAGTTTTCATTTTGATCATTTAAAAATATACTCTCATCATTTTTGATTTCTTCAAATACAGCTTTTGTTTTAGATTTAAAAAAATAGTTGATGAGTATTGCAGATTCTTTCTGAAACACCATATATCGTCCTCATCCAAAAAGGAGAATTAAATAAGAGCAGCACTGGTGAAACTGCTGTCATCGGAAATATTTGAACATACCGGATAAAAATTGAAAATCAACCATAAATACGGTTTCGCTTGGGTGATTGCGGCGCCTATTCGTGATGCTTATCCATTTATTCAGTTTCTTTAGTCGCTACACGGGTCGGCTACAGCCAAAATTAGCCAGCACTAAGAAGAAGGAATAATAACCGTAACGATAGTAACAAATATACTCGCTATCTTGGGGTAACGACCGCTGATAAGAACCAAAATAAGCGCCCTGGATTCTTCATTTTCCGTCTTCCTTCCGCAAATTTTGGTTTATCTGTCCACTCCTTCATGTCCCATGAAGTAAAAAGGGAAAAGCATACGATGGGTGAGTGCGTGGAAGAAGAAAATCCCTCCGAGGTTTGGAGCCCTCTTCCTCCTTACTTCCTTTTAAAGATCAAATTCATTCATTAGCGAACTTTACAACGTATAAGCTATTCGAGACTGGGGATCATGGCCAATTAGAAGGAACAATCAATGCTCTTACGATGAAATCCGTGAAAATGCACAATTTTCCGGGAGTTTAAAACTTACGAGGAGGTATGAGATAGGGTGAGATAGGAGAAAAAGTTAAATACTATCAGAGAAGAAAAGCAATGGAGGAGAACATAAAGAGAAGGAAGACGAACTGGCTGAGTAGCATGAATACGCACTTTCCTAATGTTGCAAGAAATTAATATTTGCGAAAGGTATTAGGGAATGAGCCCGGCACAGGCAGAAATGGAGGTCAGCCGAGAGTGAACTTGCGAAGCGGCAAAATAGCCAGCGATTGCTTTATTGAAAGAAAATACTAAAAAAAGATTTTTAAATTCAAATTCTAAAAATTTTCTCAGGAAGCAATGGTTTTTCCAACAACTACTACTCAACACACGCATCGATTTTGAACAAACATAAAAAGAAAAAAAAAGTCGAAGCGACAAGCACTCTTCATACCATCATTACATTATTCTTTTCACTTTTTAATAGATTTTTTTCTTGCGAAAAATTTCCCAACTATCGAAGTTCAAATTTTTTATCGCGTAATTTCCATTATCACCTCGAATATAATTTATTTCTCTTTGTCTTCTATTAATCAGATCTCTTGCATGAGGCAGATTAAAAAGCGATTCATCTTAAAAAAAAAACTTAAAGCGAAGGAACAATATACAATTTTCAAGATAGCCTCCTTTAAGGAAAATAAAATATGAACTGGATGATTACTAGAGAAAACCGAAAGTCAGAGAAGACGTGCTCGTCAAATATCACGATCTGATTGAACCAAACAAGACAAGACGTTATCGATCCGCTTTGGGAAAAACCCGCATAAAAAGACGGATTGATAATAATTCAGGGTGTCTGTTTAATTCGCAATATTTTCTGGAAAAACGTATGTTTTGATTTTCTAAAGCCTTATCCTACTATATTCCCAACGACTTTTGCCAGGAGGTATTTTTATTATAACCAAGGCGGCAGCCAGGAAACATTTTCGGGAGAATTAAGTTTGAGAGGTGGTCCATTCCGCTGGTTTTGGTCCCCTTCACCCTCCCGTTAGCTAAGGTCTTGAATAGAACTAAGAAGCTTCGTGAACCTTATGAGGAAGCATACCTCTCGCTCGGCGGAATATTCTCTAGTAACTAGCTAATGCTATCATCTTGAAAAGTATACAACGTAGACCCCGGTGAACGCTTGTCTGTATCATAAATTTGAAAAGTTACCCTCAGTCAAGTCTCAGATCTCTTTTCCATATCTGAGGCACTGGCAAATGTTAAGAAATTGTTGTTTGTACTCTATGTGATCTGAAAATTTCAATACGATAATATAAGTTTTAAGGGAGCAATTTTCCATCAAAAATGATAAAATACAATCAGTCAATAGGGACGAATGCGTCATCTTACGCCTGTGGTATTAATCACGAAACGTCTAAGCTTCACACTTCGCATACGCGCAGGATAGGAGACATTGGAAATATCTGACCACGTTCAGTGGATTTAGCGACTTTGGTAGAAAATTAGTCACCCTGCATTGAACACTTTAATGAGATATTAGTCGAGACCTCACATAACAGAATGTGCCATCATCGCGGCATATTATATGACAAAGCTACTAGTAAAAAAACGTTTTACCATCTTACTAGAGGGATAAATGCATATAAGTAGATGCCTACTAATTATTCTTTGAGTAAATTGATTCATCTTTAACATCGGGTAAAATCCAGTCTCCATACCACACATCAACCTCAGCAATCTCTATCCATCTTCATTTTCCGAGAATGAAATCTCTAACTCTTGAAAGACAATGAGTGCGCACCAAAAAAACCGACAGATGCCGTCAAAGATATGGTTCGATTGATCACCTCTTCGGATACAATGGCTTCGTGAATTTCATGCTCGAATATTTTGCAACTCAAAGATAAAAAGCTTTATCGTCCCGGGGAAAAAGGCACAATCAACTACTACACGTAGCTCTAATGTTCCACTAATTCATTCTATTTTCGGTTCCCTTGTTTCGCTTATCGGATACGCTCCCGTCGTCAACAGCACTTCTTCCACAGCTGGATCGTAATTCACACACGTCAACACGTCACAGATTCAAGAAATTAATGCAAAAGAAAATCTGATCGCACACACTAAGCACCACAACCCTAAAGTTGGTTTGGATGAGAGAAAGGAGGGATCGGGTTGGTGTGGTAGCTAAAGTATTGGTTTCCCACTCCGTGGATTCGGGTTGGAATCCCGGCGGCGGCAGAGAATTTTTCCAATACTGCCCGATCCCTGCTTAAATATTGTGTGGAGGATATTTCAAGCGCAACACTCCGTCCGTCGGATGGGACGTTAAGCCGTGGGACCCTTGGCGCCATTCCTCAAAATATCATACCATGAAATTAGGAATGGGTAAAAATAGCCAAGGACCTACAAAAATAAGACCAACTGACTGGTCTCTAAAACGATTGATCTAGTTAAGAGCAGGCTAATGCCAACGCCGGGTTTCTCTCCACCCTTCCCTCATGGCGCAAATGACCTCAGCTGTCGGTCGCCTTCTCCAAATACCATGCCACCATGAGGCGAAGTAGAGTTTTCCCTCGACCAAGCAATAGTCGCATAGATGTTGATGTGAACCATAATGTCATGGGGCATATCTGGTTAATCTAATTCAATCAATAGTTGATGGTATACTTTCATTTCATCACAGGAACTAAAATTCAACGAACATTTTATCAGAAAAATAAAAGTAGGCGCGATCTACCGAGATATTATGTGATTCTACAGCGTATTTCTGCCAGATTTTTTAACAAGACCTCCTTCTCTCTCCCAAATACTTACTTTCTTCACTACCACTTAAAAGAAACAAATTCGGATTCCTTAGGTGTGCGTGGTGGCTAGAATGTTGGCTTCCCGCACCATGATCCCAGGATTAAATCTAGACGGCGGCATTTCAAAGGTAGCCCAAACCCAAAGAATATTGAGGGGAGTATATGAAGTACAAAACACCGTCCGTCCGATGGGACACTAAGCCGTAATGCTCTTGGCACTTTTCGTTTAGAGAAGGCTAATGCCCACGCCGGGTTTTTCTCCATCCTTGTTTCCGTGCCTATCCTACACGGCAGAAATGATAAAAGTTGTCTGTTGCATCTTCCAAATATCAATACCAAAAGAAAAGCTAAAATACGTTTGATAATTTTTTTCTCAGGTTTTCAACCCGGTTAACCTGCCAAAAGAAGCCAACATTGAGACCCATCACCATGGTTAATGGAAACAGCAGGGTAATTAATCATTGATACTGTAATGCTAGATAGTTATTTATTGATGTTGATGTCGTTAAGTAGTTTTTGATGGGAAGGGTGAGAAAAAGTGAAAGTTGCTCAAAGGAGTGACGAAAAAAGAAACAGTATAATAAAGATGATTTGAGAAAATAAAGATGATTTGGAATAAAAAAAAACGTCTGACCTTATAATACATTTCTTTAAAACCCTGATATCAGCTTCTCTGGGAGTGATCAATAAAATGGGCGTAAAATTTGCAATCGTTCCGAAGCGACTGAATCTCTTGTCTCTTTCTTGTGTGCCTCGTACTCCTCAATCCTCACTCTAACAAACTCCATTTTCAATTCTGTTGCAGCCAGCGATTGCAGACTAGTTACAACTGTCTCATACGATGATGGCATCGTCATCAGGAATCTTATTACGGCACCGTCATCGTCAATTTTCTCGCCGGTTTGTTTTAGGGAACGGATCAGTCTGTCGAATCTCAGGCAGTATTCGCTAAACGATTCCTCTGTTGGGTCATACACAAGCGTATGTAATTGTTTCGAAAGCATCATTCGACTCATCACAGACTTCTTCTCGAATCTATTCTCTAATGCTTTCCACACGTCAAAAGCGGTAACTTTGCTTTTGACTAGCTCCAGCTGACTATCTTGTATTCTCTGAATTATTAGACTTTTGCATTTCTTATCGTTCCTACGTAATTGCATAATGTCTTTCTGCTTCTTTTCTCGTGCGGACTCGTTGTCACTTGCTAATATTGCGTACGGTTCTGACAGGACATCGAACGACCTTTCAACATGTGACAGGACTTCCTTCTCATCTAAAAACACTTCCATTCTATATTTCCAGTCACTATAGTTCTTCCCGTCTAATAGCGGTATTCTATATCGCTCTTCTTCCATATTAGAAGTTCTAATCCACCACGTGGTCGCAAGTCACTTTCTCACTGTTTCCGGGATTTCTGGAGTTCCTGCGCTCGTAACCCCTGGGCCCATAACCTCTGGGAGGGGTGAATCAATTTGCACAGTTGTTCTCTGGGTATTGGAACTTTATTCCAAAAGACAAAAAGGATATGATACACCATACACGAATGGATCTAGCGAACTTCGCACCATGACTGCGGCCAACCGACCGAACCGACACACACGTACCGACCAACTTGGACAGACTCGACGGACTGCTCTAGCCCGAGCAGGCCACACACCTTCTCCCACACCGCAATATCGACAGTCAATTGTCACAGTATATATGAGAAATTGTCTCAACTACAACAAAATAAATAACATGAAAACAGACGCTATCGTTGAAGTTAGCCATTAAGACACGACACATAATCTCCGAGTGAAATATTTCGAAGCCTGCAGCGCTGCCGCGTAACGGCGGTGAAATATACCTGCATTGCCATAAGAAAAAAAAATCACCTCACCAGGAATCGAACTATGACCTTTACCTCGACACAATTGCCATCGCCTGGATAGCTGTCTGCGCGGTGGCCTGGTAAGTCGCAGTTCGATTCTTGGTCCAGGAGAATTTATTCTCATGGCAATTCATGTAAATAGTCTCCAATTTTGCCATTTCAATCTTGGCCCAGAAAGATGCAGAAGACTTTGAGTCCTCTTGAATATATTTCCCCTAGATAGCCCTCTTCCACACCTTAACTTCGCATTGGATATTTTCGGGTAAATCTAACTTCACTACTACACCAGAAAAATGCGGACGAACGCTGGTAGTTCTTGGCAGTGATATTATCCGAAGATACGTCATTGCCATTGTGGCCTCTTTTTTATCTAAGATCAGATACTGAGGGTTAGAATATGAGATACATTCGTGTTTATCACTTGTAATCTTTCCACCCCTCTTCCTGCCCTTAATCAGGCTGAACAAAAGGCAACTGGCTAATGCGTGCAAAAAGAACTCGTGACATGAAATAATGCGAAAAGTTCAATGTTATCGCGGTCATCAAACTGCAAACACCGTTTTGCCGGATGTCAAGAACTAAAAAAAAATGATCAAAGTACCTTCCATCTTTCCAGGTTAACTGAAATTGCTAATCATGATAAGCCGCCTGTCGAAATATTACGCAAGGACTACAATGTACCATTCTGTGATGAACACAAAAAAATATTTTCGAGTGTTAATTTAGAATAGATGAAAACTCTCTTCCCCTTTTTCACCATAAATTGGGATACTGAAATCAATTATAATTGTAACTATTATTATGTAATAAGATACTGGTTTCACAATCGCACTTTCTTTACGGTATTAGTAATAGTATTTGATTCAAAAACCTAGCCCAGGGGTCTTCAACCATTTTTAATGCAAGGGTGAAAGTTTAGTTTCAGCTTTCAAGTTTAAATACATTGTAGATCCATCACATCGTACACTTGATAATATAACATGGGTAAAAAAATACTTTCATAAGCCTTTCGTTTAAAAGAAGGAAATAAACCATTTCTCATCACTTCAAAAATACTAATGAAAATATAAGATTACAGTTTTGGAGATATTTTATACTGAGCGACCATCATTTCGAAACTCCCATATTGAAATCACTGGTGTTCAGTAAGATGAACGCGCATTTTGTATACAGTCATACGGCTATCTCCCATTCGTAGCTGTGGTAATGAGGACAGTATATTGTCTAATCCGCAAGTTTCACCACCTTGCGACGTCTTGCCGAAGTTGCGGTGCTTTAAACGTAATCTCTCTATGGCTACTGTTGGCCAGCGTATCATTTTGAATGGAAATAACACTCGACACAATGTTTATAAAACATTTTAAGTACCTACGATTTTTAGGTTTTCAAATGGGTCCTCGCGTTCAAATCCAGGAACATCCCTCGCCAGGATGATATTTCCAATATTCACACGGTTTAGGCTACGGATCACGACTGCTTACCAATTTACTAAGAATAAAAAAAACACCAAAGTGAAAAAAATTGATGGTGATAGGTGAGTTTGAGAAACTCGGTGATAAATGAATGTCTATTGGGCTTCCAACCGGTTTAGGCACTACATGTTTGCCCACATTTAAATGAAAAAATATTACATCGAAAGATTGGCAGAAATGGAGTGCCTAACCCGGTGGGAAGCCCAAGAGACATTCCCAGAAATAAAAACTGTTCGGCATCCGTCATCGAGTTTATTATGCGTGGAAAAAAGTTGAACAGTCGCTTATTAAAACTCTCTTTAACGTCAAAAAGCAGATTATTTCTATTCATTTTTCACCTCAGTTACTGTCCTCATTTAATACCCGATAAAACTTGTTCGCACTTGCATGGTCTAAAATATCCACTATCTTTTTAGCCTCATTCCAAGCTCTACTCATTCTTATTTATGATATCTATAACACAGAGATAAAATTTTACCAGTAATTTTCTCGAGCGCGCTCCATAAAAAAGCCGGTGATAACTACTCTTCGTAACATATTTAAATTTCTTTACAAAGGGTATTTAACTTAGCAAACCAACTCAATATAATTAAACTTGGAAATTACTTGGAATGTAATTTACTTAAACTTGGAAAAAGCTTACGACGGTGCCTGAAAAATATGAAGCTGCATCGCTTCGCTAACTTAGCCCTGCATATGCTTTTCCGTAAAACGACATTTTTTTTCATTTCATATTGATTAATTTTAATTGAAGAGAAGGGAATGAATATACTCAGGAGGCAGGAGCAACCATGTTCTCAACACAGTTCTCAAACGATGTGTTTCAAGAAAGAAACTACGTTATGTATAGCTCTGATGTTATTGATGCATTGTATTGACCAAATCCGATGTAATGGATACATTATACTGGCTGGGACTGTCTATCCACGTGTATTATTATATAAATTGTATGAATTGAGTCTTGTCAGCAATTACGTTGTTTGGAAAACTATAAAATCAATAAATAAATAAACACAGCGTAAGTCTCAGCCTTTGTATTCCCGAAACCGTGTCAAACGGAGATTGTTCCGGAGTAACGATATATCGAGTGTCCTTCGCAACTTTCCCACGCCCTCGTCACATTTCTCGCCGACGTCAAAGAGGAACGTACCATTTTTTTTATAACTCCTCCGTCGTAAATTGCGAGCGCCAGCTTTGCAATGACGCATTTCCGTATGTTTCTCTCGGAGTACCCGTTTCTTTGCGATGCTTTATGTTCGGATATTTATACCGGCAAGAATAAAGGGAGGGCATTTTTAAGACGAATAAGTTCTCATCGTAAACATAAACAAAAGAGATATTCGGCCTCAGTGCATGAGACCAATTTTAGATTGGATATCACATGACACGTTTGATGGCGGTTGTCCCTCGGGTAGTTTTCACACAGAAAGCGTGGAAATGCATACCATGGAAATATATGGATGTAATTTACGAAATTATTTAAAAAAATAGCAAAATCATCTAATATATATAAATTAAAGGTAGAAAATTTTTAAGACTTCAGAAGACGGAGCAATTCTTTTTATTCAAAATTCATTTCGATAAGATTCTAACTTCATGCAAATACATCGATAACATCAAAAGTAACACTGGAAATAATATATCATACTCAATTTCGGATGGAAGCAAGTTGCATACTTATATTATAAAGGGAAATTATTAAAATAACTCCGAGATAAATTTACCAATAACCGTTAATTCTTGGTGTCCTCAATAAATCAATATTTTGGGAGGTGTGTTTAATCCTGGCACATGGTACTGACTTATATTTCATAATGTATGAAGTACAGTTTAAATTTAGCAGTTAGCATTTTATGAAACTCAAAAATAAAGAGTGAAAACTATATAATATAATATAATATATAACTTTATTCCATTTACATTCAAATATATTACATTAGGACATACTTAAATAATTATGGAATATATAGGTACCCCTTATTGTATAGTTATGGGGCTACCATCTTAAACTTTTTACATAGGTCTGGTGCTAGCACACATGAGAAGTAAAATTTCTTTGCATTCAGTTTTTTGTCCTCTTGCCGATTGCATTCATTATTACAATATGGTATTTCAAATATTTGCACGAGGATAACTATTTTTCTTATATAAACGCATAATTAAATACATAGAATATACAATATACCTTTTATTGTAAACTTTTTAAGCCACCTTTCTTAGTAGAAACTCTACTTCCTCACACCTCATAAGCAATTTTTTTTACAGCGGATGCAAATCCCAATCTTTTTTCCGAGTTTGCTACATTACTCGGTAACATACTAAACAACTTAGGCCCTAAGTAATTGTATGACTGTCGATAAATTTCAGTCGTCGGCCTAGGTATATGGAAGTTTCTCCAAGATCTGATATCATAAGTTTGTGGTCTGGCCTTTTCACCACTACGGTTATAGAAAACTCTAAGGACTTTATAAATGAATAAATGCCTTAGTGGGAGGATATCTAATTTTTTGAAAAGAGGAAATGAGTGGCTTTTCCTATACGATCGCGTTATAACCCTGATAACCCTTTTTTGCGCCACTATCAATGGTTTAATGTTGATAAAATATGCTCCACCCCAGCAGGCTATTCCGTATTGCAATCTTGAATTAACGAGAGCATAATATACCATTTTTAACACTGATTCAGGACATATGTATCTGAGGAAGTAGAATTTTCTTACAATGGAAATCATTTCTGATTTTAATTTATTTATGTGAGACTTCCATTTACAATTTTGGTCAAAATGTATGCCTAAATATTTTATGTGACTAACCTGTTCGATCAAAATACATTTATCACAGGAAGTAACATTATCTTTTATACAATTTGCAAATTGATAGTATAGTTTACTCTTGTTTGAGGTAGATTTACTCATTCTAAACAAAATATATTTCGTTTTTTCACTTAACAACATATAATTAGCCGAAAACCACATATTGAGTGTTAAAAGATCACTTTGTATGTGTTCACATAGATCATCAACACTATTAACAGAATAACTTAGTGCAGTGTCATCTGCGAATGACGTTAATTGACATTTAAACCTGCCAGCACATAAATTGTTTACATATATTAAAAACAGTATGGGTCCCAACACAGAATCCTGTGGCACACCACAGGTGAGTCGAATCTTTTCACTGTAGCAATTTTTGAGACGCACACATTGGTATCGATCACAAATATAACTTTCAAAACCAATCATATGCGGTTCCACGTATACCCGCTTCCCATAATCGATTCATTAGTATGTTATGATTAATGGAGTCGAAGGCTTTGGTAATGTCTACAAATAAGCCAGCAACTCTACAGTTCTTATTCAGTTCGTCGTTCCGCTCTGAACAGAATTTTAATGATGCATCCTCTGTACTCTTACCACTCATAAAATACATATAAATGTACATATACACTGCCGAAATTTTCAAACACAACATAAACGAAGGAAACGCCGGTTATCGCTCACAAAGTAAATATAAAAATGAGCGATTTCTGCCATGTTCACATGAGACTGAAACTGAAAGATTGAAATAGCAAAATTCGAAATCAAGTACCCGGTCTAATTGGCTGACTGCGACAATGGCGTTTATTTACGAGTTCTTTATTTCGATTGGAAATTTTATTTCAATTAAACTCAACACTCAAGGAAAGGGAGAATTTTTGGGGGAGTTTAATAAAATCTATTAACCCTTTCTATCCCAGAGCTGCTTGTGGGAAAAATCAAATTTCAAAATTTTTCATTTTGAAAACTTGAAAATTTTGCACTCATATTTACACCATTATTATCGTGGCAGCTAAATATTTCTTCATTACAATTAACACCACAAAATAATGCCCAGTTTAGATATTTCCCAAATAAAGCAGAAAATTTATACATTTTGAGGTTGTCTAGAAGCAACATTGGGTTAAAATGGGTTAATGAGTTATGAAATGAGTATCAATGAGTAATTTTTTCATTTCCGTGATAATATTGAAGTAAGGGTTTTAATTTTGGCCTTAGATTTTGGCTACTCAGCAGCCGCATTGAGAGCTCTGTTATGTATTTACTTTTAGGATGAGATAACTTATCTTGTTAAGATACTTTCTGGCACTACAGATCACAAAGCATGAAACACTGAAAAAACTGACAAGAAAAGTAAAAAAAAAAAAAACCTTCGAGACAAAATGTCAAAACAAGACACTGACGAAAAAATGGGCAGAAGGCGAGAAACGAGAAATTATGAAGAGAAAAGGTCATACAAAGAGTACTGTGGATTACCATGACAGAAAGATGAACAAATCGGATTTTCCACGTTTTTAAACCGAGAAATTGAGTGGAAAAAAATAGGGATGGTCGGATAGGATACCTCGGATCCAAATATCCGCGGATATTGCCCTTCATCGGATACATCGGATCCAAAGTCGCGGAAGACATCGGATCTGGATCCGAAATTGTAAATCATAGCTTCAGTAAATAAGAGTGGAAAGAGTTCCGATTCTATCTTCGAATGCGCCGTCGCATGCGATTCTTGTCCTGCTCATGAACCGTTTTGTTTGAAAGCTCTCGCAGAGGTTACGTAGGAGAACTTGAGCCGTGGAAAATAAAAAAGGCAAAATACGACTGGCGCATAGTGTGACTCTTCCCAAGAGTCTGAACAATCATCGGGGGAATCTGAGCGTCAGGGATTTGAAAATGCATTTGGATCCTAAAATATCCGATCCGAAAGATCCGGCTCCGAAAATGAAGGATCCGATCCGAATCCGAAAAAAAATCCTGGATCCGTCTAGCCCTAAAAAAAAAACAAAGGAGGGAAAAGTTATATCAGACGGAGAAGTTGAGTGGATAAAATAATGGAGAGAAAAATTATAGGGGCAAACTCTCGCACCGATAAGCTTTTTTCGCACTACAGCCATTAATGGCTATGAATTCTACACAGGCTTTCCACCGAGTCTCATACTGCATTAATTCCGATATTTCGAATTACCTACAAACCGTGCATCGTCATCACGGCACATGATAAACCATCGAATTATGCGCCGGGGAAACCTAATATTGTTTTCTACAGCACAGACTCTTCACAAATACATAGGATTGAATACATCTGTCATCAGACTGGGACAAATTTAAAGGTATTTATCGAGCCAGTACGCGACGGCGTTGATAATTCAGGTCTACGCTAGTCTCTGGGTAAATCTCTACAGGTGAGTGTAAGCGTAGCCACCCGGTGGCTACGGTATAAGGCTTGTGGTGAAGTCATATTGTGACGATGACGTCATGCCTTTTCCTCCCATAAGAACGTGATAAGCAGCGTCAATGACGATCGCTGTTTGTATTTCGAACACTCGGCGGGTTCAAGGGATTACGATAGATAAAACGTCCAGGAAATATTGATTTTGGAAAATCAGGTCCAACGTCACTATCAATTCTTGATACGAGCAAGGCTATGGTAGTTGGAACAGAAATGTTTTGGCCTTCACGTACGCTGGTAGGCCGGATATGACGTAAAATTACCACGCAAAATAAACTGATCATGCCGGGCACATATGATAGCGGAAGCGAAAGCCATTGGTGGATTTCAAGTCGAGCCTTTCATCTTTTTCTACACTCTTGAACTGTAACAAACCTGATTACTCTGATTCCGCCACTGATTTCCCCTAAAATGATATATGATGATATGAACCCCAAAATACTTCATTTTCCGAGCAAATGCAATTACAACGGTTCGCGAGAGGGATTTGAAGCTGTGTAAGTAAGTTGTTCGGTGAGCAGGTCAAAAGTTGACGGAATTATTTGTGAAACTAAAGTTTTATTCGAAACATTACACGTCCTCCTCCGATATTTAATGAAACCATGATATTTCGAACTATATACGAGTCGAGAGAAAATACGTTTCAGGGTAGACTTCCATATTTTCCGTTAAGTATACATTTTTCGAAGTGATGAACTTATGAAATGTGGCACAAAGACAAATCAGGGGACAGTATAATATGCATTCTAGCATCAAATTCTATCATTGTTTAAAAATGTATAGTATCAAATGGTTTAAATTCATTTTCCAACGCTATGAAATCCTTAAAGCTTGCACTCGCGAAAAGATTTACCAGATTTCCCAGCCCTGATTCATTTTAACAGCTTGATCAAACTACATCGAAAAGACCCTTTAATAAGCTCTTATAAAAATTTTTTTTTTTAAAACCAGCCTTTATATTTAGATTACAGGGGATGAGCAACGTTTATATATGACACAAAGCAAAAAAACTCAGTGACCCCGAAAAACCAAAAGTGACGTATTAAAAAAGTCACTATATTTATTAAATTTTCAGTGAATGGTAAGCCCCCTATGTTTCAAAATGCCACCCATATGCTTTTAAATGCCTACTATGTGGATATGCCTAAAGTGGATAACTTTTACTGTGGTCGCAAAACACGAAAATCGACCATTTGGAACTTCTTAGATCAAAAACATGTTTTGGGGGGCTATAGGTTGACTGGGGGGTGGTTAAAATGGGGTTGGAGAGAAAAAGTTATATTTTCATGTATTGTCATCGGAAATGAAGAAGTGTGCAAAATTTCAGCGTTTTTGCTTCACAGGAAGTGAGTCAAATTTGAGTTACAAGATTTGTACCAGACAAACAGACAAACAAACAGACAGGTTGGTGAGTTGATATAAAGGCTGGAAAAAAATACCCCGTTTAGTGAGCCTCATAGACAACTTTCCTGCCAGAATATATCGGTTCAAAAAACATTACCTTAAAAACCTCTTGACGTCCACTCTGTGGCGTAACTAGGAATATGGGGTGATGGGATGGCCTGGGGTGGAGACCCCTCCCTAAGCAACAAGGGGTCCGGGAAAATTTGTGAAAAAAAGACATGCCTGAAGATACATTTTTCATCATTTTGGCACTAAAAATTTAACTTTAAGAAGATGCAGTTAATAAATTGCAAAACTAGACAATAACTTTTTCATTTTTCTGAGGCTTTGGGGGATCTATTCCCTCATCCTCCTTATAGTTACGCCACTGCGTACAACCCTAATCATCAACTTTCTATGTGACATCACGGTTAAATGGATATCACGATCGTTCCATCAGAGTGATCGGTTAGCGTTAAATCCATGAGACGGAAAGCCCTAAGACTGCGCACTAGATATCAGCCGAGATCTCCATCCCTGTCGCCTCACTATCATCACGATTAGACTGTGAAGTAGGCCAAACTATTTCCGATTCGGTTACTTTTGCGGGGTTTTATTTACCTGGCAACGGTTCAGACTCGCCATCCAATCATACCCGCCTAATTTGACTCGGTTGACGACAACGTAAAAATATGATATTTCGAATACACAGCGAGTCAAGGAAGAATACGACGTTTCACGGTAGTAGCCTTCCATATTTTCGGTTTAGAATACATTTTTCGATGTGGAACAATGACAAGTCAGGGGACAGTGCAATATGCATTCTAACTCAACTTCTATAATATGATTAAAAATTTACAGTATATAATGGTTTAAATTAATTTTTCAACGCGATAAATTTGCATAGTTTTACAAGCCATTGGGTAATAAAATATTTCTCGGTTACTTTCGAAAATATTGACAAAGATTTCACAGTATCTGAGTAAAAATTCATAAGGAGAGCATAATTATATTGGATACCGGAAACATGTAAGAATTTCATAACAAATATTTTTCACTAAAG
The DNA here is from genome assembly GCF_921293095.1 of Ischnura elegans. Classification (NCBI taxonomy): domain Eukaryota; kingdom Metazoa; phylum Arthropoda; class Insecta; order Odonata; family Coenagrionidae; genus Ischnura; species Ischnura elegans. The sequence continues at coordinate 83,537,801 of NC_060250.1, forward strand.
CAAAATAACTAACTCACTACTTTCATCGAAAGTATTATAAAATGACAAATTATTTTTCTAAACAATTTTTCGGACGAACTTAATATCAAAATATTGTTCTAATTGAAGAGAAATCTATACTACTCTCGAAGATTTCGAAAGTATTTGTTTAAAATGCTTAATGTATTTTAATGCTAAACTATTGTCATCGTAGCGGACGAACTCAACGGTGTTTTCGAAAATATGGACATGACTTGGATTTCATTGCGTAGCAGAATGGATATATTTTAACGCATGAGTTCAACCGATTTATGCGTGTTTTAGTGGAAGTTCGACGTTTTGAAATAAAAAGTAGACCAGTACAAAACCAGATGATGGATCAGTGAGCCGAAACGCGCCGTACGCATTAAAAAATTGTAGAAAAGTGCATATACTTTTTATATCTTTCTCCATTTTGGCGCGTCTACAGGAAGAGAATGATTGAAAAAATATTTCTATCTTTCCTGTATCTTAATCTCACCAACTCTTTCCTACCTATGCCTTTGTGAGTGTCTCCCCTCGTGAGGCGAAGAACCTCTCATGTGTTCCCAGAAAATGAGTCATGAGGACGCAATAATTCTAAATGTTTGGCCCCGGATGATAGTCGCCGTCCAAACAAACGGCGGAACGAGGAAGAACGTATGGCTGGCTGCTATTTCGGCGACGCGATCTGGGTGGGCGAGGAAACATGTAGGCCGAACAGTACTTCTCATCCGAAGAATGCAGAGCGTGAATGCGATTCAGTGAATTCTTCGCTGTGCTGCGCCCACATATCTACACAGAGTGTTTCCGGAGGAATCTACTTTTCTTCAGGAGGTGGTAGGGAAGGCAATTTTAAGCACTTTTTGCCCATAAACATGGAGACACAGCTCCTTAGATACTGAGCTATGACAACGTAAACAATTTTTTGAACGTGCTTTACAATTATTATGAAAACTGTTTTACTATGTTACCCAGAAATTTCGACACTTTATTTAGTCCGCTGGATTTTTAAGGAAATTAAATAATTAAGTTTGGATGAAAATGTGCGATTATAATGGCTTGAAACAATCTCAAAATGGATGAGACTACGCAATCGTATTGTTGATAATCGCTCACAGCTCTCGTTTAATTAAGCTCAATAACTTCAAATTTTCGAGGAAAGTTGTCAGTATTTTCTGTTGATATGTTACACTTACACCAGATAAAGTCTATAAACACACTCTTTACGAATAAGATTTCTCAACGTGGCTGCGCAGAAACGAAAAGCTGAGGCCAACTTTGGAAACCCAACTTCAGTATTATTATCACACCGGGCGAAAATTGCTCTGATTCTTATTCAGTGTATGGAAGTACTTCTCAAATGGAGAATGCAAAATTTTACGAATCCCCTAGCAGCTGCACTTTGTGCCGCAACTCATTGATGCAATTCATGCACGTGCCTCTTTGATAGACATAAAATAGGCACATAAATACGTTCCAAAGGGAATCCGGGATTAAGGAAAGACTCATCACGACAATATATGATTTTGTTCATTCCTGGCGTACGATACTGGTGAAATATTCTCGGGTTTTCCACCGGGTGAGTTGCTTGTAGGTCAACGTTTCGATACCTTCCTCTACCATCGTCCCCACGGCATGCCCTGAGGACGATGGCAGAGGTAGCTATCGAAACGTAGGCCTATAAGCAACTCACCCGGTGGAAAACCCGAGAATGTTTCACCAGTATCACACTAAATTTTCCAAAATATCGTTAAAATATAACGATTTTTCGTTGATATTCTACGATGATGTTTCTGTCAATGATCTCGTCATTTTCCATGCAAAAGAAACAAAATAGGGAAAGAAACAGCCAGCAGTTGAAAAATTTTCCCTTCCATTTTCCACCCCTGAGAAGACACGATGAATTGAAGCACTAAATTTTGGTGAACTACGATAACGCGTTCAGTAGAATAATATTTTAACCCATAAATGTAGTACAGGCTGCAAACTACGCCTATGGGCAATGTAAACAAATCCCCGACTATCTGTATAACAATAAATATGGAAAATAGCTGCTATTGTCTTAGTCTAAAAACATTCAGTGACACTGATGTCGGAGTAAATTTATATTAGAGCGATTAATGGAGCCTCCGCCACAACCAAAAGCTGAGGTCAATATTTCACAACAACACCTCTACTTTTTCGCGAACATTAAATGTTATTCAAATAAAAATTTCAAGAGACACAAACAACATGAAAAAAACTCTATCGTCTTAGCCGTAGGTATACAAACTTCGACATAAATCGCACGTATACAAGATGCTATAAACTCAAGATTATGGCAAAGTTATAAGGCATGATGACCGGATGAAAACAATCGTAAAAGGACAAGTGGAAGGGAAGAAGGGCAAGGGAGGGCCCCGAATGAGTTACATAAGACAGATTATAATGGCCGTTTTACACGGGGCGCGTCATTGCGCAGGCTAGCACTGAAAACATGTTGAAATTGCGAGAACGCGAGCTTGGAATAAGACCAGGGGCTATTTTGCCGTCTCGCAACCACGCTCTCTCGCATGTGTTCCAGCAATTCACAGATTTACACGACGCAATTTTGATTGCGCCTTCGTACATACGTCAGACTGCGCAATGACGTGCCTCGTGTAAAACGGCTTTCAAGATTGTCGATCAATTATGAAGATGATGGCAACTTTCTACAAAAATGTTTCATTTTCGAATAAGTTTCGTATCATCACCACCTGACAGTGACACGAACGGGATCGAAACAAAAATCATTTTTGGGAAGTACCTTTTTATCACTTGGATTTAGTAATTTCAATCTTGCTCACACCGACAGAAGCCGAAAACATTTTTAAAATTTATAAAAATCTCTTTCTTCCTATTTACTCTCAGCCTCTGACAATACATTGCGGGATAACTGTCGCGTCCTACCGGTTTGGATTTCCACCACCGCATGCTGAAGACTGTCGTTTCGCGGCGTGGGCAGAAAAACATCTGGACAGGCAGACCACGGGTCGGCTGGACGTCGCTGACGGGGAGCGGAGGCGCGGCTCGCTTCGCGGGAAGGCTGGGAAGTGCGACAGCCACCGAGAGGCACACAGAACGCTCGCGGACAGAGTATGACAATCGATGCTCACTATTCTGCACTTCCGAAGAGACGGACCCCGCCGAGCCGACATGCCATCGCGGAAAAACGATAAAAGTCCCGGGGGAGATAAGGAGGAAATCTCGACCACCGAGAACGGGGCAGAGAGGAAAACAATCCTCTTTGTCCGTGACGTCCGCCGTCATACTGTGGACGATTCTGGGCGCGCTTTTAGCGATTCGTTCGATAGATCGAGAAATCGAAATTGATAAGTAATAATTAGATTATACGAAATCGATCGATCGCAATGACCATCGTCAAAACCTTCTATCGCAGACGTTAACACAAGTTCCCCTTTATACACTTAACCGTAGAGGGAGTTGGTCCCAGGAACAACCAAGAACACCGACGTCACAGTGTTTACACTTTCACCGGAGGAGCCCATTCCTCTCATGGCCATATCGAATTGCGCATGCACAGGGCGAATCCTGAGGCGTGATATGCTAGAGGTCCAAAAGAAAACTTATCACGTTCATTAGTTTTGTTGTTGGGACAAATATTTTCTCCCTAGCTCCGCACACACAGTTTACACGATCGAAGGTGTAAACACGGTGGCACTTTTTAGGTTAGTTTAGGTTGGAAGTGACTAAGATGGAAAGAAATTTCGAGCATGAATAACTTTATTTCTATCAATTAATTGAAACTACAGTCGATAGTTTCGATTACTCGAGCTATCTCGCACTGACAATAGTCTACACCTTGGGGAAATGGTCAGCACTGACAATTTCATTTCGGACGAACAATTGAGATTATTTGAGAAGATTTACATTCAACGACGAGCGGTAGCGAATATAGTTGCAAGATATGGACAGCTTCATTTCGATGGTGAACTGATAGCCAATGATCCTCTTCCAACTAATTTTTGATCACAAATCTTCGCCGCGAATGGAGCGGAAGTCATTTCCTGTAGTGTTACCGAGGCTTTCTTCCAATAAGCATTTAAATTTAAGAGACAGGCCAGGATATTTAAACACCATAGCATATTTTTTAGACGTCGAGAACCGTTAACTTTTAAAGGAACGAAAATAAAAAAAACACTCTCTCACGCATTATAGTCACAATTAAATTGAATATACTTTGATAAGTTCAAATTTTCAAATAAGGCAGTTATCGCCCGCTTTAGGCGTGAGCAATTCCAAAATCATACACACACTACTGCCTACTTATTCGCGACACTCACGCATTAGCTGCGACAAAATATCCATGAAAAATAATGTCCCCCGCGAAACGATCAAGTGAAAATAAGGAGAAAAAATTCAAACACGGCAGGAAATCGAACCGGGATACCTCAACGTCTAAATACAACGGAATTAACACACTAAATGCTGGAAAGATATATAAAATCAATCTACTAGAAAAGGCAAAATTTTGTGATGATAGGCGCGGTAAATAAATGAGAGAAGTAAACATTTAAAAAATGATAGAGCTGAGGTCATGAGACATGGAAATCACAACTTTTAACAATTCCTGCCCAAGACACATTTATATGTACAGTAAAGGCAGAGAACCTTCTGATGAGCCACATATGGCTTAGAAAGACTCTAAAAGGAAATCATGGTCTCCTTCTTTCATTTTTTCACACGACGTAAAAAAATCACTAGATTTAGCAGCGTAAACTGAGGAAGATGGTTGGCCAAGAAACGTTCGGAAATGTGCTTTGAATTTTATGCACCAGTATTTAATGCGTTAAGTCAGGTACGCCGCGCACATTTCTTTGTCATAGGCGCTAACTATTATGCATCCGGTTTACGTCCAGGTCAAGGCATGATTTTCCTTAATTCCCTCTTCCGGGCGACAGTGTGGAGAGGAATAACGAGGCCTGTAGACTGTAGCACAAAAGAAAAAAAAGGTGAAACTATAAGAACAATATTATTCTTCACCTTGTAGGACAGCAGAAGTACAAACAAAAACCTTTGCATTGGAACAGTGGCGTAAGTATGGGGGGATGAGGGGATGTATCCCCCCCCCCCCAAAGCCTCTGAGAAATAAAAATATTAATTAAAAATCTTGTCTGGATTTGATTAATAATAAGTGCGCATGCTTAATGTTAAGTTTTAAGTGCAAACTATGTAAAAATGATTTACAGGCATGTTATTTTTCGGACGGTCTCCTGAACTCTCTGTTTCCTGGGGGGTAGCCCCCACTAAACTCCTCTTCCCCCAAAGCATATTCCTAGTAACGCCACTTGCATTGAAAACATGGGCTAATGAAAAATCTGACTAGAAAATACTCAAATCCTTCCTGATCTTGAGCTGGCGAGCTGCGGGTGCTGAAGATCAAATGTACGGATGGTATGATAAACGGGGTGGTGTACCGAATAATAGAGGAAGAAAAGGAATTGTGGAGTACCATACGCAAGAAGAGGACCCAAGAAATTAATAGTAGCGGGCGCAACGTGGTGGGAATCTTTTTGGTAGGAGTTGAAGGAATTAAACCTTGGCTTTTTCTACATGGTAATTTATTATGTCCGACCATGGTTTCGTTACAGTGTGACATTATCAAGGTGAGGAATACAAGTATGTATTGCGTTAAATTGGTTAAATATTGTTAAGTTTATTCATAATTTTTTTGTTTAATTTTGTCATTTTATATATAAATGGCAAAGTGCTGTTTTTTAACGCTAAACATACCTATACCGCTAAATTTACCTGTACTCCTCACCTTGATAATGTTATAGTGTAACGAAGTCATGGTCGGACATAATAAATCACAACTAGGGAAGAGCCAATTTTTTATTCCTTCAACTCCGAGGACCCAAGAATTACATGAAACACATCGATTACGCGAAAAATATAATGCAGGGAATATAGAAGAGAAGGTCCCTCGGTTCCAAAAGAAATACATGAAAGCCAAATAACGAACACACATGAAAGAGGAACAACCTATCTGAAAGAAATACCTTAGGAAAGAGAGAATCGTAAGGCTGCAGTATATTTATGTTGAAATTGTAGAAGTGTGAATGAACGGGTCACTTACGCGTATTCTCTGAACTATTTGGTGAACACCAGAATAGAGATAGCTGTAATCAATAATTTGAGGCGCCACTTGGTGATTGCTTCATTTTTCATTTAAGAAATTCGATAATTTCATATTATCACATTAGTATTGGGCCGGTTTTTACCGGTGGAACTTAGCATCATCATGGTGGCACACAGCGACGACACTGGTCGTCTGATAACGTATTGTGTGAATTTCGAAAAGTTTTGTTGAATTAAAACTTTTGGGCTATATCGCCGCGTCAGATTTTGGGTGGCCCCCGAAATCCAACCCAAAATCTGACGCGGGCCACCCAAAATCTGACGCGGCGATATAGCCCAAAAGTTTTAATTCAACATGACGAGCACCCGCGAAAGTTTTAACGAAGAATTTCGAAAAGTTTATTTGATTAAAACAGGGGAAATACACGGTATAAATCATACAATACTATTAAATAACATAGTAGAAAAACAATACTGATTCATATTACCTGTCCTCATTCCAATCAGAAAAGTGACCAATTACAACAAATTTGTTTGATAAATATCTCGCACCATGCAAAATGAATATCAAGAAGAAGGAGGGTCCAATGTGCACTGAAATTAAACGTACTTGTAACGTAAAAGGCGTCTCCTTTCATTCAAATATCCGCACTCTTCCCACTATTTAATCCATCGTCCATTTAATCCACTGGCGATGTAATCACAGCACTTAACGTATCCTCGTAAAACCAGTAGCCCGGATAACTCATGAGTGTCTCACACAAAATATACAAGCACAAAAAATGTTAAATGCACACCAAAAAACTTTCCGCTGATAAATTCGCACAGTAAGCTGGAATTCCAGGGTATGCTAAATAATCCCACGTATTTCGGATGTAAAAGATACAGCCTGAGATCCTAAAAAAAATCTGGGGGGTTTAAGATCAAACGGGAGAATAGTGCGGGAAACGATGTTAGTGTACAAAAAAAATAGGAGAATTGTAGGCAAAGGGCCATAATGGTTTCATCCACACGAGTACATCTCCTATTCCATCGCAAATTCATACTTCTACATGTACACTTTCTCTTCCCTCTAGCTCTTTAGAACTAAGGAAGCATATGGCTTTCGCCATAAAATACGACGAACGTTCTTTCACGACTCACGCATTGTTCAAAGGACAAGGCATCTTCACCACACACACTACTCCTCCTATCACATAATCTTAAGCATCTAAAAAGTAACCTTTCGTTTGGTGAGTGAAATTATCTTAACAAAAGAGATCACGCCCGTCAGTCGAGGCCGTAAAATTGAGAAATAATACGATACCGCGGATAAAGTCCATCATCGGATGATAACAATAGCATTTCTTAGAGAGAAACGGGCAGCAAATGATATGAAATAGTAGATAGGGATTTTCAGGCGAAAAAATATAGATAACCTCTTCCCTCCACTTATACTTCAAATAATCAACCCATTCCCTCTGTCATTTCCTCCTCCAATTTCGACGTCACTTTTGACCAAAAATTAATTTTTTCTACGATCATATATAAACCATTGTGAAAAAGGCTATGGCAGTGTTTGGGACCCTTACCCGAACGAGATATCCGAACCGAGTGCTTTAAAATCCGTCTTCATTGGATGTGTGCAACCCATCCTAGAATATTGCTATCCCATATGGTCAACTGCTTCTCCCACCACACAAAAACTACTCAACCGCCCACTCATTTTCTCCCTGGCAATAGTACGACATCGTAAACCTCACCTCAGACTCTCTTCACGTGAAGAAATACTACATTCACTTACATTATTACACCCCACCCACCGCCGATTGACATGCGACATCAAATTTCTTCACTGCATCATGAATGGGTCCTTCAGATGCATTGATCTCCAGACATTCTTTTCACTCCACATTCCAGCTCGCAAAGCCCGCAACACTGAAATTCTACACCAGCCCAAATTCCGACGGCCAATATCCCATAGATCTCCTTTTTTTACCGCTTACCTTCTCTTTTCAATTGCATCTCAAATACTTCTCCTCTTGACCTCATTGCCTCCCGCACCAATTTCAATAGCCAATTGCAAAGACTTTCTTTTTGATACCCAACTTTGGTATGTATTGTATAGGTTAAAAATGATAGTTTTTACACTTGTTTTTTATCATACTAACATAATTTATTTTGTTTATAAAACCCAAATTTAAAGGCCTTAGTGCTGTTTTTGATGTTAAATAAATTGATAAAATAAATAACTTATCAAGAGAAATAAAAAGAAAATACTTTAAAATCTTTTCGATTATTATCTTTCGAAAATGCGGAATGGAATCATATTACGGTCACTCGCTTAACATTTAACCAAATCAAAAGGAACGATTTACAATATGCTACTCACTACTGTCACACAAATGGGCTGAAATGGAAGAAAGACGAGGGAAAACAACGTAGACTTATTCCAGCTTCTTTTAAAAACGAAGTAATAATAACTCGGTTTCTATTTCATTTGAACAGAGAAGCTACATCTGGTATCACCGATGCACATGATCTTGTCGCCAAATATATATAAATGTCTTGAATATCGCCAAAAGATCCTGGATATCCTGAACGATGCATCATACAAGACCCTATGTATGAATGATGGGGAAACTCCGTGTGACGTCGTTCTGGTTCCCGCTGCTGCAAGTGAGGTGACCTTGGGGCGAGGCTTTGAGCGCTGATACGACGCAGGATGCTAGCAGGTAGCAGATTATCCTGCTGGCTGGTAGCGCTTGGCTTAAATAAGGATTATTAATACCTTATCAAACGAAGAAAACTTTCCAACCTTAGCCAGTTTTAATAGGTGATTATTAAGACATGTTTCCCTGAGCTCTGTGCCTCATGGATGCATTGGTAATCTCAGACGATGTAAAACTCCTATCTATTCGTATAGAAACTAGGTCCCTGTGACGTCACGTGGAGTGGCATCGCATGGGCGCCATTCCTGTCTTTTGCAAATGAGGATAAAATTGACCATTGCCATTCGTCTAAACCGGGATTTCTAAAACCAAATAATTTGTATATTATGAATACACTAATGGTGGGTAACGAATGGCAATCAATGCCTTTCGTTTTCTTTGATGAAGGAAATAACCCTATTTGAGGGAAAATGGAACGAGGCTTACAATAAAATTTAGAGGATTCGTGTAAACTGCGCAAACCCATTTTTTCACCGGCATTTCCGAAAAAAAGTAGGTGGCTTTTACGGGTAAATACGGTATTATTGAATGTTTTTTTCACATTTCTTCTTAATTCGCCCCAAAAATGTTTTACGTCACCGACAATTGCGCCTTAAAACCTCTTTGGGCAGCCCTACGTAAACTGAAGTAATATTTTGAGCATGAACGCCTGAGATGAGTTCTATTATCACATTTTAACAGCCTTGGCTCTGAAGCCACATTCCGCAAGGACTCAAAGTTGACCATGGGGAACTTGAAGTCACAACTTATACAAACTTCCGCATCATAATTTCATGATTGATGTGACCGTAGTTATGGTTAGCTGGTTGTCTAAAGGCTTTTGATCCTGGCATCCGCCTAATGCTTTGAGAAAAAAACTTTAAACTTACGGGCTCTGCCAACATTCACTCATACCATCCGAATTGTTTGCGCGATGTTTGATTAATAAAAAAACTCTTATGCGAATAATAGAAGGTCTTAATGTATCGTATACTAGGGTATCTTTGGCCCACAGAAAAAACGGCTTCATAGTTCTGCATTTTACCATTTGCATTGAGTTAGTGACTTAGTTCTTACATCAGATGACCGGTAGCAGCATTATCTTCACTCCTGAACCAAGTTCCACAAAGGAACACGAATAAAATAAATTTACAGTTTAAAATCAAGAAACAAAAAATTAAACTAAGAAATATTTTGTGTGGGGTATCTTCGCTCCAACTCAAGGTTAGAGCTAGATTTGTATGTTTTTATTAGATTTGGCAGTTACCACAATTCAAGATAATTTTGGCCCAATTAAAACAAACCCTATTCGTTAAAACTGTTTGAGATTCAGAAACAGTCTTAAATTAAAGGTACATGATCTATTAATAATTTTATCCAATTTATACGCATCGTTTACTAATTTTAAAGTTAGATAAGCTTGACGGTATCCCTTGTTAGAATATTTTGAAGAGATTCTTCGAAAAAATAATGTTTTCCAAATCAAAACAAATTGAATTCAACAGATCTGTATTTTTTGCACTGTAGCGAAGACAAGGCAGTAGAGTTCTTGGTAGAGCCGCGAGCCTCTAAGCCTCCTGAGCGGATGTATCGCGGGCAGTCGCCATATGGGAAAAAATCGGGGGAGGGGGCGGGGTGAAGCCCCTCTAAGCCCCCCCAATACTACGTGCCTGCACCTCACAACCTCCCACGCCCTCTGGAGGGAGTGAAAGGCTTCAGACGACGAAACCTTGAGGCTGAGGACGTCTGAGAAAACGTCTTTCAAGGGTTGATGGAATCGATAGCACGACACACCCCATCCACTGCAAGTAGGTTCAATCCCTTCGATTCCCACATAAAATGGGGTAAAGAACCCGAGCGGTCATTCAGGGGAAGGAATTTTCACCATATCCATGATTTTGAGAGAGTGCCTACAGGATACATATAGCCTTCATTTTTGTCCAAGTGATATTGAATGTGCATCAAGAAAATAAACAGGAAGGGAAAATGAGGCTTCGGACTATAGAACTCTACGTTTCAACCCTACCCTCAGGGCCGTTATAAGCGGTAAGCAAAGCACGCAAGGAGATAAATGGTTGAGAGTTGATATAATCCACAAAAGTATTGTAGAAGTAAGGGTTTACCGTTTTAAGTTCACGCTGATATTTAAGTATCTACCCTTATTCCTAAATTATTCGTATTTATTTCTACCACTCAGATTATTTTGAGGGGTGGGGGGGTTGGAATATTGTTCGCTTGCACGACAAAAATGTCTAAAACCAGCGTTAATTATAAACTTCGTCTTCTTTCATACAAATTGAATGATGAGATGAAACTTTACTAAACATGACTATAAATTCGACCACGGTTTCACTGCAACTACCAGGATTATCCTTTTTTCAAATTCCGATCGGCCATAATATTCAAACCACAGGGACAATCCAATTTACTCTGCGCAGATAGATGTATGGCACGGTATCTTAAGCACGTCCATCGACAGCGTCACGTCGCAATAGGGTAGTTTCCTTCATCAAAGGAAACGAAAGTAATTTATTGCGATTCGTTACCTACCATTAGTGTATTCATAATATACAAATTATTTGGTTTTATAATTCCCAGTTTAGCGAATGGCGATGGTCAATTTTAACTGCATTTGAAAAAGGGCAGATTGGCGCCCATGCGATGCCACTCCACGTTGCATCGTCTGAGATTACCAATGCATGCATGAGGCACAGAGCTCAGGAAAACATGTCTTAATATTCACCTATTAAAACTGCCTATGGTCGGAAAGTTTTCTTCGTTTGATAGGGTATTAATAATCCTTATTTAAGCCAAGCGCTACCAGCCAGCATGGTACTCTGCTACCTGCTAGCATCCTGCGTCGTATCAGCGCTCAGAGCCTCGCCCCAAGGTCACCTCACTTGCGGCAGCGGGAACCAGAATGACGTCACACGGAGTTTTCTCAGCATTCATACTTAGCCGTCGCGTTTTCGCGCGCTAGAAAATTTTCACTTTTATTTAATCGCGAAAAATAGATATCGTCATTTTAAAATCTAAAATCGTGAAATGCGTACTCCAGGAGTAATAATCTTTCGATTTAGGCGATAAAAAAATAATAGGAAACCACCCTATTGTAAGATCTTAGTGCACAAAAAGCACTTAAATATGTCTATTACAACCGAGTCTCCCGCCAAGGGTGATGTGCGAGATGTCATTCGATTTTTTTCTGATGAGGCGTGGAATGGTGCCGAAATTCGTTTACGAACGAATATTGTTGGAAAACTATTATAGCAAATGTCGGAAGTCGGTACGGGGTGTACGTATAAAAGTAGCTGGACGGTGTAGGTAAATGTGTAGCTAAAAAAACATTTTAAATTTCATTACGGTTTTAATTTTAAGAACGATTGGACCATTAAAAAAGAATAGCCCTCGAAAATCATCGTGCAGTGGTACAACTTCCAATCTACATCGGCACAATACTCGGATTTCATTCTTCCTTCCATTTTTATTTTATGATCTCCGCTGAGTTCAACGATCTCACATAAATTCAAAGAGATTACAATCCGTTATTTTCTCTCCTTCTTACACTAATGATTTTTATCCTGTTTGCAATTTTGTGAGTTTTGAAAATATAATAGTTTAATTATTATTTTTTGCTCATGGAACTGGAAGGCCACAACTTGACATCGATAAACCCCAGGTACAGGCAATCAAAAACGCTATATATTTATTGAATGGACTTTTTTCTCTTTTCGAATCGAATGAACAAAAAATTTTTTTAACCTTAAAAACACTTAAAAAACGATTTTTTTCGAGTTTCCCTTATCAAACTCTTTTTTACTCACTATCAGTGAAATGAGAATTCGGTCACCAGTGAATCACGCGCGGCCGCGGCCGTCTTAATCGTGTAAGACAACTGTATTGCCGCATCACGAAGTCTCTCTAAGGTCTATTACGGATGAAAAACTTAAGTACAAAGAGAATAAAGCCTTCAAGGAGCCCACAAAAATATATACGGAGCAGTAATATGGAATGCCAAGCAATTTAATTTTAAAGGCAAAACGTTATACACTCCAAGCAGGAATATCTGGATTGTATTATCTGAAGGAACTTCCCCAAGCATAAAATGCCAATGTATCGGCCTAACAAAATACCAAACTATATTTATTTTTAAATATGTTTTGAAAATAGAAAAATACACTCTCAATGACGCATTGAGGAAGGCCATCGGCAAAAGTAACCTATCACGATGATAAGTTAATCGGGAAAAAAACTAAGAATTCAATCTTAAAATATCATTAATTTTTTTTCAATTTCTTTCATCTCGAATGATAAAAACGTTACTTATAATAGTTTACCACGTATCGTCTTTTCATGAGTGAAGGTGCATTATTAATTTAATGACAATAGGTAATATCATGGAGTAAGTATAATAGAGAAAGTATGTATATACTTACTCTAGGGTAATATGCACTCTCCTTAGACGGGAATGTCAGCATCGTATTATCTGAAGGAACTTCCCTAAGCATAAAATACCTATGTATCGGCCTAACAAACATAATAAACTATTCTTTTAAATTGTGTTGAAAATAGAAAATTAAAATCTTAATATGGCATTAAGGAAATCCAGCGGTGAAAGTGAAGTAACCTATCACGATAAAGTTAATCGGAATTAAAGAAGAATTAAATCGTGAAAAAATGGGAAGAAAGTTTTTTTTTTCGCTCGAACTATAAAAAAAGTTTACTACGACCGTTTAAAAAGTTTCGTTTTTTTCTATAGGTGCTCTTTTTTTACTTATATCACTGATTTTACACTGAAAAGGGTTTGGATGCAAGGCGACGGAGAAAATTATATCAGCGAGCAAACCATGGGGGAAGGAGGCAATTGAAGATGAAGCGAGTTTTCAAAACTACGCTTCCAACCCTAAACAATCCACAACTTGAATTAAATTTTTAAATTTAAATTTAGAGATCAGTTCCTGGACCCAAATTACCGACTAGAAAAAAGTCACATAAAAAAGATCACAATTTAGTGATGACACATTTTAGTGGAAGGAAATCACGCCAAAGTTCGCGGGATATTACATGACATACGAGATAATATTAAGCAAAAAAATATCTTACAGCTAGAACTTTAGTGTACTAGCCCCTAGAATACGAGCCCCGCCCTGCTCGTCAAAGTATAGGAAACTAGGATGGTGGCATTAACATGAATCCAAGAATATAGGCAACAAGATAAAGGCTTTTTTTAATGATGACGAATCTTTAGCGCCTGATAAAACAATTATTTCACCAGATAAGAAGTTCACACGACAGATTAGGGTTATTTAATATAGAATAGAAGATAAAAAATTAAATTCAATCGACAAATGAAGTTTTACTTGCACTCGCCAACGTACAAGATTACGACTTCAAAGCTTCGTTAAAAACTGTATTGAACATTATTTGATTAATTCAAATTTATTTACCACACGTTAGGAATGGATTTGTCTTTTAGCAATCAAGCTAACGATCCACATCTATTTGCTCATCATATCATTCTATAATGAAGAACTGAGGAGTACCTGTGAAGGTACACAAAGTGCCGGCATGAGATCCCCGAGGATGGGGGCACAAATTATCTGATATTCTTGGTATAAATCAATACCACAAGTATATGCTAAAAAATTATTCACTCCAAAAATTATCAAGGCCAGACACACAAGGTGATATGCCTGAAAACACCTAACCTAAATCTACAAACGCAAGATTAATAGTGACGCGATTATAAAAACCAGGCTACTTACTCAAGAGAGATATTTTTATGTGCTTCAATATAAACCACGAACACAAGGGGTATAAAGAATAATGCTGTCGGACACTCACCCTATATATTCTGGACGTTTCTTCCTTGCTGTAACTTCTGTCAGTATTTAAATGTCGCTGCTGATGTATTCGAAGATAAATAAGTTTAACTTTTATCATTTTAGTGTACCAAGAGAACTATCAAAAGCACTCATTACGATAAAAATTGCTTCCGCTAGTCCCTGATGTCAACATCCCAAAACGTACACAAAACAGAATTCTTTGCAAAAGGAAACGAATACAATCGACTTATACACGATAGAATCGATATATTATCTGTCGACTCAAATCGATTGTGATCGAGTGTGGAAGGACTTCGCGCTGTGAAGCATACTCTTCAGTCGTGATAGAAAATTAAAAATAGCTGAAGATTGGAACTAGAAGTCTACCATTAAAGGTGAGAAAACAAATAAGTGTATTTTCCTTCACTCATTTATCACATAAAATTGCATCCAAAGGAGTAAGTGAAGGCTTGGTGAAGTACTAGCGTTACATGTGCTTTGAACAATGTTGACATTATTTCTGCCATACAAATTGTGTATTGTCTTGTTTGTTGTGAATTTGGCTGCATGTTCGTGTGCACCTCATTGCGGAAAATTTTCTGTCATGTCATAAGTTTTACTCGGTAGTTAGGTTCGAGTGACTAAATTGCATGGATACATCTACCTTAGAACACTATCTTTAAAGTTGCATGAGGAGAGTTGCATTGTATCAACCCTATGAAAAATTTCCTCACTATCATACCTTTTTAATTTTTTGCAAAAATTGCATGTTAGGTCCTATCTTTGTGGGTAACTTGGACGCAATGATTACCCGGAGCGAATCTCGATATCTATGCGCTGAATCCTTGTTTTATGTTCTTGAAATGTTTTATTTTACTAATTCTAAGAAGGTTTTGCAATTGATTATCCATATTATACTGCATTATCTTGTGTAATGAGAAGAGTTCGGTTTCATGTTGGTGAAGGAAAAGTTTTCTTGTCTGTATCAACACCTCATCATATCGATAATCAGATATCAGGACTTATTAAAATTATACGAAAGTGTCTGAGTTCACTCATCATGTTCCTTAATGATACTGCTGTAAGAAATACCATCAATTAGAAGTATATTTATTCGTGCACGAATGGACTTACATCCTATATTTTGACTCCATTAGGTTGGTTGCAAATTATAGTTCGTCCATTGAATACTTGCATATTTTCCTGTTTTGTGCTGAAAAAAGTAAGCGTTTAAATGTTGAGAGAGTCGGATCCCTTCGTAAGCATATCTCCGATATGAAAATGAATGTTTGGTACATAACATTGAGGAGGCTTCCGACTGGGGCAGTCATTTGGTTTCTGACAAATGTATACCTATCTCTGCCGTTTTCTACTGTTGAGGAGGATGATGAAGTCAGTCTTCGGCATGTTGGATGTTATAATGAGTCAATTCTGTAATTTTATGGATTATATCAATCATGAATCCACAGATAAAAAAGTTCAAATCTCTGTTCACTTGAGGCCTCCCATTGACCCAAGTCTGTTTTTTCATTCAGTTCTATTGGCTAGAGTCTATTTTCTTCATAAAATTCTTAGCAAATCCTGTTCCTTTATATAACAAATAAATATTACTTTTGTTTGCTATTCACACAAATTTGGCATTCAGCTAATAAGCTGTTAAAGATGGCAAATAAAACAATGGCATCTGAGGGGTAAATCAAATGGGAAGAGCCCGTCAGTGTCAGAAAAATTTCACAGTGAATACGATTAGCGAGCTAATTTATTTTGAATTTTATGACTGAAAATATCATTCATGGCATATACATTTAATCCTTATTCGAGTGCGATCAGATAATCAGAAAAATATCAAAGTTTTGAGTGAGGATTCTTGCAGAACCTCGTAGCAACAGAAGACCTCTGTGGCAGGCACTATAGCAGTTCTATGTCGGTCAGTCCACATTATATCATTAGTTCTCCATTCTATATTGATTGTAATTACTTGTTTTTTTTTACTTTTAATTGCCTCATTCACTAAATATTTAAGTCCTATTTACCTCTTTCCCATGTATGACCTTCTTAAAGTATTTATCCCTCATTTTGTACTCTCTTAATCTTATTGCATGACCTATTCCCATTGAGATTTTGCTATCAAATAAGAGCATATAGTTTTCCAGTAGCTGTTAGAATTGAGGGAGGAAGAGAGGGGACTAGAAGTGTTGGAAATTAATTGTGGAGGAGAATTGAGAGGTGAAGTGGACGAATACAATGAGGAATAACAAGTGATAGACAAAGTGGGAGAGGAGAGAAAGATTTTAGATTGGATACAGAAAAGACAGGGTTTGAATTGAGAGATTACTTAGTGGGGAGAGGATATTACAAAACCGTGCTAGAGGTAAGAATGTTTGGTCCATAGTGGTACTAAATTTTTTAACTATTTTTCACAGGGCTTAAATTTATGCATTTTAGTAAACTCATACATGAATTAAAGCCTTTACTTATTGTAAATTGTGAATCATTGAGGGTGTTAAAGCCTACTAGGTATCTATCAGGGTTGATTGATTTAAATCACTTTGATTTAAATCATGATTTTAATCACTTGATTTTAATTCAAAAAAATCAGATAATTTAAATCATAATTTGATCCATACGTTTGATTTTTAAAGAGTCAAGAAAAGGAAGCTGTAAGTGTATAATTTTGATTTTTATTTCTTAATTAATACAATGAATCGACAGTTATCAGCACAATGGTGGCTCTTAAATAGAAATGATACTGTGGAAAATTAAAAAAAATGGCTTTGGTTGGAATACTATCGTATCCGTTGAAAAAAAATTGTTTTCTGATTTAACTCTTAAGCGTAGGTACCATACAAAGTTTCAATTACAGAAATTTTCTAAACTTCATATGCTTTAGAACCGCATAATATAGCACATTTGATACTTCCAATGGCAATTTTATATTATACTGGTGTAATTTTTAATTTGATACCATTGGCATTTCCATAGTTCTCTCCCCTGATTGACTAAATGATGTATTAAGTTTAGAGTATATTGCCTCTTATTGTTTCTGCAAACGATCATTCTCCAATATGCTGCCCAAATAGTTAGTTTTGCAAATAACTGAATTTTTGATGAATGGAGAATCATAAAAATCTCATTTAAATCAATAAAATCAAAAAAATTTTATCAACCCTGATATCTATGATTTAAAAATTACAGCTTTTGACTATTTTTAGGAGTAAAGTTATTTATTTATTCCCCTACTACCGAATACGGCTCATATTGACCATTTTACATTGGGTGTTCAACAAATTTAACAATTACATGTGTACAAACAACCATGCCCTGGATAAGGGCAACCTAAACAGGCTAGACTCGAACCAACGACCTCTTGTTGGGCAGGCAAGGACTTAACCGTGCCACCACCGAGGCCAGTTTATATTTTATACTAGATTATTTGGGTTTTCAAGGCTAAGTTAGTGCTCTATGGAGATAGCACCACCAATAGGTACCACAGTGTCCACTGTGGACATGTCTGGGGCCTCCTTTAATTCGCAAAATTCATCTGCATATTCGTTCATTTTAACCAGAGATAACTGTGATGGCAACCAACGGTAAAATTATTTCCAGTCATTAATTTTTAACAAGTAGCATCATCAAGGTGATAATGTTATTGATGCAGGTTTTGTTTTCATACTTGTGAGGAGATTTTGTAACTCCAAAATGAAAATGTGGTCATAGATACGTAGTAATATTCATGTGGAAATAAAACATTAGAATTTTCTTCAATCACTCATACAATGACGCACAAAGAACACAGCTCTTTGGGCACGTGAGTGTGGCACTTTCTCATAGGTGTACACTGTGAATGAAACTTCATTGCCCATAAGTAGAGTTCAATTTTCAGTCTGTTTAAAACGAATTAAACATGGGTGGAGGTGAATTAGATTGTCCAAGTTTTTTGTAAATTCCAGATTTGCAGCTTGCCTTTAATAATGTAATAACATTACTTATATATGTTGCCTAAAACTTTAAAATTTGTCTTGAATAACTAATTTTAATCACTGTAATGTTGACATTATCTCTCTTAACATAAGAGTTACCCAACCACAGCCCTCCCCAAATACATTGATCTAGCAAAATAATTCTAGTGAAAAATTATTTCTCTATCTAAAATCAATTTATGCACCCCTACAAATATCAATTCTCATAAGAGATATACATTAAATAAACAATATCTTGTGCTTTATTTTAATCAGAGGGAAATAAATAAATTAATTAATTTCTCTTCAATGCAATCAGCCCTCTCCTCATGGAGGACTATTTGCATAAAATTTTAATGAGGTATAATTTCCTTATAATTCGAACTTAAATACTGGAGAAAGATGTCATATTTCTTGTCGTAACAGAACTTTTTTATATGACTCCTTGTTTCCCTCATTACATATTACACCGCCCCTACAATTGAACACTTATATACCATCTTTACTTACCACTTGCAGAAAAACTTTATCGTATGAAATAACTGATGATGATCTCTCAGGAATTACAGCTTCCCGAATGCTATACCATCAACATCTTACTCTTTTATTGTTCAAGTTGGTTTTCCTTTTGGCAGTATTACTTTCTTTTGTATTCTCAATCCTTTTATATTTTTGCTTGTCCCCTTTGGCTTTGGTACTTTTCACTCATGAATGCTTGTGTGTAGTTTTTGTCTTCTTGTTTGTCAGTAGGGTTAGTTTTCATTGCTGGTGCTCTATCTAGTCTGCATGATATTCTTTCTTCCTCATTTCTCGTTAGTGTCATCGTTATAGCTGGAACACTCACTTCTTCGTCCATTCGCTGGATTCATAGTCTGATAGCCTGTAGAAATTCATGGCTGGGCAACCATTTGATTCCTTCCTGTTTTTTTTTATCTCTAAACTTTGGCAGATTTGAAAAAACTGCAGACTTTCACGCAATGGATAGCGTCGTAGAACAAAATCAGGACTCGTCAGTGTTGGAAGATAGTGATTCAGATGGATCGGAGCATTCTGTTGATTCCACTCATCAAAGGTTTCAGAGTGACTTGTTTATTTGTGTTGCTTGCCGACAGACTTTTGAGAAGAAGGCAAAAGTGAAAGAACACTTTAAAACTGGATGTGGAACAATATGCTTGACTTGCCAAACTCCTATTTATGTGAGGAGAAGTTCATATGGTGTGGAGCACACTCACGCATGCCGGAAAATCTTTACGCTCAACAAAACAAAGCCCATAGTTCAACCAGTGACCCTAAATAACAATACCAATCCATAACTGTTATAAGAACTTTTATCAGGTCTTTCCATGTCAAAAATTATTTTTTTAGCCTGTATTTTAATACTCAATAACGAGAGGAACCTTGCCCAGGGTGATGAGGGAAACTTGAATGAAAATGTACTCTACTGAACTAATGTGGTTGTATTTTAACATTAGCTCTTGTTGATATATGCATCAACTATGTATTTGTATTTTATTAATTTATAAGTGTTGATTAGTTTGTAGTGTCTATGGAGGCTCATGCCTTAACTGTGAGTTTTTGTTTACAGTGTTGTTTTTGATGGAGGTTTGCTTGTTGAATAATATGACTCCAAAGAGATTAATAGCAGTATTATGTTTGTTTTGGAAAATTTCCATACTCACATCATTGCTAATCCAGTGAACAATGCCCCTAGAGCCTCGTATTTTTGTAGAAATATTTTATTCATTACTCATGCAATGCCAAATATATTAGCAGTGATTAAGTTAAGGGTGTGTCGTGTTACTCACTCAGGGAATTAAGGGATCATTTTCGTACTGTTTTTAATACTTTTTGTCAAATATTTACCGTTTAATATGCTGTGTTCAGAAGATGTCTTAATTCTCCTCATACTGTTAAAACTTGATGAAAGATTTTGCCAAAGCCTTTTCTGCAAAGAGATAGATATCCTTTGCAGTATTGTTATATCATATCCATTGGGATTTTTTTACTTAGCATCCTCTTCAAGCATAATGGTTTTATTGTGTCATATACATTACAGAACTGGTATAATTCTGTGATACAAAATTTGAATAAAGTAATTGATACTAATTATTCATTTCTGTTATTTAACCACCTCTTAACGATTTTTCTGTCATCCTGTTGTATTGTTATGCTTTCATGTGATGTTTTGACTGGTTAGTTAACTTCCATTAACCATTAACTAGGTACACTAAGTTTTGCTATATGATTTGGTGCGTAGGCCGCAGGATTGGTCAAAATTCAATTTTTATGGGTATCTTATTTTTTTAAACTCTACTTAATTGTTCAGGTTATACATTTATCTATTGAGTAGCTTAGTTGAGAGCAGTTGCATTTGTAATTGTTTGCTGAACTCAAGTCTAACCTATTGAAAAAAAAATTATTTTGAGCTTATTACTCCTTGAAGAATTTTTTTAATGAAGCAATGTGACCAATGAAATGCAATGAAAGATGAAAACCAATTAAAAGTAATGAAATATCCTGATTACCAGTAGCCTTAATTTTTTAAATTTTCATAGACTCAGAATTTGGTTGAGCTACAGGATTCCGTCAACTAAAATGTGAGAGATCTTTATTTTCCGAAGTTAGTGGGTTTGATTTAAAACAAATATTTATGTACAAAATTTCTAAGATATTGTTAATAAATGTCACTTTTTCAGAATCAGGTCATTCGCTTATACATAAGTACTTAAAATTTCGAATGAAACTGGTCGGTGGAAGGCACATTTCATCTGTTGTTGGCTTCATTATAGTTTTGGCTTATTGACTCATCCAGAAAGAATTGATCATTAAGGAAGGAGCCTCTCACAAAATGTGAATAACTAAGAACTATGACGAGGCTGAGTAGGAACTAAAAAGTGATGGCCTCTTAACCCATTGGCTTAGTATTTTTTGAGCGTTTCCCTTACCGAGGATTACGATTTATTTCAGCCAAATTCTTTAAATGAATAATATTTTTTATCTACGCATATAATGTTGCTATTTACTTGAAAATTTCACTTAACTACAATGAAACAATTTCGAACGTTATTTAATTTTTTGTTACAAGAAGTTTGAATTTACAAAGCGATATTATTAACAATAGCAAAATTGTAACTTTTTACAACAATTGTTGTAATAATGCAACAAAGTGAAATTTCGAAGGTAAAATTGGAAAAAGTAATAGTGGTACGTGTGTTTTTATATATATTTCTTTTTAACAGTGATCAAATCACTTACATGGTAACAATCAAACGTTGAATTCATTTCAGGAAATCTGTAAAAAAAATTTTGACTTATCAGTTCCTTGAGTGAAAGTTGCCATCATACTTTGTTTTTATTCGTATTTAATGTTAAATGTATATTTCTGGTTGGTAGGTACTCTGAACAATAATATAAACTAATACTATTTAATGTAAATTTCGTTATCTTCATGGTTTTTTGGTATAAAAATCCTTGAAGCATTTGGGTATTTGAAGAGCAACACAGCTCTGCTCACACTCCCTCCGACTTTCACTATATTTCAAACTGGAGACAATATCCTGAGGAACTTTCACAAATGTTGTAAAACTTTATCCAAAATCTATCTCTCTTGTTGCGGTTTTACTTCTAAAACTAAGTCTGCCGCGAAACTTCATAAGGCTTTCATCGACAGCAAGATTTTGTGAAGGGCAATATATATAGACTGAAATTTTTTGTTCACTTACTGAATGATGGGAGAAATCTTTCTTAGCCTGTCATTTTCATCGAGAGTTGAATTATCAGTGAAATGCAAAAATTTAGACAGCAATAGAAAGCGTTGATAGGGCATTACTTTACCGAAGAAAGGAGTTTCAGTGACCGCTCGCGGACTCCAATACTTTTGAATTTTATTTTTCTTCACCTGTGCCATCAAAACACACAATGCAAAATATGCTCGTAATTCTTCAGAAGTGGTTGGAAACCATTCGCCCATCAAACTACTTCTGCGATTCATCGCTGCATTCGAAAACGTTTCAGCAAATCTGGTGGTCTCTTGGCAGATCAACTCCCAAAAGTCAGGTTGCAAAAAAGCGTAAAAAATAATCCCGTTCATTGGCATTTTCCGGAAAATGCCGAAGCATTCTCGAGTTCATGCCAGGTGCACCACAAAAATTAAACTTTTTCACGAGGTTATTACATGTATTCCACATTCAGCTGTCTTCCTTTACTTTTTTCTTTACTGGTTGACGCTCAACCTCTTCTTCACTAGAGTCCTCGCTACCTGTCTCACAGTCCGCGGTTTCATTGGTGCTCCCCCGCTCATCGGACGAATCTTCATCACCACTACCTATACTATTACTGTCAAACAGAGCATTCTCGATATCGGTACTCTCACAGTAATTCATTTTTCTGCTTGCCATTTTCGCTAGGAGCACAAACACCGACGAAATAAAGCCTTACGTGCTTCCGAACTGACCATCTGAATGCCAAACCCAGGGTTTATATAGCCGTAGAGAAGAGAAGAATGTCTTACAATGTGATTAGTTCTGATAATGTAACGTGAGCAACAAAGGTCTGAGTAAGAAGCAAATTGATAAAAAAGCGAACGAAAACAAAGTAATTGCTTCTCACCAATTTTCAACCCAGAAAAGAAGGTTCTCAAATAACTGCGTATTATATTACCAGAGACATGAATCCGATATCAAAACACAATTGTCAGCTAAGTATAAAGAAATAAAACACCTGTATAAGGATCAGGTTAGGCACCTGCAGTGGAAGTGAAACACAACACTACGTCAGCATTGATAGTAAACCGATAGGTGATTTTGAAAGGGAGACGGGCCTCTGCGGCCATCTGCGGGAGAAAGAGAGGTTCATAATCCGAAATGAACTGCTCACTTGCAAGGCAATAATACTAAGTGATTCGTGAAATTGATAACTAGACATTACAAAGTAATATCATTACAGCCGTTTTTCGGTCATGTCATGCACGCACGAAGCCAAATTTCAGTCATTTCAATGGGTGCGTCTGAGTCCACGAAAACGAAGTGGTCTCGTTTATGCGTCCTTCTTATCGTCAGCAGAGATGAATAGACAGTCAAAAAATTGCCTCCGATAAATACTAAAGGTAATCACTTTGAAAAAAATTGCATAAACAGTGAATAATAAGTGCCTATGAAAGGCAACGGGTAGGCCTTCATCTGTGAGGAAAAATAACTGGCGGAAAGACGCACCCCTAAAAAATGGCAGTTATACATTTCGAGGTAAAGAGTAAAAATACCGAAAAATGATAGCTGCAAATGCATTTGACCTAAAGAACAATGTTTCTGTGATACAAATGTTAAGATTTCATCCAAATATTTTATTTCGTTAATTAATTAGGCGTGTTGAAAGACAGTGCTGCATTCAACCGGCGAATCGCCGCACAGTGGTCCCAAATCGAAAAAAGCTGGCCAAAATTAATTACGCCGTTGTTATTATGTATATATTTGACCTAAAGGTCTATTCTTATTGTTTTTGACCCGCTCATTCTGAATTTATAACTATTTTTTATGTATTTGCAATAATTTTATTGCTATTTCACATTTTGTTTAAACAATTAATTTTTTTAACATTGGAATTTGAGATTATACTGGTGATAGTAAATTAAAATTATACATATCATAAAACTGAATTAGTTATTTAAAACATACATAAATGCATATAAAATGACTGCATTGTTTATTTTTGGACAAATTTTGAACAACTTATTTTGAATGAACCAAGAGAACATTTTCTACTTTATCATTTGTTTGATCGTATTTGATACGAAAAATAAGTGAATATTAATTGGAAATTTATATTATAAGTACATTATTAATATTACTGTACTGCATTAATTGTTTAAAAATTATAATATCTAATTCTAATTAAGTAGACAATTTTATAGTTCCTTGTAACGTGCCTATGGATTTGGAAGCAATTTTAAACGGGGTTCCGTATTTCACAAGTTTCAACGGAGGCATTATTACAATCATTAAAATGTTATAAACAATATTTCATAACTCCTATAACTCAAGTTAAACGCCAAATTTATTGATACGCTTGCAATAAGCTCTTTACGAAGTGAGGCATCAATTTAACGAGCACATGATTTGGTACGAAAAATTAAATGAGATTTTCCATTAATTTGGGCTTTTTTAATTATCAAAAAAATAAGTTAACATTTCTCCTTATCTTTCTCAGTCATTGTTACGAAAAAAATTTAAATACATTCATGATCACTATCCGACAAATCCTCATCACAGTCGTCATCCACTCAATTCTTCCAGGATTAATAAACTCTTTACCTCGACTAGTAATTGAAGTAATTTCCTTCTTTGAGCCTAAGAAATACTTGATATCATTGCATCTGAAGTTAGGAGTAATCTTTTAAACAGGTCTTCATTCGTTGGTATCCAGGAAAATTTCCTTGCATGGTGCTCCCTGAATCTTCTTATGTCCTTATTCCTCGCCTCCATTGCCTCCTCGGACAAGTGGACAATAGGAAGGGCAGCTTCTTTAGATGTCCGTCGGAGGAGCAAGTACTGATGTTTCGTGAAATTACCAGAAACGATCATGGAAAGGGCTTCTTCGTTGGAGATTTTACTTTGCCTCACATCCTTGGCTCTCCATTTTGATAACACTCGCCGCGCTCTTGAGAGAGTGGTTGTTGTCACCTCATTTATTATTTTCGCCACGAACTCATCACCTTTGCTTCGATAACTCATGGATGCTCTACTGGCGATGTGCTAGCTCTAAGATCCTCCGTTTTCCATCTCTAGGCCCTTTCACTGGACTTCTCAAATTGTTTAAATAAAGGCGGAGGAAATTTCAACTTCTCATTTAGGCAGTCAGCGAACTTTCTTCTCAAAAACCTGTCATTTCTTTTTCTTTCCTTCCACCGGCGAAGATAATTTGAGAGAAAAAACACTTCTCCGCAATTTTTTTAGGATAACTTTTGAATTAACGTCCTCATCTAACTCTATCTTGTTGCTCCAGCAATCCAATAAGTATTGGTTTTTAAACGATACGGATCCTTTTCCACTTTCAAGAAATTTTTCATGCATCTCAAGACGCGTGAAAATTTTCAGAGTTATCGAACTAAAACACTATGGGCACTCTTCTTTAACCCCACAAGTCTTCTTTAAAAAGTTCGAGGATACTCGACTTTTTCAAGACTCGATCTTCACGCTAGAGGAAACTAACTTTCACGTCTTTCGTTTGGCAAAATCTGAGTAAAACTGAGTTTTGGCGAGAAAATTTCGGGCAAGCGATGTCTAGAAGTAATTTGGGGGTTCCACAGTGTGGGGTTCGCGATGCTATTATCTATATTTTCTAGTAAATATCGCATTTGAAAGGTGAAAAGGCTTACTCCGTTCATCCCCGGTGGCCAAAGTGCAATTCATAACAAGTGTACGGAGAGCGGTGGTGTCGTTTTCCCGATGGGCGCAATCAATAGCCTAGGCCTTTTCGGCCGTCGTTTGCCCTGCATGTGGTTGAGGAGGCCGCTAAGGAGGCGACAGAGGGACAATGTGCCGCGTGAGGGCGAAAACTAACCCGTCTAACGGAAGGAAAGGGTGGAGTAGCATTTGAGGGATTCTTTTTTGTTTTGAATGCATTCATGTTTTTGAGGATTACTATAAGCACAGCTGCGAACTTTCCTTCCATAAATATATCCTTCCGCTCGAGTCCTTAAGCAATTTTTATGAGAGCATGGGCACGCGTAAATAAAAGGTAAGGTCAAATGGAAACTATTAATGATAAAACGTTCTACGTATGACAAGAGATGTATATTCATAGGGTAAATATTTTTTGTAGAAATAAAATATCCAACAATGTTGAATAACACCCATAAATACTGGATTTCCTCGAGCCCTACCACGCGCCAGCCAGGCCGCCGCCCGCGTCAGCGCATTGCATCATTATAGTTAAATCAATGCTGAGGTCGGAGTAGCAACTAGTAGCAAAAATTTTCTTCACTACTGCGTTGCATATACTTTTCCCTTTGTATTGGTGCAAAAGACACCGTGCATTCACGTGCCTTTCTAAACGATATTGTACATTTTATTTGAAAATTTGGGTAAAAAACACTAAAAGTTACAAAATATATATAAAATAGTAAACATAGTAAAATCCGAATAAAATTTATGTCCCACTATGTAATAATGTTTATATTTGTAGTTAAAAATGTTTTTGGCCAAATATATCGCGTAAAGGTTGTCCTGCATGACGCTGAACTTCCTCAAAATCGACCGATTTCACGCAACTGTGATTTTTACGGTGAATGCTCCATGTTTGACGGATCACTGCAGCCGCTCTGATGAACAAAAATACTAACTTAGTAGTGTATTTTGTAGACCATATCCTGTAGAATCCGAAAATAAGGTTCAAAAATTCCTTGAAAATTTTCGAAAAAACGACTTTTGGCCAGCTTTTTTCGATTTGGGACCACTGTGCGCCGGCTCTTTAGTTTACGGCAAAGTCCCGTAGGCCGGCGAATCGCCGTCTCTTTAAGCCAATGGGTTAATAGTAGTGCATGACTTCTTCACATTATCTGCTTGAGGGTGTAGCCCACTATTTTTTTGCCTCCAATGGCTTCAGAATTGGGCAATCGATACACAAATGGAAAACTGTGGGTCTTTAATTTTCAAACTTTCATTATTAACTAACGGCAAATGAGCCCATTGGTATATACATATTTATGTATTGAAGCCTTTGGGTGACGGATATTCAAATTATACATTCTTCATTCATGTATATAATTATATTACTTGAATTTCTTCATCATCTTGCAATGTTGTCATGGTTTCAATGTGATTACTTGACTTCACAGTTTCATCTTAATATTGAATATCCACTTTACGTGATTTTTACTATGTGGCATCCATCAACTGCATTATTATAACATATATAAGGAACATAGTTTTTAATAGGCTCATTGGTAACACAAAAAATATCAAATATTACAAAAAGACACTTGATACCACCTTAACCTTTTTTGAAAGATATTTAAATGCATTAGGCGAAAATGTTTAATAGTGGGGTAGCCATGTCAAATATTTTTAGTGTATTCTATTTATTTTTGGTAATATTATTTTTTGTTTGATCAAAATAGTACCTTTAATTAGTTTTCAGGTACTTTCTGGGGGGACACAAAAATCTTACCAACCAGGAGCCAAATATTTTTAAGTCCCGCATTGACACCAAATTTGCAATGCCATTGAACCATTCCTCCAAATCTGTGAACAAAAAGCCCTCTGAGCTGGAAGGGAAGGCTTATATGTACTATGGTGTGGTTGGAAAGGTTGTTTGTAGCTTGTCAGGGAGGGGAATCTGATCAACAAAGTGATTTTTATGGTGGGCAGTACACATGCCTTGGCCTCCAAGTGAGCGTGAATTTCTCACAGAGTTAAGTTACAAAGTAGTCTGAGGCCGTCAAATCCTCTGAGGAAAGGATATTTGTGTGTATTGCTGGGTAGGACATGTCACAAAACAATTAAAAAGCCATTTTCTTGCAACCATTAGATATGTCACATTAAATACTTTGAAATGGGCTTGTGATCATGGTTTATATTGGTTGTCTGACTGCTACGCTTTGTCTTTCACAGAGGAGAATATTAGGGGGGAACCAAGGCCGAGGAATAATCCCTTCATTCCGTGATTCCCGATGGGACTGAGATTTTATTGGGAAGAGGATTATTTAGCTGCTACTATATCCAAATAGTTATGGAAATTAATCCATTATTTTTCAAAATATTATCTTCACAAACAAGTTCAAATTCTATTTATTGGAGAGTGTGCTACCTTCATCATCTGTCATAAAACCTACCATAGAGCCTCAGGTAGCTTCCATCCCCACCAACTCTTCTTCCTCAGCATCTGGGTCACTATTCTTTTCACAATTATGATGGCCCACTAGCCACAAAGGGTGGGTTCCCTTTCCCAAGCAATATGGCGAAAATCAACTGTGATCACAATCCACCAAAAATGTAGCTAATCATGTCTGGTACACATATAAGAGACAAAGCAAAAGCTTTAAAGTTCTTACCTTACTAAGTAATATATTGTGTAAATCATTGAAGAAATAACTGATGATAAATAAGGTAGATTTAGTGTTCAGGGTAAAATGTCCGTTTGTATCTTTTTGCTGGTGAAATTCCCTTTCCTGCCAAAGAAAAGGCCCTCCCTCCCAACTTAAAGGATTTGTTGTTCTCCGAGTTGGAGACATCGTTCAGCTGCATTGCCAATTCGGGGCTTAGAACATTTTCTGCTCATGAGCGGTAAGATTTTGTGTCCGGGACTGAACAATGACTTGGTAGTTGGTGAGAAATCAGGAAGGGAAACTAGATAATTATTTTCAAGTGCTGTAATGCAAGAAATTTATTTGGGGTTTGGTGGCATCAACAATAGGGAAGTGCACTAGTGTTTCAAATGCACCAAACACATTTCTTAAATTAGAGTTCAGAATAACATAATGTCGTAAAACCACAGTTTAAATCCTAATAGTGAATACTTTATTCGAGATGACCGTCTGAAATATGGAAAAATTCAAAGGCCGCGAAAACGGGTGTCCATGTTGAATATTGGCCGTGACGTCACAAGGCAGTAGCAGAAGGCAGCTTCTACACCGTTTAGTTCTACCACTATTATTGCATAGAAAAATTACAGAATTTGAGGGTATCCGTTTTTTGCTGTCATAAAATGTCTTCAGAATATTTATGTGGCTGCTTCTCTTTTGAGTAAACGACTTCATCATTGCGTAATATATTAATATTCATTTACGTGTCAACTTCAAGTTTGGAAAGAGTAGTACGAATAGCACATTGAATCTTTAATAAATGCATGATGGCATTTATTTTTCGCTGGGTATATTTTGACACAATGCCGTTTATCATGCCAAAACTTTTTTTGTAAGAACCGAGTCAAACTAATAAACCTATTTCAGACGTTTGCTGCAAGACTTATTCGTTGCGTATGTATTCACGCCGGCCGGAACGTTCGCCCTTCGCAACTAGAATCATGGGATGTTAGCCTTATGTCCGAGCTGGCTGGTTGTTGCAATGGTTCGCTGTCCAGGATGGGTTCAAGAAAATATAATCTTGGTTGGGAGAAGGAAAATTCCAACGATTTATAAATGGTATACCAAACTTTGATGTATTTATGGTTACTGAATAAGGAGGACAGGTTCAACGCTCCATAGAAATGCGAGACGTTAAGGCTAACAAGGGGAGACCGCGTACCTTGCTCCATCTTTTTCAATTAGGGCGTTAGTTAGGCTGTAATTAATTAATTTTCATGCGTTACTTTTTACAAGTTATGTATATAAATTCAAAATGTCCACTATATCCTAATGGATCGGTTGGAGTAGTGGTAGCGTACACGATTCATAGGATAGACCCGAAGGACCGTGGTTCAAGACTGCGTCATGGCATTATTTTTTGTTGTCTTCATTGTGATCATACGGCATCAAGTTTATCATTAATTATAATTGCAGCAATCATTGACATAAGACAATTTTTTTATCATCATTATGGCGTTTAGGTATTTTAGCAGTGTCATTACAAACGCAGAGATACGATGACTACAAGGGTTGGTGTGCGCTAAAATGTTAATTTTTTCTTTGCTTATACTGACCAACTTCCACATTAAAAATGAAAACCACTCTTGCAAGAGCACATACCATTAAAGGCTCGCGGCAAGCAACAATATGCGTACAGGCATAATTAATAAGAGCACAAAGCGAATATAAAATGCCATATATCGAACACGTAATTCACATTACTCCAAAGGGAGTTTACTTACTCAGTACATACCTCAGTACCTTGTACTCAGTACCTACCAGTTTACCTCAGTAGCAGTGCTAAAAGAACCATTCTGAAATATAATTTCAACTAACAAATAGGATGAAATAAAAGTTGATAACCCTGGACCGGGCGCGCTGGCGTATAAAATACGTCAATCTTTGAAAACCAAAGATTTCGACATTGTACGTACATTCTGGGCTATAATGGTCTCGTGTATTCTTACAATGTACTTTGACTGCCTATATTGCGAGTTTTCAAAGTTCGAGGTATTGTAGCTAATTTTTTGGATCAGCAAGATGAACCCGTCACCAGTGGAGTACAAATTACGCCGCGCGACCTGCCGTGTACCTTAATATCTGTATCACCTATAAATGTACTAATTTCAACAAATAAAGATTAACTTTAACAAAAATCGTTTGTTATCATATATGCACATATCATGGGCAAAGCACGCATTTTGCCCGGTCGTGTAAAAAAACAGTCGCGCCATAATTCTTTAACCAAACTACTTTCAGTTTATAAATTACGTAGGTCTACGCGGAAGATGCTATATTTTGACTCAACACACTTTCTGATGTGACTGAGGTACCTATTAAGTAAATTATTATAATATAAATATGAATTTGATCTTACAATACCTTCAAATGATCTTCAAAACAGAATATCATCGATAGGTAAGAGTCAGGAGCAGCCTTGAACCATTTATTCCGTATAGCTTGTGCTTAAGGCACGGGAATGAATATCTTCTCCAAGCTTTTGTTTCGACGTCGAGATGAAATTTGGAACAAAAAATCATTTATAATTCTATTTTGAATTCATGTTTTCGGTACTAGACGACATTTTTAGGAAGCAAACTCCACCGATTCCCGGAAACTCTCGCCGCGCTAAAGAAGGCGACGGAATTCAGCGATACTCCACTGGTGACTACTGCCTTGTGACGTCACATCTCAATCAAGATGGAGGCACTGTTTCAGCGCAACATGAAATTTTCCGACTTTCAAAACGTTTTAAAGTGCATACCCCAGATGCAGAAAATAAAAGTGACTATACTAATGTTTCTTTTTTAGGCTAAACTTTCAAATTCAGCAATAAAAAAAAATTAGTGCACTTCCCTATTCTGAATTTTATGTATTAAACAATCACTTTTGTTATTAATAAATATCAGTTCTTGGGTCACTCAATTTCCAAGTAGGCTAAGCAATTTTTTCATGCAATATTTTTGTTAGAAAAAAGTATGCTGGATCACCTCTAGACAAGTGTTATGAATTTGTATAAACCACTAGAAGAAAAATTTGCCTGAACCGAGAACAAAGCAATGGATCTATGAGCCATCCGGGCCACTTCACTGACTATATCACTGATCCATCCTGTTGCTATTTTCGTGTAGGTATTTCTTGGGTCCTTATGGTCATTGGCCTACGACCATGTAGATTCTTTTAATATTATGCCCTTTTTTGTTTCAATAGGGTAGTTTCCTTTATCAAAGAAAATGAAATGCATTGATTGCGATTCATTACCCACCATTAGTGTACTCATTATATACAAATTATTTGGTTTTAGAAATCCCAGTTTAGACGAATGCTGATAGTCAATTTTATTCTCATTTGAAAAAGGCCAGATTGGCACCCATGGGATGCCACTCCACGTGACTTCACAGGGACCTAGATTCTATAAGAGTAGATAGGAGTTTTACATAGCCTAAAATTACCAATGTATGCATGAGGCACAGAGCTCAGGGAAATGTCTTTTAATAATCACTTATTAAAATTGCCTATGGTAGGAAAGTTTCCTTCGTTTGTTAGGGTATTAACAATAATTATTTAAGCCAAGCGCTACTTACTAGCAGAGTCCCAGCATTCATACTTAGCCGTCCTGTTTCTGCGTGCTTGAAAATTTTCACTTTTCATTTAATCAGACATCGTCATTTAAAAATCTAAAAGCGTGAATTATGTTCTCCAGGAGTAATAATATTTCAATTTAGGCAAATAAAAAAAATAGGAAACCACCCTATTCTCACTGTATCAAGAATTATCTGAAGGTTAACCGCCTGTATGCTCTTAAGGATGCCCAAAAACTGGTTGCCCTTTATGCAACAGTAGTGAAAATCTGTCAATGAAATGTATTCATTAAAAATGAATGGCTGGTTAATAACTACCAAATAATGGTTTTTGGTGATTTCACTTAGCCGTGTAACCCGAATTCAAAGATATTGTATGCATGAGGTTTTGTGAAGCATCGAAACCTAGGAATTTGAGATTTGATATAAAAGTAGGTGGTGAAAAACTTGAGAAGGTCAATTCAACTATTTGGGCAGCACGTTAGAGGAAAACGAATGCAACAGCAAGGACTCCAGGAAAAGAATTGCATCAGCATAGGAGGCATTCAATAACAGGGAGGAGGTAATGAGCAGATTGTTGCATAAGAGTTTCAAGAAAACGTTAATGAAAAATCTGATCTGGAGTGTAGCGGTTTACGGTGCAGAAACATGGGCACTTAGGAAGGAGGTCAAGAGAAGAATGGAGAAAGTGAAGTGGATGGAGAAGAGGAAGAACGGCAAAGTGCTGGACATGGTGGGTAAGGTGAGACAACTTCTAGATGAGTTGCGGAGGAGACAGAAGGTATGGATGGATTGAGAACTTAGCAAGGAGGGGATGTTGAAAATAGTATTAGAGGGTAGACTGTTAGGTAAATGAGGGAGAGGAAGGATGAAAATAAGGTTTTTGGATGGAATGAATGGGACCAGGCCCTATTGTGAATTCAAGAGGGAATTCCAATTAAGTAGAGGAGACTGCCAGAATATTTTTCAAATTCTCCATGCAAACTTACCTTAATATGTAGGATACTGTAAAATAACATGTGATGCATAAATCTGTTTTACACCTTGGATGTGAATTAATTGCCTAGGGAAAAATTCCCCTCGACCAGGAATTGAACTGCTGGCTTGTGGCTTTCGAGGCCCCTACTCAAACTATTATGCTATCCAGGTTTGTTCATTCCCATGGCAATTTTACTTCGGTTCATAGTTCTAGGTGTTTCACCCTCGTGGTCCATCACAGATATCTATGCAAGATAGAATAGACTTCAAGGAACCTGGTGGTGTAACTCGTACCAGCATCTGGTGTTCATGGTATATTTTAGTGATCTTCTTAGAGGCAGTGAGAGCCTTAGGTCTATGTTTCAATTTCTGGTTCTGATGATTTTTTTCAATTGAAAATAATGTAAATTTCATTACTGTTCATTGGCCGCATTTAATTTATTATTCATTCACCACCAGCCCTTGAATGCGATTCACCACTGGTTGTGGCATCTTTGATTCCTTTATCTTTTGTGTTACCATCCTTAAAGGACTTCATGAGTGTAACACCCAGCATCATATAACCGTGTTCATATTGCTTACAAATTTGTGGGCTTGACTCTAAATAGTATCATTCCAATCGATTGCCGTTATGATCAGTTGATTTCAGAGTCGTTGCGAATGCGATCATTATAGATGTGTTTGAAATTTTTCATTCCTATGACTCATTATGTGGCCTCATAGGAATGAAAATTTTCAAACACACTAAATTCAAATCATAGGGGGATCTAGGGAGAGGCATGGGGGCACGTGCCCCCCTCCCCCAGACCCTTAAAAAATATGCAAGATTTTTAATACAGTCCCATTATCATTGCGCTCATTTTGTATTACGAGTTATCCTTGTGGCCCCCCAGAAAAAAAATCCTGGATACAGCCTTGCTTGTGCACCCCCCCAGAAAGAAATCCTGGATTCACCCCTGATTCAAATTGCATTTCTAACCACTTCCAATCAACCACTCGTAATCACAACCAGTCGGAATAATTCTGATTAGTGTTGAACACACCATTTCTGGACAGCATTGTGTTCTGTAGTTGCAGTATTTTATCTAAAAGTCTGTGTTTCAATTTCCTGTCGAGAGAACTTTTTTCTGTACCAACAACTGTGCAGTTTGCCTTTGCTCAAGTAACAGGCTTGAAATTTTCCTCACTTTGACTTAAGATTTGAAGTGGGAGTAGAACGCAAAATACAAAATAAATTCGTAGTTTAAAATTGTATATTTAGTGTGGAAAGTATAATTTGATTTTGATTTGCAATCATATTTATTTAAAAAATTATGTTTTGCGTAGGAAGTGACTCAGCTCATAGACTGTTGTGCTCTGATGCATTTGGAAAATCAGGACTAAGTCCGTAGATGTGTCCACAGTCATAATTATAATCACAGGTTGGGCACTCAAACGTTGAACTTAAACTTCCTCAGTTGGTGATTAACGTAAGGAAGATGTAACTGAAACGTGTTCAAAACTATAGACTAGTGGCCCACCCCTTTAAAGTAAGCCACCCTCATGGTAAAAAATATCAGATTTACACTAATGTGTAGTAACCGTTTTAGTTGTAAAGTGCATATGTTTTTTCTCGACTTTTTGTTACACTCCCTGACATCCAATGACTTTCTTAACCGAATGAAATTCTCTAATTGAAATTCACTAGAAGAGTATCCACCTTATAATCAATTTCAATCACTGGACCTAATTGAATGCCCCATGATTTACTGCCACAGGCTATCTCAAATGGATGGTGCAGATCTCAAACCTGAGCACACGGTTGATGCAGTCCACCCCCGGTTAGCGAGTGAAGAATTCAAATGCCTTCAGTGTAGAAAAACTTTCCGCTCCATCACTAAGCTGGGAGATCATTTCAGTATTGGATGTGGTGTGAAGTTCTGCAGACCATGCGTGTATTGCAATTTCCCTATTTACCTGTACTTGTGGAGTGGTGCCAAAGCTGGGAGTCCTTATGTGAGAGAGGAAATATATCACAAGTGTCCGAGAACAAGTTGAGAGATATTTGTGGTTAAATTGTGCATCTGTATTAAGTCTAGTCATTATGGACTAGCCCTGCCATGAAAGCATTTAGTTCCCATTTGAAATGAAATTCTAAGTTTCTATCTACCTATTATCATGCATTCATGGTTAAGTCGCCTACTTAAGATTGATGTCAAATAATTTATATCTACAAGATTCCTATTTATGGAGTACATATTCCTTTACAGAAAAGACAGTGCCAAAGTTGATCTGTTGAACAGTGTAAGTGTATTGAGTCCAATATATAACACTATTTGCAATCTCCTAAAAGTCTGTGCCAGGTTACAAGCACATGTGAATCTGGTGCCATTATTATGGATCAGTTAATTTGTAAGTTTGCAGTTAATAAGCACCAGATTTTACCCCGTGGAGTGCAAATGTGCAGCACCCATAAAATTCTGCTGTCCACAACATGTGATAAGTTCATTTGGTTAATCATCACAAACCAGGCAAGAATAACTGGTATAATTTTATTTCTCTTTCTTTTGAAAGTGGTTTCCGTAAGGTGCAAGACCTTGTGCTTAATTTTGAATCCAAGGTGAAAATATTATATTGAGGGAACTCAAGTTTTTTTGGTTCAAACTATTTATCTTTGATGAAGTCTTTTAATGTCATCAATGGATAACTTATTGAATGTATATATTTTGTTTTTTGAAAGGTGGTTATTTTTTCATGAAGTTTTACTCCCTGTTGATCAATTTATTGTTATTGTTTTCTGAAATAAGTTTGATAATATGATGATGATATTTATTTGACCAATATCTGAACCACAGAATTGTCAATTGTAACTAAATTCTGATTTTTACAATTATTTAATTGCATGGAATCTCATTAAGAACACAGCAGAAGAAGCTGATTTGATAATAAATAAATATCATCCAGGAGCTCTTTGTCTATTACTTTACATGCCTTGAAAAATAATTGCAATTTATGCATGTATATTCTTGTATACCGTCATCGATGAAATCTGCATGAAACGTTTCGTTGTCCCTTACACATTTGATAGACACATGGCAAAGATGAAATAGTATGTGTGTTATCTAAAGTGTCTTCAACTGCTCACATTTTGGTCTATTGTTAACCTACTCAGTTATTTTCAATGGGTCTGTGATGTGGAAAGCTAGTTAGAGCATTTCTAATTTTATCTCAAGCTCACACTTGTTTCGCATTTGAAAATTTACTCTTTGAGTGAATACTTACTCAAAATTCATTAAACAGAACATTCAATGATTTTCTTAAAACCAATTAATCTTGTTCAGTAACGCATGGTCACTGAAAGTATTATCCATACATTTTTCACCATTGTTAAAACTCTAACGTGAGTCCCAAGACATGAGAGTAGAGCTCACTCCAGATTAAGCCATAGACATGTGAATTTAGCACATTCAGAGTGGGATGGGAGTAGCCTCTTTCCCTAGATCTCCTCAAACTGCAAGGATTTTTTAAGGGGGTTTCTAATAGATGCAACCAGGATTTGAACCTGGGACCATATGGTCTGCAGCCAAGCACTCAACCAAGTCACCATATTGCAAGCCATACCT
Source organism: Ischnura elegans (assembly GCF_921293095.1). Lineage (NCBI taxonomy): Eukaryota > Metazoa > Arthropoda > Insecta > Odonata > Coenagrionidae > Ischnura > Ischnura elegans. The sequence continues at coordinate 83,574,613 of NC_060250.1, forward strand.
AAGTGGAATGTAAAATTAATGATTATTTTTCAAATATTTTACACAAACTGGATACCATAGTATCACTAAAGTTAATTTGAGCTTGGACTACGGTTGAATGGGTGGCCATTCATAACTCAACCATCGTTATTAGGATATATGTAGAAGGATAACATGGGGTTGGCGTGATGATTCAAGAAAGGCGTAAGTGCTAGGGCCCAGACAATGGTTATGCAATCTACATTAATCTGTTAGAATGGAGAGAGGGATTAGAGGTGCTGATGTATCAATCAATTAATCATTGGTCAACAATCCTAAGATCGATGTTATACTCAAAATCTTCCCCTACGTCTAGTGTCGGCATTCATCTTTCAGGTTTCTGTCTCATTAGTTGAGTTTTGTTGACTGCAGTTTATGGATAAGCAACATCATACTGGCATCTTAGGGCCATATCCCTGACATCCTGCGAGATGGTGTCTACAAAATCAAATGCAAATGTGGATATTAGGGTAGTTTCCTTCATCAAAGAAAACGAAAGGCATTGATTGCGATTCGTTACCCACCATTAGTGTATTCATAATACACAAATTATTTGGTTTTTGAAATACCGGTTTAGACGAATGGCAAGGTTCAAATTTTATCCTCATTTGAAAAAGGCCAGATTGGCGCCCATGCGATTCCACTCCACGTGATGTCACAGGGACCTAGTTTCTACACGAGAAGATAGGAGTTATACATCGTCTGAGGTTACCAATGCATGCATGAGGCACAGAGCTCAGGGAAACATGTCTTAATAATCACTTACTAAAACTGGCTAAGGTCGGAAAGTTTTCTTCGTTTGATAAGGTATTAATAAACCTTTTTTAAGCCAAGCGCTACCATTCAGCAAGGTACTCAGCTACCCGCTGACAGCCTGCGACGTATCAGCGCTAAGCCTCGCCTCAAGGTCACCTCATCGGGTGGGAGGGGGAACCAGAAATACGACGTACGGAGATATTTCCCGGCATTCATACTTGAGCGTCGCATTTTCGCCCGCTTGAAAGTTTTCACTTTTCATTTAATCGCGAAAAATAGATATTGTCATTTAAAAATCTAAAAGCGTGAAATACGTACTCCAGGAGTAATAATCTTTTGATTAAGGCAATAAAAAAATAATAGGAAACCACCCTATTATAAATAGGACAGACAAGAAGAGCCATTACTGGCAGAGTCAACACACATCTTAGAGTAATAGAGATGAAGCCATGCCTTTAAATGTCCATGAAAGAATATGCTTTGTCAGACCTAGGAATTAGATATTCTTTGATGGCATACAAGTGTTGGCAAGAGAGAAGCACTACTTCCCAGGGTTGAAGAATCTCTCAAGAAATGAAAAAATGTTACAGTGCATATGAGGACATAGAAATTTTAATTCGACCATGCGTACCATATTCCCCACTATCAGATAACCATTAAAACATATAAACTGTTATGTCTGTGAATTCTCACAATGTCTCACTAATATATCTTATGATACAAGATTCACTTTAGATTACTTATTCTGTACTCAATGGCATAGCCTCAACCAATCCATAATATACCGAACGGCATGGTCTTATGGCCATATTCCTTTGTTTAATAATTACCACAAACCTGGTCTCAATTATAAAGCTTGTGATATTATGATAGGAAGTCAATGACGGGAGTGCATATCCTTGTTGAGATCCCTCCTTTTCTGCTTCTCCTGACTGTAACCCAACTTGGTCACGACAAAGTCAATGACCAAAACAGTCAATGAATGACAAATAATGAAATTTCCTACCTATAAATTCAATTTACTATCTTCCTAAGCATCCCTAAGTGCAAAAATATTTCATCACCATGAAGGTGGTACTGTTGAGCTCCGAGGGGAATTAGGTACTAAATGTCACTGTTTCATAATTTTTGTGGCCATGTGTAAAGTATTGTAAATGGTCAGGTGTGTTGGAAGCCATTTTTACCTGGAAGTAACGGTATGGATCAATGTATTCTTCATGTACCTGGTTAAATAGCTGATGTTTATTTAATATTTAATTTATAATATGTACCTTGTAAAAAGAGTAATTACCTTTTCAAATCCTTATGACCAAATGCTCATTGATCCAAAAGATATTTTCCTCTTTAAATGTACCTTTAGACTTTCAAGTAGGTGGATTTTAATGTGAAAATTATCTGTCTGTTTCTCATTGTTGAACGGAAAATAGATAATATATATTGCTATTTTTATATAAATGTACAAGATGCGGTGTTTTTTGAATTAAAACCTGTAGTGTTTTCAATCTTGTATTCTTTTGAATTCCTCGTCAACCCTGTGACTCCTGTCTTGGCAGTTGTGGAATTAATGCATCCTAGGAATTTGGTCAATGAATGTGTATTATGTACTTCAATATACCCAGTACTATTCCCTTTATTGACAATAGGATTATTTCTTGGCTTAAGCATATGCAATTACTTTATTGGTAGGTACCTGGTGTAATGATTTCTTTGCAATTTCCTAAAAAATGGGTACTAACTTTATTTTTAGCTACAGGTTTTCACTGTCATGCAATGACACAAAAGAAACTAGTTGTACCTAAAGTTGTTTTTTTTTGCAATATTTGCCAACAAATCATTTTTCAAGTTCTTTATAAATGAAAAATCTTTCCCATTACCTACTTCCAGCAATGAAAACTACTGTTCTTTTTGAATTTCCTTCTTAGAATATTCCCTCGGGTATAAGGCTTTGCTAATTATCTTGTCAAGATAGCCTTGCTGATGCCATGCTTTGCATATTTTCATTTTTGCATGTCGATTGAGTCAAATCCTAAATATTCTCAGTATACTGATTCAGAAAGTGTTGCAAACATTCAGTTTCATTCAAACAGTTCTTCCACATTTTTTATGACTGTGATTCAAGTTGGCTGCACAGTTTCTCCAGTTTTTCAGTGTGTTCTTTTGGCTGGTTTATACTTTATTAATATTAACCAAATACATAAAAGCCTACTAAGCTTGCTGTAGTGTAGAACAAAACCAAATAGTGGAAAACCTGGAAGATGATATCTTTAACTTCGCACTAAGTTTTCTATGATGCTTGCAATGTCTGCCAGGAGAAAAAAAGGCATGGAATGTGATGACTATTGGCTAACGTGTTTTTGAGAAATATAACCGATGACTGAACATGAAAATTAAGAGCAACTTACTACTAGCTTGGCTGATAATCAAGTAGTAGCTTAAAAGCATAGACCTAATATGTAGAAGTTGTCATTGCTACACTTAACTGATTTTAAACTGTAATAAGGAACTTTAACTTAGTCCAGTTATTTTTTTCTTAGTACTTAACTCATGTAAGATTTAACACTTTCCCGGCGAACAACATGTGAAAACTCTTCTCGGGATACCGCACGGGTAAGATTATATGAGGCGCTCTCATATAATCTTACCCGCGCGGTATCCCGAGAAGAGTTCTTACTTAAGTCATGTTTGAATGTACAGTACACTCCCGTTAACCGGGCTAATGATAGGAAGAGACAGCACGAATATGTAATCGGGAAACACCAATAATCCAAACTTTCACTTAAATTTCTTGTAATATTCATAATTTACGTAGAACAAACAATTTATTATTATTAATGCAGTTATTCTGATATTTTAGAGCACTTTCCGGACTCAATGAGAGCTTTCTTCGCCAGTTCGCAATCTTTTTAGCGGCGATAACATGGTTGCGTACTCGTATGCTCCATGAAAGGCCTGGTTTCGAAAACCACACATCCGTGGCTGTGTTGTGGTTAATCCGCAGCCCTAATCAACCGTAGCCGGATAATCGGGAGTTTGCTGTTATATTATCATCAAAACTAATTTACATACTAAAATATCAGCTGTTATAAATCACTACATCCGACTCTCTTCCACTATCTCACAGTATTACCAGTGATGAGATCACCACAAACTCACTTCCTGGAGATAAGCCAGTCATCTTCTTTCCTCACAGTTATCAAGATTTTGAGTAAAGAAGATATTTTGATTTTTTTTCTTTCTTAGATAGGTGTGAATTAACTTTCCTGAATAAAAATTAACAGCTTATCACTTATCTAAGCAAACTTGAATCCCTCTGGGTGGGTTGACAGTTAGGAATTTCTATTGTATCAGCAGAAATTAATCAGGATTCGTGCTCAGTAAAGGTTCAAGTTCTCTGAGATTACAAAGGTGATTTTTAAATTATAAAACAGGGATTTGATTGTAAATCTATGTGGAATTCACTTCGTTAAAAATTGGGTTACAAGTGAAATACTAGATATTCCAGATTTTTCTGAGGAGTGTATCCATCTCACAGATAGATACTGCATTTGTAAACTTATGGCTTCCTCATATTAAAGAAGGTAAGAAAGTCATGCCATCATCATTCTCTTGAGCTAATGCTCCAAGAAAATTGATTTGGAGGTGTGAATACGATTCTCCTTACACATATGTTTTTCATTATCTTCAAATTGCATTACTTCCAGTTATCGCCTTCTTTTATATTTTGAATAGTGATTTTTAATCAACTGGTGTACCCCTCATGCCGAGGTTTAAGGTGAAAGCCATTTTCCTTATTCTATTTAAACCTCAATGATGATGTGTATGCTCAAATGATGTAAAAAAATACCACATGTTAAAAATGTGAAACGTTTTGGCAACACACCAGGTATCGAATCAAATGTAGCTGGAAGGGTGCTTTGGAAGAAATTTATGGCATGATATTTGAAGGAGGCTATTGACTGCATAGGTCATTAGTGCTATAATGGAAGGAATGATAGGGAGAAACCTGGTTAGCCTGATCTGAGCATCATGCTAATCAGAATCTACATATTTTCTTATTGTGATGTACGTATTATTATTATTATTATTAGTGTATTACATATTTTCTATATATAATTCTACCTTTCCTTAAGGTAGAATTATATATAGAAAATCTTGTGTTGGATAGGGATTCCAAAGACCCCTAGAGCGGTCCTATCAGGAGTAATTTTCAAGTAGTAGGTACCAGAAGTTTCAGATAGGCTGTCAGATGAAAGGTATGACTATGATAATTATGATCGAGAATGTAATGTGAAATATTGTCGGAATATACATAACAGAACCTACCAATTACCTCATCTGAGAAAGGACGCAGCCTTTGGTAGTGGAAAAGTAAGCCTTGGAATCTCATCCAATGGGACGAAGGTCTTCATACAAGAATGCATAAGAGATCAAATTAATCTGTATTTTAAATGGGCGTGTGTACTTTATGAAAGTGGTGGTAGATAGCATGATTTCCTCTTGTGAATCAGCTACTTTGTTATACGATATATGTTTTATACTGTAGCACTCCCATTATGCAAAATTAGACGCTAGAGATGTAAAAATCGGTGTCTCTACACTATTCATGATAAACTAAGTGTTGTATTAGGAAGGTAAGTGTGATCCACGTGTGGGTCATGCAACCTTTGAAAAAAAATTATTTAACACTGGGGCAGACATGACCCGTGGGTCACACTCTTGCCAAACTGACTGGTGCCTTGGGAACTGGCAAACCATTCACAACTTAGGCAAGGGCTAGAGGATGAACCTATATGTGGCTCATCAGTGGGTCACACCACAGTATGAAGTACACCCATGACCCATTAGCAAGTCCCAACATAGTCTGAACCCAGGAAGATATATTCAGCTCGGAAGAAAATGTGTTAAACCTTACTGCAGTCTTCAAGTTTATTTACCTTACTTTCTCCCGCTGGTAGATAACCTTTACTTCCATTTTCTTCAGCCACCTGGAATCTGTCCTTCCCAAGTGATGCTTTTTATCCTGGTTCTAAAATGGTGCGTAGACTTCATCCGATGATTCATAAATGAAGAGTACCTACCTACTGCATGTAGCAAGTAACTTTGTATGCAGTCATGCACACGGGTGCCAAGTTATCTATTCATAGGGTGAAATTTGCCATGGGAAAATCATTTGGCTTTGTCTGGGATTCAGCCTGGATATTCCAATAGGATAGTTTCCTTCATCAAAGACAACGAAAGGTATTGATTGCCATTCGTTACCCACCATTAGGGTTTTCATAATATACAAATTATTTGGTTTTAGAAATCCCAGTTTAAACGAATGGCATTGGTCTATTTTTACCTCATTTGAAAAAGACCAGATTGGCACCCATGAGATTACACTCCACGTGACGTCACAGGGACCTAGTTTCTACGCGAGAGGATAGGAGTTTTACATCGTCTGAGATTACCAATGCATGCATGAGGCACAGAGCTCAGGGAAACATGTCTTAATAATCACCTATTAAAACTGGCTAAGGTTGGAAAGTTTTCTTCGTTTGATAAGGTAGTAATAATCCACATTTAAGCCAAGCGCTACCTGCTAGCAGGGTACTCAGCTACCTGCTAGCAGCCTGCATCGTATCAGCACTCTAGCCTCGCCTCAAGGTCACCTCACAGGGTGGCAGCGGGAACCAGAAATATGTCACAATACGTCACTTTTCCCATCATTCCTACTTAGCTGTCGCGTTTTCGCGCACTTGAAAATTTTCACTTTTCATTTAATCGCGAAAAATAGATATCGTCATTTGAAAATTTAAGAGCATGAAATGCGTATTCCAGGAGTAATAATCTTTCGATTAAGGCAATAAAAAAATAATAGGAAACCACCCTATTGTTGGTAAGGCATGATACCAGATTTATTAGCAAGCCATTTTTCTCCAAAGATAATTTCAGACTGAGTTCTCTGAATAATGAGTTCCCACATCATGTTCGCACTGTGGTGCTAGGGTTGAAGGTCGTGCTTAATTAGACATTTCTAGCGAGAAAATTTAGTGGTAGATATTTTCCAAAACACTGCAGGGTGAATGAGTAACTTAGAATTCAGTCACACACGTGGGTGCAAAGTAATTTGCACCAAGGGTGATAAATAAAGTGAAAAAATTTAAATAGTGAATGCAATTTGATACTACTCCTGAAGAAAAATAAGTCCTGGCTCTAGCAAAGTTACTGGTTTGCATTGAAATGGTTGAGTGACATTTAATAAGCAATTGTGCATACACTATGCGAAAAAATAGTGCAAATAGAATGTTGTAATTTTTAAAGATTGAAGAGTATATTTATCTCTGAGTAGTTGGGCTATTTTTTGACTCATGAGTAATGTGAGTTAACTAATAATTTTTAAATTTATGCATTGAATATTTGATTCTACTAACCTAATCAATATTTTTTGCATGAGAAGTTATTCAAATTTCCTGAATACCTGCTCCAGCACATGCATAAGAGGATTTCAATAAATATGTCCGACCTAAATCTCTCTTTTAGGTGCATGCATAAATTATTTTTGAAGTTTTCCTTTTTGCCACCTAAATGCTGAAGGGGAATTATCATCTTTTATTATTATCTTTTGGTGTCTTTTATTTTTTTTCGCATGAAAGAAAATGTGTTACTGTGCTATTTTGTAGTCTTCATCAATGGGTATGACAGAATAGAAAAACCCCTTACAATTCAAACAGTAAAGAAGATGTCCACAAACTCTTTTATGCCTGTTGAGACCTTTGCAGAATGTTTAGTATTAATTCTGGAAGCACTGAATTGTTGAGGCCTTTACTTTGTAGAATTCCATATTTAATGTTTGGAAGGAAATTTCTTAGCTTTTCTACAAAAACACACACTTTATTGCCAACTAGTTTCGGTTACACTGTACCATTTTCAAGAATGGTACAGTGTAACCGAAACTAGTCGGCAATAAAGTGTGTGTTTTTGTAGAAAAGCTAAGAAATTTCCTTCCAAACATTAATTCTGGAATGTGGTAATGGATGAATTTTTTTCATTTGTATGTAATTAACTTAACAGAATGCTTGTGAAACTGTCTATGTATATTTTAAAAAACACCACATTTCAATGACTATAGTCCCCCTCCGAATATGTATTCCCCCCCCCATTTTTGAGATTTGGGAGTTATGGGAAAAAAATTTAAAAATGCATGAGTATATAGTCCCCCCATTTACTTTTACCACTGGTATTTTTGGAAAAAAAGTGGGACTATATTCAGATAAATACAGTACCTTGAAACCAAAAGGTAATTTTTCAATAATACTATGAACAATGAAGATAAAGAATACATACATAGTATGTTTATGTAATTTTTATTATTTTATAAACTATTATATTATTCAGGTTCTATAATATAATCCACATCATGGAAGATGAACCAGTAAGTCATCATTATGTTGAAGAAGAAGATGAAAATGATGGGGTTGCTAGTGATGCCATTCATGGAAGATTCCAGCCACCTTTAGCCACATGCCTGGACTGTAGACAACTGGTGAAGAAAGAAGACTTGGGTTACCACAGGCTGAAGAAGTGTTTGGAAAATTGTGGTAAAGGATGTGAGGCACACCTGTGCAAAGCCAGATTTAAGGGCCATTGCAAGTTCTGTAGTGGCTATGTCTATCCTTACCTTCAAGGGATGGAGATTCTATTCAGTCATTCCTGCAATGAAAGGGTTCATGATCGAGGTTGCAAGTTTATCTGTGCTGCCTGCTCCACATCTTTTAATTCGCGGAAGCACTTTAAACATCATGCAGACAAAGATTCTTGCGATAATAAATGTTCTTATTGCAACTGCCCAATGTTTACAAAGCAAAGTGTATTTGGCATTAAAGTAGACCATGTCTGTCATACACTGTGAATACAACCAATCTCATCGGAAGTGGACTTCATTACTGGAGGTTACGTACATCAACTTAAGGAAATGCATTTGGATAATAAATAGGATGCTCTCAAATATTTTCTGTACCATAATGATTTAAAATATTTAAGGAATTTCTCTGGACAATTTATTGGAAGAAGTGTAAAATAATTTTAAGGAATAGATTTTGTACACAGTTGAAATACCGTTGTCATGAGAATGAATGGAATGGATTTTTTACCCCCTTTTTGGATGAGCTGGAAACATCAGATTCAGAAAGAAATGCATGCAAAACATCTACTTTTGGAGGGGGAGTGCATTACCATGCCCACGAAAGGATTAGGTGCATTCTTAACTCTCAAGATGTGGTAGTCGAATGATTAGTCTTCCATTGTATGCCAACTTTATGGAGCCTGTCTTTTTTCCACACTAATTTATTTCCTGACCATCTTTTCCTAGTCCTGCCACCAAGATTCTGACAAACAGTGACAAAAGTAATGTTGGTAATGATAATTATATACCTTTACCAGAGCAAGTTAGGAACTTGGTTGCCCCTTCTTCCATAAAACACATGGCAATCAATTTGTGGAACTTAGAATCAAGAGAGCAAAACAGTGTACGGTCTAAATTGTTTCAAATGAGATTATTATAATGAGCTTCCTGGTCATTTATTGATTACTTTGATGAAATCAAATCACCTCTTGCCTCCAAGTGGATTCTAATGCGAGATAGCAAAGACTGCCTGAATATGCTGAAGAGGACTGATGCTTCGAGCATCAGTCCTCTTCAACATATGGGCAATGAAGCACAGGGCCAGTTCTACACATTTTTCTAGTGTAAGCGAACAATATTCTGCCCTCCCACTGCATAACCTGCTAACCTGCGAAAAAGTAGGGATTCTTTCCGGATACATTTTAAAATAAATACAAATATTTTAGGAATAAAGGCCGAGATTTAAATATCAGCTTGAAGTTGTAACGTGCCTATTCTTTTATATATATTGAATGTGATTATTTTAGGGGGTATAAACCAGGGCTTAGGTGCCCCCTTTTGTTTGGCACGCTACGTGGCTGCTTACTTTGCTTTAACACATTCAGCAGGGAGCACGTCAATTGACATGGTCCCATCCAAGCCGAGATAGGGAGCAAGTCAATTGATGTGCTGGGAGACGGGAGCTGACTTCGGGCCGTGAGCCCTTTCTGTACACAACTAATATCCACTTCCGAGTCTTCCGATTGTGTGCATGGCCTTCAGCAAGTTTCCCTCTTTCGACCCGTGTGCACCGTTTGTAAATAGCAGTATTTGAACGGAAGTTATGGCGTGAAAGCATATCTATATTTTTCTTTCTTATTTTATCGGCCGATTCTGACGACTTTCATGAAAATCGGGTCCACATTGAATGTGTTAAACCGACCTTGATGAAGCATAAAATCCACAAACGAGGGAAGGAGAAACTGGTTTGGGTCAGGGGAAAGGACCACCACTTGTCTCCCAATAAGAACAAAGTCTGAGTCTAAAAGATAGGTAGGGACTGAGGTAGAAAGAGCCCCTTCATTATGTAGAGGCATGAACACACACATACTTAATATTTTTCCTATAGTCTGCCAGTGCACAAGTATCCTCTACAGCTGAAGGTTTAAGTAATCTTATTTCCCAACATTGTTTTTTCAGCCTTTTAATTCCTGCCCATTAGACATCAAGAAGTCATTTATCCAACAGAGCCTAAAAACTTTTAAGCATGAGATCGATTTCAGTGGTCATGTGTATTGCAATTTGTGTTATTGGTGCTAATAGTACTGATTTAAAGCTAAATGTTACATGTTCTATTCTGTGAAATGCTGTAGGTATATTTTATTGATCAATTGAATACATAGTCAGATTTGGTTGGCAACTACTTATTATTGAACGTCATGTCATACAATTCACATGCCCACACAAGAGACAGCTGCATCATCTACTCAAAAATGTTCATTTAGTGTTTGATTTTTGATAATTTAATGAGATGTTTTGTGTTGAAAGAAATATATGTAATGTATGTTAATAATTAAGCTACATAGCTACTTTACTAAAATGATCGTTCGACAATTCTATCCTTCCATATGTATGCCCTTAATATGTGTTGCTCTTTAAATATTTGAATTTTTGTGTTTTCCATTCATCATGTAGTAGGAATATATTTTGAATCAAGTTCCTGATATTTTGATGATCCATTTATTATAGATATTTTGATACAAATTTATATTATTTTTTACTACATAATATGTATGTACTTTAGGGCTAAAAGTTGACTGCCTGTCATAATATACCCACACTACATCATGCTACCTTAAATATTTGAATTTTTGTGGCATTGTTAGCACATATATTTCGTTGATACTTTTTATTCATGGGTTTTAGATTTATGGTGTTTTATTTAGTCATGCAAATAATAGTTGAATTTAGAGACTATCATGTAAACATGCATGGAAATGTTTTTTTCATTTAAGATTAAAAATATGACAAAAAATACCATGCTTTAATATCATTTGTTTGTGGTTTTCTTCATGTCAGATTGTGTCCATAACTCTCTGCAGTTTTCCCTTTGAATATTTAAATCTCTGTGAATTATAAACTTTATTTCATGGCATTGGAATTAATTTGTATTCAAGAGTTTTAACCTACAGTGGCCATTATTACAGCCAGAGGATGTGCCTAATTTTCCCTCATTACATATTATTTTAAAAGTAATTCATGTGCATCAATTTTATTGCAGTTTAAACTCGTGAATTTTTACCAGATTTCAAATGAGTAAAGTATCTTTTCCATTTTCAGAACAGATAATGTCATGTGGGAGCCTTAGTTTCTTAACATACTGAAATTGTTTGCAGTGGCTCCTATAGCTCCATAACAGTGAAAGGAATTTTATTATTTTTAGTATTATTTTAGGTATTTTTTTGGTAAAGTTGCCCTCTTAACAGTTTGTTTCAAATATCTTTGCGGCTGTGAGGTAGGCCGAAGTTTTTGGGGGGTAAGGGCAGAGGGCACATGACTTCCTGAATACCAACCAAAGTGCAATAGGCAGAGCCTAACCTGCGGAAACTTTAGTGGCCTTCAGACCTCCGTGGTGTAAGCTTCATGGGTTACGTGAGGCATTTAGGGGGATGGTTCAAGTCGAGTCTCACCCAATTTCATATGAGGGGGATCCTGGCAAGAATTATGTGATTTTTTTTCCGCAAGAAATAAACACTGATCTTAGTACATATTCTTAAAGACTAGTCTTTCTTATTCTTACCGTATTTCTCAGACTATAGTCCCCATCTGAATATAATGCCCCCCCTAATTCTGAGGCTTCAGTTTCGGGAAAAAAATTTTAAAAATGCGTTTGAATGTAGTCCCCCCCTTTACTTTTACCATGCACATTTTTGGAAAAAAGGGGGGACTATATTCAGATAAATACGATAAATAAAAATAATTAAACAAAATGTATTTTTTAAATAAATTCAGCGCTATGAAGCATAGATTAATGTATTTTAACTGAAAATATGCATTTTTAACAATCTCACGTGAGATTAGAGAGAGGGGAAGGGGGTCGATACAAATCTCACTAAGGGGGTAGGGAGTTCAAAAATCGTCAAAATCACTTCACGAAAGTAATGGTCTCCCCATTAGCTGTATAACCTTAATGGTTACGAAACATGGGTCGTGCCCATATTAAAATAATAGTGAACCTAACAAAGTTTTATTTCTTTATTTCCAAATATGTCAATGCCCGCCTCTCTCTCTCCCAATCTCACAACCCTAATTGTGTCGCAGGTCCCATTTCCTGCCTCAATGCTGCTCAAAACATTTCGAGTTTGCACGACTGATCCAGTCGCAAAGATATTTGAAAAGTTTCATTGCAGTCTAGGTCATGTGATTTTCTTCCTTTGGAATCGAGTCCTTCAGGGGCGGATCCAGGAATGTTTTCCTGAGGGGCACAAGGATCTCAGCGATCTTTTCATATTTGAGATTAAAAATCAAATATAACAATTGCTGTAGAACATTTTCTCTTCATTTATTTAAAGTTAATAATATTAAATTAAATGATTGAGGCTTTGTAATACACAAAAAAAAATGAATGTTATGTTTACCGTATTAAAAATCTTGTATACATTTTAAGCTTATTGGGGGGGGGGGAGGGGCACGTACTCCTGTGACCCCCTCTAAATCCACCTATGGAGTTTTTATGCAATGTATTTGTTGGTGACTTCTTGCTTTGCATCACTCTTTTGCTTACTTGTTAAACCACATCTCTTTACACAAATTTTATAACTTTTCATATCTATTGCTTGCATTTTATCCTCAGAAGGCTAATTGGGCCCATTTCAGACCATTGGCCTGCTTATGGGTACTTTGTGCCACCCACGGCTTGGGTTTCAGTGATGAATGTAGTCATCTCATGGTGCAAAAGGAAGAGTAATTGGATAAGAATGGGTGTCCTGATCATAGAAATATTTTCCAGCGTAGCTCTGCGTGTCTGAAGAAACTCACTCAGCAACCCTTTGTTATTTACAACTATGGAACTTGGAACTTATTAAGTCACAGGCAAACAGCTATGAGAGGCCTGAAATGAGCCATGTAGGATAAGTTATTAAGGATGTTAAAGGATGAAATATGCAAATGTGAAAGGATTAGTTTATACCAGGAACAAATCTGGATGAGGGATGAGTTACATTTTGGGGGATTCACTTGAACTGCACAATTAAAATTGATTTATTCCATTGTGGCGATGATGATGAATTCAATTCAAAGCCAGAAAAAAATCCTGAATCCACCCTTGCCCCACTAGCAATAGCCTTAATTGAGTCAAGAATTGAGCAGAGACAGGTGTTGAACACTAGAGAAAGGAATTACGTTAGTGCTCTCAAAATAGGAAAATAGGGTTATATGAAAAGGAACAAATTTCTCTGCCGAAATGTAGGTTGCTTGCTGTCGAGTCCACTGTGGAATTTACTTCTTACCACCACACTACATCATAATTGCAACACGCAGTGGCAATGTCTGCCCACTTACAATTAGTGCTATGACTTTCTTTGAATGAAGCATATTGTGGTAGAATATTCCAGTGGACTAGTTTGATCATTTCACATTTTCCTACGTTTTGCTTCCCAATGGATCCAATCATAGGCGAATTAAAGGGAGGCGCACCCAGTGAGAAATGGGTGGTGGAATCCACGTTGAGTGGTGGATATTTGGTGGTGGTGGGTATTGAGTGGTTGGACCCATGTGGAATCCACGTTGATTTCAAGTGGATTTGTGGTGATTATCATAAAATGTTAAACAGAATTTCTAATTTGTGCAACTTAACTCTCTGGTGACATTGCGTCATTTATCATCCTGAAACCACGCTAGTTATGTGAAAATGTATCGCACATTCTATTTTTATATAATTCGTGGAAAGGCAGCCATGAGAGCACAGGAAAAATCGTAGACACATATATAGAAGGTTTAGATATAGAGTGGTTGAGGTTTTAATGGTTTTAGGACAGCACCTACTGCTGTTTTAATTTTTCCACCAAATTTCCACGTGGATTCCACGTTGATTCCACGACCAAAAACACGTGGTATCCACGTTAATTCTCCACGTGGGTTCCACGTGGATTCCACCACCCATTTCTCACTGGGCAGGGGGGCATGTGAAGCTTAAAAATAGGATGCTTAAAAAATGGACAAAAATTTTTATGTGGATATCATTACGTTCCTTTTGTTTAGTGTATTATGGAGCCTCAATCATTTAATTTCATATTAAAACAAAGAAAATATTTTGGAGAATACCGTTTGCTTGTCAGACGTTTATGCCCCCTCCAGAAAAAAATCCTGCATCCACCCTTGGATCCATTTCAAATCTTTGCTTGCTAGAAGTCTACAAGTGTCTTGTGACCGGTAGCTGTACATGGGACTGGGTTTATCTTAGTGGTCTTCCTTGGATGTTTTCTTTTATCGCTTTCCTCAACCAGACTACAACCTCTGTGAGAAGTGTGTGATTCTGGTGAAAATATCACCTTTGAAAAGCACGTTAATGTGTAATTTGCATACGATTCGGCCAAAAGGTGTGGGAGAAATTTGTTTGCAGTGTCTGCAGAACTCACTTCATTTGTGAGCATTCTAAAGAAGATGAGAGTCAGTCGCTAATTTTTCAACTTTCCCAAATCTGAAGGATGAGAAATGCAGATTTATTAGCTCTTCTTTGGAATTAATTTTACTATTGAAAAATCATTAAATTTATACGCAGTTTATTTTCCGAAATATACTTCGTTGATTAAATATGAGGAAAAAATTATTCTCACAACAGGGAAAACAATAGCATACGATTATTTCTCTCAGGGTTAGGGGGGATCTATTATAGTTACGCCACTGCATCTTATTGTTAGTATTATTATTAGCTATATTATTGAAACTTGCAATTATGGATTAAATGCCATTGTATTTGTATAGTAAGTACACCTAAAATAGTTCAGAGAATTATACTTGTGGCTACATTTATTTCAGTAATGAAATGAGAGCTTCAACGTCAAGAACGTAAAAAAATGTTGAAGCCTGGGAACCTAATTTAAAAATTCAAATTTAGCACACAGGGTGTCAAAAGTTTTTGCAATTGCAATTTAGGAGCCTTTAATTTTCAATTTATCACACGAATTATGGAATGCAATACCGTTACTATGACAGATAGTGAAAACAAACATGCAATAAAACCATTTTATGGATGAAAAAATTTCGCCCCCGGGTGGGCTCGAACCACCAACCTTTCGGTTAACAGCCGAACGCGCTAGCCGATTGCGCCACGGAGGCTGATGAAGGGAGGCGGCGAAATAGTGCAACATATCAAAAAAAGAGAGAACTGGTCGCAGTGAATATTAGCGGACATTGAATTTGAACTTGGTGAGTACCGTATACTTAGGGAGTAATTAGTAATCCTAAGAGAGTTAGTTACAATCTTAGAAATATAAATAGCTGTCCATCGAACTTAACTGTGAGTTTTAAAAGGAAGCGTTTGATTGCGGAGTGATATTTTTCGCCAGTTTTGTGAGGAGTTTATGTAGGAGTAACAGTTAAAGATAACATAGCACATTGCAAAATGCTTTATATCACAGAATGCAAGTCCGAAAAGTAATTTTGAAATGCATTAAAAATCCTCGCCTACGTGCAAAACTAAGGTCTAAACACAGTATATTCAGTTCAGAATGTATTGTATCTATAGCGATCAGATTTGCACGCGTAAACTATAATTAATGCTTTCTAATTAGCGATCAGATTTGCACGCGTAAACTATAATTAATGCTTTCTAAAAATAGTTTTATTTCCTTAAAAACTCGCACTGAGCGTCCCTTTCATTAAGAGGTTAAATTATTCGCTCCGATAAACGCATACGCTGTTGCTGTCACTTGGCCGTCTCTCGAACCCGCTTCTACGCGTTGTACTACGCCGCTAAAAAGAGTGGGGAGTTCAAAAATTTTTATCCTCTTCAATTTTCTACATCTGCATACTAGGAGATTCACCTCAATATTTTTGGCGTGGGGGATATCTTACAAAAAAATCATTAAAAAAAAAATGCCAATTCATTTCGCAAAATTGTGATCACTCTTAAGAACCACCGTTTCCACATAAAAATCAATATTTTAAAAATTCACGAGGCTAAATATTTTCAAACAGCGTCAAAGATATTTGCGTGACCGAACATTTTGTAGTCGACTGGACGATGCGCAGCATATATAATAATATAATATACGGAAACATATTCGAGAGGGGGGGAGGCACGTGCGATTTGGTAATAAGTTTAAGATACATGATTTTCAAGTAAAACTTTAGCTAAACAAACAGATACTACAGTACATGAAATACCAGAGCAAGCTTTCTGTCACAAATATTTACGCTGTCAAAAACAGAAATTTTTGTTGAGTACTTCTCATGTGGTCACCAAGGAACTTCTTCATTTTAACGCGGCCGTAAGAGGTGTACTCGAAATCAAAGTACTCGAATGTGAACAATTCTAATGCACTTATTACTCATTTTTAAATTTTCAAAATAATATTTTTCAAAATAATATTTTTCAAAAAACATGAATAGCACCAAAGTTTGGCGTCATTGTCGTAGCCCTTCATCAAGTACCTACTGTAAAATTCGTTTAGGGAGGGGTAACTTTTCAGGAGGGTACGTGTGGAGGTGAAGGTAATCCAGTGGCGGATACATATGGGGGGCGTAGGGGGCGCCCCCCCCCCTTGCGGTGCGGTGCCGCCTCCATTCTATAACATTGTAGAACCACAATTGTAACTATTTTAGATCATAAGATGGCATTGTCTTGAATAAGTGTATAATCAGTAAAAATAAAACTTGGTTAAAATTTGCATGCAACTTATTTTTCTTCACGACTAAAGTAAAGGCAGCTCAAGGTATGTTTTGTGCCCCCTTAACTTTTTTCTGTATCCGCTACTGAGGCAATCCCTGCCCCTCGCTCGTTACGATCTTGCAGGCGTCAGACAAGTGACCGACAGGTAATTGCTCAAAATTCATATTAACGACGCTTGAATTTTCTTACTGGTTACTTCGGCATTTCATGGTTACCAAGGTAACCGTGAAATTTCGGAGATAGCTCGAGGACGCATGAGCTGGGTCGCATCTTCGGTCGCGGTCAATTTTATGGGCGAATAATAACACAGAGAGCCTCAGGTGCGCGGCGCCGCGCAGAAAGGATAGGGTGGTTTCCTATAATTTTTTTATTGCCTAAATCGGAAGATTATTACTCCTGGAGTACGCATTTCACGCTCTTAGATTTTCGAATGACGATATCTATTTTTCGCTATTAAACGAAAAGTGAAAATTTTCAAGCGCGCGAAAACGCGACGGCAAACGTAAGTCGGAATGCTGAGAAAAGTCCGTGTGACGTATTTCTGTTTCCAGATATCGCCGTGTGAGGTGACCTTGAGGCGAGGCTTTGAGCGCTGATACGACGCAGGCTGCTAGCAGGTAGCGCTTGGCTTAAATGAGGATTATTATTACCCTATCAAACGAAGGAAACTTTCCGAACTTAGGTAATTTTAATGGGTGATTATTATGAGATGTTTCCTTGAGCTCGGTGCCTCATGCATGCATTGGTAATCTCAGACAATGTAAAACTCCTATCCTCTCGTGTAGAAACTAGGTCCCTGTGACGTCGCGTGGAGTGGCATCGCATGGGCGCCAATCTGGCCTTTTTCAAATGCAGTTAAAATTAACCATTGCCATTCGTCTAAACTGAGATTTCTAAAACCAAATAATTAGAAAATTATGAATACACTATTAGGGTGGTTTCCTATTATTTTTTTTGCCTAAATCGAAAGATTATTACTCCTGGAGTACGTATTTCACGCTTTTAGATTTTTACATGACGATATCTATTTTTCGCGATTAAATGAAAAGTGAAAAATTTCAAGCGCGCGAAAACGCGACGCGTAAGTATGAATGCTGGGAAATCTCTCCGTGTGGCGTATTTCTGGTTCCCGCTGCCGCCCTGTGAGGTGACCTTGAGGCGAGTTGAGCGCTGATACGACGCAGGCTACTAGCGGGTAGCTGAGTACCCTGCTGGCTGGTAGCCCTTGGCTTAAATAAGGATTATTAATACCTTATCAAATGAAGAAAACTTTCCGACCTTAGCCAGTTTTAATAAGTGATTATTAAGACATTTTTCCCTGAGCTCTGCGCCTCATGCATGCATTGGTAACCTCAGACGATTTATAACTCCTATCTTCTCGTATAGAAACTAGGTCCCTGTGACGTCACGTGGAGTGGCATCGCATGGGCGCCAATCTGGCCCGTTTCAAATGAGGATAAAAATGTACCATTGCCATTCGTCTAAACCGGCATTTCTAAAACGTAATAATTTGTATATTATGAATACAGTAATGGTGGGTAACGAATCGCAATCAATGCCTTTCGTTTTCTTTCATGAAGGAAACTACCCCATTGCCGGCGCCGGCCACAAAAGCTCTCCAGCACATATTCGTACATATGCCCTCTACACTACGCTACTGAACATGTTTTTTTATGACGAATAACTTACACAAAACTTATTTCATCATATTATAATATTCAAGGAATAAATGTATAACCTGGACAGCATTTGCCTGCAAATTAGAAAATTTCACCGCAATATTTTGTTCAGATTATTTCTTTTAAATATTTCAAATGCAGACAAATGTTGAAAAAGGTTTGCTCAGTAAGCTCTGAATCATATTAGTCATAAAGAAGTAGCCAGTCGCCAAAAAATACGAAATGCGACCAGTAGAAAAGGAGTAAAACATCATTTCAATGTGATTATCTTCGAAGTTGCCTTGTAAAATATTTTCAATGTACGGTAAGGAGGTTTCTCATCGCAAAAAAAGCTCAGATACTCAGAACAAACTCAAACTTGTAAACCAAAAAGACGATAACTGCCCCGGAGAATTGCGCTCTACCAAAACGAAGATTTTCGTCTTTTTGGTTTATTTTAAGTAAGGGGAAAAATATAAACATTTCCTTACATGAAAAGTTTATAAATATTTTTTTTACATGTAGCATACGTAACTTCGATATTCATTTTCTTTTGTACACCTCGGAAATTGAAATCTACCTTTTGGCCATTTAAAAAAATCGAAGAACGGGTAAAATATAGTTTTAAAAAGTTTTTTGTAATGCGACACTGTAATCTCAATAAAAAAATACAATTAAATGCACCAATCGAATATTTTGTCCATGACGAGATGAAGAAGACGATCGTTTCGCCGTTCTCATAGTTTTTCGCCTGTTCTTCTTCACTCTTTTGACCGTAGAAGCTTAACGTTTACGTTTAAACAATGCTTAATTATTTATTGTTGAAGTTGACTAAACAATTAGCAAAGCGATAAATGACATGACCTTATGGAGCTTCGGCATTATTTCATACAAATGCTTAAAGTTCCGTGTTATACCTTTTTTGCGCCAATAGTAGTTAGTAACAGAAAACTAAAAGTTAGCATAGTAAGTGAATCATGCATGAGTTATGACATACCAAGAAATGCATGAAGATAGTAGTCGTGACATTTACAGTTAGTTCCCTCCAATTCACGTGAGATTGTTCAAAATGCGTAGTGCCAGTGTAAATACGTTAATCTATGCTTCATTGTGTTGGATTAAAAAATAATTTCTTTACGTATTTTTATTTGATAATCAGTTAAAACTAGTATTTAAGATTACTAAGATGGCAGTTTTACACTGTTTCTTGCAGTTAAAAAAATTACGTGAGAATTGCCATGACCCCCCTCTTCCCCTCGTGAGATTGGGTGAGAATCGGATTGACACCCTCCCTCCCTAAACGCCTCACATAATTAATGGATGATTCCTTATTAACTATACCTGCGGAACCTATTTTATATAGTCCGAGTCAAGCTATCCTAGGGCTAAACTATCGCAGGTCCCCTATTGTACGCGGAAAAAACGTCATCTTAAATCTATCGGTCCTACAGTCTCTTTCCCTAATCTTATACTTGTGATCGTTTCTACATCACGCATTCTATGCTAAAAAAATATGGTTCCATCATTAGTGATACGTCAACGAGTAAAATGGTGCGTTCAAATACGATTTTAATACAGACTAAATATGACCAATCTCCTGTGCCTAGCGTTGCCAACTAACTAACGTCTTTCCGATGTCTTTTTTGTCTCTCCAAAGTGGAAAAAAACATATATAGCAAAAAAATATTTAGCTTAAAAACTCCCATTGAATATTAATCGATGGCGCTGTCAGAAGGTTTGGCTATCACGAATTTAAAAAAAATTGGATTTATAGGTCATCGATTTTCAATTTCCTGACCTTTTTGCGTGCCACATCGCTCATAAATGTGCTTACGTTACAAAACGATCCAACTAAAATATATGCATGCTGGTGAATGGAAAATATTTTTTGATTGAAAAAGCTAAACGAACCCTTTGATTTGAAATTGCCACGCGTCGAAGGATAGATGACCCGAAGGTTCTAGTTATAGAATGCCGACACATAGCCCACGATAATTTTTCCCAAAATTTGTACGAAAGCATACGCGTAAATGGGTTGAAAGAATGGTTGGATATTTATGTACTACATACTTAACCAACTTATCGATGTACTGCTATTTCAGTCATTAGGAATAAATTTAAAAACAATATTGATCCAACATCGAGGAAAATACAGAAAATTGTAGGCAAGAAATATTTGGGAATAAAACATTCATTGACGAAAAATTTCGGCATAGCATTGGATATTCAAATAAAGAAAAGCAGTTATATCGAGAGGGTAACCACTTTGGATTTAAACTTACATAAGTGATTTATTACCAGAAGCATCGCAACGCTGCATTCCAGGAATGGGAACGAAAATGCTTGGGCCCCTTTTATTGTCCACGGACGTCTGAATGAAATTTATTGATTGACTAGTATCACTTTACTGGAAAACCTATCATGAATTCAATACAATCAAGCACAATTGATTGCAACACATACTTAATTTAATTTTTACAACTTTCCTTTGAATTTTGTAAATAATTTGACGACTTTTAAGCTGACAAATTTAATATGATGTATTTATTATAAAAATCTTGGTCGAATAGAAAATATAATTTAGAAAAGTTCTTGTAGAAAAGGGGAATAAAATAATGACGACGTACCATCACGGGATGGGAGATGCTGCGAAAACATTAAGGATCCATTAGAAATGGGGCCAATTAATTAGAACACACGAGATATACGGGGGTAAACTTTTCTCAGGGTTCCCACCGGGTTGAAAACTATATTACTGCTATGCATTTTTCAACCCGGAGGGAATCCTAAGAAAGTTTTATCCTCATATTTCGCTGGGAAAGCATCAAATCTTGTTCCACAAGATATACGGCTTGAGGGAAACAACAATGAATATACCATGGAAGAGTGCGATAAACAAATGAAATTAGGAATGGGAGATCGGGTTGGTGTGATGGCTATAGTGTTGGCATTCCATTCCGTGGGCTCAGGTTCAAGTTTCAGCGGTGGCAGAGATTTTCAGAGACTTCCCGAACCCTGCTTGAGAGTTGCTTGGAGGACAATTCCAGCTCAACACTTCGATACCTCCACTGTGTAAACGCTCAACAATCGCCCACCGAATCAAATCGTAGCCACCGATTTGATTCGGTGGACGATTGTTGAGCGTTTTTGCCATGGCCACCTTGGCCATGGTTTTTGCAGTGGAGGTATCGAATTCGTCCGTTGGATGTGACGTTAAGCCGTGGTACCCTTGGCCCTTTCTTTAAGAGTAGGCTTATTCCGACGCCGGGTTTCTCTCCACCATTCCTTCCATGAGAATAATATTATAAATTTTTATTATGTATTATTAAATTACCTTATAGTAACCGTGCAGCCCATTAATGACCGATGAAAAATTAAAATATTTCGGATTCTTTTTAGAAAATGGAATAAAATAAAATATGGAAACACATGGATCGGCTCAATAGTCATATTTCTCATAACAGCTGAATAAAAACAGAAAATGGATGATACATTTTGCTATGGCCTATTTCCGCGATACATAAGATCTTACAAGTTAATATCTAAATTTATGAACGCGAGAATGGACGCCAAAATGCACCGCGTAACCACCCAACTTGTACAAATACATGAACACAAAATGGAACCTGTCCCATTTTGATTTTGTACATGTTCCGTTCCGGTCCACAAAAATCGTTCATGAAATCAGACACTAACTCGTACGCGTAAGTGAATCGTGTAAACACAGAACTTGAACAGGCCTTTGGAGATTTCATCTCTTGAAAATCGTCTAGGTAAAGAGGGTAAATAAGTCTCGAAATTCTCGATGCTGTCAAGTTCATCGCGATAACAACATTTCCGCTGGTACAAGAGAACGAATGATATAAGGGTTCTCAGGAGAGATGGTTAGGAAGAAGAGGCTTTACCCCACCACAGGTAAAGTAAATCCATGAAGAGCGAGGTGACCTAGGAGAAAGAACTGGCCCAGGAAAAAAAAGACCACAGTAAATCTCCTGGGGCTTAATCCGGAGTGAGATCTACTATCACACCTCTCACATATCAAAACCAAACTCAGAGTGTTGAAACACAGAGTACTCTTCACGGCATTCATCGCCGACAAGGTAACATTCATGAGAGCATAATATGGAAAGGAAAATAATCAGATATCCGCTGAAAATCTACAAAAATAAAAATAAAATATTAAAACACAGCAAAAGTGTGGAGAACTGGAAAGGCATTAAAGTGAGTAAACAAAAATTTGATGAGGTGAAGGAGTTTTGATACATGGGAAGCCGATATACTAGCGATGGACGATTGCAAAAAAGAAATAGTTAGTAGAATAGCACAGGCGAAGAGGGCTTCTACAAAAAGAAGAATCTACATGCAGCAGAAAATACATATATGTAAGTAAGGAAACGATTCATCAGAATTAGCTACATATGGAGTATGTCTCTGTATGGGAGCTAGGTTTGGACGTTGACAGCAGCAGAGAAGTCAAGATTGGAAGCATTGGCAATGAAGTGCAACTGAAAAATGATGAAGAAAAAATGGGTCTACCGTGTAAGTAATGAAGAAGTGCTAAGTAGAGTGGTAGAAAAGAGAACTATTCTAAAAACCTTATGGAGAAGACGGGAAAACTTAGTTGGCCACATTATGAGGCATGATGGCCTGATGAAAACAATTGTAGAAGGACAGGTGGTAGGGAAGAACGGCAAAGGACGGTCCCAAATGAGGTACATAGGGCAGGTTACAAATGATGTAAAAGAGAAGAAATCCGTCGCTATGAAATGGCTAGCGGATAGGAGAGAGGAATGGAGAGCTGCGTCAAACCAATATCACGATTTTACGTAATGAAAGCACTCGTTTATTTTCCCACTTCTTTATTTCCACCGACCCAGGTTTCGGCACGTAACGCCATTACATGACTTTTAGATGACAGCCTATGCATAGTTTTAATGGGAGAGGGACGGGGTGGAGTTTTCACGGAAGAGGGGGTTACAAAATTCATGTACCTATCTTGAAAATGGTATTTTGTGCCGAAGCCTGGGTCGGTAGAAGTAAAGAAGTGCGGAAATAGACAAGTGCTTTCATCATCTTAAATATCAAAGATTTCCACCGAATTGTGCCGGAAACTCTGTCTTTTACTTGATGTCACGAATGTTGACTTACGATGAAGATAAGCGATCAGTTGGGTTCGTCCAGATTTCCGTTTCGAATCGCGCAGTCTCACTGGAGCCATTACATCGTCGAAGCGTCTTAATTTACAGTCACAGGTTTCAATTCCCCGATTCAACCGTCACGAGGACGCAACGCGCGAATGTGCACGGCACGCGGACTAAACTTTAGAAGCTCCTCCCCTTCCAGATAGACCGCTTTTTTCCGGATGAGACGGTTTTGTCCCTCAAGGATTGGTGGAGTGGAGTAGCCCAGATAGCGCCGGAGGAGGAGGTGGGGGAAGCGAAGGGGCGGGAGAAGGAGGAGGGGTGCAAAAACACTATAAGGAGGGAGGGGGTGAGGAGAGGTGTGTTGTCGCTCGTGAGACGAACGGACGTACGGAACTGCGGAACCAAACACTGTCATCATCCATTGCTCCGTCTCGAACGCGCGGGACTTGTACAACTTCGGAGGTGTCGAGACGCCGGCAGCCGAGAGATAACTAACTCCGAGGTTTTTTCTCCACGTGGTGAAGAGATCGAGCGAGTGGATTTTTTGACCGGAGGGGAGGGAGCTGGACGGAGGCCAAAATGTTCAGCTTCTGCGTTGAGCAGGTCTCCCGGATGGAATACAACCCGGAAGGTAGGGTTGAAGTGGCCGTACGACCTTGTTTGGCCGGGATGGTCCCCGTTTTGATGGCTTGTGAGGGCGTCCCGTCGGGTTTCCGAAAATTCTCTACAACGTCCCGGTTTCGTTCAAAAAGTATTGGGATTATGTTTTACAATAACAGCTTTTATGTTTATCCGTTTACAATAACAGATTATGTTTTGCCGGCCTTGGTGGCGGCGGAGTTTGGCCCTTGCCTGCCAAAGACGAGGTCGCGGGTTCGAGTCCAGCCTGGATGGGTTGTCCCTGTCTAGAGCATGGTTGTTTGTGCACGTGTAATCATTAAATTTGTTGAACACTCGATGTGAAATGGCCAAAATGTGCTATATGTGGTGGTAAGGGAATAAATTAAAAATAAATAAATAGCAGTAAGCGTAACACAATACGGCAATATGTGTTCCGAGTTTAGTTTGTCAAATAGGGAAAAAAATAAAATAAAATAATAGTAATAAAAATAATCTTAGTTTTGATTTTACAAACCCATTTCCATTGAGGAAGGCTATGGTTTTCGGACTTCACAGGGGAATGCTTCCCTCCCCCCCTGTACTAAGATGTCCCAGTCTAAGACAAAACATTTTAGCCCCCCTTAGTTAGGGTTTAAAGGGAAATGTCCATGGAAAATGGGACTACCAACACATTGGAGATGCCCCAGTCCGTCACGCAGAAGCTTGATTTTTGTTGCCGCTTCGGGCGCATTTTAATAGGTTTTAAAAATAAATGAACGCCGTACAGCCGTTAAACAGTTGAATCGGTGGCGGCGGGGTAAAGTTCTTGTCTGTCAGGCATCGAGTTCCGCCTGGGTAGATTTTTCCCCTGGACAGGGCAAATTAACAAATTGTTAAGACGTTAAAAAGCCCGATGTAAAAGACCATATTTATATAAAGGCTGTTTTCGGTGGTATGGGAATAAAAAAAGAAAGAAATGAATTTCATTAGGCCGTAAAAAATGTAAACTAAAAACACGAGAATACACACAAACGTGCGAGATCGCTAACTCACCCAGCAGATTTGCCTAAGGTACAAATATAATCACAGATACATTAATATATCATTATTAAAGGTAGTGAATAGTGTCAAAACCTGGGTCAGACCATTAAAAAATTTGTGGAGCATAAAACTTACAAAAATGAAGAAATAAGATGGAGAGTATAATAATTGTAGAGTAAAGTATACTACCGCGCAGCTTCAATCAAGTTCTCTTTGTCCATTTTTGCTGCTATAGATGCGCACAACTCAAGTTCTGTGAATTAACTGACCGGAGGCTATTTTTTCAAACGGAGAGAACAGCATCAGACTTATTCCGACGCGTAGTGCGTCAGACAAAACATTCTTCCGTTGAATGACGAGGAATGAGCCCGCTGTCATTCCCTGTTTGTGCGGAAGCGCAACTAATAGTATGGACATTCCCATTTAACTTGCCATAAGAAAGTTATACAGGACGGCAACAATACAGACACGCCCCGTGTCTGAGCGGACAGCATAGATCCACCTTAGGACGCTCAAGCTCCACGTGGAAGCGAATCAGCCGCTACGGCTTGAAATTCCACGGTTACACACGCTATATTCCCCATTCTGTTTGCCAAGGGCTCATTTATCTCAGGAGTTCCTAAGCCTTATGCCTCCCACACATGTCGCCTTCCCTATTCTGCCCATGCAAAGGACGTTACCTCTCGCGATGGCTGTGCCATGAACACGGGACAGATTTTCGCATTTGACTTTGTTCATTGACTTACTTCGGCATATAGGCAAAAATAAATGAGGAACAAGTAAAGAGAGTATAATTAATTGTTTCTCGGTCGGAACTAAGTGGAACTGCCTCATAAGGAAACACGGTATTAATCCACACTTCACGTAAAATCAAAGAGCAAGATCAAGACGGATGACCGTGGTTTTCGAAAGACCTTGATAATAACGATTATCGTCGGAACCTTACCAAACGTAAAAAGCATTACAAAATTCCAATGATTTATTTTCACCGATGTAAACACCTCCCCTGAACGATAATGCCAGTGACTAAATATGTTTCCAACACCCACCAAGTTATTTATTCCCATTTAAGTCACCTTTTTATTATATATTTATGTTGTTATTCTAAATTTTATACATGTTTATGTTCTGATAATATATTTTATTATTTTGGTAGCATTTTGGCGATTTCACGAGTTTTCCGCCTCCGTAAGTGAATTTAAGACGTAATACTATCCTATAAAAGTCCAAGTCTCAGAGCATCCATTTCAAAGAGGCGGCATCGGGTATCACTCCAATCCTTTCGGATGATCGCCAGAGAATTGCCTCTTCTTACGTCAGAGGTATCGCGAATACCTGTTGATATTGTTGCGCGAATCGAATCGATCGAATTTCAAAAGTATTTCCTCTTGAAAATAAAAAAAACAATATCAACAGAGGACTTGGCGTGACGGTGACGCCAGAAAAGTCAATTTGCACTGACGACACTTTTATGTCCATACAGCGCCTATATTCAATATTCTGGCTAATGCAGACAAGTTATTTATAACTGCGCCCCGAAAATTTCAAGACGAATTGTAAAGTATCATGTAAATACGAGGGTTGTTTGATAAGTCCGTGACTTTTTGAATTTCCTGCATAGTTACTGTGGGAACAACAATACTCCCATTATTTGCCAACTAATATTAGTGATCAGCTGTGAAATTTTGAGCTAGTTCGTTGTTCAGTTTGTGTTTCACAAGCATTTAAAGCTGAAAACCTTATAAATTTTAACGGAAATGGAAAAAACTGAATTTCCTATGCCAACTTAACATAATTTTTTTGCGTAAAAACTGTCGCCGTAACCAAGGAAAGATTTGTTAAAATCCTATAGAAACTCTATACCATCAATTATAATGGCAAAGAAATGGTTCACTGAATTCCTTTGTAGTTGTACCAGTGACATCGAGCGTTCAGGACGCCCGAAAGAGGACGTCACGCCAGAAGTCGTCAATAAAATCCATGGAATGATACTGAAATATCGGAGAATGACAGTGCGTGAGATAACTGATGCTTTAGGCATCTCAAATGAGCGCTTACATCACATTTACTAGAATGTTTTCTCATGAAAAAGCTACCCGCGCGATGGGTGCCGCGATTGCCCACACTCGAGCATAAGCACAACCGTATAATAACTTCTAAGGAATGTTTGGCAACGCAACGCAGAATTTTCTTATATACTCTTGATCGAAGCTCCCAGCCAATGAGCTGTCTTCTCCGGGTTTCTGCGGCGGTGGTGGTTTCTATACTTTACTGGTGAATTTTCTTTGAAGTTTCAGTCCGGGCAATTGCAGGGGTTATTAGGGTAAGGGAATATGGGAAGGGATGAGGGCACATTTAGGAGTTCTGTGGGTAGAGGAGTTAGGAATAGCATAGTCCCAAAGATTACACAATAATTTATTATTAGTTTTTGCAAAAGTACGTTGAAATTTGTTAACAGTGGATTTTAAGAGCATTAAGATTGGTTCTAATTTAAGGAATGTTTGGCGATGTGCAGTCGCAAACCGAACAAGTTTCTGCGCCGTTTCGTAACCGTGGACGATACATAGATTCAACGCAATACACCAGAGACCAAGTCATAATCAAGACCATTGGTATATGCGGGTGAACGTGCAACAAAGAAGGCTATGGTGGGTCTGTCGGCCAACAAATTCATGGCCACAGTTTTTGGGATGCACGTGGTGTCATCCACGTAGATTATCTTGGAAAAGGTAAAACGATCAGTGGTGAATGTTAATAAGAGGTTTTGGACTGATTCGATATTGATTTGAAGGAAAAACGACCGCATCTGAAGACGAAAAAAGTTCTGTTACATCCACAAAATGCACGGGTGCGCACGTGTGTAGTCACCATGGTGAAAATCCATAAATTAGGCTACAAACTACTTATTCATCCAGCATATTCTCCATATTTAGGCCCATGTTGTTTAGGCTACTTTCTGTTTCCAAATATTAATAAATGGCTGAATGGTAAGAGATTTGAGCCGAACCAAGAGATTACCACTGAAACGAACGCCTATTTTGAAAACCTTATAAATGCCATTTTTTAGATTAAATTTTAAAACAATTGGAAAAACGTTGAACTAAATGTATCGGGCTAACAGGAGACTATGTAGAGAAATATAACCCTTTTTCCCCAAAAAATATATTTTATTAAAAAAGTCACGGACCTATAAAACCATCCTCGTAATACCATAATAATCTGTAGTAATACGTCACGAAAAACACAAAATTTGCTCAGTTGAGCAGGAGAAAATCATCCTGACACGGGCATTGTGGAATGGTTTTCGTTTTCGAGACACTAACGATTCTTTAAAAGGGTGAACTCTCAGTATTCATAAAATTACAAGATGATAATGAAGTATGAAACCAGTGATCTGTCGCGGGAAAGGATTAAATCTGACCGGTCGAGATGGAGTGATGCGTCTTCTTAAAATATATGACCATGAATTAATGTTTCTCGCCTAGGAAATAACGTGATGATCAATAATTTTATGAATAAATTCAAATCCTGAGGTTTGTGATTTCAAGGGTAGGTTCAGATGACGGTTGCATTGATTTGGTGCATAGCGACGAACCAATGTCAAGATATCGAGTCAAATGTGAATTGAATGACGTTCACCGCTTTGAATTTGCGAATCCATGTCAAGGATGTCAGTCCATCAGGCATTGCCATTTATCTCCCTGCATCAATCAAGCGTTCTTCATTCTATTCACGTCGACCTCGTCTCTTCACACTACTTGATCCGGTTTTATCCGAGGGATGCAGTCATTCGAAGATTTCGCTGTCGCGTTCGCTATATTGAATCTGTACTAGGTACTCGTGGTTCATAAAAATGACATAGCTATGAAAAATATCACGGATTTCGTGAAATATACCCTAGGTCGTCTTAGGGGTCTGATTTGCACGTCAGTAAATCCGAATATAAGTATCTGGTTTTTGAAAAAATAGAAATATATCAATCTTATTTTTTAGTTGTTTTTAGGGTTCTTGATACCTAAAAAATGATATTTTGTGCGAAAAATACTTAGGCAGAGAATGTGTATAGATAATTGATACGAATAGCTAAAAAAAAATAATAAAAGGCCCTAATGCCCCACTCAGTTGATCAAGCAATTCCAACGCCACAGTGGCGTGATCATTTCATAAACACGATTTAAGAAACATTTCGTAAAACATATTAACAGATTTACATATTGCTTGGCAGAAAAAGTAATTATACTGGCGAGTAAGATTTAAGAAGATGTAGGGACACCAAATTTCAGCAAAAAGGGTAATATTTCTCTAGAGGCTCGGATAACATTCTCATTGTGTGAGTGCGCCATTAGCGTCAAATTACGGATCAGTTTTAGCAATATATGTTAGACTTCCACCAAATGAAGTCTGAAAACAATCACAATAAACTGCCATATTAAATAGGGGATAAATCACGTCGGCCTCCTTTGAATGTGAATTTTACCACGCGCTGAGCTTGCAAGGATCGTTGATGCAAATGAAAAGGGGCGGCCTACGAGAAGCACGGATAAATATTTGATCAGCTCCGAGATGAGATCCTCGGTGTTCCCATTAATGACTGTATACCTTTCTCTATTCCGCTAGGCCTGTACCTTTTACCGCTTAAAAGAATAAATCAAAAACGTCGCTGCGAGAAAAGCGATGTTTTCATCTGTTCCGATTGATGCCTTTTGATTTCACCACACAACCTAAACGTTCACCGATCACCTCCAATTCATTACAACTCCGCTAGGGTTGGTGCTGTGATGACTTCCCTGCCATATTGACCTTCGGATTCTTCGCTTATCTTTTAGGCATGAAGCTCTTTCGTCATCGAGCGAATATTTTTACTGTCACTTCTCTATCAAATCCGCACGACAGGTATTGTTTCCCAGGCTGTGGCGTAGCGAGTTTTGAGGTCCGTGGGGTGCGGACCCCTCTCCCCCCCGAAATACGCAAAAACACAATTATTTCCCTTCAGAATAGAAAACAAATTATTGAAAAATTATGAATCTACAAAAGATTTCTTCCACAAATGAAGTTTTTTCAATTTTGAAAAGTGTAAAAATTATTTTAAAACCCTCCGCTCGGTACCCTGTTTTTCAAACAATTTCCCTCCTGTATTTACTCCCCCGAACGAAATTCCTGGCTCCCCCACTGTTCCCAGACACATTAATCTCTCAAATTTAAGTTACCTTCTTAAAATTTGCAGAGTTTATGGAAATAGCTCCCGTCAACATTTTCTCGTACCAAAAGTATAATAATTTTACCCAAAATAAATTATAGATTAATTAATTCATTCATTCATTCATTTATAAGAGGTAAAAGTTTCATGATGGTAAATTCCGACCAAGTTTTGCACACATATAAAAATAGAAAGTTTCAAGATGATTTTATGACAGCAATTCATTGTAAAGTATACAAAATACTGCCGGCTGAGGGGGAATGATAAGTCCTCTTAAGTCACGTTCACGACAACTTAACTCGGCGCATTATAGCCCAAACCATCATGGAAAATAGTCCACCAATCATAGCTAGGATTCGTCTAATTATAACGGTTCCAACGCGAGTGTGCAGTCAGAAACAAATAAGTTATTATATATTTTCAAAAATATTATTTTAGATTTACAGCTTTTTCGTTGGATATCCTTCGATATAGAAGCGTTGTGGTGATTCGTCTTAGCATGCATATCAGTCAATGAATATATAACTTTAAATACTTCTCAACATTCCCAAAATTTGATCCAATTGTGGAGCCATTATCATCATACTGGCAATTTATTTGTAGGATAGCGTTTTAAGGCTTTCGTAAACATTTTTTATGGTTTCCTGTTAATTTTTTTTACTAGTGCAGAGCAAAAATATTACAGTGAAAATTTCTTCAGAACTATAAAATCTGTAGAACTTTTTTGAGTTTGTAAGGAATTCAATACAAATCCCATTAAAACCGCAAAGTAATTCAATAGAATGTTTTCGTAATTCTACAGAACTGCGACGGATTATGCTGGAGTTCCTAAAAAAGTTTTCCCATTTTTTAAGGTACACTTACAGCGTTACCTGAGGAAAGTTAATGAAATATTTTTGAGTATGACCTACCAAATTTTTAAAAGTAGCTCTCAGTTCAGAACCTACACTTTATAGTAGTATTATTTTATGCTAATAATTTAATTTATTACATAAAGTTACGCCACCCTAAAGTTATGAAGGTTGGGTTTGACTGGTGAGGATAGATCTCACACCGAACTAAGACAAAGACGTGTGAATGTTACTCTGTCAGGGTGGTGGGGCCAGAACCTTTTCCTGAGTCACTTCATTATCTGAGGATGTTAGTGTGGGATACCCGATAGATGACTTGATTACCACGTGGGAACTCCTCAAGTTCACTCCGAAAAACGACCTTCGGATTCTCTGCTAATGTTTTAGGCATGACGCCCTTACGTCATCGGGCGAAATGTTTTTTTTTCTCTTTTTTTAATCCAAGCGTCCGACCTTCCTCGAATCCGAAGTTCAAATCTGTTTCGACAAATGTAAAATGTTTTCCAGAAAGAGTGTTGTCTTCCCAATCCGAAGAAACGCGACCCTCCTCGTCGACGAAAATCCCTTTGATCCGATTTAATGAGGAACAATTCTGTCTTCTTTTTTTTGTTCCCGTGATTCCGCCTTGAAGATAAATTGGTTCGACCGTGTAAGCCAAAGGGACTTTAAAGAGAAGACTCAATTCCATCCCTTAGAAGAATGATATCTGTTGCCACTTCAGTCGCATTTTAATCGGTTTTCAAAAATGTCCGCGGCGCGGTGATGAGTGCAATGCGATCCACTTTTTTTTCAATATTTTGCAGGATGTATGACCTTAGGTTTTTCCCGGCGTATCAGGTGCAGAAAAGTTTCTCGGGTTTTCCACCGGTTAATGTTAATCCCCTTAGGATGAACAGCAAGTCGCTGCTCGAAACGTCGGTAGACATGGAGAATATTAACCGGTGGAAAACCCGAGAAAATTTTCTCCAATTTCGCAGTACGTTTGCAAATGCGAGAAAGAGCATTGAAGAATTGTGGATTTGATAAAAAAACATCATCATTAATGTAAATTTCGGTTGACACCCAAAATTATACCTTATCTCCCAAACTAATAATGATAAAAATAAAATAAAAAATGACCTCGGCGCGGTGATGAGCGCAATGCGATCCATTTTTTTCCAATATTTTGCGTTACAGAGTTTGTCATTGCGAGGAATATCATTGAAAAGTTATGAATTCCATGGATCACATAATCACGCATGTAAATTTCGGTTAAACCCCTAATTATTTATTATTTCCCCGTGAAACTCGGATCACTTTGTCTGTCAGCGACGCTAGTGGCGACTTTTGTGAACCCATTTAAAATGCGCGGTGTGTGACAACACATTTAGAGGCAGAATTTAGGGTCCTCTTTGTTAATATTCGTAGTGAAAGCAAATAGGAAGTGGTAAGAAGAGCGGGAGAAATGAAAAGGAGAAAAGGTTGATGAAGCAGACGCGTACTTAAAAAGTGCATTTTTGTAATGCTTTGATTACGATTTGTCTGTTACCACAGGGCGATTTTCCCAATTGTAACCGTTTTCATAATAATAATTATAGTAATAATGATAATAATAAGGGTGATAATAAGGATTAATGTCGAATATGATGGTTCATTGCGTAAAGCCCTTGGATTCTGACTTCTTCCGCATTAAGTTTCGATCTTCCGGCCGTATTTTGTATTTTTTGTCTGATGAATGAATAAAAAAATAATATTTAAACTTTCGATTTATATGCATTAGAACTTTATAACAATTGACCCGTACCTCAAATATGAAAAATTTCACCGATCAGAAAATACTGAATGACTCTTTAATTAGTTACTGGATCGTATCCCGGGATATATATCTTTCGGTCATTCCGTAATAACATATTCGGATAATGAAGTGGCCCAGGAAAAGGCACTCGCCCCACTACCCTGAGAGAGTAATTCACACACCAGTGTCTTAGTTCGAGGTGATCAGAGTCTTCTAAAAACCTTAAGGAGTAGACGGGATAACTTAGTTGGACACAGTATGAGACATGTTGGTCCGATGAAAACAGTCGTAGAAAGACAGATGGAAGGGAAGAAAGGCAAGGGACGGCCCCGGGTAGAAATACAATAAGGAGTTAAGTGAAGCCTCAGAGATGGGGTGCTATCGAAAAGTCTTTGAAATACATATATCGATAAAGAAAGAATCTAATAATAGAGGAACGAAGAATACGGTTAAACAATTTTTTAACGGCCACTTTCCTTTCTTTTAAGGTGGTAATTTATTCAGACAAATGATTTTCTTGTAGATTATTTAAAGAAAGGTTATTGCCGATGTCTTTAGAGGGTAAAAAGGGTACAAAATATGTGGAGATTTTAACACCAATATTATCACTTTAACGTTTAATAATTACTGTGGCAAAACACGGACTACGCAGGCAATAAATTAAAATAATACTTCAACTAAGATTAATTAAGAATTTCGAAAGTGTTTTATCTAATGTCGCTGAACCGCGAATTCCTTGCCGCCATTAGGCGCGTGGGCGGTCCTTGAAGGTATCCGCGTGAGCTCGAGTGGGAGAAGGGATTGGGTGGCTCAGAAGCAGCAAGCTGAGGACTCCTAAATATCTCTCTGATACATCCTCCTCGTCCTTACCTGGAGTGCACAGAAAGGTCGATGAACCTGCTCCATGCGATCACGACGTGATGACGGTGGCACTCTCGTATTCAAATTCGAGGAATATCTTACTGAGGCGAAATATTATGTAATTCCTCTTTTCTACCTAAGTATTAGTTTCAGCCTGGGAAAAAATTTCGAATTTCTGCGGTATTCTTTAGTACAAATGTCACATAAAATCTAAAAATAATTGTGAACTGAAAACTCTTTCATTGCCTCTCCTAACTAAAATTGACCGTAATGTTGCTTTCTAACATCGATTTATTTATCTAACAACTATTTATTTTTAAATGTACTTGCGAGAAGTCGGAATTATATTGATTTGGAATGCACAGTCACGGCCGCACGAATGCCAGGGAAGCTTATTAGGACGACGCAACTTTCCCGCTCGGGTGGTCTAATTTCCCGACGTCGTAGGTCTTTATTTAAAATTCACATTCTCATCTTGAAATTTTTACGGAACATAAATACGGTCAACGATCACCTTCAATTCAAACATGAATAATTTACCTCAATATCTTCTATGACTTTCAAAATTGAGATAAGGGTTCTTCTTGACAAGGGTCTAAGTTGTATATACCTTACAAAATTCAAGACGTGAACGTAAGGCCTGAACAGGTAATAGGCGACGAAATGAAGACAAAATACGAACAATGTTTTTTCCTTCAAAGAGGAGAAATGTTCTTCTCTATGCCGGGCGTATATTATCTATTTTTCGCGATAAACTATTCCCTTAAAACTTACGCTCACTCTCTCGACGATACAACCCGGAGATTGGTATGGTTCGGTGAGGTAAAAGCTCACTCAAGATTAAGCCATATAATATGGTATTTCCTGGAGTATAGGTCATTTATACAAAAGTTAGCAGCCAACGTTTCGATTTATTTTCTTAAATCATCTTCAGGGCTATGTTAGAAAAAGTGTGAAACAATATAAAATACAGAGAATAAGACGATACACAATATTTATACATAAAAAAGGAACAATTGGGTTTTTTTAATACAATATAATTTAAAGAAATATGTATATATAAACATGTATATAAGAACAGAATGGAATATACAAAAAAATATGTATGTCAAAATATGTATGGCACAATAGACAACGGCGCGCCGTTGTCTATTGTGCCATTGTCACCAAACAGTTTGCATTCCTGTTTCTCTTGATGTCAGAAGGCAAGCGCCAATATTCTCAAAGCTGCTCCCAAATCCAAAACACAAAGGCCAACATCCCACGCCCGTCTGCTCTCGTTTCAATTGATGGAAAACAAGTACCACTGCATCAGCTGTTTGGTACGATGGTCAAAGGGGGTAGCGGTGATTGCTTCGTGTCGTGTTCCACAAACAAGCTGCTCTAAAAATACTTGGTTTTAAAATTTACCCATCTGAAATTATTAATATATGAAATTATACATGTATGCTTTCGCTTCATGATCGATGGTACTTGTCTCGCCTATCTGGGCGTAGATAGTGAATACGTGGGGTCATTAAGGAACGGAGCAACTGACCGCTTGGTAATTTTAACACTTAGAAACAACTATTTTCCTCGATAATTGAGCGCTATTTCGTTCTATTTTTTATGTACAAAAAGGTAGAAAATGGCCATTATGTCTTCATAAGTAGGCTTTTTGTTTGAGGAGTGTTAATTTTTTATCTCCTAATCCTATAAACGTAATAATTTTATTCCGAGATGAAACGAAAGCAAACTTTTTGCTGCACGAGTATCATTTTCTGTTATCTCTTGATACACAAAAAGGTATAAACAGTTACCACAGAGTATGAAAGAAGCACGTGGGTTGAAGAGTGTTAAGACAGGTCAATAATGGCCATGAATGGTCTATGATTTTCAGTATATTTACAAATTTAGAAAAATGGGATTTATGGGTCAGTGAAAGAGGTTATAAGGTATTCAAAAAATTAAGGTACGGAAACTTTTCCGCTCCGAAATTTCAAATTTAAACGAGTAAAAAAATTAATATATACATACTGCACTGAATTTAAGCTCACATATGTCCCTATTAGCACTTATGCAATCCATTGTGCTTAATTAGTATACTAGATAGAAAAATGATAGATTTTTGCGGCATGCATAAAATTGCACATTCCTGGTATAAACAACTTCGGGCGTATCATTGTGTAATTCCGTTATTGTTAAATATGCATAATTTGTAACGATTCACAGTTTATCTCAGGTAGTGGCACCTACGGGTTAAAAAATACAAAATGGAGGAAAATACAAAGTATATCATTTTAAGTAAGGAAAGAAAAGTATAGAGTTTCATATTACATGCGCAAAAAATATAATAATACTGGTGGTAATCCAATGGGAATGAATGAGGGTCATATTTTGTTATTTTAACTCGAGAGATGAGGTGTTAAAATCACCAAGAAACGAAAATACAAATACAAATGCCCA
This sequence comes from Ischnura elegans, assembly GCF_921293095.1. Taxonomy (NCBI): domain Eukaryota; kingdom Metazoa; phylum Arthropoda; class Insecta; order Odonata; family Coenagrionidae; genus Ischnura; species Ischnura elegans. The sequence goes on from NC_060250.1 coordinate 83,611,211, forward strand.
AATTTTAATTTGAAATAAATACGAAGTAGGAAGAGATTATAATAACAGCTGACTCTCGCACTAGCTTTTAACACAACCATTTTACAATCGACTACGTACCCAATATTTTAAATTCAGCCGTTATCGAAGATTGTTATATAACCTTTATCTAATAGGCACTGGAAATCTCATTGTAGTACATTACTGAGGAACTGAGAGAATTTGATTATTTCGGGGTTTAAGTACAAATAATTAATAAGGTGTACATACAAAGGATATTTAAATAGCGAATATTGGCAAACTTGTTCTTTGGGGGGGGGGGGGGGGGGGTAATGATGCCATAAAAATTCACGGGGAACAAGGTTCACCCAGGATAATAATTTTTAGGATAATTACAAGATTCTGTCGGCAATTTTCAATGACATGCCGATTAAAATAGGATAAAGGGTAGATATAATAAGAAAAAAGTTAAAAGATACCCTGCGTGGCACCTCAAGAGAATTTCGACAGAGGGTGAATATTCCTTCCAAGCATACCCTCAGCTACATTTAATTGCTACTGCTACGACACGTACAAATATGTGGCAGGGGTCAGCTTTCACCAGGCATGCAACAATCATTCCGCAATCAGCGACAGCATTTAGGGCCATGGGTGTGCGCTCAACACTGAACGGAATTATTCCGAACGATTGATTCCGATTGGTTTCAACGCGATCGGAATTTGTTATTTTTGAAAATTTCCAAAAAGAAAATAAATCAAAATTTATAAAAAACAAATAATAATAATGAAGAGAAATAAGTGGATTGCTTTTTGTGAAATAATATATATTTATATGTGGGCAATTTGCAAAACCTCTCCAGTTATTTTTATCATGTATCTATATATTTTTCATTAAAAAATCATCGATTGTTTAGAATTTAAGTTTCTGCTAACCCAAAAATAGCACTACACTCAAAACGTAAACAAATGCGGAAAAAAATATTGAACTGTTAACTGGCTGGCTATGGTAAACATTATTTATATATGATGTGAATAAAAACTCTCAAACGGCAAATCCATAACACATTGCCAACAACGGCTTCGACCGTTCGGGGTGAAAAACGATCGGAAATATGCAGAAACAGGGTCAAGCACACCCCACTGATTTAGAGTTTCTATGTCGTCACTTATAGGACTGCATTCCACAACTATGTAAATTAAAAACTGACAGCACGCAAGACAAGCTGCTGAAACGTTTATTTTCATTACAAAAATCAAATTAACACAATTTTCAAACGCAATAGGGTAGTTTCCTTCATCAAAGAAAACAAAAGGCATTGTTTGCGATTTGTTTCCCACCATTAGTGTATTCATAATATAAAAATTATTTGGTTTTAGATATCCCAGTTCAGACGAATGTTAATCATCAATTTTAACGTCAATTGAAAAAGGCCAGATTGGCGGCCATGCGATGCCACGCCACGTAACGTCACAGGGACCTAGATGCTATATGAGTAGTCATGAGTTTACCATCGTCTGAGATTACCAATGCATGCATGATACACAGAGCTCAGTGAAACATCTCTTAATAATCACCTATTAAAATTGCCTATGGTCGGAAAGTTTCCTTCGTTTGATAGGGTATTAATAATCCTTATTTAAGGCAAGCGCTACCTGCTGGCAGGGTACTCTACGCTACCGCCACGCTCGGCAGCAAGCGGCCTGCATCGTGGCGGCGCTCACAGCCTAGCACCATGGTGGCCTCGCATAGCGGCAGCCGGAACTGAATGACGTCACACGGGCTTTTCCCAGCATTCATACTTAGCCGTCGCATTTTCGCGCGCTTGAAAATTTTCACATTTTATTTCATCGCGAAAATTAGATATTTAGTCATTTAAAAATCTAAAAAACGTGAAAACCGTACTCCATGAGTAATAATATTTCGATTTAGGCAGTAAAATAATAGGAAACCACCTTATTAATAAGTATTCAGGACGAAAAAACTGGAGCGACGACGCGTAGGATCGAACGCCGCTATTTCCATTACATGTCTCCCTTTTTGTTTAATTAAGCGTTGCCAACAAGAATTGTTGTCCATCACTCCCATTATTTTCTCCCGTCGTCAAGGAGAATTGTTATACTACTTGCACACAAGCCTATTGGAATGTGACGTATTAGACATATGAAGTTGTGTGTACGAAAAATATCCTTTTGAACTCTTAATATGATCAATTCACTCTAGGCGTATTATCGCGCGAAAATATTTTTATCCACTGGCCAGCAGGCACGCGTGAACTCGAGGGCCAATGGTCGTCCTTCGCGAACGCCGTTGCGTCTTATCCTCCGCGACGACTCGCGACTGTCATCCAGTTAATATGATGGTGTGAATTGAGGCATCAAGGAAAACACAACCGGAGATATCAATCAGAGGGAAGTGTATTGTGGGAGGACTGCGCAGTTTCAGTCGCCGTGGTTTGTGACGCGCTAAAAAAACTGTCGAGAGCTAATTCGTAAGGGCCCCATTCCAATCGCTAAAAGAGCTTTCACGAGGACGTGGCGGCGAACGACCGAAATGGTCTGAAATATTCGTCGAGTCAACATGAAAATTAATCGAGGCAATCTTTGTGACTAAGGTCACGTCGCGACACAAAACAGTGTCGAAGAGAAAAAGCCGTTCCATACATTTCAAATCAAAATATTTTAGTCATAATTGTAGTTTCATCGTGAAGGCCAAACATTTTACAGTCATTAAAATATTTGATTATCACAAGGAAACAATCTCGCGAATACCCATATTTTACATTAAGCTAGCTCTAATTATATCAGGCATGATGAAAAATGAACTAAGTGTATTCAAGCCTTAAAAACTTTTTCTGAACTTGCAAGATGAAAATGATTACTGCCGTAGCCTTAACTCAGATAGCAGATAAAGTTTTCTGTACTTACATATTATATTTAAAGTTAATATTTCGTCACTTGTAGGACTGCATTCCTCAAATTCATGATTCAACCATTAAGTTTATATATTTTAGGTCATCGGGCAATGTTAAGTTTGAAATAATTTGTATGAATTCCTCATTTGCTGAGAAAACAATAACACTTTCAGCTTAATGTCAAAATTTGGTAGATTACCGATTGTAGCTGTTGGCGGGATATCAAATTATTGACACGCCATCTGTCATTTTTATCACGTGGTAATAATAACCGCAAGCTTAAAGTAAGATATTCCAAAGAAATGGTCATCGTTTTGTGAAAGAGAAACCGAGATTTATGCGTGAGCAGCGTCATTTATGCCTCGTGCTCAAGGTAATTTTTTTCGAGCTGTCCCTGAAGAGGGCAGCACCATTGCAGTTCTTCTCCCCCAATTAGAGCGCGAGGCTGGATTGAAATTAGCATTTCAAAAGGAACAGGAAAACAAGTGACACTCGCGGAGGAATTTTAAGGGCTTCCCTGTGTTGTTGGCGACGCGAAAATGGAAACTAAAAAACTTATTTACTGAGGAGACGACGGACCTGGAGGAGTATTAGCGATGTGTGCTCCTACTTTATATCATTTCGGAAATGACAAGGTGATTCGCAAATATTTCGCTTTCCTAGGAGTGACTGATTCTCTTGAACCTTTACAATCACGATAATATCTTCTTACGTGTAAGAGGCTGGCCGGCTTAACTTAATAATTTAATTAAGGCAATAATGATTCAATGCTCAAATCCAATTTCTGGCCATTCGTACGTATAGGAGACCTCCTCCTAACTCATCGTAGACGAGATTAAAATGAAGTGTTGAAAAATAAAATATATGTAATTCAATAGGAAATAGTTTCTAGCATAAATTTATGGAGAGTTCTAGTATTCACATTGAAACTAACAACAGTATATGTATATCTATACTTACTCTATGGTAATACTCAACACTAATCAAATAAAAATCGACCCTGGTTTCGGCAATTAAGGAACCTCTAATAAAAGAGAAGATTTTGTTCGATTTTAAGCTTCGTGCATGAACTATTTGGAGCACATACATGCCGATCTTTATTTATACAAGGATCCTTAGATAAATAGATGGATCCTTACGGTATACAACAGATGATTAATTTGTGGTAAATGAGTTAATTTGGGTAAGCGATAAATTTAATCGTGAAAAATATGAATTGAAGGAATGTGTGGAGTAAAACACAATTATTAATTATCTCATGAAAAGTAGAAAAGATATTTTAGTACTCGTAGTAATAGTAGTGGTAATTTTAAAAGTAGTGAAAAAGAGGGTGAAGGCATTGATTTTCACCAACGAATCAATTTCTTTCTTCATCTAAGGGCGATTGGCACACACCAAGTGACGGTGGACTTAGCTCGCAACTTAGTTATAATTAAAACTCACTTATAGTCACTTATTTCACTTATAATTAGACGCGCCGAAGACAGAAAACTAGAACAAGTCGCGGTGCTGACGCCGATGGAATGCGACTTAGGATATTGAAAATATGATCGTGAAACTCGCGGAATAGACGGAGTACTAATATGTATAGTCGCTATTCAATCTTAAATTCTTGGAATTCAATTTTTAATCATTAACAAGAGACAGGTTGCTAAAACTTTGATTCGGAAAGAATTTCGGTGGTATGCAGGTTGCCTGTACTGATGTTTTGCTGTAAACTCTCACGCATCGGATAACAATGCATTTCATTCATACAATCAGCTATATACAGCGTGTTTCAGGAGGAATCTGCAGTACTTCAGGAGGTGGTAGGGGAGACAACTCAAAGTATTTTTTGTCCTTGAACATGGGGTCACAACTCTTCAGTTACAGAGCTATTGCAACGCAAGTATTTTTTAGATGCACTTTGCAGTTACCACGAAAACAGTTTTTCTTGGGTTTCCAGCCTCTAAAATATTTTATTTAATACTTTGTATTTCTAAGGCCATTAAGCCATTATAACCCAATGTTGCCTCTAAGCAACATCAAAAATGTATACATTATATGTACTTCTGACAAATATTTCTCGGGTTTGCATCCAGGTTAAAGGTTTTATGCAAGCCAACGTTTCGGAAGACGACTTGTCTTCCATCCTCAAGGCTGTTTTACTGTATCGAAGTTCAATTTCACACTGAACTGGATCGACCGTTTACCGAGGACAACAATACGGCTCAGGTGTCGTCCGATTGGCTGTAGGTCTTTTGAAATTCTTCACGTTTAACCCTTATGTTTTTCATACAGCTGATTACAGGTCTCCATGTAGTGCTTAGATGAAAGCCGGTGTCCCGATTGAAATTTTTGGGATTGAGGCGGATCTCTATTGCTTCCTTAACTACGCGGTCCCAGTAACGTTGAGCATGGTAAAGGATTTTGGTGTCGTCCCATTTAATAGCATGGTCTTCATTAATGCTGTGTTCCGCCACGGCCGACTTCTCTGGTTGCGCTAATCTGAAAAATCTCCGGTGTTCTTTCAGCCTCGTCTCAATCGTTCTGCCTGTCTCCCCCACATACATTTTACCACATTCACAAACATTATATGTACTGTTTATGAAATATCTAAACTACGCATTGTTTTGTGGTGTGAATTGTAATGACAAAATATTCAGCTGGCACGATAATTTGGATTGATTGCAAAATTTTCAAGTTTTCATAATGAAAAATCTTGAAATTTGAATTCTTCTCTTGGGTTAGAAAGGGTTAAAGAATAAGTTTGGATGAAAATGTGCTATTATAATAGTCTGAAACAATTAATCTTTGATCTTAATTAAACGAAGGTTTTAAGCGACTATCAGCAATACGATTGCGCAATCTGATCTCACTTTGATAGTAATTGTTTCAGAAAAATATGGTCGTAGGTTAGATATCACCGAAAAATAAGATCCTTAAGGCACAAACGGCAGAAAAAAATTGTAAGAGCTGGCTGAATGATCAGAAAAGGCCGCAGGTCAACAAGCTAGTGAAAGCGAGTACAGAGTCACATGGTGGTCAGATTACGTTACGTCAAAAAGTGGAATAGGATGTATGTATGGGAAAAAGAGAGTCTCTAATGACGGGAAAGGGATTCATGAGTACGAATCAGCGTTCCATTCTCATCACAAAATATATTATTTATATCATCCAGGCCAAATTGTTAAGCGACACATTATTGAGAAGTCTTTCCCGTAGAAATGGTTCATTGAACTTTATCAACACAGCACCATTTTTTTCGCGGGAATTGCGGTGTATTGACTATCCCTTTCCGTATAATTTAACTATGAGATCTCACGAGGCAATATTTTAGAGACTATAACGAGGATGTAGTCATCTGATTGCCACAGATGTGATATGACCGTCGATAAGTGAGCGACGGGCGATAAGAGAATCCCACCTGTGAATGTTGACACAGCCGTCGTCGAAATGTTTACACAGCGAACTTGAGTTAAAATCGAAGAATTTTCTGGAGAAAGGAAAATAAGTATGCTTCATATTACTATTATTATTCGTACGGAATGATGAAAATTAAATGATCGGCCTAGTGAGAAATGAAAACGTCCTTATTAGAGTAGGAAAGAAAAGAGGCCTTATAATAACCTTAATAAGAAGACGGGACAAGTTATTCGGCCATATCTTGAGGTATAATGGTCTGATGAAGACAATCGTCTAGGGATAAGTAGACGGCTAAAGCGGAAAAGGATGATCACACATGAAATATATGGAACGTGCAATGAAAGCTGTGAAAGAGAAGAAATTAATAGGCGTGAAACGATCAGCTGATTGGAGAATTAATGGGAGAGCTGCGTCAAAATTATCTCAGGATTGTTGGCAAATAAAGATATTCATAAGGTTGAATTTGAATCGAGAGATAGCTTCATTATTAATTGACTATCAAGAGGTCTAAAAATCCAACTCTGAGAATCATTTTGCATCAATGAGATCGAGGTATCTGAATACCAAAGAAAACCTTTTTCCATGGTAACTGCAAAGAACGTCTAAAAAATGTTTGCGTTGCCAGAGCTCATTTACTAAAGAGTTGCCACCCTGTGTTTTGGAATATAAATTATTAAAATTGTATCCTGAATTATAGCAGATTCCTCCTGAAACAACCTATATAATCCCCCTTGTGGATTTGTTTACTTGGTTAGGGGACACACCACTTAAGGCTCGTGGGCATCAGCTGGGAGATACTTTATCGTGGGAAAGCATTTCTGGCATCAATTTTTACTGATTTCATAATGATATTTACTTAACGATAATGCACATCCTGGCTTATCTGTAATGCTTATTCGTACGTCTGATATCTCGTACGCAGACACTTTGATGAATGGAAGAGGTGATTGGGTTCTGTGATTAGAACGAAATTGGTAAATCCACGCCTTATTCGTTCATTCACTATATATTATGACTGCTAGAGACGTCAAATTCCGCTCTTTAATCCAAGAGGGTTTCACAATTATTCAGCGGTACTACTAATAAACCTTTGCTCACTGTTGCAATATAGAGATGCAAGTATCGAGAAGTTTCCTAGCCTAAGCCCATGTAGTGTGAAGGGATGACAGGCATTTGGGAATACAGCTCTTGAAATTTCTTCACACGAAGATCTCCGTAGATTTGAAATGTACCGTGGCGTAAAAAATTAACGCAAAGCTCATTCGTGTTTCGAAGCGGCTGGCTCAGGAACTACTTGAAGGCGTCCGACTGCGTAAATTTTGTCCTCGTGATGCTCTCATACAACCGGGTATTTGAAAACCACTAAACCCTTGTGCCGGGGAAATTCATCATGATCATCGCAGCATGACAACGCGTAAGAGACCCAACCGCGAATTATTCCTCAATTCTCAGAAGTACTTACTCTTTGCTCACGTCTCATCTAGAATGGGGGTTACTCTCACGGGGTGTAAACAGCCGACACATTGGGAATATAAACTGCCGCTTTCAAACGCAAATGAGTTTAAGCGTTATCCTTTTCTGGCACCGTACATGCAAACATTTAAGGGGTGATCATTGATTACGTGAGGTAATCTTCGCGAATTTTGGACCCCCACTTCCTCCTTAGTTGGATATCGTGACATTTGGCTCAACCCCCTCCCACATCTTCTAATCTCACGTGAGATTGTTCAAAATGCGTATTCTCAGGGTATATTCGTTAATCTAGGCTTCATTGCGTTGGATTTATAAAAAAAAAACAATTCGCGTAAATATTTTTATTTGAGATTAGTTAAGACTAGTATTTAAGATTACTATTATCGCAATTTTACACTATTCTTACGGAAAAAAATACGTGATATTTTCGAGGACCCACCTTTTCCCCACGTGAGATTGGGTGAGAATCGGCTTGACGCCCCCTAAACGTCTCACGTAATTATTGGATGCCCCCGTAGCATAATTTCAACCCCTAACATAGTTTTAATAGACTGCGTAGCACCATGACGATTTTTCTGGGGTAGGTTTTAAACCGGGCATTGATTTCAGAAACTATGGGATTTCAGGAAATTATTAGAAGAGGCTCCAGTCCACCCCGTAGAAGCTTCTTTAACGTTGCCACAAAGGGAGCATTTTCATCGGTTGTCAGTGGTGGATACGGGATTTTTTTCCGGGGGTGGCACAAGGGTCTGACAGGTCTTCTTATATTTGAGGAAAAAAAAAACAAAATACAATAATTGCTGAAGAAAATATTTTCTTTATTTTGATAAGAAATTTATTAATATTAAATTTAATGATTGAGGCTCCGTTATGCACATAATAAAACGAACGTAATGATAACCGTATTAAACAATTACTACTTTTTAAGCGCCTTGGGCACGTGCCCCTGTGCCTCCCCCTCCCATAAATCTGCCTATGTCGGTTGTCAAAATATCCGCCGCATGGCGATTAGTGCAGAGTGATCAATATTTTCTCAAAAATTGCAACAGAGTATTCCCAATCGCGAGGAAAAATATTGTATAGTTATTAAACTCTTTGATAAAATAATCAACACTAAAAATTTTGACTGAGGCAGGCGAGATGCAGTGGAAGGAATACATATTGGTTGAAGAAAACAAGATAGCACTTGTGGACAGCGGCGGATCCAGGATAGGGTCAAGGGGGGGCGAAGTAGGGGGTGACCTCCCAGGACTTGAAGGGGTCCGAACAAAATTACCATTCTATCTAGTGTATATTGGATATCCAAGGGGATAAATTTTGGGGGCTATAGCCCCCTTAGTGGCTAAAGTGGCTAAATCCGCCACTGCTGGTGGATGAATGATTTGCGGAATTCCCACCACGTGAGCTTTCCTATTAGAGCCGACGTTTCATTTACATTTCAAGCATTCATCCACATCATTCGCCAGGAAAGCACCAAGTCTTACTTAGCACTTTTACCACAAATTTGACTTATGTACTACTCGTTTCAACGGCTAGGTCATCATCAGGCACAATGTATGTGCTCAAGCAAAGTGGGTGAAAACTTTTTGCTTTTATTTTTAAATTGTGAATAATTATTATTAAATTATTCCATTAAATTATGGTGATAACTATTAAAACTCATGGGGAAGATTTTTCTCATCCTTACCTACTGCATCTACTGAATAATTATTTTCGAATAGCGGTTTTACGTCGCAGTGAACGATCACATTTTGGCTTTTGATGATTTTTAAAAATGAATGTCACGCTGAAGTCTGATTGAGTGTTCTACGTATTCCCATTCATTTAATTGGAAAAAAGCATGCAACAAAGTGACGAAATTAAATGGGTGAAGGAATTACAAAGCGCGAGAGCTCACAAAGAGCAAAAAAATTAATGACGAAATCGCCAATCAAGTTAATGAAACACCGCGAGTCCCACAACAGTTCATGAAGATCACGAAGTTATCGATACCGGTGGCATCACTATCAATAAGCTCTCGCTAATTCCATGATGATGCAGGGATGAAACGCTAGATTGGTGGTCTTGTTGATACGCGGGTCTTACAAGTGGATCTTGACGTGATTGACAGCAGCGCGACTCTGGAAAGAGATTGAACTTTTGACCGAAGCGATAATAACACAGCAAATATTTCGGATAATAGGAATATTAAATTCCATTAGAGGAGGTGCTACGATCGATATGCTGCACTTTTTCATCTTCTACTTTTTAAAGTATTTCTTGAAATGACCGCTTGCGACAAACTGTATTGAATTTATTGCCATAAAACATCACTTGACATTAGGGCTTACTTTGACATTAAGGGTAGCTTTGAAATTAAGGGTAGCTTTGACAGAGTACCAATGAATTAATAATACAGCACACTAATGCAGAATTTAGCGTGAGGAGGGTCGCCCGAGATGTTAATAAAACCACAAGCTTCTATTTTAACTCAATGATATTTTGCTTCTACAATGTTGCCAGACTTCCATCAAATTGCTTGAAGTCTCCACCCTGCCTTTGTATACGGGGTATGCGATGACACAGAACATTTGCCATTTTGCTCAATGTTGTATATAAGATGATTTTGATCTCATTGCTAACAATAAAACTTATTAAGCACCTGTATTAGTATTCAAAGTGTATGCAATTTATATGCAAAATGTTTTTTTCGATAAATGTGACAATTTGATTTGTGAATATGATATCAAAGAATCCCCACACTCGAGGTTACTTTGACACTTGTTTAAAAAAATATTTACGATTGTGTGGTGAAAACGTGGCTAGCCTTTCAAATACCTTTGATTAGCAAAGGATAAATTATTCTATTAGAACAATAAATAGTTAGAACATAAGTTGCGAAAAAGAAATAACGCGCAAAAAACATTCAAAACCAATTTAAAGTACGGTGTAAGACGATTACATAAGTAACGTAGGATATACAGGTTCAAAAATGACACAGTGCATCAATAAACAGTTTAAAAAGTAGAAAATTGCGATTTCATTCACCAGAAGGTAATATTGCATTGGATAAGGTGTGCATAATTGTTAATATCGAAATTGGACGACCTCATGACCTTTTTAAATAAATGGATAAACATTAATATTTTGCCTTCGAGAAAATGGGGGGATAAATTTTCATATTTAAGATACAGGCCAATGGTGAACGGGATTTCCTATATACACCCTGTAATTTCAAAATGGCTGCGTAGGTATGTCAAAGGGACTACTCAGTCCGTCCCGTAGGGGATTAATTTATATTGCCACTTCGTTCGTGTTTTAAGTCTTTCAAAAATGTCCACAGCGCGTAAATAGGTGCTGAGCGATCCGTGAAATTCCGAGAAATTTTCACATTAGATTTTTTTGCACTCGATATGAATAGCTTTGAAAATTTATGATTTCGATAGATTTATCGCAAGGGACAATATCAATTTACTGTCTTATTTCTATCTCATTGATAGAAAGAAATTGGTCAAATATCTCCATCTATCGGATGAATAATGTTGTTTCCGTTAAATGTACTCCGTCTGTTATTAAATGTGTGTCCCCCAGGGGTCAGTTAGAGGGCTTCTTCTTTTTATTATCTTCATGAATGATTAATCCTTGTCAATGTGTAACTGTAAACCCTTCTATATGCAGACGACACTTCTCACCCAATATCTGCTGCTAATCTAACGACTCCCATGGAAACAGCCTTATCTTCAATTAGGGACATGAATTCGTACTTAGTGCGCTTTCCACGCTAAGAAGTCCTAGCCTATTTTAAGTCCCCTCCTTCCTTTAAATGGGGACACTATTAATTTCACGCGTCCGCCTAAAAATGTTCACCTCTAGTCTCACTAAAAATGCCGCAAACTTTGCCTGTGCAAAAATTGATAATCACCTTCCCTACAAATTAAAATAGGTCACTAAAATTATTAAGTTTAAGAGATTAATCAAGGCTTTCCTACTTGAACTGGCTTTTTACAGTACCTTAGGGTACATTGAATGCAGTGGGAACTAACTTCTCTTTCTATAAAAAAAGTATATTATAAAAAATTTTTTTTGTAAAACGTCATTTTTTTATATGTATTTTTTTGTAATGTGTATTTTTTTGTATTGACACATTCCAATGTCTGCACGACCTCTACGGAATAAATAATAATCTTATTAATGTAATACTTTCTCCATCCCCCTCGGCACCCTTTGATTTAAGTGACTTTGTTTGCATGATACTTTCAGGGGACCACTGCGAGTGTCGTAAGTCTAAGGATGATCTGACGGGGCACGGGAAGCACCACCGCGAGCACAAAGAGTCGACCTCGTCGAGGACGAAGAAAGTGAGCAGTCCCGCCGCTCTCTGGGCCTCCCCTGAGCATAGCCACGGCAGCGACAAATCACGTGAGAAAAACCCTCTCCCACCATTCTTAGATGCATTTTTTCAAGTGCAAACTTTACAAATTCTGTAGGGCGGCGTGCCTAGTTGAAAGGGAACTCTGGGCATCAAGCTAGAATATATACAGGAATATGATAAAAGAATGGTGGGTTTTAAGTAATTCCAAGGAAGATAACACAGGCCGACAATGAAAAAACTTTTATACTGAAAATACCTTATTTTTATGTTTTTAAAGTTGCTGAATCCAAATATGATGGTTTTAAAGTTTTATAACCCACCATTTATTCACATTTTACAGCTAAATTAATGAAATCAAGTAATATTTTTATAATTTAACAGATTTTTTTATAGTTATAATAAAATTAAAAAAGTCGGTCTAATGAACGAAGATAATGGGGATTACTGTTGGTACTTCACCGATAAGTTCAGCAAGCGATTCATTGCAGAAAAAGCTACGCAAGAAGCTTCAAGGAAAAAAGGGATAGAAAATGTAGACCAATTCCAGTTGACAAGTGAACCACGTATTATCACGCTGTTGTAAATTCAAACAATTTTATCACGATGTGGTGAACAGTAAATACAAACAATTTTATGATGCAACACAGTGTTTCATTGATTTCCCTGTATACCGTATAGGGGTATTAGACTAAATATTAAATACATACTGTTTGGAAACTATGGGTGATACAAAAAAACTAAGGCCAGGTCTGGATTCGGCACATCAAAATCTATAAAGATGAGCTATTAAAATAAAAAAAGTTTTCAAACAAAATTTTTTTGTTGGCCTGTATAATTGGGATAGGGTGGCAGAGGTATATCAGAAGGTGCCCGAACCCATCTTGAGGTGGGCACTTCAAATGCAGCATTGCGTCTGTCGAATGGGACATCGCAATGAAAGAGGTGACGTTTTCTATTAAAAAATAAATAAACCCGAATACAAGACGTACATTAACGCATTGCGATGAATTCCATGACGAAATGACTGTTAGTTTACTTTATCTGAGAATTAATAATATACGCTAAAAGCTGCTTCTGAGAAATTAAGTGACATGGGGAAAGATGACATTCATGGATCACAAAAGACAGATTAGTCATAAGACAGTCAAACCTGAGAGGTATATCGTAGAGATATCTTGATTTACGCTTCCTAGAATATGATCAATCCATACGACCTTGAACACGTCCGCTAAAATCATACGCCAAAAGAGAAAAAAAGGTAATGTACAGCACTTGATACCCGTTGTATCCGGCACTTTATCGTCATAATCGATAGATAAAAATATGCCATGCTGAATCTTGTGGCCCTGAATCATACGATGAGGCGCAGAAACCCGCGACATGTCCATATGCATGACCATATCGACATCGGGTACACCGTGGGTGGAGTATTTACTCTCCTCTTCATTCGCATTGATCTTAATCAATAGATTGCGACAAGCGTGGCGCCATCTAGATCTCCTACGTGATGCCTTCATCAAATATTTACTTTGGAGAAACGAAGGATTGAAATTATATTTATAAGGAGGTGGATTGGAATATCTTTTTTTTCAAGGCCTGTCGAGGGCCTGTCTTTTTTCCAATTAATTCAGTCGTTGACCGTTCCAAGAAATTGCTATTCCTCCCTCATCTCTCGCGCAGACATGACGCCCGAAGCTGAAGCTCACCTCTTTCTCGCAGATTTCTTCGGGAGGACCAAGAAAGTTTCCGCCCCGCCCACGGCCCAGTTCGAGGCGCTGCTGTCGGCGGCGAGTCACCTCCGCGAGGTCGAGAGGGAACGTAAGAAGAGCGCCCACGAGCCGAGGTCAACTCAGCACCACCACGAACACCACCACCATCACCACCTCTTCCAGCAGCGTCACCAGACACATCACCACCCGAACCCTGGCAGCTACCTGCAGCGCCACCTAGCACATCACAAGGGCGAAGGGGACCATCACAATGGGCCGTACCAGTCGTTGCCGGACGTGGAAGAGGCCCCGACGCCCCCGCAGCGGAAGGCCCACGGGGCCCGGAAGGAGAGGAAGAAGGGCTCGGTGATGGTCCCACCGACCCTCGAACAGCTTCAGGCTGCTGTGCTGGAGGAAGCAGCCAAGCACGGCAGGAAGAACACGGGACCAGTCCATCCATTGAGTAAGTGAAACACATTCCTTAAACAGAGGACCTTCCCTTTACGGTATTGATTCGGAATATCGGGTCGGTGGGGTGGCTAGGGTGTTGCCTTCCCTCACAGATGGTCCAGGTTCAAATTCCATCTTAATGGCCCGCGCAAGTGCCCGTAAAGCCACCAAGGTCAAATGTTCGAATCCTTATCTACAGGAATGTTTCAGGGTTGAATTTTATTTTTCGTTAGTTTTTTCCATAAACAAGATCCCAAAAGTTTACATTAATTGCCACGAGAAAAAAATTCACCTAGATCGGGAATGGAAACACGGACCTTAGGCTTTCCAGGGCAATTAAAGAACCTGGATAGCATAGTGGTTTTACACAGTGGCCCGAAAAGCCAATGGTACGTGGTTCGATTCCCGGTGCAAGTGAATTTGCCGGCATCGGTACCGGTGGGGTGCAGCCCACTCTGAAGGTTCGCAGGTTCGAGTCCCGCCTGGGTAGGTGATTCCTAAGTAGGGAATGGTTGTTTGCGGTTGTTCTATGTTAATTGTTATAAAAACCCCGATATTAAGCTCAAATAGTGTTGATAAAACTTTTTTCTCATGGAAATTAATGAGAATTTCATCGCCGATCATGCGGCAAGTTTAAAATAAACCACAAAAGATCCCGGAAGCTTAAGACTCCTTACAACGCTAGGCATTCCATTAACGTCGTAAAAGAGCTTCCCTTCCACTTGAACCCATTCATTTCCCCTTTTGATATGAAGTCCTAGAGAGAGAAAGAGGGCAGCTAGCTCTAAACTAGTGAAAACTGCGAGGGCGGTAAATATCCATGGAGGAGATCGTGTGGGCTGAGATAATATGCCAGAGAGTTAATAAACCCGTGGCCTAATTACTGAATTTCCCGATTATTATCTCCGTTTTTTACTCTTCGGGAAATTAATTAGTGAAAACAATCGGTAGCCCATAAGGCTCACACGCTCCTCTACGCCCACCCATCCGGAAGGAACGGATGATTTAATGGGTGTCCTGAAAGTACGATTTTAACTCTGTAGCCGACAAAATTCACGAGCGTTTGCATATAAAATAATTCATTATTAAATATTAATATCATAATTATACCGTTAATATTAAAACAAATTCCGTATTATGGTCTCGTGGAAGGTTACTCGGGATTTCCACCGGGTTACGTTCTCCATCACGGCCGTCGTTTCGATGAACGAGTCGTTGAGATGATCATTTTTTCATCAGGGCATGATGCCCTGTGCAATGCCGAGTAACCTTCCGCGATGCAATACGCCGGGAAATCCTGCAATTATTCCTACAATATGGTGTATAGGAATATTAGGAATCGTTATTGATGATATAAAGTTTTTCACTACTAAAATGTTTCAGCACAACATGCTCTTAAGTTTCAATTTACCAACCAGCATCATATGATGATTGGCAACGTGATGAATTCTTTCAGATCAATAGTTTCACGGCAAACATAATCTAAGATTACGGTAGTATATATTTCAATATATTGCAAGGTCAAGTTATGCGGGCCTGCCAAGTTTTACAGTTACATTCAACAACACAATATGGCGAAAGGTGACGTGGATATTTCAAGTATTGTTCCAGTAACCCTAATTTGAACTGTAAAACGATGAATTATTTGCAAAAATTTACATATCTATTACTATTTACTATTTACAACTCTATTACTATTTACATATCTATTACTATTTACTATTACTATTTACAACCCCTCAGCTTATGCCGCAAGGTTAAGTTATGCAAAAGTAATGCGTTGCAAGTTATACGTTTCGAAGATGAAATATGAAGCAAATGAGGGAATTGATACAAAATAATTAGTAGTGAACGTTACAGCTATCGTAAATACCCATTAACCTGTGGAGCATCGAAAAAATAGGAAATTTTTGGAAAATGACAGACATTTTTTGTAATCCTGTAAAGCTGTTTTATCAGTGTCACTTGCGTCTTGCGTCTGCGAGGCCAAGGAACAGTGAACAGCTCTATCTCATTGGACGCCACGAAATATTGAACTAACATAGGGGATATGCATTTCTATACATGATTTCATTAGGCATTTTTAGGCCCTAATTTTGATTTTTCTACAAAGTTTGTATCAATCTAAAAACTCTTTCCCTTACTTTGCCAATGTGGGAATTAAGGCCGTAGGGAGAGGGGTGTATCGATGGGTGAAAACGCCTCTCCACCCCCAAGTGTTTATATTCTTTTGTTTTCCGGCAAAATACAGGGAAAGTCTGTGTTGTTAGATTTAAATCATGGTTAAAATAGGACTTTCACTTTTTAACGTCACCTTCGACCACAATTCCCTAAAACCTTATGGAAAAACTGCAGCGATATGCTGAAATCAGTTGAGTCTCATAGAAATATTTGTCGAGGATATGCGGGGCCAAAGGGCAAGCCATATAGTAGAAAGATGTACAGGAAAAGTAGGCAGTACAGAAACTGTCATCACATTCTGAGAGGAGATCAACTTCAAACCCTTTTTGTCTCGAAAGTAAATTCAATGATTGCGGACGACTCATTCCAAGTAGATGATGTAATGGGATCTCAAATATCCCACGCTCTTTCACATTTGATCCTATGTATACGCTACCCGGTATACAACGGTATATAACAAACGGCTCTGCAATAGTGACACGTAGCAGGAAGCCAATTACGATGCGATGCATTACCATGCCTTGAAATACAAAATACGCATCAAATTCGCCTATAAAATGCTAAGCATCAATGCAATCAAATGTAAGTACAGGAAAAAATAAGATATATAAATTTTTATTTAATATAATCCGGCTCACATAATGTTCAGCAGCCCATTAGTCTTAATAGCAATCAAATTCTACAAAGGAATTGTGCCCTTTGAATAAATACATTTTGTTTTTAGGAGAAAACCCACGCATAAATTTTCGAGATTCATAGCGTATTGTTGACCGTGCCATCCCCCTCAGACCGTTGACGATGTTTAATATCCCGATGACGATGGCGAAGTTCCTCTTCATCGATTCGTAGGCAAATGTTGAATAGCCCTATGAGAATACTAGAACGAATTTTCTCAGGTTACCGGCCATGAAAACCTTAAATTCTTCATCCAAATAATGTCTTTTTCGTTTATTTTATTACGATCTTCCAAAAAAATTAGAGATTCCTCCAGTATTATTCCTTGTATTTATCATCACTTGTGTTAGTTGTTAGTTGATTAATGAATTTTTACTTTTCCAATAAAAATGAAGATTCTTGTTGATGAAATGTTGACGAAAATTGATATTCATCACGTGAGCAATAACTTTAGACATATGTGCACGAAAACGTGGAAGCTAATTTGAAATAATAATTACAATTCATATTGATCAACTATATTGATTTATTTTCTTGAGATACTAGTTATAATCCGCAGTGGCATCTTTTGGCTCAGGAGCTAACTCAAGACACCATTCGGTGATGAAAACCTTGTCGTAAGAAAATAATTTTATGAACCATTAAAATTTATTATTTTTATTTCCGCTCTTCATAATATTTTATGTCCCTTATATAGTGCCACTGTGAATTGGCGGGTACGCTGATGGTGGAACATAATTTTTAAAAGCGGCATTTATGAATTTTGATCCTCAGATATCTTCGGGAGAACTAAAAAGGTGTCCGCACCTCCGGTGGCGCAGTTCGATGCCCTGATGGCGGCGAACGCGAGAAACACTGGGGAGCAGGAGAGAAAACGGAGCGCCCACACACCCGGCACCAACCAAGGCGCCCATCACCACCACAACAACCAGCAACACCCTCACCAGGGCCAGCTCCTCCACCACTCACCCCAGCGGCTGGAAAACATACATCTCCACCTCCACGAACCGCTGCTGTCGCAGAGGAAGTGCATGAACGGTGCCTCGGGTCATAAGAAGAAGCAGCTCCAGCAGCCGGGAGAAGACCTAGACCATCGCCTGGACGGACTATGGATCTCCCAGTGCGAGGGCGAGGTCGTGAGGCCGAGGACGCCGGCGGAACGCATGGCTCACGAGCTGGACTCGGCCCTTGCGGCAGTCGCGAAGCGCAGGAAGGAGAAGGCCGCTGCAGAAAGCGGAAGGAAATCGCCGATGACCCCTGCGGAAGCCCTGGGGGCAGAGATGGACTCCGCCCTGGCGGCCGCGCTCATTCGCCGCGAGAAAAAGCTGACGAGCGGCGATGGTCAGTGGGGCGGTGCCCGGGGGGTGACGGGCCATACAATTCTTCACCGCAGCACGGAGATGCTGAGCAGGGGTTGAGAGGAAGGGGGTTGGACATAGGAAAGCACTTCGGTTCCGTCGGCGGACGCCCTCTGCGCCGCTGTTTCGTGTTGCCTCCCGGAAAAAAACTTTCGGCCCCAATCAGGTGCCTTGGGGTACCTCCTCCGCAGGGCACATGGCAGTGGATTTATTCCTCTTTTACAGGGCGAGGCCGTAATTTTACTGGGTTTTCGACTGTGATTTACGCATTCTTCATTCGTAGCAAAAATTAGCACAAGGAGTTTTGCCAAGAAGTTTTTTTAGTTTTTTTTTCACCCTGCACATTAATAATCGCTGTAATTGAGGATGACTCCGAAAAATATTCGTTCGAAAGTCAGTTCTGTCAACTCCGTGGCGTTTAATCAAGAACAGCTAATGAAGAGCTTTTGTTTTCCTTTAGTACATTTATCATAAAGCAGGGATAACTATTTGTTTATTTACTATTGTTTACCATTTTATTTATGCAAAAAGAATGGAAATTGAGGATAATTTCTCCGTTAAAACGAAGTTATTATGTCAATAATCTCTAATATGTACATTATGTAGCGATTTCATAATATCATTAAGGTTGAGAAGAAAAAATACGACTCTTTTATTTTTTGTTTCTAGACAACTTCTCCAGTGAAGACAATTGAAGTATAAATCTACAGAACTGAATGTACCTTTGGAATGAAATCGTTGATACAGTTGAATCAAGGTAAGAATATATAGGTGGCGTAAAGGTACTAGTTTGCTTACCTTACCCCTCAGATCATTATACTGTATCCCCCGAATCACAGGCACATCATCATCTCCCCATTTTCTGCGCATCAAAAAAACGTATGCCTTCTCGAGGGCTGTATTATCATACACAACTACTGGTCATTTCTTCTTCTACAGTCAAGTTTGATTTAAAAAATTGATACATTATATGGGTTTTATTTATATTAAAAATCTTAAAGGTTCTTTATTTTAATTTAATCTTGTATAAAGTCAATTAAGTTTGATTTTAAAAAATACTCCAGATTTTCCATGAATTGTTCATGAGAAAATAGCGATGAAAATCTTTTCTTGTCACAATTGAAATAGACTGGGACAAATTTGAGGTTTCACCGATCAACTACAGTAAGTACCCAATTGATGTAACAATCATCAAAATATACCTACTCTTTTTAATGCGTCTGGTCCATCGACGCACAAATTTAATTTGGGCCTTGAGTTGGAATAACACGAATTTTTAATGCCGATTCGACTGTATTTCAAGCAAATGGTTATCGAAGAAAAGCATACTCTTGGAGCGTAAATATTCTTCGAATTGCCTGTAAATCAAGTATATATTAATTTCAACTTAAAAATTTCAATGCTCAGAACGCTTTCGAATCCAGATATTCCTATTATTAGAAAAAGTTCCTCTATTAATCTAAGAATTCATTAAGGTAAAATATAATTGCTCTATCCAAACAAATTGAAATTTAGAACTTCTGGAAAAAATCCTGAACTAGTCGACGGTCAAACGCATTGGCCTCTCCATGCACTTATTCCTCGAATTAGCATTTGAAAATCACACTTTTCCATGAGTTATTGTGGAGATGCTCATCTTAGCATCGGTATATAGAAAGAAAAGTTAGCAATGAAATACCTATAAATAGATTTAAATAAAATTCTGGCAATTCGTCTTTTAAATAAGTATTAGTTTTAATAGACGAAAACAGTTACATAAAATTGTATCCTTTAAAATCAAATGCATTGAATAGCCCACAGCCATTGTATCCTGATTATGCCTCCATTAACGCCCAGAAGATGACATCTATGAATAGAATCTTTTTATTTCAAAAGTATTTGCTTGGAATCGCACAGTCACGAATGAACGTGCGAGAGGGTTAAGCGAATTGAATCGTGAGGCCAAAGTTTCCTCTGGCCCACTCCCAAAATAGCCGACCAATCGGAGATCGTCCCATGACACGCGAAGTGTTGATGAAGAGCGAGGCGGGCTCGCTAATGTTCGCTCGTGCCGGAAAGATTTCGCGAGTCTCTTGACACTCGCAACGCAGAGGCCGACCAAGGTGGATATGAACACGTGATATGGATGTTTTTCAATTAGCCTCTCGATTAGCGCAATTGCGCGTCGACGGCGACAATAATGCCCGCAATTCCGCCACCAACTCCCAACACCTCCTTCTAAATAGACGAAGACATTTGTAAGTCATTACACCCGCTAGCGCCCTCATTGCACTCGTCAATGACCTTTCACGTGACACAGAGACGACGTGATGGTCGATCAACGCCGATTAACGAATGGAAAACAACAAAGCACAGTAAATTAATTCCACAAATAATTTCGGCCCGGGGATTGGGTTGGTATGATCGCTTGAGTGCTGGCTGGCTTCCCACCCAGATGGCCCGGTTTCAAATTCCTACGGTGGCAGAAAAGTTTCGGAGACTTGAGTGTTTATTGAACAGCGCAGAGTACAGCACTCCGTCCGTCGGATGGGACGTTAAACCGTGGTCCTCTTGGCACCTTTCATTAAAGGCCTAGTTACACGATACATTAACACGTACGGGTTAATGTCTAAATGTATGAACGCGTGAATGAACACGAAAATGTACCGTGTAACCACCCAACTTGTGCGAATGCATGAACGGAAAATAGAACCTGTTCTAATTTGGTTCATGCATTCGTATATGTTCCGTTCCGGTCCACCAAAGTCATTCACGCAAGACGTACATTAACTTGTACGTGTCAATGTACCGTGTAACCAGGCCTTTAAGAGTAGGCGACTGCCGACAGCTGGTTTCTCTGCACCCTTACCTCCCTACACTTCCCTCATGGCGCAAATGACCTTAGCTGGTCTCCTCCAAAAATCATAGCTCACTTCTGCTCGGCCAACCTTGTTTTGTGACACATTAATTGATAAAAATTAACGCTATCAAACTTGTCTGTGTGCGTTGCAATGGAAATAGTATTTGGTAAAGTAGGTAATTTATCGCTAATTCGGTTTTTAAAAGAGATGAATGCAAAAAGTTTAAGATGGTAGCCCCATAACTATACAATAAGGGGTACCTATATATTCCATAATTATTTAAGTATGTCCTAATGTAATATATATTTGAATGTAAATGGAATAAAGTTATATATTATTATTAAATGCGAAGTGATGCCACACGCTACCAAACATTTTGGTTGGTACGCGGATTGCCTAATATATGTAAATTTGTTGACCATTCCTATAACCATTGCAAATCCTCATTCCTAAAAATTCCTTAGATAAAAATTTTACTCCGTATACATGATGCTAAAAGTTATAATCATCATTAGTTAGTTAGGAAATGGGCTCAGTTGGAGTAATTTCTTCTCCATAAGTTCATGTAAATCAACTCATTCTCCACATTCCATTATCGGAATATTTCCTTTTGAAATCCAAAACGAATATTGGTGGTCAAATTCTATCATCAAAGTGTTGGCAAAACGTACAAAAAATTGAAAAATAACTCCTTATATTCCTTTAACTACCGCTATTTATTAGCTATTAGGAGGATATTTCTAATTTTCATCCAAATATGTTAATTTAGACCATGGTTTTTAAAAATGCTTTGCCTCACCGAGTGCAAATATTTTAAGAGTTTGTGTAGCGGGTGAATAATGGCAGATTAAACTGAAATTTAACACGTAAGTTTTTATTTCTATAAGGAGGTAAATAACAATGGATGCCATAAAAAAATCCAAAATGGTATTTTTGGGGAACACCTTACCATCCAGCTTCATATTATGTCTCATTTTTGTCCTAATATTTATTTTTCGATAGTGAATGTATTAAAAAACCTTGATATCTTCCATTCACCCTTATCGGAGCATTTATCCTGTATTTGTTGAAAAAAACCCTGATAAAAATTCCCCGTAAAAATTCGGGCAAGGCTTTTTTTAAAATTTCAGGTTAGATCCCTTTGGTTTTATTTTTTATCGGTAGCTCAAGCAACAAAAAAATTATTACTTATTAATCATATGAGATTTTGAAAAGGTCAAGTAAGGATAAAAAAGAAAGTTCATGCTTATAACCACATGATTACACAGGTTCGTTAGTACGTTGCAGCCATCACTTTTCTTGGTTGCATTTGAATTTTGAGAACTGTTTTGAATTTGCATTAATTGCTCCCAACTTTTACTTCTCTGCTGTATTCTCAGCTGCGTTAACTCTAGAGACTGTGGGAAACCTAAATAAAAAAATAGTATCGTAATAACGCACCATACTGCACCTACAGCTCCTATTTCCTCGGGATGTTTCTCAAAAATCTATTGAATTAATTAACCTTTTGAGGATATTTTATTCACGAACTCCAGCTTTCCGCGGTTGAAGGTGATTAAATAACGCGGCCACGTCAGCTTAGCGACGTTTTGAAAACACATTTGTGGTAGTAAGTAATTAGCAACCTTCTGAATAAATCTCATATTGCGTTATAGCAATCGAAATATGCTGCCCATTCCAAGTTATATTTGTGTGAGAAACGAGACAGTTGGCCTTTATTGTTCAAGATGCATTACATTCCAAACTAATTATTGTCCCTCTTTTAAGTTTTATCCCACCTCATACTTCAACTTAATGCTTTCCCCTTAAAATATTTCCAAAAATTTGGTTCGGAAAATAAAATATTTTCTTGGTAGATCTGCCATGAAGGCTTTATTGGTTCTTTCTTCATTCCTAGGTAGCAGTGAAATAAATCAAGTATAGAACCCCTGGTGAACATTTAGATGCAAAAAACAAAAGCAACGCTGGGGTATTATGAAGATTATTTTTGTAATTGAAGCAATCACTGAGGATTATTCCAGTGCATACGCTGAAGTGTGAATTTCACTCCTGGCAAATAATACTAATACAGATTTCTTATGGGAGAAGTGATATAAAAAGGCATCTCGAATAGAAATATATGACATCATCATTCGTCAATAATCCGAAGTGATGGTCTGGCGCAACTCCCCACTCTCATCTGCTCTCTGCTTATATTTTCATATTTCTGTATTTCTTCCCTTTTACATATTTGATAGCTGGTCCTATAAAACTCGTATGGGGCCTTCCTTTACCTTCCCATCCGTCCAGATATAATTCGATGATTGTCTTCATTAGAGGATACATATATTTAAGCTCTTTTACTTCCCAAATCTTAAAAAAGCTTCGGTAAGTTGGGTATGCAATGCAATGCATGAATGGATATGCGGAAAAAATTTCACAGGGTTATGTGATTCAATAACATCTCACATCACCCGCGCGATGACAAACAGCATGCGGAAGCGTTATCTCCGCAACTTAGTAAGCCAAATAAAAACCGTGAGTTATTCGAAACGATAAGTAATTATGAAGACAATTACTAAATAATTCCCTGAGGTAATCGCCTGTGCATATTCTGTAGTAAGAACTGTTTACTGACGAGTTATATTGAGTAACCTTTCGGAAGGCCTGATGAAAAAGAAAACTCTAATGGGATAGTATAGATGCATGTCGACTCTTTCACTCTTCACAAGTATAAAACCTTCCCTAAAGCAAGGTTCAGTACCAACTTACGTCATCAACGTAAGGAAAACCCTCAGCATGATGACGCGTAATGTTCGTACCAAAGTGCGACAAACTAAAAAAAAACGACATTGGAGAAGATAGGAAACTTCGCATTCACCTCACGGACGACGAAAAATGCAAATGACCTGAAAATTGAAAGAGGTCGCTTCAAAACTCGACGCGAACGAACGAACTTTATCTGCTGAAAACTAATGCCTCCATCAATAGCCGCCGGTGGTTGTAATTCTCCAGCAATGTCATAAAAAGGAATAAACTCTCTCTCTCTCCTCCCTCCCCCTTTACGACCTCCCATAACGTTTGCGTAATCAAGGAAGCTCTCACATGAGCGACCGTTTCGAGAGAAATAAAGTTTTATGACCTGAAGCGCGGAGAGTGAGGCTATGCATAGTTCAAATGTCGCCGCGGGAGTGGGGGTGTGGGCGGTAAGGAGTCGCATTACCTTAATTCCACCATTTAGGCATCAAGGACAGACTGCCGCTGTGTTTTCAAATAACTCGATAGGAGTTCTCCCCATCATAGCCACCCATGAAACACAACTCCAGAAGGGCCTAGGAGGGATGCCGAAACATTCGCAAATTTTTGCTATGAAAAAATTGAAGTGAAATAGTGATTTAGCTGAGTTTTTTTCCTTCCTCTTGACCTCAATTTTTGTCGTTGATTAGTATCTTGGAGTGTATGTCTTTAAGGGTTCAATGCAAAATATTTGGCCAACGTTTCGGCATATATTTTGTACCCTCTTCAGGGCATTTGCTGCGATGAATATGGTTTACAGATTTTCATAGGACGCATAAATCCCGTTCGATACGTCTTTCCTCACGACTTGTTTAAAACTTCCGCTACTACATATATATTCTCAGGATACATTGGGTTTAAGGTCGGTCTAAAAATATTTTTTATTAAAAAAGCTGCAAGAGTGGATGCTTTTTTTTTGTGTATATTCACTTCCTTACGATATTATAGTTCGAATGGAGGGTGTCTTGGCATTAGATTTGAGTGTAGTAGCCAGGTTTCTTGCAATGCCTAGGTCTGGTTTGCAATTCATTTTAACGCGCGACACCCAACATGAGCGAAATAAAGTTTTAAGGAAAGGCAAGGAAAAATCATCTTGATCGCAAAATATGTTACCCCGCCGAATCGTGTTTGAAAATTCCTGCGGCATTTCGTCATAAATTTCCTACTTATTAGGAACCATCCCCGTGTTTTCCTGTTTCTACGGCAGACATTGCGGCTAGTAGTTTCACAACCAACTTCAGGTGATAAATTCTATCGTTTTCAATGATTTTATTACATTTAAATCCGTTAAAGTATTTTTTAGAGTGACTTTAACCCCTCCTCAACTACAATAAATATGTACCCTCAACAGCCTTAATTTTCTAGCGCGATTCGGCAGAGTAAAATATTGTGCCATCAAGCTGATCTCTGTTTTGGTTTGTTTTCTAATAAGACTTCTCCAAAAACTCAAACACACGCGCAGCTTCCAAAAAAACATTTTCTGGACCATACTCATTGGGTATATAACCATTGCAGCAATTGAGTGTATTAACAAAATAAAGACTGCGGATAATTTTCCAAAAGTAGCCTCATCTCACGATCGTTTTAATTATGTATTGTATCATCTTCAGGTGATAATTAATCTCTATTGCCTGGAATATAAAACGTTTATCTTCAGCTATGGATAATGAAAACTATTGAAACCTGTCGTGAGATTTAACTATTGGAGGAAAATTAGTTGTAGTTTTTATTTCATTGATATATTAGAATATTAGGAGGTGCTGGAAAGAGTTGGGGACGAAATATCATTATTGAGAACTACAAAAGCTGAAGGAGAATTGGATAGGGCATGTTTCAAGAGGGAAGGGGATTTTACATACGGCAGTCGAACGAACAGTGAAAGGAGAAAAGAGAAGAGGAAGAAGAGGACTGAAGAAGAAGGGCGAAGTGAGGTTAAAAAGAAGGTATAAGGAAACCAAGGAGAAGGCCTTGATCAGGAGGTGACTTAGGTCCTACCAGTGAGAAGAAAATCAGTTGATGATGATGTTAGAATTCTACGATATTAAGCCTGAAAACACTATAATGGATAAAGAAACATTGTGTCACGGATTGTTAACCCTGGATAGCTGCTGCCAGTAGGAACCAAAAGTATTTGTGATGCTTAGGTCGAAAACGCGCCATTTTGAAACTACAAGAACTCAGAGCCAAGCTTTCCGATTGGCTGCGAGTTCGACCAGTCGCCGGATGCCTCGGATGCATCGCGATCTCCTGCAGGCAAAGTATTTAAAGTCATTAGTTGTCCAGACCATCCGGCAATAGGGCAAACTCGCGGCAAGTTGGAGAGCTTTGCTCAAAGTTTAAAAAGTGTGCGTTTTCGACCTAAACATCATGAGTAATTTTGGTTACTACTGGCATCAGCTATCCAGGGGTGAAATTTCGTGACACAGTTTTCCTCCACCCTGTGTATTTGCCTCTGTCTCAAATTGGAACTTTATGGTATAGTATTTCCTCATTTTTAATTTTTTTATGTTTGCGTTACATGTGAAGTTCTGCACACCAAACACCCTGAATGTTTAAAGATGATACTACATCCGTCGTCCCTCGTAGAGTGCAGATGTGCTCTCTCTCTATGATGTGTTAAAGGATGTGTGTCGCTTTTTATTAGAAAACGCAAAGTTGACTTCACTATATGGCAGTTACCGTTTTTACTGGGCACATCGACATCTGTTTAACCTTTTCAATGAACTAGCTGGATAGTTGCAATTGTGTCACGCGTGTTAATTTACTCTACACGGAGATGTTCCTTTGCTTCATATGCCGAAAGCACCGCCCACGTTGCCTGCTTTGAGTGCCGCGAAAAAGTCCACGGGAAATGCATCGAATAACATCTTGCTGAAGAAGACGTTGACGGGATTGTGACAGGCACACAGCGGTGAAATTGCATGGTATGTCAGGTTTCACGTCCTTTGAGCCTTAACAGTAATGCTAAGTAAAGGGTGGAACCTGCAAATTTTGCCGGCGTAATTGATGTAAGTCATTTGATGACATCGATGGCCTATTTATCGAGTTGAAAAGTGAAATTAGGGAAATTGAGAGAAGCCTCGGTGACACAATCAACGAAATATATGAGAAATTAGAGGAAAGTATATAGGTCATTGCAGAGGCGTAACCAGGAATATGCTTTGGGGGATGAAAAGGCTTGGGGTACTGACCCCGCCCCCAGGTAATATTTTAGCCGGGAATATTTTTGAAAAAGAACATGCCTAGATATACATTTTACATCATTTTGGGTCTAAAAATTTAACTTTAAGCACATGCAGTTATTCAATTTTAAAACTAGACAACATTTTTAAATAACTTTTTTATTTCTCTGAGGCTTTTGAGGGGGGGGATCTATCATCTTATACCCCCTCATAGTTACGCCACTGGGTCGTTGGGGCCCAGGAAGTGAAGCTCAATGAGTGCCTAGAAGAAATTGATTTCCTAAAAAAGAAAATCATTAACTTAGTAATTTAAATAGGCGTTTGGAATTGAATACCTATGCGCTAGTACCTACCCGTAATTGTGTGATTCGATTGGCAAGCTTTGGAAAAAGACTAGCTATCCAGATGAGCATGATTTATTCTGTTTCGTGAAGTCTGCCTTAAATTTATAAGTACGAACGTCAAAGAAAGCATGAGTGAAAAGTTTTTTTTTACCTGAATGGTGCCGTCCCAAATTTGAGAGAAGGCCTCGGTATTGGTTTCAACATGACCTTCCAGACCTCAAGTTAGTCATTAGGACAAAGTCACACACGATTTTTGAGTAATGCAATGTTTTGTTTCACACATATCCTATACTTACGCACAATGATATACGATACGAAAGAAAATATTTTACACGAACAACTCTAATAAGGATACCTACAAGTTTAAAAACAAATGAACAACGAAAGAAAATTGCGGAAAAATGAGGCAAAGATGTTTCGATACTTTCGATACCTTTCGACGGTTTCGACAGTCGATTAGAGGCGTCCTAGTTCAGCAACCAACGTTCCCAAGTTTTTTCGCTTAAAGTGTAAAAATACTGTGGTTTTAAGTTATAATTTGTGTTACGAACTATTTCCAAGGTAATTTAAGTCCCCATTATCTGGAATTGAGTATTAGTGAAGTGATATCCGATTGAGCGGGTTGGACGTCAATCGTTTTATGCGTCGACTACCAAGGATTGCTAAAAGGATTTCACTTTCTTCGAATGCAGGGTGATCTGTAGAAGCTGCTAGTCATCCTGCTCATTAGCGGTGAGTGAATTTTCCCCTTAATTTATTGAGTGTTACGTTTTTCGGTGATTTAGCAATGATCCTTGACATAGGTGGGTGATGTTGTCTTTAAAGTATGCCCCAAATGGACCGGCATTCACTCGAACCGTTTGGGGTGATTGAACTAATCGGACGTCGTACCTATATCCACGTTGTGAACATTTAATTTTCCCCTAACCATCATAAGCATCAACTCTAACAAAAATATGACCATCGCTTGGATCATAGGTAATTTCTTTTAGTTTTCAGGTGGAATCATGAAACGTGAGACTCACCCTTTTTAACCAGCCTTAGTAATCATTTAAAAGCTAATCTAACTTCCCTTTTTTAATTAGATGATCACGTCGATGTTTAATTCTACTGCATGACTTTACATGAAATCGCATCTCGTGTGAAACTGATCTGCAATTAGTACCATTAAATGAAACTAAAAGGATAGTGCGAATAATTCGATGGTGAATATACGTACCGAAGGACCTTCCCTAAAGTTATTAATGCTACGTCTATATTCACGCCAACATTAGCATGTAATGAAGCGGTAGTTACAGATTACCATGCCATGGTAATAATTAAACGAATTGTTAATGTTTGTAGATATCTATTCACATCTCAATGAATATAAATTGTTGGGAAAATCTATTATGTTCCACTTTATTCCTAGATCCTTGAAATGGGATTTTATTGCCTTCCTGTCATCATCAAGCAGTACCGCGGTCAGCTACAGGTGGCAGGGCAGTACACTTTTTTGTCGCGTGTTTGCCTAGGCCGCTGCAGTCAAAAGAGGGGAGGTTATTCATGAGCCGAAGTCGGGGAGGTGTGGTGGTATTGTGTAGAGTGGGCTTGAGCAGGAGCTAATTTTTTCGCGTTTTTATGTCCTTGAGACCAATCTACAGTTTTGATCCGACGGAGCCGAAATTTTTCATATAACGGGTTCGTTCAACAATTTTATTTTATTACCGATTGCGATAGGAATTTGATGATAGATGTGACCCCTCTTTTTTCCATTTCGTTGCCTACCTCAAAGAGTTAATCTCGACGAAAAATCTGCAGCCTTTTCGTAGATAAGCTGGTGACGTCGCGAACTCATACCGAGGGATTTACCGCTTCTCGGCCAAATCCAATGGGTAGAGCTTCACGTATCTACGTGATTGTAGTAACTTCAATATCACTTGACACTCTGTTTTCTTCATTCCTTACTTCTCCATATATCTTCCCATACAAAAATCCTATATTTTTATATCCGTCTCCATAGGCGGATTTAGAGGGGGGGCATGAGGGAGGGCCAAAAACCATTAAAAAATAGACAAGATTTTTTAATACGGTTATCATTGCGTTCATTTTATTTTGTGTAGTACGGAGCCACAATCATTTAATTTAATATTAATAACTTTTATATCAAAATAAAGAGAATATTTTCTTCAACAATTATTGTATTTTGTTTTTAATCTCAAATATAAGATGACCTGTCAGACTCTTCCGCCCCCCCCCCCGGAAAAAATCCTGGATCCGCACCTGTCTGTCTCCAAAACGTCAACTCAACCAAAGCACTAAAGAACCAAAATGCTGCTAAAAGAAACAACAAATGAACATCAAAAAATGAAACAGAAAGATAGCGTATATGAAAACGTATAAAAGTGATTTGAATCATTATAAGATTATGCATCAGGCTTTTGGATGGTGATCGTGAGTTTGCAGGTTAAGATACTGCGTAGGCCTAAGGACGCCACTACTTGTAAGTAAAATTGCTCGAAGTGCAAAGGGGCCCTGGAATAGGAACTCTCCGTGAAAGTTTGCTGGTACACGCCTCAGGCCTATTGTGGGATGACCTCCACCCTCACCCTGCAAAATCAGTATTCTGGGTTTTTTTAATTGCTGAGGAGATAGCGAAGTTTTTGAGTACCTAAGTTTTGCAGAAGCTGTCAACAAATTAAAATTTGGATATGATTAACAAGTATACTCATAGATAACGAGTAGATGGAGGGAATGATGAGCGAGAGGTTGTTGAAAACCGGGCAAGGCAGGGTTGTAAACCGATCCGAAACAGAACGTATTGTTTCTGGTCTGGGAAGGTGGAATATTGCCCGTTATGGTAAAGTTCCGGGCTTTGAAAGACCCAAAATTACCCGTTATGATTTAGCTCCGCACTAGGTAAGGCACGAAATTACCCTATGTAGTTAAATTCCGGACCAGCTGACGATGATGTTATTTGGAGTAACGTCGCCTGAGATAATTTGCTGCGTGGTGAAACTCGGAGAAATAAAGAGGGGAGGGAATCCTGGCGTCGGAGTTAGCCTGCTTTATAAAGGCGCCTCGGGGACTAAGGCTTTGCGTCCCATACGACGGACGGAGAGTCCGTCCTCAGCATGAGACTCAAGCTGGGATCAGGCTTTCCGGAAAACATATCAGCACCAGCCTGGATTTGAACCCGGAACACAGGGTGAGAAGCCAACACTCCAGGCACCACACCAAACCGTCTTCGTAATAAAGATGAGATCACCAATGTATTAGGGGGGGGCAAAGCGTTTCAATGAACAAAGTGCTCATCATTATTATGCCAACGACCTAATTTTTCTTCCTTAGGCTTTGTATTACGAAAAAGATGTAGAATATAGTTCACGTTCCTCGTATTTTTTTAGGCTTTGTAATACTGCTTTTGTAGCTAGGTAAAAAAATATGATATTTCCGGAGTTTCCCTGGGTTAAAAGCTGATCCATCAGCATATAACGCGTAGGGAAAACCTAATAAACATTCCTTCATCAAACGAGCTGGTAAAAATGGATAATTTAGGGAAATTATTTAGAAGCATGGTCTTTAAGTTAGCCGAATTTGTTCATGCGATGGCTTGTATTAAAAAAAAATATGTGCCTTAATAACTTGTGCACATTTTACTAGTTTTTTAAATTGTAAGATTAGCCATAATGATAACTTTATGATGCAATGTTTGTCAGTATTTTATCTTTAATACACCAACACCCCATCTTATGTATTTTCTGCAATACTCTTCCGATAAAAATGTTTACGTAAATGATGGTATGCAGCTAAACATTTTGCTACATTGTTTCAGAGTTAGCTGAGATATCGATGTATTAAAAAAAGAAAGTTTCCATTTTGGATATTAGGATGTTAAATAAAAACTTTTGGGCTATGTCGCCGCGTCAATTTTAGGGTGCTCCCAACGTTTCCCGACCGATGCTATTCGCTTTCTCAAGGGAACCTCAAATCCCCTTGAAAAAGCGACCTTTGGGGCAACGTTGGGGCAACCCGAAAATTGACGTGGCGACATAGCCCAAAAGTTTTTATTATACTTGACGAGTACTTACGAAAATTTTAACGAAGAATTATGGATATTAGGAGCTAGTATCAAGTCCCAATATGGCTGTTGCTTTGGAGTTTTGCATGTTCCGTATTTTATGACAGCATTAATTTATCGTGATTAATGCTCCAGTATGTCCATTCAACTTACCTTTCGAAGTTCACCATGCCTCTTTTAGCAGCCGCGTAAAAGTGCGTTATTGTGAATAGGATAGTGGAGAAACAATGACACCAATAAAGCAATTTCCATATAGATCAAGCCTTTATTGGAAAAAAATATTAAAAAAAGGGTTACAAACCACATTCCAATATGCCTTTAATGCATTTACAAAACAGAATAAACATTTGGGTGCTTTTTCAGTTTCCCAAAAAAGGGAATGTCACGTGACATCACACATTTAAAAAAATATTATGCTCCCCTGTTTGCTGGAAGAGGATCCGACATGATCGGAAACATCCCAATGCATCATTTTTTTGCAATCAAGTGAATTAAATTACATGCTTCATTTACTCTCTTATCTCCATTTTTTATTGGAATGGCTCACATGTTTTTTGCATTTTAGACAACTCACAAATTCATCTGGAAAAATAAATCTTCAGAACTTTTGATGTCATCGACACAAAACACATAATAGTTTCATCAATAAGCATATGCATACAGATACATTGTATTTCTCTTTAGCCTTGTTTATTTTTTTACCCACAAGAAGCAAGACGAAAAACTTATCAAGATAACGGATAAGAACACGAAAAAAATGAAAAAAAGATCTTGCGACTACTTCACTTAACATATATATTTTTAGCGCACATAATAATTTACGCTCCTCTGATGTTTTGATGGCATGAGGAAAGGACGAAAAAACGCTCTTGGAACTCATTACCTCAAAACAGAAGTTTTGTTTGCATTAATGAATATGTACAAGGCGAAGACGGGGACCTTTTTGTTTCTTGGGTTATCTTCATCAATGCCGATGAGAGGGGAAAAATTCTGCTCAAGACTGATACAGGCACACGACCCACGTGCACATTCTAAGCTTTATTTAATTTTTTTTGTAATAATAACACGCTGACCGCCACTGACGGAAACAACGACTCGTTTACCATATCTTCGGGGGGAGAGCGCGCTCACGTTTCCAATAGGAACCGATTGTTTTCTCAAAGATAAGGTGGCAGGGTTATTTGATCTGGCTGGTGTATTCTTCATTGATTACGTTAAATTAAATCCTTAATCTCCTTTTTTTCAGCGTAATTATATAGAGAAAGTTGACGGATGTGTGACATTCTTGCATTGGTACGAAGATGCTGACAGTGACGTATTTCATTTGTCGTCACTTTATTTGATGTCAGAAGTTTATGTTTGTCTCACCATCTTGCACACAGTGATGATCAAACTGTTAGCATGTAGTGGACGCACATGCTGGAAGAATAATATAAAATGGTAAACGTTTCAAATCATGCCTTTTCAGGAAACGTAAAATATATTGGAAGTAATCGGAAATATCACATGCGGAGTGAAGCTTCGTTAGAATCGAGAATAATGAAGCTTGAATGAATACATTTCTCACTAACTAATCATTAACTATTAACCAGAATTAACGTCTAGGTATGCCCAAACATCTCAAGATTGACGTATCACTCCCTCCACCCCAAAACCTGATAGCCTATGAAGGAAAAATGCATCTTTAAATCGCCTGTATTCAATTATTATTTTCGAATCGAAACATAATTAAACCTTTTTACTCTTAATTTGGCAAACCCCCGTATAATATTTCATTAGCCTCACCCCGAAATTCCAACGGTGAACGACTGTTAAAGTTTGAATGCATTTTGAGTCGTCTGTATTTTATTTGCAATTTTTAAGGTTTTCATTTGGCAAGCTCGCCCAATTTCTAAATTTTCATGAGCCCCACCCCAAAATCCTTTGTGTAAAAGACTCTAAACGCCGACAAACTTCGACTCTCATGTGAATATTTACTGGAGAAAATTCGAAAATTTTCCATGTGAGAAGGTTGGGTGATACGTCAACCTCGTGAGGGTTAGGCATCCTTGGACGTAAATTCTGCCTAATACTTTATAATTAGTTAATGAAAAACCTGCTCATTTGAAATAAGGTTCGTTGTGTAGGAGTGAGAAATGATAACCGTGCCAGTTTATCTTTGACAAAAAAATGTCTCCACAATTTGTGGGTATGCGTATTTAAAAAAAAGTTTTTTCTCTCGGGAAAGTCGGATGCTTATCCGAATGACTTTTCGGCAAACGTTCGCTTCGGCGAGCGAACGAACGTTCGCCGAATGATTTCGTGCTTGAGCGCTGGCCCTCTCCCTTCCTCCCTCAATACTCCTTCTCCTTTCATGCATCAAAGATCCCCCTTTTCTTCTTGTTTTTGAACATCAATTTCCTTTCATTGCTTGCATCACTAGACGACACAACAACACCGATTTCACCATCTTAAAAACGACTACACCAACACCGTCACCGTACAAAACACAACAATCGACACAACATCTGCGCATTACTCTTCCGACAACAAAGCATTGATTTCAACGATATTTGTTTTCTTTCAAAAAGTGAGGAAGAAACATGTCAACATCTGACTATATATATATAATTGTATATATATGTATATATTAATATATTATCAAACCTACTAGAATCGACACTGATTGGTTTATTTTTTTAAGTTAGGAATATGTATATGTATATATATTTAATGTAATGTGTATTTATCTCTTTCAAACTTTTGATCATATGATATTGTGCGATTAACTTCTTAGATAAAGGTAAAATTTTTTAACATCAAAAGAATGGAGTTTCTTTTGCTGCGTAATTTTTTTATTCCTCTATTTATACTTGTGTTTACATCTTCGAGAGTCTTTATTAGGCCGAAATACAGTCCAGGCTATATGTTAGCGCTCTGACAACATTGAAACACATAGGCGATATTTATATATTAATTTTTTTTTTTCAAAAACTTCAGCGGATACAAGCGAAGCCCTCAGAGGGTGCACCTTGCAGGCTAAAAACTCAGCAAGCTCCATTAGCGAAAAAAAGTTTTGTCTTTACAATCGTTATTATTATAATTACTCTGTTTATTAATCTTCGTATTCACACAATAATTCAGGTGAACGAAAACAAAAATTTAACCTAATGAATACATCGTCGTAGTTATTTTATCATTATCTCTCTCCTCTATTGTGATGTAGAAAAGGAAGGAATCCTAAGGTAGTTTGTAGAGCCAAAATTCTACCCTCAGCGTTGCTTTGGGATAGGTATTGTGATCCAAGGAGAATGAATTATGGTCGAGGATGGGACGGGTATGCAAATGTGACTAGTGTTGTCCGAAAGTTCTGGTTTTGATCTGTGGTCATTACCACAGTTCCCTTTAAATTGTTCCTGTTTTAACCTCGAGATCAAAATGTTGCCAAACATATATCCCGTAAAAAGAATCCGAGGGGAGTTCATATAAATTTAATAATGTAGTTCACCTAACCTTTTCATTACCAACGTCTATGCATGTAGCCATTTTATTTTCATTTAATTCCAGCTATTCCCTTTAGTCTACGCTTACGAATAGAATTTATTCGTAATCCTAGACTTAGGTCGTAATCCTTTAGTTTAGGCTTACAGATAGAACTTGATTTTGCTCCACCCGTCCATTGATGGCAGAAAAGCAGTTAGATGAAATTACTTATACATGCCGAAAGACACATGAGTAAGGTGTTGGTGGCGGAAGCACTTATGAAGGATAATGAGGGAGCGTGAAGAAGGGTAGAAATATGGCTCTAGTTTTGGATCATTATGATGTTGCCTAGCAAGAACAAAAAATAATGGCAATGTGACCGCGAATTTTTTGCCCCGTACTAGCATCAGAGGGAACTTGAAGAGAGAATATGAAAGAAGAACGTGAAAGATGGATATTTTTCATCTTCCATCCCTTCGCGTCAGCAAGCACTGCGGTTTGAGGAAAGAATTGGGTCATGTTTGAAACCGCTCGATGCAGTCAAATTAGCATCGGTTTGAATGAAAGAAATGGCAGGGCGAAAAATCTATAGTTTTTTTCCTCATCTTTCTTTCCGTGCCTCTTTTTTTCTAGAGGTTTGCTGAAGCTTGAGGAAGATGAAAAAATCGCGGCGGTAGAATACGTGTAAGATTAGAGTATACGTAGAAGTAGTATTATTGGTGCTAAAAAGAGAACTGTAAACACACTCTCAGAGAAGAGAAGACTTTTATGTAAGAGTTGGAACGCTAAAAAGTGGGTCCTCAGAAAGAGAATGGGTAAAAGATATTTCTAGGTAAAATGATACGGCGAACGCTACAGTGTGTGCAACTGCGTGGTGAAAAATCTTTTCTTTTCTCCCCCTTTGTTTGGGTTTCGGCTTGCAAATACATCTAGGATGACGTTAAGGGTTGCGTTTGGCTTGGGAGCAGCTTTACTTGGAGAGGTTTGGTTGAAGGTCTTCGCGAGCGAAGAGTAGGAGAGAATTGGCGAATGAAAACATTGTAATGGTACACACCATCGATAGTACGTACAGATCTAATCTTAAGTGAGGGAAAATGCTTATTCGCCTTCTTGTATTTTTTACGCTGATTCTTTTTACACCGAAGGACATCTCCTCTCTTGATTCGTTGAACGTTCGCATTATTTTTTAGCGTGTGTGGCATCGTAGCAGTACAAAAAAGGAGCGTTTTTATTTATCATGAATGCAAATGAACAAACCATGGTGTTTTCCCCTTGTGTTGGCCATATTAGTCTTGGCTTTTTTACTCTGTTTGACTCTTCGCCTCCCCCGATCTGGCATTATATTTTCTTAATTCTTTTGTTTTTGCATTGCACTGTAAAAAAATTCACTCGCACGATCGTATTACATTTAGGGAAAATAAAACATCTTCGACGACAAAAATTTCAAGATCATTTGGTACGGAATCGTTATGATACGGCGACGAAACAAGTTCTCCCGACTCGATTTTCGATATCTCTATGGCGTCGATTTCGTGCTTCGAGTCGTTCGAAATGAGGTGAAAGTTAAATATTATTAAGACACGAACATGAGTGTGTTTCTGTATATTCTTTCTTCGGTGTTCCTGGCAGCTTAGAGGAGACGTGTGAAATGGTCAGACACACCATTATAGTAGGTCTGTTTAATTGATTTGTTTGACTGAAATTATATGTATATGTTTAAGGCAGGAGTTATTGTTTTGGAGGTTAGGGTAGCTCCCCTCACTCTCTCCCTAATATTTCAATTTATAAATTGAACTTATATTAGTAATTTTTGATTTATTATCGTCACACGGTGAAGGGAGACAGATATTTGTGATCGCAGAAACCTTTTGGGTTCTAAAATCATTGAAAAAGAGATTTTCACATTAATTTTAATGGTAAAATTTACGTTTTAACTCGGCTTTAATTACATCAAGACCAACCGGTTTCATCTCTACGGAGTAATTTTATGAATGTTCATGCAACCTAAGTCTGAGGATCCCCTGTAAAGGCTCTTCGTTGTGATAACGTTTCGTGATGGTAATAAAAGTTCAAATCATCACTAAAATATCGTCCTTAACTTCGTGTAAATAATCTATGGTATTCCCATGGGGAAGTATTTGGACGATAGCCGATTTTTTAAAGAAAATAATTGAGTTCTAGAGTGATATTTTTTTGCGATCAACCTAACTGTTATTCTTGGGAAAGAAGTTAAGCACGAATTATAAGTCATTTTACGCGTCCTTATTCAGATATTTTTTCAGGACTTCATATATCTGCCTCCCGTTGAGGAATTGTGAGGGTGAATATTACTTAAATGTTGACTCCGTCGTAAGGAGTTTGCAGCCGTAAAATTCATTTTCTATTCGGGGTTAATAAATGGACGACTCCATTTACGCATTGGTTTCAAGATCGTAGGAAAAAAAACAATGGAAATAAAATGGACGGTCGTGGAGATATTTTACCAATCACTTTTTCGAAGGGACACGAATTTAATGGATTTCTGTTCAAAATGTCAGTTTTCGTGTTGTGTAAGTGCTCGCGAACGGTTGAAGAACGCAGTAGTTTTGTTTGAAAGTTTTAATTCATATGCATACACTTACGGATCAGTGAGTTTTGTCGAAGCATGTTATGGAAGAAGCCGGTTATTAAAATTATGTATTTGTCGACTTAAACTTACGAATGGTAATTACACTAGTAGAGGAAAAAAAGATATGGGTACATGATAATAGATATAGGTAGTATATTACACAAATATTCTTGCGTGGAACAGAGAGTGAAAATTGACGAAGATGAAGCGCTGAAGAGGAAGGGTACAGGTAAAGAAAGGGTGCGAACGATAGCTTGTTGGCGTGATTCACATTCCAAAGAAGGGTTTTGTTGGATAGGGGCGAGGTCTTTGTTGTATACTAGGAATTGCTGTTTTATGAATTGACATTTGTTTTTCTCCTATATCATCTATGCCGATCAGGTTGCATTCCGTGTGCTTTCTGCTCATTAAAAATTCGTCCCTAGCCTCCATCCCTTATCTCGGAAACAGCACCGAACGAGCATCGAACCCAGTCCCATCTCAACAGACAAAAGGCAACTGCTTTTTTTTAAATCTAGAGTAGGAATATTTACCTGGAAAGGGATTTAATGAACCAACTTGTTTATCTCTGTGTTTCTTATTCATTAATAATGTATTAACAATCGCAAAAGCTATTCATGCGCAGGCGGAGTTTTCTTGACAGCGATATACGATTTGTGGTTAATTTTGTTCCAACTTTATGTTCTACGTTATCCGAGTTCACTACTAATTCTACCTCATCCTCTCTTTAATTCTTTCTCTCATTCTCATGCGCTAAATACTATGCGGATTTTCGAATAGACAAAAAACTTTTAAAAAGTTTGAAATGGTCGTAATAAATGTACGGCTAGCGGAGCGTCTTTCAAACACGCGCTTCGCCTGGAGAAATGTTTGTGTATATGATTTGTTTGTGTGTGTCACTGTGTTTATCAGAATGTTTGTGTATGTGTGTGTGGAGTTTTTATCTATGGGTCTTTCCCGCAGAAAAAATCTGATCCATACGCTTCTCAGTGTGCTCATCTCGCAACTGAATACATAGGTTAACATGAAACCTTTCAAAGCCATCACTACCGTGAACATTTTTGAACACATTTTGATCGCATTAACCCTCGTAGTACCGTGTATACTCTGTCATGTTTAATAAAATTTCAGCCACTCTTTTACATTGGCATTTTATTTCTTTAAGCAGATTTATTTTAGTATTAAAAAAATCAATCCAAGCCTTACATTTCGGTTCGTTATTGATTTTGTAAAAGTACACGCATGATATCTTTCATGCGAATAAAATAGTCAAATGCTCCTGAAGTTTAAATTTATTTTATTCTGGCCGTATTATGAATTAAGTATCTGTGCAGATTGGGTTATGAATTGAAGCCAATTTTTCGACTTTAGGTACTATCAGAGGCAATGCTTCCATGGGGTCGATAAAATTATACCTAGATTGGTAAGGCGTATATCTCAGATATCGTTATCATTGCATTGGCTATGAAAGCAGTACATTTGACATTTCAATTCGTAAATTAAGGCTGGAGAGTAGATTTACTGGTACACTTAAAAGAATAGTTAACGTTTACCCATTAAATTATAGAATGGAATGAAGTGTTGTAAACATTCATGCAATAGATGGCGACTGAGGCGTACGGAGGGAAATCAACACTAATTTCTGTTTGCTTTCCCATCCCACCAAATCCTACTCCTTCTGTCGGATTCCGTACAACACATTGGCTGCCATTGTCTGAAGGCATGGAGTCTTCCGTAGCCTCATGTTATCAATGTACACGATTAATTATGACTAGATAGGTGATTATGCCACATAGTTTCTACGAGATGGTCTTAAGGTGTAAATATTGGGGTACTTGGTTGTTTGGAGAAAACAAGCTAGTAATGATGAACGAGTGGACCTTAAAAATTTGACAAAAATTGATGGATATGAGATCCTCCAACCGAACGTACCCCGAGTTCAGCGGCACCAGCAATTAATCGTGTACATCGATGGTGGTGACTGTTGGTTACGCGACCACTAGTAACAACGCTGTAGTGTTATTTCAATAGATGGCGACACTCGCGGAGGAACATGCGCTCCATCTACACGCCTAAAAAAATAGTTAACGATGACGATCACAGGTGGAATCATTGAATGGCAGCCAAAGTGTCGACTCGGACGAACCTAACGGGGAGATTTCAATGGTTGACCTTGGAGTTTTGTTTCTTAAAAGTGTATCCATGATGTGTTGCTGTTGTTGAAGTTTTTATTCTCCCCCATCATTCTCTCGTTCTGAATCCCTATCGGCGTCGCTCGGGTGTTCTTCATCCCGGTGTTGTCGAGTTCACCTCCGTCTCACGAACGGCATCTCGACGGGCTGATTGGGATGGGTGGTGGTCTGGGGAACCTTGTCCCACCCTTCCTCTTCTGGTTCAGCCTCCGGCGCCGAAGGGATTCTCTTGCGTCATGTCCGCTGCTCAGGCTCCTTCTTGTGGTGGTGGTGGTGGTGTCCTCCCTTGGCCGGTGCCTTGTCGTCCTTTTTGCGGGTCCCCCCCGCGACTGCGGCGGCGGCGCTGCCATCGTGATGGCCCTTGTCGTCACTTCCGGACGACGACGCCGCCGCAGCCTTCTCCTCATCTCACTTGGACGAATGGTCTGGAAGAAAAACAGAGGAGAGAAGCAAGTTAGATAACAATTTTCAAAAAGAATTGCTTTTGATGCTAAATGGATAAACCCATTTCCGCCCACCGTATGTAGCTGTATGGCTGCATCCTAAAAATCACACTCCTTTATACTGTATGGTCACAAATACGTTTTTGAATCTTGCAATAACTTAGGGCCGTATTCTTAGTGGACCCTACATATCCGTCCCTACATAGCAAAAGGCCCCTATATGCGTTTCTCAGTCGACCCTACATAAGTGGTGGGGTGTAATCCCGTCGTCACGTTCTCTGAAATGACGTAGATGATGGCGCAGTGCTAATTTTACACTCTGGTGGTGTAATGGAACTAACTATGAAACTAAGAAAAGACGACCGAAAATTTATGACCGAGCATAATGTTTTTGTAGGGTGTGGGACTGGTTCAGCTACCCTACATCAAGTATGGCCTGTTTAGTTCCAAAAACGGCCATATGTAGGGCTTGATGTGGCGTATGTAGGGCGAGATCGGTTTATGTAGGGGCTGATGACGTATCCAGGGTCGGTTGGCCCTACAGCGTCGACTAAGAATACGGCCCTTAATCCACTCTCTAGTTTATTTTTGCAGCCGGTCGAAATAAGCCCACCGACGGAAAGAGACAGACGTGAAACGGAAATTCAATATGGACTCCCACTGGCTCTAAATTACATGCACGTATCATAAAAGTAATCAGAAAATTGCATTGTTTATATTATTTTGACTTTCCCTCATCCAAAAATATGCTTGCCCAAAAGATTCTTCCTTTCCATCAATGTCTTTCATAGAAATTGAACAACATCAGAATCTGGTCTCATTGCCACCCAATGTAATTATATGGCTACGGGTCATTCTAAGGAAACTAGTTTATGTATCACTAAAATATTTCGCTGGATTACTGAAGACAACTTAAGGAGCAGCGTATTTAATTATCTTCACATTCGCAAACAGAAAGTTTTCTGAACATGAATGGGTTTAGTGTAAATATTAAATTTGAATCTTGAAGTGTAGGTTTTTAAATTGATATGCAAGTGTTGCCCACGTTTGGGTTTATTTATCAAGCATTATCAAGGCTTGAAATGAAAATTAGCACTTAATTTGATACGTAAACAAAATAAATTGTTGCTGTAATTAATTTTAGAATAGTGTAATGAAAAAGAATAATTCAGTTGTAAATTAACGAAAAAGTAGAGAATAGAATTTTGACGTTCATTTTTGCAATGTTTAATTTAGGTAACTAAGCTGATGCAGTTCATAGTTACCTTTCAATTTTGATTAATAAATAATAATGAATTTTGCTCTTAAGGTCATTTATTGAGAAATTATTATCAATCCCATTATTATTTATAAATTCGTAGTTTTACTTACTAAACAAAACATTAAACTTAACACGCATTTTAATGTCGACCGACTCGGTTAGGGGTAGCTCGGTGTCATTTTCCGGGGCTATCGATAGTAGTTTTGGTGTGAAGTTTACTGTTGTGTTTCATTATGGAAATTAACAGCTTTCATATAAGCAATCTTGAAACGATTTATTGGATACCTAGTTCCTCTGTATTAATCAGAGATTCAGAAAGAAGTGTAGCGTTATTTCGTTAAAAAAAATTACTGCATATGTCACTTTCACCCTTCTTTATATTCAATAGCGATTTTTGGTGTGAGTGAAGAATCCCTCTTTACAAACGATTGCGAAATTGATGATTCATGAAGTGAGAGCATCCTTTCCCATTTTAATTTAATTTCTTTTGTTGAAATCCATTTACTGGATTTAAAAAGTACGAATGCATTTGGGCTTATTCGGGGTGGTAAGTATTGGGCAATTGAAATACATTTTTAGTTTAGGCTATCTGTGGTAGCCGTACATCATGAAAATAGGAGGGCGTATAAGTAGTAAAAGAATTTAAAATACCAGATATCAACACATTGGGTGCGTTCCATTCATCGACACACGTCAGCACAAGTCGACTTGCGTCGCGGTTTCCGTGTTCCATTCTGTGTGTGTCGCCGACTGTTGTGACACAAGTCAACAAACGATAACGCGCAGGAATTGGAGAGTTATAAACAGTTACCGCGAGTCGACACTAGTCGACTCATGAGTCGCATGAATGGAAAGCACCCATTAAGTCACTGTATTTTGACCGATAATGTGGTTCCATATACTTATATGGGTACTACGAAACGAATGATGATAAGTAGGCATCGATGTGAACATCCCTTACGAAGGCTTTGTGTGAAATTTGATGGGGTGAGAAGCCAAAGGGTAGGAGTGATTTTATTTTTAAACAGAATTGGGTACAAAACTTGATAGAAGAAATTTTATGAAAACTTGGTGGCCAAGGGATACGAGTGAGTCTCTGTTCTGTGCTGACATCGAGTGGAAAATCAAATTTACTACCAAATCTCTAGTTGATATCGTTTCCAAATGAAAAAACGACTTCGTTTTCTTCCACTAATTTATTTTGTCGGTACGACATGTTTCGACCTTGAGCGGTCATTTACGAGTACTCAAGGTCGAAACATGTCGTACCGTCAAAATAAATTAGTGGAAGAAAACGAAGTCGTTTTTTCATTTGTGAACTTCAACTTCCACAAAGTTGAGCCTACACCATTGAACGTATTGATATCGTTTGTTTAATTTACCTAATTTC
The DNA here is from genome assembly GCF_921293095.1 of Ischnura elegans. Taxonomy (NCBI): domain Eukaryota; kingdom Metazoa; phylum Arthropoda; class Insecta; order Odonata; family Coenagrionidae; genus Ischnura; species Ischnura elegans. The sequence continues at coordinate 83,654,261 of NC_060250.1, forward strand.
TGTACCTAACTCTGTACATAAAACAAATCACCTTACCCAGTAGCGTAGCCAGGAGGGAGGTCCGGGGGGTCCGGACACCCCCCCCCCCGAAATATAAAAACACAATTACTTTGATTCATAGTAGAAAACATAATATTGAAAAATCGTGAATTTATAAAAGATTTCTTTGACAAATGAAGTTTTTTTTAGTACGAAAAGTGTTAAAATTAGTTAAAAACCCTCTACTTAGTAACCTGTTTTTCAAAAATTATCCCCCTGGTTTTGGACCCCCCCAAACGAATTTCCTGGCCACCACACTGCCTTTACCCCTTGGATACTCGCCCCCTAATATTTCATATAAAGCCTTCGTAAGGGAGGCATATTTGGAGAGAGACTTTCATGTTGTTCTTTGTTTATCTCATACATGAGTAATTTTGTGGTGCCAGTCCTTGAAATAAAAAAATAAACCTCCCTCGGTAAAATAGGCCATTCGTTTTCCCGATTCGAGCATTTCGTCGTGGTAGTGGGAGTGACTCCGTGCACAAAAAAAATGACGCAATGACCTCGGACGGATGCGATGTGTCAGAGGCAGTTTGGACTCGTGCCAAGGACGATGTTGTGTGGAAGCAAGGACGGAAGACCGTTTGATGGTCACGGCATCAGCTTACTGGGGGCCCGAAAAACACTCTTCGGAGTCGATGAGCTGCTCTCGAAGACAGCCACCACGCAGTCTTTCCCCATTCTACATTCTACCTTCTTTCACCCATCAGAATGGGAACGAGACAAAGTCCCAAGTCACTTTTCGAAGGGATGCTTCTTTGTGATTTATTTTTTTTGCTTTTGTTCTTGCGGTATCGAATGGCCTAAAATGGTCGACAGTTATACACGTGCAGTTTCTTTTTGCGATCCGATTTGCAACGTGAATGTCCTTTTTCGGTACTACAACGCGTGGATGTGTCGGTTTTTTAAAATTATTTATTATCACCAAAGCATTTCGAGGAAATTGTCAGAAGGCGAAAGAAAGCTATTGTTAGGCCTCCTCTTTGAGATAAGTTGACATGAATGAATGCAAAATTTGCCTTTATCGTGGAAATAATTTGTGTCATAAATTCATTTTACCACGTTTTATCATCCTCGCTTTCTTGCTTGTCCGTCCGGAAAAATCTTGAAACTCAAATTTCGACTACTTCTCGATTACCTATGGCGCTGAAATGTACAGGATAGATCAGAAATTGATGACAATGCACTTTTCTTAGTCTTATACGACGATCTGAAAAGTATTTAGAGTTATATTTAGGAATAAAAATCAAATCTGGGGTTCCAAAAATGGTCACCAAAATGCAGGCGCTCCAACCATTGTAGCTGTATTTACCTAATTTCTGTACTTAACTCTGAACATAAAATAAATCACCTTACCCAGTGGCGTAGCCAGGGGGGACGTCCGGGGGGTCTGGACACCCCCCCGAAATATAAAAACACAATTACTTTGCTTCATAATAGAACACATAAGAAATAACATGAATTTATAAAAGGTTTCTTTGACAAATGATGTTTTTTTAGTACGAAAAGTGTTAAAATTAGTTAAAAACGCTCTACTTAGTAGTCTGTTTTTCAAAAAAACTAACTTTGGAACGTATAATTAAAACAACTTACGCCATAGTCTAGTTGTTACAAAACGCGACTGCTGTGCGGGGGAGTCTCGGATCGAGACTCTCAATAAGCATAAGGTATAGATGGAGATAGGATAAGTAGCATTTTTCTCCCGCAACCCCTATGAGTTATGCATCCCTCCAATCACATTGCATTATACGTATATACGTATATCGTGTATCATAAAAAATTATATGTTTGGGATGCAGGCAAATTTTGAGAGATCTATCCTGAAATACTCAGGATGATAACATTATTTTGAAAAGGGCAATCCGCGAAATAAACGTGACACATTTGACGGATAGAGAGGAAGTAATGGTGCGTCGTCTAAGGGGGTTGTTCATGCATCGCTGAAGTTGGATGTTAATAAATTCTCATCCTAGCGCACACACCCCACACTCTTGCACCATATTTTCTCTTTCTGCGAAAACTTTTCCGTGTCATAATTGGGATAAATGTGACGTCTCGCCAGCTGCCACGAGGCTGAGATGGTGGTTCGGAAGGAGAGAAGGATGGGGGGAAGGGAATACTTCTCACGCCACCGTTTCCACGAGCCCTGCGAGTCCAAGCATTCCTGAGAGCATTCCAGAAATATCCCATCGCGAATATGGGGGGGATGGGGATGGGGTGGAAGTTCAGGAAATAGGGTGTGAAATACCTCCTCCTCCAGTTAATATGCCGCGAGGGAACTAGTCTGTCATTTGATGTTTGTTTTCAGAAAGATGCTGGAATTTCTTTTATTCGATAGAGTATTTAGATTAGTAGGTATTATTAGACATTATCATCATCATCGTGATTGGTCAACGGTCCTGAGATTGTTTTGACGAAACTTTGAACTCAACTGTAGAATCAGCTAATTATTTCGTGTTTACTTAATTTCTTCTCCTTTTTACCCTGTTAAAAGTTAATCCTATTCATACGATCATTTTTTCATACCCATTTTTAGGGACAGCTGTAGCGATTGCTTTGATGATGGCGGAAAATATGACCGTTTAACGCTATCATTTTCCGCGATGGCTCCAAGGATGGAAATGCCATCCCTTTTTCCATCACTCGGCACGTCCCTTTTCGGTCGCTGAAGCCATCGCTTTTACTGTACTAGCACGGGAACTAATATCGATTGTTACACCACACTTGACTTTTAATTGAATGAAAGTTGCAAATACGGAAAATGATGGAATTAGCGATGGAAAAAGGGATGGTGTGAATGCAGCGTGATTCAGAAAATGATGAGTGGAGCGATCGCTCTTTAGGTCTCTGAAAACCTATCGCTGGAGCTATCTGAGGGACGGAAAAATGATCGTGTGATTCTAGTTTTAGTAATAAGGTCGTTTACACCTAACCGAAATAGTGATCTATTAAAAAAATCGACCTATGAAAAGGATATGAAATGTTATTAGAAAAAAGTCTTCCTAATCCAGTAATTCTCTCAAACGTTTTACATGAACAATTACCGAAGTAGCAGCCCTTTTTTTCACCAGTTGGTTACGACATTAGAGTTTCGGTAGATTCGGGAACGTTGAGAACTGCTCCTTGGGGAAAAAATTCCTTGCTGAGGTGTTGATAACAAAAAGCCACGTGGGACTGATGCAGGAGGCCGAATCGTAGCGGAGAATCGGTGAGACGCGAGATACCAAGATATTAAGCTGCTCTGATTCAGTTGATTCGAATCGAGAGTTCTATCGATTTTGAACGGCTTATTAGATGGGTTTGAGGATGTATGGGAAGTAATTGCTAAAGCGATGTCTTCCAAAATCCCTCACTGTGGCGTCCCTCTCAGGTGGTGAATCAATCATTCGCGTGAAATGAACCAAAAGCCTCCGATTTATTTATTTTTACGGTTTGAAAAGGTTCTCAGTGTGAGTGGCGGCTTTTATTGAACGTGGACCAATGCCGACTCCAGGATTGTCTAAATGTATGCGAAACAGTTCATATTCTAATATTCCAACTCAGCGTCCGTGGGATTGGAAATTGAACTCTCTTTGGTGACTTTCGTTAGGACCAGGCTATGGTAAACGCCAGATTCTTTCCTACCTTTTTCCCTACCATTTCCTCGCAAGCCTAGAGATCTATCTTCAGCTCTCGGTCCGATCACAAATGCCGTATTATGCAGATGAAGTGAAGTCCTATGCACGAAAAGCCACGAAACTATCTGCTTTCTTCGCCCATAACCCATTAAATGGAAGGTGGGACTTTCTAGTCCCAATCTCGCCCAATAAAGACGTAAGTATTATTATTATTAGCAAGCTGGTCAACGAGGTGATTTGTGTGCTACTGGACTTTGTGCGGAAGTTCAAAAAATGAAATTGAGTACTCCTATAAATACGTAAAACATTTTAATTTGAATTAGATTTGGGTCATTTGTTCAACTTAAGGCTGGACGGCGATATTTGGTGGAACTTGGTGACAGGAAACATAATAAAGATACACTGTTGTATGTTCCACAGAAGTTTTAATAACCGACCCAGGTTTCGACAATACACTATGTCATTTTCAAGGTGAATATACACAAGTTTGCGAGGTCATATATACCAAGGAAGGGGGGGAGTTAAGGCAAGGAGGAGGTGGTGATGGTGGGATGGTAAATTTATAATTTTTCGGGTCATTTGGGTATAGCTTGCAAAAATTAAAAACAATAAGCTGAAGTTACCGTTGAATACACAAAATACACTACCATTTCTTGAATAGTATCAATTGCGGTCGCCCTAGCGTTTTAATTTCTGGCTTTTGCCTCGGGAAAAAGGTATCACCTCAGTTGGTGAACGACTATTTCTAACCTAAATCAGGTAACCGCGACAAATGGTAACCAGGCAGTTAGTGACCGACTATCTCTTAAACGCGACAGTTCGTATTATGACGTTCGGTAACCGGAGGTGATGAATTGAATTCACGGAGAGTATGAAGAGCATCAGTACTCAAACTACCAAGTGTGCAACAGTAGCTTGAACTTAAACAATTTATGTAAACAATTGAATGTATAAATATAAAATAAATTAAAACAGCTGTTTCTGAATGATATCGAGTCACTTATGCCGAATATGATATAATTTTTACGATAAATTTGACTATAAGTTACGAAATAGCCGTTTACCTATTAACGTGGAACCAAAGCAAACTTCCTGCCTTGTTGCCTTGCATATCAATTTACAGCTACGAAAACCGCTTAGCACTTTTAAGCCAAGAAAAGTTTGCGGAGGAAGGAAATACTGCTGACTTACGATACCGGCGGGCCAATTTTCGCGCCTACCAAACCGAAGGTCGCGGGTTCGAGTCCCGCCTGGGCAAGTTTCTCCTATTATTTGTTGGTTGTTATGAAAATCCCTATTTAAAGGCCAAATAGTGCTGTTTTCGGTGGTGTGGCAATAAATAAATAATAAAAAAAGCACTTGGTGCTAATGATCCGGGTTCGAATACCGGTCGAGTCAACTTTATTTATCTTTGTGAAGTTATCACGAGTGACTCTTTGAAGGTACGGCGCTTGCTAGAACGCGATCATTTCCTTGAAATATACCCCTTTAGTTTTAATTACTTGAGTGCCAACGAGCAGTGTCTCCTAACCCTACAAATCCAAATTGTCCTGGTAAATTTTCCACTCCCGAATCTCCTGTGATTAATATCTGATCCTTTTCTCCTGGCTTCCAGATCTGTTGAATCACTCCCATTATCCCTTCTAACTTTCCCATTTCGTTTCCATATTCTAGGAAAATGTTTGAGGGCGGAATGAGGAAAATGTGTGCTCCAGATGAGGATTGATGCGTGGGCAAATGGAACCGTCGAGAGAGAGAATCCCTCTTTCCGCGTCCCTGCGCCTCATCTCGTTATAACGAGCGCTAACTTACGCAATCCCGAACGAGTGAGAGGGAGGTCATTGAACCCTGCGGTTCCCTCATTGGGTCGACTGCTCATCGCTCATCGTCGCATTCGAGTGATTTTTTGTGACCCCTCCCTTCAGCTTTTTTAAGTTCTCTCATTTAAATAGTTTCTTCGAATTCGGTTGCGAAATATGGATCGATGAAGCGGAGGAGCATCTCAATGATAATAATGTCTGGTTACTTAGCTACCATTACATTTTAAAAGTACCTGAGGCAGGCAAGATGTAGTGGAAGGGCATCTTTACTTAATGATAAAGGGCCATTTTCATCTTTACATAATGACCATTTTCCACGAATATATTCAGTAACTTACGAGGCGTTAAATTTACCGCCTTAAGGTTAAGGCTTTAAGTTCAACCGTTGTGTACTCTACTAGGATATGTTCAGTGTACTTGTCAAAGACCCAGCGGTTGAAAAGCGTCTTACTTTGAAACTTTGAAAAACTTTGACTTACTTTGAACTTTGAAAAAAAGTTTCATCTCTTTATTATTAGCTCGTTATTACCTGTTAGTTATAAGTAAGGCTTATTAGGCTGGCACAGTTTATCTCAAAATTGGTGAGATTGCGCAATCGTGTTGTTGATAATTGATATCGTTTTATTAAGCTCAAAAATTAATTGTTTCAGACAATTATAATCGAAAATTTTCGTCCAACCTTAATTATCTAATGTCCTTAAATATTCAGAGTATAAATAAAATGTCGAAAGGGCTGGATACGTAAGAAAAACCGTTTTCATCATAACTGCTAAGTGCATTACAAATGTTTGCGTTGCCATAGCTCAGTAACTTAGCTAATCCTACCACTACCACTTCCTGATTGCAGATTCCACTTGAAACGCCCTTTAGTTGTTCCTTTAGTGCTTTATAGGACTCCTTGATGAAAATGGGACGCCCAGTAAAATTTAAGTTCAAATAATTACATCAAGAATTTTGAGACTTCTTGTTTGATCAGCTGGCAAGTTTGTGTTTTTGTGCTACGAAATTCGGGAAAAAAAGTTAAACCGTTATTGAAAATGTTTTCCGTTAAGGTAACGTATTTTAACAAGTATGAGAGGAATCTTCCTCTCTCTATACTATTTCCTTGTGTACTCTGTCGTTACATAATACATTTTCAAATATATTTTTGTTTTCTATCAACTACGAGTACGTTCCTATTGATTACTGTATTCTCCTCTGAAACGACTGTACTGTTTACTATCGTCATGTTTTGACTGGGAACGATGCTTTTGTCTGGTGATCATCTTAAACGATTACCGATATACGGCCTCTGCCAATGACGCACATTGGTTGAGTGCAGACTAACCCAAATAAGCTTGATGAAAAATGAACATCGGAGAAACAACACTTCGGTTTGCGAGCAATCACTTTTCGCGAGAGAAATGAAAATGTGTGTCATTGACATATGAACACGGGGAGTTCTGTTGATGCTCGGAAAAATCCATTGCGAACATTATCAGCGGATGTTCGTTCATTGAATTAACTTCCAATATTTCCAATACTTGCTGAATCAGTTGAGGTTGCTGCCCCTTTGGCCCACTTTCATCATGTTGAGTCGCATTTAGTGTTCGGTGACAGGCAGGAGAATTTCTCGGACTGAATGGAGTAGTAATTGGGTTAAAGAATTATTCTTTCCAAATTTGCACTTGCTCATTGTTGGTATCGCCGGAAGGGCCTCAAAATGTCTGCAAATCTTTTCTGCACGTCATTACGTATTTTTCTGTGGTTTTCCTGCTATTTTTTAGACTCACATATCACCTCGTTTCACCAATGTTAGTGTCGCATTGGAGCTATAGCTCTAGGTTTGTAATTCAGCATTCAGTTGTACAAGATACTCAGTGTAGCTCCAATACACATGCATATTATTATTCTTTAATTCATAATTGGATAAATATTTGCCTATGATCAATTGTGCTGTATTTTATCTTGAAAACGTTCCCTTCTCTTTGAAACTTCAACTGTGCCATCATGGCACTGTCATGTAATATTTGAATTGTGGGAAATTACATGCTCTACTACATTAACCAAACCCATTTCTCTGATGGGAACCGAAATCTTTTCACTCAGAAACAGCAAATTACTAATCTGTAAGTAATTCATACCCGGGTATTTTATGCTCGAGTATTATTATTCATTTGAAAATTAACAGTACGTACGTTTTATTACTACTGGTTTTGTTGTTACTTTTGGTAAATATCCTTACCCATAATTTTTGGGTACTTAACATCGCATGTAAACCTTACATAGAGGAACCGTACCGTTGTAGCCTAGTGGGTAGAAGGCTTACGAACTGGCTAAATTAAATTTAATTGATGAAATTAAAGAGAGGTGGCCAAGGAAAAGTGACTATGACTTAATTTGGGGTGAGCTCTGCCCTAACATATACTCTATGAGCTAAATAATCATTTCTTGGAAATTTGCACCTACTCATTATTAGTGTCAAATTTATTGAATGATGAAATCCTCGAATCGACTGATTAATCTTGGCCGGAAACGTTGCGAAATGTCTGTCAACATTTTCTGCACGTCATTAGATATTTTTTTTGCATGAGTATCGCTAATCGGGTTGTGACCAGTGGTGCCATGGTGCTGAAACGCGCCGGAACGCCCTTCCGGCACTGGTTTAGAAAAGAAATAGAAGTCAAAAAACACTGTTCTCAATTTTATATTTGGTGCCTCAACATTCCCAAAACTTATATACGTTTTTAAGTAAAATAAAAGTAATAATTTTAATAATTAATTGTAATAAAAAAACGCACAGAGTAATATTTCACTTCTAAAATAAGTTAAGGAAAGTGCTTTCCGGCAATGCTAATTTCTCCACGATACCACTCGTTGTGACACTGAGTTAAATGTTGAAGATCCTTGCTATTTTACTGAGCACTCTTGGCAGAAACACTCGCGAAACACGCGAAATTCACTACCGCAGCGCTCTCTTTTTTTCACGGCGTCGAGTTTCGGAACAGTTTTCCTCTCCCTCGGGTCACTAAACGCAGAAAGGACAAAGGAGGAGTGCGAATCAAGGTGAAATGTCTTTCCAACTTTTGCCAGACCCTTTTACGTCCTCCTTCTCTTTTAAACCCTTTCCCTTATCCCCTCTTAGATTCTGGGGGGGGATGTGGGGGATGAAAGGGTGTTTTCCGGGAAAGAGGGGATATCCACGGTGAAAGTGTCCCTTTCTGCACCCCTGGGGGTCGTAAATTTTCGGGTCCGGCCCTGCTATCTTCCGTCGTGATAACGATAAACCCTCCTCCCCAAGTTCTAGGACCGTATTATAGGAGTATGCTCAATTATTGATCCTGGCTCAAACTAGACTCTTGCCACGTTGACGTTATGAGTCCCGACTCAAATAGGGTGGTTTCCTATTATTTTTTATTGCCTAAATCGAAAGATTATTACTCCTGGAGTGCGCATTTCACGCTCTTAGATTTTCGAATGACGATATCTATTTATCGCGATTAAACGAAAAGTGAAAAATTTCAAGCGCGCGAAAACGCGACGGCTAAGTAGGAATGATGGGAAAAGGCTGTGTGACGTATTTCTGGTTCCAGCTGTCGGCATGTGGGGTGACCTTGGGGCAAGGCTTGAGCACTGATACGACGCAGGCTGCTAGCAGGTAGCTGAGTACCCTGCTAGCAGTTAGCGCTTGGCTTAAATAAGGATTATTATTCCCCTATCAAACGAAGGAAACTTTCCGAACTTAGTTATTTTTAATGTGTGATTATTAAGAGATGTTTCCCTGTGCTCTGTTCTTCATGCATGCATTAGTAATCTCAAACTATGTAAAACTCCTATCTACTCGTATAGAAACTAGGTCCCTGTGACGTCACGTGGAGGGGAATCACATTGGCGCCAATCTGGCCTTTGTTCAAATGAGGTTAAAATTGACCGTTGCCATTCGTCTAAACTGGGATTTCTAAAACCAAATAATTTGTGTAATATGAATACACTAATGGTGGGCAAGGAATCGCAATCATTGCATTTCGTTTTCTTCGATGAAGGAAACTACCCTATTGAGTCGCCAAGTTCCAAGATGTCCGCCGCCAGGGAGATCCATCGCCGCATGCGCCACCATTGTCAACTAAAAAGGACCACTTTCACTACGATTTATGGCGAAAGATAGCTGAACGAGATACCGCTGCCTAATAGCGTCGCCGAATAAAGTGCACGCGAAACGGCATTAGATATAACTCTTAACCGACATTTTCTTGGGCCTTCTTTAATTAATTGAAACTCTTTAAGTCAGTGCACCATTGCCAAAGTTCAGCTTTTAAAAGGAGAATTTAGAAAGTTTTCCGCAACACTTTATGCCGGAACAGCCGACACCGGGGCTGTAACTGTACAAATGGAATGAAACCCTAGGGCGGGCTCGCGAGGATACACTCCCGGGGCAGGGTCTATTAGCGCGAGCTTTTTTCCTCTGCACCCAGAAGTGGGAGGACATGAAGGAGAAGGGAAGGAGGCGCCGCCGCGATAGGAGCCCGACGACGCCTCCTGGGACAGGGTGGGGGAGGTAGGGAAGGGACGAGGAATCCTGCACCGTTGAGGCGGGCGGGTCCTACCATCAGCGAAACCAGGCATCAGCCATTAGTATTCTAACAACTTTGGAGAATCATTCTATGAGGAAGAATGATCCAACGATCAAATCGTTGGATGCTGTAACTGTACAGTGGATACGGGGGTCCCAGGGCGGGCCCCGCCTGGATACCTCTCGAGGACCGGGAACCAAGTCTGAGACTTACACGCCCGTGCCTCTCGAGAGGGGGAGGACAGAGGAAGGAAAAAGGAATGGAGGCATCGCCGCGATGAGAGCCCGACGATACCTCCAGGGGAAGGATAGGAAAGGAAGGGAAGGGACGAGGAGTCCTGCACCGTCACAAAGGCGGGCGGGCCCTACTAACGGCGAAACCAAGCTTACGCAATTAATATGCTACCAATTCTAGTAGATTTTCCTATGAGGAAGAAAAATCTATCGATCGAATCGGTAGATGCTGTAACTGTACACCGGCGTATCGTTATTTCATCTTGTAGGTTGGACAATATTCGTCTCACCGTTGACTCTTTTTATTTTATATTTCTCGCAGTGGACGCCATTTCGTTGTTTTTTCGGTCGGAATTAATCCCGTCTGTCCTCGGAGAACTGCTAATCCCTTCTTACGCTTCTGGATTTCGCTGGAAAGAGAGAGAGAGAGATTGGAAATGGCTCGTTGGGAAAGTCGGCGAGAGTTTTTGCTGTACTTCCTTTGTTTTTTTCTCTCTCTCCTATAGCCGATTGAACCTGGGGCGTTTGGTTTTTTTTTGGAGGCACGCAGGGTTGCCACCCACTCTTGAAATCCAGTAAAATCGGTAAAAATCGGGAATAGGAAGAATCTCCCTCGAAAAATCACGAGAAACCCGGGAATTTCCTCCAGTACCGCGAATATTTCTGTTCGAAAAAAATAGTGTTCATGTTGCGTTATCTTAAAACAATAAATTCCCTTCCTTTAATTCATATTTTTGGGCATCTTGAAACCGTAATTTATATCTCTATATTTAAAATTACACATTGAAATGCATTTATTTGGTCAAGCGAAATAAACACAATTTGCCCCCACGTTCTTTAGGCACTTTAGTCAGGAATTCAGTCGGGACAATTTATAATAAGCCTATTCATGATACATAATGATCTAATGGAAATTATCGTGGAAGGACAGGTGCAAGGAAGGAACGGCAGGGGTAAGGCTCTGATGAGATGGATAGAACAGGTGATGGAATTTTGTGAAGTGGAAGAATTATGTAGGTGTGAAAAGATTCGAAGAAATGAGTCGAGAGCTGCGTCAAAGCAATCTTTGGATTAGTGACTGCTGATGATGAGAGGGAACGATTGAGAATTGATAACGGTTAACCCAATGTTGCTTTTAAGTAACATCGAAAATGTATATATTTTCAGCTCTATTCAAGAAAGATTTGAACTGCGTGTTCTTTTGTGCTGTGAATTTTGATGGCGAAATGTTTAGCTGTCACAATTATTATGCTTGTGTAGAAAATGTTCACATTTTTATAATGAGAAGTCTTGAAATTTAATTTCTCCCAAAAGCAGCTTTGGGTTAGAAAGGGTGAATCAGGAATAAATTAACATGTACTCTCGAAAGAAGGGTAGACCTCGAGAATTTTATTTCTCTACGTAAGTGGCCACCCTGGGGATGGGCAGGGTGCGGTAAGAGATAGGGTTGACGAGCCCCAGTAGAGAGCCTTGGGCTGCTTCATCAGGGTTTATCCCGCTGATTCAGGGGAGGGACCGAAAAAGACTGATTCTCGGAGTCGGTGGTATTATGTGGGAAAGAAGATAAGAGGGATAAGGACGTCGAGAAGCTGGTTTGTTCCGTAAAAATTCGAGTAAAAATGCGTCCCCCACCATATGTATAACCTAAGGCCAACCGAACTGTTCAAAATCTCTGAAAATAAGTTAAAATTATGAAAAAGTATCATCGTATGAGATAGTTTCAGGGCTGAAGTGGTGGAAATGAGATATATCCATGATGAAATATAAACAACAAATGGTAATTTCCACACTATATATAACTCTACTACGGACCATATTTTCGGCACCTTATGTCCTTGATAATGAGATTTGAGAGTTGATAATGAGAGTTTCAAAACCATGGTCGGTAGTGGAGTTATTTATTGAGGTGTGGAAATCACCATTTTAAAAATATTTTATCATGGATACAAACATTAGGAAGTAATGCGATTTTTTATCCCATTGAAATATTCCGAAAGAGTCAGCAGGCACTTTATCTGTAAGATCTTCCAAGAGAACTGATTTTTTGGTCATATTTGCATAGCCGTGTTCAGACAAAAGTGAATGGCATGGCAATTAACATCCCGTTCATTCTTTGCCAAATATTTTAGAAATTTTCAGGTACCTGCCTCGAGAAACGTCAATTTGTTATTTTGTCCTCTTATTTATCGATTAACACCCCGCTGTGCGTCGCTCCCTCTGTTGGAGAAAAGAAAAAAGGCCGGCGGTATGTTTTTCCAACCATCAGAAATCGGATAGATTTTTTCCCGTCATCTTTATCAGCATCTGTCCCAGCGAGCCGATGTAGTTTTAGTCTGGCGAAAATGGACGGAATGATGGAGCTACTATCGCTTTTTTTAAATATCCATATTTTTTATCATTTACATGCATCGACTCGTACGTAGGTATGCTTAATACACTGTAATTATTAAAGTAATCTACCGGTTAAGATAGATTTAAATGGGGAATATATCATGGAGATTACTTCGGCCTATCTGATTGTACTTTGATTCGGTTGAAAAATCCGAAGAAACTAGTGCGAGGAAAGATGAAATTAAACCGATTGTAATTCTACGTTTTTCACAACTTGTCCTATATAACTAATTCTAGATCTTCCTTTCACATGTTGTCGTCCTCTTGTTCGTCGGCGATTGTCTTCACCAGGCATTCATAAAAAATATATATTCGATTAAATTTTTACCAGTGTCATCATGCTTTCATAGAAATCTAGCTGAGTAATACTGAATTGATGATGCATCCATGAAGAGGTAATATACATCGATTCAGATTGTCGCCAGTCGTGCTATTTAATTGTTTTTTTTTACCTATATTCCCATTGTGATCAAACAAAAGAGGGATTCCAATATATGTTCGGCTGCTGGAATGGAGCCAGTTGCAAGAAGGAAGTGGAAGACAAAAATCGCTTTTCTCACAGAAATGTAAATTGGGCGGAAACCAAGGGACGATGAGGACGTCGTCGCAAAAGTGGCGGATATAGGGTCCAAGAATTGAAATGAGAAAAGTGTGAAAAATAAATTCAATGGAAATAGAAAAGAATCGAGTGAAATATTACCCAGTGAGCCTATTTGGCGCTGTATTCGACTATCGATTTTCCCTTCGAGACTGCCACGTCATGGTCAACTGTCTTTTTTCCGCCTGATGAGCGTTAATCGATTGGGGGAAAATATATTGTGCCCAGACTCATTGTCTTCCTAGTTATCATGCATGTAAAATTACCTGTTTACACGGAACCAGTGTATATTAATCATTTCTCATATTAATCATCAGGTCTCATACTTGGGGAGTTCTTTCAAACGCATTGTGCGTAAAACTGTTCGTTTTTCGATTTGATGTATCTTTTTAAGAATTCTTATCTTTTCCTGCCCACATGCTGTCTGAGGTTCCTGTTCTTTTCCCTCTTTTAAGCGTATCAGATATTGGGCTTTCGGCATGACGCTAAAATCGATACTTTATCCTGATTTTTTTCAAAACTATTATTTAGTGCCTGAATCTACCATCTGCGTTCCTTTTTTTGCCGGCTTTGCACACTTTGTATCATGGAATGAAAGGTATTGAAAAAATAGTGCAGTTGTTATTGTTATTTTTACTAGTCGATTAAAATATTTTTCGGTGTGAATTCATGTTACTTACTTACGCGGGAATTTCTTCTTCTCTTATCTGAAAAATCTTGTATTGTTTTTTTTCCATTTTACTAAGTTATAATATATGGATAATGAAGCTCTCAAGTTAGCGTTGTAGCAATTTGAATGTTTTTTAATTTGGTCTTATTAATTGGCTCTTCGAATGATTCATACAGTGTGAGGCCCGCATTGCGATTGTTGAAGCATATTCCAGTATTTGTGTTGTTAATACGTCGAGTGACTTATTGCTGCGGTAAAATAGTAATGGGATACCCTAATGAGGGTTAAACGCCGCAAAATGAATGATGATGATGCAACAAGTGTGACGTCAATGTTTTCGATTTAAAGAATGATCAAATGACTCATATATATGAATGAAATAATGAAATGTTTGATCATACTTTTAAATCGAAAACATTGACGTCACACTTTTTGCAATTTCTCCTGAGGAGCCCTTAATGACTTGGTTTTTGGCATATTGCTCCAGTTCGTGGAGTTTGTTCATGATGCGGGAAATGTTAGCAGTTCCAAAGAATGCTGCTCATTAAGTCCTTATGAAATAGTTTTGGTGATGGGATGGTCGGGATAAATGTTTTGCCCCAGCAACGCATCTGCTGTTTATGTTAACAGCCCAGCCTATGTGCACAATGTGATGTAGTAAGTCAATATTCACACGTCCCTTTTTACTTTCGTTTCCTGTCGAATGGAATTGACCTAACAATCAAAGGAAGGCATTTATTAATTTCCATTCGGAATCAAAGTAGGACGGTATCCTATTAATGTCCTGTTTCCATTTCTTTTGAATTTCATTTTTATTTAATAACTCAACTCAAGACACGCATTTAGGTAAATGGAATTACATTAGGAATAAACTACTACTTTAACTGTTTAAATCCTTTGATTGAGAATCTCCAAGTCTCTATTCAACAAACGCGACCCCATTACAACCTTTATCAGTTTATTAATATTTATTTAATAATTTAAAAAAGGATAATTTAATAAGAATAATAACTTAAATTAAGAATAAAATTCTGATCTCTATTACAAATCTTATTAGTATTGTTTCTTTTCTTAATTTAAAGTAACATTTCTCTTCAATTTATTAATCCAACATTTTCCCTTTTTGATTTGAATTGACATGTATAAAACACTATCATGCAAACAATATTAAAGTTGTCACATGGGATCAAGTGTGGCCGTTGAGACTGAAAGATTTTCATTTAAGGATTTAGATGGCCGAAGTTGTTGTTAATTAATAATACATCTCAGTTAGATTAAATGCTTGTCTTGAGTTGAGTTATCATTAAGTTAAAATAAAATCAATAATTCGAATCTCCTGTACATGCGGGATAACTTGTATGGGGACGTGAATGAAAAAAGAACGTTGTGAGTGGTGACTTATGAGTTTGCATCCCTATTACCCTCTATGTCGCTCTGCCTTCTGTTTTTTCTGTCTCTTTCTCTCTCTCTATTTCTAATTGAAGTATAAGAACGGTGGAGGGAGGTCGAAGGATTGTCCTAGGGGTCAAGTTTTTCGTGTGGAGACTGAATGATTCTCAACTGAGGACCCTCGAAGCCAAGGGGCATAGGTGGATTTAGGGGCACGGGGGACGCGCCCTCTCCATGCGCTTAAAAAATTGACAATATTTTTTATACGGTTATCATTACGTCTGTTTTATTTTGTGTACTACGGAGTGTCAATCATTTAATATGATATCAATTATGTACTTTCATATCAGAATAAATAGAACATTTTCTACAGCTATTGTTGTATTTTGTTTTAATCTCAAATGTGAGAAGACCTGTCAGACCCTTGTGCCCCTCCCCCAGAAAAAATCCTGGATCCTCCCCTGCCAAGGGGTATAGGTGCAATTTTTTAATATTGGAGATGAGGAAAAATAATGGTTGGTGATGTACCCAATATTATTCTGGCAAAGGAATATAAGTGATTCACTGAATATATATGTGTATACTCATCAGTGATTCACTCGTATCCCTTTGTCTTAACAATATTGTGTACCCCACAAACCATTATTTGTTCTCATTTCCAAATTTGTAAAACTTCAGTTGTACCTCTAGGATCTCCAGGGGGTTCTAGGATCCTCAATTAAAGGATTAAAACAGCCAAATTCATAATATAATTCAATTAAGCTAAATACGTGTTGAGTTGAGTTATCATTAAGTTAAAATAAAATAATTTCCAATCTCCTGCGCATGTCGATAACACGTATCAGGACGTGAATGAAATAAAAAACGTTCTGATTATTGACTAAATTGTTTGTGAGTTTTGAATTTTCTCACTCTTTTAGTCGTTTTCCCATCTGTTTTTCGGTCTCTAGCTCTCCTCTCTTTTTTAGCTGAACTATAAGAGTGGTGGAGGTAGGTTGAAGATGGAGGGGGTAGGGGGTTGGTCCTCTAGGGCGTATTTAATGCCACGGCTGTGCCTCACCTTTCCATTCCAGAGAGCGCCCCGAAAAATAAATGAATCTCCACTTCAGTCTCTCTTCCCATCATCCTCCACCACTCGTCCTCATCCACGAGAAGAAGACTTATCCACTCCCATCTTTTCGAGTCGTTCTGCTTCGCATTCTTGGCCTCATTTGCGCGCATGAAGGAGAGTTATTATCTATCTTTATGTATGTAAAAGAGGATGTTTGTTTGTTTGTCCGCTATGCATTTCCATACGGCTGCACGGATTGCGACCAATGTACGTAGATAGGTGCATCTCATGCTCTCAAACCCCGTAGTGCAACATTCGATTGCTTCTGACGCTTACTTTGTGTCGTTTTCTCATTACCGTATTTTTACGTAACGTCACACAATTTCTACGGTTGAACATCCTGCAGAGTAGGCACACCTCTTGACACTCTCACAGGGGAAAAAAACTCAAAGGATACTATATACTTACCCATTAATCCTCTCGGGGCAAAGCTTTTTATTGGGGTATAGGTTCCTACGAAAATGTTCGTATACGCACGTATATACACGCATTGCAATCAATGCTGAGGAGATGATCTCATACGAGGTGTGAGGATATCGATATCTTTGTACCATCACCATACCTTTTTTGTTCCTTTGCCTAAAAATACAGTTATGTGATCATGAATTCCAATTTTCCCATTTCTATGGGTAATGTCCTCCCCGGACAACGCCTGGTGGACTGCTGGTGAAAAGTGTAACGTTGATTAGTGTCTAGGAGTAGAATTAAGTCTTTCAGAATTTAAATGCGAATTTTATCAAGGTTTCGATATATTTTGTGCACCTTCATCAGGGCTATGACTTAATATGAGTACATAATTATGGTACATGAAAGGCATTGAAGGTTATAATTTTTTCTAGATAATAAAATAATGATAAAAGAACTATAAAGAATTCAGTTGTAAGTTAATTTAAAAGAAGTCTCTTTTTTAATTAATTCTCCACTAATTTCTTACTCTGTTATTATTATATAATTGTAAAAAAATTGTAATCTTTTTTGCCTTTGTGTAACGAAATCATGTACCCGTATTCAATCGTAGCCTCGATGAAGGTTTATAACCTATACCTAAACGTTGGTAAAAATTTGAATTTGAAATTCTTCAAGACCTATATTCCAAGACACTAATCAACGTTAATCATAGAGGTAAAAAGAAAGAAAAAACTATAAATTTTTACATATTTTTTGTTTAAAAAGAAAAAAAATACCTCTCTTTCTACCTCACTTTATTTTTTATTTTGATGCTTGAAGGAGTTCCTGCTCCCTTTCTCTAACTCTCCTCTCCTGTTTGTTGGTCGAGTATCCTCAATTTCTCCTCTCCCCCAACCCCTTCCACTCCTCTCCTCCCCTCAATCGGGCCAATGACGTCACAGAGATGACGACGCCGAGATAATTTTTTCTCCTTCTTTCTCTGATGAACGCTCATCAATGAAAACACGTTATGTAACATGATGTTTATATTTCTGCCGTTGCTAAGTAACCGTCTTCACCGTAGAAATTTTAGAATGGGAAAGTCTAACCGATCGAAGAGAAAAATGTAGATTAAATCTTTTGCGGAAATTTCAAGTAGAATACTTTTTGCCTGATGTTCAAGATATTTTGAAAGAGCCTAATTATTATGGTAGCAACGGTCACAAAGATAAGATAAGGGAAATAAACTGCTGAACCAATTGGTTTAAGATGTTTTTTTCTCCGTACATTTTTCTCCGATCTTGCATGTATAATTAATAGCTTACTATAATTGTCAATAGTTGCCAGCTGCATCTATTTCTTGGAATGTTATTACTCATGGATAAATCATTACTAGGCCAATGTTTCGTTTTCCATCACTGGCAAATAGTTTTATTTGCATGGCAACATGGTGACGTAGATGTAGATAAGTACCTCACTCACAATCAGTTATTTGACTCCAAGGTTGTTACGAATTGGTGAGAGTGGACCTCACCCCAGACTTAACCAAACCTTTGAGAATGTTGCAAATTCAGCACTCTCCCGGTTTCCTGTCTGACCGTGTCTCTCTGTCCTGTGTGCTTGGCCTGTGTTCGGCAATCTTGGGCGTGTCTGATTAAGGCTAGGATGAGTGCTACGTGCCTAGTGTGGAATCACCCCTTGCCACACACACTGGTGGTGGCTTGAACGGTACCTCGTAGATATGGATGTAGATGAGTACCTCACTAACTCTAAGGTCGTTACGAATAGGTGAGGGTAGATTTTCCCCCAGACTAAGCCAAACCTGTGTGAATGTCGAAAATTCAGGGTAGGGGAGCCATTTCCTTTCTTCTGGGGTACCGCGAGGATTTTGCCTGGAATTTTACGAAGGGTCAAAAACATTAACGCCGAATGATT
Organism: Ischnura elegans; assembly: GCF_921293095.1. Lineage (NCBI taxonomy): Eukaryota > Metazoa > Arthropoda > Insecta > Odonata > Coenagrionidae > Ischnura > Ischnura elegans. Next base: position 83,673,001 of record NC_060250.1, read on the forward strand.
GAATCAATACTCGCCTTTTCCCCGTCCCAAATTGAATTTTTTTTTATTATTTAGGCATTGGGACTATCACTCTTTATTTTTTCCCTTAACCCTGTTCTAATCCGACTCCTTTTCCGCTTGCCAATCACCAGCTTCAACATCCCGTCTCCAACATTAGTACCTGCTCCATCGATGGCCCGTGTGTCCCTACATTCTCTTGAGATTTCCTTTACTCATCCACAATGCATAGAGCTTTTAGGTTGCTTTGAAACTAGTCAAATTAAATAGAATTCACCCCCTATTCTCGCACTAGGTGGTTACTGCATTGTTCACACTATACTTTAGCTCGCACAAATTAACGACTGAATAGATGAGTAGAGGTGTGGCGGCCCCCAGTGGCGTAGCCACGGAGAAAGGGAAAATCTCGAGATCAGCATAGAAAAACAAGCAAACTCCACGAGCATGGCCCCGAGCGTTTTGTATTATTTTTATGAACTCAGTGGCGTACCCACGGGGGGGAATGTTTTCCGGGTTACAACCCCCCGTCAGCATGTACCTCATCCGATTTGTGTACTTTATTTTAATAAATACTTGTACAAAAGTACTGTTTTTTTATTCCAAAAAATCATGTATTCAACATCAAAAATCCCACAATTTTCCCCGAGCCCCCATTGCCCAGGGGTGTTTTCCGTACAGCCAGGATGAGACCCGAAATCTCCGGCCCCCTCCAATTTCAAAACCCTGGATACGCTACTGGCCGCCCCCTCTAGTTCTCTCCTTTTAATTCGCCATTTCATTGTGTTTGTGATTGTAGTAAATGATCGAATGAATGAGTTCATCAAAATAATAAAAAAAAACGCTGAGGGCATGCTCGTGGAGTTTTGTTTTTCTATGTTTATTTCGAGATATTCATTTCTCCTGAATCGATCCAGGAAAAGGGTACGCGGAGCGGGATATCTCTCGGAAAGATCCTTTTTTTCCACCTCGTGTTTATTACATCATGTGACGGAGACGGAGCTGAAATATTTTCACCCCACTCGGGGATGTCAAGTGATACAAAAGAAGAATAAATGAAAAAAAGAAATAAGAAACTCTCTTGCGTCCCTCGGTACATGACGTCATGGGTTTCACGCTTCGATTCATGACGGACGTAAAATAAAAATTGAGAGTGACTCCCGGTAGAGAGCGCGTCGTGTGCCCGAGAGGCTCTAAAAAGGAAAGGCGGAGAAGGAAATGATAATTATTTAATTACGGTACAAATATTTTGCCGGTTGCCAAATATTTTTTAATACCCAGTCTTATAGTACTAGTTGGTAAGCCATTTATTTGTTCAAAAATCTAGAATTTGCTATCTTTTTTCTCACAATAAAGTGTCAATATTAACTAAAAAATTGAATTTGTTCCATCTTGTTTTCCATAAAAGTCTTTTAGTGACGTTACCTTCTCTTTTTCTGTAGCCATGTGAATGTTCTGTTTTCACTACTACTGTGACTGCAGGTATGAATAATGTAGTAGAAAATAATGGCAGACACTGTAAACATCTTATATGTTGTGAATAAATTCTTGGAAATACCGGAATTAATCTGTTAATCTTTTAACACTTTTTATTCAAACGTATAGTTTTATTCGGTTAATTTAATTGACGTTTTGTCTATTTTTCGACTTACTGTCTCAAAATTTCAACTCTTTTCAGACATAAGATAATCATGTGATATTTTTAATTATTGCCCGAGCATTCCAAATCTTTACTTTAGTATATTAATTTCAAATTTTATCTGGCAATTTTTTTCTGTTTCCTTTTTTTCAGAATAAAAAAAAAATTATTTTGGAACACTTTTGAAGGGGAAAACATTCATGTGGACGAATAAATAATTTTTTTTTCAAAAAACCAAACTTTCCGTTATTTTCTGAACACACATTGTATCCCACTGAAAATGTTTTATGAATGATTTAAAAGTTCACTTTTAACTAGAGCAAAATTTCGCTATTATGAAATTTTGGTTGGAGAAAATACATATTAAAGTAGTCAATAGGGTAGTTTCCTTCATCAAAGAAAACGAAAGGCATCGCTTGAGATTCCTTACCCACCATTAGTGTATTCATAATACACAAATTATTTGGTTTTAGAAATCCCAGTTTAGACGAATGGCAACGGTCAATTTTAACCTCACTTGAAAAAGGCCAGATTGGCGCCAATGCGATTCCGCTCCACGTGACGTCCCAGGGACCTAGTTTCTATACGAGTAGATAGGAGTTTTACATCGTCTGAGATTACTAATGCATGCATGAGGCACAGAGCTCAGGGAAACATCTCTTAATAATCACACATTAAAATTACCTAAGTTCCGAAAGTTTCCTTCGTTTGATAGGGGAATAATAATCCTTATTTAAGTCAAGCGCTACCTGCTAGCAGGGTACTCAGCTACCTGCTAGCAACCTGCGCTCAAGCCTCGCCCCAAGGTCACCACACAAGGCGGCAGGGGGAACCAGAAATACGTCACACAGACTTTTTCCCATCATTCCTACTTAGCTGCGTTTTCGCGCGCTTGAAATTTTTCACTTTTCGTTTAATCGCGAAAAATAGATATCGTCGTTAAAAATCTAAAAGTGTGAAATTCGTACTCAAGGAGAAATAATCTTTCGATTTAGGCAATAAAAAATAATAGGAAACCACCCTATTGCTTTTTCCTTACTCTTGAGTCAAATACATGAAAAAGTATCGAATAACTTCCAACCTAACTTTATTCCGGGTGACCCTCACGCCGTTATCGCTCGACTCTATCGGATCTACAATTGTCTGGCTTTTTCTTTCGACTGGTCAATGCCGCACGCAATATTATCCGTCATCCTCGTTTTTTTTTCAATGGAATCACGCGATCTGACAAATATATCCTCCTTGACAAGGAAGACTCACTCTAGGTGACTGTATCTGTTTGGACGGGTCGTCTCCCTGAGCAAGCAGATACGAGACAACATGGGTTCACGGCGACAGGTCGAAATAAACTGGTTCACCAATATCATCATCGATTGTGATAGAGTAGATATAAATAGAGATACTTATCTTTGGTTATTCTGCAGCCACCTTGAATGCTATTGTTTATTTACTCTTGGGCTGAGGACGGTATTGATAGAGGCCTTAAAACGTCAAATAAAACTAGGCCAACTTCACGGGATGGAATTCAACACTCCACCAAATCGTGAGGGTGGGGAATGGGTAAAATCTCGTCCTTCGGGTGGGGGAAGGGGACAAAATTCGCGCAGTTTCTATTAAAAAGTGAGCGACTACCTCAGATTTCTGTAACCCATGGAGCCACTACCGCTGCAATTGTGGTGAGTTATTGTATCATAGTAGAGTCCATTTCAAGTATCTTTTCTACCGAGAGGCAAACCCAAGTTTCTTTGGGGGGGGGTGAGGGCGGAGGGCACGTGACTTCCTGTTAGTCAACTAAAAAGCGATAGGCGGAGCCTAGCCTCTGGGAAATTTAGTCGATTTCAGATCTCCGTGTCGTACGCTTCGTGTGTAAGTTAATTGTGTGGAGAGGGTTTGTGTCACAGCCTTTAGTTTCTATTCAGTGGAAAAGTGTTTTGAGAGAACATGGCAACGCCCGGCTCTTTCTCTTCCCATCTCACATCCCTAGTATCGTAAGTCCCACCTCCTGCCGCGACGCCGCTCGAAACATTCCGAGCTTGCACGACTGGGCCGGTCGCAAAGACACTTGAAAAGGATCATAGTAAAAAAATCGAAGTGTCGGTTGAGAATCTCTGTTCGACTTGGATCGAGGCACAAATGGAAGCGGCGCGCATGTGCCGCATTCCCGAATCTTTAAAATGGCCATTCGGTTATTGACTCGTGCGTATTTTGATTCCCATAACGCGATCCCTTTTGATCCGCCGTGCTGACTGATAGATACCCTCACCCCACTGTCCCCTTCGCCCGATAACCAAGCCTTCGGGGTCGTTGGTGTCTCTTCCGCGTTTTCCGCCGCTCCCATTGACCGAGAATCTGATAGGAAAACTACGCACCACTACCGATCGACTAGCCTTTTTTCGTGAGTTTTTACTTGTTAAAGAATTAAGGTAGTGTCTTCAAATTTACTTGATTTAAGGTATGTAGAAAACTTTTATCAGCATTTGCTTGCATCTCAAATTTTATATTTTAATTTTAGCTCGATGTTTACTCAAATGTAAATTTTTAATACTTGAGATCAATGTCAATGTTTTAATAGGACCTTTTCTTATGTTTCAATGAGATACCTTAAGTACACAAGCCTAATATAATGAAAAAAAAAAACAAAAACGAATGGTCGACGGGGCGTGATATGTTAATGTGTTCTCTTGCTTAATATTTTTTACAGTGCCTTCCGTCGATCAGTTTGATCTTCATTATTCCTCGGCATCGCCACAATGTGAATCAATCCAATCATTACTCTCTGCAATGGTCAAAGGCTACGCTTACTCAGCTGTAGAATAATGTATCGTCTAAAACTGCCACGCGCGAGCAAAGAGCGTTACACAGCTATGAAGATAATTAGGCTGGTAGCCGCTATAGAGTCGGGAGCTACGTGGTATGCATGCATTACTTGAGCAATTAGGAAAGACATATTTTCAAAGAGACGTGGATAACAGCGTCGTAGAATCTCTCTGTTTTCAGGTCCGATAGAAGCGATAATTAAGAGAAATATTTTGCACAGTAAATCCCCTCTTTTCGATGGGTTCGACTTGCGATAGATTCAGGATACTATCTGATGCCTAATGAGTCGGCTTTCTGGGTTGTATTTAGATGTAGATTTACAGTTATAAAAATTAACAGGGATTTGTAATTTTATCTGCTGCTTCGAAAACGTTTTTGCTAGGGGCATGAATCCAGCTCCCTGTAGCCACTCCAGTTTTTCATGTTCCCTCCCCTATTCTCCGGCGTCATGCGATGGAATCTCTTCACCCCTCTTCCAGTCTGCGGGGTCACCAAATGTCACGGCGCTTGGTCGGAGGCGTGGCGCCTTCCAAGCGAGGAGTGACGAGGAGTTGCGGGCGGGCAACGCCCCAAATACGCTGCCGCTGACTCTCCGTTCAGTTAAATGTCTGATTAAAATGAGTGGAGGCCAAATAAGAACGGCAGCATTTTAATACTGATCCCAAGAAAAGTGTCGTTCAATTTTGTTTTACATTACTGTCGATGTGGATAGGTTGACTACAAATAATTACCATATTTTTCGTATTCTGTTCCATAACCTTCTTCTCGAACTATTCACGACGAAAAATCGACGCACTAAACCCTTTTTCTGGTAAATGTATGACGTCACGGTTACCTTTCGGGCGTTTCACTGCGTCTCAGTTTTTCCACGGCCTCCCGCATGTATGTCATGTGGTTATTTACGCTCTTGTGAACTATTCCTTTGCTCAGTGAGAGAAGTTTTCTTTGAATGAATTAATAAGCAGAACCTCTAATGACGTCACCAACTTAAAAATGGTTGGTAACTTTCGAGGTTTTTTTTATTTTTATGAAAATTGCCGGATGAGAGAGATTTCTTTTTCGTCGCAACTTTATTTCCTTTCCCTCTTCCTAATCATTTTAACTGCGACGGGTCGGATCAAATGACCCTTTTCTAAATATCACGCCACTGTCGCATACACTGTTGGTTAATCGAGAGAAAAATCGATGCTCATTTTCTTAGCCATAGGCAATACCGAGTAAGATATATTCGTTTGGAATGAGTCACGTTTATCTTGAAACACTAACTCCAGATTTGGCTGTTTGCCTCTGGTCTCTCATTGACCCAATCTTTATCTTACCTCTCGCGTAGAATGGTATCAAAGTTGAAAGAATGGTATCAGGGAAACCGAATCAGACCCATGACAGAATCTTTTGTGGTATAAAGCTGGTGACCACGATCGATAGCCAATAACTTAACTACGTTTCACATGTAAATTTTCCATTGCCGCAGAGGATAGCGCAGACATGGGTGTTTGTCGTCTTTGCTTTAAGTCGTGGGTTTTAACTTTATTTACAGGACTGTCTGAAAACCTTTTGAATCTTTTCACTTTATTTTTCCTAATATATTTCTATAAATATTTTACAGCTATTAATACTTCATATGGAACCGCGCATTATCTGATTGAAACTTTCGTGGATCATTGTTTGCAAATAATCTTCTCATTACGTAAATTAGCGAAACTTGTAACCACAGTTACAACGGTGAAACGACGAATCTTGCACGAGCCATGATCACGTGTATCTGGGGCCTGTTGGGCGGTCTCGCAGGGGGGGAAAGCGTTAGAGGGGCGGACTGCGGGCTGAGGATAGCGAATTTTGGGAATGTGCATCGTAATTATTATCCTACGGTGCTGAACTTATCCTGATTGTAATTCCATCACTTAGGGAAGAGTCAGACTATGTGCCTGTCGTATTTAGCCTTAAAACCAGGGAACATACTCAGGCTATTAGACTGAGTTATGTTGATCCGTCAACCATCGCTTAGCATGTTACTGAAGGAAATTAGTTCAGTATGGACTATATTAAAATATTAGGCAAAGAAGAAAAAATGAAAACCTATCCGGAGACGAAGGCAATTGAAATCCAAAAACTACGGGATGATTTTAATCGATACCAGGTGCTGATGCTCAGCGAAATATGGGGACCCTTAATTTCAAAATGCGAAACCCTACAGAAACGTAACCACAACAATCACATAACCGTCACAATCTGAAGAAGCCTCCATCACTGGTGGAGAGACATTACTGAAAATAATGAAAATAGACGGAATTTCTCCATAAACTAAGTTTATTTTTAGTACGAATTAAGTAGCGGAATTATCACTGTAGGACATTATGTTAAACTACGAAAACAACATTCAACATCACAAAAGTGAAACTTATTATGATTTCAGATTCCAGATACGTCTACTACGATCCATTACATGACTATATTCATTTTTAAAAGAGCCGCAATAATGCCTGGGTAAATTACGAGTACTAACCTTATGTTGGTTGAGTGCGTGCTCCCTGCGGAAGATCATTTAAGTCTACCACTGCTCACTAAACCACACAAAGCTTAAGCCACTTATAATTTAAGATGAATGCGGCCATTTTATCTGTTCATCTTGTCCATAACGACTGTGAGAGTTATTTACCTGGCAATAAGAGATGGACTGCTTCTTTTAACCTGGCAATGGCAGCAGAGCAGTGAAAACTCGGTTCGGTAAATCAACATTTGAGTGAACTACGGAAAATATTTTTATTTAGCATCATCCAGTACTTTATTTTCTTTCTCTTGATCTGTATATTTTATGCTTATTCAGTGTCTTGGAGAACAGGTCTTGAAGAATTTTAAATGCAAATTTTTGCCACGATTTTGGTATACTTATACACCTTAATTAGGGTTATTTGGCAATAAATTGGATATGTTTTTGTATTTGTTTGGAAGGAATAGGATTTGAATTCGTTTTAAAGCAAATCCAATTAATTGAAAAAAGCCCTGAACGAAATTTGAAATATATAGCGAATAAGGAAACTTTGGAAAAAATTTGCATTTTAAATTAATCAAGACCTGTACTAGAAGAAACTGAATCAACATCACTTACAATCAGTACTACCAAAGCAACGCCTGCGATAGATCAGTTTTCACCTAATAATAAAATACAAACAGCTTTAGTAATTTTTCACGCTATATTATTCACTCAACCGGATTTAACGTTTACACGACGTTACCGAGAGCTGTCTTGATAATGCCGTGTGAACGTTGAATCCGGTTAAGTGAAAAAAATAGTGTGGAAATTCACTACAGATGTTTGCAAGGGCGTACCCAGGATCAAAACTAGAGGGGCGGCAAGATGCGGTCGTTAAAGTTGTAACACGAAGAAGGTTATGAAACCAAAATTTCAAGAAAATTATGAAAGCGCTTTATTAGTTTTTAGGATTATTTGCTTGGAAAATATTCTTATTTTAATAATATATTTTATGCGATTATCAATTTTCTTGGATTTAAAGAAACATTGTCCAAAAATTACGTTTTTGGACTAAATATACTTTTGATTCTGAGGAAGGGGGCGTGGGCGTACCCCCCTGCCCCCCGCTGGGTACGTCCATGGCTGTTTGTATCTTATTACAATGAATTATCATAAAGTGGGCTCGTCAACTGTCGATCTGAATCGATTTCACCTAATACGTGAATGGTCCTTATTAAAATTGATATTTGACGTAAAGAGGCCTGTTCAGAGTTAGAAAATCCCTGGGCGACAACTGTGGATCCGTCTCTAGTATTTTACTCTCAAATCGCAACGAAGTCTTCTTGTGTACCCTTTGCCCTTTAGCTCGCCACCCATCAGAGGGCGCTCCATCTGGGGAGGTGGGATGGGCGTTCGTATCCACGGGGACTCTCGGAGGGAAAGATAAGGCGGTGCTCTGGATGATGTGGAGAACGACATCAGCGAAAGCGAATTGAATCGAATCTTGTCTCGCCTCCTCCGTGTCAGCTCTTCTTCATCTCTCTTTTTATCTTTTTCCATCGCCAGGTTGGTGGCTGTTTACAAGAAGAATGAATTCAAGAGAACGATCCGGTTTTTTTTCCGGGATATAAAGTGTGTTGGAACTCGAGGTTTCGTGTCATTCATGCTAAAATGTACTCATAGATAACCCACCTTTTTCCCTTCGATTATGTCATGACATTTATCATATTCCTTTTGTGAAGGTCTTGAAGTTTTGATCAAAAATTAATACTGCTCGGCTAAAGTTCGCCTTATTGATAAAGCTTCATTAGGCCATAGGCCCTTTGCTAAAACAAAGCCATGAAATTAATTTACCGCGAGAAAAGACGTATGGCGTACTTAATAAAAGAGACTTAATTTTATCTAGGTAGACTAAAGAATGTAAACCTCTTGCGTTGAACGCGCCCTTCCTGCCTAAACATTAAGGCATCCCAACCCTCTCTTCGGCTCGCAACGTATAACGCATGATTGAAAACAAAATGCGATCAAGTTCCGCAAATCCTTTTGTCTAGGACCACTCACAATCCGAGTAATTTTACGGCGAAGTACTTCACATTCGGTAAATACGAGGAATACTTGACCTCCTCGAGCAGTTGGAGGTAGTTATTCTTGAAAGAATCTCAATGTACATTCTCGGTAAACTCAAAATCTTACGTGAGTTGAATGGGTGTGTGAAAATGCTTTCATGTCAGGTTGAATTCTGAAAAAAGCAACGAAAAACGTAACTGCGAAAAGTGGTGTGCCTTTTATTTTAATAGGAAATGAACGTGGGCCGTCTTTTCGTAGTCACTCGCAAATTCACGCTAGTTGTTGGTGCGAAAATTTCAGTGGAAAAAAATTAATCCCACTTACAAACAAGGAGCCTGAAGCTATAATTTAACTGTTTCCCTACAGACTTAGCTTGCTTCGGACTTGAAGATTTATTATTTTTCGTGAATTAATATAATATTTTTTGCCCGCTAGACTTTAAAATCGTCGTCATTGAAATAAGGGCGTACCCAGAATCATAACTAGGGGCAACCCATGGTCTAGGGAGGGGCAAGCCAAGTTGTGACATTTGAAAAAATAGTTTTATTTTAGTTACATATCTTATACTAATACGTATCATTTTTCGTGGGTGTAAAGAAAATTTGTTTAATACTTTCATTTCAATTCAGTGCTGATTTTGCTTAAAGACTTTTGCGATTTTTGCTTCTAGGGGTGGCAGCTGCCCCCCTGCCCCTTGCTGGGTACGCCCATGCATTGAAACAGTTCATCTGCAACTTTTAGCGCACATGAAGCATTAGATAATAACTATTAACGCGAATTAGTATACGTTGAATTACGATTGTATCATTAACCTCTTAACTTTAAACTTATTGTAAAAATTTAAAATTCTAGGATGAATCTACATACTATGCGGTCTTCAGTTTTCTTTCCTACTCTCTAATCATGTAAATTCTCCCTAGGCATCAGTAACCATCGTACGGAAAACACAATAGAACGTGGAACTTCTTTTGGAGTGAGGTTGAAACACGAGTTTCCTATTCCTTCCGAGGCCAACGCGACTCTTCCTTTTGATGATGACTTTTCATTACTTTCCGTCGTAGAATTTCTGCAGAAGAATTCGTTTATGAGGTCTCTTGTATCATTTGTATTCTGGAATATTTCCAACGCTCTCAAGAAGCATGACAGTCGTTGCCAAGGAAAATTTGGACCAAGATAAAAAGGACAGATATGGTTCGTAATAAACAGTCGTTTGGTGGATCTGAATATGTATGTCAGCCGTTGAACCTTATTGTATTCTATCCGGCTTCCTGTTTTAATGAAAGGCAAGCAAAAATTTTCCTCGACCACCCATAAAAAGGGGGAAGAGGTTTTGAGATTGACGGACAGTCGGGGAGTTCCTTGTTTTGTCGTAGAAAGCAATTAGCATTCTCGTATCCATGGAGCAGGAAGCCAAGTCGAATATGACGCTGAGAATGAGAGGGAGGAGGAGGAAACTCATTAGTCCGAGGGTAATGTTATTACACAAATTCCAATGAGGTGTATTATAGAGGCATAAGCAGGGCTGAATCCGGGACCTAATCGTGGGTTTGGGGAAATGAGAAATATTTGATACTGTACCTCAATAATTTGGGTTTCTAGATTCCTGGATTATTACCAATCGGGGCCACTTTTCCTGCGTTATACTCTACCCACCTCCTTCGAATCTGCATCTGTTCTAAGTGACGAACGATCAAAACAGTTTAACAAATATTTTTCTCTTTTGTAGTTTTCTGTATCCTTTTATTAGAACTATCGTCTCCTATTCTTTTCCAGATACTTTAATAAGATTGTTGTAAAAATATCTTGTCGAGTTTTATGGTTATGAATAAGTCTACCTCCAATAGTTTAAGAGCTTACTTTGTGGAACTACGGATGTATCGTTACATAAAAATATTGAAAATTTGTTAGTTCCACTAGCTTAATTTTGGCAAACTTCGAACGGCTTCAATTTTTCTCGCTACCGTCCTTGTTTTCAAGAAAATATTTGGTCATATCCACTCCCAGCCCGTAGACTCACCTTTGACCTCCATAGGTAGTCAAGTCGAAGTGAAGTCATTATATTCCTCTACCATCCTCTTTCCTCTCCTCCCCATATTCACCCTCTTTCATGCATGGATAATCAACGAAATAGAAAAAGTTGTATTTCCTCTTCAGAATGAAATGGTCGTGTTAATGTCGGTCGAGGTTTCGCCGAATGAAGTTGAGTAGATTTGATATAGTTTAAATATATTTACTTTGCGATGAATATTAAAGAGGCCCTTGGTGAAAGAGAGAAATAATTAGCTTAAAAACATGGACTTCATGGCATTTTTAAGCCTTTTCTTGCGGCGTAGTTTCGTCACTGGTGTGCCTTCATGCTTGCTAGTGAAACAAATCAGACGTATATCTCACAGATTCACAACCACTGATTGTGAGTACGTAAAAACAAGAGTGATTGTCGGCTCCATCGCATCGACTGAATTCGAGATCACTTGCTTAGTTTGATTGGCTAACTAAGACGATAGTATTTGTTTTCATATTGTTTATTTCGATTTGAAGCATTATTTTCATTCAATTAAGCGTTAGGAAGGAGAAGCATCTTCGTTTTAACAAAACTCTTTGAAAGATTAATAAGTATTTGATTTGCTACCTCTTTTCGTTTCCCGCCTTAATGTTGAAGTTGAGTTTCAGTGTTGGCCACATGTTTTGGTTACTGCAAAGCAACCTTTATTGCTCATGTATGTATTTAATCTGAGTTCATAATCTTCCTTTTGACACGCCAAGCTACAGCTCATACTGAGGTTGAAAAATTGATTCACCCATTTGTACATATTTTCTTACTAGACGATACTCACCAGTTTTCTGAGGGTTCTTGTTCTTTACTTTTGGTGTCTCCTTTTCGGGACTGTCCTTGCCTCCTTCTGACGACTTCCCTGTAAAGAAATATAGACGTCGACCTTGAGAACAATTATTCTCCTTGAGGCTATACAATGAATATTTACAGCCTGAACATCTACCCTACACATTCATATGCTACATCATAATAACTAATCAGTGCAGTTAAGTTCGTTTTTGACGTGAAATATTTTAGTACTGCGTATTAAATGCAGTGGTAATCAGGTTACCTTAGCCTGTAATATGTCGAGACATTGCTAATGTTAATGCCTAATTTGTTAATCATCAACGTTTTGAAACAGGTAGTTAATGAGGGAGAGGACCATGAAAATCGTGTAGGTAGTGCAGGTTATATAAATTAGGACTACTGGATACAAAATATCGATATTTTTGCACTAGAACCGCGAGAATTTTTCGCACTATGAGTAGATGATTAAAATCCAATGTTTGATGGCTTATGTTGCTCACGTTAGATGCTTCGTCATGTTAGATCCCCGAAAATATACTTCCTCTCTGGAGTAGCCCTTGCAGTTATTCATGCAACTTACTCATAATAAAAATGAAGGGAATCTGTCGTCTTAATGGCTGATGCCAGCAAAGGAAAGTTTGATTGGTTATCAGTCCCTGAAAACTTGGACACTGATTACGATAAACAGCATGGTTTACCAATAGTTTTCTTGTCGCGCTGGAGTAAGGTGTGCGTACATATTTTCAAGTCGTGTCGTATCATATGCAGAAAGGGTTTTAGGCTTCTCCACCAGGTTATTGGCTGCACATCTCCCGACGTTTCGATGAAAAATCTCATTCATAAGAACCCCTGAGGATGATGAACAAGTCGCTTGGAAACGTCGTTAGACAAGCAGGCGATTTCTCGGTGGAGAACCGGAGAAACCTTTCTGCACAAGGATTTGGTAGTGTTCGAAAACTTTGCAATGTGATATTCAGAAAAATGGCACCTAACCCTTATTTTTCTTAAAAATTGATGTGTACGAATCCACTAGGTTTCTCAGCAAACATATGCATGGCAACCGGTGAAAAGTCATAAAATCGTTTTTGGCTTGATTTGGTGGAAGTTCGATATATCCATGATAAAAGAACACAAATGGTAATTCCCACACCTCTTAATTCCAAAACTGAAAAACCGACCATGGTTTCAACATACTGTGTTATTGTCAAGGTGAAAATGACACAGTGTTGTTGAGTTTTGGAATTAAAAAGTGTGGAAATTACCATTAGTGCTCTTTCATCACGGTGAATACTCACTCTGCAAGTATATCGTTGCTGGTCATGGGCGTCAAACGATGTTCTTTTAATATGTCAAACGAGAGACTTTTAATATGCCGTTACAGTCCCGTATATTGAGAGATAAAGGTGAAATAGTAGAGTAGCTGTAGCCTCCGAATCCATGCCAGTTCAGGGATGCTTGCATTACCAGCTTGAGGTTATTAACTTTTCTGTGCGCGATTTAAATCTATAACAAAAAATTCCGTTTGGATGCGAATTTCAGAACGGTCACCATATGTTCACTCGCGTTGCCAGAGAAGGACTCATGGGATGTGGGGCTCTCATCAAGATTAGGTGTAACAATTTTTATAGCATTGTCATCAACCTCAAACTGCATTCAGTCACAACAACTTTAGAATTTGGCAACTGTGAATAATCTCCGATTTTTCATAATATTAAACAAAACATTCCATCATAAAAGTGAATTTCTCGGTACTCCTGATGGCTCTGATGTGGTTCTGAAGGCCTCCCTTGAATTTGTCATTAATAAATAGCCACAATGAAAATTTTAGCTTCACTTAAGACAACAATATGAACATCATTACTTTATATCATTTTCCAAAGCTGGTACTCTAGCACCACTGCTGATCGCTTTCCCCAAAATATCCTGCCAACCGCTCGCAGTATACTTACGAGAATTTCTTAGTGTTTTATAGCATATTGTGCTTGCTGACGCATTCAGAACTATCCTCGCTAATTTCTCACCCTGCGGTATGGCCGGAGAGGCCTGAGGGTAAATGTCTATGCGTTGTGGCTCGACATTTTCGTCGTCGGTGGTATTTTTAGAAGGCTTACGCTATTCATCAAGGGGGTAATCAGTGACATTTTCCCGGTGACATTCTCAGAGACTTCTCCATAAGAGGTCATCCGGTCATTCTCAGAATTCTCCGACCGACGGAACATCGCGAGAAGACCTGAATGTAATGTTCCTTGAACACTCGGCCCTCCATATTTATTCATTCAATGGGCTGGCTGGTTCTTTACACGAAACATCTAGTTTTAGTTATTTTATTCCAACTAATAGAGTTTGTGATAAAGGCTATTTATTCGTTTTTCTGGATCTCTTGCATGCCAATAATTTTCGGCGGCTGAGCAGACGAAGTCGAAGCTCGGAAATGAATGTGGTTAATAGATGATGATCATCATATGCCGCGCATGGTGTCAACTGAAGCCTAATCGTTCATTTTAGGGTTCATTCAGCCTTTTCTCTAAATTCGTAAAATGCTCTCTCGTCAGTTCTTTCCAATTCAATGACCGCAGTGATGAAGCCTCGGAATTTCTTCAGGCATATCGTTTCGCAGCTTCAAATGACGATTTTCATCCTAATGTATAGAGTGACCAATTGAATGGGTGGGAAGCCTTGAGGTGCAAGTGATTTTTTTCTTAACAGAGTTAGGTACAGAAATTAGCTAAAGATAACAAACGCGATCAACTAGATATCCTGTGGTGCATTTGATTCTCCCCTCGTTGTCAGCGCAGAACAAGGACTCACTCGTATTCCTTGACCACCAAGTTTTATTATATTTCATCTATCAATTTATCTACCTAACTTTGTTAAAGAAAATTACTTTTACTCACATTTACATATATTATTTCAAAGATTCAAATGACTAATTCCATCCTAATGTGTAGAATGATCACTTGATAAATTCATTGTTCCGAAGGAACATTCAAAAGCGTCGCTCTTTTTTTGAAGAACAAACGTCTAAACCTTGATGGTCTAATTTTTGTTGTTTTAGAGTGATGAGTTCCGGAATATCGCAACTTCCAATGTTAACGCACTCATTCAGTGTATCAACGCGAAGGTTGGTATGGTGAGGCCAGAGTAGAGCTCACCACATACTAAATAAAAGGGGTGTGTGTCTGGGCCACCTCGCACTTGATCGGGGTATACGAAGGATTCACCCGGGATTTGAACTCGTGACCCTGCGATCAGCAGCCCAACACTTGACTCATAGGGCAACCACGCTCCCTTATGTCCATTGTGTTACCTACTCGAATTGAATGATTGTATACAGATTTAAAGTTCACATATCTGCGTTCCGTTCGGATAATGAATAGCTTTATGTTGTCAACTTAAGGTTGGATGGCGATATTTGGTGGAACTATGTAACTAATTTAACTATCCTGGGACTAGTCGCGCTGTAAACTTTACGGAGTCACCCGCAGTGCACAATTTGTGCGAAAATTCCGCTTTAAAAATCATTCGCCTTGACCGGGATTCGAACCCGAATCTCCCGATTCTCGGTCGAGTACTTTAGCCAGTTAAGCTATAGAGGTTGTGGAAAATTTTCTGGACTTATACCGGACAAGATGGCGTGGACTGCTGATCATATTATGCGACTAGCAGTCCAATTCGTGCGCATTGCGCCACAGCCGGTGATCAACGCCCGAACTGTGAACACTACCATAAGATGTGTTCGCACTAGATTAATTTCAGTATGCCGGGACTAGCCACGCTGAAAAATTTACGGAGAAATTCAGGTCAAGTCTAATGATTTTCGCTGTGGAATATTTGAACACGAGCTGTGCCACAGGAAACATAATCACAGATACACTAATATTGTATGTTACACAAATATTTAAATGGTCTGACCAAGGTTTCGAAGCTATACACTATATATATCGCAACCTGGGTCAGAGGAAAAAAAATTGTGGACCATACAGCATTAGTATATCTGTGATTAACTATATGTAGTGTGCGGCTCTAACTTTTCATCGCCCTTTGCATCACTTTTTGACTCAAATCCTTTGCCGAAGGATGTCCAGAGTTGGAATGTTACTAATTTAATTATTGGTTTCGTTGAATGATGTAACGTTCTTATATTTGTTTTTAAAGGACAAAACCAATATTTGATCCTATTTTGGTTCCTTGTTGCTTCTCTGGGAAGCCGTATGCCTGCCCAATAAGTCGGAAAAGGAAAGGAACCTTCATGGAAGCCGAAATGTAATTTGCCTTCCGTATGACGTCCGATGGCGTGACAGAATAATTCCCTGCGTTGTAACTTGCCCACTGGGGAGCTCCTGCGGCGGTGACCGCATGACTACTAGTCAGAAAAAAATGTGCCTTATATTTAATGCGCCCAAGTGCGTTAATTTACAATTTTATATTTTTTGGGAACACGTGTTTTCTATCTGTTTTCCAGCAAGGTTCGTTAAAATTTCGACGATAAACATAGCAGTGTAACTGAACTAATCAGGAATTTGGAATGGGTAATTCTAACCGATAAAAGGGAACCAGCAGTCCTATGGGTTGTAAACATTAGATACTCTAGTTTTACTTAGTAATGGTGTAAAATATTTTTTTTAAACTGTTTACTATAAAGATCCCTCGATTTTTTCGATTAATCGACCTCTTGGCTCAAATTCAGATTTTTATTGATAAGGAGAGTTTTTCATATCGATTGAAAATCGGTTGCTCGAAATGTCGATTTTCGTTTTTCCATCAATAGTCTCGTTCATCCAACGTTTCAATCGCTATTGTTGCACGGAAAAAAAGGAATGATCATGAGACCATGGGCTAGTGACATGGGATGCTGCTGTCTTATAATCCTCTCAACATTTTCCCTTCATTGTTTCGTAGGAACCCGGAAAAATAGGATCCGGATCTGGATTGGTCAAAAAAGAAATAATAGGGAACCAAAGGGACCCAGCTAAAGAGAGCTTTTTCGCATTTTTTCCTCCCTTTCTTCTTCTTTTTTTATAATGCGTCGTAACGAAGATCAATGCTGTGCCGGTACACGGGAGAAATACACGAAGGGGTAGTAGGTTCGATTCGGCCGTGGGGTTGGTCGGCCCTCGTCCCTTCCTTAACAGCCTCATACCCTACAGAGGTCAAGAACCTCAGCGTCGTCGTCGTGTCCTCAGGGGAGGATAAGAGTGGCCTGGACCCTTGTCCTCTTCCTCGTGTTCCCCTTGAGGCCCTCAGTGCTGTTCCCCCCTCTCTCCTCTTCTTGAATCTCTTCTCATCATTCCCTCATTGCCTCTCTGACCCCTTTACGTTCATTCTCCCTCGACGCCCACTTGTTAATTGGGAAGGTTTTTCCTCTCCTGATCCGACTCGCTTTGTCCATGATTCTTTTTATACATATTGCTAATTTCTGAAGCTCTTATGTACTTGTTATCTCATTGGGTGAATTTCGGCAAAAAATTGCTCGCTCATGTTTAAGGATTCTATAGACTTTTTCTTTCTATTTTAACATTTATGAGACGTACTTCTAACTATTATTACGTGCAGAATGAAGAATTCACTTACGTTAATATGACAAAATAGAATATTCGTAATTCATATATCTTAAAATATTTTGAAGGTGACAATGATGTGTAGTCTTTAATGGTTTTCTCCGGTTTACTGGAGCCCATATGAGTTTAGGTACTTAAGAATAAATAGAGGCTCTTTACTGATTTCGAGGGCTTAGATTTTCGATCAATAGATTACTAATTTCTGAACCTCTTACCTTCTCTATGTCAAGAGAAAGTCATTGCTCTTCATCGTGGAAACTACTTTCTTTACTATTTCATTAGATACTAACAGATACTAATCCATTCCTAAGTTTATGGTCATGTGTGATTTTTCCTGTCATTATAAAAATAATTAGTCTCATTGGCAGTCCCTTTCGAAGGACTGACTGGCATAATAATTAAAACGGAATTTAAAAAAATTACGGTTAGGAGCGTAAGATTAGGATGATCTTTTCCCCGACTTTTCGGGTTTTTTTCCTGGTGGTCGATGTTGAGATAAATAATTTTATGTTATAATTGAAGTTGATTTTAAAAAATAATCTCATTCATGAAACATTTTTCCCTTTTTTGCGACGTCTTTATTAACTCGCTTTGTGGTATCCCATCCCTCCCCTTCAGGTTTGCTTTGACTTCAATGTCTGACCGCATATTATTTTAAATAATGTCGAAAATATATTTCGTGGACATCAAAAAACGAAACCTTTGATTTCTCTGAGTTGATGCAGATTCCGCTGCACCTCATTGGTTAATCCTGAATCACACGATCATATTTAATGATAGCCCCAGCGATAGGTTTTCGGAGACCAAAAAATTCGATTGACCCATCATTTGAATGAGTCACACGGTCATTCCTAGCGTCCCTTTTTCATTCGCTTATTCCGTCGCTTTCCGTATTTAAAACTATCATTCAATTGAAAGCCAAGAGTGGCGTTACAATCGCTTTTAGCGTCCGTGCGTTCTGATTGGCTGGAGAATGGTGCCAGCGATGACTTCAGCGAGGGAAAAAGGGACGCGCCCAGCGATGGAAAAATGGGTGATATTTCTATCCATGGAGCCATCGCGGAAAATGATCGCGCAATTTTTTTTGCGCCATTATTGGAGCGATCACTGGAGCTGTCCCTCGAAAAGGAGAGAACAAAATGTTCATGTAATTCTCGCTTTGGTTATCTATAGAATTTCATATGCATAAGGAATACAATATCATTTCTAAGCTACAATGATAAATGAAGAGCAAACTTAGTGCATGTCCACAGTAATTTTATTTGGTACGACGCGTTTCAGCGACCTTACTTCGCTATCATCAGGTACAAA
Organism: Ischnura elegans; assembly: GCF_921293095.1. Taxonomy (NCBI): domain Eukaryota; kingdom Metazoa; phylum Arthropoda; class Insecta; order Odonata; family Coenagrionidae; genus Ischnura; species Ischnura elegans. The sequence continues at coordinate 83,691,699 of NC_060250.1, forward strand.
ATGCCGAAATAGCGAAGTAAGGTCGCTGAAACGCGTCGTACCGAATAAAATTACTGTGGACATGCACTAAGTTTGCTCTTCATTTATCATTGTATCATTATGTTCCACAACATCTCGCCGAAAACAGTTGAATACATTTCTAAACTAGTTAACTATTGAAGTCGAGGCTCGGGGCATTTGATAATACTCGTGCTATAATTACAGGCGTATGGAATCCCTCAAAAAGGATTGAAAACACGAGCTTGTTATTCAGGCATTAATGATTCTGGTAGTATACCTCACAAAGATACGAGTAGATAAGTTTTAGGCGCTTAAATTTGACGGGAAAGAAGAAGTAAGGGAATCATTTACCCCCGCCTAAATTCAATCCGATGAAATGATGAAGGAACGATAATCATTGGAGTCAAATCCTATGTTGGGCCGTATTGGGAGGAAATTCCTTGTGAGTAGATTCGCAATGGGGGAAAAACCGTATTGTACCGTGAACATTAGCTCCACCTTGCGAAAGAGGCTAAACTTCTGAAAATAAAAATATAGCCTCCTGCCGCTCCAGTGGAGATGTAAAATGAAGGACGATGCGTTCTGAATGCATGATTTTCGTAAAGGAATGCGAGGCGTCCTGAATTCGCTAAGCGTTAGTAGTTTTCTGAATCGCGGGTGGAATGTTAAAACGTGTAAGTGGTGGGTTGGCTCTCGTACCGACCTGTTCGTGTACATGCGTGACGAAGATTTCGTTCGCGTTCCGCGAGGAATTTTAAATTTTGGGATCAGTCTATAAATTTTGCGGGAAGTAGCCGACCTATATACTTTCTGGTGATCACCATACATAACCCATGGTCGTTGATTTTTTCATTCAGGTGGTTTAAGGAGGTAGATTCACGGCTCCACGATTAAAATCAAATAGGTCCATCAAATTTTACTAAAAAAACATTTTCTGTCATAAATGGAATACGTGGGGGTTTGAGTTCATTTCAAATATCTTTGCGACTGAGAGGCTGGCACAAGCTTTTGGTGGAGGAGAGGTGCCCAAGGTGGACGGCACATGACCTCCTGAAAGTCAACCAAAGTGCGATAGGCGGGGCCTAGCCTCGGGGAGTTTCAGTCGCTTGCGCACCACAGTGGTGTACGCTTCGTGAGTAATGTTACTACGTAAGTATCCAGCATGACCTTCATGAAGGTGTGTACAAGTTGCCTTGCTCTCTTGCGGTAAAACGTATATTGGTGAGACTTGTCGTTCGTTTAAGTTACGAATACAAGAGCACCGATGGGCCACGAAGAATAGGCAATTCCAGCTGTCGGCCATATCAGAACATGCTTGGACCCCGGGACATGACATTAAATTCGACGAGGCCAGGATAATAGTAAAAGAAAGCAGATATTATTCCAGACTTATCCGAGAATCAATTGAGATAGCCCGGACGGACACATTGTTGTCGCGGAGGACCGTGGACCAGCGTAGGCTTACCTCTGGCAAGCATAACTCTTTTAAGGGTTCTATTCCATATGCAGCGAGCGTATGGGATCCGGTGCAGAAAGACTTAATCCGCGAACTGAATAAAAGACAAAGGAAGGCTGCGCGTTTCGTCAAAAACTACTACGGGCGTATTGACAGTGTTACCCAGATGTTAAGCGAATTAGGCTGGGAGCCGTTGGAGACTCGGAGGCTGCGCGCTAGGCTTAGATTGCTTGAGTGATTAAGAATGGACAATTAAGAGAGACACAGAGAACATATTATTAGAGCCACACTATATATCCAGGTCCGATAGAAGCGATAAATTAAGAGAGATGTTTTGCCGAACGGATAGATATGGGAATTCGTTTTTCCCCCGAACCATAAAGGACTTTAATAAACGCTAGTCCCAAACTCGTTAGAGCACTTTTTTTTTATAGTTGTAAACGGCTGTTGTCCTAACACCCCCTGCCACACGCCTTTTAGGCGGCTCGCGGGGTATTATGTAGATGTAGATTCCAAGAGTTGCTGATCTGAATGGAACCCTTAAAAGAGTTATGCTTGCCAGAGCTAAGTCTACGCTGGTCCACGGTCCTCCGCGACAACAATCGGGACTCGACCAATCCGGCCCCTCCTAATGCTGAGCTTCAATGGTCACTTCAAATTTTCTGTCAGTAGCCGGGAGAATGGGTAGCGAGTCGGTACCCGAAACGTCGGCGCTCTCATGTAATCTAACCCGCGCGGTATCCCGAGAAGAGTTTTTACATGTTGTTCGCCGGGAAAGTGTTGAATCTTACATAGATGACATTCTTGTCGTACCCCTTAGTTTCTTTGATACTTCATTTCTTTATGCATGTGTAGTGCGTTGCCATGGTATTTTACGATGTGGCAAATAGTTCTTTTTCACTAAGCCGATAGCGGTGTCAACCACGGTCTCATCGGTAATTCGCACAAAGCCAGAAAGAGATTAAATTATTTATCCGTACCAATTTCCCGACTGTTCTCATATGATGAAAATCTACCGTATCACGCCCGCAGCGACTGTTTTTGTCCTTCGTATTATTCCATTGATACCAATTATTCACCTTAACGTTCTTTTTACAAGTAGGCAAAAGAGAATACAATGCTGTACGTAATAGAATTGGATTGGATAGGTGTTAAGTATTCCTAGTTTAAGTGAAATGGTGAGGGTGCAAGTCGAGTTTAGAAAATGGATTATGAAAGCATTAGTTTTAATACATCAGTATGATTTCTTGCAAAGTATAATGCCTATATAATGGAATGGGAAATGTCAGATTATTAACTACCCACGGTTTTGGCAGGATGAGGCAAAAAACATGAGCTTAACCGGAATTGCCTTTTATCGTGCCTACGGATAATGTGGTATTGGTGGAAAATGTGGGGAATTAAAATGTTCCCTGAAACGACCATGAAGGTTTAGCGCACAGATTAAAGAGGCGGACTCCTGTTGTTATCATGACAAAAAACAAAAACGAGTTCGAGTTTGGCCATGGTCGAAATCCCTGCGCGGGGCGCGCTCATGGTTTCATTACAACCACAAAAAAACTCCAAAACACTTCTTTTTTTAAAAATCGTATTCCGTAAAAGTTCAATCAAGGCATCAAATTTCACATTTTTATTATTTATTTTTATCATCCGCTCCATCTTTGTGTCTTTTTATGGAAGGAAAAAGGGGCTTGGAAAAGGATATTTTTGGGAATTTTCGTTGTCAAAGCGTGCTATTATTAAATTTTGTGATTTTTTTGCCAACTCCTCTTTGAGGGCGCCATCAACGCATGAAATCTTTTATCCTTTCGGCGTCCCTTACCTCGCGCCTCTACCTCTACGCTCTACGCCCTTCACAAATAAAGATTTCCCTTACTACCAATTACAATCCCTTCTAATATTTCTAAGTTTCATCTCCCCCTAATCTTACTCCCGCTTCGAGACTTTTCTATTTTCTCCACGTTAGTTTCCATCAATGAATGTTGCAAATTATAGCAAATGGTGGAAACATCCAAAGAAATAATCCCTCATGCAAGACCATGATGTTGTAACGTAGAATCCCTCTCGAAATCTTCTTTTAGATTAATTTTTTTAAAAAATACTATGAAGTATTATTAAGAATGAGTCCCTTTAAAACTGCCTACCTGTTTTTTTTAAACAACCCCTTGGCAATCCAAAATATGCGGTCAGCCGTGAAAGCACACGTAACTAGAACCAGTACAGAAGGATACTAGACGAAAAAAGCGAAGGTAAGTGAAGAAACTGGAATGGGACAGAGGGATACGGACGGCTGCACTGTGGCAATCCTAGGATACCCAATCCTACACAAGGAATCCCACTGAGAATAGATCCGTGGATGAGGTGATCAAAACATCATTTTCCGTTAATTGTTTTAAATTTTACCTCGTGCGCAATGCAAATACAGAAATTTACATCCTATGAGCAATGTAATGTCTTGTTTTTTTCCCGGCGAATAATGGCAGTGAAGATTTCTCAGGTCTCACACCGGTTAATGGCATCCATATATCCTTGCAACGTTTCGATGCGCAACTCTCTCATCGTCCCCAATTGATTCCTGAATCCTTGTCATCACTTGAGAAATCTTCACTGCCATCTTATGCGAAATCTCCTTTTCTATTGATATCGCACACTGTCCTTACTTAAAGCTTCTTCACCTTAACTTACATTAGCCTCCCCTCCACAAAGATAAGATATATTAACGTTTTTGCCCCTTGTCCATGAAAACTTTACTTCGACCACTGGGTTTCGAACCTAATATCTCCCGCGTGATAAGCCGGAACTTCTTAAAACCGCCGCGCCGCGTCGTCTCCCAGTGTCCAGGATTTTCTCAAATTCTTCCCAATTCTATTAAGGGTGCACCCTCCTCCTCTCATCCCCTCCTCATCCCCGGGAAGCCCACCCTGGTCCTCGCACCCTCCTCCCGGGTCGATACGTCCGCCGCCGCCGGGCAAGGGGTGGAGGCATGCCGGGGTGCAAGCAGCTGCCGCCACCACCGGCAGGGAGACGGGGCATAAGAGCCGGTGGGTTAGGCAAACTGTGGACTCTTAAAAACTGACTCTTTTCGCGAAGAATCCAAGGGAGGAAATGTTGTGCTTTAATCTTAAGAGGGAGAGAGGTTGGGAGAAGGCATGTAGCCAGAGAGGTATTTCGGGGACAAGGGGGATGCTAAGTCTAATTTTGTAAGTCCCCTTTAAATTCCGAAAGTAAGCTTACTCCATTGGTGTACACGTAACTATAATTGATAGATTTGAGCAAAATTGTAGAAATGTACATCTATAATGAAAAGTTTTTTTAAATAAATATTTTCATTCGCATATTAGCGTTGCGCTTAGTTGGTCGCATTTTGGTGTTCCGGTAAATGTTGTCAAGGATCAATTGGGGGGCTGAGAATCCAAGGGTTACAAGTGATTTTTTCTCAACAGAGTTAGGTAAAGTTCATTTTTCAAATAAATACACAAAAACTTGGTTGCCGAGGGATACGAGTGAGTCTCTATTCTGCGCTGACATCGAGTGGAAAATCAAATTCACTAATAAATATCTAGTTTATCTCGTTTGTTTTCTATAGCTAATTTTATGTACCTAACTCTGAGTAGAAATAATAAATCACTTGTACCCCTTGGCTTCTCACCCACTCAAATGTAATATTTCCATAAGATTTCAGGATGGTATTGTATTTGGAAGAGGAAATTCACTTTGTACGCTCTACGTTGAGATATTATTACCGACAGTGTCAGGGGCATATTTGGGGGTTGGGTCCCAGGGATCATGACCCCTCCCTCTCACCAAATTTTATCAAAAAATATTTAATTTTTATTAGTTCAATAGCTTTTGTATGCTTTTAAATGAGTAAGGGGAGTGTATGGGCAAATGCATAGCTTAAGGTCTCAAACGTGAGAGAAGTTTGATTTACATTTATCGTAGAGAGTGGCACTCCCTTCTGTAATAATGCCCCTCTGTTCCGGGGGGTATTTTGCACTCCCTGGACCCAGGTAAAGACCCTCCCCCCCTCAAATGTCATGCCGAATCCACCTCTGGGCAGTGTTATGTCATTATTTATGTTGACGAGGTTCTATTCTATATTCCCAGAAAACTTCAACATGATCATGCAGTGGAAAATATTATTTATTTCATTTACTCTTGACGCTTGATTTTATTGAATCACAATGTTTTCGTCCTTGTACCCAGATACAATTCCTTATAATAGAATATTTTGGGGCTTACGTTCAATCAGAAATGAAATGTGTGGGTTAAAGAGGCCTTAGAATCAATATTCCCACGAACTACGAGCATATTAGGCCAAATTATTATTGATGACTGTTACGAAAGGACCGCACACCACATTTTGGGACGCTAAAAAATTTAACATAGGGGGATTCGTTTGCTCCATCGCCCGCTCCACCCGCTCGAACCATCATTTTTTGAATCACAGTATCATTCCCAACATCCCTTTTTCCATCGCTCATTCCGTCACTTTCCGTGCTTACAACTGTCAGTCAGTAAAAAGCCATGGGTGGCGTTACAATCGTTGTTAGCGGCCCTGTGTTCTGATCGGCCGAAGGATAGTGCCAGCGATGGTTTCAGCGACGGAAAAAAGGGACATACATAGTGGTGGAAAAAGGGATGGGATTTCCCTCCCTGAAGCCATCGCGGGAAATGATCACGTGAAACGTCCAATTTACGGCTATCATTGGAGCGTTCGCTGGAGTTCTCCCTCCGAAGTGATGGAAAAAATAATAGGGGATCGGGTTGGATCGGGAGTGTTGGTTTCCCACCTAGTGGGCTTGTATTCAAATCCCCGCGTTTGCAGAGAAATTTCAGGGGCATCCGATCCCCAATCGACTATTGTGTGGAGGACATTTCAAGCGCAATAGGGCGTCCGTCGGATGGGACGATAATCCGTGGTCTCCTGGCGCCTTTCATTAAGAGCAGGCTGACACCGGGTTTTTCTCCACTCTTCCTTCCAGGGGCGCAGCTAGGAATTAAGGCTAGAGGGTTTCAGGCGCAACTAATACTGGGGTGCATGGGGTGTGGTATACCCGCCAGGGTAAGCGGTAGGTGCGGGGGCCCTCCGCCAGAAAATAATTTAGATATAAGATTCAAAATGTTGAGTTTTACGGCCTTCTGAGGTGTATTTTGTTGATCCTCACACTATTCTATAAGCAGTATTAATCCAATTAAGTAAAATAGATTTAACTTAAAAATTTCTCAGAGCTTTTGGGGGGGGAGATTTATCCCCGAAAACCCCCCCCCTCGCTGCGCCACTGCTTCCTTCTACCCTTCCCTGATGGCACAAATGACCTCAGCTGTCGGTTGCCTCCTCCAAATACCATCACATGGAAAAAATGATCGTGTTACCAGGCTTAGCATAGCGCACTCTGCCTGGCAACGTGTTCGGTTGAGAGAGGTTGTCGAGTTCACTTGACGGAACCCTTGTTTGGCAATATTTTTCCCTCTCTGCAGCGAGATGGAACACTTGTCATGAAAATTTGGAGGTGTCGCGTGACTGACCGCAATACTCATAATTTTTGTCTCCGTTTTGGGAATTTCACGATAGAGAAAGAAAAAAAGGGAATTTAAGAAGAGAAAACCATGTTCTTCCACTCAGCTGGCGGTTTTATTCTGACGTATTATCCTATTTTGCTTGAATCATAACTTTTTTCGTCCTCAAACACAAACAGAGTTCCTTAAAATAGAATGTGTTTCGGCATGTGCATTTACCGGGAAATAAATTGTTGGTGGAGATGCAAAAAATTATTTTACTTACAACCTATGAGCATGTAGAGCCAAATTATCGTGGATAACTGTTACTGAGATTGTCCTGGGAAATTAAGTGAGTACGTGCACCTGTCCTCTAAAAATTTAAAAATATTCTATGATAATTGTGGTTCGTCGACTGAAGGCCAAAAAATAGCCTTCTCGAGCTATACTTTCTTAAAATAGTATATCAAAACTCACATCCTACTATTGGTGATAAAAACTGAATTTACCTTCGTTTTCGCGTGGGAATCATGTCAAAAAATAGGCTGGTCACTGTTCTACGTAAGGTACAATTTATTGAAAAATGAATACTGGATTGGGTTCGTCCACCTATTTTTTTAAAGTTGTAGATTATGATGGATTTTGAAAAATAAGAAAAGCAGCATTTTTCCGTTTTTCAATAGCGGACCCTTTGACGGAGAAGTTGATGACGTCACGAACTCATGCCGAGCACGTTGCCTCTTCTGTGCTTATCCTCGGTCTCGTGCATCCTCCACGTGGTTTATGGTTGCTAAAACTATTGCGAGCACAACCTTCTCTAAATGATAGGGTCTCCATGGAGTAAAGTTTTCTCGGGTTTCGCACCGAGTCAGGTCCTCCATATCTCCTTCCAACGTTCATATAAACAACTCGCCCATCGTCATCAGGGATTCCGGAATCCAATCCAATAGAGTCTCCCTGTTCGAGTAAGTGAGCCACAACTCTAATGACATCAACATCTAGTGGAAAATGGATGGAAACTTTCGCGTTTTCCCATTATACGAGAATGAAGTTTGGGAAAGATTTGTTAAGCTTTCCATCAGCTAAATTATTCCATCAACTGAAATCGTCGGTGAACGACCGCATTGGAGTCGATTACAGTAGTTGCCTGCGATATGCGAATCGGTCTACTCAAAATGCAGGGAAAAAGTTAAGCTTTAAAACATGAGGATAGATTACCCAAACACTCACCACCTTATATTGATTTTCGTCCCGATGGATCTGTATTAGATAGCGAAATTTTTAAAGTAGCATACGCATGCGCTTTGACCCTTGTAGTCTTGGACCTACCTATCTCGCGAAGTGTGCAGAAATAATGGTGGAAGACTTTCATAAATGATGAATAGTGAATGGGTTCTCTGCCAAAGGATTGTTGTTACAAGGAGTAGGGTAATTTCAAGGAAAATTCTGAAAAAATGCAATGCATAGATTCGTAAATTATTGAGATTATTTGTTAGAATTTGACTGAGAACATGTGATTCGTTTCTTGCTGTGTCTCTTCTTCGAAACGACGAATTCGAGTTCTGGAGTTATTTTTGTATTTACTTCCTGAAGTTATGAGGAAAACCAAAACTGATGTATATGATATTCCGTTTATTCGTATCTTTAACTTTCCTCCCTTTCACCGTCCAAAATTAGAAATATCGCACAGTTTCGTTTCACTAAGTTTTCCACCGTTTTACCTCCTCATTATAAGTGGAGTGAAGTGAGGTACCTAAAATATTTAATGCTTCGCCAGTTTTTACGCCTGCGTAACCTATTTCCACCGGAGAGGTTTCAAAATGTTTCCACGAAAAAGATGACAAGGGATGGTATCTTCTTCCTCACGATGTATTGATCCTTTTTAAAAAGATAGCTTTTTCAAAGAATCGGAGAAATATTTTTATTTTTTGACGCAAGAAATTTGCATTTCTGTTGTAAAACTAAAACCAATTATTTCCCCCTCACAAATGTACAGAGAAATAAAGTTCGGGCTTGGGAAATTGATATTAGTATTTTAGAAACGAATGTTCAACGATGAACTTCTCCTCTGTCATAAGAGGACCGTATAAGCTAAAAAGAACCTGTGCGACTGTCGGAGATAAGTGCGGATTCGGTGATTCACTTGTATCCCTTTGCCACAACAATAATGTGTACACCACCATTTGCACTTATCTCCAAAATTAAAAAATTGCACTTGGCTTCCAGGGTCCTCATATAAAAATTATCTTCATTGGTTAACAATAATAATGAATGTGGTATTTAAAAACATTGTGTACTATTTAGTTTCACCTATGTGTGGGTGACCTCAGCGTTTCACTATCTTTCTCACTTTTGCTCTTCTTCCTTTCTCAACCATTCCACACGGAACTTAGCATCGCATCGGTCGGGAAATGTTGGGGCCACCCTAGTAATCACCGGTATTGGAATTGTCACAGCGAAATAGCCCAAAAATTTATTATCGCCAGGACTACCACCCGCGAAAGTTTTAACGTATAATCAATATGTTGTGAATTACACTTCGAGTACGCTGGAACAATTTTTGCCATTAATTTTTGAGCTTTCGCTTCCCGCGAAAGTATTGCTCTTGTTAATAAATATCTTCAGATGCAGAATTCTTTTGAGGAACTTTTGATAAGTGCTCAATAAAAAAGTGAATTTCAACAAAAAAATAATGGAGAAAAACATTGTTAATATTATTGTATTATTTATAATAGAGGCTTTAGGTAGCAAGGTTGAAATTCTGCTAAAATATTCCGCTCACAGTTTATGAGTAGCGCGTGAAGATTTATGGATCATACTGAACCAGTTATAAAGAAGAGGGGAGAAAATACAGATGGATTTTCCAAGAATCTTCAGAGTGATGAGTAATTCCATTCCATTCCAGTGTATTTTCGTAGTTCAGGGAACTTCTTCATATAATGCATTGTTTTTAGCCGCTGGCATATAAATCATTAGTCAAAATTATTTTGGCTTTAAGAAAACTCTGTGTATTAATTTGGCTGGGCTAAAATATCCATATTTCAAAGCGATCAGTGAGGATAAATTCTTTTGAGTGGTATGGTTCTGTGGGTTCAAACTAGGAATGCATTTAAATGATCGTTATAGAATTTCTTTACTTTCAAATTGGCCGATTTTGAAATAAGTTTGACTTTTTAAAGGATTTCTTAAAACAAAATGAATTCGAGATCAATTTCGAGAAATCTCTAATTAACAGATAGGAAATGAAACAATTGTGACACTGAGATATAATTCGTTTGGGTTAAAAGTTAGGGATTTTATCAAAAGGAAGAAAATATCCTCTCTGATATAGTGATATAGGTTTCGAATGGAACATACTAAGAGTGACTAGCAGAAATATCTGCCTCGTATCCAAATCAATCGATATTTGATTAGGAAAGCTTTGACCGTACACGAAAGAAATCACATTTTGTCACTGAGAGATAATTCGCTTGGGTTAAAACGCAGAGATTTTATCAAAGGAAGGGAATATCCTTTCTGATATGGTGACATAGGTTCCAAATGGAACGTACTTAAGAGCGAATAGCTAAAGTATTTACTCCCATCTGAATCAATCGATATTTGATTAGGAAAGCTTTGATCTGTGCTGTTTCCATCTCCACGGTCAAGTGAAGGAGTAGTGACCGAAGGTAAGCGTGTATGTGTTGCGTGAGTTCGTGCGCTCTGACGGCTTTTATCACGGTTTTGCTTTGACCTGGCACCTTGGCGTTCGCCCCTCGTAGTGACCTTGGTGTGAGCCTTTGTGCTGCTTGCGACCATCCATCCCTTATCCCCCCACACTCGCCGTCTGCAGGCTCCCTTGTCGCACCCCTGCCTTCACTGGGAAGGTAAAGTATTGCGTTCACGGAGAGAATCAAGCGTAAACTGCAACACTCGTGGTGGATCAAAGGATCGATCATCTGTAGGAAGCTTTCATGGGTCTGAATTCCAGCGGAGCGGAGGAAATTCTGTTAAGGCTCTCCTGAAAAATCGAACTTGTACACAGCTATGCAATGTTATTTTCCTGCACATAAAGAGGATTGGGCGTCGGCTAGGAAATCTTTGTGTCCGCGGTTTAATTCCTGGCTTAGGAAAATTTTTGTTCGTAATACTCCTAAATGCCTTTAGTTTTCACGCGGTGTTGTAAAACATGAATTGCGCATGTTTACTGTTTTAGCTAATAATTCCTAAAGTCTGTAGTTAGATTCTTCGATCATCAGAAGAAATCTCTTGTGACTGTTGTTGTTCTCGGTATCCAAATCTTCTTCGATTAATTCATTAGTCATATTTAAACTTTGATTGTATTGGAAAGTATTATGATTGAAATTAATTGAATTTAATTTGCTTTATTTAGTTCTGTATGTGTCAGACTAGGACTCGATTTTTTTTGCACTCTCTCTGCGTACTTCATAACCTTAGATTGCCAATACTGCGATCACTCTGTGTATCTTTTTCCCGGGATACAACTGATGCAGCTGTTTTTGGAACTTTCTTAAATCAAGAAAATAGTTCGAAATGCATTAAGCACATTGATACAAAAATGCGCGAATATTACATTAGGAGATTCTTAATTCCGCCGCTGGAATTGTTGTCGCTCCGCGCGCATTTTAATCAGATAAATCGCCACGTGAGGCATTACTAGTCATCGATGTCCACTTCTCACGAGGAAATACACGGCAGTAGTTCGTAACTGAGCCAATAAATCATATATACCACACATTTAACGCATGCGATAAGATTACCTACTAAAAAAAGGCCCCTTCCATTACCTACAGTTAATGGTGAAAGCCGCTCCGAACAAGATGCCGCTGCCCAGCGGCACCGCCGCATGAAATGCGAGAGAAACTGCAACAGATATAACGCATAACCACCGTGTTATTGGTTCTCAATCAGTGGAGTCCCCTTGCATAAAATTTTTTAAGTTCATTGTCAATTATTGACAATTTATAATTATTCGCTACGGTAACAACGAACACAGAGCTCCTATTGGCCAACCCATCAATTATGCTTGAGGAAATGCGCAGCACAACAGAAACTGCCTCCAAGTCGCTGAGAAAAATTCTATTCCTTTGCATTCGTCATCCAATATGGTTTATTTCCCGGGGAAATGGAAGCGAAAACTCCTCTCGCCATATTCGACCACGCCCTCTCTCTCCTCTCATGAATTGGTTAAAATGGACGCTCGTCCTTCCAATGCGGAGGTTACCATGTGCAGTGACTGATGTTTCGTTCTAGCGAATTGCGGTACTGTCTTTTCACACCCACCCGTTTAAATCTGAATTCATAAAAATAATTCGGCTCATAACGTCACGAAGTCATGGCGAACGTATCGCTTCTTCCACGCTTTTTCCTCGGCTTTTGGTATGCAATGGCCGCTTGTGATTTGTTGTTGTGTACAATCTTGTGATCGATTCCTTCACTCAATGAAAAGGCTCATCCTGAACGAGTGAATGAACTAGATCTCTATAGATGTAACTTTCCAATGCAGGACAACTTGTCCGGCAAGCGAGGACGTGTCTGATTGAGGCTAGGATGAGCGCTGCATGCCCGGTGTGGAATCACCCCGTGTCACACACCCTGGTTGTGGATTGCTCATTACCTTGTAGATGTTGAATCAAGTAAGGATTCAGCATCAAATTTGGGGAGGCGTCATGACCTGGGTCCGGGGAATATGGAATACTCCCCAGAAGAGAGGGACGATCTCCCGTGTAAACTTCTTTGCAGGGAGTGCTATGCTCTACGAATAATACATTTCAAACTTCTCTCACGTTTGGGACTTTTAGCCATGCATTTGCATGTACTCCTTTACATTATTTATTATTACTTCTTTGAATTATACAGAAACTATAAATCTAATAAATATTAAAGTGACCACCCAAATTCTATCAAAAAAATTTTGGGGTGGGCTAAATTTTTTATAAAATTTAGGGGGTGACCCTTGCGACCTCCCTCCCCCTAAATCTGATGTGAATCCCCTGATGTGAATAATGTAAGGTTTGCAGATGTTCAGGGCGCAAAATGATTTAACTTCAGACAGAGTAGGTAGCCAATAGCAAACAACCAGTGTCAGTCTTCTAGCTCGCTCCCACTCGTGCCCGGCCGTGACTGACTCAATGTCCGAGGGCTTCCTTCTCAATGGCCCGACCTTCACCAGGTGGTAACTGCCATCATTTCTCAATGTATGGTCTATAAGGCTGTTCCGTCTTCATGTCAAGGTTGTTATGAGGCTTCTCTTCTTTCCTATTCTTCTTAAGACTTCCTCATTACTCACTCGGTCGATCCATTTAATTCCCATCATTCGTCCGAAGCACCACATTTCCTTGATTTCTACGCGACTGACGTTGTCCATTCCACACTTCCGTAGAAAAGCATGCTCCAAATGTAAGGTCAAATAAATTGTTTCCTTACTTCTACGTTTAAATTTCCTGCTGTTAGTTGGTATTTCTGTTGGTGGAATACTCTCGTCTCCTAGGCTATGGTGACGATAATTTCTTTCTTACTTCTCCCATCGCTAGTTATACTGCTTTCTCATTTTACTATCGAATTATATCGATGAATAGCGATTTGAGAGTCTGTGTGAACGACCACGTTTCACTGTGGAGGAACACAATTTTTTTCATCTCGTTGGCTGTGTAGTATTTTTTCCGGAGCCTGAAGCTCTGGTCGTCGGTGGAAACAAATTATATGGATTCTTCCGAGCCACCGACTGGACGGACGTCAACGCAGCAGATTGGACGTAATCCACCGACTGCGTTCATTGGAAACCCGCCGCAGTGGAAAAGCTCCCCCATCGACACAGCCGAATACCATAAGCCAGGCGTTGACAGGTAATCACCAACGGACACGCCTTTTGCCCCTCGGACGAACCTAAAATTTTAGCGGAATTCTCTGGAAATCAATAAATTACGGACCCAATAATCGAATAGCTTGAAATGTCGAATGAAGCGTATTGAATGAATGAGGTATGTGGCATAAGCAGGACATTGTGTGTACCCCAGTGGCCGGTTTTATAATGTTAAGCTAAAATTATTTTGAGTATTAAAACAGTAGATAACCGGATTCTTCCATTTCATATCACTAGTTACACTACTAGTTTCTAAGTAAACGATATTCTAAACCACCTTTTTTCGCAGTAACTTTAAGATATTTTCAACTTAAGTTTTCGGTTGTATCATGTTACGTTCAGCACCGATCAGGCACTATAAACCCTATTCTAAATTATCCGATTGATGTATCTGATCTAGTAAACCTCTCCCGAGTAATTACAGCTGCATTTAGAGTTGTTTAGGGTGTATCCAGCGCAGGGGCGCAGCGAAGAATTAAGGCGAGGGGGGTTTTAGGCAAAAATAATACTTAGGGGTGTGGGGGTATTGCATACCCGCAAGGGTAAGCAGGAGTTGCGGGGGCCCTCCTTTAGAAAAATTTTAAGAATAATGGTTCAAAAAGGCGAGTTTTACGGCCTTCTGATGGATATTTTATTGATCCTAACACTATTCTATAAGAAATACTGATCTAAATAGGTAAAATGGATTAAACCTAAAAATTTTCCTGAGCTCTGGGGGGGGTTTTAATCCCCAAACCCCCCCCCCTCGCTGCGCCACTGATCCAGCGTGCTAGCTTGCCCAACGTTACGTAGCCGCTTCTGTTTACCTTTTGTTTGGGAGCAAGTGAGCTTTTCAGTGGAGGGTATTTATGAGCGTTCATATTGGAAACGGGGGTAGAGGGAGTTTTTAATTTACTAGAAGTCAAAGCAGGATACCATGTGTTGCTGATTTTGAGGCCGCAATCCTTACTGAAGCTGACCATGTATTTTCTCATCTGCAACGCATCGCGAATAAGTCGGGGCTTAAATTTTTTCCCTTTGGTCATCATTTAAGTTTTCCTAAATCCAAGATTGCATGCTCTTCCACCGCTGGCTTCAAGGGTTGTCCAAGTCTAATGGCACCCTGAAGTTCTTCTAGTCGGGTTTTGACTGTACGGCCACGAAATGTCAGGCAAAAACCAATAGAGTACACGGAATCCCCTAAGAACTTTAAATGCAACGGTTGAGGCAGGTTTACATTTGACGATTTACCTATCAACCTGGCCATTTGGCTTACCACTGTGAATTTCCTACTTCAGTAGGATTTCAGGGAATATTGCTCTACTTTCATTCAAAATTCCTACCCTGGAACGTTCTTTATTTATTCGTGCACCTTCGAAAATAGATCGATTGGCCTTTCACATCGGGATTATTATCTTAGAAATCGAACGTGCTCGAACATCCATATCCTAGGTAGGGACAACATACCCAGTCGGGACTCGAATCCGCGACCTCTTCTGCCGCAGACAAGGACTTTTCTCCGCCGCCAACGAGGCCGGCCATCTTTATTTAAGGCGGAAGATTATTGAGTCGGAAGTGATTGAAACCATTTGCAAGGAACGGAAATGAAGATATTTGCCCCAAAAATGAAATTCACCATGAGAAATCATTTGGTTCATCCGGAATTCGAACCAGAATCTCCCGATTTCCGTTCAAATATGCCAACAGTTAAACCACCAAGTCATCTGCTTTCAAAGCTTGATTTGGAAAACGTCCGTCGCTGAACAGCGGTTAGTAAGGTTAAGTAGTTAGTTTCAACCTTGTCAACCCTTATTTGTTCAAAAGACAATATTCGCTGAAGATCGTCATCAACTGGTTTGCATCCCACTGGCAAGTCCCAAACATCATTGTTGTCTCCATATTCTCCTCTTCTGTACCTCCTCCTTGGTTTCCTTATTTCTTCCTTTTCACCTCAATTCGTCTGTCTCCTTCAGCCTCCTTCCTAGTCTCTTTTCTCCTTCCTTTTTTCCCTTGACTGGTGTATTTAAAATCCTTTCCCCCCTTAAAATATGCCTGATAAAATTTCCCTCTCTCCTTTGTATAGTTCTCAATAATGTTCTTTCCTCCCCAACTCTTTCCAGTTCCTCCTCATTCCTCACTTTTTCCACCCACTTCACTCTCTCCAGCCTGCGCCCCACCCACATCTCATAAACGTTGATCTTATCCCGGTCTCTTCTTCCCAAGGTCCACGTTTCGCATCCATAAAAATACTCTAGAGTCATCACTGTGGATTGGATGATTGAGAAATGTATGAGAAGGAAGTGCATTTTTCATAAGTGTGGCGAACGTCAAATGGGTGAAGGGTTTCTATCGTACTTGTAAGATGCGGCGTAATGGAGAGTGAAGCGTAAACTCTCTAACCGAAAACTTTTAACGAGATAGAAACACATTTTGAGGTCCTTCCACTGCAGTCATCACTCAGGTCGCTTAATGACCTATTCTCAGCAAGTTGGATTAAATCATCAGTTTGTAAAAGAAAATCGTCAGTGTCGACTATCATGCAATTAGGTTTTCCCTTTATTTTCATCTTAATAGTGGATCAAAATGAACACAAAAAAATATTTGAATATAAATAAGTTGATTTTATTAAAAATGTGAATTATATCAACGTTATCATAATTCTCAGACGCAGCTATTTTTACCATTAAAACCTTCTCTGTAGCCGTATTGTGTTCATAGTCGTCGTCGTAGAATGCTGTGATTTGGTGGAAGGAAAGACCGATGTTCTCATAGCATTCACACGGATAATGCTTTTAGTATGTCTTTATCATTAATCGATATTCTTAAATAATATTTATTACAATTTATTTCGACTACCCATCCTTTGGAGAGTATTAATCATGATAATAAAAATTCTGTAGTACTGATTTTGTGCCTTTGTCACAGACGTTATTGTTTGTAAGCCGAATTCTTTCCAGATTTCGTTTGCCTTCTTCTGTGAGATAGGGTGTGACCTTCCTCGGTAACCATAGTAACGCCGAAGGGAAACGCAGAGCACGGTTGCCAACTTTGTCGATGTGAGTCCTTATGCCTCCACGTTCTGGGTCATTCATGACTCCGCTTCGGAGCGAACGCAATCATATTAGAGGGTAAACCCTGTAAGAATTCTGAATTTGAAGAAGAAACTTCGGAATAATAAAAGCTACTTCCGTGTATATGTGTGGTAGCCGAAGTTATGGAGCCTGAACCGGCCCCCTTTTCAGCATAATGAATCAACGTATCAACAAATTTCCATATTTAACTTGTGATATTCAAAGTCATCGCTATTGAATATTAAAAGGTATGTTCTTGTCTATAAAGAGCCTTAGTTAGTATGGATTGTCGAAACTTACGTCAGTAAATATATGTGGAATGTTAAAAATTTGCTCATTAATGCTAATTTATGTAATAATAATCCTAATTTTTCGCGCTATGGTGTGTCCTGAGCATTTTATTTCGATATAGACCCACATATGTGGTAGCGATAGGATATACATTTATTAGCTTCACACTCTTACGGGAGTGTTCTACAAAAGTATAATTGTCGACTATTTGTTTAATACTTCCATCTTAATTTTGCATTCTGAGGGTGTCCATCATCTAATTTCTTTATTTAAACATGCCACAAATTAACTTTATCTATCTTAAACATAGTCCTTTATTTTAAATGTGTCGTGACAAGTAAGGGAAATTAACTAGAGCTGATAATGTTCATGTGTAGATTTGGAAATCTCAAAGCAGCATCAGACCATATGCTCTTGGTCGTAATATAGGAAATGAGAAAGTATTAATCAAAATAAATGTCTTGGGTCGTTAAATATCCCGTAATGAGGACTTTGTTAAATTCTATTACTGTTATTTAAATAAACGAAAATTCGGCCAGCGATGAGTAAAGTTAATTATTGAGTCATCATAGATGTTTATCGATGGGAATAATTCGTAACCTTATCGTATCCCAGATGTCAATGCACTAAGGAATTATTGAATTTTTAAAATGCATTACTCTTTGTAACTCATTAAATGGTTGAAAAAAGATTTTATTATTTCATCAGGTACATATCCACTCTTGTGTCACCTTTAATTGGGATCTTGTTTGGGTCATGTCAATAATGTAATGAAGACTCTGGCGATGATTGTTAATGTTCGTGATTTAAGTTGACATCCAATTCATAAATTTAGTGCTATAAATATTCTATCACCATCATCATGCGTCGAAAACCTCAAGATTGGTTTGTCGTAGCTCCCCTATCCGCTAGCCTTTTCATAGCGACGAATTTCTTCTCTTTTACATGCTTTATAACATTTCCTATGTAAGTTCAACAGCTTCAGGCTTCAATTGGTGGATGTTAGACATGTTTAAATAATTAAATGATCGTAGCAATTTTCCACAAAATGTTTTTACTGTTGTACCAAATGATGGCTCAGTGAGCCAAAACGTGCTGCACGCAGTAAAAACATTTTGTGGAATTGTGCCACGATCTTTTATTTATTTAAACATTTCCTATGTAACTCATTCGGGGCCATGGTTTGGCCTTCTTCCCTGCCACTTGTCCTTCTACGATTGTTTACATCAGGCCATCACGCCTCATAATGTGGCCAACTAAGTTGTCTCGTCTCGTCCTTAAGGCTTATAAAATACTGCTCTTTTCTCCCACTCTCCTTAGCCCTTCTTCGTTACTTACTCGGTCGATTCAATGTATCCTCATCATTATCGGCAGCACCATATTTATTGCGTTTATACGATTGTTTTCATCATGCCATCACGCCAAATAAGTTGTCTCGTCTTTTCCTTAAGTTTTAAAAGACTTCTCTATTCTCCCAATCTTCTTAGCACTTCCTCATTAATTACTCGGTAGATTCATTTTATCTTCATCATTCTTCGGCACCACCACATTTCGTATGTCTCCATATTTAAAAGTGTTTGTCATGAATCTGAGGATCCAAATGGCCGTCGGATAGAGAGAGGAAAAAACTGTTGCTTTGGCATAGGTCAGCGAAAATCGCTTCCTTACCCGTTGGGGAGGCCCCGCTCCGCTACCAAAAACTTCGTCTGAATAAAACATATGCCGTGCTTCTGAGAAAAGGGCTTCGGCTATTACCGACTTATTTTTTTCTCCCTTTCAACCCCCTAGACTCCTCTTAAACGCCACAGGAAGAACCTCCCCTCTCGGCCTCCGCTTTATTTCTTCTTTCTCATCTCTCCACCCCCTGACCCCTTCCGTCCACTTAAGGCGATGACCTTTTGACCCCCCACCCTCTCTCCATTCCTCCACGATCCTCCCTTTTATTGTTTCCCTCACTCGGAAAAAGTCCCGTTCGGAGGGTTCCATATCTTCTTCAACTCCTCCCCACAAAACGAGAGGTCACGCCCGTCGCGTGAGAGCCTGCGTCTCTCTACCTATATCTCTTTTTGGGATATAGTCATGGGCGTTTTCCGACTGTGCTCGTAAGACACAGAGGTAATTCGGATTTTGAGGCACTTGCGAGCGGCATCGGCTGAAGTCATGTGATGCACTCGGGCTACCTATTATTATTGCAAAAGAATCACGAAAAAATTTAAACGTAAGAATACATAGGTAGGAATGAAGTGTATGCGCAATTTTGAACCTCAGAACAATATTAACTCCAAAAATGATTTTCTAAAAAGGTATTTAGATGAGTTAACTTGACCAGTTTCAACATTGCTTCCAGCCTTAGCACACTGAACTGTTGACGACACACATTGACTAAATATTCACAATGTAATAGGTAAATCCTCAATAAAAACATTTGTAAACAAAATATATGTAATGCGCATGTAAAAGCCGAGAAAATAAAAATATTTTCGTAATTTAGGAGAATTCGGTGTATTGGTTTCAATTTTACGATATCGGTTCCAGAGATCCCGGCGGCCATCTGGCCAGTTTTAGGCAGTTTTTCGTAAATATCTTTCTTATTTCATCATGAGCTTATACTTTTCCGCACTTATTTAGATTTTTCACAAAATTTTCTTCGCCTCACTTTTTCCGCCTCAACAACGTCTTGTAACAAACAACTGCGCTACCTGGAAAAAACCGCATTTCTCCATAAGAGCCCATGTTTCATTGTCCTAATTTTACCGTGAAGCATCTCAAACACGGCTCATAGGAATCCCTTTTTCTTTGGATCATATGAAGTACGTGTTTGAAAGAATGTGTTACCAAAGTTTCATAAAATTCTTGTTACTTTTACCGAAGTGCTCTAACTACCTGAAAGTTGTGGCCTTCTTATTTAATTTTTTTATCTCTTATTGTCTCCCCCACAGCGCATGGACACGGTTTGTGCGATTATAATAGCTTGAAACAATTTATCTCAAAATGGGTGTGATTGCGAAATCTTATTGTTGATACTCGTTCAAAGCTCTCGTTTCCATACTTTGATTGAAGCCTACATTGAATAAAACCCGAATATCACGGTGAACTCATTCACCTTCCGTTCCTCAAGCTTCCATTGATGTAGGTAATCGCCGCGATAACTGGGGAAAATTACGTCTCTCTCTTCATCCGAGGAATTCTGCACCATGGCCATGATATCACTTACGTTTCCTTATCATCCGTGCAAAAAACGATAGAGAAACGTTATTTACTGCAATAAATAAAATAAAATTTCCTTAATATTAATTATGAAAATCTTTATGTAATCTCTCAAAATAAAGCTTGAAAATACGCCTTACAAAGTAGAAACATCTACGATAATTCGGAATCCGTTGAAATAAAAAGGAACCATTCTCTCTGTGGATAGCATAAAATGAACGAAACACATCTAAAGCAGAATCAGCACAAGTCGCATATCCCATCCATTACGTTATTCAGCGTTATCATGAGAACTACATAGTATATCCATCAAAGTATGTCCCTTAGATGGCCATGCATCTGCACTTCGATTTATTTCAGAGGAACAAGGAAAGTTTACGAATCTTATATACACGAAAAATTTCCGAATTGGCGTGCCGTGTTTTTACCCTCTATTATCACAAGAGCCATTCGCATGTAAGGGTATTTTCCGACGGGGTAGACTGAGATTGGGATGTCGGAGGTCTCTTGGGGTCGTATATCTGTCTAGCTCCCAAAGGCGGGAGTTCGTGGGACCCTTTGTGGAGGGCCGGATACCTTCGAGGAAGGATACTCAAGTCGTGAAGGTTTTTCGGATGGTCTCCGTCCAGGCACGGTGCCAAATGGGAAAACCCTCGCTGGGGTCCTTCTAAAATAAACGATCCCTTATCCTTTCTCGCCCCGAAACCACCACGCCTCCTGGTGATACCCAACCGTGACCAAATCTAACAATTTATCTGATGTATTTGCACCCCAAAAGGAAAAGAATAAAATTCGTTCCTTCCCCTGTGGCGAGAAATAAAATAAAAGAAACGAGAAGCGGGATTCGTAAATTCCATGGATATGCCAGCCTTCTTCCAATTTCTCTTACTGTGAGTGAAGGAGTTGCGTTGGGGATATTATCATCGCAATGGCATTCATGAGTTTCCTCCATTATTTTACGGTACTTTTGATGGATCAGCAATGTAGAAGGGGGTAAAAAAAACGAGGGGGCAAAATAAATTTTAATAAAATAGGTTTCGTAAAAAAGAAGCCTCTGTAAATATTAAAATTCACGAAAAAAACATCAGCATTGGTAAAGTAACTTGAAATTTCAATAGGTATAAAATTTCATTCCCTGGGGTTAAAAGTTCGCGCTTGTCCATATTTCAGTGATTCGCTTTTATCTTTTATCATAGTTGCGAATGGCGCGCGTGGACGTTGAAACCTGAGGAAGATAATTGTGTCCTAATTTTAGTTCAGCACCATCACTTTTGACTCCTGATGGATTTCATTATGTTTCTGCATCGTCTGTACCTATAGTGAAATGCCAAAAAATATATTGCGTAGTTAATATTTGAACTTAAAGTAATCAGAGAACCTTGTGTTCAACAGAGCTATTTATTATTGTGTGCTCTTGAACTTTTTACCAAGAATTTGTACTTCATCGATGTTGTATTTTACCGGATACTGGCTGGGTGAATGCGTAATTCTAACCATTTTTGTGCATCTATTTATAAATATTATTGAACCATTGGGGATTTTTTTAGGTTTTCCACCATCCTATGTTAATTACCGTGCCAATAATCCTCTCGCATCATTACCATAGAATCTAATAAGAAAGACAGCCTGTAATATGGTCTCCGTATTTGTATGTTAATTGTTTTGACTTTTTTCTTGTAGATATTTTTAGTCCGTAACTGTCCGTATTTGTAGGTAATTTTATTATAATTTATACAGTGTTAAAGTAATGGACTATTATTCGCCCGTAAAATATAAGATAGAACCACTTATCTTGCCGGAACTATGGAGTTGACAACTCAAAAAGACCGTCTGTAGGTTTACAACAACTTGCAATGGCGTAATTCATATAATTAGTCAGTTTGGCGTAATTACAATTAGGCACTGGTAATGACGGCTTCTAAAAGTCATTTGTTGGGATAGCCTACATTTTTACCGTAAGTACCCAGTAGCAAGAGAGATTGTTTATCCCTCGAGAGGCACAGAATTATCGTTAGTCTAGTAAATCGATTTCACAGTTGATGTGCAGTTTGTGCTAGGACTACAGGAATATGTCGGTAGTTATTCTGGTTTCAAATAAGTTAAGTTACGCCAAGTGTATTTGTTTTGAATGAGTACTTAGGGTTTCTTAGGTCTAAGGTAATTCATAAAATGAATTCAACATATTTGAATGAATGTAGTATGTCGGCCTTCGCATGTCGTAGTGTATTTTACCTCAAACAATGATATCTGTCGCTTCGCATTCTAAGCCCAACGCATCAATATTTGATTAAAAGGCCCCGGGGCAATCCGCAGGGTGAGATCGTGATTAGGCCTATCACTGCACACCATTTCACCCCTTCTACCATCCTCCTTTAGGTAATAACACTTCACCGCTCCAGCGTTGCCAAACAATCCATTCCCCAGGTTACCCCAGTCATCATTACTCGTTTCCTTTGTGTTCCCCCCAATGATTCAATATCCTGGGATACAAAGTGCACTTCATACATATTACTCGAGGCTTCGGGATTTAAAATTTTGTTGCCCACATTGTGGAGGGATAAATAATAGCAAATGTATAATTTGCGGTAAAAGTTTGGGATCATTATCAATGCATCTTACATCCAGTTTTATTTTATGAGACATTTTTACTGAGGCTTATATTTGAAAAGTATTTAATTTATCGGAAGCTGTGAAATTACGGGTGGTGCAAATGTAAGCGTGAAAGTTATTGTTCGAGATAATTGAATCTAATGGTACGATTAAACATTGCACTTAAATTGCGGATGTATACCACTTATGGTGAATGGAATCAATTATTCTGAAATGAAATTGGAATTAAATTTATGAATCGATATGCTAAGAGAAAAAAAAAACGTTTTCTGAGCGTAAAATACTCAAACAAGCTAGAGGTAAATCAATGCGGGTAGCATAGTTACGGATTTTCGGGAGTGGTTGGGTCTCATTCAAATACAGTTTTTTATTAAAAAGTATGAAATACTGTCATTCTAAAGGTCTATCTACGGCTTCTTCCAACTTCTTTTATGACCTCATAAAACGCCTCTGAGAGCTTAAATAGTTAATGTACCCTCATTTAGGATATTTGCCTAGGCGGTAAATGCATGGGTATGTACCGATTGTATGTGCTCCACGGACTGAACATTTACCTGGACCACATCTTTTGTCATAGGTGTGATCCTTGTGACGTATCTATGTATTCTTTTTCGAGGTATCCACTGGGCGGGAGTACGAGTGTACCTCAGGGACGCCATTGGTGTCCGCTCCATTGTCTTCCCTTGCTGTGCTGCCCTCTGCTGCCGTCCCTACGGCATCCATTTCACCGTTCGGCCTGCCCTGAAGCCATTTGCCCAGATTGGTATGGACGCAAGCCGAGTCGGACTCATTTCAGACCCTCCTCACACTCTCCTACTCTCATTCTGAATCCTTTTCTCCATTTCTCTCGTTCTGCCTTGACGCTAGTCGTGTCATCTTGAAGCTGTCCACTATCATTTTGGTTAGCTCTCGGGTGTTACGATATCGTCCATGTATATTTATACTGCGTTTCTATTTTCGTTGTTTTTATGCCTCTTGTTCTTTCTTCTTAATTCACAGACGTTTAATTTATCAATCAATGACCCCTTTGATGAGTTAACTTTTGCCTGTAAGTGGAATTTGAAGTAAAAAAGTTCTCTCCTCCACGAAAATATAATTAATTTGACTTCTTTTAAGTTTTAGTTACCCTATAACTCTGACTAACAGAATATAGCTTCCGTTATGGTGATGATGCTACTTTTTTAGTGCCATAGTGCAAATAGTTTTAGTAGTTTCAATTGAAGACCTTTATTCCAAAGCGGTACGGGCAGATTCAGGAAAGTTTTGAGGCAAGGCACTATTTATTTATCACTTCTACGGTATCTAAGTTATCACTTACAGTTTCCCCAATGGATAGAATTGCTTCTCTATGTTATAGGCGTGCATAGAAAAAAGTTCGAAACAATTGCTCTGGTGCCCATCATTCCATCTCCACGCCACCGTAGGTGTCATCGTTACATTCGGCTATTTTGAGTTATTTAGGAAAAACAAAATTACAATACTTTCAATGTTTTATATATTTGTGGAAGAGAGAATTTTTTCACTCTTAAGTTGCACTTACTCTGTCTATGCATATCAGTCCAGGGAAGGTCTCTCAATTCTTTTCCTTGTTATCCGATCTGCAACACACCCTTCCTCTGACGCCGAATACATCTAGATAAACCTGTCCCTTTTCATGATGAGTGTCCCCTTACGACCATCTACATCTCATGCCCACAGTTCCCGGGAAATCTTGACGTTCATCTTTACTGGCTTGTATGTGTGTACCTCAGGGGCGAGAGGAGAATGCGTAGGATGGAATGAGGAGGGATAGACATGGGTCGGCGAAGGTAAATAGACGTGGAAGTCTTCCATCTTCATCGTCTCTTATGAGTTGGAATCCATACTTGACCTCCCTGGAACTCGGTTGCCGCGTAAGCTGTGACGGGTGGTTTTTTGCATTCGAGGCGCCCTTTCGCGACAGAATCTTCAACGAGGTGAATGTAAAAGACACGGAGTTATTACAGAAAATGGCGCATCAATTAATTTTCGCGTTGGTATTATTGATATTTTTCATTTTTCATCATCGATTTATGTGGGTTACACTTAAAGAACCATTGTGTGACTTCTTGTGAAATTTTGAGCTAATGACGAATCAAATGTGATCTGGGTACCCTGGTGCCAATTGGTACTATCTATTGGCATTGTTTATCCAGTTAGGAGTCCCATTTTCCTACACTCATAGGTTCATGCCCACCAGTATTGGTCGATCAAATGTAAATCGAACTGATTACGACCTACTGGGATTTTTTTTACTGATTATTTTGAGTTTTACATAATTTGATGGAAAATTTTCCTCTGGCCTTGTGTTGCTTCATATTTTTTGTGCTCAGCTCGTCATACGAACGGTTTGTCGAATTGGAGCATGATAATGAGGATAGATTATCAATTCCTCGTTCTAATTGTTGAGAAATCATTTAAGAGGACGTATCACTCCCGCTCAAATTGTCCTTTTTCATGGCGTATTACTTGCATGAAAGGTGAAATTTTCATTGTGAAGGAGGTGGATCTTATATAACATTTTCAGGTTTCTAAATTTAAAAAAAATTTAGAAATATATTTTTCATATTTATCATACGGCATATTGATGACAGGTTTTTCCACATGCCCTGAACATTATAAGATTATGACCACAGAGAAAAAGATGAATACGGCCACGCCCAAAAAAAGATAAATAAGACCGGTCCTGCGGGTGTGAGCTTCTGAGTATAACTGAGTATCATAGAATCAGTCCTACTTTTGGCTATTGGTGGATTTTCAGTATCACATCCGTAATTATATAATTGAATATATACTATATTTTTCCTTGGCAGCATGCATTTTGTCCTAATGTTTCTTTGAATTTTTTCAAATGGCTGTTACGAATTTAACGATTCAAAAACCTTTCCTCAATTCGCTGTCTTTCCTTAGCGTCCATGTCTCCGTACCGAGAATCCAACGCTCCTCTTCAATAGCCTTTTTTCCGTACCGTTACTCAGCGATCTCTTCCTATTCTCTTTCCTATGCATAAAACCTTTTCTAAAGCTATTTACATACTTATATCCTTTTGCAGTGTATTTTTTCCTCCAATGCTGCTTTGATTGGTAAATTATTCCACCTGTTCCAGCTTGTGACCTCTCTACCCTTATGACACTTATCCCAATATCTTCATTTAGCCTCTACGCAATGAATTTATCATCTTCCAATTAGCGATTACCATCCTCATAATGAAAGAAGAGAGCCGGATGAGGCGTCTCAGTTCTTTGAATTTTAGCTGTTTTTATTTTTTATTTTAGGACTTTAGTGCCATTATTCGGTTTCGGTCAGGATTTCGCTAAATTTTATCTTGCAGTCCCAAAATGCTTTTTCGGATATCAGCTAGATGAAGATCCGAAAAGTATCAAGTTACATATGTCGGATAAGGAATTTCCAATATGTTGGGTTTTTCATGACAAAAAGCAGTCCTTAATCCCCTCTTTAATTTATTGGTAGATAGAGACTTGATGATTTATTAGTAATGACTCATTATAGTCGTCTAAAAGTTTCTCATTGGCTTTGAAATTTATGAACCTTTGAAAAAAGACATAGACTTCAATAATAAGTAATAACTATTATAGTCGTTTAAAAGTTTCTAATTTTCTTGAAGTTTCCAAGGCTTTAGAAAAAGACAAAATCCTTCAATTAAGAGTGATGACCCATTATAGTCGTTTAAAAATTTCTAATTTGCTTTGAATTTTCCAAATGCTAATTTGCTTTGAATTTTCCAAATGCTTTGAAAAAAAACGAATGCCTTGCTGTCAGATTATTTATTTATGCTCGAGTCTGCGGTCAAGTGTTTCGAATGACAATTTTTCTGTTAGTTAATGAAAAGGCATGATCACATCTGTCCACACCTTTCTTTTCTGCTGCATATCAATAAAATCGTGGTGAATGAAGGCAGCTTTGGAAATACTGTGCAAGCAAAACCCACACGTCACTAAACTTGTGACTATAATGCCTTGTTATACTTTAGGTAATGCAGTAAAAATATTCCCATGAGGGAAGGATTTGGAAGTAGGTTCACTGAAGATTTGACATACTGCAATGCAAGGAGAAAAAATACAATTCTTTTTTATTTTTAAATATATGAGAAAGTTACTAATTTGAATTTCTACCTGGCAGTCAAACAACCATAATGCTTTCAATGTTTTTACATAGGGTAATAGATTTTGTTCCAAAATGAGCCTAACCCGTTTGCCACTTGGTTATTATAGAATCATTATGGCGAAGAGTGACAAATTTTGGCACCTTGGAGATGTATTGCACAAAATATAATGATTTGCTGAAGAGATATTACTGAAATGGCAAAGGTGAACAATTTCGCATTTTCTGGTCTCTCACAATTTTCCTCAAAGCTACTAATTTTGAATTAAGCTCAAAGATCTTTTCTCGGAAGTCTCTATTTTCGTTTTATTCGTGGGCGTAGAATCGAATCCCTTGTGATCATATGGCATTTTCACAATTCTTTAACCCATAAATAGAGGTATATTTTTAGGAGGTTAATAATTAATATATACGAATTTTGATTATACCTTTTTAATTTTTGGACGAAGTGTCTTTCTCTATTAAAAATAGCTCTCTTTTTCAACATTTATTGTCATCTTGTTCAGAGATTCCTACGCTGCTGAGTATCCAATATAACATAAACTTACTAAATATTCAAATATTATCTTGAAAATGGTGAGACTGAAAGAGTTTATCTATTTTTAAAAATGTAAATAAGTGAGTATTTAGAATCATCGAATCACATAAATTCATTTTGACACCGAATTTAGAATACATCATGCTCTACATGATCTACCATTAACAATCTATTGCGGAAATATACCCTTTCATTAATTTTATCAATGTACCGTATTGTATAACCTTTAGAAACATTAGCATTTCATACAAAAAACTAACCCATTAAATTCATTCTATACTGTCCGTATTATGAGACCTTAAGATCTTAAAATATCATCGGTAGACATCACCTTCCCAAGGGCTTTGTTATAATCTCCGCTAAAATATTTACGTATTAAAATGACGGATGAAATGTGTCTAAGAAATTTTACCCGATTGTTGATGTAATAATCTGAGGGCTTTGATGTTTGCATCATAATTATAAATACCTATAAGATTATTCACTGATAAACGTGATGAATTTATCTCGTATTCTACGTATGTAGGCTTAAATGGCTGTCTAAATTTGTATAAAATCTAATTTCCTTTGAGTCAATGTTTTCCGCGTGTTGCTTACGTTTGTGGTTGTCGTCGACGCCGAGGCCGGCCGTTCCCCTAGCGATCTCTTCTTGCTGTTGCTGTAGCTGTCTTAGGCGGAGGTTGCAGGCTCGCCGCTCTGGTGAAGGCACCCAGTTGGACGAAGGATACCACGGTATTCCGCCCAGCCTCAGGTCTGACAAAGATGAAGAACCAACAAACATCATCTACGATCACACCTCCTTTTTGTTTATTTTTCCGTTGTTATCGAGGTTCACATTCAGAATACCCATAGCACACAGAAGCTGCGGTGGTAGGCTTGAGCTATGCGGGTTATATAAGGAGACACACAAGAGTAAAAGATTATAGAGAGAGAGAGATAGACAGAAAGAGAGAGAAAGAGATAGGTGGATGGAGACGTATAAAGCTCTAGCTCGGCTACTCGTGTACCTAGTATTCATAGCAGGTACTTCGAGTTATATCCGTGGGGTTGTTTTTAAGATTTGAGGTCGTAATGTTTAGCTTCGAAGACATAAGCTATGTGTCATCTCTCACAATCTATGCCGTTATAAATTTTGTGTAACAGTTCATAGTTATTCAGTTTGTCGAAGTATCGTCTGAATAAGTGGCGGATCCATGGTCGGGGCCTCTCCTCTCATTGCGTCAAAAATTACTTTAGAAAAAATATCGAAGATTTTAGGATAACCCTTTGTTTAAGCATTTAGCAATTTTTTCTAACAAAATAACTAGTTCTGTCTTTTATTTAAAGAATTAGCTTTTGACTGCAGTTTGTTTGGGTAATGAAAAATCCAAAATATCTGCGAACTCCCTTCGGCTCGGGAATGTTGACACAGACCCTTCGGTTTATCCCGTTACCCCTTTTTCCAAACGTAGATCCGTCGTTGTAATCATTCCTTCTTGCACATAATATTAAAGCTTTTCTCGTTTGATGGACAGTTTGATGATGGCCATCTTTAGTAGAGATTATGGTCTTATGCAATAGGGAACATACAATGCCATCTTCCTCTTAATGAAGCAAGACAATCTCATAATGTCAAGTTATAAATATTGGCTTTTATATTTGTAGCTTTTTGACAAAGTGCCGACCGCAGACCGACCGACTGGCTTCATGCTTTCCTTAAATCTAGAACCCACTGTAAAATACGTTAGTTTCATTGCTATCTTAAATGTGAATCAAAAATCTTTTGCGAAACTTAGTGCTACCAGTGAAGTTCTCACAAAAAGGCACGGATTTATTTTCACTGATTTTTGCTGCACGTTCTTGGTTCTAGAAGTACTGTGTTGTTATTTCTACTTAGCATAATATTATTCGTATGTTAAGTCGATGAACCTAGGCCAGGTCATGAAAATATATTGGAACTACCAAAGTGCCTTTTTTGACCATATTTTAATGTTTTAGTAGTCTTTGCAATTGATCAGGTTAAAATTGTTTTTAGCGCATTATTCTTGCAGTAATAAAGCACCCATTTTTTAAATCGTAGGCGACTCTGCATCCTTCCATTTTCCTCGCGGTGAAAGTGATGTAAATATTGGTTTTGGACCCAAGGACTATCTTCGAGCAGTAACCATATGAAAAAAATAAGTGAATGTGGAGCCCGAGGTCGACTTGATGTCATGTAAGTTTTCTCTCTCTTTTTCTTACTTTTCCTCGAATTCCCTTGCATCCTGGAGGACATTCATGTACGCACAGAATCCCGCTGTCTTTCCAGAAAGCATTCCGCGAGTCCGGTATGCGCGAGATCTGCTCTCTTTGGATTTCCTTTGCGAGGCATCCTGTGTGACATGCAGCGCTCAGACGTATTTTTTGCGAAAAACTCATGCTCAGAAACTTACATCTCTCAGTAAAGCACGTCGTGCTTTTCCTTGGTTGAAATTAGGAGTGTGTATTATCTGTAAATTGGGTTGATTTAAAAAAAATATTTATTTTATTTTATTGATTTTTGTATTTATATTTTTTCTTTTATGATCTGCTCTTGTTGCAATTATAATTTTGTGCTTACATTTTTTGGTTAGTATATTTTAGATTAAAGTTAAAATACAAAAATTAAGGCTATGTGGAAAAAGGCGGTACGGCTAAGGAGAACAATTTTTCAATGCTTCATTTTATTGCTGAAACTCGGAATATACGTTTGCCATAAAATAGAAAACACTTCCGTTATTCTAATGCCCAAACTGATTCCACGTGAAAAGAATCATACCGTCTAAATTGCACTGATATACTATTCTTGCTAGATTCACTGCTTGATTCAGATGGCCTCTTTTGACGCGATTTACGATACTTAATTTCCCAAGTCTTGGCTTAATGTAACCGTGCATGGCTATCGACAGTTGCACTTTTATTTTTTATTTTATTTATAATTTTTAGACCGAGTCTAGAAAATTACATATATCTCGTTTTACTTTGCGAATCCCGTAATTCTCCTCATTCCATTGTTTTTCGGTATGCCTACCTGTTTGGTGACGTCACGCCCGTTTCCTTCCCCTTTGCATGACCTATCCCTTCCACCTCTCCCTCCCGTTTCTCCCTCTGGGGGGACATTTCTCTTCGTTCTCCCTCTTTTTTTCTCTTCCAAAATTCACCTTCCAGACTGCACCCTTAAGCCTTTACTCCTCTCCCCTATATCCCCAACCTTATGACGTCAAAACCGTTCCTCTCCCCAGTAACCGTCCGCCCCGAGGAAAGCCCTTCCGTTTCCAAGGGGCCATCCTTCCTCGTTCCCCGTGCGACATAACAGGGCGAATAGATAACACACGCACCGTCAAATGTTTTCTCATCAATCTTCTTTCATGATGTATCCATTATCTCTTTAATATGAAGAAAGGTATCCTAACTGACTGACTCGCTTTCTTTCGCTATGGGTGCTCTGCCCTCCGGAAAAGGTCTACTGCCTTTTCTGGACACACTGCCAGGTTTTATAATGTTTATAGAACCCTATGATGTAAAATCGTATCTCCCTCCGTTTTTGAGATTATAATTCACGAAATAGTGACATTGCACGATTCAGTCAAAAATAGAAGTGCTCCGGTCGGTCGCCTGAAAATTGGTTATTCGCCGTATGACATGATGTAGATTCAATACATGACATTTTAAAAAAATCGATTTTTGACCCTTAAATTCCCCCCATAAGGTATAGGCATAGAGGCAGTTGGCAGCACTTAAATTTATTGAACATTTTTTCAGAAAATTTTTCCTAGGGTTTCAAACGATTTTAGAGGGGGTAGAATCTATGACTTTTTGTCCTATCTCGTCTCGTTCACCCCAAAATTTGTACGAACCAGTCAGTCAGTGGTAGGAAGTCCATTTTATAGTATATAGATTCATCCACTCATTGACGCACAGCTCGAGATACGTAGGTCGTCTTCCTTGATCGGTCATGGATTTTCACTCAAAAACTTAATGCTATCATCTTGAAAATTTCAGAGTAGAGATAAATTTGATTATATCAATTTTACCTTTTAATATTTCCTCACATGTACTTTTTAAATAATTATTTGCAAGATTTGTCGCTGAAAATTGGCCAACAATTTTTTGGGATTCGTTTTGGTGTAGTATTTTTTTCCTTCCTCTTCTCCGTAGGTAGATTCAAATGCTCTTCCAACGACCCTATGCGTCCGTCTTGTTCGTCAAATGTGTCTTCCAATGGAGATTTTCGTCGTGGGCTATTTCCAAAGCTAATGGCCGTGTAAATATATGCATCCCTCCGTGGCCCCTTTTGCGCGTGAGACCAGCCAGCATTCTACTTCCTCCGTTCCCTGCCCCGTAATGCCGATCTATCGTCTCAACTCCCCATCAAGCCTGTCAAGCGTAGCGCTCGGTTATTGGGAAAGATTGCGACTTTCTCCGAGGAATAAGAGCGAGGAAACTCTCTGCTGAGGAAATAGCATGATTTGAGTGGTTGAAATTCAGCATATATGGAACCTTTTCT
The DNA here is from genome assembly GCF_921293095.1 of Ischnura elegans. Classification (NCBI taxonomy): domain Eukaryota; kingdom Metazoa; phylum Arthropoda; class Insecta; order Odonata; family Coenagrionidae; genus Ischnura; species Ischnura elegans. Next base: position 83,723,856 of record NC_060250.1, read on the forward strand.
CTTTATTTTCGTGGGTACGTGTAATGACGTGTGTGTCTCAAATTTTGCAGTGAGTACCTTCGTAGGTAAGAGGTAAGTTCATATTGTGCATGACCCACGTCCCAATTTTAGGAGGGAGAGGTTTATCTAAAAAACGAATCGTACAGAAAATTGCGCTCAACGTTTTAGTATGCGATTCCCTATGAATATTTAAATTCCATGCAGGCTGCTCATATCATATGTCTCAATGGAATATTTTTGCTGCTTTCCTTCAGATTATGACTTTTTTTGGTTTAGGTGACTAAATATGACCGGTTTTCTCCCTGCTATTATTAGTTTGTTTATTCAGGATACCGTAGAAAATAGCTCTAATACTACTATTTCATAACATAGCTGAAGAAATTTACACCTTAGAAAAGAAATTCACTTCCTCGGGGTATATTCTGGTGCATTAAAGTGTAATATATTTGTAGTATTTTTCGCTTTGCTGTTAAAGCAAAAGTGTTTTAAATGAAACGTTTAATATGTACCTCCTTTAATCAACTCCTTGAACCTGGATTTTTATTAATCAGTTTCTGTACGCCTTCAGTTATGTTTACGCTGGTAGAAATTGGGTTCAACTTTAGCCAATTTTGTGTTGAGATACCTAATTTTTCGCCCCTATGGGGTCTCCTTTTGTTTATAAAAACGCTTAAGGTATCGAAAATTTCATAGAAGAACCTTTTATGTTTTTAACTTCAGCTAGAGTAATCACTTGGGATGATTAGCTGAGAATAATCGGGACTTTTTTTCAGTCATGTCATATTCAAACTATGCTTTTCATTGAATATATTGTGAGATGAAGAAATTGGGTGCTCTATTTAAAAAAATATTTGTGGAAAACCAAAGCGTTTAATATTAATTCAGTGAATCTCGATTAAAAAATGATTTTACTTCTACGAGGTGAAGCCAAATGTGCTTTAGCATAAAATATCGTTTTACTCAGATGTTTTGAAAAATATTTTGACTTCAAGTTATATTCCCTCTCTCCCTTCATTAACTCCTTTCCCCAGGTTTATTAATTAATGGTAATAATCTCGGTTCACATTTAAAGTAGTGTTCCCAAATATTCGTGTATCCATGCCAATAGCCTTTCAGATGGACAGTTTTTGATGGACAGTTGCGGAGTTGGGAGAATCGACGCGGGAAGAACACGCAATCATGCACCAAAAAGCACAGGCAGTTCGAATACTTTTTTCAATCTTTGACCTTTTCGAAGAATCTTACCGTTGAGAGTGAATTGCGTTTAATCGTGCATAATTTTACGTTTGAGGGCTCATCGTAGTTACACCCTTCTTGTTTGTCTCTCTCCCCTGATGCTATTTGGTTATTATATTTAGATTGAGATATTATGAGAAAGTAAAAAAGTCAATAATTCTATTAGAGGTGCTAGTTGCCTTCGTCGGGGGGAGGAAAGGGACGGGCGAACGGACCCGCCAGCTACCTATGTCGGTCCCATACAATTTTTTTGTCGGTCCTTTCCTCCCCTCCTTTACTTCGCGGGCCCGTGCGCAAACTTACGGTATACACAGTAGATACGAAACCCTACGGCTGGCTCGCGAGGTTACTATCCTGGGCCAAAGTCTGAAGCCGAAGCTTATCACCTCTTCACCGCAGAAGGGGGAGGATAGGAAGGACAAAAGGAAGGAGGCGCCGCGCCGCCGCGATAGGAGCTCGACGACGCCTCCTGGGACGGGATAGGGAAGGAAGGGAAGGGACGAGGAATCCCGCACCGTCACAAAGACGGGCGGGTCCTACTACTAGCGAAAACAGGAAAATCATTACTGTGCCTGCGATTTTGGAAGATTATTCTATGAGGAAGGAAAATCCTACGATCAAATCGCTAGGTAACGGTATACACACTATAGTTGCAAAACGGTCTTCTCCCTTGTGCTCCAAATTTTTTGTTGTATTTTCCTCCGTAGCGGGGGCGACCTCACTCGCCTCGCCTGCCTTCCTCTCCTGTGAAATACGGCTCCGGGATCTGCAACGTGTTAATTTTTTTTTCCTCCCCTCTGCTTTTATTTCCCGCGCTTATCTCATCCTCACAGCAAATCTCTCCTAACCCTTCCGAGGGTCAGAGATAAAAATCCCGCCCCGAGGTGCTGGTGCACGAATGTGAAGATAGTGTACGCCGAGGATCGCGGTAAATTTGAGTAAATCCGCGCGCCGCGGTCAGGAAACGGTGCGGAATGAATGGTCTGAAGCCATTACCGTGTGGAATTTCGAATATCCAACCAAGATCTAGGGGAATTAGTGCCCGGCGGACTGAGTAGTAGAGGGAGAGAGAATTAATACATTCGGATAAAATCTGAGGAGTTTCACGGAATCGAGTGAAATTTCTGCTTACTGTTACAATACTTTGAGCATAATAGAATTTAATTCCACTAGGGTTTCACGAATAAAGGCAATGTTCTTCGAAGACCCGGTTCGGAGATAATCGCCAAAGCAAACGCCAAAGCCAATGCGAAATGGTGGAATAAACGGTTTAAGGCCGTTACCTCGGTGTTTCGAATATCCTGTCAAGATCATTGAGTAATGAGCTTAGGAGTAGAGAGAAAATAATTCTCAATTGATGTAACGGAGAAACGAGTTTAGGTGACTACGTGGTTCATTGCTAGTACTTTATTCAATTTTTTCACATTTTACGTGAATAGATTGCTGATATCATTGATACAAAATGTAAACGTTAATTGTTAAAGTTAGGGTGCAAGGCATGAATTGTCAATTCATATATTTTTTAATTTGAACTCTTTAGCTCTATGTCCACGGCAAGGCCATTTATATTCGCCACCGCCGGGATTCGATCCTAGACCCGATTAGTTGGAAGACTAAAATATAAACCACCACATCAACCCGATCTTCGTATCAGAAAAGAATCGTTATCATAACCTACCCAGACTTCCGGAATTGTGTAATATAAATTAATTGCCTCCAGTTATAAATGCGCGGACTTAGCCGAAGTTTGTCTTCTAAATTTCTCGATGACTCTCGGGTCGAATCAGTTTGTTAATTAAGTGGCTATTGGTATAAATGAAACGCCATTGAGAATTACGTCTTCCTGGATGGCTCAGTACTTGGAACATCTCGGAGATATGACCCATTTATTGAACGCGAGTATTTGCGGTGCAAAATACAAATATGGGGATGAACGTTTCACTGTTCCTTATTTGAGTTTCCACGAAACGATGTCGTCACAGATAATAATAATGAATTGTTCATGAACAAGCCGGTAGCGAAGAGCCCGGAGGAGCGTATTTCTGTGGAGATTATATAAGTTGCTTAATTAAATTGATCGCTCTCCCCACGATCCTTAATTATACAGGAGTGAACTGGAACCAAAAGACAGTTTGGGGGAGTGAGTGAGGGGGAAGAGGCACTGTTGAGTCACATAAGCTTGTTAGATATCTGGCTTTTCTCTTAGACTTCAGATGGGAAAAATGGCAATCGATATTGATCAAATATAGCACTGAATCTATAACGGCGTAGTATCATTGCTCGAGTTACATTCTTTCTTGCTGCCTCTTTCAGTATTCCTAAGTTTTCGTTGGGAGATTAGTTTTTAGAAAAGTGGGTATTGAATTTATTTTCATATTTATGTTTTCGTGCATAATGTATTTAATTGACCGTCTTAAGACGCCTACTGCAACCCCGGGAAACTCTCGTCGCGTTGTCGAAGGGACGTGGAGGATAACCCGGAAATCTTGCTGCTTCTTCAATGCAAAATAAAGAATACGGAATTCAGAAATTCGAAAATAGACAAAATGCGGCCGTTGGAGAGATGCGTCTTGGACGTAGATTTTGTAAAAATGGTAAGTTGTGATTATTTGGTCGAGCCTTGTCCTATGTTACTTTTCTCGATGCAATTTTCTGTGCGATACATCCGAAGTAGATGTCAAGTTTTAACTTTGCATGGAAAGGGGAGTATGATTTGTTTTCATTTTTATGACCATGTGGGAATCCTCTTGCATGCTGGTAGATGATCACCCCCTGGTAAACATTTTAGAGGTGGCACGCAGGGTATTTATGTAGGTGTGTCCGAAAATGCCCAGTGTGAAACGGCATTTAGGTCTCCATCACGGATCTTTCCCTTCCATTCCAGTTTCCCTATTTCTCTCTGATGCCTTACCGACCTCTGCGGACGTCGTTAGCTCCAAACAGAGTGAGGGAATCTAATAATAGTTTAGTAGCCTCTTCCCCCGCCTCCTCTCCTTCCGACTGGCCTCTTCCTCGACCGTCCTGCCCTCTGCCTGCGCCGCGTCTCCAATTAACGGCCAACGGTCAATCCTATGCTAAGGGACTGGGGGGAGGCAAAGGCTTCCTTTCTCCTCTTGCTTCGGAGAAGAGGTAGCGATTTGGGGCGAATATGGTGATTTGGTCGCATCTGTATTCCGCACATTTGATGACCTTCGAAGAGGGTCGACAGATAGGTCCACTAATCTAAGGAGCAATATTATATTATTCCTCAAAGACCACAATAACTGTTTGTTCAGAGCGGGTGTGGGGGAAGTGTTTGGTGTATTCCCGATAGGTACTAGATGTATGATATATTGCGAATTTGTGATTTTATAATATTGCCGTTCCAGTGATTAAAACTTCACTGAAAGTTGAAAGTTAATTTTAATTTTAGTTTTTGGTTTGGTTGGTCATGTCTCTTATATGCCTCGAAGAGCAAAATGACAACTTTTTTCACATTATATCAAGATATTTTCTGCCCATAGTGCGATATGCATGTTTCGAAAGACGACCTTTAGCCATTAGCACATCAGTGATATGCGAATTTTGGACTCTTTTGGTCAGGAAAGTTATGTTAGGGATAATTTGCGGAATATGGATAGTCGCGGTCAAACTAGCTTTGTGCGCAGGACGGATAAGCCGTGAGGATTACGTGTGATTTCTATTCATCCCGTCGAGGTAGTGTTTAGGTACGTCTCGATTATAAAACGCGTCTTTTGGTTCGAATTTGAGTTTTTTCATACGCAATCTATGTATTATTGAGGGAAGAAGCGCAAATATTGCTGTTGGGGATTCCTCAGTCAGCCTTTAGCGAATGTTTTCTCCCGATCGCGCAATAAAATGGGTTTTCAAAAGTCGCCACTCGCGTCGCTGACGGGCAGATTGACCGGAATTAAACGGAGAAAATAAGCTCTAATTAGGGTTGCGAATCGAAATTTGTATTCATGATGATATGATTCATTGTATTCATAACATTTAGATTATATTCTAGTGTGATATATATTGAATTTTCATGATTATCCTCATAAATTTGACCCTTTCTTATGAATTTATTTTTGAAAGATCAAGTTTTTGAATTCATGCGTAAAAGAGTTTTCCATAATTTTATAAATTCTTCGAGTACTGATTTTAATAGCACTTAGAAAACTAACCCCTTTTATTCGCAGCATACTTGTGCAGCGAATACTGAGTATATTCTCGTTCTTAGTGGATATTTAGAATCCGTTGGAATTAAATTTGTCAAATTTTGGGAAATTGGCAGTTTTTTTTCGATTCAAATAGGTTGTAAGATCAAAATTAAGCATTTTATATTTGCTAATAACTGTTTAAAATGTTATGACGTGTGTTAAATTTCTGTCACATCATATTTCCCGATGAAGGCTTAGAGGAAAAAAGAAAGTAACAGAACTCGTCTCTAGCTTTAACCTCGTAATATTCTCGTGACGCAAGATGCTTGGGTCTGAAAGATGCCTTGATTCCTATTTTCGTCGACAATCCATGGTATGCTAATGTGGTGAGATTAGTTCCTCCTCAATTTATCGTTGTCATGGCAACGCATTATCATACATTTCCTTCGAAATGAAACGACACGGGTGGAATCAAGGTCCTTGGTTAAGCCTTAAACAGTTATTTGATAAAAGGTTGCTCGGATCTTCGAACTTAATCTAATTTTTCGACGCAGTTTATTGCCAAAAGGAAGCGTTTATATTCCGTAGACTATTATTGTAGGCATTTAAATATAAAATAAAATTTATGATTTCTATAAAGACGATGAGAGGATTCTTATATGTTTATGCGAGTATCCCTACCGAACGAATCGAGATTTTTATCTCACATTCAGATTGAAATTAAATAACTGTCGCGTATCCATTTCTTATGATCACATTCGTTTCGCTGTTTATTTGAAATATGGCGTTTCAGCATAATTGTATTTCGTTTAAGGAAGTACTACAGCGTATCTGATCTGACGTGAGGTTTGATGCGACTTGTACCGTAATTAATATCAGTGGAAATATGCTCTTATTATTGTTCTATAATTTTCTAACGTATTGAAAATAACCATTGTGATTCTTATATTTACTCCGTCCCAGTCAATTCCCTGGTATTTTTTTTACCCTAATTTTATTGCAAAATATGTACGACTTGGATTTAATTACTATTTTTTCTGGTTTCTTTGTCAAAATAGATATTTTTGGGCTTGAACCCTCTAGCTTTATTTTATATTTTCCCCATGGTATTAATTTAAAAAATATATTTCCCTCAGTTGTGACTGTCGTTGTAAGATTTGTAAAAATTTCATTTTCCATTTAAGAAGAATTAATTCAGTAGATAAAGTATTTTGTATGGAAAACTCACTATTATGGTTTCCTATTGTTATTGAAAAGAGTTTATTGTGTCAAATTTATGTTTATTGATTCGGGTGGGTAAAATGGGCTGTTGCACTTTAAAAGAAGTCGAATATTGGAAATAATCAACCACGTTTGGACAAATGTGAAGATTCTTACGCTGTCTCGGGCGTGATTTCATGGTATCGACTTAACATAATTAACTTTTTTAAATATATAATTCCACGTAAATGTAATACTCTTTGACCTATTTATCGACGTAGGATGACGTTCCACTTCAGAGGATGAGATACCACGTCCTAACCGGGGTCGTACATTATTGAGATTATGTGGAATTATAAATATTTTTACATTTCACTGTATGAATATAAATGTATTTATTTTCAATCAAAGCATTCCTTCGAAAAAAGTTGATTATTGATCGAAGTTTATTGCCTCTGATCACAGATACGAGGACCGTCAAAATCTGGCGTAATTTCCTTTTCGTCTTTATTTAGCCCTTTGTGTTTGCGCGTCCATAAAACATTTTGAGCCTTCATTCGGCTATTTCGCATGTCATTTCATTTCATGTTTTTCATCGGAAATGTTTCCAAACCGATGGACATAAACGTTTCCGACGGCAAGCGGGGTCGACACAGCTTTCTTCGCTCCATTGGTCCTATTCTGGTCCCTATTTATGGCCACACGTAAAAGGATGCGAGAAAGTTCATCGCCATATTTTTGCTACGCAGGAGTGTGGAAATTTTCCTCGGTCCTCCGGGTGTGAAAAGTCGAGGGTGGGTTTTTGGTTTCCCCTCTTCGGGTACGATTTACGTATTTATCTTATCTGGGGTATCTGAGGATAGATTCATGGATAAATTTTCCATTAAAATTCTTAGTTAAGTTAGGTTAAAGTCGGCCTCTATATATGTGCATTCAATTATGATTACTTAATCCCCACCACCATCCCCAGTCAACACAACAATTATGGCCACAATGTGGCCGAATTGTGGTTTACCTATGGCAACTATGGCTGTGGCTAGCCATAGCTTGCCGTATCATGGCCCGACTGTGGGTACCATCCGGCTTGCCAAACACATGCGCAACTATGGCCACACTTTGGATCGTCTCAAGAAGGCCGCAGATTGGCAAATAACCATTTGTAAACATAGTATATTACGGTTGCTATTGAGACAGGTTTATTTTTTTGTCTAATATGGCCTATTGAGTTGTCCTAATTCATCCCCAACGTGCACTTAATTATGATTTCTGAATCCGCCACTCGTGATGCTGTCGGTAGAGCTATTCGAATGTCTGAGAGAAAAAATGGTAATAATTTGGACTGATAACATGAACTTATGTTCAAGATGATGTATACGAATTCATAATGTTTTAGTGTTATTCCTCGCGATTAAATTTAACATATAAAAAAAATTGAGAACGAATGGATCGCTCTGCTCTTATCGCCGCGATGCGGACATTTTTGACAACTGCTTAAATATCGTCGGAAGTGGCAGCATAAATGAAGTTTCTCCGGTACGGACTTCTCCTTTATAAGGTATCCTTTGATTCATGCATCTGAGATGACGCTGATCGATAAGTGTTTCGATTTCCCAACAATCGGTAGGCGCCAAAATACCAAAGACCGCTGCAATCTATTTTAGAACTGAGTCATGTATTACTATCCGTGGGAGTTACTTCAATAATTTTTTAAACTCGTGCAATTTTCCGTTTATTTTCGTTGTGCTGTTTTCAGTAGAAATAGCCATTATAAAAGGGAATATATTTTCCAATCGTTTTAATATGATTTAAGTATACCGGGACTAGCCATGTTGATAACTTTACGGGAGTCACCCCCAATGCACAAAATGTGCGAAAAATCCACAGAGAAAAAAATCATTCGCCTCGACCGGGATTTCGCACAATTTTAGTGTAATATGAAAAACTAAAATCAGTTTCAAACGTGATTCTAAGGATACATGTACTGCCATGTTTATCTACTGTGCATCGGTTTGGCTACTATTCTCGAGCCCTCGGTCACCATTGGACATTTCTATGGGAAAATTGAGAACGATTGAGAAAGAAATATCTATTTGATACTATTACTATTGTATTATTTTCATATTTCATGAAGAATTAGATAAATCTTGACCTTCTTCATTGTTCAAATAAGTGTTACGCCACTAAATGCGATTGGTGCGTCCTCTTAACATTCAAAAAACTAAGGTAGTGTTGACGGTTACGGCTTCAGAAACCGTCGAGTGAGACTGGGAATAATTGTGTAATCCGCAGTGGTGATGGATTCCTTTGGGGTAGTTGAGGAAGACGATCCGTTTGATATCAGACGGAGCCTGTTAGATTTGGCTCGTTCCTTTACGCCATTGGCCTCATTTTCCGTCTGCACCTTTAACCTTTTCGTGGTTCCCAAAAGGTTCGCGCGTCTTGACCTTTTCGGCTTGGGTTCCGTTTAGGAAGGAGCAAGTATCTTTCCTTCAAAGCCTCATCCGCTTGCTTTGTTTTGATCGAGTTGGAGGGTGGGAACAGTTGGTGATTTCTGGCTTGCGGTTAGCACTCCCCCAATGCAGACAATGACACGCAAGAATGGGGCGAAAAGGGGGTTGCGGGTCCCATTAGCGATGCCTGCAGTATCATTTACCGTCTCTGCCTATCAATTATTAGCTGGATTCACTCACAAAGAAAATAGTTACTAGTGTATCTACTGTGGCTGTATGGTAACCAGGATCTGAGTCCAGCATTGGAACCCCAACTTCAGTAACACTGTGGGAAATGGAAAAAAATAATATCATGAATAGATTGTACGAAAATTCCTCAGAGAAAAAAATCATCCGCCTTGTCTAGGATTCGAACCCGGATCCCCCGATTTCCGGTCGAGTGCTTAAGCCAGACGCCTCGGTAGCTTAACTGGCTAAAACAAGCGACTGGAAATCGGGGTATCCGGGCTCGAATCCTGATCAAGGCGAACGATTATTTTTTCTGTGAAATTTTCGTACAGTTTGTGCATTGCGGGAGACTCCGTAAAAATCTCATCGTGGCTAGTTTTGGTACACTTAAACTATGAATAGATTTCATTAACATCCAGTTTTTATGCTTCATCGTCGCAGTGGTAGTAGTGTGAGAAATCGCATCCGAGGATACGTGGTGGAAGTTTTTGATCTTCATAATTAAACAACATTGTATATTCAACACTTATTTTAGTGTTAACCGACTCAAGTTTCGGCAGTTTAGTGCTATATTCTGTGCGTAGAAAATGGCCTTGAGATGCCTTAACCTGGGTCAGGTTTTATTAAAATAAGTGTGGATTTTACAAGTTTGTGACTCAATTTTTGAGGACGAATATGAGGTTAAATTTAATTTCCACTTAAGTTCGCAAAATTCGTCTTGTATATTTTTGAAAAGTAGTAATTTTAAGCGTTGATAGGAAAAATGAATTTTAATTAGATAGAAAGCACCAATTTACTACTGTAATTCGCCGCTAATGTGTCAATCCCCTCTTCAAAGAAAAGTATAAATATTTTTCTTAAAAACGTTTGTAAGGAATGACTCATTTTATTCGTTACTTCTTACTGATTTATGTACCTACTTTTATGCACTAAAATATATCGTATGAGCTTTCAATTTAACCCGGGACCGAAGAGCTTATCGTGATCAATCATATTATTCCGGAATGAGGGCTTCTTATTTGCATTGGCCCTTTGGTATGCGGCAGTGCGCCTCATCTCATCCATGAATCACCTTTTGCGTGGCAGGTTTGGCCACCTCAGGGAATAATCGGAGCCAGCGACCTCCCTACTTGCTGGCTAGGGAAGCTGTTCATTCATCGAGACGATATTACGAGGCAGTATTACGGCGGATGCAACTATAATTTTTCCGGCGACCCTAATACGAAAAAAGAAAAAAACTGCCAAGACCCCTTTGATAACGAAATATCTCCTGTCATGTTCTCTCCCTCTCCGCAGGGGATGCTTTTTCTAGGGTGGCCTCCCTCTTCCATTACCCTGGGTTGCTTCCTTCCCATTAGGCGGCTCGGTTCATTACTCCGCCCGAAGCGGCGTGATCCGTGAAGTCGGAGGGGAGGGGGCGGGGGTAAAAAAGGGAGTTTGCATTCATTGGACCTCTCTCTCTCGGGATAGGGCCATTGCGGCTAATGAGGCGGCTAAATTAGACTTTATGTGACGGCTGATCCTCCTCTTGTTCTTGGATTAAAAAAAACCCGCGTCTTAATTCTCCCAAAAAAAAAAATGAACCGTGGATACTTTTTTATTTAGTATAACAATCGTTGTGATTGTTTAATTACTATCTCACTCGTTCGTCTTAAAATGAATTCTACTATGGGTATGATAAAAAAAGATATCGTACTGCCCACAAATTCTATGTAACAGTTCATAACACGGGTTTCGATGGCCTTGCAATCATAATCAGGTACTGATCATGTTTGCAAGGCAATCATAACACGTGTTGTGAGCTGTTAAATGAAATTAATGGGCAGGACAATATCTCTGTTTATCATTCGATATTCTAATCCACGATATTTCTCCCGAAAAAGTTGACTTAATTTAATACTATGAGGTATGAGACTAGTCAGGCTGGTCATGCATTTATTCAAGTTATCACTCATATTTGGCCTCTGGTTTGCTCAATAATTTCATGAAACCAATAATTTGTACCTATCGTGTTTTGACTGGATTTTCATATATCACGCATGATCTTTGAGTTTAGGCTACTCCACTTTTTGTACCTCATCCAAGGAGTAGTTTCAAAATGAGGAATTGGTCAGTATGTACTTAGTCGCAAGAATTGGATTGGACAGCATTCACACTATTAATGCACTTAGTCGCATGCATTGGATCTCTGTTTCTTTTGGAGGTGTCATGGTGACATCTATACACGCTCAAGGTAAGATTGCCTTTGTATATATGCAGAAATTTTCATTGCAGCAGAAAATAATACCCCGAGAATTATACCCTAAAAATGAGTCACTGCTTTGAGGTAAGTCCTTCCTAAAGTATGCTTTATTTTTTCTGAAGAGCTATTGACCTTAGTGCCTAAGAATTGGCTCCAGTTTAATCATTCTGAGCTCTGAAACGACTTTCGACCTTGTAATGATGTTAAAACCTCAATTTTGTACATAAGTACCTAATATAGTCTGAGGTTTCAGGCGAGATGGAGTGGAAACGTGACATAATGACAATGAAAAAGCAGGAGCAATGTCCACAATTTTAAATTTATTAATACTACCGGTTTCGCTTTTCAGCATCATCAGGTACAAATGTACCTGATGCGCTTTTCAGCAACATCAGGCACAAATGTACCTGATGATGCTGAAAAGCGAAATCGGTAGTATTAATAAATGTAAAATTGTGGAAATTGCTCCTGCTTTTTCATTGTCAATAAGTACCTAAGTTGATTTCAAATGCATTCTATTATACAATCAACATTATTCAGTGCGTTTAAAGCAATACTAATCTGTTTAAAGCAAAACTAATACTGTTTAATACAATAGGAATGGTGTATTTTTGAAAATTTCTGCGAATATCAAGATCAAGACGCTATTATTATAAGTGTAAAATAATATTTATGCCGCCTTTTTTAATTCTGCTCCAGGGCTGGAGGAGCGACATTTTTAACTCCTCATTGTAAGTGTATTGCTATAGTTACATTATGCGGGGTGAATTGATATTAGAAAAAAGTGCAATATCTCCCGCTCGAGCCCCTCATGAATCTTACGTACTGGAAGTTTGGAGGCCTCACGCTGCCACGTGGAGGTCGTTTTCATAAATACGAATTGAAATTTATGACGAGGATCCGATTTTTTGCACTGCGTGGAATAAACTCGTGTTATCACCATTATGCTTGGAGCAAGCTTTAGTCATCCTCAGGGCCATTGAATTTATCTGATAACGGCAGAGGAATCATGAAAAGCAGTCGAGTTAAGTGATCTGGAAGGTGTGCGACCTTTCGAAGCAAAGCCAAAAGTCTGGACAAAGCTAAAAATGAGTCTCAACGCAATTAGCCTTGCGCAGTTCAATCCTCATGTTTTCGTTGATGGCATTTTCGAGGACTAATACATCCTCGCACTGAAGTGTTCGCACGTGGTGTGTAATGCGTACTGAAATCCAACGCTCGCAATCAAGTTAGAGCCAAGCTGATGCAATAAATTTGATGAGATATGCCTCCCATCCGGGTCACAATTTTCCTCAACAAATCTTTAGTTTACATGGTATGCTATCTCATCTATCCTCCGTTTCATGAAAAATGTATCTAAATGTAGGGTCATCATAAAATAATGGTGCGATTTTCAACATGGCTTTAATAGAATAGAAACAGTGCTTACAGTATGTTTTCGATTTTGTCGTCAAAAACAGTTTAAATAATAAATTTAAATAAATTTAAATACGCGTTCCCGTAGTCGTTTGACTAGAGAGATACCTGGCGTCGATATTTGCACATTCCTAACGAAGGGCACTAAAGGGACCACGGTTCAACGTCCCATCCGACGGACGGAGTGCTGCACTTTGAAGTGCCCGTCTTAAGGCAAGGATCGGGCAGCCTCTATAATTCCCCCCCTGACCCTATCCATACTAATTTCCAATGAATTACTGAAACAGCACCATTATTGTATGATAACCATGTATTTACATCTCTGAAATTTTTCTGTTTAACACATGCCTGTAATTAAAATATATATCTGATAGTACAACGAAAAGGGGCTGATTTGCTTTGGCTGCCAAGTGTCGATATCTTACTTCCTATTAATCAATAAGACGTGTATACCTATTATTGGAAATGTAGAATTTTTATTGCCTTTTTAAACTTTAATAGTCAAAGCTATTCTTTTCTCCGAAAAGTTCAGTACATGTGTTGGTTAATGCAGCGCCCAAATTCCTGCACTAATAAGTTCTCGTGGTCTATATCCAATGCTATCCATTCCAATAGTGATCCTTGAACTCATTGGCGTAAAAATATTACCTATTCGTTACACTCGAGTAATATTTCCTAAGCCTAAGAAGGCCCTTAAATATCATTTTAACGTTCATTGGGACATTTTTTTTCGCAAGTGAATGAGAGCAAATTTATTGCTAGATATTTTCGTCAGGCAGTGATAGAACTTTATGTCTACCGCAGCGGTTGGGTGGATGCTAATTTACGGTGCATTTCTTAAGGGTGCATCCTGGAGGAATGAAGATATTACTCGAGCGTTGAGCGAAGACTGCCGCGAAATATCATTGCAGTTCTAACCAATTAAGAGCCATGTAACGGCCGTTTGGTGTGTCAATTTTAAACAGATTGAATCCACAATGTGTTGCCTCAAAAAAATAATCCGGCGTCCTTGATGGTCTCAAATAGACGGTGATGGAATTTCTTCCCCGTATTTTATCGTTGGGAAATGCTCCTGGAGTTACTTCCTGCATTTGAATCTTGAAAAAAAATAGAGGACCATGGTCGCTTGTTTATTGGGTGATTTATTCATTCCGTTTCATCTTCCATCAACGCCAGGTGTTCATTGGCCTGCATCGTAGTAGGCCTTCAGTTTTACGGGTCTTTACGCAGCCACCTCTACTATTCAGGGTTGGTTTTGCTGCGATATTACTGAGGGTCCTCGCAGCATGGACCTCGGAAAATTTACCATTTTAATTAGCCGTCCCAGATAGCGTAATTAGCGCAGCGGGCCAGAAAAAACCAAACTTCCGTGGAATGACGTTCCAATGTAATTTTTTCACGTGATGCTGACTTTTAAAATCACGTTCATATTCAATTTTTAAATTATTTTTTAGGATGCATGTCTAATAAAGATGTGCATGGAAAAATTTATTGTCCTGCTACGAGTAACAAAGGTTACTATAAGTTACTTATATTAGATATTCTGTGATTTTTATACATTTGTTGAGCATCTACAAGCCATTTGTTACAGATGACTCGCTTTCGCTCGGCCTCAGCTTGCTGCCTTTCGTGTCACTTCGCCAGTTCTTGCAATTTTTGTCTGCTGTTTATTGCTTAAGGATATTTTTTCGGTTATATATAACGATTTGACTTTTTGTGTAACGAGTGTCAAAATTTACTGTATGTCTACAAATTATTATATTTTGTAAATATTTTAGTTTCCGAGATTCAAGTCTTCTCCTCTAGCCAATTGTAACAGATGTTTAACCCCAAAGTAGGTGTTTCTTTTGGGTTACATGTATTCCACTTAAAAGGAAATTTATATTTTTGTAATGCACTTTCATAGGGAGCGTGGTGATGGCCTAGTGGGTATGGTGCTTATCGCTTGGTCAAAGTTTCAAATGCTGGTTGGTGCCTTCGGACACCTCCAAAGAGAATTATCGGAGTGCGAGTTGGACCAGGGAAACGACCTTGCCACCTAACCTTGATGCTATATTCGCCCGCTTGTGATTAAGTCTGAGGCGATCTCTGGGGCCCTCACTTATTAAAATCAACCTTTGGTTGATTCACTGAGCGAATATGAATTCAACGAGGATTGAAATAAAGTTGTCATTATTGTTTCACTACTTTCCACGAAGTATGAAATATATTGATCTTCAATGCTTTCCTGATCAGTTTTTCTAGAGGTCCGATATTATCAGATTCATGCAGAGATTGAAATAAAGCTGTCATTATTGTTTGCTGCTATTCACGGGGTAAGTTTGAAATATACTAAGTGTAAATTATTTCCCAATCAGTTTTTCTTAGTGGTTCGAGCTTATCCGATCCATGCAGTAGTTTGTAACTTAGAAAAAATTAGGGAATGAATTACCTTCTTCGCCGTGACCCGATTGGTTTTCATTCCGCCCCTATTGTGGTCACTCTGCCATTTCTTACAATTTTTTTCAGCTGTTTGTTCCTTAAGGACAATTTTTTTCGGTTTTATATATGTAGTGACATAAATTTTGCTTTGCTACGAGTGCAAAATTTTACTGCCATTTGCTAAGCCAAATGCTAACATCTAATGGTTTTCTATCTCACCTTCCAAGGCTCACCTCTAGCAGTTTTTTTTTATAAATGGCGTTAATGCTCCATTTCTTCCTGTCAATGGTCTTCCTTCTCGTATAGATGATAAGATATTTGTTTCAAATCGTTTATAGTTTATCAAACAGGTAGTTCTTTTTGCTATCTTTTGGCTCATTATCAAAACTCCATTTTTTAATCAATTAATTACTTTACTTCTCAGTTTGACACTGTTTATTTAACACTCCCCATATCATGTTTAATTTTTTTCACCCTGTACCATCTCAACATCTTCTTTTCTTCTGTGAGCTGATTGTTCAGATTACCAGCATCCTTTTCTAGTTTAACATTGCTAAAATTATCATATTTTGTGATTTTTTTTACTTTGAGGGCCTCCTAAGTGGTCCGATCTCATCAGATCCATGAAGTAGTTTGTAACTTAGCAAAAAATTAAGGGATTAATTACCCTCTTCGGCGTGACCTGAATCGTTGTCATTCTGCCCCCCCCCCCTTTCGGTCGATTTATTTACGTGTTGCCGCACGTATATTGCGCTTCACGCTGCCCCAGTGACGACGCGACGCAGCATGGGGCGTCGTCTCGGGTTTACTCCAATTACTCTCCGCACTTCCCCCGTCGTGTTTTTCATTAACCCTCGCAGAGGCTGAAGGATGAGCGGCAAGGCGCCGTCGGAGCGGCCGAGGGATGGGGTGGGTTGGAAACGACGCCTCTTGCTCCACAACCTGCTTCTTCTTCTTCTTTTACCGGTTACAGGCCGGGAGGAATGATGGCCGAGAGAATTAAGGGGGTGTGAAAGAGGCGGGGCACCAGCGTCTGGAAAGTGGTTGTTACGGGAGACGGCTAGAGACGCAAACAACCTCCGTTTATGTCCTCCGCGAAACAAATAGACCTTGCGAGCGTCGTTTTATCCTGTCATAGTGTACGCCCACTGCATAATAGAATGGACTCTTTTAAGTTCCGTAAAAGTTTTTTAATCACAAAAAGACCCAAAAGTTTCAACTCATACATGTAATTAATATATAAAAATCAGAAACACTTATAAAAACGTAACATTTTCTTTTGAAAAAGCAAATATTGTCATGCATATGATTCACCATTCCAGCTAAGTTTCACAATGCTTGCTGGCCTACAAAGATATCCCTTCTCAGTTTAGTCGCGCATCTTATGATCCAGCCTCTGGTCTCATACGGGTACAGAATTTGTACACTTAAGGTTTCACGAAAAAAGTCAGAACTTCTACAAAGTGTTGCCTTTTTAAATTTCATCCCCCAAAATAATTGCATTTGAGGTAGGTTATTCCAATATCCTTGTTGACTACTGACGTTATACTGTTTTTTTTTCAACTGAGTAGCCCAGTCATGGCTTCGCTGTTTCGAAGGGTGTATGATCAGCGCGACTCATGAAGCGTATGACCCTGGTGGTCCAGAGCAAATTCATGAAAATATTTTGTTGTCGGGACCAGTAGCCATAGACACGCGCTTAATGTTTCTATTATCTCTATCATGATGAATCCCTACCGGCGTATAAATCATAGTTGTTGCGTTTAGTCCTCAGATATATGAAGTATAAATTACTTATATCGGAATTCTGGGATAAATATTAATGTGTTTGAAAAACTTAAATTTTCTGATATCTTCGTTTGTAGTATTACCTGTAGGGCTTGATAATTTTTTGGAAGAAGTACTCCTCCTTCTCCTTTAAGGACAGTATACTAAATGGTAGATTTAAAAACATTTTCTCCCTTGGTTTGATGAAGTCAAAATCAGAGCGTTCTTTCTGATTTTCAGGAATATTCATTTGGTACTTCCATATTTCCCTCTTCGGGAAAACGCTTTCACAGGGAGGTTTCCAAATTGACGACCCAATTTACCGGAATTAAAGCGGCAGCGTCAACGTTGTTAACGTACTCGTTTGACGATTCTCACTCGGGAAAAGTGACAATGGTCGCTAGGATAGAGTTGAGGTAACGAGAGTTCAGCTTTGATTTAGGCAAGTTTCAGCTATCTATAGGATATATTTATGACGAAAGTGAAAGAGCATTCCACCAAAAGAACTTACAGCGCGAAACTGAAGCGTAGAAGTAAGGAAAAAAATTATCGAATTCTCTATTTGGAATGTGTTTCTCTACGGAAGTGAGGCATGGGAAATGACAGCATTAGTCATGGTATGAAACCTTCAAAATGTGGTGCTACAGAAGAGTGATGAGGATCAAATGGATAGACAGAGTCAGTAATCAGGAAGTGCTAAGAATAATAGCAGAGAGGAGAATCCTCTTGAAAAACTTGATAGGAAGGCGGAACAACATTATTGGCCGTATGTTGAGGTATGATGGTCTAATGTATACGACCGTCGACGGACAGGTAGATGCCAAGAATGAAAAAGGAGAACTTCGAACAAAATATGTGGAACAGATAAAGAAGGATGTGAAAGAGAAGAAGTACATAGGTGTGAAAATATTATCTGATAGGAGAATGAGTGGAGAGTCGCGTTCAACCAATCATAAGATCATTGACCACTGATAATGATGGTGAACTATTCAATTCTATTCCATACGAGCGCAAATATAGTACAGCAAGTATTGAAATCCAAATGAATCCCTGGGCTGCGGAAATCTTTGCAAACCGATTAAAATAATCCCGCAAATCGGCAACAGCATTTACGCCTCTACGCGACGAACTGGAGTTTCCTTCTCTGCGTAGTCCCTTTGGTACACGCATTCGGGGAAAGGGGACGTTAAGATGGCGACCGGGGAGGGTGCTCTGGGGGAATTGAGGTCATGGGGGGTTGGAGTGGTGGAGGAAAGCGGGATGTGTGTGTGTCTGGGGAGGGTGGGGCGTGGGAGGCGAGGGTGCAAGGGTAGGGGTCGGATGCGATGAAAAGGGGTTTGGAAGGACTCGGATAAGGAGCGCTATGAAACAAGCGTCGCATTTCCCATAAAAGGCGCGAAAGGGAGAGCTCTGCTGCTCCGGCACCGGACCAGAAAAGGGTCAAGCTCGGAAGGTCTGCTTCTCCCACGCGCCCCTTTACAGTGTTTTCCGTGCGTTGCACCATGCCGCCCCTAATATTCCTTTTTACGGTCCCTCCAAATCGGATTTCTGTTTCGATTTTACTTCTCCTTTTAATGGAGAAACGTTCTAACGTTTATATACCATGGAAAAATTTACCTCAGCAGTTTTATGACATTTCACGACAATTCTGTATTTACCCCTCCAAGTATAATAATATTTTAAAATTTTATTGAATTCATTTGATTACAGGCAAATCTTTTGTCATTTTCACTAATTATATCAACGATAGGATCTTTAATACTTCAAATCCTTATGAAAATTCAGTGAAGTACACCTAGTTATTCCTGTTTTATAATTCTCTAATCATCGTATTCTCGTGCTTTTTCCATGAATATCGACATCAGGAAGTAACCCCGGATTTTCAGGGATATGTGAATTTTGCATTATCGTGAATGCTTTTTATGACTAGTCTGATTACATGTAGCCGTGTGGAAAGGATGACTTCTCCTAGCGTACTCTTTGCTGTAAAAGATGTTTCATGTTCTCAAGGAACCCCTGGGGGCCGATGTATAACGTATTATTCTTCTATGAGTTTATATTTCATAGATTTGCCTAAATTTCTAATGTCATCATAATAAGTCAAGCGTGGCGTAACAGTCATAGTTAGCAGCCGTGCATTTTGATTGGCTGTAGAAAGGTGAATGCTGTGGTTTCAGCGATTGAAAGAAGGGATTAAAATCACATCCCCGAGCCATACCGGAAATAATTGAGAAAAATTGTCATTTTTTCTACATTCACTAGAGCGATCAGTGGAGATATTCCTCAAAAGGGAGTGAAAAAACTATCGTGTGATTCAGGCTTTAAAGTTAATCCCCACTCACTCTTTGTAATGTCTCTGAAAATTCTAACACGTAAATCTTATCAAGACATTATCCAAAAATTAGTGATGGAAAAACGAGAGCTTGAACGTTGGAAATAATCAGGGAAAACCGATAAATACCTCAAAAAGCATTGTAATCACACTACGGAGTCCAGCTTGGTAAACGCAAATGAAAATATTTTCTCTATGATGATTGCTATGGTTTTCAATTGCGTAACAAACAATAGACGGCGAGAAGTTCTTTAAGAAAAGGCACAAAAAATCAAATGCATGTATATACATTTTCGGCTCGTTTGGGGCGCATATGATGATGAGCCTCTTCACCAGCCCCGTTCCAGCGCTGATGAAAGGAGGGTTGCGGAAATTCAGGCGCCAGGCAGTCCCGTGAGGGTTGCCAGAACTCCACGCTCCGACCCGGCGCCGCTTCCTTTCCCTCCTCGCTCCAAAAATAGGCCATCCCCCCTCTTTCCAACTTGGTTTGGGGTAGGAGTGAGCGGCAGGGAAGGATCCCTGCGTGCCAAGGGTGGAAACCGTTGTGAGGCAGGGTATTCACAACTGAGGTCAACTGCGCCTTACGAAACGGCTGGAGAACTCGGTGATATTATGGAGATAAAGTATATACAAAGAGTTACGTCAAGAAGTTGTGACCCTGCAGAAAGGATATTTGTTAATCAGGATGGTTGGTATATTATTGTGAATGCTAACTGATAAAAAGTGTGTAATTTTAAAATTGGGACTTTATGGATAAGACTCATTGGGATTTAGTTGGTTGAATAGGTGCACAGGAAAATATACTTTGCGCGACATTTTATTCTATCTGCTTTAATATGATACTATTTTTTTCTTTTTCAATGTTAAGATCGTGTAAACTGTAGGTAGTATTTTCCGTAATGAATGGAATGCACTTTTTAATGGAAATAAAATCATTGACTTTGGTAATCGGTATGATAGATGATGGGAATGGTTGATATTTGAGCTAAAAATGTGCTAGGCTCTTAGAAATTTAAACTTTCATAGTCTATTATTATTATTGGTATCTCGTTACTACTGGATTTATCTTTTGTAATTTTTAATATATTAATTGATAATTAATTTTGATATACTATTCTCGTCCATGATATTGATATGAGTAGAATTAGCTAGCATATAATGGGATGAATTGAATGATAAGCGTACGTACATATTAAATACTAGTGAGCAAGGTTTGCTTTTCTAATTTTATTTTTCACTATATGTCATATTCTGCATGAACTTCATTTAGTACTTGCTCATTAGTTTTTCTAACGGTCCTCCAAGTTCTTAGAGCCCTCCTACATAACTACATTTCTGTAGCTTCAGAGTTGATCATTTCATTATTCCTTAGCGTCAATTTTTCACATCTACATATAATAGCATAATCCATGTGAAATATTTCGATAATTATTTTCTATTCTCAAAGGTAATTTTACTCTTGTATGATGTGAGGCACGATGTGGTGGAAATTCTTAATATTAGTAAAATTGGACATTGTAATATTTCAACTGAGTGCTAATTCTATTGTTTACTTAGAGACTTTTCTTTAATTAAAATTTGAAATAAATACTTGCAATTTTAGACAATAATAATATTTATAATGACTTGGGTTTCAATGTAACTACATCACATTCAAGGAGGAAATGTAGTAGCATTGAAACCTAGGTCTTGATAAATTTTACTATCGTGGGAAATTGATAGTTTTTTAATTCAACATCACGCTTGAATCTTTTGATTTTATTTTTAAATGGAAGTTCTTCTGTCTCTCTTTCTTGAAATTTGAAATAGTTCCAGCCGGAATAATTCCGATGGAGCACAAAAATTTCGATTGCATATTTTTCAACCACTCGTGAACACGAAAACTCGTAACGAAAACGGAATTATTTCCTAGTCTCAAGAATAACTCTGTCATTTGTTTATGTAATATTATTAATAAATTAAGTACTGATTTTATTGATAAATATACTTAATAATACAATACTTTTATGCTTAATTTTGTTATTTACTTGGTGACTTTCCTTTTAATGGAAGGCTTTCTATCTTGAAATCCGGAATAATTCCAGCCTGAATAATTCCGATCGAGCACAAAAATTGTGATCGTTTTTGCCAACCACTCGTGCACGACAACTCGTAATGGGAATAATTCCGATCTGTGTCTACCGCACCCCCATTGATGGGGCAGCCACCCATGTATTGAACCCGCGAAACCCTCGTGCAAATTGAGTTGGGGAAGGTGAGAGTGAGCGAGGGGGTGAGTCTGGATAAGTGTGCCCTGGGTCCTGGAACGGAGGGAGGAGAGCGGGAGGGTGGCTTCGGCCTGGGAGAAGAGGGAGGGAGGGAGGGATGGATGGAAGTCGGCCCGCCCCGTGGCCTGGCCGCCGCACTCTGGGGGTTGGATGGTGCGCGTCGGCTCCCTCAGTCCGGGTCAATACAGCGCCCCCTCAGCCAGAGCGTCGTCCCCGGCTGGGAGAGAGACTGCTGCCTTTTTTCGGAGGGATGGTACAACGGGGGGTGTGGGACGGAGCGGGGTGTTATCTTTTGCGTACGCGCCTCGGTCGGGTTTCACGGCTGTAAGGCTGGTTATGTCCAGGGTAAGCGCGCAACCAGAGGGTTTATTCTGGTCCTGAATAGGGATTGCTACTATTTCAAGTTCGCGGAGAAATAAGCGACCCTCGCTACGATTGTTGCATTAGGTTTTTTATCGAAACCAAGGCTTAATTATTAGCGGTTCTATTTTAATTGTTATTCATACAATTTGACGCTTTGCGCGATGCCAATTGTCGTATTCAAGGGTTCAAGGAACAGTTTTTTACACAAATGAATGTACCTTGTTAAACGGCCTTTATGGCTCATTGTAGATAACTATTATGTTTGTAACTATTATATAACTTTTGTAAGTAATCTATTATGTAACTATTGTGTATGGCTGGTAATGTCGAGGGAAGGCGCGCAACCAGAGGCCTTATTCTGATGTTATGAATAAGGGGTGCTGCTGACTCAAGTTAGCGAATAAATTAGCGTACTGCGCAACGATTTTTACATTCCTTTCTGCTTGCCAAACCAAAAATAAATCATTAGCGGTTATATTTTAAATAATTATTCATACAATTCGACGGTGTGCGCGTAGCCATTTCCGTATTGAAGGGGTCACAGAAGTCACCATTAGCAAAGAAAGAAACCGGTTACTCTGTTTCTTTCGTTGAGATAAAATTTGATTTGACGATGTTCATCTACATTTGCATACTACCATAAGTGGCTTCGCTGGGCATGTGGTAGTAGGTGTATGGTCTCCCGGAAGGTGCCCAGTCATTAAAAGCAAGAAAAATTTAAACTTTGGAGGTGCTCATAATATCGATAATATCGTAATAATATTTTTGGCGTGATAATACAAGCATAGGCGAAGAGAAATCCTGTGTGGACATTTTTATAAATTGTTAAATGCCAAGGGGTCACGACGTAACATTCTTACTGACGGACCTGACGTCCATTTCAAAAGTACAAATGTATCACTGTGTTGAAGTAACTGCTCGTCCGATTGAATAATGGCAATAAAACGTAATGTTATATTTTAAAATGAATGTTTATGAATCGGGGAAAGAATGAGCAGTACCTGTTTTTCAGTCTTTTACGCGAAATCATGAAGTTTGCACTACCGTAAAACCGGAACTAATTATCTCGTCACCTTAATTTATGGTCACCATCATCATTTGTCAGCAATCCTAATATTGGTTTGATTCAGCTATCTGTTCCGCTTTCCTATTTGCTGGCCTTTTCATAGTGTCGTATTTATTCTCTTATACATCCTTTATAACCTGTCCTATGTAACTCATTCGGAGCCGTCTATTGCCCTTCTTCCCTTCTACCTGTCCCTCTACGATTGTCTTCATCAGGCCATCATGTCTCGTAATGTGGCCAACAAAGTGGTCCCGTCTTCTGCTTCAGGTTTTTAGAAGACTTCTCTTTTCTCCCACTCTTCTTAGCACTTCCTCAATACTTACATGGTCGGTGCATTTTATCTTCTTCATTCTTTGGTAGCACCACATTTCGTATGCTTTCATGCTTGACTTATCTGCGCATGTCAACGTCTAAGCTTCTCTCCCATGGAGAAACATACTCCATACGTAGCATCTTTTGAATTTTTTCCTTATTTATATACTTGCATTTTCAGCTGTAAATACCACTGCTTTCTGAAAATTGACCAAAATAGGGATCGAACTTGCTGTGGGATTTGAAACCGGCTAACCGCGATAGGAATCACTCTTGAAATGATTTTATTGAACCTATCTTTACGGACCACCTACCCAGGAGGGACTCAAAACCAAGACCTTCAGTTTTGCAGGCTAACTTCTATGGAATTAGTCACAAAAAACTGCACACACATTTGCAAATTCCTCTTTAAATAACAATCAATATTAACATGTAACACTATACATAAAGTCTTACTTAACACTATAAATCAAGCGGGAAGTTAGTGATTAAGCTAGCAAATGTGGAAAGCTGAAAAAGTCTTCCAATGTATTTTTACTAGTTTGACGCATATACCCTTTATCTCTCATCTTTAGTGTCGTATGCTTTGCAATGAGATGGCAAAAAAATACCGAAAGAAGGAGCTTGTTTCAATTTTCAGTTCCCACGAGAGTCTGAAAAATTAAATGCCCTAATGTTCTCCAAATAAACTTTTCCTGTGTTTTCGGTGCATTAGCAAAGAGATTATCTTTTCATTTTGATTTCAGCGAATGCCAACGGTGAAAAGAAATTGTGAATGCTTCCAGAGTTCAAAAGGTGCACTTATTGTCTCCTAGGGATGCGATTAGGTCGGGCTCCTGTAGAAAGGCGACAGAAAAAAACGATACCCTGCAAAAAATGAAACGAGAGAAAAAATCGCAATAGAAAAGAGAGAACTCGCTCGGGTTGTAGGGAAGGATGTCAGAGTAGTGTGTTACCATTCGCTCCCGTGATTGTTTGCGATTCGAACAATGCATGCGGTTGCATTTATCGAGTGAATATGATTCTGTGCGAATAAAGACGAGAGCTTGTTTAGGTATGAATGGATTTGAAGGCGAATGAGTACCTGGGTTTCATGTATCAATAGTACATTCGCATTACTTCGCATCCCTACGGTACCTCGCTTCAACGATTTTGTTCCTTCACATTCACCTCTTCACTCGTACTTTACTTCACTCTTTTTTTATACGTGTTCTCTACCGCTTTCCTCATCCTCCATAACGCTGAATATTTTTTCGAATCATGAAGTGTAAGCCAGACGGGGAAAACAAGAGAAAAACGCTGTAAGCTCAGTGTTGCGTACGCAAATCCCTACTCTGCTCTTTCATTTCTCAGCCGATGAAGCGGCTAGTGATGTGGCCAGAGCTTGTCTTTTGTTTTTTTAGTCTTTTTTTTTTAATTCTACAGTTTAGCGAGCTCGTTAATGAACCATACAGACAGGTGGTGTAAGCGAAGCACTCTCCGACTTGCAACCCCTCACCCATTCAAACAAAAACACGTGGCACTACTCCTCTATTTTCATTTACGAACTTGTTTTTCGTTCTCCACCGGTAGGTAGTAATGAAAGAACCTAAACAAAGAGATGGTCAAGCCCGCGTTTGACCAGAGGGAGAGAGACGATGTGGTAAATTGATTGAGCTCGATTCTTTGCCGTTTGTGTTCCTCTTCTGAATGTCCACCGACGGGTTTACCAATTCAATACGGTTTTATATAGCGCTTCGGAAGTCCTTTTGTTTCGTTTTCGATATTTTTGTTTTTTCCCCCTCTATTTTGTGACCCCTGTCTTCATGTACATTTTTTTCGCGTTCCTTATTGTTGGATGTGAAGGGGAAGAGTTAGCTCTCGTATTTTTACCGTTATTTTTTATCCTTCGTAATTTGATCATAGACCAAATTTTTTTTCGTGTTGGAAGGATCCCTTTTATCTCCTTAATTCTACCATGTTCTGTGTGTTTTCATGGATTTTCCTGTGAATTTCTTGTCTTTCATGTAATTCAAGCTTAGTTTTCCCTTTAAATCATAAATTGAGGTATGAAATCTTAAATAAAAGACATGAGATGTTCCATCCATTTCTATTTAAAATTAAAATGTTAAAATAATCTTATCTGTTTTTATATTGTTATCGCGCTGTGGAACATAGTATTATTTTTTTCATATGAGGGGTTGAGAAGCCAAGGGGTAAAAGTGATTTTTTTTCTCAACAGAGTTAGGAAAAGTTAATTGTCAGAATAAATACACAAAAACTTGGTTGCCAAGGGATATGAGTGAGTCTCTGTTCTGCGCTGACATTGAGTGGATAAACAAAAGCACTACTAATTATCTAATTGATCTCGTTTGCTTTCTATACCTAATGTATGTACCTAAATCTGTGTAGAAAAAGGAAATCACTTGTACCCCTTGGCTTCTCATCCAGTCATATACAAGCGCATACATCTTACTCAATTGTGATCCTGCCCTGTTCGCCATTGATATATCCTGTAAGCATAAATTAGTGCATTATACGAACGGTGTCTATTTGTAAATGTGCAATTTAATGGCTTTCCCTCTAAGGGATCTTGATTTAGAATTTATGGAGCAATATTATCAATTAATGGTCCGTTTTTTACCTTGCTATCCTATATTAGATTTCACGATTTGTTTTTATGTATGTTATTATGTTATAGTGCTGTGTTCTTTAAGTGTAGTGATTATCATGGTGGAGTTTTGTAAACATATAAATTAGCTAAATAAATGAAAGTGGGCAACATATTCTAATAGTTATTCGTTACTCATTGTTTCTTGACGTTGTTAAATATCTGTGGGGAAAAATTCAGTGGTGCAAGTGATACATGCATTTCTCATCCGATTTCATTTGTGACCGAAGTAAAATGGATCCACCCAAGTTGGCAGCAAATGCATCTTCCCTGATAATATTCTTGATTTGGTTTTGTTGAGCATTATCGTGGGTCGCTATTCTGAAGTAAATCGTAAGAAAATATCGTGATAAGCGAGAGAAAATATCGAAGAGGGATATCTTACTTGTTTTAATTTGTATACACTTATACATCGTGCAAGGGCATCGTCATAGCCTAATGACGATGGACTACTCGTACGTCGAAAAGCCGGCTGAGATGGAGTTGAAGAATCTGACCCGGTGGAATTCCCGAATATCCTACCACGATTCGATACGCCGGAAAGCCTGCGATCATTATTTACATTGAACTCGTTTGGTTAGCAAATATTTCCTCCTTAACATAGTAAATTACGTGGAAACAAGACGAAAAATATTTTGCCTCTTGATTGAATTTTACGGAAGCTCTCGCCAAAAATTGAACGTAAAAGAAGAACAAATCCTTATCTTTTTTTCATTAAGTACCAGGCATTTCAACGTCCCGCTCTTTCAAAGCCATCTGGAAAAGAATCATTCCTCACACCTGCTAATGATGTGTTCCCATCAAAAAGCGTTTAATGCCAAATGAAAATATTCCTATTCCCCTCACCCAGAACATTAAATATTCGTTTCATTCGCGTTGTCACTGGATTTTTGGCTCCCTCCATTATTTTTTCCAGTGCTCATTAAATTTGCCTCCAAAGCGTCTCCTGACGTCGGCCGCCGCGGCAGCGATTAATCAAACGCCACGGAAAAACGTTTACTGCGATCTCACAGACTCACTCGTAACCCACACACACATATCCCAGTCTACGGCCTCTCGTTTGGATTTCGCTTGGGAGTGAGGGAAGGCTCGCAGGATCTATTTTTCTCCCCATTTTTATTTCTTTCGCCCCCCTGCATCTCTCTCTTCGCATTCCGACGCGATGAAAAAATGCCTCCTCTCATGAATGATGAATCGTCTTCTCTCTTTAACTCGTTAACATCGTGTTCATTTTTATTTGCATTCAAATTTTTTTCACCGCCGTCATTACCTTTACGTTTTGCGTCTTGTGGTCTACATTACGACCATGAAAAAATAAAAAAAACAGCAAATAGTTTCAGTGTATACAAGAGTTTAAAACGAAGACAAACAGATGGAAAATATTATTATTGTACAGTATACTACCGCACAGCTTCAATCAACTTCGACACTCGAAGTTATGTTATTTTACCTTGAAAATGACAAAGTTTTTAAACCATGGACGGTAATGGAGTTTTATATTGAAGTGCGGAAATTACTGTTGGTGTTTTATATTTTATCATGGGCATATGTATTTCCACCACGTCAAGCCTGAAACGACTTCATACGTTACATTACGACTCCCTGAATGAAAATAAATGAGCAGTATTTTTATACAGGGCCCATACCGGACAGGGAAATCATTGAAACGTCAGGGAAATAAAAATATGGACTATAAGCCGTGGAAATGTCAGGGAAAATAGATTATGGTCAGCGAAACACTCGAGAAGCACTACATGACAATGTAAATCGTGGTTGAACGAGCGTTGATGGGTTCGAGCAGTAAGGTGGTCATTTTATTGCCATCCTGGCTAGACGGAACGGGGTGCAGGAGTTAGTCATTTCTTGAATTCATGTCTACTATAACTGCTGAACTTAATGTAACAATACCAGCTGTCGATCGTTGGAAGGGGCGAGGCTGAACTCTTACAGACCTCCCCAGCGTTTTTTTCTGATCAGTCCCTATGACGCAACACTACATCTCCCTCCCTAGTAACCTAAGGACGCAACACCGCAAATCGCTCAGTTATTGAGATAATAATTAAAAAAATGGGGAAAAAGCACGATTTGGTCAAAATAAAAAGTATACTGTTCGGTCTGTAAAATGGTTTCTCGACGTATCACCTCGTCTAAATTCGGAAAATGACATTTTTGAAAAATCTTTTTTGACCCCCAAAAAGTAGATACATAGGGGCAGATGAAACGAGGACCCAGGACGGGCTCGCGAGGTTGCTCTCCCGAGGTCCGCTTCTATGAGCCCGCTTTTCACCCGCACACCTCGGAAGTGAAAGGATAGGGAAGGAAACAAGGATAGGAGATGCCGCCGCGATGACAGCCAGACGACGCATCCAGGGAAAGGATAGGAAGGAGGGTGGGGGATAGGGACAAACCCGCGTTGCCATAGGGACGACGGAGCCCACTACTAGCGAAACCATTACTTAATTTGCCAGCGAAATTAGACATAGAGGCAGTTGGCAACCCTATAATATACATAAAATGTTTTCTTTATTAGTGTCTTGGAGTGTTGGACTTTAAGAATTTAATCGAAAATATTTAGCCATTGTTTCGGCATATTTGTGTACCTCTATCGGGGCTTTTTTGCCGTGAATAAATTTATTTTATTAAAATTAAAAAAATCATATTCATTGCATAAATTCTCAGTATTGATCCTCTTAGTCCTCAATGAAGCGCCACACCTTTTTTATTCCCTCAGGTGTAGCTTTCCTTCCCTGACGAGACCTATTCTACATCAAAGTTTATATTTAAAACAACCTTATTTATTCCTTCTGCACTGGCTACGGCGATTGTGTAATAGGGTTTATAACGATCTTATTGGTGTAGTCCTCCGCAGGTTTGAGAAACGAATAAAATTGTTTTTTTTTTAGCGACAGCTCCTTCAAAATATGACGTCATCCCATTTTTTCGGAGCTCATTACGCACCTTCGAGGTCGAAAATGAAGACTTGTCTCCTTGAAAGGGTTTTTGGGGAACATTGGCCTACCCACCCCTCGTGTGCAACCCCTGAAAACGCTTCCCTCTCGGCACCAAAACTAATCACCCTTCCTTCCTTCCCTTTTCACGTCCTGCGAGGCTCGAGTTTCCGAATCAACGCTTATTTTCCTCGTCGTTCGCCCACGCACCAATCTCTTCCTTCGGATATCTTTTGATATTTTTCCCCACGAGAGACTTATTTTCCTTGAAATCTTCTGAATGAGAAGGGAAGGAACTGAGCCCAAAAAATCTGAATGAAAGGGGAAACCCAATCTCCAAATCTTATGAAAGAGAAAAAGAAATGTTATTTGGAGCCAGGGAAGAGTTATTAGGGATGAAATACGGAAAATCAGCATACCTCGGTAGGTCCAGAACCTGTGTTACGTTCAAGCTTATCAACTTGTCTTATGACTCTTCAATTTTTCATTAATTTAGACTCGTTTCTGAGGCTCCACTCGTTTCGGTGGCTTTATTCGATTCACTAAACGCTTAATTTGCTGGTGCTTCATCCCATTCCAGCTTATACATTTTGTTTGGTCCTGAATCGATTCACGTTTTGTTCTAAAATTGGTGCTCCAAACCAAAATCTCATCACATAATTATGTACATTGGTTTTGCAGCCGGTAAGGTTCCACAGGACGAATTAAATAAGTTACCAATCAATGCTGATTTTACATGTGCCGGAATTATAAACATTGTTTGGTAATTTTCAAAACCATTTTACCCAGGGTCTTCAGTAACCCCAAAAAAAATGGAATTCTCCGGGAATTTTGAAAAGCTCAGGGCAGACGGCTTAGAAAATTTATTATTACTAAATACGGCCCTCGGATTTAGAGTCCGGAAAAATTTTCCTAGTGCGTTGTATTCTCGAGACGCGATAGTTGTTTCTAACCTGTGCTCAAGATTTATTATCGTATCTTACGTGTCTTACTTGTTGTGGTTTCTATCGTACTACATTTTGATGTCAATATAAAACAAACTTCTGCGGTGCGTAAAACAATGACCATGTTAACATTATTGGCCATGGGTAAAAATTCCTGTGGACCGGGAGGCCGACTTTGGCTCTCCGGGCGACTACGCAAACCCCTACGTCATACATGTTCCTATAGCAATTATACCGAGTCTCGCGTTGAAATACTTAAAAAGCCACTGCAAAAATACTAATATTCTTTGAACTAAATAAAACGAGAACTCTGAGCGAGTATCAGCAATAGTTTGCGCAATCTCTACCGTTTAGAGAGTAATTTTTTCTGATAATTAAAATTGCAAATTTCCATTCAAACTTAATTATTCAATGTCCTTTAAAATTCAGTGTGTTAAATATAATGACGGGAAGGCTAGATACCCAAGAGCAACAGTTTTCATGGAAACTGCAATGTGCATCGAGCAAAATTTTTGCGTTGCCATAGCTCAGTGAGCATTGACATTACCTAAGGTTCAAGGTGCCCAGGGGTTTACCTAGGGGAATTTTTTGCATGCGGCAAATACTGTGTATTGCACTGAAATTTAATTGCTTATAGTGGGCACATCAGTGGGCGGTTTACTGTTACCAACTAGGAAGAGTTCCTTGGGATATTTCTTCCAGGGTAATCGATTGGAAAGGAAATTTATTCATAGCGATCCTTATTTCAAGGAATAACCTATTTGTTTCCAGATATGTCGTAATGCCTTTGCCCATTCCTTCTGTCGCTTAACGAATAAAGAAGAAGTAATGAAAAAATGGTAAATAAGAAGAGACTATTCCAGAAACTGTTCATTTCAAGTTGAAGGATATAATAGCGTGGGAAAATTATCAGGGTATTGAAAGATAATTCTCCTTTAAGAATCGTCTTCGATGTTTTCTTGCCTCCGGGGAATATACACGAACCAGGCTGCTAAGGTTGGTAAAAGGTCGTTGACCCATTGTGTGTACGATATCTCCTGCGGACATAAAGGAGTTCAGCGCGAAAGTATTGGATGAAACTTGTCTGGGAAGGTTTCCAGCACTTATCTTTCAGTCACCCCCAGAAACTCAACCCTTGCCTGTATTATGTGGAGCGAGTTTCTTATGGAAGACTTTTTGCCGCACTTATATCAAAGTAAATGGCCCTTAATCCTGCAGTTAGAAAAAAGAGAGGCAGCAGATTTTGTGGATGTTTTCTTGTTCCAATATTCTGTCCATCAATTGCACCTCTTGCTATTTTTCTTTCATTTTTAAATCGATCCCGGACTGCCTCTTCAACGACAACGAAAGTTCATTTCATTTCAATTATTGCTCGTCACAAACAATTTTTGTTCGTAATGCAAATGTGGGAGGTCGTTCAATTCAATTTAATTTACAATTTTATTCTTGTTTACCAAGCGAAGCGATTTTTGAAAGCTAATGCTATAACGGGGTTTATGCAAAGAAAACACACTTTCATGTTCAGCCACTCCCTCGCGAATAAACAACAAATTATCTCGAAGGACGTCGCTAAATCGTATAGTTTGCAGCGTCATAAGATTTTAGGACGAAGCAGAATTCTGTGAAATAGCTTTCCGGTACTTACAACCCGGTATGGCTTTAGTACAACCATTCCAAACATTTTATTTCTCTGATTATTACTTGGGCGGATGTAAAATTTTAGTGATGCTACTCGAAGCAAAAATTTTTATTTTCTATGCAATAGAAAGCGATCTAGGATACAAATGATTTTTGCACGCTGAGAGAACCGTAGCTCTAATCACGAATTATAAATGCGTGCAGCGGTGCCTATCCACCCTGTTGCTGGTGGTGTATTCCGCTTTAAAAGCAACAGCTACTCCTACTGCTGGCATATGGTATGAATATTGCACACACACATCCGTACCGATGCACGGATGTTTTACGTAGTCCTTTCTATCTTTTGCCTAGACTTTTCCTTCTTATTTTCAAATTCTACTGCATCATTTATTTAAAAAGATGCACATTCTTTGGTAAAATAAATAGCTGCCTCTCTTATTCTTGTTCAGTACGCACTGTTTTCAGCTCTAGTTCTAATTTTTTAATTCTTGTGTCCTTATTGGACGTCGTTAGGTGTAAGAGCAATCAATTAGTTTATATTATCTTCTTTATATCAAGAAATTTTCTACCTATAAACGTCTGTAAGGCGTCGGTAACAGACCGGTGAGCTTTGCTTTTCTTACTTTAATTATTTGTAAAAAAAAACCCTTTCTACATGAACTTCATTTAAATCATGCTCACTAGTTTTTTTGCCGTTCCATCTTGTTTCGGTTACCAAAAATTAGAAATAAGAGCTCTCCTCGTAGGGAAACACACACGAATAAGAAGTACGACCGAGGAAGCGTGGGAGCTGGAGGGAATTCTAGAGATCCGTATAGTGAGAGGTTTTCGGATGAGGGTGCGGAGTTGTGTGAATGAAGCCCCCATACAGGCAGCAGGAGAGGAAGTTGGTTGTTGTGTGGGGTTTTGGGTGGAAGGAAGGAAATGAGGCTATGGCCCCAAATATGTGCCTCGCCCAATTTTCCACCCTCTCGGCCACCTAACAAACCCCCCTCGTGGGGTCAACGACCGCTTTTACGGTTCACGCAGACGTGTGGAATGCGAGTTCGTCGATGATTTGGCAGCTCCACGCCCACGTTCCTTACGCATCAGTGGGCAAGTAGTCAAGACATCTTTTTCTCCCCCATTGTCCGTTCTCGCAATAAATGCTGTTGCTCGAGCGGATGCCGTTCTTTTTCCCTTTTCAGCCCTAACGATTTCAAAGAGGGAATCACGTGATAGCTTGACCTTTAGTTTATCCTACTAACTTATGTACTCCTTTATGCATGTTTGTGAATTTTCTTAATATTTTAAAAGGCCGTTGTACACGGGGCACGTCATTGGGCAGGTTAGCACTGAAAACATATTGAAATTGTGAGAATTCGAGCTCGGAATGAGATCAGGGGCTATTTTACCGTCTCGCATCCACGCATTCTCGCATGTGTTCTAGCAATTCACCGCTTTACACCACGCTATTTTGATTGCGCCTTCGTACATACTCAGATTGCGGAATAACGTGCCCCTTGTAAATCGGCCGTAAGAGCATTTTTCGTGTGTTGCAGTTTTTTTTGGAAATTGCCATCATGAGTATTTGGCAAGTTTTGCCTTCGTATGAATTTGCACGTATTTTTTGCTAGCATGCATAACATTTTTATATCCTTGCGGTGTGCATGTGGGAATCCTCTAGCATGCTGCAGATTGATCACCCCCTGCCAAACAACCTAGAGGTAGATCGCAGGTTATTATGTAGATGTAGATAGCGTAGTAGTCTGAGCGCTTGGTTGCTGACTGAAGGGGTCGTGAGTTCAAATCCCGATGAAGCCCTCATTTATCCAGAAATAAATCCTCTGAGTGCGAGGCGGCGAAGTGGCTGGAACTCGCCCCGTGAATGCGTGATTTTATCGTGCCTGCTGCTTAGTCTGTGGTGAGCTCTACTCTTACCTAACCGAACTAACATATGAATCAAATCACTGAGTGAATGAGGTTTTGGAACACTGAGCTTGTGGCGTAATCTTTTAACAATTACAAGTAGCTCCTGCCTATTTAGCTTTGCTCAATATTGGCGGCCGTTACTTTCAGATTAGAATCTCGTGTGAGAATTTCTTTAAATTCATTACTGGCATCTAAGATTAAGTTGTATGGTAATTGGATCTTACGTATAATTGACCGTTTAAAGTATTGAGTGAAAGTGTTTCGACTCTAAACTGGACTGGACTTCATCTGTTTATAAATTCATGGTTAAGTCTTCAGGACCGGCTTTGCGTGGAATTATTTCAGATAAAGAGGGAATCATACGCGAACTCAAAGGAGAGTAAAGAACAATAAAGGACTAGTAATTGAGGAAGGGAAGCAAAAGGACAATGCAATCATTTCTTGGTTTATATTATAGGATAAACGTTTCGAACGGTGCAGATTAAATATCCGTGGTGGCGTGCTATTTATTTTTGTGTTTTCATTTTCTCGTGGAAACTCAACTTACAGAAAGAATGATGAAAAAACTTAATGATGAAACAACTTAACGAAATAAACCTCTTTTACTAGCAATCCATGCTGGTATATTACAATATTAACATCAACAGTAGACCCCAGTAGATTGATGCGGTCGTACTCCCCCATTGATGATCAGTTTATTCTTCATTGTACGTACGGAGTGTAGAGGGAAGGCGGAGCTTATCTTTGTGCGTGGGTGTCGGAAATACGTAGGAGGGCGCTGTAAATGGGAGACTTCCGCCGGTCTCCCAGCGACGGCGAGGAATGCACCCCCATACAACAAAGAGGATCTATTCTTCAGGGTCATTTCCAACGAGTCCTCCTCAGCGCCCTTCTAACGCCAGAAAATACACGAATCCTGTTGAGTCCGCAACCGTTGCTAACTTTTTCGTTCGAAAACGTTTCCGACTTTTAGGATGAGGGAGAGGATGCCTTTTTTCGTGGAGAAAGTGGTTGAACTCCCGTGTAGGGAGTGTAAACACAATTCTTATGCGAGATGGCCCGAAGAATTGATTTTGGCCCTTTTTCAGAATGAAAGAAAATAAACGTACCTTTGGCACAGTCCGGGGTGAGTTCTACTCTTAATTTTGCTCACCAATATTACAAAAAAGGATCCTCGGCTTCTAAATGCGTTGTCACCCACCGCGCATTTAAATGGGTTTGCAAAAGTCGCCACTCGCGTCGCTGCCGGAAAAAGTGATCCGAATGTCACGGGGAAATAAGATACAATTTGCTGTTTTAACCAAAATATACATTTAATGATGTGATCTATAAAATTCATAACTTTCCAAACCTTTGCCTGTTAATTACAAACATTACACTGCAAAATTTTGGAATCCATCAACGCGGCGCGGATGTTTTTGAAAACCGATTAAAATGCTACGAAAGATACAACAGAAAGCAAAAATCCTTCTATGGGATGGAATTGGGCCTCCTCTTCTGTGCAGTCCCCTTGATTTTGCTAGCCGGTGTACGGGTTGAATCTTTGAGTGATTGAGGATGGCATTTGAATCTCAAAATGATCGACACATCCTGACGTTTGCGTCTTTGATGATTACTGAGATGTGAATAGAATTTTTAGTGGAGAAATCGGTTGATATTGCAATGGTTAGTGATCATGTTGAGAGGATGACGTAGAACACAGTAAAAATTAGACCTCTCTGTTTACCTTTTTCCACAATAGGGTAGTTTCCTTCATCAAAGAAAACGAAAAGCATCGATTGCGATTCGTTACCCACCATTAGTGTATTCAAAATATACAAATTATTTCGTTTTAGAAATAGCTGTTTAGACGAATGGCAACGGTCCATTTTTATCCTCATTTGAAAAGGGCCAGATTGGCGCTCATGCGATGCCACTCCACGTGACGTCACAGGGACCTAGTTTCTATACGAGAAGATAGGAGTTTTACATCGTCTGAGGTTACCAATGCATGTTTGAGGCGTAGAGCTCAGGGAAACATGTATTAATAATCACTTATTAAAACTGGCGAAGGTCGGAAAGTTTTCTTCATTTGATAAGGTATTAATAATCCTTATTTATGCCAAGCGCTACCAGCCAGCAGGGTACTCAGCTACCCGCTAGCAGCCTGCGTCGTATCAGCGCTAAGCCTCGCCTCAAGGTCACCTCACAGGGGGGCAGCGGGAACCAGAAATAAGTCTCACGGAGAGATTTCCCGGCATTCATACTTACGCGTCGCGTTTTCGCGCGCTAGAAAATTTTCACTTTTCATTTAATCGCGAAAAATAGATATCGTAATTTAAAAATCTAAATGCGTGAAATACATACTCCAGGTGTAATAATCTTTCGATTTAGGCAATAAAAAAATAATGGGAAACCACCCTATTTCTGTGGTCTTAAGTAACTCCCCAATTTGTCATGAGTTCCGTTGGCTTTTTGTTAGTATTCTAACGAGAATGTACTATAAAGCGCAATATCGGTTACGTTGTTGGGTAGGTAACTTAGGTTTTATTTGGAAAGTTGGATGAGTAAAAGCGCCCTTTAACCCAGCGCATTCCTTCGTGCTATCGTTATCCTCAAAGAACTTACAAAAATGCTGATGCCAATCAATAATTGTGCTTTTAGCAATGTTTGGTTGAACTTATATATCAACTATCTCTTGCCATGTGAATTGAGACATCTGAGCAATTTGGACGATCAGTGAGAAAAATTAGAATTCAACTTCATGAAGAGCGGTAGGGTTAACTCAATTAAATATCCGTGATGGCGTGATATTTATTTCAGTTTTATTCATACTCACGTTAGAACTCAATTTATAGAAATAATATTATTGGAACGAACCTGTTTTACTGTAAAATTTGCCGGTATAGTAAAATTTATACATCAATAATCATGAATTGGTGATATTTCTGACCAACTGCTTGCATTACTATAGTCGCTGATGGTAAATGATATTTAGTTAATTTTTTCAGGTAAAAGTTGAAGTATACTTGGCCTTGTCTCCTTTTCCATTAAGAGAAACCATTCCGGTGGTTTTCTGGATTCCTAGGATAGTATCTTCAGAGAGCATGTACTCTTAATGAATTTTAGAACTAGACATGAAAACATGCCTTAATTTTGCAGCCAAGTTGTTTATACGCGCTTGTTACGTCGGAAGCGCAGGAACCCATTTTTCCTCGCGTCCCAGGTGGAACTCTCAGGGAGAGGCTTTGTGTCTCAAAATTTATTTCACAGTGTTGAACCGCATTTCGTAAAGCTATTGCTTGTCAAATATTACAATAAGAAGGACCGCGTGCCCTACGGAATTGCACGCCGACATTATCTCCACCTTCCTGGATATTCCCTGTGTCTCTGGCAAAAACATCCCTTCGTCCATGAGAATGGGGAAAGGAAGGACCTTGCTGTACCCATTGTTTGCCGTCGCTAGGCTCTTTCCCACGACTATTACACGTTCACCCATGCTCGTTACAACGCGTCTTGTGAATCTGGCACCATTCGCTGTGGTAGTTCTGGAATTGGGAGCCTAGTTCACGTTCTCTCATTGCTTTCCTTTTATTAGCCTCTCTAGGAAGGCCTATGTGTTCCTCACCAAAAGTTTGCTGTCCGGCAGTCCATATTTTTCTATTCCTTGATCTTTAATTTACTTCTCGGGGTGTTCGCCGAGAAAAATCGACGGGGATCCCTTTAGCCATTAAGTTGATGACGTCACGAAATTATGCCGAGCGTTTCGTCATTTCTCATCTACTTCTAGGCCTTGTTATTGGGTCTCACACTGTACACAGTTTTTTATCCTCTTGTTAGCCTCCGGCTATGAAAACTTAACCCAGAACGAGCAAATTAAATATCGACGTCATCAACTCACGAAAAGTGAGCGGCGTCTTTCACATACTCCCATGGCCTTCCTTTTCTTGGTCGAGCGACCGAGAATGAAATGGCAGAGTCCGAGATTTGATCTGCTGAGTATGGGAATAGCGTTTTATTGACATGTTTTTTCAAATATTCGATTGGCATTTTAATTTCTTTATGTATATTAAATGTAACCTCTAAGAATATAAATAAATATCTGGATTTCAATTTTATGTATTAGTGAGTATTCCATTTCTAATTTTTTCCATGTCTATGTATTTTTATCTATGCATTTGTGTGTGTTCACCTAGTTGCACTACTTTTTAATGAATACTAGAGCAAGTGAACGTTTTCCCATCCATGCCTTGGAGACGTGTCATGTACTCTTTATGAATTAATGGATATTGGGTTGCATCACCTCAGGATAGAACTTATCGCCGCGATTACCCCCCTTTGCCCGAAAAATACCATTTTGTGATTTCTGGGTCCATTTTGATTTACGTTTAGCAGTAATACTCTAACATGTCCAAATTATGTTGGTCTGAGCCGCTTCCCTTTACCAAAATAACCTTATCGTCCAGCATTGACTGCACAGTGAAGTTTAAAAGTGGACAAGCGTTGAGCGATGGATCAGCTTTCTGTAATGTGTTCAATGAATGGTAGTGCAGCGTCGCCTCTTGATTAGATTTTTTTCGTGTTGCAAATATCCAATGCGTTAAATTTTTATTTTCATTGAATTTGGGCTGCTAATGGCCGCTATTAATTTGAAACTTCTGATTGTTCTTCCTTCGCCCTTCCCAGAACTTTCTTTCCTACCGTGTGTCTGTGTTATTTGGCCCAGCAACTATTTGTTCTTTGCTTTTGGTCGCACTTTAATAAATCTTGTGCTAGCTAATGATTTAATTTGATCCTCTCCGTTTATATTCATTTCTCTGTTATTCCAATACTTTCTGCGCCTATTCTGGTCTATTTAACCATCCATTGTAGGGTTTTCATTTTAAATTTTAAATCATCTTTGCAAGGTTATTCTTTTTTAATATTATCGATTTTGCTGTCCAAATAATTTACATCTTTCTTCTTGTTGCTAAAATTTTTTCAGTAGGCACAGATACATCCTATTTTCATGGTCAGATTTTTATTGCATTTTTCGGAGACCAAACACTTTTTCTCAGATATATCCTTTCTGCGTTCTCCAATAATTATTGATAACAAATTCTTGCATATGTTTTATTATAATTGCATAATAATTACTGATATAATTAGAGATATGCAAGAAGTTGTAATCATTGGTAGTATTCAAAATTAGGGCTTGGGTGAAGGGAACAATGACGGGAATGAAAAGATTAGGAGGGTGTAAAATTCGTGAAACCATACTGAATTGATTTTAAATGGAAGTACTAAACATACAACTGTTCCATTCTCAAAAAGATATCACGTTACTCTCACCTTTATTAAGGCGTTATTTTATTCCCAAGCGATTCAAATATCACGGTGCACGCTTTCCCATCTTACTTGGCTTTGCCTGTATGGGTGCTGTACGCATATCCGTTGAGTCTGGCTGGGTGACGTGTGGGGAAATGAATTGTCATTCATGCGTCTCATGTTTTACGGTCGTTTCCCGTCGTGCGAACGTGAAAAATAGTTCTGCTGGCATTGCGTTTTCGATCTCGACAGATTTCAATCTCACGCGAACAAATAAACCATTTTTCTCTTCGTTCCATCGCTCGGAGGAACCTTGCTGGAAAAAAACCAACCGCCGACAAAGCGCTCTTGGATCAGGAATAAAAGCTTTTGACTTTGAAGCCGCGTATTTGTCGAATCAAATTGCGGATCATATCGTGGAAAGTGCGTTTCAAAATTGATTCGTGGCACAACGATGTTTTTCGCCTTGTGGTCTGTCATGGTAGCATGGGATTTTAGTGTGTTTACATCGGATCCCTCACGGATATTCCGATCATATTTGATTTCTGGCGTATTAAGGGTCATGAATAGGATACATATCTATGATGCAGAGTACGCTGACTTTGATTTTAAGGGATTTCAAGGTATGGGTGTTTTTAAATGTGTGGTACATACGTATTGCAATGATCGTAATTGGGTCACTTGCGATCATAAGAGACATTATTATTATTATTTACCAGTTGATATCATATCACGCAGAATCCTATTATTCTATTCCAAACAGGATCAATCAATCAGTATTCCAAAGCTTGAAAATGTTATCAATGGCTCTTAATTCCAGAACCCACTAGCAGGTTATAGTTTTTACATTTTACACAATCCGTATGCATTCAGTGCTCTTTTCGGTGCACGCAAATGCTTCGATGTCATACTATCGTAGGGATCTTCTTTGAAAATTCGTAGAGAATTATAAAAACCATGAATACCTTGTAATAAACATAAGTAATATTAAATAAGCAATACTTAAATTCATTACATACTATTAGACACGCTCTAAAATTATATCTAAAATTTATGATTTTTCAATTATGAATTGAAAATAGTTGAAATTTCTACCATGAGGTGTGTAGAAAATGAATGTATTTTGAGTAAACTTAAATTTTCGTAAAACGTTCCTATGCCGTGGAAAAACGTAAAATTTTTGTTTTCAATTTAGTTCATACTTTTTATAGGTGTTGAAGTATTCAGGTTATTAAATTTTGAAGAATTGGGAATTTTAAAATATGACAAAAGAATGAGCAATTAATGACTTTAAATCAACCTGACGTAAACAATTAGTAAGTCTTACTATGACCCCTCCGAGAATTCTAATAGAAACAAAAATTCAATTGAAAGTAACTCCATCGAAATCGTAAACAATATTTTCACTGTGATCTTAGTAACGCGATGCGTGAGTGCATATGGACTCAGGTCCTGGGAGTAGCGGGAGTGTGACTCTGTGGAATTGGCGGGAGACGGGGGCGGCGTTGCGGGGGAAACCCTTTCCCGGCAATTCCCCACTCCCGGAATCGGTTCAAGCGAGGTCGACTGAGTCATCCCAGGCCGCTATATCTCCCTCTACCATTCCTTACTAACCCCCTCCTCTTCCCTCCAATTTCGATAGAGGCAATCGATTTTTAGTAGTCTGTGTACACACAGCGCTCCCTCCACCCCCTTGTGCTCTCTCACACCCTAGTTCCTCCCTGGCATTTACCATCCCCCGTCACTACTCTTTCCGTAGTCCCAGCCGGTCTCAACGCTTTTCGACACCATCCCTTATCTCTCTTTCGAGTCGCTTAGCATAGGTTTCTCTCGCCCGGGGCTGAAGACCAGATATACCACCCTAGTCCTTCATAATCACCATGAGATTCTAGCACACTTTTAATATGGTTGGGTGAGGATTGAGCTCGCTCCCACCTAAGCCACGGGTGAGTGAATTTTGCACGTTCATTATACCGCGTCTGCTACACACCGCACACCCTACCCTAGTCTCGTGCTTCGATGAGAAGGCTGGTTAAATTGATAAAGAGTAGAGCTCACTTAGGACTAACCCCCTGGTCTTTTGTCATTGTATCCCCTTCCTATTAGGAGAGGGATGCAATGCCTTATCCTGTGTCACTGCCCAGCGTAAACCCTAGCAATGATTCAATAAGCTTGTTTTGATAAAGTGAGGGTAGATCCCTCCCCGTTCTGAGCCAAAAAACGTGTGAATTTCATTCAATTTTAATCTGGGGAGCAATTTCTTTGACTAGATCGAGTAGCTGTGTACTGAATGCACTGCACTTACTGAACCTCTCTGCATCGCACCTTCAGCGCTTCGACCCGAATCTGGTGTTGATTCGTGAGGGTAGATCTCATAACGGATGACGTCACTGCAGCGTCAATTTAACAAATTCTGTTTAGGGTAAGCAGCACCTTTCTGTAGACCACATGCTCTCTCGGGGATATACGTAATGG
The DNA here is from genome assembly GCF_921293095.1 of Ischnura elegans. Taxonomy (NCBI): domain Eukaryota; kingdom Metazoa; phylum Arthropoda; class Insecta; order Odonata; family Coenagrionidae; genus Ischnura; species Ischnura elegans. The sequence continues at coordinate 83,765,153 of NC_060250.1, forward strand.
CGAATTCAAGTACCTAATCAATCATATATGAAATCGAGACCCATCGTTCCGTATGTGTTAACGCCGTACCCAATTGGTCACCATACACTCCCCCCCTCATGCTAAAATTATTGTATTATTTTAAGGACAGGATTTTCGTGAGCGGGGGTGGGTATTTATGCGCCTCACGGCCCAGAATTAGTATTTTTTGTACGTACCTTGTTATGTTTATATTTTACATTGTTGTAAATTATACGTATGGTATGCGTTGTTAACTTCCGTATATTCATATTTTCAAAAATTACTTACCAAATGAAAATGTAAGTATTTGTATCTCACCTAATTATGGTGATTTGAAAATAAGGCCCAAGCCTAATTTCACACACAGATACACGAGTTGTAGAGATAGGCCGAAAAAATTCCAGAGGTTTTACTCTAAATTCAAACAAATTTACAAGATAGACAATGTAGTTAATTAAGAATGTATGTTTTCACTTCAAATTTTTAGAAATAACATATTGGATAGTAATAATAACATCATTATTTTCGTCTACATTTATCGAAATACGAGGTGCATTCAAGTTTTATATCGATGAAACTGGCGTTACTTCTCGACGTAATCGCCCTGCAGACGTACACATATTTTACAACGTTGACGCCATGATTCCATGGCAGCGGCGAAGGCTTCTTTAGGAGTCTGTTTTGACCACTGGAAAATCGCTGAGGCAATAGCAGCACGGCTGGTGAATGTGCGGCCACGGAGAGCGTCTTTCATTGATGGAAAAAGCCAAAAGTCACTAGGAGCCAGGTCAGGTGAGTAGGGAGCATGAGGAATCACTTCAAAGTTGTTATCACGAAGAAACTGTTGCGTAACGTTAGCTTAGAACTTGAATGCACCTCGTAATAATGTCATCATTTATGATGTCAAAAATTGAAATAGCATAACCGTAAAAGTCTTACCAATAAAGTAACTGTTTTTGCTTTGCAAAATTTAAACCACGATTTTCATGAAAAAGGGAAAATTTAGGCAAAATAAAAAAGGGGATTTTGTTGAAACGAATATTTTCGTCCAGCTCGGAGGCAACTCCAAATCTCCATCCCAGGAATTTGTATGAGTAAAGTGATCCCAATCCCTGGATATCGGGCGTATATTTCCGGCATGAAAAGTATCCGAGTAGAGATCTGCGATTTTTTCGGGCGTTTCGGTATTTGTTGAAGCAAATGAGTGTCATACTCGTGCACGGTATTTGACGGATATATGTATATTTTATATTTCATTAGTTTTTTGAAATGGTGGTCGTTTCGGGAAGTGAGTTTTCGTGCATTTCTCTGGTCACGTTTCATTTCTCCTTTTTCATTTTTTGAACATTCGAGTCGTTACTTTTTCAATTTTTTTCATATTCACGATTATATTCCCCGGATGTGCCGTTTGATGTTCCTTTGAATCTTGCCTGATACTCTTTTGTTTTTTTTCCGTTTTCAAGAGAAAATTTCATTATCGGATTTCATTAGATTTTCAGCATTTGCAATCGGAAAATGTTCGGTGGAATTTTAATGAGCGATGTGACGTCTGTTATCGGCTCAGATTCAATCCTTGGTTACGGTTTTAATCCATGGTTTTCATTTAATATACTCATGACAAGGGTATTTTTTCGTCAGAAGAAGAAAAATAATCAGGTTATCTTTGCGTAATGGCGTCTTAAGGGTCATCAGAGGGACAAATATCAGTACAAAGAGTGATATATACGGCGCTAACGCTTCTGAATTTTATCTATCCTTTTTTCACATTAGAAAATATTGCATATTTTCTATAATCCCTACTTTCAACTTTCAAATGAATTAAATCAAGGAAATTGAGAAGAAACCACGACTAAACCACCAGGGATAATGCTAGGCGATTAAACATATTAAGTTGGTACAACCCCTGATAGTATAAGTGTGGCATAAAAATCAAAATATATATTTTCATCTCACTCACGAAATGCAGAGGCGATACTAATGGGTATGGAAACTTTGCGACCTTTATATACCAATATAGAACAAATTAAGACGACTCCTGACATAAGTTTCTAATCCTTGCGTATGTTTGATCGCTCCTGGGTTGGCGATGGAGTATTTTCTGTCTACTAAATACACTATTTAATTTCGTATGTTTAATTCATTTATTCGCTCTTATATTCTTTTGAGTGTTGTGATGATTTTCTTTTTTTTCCTCTGCCCTACCGCTGAATTAATTTTGCTACCCTTTCTTCGAAAACAAAAAATCATTTCGTCAATTCAGATTTCCGATTTTTTTTCCGTTTCGTTGCCTTGGATTCGTCAACTCTCATCATTCCTCCCCTCAGCGGCCTGGCCCCACTACAATCAATGACTTCTCCCTCGGAAAATGGAGGAAATATTATATTTCTCTGAGATATCTCCGCGCCTTTTAATGGAGCGGCTACGTGGGCGGAGGGATTGCCGAGGCAAGGGTGCGGGAGGTGCTGCTCCTTTTTATTCGATGGGCGGGACTTGCAGTGTCGAGGGGTCATCGTCCGAAGCTGCCGCTTTGCAACCTCCGAACTCGCGTTCTCAAGGAGCTTACACGCCCATTCAGAGAAAAATATGTCGATTTTCATTTTGTGCCTCCATTGAAAACTCCCAATCGCGTCATTTTTCGCCCATTGATTTCTTTTTGAGTCTCGCCAGTCCGTTTGCGAATCTCGATGGATTATGGAGGTCGGAGGATAAGCCGATACAAGTCATTGGATGGAAGATAGGGCGAAAAATGATTCTATGGAGTCGCGGTAAATTGCAGTATCGTTTTCTGTGGTAACTTTTTGAGGATACATTTATTTTGTTTTTTTTTGCAGTAATTCATTTGGTTTGGTATTTGGAAGAGGCGACCGACAGCTAAGGTTATTTGCGCCATTTGGGAAGGGTAAAGAAGGAAGGGTGGAGAGAAACACGGCGTCGGCATTAGCTTGCTCTTAACGTAAGGGGCCAAGGGGACCAAGACTTAACGTCCCATCCGACGGACGGAGTGTTGCGCTTGAAATGTCCTCAACACAACATTCAATGCAGGGATCGGGCATTCTCTTAAAAATCTTTGCCACCGCCGCGCCGGGATTTCAACCCGAGTCCACGAGATGTAATTCGTTGCGTTTACGGAGACATATTTGTGTTTTTTCATTGGTTATACACTAGGCACTTCACTGGCGTGTTAAAAAGTATCAGACAAATGTATACACGACGTTGCAATGAACCGCTAGGTTGTTTTTCGGGTTCCGTCCGCATATGGTGGTGACAAAGTTTCTCTACTCTGCAGTAGTTTTCCTTAGGCCAAGCTAAAGTGGGTATGTCTTCAAATCTGCTGGTACATGTGGCTAATCTTCACTTCCCATCCCCCTTATTAAATGATTGTCTTAGTATTTGTCCCCTCTCTAAATCCACCCCTTTAATCCACTCCTCTCTTACCCTCTCTAAACAAATCACGGAATGCAGTTAATTTCATTTTGTGACCCAACTTAGTATTTCCTATCACTCAGTGATTCAACCTGGAGGTTGTTGTGATAGTTGAGGGCAAAGGTTACTACAGACCAGGCCCGTGCTGGACCGCTTCTTAGGGCGATGGACAACCATGGCCAGAGGGCGTCAGCACTATGCAGAGGGAGGACTATCGGGATGATCCAAAAGGAATTATATTAATTTAAATTATTGTTTTGTTTTCTCAAGACGATTTTATTTGGCTTTCAAATGACTCGTCATTGAAATCATGTGAACTGCTCAATGTTGGCACTCTGACTGTAAAATTAGTCAGTTTCGGAACAGGAGGGCGCCAAATATTTCCAGGCTGGAGGGCGCACCGGGATGCGTCCCGGTGTCCCGGCGGCCCTGCTCGGGCCCGCTACGGACAAATCCATGGGCGCGTGGATTTCACGCGTGGAGGCCAGTTCCTTTCACTGCGATCACCTTGAGCATTTTGTTTAGGGTGTCCGAAGGCTTCATGCGGGATTAATGTCATTAATCTTATTTTTTAAATCCCGTGATTAACTCTAAAAATAACGTAATTAATTAAACCCTTCTGAAATCAATTTAATGCAATCCATTTCCCATGGTAAATACATAATGAATTTTGGGGTTTCGTTGTTAAGCGTCGGCTTTAGGTCACTGCGCAGACAACTCGAGCGTCCATGTATATGCTCTGTGGGGGAAGGCAAAGCAACTTGAGCTATTGCTAGGGAAACGCTCCCCTTCGGACGACATTTGAGCGTCGCCTGGCTCAGAACGAAATTCGATTTTGAGAGCGCCAGGGAAAATGAGGCCAGCAGGTGCGTGAGACGGCCCCGAGGTCTTTGACACGAGGAGGAGAGAATTCTCTCGCCATAGAAGAAAGGAGCATCTTCAATTGAGAGTTAATTTGGTGACACATAGTCTTGGATGCTTTCTCGTCTATTGAAAGGCTCTAAAATCATTCTATCCTAACCTTCTGTGCACGAATTTTACAAGTGGACGACAGTAGGATTCTCCATTCAGCCGCTGGATATTTTGTCAGTGGTCAAGGGGACTGCATAGTGGACGCCCAATTCAATCCCATTGAAGTCTGATTTCCGTTGCCACTTCGGTCGCGTTTTAATCGGTTTTCAAAAATGTCTGCGGTGCGGTGATGAATGAAAATTGATCGACTTTTTTCCATTATTTTGCAGTATAATGTTTGCCATTACGAGGAATAGCATTGGAAAGTTATGCATTTGATAGATCACATCATTTTGTATAAACATTTCGGTTAAAACCACTAATTGTACCTTATTTCCCCGTGAAATCCGGATCACTTTGTCCGTCAGCCACGCGAGTGGCGACTTTTGCAAACCCATTTAAATGTGCGGTTGGTGACAACACGCTAAGAGGCTGACTTAAGGATCCTCGCCTGTGATAAACGTGTCACTGGTGGTGGAAAAGCCGATTTCGTTTAAAATCGAAAAACTACTTTTAATGGTCCAAGATCGAGAAAATGGAAATCGATTCATGATTTCCGATTATCAATCCGAAATGGATTTTTCGAATTACATCTTGACCATTTCGTTTGACCTCAGAAGCGTCACCACCGGCCTATGATAACTTCAACCATCCCACTCTGCGAAAGAATTTTCTCTTAGGCCGGTAAAATTGGCCCTCGATCACCAGGAAAGCATCTCATTCAGTTGATCTTTCTCAAACATTTTAGGGAAGCCGAATGGTTCCAAACGGTTAACCGAAAATTAAATGTGCGAGTATTTGTAAATTTTAACTGCCAATAATTCAATCATTTGACCTAAGTAGATTTTTTCTACAATTCTAGTGTGTATTCTGCGTGTATTTCGAAGGAATAATAAGCATGTTTCTGTGGAAATTTTTTTTCTTGGACAGTCTATCTTTTGGTTCAAATTTCGATTATTGTTGAAAAGTCTAGCGGTTGATTTCGAATGAGAAAAATTTATCGTAAAATCGATTTCGACCCTCGCTTATTCATCAATAGTCGTCACCCATCACGCAGTTAATTGGTTTATGAAATCCACCACTCTTGTGGCTGATGGCAGAGTGATCTAAATTCCATGGAGATCAAACGAAATGATCCTAATGGAAGTTGAAAAATCGACTTTGGATCGAAACTCGAAGATCATCGCTCGATCTCGGTTCCATCTATCTTTGACTATTGAAACGCGATTTTCTATTTGAATAGAAATCGAATTTTCCATCACTGGTGTGGTAGCGCTAATTCTCGCGATAGTGTTTGTTTGTACATTGTTTATTTCAATAGGAAATTGTATATCCATTACATTTAAAAACTCACGAATCAAGAGAAGATCTGTCAGGATTTTAGCCAAGTCTTTCTCAAAATATTTCTCTCGCTGACTGTTTCCATGAAAACGAATTTGGAATTTCTTCCTCGAAGCTTTCGCTGGTCGTTATAGATGTTGGTGATGTTTTAAATACCCTTCTTTAAAATACTTTAAGTTTAGTATTGCAACTCGATCTCATATTTCGATCAAAATCGATTTTTCGATCACTAAACCCAGCCAGGGTAAGGTTCGGCGTATTACGGGAACAACGGTAGGTGAGGCCGGGGGAATTTTCACCACCCGCCGCCGCCTCCGCACGTGCTCTCGTAACATTCACGTGTCGAGGGAGGAAAAAATTAATTAATGCTACGGATGGCGTGCAGGGGGTGGTGGGGTGCAAGGAGGCAGCGGGGACTGTGTCGTTCGGGAAAAAGGAGAACTCATTAGCGGCACATTTACGCCCGTGGGGGGGGGGGGGAATTAGCGTGCACCCACCGACCACAGAATGGCGAGGAACAGCACTCGCCTGGTTGTTCGTGTGTGATTGCCTACCGTTTGGCCCTGCTTTCCTGGAGCCGGGGCCGTTGTTGAAAAAAATAAACGATTTCATATTCCCAACATCTCTCGCTAGCAAAATGATGGGTCCTTATGGTGGGACACATCTGATCTTGTAAGGAGGTTATGTCTTTTATAGTTCATATAATTAATATAGCAATATAATTAATTACCTGGGTAATACGCCAAAATTATTATTAAATTCAATTAGAAATAATTTTGGAAGTATTCTTATCATAAAGTTGATTAATATCTTCATCCAATTTTGCCAACCAACCAATTTAACCAACATTTCTCGCTTGCAAAATTATGGGTCTTTATGGTGGGACACATCTGATCTTGTAAAGAGGTTATGTCTTTTATAGTTCATATAATTACCTAGGGAATACGCCAAAAATTATCATTAAATTCAATTAGGAATAATTTTGGAAGTATTCTTATCATAAAGTTGATTAATATCTTCAACCTATTTCGCCAGCCTTCCAATTTAACCAACATTTCTCGCTTGCAAAATTATGGGTCATTATGGTGGGATACATCTTATGTTTGAAGGAGGGTATGTCTTTGATAGTCCTTGTACTCATGATGAGAATACACCGAAATTTTTTTTTAATTCAATTCCAAATTTTGTTGAATTTATTTTTTTTATCGAAATTGACCTAAAATCGAATATTTTCAACCTTTTTTCCGGTTGGAGATGAAGAAGGTTAATTAATTAACTTTTTATTACACCAAATATATTTTCACTCCACATGAGCGTAAAAAATTTAAAAAAAACAAGCTCCTCATAATTTGTTGTTAAACCTAATGAAATTAAATAAACCCTTGCGATCATTTTTTATGTGGCCGCAGTGTAGTAAGATTGTCTCTCTCTAGTTGTTTATTACCTTACATTTGGTGTACTCATTACTGATATCATTGTCATCACCTGCGAAGTACATCGTTAAATTATTTTTGCGGGCGACAAAATTAGGTGCATAATATTTTAAACCAAAAATGCCTGTTTGGCCATTAAACTCTTCTGTTTCACCCCCTACATTTTACCCGATTTCTTTGCCAAACTAAGATTTCACATCGAAAAATGAGGTTAATGGAATAATTTTGCTTCCACGCCGTTACTTGTGCTATATTCTGAATATACCGAAGAAGAATCAGTTAAAAGTGGGTGTTGATTGATTATCGTGTTCAATTGAGGCATTCTCATATTGTCGGCTAAATGTATCGTGAATGATTGATTATGTACAGAATGGAAATTATAATATCTACCTCATGTTACAAATTGGCGTGAGGGACTGATGTACAATTAGTGTTAACTTGATGGGCGGTTGAAGAAGAAATCAGAAATACCAAAATTTGTTTTGGAAATCCTATGAAGGATATAAATACGGCTGCAAGTGATTATGAATGTGCCTCAATTATAGTATTCGTGTCATAAATAATTGTCGTCTAGGATATTATTATTCTGCTTTTCTGGTAAAAATCATATTTCGGCCTGGCGTTCTTGCATTGAAACTTGGAAAGTGGAACGCGGCCCTTATAAGATGGATGTAATTTTATTTACGATTTCAACCGAACTTGAATCTTCCTTCTAATTCTGTGATATAAATGAAGGGCTCGTATACGAAGAAGCGATATGGTATGTTTTACCGCGGTGTGAGCGAGTCGTAAGATTTATTTCGTGGGGCGAGTAATAGGAATTGCGAAGCGTGGAGGCGCCTCCATTTCACTCTGTCAGCTACACGGGAAAATCTCATTAAAAGAATACAAAAGGGTTAGCTAGCTTTCCATGTGGCGACCGAGTCGTTATTGCTATCTGATGAACCTTCCGTGACCCCTCGCTTCCCCCATGATTCGCGCCTTTCATTATCTGCTTGATGTGCGCAAGCCGAATTTATTCTTTTGAGTGCGAGTAAGTGCTTTCCTTAACTGTGTTTCCACCTTTTGCCATCTTCGTAGGGTAGGGTTTTCTAAAAATACGTGGTGCGCTCTCGTGAGGAAGGGTCAATATTGCTTATCACACTTTTTAAATTATACTTATCGCACTCATCGAGTTCATTCCGACTGTGGCAATAATTATAAGTGATTTGTCCTGGGATCCTGGTAATGCGCAAAATAAAAATGAAGATTATGTCATTATAGTTACAATCACTGAGGAAGCGTATTAAAATGAACCATCGTAACAATTAAATTAAAATTTAGACCTATAGATTTAATTCCTGTGGCAGATTGAAGTGTCCGGTTGATCATACGTGTGCAGTGAAAATTAAATATTATAGAATTCAATGTACCTACTTTTACACATTTCCGCCAAAGGTAGTCATATGGCTACATCCTAACATTCCGAGCATAAGAGGCTCTTGAAGAAAACCTGCTCTATTTTTTGCTATAGAATTGTCGCAATTATATATTTTAACCTTGCAATAACTTAATATTTTTATTTGTTAATTTTTGCAGCCGGTCGAAGTAAGCCCACTGACGGAAAGAAACAGGCGAAACGGAAATTCAATATGGACGCCTACCGTGTGTAAATTTCATGTATGTGACGTAAAAGCCAACAGGAAATGGCATTGTTTAGATTATTTTAACATTTCTTCGATCAAAAATCTACTTGCTCAGAAGATTCATCCTCCTTATCAAGATCACTCGTATTGATTGAACAACATTAGATTCTGACCTCGTTACCACCTAGTGTAGTTATATGGCTACGGATGATTCTGAAGAAACAAGTTGATGTGTCGCAAAATATTTCACTGGATTAATTAATACGACCATAGGATCGACGTACCTAAATATCTTTACAATCGCAAGCAGAAAATTTTCTGGGCGAAAATAGGTTAAGATATCAAGATAATTATGCTTGCTTTACGCCAGAAATAAGTCACGTAAAAAAGACAAAAACCTCCGATCCTATCCTAGGCGATGCATCTTCATGAATATTAAGTGTAACCTGAAATCTAAGTGTGTTATTTCGGTTATTATCGTGTTGTTTTGTGGAACGGGTCTCCATTCCCTTGAATTCAAATGCAGTGCCACGTTTAGAAACTCTTCAGACAGGACCTCTCTTTATTCTCTCTGTGCAATATAGGGATATAGGGACGCCCTCGTATGTCGGGAGCTGAAAGGAGAGGAGGAGGGAGGTGGAGAAAAAATCGTATCACAAGTATTGGCGCGACGGAACGAGGTTGATATTTATCGTGGAACCCTTGACTTCTTTCTCAAGCCCACTCCTTTGAAGCGCAATCTTATTTCTTATCGCGTGATCCGCCATGCCGTGAGGGAGGGCCCCGAGTGACGTCACAATGAGGGTATCTCCTGCCGCCCTCTCTCTATTGAGAGAGGCCAAGGTGATGAGGTATAAAAAAATACGTTTAGATACCGTGGATGATTCTTGACCTTACGTCATAAAATTCCAGAAAAAAATTAGATATATATTTTATTAGCTGATATAAGCTCGTGCTCAAAGAATGAATTAAGCATGGCCGCCCAAGTATTTTATCGATTAGATTTTAAGATAATGGTGAATGAACCAGTATCAGCTAGGTGTGTTGGGTGGCTTCAGAGGATACTCTAATGAATATATCTTCTGTTGGCAGGATTATATAACGCACTGGTACTTTTATATAGACTTATCAATTGATAAAACATCTATCCTTTTGGCCTTTTTTTTTATCTATAACTGAGGTTGACCTTGACGTGTTAAGGAGAATAAATGTCCTTCAACCGTAGCCTGAGTTAGAGAAAATAGGATTGCCTTTTTAGGCCTAAAGTTCCTCCGGATGCGTATTAGACGAGTATTTTTTAATATTACGGTGGAAACGATCATGAGGATAAAATGTGAGAAATATACTCCTGAACCGATGCATTTAATATGTCGTTTTTTATGTAGTTAAACTATCGCAGGTATTATGGGCCCATAATACCTGCGAGTTTAGCTATAGGAGAGTTTGAATCGGACTAAGTAAAATAGGCTCTACATGTATTGTTAATATCCTAAAACTATCTACACTAGCTATCTGCATGCATTTTTTGGCATGTTATATCTCATGCATGAATCACTAACTAAGCTAAATGTTCGTTATCTACGACTAACTTATAGTTTTATTAGCATGGAGCTTGTTCGTGTCCTTAGCACTCTCCTATAGTTTCTGGTCTGACCGTCTGCCATTGTCCTGTGTGCTTGGCCTGTGTCCGGCAAGCGAGCGTGTGTTTTATTAAGGCTAGGATGAGTGCTGCAGGCCTGGTGTAGAATAACCGCACGCCACCCACCCTGCTAGTGGCTTGCAGGTTACCTCGTAGATGTAATGTGAATTGAAAGTGCCTCTAGGAATAGGATTTTTTGGCATTTTTTTTACCAATGAACCACGTTGGAATGAAGTTTTTATCTCCGGATATTAATAACCGTAGATAGCAATTGATTTGTTGGACGTTTTCCTTACGAATGAGCGCTTCCGCCGTTTAATATTTCTGGTAAAAATTACGTACAGTTTCCGTAAAAAAAGTTGGTACCGTTAAAGTGAAGAGAAGCGTTACGTGAACGCATCTTGTTCCAGCGAGATATTCCAAACGGATAAATGGATGTGGTCCGCATCAGGCGAAATGGTCGTCCATGAGCTCATTTCCACGGAGCCGTTAAGAACGCTTTCATTAGGAAAAACCCATCGTAGCCAGGGTTAACTCACGGACTGGATCGGATCTGGTAATTAAATTGGCAAGTGCGCTTGTTTCTCTTCTTGAGTCCTATTTTCAGACCAGCCTAACCCTTTTCAGCCTTTTACGTCGATAGCTGAGCTTGGCTTAACCATGAGTAGCTTAACAATTAGGCTGCGTGATATTTTGGTGGAATTACTTGCGCTTTATTTATGGCTTCAAAGTTGCTCTGGTCGCAAATAGTTTATTGAGCGCACTGTTTCTGATGTGAAATTTAACTTTCGTTCAACAAAATAATTTTTCAATTTATAAGTGAAAGATTTCTGCGGGATGTGTTTGAAATTGTAGTGGATGAATGTTTTCGTTAATATCGAATTTTTGCCTGGCATTTATTTTAGTTATCGCTTTACACGCCGAGAATTTTAAGCGTAAGCTATAAACCCATTTCCGCCCAGAAAACTTTCTTCGTGCGGTTGTGAAGATACGTAGGTAGGTTTAAGCTCTTTTGATCGTCTTTATTTACACAGTGAAACAGTTTGGTGATACATAAACTTGCTACTTCAGAATGACCCTTAGCCTAATAGCTACACTGGGTTTTGATTTTTCCATTAATCAATCTTTCGGTTAAATTTCGATTTTTGTTGAACAATCGAATTTTTCGTTTCGATCGGAAATCGATTACTCGAAAAATGAATATTGACCGACATTTTTCCATCATCTTGTGAATGGTTGCGGGGCATTGCGGGACATTCTTATCCCCATCAGTTCCTTAATGACGCGTGTCCACCTGAGATAAAAATAGAACATTAGAGTACGCGTTCCTCTAAAAATTTATCCTTGCCGTTGCAGCCTCGGTGAAAAGCCACTTTCTTCTTTACATTATATTAAGTACCACGTTTCATTGCCAGTGATAATTATTTTTCCTACTCATAATTTTGCATTTTGGTTCATGCCTAATAGTTTATCCAAAATTCATAGGATTTTGATGGGCGTCTTCTCTCATTTTACCTAGGATTACTCATTCTAAATATTTTTTGGAAGCAAATGTCGTGCAAAGCTTTCTTTTTCTCGTTTCGTTATGCTAAATCCAGAAAAGATATACATATTCATGCATGGTTATTTCGTAATATGCCCCATAGGTAATCATGTTCAAGGATACAAGTAATATACTCTCTTGAATAATAGAAATTATATTTTTCCTTACCCAAATTTCCCTTGGGTCCCCCCTGGGCCCGGGCCCCGGGGATTTTGCCCCTCCTACACCCCCCTCTCTGCAGGCCTGCTTCTAGAAAACCTAAAAGAAAGTTTACATTTCACATAATTGTACTTAATAATACTCAATGCACTTGCAATCCTTGATGAATGACTTCATTATGGGAAAAGCTGCTTCGTTAAACATTTATGAAACTTGTTTCTCTCCGATATTTATTAAATACGGAGAAAGGTATGAGAGGAATGAAAGCAATAGCATCGGCCCTGTTCTATTGTGGGTTCGTACTTTCAAGTTGCCAATTGTGTACCGTTTTAAATGAAATGTGTCAGCCATCACATCGTGAAATTTCTCCACCGTGAATTTTCAGAGGAAAAAGAACGTTGTGTGAACGTACACGCCAGCAATATGGTTTGAACCGTATACAGGAGATTAAATACCTGTAGATTAATAGTTAAGTGTAGTATCCTTTGAGTTATGTTTTCCCTTTGAGCGTGTCAAGATGTGTGCCTATCTGGAAGGATGTCCGAACGCAGAAGTTGTGTGACGTGATGACAAACGGTGATGAGAAAGCTATGCAAAGGACGCGTTGGACACAACCGAAAGTAGCACTACGGGCTTCGGGAGTGTAAGCTGCACCTATGAACTCTTTGGATGCCATTCGTCCTGCCGTACGGAAACGCATAGCGAACAGACAAACGGACTTCCTCTTCTATATATACACAACAAATTTAGATTGTGCGATCGGAAACAAAATGGCCAAAATTTGAAATTTAAAAAAGAGAGCGCGAAATATCTTATGGCGAATCCATCGTAGATTATTCAATGATTAAGTAAGAAACATTTTCGATACCATAGAAAGATGACCACTTATAGCATTGGCCGATAAAGAGAGATAGACAGGTTTCTATACATTACTCCGATACCACTCATGGCGTGACATGGAAGATGTAGACAGACATCAATTAGATTTCTTCTCTTTTTTTGCAATCATCTCACTAAAGTAACCTTTTGAATTCGAGCGCATCGCGGAGGTTTCTTTTTTTCAACTCGGAAAAAATCCTAAAAATAATTAGCCTCTTAAGTAGTCCCCCCTCATGGTTTTGGCACGAGAGCCTCGTGGAAAAAAAGAGGTGATCCTTCACGACTCCTGAAATATGTGAAGGGGAAGGACTCGAAACTTCATGCGTAAGTGGTGGAAATCAGCCGTGAGTGGCTTTACCCTTTAGGCTTTTCAAGTGCCTTTTCAAGCCAAGTCATCATCTCGTCTCCTTCCTTTCCGATCCCTCGCCACTTTACTTTCTCAATCTTCTCGATTCACATCGGTTCAAGGCACGCCTGCAGCACATGGGCTCCACATAAAGTACTGTTGCTGGGGAAGCTTTCGTGTTCATCTTGCACAGGATCCTCACGGACCAAATCACTTTAAATCTTCTATATTATTTCTACTGTATAGATACCTTTTTCTCAACTTATACGCAACCAAACTTTACAAATGGGGTACCAAAATGCACAGAATTTATCAGAGAACATGCGACGGTATATCTTATTTCGTAAATATTGCTATTGTTTCCTAAAATTGGTTTTTAAATAATTAAAAAAAAAAACAAAAAAAAACAAAAAACAACAAAAACCTGTAAATATTCCTGACGTTAACGGCGCACAAACTGATACATTTGTTCATTTGCAACAATATCTCGCATTCTTGAAATTACTTTTATCAAAATGCGGCTGATTCCACATTCAAGTCTCCTGTTGATACGTAAGTATGAGTCATGTGCGTTTAACAGAGGATAGTGTAATTACTTCCAATGTTGTGTTTAAAGAGGTCCTCTGATCTCAATTTGTACATAAACATTCCAATTAAATTTGTACATAAGGCCCTGCCTTTTTTTCTACATTTTAAAATTAGAAACGCGCCTATCCCTCTGTGGACCTGCATTGAAAAGAGCGGGGGAAGCCCGCTGGGAGCGGGCGCAGCACGCTCGTTCGTTCATATTTTTCTCGTTTATGAAATTATTTTCCTCGTCGTGCTCGTGTGTTGAATCCTGGGACGGAATCAGCATCAGGTTCATTTAAGGAAAGAATCAAAGCAACAAATACATTTATGATGATCTCCTATAATCCATTAGAATTTTCTCTTTACGCAACCTTCCAGCTGTTTTATGCTCCTGTATGTTAGTGTTATCTCTCGTCAAAATATAAACAACTAGGATTCTTTCTTACAGTATTAAAGTTATGCCATAATAATGCATAAAAATTAGTCTGAAAACTGAGGATGAATTGTGGAAATAGGGTGGTTTTCTATTATTTTTTTATTGCCTGAATCGAAAGATTATTACTCCTGGAGTGCGCATTTCACGCTCTTAGATTTTCGAATGACGATATCTATTGATCGCGATTAAACGAAAAGTGAAAAATTTCAAGCGCGCGAAAACGCGACGGCTAAGTAGGAATGATGGGAAAAGGCTGTGTGACGTATTTCTGGTTCCAGCTGCCGCCTTGTGAGGTGACCTTGAGGCGAGTTGAGCGCTGATACGACGCAGGCTGCTAGCGGGTAGCTGAGTACCCTGCTGGCTGGTAGCGCTTGGCTTAAATAAGGATTATTAATACCTTATCAAATGAAGAAAACTTTCCTACCTTAGCCAGTTTTAATAAGTGATTATTAAGACATGTTTCCCTGAGCTGTGCGCCTCATGCATGCATTGGTAACCTCAGACGACGTATAACTCCTATCTTCTCGTATAGAAACTAGGTCCCTTAGACGTCACGTGGAGTGGCATCGCATGGGCGCCAATCTGGCCCTTTTCAAATGAGGATAAAAATGGACCATTGCCATTCGTTTAAACCGGTATTTCTAAAACGAAATAATTTGTATATTATGAATACAGTAATGGTGGGTAACAAATCGCAATCAATGACTTTCGTTTTCTTTGATGAAGGAAACTACCCTATTGGATTTCCAAGTAACCAATATATCTACATTGGTGTCAATAAAATATTCCTTTCTTATGCCTCTTCTGCCCGAATACTTTCGTGTGGTTCGTATTACCCAAGTAATCGATTTAGCTCCTACTCTTACTGATCAAAGATAGCCTCAAACGACTCGCTACGTTCAATCTCTATCTTCTCTACTCCCAAATGCACGCAGGAGTGAAAATGCCGGGGAATATGGCCAAACTATTTGTGGAAAAGCAGCAAGAAAGAAGGTAAACCGAGTCTACATGGTGATAGGCTGTCAGAACACCAGTCGTTGGCAAAAGAGTAAAGAAAAGAGCTTCCCTTTTGAAATACAGTAGATTCCGTTTAATGGGTCCACCGGTTACTTGGGGCAGCCGCTTGATTGGGGCAGATGTAGAAGAACGGAACTCAATAGAGGAGTATCCCAGAGTATTCTCCGCTTAATTGGGACAGCATGCCGCTTTATTGGGCCATAAGTCAGCGACATAGACTTTATACTCGCGACAAAATTAAAATTTTTTGTTTTCAGAATACTATTTTTTTATTTTCCTCCTTTGTTTTACTCTTATTTCCCGCCCCCCTTCTTGTGTGGGCGTTTTCCTGCAGTGGGTTTTTTCCAATAAGGACGACAGTCAATATCCTTAGGTTTTTCCCACGTTCACTAACATCTTTTTACACTTGGTCAATAGTAACTTTGTTAAATTATAATGCTAATTGTTGATTGAAAATGGAACTTCTACTTATTTTTATGTAATTTCTCTGCATTTAATTTCATGAGCAACTAGACAATGTATTTAACTGCATATATTTACTGTTTGACGAGGGGTTAGATGGAAGATGGGACTTTCTAGTCCCAATCTCGCCCAATAAAGACGTATTATTATTATTATTATTTTTCACAAATGTTCTTATTCTTGCCTTATTTTGAAAGCTCTTGTTGTTATACTATCCGCCAGAGGATAGAACTTCTCTTTAATTGGACTTAGTAAAAGTCAGTCATTTAGCGTGGCCCGAGGCTGTGAAAAATAATTTTAACTGAATTGTTATTATTCTTAAAAATGGCAATAAATTAACTATAGTCGCTGATTTATTAATCGAATTAATAGTTTAATAAACTTATGCTGCATTATAAACATTCTTTAATCTTCTTTCTATCACTTCAACGTGTGTTTATGCCCATATACAGGATAGTTCGCCTAATTGGGGCAGCCGCTTAATTGGTGAAAAGTGCACAAGTCCCGATATGTCCCAATTAACCGGAATCTACTGTTTGTGACTTCCGAGCCCCACCAAGCGTTTGTGAAATTCCGTTATTGTTCGGGGGAAAAACGAATTTCTGAAGCCAATCGTGCTGCAGAATATCTCCCTTACCTATCATTTCTTCCGCACCTTTATAAATGGTGATGTTCTAAGATGATGTCGTTTGTGTCGGTTTGAAATTAATCTGTCCTTGATATATCCAGTAGTTTAAGCCTAGCTCGTAGACCTTTAGGGCCGTTTTTATAAAGTCTGGTTAACGCTAACGATGAGATGATACGCCTTCAAGTTTACCTAGAGGTGGTTGAAAGTTCCGGTTAGCTTCTGCACATGATTAGACTTCATGATAATCAGAACTTAACATTCACCACCAGCTAAAGTGGAAGGGTGTATCATCTTATGGTTACCGCTAACCAGACATTGTAAAACTGGGTATTAGTCTCCTGTGTCATCAACGTAAAAGCTGTTCAACGCTCTATTTTCGCTCGCAAAATGTTTTGACGAATTGCGCAGCTTTCCTTAATATTTTAATGAATTTCACTGTTCGAATCTTTCTGCACCGAATCCCACATGTACTCGCCGCATATTCAAGGTGAGACGGCGTAACGAGAAACTTAAGGAAAACGTCGTCCGCAGCGATAATATTGGGGCCTTGGAAAAGCCTCCGACCCTGGGTATGGAGAGGCTCACTTCGAAGGGGGTGAGCGAGGGTAGAGGTCGATTCTCAAAAGAGATCAACCCGGATGGATCCATTTTCGATACAAGCGCGCTGGGGTGGGGAGGAAGGGTTGGAAGAGATGAAAGTTTCTTGCATAACAACGAGATGGCCTCGGAGATGTGTGACCTACTTGCATCTCGACGGTCGGAAATTGACTCTCTCTCGAGTCAATTCCTGCCTTCACGAGTTTCTAAAAAAATGCCAATAAAAACATAAAGTAAAATCAGACAAATTCTCTCAAGATTATGCCTCGTCCTACTCACGATATAGCTTTCTATCCTCACCATTTGCTACAGAACGTCTTCTTCAGTCTCTAATCATGAATCATTTTTTTAAAAAACTTGATTTTGCAGATAAATCCGTTCGTCACATTCCAGTTTGGATTACTAGGAAATATATTGGAAAACGTAACGAACTTAAATTTAGTAATTTCAACTGATCACTTAATTAAATTAGAAATATAATTTCTTATACAGTTATGGGATTAGTATTTGGATAAAGTCAACTTTTTTCGGAGAGAAGTCGTGGAACAACATATGGGATGATGAACGAAGATATCGTTTTGCCTACTGATTTTATAATTAAATCTTACAACACGTGCTCCGATTCCTACACAATTATCGTCAGTTACTCCGTCCCTGATCAAGTCAGTACCTGATGATGATTGTGTAACAATCGAAACACGTTTTGTTAGCTCTTACAATAAAATTAGTGGGCAAAACAGTATATTTTTTCATCATTAGCATTTGGATGATTGAAACTAATTTCAGCAGACGTTTCATATTTTTAATTTAAGCCTTCTTAGAGCTATGACATTGTATAATACACCTATGTTCTACAATTCGTATTGTATCAATTTATATCAATGCTTTTGATTGATTTTTCGTGCCTTTGGCAGCAAATTTGAAAAAAAAAATGTTTTCCTTCTTAGATGCTTTCACCTATTTTTTTAATTCAATAATATCTATTTTTTAGTTCAAACGTGCCATTTTGAACGATGTCTTGGGAGGCTTTCGGTCTTCATTTGGAACCATGGGTCTGTATTGTTATCTGTTCCTTAAACATCCGATTCCTACGACGATAGCTCTGTAAACAACTGGATTTCCTCTATGCAAAATTAAAGCTGGCAAAAGGGTCTGATTAAAGCATCCAAATTGTCCACGGAGTAACAAAGTGAACGTCAACAATATTCATCTCTGAGAAAATTTGATTTTTATCCACCTTAATCAATCAAAACCAACCCAATCTTCAGCAGCCATGCGTATGTCGTCAATAAATTGTTTTCGACTTTGCGGGCAGCTCTCCATTATTTCCGACGTTTCGATGGCCGGGTCATCCACTGTTTTCAGGGCTGGATGTCCTGTCGTGGAATTGTCCGGTATTAATGCAAGCAGATGATGGTCAAGGTCACCAGTGATTGGTGCGTCGATTCGCGCAGCTTGTCGCGGATTCTCCTCAGCATAGGATTCCATGAATTTCATCGGGGGTATTCGGAGTCGCTATTGTGTTGAATTATCCTAGATAAAGCCGCTGCTGTGCATAGGTAAGTTCCGAAGAATAGGGAGAGCGTTCTCTAGCCTCTTTATGGGTACACGATCCACCCCCTCTATATAGTCTATGCAAGGTCGCTGGCTTCACCACGCGCCACTTCCCAATCGCTGCAACCCTTTTCCGCGAAGCAGGGGGATTTGGAAAAAGAGCGAAAGAGACCTTGGATTCACAGGGAGAGTACAATTCCTTCGGAGGAGGACACTCGGAAGAAACCGGCGACTCCGCGCACTCAAGAAAAAAGTCTGTACACTTGAGAATCCCTTGGCTCGCTAGCTCCACTGCTCGACTGGCGCCCTCCTCATCCTCCGCGCCGTATGGAGCAAGGCGCAGGTTTGGAAAGTATCCTCTATACATACCTACATCTCTTTTTTAAGGCCGTTTTGCGCGAGGCATTATTTTTACACCAATGGGTGTAATACGTCACGAAAAAAAATCATTTGACCCAGGTTCGAATCCCGGCTAAGCCGTACTATTATTTCACGGTGTATTTCAACCACGGTTAACTTATCATTTATTTATTCCCATGCCACCGAAAAAATCACTTATTAGTCTCTTGCATCAGGGTTTTCAGCAAGGTAACAATTAGCGCGTGCACGGACAACCATGCCAGGGGTAGGTGCTACCTACCCAGGGCGGACTAGAACCCGCGAACACTTATTTGGTAGGCAAGGATTCTACCCTACCGCTACCGAGGCCGACAACTTTGAGTAACTTTGCACCAGGGCGCGAGAGTGCGCGCATATTTACTTGTTTTGCAATGCCCAGGCAACGTAGTTCATAGTACAAATGCATTCTAAATTTTTTACAGACTACTTACTTTTTAAGAGACTACTAATAGTGACATCAAATTTACCTTTCCTAATATACCTTCTTGAGCTCGTTTTACTCGAGGCATTTTCGTTTGCATCATAATGTAAGCGCTAATGCGCGGTGAAAATTTCACCGATTAAAGGGACAACTTGCGACAAGGAACATTTATTAGATCCTATTAAGGCCGTTGTACACGAGGCATTTTAGTTTAATCATGATGTACATCCTTTCTAATATGTTGTGAATATAGCATGACAACGCGACAACAAATCTAGGTATGTGTGTACGCTAACATCCAATTATATCGCGTATGGTTGCAAACCGTGACGAAGAAACACTATAATTTCTTACTTTTTCTGGAATGGGCGAGTGACTGAATGCATGAGTTTACACTTAAAAACCTCGCTTGAACTGATGATGATCTGAGGTAGATCCCGCTTACTGTATTTTTAGGGGCTGATTTTAGTGCCAAATCTGGATAGCCATATGCATTAAAGCTATTTCCCTTATTTTTTATTTATTCATAGTTGCTCACACATTGAGAGAATTTTGATAGACCATCATTTTCGTGGTGCCACAAGTAGTACGATTTTTCATTATAGACTATGAATTTGTGTCAGTTTGTTAGATACACTATGCTGGAGATAAAGAGAAGATGCAGTTCAATGATTGTATGATTTAAATGCTAAATGGTGGATTATATATTTAATGAGGAAACAAGAAAGGCTGTGTAGCTGCACCACCATTAATCTAGATGGAGTAGAAAAAAATTATCGTAGTCACTTTTCTGAGATGTCGTCAGTCTATCAAGAGTTGACGCAAGATTATTTATTCCCCCCCCCCCCTCATCTTTCCACATTTTTCGAGCACTATCAACATGGGTCAAAAAAGTTTCCCAAGGAATTGAGTCGTACCAATCATTCTCGTGGAAGACATTTGATTTTATTTATTGGTGTATGCCATTCTAAAGCGAAGCGCATGGTGTAGGGTAACGTGGTAGCGAATGCATTTGCTTGCATTTCATCGAGACTTTAGTATTACGGAAAAGACGTCTTTTCAAACACCATGCTTAGTGACACTAAAGGAAAGAAATTATAACTGTGTATATTTTTTATTTCTCATACTTTTTCTTAAACTCCGTAAAAAAAACGATGGGAGTAACAACATTTTTGTATATGGGTACTATAAATTATTTCGGTTTCCCGGCTTAAACAGCATGCAGCTATTGTGAAGGTGAACGCATTAAAGAGGCTTAAGTGGTAACGAATGTATTTGTTTACTTTTAAATGAGACGTTAGTATTACGTTGGAGACGCCTTTTCAAACACCATGCTTCATCACAATTACGTAAAGAAATTATAACTACACATATTGTTTTCGTTCTTTTCCTTTTTGTTTTACTCCGTTAAATCTTTGTTAGCGTAACATAGTTGTAGAAGATAGTATAAAGGTATTAAAAGTTATTTCGATCCTCGATTGCGCGGCTTAAACAGCTTACAACAGTTGAGAAAGTCAAATTTTTCCCAAGAAAAAATGAGTGGCCCCACTCAGTTTGTTTGAGAATTGACCAAGAGTAGGTACTTTCTCAACTGTCATTCCCTCAGTGCATCTAAGAGAAATATTACTACTTTCCTCCCTTTCCTCCTGCGACTTTAAAATCATTCTCTCTCGTTCTTTAGAGATCCGCGGCCACGGCAAACCGACCACGGGAACACTCGACCCAATTAAGAGCACTCCTCTCACCTTCCTCACTTCCTCCCACGCTCAAACCTCTCAGAGGAGTCGACCATCTTTCCCGGAAGCCCTTGAAAACAACCGCTCGAACTAGACACAACCTCGGAGTAAATACGAAACAGAGTGATAATATGCGCATGCGCCCGAGATTGAAAAGGCAAGATTCGAGATAACGTGATGGTGTGATATAGTCATGAATACTCTGTTGGATACATGTCTCTCGAAATCGATTTTTAGAGCTATCGATTTTTAATCAAAATGAAAAGCTAGACATTTCAACAAAAATCGATATTTGAACCAAAATATCGATTAATCGAAAAAAAAGACGGATCTTTAAAAGTTAATTTGTACGAAAACGTTCTTTATTCATTCCAAAAACACTCAAAATACGCATTTTCGAACCAAAAAAATTTGCACAGAATACATGCATGAATTATTAGTATTAAAAATTTACAAATTCACGCACATTAATGTTTTTGGGCGATATGGTCAAGGTTGAAGTTGAAAAATCGAGCTCGGATCGAAACTCGAAAATCATGAATCAATTTCTATTTCCTCGATCAATGATCGATCATTCTCTCTCAAAATCGGTGATAATTGCGCAATGGTATTGTTAATACTCGCTCAAACCTCTAGTCTAATTACGCTCAAAGATTAAAAATTTTCAGACAATTATAATCGCACACTATCGTCCAGCCTTAGATATTTTATGTACATAAAAATCCATAGTATAAAATAAAATATCAAAAAGGCTGGATATCCAAGAAAAACTTTTTTCATGGTAACTGCAAAGTGCATTGAAAAATGTTAGGGTTGCCATAGCTCAGTAACTAAAGAGTTGCGACCCCATGTGTATAGGATAAAATATGCTTATAATTGTTTTCCCTACCACCTCCTGAAGTATTTCAGATTCCTCGTGAAATAACTTGATGAACTCCTTGCGCAATAATGGTAATTTAGCCTTGACGATGTCTCCAACAAAGCGGAGGAACCCTTGGCATTCTAATTGTTGACGCGGGAATAATCCTGACGGAAAATCGCTGGACAGTCAGCTAATCTTTTCACGACTACATATTTCCTCTTTTTCACGTCCTCCTTTACCTATTTCATGCACTTTGTTCGAGGTATTCCTTTTCCGTTCTTGCCATCCACTTGCCCCTCGGAGATTGTCTTCATCAGGCCATCATGTCTCGAGATAAGGCCAATAAGGTTTTTCCGTCTTCTTATCAAGGTTTTCGTGATGCTTCACTTCTCTCCTATTCTTCTTAGGAATTTCTCATTACTTACTCGGTCATTCCATTTGATCCTAATAATTTTTCCGTAGCACCGCATTTCGAAAGCCTCCACTCGTATCTCCGCTACTATCATTCTACCTGATCATCCCCCATAATGTGGAGATGATAGTAGTTTCGAGAGAGTAATATGTCGCCGAAAGGGAAGGTCGGTGGAGACGGAGGAAGGTATTCTTCATTCTGAAGGAGGACTTGCGACTTGAACGAGGATTGATAATAATATGAAATATTTTTATTTGAGTTGCCCATTATGAACATGATGGGGTTATACAATACAATAGATCTCATAATAGGCAAAATATGAACATTTATGTGGGGAAAATTTAGTAATGGGCGTATAACTTATTGTGAAAATAACATAAGAGTATAAAAGATAAGAAGTAACAGCGGAAATTATACGCTTTCGAGGGTTTGTATATAGCGATAAAATCTTTGCTGAAACACAGACAAAGAGAGAAAATCCTTCACGCACAGTTCCATAATCGTTTTCCGACAATAGAGAAAGATTTTTCATAAGTGGTCGCTCTGTGTTGAGGAAGGAAGGAGTCGTTGCCAGCTCAAAGGAATTGGAGCATCACACGTCGACACACGTAGATACATGGATCTCTCCGCTACTGGAGAACGCGAGACCATTAAACGGTGTTGCCTGAGGAGCGTTCCGATATGTGGCGCTGCTGGAACGATTCCCAATTGGAATTGCTGTGACGTGTGCCTCCGAAGAGGCGTGGGTGATGCGATCGTAAAGCAGAGAAGGTGGTAGTAAAAAGAGGGAATTAAAAAAAAAAGGAAAGAGGAATTTTTCATGTGGAAACGCGCACTGGGTTTTTTAATCTTGATCTTCTTTTTTTATTCTAAGGCCATATTCGGAATGGGCGGTAAATTTTAAATTGATGTGCCCTACTCCTTCTGAGGGCATGCATCTAGCCATTTATTTCCCATGCTGCAGTAAATGCGTCATTTATCCCGGTGAGGATGAAAACGCTCCCCTTGAGAACTGAACTCTGGGGAGAAATAGCTCGTATAGCAATTATTTTTCGGCTGGATAAGGAATCGCTTATAGCTATTTTTTTCTTTGTAATCAGCATTATTAATTGAATTTTTTCAAAACTACTTAATAATACCATAATGCATTTAGGGCGAGGAGAAAAAATGCGAAAAATGTCAGTTATCATTTTTAATTAGGTTGGTACAAGGTTATGCCAATTTAGTAAGTTCTACCATTCTAACCAAAATAATAATTTGCCTTAGGAGTCGATGCATTCCCAATATTTTTATTCGTAAGCGTGAAAGAATCATCAATTCACCACTCTGACCAATACGAGTATAGGAATACGATCACATTTAATACAATATAAAAATGATTTATCCTTATTAAGTTTTATATAGTTAATTTTCAAACTTCATTTAATAGCATGTGCTCTTTCTAATGACACATAGTAAATACCATGTGAGCTTGTTAAAAAAATGAGACTTTTGTAAAGATTCTATTTTAATTGATTAAGTAGAAAAATACTTTAAATACAAAGTCCCTACGCATGGCAACTTCAATTACCTCTTAGCAATCTCTACCCATGTTTATACATTCCTTAGCATTGGAATTTGTCGTGACCTCGAGCATTTAGACTCAAGGACCTAGACATGATTATTCAATTTACTCTTTCACGCGATGTTATTTTAATTTTGTGGTTACGTGTCTCGTGAGGCCGCACGCTAATATTTCACCTCTCTGTTTAAAATGTCCATTTCCTGACCTCGGAGTCGGGTAATCCCGCACACGCCAACGCAGACTTACATTTCGAGCGTCGAGGGTTAGGAGCGCTCACACTTTTTCTTTTTTTTTAATGGCCAAAGGAACCAGTCGGAATGAGAAAGACCGTTACGACAATTTACACCGGTTCCTCAGCAAACTATTTCTTTTACGTGTTGCGATGCTTTACTTTGTGCACAGCGTGACGAGTAATTCAGCTTAGTAAAACCACTTTCCACGCACTTTTATTTACTTACAAGGGCATAGGCACCTTGATAATGGCACAAGTTGCCGAAACCATGGTCGGTTTAAATAAAAGTGTGTGGATACAGACAAGTGGTTTTACTAAGCTGAATATCAAAGATTTCCACCGTATCACGCCTGGACAATGTATCTTTTATAACGAGTAATTGTATTTTTGCATTTAGAATTTATTAATATTTTTTAATTGAAGAACATTTCAAGATTTTACTGGCTGATTCATCCCCATTGGTGTTGAGTAAATAGATGAGTTTGTGGTGTCGGATTGTTGGAGATGTTGAAAGAAGTCCTTATACACAGAGTTTAAATGGATCAATCTTATTAATTATATTTGATCACTAACTAGTTGAAACTGACCTTATTCATTTTATCGTTCTTAATGTCTCTAGGACTGAGGTGATTATCATTCATACGAACTAATGATTTAAAAGATACTGGCAATATTCCACAAATACTTTTATTTCACTTCATGACCCGTATCAATGCATTTTTTTATTATCGTCAGGTTCATTTCCTGCCACTATAGAATTGGATTAAATCTTCAATAAAAGCAATGCTTTGAATGAAGGAAATTTAAAATTTTCTTCTCAATGTCCTTCTATTTTAAGTTCTGTTACAGGTCTTTACGGGAGCCCTTCAAACGACTTCACCTCTTAGTTACCCCTATTTACCTTCCAAAACGGTATAAATAAGCTCGTAAAATGTGTATTTTCACCTTTGAGAATGACGTTGTGTGTAGCGTCAAAACCTGGGTCAGACCATTATGACATTTGTGGAACATACAATATAATTGTATCTGTGATTATATTTCCTATCGCATCTACTTATCTCGAAGTCTTCTTCGGGGAATTTCCTCCAATATATCCTAAAATACTTTTCTTAATGAAATGCCAATGATGACAACATTAACTTGTAAAGCTACCTTTTTTTGGTGAATCCCATGTTTTGACGAAAATAACTTACCTTCAATCCTATCATCAAAATCGTAAATATATTATTTGCGTTCTGCGGTCGCACACACTAAAATGATGTTGTTTAAAAATCTACACCCTCAGCTTTTCTGGCGTCTTGAAATGAAAGTCTCAAAGGCTACAAAAAACGCTGGCAACATTTATTCAATCATCAGTGCTTACATACATTGGACCATTCTTGTTTCTAGACATACCAAAAGTTGGCCGGATTGATTGCGGTGATGGAGTGTGAAGCCATGCGTTCACTGATACTGGATTCAATGAATTCCAAATGTCCGCTTTCTTGCATGGCTGCAGTCTCGGCGGCGATGACAGCGTCAAAAACCTTCTGCTTCACTTCTATCTGCAAATGCTGGGGCAAAGTTAAGGTGGTTTCCGCCATGCTAAGGAAGAATTTGGTCAGGGGATTTTCCGATCGTTCCATTTCCTGCTCATCATCGGTGGATGCGTTGGAAGTAGAGGCATCCTCTGAAATCTCCTCACCTTCCTCGATAGTGATGGTACCAGGTAAATTCTCAGGTTTAATTGGCGTCGGAATCGCTTCTTCATCATTTCCCTCTTCAACGGAGCTGAGACTGTCTGGTTTAGTTTCGCCTCGAGTGAAGGCTTCATTTATTACTTCCGCCACTTTGTTGCCATGTTGTCCTGCATTTATCAATGGTTCATTGTCATCCACCTTCGATTTTGTGAAAAGGTCCCTCAGTGTTTTTTTCCTGGTTTTAGGATTCCTCTCTGCGAATATTTGAAGAAAATTCGTAAGAATTTTCACGGATTTTCATAACCGGTGCAAAGGTTAGCCGGTCTGAATTTACAGAGATAGGTAGTAGATTAGAGATGCAGTTCAGGTACCGACACTCATCGGTTGTTCTTCATGCGATGAATTTGTACGAATGAGTTTGTTAGATTCGTGCATTCGTTTTCCTTGAGGTAAGTGAGTTCGCTATTCTAAATTACGCTATTGTAATGCATTGAGGGACACAGAAACATATGCAGGCTGTTAGTACATTGAAACATTTTCAGTACTAACTTCAGGCTCTACTGTTCATGCGAGAGTTTTCAAGCTAGGATATTTCGCGTATACCCATTCTGTAGAATAAAAACGTAGCGATTGCAGCTTTTAGTTCCCCTTATGAACATCATGCCATGTGGTCAGTGAATTCAGTATTTATTAAGTTCTCGCTAGGAGTAGGTTCACGTCGACGACATTAAAAAAAGATCATTTGAAAAATGTTTTATCACCATAGACTTCAGCTAACGAGGTTAAAAATAATATATGAGTACCGAGGATGTAAATTATTCAATCCTTTCATTTTAAAGTAACTTATTTTTCTCTAAATTTGAGTCGACTGTGGATCGACCGTTTACATGCAACTGAGGTGATATGACCTCATTTACAGTATTCATTTGCTAATAACTCTATTGTTAGGCCGGTGAGCAGCCTAAGTTTAATTTTTATGATGACTCTTAAGGAATAACAAATTTTGCATCTATTTTCTGCCAAACTGGCATATAATATAGAATTAATTAATATTTTTCGTATGCATGGGCTTGTAGTGCTATTAGAGCTTGTATAAAAATAAGGATTTTCGAATGAAATTTCGAGATAAAATACCTCATAAAGTCTGGTGATGCCCTTGATGATAAGTACAGTTGGAAAGGTATTTTTTTTAATTTTCATTAAAGATTACTCGTATTACATTCTTGAGACCAACCTCCTTGAAATATGTAGCTTTATTATTGCGGAATTCCACCAAGGTGGTGGTCGTGAAACTCGATATTACGATTCTCGGATGATTCTTACCCCAATCATTTCGACTAGTAACTGTGAAAAGGCTTATACACCCCTGTTAGCGAATTTTCGTGACTTCAAACCAGCCTACACTTGAATCGCTGAATAACAAGCGAGATATATCTCGTGATCTGCTCGCTGTTCGAAGTAACTAGGTAGAAACCTAAGCAATTGGCAGTTTTAGACTTATTTCGTTATTATTGGAACATTACTCTCCAATAATCAGTCCATCAGACATCATTTACTTTTTAAATAAAATTACCTGTGATCAGACGTAAATAATTATTCGTGGCGATCAAGGTTTTGAAGGTGAGTCCAAATACATCTATATTCTACCCCGAAAGCCATCTCAATAGGCGTGTGGTAGGGGGTATTACATTACCAGACGTTTATACATAAACAGGAAATACTCTAACAAAATTACGCCTTGCATTTATTTTTGTCATTATCGTAAGGGGGGAAAACGAATTCCCATTCCTATCCGTTTGGCAAATAACTCTATCAATTTATCGTTTCTGTTGGACCTGGAAAAAATCATTGGGGTTCTAGCATGATGTCCGCTCTTAAAGATATCCATTTTGACGGAACCTCGAGTCATTTCAAGTTAATTTGTGTGCATGGAATCACGTATATTAAAGTTCTTGCATCTCGATGTTAATCGATTCCGTGAGGTCACGTCTGAAACCACAACTAATACCGTACTAGCCGCTGTTTGGAAAACCCGATGTATCGCCATCTCACCCACGTTGAAGTTTTCCCTCGTTTACCGTTTCCGCTGAGTGCGAATATAATTCACGCTTTACACGTTGGAGATAGCAGGTGTTGAGATGATCACCTCTCGCCTACGGCAGGCCGCATTCCGGGGAAAATGAGACATCTCCTAGAGTCTTTGCCTGCAATTTTGGCCACGGGATTCATCTCAAGGTTCTCGCAATTACGACGCGCGTCAATGATACATTACCCGTGGCAGGAGTGTACTCTATATATTTACCACGCTGGCCGCGACCGTTTCTTTGACGTAGACACTGTGACCACGTTCGTTTGGCACTGACAGTCGTTTCCTCCTGTAAATTTCATCCTGGCACCCTGAATTAGTCTCGTCAACTTTTCGAGAGTATAGAGAACCTCCTGCTCTCATTGAAGGGTTGCTTCATTGAATGAATTTGCTGTTGCGTTCAAGAGGTGTGCTCCTGGCTTTAAGATCCAAAACTAATACTTTACGCGTATGCTATTAAAATAAATGGTTTCCATCGTAGAGGAAGTCCATTGAGGTTAAGGGGGCTCTTACTTTCCTCTGGACCGGATTTTTTTTGTGACTTAGATATTACTTTTACGATAGGTACTATCCATCAAGTACGTACTAACGAATTCTCAGCACTTAAAAATCCTTAGCTACACTTATTTTTCTAATTCCTTCTATCCGGTTAAACTTTTTTTTTTTATTTTTTCGAGAAAAACTGTTTTTAATCCTGTTCCCCTTTAAAACACACATGTTTACCACCCTTGTACTTTTTGGCCAACTTTATTTATTTTGTATTTGTACGTAGCTGACGTCTAGGGCACTCAAGCTCCACCGAAGTCCAGGAATATCTCCGTACCCAGATCCTTGAATGTTGGCTTACCATGACGTTTCTATCCTTTTAACGTTATCTCATACGCTGAGATGAGATTTTAATGGCTTATGTAACCGTTTAATTTAGCCACCACGACATCTTATTTTTCACGAGGGTCATTCAGCAATTACTAGGCTATCTTTAAGGAGCAAATAGCCCGTTTCTTTAATTTCTTGCACTTGTACGTGTTTTCCTTCAAATTCAATTCCATTTGTTACCATCGCAAAAATACATTTCCGTGACTACGTTAATTCCAATAAAACTGAAAAATGTATATATATAAGTTCATTATATTTAATGAAAAAAACTTTTTGTTTGCGATCAGCTTTTGTCCATATTTTCCAACACGAAGACAAAGAGTTTGATTCAATTATCAACTGTGCTTCCCGCACGAATATTTCGCACTTTACTGGAACTTTATCGAATTCTCTCGTCATTCTGAAGATAATTTTTCTCCTCCAATTCTCCGTGAAGTCATCATTGCTTGAAAACTCACCTTGAAGAGTTCACTGAAACGTTTAAAATTTAGTAGAAAAAAAGGTGCGTAGAGATTTAAAAGTAGTGCGGAAAATTTTAAGAACAAATTTATGGCGTATCGCGCTGCATCTCCATAGCTATAGCTAGAGCTCGAATGTATTATAAGCTCTTGCATGAAGTCAAAACTGTGCGGGAAAGGTTAGTGTTTTAATGGTCCATTTCATTCTTTTAACTACAGCTCTACAGCAAATTCATCAAAAAGCGTTAGCGCCAACAAAAAAAGATGCTTTTAGTAATGAGGTTAGCTTCTTTTAGTCAGCAGTAGTACCATTTTAAACGTCCACCATCACAACCTTGCAGTTGAAGTTGCCTGGGCATTTATTTTTGTTATTATTATTTATATTCGCCAACTCCAGTTAGTGTATAAAATAGCGATATTCGCTACGAATTTCGTATCATTCTCTCAAAGCTAGCCAGTGTTGGTATTTGTAGTTAGTCCTTCGCGACGACATAACCAAAATAAATGCCCTGGATAGTATAGGCCAGAACTCAACCCAGCTCATGCACATGCAGCATTAAGGGCAGAACCACAGAATTGGATCCAGACTGCATGAAAGTGGATCTTTGATTGGCTGGTGCCCCAGATACAACCAACTGCACAATTTCGTGTGGACGGCGAGTCAAGTAATGGTGAGAAAGTTACGTGTGGGCCTAGCAAAACTTGGTGGCACTGGTACTTAAGATGTCATTGTTGCCTGTAGGAGTTCCTCTGGCACAAAAGGCGAAATATGCGAATCTTAGACTTTCATGATAAAATATGAACTACAAATGGTTAACTCCGCAAATCAATATAAAACTCCACCACCAACCACGGTTTGGACATTGTCAAGGTCGGTGGTGGAGTTTTGTATACTGAAGTGTGACAATTATCATTCTTAGTTTAAATTTTCGTCATGGATATATTGCATTTCCTCCACGTTATGCCTGAAACGATTTCATACGATCGGAGACTAAATTTTCCGCATAGCCAAACTGTGCCACAAAGTTCTGCCGAGAGGTTATTATTCGTCATTATTTTCTCGTATGCAGGAAGAATTTTTTGT
Source organism: Ischnura elegans (assembly GCF_921293095.1). NCBI lineage: Eukaryota > Metazoa > Arthropoda > Insecta > Odonata > Coenagrionidae > Ischnura > Ischnura elegans. The sequence continues at coordinate 83,795,625 of NC_060250.1, forward strand.
TTTCGATTAATCAGGGCATTCTCTGCTGGCAATCACGAAAAAATTAATTAAAATGGAAGCAATAAGATGGAAAGTCCAATAAAGTGCACTACCGTGCTCTCAAAACTAAAATGCGGTGGCATCTCTAATCAAGCGATCATTATTTTTTTTATTTCTACGACTAGCTCTACTTGTTAGGTTAGAAAAAACGAGCATTTTCGTTTAGTCAAAAGAGTAAAAGGACCACGCACCTCTCGATTGGTGGAACCTCTTGGCCTTTTCCTGCTCGTTGGCCGCGACCCTTACTTGCTCGTGGTCGTGTAGGGCCAGGGTGGGAAAGACGGCTGCGCCGGAGGAAGATAGAAAGAGAGATGAAGAAACGTTCAGAAAGAGATAACCATTGCTTTGGGGGGGAGAGTTTTTGGTTGGGAGAGCTTGGGGGGGCATTTAAAACTCGTTAAAATCGAAAAAACTTTGTAAATTTCACATGGATAACTTTTATCGCCACCAGTTTCAACATCGTTTGGTACAAATACAGAATTTTCCCCCTGTTTATTATTATAATTTTAATTATTAATATTATTATTATTGATTTTAGCGATATTTTGCATGGAAATGAACATGATTACATCGTATGATTTCCTTTTTCAAATATTTTACCGAACAAATAAGTTAATTACTCTTCAGTACTATTTGTGAGAGTTTGATTACTTACAAGGCGTAAACTTGCCTTATTCACGGGGAAAGTAAACGCATTTGACTTGGTCTAACTTATAATAATTTTTTGGAGCAACTCATAACAAAGGAAAATATTAAACGAACCACTAGGCTGGCGAGGAATGTGGAACTTGTCTGAAGTTTTCATGTAATAAATAACATTATATTTTCTCAATTAAACAAAGCAAAACCGCATGTAAATCTGAGTTTTCCTTCACGAGATGTGAAAGCTAAATACAGTAGATTCCGTTTAATGGGTCCACCGGTTACTTGGGGCAGCCGCTTAATTGGGGCAGATGTAGAAGAACAGAACTCAATAGATGAGTATCCCAGAGTATTCTCCGCTTAATTGGGACAGCATGCCGCTTTATTGGGCCATAAGTCAGCGATATAGACTCTATACTCGCGACAAAATTAAAAGTTTTTGTTTTCAGAATACTATTTTTTTATTTTCCTCCTTTGTTTTACTCTTATTTTTCACAAATGTTCTTATTCTTGCCTTATTTTGAAAGCTCTTGTTGTTATACTATCCGCAAGAGGGTAGAACTTCTCTTTAATTGGACTTAGTAAAAGGCAGTCATTTAGCGTGGCCCGAGGCCGTGAAAAATAATTTTAACTAAATTGTTATTATTCTTAAAAATGGCAATAAATTAACTAAACTCGCTGATTTATTAATCAAATCCATATTTTAATAAACTTATGTTGCATTACAAACATTCTTTAATCTTCTTTCTATCACTTCAACGTATGTTTATGCCCATATACAGGATAGTTCGCCTAATTGGGGCAGCCGCTTAATTGGAGCAAAGTGCACAAGTCCCGATATGTCCCAATTAACCGAAATCTACTGTATAACGAAATTTTAAAGCGCACTGAAAACTCCTGTAACTGACGATGTCGCACAGAGACGAAATTAGACGAGATTAAAGTTATCCATGTGAAATCTACAAACTTTTTTTTCGATTAAACATGAAGAAATTTCATGAAGTCACTCCTAAAAATATCCATTTAAAAAAATACATATTGGATTGCAGGGTAGGTAATAATTTTTTTGCCATCCAAGATTCGTCTCTATTCATTTTTGCAGTGAAAGATATAACTCGAGAGATTATGGGAAAGGGTTAGCTACACATGAGATGAGGGAAGAACTCAATTTTTTTGCCATCAAAGATTCGGCTTAAGTCATTCATCAAATCAAAGGGATGTGGCTCCAGTCATTATTGCCATCTAAAATACACCATAAAATTGTGGGGAAACGAACATGTGCCATCAAGAATGAATTCAACTACTTCTTACAATGTGTTTGTGAAGACTTGCAATATTAGCTTATTCAGACTTGTGCCGTCTCACATTTTTATTTTCACACACGTTTTTATTAGCACTAAGTTAAGACGTGGTCCTGAATTAGCCATATTTTTTTATATCTCACTTTTGGTATTTACCAAATAAATATCTCCTCTGATTGATACTATAGGCCAAGAAATACGCGGCCCAATAGAGAAACACGCTTGACTGCTGATTCCCCTGTTTTGTTTTTTTGTTTCTCCGCGTCCTCTTTTCGGAAGTAAAAATAAAAATATCATCGATGGTTTAGAAGGCGCCATCGTTTTTCGCCGAGAAGTTGAGTGAGGGAGATATATTTGTCCTACGATGGTATCAGTCGGTCTGTTTTTTGCGCTACCGGGAAAGTTCTCCTCTGCTCCGTGTGCCGCGCTGCCAACTGTGTCACCCGGCCAACAGCCGCCTCCCACTCATCACGTCGACTCCTCCATCTGGTTCCCCTTCTCTGGCTTCTGAAGAGGTGTGGAATCTGGTGAGAGTGTCATTTACATTGGAACTCATTCCCTGAGTTCCAGTCCAACGTATCGATAAGTCGTGAATCTTTGCGTTGGGCGATATTCCTACAAATATCATATTATTATATCCCACGCATTAGGTTTCGTCATCGATGATGTTATTTTATCGTAGTGGTTATGTTGTTTTGAAGATTTGATCGCTCCTTTTGTTGGCTTAGATTAAAGGAAGAGCTGGTCCTTTCAGGAGGAGTAAATCTTGTGAAATTTTCCCGAGTTTCTAGCGTTCGTTGCAAAGTATTGTTTTATTGAATTATATCGTGTAAGCTCGATGCAAGGGATTTATAAACTGAAAAGTCCCATTTGGCTACCCTTCTAATGCGTGTAACTGAATCGGAAACCATATTTATGGTATCGTGGAAGGTTACCCGGGATTTCCATAGGGTCAGGTTCTCCAACTCCATCTCGGCCGACGTTTCGATGTACTAGTTGTCCATCGTCATCAGGGCATTACGATGGACAACTCGTACATCGAAACGTCGGCCGAGATGAAGTTGGAGAACCTGACCCGGTGGAAATCCCGAGTGACCTTCCAGGATTCTTTACGCCGGGAAAGCCTGCGATCGCTCTGTATTTATGGTACTCTCCGGGTCTTATGTCCCATGAATTAGGTTTCTTCGTTTGTTATGTTAATATGTCGTGGAGATGATATTTTTTGTATGATAGTTCCTTTTTTCGGTGTTGAGGGAAGAAAGAACTTTTGTGCTTTCCTGGCGAATTAAACTTTAAAAAGTTTTCCCAGGTTTCTAGCTGAGTGAGAAAATTCATGGCATCCGACCCTTTGGGAGACGCGAAGTCGGGCGATAATGAGTTATAGGGATTCCATGACATTTTCACCCGGATAGAAACGGTAGGTTCTCAAAATCGGGTTCCACTGCGTTCTGTAAATTATTAAGACTCAAATGGTTATCTCCTTCGGTGAATTTATCAAAGGGAAAGAAAAGAAAACGCTTTGATCTCCTTTTAGCTTGGGTGGAATAATTAGAGTGAAAAAAATTCTTATGAGTGTACACAATTTTTTTGTCTTAATTATGAAACCAACAGGAAATTTAAGGAAAATATTATCTTCACTGCAGTGATATACCGTGTAATAACACTGGAATTTATAGCTAGTCTGGGAATACCTGAGTGGAGCAAACCTATAGTGAGTTTAAACTATCTTTTTTCTGTATAAATTATGTAAACCCCAGGAGGTTAAAAAATCTTAATATCTTCATAGTTGTGATAGATGGTGTGAAAAATACAGAATTTTTTAGCTAGTCTTGGAATATCTATGTTAAGTTTTCCTTCTTGGGTGTTCTTTGTTTGTTGCCGGAAATCAGTGCAGAAAAGGAAAAATCAATCAGCTTGCAAATAGTGTTCATCGGCAATTTAAATCTCCAATTACGTTCAGTCTAATTAAATTAGCGTACATAAGAATTTTATTTGCAGTAAATTGTGTGGTTACTGTGAAAAATCATCCTGTTCCGTCAAAATATTAGCATTCTATTGTCACATCCGAAATCTAAAACGATTTTGAAGTGCAACAAATTTTTAAATTTTATAACCTTCTTATGAGATTTTCATTATTATTTTTCTGTATTATGTTTGTGATATGTTTGTAGTATGTTTGTAGTTTGATAGAATTTTAACTTATATTAGCAAATAAATACACTTATTTTCGCAGACTACTCCAGCATATCACTGGACATATAAATTTAACATAGGGGTACCATTAGCACTTAATTCCATACTTTATTTCAGTGTAGGGAAAGGGTAAGGATATTATCGTCGGCAATAGGAATGTAAATTCCTTAGAAGTTCCTTACACGTACTACAAATGAATAAGGCGCAGGCTGAACTGCTGCAAAAAAGTTCATGCCGCTTAAAGAGAAAAACCACAATTTTATAAATACATGAGCAATGCTGGGTTGGGTCGGGACAAAGCCAAGCTTAAGCTAAAAGGAATCTTTATCGGCGATACTACCGTTATAAGCAATCGATGATGAATTAAAAGTAGAATATGATATTAATCTGTTCTAGCTAGAATAATGTTTATTGTATGACTGCTTATTCCACTTTCAATGTCCCTATTCTTTTTGTGAGTCATTTTTTTCACAAGAAATACCTAAGAAAAGTACTTATTTATTTGTAGGAGGATAATTTGTTCGGACTGGTCGGAGACAATTTCAGACATTGTTATTTAATTTGCTACATCTATTTAAAGGTTGACTAGATGATTATAAGCATCCCTCTCGTCTAGTTAAATGATTATCTCAAATATTTTATCCAAGTTTTTCGGGTTACTCTTCTCATTAATTAGAAGCCTATAAAGTATGTTTTTTATCCTTACACTTCCTTCAGGTAGCTCCCCATCGTATCAAACCTATTCCGTAATCTTAACTCCACCTCATGTAGTCCCACTTATTTGTTCTCTCTAGAATACTGCGAGTATAATTTTAGATGTGGCGAGCTGGCCACCCGGCATTGCTCGGGAAGGATAGTACCCAGAGAAGTGGGAAACTTTTAAAATGGATTTCATGATCATATAGGATTTTTATGTTTTGTCTTGAGCGTGTCGAGAGGAACGCAGGCAGGATTTCCAACCGCAGAAGTTGTATGACGTGACGTAAAGGCCGTTTTACACGGTTCACGGAATTGCGCAGTCTGACGTACGTGTGAAGGCGCAATCAAAATTGCGTCGTGTAAAGCGGTGAATTGCTAGAACACATGCGAGAATGCGTGGATGCGACACGGCAAAATAGCCCCTGTTCTAATTTCGTTCATGCATTCGCGCAATTCCACGCCATTTTAGAAATTAATGCAGCTCTAACCTGCGCAATTCCGTGTACCGTGTAAAACGGCCTTAAGAAACAGTAACGAGAAAACAATGCGAAGGACACGTCGGACGCAAACGATAGTAGCACTACGCGGTTTGGGAGCATAATAAGCACCTATGTACTAACTGAGGCCGCATTCCGTACCGCCCTATGGAAACACATAGCGGACAGACAAACAGACATCCCTTTTAATACGTGTAAGTTATCACCAATTATTTGCGTTCGTCTCGACTCTCATTTCGATTTACATCCCCGGGAAATGGAATGTCACGACTGCATCAAGAAAATGAAAAATCGGCAGCTTTTAGTGGAACAGAATGCCTGGGTGGACATGGCGAAGAATGCCCCGGAGTGACACCTACCGGGGAGAGGGCGCTTTCGTGCGAAATGAATATGCGAATTCGATTGCGAGCACGCGGTGAATCCAAAACCCACGTTTCCACAATTCGCTCGCTCTTCTCAATTCCAAATGTTTGTGCATTCGGCAAAATGCCCCTGGATCGGAAGGGCCGAAATTAACCCATATCCGCCCACCGCAGTCATACGGCTACATCCTACCATTCCGGACTCATGAAGAAAACCAGCACTACTTTTTTCTGTCAAATTGTCACAAATGTGTCGCTGAAGCTTGCAATCCAATATTTGCGATAGGTTATTAGTTTATTTTTGAAGTTGGTCGAATATAGCCCACTGACGGAAAGAGAAGGGCGCGAAACGGAAGTTCAACATTACAAAAACGCTCAACAATCGCCCACCAAATCAAATCCGCTCAGATAGTAGTCCAACAATACGAATCCGCTCAGCTGGCAGTGTCCGGAGCATAAACGCTCACCTCCAAGCTTGGAGAATAGGAGATGAGCGTTATTGCTTCGGCTACTGCCAGCTGAGAGGATTCGTATTGTTGGAATACTATATGAGCGGATTTGCTTTGGTGGGCGATTGTTGAGCGTTTGTGCAGTGGAGGTATTGTACTGTCTGTAAATTAAAATGCAATTATCATAAAACTTAAACATTAAATGGCATTGTACACATTATTTGAACTTTCCTCCATACTTAAATAAGCTTGCCCTTAAGAGATATCCTTTTTTCATGGTCACTCATAAAAATCTCAGCAAAATTACATTGTGATTGGGTTACCACTCAGTGTATTTACAAGGCATTTACAAAGATATGAAGTCTTTTTTAAATGTCACCCTATATTTTTTATTCGGCAATTCATTTCCTCTCCTATAACTCCTCCTGTTCATATCTTTGTAAATAACAAAGCTACAAGGAAGGCAATCATGCTGATTAATGTCCCCCTGACGGCTAATGAACTTTGAATTTGCATCTGGACAAAAAGTTATTTTGGGTGGTCAAGATAAATGGGACACCCTGTATTACGGGTAATACTCCCATAATAGTGAGTAGTAGTTTGAAATGTTTTACAATGAGTATGAATTTTGTTTTATCAGAACTAAACGCAAAATGGTGTATCCGAGGACAAATAAATAAATGAGTAGATAAATTGAACGTGCCGCTCTGGTCGCTTCTCACCGCCCGGCCCTCCTTCGAATTTCTCCCCTTATTTTCTCCTTGTGAGGAGTCACTCCTCTTCGGAAGGGGGATTTCAAATTGGACGGGACAAGAGGAAGAAGGGCTGGAGAGAAGGATTGAAAAGGGAGATAGGTGTGGGGGGGTCGAGGGCAAGAGGGATGGAGGGCTATGCATAAAGCGTTGCTGCCTCGTACAGCCTCAATGTTTTGTGAAAGGGCCTCTCATTATGCAAATCAGCGGAAGGCATCTCCGGCCCACTCGAACCATTCCCGTAGCTCTGAAAAGGTCATTGCCTGCCATCTTCTGCCCAAGCTTTTCCTTCTCTTCTCTGCATTTTTTCTAGCAAAATCCGTCGGATGTTGTCCAGTCCATGTATATTTCTTCACCTCACTAATTACGCAAAAAAACTTATCGAAAGACGTAGAGTTATTCGTATGAACATTCAGCTCTAACTGCAATCCCAATTTAAATGGTATCACACTAAAAAATTCACCACTAATTTTTCTAATCGTAGTCACAAACTTTACAATGTGTTGCTATTTGAAATGGTTGCCAAGGCGTTAATTTCTCAGAGGAAAAACTGGGTGTTTCAGGAGAAATCTGCAATGCTTGAGGAGGTGGTAGGGGAGGCAATTTTTAACATTTTTTCATTCTAATTTTCACTGAATTATCATGCGCATGGCGGTTCATTCGAGAATTTTTCCGTTGCACAAATGCGAATGATTTCATTCGCATGATCATTCACCTTATATAGCGAGCGGCATTCAGTTACTGAGCTATGGCAACGCAAACTTTTTTTTGGATGCATTTTGCATTTAGCTAACATGATAACGGTGTTTCTTGTGTATTCAGCCTTTTAGACATTTTATTTAGCACCCTGATTTTTAAGGACATTGAATAATTATGGTTGGACGAAAATGTGCTATCATAATCGTCTGAAAAAATCTCAAAATGGGTGAGAATGCGAAATCGTGGGTCTGGTACTCTCTCAAAGCTCTCGTTTAATTAAGCTCAAAGATTAATCCAGAATTTTTATGAACGTTATAAAGATAAATTCATCACAGATTATGTGCGTTAAAAACGTTATAGAGAATATAGACTACGAGAAATATGAATGAATTAGAAATATTTGCGAGTGAAACTTTATTTTGCTCGCTTCAAGAGCATTATCTTGCTACTCAAAAAACAGCACTAAAATACTACCTCTCAGATTTATCATACCAAGCGATGGAAATTGAATGTATATTGGCTGAACCAGTATCGATTAAAAAGCGTAGTTTTTATCAGGTTTCTCAAATTCAGAGTGAACTTAATTTGAATTGTTGTTTTCCCGCATTTGCAATCAAGTGCAAACGAAATCACGAGCACCGGAAGCCATCATCCATTAAGCTTCTTTGCATTGGCGAGACGGAAGGAAGATGGGTTAGACTTTTTTATTTATTTTTTTAAATTTTTTTCACTCACCACCGAAAACAGCATTGTTCGGCCTTTACATCGGGGTTGATAAGATTTAACAATCACAAACATCCATGCCCTGGATAAGGGTAACTTACCCAGGCGGGACTCGAACCCGCGACCTTCGGTTTGGCAGGCGAGGACTTTACCCCGCCGCCACCGGTGGTGACTCGGTGAACCAACCCAGAGGTTAGTTTAGATAGGTGGGGGTAAAGCTCAGTCTGGATCAAGTGTTTATGGTGTAGCATTTCCAAAGGTTAAGTTCAATCTTCGCGTAAATGATTAGTCTACGTACCTATCCTTCATTGATGTTACAATTGGTGTAGGTAATTTTGGTTTCCATGTAATATTTTCTCTTTGAATATTATTGCTCTTCACCAAACTCATCCGGTAGTTTATTACGCGGTGAAAAAATTTCCGCAAATATATAACTCGGTAAATAATTTTTACGTTTGTGGGGTGGTCACTTATTTGATTCTTATTTGGAGAAATCCTCTAAATAGCCGTCCGTACACTCCAAATACAATTAAGGGGATTTATTCGGGAAATTGAGCTTCCCAAATAACTTTTATCAATTAAGTTTGTTCATCAGTGCAGGCGTCTGAATTTCATACCTACATTCAAGGTAGGTGGCCAATGGCCTAGGTCTAGGGAAAGGCTATTCCTTTCCCTAGACCACCTCGCATTTCGAGATTTTGTTTGGGGGTGTCGGAAGAATTCACCCGATATTTGAACCCGAGACCCTTCGAATCACCATCGTAGCGCTCTACTCACTGGACTACCACCCCCCTTCCTCCCATGTATCACGTTAAGCCGAGAATTCCGCGCGTTTATCGGTATTAATTTATTTTTTGCTTCCTCCATCCACCGTTTCCACTCAACTGAACCTTTATCTTTCGCAAATTTTATCCTGATTTTTCCGCTGAATTCACCTTCAGCCGGGACAAAATACACCCTTACACATCGTTATCTCCCTAACGAGGGTTCAACTTTCCGGATAAAGGCTTTCGCACTGATGAAAATGGCTCCGTGTTAAAATATGTTAGATTATTTTTTTCTTTTATAAGCCCTTTTGAAGGTTAAGGGCATAAGGCACTAGCGGGGAAACTTTGTGGGGTGGTAAGAGGGATCTAATACGGTCGGTAATTAACCAAAAGATAGGGATCGGGGATGATTCCAGGAGGAAAAAGGGCTTTAAGAATGTTGTCCTTATTTTCCCGTTATCCTCCCATGGCGGACGTAGCCCTTACGCAAAGGCTTAAATTCGCGCTTTCCTTGGTGGATGCCGTTACTGCGCCCGAGATAAGCCGGTAGACGGTGAAAATGGATATGATTAATAGCGAGGAATGTATGTCTATGTTATTGAGTCATGCTTCGCTACATTGCTGTTCGTGATAAATTATTTCCAAGGATGAAGTTTAATCTGCGTTTAAATGATTAGTGCACTTACTCTTCATATTTTCTCTTTGAATATTATTTCTCTTCGCCAAACTCATCAGTACAGTACGGTTTGCTGTGAAAATTTTCCCGCTAATATATATATAACTCTTTCAGATGTGCGAGGGTCTTAATTCTTTTTTCCAAAGCCGAGTCTTTAGATCTCAGAGGAGTGAAAGTTTAAAGAAATATCCGTAAAAATGGTAGAATAATTCGACCTAAATTTCCATGGTATTTTTATTTCTATTTATTTCCAATGTATCTGCATGTCTATTTTTATTAAATATCCTCTCTCTTTCTCATTTATTCATTCCATTTTTCCTCTTCCTTTGAATGATATTTCCAATCGACCACCTGACGAAGTTCGTGAAGACAGTGTGTTAAAATAGTATTTTCACGAATGTTAAACTTGCACCTTAAAAAAAATCCCAATTGATGTAACAATCTACTGAGCAATTTTTTCCAACCGTGTCGTTAAAAAAACACTCATATGCCTATCTACGATTTCTTTTTCTTACGCCGATCCTAATTTTGTCTTTGCAGTCGTTTTTAATCTTCTTGTAATAAAGGCTCGCATGAATCTATAATATTTAACATAGTGAAAGTACTTGTCTATTTCCACACTCATTTATTTCAAACAACTCAGGTGTCGGCAAGAATGCCGTTTTCAATGCCATTTCGGCACACAAAGCCATTTTCATACCTTGAAAATGGCATTATGTGTCGAAACCTTGGTTGGTTGAAATAAATTAGTGTTTAAAGAGACAAGTGCGTTCACTCTGTTAAATGTCAAAGATTTTCATCAAATTACGCCGGAAACTGAATCTTTTAATCAATAATAATTTTATTTTCTTGTATTAACCCGCTTTAGATTCTGTTTTTATCCATAATATGTGTGTGTGTGCAAATGTCTATGTACCTATGCAATGCTCTGGAAAGCGTTCAAAAATCGATCGACGAATCACCTTCTCCCGGCCTATGCGTTCGCCTCTTCTTTGGATGAGATACTTCTCGGCATCTCCCCCTCTCGAGAGTTCGCCTATATATTTTTGGTTTCCGGGAATCCCCCCTCTATATCGCATCGCGCGATGAATCACCTCGTGTGAAAGTCCCCGTGGTAACAGCCCATCTCTCCAGTGTTTTTTTTTCGCGAGGGAGAATCGCAGATGATGAGCCGTCCTCCGCTCCACTTTCTCCCACCAAACCTCCACCAGATCCTTCGTTCCCCCTCCCTTAACGGACAAACCTCTCGCGAGAGGCTGAGCCGCCGTCACCATGGTAACCGCCGCCCCCGCCATCGCGATCCTAGAGGGCGTCATGTTGGTGGCGCCTCGCGTGGCTCCACCCACTTGGGCTTCACCCCGAAAACACTAACACCCTTCCTTCTTCCCACCTCTCCTGAAGAGGGTTATTTTCCTGTTTATGGGGATCGTTATCCCAATTTAAAAAAATGTCGATTGCGATAGAGATTGAATGCCAAAGATAGGTACCTATAATATATGATTTCGTTTTTCCTAAGCGAATTATATCAAAAAATAAGAAACCCGCCTTCCAAAAGTTTCCTTACTGGGCTAGGAACCCGAGAATTATTTATTAATAGGTACCTATATTTTACCTTTTTATCGATCCTTCGCCTGTTTTTCGAGCTATTCGCGGTTAAAAATACGACTGTCTAAACCATTTCGCAAAAACTTAATGATGTAACGACTCCTCCTTTGCTGGTTCCTCGGCAATGTTTTCCGCATCATTTGCATGTTAGTCTCATTTCAAAGCCTCGCAAACCATAAATTTTCTTTCTTCTGCCCCTCTTATTTCTAGCATTTATATTATTTTCGTTATTTAAATATTTTGCCGTCCTTTCTAATGTTTTATCTTTAAACACAATTGTAATTTCTATTTTATGCAAGTTTAAGTGTATGTATGCGATACACGTACTACCTATATCGCACTATTGTGAAAGCAGCGGTAAATATATGCATACTGTGGTGTTCAAATAAAAAATAATCATCGTTTTAATCTCTAAACCACCTTGATTTGTTATAGCTTGTTCTAAAAACTGTGCCTTAGCGTACGCATGAAAAGAAGCCTCAAAGGCCATCCCTGGACGCACGTAATGCATGCGATGTGGTAAAAACTCGTTGTAAAATTATGTGCAAACCTGCGTAATTTTTCAGAAAAGAACGTGAAATTCAACTTCGTGGACTGCTCTTGTCTTCTCACGCTGCTGGACTTTTTATGAATGCTTGAGCCGTGAGCCTAAGACGATCAAATCAATCAAATTCTAATTAAAATCTTCCCCTCTAGAAACATGTGCGGCAGTAGACGGCAAAATCGCATCTTCATTGCAGCTTAAGCCTGCACTTGCCTTACCGCTCTAATTTCCAAGTACAGGAAATTCGAAAACTCTAAGAGGCCTAAGCATGGTTACGACATCACCGTTCTCACGCCTGATCACTTACGGGAATCTAAAAAAAAAAATAAAAACTTTGAAAGGAAATAAATGGACTGCGGCTAAACGTCCTTTCCGAGAACACAGTGGGGTGCTAAGGTGTCCTTCGCACAACGCCAATTAAGGGCAGTCCGAAAATTCTTGATCGGATATCTACAAAAATCTGCATATATTTATTTACCTAAGGACACCGTCCCCTTCTTTAGCTGGTTTGACGCTTTTTCAACTGAAGATTGAATTCAACCGAGACCTTAAAAGAGCTTTCAAACACCCAGTCATCGGCTATATTCCTTGGAAGACTTTGAATTCCACCATCAAGGAAAAAATTCATGCCCACTGCTATTTATAAATTGATAAACATGGTTCTGGTGTTCGGATGTTTATGTGACCGATAGTTCAGGCTCCTCTTCCTTGCAGCCTGTGCTGTTTGAATCCCTATCTTATCCATCCAATGCCATACATTCGAATGTTAGTTCTCTAATCTAATCTCTAATATGCTTAGTTACGTCTCCGGTCACGGAATTTTGAAAAGGGTTGTTTTTTCTGCTTGGTCATAATTAATTGTTTTCAGGTAATTTTTATCGAAAGTAAAATTTTGTTTCAAGTGATTCTAGAGTCCTGAATGAGTATTACGAGTACTTTTGCTTCACTTCACGAAAATTTGTATTTAAATAAGATCAGAGCAAGATCATTCTTGTGAATGAGGCTGACACTAATTTTAATACAAATTGTTGAACATTCTTGGTGAATTTAATCAGAAAAATATTCACATTTTCTCAGCTGAATTTTTAGAAGTACTCCGTTTGATAATAATTTCTTTTCCTTCACGCTCATGTTTATGACTCTCTCTTAACATGTGTCTAATAGCATATTTTAAATACTAATCGAGACATTCCAACTATCAACATTGAAGGTTGCTCACTTGCCTCTTCAGCCTCCCGAGCTTTTATGTACGTTGCCCACAAAACTTTCAGTTGCTAATTCCTTTAATTTTTTTAAGAGCTTTAGAACATTTCTCAGCACTGAGGAAGGAAACAAATCTGTCGAAGTATCGGCCGAAAGTTGAAATTACAAGTAATGATTTCCTTTGCATTTTTTTAGTTCGCGGAACACATAAAAGATGCATGAAACACTAAGCGGAAAGGATCTGGAAAGTTTAATTGTAAATATTGGGCTAAGGAAATTGGCGTGGAAGTTATTCCTAAGCCTCAATCAAGAATAAAAGAAGAATTTCACGTTTGCATGGAGTCAGTCTATCGGCGATGGAGCTCATATTAATCGAATTATGTTCACAGAGTTTCACATGTTTCAGCTCGTATACTACCTGCTTGCAAATACTATGCGCCCAGCAGTTGATTTAGTTTGATACGTATAACCACTCAGCAGTCCCTCCCACGCCACGCACAACCAGGGTATGCCTTCCACCTTCTTCCCCCCAAATCGCCCACATTCGCATTGGACCGCCCACTCGTCTTCAGCTCCCCCACTCTCCACAACCCCCGCATTCCCATGGCAACCCAAGCATTCTACGTACCATTCTTTCCCCACCCCCTCCCCACGCCTCCATCCGCGCTTCAAGAGCCCGGTGTTATAAACGCCTGGCTTTGACGTTGAAGCCAGTTCGCAAGAACGCGAAACTTGATCGACGTGGAATGCGACTTGAGAGTCTGTGCTCGGTGAGATCCGAATTCTAATCAAGGATTTCGGAAAATTCTAGGAAATATTTTAGGGAAGAATATGGTTATTCATGAAAGATACCCGGTGGAAGAGTTATCTAGGCAGACTTTGTATTCCTATCATCAAAGAAACATGCTTGCCCTCTCCTATTTATAAATCGATAAGCACGATTGGATATTTATGTGCCCGATAGTTCAAGCTCCTCTTACTTAGTGGCCAACGTACTACGGTAGATCAGATCATTAAAGTAAAATAAGAGAGATAAAATGTAGAACTGATAGTTTTAGAGTGTCGCTTTTTCCGCCATCTATGGGAGACTATAACAGCAGCGTCAGGAATTGAATACCGAGATAAAACTGCGAAATAAGTTGTTGTCATTTTTTCGTAGCTCAGTACTTTTATATTTTCATAGTTAAAAGTATGCCAAATTTATCAAACTTCGAGAACCTCAATTTTGTCGACTTGATAATGAAATAGTCCCCAATATATTCTTTAAATTCCAATTGTTGACTGTAGATTATGCTCGAGTCGTTCGGGATGTTTTCACCCTTCGTCATGAAACCTTGAAACCTGGATCTATCACCGTTTGTTTGTAACACCTTTCCTGTGTATGATAAGCTACCCCTGCGCCCACTCTAAGCCTTTAGATAAAGATTTGGTTTTCGCTTTAGATTTATTATTTTAGTTCTCTGCGTGGGTTCCTGAAAATCTTCTGCTACTTTCCCTTGCCGATCCTTTCTCCTCTCTTCAATTTGTTGACTCAACGGCAATGTTTGATCGATGATAGGTGGTTTACGTTTCCATATCTGAAGTTTAATTCTATTTGGATAGGTAACCCACCAAGAACTCCACGAAAGGCTTCATATACTGATCAGAGGTGATTTCTTCCGTTTTTTAGCGCTGATAATTATTCTTATAATGTTTTTTGTTGGATTGTGTGATTTTTCTTGTCTCTGTATTCATACGATTCATTTTGATATCGTATAAGTTGACCCTTTAGATTATCGCCTTCTTTTGTTTGAAAAGTAGAGCTTCCCATTAGTATTGCTTTGTATTATACTTGGTAGTTTATGTTCTCTCTGTATCCAAGTGTAAGTTATTTTCGTTTTTATCGGTTTCTATTACCAAGATCGGTTTCAAATAAAGATGTAACGTGTTTTTTTTATAACGTTCTGCTCCACTAGAACGGTTGAGAATTAAGAAGAAAATTTTTATATTTTTACCGGATATTTACTTTATAACTGTAGATGGCGCTATAACCCTGACGATTTCTATCGACAGAGTTTTGTGGTATATTTATGTAGTGATTTTATTTTCCATCCTTCATTCTTCTTCTTATTCCTTCAATTCCAGAAATATCAATGAAACTCTTTGGATAATTTAAATCTTACTTAACCTGGAGCGAAAGAATTCCTAATTTTAAGTTTAAAATGTCTGTTTTTCGGTAGTTATTCACTTTTCGGTGTTTTCTGTTTAGTTTCCGCAGGTCCTACTATAATTTTCCTCTTCGTTGCAAACTATTAAAAAGAGAAATTGAATAAGAATAGGGACTGAAATAGGAACAGGTTAGAAGAATAAACCATAGCATTAGTGTTAGCCTGAGCAATTTCTTGTGTACGCAAAACGCGAAAAAATTGAATGTATAGGTGTATCGGTATCCAAATGCTGGTGACGCAATAATGAACGTACTATAAATTTCACTACCGACCACAGACTGACTGATTCATAAAAGCGTTTGGAGCGAACGAGACGAGGTACGAGATCAAACTTTCATAGTTTCGACCCCCATTAGAATTGTCTAAAACCCAAGGAAACACTATATTTTCTACCTATTACTCCGTTGCCATCTGCCTCTATGGTTCCTCTTTTTGGGTGTCAAAAACTCGATTTCTCAATAATATCAATTGTCGAGTCTAAACCTCGTGATACGTCGAGAAACCAATTTTCGGGCCAATCGGAGCACTTTTAATATTAGCCAAATCGTTCAACAACGGAGGGAGATACGATGTTGCGTCATAGGTTTCAACAAAAATAGTTGAAAGAGCTGTTGAAAGATCATCGTCACTAGAAAAGGCTGTAAGCCTTATCCGGGGAGGGTGTACGTATATCTATGTTATTGATTCAGTTCTTGCTGTGTGTTCTGAATGTGCCTGCACGAATTTCTTAATATATTAGAATTATGAGAAAATACTAATTACAGCAGTCAATCGGAAGTATTTACTTGCTGGGGTACCTTAACGACGATTTTACGTGAATGTGTTCTTTTTTTCTCCTTTCTTTCTGGCGGAAGTGAACGTGATGGTCGCCCCGGGGTGCCATCGTCGCTTCCGTGCCATTAAACCACTCCCACGCGATCACTTCCTTTTCTCTGTCCTCGACTCTGCGGGGAGAAAGGCAACCCCAATTCAGTATCCTCTTCCCTCTTGTTATTTCTCCGGATACTTGTCCGTCATCGAATAGACCCACGCCTTCCTGCCTCTCTCTCTCTCTGCATCTCCCACTGAGAGCCTCCTTCCGGCCGAGATTCTTCCTCCCGCGTTCCATTTGCCACTCAAAGAGTTGATCTTACCCAATACACTTAGAGCGAGCAAGGGCAGAATTTTTTGGGGAGCTTATGATACGGTTAATTGTCCTAACTAACCGGATAAAACTCATACTCCCCAGTTGGGTGCAACTATGGGGGAATGAGGGGGATAGGTCCCCCCAAAGCCTCGGAGAAATAAAAATAATATTGAAAACTATTGTCTAGTTTGGACGTATAATAAATTTTAACGTAACCTTTTTATGAAATCCAAATTTTAAATGCCAAAATTATGTAAAGGTATTTTCAAGCATGTCATTTTTACTAAATTTTCCCAAACGGGGGAGTGGGGGGTCGCCCTTCCCCATCCCCGCTCATCCCCCCCCCCCAAAGCATATTCCTAGTTACGCCACTGGTTCCGTTCTTGGAGTATTGTCCCAAGTACAGGTGGCTAAGTCCTAGTAGTGAGTTGCTCCTCCAGATATCCGGCTGTCCAAATAATCGGAATGTATATGTATTAATAAATATTTTTGCTCTTATGGGTTTCTCATAGCATATATAAATGCATTCATTCATTCGTTCGTATTAGCCAGAATATTTTTCAAATCCTTCTCTGCCTCTGCCATGACGGCTATGTCATCGGCAAATCTAAGCATGCTAATCTTTTCGCTATGGATTTTTACTCCCGCGGCCTTTTCTTTCCTAGTATCCGGTATTCCAAATTATCGGAATCTATAGTATTTTTTAAGATAGAATCTTTAAAAAAATAGTTAAATACAAATTGTGATGTTGCTCGAGACATCAATTTTCATCGCTTTCTTCCATATAACTTGCTTATGATCATAATAAGGCAACAAGAGATATTGCGATAGATTCTCGATTTGTCCTCTGGATCCAGATCAAGTTGGAAGATGAGACCAATGTATTAGGGGGGAGACGCCGATGGAAAATATTTTTGGACGGCATAAACCGGGACAAAAGCTTTTCTCTCAGTGTGACTGGTAAGCTTGAGACATCCGGGGGTAGGTGGATTGACAGCAGACGGAAGCCCTCAGGGAATTTGTGCGTTAAAAGCGATGAGAAACGAAATGAATGGAAGAGATGGATTTCTTCCAGAGAGAACACGTCACTTCCGCCATCACAAGAATCGGTCGAATCATTGTTTTACTTTTAGATGTGCGCCACGTAATGGAATTGGCGTACAGGAAGGATGAGCTTCATTTTCATAAGCGGGGTCCATCTTTTTCTCCGAAAATCTCTCGTAATTCCTCTTGTGTCCTTCTTATGATCTTAAATATGCCAAGTGGCCGCAGACTGAAAGGGGAAAAGGCATGGGGGGAACTTCGGAAGAAGATTGAATACCCCAGCTATATTGGTAGGCATGATCACCACTTCAAGATGAAATGCCGGCCGCAAAGGACTAACGTAAAGAAATTCTCGTACCTCAACAGGACGATTACGGAATGGAATAGACTCCCTGCAGAACTGTTTAAGCCCTACCCTAACAACGTAAGGATTTTCAAAAAGAGGTGTAGAGGATTAATATTGGAAAATTAATATCACTGAATTTTAATACTTTCTAGTTTCATTTTGGTAATGTATTTCTCATTTGCTATATTTTTGTTTTTCTTTTTATTTAGTATAAACTGTTACCACCTGGGAAATAGCCAACTTGTAACTTGTACAAAATAATAATAATTATGCGGTTACGGAACGAGGTAAAATGCGTGTCTCGGGCAACGTCCTAATTTATCCACCATTATTTTACAAGATTCTCTCCTGAAAAAATTATATAGATTCCAATTATTTAGACTTCCGGATATTACGAGGAGCCACTTAATACTTGCACTTAGCCGCCTGTTCTTGGGATGATACTCAAAAAACAGAACCCAATTGAAGAATATAAGTTTTATCCGATTTATCAGGAAAATATTAGGACAATAATTTGACAAATAAAATAACCTGAAGATATGCTATTGTTTTAGCACCGAAAAACAAGTTAGTACATTCTCCATCTTTATCGTTCAAATTGTCAGAACGAAAGGAAATTTTCTCTCAGATATTGCTTACTTACTTTTAACCAACCGGGACGCCTGGAAGGTCGGCGGCATTTAACGAAACTTTATAAGCATAGTCACTAAGTGTAGGCAAGTTATCTCAGTTTTTTGTTTTTTTAATACCCTATATTGGTAGACTGCTTGGTTGGAGGGAGGCCTTCGTTAGGTACCCAGATAGCCAGACCTTTTTGGATCCAATGAATATACCTCAAGTTCTGCCTACCTGGAATTTGTAGACAGCAGGTTAGAGATCAGGTTAAACATCAGGTTAGAGAGAGGTGTAGAGGTTAGATTCAGTTAAAGTATAATAGTCACCCATTTAATCTTCGTGCGGGCCCAACAGTGCTTAATTTAAGTGATCTTACGGGCATCAGTGTGCCGATTCCCCTTGTCCATTGCCATGGGACACCCTGACGTTATGCTAAACATCTTACAGTCCTTGGGGGTTACTATGTATTTTTGAATTAAAATAGCCTTAATTGGAGAGCTGATGGATCTTCAAATAAATCGTTAACTTAGTCATTCAGTGCTCGAGTCAATAACGATGACATGATAGAAATGAACTCTTCGCTCAGCATAGGTTTGTGACGTCATCAACAAAAGGCTACAAGCAGTCGATTTTCCGCCGCAAATTGCTCGAAAAGCAGGCGAAATTTGCTGTTTGGAACGTTATATTTCTCAAAACGTACGAAAATCATGCATATGCAGTACGTTCATTTCATAATGTAGCGTGCAAAGTATTCAATATTTTACACAACTATTCAAAAACCAAATTTGAGTTCAATATATTTATGTAGAACAGAAGATTTTATTTTTTGGTGAAATTTGATGAATAGTTAAATACACCCCCAAAATGATTAATCACGCCTTAGATCCCTTGACCGTTAAATTTTTAAAAAAGGCATCCGAAAGCACCCGAATCAGAACTCGTTCCTTGGAAGCGAACCCTTTTTAGTGAGATCCTCGCGCTCCGTTTGTGATCACTTAGAGAACTTCCAAACAATCGCAGTATTTAGCTAACTCCATGCCGTCATCCAAAATCGAGCTCATGTTCGATACAGAGTAACCTCCTTCAGCGGCACCTATGACGAGTTCGCTCATCAGCTCCGTCTTCTTCTCCCCGCGGTCGTTTTCCTATACTAGATACTGCCTGCCTCCCAAAGGCACATCATAGCGATCCTTTTTACCCTCTAGCCCATGCAAACTCCCACGCATCGCCTTATCAATCTCCCTCTTCACCAAGCCTTTCGGCAAACCCTTTTCTCCACCGCATTCGCTCTCCCTCCGGACCCTTCGAAGGACTTCCTCCACTCAATGGGTTTGAGGCCGTAAACCCCGAGAGCGATTACATACTCCCACGCTTTCCCTCGCTTACGACTAGAAGCATCAAGGTTTGACGCGGGAGGCTGAATACGTGACTCAGCGGTCGCTGAAGCTGTTCTTTCGATCGAGCCCTCTTCCTTGTCAAGTAATCTTTATGTCGCATGCATTGTGTGTAATGCAGTGGCTTAGCCACGGGGGAGGGAGTTTCCGGGTTACAACCCCCCTTGTTTAGCCTTTATTATTTTATATATATTTTATGCTATATTTTTAAAAACACTCGTACAAAATAACTGTTTTTGAGTCATGAAAACCACGTTTTCAATATCAAAAATCCCTTAATTTCCCCCCGAGCGGAACTTCCCTGGGATGTTTTCTTTATTACACCCCGGAATAGCCCCGAAATCTCCGCTAAACCTTCCAATCCCAATTCAAAATCCTGGCTACGCCAATGGTTTAATTAACAAATTTCTTATGATGTTTGTTGAGATATGTATTAAATCTAATACCTCGTGTATAGAAGAACTGCAGAACTGATAGATTTAAGGTGTAGTTTCTTTCCGCGTATTACTAGGTAGAACTAGGTTGCGTGCACGTTGTCAAGCATCCTCTCGCACGATAAGATAGGACTTCTGATAGATAGAATACAGAGGCGAGCAGCAATATTTGTTAAAAACTGCTACGAAAAATATAGTATTGCAACTGATTTAATAGGGAATTTAGAATGGAAAAGTCTTGCCAATCGAAGGGAAAATTGAGATTAAATCTTTTGCGGACATTTCAAGTAGAATACTCTTTGCTTGATTTTCAAGATATTTTGAGAAAGACTAATTATTATATTGGAAACGATCACAAGGATGATGTTAGGGAAATAGACCGCCGAAGCGATAGATTTAAGGTATCGTTTTTTCCGCGTGAAATAAGAGACCATCGTATCTGTGTTAGTTTAGCTCTTGGATAACTTGACTAAGACTAGTTAAAATAGGCTCTTCGTGTAAAGTTAATATTTTACTATACTTTTCAACAGCTATCTGCTTGCAATTTTTGGCATGTAATAACTCATAAAACTAAATTTATGTTTTCTATAGCTATCAAACAGTTTTATTTGCTTCGTAGCGTATTCGTGTCCTTAATACTCTCATAGTTTTTGGTCTGACCGCATCCGCTGTCCTGTGTGCTTAACCTGTGCCCGGCGAGCAAGTGCGTTTCTGATTTTGGTTAGGAATAGTGTTGCATGCCTGGTGTGAAATGATACCGCACCATACACCCTGGGAATGACTTGAAAGGTACATCTTAGATGTAGATGCCTGTCGTGAGATCATGTCATATCTATAATTGACCTAAAGTAGATAATATAAAATTTATTACGACCTAGGCTTCAGTGTTACTACATGCCTTCACCTTGAAGATGATGTATAAACAGTCAAACTTAGGTCGTAATAAATTTTATAATCGTAAAAAATTGAAAGTATTTATTTCTATATGGAAATATTCGACTCCATCATGCTTGAATCTTCGGGTATCGATTGTATAATGGGTGAAAGGATATGCATCTACATTTGTGGTGTTGGGGGTGTGTGAAGAATACAATTTGGACACAATGATGTCTTTCTTTTCCTCGATTGCTTTTCCTTTTCCCGGAATGCGTGGGACGCATCGTCCTCATAGAAGTTGCCATACGTGCCGAGCGCCACATCATGCACAGTTTCCTTACCCCAGACTCGAGTTGGTTCCCCCACGTGATAAACCTCGCGCCGCCGGAAGCCAATCTCTCCCACGCCAAACAAGCGAGTCTCCTCCTCTTCCCGCGATTCCGTACATGTGCACTCGCGGGCTGCCGGGCAACGGGACGGAAAACACAAAACTCATGTATTGGGAACGTGACGTGCGCGCATTTCGGCCTCAATTTTTTTAGTCCCATTTTGGTTTGGAAAACCTATGCTAGACCAATGTGTTATGATGATTTTTTTTCTATATCTTCCGTGATATTATTTACGACATTTAATTGGCTTCGTTTGCTTTTGGGGGAGTCGGAGGAATCCGAAATGTGTTAGGTGACGTAATATCATTGGCGTTAGGGCGTATATAGGGTCCCAAAATATGTCGAGAGCTATAGTATTCATAGGAAAAAAATCGTCTCCTACCATTCGAGCTAATTTAATTTTTCTTGGCCCAGTTTTTTCAGTAATACAACGTCACAGTTTTTTTTGGCAACTTTGGATGCATGAAAAAGCGTTTCCGAGAAAAAAATAATGAGATGATACTTCATTCTTGCGTAAATGTCCTCTGAATCTGGCCAAATACAATTAATTGCTTGAAAAGGAGAACCAATAACTCGAAAGAAAATGTCAAAATCACCTAAGGGTATGGGCAATATAGATTGGCCATGTGTAAGGCGGCAATATTTGGAATGACAACATTGTGGTGATGCCCGTGTTTCTGTCCTAATGTTATTTTGAGCGGCATTGGTTTTGTTTTGTAACATCATCATTGGTCGTTTTTGCTTCTAGATAATAAATTTTCACTACCTAAAGAAATAAAGTAGGTAGTATTTTTATGGAATGGTGTCATTCTATTTTCATTCACCAAATACAGAAGGGTGGGCTCATAATAATCGTTAGAAATATTTCTTTATGATTTCGTTCCATTTAATTTATTTTGGTAAGTATTCACTTACTAGTCTCCTTGGATATTTCTTATCCTCAGATTCATGAGAATGGCCTTTAAATAAAAAGGCTCGTTATCTCCTTCCACAAATATGAATAACTAAATGCTCTTTCATTGCAGTATTCCCATTTATAACGAGACCCCACGTTCACATATGTAATTATACCTTCAACATTTGGCCGAAAATAAAATTTCATTGGTACATTTTACATACACATTTAATCTGTTCCCTCTTAATGTTTTAAGTTATTCAATCTATGTTCAAAATGACCATGTAAGGCAAATATTTTGGAAAATTTATGTAAATCTTTTATTTAATATATCCGTCGTACAAGGGATTTTGAGAGGATAAATGTTGACCTTATTGTGTTGAGTGTTGGAAAAAATATTTCAGAAGTATCCGTATGTCAGAAAAACCCCGTTAACGTACGCCAAAAAAGAGTAACATACTTTCTAAGTTCATCAAATACCGCTAATGTGGGTCTTTCAGTTTTCCTAAAGGAAAGCTGTTTCTTAACCTATTTTTGGTGTCAGAAGGAAAAAAATAAGTTAGCCATTATAAGACTTCCTTTTAGTCCTCGAAGAACCAAAGTGAAAGGATATTGTTCTTAGGTAGTTACGTAACCTGCAATTAAATCAAGTGAAATGTTTTTTAAGTGAAATCCCTTATAGGGACGGAAATAATAATCGTGTGATTCAGGCTTTTCTACACATTCTAGTTCTGATTTTATTAATACATTTTCGAAAAAATTAACCGTGCGACACTGGACTTGCAAAACTTGAATGGCCCATACGACTTTGTATTTCGATTTATCTAACTCTTTTACGTCAACGCCTTTAATTTTTCGAAAATATTTATGCTTGATAAAAATAAATAACATTAAATGATTGAACTAAATTTCCCATCCCTTCAGAGGGACAGCTCCAGCGATCGCTTCAATGATCGCTTCAATGGCGAAACAAATGACCGTTTAACGCTATCATTTTTCGCGATGGCTCGAAGGATGGAAATCCCACCCCTTTTTTCATCACTCGGCACGTCCCTTTATGCGTCGCTGATACCATCGCTGTCACCGTTCTTCAGTCCAGCAGAACGCGCGGCCGCTAACAGCGATTGTAACGTCACGCTAGGCCTTCAATTGAATGGCAGTTTTACGAACGGAAAGTGACATGAAAAGCGATAGAAAAAGGGACGGTGTGAATGACCGTGTGACTCATTAAATGATGGGTCGAGCGATCACTCTTTTGGTCCCTAAAAAGCTATTCTTTAAGCTATCATTCTGAGAGATTGAAAAATGATCGTTTGATTCAGGACTTTATCTAAACTCAAAATGCAGAACACCTTTTAATGAAATTATTATAAACCTTTTTGTGGACAATTATTTTTGAGCGTAACCCCTAGTTTTTGGGCAGTCAAACCTATTTCGGGTGGTGCAGACACCTCGCACCAACTACGCCGTTGTATCAGTGCGAAGTTATTGCGCCTGCGCCAAGTCCCGAGGCGTAATGACGCCGCCGCGGCTAAGAGAATAGCCCAGTGGGTGCATGGAAAATCAATCATTGGATCCCACCATTAATGCGCTCTCTAAACTCGGTGGAGGTGATCTTGGTCATTTTCCGTGCGCAGTTCTGGAAGTGATCGTGCAGGGGCAGAAGATTGTTTGGAATCGGGTGTGCGCGAGATACGAGCGGAGAGGAGCTGAAGGTCGACTGGAGGATTCATTTGCAGCTTGGCCCACGCTAACGCTCAACGTGTTATTATACACGCTTTCTTGTTTGTCCGTCCGTGAAAATCTTGCACCTCAAATTTCGACCACTTCTCGATTAACTAGAGCGCTGAAAACAGGATTGGTCATAACTTGATGACAATGCAATAATCTTACTTTTTACCACGATGTGAACAGTATTTCGAGTAATATTTAGGAATAAAAATCAAATCTGGAGTTCCAAAAAATGGTCACCAAAATGTAGGCGCTGCAATCATTATAGCTGTGTTTTGCCTAACATTAGAACGCAACTACAATTACTTACGCCGTAGTCTAGTTGTCAAATTATTGTTTTTGAGTCCTAAAAATCACGTTTAATCATGAAAAATCCCAAAATTTTCGGGGAGGACCATCGGACCCCTCTTTGCACTGGGATATTTTCCATATGCAAAAGACGCGTCGTATGCCACAGAAAGTAGCAATTAGTGGTTTGAGAATATGAGATACACCTCTGTATTAACTTTGGTCGCAATCCATGCAGCCGTATGAAAATGATTGGCGGTAAGACAAACAGACATCTTCTTTTACATATGTAGATGCATGTATGTATGGAAGAGTATCAACCACTTTTTCTCTTAATTGTTTACATTTAGAAGTCAGTCCATCGCGTTCTCTTTTAGCCTTTCGTGCTCCACTGTGTCCTTATGTCTACTATGAAGCCTTCTATTCTTCTCTCTGGCGAGTTTTCCTCCACGCTTCTCATTCGTCGGTTGCCAGGCTTTCTCTTATGTTTTTGTTTACACTTCGTTTCCGCTCTTTCTTCCGTCGGGTTCACGAAGCCTCGCGGCTTCTCGGGAAGCTTGGCGCCGCTAATGTGAAAAATCTGAAGGTCGATTGAAGGATTGATTTTCATTTTGGCTGTCGCTTGGGGAATTTCGCTCTCGATGTGATTATTTCTGCGATCAGCCTGTTTCTACTCACCTATTACCCTAGCTTTCACCCAGTGTTTTTATATTCCATCCGCTCTTCGAAACCAATATTTTGTGGTTAACATAGAGATATGTTGTTTATAAGTTTCTATTTTGTGAGACCGTGGTACGGTAAATTGAGGGTGGATATATTGTTATTCTTGTCGCTCATAAACGATAGCATTTGCTTCATTTTTGGAATGATTTTATGTTTACACGAACTGAACTGACATATATACCACTAAATTTAGTTAATTTGCTTACCTATGCTGTAATATTTATGTTAACAGATGCTGTTTCGGAGTCAGCTCTTTAATTTTATCTGTATATTTTATTTAAGTGGTTCTATGATTTGAATAGCACTTAAAAATCCGTTTTTTCACCTATTCCTGTTCAATAGTTGTCTCCTTTTGAGCTAGTAGAGGCTTAACGTGCGAAAATATTCCTCTCACGTTATTTCTCACGGTAGCCTAGTATTTCTTTTCTGCCATTCAGATGCGTTTCCGTGGATGAATTTCAGAGCAGATTTTTCACCTACACCATAGCGTGCATTTGGTGACCTTTTCCTATAGGTTTTACAAGTTAGTTTCACTCATTCGGAAGGTCCAGGGGGATTTTTTATCTCATTATTGCTATTTTTAATTTTCATCTCATTTAGATATAGAAGATATTATTAAAATATTTATTTTATTCTGACATTTGTTCCATTTATTGCGGCACTAACATTAATGCTGATGTCATACAAATGCTGAACTAAACATATATTGAATTTGTATATACGTAAGAATAGCACCAATAAGATAATTTCAATGATGTCCGTCGCGAAAAAATAGACTCGCTTTTTAGAACTGTTGGCCCAGTTTTGTGTACCTTTCAATGTCTAACGCTTCGTGGTCCTTCTTTGTTTTTTCAGCAAGTATGGAGGCATTTTGTACTAGAAGCAAATATTTCTGATATGCGCTCAGTTTAAATATTTCGAAAGAGACATGATAGTTAAGCTTCAACCTTGATTTTAAATAATTTATTAGGTAAAATGAACGGGATTGATATAGAACTTTGGAACCAACTAAAGAGCATGGAAGCTGAGTTAGTTCCAGTCATTTGAAAGGTCCAGGGGAATTTTTCTTAAGGCAAATCATGTGAATGCAGGTATTTTCTAAATACTACCCTCATTTACTCACACTTTTGATTACGTTAACTCAATCCGCCCCACCCTACATTCACTTTATATCATCACTCTATCCCTCCCAACCCTATCTTTTGCCCCCTCCCCGTCCAATTCCCAACTGCGCACCCAGTTCATTCCGCGTTGAGTCATTACGGTGCATTGCGCACCGATCCCGTCGGCCCACGATTAATCAAGAACAATCGAAGCCTATCGCAACATGGGCGTCATCGGAAACCGTTTTACGCGGTCGGGAAATAAAAGAGAATAGCAACGCCCGCGAAGGAAATGGAGAGAAAGCGTGTGTGGGTAACCGACCCGATAGGCACCATTCTACTTGTCTGATAGGAATAAATTAAAAATTTGGAGCCTTATTAAGGCACAAACTACCACAAAGTTGTGTATCAAAATAATTTTATTTGTTTAATGGCTCGAAAATGTGGATTTGAAACTTTTTAGTTGGTTCAAGTATACCTTGTGAAGTAAGCCGTTTACAGTAGAATCCAATAATGTTTTTTTATTATTATTTTGTTGTTTGTTGACTCTTGCTCTTGAAGAATTTGATGCAATAATCTAAAAATGATTGTTGAAAAAGTCAGGGGAAATGTTCCAAAATTCTTTACAATCTTGTTCATTTAACCGCTTAGATTATTTGAAGTCATCTTTAAGGCGTTGTTATCATTTCTCTTCGATATCAAATGAGTGAAACTAACTCAGGTTCTATAAGGTTTTCATGCTAAAAATTGTGGGCATTTTTTAATTTCCATGCCAAAATTAAAACCATAGGTAATTTTCCATGCTACTTTTAAAGACTCTATCAACTAAGACTTAGGAACATATTGCCTATGATAAAATTTTTAAAATGACACCCTGTGCATAATATATCTTGGTCGGTTGAGTGATAAAATGTTGTACATTAAGTTTACAATTTCGAGATGGATAGACGGGGTCGCTAGAAACTCATTCGACATAATCTTGAAACCTTTCATGTTTTCAGGTGTTGGCTTTAAAAATTTCTAAGAAGTGTCGCATTTCAATGTGTAAAAATATGCTCCAAAACTACCACTGAATGCGATAAAGGTAAGTTTTGTAAAAAGTGTCGACCTATGTAACCAAGGGTGGTTTTTTTATACTGCGCATGCGACTTAAAATGAAATGTCAAAATCAGAGTTCACGTGATAAGTCTAATTGGCTGAATACGAGGACATAGTTTGTTTTTATGTTTTTTTTACCGATTTAAAATTTTATTTCCATTGCATTACATTACAAACTCACAAACAAGGAATGCTGTCATCATTTTAGTAAAATAAATTTAAAAGAGTATTTTCGATTTCCAATAGCAATATTGGAACTGGGAGATTTTAATGATGACCTCGGCTTATGATTTAACAAAAGGATTCACCGAATTAGCTGACAAACCCATGCCTTTGTATTGAGTACATGTTTTTCATAAATATCAATGGAAGAGATACATTCATTTAATATCTGTTTATATTTTCGTTAAAATTTAAGCGTTGAAAACGAATTATGCTATGTGGTCATGCCACGAAGTACAAAGTAAAGTATTGAAATGTTAAAAAGCTAATGGCCGATTATCTCCGAATTTGAAGTGGGTAATCTATCAAAAGTAATCCCATTCTGCTGTTAGAGGACCCTAGCCGAAGGAGTATCATTGGTATTCAAACTCCAAACACTCTTCCCATACACATTCAACTCCCTGCTTCGCCCGATGCTTTGTAATTATGTGCCTACCTTCGAGTGCCTTCGACGTCAGTCGCAGATGTGGTCGGCCGAAAGTAAATGAGAAGACATGTGACCAAACTAAGCGGTGATAGGGTTGAGTGCCCTTATTGATGGAGGGTGAAACGTATGAATGGTCAACAGAGGGACGGAGCACATGAATAGTCAGGAGGAGCCGCAAAAAGTTTTTATTGTCTACTCCTGCGAGGCAAGCGTATCTAACGATGATGATGCTTGTGTGAATTAATTAGAACAGTAAATTGAGTTTTTTTTTCATTCTCTTGACCCCAATTTTTAACGTTTGTTAGTGTCTTTGAGTGTAGGTTTTTAAGAATTAAATGCTCAGATTTTTGGCCAACGTTTCGGTATATTCTTACAGCTTCATCATGGCTATGAATGAATATGATTACATTAATTTGATTCACAAAGGCTAGAAAGGTTAT
Source organism: Ischnura elegans (assembly GCF_921293095.1). NCBI lineage: Eukaryota > Metazoa > Arthropoda > Insecta > Odonata > Coenagrionidae > Ischnura > Ischnura elegans. The sequence continues at coordinate 83,824,134 of NC_060250.1, forward strand.
TACAATGTTTTTTACAATAATGAAATAATTTTTTTAACAAAATAATAGAAAAAAATTAATTTTATTTCTTTTTTCATTTTATCACTGCAAAAAAAAACATTTTAAGAACCTTTCTTGCCTTTGCGTATCAATAAATCTATTCATATTCATTCATAACTCTGACAAAGTTATGACAATATACCAAAGTGTTGGTCAAATATTTAACATTCAATTCTTAAAGACCTACACTTCAAGTCATTAATCAACTAAGATTGGGAAAAAATGGAAGTGAGCAAAGTCAGATGAAGAATTTCCAGGTATAGGAAAATATATTTCAAAATATTATCTTTCAATTGGTCGCATTGCCCCAAAGAGGTTACTTGGAGACCACACAAGAAACTCATCAGTGTCAAGTCTTCTATTCATATCTGTACAAAACATGTTCCTCATTGGGAATGCTCGTAACACTGTCATTACGACAGACTCCTTGAAAGGATTTATCAAGGTAACGGGAGGCATAATGTGGAAAATATATGTCAATGCTTGCTAGTCATGATTGGAGATACGCTAATAATATTGAAAATCATTACGTGAATCCATAGTTGAAGGCAATTTGTGAGCTGACATTGTGTAAATTATGCGTAATTTTTGTTTCGGCAATGGCGAAAAAGCCCTTCTTTGAATACCATGTTATGTAACATTCATACAAATAATCTCGAATTGAAAAATAGTCCATAGTGACTCGGATAAAGAATTCGCTTCAATTTCTCTTCGCAAAGTGTTTTTCTAGATCTAGGGCGAACGCTTTTCATCACAGTTCCAGTGATTGACTTAAGCCATTAAATATAACATAGGAAATTAAACGTATTTACGGACTTTGGTATCTTACATTTTTGATAACTGTTTCAATGATTCATCGCGAATCAATAACATGCTATCTAGTGGCTTTAAAAACATACAATATTTGTGAAGTTTTGAGCGAAGCCATTACCTACTTACCATGCGCTCGCGTAAATAATTACGATACGAAGGTCGCACTTATGAAGATAAATAGATTATAAATTCCAAGCGTTCTATTCTTGCGTAATCAGTAAGGGCAAGTATAGTTGATAAAATAATGGCTCATGATATCACTTCTTCATGTATTCTTCTGATATTAATGATCATGACAGGAATATTTCTTGATTTTAGAATTGTATTCCCTAATGTTAATGTTTGCTTGCATGAATGTCACTGACTAGAGTGATAATGCCTGAAACATTCAAGCATGGCTGTGATGTTATATAGAGAGCGCAGAGAATTAAATGAAATATATTAAGGATAATAAAACCTTTATGAGATGAATAAACATTGTTATATAATCAATAACATTGCTCCAGGCGTGCTTCTCGAAGCTAGAAACTCCTCGATACTGTGCGCTGGGTATTCTTCGCTCCGTGGATAGTTCAAAGCACCCTCACTGTTCATTGATTGTTGTTCAATTGTTTGAAGGATGCGTGTGCATGATTGGTGCGTGATACAAAAAAATGAGGGCTCAACTACGTGGCTAACTTTCAGCCTGGAAGCAAAAAATTACGAATAAAATATCGGTTAAAAAAATAAATGGATCTGAGGTAATTGCGACGCATTTCAACCCAAGTGTAAGGGCACAATTTTTTTTCGAAGTATTTTACAAGCCTGGTCCAATATTTTTATTTTAACCTTAGTGAAACTGAATAGCTAATTATGTGATTCATTGGCTTCTAGTTGTTGGGGTCTTGCCACTGTAATTTTGAATATACATCCGAGTATATGAATATAACTGGCTGTACACTCAATCAGTTTGTCGAGGAACAGTGATATATTATCATTTCGATTATTTAATTGGTCTAAATCTCACCAGAAATCTCATTTGGTTTTTTGCTGATCCTACAGAGAATTCACTCAGAAATGTTTCCAAAAGTTGGTTCTTATTTAATGTGTAATTCATTTATCTTAGCATTTCAAAGTTTTTTTCTGGTCGTTCATGCTTCTGCCAATGATAACATCTGTTGAAATACGTCTGGACTCAGTTCCATTTGTTTGGCAACGCCGAGACTGGGGTATTTCCAATACCCGAAGGTCTTTTAGGACCGCTTTCTACTGAGTTTCGGCGCGGTGCTCTAGTGTAAAGAAATTTATGAAGGGGACACTACTGGATATCCTCAACGAGTGGAGTTCCTCCGACTCATCCGGTACATTTTTTCAACTGACGATTATTAAGAAGGGTTCTTAGCTGAGACACAGGTTGGGATTCTTTTTCTGACATTTACGTCAAAATTGCGAGCCAGCCATCTGTATAACTTCAAGTTGTCACACTCATATATGAGACGATCTCATGGGAAAACAATCATTCTTTTAGTGGACAATAACAAGGAACCCCTAATTTTGTCAGACTGCTTTAACCATTTTAGACGATTCCTTGGTTTGTCCACGTCATGATCTTTTGAAACCGTTACTTCTACGGTACGAAAAATCATTTGCATAAAATAGTAGCGGCCGGTATGATGGTTTTTCTAGCGATTTTTATTGTTTTTTTCTTTTATTTGAATATCATCTGTCAATGAAACTAGGTATGTGAATATTTCTGGATATAAGTGACAGGAAATTATAGCGTCTATGAATGTAAATACCGATAAAAATGAGGCAGAAATCTTTGCTCGAGAGTTGCAATCTCAGTAATAATTCAATAGAAGCGAAAATTGATTGGTAAAGGCTCACCCTCTCAGTAACTCAACACAATGACCGGTTTGGACAGGTTTAAGATTGAGTAAACCCAGGGCTTAGAGGTGTAAATTTCACGCACTTTAGATGTCAGTTTCGTTTCTTGTGAAACTTGTCGCTTCGAGGATTTATTTGGGGGTGTAATCAATAAACTTCACCCAAGATTTGAACCCGTGACGCTACGATCAGAAACCAAGTGCTCTAGCCACCAGTTTACCTCACTCCTCTTTCGTTTTAATGAAAATAAATTTACATTTTTCACATTGCCTTTCATTTACGCCTTTTCATTGTAATTTAGCCTGGGATAATGAAGGAAAATGATCAAAACTCTTTGATTTCCTCACTTTTGAACCGTGGTTGCTTTATATGAAAACCGGTCCAAATAACGAGTTTTATTTCCACATTCTGCAGCTCTTAGGATGAACCCCGAGTCGGAGCTCGAAACGTCAGCTAAAATGAAGTATTTAACCCGGTGGGAATCCCGAGAAACATTTACCCTCTAAATTTACCTTCCTTAATTTTCACGCTATCAACAATAATGTAATGGACATTATAGATAGGTCAAGATCTCGATTAATAATCCATGATAGAAAAACAAAAATGGTAATTTGCACACTTTTTAAAAGTGTGATAATAACCGTTTGTGTTCTTTTATCATGGATGTATCGAACTTCCACAAAATCAAGCCTGAAACTATTTTATACGTTCGACTAATAATATGAGTTGGATTCGAAATAAACTTTACTTCACGTACTCCACTCAAGAATAGTCACAAAACTCCTTCCGAAATTTAAGTCTGAGAAATGGTGAAAGCACTCAGCGCGAACTACGAGGATTGTTTTTCGACTCATACGCTTCGATTTTATCGTTATAGATGTCTTGAATTTCGATTGTTGCTCACCGTTTAACAAAACTCATCTTTTGTTCGAGACTTTTTGGTCTCAACCCGACTTTTTGTTCGAGAACCATGATTTGAGGTGCTATCGATCATCGAATAACGTTAATTCATGGCTTTTAATTCTTAAAAATTCGAGTTAAGAATCGAGATTTTTCGGAGGAAGACCTATTCATTACATTTTACCAAATGGATTCAAACTCAAATGGATGCTTTGATTGAGCTCTGCGATCTTTCATCAATCTAGTTTACAAGGTGTCCTTGTCTTTTTTTGATTTTGTTTGCTTCAGAGTAATACCCTCCGCAGCATTGGGACGTTGCAAGCCCGGAAGCATGCGACGTACTCCTAAATCATTTGGTGGTGCCTGGTCATCTATTTGCACCATGAAATTAAAATAATTTTGTGAAATTTCACAGATTAATGATAAAACCGACTCATTTTTCAACTGCCCTACACCCTATATACACCTAGGAAGAGGTGTCATGAAAAAATATTTGGCTTGACCAGGATTCGAATCCGGATCTCCCGATTGCCCGAATCTTCTTATTACTCTTCAGCCATTAATCATAAATAATTATAACTCCTCGAAAGGGGTAAGAAAATGGCTCCCATCCCTGAGCTTTATATTCACTTAAAACCAACTAACGTTCTTTTTGAATCCTTGAGTGAGAGATACCCTTTCAATGACTCCAAAGCAGTCGAAACTTTGGTATTGGCCATCAGAAGTCTGTGAAACGTTATTTTGTTGATAAATTTTCATTTTATCACCTCAGAGTTAACAAATATACGCTTGCCACCTCCATGCCTACCCAAGGCCTAATTTGGAACAGGAAAAATTAAATTTTCAGAATTCTAAATTCATTTTTACTTCATAAGGGATGCAGTCCATGATTTACGAGGTTTGTTGACTAGAAATTATTGGGAAGCGCTGTTCTAAATTATTCCAAAAACCTATTAGAAAAAGGTGATTTGCTGCAAAAATATTAAAATCGCCAAAGGATAATTCAGAAGCTGAAAAATCACTGTCTATTCAACAATCTACGTCACCTTGTCGTTTCTAATTTAGCCTAGGATAATGAAGTAAAATGATGAAAACTCTTTGATTTCCTCACTTCAGTACTGTAGGTGCTTCCTTTACATGAAATCCGGTCCAAATGACGAGTTTGCTTTATTTCATGTATCAATGCTAAACGGAAATATAAACAAGCGATTAATCATTATTGCTGATTTTACAAATGTATTCAAGTAGATGTGAATGTGTAAAACGAGGCATATTGGGGATAGTGACCAATCACAGAACCTTACGTCTCGGGTAACCTTAACTACATCGCGTAGATGAGAACCATGATCGAACTCCAAATCCTTGCGTACGACTCTTCCTCCTTAGAATTTCAGGACCTTCTTCCACCGTATAGCATAGATTTGATGAGGTAATTGTTGGAAAATGAAGTTTTCTCTTGATTTACATAATCCAACCGTTTTCGCATCTCTCATGTCAAAGGTTCTCCCTTAAGTCTTCAAAATGATAGGCCTTATTATAATTCTTCACATTTTCTGCTATTAGGCTCTCATAGTTCCCTGTATTAGGCTCTCATTTTCTGCTTAACAAGGTGTTCATTTCCATACGAAAGTTTTACCTACTGAAATAAACGGTACAATAATCCAAAAAATATTATTTTTTTAATTCCACATTCTTATTTAAAAGTATTCACGAATTCCTCTCGATTTGACCAGAATCCTTGGGATAATATTACCGTCTGTATGAGATGGTTTTCAGGGGAGGGTATCGACAGCATAGGTCACTGGGCAGCTTGCTCTTAGTGAAAAAGCATGGAAGGACGAACGGATATTGAGGTACCTGGCGTCGACGTCAACCCGCGTTTAACGAAAGACACCAAGGGACCACGATTTTGCGTCCCACACGACGGACGGAATGATGCACTCGAAGTACCCTCCACTTTATGCTCAAGCAAGGATCGGGCAGTACATGAAAAATCTTTACCGAAGAGGGGTTTGAACTCGGGTCGACCGGGTGGGAAGGCAAATCCCTAACCACTACTCACCAATTCGAACCCTCTCTGCCGGATCATATTAGTCGCGCGTTGTAACGTTGGAATTCCACTCGTTGAGTTCTAAAGTGGGCATTATGTACGGGTACGCAGGTTGCTTATGAAGGGTAGGGGGTTAGCTTGATCAATGAAATAAAATAAATGGAGAATATCTCACCTTTCTTCCCACCGCCAGGCATCACATAGGACGGCCTGGCCGTGGGAGCCGAGGTGCTCAGCCAGCAGTAAATGGTGAAGCCGGTTGTTGGGTTGCCCCACACGTGTCAGACGAGAAAAACCTTCACCACCTCCTTGGTAGAACACAGGAAAGGGTGGAACGGGACGAGGTGGACGCCTAGCAGTCGGTTAGGCGTTCACTCACTGTCTCGCGGAAACCGAAGAAGACGATGCCGGGAGAATTTCGGTTGAGTCCCGCTCCGTTAACACCCCAAACTACTTCTCTTTGCTCCGTGCATGCAAATGTTCACACCACGTTAAGACCTCGTACACGAACAGAGACAACTGAACCTCTTCGGCGTTCTCGGGCAAGGTTTTTATCAAGGGTTCTCTTGTCGTTCCGTTTCCACCTCCTTCTCCTCCTACTGCCTCCTCCCCCTTGGCTGGGGGGTGGGTATTTTTTCACCCCCGCGGACCACTTTTCACCCCCACTGGTCACACGGCTAGGGTATTTGTCACTCCTCCCGGTCTACTTTCCTTATGAGAAAATCTTTTTTTGCTGTCTTTTAGGACGGTTGTTTATTTTTTAACCGTAAACGAAAAGGTTGGTTGGTTGGTGTGGTGCACGTCCTGAGCGGCCTCTAACTCGAGAACAAGTGAAGGGGAGGCGAGGAATCGAGCGTCTCTCTCTCTCTTCCTGAGGTGCCACCCCTACTTCGCCACCCCCACTCCACCGCTTCCAGTTCCACCCCTACCCTTCCTCAACCCTCTTCCCCTGGCTGGAGTGGGGAGGGGCTCCTCGTTTCCCTCTTCCATCCCCGCGAAAAGCCATCGTCATATACCGCGGGGTGATGTTGTATCGATATCAACGTATCGATCCATTTGATGTTTTTTTCGACGTATTGAAAAAAAATTGAGTGGAAAAAATAGAATTAGAAACACACGAATTCACATGGAGACATTCCAATGTAGGGGTGGAATTGTTTTGCTCCAAAATAATAATTTATTTAAATTTTAAGGTGCGAGAAAATTTTCTTGTCAGGTTTCATTAACAATTGCTCAATTAACAACAATTGGGGTGAAGTCCTCGCTTACCAAAGAAGAGGTTTCGGAATCGAGTCCCGCCTGGGTAAGTTGTCCCTATCCAGGGCATGGTTATTTGTGCACGAGTAGTTGTTAACTTGTTGAAAACCCCGATGCAAAAGGTTAATATGTGTTTTTTTCGGTGGTATGGGAATAAATATATATGAGTAAATCGACTTGATTTCACGTTATTTGACCCTGCCGAATCGTGTTCGAAATTTCAGCCTAAGTTTTCAATAATGCCAACATTTCAGGAGTATTTTCCGAGGTGTTTTTTCTTTTTTCAGAACTATTTAGTCTAAATTGCGGTTATCCGAATTAAGCTCCATATCCGCCCCCTTTCTAAACCCTCTGCCCCTGGCTGAAGTGGGGAGGAGTTCATTTCCCTGTTACATCCCCGCGGGGATACCCTATGTATATCTATCTAAAGAACTACTTTATGCAGTTTTATGTTGCATTGAAAACATCGACAGTCAAAACAAATGATAATAATTCTTCGACTTCCTATTGGAGTGTATATCTATTTGGTATGCGTACACTACAACGTGACGTACGAGATTAGCGTGGTCCAAACACGCTTTATTTTAAATTCTATGAATCCGAATAAAATATCCTATTTAGTTATATTGTTTTTCCAACGCTCAAAAAAATTACTTAATCGCATATTATTCATAACCTGGTCAACAATTATTGACAGTCACGCCCATCCTTCACGCATATAAGTCATATTGTTTTTCTTTTTCCAATTCAGTTGTATTCAATGTATCACGTTTCGGGATTTAAAAAATTGCAATTTTCCTGGTATAAAGATATTTGACTTTTCTTGGAAAAATGTATGGAAATAGTTGCCTGTAATATTATAAATAACATGTAATATTAGAATATTTTTCGTAGCCCTACGTTTGCGGAAGATAGATAACGCAGTGAATATTTTATTCCGTTCTCAAAACGAATCCTAAATTTAGCAGTGAAACGAAAAAAATTTTTAAAAATGCGTCCGACTCAAAACAGCTGTGCTCTGTAAATAGAGTTGAAATCTACGAAACCACGGGCCTAAGAATAGTCAGAAGCCATTGGTCGATGCAATGACTATTCAGAAACAACCGAGCCCGTGCCAGCAGTTGGATCTATGGATTTAAAAAAATCCGCTCTGCAGTAGGAAGTCTGCAACTACATATTGCCCTGAAAGCCACCAATAGAGGTGTTTGGTAGGGGGTGAAGCATCACCAACATACACAAAAAATAGAAATAGAGCGTTGAAGAAGGTTTTAAAATTGAGAATTTTAACATAATACTGAAAGCGAATATTTCGGTGATGTGCTTCTACCTTTAGAATGAAGTGAAGTTATATGCGAAGACGGATGGTTTTATTTCCACCTATATAGGAGATATATTTCATTTTAATCAAAAGATGTCAGTGTGCCATTATTTTCGATGAATGTTTTATCGCTGGAAAAATTGTCTTTCAAATTGCAGCGGTATCCATTTGAATTCCTCCATGCACCTTACATGCGTATTTTTTTGTGTTTTTGTATTCGTACTCGTACATTAACAAGAATTAACGTTACTCGTATATTTAACTAGAATATAATGAACAAATATATAATTTTTAGTCATTATATAAATAAACTTTTGGATTGATAATAATATAACTAATAGATATAAATCAGATGTTTTAAACCCTCATGGTAATTAAAATATGATAGAAGTCCATTAGAAACCCTTATGATAAAATAATTAGGAAAGTGTCAGACCGCCCCACCCGTGCAAACGAAATGACCCCAGTGTTGTGTCGATGATTCACCTATGCACTCGCCTCTTAACGCACCCCTTTTAATTTATTTTTTTAATAACGCGCTCCTATCCTCTATTTATTTTTCTGTGGTTTTTTAAAAGTGGCATGGTAGGTAATGAAATGATATTTTGTAGCTTGCTTGAACTAAGAATCAACTTAGAACGACGAAATATGAAGTGATATGGAGAACACAGTTGTCGTTACTTGTATGAAATCATTTTATTCTTTTCGTTGTATCATCTTTAATAAATCTGAGTTATATATGAACATTATGGGTGTTTTAACATCGTTCAACTTTCAGAGTATTTATACTGTTCCCCTAAATTGTGCTGAAATTATCCAAATATGATGACGAGCTACACTCGTCATTGCGCGATTTGGCATCGAAAGTTCATGACGAGGTAGACTCGTCACATCAGCGCAAGGGGTAAATATTTTGAAAGTATCGATATATCGACTCATCGATGTTTTTCGATGGCATCCCTAATCCGCCCGCTTTTCGGCTGGATACCCTCCCCTCTCCTCCCTCACTCTCCTCTGACTCACCCTCAGAATTTCCCCTCCCTCCCTTGTGTGTCCTGCCTCAACCCCGGCCAACCTCACCCCTGCCGTCCTCCCCATTCCTACCCCACTCTCATTCCCACCCCTTCCAACCCTCCGCAGATTCCCTGGGCCCGGCCGCTCATTCCCCGCTGACAAACCTACTTCCACCCCCCCCCCACCCACTTCCACCCCATGCCTCGATTCATGAGCCGCGAGTTGTGTTTTGCGTCGGTAACGGTACGGTGGCGAAAAATATCAGAAGTGATAGAGAAATGTAACAATTCGTAGGTAATAAAGGCGTTTGGCTATTGATGTTAGTCATCTAGAAATAATCTATGGGTCATTCCCTTCACAAGAGACATTTATATGGGCCATTTTCTTAATAATGCAATTATTTTATAAGCAGAAATTTTTTAAAATGTTTTTGTCGAATAAAATTTATTCTGTTCGTAAAAGTAGTCAATAGACATTGAAATAGTTAGAAACAGGTGCAGATAACGTTCCAAGGCGTCTTTTTCTAGCAACAAAATAATTTTATTTTACGTAGTTAAAAACAAATGCATGAAAAAATAACTGCAGCAGATTACAGAAAAATGTATTTGTGTTAAAAAATGCTTCAAATTCTCTGTTAGCTCAAACACAAGTCTTTAAACTATTGTTTCTTACAGCTTTTCTTTTATTGCATATTTCTAACCAGCTGTATAAAACTTATTTATCCTACACCAATGATAGCATCAATGTATTTGTATATAGTTGCAACACACTCATTCTATATTTTTTAAATGTATTTTACCTGTAATGGTCGAGTCGGTGATGCAGCCCTCAGGGGTATCTAGATTCCATAAATGTCGTAGTATAAATAATAATTATATCTATCTAATCTGAAATAAAAATCTTTAGTGTTAATTTTATATATAGATATATATTTCTTAAGAATATAATGATAGCAGTCCTTTGGGATATGTAAATCCGGTTTCACTAGTGTATCCCATGTCGCCCTAACGACAACGCAGCATTCTTTCATCCTTCGTCGTTGGGATCCTTAATCGTGGTAACACCTCATGTCTTTATTATTCCTCTCCTTCCTACTCTTGAGGTCAGGGTAAAAAATTCCCTGACTTCTAGACCCGGTCTAAGGATTGTATCCCCGCGGGACAACCCCTGGGGCCTCGATCCAGTTGCTGAGCTAAGGGCTCAAATCCCGAATGGACATCCCAAGGTAATCTTCGGCTTTGCAAAGGTGGCCTAGAGAAAGCTGGCTCCCCTCGTATGAATTATGAATCAGTGAATATATCGCTTGCCAGTGGCTTAGTATGCAGTGATCACTATCCTCTCATATCCACCTGTGGTTTAAGATTACATCGGCATGAACTGCATCCAACAGTGATAAAAACTTTTTGTCATACATAACATAAATTGAAATTCTCAAATATAATAAAAATTTTATGTGATAGACTGATAAGTCTTAATTTTTTGGAACTTACATTATCTCGATAACAGTAAAAATTAAATTGTATGCATTGATGATATAAATGTACCGTGAAACCCCGGTTAAAACTGTTAAGCTAGAAGCATTATTATTGGTGAGAAACTTAGAATATTAACTAAGAAACACAACATTTTAAAGTGCGCAAAAATATTTTCCATACAAGGTAATGACAAATCATCGTCAGGAGAATGAATAAAAGATTGTTTAAATTCTTTGGATTTCGTTACTGTAGGCTTCAGTTTCTCCGAATTAAAAGCTCTGCTTTGATACCTGGTGCGAGTGACAATATTTAATTAGCCGTTTTAGTAGAGTATCGATAGTTAATGAATCTGAAAATATTCAATAGTACTAGTAAATCATATATCTGTAAAGGTATAATGTATTTAGGTGGATCCTCACCACGCACCTGATTTTGCTATTTTTTTGTAAGTAGTTTACACGAGCGCAAAGCTGGTAAAGGATTTGAATGCCTTTTTTTCATTGGCGTCTTTTAAATGTCTCTTTCCTCTTGCTTCGAAAGAAGATATAAATAAACCTGGCCGCTCAACAGTGTCTCCTTTTCTGTTATGGGATCGAATCTAATCTCCCATGGACAGAGACTTAACTTCTCATCCTTATTTTCCTTGGGTTGCGTGCAAGCTGTTCAGTATCCTTTCTAAGGGAAGATATGCCTTCTGATATGGAAGAGAGAGAGGGCGGGGAAGAATCGGGGAGTCGGGGAGAATATTTAAGGTACGTTTTGTTTTGGTAGTTTTTCCGCCTATTTTCCTTTGTTTCCTGAATAGGGGCTGGAAGTAATATGAAACATAATGCTTCTCTAGTCGATTTACACTCTTTTTCTTAACTTTCTTCGTCTGTTTGCCTATGTCATAAATGAAATCTTGTAATTGATAATTAACCCACTGTACACTGTCGGATTGGCTTGAAATCTTGCACACTTGCTGGCTTCTGATTACAATTCAGTATTTAATGAACATACATTTGAAATTTTGTTCCATTGGGCTATAATCAATTAAAATAATTTTCAAGGTGGAGAAATAGTTTTCAAATCTCTAAATAGATGGAGTTAGTTATAAATCTTTTGGCTGTAATTTATCTAGCTGCTATATTCTAATCGGTTACACGATTTGCCAATAAAAAATAGAAAAAAATAATTGCAAAAATATTTAAAAATACACCATTTTTTTTAAACAAAAATTCACTATGAGGTTAAATATAAACTTTCCATCTCTCGGAGAGTAAAGCGTGGGTGCTAATTAGGTTTAGATATTAATATGCGTGCCAATCCTTACTCACTTATCAGGCTCTTCCACACTAATTTATATCAAACCTAAAAAGCACCCACGAGTAAATCTCTGAGTGATGAAAAGCTTTATTTTTTTACTTTTTAGTGCTTTTTGTACGTTACTTTTGGAAATAGCGTGTTTTTCATCTTTTTTATTTTCATTTATTCTTTTCTCTGTTATTCATTCTTCATGTCGGTCAATTGTACACCCGTTTCACATGTTGCACGAGCTATTTTTGTTGGTACCTAACTTTTAGACTGAGGCATAATGAATCATCATTGATGATGTAACTCAGCCGATAAACGCCTTTCTAGTCTCCATTGAAAGGGCTGGTGGGATTATGGCTTATCCAATGGGACTACACACAGGAGGCCCCAGCCCGTCACTAAGGACCTTGATTAAGGGCCCTCTAATGGTACCTTATCCTACTGTGACATAATATCTATGCTGTTAACAATTCGTAATATGATAAATATGTAGGATTATTCTCGTTGGGAGCGAAGCTTGGACGTTGACAGGTGCAGAGAAGGCGAGATCGGAAGCATTTGAAATCTGGTATTACCGTAGAATGGTGAAAATGAAATGGATCGTCCGAATTAGTAGCGAGGAAGTGCTGATAAGAGTGGGGGAAAAGAGGAGTCTTCTAAAAATCTTAAGGAAAAGACCGGAAAACCTAGTTGGCCACATTATGACGCATGATGACCTTATGAAAACAGTCTTAGACTAACAGGTGGAAGGATAGAAGTGCAAGAGACGGCATGCGTTATATAGGACGGGTTGTAAAGGATGTAAAAGAGAAGGAAAACGTCCCTATGAAAAGGATAGGGATAGGAGATCAGAAAGGAGAGCTGCGTCAAAACAATCTTAGGATTGTAGGTAAACTTTTCTCGGGATTCCCATCCAAATCTTATTTCACCAATCTTAAGATTGTTGACTTGTTGGAGATATTCTACTTCCTAATTCGCCAGGAAAGCTTATGATCTAGGAGGGAATATCGTGCGCGTCCTATCATTTTCCCTCCAATGGTATCCTTATTCTACTCAGGCTTCAGAACCCTGCCCCTCCCCTTTCCCACGCCTCCCCGATCCTCCTAACCCTCCCCTCAAGACACTCCCTCGACTCAACGCGCACATCTCCTGCGTCCCTTTCTCCATATACCCCTTCAACATCTCCTTCCTCCTCCCCAACCCTCTCTATCGTGTACCCCTCCACTGCCTCCTGGCTAACTAATGCCACCCTTTCTCCGAGCTGCCAATAATTGCTTCCCGCGCTCACGATATCACTTCACTTGTTAGGTTCACGTCGTCGCCACGCTGAAGGCCCTTCCTTTGTTGCTGAATACTCCTTTTATTCGTCCAACTTCTCCTTTGATTACTCTTTTCCGAGTCGCGTGTGCGACCAACTGCGCTTTTAAGCTACCTTTTAACAAGTAGCCCTGAGGAGCCGCATTTTAAGCGCTTTGTGATGTTTGAGTGCATTCATTGATATGCGGCGAGATTTTGTGAAGCATGGAAACAGAGGAAATTGAATGAGATTATGAAAGCTTGCGATCATGTCCATTTTTTTAGATACTGATGTATCTAGTTTCAAATTTTCTGAGCGATGTTAGCAATTGTAAATGAAGTTTTGATTTTACATAATTCTTTGCGATGTATTTATGTTTTTACTACCACCATTAAGTGCCTTGACTGATACTTCGTTTATATTAAAAAACTTCCTTTTGACGTATGAAGTGACTAAAACTGTCATAAGCCCTACATTATTCGTTTATTCTTCCTGTTATGGTGAACAGTGATTACTGTACATAATTATTACCATAGTAGCCCAAGTATAGAACCTATTTTTCATTGCTGAACTCGTAAGTGAATTACGATTGAATTGAGCACTTTCCGCTTTGGTGCACTCTTCACTTTAGTCGTATTTTTTAATGTAGTTTTTCAATTATGAGGAAGACCGAAAAGAAATAGAAAACCATAAAGTTGAGAAGGTGAAATTCTACTTGGGTGACCGATTGACTAGCGATGGACGAAGCAAGAAGTAAATAGTCGGCAGAATAGCCCAGTCGATAACGGCATTCCTCAAAAAGTCTTTTAATAGTTGTAAATATAAACGTTGAATCGAGGAAGCGATTCATAAGGACTTATATTTGGAGCATGTATCGTTATAGTAATCAATGTCATGGATTATGACAGCAGTGGAGAAGTCAACGCGGAAAACTTTCGGAATAAGGTGTTAAAGAAGAATGATGAAGACTGAATGGATACGTCTCGATATGAATGTGGGAATTTATAAGAGGATTACAAGAGAAGTCTTATGAAATCATAGGATAGACGACGCGACAATACAATATGTCAAATCATGAGACATGATGCTTAAATGGGTATTAATTTTGAAGGGAAAGTGTAAGGTAAGAATGGCAAGGGTAGCCCTCGAATTAGATGCATGGAGTAGATGATGGAAAGATGGGAAGCAGATGAATTATTTAGGGGTTAAAATGGCAAATCTTCCTTGGCATTTCATAAATCATGCATGAATCATTTATCACGCAAACTTTTCGATTTCTATTATTAAATAATAATATTTTAATTTACATGGTAGTTTGTAGGTGTCCTTAACACTCTCTAGTCGTCGTCCTATGTGCTTGGTCTATGTCCGGCAAGTGAGCGCGTTTCTGATTACGGTTAGGATGAGTGTTGCATATCTGGTATGGAATCACCCCGTGCCACACATCCTGGAGGTGGAATTCTTGATACCTCGTTGATGTACATGCAAAAGATTCGGAAAATAATCGAGTAAAGAGCTGCGTCAATCCAATCTTCGGATTGACGACTTTTCACGATGGATGAAAAAACAAGTATAGTTCTTTCTAAATCCCGTTATAGATAATACTGATCAATTTGATAATACATTATTTAGATATAGATCAGGATATTTGTTCTTGCTAGGTTCTCGTCGCCGTGCTGAATGATACTTCTCTATTGCAAATTGTCTCTCCTTGTCCTACTTCCCGGGCGGTAACTCCCATGAGCTTCCTATGCATGGTTTATCTAACAAGAACTATATTTAAGTTGCTCTTAGGGCCATACTAATTTCTGCCCCGCCCAAAAGAGGACAGCTTTACTTCCATTGATCAGTGATGTATGTGTGTGGTTATTCGACCTTTGTCGCTCAAAGTCTGTTTTAATATTTATTCGCGAAATATCAGTGGGTTTTTCAATAGCTGCGTATTACCTGAAGTATTCTCTCACAGTCTGTTATGGCTGAAATCGGTACGTTTATTCAACTGTGTATGCTTAAAAGTTGCTTCTCTCTTTGCAAGGCTTTTCCAAGGTTCATAGTTTAATGGTTATAGTTTGCACTTTCAACAATGAAAATTTTTGATTCTCCGATTATTGGTGGTGGCACAGACTCAAGATTAGTGTGTTGGATTTTACTGTTATTTGGCTTTCAATTTTATCTGTCACTAAGATTTTAATCTTATGGACTTTTTTACGTTCTCCTATAATGACATTTCAATGAAATTTCATCCCAATGTCAAACTTTCAGTCATTTAGCAGTCTTGTCTGTTCTTTTTGATGAAGGTGAGTACAGAAAAAAAGTAATATAGGAAATACTTGTGCCGCCTGTGTATATTTATTTATATTCCACCGAAAACAGCACCATTGGCCTTTTACATTTGGGTTAATAAACATTTCAACTACGGCGCGAGCAACCATGCCTTAGATAAGGGAAAGTTATCCAGGCGGGACTCGTACCCGCGACCTCTTGCTCGGTAGGCGAGGACTTTACCCCGCCGCCACCGGGGCCTGCCATTTATCCTGGCTTTGATGAAAAACTTCCCTAACTCGTATATCTCTGCCAAATGATTATCGTCTTAAACGCCAATCGTACCCTCGTTAATTGCTGCTTGATTGCTCGACTTGAATTGGCTCCCTATGTAGCGACCAAATACCTGCGCGTGGGATCTCAGTGTGAGGAAACTTCGAGCCCGGTTGGGATCAAGCCTGAGACAGAACTTCAGCCACCAATTCAACACGATTCCCTCTTGCGGAGGAGGCTCTGGTACTTATGCGCCGAGGGTCTTCACCTTGGCTACGTGCTGCGAATTAATTCTGAAAGCCCGATTTTCTCGAATTAGTTTCGCAAGCACGTAGTTCTGAAAGTTATAAGCTCGAATCCACGCGCGCTGAAATATTTTTTACCTCATCATTAGACGTCGCCTCAATCACTCGGGATCTCTTTTGAATGGAGCACTATTGATTTTCGAGGCAATCACGTTGAATGGAGTTATTCCCTTTTTTTTTGTTCAGCGCATCTACATAAAAGCTCGCTGGGGTATAATCATCAAGCAGTATCGATGACCCATAGGGAAAGCCCGCATTCAATGATAAGGGTTGTGTGCGTCTAAATCTACATACTTTCCAGCCCGCTAACGGTCTCAATAGTAATTTGGCGCGGTACTTGGCCGTCTATCTATACATGGTGGAGAAAAATTGTGACACGAAATTTTAACCCTAAATAGCTGATGCAACCAATGAGGGCCCAGGGGAGCCCTTCGAGGATACAACACACCGGGGCCGGGAACCAAGCCAGTGGCATATACGCCCGATCACCTGGGGAGGGGCTGGAGAGGAAGGGAAAAGGATAGAGGCGCCGCACAGTGGTCCCAAATCGAAAAAAGCTGGCCAAAAGTCATTTTTTCGACTTTTTAAGAGGAAGTTTTGAATTATGTATTCGGATTCTGCAGGATATGGCCTATAATATTTTGTACCTGATAGGTCTGTGTGATTATTATGTTGACCTGTGTAACCCGTCAAACATGGGCATGTTCAGCCTAAAACGCCCGAGGCGTAGAAATAGTCGATTTTAGGGTAATTCAACTTAATAAATGACTATTTTAATTTCATGGGATTCATCTGTCAATTTTAATACGGTAAGTTTGCATATTTTTTCACAATATTATAGTATTTTTTGTTCGTTTCAGAATTTATTATAACTATATTTAATTATTTATAATGTTAGCTATTTTTGGGCCTATTTTTAGTCAAATGTGTCAATATAGTTTCGTGCCCCTCCGTGCCCCTCAAAGATTCCTATGCTTAATCCTTAGGAAGAGAATGTACAACAAGATGGAGAAAAAAAATCTTGCCTATACTTGCCTATCCGACATCTAGAGGGTTTAAAGTTGAGCGGTGCACCGCTCCGCTGAGGGCGGCTGGCCGGCGCGCCGCCGCGATAGGAGCCCGCCGACGCCTCTGGGATAGGATAGGAGCGGAAGGAACGGAACGGGGAAAAACACCTCAACGCTATGGAAGCGAAGATGGCCCTATTAGCTGATGCAGTTAGAACCAAAATTATTAATGATGTATGGGTCGAGAACGCACCATTTTTATGCCACAAAAACTTTGAGCCAAGCGCTCCGATTGGCTGCGAGTTTTTCCTGATGCCGGATGCTCTGAATAAGTCGTGACTTCGAATTCTTTTCCTGTCGGAAATCGCGTTGTATTCAAAGCAGCTCACTAGCTCAGTGGTAGCGTGCCGGCCTCCAAATCTGGGGGCCTGGGTTCGAATCCACCGGTGTCACGACAGTTAAATTTTATTTTCATTGTCTAGGAAATTTAAGTACTTAAAATTTCTGACCTTGCGAACCCATTTAACCGGTTGTCAGTTGACCGACAAGCTTTCCGATTGACCACTAGTTTGCCCTGTTGCCGGATGTCTTAGATACATCGCATTCTCATGCAGGCGAAGCATTTCAAGTCATGAGTAATCCAGAGCATCCGGCAACAAGGCAAACTCACGGCCAGTCGGAGCGCTTGGCTCAAAGTTTCTGTAGTTCAAAAAGGGTGTTAGGAAGACACGCAGGGACAAAAATTGTCTCCACCCTGTATATTCCAATTTATAAAAAAAATCCAATGCATGAGTTTTCCATCGTGTTCCGATATATCACATGATCTCTTTACTCTCTCCGCACAGTTTTTCAAGTTATAATCATTTTCTTGCTTGGAATCGGAGCAAAGCAACGTCACCGTTCATGTTTGACCCAAGCCATCTAATGGTGAATGGTTCCTCTTGCCACCAGGTTTGCATTTGCCTTTAAATTACATGTTCAAAGGGGTTACGTTGGTGATAACACGGCCGTATCAAAACTGCTTAGCTTCATTCAATATATATTTTTAATGTGAAAATGTTGTGAATTTCATATAAACGTGAAGATTCTCTTTGCTGCAACCATTTCGTGGATAAGTTTATGTAATCATCTACTCCATTCTACCCTATCTACATTCACTCTGAAATTGTGTGCTACTCACGTCAGACTTGCCCAAACATTCTAGGAGATTTTAATCCTCCCCGCGGAGGAATGCGTTAAATTGGGCAAGTTTCGGAAGAATTCTGGAATATAGGAGGACTTGGCTGTCGAAACTTTTGTTGAGAAGTCCTCCAATTATCAAGTAAAGAATGCAAAGTCTTCTGACGATTGTCCTCCCATTTAGAGATCTCCTATCTCCCAGATGGGCAGTTGGTATTTAACATTCGTCTCTTCATAAACTCAGTTACAGGGTGTAAATTGATTGTTAGTAAAAATGATAATACTTTATTTACATGGGCACTTTTCCTGAAAAAGTAGGCTATAGTGTATACATGAAAAATAATATGAGATGAAACATCATGGCATAAACACTGAAATTCCACTCTCGTTTAGTTTTTTTTATGTATTGTTATGGTAATTTCCAATCTTCAATTTGGTTTGATAAAATAAAAGCAATTTATTATTTTGATCATAGTGAGCTCTGATGGTGGCGAATAAATTTACCATTACGTTTTCTTCGATTGAAAGTAAAACGTCATGGCTGCCACAAAACGTTATGAAGACACACAGTAATTATTGTTGTTTTCAATCTATCTACCGATTCGATCGATAGATTTCTCTTCCTCATAGGAAAATCTACTAGAATTGGTAGAAAATTAATTGCGTATGCTTGGTTTCGCTATTTAGTGGGCCCTTTTCGCTTCTATAGCGTTAAGGTGTTTTTCCCCGTCCCCTCCCTTCCGCTCCTATCCCTTCCCAGAGGCGTCGGCGGGCTCCCATCGCGGCGGCGCCTCTATCCTTTTTCCTTCCTCTCCAGCCCCTCCCCGGGTGATCGGGCGTATAAGCCTCGGGCTTGGGTCCCGGCCCCGGTGTGTTGTATCCTCAAGAGGGTCCGCCTGGAACCCTCATGATTCTTGTTGTTTTCAATATTTCTGCTGTACTATATACTTAATAAAGGACAAATCTCAGTTTAGAAATATATATTATTATTTAATGGGGGAAATGAATGCAGTGATGAAGTTCTTCCCCGAATTATTCCGCGTGGATTTTCTTCCTTAGCCTCCTTGGCTTTGACGTGGTTAGTCTAAGGTAAATTAATCCGCTTTGATTAGCTCTTGTTAGGCCATACTTCACAATGAGGAAGTTCTTTCGTATATTTGTAAGGTCTTGGTTTATATGAAAGAGTTTTAATGATATGGCCAAAATATATTTCTTTCCTATACCGTTTGAGTAATTGAATAAAATAAATCTCTAGAGAATTGTAAATATTTTAAAAACAAAACTACATTATATATATTTTTTCATCATTTCATGTTCGATGTATGTTTTTATTTTTATTCTTCTTCTTATTGGGTATATTCTTCGCCAGTTGATTTACTAATTTTCATTTGAAATCGTTTCGCTTAAATAATTTGAGGATACAAGTAATATTGGTGGTTATATGTCCTATTATAAACTAAAGGAGTTTCGGGAAATTAATATTTTATTTTTATTATGTCGAATGGCTTTTCCAATAGTGAATCTGAATATCTGTGAGATAACGTATAAAAGTGCATCTTTTGAGTACCGATAGATTTTTATGGTCGGTAACAACGCTTTATCAACCCATCATAATGTTTACCTACCTTATTATACCATTGAATATGATGCCGCTAACCTCGTTAGGTTTTCACTGGCTCTGAAGGTGATGGCAGTGACCCGGAGAATGAGGAAAACGGCTTTTCACAGAAATACCCTTTATCCGCATTCCTGTGCACTGGGCAGAACAAAGAGAAGCACTTGGAGGAAGTGAGCCGTTAAAGACCAAAATAAGAAGTGAATACATTTAGTTAGCGGACTAGAAGGAGGGAAATAGTAGTTGTTGGGAAATCATGATTTAAAAATCACGCAAAACATAATAGCAAACTTGAGATATGAAGTGAAACACTTTGCACTTCCCACATAAAAATGTATAATATTATATATAATTACATTATTATATATTATTATATAATGCTGCAGTGCAGCGAAACGTGTCGACTCTAGTTTAATAAATTTGTATGTGGAAAGTGCAAAGTGTTTCACTTCATATCTCAAAATGGATCTCCACAACGTGTCTGCCTCATCCATCCAATTCATAATGTTAAACTTCATTTACATCGGGATATAAAGGTGTATTCCTCCTAAATTTTAATTGAACTAAAATAATCCACTCCTTTAACTCTGCAAGCATGAACATCCGCTAAAGCTCTCGCTTTTACGTTTTCAGGTAACTTCCAACAGAGTGAGTATTGTGTTATGTTTATGTATTTGCAGGTTTTATCCTAGTTTAGGATCACTGTAAATTACTTTCGAATACCAATGATTTGGGATCTCTGTAAAACTAATACATCAACACCTTTGATGGTATGCTTTTCTTTTTTCCACCCCTATGACCTTGACTTGGACTTAGAGAAAGCATTTGACAACGTGGATTGGAGCACAATGCTTGGAATCCTAAAGGAAATTGGGGTTCTTTATAACGACAGAAGAATCATCCACAGTTTATACAAAAACCAAGTAGCCGTGATAAAATCAGGGCCCAGCTGTGAAGAAGCAAGAATTAAGAAAGGAGTGCGACAAGGCTGTACATTGTCACCCGTAATTTTCAACGTTTACATTGAGAAAGCCATTAATGAAATCAAAGAAAAGGAATTGGGAGTGAATATCCATGGAGAAAAAATTAGCATGCTAAGATTTGCCGATGACATAGCCGTTATAGCAGAAACAGAGAAGGATTTGAAAAATATTCTGGCTAATATGGGTAGGGTAATGAGTAGATATCAACTGAAAATAAGCACGAAGAAAACCAAGATCTTAGTATGCAGCAGAAGAGAAGAAGTCAAGACCAACATTAAAATAGGGAGGCAAAAACTGATAGAGGTGGATGAATTCTGTTATTTGGGAAGCAAGATAACTAGTGACGGGAGAAGCAAGAAAGAAATTATCAGCAGAATAGCCCAGGCGAAGAGAGCATTCCACCAAAAGAGAGACCTGCTTACAGCGGGAAACTTAAATATGGAAGTAAAGAAACAATTCATAAGAACCTACATCTGGAATATGCTCCTATACGGAAGTGAGGCATGGACAATGACCGCAGCGGAGAAAGCAAGGATAGAGGCCTTTGAAATGTGGTGCTACAGAAGAATGATGAAAATCAAATGGATTGACCGAGTTAGTAACGAGGAAGTGCTAAGAAGGGCAGGAGAGAAGAGAAGCCTCATGAAAACCTTATTAAGGAGACGGAACAACCTTATAGGCCACATCTTGAGACATGATGGCCTGATGAAGACAATCGTCGAAGGGCAAGTGGAAGGCAAGAATGGAAAAGGAAGACCTCGAACAAAATATATGGAACAAATAAAGAGAGATGTGAAAGAGAAGAATTACGTAGGAGTGAAAAGATTAGCTGATAGGAGAACTGAGTGGAGAGCTGCGTCAAACCAATCCTAGGATTGTTGACCAGTGATGATGATGACCTTGACTGTGACCTTAGTGGGTCAACGATTTAATTTTCTTTAATGAAAATGTAATTTTGGTTCTCACGTGCCCGTAAACCTAAGAATTGACATCTTGGTCAATGAGATTCAGACTTTTTTCTATCTCGATTTTTTTAACATCGAAACCCATTAAGCAAATTTTAAATTTTGGCTTGGACCCCCATTGTGAGGTCAAAAGGTCAAATTGTAAAATTTTCTTACACTCACTAAAACATAGGACCATTCCCCATAAGTATGCCGATTTTCATGACTATTGCTTCAGTAGAAGTTACTATTAGAGCTAAAACAAATGACACACGACTAGTGGGACAGTGTTTATAAAGGATATGGTACTGATAATGATGTATGTAAAAATTTGGGATTTGGACGAATGCTAGTGCACTCTAATGGAGGTTTTAACCTGCCAATAGTATAGAATGAAATAACCTCTTCATATGCAGACTCTTACGGTACCTAATTTAGAATGCTCGGTAATGTAATGTTTTCTTCTTTATGGAATGTTCTATCTTTTTTTCAGAGTTCAAAGTGCTGTAGTTGGGAAAAAAAAGTAGGCTGTACTCACCAAAAATTGCCAACAGCCGTACATGTACTATATATCCGGCCGCGATTGAAATGTCAAACTCCAACTCTTATATTAGTTCCAAGTTGTGCCACGAGATAACTCTGATCAAGTAAATTTTTCTTTCTGAAATCCATTGGACAATTTACAGTAGGGTTCTTTTTTCAGATTTAAAAAGGTAGTTTAACCAGTACGCTTATAACCAGCACGAGTTTGGATTTTAGGGGGTACGCCGTACCGGCCTAACTACAGCAATGGCTGAGTTCATAATTGAAATGTACCAAGTTTTTTATTTTGTATGCATAATGATGTATTTAAAACTTACATTGTTCAAAATTTACTTAGTTTTCACAAATTGAAGAGCTTACGTTGCCCATACCTTGGGTCCGTGAGTAGAACGCATTGCTTTGAAGTACAATCATCCAAATGCGCCATTTTATCTGGAGCTACTCCGGAGAGTTATTATTGATGGTAACGGCGGAAACCCATTATTGCGTTCAATGAATTTGGAAGAACTCCAGTGCTCCCTAATGGAGGTTTTAACCTGGCAATAGTATGGAATGAAAACCTCCTCATTGGCAGATTCTTGAGGCAATATACAATGCTCTGTAATGTAGTGTGTTCTCGTTGGAGTAGTCCATTCTCGTTCTCGTTTTTTTCGTCCATCTCAGAGTTCATAGTTGATTCTGGACCAAGTTTTTTCGCCGAAAACATGGCCTCTCATTATTCGAATATTTATGATAACTTGATCGAATAACGGGAGTTGAATTGGCCTGGTCTTCATTGATGATGATACATCCCGAATGGCAAGAGATTGGATGCAACTATCCGATCTGCTATTACCTTTAATATAACAAACTCTTGCCTGCAATGATTGATGGTAAAGCATTTAAAATACCACTTTTTCCGTCCGTCTTTGCTCCGAAGACTGGAATGTTGACAGAACAAACTTCTATAAATAGAAAAATACTAAAGGTACAATTCTTAACAATATTAATTAGAGTAAACTTAACATTCTTCTAACAACGTTCCCTGCTTATCTGGTTCTCACTGTCTCAGTCGAATATCCGTAGATCTTTCTTGGATCTCACTATGTGAACGATGTATTGCGATGTAGAATAATTCATTTCTTTAAAATTTTCAGCACGTCGTCGAAGTTGAAGACTAATTTTCTAGCATATCATCAGTTGCTAATCTATCGGGACGTGTGTTAATGCTATGGCGGTGGGTGTTGAGGCGAGAGAAAAATTGAAACTATCCCACGAAAAGAATTCCGTAACTTCAGACAATTTTTTTTCCAAACCCCTTTGTATTCTATTCAAATTACAGTCTTTTATCGTCTCTCTCCTCCAAGCCAACTTTCTTCTTTGCTTATCTTCTCAACACTCCCCTTATCATTTTTTCATCAACAACTGCCTGAAAACAGTCAAGAACAGTTTTTAATTTCTAAAGTTACACCTCAAATATTTTTCAATTCAATATCTAATTCCAACTACTCTTCACGTCAGCTATTAGCAGTGGAATAATATAGCAATTAAAACAAACTACCGTATTGTGACCAGATTCATTAATTTTATGCACTAATTATCTAATATGCTTCTTATCATATTTAGTGTTGAACTGTTCGCCTATACATAATTGAAAGAGCTATATTTTCAAGTGACTCTGTGAAAATATTATTTTCACAGCATTACTTTGTATATGTATTTATAAATCCCGCCGAATTGATGATATCGAAGAAAGCCTCACAAACTTTTTCCTCTGGTCCGTTCTCTCCCCCAGATTTCTTTAGGGTTCGCCTCCGGAGAACTATAAATGGAACGTAAAAAAAAGTGAATCGTGATATTCCGAATATAACTCGTGGATTCGCGTGGGCCAAGCGTCCATTTACCGCTCCTCCCTATGTGCCCTTCCTCAGTCTGTTTTATTCCGTCTTCGCAAAAAAATGAAGAATATCAACGACCCCTCTGGGAGAGAAACTTAGGAACATAATTTGCGGCTCTTTTTATAAAAAAAACAGTTATCTCATTCCTTGAGATATTCTGACTGTTTTTATTTCATTTTCCATTTCTCCGCCATTTTTGTCTAAAATGGTCGAGATTTTTTTGCTCTGTACTGCAATTAAAATGTATCTGGACGAGCCAGAAACACATTACTACTAATTTGTTAACTGACTTGCACGCTACATTTTTAAAATTTTTGAATTCGGTATGGGAACTTTTTATTTCATCCCAGTGGTGAACAATCTTCTAATCCTTTCCCAGATGCCATTTTTTCGTAATCAATGCTGAATTTAAGCTCTTCTGTCCTCCAACACTTTCGTAGAAATTTCCTAACATCCTTCCTGTTCCGTTACTTTTTATTAAAGAATTGTTTTTGCTGGTGCTGATTAAACTTTAAAAAAATAAGAATTATTTTCAAAACATATTTAATATATAATAATTTTGAAGCACAATTTTCTAAAATCATTCCCTAGTAGCTGCGGTTTACGTTAGCTATTACTCTTCGGAAGAGGCATCAACTCAATAAACTATTTAATGAGTGGTTTAAATCATATTTTTAATGAATTCAATTGATATAGGCGTGATATCAAGGAAGTTTGAAATATTGAATTAAAAGGTAGTCGCACTTTTCCACGGTTATTTTAATGTGTACGACCCGTTTTGGCTCACTGAAGTTGAAGGAAGCAAAGTTTTTTTTCTTAACTCAAGTTATTCTATTTACTTTTTGAAACTTTTAAGAAATAACCGTGGTGGACCTTATTTGAACAACCTGCTAATTATACCATCGTTTTGTCCGTATTTAACTCTCGCAGATAGACTTACCGATTTCCTAACTTACTTATTTTCCTCGAAACTTGTAATTATTGGTCGCTACGATAGCAGAGTGGGAAAACTTTGTAATTCATATCGTAAGAATTAATTACAGACTCACAATTCTCCCGATATACTGATAGGATTTTCGGAATCCGTATTTTTTGCTGATATCTTCTAATTAAGTCGAGATAAGAAACATGAAAAAGGATCAAAGACACTTTTCTGAGCAACAGTTTTTCTCGAAATAGGGATATCATATAAATGGGTATTTAACTCGTGACTCGATTGCATGACAAATTGCCAGCGTTCATGACTTTGATTATTTGAATAGCATTATTCTGATGTAAACGTATCCAGTGAGGGATTATCAGATAGTGTTATATGCGGTTATTGAGTCTTTATTGAGAATTTCCGTGACGATGGTTTAAAAAAATATGAAAATGTTTACATCCTACGATTCAATTTTTGCAATGAATAGCAATGTAATGTTTATTTTACTACTTTTAATGTACAAGTTATGTTTGCTGTTTTTAGCATGGGAAAATGGAAATAACAACCTCGATCTTAATTTACACCGATTTCTAAATCCGTCATGAAAAAAAAACATTTGTCTTTTCAATTCCAACCAGTTTTTTCGATTACCGGTTTGATATGCTTACAGCTAGACCACCAGGTCTATTAATGTAAGTGATTGCATATCTGAACGCCAATCTAAAGATCTCTGTAAAGGTAAGCCAAACCAAATGCGTTTTTCACGAGGAATATCACTCTTAGTGTAGATAACTATGCACGCATGTGCGTGACTAAGTACAAAATCACTTATTACTTGCAGCAATCTTCCCTGACATGAGGCAAAAAGGCACCTGCACAAATATAATATGAATGTCATGACGTCATTTTAAAAATTATCTCAAATTAATGAAGTCGAAGTCGACGAATTTCGGGTGCAGCTTCATCGCCTAGTGATGCGACCTGCAATGGCCGCAAAAGCTTGCATGACAAAGCGCAATACGCAGCTACTCTCGAAAGTCGTCGACATCAATGAATCTCGCTGCGAAAGCCAACGTTCCGAGATAATGAATTCGAAACTCCAGTTTTGGCGCAATGAGAGGTCTATCCTGTCGAAAAAACCCTCGGATTGTTACATTTGTGAGTATTTTTTTCTTTTTTACGACACTTCTGAACGATCATGATGGAATTACGTTGATCAAGATTATAGCTTCTTCCAAAAATATGACCGAGGAAATTTGTGTTTCTTCAAAAATGTATTATTTAAATTTATTTTGAACAATTGTGTAATTGCTTGGAGAGAAAAAATGTGTACACTTCATTCAACTAAGCAAGCTGTCAAGCTACAAATTAGTCTTGCTGCCATAATAGTTGAAGAGAAGCACCCTCTTTTATTTCAATGTTCTAGTCTTGCATGGATTTGCTTTAGGAATCGCTAACCGTTGGAACGCCTTGCCTTTTCATGAACTAGCTCGTACTTTTTGCAATCATGCGTAATATTTTATGACCATTTGGTGTGCATGCGGCGGTCCTCTCGCATGCTGCATGTTGGTGATAGAATATCCCCTGCCAAACACCCTCGACGTGGCTCGCAAGGTTTAATGTAGATGTAAGATTTCCGCATCTTATTTGGCTCTTATCACAATCCAGTTATTCCCTTACTCGTATTTGAAAGCTGTTTGTCACGATCGAAATGCGTCTTGTAGGTGAAGCCATAACCCGAGCTTCAAAGAGTATTTACTTGAGCCCTCTTCACCGCACAAATCCCATGTCATTTTTTTCTCACGCTTTCGTCACTCGTTTCCCTCTTTACCCTCGTAGATGGAAGAGCGCCTTTTTGTCATCTGCCGTGTATGGTTTCATGTTGCAATGGCTCGTTAAGTTGATCGACCGTTTTGTGTATGAGGTGACGTTAATACGGAAAAGGTTTATTTTGTTCTCTTCCTAGGGGAGATCCGTGGTTCTGTGGGTAGAGCTTCGGGCTATCAGATGGCCCCGGGTTCGTATCCAGTTAAGGTTGCGGGTATCCCAAATAAATACTTTCAACGTTCGGGGTGGAAAGGCCAACGAGTGCTCCTAGACTCACTAAGAAATTATGAGCTTTAACCAAACCTAACTCAGACAATAATTGGTGGAGGCAGGGTAAATTACTCGCTTGCCAAACCGAAGGTTGCGGGTTCGAGTCCTGCTTGGGTAGGTTGCCTACTATTAAGAGTATATTCTTGTACGTCTAATTGTTGTACAGCGAGCTTAGTTGTATGGCGTGAGATCTAACTAGACATGACTCAATGTAAAATATTAATCAATGAAAACTAGAAATTAATTCGCTGTGGTGAGGATACATAATAGAAATGCTTCTTGTAAAGGCCAAAATATTTTACTAACAAGATCTTCAACCGCGGAGGAGAGGCAAGTATAAGTGGAGGCAAGCAAAGGGAGATGAAGGTGTAGGGATTGAAGCAGCAGTATATCTCGTGAACAGCTTGGACGGCAGCGACGGGGCGCGTGGTGGGCGGGCTCAAGCGTGGTGCCCATACCCTAAACCAACACAGTCCTCACGGTAAAAAGGAAAATACTTAGATGGCCGTATATTTCTCCCACGGCTCGTCCACCTTGCAAGTCAAAATTGTCACCGCAGGGACCAAACACCAGCCTCTCAACCGGAAAGCCCAAATCACACCCACATTCACTCACGACCAACAAACAAAACAAGATCCTTTGTGGGGGCCGTAGGGACCTCCACTAAGGATTCTTGCTCCACAAAAAACCGGGAATCTTCACAGGATAGGCCTGTGAAGGAATAACCAGTGATTTGCGGAAACACACGCACTCAAAAAGCAGTCACATACACATTCACTCACCCATAGATGGCTTCAAACTTCCGGGAGAAAAAATAGCTCCAACGAAAGCATGGTCAAGGATCGGCAGGGGGACGAGGAACCGCCGGTATACGTATTTCGGCCACAAGGTAGCCCTCTTCAGCGTTTTGAAGGAAAACAAAAACACTTCCAACACAAGGCTGAAAGTGGAGAGGACGGGAGGACAACCTAACATTAATAGGAAAGAGAATGGGGGGGTGAAGTCCTCACGGGTGACAATGATATTCCAAGGAGGCGACAGTCTGCTTAGGTCATGCGCCATAGGGTAGGGATGGAAGGGTGGAGAGAAATCCAGCTACTCCTAACGAACGGCGTCAAGGGGACCACGGCTTAACGTCCCAACCGACGGACGGAGTGCTGCACTTGAAGTGCCATATACAAAGCACTCGAGAAGTGCCTGGGCAGCCTCTGAAAAATCTCTGCCACTGCCGGGATTTGAACCCGGATCATCTGGGTGGGAATCCAGAACTCTCGCCTCCATACTAACCCGATCCCCTCTGCACTGGTTTCTTTTCGGTGGCGGCTTATGTAGCCCCACCGTAGACTGGTATCCCCTTTGCATCCATAGGGCTCAGTCGCCGGGCCATCATTAAACTCGGGGGTCGATCGTGACCCACGACCTTGCAAGGGAGATCGTTTCTCTGTCTAGGTGCACGGCTCATTATTGCCTTCAGAAAAGATGAATACCTTCTTATTATCAATAAAAATTTAGAGTTCTTATCTTCCAGAGTATTATTTGCTACAATGGGAAAGGGAAAGCAAAGGGTAAGACATAGTTACTCAATTCTGAAACAAATGTCTGGCAGTTTACTACATAATTTTACTATTGCAAGTTAACGCATTCGAGCGAAGGGTTATATGCGTGATAGAAGTTGCTAACTGCTTAATAGGACGCGTAATAGACTTTTTCCTCGACGAAATGAGGAGCAGAAGTAAAACCT
Organism: Ischnura elegans; assembly: GCF_921293095.1. Classification (NCBI taxonomy): domain Eukaryota; kingdom Metazoa; phylum Arthropoda; class Insecta; order Odonata; family Coenagrionidae; genus Ischnura; species Ischnura elegans. Next base: position 83,853,204 of record NC_060250.1, read on the forward strand.
CAAATTAGGTAAAAACATGCGGCAAGCACTATTTGTACCTTTACTCTATTAAAACCAGGGGCAGATTTAGAGGGAAGGTCAAAGGGGCCATTAATCCCCCTCCCAAAATTTTATTAAAAAATGTAATTATTATTAGTTTTTTATCTTTTTAAAGGAGTAAAAGGAGTCCATATTCAAATGCTACTAGTCTAGGTGGCTACTAGTCCCGAACGGGAGAGAAGTTTGAGTTGTAGTTATGTTAGAGTGTAGTACTCCCTACTGCAAAAACACCACTCTCTCACAGGAGGTATTCTATGCTTTTCGCACCCAAGTCACCCAAGTAACCCCCTCCAAATTTGATGCTCAATCCGCCCCTGATTAGAATTATCTGAAATATTAATTTTATTCCATTTTTTCATTTAAATTTGGTGTTTTTGCGAAACAAAACATGTAACTGCCTTGTCTAAATCAAATTCATCGGGGTAAAAAATTGGAATTCGATATCGGAGCCAGTATCGGAGAAGTATGAAACATCAGGCCGGGGCGAATGTGGCGAACAGGAGGGACCATTTAGGATAATATATTTTAAATTTCTCTCGTGGTGGCGTGGCGGAGTGGGCTCTGCGTAGGGTGGAATCTGGACGGTGCGTCAGGGAGTGATGTAACATTTGGAGAATGGAAAACGGGAGAGGTATTTACGAAGCTTTATAAATGAGTCGGAATTCTTAGAACGTCAGCTATGACGCGAGAAAAAAATATCACTTCGATGCGCAGTTGGTGTGAAAACAGTTAATGAGTCCAAGTTGGTATAATTATTAGAGATGTTTCAGTGAAATATTTTGCGTAATAAAGCATGAGCTGTTCCACCTATTTTATTTTAATAGAAATTGAAAAATGAAGAAACCCGTAATTATTCGATTTCTAGATCCGTCGTCTGATTGATTGATTGACGCTTTGTTTGGGGGAGATCGCCAGGAGCACTTAAACCTAGGTGGTCAATTGTGTCATCCATCAATAATTGATTACCCGTACAGCCCGATATACATACTTGCTGGAGGATATCAGATCGTCCGCGGGTAAATCTCTGATCTCTACGTGTTCCAAAAATGCTGATCCCATAATTTCAATTCGTCATTTTATCATAATTTCACCGTATTGATCCTAAAATACCTCTCAATATTAGATCATGGAATCGTGGAATTAAAAAAAATTGTGGGATAGATGAACTGCAGTACATGTAACTTCAGCAGCATTTACAAGGTCACCTTGCTCTCTATTGGTGAAGTTTTGTGACTCTCGTATTTTCATATAATAAGCCTTGAAAATGGAAAATTAACATCCTAAACTTCGGTAAATAGGTTCTTTATCAATAACCTAAACCTCAAGAGGTCATATTTAATTATACATATGAGGTTGGTTACATTGGTGAAGGTCACCTTGGTCATCTTGAGAATGACAGAGTGTCGAAAACATGGTTGGCAGAGGAGATACATATCAAAGTGTGGAAATTACTATTTCTTGTTTATATTTTTCCATGGATATCTCTGAACTCGATAAAGTTACTGCACGTTTCGTGAAAACCTTTTGTAATTTCTACAAAAGAATGCCTTTTTAATTTCTATCCTGCATACGTGCACTTCATGACTGTTAAGTGAGGAATTTGGTCCCGACATCCATCCACAGCACTGACGTCGTACTTTTTGTGTATGGTTTTCAGTTCATTCTTTTCAAGTGCTTATGTGCAGCGCCACGGAAGAGACGTGTGACTATAATGGTCAAGAGAAAACCCTTTTTGACTCGTCATGATTTGTTTTAGTTAGAATTTTTTTTCTCAGGTCCATACAATTCGGATGAGATTGAGACTTGGTAAGTAATTCCCTTGAATTGCAATGGATAGTTTTTCTCCCCTTAGTACTGTACTAACCTTCTCAGTGCCACCGAAATTTGTCGGTGCTAGCAAAAAAAGCCAAGAATTTTGTAGCATTTTATGACAACACTATATTAAGTTACTTTTTTTAGATTTCAATATACTGGTTTTTTTTATTTTACTGAAAAGGAATTATTTGTTGACATTAAAAGTCTAACGCATTTGATAAAGGATAAAATATAATGTATTATATTGATATCCGGGGGGATCGGGTTGGTGTGGTGGCTAGAGTGTTAGCTTCCCAACCAGTGGTCTCTGTTTCAAATCCCGGCAGTGGCAGAGAATTTTCAGAGAGTGCCCGATCCTTGCTTGAGTGTTTTGTGGAGGACATTTCAAACGCAACACTCCGTCCGTCGGATGGGACGTTAAGCTCGGCTCAAAGGTAGCCGTTTTGGCGCCTATCGTTAAGAGGAAGCTAATGCCGACGCCGGGTTTCTCTCCACCCTTCCCTACCTACCCCTTCCCTCATGGCGCAAATGACCTCAGCTGTCGGTCGCCTCCCCAAAAATACCTTGATATCCGGTCTACCCTCGAGCCGATGTATCGGCTCGTGGTACTTTTCACCAGTGGAGCAAAAGCATATATATCGGCCAGTGGCACTAGGAGAATTTATTCCCCGTCGTATGCATACGCCTCGTCGAAGATTCTGTCGAGAGAGGGCGCCTCAAATACAAACAAATTACCCGTGTCTCTTCACAGGTTACACGGCTACCGTGGTACAGCGAGGTCACGTATGGATTCGAACTCATAAAAGGCGATGAAGATGGAAGACTTCTACGTTGATGAACCTTCGCCGACCCATGTCGATCCCTTCTCATTCCGTCCTACGCCTTCACCTCTCGTCCCAGAGGTACACACACAAGAGCCATCGAAGATGGATGCCATGGTTTTTCCGGGAACACGAGACGCAAGGATAAACGATACATTCATCACGACATGAGACAGAAGGTAATATAAGTTATTTTTTCCACGAAAATATAATACAATTGACTTATTTTAAGTTTTAGCTGCGTAATAACTCAAACTTAACGAATTAAGCTTCCCGTATGGTCATGATGCTACTGCTCATATTACCGTTATCATTTTATTAGGCCACTAATTCAAATAGTTTCAGTTAAGTCATTAATATCAACGTGGTACGAGTACCTAGATTCTAAAAAGTTTTGAGACGAGGCACTATTTATTTGTAACATCTAAGATACCAAAGCCATAAGCAGCCGAAGCTAGATTCGATATAAAGGCTAGGAGTGGATTATAGGAGTCACGACCCTGAGCTCTTAAACAACGGAAGGCCGAAACCCGAGTTAAGCGAAGAAATTGCCTATATAGCCGTCTTGAGTATAATGCGTACCATTTAAATGACTGGAAAATCGCTCTAACTAGAAATTTTTTCCTCGGTTCAGAGGGTTTTTAAAAAACCTGTCAAAATTCATTCGTTGTAAAATTATAATACTTTGTTTCTTAATTATACATTTTTCTTTCGTCTGTCTTCCGAGACACTTACTTAAATCCAGCTAGAAGCTCTTTTTAATCAAGTAAAACAACCTTGGTATTTTTTCACGGAATTTTTTATTTGGCACGCCGCGTTTCGACGCTGAGACGTCATTCTCAGCTACAAATATTTCTGCCTGACAACCCCAATATGCATATATTTGCTGGTTACGATGGGGAAAGGTATTGGTGGGGAGGATGGGAAGTAAGAGGGTGGGTGGGGAGTGGTTGGGTCGTGTGACAAAGTTCGGGGAAGGAAAGGCTGGGAAGGTTAGCTGGCCGGGGATAACAATCTTTGTACTCGAGAATGACGCCTTTGCGTCGAATCGCGTGGTACCATATAAAAAAATCTGTGAAAATTTACTAAAGTTGTTAATCTTCATTTTTTTTCACCAAGTGAAAGGCGAACTTATCAATCTCAGAAGCTCTTATTTCGACCTTATTTTAAACGATTCGGTCCCAGTTTTCTAAATATTGTTTTAAGGCTCTGAGCTTCCGACTTCCGACTGAGCGTCCATTTTAGCTTTATGCATTTACCCGCTTGATAAAGCTGACATTTGGCGAGCAAAAATTTGCCGCTCAATCCAACCTCCACGCAGCGACCTTCCATTTCTCGGCGGACGGGTAGTGCAGAAAATTCTGACGGTGATTCCTGAAAGGGTTAAACGCTGAGGACAACAAAAAAAAACCCTCGAGCGCAAACATTGGGAGAAAACTCAATTGTGTGCCCACTTCGAAGGGTACGAAATGTTCTCCTCTCGTCGAGGAGAGTCGTCCAGAAAGGCACTCGAGTGTGTCTGCTCAGTCCGGCGGAGATTCCGAGTCGTTTCCGGGGAGAAGCCCGAAGAACGCCTCTCCTCAAGAGGAGGAGTTAAAGAGGGGGGGGGGGGACAAGGGCCTTCAATCGAATTACTCCGTTCTCTCGGGAGGGCATTGTGAGAGCAGACGGAGAAAGGCTGATGTCCGTCCGGAAGGGGAGGAGAAATGAGGAGAGGAGGTTGCCGAGAGCGAAAACAAGCCGGAAACGACGACGTTCGCGAAGTATCTGCGTACTCATATAAGTTTTATCCTCCATTTAATTCGTTTTGCCGGGCGTGACTTCATGGAATCGATTAAACATAATGAATTGTGAATAACCTTTGTAATTCCACGTAAATTTGATACTGTACGACCCAGGTTTCGTGACGTGAGGCGTCATCATCTAGTTTCGATTAAAAAGCGATTTTATCCTATATTTTTCCATCATTACATACGATCATTTTTCACGTGCAAGTTCACGGATTGCGGCAATGTATGTAGTACATTTGCATCCAATACAGAGAATAAATAATAATCACACAGTAATTCATTTCAAAAAGCAATGTTGATTATTTCGATTAATCGATGTGTCGGTTCAGATTTCGATTTTTGTTGAAAAGTCGAGATTTTCATTTCGATTACAAAGCGATTTTATCGTATATTTTTCCATCATTACATACGATCATTTTTCACGTGCAAGTTCACGGATTGCGGCAATGTATGTGATCACTGGTCTTGTACCTGAAAAATATTCTTGTAATCAATCTTAAGCTTAAAGCTGTTGCAGAAGGTAGAGTAGCAATATAAGGGAGTTAACTCCTCTAATAAACAGTCTTGGACAAAAAGCGACGTTTTTCTGAGGTGATATAAGTCTATTCATAGGTAAGATAGGCTAATCAAATTATTCAGAAACCTGCGAAGATGCCGTAATTTGGCGTCGAGCGATTGCAAAAAAAAATGCTTCCCCCTACCCGGAGAAGAGGGTAGTAACTCTTCATCGTATGAGCGAAGGAGACCACAAGAGTGGATATAGCTACACCCAATTATACAGTATGCGTGGAAACGTTTACTTTAACAGCTTTAGGGCCGAGATGTGGAAAGCAAGAGAAACCGCCTCATTATTTTCTAGAGGAGTCGCAGTCGCAATGATATTAAAAAATTGCTGAGTACACAAATTTTTAATATCAGACATCATTGGTCTCGTTCCCTAAAACTTAAAAGCTAATTTTGAATTATTCTGAAACAGGCTTTTGGAGTCAATACCCGCGGAGAAAGAATCAGTATGTTGCAATTTGCTGACGGCATAGAATTCCTAACCGAGACAGAGGAGAATTTGAAAAAGAACATAGTAAATTTGGAGAAAATGAATAGCCATATATCTGCCGAAATCAATAGAAATGAAAGCAGAAGAGATAAGAGCTGGACAAACATTAAACTAGGAAAGAAAAAGCTTCAATGGGTGAGAGAGTTTTGCTTCCCAGGGAAACCGAATATCTAGCGATGAACAAAGCAAGGAAGAAGGAATAGTAGAACAGCCCTTGCGAAGAGATTATTCCTCAAATAGAAGAATCTACTTACCGCTAAGAATCAACAGCAAGGAAGTTGGAAAGCATTGCTGAAATTTCTAGTATGTTTCTTAATGGGAGCGACGCGTGAACGCTACAGCGCATACATCAAGAGTGAAAGCATTCTAAATGTGATGCTGCGCAGTGACGTCATGGCAAAATTAGCTGTGACGGAACGCACTTTCCTTAACTTCTTTTAGAAGAGAAATATTACACTGATGATGAAATCTTCACGGGAAATCAGCCGGGTAATGATGGTCATTGCTGCCAACGTTTCGATGGCAGCAATGGCCATCATTACCCGGCTGATTTCCCGTGAAGATTTCATCAACAGCATTCGCCGGAAAATCACCAAATCCTTCTTTATATTACTCTGTGTTTTTTTATTACAAGTTGTTATTCACATGTTATTACAATTTTTTTGGTTGCGAATTTATATATTAGAAAATTTGAGGCAGCAAAATTGATTAAAGTGTCATTTGACTATTATGTCTTTTGTTAACCAGTTCCAGAACGGCGTTCGGCTAAAATGACACCACTGGTGCCACGGAAGAATGATGGAAATAAAATGGGTCGACCGCTCGAGTAATACGTATGTGCTCAGAAGAGTGGGAGAAAAGAGAAGTCGTCTAAAATTCCTTATAAGAAGACGAGATAACTTCCTTGACCAAATAGTGAGACATGACGGCCTGATGGTTACAATCGTAGAAGTAAAGCTGGTTGGGAAGAAAGGCGATGGACGGCCCCGAAAGAGATTCATGGAACAGGTTATTCAGGGTGCGAAAGAGAAGAAATATGAAAAGACTAACGGAAGGGAGAGCGGAATGGAGAGCCAATCAAATCACTCTCAAAATTGTTGACTTATGATGATGACGGAGAAGGTTACTTTTACTAAAAATGCTTGAGCAACTAATTTCAACGATTTTGTGTTAAATGTGTTCGTATAAAATTACTAGGCAACAATTTACCTTTAATAATTCGACGTAATGATTGGTGATATTTATATAATTATGCCACCCTCAGACTCTGACTGATCCTTCATTTTTTAAATCCCGTCTGACGTACCTATTTACTGCAATTGACACCAGCCGTCAATTATTATTTATTTTTCCGATTTTGACGCGTGCGGACTTCCATTCTTCTGGCTCTGATAAAGGCGACTCACGCAAAGGCGGTCATGGATGACGTCATCACCGCGAACTAACTTCTCCCCCTGGCTCCCTCCTATTCTAGCGGAGTTTTCGCAAGTCCCACCCCGCTCCTCTTTGTTTTGCGTCCCTCGCGTTTTGGACGAAAGCTTCGCAAATCCCTCTTTTGGGTTTTCTTTCTCTTCTGTAAGCTCCCTAAGCTCTTTATGTTGGCGGTCTGAGTCTCCCCGCGGCCGAAGGAAAGAAATATAAATGCCCCCCAGCATTCATCCAACATGGAACTAAACTTATGTGCGCGAATGTGATTGATTTATTGATATGGTATCCTCAGAAAATCAATGGCCAATTCTCTCACAATGGAAACTGTCAACTCAGTTTCGCGAGTCTGATCTTTAGAGCCTTCAATGCTTAAAAGGCTGAGTTATTCCCTTGTCATCACCTAAAAATGGAACACGGGTAAATTACTGGTAGGTAGGATATTTGTGTATTTTGTGTAGTGTGTATTGATTACTTGAGGATCATTAATGGATTGAGTCATATCAGAAATATATGGAGGTATTTATGATATATGATACTACAATCACCAAAAAGGACTTAAATTGAAAATTATATTACCGGGAAAGGTATTTTTTTCTTGAAATTTTGAATTCGTTATGAATTATCTATGCATATAAAAGAGGGTGTCTGTTTGTCTGTCCGCTATGAATTTTCATACGGCTACATGCAATGCGACCAAAGTTAGTACATAGGTGCATCAATTGCTTCCAAACCCCTCAGTGCTACTTTCGGTTGCGTTAGATGCGTCTTTTACGTCGTTTTCTCATTACCGTTTTTTTATACGTCAGGTCCTACAACTTATGCATTTCGATATCCTTCCGGATATGCGCACCTCTTGACCCGATCAAAGAGAAAACATAAAAATCATGCTAAGTGACCATGAATTCCAAGTTTCTCAGGGTAGTATCTTTCCCAAGCCACACCGGGTGGCCTGCTACTTTGTGGTATAACAGAAGCCTAGAAACCCCCAGTCCTTAGAAACCATCCCGCAGTTTTTAATGACAGCCGGTGTATTAAGGGTCTTGCAATTAGTATCACACTCTTTGAAGCATCCTACTGTGTTTAGGCTATGATTCAATTTGCATTAGTCGATGATGGATATTGAAGTCTATATGATGGCACTCTACAAAAACCACGTTCAGCTAAGTTGTAATTATAGAGCAACCCCGGAATTTCAATTCTGATGTTGTAGTGTCTATTTCGAGAAATGTTCTTGAAAGCCTGTGGCTTAATTGACCTATTCTTCGTTCCAGTTCCAAGAAAATTAATTTCTTTCACTTGGAACAAGTATTCTCATCTCTTCCTCGCTTCGATCATTTAAATGAGGTTGAGAGGAGTGGGCGGGAGCGAGTAGAAAAGAAAAATTGATTCGGGAAACCCAGTGCCATTTTCGTTCCGTCTTTCATTTGTTTACCTGGGGCCGAGTGCCGGGGTCGTCTTTTTCCGATGTAATTAATTCCCTCCGGGATGCTCTGTCGATTGGTTTAAGCGGGAGAGGTGAATGGTTTTCGGAAGAAATATCTTTCCGGCCTTTCTCTTTTGAGCGGCGCTTGGACGGTTCGCTACCCTCTCGCTGCGATTTCTCTCCCGTGTCTGCGTTTGCGATAAATTTGACGTATCGATTTCATGTTTCCATTGTATTTCCATGACGCTTCGCCAAGCAGTAATTGGGCCCCATATTTCAAAGTAAATATATACTACAGACTCTAGGTGGCTGCGCAGCTATAAGCTGAGGCCAACCTGTAAATCCGGAATTCAGTATTATTGCAATCGGAAATGGAAACAGTTGACAAAGTATATACTTGTAATAAAGATAATTTGACTAAATTTTTGATACTTCTTCTCCTTTGCGAGCATGAAAAGTAACGGAAATAAATATCCAGTCTAAATAAGCATCGTGTAAACACACGATATCGTTTAGGTCAGCGAGTCAGACCCATTAAACCATCGCGTGAATTCGGATTTTGCCATTTAAATCTTGGCCCCATGCGCAGAAGTCAATGAGTGCTCTTAAATCTCTTTCCTCCGTAGCTCTGCGTCTTATTAGTTTATTTTATATCACATATTTTAACTGAAAAATTATGAAATTTTCGTTGCGCGTTAAGAATCAGGACAAAATAGATAGAATTTATTGACGTCGATTTACAAATTTTTGAGCTATTAGCGATTTAATCTTATAATTGGACTAGAATCACTTGAAAAGGTATTTAATAAAGTAAAAAAAGAATATAGGCACGTCACTGTATTGCTAGTTGATATATCGGCAAAGAAATCCAGGAGTCGAAATTAAAACCGTTAGTTTCACGAAAGTGGTACGACGGTCGGCTAGACTACAAATAATAACTAAAAATATAAGGATAAAGCTTCCCAAATTCAGTTCTTATAATTTTGATGTATCATTATGATAGAAACACTTCTTTAAAAATAAAATACGTGCAAAGTATTTGTTGTGGACCATCGTGTCGTGAACCGACCTCCTTAACCCTTTTACTGCGCCGCTTGAGCTATCCACCTCTCGACTGCTATCTACTCCCACTATAGCATTCACCCTTTCCCCCCTGACCTCGGGGATAACCCTCCCCCTTCCTTCATTTCGCAGAGCGTTACTAAAGGGTAGAGAGAGGGGGGGGTGGAAGACGGATGTTCTCTCGTTCGACCTTTCCCACCCCCGTCCACCCTTTGGGAAATTGATTCCGAGAATGGTGCATTGGCGAGGATATGGCCGGGATCGGGGGTTGATTCGCCTCCTCCAGGCCCGACTCACTCAAACACACAGGAATAGTGTTTCCAGAGTAAACACTGACGCAATAATTAAGTGAATAATATAGGGAGCCGATTCTACCCTAAAAGTAGCCGGTGGTGTCCCACAAGGTAGCGCTTTGGGTCCACATTGATTCATAAATGACATGTACCCATGGCATTTTATTCTGAAATAAATATATTTCCCATAATTTGAATGTACGTGGCAGTTGTGACTGTTAATGAGTGAATTCCCTTGTTGAAATAACAACGACGTGTCGGTGAGTTAATGGAAAATTTTATTATTATGAGGGAATATCTGAGTGAGGAAGTTTTCTTTTTGTTGTAAATTACCTTTCCCTACAATCTACCGAATTCGATAAATGAATTGCGTTTAAGGGTCTGGGTGAATGACGTTATTGTAATTTTAGCCAATTATATAATCCAAGTATGGACCATAATGTCATTTTTACAGTCTTGAAATAGAAGGCAGTTGGACTTTTCCACAATTTTTTACTGCGTACCACGCGTTTCGGGTCACTGACCATCATCTGGTACGAGACCGTGTCATCTTGTACAAGAAAAGGAGGGTATTATACAAGATGATGGCTCTGTGAGCCGAAACGCGACGTACGCATTATATAATGGCGTAAAAGTGCAACTACCATTTATTTCAATACGTCAAAATTCCACTTTTCCACGCCTGAATCGATTGAACGTATTTTTATAGTCACTTTTAGCTTAAAATTATCTTAAAAAGTACATAACAGGCATATTTCAAAGTAGCTGCTCACAGCACCAGTTTTTTTGGGGCGTTCGTCTCCTTGCAGATGCTAAAATTTGAGCTCAGTCCCCTCCGAGACGTAATGCGATTTGGATCTGGGACAGAATCGGACTCGGCAGCAGGGGGACAGGATCTTACGCCCTCCCTCTCCGCGTTGCATAATCACCATTGCAGAACGGAGGCGGGTATTATTCTTTTCGGGGGTCGTGGTTTAAGAACAGCTGCCCCTTCCGTCTTCACGTCCATGCACTTCTAACCACGTCGCGGAAATCGCAGGGAAAACATCTCTCGAATTGCGACGTACCCTTGTCACTGTATTCCGTCGTGAGTTTCGTCTCTTCCGCAGCGTCGCGAATTTTCTTGGGGATATTTATCGTGTGTCCACCCGCCTACGATCTTGAAGCTATATTCATCGCAGAGTGTACAGCGAGTTTCAGGAGAAATCTGAAATATTTCAGGAAGTGGTAAGGGAGAGAATTTTATAATTTTTTATGTCTATAAACATGGTGCCTCCGCTCCTTAGTTACTCAGCTATGGCAACGCAAACATTTTTTTGGGTGATCTTTGCAGTTTTCATGAAAGCGATTTTTCTAAAGTACCTAGCCTTTTCAACATTTCATTTAATGCTATTGATTTTTTCAGAAGATTAAATAATTTAGGTTGGACGAAAAAATGCGATTATAATTGTCTGAAACAGTTAATCTTTGTGCTCAATTAAACGAGACCTTTGAGCGAGTATGAACAGTGTGATTGCGTAAATGAACTATTTCAGCAATTTTTTATGTCATATAAAAAAATATTTACTTGGGTTTCCTTTATGTAGCTTGTCAATTTCAAGGTCATAACGTAATTTTTTAACCACCAATTAGTCGCAAAAATAGACAACTCGAACGGTAGTCCCCGTATCATTAGCCGTTTTAAACGGGACACGAAATTACACATCTTCAAAATATATGTTTTTTCACAATTGGGCATGAAATAATTTTAGTGTAATTGCTGGGGAAATGTTTCGTCTTTCGTTAATGAATTTGCTCTTGCCCTCAAGAAATTCACGGTTTCATCAGATTCATTACAGAATACAGGTCCCTACGTGCATCAGATTACGCAATTATGTGCCTCATCTAAAACGGGCTTAAAGGGTTAGAATACCTGGCGCAAATTCCGGAAATCCGGGTTCAAATCCCGGTCAAGGCTAATCATTTTTCCTCCATGGAATGTTTGTACTAAAGTTGCTATCTTGATAAGAGTGGTGGCTCACCGGCTTCAAGCTTATGTCTCTCTCTGTTATCTCACGAAATAGTGTGCCTCTGACATCTACTATACTCGCACTTGTAGAAAGAATAGGCTTCAGGCAGAAATTAAATTCGTGGCTAGTTTTCCCACTTTACTTACGCCTCCTTTATTGGGGCACATGCAATTACCCAGGGGTATCAATTGAGTGCCCTCTGCGAACCCAGCTCGGAACGCCATGCTAGGAATCCCGCACCATTGCCTGTTCCCTCCAAGGTCCGTATTGGCAATTTGGAGGACACGTCCGCCGTATCGTTCAGCGAAATGAGACTTTTTGCATCCGAACGAAAAGTGCCCACGTGAATTGAACCGACGGAAAAAGCGTCTTCCTTTCTCATTCAAGAGCACACGTCCCTCCTTCTTCATCGGTGAAGTTTTTTCTTTATTTCCCGTCATACTACTCGCTTAAAACTTAGATTGGAATAGAATATATAAGATAGAGAAAAATTGTGTCACGAAATTTTAACCCACGATAGCTGATGCCAACCAGGATAGGAACCAAAATCACCAATCATGTTTTGGTCGAAAACCACAAGTAAATAAATGTAAAAACTATAGTAACTTAGATCTAAGCGCTCCGATTGGCTGCGAGTTTGCTCTTTTGCCGGTCGCTCTGGACAACTCATGACATCGAATGATTCGCCTACCGGAGATGGCGATGTATCCTAGGCATCCGGAAACGTGGCAAACGCGCGGCAAATAGGAGGGCGTGGCTCAAAGTTTCTGTATTTAAAAAATGGTGCGTTTTCGACCGAAAAATAATCAGTAATTTAGGTTTATGCAGGCTTCAATTATCCCAGGATAAAATTTCGTAACACAATTTTTCACCACCCTGTTTATTTCTTTAAGCTCTGAGGATAACCCTTGGAGCGAAACACAATTTACAAAGAATGGATCATCAAAAAGCTTATCAGGTACATGAAAAATCTAATAGAAGTAATTGCGATATAGCAGTATGATAAGTACAGAAATAATAACGACGTAAAAAAGAAACAAGGATTTAAATCTAACAAAATTCGTGATATGTTGGCTGTATTTCGTGAAGCAGAGTTTTAATATGGCTCTGTATTGAGTGTAGCTATGCATAATTAATATTTGCATGATTAGAATCCGTCTGTTTTAAACCGTCAAGTAGAGAATTTTAAAATTTTGATGCCGTAACACGGCTATAATCTTGACATTTTCCGGGTATGTAGACTGGAAAACTGTTGTCGATATTCTTGTATCTCAAGTATTAACATTATTCGTTGGAGAAAATACATGCCAGCATTTGCCTTGTGATCATTCGTAAATTTTCTCTCATTTTACAATTTTACCACTGTATTTTCCAAGGCATAAAATTTTGATTCCAGAGATACTGGAAACGGTTAGCTAAAGTCAATTTTTTGTACCCTGCAAATTTTAAGGCGATAAATTAAGTGATAATCGTGTGATTCGTTACGAAAAATGTCAAAATACGATCGTTATAGAGGTAGTTTATTTATTTATTCGTTCTCGATGTATTTATCCTGGTTGCGCGCTTTTTTAAAGGACATCTTCTTAAACTTCATCATTATTCGCAAAAAATAGTCGCCTATTGTTTCCCAAGAACGCACTTTTACTATGACTTCTCATGAGTTTATCGAGTAACTTTTTGTCACTGCATTTTATGATACATTCGCAGATATTTACGGACGTTCTTCTTTTGTGAAAAATATTACTTCGGGATGACGTGTGAGGAAAGAAATTCTAAAAAAATGAGCTTCCATACAATCATTCTGGTAACGTGCTACCTGTGGAACAGTGTGGTAAACCTCACTTTGACGACAAACGCCTGAAGAAAATCAATGGTTCTTCTATTTCTCTCGCTGGAACAGCCACAGGCTAAAGTGAAAGGCACAGGTGAGACGAATAGCCTGCCTCCAGGGAATAGCAGAGGACTCGGAAACTACGCCAAATATCTTTCGAAGGTGGAATCACCTTAAAGCAGGTTTATATCCATTCGTTTCCAGTGGGTATCTTCACTTAATAGAGTGCCTTGTTTGCCTTTTAATACTACATGTTATATTAGTGTCTTGGAGAGCAGGTCTTCAAAAATTGTAAACAAAATTTGCCAACGTCTCGGTATATTTATTTACCTTCATCAGAGCTTGTAATAAAAATGAATACATAATGTTGATGCATTATTAGTAGCATTAAAGGTTATGGTAATGTTTTTATAACAATAAAAAAAAGTAAAAATTCAATAGTAAATTAACAAAAAGAAACTAGAATTTTATCTTAGTATTTTTAATGTTTATTTATGGTAACTAAGCTTATCCAGTTCATCGTTACCTATGAATTTTAATTAATCAAATCATAATAATTTTGCTAAAATTTTCTGTATGATCATTTATTACAACAACTTTTGTTTTTTGAAAAACATACCATTTATTTAAAACAATCTTATTTGTTAAACTATTTTCAGCATATAAAATTTCGGTATTTTCAAGGTCGATCGAAAGTATGGCTATTGTTAAAACTGTACTTTGTTAGGGCACATACTTGTATTTTATTTGTTATGGATGATTTTTGTTGGGAAATTCCGTTGTTTTTATACTGTGATGTCTGATCTTTGTAGCAACTGGTACAGTCGAGGCGTGGTTTTATCTATATTATATTACTTTTATGATTTTTTAGGAGTTTCTGATTTTATTTTTGAGTAAGTAGGCTTATTTTGAGTGCTATGATTTTCGTGAACAATTCTATAATTTTTTAAAAAATTCTGTCTTAACTTATCCAAATGAATTATTTGTGAATGATTCCATGGTGTGGAGACGTTGTTGCATTTCATAAGTCTATTTTATTTAGTTAACGTTGAGTGTGTGAACAGAAAAAAGTTGCAATCAATGTTTTCGCAGAATATCAATTTCTCATGGAAATATCGAGTATTAAATGGAGTCGTTCACTGAGAATTCGAATTCATTTAAAGAATTCGTTAAAACCTTTCGTTGAAGCTTTTTAACGACATTTTTTGTTTTTGTTATTCATATTCCATATGCGAGCTTTATTTTAGAACGCCTAGTTTAATTTTTTCCCTTAATTGATAATAGTCGTAGTTTTTTTATTTATTCGTTAAAAACCATTGATAACATAAACGATTTAAGTTTTTCCTGGTGAATACTTCTGACAAATGTTTCTCGGGTGTTAGGATACCCGTAAGATATTTGGCAACGTAATATGTGGGAGAGTTAATTGCGCTATATGTGTCAACCATATCTGGTAAGATCCACCGCATTCTACGACGGTATAATATCAAAACTGTCCATCTGCCACCACCTAAATTAAGGCACCGCTTGGTTAGGGTGAAAGATCCGATTGGGTTGAAGACACCAGGGGTTTATGGAATACCTTGTGAATGTGGTAAAATGTATGTGGGGGAGACAGGCCGAACGATTGAGACGAGGCTGAAAGAACACCGGAGATTTTTCAGATTAGCGCAACCAGAAAAGTCGGCCGTGGCGGAACACAGCATTAATGAAGACCATGCTATTAAATGGGACGACACCAAAATCCTTTGCCATGCTCAACGTTACTGGGACCGCGTAGTTAAGGAAGCAATAGAGATCCGCCTCAATCCCAAAAATTTCAATCGGGACACCGGCTTTCATCTAAGCACTACATGGAGACCTGTATTCAGCTGTATGAAAAACATAAGGGTTAAACGTGAAGAATTTCAAAAGACCTACAGCCAATCGGACGACACCTGAGCCGTATTGTTGTCTCCGTAAACGGTCGATCCTGTTCAGTGTGAAATTGAACTTCATTCAAGTAACACAGCCTTGAGGATGGAAGACAAGTCGTCTTCCGAAACGTCGGCTTACATAAAAGCTTTAACCTGGATGCAAACCCGAGAAACATTTGTCATTGATAACATGTTTTTCCATAAAAATTCTAAGTTTTCAATATTGAATACCAAAAAATATTGATTCATAAAAGAAACTATATTTTCATTGTTAGCTTAAAATTTAGTCCGCTTGACCTGCTTTAGACCTGCGGGTTTATTTTGGGGAAAAAACTTCCAACCCCTAGGTGAAAATTTCAACGTCTTTTATGTTTAACGTCACACTCTCTGTCTACAAAATGTCAAGTAAATCCGTTTAGTTTCAAATAATGCGGGGGTTAGAGTGCTGGTTTAACGCTTCAGTGACTGGACTATTAGCCACGCGAGGCTCATGCGCAAAGGCCGGATAGTAGCTGAGGAGCAGTAAACAGTTTGACATAAGGTAGTGACGTCATCAACTTATCTGCAAAAGAGCTAATACAAATGATTTTTCGTCGCGTATTGCTCGAGAATCAGGCGAAGGATCGAAAAACGGAAAAATACGGAACTTATTATTTTTTAGAGCTCTATCACAATCAACTCACTGATTTGGCCACAAAAATCCAAGTCGATTTTTGGATTCGCCAACATGTTGTCTCCAGACTCTTCTGTCATCCGCCATACCAACCTCTTCTGATAAATTTCCTCATGTCTTCAACCAGATAGTCATTCCATCTTATTAGTATTGGTCTTCTCCGTAAGCGCCATCCTTCTTGTTGACCTCTCCACACTCTTCTTATCATTGCATCCTCCTCTCTTCTTCTTACATGACCAAGCCACCTAATCATCCTAATTCTTATCACAGTCAAAATATCTGGTCATCTGCACAGGTTTCTGAGCTCTCCGTTTTTCAGTATTGTCCAGTCTTCTTCAGATTCTGGCCCATATTCAAATTTTGGTCCAAATCAACTTCTCAATATTTTATTTTCAAATTTTATAAACTTCTTCTGGGTCTGCTTTGTTAGGATCCATACCTCCCCCCATTAAAAGAACATTGGATGCATGTTGACTCTGGATATTCTAACTTTTTTATTTCTTGGCACGAGTTTACTCTTCAATAATTTTGATAGGCTGGATTTAACCTCACTTTTAACTCTTCCTATATTTTATTTTGGCCTTTAATAGTAACTTTCAAATACTCAGATTCTTCAGTCATTGTTAAGCTGTATCCCATAACGTCCAGCGTTGAACTATTGGCCTCTGCCACTCCTCCAGTTTTCATATATTTAGTTTTATGTTCATATACCTGTAATCCTACTTTTAGTATTTCTTATAAGAAGATTTATACTAGTGTTTCTAGGTCACTTTTACTCTCTGCTATTAAGGCTACATCGTCAGCATGTGCCAATATATTTATTTTTCCTTCGATATTTTCCCCTCTTGTTACTCACAATCAACTGTAACAGAAAATGGGTGAACAATATCATTATTTATCTAATTTCCTCTACCGCATGGAAAAGTATGCAAGAGAACATGGGAATGTGTGTATGATTGCTTGAACGTTAAATTAACCTCTTCAGATATCTTTGCAACTGACAGAAATACACAAATTTTCCTTGATTTATTAGGTTGTGAACTTGAAAGTCACTAGGCACGTGAATTCTCAGAAATAAGCTGGAATGCCTTATGTGAACCAATCTTGCTTTCTGAATAATTATTTAGCGCGAGGTCACGTGCAGGAAAAGTTCTTTCCTCCAACGCGGAAACCTTACACCCATCACTCAGTAGCATAGATATTTGACGGAGATTTTGTCGACGCTACGTTACATATATGTTAATTTCAATAGCATCCACCGGTAACGTACACCACATCACAATTATCCATTTAACAGAGCTTTTATTGACCATAGTAAGTGGTTTACCAATCAGGCTAAGGTGCAGGGATTCCTGGGTAGTATTGGTGCTGCTATACACTATACAGCATTATTTTTGTGATAGTTAAAAACTGAGTGTGATGAAGTTTACGATTTATTTTTATTGAATCAATGGGAAAACGACATTCTTTAGGGAGTTCATGATTGCTATTTCGATAGTAATGAATGAAAACTTTCTGTTTCCCCATATTTTCCACTTAATTTTATTTCACAGCATGTAATTTCAAGTTAATTATTGGAAAAATGAACAGGGAAAGGCATTAGTTTATTTTTTTCACAATGAAAGAGCTGACGTATTTCCAGTGATGTTACTTTTATCGATTTTTGTTGTTCGTTTTTGCAAAGAATCGCAATTGCTTAAACTGCTCTCATACCCGACTTCTTTTACCGTTTGAACTACGCCGTCGCCTCATAAAATTTACCCAGAATTGCTCTAACAGCTTTCTAATTTATTTCCAGTCGCGATTTTCCACGTGTACGTAATTTTCGAATCCAATATTTTGTTTAGCTATGAATAAAATTTGTTATCTTTTTCTCCCATTTTTTTCTCTTAATAGTGAGGCATCTCAGTCCAATTTTTGCATACTCTATGAATTGTCACGTCTCCGTTTCCGAATCTTTTTCCTCGAATCGAGGTTATCTCACCGAGGAAGAATACTACAGAGTGTATCCTTTCTGTAGTCTTCTTCCTCGGTATCTTCTTTCCTCATACTTTCTTGAGTATCCAGCTTTTTCGACATTTTATTTAACACACTATATTTTTAAGGACATTAAATAATTAAGTTTGGACTATATTTTGCTGTTATAATTGCATGAAACAATCAATCTTTGAGGTTAGTTTAAAAAGATCTTTGAGCAAGTATCAACAATGCCATTGCGCAATCTCACCCATTTTGAGATCAATTTCGTAAAGTTTGTCTCGACGGCTTCCTTCAATTTTCTCACCCGGTAGCGAGCCCGAGAAACGTTCACGAATATCCCCGCCTCCCTTACTTTTTACAATGGCTACGACCATGTCACACATCTTAGGTCAGCAAGTGCAAATTAATCCTTAGAGTACTCTTATAACTTCAAATGTTTCCTCTGTTCCTCTTCGAAGTGCTATTTTGAGTAGCATTAATTCGGTTGCACTAAATATAGCGTCTTATCTGCGAGGGCTCCTTTGGTCTAAGCCGCTCAAGGATGACGCCCGGCACCTCATCGACCCACGAAGTTCCACACGAGTTCAGTGGAAAACGTGAGAGCGGAAGCGTCAAGCGGTGACCTCGTCAAGATAATAATCAACGCTTCCATTCCAGGAGAGAAAAGGAGCAAAAGTTGCAGAGGACGTTAAATAACAGTTTTGGGGCCATGTTAAAATATCTTAATGCTGTTTTCGCGACTCGGGTAATAATATTCATCGGAGACGCTGAGCTAGTTAGTAGTTTCCCCGGACCGTAATCCTTGATGCTTTCCTCTGCGCGAGGTGTATGCTTGTTCCTTATCTCGGTAGGAGTCTTAACAAAATGATCCCCGTTTTCTTTCTTTTAAGTAAAGTTTACGTTTCTGACTCAGCCGAGAGGAAAGCCCATGGAGTTTTAAAACTGATGTAAAACAGAGATATGCGTAGTAGAGCGGTTGCTGTCGCCGCAGCGGCTCTATTAATGGCATTCTTAGCTGGCAACTGGCATTCTCCACTTCTTGCGAATGTGCGCGGTGTTCAGCGTCATGCATTGGGCTTTCTTGCAAACTCTCATCGTTGCCCATGCTCGAGTCGTTGTAGTGCATCAAAACCGAGGAAATCTCATTTATGAGTGCTCTGCATCAGAAAACAGCCCGGGGAAGGAGAAATAAGCGAGATTCCGATTTTGGTTGTCTTTGTCATCCAAGAAATTATATCAAATTTGATAAAGCTAAAGTTGTTAATTATATCTTTACGATTTGGGTAGACTTTGCCATCCGACAAGTAATATCAATTTAATAAAGCTAAAGACGGTTATTATCTTAATTACATTCGAAATTTTTATTACTTAAATGACTTTGGCAAGTGAACATTGATAAATGTGTTAGGAAAACAATCTATCTATATTTCGATTATTTGGGCCGTTATATATCAGTGGCAGCTGACCTTAAGACAAATTTTCTATAATAATAACGAACAGAACCCAATTGAGAAGCTAACTTAAGTTTTTTCATTTTCATTTGGAAAAACAATCGTTTATACGGGACCTTGATTGGTGGTATTTCCCCAAAACTTACGTAAAGATAGGCAATTATATAAACGTAAGAAACCGACTTTTTACATTCTTCCTCTCCATTGAATCTCCGCCACCTTATTCATTAGCACGCGTTACCTGCTTGGAGTTAGAGAGGAAAATCATAATTCTTAATTTATCCTCAGATTTTCATAAAAATTATCCTTATTGCAGTATTTTTATAATTATCTTTATACGTTTCAGGTAATAAGGGATATAATATACCTATATATCAGATCAATAAATAAGTGTAATTTTCAAACAGCCTCATTCACCCATCGCCAACGCCGTGTGTCGAATGCTTCAAGTCTTTTATCGTCCGCTTTACCGATTGTTCAAGTCTTTAATCCGCAGAGTGCCTACTGCCTATGCTTGCACGGATATTTTCAAATATTGTCTCCATGTCTCCATTCTTATGCTCTTGGATCAGAGTGTCGGCCTTTTAGCCAAGAATAGCGTCTGGACCAATGGCTCAGAGAGGGTTTATTCTCTATCCGAGTGTTATTTTTTCATGAGTGTCACCGTAGGGAAAACTTGTTGGCAATTCCTTGTGAAGACTGTGACGTCAAAAGAGGAAAGGGTAAAAATCAAGATGTGAGGTACTTTTTATGCGCGAACGTATAGGAGGGAAAAGGGAGGGCCTCTTCCCACAATGAGGTATCCTGCGTCAGTGCCCACTAATCAACGCTTCATTCACCGCCGATGACCTCAAAAACCTCTGCCAAGCTGGCAAAAGCGACGCCAAATTCCGCGCTGCCCATAATTGACCCCTGTTATTTTCTCAAACTAGTCATTTGCGTCGGATGTGTTTCAACTCTAACTTTCAGGCTGACGACCGCTCGTTAGCTGCGTCGTGACACAAATAAGGGTCGAATGCCTAGCAGTTTGACCTTTTTGGGTTTGCGTCGCGATTTGAATCACGTGCGGTGATTGAAGGGTTGAGAAAAATCACAGAGTATCCTGATATGATATGGTGAATTTATTTTCTTTTATCTGTTTATTTATGATATTTTCGTTTATAAAAACCTTGTAGAGATAAAAATGGCTTTCATCAAGTTTTAAAAATTTCTGGAACTTCGCCTCGTGGCACTTATAGGACTATTACTCAAACGTATTTTTGAGCTTTACACAAAGGCTTCCGGAGAGTATTTGGAGTTCATTTCAAATATCACTGCATTTGAGAGGCAGGCCCAAGTTGTTTGGGGGGTGAGGGTGGAGGGCACGTGACTTAATGAAAACCAACCAAAACGCGATAGGCGGAACCTAGCCGCAAGGAAAAACAGTCGCTTTTAGACCGCGGTGTACGCTTCGTGAGTGAGTAAGGAAGGGGGTTTTTAAGACATTGTTATTCCTAAATAAGGTTATTATTACTCCATACAACTAGTTACATTTCAATTAAAAATGTAGAGTAATTTGAAGGTAGCCTTGAAGGAGAACCTGTTTAAGGCTACCATCAAATAATAATTCAATATGCATTTACTCGAAGATACATATGAAAAGCGTGGGGTGATACCATGAGCCCCTCTTTACAGTATTAGTGCGTACCTTATGGCTTATTACTAAGGGTTTATTTGTAACTCATTTGTATAAATTATTTACGACAATATTTGCTCTATAAACTCTTTGGGGAGAAGCCTGGAATATGCATTTTCCAAAACATTTTTCACAGACTTCGAAATAGTGCATGACTGGAGTAACACATTGTATAGCTTTGGTCCTACTTACACAAAACATGTTTAAAACAACGTCAAATTTGGTTTTGGTGAGGCAATACTTTCTTTACGTAGGGTAAAGGGAGAAGGCATGCACTGAAATAGTTCAGAGTTGCCACTTCTAGTACTTACAGAAACTACGTAGAACCTTATAAATATATAGATGCCTCAGAGATGTCTTCCGGGTTTTCGCAAAGTTGGTTGACAGCGGCTGACGACAGTTTTTCTGGGATTCCATCGGGTGCATTCAGGTCGAAGTGAAGACGCTTCGATCTGAAAACGATTGATGGAATCTCGTCAACGTCCGACCAACCAACACGGCGACAAGATGGAGAGAAACACTAATGTAAGGTTTTAAGCGTAACCACGTTAGTTTCAAAAGAATAATTGTTTAGTTCTCTCAGCGATAATATTTATGACATTGTGAAATTTCTCTTTATACTTAGGTTAAGTTTGTAGCGATAGGTACTCGGTGTTCTTCGCGAATAAACTATCGGCATCAGTATTTGATCAAGGTCACGGTATTTTAACAAAATCTATTGATTGATATTTTCCTTAGTCTTATTTTAATTATTATCAGTTAAAAATTTTATCCTCTCCACTCTTCGCAATAATATTGAGATGATTGTTTTGATATTCGCTTTAGTATTGGGCCACTGCGTGGCCACCTTGAAGCGTTCTTGTATGTATTCACTCAGAGGTCGTGACGAGCCTATTCAATTCGACTGGGAGCCTGCATCGTCATCCCCGCAAAAAAAGCCAAACACTTTTCTGTCGACGCCGACCTCGCCTTTGGAGGAGACCTCGAATCCGAATTCCCCCCCCCCCCCCCGTAGGCCCTTCATATCCACATTTTAATGAAGCATTCAGTCAGCTCTCCACAACATGCCGCGGCCTTGTGCCGGCACCCAAGAGGGGGCTGATCCTAAGGCGTGGAAATGATGTGGTTCAATACAAAGTCTCTTCAGGAATCCTGGCTTTAACTCTTGGAACGCCATGTCTTAAAGAAAAAAAATCATTGATAATCTTTCCGATAAATTGAGTGTTTCTTAATTTTTTTCAATTGGACATGTCTCGACAATTATTTATTATCTTACGATGTAAATAATCTTTCAAAAAATACGAGGGCAAGTCAACTATTATCCGCAATTGAATTATATCTTTTTTATTTTGATAGTACTGTCGTTTTACGTTGATGATCCATGCTTTGTTTATTTGTTGCTATGTCTTTGAAAGTTTCAAGCTTCTAGGTTAGTTTCGTTATCGATGTCGTGCTATCAATCATGGTTGATCTGTTTTCTATTTGCACCAAAGAAGAGCAACGTTCAATGATCCATTTTTTGTGGTCGTAAGGCGTGTCAGGGGTTGTAAATCATCGAAGACTTTCGGTACAGTACGGGAACAGTGTTTTGTCGTAAAGGAGAGTCTACGAATGCACTGAAAAATTCCAAAACGGTCGCATAAGTGTTACGCAATATGAAGGAGCGGGACGACCGTATACCGCCACAAATGAAGAAAACATTGAGCGATCACGTGAAATGATTCCTTGGTATTTGGATAAGGCGAGTGACAGCTGAGGTCATTTGTGCCATGAGGGAAGGGCAGGTAAGGAAGGGTGGAGAGAAACCCGGCGTCGGCATTAGCCTGCTGACGGCGCCAAGGGGACCACGGCTTAACATCCCATCCGACGGACGGAGGGTTATCCTTGAAAAATCCTCCACACAACATTCAAGTAGGGATCGGGCAGTCTCTGAAAATTCTCTGCCACCGCCGGGATTTGAATCCGAGCCCACGGGGTGGGAAGTGAAGACTCTAACCACCACAGCAACCCGATCCCCGTGAAATCATTATGCTAGACAGACGAGTAACTATTGACGAAGTGGCACATCGTCTGCAAATTAGTCACGGTACTGCCTAAGAATTTTGTATCAAATTCGTAGGCAGTAATGTACTATTATGTATTTGTATAAAATTGTATAACTATATTGCGGGTAATAATTAACTTTCCCTCGTATATATCATGTTTTTAAGTGTTAGATGATCGTTATAAATTATATTTAGGATTGTTAGGGAGTTTTATGTGGACATCAGATCAACAAATTAGCGGTGTGAAAGATAAAAATTAATCGGTAAGATAATACTGGTACCTCATAGAAGTAGAAAATACCTCGGTATCTTACTGTCTTTGCTTGACGCTTTCAAAATGAATTAATGTTGGAAGACTTATCAATGTATCATGGTTCTCGCTCGAACGGGTCCTCGTTTCTCATTCCAATCCGTCCATTTGATTTCCAGCACCACCCACCATCACCCGGTCTCGACGGATTCGACTCTTTTCTGGCCATCTTTCCGCGTCCAATGATGTTTCTGGGTTTCATTGCGTCAAATTTAGTAATCCCATGTTTAGCTTCTATTAATTGTTGCCCACACTAAAGGAAACATCCTACGTCAATTGAAGGGGTCGCCAACCAAAATGATCTTTCGGGCCACTTTTGAAATTCATCGTAATCCTGCAGGCCTCTCATAAAATCATATTCCGATTAGATTTGGGTCCACAAGAGACTGTTTTTTGAGGTTAATAATTTATCGAAGGATTGAACGTGAATGATAAAATGTCGTAGGCTTTTCAGGTGAATACTACAGATAAAATATTTCTCGGTTGACAGTTTTAGTACTTAAACTCGGCAGTCAGTCTTATCCCTGATGACGACGAGTGAGTTTCTCATCGAAACGTTGGCTTCAAACAGTGCCTCTGGTACCAAACTCGGGATGATTTTATTTATCATACTTATAAGTGCCCTAGAAACACGAGATTTAAATTTTCAAAAATTGCCTATTTTGTCGATGAGCAGGTTGCTCAGAGGGTATCACTTCTCCACTAGGTATACTCATTCGTACCTTTCTATCGTCAGTGCTCACTACCACACTTTTCACTACTAACGTAGTAATTTTTTACCCAATATAGGAAAATGAAGAATTCCTAAAATTAAAAAGTGGCAAAGTAAAAGTAAAAAAAATCTTCTTCAATAGGGTGGTTTCCTATTATTTTTTATTGCCTAAATCGAAAGATTATTACTCCTGGAGTACGTATTTCACGCTTTTAGATTTTTAAATGACGATATCTATTTTTCGCGATCAAATGAAAAGTGAAAAATTTCAAGCGCGCGAAAACGCGACGCGTAAGTAGGAATGAAGGGAAAAAGTCCGTGCGACGCATTTCTCGTTCCCCCTCCCGCCTGGTAGGTGACCTTGATCGAGGCTCTGACCGCTGATAGGACGCAGGATGCTAACGGGTAGCTGAGTACCTTCCTGTCTGGTAGCGCATGGCTTAAAAAAGGTTTATTAATACCTTATCAAGCGAAGAAAACTTTCCGACCTTAGCCAGTTTTAATAGGTGATTATTAAGACATGTTTCCCTGAGCTCTGTGCCTCATGCATGCATTGGTAGCCTCTGACGATGCATAACTCCTATCCTCTCGTGTAGAAACTAGGTCCCTGTGACGTCACGTGGAGTGGAATCGCATGGGCGCCAATCTGGCCTTTTTCAAATGAGGATAAAATTTTACCCTTGCCATTCGTCTAAACCGGTATTTCAAAAACCAAATAATTTGTGTATTATGAATACACTAATGGTGGGTAACGAATCGCCATCAATGCCTTTTGTTTTCTTTGATGAAGGAAACTACCCTATTGCGAATTATTCAATACAGTTTTTTTTTTTGTTTAAGAGCAATACAGAAATGACTCTGACATTTCTGCCACCTAAAAACAGAATTGTAACTGACGATAAATATCCTCCGTGTGTCCTAAAGCACTGTAGATACTTACCTGTATAATTCTGCCACTTACTCCTATATATGGCTTAAATGGGCAACAAGATCATGATAAAAAATTGGCCAAACCTAGATTTCAATAAAATTTCAACGTTGGCTTCATACAGCCTTACCCGGTGCCAAACCTGAGGAGATATCTATTGAACGTAGATATAATTAATAAAACAAATATGTTTCGTAAAAGTGTGATGAATCTCGCGAGACGGAAAAAAATTTCAAGGCGGGTTGGCCACCATTGGTCCGTGGTGTCCCTGGTAATCCCTTACACGCTCTGATTCCTACCAAGTTGAAGTCGTAAAAAATTTCCTTTGCCGTGGAACTAGTGTTACAGCGACGGAAAGGAATCAGTTTGATAAAATCCGGAAATGTCTGTGGATAACTGGTGGCTTTAGTGTTTTTCCTTGATGATAGTTTTGACGTTTTGAGTTAACTTTGTTCCTATAGTGCTGCGTTTGGGGAAATTGTTTAGTCCTAAATTTGGACTTTTTTCCAGCCTTCTAAATGGCGTTTGGCTGACTTTTTCAGCCTGTATATCTGAGGAATTGTAACAAATATCGGTATAGCATGCTGTCAAAAACGTCATAAGTATTAATTGGATGCTGTTGGTAAGAAACCAATCCATGGTTAGAGAAATATAAATGGCTCCGATGATGGTGGAATTGGAACTTCGCCTTAGATTTTAGAGGCACTAGAGTTTAATAGCGAAACAATATTTCTGTAGTTAATCGAGTATATATTCCCTTGTAGATACCTCAACATATTGGCGAAGATTTTTACGATAGTTAATTGCTAAAATGGCATTTCTCTATATATAATTACTACCTCTACTTCCACATACAGCCATACAATCCTCATCAAAAGTATTAAGAAAACGCATCATATCCATTCGACAGTCGTATTTTATCTATTTTCGTGATAAATTGTTCTATAAATACTTACGTTATATTCTTGAAATTATCAAGGAATGTGTAGTAAAACTTAGTCAACATTTGCCAATATCTCAAAGTTAAAAATACTAAGGTGATAATTTTAAAATTTGAGAAAGAGGCTAAAATTGACAAAGTTCTACTCCACAGACACTAAAAATGTCATTGTAATATCCTTATTTTGGAATGATTAATTCGACGCGGAAAAAAACGGGACAAACGGGAGAGGCAACTTGCACTTTGTGAATTGTTTAAAGAATCTTTACACTCTCACACTCCATTAAAGAATTTATAAAACTAGAAGGATTAAATTTGTGCCAAATGGTGGATGGCCTCAATCTCGTCGCGTCGAGCGTATGTAATCTACAGGAGTCTCGTTTCCTTCCAAATGTGTCAATTTATGAGTTTCGTAAGTTGGGTCACGCATGATATACGATCGGAAGTGAATATGAGCTTGGTTAATTTCTTGTCACGCCTGTGATTAATGGGACTTATCATTTGATAGATGATAATAATTCGGTTCGCTCGTCCAGGAGGAATCATGAATTGTTTTCTCATTCGCCTCCTAATATCCAACGCATAGACATAATAGACTTTGACAGGTGTTATTGAATGATGCCTAGTATTGGATTGGGAATTGCACTGGTACGAGGAATGGAATACTGTGACATAGTAGCGGTCAATATCCCGGAAATTTATGAAGTTATAAGTATGAGAATTACGAAATCTCGATATAATTTACCCAAGCACTCTGTCTAGTTCTTGCGTTGCAGTGGATAAAAACCAAATGATATGAGGACGCTTCATTCCCGTTCGACCAGTTGTATTTTCCTTTTTTCCCACAACTAGCGAACTTATAATGAAATTTAATAAACTTGGTAGTCCCGTTAACCAATCTTAGAACTGTCGACTAATGACGATGATGATGATGATCCCCCCTGATTTTGTTCCTCAATAAACATATTTTTCTTTACAAAATATTATATTACGCTCTTGAAAATGACCCAACCCGGGTGTCCTGAATATGTTTCTGGAATACTACAACGTTTTGTAATTTTCATTATGATGATACAATAAAAATAGTATTCTTTATTCCGTAGAGGAAAACATTTCATATTTATAACAAAAAAACATTTTATTATCAAAATATTTTATTTACCGCGATCTTTGTTTGCAAGAGGATTCTCATCTTGAGGCTATTATTATTACTTTAATATTTAAGATGGAAGTAACTGCCTAACTCCAAAGGATCTCGTTGTACGAAGGTTAAAAATTTCAAGATGGTTGCTCAAGTTTGAAAGGAGTAACACCCCACAAAAAAGGCAAAATATTACTGGTCGAGCGGAAGTGAAATGTCCGCTTAAAACGCACCGCAAACTCAAACTGACGCCCTAGTCCATCCGTGCCTGTTTACTGCGTAGTTCTTGGAAAAGACGTTCGTCACACCGTCATCCTCCCTTCCTCGTAAAGTGGGGGGTCTCCCAATCCCCCCCTAATGATCGTGTACCCCGTGGAGAGTTGCGTCCGAACCCCTTTTCCCCCCACCCTTTTCCACCCCTAAGAGCCCATCCCACCCACATCGTCGTCTCCCTCGTATCTAGGTCGCACCACGCACGCCCACGCGACCAACAGATTCAACGAAGTGTTGTCTCTCCTCCTCACAAGGAATCATGTGCCTTGTGTTTGTATGTGTGAGCGCGCGCTCGAGGAAATTGGTTAATCTTCTTAGTGTTGGCGGTCGGGTGTGCGATTTATTCACCTACAACCTCGGTCATAACAGAGATCCGTACCGCGTTGAAGCTGGGACACAATCAACGCTAACGTAAGATGGTATACGGGATCCGGGAGAACGTGAGACGGGGAACGCCACCGTGCGGTCACAATTGACGTTCCCGTCGCCGGAAAGAAAATTGACTAACGCCCGTGCAGTGGTATTGTTTGTGGTCTTCAGTCTTTTCGTTTGTGTGTAGGAAGAGTTTTGAAGAATGTTCGAAATTAAATTAAGTAATAGCTTACCTTAACTGACTTCTCTTCAGCTCACGTTGCACGAGAACAACAACTGCTATACTCAGCAATGGGCGCCAACAATGCTGTATCGCTGTGATTGGCTTTCGGTGTACGGGACACGGGAAGAGATGAAAGTTGCCCATCTCTCGCGTTTACGTACTCTCCGTATACGGTGGTTGTGTCCCTTCCATAAGCTTTCCCTTCCGCCATATTTTTACCGATTCAGGTTAACGGCTCGCGTCTCACGTTAGCGTTCATTGTGTCCCGGCCTTTAGCCCTTTATCTGAACGCCCGTTGGTTACCGAAATATCAGAAGTTCGTAATGCTGCCACTTAACCGTGGTCAGCGCTGTTTGCACGGCCGAAACCGGAAGAAGGAAGTATAGAGAAGTACGATATATTCATTTCGAGACATTGAGAGCGAAAATGTGATGGGGAAATAGCTTCAGCGTGGTGGGTGTGATAATCAGTTAACATAATTGAAGTTGTCAGCAGTTTAAAGCCTGAACCACACGATATTTTTTTTCCATCTCTTTTGAGGGACAGCTTCAGCTATCGCTCCAATGATGGCGGAAAAAATGGCCGTTTCTTGCGATCATTTTTTTCGTCTTGGAATATCGTTGGTACCGCTCCCCTGCCAATCAGAACTCACGAACCATAAACGCTATTAAAACACCACTATTGGCTTTTAGTGGAATGACAGTGGTAAATACGGAAAGTGACGGAATAAGCGATGGAAAAAGAGACGGGAAGAAGAAGAGAAAAAGAGTGGGAATGATCGTGTGATTCAGAAAATGATGGGTCCAACGATCAATATTTTTGGCCCCTGAAAACCTATTGCTTAAGCTATCATTCTGAGGGATTGAAAAAATGATCTTGTGGTTCAGAATTTAATTAATGGAGCACCTGAAGAAGTATTTTCGAAGTGATGGTAAATGAATGAAATGAGAGACAGCAGAGGTTTTGTGTTGCGATTCCACAGGCAAAGGACGGTGGGAATGATCGTGTGATTTGTAATCGTGATTGAAATGAAATCTTGACCCGTCACTCTTTTGGTCCCTGAAAACTTGTTGCCGGAGCTATCATTGTAAAGGACGGAAAAAATGATCGTGTGATTCAGGCTCATTGCATTTTTTTGTCTCTGGTCGTTTCTATAAAGGTGAAATTCAAAACTTCCTCACACGAGGGCAGTACTGGGTTACTTTGGTCGTGTGAATGCACGTTGGCTGTTATCGAGGTAGTGATTGTGGTCGTAGGAACGTAAGAGGACGTCTCACCTCTCCTTCTCGAAAGGACTTTTTTCGCGACAAATTAATCGTTTCGAACTTATGGAGACGCATACCTTCTGTTCAAACGGTCTTCTTTTGGGGACGGATTAAGGCCGGTTAAGAAATTATTAATGAATAAATATACCTTAGCGTTAAGGAAATCGTTCAATGCATAGTTATGGATTCTTCCCGAGCAGTACACCGGGTAGGAGAACTTAATGCTGTCGACGTTTCGGGTAACGACTCGTCGCCTATCCTCTCCGAGTGAATGAAATGACCCATGAATCAATGAGTGAAAGCAAGTCGATCATCAATCACTGGGACTTACGGGTTCATCAAATCGATCATTTCAACTACTAGTCAAGCTCCGATGGTATATTCCTGGGTTTCAATGAAAGAGAGATCTATTCTCATAGTCACAAGAATCTCTAAAGTTTTTGTCGCGTTTTCAAACAGCCTAAAGAGAGACCCGCGATGAAAACCTTTCATATTTCGTCTAGTCTGATCATTTGTAGTTAAATCTTGTTAAGCTTTTGTTAAAACATCTCTTTGAACAGTCTCATGAGGGCTTAAGTGTTATTTGCCCCGTTTTTTCCTTTCTCTTATTGATTTAAATGTTGGTTTCGGAACGGAATGAGGGCGGGTTGTGAGATCCACCCGCATTTTTTGAAATGCCAATGCCTGTTTGCTTGGGGAAAGAGCGCAGACCTTTTAATCCGATGCCCTGGGCAGGGTTGATTGATTTAAATCACTTCGATTTAAATCATGATTTAAATCACGATTTAAATCACTTGATTTTTATTTTTAAAAATCAGGTGATTTAAATCATAATGTGATCTATATGTTTGATTTGATTTTTAAAGAGTCAAGAAAAGGAAGCTGTAAGTGTATAATTTTTATTTTTATTTCTTGATTAATACAATGAATCGACAGTTATCAGCACAATGGTGGCTCTTAAATAGAAATGATACTGTAGGAATGCATGTAACATGAAAATTTAAAAAAATGGCTTTGGTTAGAATACTAGTGTATCCGTTGAAAAAAAATTGTTTTCTGATTTAACTTCTAAGCGTAGGCACCATACAAAGTTGCAATTACAGAATTTTTCTACACTTCATATGCTTTAGAACCGCGTAATATAGCACATCTGATGCTTCCAATGGCAATTTTATATTATGCTGGTGTAATTTTTTATTTGATACCATTGGCATTTCCATAGTTATCTGCCCCTGATTGACTAAATGTTGTATTAAGTTTAGAGTATGTTGCCTCTTATTGTTTCTGCAAACGATCATTCTCCAATATGCTGCCCAAATAGTTAGTTTTGCAAATAACTGAAATTTTCATGAATGGAGAATCATAAAAATCTCATTTAAATCAATAAAATCCGATTTAAATCAATAAAATCCGATTTAAATTTTTAAAAATCCAATTTAAATCAAAATAATCAACAAAAATGATTTTTTTGAAAAAAATCATGATTTTTATCAACTCTGGCCCTGCGTAATGATATCATCAGTGGAGCGCTTTGACGCCTATCTTTCTTGAGCATTGATTGCTGATTGAATCAGTTTAAGCAATGTATACTATCCTATCAATCGCTCTTTTCGTCCCGTCCTTATGAATGTTCTTACTCAGATTTGTGTTCGGCTTTTTCCAAAGTTTTCATTAGGCTTCTCTTCTCTCCTACTCTTCTCAGGACTTCCTCATTTCTAACTCGGTCGATCCATATGATCCTCCTCATTCTTCTGTAGCGTTACATTTCAAGGGCCGACACCCTTGATGTCTCCTCTTCTGTGGTTGTCCATGCCACATTTCCGTGGAGAATCATACTCCAAACGTAAAGGTATATAAAAGCGATTTCCGACTTTTGCGCATGAGATCAATGTTGAAATTGCAAAATGAGGGATCGCGTGATCATCGAGATCTTCCTTTTCCGTTCTTGTCATCCATTTGTCCCTCTACGATTGCCTTCGTCATGTCTCAAGATATGTCCTATACGGTTATTCCGTCTTCTTGCCAAGGTAAAGCTTCTCCTCTCTCCTACACTACTTAGGACTTCCTCATTATTAACTCGGTCAATCCATTTTATCCTCATCATTCTACTATCGGTTTAAGTAGTCATTCAGCATGATCATTAACCGTGTATAGCGGCCTTTAGAAAGAAGCCCAGCGGGCAAACTATCACTTATTTCGAATGAAATTGATTTCTCTATCGAAATTGAACGATTTCGTTCCTTCAGTCAACGGCTCCACTGATTCTTCGTCGATTGTCTTCATCAGGGTTTAGATAGGTGAGGGTAAATCTTAACACGGACTAAGCCATTGACGCATGAATTTCACTCATTCAGGGTAACAGTTCATCTCGCTTGGCCGCCTCGCACTTCAAAGATATCACCACGTTTCGAAGGTCTCTACCCTTGATTTCTCCGCTGCTGTCATTATCCATGCCTCATTTCAGGGAAGAAGCGTACTCCAAATGTAAAGGAATAAAAAATGAATTTTCGATTGTGCGCATGACACCAATGTTGAAATAGCAAAATGCGGGATCACGTGATCATCGAGGCCTTCCTTTTCTGTTCTTGTCATCCATTTGTCCCCCTACGATTGCCTTCATCATGTCATCATTTCTCAAGATATGGCCTATAAGGTTGTTCCGTCTTCTTGCCAAGGTAAGGCTTCTCCTCTCTCCTACACCATTTAGGACTTCCTCATTATTAACTCGGTCAATCCATTTGATCCTCTTCATTCTACTATATCACCACATTTCGAAGGTCTCTATCCTTGATTTCTCAGCTGCTGTCATTATCCATGCCTCATTTCAGGGGAGAAGCGTACTCCAAATGTAAAGGCATAAAAAATGAATTTTCGATTGTGCGCATGACACCAATGTTGAAATAGCCAAGTCCGGGATAACGTGATCATCGAGGTCTTCCTTTTCCGTTCTTGCCGTATACTTGATCCTTGACGATTGCCTTCATCAGGCCTTCGTGACTCAATATATGCCTTCATGGTTGTTTTATCCAGATCAATACTCGGAAGGATTGGTTTGGATAGGTGAGGGTAGATCTAAACACGGACTAAGCCATTGACGCATGAATTTCACTCATTCAGGGTAACACTTCATCTCGCTTGGCCGCCTTGCACTTCAAATATATTTTTGGATTTTCCGAAGGTTTCGCCCCGAATTTGAAACAGGGACGACCCTTCAATCTAGTATCCCAATGCTTTATCCTTTGAACTACCACCCTATCCGATGATATGGCTATCAAGTACCGTGATTTTGTTTTCGTTCATAACTTTTGCTGTTATTTTTCTATGAATCGTAAAAGTTACATTTTAAAGGGCTACTTTTCATCCATAAATATGATACTTACGCCAACGCAGCCCTGTGTTTTGGTTTGTTGTTCGTAGAGGGCTAAATCAGTGTATGACCGCTGTGATCATTCGCTGGTGCCTTCCTATTCTTCAATACGACGTGCTTCAGTTAAGCTTAAATCGTTTTTACGATCCCTTCCGAGGGACAGCTTCAGCGTTCCAATGATGGCGGAAAAATGAGCGTTTCACGCAATCATTTTCGGCGGTGGTTCGATGCATGGAAATCTCATCACTTTTTTCCGTCACTCATTACGTCCCTTATTTTGTCGCTGAAACCATCGCTGGTACCGTTCTTCAGTCAATCAGAAAGCGCGATTGTAACGCCACTCTTGGCTTTTAATTGAATGAAATGAATACGGAAAGTGACGGAATAAGTGATGCAAAAGGGGACGGTGAGAATGATGGATCCAGCGATCACTCCTTTTGGTCCTTGAAAAACTATTGCTGAAGATATCATTTTGAGGGATTGAAAAAATGATCGTGTGGTTCAGGGTTTGGTTAATGATGCACACAAAGAATTATTGATAATTGAATTAAATGCAAGACAGCAGAGGTTTTGGTGTAGCGATTCCACAGGCTTTGTTGACGCTGTTGGGATAATACCTAATTCTTGATTTCTTCTGAAGATGCTTATTTGCAACTGACCCACTTTCCCACTGGAAAACTGTCTGTTATCCTCGAAAATAGCACTATTGAAAATTTTCCACTAAATAACGACATTTTCAGACACATGTACAATTTCTTCACATTGTTTAGATCTTACACGAGCCAGATATGGTAGTTTTGAATAATTTTGCTACTGGGCATATTTTTTCTGTGTGCCTCATTGTATTCAACTACTCATATCTTGGAAAATACTTGAATTGGGTCTTTGATATTTTGGATGTTTCTTAAACTAGGTTGAAACTAATAGCAAGGAAAAAATAATCAAAATATGAAATGATGGGCGTGGGACCCTGGTATGGGACATGGAATGACCCATTATATAATAATAGTTTTTTTGCGTATGGAGCTGGACATCGAAAGAACCGTGTGAGGCTCGCGAGCCGTAGGTTGCCGACCCCTGATCTGAAGAATGTGGGCCTTTGGAAAAAATTTCATTTTCATTTCGCGAATTAAACTTGGAGTAGAAGTCTTCCTAACCCCTGGCTTCGTACCACCTTGTGGATGTCTTTCGCTCAGCTTCCCTGTAAGCGTTAGTCCACACCATAGTCCTCTGCTCACGTGATGGCTTCCTCCGTGACGCAGTGACGTGGGTGTGCACGTCAAACTGCTTCCTCTGTCGGCTCACTTGGGTTTCGTGAATGAGTAAATCTTTCTCCCTCCACGTGAGACTCAATTTGCCCTTGTCAGATCCGATTAATTGACTTCGTGTAGGGAGAGATCGTGTGTATAAACCCGTCAATCAGCCAGTATTTACTTCAAACCGTGACGCGGAGGAATCCTTCCGCTGGGTTACAAAAATAGCTCGATTGGAAACTTGTTTACCAGCATAAGACTTAGTCTATTCTCGGCGAATCGTATTAGTTAATAACTCTCGGGATCCTACTCGAGTTAAATGTTTGTGGTATGCATTTTGACGGAATAGACATACATCGTCATCTGAGCAATAATGTGTGAGGGGGTGAGAAGCCAAGAGGTACTAATGATTTTTTTTCTAAACAGAGTTAGGCACAGAAACTGAGAGAAGAAATATGGAGTAAGAAATAACTTGGTGGCCTAGGGATACGATTGAATCTCTGCTCTGCGCTGACGTCGAGTAGAAAATCAAATATTAAACTAAATATCTAGTTGATTTCGTTTGTTTTCTTTACCTAATTTCTGTACCTAACTCTGTCCAGAAAAAAATGTATTGTACACCTTGGCTTAAAAGAGCTTTTTACTAAAAAAATTATCCTTCACTTTTGTCAGGTTTGATTGATGGTATTCCATTCTTATAAATGGGAAAGAAATACCTTTTAATTTAACCTCTTGGTTTATATTCAGGTCTGATTGTGATGCGATTTTTTTTTAATGTGAACCTATTCGAATGCACCGAAGACTAGGCCAAGCGTTTGCAAAATTTATTGCTTTTATTTCTTTTTATAACAACATTCCACTATATACTATTTATTTATTTCTGTGTATACGACGTACTGTACAGAGATCATCACTTAGGTAACAAAAGTACCTATCGAAATCATGATCGGTGTTAGTTAAGTGCTCACAGTTAATTTCGTGAACTTTCATTCCCTTCCACATAATTCCACAAAGCTTAACCGTATCCTTTTAAACACTATGAATTTATATTAGTTAATTATGCTAATCTTGACCTTTTTCCTGTTTTTTGCATTCCAGGACCAGGCGACTATTCCAGTTCCCTGTTGGAGAGATATTTGAGAGGTAGTATCATTGCGGCGAACATTTATGAGTAAATGAAGCAGATGGTGATACCACTGGATGTCGGCCGACGTTTCGTCCTCGGCGCGTCCGCAGATATAATTAATCGCACACTCTGTGAGTATTCTCCTTAACTTTCTCTTTCTTGAAATTTTGTGGCTCCCTTGGGAATCTCCTTGCCATTTCACTCTTTCAAGAAATTCTAGTCGCGTTCGACCATGGTCCTGGCGGTGTTGAGTGAATGAGTAATTTTAACCCGCCTCAATTTATGGCACTGGGACCTTAAACACCGCGAGCACTTATCCACACTTACCTGGTTGGAAAGCTGATTTTAGAGCTTCGTGAAACCATTTTTCGTCACTTCGTCGACAGTTCGTAAATCGGATCGTTGACTGATGACGATGATGAATAATAATTTCCGAAAATTCGGTCCCAGAGTTCTTCTACCCATGTGTAGTGCTGTCATGGCAACAGGGCAAATCGCGCGTATGGCAACAATAATCGCCGAGATGATATCGGGTAAAGCTCAGGGAAGGCAAGTGAAACGAAACGTAAGACAAACCAGTAAAATTTCATTAGTTTCGATCTAGAGCTAAACTCAGGGTCGAAACGAAATCGGAGTCAAAACTACTTTGGGTGGAAACTAAACTAAAACTCTGGGACGTAACGAAACACAGATAATGTTTCGCACCGGAGGGACCTCGTGCTTCACCTTTAGTTTCGGTTAGTTTTAGAACAGTTTAGTTTCGATCCACACACCGAGTACGAAATATGGTTGAATGATGCAGAGGTTCGGCCTACCGCCGTAAGATGCATGGGGCTCTCATATTTTTACCACTAACAGGAGAACGGTGAACGGAAACTGGCCATTCGATTTTTAAATTCAATGTTTTAACCTCTCTATACGTATGTCAAACGAAATGAGTCAAAACTATTCCCTCTTATCCTCCTCCACTCACCTTCTGGGATCGAAACTCAACTATGAGCTACGGGGTTTCGATTAATTTAGTTTCATTCCCGAGAGTTAAGTTTCGTCCCGGGTCGAAACTAAACTTCTTAGTGATTTTAATTTCGTGCGGGAACGAAACTAAACCCAGGCCTTCTATTTTCGTTTCGCTCCGGGTCGAGACGAAACATTTTCGTTTCGTTTAACTTGCCATACCTGGCAAGGCTATGGCCAACAATTCTCCAGCTGCGTGCGGGGTGATGGTGATGAAAGCGCACAAACAACTTAGTTTCAGCGATGCAGGCCACAGCCGCACGAACCAATATGATCTCTCCGTAAGAAATGGACCTAGGCGTGATTATATGATTCATGAATACTAGAAAAAAGGATCCTCAAATCTGCCTCTAAATGTGCTGTCAGTGGTCACGCACCGAACATTTAAATGGGTTTGCAAAAGTCGCCACTCGCGTCGCTGGCGGATAAAATTATACGAGTTTCTCGTGGAAATAAGGTATAATTAGGAGTCTTAACCGAAATTTATCACATAATGATGTTATCTATTAAATTCATAACTTTTCAATGTTATTCCTCGCAATAAAAACATTATATTGCAAATTGGTGAAACAAGTGAATCGCATTGCAACAGAAATCAACCTTCTGTGGGATGGAATAGGGTAGTTTCCTTCATCAAAGAAAACGAAAGGCATTGATTGCGATTCGTTACCCACCATTAGTGTATTCATAATACACAAATTATTTGGTTTTTGAAATACCGGTTTAGACGAATGGCAAGGGTCAAATTTTATCCTCATTTGAAAAAGGCCAGATTGGCGCCCATGCGATTCCACTCCACGTGACGTCACAGGGACCTAGTTTCTACACGAGAGGATAGGAGTTATACATCGTCTGAGGTTACCAATGCATGCATGAGGCACAGAGCTCAGGGAAACATGTCTAAATAATCACCTATTAAAACTGGCTAAGGTCGGAAAGTTTTCTTCGTTTGATAAGGTATTAATAAACCTTTTTTAAGCCAAGCGCTACTAGCCAGCAAGGTACTCAGCTACCCGCTAGCATCCTGCGTCCTATCAACGCTCAGGGCCTCGATCAAGGTCACCTCACAAGGCGGGAGGGGGAACCATAAATGCGTCGCACGGACTTTTTGCCATCATTCCTACTTACGCGTCGCGTTTTCGCGCGCTTGAAATTTTTCACTTTTCATTTAATCGCGAAAGATAGATATCGTCATTTAAAAATCTAAAAGCGTGAAATACGTACTCCAGGAGTAATAATCTTTCGATTTAGGCAATGAAAAAATAATAGGAAACCACCCTATTGGGCCTCCTCTACGAGTGATATCCTAAGGAAGTGGACGGAGAAGATTAACAACGGAAGACATTTTAATAGAGACACAATCTCATCCCACCTCTAGTACATGCACGGCGACATGCGTGGGATTTTGCCTGCCGTCTTGGGTGAATGCCAGGCCTTGAAGACATCCCGGAGGAAAAAAGTTCCAGGATAATAAGTTTCTCTCGTCGCTATTACAAGTTCACGAACAGCTTCATCCTTACTCATTTTGTTAAAATCTGGAGAGATTAATTTCCCTGTCTCATCGTATATATCTTATATCATTCTGCATCGTGAAATTTTAAAGCATGTTTTATTGTCAGAAGCGGACAAAAGGTAAGTCAAAACATATGGATTACGAGGGGAATAAAATGTTGGCTTGTTATCGCAAGGCTCTTTTAATGTAATTAATTTAGTTAGAGCCCATGATTATTTAAATAATCAATCAGAAATTTAGATGAGAATATTTACGTGAGAATATCGCTGGGATCGGCTCGAAAGGCCGTAAAGGTATATTCACTTACAAACACAAATATAAAATTATAATTTTTCTGTGTTCCAACCACAATCTTGCTTTTTTACCTCAATGGATGCCGTCTAGAATAAGAAAACATTTGTTTAGGAAGACTTCTGAAAAGTTTTTTTTTTCAATCTATCTCTTAAGATGGCGCATCTCTCTCTCTCTCTCACGACGGGTCGTATCTGGCTTTTCTTAGTGATTGTTTACCCTTTCATTACGTGCCATCCTCTATGTCTATCTTTAATAATATGCTATCTTCTCGAAATCACCGGGTAAAATTTACTAAAGCTTATTCAACATGTATGACGTAACACTCTCCCTCTCTCTTTTAAAATTACCTTCCCCATTTTCGACAGAGGAATATACAGCATATTAATGAATTACCCTGAATGTGGGAAATGCACACGCCTGTGGTTTAGTTCAAGGTAAGCTCGACCCTAACCAATCCAAACCAACCTTCAGGGTTGAATCACTGAGTGCATGAGTGATGATTATTGAATTATCCACCGATCAGAATGAATTATTCTCGGGGTTTCAACCGGGTTAAGGTCTGATTGTTGTAGGCCAACGTTTCGTTGGGAGACCTTCCCAGCATCTTCAGGGCTGATATGCTGTTAACTATCAGTATTATGCACGCGATGGAAGGTTAAATTGCTGCTATATCACGTAGTACACACGTACGCAAAACTATTCTGTAACGGTCAGATAATGGTTCGTGGGGTGCATTTTATTGTTGTGGCAGCGCATGCAAGTGTCACATATGATTCACTGGTATATAGGTATTGATTTAATGATTCACTTGTACCCTTTACCACAACAAATTAAATATATATACATTCTATTGGTAGGTCTTCGCCTAACCTAGCCATACCCATACCCTCCGTGCGCATCACGTTGAAGACGGCAGATTTGTCCTAGTCTTTGAGTCTCTAATTTAAAAAATAATACACAGGGCACTCATCAATCACTGTCGATAAAGCGTCCTAGTGAATTGAATATAATGGAAAATTTAGATGTGAGAAATAGGTTATTGTACTTTATATTTACACAAGTACATAAACACAATCACTCACTTTCATTGCACAATTCACGTCTTCACAGCTCATCCGGTCCCTCGATTCTCGCCTACCGCCACCTGCAGAGAAGAAGGAGAGAGGGCATCATCAGATTCGGGGATGAAAGGGGGTTTACATACAAACCTTTGCATAGATGTCTATTGACTGGATAACCAGTATCGTCAAGAATGAATAATATTATGAATGAATGTAATGAATGGGTGAGAAGCCAAGTGGTACAAGTACTATCTTTTTTTCTATACAGAGTTAGGTACAGAAAGTAGGCACTGAAAATAAACGAGATCAATTATATATTTGGCAGTGCATTTGATTTTCCACTCGATGTCAGTGCAGAGCAGAGACTCACTCGTATCCCTTGGCAACCAAGTTTTTTTTTATTTCTTCTAACAATTATCTTTACCTAACTCTGTTGAAAAAAAAACAATGGTACCCCTTGCCTTATCACCTCCTCATATAAATATTCTCTAAATAGACTAGATTTATTCAATTATTCGCCTGTATTCTTTGCCAAAACAGTATTGAGTACCCAACCAACCATTATCGCACTTATATCCAAATTATGAAAATTGCACTTGCGCCCCTTAGTTTCTAGGATCCTCATATAATTTATCCTTAAGTCCGATCAGGAATCGAGCCATTATTAATAAAGTGAAAAATGGATCCAATTTTCATATATGTTGGTACCACCCGGGTGTGCTTATGCTTAAGAAAATCCTGGTTTACATACGGGGGTTTAACTCGCTCCGTACGCGCTGCGCGAAGAAGAAAACAGATTTTCCCGTCTGATGAACCGACTTGACATCGGCCAATCCCCGCCCTGCTCTCTCCCGTCCGACACATCTCCTTCTCTGTGCTGTCCACGTAGGGCGTCCCGTTTTAAATTGCTTACAGCATTTTGCGATCGTTCATTCCTTTACCACGTTGTTATCCTCACTCTCCGGGAGGAGGTTTCTTTTGAACGGCTTCCTTTGCCTCAAGGTGTTTTCGCGGATCCCTCGAATGTCGAGTACCAGGCGTTTTGTTCTTCAGCGTTCGAAGCCAGAGAATCGCACGTCTTTATTGAATGGCGAGAAAGTGTGCATCTAAAGCTGGTTACTAATTATAAGGGTGTGGCGTGGGGTGTCACGACCCCAGCCGCTAACTATGAATAAGAAAAGAAAAATAAATGCGCATTGGAGATATGTGACTTACGAGTTTCACCTAGCATTTACCTTAGTTTTTTGCACGGGGGAACATATTAAGTCTTCCCAGCCATCTTATGCTAAACCATCGCACGATAACCATATGGCTGCAGCTGGAGGAATGCAACATGTATTACCTGAGGATGAAGAACGTGAATTCATATTGACCTTCATCGTTCTAATTAATTAAATTCGGGGTGGAATACTCTGTATGGATTCATTAAAAAGACTTTTTTCCGCGAAAAACCTTGTGCAGAATTTTCTCATTCCGAGAAGCAAAGTAATGAATTCAAGGCCAGAGAAAAAATAAAGGCAGTTTTTCTCAGTTTCGGCACATGACCAACTTATATTGATCCTGCCACTCCCTCCAGAAAATTTATAATCCGTATGTGCCTCTGGATGCACATTTTAACCTTATGTTCAGTGAAAAGCATTTATCTAGTCTTGTAATCATCACTGTTCAAGAATGCTAAGATTGGTTCGACGCAGTTTTCCACTCAAATCTCCGTTTGGCTATTCCTTTAACACCAACATATATATAACATCAACATACATCCTTCCACACTCGTACTCGCCAGGTCCTTCAAAATTATCCCAGGCCTTCCTCTGCTCCTCTTGGTGTCCGCTTGTCTTTCCACGAGTTCTTCGTTATCCATAGACGCACAAGGTCATTTTCAACACTCCCACTCGTTTTGTGGAAGTTATAATTATATTTTTATTTTCAAAATTAGATGATGATCTGAAAGCTCCATTCAACTTTTTCACCGTTTCAACCCACGTTTTTTCGTTTCCTTAATCGTGGTTTGATTTTTTGAAAAAAATAACTGATACAATCTCTTTACCTATGGTTTATTCTGGTACGAATTGCATCCTCCCCAAAATCCTTTTTTGAAGAGGATGATTTATATTTTTATATTTTGAGGAGATGAAAGGTAGCTATAATACATTCCTATAATCGACGGACGACAAATGCAATTTATATCTCTTTATTCGGAGAATATCAGAATTATTTTTTCAGTTTAATGGCGAGAGGATGGTAAAAAAATCGTATCAGAGAGAATAATTTTTAGAAGGTGGAGATGGGGAGAGAGAGAATGGGATTTTTTGAGAGAATTTGAGTGAATCGAAGGGAATCAATGTGAAAATGGGGGACAGTCGGGTTGATTCCCGAACTTCTCTACATAAACCCACCTTAAGCGACACAATACCTTCAATAAAAATCTACATCTACAAACTTCCCCGCCAAACGTTTCAATAAGCGTATGGCGGTAGGTATTAGTACACCAGCCCTTAACCTCAAAGAGAAAATGTAGACGCATAGACACAAAATAATTATGCGCGCGTTGCGATACATTAAACTGAATCCTAATTAGCATCAATATAATTTTTTTTATTGTCTTGGGAGAAAACAAATTCTGTAAGTCGCCGTGGCTCTCTCGTCCTCGTCATCCGCTTTAGGAGCAGTGGTGGATCTATGGGAGGGAGGGCTATAGTCCGCCCTTGGGTATCAAATTTACACTAGATAGAATGGTAATTTTTTTCGAACCCCCACTACTGGTGGGAGGTTACGCCCTACTTATCCCCCCCGTCCCTATCCTGGATTCGCCACTGCTAAGGAGTATAGGGAAAGCCACGCAGAAAAAGAAAGAATTCACATTACGGAACAAACACGTTTATTTCTTACCTCATCTGCATACCCGCGCCGACTGACCAACGTGTTGCCGTCTCCCTCTCGTCAGCGCTTCAGTTATTGGCTCGGTTCCATAGCAAGATCACGTTCGCAGCTTGTCTTACCTTACGTGGTCATGCTAGCACTTACTGTGGCCGACGAGGTTGAGTGGTGGGGAACATGGGAAAGAAAGGAATAAACGCTGACTTCGGGTGAGAAAAGAAATGAAGGGAGAAATAGGACAGCCCCCTTTTACGGTTACTACCATTATCCGTTGCAGATACATCTCAATATAATCGTTTCTGTCCTCTCCGGGAATATGGTATGGTACTAATTAAATTTTCTCCATTGAATTCTGAAAGACATCTGTACCTAATGTCTCATAGAATTTAAGCCTACCACGTCGTCTCCTACTCTCTAGGGGCTGTTCATTATATATTTCATGTTATGACGTATAAATCCCACTCGATGTCTCTTCGATTTCTGTCCTTCTGCTCAAGTGGCTCGTTCTAGGAATATCCTTTGAATGTATGATGTGCGCTTGATGAGGCTAGAGGTAATTTTCTTAAGATAACTCATGCCTCCTCCTAACTGGGTCTTTTTTACCTTATGCTATCATCTTAAAATTTTCAGACTGAACTGTTGCCAGCATTTTCAAGTGCCATATGATAGTTAGGCATATATATTGGTATTTTCTGGGGAGAAAAAATCCCTATTATTATCCATTCCGAAAATATGTTTGCCGGCGTAATCGTGGCAATGTCTATTGCATCGAGTTAAGCGGTTTAACTAACTACGTAGAAGATGTCTTCGTGTATTTTGGGGGATTTATCTGCGTCGCTCGGTGAGTTGGTTGGTTCGAGTTCAGAGTAAGATATTCGGAGAATAAAGCCCTGTATCTTGAACCCGAAAATTTTACCTTTTAATTATTTTATCAGATGTATTTTTTTATATTTTTGAGTTCCAGGAAAATAATGAATAGTGTCTTCTCGACTTACGCTTTAAATTTCGAGATGAAATCATACGTTTCACGTGAGTTAATCGATGTTTAAGAAGACCGATCGAACGGGATGGGTATGAGCCATCTTAGGAAAATTACCTCCGGACCAATTAGGCGCATGATTTACCTTTTTTATTATTTTCTCTGATGTAGACAATGGGATATATTCCCAAAGTGCTCAACGTAAATCCGCATTATGTGCTTGAGTACCTTTAATAATATCTTCATCTGCATACTTCCTCCTCAATGGTCGTGTGGCGGGAAGTGTTAGGATCTGTTTACCTAAGAAAAAATTTAGACGTAAAGACACAAAAAAAATAGGCGCCTCTTGCGATATTTTATGTTTGAAATTCAGGAAAATGTTAACAGTTAATTATACTATAAAAGTAACAAAAGCAGGCGAAATGTAGTGGAATGACATTGTGTAAGTATTAAAAGAAAATAGAGATGGCACTTTGCCACAGGTTTATGTGGAGTACGACGCGTTTCAACCGTTAGGTCATATTGTACTTGATATTTGGTTGAAACGCCGTAAATTTTAAAA
This sequence comes from Ischnura elegans, assembly GCF_921293095.1. Classification (NCBI taxonomy): domain Eukaryota; kingdom Metazoa; phylum Arthropoda; class Insecta; order Odonata; family Coenagrionidae; genus Ischnura; species Ischnura elegans. The sequence continues at coordinate 83,896,719 of NC_060250.1, forward strand.
TGAAAAAATACTTTTCGCGTGAGTAAACCGTTGCTTAAGAATACCGATCAAGCGGGAGGCATGACTCATCTAAATAGTATTTCCTCCGAACCCATTGACCGCATATTTTACATTTTTTATTATTATTTTATCGTATGTATTTGTTTAATATTTTTTAGATACAGGAAATAGTTGAACCAGGTCTCTTCTACTTACGCTTAAAATTTCAAGATGGAAACTTACGTTTCACGTGAGTAATCCGTTATTTAAGAAGATCGATTGAGTGGGATGTATGACTCATCTTTAGAAAGTTATCTGCGGAGCAATTAAGCGCATGCTTTACCTTTTTTCATTATTTTCTCAAATTCAGACAGTCGGATTGATTCGCAAAATCTTCAAAACAAACTCACATTGAGCAAAATAATACCTTCAACAATATCTTCATCTTCATGCTTCCCCGCTAGATGTCTCAATGATCTTTGGCGGGAAAGGTTAGGACCCCAGTCATTAAGGTGTAAGAGAAAATTAAGACGCAAAGACGCAAGGAAATTAGGCCCGCCCCGAGGTATTTAAATATTTTAGATATAGGAAAACGTTGAACCGCGCCTAATCTACTTATGCTGTGAAATTCAATATGAAAACATACGTTTCGCGTTAGTTTTATACATATATTTAGACGTTGTTTAATAAGACCAATCGAGAGGGAGGTATGACTCATCTTCAGAAATATACCGAAATATACCTCCGAAACCATTAAGCGAACATTTTACATTTTAATTATTATTTTATCATTTGTATCATTTATAATTTTGAGATACAGGACAATGTTGAATAGGGTCTATTCATCTTGCGCTGTAAATTTCAAGATGCAATCGCATGTGTCGCGTGAATAATCCGTTATTTAAGGTGACTGATTGAGTGTCAAGTGTGACTAATCTTAAGAAAATTCCTACGTCCCTATCCCTTAACCATATTCACCCAACTTTAACATGCCATGACTCGATTATAATTTAAAGTGACCAATAGATTTTTTCTTAAACGATTTTTAGCAAAAAACCAAGGTGACAGCTTTTTAGCTGGGAACTTTTCCTTTAACAGCACCAGCGATACTTACTTGGACTTGAACCTCAAGACCCAATGAGCGCACATTTTACCTTTCAATTATTTTCTCAGACGCACTCATATTATATTTGAAATATAGAAAAATGTTGCCTACTGTACATACGATGTAAATTTCAAGATGAAAGCAAATGTTTCACACGAGTAAATTTTCACCACAAAAAGACCGGTCGAGAGGGAGTTTGGTATTCGTCCACTTAAAGGGGAATCCTCCGAAATTCAGACTTACGCGGCGGCGGTCCCCCCAGCTGCCTGCCCACACACCCCCGCGAGGGATATCCCCAGTGGACTCGCCCCTATCGCACACCACCCCCTTCCCTCCCTCGCCCCATTTGTTGCGCAACACAGGAAATAAATGCGCCCCTCTCCCCCTTTTTCTATCCGTCCCCATCCCTATAACCCCACTCTACTCGTTGAGATATGTGACTTTCTCTTTGAGCCCATACCGCCGCGGGCTGCAGTGGAAGATTCCTACAGGACCAGATAGTGTACCTCGACCATGGGTTGCTATATGAAGTGAGCGGTTAAACTAACTACGGAGAAGGCAAAAACTACGTTCTTGTTTTTTTCGGGGGCTTTCTCCGAGTCGCTCGGTGTATGAAGACGATGGTTGTGCTGGTGGTTTCACCCTAGTAAATTATAAAAATGTTTTGCTACATTTCGCTTTGCGCGGAACTCATAGCAAAACCTTAAGTGCCTCTCACTCTTCTTCAAATGTGGGTTGTTTTGGTCGGTAGACAAGTATCACCTGTCTCTAATGTCATTCTTGTGCCGCTTAGTAAAATACTCAAATTGCACCATTTGCTCGTTCAGTCGATTCTTAGAAGGCATGGAATGCGAAGATAGACTTCGGAGAGGTACGAAGGCGATTAGCTTTTGGACCTGCTTGTTAAAGTGTACTTTAGGGTCAACATATTACGCAAGAGCCAGTTTTGGCTATTAAGCATGGAATCAAGGTTGAAATGTTTTAACTCCAAGGTGACTTGATAAATTCATGAAAATGATTGGCTAACAGCGACGATAGGGATTATTTTCTTTATATTTTTAGATTCAAGTAACTCGGAGGAAACCCGAAAAATATGAAGATAATTTCAATTTACCTAGGTTGTTGAACAATTGACGACTATGTAGAGAAATATTCCTGACCTGTTCTTCTTCTATAAGTTGACACGATAAAAACGCGCACCGTAGTCGTAATTTGGACACATGTAACCATGTGACTTCAAAGAATGAATCCACCTCAGCCTGTAATCGTTTATGAGTATCACTATCCTAGCATTAAAAATTGAACTTAAAATCGGTTGGAAAATGAATTACGGAATAAAAACTATCTTCTGAGGCTTACGTATGTTAGATATTTTGAGATATTGCGATCATATTTTTCTAACACAAAAAACTATCTGTTTAGAGATAATTAAAACTACGTATTATTATTTCCGGTTCATTGCAAACTATTTTATTGAAATTTTTCTACTAATGGCTTTTGCATTTCACTTTATTATTAAGCTCTTTGCATAATTTTATTCTTGATATTTCATTAGCAAAACATAACCGTGTGAGTTGCAAATAAATGATTAAATAATTGCGTTTTTATTTGTATATATCACGTTATAGCGAGATAAACAACCGCTAATTTTTGTTTTTACATTTTTTGTTTGGTGAGTCATCGTATGAGGAATATTTAGATGTTACCATTACTTAATGATAATTAGATCAACTTGTTTTTGAATCACTGACCGCAGTTTGCAGTTTCCCCCCTGCGCGGAAGTCTCACTATGTTAGAATACCCCTTTGAGGCTTTGGACGCTGCACGCAATACTAATATGTATTGGTAGTTGCATGTATCCACGGCTGTATCAAATCATTCTGGCACTTTCCTCCTACTAAGTCTGCAACCCAAACTTCGTTCTTGTAATGCGGTTCGAAAGAGTCGTGAATTTTCTTTCAGTGAGGAGAAATGCGTTGCCAGCAGGCAAACAAATGAAAAACCTTTCCTGTGAATATGAGTGGAGTATTAGCCTCCATTCGGATCTTGCAATAAAACGGGCCAAAAGGTATGTGCCAATTGGCAGAATGGTGGACTTCATATTGCATCCACAGTCTAGCGATCCATTCGTATAATGTTGTTCACAATGAAGCACACTGAATGTGGCGGAGAAACGGTATCGCTTATTACATTTCCCTTGGCACACTCATCGGTCTTTCCCTAGATTCCATTGGATTGCGAGAATATAAAAGCTTTATTGGCAACCGCGCTCGCCGAGTTTGGCCACCCACGAATGCAGTACGCAAATGTTACTCGCTTGTAAATTTCCTCTGGGTAAAGTTTCCTCATAGTTTTAGAACGTGATACTCTTCGTTAATGATATTCTCGTCCAAAATGTGGCCATTTGAGCGATGAGTTACTTGCTTAAATTAACGCGATGGTAATTGTGCGGCAAAATATAGCGCTGTGGTTCCGTATTCTTTTTTTAGTTGGCCGCCACTTTCCTTCTACTCTTCATGTCATTTTTTTTCTATTTTAAGTCGGCTTTTGGCACTTAGCATATAATATCATTCGTTAGAATATTTTCTTTCAGACATTGACCCTTCAGTATGAGTAATTGGCAAGTTTTGCCTTTGAATGAATGTGGAAGTATTATTTGTCAGTATGCGTAACATTTTATGTAATATTTTTCTGTGGTAAGTCGGCTTATTCTGCATAGCATATAATGTCCTTCGTTAAAACATTTTCTTTCAGAGGTGGACCCTTCAGTACATTGAATATCTTGCTTACATTATATTGATAATATTTATGAGGAGATCAAGTACTGTGGTTATACATGTTCCTATTTTAGTTGGCTTCAATATTCACCCTCTTACCTCCTCATTTTCTCAATAGGTAGTCGGTATTTTGTTTCTCTGCAGTACCTAGGATATTTTTGCATCGTTGTCTTGATAATACTTATGGGTATATTGACCTTAATTTAGAATTGTTATCCTAATCCAATTCTTGCCTGTTTAGTTGCTAAAATGGGATTCTAATGCCTGTTCTAACATATTAAAAGAGCACATCACTTATTGTAAACGGTTCATATTTATTCTTTCCGCAAGGCATTATTTCTGTTCAACTTGCGTTGTTATGTTTAAATTTTCCGAATGTATTGAATAGAATACATGTCAAACACACAATATTTCTATTCATGAAAATACTTGATGTAAAATTGTGAAACGTAAGATAGAAAAATATTGTGAAGTGTCTTCTTTATGTGCCCTGAATATTTCGAAATAGTAGCATAATTTTTAAACGAATAACTCGCTTTCTCTCGAAGGGGTGCTTTGTCCTTCAAAACTCCTCCGGAAAAGGCTCACGACCTTTTATGGTCACTCTGCCAGTTCTTTCCATTTTTGTTTGTTTAATTTAGTTTTTTGACAATTTCCTTAGGGTCTCTGAAGATTTAAAAGAACGTCAATTTTATGACTTTTTGTAGTATCTCGTCTCGCTCACCCTAAACATTTGTTTTAATCAGTCAGTGGTCGGAAGTGTTACACCGTATGGTTCCAAAATATTCAAATTCATTTTTCTAGTATATTCCCTTTACATCTAAACATTCGGAGGGTAACTAGGCGAACTAATGAATAATTGGAATAACTGACATCGCTTGACTTGACTCGATTTCGAATATTAACGCACATCAAACATGCCGTACATCGCTCCTCTAAATTCATTTAATTTTAAGTCACTTAAGTTTATCATGATAGGTTACCGCATTGTTATTGCTTCGATTTTGAGTGTTCTCATGTATTGTTCGTATGTAAAGAGTTCATCTTAAGGTCATGATGGCATAATTAATACGGTGGTTGTTATTTTAATTCTCTTCCTGCTTGTTAGTGAAGTTAATGAAAGAAAAGGTTAGTGCAGAATTCACTAGGTCTGCTTGTTGATTGAGATAAAAGTATTCGGCATTCTAATTGCCAATCCTTCATACACCCCCGAAATAAAATCCTCGAAGTGTGAAATTGCCGAGGGAATGGAACTGGCTTCCTCCTCTTTTTATGACTAAAATTAGCTTAAATTCTTCAATGATTTAAAATGCGATAGTAAAGAGAAACATTTTCAAATGATTAAAGCTCTAAGAAATATTTCTTCTTAAGTTCCCGCATCCTCGCAATTTAGCATTTTAACCATATAAAAATGCTTCTAATCGTCAATGAACTCGAAGATAAAAAATTGGCAGCTGTGTTTCAAAACTTCACTTTTTAAATTTTAAAATCGCTCGTAGTTTGTACTACCCGTTATTCAAGCCATGAAAATTACTTGAAAAATTAATTAATCATCTGTTTAAATTAATATATTTCTATAGTTCTTATAAAAAAATTACTAATAACGATATCTATTTCTCGCATTTGCTTATTAAATACGCTGTTAGCTGTTTGCCTAACACTCGCAGTCCTCTTATCGTGCGGATATCGAATGGTAAATCTGTAAAATAAAAATTAATATTTGGTTCGTCTTAATGAAAGCCTTTGATTTGGATGATGTGATATTCTACCAATTTTTATCTGTCAAATTTATTACGTTTCAATGCCATTCTTTACGATTGTAAATGTTATGTAGTAAATATTGAGATTAAATGGATCGCTCTCACCTCAATCGCACGCCGCGGGAATTTTTTTAAACCGATTCCAGTGGAAAATCAGGGTTTCCAGCGATCGGGAAAATTAGGAATTGTGCGTTCAGCCTTATTCCCTGGAATTATGCATGAATTATCCATGAATTTTTACTCCAACTTGGAATTTTAATTCTTTTGTTTCAAATTTATTTCACATAAAATTTTGCCAGTCCTACACCTATTTTCTGGCCTAAAATGTGTTTGTCGTAATTTTAAGTGCAGTGACTGAATAGAATTTTAAAAAGCGGCATCAAAACATGGAATGTCAGACAAGACAACGGAATCGAAACACCCATCGCACAAGTAAGAATCAAAGCCACGAAGAATAGAATCCCAGATGAAGTCAACATCTACTTCGGAGGTAGAAGCAGCTTCTTGGCTTGCATTTAATAAATTTAAATGTTACATACTGCGTGTGTTAACTAACCTATTCCTTGTAAAAACTTAAATATCTTCTTCTTCTTTCTCTAATCCCCTTTTCTATTATACGTCTGGGTCCACCAGCCACTTTCTAAACTCCCTCTTATTCTGAGCGAGCCGATTCACATCATTCATACTCAACGCAGCCGTAAATACTTAAATATTATATTATTTGATATTATTGAAGGAATTTCGGGTGTTTTAAAATTCTTATCTCTCGCAGTAATCACGTGAGATTAACCTGGAATTTTGTATTTCCTTGGAAAACCGGGAAGTATGCATGAATTTTTCTGCTTTGATTGGCTGGGCAACCTGAAACGAAAATCAAGCCTCATCGAAACGTTTTATGATGCTTTCTCTATGCAATCCCCTCATTCGGAGCGATATAATCACGTGTTGAAAAATCTTTCCTGCGGCTGTGACTCCTGCGTTACGATCCCCCGATCTCTGGTTGACTATACGGTGTCCGTTTCGGATCGTGGGCGTCCGTGACCCGCTTTCGCGCCGTCAGTGCTTGGCCACGATTAGAGAGGAGGGTCCCTTTTTTGCCGTGACGTGGCGCCCACGGTGCCTTTGACTCTCTCGCCTTCTCTTTCTCTCTTTGCTCCCACGCGGCTTCGCTTCCGTCATCACTTCTCCCTTCCCCGGTCTACCACTACCCCACACTCTTGATGACGTCACCAAAAGGGTCGCGTCATATTATAAAGGCACTTTCACCTTCCGGCACTCCTCGTTCGTTGATGACGTCGGCGCAGTGGAAAGACTTGAGCACGAACATTGTACAGAAGAGGATCCTCAAGTTGGTGTCTAGATGTGTTGTCTCACACCTAGCATTTAACCTCCCACCAGGCGAAATATTGGAATTGCTAAGTTCAGGTGCTATGTGCCTGACAGGCACAGGTGTGAAACATTATTAACTCTTAGCATGGCTCAGTGGTACACCTTTAAAGTTTAAAGCACCATTATTAATGTAAACGATTGCTAAAATGATGTCTTGTTTTCTATGTAAAAAAAACCTTTTCCACACCGTCGTACGGCCTCGGACCGATCCAGAAAAGTGCCTTTTAACGTGCTCTTTAGGTCATTAAGTATTATTTTATATAATGCACTTTAGCATGAGAATTCTATAAGATCAGTTTTTTATAATTTGCTAACTTATTTAGCTAATAATGCTCTAATTTTGCTTTATTGTGCCTCTTATTTTGTTTAACTATGTTTAATAATCCGCCACTTGCAAAAAGCAAAAGGCTGCATAGAACATGTCAAAACAAACTGTTACTATAAGCGCCAAGGGTCTATGCCGCCTATGATGAGGGTTTTTAACCAAAATTCACATGGCTGATGATATGATCTATCAAATTCATAGCTTTTCAATGCTATTCTTCGAAATTTTGATCACTATTCTGCAAAATATTGGAAAAAAAGTTGCTCTGCACTTATTGCCGCACTGCAGACATTTTTAAATGACAAAAGATAGCAGGCAGATAAAAGATAGCAGGAGAACAAGCGGCAGATGATCTCATCCTTGTATGGGACGGAATAGTGCCTCATCTCTGTTAAACCCCTTGGATTTGTGTGTCGTTCGAATATTATTAGCTTGGGATTTTTTCATAATTAGTATCCATGCAAGAGCGATTATAGAATGAAATCATCGTCATAAGGTGTCATCAGTCCTAACATCTGTCTAACGCAAGTATTCAATCAATGCTCCAAAGAGCTAATCACGATGTTTACTTCCTCCATCATCTATTCTACGCATCTCCTCTGAGGCCTTTCTCTGCAGTTCTTGCCTTCCCTCTATCCCCCCTAGATAATTTTCATCAGATCGTTTCGTCTCATGAAGTGGGCGATTAGATGGTCCCGTCATCTAGCCGAAGACTTCGAAAGAATACTCTTCGCTCTAGCGTGAGCATGTCCTTGGCGAGCTTCTAACTGCAAGTTATTTTTTGATTTCCAATAAAAGTACAGACTATGCATTTTGGATGCATGAGAAAATATTTTAGATACTTAGATACAGTATTCCATTACAATACTTCAAATGATAATAATTATAATTATATAGTTATAACATCTGGGAGAATGAAGGCGCCTCTGCGGTAAAAAACCAGTGTTGGAGTATCCCATTAAGTTCTCTTGACCGGGATGAATAAAAATAAACAGCTTGCTGGTTGGGCCAAAAGAGATAATTACAATTTTGATTTTTTATAAAGCCAAGAAACAGTTTTTTTCTCGAATATTTTGTTGATTACAATCTAGGGGTTGAGAGGCCAATGGGAACAAGAGATAATTTTCTCGACAGAGTTAGGTGAAGTTAATTGTGAGAAGAAATACACAAAAACTCGGTTTCCAAGGGATACAAGTGAGTGTTTGTTCTGTGCTGGCATCCAGTGGAAAATCAAATGGACTACTAAACTTCTAATTGATCGCGTTTGTTTTCTTTACTTAGTTTCTGTACCTAACTCTATATAAAAAACAGAAGTCACTTATACCCCTTGGCTTCTCACCCGCTCAATTACAAAGAAAAAAAACATAAATTACCAATGGTCATGAACCGGAGTATTAATATACAAACAAATTTACATATACATGAATCACTTCACTTGATTATTCTATACATATAGAATTTTTCAACATTGTCTATCGAAATTAACCATTCTTTCAAGTGTCGTAAAAACAGTTTAGCAAGCTTTTCAGAGGAAACGCGGAAAGTTAGGCGATTGAAAAGTGTAGCTGCAAAATACAGGTACGATCTTCAGAATGATCCTACTATTTTATGCTACATCAATAGCATTCAATATCGTCCAAATGGACACTAATAAATGTGAGTCCTTTGGGTAATCACTCGATATTAATGTGAGGGTGCGAAGTCCTTTCCCTGAATGACCGCGAGCTATTTTTTTTTGTCATTCTTTGAAAAGGAAAAAGCCGATGCCTTTGGTCTGGAATTTTAGTTAAACTTGTTCAGAGGCACGCAAGACCTAGGTATATTTTTAAAAATGCTTTGCCGGCTTAACTTCTCCAATCCCAAACAAGGATAATTGATAGGAGTAGCATTGTCAATTTCAGCTCCAGCGCAACAGTACCTAACAATATCCAAATTTAAAAAGTAAACCTAGGACACCTAAACGTTGGATGTGCACCGCAATGCTTCCAGAATTAAACTGTGGTCGTAATGCTACCAGCGGTATCCTACGGTTTTTGATCGATCAGTATGACGTCACGCGGGTAAAGCGATCTTGCCTGCAGGCTTTATTATAGGTAATTTTGGTAGTTCTCGGGTTATAAAAATAATAATGCTTATTACAGGAAAAAGCCCATTAAAAACACAACTATCATTTCAAGAGAACCAAGGATGAATTATAAAATGAAAATTGCGTATAATTTGGATTATCATTTTAACATACAGAAAGGATTGAGTAATTCTTTCATTAACAGTGAAGCAAATTTATTCTGAAAAACAGCAGTAGTATCACTGAGCATGTCAGCATTTGTCATCACAGAATTGCATGATGGAAGGAACCTCGGGAATAGAACGTGAAATTTCTACTGAAGTATTTTAATTAGAATAAATAACGTTTTGCCTGACGTTCAGTTGCCGTAAAACGAAGATGAATGAAATGTTCTTGTTCAACCCAAAAAGTATTAGCGCAGTACTTTTAAATCCACCTATCATGCGGGTGGTAACCCTTCGACGGATCGGGTGATGAGTAGCGGTTTTTTCAATTCTTGGCGTGGTGATGATGGCTCGAGTTTTTGGGCTTTGGCGTGACGAGGCGAGAGTACGGCGAGCGGTGGGCGTTTGTGAAATGGGCGAGGTTCAGTGAAGGGAGCGAAGGGAATAAGCAGTGGAGTGTAATGGAACGGGGACGCGTTCCAACGCTGCTCTTCGAGAGTTTAAAAAAAAAAAACGAATGTCGTAAAAAAACACCCCTGCGAGTGACGCACCCATGTTAGAAGCTCAGCCCCCTTTTAAGGCTTTGAAATAGAATATTATTTATTTTGTTCTTTGCCGGCGCACAATACTGGTGAACTCTCCTCAGGTCTTCCACCGGTTGAGTTTCTTGTATGCCGACGTTTCGGTAGCTGCCTCTGCCATCGTCGTCAGGGCATGACAATCCGAAAATTGTGCCTTCTCTTAAAACGGTCTGTTTCGCGCCAAAAGTCGTCTGGTTCCTTCTGATTGGCTCGCGCTAATTTTTTACCTTCCTTCCTTGATTTTTCGTAGGGCTGGGTTCCAAGCAGCGCTTAAAGCGTAGCCTGTGTCACGGTTGAAGTTTTTTGTTTCCATTCGAATGGAATGAAATTTCATTAGAAATGTAAAAATTGTCATACAGTCTAACTTACGACGGCGGTTTTTTTTTCAACGGAACGGAATACGAAGTGATTGATCAAAAATTATTTTATTGCTGAAAATTGAGCACACTCGTGGTGTCCTTTCGACATGATGGTTTCGTCGATTGAAGAATTTGCCGTGCCTGTGGACAACCTTTACAATGCCTTCTTCATAGGATGTTTCCGCCAATGACTTTCAATGAATTTTGCCTTTGTCCTGAATCTCATCGTCCGGTTGAAAACACTTCCCTCCTAGCCACTGCTTCATTTCAGGGTAAAGATGGAAGTCACACGGCACTAGGTCGGCATTGCACGGCGGGTGATCGAAAATGTCCCATTGAAATTCCTCAAGGAGCGGTGGAGCTGAGGTGGGCGTTGTCATGGATCAAAACACTTCCAGAAGTCAGCATGTCTTCTCTTTTGTTTTGAATGGGGATGGACGCAATTTTTCACGCTGTTCCACACTCTAGCCACTGTGCAATTAAAAATTCTCTTCTATCGGTATAAATGTGAAGACATGTAAATTCTGAAGCCATTCGGCGAGTTTTCAGGCAGTCGCTCCGCAGTTCAAACTTGGCGGGAGAATCAATTGAGGCAGTGTAGTTAATGTGATTGCTTCTAACCTTAAACTAACCACTTACGGTGACAAATGACTTGAGCGTGCGGTGCGGAGGACGCGCAGTTGCCCTATCCGAGCAGTACCCGCCTGTCGCTTGTATGGTGTTTTTGCTGAGCGATCGGAGGTTGACAAAAAACATCTCGTACATTTTTTCAATTTTAAATAATATACTTATGTTGATTTTTATCATGATATCGTGTAAACACCTAATAAAATAGGACAGGATGGTTTTTAATCTGTTTATCTACCACCCTCATCAGTGAAAATACGCATTATCATGCCCATTTTCTCGTGAATATTCATTTTTTTAAACGTACTACTCGTTTGGGCTTGTGGTAGCCAATTGGTTAGAGGACCTCGATGCCGATTGACGGGTCACGGGTTCAAATCCAGAGAGAAGCCTTTGGATTCGCCCCTAATAAAAATCCTCATTGTAGCGAGAAGAGAGAAATGCAATGGCTCCCAAAACCGGAATGCTTGGATTTCACTCTAAGAAATTTTCACGCGAAAAAAAATCTAAGAAAAGAGGGCAGGAGGCTTTGTAATCGTTATATCTGCGCACCTGATAAATGAAAATACGTATCATAATACTCAATTCTTCGTGTGCAACATTTATTTCTTTTTACTGAATGACTTGTCTATATTACTGACTGATTAATTCGAGAAGAGCGGGCTGTTTCCTGTGTTAACTAATGCAATGAATCACAGTTCAAAGAACTTATTCCCACTATTTACAGTAACTTTTAGTATTATACTGCCCTACATGGCGAAATTCTGGTGAATATTTCTCTATGTACTTTTCTATTGCCCCAAAATTTTATTCCTCTTTAAAAAAATTTCCCGGTGACTTGCACCGTTCGTTCTCCATGTGGGCGACCCTTTGAGAGAAGGGACCGTGTACTTAGAGCCTGTTCTCGAGCGTTGTGGGAGTATTACTACGTGGTTCGGCTTTGATTCCGCGAGAGTTTTCTAGGAGAAAAAATACGTTGCATGAGGGCCGTGGGGAGCATGGGAGCATGCAGATCGTGCGGCTACGAGCGTGGGAAGTAGGTTTAAACTCCCGATCCCTCCACCCGCGCTATCTTTCCGTGAAACTCGTCTGCTTGTCAAATCCTCGTTGACTACTCTTAGAAGAAGATGCTTACAATCCACCCTTAGTGTTCATTTTTTTCCACGTGAATAGGATGCATGCAGGCAGTGCTGGATCCAGGATAGGGACAAGTAGGGGTTATACGGGGGGGGGGGGGGGGGGAAGCTGGGGGGTAACCTCACAGCATTTGTGGGGGTCCGAGAAAAATTACCATTTTTATTTAGTGTGAGTTGGATATCCAAATCTGGATTCGCCTGTGCATTCAAGGTGTCTCGGGAGGAATATGCAGTACTTCAGCTGGTGGTAGGGGAGACAATTATAAGCATTTTTTGTTCGTAAGTTGCTGTACCATGGCAATGCAAACATTTTTGGATACACTTATCAGTTACCATGAAAACTTTTTTTCATGGGTATCCAGCCATTGCGACATTTCATTTAATACTCTGGATTTTTAAGGGCGTTAAATAGTTAAGGTTGAACGAAAATGCGCGATTATAATTAAAACTATCTAAAATGGGTGAGATTGCGCGATCGTATTGTTGATTGTCGCTCAAATCTCTCGTTTCCATGCTGTGATTGACGCCTTTATTGAATTTAAAAAAAACGAATATTGCGGTGAATTCAGTTATCTTCTATTTCTCACCTCTGTGTCAAACTTACATTGTTGCAGCTAATCGCCTCGGTAAATGGGGAAAATTACTACTCTCTTCCCATCCAAAGAATGATGCATTATGGTCATGACATCGCTTAAGTTTCCATATCATCCGCGCAAATGATGGATAAATGATATTTACTGCAATAAATGAAATAAATTTTCCCAAAAATGATTGATGAAATTTTTTTCTCTGAAAATAAGGCTTTAATCGTAAAAAGAGTGCCTTTGAAAGTTGAAATGTCTGCGATTGATCGGAGTCAATTGTAAAAATAAGCGGAACGAAATGAACGAAACATACCTATATCAAGCACAATCAGCACAGGTTTCAGATCCCTCTCATCACTGCACAGTACGCTATTCAGCATTTTCATGGTAACTGCAAATTTCATCCGACAAAATGTTTGCGTTGTCATAGCTAAGTACCTAACTAAGGAGTTGCGACCCCATGTTTATAGGATAAAAATGCTTGAAATTGTCTGCCCAACCTCCTCCTGAAGTATTGCAAATTCATCCTGAAAAACTAAAAACACCCATGATGATTCCCGAATCCCGGCTAACAAGAAGTCCCTCAAGTGTCATCGCCAGTGGAAATGGATACCCATGAGGTGTAGTGTTTGTTTCAGCCGTCAATTTTCTATACTATTCGAGATATTAGCACCGGAAATTACCAGGAAAACACCTAAATTTATGCCATCCTCATCACAAAAAGATCACCGTCAGCGCTACTCCTTCCTAGCAACGGAGTGTAAAGACCGTTTACACGGGCCACGTCATCACGCAGGTTATCACTGAAAAAAATTGTTGAAACTGCGAGAATGCGAGCTCGGAATCAGTGGTGGATCCAGGATAGAGACAAGTGGGGGTTAAAATTCCAGCTGTAGTGGGGGTCGGAAAAAATTACCATTCTATCTTGTGTAATTTAATACCCAAGGGGGGCGCTATACACCCCTTAGCCCCCCCTCATAGATCTACCACTGTTCGGAATTAGAGCAGGGGTCATTTTGCCGTCTCGCATCCACGCATTCACGCATGTGTTCTAGCAATCCACCGCTTTACGCGACGCAATTTTCATTGCGCATTCGTACATGCACAATGACGTGCCCTTAAAATTCCATCGCTGATATCTCGAAAAGTATTGAGCGTTGGTGGCTGAAACGAAAGCTACACAAGGCAGCAGTGGCTCTAGCATGTTTCGCGTGGGTGGGCCAGATTATAAAAGGGTGGGCCTAGCCTCGAGTTAACGTGGATAAATGCGTCTTCATTCCAATGCAAGTGTATTTTTTTCATGTTGCGAAGTTAATTTTTCAGCAAATTGATATAGTGATTTCCATATGACTTTAATTGCTTACACTTTATTTTTATTTTATAAAATAAAGATTAACTTTGGACTTCGATTCTGGAATTTGTCCGTCTTATTTGGGTGGGCTAGAGGGTGGGCCCGGCCCGGGCCCACTCCGGCGCCGCCATAGGTCATAGGTGTTCTTTTCCAATCACCAGGCAAAATTTGATTGATATCTGGTGCTGACAGTGGAGGCACCTTACTTGTGAGCCAAATGATTTTTTTATGGCGAATTTCATCCTCGATATGCATAACTTTGCACCCATACGCGTATCCGCGTACTAAGTTACTTTATGTATGCAGTGCTGTCAATAAAGGATCCTCTTTGATATACCATTTAAATTTCAAGACGAAAGCCTGCGGAGACATCTCTGAGACTTCTCCGAGATATCACTGTGTCCAAAAAATCATCTTTAAGATGTCACAGGAAAGTCTCTGAGAGAGAAGGTAATAATGTGTAACGAGAAACAATTAGAAAATTATGAACAAAACGAAAAACTTTCATAATTTACCATCTCATCAAGCTGAAACGATATAGGAAGAATATTTGTCTGCCAAAAGTCACAGACAGACGGAATACTATCAAATCACTGAACGCAAAGTCTTGAACACAAGGATACATGTTCGTGAGCAAAGATTACCGCGAAACCCGCTCGGGTTGCAAAAAAGATTTATCTTAATTAGGAAAGCAAATTATAAAATCATGGCTGATGTCTTTTTTGTGCTTTTCTCGATAATTACTACGATTAATTTGTGGTAATTAGTTACAACCTTTTGAAAATTCCTTATTAAATGCTGCGATTTTAATTATGAAAACTTCAAAATTGCTCCAAAAATGTACAGGTAAGGAAGGGGTTGACGGCGTTTAAATTTTTAAAGAGTTATTTTCTGAGCATCTCAGGATTACCACTCTGAGACGTCTCAAGGGCTTTCATTGCTATGTGGGATGCGTCATCAACTCAGCAAGGGGACGACTTCGCCCGTGGATGGTAATTTTTCAGATCTCTCGAGGATCCATGCTGTCATCTGCATTGCTCGCGATTGTCACAGTTGTCACGGCAGCTACTACTCCAGCGCTGGTACTCTTTCCCGTGCCGATGGCTCTCAACTCTCACACGAAGCCATTCGAGCCCGTAGCCATTACAAGGACGACAGCACGCCATTGGGCACAGGTGGTTTAGTGTGGGCGAGGCGCCGCCGTTGGAGGCCGAGAGAATAATGTCGTCGCCGAAGGCATTAGCCTGTTTGCTCTGCCGCACAAGTATAGACAAGAGTGTGGGTTGCTCACTGAGCGTCGCGTCCGACGACTTGTGTGTGAGCGCCGTAATGCATCCAAAGAGCCCTCCATACAACGGCCGAATCAGGGCGACCGTGTCGTGACTTCAGGCCACTGAACTTCACTAGGAGTAAATACATGTGCTCTAGAGCCACGAATATTACAAAAGGGGGTCCCCAAGTCGGCTACATATTGTGTCGTCACCCACCGCGCATTTAAATGGGTTAACAGAAGTCTCCACTCGCCTCGCTGACGGAAAAAATTAATCCGAGTTTCTCGGGGAAATAAGGTATAAATTAGGGGTGTCAACCGAAATTTACATTCATGGTGATGTTATTTATTAAATTCGTAACTCCTCGATGCTATTCCTCGCATTTGAAAACATACTGCAAATTATTAGGGGGGAAAAGTGGATCGCATCGCACTCATCACAGCCCCGCGGACATTTTTGAGAGCCGATTGAAATGCGATCGAAGTGGGAACAGAAATCAACCTTTTGTGGGATATATGTATAATTGGGCCTCCTCTATGTAGTTCCCTTGACTACAACACTCGAAGTGGCTGCGTAGTAACCAAAAGCCAAGACCAGAATGTGTACGTCCAATCTCAGTATTATTATTGGGAAACTCCCATTAAATTTTTGAAGTGAAAACTTCTTTAGCGGCGTTAAGCACTTTTGCGGGATGGGGAATAAGCATAGAATTCGCGTGAGCGTCACCGACCCGACACCGCGATCGCTACAGCGAGACATACATATGTATAAAGTATACAATGGTATAGGTTGCGTCACCGCTATATTTTTACATACTGAATACTGGCATCTGTCTGCTTCTAGTTCTATACTGTACATATGTACTTTTTTCTATACAGTGCGTATTATTTTGTAGACTGTTAATAGAGATTAATATATACACTTTGTTAATATATAGACTGTTAAAGTCTTTTTGTTTTAAAAATATTAAAATTGAAAATAAAAATCTATAGTGTATATTTTGTAAGTTCATTAAATATAAAGAGATCGTGCATGAACGTGCAGAAGAGTGTACACGCTATAAAAATACAGGCCAGTACAATTTAAGGCAGTGTCTTTTATGTGCATGGTGAACAATTATAGGTAAAAGCATATTAAATGTAAGAAATAAAAGCATATTATATTTTAATATATAAATGATGTTACTTTCTATTCATACACATAATTTAAGGCAGTTTCTTTTATGTGCATGGTGAACAATTATAGGTAAAAGCATATTAAATGTAAGAAATAAAAGCATATTATATTTTAATATATAAATGATGTTACTTTCTATTCATACACATCGTATTTTTAATATATATTTAATAATAAACAGTTTGCTGAAAAAAATAATTTCAATTTTTGTTGAAAAATGAGTATTACTGGAAAAATTAGTTCTTTAAAATATTCAATCTATATAAAAAATAAATGGATAATAATTATTTCAGTTTTCACTTCTGTCGGCCAGTCCCACGACTGACCCGTTTTTTCCTCTCTATTGTCCCCTACCGCCGCAAGCCTTTCCGTAACTTTTCCCTCAATACGTTTAGATCCTTGTTATTGCAACTGTAGCTGATCGCCGTGTTCTCAATGACGGGAAGCTCTTCATAATTATTACAAATGACAAAAATTCTTCATCTGACTTTCTTTCTCTTTTCCCCCTTCGTGTTCCTTAGCACACGATCGACCTATTTCATTGTTTCAACTCTCCCCTCTCTAAAACTTCTTCTCTATTCAGACTCCCTTTTTCCATTTACTCCTATTCAAAATTTGATCCCAATTATGTTAGTTTTTTTATTCCTCATGCGAACAGTACTGTACCAAACCCCTAATATTGCATGCATCGAAAATGCTCATAAAAATAATCCTTTGGAGTATTGAAGGAATGTTAGAGGATATGACGTGAAAGATAAGTTATGATTTAGAATAGGACAAGAAGAGAAGAAATACCTAGGTGTGAAAAGATTAACTGATAGGAGAACTGAGTGGAGAGCTGCGTCAAACCAATCCTAGGATTGTTGACCAGTGATGATGATGATGATGATGACAAGAAGACGAGTGAGGCTATCCTGGCATTGAGGGTATTCAGTGAAAAACATGTGAAGAGAAGCAAAACTACTTATTTTGCCTTCATTGACCTGGAAATACATTGTTATCTGGAAAGAGATGTTCAGAATGCTGTAGGAAGCAGGACTAAATATAAAGGCATGCGGGTGGTACTCAGCTTACATAAAAACGAAATGACTGTGATAAGGAATTCTCATAAAAGCTGAGAAGCATACGTAGAAAAGGCGTGAGACGTAGCGTCCGACGACTTGTGTGTCAAAACCATAATGCATCCAAAGAGCCCTCCATACAACGGCCGAATTATGGCGACCCTGTCGTGACAATTCCTTATCTCATATCGATTCCTCTACTGCATAATCGCTCAACAATCGTCCACCAAATGAAATCCGTTCATGCAGTACTACTAGTGATACTAGATGAGCGTATTTGATTCGGTGTTGAGTGTGTGTGCAGTGGAGGTATCGATATTCAATGCTTACATTCAGGATGCTATAGACCAGTGGTGGATCCAGGATAGGGACAAGGGGGGCTAAGTAGGGGGTAACCTCCCAGCAGTATTGCAGGTCCAAACAAAATTATCATTTCATCTACTGTAAAATGGATACTCAAGGGGGGGAAGTGCAAAATGGATATTCAAGGAGATGTTATATAGCCCCCTAGATCTCCATAGATCCGCCACTGCTATAGACCAAGTTTGTGGAACTACTGAGGTGGGGATTAAAATTAATGGACAGAAGATAGATATGCTGCATTATGCAGATGAAATAGCTTTGGCTGTGGAAATGAAAGGAGATCTAGAAAGGGTATCCAAAGCAATGGTTATGGTTTTCTCTAATCAGTATGGAATAAGAATAAACCAACGCAAAACCAAGTGAACAAAAGTTTGCAGTAAAGACAAACAATATGAACCTCCAATAATAAGAATTGGAGGAACTAGGCATAATAGAGGAATTGGCCTACTTAGGAGGCAGAATACCAAGGGATGGTTGAAGCAAGGAACAAATTCTCCCCTTGCGGAGGGAGGTGCGCAGTATGCACCCCTCTCCCTTTGCGATACACATTTGCACCGACATCTTAAGAGTTCCACCTCGGCCGCAGAGTTACTACGAATTCCTAGCTCTCCACCCAGAGCTAATTCCTGTGTACACGGACGGATCGAAAACTGACTCGGCATGTGCTTGCGCCGTGGTTTCAAGCATCCACTGCGCACCCCCCACATGTATCGGCCTCTGTCTAACATAAGAAAGAACCGATTCACCAACAAGAACATCTGTTTATAACTTAGGAAATAGATAATTAAAGGATTTGTTTTGTGGTACCCTATATACGAGCGTAACATGGGTATTAAAAAAACGATGCGCGGCAGCTGGAGAGCCACCCCTCGCTTCTCGACGCAAGTTTTTAATGTTTAACTACGCTGCAAAAGTTCTGTCGATGAGAAATCACCCAGCGCATAACGTTATTTTCAAACCACGATTCCCAGACACAGATAGCAAACCGCTAAGCGTTCGGTTAAAAAGTGTTTTAGACGAATATCCATACAACGTCCCCGAAGTGTTCCCAGCTGGTACCCCCATGGGCGATGATGAGGCCTTTATGCGACACACATATGCACCGACATCTTAAGAGTTCCACTTCGGCCGCAGAGTTCCAGCAGCTTTTCTACGAATTTCTAGCACTCCACCCAGAGCTAATTCCTCTGTTCACAGACGGGTCGAAAAGTGACTCGGCATGTGCTTGCGCCGTGGTTTCAAGCCACCACGGTGTAAAACGGAAGCTCAGCCCTCTGTCCGGTATTTTTACGGCTGAATTGATCGCCTTACGTACGGCCCTGCAGGGGATCCGACACGATGACGTGTCCGCTGTCATATGCACTGACTCAATGAGCGCTCTCCAGTCCATCAACCGTTTCTCTCCGTCTAATCCCATTGCACAGGAAATTCATGCAGCCCTCAGCTCCCTCCGCATGAGGGGTGTAAAAATAATTTTCATGTGGGTACCGGAGCATATGGGAATACGCGGAAATGAAAAAGCAGACAGAGCGGCGAAAGAGGCACTATCCAATTTAGAACCTTACACATTGCTGGTACTTGCCGAAGATCTCAAAGTAGCATGGAAGAACGTCGTTCTAAACCAGTGGAAAGAACACTGGAGTTCCCAGCGTGAAACCTGACGTGTCAGGGTGGGCCTCATCTGTCAGGGG
Source organism: Ischnura elegans (assembly GCF_921293095.1). NCBI lineage: Eukaryota > Metazoa > Arthropoda > Insecta > Odonata > Coenagrionidae > Ischnura > Ischnura elegans. The sequence goes on from NC_060250.1 coordinate 83,916,483, forward strand.
TACGCGGAGAAAGGAGGCTGTCATTACGCGACTGAGGATAGGACACTGCGCCATGACTCACTCTTATCTCTTCACGGAAGATAAAATCCCGCCTGTGTGATGAATGTGACCCCGATATCAGTGTAAGACATTTCTTGACAGAGTGTGATATAAACCGGGTATGGCGAAATAGAATGGACCTTGTCGGAGGATTAAAGGACATGCTACGAGACGGCCCTGAGCGACTTAGCCAGGTAATAAATTTTTTTAAAGTAACTGGCCTTTTACACTAAGTTTAGCATAACTTCACGAACTTTTTAGCATAAGATATGGTGTGGTGCTAAATGACCTCAGATGTCAACGCACCCTTTAAACAATATTATTACTACTGCTATTAAAAAAAAGAGAGAGAAAGTGGCTAGAGGCCCTGGAGATATAGCTTTACAGAAGGATGTTGAAGCTCAGCTGGAGAGAGAGAACAAACCTGTGGGATACATCCAAGACACGACAACATCGTTCGAACAATAGCTGGTGGAGCTGTATAAGGAAGATATCATCACAGACGACCTAGTTTTGCATTCACACAGCAGATTGTGAATGTAATGGGTTACTTTATATGCAGAGCCGGCCTTAGGGCGGGGCGACCGGGGCGACTGCCCCTGGGCCCGCGCTTTGGGCGGCCCCGCGTTCGTGAAAAAAAATTAAAATATACGATAGTTTGAAAACGCAATTTAAACTATTACTGTATTGTTAAGTCCGTGCAAGACAAAAAATAATATTATGAAAAAGGAATAATAATGCAGTAATTTAAAGTAAAAAGCGCGCTTTTTATGTTTATTTTACGTTATAATTTTATGAATAAATATAATTATAAATTTAATTTGTATTATACTATTTTGAACTCAAAGGCGTGATGGTATCATAACGGCGTAATTACGAAGTCTGAATTTGGGAGGGGAACACATACTTAGCCAGAGAGTGGTAGGGATTCAAAAGAAGGAGGGAGTTTGTAGATGGGGTTTGGAGTTTAATATTTTAAGTGAAGGGCCCCGCACTGAAGGTTCGCCCCTAGCCCCGCACCTGCTGGCGCCGTCACTGTTTATATGTATACGTAAGAATGAAGAGAAAGGCAGACAGAAGAGAGAAATGCCATACTGCTGCAAAATAACCTCAGGCTTTTCATTCCGGAGGAAAATAAATACGTAGTTTTAATGACGACGTCATAACAAACTCAAAATTAAACTGCAATTCCACGCAATAACTGCTTGTATGAGATGCCATTGGAAAAATGTGAATATTCGGGATACCGCGCGGGTAAATTATGAAAGAGTGCCGACGTTAGCATCAGTAGCCGTGAGAATGGGTAACGAGTTGTTATGTGATACGTCGGCGCTCTTTCGTAATCTCACCCATGCGGTATCCCAAGAAGAATTTATACAGTTAGAGAAATTATCTAACCAAAATTTATCCCTTGACCACTAGGCTGAAACTTTCTCAACACATTTCTCCTGACAGGTTGAGGGTGTACAGGTCACAATCTCTGTTATCAATTCTATCATTTGGAGCTATACAATGTGTTTACCATCTTTTTCATAAAAATATAAGTCAAAAACTGCCTAAACATTTAACTCAACTAGAATAAACCACGTTACTCCAGTTTGCTTTGATGGAACTCAACCGTGGCAGCAGCATAGTGGGGACAAAATGTTGGCAACACGGAGTGCTGTGAGGAGGCATAGCCTGCACCATATGTATGTTTATTGGGATTTATGGTCTAAGGATACCCTAAGCCCTCTCCTGAGTTCATCTTCATTACTTATAGCTTGTGTAAAGTTAGACCTTGCCTCTACAATCCCATGGCAAATTATAAAAAATACCACTGACACTAATACATATTTGGAAATGAGTCTATAGGCTTTTGAAGAAGTAATGACAAGATAAGCTGAGCACTTAAATTCTAATTTTTCCAACTAAATTACAAAGCAATAATAATAATTACTTAATGTCTAATTTCAATAGATAATCTATCTTTTTTTGTTTTAATTTTTAAGACACATGATAAATATTTCAGTCAATCAACTGTATATTCAACTTTGCATCTCATTTTTCTTGACAAATTTATCTTCGTCCTTAATTTTTAGCCCAGTAGGTGCTCCAAGGATTGTGCATTTCTGAAATAAATAAATTGTTTTTATGAGGATTATTAACTGACAATTAGAATAAATGTGAGCACTATAATGATCATGATGTGTGAGTCCATTGATAAAAAAGTTTGTTTTGATTAATAGTGAATTGACTAATTTCTCAGACTTTGTGGTCATATCATGTAAGAAAAATAGTTTATTGTATATTTTCACTATCAACATAAGCAACTGTGAATATTTAAAGAACCACATAAATAATCAAATCATTCTTACACACATAGTTGGAACTTAAACACTTCTTAATTCTACAATTTACACAGAGTTTAAAAAAAAAGTTTTGAAGCCCATATAAAGTGAGAATAAAATATAAAGGAAATACTTGTTCACAGGGGTGCAATCATATTTGGGTACATTGCTAAAATTGGCAAGTAAATTTATTACTCTGAAACTTCATATAGCATACGTGGACCACCACCTACAGTCCGGCCGCCGAGAGTTGTCCGATGACACTTAGATGGGTCTAGTTCAGGGTCGGGGGCAAGGTTGCTAGGTAAGATAGGGAAATGCCCACGTCAAATGTAAACAAAAGGGTTATGTGAAGAAAAGAACCAGAGGGGACGACGAGCGTGAAGGACACAAAGTAAGAATTCTTTGTTATGGTGATTCGAAGAAAGGGTTTGTTTTGGTGGCTCAGGCTTGTTTCAGTGCTTCATATTAGTGACATATATGACAATGTTGTATGACTAGACGAGGGTGTGAGGTGCGTTTGGGGAACAGCGATTGGGTGCAAACCGTGCTTCGCCCCTCTTTTTGAACTTCCATCGGACAACTCTCGCCGGCTGGACTGCAGTTTTCTCCTCAGATTACATTTATTTTATTCACTTTTGAAATTACTCATTTGGGATGGGGTTGATATTGTGGCAAAAGAGTTGGATTCCCAACTGGTGGACCTGGGTTCACTTGGGTTCTTGTGGCAGAGATTTTACGGAGATTGATATCTTCTTTAAGGCTGTTTATAGGGTTACCTCAAGCACAGCTCTTCATCTATAGGATCGTAGGTGGATTTAGGGGGGGACATGAGGGCACAAGCCTCCCCCTTAAAAAAGCTTTAGAAATTGACAAAATATTTTATATGGTTATCATTACATTCATTTTAAAGTATACCGAGACTAGCCGCGGTGATAACTTTTACGGGAGTCACCCGCAATGCACAATCGTGCAAAAGATCCACAGAGAAAAAATCATTCGCCTTGACCGGGATTCGAACCCGGATCCCCCGATTTCCGGTCGAGTGCTTTAGCCAGTTAAGCTACCGAGGCGTCATTCTATCCACAGGGAAGAATGACGCCTCGGTAGCTTAACTGGCTAAAGCACTCGACCGGAAATCGGGGGATCCGGGTTCGAATCCCAGTCAAGGCGAATGATTTTTTTCTCTGTGGATCTTTCGCACATTCATTTTGCTTTGTGTGCAATGAAGCCTCAATCATTTAATTTCATATTTATATCTTTCATATTAAAATGAAAAGAATATTTTGTACATTAATCGCTGTATGTTGTTTTTAATCTCAAATATGAGAAGAGTGTTTGCCTGTCAGACCCTTGTCCCCCCCCACTCAGAAAAAAATCCTGGGTCCGCCCTTGGATGGAATGAGATGTTTACCTGCAGTCCCTTGGCACCCTTAGGGATTCGCAAATGCTGACCCTGGCTTTATCTCCATCTTCCATCCCTGGTCTTGCCTATTCCTCAATCACAGCATTTTTCTGCTACCAGTTTTTTTTTAACTTGTGTTAATAGGAAATCGCTGAATAACTTGTGTCTAAAATACTTTGTATTAAAGAGACAAATATATTCTTCAAAGTTTTATTTAAGCTGTTGTCACTTCCACATAATGAAATGAATTGATTAATGAACCTTTCAAGAATGTTCTGAGCTATTTTGCAATGAGTTTTTTGTAGTGCTATATCTTAAGTTACAGTTATCTATTTTCTGGTAAAAAAGTAGAGAATGAGTCATACTTAGCAGCTTGAAAAAGGAATACAATACCTTTGGAATGAAGTTAAAAGTCTTGGACGTTTTGATGGGAACAAGTTGACCATAATTGTGTGCACTTTCTTCTTTCATGATTTTTTTAATATTAGCAGAAGGCTTCTTTTCTTTCAGTCCTTTTTAGTCTAGCTCACTTTTCATGGAACAAATAAAGTTCATTAATCAGGCAATCAAGTATACATTGCTTAACATAATGTTCTCTAAAACATGAATGGGTATCAAAGATTATTGTCACTAAGTTCACTCGCTTGGCACAAATTCATTTAACACAATTTTCACTGCAACATGACTGGATCTCAAAGATTACTCTCACGTAGTTCAAACAATCTTCTTGCTTAAGACAAACAAGAGAACCAATCATCACTCTTATAATACCTATTTATATAACAAAGAAAATCGAAAAAGGATGATAAAACATTATTTATCTTAGTACAGGTATTCTTGAATCAATGGACTCTACAAATGATAGCACTGGGGAACAATTTTTTACATTTTTTCTGTTGACTTTAATTTTTTAGGTAATTTAGGATAAAATAATCATGCTGATTTCAAAACTGTAGTTATTTTTTTCTACCACATCAAATTTTTGTCACTATACCTTGTGTAATTGTGACCACACTGCTTGGTTGAGCCTCTGTCAGAGGAGGCATCATTGCTCTCCAATTGCCTGACCTTTTGCCTGGCAACAGTCACCTTTTGTGACTGTTGCCAGGTGACTGACACCGTAGGAGGCCAGCGACAGGCACATAGTTGTCTAGTTATGCAGGAGATATTATTGTGGGATGCAGGCACTTGGACCAAAATTTGCTCAACAATGAGCTTTGATGTTGAGTGGGTTGCATACACTGGTATGTTGTTGTCAATTCACCCGCATCTGTCATCTGTAAACCATACCATTTAATTGATCACCTATACATTTCTTTTTAAAATTGCTGAAAGTTAGATGCTTCATTGTTTTTCGGCAGACTACATATATCAGAAAGTGGAGGGTCAGAGTATAGATGCTCCTGGGCTAGATTCTGATGTGGATGGCAAGGTCTTTTCTTTTTACAATTATAGCCGTTTTTAGTTTTTATTTACACCCATATAAACAGAAACATTTTTCTGTCTTGAATTTGTTTATTTCGATATTGAAAAATTCCACTCCATCATGTTTGGATCTTCGAATTTCCTGTCTTCCAGTGCTAGGCTCCTTAAAATGACGAACAGTGATGCACTTGTCAGGCAAGTCTGTTTTGCCTATTTTAAGGTGAAAATAAGTGATCAAGGTAAATCATGGGCCCCTCATGAAGTGAACAAGCAGTATGTCAAGAGTTAATGGACGTGGAGGAACGCTTGCATTTCTATTTGGTATACCTATAATTTGGCGAGAGCCCAAAGATCACTCATGGTGTTGCCATATAATAGCAAAACAAGTCTATAAACAACAAGAAAATCAAATGTAAAATGGAATATCCTTGCTAATCATCATCTTTATGCCCAGTGCTTCATCTAGCTGAAATTCCAGTGTCAGTTTTTAAAGTATCTCATTTCATCCCTTTGCAAATACATACAGAAATATGAATCTGGTGAAGATTGAAGTGACAAATATATTGAAATTGAAGATGATTCCATTCATAAGGGATTTAACCAGCATGTGTCGAATTATTTGGTAAGAGATTTGAGTCTCTCTCAAAGATTTATATAGATTTTCTCAGATAAATGTCCACAGATTAAGCACAAAAAAAAAGCTAGAAGCAAAAATTTTTACCTTAATATATATATTTATTGTTTGGTAAAAAATTTTCTGTTTGATTTAATGCAATTTCAACTTGCATTAACTGTATATAACCCTCATATAAATTAAATCATTCAGCATGAGCTGTATATAAGGTAAGATTTCCCTTTAAATTCATTTAAATGGAAATTTTATATGACATGTGAGACAAAAATAAGCTATCTAGTCGCTGGAAAAGTTGACGTGATCGATAAAAACTGAGATTATTATCTTATCCAGAGGCCATAAGTCAGTGAAAAATAAGTCTCAGATCTTAGACAACAAATTGTTTATTCCCCAGTGTAATCTAAGAAAAGATACCTAATAATCAATTGGATTTATGGTCACTGTGCCAAATGCTTGGAGGAATAATAATTTTCTAATTCAAATCCGAAAAATATGACCTTTAACACAAATTTTTAATGACTGAATGTGCACGCAACACTTTCTATACTTTTAAAGTCTTATAAGAACTAACATTGACGAAAATTGCATCAAGTCATTTGAAGGGTATAGGATTGATTTAGACAGTCGGCCATTCATTCATTGATGATTATTTTGAATAATGATTTGAGCTATCATTGGAAAGAGATGAAAATTTATTTCAGAATCAAGACAGCATCAAGCAAAGTCAAAATAAGTGTCAGCCAATTGAGCACCCAGAACATAGGATACCACCTGCAATACACCTTTCTCTTACCACAAAAATTTACATAGTTTGTTACTGTTTAGGAATATTTCTCTAGTGATAAGCGAGATATAATTGTAGGTACATACTTGCCCCTCACCATGGGACATTCAGTGCTTCTAAGACATCAATAAATGCTTGTATTAATCCCTAGCATCTCATACATACCATTATCCCTCATTTTATTTATTTTAATTATTATTTTAAAATGTTGTCTAGGAAATGGTATGAAATATAATTTTAACAGTTAGAACAATGACTTTAATTTTGAGATATTCCTTGAAAATGTTAGAATTATCACTCTGCAAACCATATTCACAAGCTAAAACGATACACTGCAACCTCAATGGAGTAACTGCAACATTATGATGCTGCTGACTGAATAAAACATGTATTTTATCAGCTATACATACTTTCATATGTGTTCAGAAAAAGAGGCTGATCAATTTGAAGTCCCATGAATGTACACTTTTTCAAGTGCTGATTTGCTTGTCATTGTGCCCAATTTTATTGCATGTTCTAAGGTATAAGCATTAGTCATCGGGTATTATCTTTTCATTGTGTATTCTCCTTTTCTTTTGGATATCCATTTGTTCATTTTGGTGTTTTTTTTAGGCGTTAACTTGGTTTTCACAAAATCACTGCAGAATATAAAGACTTAGGGGCAATATGTAGTTTTAAAATTAGATTACTTTTCTTTTTCAATTTTTTATATTCTACCCAACTCACATTTTGAGGCTTAATCTGCCTTCTGTATGGCTTCATCTTTGGCCTTTGTGATCTGCTTGCCAGTTTCCTCCAAAATCTTTTCAACCTCCTTTTTTTTAGTTTCTGCTGCCGTGATAGCAGCATCCATGGTGCTCTTACCCTTTTCCTTGCTGAATGCAATGGCACTGTCCAATTGTTTGCCAGCTTCTTTGGCTTTCTCTTCAAACTCTTTTTGGACAGCTTTCATATCTGTTTTTTTACCTTCCTATGTTGAGAAAAATTGAGGTTTGGCATCATAAAGGGTAACCTGATTTAAAAAAATACTACAATGATCATACTAAGTCATCAAATTCATTAATAATCTATACAGATCTGAATGAATGAAGAGCTTTTTTCTTTGGAATACGTTTTTCTGTAGCTTTTCTAACAGGCTCTCATGTTTCACAACACCTTTAATTTTTCCAAGATTTTGTGCATAAAGGGAAGCATGTTTAGTAAAACCTTTCCTTGAAAAGTCACATGATACAAAACCCACATGGAAATCCAGTCTTTCTCGTAAATTACGTAGGGTTGATATTGCCCTAAATGCCTGAGTGCTCTGCCATATTAGATATAACTCTATGGACATCTTATATTTACAACCTTAGGTTGATTTATTGGGGGGGAGGGCATGGGAGCATGTGCCGCTCTCAGGCACTTAAAAAATAGACAAGATTTCAATTAGGTTACCATTAGGTTTGTCTTGTGTATCATGGAGCCTCAATCATTTAATTCCATATTAATGACTTTTATATTAAAAGAAAGAGAATGTTTCATATAGGAACTGTTGCATGTTGTTTTTAATCTCAGATATGAGAAGTCAATTTTCCTGCCATGCTGTTGTATCCCCTCTCCTTTCCCCCCCTACCCTCAGAAAAAGATCCTGGATCCAGTCTTGTTATCAACTTTATTTTGAACTTTTCCACAGTAAAGTTTTTTGGTCATACAAATAGATTCACAATGTAGCAGCAACTTCAGTTACCTCTTTAATAAAGAGTACTATGTTTTTTTCTGTATGGAGGTGAGAAAGTCAGTGAGGGTAACATCAATGGCTGTGGGAGAAACTGCTAAAAAATTCATTCGTATGTATCTGTTTGCATAGAAAAAACAAATATTATATTTCATTAATATTGTACCCAAAGTGGCTGCTATGTGATGTGATGAAAGTAATTGTTCAAATAATATAAATTTTTGTGGGAAAGCATAAAAAAGTCATGAATGCTAAGTAATTTTGTCTATTTAATGGCATCACCAAGCTATTTCTACTTGCTGAACAAAAATATGAACTCAGAAATATTATATTACTCCTATCTCTAGTGATTCATTCTAATCATTTTGTATGTCTCTTATGCCCCCGAAAATAATCTCTTCGGTTCTTTTACACCCGATGGATAGTAACATGTAATTGGAATTACGTCTACCATTCAGTTATGGCATAAAAAAATCAATTCTTACCTCATGATGCATGAAATGAGAATTTTGGAGATTTCAGAAATGCCTAACTTTCAACGATTGCTATTTTTATATTCTGGATAGCCTAAATTTTAGTTAATAAAAACATCAATTTAGACTAAATGTGGAAAGACACTTGATATTAATTTTGTCATGAGAAATGTGTACACATAAAAGAGGTTTGAACTATTGAAAGATAATTTTTCTATCTTGTAAATTCATGAATACCCTAAAATAAGGGACTCTTGTCTCTAAAAGAATCGGATGTGCTATTTTGACAGATCTGACTTGTTTATTTCTGAAATTCCGTTATTTTTAGAAATTCATAGGTCATATTTCATGACTTGTATTCTTTTAGTTTTTCTTCAATTCCTGAAGATTAGGCTACTCCATGTTTGTTACTTTTTCAAATACTTTTGGATGTAGGTATCTAAAAAGACCAAAAGTGTCAATTTGACCAAAGCCAAGATTTCCATCTGCTACTACATATTATTTTTTCCATTAGTTATGTAAGTAGTTAAATAATGAATTCTCATTGATTGAAAATTTAAGTTGATTTCATTATTTTTATGCTTAATGACAATACTTAGTTCATAAAATTAATATTTACGTGATAATGTAATTTCCAACATTGTGCTGAAATGAATTATACCATTTGTATTGGTGATGATAGATCAGTTAATTTAGGTTGAATCTGATGTATGATATAGTGACATGGATTTATCAAGTCTCTGAACATAATATGCTCTTAATCACCATTGGGTCTACCAATTCATTCCCTGTACATGGTTTTGCCACAATACAAGTTCTGAATGCATGTGGTCTCTTCCATGGAGAAGATTCGTTTGAGCAAGTTGTGCAATTTTCAATATCGAGTGTTAAGGGAAGAATGTGGATGTAGGACTTACTGCTAGATTTGTGGCTGCATTTATAGTTTTTCATTGTTGATGCTGCCGCATGAGTCTATCAATTCACAATAAAATGACAGTTACTTGCAAGAAGACTTTACATAAGAGTGCCTCCCTCAATACCTGTGACTGTATTGGGCTGGGGTTTGGAATGGTGTGGTGCTTAGATTGTTGACATCCCACATCGTGGACCCTGGTTCAAATCCTGGTTGTGGGAGAGATTTTACAGGGACTGCCATGGCTGAGTGCTTTGTGGAGGGTAATTCAAGGGCAGCATTATGACCATCAGATGGGATAATAAGCCATTGCTCCTGTTGTGTTCACAAAATACTCACACGGGTGATTTATGATGGCAACGGATTTATTTCGTACTTTCGGTTACATTCGGGTGTGGCCAGGGATGCGTCCGAGCATCCCGGATGAGGTAGTTGACTGGCGTGCTGAGTTCCCAAAAATGGCCTCTGCTCACAAAACACTCGAGCAGCGAAAATACACAACAGTTCCCTAAGGGCCTTACATTAATATAATGCTGATTCTGATGCCACATATTTATCCGTCCTTTGTCCCCTGCCTTACCCTAGGGGTTAGGGGTTTGGTGGAAGAGGGATTAGTCTCAACCTCACTTGAATAAAGACATATATTATTACCCAATGGCACATATGACCGATGCTATGAGTTTTAAATTATGATTACTGCACCTTTAGTTAAACTTATGTCTAAAAAAATATTGTATGAAAAATATTTTCATTTTTAATGAAAATGATTGTAGAATTATTTAGAAATGTATTATTAATTTTCTTGAAGAATCTCCATTTTTCACACTCAACCCTGGCACTGTTGGACATTTAACCCTCAGGTCTTCCTAATTGCACCCCTGTAGTATGGTATGGCTGACAAAAAAGTAAACCAAATAATGGTGTACTCTCAATCCCATTTAATTACTCCATCACTGACAGCAATGAATTAGAAAGATGACAGATGCCCTCAATGTCCAATTAAATGGTGTAAAATGAATACTTTTCATGGTTCCACAGAAGTATTCTCACATAAATTCCAATTGCATGCTAGTGAATCAGTGCAACACACTACTTAAAATCCAAGCAGTCTCACATCTTTGGCATCTGAAATGGATTTGATGAACTCCTTGGCGGCCTCCTCGAAATGTTTAGTAGCTTTCTTTAATTGGCTGTCCAAGGCCTCTTCAGCTTTTTTGGTTGTTTTACCAACCAGCTCTTCCAACTCCTTTGGATTTTCCAAATGAGAAATTGCCTTTGAGCCAAGGCTCTTCGGTACTGCAAGCAATCAGGAAATATGAAGTGGTGAAATCTGACAATTCTGTTCATCCAAATTACTTGAAAAAGAAAAGTTGGGAAATAACAGGGAATCACTTTCCTTTTATGTTCAACTATTTTTTTTCTACTTTGAGTCAGCATAATTTCCTGATGGGTTATTGTCTATCGTGCCTAGAGGTTACATAATGTTCTTGAAATATCTTTCCTCACATTGATTTATAACCACCAGTTTCCGAGTTGAAAAGGTCATATCAATAAGCCAATTATTAGGAATAGGTTTTTCTATGTTGTTAATGTTAGTCTGCATGATTTATTTCAATCCATGTAAATCCTGTAGTACATCCAAGAAGGGGCCAAGAAACGGATAAATGGTAATCAGGCAAAGATTGTAATCAACAATTGATTCAATTTGTTTCAGGGGAAATTTATCAAAAATTCATTGTTATTTGGACAGAATTTTAAAAACATATTTATAATTTATCAGATACTTTGAAGTGTATTCTTCTAGTAGAAGTAGTATTATTTTTCTGCTAGAAATCGTCAGTTATCTTATCTCCCGGGTAGGAGATCATGACATATCGTACTCACTTTACTGAAAAATACTGGGAGGCATAGTAGAATGAAGTGAGTTTCAAAATTAAATGAGGGGCTGAGAATCCAAGGGTTACAAGTGATTTTTTCTCAACAGAGTTAGGTAAAGTTAATTGTTAGAAGAAATACACAAAAATTGGTTGCCAAGGGATACGAGTGAGTCTCAGCTCTATGCTGACATCGAGTGGAAAATCAAATGCACTATATCAAATATCTAATTCATCTCGGTTGTTTTTTGTACCTAGTTTCCGTACCTAACTGTGTGTAGAAAAAAGAAATCACTTGTACCCATTGGCTTCCAAGCCACTCACATATCAATTACTTCAATTGTTGTTGCGTTTTAACGTATTTAAGGTTAAAAATAACCATTATTCATTTAATTGCATGCTGATTAGTTAGTAGAGTAATTAATTGGTGGGTGAACCGGAGTTTAAGCCCCTCGGCGTATTGGCGGCGGTTTCTAGAACTATTTTTTGTTTGGGTTGGGTTGGTTTGGGTCGGGTTGGGTTGGGTTGGGTCGGTTTTTGCTTTAATAACAAATAAAATTTGATAAAATTTATGATTTGTTGATAAACTTTTTGTAACCATAGCGCGCGGGAAAAATAGTTCTAGAAACCACCGCCAATACGCCAATTGGCGAATAAGGGGCTTAACCTCCGGTCGCGCCTAATTAGTTAACCAAGTGAAACGAGAACCCAGGGCGGGCTCGCGGGGTTTCACTCCCGAGGGCCGGGGCTGAAAGTCCGAGACTTTTCACCCGGACACCTCGGGTGTGAAGGACACTGAAAGGAAAAAAGGATACAGGAGGCGCCGCGCCGCCGCAATGAGAGACCAACGATTCCTCCAAGGAAGGGATAGGGATGGAAAGAGTAGGATAGGCAACGCCGTCATTAGAGAGGCGTGGGCAACTACCAGCAAAGCTATAATTTAATTTTTCTACAGAAAGGAAATATTTCACCGTGAGGAAGAGATATCCTACGATTTTCCGTAGATTAATCAGTTATAATCAGCAGTTTTCGAGTAGTATTTTAGCGAAAATAGTTCAATCTTCAAGAGAAATCTCGGTTGCAATAACGCGCACACGAACTTCCATTCACTCATTATAATGTCGTGTATAATAACGTATACGTTTACATTATTCTGAATGTATTTATTTAAAAATTAATTTTTCAGCGCGTTTATTTTAATAGGCACAAATATGTGTATGGGTTGATATTTGTTAATTATTTTGGTCTTAAAATATTCTCAATTCTATATATTTACGAGAATAATTAAGGAATACATGATAGAGAAAAACGAATGATTAGTTTCGAGATGTGTTTGTAAAAATGTTACTCAGTCGCCGTAGACATTTGGTGGTACAAATTGGTTCGTTCAATTTCTTCATCAAAGTTTGATTCATTCGAAAATGATTATATTGTAGAGTGAAATGAAATGAAAATGGAAAAAAAATTATTCTCACGTCATCATCTCACCAAGCTTCACTAGACTATTTACCTGTACGCGTGAGGCTCCCGCCCATTAATGCCGCTTGAGGTTCTGGAGTTATTATTCTCCTGTTTACTTCTTTACTTGTTTATTTCCATTGAATATTTTAGTTTAATTAAATTTAACCCACTCAAATAAGATGAGGCTATTTATTAATAACTTCGATCATGTAAACAGTGAATTCGTTGCTAAGACAAAATTATGGTCTCAACCGCGCCTCAACATCGAAGCTGTCGAAGCCTCTTCATGCGGAGAAATGAGGATGCAAAAACATTTCTCGGAATTCGCCCCAGGTGATGTTTTGTTACAGCTGGAATGACTTATGACATGTACTATTTATTTTGTATTGTTTTGTACCATTTGTACTATTTTTGTGTATTTGCAAGCTTGAAATCCAGAAAACTTTGAAAGGCCGAGAACAAAACACCCGACGCGTAGAAATAGTAATTTTTTGGGAAATACACCTTAAAATACGACTATTTAAATTTAATTTAATTCATTTACCAATTTTTATGAGGTAATTTTGCACCTTTTAGCGTAATATCCTGTAAAATGTCTTTGATTTTTGATCAAAGATTTGGTTTTATTTAAAGCAATGTAAAAATTTTATAAATTTAGCTATTTTGGACTTTATTTTTTTATTAAATTTGAAGATATGGTTTTGTGCTCTTTGAAGTTTTCTGAGTAGAATCCTTTAGGTGAGTATTCACTACCAAATAAGGATTAAAAAATCTTACCGATACTGGCCAACCAAACTTATAAAGATTTTAGGCTGAGCTCGGGCGGATCCGCCCTCAGAGTAAGGATGGGGGAGAGTGCGCTTTGGCTACTGCGCATGTAGTCAAGATCCCGCATATGCCGCATAAACAGCATATACATCCCACACTTCCCACAATTCTTCCCACAAGGGATTCCCGCACTACTTCCCACGATCACGTGGTAACCATGTTGACTACAAGAATCTGCTACTGCGCAGCCTGAAAGCGCCCTCTACCCCAATCCTTACTCTGAGGATCCGCCCAGCTGGCGGGTGGACGGAGAATATTCGCCAGTTGAACTCACACTCTTATGTCATGAAAAATGGACAGCCGTAAGGCTTTGAGAAAGCGATGCGCTTTAGAATCTACGAGCCCACGGTCTACTTTGCGCCGGGGTACTATGTATTAATAAAAAATATTAAAAATATTTCACTTTAATGAAGACTTGCATTTGTATAAAATATGCCCCCCAAAAGTTATGGGAGGGCTGTGTCCTGATTATTATTTAATGACCCATAAATTGTTTTTAATAAAAAGCTTTACGTAGTTTTCAAAATCTTGAAAGTTCATGCGCTAAGTTTTATTCGTTTATCGGGTATTGTACGCATCCAAATACTCAGAACACCAATTTGGGCCAGTTTTCACGCTCTTAGTAGGACAAATTATGTGTATTCTAAAATGATTGCATGAATAATCATGTGAGCTCTATCTTGAGTATGTAATTTGCTAATCAGGATACGCCAGAAAGTGATAGGTAAGCTTAAGTGTTATATTATATTTCCAGTCGTACAGATTTTTATATTCAAAGTGGCTCTATAATGTTAGTTTTTATTTCACCAGCTTAAAAAAAACGATATTTTAAACTAATTTTTGAATGTCTAATAGCCTCTTGGCTACTCATTACAGACCTCGAACGCATTTCTGCACACCACCAAGGCGCCGCGCAAAGTAATGAACCCCTTACTCTATTTCCCCCACCTCCCCGAAACAACGACCTTAATCCGCCCGTCTTTTAACCACAATTCTCCGACCTCTGATGGGACTATTTTGGGGTTGAAGTTACCTTTATTATTATTATAGTATTCTACCGATTAAAGTAGGTTTCCATAGAGTACTAAAGAAGTGATCTCGGAGCCTCCCTTTCCTTCCAGCACGGCCTTCTTCAATTCACTGCAAGGCCCACTCCCTTTCAATCTATTTAAAAATCCTATTCTTTTCCTTCCCCTCCCTCGTTTCCCTAACATTCTACCCTCTAACCCCATTTTCAACATCCCCTCCCCGCTAAGTACTCCTCCCATCCATGCCGTCTGTCTCCTCTGTCATCTCATCTTAAAGCTGCCTTTCCTCGCCAACCATATCCAGCACTTCGTCGTTCCTTTTTCTCTCCGTCCATTTCACCTTCTCCATTCTTCTCCATACCCACATCTCGAATGCCTCCAATCTTCTCTCGTCTTCTTTCCTCAGTGTCCACGTTTCCGCACCGTAGAGAGCTACACTCCAGATCAAACTCTTCACTGACCTTTTCTTTAAACTCTTACACAACGATCCTCTCAGAAGCTCCTTCCTGTTCATGAATGCCTCCTTCGCTAATGCGATTCTCTTCCTTATGTCCTTACTACTGTATCCGTTTTCCTCTAACGTACTGCCTAAATAGTTGAATTGCTCAACCTGCTCAAGTTTTTCCCCACCCACCTTTATCTTGAGTCTCACATTCCTCGCTCGTGATGCTTTACAAAACCGCATTACCTTAGTTTTCTTGTGATTAGTCCTCATCCCATACTCCTCGCAACGCTCGTATAACGCATCCACTAGAGCCTGAAGCCCCCTAGCTGACTGGCTAATCAACGCCTGATCATCCGCGAATCTCACTGATTTGAACATCATTCCTCCCACTTTTATTCCAGCTTCTAACTCATCCCACGCTTCCCTTACCATCTCTTCAGCGTACACGTTAAAGAGCAGCGGCGATAAAGGACAGCCTTGCCTCACACCTCGGCCAATGCTTGCCCACCCAGATTCTCCGTCCGCTACCCTCACTTGCGCAGTCTGGGCCATAAACAGATTACGAATCAGTCGTCTATCCCTCCAATCTACACCTATTCTCTTGAGAATGTCCATTAACTTAACCCAGTTCACCCTATCAAACGCTTTCTCAAAATCCACGAAACACGCATATACGTCCTGGTCATATTCTAGCCTCCTCTCCACGAGGGACCTCATTATTGCTATTGCATCACGAGTTGACTTCCCTTTTCTGAAACCAAATTGATCTTCGCCCAAATACTCGTTTGCCCTCGCCTCCATTCGTCTGTTCAATATCCTCAGCACCACTTTCGCCGCATGCAATATTAAGCTGATAGTCCTATAATCTCCGCATTCCACAGCTTTCTTCTTTTTCGGAAGCGGAATTAAAACCGACTTCACGAAATCCTCCGGCCAACATCCCTCCTCATAGATCCTGCGCACTAGTTCGAAAAACCTTTTCTTACCTTCCTTCCCTAGATTCTTCAGAAGCTCACACGGTATATTGTCCACGCCTACTGCTTTCCTAGCCTTCATATCACGGAGTGCTCTCTCTATTTCCGAATCTAATATCTCCGGCCCAAGATTATCCTCCTCCACTGCACTTTCCTCCTCTAGAGTCAATCTCTCTGGTCTGTTCATTCCGTCATACAGGTCCTCCACGTATTCCTTCCATCTACCCTGTACCTCTTCTCGCTCGGTTAGCACTCTCCCATCTTTAGCCTTAATTTTAAACATGGCTTGTCCTCTTTTGCCGCCCGATAGCGACTTCACTTTGGCGTACAACGCGCCTACTTCTCCATCCTTCTGGAACTTTTCCATTTCCTCACACTGCCTTTTCCACCAAGCCTCCCTTGCTCTCTTTGTTTCACGCCGTAATCGATTATTAATTTGTCTATACATTATTTTGCCCTGTTCTGTGCCCACGTTCTTCCACTTCCTCCTCTCCTCCATTTCCCTTATCATGTTCTCCGTTATCCACGGCTTCTTTATCCTTCTACTGTCAGCGTAACCAATTGACTTCTCCGCCGCTTTGACTATTCCCGTTTTAATATTATCCCATCTTTCCTCAACAGTCTTGGTGCTGTCAATGTCCAGCATACTAATGTCCACTAGTTCCTGATATTCTCTCCTCATACTCCCTTTCAGGGCTTCTACGTTCCATTTCTTCGTCTTCCTAACTCTCATAAGTCTTTTGAATCTTACGTTGCATTTCATGAGCACTAGATTGTGGTCCGAATCCGCATCCGCTGCAGGGAAGCTGCACGAGTTTTTCACACTATTCCTAAACCTCTGTCTTACCATAATGTAGTCTATTTGAAATCTACCCACATCCCCTGGACTTTTCCATGTGTACCTTCGCCCTTTATGATGATTGAACCACGTGTTTGTGATGAATAATTTGTTTCTCCTACAAAATTCTGCCGCTTTCTCTCCCCTGTCGTTCCGTATTCCTAGACCAAAATCTCCTATTTCGTTTCCATCCCTCCCTTCCCCGACTGAGGCGTTCCAGTCCCCCATCACTACCAGATTTTTCTTACCCGGTGTGTCTCTAATTATTTCCTCGAGCTGTTCATACACCTCATCTACTTCTTCCTCCCTATGATTGCTAGTGGGCATGTAAACTTGGATCACCACAAGGTTTGTGGGCCGCGCCTCAATTTCTACCACCAGAATCCTATCGCTTACCTGGTCTATGCCTACCACACGCTTACCTATCTTCCCGTTTAATACTAAAGCTACCCCTCGCTGGCAAATGTACAAATATACAAATCTCTCTATGGTGTTATATTTCCTAATTCTTTTATTAACTCCTTTGTCCTCACGAAAACCTAATATATGAAGACGGAAAAACCTTGTAGGGAAAATCATGAGACATGATGCCCTGGTGAAGACGAACGGCGAGGGACAAGGGGATGGCAAGAACGGAACTGGTGATGATGATGACCTCCTTTGTAATTTCTGGTTAAAAAGTGATGGTAATCATGATATACAGATCTATTTTCATACAATTTGCCTTACCCAAAATACTTGAATCATTTGTAGGTAGCTGAGAAGTTAAGTCCTTTGCATGGTAATTTTCTTGCCAATGGACAGCATAGATTTAGAAAAGGCAAATCCATAACTACGAATTAATTAGCCTTTCAGCATAAAGCTATGCTATAACTTGATAAACATTTTTACGTTGACTCTGTTTTCTTGGATTTTTCCAAAGCATTTGGTAAGATTAATCATACCCTCTCATTTATCTAAACATGAAGCTTATGGGATTGATAGAATGTTGGCTTGGCACAATGCTTACCTTACTAAAAGAAAATTGATTGTCAAAAGTCATGGCTCAGCGTCTTATTCATCTAGCAATTCACAATGAATTTTCTAGGAACTAATAAAATCTCGAGGAAATTACGACTAAGGTAAGGAAAAATAATTGAATGAATATAGTACCGCATGACACCGCTTAGGGTGAACGGGGTTGATAAAAAAGCAAGGCATATCTGTCGACATCCTGACGTCTAGTCCTACTAACCACTGTTGAGCTCTCGCAATCACAAAGATTGAAATAATGTGTTATCAATGGCGGATCTAGGTTTGGACCAAGGGAGGACAAACCGCAGTTTTTCCATGGGAGTATGGGGAATTCCTCCGAGCCATAGTGGGGTTTGGAAATTTGGAATTTTCATCGCTCAAAAACAGTTGTTTTAGGCTAATTGCTTGATAAAAAGGGCAAAAATATGCCCAAAATTTAAAATCAATTTGTAATTCATTTCGTAATTATAGGTAAGGTTGTATGGTATATTCAATTGATTTCAACGGAAATTTTCAGATGAATCGGCAAATAATTTTTCCAATAAGGCTACAAATTCAAATTTTCATTTGTTCCCTGAAATTATGCCATTATTCTTTATGTTCTTCATTTGATCACTCTTACCTACAGAAGAATTAAATTGGTGCATTTTTTTTACATTCACCTATGAATTATAAGATAGATTGTCCAGAAATATTATCATTGATTTATTTTAATGCGCTTTCACTCGATCCGCTTCTTAACATTCCGTTTGTTACCAAAAATATAAGTTAATTAATCTTCCCAATTATGTAACCATTAGAACCGTGAACTATTTGGGTAAAAATTTTAAAATGTTGATACATTTTAATATTCCAAGATTATACTTAATTATTATTCTCGGTAGTAATTTGTATTTTTTCAAACTTATACTCTTTCTTTCCTGCCAGCTGTAAATTTTTTGTACACATTTTTGTAAATGACATACAGTCACTTATGTAAAAATATTATTTTAATCGGCATAATAAAAATTATTGCTACATGATTTCTAATCTGTAATAATTTAAAGTACATTTTACTTAGAGAACGTGCCCATTAACTTAAATTTCCTGCGATAAAATAACATTTATTTAATATGGTTCATTACACCAAGAAAGAATATGGATTTTATATTTGGAGCCAAAAGATAAATAAGAATGTCAAAAAATGACAGGGTAGGTATTCGTTTGAATATGAAGACAATAATATACGAATCAACTGATTCCAATAAATTCCCCCCTCCCGATCACAGTAGTTCCAAAGTCGCCGCAGGACCGGTTGGCACCGCTACAATCGAACTTACGACGCGGTTTTTAACGTGGAGAGCCCGATCTTTCATGATCGTTGTTAGTTGATTGCAGATTGTGATCCACGTTACACACCTACATCATTTGCTTAATGCAGTACCTAAGTGTATTGCAGCATGGACCTTCAATAGAAAAACGTGTGAAAACTATATAAATCGTGTATCCCATAAAACCATATAAAGTGCCCCGTCGACTAGTACCTCTATTTACTCGCCGGAGAAGTTTTTTGCTTGTGTTCGAAAGGACAAAAATAAGAAGAATAAGTGGTTGATGATCCACAGAATGGAGTCAAATACATAATCTATATTGTCAACGGGACATCCTCAACGTAAGTACACTCTTAAATCAGGGTTACCGCAGTATTTTATCAAGTAAGTTATTTCACTATGTAAACAACTCTATAATGTACCTATCATTCTACCCATTGTAGGATCAAATTATAAGGAAAGTGGCTGTTTACGAGAATACATACTGATTACGATTAAACCACGGAGAAAAATAAGGAATGTAATGGGCGGGCGGCCTCTCGTCGCAAGGAGCCCCTAACAAGGAATATTCACGAAGTGTCTTTCGCCGATATCGATCAAATTTGGTAGAATAGTAGTGTTCCATAATAAAAGCACATTTTCAAAATTTGTCGTGCCCTTAAGCCTTGTGATATAATAAACAGGACATTATAAAGGCAGTTGAATTTTAGACTTGAAAGCGAGTGTGTCGTGATTTCTCTCCATCCTTCTCCTGTGAATCGGCGCACGCTACAGGAATATACGAGGAATATGAGGCTTTTGGCTAGGTAAATTCAATATTTATTACTGCAATGCCCATAACGTTCGCTGCATGTCAACGCAAAATCTAAAATTTCGTCTCGTTTCTGCGTTTCTGTTCAAAAACAGGAACTTGAATAAGTACAGCGTAAATAGTACTTGAAACTTATTTCTTTGTCAATCAAATGCTTTTTTATGACCGTTTAACGATCATTTGGATCTCAATCTTGGACAATTCTCGCGGTTCAAACATTCAGCGCCTTTCCATCTGATCCTTCCTTTTACCCATCCCTGTTCTTCTGTTCCACCCTTTCGCAACCAATGAGTGATAAATCCAAGACAAGCAAGACGTCAAAATCAAAATAACTATCGGAGCCGTACGCAAACAAAGAAGTCGCCAATACAAGCCAGATGAACTGAATGTGTCGTTTTCGTAGTATGCCACCAGGTGACTCTGAGTTCAAATTGTACGATTGTCTGAACGAAAGTAGAACAGGAGTTCAGAAATTCATACATTCTTACATTTTGCGTGGTTACACGGTGCATTTTCACGTTCATTCTGAGATTCTGACATTCTCACATTTTCTTGCACATTCTAATGTACCGTGTAACCAGGCCTTTAATAGCTCATAGCAGCTACTAACAAACTCAGATCAGATTGCACCAGTGATGTCCGATTTGCCATTCCCCTAGCCACGAATATTACAAAAGAGAATCATCAAGTCATCCATTAAATGTGTTGTCACCCACCGCGCTTTTAAATGGGTTTACAAAAGTCGCCAGTCACGTCGCTGACGGACAAATTAATCTGAGTTTCTCGGGGAAACAAGGTATAGTAAGGGGTGTAATTACACACATGATGATGAATTATTCATTAAATTCATTACTTTTTAATGCTATTCCTCGCAATGAATAATATTTTACTGCAAAACATTGAATAAATATTGGATCGCATTGCACTCATCTCCGCGTCGCTGACATTTTTTAAAACCTTTTAAAAGGCGACCGAAGTGGTAAAAGAAATCAGCCTGTTATGGGATGGAATTGGGCTTCCTCCGAGCCTTGCTCCGAGCAGCTTGCGATTGCATACTGCCTGTCCAACCGAAAAACCAGCGAGGGGGATCAGGTTGGTGCCGTGGCAAGAGAGTTGCCTTCGTATTCCGTGGGCCTGGTCCAGCATGAATGCATCTTGGAGAATATATCAAGTACAGCATTCCGTCCATCAGAAGGGACGTTTGATCGTGCGCCCCTTGGCGCCTTTTGTTTAGAGCAGGCTAATGCCGTCGTCGGGTTTCTCTCCACGTTCCCTTCCCTTCATGGCCCAAATAGCCAAAGCTGTCGGTTGCCACCTCCCCGGGCCAGAATAAGGAGTTTAGTCAGGGGAGGGGGCAATAATCAGTTTGCCGCCCCCCTCCCCTGACCTCCCCTCGCTCCTTCCCTACCCATACCACATCACTAAAATATAATACCTTCGAAAGCAATTGTTTTAGCTGCGGTAGTTACAATTACACATCTTTTATTTGCTGATGAGAAGTTTTATTAATATATCATTAAACAATATTTTAATATAAGCATGTATTAATAATTTTTGTTTAATAATGCAATTATAATATTTAAATACATTTTTAAATAAACTTAAATTTTTGCCGCCCCTCATTATGCGATAAGAAATACATCTGGGAAACGGGACGAACGGTCAAAACTCGACTAGAAGAGCATAAGCGGGGCATTCGACTGGGTTACTCTTCGAAGTCAGCCGTGGCGGAGCACGAAGCCACCGGACGCGCGATCGATTTCGAAAAATCAAGAGTCAACGCGAGGGTAAAGCATTTAAAGCCCGACTCATCTGCGAACTATAGAAATAAAGAAGAACAAGAATAATTATAACAGATATACCGGATGGAGAATCACCAGTTTATGGAACCCAGTCATCCCCAACATTTCGTCATCTTCCCCCTCCAGTCCTCACTCCTCAGATCCTACGCCCACCCCTTCCACCTGAAATAAAAAGGCAGCAAAAACTAATTCCCAGCATCATTCCCTTGAAGAAGTGACCAGCAGTCGGTCACGAAACGTCGGGGCAATCTCCACTACGCCACGCGTACACCCGTATGTCTCTCTCTTTTAGCGGTCAACGGATATTTATCTAAGGATAACATTTGGAAAAAATATGATTTAAAGCAAATATTCTTAGTATACCCCATGAAATGAGAACTTTTTTTAGTTTAAACTTAAATAATATGTAATTAAGAAGAAAATGTAGTTGTCTTTAGGTTTTGTTCGATGGCATTACTTGATAAAGCTGATAGATTCACGTGTTGCGTGTGTTGTATACCCTCCAGGATGACTTAAAATACTTGTGCTCAAAAGCACCTAAAAATTCGTTTACCACAGCTTTCCGAAAATGTTTATCCATTATCTCATTTAATTAATTACAAAGGGTTGACTAATGTATATCTGAAAATAATTTTTGAAATTTGAAATTCAGGTGAATTAAATTTGAAATTTGGGTGAATGATAATCGAGATATTAATTTTTGTTAGATTCAGGCTTAATCATTAACTGTGCTAGAGGTTTAAAAATTAATGTTGGCACAAGAGCTAGCTGCTAAACAGTAGAACCAGGGGTGTAGACATGAATTTTAGTACATGGAATCACTAATTTACTTGCAAGAAAACATAGATTGTGAAAACAAGATAATTGCAGTAAATGTTATGGCGTATGAATGAGGATAGTCTGGAACAATGATGAGAAAAATAGAGCCATAGCATATTTGTTTAAAATAACACTTACCTAATAGCACAATTATTTTTCAATTGGAATATGACAATACTTAATATTTAAAATTGGCAAAGATTTGAGTGCTTATAAGATTTGATTTGTAATCATTAACGCCTGTAAAATTAGCTTATGTGCACACAGATCATGGTCTCTCTTAATAATCAGCTACTTCAATGGACTGTGACCACAGCAATTTTATTTGATGGCTGCACAATTGGGAAGCTTTAATAAAATTAATTTTATTTGTTGAGAGATCTTAAGTGGGAACATAGTACTACATAGGTATATGACATGTATTGAGATTACATGAGCAAAAAGGATTAAGCTTAAAGACAATATAACACACGCATTAAGTAGTTAAATTATAATAGTAATTAACACTTCTTATTCTGACCACCTTGGCCACTGATTACTCCCTCACAACTTCATACATTTCTTTACCTCTTGACTTCTCCTTCTCTGGCCACTGTCATGCTTTCCTTGTCCTGTTTCTAAGTTTTTCTGCACCTCTTTTTGTACCCTTGAAAAGAAGTGGAATGGGAGGTGAACCTTCACATGATTTCTGCAAAAATTGAAAAGGTGGAAATATTTTGAGGTGGCTCTCAAGTAGAAGTTTTTATTTCATCAACTTAAAAACCGATGCTTTGAAATTATTGATAAATATCAAAATGCCACTTGTATATGCACATCAGACCTCAAATGCATTATTGCTGAGAGGTATAATAATAATAATAAATTTTTTATTTGTCCAAGGATCTTATGAATACAACATAGATATAAGACACGTCAAAGTAATCAACATAACACTTAAAAATGTAAAAATGGTCAGAGTTCATTTGTCATTTAAAAATTCATTTACACTGTAGTAGCACTTATTAATTAAAAATTTCTTTAAAGAAGATTTAAATTCCCTATTAGAATTAATCAAATTAATACTTTTGGGAAGGAAGTTAAATATTTTTGATCCCATTGCAATGGGACTTTTTGCTGCTATACGTTTTTTATGGAGGGTAACATGGATGTGGCGATGAGACCTAGTTAGGTGCTCATGTACATCATTATTAATTGGTAAATCATTAATATTCTCTTTTATCAGTAAACATAGTTGGTATATATATATACAAGGCACTGTTAACAAATTCAGTTCTTTGAATAAGGGTTTACAAGAATAAGTATAAGGCTTACTCATTATACATCTTATAATCTTTTTTTGCATCTTGAAAATTGTATCTAATAGCGTTACAGTTGATCCCCAGAATACAATACCATAAGTCACTCTACTTATAAAGTTGCAATGGTAAACTGACATCATCGCCTTGTGAGGTAAGGATGCTTTTAGGAACCTCACACTATACAGTACTCGGGACAATTTCGAACACAAGTCTTTTACATGGAAGGACCAGTTCCCAGTATTTTCAATTTGTAGCCCTAAGAATTTACAAGTTTTAGTTAGACTCAGTGTATGGTTGTTCAGTGTCAATGTTCCAAAATCTTTGGAATGATTCGGGTTAAACAGCATAGACTGAGTTTTTGCACTGTTTAATTTTAATTTGTTGGAAAGACACCAATTCCAGACTAAATCTAATATATGCTGACCATAGTGATGCACTTCATTGATGTCATTAGCTGAAATTAGGAAGTTTGTGTCATCTGCAAAGAGGACTGGTTTGGCATGGATGCTATTAACAATCAAGGGCAAGTCGTTAATGAATATCAGGAAGAGTAGAGGACCCAAGATGCTACCTTGAGGGACACCTGACGTTATCTTGTTTTGGTTTGATTTACATAGTGTGTCACTAAGTCTCATTTCAACACATTGCATTCTATTGCTAAGGTATGATTTTAGCCACTCCAGTGCGACTCCTCTGATTCCATTTTGGTGACACTTGTTTATGAGTATGGAGTGATTAACCATATCAAATGCACAAGAGAAATCAAAAAATAATGCCAAGACCTGTTTGCCATTATCCAAAGAATTTGAAATAAAATTCCAGGCAGTGATGAGGGCATCCTCTGTAGAACGTCCTTTCCGGTATCCCCACTGAGAGTTAGAAAGAATTTTGTATTTTTCCACAAAAGAAAGTAATCTGTTGTAATATATACGTTCAAACTTTAGAAAGCTGTGTTAAAAGTGAGATAGGCCTATAGTTGGTTATATCATCCTTATTACCTTTGTTTTTGTACACAGGTATTACTTTGCTCAGTTTTAGGGGTTCTGGAAAGATCCCTAGCCTCAGCGATTCATTGACTAAAAATAGTAATGGTTGCACAATAAGTTCTTTTAAATCCGCTACTAGTCGACCAGGTATATTATCAACTCCAGGAACTGAAGAGTTAGATAATTTATCTAAGCACATTAACATTTCTTTTTCATCACATGGATAAAGGTAAAGGGAATGCACTTCACTGGTGTAATCTACTAAGCAATGGTTGTTATTATTGTTTATGAGCTGGGATTTAGTTAAATTACAAAAGGCTTCGTTGATTCGATTGCATACTATATTTGGATCAGTTATTAAAGAACCGTCGTCATTGAAAAATTTTGGTACGCATGGGTTTCGTTTTTTTCCGAGCTGTGCATTGATAATTTTCCATGTTTCCTTTGTCTTATTTTGTGCTTCAGTTATGCGTTTGTTATTAAAAGATTTTTTTGAATATTTTAGTAAAGCAGTATACTTCTTCTTTGTCTTTTGAAAATCTAAGAACAATTCATTATTCTGGGAATTTTTGTATCTATGTGCTTTTTCTTTTACAATGCGTGACAAATTAATTATTTCCTCAGTGAGCCATGGTTTTTTACATTTGTTTTTCCTATTTTTAATGTTGATGGTGATGGTTGGAATGCAACACTCTATATGATGGAGCAATTTGTCGTAAAAGATCTCAAAACTATTCTCAAATGAGTGAGATATATAAACATTTTCCCAAGTTTCCAACATTAGAACGCTTTTTAGAAAATTTATGTTCTCCTTTGAGAACACCTTGGTGGTAATTTTACAAGGTCTGACACTCTGAAGTTTCAAATCAAACGTCGACATGATCATGTGATGGTCGGATAAACCAAGGTCAACAACAGTGGATACACTCTTATTATGATTATAATTTGTTATCATATAGTCAATTAATGACTTAGAAGTCTTTGTCACGTGAGTTGGTTCCTCAATTAAACATAATAAGCCATATGATTTCACAATGTTCAGTAATTCCGTCCGCTGTGGTGAATCCACTAAATAGTCACAATTTAAATCACCAGTTATCACTAGAATTCTTTGGTTAACATAAAGTAGTTCCAAAAGTTTGTCAAGGTTGTTTATAAAAACATGGAAATCACCCACAGGTGAACGATATAGTGATATAAGTACCAAAGTCCCTATGGCAGTTGTGAGAAAACACACTGCACACTCAAAGTTTTTTTCTTCCACGAATTTGGAGACATTAAAAGCACTAATTTCATTTCGTAGCCTGTTGTGTGCAAATATGGGCATACCACCAATCAGTGGTGCAGCAAGGGGGGGTTTAGGGGATAAACCCCTCCCCCCAGAGCTCAGAAAAATTTTAAGTTTAATACATTTTACTTAATTGGATTGATATTACTAATAGAATAGTGTAAGGATTAATAACATATCCCTCAGAAAGCCGTAAAACTCACCATTTTGAACCATTTATCTTAAAATTCCACAATGCTTAT
Organism: Ischnura elegans; assembly: GCF_921293095.1. Lineage (NCBI taxonomy): Eukaryota > Metazoa > Arthropoda > Insecta > Odonata > Coenagrionidae > Ischnura > Ischnura elegans. Next base: position 83,943,218 of record NC_060250.1, read on the forward strand.
CCCGGCGGGTATTCCATACCCCCACACATCCCAGTATTTGTTGCACCCCCCAGCCTTAATTCCTAGCTGCGCCCCTGCCACCAATTGGTGCTGCGGATAGTGATGTACCGCAGCAATCAGGCTAGTGCAATCCAAAGCAGTAGTTTACAACACAGCCACCATCCGGGGGTAGATATAGTAGGGGGTCACAAGGGATGATCCTCCCAAATTTTATCAAAAATTTTTCATTTGTATTAGTTTAATAGTTTTTGTATCCTTGAATGTCTAAAATGGTTCAATTGAATCTGTTGCGCAGAATAAAAATGCAAGGCTCCAAAATGCGTAAAAATGGGTATTTTGAAAAATTTTACACAAGAGAAAATTCCTCTTGGGGGGTATTCCATACTCCGCGGATTCAAGTCTTGACCCCTCCCCCTCAAATTTTAAATTTAACTACTCTGTTAATTTTGCTAAATTAACATATATTATCATTTTACTAAATTTTACTATCATTGATATCTAAATATATTATCATTAGCACTTTTATTTGATGCTGAATCTGCTCCTGCCACCATCACCTTGGGATTGCCAACTGTACCTAGTGAGTCAGTAGGGCGGACTGTAATTTGTCCTTTTACCAGTACTCTGCAGCTCTTCTCTTGCCATAATGTGAATTTCAAACATTGGCCCCAGCGTTACTTTGTAGGGTCATCCATCAATTATGTGAGGCAAATTTGGTGATTTGTTAACTAGCCCCTTCTCTCCCCTTGGTGATATGTCATGAGGTTTTTCACAACTCCATCCCTCCTGATTTCACATAAGATTTTTCCATGCCCAGATTGTAAGTGAAAATAGATTTATCTCTGCCGGATTGTGTTGGATTTATTGAAAAACAATTTATTTAAAAAAATTTATTTGAGATTAACTGGGTAGACCACCTCACAAACCAATTCTTTTTTTTATTCTTTGCTGTTACTCATTACTTCTTTCTGTGTTGAATTGATATTTTTTTAAAGTAATATTGAAAAGATCATGATCAGACCTATCAAGAGTATCTTCCACACTTTGAGGACATCGATATTTTGACAGTAGAAAGAGGAGATCATGTCAAGCTCTTAGAATTTCTGTCTTCCTTCCTGTTAACCATTGAATTGGGTACCACATGTCATTCTCCTTAGGCAAGTAATCCTCTAAGTGAGCACTTTCCTTCACATCGGAGTTGGACTTACCCTCCGAGTCAGAAGTGTTAATCATACCTTCCCAGAGCTACCTTTTCAAACATTAGATTACAACTCTAACTGTAAAAGAAACAAAATTATTTGGTATCATATGAGACCGTTTATTTCACTTTTCATAGTACAACGAGAATGATAAATTTGACAGGCATAAAACAATAAAAAACATGTTATATTTTCACTTCACAAAATACTGTTGCTTTGACGGAAATATTTTTGTACATGCAAGATGTCTTAAGTATAATTTCTTGTGTGAGGAACCATTAGGCAGTGGCAGGTGTGCAAAATTTTAAAGCAATTTCTGTCGCACTGCAATTCACTTTACTACTTTTAAGAATATAGAAATACTATTCATTATTCTCAGAAATTTTCTAATTCCACATCACTGTCTTGTTACCTATGTTGTACAAGTACATAGATAGATGTACATCTTCCAAATAATTTTTATCAAAAGCTTCCTAGAGATCTGCTCAAATATAATACCTATATAGATACGTCAATAATCATATTTAGCAAAATAAGAACTACTGACTACAAAATTGAATAAATGCAAAAATATGCTTATTAAAATTCTTTCCAATTGACGCAAAAATCTAGCCAGAGGACAGCAAGTAGGCACAGTTGATTTCCATGAGTCAAAAATCAACATCAATATACGTAATATTTAAGTATATTTAGCACACATAGTGTAGATGTATTTTAAGAGAGAATATCGGACAGCATTTATACAGTGCTGTCTAGATTGAATGAATTTTTGTTCTTCTTTTTTCACTTTTAAATCAAATTTTTAAACATCAATGCAAAATTTTTCCATGCTGAGGTGTAGACTTTCTGCCGAAAAGGCACAATAAGTATCCTGAAAATATTGGTGAAGGCTTTTGAGCTGCAATTGAGTGTGCTCACATGTGAGTTTTGTTTGCTTTTGCCATAGGCAGTCTACAATGCAACTGTGGTTCTGATTGGACTTTATTATCGGAGTCATTCCAGCATTCTTAGAAGGAGTGTAGGAATAATTTAGATTTACTTACTTTTGTCTTAAGAATAGAGGGTGTGGATGGGGTATATCAATGTTTATCATTTTTTTTTTTCTATTTCGATGATTTTTTTATTCATATGTAAAGCAGTTAACCAGTTGTGATAAAATAGTTTTTAATGGCTATTCATGTCATTGCAACAAAATATATTTCCTAGTTAATGAGCACAGTAGATATTTAATTTATCCAATATCATCAGTAAGGGTGAGAAGTGGCAAAAACGCCTTCTTTTACAAAGAAATTATTTTAAATAATTTCCAAACAGATGTATCCATCTTTCTAGCATCAGAAGAAAACAGATTGGCAAATCCAAAAAAATATGCCATTTTCACACTCTGGTATTAAATTCTGGTTAAAACCTGCCCAGACCAATGAATAGGATTTCATTGAGGACAGCATGACAAATGTAGGTACATGATGCATTGATTTGGTGGTGAACATGAAGCTGATATAGAACTTATGATAGAGTTAGAGAGCAGACTACTGGTCTATGGATAGGGGAATGGCCAGATGAATTCTTGCATTGATGGACTTCTTTTGCACAGCCAGTTTTGCATTCTGATGGGTTTAGACTGTAAAATAAAGAAAAGAAATTTATTAATTTTTGAAGCAGGCCAGTGGTTTTTTATATAAATCCTGGTATCCAATGGAGATTACAGCCTTTTTCAGTCCAAAAATTTGGTGATTAGTCACATTTAACATGCACTTTACAATAATTTAGTACACTTAACATGCAGTGATAATAAAATAAAATTAAGTCAATCGGGTCTCACTTTTCCAACCAACATTTTTGCTATATTTTGCTGGTGATTCGTCCAAAATTATGCTATTATTTATCTCTACAGCTAGAAATATATATTTGAATTGGTTTGGCTGGAATGAAACATGCAGCATTTTGTACAGTAATAAGTTCATTGGTCTTCTTAATGAAAGAGGTTACGTTGGTTGTGTCCATTGGCTACTGTTGGGATCCAGGTGCCGGCCGAGACAGTCGACTGAGGCGGCTGACTAACGCAGAGCCTGTGCATCATCGCCTGCCATTCGTATAAAAGGCCGTGGCCCGGCATTACGGGGAGCAGTCTACAACTCAACGTCTTCCCTCGATGTAACTCAGCGACAATAAATTGTTAAACCTGGAGTTGGTGTTTTTTTTTAATTAAGAGAATGCTACAGCTACACATAGCTCATATTGGTGACCATGAAGATGAAGGTACAACTGAGACAAAGACTTAGCAGCCATTTTCGCAACCACTTCTTTCAGAGTTTACACAATTCAGGCTCAACTAGCTCTTTTATATCTGTTAAACTGCTCAGGGCATTTCAGCTTCAGACACAGCAATCTTATTTTTCCTGTTACATATAAAAAGCCCTGGGTTTAGCTGTGTAGTGTGTTTGACTAGTTTTCCATCTCTTTCTTTGGAGCAAATTGTTCTTACCAGAAAAGTAGTAATCCTATGCAAAACTATGGACATAATTTTTTCCAAGTGCATTGGTTAAAAGAAAGGGTGTTTGGCTCAGACTAAGGTTGGGTGGTTGACGATATACATTATCTGTGTAGTGCTCATGTTTGGAAGACAGGATTAAGAATGCATGGGGACCATGGGGACATGGGAACCATGAATGATCTAAGTGCCAGAGCCCCTGATGAAGGCCCCAAAAACCATGCAAACCACAAATCTTTAGTGGGTATTACTTTTCATTCCAATAGAAGACTGAAAAAACAAGGCTCCTCATTGGGTACCTGGTTGTAATTCTCAATTTCTGTCTCTTATGTCTCTTTGGTTGAAACCTTGCGGTCTACTGAAACTAAGAGGCAACCCAAACCTCATCTCCAGTTCATCTACATGCTTCTAGTTTGTACTTAACGTCAAATAATTTCTGGATCCACTTCTCTATTCCCTATTTATATTTCGACATTTTAGAGGATACTTGATATGATTAGTCTGTTGCTCTTTACTCTGTCTACCTTTACCAAACAAATTGATGCCTGTCATTCGAAAGAGAATCAATCTTTTGCTACTCTAATTTTTAAGACGTGATTACCTAGTATTTCAACCAATCAATTACAAATTTTACCTTGCATCTCATTGTGCTTGTCACGATTGCCTACATAAATAATATTTTGCCTTGGAGGTGCCTAATGGATTGTGCATTTCTGAAATGACTAAAAGGTGATGGTAAACATCAACTAGCAATGAAAATAAATGTGCGCCCTCTAATCTACCATATGTGTGATTATGATGCATGAGCCCAGTGGTACCTAATTAAAAATTGTATCAATTCATACTTTTGTGACTATGAAGTTATCAAAATTTGTGGCCTTATTTTCCAATAAAAACAGACAATAATACTTTCACTATGAATATAGGCAATACTACAGTATTTAAAGAACCACTTACAACATCAAATTATCCTCAGGAGATGGTTGACAACTTTAGCAGCCTGGTTTAACCTTTCTTCTTTCAGATAAAAAACTTCATAATACATTTCCAAATATTTCTAGACAGTATATCTTTCCCTGTGACTTCAATTCCCTTTCATTCCATTCTGACTCTTTACACTTCATCATTCCTCTTCCTCTCTATTCACCAAATCCATTTTCTTCCACACCCTCATCTCAAATACCTAATTTTTTTCTTTTATTCCTTCTTAAGAGTCTCATTTCCACAGTATGGAGCTCAACATTCTGGATGAGAGTCTTCACCATCCTTTACTTCGAACTTACATTACAATCCCTTGGTCAGCTCTTTCCTATTCATGAATATGTACCTCCTTTGCCAATGCCATTCTCTCCCTGATGCCTTTACTGCTCTGTCCATTATCCTTTAATATGATGCCCAAACAGTTGACCTGCTCAAGTTCGTGACCACATACTTTTGTCTTGAGTCTTATTATATCCCTTGCTTGTGATCCTTTACAAAACCGCGGACCTTTGATCTCTGTGTGATTGATATCAATGCCATATTCCTCGTACTGTTTCCCTAATGCATCAACCAGGGCCTGCAATGCTTTTGCTAACTGGCTAATCATCATCTAACCATAGGTCAACTGATTTAAATATCAATTACCTCCCACACTTTAACTCATGCCTTTAATTCATTCAATGCCTCCCTCATCATTTCCTCTGCATGCATGTTAACCCTCTTAGTTTGGTGGGCTGATGCATTTATATGCATACCATCGTTAAAATTGCCTTAACTGATTACAATTCAAATTAATCATAATTTTAAAGTTTAAAAATTCCAATGAGTTAACAACAAAACTTTTCATAATGTTTTTTTTCTTAAGTTTTCCGTTTTACTAATTTAACCCTCAGCATTTCTCTCTAGTATCCCACAAAGAAGGTTAGCACTAAGAGGTTTAAATGAAATAGTGAAAGTGGACAAATCTGTTGATAGTGTAATTTAAATTAAAGATAATTTCCATCAGTATGCCATAATTGAAGCATTTATTTCTTATCATTGAGGTAAATTTGTATTTGCTCAAATTTCTGTGCAGATGCCAATGAATTAAAAAAAATTATTTTTCATTGTTGAGGTGAATTTGGATTGGCTTCACATCAATGTGTACTCTTCATATTGGTCAAATATCCATGTAAGAGATGCAAAAGCCCCACATGGCAAATTATTTGGTGCCAATATGCTTCCAGAGAACGGGTGACAAAGCAACCATATCATACTGTCCATTTGATTGATTGTCATGTTTGTTCCGGTATCCGAGGAATATTTTCACCAACAGCCTGCAGACAGAAACACATGTCTAATAGGAAGAATGCCACACTACTCATGGTTTTATGAAAATTTTAAGTTTTTCCACTGTAGAAAATGCTGCTTGTTCACTGTTAAGAGTATTTTTCACGTAATTAAAATTTAATTGGAAAGTGGATGTATGTTTTAGAGACAAATCATATAATTTATGCCAGTACGTATTATTTTATCTAGCATTGATTCCATCTTCAAAACTCTCCATTGAATTGCCACATTTGCAATTGGCCATTGGGGTATACGATCAATAATATAGGGACAAATTTCCCAACATTTGGTCGAGCCAGAGGAATTTTAGATAAATTAGAAGAAAATAATGTAGAGGGGAGGCTTAGTGTAGGGGCAAATGTCTGACTCAACTGAATGACTCCAGTGAAGGTTCCAGGAAGGATCTTACAAGAGTACTCGGTTTGTTTGGAGTTCAATGTTAATATGGCTGCCCACATTTCCAAAATCGAGTATATTCCCATCTTAGGCCCATGTGATCATCCGATATATGTATACAATACTTCACTCAACTATACACGAAGGAGGTGCACTGCAGAATCTGCAAATTAGAGTAGTTGCTGAATGAGTTTGGCCTTTCTTTCTCTAAGCGACCAAGAGGGAATATAAATATGTATGGATATTCACATACTGGATTACTGGATGTTCACAAGGACCAGAGATGTGAACTGACTTGGTTTCCGAAACATTGGTAGCAAAGTGAACACATGTTTACATCGCTAATCCTAATATTGACCTAGTGGGAAATCCAAGTAGCCTCCAAAGATGCATCATACTGGGAAAACAATAGAAAACATTTCAGGAAGAGTTCACTTGAGACAGTTTCTTAAAATATCTTTGATAATTTGAACCTCTCCACTTCCCATCCTTGAAGAAATCTTCTAGAATGATACTATAGCAATCATTACTTAAACTGCCCCTTTCATTTCTAACCATGGCGAAACAGCAGAAGTAAGTTGTCAATTCCATTTTTATTCACTAATAACATGCTTAGGTGCATCCAATAAATATCCTGGAAATGAGCTAAAATTTGAAGGTTTGATACTGATTCTTTTACTCTTTAAAACTTATGCTTTGTTCCTATTACGGAGGCAGTTGAGTGTTGGAGGATGACAGATAGGTACTCCAACTACTGTTCAAAATGGTATTTGTCTGGCTAACCAAGCTACCTTTTTAGAAATATGGATGTAATGAACAGAATTTTTTTAAATAAAATGTTTGGGCCAATGCATGGAAGCTTTAGAGGTGTAGATGCACAGGAATAGATGCTTTTTCAAAGCTGGTAGGCACACAACCAGAAATCTGCTTAGGGGGTGCTTGGGTGGTATGTGGGTTGCCTATACTGGTAATATGTATTATGATCAACTTCCACGCATTAGAAAAACATAAATTTCATTAAATAAGCTATGAATTTCTTTACATTACGCTGAAATTTGTAGTAACTGTTGTTTCTTCCGAAACAGCAATGTCTATCATGACTTGGTCCTCACGGGAATTTGTTTCCAAAATTCTGCCTCATCAAAAAAAAATAAAATAACTTTTGGGCTCTGATGGCTGAGCCAATTTTTATCAAATTTCATATCTGAGACACTGATCTCAGTCCACATCTTTTAATAGTTGAGAGAAGTCAGAGGATATGTGCCCCTGAGCCAGAGGTGGTTTCAGCATCAAATTTTGGGGGGAGGGTCATGACCCAGATTTGTGGAGTATCCTATAACCGTCCTTTGCACACAAGTATATTAGAGAGAGGAGTTCTCCCGTGCAAAATTTTTTGTAGGGAGTGCTATGCCGTATGATAAATACAACTCTTTCTACGTTAAACTTTCTCACGTTTAGTACTGGTAGCCATGCATTTGCATATACACTCTCTTTACTCCGTTTTCAAGGATACAAAAACTATTAAACTAAATAAAATTATACATTTTTGATAAGCTTTGAATGGAGTCATGATCCCTATGACCCTGCCCTGGGCTAGATTCTCCCAAGCTAGAGTCTCCCAAGGGGATGCATGGCAGGCAGTCTCTAGAAGGGAATACATTTTGGGAGAGGCTGAAGCCCCCCATAGGACCTCCCTGGCTATGTGCCTGATAACTGATGCATCCTCAAAGATTTTTACCTCCAAGCCTTCATCAGAATGTCCTGGTTTGCAGAATTCTGACCGCATTTAGCACTTACGGCCATTTTCTCTATAAAACGTAACTCTGGTCTTGACACTAACCAACATTCGATGAGTGTTATGAAATCATCGCATGAGGGTCTGTGGTTGACACTCGCCTTCTGAATGCTAAATTTTCAGTCTCTTAAAGTAATTCTCTTGCATTTGTGGGAGGAATTCCTGATTTCATTGCCCAACACTTAGTGGATACATCACTACTCTAAAAAAAGTGGTATTTCAGGAAATACCAGGATTTAAGGCAACGTAAGTTGCCTAAACTAGATACTGTTTCACCATGGCTAAGAAAGAAAGCATGACACACATCTATACAATAAATAACAATCACTTGAAATATATATCTCTCCAAAGTTGCTTATGATATGAGTAAAATGAAAGAAGTTAAGATAATTAGTAATGATGGTGATGAAGCTGAAAAAGTGAGATATCAACTATACCAATAATTTCCTATTAACCTCCATATTGTTTTCACACTTGTTGGTAAATAAATATTGAAAAGGAATGCATTATTGCCATTTAAAGGTGGATATGAGTATTAAATTAAATATAGAAATAAAAATGAAGTGCAAAATCCAGACCCGTTAAATACAAGATGGGCTGCCTGAGCTGACACCCGTAGGTGTAACACTTCACCCTCGATGTCCTTCAGGCTATTCCACTAAAACCAGCGACAAGGAGAAAGGAGCAGCAAAAATTAATAGTGCTTATTAAGGCAAAAATAATACATACAATAAAGAAATGAAAAACTTAATTAAGTAAGCTGATCAAATAAAATTGTATCTAGTTGGATATCATATGAAAAGAAAATACAAAAATCACTTTCACAAGTACTCACACACTAGATAATTCATTCAATACCTCATTCATTGGGAACCAGGGGTTACTCTTATATGTTTGAGTGTAGAGTACCTATGATACTAAGTTCATTTTCATTATGGTATGGTGAAAACTTATTACCAAGTAAAGAATATATGTATGAAGGTACTTGATAGTTTACAATTTATTTAATTCATCAAAAAATAAATGTGTGATGGAGAATGCGTGACAGGTATGTGATGTTTGAGGATTTTCCCAGCCAGCATAGGTTGACAGCTATCCAAAAAATACCAGATACTATCTTGTGATACCACAATACACCCCCGTAAGATGGAGTTACTATCCCAGAAGGAAGGATTCGGTGAGGATCTAACTGAAGTGGTAAGATGAATATTCAGTTAAATACAGATCTCGATAGATATATGGAGAAGATGGAATTGTTAAGGATATGGTACCCAAATTGCCAAAAAAAGCGCTAACAAAAAAAAACAGGTTAAACTGTGTGATACTGGTTAATTATGTGACTTCTTCTCTACTTATTAGAATGATTTTATTTGTAATACATTGGCATCGCAACTGCTCAACTTTTATGCCTCATGCATTAACTCCGATATTTAAATTTTAAGTAATATACAATATTAGCACCTATAAGTCTCAATTGTTGAATGTTTTGCTTTAAAAATGTCAGCTCAATCCGAAGCAAGCATCAGACATGAAGGAAAATACTAGCCTCATTTAAATCATTCGTCTCTCACTGAAAGAAATGTTAGATAATCCATCAGACATTTTTCTGTAAGAGGCACTACATTATCGATGTTTATAAACTGCATTATGATAGAAATATTACGAATCTGCTATGATCTGAAATTTTAAGCATGAAATAGATATTACCTACTCCCTTTGCCAATCTCAGTAAATTCTTATGATAGGTTCTCAAAATTCTGTCTCCCTTATGCTGGCTGGGTTTTTACTGAAAACTTCGTACATATTGAAGTAACTTTTGGTTCCAATAATCTATTAATCTTATTGCAAAATAAAAAGAATGGCATCACTAATTTTAAGGTGGTTCCTTTTGGTGATGTGGGCGTGGCTCCATATCATCTTGGATAATGCTATGATACTTTATATTTAAGAAAATACCCTGAAACCTCAATACTGCCTAAATATTGCACATTTAAAAGGAAACAAAACACAATTTCATGATAAAAGCATTTTCAATTGAAAGCATAGGATGAGGATTGCATGCAGGTTTTTGATGGAAAAAGAGACCTTTTCCATTCTTCCTATAATTGCAATCTTTCTGATAATTTTTAATGTTCAAAATTATAAAGCTCAAAAAATTCCATGTCATGAAAGTATTGATTTTATGTATCAAAATTGTGAGAAAGAATATTTTAAAGTGGTGAAGTACACTCCTTTGCCTTTTACGCTACCCTTTATGTAGGTAATAGTTAAAAAATTGCTGTGGGAATTATCCACTAAATTTTTGTCATTTTCAGGCAATTCTTAAATTCTTTGCTGCCCAAAGATATTTTAATCCAAAAAATATACTAAATATGTTATTAAGAGCTGGTCTTTTACAAAACAAATAATTCATTGGCAAAATTTCTCATTCAAAACACATAATTAACACAAAGTATCTCTTGAAGAATACGCTGTTTTTTTCCAGCTGTATGCCTGATAAAACTAATGCAGTTGAAGCTTGGCACATTGGTAAGAATTAATTAAATTTACAGAAGTAGGAATGCATACAATGATATATGCATATAATGATACATTAAGAGTTAGGCCTGTATTCTTAGTCGACCCTGTAGGGCCAAGCAACCCTGGATACATCATCAGCCCCTACATAAACCGATCTCGCCCTCCATATGGCCGATTTTGGAACAAAATGACCCCTACTTAATGTAGGGTACCCGAACCAGCCCTACACCCTACAAAAACATGGCAGCCAAATTTCGCCTGCTGATCACTTCCATTAAAGAATCTACGTTACAATGGATATTAAGGGAGATAAGCTCACACGAACTATTTTTAAATGTTCAGTAACAGAGCAGAAAGGTATGCCACCACATTATACCCATCAAGTGGAATAAATAATAAAATTCGCTGAACTATAATAAGAACAATATAGTGGTAAACATCACTTTGTTTCTGCCGATATATATTAATATTTTTCACCTTTGAAACTTGGTACGCTTTTGAGAAACCAAAATCGTTTACGTACCACCATAGAAAACATATTTTCGTGCTGCTCTTTACCATATAATGAACTTAACTATGGAAGGTAAAATAGAATGACGAACCTTGATGATGAAACGTAAGTTCTCACGTAAATGATCATTTTGCCCCATACTTATCACTATCTTGTACATATCGCTTTTTAAATAATTTAAAGACAATATGATTCTCCTTTTGGCTCGATATGAGAGTATTTGTAGCGATAATTAATGTACCGACATGACCTGGCGGACAACACCGATTATTTATTTACCTTGAGCCGTTGCCATAACAATACACCCGAAAATTATCGGACGGGTTTCCTTAGTTTCATAGTTAGATCTTATTACGCAACCAAAGTGGAAAAGTGGCGCTGTGCCATCATCTACGTCATTTCTGAGAACTTGACGACGGAATTACCCTCCACCACTTATGCAGGGTCGAGTGTTGACTGAGAAACGCAATGTGGGGCCTCTTGTTATGTAGGAATGTATATGTAGGGTTTACTAAGAATACGGGCCTCAGCAACCCAATCAGCCTTTATAAATCTACAGTGCTTCTAGTCAATACGTAAAATACGCAAAACACCTAATATTTTAAGCTTATTCGAGGTCCAAATACTTTTTTCCTTTTATAAAATTTACCTCAGCAATCTGATGTGGATTTTAGCTACATCTGTAGATACTTTGCTTCTATATCTCATTGTGAGGAGGTGCGTAGGAATCAATGTCAATGCTAAGATCATATTGCATACTTTTATTTTGAAAAATTTCTTCAAATTTTTTGGAGTATTACCTTACATCATTTCAGATGATGCAGGTTATCTACTTGAGTGATCTACCAGCTATGCTTCCATACATATTCAAAAAGGCTCAGTAGTTTGAAGTGCCATTAGACTACCTAATTTCAAGAGCTCATTTGCTTGTCATTCCACCCGAATTAATTTGAGAACCAAATTGATGTTAAGTACAACTTACAAGGAGACGTCGCCAAAGTGATGTTCAGGATCTGGATACGGATGTTATTTTCTGAAACTATATAGGTAAGGTAGAAAAAGTGTCACGGCTTTCTTCCACATAGGCCCGGGTTCGATAGATATTCGCTTGTAAAGACTTTGCGCAACATGACATCCCTTGAGTAATCGCCGAGGTAAGGCACAATTTGGAGTTTCGTTTTAACTCCATAAATTGATATTAAATTTTAAAAAAATCACGAAGTAACTCAATAAAACGAATGGGGATAAAATGTAACAGTGATTTCAAAAATAGAAGAGAGAAAAACACGGCCGTAGTTAAGAGGTAGCGATTACTCAAGGGATGTCATGCTGCGCGAAATCTTTACAAGCGAATATCTATCGAACCCGGGCCTATGTGGAAGAAAGCCGAGACACTTTTTCTACCTTATCTATATAGTTTCAGAAAATAACATCCGCATGCAGATCCCGAACATCACTTTGGCGATGTCTCCTGTTTTATGCATGATATTATGTGTGAAAGACTTTGAGTGGAGTCTTTCCATAATAAATTGCCCATAACTTATGCATTTGGAAATTTTTTGGGTCTTAACTGTTACCATTACATCAATGCTAAATATGGGAACTCAGGGATAACAGTCTTAAAACTATAGTTTATATTTCATTTCCAAATTTTTATGTTGTTCCCAACTCACATTTTAAGGCTCCAGTCGCTTTCTCTAAAGCTTCCTCTTTGGTCTTGGTTATCTTCTTCCCAGATTCAACTAGGGCCTCTTTCGCCTCGTTCCTCTTATCATCCAAAAACTTGTCGGCCTCCTGTAGTTTGCTGTCCACTGCCTTTGAGACAGCATCCACTGTGCCCTCCACCTTATCCTGACCAGCTGCTATGGTACTGTCCACTTTCTTGCCAGCAGCAGCAGCTTGCTCATCAAGTTCTTTCTCTGCTGCCTTCAAACTCTCCTCCAGTTCCCTCTCTGCTGTTGATTTCACCTGTGTTTGTAAGAGTTGTGGATTAGCATCATACAGGATAAACTAATTCAAGGGAAATTTCTAAAATTGTCATATGAATCACCCAATTCATAACATCCAAAATGGATTTGAATGAATGCTCCATTTTTTTCAGGCCACTTTTCCCAGAATAGGCAGCTCTATACCAATTGCAATATTTTGGAAATCTTTTGATAGTTGTTTTACTACAAATTTAATAGTCTCAAGTATTCAAGGGAGAGCGTTTTGATATACAGTCAGAAAACTGCAGTGTTTTCTTTCAACATTAGCCAATTCCATTGCATCATATTTCATGCAATTTGAAATCTAGATTTGATCTAATCATAATTACCTAAATGCTTAACCGTACTAGGTATTATTTCATGCAGATATTTATCTAATAATCTTGATGCTATTAAGTAGCTATTATGCTTAAGTGGGAAAAAAGCATTGTAATTTATCGATATTCCTCCTGAAGATGCTACTGATTGGTGAAAGTAACTCATTAACATTTTCTGAAAGAAAAATTAACTCTAAATATTATTCATTTAAATCATTCTTCACATAGGGCAGTAACGCCAGTTTATAGTGAAAATTTTAGCAGAAACAAGAAATGAGAAAAAAATACGATATCAATATAAAATACTACTAAGAAGACACCTGAAGAGAGAGGAAAACCTTTAATCAGCTGACAGATTGTAGCTTGTACGGTGAAATTTTCACATGATAAGTAAAAGGAATTGATGGAGGGAGAAGGTGAATTTAGAATGCAGCCTTAAGTCAATTTAATAATATCTAAAACCTAGTAATGCCCTTTGATCTTAAGTATAAGCCCATAAATCATTGCAGTTGGCCTCTTTATGGTCTTTGGCGTAACCATGGTGAGTTTGATGGTTAAGAATGCACTTTAACATTTTCAGAGGGTGTATGAAACTATTCAAGATCGGCTACAAAATAAAATAAATTATTCAATAAAAACAGTACCTACTAAGCGAATAATGAGAGGCACTTGCTTATCGATTCCTTGGTTAAAATCTGGTGGGTGGCAGAGATTTTACAAAGATGCAAAATATTTACCTCCAACCCACGCTCAAGTGCTTTATGGAGGGCATTTCAAATAGAGTACTCCATTCATTGGATAGGAAGCTGAGCCATTGTCCACTTGGTACGCAATTTTTTTTTACAAATTAATCAGTTCATTACAATAATTGAATTTCTAGGTGTCTTACGTCATTGGCAGCACCAGTGAGGGCTCCAATAACCTCTTTTCCGGCTTCCTCGAGAGTTTCACCAGTCTTCTTCGCTTGGCTCTCCAAAAGCTCTCCAGTTTTTTTGGACTTGTCGTCAACCAGCGTTTCCACTTCCTTCTTCTTCTTGTCAAGCAGAGATTCTGCCTTTGAGCCAAGGCCCTTCAGTGCTGCAAACAATCAGGAAAAATGAAGTGGTTATAATCGGCAATTATCTTCATCCAAATTACTTAAATAAGAAATTGCTAGACATCACAAGGATCATGAAATGGTCCACCATTTTCTATCTACTTTGAATCTCAAGAATCTGTGTTATGTGTTGCTTTCTGTTGTGTATTTAGGTTACTTAAGGGTAATGAGAGTCTTCCTCAGAATGTTTGGAAAATTCTGTTTTCTAGTAGAGAAGTGTCAAATTAGTGAGCCAATTTTGAATATGTTTTTAATTGTTTCAAAGAGCTTGAATTATTTATATCCTTTTAAATGTTGTTAATTGACACGATTATGACGCCAGGATTGGCCAAGAAGTGGTTATCTGCAGTCAATAATCGCACTCAATAGTTGTTTCACATTTTTTACTGGAAAATTTATTTTTTTAAATAATTTTTATTAAGACTCCTGAAGCACACCCTGCTTTAAAAACATTTATCTAATATGTATTAGAGACTTTGAAGTGAATTCACCTTTTATAAATACCATTTTTCTATAACTCATCAATCATCCTTTTTTCCTAGAAGAAATATTTGCACTATGTTCCCCTGTTTTCCTGAAAAAATACGTTGATGTTTGGTATGGTGAAGGGCATTTCAAAATATATTTTAATTGCTTCATATGTGAGTGCGAGAGTGCTCAAAAAAGTTTATTAGTTCAAGAAATTTTTTCTACTTAATTGAACATTGATTAGTTGTTAGATTAGCATAACAGTTTTAAATTGGAACGGAATTAAGTGAAAATGTAGCAGAATTTTCATGAGAATTCTAGGTTTTCATGATGCGCGCGCAAAATTTTGTTCACCCTCCACGTCCATATTATTTTGATTGTTAATCTGATATCATTAATTCGCTTATATCGCTTTTAAAAATTAACTTAAGTAACAATTTTACACGTATGGCCATAAAAATATTTATGCTATAGCATATATGTTTAAAATTATTTTTAGTCCTGAAACAGTACTTAAACCGTCATAATTACGAGAAAAATCGCGAATTCATGAGTGAAAAACGCAAAATTTGTTGCTAGATTGGTCTTCAAAAATGTACCTCAGTCCCCGTAGCCTTGTGGCGGGACAAAAATGTTTGCACACAGCTTCTCAAAGTTTCTCTGTTCGCTCTGAACTTATTTTTCTCATTTCATGATCCCACAAAATTTTACCTGACTATTCTTCTTCATACGCCAATTTCTGGCAGATTCTGTGCCATTAAAGCCTTGAGACAAGGTTATTTTTTCGATCATATTAACATTAAATGCGTCGCTACGGAAAAATATTGGTCACATGATCTTAACTATGATTTTATGCTTTCCCGGCGAATAATGTGGGTAAACTTTTCTCGGGATTCCCTCCGGGTTAATCATTTTATTTATTTATTATTTTATAAATCAATATTCACCCCTGATGATGAGTGCCGAGACGGTACTTGAAACGTTGGCCGTTATAAAAACATTAACCCGGTGGAAATCCCGAGAAAAGTTTACCCACATGATCTTAACTATTTGACGAGGAGCAAAGAGGGTGCAAAAAAGCTTCTCGAACTTCCCGCTGGAAGATGTATTTTTAATAACTTTGATGCGACACAATTATTTTAATCGAGTCAACGATGGCCATTTTATCAATAAATCAAGTTTTACAAAATAGCTCTGAAACGATTAAAAAAACGATTCATTGACTCTCTAATTTGGCACTTCTCAACTCGAAAAAAATAGTTTCGCCGGCCTTTTTGAAACGACTTAGAACATGCCTTCCTTACTCTGTCAGGGCTCGTGTGTGAATCCTCAAAGAGTTGGGAGAACTCGTCCTATTGATGAAAATCAAGGCGCTATTCAAAACGTCCGCGTTATTGCGAACTTGTGCGACAAACATTTTTGCATTTTATTCAAGGCGAAAATCTTAAGGAAATAATTTGCCAGCAGTGGGGTGTTTGCCGTGGACCTATATAATACACTCCACAGGAGACGCACTACGCATACGCTAAACTAAACAAAAATGTTATGAATGAGCTCCTCAGGTAAAAATAAACAGTGGTAACGTTAGTGTAAGCGCTCTGTTTATATTTCCTCCGAGGGCGTAGCATCCAGTTCCACTCCACGGTCACGAATCGTGGGGTTCCCCGCAGCTCATTAGCCCTACTCCCCACTGAGGGTTACGTGAGTCACTCGGCAAACAAAGAGTGACTATCGCCGTTCTCGCACTTTTATTTACTTTGAACCGTCTCGCACGAGTGCACCGTCCTTGTTCCAGAGATGTCGCAATCGTTTGGCAAGGTCGACGACCCCCATTCCAAACAATTGAAGAGTGGCCGCGGCCCACTTTCACCCTCTGAGCTGTGCTGCGATCCGGAGGCTGTTCTTTCAACACTCTTTCTCTGGATGCCTCAGGTACTACTGTAATGTATTAATCTGTTTTTTTTTGTTTTATAAAAATTACGTTACCACTATTTTCGAATAATTTGATTGGCGGCTAGCTTCCTCTTTCTTTTACCACACAGTTCCTGTCTGTTGTCTCATCGCAGTCCTACTTATGCGACCCCATTGCTGGCCTATAAGTTGATAATGGAATAGTTTTTTGTTCCGTTTTGTATAGTATTAAATTACCACCGACAGGGGTCGGGTGACAGTAGGAGTCAGGACATGGTTATAAATCGGAGGAACCCTAGGTTTTCGGAGATCTTAGTGCTCGTCATACGACTATGAACTCCTTTGTCGACGTCCTAAAACCACCAAAACAAAACAAATTTTTTGTGACCTGTTTGAGTTTGATTATTTGCCTTTTGCATGAAAATTAATTTACTAGGTTTAATGGAGAAGTTTTTTTTAATAAATACTAGTGCTTGGCGGAGGAATAGGATACTGATACTAGTAGGGGATCGGGTTGGAGTTCTGTCTTCAGTGCTGGCTTCTCAACCTGTGGGTCCAGTTTCTAATACGTCGGTGGCGGAGGTTTTTCAGAGACCTCCGTATTTCTTATTGCGTGGTTTGTGTACGGAACTTCAAGTAGAGCAATTCGTCCGTCGAATAGGATGTTAAGCCGTGATCACATAGTCGTTAAGAGCTGGCCAACGTCGACGCCGGCTTCCTCTCCACCCTGCATTCCCTACCCTTCTCTCGTTTAGTGACGAACAAATGTCGTTAAAAATCGATTTTTCGATCGATCTTTTTTAATCGAAATGAAAAACTCGACTTTTCAACAAAAAACGAAACTTGAGCCAAATTCTCGATTAATAGAAAAAATCGAAGGTCATTTTTGAAAAAAATACAATATGAAGAAAAACATGTTTTTTTATTCATTCGAAAAACGCTCCAAATACGCGTTTGAGTATTAGAAAAAAATCCCAAAAAAACTGCAAAGAGATTACAGGCTTGAATTATTACTGGTGAAAATGTACAAATGCACGCACATTAAAGTTTGAGGATCACCACTTGGAGCCCTTCGGCTTCGCTAAGATTTTTAAGAAAGATTAACCGACTGAGATGATCGAGGGCATGCCTTTCCAATTTTACCGGGCTTAGAAAAAGTCTTTCACATGGAAAGGACGAAGTAATCATAGGATGGTAGTGACGCTGCTGAAATCAAACGATATGGTCAATATCGATATTGAAAAATCGAGTTTGAATGGAAACTCAGAAATCATGGCTCGATCTCGATTTCCTCGATCTTAGCCAATGAAAACTCCATAATCGAAATCGATTTTTCCATCACTTCACATTGTATGCTGAACTATCAAAGTGGATGTGGTCGTGAAAAAGTCCGCTGCAATGGTGACGCTGCAGAGATAAAACAAAATGGTCTAGATCGAAGTTGAAAAATCGATTTTGGGTGGAAACCAGTGGTGTCATGGTGCCGAAATGCGCCGGAACGGCGCGGCGTTCCGACACTGGTTGACATAAGACATAATAATACGAACAATCAATCATGAACCAACAATAAATCAAACCAAGTTCGCCCTGAGAAAATGGCTTGGTGGTGTTACTGGCGAACACACCTGAATGAGATTAAGTTAAATACTTCTTCATGGCAAACTTCATCATTTGTTGTATTTATAAGACACAATGCTCAAATTACACTTTTATAAATTTTGCTGCCTAAAAATTTCTAATTCGTAACCAAAATTTTAAAAATGTACCTAATAAAACGTAAATAATAACTGGCAATAAAAACACACTTCTAAAAAAAGTTAAGGAAAGTGCGTTCCGGGGCTACTTTGCCATGACGTCACTGGTGGAAACTCGATTTTACAGCTTCGATCTTGACCACCCTATCCATCACTACCTTCATGGCACAAATGACTTCGGATGTCGGTCGCCTCTTCCAAATATCATAGCATACTTATATTATTAACAAGTAGTAAATTAAAAGGAAAATTCCATGAATTAGTTCCCCTGCCGCGCCGTCAAGACCCGTATCTTTTCCGCTTCCTCCTGCCTTAAACCCACGCCATGTGTGTGCGTGTGTGGCTTAAATCCACGCTCCCACAGATTCCTCCCGAGTGTTGTCCTTGGGCCTCCGTAACAAATTCCATCTCCGAGCGGAGAAGGCGCGAGTTATGACCTCAAAGAAGGGGATAGGAGCGGATGAGTTTTATGGCTTATGAGGCACCCTCAAGGTTCCAAACCTTTTGACGCAGTTTCTCCATTTGGAGTTTTTTAAAGAGTTCCCCCGAAACAGCAGAATAATGGTGGAGCACAACCTTTATGTTTATTGAAATAAATAAAAGATTGTAACAATTTTCCACAAAAATTTTTACTGCGTACAACGCGTTTCGGCTCACAGAGCCATCATCTGGTACAAGATTATGCTGGCTATTGTACTGGGTCTTGTAGCAGATGATGGCTCTGAGAGCTGAAACGCTTTTTACGCAGTAAAAGAAATGTGGAAAAGAACTACAATCTTTTATTTATTTAAATGTGTCTAACTTCCACCAATTGAAGCCTGAATCTGTTGAACTTACCCTTTATTATCTCTCACATGAATGATTTTCCCCCGTTTCTCTATAAGTCAGAGCTAGTACTGTTCCTTATTGCTGAGTACTCCACCATTTGGAGCTCAATAGCGGAAGGGTTTCAGTGCACCATTGACTATTACATGACGCTGTCGCGAATTCTTTGCACATTAGGTCAACGGAACGTAACCTACAAAGTGTATGAAGCGTTTATAGATTCTAGGCACGACTACCAAGAATAGCCACGGTGACAACTTTATGGAGTCACCCGCTATGCACAAAGGCGAAAATTCCACGGAGGGAAAAAAAACATTCCGTGATTCGAATCCCGGATCCCTCGGCTTCCGACCGAGTGCTTTAGCCAATGTAGCCACCGAAGAGTCAATCATATGGGCAGAAATTGGTGGAATTAACCGCACAAGAAGGTCCTGAACTGCTGAGGGTATTATGGGACTAGCAGTCCAAGTCCTGCGACGCTGCGACATAGCCAGAGGGCGAAGCCCGAACTTGGAGCACTTGAGATATTCGCTCTTGACTGATTCTAGCCACTGATGACTAGACACGGTGACAACTTAACGGAGTCATCCGGAATGCGCAATTGTGCGAAATTTCACAGATTAATTTTCCACTTGACGCATCGGTAGCTTGCTAGGTAACTTGTTAAAGCACTCGGCCGGAAATAAAGGGATCCGATTTCGAATCCTGGTCAAGGTTAATGATATTTTATTGGTGGAAATACATAAAAAGCTTTAATATTTCTAGAAAAACTAAAAATTATGTCCTACTTCAAGTTCTTGGTGCTACTGAAATGGTGTTACTCATCTGTCTTGCATCAATTCTATGGAATGGAAATAATAAGTAATTACTTATGACGGACATTTTCGTCGGTGTCATCGGACGTTTATGCGAAAACCTTCGCCAAGAACTACAAGAAAGGATCGTGTGTTATAATAAATTGAGCATTTTCTGGTGTAATGTGCCTTTTAAATGGAATTGAACGCGGAAAACTAAATGAAAGCACTGCACTTTCCACAGATTTAATTACGCTTTATTTGTTTGTAATTTCGGCTTAAATGCCCTTCTGTATTTGATCCTCTTTGTTGAGGTAAATATTTTTACGAATTGCTAGTCACGCGAATTTTATGGGTGTGTCTTTCATTGGTACTAAGGAATCAAAACACGATAGCACGATAAAAAAATAGCGCAGCTAACAAAAGCCCCTTTTCATGGTTTACTGATGTTTCTTCATATTCCTCTCTCCTAATTTTTTTTGATGACGGATAAATAGTTTTCTATTCGTTTTTCTTGAAAAATAACAACAAAATTTCAGTAAGGAGGTTGAAAATATACTTCATTTAAAATTTCTGTTACTCTCAGCTGCGCTGTTGATTGATAGTCGTAAACTGAGCCCAAAAGTAAATGTCAAATGCTATTTAAATACATTGCTGTGACCTAAAAAAGAAGAAACGAAGCAGGTGATTTCCTCTGTAATGTCTGGGATAATTCCAAGGAATGCAAAAAAGGATTTTAAGAAGAAGATAGAAAATAGATAACATAAGAAATCAAATAAAACTATGTATTAGCTTCTCAGTTCCATAGGGTTCATGGGAAGGAAGAAATAATAACTGGAAGTCTATTAGGCTTCGGTGGGTAATTAATTACAAAAATTAATTCCTTGATATCTCAGGAAAATATACATCTGTGCTGTTTATAACACATGACCTGAATGGAGACTCCTTCAGAGTACGATACTATTTCGTTAGAGGACGATAAAAAGGAGCTATAGTAAACAGCTTTTTATGCAATCTCCCGCCTCGTGCGAACGTAACTGACGAGCGGCATAACATCGCGCTAACGATATTTATTTTCGTTTAACATTATAGCCTTCTCTTCCACGATGATGAGGGTTCATGGTTGTAAATTTTTTCCTGATAAAAACAAACTACAACTTTCTAACTGGAGGATCCATAAAATTTAGGCATCTGAAGCTTATTTTTGGAGTCCTGACGATGACTCAGCGGCGTATATAGCCTCTCAAGCTTGACAAAAATCAGTTACCAATAGAATAAAATGTGAAATTTGAGGACTGCAAGCGGAAATCGTATGCTCCATCCCTGAAAGTTGTGAATACATGCGATACTCGTGTCGCCAAACCGCTTTGTTTTTTATCCCCGTGGATGTGTGTTGGTAGAAAATGCAAAACTAATTTATATAATAATAACATATTCATTACCCCTTTATCAATTTAAATGCTAATTAATTTTCCTTAACAGCTTTGGTTTAATTACATGATTCACCCTTAAAAAGTAGGAAATAAAAATAAAATAAAAGGATTTTTGGAAACTCGCTTTTTCCAAAAGGAGTATAATGTGCACTAAAGAGTAAAAAATATACTTTTCATTAGATATTAAGAACCAGAGAAAGTGAAGTTGTTTGTCGTTTAAATTGATGAATTTCTAAAATTTAATTCAATTTCCATTTCGTAAAATTTCTACACGCTCACATTGGTCTGACATGAATGCTAATCCTGTATTCCCGTCGAGATATCTAGGGAATTTAAAGAGAGATCGATTGTTTAGATGATGTTGTGAACGGTCAATGCGGAATGATGCTTTGAATGGCGCGCATCACGATAGCTACTGTTTCTTTCGTCGAAAAAAAATTAAGACGAAGGCGGGCGGGCATTCTGTCACGCATGGGGTTAGCGTCCTTGGCCCTCGAACGCGGAATGAGGAGGAACTTATAAAAGGGAAGAGGGGAAATACCTCTCCTCCTTCGCGTGCAGACTGTTCATTCTTTCATATTTCCTTTTAGTAGTTTTAGAACCTAACTCCTCTCGTGTTTACTCCCGTCGTCTTGGTCACGATCGTCTTTTGAGATGGGTGATGACGGAGCAACGAAAATAAACTATCGCGGGGATTCCGCGCTCAAGAACCACTGCCCCACATAAAATAGAATGTCTCAGAGACGTCTCAGCATAGTCTGGAATATCTCGAACATTGCGAATGTCTCTGTGAGGTGATAGTGAGGTGTTCAGAAAATAATTATTTGTATAGTTAAACCGTCGTCAACACCTTCCATACCTATTTTTGATTAATAATATACTTTTTTATATATTGCAATACATGATTTATTGTAGTTATATATTAATTTCAAAGGCAAAATTATTGTATTCTGGCCATGGACGAAGACCTCTCAGATACTTTCCTGAGATGTCTCACATTCATTTCGATTGTCTCTTGAGACACCTCTTGCCTCATGTGACATCTCAGAAACAATTTTTTTGGACATCGTGACATTTTATGTCTCAGTGATGCATCCGAGAGGTATTTCCGCTTAGTGGGATAATATCTGAGGTGTCAATTATTGCCCATTTTACAATAAGCAAAATCAAATGAACTCAGTTAGGTCATGATTAGCCGTTTTTCGTTAACTGTCTCAACGCGGCGTTTTATTAAGTATTTTCATAGACTAATTCATAATATTAACTTTAGCAATGGCTTCCCAAAACTAATCGATTAGCTTCAGCCACAGTGATTATTGTCAAATTTTCAATCGAACAGTGATACTCACATTTATAAATAGTGTTTTAGTTGGTTGGAAATTTATAATGACTGCTTATGGGGAATGAATTTATACTACAGTATAATACAATCGGTTATTCACTATCATTTATTGCACCAGTTTATCATTTCAAAGAAATTATTTCCGGATTAAGTTGTTGGAAAGTATGAGTGTGTACGAATCCAAAATTTCGTGTTTTTAATTTAAACTAATTTATAAATAAAAATCGACGCGAAGTTAGAGTAAAACAAAGACATACATAATCAAGATCGCTTTATTAATTGCCAACTTAAGAATAAATATGCTATCCATTCATTCAGCTAATGCATTGAGATTCTTGAGTAAAGAAAGGCGTAGCTTTGTACTCTAGCGTTGAATTATCGCGACTCGTTTTAGACACGCAGCTGTCTTTTTTTCCATCATTATCGTCCTTGCTTTCATGACCCAACTTCGTGCATGAGGTCACGCAAACAGGGAATGCGTCTTACCTATGACTTTCCGATATGTTACCCTGTTCGAGTTCCTCACGCCACTTACGTTCTTTCTAGGAAATCAGACGCGCCCCTATTCCTCTTACTTAACCGGGCGAAGCATTCGTGTCAATTCGATCTCAGAACGATGTATTCCATGGATGTGAGAATTGATTATTTTGCAGAAGGAATTCTCACTGACCGACTTCTGGAAACAATTGAAATCCTAGTAGTGAAGTCAGCGACATAGTTTTCAATACCCTGCGTCTGCTTAGGAAAAAGCTACAATTTTACAGTACATTTCTAGCGATACCAGCAGAATATATATTCAATAAAAATATTGCATAAGTAATATTATAAGGATTTTCTTCAATTATGGACAATTTTTAGAAAAAAATTCCTTTTGTATTCAAGTTTCGAAATTTGTGCCTACTGAATATTTCGTATTCTTTCACTCTGAAAAAATAACTCCGGGGATGATCCCAGAATTTCATTTCTATTTTTCGCGGAAAAAAATATTTATGTCATGAATATTGTTTTTTTCCTTCCTGATGCGATTGAGAAGTTCGTGAAATGAATCGGAAGATTGGTAAGTAATGTAATTGGCATTCTACATTCACCGATTACGTAAGGTTTGACCTTTCAAATCCCTAGTTTGCTCGCATCACGCAATCGGATAACAATGCGAAGCACGGAGAGGATATTGCTTTCATTGATCGCGTGGATTCCCGCTGTCACAAACTGACTTACCGAATTTCCGAATTACCCCATAGTCTTAGTAGGCAGTCAAATTACCGTACCAACGTATATGTTTTTCGTAATCGGAAGCGGAAGGAATCGGAAGTCTGGATTCTCCAGAAACGGGAAAATGATGAATTAGTTAACCCATTTCAACCCACCGTAAACACATTGATAATTCCTATGTTCCATATATTATATATGTATAGTATATTCCATAATTCTTATTCCATTCTAAGCATATGAGGCTCTTGAAAAAACCTGCACTCTTTTTTGCTGTCCAACTGTCACAAATATGTTGTGCTTGAAGCTTGTAATAACTTAATCCACCTATTATTTTACTTTTTAAGCCGGTAGAAACAAGCCCACTATCGGAGAGAGACGGGTGCGAAACGCAAATTCAATATGAGCCACTACTGTCTATAAATCACATGCAAGTTTCATGAATTTAAACAGGAAACGGCATTGTATAGACTATGTTTACATTTCTTCATGAAAAAATATACTTTCCCTGACGGTTTATCCTTTCTCTCAATGTGACTCGCAGAAATAAAACAACATTAGATTTTACCTCGTTACCACTCATTGTCTGAGTAGCTATATTGCTACGGTTCATTCTGAAGAAACAAGTTGATGTTTCACCAAATTATTTCACTGGATTACTAAATAAGACCTTTGGAGTTACGCACCTAACTATCTTCACAATCGAAAGCAGAAAGTCTTCTGGGATGAAAAGTGTTTACCAGTGGACATGTGAGTTTAGAAAAAGATACTTGACATATATTATACAAGATAATTGACAAGTGGGAAAAGAAATGAAGGAATTTTACGGGAAGTAAAAGACAAGAGAACCTCCCTCGAAATAAAGACAGAAAGGAATATTTGATTTTTGACTCATAATATTGGATCAGAAAAGATTCTTGGGTTCTCTATCGGGTAATTGGATGCATGTCTCCTGAAATTTCGGAGAACGACTTGTTTTTCATCTTCAGGTCCGATGCTACAGAACCGATTGATTTAAGATTTCGTTTTCTCCGGGTACAATAAGGAACCATAATGCATGCGATAGTTCAGCTCTAGGATAGCTTGACTCGGACTTGGTATAATATAGGCTCTGCTTTTATACTTAATAACTTATTATAGTTATCGATACATGCTATCTGCATGCATTTCTTGGCGTATTATAACTCATGCATGAATCACTTATCACGCTAACTTTTCGTTTTGTATTACTAACTAATAGTATTATTTGAATGGTAGCATTTTCGTGTCCTCATCACTCTTCTAGTTTCTGGTCTGACCGTATCTCGTTGACCCGTGTGCTTGGCCTGTTTCCGGCAAGCGAGAGCGGGTCTTATTAAGGCAAGGATGAGTGCGGCATGCCTGGTTTGGAATCACCCCGTGCCACGTACCCGGGTGGTCGCTTGCACATTACCTCGAATATGTTGATAGAAATAATGGCATATGCGGGCGTTTCCCCAAATTCCCAACGCCACTACGTTGGGTTGGAGTCCCCCGCCAGAGAAGCGTCGAGGGACGCAAGGCGTTCCCAAGTTTTAATGAGGTGCCTCGGAAGGGGGAGATGGAATATGTGGGCAACGCGCGCCCACCACTTCTCCTTACGCACGAGCAGCGGCGTGCGATTCGGATGCTTTGGGAGAGACGTCATCGCTCCTCCGCCGTGGCATAAGCGTGCTGACCCAAGGCATTCCGTCACGGAGGAGGATCAAGTGACACTGGCGTGCTTAACTCACTCACGAGGGACAATCCCCGCGTTCATTCAAGCGAGCGCCATAGCTCACGAGGAGGGTTGTGGGAGAGAGAGAGAGTGATTTTTGGTCGGTGTGCACGCGGGTGTGATACTGAATACGAGTCCAAGCCGTAACGCCACCGCAAAATGAAAATAAGGTATACATCTTCCAAATTATGCAGCAAGGGGTGATCAATCACCAGCATGCAAGAGGATTCCCACGTGTACACCACACGGTCACAAAAATGTTACGCATAGTAACAAATTATTCTCACTCCTAAAATAAATACCTTAAATTGAATTCTAGTTTCGTTCTTCGCAATTCTTGGCACTAAATTTTTAATAACAGTGTTACAATTGTTCTCTGTATTATACAGGGTGTTTCCGGAGGAATCTGCAATTCTTCGGTATAAAGTAGGGGATACAATTTTAAGCTTTTTTGTCCAGAAGCATGGGGTTTCAACTTCTTAGTTACTGAGTCATGGCGATGCAAATTTTATTGCACTTTGATGTTGCCATGGAAACGGTTTGCCTTGGGTATCGAGTCTTTTCGACATATTATTTAATACTCTGGATTTTTTAAGACATTTATTAATTAAGGTCGGACGTGAAGCTTGAATATTTATGTCGAATATTCCTGAAGTGACAGGTGCTATAGCCTCCCATCACATTGTTAACGTTCTGCGTTACTAGACCGTTTAAGTATTTCTATGTAACCGACGGATGTGTGAATCTCACTGCTAAGAGTGAAAATTCATTACATGCACGCTAAACCTCTAACCTATGGACCAATTTTATTCAAATAATCCTGGGAAAATTCCGGTTATTCTAGTCCTTGCCACCCTCGGCGCATTTTTTACGAACGAACCATGAAAATTAAATATTAAGCGAGATGAAATTACGACTGGACTAAGAGACAGGTCGTAACATTTTTTTAGGATTTCACGGTCACATCCCGGGTGTATCATAGAGTTAATAGAGGAAGGAAACGACCAGCGCGTGATGCTGAGAAGATAAGCACTTTTGGGTTTGGAGTCACACATGGCGCTCCAATTTGAACCCAGTCGGTCCAACGATTTCATCAGCGGCAGAGTGTTTCCGCTCCGCGGAGGAAAATAGCTGAAACCCCTCGGAAACACTCATCTACGCTGACGTCATCGCCAGACAGATGAATGCCTAAACCCTGAGACACAGCGCGCGCTGAATTAGCGGGCTCGCCTCCCAAAGCGTTTCGGGCGCGCTGGCTCGGAATGCATCTGTCAGGTGCGGATGCGTCCTTAGTTTGCCTACGACGGGAGGAGAAACAAAAGATATTCGTTTAGGTCATCGGCCGCTTGGTGTCTGTCGATCTTGCCATTTTTCCAGGAACGGTATTGCTCGCGACGGCATATCTCGGTGACGCACGGATACGAACCACGGTCGTAGTTTGCCCACCTAAAAGAAGAGTGACGTAATCTCTCTCCTAAAATTATCCCTGTCGCCTTCGGTAACATAACGTGTATCCCGTGGCAGATCTATGGGGGGGGGGGGTTCTAAACCCCCACTCCCATTGGTGAAGCACACTGGATAAAATCGAAATTTTTGGAGGTTGCCACTTTGTACATGAGTATTTAGTTATATTTTATATATGTTATGAGCAAAATTTTAAAAAACAACATTTTTCTAGAAGATTTTATCATTTTGTAATACTATGTTTTATAATAATATTTGTAATTATGTTATACATTTCTAACACCTCCGGCATTTCTTGCCGGTGGCACTAATAGGGTTAAGATATTTTATTCTTAAGAAACTGCGTGCCAACTCGCGGCATATATATGTGGTCATTCTGGAAAACATTTTAGCTTGATTTGTTTATATTATATTGGAAAAGTTTATTAATTTATTATTTTTAAATGGAAAAGCTAAGGATACTTTAAGCATTTATGATTGGTAAAAATTGCCTTATAACTTTGCCAAAATGTAGTTTGTCGCCGTTTGCTACCAATATTTTCTGTCCATTTACCGTATCAAATTAAATAATTTCTCTGAGAAAATTCGATAATATTAAGACTGCCATTCAATTAGAGCCCCCGTCAATTAATGGAAAATAAATATGTAGTAATAACCATTCACGTCAATATAAAAAAGCATGACCACTCGCTTCTAAGAATACTAATTAATTTATTACCGCATTTATCAATGCATGTACTAATGTATCACAGTTAGTAAATGTATTAGCATTATGCATAAAAACAAGCATAGCAACAAAGGTGGACGATGCGAAGGAATGGGGTAGTTTCCTTCATCAAAGAAAACGAAAGGCATTGATTGCGATTCGTTACCCACCATCAGTGTATTCATAATACACAAATTATTTGGTTTTTGAAATACCGGTTTAGACGAATGGCAAGGGTCAAATTTTATCCTCATTTGAAAAAGGCCAGATTGGCGCCCATGCGATTCCACTCCACGTGACGTCACAGGGACCTAGTTTCTACACGAGAGGATAGGAGTTATACATCGTCTGAGGTTACCAATGCATGCATGAGGCACAGAGCTCAGGGAAACATGTCTTAATAATCACCTATTAAAACTGGCTAAGGTCGGAAAGTTTTCTTCGTTTGATAAGGTATTAATAAACCTTTTTTAAGCCAAGCGCTACCATTCAGCAAGGTACTCAGCTACCCGCTGGCAGCCTGCGACGTATCAGCGCTAAGCCTCGCCTCAAGGTCACCTCACCGGGCGGGAGAGGGAACCAGAAATATGACGTACGGAGATATTTCCCGGCATTCATACTTGAGCGTCGCGTTTTCGCGCGCTTGAAAATTTTCACTTTTCATTTAATCGCGAAAAATAGATATTGTCATTTAAAAATCTAAAAGCGCGAAATACGTGCTCCAGGAGTAATAATCTTTCGATTAAGGCAATAAAAAAATAATAGGAAACCACCCTATTATAGAGATTTACCTGAAAGTTTTCAGCCGATGGTCATGCGCAATGCGTCCACAAATATTTGTCATTTTTATTCATTTTTCACCTAATGCACCAGTGGCGTGATGGATTGTTCAAGATAGCGAGTGATATTAGAATGTCGATTATTTTGGAGGTCGTTGACCTGCTTCTTAGCCTCGAAGGAACGTTGATTTTTCAAAGGATAAGATCGGGATACTTAAGCACGAGCCTACTTCAGATAACACATAAAAGAATCTCCCTTTCATGAGCTGTGGGTGACATGATTTAGGCAATGTGGCAGATTTTATGGGACTACTCATGGCCATTTATTTCGACCTAAATTTTTGAGCCGCCTTCATATACAATGGCAGCCATTGTTCAGCATGAGCACCCTCATTGCCAACAAAATTCGATGATTATCGATTAAAGTATGCGATGAAGGATTGTGTGGAATCATTTGGGAACGGCATCACGTTCAACTAATTTTTGTTGTGTACTACCAAAGAAACTAAGTTTTGACATACGAAGTAGATATCTGGTCATCGATAAAAACACTTTGACTTGCATCTGAGCCTGTACAATTGTGTTTTAATGTTATGGAAAATATACTTCATTTTTATTTATAGAACAATATTTTCAAGCAAATCCGGTGAAAAAATTCCGATTAGCTCTAAAATTTACTCGAAAAAGTAAAAAAGCATATTAAAGAATGAGCTTTGGCGATTCGTCGAGATGTTTACGTTACTAGTCGCGCGAGTATATAAATACCCAGGTTTTTTATTATACTCGACCGGTTTGGACGCTTTCTCCATTCTTTAAGGATGATTAATTCCTTTGATAATATTGATTGTTTGAGGCGTAACTTGGTGAAAGCGATTCATAATTACATCAAAAAAGAACTTTGTCATGCCCTCCCTAAGGGAGCCTCCTCCCCCTAACTTCTTTCATACCATATGACCAAGTTTTTCCCCCCTCCCTCTTCTCTGTTGACCAATCCGTTCAACCTAATACCCTTCCTCCCTACCCCTCCTAGCCTGGTATAAAAGGATGTGATGGACCTCTGTAGAGTTCACCTGATGATGACGTCTAACGTTGAAACCATGGTCGTGAATAAATATTAATGTGAAAGCACAAAGTTCTCCTTTGATAATGTTTCAGGAAAGTTCGGAAATCTTTCAAGGACAAAATACTTTAAAACTGTGGGACTATGCGACACTTAATTTCCCTACCTTATAAGCAAGTTACTTGATTATATCCCAGCATAGAACACGTTTTATAGTTTTAACGATTCGGAAATCATATACTGAAATGTATTGGTTAAAAAATAATTATTATATCATTAACTGGGTATTGATATTGCCCTCCGCATTTTTGATACTGCCCTCCCTTCGACCACATATGACTAAATATTATTTATTTCTCTCTCATTTTAAACCACCACTGAATTAACTTTCTCTGGTTCTTCATATCGGCGTTTACGGCAAGAAATAAAAATTAAATAAAAAATATATTTACTAACACGCTTTTTCCGATCCGAAGATGGGAAGTGGCTTAAAAATCAACTACTATATTCCATCGATGAAATAGAAAACAGACGAGGCAAGGTAAGAAAAAGCGTGTAAAAACGGGCAACAGTACATGACTCTACCCGATACGGAAGAAAGCCACCCGGTAAAAGGTCGAACCCGCCACCTTTCGAGCGAGTCTGTCAAGATATGCAACCTAACTTAGTAGGGGCCGGTGAGATTCAAACCTGATATCCGGTGCAACTGGACCATCCGCCTCATCGGCGCCGTATTTCGAGATGCCCCCAAGGTCAGGTATGCAAAATTTCTCTCTGGGTAAAATTGACTTGCATCATCCAATGGGAGAGGACGCGCTGGGCGATTGTGGGGGAGGGGGAGAGAGAGAAGGGCGTGCGGGGTAAAGAATGCGGCCCGCGGCCATGTTCCCGAGACACAAAGCCACCACCACGAAGAGGCACTTGGCTCGAAACGGGTTTTCGCGGCGTCTGCTGAAGTGTTCCTCGCCGCCGGGTCAAAGCTGCTATGACTGTCTGCCAAGGGGAAAGAAGAAGGCCGCTTACCTCACCTTCACGCGGCCTCTAGGCACAATTACCAGCGGCTGAAAGTGGTCCAAAATATATACCGAAGAAACGGCATCGGAGTGAAATTATTGCTAAAAAAATTTCAGCGCATGCGTTTCTGCGGTCGCTAATGATCAATCCACGTTAGAAACAAAAAATACGTAGGTATTATTAGCGAACACTGTGCAAAATGTCTGCATATCGGGTAATATGAGCAATCATTCTTGGACTGTTCAAAGCTGAGTTTCAATACCCCAGGGTGTTTAGGGGCATCAGTACTATGCATTCATTTGTCCTGTAAATTTGGGATCGTCATAATTTGAAAAACTTATTTCCGCGAATACTCTGCAAACAAGTAGCAAACGAGGTCAAAAAAATTAAAATAATTGTACGATTGCGAGCACAATTCAAGATCACCTTCACGTTCCATTACCTCGGGATACGAAAGGATAAATAGCTTTTGGCAATTAATACACTGTGAACAAAGGATTGCAATAAAAGAATTTTGTGACAATTCAGTGAAAAAAGTGATCGTAGGAAAAGTATTTCATTATCATTGTAAAATGTTGTTCCAATATTTTCATCTTGGACTGCTAAATAAAGAATTCAATGTAACTTTCCTATTCTTTTTCATTTCACTTTCATTTTGGAGACAGGATCGCTTTTTTTCGAGGTAAGCGAATCGGGGCATTCTAATCGGGAATATTGGGTATGGGATCGGTGTCGTGTTGACCGAACTCTCCCTGGAGAAGGCTGGCACCCTGCAGAAAGAGTAACACAGCCATCTCAGGTTGATGTCATCGATCGGTTATTGGAAGAGAGTCAACTGATGACTGCAGGAATTCCTAACGCTAGTACAAAATGCTGGTTATCGCATGCTACTGGATAGGTCGTAAAGGTAATGGAATAACTCAATTGCGATATTTTCTTTTGCCGGAGTAGGGAAGAAGTAGTGAAATTTTTTACTTTGCACCGGTGTTCAAGATTAACCACGTATTCTCAGTTCAGAAAACACGTAGTTGTCAATATCAGCTGCTGTAGTGGCTAACTCATTGGTAATCCCATTCCTTTTTTCTATCATTCGGCACGTCCCTTTATCCGTCACTGAAACCGGTACCGTCTTCAAGCCATTCATAACGCACGATTGTAATGCCACACGCTAGGCTTTTTTGAATGACAGTTTTAAAAACGGAGAGCGACGGAATAAGTGATGGAAAGAGGGACGGTGGGAATGATCGTGTGATTCTGAAAACGATAGGTCGAGCGATCATCCTAAAAAATATCGCTGGTGCTATCACTCTTGAGGGACGGAAAAAAGTGAAAATGTGTAATGTATTTTCCAGGCGGAGTAAAATATGCTCACCAATATTTATTTTTTCTTTTTTATTCCATTGAAATAGTTTTGTTTCTGAGGAACCCTGGATTATATCAATGTATTCTTCTGGACAGCCTCTGCGACAGCTTTGCAAGGGCTAACCCAGCTAGCACATTATAAGTCATTGAGATAAGGTGAAAGGAAGAAATAAGGAAGTCGCTTCTCAAGTAAGCTTGTTATGGCTTTCTTACGGCCAGGGCGACAAACATCCAGAGTAATGGCAAAATGGATGCCAAACTTTCAGCACTTCCGTAGATGCTGTTATTATCCCATCGTTACAGAGTGTTAATTAAGGCCTTTATGCATTAAAACAATGTTTTTATTATTGGCGCTTCTATATTATGAGGAGAAATAACATCATACCGCCATAATTTGAAAATCATTCACATTTATGAACTGATAGCTTAACGAAGGTCGTAAGAAAAACACAATTTCACAAGAATACCAACGTAGAATAATATAGAAATGCCGGAAGGAACATCTAATATACGTATTGTAGGCATCGGGTTATCAAACCATAATTTAAAATTCACAAATGTTAAAATGTATGGACCTTGAATAAATTCAGTTTTTCATGCACATGCCAAACAAGTTTTTTTACATAATTGGATATTTAATTAGTAACTACGCTTCTTGTTCTCAACAACTGCCGTGGTGCAGTGGTTAGCGTGTAGAACTTCAGCTCCGAGGGTCGTACGTCCGGATCCACCCTGATGTTATTTTTTTTTCTTTCCGCCGCATGGATAGAGTACTTGTGCTATGCTTTATATCTTTAATAGCCGGTTGCTTGCAGTTATTAATTTTTTTCTATTTACGGGAAGATCTGTTATCAGTTGTTCAGCCCTTATAAAAACTCGCTTAATTTCCCCAATAGCCTTTAAATTCATGTCAAGATGAGCCGCGTTGCATGTGTAGTACGCTGTTCAGCCGCCTTTGGCGCTCCAACAGAAGTGACTTACATTGCCTGAGGATATTTGACGGCATTCCTTACCTAAACGCCCCTAACGACTTACCCTTGCCTTATATAAATCCCTTAGCTTACGATAAGCTGCTTATCAATTTTTTCCGTAAGAAAACCATAAGAAACGGTTAACTCACTTACTTTGTGCTATCTGGGAAGATGATGAACTATGAATAAATCCACTTTGCGATTGTAACGACACGCTTGGCTTTAAATTGAATGACAGTTTTTAATACGTAAGGTGACGGAATTAGCGATGGAGAAGGGGACGGTGGGAATGACCTCGTGATTGAGAAAATTATGGGCCGACCGATCACTATTTCGGCCCCTGAAAACTTATCGCTGGAGCCATCACTGTATTATGGTGCTATGGTATTTGGGGGAGACGACAGACAGCTAAGGCCATTTGCGTCATGAGGAAAGGGTAGGTAAGGAAGGGTGGAGAAAAACCCGGCGTCGGCATTAGCCTGCTCTTACAGAACGGCGAAAAGGGGACCAGGGCTTAACGTCCCATCCGACGGACGGAGTGCTGCATTTGCAGTGCCCTTCACAAAGCACCCAAGTAGGGATCGGGTAGCCACTGAAAAATATTTGCCTCCGCCGGGATTTGATATTTTATATATTATGTTCGGTATGGTATATGGTATTTGGAGGAGGCGACCGACAGCTGAGGTCATTTGCGCCATGAGGGAAGGGTTTAGAAGGAAGGGTGGAGAGAAACCCGGCGTCGGCATTAGCCTACTCTTAACGAAAGGCGCCAAGGGGACCACGGCTTACCGTCCCATCCGATGGACGGAGTGTTGCGCTTGAAATGTCCTCCACACAACACTCAAGCAGGGATCGGGCAGTCTCCGAAAATTCTCTGCCACCGTCGAGATTTGAACTCGAGCCCGCCGGGTGGGAAGCCAACACTCTAGCCACCACAACAACCCGATCCCCTGCCGGGATTTGAACCCGCACCATCGGGATGGGAAGCCAGCACTCTAAGAGCCATGCCAACCCAATCCCCATCACTCTAAGAGGGTCGGAAAAAACGATCGCGTATGTTTCGGCCTGCCGTATTTTGTTGAGAGGCTTCTGTTTGGTTAAGGGAGAACGTCGCCCCCATCGGGGAGTTATGCTTTGATCACCCACTCTACACGGAGGGCGTCGCGTTGGGACTTAACCAGCTCGAGGAATCCACACCTCCCCCATTTCTCAGACGGTAGGAAATTGTTCTCTCTTACTCACTTTTTTTTTTAATCCTCTTAGAAAAATACACGTTTTACGGCGAGGGCGCCGAGTGATTAAGGACAGGAATCCCGCTCGCATACGTGCCGCCTATTCCAACTTGAGGATCTCTGAGAAAAATCCTGCTTAAGACGAGGAGGGTTGATTTTTTCCAACAGGTTAATTTGCAAGGTCACCTTTCTAGGCAAATATGTACATCTTAAATATTCGTCGCGTACGGTAAATGCTTGAGTGTGGGAGAGAGAAAGTAGTGAGATTCTCAAGGGGTAATGCGGTCATTTTATGTATAAGTTGCATGTTGTGAACTAATATATGTAAGTACAAGGTAAAAAACAAGAGTAGCTTTGGTAATTGAACCACTACAGCGACGAAGGTACACGTAACTGCTCAAAATATTTTTTACTCACAACAACGGAAATCAACAGGTTAACAGATTGTAACTAAGAATTATTTCGTGCCCGTTGAGTATGAATACAATGCTATGATCTATTTACATCATTGAATAATTATTTTTTTGTATTTTTAGATTCCTTATTTATCGTAGTAAAAGTAAAAAAATCCTGTAACCGGTGAATTTCTACGGAGATGTTTC
The DNA here is from genome assembly GCF_921293095.1 of Ischnura elegans. Lineage (NCBI taxonomy): Eukaryota > Metazoa > Arthropoda > Insecta > Odonata > Coenagrionidae > Ischnura > Ischnura elegans. The sequence goes on from NC_060250.1 coordinate 83,978,502, forward strand.
GTTTTAGGAGATTGCCATTAAGGACGACAGGGTGGAAATGCTTATTCTAAGAGATCGCGTGTCCTCGAAAATTCATAAAGATACAAGCTTCACATTCTAAGGTTAAGTGAATATGTATCGATTAGGAGTCGATATTTAAACGCACACGTGAAAAACCTGCCGCGCGAAATGCCTACATGTATTAATAAATGACGTGCTTTTAAATTCCTTATAGAAGCTGTAATCATCAAAACGGTGGACACGCCAATGACTGCCCCTGAAAATAATGCAAACGCATTCTATGTATTCAAATAGCTAAGCAAAAACTGCAAATAGTTCGTGCCAGTCTTAGCATTTTTGTTGCTCTCTTAAACGGAAGTGGTCTTGAGACCATAGTGAAAATATATTTCCTCGCCATTCAGATAGGATTATAATGCAGTTTTCCAATTCTAATACAGTACCATGTATTCTCATATGAAAAATGATACTAGAGGTTTTTAAAGGCGTGAATACCACAAAAGCACTAGTCAATTCAGAAAAGATTTTAGAAAAAACATCGTCAAAGATTATACAGCAACCGATTTGATTATTTCCCCATGAATACGTATGATAATTATGATTAAAATCTATACAATATCTCTTAATAGAGAAAATATCGATGCGGCAGACGAAGTAGTCAAAGATACCCAAAATAAAAGGAATTCCAGTTAAGTGGACTTCAGCCTTTTTGAAAATTAATGGCATCAATTTATATCTTTAATAGAAGTGTTCTTAGTATAATTGTGCATGGATACGGACGTGGCATGAATTTTGAGTTACCGGAACAGCTGGTGATGTAATAGATAAGTCCACACCATCATAACTCCTTCACGATAAAATGCCCAAGTTTGTTTAGATTCCGTAACTTTAGACGATACAAATCCCTCTACTCTGGTTTCCCGCTACTCAATTCAGACGACGAGAATGAAGCCGTATTAAAGAGCACTCACTACGAGACTCTACTAGGGCTGGAGTTGTTTCGTAGGCTTTCGTTCCCCTGAACCCTGGTTTTAGGGGAGGTATGTGTATCTCGTTTCTCAATGTACTGACATTTCCGTCCACAATATATTTCGGAACAGCTCTGCCAACGAAATCTGGGGTAAAAAAATACTCAGGGATCGAAGATTACGTCCAATCATCAAGAGACTGGAAAAGTACAAAGCGTGCTCTCTTAAATCTGGTTCTAAAAAACTTTCCGACTTTTCAGGAAATAAGGGAATGTAAAATTTTGTCAGGCTCTGTTCGTTTTCACTGTCACTTTGCATTGCTGAAGTATTGGAATTTTCCAAAATATTCTCGAATGCGTATTTAAAATTCTCCCCGTATCCTGCAGATGGGGATTTTTCTCGTCCTAAGAGGAACGGGTTCCACTATTCGCCCTGTCTGGCTCTCAGCCATTGTAGCAGTTTACTTGCGCTGCTTCCCGCGCCCACGGGACTCACCCCACATTACTAAGGCATTGATGTATGCTTAACTTATGTATGATTACACAAGTTGCGGATTTCAGCTTTATACACGTTTCTCAATAATCAAGCGAAAATTTACCTTAATACTATCTCAACTCCGAAGTACAATTTACTTTTCCCAGTATTTTATAAGGGACGTCAGAAATTTTTCAATCAAAAATAAATCATGCAGTATTGACAAATTATTTTTAAGGCTATTAATAAATTATTTTAAAAAGAGTGCCAACTAAATATAGAATAATAGCTTAATATGAATATGAACAATAATGAATAATATCCGAGATAGAGGTCCCCTATCAGGAAATAAGTAAAAAATTAATTCTCCGAATAAAACCAATTGGCACCATCGGGGCCTATAATCCTCCTTATAGCACCTACCAGTTTTGTGTAATGCCTATGCCCCCTGAAGTTCCCGAGCAACCAATGAATTCCTTGATTCCTTCAAGTCATCCTGGATAAACCTATTTTCATTAGATCCTCATCTGTTATAGCTGTAGGAGAATAAGGGAATGAAAAATAGTTGTGTAGATAGTGCCACGAAAGAGAGAATAAAACAAATAGCGGCGCGCCGCCTCGATTACCCGCATTACGTGGGTCCCCAGTCCTAGATGGCGCCGGCGCCCCGCCCTTTGCGGGCTCTGGCGCCCTCATGACGGCTAACTAATAGTATGCGGGAGGGAGGGAGCAGAAAAGGAATCGACGCGGTTCCCGCCCGAGGTAGTGGCAATTCTTCTTCGTCGTGACTCATTTGCTCTGCATTATTTTCCATTTCAGCAAATTTGAGTTTTCCGTGGCGTTTATTTCTTATCAGGAAAACCTTTGTTTGATACTAACCTTGCAAAGATTCACGTACGTCAAATATTAATATTTAAAAAATATATCCTTTCTCGATGGGCGTATTTGTGATGCAATAAGGGGTTATCACAAAGGAATGGTATCGTATTGAACAATGCTTGAATGGAAACAGAATTACTTATAGTCTATGATTTTTAGTTTTCGAAGTTGTCATTTGAAAGTTTTTTTACATAATCAATAAAGTTCAATATGCGTGCCCTTATTCGTTCGGCAAGAGAGAAACCTGACGTCGACATTCGCCTACTTCTAGCTGAGGAGATCACGGCTTCATGCCCCATCCATAATGTTGCGTGGTGAGATGCATGATTGGTAAGAGGGAAAACCACCTGCACACATTTTTACGAGTTCTTTTTAAGTATTGCTTGTTTTAATAACCATGAAGTGTACTTGTTACGTAACATAAGCTGCTTTGTGAGCATTTTTTATCCCGTGACAAGAACCCAATAAGGTCCCTGGAGGTTATTTTGTACACGTAAATAAGCGCTCATGCGGTGAAGAAGAGGAATACAGTACGCAGACGAAAAAGGGGTTGCTGAAGTTCGCGAGAGGGAAAGAAAAGACCAGTTGAGTCATCATCATCCTTTCGAGTCGTGAATGAGACACTCTTAAAGTACTGCCGCCGCCACGTGGTTTCGCGTCGTCGCGAGCGTGCTGCCCCGCCGGAAGTGACGGCAGACGCATTGTCAAGTTCAGCGCTTCCGGTAGTATGTTACCTCCCTATATGGATACACACCTACAGTCATGAGGATTGTCCTCTTTCCGCCGTTGCATTGCTGACTCCGTGGAAGACATCCCACCTTTCTCTTGTGAAGTGAGGAAGTAGAGGGTTCCCATTCAATTGTGCATCTCAAGCACGATTGTTTTCATCTTCCTGTCGTATACCAATTCATATTGTCCCGTCCCGTTACCTGGAAATATATCTACCGAATATCGGTGCGACAATGTATTTTTTCGCCAGGAGAATATCGGCGCGACAATCGCCAGAAAAGCATTTTAGGGAATTCATTTGGATCTTGGATTCATTTGAAGTTGGTCAACTTGTGAACGTATTACCCGATCATTACGGTTTTTCCTCGCTCGCCTAGGGTAAACTACATTATAGTGAAACTTGACTATCGGATAAAAATTATGCCCGCAAAAAACGTAAGCTGTGTAAACGGAAGCTTAAAAATATTTTTGTTCGATTTCAAGATATTCCACTGCCTCGCGCTGTTCAGGGGTAGCCTTAGATAATAGTATCTATTAGTTAATCGGAAATATTGGCCGGTTCTGTATGTGTATTGACCGGTTGAGTGGGTATAAAATGCAAAATTTAGCTGGCTAAAGAACTGACTTCTACTCTTTGGTCCTGGACTGTTTTGATTTGTGAATTCGTTCCTAACAAGAATATACTTCCCAACTTAGATGTACAGAGATAAATTTGGGGAAAATAACCGCATCCAGATGGCAGCATATGAAGATAAACCCGTGGGTAATGGACACGGTCTTAGAATATGGTAATGGATATCCATCGCTGATAATGGATGAATGCCGATTGTGAGTTAACTTCCCACGTTCCTCCATCCGCCGTAACAATTCTTCTCTAAAAATCTCATCCATTTGAATTTGCACTTTGCACTGTGGTATTAATAGGACCCATACGATGCCTATGATCTTAGCTGTCGATCAAATACACTAGTACTGCGATATCGTCAAAATTGTTGCGATGAAATCCAATCGGATAACCCCAAAAAGAAAGTTTGATTTCATTCCATGAAAGCTAATGACTGTGATATTGAAGCGGTGAGTCACAGTTCGACACTGCGCATTCGTGACCTTTGATACGCGACTGAAGCTACTTGCTGATGATGATAAATCCAAATTTAGCTCGCGATTATGCGCACGTCTTTCAAAACCATGGCCATATTTGGAATGATTTGTCCAGCGATGTAATTTGTTTCATTTGATAGATAGTTAAACAAATATTTATTTTTCAGGAAAAAATCCATAAGAACAGAAATAATACATTACAGTTGGCAGGCACAATAATTACAAAATTGATATTAACAAAAAAGAAAAAATTTTCAGTTGTTGAAATGTCTATGAATAATGCTTTCCCATTTCATAATAATTTCACATGTGAAAGCACAAAGTTCTTCTTTTTTAATTTAATTAAAAAAAGGCAAATGGAGTCATACACAAATGCGGATTTGACACAACAAAAAAACTCTTGTTTTCTTAATGTAATAAATGGCACAGCAAAAAAGGAACTATAATAACAAGAACACAAATTTGAAAAGAATAAGAGTAAATTATGCTATTCAAGAGAAAGTAAATAATAATCATATTTTTTTTTAATTTTTGACAGATATGCAATTTTAAGCTTGTAGACCAATGTATTTTTTAATATCTCCCATACAATTACCCAGTTCAGAGAAAATTTTTATGCGGAATTTAGAAAAGATGTTTCATATCTCGTTATACGAATGGGAAATATTTGTTCTGTAATATCCGAAATAGTTTTTTTCTTGGGAACAAACCCTCTTTTCGTCTGGTCACCAACGGAATTTTTCCGGTGTCATCTGGATCGTTTCTTGACCATAAATAAAATTATTCTTCACATCTACCGATGAGTTGGGAAAGTAGTGTAATGCATCGGTGCCATTCGTCTCCTAATGCAAAGTCGATTTTCGAGTGGTCATTCAGAAAGGGATGTTTGATACAAAAAATATATCGCAACAAGTCGTTATCGCCGAAATATAACATGTTTGATTGATAGCCCCCAGTCACTCCATTGGAGTTCTTCAAATCATTCCCCTTCTCTCGTCCTTCCATTTCCATGGGCATATGATGACCAGAATTTTCTTGGAATAAGTGTCCTCAATGGAAATAAAGGATAATAGAGTAAAAGGAGGCTCTACGCAAATTTCAATGTATATTTATGAACTTACGTCGATATAGTTATGGAAAATTTTCTAAGAATAAATTTCCTCTTTGAAAGCAATGGATATTTAAGTAAGAGGAGGCTTTAAGTGAATTTCCGTATACATTCATGAATATATGAAGATGCAGTTTTGGAAATAGGTGTTGTATTTTTTCACCGTTTAAATTTGTAAGAAATTCCTTCTTTCTTAATGTAGTTAATAGTGAATGGTTCATTATGGATGTTTTCCAAACGTTCCGTGTGAAGGCGGGGAGATTCATATCGACTGGTTTAGAAAAAAACCTGGACCAGGAATCGAATAGCGGACCTTTGGCTTTCTGGGCCCCTTCTCAACAAGGCCACTTCGCTATTCTGATTCTCGAATTCCTTTAAAAGTTAGACCGACGGTTGAGCTATGGACTAGTAAAATAAATCATTCAATTCCAGTCGGATGCGTTTCACGGTAAACGCCCGACACTGTTAATTTCAAGAGGGAATTATCGCTTAGAGACTTATTAAACCTGAAGGAACGACTTCTATATATTCCGTCGGTTATCTATTCATTCTAATACTACTTAAATGATGCCCAAAGATATCATACAGTCCACTTAATTTTATTACACAAACTATACTACACGTGGTTCAATTGGCTTGCAATTATCAGTCGGTACCTGATGGCGATTGCAAGCCAATCGAAGCACGTGTTGTTGAGTTTATGAAATAAAATTAAGTGTGCTGTACGATATCTTTGTTTATCATTTAATATGCTATTCCACAGTATCTACTCTCCGGAAAAAGTTGACTTTACATTTTCTGGTGTTCACTCGACATTGATAGGCCTTGTTGAAAGTCGTGTTCAAATTCACCTCTCCGGTTTTACAGAATCCCAACGCGTTCAGATTCGCAGTAATTTTACTTTCGAATTTTCTGTTCTTTCGTCAATGATGCCATAATGTAGTCGTCAGAAAATTGTAAGCCTTCGAGGGATCTAAGCGATATCTAAAATGAACGAACGTGCTTACGCAATGATGCCATCTTTGCGATCGAAGATCCGGGTACGAATTGGCTTCGACTGGAACGATTTTTTGTGTGAGCGCGTATTGCGATCAACGGCAAATCTCTATTAAGAGAAACTGCGAGGTAACGCATCATTTTATTGTGTGCCACGACTTAAAAGGGTATGGACGCTCTCGGGGCGCCATCGCGATCCTTAACAGGAGAACTGGATTCGGAATGGCCGATGCCCTCGCAAACTGGAATTGGAAACACTTCCCGTTCCGAGAGACGAACTCGTAGGCTGGAGTCATTACAGTTTTTTTTAAGAGTTAAACCACGGCCGTCTCCTGAGTCGCATACAAATTACGAAAGTTCGCTCCAATCAGATTCGTCTCTCGCGAGATATCATGCGTGTAGGTAGTAGTATCCTTCAGCCTCGTTCACAACAATTTGACTTACTTGTCATAACTATGGAAATGAAAACACTTAAAAGAGCGAATTTGAAAAAGGGTGTGATTGCGCAAAATTATTGATGATACTCGTTCGAAGCTCTCGTTTAATTGAGCTCATTGGTTAATTGTTTCACATTTTCGTCCTACCTCAATCAATTTCCTTTAAAATCCCCAGAGTATTTAATAATATGTCGAAAAAGCTGAATACCTAAGAAAAGCCGTTTCCATAGTAACTGCAAAGTGCACTCAAAAAATGTTTTCGTTGTCATAGCTCATTAACTAATAAGTTGCGATCCCATGTTGATGGACTAAAATGCTTGAAATTGTCTCCCACACCACTTCCTGAAGTATTTACAGGTTCCTCCTGAACCACGCAATAAACTTATCAGTAATTCATTTTTATCCCTTTTAAAAACAACACTGTAAAACAGTATCTGCACATATCTTCAAAATTGTTTAAGTTACACTTGAATCCCTTTGCTTCTAGGGTCATCAAAATTAAGGATATATAAACTAGACCTCTGCTAACGTTTTCCTGTGTCTCAATTTTGATAACTGTTATGATTCTCCTTGACGATGGGAGAAAATAATGAAATTCGTATGTTAGCACAAAAAAATTCTCTTTGACTACGTGAAAAAACAAAAGTGGAGTCATGTAATGGTGAACCGTGGCGTTCAGTCGTATGCGTCGTCGCTCCTCATTTCTCTTCGTAAATACCTATCCAGGACAACTGTGTTTGCAGTTTGTGTTAATTTTATTTGTAAAGTAATGGTAAGTGTAGTCCCTCTTGGTTTTTTCTTTGTAATTATCCTGGACAATTGTGCTTATGATTAATGGGTTAACTTGGTTTCTAAATTAAAAATGAACGTTTCATAACCTTACCTTTTAATTCTTTTCTCAGGTGTATTTCCTAAATGTTTCATACAGGCAAATGCTGACCTGGGTATACTTGGCATTAAAATTTCAACACGAAAACAATAGTGTTATGCGACTTATTTATCACCATAAAATAAAGGTCTGCAGGGAGGTATGCTTCTTCTTAATACGCCCAATCGAGATTCCCTCTATCTCTCGCCTGAATGCAAGAGAATCCCTCGCCTTTCCTCGGACCCTCCGTCACGTTGAATAATGGCGAAAGTCTAAGCGAGCCGGGACTGTGAGCCAATTTTAATTTTAGGAGATTCCCTACCGCCTCTCCGTTCGTTTATTCTATCTCCCTCTCGCGGTCCACTCACGAAGGGATGGGAACCGAGTGGATATCCAAGTCTAACTCGTTCACCTCTCGGACAGGATTTTGCATTCAAAGCTGATTCGAAGCGTGAGAAGATGTTTGAGAACCAACTCCCTAGCCCTGAGCTGAAGGAAAGGTGTCACAAGCCTTGCGGAATATCGTAAAACGAAGTAGAATCTAAACTTCAACTTCAGAAGCACTAATTGTAAGTAGAAACTCATATTATGAATTAATCTGATTATTTTAAATCGATTCCACCATTTTGTAAATATAATAATCGTCTTGATAAGGCGTACTATTAATCGATGAAAACAATTATTGCTATGGTATCTCAAACAAAGGATAAGGAAAATAATATGAACAAATCTTTTTATATCTTTTAGAACCTTTCACGTATGTGAAGGAAACAAGAAACGCAACAATACGATTTACTCTTTTTTATGGTGGAGCAAACCAATGTTTTATGATTCCTCGTAATTTCCTTGGAAGTTAAGCCAAAAATAATACGTAAATAAACGGCGAGTAAACTCATGATGAATGAGCACGCCTGACCAGAAGTAACGAATAAGACCAGCTTCTAACCTTGAATTTCATTGAACTTCATTGAGATTCAGTATTTGCCACCTCGCAAAGCATGTGATGAATCTCTCAGCTCTTGAAAGACTAACAGCTGCACGAAGTAACATGAAAAACAATGGTGAGTAATTGGATATAATTACAGCAGGAAGGTCTAAGAAGTTTGTCAAAGAATCCGAAGGCCAGGACAAGTTTCCTGGAGCCTTCACAGATCTCTTCCAGCATATCGTAGAATAATTATTAATGGGTTAACGTTGCACCGACGTCAGGATACCGACGTCATCTTTCATGATATCGGTGTTATTGACAAATTTTAGAAGCTAAGATCCTTTTTCAAGGTGTTGGCTTACTTGCGAACAATTGAAAGTCACTAATTGGTAAATAAAGGAACTCAAAATCCATCATAAAAGCTAACTGACGAAGAAAATATTGCAATTACTTAGCTAATTCCGTTGAATTAAATCCAATTGACGGCAGGTTCAAGCCGTTTTTATAACAAAAAAGATTAAATTAACACACCTAGTACTACTACGTAGTTTTGATCTGCTTCGTTCTAATGATTTAATTGCCGTTATTTATTACCATACACCGATTTAATTCCTTAGGGCTTATTCGCGTTGTCACAGACTTTCAATAAAGTGTCAGTGCTGTTACGTTACGCTCAATTTTTTCCAACGGCTATTTATGCGAGGTGTTTCGTGTTTCTAAACTCGCTTCCGAAAGTTTCAGTCAGGCAGATTACGAGTCACGTGCAATTTAGGTGCCAATTTCCGTTGTCTGTGCCTTTGAAGTCGGACATGCGAGTTCTAAACACTTTCCAAATCAAGGTTCTAATGAATGCTTTTAAGGATTTCGAGGGCGGTTGGTGCGAGCGTTTCAAAGCTTACAGCGAAAGTATGATTTGTGAAAAAGGCAGAGCATCGATAAAAGCTATTACCTTTAATTTAGACTGTGGAAAAATGTGAACTTTGTTTCTTTTGGCTGAAGGTCAGTTCTTTTTCTTTTTCTTCGAACATTTTTCTATGCCAGATACAAAAGCACCACTGCCAATATTTTATTTGTTCAACGCGTATAAACAAAACGCCAGTATACGTTCCACTGTTAGATTGGAAAATAAGCTTTGTGATATTCCACACAGTATTGATTAAAGCCTCAACCGTTTTCGACATGAAGAAAGATTTGATGCTTTCCCGGCGAATGATGTGAGTAAACTTCTCTCGGGTTTCCCACCGGATTAAAGGCTTCATACTGGCCGACTTTTCGAGCTCCGACTCGGCACTCATCATCAGGGCTACTGGATGCTGTGATGCGGGAATGGGCCTGCTTATATGCTGCCCTCTTCCGGTCAGGTTCCTCGGATTGGCGGGAAACTACCAGCCAATCCCGAGGAACCTGACCGGAGGAAGGCAGCATATAAGCAGGCCCATTCCCGCATCACAGCATCCAGTAGCCCTGATGATGAGCGCCGAGTCGGAGCTCGAAACGTCGGCCAGTATGAAGCCTTTAACCCGGTGGGAAACCCGAGAGAAGTTTACGTTTTCGACATTTTCAGGTCATTACCAAGAGGTAATAGAACTGCTCTGTCGAGTTTTTAACCTGTAGAGTTTTAAGGAAATACTGTGTGGAATATAACAAATTTTATTTTTTAATCTATCTTGTCACCATTCCATGGAGTGAACTTGCAAACCGTTGCTTTGATAAGTTCCAATGTCAAAGGATTGGAATAGCTTAATTATTGAAACTGCCTGACGTAAATAAAGAAATCAACTTATAATATTCATTTCATGATTTTAGAGGGTAAGTATTTGCATGGATTAAGTATACTTACTTACTCTATTTATTGGTGGAGTAAGAGTTTACTCACTAGAGTACTTCACAAGGAGGAATTACTTACTCTATGGTATTAGTGGAACTTAGATTGCAAAGGCTTGCTATTTTTACTCGAGTAATTTAGATTTCAGAATATTCTATAGGTTTCTATTAATTTGATTATAAATTCATTGAGTTTTATTAAGGTTAATTTGTGAATCGTGTCGAATGAAAAAAATACTAGGCATTTATATGAATAAAAATATTTTAACGACTGGTCAACCAAAAAAGCGACGAGGTAGTTCAAAGCGATCTTAGAAATTAAGCTTGTGTTCCCATGCTTTCAGCGGAACATCATTAAATTTTTTTCCACTTGACTGCGCATAATTCACCGGTAAAAAATCGGATTTCCGTAAAATGTTTGTCCACGTGAATTTCCGGTTACAAAAATGGTGTAAGGAATCATTCTACTCAAAATCAGCTCAAATTTGAACGAATTAACTCGTTGAACGCATTTACTTGTAAAACGTTCCCTTCGGAAATGAGTAAGTAGCGAGAATATCCTCACCAATTGAATTAACTCTTCGGCTCTTACTTCTAACATTAATTCTGCTATTGTCTTGCTACTAACGAGCAGATATTGTTAAATATTGGGACTTACGTTGATTTAATATGTTATGTATAATGTATTGCGTATATTTTAAACGAAATTTCTTATTTTAAATCTTAAATTGCTTTTGCAAACTTTTTACAAAATTCTGAAGCACAGGTGAGTTCAAAGTAATAGATTAAATTCGTTGTTATTAAATTGTTATTAATTATTAAATTTCTCGGAAGGTAATTTTGAAGACAAAGCGGATCCGAAAAAATATTATCATTAAAGAAGTGAGTGAATGTGGTATCCGGTCGTATTTACACATTTTCTAAGAGTAGGGAGAAGCAAGCGTTAGAGTGGTGAGTGGTGAGGAACATTAGCAAGAGGAGAAGCGTAGGACCAAGGGAAGAGATTAATCCTCATTGCGGAAGCTGGCTGACTTCGGACCTTGTTCTTCGTGTCCTTTTCATTATAGGGATTGCGTGGGCGAAATGCATAAGAGCCGTGATTCATGCTCACTCGCGATAACTCAAGGACGAGCGAGAGGTTGCCTGCTCCAAGTTCTCCTCGCGTTTACTTCTTCATCTCATCGCAATGGGAGGCTTTCGAGAGGGCGCGTCACTCTCAAAAGCTTCCTTTGGTATTTTTTCATGATTAGCTGACCACCCAGCGTTGCTCGGGAAAGATAGTACCTAGAGAAGTGTGAAATTCTGAACTCGGAATTCATGGTCGCATAGCAGGATTTTTAGTCACGCTGAATAGTAAACAATGGAAAAAAACGATTTCCGTATAATGGGCACGGGGCTATGTGTTCGTACGTGTGTGGACCAAAATGTCTTGTGAACTCATACCCCAGCAAAAAGGTTTTCACCGAGAGGGTAAATAAATATGAGTGAATTTATTAGAGCTAAGTTTTCCCTGTGAGCGAGTTAATATGTGTGCCTACCCGGCAGGATATTCAACAGCCGAAGTTGTATGACGTGACGTAACAAATGGTAAGGAAAAAATGACGCATCGGTCGCAACGGAAAGTAGCACTGCGGGGTTTGGGAGCATCAGATGCACTTTTGTACTGACTTTGGTTGCGATCCGTTCAGCCGTATGGAAATGCATAGCAGACAGACAAACAGAGATCCTATTTCATAAACATAGAATTACATATTACTTGCTAAAAACTTATGTTATCGCCTTAGACATTTAAGGGAGTATAAAGTACGTATTAAAGCGTAGCAAGGTCAACTTGGTGGGAATATTTGGTGCCCATTTTAAATTAAAAATTAGGTGTATGGTGTACGTCAGTGGCGTTACTAGGTTTTGGCTTTGGGTGGGGATGGATCAGATTGAATAGCACACAGCATCAGGCAAAAGCACATGATGTTAAGAAACATGAATTTAGTTTAGAAAAAATTCTTTGTTTCTCATAAAAAAGTTATTTTTTACTCTAGTTTTCAAAAGGAATTATTTGAAATTTCTACCAAAATAAGTCTTCAAAAATTGAATAGGAATAATTTTAAACTTTACATACGGGCTCAGTTTAGCCAATTGAGGCTGCTGCTCTCTCGTTCGTATGTAAGGAGGACGAGAATCGTGGCTCGGCATCTTCGACCTAAAGACGCTGGCAGCAGTGTCAGCCAAACTGTTGTCTTAAACCAACAACCGACGTGGTAGCACCGGAAGAATTGAGACATTGGAACCTCGACACCGTGGAAACCTACGTGGTCACAATTTTAAACTTTCTCTTTTCCATGATGATGCTTTAAATTTAAACGTAAGGTGGCAAAGAATAAATAGTGGTTCCATATTACCGACCAGGGATCCTTAGCCAAATTCTTTAAAAAAACATTGCGGAAGAAAGATCAAGCATAAAAGACATTTTGATGAATGTTTTTGCCATAAATTAACACATGAAGATTCCTATTTAACCAGTACCATTCAATGTTAATCACTTAATAAAAAATATTGAGGTGGCAGAAAGCGAGAGGGAAAATTTAGGGTGTGCGGCTGCCACACGAAATACGCTTATGCTTCTCGGTGTTCTGTAATAATGGCTGAAATATAATTTATTATCTCAAAACCTTCATATGGCTTCGCAGATGCCTTGTCCGCCCTGCATCACACATTCCGAGTATAGTGATTAAATGCCATAAATCGTCAATCATCGCCAAAAGATAATATGTGAACTTCGATTTCTGTGTTTTACGAGCAAATTTTTTTATCCCGAAGAGGTAACAGTTTTAAGTAATCATCGAGTTTAAACGTCCGTTTAGTTAAGTGGCTATCGCCAATTTGATTTTTAACAGCCTTAATCAGGCTTATTTACCAATAATGTGGACAATCCGGAATAAAATTCGTATAAATAAATACTTTGATCTTAAAAATTGACATATTCAATGTTTCCGTGTGAAAACCATCATTTAAATCTTTCCACAAGGATTTTAAGGATGAATATGTTTCATATGAAACTGATTTCCTGGAATAATTACCTAATTTAACACTTTCTTCGAAGACCTTACGAGACGGAAATTCTCACATTCCACAAAGAACGATTAGCAGACCTGGCCATTCGGCGTGGCGTGAAGAATCGACATCGGATCGAAAATTTCTAAACCAGTTTGATTGAGAGATGATTGATTTTCCAAACATAGTTTGAGAAGAGCATAAAACATGATTGGGAGCTTGAGCAGATCTTGAGGTTGCTGTAGAGAGAGTGGAGGTCGTATTCCGTAACCAAAAATCGTGTCGAAACCTGTCGCGATGATAATTGCTCCTTTTTATGGAATTAAAATGAGAAACGCTTTCCTTTTTACGCAAATGCATCGATGGAAGTACGAGGAATCACATGGTCACCTGTTTTTCGAACCAAATATGCACAACATCTATTCCTCAACATTTATTCGCTGAGGCCACTCATCACTACTAGGAGTACAGCTATCCTGTTTCCGTCCCTTGCGGTACAAATCACATCTTTTATTTTTTTCCAACTTATTTTATGGTTACCTCTTACCAGCGTCCATGCTGGTTGGCATTTCATGATAAGAAATTAGATCATAGTCTGAGAAAAACTCCAGTGGTGCGGCAAAAAGATGAATATCATGGTTGAACGAGCGGAGCCGAGTAAGGGCAGCGGGGTCCTCCTAGCTGGGCGGCATTTGATTTGATTTTATAGCTCCTTGATTTATATCTGCCACTGTTACTACTCGATTTAATATCACATTATACCTTGCTGTATGGTAGTTAGAGGAGACGACCGATAGCTAGGGTCATTTGCGCCATGAGGGAAAGGTGGAGAAAGAAGGGTTGAGTGAAGCCCGGCGTCGGCAACAGCGTACTTCTGGCTAAAGGCGCCAAGGGGACCACGGCTTGATGTCCTATCGAACGGACGGAGTGTGAACCCGGACCATCTGGGTGGGAAGCTCCCATACCAACCCAATCCCCACCTTGCGGCATTTTTCCATAAAATACCTTAATGCGACTGCTTTGCCACTGATATAAAGTAATAGGAAATTAAAATGGAAAGTTGGCGTGAAGCCTGCTTTTTGGTTTGTTGATTAGTAAGCATTTTTGTATTATTTCCACCTCATAATCCTATGGACCTAAGGGTCTGGATTCATAACTGGGCTTTCATGTACCAAAATGCGAGCAACGGATTTTCTCATTATCAATTTCTCATGCCTCGTGTCCCAGGGAAAGGAAATACCTCCTTACTCTGGATGTATGTAATTCGCCTGTCCATAGACTGTGCATAGTTCCGGGTGAGTTTTACCCTCATCAAGCCAAATTAATCTTCGAATCTAATATCGAATCAGTGAGATAAATTCAGAATACTACTTATACTTACAAGGTTTATTGTTTTAGTGGGTCTTATAAGAAGAAATTAATGTTTATATATTAGGATGGGGGTGAAAGCATGAACTTGGGAAACTAGTAGATAAAGCAATGCAAGAGCCGGTATGTATGGCTAATTTCATAATAGTCCCAAAAATACGTGCAGCAGACCCTAGCTGTACCATATATACATCCATTACGGTGGACGAGACGTATAAAGCAATGCTCGGTCTGTTGAATTTGCTCTGTGTGGAAGCGAATCGGCTTAAAGAGCAGCAGCATATGTAAATGTGTTTTTCTCAGAGCACGAATACGTATCAGATGAAATCGACGAAATTGACTCCTTCCAGCGTACATCTTCGAGAACAATGGGATTCTGAAGGATGAAGGGATCCTTGGTCTGCGTCTACCTTTTACAAATCCCCCCTTAGCCTCGTTTCATCCTCAACCATCAAAGCGGCTGGCGCCGTAAACAAGGGAAACACCCGCCGACAAATGGGGTCTTGCAATCAAAATTTCCATATTCAGCCGCCATTTTTGAACCGTGATACCCCATTTGCTAGAAGGAGAGTCTCACGATAATGGCGTACCATGGGCCACTTGAGGTGTAGTGATGTCTTTTTCCACTGCAACAAGACCTACAGTTTTGTTTTTGCGTGTTCAGTATGCGTGCGGTGGAACGTCTGATATCGGCCGTCGAAAATCTGCTCTATCGAATATCCTTGATTTTTTTGCAGAAAAAATGTTTATACATACCTGGATTAAATAGTGGAGCTCTTACGACTGATAGTGGTTAAAAATATATAAATATCTCCAAACCGCCGTAAAAATTCGTGGAACCCACGAAATTTTGCTCTACGATGTTTCGGTATAGTATGCAATCACGTCGTACACATGTGGGTTGAAAACGGCGTAACGCTCAGGATAAAAAATCATAGAACCATTTTGGTTGCTGTGAAGTTATGAATATTACAGTGAAGTCATTCAAGTCTGGACCAAAGTTTCTTTTCCATTGAAAGCCAGAGCTCTTGCTGTAACGAAAGAATTCAACCAGAGCTAGTGAATCAAAATCGGTTAATCCATGAAGATGCCAATATGTAACAAACATACCTACGCGGAGGCGATGAAGATACACCGTTTTTTTTTTTGGGAATTTGCGTGTCAAAAAATGGCATTCTCCTTGTTCAGGTGGATTTTCATTCGGCATAATATATTAGGAATTCTTTGTTTTGGCTTGCATTAATGCTTTGTACGACTAGATAAAAACAAACTATTGTCATATGATCTATATCATCATAGATCATTGTCAATCCATAAGCCAGATATAATTTACTTTTTACCTCCTTTGTCCTCTTTAGAATTCAATACCTATAATAATATGAACTTTGTATGAATTGTCTATTAGATTTCTATTTACCTCCAAAAATTGTTAAATTGATAACTCTATTACATCCCGTTCTAATCCATCCATATTGTCATAGCTCGGCTCCATTGATATCGCGATTCACTGCTAGAGATGATTGGGAAAGTACTTGGATGATTTAAAAAAATTGGCGTTTATTTAATTAAAATGTGAGTGTAAACAGTTGTTCTTTCCATTTGCTTTTCCGATAAAACCGTTTATTTTGAAAGCATAAATTAGTAACCCATAAAAAGAATACTATGATTACATAATTCTATGTGGAATTCCCAGTACCCGATTAGTTATTTATTTGTATTCTCAACAGTTTTTAAAATTTATCGGGATATTCTCTACTCAACAAGTTTTAAATGTCTATAGTTGCGTGCGACATGCATGGGATGGAAACGTATCTACACGTTCAGCGGTAGCAAAAAGGTTAGGGGAAGAAAACAGAAATAATACTGGTTCACAGAACAATAGTAGGGCGCAAAATAACTTCGTAAAGGCTAAATTCAAGGGTAATCAGTCTGTAAAAAAAGGATTTTGAATGAAATTCGATTTAAAAATTCCCCCAAAAAAATGCTACCTATTTCATGACGAATTTAAATGACGTCTTTTGCTACGAAAAATGTTACTGGTTTCTACGGATAAGCGGATATTAAGGTTTTCCAATGAGCGTTGATCATTGAAGTTTTGACTGCGCAGTGCATTCGTTCAGCATAGTATGGGATTCGCTTCACGTACCACATCTACCGGTCTGCCGTTAAAAAAAATCTTCCACGACGATCGTTCGTGAGACGAATGAATAACCGAGCGGAGAATACTGCTTGCAAGAAACTCCTCGACATTTAATAGATCAATCCAATACCTCGGGAACGGTTTATTGAAAGACGCTGCATGGCGAGTTTTTCAAGGGCTACCGAAGGAATGTGGGAGAGGTAGGTACATCACGCGGTGGAATGAATTATCGTGAGTAAGATCGAGAATCGCCCTCGGTGATCGCGTCACCGTTGTCACGTCATCGGAGAGCCCAGAGGCTAATTATTCGCAATCCATTTCCCAGTCACAGCAGCACATTCAAACCCCAAGGGACGAAGGACGTTACCACGGTCACCTCTAGCAAATATTCACTGTCCAGGGTTCTATAATAATCTAATGTCTTGAAACGCAATAACTTTCCTTGAGAACGAGGCCTTCTAAGATACTCTCCAGCGACCCAAATAACTCAAAGTATTCACATTTTATTTCCTAATCATAGACCGCGCGTTCAAACCCCAAGTCACGAAGGACGTTACCACTTCTGCGGTCACCTCTAGCAAATATTCACTGTCCAGGGTATTATAATCGTCTTGAAATGCTATCCTTGTTAACGAGGCCGTCAGATACCCTCCAGCGACCTGAACAGCTCAAGATATTCACTACATATCTATAGTGTATATCCAATGTATTATGTAACCTGAATGCTTACTAGTGGTCTAGAAATTTGTGCAGCCGCTAAGTAGTAATCAACTTTTTATGCTATTCCACCGTACTTATTACCAAGCACTGTTCCACGATAAATATGTATTTCTCTCGGATACTTAAACACTATATCAGCTGTTACAGGTAAGGGTGTAATGGAGAGAGAATATTCTTTGAAATTGAAAATAGTATTTTTTGTACATAACTTTCATTGCTTTTCAGCAAATGATCAAAGAATGATGTCTCCTAAAGCCTTATTATTGCCTTTGAAAAATAGCTGGCATACGATACATTTGGTTGCTATGAAGTGATGAATATTCCAGTAAATTATCTCGATTACTGACGAGAATATCTTTTCTATTGGAAGCTAAAGCACAATCTGTTACGTAACATTTCATCCAGAATATGTGAATCAAAATCGGTACGTCAGTGAAGAATGTGTAGCAAACTTACATACTTTGGGGCTTAAAAAACACTACATTCTTCTCTGGGGAGTCGCGTGGGAATAAATCACCATCGCACTCACTATGTCTTCATATGCGTTGCAAATGTTCCATGTTTTTTATTAATTTTTCATTTGCTTCCTTATAGATGTTCTTCACCTGCGAATAAAAGTGCCATGTCATCTATCTCAAGATCAAGTCCAGCTTCAAAGTTTTTCCGCATGGATCGGAGGGGACTTGGAGTGATAGTCAGAAAATCTTCATTCTACTCTTCTCCGTACATCTAAATTGTACCAGGATCAGAATTCTACTAGCCAATAGCGTCTCAGGTTATTTTCAATAGACTCGTGGGATCAAATTTCACCCTCACTATTTGATCGGAAACCATCACGTGTCACGTTGTTCTCGAGTAGCTAAATTTTTCGTCCACGATCTTTCCTGGTGGCTACTTCCCACCTTTCCCATTCCCGCGGAGGGTCGAAACGTGACCTCGAGGTCGAAAGTAATCGAATCCACCGAGGAGATAGCGTGCGTACAGCCGTGAGCCATTGATTGTGCTTCCCTCTCGCCTTAGCTTAGTGGTCACCGTCGGCTGCACTTCCCACAGCACGGGTCTTTATGGCAGATGTGCGATGAGAGACAAAAAGTTTTCGCGCGGGATTTTCGTGGCAGATATTTCGTGGAAGTTGCCCTCAGGGCTTGTCCGTAGGTCGTCCGAAGTCGTTCCCCCGCCGGCGCGGGGTCGAGCGACCATGACCCAAATACAGGGCCCGCATCGATTCGGGTTTTCTTGGGAAAACAGTTCTGCCTGCGAGTTTAACCTCTCCCCCCTTATTCCCCCTCCCCCTGCACCTTGTTTCCCCTATCTCTCTCTCCTGAATTCAGCTCCGAAGTTCATGCTTCCCCGTCCGATTCCCCTCTTGCCTTGTGATTTCACTTTCGGAACCACTAGAGGACGCTTTACTCCCTCGTATTTTGTCCTTTTTTGCAGCGAATCACTCGCTTTAAACTTAAAGTAAGCACCCTGACATTTTCAGGATATGATGTATATATCTTTGTCAGCATTCAACTGTATCTCAAATATCTCTCAAATCGGAATAGCTTAGGCGAAGAGAACATTCCACCAAAACAAAGAATTACTCGCAGCGGAAAATTTTAACAAAGAAGTTTGGAAACAGTTTATGAAAACTTACATTTGGAGTATGCTTCTCTACGAAAGTGAGACATGGACTATGACGGCTGCGGAGAGATCAAGGTTAGAGGCTTTCGAAATGTGGTGTCACAGAAAAATGATGAGAATAAAATGGATCGACCGAGTAAGTAATGAGGAAGTCCTAAGAAGAGTAGGAGAGAAGAGAAGCCTCACGAAAACCTTGATAAGAAGTTGGAACAACCTTATAGGCCACATCTTGTAACATGATGGCCTGATGAAGATAGTCGTCGAGGGACTACTGGATGGCAAAAACGGAAAGACCTCGAACAATATATATGGACGAGGATGGATGTGAAAGAGAAGAATACGTAGGCGTGAAAAGATCTGCTGATGGAGAACTGAGTGGGGAGGCGCGCTAAACATCTCTATGGATTGTTGACCAGTGATGATAAAGCACCCTAAGATTTCCAGGGTGTTCTGAGTAGATTCTTTTACACGAATTTCCTTAAGTTCCTCCGCCAGCTAGTCTGTTTCATCGATGGAATTTTATAGTTGATTTTAACCCACCTCTCATTGTCTGATCGGCTTGAAAATTTTACAAACTTGCTTGATTCTGATTCCAATATAATATTCAATAGTCAGCTATTTGAAATTTTGTCCACTGTGCACTAATTTCAATTTGGAAAAAGTGCTTTAAAACTTATCAATAGATGGTGTAAATTATCTATTTTTGGCATTATTTCTTTGGAAGCTTTGGTTTAATCGATGATATTATTCACCACTAAATACTAGAAAATAAAAATTGAAAATTTTTTTAAAATCACGATTTTTCCAAAAACAGTATAAAATGCTGTAAATAATAAACAATAAGCTTTATACATCACTTGGAGAATAAAGTGTGGCGCTGATTAAGTTTGATATTTATACTGCGTGTCACTCCTTACGTACCTGTCAGACACTTCTACAATAATTTTTACCTACTCCATCAGTACCCAGAGAAAATTTTTCAAGATACAGTAAAATGTAGGCAAGAGTCCACTCTGAAATTATGGCGGTAGCGTAAGGCTAGTTTTTCGTCGCGAAAAAGACTTATTCAGTGAGAGCGATCGGTCCTCTTTCTTACATTTCTTACTCCCCCTGCTCTGTTGGCCGTTTTCAGGCTTAAGATATTTAATTAACGAGTAATAATATTCCTTATTAATGGGACCTGGATTAACAGTAAAGAACAGATAGAGCGCTTGGCTCCTCATCCTAGCTTCATATCCCGGTTGAAGCCTTCGGACCCTCAAAAAAAAAAAGGTCTCCAGGTGCGAGGTGACCCTGGGAATAGAATTTGCCCTACTTATTTGAACGGGTGATATCGGCACATCCGTGACTTATTTCGGTTAAATTTCTGGTTGAATCAGTGAAATAGCTAATAATGATCGATGTTATAATGTGTAATTTGTTTACTGCAGCCTTCCAATTTTCCCATTTCCGTGCCTGTTCCTTTACTTCCAAAGGTTGATATCTTCTCTCTTTCTTCTTAATTTCCTCAAATATTTGTGTCTCTCCTTTCTTTGCATTTATTTTCTTTCGGTACTAATGGTGCTTTGGTCGTCGTAATAATGACGGAAAGTATATATTTAAACGCAAATTCGACGACTAATCTGTAAAATACGTAATATGGTTTCACTATGTACCAAAAAAAATACCGATTATGAAACAAATATTCTCTTATGAATCTATACTCATTGTGGAAATTTAAAATGCCATTAAGATATCAGTTACGATCCTTTTACGTTATGTAAAACACAGTTACACTTTTTCTATATTGACGCATTCAATTTCACCGCTCGTGGCAACCGTTATGGAAGGGTAATTTTCCCGCGAGCGAAAACCACGAGTCTATATTGAATTTCTTATTCATATTTCCAATGGGTGCACCTTTCTGTCATGGTTGAGTGTGAGAGAGGACATTGATATTTTCTTCTTTTGGTCCACGTGATATCTTTCGAGAATTGAAAACGCTTCCTTAATATTCAGCGCTCCACTTATTCACAACGTGTGACAAATTTCTTGTGGAGCCTTAACCGAATGTGGACGTCAAAACGATAGATAGTGGGTGGATTGCAAGATCAAGATATTTATTATTAAAGAAACGAACTATTTTTCATTAGTAATCCAATAGATATTAATGTAAAGAGAAACACCTTGGTGCTCACAGTTGTATATCGCAATAAAATGAGGCACTTCATCCACAGCTACATACTGACCCGCCAACCACCTCAATGGGCATGTGGCTGGGAGTGTTAGGACACCAGCCGTTTACACATAAAAAGGAAGTACTCAGGGGAAAGAACGACTAGCATTTATTAAAGTACTTTATGGTTCGGGGGAAAAACGAATTCCCACATCTATCCGTTCGGCAAAATATCTCTCTTAATTCATCGCTTCTGTTGGACCTGGAAATATAATGGGGTTCTAATGTGTGGTTGTCCGTGTCGTTCTATAAAATATCCATTCTCAATAGCTCAAGCAATTTAAGCCCAGCACGCAGCGTAAGTGCAGTCAGTGTATTTCTACGATAAAATCCGATTCTCGGCGATTACAAATTTTAGTTTAACTTCGAGATAATCACGGAATAAAGGCTTCATATCATATGCACATTTTTGTACGGCAGTATTAAAAGAAGCTTCTTAGAAATTTTTTTGTCTCTTTTGGGAGATCGATTCGGCCATAAATCGATCAAGGGTCGTCATCGATTCGACCCAATAACCCATGGGGGCGAAACTTGTATCTTTTAGTGACAAAATCAATTCTTTCGCATAAGGACGATTGAATCTCGATTCAACACATGAAGCTTTCGGGTCACGGCATGTTTCAAGTAAGTCACCAGGTCGTTATGAATAAATGACGATTTAGCTATTTTAGCTACTAGGCCTGAAAATAGAGCAAACTTAAGACAGCATGCGTGATATCATTCTCCATTTCTTCAAAAACTGCTGTCCCGCTTTTTTCATTAATAGAGTGATGAGATTATATGATAAACATATAATATCTGAGCTATCTACGTTGAATATCGTTATATACCATTTCCTTTTCATCGCGTTATGCATAAGGAATTAGTGCGCGCTAAACTTGAGGATGAACTACATTAAGTTTTTTTTATTGTAGCTGCTATCATAGTTGTATACTACCGTAATTAAGGAACTTTTGCACATTAACAAATCTAACAAAATTACTATCAAAAATATTTCAAAGATACTGTCACTTACTGTATCTCCTAAGTCTAAATTAGATACTAGTATGTTTTAAATTTTTAGAATGAATTATTATCCCCAATAAAACACGATATATTTACGAAAACACGACTTCGAAATCTTCATTGTTATGTAAAATTATCGAAAACTGTTAATATTCAATTGAATTTCACTATAATAAAATGCTCGATACGCTGATAATCGATTTATATATTCACAATCGAAACTGTTATCGGAA
This sequence comes from Ischnura elegans, assembly GCF_921293095.1. Taxonomy (NCBI): domain Eukaryota; kingdom Metazoa; phylum Arthropoda; class Insecta; order Odonata; family Coenagrionidae; genus Ischnura; species Ischnura elegans. The sequence goes on from NC_060250.1 coordinate 84,001,166, forward strand.
ATAAGTAAATATATAGATCGATTTTTCAAATTTCATCTGTCATCACTGGATTAACGATGAGCGATTTCTTTAATAAAATTGTCGAGCTATCATATTTTAAAACCTGAGTGATTTATAGGGTTTGGGATTTCGGAACTAATATGGAATCATTGTTTAAATATTTTACTGGACCTTAAAATAGTAGGTACATACATCTTCAGTTTTAACCATGCTTCACTGCTAATGGACACAGTTTTCACCGCGTTTCCTGAACGGTTCTCTGTCGTAATGATAAATCGCTACTAAGGATGGGGGAGGCGACAGAGTGGCGCCGAAAGAACAGACGTGAAGGTCTGGGCATCGATCGTATTCTATGGCGTGTCATGCGTCCCGTATTGCGGAAAAATCATCCCTTTCGTGATAACTCGCTCAGTTTGAAATAGAACCCATAGTTTAAAAGAATTGCGGAATAGAATTTAGGCTCAATAAATGCTAAGGCATTATGGACGAACTTCAACTTTGAGTACCGGCTATTCCTTATCCTTTCCTTATGTTTTTTCTGCTTAATTTTTAAATGGATGGACGCTAGAAAGAACGCGAAAATGCATTTTGTAACCGCACTAACTTGCACGATTTTATGAACAGAAAATTATTTGGTTCATGCATTGGTGCATGATCTGTGGTTCATCAAAATCATACCTGTATTCTCACGTTAATTTGTGTTTTTAATACGACGTGTAATTAATCCTTAACACAATAGGGAAGTGCACTAGTGTTTCAAATGCACCAAACACATTTTTTTAATTAGAGTTCAGAATAACATAATGTCGTAAAACCACAGTTTAAATCCTAATAGTGAATACTTGATTCGAGATGACCGTCTGAAATATGGAAAAATTCAAAGGCCGCGAAAACGGGTGTCCATGTTGAATATTGGCCGTGACGTCACAAGGCAGTAGCAGAAGGCAGCTTCTACACCGTTTAGTTCTACCACTATTATTGCATAGAAAAATTACAGAATTTGAGGGTAAACGTTTTTTGCTGTCATAAAATATCTTCAGATTATATATGTGGCTGCTTCTCTTTTGAGTAAACGACTTCATCATTGCGTAATATATTAATATTCATTTACGTGTCAACTTCAAGTTTGGAAAGAGTAGTACGAATAGTACATTGAATCTTTAATAAATGCATGATGGCATTTATTTTTCACTGGGTATATTTTGGCACAATGCCGTTTATCATGCCAAAACTTTTTTTTGTAAGAACCGAGTCAAACTAATAAACCTATTTCAGACGTTTGCTGCAAGACTTATTCGTTGCGTATGTATTCACGCCGGCCGGAACGTTCGCCCTTCGCTACTAGAATCATGGGATGTTAGCCTTATTTCCGAGCTGGCTGGTTGTTGCAATGGTTCGCTGTCCAGGATGGGTTCAAGAAAAGATAATCTTGGTTGGGAGAAGGAAAATTCCAACGATTTATAAATGGTATACCAAACTTTGATGTATTTATGGTTACTGAATTTTTGAATAAGGAGGACAGGTTCAACGCTCCATAGAAATGCGAGACGTTAAGGCTAACAAGGGGAGACCGCGTACCTTGCTGCATCTTTTTCAATTAGGGCGTTAGTTAGGCTGTAATTAATTAATTTTCATGCGTTACTTTTTACAAGTTAAAATATATAAATTTAAAATATCCTCGATTTCCCAATGGGACGGTTGGGATAGTGGTAGAGTGCACGAGTCATAGGAAAGATGATACCCAAAGGACCGAGGTTCAAGTCTACGTCATGGCATTATTTTTTGTTGCCTTCATTGTGATCATACGGCGTCTAGTTTATCATTAATTATAATTGCAGCAATCATTGACATGAGACAATTTTTTTATCGTCATTATGGCGTTTAGGTATTTTAGCAGTGTCATTACAAACGCCGAGATACGATGACTACAAGGGTTGGTGTGCGCTAAAATGTTAATTTTTTCTTTGCTTATACTGACCAACGTCCACATTAAAAATGAAAACCACTCTTGCAAGAGCACATACCATTAAAGGCTCGCGGCAAGCAACAATATGCGTACAGGGATAATTAATAAGAACACAAAGCGAATATAAAATGCCATATATCTCGAACACTTGCAATTCACATTACTCCAAAGGGAGTTTACTTACTCAGTACATACCTCAGTACCTTGTACTCAGTACCTACCAGTTTACCTCAGTAGAAGTGCTAAAAGAACCATTCTGAAATATAATTTCAACTAACAAATAGGATGAAATAAAAGTTGATAACCCTGGACCGGGCGCGCTGGCGTATAAAATACGTCAATCTTTGAAAACCAAGGATTTCGACATTGTACGTACATTCTGGGCTATAATGGTCTCGTGTATTCTTACAATGTACTTTGACTGCCTATATTGCGAGTTTTCAAAGTTCGAGGTATTGTAGCTAATTTTTTAGATCAGCAAGATGAACCCGTCACCAGTGGAGTACAAATTACGCCGCGCGACCTGCCGTGTACCTTTATATCTGTATCACCTATAAATGTACTAATTTCAACAAATAAAGATTAACACTAACAAAAATCGTTTGTTATCATACATGCACATATCATGGGCAAAGTACGCATTTTGCCCGGTCGTGTAAAAAAACAGTCGCGCCATAATTCTTTAACCAAACTACTTTCAGTTTATAAATTACGTAGGTCTACGCGGAAGATGCTATATTTTGACTCAACACACTTTCTGATGTGACTGAGGTACCTATTAAGTAAATTATTATAATATAAATATCAATTTGATCTTACAATACCTTCAAATGATGTTCAAAACAGAATATCATCGATAGGTAAGAGTCAGGAGCAGCCTTGAACCATTTATTCCGTATAGCTTGTGCTTAAGGCACGGGAATGAATATCTTCTCCAGGCTTTTGTTTCGACGTCGAGATGAAATTTGGAACAAAAAATCATTTATAATTCTATTTTGAATTCATGTTTTCGGTACTAGACGACATTCTTAGGAAGCAAACTCCACCGATTCCCGGAAACTCTCGCCGCGCTAAAGAAGGCGACGGAATACAGCGATACTCCACTGGTGACTACTGCCTTGTGACGTCACATCTCAATCAAGATGGAGGCACTGTGTTTCAGCGCAACATGAAATTTTCCGACTTTCAAAACGTTTTAAAGTGCATACCCCAGATGCAGAAAATAAAAGTGACTATACTAATGTTTCTTTTTTAGGCTAAACTTTCAAATTCAGCAATAAAAAAAAATTAGTGCACTTCCCTATTCTTTTTTTGTAATTTTACCATCCATTTTTTGCCGATATGAGCAACATCGCCCTTGACTCTGTGACGTTCAACGAAAATAACTTGGGACTTTCCCGCGCGTTTGAATTGTCCCAGTCAGTTTTAGCTCTTTATTTCCAAGAAAAAGAGCAGGTAATGGTCTGAAATCGAGCAAATATTGATGCTCGAGGGAATCTCGTTGGAAATATGGTAAACGAATGGAGTTAGTTTCAACGTAAATTCAGCACTACAAATACGTTCAATCCCTTGATAATGGATTGAATATGCTGGAATCAGGTGTTCAAAGGAAAGGTTCTTGAATAGTTCGAAGTGGTTCAATAAATATATTTCCTCTCACGCCTTTTCATCTATTGATCCAGAAAAAAAATCAAATATCTGACGGTAATCATCTCTTTGATGATCTTGAATTCTCTGGTAAGAAATACTATTTGTCCCTCACGACATCGGGATAAAACTCCTGGTTTGAGGTCAATTTGCACAATTTCTAGAATACAGACCTCCTTTTCCAAAAAAATTAGGAGAACTTTTTTGAGTGAACCCATTGCAGTTCTATAAGAAACGACTGATTCTTGCACCGCGGCACTTGATGTGACGCTAAAAATGTGACTTGAAGGGACATTATCAGCGTACATGCGTCAAAAATGGCGCCGTTAATTCAACCTTAAAAAAATATTACAATTGTCCGAGGCTGAATTCACATCTCCTAGCATTTTGTTTGAATTCCGTTATTGCTTTTGTGAAAACGTGGAAAAAAAGGTGCATCTTGTAACCAAATCCTCCAAAATTCTCTGATATAACTCTTTGGCCACTTGGAAATGTTTCATTAGTTTATAGCAGTGCAAGTGGAAGAGGAAAGTGGCAAAGGAAGACCTCGGATGAGATACATGGGTAAGTCAATTATTTTCCGCAATGTAGTTTTAAAAGTTGGTAACATTTTATGTATATAATAGTTCAGTACTGCCTACGAATTTTAAATAAAATTCGTAGGCAGTATCATGTATAACGGTGACTAATTTGCAGACGATGTGTCACTTCGTCAATAGCTACTCGTCTGTAAAGAATCATTTCACGTGAACGCTCAATGTTTTCTTCATTTGTGGCGGTAAACAGTCGTCCGGCTCCTTTATCGTACGCAACACTTGTTCGACCACTTTGGAATGTTTCAATTCATTTTTAGACACTTTGTTATGGCAAAACACTGTTCCCGTACTTTACTGAAAGTCTTCGATGAATTTCGGCCCCTATACACCTTCCGTCCACAAAAAACGGATCACTGAACGTTAATCTTTTTTGGTGCAAATGGATAACGGAGCAGCCATGATAGACAGCGATAGCGAAACTAACCTAACAGCTTGAAACTTGCAAATACATAACAACAAATGAACAAAGCATGCGTCATCAACGTAAAACGACGGTACTACCAAAATAAACAAAGATATAGCTAAATTACGGATAACAATTGACTTGCCCTCGCATATGGAGAAGGTGATGAAGGATGCAGAACAGTAGAATCATTTTTACGTGCTAAAAATTATCTGATTGAGTGAAGAGCCGTGTCGACGTAATATTCGGATTATTACCTTCTGATGATGATGTATAACTTCATGCTCCCTATTTTGCACTGATAATGATCTATTTCCAGTTGATAAAATGGAGTAGCTGCGAATGACTTACGTGGTTTTGGTAAGTGTTCCTTGCTGTTTTGCCTCTTTTGTGTGTTAACTACATTTTCCTTAAGAAATGCAGTTGAGTTGTGCCTGAGGGCGTTGGGTTATGGCTGAGAGGTGTGTATTGATTTCGCCTGCCGCACCGACCAAATGGAGTTTCTTCTTGGAGATGAGGCAAAAGGGTGAGGTGCCAAAAATGAATCACATTCTGGCGACATTCAACATATGAAATATCACCTCAGTTTAGTTTTTTCTGAGCATTCATTGACTCAGTGTTGGTTTTTCGCTGGCATGACGCTATTGCTGATTTTTCACTAACCTATTATCCATTGAAATACAGGTATTCCCATAAAAATATAGAGAACAAGTTAGAGTAATAACTCATTCTCAGCTTTCGCTAAAATTTGTTTTTAAAAGCATTTTGTCGACTCATATTGTTAGTGGCTCAAAAGACTTAATTCGCATCGTAAAGTCGTAAAGGAGACTAGCAACTACAAGATCAAGGTATCTTTCCATTTCAGTGACCTATCTTGTCAATTTATGCACTGAGTTCTATGCCATTAACTGGATAAAATACAGTTATCAGATCATTTACCGTAGAAACGGAGCAAATGTTAAATAATCACTTCATTGTTGCGGGTTATATGGTGTAACAAAAAACTTATTGTTTGTCATCTTGCATTTGTCTTTAAATCACTGGGGTATCGAAAAATGGTCAAAAACTTATTGAGGTTTGAATAAGCCCATATTCATTGAGATTCAATTAGTTTTGGTTAAAAAATATGATCAATCTGACCGAATAATGTAATGTTGATTTTGCTATTTTTGTCGACATTTTTAAACTTGAGTCAAATCCTACCAAAGATATAAATCAATTACACGTATCGATCTAAATCGATTTTACAAATGGTCACTCTCACCGAAAAATATAATGGTGCTTTTTTTTTTAATTTCTAAACCTTTGGTAAACATTCTGACCAAAGATCATTAATCGATTAAGTTAAAAAGCCACACATGAAATATCAATACCGGGTATATCAAGTCGCTAAGAGAAAAAAAGTGGTGCCAAAGTGGTCAACCCATTTGATAACACCCGTTTACCGACATTCCCAAATATTCTTTCCTTCCGCAAGTTATTTTTAGTCTTCTTCCCTGAGTTCCAGGAATTTTTTTCTTCCTCGGTACACCTTCTCAGTTTCGGTTGCGGTATTATCTGACCAGTTTCATTTCAGCATTCCCCAGCTAGCGACGACGTGAGCCCTTCAGACGCGGCGCGTAGCGCTCAAGTTTTTGTTTTTTTCGACGGAACGAGTTTTTGTTTCGCGTGCCTCCCGCCATGAAGTGTCACGGGTGGCGAATCTCTCCGTGTATTCTCGGTCCAGCGCGCGCCGTCTGCGGTCGCGGAGACGGTATTCAGCAGACGGGTGAGGCAGACATGAGAGTGGGCGGGGCCCCTTGGATCGGGCCCGCAAAGACAAAGGCGGGGTAAAGCCGAAAAGACGAAATCGCGTGTGTGTCCCTAGTACCGACGGGATCTCACTCCTCCATCATGGCTCACTATCGCTTGCTGGGGGCTATGTCCCTCGAACCTTTGGTCACTCTGCCTGTTCTTACAATTTGTGTTGAACCCCATGACGCAACACCGTATCTTCCCCTGTTGTGGTGATAATAATTCACGACTTAGCAAAATTACATGATTTGGCCAAAATTGAAAGTGCTCCGATGGGTCAGGAACGCTTATAATTCAGGATATTTCAGGAGGGAATCTGCAATACTTCAAGAGTTGGTAAAGGAGACAATTTTAAGTATTTTTTGTCCATAAGCAAGGGATCGCAAACCGTTATTTACTGAGCCATGGCGACGCAAAAATTTTTTTTTAATTTAATTTGCAGTTTCCATGAAAGCGGTGTTTCTTAGGTATCGTGCCTTTTCGGCATTTTATTTTATACTCTTGATTATTCAGGACATTGAATGATTTAGATTGGACAAAATTGCGCGATTATACCTGTCTGAAAGAATCTCACATGGTTGAGATGCGTATTGTTAAAAGTCACTCAAATCTCTTGTTTAATTAAGCTCGAAGATAGCAAAGTGTATTTTTAAAATGTATGCGTTGTTATAACTTTGTAACTAAGGAGTGCGACTCCATGTTTATGGCCCAAAAATGCTTAAAATAGTCTCCCCTACCAACTCCTGAAGTATTGCATATTCCTCCTCAAACAACCTCTATACAAGAGGGATTTTCGGCTTCTCCGCATGCGAGCAAGATTGAAATGGTAGAATCCGAGATCACGCAATGGATCTGATTGGCTGACGACGATACCATATCCTTTCATTTATTTAGTACGATTGGAAACTTTATGTTTTTACTCACTTCGATTTGGAAGAAATATTTTAGGAGTAATTTCCATTTTGCTATAAAATACAATTAAAATATTTTTTACCCATTTCGTATTAAATTACGTATTCCTCCGGTAAATATTAGGCCGAGGAACCCTAAAATAATATCGGTGCAGTGGTGGTAAATGGATTGGTGCGAGATTTTGGTTAAGGTTTATAGGTATCACGAAATGAATGTTTCATGTAAAGTCATATCACGTTATTTACATGAAAATCCCACTCATACCCTCTCAAATTAGCTGGTGTAAGTCTTAAATTCAAAATATAACAATTTAATTACTCACATTTAATGTTCGCTAATTTTAATTTTTAAACTCTATGGATTTCATCTATGAAGACAAAACATTTTCATAATCAATATTCGCGAAAATCGGTCGTTTTGAATCGTGTAGTCGCATACTTACTTCCTTATATGCATAAATTATTTTGATACAGACTCTCCTTCTCGTCAAAAAACTGCGAATTGATTCACAACAAATATTTTGCCTATCTCTTATCGCATTAATTATTCCTCCGGTAATTATTCGACTAAGGACCGCTAAAATTATTTCGGGACAGTGGTGGTAAGAGGATTGGCGCGAGTTTTTAGTTGCGTAACGTCGTGTGTTTTATAGTACTACGATCAGAATCGTTTGACACGCCTTGACCTACATACGCCCAGACGACTCTTTATGTGGGCATCTCTCTTCAACGAGTTTCTCTCCATCTATCTCTCCGTCTTCTAAGGAGGAAGAGATTCGTGGAAAACACTCCGCGGCAAGATCGATCGACAAGGAACCCCTTACCTCCACCCACCACACCCTATCTCATTCCCGTACACTCGAAGGGTACTCCCTCCAACCCTCACCGACTGACTACTTCAACGCAGAAACGAAACGCAAAATGAAGGGGTGCTTGATAGAACTCCTCTGTCAGAAATTGTCCTTCTTGCCTTGCAACGACATTGCTTACAGATTCAATGAAAAGAGGGATAGCAATTTTTTTCAAACATTTATTTAATAATGTGACTTATTTAATAAAGTGTTTCGACCGTCAGGTCAATTTCAAGTACAGCGTGAAATTGTTGAAACCAGTAGCTATATTTATACAGTTCGCCCGAGGAAGGGGGAGGTTGAGGAAGGGGGTGAGGGTAGATGCGTCATTGGGTAGTGCAATTAGGAAATGGGATGGCAAAGAGTGGGGAGTGGCCCACGAATATTTTTTCTTGATCAAAGAAATGCATGCATCTTGAACAATTTCCTACTTTTTAAGCGTGTCCAGTTTCTTCCCTTTTTCTCCACGTTGGGATCTACGGGTCAACATCGCAAGAATGTTTCTCTTCGAGGAGATGTTTCGCCACGAGAGATGTGGTGTATCCTTCTTCCAAGGGGACTGCATAGAGGAGGCCCAATTCCATCTCATAGAAGGCTGATTTCTGTTTCCGCTTCGTTCGCATTTTAATCGGCTTTCAAAAATATCCGCGGCGAGGTGATAAGTGCTATGCGATCCACTTTTTTCCAATATTTTGCAGTAAAATGTTTTTAATTGCGAGGAACAGCATTGAAAATTTATAAATTTTATAGATCACATCATCATGTATATAAATTTTGGTATAACACCCCTAATTACACCTTATTTCCTCGTGAAACCCGGATCAATTTGTCCGTCAACGACACGAGTGGCGACTTTTGCTAACCCATATGAAAGCGCGGTTGGTGACAACACATTTAGAGGCCGACTTGAGGATCCTCTTTTGTAATTTTCGTGCCTTTTTCCCAGAATTTTCTGTGTTCCTTCATCCGGGTGGTAAAGTTCCGGCCTATTGGACCGATGTACATTTTCTCGCAATCCTTCCATTTTATTTTTATGTACGCCAGTCTGTTGAAAGGGATGAATCTTAAGGTGCGTTTACATTATGTAACATGTATCATAAACAAGTTACATATAACATGTTTTACGAAAAAGTTGCAAATCCGTGTAACAAGTTACATGTAACATTTTGTTACAAACCAAAATTCATGTTTTATAACAAGTTTTTGGTTTCCCGCACGAAGTGGGAAAATGTGTAACATGTTACAGAAAAGAGGTGAGGCGCATGGTGGGGATAGTCAGTTGACGGATGGGCTGCGACAGAATCTGAAACATGTTACTTGTGCATATTTGGCATCGCTAGACTCTTGTTATAAAACATATGTTACAAGTACCTTGTTACATGTAACACGTTTATATAACATGTTACTAAGTGTAAACGCACCTTTATGTTTCGTATACCAAAGTAGCTTTTCTAAGGTCACTCCGTAAAGGTACAACAGTAATACTCTATAGTACTAACGAATTATTACTTTGTGTATTCTCTCTCTTCTTCAATTCCTGCTCTTCCCTGTATTGTTGTATAGCCTTAAAATGACGTTGTATTATCGTAACCGGTAGGCTTAAAATTGTGCGATGAGAACCGCAAGTTGGCTGCTATTAGCAGTAACTCAAAGAAAAGTGCAAGCATAAGTTTGCTCTAGTGTTTCTATGCGAAGGATTCTTGAGTAATGATGTGGGATTAATTTCTATCGACAGGAAGGAAGTAGTTTGCACGAATAGCGTCTCGCTTCGATTGCTCCGAGAACATATGTCGCTCTATTCGCTTGGTCGCCTACCCTTCTGCAATCCTTTACGCATCGCTGAAAAGCGTACGAACATACCAATGCCGCGATTCCAAACACGTTCATTCCAAAGTGTTTCATTTTGTGTATGGGTCTGTTACCACGTGCACGAAAGTAGGGAAGCTACATTCTCAAATGTTATCCGAACTCACTCCCTCAATGTTTCAATCGCTGTTTGGATGGGTGAATGACGGCATTGCCATCAAGTAAATATTACTAGGTTACTGTTGAGAACACTCTATCTTAATCCGTATTAGCTTGAATTCTCTACATTCAGGCTAGCTCCTTCATTTCGGTCAACTGTGTCCATTTTGGAATTTCTGACAATCACAAAATCTTTTACTGATTGTTTTTCCTTTTTTATTCACCAGAATGCGCGTTTGATTTGGGCGTTGAATAGAGCCTGAAAAGATAAAACTGAGCTATGTAATAGCTTACGCATTATTGCATCGGTTTTTAAAATTCATCGCTCAAATGATGAAATTTTCACCATGCATCAGCTTGAGTACCGAATTGAAGTCGTGTAAAATAGCCTCTTAAAATGATGTGCTCCGTCGTTTTCAACTTCTACCACTTTGCAATAGATTTTAGCGGAAAACAGTTAGACATGTCGAGTACAATCGGTAAACATCCAAATGTGACAAAATTTTTGAATTTTCATTCGGGTGTCACGCCTAGAATTATTCAACGCCCGCGCCTCCTACAAAACCGCGGTTGCGAACAACGAGTTTCTTTCTGAGCAAACTTGGGGAAGCGGATGTGAAAAATTATACATATTCATGAGATTTTAAGTCTTTTAAAGTAAATGCACACGGGGCGGGGTATATTCCCTCAAGCGACTGATATGTTTCCTCCTGAAATATATAGTGTACTAATTAGAAGAGCATTGTACGTTTTTTCACCAGCCTTTATTGTCGTTTAGAAAAAACAAGCAAGGATTTTTTTATTTGTTAAGTACTAGTAAAAATGAGTGAAGATATTAATTTTCTGAAATATTTAAGCGCATTAGCTATCATCGTGGAATTATACTAGCCTTTAAGATACACCACCATGATTGTTTTGTTGTCATTATGAAAATTTCTCTATAGTTAAGCTTATTAAAGTCAATGGGCATCATTCTTTTTTTTCATTTTTTACTATAGTAGTTATTTTTTATTATCGTTGAATACGTACAAAATCTTTGCATCTTGCTCCATCTTTCATCTTATTATTCGCATTTGGCTATAAATGAAGAATTCTCGATGTTAAGTCCAAATTTTTACAATTTTTGAAAACCTAATTTGCTTCAGCCGCTTGGACACGAAAATATTCCGCACGCGTAGAATTTATTGCAATTGAAGACTTTGAGTCCGGATTTAAAATCTGAGACATCGTACAAATTGAAGATTAAAGTAACATCCAACTACACCAGCGACCTCTTTAATATTTGTCGATTCGATTTGAATGCACGAAAACATACCTTTGTTTTGAATATGACTAAGGATAATAAGTCCGAACAAAAAACAGTCACGATATCCAAAAGTATGATTGGAATAAGAGAGAAAGCTTAAGAGATTCGGCGGTCAAATCGAAGTGACGCAGTTCTTTCGTTGGAAGAGGAAGCGGGCCCGTGGATACAGGTGCCGCGACACATGCAACCGTTCAAATTACCGACACACAGCATTTAAATCAAGGAGCTCTTCACGAGGAGATTAGAGAAGTATTCACCTTTTTCTTAAGAAATAAAGTTGATAAAGCAAGAATTATATAATTATCTTTATAATTTTTGGTATATCGCAACTCAGCCGCGTGTGAAGCGGTGGAATTCACTTGTCAGTGGTCTTGTGTTGGGATCAACCTCAAGAGATTTTGCTAGAACCGCGATAACTCGGGTAGAAATCGATGATGTATGACATAGATGTAAATTTTAAAGGAAATCAACTGGAAAACGGGGAATACATTACTTAAATATCGCGGTAACAGACTGGATACACGCAGCGACAGACTTAAATTACTTATGCATCGCAGTCCACGTAAGTGGTCGTGGTTTATTAATGTTTTACGAGGCATTTGGCGTAAACACGAGGATAATTTTCATTATTTTTTCGCATAATAAATATAATTGCTTTGACACAGCTGAGAACTTGGAGTCAGTCCATATAAATAGGTCTTTGCCTGCGGACGAAGAAGTCGATTCCCTCGAGACAGCTTGTTTATGAAACGAGAAAGAAACAAGATGAATGTAGAAACTAATCGATTACCCTTATGTAATTTTTATTCGTCTTAGTTAAGTTTCTATTTTCACCATCAGTTTGTGTCCAATATAAGTGAGATATCGAGAATTTCAGATGTCATTTGATTGAGAAATTTAGTGTTGTGATATTCTCGCCCATAAAATTCCGATTCGTCGTTGATCACAAGTTCTTACGAAAAAATGGTATATGATAGAGTATGTTGATCTTATATCATTAAAATATTATCTACTGTAGAAGCCAAAAATTCCGGCTATACATCACTCTGAAGATGACGTTATTTCATTGAAACCCGTGTAGGATGAAAATTCATTTCGTGTAAAACTGCATATCATTGTTATTTTAGTACAATATATTAGATGAAATAGGAAGAAAAAATGCAACGTTGTACAACCTACACCTTAAATATCGGGCTCCTGAGGAAAAGACGCTGCCCTGGATTCGAAGTAGAGACCCTTCAGATCTCAGACCTACCCACAAGGCCACCGCGCCACCCATTCATTTTCATTAGCGCTCGCTAAATGAGAAAATTGGCCCCTGGTTGTTCGTGGTAACTCCCACATCGCGGAGTGTAGAAGCGAACGCCTCGCCCCCGTCCACAACAATGGCTTGGTTACGTTGTGAGGGACACGCCCGAGGGGGTCGGTCGCCCGAGTCCAAGGTCTATGTGTAACAGCCACGCTTGTTCCTCGATGGTTTTTTGGCACGAATATTACATTAGAGGATTCTCAACTCCGCCGCTATAATCGTTGTCACTCCGTGCGTATTAAAATCAGATTTCAAAATTGCCACTCGCGGCTTTACCAGACATCGATGTCCACTTTTTAAGAGGAAATGCACGGCAGTAATACGTAATGGAACTAATAAATCATATAAACCACACGTTTAACGCATGCGAGACGATTTTCAACTAAAAATGACCACTTCTACTACGGTTATTGGCGAAAGTCACACTGAATGAGATACGATACGTCTTCGCGAGAAAAAGATACCGAAAAACGGCAAATGATATAACAGAGTTCCCTTGGATTTTTTGACATCGGCATTGTGATGGCATAAAGCAGCGGTTCCCAACCGATGGTTCGCGTGCCCCTTGGTCATCAGTAATGGCGGACGCCAAGAACCATGTATATCTTAACCAGGAAGTATGCATGCATATTACACGGGATATTTAAAATAAAATTTCTATTTATACAATTATTTATAACTAAAAGTGCCACCTACCCGTAGTGAAATTACGTAAAAAAATGTGCACGTTACATTTTTGTGGGGACAATAGTAGTTATATGCAAATAGGGGCCCGGGAGGAAAAAATGGTTGGGCAGTGGCTCTAGTATGACATCTCGCCAATAATATCTACTCTTTCCCTTGGACCGAAATGGCCCATTGAATCACCTGATTCACCTTCCCTCGATGTAGCCCCACCTTGCACCTCTTATAGTTGTCGCTTTTCTCCAAAACTCTTCCCTCTGTTGATAACTTACCCATACCCCTTCCCAGGCACGTGACCCCTCACCCCTCCGCGCCCCCTGGATGAAGCCAAGGGAGGACCCGACCGTGGCGACGCAGCATATGCGCGGGAGTTGCGTACTACGAGGGCAACGCCTACTTGTGCGTCGCACGCGAGATCGCGCCCATACAATACGACACACTTTGGGCTGAAATCGAAAAAGGCTGGAAAAACCCTCAAAAATAGTTTTTCATGCTAGTTGAAACTTTGCACAGTTTTTTCTAAACATTAGTGCAACTTTGGACGCATACAGTTTTTTGCAGGTTACTTTTATAATAACAAAATAAATGGCCTCAAATTTGAACAAATTTCCCAAAAATTACCCACTTTGAATTTATTTTGGAATTCAGCATGCTAAAACTAATGGCACACCTTGCGTAGTAATTCGATAGTAACAAAAATTCACAATGTCATTACACGTTTTGTTATTGTTAATTCTCATCAACTTTCACGAATTAGTTGTTGTATTTGTGACCGATATTAGCGTCGTCAGGGAGTAAATGTTGTCCACAGTCAAACTGACGCGGAAGTAAACCCGATAAAAATGCATGGATAAAATCATTACCGCGGAAAACTTCGTTATAATATTTTCGGAAACGTTCTGATGAGAAAATCAGCGAGGCGCAACATCAGTAACGTTTTCGCTGGGAATTCCCCCCTACAAAGGGTATCCTCTGGCAACCAAGCACTGCGCGTATACACGTCGGGAGAGATGCCGAGTTGAGAGAAGTGTCCAGTGAAGCGTGACTTTTGCCGACGCTGCAGAAAAGGAAGCGCATTCCTTCGCAATGACTGTGACTCGTGGAAGACACGGTGAAACAATGAAGTACGTATTACGAAGAAGATGGGCACCTACGTTACACCCGATAGTTTTTGATCGATAATTGAGGACAGACGTTATATACAGGGTGTTTCAGGAGGAATCTGCAATACTTCAGGATGTGGTAGGGGAGACAACTTTAAACATTTCTTTGTCCATAAGCATGGGGTCGCAACTCCTTATTCACTGAGCTATGGAAACGCAAAATGGTTTTGTATCCACTTAATAGCTACCATGAAAACTGTTTTTCTCGGGCGTCCAGGGTTTTCGAAATTTGATCTAATACTTAGAATTTTGAAGGATAGTAAATAATTAAATTTGGGCGAAGAAAGTACGATTATAATTGCCTGAAACATTAATCATTGAGCTTAATTGAATGATGTTTTCAACGCGAACAGTGGCATAACTAGGAATATGCCTTGGGGGAGGGGAATGGGATGGCGACCCCCCCCCCCCCCCGCAGGCAAAATCTGGTGAAATTTTTGAAAAATTACATGCCCTGAAATACATTTTACGCCATTTTGGCACCAAAAACTAAATTTTAAGCATATTCAGTTACTATAGGTAACTAGTCAATAGTTTCAAATATCTTTTTATTTCTCTGAGGCTTCTGGGGGGATCTGTCCCCTCATCCCCCCATAGTTTACGCCACTGCTACAGAATATTAACTATGCGATAGCGCAATCATATCCACTTTGAACCTACGATATTAATTGTTTCAGACAATTTTAATCGCACAATTTGGTCCAAACTTAATTATAAGTCCTTAAAAAACTGATTATTAAATAAAATTAATACTTAGTACTCTTGAATAAAATTGGATATTAAGTAATCGAAGAGGATGTAAATAAATGGAAAAAAAATAAATAAAAAGGTAAGCGACAGCTAAATGACAGTCACGGAATTACCTCTGAGCGCCGACAGTGGTGACAAATTATCGAAGCGGTCGCAGAGAAATATGCGAACGATGCGAACCATTAATAATTTCTCCTGGAAGGAGGCATGTGGTTCGTATTTGCGTTAGGGAGCCATCGCGACTGTATCAATGTGGAATGGCCAGAACTGGTTTCTTCGTGGTTCTGCCAGAATTGCGTCGTAAGTAAAGATCGTTACGAGCTCCGCCCCTTCCCCCTGCGGATATATCCTACCCATTGGCGTAGCTACGGTGAGGATCTAGGGAAGCTTTTCATCGCAAAAATCTTTATATTTTTATTATTCTCCCTAATAATAACACATATACGAGTATTTCTCAAGTAAAAACTTATATAGACGAAACATCGTGAATAAACATGAAAATCATTGCCAAAAACTTTTGTGGCATGTCCTCATTTGTTCTTATAAACTTCATTGAGCCAAAAAATTATACTCTCTATAAGATAACCGCTGCTTGGGCTCACCATTATACTTAGTACTCATCATCACCTCGACGATCTCAATTTTTTTTACGTGCCAATATAGGGAAGCGTATGCACCGCCTCAAATTTGAGAAATGTGACATCAAGAAGCATTAACTGGGCAACATGCCAATTTTATGACACGATCGAGAACTATGACTTGACAATCGCAACAACTTTGATAAAATTGAGGGGTGATATAATAAATTGTACAATTAGCCCTTTCATATGACACTGCAGGGTTAACCGCGAAGCTGTCAAACTGCAGCTCGCTCAATTTCGCCCTAACGAAGTCCTGATTACACGATGCATGAACATGTACGAGTTGATGTCTGATTACATGAACGATTTTTGTGGAACGGAACGGAACATACATGAATCAAATTAAAACAGGTTCTATTTCATGTTCGTGTCTTCGCATTAGTTGGGTGGTTACACGGAGCATTTTGGCGTTCACTCTCGCTTTCATGTATTCAGAAACTTTAACTTATACGAGATTTTTGATAAGGAGAAAAACGAGTAATTTGATGACGGAATAGGTAATTGGCGAACGGTTTGGAAGTATTCTTGGAATATTTTTTATATGTACTGAACATTAACTTCTCAAAATACCAAGGAGCAATCAATTTCACAACAAATAAAACTAGTGTACTTCACTAAACAAGGAAAAAAAACCGATCAGCATCCTCGCTCCTGGTAAGGCAGTAAAATGCAATGATATCTATCATAAGGGCTTGAAAAAATCACCACTAATAATCAACGTTGCCCGTGTGACAACAACCTTAACACCGTGACGCCACCACTAACGCACCGACATCGGCACAAACAGCATGATATCACAGATGAACACAGTAACAAAACCAAAAAAGACGTGACGTCACCCACTAACGAGCATGACTTCGTAGTCCAATCGCGAAAAAAATGGTGGACATTGTAAATGCGTCTCCTCGTAAGTTATTTTCAACTTCTATTGAGAAACTGCTCATAATATCACCGATGAACATAGTAACATAACCGCGACGACGTGACGTCATCCACTAACAAGCATGAATCCCTGGCACCCTCGCGAAAAATTAGTGGAACATTATAAATGCATCTCCTAGCACGATTTTTTAAAAACTGTTATTGAGAGGCTACTCATGTTATCACTGATGAGCATTGTAACACAACCACGACCGACTAGACGTCACCCACTTACAAGCATGACACCCTGGTCCCATCGCGAAAAAATAGTGGAACATAATGAACGCATCTCCTTGCACGATTTTTTAAAAAACTGTTATTAAGAGACTACTCACCTCCGCCGAATCCTCCGAACATGTTTGGCTCTCTCCGTTAACCTTTGATCACCGCTTGCAGCTAATTATCCCGCACCCTTGACACCGCGAAGGGTATGGCAGTTGTAGAGGTAGAAGTGTAGTGGAGATGGACGGAGAGCGAAAGGAAGGTAGCGATAACACGTCCCGCAGTGCACCAAACGCGACTTGCCTCTGACTTCGTAGTGCGTGCTCCGTAGGGCTAGCGTCGTTTCTCTCTCCTCATTTCCCCCTCAAAACACTTCCCCTCCAGTCGCCCCGCACCACTCTATGCACCAAATCCCCCGCGTCCCCCACCTCCTACTTCCCCCTCCCTCCTCTGATTACCCCACCTTCTTTTTCCCCTCATTCGGTCCTATACGCGATGCTCCTCGCGAAGGACGGGCCCTTCTTCGCGCATGCGCGGTTCGCTGCCTCTCCGCGTGATACGAATAATGAATGCAGAGAATATTTTTGTTGGAGTCCCAATTTTGCATTTAGGATGTATACGCCGCTGAAGTACCTACTATTTTCAACATTTAGAATTAACAAGTTCAACCGATTCAGGCTTGATATTGTGGAATTTCGACGTATTGAGATAAAAGGTAGTTGCACTATTCCGCAATTATTTAATGCGTACGACACGTTAAAATTGAGGGGTGATACAATAAATTGTACAATTATGCCTATTATGAAGGTATTGTAGAGTTACCCGCGAAGTTGTGTCACTGCAGGTCGCTCGATTTCGCCTTGAAGGATTGTTTACACGATACATTATCACCTGGTACGAGAGAGCCAGCATCTGGTATGAGACTGGTCTCGTACTGTCTCTGTGAGCAGAAACGCATCGCACGCATTAATAACTGTGGAAAATTTCAACTGCCTTTTATTTAATTGTTTAGAATTAATCTTCGCATGCGATTAGATATTGGCCTGGTGGTAATCTTTTGGATGTAAAAAGTGTACATGCAAATGATTTTCGGTGTAAAATTGAAGGGAAAAGTATCAAAAAATCTTGGGTATGTGTCAAAATATATCTTCTATTATAATTTAATGCATAAGCAATGTAATCCCGATTGAATGGAGGTGATATTTGTTTTATATTACCTAGCTGAGGCGAACCCAGCCATTTTAAGTACCAAATTCTTCATCTATAGTTTTCATAGATTGCGAAGCATATATTTTAATCAGGTATTCTTACGCCATTCCCGCATCAATAAATTTTCATCAATCCTATATGAGCGGATTGATAATTTATTGGGATCATGTCACAGAACATTACAGTGAAGATATTTACGTGTGAGTCAAGGGACGTCTGCTCTATCATTAAACCTTTATCTGTATGATCTTAGGTTTTCCCGGCGTATCAGAAACGTCGGGAGAAATGGAGAACATCAACCGGTGGAAACCCCGAGAAACTTCTAAACCTTTATCTCTTTGTAAGAAGTGGTCTTTTCCGAATATTTTTAATTAGATAGTTATATTTAGTGATATTTCTGCTGAAAAATATTATAAATACTGGCCTAAATATCTGAAAAAGTGTACAAAAAATAGCAGTGACTGTAAATAGCCTTTTGCTAGTAAAATCTTCTCAGGTTTTCCACCGGGTGAGTTGTTTGTAGGCCGACGTTTTGTTATCTACCTATGCCGTCGTCCTCTGGGCATTGGCAGACGGCAGAAATTGGGACGATGGTATATGTAGCTATCGAAACGACGGCCTACAAACAATTCACCAGGTGGAAAACCCGAGACAAGATTTCACCTGTAACATACGCCGGGAAAGAACTGAAGCGTATATTAGCCATTTGCTTTTCACCAGCATCGCCTAATCAGTAGCAAACACCGTCTTCCATACTGCTGTTCTTTCCTCTCACAGTTCACGTAGTTTTCTGGATTCTCAAATAATCAACCTCACACACTCTTTCCCTTGATGTGCGGTAATTTGGCTCAAGTGCGCGTAGTTATGGCAAAGTATGTATCATGGTACCGCCACTGGATATCCGCCAACTACAGACAAGGTGACTGAGAGTGCATTGTCCTCAGTACTAAGGGCTCAGGGTCTGAAACGTACTTCCGGTTAACTGATTACGTGACAAAGCGATTCTATTTGTAAGCCACAGGTGTTATCTTAATCATCAATTTAAAAATTTCAAGTTAATTTGGTCAGTTTTTATATCCCCACCTGACTGTACTAGTCGGAACTAATTATCTGAAAAGGTAGACAAACAATAGCAGTGACTGTTGGTGCGAAGGCTTCCGCGGTGCGCTGGCAATGTAGACTGCATTTTCCGGGTTTCACCGCGTCGTGGTTGCGTTGGTGACAACAGTTTCGACCTGAAGACGCCTGCTGAAATGCAGGAGAAACTGTTGTCACCAACGCAACCACGACGCGGTGAAACCCGGAAAATGCAGCCTACATCAATAGCAGTCACTGTAATTAGCCATTTGTTGGTTAACTCTTCTCGGGTTTTCTACAGTGTGAGTTCTTTGTAGGCCGACGTTTCGTTAGCTACCTCTGCCGATGTACTTCCGGTTAACTGATTACGTGACAAAGAGATTCTATTTGTAAGCCACAGGTGTTATCTTAAAAAATTAATTTAAAAATTAAAATCAAATTAAAAATTTCAAGTTGGTCAGTTTTATTTTTCTATCTGTAGGTACTAGTCGGAATTGAGGCCCTGCTTGTTTTATCCGAATATTTTTCAAATTCAATCGCGCTTTCTTCCCTTATTCATCGCAAAACATATTTTAACATTTTAGGCAATTGAAAAGTCATTACAATAATAAATAAAGCGTGGGTCCTTGAGCGAAACCCTTAAGTTGTATTAATTTCTATTTTCTTTCTTATTTTTTATCGTAGCACATATGTTGTAACCTTAGCTCTTCAGAATGCCTACTCATCTCAAACCAAAATTAAAAGTGATGTCATTGCAAAGAAACTTGAAATTATCTCTCATTAGGTGAGTAGTCTCTTAATTACAGTTGAAAAAACCTGAAAGGAGACGCATTTATAACGTTACACTATTTTTCTTGATGTGACCAGGGAGTCATGCTTTGAAGTGGGTGACGTCACGTCGGTCGTGGTCGAGTTAATAACTGCATCGGTGATATCATGCAGATAATTTATTTGAACATTTGGAAAACAGAGTCTCATATGAATTGAAATGGTAGTACGCTTTGAGTGGGGTAAGTCAGGATGAAATTCTAATATTCAATTGTAACTGATTGATCTCAAGAAATAAATAAATATTATTACGCCGTCCCATTTTCAAGGATCAATACATGATAGAGATAATAAATTAGAAATGAAGATATAAATTTATTAGCCTGCAGAGACTTAGGTATTTTTATTGAAAATAGAGTCGTAAATATGTGGCATATTAATTAATTTGTGGATTAATATGTGGATAATGGGATATATCCTCGCAATTTTTCATGTTTATTTATTTTATAATCGCCATAAAACATCAATAATATTATATAAAATATATCATTGGTATTTTCTGCATTGATATGTGATGGCTGATAATGAGTGATCGATTTTTGTGAGTAAAATTAACTTATTATCTTCCTTTTCTTACATTTTTGTATTATTTTCTATGTGTCTTGGCTGTATTTCAAATCACTCGTCTCAACTGAATAATTAGTATCCCGTGAAGCATAGCTATATTATGTTGTAATTTATTGTATGTTTCAAAGACATGCTGTCCTTGAAAAATGAATTTGTATTCAATTAATAAAATTATAAGCATCGTATGCATACGCCCAAGGACCACTAAATTGTACAAAGATTTGTGCACGCAAGCGGAAATGGAGAAATGGCAAAACTTCCCTAACCCGACGTAAATTCCAGGCCACGCTTCCAGCCCTCTGCACCCACCCCTGCATTGGGTTCGATACTCAAGCTTGTCGCGTAGCGTAGACTTTTTTCTCTCCCATTTCCTAGCTCTGTATTCTGCGCACCTTTGCGACCTTTTGAGGAGACGTCGCGATTGGCTGCCACTTCAGCTTCTCACTAAAGGCATAGATAAGTAAGTTTGTATTGATAAAAATCTGGATAATTTGCACATCATTTTTAGGCTTTGGTGGGTTCACTAGCGACTATATATTAACTAATTTTCTTACAAATGAACGTGAAAGAGTGCCTGAAAATTTAAAACTATAGTTACTGGAATAGCAATATTTCCCATTGAAGACCAGTAAATGACCATTTAATGAGAAGCTTATTGACTTCGGTTTAAGAATTTTAAGAATATTCCATGCCTCTGGGTCATAAAGAATATCAATGATTAATTTGTATCACAATGGCCATATTAGCATAATTCATCAAATCCAATCAATGATACGTGGTACAGACTCTGTGAAATTTGGTATTGACCCATGAATCTTAAACTCTGCCAACATTAATTAACTATTTAAAAATTAAAATAAACACCCTCACCGTGAGATGGAATTTAACAGCTTTAATGATTTTTATTTTCACTAAAATCATCATAAAAATCTATGGATATTTATATGAGAGGAATAAACCAAAGTGAATGAATGCCATTTCTAATCCTAAGTTACGTTTCATGAATTCTTTATAATCCCACCTAAAATGCCTTACATTTCTCAGGATCCAGAAGTAAAGAGGCTAATGGCCATTATTTCTTTTCCATTTTCAACAGCAATTTGTTATCTGCGGTTTTCAATATATATTTCTTTTCTCTTGCCATTAGTACCAATTTTTCCTGTTTAGGTTCAGAAAGTTGCTTCCTTAAAAAGTACAACTGAAGTTCATGAAAAATGACGCCAAGTATAAAAATTGAAGAAACCGTCATTTATTCTCGATTGGTATACGAGACAAGATTTTCTGAACATACAGAATTTTCAAAAATCTTCAGGTGGTTCGTGCTTCTCTCCAACGAACTGTAATTTTTGGTCCACCTTGAAATTGAAAACAAAATTACATCGATTCTGGGGCCGTATTCTGTATTTCGTCGGTATGGCACCGATCGGTTTCCCTTTCAAGCCCACCGACTGGACTTCATTCCTCATATTTATTAACCAATATTTTATATTTATGTCAAGGTAATCAATAGATGATGACACAGTGAATTATAGTGGCCTTTTCGAAGGGGGAGAAATAGATAGCATTGCGGCAAACCTCATTGTTTACTCGGTGATGAGGTGAAAACAAAATGAAACGTACAATGCGCACCGGGGAATTCATGAAACCCACTTGTCGGTGGCCGTACCGACAACTTTTTGGTGTCGGTACGGCTACCGACGATCTGCCGTTTTCACGTCGGTGCCGCACCGATCGGGTTCGTACAGAATCGCACGGCTGTTTGCCGGGAGTCGGTGTGACGTCCCACCCGACGAATCGGTGCCGCAACGATCGGTTTGGAGATGCAGAATACGGCCCCTGGGTAGAGATAAGCACTTATTTTGTGTCATTATGGTCGTTGTGGTGTGAAGAATGACTTATGGATTTATTCCATAGGTTTAAGAGTTGGTGTGAAATAGTAATATTGTTGCGTATGGTTGCGTACTATCATTTTCTATATAACATTCTTACATTGCATTACATCACACATACCTTCAACTACAGGGCGTTTCAGGAGGAGTTAGGGTAGACAATTTTAGGCATTTTTTCACATTTATCACGTTTTATTTTATACCCAGAATTTTAATGTCGTTAAATTACTAAGCCTGAACGAAAATGTGCGACAAAAATCGTCTGAAACAATTAATCTCAAAATGAGAGAGATTGCACAATCATATTGTCGATAATCGCTCATAGCTCTCGTTTAATTAATCTCAAAGACTAATTGTTTCAGACAATATAATTCCACATTTTCGTCCAACCTTATTATTGAACCAGGGTATAAAATATAATGTCGAAAAGGCTTGATATCCAAGAAAAACCGTTTTCACGGTAACCGCAAGGTGTAACCAATAAAAGCTTACGTTGCCACAGTTGCAACCCCATGTTTATGGACAAAAAATGTTTAAAATTTTCTCCTATTCCATTTTCTGGAGTATTGCACATTCCTCCTGAATCACCTTGTATTTCAAGGAGACACGACATTTTGGATGATTATAAGCTGAGGGAGCTTCAAAGGTCAAGATCGATGAATCGACAAAGGAATGCAGGGAGTCGGATTGAGATGTGAAATGTTTGCTGCCGGCCAAAATATTTTCCATCGTTCCAGTCCAACTTCGGGGTCCCGTGACAGATTGATATATTTCTCATCGATTTAACCCTTTCTTACCCAGAGCTGCTTCTGGGAGAAATTAAATTTCAAGACTTTTTATTTTTTTAATGTTCAAATTTTCTACTGAAACATTATTATTATGGCATCTACATATTTCGCCATTAAACATTACCGCACAAAATAACTGTAGTTTAAATCTTTTCTGAATAGAGCTGAAAATTTACACATTTTTGATGTAACTTACAAGTAGAGGCAACATTGGGTTATAAATGGGCTAAAGAGAGGAACAACAAGTAACGCTCTAAATATTTATTAGATGCTTTGAAATTTAATCGGAGAACTCGATCTCTGAACTTTCGCCCCAATGACTTTATTAATGAGTACATAGTTATTGAAATAATTGAATGTTTCTGTGGTAAATTTTGTTGACGCAAGAAAAACCTGCATTTCCCTAACGTTCTCAAATACTAAAGTCTGAATCACACGATCATTTTTTTTCGTCGCGAAAGTGATCACTGTCGTGATCACTGCGCAAAATGATCGTCGCCGGCAATTGTTTTTCGCGATCGCGATGAGGATTCCCATCGCTATTTTTCATCACTCGTGCGTCATGCTTTTCCGTCACTAAAACCCCATATCAGCCAATCGGAACGCATTCCCCTATGGAGCGATTGCAGCGCAACGTTTGACAATTGTGGGAACGACATAAATAAACAAACACGCTATATATTTCCGTGATGTGGGTCCTATGAGAACGAGCTGTGATATTGGAAATGATGCGAAAAGCGACGGCGGGAGTGACCGTGTGATTCAGAAAAATGATCACTAGAGCGATTGCTTTTCGCGACGGGAAAAGTGATCTCGATAGTGATCACTTTCGCGACGAAAAAAAATGATCGTGTGATTCAGGCTTTACGCCCACCACCTTTTCCTCCGATTTTTCCAGTCATCATCTTCTCCTCTTTTACTCTCCTCCTTATTCCGTTCACTTTCTTCTTCAGGTTTTCCCATCTCCTCCCCCACCAATCTCCTTTTACTTTCCCCCATTCCAGTAAAAAATATATGAATTGAATGCACTACACGCCATTTGTACCTTGAAGATGATGTAGTAGGTTTAACTGAAACCTAGGTCGTGATAAATTTTATAATCGCGGAAATTTTCAAGTATTTATTTCATTATGGAATAGTTGCTCTCCATCACGCTTGAATATTCGGATTTTAGTACATAATTATTTTTTTTTTTTTTTTGGCGAAGCAGAGAGTGAAATTGCCATCATAGAGGAAAATTTGCTGTACTGTCTGTAAAAGAAAGCAAGACACCCGAGTTTGCGGTGCTCTCGCGTCTAAACGAAGCAGTTCAATGCAACAAAAAGCATACGAGAGAGAATTAATTTCTACGTTGAATCGTGTACTTTTAAAGCTCTTCGACTCCAAAGTAAATTTTTTCTCATTGAAAGTAACCGTTTTTTGCGCTTAACATCAAGTTGCCCAACTTCGAGCGCTTGGTATTCCCGTAGTTTTCGTTCCGGTAACTTGCAATTTTGATAAAAGAAAGCCAGGTCTAGTATTCACAGTTTTCAGAAAGGAAAGTTTTCATACCACTAAAATTGACTGATTTGTTGTAAACAACGCTAATCTCTGCTAACTTCGAAACCATGGGTCAATTGACAACTGATTGGTACTGATGTATGCTCTACAATGAATGCAATGCTGGTACATATAAAATTTACATTAGCTATCACTTATAATGTCGATATTGCTTATTATTATTATTGATGTCTCTATACACGTACCGGAAGCTCCGTAGTAGTAATGCTTTTTCCTTACTTGCTTGTTTTGACGTTTGGCCTCATTCTTGTTTACGACCTTGGGCGACCCGTCGTCGAATTTTTTTTTTAAACTTCGCATTCGCCGCTAAAACAAAATTGCTACCAATAAAAATATCGTCAAATGAACCAACAAAAAATGGTGATACGACTGAAAAAGGGGTTTCCTATAGGCCAAATACACTTCGGTACGATATCGGGTCGTAGCGAAGAAAGAATCGTGTCGGATTTGATCTAACGTCGCCAAAATACATATGATAAAACATCATGCCCTAACCTATCTCCGAGCACGTTCTCGTAATGGAAATTAAATATCTCCTTCTGCCGAGAGGTAGGGTTGCGTGTTGGATTCAACCCATAAGAGGCCAATTACGCAATAAAATGCTTAGCCTCGTCAAGGTCGATGGATTTACGTAAATGATGGAAGAGGGACAAAAATATAAACTTCAAAGGAAAAATTTTATCTTTCTCCCCTAATAAAAATAATAATTAGATAATTTCGCCCTGAGGGCATGCGCATTAGAGTACGCGTAAGCCGAACAATACTTTTATTTATTCTATGGTCAATGTAATTATGGCCTATTTTAACTGTTAAGGGAATGGTACTCTGATAGTGAGCACTCAGATCGCAAGCACAGAAGCTATGTAATTCCCCCCTGAAAGCGACCGTTATGAAACGGTCATTTTGAGCACTGTCTCTTCTCGGAGCGATGTTTTCAACCGCTTCTGGCCTTAGCGCCCGGCGCTGATTGGTGGGAGCTCGATTATCATTTGGAAGCGGCCAATGGCGTGTTGCTAGATGATTCAAAAGCCCCTACGAATCACCCACTCAACTTTTTCCGTTCAGGGAGGCTGAGAATACGTTACGCAGAGGTCCACTTATGTAGTGAGTGAAATACCCCAAAATATTTTATCTCATTGATGACTCCTCACAAAATCTTCAATTATTAAAATACATATAACCTCTACCTCTCATTCCTCGCTACAAAGACATGGCCGTAAAATTAAAGGGTGGATAAAAATATTATCCAAAGACAGCTTAAATATGCGTTCATTTGCTCTTTTTTCAGTAGCCTTCTCTTTGACTTTTTTTTCGGGGAATAATTGTGAGCCATTTTCATATGCTATATCACATGGAAATGCTTTAGGCCCAAGATACATAACCAATCTTTTAAACAGGGATATGCCGAGTTTTTATACCTGTATACAAAGTTGGTGTATTGTATTCGAGCTCAATCCGTGTAGATTTTCTCTGGTCTTCGTACAAGGGTGACTGAGAGCCGTAGACGTGGATATTTCGAAACGAAGTAAAATTTTCTTCACATTCATTATACACATTTTACCATATGTGAACGGTATACAAATGCAATCTTTAGGTGAAAGTGAATATTTTTTCAATTCAACAACGGGTCGAATCCGATTAAAATCAATGTTAAGACTTTGAAAAACGTTGTAGCTCACATTTTTTTTTATCATTTTCGGAGGAAATTCACCTTCCACGGTTTTCGAGAGTCAATTTCAATATTGTTTTTGCATGTAATGTGTTTTGATCTTTGAAGAAGTATTTCCCATCTATTTGGGACTGGAGTTTTCCATGATTTAATTTGAAAATCCTCATCATCATCACTGGTCAACAATCCTAAGATTGGTTTGATGCAGTTCCCCATACCCAATTCTCAACCACTCAGTTCTCCAATCAGCTTATATGTTCACACCTACGTATTTCTTCTCTTTCACATCCTTCTTTACCTGTTCCATTTATTTCAGTCGAGGTCTTCCTTTTCCGTACTTGCCATCCTCTTGTCCCTCGAGGATTGTCTTCATCACGCCATCATGTCTCAATACGCATCCGATCAGGTTGTTCCGCCTTCTTTTAATGGTTTTCATGAGGCTTCTCTTCTCTCCCTTTCTTCCCAGGAATTCCTCATTTCTTACTCGCTAGATCCATTTGATCCTCATCATTCTTCTGCAGCACCATATTTCGAAGGCATCTACTCTTGATTTCTCCGCTTCTGTCATAGTCCATACCTCACTTCCATAGAGAAGCATACTCCAAATGTAAGTTCTTATAATTTCTTACCTTACTTCTATGTTTAAATTTACCTCTGTAGGTAGATCTCTCCTTGCCAATTTATGTGAACGTGGAGAATTTCAGAAATGGGTGCATGTTGAACAGAGGGGGGGTCGCGCTTTGGTCGCCTGTCAATTAAGATATAAGATAAGTAGTCTAGAATTTGATTCCTTCTCAAATCTCAATGTTTAGCCGAATATCACCCAAGCAAAAATAACTATTTTTGGGTAATTTTGCTATTATTTCTCCGATATGGTTTATATAGCGTGATGTCCACAACACTTGAACTAATGTTACGCGTTCAAAGCGTCGAATGGTGAAAACAGGAGCTTGTAATCTGCAGGTATAAAAGCGTGACATAGTTATTCCTAAACCTGAAATACATTTTCTGGCGTGATTCACAACCCCTCCCCCCCTCTTCCGATACCTCAGTTCAGTTGGAAGACATTGCATACCCACCAGGCGCAGTGGAAAGCCGTCACCGCCGTCACCTTTCCCACTTCCTGGTGTGCAGGGGCCGATTTAGCATCAAATTTGGGGGTGGGGATTCATGACGTGGGTTCGGAAAGTATGTAATACCCCCCACAGGGAGAGAGGGCGTATTTCCTTGTAAATATTGTTTAAATATAATTTTTACGCATTTCGGAGCCTAAACTTTCGTTTTTATTCTTAGCAGCAGATGAAGTTGAACAATTTTAGACATTAAAGAAGTTTAAAAATGGATAAGAAATAAATAACCAACTTGAAGTTTAAAATAATTTTAAAATATTAATGTTTCATACAACATAAAATATGAAAATAATTCATTGCAAAAGGTTTACAGTGACGGTAATCACGTACAAGAATAAAAAAACGATTAAACTTATAGTAATTTTAATATAATAATCAAAAGTTAAAAAGTTTAAATATAATAAATATTAAGTTTGATAAAAAGTGGGTGGGGGTCATGGCCCCTGTAACCCTCCTCTAAATCCGCCAATGCTGGTGTGCCGGTATTTGGAGGAGACAACCGATAGCCTAGGTCATTTGCGCTATAGTGAAGGGTAGGGGAGGTTGAGAGAAACCCAGCGTTGGCATTAGCCTAACGAAAGGCACCAATGGGACCACGGCTCGACGCTCCAGCCGACGGACAGAGTGCTTACCAGATAATATGCCCTTAAATACCGCTCTC
This sequence comes from Ischnura elegans, assembly GCF_921293095.1. Lineage (NCBI taxonomy): Eukaryota > Metazoa > Arthropoda > Insecta > Odonata > Coenagrionidae > Ischnura > Ischnura elegans. The sequence continues at coordinate 84,029,673 of NC_060250.1, forward strand.
AAGAAGGGACGAGGAGACCTAAAAAGTCTCCTACACCCCAGGGGCTTGAACTCCGTACCTTTAGGGTAGGAAACCAACACTCCAGCCGCCAAAATAACACGATTCCTTGATCCTTTCCCCAAAAATAATTATCCTAAGGATGAGTATGCTTTTCTTGAAGAAATGCAGGCTTAACAATATTTTTATACGGCCGATTCATATAAGTAATAATATACGCTGCATTGGATGAAAATTAATTCAAATGAATAGCCAACACTTGTTTCAAGAAATCTAGGCGTTATACATTTTTATACTGCAGGATAGGTATGTTTTCCTCCTTCATACATTCTCTCGACGCCATAAGCGTAAAATTTCATATAAATTTATACGAAAGAAATGGATAGGAACGCATAGCAGTTAAACGACAGGGAAAACGGTGATGTGATAAATAGAATAAGCCAGAAAAATCAGAGTTTAAAAATGCAGCCTGACTGGGACTCGAACCCAGAACCTTCCTATCATCATCATCACTGGTCAACAATCCTAGGATTGGTTTGACGCAGCTCTCCACTCAGTTCTCCTATCAGCTAATCTTTTCACACCTACTTATTTCTTCTCTTTCACATCCTTCTTCACTTGTTCCATATATTTTGTCCGAGGTCTTCCTTTTCCATTCTTGCCTTCCATTTGTCCTTCGACGATTGTCTTCATCAGGCCATCATGTCTCAAGATGTGGCCTATAAGGTTGTTCCGTCTTCTTATTAAAAACCTTAATAAGAACCTTCCAATAAGGCATAAATTTCAATTAAAAATACGCCGAATCGTAAAGTGCCACGAGGGATGAAATCAAAAGGAATCAATGCTTGAAAAACTGGCCCAGTTGGAGATAAAATCAATTTATATTATTGGAATATATTCCGATCGGTGAAACACCCGCGAAGTGTAAGAATTAGAAATTAAAACTTGGAAATCGGGTTCCAAATGATATAAAACAGTGTGTGGATAAAAATATATTTGAACTGTTGAAGACTCCAAAAAATTATAAAATGAAACGTGCGTTATACGCTAACATAAGAAATATAATTCAGAGAACTAAAAAATCAGTTTTAATTAATTGCTTATCGAATTGTAAAAACATCTTTAAAATGAAAAACGAAACTGGAAAAATTGAAAAAACTGGGAAGATTGGTAAACTGGTGCAGATGGGTACAAGATCGTTCTAGAGAAAAAAATGTGTGCAATCGTAAAACATTCCCAAAATGAAGAATGGAATGCGCGGAAAAAAATGCAGGTAAACCAGAGGGGTATAACATCGATTGAAATGAAAAATGTCTGATGATAAAACGAAACGGATGAATATCTTTATTAATCCTATATTTCATTTTACGGATTCTTAATAATCCCTCCTAAAATGCCTTATATTTTCTCGTGATGCAGAAGTAAAGAGGCTATTAATCATCTGTTATTTTCCATTTATCAAAAATAACACGGAGCAATTTTAAACTTATTTTTGTCGACTTCAATTTATAGGGTACATGTATCAGGCATGCTTATTTAAAAAATGTAGTTAGTTTTCCTCTACCACGTCAAGTTATTTCACTATCATTGTTTAACTGTGACCACACTCTGCTAGATTGATCGTCGATCATAGGAGGCATCATTGCTCTCCAATTGCTTGACATTAACATTAGCCAACTGGCTCCGGGTGCCTGACGGCATCAGTGGCGGATACAGATGGGGGTGCAGGGGGTGCGCGCCCCCCTTGCTGGGCCACCCTTATTGCCAAACATAGATGAAACACAATTGAAACTTGTTTATATCATAATATGGCACTGCATTGAATATGTATATAATCACGTCAATTAAAAATTTCTGAGGCGCTGAATGTGACTTGATTATGTTTTATTACGATAAAATGAAGTTAAGTCTAGATATCTTTTGCGCCCCCCCCCCCACGAGTTTTCTCTGTATCAGCTACTGGACGGCATAGGAGACTAGCGACAGATGCATAGCAGTGTAGATAAGAAGGAGAAACTATAGCGAGACACAGGCATGCAGCCCGAAATTTGCTTCGAAAGGGAGTTTTGGTGTTGAGCGGGTTGCATAAACGGATATTTATTCTTTTTCAATAGGTATACGTGCATCTGTACCTTTGTATAAATTAAATCATTATGTATGGACAGTATACAAGGTAAAATTGTACTTTAAATTCCTTCATTTGCAAAATTTGAATGACATATGAGACAAGAAGAGGGTATGTTGTGGCTTAAAAAATTGGCGCTATAGATAAAAACTGATGTGATTTTCTCATCAAAAGTTAGTCAAAAACAAGTCACAGCTCTAAGACAACAAAATGACATTTCCCCAACAATTTTTTACCTGATGTCACCAATATATGATTCTTTTCTGATTTCATTTATATTAATTTTTCCTGTTAAGGTTCAGAAAGTAGCTTCCTTAAGAATTGTAACTTAAGTTCATGAAAAATGATGCCAAATAGAAAAATTGAAGACACCTTCATCTATTTGTGTTTGATATGTGAGACATGATTTTGACATGAGAAATGACAAATTTCGAATGATGAATCATCACAAAATTAAAAAATTGGAAAGAAAACACAATTGGAAATCTGGCCCTGATAAAAATAAACTCCTCCATGGTGGGTAGCGGTAGAATTCCAATTTGGATGGAAAATATGTCGAAAGTTGTAACACTAAAAAAAATAGCACGATTGGGATTGGGATCAATGGACAGAGTGATGGCGTTCAGCCGGTTTTGGTGGAATTGCTATTTCAATACAAAAAGCTTTGAATCGTTGCTACCTCTTTGTTGTCATTTTTAATTGTTTTCTTTTATGTTACCGAGATTTAAAAAAAATTGCAAGAGGCAAATTTACGGCATCGCGTTAGTGTGGTAATAAAATTTGCAATATTTGGCATGAATGGTACACTATTGTCGTGATTACGTGACGTTTCCGCAACATTTTTTATGTGATCCTCACGTAATTATGACGACGTGTGCTTAATATTACGTGCACCTAAACATGTCAACGAATTACGATGTATTTCGGTAAATTTCGCATAAATTCAAGGCAAACTGTTAATTTGTTCAGAACTCGATGGCCGATTTGTGGATGGACAGAACCACCAACTATTTTAGGTATAGGTCCCTCGAACTCAAATGGTCTTAAAAAATGCTTGGCGTTTCGTAATTTATCGTGGACATTGTAGAAGTAACAGAAAATGGTCATCATATCATAATGTATCATCTCCATGACTTCACTGGCCATTTGGCATTGCTAGTGAAGGATAGTACCCAGAGAAGTGGGAAACTTGGAAGTCATGGTCACATGGTAGGATTTCTAGGTAAAGGGACAAAGCAGGCATGATGATGGTTCACATATGTAACAGTAAACAATGGCAAAATCGATTTCCGTATACCGAATATGGGGTCACCTTACACGCCACTCCACAACATTGATTGCATTGATTGCTGTGAGTCCGTACGTGCGTAGCCCAAAAAACGTCGTGTGAACACATAACCCAGCTAAAAAATTGCACCGGGAGGATTAATATTTAAGTGTAGGATTCTTTGAGTTACACTTGAGATTGTCAAGAGGTGTGCCTACCCAGCAGGATGTCCTACCACGGAAGTTGTATGATGTGACTTAGCAAACTCTAATGAGAAAACCATGGAGAAAACGATGCAAAGGACACGTCGGACACAACCAGAAATATCACTACGGGGCTTTGGAAGTACGTATAAGATGCACTTACATCCTGACTTTGGTAGCAATCCGTGCTGCTGTAAGGAAATGCATAGCGGACAGACAAACAGACATCCTCTCTTATGTATACAAAATATAAGACAGATGAGGGCTCCCATAAGGCATATGCTTTGCTCTAAGCATGAAAACTTCATCATTAATAAACGATCAAAATCCAAGCTGAATTTTTCGGTTGAAAACTGATGCAAGTCGAAAGGCCACCAAAAAGCTCTTTCCTTAGATAAAATTAAAATTTTTAGCTAAAGAAGTAAATTTACCTAAATTATTGCATATTGTTATGAAGACTTTTAAATGAGTAAATACAGGATTAATCAGATCGGTTTAATTTTTATGAGGGTTTATGTTGTTTATGCTATTGTTATTTATTTATATGGGTTTGTGGTGTGATCTTCCACATAAATTAACCAAAATGGATAAGAAAACATCACAAATGACATCATCCACGCAATATTCCTAAGTACATGGTGCAAAGAAGGCTGTTTGCATATTACTGCCTTAATTTTTTAAATGTGTTTTATGGAAGCAACATGTTCAGTGCCCATCAAAGCCCCATTCAGAACAGCCTAATGCACATCAATACACATCACGCAATTCAGAATGCACTCCATAATTTCACTCAAGAATTTCTCTAAATGTAAATTATATAAACATTAAAGCATGGTACATTCAATGGGTGATGAATTATTCTCATTCATGCTGCAAAATAGAAAGAATTCCTGGAATGAGATATTCTTGTGAAATTATTTACTTGCATCCTAATATAATGGTTTGAATGCATTTCTCTACGAGTTCATACATCAATCACTGGAAAGCTATTTAAATGTTTCCTTCATTAATGAAGAATGAACAAATAAAAGTTGACTTCAAAGTCTCTGATTTATTGTAAAATGAGTTGATTACAAAAAAACATGATGAATGTCAGCATGAAATTAATAATGTATCAAAGAGTGTGTGAAGTTGAGATAAAATACAAATGATAATGAATCGTCTTCTTTTGAAATACAAAACAAGTTAATTTACGTCACAAGTAAAAGGCTTATGCAAGCAAAAACACTAAAATTATGAATGAAAAAAATCACACACATCCAATAGAATACAGGCACAATTTCATTTAAGGCATCAAGGCAAAGTGTAAAAATTATAAAAATACACATCATCTTTTATCCTTTTACGGAGCAATAGCTTTAAAAAAAAGAATACTTTTAGTCATTAATACAAACACACAAAAAATGGCAAGGACACCACCAATAAATACTTTGTGCGTAACAAGTATGTGAAGAGAAAGAAGTTATGATGGATTTTATTAAGTTCACAATAGTCACTGAAGTGGTGTGACTAGGCACTTTGTCTCCTGATCACACAAGGCAGCGGAGAACATCATTCCGCAACCATAATTCTTCAACCAGGTTTTGATTATTCCTCAGGCAGTTGTTGCAACTGCCCTGATTCAAATGGCACTAAGTGTTTCATTACCTCATTTCTTCATGCCAAATATAAAAACATATCTAGTAGAAAACATATAAATATAAGCATCTGAATTACTTTTTGGTTACCAGAGCTGAAATACCCTGCACACGGTATCGCTTCTAGAAGATAGTTCTGAGAATTCGATGTAGCAAGGAGTAGTTCCTGTATTTAGCCATAAACAATACTCTTGATGTTGGGAAACAACTTATGGTATAATATAAATGGGTAGACCACTCTGTAAAGTGTTGAAGTCTAATTAAAGTTTGGCTTAATACAAAACATTTTCATGTTACTGACTTGAGGACCTTTCAATATATTCACTAAGCAGAAACTAGCATCCATCAATAGTGTACAGAGTTTTCACCATCAGTTTATTAATAATAGTTGTCGATGGTCCTTCTTGATTACACAAACCAAGTTTCACTAATGATAAACAAGTTCTTCTCACATGCTGTACATGTCTTCCCCAGATATTACCTTAACCTGCCAAAAACAAATTTTGATTTCCCTTACTTCTTCCTTTAACAATATTTTCCACATTTTATAGATGCCAAAAAATTTAGCAAAACACTAATATTCATCTCATACAAACAGGAACAGTTTTCAAGCTTTTTTTTTAACATTAAGTATGCTTAAAATATGCACAAAGAGCAGCCTGATGCTTGCACAGAAATAGGCCGTACCAACTGAATTACTGCATTTACATCAGATAACACATAACAAGACAGTATGTACATGAAGAAGCACTTGGTTATAAACAGTCATACATGTAACATAAATTAGTGCTGCTATTAAAATTAATTATTAAAGGCTAAAATGCAAATTAATCCTTGCCATTAAAATCTAAGTTGTCACATTTTGCTGAACTAAAATGAGTGTGGCATGGTTAAAAAGCAATAATAAATAAATAAAGGACACTATAAATTCAACATTCCATTGAAAATACGTAATTTTTGGCTAACTCATCAGATTTGCTTTTTAACTGATAAAAATGTGAGTTGAGACAAATTGACCAATAATTTTGTTAATTTGACATTTTAAAAATTGATTACATATTTTAAACATATTTCAAAATAGCAGGCACAACAAGGAGAAAAAAAGAGAAATATTTAAAGATATTTAAAAAAATCATTCTGCTGATACTTCAAGAATAACTTTCAAGAAAGCAGTTAGCTAGCTTATAAACATGTTTACTCTGAATATAACAAATATATTTGTATGCATTTGTATATGATATCTCTATAGTATAAAAAGGCACGTATGGTTAAATAAACTCTTGATATTAAGGCAGTATCAACATGTGTTAAAAGACTACTCTAAGAATGGATAGATATCCACCCCAATACATCCAAATGCAAGCAACTAAAAGAAATGTTTCAAACTTTTTGCTGCTACAAAAATAAAGGTCAATTTTGACATCTTACTTGTGTCCTAATTAGTTAAGAATTTGGTGTGAATACATACGCTTCCCATTAAAATCCATAAATGGGATGTTGTATAGCATATTCACTCCAGTAGAAAAGATTAACGGGAATATTAACAGTATAGAAACAGCTCCCTCAGAGGGCACTAAACAGGTAACGTAAGAGAGACATACTTAATAGCAGAAGGGTTAGGAGTACTAAGAACTTTCACAAGATGAGACCACATTTCTTAGCAAATAGATGTATCAGAAAACTTATACGAATGTATATATATGCCCTTGGCAAGTTTCCACGATTTCCCTCAATATTTTTTAAAAATAATTTACCCCCAACCTGTTCATTAATCACTTAGCACCCTTATATATTTCCCCTTTATATATTTCTCAGAAATATAACAGGAAGCCATATTAAAAATGGATTTTAGATCCTATCCCTTGAAAATTGACGTAATAAATTCCATTGATGACTATTTTTAGCTCATTTAGAAAACAAATCTTACTCTCGTTAAAGCCATCAAAATATACATATATTTCCTACTTACAACCCGTACTTAAATAGGGACCCCACGAACCAACTCTGCACTACTTTTCTAAGTGCATGATTACCAATCCCAAACAAGTCAACAACTGAAACTGATAAAATATAGGCAAAATTTATGTTCATGTAGAGAAATGAATATCTCTAAAACAGTTCTGACTGAATGGCCAAAGGGTAATTAAAATTTATCCATGTAAGGCTAAAAATGGCACTAGGCACCGCTGAAGGTAATAATGTTATAACAGTATTAGTACGCTACATTTTAGTAGGTAATATTTCCATGTTATGATCCTCTTGCAATGTTGATGTGGCCACAGGACTCATCAAAGCCACAAAAGAGGAAGATGGAGTTGAAAGCAGATCTAACTCTTTCCATAATCTTCTAAGAGCAACGAAAAACAACAGGTTCTCTTATCTTCTCATTTTCTCCAAGATCGGAAGCACCATGTCAAAGGTTGGTCTTTTTCCTGGGTCCTCGTTCATGCATATCTTGATAAGCTTTGCTAAGTGAGGTGACACTCCTGGTGGAATAGTGACTCGCAGGCCTTCTAAGGCAATCTGCACATTGGGATAACAAGAGAAAATATATCACATCACAAAATTTTAACAATTATTATATACTTTCCTAATCTTAATTAGAATTTGATCAAATTTCTTTTACGAATTTCATGACTTGGACTTTTGCCCCAGGCACTTGAAGTGCCCAATTTTCTTGCAAATGAAAATAATTTTCATGATGTTTTGCGAATGCAGAGGTTTGGACATGTGTTTCATTCAAAAGTCATATCGCTTAGAATGTGTTTTTGCCTAATGGAATGTGGCAAATTGCTAACATGTTTATGCACTCGCTTTGACAAGAGCACTATTGATGGGTTTTGTGAGTTTGATAGGAAGTAAATTCTGCCATGCTAAGATAGACTGGATTCGTAATTGTCATTTTCAAACAGAAGCACCGATCGAAAGATCTGAACACAAGCAAGAAAGATTCCCAAGGAGGTGGACCATCCAAACTACAAATTTTGCAACACTCTTTACAGAAATCAAGAAAATCAAACTGTATAGAGAGCAGTTGATAAAATATTCACGGGAAATCAGCCGAGTAAGATGCCGAGTAAGATGCCGGGTGAAGATTTTATCAACAGCATTCGCCAGGAAAGCACCAAATCCTTCTGTATAGAGAGCAGTTAAACTTTGACACGAAAAAGGCATTTATTTAGGCCAATATACCATTTCAAGAAATAGAAAACCATTCATTAAGGCTTTCTCAAATACTGGTGATCAGTTCCAGGTTGGCCATTATTATTTGAGAAAAGTTATGCACAAAAAGGGGACAATGGTAGCCAAGTGGGTTAAAAAGGCCAAGCCAATAAATCTGTGCTGTTATTAAGTAGATTTATTTCTAAACCCCCAAATATCTTATTATAGTTTGTCAATTCAGTTTTTATGAAATTACGGTACACAGGCTCCCTATTCGAAGACTTATCACTTGCATGACTTTTTTTCTATTAATTCAGAGTGTAGTACAACTCAGCTTTCAATGCACCAAAATGCTCAAAATGCCTTTCTAAATTGTGGAGAAAGTCATAATCCTTTTTATCATGTAAAGTTCTTTCAATCTGCTAAGAAAAACTTCATTATAGAAAGCTGATTCTCAGTACCCATACGTTGAATATTAATAATATTTTCCATTATTTTTAAAATACAACAGCAAGAAAATGACTAACTTTATTAATGAGAGTATTTTTCTTTAAGTGGATCAGTGAGTTGAAAATGGAGGAAACAACAACTTTCTTAATATTCATGACTTGATTTAGATGTAAAAAATCAGGCAATTGTGCTATGTATTTGAAGCCCTGCAGAACTTTACAGAAAGATTGAAATCACTCAAACAATAGCTCTGGGGCCCAATTCAATGGGAAAAGATTCACCATAAATTTAGGAGAGACCTAATCACAAACTACATGTTAACTTCAGATAGGATTACATCTTATTATACCAGGAAATACTTAAAAATTACAGGAGAATCAAATTATGTCAAGGAAATACCTTCATTCCCACTTCCATTGGGGTCAGGTCAGCAAAAGGCACTTCTCTGGTGGCCAACTCCCACATCAAGATGGCAAAACTCCACATGTCGGAAGCTTCCCAGTTACGATCCGAGGACTTCTTTTGCAAAGCTGGAAAAAATATATTTTTTTTAGCAAAGGGTCAAAGAAGAACATAAGGCATGTTCTATTTCAAATCACTCATTTTCAAGCGATATTGTGCATTAATATCCACCAATTTAGTCAGTCTACTCCTCAACCCTTCAGATACACATTTTAGGAGTTTTAAATAATGATATGTCTACGTAGAAAAATATGGTCATTTGATGCTACACTTTAAAGCTATCACTGAGCACCAACTTCAAATGAACCCATTATTTTAGCATTCTACATCAGACAAAAGACAATGAGATCATATGATAGCTAACTGAAAAATATATATTTAAGTAAATGAAAGATCGTAGCACTTTTCCACAAGAATTTTTAATGCGTACAATGCGTTTCGGCTCACTGAGCCATCATCTGGTACAAGACCAAGACAAGACCAGATGTCTTGTACCAGATGATGGCTCAGTGAGCCGAAACGCGTTGTACGCATTAAAAATTCTTGTGGAAAAGTGCTACGATCTTTCATTTACTTAAATATGTCTAACTTCCACCAATTGAAGCCTGAATCTGTTGAACTTATTGAAAAATATATATCTGCCAAAATCATGCTTAGAATCCAAATAAAAATATACCTAATTGAAATATTTTTTGTCATAAACCATCTTTTATACATAAGGATAGAAAAGGAAATCATTCAAACAACAGGTTTTACATAAATAAATTCATCTTATCCTCGAAACCATGAAATTTTAAGCATCCACAAAAGCAACACAGTGCAGACAACAAGTCAGCCACTGAAATCACGATAAAATGATTAAAAGGGTGATATAATGAAGCAAACATTACCTTCAGGAGCCATCCAAGCTGGATAATATATTCTTCCCTTTTCTTGGAAGGAAAACTTAGCATCAGCCATGTTTATCCGGGCAGTGAAATCTTCATCAATCTAAATATAAATATATAGAGAATTAGCAGTAACCGAAATCATAGCAGCATGATAATCATAAATTGCCCAAACATTACACAGGTGTACACTTTTCTTAAGTATTACTTATTTGTTATTAATACCTAATGTCCACTTCAGTGATGTTTAGCAATAAACAATAATTAACTTCCAAACAGGATTTTTTCTGAATATGTACTTGGTTGTAGGTCAGATTGGTCGAAAGTTGGAAATGACACTTAGATGACATTGTAAAATCATCAACAAGCCAAAATCTAGCCTAAAATATTTCTAAGCCCACCGATGTAAATTCTGCAAAGTACACATACTTTTTAAGCATGATCCATTAATATAAATATTTATTACGAAGGCAATTATCATTAAAAGAAGTAAAATTTACAATGGTTCATTTAGTGATGGGATAAGGATTTAAGTTCAATCAAACCTATTTCCCATTAAATTCATGGATTCGAAATTTTATAAAAACAAGGGATTACAGATCTGACCCATCCCTGCATTCCATGCATTCAAGATTTATTTTATGATATTTGGAGGAGGCAACCGATAGCTTATGACATTTGCACCATTAGGGAAGGGTAGGGAAGGAAGAGTGGAGAAAAAGAAACCTGGCATTAGCATCGGCATGTTCTTAACGAAGGGAACCAAGAGATAACCACAAGTTGATATCCCATCTGATGGACAGAGTGATTTACTTGAATGCACTCAAGTGGGGATCAGCAGTCTCTGAAAAATCTCTACCACCGCTGGGGTTTGAACCTGGATCCTTATGATAAGAAGCTCTCTCAAGCCACCAAACCAACCCAATCCTTGTGATGATTTAGACAAGAGTAAATTCACCATGACGTATACAAGAATTGCCATGAGAAAAAATTCCCCTGGACCGGGAATCAAACCACGGACCTATAGTTTTCCAGGCCAATGCGCAGACCACTACGCTATCCAGGTTCTTTAATTCCCAAGCCCAGACAACTACGCTATCCAGGTTCGATTCCCGGTCCAGGGGAATTTTTTCTCATGGCAGTTCTTGTATATTTCACCGCCGTTCACGCGGTAGGGTTAGAAATATTACACTCACCATGACGTGTTTGGAGTTCAGGTGGTACTGGGGTATAATTCTCTCAAGGGTATGGAGAAAGGCCATGCCACGAGCAACGTCAGTGGCAAAGCGGAGCGCAGTAGCCGTGTCGACCACTGGAGGCCTGGGCGGCTGGCTGGGATCTCCCGTATTTATGTTCACGGCATCGTGCAGCAGTGAGTATAGAGATCCATGGGGCAAGTACTGGCTGATAACCACCAAACGGGGCGGGCTGTTGCAGCAGCCAACGACTGGCAGGACATTTGGGTGGGAGAATATCCTAAGAAGAACAAAATCGTCAATCATTAATAAACAATAACATCTAGAAACAAACTTTAATAGGTCTTACAACTTAATTTCAGTTTAATTGAAGAGGAAGTAAGAAGAAAAGAATATTTGTTCCCATGAAACTTGGCTTTTAAGGCTGCCACTTAATTGAAGAGGAAGTAAGAAGAAAAGAATATTTGTTCCCATGAAACTTGGCTTTTAAGGCTGCCACATACGTATTAAAATAGGTGCCAACAAAAAAATGTGTACATTTCCATTATGATAGTCTGTTAACCTCAAACAATCACCAAGCATAGGTTTTGTAGGGAAGTAAATTGTTTTATCTTTTCATGAAATAATCGATAAAAAAATGAAATTGAAAACCCAGCAACAAAAATTTTGCAACATGGCGTAATTCTAGTCATTCATTCCGACAATTCCGTGAATTTAGATAGAGATGTTTGGCTAGTAAAATATGTACAATCTGTGCTTCGAATTAATACTCCTCCAGAAGGAAAATTTAATCTATCACTGGCCTGGCATAACCCTGGCCCTATTAATGAGGAGCACTCACATTAAATTAGTGCTTTTCATTCATCACAAATTCAATGCTCTAACAATACCTGCAATTGGGGCTCGTTAAAACTAGGATGTATAACCCACTAATCATTAACCACAATAACTCAAAAATATATTTTCATACACATCATACATATCATTGTACATCGTGAAAGTAGCCATACCTGAGTTTCGGGAATTCTTCATTGAAATCCCTGGAAATTCTGGATGTACAATCTCTGACGGCAAGTATTTTGGCCACAATGTCATTCTTCTGCCAACGTCCACGCCATGTCTCCCCAGATGGTGTGCTTGCTATGCGTGTGTGCAGGGAGAGGTCATTGATATTTATTCCACGGTGCCTTGATAGAGTGGCATCTCCTATGATAGAAATAGAGTAAAAACAACATAATCAATGAATGTGAAACAAGATGTTGTACGAGAAAACAAAATTATTAATCAGTAATCTGACACACAGAGATATAAATGTATAATTAGATAAGCAGTTACAGTGAAAATTGAGTACCTTTGTCACCATACCACAAACACAAATTAAGTGAGAACGGCTGCCTCGTAAGCAATTTAAATGCTTAGTGAGAAATTTTTTCACGTTTTGAATTAATTATTTAGCAGTGCACATTTTTCCAACTGCATGCTATCGATAAAACAACTAAAATGGAGATTAAATTCAGCTTTCAAATTAAAACAATACAGTTGATGAGACTTGGCTGAGTTAGTATTAAGATGAATCTATGTAAATAGTGATAGATTTAAAAGAGAGAAGGCTAAATAGGAAGATGACTTACTGCTTCTTGTTTTTAGTCCAAGCCAGCTCTGATCCTTGAAAGTGATCTTCTTCAAATCCTGACCAGTCTCTATGGCAAGTTCTGAAAAGACAAATATATTTATATACGTATTTCAAATGAAAAAGACAAAGTTATTACATACTATAGTTGCTCCAGCTCTATTTTAAGAGAATATTGTGATGCAAACTCAATCTTTCTAACAATAGAATTTAATATATTTTTGCCTATCAGCAAAGCTAAACAGTCTTTAATTAATTTATAAGAAAATTCTTAAATGCATCAGCTTCTTTCAAGGTCATTTTTTCCACACACAAGCTTTGAATGACTAAAAGATCACTCTTCAGCCTCAATGTGGATAAGGAATGGATGGCTCCCTACTAAGGAAATGAACTTTCCTCAACTTCTGATCATGAGGATAATACACACATGATTTTTTTCTTCTAGAATAACTTTTATATGCGTTTAATAATGAAGCATAAATATCTCTTCCCTTGAAATAGCAAATGGCATTATATCTTTCTTCGATATTTTTCCAAAAACATTACTTAGGCTCCTTGTAACCACATTTTTTTTGTATAGCATTTTATTTTACTTGTACAGGTAAACATGTAAATTATAAATACATGCATGTAAAATCAAAGGAAATGGTTCTATTATTTCACTATCACAACATCTAATAACAAAAAATAGCAACAGACTAGTAATCAGGACTGCAAACTTGATAAAACTATTTTTAATGAAATATTAACTAGAAACATTTTCTGCAATTAGGCATTCCCGAGTTACTTGGCAAAACTGATTAATACAAAGCATTGATTTCATAGAATTAAAAAAGGAGTGAATACAAAGTTTATGCAATAACTCCTTGTCATACCCTCAAATGAAAGCAGCAATTCTCATGGCCATTTCCTATTTAAAGTATGGTTTAGGTATTGCTCAAATGCTCAAGCTAAGATCTTACATGATAGTTTATCCTTTTGAATCATCGCCACTACCAATGTTAGGTTTAAAGAATACTCACCATGAACCCTCTTTGCCATAGAGCCTTTGGTCTTGTCAATCGGAGTATCTCCATCTTTGTTGGCGAGTGATATCAGAGCCCCAGAGGAGACCAATGCCTCAGCAATGCTCGAGTGGCCCCAGAAGCAGGCATAGTGCAAAGGAGTGTTCCCATGCTCATTTGTTAAATTGGGGTCCGCCTTGTGCCGAAGGAGCTGTTTAAAATGAAAATGTAATATGTAAACAATGGCCTCTTTCACCAACTTTGCACTGCAACCTGTCTCTGACCTCCAGTAGGCTCTTCTTCCATTGTTTGCAGTTTTTTCTGGACTCAAGCGTGTACATATTTTATACCCAATTTTGGACCATGCGAATGCAAAAATTTGGACCAAATTTCAGGTTAAGTTCAGAATCTGCATCCAGCACTGCATGCGTAAAGGTAATGAATATATACTGACAATATGATGACGTTATAAAGATTAAATGCAGTGCAAACGAGAGATTTTATCTTGCATTATTCCTTCATTTACCATGAAAGTTAAAAAAAAAAATAAAACTAAAAAATCAGTTTACAAATCTGATATGCTTCGAGACAAATTAAAAGTGGTCATTCTGAGGTGAAGGAAAGAGATTTGTTTTAAAGCTCATTATAAATTTCTAAGAACAGTTCAAGGAATCAATCGGTATGGAGAGGAAATTTTCTCAAACAGTTTTTGACTCAATCAACATCAGACAGAAAAGAGCAAACAGCTGATGGTGGCATTCTAAAACAAATAAAGACTGATAGAACGTTTTGAACCTGAGAATCATGAATTCAAATCTACCGGAGGAACAAATTGAATTACTCTTAAATCCACACATCAACAACTTTTATAAAAATTCCTTACATATAGTTGATTTATCTCCATTCTCAACATCTTGGCATACTTCTTAACTCTGTCGTTCGAAAAACCCAAGAATAGCTAGAAATTTTTCAACTATGATACCACCACAGTTTCACTAGCATAGTATCGCTGCTTAAGTTTCACTCAGACAGTGGCCAACAATACTTACAAAGTGGACGATATCTGCATGGCCATGAGCAGATGCAAGATGAAGAGGAGTGTCGTCTCCCATGTTTGTGGCCCCAACCCTAGCTCCACGCTGCACCAGCAACTCCACAATCTTTGAGTGCCCCCTTTTGGCTGCCCAGTGCAGGGGGCTGAAGCCATGGTCATCTCTGAAAGAATAGGTGGAACCATTAATAACCTATTTGCACAAGTTTTATTTTAAAACTTGATATGAGACAAATGAAGAAAGATAAGATTTTTCCAATAGGAATAAATGAATGGAATAAGCATTGCAAATATTAATTGATAGACAAATTATGGAGTACCTCTGGTCAATTATGTCCTGTTCAAATATAAGCTGAGACTTAAGCCAAAAATGTTTGGCTTCTGCCTGAGCCATGGAACAGAAAGACTAAATCATATTTCATCAAAGGTATGACAATATGAATCAATGGCACAAAAAACACCAGGAGAAGTAACTTTTCATTTTAGATGGGGTGAAAGAGAGAGTTGATTTTGACATAAAGAGGGTAAGCAAGCCAATCATGTATGATTATAGCCACAAAATTTTTAAATCTAATTTATCTTCACCATAAGGGGCAGTATGCAGGGGCGCCGACTTATAAAAAATATTGGGGGGGCCTATATCGGAGGTCTTGAGCAGGGAAGAGGTTAGATTCAAAGTGTGTCGCAGCACCGAAACACTATCATGATTCACACCATTTGTTTTCAATTAACCTGCTTAACGTTATAATTATTTGCTAATAACACATTGTTGAATTTATTTTAAAAGGTAACTATCGTCAAACATGGGAAATAAAAATTACCAATATATTTTTGTGATTTCACAAAGCATAATATTACTTAATTATTTTCTTGAATTATTGAGGGGGTTCGGCCCCCCAAAACGAATCTTTGAGGGGGCTCGGGCCCCCTCAGGCCCCATGGAGTCGGCACCACTGGTAATACGAAAGGACTTCACCTACGTTTTTCTAAATTACTTTTATCAGTTGTGAAATAACTATGTGAGTGTATAACAATGGATACAAAAATATGTTAATGGAAAACATGACTTTGTGTTTTCCCAGTGAATGATATTCAGGAACACTCTTTGATTTACAGCGTGTCAAGGCCTCCAACATTTTTGGCACTGTCGTCACGGAAATGATTTTTCCCAGATGACAGTATCAGAGTCAGAAGGCATAATGGTGGATGCAATGGAGACATTTATTCAATAGAAAACCTGATAGTAGTTCCTGAATATCATAACTGATGTAGTTCCAATTAAAAATGACCCACAAAATTTTTTCAGAAGGCAGAAAACTTCATCAGAAGTCAATCTGTACTAATACTGACAATGAGAAATGATTAATTAGGTTATGAAAAATTAGGTTAGATAAAAGAGTCTGACCATTGGGCAGAATGTTTGGCTTTTGCCTGAGCCATGGAACAGAAAACTAATGTCAGTTTGCTCAGGGGTCCTCCAACAGTAGGAAATACTTAGAAAAACCGGGGTTTATGGGCCTTAAGCCTAAGTAAATTTTTAGGGACAGTTTTTAAGTCTCCATCTGGCCTGCCTGTCATAAAGATAGATAAATTTTTGCGAAGTTGATGAAAGGACTACTTACATTAAATTCAAAGACTTGTTTGTTTTTATGAGTATCAAGACCAATCTGCAATCGGTGAGATGGTTAAAACATTTTGGCCAATGTGTGGATGCATCATCCTCAAGGATAAAGGAACTAGCCCCAACATTTCTTCAGCAAAGACGACTATGCACAATTTATTCATAAAAATGTATGTCACTGTAAAAGACCTTTCCCAGTGAAAGCAAGAAAAGATTGTTCCTGGAAATCACCTAATCTTACCACATGCAAACATCATGTATAATAAATTTTGGCAAGATAGTTAATTTTAAAAAAGACCTTTGACTAGGCACACAAATTCTGTGAAGGAGAAAAGATGCTGCCACTTCCCATATTTTCAAAGAGGATAATTTCATTAGCCAAAATGGCAATGTTGAAAGAGACAGTTTGCATATGCATTTAGGTTTTGATTGCCCAATGATTTTAATTTGGTATAACTATAAAGAGAATCAAAAGGTCTGCACCATTACAACCATATAATTAGGCATTAGGTATACAAGAAGTTATAACTTTTATTTTGTCAAATCACAGAAAAATATCACCAGATGCTAAGCAATTGGATATACGAAAAGGATCAAGTTCCAAAAAAATGGAAATTAAATTTTTTCACCACCTTTTCATACAATCTTATAAACTTCTCACCATTTGACAAAGCAAAAAACATTGTAAATTTCTCATAAGTAGCTAACATTTATCTAAACCAGTTTTGTCGCTGGTCGGGATTAAAGTTATTGATGTGAAACCTAGTTTTTATTCGATTCAACCAGAAGCAATTTCAAATAGTCAACACTCAAACTTATCATTTTACCGTCTGACAATATTCCCCACCAAATTTTCAGCTTAGAAAAGCTAATAAATCGCCGGCATTTTCGAGGTAAATAAAACATGTGCGATTAAAATTACCGATTTCCCAGTCACTTTAAAAAAAATTCTATAGCAGAATACCGCGGCAGTATACAACACCATGGATATAAAGTCTTAATTTTCTCAAAAAATTAGACCCTTATTTTCTCTTTCCATACCTCACAGTAAAAACAGGAGGGTATAGATAACTTCGGAAACAGCACAGATTTTCTCGTTTCACTCGCAGACGGGGGAAACAATAATTTCGGAGAATAAATAAAAACCAGGATTGCGAAAAAAGATAAAACATAAGGCAAAACTTTCGATTTTAATAACACTGGATAGAAACTCAAGTTTTTTAACTGTTGCTTATTTTGACATATAACTATTTGACGAAATTGTGAAACCCACAAACGCCCACGCAATCAAGCGAATTTAAATCCGCGTCCAAATACGATAGCAGCGACATTATCCTTGAAACTGCCACCAGCTGGTGTATTTTGGTCTCCCTAAAAAGAACCCCTGCCGTCGTAGACGCTGCAATTGGTGCCAAAAATATAAAACAACAAAAATGATCAAATTGTAAGGAATCCTTCAAATATTTAATCCGAAGAAACGAGACCTAAATGTAATTATGCACCTTCTTGCGAAACTCGGATTTATTGAGGGTTTTCTCGGAGGGGTAACTTTCGCCACGAAATAAACATTTCACAGAGCTCAAAATTAATATTTTAATAGATGCCCTTAGGTTGTAGCCAACGAATAAAGAAGAAATCACCAAAAAAATCTCCCAGTTGGCCTTAGCCTTATATGGATTCGACGATCAGCGAGAAGGCTCTCCCCCTTTCCGCTAACCAAACTGTTACGTCATGCCCCCGTTCTCCCACATGCATCTGCCGACGAAAAAAATATTACATCCTTCGCAAATGCCTTTTGCTCGCCTTCCTCGGAAGGCATGAAGACCACTCCCACTAACGGAAGAGCATTGCGGTCTGTCGCGATGTCACCCGACGGCTATTTCGTGGTAGGAATGACGTAGGGGGGTGAAAAAAACATCAAGACGATCAGAAGCTAACGCCACCACAAGAAATGGGCGTAACTGATCTTGTAACTATTTTGACAATTGCTCGAGAATCAAAACATTCACAATACTCGCAAGCTGGAAATATACTAAATCCACGAGTACTAGCAAAAACAGCATTGCACATTATTCTGTCCAACAGGAGTTTCTGAAGTTGGCCGAAAAATATTTTTTTCAGCACTTTTATGAACACAAATATTAGATATGTCACTGACATAAGTGGTACATATTGAAAACCTGCGCATGGAGCCCTCATTAGCCTCGAAATTTCCAGTATTAAAGTCCCTCTAACCTGAATGTTTTAATAAATTGACTTTAAGAGTTCGGACGACCGAAACAACCGCGAATGAATTATTGATAGAAATTATGATTTTATTTACAACTGCTTTTTCGAAGTAAGAAATTTGTTACAGATTCCAGCAAAATGCAAAACCCGTACTATACCCAAATACTTGAGAATTATGCGATAAGAACTTGATCAAATACAGGAGTCGAAAAGTACTAACCGCGACCAATAAAATAACAGATCAGTAAGTTTGTGACTTATTTGGGTCCCAAGAAAATAAAGTAAGAGTCGAACATACACCTTAAAATTTCTAATGGATATTTAATTGAAGCAACTGCAGTTTCCAATTTTCCAACAAAGAAAGAGTAGCTAGACATAATTCGCATGCATTATAAATCTGAGCCATAGGGGTTAGTTATAAAGTGACCATCCATTCATTACACTTACAACCTAAATAAACCATTGACAATAACGAGAAAATGACACACCCTTGATTCAAATCGTGCTCTGGATCATCCAACCACATCCGGACTTGCATGGCACTCCCTTCTCTGCACCACTGAAATATATCCTCCATTCTTGATCAGTCGAATGCAGGAACAACGTAAATAAATACTAATAACCCTTCACACCCAGTACGTTCTAAGCACCAATCCTGAAACACTTGTGTTAGGCTCAACCACGATCATCCAAGCACTTGAACTGCAATAACTTTTTATCACTTGCTATTATCCGACGTATTAATATCCAATTACCGAATCACACACACGATTTAACTGGAAAACAAGTAACTTATTGATACCCAAACTTACCCACCCACTCAGCCATTACACCCATTTATTTTTAGCGATAATAATAATTCGTTTGTTTTGATATAACGCAAATCGCCGCTTGAGTTCGCTAGCTTCGCCATGATGGCTGCGATACCGCGCAATTTAAAAATATATTATTACTTGAACTTAGAAATTAGTGGTTAAAATTCTCAAGTTATGATAAAAAGCAGGCGGCAGAAATAAGTGGCAGGATTACATTACTTTATAATTATGTGATATTTAATCGGTAATACAGTATCATCGGTTGTGCTATTTTTGTATATTCGAACAAGGTGATGCCGGATAATATGCCAAATCTAGGGTCTAAATGATTTCATTGAAACTAATTCAATTAAATTCAAGGCAAAAAATTCTACCATGAGGAGGCAGCAACACATTATCCCGAATTATAAAAAAAACTCATTTTGGGTATCACCAGCCATCTTTTGACGAAATTCAGAAACACCTGCACAACAAGGGAAGTGAGTGGCGAAATCCGCCCTTTAAATCATCATGTGCGAAGTACAATCGGAGAAAAATGTGTTAGAGGTTTTATTCTCCTAGTGTCTATGATATTATGGATGACTAGGGTTAGTGGTGAAGAATATTCGTTTATATCTTTATAATAAACTTACTCATATAGGTGCATTTTATCAACGTTTTAGTACTTATCACGAAAAGGAAAAAAACGAATCAATTACCCCTATGAAAAAATTGTATAAACCTGTTTCAAATTTTTATACAATCGTATACATTACCATGGCAATGTATGAGAATGTATAAAAATTTAAAACAGGTTTATACAATTTTTTCATAGTGGATAGACTCCAAGATTTCTTTTTTCTTTAATTTGCTGTGTTATCAATTTTTAGGTGGGAAGCTGGCGCAGCGATGTGAATCCCCTTAAAAAAATACCTGGAGCGTTACATATTGTGAGTAAGAAGTAAATAACGACCAATGTTCTCCAAAGCCGTGCTTTCGCATCTGGCCGTCATCAAATCTTACCTCAATGTGGGCAACGAATTTAGTCGGCGATGCTACTCAGCGGCAGCCTCGAAGTGGAAGGCAAAACTGTGTTCTTTGAAGTAATTGTCTCAATGCTTTTTATGCGTTCTGTCCTAATGAACACGAGTATAATAATTATTTTCATTTTTCCTCAGAGAGGGATGGGAGGGTGTGGTAGGATTAGAAGTACACGCCCAAATTATGTCTTGCTCTAAGCTTTTTTCTGGTGCTGGCACGACATTCAGCTCTCCAGTAAATAGCAATGTTTCACTGTTTGATGCTGCAATTCCAGGAACTCTACCGGTAAGGTTTCAGTCATTTCCCGTTTGATGCTATAAATAATGTACCCGGAATCAAGTCCCTAATTGATTTTCTATTTCTGATGATAATCTAACCTGACAATTTATATTTTTAGGTTCTTAATCGGCGATGTGTGGAAGCTGGAATATTGACAGCGTTAGCATTATCATGTAGACTGAATCCTGTCTCTCATTTTGATAGGAAACATTATTTCTATGCTGATCTTCCAGTGAGTATTTGCGAAATTACTTGGTAAATATGGCACTAAACTATAAGAGTTTGTAAGCTTTTCCCTTTATTTTCCTTTTTACTCCATGTCAACTGAACCTCGGCTTACAACCCACCCAACTCGGATTTTCATGAAATTGTGTACTCATGGTTGACTAGCTTATATAATTACTGGTTTTAAATTTCAGGTCTCTTTCATTTATTTGGTTCAAATACGGTTGTAAATGGTATATTGGTCTTATTGAAACTATAAATGTAGTTCTGGTCAGTGGTGCAGCGAGGGGGGTTTAGGGGATAAACCCCCCCGCCCCAAGAGCTCAGAGAAATTTTCAAGTTTAAACCAATATACTTAATGGATTAGTATTACTTATAGAATAATGTTAGGATTAATCAAATATCTCTCATAAAGCGGTAAAACTAGTCATTTTGAACCATTAGTCTTAAAATTTTCTGGAGAAGGGCCCCCCACTACTCCCACTTGCCCTGCCGGGTATTCAATACCCCCACACCCCTAAGTATTAGTTTCCCCTAAAACTCCACTAGCCTTAATTCCTAGCTGCCATTAAGTGAGTTGCTTGTAGACTAGCGTTTTGATAGCTACCTCTGTCATTGTACTCAGGGTATGACAATCCTTGATCGAGATTCAAATGGAAACAAAAAACTTCAACTGTGACACGGGCTATGCTTTAAGCGCTGCCTGGAATCCAACACAAAAAAAATCAAGGAGAAAAGCCAGAAAATTAGCACGAGCCAATCAGAAGAAACTTGACAACTTTTAGTGATGTTGTTATGGTTGGGCTCTCTTGACCCGTCTGCTGTTTGGCACATCCACCTGAGCAATTTAAGTTCTGTTATACTGCCTCTTATAAATTTCTTTCACCTCATCCCTAACCAAACCACATAGTATGGGTAAATATTTCCACTAAGGGCAACCGTGTGTTCTTATTCCAACCAGTACAGCTCTAGGAATAATTTTTTTACCATTGACCTTTCCAGTACCACTAGGTTGTTAACACAGAGGAGATCTACTGAACAGTAATAGTTATATGCTAAAAAATGTTTGAAATTCAAGAAGTACATGATTCAGTTTCATAACCTATCGATTGATTGTCTGGCAAGTTCAGAGCCAATTATTTTATCATTAGTTGTCATGTAAAATTCACGCAGTATAGTTTAGAGGTGCACTTCTTTTCAGTGGCCCTCCTGTAAAAGTTCTATGTAGCATGTAGTTGATGGTGAGTTGATGCAGATTGACCTATTGGTTTTATGAAATTTTGAGTGCTTCCACTCATTTTCAAGAGAAATACTAACATATGTTACATGCTACCCCTGCAGGTAGGTAGCTGTTTGAGGTTGTCTACCGCACTCTTTTCTATTTAAAATCATGCATTTCACGTCACTCACTCAGAGATAAAACCAGGAGGTTGGTTTGGAATGATGAGGATAGAGCTCAACCTGGAATAAGATGCTGGAATTTTTTTTCCCTCTTCTAGTATTGGGTCAGTTTTTCTCGTAAACTCAATTTTGCTTAAGATAATAATTTGGTAATAAATGTTTCTGTGATTAGAACTAGCATTTATTGTCCCATATATGGTTAAGGTGTTGTTACTTGCCATACTTATGTGGTCAATTATGGGGCTATAGCCCCTGAAAATCTCCGTAAATGGCTGCACCATCCAAGATGGTGAAGCATCAGAGTTTTTTAACGTTTCGAATGTTTTGCCTAGCAAATTGATGGGAAATTCTGGTTTTTGAAACTTCACCAAGGAAAGCTTTTGATTGGCTCTAACCCTATGAAATTTCAAGCCTGCACTTTATTAGGAAGTGGTGGATAAAAATTCTTTAAATTTGTCGTGTGGCAGGTTGCATCATTTCGTAGACCCTCATCCCCCTGTTAAAGTCTCGGGAAAATTTTGGTTTGAAACTTTGATTTTGACAGGTTTTTGAAGAACCATAGGAGAGTACAGAGAAATAGATGGCCCATCGT
Source organism: Ischnura elegans (assembly GCF_921293095.1). NCBI lineage: Eukaryota > Metazoa > Arthropoda > Insecta > Odonata > Coenagrionidae > Ischnura > Ischnura elegans. The sequence continues at coordinate 84,052,926 of NC_060250.1, forward strand.
ACAAGTCGTACATCTATCTAGTATTCAAGTAATTAATGATGCTTGATGTAGGTTCAATAGTTTTCGAGCCATTCCAGTGCCGAATTGTAGCTAACTATTGGAATTTAAGCCATTTTAAATTTTGGGGCGGTGGAGGGTGGAGAAAGTTGTGAATTTTCCTCTGGATCAATTTAGTCATTTATGAGTGTGGCAGTAAATCTCTGGCGGTAAAAACTCTGTAAATGCCCTTTCTTACAAATAATTTATACAAAAACAGCAAGTAATGCTCCTACATACCAATGTTTCTTCCAGAACCTTACTATTACTGATTTTATATCACTTGTTTCTATCTCTGTTGCCTGTTTAAATTATGGATGTGTCCGCATTTTTATCTCAGATTTTATGAAAGTGACCCTGGTGACATTTTTAACTTACTTCATATTGAATTATATTTAATATTTTCTTTGATTATATTCATATTTTGTATATTGGATTCACCATTTGGGTACAATACATATTTAATCCTCCTGTGGACCTTCATTCTTTCAGTCTAATTTTTTTTTGAAAGAATCTTTTGCAGCTTTCCAACATAACTTGTAAGACAAAATTGGCAGCCTAGCATTGAGCAAAAAATTAGTATGTGAGAAGTTATGGATGATTTATATGGCCATTAATTGGTGTGAATAATGCCTTAGGATATCCATCAGGGTGATTTCACGACTCATGTGGAGAATATTTTTCTATCTAAGTTTTTCATTTTCTTGTATGGCATCCATAATTCTCTTCTACTAAAGAATTAATTGCACAATTAACCAAATCAAATTTTGCATATGTCATTGAGAAAATTGAGTATGTTAATTGCTATCCTAAAAAATTCTGTTTGACTCAGGCTGGATATCAGATTACACAACAAAGAAAACCATTGGCTCAAAGTGGTGTACTGCCTTTTGAAGTTTATGCAACAAGCCGGAAGGAGAAACTTTATAGGAAAAAATCCAATGTAATCCAGTTGCAACTTGAGCAAGACAGTGGGAAAAGCTTGCATGATGATTTGAACATGAGGTTTGTTCATATTTGATAGAATTGTCATACCATTGTGATGGTAACATGACTTGAACTAGTTGCCCTGAAATGGTTTTAATAATTAGCTGTAAATAATGTTGAATCTTGGTGTAAATAGTGGTGGGCGAAGTGAAGAAATATTAATAATTTCATGGCATAATGGACTGTTAATTTAGTAAATATTTGTAATTATGAGTGCAATATCAGTTTCATGTAATCTAGCTCGTAGACTCATTACTGTGACTTGTTGTTGGCAGGAGTCTGGTGGATTTGAACAGAGCTGGTGTAGGCCTGATGGAAATTGTGTTTGCTCCTGATCTGTGCTGTGGTGAAGAAGCAGCTTCTTTAGTGAAAGAATTATCTTTAATATTATCACGCTTGGGAACTTGTACTTGCCGGATGGAGGGTGAGTAAAATTATTAGCCTTTTTAATACTGATATTATGTACTTTGCATTCACAGTTACATCTTTACTATTGTGTAAACTTGAGTTCAATTTCCATCAGTTCATAACTAAAAAGTTAATTTATGTTAACCCTCCTACTGCCATGGTCCAACTTATTTGCCCAACTATTAACAATAATAATTTTGATATATTCTCTCTGGAGTGTCGGGCAGCAAAAGAAACGTTACATTCCAGAGAAAGGATATCTAAGATCAAAATAAAGCTTTGAAATGTGAAATCGAATCTGGTTGACTATAGTTCCTTGATATTTTTCAATACTTTGAAAGGAATTTATTTTTTGATTTGATCTCTTCTTTCTCCCACGATTTCACTTCCTCTCAACTGCATTGAAGAGGGAGCCTTGAGGGTGGATGCCAACGTGTCCGTTAGACCAACTGGTTCCAGCCAGCTGGGCGCACGGAGCGAACTCAAGAATCTGGGAAGCATCCGTGCTGTGGCACAAGCTGTGGATTATGAGATGAAGAGGCAGGTTGAGGAGCTGGAGCGAGGAGGAAAGGTTGGCGGGGACACACGATCCTGGGATGCCGAGCTGCGAATGACTGTGCCGATGAGAGACAAGGAGATTCAGCAGGTTGGCACACTACCCTGGTACTACCACACTCTCTCTCACTCTGTTTTTCAACCAAGGATGGGTCTGTTCCACTTTTTTGCTGATTCCAATTCCTGTTCAGTTCCTGCCATTGCTTCTCTGTCCTTATTCTCATTTCTAGCATAATTTCATTTCTTAATTTTCATTTGGCTAGTATGAAAACTGCCTTAAATAACACATCTCATGATTCCATATTTTTCATCCAGTTGGACTCAAAAATTGTGGACAGCATGTATTGAATAATGCTGTTTTAGGTCCTTTTTTTTTGGGATATTAGTCACGGCTTTTGGGCGTTCCTCTGCATTGTGTTGTTGTCCATAGGTGACGACAGTTTTCTCCAGCCATCCTGCTGCCGTCTTCAGGTCAGAAGTCGCCAGCCGGATGGCTGGAAAATCTGTCATAACCTATGAACAACACAACGCAGAGGAATGCCCGAAAGCCGTGACTCATATGGAGAAATGCCGTGGAAAACTTAGATCCTACAATTTTTGGGAGTTATGCCTTCTCTAGGCTGCTTTGGGGTTCTTTCTAGCCAATGATGCCATATTTATGTTTGTTACTTTTTGCGGTCCCTTGAAGGTATGCAAGGTCTCTCAGCAACAATGTTCCTGATGTCCTATGGGCGTAGACAAGTGACTTTTAGATATTCATCAATTATTTTTTTAAATTGTTTTTAATGGTGGAGAAATAAAAACTTTCATTGAAGAGACACCTGAATGATTAACATTTTTCAATTTTTGCCAGAAATTAAGGGGACAGAGAGTGAGGTGATAAACTTCATTTGCCCTTTGTTTCTAGCATAACAGCCGGCCTAGTACTGAAGTTTTCTAACATCTAATATATTTCTATGATGCTTTTTTAGTAGTCAGTGTGGAATTTTAATGAAATTTGATTAACTTTAGCTGGAGTTGAGGCTGGATGGTAGGTATTTTGTTATGGCATCCTAAGGATTTAGAACATTGATTGGTGAGAGAAAAGTTATGTTACGAAATTTGCATGTATAACAACTTCAGAGTTGTCAGTGCTGATTTTCGGGTTCCTCAGCCGCGTTGGTTGTTTTTGGATGACAACAGTTTCGGGAGTTTTGTTATCCAAAACAACCAACGCGGCTGAGGAACCCAAAAATCAGCACTGACCATGAGCAACGCCGCGGAAGCCTACGCCAGAATTTAACTTCAGAGTTGGGTACAAGTTCCTTTTAAAAATAGCACTAAGTTGTTTCAAGCAGAATATGGCGTTAGAAGAACTTAATGATAAAGTTTGAAACAGCTTCTCCTTGTTTTGAACCTTGCATTGGTTGTCCATAAAGTGATTTCTGCCTGCTGTAGCCATTTGTAGGACTGTTAGTGTGGAGACTGACGTAGGACTAACCCAGCAAAGTGGGTACACCATTAATTTCAGCATTAAAATTATTCTACCATTTTCTTCTACAACGAAGTACTGCAATGACTTGAAAGAATGAAATTCAGTTTAATCGGTGGATTTAATCTACCCAGAGATATATTTGTTACCAGCCAGAGGATGTAACAAAATGAAAAATGAACTAAATCTTGAAAGTAAGGATCTATTTATGGGTCATTCTCCCAAAAAGGTACATTTTCTGCAGGCAAAATGAAAAACATATCATTTTTGTTTATATAAGAACCAAAATAGTGTAATTACTGTTTGCCATTCATACAAGCTAATGACGTATGTGGCGGAGATCATTAGAAATATTTACACTGTTTTTTTTTTTATTTTTCTTTGTTGTCTACTGACATGATATATACCTATATGCCCACGGACATGGAAGAAGAGGAATATCATGTGTTTATTCATGTAAAAAAGTTTCTTTTATTTTTTGTGCCATTGCACGTTCTGTAACTAGTCATAGTGCATCATCATGTCCGCTACCATCCGTCATGTCCATGAACTGAAGAGTTCAATGACGATTTCCCTAAGTTAAGTTATAGTTGGGACTGAAAATAGGTTAGGACACTGTTCTTACTACATTGAACTTGTATCTTATATCCGTATAAGTTCTATATCAGTTGTAATTTGTAAAAGGTGTAGAGTTACTTCTTTTTACTTGTCCACGGTCATGATGGATGATCTTGGCTCTTTCAACGAACTGAACTTTTTCTTCCACATTAAATCATTCACTAAACCAAATAGAAACTTAAACAATCCAATATGGCTAACAATCCCATTCTCTACACACTCTCCACATACATTCAGGGATGCCACCATCTCCTATGAATAATTCCCCCTTTTTCCTGTGTGTCCACGGGCATTGCTTTTTTGGGTGGGACAAATGTTTTTTTATTATATACAGTGAGTCCTCGTTTAACGTCACTTACCGTTCCTGAAAAATGTGACGGTAAACGAAATGACGCTAATCGAAACATAATATCCCATAAGAAGCAATGTTAAAAGTGAATATCGGCTCCTAGACCTCACAATTCCTACGCGAAAAAATTTTAGCGTATCATATCTGGGGCATTTTTTACGATGGGAATGCCAAACTATGGCATAAATACGAGTTCCTGTCTTCATCGACGACAATAGCAGCTCAGTGACGTAAATCCTTCTCCATTTTTGTATCTTCCCGCATTTGCCTTTCAGCTTCGCTATGGTGGTCGCCCGGGCGAGTGTCGCCTGGGCATCATTATCGCTGAAACATCTTCGCAGTTAGAGGAACCAAAATTATTGTGAACAAGGCAAAAAAAGTTACGACAAAAACTCCCGAGTTCTACACGGAAAAATGCCTCGAAATCACTTTTTAGGTTCCTGAAAACCATTATGTCAAGTAAAACCTTGCGCACCTACCTAAGAATTCATTTTGCAGAAAATTTGCTAAAACCGTAATTGCAATTAACAATAAACACACCGTTTTACACAACGTTTAGACTGACTGTATTACCGCCCGCAAAACGAACAACCTGTTACGCCCGCCACTTCGCATTTTTTCTCGCGCAAAATTTAAAAGACTTGACGTTATCGCGAAGCGAAGGTGCGACAAACGAATGGCAATCTCAAAATTTTCGTGACGTTATTGCGGAATGACGTTAAACGGGGTGACGTAGAACGAGGACTCACTGTAATAACAATTATGAAACAAAAGCATTCCAAAAAGGCTATTTTGAAATGTCTATATTGTTGTAACTGGGCATGAAATTTGGGGAATTCAATTTTTCTTTCTTTTACAATTTGTCACTAAAAGTAATAATAGAGTCCATAAAAAAATAAGCCAGTTTAGTTTTGTTCTAATGTTAATGATTTTTTTATGGCAGCTCACGAACATAATTTTGTACGATCGTGGGAGGATGACCCGTGACCACTGCAGGCCAATTTTTAAAAACTTTCATATCCTCACCATCTACAGCCTCTTTGTGTTTCGCAGCATTATGCACATTAAAGATAACTTAGATACCTACCCCATTCGATCCACCATCCACTCTCATGACACTAGGGCTAAAAATAGCCTAAATACTAATTACTGTAGGCTGTTTAAGACCAACAACCAGTCTGACAATTTGGGAGTAAAATTATTTAATAAATTACCCAGCAAAGCCAGATCAGTGAGCATCACTAGACTGAAAAATGTGCTGGAAAAGTGGCTGTGCAATTATCCACTGTACTCAATTCATGAGTATTTTGGGCTGGACTTTTCTTCTCTTTTATTTTAAATGTAAATTTAAATGTAATCTTTGTAATGTATTTGTTTCTAATGTTTTAATCCAATGTACATGTTTTGTATGTTTCGTTGTATTGAATGTTTTCATAAATGTGTTGTATACAGCATCCGCGAGGGCCAATCCTCGCCGTGGATGAATAAAGATAAAGATAAAGATGACCATTATGCTTTATCAAAAATGAGACCGCTTTAATGTACATATGTATGTACTTACTCACTAACTGAAATGCAGAATTTCTCTCCTTTTTACAGGATTATCGTTTCATGCCTGACCCCAACTTACCACCCTTGCGTATTTTGAATGTAGAGGAATCAGGATCAGAATCAAATCTTCAAATTCCTGCCTACTTCCGTTCTCCAAATTGGCCCCCTCCTGTGGATGCTAAAGTATTAAGAGATCGAATACCAGAACTTCCTTCAGAAACACGAATGAGGCTGAGAGAAACATATGGCCTTTCAGTGGAAGCATCAAATGTGTTGGTGGTGAGTAGAAATTACGTGTTTATGCAAATCGTGCAAAAAATCCACCGGCCAAAGCACTGTGCCAGAAATTGAGTGATCCGGGTTTGAATCCTGGTCAGGGCGAATAATTTTTTCTCTGTGGATTTTTCGCACAATTTGTGCATTGTGGGTGACTCCATAAAGTTATCACCCTGGCTAGTCCTGGTATACTTAAATTATATTATGCAACTTAATTGTGTACTGTACTTCAGATAATAAATTGATACTTGATATTTGCATTATGTACTTTTGAAATATTTTGTAATTTTCACTAAATATTATGCAGTATTACATCTATACCTGTATTGCTTGGTAAATTGAAGGGGGTTTTTGGTTTTTTCTCATCTTGTAGAATAATTGCTGTTTGTCTCAGAATATTCTGGTTACCATCGTTGTATAAAATCCCTTGTTCTATTTTTGCTAAATTTCAATAATTTTTCTTTTACCATTTTCACTGAACAGAATGAAGAGGTGCTGCTTTCATTCTTCTTCAAAGTCTTGGAAGGCAAGAAAGGGAGGGATCCAAAATTGATTGCTAACATTCTAATCAATGAATTGATGACTGCCATTAATAAGGCGGACCTCAATTTAGAACAATGGTCAGTATGTTTTTAAAATACATCTCCAAAGAAAACTATGTTTTTATTCTTTTCTATTTCTCTCTTTGAAGAATGTTCAATTTTATTCATTACGTGGCAATTAAGTCGTTGAATCCCTACTCCAATGGGCCAAAATAAGAGAATTTGCCTGTGTATTTTGTATTTATTCTAACTTTGTTATGCATTTTCTATATTGCCGTTGTCTATTTTCCTTGCTGGATCATCTGAAGAGCATTGACTTGTACTCAATAATAATTTCGGTGAGCACAATGAAAAATCTAAAACAAATTTTTCATGTGTCAAAAACTTCTCCAATTTTTATTTCATAGTACCTAATAAATTGAAATTTTTTATCTTCATCTAGCTTGAAATTGAAAGTGCAAGACTCATTTTTTCCTTTCATACAAATGTGTGCAAAATCTGTAAGGCAATTTAGTACACAGTCTTCGTGAAGTCTTCTCAGGATTTCCACCCTATTGATGAGTCGGACGCATTTTAAATTACATGCTTTTTTTTCTGTTTTCATGTGCTGCCAATTACACAGTGATATTTCCACTTCATCCCTTGGAGAGGTTATTGATCTCTTTCACGCGAAGTCTATTAATAATCAAATAGTCAGGAAGCTAGTGCAATATGTGTTGGAAGGTGATGAACGCTCTCCTCTTAAGGTAATATCCTTTTTTTGGATAACAATAAATGCCTGTCCTGCTCAAATTGATTCCATTTAGTTACCTAACTCATTTAATTTTCTTTTCTTTTTTTATATCTGTTTTCATCCGCTAAATACTGCTGTATATGCTTCATCCTTTTGGCTAATTCCTGGAAGATTGTGCGAGCAAACAATTGGGGACAAATCACTAATCCTAAAGAGATCCAAAATATTTGTAACTGTGTCTTGGAGAAAAATCCTGATTTGGTGAGTTTGAAAAGGGAGTAATCCATTACAAAACATTGCAAAAGTAATACAGTTGGTCTAAGATCTACTTCAATGGAGGGGACACCCTTACACAATGTTCAAAAGGGGCATATATTTTAATTTATGATCATTCTCTTTACAATTTCAGCTTGGGTTTCTGTTTCAATCATCTTTTACCCCCTTTCCATTTAAAATTGGTTGTTTTGAAGTGAAATGGGGTGGAAACAGGGTCGGATTTACCCAAAGTTACACTATAGGCACCTCTCCATTGAGCACCCCTCATCACTTGAGCCCCACCCCCTCCCCTATTTTTATGATAAAGCATAGCCACTGGCATGAGGTAACAGAAGGTGCCCCTCAGACTGCGATGCCCCTTGGCACATGCCTATTTTGCCTTATAGTAAATCCGGCCCTGGGTGGAAAGGTGAGAATAGGGAAGGTTAGAAAAGGTAGCGTTAGGGAATATTTACAGATACTTGCTTGGAAAGAGATAATCCATTAAAGGGTCGATCGAACTGCAGATAATTAAGAATCTGCTCTTTTATTTCTTTGAAATAATTGTATCTTTTCCCATATAATCTATTTTTTCTAGTATTCTTTTAAAATATCATGTAGAGTAAAAAAACTGGAGGTCATAATCTCGTAATTTTAGTGTAGAAGTTGCCATAATCCTTGTAAACTGTCAAGGGTAAGCAGTAGATTGTATGTTATTCTCCATAGGGACATAAGGGTTGAGAATCAGTGCTGAAAACTATGGAGTTGAGAATAATTAGATTGTGCAGCCTGTTTATCAAACTTTTTTGCTCATGTTTTATGATTATATTTGGGTTGTCTGTGTAAATTACTTGTATGGTTATTGTATAATAGAGATATTTTTACTCAATAGGTCAAGCAGTATAAGGCAGGAAAAACAAAAGTCTTTGCTGCTCTTTTGGGGGAGGTTTCCAAATCCAGTCAGCAAAGGGCAGACATGGCATCAGCAGCAAAAATCTTAAAAGAAGCCTTGAAGAAAATTTGAAGGTATTCATAACTTATTTTGCTTGAAAATTTTTATCACTGTTGAATAAAGTTTCTCCTCTGATGGAAATGGAATAATATTCTTGCTAAAGTTAAGATAGCTTGCAATTTTTTACGATTAATTGCAGTCATGTTAACTGAAAATGAAAGGAAAATTATTTACGCTATGCAATAATCATTGATGACTGTTGAAAGTTTTTATATTTTTTTTTATTAGGCATTGTACATTAAAAAATATTTAGCTCAAAGAAGAAATTGCCTCCGTATAAGGAGCTAACGTGGTCATTTTTAAGAGGGCATCCCTGAAACTTTTTTCAAAGTGTCTGTGTTGGGTCATTGCCAAATTAGGCATTCAATAAATACCATGGTGAACACGTTTGGCATTTTGTTAGCATGTGTTAAAGATTCCATAAATGCTTAACAGTCTGGGTGAAGTTTCCTTAGGCTTCGTCAAACGTTCTTCAATATGGCTTTTGTAGCATTCCATGGGCATTCACTGAGCAATGCAAATGCTTAGAGCTGGGAGGTAGGGGTTTAAGTAGAATTCTTTGGGCATTTCATGGATTTTTGGGGGTTTCCGAGGGGGCATCCATTAATGACATGATGCTTTTTGGGGGGAGGGAGGTCAAGCAGATTCCCACCCAATCTTATGTGGGGGAGAGGGTGGATCCTGGAAAGTATCACTTAATTTTTACCATGCTTTATTATACTCGCTTTCTTGTTTGTCCTTCCGGGAAAAATCTTGCAACTCAAATTTTGACCACTTCCTGAATGACTAGAGAGCTGAAATTTTCAGTATAGCTCATAACTGGATGACAATGCAATATTTCAGCACCTCTACCACGATTGGAATCATACCTCGAGAAATATTCAAAATTAAAAATTAAATATGGATTTCTAAAAATGACCACTTAAATCCAATGGAGACGCTGCAATCACAGTCGGTGAAATAAAGTATCTATTTGTAAAGCATAGAGTACCTCTATATTTTTTCCGTTGTTTATCTTCAACAAGAGCCTGCAATTTACCTTTCCTTTTATGACTTGCTCTGAAAATTGGACTTTGCTACGGTGAATTTTCAACTTTGCACTTAACTTCTCCCGTTCTAATGATTTTTGAAAAATGGCTGTGGAATTAATACTCTTCAAGTATGAAAACGTATGATAGATGAGGACATGAGACTAAAATTTCTTTTGATCTTAACCACCACCACCGTGAGTTATCGTTACTGAATATGCTACCAAGATGAGCAATCGATTCTTATGCAATCAAGCTGTTTGACTATCTTAATGCAGGTTCTTTTACAGCTGCTGAAATGAGTATAACTATTATAGTGAGTGATGTAATTACCTACTATTTTCTGACCTAATTGGATATGACTCTTTGGAAATGAAACCATAGGCATTCCTTATGCTCAAGTAATCCATCATATTCTCACAATGAATTACAATCAACTTAGCATTTCAAAATGTACTCCAAAAAAATACTCTTGAACATAAACGCACTAAAACACCATGCATGTTAACTGATGGTCAAATGATGCAATTGTTAAGCACATTTGGTCACAGCTCTGTAAGGATATCAGAAAGCCCAAATACATGCCTAAATAAGAAATATTCCGATAGGAGCACCTTTATTTCATGTCTTAAACCATTCATTTTGGGGCAATCACGAACTACAATGAGGGAATAATTTATACATCAACTCAGGTCGCCAACAGTTGAAGTCACACGCGCTCACTCAATTAACTTTTCTTTTGCAATTGTATTATTAATACTAAAACATCTGTACTTCCCTTCTAAATATTTTTATTTGCACTCATTCTATCAGTCATGAACGTATTTATTCAATAGCAAATTCCATTTAAGGTCCAATGCACTTCATATCAGTAATTGTAATTATGTATGTATTAGGTAATTTTGTTTGTTCAAGAAAGTGATGTTCTTAAGTGAATTTATTGCCTAAAAATGTATGGTAATCAACTATCAAGGAGTTAGGGCATCTTTATTGCTTGCTTCATTAATTACAGTTGAGGACCTCAAATCCAGAATCCAGAAATCCGGAAAACCAGAAATCCGGAACGGCTCGCGGCTTACTTTGCTACATAAGCATCTAAATGTATGTGTCATGAGTGACCGCATGCACACCCTTTGCTATGTAAAAATACGAATGATGAAACAAGTCATCAGCTTCACTCTCCTTGATTATATGACTTAGAGAAATGGAGAATTCACCTGTCCTACTTTAAATCAAAGAGGAGTTAATAGAAATGGGAAATACCTTAGGGAAGGCCCTGAAGACCAGAAATCCAGAAAAACCGGTAATCCAGAAACCCTTTGGTCCCAGGCTTTCCGGATTTGAGGTCCTCAACTGTAATTATGGAGAAAGCGAGGTTTTTTTGGGATAAACAAAAAATTCTAATTTTCTAATTGCCACTTGTGTGCAAATGGCCTAAAGGAGAGGGAACTAGGGGAATCAAATTTTTTATAAAGTTCAATTGCATTGGTTTTGAATTGAAAATTCATTTTTTAAGTCAATAACTACTGATTTTTAAACTGAAAAAATGAGGTTTTTTTACTGTTTATTGCAATATTACCTCACGAATATTTGAAACTGATTCAGTGCTTCACAAAATAAATAGATTGAAATCAAAACTTCCTCATAATCAAGGCCCTTTTGAAGCACATTTTGACTGAACTACTGTCCTAAATCAACATAATGTTCTCAGAGTGTGAGGAAGGTTGAATTTATGCTTGATAACGAAGATACTTATACTCTACTTGGGCTGGCTCACATTCATTCAATTCTTACATGAAAGTCATCATCATACTCATCTACCAATATTTCTCACTTACCCCTCCCTCTTCTCCTGATCGTCTCTTACTGCATCCGCTTTCATCATCATTGCCAATGTGCTGGAAGTTGTCTTGCAACTTTGATAATCCTTCGAGCGAACTCAACCAAATTCACTCACAAATACTTTAACAAGTAACTTTTCTTTTTTTTTTTAGATCAAATACATAATAATAACTAAATTGTATACCTATTTATATACATAACTTATGATCTTCAGTGGATTTAAAGATTTCATTTTTAATTACACATAAATTTTTCTCTAAATATCTGTTTCCCTTCTCCTTGATTTTAGGTAATTTTTTTCTTAATTAGGACTATACTGGAGAAGATACTCTGCTGCAATGTTTTTAACTTCTTTCGGTGTCATCCTGAAAAAGGGTCTGTACATAGAAATTTAAATCCAGGTTTGCAAGATTATCAGAGGTTGGCTTCTTTAATGCATTATCCGGAAATGTGCCGTCTTTCTCCTATTGGTAATTGTGTGGAGAGTTGTATGTAGTAGTCTTTGTTGTCCAAGACTTCTCCTTTTAGATTGTTATCTTTTTATTTCCACCATCATGTATCTATATTAGATACGGTTTTTCCATGTGGAGAAGAAATGTGATTTGAAAGTGAAAAGTGAAATGAATTTTTTGGGGTTTGTCCTATTTGTATGATTTTTATGAGATGGGCTACAAGCTGTAAAATACTAAATTTATCATTCTCAACTGTGTTAGTATTATAGTAAAATAAAATTTTACTACGAAACAGTTTGCATTACATTTATAGCGGAATTAAAAATGTACATTTTACAGTGGTACTGATTGGAAAACCATGAAAATTCCCTATTTTGTCTGAAAATTTGGTCTGTTTAATAAATTTGTGCCCAAAATACCCCTTCTTGCATCTTGGTGGTGATGACACAATTTGTTGATAAGTAAGACATAAATAGACATAAACAACAATAAAAATTGTAGCAGCTGTATTATTATGAGTGACCCCCACCATTTCTGCATTATACGTGATAGTTTTTAGCTGGCTCCTTCCCTGTTAAATTTATAGTGTTGATTATGCATAACCCTTGAGCCTCTCTGAAAGCTAAAAACCATAAAGGTATAAAAAATACATTAATTTGAAGCCATGAGCATCAATACCAGTATCCAGAAAACCTTAATTGAAAGTTGATGCTCCAGTGTTGGTTGATTTTAGGTATTGACTCTGTTATTCATTGTGAAAAAAGATTTTGGGATGGCTTGATCAAGAGTCACAATCCAACCCAATTTTTAAAAATTGAAGTTACTGAAAAAATTTGGAAAAATTAAATATTGTGACAACAATCAAATGGCATTGATACAGAAACTTGTGAACCCTATTCCAATTTAAACGATTCCAGAGCTATTCAAAGCTTTTCAAATCAATTCCTGCATCCCTACAGGAAGGGAAGTGACAAATTGAGAGGAAAAGGAGAGAATAAAGGCAGCAAGGAATTTCTAAACGTGGTAGAACTATGAATGTGACATGCTAAACCCAAAATAAGATGGGCAAAAATTTAAGCAGTTGGAAGATTTGACTATATATTTTAATACTGGTGCAATAGAGGAAAATGGACCTAGCAGTTAAGATATCGGATAGAATAGCATTACTAGAGGAGGAGTTTAAGAATATGAAAAAGCTGATTTGAGGATCCTTGTGTTCAAGTGTAAATAGAGGTTTGTGAAAAGTTTAATCTTGAGTTTCATGTTACACAACGCATAGGAAAGACTACTCAAAAAGACAAGATCCCACTCACCTCCATGCAGAGAAAAACCCACCCCTTTTGTTGAAGTCCACGAATGAAGTTGTGTCTGGTTCAATATAGAGCAAAAGCCTGTCCACATGATAGGTTCATCTATGACCACTCAATTCCCTTCTAATGCCTACCTTCTCCAGTTCCCTTGGATTTAAGCTTGTTCTCATTACTCCATTACTTCACTACTCACTGCTCTCATTACTACTAATAACTGCCAGCTCACTTTCACCGTGCATAACTATTTAAATTAATAATTACTCACCTTATCCTGCCAATGAAGTTGGAAATATACCTTATAAAGCCAATGAAATTTACTTAAACATTGTTACCTCAGAAAATTTTAGAAAATTACGTTAAAAAATGCTTGAGGGGCTGACCTGAAGGAAAATTTTCTGTTGATTAGATGTTCACATAATCATTACGAGACCACAGAGACTAATAATGTAATCCATAATTCAAAAATGTGTAAACTGAAATAGAAGAGAACCATTGGTAGAGTCGCAGCACCTTTTTTTATCATGTATGTATACTATCAACGACAACTGCAAATTATAGTACAACCAGGCTATTTATATCAGGAATTAACCTTTCCTAATTTTGCCTAGAGAAGAAAAAAGAAAATGCAGTCAAGTAAAGGATAAATTTATAAATTTTATTGCATGTGACTTCGAAACAATATTGATCCAGCATTCATCGAAAATGATGAATAAAAGCTCATTTGATTTTTTTCCAACACTGAAAGTTTTCCAATAAAAAACAAGACATATACTTGCCATAAAGAATCATAATTAACCTTCACGGAGAGAAATCATCTGGGAGTCACAATATCTCTCACTGCACCAACATTAAAATGTTCCAGTGCTTTTTCACAAATGTCGTCTGAGAACCACCTACAACTGCGTTCAGGGGCAAACATTCACACAAGGGAAGTTCTTGTATAAAAATATATTTTAGACATGTCACTAGTAGTTGATTCACGATCCAATCATCAGCACTCTCACACACACTGGACGATACCACACTGAAGCACTACTCATGGGGACTTCTTTCTCAGTTTGAGAGAAAAATATGAAAATGCTCCTTAAAACTTGAGGCTGAACCCTGCTCCGATGGCTGCCCTTCCTTTCTCTATAAGACCCATATGGAATCCTCCACCAACGGTCACGTCATCATCGGTGTCACCCTGTTTCGAATGAAACTTTTAAATACATCGGGGATTATAAGTATTTCAAATAAAATCACAATGGTAAAAGAATTTCACAAAAACATAAATATGTGAAAACCCAAAAATAATCATTTAATTTCACCATCCATGTGAGTTTTTCAATATGAGCTGAAGGACGCATTCAAGGTTAATATTTCTTAGCCTGGTTAGTTAGGTTAACTATAGCCATTCCAGATTGACCTTGATTATGTATTGTGTGCAGTTTCAATACTTTACAGCATAATGAAGTGACATATAAAGCATTAATGAAATAAATATTTACAATTAATATGTCAGGAAGAATATCAGGCTATCTACCATCACCAGGGCCGCCCACTATACAGAGTTGCATATAATTTAGATAATTCTTAAATGGTTCATACTTTTTAAATTCATTTTTCTATTTTTCAAAGCATTTAAAGGCACTAGTGGAGTACTGGATAACTTGAAGTTAATATTTACAGTAATAAGTGAGCAAATGTGAATAAATATGTATAACATGAATCTCCATTTTGTTTGAGACCTAAGCAAAATATTATAAATGATAATATTACCATGTTCAAAAATGGGAATAGAAACAATGTATAAATGGCAATACATAAAATAAATATAAATATTTTATATTGATGTAGATGGGATTTACTAACTTTTTACATTGAAAGCAACAACTTGGGACTCGTAAGGAGGAATTAAGCTATACAACATGAGTCATTATGGAAATTGATGACTTGAATACATAGTGCTCTTTGGGTTAATGCTCTCAATTCATGGAACGAATAAAGAGCACAACTAAGGCAGTGGGTGCACATAATTAAAACCTCAGGTTATAAGAAAAAACATCTGAAAGTGTCCTTGCACTTCACAAATAAATTCTACTTTGTACAGAGTCAATAAAATATGTTATGAAAAGAATGAAATGAAAAATTCGGTTAAGATTTAATTACATCCAAAAATTGTGTCCTTAAGGGCTTCCATTCATTAATCAAAAATGAAAATATGTTAACCAAATAAATTAACAAAAATTTAAAGAAATGCCGGGTCAAAATAGGAGCAAAGAAGTAAAACATTAGTGACTGAAGGAATCATATATTATTAAATAGGAGAGAGGACTACATTAAAGTAAAAATCAGGATGTACAAGAATAGTAAACATGCAGAAAAAAAGAAAGGAAAAAAAAACTTTCAACGATAAAAAACATCAAGCGGATCAAATAAGCAATAAATCCT
Source organism: Ischnura elegans (assembly GCF_921293095.1). Lineage (NCBI taxonomy): Eukaryota > Metazoa > Arthropoda > Insecta > Odonata > Coenagrionidae > Ischnura > Ischnura elegans. The sequence goes on from NC_060250.1 coordinate 84,068,784, forward strand.
TTACTGTAATTTCTGCATATGTATATTCCAACTCTTTTTTTTCAGCATTAAGGCATGAGACTGGTATTAGTAGTCATTGAGGGGGAATAAGAGAAACTCAGGGGATCAAATTTAATGGTTTAAGGCATTTTCACATCCATCGTGCGGGCAAATATTTATCTAAAAGAGGATTAAAACCAGCAAACCTTACTCTCAGTACGAATTTCAAGCAAAAATTAATCATTGTAATGTAAATGCCCTTTAAAACACCAACTGTTTCAATTTATGCAGGCAGCACATCAAGAATTATCCAAAAGTAGCTAGGCACCACATGGCAGAACAGCATTACAGAAAAATTTTGTTAACAGCACATACAATGTTAGAAAAACCACAGTATTCTTGTTGAAAACTGAAATACGGAAATTACCTGCTTATGATGATCATGGAGAAGATATACTAAGAATTTCTACAAATTTAGACTAAAAAAACCGCCTTGCTTTGGAAAATACACTATAAGGAACTGTCTTTTAAAATTCAAGTAAATAAAAAAGTTATCAAGCTTTTAACTTCTGCCTTCAATACTTATAAAAATGTTCAAGCTATTATCCTTTGCAAGCCAGCCCCTTGATTGTATATTTAACCTTTAGCCACCTGATTTAAATTCCCAGTGATTATTCTTCACTTCTGGATTTTATTTTATTTTGCCCTTAAGTACGCTTTAAATAAGAGATCGATTGGAACTTTGTTTACAGTAAAGGAGCTTGTTGGAGCTATGCTCTCACAGGCACACTAGGCATTTGAAGGTTTAAGTAAGACTTTGCCACTAAGTTTAATTCAATTTGCAACCAATTTGCAGAGCAAAATGTTAATAGATAAGGAACAACTAATACTAAGAGACCAAGGTGGTCAAAAACTAACAAGCCATGCAGGGGCATATCATTTTGTACAGAGCTATGAAGCCTGAATACATTGACAATTATTTTCAAGATCAAATCGGTGGCATTCCAAATATTTTTATTTCCAAACCGTTTCACTGATTTTTGTCACATATAATGTGCCAGGCTCTGAAATTTAACTCTCCCAAAGTATCATTCCAATTTGTCACAAAGTTTTACCATGCAATTTTTTCATGGATTTCAAGAAATTGAAATTTGCAAAATATTTTTATTTAATTAAATTCTACCGAGTTTTAATACCTCATGTTTTAACTTATTTTTCTGTCAACTATTGCAGCTATTTTTAAAATTATAATTCAGTGATTGGGGTAATGAAATTGAAAACCTTCCTTCTCATATACAGTGAGTCCTCGTTCTATGTCACCCCGTTTAACGTCATTTCGCGATAACGTCAAGAAAATTTTACGACCGTGATTCGTTTATCGTCCCTTCGCTTCGCGATAACGTCACGTATTTTAAATTTCGCGCGAGAGAAAAAAGGCGAAGTGGCAGGCGTTACAGGTTGCTTGTTTTGTGGGCGGTAATACGGTCAGTCTATTCAAAGTGTAAAACGGTGTGCATATTGTTAATTCCGATTACGGTTTTGGCAAATTTTAGCATCAGAGACATTTCCACGACAATGTCCAAGAGAACAATGTTCACAATAATTTTGGTTCCTGTTACTGCGACGATGTTTCAGCGATGATGATGCCCAGGCGACGCCCGCCCGCCTCAATTCGCAATTAAAACCATCTCTTCGATTCCATAATCCCAGTTTGCCCGCCCTCGCTCATTTCCGCCATTTTGATTTCGCTCCTACCGGTCCGAAAAGAAATTCTCGTAGCGAGGGTAGGGCCTATGGACCGCAGCACCGGATCCCCGGTCTGTAGCGTCTGGTAGCATTCATTGGACCGCACTATAGCGAAGCCGAAAAGCAAATGCGGGAAGATACAAAAATGGAGAAGGATTTACATCACTGCTGCTATTGTCATCGATGAAGACAGGAACTCGTATTTATGCCATAGTTTGGCATTCCTATCGTAAAAGATGCCCCAGATATGATACGCCAAAATTTTTTCGCATAGGAATTGTGAGGTCTAGGAACCGATATTCAATTTTTACATTGTTTTTATGGGATATTATGCTTCGATTAACGTCATTTCATTTATCGTCACATTTTTCAGGAACGGTAGGTGACGTTAAACGAGGACTCACTGTACTACATAATTTCATTTCTCCAACAAGCTCTTTTATTGCAAACATAGCTGTTACTGAATAATTATACAGAAAAAATAATGCTATGTGATTGATTGACTAGATCAGAAGCGCAGCTAGGAATTAAGGCTGGGGGGGGGGGGGGGTGTGTTAGGTGCAACCAATACCGGGGTGTGTGGGGGTATGGAATACCCAACAGGATAAGCGGTAGGTGCGAGATAAATAAATTGTGGAATTTTAAGATAAGCGGTTCAAAATGGTGAGTTTTACGGCTTTATGGGGGATATTTTGTTAATCCTTACACTATTCTATTAGTAATATCAATCCAATTTAGTAAAATGGATTAAACTTATAAATTTCTCTGAGCTCTGGGCGGGGTTTTAACCCCAAAACCCCCCCCTCGCTGCATCACTGGGCTAGATACAAGTATGCATGAGTAGAAAAATTGCTTTCCACAAAATTTCATTTAACAGTCCCATTTGAAAGAAATATAAAGGAATTTCACGCACCAACTGCTTGTACTCTCGTCCCCCAGAGGGAGGTTTAGGGCTGGCGGGTGCCTTCCTGTGGCCCAGTTCACTCTTTGCCGGCCAAGTGGGGAACATGGCTGGGTCAATGGGGAGAGGAGCTTCCTTGAAGTATTCATGCCTCAAGGCATCCTCAGCTGTTACCCTCTGTGCTGGATCATAAGTGAGGAACCTGAAAAAGGATTTTTAAATGCATTCATGTAGATAAGTACCATATAACTCAAAATAAAATCCCCCGTTTTATGCTCAAAATCTCTCGTTAAAGAGTAATAGGGGGACGACATGTATATGAGCGACTAATTCGGGAGTCTGAACATCAGAGTCAAGGTGTAGAGCATGGCACACATTATGCATCAATAATTGTCATTTTTGAAGCATATTTAAGATCTTTTCATTATTAATAGGAAACCAGAGTCTATTTCTGTTAAGCTCAGCCTGCAATCCACATACAGTAAAACTTCGATTTTACGCACTTTGATTTTACATCAAGTCTCGTTTTTACGCAGCGACACTCAAGTCCGGCCGGAAAGCATAGGGAATTGCAATGGTGAAACTTCGATTTTACATCTTTTCTTGATTTTACGTAGTTTTTCGATTTTGCACAGCATAACCCCAGCCCCAAAGAGGCCGCTAATCTTGATTTTACGCAGTTGTATTTCGACTTGTTTTGAAAATCCCGACTGAAGCAATATGAAGTTAGGTTATTTATTCGTCTCAATAGGTTGCAAAAATGAATACAGGAACGGTTGAAATGACGTCGCGCTGTTGAGCGAGAAACTAAAAACATCGCGAATCTAATTATTGCTTCCCCCTGCGCCCTCTCAGTAATATTTCAGTCTCCTTTACGAACGCGAATATCGCTCTTAGTTAAAATTTGCCGTTGAAGGATATCGAAACCTAAAACATACGGCAATCGCCGTGTATTCGTAACTATTATTGATTGACAGATGATCGCCGGAGATATTAACATTATCACCTTTCGTTTATTATTCGACTTATTGGTCGACGCTTTTTATAACATATTTATTGCAATTACAGTAGATGGTCGTTAATCAGGAATTATGAACTACGGAATATCTATTCCCAACGGAAGGTTTTCTAGAATTTTGCCAACGCTATGCTTTCCGTCGCCCCAGCGAAATGAGTCGTTAAAAATCCTCCCGTGCCAAATTTTGGCTTCCAAGATGATCCAATAAAGATAGTCGTACTCTTAGTATGGACGTAAGTCGATGGTGATTCAACACGATGGTAAAAGCAGCATGCGTTGTCTTATTCCGCGGGCTAACCCCACATCTGCGGGACGAATGGAGGCGAGGGAAAGTTGATTGCGCGGCGCGCTTATCAGACCTGACTCAACTTGTATCTCATTGTCAGTGGGTTTAAATGAAACATGGTTGGATCTTGAATAGCTATTAGCTTAACTCCGTTAGATGGCAAGCGTTTATTTTTAACGGAACGGGAGTTAATGCCCTCGGAGAATAACTCGCGTCGTCAATCGTCATGTAATCATTGAAGTCAAATTCAAGACGTGAGTGATAAGGCAGTCCCTTTAAATTCAGGAATGGCTTAGCACCATTAAATCGAAATACAAAAAGTGTCCGGTGTTGTTATCAGATATGGGGAGCAAAATATTACGCGAAGATGAGTCACACATCGGCTTGTGAGTCGAAGGTTCCGGCGCTGAATTCGCGGAAGAATGCCGACAGAGAAGCTATCCCCGGTAGATTCAATCTACTAATGCTAAAATTTAATGGGAAAATGATTTTTTAATGCGTAAAAATTATAAAGAGGGAAAATTTTTCCGGACTACTAATCATTTGTTATTCATCACTGGCGGCATGACGGTAGTTTCGCCGTTATTTAAAAAAGTGATCTAAACACCGGAAAAATCTGAATTACCGAATATCCCGGGTCCTGCGTGCTCCGTATTACCTATGGTATGCTATTTGGAAGGAGGTAACGGACAGCTGGGGTCATTAGCGCCATGAAGTAAGGGCTGGGGGATAGGAACCCTATGTTGGCATTAGCCAGGTTGTAATGATAGGCTCAAAAGGGACCAGGACTTAATGTCCCATCTAATGGACAGAGTGGTGCACTGGAAGTGCAATCCACATTACACTCAAGTAGGGATAGGGCCATCTCTGGTAAGTGTCTGCCTCTGCCAGGACTTGAACCCAGGCCCACAGGGTGTAAAGCCTTTGTGATGTATAAGCAAAATTTTGCTCCCTGTCAATGGGGTTAATTTGGGTGACTATCCTCATATATCTCATTTCTTCAATCTCCAATCTTTGTTTGTCTGCAGGTGGTTAAATGGATTTCCTGAACACTGCTTTTCATGAGAATATTTTCGAAAATTAGCTTCTCTGCGAGCATTTAGTATCACCATTCCGAAATTTATCCAGGGTAACAGAAGTAATTTTAGTGCCAGAAATGCTAGCAATTCTACCATGTTATTCAACCAAGGGAAACACTGTTCAGGAATGCAACGTTGTTTCTCTTAAGGTAACACGTCATCTGTGGTGTTGCTTGTGAGTAAATGAGATTATTAGGCTTCAATTTCTAACCTCCATATGAGTAATTGAATCTGGGAAACATATATCTGATGCGATCGAAAAGGATTTCATGGTCTTTTATCGTAAAACCTCACATAGGAGACTTTTTCTTGTTCCGGTTCTGGCTTAAATCAGAACTATACAAAAGTGTAAGACGAAGCATTCTAAAAATAATGAGCAAGTGTTATCCTGAAAACTATACTCCACCTCAATACCAACTCTTGATTTTACACACTTTGATTTTACACAGTGCCCATATTTCGGTCCCTCCAAATGCGTAAAATCAAAGTTTTACTGTATACTGTTTGAATGATAGCAAGAAATTTAACTATGTTCTTTGAGATTATGATGATTCCTTTTTTGTTTGTTGAATATGGCTTTCTAATTGAAAAGTGCTTCTGACACTATTTGAACTACCCAGATAAACCCCAAATCATAAAATTAGCAAAGCCAGTATGTAGTATTTAAATCATCATATCCTATTAAAACTGAACTTTATCTACAGATCTATTGTCTTGATTTCCCAGCACATGTCAATTTTCCCACATGTCCTTTTTGTTTAACACAGAAATAATTAAAGTTCGGTGCAATTCCAATGAAAAACAGATGGTATAAGAAGCTGTATACATGTGCTATGTTATGAGAAAATTTACAATAAGTAAGTTTTCTCTGTCTCTTCACTTGACAACGATAACCAAATTCTGACACAAGCATGACTGAACGAACATTTGAGTAAAATATTATTTTTTCTAACCTGTTCATGAGATCTAGCCCAACATCAGTGAGCATTGTACCAAAACGAGATCGCATCTGACTGACAGGGTACTCTGCAAATGTCATCTTCTGCACAGCAGGTAACTTACTATATCCTGGCCATATCCTTTCATTAGGGGTTCCAAGGTCCTGCAAAGAAATTACATCAATTTTTCAATTTTATAAATCAACACAATGATGAAAACTTTCACCTACTTATGTGTAACTGATTGAATTATAAACACAGGAAAGACATAATTAACCCTCCAGCTGCATCTCTTGCATTTCCTGCAAATAGGAAACTGTTCATTCTCCGCATGTCCCACAATTAATACAGGTTCAAGGTTTTCCTTATCTTGCACTGCATATCCTGTTAATTACTCATTCAATCCTATGACCTTAAACCTTATTGTCACAATTTTCGATGGCATTTTTTTCAAGAAGGATTGCAAATGTGCTCCACCCAATCATGCTTTACCAGCACTAAATTCATTAAGGTCAGCAGAAATTCAAAGGAGGCAATTCAGCCATAGTTTGCTCAAAATACAAGGATTCAAAGAGAGCACAGCTTAATCTCCCATCTGACAGACTGAGTGCTCTACTTAAAGTGGCCTTCCCACACCACTCAAGCAGGGATCAGCTGACCTGGTGAGACTCTGTGATCCCACCACAAGGATATGAAGCTGGGCCCATGGGGTGGGAAGCCAACACAATGGCCAACACACCAAACCAATCCCTTTCTTTAATACATTTTTTTACCAAAAAATACAAATATATGCACACAGCAGGAGGGTAAAGTAAATTAAACTTGTCAATATAAACAGGTTATCTACTTATAAGCCCACTCTTTTACTCAATCCAGCCTCCCTTACTGGACAATCAGTGCTTAATTTCAGCCATAATGCACTGGAACGGCATTCTGGCACCTCAAGAAAAATGGGGTCAAGTAGAAAAATCCATTGTTTCTTTATATTTGATAATACATGATTCCTCATTGTAACTTTTATTACAAGCTTAAAAAATCCGAAGCTTTAGGGAGAGGGAAAGCATATATGTATTGTAAAATCATGTCTGGATTTAATAAGTGGGTGTGCGTTCCAGTACCTAAATTTTTTTAAACTAAGCACTGTAGACAGTAAAAGAGACGATGGTGAAAGACTGGTATTACATATCCATTCATTCATTTTCCACCTCTATAAGGTATAATCCACTAGTAAGATTGTTAAGAAGTCACATATATCTTATGTAGGACAACTTTAAAAACTTGGAATGAAAACATTATAGGCCTACCTTAAATATTTTGTTCAGTTGATCAACTTCAGATTTTCCCGGAAAAAGTGGCTCCATTGACAAAAATTCTCCAAATATACACCCTACTGACCACATATCTACTGGCGTTGAGTATTCCTACAGAAAAAGATAGAATAAGCCATTAGTGAAAATGCATTACACAAAAGCTATGGGCACCAATAATCATAAACTTTCATGTGTTTGAAAAAATAAAGAAAATAGGTTATGGCTCAAAAAAAGAAATACAGTACACTCCAGATTTACCGGGCTAATGATGGGGAGGATGGCACGAATAATAGGAAAACACAAATAACCCAAAATTTCACTTAAATGCCTCTCAGTGTTCTTAATTTACGTAAAACAAACAATATACTATTATTCTCTTATTTTAGAGTGCTTCCCAGACTCAATGAGAGCTTTCTTCATCAGTTCACGATCTTTTTAGCGGCGATAACATGGTTACACTCATATTATTAATGTTCCAAGCAAGGCCTGGTTTCGAAAACCATACATCTGTGGCTGCGTGATCACGGATAAAGAAAAGTAAGTTTGCTTTTAAGGTGTTTGGAATGCTTTAAAACAGCTGATCGACGTCGGAAACTACACCGTCAGGCACCACGCCACATAGTCGCGTCTCGCTCAAGTTGCCCGGGTTGCAACTGCTGCGGGACATGTTTCCGTGATCACGGAGAACGGTCCCGCACTGCAAAGCTTGGAAAACAGAAACATGGTACTCCCGTGAATGCAGCTAGCATGCGACTGCTTCCATTTCACGAATGGAATTCTTACGGAAATAATAAGCCCGGTGTATCCTAGCATTAATGCAGCAATCCCGATGATTTTGCGTCCGGTTTTATTTTTCAAAGTAAAGATTGCAGAAAAAATTGAGCGAGAGTGAAAATCATGCATGGATAATCCGCAACCTGGATAAAGTACAGCCGGATAATCGGGAGTCTGCTGTAATATGAAAATAAAAACAAATTGAAAGTTAAAATTAGTTATTGATGGAAAAATGGTAAAACAAAACTTGCCTTGGTACAGAGGAGTAACTCTGGAGATCGATACCACAGTGTAACAACAATGGGAGTATATGGCTTAAGGGGAGATCCATATTCCCGAGCTAGACCAAAGTCACCTACTTTCAAAATGCCTTTATGACTTAGGAGTAAGTTGGATGTTTTCAAGTCCCGATGAAGAATCCAGTTGTCATGGAGATGAGCCACTGCTCTTAAAAGCTGCTGCATTAAACACTTGACCTCACCTGCAATTTACATGTTTTGAATTTTGTAAAATATGAACGGTATAAAGTGATGTAAAAATCAATGTTTTACGTGCATAATATACATATAAAGTCAGAAAGTATCATATCAACTGGCAATAATTTTGAATTAAAAACTAGCAGATATTTGTACAATTTTAAGTGAATCAAATTAAACTGAAAATATTCACTTTAAATTAAATTTCAATTCAAACATAATACAAACAAAAATGCAGGCTTTGAAAATAAAAATATTGTTAGATGAGTTCCTGGAATTACTTATCAGGGAAAAGATTGTGTCTAAAAGGTTAAGTCTATGGATGACATAACAGACTGAAGAGCAGATGGCTGATTTGATAAGAAAATTAATACTGCTAATTCAACATATTTTCGATCTACCTGAATCATGGAATTCTGATTTTCCAAATAAAAATTTAATTATGAACATCTCATTCAAGTCTATTTGATATATAAAAATTTGTATAGCTCATTGCATTGAGCTCAATGATCACAGTTACAGCGGCTACAAGGAAGGACTTGCACTGAGTACAAGAAATATTTGGAGAAGCCTGTTAATTTTCCACAGAGAGAGTACAGGAAAGATTTGAATGGGAAAAACTACCAAAAATAAGAATTTCACTAGCTTTGAGGCAATTCCCTAATTTTAATCATTATGGAGCATTAAGGAAATATACAGCTAATGATCTGATGAAAATTGCTGAAAACGTCATAACATGGCAAAATAATAAATGGGATCCCACTCAACCAAGAGCCAAATTTAGCACAGCTTGCCATGAATGCTTGAATTAATGACCTATTTCAAAAATCAATAAAATTATTGCTGATACAGATCATGCATAAGCCATATTCACTCTTTTAACAATGGCTTTCTTAACCTATTCCCCACCTTTTCAACAATATAGACGATAGCAATGCAGACTCACTAGAGATGTACAGACAGGTGCAACTTTGCCAACTCATCTTTCCAGAAAAAAACACCACTTCAAAATACAAAAAAGCTAATTGAAAACAATAGAAAAATATATCTCTGACCAAGCAATGAAAGATTAAAGAAATCCCTCTCTGCCAGGTTCAAAATTTGGCTCAGCAAGCCAAGAATGCAGGAACGAAGGGCCCAATTGGAGAAACAATAAAATTTTCACTAACCTGGAATGAAAACTTGCTTCCTCTGCTTCATTGTTTCCATTAATGACTTAAGGTCATGCTCTACATAGTCCATGACAATAAATATTTTGTCCATGTTGCTGCCCACAACTATCTCTCTCACAGTGACTATATTTGGATGCTGGGCCTGAAAATGAAACAACTTATTAATACTTTTAACTATTAAGAGATAGTAAGAAGTATTGTGAACACTCTATCACTAGATATGCTGGCATTATATTAAGTTATTCATATTTATCATGTTTTTTTACAAACATTGATTGTTTGAGGCGTAACTTGGTGAAAGCGATTCATAATTAAATTAAAAAAGAAGAACTTTGTGGTTTCACATTAATATTTACGGTTTCAACGTTAGACGTCATCATCAAGTGATGATGACGTCTAACGTTGAAACCATGGTCGTGAATAAATATTAATGTGAAAGCACAAAGTTCTTCTTTTTTAATTTAATTATGTTTTTTTATGTTACAAAAAAATGTAAGAGCTGTACATATTCATTTATTTGTGCGTTAAAAGAATAAATGTTCAGTTTTCTTTTCTCTAAAATTTCTACGTCATTTAGTACACAGATTCCAGAGTTACAGGAGACTTCTTAATCGATATACATTCTATTAGACAAGGTAAATGAACAAAAATATGTTTTCTCTGCATGGATTGTTAGAATAATGGAGTATAAAGAAAACACATCATACCTTGAGCAGAGTGTTGATTTCACGTAGTGAAGTGATAGGGAATCCTTCTTTTTCTTTCTCCATCTTCAACCTTTTCAGGGCCACAATTTCATCAGTCCTCTTGTCTCTTGCTCGATACACTATACCATACGTTCCTTCTTCAATCCTAAAATCATAATAAAAATTATTTGTGAGCAATCAACATCTTACACACAACAGGCATGCATTGGGCTTCTCAAAATTAAGAGGGATAAAATTTTATCGCATTTTTGCACTTCATTTGGATTGTTTTTGAGGTGGAAGGCTATTTTATCAAAGCTACAATTTTTGGTCACCCTAATATAGGGTGAGAGGACTATAGTGTGGTATCTACGAGAAATTTAAAAAAAGTCTTTATGTCCCTTTTTCTAAGAAATCATGTTTTTAGTAGTACCCCTACTTTAATCCCTCACCACAGGACTGTAACGACTCTGCAGAGCTGCCAGAAGGAGTGGCACTTTTAAGTATGCTCTCACAAAGCGAGACAGCTCTCTCGTATCTGCCATCACTACCAATGACCTGAGGAGTGCAGTAACCTAGTGGGTAGAGCAATTGGTTACTAACTTGAGGGCCCTGGTTTCTACTCCCAAATGAAGCAATCGGAAAATGAAATGCACCTTAAATCTGTGGCCCAAATATAAAATTTCCAGTTTATTTTTTGAATCAACGAAAGATGCCTTTTTCAATACAAATATTGGTTTTCTCTACTTTGGGTATTATAAAATAAATGTAATTTGTAAAAGTGTGTTGAATCTTTTGAACCATAAGAATGTTCAATGGGTATGTAGGCCATGGGTTGGCTACCCCTGATTTACATCATAGCAAGTCCTCGAAGTATGAGCTGGCCCGTGGAAAGAAAATGGTTCCCCTACCCTTTAAGTGCAATGTCACACAGCTGTGGCTTAGTCTGTCGTAAGCTATACCCTAGTGGTGGATTTAGGGAGGGAAATAGGAGTCATGACCCCCCTATAATTTTTTCAAAATTTTTAAATTTTTATTAGGGTAATAGCTTTTTTTATTCTTGTAAAAAAGTAAAGGGAGTGTATATGCAAATGTATGACAAAAAGTCCCAAATGTGAGAGAAGTTTGAGTTGTAGTTGTTGTAGAGCTTAGCACTTTCTACTGTAAAAGAGCCCCTCTCTCCGAGGGGATACTCCCCAGACCCAAGCCATGACGACCCCAAATTTGAAGCTGAATCCACTCCTGCTCTACCCTCACCCATCCAAACTAGCTTTTGGGTTGAATCATTGAGTGAGTGAAAGCACTGACCTGTTGAGGCACTGAAACTCTTCAACATTTCGACAGCCCTGGATGGCTGGGAGGTACGGGGGCAGCTCCACTGCATCCTCGGCCGCTTCCTCCTCCTCCTCGGCAGCCCCTGCCATCGTCTCCTCCTCCGCCTCCTCCTCTTCCTCCTCGTCCCCCTCCTCCCTGAGCACGACGTCCGACTTGGGCGATTCGTCGTTGACGTACGGGATGCCGTCTCGGTCCACCTCCTCCCTCCCCTCCTTGCCCCCCTCCTCCCCCAGCCTCCTCCTCCGCCTCCTGCCCCCTCCGTCCACGTCCATCCCCTCCCCATCTGCCACGCCCCCCTCGCCCGCCCTCCGCTTCCTCGACAGCATGCCTATCCTCAGCAGGTCCCCGTTGGTGTTGCCACTCCTCCTGTCTCGACCCAATAGTTTTGAGCCGGGAGAACCATCTTTTCCCCTCGAGTCATCCGTATCTGGGATGTAAAGCATCAATAATGGTCCATTAAATATGGCACACTCTAAAGACATCATCACTGGCCAATAATCCTAAGATTGGTTTGACGCAGCTCTCCACTCAATTCTCTTATCAGCTAATCTTTTCACACATATTTCTCCTCTTTCACAAAATATAAAGACAGAGAAAATAAACTCTTTTGACAAAAATATCTGTTCCTAAGTTGTTTATGTGAAATTTTTCCATGTCAGAAATGGATAAATATGCATAATTCACTAATAAACTAGTAAAAAATTTATTACTCGGGTTTTAACGATGTTGAGACCTTAAATTAACTTAATTGTTGAAACTCAGGTCCTAAATGACCAGTTAAAAGTGAACTTTCATAATTTAACATCACCATTAACTGTCTCTTTGGTTTCCTGTGTTTTCCACCAATTGTTTCATCTCTATGCACAATGTTTTGAGTGTGTGCTTTATCTCTTTGACTCGCCTCCTTTCTGTATAAATGTTTATGTACTATATATCTACACTTGAAACTCCACCTAGTGATGGAAAAATGTCAGTCAAAATTGATTTTCTAAGCAACAGATTTTTTATTGAGCTGGAAAGTTTGACTTTTCCACAGAAATTGAAATTTGAACCAAGGATCACTGTATTATAAAGATTCTTTATTATAAAAATTGTTTGTACGAAATATGTTCATTTTTCATCCAAAAACCACTCAACATATGCATTCGATAGGTAGAAAAAATTACTAAAAATGTATGCTTGAATTATTAGTATTAAAAATTCACAAAAGCACAAGTTTTGGGATCGACGCTTGAAACCATTTGGCTTCACTAAAATTTTTGAGAAAGATCAACTGATTGAGCTGCTTTCTTGATGATCGAGGGTGTGCCTTTCCAATTTTACCAGCCTTAGAGAAAAGTCTTTTACAAGGGATGGATGACATTATCATAAGCCAGTAGTGATGCTGCTGAGATCAAAAGAACTGGCTGAGATTGAATATGAAAGATCGAGTTTGGATTGAAACACAAAGACCGTGACTTGATAACCATTTCCGCAATCTTTGGCTATTAAAACTTGATTTTCGATTTCAATCAAATTCAATTTTTCCGTGCCACATTTTTCTTGTAGCCACTTGAAATACCCAGCAAAAAATGTTTCCAACCAGTATTGATATTTATTTTCAACCGAATAGATTTATATCTATGATCAGGATGTTCGCCTCAAGTTTAGAAAAATCGACAAAAACAACAAAATTCATCATTACATTTTTCGGTCGAAGTGAACATTATTCTAAAACAAAGTTATCCTCAATTACATAATATTGGCTTATTTAAACCTTAATTTAACAGTTGTGTAACCTATTGTCCATAATTCATTAAATTAAAAGGCAAATCCATGATGACATACAGTAAAACTTCGATTTTACGCACTTCGATTTTACATCAAGTCTCGTTTTTACGCAGCGGCACTCAAGTCCGGCCGGAAAGCATAGGGAATTGCAATGGTGAAACTTCGATTTTACATCTTTTCTTGATTTTACGCAGTTTTTCGATTTTGCGCAGCATAACCCCAGCCCCTAAGAGGTCGCTAATCTTGATTTTACGCAGTTGTCTTTCGGCTTGTTTTGAAAATCCGACAGGAGCAATATGAAGTTAGGTTATTATTTCGTCTCAATGAGTTGCAAAAATGAATACAGGAACGGTTGAAATGACGTCGCGCTGTTGAGCGTGAAACTAAAAACATAGCGAATCTATTGTTGCTTCCCCGTGAGCCCTCTCAGTAATATTTCACGCTCCATTACGAACGCGAATGTCGTTCTTAGTTCAAATTCGCCGTAGAAGGATATCGAAACCTAAAACACACGGCAATCGCCGGGTATGCGTAACTACTTTTGATTAAGACATGATCGCTGGAGATATTAACATTATCACCCTTCGTTTATTATTCGACTTATTGATCGACGCTGTTTATATCCAGAATTATAAGCTACGGAATATCTATCCCCAACGCAAGGCTTTCTAGAATTTTGCCAACGCTATGTTTTCCGTCGCCCCAGCGAAATATAACGGCGAAATGAGTCGTTAAAAATACTCCCGTGCCACAATTTTGGCTTCCAAGGTGATCCAAAAAAGATAGTCGTACTTCTAGTATGGACGTAAGTCGATGGTGATTCAACACGTTGGTAAAAGCAGCATGCATTGTCTCATTCCCAGGCTAACCCCACATCTGCGGGACAAATGGAGGCGAGGGAAAATTGCTTGCGCTGCGCGCTTATCAGATCCGACTCAACTTGTATCTCATTGTCAGAAGGTTTAAATTAACATGGTTGGAACTTGAATAGCTATTAGCTTAACTTCGCTAGGTGGCAAGCGTTTTAACGGAACGGGAGTTAATGCCCTCGGAGAATAACTCGCGTCGTCAATCGTCATGTAATCATTGAAGTCAAATTCAAGACGTGAGTGATAAGGCAGTCCCTTTAAACTCAGGAATGGCTTAGTACCATTAAATCGAAATACAAAAAGTGTCCGGTGTTGTTATCAGATATGGGGAAGCAAAATATTACGTGAAGCTGAGTCACACGGCTTGTGAGTCGAAGGTCCCGGCGCTGAATTCGCGGAAGAATGCCGACAGAGAAGCTATTCCCGGAAGAGTCAATCTACTAATGCTAAAATTTCTTGGGGAAATGCTTTTTTAATGCGTATAAATTATAAAGAAGGAAAATTTTTCAGACTATTAGTCATTTTTTATTCATCACGGGCGGCATGACGGCAGTTGCGCGGTCATTTAAATAGCTCACTTAAAAAAAGTGATCTAAGCACCGGAAAAACCTGAATTTCCGAATATCCCGGGTCCTGTGTGCTCCGTATTATCTATGGTATGCTATTTGGAGGTAACCAACAACTGGGGTCATTAGCGCCATGAAGTAAGGGCTGGGGGGATAGGAACCCTATGTTGGCATTAGCCAGGTTGTAATGATAAGCTCAAAAGGGACCAGGACTTAACTTCCCATCTGATGGACAGAGTGGTGCACTGGAAGTGCCCTTCACATTAGACTCAAGTAGGGATAGGGCCAACTCTGATAAGTCTCTGCTACTACTAGGACTTGAACCCAGGCCTACAGGGTGTAAAGCCTTTTTGATGTATTAGCAAAATTTTGCTCCCTGTTAATGGGGTTTATTTGGATGACTACCTCAGGTATCTCATTTCTTCAATCTCCAATTTTTGTTTGTCTGCAGGTGGTTAAACGGATATCCTGAGAACTGCTTTTAATGAGAATATTTTCGAAAATTAGCTTCTCTGCGACCATTTAGTATCACCATTCCGAAATTTCTCCTGGGTAACAGAAGTAATCTTAGTGCCAGAAAGTGTCATTTCAAACCATTTTGTGCAACCATGGGAAACACTGCTCAGGAATGCAACGTTGTTTCTCTTAAGGTAACACATCATCTGTGGTGTTGCTTTTGAGTAAATATGATTATTAGGCTTCATTTTCCGAGAAATAATGAGCAAGTGTTATCCTGAAAACTATACTCCTCCTCAATACCAACTCTTGATTTTACACACTTTGATTTTACACAGTGCCCATATTTCGGTCTCTCCAACTGCGTAAAATCAAAGTTTTACTGTACAAGAAATTTTTTGTAGCAGTGTAAAATCTGATCATCATAGGCTAATAGTGATGCTGATGACATCAAACAAAATGGTCAAGATCGGAGATGAAAAATAGAGATTGGATCTAAACTTGAAGATCATTTCTCGATCTCAATTTCCTCAGTCTTTCACCGTTAAGACCCGATTTTTGATGTTAATCGAAATCGATTCTTCCACCTCCAACCCAAACACCACTCACCAGCATCCTCGTCCGTATCAGTGCTGCTCTCGCTGTCTCCCCCACTCGAGTCGTCCTCGTCATCCTCGCTGCCCGACTCCCCAGAGCCCTCGCCCCCGACCCCGCCCCCCTGCTGCCACACCCCCTCCTCCACCTTCCCCCCCTCCACCACCATCTTCCCCTCCTCCTCATCCTCCTCGTCTTCCTCCTCCGTCACCAGATTCACCGCCTCTTGCTCCTTCATGTGCGTCGGAGCTGCGAGAGAAGGAGAGAACACATGATCAGTAGGAGACTGGGTGAGACGAATGCGATATGAACAGAAATATCCATGTAGCGGGTGCAGGGTCAACGGATGCTAAAGTCTCCCTCATTGTTTAGAAACCGACAATACATGAAAACAAAATGAAACTACCAAGTGCACGGGCACAGTAATCTTTACATTTAGCCTAAAACAGCAGTTTTTTGTCTTGAAAATACAAAACTTGCTCAGTTATGTAGGCTAGTATTAAGTAACACAAAAAAAGTCTAGCACAAAATATTAACTGAATGAAAAAAATAACGCCACCTCTCAAGCCAGTTGAAAAATAAGGAGCATACTACAAAAATGAGGCCTAGGCATTTGCACATAAAAATAGTAAGGCAATTGTCAACAAACGTAAATGGAGGTGGTTGATAAGAGGGGGTGTGATTCCAAGGGGTACAAGTAATTTTTTCTAAACAGAGTAAGGCACATAAAGTCGGTAAAGAAAACAAACAAGATCCACTAGATATTTAGTAGTGCATTTGATTTTCCATTCAATGACAATACAGAACAGAGACTAACTCGTATCCCTTTGCCACCAAGTTTTTGTACATTTCTTCCTATGTGCCTAACTTTGATAAGAAAATAATCACTTATATCCCTTGAAATTTCACCCCATCATATATGACATTATAGTAGACATGAATATAGTACAGTAATTGTCAATAAATATAAATGGAAGTGGATGATATATGGCATGACCGAAGAAAATTGATAGTTTGAGGCGTGATTTCATGAAACTGCTTCACGTTGAATCAAAAAAACACTGTAGGTTTCACATGGATAACTTTAATCTCGACCAGTTTTTTTGCTGTGCGATATCGTCAGGTGTCAATGGACCTGACAATGTCGCACAGCGATGGAACTGGTCTACAGGAAACATAATAAAACATACACTGTTGTAAGTTCCACAGAAGTTTACTTAACCGACCCAGATTTCGACATAGTGTAATGTCGAAACCTGGGTCGGTTAAATAACCTTGTGTGGAACACACAACAGTGGATCTTTTATTACGCTCCTTCCGTAATAACCACCTACTACACCAACCTAAATTCCATCTTTCTCTCTCTCAGAGATCACTTTTTTACAGACTCCCTACCTCTTTCAATACCATGTCGAGTACTCACCCTTCCCTGGATCTTTCAATGCCCATCAGATCATTCAAGAGGCAGCTTTGAAAAGCCATCTTCTGAATCCCTTTTTTTTTCTTTTTTATATCCTTTTTATAGTTTATATTTGTTAAAGCTGCAGCTTATATGTTGTGTATTCAATGTAAAGGCCATTTTGGCTGTTTTTGAATAATTCAATAAATAAATAAATGTTTCCTATCACCAACAAGGTTTTTTTCCATTCAAAACATGACAAAGGATTCCAAAATAGTAACTCACTCTCGACCCTGTCTGAGCTGCTCCTGTGCTCCTCCTCGCTCTCCTCTTCCTCGTCCTCCTCTTCGTCATCTTCTTCCTCGTCGTCCTCTTCCTCCTCCTCGTCATCTTCATCCTCCTCTTCTTCCTCCTCCTCCTCCTGCGAGTCCCTCACCAGCTTCTCCACACCCCTCCTCTCCCCCACCCCCATCTCCTCCTCCTCTTCCTCCTCCTCCCCGGCCTCCCCTTCCTTCCCCTTCTCCCGAACCCTCTCCCCCTGGCGCACCATCTCCCTCAGCGTCCTCTCCTGCGCCTGCTGCTCCAGGTGGCGCCGCTCCCGCCTCGCCTCCAGCTCACGACGCCACACCTCCTTCTGCCGCACCATTTCGCGATCTATGATGGGAGAGAGAGAGATGCCAGGGGAAGAGAAAGGGCCCCCACGATCAGGATGTGTTGTCGTGGCCCATAATTTTGCCACATTTTGCAGAGATTAAGTGTCATTTAGAGTTGAATTTGGCTTGAAGAGTACACATATAGAAAACCTGTAAACATTATTGATGACTGCATACGTACATCTAGCCTGCTCCCTGATTTATGCCTAATCCATCATTTCAGAACCACACAACCCTTCAAGAAAATGTAAGGAAGATATTTTGCAGAATGAATGGTACAATAGGTTAATTACATCAGAGAAAAACAAGTGACCGTCCATCTAATCAATTCTAATAGATTCCCAGTCACTCCCTGTAACTTTTTACCTTAGATAACTCAAAATACATCTTAGAAATTTATAACAAAAAATATATAATTGCTGCATCATTCTTCTATACATATTCCAAATTTTATCCCGGGCCTCCAATTGGTAAGACGGCAAAATATTAATGAGAATATTGTACTGAGTGCTTTTGATGGATATTGGGGGGGTGCAGATCAATTTTATTATATTCATAGTTCTGGTAATGCAGTCAATGTAAATACACTAGGCTCACCCACTAGACTAATTTGCTCTTCTTTTTTCAGTCTGTGGTGGCTCTTTCCATGTTGATCAATTCCATTTACCAGAGTGATGTCTATTAAAATGCACTATCCAAATAAGTTAGTCTTTGCCAGTTTATTCTTGGAAGCGCAGATCTGTAATTTACTTTTTCTAGCTTACAATAGTGCTTAACCGTTCTTGATCAGAATAGACTTTTAAATATGACTAACTAATTCAGCCAGAGAAAATTTAGTCAACGACACAGCAGTCTTATTTTTTTAAAGATTCAACCATCACCACACAAAATCTGTTTCCTTCATTGTTCTTTGATACAACTTGAGTATGTTCCAAATCTTCTTTTGGAATTTTTAAATCTCTATGAGGTTGAAATGCTGAAAAGACTCTTTGAACCACAGACATAAGCTTCTTAAGTTTTCTGAACATCTTTGCCATTGTCTCTTGCAAGTTGTCTTATTAGCTGCTGATACCGTTTTCAATATCCCGGGAAGTCCTTTAGTGAAGGAAATAAGTTACAAAGAGAATGTACAATCACACTGAATTTTACTCAAGCAAGGAAAAAAATGTTTAGTTTTCCTGACAAAAAGTCGAAATAAAATTTTTGCTGGAATACATTAGACAAAGAGAAGAATAATTTAACTTATTTCCAGTTTTAGAAGTTCCTTACACAAACTACTTGCAGCCTGAAAAACATATGCTACACGATTAAAAAAAAATATATATTACTCTATGACAGTGCATTTTTATGAGGAGAAATGAGTCTTACTGAACTCTTTGTGGTAAGTCCCTATTTTGCCACTGTGCCTGTGAGCTCTGAAAATATATCGAAAAAAAAATTGATGATGATGCAGATTGATACTTGTGCACTTCCTGTGAAATTCCATACATTAATGGCAGCCATGTATACAATATTATACCCCTCAATTGGCAAATGTCAGGTGCACGCCTGGACAGTATAGTGATGGTTCATTTGGTTAACAGCACCCTATTTTGCCGTTATATGGTTGTACTTCTCTTATGTCACAATTTTTTTCCATTTATTGACCAGGCAGCTATTGAATGCATATTATAAAAAAACAGTTACATATTTCCTACTCAACTGTAATAAACAGTAGTATAATACAGTAAACTCTCGATTATACGAAGCAGGATTTTACGAAGTTTTCGATTATACGAAATACGAATGATAGTGCGGTCCCGGCGAAAAGCCTATGGTAAATACATGGTGCTATTCGATTATACGAAGTATCGATTTTACGAAATGTTTTGAATTTACGAACCCCGGATCGGTCCCCAGGAGTGAAAGGCATTCGTTTATACGAACTATGGCGAAATATTTGTCAACAAAACTAGCTACGCCGGCGTATGTAGCAAAAATAAATCAGCGCTTCCAACTGTGGTTCATCAGAAAAGTGAAATCGTAAATGATAGTGCAACTTTGGAGAGAAAGGGTTCGCCAAAAACCTCGCATAAAATATCGCGACTGACATAATGCCCCTATTTACGTGCCTATTCGTAAACATCGCATCGACAATACTTCGTAGTTTAACATGTCAGGAAGGTCACGCGGGGTATTTCGTACACTCCTAATTAACCCTTTGCACTGCTGTGAACGTACCTGGTAGGCAGGCTGCTGTGAACGTACTTCGAAGACTACTTGACTACTTTTCGCCGAAGCACTTCGAAGGGTCCCTAATCCGGGACCCTTTCCTCGACGAGCTCACCCTCGCTGGCCCCTCTCTTCGACCCTCCGAGCCTTTCTCCCCAAAAGTGACCGCTCTGACTGCATTTTGAAAATCTATCAATCAATGCCATCATAAAAAATAATTGTTTGCATCACACTCCTGCCAATCAGGCATTCAAGTACGTCTCTGAACCGTGTTTCTGCTATGAGAAATAACGATTTTGTTAACTTTGCTAAAATGGCCAAGTTAATAAAATTGTCATTTTTCATTGCAGGAATACGGTTCAAAGACGTACTTTATTTCCACCACTACAATCGCAAATTGCTGGAAATCGGCCGGATTCCCTTTGATAGCGCATCTTGAGGATGTTCTCGAGGTTGTTAATTGATACAACTAGCCTACTAGAAATTCTACTGCTATAATATCACGGCTATAGTTGATTAATTACGTTATACCTTCAGGAAGCTGCAGCAGATAAAATCCCGGAGGAGATTAGAGGCTTAAAAGATGATTTTGAAAAATTCTTGGAAAAAGCAGGAAGAGCACAGCGCGCAACATCAAACGATTATATTGCCCTTGACGATGATCTCCGGGCTTGCGACAATGGGACGCCGGTACATACGTCAGAAGAAGCAGCGGCCGGGACTAGTCAGAATAGCAGTGACGACGAAGATGAAAGTGAGGAAGTAATTTCACCAAATAAAAAAGAAGTACACGCTGCCCTCCAAACATTAAGATATTTTGATCTGGCTAACAAGTTAGGTCCCCAATTTCATTCCCATTTATGCAAGTGAGAAACCATGGTGGAAGCGGCGATGGAGAAGGGCAAAAAGATAAAAACTAACAGAGTTTTTTAGCAGTATCTTTTCGTGTATACAATAGCCTTCCTGAGTAAACAACTTAAATATCTTAAGTATTGGGCTCTATTAACCACTAACTTATTTTTCAGGCTACTCGTAATGCAGACGCACTTCTAACTCTAACCATGAACTTTCTTCTCGCGCGTCTTCCTGTTTTCCCATGCCGAGAGATCTTTCTTTCCAAAGTCTTTGTTTACTTCCTCCCGCGGCCTTCTGCTGATCTTGCTGACACCCACCTTACGCATCCCAAACCCCTCCTTCCCCAGCATTTCCCATTCACTCCCCTCCTAAGGTTACGGAGCTTGAGTGCGTCGTAGAAAAATACGCCCCCCAAACGTAAACCGAGGCAGAGCTGAAGGCCCTTTCCCCACCCTTCTTTCTCCTGCCCCCTCCACCCCACCATATGCTGACAGCTTCTTTCCTCAGGCAATCCCCATCCCACTCTTATTCACCCCACCCACTGGGAACGTTCCCCGATTGTGGAGAAGGGCATGGTTCATCTTTACCTGCAACGGGGGTAAGTTATTAACCGGAGAGAGGCTTCAGAAGTATCTTCCACTGTCGGGGAAATGGTGCCGCGCTTATAATTGTCTCTCTTCTTCTCGGCTGACGTTTTAATTGAAATTATTTTCTTTGCTCTTTCCTCACTATATTTATTTACAATTATGGCGCGACTATTTTTTAGTGCTAAAGCTAAGAAAATCTTTTCTCTACGTCAATGATTCATTGCATAACTTTCAATACAGCGGAGAAGGGGACACGAAAACTAAATGAGGTGAATGTACACGTTTTTGCGTGTCATTTTTGGGAATTCACGCAAGTGAACCAATACTTCACACACGTTGAGAAATGATGAAACATCTCTTGTAGGAAACCAATCAATGCGGATAATAACGTTTCTCTCTTTATTTCTCCGATAATGGAAGATGTTTCCCCTGTCGTTTTGCGGTTGGAACCTTGCTTCTGTCGGCATAAAAGAAGAGAGAAATACTATAGGAACATAGCACTTCACACCCGGTATGAAGAATATGGTCCTGATGAAGAATAAAGTCTTTCGTAGCAATGTCTGCTAAGATGACGGAGCACAGTATGCGGACGGAGAACTCAAACAGAATTTACTTCAAATATTCGCCAGAAGATAATCATATCCTACGTAATTTATAATCCTAACTGAATCTCAATGAAAATAACTAATGGAAAAGATAGCACATTCAACTGAAAATACGGAGTAACTCGAAATATTAACTTACGAAGGATATTTTGGAAACGGGTGGAGGCCCTCATTTTTCTTTTTTTTCTCGTCACTGAGCGATAGGGCGACATAAATGGCGGTTAGGCCGGCTACCGCTAAAATTCCGTGGGTGCTGGAAACAAATATATATCTTACGCGAACTTAATAGTTGTTATTCGCTCCTAACCACAAATTTATAACATTAAATTCTTATAATAAACTTTACAATTCATTATTTGATTACGTTTTCTAAACTGGTCGGGAATTTCTTAAGCGATCGTTGATGTTGAAGTATGAACGAGAAATGGGAATTTTATGGTGGTATAGTTATTTAACATTCTTTCACAGCATAAATCGATAACAAAAAGCCTTTTCTATTAATAATACCGAGAATAACCACCGAAAACATTTAAATAAGACCACTAAAGACAAAAAAGGGCGGAAGAAACAAAAGCGAACATTTTTTCGTGACTTATGAAAAAGGTTTGAAATTACGAAACTCGATTTTACGAAGTGCCAATTTTCCAGTCCCACTGACTTCGTAAAATCAAGAGTTTACTGTAATTCTTATGAGCAGTGCTTGCTTGGTGCTTGAGACCTTCACAGCCTAATGTACTTAGTTACAACATTATAGTCATAATATTATTCACTAAATTAGCCTCCTACAGACTAGCCAGCAAATTTAAATTTGTAAAGTACGTAATACCAAACATCCCTTTACATTATGCCCCTTTTCAAGGAATTGATCACTCTTTCTGTAAAATAAAGGGCATATCAAATGTGCGAGGAGTTCCTTGCCTAAAATAGAAATAAATGCCACCAAGCTTATACTGACTCCTTAACAAGGGAATGTGCACCACAACACCGCTACAATGCAAAGTGAATTATTACTGCATTCTGAAAAGTTTACCAAGAAGTTTTCCATGCTAAATGACACCCCTTCCCATCTTACTATGTGTCTGTGGTAAATCCTTGATGTGTATTATGCTTGTTGCTTCTTTGAATGCCGATTTGGGTGGAAAGTTTATATAAAATTCAGGCGTGAAAAAGAAAAATTCTGCGGAGGTCAAAATGACCCACCACAAACAATACATTGCAGTCAAACCAGGAAAAAACTTTGCATCAGTAAACTAAGTACCACATCATGAAAATCAAAATATGCATGAACAAAAATTTGTGTGGAAAAAAATTATGCAAAAATGGAAAGCGAGTATTTCGACCCCTGCTGCACTTTTAGTATTAGACAAGAACCATTTGTGAAATTCCTCCTCATGCAATGTCATGTGTTTACTCATAGATGGAATTTAAGACCCTTGATCTTAGAGGCAATCAAACTAATGCCTCTAGTTGTTTTGCATAAGGTTTGCTCTGACTAATGTTCCAATGTAGGTCTTTCAGCACATACATAATTTCACATTAATAAAAGAATATGGTTATCATGTAAAAAAGGTAGACTAATAAAGACAACGTTAACACTTGCCAAAGAAAATCATAGTCTATGAATCAAATTTGAGAGAAAAAGACAATTACTAGAATGTATTAAATGATATTTTGCCAGAGTAAATTCCACGATTCAGTATTCAGTCAATAATTTATACAACACTCAGTCAATTATTTATATTTATTAAGTCAGTTGTATTTCCAATCCATGGAGTTTTAAATCCAAATTTTCCCAGTTGTAAGCTACATTTGAGTTCAGATTCCAGTACAAATTATCAGGGCAAGTCCACATAAATGTTTTCACTGGGCAACAAATACGGATTTTACTATGAATGTACAATGATTTTTGCAAATATTGACAATACAATGAGATTGACTTAAGTTTGGTTCTCAATTTACCGATGTATTCATACCAACAATACATTTATTAGTAATGTGCCTTAGTAATTCATTTTAATTTTTAATTGCATATTTTTTACTTGCAATCAGTATTAATAAAATCTTTTACCAGAAATTTATAAATAACATGCAGCGTTTTGGTCTCTTAGGATACTTAGAAAACATGCCAAGAAATGGCACCCACCAAAATATTATGTAGGGCACAAATCAACACAGTACAGCGTAGTGATAGAGAGGAATGACAAAAAAGATGGACAATCCACTCACAACCATTTTTCCAGCAGTTGGCCCTCAGTTTTCATGCCATGCTTTCCCTGAATCGCTTGCACTCACTCCATTAACATACTAATTGTATAAAATTTCTTCAGGCTTAACTTGGTGGGAGTGCGATTTACCCATGACAAAAACTACAAATGCTAATTTCCCTACTTTAATACAAAACTCAACTACCGACCATGGTTTCGACATGGTTTATGGGTATTATGTGAAACCTTGAAAATGACATTGCATGTTGAAGCCATAGTTGGTAGTTGAGTTTTGAATTTAAGGGTGGAAATTACCATTTGTAGTTATTATCATGGATACCAATTGTAACTGAAAGTAGGTAGGACGAGAGAATAAAGGAGAGTTGGAACGGTTAAGGAACTACCTAAGCAATAGACATTTCAACCAAAGGAGAGTCAATCGAATGATGGATAATTGGCACTCTGCTGTGTATGAACCCAGACATTACTCATAAGAATAGAGATTTACACAAACATACAGGAAACACATTGCGAAACCACATTCATACTGAGGCAAGCAAAGAAAAATCAACAGAAATAAAACCTGGCCTACTCAAAGTCTTTTACATAAGAACAAAACCAAACAAAACAAATTTTTGTTTCTTTATCCAGAGTTACGTGCATTTAATATTAATTTTGAATACATATTCCTACCAAAAATTAAAGAAAATTGTTATGCTTTTAAACTGAGCATACTAAAACAACTACCTGAAGAAATGAAAATTTTCACATCCTTGTAGCAAACAAATGATGCAATTTACTTGAAGTAGGTAATTTTTAAAATGAAATTATATCCTACAAGGAATCAGGACAGCCTTCTATAAGTTATTGTCACCCAATAGCAACTGAGCTAACTGATAAAACTTCAAGTCTTCCACGTAGCAACAGAAATTGTGAGAGGTCGTGCAGCGAAATGAATCAGCTTTTTGCACACTATTTAAAAGAAACTCATGCCAAAATATAAAGAGGGCAAAAAGTAAGAGATATGTTTTCCTCATTCAAAGAAATCATCATGGAACAGACCCTGACTTCATGTGAAAGTGCACAGATATATCTCTGATTTCCATATGTCCTTGGCTGCCTCTGAACCTAGCAAGCACTGATTTATTTCCCTTTAATCTACCAAAGATTTCTCCAGGATCTAGAAAAATTAATGAGCTGGAGGAAATGCCATATTTGAGGATATTTCCTACGCCTTCTTCTCTTCTCTAATATGGGGTAAGGGTAAATACTCTAATGTTAACTGATGACAACACATGAATCACACCAAAAGAAATCTTTGCTAGATTTATAAGGGAGATAAAACTAATTTCATAGATTCTAAAACAGCCAAAGTCATACTCACCACCCACCCACAGTCACTTCTTATCACATTTAAGTGAATACATACGTGTTTCAGCATAGAGGTGTTGACGAAGGAGTTCATTTTCCGAAACCAGATGTAACTCTGTGAATATTTTTAATGACTTTTATCACAATAATGCTCACTATAGGGATATTTCCTGACATGCATTTCTAAATCATTATCAAAGGCTTGAGGCAACAGACCAACAATTACTGACCCTACAAAAATCATTAAAGAAGTCAAGGATGCATTTAAAAATTTTCAATATCAGATAAACTTGAACAAAAGGCCTATATTATATTCATGGTGAATCCAATATTTTCCATGGCAAATCTTAAAATACCAATAGATTTTAAGTTCTAATACATAATGTGAAGCAGTGAATTTCCCATGCAATAAAAATACCACAGGCTGATTCCCCAAAATAAATCCATGCACAAAGAATGTATTAAATAAATTCAAATGAGAGCACTAGTCCATTCAAATTTCAATGTTTAAGGAACACTGTTTTCTTAAGTACGCAATTCTTCATAGTACATAAAAATCAATATACTTATACATAATTTCTAGCAGACATAATGATTTCTTTTCTTAGAATTCCATAACCTTAAAGAGTATCTTTTGGCACAAAAGGGTAAAGGGTAAGGGTATTTGAATTGAGAGATTATGTAATGATTACAGGAATTTTCACAGCTCATACGGCTATCATTTTATCAAGACAATATAAAAAGTCAAGTTGCAAAAATGTAGAAAAAATTTACTAAAGATTCTTCTGTAGCTTTGAATTTCTGCATTAAACATGTTTAACTGAAGGTAATTACACAATTTTTTACAAATTTACTTTCAATAAGTGAACATGGTTGAAACAGGTTTTCCCGGAATTTATTTTGGTACTGGTTATTTTTGGCAACAGTTCTGTTTCCAACCTCAAGAAACAATAACCTAACCAACCCATCTCTAGCTAAAGTGTTTGTCTACACTAATGCTTAGAAAGGAGAGTAGGTTGATAACAACGTTGAAACGATTAAAACTTCAACTCGATTAGAAACCTGAAAGATCTCCAGTCCCTTAGTTAACCATGTAAGCCTAATGCCATTTATGAAGCACGTTGTAATTCCCAATTAAATTTACAATCAAATGACAGTTTTTCCCAAAAATTACAGACATGTTACATCCATGCAGAGGAGAGTATCCAACGTAAAAAGGTACATACAAGCAAATTAAAATGAATTAAGACAGGTTGAATTTCCCTGAAGTTAAGCCTAACAATCTCTTGACTGAGTATGCAATTCCAAGCCAAATGACAGCATAATATCAAAATACAAGAGAGCATACATTCATACACTGGATTGAAAAGTGACTATTTAGCTCATCACACAGGTATTCATACAACCATTACAAAAAAAGCACATAAGACAAACCCAAAATAAAATATGCATCTCGGTAAGAACAACAGTCCATCATATTTAGACACATGATTTTGAAGTGGTGATCTACCAACAAAAGACTACTTCCTACGACGGGTAAGAGCTAAATTTAGCTATTTGTACAAATTAACACAGACAGTAACCCTGTCTCTAATAATAGTAACCTGTGGTTCTACATCTCAAACTATTTCCTCTCAAGTTACTTCTATCCCTTTGCCTGGGAAAATAATTATTTGGTGTGGTAGTATTCTTTCAAGTATAGAACTATACATATATGTTAATGAGGCTCCATCTTCAAAGTACACCAACCCACCTTTTACATTCTATAAAATACTAAATTATTCTTTAAATAATGAAAAAATTCTTTAAGTACCTCTGGCTAACAACTTTTTAAGTATATATCATAAACTTATTAAGTTGTGTGATGTCATGGTGGATGATTTTTCCATAGCTTGTCAAATTATTATATTTCCTGCACTTGCCATACTGCAACATGGTTCATAATTATTTCTCCTTATCTATTTCTAAAAATACATTTTACAAAGCCAGAAAATATCCGAATCCATAATAGGGTGGTTTCCTATTATTTTTTTATTGCCTAAATCGAAAGATTATTACTCCTGGAGTACGTATTTCGCGCTTTTAGATTTTTAAATGACGATATCTATTTTTCGCGATTAAATGAAAAGTGAAAAATTTCAAGCGCGCAAAAACGCGACGCGTAAGTAGGAAAGTCCGTGCGACGCATTTCTGGTTCCCCCTCTCTCCTTGTGAAGTGACCTTGATCGAGGCTCTGAGCGCTGATAGGACGCAGGATGCTAGCGGATAGCTGAGTACCTTGCTGAATGGTAGCGCTTGGCTTAAAAAAGGTTTATTAATACCTTATCAAACGAAGAAAACTTTCCGACCTTAGCCAGTTTTAATAGGTGATTATTAAGACATGTTTCCCTGAGCTCTGTACCTCATGCATGCATTGGTAACCTCAGACGATGTATAACTCCTATCCTCTCGTGTAGAAACTAGGTCCCTGTGACGTCACGCGGAGTGGAATCGCATGGGCGCCAATCTGGCCTTTTTCAAATGAGGATAAAATTTGACCCTTGCCATTCGTCTAAACCGGTATTTCAAAAACAAAAAAAATTGTGTATTATGAATACACTAATGGTGGGTAACGGATCGCAATCAATGCCTATCGTTTTCTTTGATGAAGGAAACTACCCTATTATAGGATATATATATTA
Organism: Ischnura elegans; assembly: GCF_921293095.1. Taxonomy (NCBI): domain Eukaryota; kingdom Metazoa; phylum Arthropoda; class Insecta; order Odonata; family Coenagrionidae; genus Ischnura; species Ischnura elegans. Next base: position 84,097,305 of record NC_060250.1, read on the forward strand.
GGGATTGACACTTTTATGCTTGAGCAGGTACATATGGTATTGATAGCATTCGTACCATTCAACAGCTTGTAGTGTAATATTGAGTATGACAGTATCCCTTGAATGAAGTGGTAATGATGATGGTATTCGGGTAAGGGAAACAGCATCACAAAATCAAAAATAATGCTCTACTAGTGGATAATCAGTCGGCAAAATTTTCTGCACTTAAATCATTAACTAATACCATATTAGCTTTGTTTCTTTTGTAATCCATTCCATAAATAACTGTAGTATGAGAGTATGATATACAGTGGAACCTCGTTAAAGCGAGTACGGGCTATAGCGACACCCCTGCTATTACGAGAGATAGCCGATGCACCGTCAATTGACCCTATAATAAGCGTGTTAAAAAATTCGTTTTTACGAGACCCTTTTGGTGTTGGCTCTCGCCATAGCGAGGGTTTCACCGCCGGAAGACTGTCATCAAGACTCCTTAACCTCTGTAATTGCTAGCGATCTGTTAGAAATGAAGTTAATGGAGTGCTCAGTCTCAAATTTATGTGGTAAACTGTCGTTCGATAAATATAATGATTGACGAAACAATGCTTTGCATGATTTTTATTCAGTGCGGCGCTTATAAATTGTTTGAATAGTTAGTCGTTTTTTGAGTAAGGAAATTTAGTGATGCAAAAAAACATCGCCTTTCGCCTGGATTTATGCTTACATTTATCGGATAGATGTTTATCTGTCGCCGCACCACTCCTGTTCCTGTATATCTGTTCGCAACAGGTATATTAGCTATTATTTGCTCCACCCCCGGTAAAGCGACAATTCGCTGTAGCGAGTGTTTATTAGTGCACCGTGGGGTGTCGTTATATCGAGGTTGCACTGTAGGTAGTTATTGTGGCAGTGTGGAGCACGATATGCGGTAATATGATCATGGATCTGGGATCGTCAGGGATTGGTAAGATGGATCAAATTGCTGTGCGAAGTCAGAAACCATTGTCCAGACACAGCTCCAAACAGCCGCATCGCACATAGTAGAATGAGAAGCAGAGGTAGAGGGACACAGTTCCATCACAGCTACACAGTTGTGATATTCAAATATACAGTTTCGGCACAACTGTGCCATCTCACCGTCTCCGACACAAGGAAACAATAAACATAGAGCTCTCGCAAAGGCAATAGACCAGTTATCCTACCACCATGCATCATGCAGCCACAGACACATGCCACTGGATATAAGCATTTAACACAGCCGATATTTTCATAAGCTAAATTGCCCTAGCTCATTGCCAGATATTGACATCAGTCAATGCTGCTCGACTTTTCTTTTCTCTCTTCAAGATTGTGAATGGCCTTGACAGACAGGCATAGAAAAACCTTCTCAAATCAGTATATGAAGACATCACTTTCTCACATGCGTATTACGTAAATCTTAGTCATTGTAATATTTCCACTGACCTTTATTTGAGCACAACGCGTTGCGTTTTTACAGCAATATTCTTAAGTGCCAGGTGCCATTCTCACGTAGTTGTAACAACGTAACGTGTTGTGCTCAAAAAAATGCAGTGGAAATATAGGAATGTTTCATTTAACTAATGTTAATAACTTCACCTACATCATGCCACATATAATACAAGAAACACGTAAATCTTGATTTTCAGGTCCTCAGACTTCCCTGGATAGGATGTAACTATGGCTTCATTTAGTTTCACTAATGACAAAAGCTGTATTCAATGGTAGAAGAATGGACAGAAGTAAAAAAAACTATCGAGCAATGTCACATATTGGTGGTGCGTTGTAGGTGTGGACTGATGTCGACTAGATTTTTTTTCCAACTTGGTCTGTTTTTCAACTGGTATGCACCTAGTAAAACCGGCACAAATCTGAGTTGACTCCTCAGTGAAAAACTCTGTTGTGTATTTACTGTTGAATTAAGATTAGTGTGACTTTCACAAAAAGGTGTCCGAGGCTGAAAGAACAAAGTTTGCATAGCTGCTAGGAATATTTCCTACACTTCCCAAATCTATTTAGTTTCATCATTTCCCATAAAAATTAACTACCATAAAATTTACCTCAGTTTACTGCTCTCTTGAAAAAGACTACCAGGATAAGTCAGACAAACCGTCGACTCATTTTCCAAGTATGTTATTTTGATTGTTAGTAGTAGAGAGTAAAGGACTACTCTATTTTTTACGCAAGCCTGAAACTCTAATGTCATCTTCCTTCACTTGAAAGTGCTATACAGATGGCAGACAAGAGCAAACTGAGGAAGAGGCAACGGAGGAGCACAATAGACAGTCATAAACACTTAGACCTTGGACTGACAACAGAGAAACATACTTCACAAAATACTTTAGTACTATTCCAAATTGACTTGACTAAAAATTATGTGTCATCATTACAGTAGAAGTAACACAATAAATGTAGCAGACAGTCCCCCAATGTACACCAATCCATTGAATACATTGAACGATTAGATCCACCATCAATACCTCAGCTGTGGTAGGATTTGTAACTTTAATTATTCCATATTTATAGTACCCCAACAGCAAAATTTGTTACCCTACCAGCAGAGAACTTATAAAATACATTTTCCCACTAATAAGTTTCCTGAATGATTAAAATCATTGAGAAATCAATGAATACACCAAGGAATAGAACTAAATGTATGTGTGCCAATCATGTTTAATCTCACAATGCTCAAAAAGCATTAAACCCTGTTATAGCAACACAACGGCTGAAAACATGAAGACATTCACAGATAAATGAACATTGGTGTTTCGGAGGATGATAAACAGAGCTAACACAATATATGCCAATCACATGTAATCTTTCAAAGCTCGGACAGAACATATTTTTACTGCATCCACACAATAACTGAGCCAATAGGATATTCACAGACGTGTGAGGAACAGTATTGGGGAGGCTACATTCACACCAAATCTCATTCCTTCCATCAACCTAACAGGAGACACAAGGATCACGGATAGCCACAAGTGCCACTCCAGAATGAACAAGTCACTCACCTGCGAGCAGGAGCCTCTCCCTCCTCTTCTCCTTCTCGACCCTCTCGGCCTTCTCACGCTGCGTCTCCCTCGGGGGTGGCGGGGGCAGTGGTGCCCTCCGCTCCTCCTCCACCTTGCGCCGCTCCCGACTCTGCACCTCCGGCTCCCCCAATTCGCCACCTCCCCTCCCCCGACTACTGCTCCCTCCCTCGCGACTGCTTCCCCCTCCCCCTTCTCTTCCGCTTCCCCCACCACCACCCTCCCTCCCGCTCCCACCTCCCCCTTCCCTCCCACTGCCCGAGCCTTCCTCCCTACTACGTCCCATCCCACCGCTGCTCCCCCCACCTCCGCCGCTTGATGACACGGACGACGCAAGTGCGGCCGCCCGACGCTTCTCCCTGTCGAGCCTCTCCCTCAAGTCCTCCATGATCACGGCATTGCTGCTGCTGCTCATACCGCCAGATTCGCCTCGGTCTCTGTCCTTGCTCCCCGACATGGAGGAGGAGCCACGGTCACGCCCCATGTCCCGTGCCTCGCGTCGGCTCTCTCTAGCCTCTCTCCTCTCCCTATACTCAAGAGAATCAATTGATCAGTGGAAACGAGACTCCAGGGCGGTCTCGCGGGGTTACACTCCCGGGGTGGGGTCTATAAGCCTTCGCTTTTCACCCTCACCATGGAAGGGGGAGGACAAGGAAGGAGAAAGGAAGGAAGAGCGGCCGTGATAGGAGCCCGACAATGCTTCCTGGGATAGGTTAGGAGTGGAAGTGTAGGGAAGAGGAATCCCGCACCATCACAGAGGCGGGCGGTTCTTACTACTAGCGAAACCATGCTTTTTCACAGAAAGAAAAAATTTCCTATGAGGAAGGAAATTTCTACGATTTTCCGTAGATACCTAATCAATTGATCAATGAAGTTGGAGAAAGAGTTCTTGGAATGCGATAGACTTCAGATGTCTTCAATCCCAATTTGTCCTTGGTGGTTCCGAGAAGGGCCTCAAAATGTCCTTAAAGAGAAAAGGAGAAGCCGAAAAACCTGAATAGTGAAACCAACTGCAAGAACCTGCCTGCCATATGTCTCTAACATATCCAACAAAATTGCTAGGATATTAAGAAGGCATAATGTGGAGACAATCCACAAACCAACGGGAAAACTAAAGGCCCTTATCGGAATCACCAAGGACAAATTGGGATTGAAGACACCTGGAGTCTATCAAATTCCGTGAGAATGTGGCCAAGTGTACATCATGGCTAAAAACGGCTGAAGGAACATGAGAGATGCATCAGACTGTACTACCCCAATAAGTCTGCGGTGGCCGAGCATAGCTTAGAAAACGAACACCAGATAAAATTTCAAGACACAGAAATAATATGCCATGCCAACGATTACTGGAACCGTATCATTAAGGAGGCAGTGGAAATCAGACTTTAGAAGAGAAACATGAACAGAGACGCCGGCTTCCATCTAAGCAATGCGTGGAAACCAGCCCTGAAAAAACTGAAGGGAGAGAGGACACGCATTGGCCCAGCCGTCGACCAATCAGAGCCCACCTGACCCCCATGCAACGGTATATCGGACGGACACATCTTGACTTAATCCATTCACCCTGAAGACGATGGCAGACTTCGCCCTCAAAACGTCGGTGCTGAAAAACACTTGGACACGGCTGGAAACCCGAGAACTCTTCCTCCAGTCTATTCGCTGCGAAAACCTTAGATCCTTCATTGATCAATGACGTTTACTCCAATTCCAGGAGATGCATGCACGATAGATGCACCTGACGATGCAGCTATATTATGCATCCTCAATTGGAATCGCCATGATCAAGATGTGGGGCTTTACCCAACACGTAAAGAGCTGGCAAGAAACACAGTCTATTGCAGGCCAAACTACTTATTGGTGGTCCCAAGGCAGGACTCGCAAGACAACTTCTCCTTATGAACAGAGGTCAACTTAGGACAATATTAGGCTTACTCACTGGACACTACCATGTAATGAGATATTTGCATCTCTCGGGAATCACTGGCTCAGACAAATGCAGATGGTGTGAGGTAGAGGAGAAAACAACCTCCATCTACTATTCATGTGTCCCACAGATATGAGGACTCCTAACATACACCTGGGCTCACCATTTTTGGAACCCACCGAGATCAGAGATCTACCTGAGGTAGACCTAATATCTTTTGGCAAGGTTGACTCCATGGTTAATCGATTTGTTGGCGGATAGCACACATGACCACATAGGTCTAAGTGCTTTTGGTGTAGTGCCCCATCACTCCCAACAAACTACATAATTTAATCTAAATGCTATGAAACTCGGGTTGTGCTTTATAAAATATATTAGTGAATCTAACTAAATTTATTCTTTAATTTTCCAATAAGGAAAGGTTTCACACAGCTAAGCCTGAAAATCAGAAACTTGCAAACTTCTTTCATACTCGAAGCCATTTCATGCTGCCCACACAACTAATAGGTTGATATCAACACTTACCTACTCACAATTGTGAAGACACGTAATGAGTGCATAATTCAATTTAAATATGCTACCCACATTTTTTTAACTGAGAAAATAATTGTGTTCGTGACTCATAAAGCTTCGCCGATGAGAAAAATCTGCACACAGGTAAATTCCTATCTGCACATGAAGCCTGCAGGTATGAATAGATTGACAACTCCAGCTATCGAACATTTTAAACGGGATGTCAAATGAGAAGTTGGTTCCATATAAAAACTGCTGCAAACATATTTACTGAGGGGACTTACAAAAAGGCATTGAGCATTTGTTGGAGTTTGATTGGGGTGGCCGGATTTAACTACAGGCCTTGAATACATTTTACATCAATTTCAATGGTTCAAGAAGTTAAGTAAACGGAATTGGGTTGCACGGCCTATATTAGATCGACAGTCAAATTCCGCTTGTCTCTATATGCTGCACATGACCATGGTTGATGATGGCTTATACCACTATGAGAATCTTTAAGAGAGTCTCTTTCTTCTTAATCACCTATATTCCGCTTTCAGCTTTGGTAATCAATTTCCATCCTAAGTGACATGCGGGAGTGGAATCATGTAACACAATGTATGTATGAATTCAAACAAAATAGCACACCGATTGGTTTTCTCTTATCATGATTTGTGGGTTAAGTTGTGGATGGGCGGACATTTGCATGGCACCACAGTCTGGCGAGAGTGACACCAACCTCTGGGTCACTCTGATTGCACCACATATACCATATATAGTATAGACAAACCAAGGTTATACCTCTAACTTCTAATTCTGCAAAATGAAGTACATAGAAAATTTGCAGTCAAGTAGATAGGAATGCGGGTGGTAAAAGAAGGATGAATAATCTAGCTTAAAAATTTCAACCCAGTCAACACAACAATTATGGCCACAGTGTGGCCGAACTGTGGTTTACCTGTGGCAACTATGGCTATGGCTAGCCACAGCTTGCCATACTATGGCCAGACTGTGGTTGCCATGTGGCAAGCCATAGTGTGGCTTGCCAAACACATATGCAACTATGGCCACACTTTGGAAAGCCACAGCTGCCACACATGATAAAGTTTGTTTACGGTTGCTATAGATGCAGACTTGTTGATGAGTTATCAAAATGAGAGTTGGTTGATTTCATTGATATAAAGAAAGTGTGTTAAAGAAAGAATAATATGTATTAAAGGCTTCCACATTATTTATTGATTTTATCTATTTCGGCGTCTTTCCGTGTGTACTGTGATGTTGAAATGTGGGGAAGATTAGATAGACTACCGTAAATGTTGTAATGACTAAGTATGTGATTTTACCTGTTACAGATTGGTCCATAAGCCTAGCTAAAATAACTTGAGGTGGATGATGTTACTGTCTCAAATCCAAGGCAATATTGTAATACTAGCTTATCTGCAATGTTGTTATGTTTTTTTAGTGGCTAACCTAGGCGATCATTAATGGTTATGTTATGTTATTTATGGTGAATTTACTGCAATAATAAAGTACTTACAAACATCATTTACTAAGTAGGAACTTTTATTTGCATTTACCTTTCTGATACTCTATATAGCAAAGTGCTACTTGGGGTATGGGGTGCCAACCAGAAGGCATTTTAACGTATTTATTATTTAAATTGATGGTAAATTAAAATTTTTGGTTCGCAACTAATTTTCTAAAAAATCATTATTTTTGCATTGATGGGCATAGCTAGGATTGAAGGAGGCATAATAATACTAGTAAAAAGGAATTATTATATGTATAAATATTAATATATTAGTAGTGGAGCATTGTGGCTAGCCAAAATGTGGCCATAGTGTGGCTATCCACACTAAAGCCACATTATGGCTAGCCACACTTTGGCCACAGTGTGGCCGGGGGTCAAAACCATTATGGTGCCATAATGGCAACCCACTATGGCCATAATCCTTGCCACAGTATAGCCATAGTGTGGCCACATTGTGGCCATAATTGTTGTGTTGACTGGGAAGCAATTACGTAGTTGAAGCTGTGATATTTAGGCCACAATTCAGCACCCTGAAAGATTTCCAAGGTTTTAAAATACATGTCTCTTAATTGCCACATTCCACAGAGCATGAAAAACAAAACCCCAGAAGGACGATACATATGTTACGAGCAAAGATAGGATTAGTCACACAGAGAAACTTAAATTTTCCTAGGTTATCTCTTTTAGCCCACAGCCTAGCCTTCATGTTCCAAATATTAGAAACTTTGAATGAAGGGAAAATACCTGTGGTGCCTTTTTTCACGATGTCTATCCTCTCGGTCTCGATGTTCTCTATGCTCCCTTGGTCGATGATGGCTTTTACTGCGATGAGAATCCTTGTGAGAGCGTCTTTCTCCTCGATCACCTTTATCTCGTTTTCGTCCACTGCTTCGATCCTTGTGATGTATAGCAGCTTGAGGAGGTTTAATATCCAGTGAGTCGGCAGTGTCTGCCTCATCTTCTGAGGATATACTGCTGAGCAAAATAAAACAACCATTCTCGAATGCATGCACATGAAATAGACCGACGTTTTACCTCAAAGAGTAGGGATAATCGACATAAGAGAGATATCAAAATCGATGAAAAAATGAATGTGTTTAAGAAAACCCTAAAATAATTATGCAAACGAGCTGGCCTTTTCGCTTACCTGAAATTATCGTCTAATTCTTTTTCTTTGGAAGACAGCGGCGATTTCTTCAACGGGCTTTTCCTTATTTCACCGTCTTCACTTTGATCATCCATTTCGATGTCCGAGTCCTCATATTCCGACATTTTCGCCTAATTTTATCAGAAAACACATTTAATCACAAAATACTTGACACAAGGAAAATTGACCAAAATGCCGAAATAAACAAAGTCGCACACAATATGTCTTGTGTTTTTACTTCATAAATGCTTTCAATGAGGGCAGCACAGGTACATAAGCCTCGTTCCATGTGCGTCGTTCAAGGGGGAATATAAATTATTCAAATATTTCCTCTAATTATCAATGTAAAATAGTTGGCTAAACCTCATCAATCCGCTTTTTTCTTAATTCGAGAAAAAATTATAATAAATACGCACAGGATGAGAAAATTTTTGCTAGTCAACTTCTACAGACATTACAATTTATCATTTCGATAATATCAATATCTGGTCTTCAAAAGTTATTAATTTGACCTCAGTAATCCATTGGGATAACTAAAACAGAGTTACCGGCCGCAATGCCACTTGCATTCCTAAGTACTAGGTAGAAAACGGTAGCGATGGTTCCGAAGTAGTCCCGATCCATTTTTTTTCTCGAGATAATTTCAGCTGATGTAAATTTTAAGCACAATTCCGGCAGTGATAAAGTAGTTTGCTTTATATTTCTTGAGATAAATTTCACATTAATCTTCAATAAGTCCAAAAAATGTGATTAAGGCCAGTTTTAAACAAAAAATACATGGTAGATTTTGTATCTCGCGCGTGAATGCTTGGTTTTTGGTGGCTACCCGAAGAAAGGTTGTTAGTTCTTGCAGAAGCATCTGCGAATCATGAAATAGTTAGATATTTAACATACTTTATGGGCGTTTAACCCTTTTTTAGGATATAATATTTGAGTGATAAGCACAATTTCCTTCAACTCTTCTAGTATCACGAAATGCCAATAGATGGCATTACAGTTATGATGAGAAAAATTTTCCGCCTGTCATTTATTTATCATGTTTTTCTTAACCTCCAGAAGAGAGCGTTCGTGTTCTAGCTATTAGAGGAGCGATTTGAGCAGGAAGATTAAAGAGTCGTTGATACAATCTTACACGGACGTTCAGAAGTTAGGTACGTTGCCTATTTATCGGCTTTTTACATAACTGAACTCGTGGATTCCTTTTTAACTGCTTCCCTGCAGCTGTATTACCGCAGTGATGTATATTTTTCTTGAATTTGATATCGAAAATTGTTTTTATTTGTCTTTATACTGTTTGGATGATGAAAATTGGACTTCGAGTGATTATATTCCCTGCTTTCATATTACAGAGGTCTCCTGACAGTGGAAAAAATGTCCCTTGACGAGGTGAGCCAATCAATCTTTCTTAATTTTCATTGATATGAGTTAATTTTGCATCGATTATAAGCCGGCGCCGTTGTCTCTCTGTAAGGGAAGGGACGGTTTACTCGTTCAATTAGGCGCTTTGGCGTTTTTCTAGTTCTGCATGATTTGTCTTTGACGTATATTCTTGCTTTTTTATCGACTTTTTAAACTAGGGCCGTTTGTTATGTGATTGCCTTAATGTAGCCGGCAGGAGTCCGCTTTCCTATTAGGAAAAGATATTGTCCTCAGTTTTCGTTGTTGATTATTATCCTAACTCTCAAATATGAATAGTTACATTTGACAACCAATTCGTAGCACCTTATCGAAGGAATACGAAAGGCCTTTCAGGGCTGTAGTGGGAGCTAAGGCGACTCCCGTTCTCATTTGCTCTCCGGTGAAAAGCCGGTTTATGCATGGAATAATGATGATATTTTGTCGTTTTGTCATTATTTATAATGCTCTCCTCTTTAAAAATGTTCTACTTACGGGAAACCTGTCGGGGTCCATTTGGATGATCTATTTTTGGATCAGCCTGATAATTTGGACCGCCCTTGCTAACTCGCCCCTGAGACTGCAATTCTCTTGAATTTGTCCGTTTATTCACCTCTTTTAAGACTAAGGATGTTTTATTGTTTTTCATGTGACAGAGGTTCAATAAGGCTGCGGAAGATGTCAAGAAACTGAAGACATCCCCCAAGGACGATGACCTCTTGGAGGTATACGCCTTGTTCAAGCAGGGATCCGTTGGAGATGTGAATGTCCGTGAGTATCCCTTACAAACCAGTTCTTCATTCAATCGGCCATACCCTCAGTCAAAACATCGTACAGTGCATAAGGGCAGTTCATGTCGTTGATATTTAAAATACTGTGTCGTCCCTTCAGTGATGACGGAGGATGGGAATTAATTAATTGACTCTTTCCGCCGGTTGTCTATTCTCCCTCGAGAACGTGACGGGCCAGCATCCTTTTCATGGCGGTGGAGGCTGGGTGTACCATTCAGTATCATCGACCAGTACCATTCAGTTATTTCTAGTTAGTCGCTTAAATGTATTCCGAGTGGAAAGTCCACAATTTAGGATTACTCGTACATTCGTGTGAGTTGTACGCGGTATTCATAAAAAGGCGTAGTAAATTGGTCGTGGGCCATGCTTTTACAATGGAAAAAACGTCTTCCCACGTAATTTCCGCTTCTCAAAGTATTACTGCGTGCTGAGAGTTTAACAGACCTATCAAAGATTTATCTCTGCGAGACTACGGAGCACGGTTTTTTTTTGGGGGAGCAATGTAGATGTGCTTGTTGGGCTTGTAACCGGGTTAGTTAAATCATCTCCGACGCTGCCTACTTCGCTATCGTCGAAGGGTCGACAAGTGAGACAGTTACCCTACTGCTAACCTAAGAAGCGCGTCTTCATGTTCTTGGTCGAGAGAGTAAATTATCTACCCTCCCGCAGATCACGAAACAGAAGGAATGCGAAATAAGAACTGCAGTGGCTAATAGTTGATATGAATGACTTTTGTCCGATGTGTTTTTTCGAAAACTCGTACAATTTATTCATATCACCATGGTTTGCTTAATAGTTACCTAATTTTTTCCAATAAGTTAGCGTAAATATTAACGAAAGAACGGCTCTTAAAAAGGGCAGAGGGGCGAGCCCCCCTACAGGCGTCGAATGCACATGACTCTTTCACTAACAAAATTGATGGTTTAAGGCGTGACTTGGTGATATTTCTTCGTTTTAAATAATAAACATTGTAAATTTCACATGTGACTTTACTAACAACTAGTTTCGTCGCTGTGCTTCATCATCAGCTTCAAATACAGATCTTTCACTAACTCTCCGACGCACATGGAAACCGATACCGCGGCTGTGAGATATGCAACCCGTACGGGAATCGTAGCTGCCAGTATTTTCATGTGAAGCAAATACCCCTCAAAAGTGGCATGGAATTTTTTTGTGCTTCAATCCAACGTTTGTTAGGCATTCCAACGAGTGTCCCTATCCATTCATCTGGTGGTCTTCAAAATTTCGAAAGCATTTTTTGTGCGAGTTGAAGCCCCGTAAGTGCAGCGGGGACCCCTTCTCGTGTTCATGTAAGTGTTACTCGCATGAATACCGCCGATGGCTTCCGTAATTTTACACGCACTTGTACCAGCAAGCTCAGTCGTCAAATGGTATGGCTATACGGTCAGCCGGCGATGTTCTTGGATTGCTTTCCGTCTTCGGCTAACAAAAAAAGAGGATGTCAGCGTTCATTGACACTGGAGGGTTGTCGGAGGGAATGGCACGCCTTGTCCTTGACCTAGTCGACATTTTTGGACAGCAGAGTGTCATCGTTTAGGTGGACGTTTTTTCGACTGATATTTTTAAGGCGTCTCGTTAATTTTGTATTGAAGCCATGAATACCTTAAGGGCACTAGTTCATTTTATAGAGCAAATACTCGTAAGAACGTAAGCAAATTTTTATCTCAAAGCCGTCTCTAATCCTTTTCGATGTTTATATTTAGTGTGCTTCGAATCCTCATGAATTTGTAAAAAACAGCAATTTTTTCCACATTGAATTTTTCTCGGGTTACCGACCAGGTTGAGCTCTTCATTTCTGCCGTCGTTTTGATCGAATACTTTTCAATCAACCTCAAAGAAGATACAAATTTGATTTGACGTGAATCGTGCAGCCCAATCTGTTTTTGTTCTGTAGAATCAAAATAAAATTCCCGATCCATTTTCTAATCTGGAGCACTATGTTATTTACTGCTACTTATCGATGAATGTTATTTCATCATCATCATTACTGGTCAACATCCCTAAAGGCCGTTTTACACGGGGCACGGAATTGCGCAGGTTAGAGCTGCATTAATTTCTAGAATGGCGCGGAATTGCGCGAATGCATGAACGAAATTAGAACAGGGGCTACTTTGCCGTCTCGCATCCACGTATTCTCGCATGTGTTCTAGCAATTCACGTCTTTATACACGACGCAATTATGATTGCGCCTTCGCACGTACGTCAGATTGCGCAATTCCATGTACCGTGTAAAACGGCCTTAAGATAGGTATGTCGCACCTCTCCGCTCCATTCTCCAACTCCAGGCGTGGACCTCTAGAGAGGGTATATCGGTCGAGGACGATAGAATGTTAAGGGTGGGCGTATGATATTATTACTTTAATGCTTCATATTTCCCTCATTATTTGACTTCCATTTTTGTTCATAGAAATGTCTTCGCTGATGAATAACGATAAATATGATAATGTGCAGATGTGTTGTTACTCACTATGAGGGCAGTATTCAACTATTCTCTTCTTTTTTCCTCCCCTTTCCGTTATCCTACACGCGTACAGAGTACCCTAGCTACCACGAAAATGAAATCGTGCCATTATTACCACTACTACCGAACGTATGGAAGTAGTAAATATTCCTCCTTTCTTTACTTTGCCAATTGGCACAGATTCGGATACGTCATTGATCTTACTTCTGGTGGGTCAGTGAAATGTATTCTGAGTTTAAATCATTATGATGTTACTTTGCGATACCGCTCAGAAATATGCCTTTCCGTGCCAAACTTTTGGGAAGAGGAAATATTGCATTATTCAGTACATCTGTGGTTTCTAATATCTGTAATAGCTCGACGGAAAAGTAAATACAACGGTATTGTAATCCCGTTTCCGTACGAATTTCGTTTTGACGAACAAAAAGGCCTCTTGATTTTGCACTTAAGAAGTCGTAAATGTAAGCATAAAGAAAGTTTAAAATTAATAATGCATGTGTACTCGATTAATCAGTGGCCCTCGCGATCTTGGGCTCCATCAAATTTCGCCTTGCTGAGACTTGGCTTCAGAAAATTGAGGTGTACCAAAATTTCTCATCGACGCCAGAGAAAGCCTTAATAATGACCAAACTATTTTGAAAACGTCGTCGGAAATGAAGTTACAGTGTGGAATTTTTCGAGTTAATTTTCATTTACTATTTCGTAGATCCGCACATGGGAGCTTCGAGCGTTTAGACAGCAATTTGCTTAATTGATTTGACAGGATATTAACTGTGATTTTGGTCGGTCATCACATCATGTGGTATAAATCCTATTTGAAGGATGGTCCTAATGATAAGACTGATTTCCTCTGAATTTTGTATAATCAGATAATCTAGTTTTTTAATATTTCTTCGTTAAAACTTCCGCGGGTACTCGTCATGTTGGTTAAAAGCTTTTGGACTTTGTCGCCGCGTCAATTTTCGGATTTCCCGACCGATGCTGGTCGCTTTTTCTAGGGAATCTGGGATTTTCAAGGGAAAATTGACACGGCGACATAGCCCAAAAGCTTTTATACAGCATTATTTCGTATTGTCAAATTTGACACATCGTTAATATAATGACGGAAAGATGTGTCAATCATTTTTCTCGAAAAAAAAAACGCTGGAGTTGTGAGTACGTATTCGAACATATACATGTAATTTTCACTGCCTATGAATCGCCAGAGGGTATCGGAATGCCGCTGAAAAATATCTTCCCCGCCCGCGCCCGGCCTCCGGAGTGGGGCATGCGTGATATTTTGCAGCAGGTCGCGACCCGAGTCACATCTCGGCCTGCCTTGAGAGTCCTTCGCGTAATTTGGATCGGGGAATCGAGCGGAGGATATATCTGGAGGCTGCTCTCTGTGTACACGCTCCGCTTTCTTCCCTTACGGGCATCGCTTGACCCTTCGTTTTTCTATTTGGAATCGGTCCCTTCCCAACGCCACGCGTTTCCCATCCGTTATATAACCCAGTGGTGCGCTCGCTTCTCTTAGACGAGGCGAAAAAAACCAGTTTCCACCGCGCGTATGTCCATTCTTTCGTAGTCCCTTCGACGTAATCCTTTAACGGCCGCGGACTTATTTCGTGTCCGCGGCGTCACTCGTGCGGTTCAGAAAGCTCTCTGGGTGGTTTCAGGGTGTGGCCATCCTTAAGGCCGCGTTTTTAGCTCTAATGTTGCCTGAACTGTAGTGGTTCTTTCTGGATTACAATATTAATGGACGATGAAAAATTCTTGCGTTACATTTGTAACAATTTCAAATTATGCTCTTTATCGTGTCTACATCTACGTGGTACCATACAAGCCACCACCAGGATGTGTGGCATTGGGTGATTCCGCACCAGGCATGCAGCAGGTATTCATCCTAGCCTTAATCGGTCACGCGCTCTCAGAATTTACGCGTCATAGTATGCGATATAATTGCATTTACAAATCTGTAAACTTATATGACTCCGTTTGTAAAAGCCGTATGGTTAAGTTGCGGTATGATTTACTAGATAAAGATAATGAATCGTGGACACCCTTCCATACTGCTATTGCAGCCATTCGCTAATTTATTCTGTGATTGATGGTAAAATACGTTAATTCGGTGTAAGTGACGCTGTATACCGCCGTATCGAACTAAGTTGTCTTTTAAAATTCAAGGCCATTAACTTTACCGGTTTTATGTAGCCCACATGCGGCGTAATTAGTGAGAAAATTAGCGTATAGTTAGCGTTGATTTTAAGTACAACTTAAAATGAATTTTTTGTTTGCCTCCATGATACTGGGATCATCAGTGAATAGGGTGACTTTTATGCTAAGCCATTTATTAGAATTTCATATTTTTGTGTTAACAATTTGCGAGTCCTATTGATCTCAACGAGAACAAAAAATTGAGAAAAATCTGGTCACGGTTACTTTTGCTCTACGCGTTATTTGACGGGATTAGCGGTGGAGGGAATGAGATGGTAAGTTTTTTTAACCGACAAGCTTATTTCGTATTTATTAAGGAGGGACCTCTACCGCGTCCGTTATCGTGGCTCGAACAATTCGTTAAATTTGTGGTGCACATTATTTCGCGGAGGAAGACCAAAAAGTTACTCAAGCTTATTTGAGTGTTGGAGCGCATTCTTGCCGAGTCACTATCATGTCCAGCGACGTTTGTTGTCTCATTGTCGGTGATTCCTTGACGTCGCTGTGGACGAGGTGATTTGCCCACGGCGATGACAACGCGCTCTCGGCTGAACCTTTTAACGCTCCCGTAGATAGAACGGTTGCTTCCCGAATGACATGTCATTCAAGCCAAGGTCAATGTTACGAAAAACATGTTGTACGTATCTTTTCAAAGCTTCCGTTCATTAAATACTGGTACTATTTCCTATCTTCTGTCCATTTGCCAGGAAATGTATCAGTGAAAATATGTTCGTCCTCATTTTTTAATCACTCTGTCTAATTAATTATGTAGCATTATAATAACTTGTTTCAGTATCGGCTCCTTATTTCGTCTCCGTGGCGTAGATGCAGTAGCTTATCCAAAGCAGTGCCGAAGAGGCCAAGGCATGAGGGCTCTGCCTAGAAAAAAGAAATTTTCAAAGGTGGCGTCCGCAGTATAAATGTTCCTTTTTTCAATAATGATATTTACTTTAATTCAGTATTCACTCGATAAGGCGGGACACTCCCTCGTGATCAGTCTTATTTGTGGCGCAATGCTCGTTAAAAACATGGGCAAACATCTTGAAACTGTCAGGATATAATAAATATACCATTGCCAACATTTGCCTGTCCCTCGAATCCGAAAAAAATCATTATTATCTCTGATGTAATATTTTTATATCGGAAATGCAGGAAATGTGGAAAAAAATCTACTTGCTATACCCTTAAAATTTTAAGATGATAGCGCCAATTATAAAGGCTTTAGAAAGTAATTACACAAACGGTTGTAGTAATTTTCCACTCTTTTTAATTAGCTCAACCGGTTTCAATGTTTTCACATTTAATTAAGAGCTGTCTAAAATAAGTGTGGTAATTTACTAAAGCTTTTTATATTATTACTGTAGATGAATTACCTCAAATTGAACTCGTTGACAATCAATCTGATTCGTAAGGCGTAAGGTGAATAAAGACAGTGTGGCAGCTCGAGTGATTCGTCCTGTTAATGTGCTCCAGCAATTATGACCTAAATGCTGTTGATATTACCTACGACATGCGCGATTTGTAAAATCCATTCATTTAAACATCAGTGTTTTTTAAATTTTTTAAATCCCTTTTTAAGTAGTCATATCTTTTTCGCCTTGGTATCCTCTAAACTTGTAACATGGCCGGAAATCGAGGGATCCGGGTTCGAATCCCGGTCAAGGCGAATGATTTTTTCTCTGTGGATTTTTCGCACAATTGTGCATTGCGGGTGACTCCCGTAAAAGTCATCACCGTGGCTAGTCCCGGTATACTTAAATTCGTCAAAGAGAGAACACCTATATGTGTTCAAAGTTCGGACTTTACTCTCCGGCTGTGGCGCCGTGCGCACGATTTGGACTGCTCGTCGCATAATATGCTCAGCAGTCCATACCACCTTGTCCGGTATAGTCCACAAATTTCCAAAGGGAAGAATGACGCCTCGGTAGCTTAACTGGCTAAAGCACTCGGCCGGAAATCGAGGGATCCGGGTTCGAATCCCGGTCAAGGCGAATGATTTTTTCTCTGTGGATTTTTCGCACAATAGGGAAATTGCATACTTTTTATAAACAGTATGCTGATATACTACAGTAAACACTTAGTACAGCAATATACTTTTTTCCGCTTAAAATTCAGTTTATACCCTAGAAAATGACTCCCAAAAGTCGCCCGAGTTTCGCGGGCTAAAAAATACCGCCCCCACTAATCTTTGGCTGTGACGTCATAGTTCAGTACGAGTCCAAGATCCAAGCCCAGTAACTGCAGGTTTGGAAGAGCCATGTTGCGTTTAAAGGAGAACATGGGTGAAATAAGGAAAACTTACAAGTGGTGCATTGTTCCTCTGTGCAATAACACCCCAGAAAAAAATTTCGTCTGCATTCCCACGGAGGAAATTAGAAGAAAAGCCTCGATGCATGCCGTCTGTCGGGATGAGCGTTACGGAAAAATAAGAGTATTATAAACGGAATGATAAACCCGTGTGCTATGTGAGCGAAGATAACTTTAATATAAATAATATTTCCATATTTAATTGACTGAATAACTGGAAACTGAGATTATTCGATAATTCGGCCGCCGTAGAATAAAAACTCAACTTCTCAACAAAAATCGAAATACTTGTTTCTCGATGGGTACGATGGACTCGAATTATTTATGGCACTTGTTCAATTTCAGTTACGGAAGGACATAGAAAATTCCATGATGCTTAAAATCAAGGGAGGAAATATGAATATAAAGAGCAACGTTGATCCTCGTGCATTCGAGTGCCAGCCAAGAAGACAGCGTTTTCTTCTACTGCCGGCGTCAAAATGATGTGCCGCTGTACTTTGCAAATTTATATCCTGGCTTCATTGCATGCTATAATAATGAACTATACATAATTTTAAAGGAAATTTTATTCTAAATTCTGATTTATTTTATTACAAAAAAATTCAAAAATGTAGACACGGCCAGTGCAATATGTGACTCCGCGCACCGAAAAATTAGCCGTTGTCAACTTCATGAACTTTGCAACTCAACCTAGGGAAAACTATACTACGTCTACAGCATTCATCTTCCACATTAATTTACACTCATCAGTGCGGATTAATATAATGGCTTTTGGGTATTTTTAGAACTTATATTTTGTTATAAATTAATGAAAATATTTAAACATTATCTTGTCCCATAGTTTACCCCGAAAGATAAAGGAAGTTGTAGATGGAAAAAGAATGGAATCCAGAAGTGGTCACAAAAAATGAATCGCAGCATTCTTTGATTTTATTCTACGCCGTTGCTTGCTTTTCAAAAAAAAAGTTGAGTCACAAGAGGAATGTTCCGCGGCCTTTGATTTGGAAACTATGGAGATAAGAATGGACATGTGTGGATCAGCAATTTCCATTTAGTTGGTTGTCAGGATAAACCAAGGATCCATTTAAAGGTTGTCAGGCCATCGTATAAAGATAGGACTGATGTGCACCACAGGGGAAATGGTGTGTTTGAGGGAAAGTCAAACCCAAAGTTGCCGAAAGAATGTGCAGTTTTATGTTGCTCTTTCCCCAGTTAAAACCAAATAGAAATTGGATTGGGATGATATTTTCACCACGGGTTCCAGTGATAGTGGAGGTGATCACGGACATCGTCGAAGGTCATCCCTCTAGGATTTCCGATACGGAATTTTTAAGTGACAACCGATCGCAATGACGATGAGCTCGCCTTTAGAGAAGGTTTCAGATATATCGTGAGAAAAGCTCCCAAAATGTATTAAAGACTCTGTTTGGAAAACATGCACATTTTAATGCTAATTTAGGAAGTATTTCATTTCAAAAGTAACTTATTAATACCTGAAGACGTTGTGTTTATTATATTGATCGAAGTGCGATTGACCGATTCTTTCTGCAGAATAGGAAGTGGCTTCGGGGTTTTTAGTCACAAGATGGTAGATTGTGTTGGAAGTTCGTCTATATTATCGCTACTAAATTGAAACATTAATAGTCTGGCTTCCTCAGAGCTTCCTGTCGCCCTCCAGGCAAGGTATTTTTAAGTTGAAAGTATCATCGACAGCTTCGAGGTGGAAATAAGTTCACCATAAGACTCTACCGGACTGCCAAAAGAATACACATTTCACATGAGTATACGCTTTCGCCAATATTATACGCAAGTCTCACTTTGTTATGAACTATAAAACATTACAGATGCACATCAGCTACCTTTCCATTTCTCGGCATCGACTTTCCGAGCCGACGAAGTCTACAGTTTCACTAAAATACCCTGTTATCATGATGGAATCAGTAACAGGAAGCTTGCTAGGATCAGCGTAAGAATAACCATATTCCTTCATCTTTACTCAATCTATCGCTTTCAATGGAGGAGAAATAGATCAAATAATAGCCCTGAAGTCACAATGAACAACTCCGATACGTCTGCACTTCAATAAATGAATCATAACCACGCCGTCGCATGTATTCAAGTATGCAACCTACACTATGGCCGTGCCGCCGTGCCTCGTACTGAACTATGACGTCACTTTTCTACCAGCCAATCATCGGGCGTTTTCGCTTCTCACTTGAATTTGAAAATTCTCGTGAACTTTGATGCATTAAATATCGCAAACCACGTCAAAAAATAATAAAAAAACTTTCACCGAGGTATGCAAACATATATTTTTATATAATTTTGGGGCTATTGATTATATCTGAAATATATGCAAGTTCCCTATTGTGCATTGCGGGTGACTCCCGTAGAAGTCATCACCGTGGCTAGTCCCGGTATACTTAAATTTGTAACATGTCATTTTTAGGGCCTCTCCCAAACAAGGGAAGCACGGTTCTTTTTTATCTTTTTGCCAGGAATTATCTGAGGCGTGATCGCCAACAGTGCTGTCTAATCGCATTTTATGCGCTTGTGCCTTCAGATGTAATTAAAAACTCGGGTGATTTAGCGTAATTTCGAGTGCTTCAAATAGGTATCCACGACGGGGCCTGTTGCTTAGCTTTTTTCTGCTCTTTTTAACCTCAATGTTTGCATTAGTATTTATTTCACTCCACGTGTAGCGATACATTTAGTTGGTTTACGGATAGTTTCGTTGCAGCATAAATTGTTCATAATATTTGGTGAGTGTACTTAATGAAAACAATTGACGATAATGGGCAGCATATAGCAACTTTTCAGGAGAGCAAAGAAAGTTTAATTTTTTTGATTGTATATAATTTTAATTTTAATTGAAATTAAATCCCAAAAATACAAAAAAAAACAGAAAAAGAAGCATTCATTTGCAAACAAAGAGTTGTTTTTTGCTTGAATTTTATTTTTATTAACAGTATTAGTAGAATTAACTCGGACCGGCCAAATTTTGAGGTACTTGTAGTTAGAACTTAGCCATCGATATGGGCTTTGTTAGTAGAGCCTCGTATTATTTGCTACGATAAACCTGTACTCTCGGATAATTCAGTCCTCTCGTGCCGCTAATTCACAATGGCGAAATGCTGTCCTATAAGTAATGAACAAGGTGACTACATATCGGAGGCATCCGTCCGTCATGCTGGAGATAAATTTTTGTTGCCGCTTACGGCGCTTTTTAATCTAATTCCAAAAATGACCGCAGCGCAGCGGTGGATGCAAAGTAATCCATTAATTCCCAATATTTGCAACATTTTATTTGCTATCACGAACACTAGCACTTGAAAGTTATTAATATCATCGGTTACACCGTCGTGAATCGGTTGAGAGCCCGAATTGTTGCGTGTGTGTCCGTGAAATTCGGGTCGCTCTGCCTCTCAGCGACGCGATTGGCGAATTCAATGAACCCATTTAAATGCGCGCTGGATGACAACACCTTTCGTGGCCAACTGAAGAATTCTCTTTAGTGACATTCGTGGTCATGAACGTCAATCCGGGGTCACGCTCAAGGTTCTATGTACTGCCCTCGGGCGGTGTGAAGGGTCGTGCAAGCAGAATTTGAAATGATGAAATTCGTCAGCTGCTTTTAACGGTTTATACTGTTGCCGTTGTCTCGAGGTGGTAATCGCCCTTTCCGTAGGCCAGGTGTTTCTCTTCTTCCGAGGTACTTTCTGCCGAATGCGCGAATAAAGAGGAGTAACTCGTGACTGATTCTGCAGAATAGGCAGTGGAATGGCCCGTGGCGAAAACTTATTGCGTTCGGTGTGGTGAATAGGGTTTTGTCCAGTCAGGAATTATACTCAAGCGAAGAATGCTATGCATCTCTTGTAAAACAGGAATTAATTACCTTGTCAGAATACTCGTATATCTAATTTCATCATCGAAAAATGTATCCTATATAATGAAGGCTCCCGAGTGACTAATGTATTCCACGATTGTCATTGTCAGATTAGCTATTATAACTTAATTCTTTTACGAGAGAGGTTTGAAGTGATTAATGTTATTGCGAGTGTTTAATAATTTTTAATATGGAATCACTCATAAATCCACCTTACTCTAGCCTTCTTTATTTTTCTCTTAAATATTTAGACACGGTAAGGATGTCAAATGCACTGAGTGGCTCAGAGTAATTGTATAAAAGTGCTCTTGTTGGCTGTGCAGTAACCAAAAGCTGAGGCCAACATGGAAATCCCTGTTATGTATTACTGTGGGAAACAATAAAATGTAATGAAGTGCTTTTCAAAAATACGTGATGATTTTCCTTCTTCATGAGTGTTTAATTCATTGGAAATACATAAAATTGAAATGAAGTACATGAAACAAACGCTAATGTCGTAGTCGTCCAATCATACCCATGAAACTCGTCACGTCATGACGTAATGATGCGTCATCGCGAATTTTGCCATTTCAGTCATGTTCGCTTGTGCGGATGTCGAACATTGTTTTGTTTATTTTTAATCTTACCCAACCGGTTAGGGAGGGTAGTATGAATCTTTCATCCTACCATCAGGAAATTAGCGATAATAGCTTTTGTTTCTTGAGATTTTCTTGTGCATTTCATCTCCACCGTACACTTTTCATGCAGAATGATCCTCACTGAAGATGTGCAGTTTTCAGTAAGTTTTCTAGGTATGCAAGCATAATGTTTCAATGGCATTCTTACATGCCATTTCGGTGATCCTTCATAGCTGTTAACATTACTTATGTTCTAATTATCTGTTTGGTTTTAGGATTGACCCTTCAATACACTCTGTTTTAAATTTTTTTGAAAATATATTATTCTGTACAAAGCATTCTGTGGAGCAGTTTGAAATAACGTGAACAATTTGAGTGGACACCCTGCATTATGCTATATGTACTGCCCTCTCGTTATCTCCTGTGCAAACTTCCATTTCCGTTCATCAATCGTCGCTCGGCGGCTTTGTGGAAGTCCATTTCGCATTGAGTCTTATCTCAATTTTTTTATTTTTCTCCGCTTAGAATGGAACTCGACCTGTTTCATCGGCCTCGCGTAATTATCAAGGGATAAAGTAAACGCTGGCAGTCAGGATGTAATTTAGTTGGAGACTAGTTGGAAGTGGGAGTAACTAGGATATAGGAATGGGTGATAGCGTGTAAGAAGAGACGTTGGGGCCAATTTTATGATTGGAATAAACAATTTAGAGAAGTAAAAAACCAGGAACTTGACTGTAATCGAAAGTAAGTAACTCATTCAACACATGGCATACACAGGGGCGGATTCAGCATCAAATTTAGGGAGGTTCGTGACCTGGGTCCGGGGAGTATGGAATACCTCCCGGTAGATAAGGGCGTTTTTAAAGTACGTAATGCTACGTTCTACGATAAATACTACTCAAACTTCTCCCACGTTTGGGACTTGTAGCCATGCATTTCCATGGATATTTCTAGGTATGCAAGCATAATGTTTCAATGGCATTCTTACATGCCATTTCGGTGATCCTTCATAGCTGTTAACATTACTTATGTTAACAGCTATGAAGTTCCATTTCCAGTTCGAGTTCCATTCTAAGCGGAGAAAAATAAAAAAATTGAGATAAGACTCAATGCGAAATGGACTTCCACAAAGCCGCCGAGCGACGATTGATGAACGGAAATGGAAGTTTGCACAGGAGATAACGAGAGGGCAGTACATATAGCATAATGCATATTTCTCTATTTACAAGGATAAAAAAACTATTGAAGGAATGAAAATTGAATTTTGACAAAATTTGTAGCGATCATGATCCTTACCCACAGCTCCCTAAATCCGCCCCTGTGCGTACGCACCGTTTAAAAGAATTATCAATTTAAACATTTTCCATAAAAACATCATTAGGTGTACATACACCTGTTATTATAATGTTGAAATGCAGGTTTAAAAGGTGAAAAACTGTTTTCTACTATATGTTTTGCAGGCATTGAGTTCTTATCCTTATAGCTCATTGATTTCTCGTTTTCTTTCATTCTATATTCCCTTAAAATTTCTTCCCGTCTGTTCAGTGTTTGATGAGTAAATTTACCACCTTCCCGTTCGCCGATCCACGCCCCAAAGAGAATGTTGTTAGTTTTTTGATCCGGCATTCATTTTTTCGTGTGCGGGTCGAGTTCGCAAGGGATTCGTTCCGGTGTCAGGTTCGTGTTCCAGTTCAGTTCCAGTGCATGGACTTGTGCGTAGGTATGTCCGATGTTTGTGCATGCTTTTGTTCCAGCGATCCATGTCGGTGAGTCGAAGAATTTACCACTTTTTCCCACCGACTATGAAAGTAAGTTCACCGCCGCTTCATCTTCCTCATCAGTGTTTAGTTTTTTTCGACTTACCCTATTACATGAGCATGAAAGTATTGATTCGGTGTGATTCGTCCACATCCGCTCAATACCTTAAAAGACACCTTTTAAATTTTTTGCGTGGGGTTTAAGGGGGGGGGGGGGAGTTTCACCATCGTGCAATGCATGTTCTCTTCATTGTTAAAAAAAAACTTCCAAAACACTCGAGGACGTAGAGTTAGTGACACAAATAAGTTTCTATGTTCCCAAAAACAGTACGGTTGGTAATACGAATAAGGTTGCAAAAGTAATGGGTTATTCTTAGAGGGCGTTTTCATTACTGAAACACCCACGTGGTTGAGGCATCTTACAGAAGTACATAATTGGAAATTTGGAACGGCCTAGGAAAGAGACGCGGGTATCAGGCAGATTTTATTAAGGTGAGAGTAAAGGCTATGAACAGTTTGAATCTTATCACGAGTAGAAAAGGAGAGACTGAGAAACTAGGATTGGGTGTAGATGTCTGAGGTGTGGATACTTAGGAAAGTGGAGTTGAAATGTTGTGAAAGGGAGGCGGGGAAATTTATAGCGGGTTAGGAGAGAAATTTTTTTTTTTTTTTTGCGAGTTGAGGAAATTCAGTGAATGTGGTTGGATGGGTCTCTGTGTGGATGCCTTAGTCATGGGAGTAGGATGTATATTGGGTAAATATGGAAAAGAATGAAGATTAAGTATGAATAGTATGAAAGAAGGTGGGAATACTGCTGAAT
Organism: Ischnura elegans; assembly: GCF_921293095.1. Lineage (NCBI taxonomy): Eukaryota > Metazoa > Arthropoda > Insecta > Odonata > Coenagrionidae > Ischnura > Ischnura elegans. Next base: position 84,121,682 of record NC_060250.1, read on the forward strand.
ACGAATGAAATAGTATTGATGAATATGAATCCTTGATCTAAAGGAAAAATTTTGTTTGTTTTTCTATTAGGACCTTACTTTATCGAAATATCTTTTGTATTTTAAATTACCCTAAATATTCTTTCATTGACCGTCCAATCCGACCGCCCATTTCTCGAAATTTATTTTATTCAAGGAAAGGGTAGACTTGTGAAGTTGATTGAAACAAGTGAAATGAAAATGGAGTTTGCTCGCTATTAATTTTTTTCGTCTTTTTAATCACATGTATATTATCATTCACAACGCTTATTCTAATTACCTTATAAGTCTGTTCGATCGAATTTAGTTTCTTCTTAGCATAATATACTCAGCATAATTTGTACTCGGTGAATCTGTTATTAAGTATTTCCATTGCTTTGTTTAGTTTTAAAATATGGATCTCTTCCTCACCTACTTTTTCATCTGCCTGTTAGTAAATAGGTCCCGGTGTTTGAGACGCCACTGTCTCGTCAAGGAGCTGTTTCAATGACCTCCTTCAACCTTCCCCCCAACTCAACTTCCATTGTCTGCTGATCCTTCCGTTTTTTTTCGCTACGATTGTCTCTTAAGAGTCATTATCATAGAATCGTCGCCGCAACGTCAGCTTTTTTTCGTTTTATTCCATAAGGAGGTCCAACCGGTTATTGATTGACTCGGTCGAGACTCGTTGGAGGTCTTCAGAATACTTTCGCTTCGAAAGATAACAGGCCGCCCCGTCTGCCACAAAACACTCTGATTTAAATGGGTGTTTGCACCGCCAGTTTGGAGCGCTCTTTTAGCATTGTCACGTAGAATCTTGCGTAGAATCCTGATCTCTATCTGTGGGTGATTCCTTGAGAGCATTTTAAGTACAGCGACATGACCTGGCAGAAATTTCTTTCGTAGCTCTAGTTTAATCGAGTACATGATTTACCACTCCAATGTAGAATTGAATATGACTTTTAAAGACACATTTTTTCCAAGAACAATAACATGCGGTAGAAAATAAAAAAATAAGATTTCCATAACTCGGAGAGTAAAGCGTGGTTTATTTGCCGTGCTTGGTTGCCGATTGGGTTTAGATATAAATGTTGAGTTCCAATCCCTACTAACATATCAGGCTCTTATACAATTCTCATAAACCTAATAAGTACACAAGATTTATTCCTCGAGTGATGAAAAGCTTAAATTTTTTTACTTTTTAGTGCATTGTACACTGTTTTTGAGAAGGATTTTTTTACAAATTTTTATTTTATTTTTGTCTCCCGAACCATAGTAAATTAACTGAGATGTTTATCTCGCTTATATATATTTTTTTTTGAGTTTCTTGTTCTAAAAAATGATTGGAGACAGCTCCCTGTAGTGCTTTCGAGTTTATCCCCGTATAAACTCAGTTGGTTTGTTGAATCATCGGAAGGCAAAATCTTTATCAAAGCATTTATTTTGATGATGTTTGTTTATACAACTTGCAGTGCGTATTCTAGCCAAATAATAATAAATTAATAGTTGACGTTATTAAGATAGGGCCTCTTAAGTTTGAAAATACATGGGAGCCTCGGAATGGTTCTTGATTTATTGGGAAGAAGCTTTGCAGTGTAGAGTATTTTTCGTGGTGAAGGTGCTCTCGTCCACTCCAATTGGTGTTTTTAAGATTTTATGATGGGTCGGAGTGCATGGAATGAAAGGACTTTCAAATTTATTAACAGTGTCTGCATCTAGTAATCAAGAAATGCGCTCTTTTTCACTACATCCTCTCCATGAGTGGTCAACAGGGGTAATTAAGTCCCCATGGCATTACAAGACCGTTTTATACGTTGCTTTGAGAGTGGGGTGACACGTAGTGGTTCAAAAATAATTATGCCATGTGCATATTACCTTGCGTCTAACGTACGCCCTCTTCGTTTGATTACTGTAGTACCGATCAAGGACTCAGTCGACGTTTTTACACCTCAAGACCTGAGTTTCAAGACTGAGGCATTGCATTAACGATTTCCTCAATGGAAAGAATTAATTTATTAGGTTGGCGGGACTACTAGTTTCAAAGACCGGCCTATCAGGATTTTGCGGTTTAAAGTGGTTAGTTGAAGCCGATCTGGTCTTCTTAATTCGTGTTGAAAAAATGCTCTCTAGTAAGTTCATTTTATTGCTTGCCTATGTTATTGCACCACGCACTCATGAGTGATCCACCTCGAGTCATTTGTCTTAGTGGCATTTGCTTGCATGGTGTTGTGGTGCATTTATGCCCTTCATTAGTGCATCCCCACCAGAACTGGAAGAAATGATTTTGTAATTTCTTACTTAAAGCCATTTTTTCTTATACCGCGCTACTCTATTTCCAATATTAATGGCAAAAATATAAAAATGTAACTTTATTTACATTTTTTAAACATATTTTTCTTCTGCAGTTCTCACCGAACCCTTATTCATCTATGCACACCGGAAGTAATTCTCTTTATATTATTTAAAACTTGACTTTCCTAAATATATTTGAAATTTTTACAAGCATGGTCTCATTTTAATATTGGAATGGTCCCAATTGGAATTCCATGCATCAGTGTAGTTAATGCGGTGACTATTATTGAATAAATCACTGTTAAAAGAAAAATTACTAGACGGTGTTGCTCCGGAATATCCCGATTGCCTGATGAGTATGGTATCATGTAAAACATTCAGCCTTTAAATCAGTTAATGCACCCTCTTATGATTTTCCCATCACTATATCTTAATTAGGATAGTGTTATGTTGGTAGCCATGTTGTTCAGCCAAAAAAAAGCGGCGAGCCGGATGCAAAACGTGGCGTGGGACCTTAATTTGCATTCGTTCCCCCACCGCTCCTTGTCCTTTCCAGCCTCGGTTCCTGATGGAATTATCACGGCGAAGACATTAACGCGTGCTCGCGCGTGAAATTCGCAGGTTCGATCCGCCGCAAAGGAAGGTTTGAAGGAAACCGACGTTGAGTGCCGGCGAACCGAAACCTTCTAAACGTTAAATCTTCGCCCGCTCAATACTTGGGGGATACAGTTGCCTGTAACTTCGAATTCTACAATTCTTTCCAATTCTAATAATGTTTATTATAATATGTAGTCTGAAGTTAGTGGCCCATCTTCGTACTAAGTTTTCCGTCCTTGACTTTGTCGGGAAAGTCTCTAGTAAGTGGTGCGGGCCGTACCTCAGCGGCGCTGCGAGGCGTGGTGGCGCCCTGGGGAGTGGATTGCATTACGACGGACGATATATCGCAAACGCTTAGAGATAGGTCAAAACAAACAGAAAATCGTCCCATTTGATCATTACTTTTACGTTTTACATAGGGGCAGCACTTTTTCGGCCCCAAAAAACTCAATTGAGAGTCCTCAGTACTTATGGCCCTTGGGACACGGGTTGCCGTTATTTTAAAGCAACCAAATTTTAACACGTGAATATAAACCTCATTTGGAACATTTTGAGACTAGGAAGAAATAAATATTCTCAGTTCTGAAAAATAAGGGCCGGCCTAATGAACAGGTTATATCCTTCTGCTTGCCCTTCAGCTGAACAGTGTGCCTTGATGACTGGAGTTTGACTCGAGACCCTAAATTTCAATGAGCGTTGAATTTCGAATGTACCTCCATGAAAATGATATTTAGAGACGAGGGGTCATTCAATTATTACCTAAAGTATTCTTGGACATTATCTTGCGTCGGATGGGCTGGGTGTCTGAAGACATTTTACGTAAGACGTTACGTAATATTCCGTCGTGTGCGCTACTGTTGCTGTGGGGGAGTTTTTATCAGCGGAATATAATGAACAATGTGACGAAATAATATGACTGCAACTAGATTTGTTTCAGCTGCAGTTTTACTACGGCAAGTTTCGAAAATATTTTTTTTATTTTCTCCCAAGTATTTGGCAACCTTATGTGGTGTAATTTTGTTCCTATATTTTTTACAGGTCCAAAATTACGCTACAAATCCACAGCCGCCTTACAGCGATTGTTTGGGTGATGAGACCGACTTATATCAGAATCCTTACGTGATATTTAGAAGGAGCAGTCATGCATCATTCATATTCATGCGCATATGAAACATTTCCATGTATGTCATTTTTAATTTGAAATTTTGAATTTTAATCTTTGATCGGAATTTCGAAGCTTGTTTCGAGCTCGGTAATGAATTTTTTCCTGTTTTTCCCAATTAGGATGCGTTGCAAGATGTAAACTAACATTTTTAAGCTCCCCTAAACCTTACGCTGCCTTACATTTGTGGCAGGAGTGGGTCAAAAATGGCAATAATGGTCTTGCATAATACTTGAATGCCCCCTTGTATTCTGGGGCAGGACCCTTGCCACGCGTCTTGTCTTCATCCATTGTATTCCTGTGAGTTGATGATGATTTATTTGCAGCGCCTCGCGCTCTGCAAATATCCATCGTGTTTTTCTACGTGACCCTCCTTTGACCCTGTCTGGTGACCTGGAGTATCAGCCGTACATTTTCCGGGCGAGTTAGATTCTTTTTTTTTTTTTTTTTTTGACGAAGATTTTTTTTAGTCGAGAAGGGTCTCCGTTTTATAGCAGTGGTGACTGTCGTCATGTCCGCTGTGAGATGGCTCGGACGTTTTTTGGCACGCGCGCGAAATTTTTGCGTCCGGCTAGATAGGCGGGTAATTTGTTTGCGCGGAAACGTGCCTCCCATTCGAATATCGGTTGCGGGTCACCAATCGTGGAATGGTTTTCTATGCGCGCCTCTGCCATGTTGGTATCTTTGTCTTTCCTCTTTCTCCTATAAATCTTCCCCTAAGCGTTTCCTGTAAGTCTCTCCTCTAAAGAGGTGAATTATGGGGTACAGTTTCACCATGGCTGAAAGTCTTCAACTTCTTCGAAAGAGAGCCGGAATCATTTTTATGGAATGAATGTGGGGGAGGTTTTGCGTTGTTTACAACAAATCCACCCCTTTTAGTGATGTAAACAATTTGTTTTCGGTAAACTGTTAACGTTATATCTTGCTTTCTGTTACCAAAATTTCAAATTGCTGGAACGAAAACTATTAGCATACCAAACGCTCGAAATTGGGAGCTTGATTTTAGGCGTAAAGAAACGGGTACATTTTGAGAAAAGAATAAGTTCAGGAAATACTATGAAGCCAAAGATTTTCAAAGTAAATGATTCAACGCAGAAATTAAACTCTCTTTCGCATGCTTTTTGTTGCATTGAAATTGATTTCTTTTAGACGTTAGAGATTTTCCAACTCGGGTGTTTTTTTACAGACAGTAATTACTCTTGTCTGGCGGATAAGTTTTTTTCTAATGGCATATCAACTGCGTGTTTAATGGTGTTTATGATTAGCCGTATCTGCCTTGTTGTGCTAAAATTAAAGCCATCTGTGTGGAATACCATAATTTGATTTGAATGAAGGCAATAGGCACTTCGGAAAATTGTTAAAGGTGAATTTGAAATGCATTTATGCAGAGGTAATTTTGATTCGGGTGACCAATATTCCGTAGTAACTAAGGGGTTAGTTAAAGAACTTTTTTCAGTCATAATATCTCCATTGAACGTTTTGTTTCCATTGTTTCTGAGCAATTTGAAATTCTGATTTTTAATTCCTTGTCGCTATGTTTTTTTTTGTATTAATGCACTTGTGTGGAGAATGGTTTCAAGGAGAACGGGCATAGTAGTGAAGGTTTCAGGAAGGACGGTATCATTGGAAAGAGTGGAATTTTTTACGCATATCGAGGGAGTGACCTCAAAAGGACGCTTACCTCCCGCTATACCTGCATTTTTTTGGTGACGCGTTTAACATTCGTAATACTCGTTTCAATACTCGTTTGATCACTTAAAAATTTAAAGGGCATAGGATATACATATTTATTTAACATATACCTGTATTTCAAATTGTACCTCATTATTTTCTAAAATTATTTTTTTACACGTGAAACACAGAAAATTGTTAACAAAGGTTTAGTGTTTAAAATTAAGCGCTTTGTGTGAAGACCGTAATTTGAGTTGAATGATGGTGATGGGAAAAATGTATTACGGGTGATTTTTAATCGTATATATTCAGAGGTAATTACGTTTCGTGTGACCCACATTCCGCATTAACTAAGGGGGTATGTAAAGAACTTTTTGTATTTATAATTTATATCAATTTTCCGGTGCGTCAAATATAAAAAAATACATCTTAGAAAATATTCCAAGATGGAGGGAGGATTTTATTTACTTACGCTTCACCTTTTCACCTCTATACACTATATACCCAAAAAGTTTCAAGTTGGTTAAATAAATGAAAGGACGGAGACGATTCTTCATGAAAATTCCTTGCCATGTGTGCACTTATAGGTACCTACGTATTCACTTTGAGAAATCAGTTCCTTGGAGTCCGTTTCCTTTGATTGCAGAGAGAGGTCTTTCGACTAGCGTTCTCTTGTTTTTTTTTGCATGCGTGTTGGGAACGCTTCCGACGCTACCAACCCCCCCTCTAGAAGCAAGAGCATCGAAGAATGCGATTGGATCAATAGCCGTAATTTCGCCCCATCTTCAGGATGTCTGGCTGCAGTTGGGGGAGTTAGATATGGAGGGTTGCAGAGAAAGAAATTGCCCGCGGCACCGCTTCGGAGCGGTTCGCGGTCTGTTGTTCCCCCGTCCCGTTTGAAAAGTGCCCTTTCACGCCAGGGTGACTCTCCATCTTTTTCCGCACGGCTCGCGATTGACGAAGCAGCTGCATTCATCGCGCCAATTCATCCTCATGGTGCGGAGTTTCTTTCGCGGTTTCTTTTTTGCACGATGGAGCCTTTCATCCAGTTATCGCATCGTCACGGGATCTATTTTTTTCATTCTTTCTCCCATCCGCCAAAGACTTCCTGCGACTTTTAGCGCTGGAATGGCCCTTTCTCTTGGAAGCTTGCTCGATTTTTGAGTGATGGGAATTTGAACTGGTTCCATCGCCCATTGGGATGACTTGCTTGACGTTTTTTTTAAGGGGACTTTGTTTTGCCTAGTGGTTTCTTAAGAATACGCATCACTCCTGGTAGACCTGTCCATTTTCGTGACGTAATACTTGTTTAAAGCTTAGACAATCATCTTGAAAATTTCGAGATACAGGAAAGTAGAACCTTGTCAAAATTTGCCTGTTTTCAAAACTGGAAAATTTCTCCTAAGCATTTTATTATACCTAATTTGTTTTATATTTTATATTAATGCAAATTTTGACAAAGGCCTGTATGCCGTGAAATTTTCAGGTTGCAGATGTTGATTCTTAACTAGTAATTCGTCACGAAAGAAGACAAAACAATCACATCACCATCACTCAAACAGCCATTGTTTGAGTGATGGTGAAGCGTCATATCATAGTTTTAAGATTTTTTCCTTATTTTTTTCTAAGCTCAAGTAATGTCGGGGAATATTTTCTATCTTTATTACGCGTTTACTTTATTGTATCTCTATCGCTTGTTTGATAATTTAAATGGAATTAACCGTTTGAAAATATTATATAATGTTCATAAATTCTGCAGCTTCGATTTGCATGTGTTTTTATTATATTCATTATACGTGAGGAATTACACCCGAAGAGACAGAAACGCGCAGTATTTTTAATGCATATGGGGAGCACTGACATGGATTGGTTTCCAACCGTGGTAATTCTTTGAAAACTCCCGCAACTTGAGCAACTGCATTCACCTAGGAGAAGGGTACAGGATTGTAGTTTTGAAAAAATATCTCTCATTTAATGCATTCCTCCGGATTTGAGCTCTAATTTATTTCAGTTACTTCCCTGGACGTGAACCACGTAACAGTTAACAAGACAACGAAAATACTTGAATAGACTCAGAAATTTTCCAGCACAAATAAGCTATTATTCTTATCCGGAATTTCCCTACGGTTTTTATTTCAATTAATCAATCCTGCTTAAAGCAAATATACAACCATGATCACGGAAAATCAATGAATTAATGTCACATAAGATGGAATTGAGTCGAAGGGTAGCTTAAGAGGTCATAGGCTGCAAGAAAAGGAATGAATTGACTTTGGAGAAATAATGCAAACGGCAAGTGCGAAAATAATTGCTCCATTTAAAAATCATCATTTGCTATTGGCCGCGAAAACTATTTAATTCTGATGCCGCCTAATCTACTCGAATAACACATGAGTATTACGCATAGATGAAAATAATTATATCTTAAACAAACTATTACCAGTTCAGTATCGAAGTCATGCCGTCACAATCATTTATTACGATGCGTACTAGAATTGTACAGGATTAATGCTCGTGCCATAAAATTTATAAAAGTCACGAAGAAACTGCATGATGCTTCTGGGTTAATTGATTACAATAACAGATGAAAAAAATCTTCACCACATGCTTTTATTACCTCCAATAAAACTGGCAATTCATATTTTACGGTCGATTAACGCGTTGTTTATTAAAGATGTCAAACACACAATTTCTGACAAAAATCAAACGCTACCAGCTTTTAAACTTGCTGTGTTTGTGACCATAAGCTTAGTCATCAGCCTGGGTTGGGTTTCAAAAATAAATTCTGTTCTAAAATTTGCTCTTTTCCTGGCTAATGGTAATAATGAATTCTGCTCGGGAATTTTAACATGTGAAAATGGAACAAAGTCATCAAATATCGCTCTGTTTCTTCTCGCTATACATAAAATCGAAAGACTCTTATCAGCGAAGTTAAATCAAGGAATCTGACGAACACACCCCATCGATTTAAATGTATATACCGATGCCCCAAAACGAGCTCGCGTGCAAACAGAAATTGCATCACAAAGTTCGCACACAAAATTCGCATTCCGACCCGATATTCCCTAGAAGGGTAGCTGATCCGCAATCACATTGGGGTTATCCGTCCGTACATAGACGCAGCAAGATTGACTCATATGGCGTGAAACCATCCCGACTTACGGAGTGCGATACGGTAAAAGGAAACGTGAGCCGAGATACATGTCGTATTCTTGGGCAATAACTCACGGTATGGATACAATGTTAACAACAATGTTACACGAGTACGGGCCGGATCGCACTGATTATTTTTGAGAACGGAGCCCCCTAAAACTTCAACATTTCTCGAAAACTATAAACTATAGGGATAGGTGGATTCAGCATTTTTGCAGATTCCAAAAGGTGAAATTTTTTTACAATAAAAAAAAACAATAATTTAAAAGTCTTTGTTTTCTCAGTTCGAGTAAGATTCCATCGAATATAGATTAAGAAAAAATAAAAATACTAGTTTCACTTAAGACTCATCAAGCCGAGTTTGGATCCATCGCTCATTAGCAGTCAGCGGAGCTATTGGGCTAGGGTGTGGGGGGAAAAGGGGGTAGATACACCATTTCGTCGAGACTTCCCTTTATCGAAATGATTGCCAGGGAACATTTTCTACAAGTATATATTAGCATATTCCCGCTATTTACCTTCTTATACGAATTAACTTAAGGATTGCAAATTTTAAACTTGGGGCATAGTACTTTACAAGCTTCTGGCGCGTTCAGTGTAACCTCGGTTTTTGAGCCTTGAAAATGTTCAAATTCCTCGTGTCCCCCTTCGGTCCAAAGGGCTTGGTTTCAAGTTTATCCCCCCTAGGTCAAACCTAGATCCTTCACTGTCCATAAACAAGACTTTTCATGAAGGTCTACGACCCCGAATTGTTTAAGTGGGTTAAGGGCTTTTAATGTTTGCCATTTTAGTGTGCAGTCTGATATACGTGCTTTTAAAAAACGATTACATCATCGTATAAAGTGGCAGGCTGCCACAAATATGTACTGCTTAAGTGGAGACATATCTCTTTTAATTGCTTTCAGGCACGCTGGAATGCGCGAAGCACTATTTGCATCTGTCTGTGCATTGGCGAGCAATACCGTTATCGGAACAAAAATCGGTGGAGGTTGTTCTTTTGGAAGAGGTTGGATTTCTGGGGGGATTAGTTTAGAGGTGATACACTCGAAACCCTCTATCTCAAACATTTCGGGGAGGGGTTTTTAATTCCATTGACCCCTTCCCGCTCGTTACTGCCGTATTTAAGAGCCTTTGCGATTCAGAAGATTTGGGGAGAGGTGGAATAGTCTGCAATTCCTCCTTCTTCTTGACAATCTAGCTAGAAAAAATCATACGATGGCCAAAAATTCTTTTGCCAATTCTAATCTACTTTCAAATTTAGATATACGCGTACACCAAAGGCTGCAGAGAATGTTATTTTTGAAAAATAACACGACCTATGCAATCGGAAACGCGTTGACTAAGGTATTAGATGATTCGTAAAAATTCAAATTCGAGTCTCCACAAACACGTCGATGAAACTTGAAAAGCTTGGATTCCTGCTAGTCAGCATCATCGAGACGACGCGACGTACAATAAACACATTGTTGCAACGTAATGGTTACCATGCGGTAATATTTACCAGGCGTTGCCCACTCTCTCAGTAAGGACAATGCACGCAATGGCCTCGTCTCAGCAGGATACGTTAAACTTTGCGAACCAAAAGATCCCTCGGCCAAAAAATGAAAGGTCACGAATAAAGGGCGACGGAGGGGAACCCTCGCAAAAAGTGACTCGTAACTTCAACCCTCAGATGAGTTCAAATCACGCGATGCCCACCAGCAGACATTCTGGGAAACAATTTTATAATCAACAGACTATTCAATCCCAATCCGATTGGAAAAAGTCTCGATAAATTCAACCAAAAAACAGTAGAATATCTGTAAAATTCCTATATCCCTCTCTGACTAGCATTTTAATGTAGTTACATAAGCGTCATTCCACGCTACTTAGGGCGGGAGTAGTCCGTTTACTTTGCTGATTATGATTATTATAAACTTCGCGACATAGCTATGTAAAAAAATGCATTGGTTACATTTTTGGGATTTTTATGAGGATATATTATAAAAATGAGACGTCAAACATCTATTTGCGTTGATCCCATCCCTTAAAATGTGACGTCGAAAATTTCGTGCCCACGAAAACCGGCATTGTGAAAATACCAATAATTCAGCTTATTTTGGTATATTTTAGCAAAAATCTTAGAGCGCTATTTTTTCGTTGGGTGAGGCAAACTTTTTTTTAATTTGGGTTCAAATCGGAAAGATGAATTCTCAACTCTGGTCAGAAGCGGCGTGTAAGAGCCCATGAATTTCCAACTGGGGGAAGTAAAATCGAGGGGTGTGAAATCAAGACCAGTGAATGTAATCCTCTATACGACATTTTCATCAAATAACGTGACATTAGTGACGACACTGGAAGTAGCTTCTAACAAAATGGCTTAATACAACGTACCAACATGAGAGAGCATGTAATTTCTAACCCTGGAAACACCGCGTGAACGGCGGTGGAATATACAAAAAATTTGAAACCGACTTTTAATATATTATGACCACTACCCTATCCAGGTTCTTTAATTCCCAGGATATATTATAAAAATGGGTTCTTTAATTCCCATGGTTCCCAAAAAAAGGTTCTTTAATTCCCATGCCAATTATACCGAGGCTCATGGTACTAGGTGATAGGCCCTCGCGGTCCATCGAGGATGGCAAACGCGAGGGAGAAAGGACTTCCAAGAAGCCACAACCGTTTGACCGGTATAATTGCCATGGGACTTAAAGACCTGGATAGCGCAGTGGTCTGCGCATTGGCCCGGAAAGCCAAAGTTTCGTGGTTCGATTCCCGGTCCAGGGAAATTTATCTCATGGCAATTCCTGTATATGGGATAGTATTTTAACCGGTTTCACAATGCATACAAGAAAGAAACTAGGCAACGCGTATCTAGGCAACCTACTCAACGTTTTAGACATATACATATCTGCCATATCATGTAAAACATAACGCAATTGCGGAAGATCCTCCTACTCATTCGTGTAACACCTGTTATAGACTGTAAATAAAAATGGAAAGTACGTATTTGTCCGTCAATATTTATTCAATTTAGTAATAAATTTTAAGTAAAGGGGAAACAAAATATCTTTTCCCAATCAGGATTAATTTTTCCCCATTTGGTCGAAGCATTATAATGAAAATTGTTCAGTAAGTTTACATCCTTATCAATTAATATTATATTTTAAAAATCCCTAATTTAGGAAAGAACTGTGACTTATCCTTACACGTAGTGGTTTGAAATTACTTAAATATGGTGGCCAACAGTGATTATTTTCCGCGGATCTGAATTATCTATGGATGTCATTCCTTTCTTATGCTATGATTTCTGTCAGTGTCTCCCCAACTCCATTCATTCACTGTCGTATTTCCTTGCGTGTTACGGTTCCCATCATCTTTTCACCGCATCACCGTTCCTCTAATTACGTTTTTATCTCCTCCACTACCCGTGAATTAGTCTCGCCCCCTTAGCGCAGTTTTTGAATCCCCCTCGTATTTCAATTTCATTTTTTCTCGTGCTCCGATGCACACAAGTGAATCGTCGAGTTTCTCCGACTTTATTGTTCAATCTTCCCTCAGCCTCCGAGATGTATTTGATGTAATTACCTTTTGGTGTAAAGATGTTACACAATATAGACGTCCTAATTGATGTGCGGGAAATACACTAAGGTATTATTATTGTTATAATATAGTTAAACCCAGTTTCAAATTTTTCGGAGCCACAAAAAAATGTGTTCATCTGTGTAATAGGTCTCACTGTCTTTGTTGCGTCTTTTTTCGCTCGGAAAAATAACAAAAAAATGCTTTCTTAAACGTGAAGTAATTTTCATTTGGGCATGCAAGATTCTACAAATGATAAATAGAAATTTTCATTTTAAACTAGTATCATTGAACTAAGTGTACATTCATCGGCCTGAAATCACGTCGATGCGCTCCCTAGACTAGTAGTAACCACTCCTATTTAATTGCGATAAACATGATGAATACATTTGAGATTAACCTATTCATAGCAATCATAATAACCTTTTCATTGACAGGCTCGAGGCACCGAAAACAGGACTGCTACGTTCAAGTAAACGATGTTCTCGGTTATAAATATGAATAATCTTACTGCACCTATCTGAGGCTACGCCTCATCCGCCAGCCATTCCGTTAGCAACATCTGAGCATGCTGCATAATTGCTGTTAGCTCCCGCTACCCCTTGAAACTCGTATGATCTCAGGCTTCGAGATGGCAATCTCTGGCCCCCTGCCGCAGTGGACGTTGGAACGTACGATCACGGCGTTGATGACATAACTGTGTGATAAGCGACCTTTCCTTTCGTCTCTTTGGTTTGTGTACCCGAAGCCTATAGACTATGATCGGTTAGCGTCTGAAGTGGTTTGGGTTCGCAAGATAAAGACGCCCCACATCATCCATTTAATCTCTCTAACGGGGAGCGGTCGTCTGAGTCATCAATACTCTATACGCTCGTCCTGAATGAGAGGAGTATAGCATTCATCGAAACGGGAAATAATTTCTTTTCTCTTGCAATGCCCGTTCGTTGGCTCTTCATTCTTGTAATCCGTCCTCTTCTACTTTTTGTGGGGTGTTCTATTTTATTCTTAGCTCCATACTATTAATGTTTTGCTAGCTTCGGGGTATGTTAAAAGAAACTTCTTTCACTTATAATTCAAGTTTTTACTCTTTTCATTGTTGTTCTTCATTTTCTATCGTGCGCAACGGCGATTGGGCAGGGAATTCGTAATTAAGTGCTGGTTGATTGAATACGAAATAACTTCTTTCCATACCAAGAGTATCTCATGTATATTTTATTTTCCTTAAAAGGTTAATGGATTTGAATCTTAAATCAACTGCTGCGTAGGGATAATTATGCTCTAATAACCAAATAAACCATGGCAACTGTGGAAAACTGGTTGAGTAATTCCCAGTTTCTTCCCGAAGTTAGGATCAAAAATGTGAAAAAGATATCAAATTTCGATACCATTATTTTTGTTGGTAGACTCTCCTTGTCGAACTTAGAGAGCGTTTTTCCTTGTGCTACAGTTGATTAATGTTCAGTTGATGTATATTCAATGGTGGAAAATTATTTAAATTAGCCCTTCATATATAATCCATATCTTTCGTGCTAACCATTTGTCATTATAGTGGTGGAAAAGGGAAATCGTGATACCTATCATTGAAGATAGTCCTGAATCTGATCGTGGGGAATGATTTTGTGAATCAAGGCTCATTTGATTCGTGCTGATGAAGACTTCCACGGAGTGGTGCTATAGGCGAAGATAGGTTTTCGGGTTGTCATCCGCATCGATTCATCTTCGTGACCACAGTTTAGCCGGCATCACAGTAGGCGTCTCCAGGTTTGAAAAAGACTTCAAACCTGTTAACGCCTGCTGCAAAGGCGTCGAAACTGTCGTCACGAAGATGAATCTACCCGGAGGACTACCGGGAAACCTTGCGGCGCCTGCTCATTTAATTCTTACTGGAAGGAACACCCTCATGTCTATACGAATGCATCCCCAGTTAACTTATGCGTTTTAGTTGATGAGGATAGTTTCCTGGCCCGCGACCAGCATTCATACAAATGCCGTCACTATTTTTACTCGGGACTTTCGTCTCCTGTCCAGGATGATGATTTCTCCCGATGGCAAAGAGGAAGTGAAACTGCAGTCAATTCGGCCTTGAAATCGCACGTACGCGGCAATCGTTGTGGGGTGAGGGTGGCGTGGGTGGGCGCCGTCTAGTACTCTTATCTCCCGCTTCGATCCGCTCACCCCACTCATTCGATTTTCCCCCTCGAGTATTTGAAGAATCGGTCATGTTCGAGGCGCGTGAAGTTTGCCAAGTGCATACGCTGCGAAGGTCATATGTTGTGTTATGTAGCCCACAACCGCCACGGTGCAGACTATTTTGGTATGCCATTCATTTTTCTCTCTGGTTTGCCCCCTTGGAAAAAGCTCTAATTTAGGGGGCGTGTTACACCCTATGGATCTGTCTTATATAGTCGCGTGCTACGTGTTAAAACTGTCTCTGTTTTCATGAAATTTTCGGGTAATACAGAGTCAAATTTTTCCTCTATCCCTCATGTTAATTATTCAGCTGAGTATTTTCTCGAGTGTGCATTTTTTGTATTTCATGTGCAGACAATTGCTGAAAAGTGTCCACTCTATATACACTGAAATTCTCAACAAAGTAAAATACAATCAGACGAGCTATGAGTCTTCGTACAAAGTCAATCCTATACATTTTTACATTCCTTGAGAAGGGCACCAATGTGTAGAAACCTGGTGGGGAGTAATAATGCTGTTTAAAATCACATATTTATTTATTCAGCCATCATTGATCTCGGGAAATTTTTAAGCCGATTTCAATGGCATGATTATATTGCGCTTTGATAATGATTCATGAAGATTTTCTCAAGTTGTTTTTACGATGACATTTCAAATTTGAGTACTTGTTGAATCTTGGACGTGCTAATCAGTTTTACTCCTCAGTCGTGAGCTTTGATCGGAAAAGTAGTGATCATGAGACATCACAGATCTGTACAGTGTGATCCATGTTTTTTTTTAATGAGTGGCATATTCGATTTGCAATGATTGGGATTAGTTACTTACCTTGAGTTGAGTACTGTTCTGCTGATAGAGGGCATTAAATGGGATTGATTTATCTCCGCTTGGTGAAAAAATTGTGGGTAGCACGGATCTTTATGGGGACTGTTTTATTGTTCTTCCATCGAGCAAGAAACTTACCTTTTATCCGAAACTTAACGACTTCCCTTTACGGACAGTCGTCTCTCCGTGCAATCCCTGTGTGAGCAAAGAATAATCGTCAGCTGAGAATTTCATGCTTCGTCACCCGTATAGGAGGATTGAATGAGAGAATACCATCACGCTTCTCAGCGTTGAGGAGACATATCGCTACGTCTCACCCGCTCATAATTTGTTTTTTTTGCTTGTTTCTGTTTCAAATATCTACGCCTTCATTTTGAAACTATCAGATTTTGTAATGTAGACCCTGTAGCTGAAATTTGGAAGTTCAAATTTTAGATAATGGAAAATGTAAACAAAACTGGCAATCACATACATCCTGGAAGTAATATTATAGCTTTCTTTTAATGAGCTATTATTCACGGACAAAGGCCTGTCGAAGGAGAGCAATGCGTCCTCTGCTATAAAAAGAGTTATTCGTCGTCCGCCCACGTAATTCATTAACTTCTACTGCGCTATTTACTCACGATTAAGACACGTAAAAAATGATTCGTCAATCAATTTCATCATTTTTTTTATTTTAATTTCAGCCATTATGTAGTAGTGTGATACTCTTGTGTTTCTCATCACCCAGTGATGTGGTTAGTATGCTTAAAGGGGAAAAATGTATCCTGCCAAAGTTTGTGCCACCATTATGGGGATGTATCGAGATGCTTTTTTTCCCTATAATTTATAGTTCTTCCATCACTTACTTCATTTACTTGCTACGCCAACTTTTCGTTTGCTATTATTGTCTAGTAGTTTTATTTGCATGGTTGCACATTCGTCTCCTTAGCATTCCCCTAGTTTCTGGTCTGACCGTGTGTCGTTGTGTATGCTTGGTCTGATTATTCTAAGTCTGTGGGCTAGGATGAGTGCTAAATGCCTGGTGTGGAATCACCCTGTGCCACACACCCTGGCGGTGGATTGCACGGTACATCGTAGATGTAGATTAGTGGTAGAGCTTGTGCCGAATACAAGGTGATTCTAAAGCAACCGTTCCCATCGCCTGCCCACATCGCCTCCCGACATTGCATGGCCTAAAAAAATTGTAAAGGAGTAAATGGACGCTGAATGATTCAGCACACCACCTGACAACGACAGTGAACATTCTCGGGGATCCCGCGACACTCGCATTTCTTTCTGTTGCGCTGATAAATGCGTGGAAAGTCTGTAAAAATTGTAGCTTCAAGAAACCCATTTGGCAGCCAACGTACTTTTGAATTATTCCAGGCCGTCTCTCAACGATAACGATAAAAATAAGGCTCGAAAACGCATCAGTCGCCGCTCTTACAGCATGGAATTTAAGTGAGCTATCCGTTAAGCTAGACCATGAAAGCGATTGCTGACCCCTGGAGCAGAGCCCAGGCTGGCTGGAAGTCCGATGGGGGACAACTCGAGCATAACCCTTCCAGCGGCACTGCGACAGTGGACTTAGGGTATACAATTGGACTGCGAATGCCCTCTTTAACGGGACGGCGAGCGCCATAAACGACGGACGGAGTGAAAGCTTTATCGCCTCCACGTAGAGAGGATGAGAACGATTCGGAAAACAAATCCTGCTTCTTGAAGGATGAGGCCTACTCACTTCAAAATTTAAGTAGGCTGCATGCTCAAAACCCCATGAGGGAAGAATCAAAAAGCAATTAAAACAAACAAATAATGAACTTCATAATATAAAACAGAATTATAAAGTATATAAAAACATATGTAAAAATGATGGGAGTCATTCAAAGAATGTGAATCAGCTTGATTTAGATCGGAATATTTCCGAGTGGTTTTCGTGACTAGTGGTTGATTCCGATTGGTTGTCAAGGCGATCTGAATTTGTTATGTTCGAGACATTTAATTCCGGCGACGACGTGAGCCCTAGATGAGGCGATCCCCTGGTATCGCATTTTATTGATTCGCTTTGGCTCATAAAGGTTACAACCCACCCTTGAGTGTCATCGTTTACATCGGTCATTTAATGTATCCGAAGAGATTTTCGATGCAGACTGGAAAACAAGGAAAAATCTACACGAAGTCTGAATGGCTCATTTTTACTTTGCCAGTGATATTTTCCATTTGAGTAGACACCGGCCTAGACGGAAGTGGTCGGAAATTTGTCTCCATCAATGCATAAGTCAGTCATGAGAGGGGCTCATACCTCATGGATGTAAGAGCATCCGCTGATAAGCTCGAATTACCCCAGCCATATTAAGTCTCGAGTTCATGTATGTGTCGGAAGCTGTTTCCTACGTCGCTAGACTTAACTAGGCAAATTATATCTTGGTTGAACCATGAGACACATGGTTCGATTCAAAGAGCGATGCGTTTCCCTAAATGTTCTTAACAGAATTCGTCGATTCGATCCTATTTTTGGATACGAGAAAGCATTGTTCGTTTAAAGATGTGTCTCTCGCTAGTATTGATCGATCTACTCTGAAAAGTCGATTCTTCGCATGAGGGTGCGATGTCTTGAACTTTCATTTCATGGACTGGAGTGTCACTTATCCGTGAGTACAGGAAGATGAGTAGTAAGAATTTTATCATCGTGCCTGCTGACTTTTGCGGGCCCTTGTGCCTATGAGCTAATATTACTTTCATTGTATCGAAAGCGCATTCCAGGTCATGAATGTATCCACGAAGCATATATTTTATGTAATGAGGGATTGATTAGTTGTCAGGAAACTTTCATAAATAGTTTTTGTCTCTTTTTATATTAATATTTTCTTAAATCTTAGGTGTACAGGAAGTTACTTTGGAGGCATTGTCGTAGGAAAGACTGAGATTGCTGAAAAACTTTTCGATGTTTTCATAACCCTCATGAATTCTCTATGTTCACTATCCCTGTTATTTGTTCAGCATAATACCAAGAGCAGTTTAATTAACACTTGGAAAGTAATAAATCCCTTGAATGAAGTTGATGACTTTGAAATTTTCGAAGAAGCTAGTGTGAAGTTCGCCACATCATTGTCTTAAGCGTAGCTGGCGATTAGTTTGCGCTTATTCATATGTTTTCCCATAGAATGCATTCAGATGATAGGTATTTCCTGTTATAAGAACGAGCCAATATTGAAAAGAGCCTCTTGATTTTCTTGAATATTCAAATTTAGGTCGGCCGCCTCTAATTATAGCTTATTTTGTGGTTGAGGTCAGTTTTTACTTTGTGGTGCTTGGATCGTAAACAAAATACAGTAAAATATGCACGAATTGCTGTGAGAAAAAAATCCCCTGGACCGGGAATCGAACAACGGACCTTGGCTTTCCGGGCCGCTTCGCAGACAACTATGCTATCCAGGTTCCCATTTTTTTTTCCCATTTTGCTCCCATCACAATTCCAAAGGTCCGTGGTTCAATTCCCGCTCCACGGAAATTTTTTCTTACGGAAATGCATGTATATTTCACCGCCGTTCACACGGAAGGCTGTGATATATCACAAAAAATACTGTAAATTTCGCTTCCCAATTTCATACTGCCTTTTGCCTGTAATATTCATATTTCAATGCGATGGTCCTAAACAATGAGGAACTTGCATGGGTCGTAGATTGCTCTAAAAACTATTTTGAATAGGTCAAATGGATACATTAGCTCGCAAAAATACCTTCAGTTTCTCCATTCAACATCAAAAGAAATAAAAAAATTGCATTTAAAATCGAGAAAAATTTCTCTGAGCCGACCACTGCGCGAAGACACCCGAGCGTTGCCGAGGCCAGGCGTGACGTCATAGGTGCCTAAACAACCGCAGGGAGTTGGAAAATACGCTGAGCGCTTGGTGTAAAATTTGTTTTGAGGGAGTATTTAGCCGCTCATCATCACTTTATTTTGTTCTGTTATTCCTGGGCAAGTTTTCCTATTGCTATTGTGCCTAGATTATTACTTGGGATATTAATAACGCGGCATCGGGATGATGAAGTACAAGCGTTTCACTTCGTGTGTTTTAGTTATCAGAAAAATGGATGATAACGTTGCCACTCGTTCGAATAGTACACCTGAAATTCATCTACGTCTACATAATGCCCCGCAAGCCGCCTATAAGGCGTGTGGCATGGGATGTTAGGACACCAGCCTTTTTTTAGGACACCAAAAATTGATGCCATGACCCTCATGGAATTTGCTAAGACAAATTATTGCTATACGTTGGCGGCAAATCGAGTTGTAAAAGAAACTTGTAATACTGGAGGATAACGATCGTAAGCTGTGCTGTTGAATTTGGCAACGCCCGATTAGCGGAGAAGGTAGTCCTATCCGTCCTACGGTACGAATTCACAGCAAAACAGTCTACACACAATCCACATGTGATATCGCGATCGGTTCCGCTGCCAACAGACACACAAGCTACAACCTATTTCAATAATATAGGTAAATCCATAAACAATATACTAGCATATACCATAAAAATATAGCGGGAAATAGGCAAATACTCTTATCAAAAACTGGATGTCACTGTCACATTCTTATATTCATCACATACAACTTACAATAACAGAACTCGTTATGATGAATACAACTATTTATTCACTGATTCACCCTTAAATTAGCCCACACAAGTGACACAGGTGACATTTCTCACTACTATTCGTTGAAATAATGGAATAACAAACTTCACACACAGTTTTTATTTCAATAGCGTGATCGTGAAATGTCATATCTACGGTGACAACGGAGATTAGCACGCCACTGACAACTTTTACACTACTGTTAGACATTTATCGATAGCGTAATAGCACTTTTTACAATTCAATCACGATGGAACACTGATAACTCTTGGCCAATATTTTTCAACCTTGTCAAACTTTGTGCATTTCAACCACTGGCACTGTGATTATTAGCAGTAGTTTAACGGGAGACGTCACGTTGAAAATAACACTATTTTGGCACAAAAATGTTCCTAGAGATCTCCAATCAGCGAGCAAAAGTTGCATTGACTGGAATTCACCCCATAATACAAGCACAGACAGTCCTAAACGACGAATTCTCCGGTACCTACGAATAAACGGATGAAGTTATTGTATATAAAAGCTAAGCGGACATCAGTAAACATCAAAATCGTTCTAATTGCATACTTAAATGAATGATATACCGTCGATAACATCAACTTACAACTAACGTATCCCCCTTCCAAGGCCGTGGCTCAGACTCCTACAACGATGTTATTTAGGTATTATATAATTTTTGGTTTAACTGCACCAGTTTTATATTTTATGCCCGTACTCAGATATTAATATTATAAATAATGCAAAATATGAGGGCTTCCAAGCCTCTATCGTCGGATATTTATCTTTAAATATAAAATAATCAACACGTCTAACAAACGAAGCTCTCACAACTGCTGGCAACTATTACAAACAATCACAACAATAGCTTCGCGTGATGTTTAGGCACCTTTGACGTCATCGAGGCTTCGTCGGCAGTGGCTTGGGGGGTGAGGTAGTTTTTCCCGCGCTTTAAAATTCGTAATATTTATCATTAAATATCTCGCGAAGGAAAACTCAGATAAACATGCGGTTTTCTTTGTTGTATTCAGAAAATAATTTTCTGTCCGCCTGTGAAATAAAAAAAATTCATGCAAGTTCCCCATTGCACTGTAGGAGTGATCATAACAACAAAAACTTTTATGAGAACTAGATAAAAACTTTGGTTGTACTCATCCCTTAGTCCCCCTCATATAACGTACACCTTGCTTCGATTCTATCTTCCTCATCCCCCTTCACCAACCTCACCACTTCCTTTGCACGTATAAGCTGTGCTGTCCTAGAAATTTTTGGTCCGAAACTGGTCATTTTAAATAAATAAAACTGTCGATGCTGCTAAAGTTTTTTTTCAATTATAATTATGGAATGCTCCTATCACTTCGAGTTTCATGGGTTCATGTTTTGATTTTATTGAATGGGTAGGTATGGTTAATTTCATCGTTATTGGCCGTGATTCAAGTTTCATCGCATTTCAGGTCCCCGGCATGCTTAATTCCGCATCGCCCACACAGAACATTCTAACCACTCGAGGAAGATTTCCGAATATCGCGGAATTTCCGTTCGGGTCAGGAGTGTGAGAAAAATTTGATACTTCCTTCCAATCATTGATCTCCTTATGTTCTCTGTATTGCTTTGAACGAGGATTCTCTCCGGAAGACGTTCATACTCGATTATTGTCGTGACCGGTGAAAATTTGGAGCCATCCGTCATGTTCCAAGAAGAGGCCGAAGAAATTTAGGGCAACGGACGAGGCTGCCACTGTGTTGTCCCAAGCCCATGCTGGAATTTTCCCATTTTGTGGCGGAATTTTCTATCGTAATTTAGATTCCTGAGTGATACTGAAAATAAATTTAGATTTGAGTGCATAAACTAAATATTGAGTCTATTAGCCCACTGAAAAATGTAAGCTGTATTTCAAAGTCTAAGTTTCTAGTGAATTCATTTTCGGGCGAGTTCCTATGCAGACAATTACATTTTTCTAAGTATGACTGCTATTACGCAGTTCCACGAGAAAGAAATTGTGCTAATTATTGATTTAATCAGAATGAAAGTACTATACAGAAGTTTCGTATTGCTTGAGTGGCTTGCATTTTATTTTAATTAACTTTTTGGAATTCTGAACATCGAATCTCATAAGATTTTTATTTGTGATGCATTAACCTCTTCCATTTCGATTAATTTTCCGATTATCGTGCTCCTTTTCTGTATTTATTTTCTTCTGTGGTTCAATTTTAAATGGTTGATAGTGAAATGATATTTTGTAATGTTAATCAACGTAGAACCGTGAATATAAATGTTATTATTAAACCTGGAGAACACAGCTATCGCTACTCGAATATAATCATTTTAATCCTTCCAATGCATCTTGTTTCATGAAATATGAATTATTTATGTATACTATGTATGTTTTAACATTTTTAATCTTTAAAAGTAATTATATTGTTCCTCTAAGTAGTGTTAAAATTATGAAAATCCGATGACGAGCTACACTTGTCATTGCGCAGTTTTGCATCGAAAGTTCATGGCGAGCTAGACTCGTAATTACAGCGCAAGGTGTTAACAAAGTCGCCTTTAAGTTCCGATAGTCATTCTCTTGTAAGGTGTTCTTTCATTCCAAGGTCGGGGCGTTTGAGAGAATCGTTGAGTCGATTTTGCAATATTTGAGTCGGTTATCCAATAACTACAGGGGATTCCTTTCGCAACGGGTTTTTAACTTCATTCATTTTCGTAACCGTGGCCTCCGTTCCGCGCAAGTAGCTACGTGAGTGGAATCCTATCTCTATAAGCTTTACTACTGGAAGCGATGATCTCGTGTCCGTCTCTTCCTCTATTACTTTTGCCGTGAGTTTCCTCTCCTCGCTATTACGTAATTGTCTTTATGAATAAAATGATAAACAAAGATATCGTAATCTCCAGTAATTATATTTTAACTGCTAACAACACGTGTTGCGATTTCTATACATTCATTATCAGGTACTGTACTTTATGGATAAAAGTTTGGCATGGCTTGTGTTCAATTTTTGTTTCTATAGTTTTTTACCTTGTACACATGGAATTGGTTTTTAAGGTATCAAACTCTTGGGTCCATTTCTGTTGTCTGTAGTCTTTGGGGCTTTCGACATAGCCATACATATCAAAACCTTGGTATCAAATGTTTCTGTTGCCTTAGGAAACCTCATTCAAAGTATAAACAATTTTATAAATTCACCGCGGATGTCAATCAACCGTTGTACAATGCCGGGTCCATCTAATCGGGAAATATTTGGTGCTTGGAAGTTTTAAAATAACGGCGCACATTAGTCCAAGTTACCCAGATAAATACGTTTGATGATGTCGGGCGAGAAAATGTGAAATGTATTAAAATATTATGGTGCATATAATCATCATATCCCTAAGTACCTGATTAGGATTTTTTTAGCTCAGACCTCGTTCATTTTTTCATTGTAAGAGGATCGGAGTTACGTTTGTGTAGTTTTTGTGTTGAAGATTGACGTCAATCGTTGAATGATTTTGCTGTCGCTAATCTTCAGTGCTGTTCACGATGACTGCTAATTTCCGGGTTCTCCAGCCGCGTCTGTCGTTTATAGTTGACTACAGTTTCGGAAGCCATCCTGCTTCCGTCTTCAGGTCGAAGGTGAGAAGTGTTCATTTTTTGCCGTCTTATATAGCACTGGCCGATCTCCTCCTGTGCGCTGATTGGTCAGAACTCTCTTCCAAACGTTGCTGATTGGGTAGCCGTTGTCCCTGTTAATATTTTGTGTTGGCCAACCTCTTTATGGAAAAGTTTGAGGAGGAGGCCGTGAATACCTACCACAAGCAACCAAAGCTTTGGCTTCGGTATGTTGATGACACGTTCATCGTATGGCCACACGGTGCAGAGGAATTGGACAAATTTTTGATATATCTCAACAAACAACACCGAAGGATCCGCTTCACAATGGAAAAGGAATGCGAGGGCAAGTTGCCCTTCTTGGACGTAATGATTAAGAGGAAAGACGATGGCAGTCTTGGACATGCGGTGTATAGAAAGGAAACGCACACGGACCGATACCTGAACGCAGCATCACACCACCATCCCGCCCAGAAGGCCTCGGTGGTAACATCTCTACTCCACCGAGCCTTCACCATTTCCGACGCCGAATCATTAGAATCAGAGAAGAAGCACCTGACCAAAGCACTAATCAGGAATGGCTACGACCGGAAAATGGTCCTCAAAAGGGCCGCTAAGGTCAAAAAGATGCACTCACGACCATCTGAGGAACGCCAGGCCACAGAGGAGGAGGAATTGACCAAACCTGCAGCACGGCTTACAATTCCATTCATAGCAGGAGTGTCAGAGTGTATTGCTAGGATACTAAGGAAGCATGACGTGGTCACAAGGTTCAATTGCGTGACCAAGATACAAAACATTGTACCTGGACCAAAAGATCGTATCCCGCAGGCACTATGCGAAGGCGTGTACACAGTGCCATGCTCCTGCGGAAAATCATATGTTGGCGAAACATGCCGAGGAATGGCGACAAGGATGAAGGAGCATGTGAGGGCTACCAATAAAAAACAACTGCACTTGTCAGCCATTGCAGAGCATGTTTGGAGTGAGGCCGGCCATAACATTGAATTTGAAAAAGCGAAGATAGTGGCAAAAGAGAGTCGCTACTACCCAAGGCAAATTAGGGAAGCGATTGAAATCCACAAAAGGCAAAATATTAACAGGGACAACGGCTACCCAATCAGCAACGTTTGGAAGAGAGTTCTGACCAATCAGCGCACAGGAGGAGATCGGCCAGTGCTATATAAGACGGCAAAAAATGAACACTTCTCACCTTCGACCTGAAGACGGAAGCAGGATGGCTTCCGAAACTGTAGTCAACTATAAACGACAGACGCGGCTGGAGAACCCGGAAATTAGCAGTCATCGTGAACGACGCCGCGGAAACCTACGCACTAATTTCAGTGCTGTTAACGAGTTTTTTTTTTCTTTGCGGCGCGATGCGATGAATTTACACCATGCAACGTGATTAGTAAAGTGACCGTGATAATTTTCCGTGTGGAAAATTTTATTTCTAATCAGCGATGAACCTTTCATACCTGGATTGATATTATCTTAGGTTGTCACGCGACTATTCGAGGTCTTGCTCGTTCTTGCCTAACATTTTCTTCGTACGTAATTTAAAAATATTTACACGTAACATATGGTTTATACATAATAAATAAGTGTGAATCAATTGTTAAATTGGAGAGCGTTGTGGCCTTGCGAGACGAGCGATTGGCCGCTGATCGAAGGGTCTTGAGTTCATATCCCGGTTGAAGCCTTTTGACACCTCAAAGAAAAAGTAAGAGTAGGCCCAGGGAAATGAACTGCCCCTTCCCCCACTCTGATTGTGTGGATTCTATACGCCTGTGCCTTAGTCAGGGTTGACGTCTATCTTCACTCTTCCAAACCAACTTCTGGGTTGAACAAGTGGGTCTTTTACGGGGACCCGATATTGGAAATACATGAAAAGAATTTGGTTGATTGAAGGGAGAAGTGAGTTACGACGAAAAAAAAACGAATCTTTTTTTCCTGATGTGTTACTCGTTTAATATTTTGCCATCATCGAAAGAGTTACTAGTGCAAATCCTTTTCAGCTTCTGTCTGTATTTAAAATTTGAAAACCTTACATTCGTATTTACTCAGCCGTAAAAGGATACACTTGGTCTAAATACGGACATGTAAAAGTGGTGAATTCCTGAGAAATTGCGATTTTCATTGTCTACAAAAATCTCACCGGTTGAGTAGTAACACCATTGGAATATTTTTTTATAACTTTTGCATCGTTTCAACTTCCTGCTTCGAAAAACATATTTTTATAATTTTGTCCTCTCTTTTATACATCAGCCAACTGCGGGACAGTAATGAATTCCGGCCGAAGTGCTACTACGATAATTTTTAGGGCCTTCTTCGGGACATAACATTCAGAGAACCGTTTCGCTACGACAGTGGAAACGGCCATTTTTTTCGGTAAAATACGCAGAGGCCAAACAGTCCTTTGTTTTTCTCCTGAACGTTGATAAGCAGGAGATGCATTCCCTATAATGACTATCATCCGGCGGGCGTGAAAACAGTTCTCCTGCCCATTTACGCTTCGGGAAAGTTATTTTCCGAGGGATGTGCTTCGTATTTCGAGGTCTGTGTCAAGTAAATAATGTCCTCCGCTCTCTCCGGACAAATAAAATCGAGAAGCATGCAAACCAATACCTCCGCTTCTCTTCCACAAAGTGGCGAGCGATATTTGACGTGCTGTCCTTATGGAAGTTGTGCCCGTGCTCAATTTGTTGTCGTCTGTATACTTCGCGCTGAGGAACAATATTAAGTTCTCCCTCCTTGGTTGCATTTTGTACTTTCACCCACGAGTAGAGTATTCTACAGTAGGCCACTTATTATGCTGGCAACCACCGCGCATTTAAATGGGTTTACATAGGTCTACGCTCGACGCTGACGTCACAGGGATTCGAATTTCACTGGTATATATATACTATAATGAGGGATGTTAGCCGAGACTAATAGTCGAGATCATATGATCTGTCAAATCCATGACGTATCAACGATACTTCATGCGAGTACAAGCACTCTGTTGTGAACATTTTGAATAATTGGATCGCTCTGCGCTCTTTGCCGCCCTGCGAATATTTCTGAAAACAGATTTAAAAGTGAGGGAAGTGGCAGAGTAAATCAAGCTTCTTGAGGACGGACTGTGGGGATTCCTCAGTGTTGTCAACTTTCTCGCACTACTCGAAGCCATTACGATGCTAATGCTTGACAAGTTTCCTACCATTGTGGTCGAAGGTGACGTAAAGCGGTTATGCCACTATTTGAGGATGGTCTACACTAAATCTGCTCTTCCTTGCTTATTGGCGGGAAACAAAAGTCACTATTAATCTAAGAATGCCAATCCAAACTTATTTGATCAATAAATAAAACAACAGGAACATGTGATGTCTCCATGTTTCTGAGTTTCACGGCGTGGATTTTCTTTGTGACGACAGTGGCCGTTTTCCAATCCACGTAGTATGCACTCATTCCCTTGATCCCTTTCTCCCTTGCACCCTGTTCCCTTACTAATGCTCTACTGGCGCCATAAAGTGTGAACGGAAATAATGCGAACTATTGGCAGTAACGAAATGTGACGCACGGGGTAGTGTTAGAATATCTGGTGGTTGATTTAAGAATCAATTTCGCCTTTATACTTATATTTTTGCATGCGAAGAGCAAGAATTCACAATGCCGATATAATATAACGTAGAAGAGCTCACATAATAAACACAAAATTACTTAAAATTCCAGTTCAAGATTTCTGAGTTTTCCATTGCCGCCATTTTGACGTCCACTTCCTACGAGGGGAAGGGAGCGAGGGAGCATCCGCGTTCCCTAGTTCACTTACCCTTCGTTCCCTTGCGCCCTCAACCGATTGGATCCACCCTTGCTGTCGTCACATCCGTAAGTTGACGATCGAAAAGTGCACGAAGGGTGAATAATTGCGAATTGGAAAACGGCCAGTTTCTCCGGTATTCCAACCGGCGTCTTCAGGTCGATGGTCCACCATCATCTCCGGTATTCCAACCTGCGTCTTCATCGACGTGAAGACGCCGGTTGGAACACCGGAGAAACTGTCGTCACAAAGAAAATCCACGCGGTGAAACCCAGAAACATGGAGACATCATCTAGACAACGCCGCGGAAAACTACGCATCAACAACAGGAACATGTGAAAGTAATTTTTCTCGAAACTAGAGTGGTTGCCGTTGGAACCATGCCAATCGAATGGAGAGAGAGCGAAATGAGGGAGGATGGGTAAAACTGCACCGAAGCTTCTAAGTTTGCTGGCCACTTGCGTTAATGTAAGCAAGAGCACGCGATGTGCCTGCGCAGTAGCCAAAATCTGAGGCCAACAATTAAACCCCAACTTCAGTACCATAATCGAAAAAGGAAAACATGAGGAAATAAAGTGCTTAGGAACATATTTAGTTGAAATCCTGATGCTTATACGTCTTCTTGTGCGTAATATTTTGGAGGAAATTAAATTTCCATCCGAAATAAATAACATGAAAAAGAACTATCGCCGAAGGCAGCCTATCAGATCCATCTCGCGATCTCAGATATTGCCATTTCAATGTTGCACGCATGCGCGAAATCAGAAAATCGCTCTTGTTCATATTTACCCGTAAGTTTGCGCCCTTGCTCACTTCGCTGTCCTCTGCATGCTTCGTTTGCAGGAATGATGTCAAGTATCATCGCCTCTGTCCCATTTCGGTCACTCACCCACTCGCCGTTGGAAGCCGTTGGGTGAAATGAGGTAGGGAAGTCGGAGAGGGAGATTCCGGGTTTGCTGAAGAGTTGACATTTCTTTGTCCGATAGTGCATATTTACGAATCGGTTGGTAGTGGTTGTCGAGTTGGAACTTCCAGGGGAGATTTTTTTGTAAATTTTAAAAGATTTTCACCGCATGTTCGCGATTCTGAGGTAGTGTATAATCCCAGTTTTCTCAAATTTCAAATAAATGCTGCTTTAATTGGTATGCCACATTCTGAAAATAAAAACCAAAATTTATATTTTAGGTATGCATGATGGAGAGACATTATTTTTTTAGTTACACTTTTTCCAGCCGTTTGAGCTATTTTTGTTGCATTTAAGTTTATTTAACATTTAAGTAATGAATTGTATGTCTACAGTTGCATTTTTATGTTAAAAAAAATTAGTGTGATGAGGTGTCTACGCTTTGTTCTTGTCATGAGTCTTTCATATATTTTGGATTAAAGTGAACGTCATGCTGAAGAAATAGCATTGAGATTGCTGAGCCAGAATTTTTTCATGCTTTAGCAACCTGCTGATTTTGTCATATTTTCAATGGTAATTTCGGCGGATAATAACGTAGGAAGTTCTACTTTTTAACGGTATACCGTTGTCTTGACGATATCCTATGGTGGACATTCACTCTTTGGTGGATCCTGTAGCGTTTGTGTCGCTTTTATGTTGTGTCCGAGATATGTTTGGTAGAGGAAATGCTGGAAATAACGTAATACTGAAAGGGTTTTTTTTAACCTTTCATCGAATATTATGTGGATCTGAGTCGGGAATTATGGGTGAGCAAATGAATTTCATAATCCTTTGCCGCTGCAGTGTTGAAATGCGCTGGTCTGTGTGTAGGTCATTATTTTCCATTATAGCCTCGTGAGGAAAAAATATTATGCATATAATGTCAATAATTAAAACCATGGGACTGCTCGGAGGTAGGTGCCAGTCCGTCTAATTTTGGAGTGAAGTATTTTCACTCGCGAGGAATATTTTTGAAAAGTTATGATTTTTTAATATAGATATATATATATATATATATATATCATATCTTGTAATAATTTCGCTAACAAGGAGACATCGCCAAAGTGATGTTCGGGATCTGGATGCGGATGTTATTATCTGAAACTATATAGGTAAGGTAGAAAAAGTGTCACGGCTTTCTTCCACATGGACCCGGGTTCGAGAGATCTACGTCCTCTAATTCGCGTGGTAAGGCACAATTCGGAATTTCGTGTAAAATCCATAAATTGATATTTAATTTAAAAAATCGCGAAGTAACTAAATATAACGAATTGGGGTAAAATGTAACAGTGATTTCAAAAATTAGAAGAGAGAAAAAATATTGGTAACCCTGGGACTCGAACCCGGTATACCAACTGTAGAATATAGGACTAACGCCCTAGACCGCACCACCGCATCCGTAGTTGGGAGGGAGCATTTACTCAAGGGATCTCAAGGTGAGCGAAATCTTTACATGCGAATATCTCTCGAACCCGGGCCTATGTGGAAGAAAGCCGTGACACTTTTTCTACCTTATCTATATAGTTTCAGATAATAACATCCGCATCCAGATCCCGAACATCACTTTGGCGATGTCTCCTTGTTAAGCAACCGTAATTATAGCTTATTTTCCCATGAAATAGGGTTTTACGCATTTGGTGGTCGAATGGAAAATCATTTATTGTAATTGTCGCGGATTGGATGTTCTTCTAAGCTCTTCTGGATGAACGAGTGAAATTCCTTATCCGCTGCTACGTGTCTAAGAGTTCCCCAAAGGCAGCGCTGTGTCGACCACTTCACCCCATCTTCCTACTCATCGTCACGAAGTCTATAGAATGGAGACTGGGGGGGGGGGGAGGTGGGAGCGCCATTATTTAGTTGTTTTTTTTCTGCATTCCTGGTTGGACCGCAGCATCCTAGAATCCCCCTTATCCATCCGATCGCATCCAGTCTTTTGTTTCTCCATTTACGATTTTGCTCCACCCCCTGTAACGGAAACTTCTTCTGGTTGATTTTTTCTCTTTCTAATTTGACCATCACTGCTCCATCATCCTGTCATTTTTAGCTGACTATCCTCCGCTTCCGTCTTCAGAGCTAAGAAACAATATTAAGGACCTGGAACGTTGTTGGAGATTAGATTTAATAGAGAAGTTGTGCACTTCTGTCATTATTAAATTAAAACGTGAAAAGGATTTAATGAAATGTTAATGAAAACGTGGAAAGGATTCGTGAAATTTTCACCTTGGCCATCATAGTGGAATTTCTACGATGTTATTTTACGATTTCATTATTAATATGCTGCCGCAAAAGTCTATTATATTTATGGGCACAAAAAAGCTTTGTATCTATGTGGACAAAAAGGAAATGTTATGTAGGTTACTCCAAGAGACTTAATGTTTCCCCTGATTTATTACGATTTCCTTTTTTGTGGGTTTCCATTTAAAATTATTCTACTGTCTTGAGTATTTCGTAATTTTTATTGTTGTATTTTTACTACAAAACTGTGAGACTGAGAGCAATAGAAAACTGGAATATAATAAATGTCTCGATTGTAATTCCTACGTGATTTTCCCACAACGTAATTCGCCAAAAATTATTTTAATGTCATTTTGTTGTTAATAATAAATTACATGTTCATGTCCAATATAATTTCTTCCTTTTTACTCGATCTGATTTCTTCAAAAAGCACTCGAACATTCGAACATTGTAACGCGTCATAATTAAGGTCTATTATATATTATTATTATATATTAGGGATGGTCGGATCGGATACCTCGGATCCAAATATCCGCGGATATTGCCCTCCATCGGATACATCGGATCCAAAGTAGCGGAAGATACCGGATCTGGATCCAATCCGAACCTTCGATTTTTCCTATTTTCATTTTCAAACCCAAGCGTAACAGTTTAGATCCTGAGCATGTAAAGATTTTTTTAAACAACTTGAAAGCCTATTAAAATGATTTTTAATTTATAAAAATATTAAAATGTGTATGAAAATCTAAAAATCATTCCTTTGATTGTATGTATCCAGAATAAACTCGAATATTCACTTCGTTTAATAGTAGGAATTTGAAAATGCATTTGGATCCGATCCGGATCCGAAAAAAAGTCTGGATCCATCCATCCTTACTATGCAATTAACGATGCAAGAATGCAATTAACGATGTGAGACGAGATGTTGTGGAACATAATTATGCAAAATGAAATACCTGAAAGATGTAGCATATGTTTACTTATTAGAGGATATAATCTACATCATTTACGATTTTCACTTCATTTTTTATCACGAGAATGAATTTCCCAAAGCAATATTATATCAATTGAAAGATAAAGGGAAATTCATTACTCGTCGCTAATGATTGGATGTTAAGAATTTATTAGACAATTGAATGCGCCAAAAAGTTAAACATGTAATGCTTTCCTCTTTGTTAACATGTCGTGGTAAAAGTTGGTATATTTGATATTTTTATGTAAATATAATGTTCAATATCTATTTTCTCTTTTGTTCAACGAATGAGGAAATATTTTACCCGAACTGGTGTGACACGGCTGATGTGATATATATGGACGCACATGACTTTTTGGAAAGCACTTTCGACGTTAAAAATTACAAGTAATTCGGCAATCCATTATTTAAGTCACTGTTTTATCGTGGTCAGTTAAGACCTTTAATGGATAGTTAACATATTTTTACCAAAAAATAAAATAAAATGTGTAGGTATTCTTAACTATATTTGGAATCTTAAAACAAAGTTGTGAGTTTTGGCAAACTTTTTCTCGACCTACAGTGGTAACTAGAGATATTTAGAGTTGTTCTAATTGCTCGTACCTTCCTCCGTCGTCACGGTGACTTGCAACCTGTTGGTGCCCGAACCTGTTGTGCGGCAGCTCATTCAAGTGGTGTTGGTGGTGGTGGGCTAGATGAGTCTATGAGGAGTAGCGGTTGTTGCGATGGGCCCGTGACCGCAGATGTCGCTCGTGGCCGTTCTAGGATGATAGGTAGTCGGGGGAGAGGGTTGGGGATGGGTAACCGAGAGGGTGAACGGAGTGGTCAAGGATGCGAGTATCCCCCGGGTCAACAATCGGCCCCATTGAATAGGAAGGTAATTGGAGAGGGAAGCGGAATGCGGTTGCTGCAAATTTCCGCGTCACTTGCATCCAACACCCGTCACCGTAGGTAGTTGCACGCGAAAGCTATCTCTTCTGTCGACGGATAAATTATGTGCACTCTAGTTTCGGTTCGAATAATTAACTTAAGAATTAACTCTGTGATACCTACCATTTTGGAAAATAAAAATCTAAGTAAAACACTAAGGTAGGTTAATATTTAAATTTTATAGACACGGCGAGTGCTTCGTAACGAGTATCCTACGTTACGATGTAATTTCCTTTGATGTGGTGATAGTGATAAGATAGGTCCATATTTGTGAAAGGGTAACTTGAGATACCCCGTTCACAACCCCATATCCTTGAGTTGCCCCATCTTATTTCACACCATGTTCCTCAGATTATAATTACTATTCTGCATTCTCATGTTCCGTGATGTAGCGTCGACGGCATTGCCAATATTTTGAGAGCTCTCGTAAATTCTGTTGACAATCGTATTCCCAGAATGCAATGTCACGAATGCAAATACAGGATTTTCGTCGTCGCTGCGTATGATCGGCTGATTCCCCGACCTTGCACCCCTGGAAGTTAAATGTCCCTGTAGACGTCTCCAAGGTGCTCCTAGCCATAAGAAAATTGTAAATAAGCTCTTATAAAAAAATTTTTTTTAAAAACCAGCCTTTATATTTAGATTACAGGGGATGAGCAACGTTTATATATGACACAAAGCAAAAAAACTCAGTGACCCCGAAAAACCAAAAGTGACGTATTAAAAAAGTCACTATATTTATTAAATTTTCAGTGAATGGTAAGCCCCCTATGTTTCAAAATGCCACCCCTATGCTTTTAAATGCCTACCCCTATGTTAAAAATGCCACCCCCCTATGTTAAAAATGCCACCCCGTACGTTTTATGTAACGGTAAAACAATATTCAAACATTTACAAAACCTTACAATTGTTAATAAATATATGAAGATCATAATATGGGTGTCAAAAGATGGGAAATTTTATGGTGGATAACTTTTACTGTGGTCGCAAAACACGAAAATCGACCATTTGGAACTTCTTAGATCAAAAACATGTTTTGGGGGGCTATAGGTTGACTGGGGGGTGGTTAAAGGGGGGTTGGAGAGAAAAAGTTATATTTTCATGTATTGTCATCGGAAATGAAGAAGTGTGCAAAATTTCAGCGTTTTTGCTTCACAGGAAGTGAGTCAAATTTCAGTTACAAGATTTGTACCAGACAAACAAACAGACAAACAGACAGGTTGGTGAGTTGATATAAAGGCTGGAAAAAAAAGAATCTGTGCTATTTTGAATGAGAGCTGTGCTGGTGTAATGAATGGAATCCATTATCAGGGCTCCCACTCAACCGTGAATAAGCCGTGAATTTCGTCTCCCGTGAAAAAAAAAACCTGGAAAAAGCTGTGGATTTCGCCATAAAGCCTTAAAAATCTCTCACTTGATTGCAGAACTACGATTGAAAGATCAGAAGAAAAATCGATTCGTCGATTATATTTTAAGGTCAGTCACGCGCAGACCCTGTCCACGAATTTATCTGCACATCTGCATAACTCGTCAGAAGTGGAAGATAACCACACTAGACGTATGTGTAAAGGAGAGAGTATTGATTTCCTGTTTTTGGAGCTTGGCTTCTGCGCCAACTACGTGAAATATTAATTCCACTGAAAGTTGCTCATTTTTTTTTTGCATCAGTTGCTCCAATGCCAACCTGCCAGCGATCCATGGTCTTCCTCAGCCGTTTCGTCAGCATTGTGTCTTAATTACGGTGTGAGTCTCAACGTAAAGATGCATAAATGGGAATAAGATAATGAAAAACAACCTTCCTCGTCTGAGTTTTTCCTCTTTAACAATAAATAAGACAGATTACAATTTTTTATCATCCAATCTTCTCAATCCTCTCTCAATCCCTCGTGACACGGTAGTTTTATTTATTTTGATATGCACGTCAGAAACTAGTCTTTCATGTCGAATTTTCGTGTAAAATCTTAATTAACGTGTATAGAACTAAAAGGCTAAAAATATGTTTGCTGTATTGAAATTTTATGTTTAAGAATCATCCTCAAAAGATCAATTTTTCGATAAAAATTTTAAATAATAACAATTTTTTCCCCTCGTCCGCTGCTCACGTTGTTTTTATGAAACAAAAGGTGGTTTGGTTGAATTGAACCATATTTTTTAAGCCTTGTACGTAAAATTATCTAACTTCAGGTGAAAGCTAGCTGGTTTCTTGAACATGTCACGCCCCTATCTGCAGCTCTCGTCGGCTTCATTCGTTATTTTGACCTTTCTATTTTTAATCCCTGTGGAATTGACCTCAGCGCCGTCCCATCGCCGCATGATAAAATAGCCCTTTCGCATGCCTCTTCATGCTCACGTGATATAGGCTCGCCACCTTCGGTTTAGAAGGTCAGTGCGAAAACTTTGAGGTGGGGAGTTAAAACAAAAGCGTTGTATCTCACTGTTACGATTTATTGGTTGGCCGTGATTGAGCTCAAGCCTTTAGTGTTTGGTAGCCTAGCGTCTCAGAGCGGTGGCGTAAAGTATTGATCTACATACCGCAAAGTACTACCTATCCTTATTGTTTGGGTTTGAATGTATAAAAGCTTATTTTATCTTTCTCAGTGGCCCCCTGCACGCATGGTTGTTAGTTTATAATACGCGAAAAAAAGTTGGACATACCAGTCTTGCATACTTAATATTCTATGGCATACTTTAATTCCTACTCACCGTACAACCATACTGCATACCTCCTTTTCAGTGGAAGCGGCTTTACCGAAGGATTCCCTCCCTGCTTCCTATTTTTTTTTATCTCAACCTTGAATCTTGGAGATATATGATTGTTCTTAATTAGTTAATTATATGAGTCAGCTATCTTAATTCACTTGTGAAATAGATGATGACACCAAGCATATTTCTGTTCTTGAGTTACACTCTCCTTTTTAAATACATTATTTAATTGCTATATGTGAATGCGGAATCCTTAGCGAGGAGGGGATGTTGAAAACGATGTTAGAGGGTAGAATGTTAGGCAAAAGTGGGAGGGGAAGGAAGACAATGGGATTTTTAGATAGAGTGAAATGGAGTAGGCCTTACAGTGAATTGAAGAAGGCACTGATGGAAGGAAAGGGAGGCTCCCAGATTACTTCGTTAGTACTTCATGGAAACCTACCTTAATCGGTAGAATACTATAATAATAATAATAATATATGGGTGCAACTTAGATAAGCTATCTATCATAGGCTTTTCGTATCCTCCATTGGTCAACAGTGGCTCATTCCGTTTGAGGAAATTGCTTGTGCTCTATAGTTTTCAAATAGCAAGTAATTTAAAAACGTTTACTAGCTGCTCCCTCCCAGCCATGGTACGGGGGCACATAGTTGGTTAGAGGAAGGCGCGTAGTGGGGGGTTTGGGAGGCTTTCCTTCCCCCCCTCGATTTTTTTCGTTTTTCGCTACCGTCCGCGATACATCTGGTAATGAGAGCACTATCCCAGAGGCAACTGTATTCTGACACTCCATTTATTTTCGATATAGTCATTTACTTCTGTCTGCCAATGATGAACAATGAAAGTAAATTTTATAATTAGGCCAACGAAATATTTAGCTGATTAAATGAAATGTATGCTTTTCTGAAGCGTGCGAAATGACAATAAAATATTAATATAGGCACATTATACTGCACATTAATATCAAGATTACTATGATCTTCTCATAAGATGAATCATATTTTGGCGTGTAAGCAAGCATATTTTAAATCTGCCAAGCGTAGGAGCGCCAATGAACTTTACCGCCGTAGGGCTTCATTTTCTTAGAATGGGAATGCTGTTATGAGTGTTATTTTTTGCCTTGATTGGCATTATTAATGTTTAAAAGGGAGGACATCGTTTTTTTTTTCATTCCTTCCGGCATGGCAAAACGAGGTAAAAGTTGAAATTGTAGGACATGATCGGGATTTTTTGTGCCTATGGAGATTTGTTAATACATATAACCCCATTCCTATGGCACCAAGGGCGCAGTCTAAGTCGTCCCGAGGAATTCGATCCATGTATTCAGGAGTGGCCCACTCGACTCTCCTCTTCGGCCGAACCAGTCCGCGCGTTTCCTTCCTAGCCATCCGAAGCACGCGGTCCCCACACCCCTCCACCATGCTGGGTCCACCAGCGGCTGCTGCTTGAATCGACCACTTCCCTTTCGCTTCCCACCCGCCGCGCCTCCTCGGATGCCTCCCTGTGGTATGGGCGGGTTCACTGGCCGAGCGAGTTTTCGCGTCATCTGAAGCACGTCACCATCAACTCACCGTGACGTGGAACTACCTGCGTAAGGAGAACCCAATGCGTAGAACCAAGGAAATCCGTTGTCGACCTCTTTTGGTCCGTCAATTTTTCGAAAAAAAAGATTTTGAGTAATTAAGGACTGGATTGATTGGACATTAAATTACGACTTTTGCGAATTTATTGCTATACCAAAGTTTAAAAAAAGTTCTTTTAGGTAAAGAAACGTTGCTGAAAATAGCGAATGAAAGGGTTTATCCAAATGCTTTTGCGATATCAGACGGCGGGATTGCTGCGTCTTCCTGAGTCGTATGCAAAGCTTTTGGGAAATACGTTGAAATTTCGGAGTTTGGGAACTGAAGCCATGGTGTCTTACCCTCCCTGACCACGTGTCTACTTCCACGTGGGTATTACAATCGATAAGTAGACGAAGTCATCTTTCGAGTAACGATAGCCAAATTCATTATTTGCTACGATTATTTACTCGGCCTGAAATTTATATTGTTTTACTGTGGAAGAAAAGAAGCGCTATCCGTTCAATTTCGTCTGACTTGCTATGGGTCAGCGATGTCAGCGCTACTCCTCTCCGGAAAGCAACGCGACGCTGGTTGGCCCGGTCGCGGCTGACCTACCGTGCCCCCGGAAATGAACGGGTCGTCCGGCAATCCCCCGCACTCTTTCTATTTCCCTTTCCTCCACACCTTACATTATATGAATCTCCGCAGGTCAAAAGGATTTTTTATGCAAGTGACCATTTCGATCTAAACGGTGGAATATTAGCTACCTTATGGTAAAATTAACGTTGTCGTACGTAATGCCATGGAAATCCATCTTATGGAATGAGTCTATTTAATTTTCCTCAGCTTTGATGACTCCGCATTTCAACGTTCACGTCAACATCAGGTTGCTTTATTTGAGTAGCCAAGAAAATAGAGGGGGAAGATTTTAAGAATAATTTCTTCGAACAGTCTCCTGTGAGGGAGATTTTTGTTGATAAAATTACTCTAGAGACTATCATACCTACTTTTACTCGTTTAAGGACGTATTTTTAACAGAAAATACTATGGCTTCGAAGAGTTAATGATGGAATAGGATGATCAATAATTAAGAAAGCAGCCTTCTCTTTATTTAATTTGAATGGTGAAAATTATGTGAAGCATGAAGTTCATTTAGTAAAAAATCTAAACTCTTCTTGCTGCATTGGGATGAGGACTCTAACGAATTCTTATGCATTAAAATTAGTGGAACCCATCTGTAATTTAAAAAAAAACTTATCCAGCTCTCTCCCGCTTAGATGCTAAGCGAGTGTAGGGTTAGGGATGTGAGACTTAAAAATTTTATGTGGGTTTATTCAAATTCTGCATTAGTTCTTTCAATGGTTTCTATTTTTTGCAAAAATTAGGTGCTTCTCAAGGTGAATATAAACCAGGCGATTTGCGGCTCTTGGGCCCCAAACAGAGGTAAAAAAAAACGAATTGCGCGATTAGTCTCATTGGGTGACTATGCGATAACTTTTTTTCATGTTGTTTATATCGATTGGAAATTTTATTTACATTAAATTTAATACTCGCGAAAATGAGTTATTGGTGCTTTAATAAAATGTATTAAAGTATTTAATTCGATTAATCTTTCTATATCCCATAACAACAATGAACGAGTTTGGTGATGATGGCCTCAGCTTTCGGGTACTGCGAAGCCACCTGGAGTGTTAATTCTTCATTATAACTTTCGCGAGTACTTAGTCATGTTCTTTAAAAAAAAAAATGTTTGCACTATGTCGCCGCGTCAATTTTCGGTTGGCCCCCAACGTTTCCCGACCAATGCTGGTCGCTTTTACAATGGGGTAGTTTCTTTCATCAAAGAAAAGGAAAGGCATTGATTGCGATTCTTTACCCACCATTAGTGTATTCATAATATACAAATTATTTGGTTTTAGAAATACCGGTTTAGACGAATGGGAATGGTCAATTTTAACCGCATTTGAAAAAGGCCAGATTGGCGCCCATGCGATGCCACTCCACGTGACCCCACAGGGACCTAGTTTCTATACGAGTAGATAGAAGTTTTACATCGTCTGAGATTACCAATGCATGCATGAGGCACAGAGCTCAGGGAAACATGTCTTAATAATCACCTATTAAAACTGGCTAAGGTCGGAAAGTTTTCTTCATTTGATAAGGTATTAATAATCCTTATTTAAGCCAAGCGCTGCCTGCTAGCAGGGTACTCTGCTACCTGCTTGCATCCTGCGTCGTATGAGCGCTCAAAGCCTCGCCCCAAGGTCACCTCACTTGCGGCAGCGGGAACCAGAACGACGTCTCACGGAATTTTCCCAGCATTCATACTTAGCCGTCGCGTTTTCGCGCGCTTGAAACTTTTCACTTTTCATTTAATCGCGAAAATAGATATCGTCATTTAAAAATCTAAAATCGTGTAATACGTACTCCAGGAGTGATAATCTTTCGATTTAGGCAATAAATAAATAATAGGAAACCACACTATTCACTTGAAAAAGCGATCAGCATCGGTCCAGAACGTTGGGGCCACCCGAAAATTGACGCGGCGACATAGTCCATAAAGTTTTTTTTAGCCAACAACGCCTTGAGCACTCTTGTGTATATTTACCCCGTGTTGGTGCGCCGTGTATGTCGCTTCC
This sequence comes from Ischnura elegans, assembly GCF_921293095.1. NCBI lineage: Eukaryota > Metazoa > Arthropoda > Insecta > Odonata > Coenagrionidae > Ischnura > Ischnura elegans. Next base: position 84,161,116 of record NC_060250.1, read on the forward strand.
GTGTTGAGTTATCAAGTCGAGTGAACCTGTCGCGTCCGTCTTCCTTCTGGATGATTGGGTTGTGTTCTCGACGGCCCAGGTTCCATCGCGGGGGAAATTATGAGCCCGTGACGCCATTGCAGATAGACTGTCGTGACCGCTCCCATTCGAAGTCGCTCGAACATCGAGAACTCGCGACCAGTATCTTCCGTGACCAGTCATTCGTTCTATCTCGCTTGCGCCATACCCGCACATATCCGGTTAGGTCGTTTGAAAAGGAAATTATCGAGTGAGGCAAAAATTATCTCAGTCAGCGAATCCTATGTGGTCGTTTAAAGATTTGGGATAATGATGCGAAGTAGGTTCCCTGTGAATTATGATATAGACGGAATAAACGACCAAATTTTATAGATATTCGATTATTTATATATTACATGACTTTCATTACTGGTGATAGACTACCACGTAAGTTGAAGCGAGAGGTGGATCAATATGGATTGCATGAGTGTTTATTATGCGACGGGCAGATATCAATCAAAAGAAATACATTAGGGAAAACGTCATACATATCTCAGACCAGCTGTTCCCAGCCTTTTTTGTTCCCGTACCCTGGTTAAGAGATTCATAGTTCCTGGCATTCACCATTACCGATTATTTTCGGCATATTGATCCCCACTGATTCGTTGCATACCTCCGGTTGTGAACTGCTGTCTCAGACAATTTATGGTGAATGTAAAAATAGACATTTGAACCTTTGCTAACTCACATAGAATGTTACATAGTTTTTGTCTAACTAAACCAAATAAACATAAAGTGGTAATCGTAATGTTGGAACAGTTAAATTCTCTGAATGATTGTTTTTTTTTGCAAAAAAATATGAATGGTAAAATTTTGGCAATTTGAATTGTTAAATACGATTTTTCCAACCAATTTATGTGTATGTATGGACTATGTGTATTACTTGAAAGTTTGCCGCATGAGCGGTAGTGAAACATTCATTAATTGCCATGAGAATAAATTCCCCTGGACTGGGACTTTTGGATACCACCATGCTGTACATGTTCCTTGCACAATGGTTCAATACTCGGTTCAAGGGAATATTTTCTTATGGCGTATACGTATGGACTAATTAATTCAACAATTTGAGTGAAAAAAGGGTGTTTCAAACGAGTCTCATGAAAATTACTCTTTTTGTTATTGCAGCCAAACCAACTGGTCTGCTGGACTTCAAAGGGAAGGCCAAGTGGGAAGCATGGAACGGGAAGAAGGGGATGTCATGTGATGAGGCTAAGGAGGCATACATCGCCAAAGTGCAACAGCTCATCGACACTATTGGGTTCTAAACTATTGCCCTCTGGTGCTATCACAAATCTTACCATGCTGCAATGCGCTCAAATCAATTGTCTAATGTGTACATGTTGATATATGTTTATGCACTGCACTGCACAAGCATCAATCACTTCATCGTACAGAGTGCAGTTTGATGGTGTTCATTCTTATTCAAGGATAATTTTTTTCTTTGAGTTAAGAGTTGAGTGCTAAGTTTTTAATAAAGTGTTTGTTTTTCTGTTAACATATTTAATTTTTCCGCGTAATGGCCGATGGCATTAAAAAAGTGAAGTACTGTGTAAAAAGAATGACCTGCATTGTTGAATGATGGGATCCTGATAAATCTTAGCTCAAATATTTTATTCCAAAATATCTTTTTGATATATTGCAAGGTCTTTGTCTCTTTTATCAATTTTATCATTTTTGTTATAGTATTTTGCTAATTAGACAGAGAAAGTGTATTTTTTTATTCCTTGTGGTGTTAACATTCACATTTTATTATGAATTTTTTTAACCACTATGAAGTCTGCCTTACTAAGGGTTGGCGGTTTGTATAGCTGTATTTTTAAAGTACCTATCACAGTAACCTCTTTTTGTAATATTTGAATCAAAGAAAAATAATTAAAGTCTTCACAAAAATGGAAGTTATTTTCACTTCTTATGAATGTTGTGGTAACCTTTATCACTATGTTAAGTAAGCTAATGGAGAACTTGCATACTTAAATTACCAGTTGTAACCGGAGTCATCTCTTTGAAACCTGAATGTATACATAATACATAAATTGCAACCCAAGTGGTTTTGGCATTCCAAGCTATGACTATACATTTTGGTGAGTGGGTAACATTGCCTTAGGAAGCAAGGGAGAGAGTTTAGGGGGTTTAAAAATGCCCTAAATGTTTGGGCGATATGGTCTTAAGTCTACTCCCTCCAAACAGACCCGCCCCCAAATTGCCAAATGTATCCCCTTGACTAACCCTATCCCCATAGGAAATATTTGTTAAATTCACTGTTACTCAAAAAAATTTGTTCCCTTTCTTAGCCATCTGACAGAAATATAAAGTGAAAGTATTTTCGCTAGGTAACAAAGTTTTGACAGTAAGCAACATCTACGGTGATTGCTTTGTATGTTATTGTGCGTACAGAATAACATCATCAAAAGTGAAAGGGTCTTTATCCATCATTATTGGTCAGTGCTGGCATGTTTTTGTCAGTAATTCGTGTGGAAACTAGTCTTCTAGTTCAGTGGACCTCTCTTTACCCCCAATTCAGACTTGGGTCACAAAATTAACTTTTGTATATCAGCATGCATTTTTTTGTAGTTTCAATTCAATATTTTTGAACTGTTGCTGGCTGTTTTACCCTGATTATAAACATTTTTTAGCCTTTATTAAAGTGTCTTTTTTGGCATGTATGGAACTTTTTAAATATTTTTCATAATCAAAATAAGTTTAATCTAATAATTGGTGTAATGATTTTGAATGTTTCTACATTCATGCCTGAAAGATTTGTTCTTCCTTTTGCTTACTGATATAAAAAAACTACATTTTTTGTATTCTCGGTATAAGTTGCCTTATTATTTGATGTATCCACCATCAGTCACTTTTGCTGTGTGAACATATTTTATGATTTTTTCTCAAAAATAAATTAGGTCAAGGTGGACACAGGTAAGATGAACGATAGGGATGTAAAAGAACTGATAAGGCCTAGGGAGAAATGGAGGGCTGCACTATACCAGTCCTAGAATTTAAATATTATGAATGTATAAGCCTAAAAAAAATTTCAAGATGTTCACTTGTATGAGTGGTATAAAATGCTTACTCATGTGGTGGTAACGTGTCTTACAGTGGAGTGAAAATGAAGTGGGACAGTAATCTGGAAGATCTGTGGGTAAGGAACAGGCAGACCAGAGGTACCTAAGTTGGTGGTATCAGGCATAAATCCCAAGGTTTGCCCTCTTTTAGAGACCTGCATCGCAGGTGAAAAATTCATTCGTGGTGAATCCTTATAGGTGCAAGAGGTAGAGAAAGAAAATTGTCTGCATATATATATTATTTGGTGAACATAAGTGACCCAACTGTCATAATTATCTCTCATCACGAAGTGTATGCTGGGCTCTGGGATGCAACATTGGGAAATATTGCATCATCCACCACATTGTATCACCCACCAAAAGTCATACTGAAGTAGAGGATTTTCTGGGCTGTCATTAGGTGCGTTGCCACCCACCACTCATTTTAATAATTCACAAGTCCCACTCGCATTTCTGATGGCACGGCAATCTGAATTTTGTGGGAAAGTAAGGTCTAAGTAGATTTTTTGCCTGAAATTTATATTAGTGATGACACAATCCTTCAAATTCATAACTTTTCAATACTATTTCTCATGAGTGCAAAAACTAAATTGCAAGTATGTATTGAGAATAAATGGATCCCTCGGAACTCATTGCCATTATAGGTACAAATATTTTTGAAAACATATAAATGTGCCCTAAAAAATTAAGCTTCTGAAGGACTGACCGACTCTTTGTGGACCTTTTGTTATTCATGGTAGGCTGATGTGAATGTACATATTTATATATTAGTTATGACACAACCTTTAAGTGTTTCTACAAGTTACGGAATTCTATAAAATTTCATTACCTCCCAGAAAACCCATAGGTACTGCTGGAAGTTTACCCTTCAGGCCCCATACATAGCCACCACTTGCCCCTATCCTGGATCTGCCACTGTTGCCACAGTCACTTTTTCTTCGTATAGGTAATAAGGGAAACAAGACACCTAGCTGCTTAGAGAAGGCATATGCAATCTTAAGTTGGCTCCTGCCACCCAATGTATTTTCCTTGGAAGTGATGTGAACGATTCCTAATAACGTTTTAAATTCTTTGTGTAATGTATTTGTGATATTACTTCATAATATAATTATATTTTCTTTTATTTTTGTCATGTCTTTCCCACATATGTATTTCCAGTTGGATCCTTGCACTTTGGTGCTGGTTCATCCATTGTCAGTAAATTTATATGAAGGCTAACAAGTTAGGGTAGAGCTGGATAATTCTCACATATTGCATTAAAAGTCTCCATAGCAGTGCAGTGAAGCATCTTCAGGTGCTAAAATATAGAAATTGGATGCTACGAATAAATGTGCCAGTAAGTGAAGACATCAGCTAAACACTACAGCACGTTATGCAAGTCTTACAAGATCTTTACTGTTGTCTTTCAAATTGATAGTTATTTCACTTGAACTAAATGACTAATTAATTTATAGAAAGAAAAAACACCATATTTAGCTATTTCCCTCCGAGGCCACTATTGTTGATCCTTCATTCTGGCTGGAAAAAATTTTTACATACGACGACGCCTCCAGGGAAAGGACGGGGAAGGAAGGAAGGGACGAGGAATCCTGCACCGTCACAAAGGCGGGCAGGTCCTACTACTAACGAAACCAAGCTTACGCAATTAATATGCTACCAATTTTAGTAGATTTTCCTATGAGGAAGAAAAATCTATCGATCAAATCGGTAGATTACCGGTGACACAGTGTCAACTCCTGCCATACAAAACATACTTCATGAGCAGCACATAGAAGCAGAGCTATAGGGAGGGGGGAGCAGGTTGGGCACTGCCAGACCTGGGCATTTTGGAAATGAATTATTTTTCAAGACAGTCACCTTACAAGTTTAATTTTTTATTGTGCCCCTTTTCTTTCCTTTTCAATTTTATAATTCTTGTGTTATTTTTTTCAAAATAAACAACTTGAACTGCTAGAATTTCACAATTGTTTTCATAATACCCCACCCAATACATAATATATACTTGTTGCGTGACCTGACAACCTGTCTACCTCCCCCCTGGCCTATAATCATGGCTAAGGCACTGCATAGCAGTGAGAATTTTAGCCTTTATTTATTTTACCAAGCATTCAATCATCTCAAAGTAACATGCATGGAGTTAATAAATTATCTCTACGTAGAATGGACATTCATTCTTCTTTTTCCATTACGAATGTTTTCAAGAAAAGGAATACATATATGAAGGATTTGTATCTGCGGAAACTGGTGTGAGAGGAAGAACTTAGGAAAAAAAGTGAGACATAGGAGGATGATGCTCTAAAATGTGAATACTAGATAAGTGGCAGGAGAAGACAACTTCCCCTTACAGAATCTTAAGACTAAAGTAAAGGTTGGTGAGAGAAGAATTTTCAAACTAAAATGCACGATGTGAGGAGAAGCAGATTGGTCTTCAGATTTTGTTAATACAGTTACAGTCCTCATAAAAGAAATTAATCCTAAGAATATGGGGGATGGAAAACTATTGCATAAACTTCAAAATGGCCGAAAATGGTGCTGAGAATTACACATGAATTATATATAGACGACTTCTTTTTGCAGATTATTTGGAAGTTTTTTGGGAGAAATATTTGGTGCATCATGCAAAATGAACTAACTCCCTTAACGGTCAATTTGCTACTACAACTTTAATGGGGGAACGACACACAATGCCATCTTCTGCTATGCAAAGGATATGAAACAAATGATATACCTATTAAGCTGCCAACATTGTTTACATTTTGATTTTATAAGATGCTTTCACTCTAACATACATATATTTAACTATAACATATGATTGGAGGTCAGAACCAACATCCACTTGGGGGAAGAATTAGGATTATGGAAGGAAAGATTGGATCGGGATGAATATAAGCACGTTCATTTCCATACACAGAAGGAATTTAAGGACTATTTACCTTATGAAGTATGTATTTGAGTAGCAATTACCCATAAGAACTATCTTTAGCTCCTAATAAACGCCAGGGATTATAAAAATTACTTTAATCATAAAACAGAGAGCTGGAAGACCTCTCATATAGAGGGAAGATAAATAAGAAAAGATCCATGAGGTACAAATGATGATAGCCATGAAGTACTTAAATCAAAGTGTAAAGGCCTCTCTGATATTTTGTGCCCCCCCACTCTTGAGTTTTTTCTGTATCACCCACTGGCCAATGGGCTCATTCCTACATCCCCTTTCTGCAAACTGATGGCATGTCTTCTTACCCCTCACTAACTTTACCCTGCCTGGGAGGATATTTTACCATGTTCACATCGATCTCGTTGGTCCCCACCCAACCTGCCATGGTTACTACCTCACCAGCATAAACCATTTTACATGGTGGCCTGAGGCTATTCCCGAGGAGGACATATCCGGTAAAACCATGGCATGTGCCTTCCTTTAGGGATGGGTTGTCACATTTTTGCATGCCTCAGCAAATCACCACATGCCGAGGCAGACAATTTGAGAATGCGTTTTTCTGTCACCTTTCCAATATAGCTAGTGGGGTAGTTCACTTGAACTACCAACCAACAGCAAATGATATGGTGAAGTGCTTCCTCTGATAACTAAAATCTTCCATCCACTGACACACCACTAGCAGTGGGTGTGTGTACTGCCAGCAATACTCATGGGTTTCCGATACGTAGCGATGGAGAATATCCAAGACCCTCCAGTAGATCTTGTACAAGGCAAGCCCCTATGCCTTCCAACGCAGTTCCATTCCCTCGCCAGTGGCCCCAACCTCAATGCCACCTTCTTCATCTTCCAGCTCCAGGAATACTTTTGAGGCCAGAGCCCTCAACCAGCAGTATGTAATGGCATCCAGCACACCTTCATATTCAAGGACCTGCCATCATTCTCTCATTGATTTTTTCATAATGATGTAAGTCATTGCCCCCTCCTGTGTCCTGGCAATGGTCCATAGGAGGTCATGCAGCAGGATGGCAAAATTTTTAAGTCCATTTCCCAAACTGCGATTTCAGCATTGCAATGACAACCTAAAACCTGCATACATCTTCTAGTAGTTTATAAATCACCCCTGAGGAGGCAGGTGAAATTATCATCCAGAACATTAAGGTTCACCATCGACAATCATTTCACCAGCTGATGGTCCAACTCTTGTGCCTGTAATTTTAGGATACCTGCCCCTTGAGGGCAGGGGCTAATTTAGGGGGTAGAGTCACAGGGATCACAATCCCCACCCCAAATTATTTCAAAAATTTTTCATTTTTATTAGTTTAATAGTTTTTGTACGCTTGTAAAGGAGTAAAGGGAGAGTATACGGAAATGCATGGCTTCAAGTCCCAAACTTGAGAGAGGTTTAAGCTGTATTTATTGTAGAGCATATTACCAGGGATGCCGACCTACGAAAAATATTGGGGGATCTTGGCCGGGGAAAACTGGGGATCTTGGCTGGGGAAATTTCATAACTAGTGAGTTTTAATTTTTTCAGCATTTTAGAAGAGTCATATGATCAGCATTAGAACCTTGATAACTCAAATCTCGATATCTGGACAATCCGGGGAAAATCGACAAGCCTGGCACATTTTTTCCTCACACCCATAACGAAGTTTTGAGGGGGCTTGGGCCCCCTCAAGCCCCATGGAGTAAGCGCCACAGCATATTACTGTAAAAATGCCCCTCTCTCCCGGGGTGGTATTGCACACTACCTGGACTCAGGTCATGACCCTTCCCCATTTTTTATGTGAATCCACCTCCACAACAGGGGCAGAAGGCACACTGCCCTGCACCCACCCTAAGCAACACCTCTGATTCCCTCGGCACCTCTTGGACCACCAACTTTAATCATTTCACCTGCATTAAAGGCTAGATCACCCCCTATAAAGATGATGGGTCCTTGCTTCAAATTTTAAGCTCCTCCACTTGGGCCACTAACTCGCTGAGGTCACATCTCTGGCAAGGCCACCATGGTACAGAAAATTCTGGCACCAGAAAGGCACCTGCACCCATGAACAGCAAGGGCAGACCACAACACTTCCTTCCACAAGACGACCTTCAGCAGACACACACTGAGACTCTCTCCAAAGCTGATCTGACTGATGGTTCCTCATGGTATATAATTTTTTGAAGTGAGTTTTATTTACTAATTCCATCAACCCATTCAATCACTTCATTAAAATAACTACTAGATCTATTGATAAATTATTATACTTGCAACAGCAAAAAAATCTCAAAACAGTGATTTATGCATCAATAGGATTTTTGTACCATTGACACTCAAAGGGAAAGGCTGAGTTGCTACCACTTGCAGTAGATATAAACTTAGAGGGTGCCAAGAAGGTGGAAGATCTATTAATTCTTCAAACAGGAACTTTGCATGGCTGACACCACACCTGCATCTCTTCAAGAGGTGTTTACCTAAGGCCGAGTGGTTGATATCGCACCAGTCTCACCTTGGTAAGAAGGTAGTGGTAGTTGCATTTATTGGTCCCAATTCTCAAGGTCCTTTTGTAACATTTGCAAGCTGCATTTTATTGCGGGGGCCAGTTTCATATGAATTTTTTTGCCCCTGCCATATATAGTGGTGCCAGGATCAGAGTGAATATACGAGATTCATTTAGCTTAATGTAGAAGTTTCTTGTGTAGTAGTAGAAGAAACAAGTGACTTTGTACGCAGTCATGCGCACGGGTGCAAAGTTAAATACACCAAAGGATGAAGTTTGCACTGAAAAAATATTTGACTTGGCCGGGATTCAAACCCAGATCTCCCGATTGCCGGTCAGGCGGTTGTTCTTGCAGTGCTTTGAAATTCGTCATCGCAGACCAGTGGGAAAATAAGGGTTTTTCACCCCGACAGTGGCTTAGTAAGCACGACCCTCGCCACATGTGCCACAGTGTGGACTTGTGACGTAAACATATTGTTCGGTAAAACCCATCCCGAAGTTCGCTCTGAGAAAATGGCTTGGTGGTGGAAGTGGTTAACGCGCCTGACCAGCAATCGAGAGATCCGGTTTTGAATCCCAGCTAAGGCAAATATTTTTTCATGGCGAACTTCATCCTTAGGTGTATTTAACTTTGCACCCCTGCGCGTGACTGCGTACAAAGTCACTTGTTCCTGCAGTGCTTTGAAATTCGTCATCGCAGACCAACAGCAAAATAAGGGTTTTTCACCCCAACAGTGGCTTAGTAAACACGACCCTCGCCACATGTGCCACTGTGTGGACTTGTGACGTAAACATATTGTTCGGTAAAACCCATCCCGAAGTTCGCTCTGAGAAAATGGCTTGGTGGTGTAACTGGTTAGCATGCCTGATCGGCAATCGAGAGATCCGGGTTCGAATCCCGGCTAAGCCAAATATTTTTTCATGGCGAACTTCATCCTTTGGTGTATTTAGCTTTAATATTGCTTGAAAGCTGTGTCTTCGGAGTTAATATTTATGTCACAAAGTGATGATTTGTGCAAATCTCGATTCAATAGGGGACAATGAAATGAGGTCTGTAGAAAGATTAAAAATTTTCCCTGACATCCTTGTTTGTTAGGAAGATTTTTTGTCATTGAATATCGTTCAATCATATTTTACGCAATATATTATTAAAATAAGTGCTTGAATTTAACTATCGTAAAAGATGAAGGCTGGTGACACGATGTCTATTACTTTTAAATTTGATCCGAAATTTGTGTTGCTTCAAAGCAACAATGGGTATCCAAGACGATGGGTAAATCTAGTGCATTTAGGCAATCAAGCCTAATAATTTGGTGATTATTTTGGCATATTCTTAATACTTAGTCATATGTGATAAACTTGAAGTGCAGACGTCTGGAAAAGGAGGAAGACAATGCTGACATCATAGAAGAACCCAGTTATGGCAACATATCTGAGTACAGCAACGACTCCATCGACTTCATTTGAGGTGATGACTATTGACTTTTCGCGAATAAAAACCATCAAAATCCCAAGAATCATCATAAATATGACAAATTGTATTAATTGAGGCCTCTTTTGAATACCATAGTTCCAAAATGCAACAAACACCCCCAGAAGAGTGACATTCCATTGATGAGCAAACCATTCCTATCAAGGGGAGGAGCCGATGGTAACAATATATCTTTGGCAAGCCTTATACGTAGGGTTTTCTAAGTTTTTATGAGATCTGGCCAGTAGGGACTCATGTACGACTTTGAAATATGTACTGGGAAAGGAACCTGTGAAGACGTACAATTGAAGTTTTCGTGCGACATAGTAATGGTTCTCACTAATGAGTTGTCAGAACATCAAATTTCGGAACATCAAAGTTTACTTCAATAATTGATTTTCTTCCCTTCAACTAGCAATAGCTCTAAAGGAAAGAGGAATATTACCTATGCCTATGCACAATTAGCTGTGATAGAATGTGCAATTGTCCTCTGTCCTCATAGGTTATCCTCAAGTCATCTGGAAGACGAAATTCAAACTGGCGAATTTAAAGTAATATTAATGTTGCCTTGGTTCGAAGGTGTTATAGAAAAGTTGCTATTGATCAACATCTTGTGGCTCAGTGCATTTTACTCCTGCATCAGTGCAAATAAAGCACTTCATGCATGTAAAAAGTTTGCATTTGAAATAAATATTTAATAGATATAATCTTCATGGTAAATTAATTTAATAATAATAATAATTTACTTAATGATGTGAATAGTTAACAATAGTTACATCTTGAATGAACGAAGTTTGAATGAGATACTAATTTGCAGCAGATAAATTTGAAAAAGTTCCGTAGCGGCACAATGTTTCTCTAAAGCCACATGCTGAAAAATCTACATGTGTGAAGGAAATTTGAAAAAAATTGCATTAACATATTCCAATGACTATATTTACACAACCTAACTACAAAAAATAAAATAAAATTCATGGAAAAGCATGTTGGGTGTAACTGCGGGACTGTTTTTAAACGTGCTGTATGCTGACTGCGGTAAAAACATTTTTCAACTTTTGACCATTGCTTGACTACCTAAGGCAGCTCCCCAAGATTTGTATTGCCTCCTGGATAGAGCCCAAGTGCACTTTCTCTCACTGTAGTGATCTCTAATATGGCTTAACTCTCCCTGTCCATCCCTCATGGCAGGGGGTGCCTCCTGGAATTTCCTATGGTACCACCTATTGTTTCCTTCCTGCTCCACCCTATTAATATGCCTACGATAAGTGCCCAAATGTAGGCCTATCCTTTAGTAAGAAAGATAGATGGGTTGCCCCGGATTATAAGGGTTTACTCCTTGCGAGACACTCAGCCAGGCTAGAGGGAAAAATATTTTCTTGGTTCTCTCCCGCACAGGCTGGTAGCTAAAATCATCTACTCCCGCAGCCAAAGGGTTAATGTTAACATATTTCTTCTCTTTCACAACCTTTATAACCTCTCCTATGTTACTCATTCAGTGCTGTCCCTTGCCCTTCTTCCCTTCCACCTGTCATTCTATGCAGGGGCGTAGCCAGGAAATAAGGCTGGGGGGGGTTTAGGTGCAACTAATACCAGGGTGTGTGGGGGTATGGAATGCCCACCAGGATAAGCGGTAGGTGCGAGATTAATAAATTGCGGAATTTTAAGATAAATGATTCAAAATGGTGAGTTTTATGGCTTTCTAAGGGATATTTTATTAATCCTTACACTATTCTATTAGTAACTTCAATCCAATTAAGTAAAATGGATTAAACTTAAAATTTCTCTGAGCTCTGGGTGGTGGGTAGGTGCAACTAATACCGGGGTGTGTGGGGGCAAGGAATACCCACCAGGATAAACGGTAGGTGCGAGATTAATAAATTGCGGAATTTTAAGATAAATGATTCAAAATGGTGAGTTTATCTTATCTTGGTGGGTAGTATTATTCTGAGGTGTGGGTAGTATTATGTCATCCCTTAGGCATTATGAATCTGTGGTTCATAAGTGTTTGCTGTGCAATATGCTGGTCAATGCAGACCGCTTGGTGACCCACTCGACCTAACAGGTAAAATTAAACCCCCTCTCACCACTAAAACCCCTCCAACTGGGTATATATCCACCGAAAGAGAGAGCCAGGGAGAATTCCTGCTATTGATGCTTAGAGGAAGGCTTGCGAGAAAGGCTAGCCGAGTCGACAACGGAGAGAGAAAGGGAGAGTGTGGTGACTTTATCTATGATCCATGGCTATTTCTAAGTGCATTTTCATCTCTAAAGAACTTCTCTAGCAGCCTCCTGGACTCCACTTTTTAGATTTTTCTAGCTATTCTACACTAGTTCCTCTGTCTGATCTAATTCCATCTTACTCTACTTCTTGAAATTTTTAAAATTTTTTGGCTCCATTAGTTTCTCTAATTGGCATGAGTTCTTCAATGATTTCTTTAATTTCTTGAATTTTATATGGTATTTCATCATCAAAAGATTATGTTCACTGTCTGCCCTGGTAGCTTTTGTTGTCCTTTATCCTGCTCCTAAACCTCTTCATCACTAAAATATAGCCTAGTTGAAATCTTCTTCTTCTTTTCGGATCTAATCTTATTTGTATTGGCAATTGCTCACTGCATGCCAGCATATGGTATAGACCCAAATCATATGAAAGAGGACAAAAGGATTACTGTATAATTATGGAATATTAAAAGTTTATCAGTGGTGGAGGTGGAGCATTTAACCAAAGGAGCTGTCGCTAAAAGAATTTATTTCCTTGGGCAGATATGATTATGATATTTCAATAATACCAGAAATTTTGGACCCTTGAAGATCTGAGAAGAGAACAAAATTAAGCCATTATACTATGCAAATGAAACAAATTCAGAGTAGGGGCCAGTTCCTATTTCCTTTGCACTTTGAGAATTTCATTTTGGGATGTCTGTAGGCTTCACCCCAAATTTGACCATGGCACCCTTCAATCAATAGCCCATATACCCCCTTGGCCACCACAGTCCCCTACAATATTATTTCTTCTAGCATAAAAAATATCTTAATGGGATGTTTCTATCAGCCATCCCTCAAGGAACTACTATTGCTGCCAAGCTTTTCATATTTTACCAGGCACCCAAGGATGGGTAAGATGGGTGCAGCGTTCAAATCATTGCACGCTATCACCGAAAGGCAGCACCACCTGGAGGGAGACAGGCGGAGGACTCTTGGCACCGGCAGGGTAATGGTACCCTGGGGATTTGGCACCCTTCTCCTAGAGTAGTGTCCCTGAGCCCACGCGAGTGAGACCTGAAGCCGTAGCGCGGAACTGTAACTGAATCTGCAGACATCGCGATTCACCAATTACTGGAGTGCGACTCGAGTGTATTCGTGACAAAATAAATTTATATACTGTTCATTGTTGCATAGGGCGTAGTTATTTTGCATGAAATAACCCTTAGAAACCCTAAAATGGGTAACAGAAATAGGTTGGAGGGATATGGCCTCCCCTATGAAAGGTGATATAATCACCATAGTAATTCTGAATGTACTGTTCTAACAACAGTGGAGGTTTGCCTTATAAGGGGGCCTGACCGTTGATGCATCAAAACATGCAGATGCACCAAAAGGGAGGATACTCATCAGTTATCATCATTGGCACGATCCATCAAGAAGATCTGATCCCTCTTCACTCTCAAGTTGTTTTACTGAATGAATTTTCTTCCTTTAAATAATAAAGAACTTGGTACTTACATAATTTAATTTATTCAACTCCTGTCTATCTAAATCATCTGCAAAAGTCACCTCAATAGACATTGGTATTTAATATTTTTAATGTACGGAGTAATTAAACCAACCCTTATGTGAATGGATGTGAATTTATTGGCCAGCACCAACGACATTTGTTCATCACACAGTGGCGGATACAGATGGGAGGCGTGCCCCCCCCCCCCTGTGTGATCACCCATATTGCCAAACATTGTAGAACCACAACTGTAACTTTTTTACATTAACCCATTACTGCATAGCGTCCGATATATCGGACGTGCGTATTTTATTTTTTTATGGGCTCCAGTTGACTTGCGCTACATTTTAATACTGTATTAAGTTCAATTGGATGTCTGTCTTCACTGCCCTGCTAATATTTTAGTTGACTCATTGAATTTATCGACTAGAGAAGTATTTTTGTGAGACATGGCATTGAAAGAATTTTCAGTCACCCGCACGGGGTAAGTAAATTATCTTTTATTGTAGTATTTTGCTCACTATGTTGATAACTTTTATCTCATTTTTTGTTAAAAGGTTGATCTTTTTATTTTCTAAATTATCAAGTTTTTCTGTACTATTTTGAATCTGTAATCAACACTGAAAACTGACCGTCCGACATATCGGACACGCTGTATTATTTAAACTATTTATTGTAAAAATTTAAGTACTGCAGAAATAAGTTAAAATGAGCCTTATTAGCCAGAATAATAACTTCCTAAATGAATGTTTGACAAAAATAACTTTATGGCACTAATGGGATAAAAGATGGCATTGTCTTGTATTTTTGCATTTTCACTTTAATTAAAACCTTCTTAAACTTTTCTTGTGACTACAGTGGTAAAACCAAATGGAAACATGCATCTGTGGTTGCGGAAACAAAACTCTAAGGTAATGTCAGGTGAAATGGTCACCACCAAACAAAACAAACTTCTAACAGCAAAACACAGTACATAATAATATTCTGTACCTTTTTTTCTGAGATGCCAGCATGATTTGTGTGGGTTTAACGGAATTAAGGCTATAGCCATAAAATGTTTTGGATTAAAAAAAATGTATTCTTTTCATAAATAGGACTGAATTTTCTATCCTGATAAAAATAATCTCCTCCATGGTGGGTAGGCCTAATCTCCATTGCGGGTAGAGGAAGGGTAAGGAAAGGCTAGAGGAAGGGTAGGAGAAGGGTAGAGGAAGGGTGGACCCTATCCTTCCTGAAGGGTAAGGGAAGAGTAGGGCAACCGTCAATGGATGTTAGAGGAAGGATAGTCCTACCCTTCCCTTACCCACCCTTAAAGGAGATTAGATGGACGGTAAAGAAAGGGAGGAGTCCCAAGGAAGGGTAGACAAAGGATAGTCCTACCAGTGGCGGCTCATGAGTCAAATGCTAGGGGGGGCGCACTCCACCGGGGGGTCATAATTTTTTAATATTTCGTGTATTTTATTAAGTTTTTACGGCAATATAGGAATTAAATTCTGTGATGCCATCTGTTCCGTTTTTTTCAACAAAAATACCTAGTTTTCCTATTAAAGCTTGATTAATAAATACTAAATGCAGTAGACTCTCGGTCATACGGATCGGCTTAGTCCGGACTCTCGATGATACTGATCAATGATCTTGAAGAATAAAAATATATTTGCTGCGATATTTTGCAAATACAAACGAAAATACGTAACTTTAGGTTTTAGCGTCTACATTCTTCGTGCGGATATGCCCGCAATACACTTCTGTTGCTCGTTTTGCAATAATAATGCGTTATTTGTCAAATCTATACAACATTTGCAATGATTTAGGTAGCAATGACACTTGTAACACCTGAGGAGGGAGGAGAGTGTCACTGACTTCCACTAGGCAACAAACACTACTAGAATGCGCGCGCTTTGCTATTGCAGATGTAAACTTTGATGGTGGTCTTCGCGATACTTCTTGAATACAGTATGATTTAAAATCAACAATTAAACATTTCTCACACATTTTTAACAAAATATGAAATACTCACAGGCCTTTAGTTGTATTGCAAAAGTCCATCCTTCTTTCATTTTGTCCAGCAAAGTGATCAATTACACGTTCGTTGAAATCAGCGCTGGACAACAATTTCTTTCTGATTGAACACATGGCAAGGGCACTAGTCTATAAATAAACAAGGGACGACACAAAATAGGCCGACTAAAAATACGACCAAAAAGAACAAGGTGCCTGGACACAGAATTGGGACAATTTTTCCCTATATTTCCCTTAAAAAAACGAGCACTGTGATTAATTCAAAATTGTCTTCTTGAATGTACACACAGCACTAAGAAACTTCTTAATCGGCAATTACGCACAATTAACTCCTCGAAAATGATGTCTGAACTCATTTCACTCCGTTCTTTCCGAGAGTCTTGCCGTTACTATAAGGACGACTCAAGGGAGATAGAAGTCGTGGTCCACTAATGCTGATTCAGCTGAGGGACGAATTTAAGGTCAGCAAAGGCATTCACGCAAACAAAGGACGTCACGGACCATCTCCTTGAGTCTAAGATTCATATGTGGTAAACACAAGAGACGCCAACGGGTCGCATTTGGAATAACCGTGTCTTCGAAATCATTGCCATGATATAATAGAAAATAAGTTCTAGATCGTAAAAGAAGACGACTCGACTGAGCCACAGATGGGAGCTGTAAGGATTTCCGCACTGATATGAACTCTTCGAGGCCACTTAAATCAGACCCAAGTGGGCATTTTCCGTCAGATAGCTACCGCTCTGCCACTGAGGAATTAGGTGAACATGAACTAATACAACAAGGACGGCTAGAAAAATGATGAACCTACACACAAAAGGTGCATTGTATGCGGCACTTCATGACATTAATTGAATGACTCTATTTAAAGTCGCGCTTAACGATTTAAATCATATTTAATCCTTCACCCTTTCACGCACGCAACTATTTCTTAAATTATAAATCAGTGGGGAATGTTAACTGATTTTTCCTAATACTGCAGGTCTTTTGATAAATTTATCTGAAAAATAGGTACCGTATTTCTAATCATCGGGAAGATATGAATACATTGTTAAGGCCTAAATATTATAATATTAGTTTCCTCAAGGTTCTTGAAATTCGTAATCATAACAGAACTGTGTCAAATACTCGAGAATAGTTTTCCTTCGTCAATACGGCCTTTAACTGGTTGGATTTTATGTGTTCCGGAATTCAAACACCAAAAAACGCAAGCATAATGGGATAATTTATTTACTGTAGCAATACCTACCAGTAATTAAAAATTAAAATCGTATAACTACACCCAGTACAGTGACCATTCTGATTCCGTACGTCCCTTTTCTGTGGCAGCACCAAGTAGACGCCAGATTATACGCCCGCCGGCCTGCGCAGCGATGTCAACTCACTCGTCGCTCTGCGCATTTTCGGACGACGTCCCAAGACTTCCATAAGACACAACGTTAGACGCGTCATAGCACCAGCGGCCCCCACCACTACCACTCTCCATATAACTGCATGGGGATGGATTGGGACGTTCTGGCCAGCGCCCCACGGCTACAAATACGAACTTCTCGCGGTATTTCTTTTCGTGTTTTTCCAACACTTTCGATGTATGGGACTGAAAAAACGCTTTGATTAATCAGATGTATAATTATAAATTAATGGATATTTATTTTTTTTACTTTTTCAAATATTTGGGAGGGGCGGCGTCCGAGAGTCCTTATGGGCAAACCGCCACTGAGTCCTACCCTTCCCTTACCCTTAAAGGAGGTTAGACGGATGGTAAGGGAAGGTTCCAAGGAAGGGTAGATGAAAGATAGTCCAACCTTCCTTACCCTTAAGCGAGTGCAGAGGAAGGGTAGACGGGTGGTAACTACCAGCCATGGAGGGTACTACCCTTCCTTTACCCTTCATTTACCCTCCTTGGAGGATTTCATTTTTATCAGGATAATTTCTCTGGGACTATAAAAAAATATTATTTCAAATCCAAAATATTTTGGCTGGAAGTTATCAATACAGTATGTGTTAAAAAATCGGTATGAATGCAAATCTCTGATTATGTAACACGAGTGATTATTTCACCAACTTAAAACATAATATTTAAAAATAATCAATGAGTATATCTAAAAGCCACTTGTCTATCTATATGGATAATAGATCTCAGATGCAGTATCATTGAGAGATATTGCAGGCTACTAAGGCATTCAAGAAAGTGATAAACTCTCTAAAATAATGGGCTCATTAATTTTTTTATTATCGTTCATTGCAGTAGAGTTTGAAAAATAATTACATCCTTATTTTTCCATTTACCGATCTGTCGCCTGCCTAGATCGAGATATTTACCACAAAAAATCGACCCATGGGCGTACTCAGAATCAACACTGGGGAGGAGGGGGGGAAGAGGGGGAAGGAACTAGCTGTGGTCGTTCAAGTTGTAACTTTTTTGTTCAGAAAAGGCTAATGAAACCAAAATTTTAAGGAAATTATGACAGCAATGAATTAGTTTATATAATTATTTGCTTGAAAAAATAATGATTATTTTAGTTCCATTTCTTATACTAATATCATTTTTCTTCGAAAGGAAAATTTGTTCATAACTTTTGATTCGAAATAAATTTATTTTCACTTCTAGGGGGGGGAAGTCCCCCCCCCCCTTCTCCCCCCGCTGGGTACGCCCATGAATCGACCGCCTTAAATCTTTCGCTGATAAGTTAATATCGTCATTGACTCTAGCTGAATGGCTCACCGCCTCTCCTTTACTTCTCGGCCTCCCGCATCAATCTCACGTGGTTCGTTGTCACTAACACTATGAGTGATTACTGCCTTTAATGACGTCAATAACTCATGAAGAGTGGGCGGCAACTTTTGAATTTTGTCATTTCAAAGTTACGAAAAAATGGCTGAATGAGGGAGACTTTTTTTTCGTCTAAGTTTATCGTTCCTTTTCATCTACCGAATTACCTCCTTCGATTTCGGGTCTGAGTGAACGACCCCATTACCTTAATCCGCCCCTGGTTCCCTAAGCCCCCTCCCTCATTTGCGCTACAGGGGACTATCGTCCTTCTCAGATATCTTTGCGACTGGCCCAGTCGTGCTAGTTCGGATTATTTCGAGCGGCGTCGCGGCAGGAGGTTGAACCCACAGCACTAGGGATATGGGATAGGGAGAGAGAAATGCAGGCGTTTCCATGCTTTCTCCAAGAGTACGTCGTTTTTTAAGCTGGTGAAATAAAAACTTTCACGGTAAAGACACTTAAAAGATTGCCATATCGTAATATTTCCAGAAATGACGAGGGAATGAGGGCTGCCGCCCCCCCTCTAATTCGCCTCTCAGACTTTGTCTGTAAAATTTAATAAAAAAAGAAATACTGTGTCACAAACCCTCTTCTCAGTCGGAAACACAGCTAAGTTACGAAACTTACACCACGGAGGTCTGAAAGCGACTGAATTTCCTGGAGGTTAGGCTCCTCCTATCTCATTTTGGCTAGTTTTCAGAAGGTCACGTGCCCTCCACACTCACCCCAAAAAACTTGGGCCTGCCTCTCAGTCGCAAAGATATTCGAAATGAACTCTAGCATTAGAAACTCGAAACATTGAGTGCATCCAGGGGGAGCTCGCTCACTGAGCGGTTTGGCCCCAACCCAGGCGGTAACCTCGGTGGCGAAAGGCAATCGCGCCTATGAGGACATTTTATTAATATTCATACTCGTACATATATATAATTAAAAATTTACGTTCCTCAAAATCCTTAATCCGGTTTCTTCCGAGCACGAACTCTTACGTTCGCTTGCAGGCCTCTAATCTGGGTGCGTTTCAACGGGTTACAATTCCCAGCAATTTGTGGAAAATTACACTCTTAGGTGAAATTATTTTTTAAACGTCGTTTTTTAAGCTGGTGAAATAAAAACTTTCACGGTAAAGGCACTTTAAAGATTGCCATATCGTAATATTTCCAGAAATGACGAGGGAATGAGGGCTGCCGCCCCCCTCTAATTCGCCTCTGAGAATTTTCAACATTCAATGATGCTACATGTGTCTCGCATATCTCCATTTAGTAAATCAGTTGATTGGATCGGTGTGGTAGTTTGAGTAATGGATTCCCATTCTGGAAGCCTGGATTTCTACCCCGATGGAGTTAGCGATTTACATCGCAGATAGATTGATTCCTGCTTTGGTGCTGTGCGGAGTACGTTTCAAGCACCCCAGACGTTAAATCGTGTGATTCTTGGCACCTTTCGTGAGATACAGACGCCGACATTGGTCATTCAAAAGTTATCTGGTGGATACCCACTAAGGCCGAGGCGGATTAATGGAGGATACGGGACGGCGGCCGCCCATCTGAAATTCTGGAATCATTGTAAAGATGGCAATTTTTAGTGTGGCTCTCGAATGTAATGTTTTATTTCGTCAGCATAGCAGCGATTATCACTTTCCTCATTACTTACTCGATAATGAGATATTACTGCGTTAATGAAATAATTTCAGACTGTTATCCCTAGATTATTCGAATCAAGCGTGATAATATCAGCAATTGCAATTAAAACTCCGGTCCGCGGACAAGCAAAAAATAATTGCAACTGGGGATTGTATTGATACTTTTTATTGGGCATTTTTAGTCAAATACACAATGTTTCATGGCAAATGATGTAGCATATTAGATTTTTAAGCCTCATAAATGTATGACTCCGATTTTTTACTTGCGGCGTAGGAATGTAGCGTATATATTTATGATTACTGATAGTAGATATTGCCTTTTTGATCCCAGCATGCACAAACAATGTTTGAAAATGATTGATCAAGAGCTAAAAGCTATATAGGATCAGTGGAACAGCGAGGAGGGGGTTTTGGGGGATAAAACCCCCCCAGAACTCGGAGAAATTTTAAAATTTAATCCATTTTACTTGATGGGATAAATATTACTTATAGAATAGTGCAAGGATGAATAAAATATCCCTGAGAAAGCCGTAAAACTCACCATTTTGAACCATTTATCTGAAAAATTTTCTGGGGAAGGGTACCCGCACCTCCTGTATTCCAATCCCCCCCTGTATTTGTTGCTTCTAAAACCCCCCTAGGTCTTAATTCCTAGCTGCGCGCCTGTATAGGATCACAGACCCGTAATAGCTTAGGGGTATTGCATACCACCAAGGCGCGGCGGTAATTAATAAACCGCCCCTCCCCAAAACAACGACTTTAATCCGCCTCATCTCTAATCCGCCTTTCATACCAACCCTGACCTATTGGCTTAGCTTCCGGGCAGCTCTGACCAATAACATCCGGTGGTGGTCATATGGCGGACCGGAGTTTTAATTGCAATTGCTGATATTATCACGCTTGATTCGAATAATCTAGGGATACCAGGCTGAAATTATTTCATTATCGCAGTAATATCTCATTATCGAGTAAGTAATGAGGAAAGTGATGATCGCTGCGAAAGCCTCAAGCAGAAATTTAAACTCGCTTATATATACAACTCTCCAAACGTCTCTCTTCAAGTAACGAGGAAGAGTGGGAGAAAAAGGATTCTTACGAAAAAACGTTAAGGAGAAGGGATAACTTACTTGGCTACATTATACGGCATGGTGGCCTTATGAAAACAATCGTAGGACAAGAGGAAGGGAAGAAGGACAAGGGACGGCCCCGAATACACAAGGGCGTACCCAGGATCATAACGGGGGGGGGGGGGGGGGGGGGGGGCGGCAAGCCAAGTTGTGACATTTTAATTTATTGTGGAAAAGGTGAATGAAACCAACATTCAATATTTCTTGGTGATTCATGTAACATATGAAAATTTGAAGCTTCATAAATGTATGTCTCGAATTTTTTACTTGCGGTCAACGGGGAAGTCAGTATGTAGGGAGAAATTTGGTGATCATTTCTTGTATTAATTAATTTTTTACCCACGAGTGCGCAAATTTGAGCGCAAGAAAGATGCTAAGAAAAAAAAGTTTAGAACGTGTTTCCCATGGGAATAAATATTGAAAATGTCAAAATAATTTACTTATTTTGACATTTAAATGCCAAATGAAGTCGTTCTTCTGTTTCATTTATTTCCCGATAATTTATGATAAAGTATGTTGTTCTTGTCACTAAGGCGGGAGACGATCTTGAATTATACAACTGTATGGTGACGGTAGAGAGTATATATTCATTACTTTCCGATGGTATCCGGTGTGCATTACGTAAGATTTAAAGAAACACCATGTCCACAACGACTCTACTTCAGAGATTGAGGATTGATTGATTACGAACAATTTCAAAGTGTTTCCGAACACTCTAATCAAACAGTAGCCGAATGCATTACTACTTTATTGATGACTACCAGGCCACCTGGCGTTGTTCGGGAAGGATACTCCCCAGAGAAGTGGCAGAATTGGAACTTGGAATTCATGGTCACATGGCAGGATTTTTAGGTAAAGGAACATAGCAGGTCTGATGATGGTATTCTTATATAGCAGCAATCAATGGAAAATACGATTTCCATATACCACGCACAGCATGTGTTCAACTTACACCCCGCTCCACAACATTGATCGTTTGTGTGTCCGTACATGCGTAGACAGTGGCGGATACAGAAAATACTCAAGGGGGGGGCGCAAAAGATATATTGAGTTGCCTTTACTTTTATCGTGTTAAAAAATAATCAAGTCGCAGGCAGAGTAAAATAAAATGTTAATTAAAGTAATTATATACATATATAAGACATTGCTATCTTATGATATAAAAAAGTCACAATTGTGGTTCTGCAATGTTTGGCAATACGGCCGGACCCGCAAGGGAGGGGGGCGCGCCCCCCGCGCCCCCCATCTGTATCCGCCACTGTGCGCAGACCAAAAATGTCGTGTGAACGCATAACCTAGTAAAAAGGTTTGCACCCAGAGGATTAATAGTTACATATAGAACCCTTTGAGCTATGATTACCGTTTGAGCGGGTCAAAAGGTGTTCTTACTCGCCAAAATGTTACTAGAGAAGTTGTATGACGTGACGTAACAAATGGTCATGGGTAAACGACTCTATGGATGATTCTGTTGGACGCAACCGAAAGCAGCACTAGAGTCTTTGGGAGCATGAGATTCTCCTACGTACTCACTTTGGTTGCAATCCGTGCAGCTGTATCGAAACGCATAGCGGACAGACAAACAGACATCCCCTTATAAAGATATAGATTGTTATAGTTTGGAAAATAAGGAGACTCGTATTTTTTCGTTTTTCACGACCACTTCTCGAACTATTCGCCGCAAAAAATCGACGACCCTGATCCTTGCGCAGATAAGTTGGTGAAGTTATGAACTCAAACCGAACGCGTATAAAACTTAAATTTAAAATCAATGCCAATAGCAATGCAAAGGGTATTACATTCACAAGTGCCAAGGGCATTCTCAGGCTACTAGACGATACTTAATTTGAATCTTTATCCACTGAATGTAATTTCTGGATATATTTTTTTATGTTTAGCACCAAAACGAGAATTCTCTCTGCCCATTAGCCGATGTGGAGATGTGTCCACGATTCTAATTGAAGGCAAAAGTCTCAGCAGTATAATTATGACCTTGTTAAATTTTATTCAACCAAACTGGTGGTGGTCCCCTCCTCTCAGGGAAATGTTTCCACGCATCGCTCTCAAAATCCTAAAATTCGCTGTGGCGGTGTTTTTTTTTAACCTTATTGGAGACGGTAACGCAGTGGATTAAAATTGTGGAAAAATCGAGCGAAAACCCTAAAGAATTTTAATCAGGAAGTTGAAACTTGGAATGATTACTCATGTTACCACGCTTGTTGTTGCATCATTCTGAACTTATTTATTTTGAATAACATAAGCAAAGGGGAGTGGCTCAAACCTGAACAGTTTTCTTGAAAACCTCCTGACTTCACAATTCTATGAAAACTGCACAGTAATCAATGAAATGCCTGCAATATCAAGTAATTTTATGCAATATTTGCTTTATTCAAGTTGAATTTACCACGAAATGGTGGAAAATATTTTAAATCAATTTTTTCAACTGAAGCAGTGAGATAGAGTGACTATACGTGAATATGGCCAGTAAATCATGTCAGGTAGCTTTCAAAGCGTGAAGCAGTGAGTAACTAATGCGTTCCTTCACAACCCTGAAAATTTTGAACCCCGCTCGTCTGGGCAGGATTTGAAGGATTGGGTTCTCCTTAAAACAGGGGTGCAGAGAAAGAAGGAATATTTGTTGTCCCCATCTTCCTAGAGATAATGTCGATCCCATAAAACAGGGATTCTTTGTGAAAATAGGTATAAAAATAATTTTTTTACCTTTTTTTACTTATTCTTTGTTCAATTGTCCGAATTTTCCTCAATTCGTGAGCATGAAGATAATGTTTTGGACAATGAATACAATTCTTTGCACTTCTTTAATGTTTCGAAAATTTTTATTTTCTTCATCAGGAGTGTGAATAAAAAATAATGGAGGAAAATTGTGTACACTTATCTTATAAAGGCCTGTTTACACGATACATTAACACGTACGAGTTAATGTATTTTTGCGTGAATGATTTTTGTGGACCGGAACGAAACATGTACGAATGCATGAACCAAATTAGAACAGGTTCTATTTTCTGTGCATGCATTCGCACAAGTTGGGTGGTTACACGGTGCATTTTGGCGTTCATTCTCGCGTTCATACATTTAGACATTAACCCGTACGTGTTAATGTACCGTGTAAACAGGCCTTATGAATATAAAATATTGACCTGATGAAGGATGTGAAATCATCTAAGCTTAGGCTGTGAGACAGATCTTTTAAGTTACCTATTCTTTTTATAAAAAGGACTACTTTTGAAGTGGATTGATCATAATAAAACTGTTATTAATTTTGTCTACTCATCCGCCGCCCCTATTCGTTTTCCGCCTACGCCATTGGATTGATTCAGCCCTACAACATTATGATTTTTTTCAATCCTAAATCTCTTTGGTGGATGGATGCATTTTGCTATGGCGAAGGACTTTCGCCATTTTTCTGCAAGCATCAGGGGCGTAGAGATCGGAAGTGGGATCTAATGTCTCAACTCCCCCTACCCCTGCCCCCCCCCCCCCCCCGAATTCTCGGTTATGCGTATCTCGTCCGACTAAACCCCCTCTCCCCTCCCCCGAAATGCATCCCTCAGAAAATTCTTTTACCCATTCAGTCAGTGTGTCCATTAAAATGGACAAGACTCATAACCTCCCAATGTGCATACTTGAACATCATTATGGCCATAGACCACAAAATTTACTTCACAGAAAATGGCAAATCTTTTTGGCAAAGTGTTAATGACACCATAATAAAGTTTAAATAGAAAAAGAATAATTTTCATTAACTTTTATAAAAATATATCTGACAGAAAAGGTTAGCAGATCTGGTTTAATCGGTTGATTCACCTCAAAAAAAGTAGAATTATAAAATTAAAAAAGATTAAAAAACACACTTTTTCCAAAAACAATTGCCTGCCAATCCTTACTCACCTACAGGCTCTTCTAGACTCATTTAAAATAAACCTAATCTGCACCCAAGATTTGTTCTCCGAGCGACGAGAAGCTTATTTTTTTACCTTCTAGTTTCAGTTTTTGGAAAAATCGTGTTTTTTGTTTTTTTTAATCCCTCTCTGTATGAACATTTTGGATGAACCCCCATAAACAGAAGTTTCTGGCAGCGGCCCTGGAAACCAGCCTAGATTTTCTTTTCATAACCGAGCATTTTAATTTATGACAGGAGACGTCACAAAAAACCATGCCATGCACTAAGAGGAGATTGAGTTCGTTGCTTTTTTTGGGGAGGTGGGGATCCGCTACTTTCCAGGGTATGTGGAAAGCATGCAATATCTTTCACCGAAACGGGAGTAGGGGAGGATCTCCCATGGAAAATCAATATACATGAAATGCATATGCGGCAGGCATTAGCATTGCATACTGAAGTGGTAGAGTAAAATCTTAAGGCTTGAAAACCTCGCTCTTGATCACTATGTTTCTATTTTCTAATGCATAATAATGTAATATTAAATATATAACAGCCATATGGATTTTATTCCTCGTGTTAAATACGTTATTCCGTATGGAGCGCTGTTTGCGTGAAGTATGTTTTGTGAGTGCTCAAGCAAGCACTAAAAACATGGAATGTTTATGTTTTTGTCATGACACCTCGAAAGGCCGTTTTACTCGGGGCACGTCATTGCGCAGGTTAGCACTGGAAAAAGTTTTGAAATTGCGAGAACGCGAGATCGGAATTAGACCAAGGGTTATTTTGCCATCTCACATACATGCATTCTTGCTTGTTTCCTAGTAATGCACACTTTACACGACACAATTTTGACAGCCTTTTCTTACAAACGTCAGATTGCATAATGACGTGCCCCGTGTAAAACGGCTTTAAGGAACCGATAGTCCAACAACTACCATTTCGCTAAACAGTATAATAACCTGCATAGCGCAGTACGTGCTGGTAAAAACGCTCCCCCTTCGAGCACCATTTGAAGCGGTTCACAACATTTAGTAAGGAAATGAGGGTCGCAGATTTCTCTCATTGTCAGTTATATCAAATTGCAGTCTACGTGTTTCAAGTTCCAGACCCTAAATGTGTTTAGAAGGCCGCAGCCAGTAGGGCGAAGTGTGGTTAGTTGGTTCAAACTGGTATGGCTTGGTATTTGGAGGAGGCTACCGACAGATGAGGTCTTTGGCGCCTTGAGGGAAGGGGTAGATAAGGAAGGGTGGAAAGAAACCCGGCGTCGGCGTTAGCCTGCTCTTAACGAAAGGCGCCAAGGGAACCACGGCTTAACGTCCAATCCGACGGACGGAGTGTTGCGCTTGAAATGTCGTCCACACAACATTCAAGCAGGGATCGGGCAGTCTCTGAAAATTCTCTGCCACCGCCGGGATTTGAATCCAAGCCCGTCGGGTGGGAAGCCAACACTCTAGCCACCACACCAACCCGAAGGTTCAAACTCTCCCCTAATGTTGGGAACATACGTTCTTAAGTGTACCCCTTCTAAACGACCCCCCTAAATACCCTCTTACCACACCCCCTCACCTCCGGAATGTTTTCTAGCTGCGGCCCCATGTGTGCATTTAATCACACTGTCTCATTAGCTGGTATATCTTGGAAATGGTTAAGAAGATGAATCCCAGCATTTCCATGAGAGAGATGTGATAAAATCATTCGAGATTAATTCCGATACATTAATAATAATGAAATAATATTCGCCTCATAGTGAAATTATGATCGTTCGGGATTATTCCGTGTCAGAATCAATCGGTGGCAATAAATGAAAGGCTGACTCCGAGATTGGCCTCGGTGGCTGACTACGACGGTAGGTTTTTTTTTTCATATTTCGGAAATGTAGGATTTGAGATTTTCCCAGCCAATGGGAGGGATTTTCCTAGATTTCCCTGATTTTACCTCAGATTTGTTAAGATATTTGACCAATAGGTAAGAGTGCATGTGAAATTAAAATAGAACAATTTTTCCCTTTGCGATATTTGACTCGTTATATAACAAAAATACTATACCTTGTGGACGAATGAATTATTACGAAAGATTACTAGTTGTTGGTTTTTTTGTTGGAAATGGTTCGAGTTTGCTTGCAACTTTGGTGATTATAATAGGGAACTTGCATATTTTTCAGATATAATCAATAGCCCCAAAATTATATAAAAATATATGTTTGCATACCTCGGTGAAAGTTTTTTTATTATTTTATGACGTGGTTTGCGATATTTAATGCATCAAAGTTCACGAAAATTTTCAAATTCAAGTGAGAAGCGAAGACGCCCGATGATTGGCTGGTAGAAAAGTGACGTCATAGTTCAGTACGAGGCACGGCGGCACGGCCATAGTATAGGTTGCATAATTGAATACATGCGACGGCGTGGTTATGATTCATTTATTGAAGTGCAGACGTATCGGAGTTGTTCATTGTGACTTCAGGGCTATTATTTGATCTATTTCTCCTCCATTGAAAGCGATAGATTGCGTAAAGATGAAGGCATATGGCTATTCTTACGCTGATCCTAGCAAGCTTCCTGTTACTGATTCCATCATGATAACAGGGTATTTTAGTGAAACTGTAGACTTCGTCGGCTCGGAAAGTCGATGCCGAGAAATGGAAAGGTAGCTGATGTGCATCTGTAATGTTTTATAGTTCATGACAAAGTGAGACTTGCGTATAATATTGGCGAAAGCGTATACTCATGTGAAATGTGTATTCTTTTGGCAATCCGGTAGAGTCTTATGGTGAACTTATTTCCACCTCGAAGCTGTCGATGATACTTTCAACTTAAAAATACCTTGCCTGGAGGGCGACAGGAAGCTCTGAGGAAGCCAGACTATCAATGTTTCAATTAAGTAGCGATAATATAGACGAACTTCCAACACAATCTACCATCTTGTGACTAAAAACCCCGAAGCCACTTCCTATTCTGCAGAAAGAATCGGTCAATCGCACTTCGATCAAAATAATAAACACAACGTCTTCAGGTGTTAATAAGTTACTTTTGAAATGAAATACTTCCTAAATTAGCATTAAAATGTGCATGTTTTCCAAACAGAGTCTTTAATACATTTTGGGAGCTTTTCTCACGATATATCTGAAACCTTCTCTAAAGGCGAGCTTATCGTCATTGCGATCGGTTGTCACTTAAAAATTCCGTATCGGAAATCCTAGAGGGATGACTTTCGACGATGACCGTGATCACCTGCACTCTCACTATCACTGGAACCCGTGGTGAAAATATCATCCCAATCCATTATCTATTTGGTTTTAACTGGGGAAAGAGCAACATAGAACTGCGCATTCTTTGGGCAACTTTGGGTTTGACTTTCCCTCAAACACACCATTTCCCCTGTGGTGCACATCAGTCCTATCTTTATACGATGGCCTGACAACCTTTAAATGGATCCTTGGTTTATCCTGACAACCAACTAAATGGAAATTGCTGATCCACACATGTCTTCTTCTTATCTCCATAGTTTCCAAATCAAAGGCAGCGGAACATTCCTCTTGTGACTCAACTTTTTTTTTGAAAAGCAAGCAACGGCGTAGAATAAAATCAAAGAATGCTGCGATTCATTTTTTGTGACCACCTCTGGATTCCATTCTTTTTCCATCTCCAACTTCCTTTATCTTTCGGGGTAAACCATGGGACAAGATAATGTTTAAATATTTTCATTAATTTATAACAAAATATAAGTTCGAAAAATACCCAAAAGCCATTTTATTAATCCGCACTGATGAGTGTAAATTAATGTGGAAGATGAATGCTGTAAACGTAGTAGTTTTCCTTAGGTTGAGTTGCAAAGTTCATGAAGTTGACAAAACGGCTAATTTTTCGGTGCGCGGAGTCATTTATTGCACTGACCGTGTCCTAACTAACACGATTGAATCGTGTTCTAACTAACACGATTTTCAAGTCGAAAATCGTGTTAGTTAGAACACTTATAACTCGAGAACGGCTGCACCGATTTCAATGAGATTTGGTTCTTTGGATTCGTCTCAGGCGGGGTTAACATATAGGCCATTAAAAATAAGTCGGTCAAAACTACAAATTAAATAATTTGTTTTGTTTTTACCACTTTAATAACTGAATTTAGTAACCGTGTCTACATTTTTCAATTTTTTTTGTAATAAAATAAATCAGAATTTAGGATAAAATTTCCTTTAAAATGACGTATAGTTCATTATTATAGCATGTAGTGAAGCCAGGATATAAATTTGCAAAGTACAGCGGCACATCATATTTTGACGCCGACAGTAGAAGAAAACGCTGTCTTCTTGGCTGGCACTCGAATGCATGAGGATCAACGTTGCTCTATATTTTCATATTTCCTCCCTTGATTTTAAACACCATGGAATTTTCTATGTCCTTCCGTAACTGAAATTTGACAAGTGCCTTAATAATTTGAGTCCATCGTAACCATCGAGAAACACCTATCTCGATTTTTGTTCGGAAGTTGAGTTTTTATTCTACGGCGGCCGAATTATCGAATAATCTATGTTTCAAGTTATTCAGTCAATGAAATATGGAAATATTATTTATATTAAAGTTATCTTCGCTCAAATAGCACACGGGTTTATCATTCCGTTTATCATACTCTTATTTTTCCGAAACGCTCATCCCGACAGACGGCATGCATCGAGGCTTTTCTTCTAATTTCCTCCGTGGGAATGCAGACGAAATTTTTTTCTGGGGTGTTATTGCACAGAGGAACAATGCACCACTTGTATGTTTTCCTTATTTCACCCATGTTCTCCTTTAAACGCAACGTGGCTCTTCCAAACCTGCAGTTACTGGGCTTGGATCTTGGACTCGTACTGAACTATGACGTCACAGCCAAAGATTAGTGGGGGCGGTATTTTTTAGCCCGCGAAACTCGGGCGACTTTTGGGAGTCATTTTCTAGGGTATAAACTGAATTTTAAGCGGAAAAAAGTATATTGCTGTACTAAGTGTTTACTGTAGTATATCAGCATACTGTTTATAAAAAGTATGCAATTTCCCTATTAGACTTTCTGCGTATTAATCGGATATTTCTAAGGCAATAGATTTACATAGGTGGTTTTCTAATATTGGTAATAGAGCTAGGAATATGTATTATTATAACAATGATATAACAAACGCAACCCTGAATTGATCACGTGACCTCTAGGATTGCCATCAAGCTGTATCCACCTGTCTATCTATCCAGAGTGAGTCATATGACCGATTTGTTCAATATCGTTCTCAATCAGGGGCGCCGACTTATAAAAAATATTGGGAGGGCCCATATCGGGGGTCTTGCTCAGGGAAGAGGTTAAATTCAAAGTGTGTCGCAGCACCGAAACACTATCATGATTCACACAACTTGTTTTCAGTTAACCTGCTTACTACCTTATAATTATTTTATTTAGCACATTATTGAATGTATTTAAAGGTAACTATCGTCAAACATGGGAAATAAAAAATACCAATATATTTTTGTGATTTCACAAAGCATAATATAACTTAATTATTTTCTTGAATTATTGAGGGGGCTCCGCCCCCCCAAACGAATCTTTGAGGGGGCTCAGGCCCCATGGAGTCGGCGCTACTGTTCCCAATATCGGTTTTTGTGTCTGGCTCAAGATGGAATGCCCCGAGCTAGTACGTCTAGCTCGATTGGCTGGATGAATTCAGCCTCTTCCGATTATAGAAACAACTGCGAAATAACCGCTGGTTAATACATTTTTCAGAGATGCAATTCGCTATCTATATATTGCCCGGCCTCGGTGGAGGCGGGGATAATCCTCGCCTACCATACCGAAGGTCGCGGGTTCGAGTCTGCCTGGATAGATTTCCCCTGTCCATGGCACGGATGTATGTGATCGTCTAATGTTAGTTGTTCAAACCCCCGATGACAGGCCTCATGGTGCTGATTTCGGGGGCAATTGAGATAAATAAAAAAATAAATAAATAACAAGCAAAATGTGTTCAAACAGTTTGGAACATAAACAAATATGAAATTGACTGTTAGTATTATTTCTTCGTCCATTTTAGTGAAAAATAAAAGAATAGTAACTTTCTTTAACAGATGTTAAATTTAGTCATGTTTTTCTATAAAAAATTCATGTAGTGACGCAAAAGTTGTGTATTTTATCCCCGGTGTGGCGTGCTATTCAATTTAATCCATCCCTCTCCAAAGCCTAGCCCAGCCTTAGTTACGCCACTGGCTGTAGCTTCATCTGCTCCGAGACAACCAATAGTTTCGTCGCGTCACTGCCTTCGAGCCATGTGGGTCCTACCAGGAGCTCTTGTGAGACACAACTACTATTTCTCCCGCCATTTTCCAATATATGGGTCACTTGAGCGCGGAAGCCATTACACCACGACAAGGTTGAAGAGACAAGTAGGAGACTCAGTAACTGGTTAGGAGACACACTACGAGGAGGAGGAAATACTGAGATCAGTGAGAGATAGAGGGATAAGGGAGGCTGGGGAAGGAAGAAAGTAGTGTTAGCGTGATCGCATGCTGTTGGATTCTTTTCCTATTCAATCTTGGTCGCTTGCGCGGAAGGCGAAAATCTCTTGCTTGCATTTACTCTGACGACGAGTACAGGGACGGGGCAGGTCGGCCGGTCGGCAATCACCGAGGGCCCCGAACTTAGGGCCCCCCTTAATACTCGCGTCTACAGCGAAGCGTTTATGAAAGGCGTAGTAATAAAGAATTAGGTTACTTGACCAAAAACTTTTTTCGCAACTATAAAATCCTGTGTTTTCATTATTTGCTTTATTTAAAACACACTCAGAGTAAAAAGGTTACATAAAAATATAAATAAAATAAATACAAGTATTTCAGAAGATAAAATGATGCATTGTTGAAAGGCTTATCCGAAGAGGTATTTTTCGATTATTTTTTAGATTTCAGTTGTGAAAAATTCACTAAAAAGATAATAAAAACATACCTCATTAAATTTTATAACAATTGAAATTTACTTTTTTCATAGTATTTTCTTACAAAATTTCTTCTTTTATTAACTTTTCTGGTTTTTAAGAGCGTAAAAATAGCGTCAAAATCCGTTTCCAAGCATGCAATATCAAAAATTTTCCGGGTGAGGTCCCCAAAATCCCCCGGTAAGAGGGGCCCATCATATGCCCCAGTCAATGGTCTCCAAATACCCAAGACCACCCCTTAAGGTAGTTTGAGCGAGATAGATCCGTAGTCACAACAGCGACTGAATCTTCTCAAAATTTACTTTTCGTAACTAACGCTGATGTCAGAGGATTATACATACATAAAGGAGAGAGAGGGGGCCTGCCTCTTCTGGTACGAGGAAAATAAAAAAAAGCACCGTAGCCTGAATTATTTGAATATATAATGCTCAAGGATATGGTCGCGGCATGCAGTGACATTCCACCTCATATATAAATAACTGCTGCTGATTACAGACAAATGTGTTTATGCTAAAAATGCTTCAAATTTTCTTTTACTTCAAACGCAAGTCTTTGAACTAATATATCTTACAGCTTTGCTTTTATTACATATTTCAAACCATAGGTTAATTTCTAATTTATCCAGCACCAATGATAGCATCTATGTGGTTGTAGTGACAACACACTTATTCTATATTTTTGGAAAACGGAGATACTGTCCATAGGGGAACCTGTATTTCAGAAAAATCATTGTATAAATAATAATTGTGTCATCAACTGGCTGTTCGAAATGGTCCGGCAGGTGCTGCCCCTCTGGGGGACGCCGAGGAACTCGGACGGTCGAGCCAGTAAGGAGGGTGACGCGCAGTCAGTCGCGCGGAATGTGTGTAAAGAGTCAGTCGCGCGGAATGTGTGTAAAGAGTCAGTCGCGCGGAATGTGTGTAAAGAGTCAGTCGCGCGGAATGTGTGTAGAGAGACGGTGCGAGTTTTGTTAAGGGAGTATCACTCGAGTGCTGTAATAATCCTTGCTACCTCTGTTAATAAATGAAGCTACCTCACAGTTCAGAAGTGGGATCGACCAGCGAGCTGCGGTGGAGTTGTTCGTGCACATCCAGCCATCAATAGATAGAACATCAAAAACCCCAGTGCGGACTGAGTAAGGTGAGAGAGTGTGGTTCTAGTGTAGCAATGACCAGTCCGACGAATGCGTCGTGGGATGGCGAGTGTCGCGTAGGTAGCTTCAACGGGGTCCATTCTGCGGAAGGAAGGGACGCGACTGAATTGGCGGGAACATGTCGAGAGCAGGAGAGCGAGGCCGGCGTGGCCAGGGAGCATAGTGAGATGCACCGAGAGGCTACCGCTAAGTGGGTTCTGCCTGCGTCGACGCCGTATGCCGCGAGAGACAAGGCTAAGGAGGATATACAGTCAAGAGGACCCGGTGAGCAACCGCGCGAGGCTACTGTCGTGTGGCCTACTAAGGGCAGAGAACCGTCGTTGGGAAATTGGCGGTATCCTGTCGGAGAGAGTAGCGTCCTTAGAAGCGCAGCGGAGAGGGAACAAGCGCTTTTGCAACACGAGAGAGAATTGTTAGAGAGAGAAAGGAAACTTCTAGAACGTGAACGAGATCTTTTAAATGGGCAATCGTTAGTTCTTGATAAAAGTATGGTGGGTTATCGAGAAATAGCAGAGCAATTATTGCCGGAGTTTGAACCTTCGCTAACCCTGGGGTTCACGGCGGTACAGTGGGTCAGGCGAGTAGAGAGCATTGCATCAGCCTACGGATGGGACGAGTCGATGTTGTTAGCCCAATCCGTTAGTAAGTTACGCGGAGCGGCGAAACTTTGGCTGAATAGCGTAGCCGAGGAAGTACACTCTTGGGAGGCGTTCAAAAAAGGACTATTATATTGTTTCCCATCAGTGGAGGACCAAGCCGACGTGCACTTGAGTCTTACAAAGAGAAGAATGCAGCGTGGCGAGACGCATGAGTCATATGTTTACGCGATGAAGACTATCGCTAGGCGTGGTGAAGTAAATGAAGCCTCCCTTATCAAGTACATTCTAAATGGCATGTGGGATAAGGAACTAGTGAAGCTGCTGACTATGTGTGACTTTGAAGATGTAGAAGGACTATTACGCAAGATAAGACGATACGAGAGTGTCACTCATAGGGCCAAATTGGGAGATAGGGCAAACTTTCACAATCGACCTCCTGTGACCATTGACAAAAGGGCTGAAGTCAAGGAAGTGAGTGGCGAAAGGACGCCTACCCAGGGCGTTTGTTTCAATTGTGGAAAAGAGGGGCACCTCGCTAGGGAGTGCCGAGTAGCTGCCCGTGAGAGAATTTGTTACCGGTGCAAGCAGACGGGACATATGCAGAAAGATTGTTTGCAGGCAACACCGAGAACGACCCAGAATGAGAAAAAGTGGAACGTTAGGAAAATCACACGACCCAATTGCATCATAAAAGACGAGTACCACAAGTGGATAGAGATAAACGACGACAGGGTGGTTGGCTTCGTTGATTTAGGAAGCGATGTTGTCACCCTGAGAAGAGACGTTGCACAAGAACTAGGAGTCGAATATGAGGCGAGCCAAAAGCGTTTAGTTGGGTTTGGATCAAGGGGTTGTGAAGCTATTGGCACGAAACGAATGATCTTGAAAGTAGACGATGTGAATGTGGAAGTAGAGGTTTTAATTGTCCCAGAAAATTCTCAGGAGGATGCTATCATTGTAGGGCGGAGTGCCTTAGACCAACCAGGAATTCGGGTCGAAAAGGAGTTTGGGAGACTCACCATTTCCAGAGAAAACGCCGACCTTAGTGAAAGAAAGAATTCTCAAGTGCGGAAGGTGGAAGAGGAGTCACGGATCCAGAAAGACGAGATACACATGAACGAGAACCTGACGACGCAAGACTCTGGAACACCTGAGATGGTGGACTCAAAAATATTCACCACCAGAATTCAGCAGGAGGATTGGCTGTTGACCATGCAGCTGCAAGATCCGAGTCTCCAGGAAATACATGCGACATTGAAAAAGCCAGCACAGACAAACGAGGATAAGCAAGTGCACACTGATTATGTAGTAAGAGACCATCGAATATGTCGAAGAGTGGAGGGGGGAAGTCGTTGGGTGGTCCCAAGAGATGCGATTTGGAGAATCATAAAGGGGAGCCATGATGACATGGGACATTACGGAGAAGAAAAGACTCTGGAACACCTGAGAAGATATTTCTGGTTCCCGAGGATGAGACAAAGGATAAAGAGATATATCGCAGCCTGTATCGAATGCGCGTACCACAAGAGACCAGGCGGGAAAAGGGAAGGAATACTGTACCCAACTAAGCGCGAGGGTACGCCTTTTCATACCGTTAACATAGATCACCTAGGACCGTTCCCTCGTAGCAAAAGAGGCAGTGAATACGTCCTCGCGTACCAAGACAATTTTACGAAGTTCATAGTACTACGAGCTGTGAAAAACACGAGGTCAAAACCAGTCTGTGAGGCCTTGAGTGAGATAGTTAGCTTGTTTGGTTGTCCGGACCGTATCATCTCGGATAGAGGAACGGCATATACGTCGAGAGAATTTGAGGAATTTTGCGAGGGGCATCAGATAAAACACATCAAGAACGCCACTGCAACGCCTAGGGCAAATGGACAAGTAGAGAGATCAAACGCCATAATTACTCGAGCTATCACTACGATGAATTCAACGGAGGATGGAAGTGATTGGGATGGGCGCTTGAAAGACATTCAATTTGCCATGAACTCGATGAAGAACAAGACGGTGGGAGCCAGTCCACATGAACTGTTGTTCGCGTACCGCCCGCGGAATGCGTTAAGGAACCGAGTTGTAGTGACATTGCAGGAAGATGAACATGAAGTGAGCAAAGAAGTGATAGAGGAGGTTAGGAAGGAAGCTTTAGGCAGGATGGTAACATGTCAGGAGAGGCAGAAGAAAAGGTTTGACGAAGCTCACAAGGAGCCAAGAAAATACGTGCGGGGAGAGTTAGTGTTAGTCGAGCGAGAAGCCCAGGCGACGGGAACGTCTCGAAAGCTAGCACCCAAATTTAAGGGACCATACAGGGTGGAGAAGGTATTCCCCAGGGATAGATATTTGCTGACAGACATCCCAGGAGCAGCCAGAACCCAGAGGAGGTTTCATTCGGTCTTTTGTGCAGATCGAATGAAACCATGGTGCCAACCCCCACCAGACTACGACCCCGATGCTGTAGAAGAAGATGACAACCCACCCCCATGCAGCCCCGGAGACCAGGGAGCCCACGAGCAGATTCAAGAGGACCCCGATGCTGTAGAAGAAGATGACAACCCACCCCCATGCAGCCTCGGAGACCAGGGAGCCAACGAGCCGATTCAAGAGGAATCCGATGCTGTAGAAGAAGAGGTCAGCCAACCGCAAGAGCGGGCCGAGGACGGCCCTGAAATCAGGAAAGGCCGACTGTCATCAACTGGCTGTTCGAAATGGTCCGGCAGGTGCTGCCCCTCTGGGGGACGCCGAGGAACTCGGACGGTCGAGCCAGTAAGGAGGGTGACGCGCAGTCAGTCGCGCGGAATGTGTGTAAAGAGTCAGTCGCGCGGAATGTGTGTAAAGAGTCAGTCGCGCGGAATGTGTGTAAAGAGTCAGTCGCGCGGAATGTGTGTAAAGAGTCAGTCGCGCGGAATGTGTGTAGAGAGACGGTGCGAGTTTTGTTAAGGGAGTATCACTCGAGTGCTGTAATAATCCTTGCTACCTCTGTTAATAAATGAAGCTACCTCACAATTGTATTTATCTAATCTGGAATAAAATCATTATTGTTATTACATAAATCCATACGCATTATTCCGACTTTGTATTTAGGAATAAGGACTTTAGGTGTCCTTATTTCAAATGAGTTAACCTAAACTTTCCTAGACCCTGCCCTCTAATATTATCCATCCATCACCCTATGTTACAGCCAAGCATTGTTACACGTACGCAAGGGATATGGGTGGGGAAAAACCCCAACGGCCGAAATTGCCAAACCCTATTTCACCTATTTTCAAGTGCCCTGATAGGCGTTCCCCCGCTCACATTACCCAACCCCCGTCACATTAAGATCTATGGCACCCATCGCTCTTGTTTTCATTTACCTCCAGTGGTGTGGTCGGGGGGGGGGGGGGGGGAGCCATGATTTCTTTCTGGGGGGAGGCGCAAGCAAGGGTATCCAGGATTTTGTTCTGGGAGGGCACAAGGATACCTCTTAATACAAAACGAACACAATAATAATTGGACCGTATTGAAAATCCTGAATATTTTTTTAATGGTCTGGGGGTGGCACGCGCCTCCGTCCCCCCCCCCCCCACCCTTCGCCCCATAGAATCGCCTATGGGTGTGGTCATCGAATCGACAGATATTTTCAGCATTTTGTTCTGATTGACTTATAGTTCTTATATTCAGTCCGCTGTTATCAAGTACCGTGCAGCCCGCCTCCGTAGCGTTACTCGTGATGCCGCTTTGCAATACTCTTCGCAGTTCAAGGTCGAACGCATCACACTCCCCGGGCAAAGCTTACAGCGGTCTGGAGAGCGAGTGGAGTATTAGATGTTAAAAATGTAAACCTAGGAAGATATTATAGAAGAGATGGTACATGATTTTTCAAGGTGACGGTGAAGATGCTGCTCTTCATCAATGTGTTGTAATTACTGCTTTAAGGGACGGGATCTTACCGAGGACTTGAATCTTATTCCTTTGCCATGTGTATATTTATTTCTAACCATCATATATGTGAAGAATAGCAACGTCACTTTTGATGTGAACGGTGAATTCCACCAACGCCACGCATTGACGAAAAATTATATCCAATAAAATTAGGTACTTACAAGAGTTGCTAAAATGAGTTACAAAGAAATGGGCATATAAATTATTCAGTACTTTACCATTGTGTGCAAAAGAAATAAAATGCATTGATGCTTTAAATCAGGGCTGAAAATATGTAGTCAAAATAATATCTGTTCTATTCCATTGATGAATACCTCCATGATACTGCCTGTCAAAGCATTTATTTGTGTACAATATATATGAGGTAAACTCGAAAAAGGATATTCGGGCTTTCATCCGGGTGGTCTCCTTCAATTCTGCCAAGAATGGAGGGAGACCACCCGGCTGGAAACCCGAATAGCCTTTTTCGAATATATTCGCCGGGAAAGCATCAGATTTTACTATATGAGGTATATCTTTTCATATCAATACATCAGATCTCCGGGCAAATATAGAAAATATATTATTATTTCCTGGTACCTAACATTTAATTCTAGGACGGTAGTTTCATAAATTGAAATGACACTATTCACATTTTTTTTTACATATATTTGCACTGTTCCAAAATCTTTTTATTTGCTGACTCCATGGGGCCTGAGGGGGCCCGAGCCCCCTCAAAAATTCGTTATGGGTGTGAGGAAAAAATATGCCAGTCTTGTCGATTTTCCCCGGAGTGTCCAGGTATCCAGATTCGAGTTATCAAGGTTCGAATTTTGATCATATAACTCTTCTGAAATGCTTACAAAACTTAAACTCACTACTTATAACATTTCCGGGGCAAGATCCCCGGGCCCCCCCAATATTTTTTGTAAGTCGGCATCCCTGGATCCAGCATGCTATGAAAGGTTGAGCGAAGATAAATTGATAATTTCAATGCGATTAAAAAATTATGATTTGCCCAAGCAGTTTGTCCACTAATCGAGAGTCATTAATTGAACCTATTTGCCGACGTGCAACAGACGGAGCAGGCGGATGCCCGTTAGTTTGCTGTTGAAGTCGTGTTGATGCGCATTATATAAGGCTAAAAATTAGGTTATTTTTTTTATTTCACATAATTTGTATATTTCCCTTGTCGGAGAATTTGGCATTAATGTGGCGGCTTGTTTTTATGTACCTAATTTCATTAAATCATTAATAAATTGGGAAAATTAGAGACGATTCGCTGCACCGAAAATGTAAGATCTGTTGAAGAAGACATTTATTTATTTAAGTAATTGCTCACACACACCATTGCCGCCAATTTATTGTAAAACAATTTCGAGAAGTAGGTAGGTAAATGTTTTTCCGTAGTTTAGTCACGAACATTTCTGAAAAATCAAAAATATATCTCGAAAATAATCCAGGAAATCAGACGAATAAAATTGTACAGATGCAGAGAAATAAAGATACTAGTTTCAGTCATTCTTTGCTATATTTCATGGAAAAGTTATCTCTAAGATCATAAAATATAGTTTGCATTTAAATTTCATGCATTTAAAACACTAAATATAGATCGTAATTGGTTAGGACTTGCTTATCATAAACCAATTGACAGCTAGTTTTTTTCCTCTTATGCTGATGAATAACAGGAAGAATAGTTACGGTACTGGAAATACTAATGCTTCCGCAGTGTCGTTACGGAAAACTTTGGGGCTCCGTTACGTAATTTTCGCACCAGCAGCTTCTAGGTCACCAAATGAATTCTATGCCAAGGTTAAGCGCAGCAAGCGAACCGCGTTGCTACCTAAGCTAAGAACGTAACTTTCTGAGGATAACCATTTCATTTTTTTACACCCAAATACCGAAATTATGGCTTATATTCCCAGACCTTTTTTAATTAATATTTTTCAGGGTAGGAGGCCCAGTTCCTTTCAATGGGCCACCGAGCGCGGCGAGGATTTTTTTTTCGGGGAGTCGACTTTACCCGAGATTTCAAATCCTTCAAATCATTGGTTCGCGACTCCACTTCGTGTAGTGATGTTACGTTACTATATTCCACGGAGTATTTACCGAAAACTCGAACCTGCAACCTATAGAACCTGATCTG
The DNA here is from genome assembly GCF_921293095.1 of Ischnura elegans. Lineage (NCBI taxonomy): Eukaryota > Metazoa > Arthropoda > Insecta > Odonata > Coenagrionidae > Ischnura > Ischnura elegans. The sequence goes on from NC_060250.1 coordinate 84,201,039, forward strand.
TTACCTCTTGATAATGACCTGAAAAGGTCGAAACCGGTAGTTTTTTAAACAAATACTTTTTGGAATTTAACCAAGTTTCTTTTTGAATCTATCATTTCAGAACCCTTGCATACTGACGAACATTACCTATTAGCTAAAATGATTCTCATCGACGGCGATTTTAGAATTGTATTTTGGAATGTTTGTTCACAATCTACTTACTTTTCTTCAGGTATTACAAAGTTCTTCAGTAGTTTGACAACATAGCAAAAATCATGTTTGACTCGTTATTGCTCAAAAAGGTCGAAGACAGAAAAGGCTACCTTTAGGGTTATATTTTCAATAGGGAGTGACATACGGCTGAAAACACTAATTGAAAGTCAAAGAAAAACAAAGAGATCGCGCGAAGTCTCCTAATTAACTAATTTAACGGTTTTACTTCAAAATCGAAGAACGCAGCGCTGCACTAACTTGAACATCACTCCGAATGGTTCTCTATTTGGAACTGCACGGTCCGGGCAAAAGCCAATGCCCAAGCTTAAATATTAGGTGCGACTAGAGCACTGATTATACATGACGTTTCATAGGAATATAGTAAATTTTGATAAATAATAGGAAGAGTGAATTTTGATTAAATTTTGAATGAAAAAAGTATAATTCAAAATAGATTTTTGAAATTTTAGATTGCTAGGGAAAAGGAATACCTCGTAAGAAATGTAGAGAACAGGTAAAGAAGGATGTAAAAGAGAAGAAATACGTTGGTGTGAAAAGATTCGTCAATGGGAGAATTGAGTGAAGAGCTGCTTCCAACCAATCTTAGGATTGTTGACCAGTGATGATGATGATGAGGGAAATAATAAAAATTTTCCGAAAATTCATGGAGTGTCCGTTTCAACTATTCCTTCGGTGAATTCCCCTCTTCAATTCGGCATAAGGCCATTTACTCTTCATCTCCATTTCCATCTCGATTTCCATTGTATGTCGTCCCCCTCCCTGCTTACCCAATATCTTTCCCTCGATCGTGGTTATTAGCCTACCTTGCTTAATACTTGGCCATTGATCCGCACCCTCTGGCTCCTCTCTTTATCCCCTAGCAGTTTTCTCTCCCCTCCCTTCACCTCCATCACTTACTTCCTTTTCTCTCGGTCCATTTCACCTTCTCCATCCCCGAATCTCATATGTCTTTCGCCACTCTCAATGGTATGGTGTCATGTCTGGTCAGGGGCGCAGCTAGGAATTAAGGCTAGGGGGGGGTTTTAGGCACAACTAATACTGGGGAGTTAGGGGGTATGGAATACCCGCCAGGGGAAGCTGGAGGTGAGGGGCCCTCCCCCCGAAATTTTTTAAGATAAATGGTTAAAATGGTGAGTTTTACGGCCTTCCGAGGGGATTTTTTTTACATTCCTCACATTATTCTATAAGTAATATTAATCTAATTAAGTAAAATGGATTAAACTTAAAGATTTCTCTGAGCTCTAGGGGGGGGTTTATCTCCCAAACCCCCCCCCTGCTCGCTGCGCCACTGTGTCTGGTTTTTTTCCGCTAAACAATGGCGGTGAAGATTTCTCGGATCTCGCACCATGTGAGGTCCTCCATATCTCCTCGGATTCCTGAATCCCCAAGGATGATGGGAGAGTTTGGCATCGAATCGTCTGAAGGACATATGGAAGACCTTATCTGTAGTAAGACGCGAGAAATCTTCACTGGTATGGTACGGTATGGTGGAGTCCTGTACCCTCCACAAAGCACGGGTAATCTCTGAAAAATCACTCCATGAAAAATCTCTGCCACCGCCGGGATTTGGACCCGGATCAACTGGGTGGGAGTCCAACACTTTAGCAATCATACCAATCCGACCCCGCCTCTCCTCATTCCCCTTCCCCAGTGTCCATGTCTCTGTTCCGTAAAGCGCCACCCTCCATATCAGAATATCTGCCAGAATTTAATTGACGCGATTTTACTTCCTACGCCTTTCCTTTTTCATGAATGTGTCATTTTCTAATACTATGGTTTCTCCATTATATTTACTGCTGCGTTCGATTTCGTCCAAAGTGCTGCTCAACAAATATGAGGAGCTGTAAAACCTATCGCTATCATTTATAAACAGTTTCTTGTTATTTATAAATTAAATAACAAGTCATGACTCGCGTCCCACTTGAAACTATTTTTAAGTTTTTGATTATTTTACAATTATGAATGAAAGGAGTTTGCGAAATAAAGTTACATGGATTGCTAACAACCAAATTCTATGTAGTCATGCTTGAGACAACGGATATCTTTCCCTTCATTATTTACTTATGTGGTTGAAAAAATGTCTGGTAAAAATGCAATTCAAAAAGTAGAGTACATATCCACGTTGAGTGCAACCACGCCAATTACAGCATGTGACCGGTGGGTGATTAAAGGTTGTTGACCCGTCCCATCGACTGCATATTTGCCGAGCTTCAGCATCACGAATCGAAATCCATTTCGGAAGCGGGAAACGAATGGTGATTAGGTGCGAGAGAGTGGTCACAATGGCTTTTCCGAGATGCAATTGGAACAATGGCGCAGCGGCGAGTATCGGCGTAAACTCTCGAGGGAGAAAGTGAGGAGAAAAACTGAAGTGGCCCCAAATCGCACGGCGGCGATAATAATATCCGTTCTTTCCAGGACAATGAACCTGAGGCAATCGCCTTGCGAACGACGCAATGTATTCTTTCATCGAGGGCATAACACTCGGAACGTGATTTTTCATCGAATTCCCGCTGGCGGGGTCTCGTCGTTCGCATTAGTGAACGGTTTTATGGGGCTTCTCATCCCAAATACTTATTCGCATTTCATTTCTTGGATAATGAGGATTCCAATATTGATCTTGCAGCTTATTGCCACTATTGCCATTTAAGTCATGGATTTAGTCATGTACTGCTGAATGGAATGAAATTTTCCACTTTGTGAAATAAATTTAAAGGAACCACTAGTTTGGATGCACAGAATGATAAACTATAAAATTACCAAATTTAAGCCAAAAGTGAAAAATTACATTCCTTTCAACAGTACATCGCAGAACGATTCCGCAGTATCGACTTTAGTACCTTGCGTAAGTTAAAGTGCTAAAGTCGATATTGCAAGTAATTGTAAGTACAAAGTAATTTAACTTTGAAAAATAGGAAATGGGCATATCGGCAAAAATTTTCATTCGTTACTGGTGAAGTCTTACGTCCTTCCATCTCTTTTGGAGCTATAAATTGGTTCACAAATAAAAAAATAATCAGGAATACTAAAAATATAATTACACATTACCCTGCACATAGAAGATAACCCCAGGGTAAGAGGTTGATCTTACCGAAGAGAAAAATTGTCTGAGCTACTCTCTTACGCTTCTGTTCACCTCCTGATTATTGATTCTTCTCTTTGTGCTCCAATACGAAGGATGGTTTGGATAGGCGAAGGTAATTCTCAACCCATGGTCACATAAATTTAAACAATCAGGGTACGGGTATTATTTCGATTCCCTATATCAGTGTATCATCTCTCTCAATCCGACGGCTTCATCAGGGGTTTTACACTTAATAGCTATCAAGGATTAAAATTTTTTCTGGAGTTTTAATGAGGTTTTGGGAGTTAATTCCAAGAATTGACAGGGTATCCACCGGTGGGTCAGGGGGCATATTTAAAATATTATATTTGTAACACGCTGGAATAGATCATGTAATGAAAAGTAAAAAAATTGTAATTCCACATGAATTTATTAAAGTACGACTTAGGTTTCGACTTAGGTTACTTGCAATATCGACTTAAGCATTTTAACTTATGCAAAGTAATAAAGTCAGCAGTAAGTATTTTTTTCGGCCGAATTTACATTTAAACCTTGGTTAAATGCTTCCTGCGCGTGAGTGGAATAAATATTCTTTGACAATGCCCCCAAGATGTGGTGTTGGGGAGGAAAGTTCCACTCAGAGAAGTCAAGAACAAAGTGATTTGGGCTGCAAATCAGGCAATGGTGAGATGAATTTTATATTGTATGCATAAGTGGTGCCTTTAGTGAATCCATGGGGTCAACCCTCATATAAATCTCTCAGTCGTACCATGATTTGAATTCTAGGAAGAAAGACTAGCCCCAATTCAGCCACGCTTAGAAGGCAAGGTATTCTCTTAACCAATGATCATATTTTATAAGACATTAAGTATTATTTTTACTACCGAATTTGGAAAGTTTATGAATTTTCCGGTACTTCTCCTTCCTCTATTTTACGCCCAGCAAATCTGGACGGAATTAATTATAGATAGAACCTTTACGTACACAGTAATTACCGAAAAAATTAGATTCAGTTACATTCAGTAAAAGGCCGTAGTGAGGGGAGGAGAGGGTTCAATGGTTCAAAACCCTTCCCGGGAAATTTTTGGAAGATACGGTCATATGCCGTCACTCCTGATTGACTGATCGATTTTTGTCTTTCGAGACGTATGAATTAAAAAACATCCTTTTCATCTTAAAATTTCCTGGTTATATCAGTAGGACAGGGTCGTAAAATCTCTTAAGAACCTTTAATTCATATAGAAAAATGCGTTACGGTAAAATTTTCTTTGGCCTAAAGTTTCATGTTGATAAGGTCTTCTTCTCTATGTACTCAGAAGAGTTGCAAGATGGCAGCGTAATTTTTTAAACATGTATCGCGAAAAAAGACGAGTCGACTGCAAGTGATGAGTCCTCATACGGGAACTATTATCCAAATGACTTCCACCTCCCGACTCTTTTTGTTGTTCTTCAAGGATTATTTGCCCAAAAGTCTGTCAAGGATTGAATGTTTTTCAACCCTCAATAGAACTTGCAAATGCAAAACAACTCTCGTACGTCTTGAGTTAGGCTCAGAATATTTACTTTAGTGATAAGTAAGAGACATGCTAAAGATTTGCATGACACGAAATTCGTTTCGAAAGATTACTGCACTGACTATAGCATAGAGGAAATCTGATTTTTTTATTTAAGCCAAATCATACAATATTCCCATTGCGGATTTTATCTTTAGTGCGTAGGTTATAAATTCGTTCATGTGCAAGTGACTTCGCCCAAAACTTTTTTCAGTGCAATGTCATGAACATTATCTACACTCAACCAAATTTCCTGCGACAGGGATTATGCTAAAAAAGTCACGAGGAAGGGTGTGCTGGTTCAGATTTTAGGTCTCCTCGAAAGGCGTTTGCGGGGTCCACTACGATCTTGTGATATCGCTAGGGTCAGGCGCCCATTAGTAGACCGGTGATTTAATCGATTTACCCCCCACTACCAGGGCACCCCCGAAAAATTTCTCAACGTCTATGGGTATGCATGGGAAATGTGCTGATGAATCACGACTGTCAGTGATATTGTACGCGTGAAGCATGGTACATAACAAAAAGTTGCCAGAAACAAATTCGAGATGGGGAGGGGATCCACTTGGAGACGAGGGACGTTCCCGGGTGGATTTCAATTTGCTCGCTTCGGTAAAACATCCATTTCTGTTAGTCAGCTTCATAATTGCGTTCTACTGCGTTGTTACAGCTGCATTACTCCGTATGCATAACGCTGAAAGTTAAGTTTATCGTTCGTCATCGGCCGACATTATATATTTCCAAAAAAATTACTGTAATAAATATCAGACATACGAAATTGAAACAAAATTTATAAGTACTCAATTAATCAAAAGTAACAGGTTTTGAGATTAACATTACGTCCTGAAATGCAATACACCCTTGCATGAAATACGCGCAATAGCCGCCGCGGCCTCTGCCCTCTGCGCTGAACTTTTAATAGTCGCTTCTCCAGAACTTACCAAAGCGCTTCATTTGACATCATCTTTTCACAAATTTTTGCTTAATAGCAAATGATTACATCGCAGGGATGCAAAATGTTAGCTATTTTAATGTTAGAGACAATTTTTGAAAAATTTTCTTTTCCTCTTCAAGATGCGGGCAAAGTGTTTCATTTACTTGCCGACATTCATTTGCTTATATCAGCATATTATGTGATTTACCATTTCATACCGTACAGAACTTAACCGAAGAGCATTCGATCCGTTTTAAGGGGAACCCATAACTTTCCTCAAAAGAAAGGGTCACAATTTAAGAAAAATAATTCACTTTTCCGACGGTACTGAGGCTAAATATAAGAGCTATGACAGCAAACTAAATCCTGAAGTTTTGACGAATAAAAATCTCACGACATGTGCAAAAACCTGTCGCAGGAAATTCCGTAATACACGTTTGTTCACGATATATTGAGGAAGCAATAGGGTAGTTTCCTTCATCAAAGAAAACGAAAGGCATTGATTGCGGTTCGATACCCACAATTAGTGTATTCATAATAAACAAAGTATTTGGTTTTAGAAATACCGGTTTAGACGAATGGCAATGGTCAATTTTATCCTCATTTGAAAAAGGCCAGATTGGCGCCCATGCGATGCCACTCCACGAGACGTCACAGGGACCTAGTTTCTATACAAGTAGATATGAGTTTTACATCGTCTGAGGTTACCAATGCATGCATGAGGCACAGAGCTCAGGGAAACATGTCTTAATAATCACTTATTAAAACTGGCTAAGGTCGAAAAGTTTTCTTCGTTTGATAAGGTATTAATAATCCTTATTTAAGCCAAGCGCTACCAGCTAGCAGGGCACTCAGCCACCTGCTAGCATCCTGCTTCGTATCAGCGCTCAAAGCCTCGCCCCAAGGTCACTTCACTTGCTGCAGCGGGAACCAGAACGACGTCACACGGAGATTTCCCGGCATTCATACTTAGCCGTCGCGTTTATGCGCGCTTGAAAATTTTCACTTTTCATTAAATCGCGAAAAATAGATATCGTAATTTAAAAATCTAAAATCGTGTAATACGTACTCCAGGAGTGATAATCTTTCGATTTGAGCAATAAAAAAAATAGGAAACCATCCTATTACAATAACGAAGTGAGCCCAGTTTAATGCAGACGGAAAAGGGGATATGGTGGTGATTGATGAGGGCAAAAAAGTCCAGGAAGGCAATCCTTTGATTTAGGAAACAAATCTTTCGTTGGTAGGGGTGAAAATTTATATTTTACATAAAATTTATAAATTTATTTAAATTTTGTAAAATAACGAATTATTTTCTCGATCCAAGGCCTTTGAAATGAACCACTGCGTGCATTGTTACCTTCCTTCATGCCGTCAAATGCGAAGAGCCGGACTCCTTCACTCAAATCCTTTCTTTTATATTATATCACCCAGATCAAATATATGCACCTTGCAGAAAAGAGTTTTATCTACAATTTATAAAAAATGATAAAAACAACCATATCGTCATACTTTGATTTGAAAAATTTTACTTTTTATAAACGTATCAAATCGATGGTTTTCCAGTTAACTTCGAGGAACGGTGACGTATTAGATTAAAAATTAAACTTAGTTATATCCCACACAGTATTTGTTGGAAACAACTCTACAGATTTCAGCCTTCAGGTGTTATCAAGAGGTAAAAGAATTATCGGAGGCTCTTTTACCTCTTGTTAATGATCTGAGAAGGTTGAAACCGGTAAAGGTTTTTTTAAATAAATATTTTCTGCAATATAACGAAGTTAATTTTTGACTCCATGTTGTTATGGGTGAACGATATCAAAAATTGTTTAATTTGCATTAAATATCCATCGGTAATATTTTTCAATGTGAAATTCGAAGACGCTTTCCTAAAATTGCACATTTTCAACATTAGAATATCTTGTTAAATGTTGCATTTATTATAAAAAAGAACGATTTTCGTTTTCTAATCAAATAAATATTCAGTGGAATAGTTCAGTAAAAGAGGGATTTCTACATAAACAAGAATATACTTACAGCTGAAAATGCTTAGACGTGAGGAAGCAACATAAGTATGTTTCTCAAAGGAAGCGAGGTTTGGACGTAGGCAGCAGCAGAGAAGTAAAGAGCCGAAGTATTCGAAATGTGGTGCTATCAAAGAATGATGAAGAAATAATGGGTGACTAAGTAACGAGGAAGTGCTAAGAAGAGCGGGAGTTAAGAGTAGTCTTCTAAAAACCTTGAGCAGAAGACGGGATAACATAAGGACTCATGTAGTAAAGAGGCAGTAATTGAGATTTAAAGTTGGCCAGATTGAATTAATAGCGAGCACTTTTAGGGTTAATCCGAAGAAAATCTACACATAAATACAATAGTTGAACAGGAAGAATCCCGGGTGAGCAAGTAGTGTGTGTTCTACTTGAAATATTAATCAAGAGTAATCTGATAGCAAGATCGCCAACCAGCTACGTTCTCGCGAGAACGATCTTAAAATGTGCAGACAGGCCATGCTCTTATCGTGTGAGGAAAATGAGATTAAAAAGTATCTGCTATCTCTATGCACCGCTACGTTAACAATCCTAATCCTCTGTTATTCCTAATCATTGTTGGTCCACTTGATCCGAGTTTCTGGTTACCAGCATAATCCATTTCCATCCCTCTCCCCACTTTCTCAGAATGTCAAGACCCAATTAACATTCATAAGAACGTAACCCATGCACATTGGTGAAATTTAACTTCATAAAATGAAAAGACAGCGAGACCTGCCCTGACGGCCTCATTGGAGGTGCCGCCTCTATGGGGCCTAAGGGGTCCCGAGCCCCCTCAAAAATTCGTTATGGGTGTGAGGAGAAAATGTGTCAAGCTTGTCGATTTTCCCCGGAGTGTCCAGATATCGAGATTCGAGTTATCAGGGTTCTGATATTGATCATATGACTCTTCTAAAATGCTTAAAAAAAACTTAAAACTCACCACTTATAAAATTTCTCGGGCAAGATCCCCGGTTTGGGCCCCTCCGATATTGTTTGAAAGTCGGCATCTCTGGGCCTCATCTTTTCAGCAAACACCTCCGTAAGCGGTCACGTAACCATGGAACCTATTTGATCGCATTTCTCATGTAAACTGTGCAAATTCTCCCTCTTTGCACCGGCCAACCCCTTCCACGACTTGCGGTCTCTACTTATTTACAAACGGCCAATTCTTAACGGAAGCAGTTCCTGATTTTTTTTCCTTTCGTACCCCTCAAAATGTATCTATATCACTAATATTGTACCCACAAAAATGTAACGTTCACATTTTATTACATAATCTCACTACGTGGGTAGGTGACACTTTTAGCTATAAATAACTTTTATTACATAAATCGAGGGAACGTAGCGTCCGCGTGACCGAGAATTTCCTGCGTACCCGCGACTGGTTCGTCGCGTACCCCCAAGGGGTACGCACACCACCGGTCGGGAACCGCTGGTTAACAGCGACCACCCCCCGATCTTACTTTTTACGAATTACTCTGAAACTTCGTCCGTCAACTTCTCTATCCGTTTTCCCAAAAGTAATGCGTTCCAAGAAGCATCAAGTGAGTGATATATCATCACATCCTCATCATCTTACTTCCTTGAGCGACTGATTTACTTCAACGGATACCCCTTCGAGGGTCAGGACCCGCGTTGGCTGCAGGCCGCGACTTGTGGGTAGGCCTTTTACCGGGGCCAGATCATGGCAAAATACTTATCCTGGCAAACTGCTGTTGCGTCGCCCCCCTACCGGGAGATTTGATATGGAATACCCCCAATTAAACTATACGGGCGTTTGGTCGTCCCCCCTCACTACGTCGCCCGGGTTGCTTGCCTTTAATCTGTACAGACTCCTCTACAAGCGCATGCGGAATACGGAATTTTAATTGAGGAAAAATAACGTTTACGGTCTTTGCCAGGTCAGGGGGTAAAAAATAATTTTAGAATTCAAATCATTGGCCAATCGTTTGACCCGTATGTGTAGAAGGACTGACTACTGACCGAAGGGAAGTTGTGGATGGAGGATGAAGACTAGGGAGAGGGGGAAAAATATTAAATAACATTAAATTTTTGTTTAATATTTAATATTAAACAAAAATTTCATGAATTTCCACGAAAAAAATTTATAAGACTGACCGTGTTTCAAAAAATTATTACCATGATAGAAGGGTAATTTTGGAGTAACTATCAGGAATCGGCAAAAGTTTGCTCTACGCAAAAACAGGAAATCAAGATGATTTTCCAAGCAATGAAGCCAATACTGAGTACGCCCCTTTTCAATAAAAGGAACATAATTTATCTTCCCTCAATGTATATAATGTATACTGTGGTATGCTCAGTGTTTGTTCAATATAACCCGCGAAATATTTTCCCAAACGCTTCAGAGCAAACTCATGAAACCCAAAATAAACTTAATGTATCTAATATTCTAATTACAGATCCAATCTTTGATCCTTAGCCTTTGATTTGAATCAATGAGTGGTTTACGTTATTATCTTCTCTAAGAAATAACCATGGACTTATGGGCAGATCTTTCACCTACACAGAGTCATCCGCGAAGTGCGGCAATTTCACTTAAGATAAATAATTATTGTAGCTCATATAACTTTAATTTTCTTATGAGAAAATTTATTACCTTGACTTAGAATGCACGAAAGTCGTCATTTTTTTGGCCATCAGATGTAAGCGTTACAAGGAAGAAGTGCTGAATTATTCAATTATGATAAAATGGAAATTGAGGGCGCTTAAAGAGAAATGCATCACTGGCTAAAGGTAAATAGCCGTTTAACTCAAGGCATTCTAATCAATTATCATCCGTGCAAAAAAAGTTTGTGTGCAATAATCAGCTATTTTTTTCGATGATTGAGCTTAGAGCTTTGATTTTTATCGGCCAAAAAATTAAAAACGCAGAGAATGCTAAGAATTTCATATTAATGTAGTGAGGAGGAATGATAATTTCCTCATTAACAAAAAATAATTCTCTGCATCAATATCGAGTAAAATCGTGATTTCCCGGGCAAATGGATGCCCCCTACTACTTGGTATGCATATGTATAATAACGTGCAGATGAAAAGAGAACATGCTTGCGCTTATATAAAATATGCTAAAAAGAAATTAAATCCTCAACCATAACTCGTATTTATTATTTTTGTTCGCCAAAATTTTAAATATTTTTTTAGTTATAAATATCTCATTTACGCGACCGCACCTATTTAGGAGACTTTGGATGCATGGGGAAGTGCCTTTAGGGCATATTATTATAATCATAAATGTATTTAATATAAGAGAAATGCGATATTGAGTATCTTTCCAATTGATTAACTCAGTATTTTCATTACGAAATTATCCTTCCTGTGGGCTATGAGGCATTGCATCCATGTTGAGTGTGTAAAGCTACCTCAAAAGTATATTTCATCCAATCAATCAATATTTGACCTGCCCTGGGAAAAACTGCAATGCTTAATTCCACCGAAATTTTGCGTATTATATAGCGTTGTGGGGGATATTCGATGATGATGTTGATGTGACAGCTTCGTCCAAATTAATGATGATATATTGACCCTCCAAAATATCACACGATTGGGAAAATAATGCATTATTTCTATGGTTGAATAATCATCTTTAGGCAAAGCGCACTTTTTCTTCACGCTGCTGAATTAACCCGGGTCATGCGATAACGTCACACTGCGCATGCGCTGTTCAGTCGATTTGTGGCTGGTCCGCTGGTCTTCCTGCGAGGAACTGAAGGAAGCATAGCGGTGTGGTGAACCGATAATGATAAGTGGAATTGATAGTGAATACTCCTAGGATTTGAATTGTTTATATTGTAATCAAGGATCACTCTGCGATAAAGGATAATTAGTCATGGCATCAGATGATCCAGAGGAAGAGCAGTATGCCGGTAAGTAATCACACCAATCTTAGGAAATTGTTTCACCGTAACATCGTAGACGTTGACCGCTTGAGCGGGACTACAAATAGTGTTACTTTATGTTGTTTCTACCTTTAAAGTTTCGTATATGGTCAGTTATTGATTAAATATTGCTGTTGAGTTGATTCATGATATGATGGTAGACAAGCAGGGCAAAATTTCCCGGAAAATTTCTCTGATTTGGTTCATCTTAGCAAAAAAATGAAAGTGGCGTGGTGGATGGGGAACGGTGTCATTATTTTCTGACAGCGCGGGCTTGCATTCTACAGAATGGGCCGACCCCTTGACAAAATGGATGCCATCAAACGATGGGATTGACCCTATCTACAAAAAAATTAGTTTTAATTAGGATGTTTTGTCATTAATTAATGGTATTTAAATATAAACGTGGAAATAGTCAGCATAAAGTTTTGTGGATTTTGGATTTTCGAAATGTTTGCGAAATTGCAATTTCGGTGCACAACTAATTTAAAGCGTTCATGAAATAATAACAATTTATTTTGTTTTACTCAATTATCGTCGATTAGACCTCAAGTGTTTGTGTTTACGTCAATAATTTCACCAAAATTATTAATATAACCTTTGTTTATGTTACTGGGTAATAAGTTCTATCGGGGAGTTACTCTTGTCGTAATTCATAGATTCCATTGAAATGTTCTTCATCCCTTCGGAATGCGTTTAATTTAGTTCTGTACTTTTTGTAGGGGAAGAAGACGAGGATGAACAAGAAGATAATGAAGAGGAGGTAGCGTCTTCTATTCTTCAGCAATCCTCACTAGGTGCTCCAGAAGAAGAAGATAATTCACCAGAATCGGAAGAAGGCCCACCGGTATTTTTAGTTATTCTTCACCTTTGACGTGAAAGTTAACGTATTTTAGGGAGTGTTTTTGTTATGTGGTGAAGAAATGTTGATGCATGCTTTTATCCATATTCTCGCAGCAGGAAGAAGATGATGAATACGAGCCAGAAGATGGTCGAAAAAAGAAGAAGGGAAAGAAAAGAAAAGCCAAAAGTGAAGACAAGAAGGGAAAAAAGAAAAAGAAGAAAAAGAAAGCTGATAGTGAGGAGGTGAGGTGTTGTTAGTCGAGAGGCCGGTAAAATACCAGTGTTTGTGTATTGTCAGCTGAAGTTTAGCACTCAAATCTTACTTTGTATTGTAGGAGAGCGATTTTGGGTTTGAAGAAGATCAGGCTGGCAATATCTCTTCAGTTACCGGTGGGGCAGGGAATTCCAGCAACTCGGTCGGTGGCAATGACTCAGATTTCGGTAGTAGCAAGAAAGGACGTAAATCTAGGAGTACACCGAAGCACCAACCGCCACCACCACCACCTGCACAGGATGCTAACGCAGGTATGAATGCAGATACGTCTCAGTTGCTCTTTCATGAAATGAGAGGCCTGAGGTTTCATGTATCTGTGTGCTCATCAGTGGTTTCCAAACTGCCCTCTCTCATTTGAATTTATTTATCATGACTTGTAAAGTGATTAGTGGCTTTTCATAGTTGGTTTCTAATTGTGCTGTATACTCATCTTAGTGACCGTGGAAGTTATTATTGCTTGGATAGCATTTGGTTTCTTATGCAGTTCTATTGCCTAATTTAACGTCTCTGCATTCCTCACTAAAATCTGACTTTACCTTTAAATATTTCAATTGTCCTGAGACCAAAGGGCAACTTATCTTTAGAATTCTCTCCAGGAAAAGTAATTAGTTAATTTTTTTATTAGTTTTAATAAATTTCTTTAGCTGAAAAGTTAGTTGATTTAAATGCATGCCAGGCAATATACAATGCGCAATAGTGAAGTCAGAAAAGCATTTCAAGGAAATGATAATGTAGGTATTCGTGTTAATTCTTATTTTTCAGGAATGCCTACCATTGAAGAAGTTTGTACAACATTTGGTCTTCAGGATGTTGAAATAGAGTATTCTGAATCAGATTTTCAGAATTTGACTACTTACAAACTCTTCCAGCAACATGTGCGACCTCTACTTTCAAAAGAGAATCCAAAGGTATGTTCAGTGTTGTGTGTTCATGATATTAAAAAAAATACTTTTAGCTTTAATTTAGGGCCAGCAAAGCATGCGCAACCAAAAAAGTGTAACAATGGCTCTCAATTTCTGTCCTGATTGGTGTGAACCTCTTTCTTATTGATTCACAGTTATCAAACTTAATGATTGTAGCTTTAGCTTGGGCCTATGTTATTTTATTGTTTTGCTTCTAGAGGGAAATGTTAGGGATTAGACTATTAGTAGAAGTATTTTTTGCTTACACTTGACCAGTACAGACCTAGACCTTGAGATTGTCAAGTGAAAGTTTACTAAGTTAGATGATCATTTCTCTCTTGGAATTATTTATGTATGATTCTTTGTAGAACTCAAGAGTTGGATTGCCAGGAAGACTATTGCTTTGCATTCATTATGTTCTTTCTAACTGTTGAGGTGTTGATTTAAGAACAACTCCCTGTTAGCCAGTTGAATTGGTAGTATTTCTCAGCATGCTATTTTATTCATTTACATGTTCCAAGCAGTGAATGTACTCTGTTTCTGGTAATGTTATGGGTTCTGTTTTTCTGGCAAAAATTAATGAAATCTTTCCCTTGAATTTTATTCAAATTCATCAGATTTCATATGGGAAACAATTTATTTTTGTTCATATTTTTTTTATTCCACGTATTTAAAAAAATATGTGAATACTCTAGCCTGCTCATTGACTTTTGATTCCTGCATATCTAATCAAGTTCGCTGGATCGGTGCTACAGAGTAGGAAAAATTGTTTTCGAGAGTGAGGGAATCTCTGGGTTGTGCTTTTGGGTTAGAGGCATTAAAAGCTGCTAGTGACAGCACTTAGTCACAATTTTGCTCTTATGCTGTTGACTTTATGGCTAGTTATCCAGAATGCTGAAGCATAAGTTGGTGTAGAATATAGCAAAGAGAATGAAGTAAAGGATTTCTGATGATTGATTTGACATTGATCGGCATTTCTAGTTTAAACAGCGTTTTCCTCTAAACCTTCATGTTTGGCTATGGACAATTGACGGATGAGTCAAAATGTATGTCACTACTTGCATTGAATGTGGAGAAATTTTGTGAAATAGAAGAGTACAAGGGGTATTCAAGTTTGGAAATATCCTTTACAGGATGCAGTGCTCTGTGGTGTTTTAGGCTAAGGCTTTTGTAATTTGTTAAATTCCTCTTTAGCCAGTATAATAGAAATGAAAACTACAGTTTTAAATATTTAATGAGGAACAGTATCCATGCCATTATTTGTTATGCTCTGATGTTGAAAATTGAATGAATCGGTGCTAGTTTAGAAATTATTTAGGATATTTGAGTGCTAAGATTGCCCCTTTGCAGAATTTTGGTATTCATTATTATTTTGTTAGATGAGATTAACATTATAAATTTATATTCTTAAAATTTTATTTAATATTAACGACAAATGCTGTTATTTTTTGTATTGTTATAAGTGTAAAAAATGTGTAGTACTATGAATATGGAATGATCTCATATAGTTTCAGAATTACAGTACAGTTATTTTCTATTGTGATACTTGGAAAAGCCTAAGCAGATAACTAAGAGAGACGTTATCCACTCATGATCATTATCTGAGCACAGTATTGTGTAAGGTTTTGTAATACATTCTTTGGATTAAATTTCTCACTCCCTTGAAATGTTCATCACTTTTAGGTGGAGTAGGGTTGTTAGAGGAGGTTGTTGTGACAGTTATGTGGTATTTGGGGGACTGGCTTATGTGAGAAGTGGTGATAAGAGATAGGTGGGTGACCTAATGAAGTTAATCCATTGATAGGTAATTGACGCTCTTATCTATCATTTTAATGCTTGCATTGGTACAAACAACATCTAAACCATCATTGGATTACATGAGTAGGGAGTACAGGTGGTCCCCGACTTTCGCACACAATGCGTTCCTGAAAACGTGTACGAAAGTCGAATGTACGAAAGTCGAACCATTGAGTTCCATAGTAATTAGGGGTTACGTTCCAAAAGATCGAAATATGCATTCCAAAACCTTATTTTCTGCACAGATTTTATTTTTATTAATTAATGTTTAATGATAAATTATTAACATTCCTCACATTATATAATGTTTTTCGAAAATACAAGGAAAATATAAATGTAAGTTTTAAAAAACATGAATTCCTTTGCAGGTACCAAGTGAAACTTCCTCTCTGTGTTTAAGTTGACATTCCACGTATAATATCCATTTTAAATAAAATATCAAGAAGCATTTAAAAAATGCAATTGTTGAACCCTCACTCTCGATACATTTAAATTTTTACATCTCGTTTTCCTCAGCAGGTGACATCTTGTCGCAGCATAACTCAGGATCGCGTTTATTTCACATGATATTCAAAAAAGACAAAAGACTTAAGGAATATGGAAGAGATTCCGTGTAATGTTGTTGCTGAAGGTTTAAATCATGACTAATACATATTCTCCATGAAATTTACCTTGATTTAAGTTAACTCTGCCCTCACTCGTATACGTTCGCATTGCCTGCATGTGCTGCGATATGAAACAGTTGAATGTTGGAATTCACATTAAACGTGGCGGGAATTTGAAAAAAATACAGACAAATGTTCGAAAGTGTGAATTTAGCGTACGAAAGTCGAGTGAAAGGTGTCAATTTGGAATGCACAAAAGTGTGAATTGTAAGAAAGTCAAGTATACTAAAGTTGAGGACCGCCTGTATACTCATTCCTGTTGTAATTGGAGATAGTTAAGAGTGCCTATGAAGAGTAGCTAGTCTAAGCAGGAGCTACTTTTTAATGCTAGCTATCAGTTGCGAGTATTGATTGCATTTTCTGTGGGAATAAGCTACTTTCTCTTAGTGTAACCTTAATTTGGGCCCATCCGTGGGCCCAAATAGTTGCATGAATCCATGCTCATTAGTGGGTAATTACTCTCCCTTAAGTGTGAGCATTTACGAGTATTTTTTGGTAGGGAGATGAACATATTGCTCATTTAGCTCCACTGTAACTGATATTCTTATTGGTGGAAAATCTAAGTGTTCAAAACTGTACTTGTCAAAATTAGAACCCATTATTATGTAAATAAAATATGCAATTAATATTAAATTATTAGTAATACCTACTTAATAATATTAAGTAATAACTACGTAATTAAGCAGAAAGTCATCAAAACATGCAAAAGTATTTTAAAGAGTCTAGGATCACATGTGCTGACAATCAAGGTTCTACAGTAATGAATTCATTATCCTATAATTTTTTATTGTAACAATAGGATAGTCACTATGAACCATAACTTGTGTCCTCATGACAAATGATTTTGACATTAAAAAACTATGAGTCTATAAGTAATATTTAGTTATAATTTTGAATTTTTGATGTCAACAAGCACAATTTTAAAGTAACAAACTAACAAGGGCTGCCTTATTGCATTTCACTAACAGTGGATTCTCCAGTAAACTATGGAGGTGTAATAAAGGGTATTGTTAAATTGTTAAAATTATGTACTGTAGGACTGTGAGTTTAAAATGTTAAGCAGATTAAATAAGTATTTATGTACTATCATTTGCAAAAGTCTTGCAACAAATCGAGCGGCGCCACTTTCGCTCCATCCTCGATTTCTGGCCACCATTAAATTTGAATGATCACTATCTGGGGATGAATCTTCATGGTAGCTCGGGAACGACTCACGAACGGGTCATCGTGACACGGGAGTGAGACGTAGGGCGTAGTCCAGTACAAGCTCCCAGTGCTCCGAAGCACTGGAAGCGAGTCTTTTCGTGGTCCAGTAGAAGCTACAAAAGCTCCCGTGGCGCTCTCGTACGTCACGCATGACGTCACTATATTCGCTTCTCTCTCGCTACAAACGCTCCCAAGAAATGGCTGGAGCGAACCGGTTTTCAGCGCGAATTTGAACGGGAAGGAAGGCTAAAGAAAATGGTGTTCATAACAATTGTGGACCTGGCCGGCAATAATATGACCATTTGGAGTTGATGGAAGAAGTCGCTAAGATAGCCTGGATAGTAAATGCTAAAACCAAATGGTTAAAGAACTATTCGGGGGATATTACGGTGAGGCAAATGGCTGTAACTCAATGGTTTCACAATTCAGAGTCGCCACGGGCCAGATCGGGGAAGAAATTGAGCGGCAAGACCAAGATATCTTATAAAATTTGTTGTGATAATTAATTATATATAATATTATTTAATTATTAGTGGTTTAAGCTTGAGCTAGCGAGAAGGGGAGATAGAAAATGGCTATTCGAAATTAATAAGACATGTAGTGAGTGAACTTTCCGGTCGAAGCATTCCGTCCGTTACATAAGAATTATGTTAATTTTGTAAGTTATATTGATTTATTTGTTATTTAGATTAATTATTAGTTATTTGAACTTGATATTGCGTGAAATTGAGATAGAATATGACTTCTTAGGTTAGGGTACGTGAACTTCTAGTTAAAGCATTCCGTTTGTTGCTTTTTGGCGGCCAACCTAGGTTTTCTTCAAGCTTTCCCCATGAAGATTGTATTCTCTGTTAAATGATGATATCTTCCTCTAATCTTCAACTGAAGTTTAATCAATTATTGATGTTCGGTTGTATTTTACTTATGTAATTTTCTTAAGGTCAGGTTGATACGCATTGCATTTATGCTTAAGGCTCGTTGTTGACGAGATTGGTTCAAGTGTAGGACTGCTTTTGAGACTGTCATACAATGTCATGAGTGCAATTGATAAATCGCATAAAGGACACTCCACTTAAGGCCTTTTTACACCTACATAAATCCGCACAAGTCTAAATGTATGAACGCGAGAAAGAACACGAAATGTACCGTACGGTTGCGTTGTGTCACGTTAAGTGGTTACACGTGTAACCACTCAACTTGTGCAAATGCATGATCGGCAAATTTAACCTATTTTAGCTAGGTTCAAACATTCGTACATGTTCCGTTTCGGTCCACAAAAATAATTCACGCAAACAGGCATTAACTTGTACGTGTATCGTTTAAACGCAGGCTTTTAGGTGAGTTAAGTTAATTAGGCTTATTTTTGGTTTCATTGAAATTTCTATAGTAAGGTATTTAATCGGTCTTATCTTCTTTTATATGTATCATATGATCTGCTCTTTATAGTTTAAGTTTATCACCTTGTTGTTAGAGGATTTGCAAACCAGTGGGTAAAATCTTCAGGACAAGCATCGGTCTGCTGTGGTGCCCGATCATGGTATCCAATGAAGATCTAATATTAAATAGGTTTCTTGTGGTGTACCCCATGGTCATATTCTTTTTGTCATTTATATTACTGACCTCTCTAACACGCTAAGTAAAGTACAAGGGGCTATAACAATCCCTAATTCAGACGATCTAATATCCGAGCAGACGATACTAGTAAAACAAACGACTAACAAATGCTACAATCGCTCCAGCCGTGATCCAGTAGGGTAGCACTGGGAGCGATAGGAGCGAAAGTGGACCACGAATCTGTAGCGTCTGAAGCGGGAGCACTCGGGAGCATTGGGAGCGTGTACTGGATTACGCCCGTAGGAAATCATTACGATGCTCAGTTGAGTAAATGAGCGTAGATGTCGTTGCGTCATCGCGGCGTTTGATATTATTTTTACACTCTTAGTTGACTGGAGTAGATAATTGAAAATATTTACCCGTTGAAAGAGTGAGTACCTAGTGGGTGTCATCCAAGAACCTTGGGTGTCATCTAAGAGTGGGTAATAATGATGAGTAGTTACGGACCTGTAAAGGAAACCTTATAGCACCGGGAATCACATTCACCAGTGATTCTGATTCGAGTTACTTCAAGGGAAATGCAATGATTTGTCCTATCGCGCTAACAACGCAGGATTCCCGTCGCACAATCATTTAAATTAGAAATTTTGTAAAACATGCTAAAATTCAACATTTGGTACCATCTTAACATACATTAAAAAAATAAAATAAAATACAGCTGTGAGGAGGGTAAAAAAATTCGAACATTAAAGAGGCTTGAACGCAGGACCTTCCTATCCACAACCCAGTGTTTATCCACTGAGCTAAACGAGTCGATTGGGTGTTTGAATTCTTCAAGCGGGTAATTAGGAGGGTGGGAACATTGTTGTGTCACGTGTTGTCGAGCATTGTGTCCATAAGTGTTTAAAATATCTAAATGTAATAAGTTAGTCGGAAATGAAAATGTTAAGTATTTGTTGTTGTTGTAACACTAAGCTGCTTTCATGAGCTTCTCAATTGAACGAATTTTGATCAAAATAATCATTTTCTCGGTATCTTAGTATTTTAATTGTTTATATGATTATAAATTGAGCACAGAGGCTTTCGCATACTTTATGCTTCGGCTGGTTAGTGTATACAATAGGAATATTATGATGTTGTCGCCTGCGACTTCGGTATGGTATCGTCCTTTTAAGTTATCATTATTTGTTATTACGTTTCTAACTCGGTATTTGTATTTCTAATGAAGCAAGCATATGCATTCATTTCAAGCAGAAATTCTGTAAGGATTTGCTTACGCCCTTCTTACTCAACTTCAAAGGTTTTATGAAATGAGCTGCAGTTCCACTGATTTCAATCTTACCCTAAACATAAAACGTATTGCCAACAAACACATTTCCTAATACCATGTAACCAACTTAATGTAAGTAGAGAAGTTAATTAATGATGCTGAGTAAGTATCCTACAATATCCCGAATTGATCATAGTATATGAAAATGATTGCAGCTATAAATATGATAACTTAATCATCAATCACATCGCAGCGTAGAGTTATTATACGCATTCACACAAATTTCGCAGTGGAACATATTATCAAACAATACCTGTTGAGATCCGAAAATCATTAAAAATGGGACTTTTACCTGGAATTAAGTTTTCCTGGTCATACTTTGAATACGTGGAAAGGAATACATCTTTACCGATTGACGGACGTCGGACAACTCTGTTATTATTTACGCAACGATTAATGCCGATCAGCTTAACTAATTTCATATTTTACGTGTTTGCTCAGATATTTATATGAAGAAGCACATGGAATATCAAAGCTGCCTCGTATCTTATGTCGTAAATATTGTATTAAAAACACCAACCCGAGTCGATAGATGTAAACAAAACTGTCATGTTGACAGTGAACGACTCGTGATTTCCTGCTCTCTTAAAAGAACTAAGAACACTCAAAAAGAGCCAAGCTACAAACTTTTTAAAATCTCTCCGAGGAATTACCCTCGATCTTTACTCCTGCATTAAATGCTACAATGTGTTTGGGGGAACATAATGAACATTAATTTCACTTAAATGGAAACGATCAAATCCCGAGACTGAAAAGGATGAAAAAATATCTCACCCACCTAATGATCCGTTCTCCAAATATTGAACCATGAAGACTCTTTGTTGGTTTGCTGAATATACCCGAAAACCATAGTTTCCGAGAACAATCTTTGTGGAGTGAAAGTGGCGCCGCTCGATTTTTTGCAAGACTTTTGCAAATGATAGTACATAATGATTAAAATTAGTTAGCCTGTAAATCTTTAAGTGAAATTGTGGAAACATGAACTCACATTAGGGTGAGAATGTGCTCCATGTTTGGAAATAGTCTTAAAAACCAGTTCTCTTTCTTAAGACAAATTGCCAAAAGGCAAAAGATAAATATTGTTTCAAATTATTTTTTCCAGTACTTCTGTTTTAGTTATGAAAACTATGCTACTCTGGCGGAAAAAGCTAGTCATGCAACTTTAAATTTTCATTTGGTCTAAGATTACATTTATTCTGTGGTGCTATTCTTGCCTAAATTTCTACAGACTTCCATCTCTCCTTATTTTATATCCTACTTAGTTTCTTTCACACCTTGAAATTCACACAATTTAATTGTTTTACTTCCTTTTTGTACATTGTGTACGTGGTACATCTTAGTAGATGTTACATGCTTCATCAGTACCTTAGGTTAGCATCAAATCATTTGCTTTTGAGAGCTGTCAAGTAATTCGAGTTTTGAAATATTTGTGTGTTCAGCTGTTTGATTTTACCTTTGTCTTTTAGATAAAACTCACTAGTCAGCTGTGGCCCTGATAGGATGAGAACATTATCCACCTTATGCATTGAATATCATGTATGCTAAAAGAGAAGGAATAAAATTTTCAAATGTGTCACGAATTTTCTGTCAAAAAGTATGAAAATAGCAATATCTGTCTTTAATTTGTAGCATAAATTGTTCTAGTAAATTTTTACATGTATTTAAAAATGCTATAGTTTTGTGTTAATAGTGTCAAAAAGAAAGGATGTCATATGAAAAAACTTATTTTTAGTTCATTGTTATCCAAATGTGTCCCTTTGAAGTCTTCCTGTATTTCTCTGCTGTCTCACAATTTAATTGATGTCCTTTTATGAAACACTGGTCCTCATTATCTCATCAAGGACATATATTGTCCCAAAAATGGTGAACCGTTACAAGTGGCACTCGGTAGTAAACTGTGGAACACACATTTTAAAGTTTTGGGGATATCAAATGGTACCCTGCTGGCTAAAGTTCCATAAGTGACTCTCCACTCTTAACGGAATTTGGTTTGAGGTCCTTTGGATAAAATATCATTCAGTATGATATAATTTGGTCACTGTTCTTAGTTTGCAAGTACAATTTTACGTGTGTTTCTGCTGCTGCTCTGGGTGTCATAGTTCCATAGGATGGTAGGACAAATCCAGTAGGTGGAGCATCACCTTGTACATACTACTTCTTTATACCTGAGCAAGATCTTAGTTTTTAAAACCTTAGTGCCAAGAGCCAGCAATTCAACTTCGTCCTCTTTGAGAAATGCCAGAGGCTGATGTAGGGGCTCATACATTTATTTTGTTTTATGGGTAACTTAGAAATTTGAGAAGCTGTACCCATGCCATCAAAATATTATACCCAAATAGAATAAAATCTGGTAATTCTCTGGTTTTAAGTTAGTTTCACAACAAAAATCATGTGTATCAAAATCCTCCCTTTTACTAACTAGTACATTAGTGCTAGTTGCAGTTCTTATAAGGAAAAACCTGAATATTTTGTCAGCAAATACTTACAGTGCAACCTCGATATAACGACACCCCACGGTGCACTAATAAACACTCGCTATAGCGAATTGTCGCTTTACCGGAGGTGGAGCAAATAATAGCCAATATACCTGTTGCGAACAGATATACAGGAACAGGAGTGGTGCGGCGACAGATAAACATCTATCCGATAAACGTAAGCATAAATCCAGGCGAAAGGTGATGTTTTTTTGCATCACTAAATTTCCTTACTCAAATAACGACTTAACTACTCAAACAATTTATAAGCGCCGCACTGAATAAAAATCATGCAAAGCATTGTTTCATCAATCATTATATTTATCGAACGACAGTTTACCACATAAATTTGAAACTGAGCACTCCATTAACTTCATTTCTAACAGATCGCTAGCAATTACAGAGGTTAAGGAGTCTTGATGAAAGTCTTCCGGCAGTGAAACCCTCGCTATGGCGAGAGCCAACACCAAAAGGGTCTCGTAAAAACAAATTTATTAACACGCTTATTATAGGGTCAATTGACGGTTCATCGGCTATCTCTCGTAATAGCGGGGGTGTCGCTATATCCCCTACTCGCTTTAACGAGGTTCCACTGTATTTTTATGATGATAACTGTAATGGTTTTAATCTGCTGAGTCTTTACTTTCAGTAACAAGTTCCTCTGGGCAAAAACTTAAATAAAGGAGAATTTGAACTTCTAATAAGCTTTCCTATTGCGTAAACACTTAGTTTTGGGCAATGTGTTATTGGTAACCCATAGGTAATTATAAAGAAGACTCACTAGGAGACATTATGTACCTTGCTCTGCCTTTTTCAATTTTTCAATATTTTATGGCATTCGGAATGGCAAATGCACATCTGAGCTTGTAGTGGTTCCATTGAATGGGCTTAAGTTTGCCTGTAATTAATTAATTTGCATGCGGTACTTTTAACAAGCCCTATATAACTCCAAGATAACGCACCTTGAAGCAGATAGGGCAATTGGTGAAGTGGTAGCGTCGTCCGCTCCCCTGGGGGGCCAGGGTTTAGGGCTTCGTCAAGGCAGTATATTTTTTAGTTATTTTTTTGATCAAACAGTGACAAGTATTTCATTTATTTCAATCGCAGCAAGCATACGCATAAGAGAAGTTTTTTATTATCATAATGGCGTTTAGGTATTTAAGCGGTGTTGTTTCTAATGCAGAGGTATGACGACTACACTAGCAAGGGTTGGTGTGTGCTAGAATGTCAATTTTTTGTATCATCAAAGTGTTTAGAATCATTCGTTGAAACCACTTCTCTAAATCTATGATCTTGCAGCCACAGACGCATGGTTCTCGGAAACCAGGTATGATACGGAGCAGTGATGAAATTAAATGATATTCAAGTGAAAGTTTGGATTTTTCATGTTTTCCGATAATTCGTGCTGCCTCTCCCCATCATTAGCCCGGGGGATCGGATTATGCTGTATGTAACAAAAGAAGCATTCCGAAATATTATTTCAATTAACAAATGGGATGAAATAAAAGTCGATTACTTAAAATAAACAATTATGCCAAATGTGTTTTGTGCTCGCCGCTTTCCAAAATCTTCCATTGCCCTTCCAGCATGATAACAAGAACCACCTACAAATGTCATTTCTTCAAAAAAAAAGCCACTGTTATTGCTCCCTGTTAATCTTTTGGTATGTTTTTGAGGAGGGTAGCAAGTTAGGTCTTCATATCTCCGCGTTTGAAATGACACTGCTTAAATACCTAAACGCCATTATGATGATAAAAAATTTATCTTGTGCATATGCTTGCTGCGATTAAAATTAATAAAAATATTTGTCGCTGTATGATCAAATTAAAAATACAAAATTTTCTGCCACGACGAAGCTCTGAATTCAATGAAACCACTACCAGTTCAGATATGTGTTTGCCATTCCGAATGCCATAAAAAATACGGCATGGAAAAAGGGGGAGCAAAGTATGTGGTCTCTCCTTATCAGTTTATATTCACTTGTTGATTTATGTATTAGACTGCTCATTCACTCCATGTGAATGTGTTTTGGAGTCTTCATTATTTTATCCATATTCTACTGTACTTAACTGTAATACAGTTTTATTTTTCTGTCCTATGTCTAGTGATTGTGATATTTTTTTTAACAAATCAATACATATTTGTGTTGTGGAAGGGTAATAACTATGTGTAATAGTAATAATTGGTCATTTTATTGGTGTTTATGTTCAGCAAAAAGGCGTTCTGGTGAAAGTGAATGGTAATGTAAGGCAGCAGTAATAAAATCTTACTGATGTTTCACATTAATACCTTGTTCTGGCTAATTATGTAAGAGAAATCCAAGATGAGCAATCTGTGTTTCATGTTTAGTGTTTTTTTATGAATTGTGTAACTGTGTATGCTTACACCAGTTTAACTTGCCTTTTAAAATATTGTTGGGGAATGTATCAAGAATTACCTGTAATTTAATGTTGGAAACAGAACTTTTCCTCATGGTTTTGGAACCATCATTTAAACGGTTCCATGTAATATTTGTTATTATCTGAAGTATGATGGATGCCATGATATCCAAAATGCCACAAATCCACTTACAAGGAATCTAGGAGCAACAGATTTGTTATATTTGTAATAGGGGCTGCTGTAGCTATTTTGATTTTTGTTCTACGAATGGATTTTACGTAGTTACCAATCAATTCTTTGGGAAAGTTTTATTGATGGTTTTGGTAGCTTTAAAAATGTTCTGCGTTAGTGGCTTGTTTCATAACTTATCTGAATGTAATTATCAGCTGCAATTACATTCATGTGTTAAAAATATACTTCAAATTGATGGCTAATTTCCAATGAGGCACGTGGAGTGAGACTTTGATGGCTTAGTTTTGAAAACATTAATGTATTTTTACCATTTGCCTTTTCCAGCGTTTTTCTTTTCTTATATTGAAATTTTACATTTTTGCTATTTTTTCACCTTTCTTGTTGTCACTTCTTGTTTTAAGGTGCCCATGTCCAAGCTTATGATGTTGGTTGCGGCGAAGTGGCGTGAATTTTCCAACATCAACCCAAACACACAGCCAGAGATAGCCACAGTGTCAGAGCCAGTGACTCCTGTGTCCGAGTACACTCCCAAGTCGAGCCGGTCTCGTTCCGTCAAAGAGAAAGAGGAGCCGCCACCGAGTCCCGATGCCGGTGGGGATTCTCCTCCTGCGTCAGTCAGTGGCCTATCAGGTGGGGCTGCGATGACCCCTGGGGGCAGTGGCGCAGGTAGTGGGAACGAGGGAGGGGATGGCAATGAAGGGGGGAGTGGCAGTGGCACCCCTGGTGGTGCAGGTGATGATGATGACGATGATAAATCCAAGAAGAAGAGAGGGCGTAAGAAGACGAGCAAGAAAGCCAAAGTTCCGACCCTGAAGATCAAGCTTGGAAAGAGAAAGAGGGGCAGTTCAGTAAGTGTTCCCTACACTTTGTACCCCTGAGCCCTTAGACAATTGCTTGCCTTTTGCTTTCCTCTTGGAAACCTGAGGAAGTGCAAAAGATGCTGTGTGTCCTTTGATCACAGTCAGGGTGTGCCTTTTTCTCAGTGAAAAGAGGGATTCTCCTTGCTCTTTATCTAAATTCCAAGGGCGTGTTAGTGGGTCTCAAATGCTCAGAATTTACTTGATGAGCATCTTGATGAAATATGTTGATAAAGTTTTGCTGTAATTAATGAAAGTGATTAGTAGAGAGTGATATTTCACCTCTCAGGGATCCCTGAGATTGCTTCTTGTTTTAAATTTAATGATTAAGTGCGAGATACCTTTTATTTTCCAAATCTACTTGGAAAGGAATATCATTGGGTTTTGACATGCATTAATTTTTGGTTTAACAGTATTGTTTATTTATGACGTTTCAATTTGCTATGAACATTTTATACGTGATATGGCAAGTACGTAATTTATAGCTTGGAGAACTTGCTTTTTTTACTGTTTATTCATGAATTACCAGCCTTTAGAGGACCTGGAGCTGTTTTAATGTCTGTCATCATCGGGCATTCAAAATCCCTGCATCAAAGCATATTGGGTTTGGCTTGTTTCAATTTTCTCATGAACCTGTACCTTTCTTTGGTGTTTTTGAACTAATTTTATAAAAAATGCCATTATTTACAGATAGAGTTAAGAAAGGAAATGGTTCCTATTTCTTCCCAGGAGGAGGAGCGTAGTGGTAGTGAGAGGGATTCCGATATGGAATTTGAGCAAATGCTTCAGGATGCTGAAGAGGCCTCAAAGACCACTGAAGAACCTGATACTGTGGCCGCTCCTCCTGTCCCTCCCCCTCGCAGAAAGGCTAAGACAAAAATAGGGAATAAGTCGAAGAAGAAGAAGAAAACCAAAACAACATCCAAGTTCCCCGGTGGTGAAGGAGAGGATGGTTATGAGGTATGCTTTTCTTCTACTTACCTCCAAATCGGCTCTCTTTTACTGCAGTGTGTAGCCTTCTTGTAAGTGTTCTAAATTGGAAGTAAAAACAAGTTTAATATTGGGAGTCAAAAATTAAGTTTCTCCTTACGACCAAATAAATTTGATAGTGCTATCCAGTTAACTCTCAATAATCTGGCTCCTAAGTATCTGGTTTATAAATTGTCCGGTCTCTTTTCCCTTCCCTGCTCATTAAATATTTAAGCATATTCTGCTGGCATTAATGATGAAAATCTAAAAAAATAGATGATGTATCTCTGTGAAATGTATCTTAATACAAATGTAAATGTGTGTGTCCTAAATATTTTCTGCATCAGGAAGTAATTGTTAATATTCCGGCCACATTCGTTATATTATCGAATATCAGTGGTTTTTTTTATTATTCGGGCTTTATATTCATTAGTAGCATGGATAATTGAGAGTTGACTGTATTTGCTTGTGATGTAAGGTATCCCCTCCTAACTTAATAGGTATTTGTTGTGAAATTTATCAATTTATAGGATTATAAATACTTATAGTCGCATTAATATTTGACCAAAAGAATGGTGGTCGATTCCAGTCTGTTTTAAACCACAAATACGACCATGCCATAGGTTTTGGTGGTTAGGTTCTCCCTCAGTTCAGGAAGATGGTGCTGCATAGGTGTCAAAACCTGGATTGTGTTCTTTAAATTTGTGGTTTGTACAAGTGTTATTGAAATAAATCCATTCTGGTGAATTAAAATTATTTAGTTCAAAGAGAAAAAGATGGTAGTGACAATGCATGCTACAGATTTTTATTTAGATTCATACATGTATGCACAATTGTTGATAAAATGTATTGCCAATTATTATTATTTCTTACTTTCATTGGTTGTTGTTGTATAATTTTCGTTTTTTCGTGGAATCTCAAAAGAATTAATTTTTGAATTTGGTTGGCCTTTGATTTATGCAATTGCCATAACATTTGTAAAGTAAATATTGGGCCATGCTTATTAATTTGCTTAACTACTCTCCTACTTACTGTAAAGTTGCCTGGTTTTTATCTGAGTATCACCTTTTATCATCTGTGTGGAATTATTTTGTAGCTCAGGTGATCAAGTTTGGAATGGTATTGCAGTGCTGGATCATTGTTTTATTTCGTAATGAAATTGATTGATTTATGTCGGAGATAGGTTATTTGTTGCATGCTTCCTGGAAAAGGCTTCTTTTCTTACACAATTTGATTATCATGCATGCTTTTCATTTGATTTTCTATTAGTTAAAATATCCCTAAAAATCAATGGTAACTCACACCAAATGCTAAACTACTCTGCCTTTTTTCACAATTATATCTTATTTTTTAATTATCTGTTGAAAAAATTCTTTCTTTCTCGTCCCTGAATAGTTTGAATGTAAAAAATCAGGGATTACATCATGTAATACATCAGCATATACATAGTGTTACAGGTGGACAGTGGCATGCTTGCTTATTTTGCTTTTCACTTGCTGGATGGTAGCTCAGGCATAATCACATCTATGCCTAATATTGCTGTGCATCATCTGCAGAATAACTTCAATGCTTCTAATGTCTCTGCTCAGCGTTTTTGGATCCAGCTTTACGATGGATCTTTCCAGGCTATTATTCACCTTGCCCCACAAAATTTTATTTCTTCCACTAAGTGGTTTGTTATATATCTTGTATGATGTTGGGCACGATATGGTGGAAGTTCTTAATATCATTAAAATAAGACATTGCAATATTTGAATAATAATAAGGTTTTTATTAGAGATGTGCGAATAGTATCCGGGAATACTCGAATACCTCGAATATTAGAAAGTATTCGATATTCGAGGTTTCGAATAGTTATGACAAAAGTACCGCCTCGAATACCTCGAATACTTTGAATTTCGCGTCATACACTGTCGCACGCACGTCGTTGGTAGTTGACTCGGAAAAATGTAGAGAACTGTAGTCATTTAGTGCTCGCAGCGCCGTTTTACGCAAGTTGACGAATTACCTCAAATTCATGGATTTTAGCGGTGAAAAGAGTTTGACGGGGGGAACCGAAAATGGTCGGGTGAAAAAATCCGAAAATCCCCGATTCCCCCCACCAGGAGAACCTCAGTGCCGTGGGATAGCAACCTTAGGGCATTTCCCACGATCCGCTATCCCCCTCCATTCAGCACTCGCCTCACCCACTCTGACGCTTTCCTCTTCTCCGAAATCAAACAAAAGGTCCCAGCTCGCGCAGGGATCGCATTACGAAGACCCCTGCTTCGAAAAAAATATCGAGTTACGAGAACAATAAAAACGTGTTTCACGCCCTCCTCCCTTTTCTCACCCACTGACCTTTTTCTGGCTACCTGCTTCGAAGTTCCCCATTTCTGGAGGTCGACTGCTGTGTGAGTACCGTGGGATACTTACATTAGCGCATTTCCCAAGATCCGGTATCCCTCTCCATTCAGCACTAGCCCCCCCCCCTCTGAAGCTTTCCTCTTCTTCGAAATAAAAAAAAAGGTCACAGCTCGCGCAGGGATCATATTATGAAGACTTTAGCTTCGAAAAAATACCAAGTTAAAAGAAACGTGTTTCGGGTCCTCCCTTTTCTCCCCCACTGACCTTTTATTTCCTACCTGCTTCGAAGTTCCCCATTTCTGTGGAGGTCAACCGCTGCGTGAGTCATCTATTAGCACAAAATGTGTCTAAGAATGACTTTCGTCAATTGATGTTACACCTTTATTGAATTGAAATATTAGTAATGTGCGCGTAATTGCAAAAAGAATAATACCAAACACGACGTATTTCTGTGTTTATTTAAGCATTTTACGCAAAGAAATAAATGTCAAAATACGACGGAGACTTAGCATTCTGGCGAAACTCGATATGAGCAGCAGAGCTTCTCGGAAGTTGATGCGGTATTTTTTTCCGAAAGCATATATCAAGTAACAATTAATGAGTGGTGCTATAAATCTTTATTTTTACAGTCCCAGACAAAGGGATATTTTCTCAGAATATTTGGTTTCTCCCTGATAGCAATTCCAATTCATCATCTTATCTCATGAGAACTCCCAAAGATGGACTGAAAATAATTGAAGAAAATCCGGAGGAAAAGCGCTTGTATTTTGCAAATTGCCTCAGATTGTCAGCTAGCACTTGGCAGCAGGAGTGAGGGTAAAGCGATGTTAGTTGAATTAATCATATGCCCAATTGTTTCCATAAAATTAAAATATTCATTAATCAGCTAAATTCCTGTTCGAATCATTTAAAGGAATTCAAAATTACTTCCCAAAATCTTGTGTTGCCTGCTGCATAGGCAACCAAGTCAAACATTCCAGCATTCATCATTTAGTATTCGAGGTATTCGAAATTCGAGGTATTCGAATATTCGAGCAATGATTTAATATTCGAATTCGATATTCGAATTCGAGAAATCTGCTATTCGACCCATCTCTAGTTTTTATATAGTAAAAAGAATACATGCCTAATTGTAATAACATATCATCTTAATTTTCTGTGCCACTTCAGTTGTTAGTCTTCAGATTTAAGTAGGTGGCTACCTTGGAGTTATATGTTTGTTACCCTGAGGTTAAGTTTTTCCTTTAATTAATGCAGTAGTAAGTAGACATATATTCACATTTGTAATTGGTGTCCTTCAGTCAGTAACTGCATTTTGAAGTCAAGAATTGTGTAATTAAGTAAGTATTGTCAAACTGTGTAGGTTAAATTTTTTTGTCGCTACTACATAACTAGTTGAAATGTTTTTATATGATCTCTGAAATTTATGACTTGAATTATTCGTTTATGGGCATTTTATTTTGGCTACTATCCTCATAATTGATTTCGTTGGGAAGAGCTGAAGCTTTTTTCAGCCCTCAAAATTCAGCTGCTACTCTGGGAATCCCGAAAGGATTTGAGAACAAGTTAATGAGCCTCAGAAGCATTCAAGTTAGGTAATTGCCTTTGTAATTGAATTCAAGATGAAAAGATTTCTCTTAAGTGCAAATAATAATTGAATAACAAGGGTTTTGATGAATTGATTTTAAAAAATCATTAATATCAGTTATGGGCCAGTGATGAAATTGTTATAATACCCAATACAAATTAAGGCTTTAGATATTTAATTACGATTCCCTCCATATTTTGGCGAGA
Source organism: Ischnura elegans (assembly GCF_921293095.1). Lineage (NCBI taxonomy): Eukaryota > Metazoa > Arthropoda > Insecta > Odonata > Coenagrionidae > Ischnura > Ischnura elegans. The sequence continues at coordinate 84,232,311 of NC_060250.1, forward strand.
AAGAGTATCAGTTATGGCTAAAATTTGCCGTCAATTGCTAATTGCTAATTTTAGTTTTAAGATCTAGTGTAGACTTTAAAATCCTCGTATGAGCCTTTATCGTTGGTCAGTGAGATTACTCATGCTACTTGCTTTTACTCATGAAATTTTTATTCTCATAAAATTAAAACTTGTTCTCCGATGTCATGATGCAGTTGTATGTGATTTTGTTTTCATGAATAATTTACTTCCTGGTCACTGAGATATGTGGCCTCACAGAGGTTAACTTTTGTGGTGTAGCTGTGATTTAATGAGTGCAGTAGTTTTTGCTCTACTAATATATACTTTGTTACTAAGTGGTTAATTTAGTACTACCGTGGTGCGTAAGTCTTTGATGAATGACATATTTTCTTAAGTAGCTATAGATTATTTATGCAAGTATTTTTTCGTGATGGCATGACTTCTTGCTTGGTAGTTATTTGGATTATTTCTTGCTGTAAGTTGACAGGGTATTTCTGATGTTCCCGATGCAAAAAAAAAACAGATGGAACTTTGATTTTTCTAAAGTAAGGTGATATAATTGATAAACATCATTTTGTTTCTGATTGCTTTACAAAACTCAGTACAATGATGTTAGAAGTAGCATAGTTTTTTTTCGGAAGAATCTTGATTTTTTTGCTGCAATTTGTCAGGGACTTCAAATTCAGTGTCCATAGGATGCTTCTTCAAGCTTGAGTCTTTTTGGTATCGTTTGCTAAGAGTGGGCTCACAGGAAAGCAGGTTTACTTTATTCTCATAACTCTTTTCTGTGGTGCAAATGACTTTGTGCATGGTTGTCTCATCCGTATAATCTAGTTGGGGAATCTCCTCAAGATAGACCTTTAGTCAAGTACATTTGCCAGGTTCAATTTGATATGAAAAAATTAAGCAAGTAGGCAAATGAATCATTTGGAGAAGGGTACAATGGATGGTAGCTGTTGACCAATCTTTGATCTGCACAACTGTATAGTTGTATTGAAGACTGCTTTGGTAATCATCAGGTCTGTTTTCTTATTAAATTTCTTGTATGGCTGTTGTGGCTGAATTGATAAGCAGACCACTTAATCTACTGACAGCTACTTATTCTTTGAAATTTCGGCAAAGGTGGAGGGAATAGTAATGTAGAGAACTTTAGCAGCCTTTAATACTGGCCATCATCAGGAGAGCTGGTATCTCATTTTATGACTAAAATATACAGTAATTGTGTGGAGATGGTGTGTTTTGCTTATTAATGTCGGGTGATTGACATGCTACGAAAGTCATTCCAGGCTTTGCAATCTTTAGATGTAGGGCTTAAATCTTCATCCCTTATTTACTATTCATGCTCTAATTTTCCAATCCTAAATTTTACACACCATTTAAGATTTACATACAGTGCAACTCCATGAGGAAGTGATGAATTTTTATTTTAGGTAGATACTTTGCTGTTTAGAAATTGAAGCAAGTTAGAGATGCAGGTAGCATCCACAGTCCTGGCTGCGGTTTTTAGTTCGTTAGTAATTATTTCAGGCTTCACTATTTAGAAATAGCTCACTTTCAAATTGAAAATTATTTAGTTTACATCTGCTATTCATATTGTACTGACCAAAGTTTCAATACTATGGTGCCATCCTGTAACCAGATGATAGCACAACTCTGTTGAAACCCAGGTGAGTACAAAATTAAGGTTGAATTTGAACCAAGTACTTCTTGTCATGAATTTTTCTAGGTTATTCCTGTGGGATTTAGCTGTCTTTATGACGGGAAAATAATTGCCAGGATAAAGTTGCTGGTATGGATGAGCAATGATTCGACATTAGGAAAATTTAGCATGACTAGGATTTAAGCCAGGATGATCGGAATTAGCAAATTCAGGAAATTGAGGGATCCTAGTTCAAATATAGGCTAATGCTAGAATGAAATAATGAAGCTGAGCTAATAATTTGCTGAAATGGAAATTGCCAAGGATAGAAAAAAAACCTAATGCCTTAGAAAGTTGGAAAAAATGAACATCTTGGAAAGTGCATTTTTGGTTGACTTGGCAATCATCTATGGGGAGGAGAATGGGTGTTTACATGGTCGCTGACAGTAAAACTTTGTTGGTGCTGGGTGCATTAATTGAGCTGAACACTGCTGTCCATGCTGATGGTCTTTATAGCACAGATTAGTCTCTTAAAGATTAAAAATTAAGTTCTAATATTTAAGAAGTACCAAACTCAGATTAAATATTGAGTATTCATGCTACCGCTAATTATATTATGGGAGAGATGCATATCTTATTTTCACATGAGTCTGCAGCAGTGCGATGGAACCCAACTCCAACTGTTATTCTGCCAACGACTAGATGAACAGAGTAACTTGATTGTGAAGTCAATTGAAAAACCAGTGTTAGAGATATGGATTTTTTTTCTTTTGTTGGTATTTGGGTTTTCCTGTTTTGGCACATTTTCACTCTGGGTGAAGGCGAGTTATTTTCCTCTTTCGAATGTCTGGTTTCAGTGCACTTTCGTGTGATACTGAGTTTTCATACGAGATAAGTATTTCGTGGTTGCTGGACTTCTTTTAGTCAGGCTTAAGAATCATTTTCACGCCTTATGAGAGTGAGTTATTGACCCTGATGATGGAGCCGAAGTTGGACTCAGAAGCATTGGAAGTCACGAAAAGCCCATCTCATCAGAAGAACCGAATAGAGTTTCCGTTAAGTATTCGCAGAAAATTGAGAAATATTTGATTCTAAAAAGGTTTAATTGATAGACGTGACCACCATGGGATTTCCACCACAGTAACCCTTAAAAAATCTGCAAAGTTTTTTTTAAGGGTTACTGTAGTTCAAGACACAGCTAGTCCACCGATGTTTCTAAAATTGGTTGGCATAGGTTATGATTTGGTGTGAGCCTGCCTTGGTTCCCTTCAGTCCCCGACTTCACTTTGCCTTTCGTGTTTTTCTCATACTTGATGGCGTATTATAGCAGACTGACCATCAAGATTACTGTGAAGTTTGCCAGCAAGGTGGTGAAATCATTCTGTGTGACACATGCCCCCGTGCATACCATCTAGTATGTTTGGAACCCGAGTTGGAGGAAACCCCTGAAGGGAAGTGGTCGTGCCCTCACTGTGAAGGAGAAGGCGTGCAGGAGCAAGAAGAGGATGAGCACATGGAATTCTGCAGGTACCAAACAAGCCCATGCATGTGAAACTTGCATTAAACCTGTTTTTTTTTGCATTATGATAATTGTCGAGTGTTTTTTCTTCAGGAAATGTTTTACTCTTGTTAGAAGGTTCTCAGGCTTCTCACTAAGGTAGTCTTTGAATCACTATCATTAATGTATGTAACTCTGCAAAACTTTTCGGGCCATGTGCTGATTCTTTGTTGGATAATGAGGGAGGCATCCTCAGAAGCAAATGTTTGTAGTAATTTACTATTTTTTTATGTAATACATCAAAAACTTAGTCAAAGGCCAGGATGTGCTATACATTTTCTGTTACTATTTTTATTATAACTGGATAAAGTTGCGGGAATGGGTTAGTAAAATGGTGAAGAGTTAGTCTTAGTGTCTATATGGTTGGCAGAAACCTTATGTAGCAAAATAAACTTTGCAATTAAGTTATCATTTGCAATGTCCATCCTAAAGATGGGGATGTTACTTATCAGAGAAATATGGGAAGACAGGCTGAGTCTTCAAGCTGTCAGGGGAACTTTGGATTACAGAGGTCAGTGAATTAGTCACTTAGCCAATTCATCCTAATGTTACAAACAATTGCTATTCATTTTATATTCTTTTTATTACTAGATTTCATGAAGGAAACATATTTTAGTATGTTTTATCTACTTTTATTGTAAGTTAGAATTTTCACTGCTTCATGAACATTATACTGTTCAAGGTAATGTCAGGGTGACTATTTTTGCCTGGTAATTAATTTTTATCAGGCCTGTAACAGCTATGAGAAAGCTCTTGCCATAGTTTTGGAAAGTTCAAATATTTATTTACATAAATTTCCAGTGGGCCAATTTTTCATCAAGTAAATTCATTGTTTTTTCTTGTTAGTGAAAAACAGACTTTTGTTTTCAATGTAAAATATAAACCTGCCCAACTATTTTTTTTACTTGTTAAGAAGTGTGAAGGTAGGTAAAAGGCAAGAAAAGGAAGCCTAAACATCATTATATTGAGCATATTTGGGTTGTTAATTTCATGGCCATAGAACCTAGTTAAAGCAATTTGAAAATTATGGTAGGCCTCCTGTCCAGCACATTTTTATACACAGAGCCGCTAAAGGCCAGGGGCTGGCCATAAATAAGGTGACTCCTTATACCTTCTTCCTGGGTTATAATTTGCTGTGTGGATTTCAAATCAATACTTATCAAATTGAAATTACTTCGAGGCCATGAGGGCCAAAGGGATTTCACATGGTTCAGTGTTCTATTATTGATAATGTACTGACTATGTATGAATGAAACCAATTAGTAGCACATGAAATAGGTTCCTTGTCTGTCACATGGACATTTGATCCAGGCTATATCAAAATGGAAACTATTAAATGCTTATGTTGTGATCATCTTCAGAGTTCTCTGGCCACCTCGTGGAGAAGTGTTTGAAGGACACAAACTGATGATGTCATGTTTGAATGATTTTTCTAAAATCCTAAATATGTTTGTATGCATTAGGTAGCTTTTTCAACGTAGCCATTATTCAAAAAGATATGAATCTGAAGATGATTTTTCTTCTGGGGCTCTAACCCTATTCTCAGCTGCATGCTTTGAAGTCAGAACCTCTTTCGGTCATAAATAATTCAATAAATATTTGGCTTAATATGTTTTACTGTTAGTCATTGTGTGTCGTTCATTGTTGGAAGCTTTTTTTATGAAATGAATTTTAATACTATCAATTTTTCTTTCAGGGTTTGTAAGGATGGAGGGGAATTACTGTGCTGTGACTCCTGCCCATCTGCATACCACACTTTCTGCTTGAATCCCCCACTAACTGATATCCCAGATGGTGATTGGAAATGCCCTCGCTGTTCTGTGAGTTGCTTCTTTCTGCATATTAGACATCTAGCATGGTGCATTGCTCATTTTGATGTTGAAAATCCTCATTCAAAAAGCATTTTTCTGTAGTAATGTCAATCTAAAGTCTTATAACTGAGGTAGCCCAAGTCAGTATGAGTTTGAATTTGAAAGGTAGCATAAATATTTATTTATTTTTAGTGGAAGCTTAAGTACATATTCAAAACTCGTCAGTCACAGAAAAGTGTTGTTTCAATCAATTTTAGTTTCAATGACTTGTGGGTCTCTTCAATCTTATCAGTCATCATATATTGCATAAGGAAATGTATTTTAAAATATTGGGATGCATACTTCCATCCATCTCAAGTTTGTTTTTGCTTCAAAATATGTTCTATCTAAAACGTAATTCTAATTATTTTAATGGCACTTTTTTCCTAAAGGTTTAGCAAAGATGATGTTGTATTTCAGTTGCTCAGGCTCACAATTGTTGTTAGAACCCATGTTAAATAATTCTGTTTGTAACGAGCTTATGTTTGGCTCCCTGAACTTACCACGTAGCATTGCTCATATAATAATGGTATTTTGGATATCTCAACTTGATATTGCCACTGGTCTTTTTTTCTAAACAAGAATTTAACTTATTTAAACTCTTAGGAATGAACTTGCCTTGCTTTGTGTTTCAGTGACTGATCAGAAATGTAAGTTTTGGCTGCTATTTTTTGATGGATAATCGGAGATGAGGGTTTTCAAATGATTTATCTCTTGATACCATATTTTCATTAATAAATATTTGAAAAAAATTTACGTGGCCATTGACAATTTTCCTTATTTCTATTTTCCTTACACATACATCTATAATTAACCAACAGTGCATTGGTGTAATGGCTTACTTTACTTACGCATATTTCTCCTATAGTTGAGTGAAGTCAGAAAGTTAATGTTGACATATGTGTAGATTTTAAATCACAGTTAAACAACTTTTCCTTAAATAACTTGTTTCAATTTCATATTTACTTCTGTAATGGAAATAATTGAGGTTATGGTGGGATAGGCACTTGAAACTGACTTGAAAGTATCTTGGATGACTCATTGACAGAGTGATATTATGTTGACTTCTTTGATGGTTTAATTTTGTAATGAATCATGAGTTGATGTATTTTTTTATGTGAAAAAAATTTCTTTTTCTCGCATTTTTTTTGGAGTAGGTTAGTGAAAACTGAAAATCTTTTACATAATTCTCCTCTCTGACAGACTCTTCCTTACCACCATTGCTAATTAATGAAATTATACCCTAGCAAATACTTTTCAAACTTGGGCCTCTTCACAGTTTTTGTTGGCAAAGTTCTTAAAATTAATTTATCCTGTAGGCCGAGCCCTTGCCTGGAAAAGTCGGTAAGATCTTGACGTGGAGGTGGATTGAGCGTAAGCCTGGAGAGAAGGATAAAGAAGAGGAAGAAGGCTCGAAGAAAGGACCGCAGAAGCCCATGCGAGAGTTTTTCGTTAAGTGGCAGGAGAAGTCGTACTGGCACTGTGACTGGATCACGGAGCTACAGGTGTGTATGGATTGAGACATTTTAGTGTGTGATAAATTTTTCACGAAGTTTACAGGTGCTATTATTCTCAATAAATCTTATGTATCCAACTTAAGTGTGTGTTCTATCATTCTTTTAAGTCAATTCATTCCATATAAGTTTGATTTCTTGGCAAGATTTGCGTTAAGATTTTGACTTTCTGTTGATTAAAGTGAGTTTTAGTTTTAATCCTATCATTTATAATTGAAATTTGAATGAAGATAACTTTAAGAAGCTTTCAATTGTAAACCATGTAGTAAATTTATCAGTTTTTATGCAAATTGAAAAAATTAAGTTATATACCAATAGCCAAGATAGCCAATAGGCAGTCAATGCACGTATGACGTGTTGCATAAAAAATGAAGCTAACTTGTTACTAATGACAGTTTTTCTTGCTGGTCAAATTGGTAAATCGTTAAGTGACTGCTTCACGACTTCAAGTTAAGCATAATATTTGGTTAGTAGGAGCATAATTGTTGATTAAGATCTATGAAAATAATTTTTCCCACCCTGTGAATATGATTCTTGCAAGTTATTTTGCTGAAAACTTATAGTTTTATTTACTTTGGGTTCTCATTTGTAGTAACAATAATTAATAATTAGACTTGAAATCATTATTTATTAATGAAAGTATTTGGAACTCTGTATTCATTGATGGCTTTATTTTCAGCTTGATGTCTTTCATCCAGCCATGTACAGATACTATTATCGTAAATCTGATATGGATGAGCCACCTAAATTGGAAGAGCCACTCGATGAGTATGATTTGCGGATGAAGAAAATTAGGGAAGCAAACGCTGATGAGCAGTCCCTGGAGGATAAGTTTTACAAGTAATTTAAATCTCGTTTACCATTATTTATGTCCCTGAAATAGCTCAAAGCAAGAATGAGGGTCTTATTATTTAAATATTTTTTTGTCCTTTAACTGTGGCATCTAATTGCTGTACCATGCTTTTTACGTGGATGTTACGCCTAAATTTTTTGTTCTAAAGTTTTTGTATTCATGTTACAGGTATGGTATTAAACCAGAGTGGCTGATTGTTCATCGAATTATTAATCATAAGACATTAAGGGATGGTAGAACAATGTACCTGGTAAAGTGGAGAGATCTTGGTTACGATCAAGCCACTTGGGAGGAAGAAAACAATGACATACCAGCATTAAAGCGTGCAATAGAGTATTATCAGGTTGGTAGCTCAGTGAATAGATAGAAATAGTTTGTAGAATATCTGATTTTAATCATGACAGGCTTTCTTTTGCCATCTTCTCTGCATCATATCACTATGCCCATGATTTCATAAAAGTTGAAATAATGAGTGGTGGACCAATTTGTTTGTTTGACGGCAATACTGACATTTTTCATGCTTCTTATTAGTCTATAAATTGTAATAGTTAAAGAAGTATTCCTGCTCCTAATGCTGAGCACTTCAAAATGAAATGTTATGTTGTGATGGCATATTGAATTTTTCAGGACCTTCGAGCTTCTTGTAATGCTGACCTGCTTGCCTCGAAGAAGGGCAAAAAAGGCAAGGGGAAGAAGACAAAGACGAGGGAACTGCAAGAGGAGGAAGGGGACCGGACTCCGTAAGAGCTGTTATTCACTTTTAGAGGCATCTGATTGCCATAAATTGAGCATCAATTGCAAATTGTACTGAAGTGAAGGACAGAGAATTGTTGCTTGAAATGAAAAACATTTATGTATGCTCAAGTGAAAATGATAACCTCCAAAGCTAATTATTGTCCCAGCTCATTTGAAATAGAAATTCAATGCCATAAGTTGTTATTATGGAATTTTGTTACTTAGGCACTTATGAAAACCTTAATTTGATAAATTCTCCATCTTTCTTTATCAAATTATGAGCCTGCTAATATTTTATGAAATTCAGTTGGTGCCATTCTTAACTTTCAATGAATCAGAGAAAGGTTTTTGTTTGGGTTAAGTATATTGGGTCCTCTACAAATAAATAATTCATTGTTTAAATGAAGGATGATATCAGGTAGTTAGTATATTTTTGTTTCCTAGTTCATTGAAACAAGATATTTTTGCAGGCGTCGCTACACTCCTCCTCCTGACAAACCTTCAACTGATCTCAAAAAGAAGTATGAAAAGCAGCCTGAGTTTGTTGACCAAACTGGCATGGCATTGCACGAATACCAGCTGGAAGGTCTGAATTGGTTGAGGTATTCCTGGGGACAAGGCATTGACACAATTCTTGCTGGTATGATTTCATCTCTTTTTCTGTTTCCTTGACTAAATTGATCATGTCCTATTTTCAGTTGAGGCTTTCTGTTGGGTGAATTTAGTCCTAATATGTAAGCCTCTTTTTGATAGACTGTGCCTTTTAATTCCTTCATAAGCATGTATTCCAGTCATTGTTTGTCCTCCTGTATCAAGTTTAGTGTCTTCAAAAATGTTAGCGTTATTATTTTTTTCTAATGGTGTTTTTTTTAACTTTAGCTTATGCTTTACCTTTGAGGTGTAACGAAGTTATTCTTACAGGTATCTCTTAATTGTAAATTTAATTATATAACAATTAGTTGAAATCATTTTGCCAGTATAGTGTTATAATTTGATTGCCCATTCTCAGTTGAAAGTTTCTGAGTGAAATTATGGTGACACACTTGCTCTTTCCTCTGGCTAATCTCAAAGAGTTCTATTTGTGTGTATGTAGAATTATTTTTCAATTAGATTTCATATTTTTGATATAATTTTAATGCCATTTCCATGACATGTTAAATTAAAAAATTACATGAATACTTAGTTGGATAAATGCTGTCGGTTTACTGATTTTTGTCGGGTGTAAGAGTGTGTAAATCCTTTCCTTTTTTGGTAGTATGGAAGCTTTTTGGTCAGTACAGGAAACATAATTCATGTCACTTTTGAGATTTGGCTTTGCAATTATTTTTTTATTGCTCTTTTCCCCTGAATTTGAGCAGATAACATGTTCGGTTTGTCTAATATTCTTAATTTGCTTTCCAGATGAAATGGGTTTGGGGAAGACGATCCAGACCATCACTTTCTTGTATTCACTGTACAAGGAGGGTCACTGTCGGGGACCATTCTTGGTATGTACTTTAAAATTAAGACTATTATGGTCATTGGGTTTTTCTGAATGATTTTTCTACACGTTAAATGTAAGAGATTTTTTTACAATTCAAGTTTACTTTCAAAGTGCATATCATTATTGTTACGAGGTTTTTCCAACATCCCTTTTAAGATTCTAAGTTTTTTTATTATATTATCTGTCATGTTTGATTGTTATTATGTTGCTTCTGGACTTGGTTTTTATTGATTCTTCATGTTCTGCAAAAATTAAGAATATTTTCTATTCAAAGTTCAGTGGAAGCCCCAAGCTTGAGTTAGCAAGAGATAAATGCGATGGTGGTTGGCGTAACGTGGTAAAACTCCTTCATGATGCACAAAGGTTAAGAAAAGACTTAGCTGTTTCATAATAATGAAAAATCACTCCACAGGTTACCACGGCAAAGTTAAATGGTTCCTTGGCTATCTCTTGCTATGATGCACAAAGGTTAAGAAAAGACTTAGCTGTTTCACAAAATAAAATAAAATATATTTGCGACCGGTTTCGATACAGCGTATCATCATCTGGCCAGATGATGATACGCTGTATCGAAACCTGTCGCAAATATATTATATTTTATTTTGTGAAACAGCTAAGTCTTTTCTTAACCTTTGTGCATCATAGCAAGAGATAGCCAAGGAACCATTTAACTTTGCCGTGGTAACCTGTGGAGTGATTTTTTTTGGATTATCTAACTACCTTTGGTAATAAGTACAGTTCATTATTGCATGCAACTTCTCAGTTCCCAAGAGCTGTTGTTATAAAGGGACTTCCACTGTAGTGGGTTTTTACATTGAATCGATAGACTTTGTTTTGGTTTTTTCACTGTTGAATCCTTGGTAAATGTATATAGGGAAGTTAAAATTTGATTTTAAATTATGTGGGATATTCTCAGAAAATGATTAAGTTGGTTGCTAAGATGGTCACTAAGTTTTCCTTTTTTAAATTGTAGGTCAGTGCTCCTCTATCAACAATCATCAATTGGGAGCGAGAATTTGAAACCTGGGCTCCAGATTTTTATGTCGTGACGTATGTCGGCGACAAAGACTCAAGAGTTGTCATCAGGGAACATGAGTTGTCTTTCGAAGAGGGAGCGGTCCGTGGTGGCAATAAGGCTTCTAAAATTAAGGCATCTTCGGTCAAATTCCATGTACTGCTGACCTCATATGAACTGGTTTCAATTGATGCGGCATGTCTTGGCTCTATTGATTGGGCTGTGTTGGTTGTGGATGAGGCACATCGTCTGAAAAACAATCAGTCTAAAGTAAGCAACTGATGCATGCTAATTCAAACCTGTCTTGGCTCTCATGGCAGACATTCCAGTTTAAAATTCTATGAGAAGATCTGTGATTAAATGTGAGAAATTTCTGTCGGCAAAAAATCATTTTCCTGTTCAAGGCAAATGAGTTTTTCCATCATGAATATCTTGCATTTTGTTATGATAAGCACCGTGTTAAATGTTGTATCAATGATGCTTTTATTAATAATAGCAATGATAATTTTATTTTTACTTCTGTGGCGTAGTATCAGCCATGGTGAGTGTGTCAATTCTGGCTACACACTGTTTATTTATTTTTAAGATGCATTTTTATCTCCTCTAGTTCTTCCGAATCCTGAATAGCTACCATATTGCGTACAAGTTGCTGCTCACTGGTACCCCTCTGCAAAACAACTTGGAGGAGTTGTTCCATCTTCTTAACTTCCTTTGTCAGGATAAGTTTAATGACCTCTCAGCATTCCAGAATGAATTTGCTGATTTGTCTAAGGAAGAGCAAGTGAAGAAATTGCATGACATGCTTGGGCCTCATATGCTGAGGCGACTTAAGGCTGATGTACTTAAGGTAATCATACATAATTTTCTCAAGATTTAATGCTTGTTGTGTTATATTATTGGCTGTATTTATATCTTGCTTGTGTTAAGAATGGGCATCTTATTGTTGCCTTGCACAAATATAACTTGAGTATTGCAATCATTTTAACCTGTACAATTGTAATGAATTGTATTCAAAACTAATGTACTTTTCTCTTTGCAGAACATGCCAGCAAAATCAGAATTTATTGTCCGAGTGGAACTTTCACCAATGCAAAAGAAGTATTATAAATATATCCTCACTCGTAACTTTGAAGCTCTGAATGCCAAAGGAGGTGGTCAGCAGGTGAGACCAAAACATAGTTTTTTGCTAGACTTTGCTAGAATTTCTAATTTAGAAAGTTTTATCAGTAAAATATTGTATTCATTAAAATCTAAAATTATGCTGACAACACCTCAAAATAGGAAATCACTAGGTGGAATTCCACAATCTATTCCACAGCTTGAAATGCAGTTATGCAAGTATGTATTAAGTTTCATATTTACATCATAAATCTGTGTTGGTGATTGCTGTTGGAATTTGGCCCTAATGTTGTCTTGACTAGAGTGAATATAGGGATTTTTGTGTTCCTATTTTTTAGCACCAAGCCAATGTTGAGGACCCTTTATTTACTTTTTTAAATTTTAATATCTGTTGAAGATTTTTTTGCTTCTTGTAGCTCTGTATACTTTGATTAACTCATCAATATTTCATAGTGGCTATTGTACAATTTGTCTTGTCCTTTATCATCTAGGTTTCTCTGTTGAACATAATGATGGACTTGAAGAAATGTTGCAACCACCCATATCTTTTCCCTGCTGCTGCACAGGAAGCCCCAACTTCTATAAATGGCACATATGAAGTTGGTGCATTGATTAAGGCCTCTGGAAAGTTGGTACTACTTTCCAAGATGCTCCACACCTTGAAAGATCAGGGGCACAGGCAAGTTTCCATTGATCTTAAATCTAAGATGATTGTTTTTAAAGGTTATGAATGAAAGCATACTAAGGGTGTCATCTCCATCTCCCAAGATTTTATTTGGCAAGCAGTCTTTGCAAACTTAGTCATTTCTGTATGGTTGTGGCATATTGTGGGAACATATTTTTCAAAAATTTTTGAAGTCTGCACAAGGAGGTGCCTGTGAGATTTTAACTTCACGTCTTGCAATTGGCCTATGGTAAATACATGCTCTGGTCCCTTTGATCAGTGTATTTGAGGTGTCAGATATTCGTATTATCGATTATTACCTATGAAAATTATTTGTACAATGGAATTACTGGAAAAGGAAGCAATAATTAACCCAGGTCCTCTTTGTTGAAGTAATTGTTGTTTCTCTTTTTGTTTATTGCATAGTGAAAGAATTATCAGTGTTGCAATCCTCTTATGATACTGAAAAAAGCCTTTCAAATTTCTCTCCCTTCAATTTATAATTAGAATTTTAAATGAATTTTTTCCTCTCTGCTTTTGGTAAAAAAATATTCGGATGTGATTATTTTTTGTTTTTTCCCAATTTTTCTTTTCAGAGTCCTGATTTTCTCACAAATGACTAAAATGTTGGACATTCTGGAGGATTTCTTGGAGGGTGAGGGGTACAAGTATGAGAGAATTGATGGTAGTATCACAGGATCTCAACGTCAGGAGGCCATCGACAGGTTTAATGCTCCAGGTGCTCAGCAGTTTGTGTTCCTCCTGTCCACTAGGGCTGGTGGTCTTGGTATTAACTTGGCTACAGCTGATACTGTAATCATATACGATTCTGATTGGAATCCTCATAATGACATCCAAGCCTTCTCAAGAGCCCATCGTATTGGTCAGTCAAACAAGGTGAGTTGTGGAATGGTATTTTTAAAGGACTACATCATCTAAACCATTAATTTAATTCACTGTTATTTAGGGATTTGAATTTATAGTAACTTGAAATAAATGTATTCCTGTTCATATATTTTGAGTTTTATATACCAAGCATGGGGTTTATCTTTTTGTATTGATATTAGGAAAGTTTGATGAGGTGTTCCACGCGAGAGAAAGTACGAGAAACTCTCCGTTTTGATTTCAGCTCTTTTGATGGCTAATGCAAAAATTGGCCAATTGTTAACTTTTCTTCATGTATCTCAAAAAATGACTTGTTTTCCATTTAAGTCATATGTTTTACTCAGTGCATCCCTGCCTTTTTTCAGTATTTTCTGTTGCAGCAAAACTATGGGAACAAATGAATGAATAAAATTAGATTTAGAATCAATGGCAACCCTACAGAGAGCTATAATTCAATTTTTGGAAAACATACAGAATGGAAGAGTGCTTGTGTGGTGTCGTTAATGTTTTGTATTTTCACTTCTTTATTGATTTTTTAAATTTTAGGTGATGATATACCGATTTGTCACGCGTAATTCAGTGGAAGAGCGTGTAACACAAGTGGCAAAGAGGAAAATGATGTTGACTCACTTAGTTGTTAGGCCTGGTATGGGTGGTCGTGGAACCAACTTCACCAAGCAGGAGCTGGATGACATTCTGAGGTTTGGTACAGAGGAGCTTTTCAAAGAGGAGGAGGTGAGAAAGTGCCTTGTTTCTTTGTGAAATGAGCTATTTTTCCTAATTTTTTCACCACATCACTATATAGTGTTGAGAAATACCTTATGTAATGATGCATCCAAAGCAGTTTTTTCATCTAGTTTAATAGGGTGGTTTCCTATTACTTTTTATTGCGTAAATTGAAAGATTATTACCCCTGGAGTACATATTTTATGCTTTTAGATTTTTAAATGACGTTGTCTATTTTTCGCGAATAAATGAAAAGTGAAAATTTTCAAGCGTGCGAAAACGCGACGGCTAAGTATGAATGCAGGGAAAAGCCCGTGTGACATCTGGCTGTTGTTGAGTGAGGCCACCTGGGTGTGAGGCTATGAACTATGATGCAGGCTACTTGCTTGCCGCTATGATGCAGGCTCCTTGCTGCCGAGCATCGCGGTTCCCTAGAGTTCCCTGCTAGCAGGTAGCACTTGGCTTAAATAAGGATTATTAATACCCTATCAAACGAAGGAAACTTTCCGTCCATAGGCAATTTTAATGGGTGATTATTAAGAAATCTTTCCTTGAGCTCTGTGCCTCCTGCGTGCATTGCTAATCTCAGGTGATGTAAAACTCCTATGTACTCCTTTAGAATCTAAGTCCCTGTGACGTCTTGTGGAGTGGCATAGCATGGATGCCAATCTGGCCTTTTTCAAATGAGGTTAAAATTGACCATTAACATTTGTCTAAACTGGGACTTCTAAAATCAAATACAGAATTAGTATATTATGAATACCCTAATGGTAGGTAACAAGTCGCAATCAATGCCTTTCGTTTTCTTTGATTAAGAAAATAACCCTATTCAATTTTTTAATATAACTGAAGCCTTTGCTTTCCAAGCAGCCAGATGCCTAGCTAGTACTATTTGTCAGTGATTAAATAAAAACAATGGGAGGGAAAATGTTATTGTTCATTGCAAATCTGGCCATTGCCTAGTTACTTTGAAATACTAGTTATGCATCATAATTTGTGTTTGAGGTGACAGAAGATGGAAATGCATGTTTATTGTAAATTATTTTGTGTGTACTTAAAGTATGCCTTTTGCATTGTGAATGGAAGACTTTTCAAGTCAAAAAGTCCCAAGATTTTAGCTTGCTATCTTCAAAAAAATTTTTTTTTAATATTCTGATGTTTTTTGATTTTTCAAAAGAAACTGCTCAATTATTATTGTTTTCTGTATTTAAATATGCTTCATGCACACTGTATGAACATGCTTTTACTTTTTTTTGTTTTATAGGGTAAAGAAGATGAAGCCATTCATTATGACGAAAAGGCAATTGACGACTTGCTTGACAGGACCAAGCTGGGTATTGAGCAGAAGGAGAACTGGGCAAACGAGTACTTATCATCCTTCAAAGTGGCCAGTTACGTGACCAAGGAAGGAGAAGATGTGAGTTGATTAGTATAAGTTGCTGATTTTGGTGGACCATTCTTATTTTTAGAGCTCTGATTATTGATGGACATGCTTGTTATATGATCAAGGAAATGGAGTTGAGAATGAAGTATGAATGGCGATTATGTTTCAATGGTTTTCTTGGCTCTTCATGTATATTTATCCTATATTGAAATTATGTAGAATTTCATTAAATGTGGAGTGTTGTTAGACCACACACTACCTTCAAATGAGCGGGAATGCTTTCACATCAAAACCAGTTGGGAAAGTCATGGATGGAAAAGAATGGATATTAAGTTTCTTTCATGGTAATCTTTTTTTTTTAATTGCATCTTTGTGAGTGGCCCGTTCTTATCATTTAATGGATGGCCTCACGCATTAATGCTGCGATAAATTTAGTAAGAAGTAAACTCCGGTTCTATTTTCACCCAAGCATATGCTTACTGGCTGATGCAATTCCATGAATCATGCTACAATTATTTTAAGGTCCCATGGTACTTGTGTCAAAAACTTATGAAAATGGTTATTAGGAGGTGCTTATCTGATTATTTTTCAATTTTCTATTCAATTATTTAAGATTCAAATTTACTGAAGTTATACACCAATAAATCCATAATTTTGAATTTTAAATTTTAGTGCTTGAATTCACCAATTATTTCCATCCACTTGCTTTAATTTTAAATAGAATTTTCTTAGCTCTGTCCTAAAAGCATGTTTTGTTTGTGCTTGCTAGAACAGGAATTGAAGCGCTGACATTTGATTATTATTATTATACCCCCTGATTAGTGTTAGTGGCAATTACTTGTGGCGGATTGCCAATTTACAGTTCATTTAACGGTGGCAAATTTTGTTGTTAATTATTGACTGAGTCTCAATCCTATCAGGAGGAAGATGTTGGCACAGAAATTATCAAGCAGGAAGCAGAAAATACTGATCCTGCCTACTGGGTGAAGTTGTTGCGTCATCATTATGAGCAACAGCAGGAAGATCTTGCTCGCACCCTTGGAAAAGGAAAGCGAGTGAGGAAGCAGGTTAACTACAATGACGCTGTTGATGGTCGGGATGATGCATCGTGGCAGGATAATCTGTCAGACTACAACTCTGACTTCTCTGCTCCATCTGGTTAGTTTAATAGTGTCAGGTTTCTTGGCATTATGTAGGTATTATTGGAGGTGATAACACGGGGCAGTTTCTTTATTCTGATGATGATACACTTTTAATATCCTTATTGTTGGTTAGTTTCTTTTTGGTTGCTTTCTAGAGAGTATTTTCAGATTTTTGGGGTTCAATTTTATTCAAGCTCTTGTTCAAATGTTGAAAGTTGAAGTAGATTTGGTAAATTCTAATGAACCAATTGCCACTTAAGTTACTATTAATTTTATTGGCATTGACCTAGTACCTTATAAGATCTAATGCATGCATGGAGGATATCCTTCCTTGCTTTAAGAGATTTATGTATTGTGGGTTCTTGTTTGTTTTAAAAGGTACCAAATTTGTAAGAGAAATGTTCTTGACTTTAGGTCGACTTTGATGTTGGTCATTATTTAAAGATTTATCACTACTTCCAATTTGTTCATTAATCTGGTATTAATGTGTTTGACACAGATGATGATAAGGAAGATGACGACTTTGATGAAAAGACTGATGGGGGCGAGGGTAGTCGCCGTAGCAAGAGGAGAGGCATGGAAAGGAGGGATGAGAAGGATCGACCTCTACCACCTCTTCTTGCCAGGGTTGGAGGAAACATTGAAGTAAGCCAATTCTTATTGCAATAACTTCTTAAGAATAGTAATGACAACCTTTCATTGAGCATGGACTCCATGTATTTGTCTAACTGATCTGGAACTGGATATGGCTTGTGAATTTATAATTAATTTTGCAGGGTAGTATGATATCATTAGTTAGTAGGACTTGAAAATATTTAGATTGCATACAGATTTTATTAAAGCAATTCCTGTGAGTGTCACATCATCTACAATGTTGTTAGTCGAATGGGTCTTTACTCATATTATGTATAAACACAAATTACCTCCCAATTCCAGTACGAAATTCAGTGTTTCAGTGACAAAACAGAGATATCTTATTGATGGAAAGCTATTCTTGGTTTAAGGTTCCACCAATTGTGAATTATTTCTAATGATTAATTTGGTTATTTTGTTCTCACTGGACTGGAAAATGTTTCTTTCTCTGAAAATATGTCTAAATTTAGGAAATACCAAATTAAGATCCTGTTATTCAACCAGGGGTTTCCAGTCAAATAAACCAAACGTAGTGCCTACTCAAAGAAAGTAATTAATTTTGAGCTCATTTTCTCTAATTAGGAGTTAGTAGCTCTAAATATACAATATGAAAATCTGTAAACTTAGTTACTTGTATATTTCATTGAATGGCAAGCTTCTGTTTGATTTCTGCCCTTAACCCTTTTTTGAATTTGACACCATGCATTTTTAAGTCAATGGTTGATTCAAATTAGTTCTGTGAAGAAGTAGTAATTTGTTGCCCTACTCATTTTGACTCCATTATGGAATGAAAGTACGAAAGCAGTTGAAATCCAACGGGTTACCTTAAGTAATCTTATCTTAAACACAATCTTTCATTAATGACACATACACATAAATCATTGGTTAGACTTTCATTTCAATGAGCAAATGCTGATTACCTTATTCATGCACAAATATAAACTTAATTCATTCAAGAAATGATTGGGGCCAATTAGCGGCATTACGTAAATATATTTATAAACAATCAGAAATATTCCTGTATAATTACACAAGGACGGGGAAATTCTTTAAATTTTAATTGAAATTTCTCAGTTGCTCTTTGTACTTCTTGTGATCAGGTAATAATTATAGGAATGGATGTCCTTGTTAGATTCTGGATCTTTCTTCATGAAGCTTAGTTGGAATGTACCTTCACGTCTCTGTTTCCCTTCTGTGCCTTTCATATTCACTCATACACCTCCAGCCTTCTTTTTTCGCACCTAACTTTGGTTACTATTCTTCTTTCCCATCTCTCATTCCTCTTTTTTGTCTCCTGTTCTCTTTCTCGTTGTACTTTTCTCTTACTTGTTACTCGTTTCTTATTTTTTTCTCCTGTTCTGCTGGGTACGTCCACTCTTTCTCCATCAAACTTCCTCTGTCACTTCCATGTTTTGCTTTTCCTATCCTTGTCTTTGGTTTAGCTAGGTGTTATGTCAACTTTCTGATGCTTCTTCTGGTGTTCATACTGCCTATTGTTACTTGGGTGTAACTAAATGTAGGAGTACAAAGTGATATTTACTTGCTTTGATGATGAGATTAGCCAAGTATCATTTTAATTCACTTATTAAAAAATCTCTGGGTATGTCAAATGATGCAAAATCTTACTCATATGACAGGCGAGTGAGCAATCATTGTGATAGACAGTGGGAAGTTTCTGCTTGTCTGTATTTTTTGCACTCGCTATATTAATTCCTTCAGTGATCGCTGTGCTATGCACAGTGATCCTGGGAATGAAGAGGTTTTAGAATGGAATGTTCCTTTGATTGTAGGCTTCCATTAAAGGCCCTCTCCAACAAACCATCTCCCTATTTGGAGCATCATTAATTCCATGATTAACATTGATGATCCTGATGACAAATACCCAGAAAATGTTACAAATGTCATAATTTTATCTTAGCAATTCCTAAAACGTTTTTCCTGTCATTCTGCAGGTCCTTGGATTCAATGCTAGGCAGAGGAAAGCTTTCCTTAATGCTATCATGCGTTATGGGATGCCTCCCCAGGATGCTTTTAATTCTCAGTGGTGAGTTCACTAGTTTTAGCCTCATGAGTTCTGAGTGGAGATACTTAGTGTCACTTGTAGTAGAGACACTTATCTGTTAGCTGGCAAAATTTTGGTTTTAAGGTATTTATAAAAAAAGCCTAAAATTGTGACTTCCTCTGTTTTAGGTTGGTTCGTGATCTCCGTGGAAAATCAGAGAAAAATTTCAAGTCATATGTCTCTTTGTTCATGCGACATCTATGTGAGCCTGGTGCTGATAATGCAGAAACTTTTGCTGATGGGGTTCCTCGTGAAGGCCTCAGCAGGCAACATGTCCTTACCAGGATTGGAGTCATGTCTTTGATTCGTAAGAAGGTTGGTAGCATTATTTGATGAGCTGAAAGTAGGGCTGGGATATTAAAAGTTCTGTTATAAAATTGTGCCTCCAATTTTTTAAGTGCTAGTGGTATGTGCTGCAAGTACAGATTATCAATATAAACTTTTGTTTTGTTTGAGGCATTTCAATAGACTGCCTAAAGTTTAGCCATGAAAGAGGATAACTCAATAATTTGTCTATGTATTATTCTTAAGTTACACACACATGTATTCAGTCTTTCTGTTTTTACAAGTACCTCATAAATGGTAACAATGGTAATGCTTTTACCCCATGAGTATATTATGCTCTGCAAGATGTATGAATGTTTGATTGTGGCTGACAACAAACTGTGGAGCAAACAATTCTATCTATATTGTGCTATCTTTAACGGGCCACTGAAACACACAAAAATTGCCTTTTTGAAAGTAATTATAGAGAAACATACATTATGTATACCTTTAACTCTTGCTAAAAAATTTTCTTCCAATTTTTAATTTTATCATTGTTTTGAAACACAGTTTAAGCATAGTGGAAGTCCAATAAACTTAAACCCTTAAAATTTATATTAGTCGCAAAGTTGCCAAAATCAGTGCAATTGTTTGTTGTTTTTATGAACACAGATTAGATGCATGAGGTTGATATCAATGGAACAAGTGAAGATTGAAAAGGTGGTCATTTTCTTCTTTGCAAAGTTGCCAAAGCTGAAGTTGGTTCTTGCAATTGTAAATTATACTGTGAGAAATTGCAGTACCATTAACATTAAATACATGTGATTTAAAATTATATTTGTAAAAACAAAAGGAATTTTTATTGACATGCTTTTATTTACAGCATTTTCATTTTAAGTAATTTACATAAATCCCTTTCAATATGTTATTCTGACAGTTATTTTGAATAATTTTGATATCTTCATCAGCGAATTAATGTAACCTGGATATTCTACACCCTTTTATTATGAAATGAGATAGGTGTTTTAATAATCTAATTATATTTCTAGGTACAGGAATTTGAGCACATCAATGGCTACTACAGTATGCCCGAACTCATTCGTAAGCCAGTGGAGCCTGTTGTAAGGCCGCCAATGGAAGGAGATAAGGCTACAAATGGTGGTGAGATCCGAAGTGCTGCAACAAGCACAAGTGCAACGCCTGTTCCCAGTGCAGCACCTAGCCCCACACCTGCGGCTTCTGGCAAAGAGGAGGATGGAGCTGGACCAACTAATCTCTCAATGCCAAAGGATAAAGATGAGGTAATTTTGCATGAAAGAAGCATAAGTTGGCTTCACTTTTTTGTTGGTTATGGTTCTGGTTGGGTCACGGGCATCAGTTTGTGATACCAGTTTTCGGTTCCAGTTCTTAATCAAGTGTTTCAAGAGCTATTAATGATTCTAGTGTTCACGTTTTGAGAACCACCTCAAATAATGCTGAAAGATATCTCTATATATTTTATTGGTTTCCTGACATCACTCTCTTTCAAGTAAATTATGCTCTATAAAGGTGTTCAAACTTTTTATGCAATAGTGAATCTACTTAATGCTTCCTCTGTGTAAAACATTTATGACTCATCAAATTCTAATCATATAAATCTAATCACTTTGCAACCAAACATAATAAACAGTTTGGAATGTAATCTGATTAGAATAAATCCTATCATTCTCAAACAAAAACCTCTGGGAAAACTGGTGAGCCAAGAGCCAAGCTAATCCATCCGTAATTTTTTGGCGATTCTCTCATGATTGGGACTGCTCTCTCATTTCATCAGGGTTCCGAGGAGGGTGTGAAGCCAGAGGCAAAGGAGGCCAAGGAGGAAGGAGGCAAGGAGGCGGTCGAGGGCGAAGCCAAGACTGAGGAGAAGGAGAAGTCCCAAGATGAGGGTGCAGCCAAGGAGACGAAGGGTGAAGGGGCCAAGGAAGAGGCTGAGAAGGCAAAGCCAAGCGAGAAGGAAGAGGGGGAGGCGGCCTCTGCTACAGATGCAACTGTCACGGTGAAGGAGGAAGTGACTGAGACACCCAAACCCCAAGAGGATGCGGGAGAAGATGCCAAGACTAAGGAAGGAGGCGAATCGGCCGCCGCAGCTGCGGAAGAGGCACCAAAGGAGGTGAAGAAGGAGCCAGAGGCCACATCTGAAACTCCAATGGATACTTCCAGTGCAGCGTCAACAGCTCCCTCTGCAGTGCCTGCAAAGACAGAGAAGGCAGATGTAGAGGAGGTCGCAAAGGAGAAGGAGGTGGTTGCCGCTCAAGAGGTGAAGGAAGAGGGTGAGGGTGCTGAAGCGGTGAAGAAGGAGGAGACTGCCGAGGCGAAGGGAGAGCCGTCAGCAGCTGCCACCACCAAGGAGGAAGGAAAGGAAAGTGATGAGAGCAAGACTGGAGAAGGCAACGAGGCCAAGGAGGGTGCCTCCGAGGAGAAGAAAGAGGGGGTGAGTTGGCAAATTTTTATTTAAGGGTACATTCTGTGGTAAGAGAAATTCCTAATCATGATAGTCCTTTAGTTTCTCTCCGGTGACATAACATGTGGAATGATGCTGTGGAAATGTTCCAGTTTCGAAAGACAGATCTGAAGAAGGAAACTGGAAATTTTCTAAAATATATCATTCCTGACAAAATAACTTAAGAGATTCTGTATCGTCTCTGGCTCAACTTTGTGGAAATTTATTTTAACTTAAAGGAAATGGAAAACTGTACTGTGTTCCACCAATTTATTTTAAGGTAGTTACTAGTAATTGAGGATGATGCCACTGCGTCAAAACTAGTCTTACCTTAAATAAATGGGTGGAATACAACAAAGTTTTTCATTTCTTTGACATAAACTTGAGAAACCCAAAAGACAAGCTGATTCCAAGCTGGTTTGTAGAAGCCTATTATCTAACAGTAATTCAGTTCAAGGAGGTTTTCAAATTAATGAAGCAATACTGATGAATAATTCCAGTGACCAATATCCTTCAAGGCATACCTTTATATCTACTCATGTAATTTTATTCTTCCTGCTTGAAGGCTAAGGAAGGTGGAGATGATACTTCATCCACTAAGGACGAGAAGAAGGAGGATGGAAAAGAAGAGGGTCCCAAGCCCATGTTATCGTCTCCTGCCATTTTGGCCATGACCGGTGAAGATGCTGCTAGCATTGAGAAACTGAAGCGGAAGTTCATGTTCAACATTGCTGATGGTGGATTCACTGAGTTGCACACCCTCTGGCAGAATGAAGAGAAGGCTGCAGTTCCTGGTCGGGAGTATGAAATTTGGCACAGGAGGTTGGTTAAGTTCCTACTATTAATATGGTGAAACCAAGCTGTATTTTGGATGCACTTATTATCTACTTTTCAGGAAAATTAAGGTTGCACTGATTTTTCACATTATTACTTTTGTAAATTGAATTACATTTTTGCACTCCACGGGTCATAAACCTAATCTGTAATATCCTATTCATTGATCTGACATTGGTGCAATAAACAGATATGTGGTCTGGTCTCTTGTGAGTTGAAACCGAAATAAATGGTAATTGCAGACTCTCTAGTTAATCAACATACTAAAGCAGCGGCTTTTAATCATATCACATCAACTGAATTGTCATATTCTTTTCCATAATTGAATATCTCTTATCATTTCTATGAAGCAAGGCTGTTAGTTATATTGGTGTCCTAATTGTTTGTTATGATGTATTAGAAATTTTCCAATATGCAATCATACTACGTGTTCACCATAAGTAATATTCAATATTTCTCTTTGTACTTTCCTTGAGTTAAAAAAATGAACTTATGGAGGTGAAAAACTTCATCAAAATTCCTTCACTCTATGTGCAAATACTAAGGGTAATATTCAGTTACACTTAGTTTCAGCATTTTGTTTGCATTTGGATTAATCTGATGAATTATAATCTCCTTATTTGCAGTTAAGTTATCCATTACCTTGCAAGTTTTTGCACTTAAGATCCCTTAGATCCATAAATGAGAATTTTGTGTAGTTATTATTTTGATTTAGCCAGCTGTGGGTACCTTTTCTAGTTTTTTCCTTTATTATCTCATGTAGGCATGATTACTGGTTGCTTGCTGGCATTGTTACCCATGGGTATGGACGTTGGCAAGACATTCAGAATGATATCAGGTTTGCCATCATCAATGAGCCTTTCAAGATGGACGTGGGTAAGGGAAATTTCCTGGAAATCAAAAACAAGTTTTTGGCCAGGAGGTTTAAGGTGAGAATCAACTGCAGTGTATATGGAAGTTCTTTATTTTAATAGTAAATGTTACTAATTATTTGTTGTCATCATAATTCCCTTAGAAATAACTTACATTTAAGTTCTTCATTCATTTTGCTACAAACTTTTTCCTGCTTGATAGTCATGACTAAGCTTATTTATCTCTAATTGACAGTAGGAATTTTTCGTTGGGCATAGGAAACACTCTTATTTTCCATAGATAAATTTGTATTCAACGTAGTTTATGTGCATATGCTGAATGTCTATTCATCAGTAAAATTATATCAAAAATTTATTCAGGTGGATAGGTCATTTGCCTCATTGTTTCCTATATGGCATTTTTCTATATGCTCTCTTATTAGAACCATATTTTGTGATCAATAATAATGCTATCCTCTTGGATGAAGTTTAAAGTGTAATTGCAATGATGGACAGGTAACACTTGTATTGTTTGTCCACAGCTCCTTGAGCAGGCCCTAGTGATAGAGGAACAACTTCGCCGTGCTGCATACTTAAACCTCACCCAAGATCCTAATCATCCAGCCATGTCTCTGAATGCTCGATTTGCTGAGGTTGAGTGTCTAGCTGAGTCTCATCAGCACCTGTCAAAGGAAAGTTTGGCCGGGAACAAGCCAGCTAATGCTGTACTCCACAAGGTAAGATAGTTTTTTTTTTTTTTTTGAAAAAATAAATTGGCGAAATCATTGAGAGATGCCAGCCTACTTCATATTCCTTAAATTTATTTTGATCTCTTGTTGATAAAACTGTGGATGTTGAAAGTGTTTTTATTTAAGTTACAATGTAATACAGCATGGAAATTTTTAAGCCTTGAAAATCTGGAGTCAGGCTAAAATGTTTTGACCCTTGCTGACTCCATGTTTTCCTTTTGAGGAGTGCTTAGAAGGAGAGAGTGCTTACTTTTGAGTGCTTCAAACTGGTCACAAGTTGTTGCCCGTGTTCAAATCTGAGAAGCTGGTGTAGCTCATTGGGCTGTATCTCTTGCCTTCTTTTAGGTTCTCAACCAACTGGAAGAACTGCTCTCTGACATGAAGTCTGATGTGAGTCGCCTCCCGGCTACCCTTGCCCGCATTCCACCAGTTGCGCAGCGTCTCCAGATGTCTGAGAGGTCTATTCTGTCACGACTGGCGACTACTGGTGGGTCTGGGAATGGTACGAGCCCAGGTGCGGCCATTGGGCCACCTGGGGCCCCCTCTGCGAATGCCTCCGGTCAGGGAATACTTCCTGGCCAGTTTCCCGCTGGCTTCCAGACTGGTCAACTCCCTGGCTCTTTCCCTGGTGGCAATTTTGCCAACTTCAGGCCTCAGTACTCAGTGCCTGGGCAGCCACAGTCTGGATTCCCTGGTAAGCAAGTGCACTTTTGCATTTTTAATGTTTGCTTAGTTGTGTGACTGAAAAGTCATTTCTTTGCTGGGAATTAATGAACTTATTTCTTTTCTGTCAAGTTGAACTTAGTATATTTTGTGGTGGTGTTGGTATTCAGCTTCTGAGTATTTATTAGAAGATCCCTTTGTACCACTTTCAAATTTTTCATATAATTACCACATCAGTATGATTAATGGTTATATTTCCTAGGGTTTAGAAAAAGCTTTATAGCTTAAATGAAATTTGAAATTAATTATATAGTATTTATGGTAAATTATATGAGTATGTGTTATATTTGGGAATGCATTTGTATCTGATCAGTGTGTGGGAATGAATCCAGTAATCACTCATTTTTGAGCTAAGTTTCAGTCCATTAACAATGATTCAGGGGTAGATTTACTGCAGTCAGTGTAGTGCTGCAAGTGAATAGGTTAGTCATCGATTTGGAGTGTTTAGAGAAACCAGATAGTATCTTATTATGAAGCTACCTCTCAATATTTATTAAATAATGTCCTAGATTTTGCATTTTACATATGTGTAATCAATTCCAAATACTAATTGTCAGTTTGAACAGAAATGGACTAATTGAAGAATTGTCATTTTAATTTAATAAAATTATCTGATGCCATATAATGCAGACTTCATCAGTGAATCTTTGTTAGCATTGCATGGTAATTACAGTGGAACCTCAATCTATCGTTTTTCAGGGGGATGGATGAAAAAATCGACGAATTCGGGGAACCGATCAATGCGGGAACGATAGATCGGAGTTCCACTGTATTTTCAAAAGTAATTGATAGCAATGGTGAAGGATTAGTCTGTTGTGGCTTTTTTGATAGTAGTTGACAAGAGAATCTATTTGGTATGAATATGATTGTAATTTTGGGAAATATTCCTTTCCAGCTTGATATGGGTTTTATTTAAATATTTTTTAAGAGATGATTGAATTATAATCCATCAGTTAAACTGAACTTTGAACAAATGCATTTAATGGGATTCGATTGAGTCTTCAAATCCGAACTTTCAACCCTTATTTCTATGCTTTAAATACTATTTTACGGCACAAAAATCAATTGATTTTCTCTTATGGTGAAGTTGGAAATAGGGATTATTATTTTGAATATTGGGTTATTTGTGTATTAGTATGACTAATGTTAGGTGGTGTACTTGGAAAAAAAGTGACTTTATGTACATTCAATGAATGAGTGGTTAAGCTTAAGTTCGAAGTATTTTAGTGTGTAATATTCTTTAAGTGCAACCTCTTCATTTGTCATGTATGATTTCAGATTTATTCATTTAAATATGGGTGAAGCACAATGTAGTGCTTAAAATTCCTTAAAAAATTGAATGATTTCTGGGTTTTTGGCAGTAGTAATGTAAATGTTAGAGTGATTTAGCTATTAATTTGAAAATTGTAATTTTAAACATATTCTATTAAGTAATGCCCATAGTGAAGCTCTTGGTTTCTAATTATTAACTAATAAGAAATGGCTGATTTGCCATGTCTACTCATAAATCAGAAGTAGTAGGTTGTTTGGCTTCCATCGGGGTGTTGCATACTTGTTCACTGCGGTATGATTTTAAGTAGATAGATGCTCAGAGATTAAGTTAAATAGTTAGGGTTACTGATGGGCCTTATCAATGCATACAAGCTTTTATTCATGGATGATGAAATGTGGATCTCTCAGTCTTCAAATTCAGTCTCGATGATATTGATAATCTGAAAGTTTACCCACCCTGTTAAGGGCTTCAAATTATCCTCCGGTGTTTAGTCTGGTTGCTGACCATTGCATTCATTAATAGTGCCCTTTTGTAGATATTATATGATGTCAATTCATGCTGGAGACTGAAATTTGTCTTTAATTTGATGATAGTTTTTTTTTTTTTTTTTGAGATGGATCGAATAGCATGTTTCTCTGATTCGAATATCAAATACAAATACCTAATTTTTTTCCGAATACCTTACTCAAATATTGAATACTGCTTAACTCAACATGAATTTTTCCACCAATTTTAATTAGAAATGATCGTTAAAATAAAAAACACTTTGCAAGTCATTCCACTTCAATGCATCTCCTAAATCCTAACACAACTGTCACCCACGATTACGTCAAACTTGCGTGCATGGAGTGCAATTCCTTTTTTTTATCATGTGCATATTAAAGGTTGTATTATTAATAATGCTTTACTCGTTTATTGCAAGCCTTAAATTGCCTTAAGTGAAGAATTGACAATTACTTTGAAATTTGAATATGTAAAACGTAAATTTCATTATGCAACAGGCAGTCACAGGAGAAAAGGAATAGCCAATCTCGTCTGCATTTGGAAGTATAGAGACATTCTTCTCAGTGTTGTTCTAATGGAGTTATCTGCATGTTTTAATGCTAACTTTCAATGATAAGTTTTCGCAAAAATATTATTAAAGGTGAATCAACAAAATGTGCAAACCTCCATGTGGGTCCCAACCATTGTCAACAGATTTAAAGAGAATCACGGACGATTTGTGCTTTGTATTTGAAATTCGAATAATTGATTACTTTGTGTCATCAAATATCAAATTGTGTAAAAAGCTCATTCTTCGAGGTAATCAGTGATTTTACTATTTGAACGTCCCATCTGTAGTTTTTTTTTTTTTTCTATAGTTTGTTGGAAAGGCGCTGTTTGCTCACTAAGAGCTATTTTTATTTTGCATTTAGTTTATCATCAGGAATGTATATCCATTTTTTATTACATTTCTGTAACGCATGTGCTAATTCTGTAGGAACATTTCACTGTAGTGATCTCATGAAAACGAATTTGACAGTATTAATTCAACTGTCATTTGATGATAATCCTTCATTCTGTCATAACTATAGACAATTTGGTGGAAACGTTTATATAGGTTTATTTTCTGGTAAATTCTTTCAGCATGATCATTTTCTTGGGTACAATTTTGATATCAAATTGGATATTGGCGTACAATTTATAGCATATTGGCATTCCGCTGAGTATAATGTAATCCTTCATTTATTAGTCTTTCAATCTGAAGAATGGTGATGCGGTCTGTCACTCTTCCCAATCCCTTCTGAGCGGAAACCCTCCGTTTTAGTAAGTATCATTCCCTTGTCCTCATCTGTAGGCTGCCCCAATCCCAATGTCCCGCCATGCCTCATTTAGGGCAAGAGTGCATTCCGAGGAGTAGATGTAATGATGGAATATTATTTATAATAACAATAATTTAAAAAGCAATGTGTTCCGCTATCTGAAAAAGGTATTGTGTTAAGGCTTGGCTAAAATCAACAAGTGCCATGTCCAGGAACCCTTGATTGTGAAATATGAAAAGATGAACCTCTAGAAACGCGAGGGAAATGACTGCACAAATATTACACATGTTAGCAAGATTATTTTGTCCTGTCTTAATTGTTTCTTGAACCTCATCTATATGAATTTCATATTCATGAATACCATTGTACTATTTATACTGATAATGTTCCAGCCTTTTATGTCCTTGTTTTGAAAATATGCTCTTGAAACTTAAAAAAAATGAAAAATAGTTTTTTTAATGAAAAGGCAAAGACAAAATTAATTTTTCTGTATCGTTTTTAATAATATCATTGTTTAAAGATGGTAGGATAAACACTTAATGTTTAGCATCTGAAAAAAAATCCGTAATATCTTACTTCCAGATAGGTGAATGGAGAACATCTTAAAACTATTAGATGTTGGATAATTTCAGCTGGAGGTATTTCATCGATTATGGAGCAATCGAGGTTCTTTACTGCATGCTATAGTTATCCATAATGTGGATGTGAAGTCACTCACTGCTATCCGAAAGTGTCCTTGGTGATCATACAATGGGTGTGAGATTTAAAATTTTAAGAAACAGATTGATAAAATTTGATCATGTACTTTTAGTTTTGCTATTCATCCACGTAAGAAAAACTGGGGGAAGTTCAATAAGGTGTATCTTGTCCTTTAGTGACTCAGTAATGAATTGATAGGCAGAAGGATTTGGTAAAGATAAACTTCAAAGCTGATTTGCATCGGTATGCAGTGTGCAGTTGCTCTGAGGAAGTGCACTCTAAATGAGGCATGACTTGACTCCATACACACTCAAACACAACTGTGGTGTGCAAGCATGTTCCATGTCTGCCATTTCCATACTAGCATGGTGCATGTGCATCTCTTCTTCGTGTGCTACATAACACTGTTCTGTAGTGCAATTGGCTCGTCTTATGTCCTCGGCATATCTCTCATTTAGTGATCATCTTCATCATTACTGGACCCTCCTGCAATAAAATATAATTCAATATTTCTTGGTCTCCAACTGCCCATTATCTTGATTCAAGGAATTGATTTGTTCAATTCTTGAATTTTGTTCCATCAGCTTAGTAATCGTTTTCTCATATTTATAGTATTCTTCTTTCTAACCCTTGGTGTGAGAGGTCAGCCAGTTTAGTTTTCATTTTTTTTTCCTCCAAATGTGCTTAGGGCATAACATTTATTTTAAATTCTAGCAAAAAATTTGAAAACAAGCCATTATCAATTATTAAATATTGTGTTTGTATTGGAACATTGAAGCTACTAGGAGAAGAGATAGTTTTCTGGTTATTTGGAAATAAATTTCTTATGGTGTACATAGTACTGTGTGAGTCAAGGTTTTTATAAAGAGTTGAAAATCTTGGTGATGGAGTTTGGCATAAATGTGTGCTTTAGGAGGGAATAATAGCTTAATTTAAGTGTCATTTGACCTAAAGTAGGTTCAAAGAATTCCAAAAATTTTTATCTTAAGGATTGCAATAACATTGTCAAAATCTAGTGCCTTAAGTATTGAAAAAACCGGGGCTGTTATATATATCCTCAGTGCCCATTTTTAATGATTTCATTTTGAGGAGATCTTGTATCATTTTTGTCAAGTAGCTGGAATTGGTAAGGCTTAGTGAATTTTTTGTTAGTGGTGATCTTCTTCATAAAATTTTATTTAGTAGCTAGTACAGATATTGAGACTTAGCATCTTTGTTGTTTGTGTCCTGAAAGTATTTAATTTTAATGTTCTTATGTCTACTCCTCCTTATTTCTTTCAAGTAATTTATGCATTTTTCTGAAGATAGCACTATATTTTCTTGCTTTCTTTCTAAAACATCCTTATTTGTCAAACTGAATTTATGTAATTATTTTCCCTTTTAATCAATTACTGAGTACTTGAAACTTATTTCAATATGAGCATCATAAGTTTGGGTCAACACTGGTAAAAATTCTCTTCCTTCAAAATTTCATTTTATAAATTTTTATTTAATGGTTTTAAAAACTTAATGAATCCGTTTCATTCTTTCCACTGGTGTGTAGCATGAGAAGGGAGGGAAAAGAAATATTGTTCACGTGTGCACTCCTGCAAGAATCTATTATTGAGATTGCTTTTTAGGACCCTGCATAGGAAAAGATAAATATAATCTTCAAAATCAATCTGTTATTGTTGCATTTTAAGGGGCATGAGGTTGAAATATGTCCTTGATTAGTTTCCGCGAATAAAATTGCATTACAATGCACATATAATATTATTGAATCTGTTAAATTAAACGCTGCATTTGACTGAACTACTTGTAGTAGAACCTCAGTAATCAGTCAAATGATTATCTTCATGCGATCATCTACCTACAACTTCCCTAATCATTTCCTTGAACATGCCCAAATCTCACTTTGTCCCATCCCCTGTTCTCCTTCTGTAACCCTTCCCCTCCTCAAAACTTGTTTACAGTGGAATGGTTGCTAAAGATACTTAGGAGGGATGGTACGGAAACCTAGATTGATAAAAATTTCCAATCAAATTATCATGAATGAATCATCCATTTCTTTCGATTATCTAGTTCAGGGTGGCCTCTCCATTCGGAGGGATAATTGAAGCCCTCATGTATTTGCTAAGTATACAACACCCATCAGAAATTTCATAAGTTTCAAAAAGAGATTTATTTTGACTGAAACTAAGTAGGCATTATGTTAGTATATGCATTAATTATGTTAAGAGGTTTGTTGGTAATCTACTGGTTTGGCGTAAATGGTTTCCATTATAATTCCATTAAAATAATGGGCAAAAAAAGAGAGAGTAAAGATTAGAATAGATTTAATTTATAAGGAACTCGAGTGTTAACATTATTGTTACGTGAGAGGTGATTTCTGTATTTTGCCCGGTGGTTACTGGTATACCTTTAAATGAATCATATGCCTAAGGAAATAGAAAAAGTAGTTGATTGAACAAGTAGTGAGGAATATGTGCTCTGGCTTCTTTTGTGTGAGATGTTATTGTAAGTAGTTGATGCCACAGGTTCAGTGCTGCTGAGAACACAAGTGTAGCTGATAGATTGTGCATGAATGCCATCGCATTGCTGCCTTAAATTAACTTGTGGAAGAAGTTATGAGGTCTGCATGTGGGATCAAGTATAGGTTAATGGGATTATTTTCTATTAATATTAATTATTGACTTATAGAGTGGGAGTTCTCTTTTAAAGCTTAGGATTCCATGTTTTGAGACCTGTTGAAATCTTGTGAAAGGAGTAAGGTTATCACTTAATGATTATAGAAGAGAGATTGCTCTAGTCTAGCATGCTGTGGTTAGGAAATGTTATACGTAAAAATGCCCATGTAGACCATTGGCACTCAATCTTAAATCTTAATTAATTATTCTTTTATTGCGATCCTATGAGATAATGTTTTTAATGGAGCATCATAAGCGATTTTCCTCGTCATTTGAGTGATTATCATGCTGATTGTCTTTTTATTGTATTTTAATCTTGTATCTTGAGCCATTATGTCTGATGTCCTTAGGGATTGGGCATTGTAAATCCCTTAGGTATCACGCAAGTTGCGGTAGCCTTCTAATTTGATGCATATTAATGAGATTAAGAGGATGCATACCTGCCTCTCAACTGCTCATTTTTTGTCTTATTTGGTAGCTCATTTGTTTAAAAATTACCATATAACCTTGACATTGTTGGAATGCATTGAGTAGACCTATGTCAAAATTTACCTGTCTCTCAAATAAAAAATAAGATATTATGCGTAGAAATTTTTTTTCAAATTCAAGCTACAGTCCATTGTTGCCCAAGATTTACTTAAAAACCCTGAAAATGTCAACATGATGGCATAAGTGAGTAATCCGTAACCAAGAAAAACCGGTCCAACAGGAGGCATGCATCCTCTTTAGAGAGAATGTTTTGATTGTTAGTTGGTGTCAATCATACTTCTTGGATTGAGAGCTAAGTAACCAGCATGGACATAAGTTCGTATTGAATTTGGAATCAAACTGCATTACTTCATTAATAATGTGGTCATAGTTATTATGATGCTGTCTTTCCATTGATGAATAAGAATATGGTGCACATGAAAAGGGTGTTGAAAGAAGTTTGGGTTGAGTGCCTCTGGTGTAGGTCACCCATAACTCAATAGGAAGTCAGGGTTGCTACAGATCTGGAAATCCAATAGAGCCAAGGAGAGTTGGATTGCCTTAAAATTTAAGGCCTGGGAAAATGTAAAAAATTCATGCCATTCCAGTTCAGGCTCTGATTATTGTTTTAGAAATGTCCATCCCATCTGAAACATTATTGAAAAAGGATAATTCACTGCAAAATGTTTTTTGGGATTTCAAAAGTCTCTCATTGAAATTCCAGAGTTGTGATCAATTTGTATGGAAATTTTTAATATTTGTGGAGAGGATTGAAGGACTTAATCAAAATGTATGTTACTCTTCTCAAAAACATAAGATTAGTTTCCTTAGATTGTAATCGATCCTAGGTATTTTACTTGGCATTTCATTTAATCATTGCTCATTCGAAAATTTTCCCTCGTGCATTAAGAAAAAATAAGGGAATATAACAATCCATTTTCTGTCGCAACCCTGAAAATATGAGAGCTGCAGATTCCTGTTGAGTTGTCTTTGAAAATGAATCTTATTAGTTTGTATTTCCTTTGAGGGAAAAGTATGATAGCAAAAACTGTGGTGTGAAAGGGCTTTGGGCTATACTTGGTGTTTTTGCAGAGGCGTCGCCCGATATTGACGTCTCCCGTGTGCCGTTGTTTCACGATGGCAACTGGAGGGAGTCTTGGTAGAGGCTGGATGGGCTGATGGGCGGGTTGATGCAGCCTCATAAGTGACTGAAAAAATACTAATGCACATGTATGCTCACTTGTAGAGTGTCTGCTCAGGTTTGCCTCTCCAGTTTTAATTTGGTGGACCCATTAATCCCTGCTCATTGAATGGCCCTGCTTTATTATCTCCTTTTATTTTTCATTGTTGTTGTTTTTTTGTAGTAAAATTTCCTGCTAGGTACTGTTATTTTCCATTCACTTTACCTCTTGTCCTGTGTTAGCTAGAGTAATTGAATTTTGCATTGTAGAAGCCAGAGTATGGATTTGTAAGTGTAGCTCCTTTAGCTGGCCATAGATGGCATCACGCTCCTAAGGATAATTCAAATTGGCCATATTGAGTTTGTGTATTGTCCTAGGAGAGGGAGTAATGAAGCAGAATTTGGAAAAAATGGGGAAACTATGGTAGTGATGGTTCGTTTGGTAATCTCATTTGCCTTCAGAAGTAATCTTGACTAGAGAAGTGATGTTGTGATCATAGTATCATCATAATCATTCCTGTGTCATTGTTTTTGTGGGGTATACTGTGTAGAATTAAGGAGTTGAGAGGGAAGTTGTTGAAATTAGGGCCTCTGATTATGCACAGATATAATGTTAGTGAAATGGAGTGTAGAAAAGTGAAGACTAAAAATAAAATTTTGTTTCCAATGCATTCTTGGCACTGAATGAAGAATAATGCAGGTTTCTTGATTTGAAAGCTATCCAATAAGTAGTGTTCTTTATTGCAACATTCATGTGATGGCTGATATGTGTCTGATTTGTCTTCAATTTAGCCTATTGTCTTTGGTGAATTATCTTGGATAGTTTTTTTTTTGGCTGGAATATTTTTTTTGATTGTCAATGGATAAGTTCGATAGGCAGAATGATTTTTATGCTTTTGCATGCTGCATGAGTAGAGAGCTTAGTGCAGGCTTCACCTAGAACTCTTTATTTAATTTTTAGTTTCTCTGCGGGTCCATTCAGATTTGCATCTGGCCCTGAACATGTTGAGTAGTTGATTGGTTACTGTCTGCTTCCATCCCATATCATATCACTGTTCACCACTCTACCTTCATTTAAACTCCCTTGACTATGCAGTTCATTGTTTGATCACCATATTTATCATTTGTGCTTGATTCATCATATGTAATCTCATTATTGCATAAGTTATTCACAAACATTTTCTTTAAGAGTTAAATTTAAAGAATTAATGTATAAAAAATTGAGTATGTATTTGAAAACAAGTATAACTTGCATTAAATTTTCTAAGTATACCTTGTAAATTATATACTTTTCCTTGAAATATTACAATGTATTCTTCTTAAAACCTGTGTAATATTTTCGGAAGCTTAAATTCTCTCAGAGGAAGCAGCTAATTGAATTTAAATTTTGAGACAATCTAGTAACCAAATGTGATAATAATTTAAATAGCAGTTAGTACTGCATAAATATGTGACCTCTTAAAATTGAATCAAATGATTTCTTTTTTATGCTTAAAGCTGTTATGGCCTATTTTAATATTGCATAGTAATGTATTAACAATTAGGTAATTCCATAATTGATAGTTATGGCTTTTTCATAAATGTGTGTTTTCTCCTTGACCCTGTGTGCCTGCCTGTGTCTCAAACAATCTGCAGTGAATTCAAGCTGATCCATTGACTTGGAAGGGGAGAGAGGTTAGAATATTTCCCAACATTAGTAGTCTTAATAAGTTAATTTTTAAAGTAAAGCTGAATGCCTTTTCTGTGTCTTTTGTGTTCCATATATTTAATTTTTATTGCTGTCTGTTATCAACTATATATTTCACCTGCCTTGCATCATTGCTTATTAAATACCAATTTTGCATGAAATGGAGCCACAAATTTGTTTTGCACTGCATATTATCTTATGAATTATTGATTGAATCAATTCTTAATGCTTTTTATAATTATGAGCATTAATTTTAAGGATGTTAATAAACACCTTGTTGGTTATTTATAATTGTTCCCAGCAAGTTCTTGTCAGTTACAACTCATTTATATGCATACCTTTTTGATCATTTTAGGTGAAAGGTTAGAAAAATGAATTCTAAATATGGTCTGTGATTTGAAATTATGTAGTAATTGTGTGGTAATACGATGGATATTTGATAGGCATCTTCCTTTGGATATTGAATTGCAAGTGCTTTTATCAGAAGTATGGTATGATAGTGTATATGCCATTAAGAATAACCTATTTCCTGAGTTATTGATTTGAATATACTGGTTCACTTAAAAATTAAATATGGTGCTGCATGTGAAATGCTTTTTGCCCTTTTTTCAGACTTCGTTTAAAGATTTATGAATTAAAAGAAAAAAAGGGGAACGGTAATCACTATTTAGTCATATTTTTCTCTTTGAAATTAAGCTTTTCAATGCGCTTCAGCCAGTGATTTAACCTTTATTCAGTATTTATTTTTGAACTTTCTTAAAACATGACTGAGGAAAATTTAACTGATGGACGCCATTTTTAATGCAAATTAGTATCAATGGTCTTAATTTTTCCGTACAAATTTAAATGCCAATCGAAACAGGAGTAAGTGTAAAACTGCATTAGGAATAATGCAATGTGAAATAATTAGTTTCAATTAGTAATGGGTTGATTCGATTCTATGCCAAATTTGAATCGAAAATGAGTATTTACTAGAAATGTGCGAATAGTATCCGCGAATACCTCGAATACTAGAAAGTATTCGATATTCGATGTCTCGAATAGTTATGCGAAAAGTACCGCCTCGAATACTTTGAATTTCGCGTCATACACTGTCGCACGCACGTCGTTGGTAGTTGACTCGGAAAAATGTAGAGAACTGTAGTCATTTAGTGCTCGCAGCGCCGTTTTACGCAAGTTGACGAATTAATCACATTCGTGGAATTGAGCGGTGAAAAGAGTTCGACGAGGGGAACCGAAAATGGTTGGGTGAAAAAATCCGAAAATCCCCGATTCCCCCCACCAGGAGAACCTCAGTGCCGTGAGATAGCAACCTTAGGACATTTCCCACGATCCGCTATCCCCCTCCATTAAGCATTCGCCTCACCCACTCTGACGCTTTCCTCTTCTCCTAAATCAAACAAAAGGTCCCAGCTCGCGCAGGGATCGCATTAGGAAAAAATACCAAGTTACACGAGAACAATAGAAACGTGTTTCGGGCCCTCCCTTTTCTCCCCCTTTGACCTTTTTTTTCCTACCAGCTTCGAAGTTCCCCTTTTCTGTGGAGGTCAACCGCTGTACGAGTCATCTATTAGCACAAAAGGTGTCTAAGAATGACTTTCGTCAATTGATGTTACACCTTTATTGGATTGAAATATTAGTAATGAGCGCGTCATTTCAAAAAGAATAAGACCAAACACGACGTATTTCTGAGTTTATTTAAGCAATTTAAAGGATTCAAACAGGAATTTAGCTAATTAATGGAATATTTTAATTTTACGGAAACAATTTGGGCATATAGTTGGTTCAACTAACAACTCTCTCAAATATTCTAAGGGGACACACGACCTCGTGAAAAAATGATTTCATGCTGTATCGGCATTTACAGTGCTACGATGGATTTCTGTCTGATGTATACATTCTTATCTACCAAACGCCATTTCTGCGGCACGCCGATCTGATACTCGGCTTCATCCAACTTCTTATTTTCAACAGGTAGCTCGCTTTACCCTCACTCCTACTGTCAAGTGCTAGCGGACAATCCAAGGCGTTTTGCAAAATACACGCGCTTCTCCACCGGATTTCTTCAATTATTTTCAGTCCATCTTTGGAAGTTCACACGAGATAAGCAGATGAATTTGAATTGCTAGCGGGGAGAAACCAAATATCCTGAGAAAATATCCCTTCGACTGTGACAATAGAGATTTATAGCATAACTCATAAATTGTAACTTGATGTATGTTTTCGAAAAAAAAATACGGCATCAGCTTCCGAGGAGCTCAGTTGCGAGGATATCGAGTTTCGCCAGAGTGCTAAGTCTCCGTCGTATTTTGACATTTATTTCTTTGCGTAAAATGCTTAAATAAACTCAGAAATACGTCGTGTTTGGTCTTGTTAGTAAGTAGGTAGGTGTTTGGTCTTATTCTTTTTTAAATTACATGCACATTACTAATATTTCAATCCAATAAAGGTGTAATATCAATTTCCAAAAGCCATTGTTAGATAAATTTTGAGATGACTTATGCAGCAGTTGTCCTCCAGAAATGGGGAGCTTCGAAGCAGGTAGGCAGAAAAAGGTCAAGGGGGAGGAAGAGGGAAGGGTGAAACACGATTCTATTACTCTCCTGTAACTTGATATTTTCTTTTGAAGCTTTTGATTTATGGTCTTCGTAATACGAACCCTGTGCGAGCTGGGGCCTTCTTTTTGGTTTTGGAGAGGAGGAAAGCGTTGGAGGAGGGGCTGATGGATGGAGGGGGTAGCGCATTTTGGGAATTGTGCTACGTAGTTACTATCCCACGGCGCTGAGGTTCTCCTGGTGGGGGAATCCAGGGATTTTAGGATTTTTTCAGCCGATCATTTTTGGTTCCCCATGTTGAACTCTTTTCACCGCTCTAATCCGCGAATTTGATGTAGTTGGTCAACTTGCCTAAAACGGTGCTGCATGCACTAAATGATTAGGGTTTTCTACATTTTTCTGAGTCAAATACCAACGATATGCGTGCGACAGTGTATGGCACGAAATTCAAAGTATTCGAGGTATTCTAGATTGTACCTTTAGCATAATTATGTGAGATATCGAATACCGAATAGTTTCTAGTATTCGAGGTTTTCGAGTATTCGCGGATACTATACGCACATCTCTACTTTTAATTCAAGGCGACTTGCCTCGGTTATTGAAATTTCTAATTATGTAAAAGGTTTTTTGTTATTGTTTGAAATAATGAAACAGGCGGTGACTACCTTTCCTCCCCTCAACTACCACTCAAACAAAAACTATTCAATTTTGTATGACAAAGGAAGGGAAGTGGGAAGCAAAAACACGAAGTGGCTTGCTTATGCATTATTTCTCAAGGATTGGATTGCTGAATCAATGCTATTCCCAATTTGCCTCAGCGAAAATGAGTTGTTAAAAGTTAGCCCATCTACGAATGATCTCAAGATTCCTTATTGTTAATTTTTGGGTTGTGTTAAATTAAATGCCTCTCTTGCAAGACTGCTTCTTTGGAGCTTATTTCTCAGTGAATATTCTTGTAATCTCAGGGGAAGTCTCATACCGTTGGTGACTGGGACGTATGTTTCAAGGGTGCATTGTGACCAAAGTGGTAATTTTGGCCGCAGTGCTTCAAAACAGTAAAATTTATTCTAGACTCTTTTGCAATGATGTATCTGTTTGTCATAAAGCAACAATATGCAACTGATAAAAGAACTTGGATGGCTTTACAAGAAATATGTACTAAAATACTATGGAAGTCAATTTTTTTTTTGGGTGTCCATTAATTACGTGAGGTGATTTTTGGACTACCCTTCCCCCTTAGTGAGATATCATGAGATTTGTCTCGACACCCCCCTTTCCCTCTAATCTCATGGGAGATTTTTAATAATGCATATTTTTTAGTGTTAATACGTTAATCTATGCTTCATTGCATTGGATTTATTAAAAAAAACATTTTGTTTAATTATTTTTATTTAAGATTAGTTTATACTAGTGTTTTAGAGTATCATGATCAAAATTTCGCTCTTTCTTGTTGAAAAAAAATTACGTAATACTTTGCGAGGGCCCCCCCTTCCCCCACGTGAGATTGGGTGAGAATCAGCTTGACCCCCTCCTTCCCTTAAATGCCTCACGCAATTATTGGATGCTCCTCTAGGAGTAGAACTTGGTGGTTGGTTGGTGGAATAATTTTTTTGTTGTCCTGAATTTCTCCAGAAGGTTGTGTGCTCACCTACGGTAATTTTCTCATCTATTTCATGTCATTTGCCAACATCTTTCCCGTCCCTGAAGGAATCACTCCAGGGAAAATAGAGGACTGGATGGTGGCAGCTGCCGCCATGGGAACAGTGATGGGGCCTAACAAGCTTGGGAACAGCCAGCAGCAGAATTTGATTTTCATCGACGATTGATGCACTCACCCATGCACTGGCATTGGAAACATTAAAAAAAAAAAGATATTTGAGTTTTTTCTACAAAAGGGAACATGAGAACAGTGGAAATAAGGCAGAAATGGCACGACAATGGACCACGTGGTGTGTGTGATTGTGTGAGAGCAAGAGAGTATGCGTGTGAAACAATGCAGGTAATGGAGAGAGGGGGGGGCTGGCGGTGGAATTTTTACAAGCGAATTAGTTGGTTTTCACCTCTTTTCACGCCTTAAATAGAGAATTTTTTTGTTTTATTTGGATCTCAATGGCTGCTATGAGAGTGATTCTCCTTCACTGCTGTCCCTTTTTCATGCTGGTGTTGCTGTTTTCTTTTTTTTTTTATTTGGTGAATTTCTGACATTTTATAAATTATTTATTATGCATTCGTACTCAGATATGTGTGGTTAGTGTCAAGGTTCCTCAGTAAGCCAAAGGAATACTTTGGCACATTTTATTTAGGGCATTGTTTGGTTGCTGGGCAATGCGGTAAAAGAAAATAGGAAGATGGTCTTAACGAATCAGAAATTCAATGCCCCCTGTGAAGAGGAAAGGTTGTAGTTTAGGACCTTTTTGTCAGAAGAAAAACTTGTATTAATAAGGCATCTGTATTATTTAGATACAATGCAGGCACTTCAGCCATTTTTTTATTTTTAGCTGTGTCTTACAACAATGTATAGCAAAACAATGAACATGTCCTAAAGAAAGTTAAAATCCCTGAAGCAATGCATTTCCTTTATGCCTGTCACTCTGAGAGTTGTTGAATTTCTTCCATAAAAACCTATACATTTTTTCTTTGGCAATGTCTGTAACAGTATGGGAGAAGTTTTATTTTTGGCACACTTTTGAGTGGCCAGCCGTTGACACAGGAGTGGTTGCTGGTGTAAAACATTCCTCGATCTGTTCTCATCTAGCGGTACCTTTTTATCTCGTGTTCTTTGCAGTTTGACAGTTTTCTAATTATGTAAAAAAAGGATGAAGTGAAAGTATGAGCAGAAGATGCTCTTCTGCACTTAATCGCCATAAGATTATCATAATCTGGTCTGATGGTTATATTGCACCTATTATTTTTAAGATAATAGTGTTCAAGGAACTCTTGATAGTGAAAAAAATAACAGTTTTGAACGTAGATGTGCGATTTTTAAAGCTATTACGTATAATCAAGGAGGTAACTGTTTCTTGGGCATTTTTTTTTAGTACAACTTAAATTTTGAATGGTGCGTGAGTCTTGTGCTCTTGAGATTTTGACTAAGACCTCTTGACAACACAATTTTTGTATGACGTAAAATAGCAATCTTTGGAAGAATTTTTTGCAGTATGAACATGAGTTTATGGATTTATCAGTTAATCAATTAATAATAAAGATTACATGATGTCAGTTTCATACTTTTTTATTCTAAGGTTGGTATTTGTCAAGATGATTGCAAAGTATGTGTTTTACTTGGTCGTGCTGTAAAGTTTCAACAAATAAATGGAAGACCCATTGGTTCAAAAAGACGTTTTTTCCCAGAACTTTGCATTTTCATGGGTATGTCTCACCATGTTTGTTGGGAGGAGTTTAGATTGGTAATATTTTAAGATTTGTTTTCGATTTCTCAGTCATCCATTCATGCTCTTCCATTCTTAAGATTGGTGTACTGGATCCCTCCATTTCTCTCTTTCCCAAGCTACTTCATTTGGGCCCCTTTTGATCTTTTTCCTTGTTCCCTTCCTTATTTACACTTAGCATTTCTCTTTTGGTCTTCCTTAGGAGACTTTTCCTTTGATTTTTCTCTATTAAATTTCTCTCTCTAAATACTCTCTCTCATGACATGGCCAATGCACTGGATCTCTCTCTGGCATGTTGTTCTGCACACTTTTCTTTTTTCTCCCATTCTTTGGAACCAGAGATGCTGAGTTATAAAAAATGTTGGGGGGCCCATACCGATGGTCTTGCCCCGCGAAATTTTATAAATAGTGAGTTTTATAGTTTTTTTATAGCTTATTAGAAGAGTCATATGATCAACATTAGATCGCTAAAACCCAACTCTCGATAACTGAACACTCCGGGGAAACTTAACAAACCTGACACATTTTTTTCCTCACCCCCATAACAAATTTTTGAGGGGTCTCGGGCCCCCTCTGACCCCATGGAGTCGGCGCCACTGTTTGGAACTCTGTTTAGTTTCTCACCCTCTCAGTCCAAGTGATCTGCATCACCTTGTCTCAAAAGCTCCAAGTATCTTTGAATTCTTCATAGATACGTATTATTAAGTGATACACAATTATGGGGTTGCTACTGGTCAGTTTAGTTAGGGAATCAATAAATTCAGTTTCGTCTGGAAATTTGAAAACTCTTCAGGGTACTGCGCAATATGTACTCCAGTATCAATGTAGCAATTTTACTGGCTGCGTTGTGGAAGTAATACTGCTTTAGTTAGTATTACTATGTACTGCTCAGTACTCACCACATGAGCCATCGCTACTTGTGTGTCTGACAAGGATTCTGTATCCTGTGTATTTTCCCTGATGTCTGCAAAGGTTAGCTGCATGGTATCTATGGCCTTTGTGTCCACTTTTTGGCTCACTTCATTATTTTCCCTTCCACTGCCACTTAAGGTACGTTTTCATAGACGCGTCAGAGGCGCACGCGCGCGACGATACGCGTCACGTATTCGCGTGAACCGTTCACATGCAAGCGAAAGCGAACCTGCGCGTAGGATGTGCTTGCGCGACATCTACGGCAAAGAAGAAATTATAAAAAAAGAAACGACACGACCGTGTATGATTGTTGCAAACTAACTTTCAGATATATGAGTTGGAGTGTATTTCTGCGAACATATTTGAAGGGAAGAAATGGGTGCAGTACTGCCATTGAATCCTGTACAAATGGAATGGAGGTTTAATGCCTTATTGGGCCTTGTTTTACTAAGAAGACGGCGATATGCAAGAAAAAGGTGGTGGGTTCGCCCAATATTTGAGGAACGCAGAAGGTAGGGAGACTACCATCATCTCCTCCAAGAGATGAGGCTTAACGACCGCGAGTCATTTTTTAATTACTTAAGAATGTCCCCAGAAATGGTTTAGTTAGAACTATCGAATTCTGATGAAATTTATCAAAATTTTCGGTCGTCATATGGCTCATTGAAAAATTTAGTAACAATTACCAAACCAATTTGATAAATTATATCAAACTGGTTTGGTAATTGATACCGAAATGGCCACAGTAGTTCGATAAAAACTATCAAAATCAAAAGATAATAAAATATACGTAGCGTGCACATGTGAAATATTTTCTATCCATAAAACACTCTTATGATCTAAAATCATAAAATTAATAGTTTAACGTAAGTTTATACCAAAAATATACATAAAAAAGTAAAAAAAAAAAAACACCTGCAATCAGCATCGAACGTGGGCCCTCCGCATGGTAGCGTTGGGCGCTAACCACTGGGCTAAATCGGTTGCCACAACAAATGCCTACACAAACACACTATTATTTTATTAATGTTCATAATCAACCTTTGCGTTGAAATGTGAATAAGATGTGATTAAACTTTCCCTTTGTAAGCTTAAGAGTAATACTTGATGCACACAATTGCACTAAGTAGTTACTCCATATCCATATCTAGTGCATATGCGCAAGAAAACTTTGTTTGTACGCTTTCTACATCGATCTAGAGGTGATTTTAACGTGCTGGGTGATATCCTTAGCATGGATTGCGTCTAGTATGACGACTTTAATCACGTCAGTCAACATGATCGCGAATGATTATGCCTCAGGAATACCTCCAATTTTAGGTTTTTATGTGTCGAAATACACAAACATCTCCTAACAGCTTTAATATCCATGATAATACGCTGTTCAATCATTGTCTTTGATGCACCGTTTTACGGATAACATTGCATGTAAAGCAGAAATAAACAGAAAAATGAACGTAAATAAAATAAAAACTTTATCGCCATCACAAAT
Source organism: Ischnura elegans (assembly GCF_921293095.1). Taxonomy (NCBI): domain Eukaryota; kingdom Metazoa; phylum Arthropoda; class Insecta; order Odonata; family Coenagrionidae; genus Ischnura; species Ischnura elegans. Next base: position 84,275,596 of record NC_060250.1, read on the forward strand.
AATAAAAACAAAATCATTGCTACCAAATTACCCGGATTTCCGATATGATAACTTCATTAACGAAACCTCGCTGGTCGGCCATGTTTGAGATTCTACGCGTCCCACGCGTCGAAAGTTGAACATATTTCATCTCGGGAGACGCGAAGCTATGCGAACGTACGCGATATCACACGAAGAAATCCGGGCTTCTGATTGGCTGAAAATTTCGCTTTCGCGTCGGTTCGCCTGAAACGCGTTCATGAAAACGTACCTTTAGGCTGTTAATAGACTAGGTAAGTGGCTGGTAATATGCATACCTATTTGTTGTTAGGTCTGAAGTGTGTGGGTGCAGACTTAGCTGTTTGTTTTGCTTCCAAAAAGCAGTATAATGTATATGTATCTCAGGAAAAAGACAGTGTTTGAAAACCTTTTTATTGTAGCAACCCTTACTAATTTCTTGACTCTGTGTCTGTATGAGAGGAGGTACCATGTTTGGTAAAGGTTTGTCTGCAGTATGACCCCTACCAAAGGTTAGATGGTGTGTAGGTACATCAAAATATGAGAAAAGAGGGAATTAAGATTAGTAATTGGAAAAGAAGTTCAATCTGTTGGGTAGCCTGTTCTTATCTCAGTTATCTAAAGGCCCTTCACTCATAGGTAAACTGTTTTTCAACATTGTTTCTAACTGATTAAGGTTAATCAAATTTTCATGTGTGTGTGGCTAGGTAGCTACTGATGGTTCAACTGAAGCAAAAATGATGTGGAATTAAATTTTCCGCTGGGTATTCGTAATGTTGCTAAATAATTTCATCTATCTGGTTACATGGTTATAAGTTATAACCATTTTTAAAAGTTACGATTGGACCAGGCATGTAGCCAGGGTTTAGGAGGCTTCAGCCCCCCTGAAAGTTATTTTTTTTTGCTGTGACTGCCTGCTCATAGGAGACAACTGTTGCCCAGGGGCACTTATCATCTAAATTTTTCTTGACCATTGTAAGAGTGACATCATGATCTCTGATACACTAAAAATTGGATAATATCAACTGCTAGTGTACTGGAGTTGAAAATGTTTTCGGAATATCAGGCGGATTCCAGAAATGCCTATGGAAACCAGTAAACAATATCTACTATCCTCCTGGTGAAAATAATGAATATGAATGAAAAAAACGGCATAGTGAAAAAAGTTAGCGTATTTGTGATTTTTCTTTGCATGGAAATCAGAAAAAAAAACAAAAAAACTTACTGATATAGGCAACCCGCACACCATCCTAGGACCCTTGGCATTAACTGGGTATGTTCTTGCTTTGGGCATTTTTTGTTTTGATTTTACATACAATATAAGTAATTATCCTTAAAGTAAGTGGTTTCACCTGTGTATGTGGCAGATACTCATGAAGTGCCGAAGCTTGTGCCCATTTCCATCATCCAACAGATGTGATGTCTGCGACTTACATTTCATTCAAAAAAGGATACTGTAGTCAATTCCCTTTGCAGTCAGGGGCGATGATATTAGTCTAAAGAAATTATTCCCGCTTCATTCCCCCTTTATTTCAAAAGATGATACTGATGTAGATGGTGTCCTTCATGTCTTAACAGAGATCATTAGAGGATTTCAAACCATCTTCATGTCTTAACAGAGATCATTAGAGGATTTCAAACCATTGAATGTCTCTTGTTGAATGTTCCATGATTAACATTTATGTTAATGTTATGGATTTTCTGTCCGGGGCTGCTGATGCATGCTTGCCTGAATGACGTATTAGGTTCATTATTCTGCATTTGATACTTCATAGATTTGAATAAAAGCCCATTAGACATTATCATCAAGGAAAGGAATGCTGTTAATAGGGTGGTTTCCTATTATTTTTTTATTTCCCAAATCGAAAGATTATTACTCCTGCAGTTCGTATTTCACGCTTTTAGATTTTAAAATGACGATATCTATTTTTCGCGATTAAATGAAAAGTGAAAAATTTCAAGCGCGCGAAAATGCCCGGGGTAAGTATGAATGCCGGGAAAACTCCGTGTGACGACGTTCTGGTTCCCGCTGCCGCAAGTGAGGGCGAGGCTCTGAGCGCTGATACGACGCAGGATGCTAGCTGGTAGCGCTTGGCTTAAATATGGATTACTAATACCTTATAAAACGAAGAAAACTTTCCGACCTTAGCCAGTTTTAATAGGTGATTATTAAGACATGTTTCCCTGAGCTCGCCATTCGTCTAAACCGGTATTTCTAAAACCAAATAATTTGTATATTATGAATACACTAATGGTGGGTAACGAATCGAACATATTATTGAAAAAAGAATTATGCTTCCAAGTTTCCACGGTAGCGACAGATTATCAGAAGTTCCTTAGCATCGTGTGAACGCCATCTAGCGGCAAATCACCCGAAGTTGTCGTCGTTCTCACTTTGTAAGATTCTAACGCAATAGTTGGTCGTCACATTGACGCAAACATATGTTCTTAGTAGAGGGAAAAGTACAGAAATAGAATACCAAAATGTACCACCAATGATCCATGCGCAATAAACGCGCTATTTCGAATTTTTGAAAAATGCGGCAAAATCCCCGCTTAGCGTGCACCTAAGGGTTAAACTTAAAAAACAAGATTTTTTTGCTCTAAAAAGCTAAAGCTAGTTTTATAGTTCGTTCGTCCACTTAAATTCCACGAAGATTCAAGATCCATAAAAATCGTTGTTATAATTTTTTTTTAATTCCCAAGGATCGGAAATCTTGAAATTTTGGCAGTGAAGTACTTGTCCAGCCACGCAAGAATGCAGCGAAAGACAATTTTCCGCCGACAGTTATTCTGTATCATGGATGCGTCAAAATCTGTTGCCTGAGCATGCAGATCAATTGGTTTTTTTCTGCATCAGAATTTTAAAGGATCAAATTTTACATGATTCATTTACTTAGTATGTAATCTTTCAGTGGTGTAACTAGAAATATGCTTGGGGGGATGGCCTGGAGTGGGCAACATTTTCGGGAGAATTTTTGAATAATGACATGCCTTAATATACGTTTCACATAATTTGTGGCACTAAAAATTTAACTTTAAGCAGATGCAGTTATTAAAGTTCAAAACTAGACAATAGTTTTAAATAACATTTTTGTCAGAGGCTTTGGGGGGGATCTATCCCCTCATAGTTACGCCACGGTACTCTTTGTTAAAGCTATATGCAAATACCTTTACTCAAAGCTCTTCCTAGCAGTTTGGTAACGTATAGGTATTAATTAAATTGCCGACATATTACATGAGCTCAATTCATTTCATTTGTGCTTATGGAACTGTTGAAGACATTAATTTTCATTCATCTCATAATCCATGACACAATTACCTTTGACGTTCCTCGTTATCTTTTCCTTTCACATCAGGCTAAGCAGAAAATTCACGGGGGGATTTGAAAAATGAGAATTGGAGCATGCACTGTTGTATTGCGTGGTCCAGAAATTATCTGACCAACTCGATACTCGCGAGTAGTTTCAACTCGACTCGAGATCAAAAAGTGCTACTCGCACATCCTTAGTCATCAGGACGAGATAAGGCATTTCGCTGCCTGGAAACTCCCATCTCTACAATGCGCCCTGCCACAATTTGCTAGTCCGCGAGTTCTTGGCCAAACACAAGGTTCAAACGCTGACCCACCCCCATATTGTCCTGAAGCCCATTAGACACATTTCGGTTTCCTCGGATTAAGGCAGCCCTGAAATAACCCATATCTCGTTAACAGGGGTGCAGCTAGGATTTAAGGCTAGGGGGTTTTTAGGCGCAACTAATATCGGGGGGGCTTAGGTAAATTTTTTTAAGATAAATGGTTGAAAATGGCGAGTTTTACGGCTTTCTGAGGGATGTTTTATTCATCCTAAAACTATTCTTAAAGTTATATTAATCCAATAGGGTGGTTTCCTATTATTTTTTTATTGCCTAAATCGAAAAATTATTACTCCTGGAGTACGCATTTCACGCTTTTAGATTTTTAAATGACGATATCTATTTTTCGCGATTAAATGAAAAGTGAAAATTTTCAAGCGCGCGAAAACGCGACGGCTAAGTAGGAATGACGGGAAAAGTCCGTGTGACGTATTTCTGGTTCCCGCTGCCGCAAGTGACCTTGAGGCGAGGCTTTGAGCGCTGATACGACGCAGGATGCTAGCAGGTAGCAGAGTACCCTGCTAGCTGGTAGCGCTTGGCTCAAATAAGGATTATTAATACCTTATCAAACGAAGGAAACTTTCCTGCCACATGCAATGTTAATAAGTGATTATAAGGGATGTTTCATTGAGCTCTGTGCCTCATGCATGCATTGGTAACCTCAGACGATGTAAAACTCCCATCCTCTCGTGTAGAAACTAGGTCCCTGTGACGTCACGTGGTGTGGCATCGCATGGGCGGCAATCTGGCCTTTTTCAAATGAGGTTAAAATTGACTATCAGCATTCGTCTAAACTGGGATTTCTAGAACCAAATAATTGTTATATTATGAATGCAGTAATGGTGGGTAAAGAATCGTAATCACTGGCTTTCGTTTTCTTTGATGAAGGAAACTACCCTATTAAGTAAAATGGGTCATATTAAAGAAAATTATCTTAGCTCCTGGGGTTGAGGAGTATATCCCCCAAACCTCCACTCGCTGCGCCACTGCTCGTCCATAGAAGAGATCTAATCAGCCGTGACGAAGACCTTGCGAGAGGTCTCCGAAGAAGTCTTCCTGGGCGCATACCGGGCGTGGCAGAGTCGCTTGAAAAAATATGTAGAGGTTCAAGGACAGTAATTTGAAGAATTTAAGGTGTTTATGCAAATCTGTGGCATAAATTACTTTTTAAAAATAATTGCGTTTCTCTCGGAATGCGCCCTTTAAGTCATTTTGAGGGGCTTGAGAGGACGATTGAGTAAAGGGATTGTCGGTACGGATTTTTTTCTTTTGGAGTTCCGCTTCGTGATCCATCTTCTACTAATTATCACCTTTAGATGGAGAGAAATGATATATTGAGAGATGATACTACTCCGCAAGCCGCCCTTAAAGGCGTGTGTCAGAACGCCAGCCGTTCACACAAGAGTAGGAAATGCTTGAACGAAATAGGGTGGTTCCCAATTTTTTAAATTGCCTAAATCGAAAGATTATTACTCCTGGAGTACGTATTGCACGCATTTAGATTTTTAAATGACAAAATATATTTTTCGCGATTGAATGAAAAGTGAAAATTTTCAAGCGCGCGAAAACGCGACAGCTAAGTATGAATGCTGGGAAAAGCCCGTGTGACATCATTCTTATTCCAGCTGCGGACGTGTGAGGCCACCTTGGTGCGTGGCTATGAGCACCGCTACGATGCAGGCTGTTAGGAGGTAAATGCATGTGGCACAAAGGTAAATAAAGGTAATGTCAGACAATGTAAAACTCCTGACTACTCGTATAGAATTTAGGTCCCTGTGACGTCACGTGGAGTGCCATCGCTTGGGCGCCAATCTGGCCTTTTTCAAATGAGGTTAAAATTGACCATTAACAATCGTCTAAACTGGGATTTCTAAAACCAAATAATTTGTATATTATGAGTATACTAATGTTGGGTAACGAATCGCAATCAATGCATTTCGTTTTCTTTGATGAAGGAAACTACCCTATTACGCCTAGCATTCATTTAAGTCTTTTGTCTTGCGGAGGGAAAAACGAATTCCCACATCTATCCGTTCGGCAAAATATCTCTCTTTATTTTTCGTTTCTGTCGAACCTGGAAATGTAGTGGGGTTTTAATATGACATTCTCCGTGTCGCTCTTAAAGATATCCATTTTCTAAAGCAATCGAAGCCTAGCGCGCAGTCTTTAGCGGCTCCCACCCTAATTCTTTTAGCATCTATCTAACCCTTTTTGTACGCCCGTAGAAGTTTTTGGCGAATCGCGCAGCTCTCCTCTGTATTTTTTTAATTCTCGGGTTCTCTTTTTTCTCAGGTTGTCTTTTTTCACCGGATCCCAAATGCTCGCTGTATATTCAAGGTGTGGCCGGAGGGGAGCGAAATAGCACCTCTCCTTTACTTTCTCGTCTGAATGGTTAAGTATGGTGGGGACTCAATCATAATATCGAGACGAAAGTGTTGCATATTTTAGATTTTTTTGTGGACTGAAATGATGAAATTAAATTTATTCTGCTGCAGGAGTAAAATGTATGCGAGAAGACTTTGGAGAAGGGTTTGAAGAACCGCAGATGCAATATTCTCTTAAATAGACGGAGTTATTATCTGCATTTTTATATGCTAAGTATGAGGATTTTAATTGGTTGATCATCTGTAAAGAAATCTTTAATGTGACTGGTGAGCGTGAGTTGCCATTTTCGTAGGTGGTAAGGTGTGGATGACGATTATGTTAGGTATTTATAGTTAGAGATCGAGCGCGGAAATACTTGGATCTACTAGTGATAATCCTTTCATAATGAAATTCGCATGCCTTCATGATTCCTCGATTGGCTTTCTCCTATCCATCTTCTTAATATATTTAAATTATATCTTTCGTGACATTCAAGTGTCCCATCTGTTTGGGGGCATCAATTACTTATGTGTGGCGTTTAAGAGTCAACCGATTCTCACCATTGACGTCATGGCAAAATTAGCAGTGCCGGAACGCACTTCCCTTAAATTTTTTAGAAGTGATATTATACTCTTGTTTGTTCATTTATTACGAGTTATTATTTACATTATATTACAAACATTTTTATTTTGATTACGACTGTAAGTATTAGAAATTTTAGTCAAAAAAATTGATATAAGTGTTATTCGACTATTATGCCTTTTGTTAACCAGTGCCGGTACGGCGTTCCGGCAACATGACACCCCTGATTCTCACCCAACGTTACGTGGGGGAGTGGGGGGTTCCTGGCAAGTATCATCTAAATTTTTCCGCTAGAAACAATGTAAAATGTGATTCTAAACTATGATCTCAGTTATTTTAAATACTAGCCTTGACGAATATTAAATAAAAGTAATGTAACAATTTTTTTTAAACAAATACAACGCATGGAAGCACATATTAACGTTTTTACACTAAACAATCTCACGTGAGATTAGAGGGAGGGGGTCGAGTTAAGTCTCACGATATCTGTGGTGGTAAGGGGGGGGGGGTCAAAAATCGCCAAAATCAACTCACGTAATTAATGGACACCCGCCTACTAAAATTAATTAGAAGGCGGAACGGACCCATTTCATTTAGGTATCCTAAATCTTAGCTATCTATTCTGCGGAAGCCGACTTCATGCGGAGTGATACTTGACTTTTATATTATTTGGGATCTCTTAAGAGAGGGCAGCAAAATGAAAGATGCAAACTTTCACTTTAAAATTAGCCTTTAGCACCGCATTTTCCGCTCGAACAGTCAACATTATATCACTCCTTGATTTCTGCGGACATTTACTGCAGCGAAACTGGGTAAATTAATATTCTGAGTCAAAAGAATTTCAAAATCTGGAATGGAAAATCTGGCAGCTCCAGTAACGTAAAGATTTATGTCATTGTCGTCTTAGTATAGTGCAATGGCAAATTCGAAAAGTTTTCAATTGCATATCAGTATATCTCAAACGCGTATTATTTTTTGTGACAGATAAAATATACTGCATTAACAGTAACTTCGTTCGCAGCCATGCGCGCGGGTGACAAGTAAAAAACACCAATGGAGGAAGTTCTCCACCGAAAAAAAAAACAACCAGATGAAGATTCGAAGTTGTATCTCCATATAATTGGAATCCCTAAAGTGGAAGATCCGGGTTCGAATCCCATTATAGTTATTTTATTATTTTGACAACGATTTTCCTCATTTGTCGTTTATAATTAATTAACAGTTGTTTGCCGCATTGTCATTCGTCTACAATTCTAGCGTCAAAAAATCATTTATGGTTGCAATAAAAATTAATAACTTAGAATATTAATTTTATTTGAAAAGTTGCATATATCCATCAAGTCCTGTATGCATGCGATCATAAATTTTCAAGAATATATGGGAGGAAAAAGTCAAACATGATTCTCTTGTATTGCACTTATAAAAATACAATATATTTCCAATAATAGAGTGCTTCTAATATTTATCGCATCCAACGCATTAAATTTCTACTGCTGCTCTCCATTCAATGAATATCCTTTAAAGGCACTTGGAATCGTATTCCATTTTTGCATGGACTACAGATATTTCATCTTCATGACTTGTGTGTTTTTTTAACACGCCCATTGAAAATTGTGATGTTCTGAGGTAAATTCAGGATTCGGCGAAAAGCTCTAAGCCAAAGTTTTTACCCCAATAGAAGCTTAGTGCAAGACGATGCTATTTCTTTCCCATAGTAGACGTCATGCATTATTAATGAAGAGTCGTCCTGGTACTTCTTCGAATACGGCTTTTAGGGAATCCTATCTGGCGAATTCAATTGATTCGGCTTTTACTTTGTGAAAATCCATGTTGAAATGAAAAAACACAACCTTGGCAACTTTTCACTGGAAAAATATTTATTGGTACGACGCGTTTCGACGCTGAGGCGTCATTCTCAAGTACTTATTCCGCGATCACCATAGGCGTTCAATATAATGGTGTAATGTGGGTTGCACACTATTTTGATGGCGACCCCTAGACGGTCAATATACAATATTTTAGTTTGTGCAAAAGATTGTACCATGTGGAAGCGATATTGAAGGTTGTGCAATACATTGCGCTATCGCAAGCACAGGCGTACGACCACATCGTTCTAGCAGTCCTTGCCACAATTTCACAATCAGACTCCGCACATCGTACTGCTCCCCCTTTTTCGCACGATTACTATAATCTTTGCAGTTCACATACCACAGAGCCGGAAGACCACAATACACATGAAGGAATTCAGCAATAAAATATTTTTCGGCTTTCTTGTCTAACTAATTCAAACGACCGCCAGGGATCAACTGACAGGATGTTGCCAACAGACGGCAAATATATATTTTCACGATATTCCATTTGCATGATATATTTTCAATATTTTGAAAATCACGCGATATAGTGCACAAATTTTCAATATCGCCCACATACGGCCAGTTATATTGCACAAACCAAAATATCGTACAATAACCATCTAGGGGGCTCTTTAAGTCTTGGCCACTCCGGTTGTAAAACAGTTTTCCTCGCCCAAATCTCTCCCGAGACGCCGGAAATTGAATCTGTCAACTAGAGTAGTATCTTATTGTGGAATGTATTCGGCCCGCTCCGTTTTAAAGTCTTAAACGGCCTTAACGTGAATCTCCCGGAAATGAAATCCTGCACTGCGCATTCATTAGATCCGATTAGGGAAATCACCCCGAGCGCATTTATCACGATTCTGCGAACCTTAATATCGACCGCGGTTGGATCGAAATTTAAATTCTTTGTTGACTTTTTAGGGAGCAGAATAATTAAATTACGCCATTTTGAAAAAGTAACGTCCAGTAACTAGGAAGAAAAAAAAACAATTAAAAATCTGAACTCAACAAGCAATAAATAGTTAAAATAAGTAACAATTATATACAGCAAACCTAAAATAAATAGGTGGTTTAAATAGACAAGCAACCACTCATTATCAAGCCAATAATAAAAAAATTTCACCCTTGAACTTGACGGCACTAATGCCGAAAAAGTTCACATATGATGCTGCATCTCCACCTAGACAAAAGAGTCTTGAGAAGCCACTGTGGTAAGCATAGAAGATAGTTTGGTATTTTCTGGTAAAGATACTCCTGGAATGTGTTCCTGCAGGTATCTTGATGTCAACCTTCGCCAGGAGATCAGGGGAGGCTATAATGCCATTTACTGTTTTAAATAAGGATATGAGGTCAGATATATCACGCCTGATTTTCAGTCGCTGCAGCATTTAGTACAGCTGCAAATTGAACCTCCAACATTGTCATGCCGGATGAAATCCAATGAAAGGACTTTCGTATCAATTTTCTCTGATAATTTGCAATTTTTATTTTTACATCTTACTGTTCCTTCCCCTCTCGCTTCTGCAGGCATCCCATGGCCTTTCCCTTCCTGCTCCCCTTACTTCCGTCTTATATCGAACTTCACTTTCACAGCGACGCGGATAAAATTCTTTCATGGGCGAGGAAACCGGTCGAAATTTTCATCATCGTCGAAATCATTCTTTGACGTTTCCACTTAAGTGGATCATGAGACACATTCCTTCTTCTTCCTTCGCTTCCCCTTCATCAGCCTGGGACTTAGCCTCTGTCCTCTTGAGAAGAGATTTTGGGTGGTATGCTTCAGGGTAGCAAAATATTCGTGTCTCACGACATAAAATTGGTAATTGATTTATGTTCGCTGTACTTGATAGATTTAGATGTATTTTATATATTTCGATAATTGTTAGCATAAAAATTAATAAATATTGTTCGGAAAATATAACTAATCCATAGTATAGCGAAGCGGCAATGAAAATGTATATAAGTTTTCACGGTAGTTGGCTAAAAATTGTATATGAGAATCAATAGTTTTTTTCGAGACTTTTGATAGGTACGCAGATTTTTTCGTTTTCCTGATGTAATATCATGCATTTACAAAAATATTTCGATGCATTTGGAAAAGATGAGTGCGAAATGAGGAAATGTTGCCTGAAAATATTTAGCTCAACATTTGTTCATTTATCTCCTAGTATATTTAGAGAATCCAGTTCCTCAATATCCATTCTGAAAAAGATGAAAACTTGTGTAAAAAGTTTTTAAAAAATCCATCATTTCTCGTAATGTATCCAATTCATATTTTTCTATTGTCTGTCATTTTTTTCTCGCGTTAACCTACATTTTTCTGTCCTAATGCTGGTAACTATTTAGATATATATTCCCATCAGTTCTGCTTCGCATCAGGTGTTTCTGTTCCTTAACTTCATCATGTTCGTTTTCTTTAAACAATCATTAAAGTAACTCGCTCATTTTACCGCGCCATTAACTTTTGATATTTTTGGTGACACAAAAACTCCTAATTCCATATTTCCCTCTACCCGTCGAGGGTGGGTTGAAGGAATACCTTAGTCAATGATTATAATTCCAAATAGTTATCGAGAATGAGTATTTTAACAGCATTTCAATTTACAATTCTAGGACCATTGACATCGTCCGTCTCTATTGGTTTGCAAAATTTATTTTGATCGGTGAATAATTTTATTTCTTTACTATTGGTATCCAATGCATTTCTTCATGATATTTAATTTGAATAAGTCGCATTTAATGCTGACGGCTTTTTTTTTGTTTTAAGGAGTGATGTGTGGGAATGTGCTGAAGTCAAAGTTCAAGAAACTTATAGCCTCTTAAATGCTGGTGATCAATCAATATCGAACACTTCAGGGCCTTATTGATAAAAAGTCAATTCCTCCGACGCTGTTGGAGCAGAGAGGCATTTAAGTCCGTGAATTAAGTTTTTAGGGTACTTTCCGAAATGTAAGTACTCTAAAAAAAGATTTTCTTAAATCGCGAGGCGCCTAATTTCTTAAAGAGAAGAGTCCCACCATAATGGTATTCTCAAGGGAATGTCCTTAAGTTGAAAATAGCGTCGTGGGAGAAAAGTTTAATTTTCGTAACATCTGCCGACGAATCGTATTTTCATATGAAACATAATTTGTATAAAACTTAAGATATCGCCTTGATAATTTCAGGTTATATAGAATAGACCATTGTAAACATTTTTGTGCATCTAAAATAAAAAATACGTTCGAGATGACCGTGACGCTGAATTTTCAACTTTGGGATGCAGGAAAATGTTGACTAGGGAATAATTTATATTCCCTGAAAATTTCAAAATGATATATTTAGTTTAAAACAAGAAATAAGTGGATCAAATAATATACGTCAAGTTCTCAGAAGTTCTTTTACTTACAATAGAACTCTTTTTTCGCTTTAGGATATCATGTGTAGTTGACGAGAGAGTTTGCGCTGAAGTTGCCTTCGTACGATGCTGAAAACTTGATAGGCTTGAAACCACTGAATTTGGAGTTAAAAATGATTTCAGAGAAGTCACTCTCAAATAAAATATAACACTCTTTAACTGTTTCACGAGTAAATATCCGAGGAAAGCAAGGTAAGTAGAAAGTATTGAAAAAAAGAGGTTCATCACGGTCAGTTTCAAGGCATAAACTAATAAAATCATTACATCAATCATAACTTCAATTGTATTTATTGGATTGGTGTGATTTTACTTTTATCTGAATATGTACCCTAGTTTTTACTTTCGATATGAGTTTAGTCTCGTGCCTTATAAAATAAAAAAAATATTAGCAGAGAAAAATAGAATCCGAGAAAAGTCGTGTTGATATTGCTCGCAGAAAAGTTAAAAAAGTGGCCCATCGTGGCCTAAAGTGAATTACCTGTTAAGGATTATACCATCTACCGTAAATACATTGGAAGATCCGCCAATGGAAATTATTATCTGTAAAATGGAATCGCATCTACAAAGAATCGAATAATAATTTCTCGCAAAATCATTACTCAAATAAAAAGTCCATGACGACGTTTGCCCTATCATATAATGGTTATTTTTACTGTGAAATATATCATTCACGTTGCCGGGTATTCAAGTATATCCACAGGGTCATAGAAATCTCATTGAAAAATCCGTAAGAACTTTGTAAAAATTCGGATTTTGCTATGAAATACATAACGGAAAGCCTGTTTTTGTCACCATCGGTGGATGAAGTAAAATTGAAAGAACAATTTTTTATATTCTCACGAAAATGAAAAGTTTGTAACCATCTCCTTAAAAACCTGACAAACTAATGTAGAGTGCAAAATATTCCTGAAAGTAGTCCATGATTGGTGGAGAAACCTTAAGGGTTGCTGAATCAATCTGGATGTGAAAGAATCCGGAAGAAAAGCGATACATATCAGTGAGCTTCCTCGACCTTTTCATGGGACGTACGTAAGCGTGTTATTGGTTGTTGCTCCCTATATAGGATTCTCCCTAAGCGTATCTTTCCGAGTAGGCTCGCTTCTGCGAGCAGACGTCCTCATCCAGCTTTCCGTCGGAATGATTCCTGATTTTTCGATCCGACGGAGCGTGGTTGCAGAGCAGTGGATCGAATATTTGGGGAACAGGTTCGTGAGAGAGGGAAGAAAGAAGCGAAGGAGATTTTCGCGTCGTTAAGAAAACAAACAAGAGAGGATCGCAGTCCGTCGGAAGCGGTTGAGAAGATGCCATCTCCATTCGTTCGTGAATTTGCTGTCTTACAATTAGTTCAAATTGCCTCGGTATGATACACGACAAAGGTTGCTGAATTATGTAAAATCTAAACTCTATACGAAATTATTAGTTAGATATAGAGCAGCCCCAGCTATCACAAAGGCCACTATAGGTATATTTACTATTTTGTCGTTTTCAGTAATACGTAGACTCTCACGTATTCCACTTTACTGATGGGGCAGGGTCGGTAAAAAGTTCGTCAGTTGGCACACAAGGTATCCTCTGCTTTCACGCCACCAAGAGCCGACGAGGACGAAAGCGCATACGAGCGGGTTAGCGAAATTTGAATCTAACGCGTGGGGCAAAGGCTCTAACGGAAGGAATGCACTGAGAAACCCACGTCAGTACTCGCCCTGAGCCGTCAGCGTCTCTTTCGGACTTCGTGGCGAGGTTTTCTTCGCTTTCGATTCATATTTGGGCTCACTGTTTTTGTGTAATGTAAATGTGGCTGCGTAGCTGAGTTGGTTAATTCCATGCATAGTAGTTATGGTGTGCTTCTGGAAGGGTTCGTATCTGATGTTACATTTTTTTTAATTTTTAAAAATATGCAATGTCAACATCATCACAACCTATAGACAGGGCCGGATTTACCCAAAGTTACGCTATAGGCACCTCTCCATTGAGCGCCCTTCCTCAATTGAGCCCCAACCCCTCCCCGAATTTAATGATAAGGCATAGTCACTCGGATGTGGTAAGGTTCAGAAAAAAGGAACAAATAGATATATGGCTGATAGCATAAGTTTTATGCTTGAATTTTTACGCAGAGAAAACATAGACAATTCAATCAAAAAAAGCTTGGAGTAAAACTGCATGAAACATTTTAACTTTTATGCAACTAAAACAGATATTTAAAGAGAGGCAAAGAAGGTACCTGATGGCAGACGGAACCCACATAATAAGCCTGCTGACGGCGCGGCGGCGGTGCCCTACGAGGCGCCTCCAGTATAGATCATTGCCGCTTGCCTAACAGAAGGCGCCCCTTGGACTGCGACGCCCCTAGGCACTTGCCTATTTTGCCTTACGGTAAATCCGGCCCTGCCTATTGAGTTGACACAAGAACTTAATAAAAATTACTTTTTTTTATTCTTTTGGACGAAAGAGTTCATACCAATTTATTTTCACCTGATCATTATTGCTAATTGTGGGTCGCGCACCCATTGAAATACTTGATGCTTTCAATCACGTAACTTCCGAGATTTTTTTCATAACCAAGTACTTGAAGTTGTGATGTATAAGATGTGATCTATAAAATATGATTTTATTGTATAAAAGAATTATGATTATCATTTGAATTACTATCATAGTTTTACTCTCGGGTTATCAAAATTATTTCAACTTCAAGTGTATCTGGTTATTAAGTGAGAATTGTGGATGTGACAGTAATTAGAGAGAATACGAAGATAACCACTGGCACTTTCCCTGCTTAGTTCATCTCAGTGAATGAAATATGTTTAGAAGTAAATGTGTTATCGTAGTTAGAGCCATCATTTTGATAAATTAAGTCGTTGTAATATACTTGGATTTCATGAATACCTTCCCTTTTGCCCGATCATCATCATCATTAGTCAATAATTTTTGCATTGGTTTGACGCAGCTCTCCATTCCTCTCTCACATGCATGGGCGTACCCCGCGAGGGGCAGGAGGGGGCAGCTACCCCACCCAAGTAGAAAAAATCACAAATATCTTTAAGGAAAATAATATTTTTTCAAGAAAATAGTTTTAAAAACTAATAAAGAGCTGTTACAGTTTCTAATTTTTTCTAAACCAATTTTTTATTTTCTAAAAACTAATAAAGAGCTGTTACAGTTAAAATGTTGGTTTCATTCGCCTTTTCCATGCTTAAATCTTACCTACAACGTGAACAACCTTGGCTTGCCCCCCCCCCCCTAGTTTTTATCCTAGGTACGTCCTTGCTCATATCTGCTAGCCTTTTCATAGCGACGTATTTCTTCTCTTCTACATCCTTTATAACCTGTCCCATGAAACGCATTCGGGGCCGTCCTTTACCCTTCTTCCATTCCACCTGTTCTTCTATTATTGTTTTCATCAGGCCATCGTGCCTCATCAGTGGCGCAGCGAGGGGGGGTTTTGGGGATAAAATCCCCCCCCCCCCCAGAGCTCAGAGAAATTTTTAAATTTAACCCATTTTACTTAATTTGATTGATTTTACCAATAGAATATTGTAAGAATTAATAAAATATCCCTCAGAAAGCCGTAAAACTCACCATTTTGAACTATTTATCTATGAAATTCCGCAATTTACTAATCTCGTACCTAACGCTTAACCTGCTGGGTATACCATACCCCACACACTCCGGTGTTAGCTGCACCTAAACCCCACCCCCCAGCCTTAATTCCTAGCTGCGCCCCTGTGCCTCATAACGTGGCCTACTAGTCGTCCCGTCTTCTCCTTTAAGTTTTCAGAAGATTTCTCTTTTCTCCCACTCTTCTCATCACTTCCTCATTACTTTCTCGGTCGATTCATTTTATCTTAATCATTGTTCGGTAGCACCACATTTCGAATGCTTCCACTCTTGACTACTCTGCACCTGTCAAATTCCAAGCCTCGCTTCCATAGAGAAACATCCTCCATATGTAGTAGCATCTGATGAATTGTGTCCTTAGTTCTATGCTTGTATTTTTATTTTGTCCGACATGATATCTAATTCCAAATTCAACAGCTGAACTCAAATAATGGAGTCATATACTGTGAACGGAATCATTTGAAGGCTGGCTGACATCAGTCAGGGACTTCCAAACAGTGGCGTCGACTCCATGGGGCCTAAGGGGCCCCGAGCCCCCTCAAAATTCGTTATGGGTGTGAGAAAAAAATGTGCCAGGCTTGTCGATTTTCCCCGGAGTGTCCAGATATCGAGATTCGAGTTATCAGGGTTCTAATGTTGATCATATGACTCTTTTAAAATGCTAAAAAACTTAAAACTCACTACTTATAAAATTTCCCGCGTCAAGATCCCCGGTTTGGGCCCCCACAATATTTTTTGTAAGTCGGCGTCCCTGCTTCCAAACATGGTCTAGTCCGATGAATTTCAATTGGGAAAGTGAGCAAAATTTGAACGCGAGGATAGAGCACTTTTAGGTGTAAATGCTGTTGAAAGCAGGGATGGCAATGGAAACAAAACGAAATTAAAAAACAGTAAAATTTCCATAGTTTCGCTCCGAGGAGCGAAATGTAGAAACGGAGCGAAATGGATTTAAACTCGAAGAGCTAAACTCAAGAGTCGAAACGAAATCGGAGTCAAAACTACTTCGGGCACAGACATAGGCGGATCCAGGGGGGGGGGGGCACGGGGGCACGTGCCCCCCCCAGACCCTCAAAAATATGCAAGATTTTTAATACGGTCCCATTATGATTGCGTTCGTTTTGTATTACGAGGTATCGTTGTGCCCCACCCAGAACAAAATCCTGGATACGGCCTTGCTTGTGCCCCTCCCAGAAAAAAATCCTGGATCCGCCCCTGGGCACAGAGTATATCCACCTTTTTATATCCACCCAAAATCCACCTTTTATGGTGCCTTTCTTCTGTTCTTCATCCATGATGAAAGACTAAAGAACGAAAGCTTCACGATAGGTTCACAATAAGGCACAAGTTAGTTGGCTTCAACCTCAACCTAACTACCTAGCCGTATCACTGAATCCGCTGCGTCAACGAGTTAACTTACTGAGAACATGGCTAAAATGCGCACCACTGATTACACCTTAAAGCGCCCTCTGTCCTCTCTGTATATACTCTGTGCTTCGGGTCGAAACGGAACTATAACTCTGGGACGAAACGAAACGCAGATAATGTTTCGCACCGGAGGAACCACGTGCTTCGCCTTCGCACAGTTTAGTTTCGACCGACACACCGAGTACGAAGTATGGTTGAATGAAGCAGAAGTTTGGCCCAACGTCATTAGATGCATGGGGCACTTTACATATTTTTACCACTAACAGGAGAACTGTGAACGCAAACTGGCCATTCGATTTTTAAGATCAATTTTTTTATTCTCTCTAAACGTACGTCAACCGTAATAGGTCGAAACTATTCTCCCGTATCCCCCTCCACTCAAATTTTCGGATCGAAACTTAACTATGATCAGCGGAGTTTCGATTAATTTAGTTTCATTCCCGGAAGTAAAGTTTCGTCCCGGGTCGAAACTAAACTCCTTGGTGATTTTAATTTCGTGCAGGAACGAAACTAAACCTAGGCCACGTATTTTCGTTTCCCTCCGGGACGAAACGAAACATTCTCGTTTCGTTTCACTTGTCATCCCTGGACTTGAAAGCAATCTCACTAATTAATCTTCTAAGTCGATATCTTATCTGAACAAAAAAAAATTCAAGTCGAGTGCTTCTCCATGCATTTCAATGGAGAGCACTGCTCGAGGCCCTTCTCAGTTGTTTTGAAATTTGACTTCTTCCTTTCCAATCCTCTCTTCCGTCCCATTAACCTCATCACCACCTGACATTCTCTCCGCTCTTCACTCCCCTATGTTTTGACTCTTCCTCCACCCCCTCCCCAATCCCTCATCCCGTCTTCCCCCTACTCCCGTTGTTGTATATATAAGTTTCGATATTGTATCTGATCTTTCTGTTTGTCTTAAGAATGACGCTATAGCCATCGAAAGTAGTCGACAGCACCAAAACCTTTGTTGAACTGACAGTTTTTTTTGTTCTACCTTGTACATCTCCTCGTTTCACCGAGGCACACCAAAATCGGCTGATTTCTAGGGTAGAGGCCATCGAAATGTGGTGCTACAGAATAGGATCAAATGGATCGACCGAGTAAGTAATGAGGCAGTTCTAAGAAGAGTGGGAGAGAAGAGAAGCCTCACGAAAACCTTAATAAGAAGACGGAACTACCTCATAGACCATATCTTGAGACATGATGAGGACAATCGTATAGGGACAATTAGATGGCAAGAACGAAAGAGGAAGACCTCAAATAAAATTGAACAGGTGAAGAAGAATGTGAAAGAGAAGTAATACGTATGTGTGAAGAGATTAGCTGATATGAGAGAGAATTGAGTGTAAAGATGCGTCAAACCAATTTTAGGCTTTTTTTTACTTATAATGACGACTTTCCTTGTGGATTGTAGGAATGATTGCCTTTATAAACCCATTGAAATAGTGTGGAGCCCAAGAAAGCTTAATAAAGTCAGCCATCACGATGAAATTTTCAGTTTTACATTGGCTTGACCAATTTCAACTTTTTCATGCATGTCAATGTGAAAAGTTTACGCCTGAGAAATTTAAAAAAAAATTGCAATTTTGTAACAAAGAAAAATGATGAAAAGAGCATTTTCTAAATATCTTCTACGATGCTGTGGAAATTATTAAAATTGGTTAAATAAGACATTGGAATATTTCCGCTGAATTTTTTTACCATAATAAAAAGTAAATCAGTTGAAATATTGCAATGTATCATGTAACCAATATTTTATACACAGTACTCCCCCTATGATTATGCACTTCACTTCTCCAACCCTGCCAATTATTTTTTTTATTCGAGCAGCTGGCAACCGGGTGGCTCGGTAATTTCGAGTAGTCTACATCGTAGGTGAGCCTAGTCCGACTCAGATCACGTGTTCAAAATGTCATTTAAAGTAAAAAAGCTGACGAAAAAATAATATTTTTTTATGCCTTCCACTTCAATGGAATATTGTGGACTATTGATACGAAACAATGCAGTACTGAAATGTACTTAAGTTTAATTTTTCTTTGTTTTAGTTTTACTTAACGTTAACTCTTCAATTGCGTCTATATACTAATGTAGTTACACTACAGTAGTGTATAATACAATATATTATATACATGTATGTATACAATGAAACACAGCTTATGCCGCTTTATTGCGACATTATTAGTTATTTCCAGTGTTCCGGCGTTTTCGGTAATCCAGCCGTGCTCTGGTCCGATACGTATCAGATTTCCGAGAGAACACTGTGCTTAGAAACTTTCAAGATGATAGCGTGAGTAATAAACAGGTAATATGTAACTAAAAAAGATCATTCGAGCGGGAGCGATGCGCCCTCTTACGGCGGGTGGGTTCTACTCGTAGAGGGGGTGAACTGGCTTGGTCGCCGTACGAAGGGAGAGAAGGGGTGGTGCCCGAAGAATTCTCGCGAAGGTGACGGGAGATGAAGACAGGAAGTTGAATTTTCCAGTGTTCGACGGAGGGGGAAAGCTTTGAGATGCTAAGATGAAGAACAGGAAAGACAAACGCTGTGTTCCATGACAGAATTCAACGAGAATTGACGTGCGATTTTGCTGTTGGTTTGAAAAGGCAAGTGAAGCGAGCTCTTCTTCTTTCAAATCTCTGAGGTAAAAATCTACGCAAAGAAATTTTTACGTCTTTTTCAGTGCAACAGAGCGCATAAATTATGTCTTAGGGGGAGATGTGTAAGAAAAATGTAAGACAAAGGTAAGTTATTTTAAATAATGACACCTCACCATAAGGGTACTTTTGGCTGGATTTAACGCTTCTTCCTTATTTATAATCAGAATTATTATGTAATTTGACGGGTATTTACCCTTGTTAGGTGAAGAGATGGAAAACGTTAAATATACGTCAAAATTTGCAGTTTGAGTGTCGAAATTAGAAGTTTTTTTCTCAGTACGTAATTCTCATTTCTTTTTTTTCTCTGTGTGTTGCTTGCGTAACTTCCGAGTTTATGATCCCGGAAATGATGCCTTGTAACCTCGTTTGAACATTATATTTTTGCATCAGGTAGAACTGCATAAAACTCTCAAAAATACACAGAGACCGAACCTTTTTTGCACGCATGAATTGCCTCGTAGGTTTCCAATTTAGACGGGATATCCATCAATGAATGGCAAGTATACAGTTATCTTTCTCGAAGGGGGCACATCTTTATTTCTCTTATTTTTTCATGTGCTTTGTCCTTCAATTGATTTCGTTCATTGCCTTAATTTTTCGAAGGAGAATGAAATCTGCTTGCACATTTGATTATTCTATGCTGAATGCTGGTGAATCAAATTCCTTTTATTTTTTTCTGGAAGATTTGGCTACCTTTGTGATAAACTTCGAACCCTCTTGATACCTTGATCTTGTATCATCTTTGGATAGAATATGGTTTTTTGGGAGCCAATGTATTTCCCTTCTTTGCGAATATCTTCCTGAAATAAACCTCCCTGCAGCAGATCCAGGATAGGGGCAAGGGGGTGGCTAAGGGGCTCTCCTCTCTTGCATATATTCGACAACTGAACAAAATTACCATTTATCAAAAAATTCTTTGAAACTTTGGGACTTGCAAGGGAGATATAAAATATTTCTTGAGCAGATCTATTATCATATAAATTACGAAAAAGGGAACTTCTTCAAACGCTTCCAGGTATCTAAGGCAAAAAGACCGTCGCAATGGATTATTTTGTTCAGTGAAATAATTAAATCGGAGTACCTTTTCAGTCTCACATTACTTCATCGATTTTCATCTCAGCTTGGTCCAATGAGAAATCATTGTTTCTTTTTTAAGATTCTGCACATGAGAGGAAAAGTTATAAATGAACAGTTGTTATCAACATTGCATGATTGTCGCAGTTACATGTCGACTACTTCCACCGTAGATTTTTTATCACCGTCATCTCCAATACCTTACTACCGTAACAGATCACTCCTTTCTCCATGCTATAATGTCCTTCCAATCTTCATATACGATAAAATTTAGAGGAAATAAGAGACATATATTTTCCGGAATATAGGGCGTATAAACTGGCTGGGAAAATACGGGCGACTGCATACCCTCGTGTCACTCACCCAGTTAAAATTCATTACGATGGTTTGGATAGGTGAGCGTAGAACTCACCCCGGATTAAGCTGCGGGCATGTGAATTTCACACGTTTTGGGTAAGGGGAGTCAGATCATTTCCGTGGGCCATCTCGCACTTTCAGGATTTATATGTGGGAAGTCCGAAGGGGTCACACGAGATTTGAATACTAAATCTTTTGATTAGTAGCCAAACGCTCTTCCCACTAGGCCACCGCGCTCTACCTAACTCTCGTTCATGTATGGAAATAAAATTTACGTAAAATGAGCGAACTCCTTATAAGCGATAAACGTAAGGAGAACTTTTAAACAATATAAGTATCGACATATTCTCGCGTGCATTTGAAAAAAAATACGGAGAAAGATAAAAAAAGGCTTTTGTAAAAAATGGTAGTAATGATTTTTTTCGTGACATTGGTAAGGAGAAGTGAAGGTGGGAGGATTAGGTTCAGGCATAAGAAAAAGTAAGTAAATATGCTATACCCTCCATTCACTGCTCTCGAAGTATTCCAGGATGTAAAAGTAAATAAAATTTATGGAAAATAAACATTCTTTCATCGGCGTACCTAATTTAGGGAAAACTTAGGGTGGGAGGAGACGCTTCTAACCTAAGAGAAAGTTGGTACACAATATTCCCTTCTATCTCTGATATTTCCTCGCACGTTAATGCAAGTAAAATTTATTCCATAAAAACAATTTTAATGGCTTAAATGTAGGGATAATTTTGAAGCAATTTAAACGGTTATTGTATCCTCGTGCACATGCGAAAATAAATTTGAGCATGCATTTTTGAAAGAGATTTGTAAAAAAATTGTTTCAATGTACAATTTTTCGCTTTATACAGGGTTATCGTAAAAGAATGCTGCGGTTTTAGTAATTCATGAGAAGATAGTAGGGATAGGGTGAGAGAGATTTTTCAGAGGCTGCCCGATCTCCGCTTGAGTGCCTGAGTTGCAGCACTGCGTCCGTCGGATGGGACGTTAAGCCGCGGTCCCCATGTGTAGGTAAATGTCGACGCCGGGTTTCTCTCTTGTCGAGTGTCTAAGGGTGAACGGATGAAACTTATTCATTACCTATGTACGAAAACAGTCTGATACTACGAATTCGAAAAAAACATAAACTGTTAAGTAATTCTATCTCCATTTGAACTACGCTCAAAAACCCACCATTCCTTTGTGATAACCCTGTATTTAGGGAGTATTTAAACTTGTGACTTGAGAGTAAGTAGGTACACTGTATTCCCGACACACAGTTCTCGATGTAGTCTCGTATGTGATAGTAAATAATATTTGTAAAAAAAAGCAATTTTATCAACATTAAACGTATCTGAGAACTTTGGACGGAAGAGAGGGAGTTTTAGGGGAGAGAGTAGGTACACTTTAAAGTCTCGGAGTGCGCGCATTGGCGACCGGTGTCCTGGGGTGGGGGAACTGTAGCGGAGAGGCCTGAGGGGGAGGAGAGTATCGGGTGGGGGGTGGCAGAGTATTAGGGGTGGGACGCGAGATGGGGGGGATAGAGGGGTAGAGATGCCAGCGCGTGCCCCGAGTCTAAAGGGGGTGGGTTAAGGGGGGGGGGGGCGCCACACGGAGGTGAAGGGCAAAAACGAACCACCACCGACTCTTATTTCCTCCCCTCACATGTAGCTGTGCTCGCCTCGGGGGCTCGTAGAAGAACAGAGAGAGAGACGGGCTGGCAGAATCCTCCTCCCATACTCCCCTTTTCCACTGGAGTGACAAAAAACGAGGGGGGAAATCCCCAAGCCCCGACATACACACACATATATATATACCCCCTTCGCATAGCGGCGCAGGGACGGAAAAGGGGGGGAACAAGGGCCGCTCTTTTCATACATACTCCCGCCACGGGGACGCATGAGTCGGTGTGGTTACCGCGGCCCGACCGGAATTCCCGCCCGCGCCAGTCGTCCGCCGCCGCGCGTCCAATAGTATGGGGCACGGGGAGACACCGCGATAGTCGCGCCGCGTCCAACGAGCACACGAATCAGACGAGGCTGCCCCATTAGACGACGATAGGTGAGCGTGTTGACCGCGTGGAAGAGGAGAAAACATTTGTTGAGTGCGGGGAAAAGACAATGTCGGCAGTGGGGGAGAAGGAAGACAAGGCGGCCTCGCCGACCAGTTCGACCGGACGGGTCGCCTCGAACCTCTCGGCTTCGTCGCCGGCCGCGGCCGCCAACGGCGGACTGCCTGCCTCCCCGCTCGAGCTCAGGGTTCGGGAGAATCCGGCGGCGGCGGACGACCCCTCGGCGGCCGGGGCCGGAGTCACCGCGGGTTCCCCGTGCGTCGTCTCCGTGGGCCGCGAAGGTGAGCCAGTGGTTTCGGGGTGGGACCCGTCGGCGCAACGGGCAACGGCGGCTCCCTCGTGGGGTTCCCAGAGTCTCTCGCTCCCTTGGAGGGTCCTGTTGGTGGCGGCCGCGCTCATCTTGCCGGTGCTGGGGGTGTCGTACCTGTGCGCCGTGTTCCACCTCAGCCAGCCCCGCTGCGAGTACTACGGTGAGTGCACGGCGTGGTTGGTGTGTGTTGAGAGTGGGTGTGTGTGAGAGAAGGGGAGGGGGTGGTGTGTTTGCGGAGGGGAAGGTGGGTGGAGGAGCAGCTGTTGATAAATTAGTGGGGGAGGGGGAGCGGGAATGTTTACTCCTATGCTACCCTCGTTGTTTCCGAAAGTTTGGTTACGGTCCGTAGAATATTCATTGGAAAGTTAGCGCTGTCAGAATATTATCGAGATTGCCTAATGTAACCCGCTCGACAGCCTAATTTTCCTAGCGTATTCCAAGTGAAAAACTTAACGCTGTCACACTGACATTTTCAAGGCGAGAAGAGGCCGAGGTATAACCTTTCAACATACACCTAGGATTCAAATTTTACAATAAAACCTCAGAATTTTCTTATAAATAAAATAAATAAAGTTTTTATTTATTTATTTTCAATTGAGATAGGTGTTGTTAAGGATTGACTTTTTTATTATTATACCGTCGCTAATAAGCAAGAAATACGTCATACAAGTAAGAAAATACAACCAATTTTAGCGGGAATAAAGCGCCCAGCCCTTTTTAGGACCCGGCTATACTACACATTATCGCATCCAAGTTTAGTGTCAATGCAGGAGACGAGAATGAACGCAAAAATTCACTTAGTACCCACCGAAATTGGACGGTTTTATGAAGAGAAATAGACCTTGATCTTATTCGGTTCATCTATTCAAACAAGTTCCGCTCCATTCAAATCATGCGCGTAATTATGCTGGTATGGACTCCTACGAGTTAATGTATCGCGTATTCAGGCCTAGACAAGTTGATATGTAAGGGCTCCTTAGCTTTCGATTTACGTCGCTGAAATTCAATCCGTAAGTTCTCATTCTTTGAATCTTCAATTAATGCAAATAACAGCGCCAGAGGATACTTTTTGAAGTTGAAGTCATTTCTCCAACTTCTGAAGCGGTTGACAATTTTTAATGAGAAAACATAGTTTTAAGGCGTCTATAAAAAGCCATTGGCTAGGTCTGTCCTGCTAATAGCAATAATCAAAGACAGGTAGAGAGCTCTCTTGAGAGAGGTTTAAACGGCAATATTTTGAATGTCATGCGAAGTTTCGAGAGTTACTCGTCGGGGGTTACATGATGATAGCAGTAAGCTTCAGATTACGTCAAAATAACGTTGCAATTACTTTGTTAGAGCTATCAACATAAAACACTATTTTTTGCGTTTTAACTTCTCGAAACTTATTTGTAGTGGAACGCTTTGACAGCTAATTTAGTCAAAGGTGAATTTAGGGCACATTATGGATTTTCGGTATTCTACCATGTTTATTAATTTTGCAGACTATTTCTTTTATTTTTCATTTAAAAATATCATGCGTTTTTATGGCACAGATTATTTTTTTGCAATTTCGTCTTTTTTTCTAATGAAATTGTTCATGTGTTTTTATGGCACAGATTAAATTTTTTGCAGTTCCGCCTTTTCTCCAATGGAAAATTTAAAAAATCAGGTTTAAGTGTCCTTAGAGTAATTTAAATAACTACCCCCATGATACTTATGCTTAAATTGCTCGTGAAATAAAAAACAGATCGAATGATAGTATCAGCACGAGGTTAAGAAGTACTGCGATAGTTCTCAGTGAAAGACGGTAGATAGACGCTAAAAGTTGTTTTTATTTCGGTGGCGGGGGAGGGGCGCTCCCTTACATTACCATTGATGTAGCACTTGTGAAGGCTTCTGCCGTGAGTAGATAGTAGATGCTTTCATGGTTTCTTGGTTTATGTGGCGTTGTTTAGAAGTCTTCTTCTTCAAGTCCTCAAACAATTCGGACTTGAATATGTTGGTAGTATTGCCTGCGAAACTTTCGTATTCAAACATCAGGCAACGGGGTGAAAACCCGGAAACTATAACAGCACCCTGTTTTAGGAAATCTGGAAGCGCCTGGATATTAAAAAATTAAATATCTGGATGATTGCTCCAGATATTTATTTTATGATATTTGAGTTGCGTTGTTATGGTTTTTCTTGTGAGTTCATTTGATATCTGTACTTCGCGTAATGTCGAGAAAAACATTTCTAGCGAGAAACAGTATCCATACGCCATGGATTAGCGTTTTTGGGAGTAATATTATTTGCATATAATGGAGGCATAAAGTCTCTACTAATTAAGGTAGTATAAATATCAATAATTTGACATAATTATTATCCAAAAGGATGATGGAAACTGTTTTAATGCGAGGAGAAACGAATATTTCTCTATTTACAAAATTATGAAGATTTTCGTCAATTTACTTCACTCACTTTAATGCATAATTGGTAAGTGACTAAACCGCATGTAAAAAGCCACAACAGCAAAATGAGAAAAAATATCCAAGTTTAACTCTTTATTCATTTGTAAAAATCAATTGACAATCAATTGGTTTTATTTATAAGCAGTCACTATCTTGGGTACTTCACTACTTTCCTAAAAGAGCATAAAAAGGGGAATCTGTAATTACTGCGTGGGACATCTATCGGATTTCTTGTGAGTACCTGATGAGAACTTTCGGGGTATCTGCAGAGCAACACGCGTTCATTTATAATGATAGCAAAAGCACGATGGGGGAGGAAGCCAGAGTTTAAAGTGGGGCCAATTCTTAACGAAATGGGTCGAGAGGTCCGTACCCTCAGGCATCCTGAATGCTGAATCTCAAGTGTTCTTCAGATGGCGCCGCACTAATGATCTTAATTCTTCCAAGAAATATTCGTTTCTCCCCACATTCAAACCGTATCTATCATACATTTGGGTAATAATTATTTCAAATTATTGATATTTCCACTGCTTTAATTAGTCCTACAAGGGCATAATGCAAATTATGTTATAAGATGGTAAAAACAAATATATCCCGGGAAAATATTTATTGGTGGTTAAAATTGAAATCGGAAATTGAGTATTTTATATACAAATGCTAGCTTCCGACTGAACAAATTGCAAACATTTATCAAGAAAGGTAATTCAGCAGCATGAGATTAGGACTTTATTATGCAAGTAGGTAACAATTTGGGATTTGGAATAAATAAATATGGCAATATTTTCAGTTTGTTACTTGTATACTGGCTCTGAAACCACTATAATTTAAGGGAGAGAGAGTTAATTTTTTTGGGTAGTTTGATGCCTTATTCATAACGAATGTAGAGCATATTTTTTTTACGCCGTATACAACTCTTTGGGAACGTTTGGGAAGAGTGAATGGGCTCGGAATATACGGTCATGCATTTTATTATCCAGCTTCGTGTTTATATATGCCGTAACGCGTGCTGTTACGGCATAACGCAGGCGTACGTTAAGGGTCAACCCTTTGCAGCTGTTATGTGATGCATATTTTTTTGCCCAGGAATTTTATGAAAGCTTTTGGAAAATGGGGGAAAACGTTGCTTTCAAGTCTCAACATTAGCACTGAAATGTCTCGTAATACCAGCACAGATGCATATTTTGCTAAGATATGACTGAGAACATAAAACTGTCCCATTTTCAATGCTACGCTACGATAAATGACTCGATGATGTCTACATAGACCCTTTTAACCGAGGTGTAGGGAACTCCCTTCAAGTTCTCATTTTCGTAGAAATGTAGGGTGATGAATTTTTTTCTCAGAATAAGGTACTTGCTATCGAGCAATCAGAGCGCGATCTTTGTCGCGCCTTGATGGATTTTTGATTAATAATACAGAAAATTACCCTTTTTATACGTATTGAAAAGAATGGAATCAAGTTTGATTTTTACATGAATGAGGCACCGTGTAATCCAGTCAACATTTGTTTGCTACGAGAAATTAATTTACTGTTATGATAATATCATTAGTCTGTCTATCCATTTGCTGTCAAATAACCGGAATCGTAAATATTGGATCAGCCGAAATCCTGTTGCACTGAAGCTTCTTAAGCATCGTGATAGGTAATAACATATTATTGGCATTTAGACATTTATGCTAAAATCGTTCTCAATAAAATACTCAAATATCACTCAATTTTGTTAAAACGGGTTTTAATCTGTGGGGCATGATAACTTGCCAATTGTTAATAACAGTTCTTAAACTTTATTATTCGATATTTGTATATACGATGCGATGAGTCCATTTTTTAACTGCAGTTCATCACACAAACTTACTAATAATTACACTTTCAATCTATATTCGCTCATCCATTTGTATTTAGAATGACGAGCGACGATGGAATACTACGGTGAATGCCACGTCGAGTGCCGCAGCCGGAGCGAAGAATCCGATGATAATTACCCACATAATGGAACACGCCCATCAAACACACCAGTCGCTATCGCAAAGTTTCGAATGGAGATTCGAAACGGTTTTTCGACTGGAAAATCATCGAGAAAAATAATGGCTACTTTGAATGAAATCACGTTAGTTTCATGCACGTTTTTTTGGGTGTTTAATGTAGCCAGTCACTCAAATGTAGGGCGACGCTCCTGTCGGTTGTTCTGCGCGTGTTTCCTTCCTAATCCTCTGAAAAGTTTATTTTAAGTTCACGGAGACAGATCGTAGTCATGGCGATTCGAATACCTCAGTATTTTGTTATTAAAAATAAAAATTCTCAGTTTTTTATTTTTGTCCCATAACTGTTTTCATTGTTTTTGTTCATATACCAGTAGCTCGCAACAGCTGCGGAAATAGATCAAATATATTTGAGAGGAAATGAGTAAGAACACCGTAAGGTAATTTCAAATAATGAGGACACCCTTTGTTATTTTATTTTCAAATATAAAAATAAATATGAAGAACGACTTAGTATCCCTGCATGCTGTAGCTTTGCCATCGCGTATTTCCCGTTAAAATAATTCAGATTAAGGTGCTTAGTTTTTAATTTTTTTTACAACATTTTCATTACCTCGCTTGGTTGTTTGTCGTCTTGTCCGGGTCAAATCTTGCAACTCGATTTAATCCACTTTCCCATTAGCTATCAGGATGATTCAAGAAATTTTCGAAACAACTCAGAACCAGATAGCAATGCAATATTCAAGCATTTTTATTTATGATTGAAACTGCATCTCTATTTTTATTCAGAATTTATAATTAAATATGTAGATAGTCGAAACAATTTCCACCAAAACCCGACGGTAACGCTGGGTGTGATCATTAGAAGAAAGGAGTTCATTCGACACATCTGCAATAATTATCAAGAGACATTATATTCTTATTTGAGCCTGACAGAGTCTCCAAATGAATTTCTTAGAAATCGACGAAAAACGCTGTGCGCATGTTCCACTACACGTATTTGCATTTAAATTGATGTCGAGTATAAATTGAGCGTTTTACTGGAACATGCGCACAACGTTTTCCGTTGTATATGAAGCAAGTTATTTCGAGACTCCGTCTGTTCCTTAGAAATATTATTTTATTCTTTTTAGTTCGACAGAAGAACGTTGTTATTTTATGCAAATTTAATTACATATTGTAATTTTTATATATTAATATTTAAAAATAAATATAAAATTTCGGTGGTGGTTGGAGGAGAAACATCACATAGTATATAGGGTGTTTCAGGAGGAAATAGCAGTACTTCTGGAGATGGTCGGGGAGAAAATTTGAAGCATTTTTTTGTCTATAAGCATGGGGAAACAACTCATAAGTTACTAAGCCATGGCAACGCAAAATATTTTTGAATGCACTTTGAAGTTACCATGAAAATATGTTTTCTCGGGTACTCAGCCTTTTCGACATTTTATTTAATACCGTATCCATCATACATTTGGATAATAATTATTTCAATTTATTGACATTTCTACTGCCTTCATTAGTCTTTGAAGGGCATAATGCAAATTATGTTATAAGATGGCAAAAACAAATTTATACGGGAAAAATGTTTATCGGTAGTTAAATTTGAAATCGGAAATTGAGTATGGATTAAGAAGAATCAATGAAGATTTTTAAGGATATTAATTAATTAAGGCTGAACGAACATGTGAGATTGTAATTGTCTAAAACAACTGAGATTTGAGCTTATTTAAACAAGAGTATTGAGCAATATTTATAATACGATACCCATTTTGTGATAAATTGCTTCAGAATATTGTTTTTCACACATTTTCGTCCAATCTTAATTATTTAATGACCTTGGAAATCCAGAGTATTAAGTAAAATGTCGAGAAGGCTGGATATAACGGAAAAACCGTTTTCATGGTAACTGCAAAATGCACCCAAAACATGTTTTCGTTGCCATAGCTCGGTAACTTAAGACTTGTGACCCCATGTTTATGGACAAAAAATGCTTAAAATAGTCTCTCGAACCTCCTGAATTATTGCAGATTCCTTCTGAAACACCCTATATTTACTCCCGGCTTGCTACCACAAAACCTTGTGAATTCACATCAGGCAGCCAAGTAACGAAATCCATTTTGCTTGGGAGTCAACAAAAATTTTCATTTGAATATCATCATTTTGCATTAATTTATCTCCGCATTTTAACTAAAAGCGGCAAAAACATTATTTTTTTGCGATCCCACCCCAGATAAACACAGCCAACATGACATAAGAATAGACATTTTCACATGGATATATGCAGATATAAATAAAAATACAGTAGTCCATGAATGCTGCCAAATGTAACGAAAACAAAGAAAAACAAAGTAGGGCACAGCACAAGATTAGTAGCTCTGTCCGAATAAGAGAATTAAAACAAAGCATTTCGGTTCCACGACCCAATACAAAAACTTAAAATTTTGCCACGTTTGTACTTCAACAGAAGTTAAATTTATGTGTGCAATAATTTCATATCCTCATCATCATTTTGCATTTTTGTGTCCCCGCATTAAAACTACGCGTTGTGCGCTTTGTACTACAAGAATTTTCATTTCTTTATCATCAAATTTACGGAAAGCTTTCGCGAGAACCGTGCTCCTAAACCCATCGCCGTTCCTCAATCGGGGGAGGTCGTGTCGCTTCTTCATCCGATTGGGAGACCGTTTAATTGTCGAGTCGCCGTCTGGCCCATGCAGATGTCCACTGCCGTGGGTTGCCCAGCCGTCGTCGTCTCCCGCACGCCCGTGTCTCTCACGCGTGTCCTTTCGATCCGTTTTCCCCTCCAACCTCCCCCCCTCCCACCCGCCGCGCCGTATCCATGCGCACCGCTACACCCCATCCCCTTGAATTTGCACGGCGGCGCAGATTTTCGCACGCGGAATGGAAAAATACGCACTTAATGATACGCTAGAACGTTTCCATTGTAATGGGCTTTTTTCACCTACTTTTTCCCATATCTGATTCTGCATTGTTGTAAAAATAATCAAAGCACTGGATGAAGTTGAAGTTCGCTATGAGAAGATGGTTTGGTGGTGTAATTGGCTAGCACACCTGAGCGGCAATCGGTAGATCCGGGTTCGAATCCCGGATGAGTCAGATATTTTTTTTCATAGCGAACTTCATCCTTGGTGTATAAGAAGATATTCAACTACTAATGCAAAATCTATTGCTTTCCTAGTGTATTGTGTTGTTGAATTCAGTTGAAGATGAGATCGTGTTTGTCGGGTAGCTGATGTTGGCCTCCCATCCTACGGGTTTGGGTTCAAATTTCGGCGGTGGCAGAGACTTTTTTGCAGACTGCCAGATTCCTGCTTGAGTACCTAGTGGAGGACACCTCTAGTACGGAACTCTGTCCGTCGAATGGGACGTTTAAGGCGTGGTCCCATAGGTGCCTTTCGAGTCAAGAACAGGCTAAAGCCGAAGCTGGGTTACTCTCCATTTTTCATTCCCCATTCTTCCTTTTTGGCTAAGTTGGCCTATACTGTCATCTCCTTCAAATGCCACACACTGAATACCTGCATTGGTAAATGTAAATTTGTTCACTTTGCATTTTTTTGAAGCAAACTTCCATGTCTCCTTTGTCCTAATTCGAATTTTCAAGAGTAACTTATGAGTATATTCCTCTGAAAATATTTAATTTTTGACGAGGGATTAGATGGAAGATGGGATTCTATTCTCAATCTCGCTCAATAAAGACGAATTTTTACTTTTATTATTACAATCCAATTGAATACTGAATTCCGAAAATTGCAAGTGTATACAGCAAAATTTTTTTGAGCGAATCGGTTTTATTTTCTGTGCATCACCAAAACTATCAAAACCATAACTGCGCCTCTTCCACGGGAATAAATATAGTTCTGTACGTAATAGCATTTTATACGAAAATATCGAAGCAATAGCTCCATTTACCCCGAAGAAATGCATGAAAACTACTCATGCCAAGTTACTGCCGTGTGGGCTTGTGCCGTTTTGGAAATCATGGCTTCTAATTCGAGTCTTCTTATGTTTCAAACCTCACTGTCGCCGAACGCGACGTTTCAAGACACGAGTTGCTGCAATAACATTCTCTCGGCTTAAATTGGCCCGGGGAATAGGATTATTAATTTAATTCTTCAGAATGGTAGTCGATTTATGGTTCGAAAATCGCGTAGGCGACGATCGGTTTTTTTTACATGATAGGAGATCTGTTTCGAATAGAAGACGATTTTTCAAATGGGCCGCGGATTTTAACGAATATTTTTGATAAACTATCTTTTTTGTTTAATTTTTATTTATTAAATTTATTTTAGGGAAAATTATTTTTTTGCTAAATTACTGAAAGTATTTTGCGACGAATTTCTCGTTTTAAACTTGAGCTACAACTTGCAATTGGTATTTATGGGGCAGACACTCGTCAAAATTTTCCGGTCGCTAAAATATTAAAATTTTGAATCTGAGATACAATCTACAAATATGGGATATAGGGAAAGGTTGAAAAACGTGTTAATCCTGATCATTAAAATATGATAGCGCAAGTTTGAAACTAGCACATCATAGCGAGAAAATATTGATTGAGTGGAACTAAATTCGTCCAAATAGGACGCGGACAAAGCATCAATGTTGAAAACGTAAGTTGTTGAGATTTTTTTATAATAAATATAAACTTCCTTATTACTTAAAAGTGTAGTAGGAGTTACTTAGAAGTCTAATTTCATATACTTAGTGGTAGATAATGAGGAGAGAAGGAGGGAAGAGAAGCCTTGTAAAAAATGTAAGAATCATATAGAAAACATAATGCACCTTACCTTGTGTTATGGTGCCCTGTTGAAGAAGACATTTGCATGACAATTGGTCTGATAAGGAACACCTCGAATTAATTGCATGGAAATGGTGAAGAAGGATGTAGATGATAAGGTTAACGTGAAAAGATTAGCAAATATGAGAATTGAGTAGAGAGTTTCGTTAAACGAATATTATATGTTGTTGACCAATGAAAAAACGGACATTTTTTTACAAGTGCCTGCCCTATAAATAATAGATAATTCTAAGTGATAGCTCAAGTATGAAACGGGCTAATGATGATGCATTACCTACAGCATATGACTAAATTAGCTGCGATAATCACCAGTTGTATCCTGAATATAACCTAGTGGCATTGAAACTCAGGTCGCATTGAACTTTATTTATTTTTTTGGGAAATTATTATTTCAATATGGGATGTTTCCGCGCCATCCAGCAAGAACGTTCGGACTTTAAATCCATTCGACCTAAGAGTACGTCGGTGTGGTTGGGGCCGGAGATGATTAAGTTTTCCTCGGTTTTAAACGCGCTTTCTCTCTCCACATACTTTCTCCGCACCGAGTGCGTGTGTTTGGCGGAAAAATGAAAGGCCAGGACGTAAGACTTTGGGGAGTCTCTCTTGCGCTGAATATTTAAAATCCAGCAATCTCGGTTTCGTACCCTGTGCCGACTCGCTACGATATTTTCACGACTTTACCTACAGATTTCTCGCGAGAGTTTATGCATTTTTAAATCCCCAGCCTTTCCGATTAAATGACGAATTTCCGCAGCATACCCCTGATTTGGATTCTATCTTCTCCGCAGCCCACAATTCAAGCGTGGAGCGTGCTGGGGAGCACCATATGGTTTGAATTTTCACCCATTTCCGAATTGCTCTTTTTTACCTTTTTGGGAAAATTTAGGAGTTATTTGCCATGTATAGCAATTTGGAAGGCATGGCGAAAGAGTTAAAATATTCTTTATGCATGTTTACTTTCGCGAGAAACTTGTCTTAATGAGTGGTGTTGTAAATTTTTCCCGTATAAATTTGAAATTTTATAAAATGACGTCAAATTTAGAAAACGCCAAGACGCTCAAATTTAAACTGTAATGTGATTTACTGGTATAGTTACCTTTTTCAAACTGCTGGAACATGATTTTTTTCCTTAATAAATCTTGTATGCTAGTTTTTTATATTTTTATCCTTAAATAATTGTAATACTGTCTTTTTTGGGACAGAAATAATTTTTTCTCCCAATTTTTCTTTTGAATAGTTAATTTCACTGTGCTAGGGAGACTAAACTCGAGATTTTATCGGCTTGTTAAAATCCAAGATGAAATATAAAGGAAGACTAAGTTGTAAGAACTAGAAGTAAACGAAAATACCAATTTCTGGGCGGAGACTGTACTACTGTGAGACTCTCAAAAGTCTCGCGGATATTTTATATGCGTTTTGGGTACAACGGGGGGATTACGTTGCGCTGTGAAGTCGAGTGGGTAGACTGTTTGGTTACTCACAGTCACGGGACCAAATCGAGGTGAAGAGCTTGGATATCGCCAAGCAAATATCCTCGGAGAGCGAAGTGACCCAAGGGAAAGGATATGGCTTCCTTGTCCCGATGGAGTGCAATTTAAACAGCTGTGATTGGCTATTACCTTTAAATATTTAAATCAATCTCCGGGTCGGATTTTTGTCCAAAGAAAACAGTTCCTTATGCCTCTATTCCGCGAAATATCAATTCGATGACAGGCTTTTTTCTTTAAACAGCTGTTTTCATTGTTATTGAAAGAACTAATTAAGCCTCTTCACAGAGCTTTCTCATGAAGTTGAGAATTTTACATGCGTCACCATTTAGATGATAAATCACTCTTTCTCTAATAGTTTAAACGTATTACTAGTTAAAATTCACGTTTTTATTTTGAAATTTTCAGAGTGCATAGGGTATACCTCCATGAACATTTGGTTTTACCTATATAAAATGCGTATGTTTAACCCTCAGCATTATCCCAGACATATAATTTTCAAACTTGAGGTCACAGTTGAATCTGCAAGCGACCGGAAAGGGAGATTTGAAATACCCCCATGTAAAACTGGTATGTTTTTTAATTTTACGTACACCATGCGCCTTGAAGTATCTACGTCTAAGGTCTTCATCATTTGAAGTTGTTCCGAGTTTTGAAATTTCCTTAGCATTGCATATTTTAAAACAATTTTTTTAATATTTGCGTTTTTATACCAGTGGGGTAGGATTTAAACTTACAAATATATTTTTTTATGTTTTTAAGGCTCAATCAAATTTTGGCAAATATCTGCTAAATGTGCACTGGAAATTTCAACCTGATAATATATTACTATTGTAATATTCGTGAGATGAATGATGTGTCTATGGGGGTCATTTTAAATGAAACTTGGGTCTTTCCGTAAGGTTTTTTTTGTTATAGAACGATTTCAGAAGTCATACGGGTATTTTCAGGAGGAATCCGCAATACTTCAGGTTGTAGGAGAGAAAATTTAACCAGTTTTTTCCCATAAAAATGGGGTCGCAACTCCCTAGTTACTGAGCTATGGCAACGCAAACATGTTTTTGAATGCACTTTGCTGTTACCATGAAAACGGTTTTTCTTGGGCATCTAGCCTTTCCGAAATTAATTTAATACTCTGAATTTTAAGGACATTAGATGATTAAGGTTGGACGAAAATATTCTATTATAATTGTCTGAAACAATTAATTTCAAAATGGGTGAGCTTGCGTAAACGTACTGTTGATACTCGTTCAAAGCTGTTGTTTAATTAAGTTTGAAGATTAATTTTTTCAGAAAATTACAGAAGCATATTTTCGTCCAACCTTAATTATTTAATGTCCATAAAAATCCAGTGTTTTAAATATAATGTCATACAGTCTAGATACCGAAGAAAAAC
This sequence comes from Ischnura elegans, assembly GCF_921293095.1. Classification (NCBI taxonomy): domain Eukaryota; kingdom Metazoa; phylum Arthropoda; class Insecta; order Odonata; family Coenagrionidae; genus Ischnura; species Ischnura elegans. The sequence goes on from NC_060250.1 coordinate 84,311,030, forward strand.
CGCTGCCATGGTTACCTCAAAGCGGTGGCGTAAGGATAATGCTTTGGAGGGGATGAGTCGGGCTAGAGGGGGCAACTCCCCCAGGAAACAGGGAGTTCAGGAAAAATTTCGAAAAATAAAATTCCGGAAAATGCATTTTACATCATTTTTTTTACTTAAAATTTAACTTTTAGCAGATGCAGTTTTTATATATCAAATCCAGACAAGATTTTCAAATAATTTTTTGATTTCTCTGAGGCATTGGGGGGAAACATCCCCTCATACTCCCAATAGTTACACTACTGCTGCAAAGTGCATCCAAGAAAATGTTTGCGTTGCCAAAGCTTAACTAAGGAGTTGCTACCATGTTTATGGCCAAAAAAATGCTTAAAATTATCTCCTTTCAAGTATTGCAGATTTTTTCTGAAACACCTTGCAATAAGCGTTAAAGTCACGCGCTTACAAAAAAACCAACATCCCTGCGAAGCGCATCTTTAAAAACATGCATCGGGAGCGTAGCTTGGGAATTTTCGCTTCCCCCTCTCCTTCCCCTTCCGCCTCGCCTCCCTTCATTTGTCACTCGGTTGACTGATCGAAAGCATGCCGTGTTTGACGCGTGCCTGTTCCCTTCAAGCCACATCACGCGTCGGGGAACACCCGGACAGAAAGCCTTATCGCCTTCGACGGCGAACACGACGTGGAAACCTCAAGCTGCACACATTTTAAGCCCTCAGTTCCTATCTGATGCAGCCTTAGAATGTGCAAAATGAAAGCATGAAATTGTGAAATAAACTGCTTTGTAATGGTATTTATTTTTTGACATGGTGGTCTTGACAATTTCTGCCAATAAAGAGTAATTGTTGTTGAAAGTGCATCCAAAAAAGGTTTGCGTTGCCACAGCTCACATATCTTTGTAGTTGCGACCCCATTTTTATGGAAAATATGCTTAAAATTGTCTCCCCAAATTACGTCCTGAAGTGTTGCAGGTTCCTCTTGAAGTAAAGAAGGTAGAAAATAACGTTAATTTAGGCATTTACGAAAGATAATTATAATTAAATGCTTGTTCAGAAGAATAAGTTTATTTTTCCGAAAGATCGACATGACTTAATTAAATCAACATGGTAGCATGCTACTGCTATAAGTACTGTTAAAATTAAGTAATTAATTAAGATTTTATCTATATCAACGGTAAATTATCAATAAAGTCATACCACATATAGTTTTTTCTGAGTTCTATTATGTTACTAGTTATTAAAATGGTAACGCGAGTGGGCGTAATTTCTGCGCCGGCAGAAGGCAGTTAGACAGTTGGACGTATTAGACAGTTAGACACTAAAATTGCCGTACCTCATCGTCCCACCTGATGCAGAAGTGCGACAAGTATGTACTCTCCAAATTATGTTCCAGGAATTTAGATGTTACTCTGGTCAATGCCTGAACTGCTAGAGTTTGAACTGAACCCTCGGAATGAGGTCATGACGATACTCGCAGGACACTACTATAACAACTTGGTTCAATTAAAAAAATCCAAGTGGCATATGAAAATTTGTATATTAATAGTAAATAAGCGCGGGAAAACTTACATAAAAGCTCCACTTTGTAAGATAACGCATGATTCTCCATCGACGGGTTGAATTTCATATTTTTTGTGACTAATTTCTCGTTTAAAAAACATGTTCATGAGTAAATTTTCAAGGAGTTTAGGGAAGACCCGATCAACATTAAAATGTTTCGAATATGAAAATTTATATCGAAGAATATACTTAATTAAAATTTACGAACTTGATAGACGGGAAAATTTTTATTAGGATATACTCTACCTTCTTCGAAAATTCAAGTTGCGTAAGAATTGAAGGAATATAATTAGTTACGAAAAAAGGCCGGTTGAGTGGCAGTTATGCGTTTTCTTAAGTGATGCAGACAAGAATTCGGATTTTGAAAAACGTTTTCATCATTGAGGTTGTGATATTTCTTCATGTTTAAGCTTTATTGTATTGCACGACAATACAGAGGGGTCCTGATAATCGTATATTTAGGATGGGTACTCCATTGAAGGAAAACCTGTTGCATCTAATATCCACCCCCACCCCTTTTTGATGCATACTCAAATTGCATTCGAAGCTTAAAATTGTTTGCTGAAAATTTTTATTCGCAATTTGGTATCATCGGTAATTGATTGATCGACCGTGTTACACCGTTTCGCTAAAAAACGAAGTCTTATGTGCAAATTTTTGAAGTGCACATTATGTTAGATATCATACAGATTATGAAAATCATCGCCTCAAAATAAATTTTTACAATATTTAGTACTAGTTTTAAAAGCGTCTGTCTGGATAAAGCAAGTTATTCTGATTCCCTCAGTATATCAGATACAAGCGTGGTAAAAATAAGCAAACACTAACTTGTGTGGAAATCTAAAACCGATAAATTATGTTTAATCTTTACATATTAAGATATCTTTATTGATTAGACTTAGATTATAGATTGACTTAGAATTCAAACTCAGCACATTTATTTTTGCCTTCCTGTTACTTTTAAATGGGTGAGTCCGTTTACGTCTGTGATATTTTTAAATCGTTGCAACAACATGTTTAGAAGAAATCGACTGTATGGGTACAATTTCCAGCACGATAAAAGGTTGGTAAAATCGTTTCCATCTCATATCGTAATTTTTATCTCCGTCATATATTACCAACTGCATTGAAAGCTCAATGGCTGATTATGATCAAATAATTATTTTTAATAGGTATAAATTGGAATGAATGCCAGTGGGGAAATTTGAATATATTTTACATTGGTTCCTCGATGGTTCATTATCACATATACAACTGCAGGGGGGATGTTTCTTCCATAAAAAGCGTTGATACTTGTAACCTAAGTATCCGAGTACATTTCTTCGAGATAAACAGAAACAAAAAGTGTTATAACTTAGATCTGTTAATGTATTTTGAATTGCTTGGGCCCTTTTAACATTTTGAGAAAATTTTTTTATAGATTTTAATCTTGACAGTCGCCTTTCTTTTAGCTCTTAGAATGACTCCCAAGTATTCTTGTCCCCTAGGACAAAACAATCTGTGGAGGAAAAGGCCATATCCTCAAACTTTCCGTAAGGGCTCCAAAAGTTTTTTTTCTGATTACACGTTATATATTGCTTTATTGTATTCAGCATTAACTATTTAAATCATTCAACGGATTAAATCCGTTGAATGATTGCGAGGAAGAAAACTCGTCCTTTTCTAAGATACTCTGCTTTTTCTTTGAACTTGGCATTTCCCATTACTCTACTACAGTTTTTTTTCAAGCAAAGAGATCATGATTGGATTTAGAGAAAGGAATTTGGACAATGGAAAAATTATTCGCCGCGGCGCAATTCGCCAATAATACTCGCAATTGTAAAAATCTGACGCCAAGACCTTTCAAAGGGGCTCATAAATAAAAGTTTTTCGGAACAATTTCAAATTAGAACTTTCAAAGCCGAAGTTACATGCGAGTTTGCTGAGGTAACAGTAAGTAATTGTCTGCATCAAGTCTTGTTTATAGGTGGCTTTTTTAAAATATTGATTTATTTTGCAAGTCATGTCTTTTTATATGGAAAATTAAGTAATGAAGATTTTTAATTCTATAAATTGGCCATAATTCCATTTTCTAATCGTTAATTCTACGAAAGAACTATTCATTTAATTTATCTCATACCTTACATACTAGATCACAAATAAATACGGAATAAGATTACAATGCGTAATTTTTATCTTCGAATATTTTGAAAAATAAATTGTGAAAAAAGGCCTAGAACACCATTACGAGCCGTGTACAATATTGCTTACCTTATTTTGTTGTAAGTGTGATAAAATATAAAATAAAGTGGTTGCTCTACACTTTTTTTACGATTTTTTGGAGACCCTATTTTATTACTCTGCTATTCTCTGCTCGGGGTTTTATTTTGGGTCCAAACACATACAACAGACGACCCACACACTCCGCTTTGCTCTGTTCCAGTGAAAATATCCTTCCCCCCCTTCTCTTAACACGCAATAATTCCTCAATTTGTCTTTTCGCCAGTCAGATAAGTTTCCTCGTATCCTTTAAAACCCTCTTCTCTTGGAGCTTCCGATTTATGCTCATCCTCTTTTCTCAAGTTTCTTCGTACACCAAAGTTTTTGAACTTCGAAGCTCCACGCTGCTTTCTTTAAAATCCTCTCCTGATCTCTTCTTTCCTCCTGAAATCTCTGCCATCAGTTACGCAACTTTGGCATCTTCTTTTCTTCTTTATGACGGGGTTCATGATGTGCGTATTCGAATTCTTGAATAGAATCATGGAGATGTCCCTATTATATGATTAGGTAGAATAGATAGAATGACCTATGCAAGCGCTGTTACAATCGTAATTTTTTCAAGCTTTTTAGTCTTAGTTCTATGTGAAATTGGAATATTAAAGTTCATTTCTCTTCTTTGAATTCAGAATCCTGAGCTCATGTTTGTTAGCGCAATATCGTTGATAATTTTTTTGAGTATCCAGGCGTTACTTTGTTGACCGAAAATGTATCAAGAATCATAATACCCATTTGGCAGTTCCACAGACGCTTAATGCTGTGGACTAGTTTCGAGGGTGTAAGTGTCATATTCCAGGCCTTACACAGTTTGGTTTTGAAAATTGAGCATTGAACATTGAAACAGGTTGACAGTTTAAACGCATCGTAAACTTGAAGAAAGAGTTTTAACCAAAAGTCGTAAAATATCAGGTTTTCTTTTGAATTGATTGAAATATTAAGTGCCATACGAAAAACTCAGTTATTTAGAAAAATCACTCAATGAAATTATACTTTACCTTTAATTTATAGGATTTAGGTTAATAAAATAACAAAGACGATTAGGAAATAGCGATTTGTCACGTAATTTCCAACTAAAGCAGAGTCCCGTTTGAATTCTTTTCGTATTTAATGTAAACAATATTATCATTTCAAATACTAAATCGGTGTAACATAAAATATTTTATTTTAGTATAAAATGGCAAATGAATTCAAACATAAAGTAATAAAACAATATATAAACATAACTTGCGATTCGTAAAATCGAGATCGGTTAATTTTTTTAAACTCGATGAAAGATAATATCAAATAGCGATGATGATGATCGTTAATCTGGGACTTCAATTGGGCCAATGGTTAACTTACAAGGAATTTGTTTATTGCTTCTTCATTGAGATAAAGATTTCATCTATTTTTGTCGCCCAGCTTAGTGCAAATATCTACGTAATTAAATTTTCACGAATAAAAACTTTGGTATGAATTTTTCCTGTTGCAGTTAGCGGATAATGAGCTACGGTGCACCATCCAAAAAGTCTTAATACCTTAATTCGCAATCTCATGGGCATGCCCGCCGTCAGCAAGGATCCTCCTGAAGAGTTTAAATGGCGTTACTGCTCAAGTTTGTGACCATCTACTTTATGCTTAAGAGGACGCATCACTCCCTTTCGACCAGTGCAATTTGTCAATTAGTCAACCTAATTTTTTTGACATTGAAAAAATTAAACTATAAAAAAACCGGAAAAAATATGCGTGACTTAATTTTTGATACGCTACCATCATCGGCAAAAATAAAAAAAGCAGTGAACGAGCGAATTTTTCTGCTTCTAATGCTTCGAACTTTTATCAAAGCATCCTCTGAGCAGAAAATTTATATTCACTAAACAGCTTTAACTTCACGATCAAACATCACACCATAATACAATTTAGAGTACCTATATGGACAAGCAACGGACGGGAACAATTTTATTTATTTCGAAGCTTAAAAATTCCATCTCTATGGTATATACATATATTTTGTGGTTAACATGACTTTTCTGGTATTTATTTAATTTAACTTAATCCTGGTATTTATTTAATGCTATATGTTTACAAAGAAACTATTATAACGGTTATAAATAATGGCCATGCAGTCTGAAATAATGGAAACGATTTTATTTTTCTTTGTAAATAGTTCTTGGGATCGCCACCGGGTCAGGAACTGAATTACTGCCGACGTTCAGATGTCCGACTCAGGTACTACAGGTACTGAGGACTATGGCCGAGTCGGACAACGAAACGTCGTCAGTAATGCAGTTCCTGACCCGGTGGTGATCCCGAGAACTCCTCACGAAGTCTATTCGGCGGAAAAGCATTAAATCTAATTTAATTTATTTTTCAATGTTCAAAAAATGCTCCTCTATGACATATACATGCAAGTATTTTGTGAGTTAGATTACCTTTTATGTATTATAGTATTTATTTGATGCCATGTGACGAAAAATAAACTATTAAACACGTATAAATAATGACCATGCAGCCTAAAAGAATGGAAACGATTTGATTTATTTTTCAAAGTTTAAAAAAATGAATCTCTACATATATTTTGTGCGTTGTATGACCTTTTATGCATTCTGGTATTTATTTGATGCTGTATGATGACAAAGAAACTATGCATTATAACTGTTATAAATAATGACCGTACACTCTGAAAGAATGGACACCGTTGGCCGTAGTCATCTCCCCCCTCCCATCTTCCCCAGGGTATGATGCATATGCACTATAACGTCTCGCATCATTCTCCCGTGTGTCTGCCTGCTTTATGGGATCCCTCGAGGGGCATTGTCCGGCGCACTTGACCCGCGCGCCGCCGCACACATTCACTCGAGGCGGTGGTGTAACGCGAGACCTCTAAGCGAACCAGTAGGGACCCGAGACCACACATTACGCCGCTAAGCTCTCTCCCCTGGACGCCATTTCCTCATTTTCCGCCTTCTCACTCCTTCTCTTACGCCTTCACCTGCGGCCAGTGGCGTAGCGAAGGGGGGGGTCTAGACCCCCCGAAATATAAAAGCGTATGTGCTCTGCATCACGAAAGAAAACCAAAGATTGAAAAATCATGAATTTACAAAAGATTTATTGGACAAATGAAGTTTTTTCGATTATGTAAAGGGTTCAAATAAGTTCAAAACCCTTTATTTGGTACCCTGTTTTTTCAAAAATTTCCCCCCCTGGTTTTTGCCCCCCCCTCCACCCCCCGAACAAAATTCCCGGCTACGCCACTGCCTTCGGCTCGTCTCTCCTTTAGTGAGTTGGGATCTTATTGTCTTCGGGTTTAGTTGATTTGGCATTCCTCATTTTATTTAGTATCGTCAAATTAGATTCATAAGCTCTTTCAACACGTTTCGTACCGGCATATTTAAATGAAGAGGAACGATATGCCTGTGTAGAGGTGTTGAGATTGAAAATATGTGCCAATTTGGGCGAACCTATCACGTGGAGTTTAGAGTTATTATGTTGGGGGGAGCAATCCTGCTGGGCGTTTACGGACTGTGCAATACCCCCCAGCGAAACAGGGGGACCCTGGGGCCCTCCCCTGGAAAATGATGTTTTTAAACTTAATTAATATTTGATCTTTTTGTTTTCATTGTATGTACTTGAATGTACAAGTTCCGTACTTTTTTCGGAAAAATTACCATTTAAGTTGGGGGGAGGGCAGTACCCCCCAAACTTAAAATTTTAAGGTAATTTGAAGTTGAGGGGGGGGGGGGGCTTTTAAAGTAATTTGGATACTCAATGAATACTGTTTCCATGGTAACTGCAAATCGCTTCCAAAAAATGTGTGGTTTGCCATTGCTCGGTTACTAAGGAGCTGCGACCAGTGGCGCCGACTCCATGGGGCCTGAGGGGGCCCGAGCCCCCCCAAAAATTCGTTACAGATGTGAGGAAAAAATGTGACAGGCTAGTCGATTTATCCCGGAGTGTCCAGATATCGAGATTCAAATGATCAGGGTTCTAATGTTGACCAATGACTCTTCTAAAGTGCTTAAAAAACTTGAAATTCACTACTTATAAAATTTACCGGGGTAAGGTACCCGGTTTGGGCCCCCCCAATATTTTTTGTAAGTCCGCACCCCTGGCTGCGACCGACTTTAATGGACAAAAACGCTTAAAATTTTCTCACCTACCACCTCTGGAAGTATTTTCGATTCCTCCAGAAACACCTTGTATGCATAGTAACATTTTGGTGCTTTATTTCAATTTATCTGTAAACCGCTACCATGACGCTCTGCCGTTAAAACCGAGATTGGCGTTTAGTAAAAACACTGTGGAATAAACTAAGTTTTATGTAGTTCAATATGAATATTTACACAATGTGTCGCCTGAAGGAGTTCCTTTCAACAGATGCATACTTATAACGAATTAATTATTGCTTTTGAAAACTTTTTTGTCACATAAACATATTGTCAAACCGTTGTTGGAATCTAAGCTGTCACTATGCCACCAGAAAGCTCAGAGTAAACTCAATAAGGAAGCGACAGACCCGGCGCACCTCAAGGTAAATGTAAACCATACTGATGGTTGCGTACCTCTTGGTGGCTGCGTAGCAATAAAAAAAGAGAGGTCAGTTTGTAACCCCCAACTTCCCTATAATTGTAGATATGAAAAAAGTAAGCTATATTAATACATTGTGGTTATATTTGTGAAGATATTTTATTAAAATCCTGGCATTTTCCTTCATTGTGAGCATTGAATGTAGTGGAAATTAAATTTTTAATCGAAATAAATAGCATATAAAAATACGATATTGCCGTAGTCATCCAATCTCACTCATCATGTAATCTCAGATTCGACCATTTTAATATTGGTATCATACGTAGAAACTTTGTAGTTCATAGTGACTCAGAGGCAATATAATGCAAGAATTCCTTCGGAACGTGTTCAGGAACATTTTCGCCGAATCGAGGGGATACCCGGAATTGGATGTGGCCTTCTTTAAAAATCGACCTCCTCAAGACCCCAAGTCATTTTCTTACGAAGGCGTGACTCATCCTCAACGCAGTGACATGTAGCCATCCATCTTCTCCTGCTTTATAGCAGTCAGCTCCTGTCTGACTCGCCTTTTTTGGGGGATGTTATTCGGTGGCCCTGGGGGGGGGGGGGATGATATGATCTTCCACCGTTGGAGGTCACGTTCAGTTCCCATCGTCTGTTGTGAAGCGGTTGGGACGGGTGACGATGTCATGTGTGACGCGTCGAAAGGACCGCGATCAAAAGGTGATGGATCCGATGAAGGAGGCTTCTATGTGCGGAAATCTTTCGCAAACATTTTCTTTTGCATGAAAACGTCTCCTCCGTTGCGCTGATGAAACTTGTTAATTTTTTTGTCAGAAGATAATTGGACAACGGACTTGCATTAAAATCGGGAACAGTTGTTGGTGCAGGTAGTAAACCGTGTTTTATACAGCCGTGTAAATACACGATGCATTTACCCGCGCTAGTACATGGCAGGACAAATGCACGGATGGATGCACAAAATTAGAACGGGCTATTTCCTAGACTAGAGATTTCAGCATTTTTTAGTGTTTATACGGCGCAACTTCGATGATAAAGGTATTGACTCATACGAAATCGTTTTAGACTTGAAGTGGTGGAAATGCGATGTATTCATTGCAATATATATTTAAAAATGTAAATTTCTCAATTTTTATTTAAAAATATTTGCAAGTTTTATGAAATTAATTTTTGCTGTACGTCGTTTGTACCGGAAATTTTACCTTGTTGAACAAGGATATAGCAAAAAATGTATTGATTACTTTTCTTGTGGAAGGTAACGGGCGATGTGGTTTTATTATTTTTGAAACCGGTTTTTATTTAACCAAATTTTATTTTTTAATTTTAAGTCAGCTTACTTTCTTAATCTAAGGCTATTAGTTTTTCAAATGTAAACCGGTATTTTAAGTTCTCTAGTTGTTATTTATGTTTTGATTTTTATATAACTAATTTTAATGGTAGCCTATATCATTGGTTATCTTTCAGGCAACTATTAAAACTAGTTTACAAGTGTAGTGTGTTTATTCTTCTTTTCTTTTTCGTTTTTGTGTATTTTTTCTTGGAATCAAGCTGCAAACTTGGGACTTTATAAATTTTAGACTGAATATATTATAGTATTGTTACTAATTTTCATGCCTATCGAGAAGAATTTGCGTTAAAGTTTTTACGATAATCAATTATCATTGTGTGTACTATGTTTCATTCTCGCCTATTAGGCCATTTACTAGATTGCCTAATAGGCTGCCAACTCCTTTTTTTGTACATTAGAGACCGCTCATTTATATATTGTCGTACCGATTATTTTTACTGGGAAATTAGTTGATTAGCAATCAAGCTGCAAATTCGTGACAGAACATTTTACGTTCCCGATGTTGGGCTGAAAATTGGTACCAGGAATTTTAAGGGGGGACCGATAGCTGAGGTCATTTTATTCCCCCACCCCTTTTATACTTCCCTTCCCCTCCCATTGTTGCCGTTTTGCGTCCCCTTTCACTTCCCCCTCGTGACATCCATGAAAGGGTTCGCAAGGGTGTGTACTCTCGCGGTGGGAAATGATGGCTATCATTTGACATATCTCCCCTATTCCCCCCCCCTTTCCACAACGCTAAATGATTCCCCCTTCTCTTCCACGTTTGCGAGTACCTTCCCGTTCCACTCCCCTCTCAATGTTATCTTTCGATTACGTTGACTCTCTCTCCCTTACCGCTCACATATTTCTACTCTCTATCTACTTCCCTCGCTCTCTCGCTGTATTCTAAAAACCCACCAAAACTCTTTACATCTGTTGAAATGAAAGATAGTGAGCTTTTCCACAATTATTTAATGCGTGCGACACGCTTCGCTCACAGAGTCGTCATCTGGTACAAAACGGTGATGGCTCTGTGAGCCGAAATGAGTCGTACGCATTAAATGATTGTGGAAAAGTGTAACTACCGCATTCACTCGTGTAAGCCGCGCCCTCGTGTATACCGCGAACCCCCATTTTTGGGCTGGATCGTGAGGGGAAAAAACTTCCTAACGCTTTTTGGGTGCGTTCTAATGCAGTGACTCGTTCTGCTAAATCGATAACTTTATGTTTCCAAGGTTAATAAGGTTAAATAATGTTGGAAATGTAGTTCTTGCGAAGGTTTCCTGGTTTCAATGCTAAACTCTGGAGAAATAAACGATAAGAATTTGAGAGAAAATTTCCGCGGCTTATGTTAAAATTAGGAGGATTCGTGTAAGCTGCGCAACCCCGTTTTTTCACAGGCATTTCCGGATAAAAGGTGCGCGGCTTCTACGGGTATTACGGTACCTTTTGTTTCAAAATGTCGAACTTCCCCTGTCACACCTGAATCGTTTGAACTTCCTTCCTCCTATTTGTAAGGCACATTATATTTTATAAAAAAACAGAAATGTACAAAGAAAAACACATTTCAAAGCATGAAAAAGGCGAAGCGAGAGAAATCAATATTTGCGTAAAGTTTCTCTCCAAAGTTTCTCTCAAATTCCGGCAGTAGAGGTTATTCAAAGATTCCCAGTTCCCTTCTTGAGTGTTAAATAGGACACCGATCTTTGTGTTAGATGTCATTTTGGGGCGTGCCCTCTCTGTCGCCTATTGTTAAGAACAGGCTAATGCCGACGCCGCGTTCCTCTCCTCACTTCGCCGTAGCTGTCGGTCGCCTCCTCCAAAACTCGTTCATCAACATCAACACTGGTCAAAAATCCTAGATTGGTTTGACGCAACTCTATACTCAATTCTCCTACCAGCTAATCTTTTCACACCTACGTATTTCTTTTCTCTCACATATGTATTCTATTCGAGTAGCTCCTTTTCCGCTCTTACCATCTACTTGTCCCTCAGCGATTGTCTTCATCAGACCAACATGTCTCAAGATATGGCCTATAAGGTTGCTTCGTCATCTTGTCAAGGTGTTCATCACGCTTCTCTTCTCTCCTACTCTTCTAATTACTAACTCGGTCGATCCTCATCATTCTTCTATAGCACCACATTTCGAAAGCCTTATCCTTGATTTCTCCGCTACTGTGATTGTCCATGCCTCACTTTCGTAGAGAAATATACTCCGAATATTAGTTCTGTTAAATTCTTTCCTTACTTCTGTGTTTAAATTTCCTGCTGTATCGTTATTTTATCGTTATTTAAACGGCATGCATGTAATGGAAAATGTTACAAGTTATTTTAATTCGTCTTATTAAAAAATGGAGTATAATCGCGAAGTAAAGATGTATGTAATAGCAAAATTGACATATTTTTGAAAAATTTCCACCCCTGACAAGACTCCTTAGTCTGCCTGAACAGCAATTAACTGTTTCTTAAGCCTGTTTGATTCTTTATATGAATACAATCATTTTTTATTCTTGGCCGAGTCTCTTCACTGTACTTTATCTCTGTCGCAAAGTTTTCGAATTTGTTTCGTGTCCACTCCATTTGTTGCCGAGAATTATACTCATTTCTATTAGTTATAAAATCATTTGATACGCACAGCTCTACAATTGAGAGAACGAAATATTATTTGTTGCAGTAACATTATGAAGAATCACAGATTAGGAAACGCGATGTGGTCGAATTTCCGTGAACTGATAAAAGTTAAAGAGGAGATGGTCAGAGGAAACTTCACCGAGAATCAAATCAACAGATTCTAGCGTTAGTTACGAAGTAATACTGATAATAAACACAACTAATATAAGTACGGTTTCACTAGCTGGTTATTTCTGCTGACGAGTTTCGACTGATTATTCCATTAATAAGACAAGCAGTTTCTCTTTAAAATAATGCAAAAGTCGTAGAAAAAATCGACAACAATGTTATTAAAACGGATTGCCACCACGATTCCAAGATGAACTTAACCCTCCTACTTTTAATAAGACTCTCTAAACAGAAGTTATAACTTTCTTAAATCTAAAATGGCAACTTATTTGGATTACCTATGTTGATTCTTTGCCGAATCTTTTAACTGTATTTCATCTTTGGCAAAAAGTTTTCACTGTGTTGGTTTCACGTGTCCACTCCATTTGCTGCAGAAAATTAGACTCATATCGCTTTGAAATACAGTCCTCTGTACGTAAAACTCTGTTATAACGATTACGCATGCAGCAAACCCCTGCCTATAACGAGGCGAGTTCCCGGTCCCTTGGAATTTCCAGTGATCGCTTATGTTAATTTCCCCGCATGTAATGTATGCATAAGTTTGGATGATACAAAATACCAGCTACTACTATTCTTAGGTCCCTTTAGGAACTATTACCTCTTTTACAAAGAAAAAATTACGGCCACCTTCGCTACTTAACCGTTCGCTACCTTATCATCAGTTGTTCTAACGTGTGGCCATCACTACATAATTCTACCTTTAATCTTAAAATCCTTCTATTTTCAGTCGTATGATGGAAAAAGGTGGGACTATGTTTAATTGTTACGGATCTCTTGCTTAAATAAAGACGATTTAAGGAATATTAGCCGGCAATCCTGTGATTTATGGGGAAAAATCCTTTATTATGGATATAATGAAATCCCGTTTATAACAAAATTGTTCGATGGTCCACTGAAATTCGTTATAAACGAGTTTTACAGTAAAGTCATCTGATTCGCACCCCGCTCCATTTGTTGTTGCAGAGATATTACGACAAATCGCCGATTAGAAATCGCAAGGGGGTCGTATTCTCGCGAACTGATAAAAGCGGATATAGACGAGGAAACCTTCCCCGAGGGTATTCCCGACCCGCATTGCCGTCGACAGGGCGAGTCATCAGAGGAAGACAGAGTAGTTATATTGCGCGGGACCCAAAAAAAAGTAAAAGGAAGAATAATAGGAAATGATTTATCGCAATTTCGCGACGTCGCCATGTTTCCTTTTACCTTTTATGCCGCTCTCTCCGAATCCTGGTCTGTGCGCAACAAATGGGCGAACATTTTCGTCAGAATCAATCATCTTGCGAGCAGCGGAAACCGCGCCACGCATTCGTCGAGAAATAATTCATCAGCCCCGCGGCGTATTCCCCTCGGCGTGGTCCACTAATTAAGCTGTCTCAGCAGCAATATCAATCAATTCGCTCATGGTTCACATTCGATCAATGATAGAACGAACTTGGCTTGTTATTTTTTCTTTTGTCTTATTTTCATGAGAGATCATATACTTACCAGTGGCGTAGGTACCATTATAGCTATAAATTTTCGCTGAAATGTGGGTTTACCAGCCGGAAAAAGAATTGAAATCAAACAATTTATTATGAAATAAGTAAAATCGATTGTTTCAGGCTTAGCTTTGTGAAAATCCATTGTAAACAATAATAAGTTATGAGACTTTTTCACACAATATATTCAAGACTACCGGTCGACTGGACTTTCGTCGCAGAGGTCGTTATTTTAATGTTTATTTAGTTTATAACGATTTCTGTACCTTATGATGTCGCTTCTGCGACGAAACCGGTCGTTTAGAATATATTGTGTGAACAAGTACCATAACTTTTTATTGTTTATGAAATAAGTACCTCATATAATTAATTCTCTCAATATCTCTGCATCATAACTTCTCCGAACACTTACAACGATAAAACTATCCAAATTCTCTTAGACGTCTACAGTTAACCGGGGAATAAAACCTAGCCAAGGTTTTTTAAATATATTTTTGCATTGAAAATGCTAAACGCAATAGCAACAATAATCGTTATATTAGCTAAAATGGAAAAGATTACATCTGTAAACGCACAATTTTGGTGAAAATGGCCGTATTTTTAATAGCTGTATTGTGTAGGGTGATAGATGTTTTTTTGATGAGGAATGTAGGGTAGGGTTGCAAATTCAGGGTAGGGCGGCCGGTTCATTTTTTGAGGCCACCTGAGGATTTTAGAGTGGGGTGTCCTGTTGTGTGAGGTTTTATTCAGTCACGCGCACGATTGCGAAGACATAAAAACCAAAGGGAGGCTGCCAACAAATAATTTCACTTAACCGGAATTTGAATCTTGACTTTTCGATTTTCGAACTGATATTATTTTAGTTGGACCTTCAACCCATCTTAGCCAACTTTTGGGAACTGAATTTTTCTTCAATACGGAGCTCTTGATTTAAATTCCGGCCATCCCAAAGGATTTATTTCCGTAATAAATGTCTTACTTCGGAAACTGTTTGTTGGCTCTGTTGGAGATGTTTTATTCTGTGCATTAAACGCCATCATAATGTAAAGTTCATCGTGAGATAAGTATATAATTAGGGGTTAGATGGAAAATTGGACTTTCTAGTCCCAATCTCGCCCAGTAAAGACGTATTATTATTTGTGATACTACGTACTTAATCGTTATGGGCAAATTAAAATGTAGCAATATATTAGGTATAATAGTTATATAAACAGGAGATAGTAGTTTCTGAGGAATTAGCAAATTGACACTTACCTGAATCATTCAAAATTCGAGGGTGGATTTCAAGTGGTTATTGGTGCATATTTACCGAAAGTGCCTATTCGGTGGAAAACGACGTTCATTTAAACATTTTCACAGGACCGCTCACAGGAATGGTGAAGCGCTTAGCTACTAGCCGGGGAGTCAAATCTTGGGTGCAATCTTTGAATACACCTCGATACAGAAATTCCTCGAAGTGCAAGGATGGTCAGGTAAACCGCCCGGAATTCGTGAAATCTGCGCGACTGTGGCTTATTCTGGAGTGAGCTCCAGCGTCACCTATCCACACTTCGGGTAGAATGTTTTCCCTTTGGACGTCGCCACTATCCTCTCTCGAACGGGGATTATCTCAGGAATATTAAAGTAGAGGATTCTCCATTTGGCCACCGATAGAGCGTAACCCACTGAAAATTTTTATGGATTTACAAAAGTCGCCACTAGCGTCGCTGACTGCAGGACGATCCGAAGTTCACGCGGACGTAAGCTATAATTAGCCCCAACATCAAGGGAATAAACCCTCTTTAAAATACGACCCAGGACTCAAGTTTGGGGACGTTACACTTATCCGATATTCTCAAAGAGTTTGCATCGAGCACCTGTTTGTAATTAAAAATCACAGCTCTTTAAGAACTGCTTTAAGCAAGTTATCCATGCGACGCCGAAGGATTGGGAGAAATTTAGCTGGTCTTTGCAGAGAGAGGTTAATGCGATTATGAGCCATGCTCGTCTAAAAACTTTTAACTGCCGTAATTTTTTTCGCTCATCCTCATCATCGCTCGCAAAATGGAATATCATTCCGAGTTTTGGGAAATCCCCGCACCCAGTTGAGCAGACAATTACTTCCCCGCAGCTGCGGTGCCTGGCGGGCTCCAACGGACCCTCTGACCGCGAGAGAATTAATGTCGCGCTCGTTCTCCGAAAATTGGATTTTCAAATTGCCTGATGACCGCTTATTACCCTTCCTCGTTTTTTTTTCCTCAATATGTAATTGTAACTTTCAACGAGAACCATTGTAAAATCACTTACCTCATGCCCACTTTTGATTGCGTGTTGTAATTTTTAGGTGTAAATAAATTATGGCCATTATCACGAATGAGATTTTTCAGATAAAAGATTCGCCATTTATCGCCTGAAAATCTTTTGTTCTCACAGAAAGAGAGCGAGAAGTATTGCAGTTTTTTCGTTTTTTTTTCTAGTCAAAAACTGAAGGCATTTCTTTCAGCATTAAGTACCTAAATTTTCGTACGAGAAGTATTTAAATCCTATAAGCCCCAAAGTTTGAAGATGTGTTGTCATTTAGATTTAAATTACCCAGAATTATTTAAATAATTCGATCGGCTCTGGTTTTAAACCGGGTTAAACGCTACCAGCACTTGGAATACCTTTCGACCCCTCTTAAAAATAAAATACTTTTACGTGATAAATGGTATTTATTACGTAATGTTTTCAATATTTCATGAAAAACATAAATGTTGACGATTTAACGAATGGAGAAGTTTATCTTAGCAGCAATTATCAACGTTCAAAACCTTAATTATCATTACATTATTCAGTCGTAAATCTATAAAACGTTTTATTTGTTTGAGAATGAATAAAATGGAATAGTTCATACGCACTAGGTTTTATTCCTTACCAACCCAGCGTTGAGTTTGAAAGAAATCATCCTTAACGATGCGGTATTTACGTACGACTGGATTAGGATGGACCATTTCATTTGTTGGAGAAAGGAGAAGAATACGATCCATCGAAAAAACCAGGAAACTGATCAGCTATAGATTCTAGCATAGGCATTGTCTCACTGTGAATAACCGGACCTGGTAACCCGTTTCTATTTTAATGAGATTCGCAAACATAATCAGAGATTAAGTAGTAGTTTTAGCATAGGTGGATAAGGTCTAAAGGCAATTACAAAACAAATATAATTTCTAAAAGGTAGGCTTCCGCGGTTAAAATAATCTCTGCACTATCTCGGCCTTCGGGGTGAAGCCGCGTCGAGTTGTCACTGTTCACATTCCTGGCCGACGTTTCGGAGGTGATGCAGCACTCCATCATCTCGGCACACCAAGCGATCAACTGAAGAGAAATAGTTTGCACCTGAGGTTATAAGGGCGCGGCGGCAGAGGGTGTGAGTGGTTAATGGGAGGCTCCATGCACTCAAGTCCTCGCTCTTAAAACCTCTGGCGCAAACCACTATTCTTAAGTTGATCGCTTGGTGTGCCCACAAATTTAATTCATTGAAATCTAATGGTAGTGGCCTATAAGAAACATGAAATATTTCGAGCGACTTGTGGAGACAAAAGTTTACATGCTTGTGGAATTACCCGGAAGTTCTCTCTGGAAGACCATGTTACCAACGTGGTATGTAGTCGCTCTTTACTTTACCTTTCTTGACCGATATTGCTACAATTATGTCCATTCTGGAGTTTTGATCACTGTATGTTAATGGCGTTATGAATCACTTTTCATAACACCGATAGTTTGCCATTTATTATTGACATCATCAGGGCTTAGAAAAGTCGTGTGCTATCGCTGTTATATTTTATACTTAATAAATAAATGACATGGGTGATTCTATTAAGTGCATGGACAAAGACAGAGAAAGTATAAGTATTCGTCGTCTTCGTAATTCCTCTTTTAATTCGTCGTAATAAGTGAGGATGCCAGTAATAAATGGCGAAACGTTATGGCGTAGAGAAAAATTTATTTTCATTAAAAAAAGAAAGCATAAAATATAGTGACCAAAACTCCACAACGAACTTAATTGTCGTCTTTTTCGTTTTGATAACCGAATGAAGGCTTTTTTTAAATGTAGTTTTCCTTTAATATCGAAACATGTCCCTTTTTTTCATTCTTGTTTGATCACACAGAGATAATAAATTCCGGCCCCATGAGCTGGAAAAGTCCTGTTATGTGGAAGAGTTTTTCCTTTCGAAACTCACGGGGTGGAAATTAAACGTTTGATGCTCGCGAAGGATGATCAATTCGGTGAAAACCAATTAGTTATCAGAATAAAGTGGGGATCGCAGTTAATTTATACCGCAAAAGCAAATATTAACGGATGAATGGCTTCTCGCGGGGGGAAAAGATTAAGGTTCTCCATTTTCTCGGAAGACGATGGGTCTTGAATACATTTGCATCAATTATTCTCGGAATGACAAGGCGTGATTGATTTTCAGTATTTTTGCTCGTGGTTTTCTTGATCATGCTTCGTGAAAGTGTAGGGAAAAGAGAAAGATTGCTTTTATTAGGGGTAGTTGTGGTATTCCTCGTTATTATATGCAGACCTCTCTGATAAAACAACGTTGATTATCTCATTTGGGTGACTGTATTAAGGGGTATTAGCGCTTAACATGGAGGAAAATTTGATTCAGTGGAATTAATCCTTTATGATTGTTAATTACGACGAGACTGTTGTTTTAAAATAAATTAAGGAAACGTGAAGTTGTGGGTAATTTGTAAGCATAAAAAGTCATTGGTAATGACAATAATTCAATAAAATTAATTGAAATGCTAATTTAATGCCAGCTGTATACGGTACCTCTACAGTTGTACCTATTCTGATTCTAATACTTTTTACCTCTACTTCATCGTTTCGTAGTTATTAACCCATTATAACTTTAGTAGTCTCTTCTAGTATAAGATATTGAAGATTTTTTTTAATTTGCTAATAAGGCTTATAATGTTCCAAGCTTCTGATCCGATGAGTACCACTGCCGGCTTAATTTTATTCATATCTCCACCCTTATGTCATTTGGCAAATATAGTGGTATTTTGGCCATGGCATAACGTCCATATATGGCTTACCTGACGCTTGATGTTTGAAGTAAGAAATTCTTCCATCGGAGCGAACGGTGCTCCCAACGAATTTTAGTAATTCACTTGCTAAAATCTCTTTTTCGAGGCGAAAGATGGGCACTATATCTTTTTCCTATAAATATATTTAAATTTCTTCAAGCAAATCTCGGCGAACGCTTTCCTGCATATATATATGTTCTTCTTTAACCTTATAATTTGACGTGTATGGCCTGCATGCAATTTAGAGTGCATAAATGGCTGAAGAGGAATTTGATAAAATGTGATCATTGACTCGTGAGGGTGAGATTCCATTATTTACTTTTGCATATATTAGAGATGAACTTGGTCTTTTAAGATATAATTGATAATCTATTCCTCTAGTATTAATAAATTAATGAACTGAAAATAATTACTGTAACGCTTACAGCTTGTGTAATACTGATGGATAGAGCAAAATTTTTATTTTTTTTTATTAAGTACATAGTTACAATTTTTGGACTTCCTTTGGAATTGCAGAAGGCAACGCATGTTGACCATGATAAAAATATCGATTGTTTGATTCATCATTTATGACACAAGTTGCCAATGAAATATGGTGTAATTGATTTATTATATAAATAATAATAGATTTTAATGATAATGCATGATATTACTGCAACTTACGATGATAATAAGGCAGAATCAAGTACAATTATCGTCGTATTCGTGTAATAATCGTGAGTTACTTGTGAGGTAAACGAGCGTATAGTTTCCAAGCTTTATACAATTGGAAAGCGATGACATATGTCCAAATGTATGCATAGTTTTAAATGCACAGTACCCGAGTCATGACTTCTAATGTTAGAGGGTGGACGCATTCTAAGGTGATTTGCGCTTTGGAAAACCGATATATCACGGCCTTAAGCTATAAAATTTACTACCTTATCCCCCGTGCTATCAGGACTTCTGCCTTGTCATGAAGTAGATTCTAAGGTGAAGGAGAATAATGGGATTGGAGGGGTTCCATGGGCGAGTGAGGTCTTACACAGGGAAGTGAAGTTCGTGATCCGAGCTTTAACTCGGTTTCGGTGATCTCGGCTAAAGGATGGGTTTTGAGAGGGAGCCGAAGGATGCATTAGGAAGTAAGTGGTACGCGCCCAGCGTGCGAGATGCGATTCAGAGAAGGTTTGGTCGTAATCACGTGGCTGCGCCTCTCTGGTAAGGAAAGAGGAAGTATTTAAGATCGTTATCGTAAGCAAATGTTAAAATTTAAGGTTTATACCGCACGAAATTAAGGGAATCCTGATGAATATACATTTGCACAGGCAGGGATCATGGTGGAGTGTTAAATATCCTTCGGAGAAAAAATGGGTTTTCTTAGATTTCATGTAAGTTCTCAATGACGAAAGAAATTGAGGTTTCCATGACAAATATTTAAAAAATTAATTTTATTCTTATGTGACATATAATAGGTCCCGTCATATAATAAGACAAACGGTTTTTTAATTATCATTTTTGATGTGACAGCGGGGTTTAAACTGATAAACACTGAAGCATGAATCTCTTATCAATAATTATATTCCTTTAAATATTCTGAAAAATATTATGCATATTGCCTCAAAGCAAAAGAACCGATATTTTTCAAGAAGTGTTTTGTTAATGTGAGATAAATCAATGATAAAATCCGGAGCAGATATGGCTCAGTAAGGCGTAGATAGTATTTGCATATTGCGCCAATTAATTTTGGCCTGTCTATTAGATCAGTTAGGGAACACTATTTTTATTAAACGCTGAAAAGAATAGAAACCATATCACTCTTATCGACCTCAGAATGTCATTCAAAACATTTAAGATAAACATTAAATGGGAAATAAAAAGGTCCTTCTTATATCTAGCAAGTAAATAGACTTTAATTTACTGTAAGCTCTTTGAACATTGTGAGGTAGCCGTTCTCTGAAGATATATTCAATGGGACATTTCAATTCAACGACATCATAGTCGTGTTTTTCAAAAAACGCAACCCTAGTGTAGCAATCCTCATCTCAGTACGATTATCCTCGGTTATTGGTATCTCATAAATGTGTCAACAGTAATTGTTCCCATCTCTTCGTAACATGGAAACTCAAAATTTTAATTGTGTCGCTCGCTTGTTGGAAGGTGAATCACTTTACAGAATCTGGCGCTAACAATGAACAAAGCTTTGTTTCCGACGATGCGGCATAGCTCATTTCCCTCGCGTCGATAAATGTGGAAACTTATTTTTACTCTGATAAATTGAACAGCTTGAACAAGAACACGGAAATGTATATGTGGTTTTGGTTGGAGAAATTTTTAAAACATACGAACGGGTTTATAAATTTTCATATCGCCAATCCAACCTTTTTAGAACGATGGACTCGTACTGTTGCCGTATAATTGCCGATTCATCATTGTTCTTGTCCATAGAAATGCACTGACCTATTGCGAATTCACTTCGCTACATCGATGATACACACAGTCTTTTATGCATCATACGCATTATTTCGCGTATGTTTATCAAATTGTAGTTAGCATTTTACCATGCTGACCTTAGAATTGTAGATCTGAACCCCATTGCTGCCCATTTTCAATACTTTTGTATTATTTCTTATCAACCAACCTTTCATGCTAGGAATAGTTGCTTGGTATCATTTTAAAGAGTGACTTTTGCTCTTGTTATTTTCTGTCGTTTATTTAGAGGTTAAATTTAGACGTTTACCACGTTATTAAAAGATGGAAAACTAATTTTTTTGAAAGAGTGATGGCGTAATATAAAGCCCGTAGCAAAAATCGGAGGATTTCACGTAGCGTAATACTACGCCTATATTACGCAAAGTGTTCCGTTTTCCTCTTGTTAGCGATGAGGCAGTGTTTATATTACTAATTGAGTTGCGAAAGTACCTAACTTTCGGCATATAAATTGCCTTATAAATTACAAAAGTGAATATCAATTTAAGTACACGCCGTTGGATTTCATATGAATTTCTAAGAATAAACTATGTAAAATTACTAGCGTAATGTAACTGAACTTAATTTATCCTCATCCCTTTTGCAAAATATTTTGCTGAATATTAGGCATGCTAAACGGATTTAATTATTATGTATAACACTGTCAAAAAATTAATATTGTCATTTAATTCGTATACAAACTGTCTTGTGTATTTTAATTGACTGTTTTAGAGTGAGGCGTTGATAGGTTATGATGATAAAGAAAAATTGATATGAGGAGTTTTTTAATGTTCATTGCCTTTTCATTATAATCAACTATGATATTTAAAGCTGCATAGAAATAATGTTAGCATCCATGCTCATACTATATTCTGAATGACTAGTGCCCGAAGGTTTTACATATTTGCACTGGCTTTCTCCATCTTTTCTAGCTTGTGTTTACTTCCATTTAACTTTCCTTCGATTTCGTATTTTTGAAAGCAAGATTTCATCGTGAGATTCTTCGCAGATACGCGTCGCAGTTATATCCTCTGAAGTATTAAATCACCTAGCTGTAGGCAACCCAAGTCTCATATAAGGTGCCCCATTCAACGGTATGCGATATATTAAGTATATAAGGAAACATTAACATCTGCAAGGCTTTAAGAGTGGACTATATGAAAGAAATTGTAATTGTTTTCATAACAACGGCCTCTTAACGGCTCCCAGGGAAGAAAAGATCTGGGTCTGTTTCGAAGTTTTTAAAAATTTTAACGCATAGGACCTATAATTTAACCTATATTGATATCGTTTATCGAGAGATTGAAATTTTCTTGAGACAAAATGATAGTATTTTAGGTAATTGTACATAGTCATGCTTCCATGTACCCTAATTTTATTATTTTTAACTTTGCAATGAAAATATAATTCGTAGTCAAAACTATCGAAATAAATATTTTTTAAATTTGTGTTAAAACTTTTGGACCTTGTTTATTTTACTGTCAAGTCTGCACCAAAACATCGGCAAACCATTATCACCGTATAGCTTATGTCGAGTCTCAGGTCAATAGATGGCTATTAATAGAAAATTACTGAAGTATTTTTCTTATATCGCTCCTTGCTTCATAATTACGTGGCAAGGAGCGCTATCTTTTTATCTACCTCCATTTTTCTTCTGACTATCTGAAGTTGCTAACTTTGCAATGAAAATATGTGTAAATGTTTTATATTTCATTCATGAAAATCATATTTGTTTAGCTTTAGTTAATCAAAAATCATAAGTTTTGGTTTATATTTTTTAATTAAGCACTTAAAAGGTAGTTGCATTAATGATTCTTTCATGACGGCGATACTGTTCCCTATCTATTGAATGACTCATATTGAAAGAGAAACGCCTTTTCTCTTAAATAGTGGATGCAGAGGCTATTTGAACTTTCTGTAATGAATGGTTACATATCATTGTGGAGATAAAATCTTAGCACATCTTATTCGTCTCCTTATACATAATGCTGAACCTACGATACATTCCGTAGTTTCTGGTGCTTTATGAGCAAGCATCCTCAAAATTTGTTTGTACCTTAGGTAAAGGAGTTGGGAGCTATCAGATCTCGTGGCAGAATTTCTTGCGCAGATTAATGGACCAATTAAGTTTTCTTGGGTAGTTCTCTTTTACCCATACGACTACATAACGCTACCCGGGTTTCGATGAGTAACCATCATCATCCGTTTATTGTTTTTTATTTATCTTATTATTGTTACCTAGTTACCTAACGGAATAAGAGATGAATTTTGAAACGGACGCCAGAACCGGAGAAAAGGATGGGTAAAGGTTTTATCAGAGTGCTGTCCTGACTCTCAATTATTTTTTTTTTACCAAATGCTTCCTGGAGTCTAATTCACGGCGGTCGTTGCATAATTTTAAAATATTAATTTAAAAATCGCTCCTATGACAGTTGCATTTGAAGTGTAATTGACCAATTGTTTTTCAATTTTAAATTCGGAAGATAACGCTTAGAAGAGGGACTTAATGATTTAAAATCCACTGAAAACTAAACGTAAGAAGAATATTGTTTCTTTTTTTAAATTTTTAAACCCACATATTGAAAAATATCCCAAAGATCTTGCAGAGAAAGTAGGCAAAAATAAAGCACGGCGTCGTACGTTAAATGAATTCAGTGGAACAATTTATAATGCCTTATTTAAACATTATTTGAAATTAATTTCATCGTATAAAATCATATTAAAATAAATTCAGGCTCAATGTTTTTAAAGTCACTCAAAACTTGATAGGTGCATTGCTTTGGCTAAGAAAATATCTTTGGGTCTAAAACATTAAACTAGGTGTCTCTCATTGATAATTTCCTCAATGAATCGTTTTTTCTCTCGCAATTTCATGCGAACCACAAGTTGATTGGTCACTCAGGAGAATCACGACCTCAATCTTTGGTCGTTCGCCCACGCAACCTGGAACCGGAGACTTATCCCGTATCCCATTTAACAGGCCGCCCGTTCACAAGGCGGTTACTATGGCCACGGGGGAATTTGGTCAAGAGTCGTCAGGATACGGTCTCCTGATGAAACCCGAATAGTCTGCTGAGTGAGAAGTTCGCAAAGTCAGAAATCCCAAAGATTTACTCCTCCACTCCATTTTCAAGAGCCAAATAAGGCCTACGGATAAGATTTAGCCACGAAATCGTGGAGTGGCGGTCGCATTCGGACGATTCTTTGCGTGGGTGATGCTCAGTTAGGGTCACTTGTCCATTTCGAGGTCTTTGCAGGCGGTTACGAGACGAGTAATTTGGATAGGGTTTGGAGGCAGCTCCGTAAAAAAACACGTGGAGAGAATTAGGAGGAAGTATCTTATTTTTATTCTCGTTCGAGTAAATGCTGACGCATTAAGAGGACGCGTCACTATTACTTGACGCCTTTTTTGTGAAGTATTGCTCGTTTTAAACATATTTTACCACTTTGAAATTTTTACAATGCACAGGGAGGAGAAAATAATGTGATGAATTTTAACCCTGATAAGCTGATGCTAGTAGGAATCAAAATGACCAATGAAGTTTAGGTCGAAAACGAACCATTTTTAAACTACAAAAACTTAGAGGCAAGCGCTCCGATTGGCTGCAAATTTGCTCAGTTGCCGGATTCTCTGCACAACTCATGACTTCGAATGCTTTACCTGCATTTATTTACCTTTGCCTTTGCCCAGAGCATCCGGCAACAGGGCGAACTCGCGACCAATCGGAGCGCTTGGTTTAAAGTTTCTGTAGTTAAAAAAACGGTGCGTTTTCGACGAACAGATCATCGGTAATTTGGGTTGCTACTGGTATCAGCCATTCAGGGTTAACATTTCGTGGCATTATTTTTCTCCACCCTTTATAGAGTTAACCCTTGTTTTGTCTAATGAAGGCAAAAATGTTGCCGCCCAGACATGACTGAGGTGAAATTTATATAACAAAAATGTAGAGGTGACAGACCTCTTTACGTACCTTGCGAATTTAAACGTCTTTTAGTGAGTTTTATTCGGGTAATATGCCACGATAAAAGACTGAATGTTGGGGAATAATTCACCCTCTTAAGAGCACGCGTACCTCTTACAGGATATCATCATAAAGTTAGCTAATATTTGCGTGAACCTCAATTTGAAAGTATTATCTTGGCACTTTCTTTTATTTTAAAAACTTGAGATTTAGGTAAGTGTTAGCAAGAGGTCTATTCAGTTAACCCTGAAAAGTTAAACATGTTAACTTAAGTTCTTAGGAAGTTAATCGTCGCAAAAATTGAAATTACGACCAATCAGGAGTGATGTGTCCTTTTAATGCATTTTTGCTTGAAGAGATCGATTCCCTTGATTTTTCTGTGAAGTATTTATTCCTTTTCACACTCATGAGTTTGAACTGCTTCATTATGACGTAAAAAATCCTAAAATTCACCATTATTAATCTTTTATCTCGAAAATAACATGATCACTTAAATTCTAATGCAATGGCCGTTAAAAAATCTCATTTCTCGTTATAGTTTAATGATTATCGATACTTGTATCCATTGCTTGCATCGGATTGCATGTTGGGTGCGGTGCCTTCTCCTTTAGTTCTCCCGATCCGCCGGCAGAGAGCGCAAAATTGAATTTTTCGCCGCGCGGGAGTGAAAGGAGGCATTTGTCCGTGAGACATTTCGCCCATATTTCCCGCGCGCCTTCTTCGGCTCTTCCTTCCTACCTCCCTATACCCCCCTCCCGTCCATCCGTCCGCGTGGACCATTTGCGGATATTGCGAATTCCTTTTGCGTGGAAATGCGTGCCGGGAATTATTTGGTGCGAGAGCGCTCCGAGCAGGAAATTTCACCCCCCACCACAATTGCCACGAACTTTTTTTTACGACCATTCCACTTTGACAGTTCAACGGAGTGTGCGTGTGGTGATGGAAAAATCGATATCGATCAAAATCGAAAATCGAGTTTTAAGATTCAACAATCGAGGAAGACGAAATCGAGCCGTGATATTCGAGTTTCGACTCAAACTCGACTTTTCAAATCGATCTTTGTTACATAATTTATTTCAGTGAATAAATTGTGTGCGTTAATTAATAATTTCAATATAAATTATATTAAGAAATGTATCCTCCACCACAATTGCCACGAACTTTTTTTTACGACCGTTCCACTTTGACAATTCAACGAAGTTCGTGTGTGTAGTGATGGAAAAATCGATATCGATCAACATCGAAAATCAAATTTTAGTAGTCATTGATCGAGGAAGTCGAAATCGAGCCGTGATATTCGAGTTTCGAACCAAACTCAACTTTTCAAATTCGATCTTTGTTACATAATTTATTTCAACGAATAAATTGTTTGCGTTAAATAATTATTTCAATGTAAATTATATTAAGACATTTCTCCTCCACCACAATTGCCGCGGGCTGTTTTTTTACTACCGCTCCACTTTGACAGTCCTGCAGTGTGATTGCAGCGATGGAGAAATCGATTTGGATTAAAATCGAAAATCGAGTTTTAATATTCAAAGTTCGAGGAAGTCGAAATCCAGCCATCATCTTCGAGGTTCTACCAAAACTCGATATTTCAATTTCGATCTTGGCCATTTTGTTTGATCTCCCCAGCGTCACTGTTGCCGTGGACTTTTCACGACCGTTCCGCTTTTACAGTTAAGCAGAAATTATGTAGCGATGGAGGAATGGATTTTTATTAAAATCTAAAATCGAGTTCTAATAGTCAAAGAGCAAGGAAATCGAAATCGAGCCACGATACTAGAGTTTTGACCCAAATTCGATTTTTCAACTTCGATTGTATGCGATTGTTTACATAATTTATTTCGATAAATACTTTTATTATATATAATTCGTTAAATAATTATTTCAACATTTTTAACCAATTTTATTGATTAAAATACTGCTGAAAGTAAACTCAATTCAGCGAATTAAAATATTCTAAGACCCAAATGATATTTTCATTGAGTACCGGTAGGTTGGTTTAAAACAATGAAAATCAGTTATTCTAAGACGTAGAAAAGAGAAGGAATTATTTTAACAAATGCTACGAGTCTATGGAGAAAAAAATCACCTGTTCGTATCGACAGGGCGCCATAAACATTTTTGGAAAGGATCTAATCTCTTTTTGTTCTCAATAGAACCCTTAAACGAGTACTGATGAAAAAAATCGATTTAGAATAAAATCTAAAATCAAGTTTTCATAGTCAAAGGTCGAGGAAATAAAAATCGAGTCATAATAATCGAGTTTCAATCCAAACTCGATTTTTCAACTCCCATCATGACCATTTCGTTTGAATTCAGTCGCGCCACTACCGACTTATGATTACAAGTGAAAGCGTTACTCACCGAGTGAAAGACCCGTGTCTTAGGCCCGTGAAATATGGGAAGGCATCTCGTCGATCATCAACAAAGCGTCTCGATCAGTTGATCTTTCTTAAAAGTTTTAATTGAGCCGAATGGTTCCAAGCGGTGATCCCAAAATTTAATGTGCATGCATTGATAAATTTTTACTAAAATATTTAATCATATATTCTGAGTAGATTTTTGGGATTTTTTTCTACTATTAAATCGTACATGTTATAATAACCGACATGTTTCGAATGAGTAACTTTTAGTAAACGTTTTGTAACATCTTTATTTAAAAAAGAACCGTTGATTTTTTCGATTAATCGATCTGTTTGTTCAAATTTCGATATATGCTGAAATCGATTGCTCCACAAATCGATTTTGACCGACCAATATTTGGCATCATAAAGTTTGTAATTCCGAGGAATAGCATTGAAAAGTTTTTGAAAGACCGCATCATCATGCACATAAATTTCGGTTAACTCCTCCAACTGTACCATATATCCCCGTGAAACTCGGATCACTTTCTCCGTAAGCAACGCAAGTGGCGAATTTCGTAAACCCATTTTAATGCGCGTCGAATGGCAATAAATTTAGAGATCGACTTGAGGATCCTCTTCCGTAAAATCGTGCATTTTTCCGTCACTTAGTGTGGGCGGCCGATTGGAAAAATATTAAAGTACCATTTACCACACCGCGGTATGGATGTGCTTCAGAATAAATTTCGATGGGCAGATATTTATCTGTATCTATTGATTTATGAATTTCTAAAGAATCAATGTTAATCAATGTAAAACGAGAGGAATCCGGAATAAATTGGAATAATGATGAACTAAACCCTTCAAGCTCTACAATTTTAACGCTGTTGTGCCATTTTGTGTTGACAGATGTGATTTTGACTTTTTTGAGAAAGCAGGAGTATTTTTATCAATAGTATCAGGTCAATACTTAGTTTTTCACGTTTAATTTGCAGGTTTTTGCTCATTTGCTCATTGTCTTTCTTGTTTGGTATTTTTAAGTTCAGGTTTAGGTAGGGCCCCCAAAATTGGAAAGACACGCCGTCGATCATCAAGATAGTATATCCTCTTTTCTAATTCTTCACAAATGTCTCCGTCACGTCTTATCTGCTTGCAATTATTTTTATTTGTTATAAACGAAACAGAAATAACCATGCACGCGAATAAGCATAAGTACTATAACTTGAGCCATTCCCAAATAAGTTCTCTATTAATCCAGTCCAAGATAGCTGAGTCAAAATACGATAAATAACCGAAACTCTACTTGAGTCATGATCTCAGCTACCGGGATAGCGATAGAGTCAGGTTCTGGAATACGGCACGGCATAAAGTCTCTTACGGCTACGGCACGGTACGGCATGAAGTCTCAGAACTCGAAACAATTCTTTTGAGACTGATGGCAGGTCTCAGAATACAAATACCGGCGTGGTTTTCAGTAATTTTCCTTTAGGAATGAGGAGGAAGAGAAGAGGAGAAACAAAGCCATATGATAGCCTCGATAAAAAGACGGAACAACCTTATAGGCCGTATATTTAGATATGATGGCCAGTTGAAGAAAATCATCGAAGGACAGAACGGACAGAACGTAAATGAACGTAAATGGCAAGAACGGAAAAGGAATGCCTCGAGCTCAATATACGGAAAAGGTGAAGAGGGATCTGATAGAAAAGAAACACGACGTAAGTGTACAAAGATTAGCGGATGAGGGAATTGAGTGGAGAGCTGCGTCAAACTTAGGATTATTATTTATTAGTCAAATAAGACATTAAAATATTTCCACTGGATGTATTCGGACACGACTCGCTTCGTTGCTACAACAACTATATCAAGTGCCAAGCGTTGTTTTAACAACGAAACGCTTCGTGTTCAAATAAATTTAACTAATATTAAGAACTTTCACAACAGCGTGCCGCATATCATTAAGGTAGAGCACCTCGGTTAAAGTGGGTAACGAGAATTCTATGAAACTTTGATCACATATTCTTTGAAAGACGCACTTTAAATGATTCAAAAAAGGGATTCTCAGTTTTTTTTTTTGGGGTATGTGCCGGTAAAATTAGGATAGCATGCAAAGGTTCGAACCAGTGTTGAAGTCAAGTTGACTACTGTACATAAATACTTTTAAAAAATCATTTTTAATATTTAAATTGTGCTGAGGTGCAATATTGAACTCATATTTTATTCCTTATAATGTTTATTATGTTTAATTTATTTTGGCGACTCTTTTGTGCAAATAATAGGTTGCCCGAGTACATCAGTTGACCTCAGCCGATGACGCTCTAACTACTTAAAGAACTTTCACCACATCGACCCGCACATCGTTTAAGACAATCTTAGGATTGTTGACCACTGATGATGATGATCGAGACATTGTTGAGATAAATCGCCGATCCTGGTGCCCCGGAGATATCTCGGAGGCTGAGACTAGTCTCCATTTGACACATTCACCAATGGGCACGTAGCTTTTCTCGTGCGATGGATATCATCATTCGTGGGTAGTTTTATCGGCGCGATAGAGTATCCGGTCTGTTCACGGTCTGTTGAGAAAATAAATTGCCCACTCACCTCACATCCCTTCCCGCACCACCAGTCTTTCCTTAACGGTCATCGTGCATCATCTGCACCCACAACTCATTTTCTTCCCGATCGCAGCCTTTTAAAAAATTTGCACGCACTTCCCCTCCCCTCTCGCATTAACCTCATATCCCGTCTTCATTATCCGCACTTACATACACGCCCATCTGACCTCGTTTCCAAAGTCTCCGAGGCTCCAGTTTTAACACGACGGCGGATCGTTACCTCGATCGTGAAACGAGGTGCCAGGAATGGAGAGGAGCGATGAAGGAGAAAAAATATTAAAGTCACTTTAATTTCTTGAAGTTTTTTCGCCATAAATAATTCATGCCTTGGAAAAATTAAAGCACTTCCTCCTTAATAATCAGGTTTTTTCGCAATTATGTTATATTAATATTTGTAGATACATTATCAATTTATGTCTTCTCGATTAAAATACTTGAATAATTATTAACCCTTTGAGTGCCACGCAACGATATATCGTCGTTTGCAGAATGCGCCAGAAGTGCCAACGACGATATATCGTCGTCTATTATGAAGCCCGCTAAAACAATATTTTTTTCATACAATCAATATTTTTTATTGTGAATAATACCAGAATGGTTTCTTTTTTATCGCGTTGCATTATAATTTGAATTGTTAATTGCAACGATCAACATATTTTTTAATTTATATGACCATATGACGGATGGAAATTTCCGAGGACCATTTTAGGTCTTTACGAAACAGCTTCTTGATGTTGTACTTCATAAGCCACATTGTTTGGTCACCTAAAATCAATTGACTACCATCTTATACACCCTATTTTGTAGTTCTACCAGTTGTTTTATTTTTTGCGAACACCTATTTCTTTTTAACTTATTTGAAAAATGTTCTCCCCTGCGAAGCGCGTCGCATTCTTTTTCACAGCGCGACGATATATGATCGTTACAGGAAGACACGAGGTTTATATCTCTGCTCAGTTACTTCCAAACAGGTCATTTGTAACTCAATGTGCCATTTCAATCGTGTTTTTGATATTTAGCACCGAAAGAGAGAAGAGAAGATACTATGAAATTGATACCGTGCTATCTCTCCTAGCATGTGTATCGGTCAGCTGGAGCGCTGAGTCGACAATGTGACTCCGATTTCCAACCTCGTTTTCATGGCATCTAAGACAGTAGTAATTGAAATATGATGATGGTGAGCATAAAACAATACATTGTGTGCCGTCTTTTGCTATCTTCTACACAATGAAATTTCCCCACCTATATAAAGCTCACAGTTCTGTTTGCGTAGCCAGTATTCTTCTGCGACGAGCGGGTTTGCAATCGCATTTTACCTCCTCGAAATTGAAGAAGCCCATTGATTCAGTAAATGGCGTCAACGTCGAGAAATGAATTTACACTTGGTGTCGATGATGACCGACTAGTTGAATATATAAATTCGCTAAGTGATGGTGACGACAACTCAGTCCTAAGTGAGGACAGCGCCCATTCTCGTCGAAACAAGAGTGAAGAGGAACTGACATCAGACTCAGATGAAAGTGTGATATTATTTGCTAAGAAGAGACCGGCAAGAATTGATTATAGTGATGATAGTGACAGTTCTGATGAACTTGAAAGTGGAAGTGGAAGCAGTGATCGTTCTCCTGAATTTTTTGCAGTTCAGGACAATTGTGATTTACCCCAGGCTCCAGGTTTTGAATTCTTGGAAACTCCTGGGCCCAAACGTCTTCCGCCTCAAAATTCTCCTCCAATCGCATACTTCGACCTCTTCTTTACAAGAGCATTCTGGAACTTGGTTGTGAAGGAGACTAACAGGTACGCTGAACAGTTTTTGGCTTCACATGATGGACTGTCACCAAATTCGAGAATGCAGAAATGGCGTCCAGTCACAGTGGAGGAAATGAGGGCTTTTATAGCGGTGTTCATGGAAATGGGTATCACGAGAAGAACATCCATTTTTTCCTACTGGTCTACTAACTCTCGCTTTATCCCTTGGTTTGGAAAGATGTTTTCCAGAAATAGGTTTCAACTGATTCTGAAATTTTTCCATTTGACAGACAATACGAAACTATTTCCACCTGGTCATAAACTCTACGATCCCTGTGCTAAATTTCTTCCCATTGTTGATCATGCTAACTATGTTTTTCGCCACCATTTTACCCCTCATCAGTACCTAAGTATAGATGAGTCATTAGTAGGCACTAAAAATCACTCCCAGCTATTGCAGTATTTGCCTAACAAGCACCATCATAAATGGGGAATAAAATTCTGGATGCTATGCGATTCTGTGGTGAATTATTGTCTGGCATTTTATTGTTATAAAGGGGCAAAAACCAAAGAAGACAGCGAAAAAATAAAAAAACACGGTTTAGGGCATGTAGTAGTAAACAATTTACTGATTGCTGGAAACTATTTTTTGAAAGGGTATCATGTTGTAGTGGACAATTTTTTCACAAGTATAGATTTAGCTCGTGATTTGTTCAAAAAAAGAACATTTTTAACTGGTACGTTGAGACGTAATAGGAAAGGAATTCCTCAACCCCTCAAAGAAAAATTCAGCGTGGGTGAAAAAAAGTACGTTAGATGGGAAGAGCTTCTCCTCCTTGGATACCGAGAAAAAAAGTCACAGAAAAATCCAGTGTTATTACTTTCAACTAACTCGATAGCCAAAAGCAATTACGTTGTTCGAAAGGGTCAAACATTGCCAAAGGAAAGGCCACAAATCATTGAGCAGTACAATCGGTATATGGGTGGGATTGATACTTCGGATATGATGCTTTATGGTTATTTAGATGAGAGAAGATCAATGAAATACTGGAAGAAAGTAGTTTTCAATGTAGTTTCTAGAATGGTACTGAATGCCTATATCATTTATAAATCAAGCAATCCTGGAAAAAATATTTCAAGATTGCAATTTATGTCTGAAATAATAGACAGTATTGAGGGTGAATGGTTTCTCACAAAGAATAATCTGTCCACTCCCAGCGCAGTGTCAACGGGAATATGCGGGATAAGGAAATTGCCAGGGAGGAGGGAAAAAGTCTGTGTAGTATGCAGTAGGAAAGATGGCGGCCCCGTCCACAGATCTAGAACAGTTTGTGTTAAATGTGGAAAAGGTCTACATGGACTGTGTGTTTCCTATCATATTTGTGAATAACGTTACATTCATTTATTTCATTTGGAAGTAAGTTTGAAATGTTGCAATTTTTTGTATGAATGTCAACTAGCATACGTTTAATAACTTTTAGTGTAACTGTGAATAATTTTTTTGTAATAATTACCGCAAAGTTTTGCTATTTTTATCCAGATATCTCTGCCATACAGTTTTCACATGTTTAAGACTCATGGGTGAGAAAATATTCGTATTATAATTTTCTTGATATCTCCTGAATTTTATGCAACTGTCATTGCAAGAATAAAATGTAAAAAAACTATAAATTTGTGCAATTTTCTTTGCGATTATGTGATAATTTTCTAGGAAAACAATGAAATTTTATGTCTACTCTTGTTTTGTTGATGTAGAAAGGATATTACGTCTCGATTTTTGGGTCAAAAGTGAAAAATTAAATAATTCAATCTCGTAAAATCAAGATTAAGCTACAACAATTGCATTTTACCAAGAAAAAACGGGCAATATTTTTTATATTTTATTTGTAAGAAAGAATTTACTCCTAAATACAAAAAGAATTATGCAAAAACAGCTATAAATAAGCAAATTATTAAGTTTTGAAAAAAGGCCTACAAAATTAGCAAAATACCCATGGCACTTCTGGGAGTACCCACCAAAAAGCCGGTGGCACTCAAAGGGTTAATGTAAATTTATCAGTTGATCACATCAAACTATTACCTTATTTTTAAACTTCGGTCCCTAGTAATAGGCTTACAGCTTATGTTTGAAATTATATGATGTATATTTTTGAAAGATGCATTATCGAATTATTATTCGAGGTTAATATATTTGAATATTTATTAATATGATTTCCTCAACTAATATGATCAAAACATTATTTTTAAACTTCAGTTGCTTCACTATTTATGTGAAAAATTCATTATTTAATATCGAGTTTGAATTAATTAAGTTGCTTAGTTATTTTTTAAATTTCTCAAGGATGTTTTCTTGCGTTAAAAATATTAGTTTATATCTTCTTTAGTAATCACGTTTTCCCGCAGTGAAAAAATGTGAATTGAGAAAACAATTTATCCCTTTATGCCGGGAAAAACCAAAATATGTATGTAATTAAATGACATTAAAATCTAACAAGTCCATCAATTTTTAAAAAGTCATTTTTAATCTTATTTGCGTTGCAAATCCAATGTATGCTTGGTAATAAACCAACTGAATAAAATTTTCCTAGCACGACGGAGCGACTGCCATGCATATAATAACAGAAATCAAAAATTTATAATGCTTATAAAAGTACCGCATAGAGAATACAATATATTTCATACAGTCAAATGTAATTTCCAGAAATATATTTTTGTGAGAATGACTTATAATAATTTTTGTAAAATAACTTTCATCTCTTAATGCCCTTTTTGTGGCCATGAGTACATTTGGAAGTTACCATGAAAATGACTTACACTACTCGTTTCTCTCACCAGCCTAATTAAATCTCTGCACTGCCTGAGAAACGTTGGCACCATTTGTTAGCGAAGATTGACTTGATCGGAAACCTTGTCTTATTGGAGATGTATACTTCATCTCAGCGCGTGGACTGTGCCTTACGAAGAGGGAGCACCTGTGGCCCATCTCAATATTGATTATCTTTACGGGTTTGTAGCAGTGTCTCGACATATGTAAATTCGTCCCGCTACTGTTGCAAGCGTAATATTCCTTCTTTAATTTCAGGCGTTTCAACTTGATATTTCTTCTTGTAAGGGAAAATTATATTTCTAATAAGAATTGGCAATATTCTGAGAAAAATTTTGAAGCGTTTTGTTCGTGATAGGTGGCAATAATATTTTTTAAATCATGGTTGCTAATAATACTGAAAATCATAATATTCTTGATATATCATTACGTCTTGACAGTTTTATCAATCGAAGCATTGAAATGGAAATGGTTGTAAGGCAGAAAAGTTCGTTTATTCATGGAGAAGGTGCATGGAAGTACATGCATATGTCAATGGAATGGACACTGTAGAAAGTCAATTGGCACAATATATCAGTTGCAACGATTTACGAAGTTTATACACTAATATAAGCTTTCCACTGTTGGCAAACCTCTTTTTTTCGTCTCCTGTAACATTGAAATTTAGGAATTACCACCTTTACCATGTCGACAATTCAATTATATAAATTTATAACGCTGTGACAATACTAATAAACCTTTTAAAAATCACGTAATAAAAGGATTGTAGGCAAATAAATGTGAAAATACTATCCTTTTCAGCTTTGACCGCAGCGCGTCGAACTAATCAAAGGAATTTTGACTCATGACGAAAAGCACAAATCGGGCTTTAATGGGACTCATCGCTCACACTTCGACCGGTCGTAGTTTCTTATTTTTTTACTCACAACAAATTTAATTTTACTTTTTCGTCTTTAGACTGAAGCATTGAAACAAAAAACGGCTTAAATACACTGGCTACAAGGAATTTGGGATGAACTGATTGTTATCATCGCGACTACACTATGGTATGGTATGGTATTTGGAGGAGGCGACCGACAGCTGAGGTCATTTCCGCCATGAGGGTAGGGTATCGAAGGAAGGGTGGAGAGAAACCCGGCGTCGGCATTAGCCTGCTCTTAACGAAAGGCGCCAAGGGGACCACGGCTTAACGTCTCATCCGACGGACGGAGTGTTGCGCTTGAAATGTCCTCCACACAACACTCAAGCAGGGATCGGGCGTTCTCTGAAAATTCTTTGCCACTGCCGGGATTTGAACCCGAGCCCGCTGGGTGGGAAGCCAACACTCTAGCCACCACACCAACCCGATCCCCCTGACTACACTATGTTGCTGTGATTTTTTATATGAATTGATATTATTGGATCGACATATCTTTTCATCGGGAAAAGTGTAAAAGATAGATTTAATGGCTGTTACTGTGTGCAGAGAAATATATTTATTAAAAAATTTTCTGATCGTATCCATAATCTTTAGGGACCCGCGACTTCATGTTTAAGTATACTTGGTGTCAATGTTTACCTGCACTGATAAAATTTCTAAAAATTTTACCTTGGGGAAATTACTGAAGCGATATTTACAGTCTTTATATCAACTCACCAACCTGTCTGTTTGTCTGGTACAAATCTTGTAACTGAAATTTGACTCACTTCCTGTGAAGCAAAAACGCTGAAATTTTGCACACTTCTTCATTTCCGATGACAATACATGAAAATATAACTTTTTCTCTCCAACCCCCCTTTAACCACCCCCCAGTCAACCTATAGCCCCCCAAAACATGTTTTTGATCAAAGAAGTTCCAAATGGTCGATTTTCGTGTTTTGCGACCACAGTAAAAGTTATCCACCATAAAATTTCCCATCGACTCAGCCCTAGCTTGGGGGATTCATCTTGCTTTACTCGGCGAGACCCCCGCTTTCGAAAATTTTTCAAAGTCCCTCCGTCGTCTCGGGTCCGGCTTCGGACTTGGAAAAATTTCGTCCGAATTCCGTCGTCCCAGGTCCGGACTCTGGACTGAAATTTTTCGGCACTTAGATTTTTTTCGAAAATCGTCAAAAAATTTTTCTTCCCTTCGAGCGCCTGCAGATTCGTAGTAATAAATATAGTGACTTTTTTAATACGTCACTTTTGGTTTTTCGGGGTCACTGAGTTTTTTATGCTTTGTGTCATATATAAACGTTGCTCATCCCCTGTAATCTAAATATAAAGGCTGGTTTTTAAAAAAAAATTTTTTATAAGAGTTTATTTAGTTTTTAAGATACAGGAAAAATTAGTGGAATATTTTAATTGTGCCTCGTGGACGCAGCATTGTTGAGCAGTGATGCTTATGGTACTTAAAACATTTATTTATTTAAAATAATATATTTTCCAATTAAGTACAAATGCCTTTATGGCTGGGAGGACTGCGACAGCCAAAACGGTGCATGAAGCCAGTGGCATATCTCATTTTCTTCCCTATTATGCATCCACCGTTTTCATATACCCTTAATCCGGCCTCATTCATTCGATCCTCGTTCGACCCTAATCCATAGACGCACCCGTTTATATTCATCTCCATGCACACATTATTATCGCACCCTCCACCTAATACCCTTCCGGCCGCCTTCCTGCCATATCTTCGTCGTCGGAACCCTTAATGCCATCCCATCTCTCCACTCTTTGCACCTTTAAGGGTAAGAGGGTGTTTGGATTCCCTCCTCCAAGACCCCTCCCCTCCCTTCAAAATTCTTACCCTCCCTCTCACTATAAGGGATGTTAAATTCACGAGGGCGTCGCCCAGCAAACACTCCAAGGGGTTTGAAGACAAAGGAAGTCTCCACTCTGGAGTGGCCCTGAATTTTTCCCTCCCCTAGAACGAGGAAGGGTTCAGGAATACAGAGCATTGCTTCCTCCACACAATGGTGCCCCTCGGCGCTTTGGTCCGTTCTATCTCTTCTCGTCTTCTTCTTTTTTATTCAACCTCTCGAGGCCTCTTTATTGAAAAATGCAACTTTAAATTAGCTCTTGAGTTAAACGTTGCATAAACACACTAATTTATTAAATAACCGGAAAAAATATACGGAAGAAGTGTTACAAAATGCTATCATGAGCTCGCAAATTCGGCATAATTTTGTACCAAATCCATTTAGTGAGTTAAAAAAAAATAGTTCTCTGAAAGGGAACCGTTCCCCCATAAGTGTCACAACAATATTTACATCAATGTTTTATTTAATTGTGGCTCATTCATGGAAGAAATTGAGTTGAATTGAGAAAATTGTTAATAAAATTCTCTCACAAAGGAACTCGAAATGGATCTCTTTATTAAAAGAAGTAAATAGTTTCACTATTATTATCACAGGAAATCTTTTAGTCTTGAGGGATTTATTTTAGAATTTGAGAGAATGCCTTTATTTGCATATTACAAACTTGCTCCTTCCATATACTACTGGTGTATTTTTATATTTCAAATATATATTATTAATAATTTTCGTATAATAAAAATTAGATACCGATAATATGAAATCAAATTTTTTAAGGGTTATTGAAACCAGATTAGGAGAATTGAAACAAAAATTAATTTACGGCTCTTTACATTTATAGCTTGTTGTTATGTCATACAAATTGGAAAATAAGCAAACACAAATAATATTTTAGATATAATAATATTTTAATAATATATGGTTCAATATTACGGAGAAACATGTGATTAAGCAGCCACGTTAATTAAGTATTGAAATGCCTCTTCGCTGCTCAAAGAAAGTGTTTAATTCCACTTAAAACATGTATTTTCCGGGTGTCTTCTGTTGAAAGTTAGCCTCATAATCCATTCTGAGCTAGGTAGAATGACAGATATTGGAGTAACGACGCGGATATGGTACTTTCGGAAAGGATAGGGATTAGCATAATAAAATTACCTTTTTTGCAGGGCTAAATCCACTTGAGATACATAGCATTAATAAATGTATCATAATAATTTCGCCAAGAATATCCTTAGCACTCGACAGTGACTCTTGTCGAAGTTAGTGTTTGGATAGCAGAATCTTTATTCTATACTAGAGTATCCATATATTATCCGATCCATCTTATCAATGTTGGCGAGCCTCATAGAAGAACCCCACTGCATTTCCAGGTCCAACAGAAACGATAAATTAAGAGAGATATTTTGTCGAAAGGATGGGTATGGGGATTCGTTCTCCCCCAACGATGAAGGACTTCAATAAATGGTAGGCGTAGGAGAGAGCGGGGTAATAGCGTACACTTAAGCATTTTTCGTTTATGTCGTTCAATTGAAAACTTCCATGAAAGAGGCAATTATATTATTTTGAAGGAAATTCGATTTCTCACCAATTCTTTGTTTCATATTTGAAAAACTCAACTTCCTTTGAGTGTTATAGCCACTTTACAAAATACTTACACGGCACGGTATTGTTCCAAGTTTCGGGGCACAGTGCGGTGTTGCCCCAACTGGTTAGGGATAAATCAAAGATGGTAAATGTAATTTAAAATTTTATTCTATCATCGAAGTATATAAAACATGGCGTTTTAGCTTTCATCAAAATTAAAATAATACCAAACCCCCGATCTTAGTTAAAATAAAAGTCAGCTAACATAATTCAAATTTTAAAAATCCTTTTCTATTCACGATTAAATTATTTATTGTAGCATCAAAATATGAAAATTCATAATTAGTACAGACAAACTGACGATACGACGGATGAAGGGCGTATTACTGACGGACGTATTATTGAGGAGTTCCGACTACCGTGTGTTCGGACTATCGAGGTTCGCCTGTACTTGGAAAGATTGACAACTCACCCATTCAAAGGGCCTTCATAATTCACATAAACAGTCTTAAAATGTCAACATTTTCATTTTAAAGTTCCTCAGAAAAGTTAAAATATTACCTGTGGCATTATCGTTTAACACGGGGCAATACCGCACACCTTGCGCGTTGCTCGGTATTGCCCCATGCAAGGTGTACGGATTGTCCTAAAACGACATGGGGCAGCATTTTCAACCCTAACGTAAAATAAGGACAATAGAGGACTTGTGTTTTATATTTAAAAAAATAGCTCATGATATGGGCTATTCAAAACCTCTAGTTTCAATATTGTCACTAAACCATGTTTCACTTGCCTCAATTCGAGTTATTCTTTAAAATTATAAGAAAAGTTGGCAAAACAGAAAAACTTTCGTCACATACAAGTCCATTAAGGCAGAACCTCCCAGATTGTCTTTATTGGTTTCGCTTTCTTTCCGCTACCCATCAGCACTTCCCAGTGCTCGCTACATACTATAGCGGATCTAAAATTATGGTTCACGGTATTGCCCCGCCGTACGGCATTACCCTACTCTCCCTTGATTTCGTTTTAGCATTTCCCTTTTATGTGAAAACTGCTGGTATCCTAACACCCCCTGCCACACGCCTATCGAGGCAGTACGCTTTACAAGGTAGTACGTTTTAAGATGCAAGGATGTATGTTGTAGATGGTCATTATTCAAACAGTAGAAAGCGTAACCAAAGATTGTAATCTAGCAGGGACAGAATATTTTGAAGAAAGACGAAAAGACTTTGTGGTGTGACGAACAAAAGAAACCAGGCATTAGAAGGTCAGAACCTTGAAAATAAAATAAAACCCTACTTCAATGTCAACTAATTAGCAAAGTGAATTTATCTCCCATCATTGTGAAAGTAGGTCAATCAATTTACCCCCTCCAATTATGATGAGAATAGAGGGTGGATGTAGGGCTGCCCATCACAAGCATTTCCCTGCCTCTTGAGACATACGTCTAAGGAACTGAGCAAGAGGAGACTAAATTCCATCCCATAGAAGGCTGATTTCTGTTGCCACTTCGGTCGCATTTTAATCGGGTTTCAAACATGTCCGCGGCGCGGTGATGACCGCAATGCGATCCAATTTTTTCCAACATTTTGCAGTATAATATTTGTCATTGCAAGGAATGGCATTGAAAAGTAATGATTTTGATGTATCACATCAATATGTACATAAATATTGGTCAATACCCCTAATTAAACCTTATTTCCTCGAGAAACTCGGATCAATTTGTCAGTCAGTGTCACGAGTGGCGACTTATGTTAACTCATTTCAAAGCAAGGTGGATGAAAACACATTTAGAGGCCGACTTGAAGACTCTTTCTATTTTGTAATATTCGTGGAACTGAGATAGAACATTTTGCTGCCTAGGTCTAATAAATAGCACCCGTTAGTAAACAGACTGGGTTGTCCTTCTACATACTCATTATATATTATACCCATAAATCTGCCTCAATAGCCGTGTGGCAGTTAGAATGCCAGCCGTTTTCAAAAATGAAGGTGTGCATTGGAGTGACTAATAGGATCTAAATTTGACTAATAGAATCATTTTAGTCCTTAAATTGTTCGGGGAAAAGCAAAATCCTGAAATATCTCTCATATTTTATCGTTTCTGTCGAGCTCGGAAATGTATTGACATTCTAAGATGATTTTCTCTCTAAAATATATCTGTTCTTAATTGAAAAAGCAATCCAAGCCTAGCTCTAACCTCCTATTGAGGCGCATTACAAGGTAATAGTCTCTTGCAGCTACAAGCCTAATTTATGGAGAAGCTATGTAACGCTGTAGAAGCTATGTTACTATATATTCCCTACTACAACACATTGGGCTCTAGTCGCCCGTTGCAGTTTTTGAAGAATCGCGTAGCTTTCCCTTTTAATTCATTTAGTGCACGATCATAAATTTTTGCGTCGGATTATTTGTGGTCGGCGTGTATTCGAGGTACGACCTGAAAGATCAAACTCACTGGCTGGATTTAAGACACATCTTTTAACTTGACTAAGGAATAGCCACCCCGCTCGATCGGCTCTTTTAAGAAAGCTAAAGTAGATGAAAGCTTAAATACTTTACCGGGTTGGGGTGGGAGGGGTAAGCGTAAAAACCAACGTAGGGCATGGAGAGCGAAAAAGAGGTTTCACACAATGACTTAACATCTTCAGTCCAGGGGTCTACATATTTGGACCCCTTTTTGCGATTTATTTCTGATCAACTCCAAGACAAAAAAGCAAATTTCTACGCGCATTCTCTAAGCATGGACTCTGTTTTTTACAGCTAAAAGGAAGTTATTACTATAGAGTTTTCCGTTTATTGGCTAAATATTGATTTTTTCTAGCAAGCACCACTCAATCTGGAAAAAAGCGTTAACTTTGCTAATTGTTCATTGGCTTAACCTGAGGTTTGAACCCGGCACCCATAGATCAGTAACTGAAATCTCTACCCACTAGACAGCCTCCCATGCTCCCTTAACCAGTTCGTATTTGAAATTTCGTATTTGACCAACTATCAATTTTAAATCTGTACTAATACGGAAGGGGAACACTGATTTAGTAAACATCTCGTCATATCTGCAAATATAATAGAGGAGAAATAAAACAGAAGACTATCTAGAGATAAATAGTGAAAATTAGGGTATACGAGCGTGCTGCGCCCGCTCCCAGCGGGGTTCCCCCGCTCTTTTCAATGCAGGTCCACAGAGGGATAGGTGCGTTTCTAATTTTAAAATGTAGAAAAAAAGGCAGGGTCTTATGTACAAATTTAATTGGAATGTTCATGTACAAATTGAGGTCAGAGGACCTCTTTAAACACAACATTGGAAGTAATTACACTATCCTCTGTTAAACGCACAGGATGACTCATACTTACGTATCAACAGGAGACTTGAATGTTGAATCAGCCGCATTTTGATAAAAGTTATTTAAAGAATTCGAGATATTGTTGCAAATGAACAAATGTATCAGTTTGTGCGCCGTTAACGTCAGGAATATTTACCGGTTATTGTATTTTTTTGTTTTTTTTTTTGTTTTTTTTTTGTTTTTTTAAATTATTTAAAAACCAATTTTAGGAAACAATAGCAATATTTAGGAAGTAAGTTATGCCGTCGCATGTTCTATGATAAATTCTGTGCATTTTGGTACCTCATTTGTAGAGTTTGGTTGCGTATGAGTTGAGAAAAAGGTATCTATACAGTAGAAATAATATAGAAGATGGACTTTAATATAAATAAAAAAATGCTATTACCAAATAAACCGACGAAGACAGTAACAGATGAACTGGTGTTTAATGGAGAGTCATTGTCATGTACTCATGGATATATGAGGGGGGACCCAAAAACAGCCGAACGGAAATCGCTGCGCACGTAACTCTTATATTTTGGGCTTCTCCCACTAGATGGGTATTATTTCATTATTTATGAGTCATTATGCGAAACTGCGTGGCTTTAGATTGCTGTTGCGAACCCCTGTGACCGTTTACTTTCGAAGAGTTTTTTTTAATTCTTCGATTTTTGAAATGGCTAATATTCGAGAACAGCGTGCAGCGTTGAGAATTAGTTCCCTGCTCGGTAAAACATAGTCGGAAACGGTTTATATTTTATCTAAAGCTTATTAAGAACACGCCTTAAAAAGAACTAAGGTGCACGAGTGGTGTATGGAAATCAAATGCGGCAACATGTTGATCGAAGACATTCAATGCCCGGGCCGGCATTCCAGGTCCAGAACTGATGAAAATGTGAAAAGAAGTCGTGCCCTTGTGCACGAGAATAAGAGGCGTACTATTTACGAACTCGCTAAACAATCAGGTATTTCTTTGATTTCATTGCAGTGAATTTAAGCTGAAGATCAGCAAATGAGACGAATCGTAGCGAAATTCATTCCCCGTTTGCTGACTCCCGATAAAAATGCGGCACGTGTTGCTGCTTACCGCGACTTGAGTTTTTGGTGAAAAATTGTATGACACTGCTTTTTCACCCACCCTCACTTGATCTCGCTTCTTGTGATCTCCTTTTCTTCCCCCGGATGAAAATGATATGAAAGGGTTATGTTTTCATCACATTACGGAGGTGAAAGTGGAATCGAAGGTGGTCCTGCAAGGCATCGGAAACAACGAGTACCAAAGGTGTTTCCCACCGTGGAAAAAATTTTTTTAACAATTGTATCAGTTTAAATTGAGAGTACTTCGAAGGTGACTTGCGTTTGTAACACAAAAAATTAAATTTTGAATTTTTTAAAAATTATGTCCGGTTATTTATGGGTCCGCCCTCGTATGTTAAAATATGACGACTTTTACTTATATGAGAAGAATACCTTTAGCTGGCTCCAAATCCTGCTAAAGTTTTTGGATTCAAGTTGAATTTTGATAAATCATGCATTGCGTACGACGAGTTGTTTTCTCATTACAGCTTTTTCATTGCAGGCTAAAAGTTGACCACAATCAGTCAGAAAAATCGAAAGAGAAGATAATTAAGATTTAATGCCACAGAAAATACATTTGAATTAAAATTTTCATTCATAGAGACAACATTATGCGGAATTGCTGTTAGGATTTAAAAAAATGCAATTTTCATCTAGAGTGTTCATTAAAAACAATTCCCTAGAAAATTGGCACAGATATGATGAAATCGGTTGAGTAATATTATTGTTGCGGAAAAGTACGAAGTTTATTTTTATAACCTTACGCAAAATGACTCTCAAAGTTGTCTATGTAATGCCATCACTAATAGAAAGCCGCAAATAGCCCTTTTTGTTGACATTGATTTTGAGTGAATTGTTCTGGCGCAATTTCATTTAGACCTAAACTTTGCTAATCTCTGCCTCGTCTTTCTCTAGGTCGAAAGATGCCCTCGGGATATTCATAATAAGGGGAAGGAAGAGGAGTCTTCAACAATTTATAAACGTTCTCATTTCCTTCCTTTCCATTCTTCCAGGTGAGCGTTTATTTGAGGGTCTTGGAGACTCCTTTGTTCTCCATCCTCTCCTTACCTGTTGGCCCCACGGATGTCTTTTCTCCTTCTCGTT
The DNA here is from genome assembly GCF_921293095.1 of Ischnura elegans. Lineage (NCBI taxonomy): Eukaryota > Metazoa > Arthropoda > Insecta > Odonata > Coenagrionidae > Ischnura > Ischnura elegans. The sequence goes on from NC_060250.1 coordinate 84,355,837, forward strand.
CGCATTTTCTGCTTCTTCGTCTCTCTCTATATATCTCTCTTTCTTTCTCTCTTGGCTCACTGAGCCTTAAATGCCCCCGTGGCAGCCCTTTCTCCGCCCCCGCCTCTCCGCCTCCGGGGGCGGGGGGCTGGGCTTGAGAGGGTGCAGACGAAACTGTGTGTTTCCTCTCTCTCCCTCCCCTTGGGATCTCCTCCTCCTTTGCCCTTGTCTCCCTTTCCTCCGTTTTGAACTCTTCCTCCTCTCCACTCTCTTATTCTCATGCTTAAAGTCGCTCCACCACAAAACGAAGTACAGTTAGACATTGGAATATCCAGGATTTTGAAATGTGGGCGGGTTTACCAGTGATTTCGAGGCCCTTCCAGGATGTATGGGAAATACCTCAGGGCAATGAGGTGGTCCGGAAAATTTTGGGATTTTTGATGTTGAAAACGTGACTTTTAGGACTAAAAAACAGTAATTTTGTACGAGTGTTTATTAAAATAAAGTGAAGAATATAAGTAAAATAAAGTAATAAAGGCTCCAAGGGGGTTTTTACCCAAAAATCTCCCCCCTGTGGTTACGCCACTGAAGTCAGACCCTCTCGCATTGCGATGTTAATCCATCCGGAAGACCGATCGCTTTTGCGAATTCCATCGCACGTTTGATCGGCATAGTTTACGTACAAGGAATCGATTCCATGCTTGATGACATTCTGTGAGAGGGGAAACAAAATTGAAGGATCCGAAGAGGACCAAAGAGGAAATCCGTCATGAAAAAAATCATATAGCTTGACGGGGATTCGAACCTTGATCTCCCGACTGCCGGTCAGTTATGTTACCAGTTACAACACCTAGCCATTTTCTTTCGAGGCGAAATTTCAAAAAATTCAATGATTTTCATCGAATGATTCAACTCAATGAAGATTCATTTAATGATTCACCGTGAAGTGAGATGGCTTGGTGGTTCAATTGGTAACATACCTGACCGATAATCGGGAAATACTGGGTTCGAACTCCGGCTAAGTCAAAGTATTTTTTCCGCGGCGAATTTCATCTTTGATATATTTAACTTTGCACCCCTACGCGTGGCTGCGGACAAATTTACTTTTTCTATGCGATGCTTTGTAATTTTGAAGGAGCTAGATATTTTGAAAAGCGCGTGCTAATTCAGTTCAGAGCATCACTTGGTGATATCTATCATTGATCAAGTTAACAAAATTTCGATGCCTTTTAAATGCCAAATAGGAGAAATAGGTTTGTCTTCAATTTCTGAAAACTGCTTTGATATGCTGCTATGAAAAATATTAAATGGCCAAAGCTAGCCCAATCATTGTTACTTTATTGGATGATATTTCATTAGTATCACATTTTCGAAGGGCACCTACTTCTCGCTTGTTAGATGTGAAGTAGATGTATCTTGAGAACGGCATTACGTACCGAAATTTTGGACGATTAACCGATTTGAAATATATTGCGTGGAAAATTACAACTGTGCTATTTCAATAAGGTCGTTGAAAATTTAAACGTTAATGATTTTAATAAACGTTTATTTTCGTGGACCCTCAAGGTCGTACTGGCCTTAAAGAAATAAAGATTTAGCTTGCCTATATTTTTTTAAAACAATGACATATCATAATAAATTCCAAATAAATACAAAGGTACATATTAAATTCAACAGAAAATAAATAGTACCTTCCATAGTCTTCCAGTCAATACAATTCTAGACCTGAAATAAGAAATTGTATTTGGCAGAGTGGAAATTGACAAAAATATAATGGGGAAAGTTCATAAAACATATCATAAAAAGTCACTGAACCGTCATAAATTTTAGCACACAGTATGAACACGATGTATCTTTACCATCAACAGGAAGTCCAGCAAACGGAAGGAATAAACAGACAATATATAATATAAATCGCACAGAAACGAAATCTAAATTTATATTTATATAAAATTAATATATTTGGATGCATTCTGCTATTGAACTATGCGTGGGGAGAAATTTCGTTTTCCAAAAATATATAATTGAATAATTTTATTTTGAAACTAGTCACAACCCTTCATAATTTTATATTTTCCCGTAGTGCATTCCCTCGATATTGTAGTAAGGTAGGACTTATGGAACATTTTTGTTTTCTTTCTGAGGGTCTGTAGGCCAAATTTTAAGAATTTCGTTGGAGATTCTATTGCGAATAAACTGCCATTCTTCCTTGCCACACCGAATAGGGTTAACAGTTAGGACTGATGCGGTTTGGCTTTCGAAGCCAAAGTTTCTTTCCCCATATGTATCCTATAGGACGCGTCCGCGGAGACTCGTTTTTGCATGCAACTCCGAAGTCAAGAGATCACGTCCGCTATACTATTTTTTTGCAGAACCTATTTAATCGCGAGTCTTCGCATTTTGCGGAAAGACCTTCGAGACAAGCCATTGACGAACTGCTCCCGGGGCGAACTCCAATTCGTTATGCGTCGGATCGGAGCGCAGTTTGGTGGAAAAACTTTCGGTATTCCCGCCACGTTGCTCATCCTAAACCATGTTCCTTATCAAAGGGATCAAAAGACTTCATTTCATTTCGCCGAGCCGAAAATTTCATTTCGATTTCTGCACTCACGACTGAAGCAAAAGGGGCAGAACTCATGTGAGAGCCCGCGACGCGGAACGAAATAATATCATTCCTCCTCCTTTGAAAAAACTGCTCTCTTTGATGATTAATTATCGTTGAAAAATCGCATATTTAAGTACTGAATGTTCAAATTGCCCATTCGAGGAAGGGGATGCAAAATTGCCTTCAGTTAAGTGCTTTATGAACAAATTATGCAAAACCCTGTAATTGAACAACGATTTGTCTTGAAATTATTAGGTTTAGATACCCTGATCTCGCTTATTCACGCTTAGTATGGGCGAACTGTGTTATGTGATATTGAAAATTGAATCTGTGGCTAATTTGGTTATCACTGAGAATATATGCCTCTATGCGTTATATAATACAGTTTTCGAGGTGAAAGGTATGGCTTAGAATATCATGGGCCTCGGTTTAGTGGACTCTAGTGAGTTACATGTTAAGTTATTTAATCCAATAGTACAAATATATCAAAAACGACTGAATATTTAGTATATTACTGCTTACGTAAAATGGATACATGTAGGGGATCCCACTGGATTTGTAGCTTTGTGAATTTTGCTTGATGGATTTAATGTGAGAGTAGTTAATAGACCGAAGATGCTTAAACATTTTTAGTGTGGATTAAATTCAATTACATCCATTACATAACCAACCCATGTTCAATTTTCATCTACAATTCCTATGAACAATGCATTTCTTGCATACAGTGACCTTTCATTGAAAAAAATTGTCATTGAATAACTTTTTTGGAAAAATTCCAGCTTTATGAAAAATTGCTCTAAGATAAATAATTTGTATCTTTCTCATTTATTTATGTATCTCTAGAATATCCATCTGCAATTCTTCGCTTATTTATGTATCTCTCGAATATTTATCTGGAATTCTTCGCATTTTGCTCTTGAAGTGATGAAGGATCAATTTTTGTAACTAAGCGTTAAAAAAGATATACAAACAATGAAGCTGAAAAAAAACTTCGTAGATGTTTTCATTAAATTCGTCATGTACAAAGTGAGATTATTATTTTTAACGTATTTTTTTATTCTGTTCGTAGAATTCTTTAAACGTAAAAATATGATGAAATAAATTGATTTTTTCGCAATAAATTTGAATGTCGTCACATAAAAGCTTGTTCACAATATCGGATATTTGAATTCGGAAGTTTACAATAAAGCTATAAAAAAAACATTATTGCTGTTTTTTTTTCGTTAAAATGTGTCATGTATCACGTCCGATATATAATTTTTAAATGCATTTTCATTATTTTTGTATCAATCTTGAAAAAATATGATGAAAAAATTGATTTTACGAAATAAATTCAAACACCGTCACGTTTAAAGCTCATTCACAAGATCGGATATTTGAATTCGGACGTTTACGGAACTCAACCGATGGCGAATCCCATCCAAACCCTCGAAGCAACACACTTTTCATATCTGCCCCAACGACAGTATCCCCCTCTGGGATATTTTTTCCCCTCGTTTCGCTCCAGAGATCAGACGAGAGGTCGACACAATGTTCGTCCCATCCCCGGGAGTGGCGGTCATGCCCCCTGGCCCCTTCCAACCCAACCAACAGTGGCGGAATTTCTTTTTTTTTCTCTCCATCGGATTCATCCTTACGACCAGACCGCGTATGTATTTTGTATTTTTTTTTCTCCCGCTGCCAGAAATCTCGCTCGCTTTCCGTCAAAAAAAAACCCTCGCTCTCCCCTCCCTATTCCCATTCATTTCCAATTTCCTCCCACCAATCCATCAACCCCCAGGGTCAAGCAACCGGGACCGCAGGGGGCGAGGACGGCCGGCGGCGTTTCCAGGCGCACAGTCCCGGGTCTGAGATGGAACGATGCCGAGTCGAGTTTATGGCCCAGTAACAAAGTAAACAACTGCGCCACATGGACAATATTTTAGGGAAACTTTTATTCGGCTAATTTGGATCTGCGTGGTTACATTAAAATGGCACTTTTATTAGTGTTTTTTCTTAATGCGAAAAAATAAATAGGACGTTCTTTTCGAGCAATTTTCGGAAGAAGTTATGATTGAATTCGCCTTTTCAAATACTTTAAAATTTTTATCATAAACTTTTTAGGAAAAACTCGAGAGACCAATATCAAATTTTGTAACAAGTTTTGTAACTCCTAAACAAGTAGCTCATTGTTTTAGCGCAATTTTGGAAGAATTTATACTTGGATTCGACTTCTTAAATATTTCCTAATAATTATTTTCATCAATTTGTCATAGAAACTGGATAGGCTAATATCATATTTTGCAAAAAATAAACTATAAATTTGAATTTTCCGATGAAATAAATGACGATAGTTTTACGTATTTTTATGCGTATTAGTGAGTTGTTTGAAATCAGTTTTCTTAAATATCATCATATTTTTGTGCTCAATTTTGACAAAAAAGCGGTAGACTGTCTTTAAATGTATGCTTTATATCTATAAATTCTGATATGTGAACCTTTTTGTAATTGTATGTAAAATGAAATTAATTTTGTAAATTTTCTGCAACAACTTTTTCTTAAGAGCGTGACATCGTGCCTCAGAGATCTTTGTTGTGTTGGTACGAGCAATTAAATGAGTGATTTGTTTGGTAATTTTAGGGTGGGATAATGTAGGTAGGTAATTTTATGTGGCCGGAGAAAGACAGACTGAATGGAGCTTCTCGTAATGCTCGTGCCAGTTTTATGACGCAAAACAGTGTATTTTAAAGGTATGTGCAGACGGACCTCTACCAAGTGCTGCTTCTAAAAACAATCATAAATACAATTAGACCATGTGCCATTCCATTTGCTTCATGAGCATAATAAAACATATTGAAATGGCCTTGCTGAAAACAATTCAACCAAATGTACCATAAGATCTTAATATCCCGTAATATACAAAAGATTGCCTTAGCAACTTGAAAAACTAATTTACATTTAATTAACATGAAAAATTTACTATGGAAATAAACTTTTACTTTGATAACCAGGAATCTTGATGGTTTATGTAGTGTCTGGGAAAGTTTAGGTAAGGTTTGTAGTTCGATTCTCAATCCAGGGCAATTGCTGAAAATAATTCAAACAAAGGTCCGTTTCTAGATATCCCGCAATATGAAAAAGATTGCTTCAATAACTTGAAAAACTAATTTGCATTTAATATACACAAAATATCTAAATTTCCCTTACAAGGACTGACTTATTCCAATATACTATGGAAATAAACATTTTCTTTGATAACCAGGAAACTTGATGGCAAAGTGGTTCGTGTAGTTACTAGGAATGTTTAAGTAAGGCTTGTAGTGTAGGTCGTAGTGTTTCGGTAGTGTTTGGAGACTGAGAAATAACATTTTCGTTTACATGTGAACGCAATTCATGGTGCGGAGTTGACGTTCGTAGGTGAGAGGCAAAATTTCTATCAACTCATCCCTCTTCTCCTTCACTCCAAATATTAATTTGCATAACTACGCATAATCAAGATTCTCAACGAACTTTATTATCATCGTTCATTCCTTTACTAATCTTTGTACTTAATTCCTCGCTATTCAAAAATAAGGAAGATTTTTTCGTTTAATGTAAACTGTCGCAAATAATTTCCCATGTAATTGAGTCTGACAATTATTTTTAGTTTTCAGGGCTTCGCATACTCGAAGGGGATACGTTGAAGGAGATGCATTACTGCTGCAAAAAATTCTTCGAAGGACAACGATCTTCAAAACAGTGTGCATCTCTCATGAGTTCTTCGTGGAGTATCGATTCCGATAGTAACCTTAAGTCAACCGAGGAATCCTTGCAGAAAACCTCATTTTATCGCACATATTATGATTCATTAATAAATGCATTTTGATGGCTTAGTAAATCTTCCTTTATCGATCCTGATTCAAATTTTGTTGAGATGGAGCAATTCGTTACTCTCCATCACCGGCGCATTCAGAAATGTATCTTTAATTCCTCTTCTCAGGCCATTCCACGCGTTCTTCCATGCGGTGCAGTTATTCTTTCCAGGTTTTATGTGAATTTTCCCGATCTGCCTTTTTTCTCTTTTGAATGAATTATTCCGTCTTGCCCCTCATTTGTATTCCTGCTTTTCCCTTCATGCTTTTTTATATTGGCGATGGAACATAGTTCTAAATGATTTAAACGAACTTCGTGCTGACTTTGGCTTCCATGGTTATTTTCTTTGCTCCGTTCGATCATCACACCAACTTCGGATATATATCGAGAGGAGGGCCCATTTGGGGAACTGAATTTATTGCTATTCTGGGAAAGGAAAAAATTATCTGATCTAAGACCGTAAATATGAATCCGTCTCTGTGCACTTTAGAGTAATGCTCGCGTCATCAGAAAAGAATTTTTAAAAATTAAGAAGATTCGATTGATATTCTTTTCAATTTCAGTGTTAAAAATTCAAAACTTTTAACAGCATAAAATACTACTGCATTACTACTGTAATACTAATATTAGGTCGATGATTATGGGTTGTTTAACATATTTTCTTATCAATTATTAATGAGCCTCAATTTAGACCATATATAAATTCCACATAAATTGATTAGTACAAGCAAAAATTACCAAAAACGTTTTTATATAATTAGTAATGAAAATTTAATAAACTACTTTGCATTAACAGAGAGTCTCAATTTCTCTTCATCGATCTTAGATGCATAAAGGCTTTGAATAAAATTCCAGTTTTACTTTTGGGGATTCTTCATCTACTTTTCAGCATCCATACTCCCTACTAGCTACACCTCATGTGAATTAATATCCTCACTTCTATGGTAAGAACCTCACCCAGTGATAGATAGAACACATTGGTAGATAGGTAGACTGAAGGAAACTTAGTTAGCTTTTAACAGACAATGGAGCATAGACAGACAATAGGACCTATAAAGATCCGCTTCTATGGGTAACTCAACCCAAAAAGTGTGATACAATTTCCCCGATCAATAAAAATCCTAAGTGAGCTGGTTCCAGACCCCTGCCTTAATACCCCACATCGGACAGTGAATAAATTACCAACAACTCACTCTCCCTGTTATCTAATTGCATTATATTAACAAAATAGTAATTCAACATTTCCTAAGCATTTCAACATTCTAACATAATTTAAACATCTGCATCGATGGCTTTATGTCAGATATTTGTTTTGTTTCAAAACCAATTTTAATGTCTTAAAGATGCTGTTTCTTTTTGCTTTGCTTTTCCGGGCAACTTTCCCTTTCTCCACCTTCCTCAACAAATTCCTATATCCCTCCCATCACAAAACCCTAACAAGATCAACTTCAATGATTAAAATGGTGTTATCCGTTGAAAATTAATAAATTTAATTAAATATCAAACGTTACAATTGCTATTCTGGAAAAGAGAAAATTTGAGGGATCAAAAACCCTAGATGTAGGCTCAGCCGCCTATTTATTTACAGAATTAAAACCAGATCAATAGAAATAAAATTCTTAACTCAGAGGGAATCGAATTATTCCTTCCTTATCCCTAAATTAAAATCATAACAATGATTAACATTAAACAGTGGTGGGGGTAGAAGATTTCGGGGAATTAAAATAATTTTATTCCACAGCAAATGTCAGGAAAAAAGACAAACTACAATCCAATCGGTCGAGCGGAAGTGATTCGACTTCTTGCAAATCCATTTTTCTGAGTAGTATGGAATGCGTTCGATTCGAGTGCGAGGTCGAACATGAACTCGAGGATGCGGGGAAACCATGGGAAACGAGCCCGACTCGCACTCCGGCGCCTTCCTGGCTTTCTGCCTTCCCCAGTCGTGGCAACGTGCCACTCTTCTAAAACGTATTATTTTTTTGTGTCTCGGAAAAAGGAGCGTACGTTCACGGGACGAGAGTAAGATATCGAGAGCATTTTGTGCTTTAGTTTACAACATTTTGGAGCCATCCTCAAACATATACACGGTTTACAAACTGAGTAGTACATTTTATCCATTTGTAAGGAGACTCAACTAAATTTATATTTACATACAGGCGAGAGGTGCTTGCATTGAACTACTTTTTTCATTTTCTTTAATTTAGCTCAAGTAATAAGTTAAATAGTGATTGATATTATTTTGTCTTGTTCAGTGTGATGTAATTCATAGAATTCGGTTATAAAATAATCAAAGTCTCGCCAGTGAAAGCGAAATATTTCTATAAGGATCTGCAGGTTGTACAAAATAGGAAACTGGTCACCTAATTTGAGTTTCCACATTGTCAGTTTTTCCTCATGTGGTCTACTCGTCAACCCATAGGCTCGCAGTCCAGGTCTAGGAGCTCCAGTAGAAGCTACTATTACTTTTACCTTGAGATTGTAGATATCCCCAATTAATATACTGCTACGGCTAAATGGAGTTCAACTACGCTCCACTTCCATTCTTTTCTTTTGGAACCCATAGGGTAATGCAAGTTACTTACGATAAATAGCGCATTAACAATGAATAACATTAGCGATATTGCATCAACTAAAAATATCTTTGCACATAAAAAGCATCTAAATCATCATTTAGTAGCACTACGGTGTCCTAGATTGTACTGGTACAATATAAGACTGTTAGTGCATATATATACTGCTAGTGGTACATTATAGGCATCTCCGTCTTCGAATTTTGTCTTCATTACTTCCTTCCAAACTAACAATAAGAGTTACAGAGTCATATGTTCGTGAAAACTGAGTTACAGATATGCATTTTAAGATAGTAAGTAATACAGTTTATTTCCATTTACGCTTTCATTGTTATTCCCATAGCCACGTGGAGAAAGCATTGCTTTATTACCACAAAATATTTTATTCTCTCACACATAGACCGATCTCGAATGTATGAACTAATCTGGTGACTTGTATTTTGGTGTCTAGTACGACCTAGTTGAAGCTACGCACGATAGAAGTCTCAAGATTCCACGTCTTTCGGTTTTACCAACGTGGTAAAAATTGGAAGCCGGTACAATATACGCAGTCTTCCCAATATTTTTACTTACCTCAATTCAAATGTTGGTTAGACCTGAGCCGCAAATTTGAGGACTCTAGATACTATTATAATTACAATCAAATTATGCTAACACACTGTTAAAATTGTGCGGGTGACTCCGATACTGTTATCACCGCGGCTAGTCCCGGAAAACTCAAAACAGACTGTTAAAAATTCCATATCGAAAGAAGACATTGAACTGTGAATTTTTTTTGCTGGTTGATTAATTGATTTGCTGTTTGAATGGAAATTTTATATAGCTTTTAATAAAAATGTAAGAATATATTAATACAAGGTAACAACACTTTGTTGATTTTTGACTCGTTTGTGGAATTTTTTTCGGCATTCCGTTATTTTGATCTCGTGAAATATTTTTACAACTTCAGTTTCAATAGTAATGTACATATATGTTGCGGGCGTGTAGTTAATTTTTTTTCATTGGGAGAGGGCTCATCCTTTGGTAAGTGTAATATTTACTCACTGGCCGCGTTTTCTCTTTTTTCGTTACTTTATGTTTGAATTTTTTGTTTATCTGTACTTTTAATCAATGCTCTCCAACTGAGCACAAAACCTAAACCACATGTTGACTAAGTCAGAAGAATAAAAAAACAAGGGCCTAATGACTGCATGTGATGTTTTTATGGATTTCGCCTAAAATTTTAAGGATCCAGTTTTCACTTACAAATACAAATCTGTCAACTAATATAACTTATAATTATTCGTAAAATTCGGCAAAGGCCCAAATATTTTCTGGTCCAAGTCTAATATGGTTATTATGGTCCAAAAATATTTCTGTAGCAACAATCAACAAAATAAGAATATAATAATATGAGGAAAGAATGTTTTATTGTTTGTTGAATTGTTCGTGGAATTTGTGTCGTCATTCAGTTGTTCATTGCATTTTTATATAAACATCCCAAAATAAATGATAACTCATGTAGTCTGTCTCGTAGTTTAATCTCCTTGAAGGTTATGGTTTGTTCGTAAAACAGACATGTTACGACAAATGTTCTATCATTACCCAATTCATTCCCTAAACTTGTTTCAGAGGATTGCAATAGTAAGTTAAGTATGTGAAAAAGCAGAAATGGAAGAGCCTCTCTTTTAATATTATTGAAGTCATACTGGGGTAATAGATCCAAATTGCTTATGACTAAAGTTAGTGCGTCGCTAGAGTTAAATGACAATATTTTATGTAAATTATACGAAAAAAACAAGTTGTCAATTTATACGTAGTGATGTTGAAATATACATGAAACCAAATCAGAACATGCCACCGGGAAAGCAGAAAAAAGCCAAGAAGACGGAAAATGAAACCAGAGTCGATAAAGCCAGGGTCTTAACAACTCAATAACAATGACGTCATAATATTAGGGTCAAAATTAAACTTAAGGTCTCGGAATAATAATAACACGATTAAGTAATGTACCGGGTTAGGATCGCATTCCTTTACCTTCGAACACAATATTTAAGACCCGTTCAATTGATATATTTATTTATTATGAAATATGCAAATAAGTGTAACATTAAAATGATAATAAGTATTTAGATAATAATACAGATGATTTTTCTAATGCGGTTGATTTATGATCATACAGATGATTTAATGCCTTTTTTGTTTTTAGATAATACTGTGGCCAAAATTTCAACAGTTAATTGGGATAATTCGGGTAGTTGAAGATTGAGTAGGCAAAATCTACGAAGCATTCAAAAATCTAAAATGCTTCTAGTGGAAACTGCATACATATCAATCACCACTTACTTATTTTAACAGGTCTAGAGTTGAGATACAGATGATTTATATAGAATTTTGTTAATTAAAGTTCTAGCGCTGTAATTCTTGATAATTTTCTCCAGACACATAAAATATGTGGGAAGTTTCAGACGCAATCATGCTAGTGTGGTTATCCATTTTCCCCAAACCACTATTTTTTATGAAAAAGGCCGAAACATGGATCTAGTTGCAAGTTCACTGTCTGGTAAGAGAGGGTTTGATTCTGGCATCCTGTTGATTTGAGAAAACTAAAAGCATTTGCGACATCCCTGCCAATTTTTCGTTCAAATGGAAAGAAGCCAGTCGAAAAGAATGCGAGAACCACGAAAATTCGTTCCAATTTCGTATTGCAGCAGACGCTGCTGACAGTTGAAATTATTGTTACCTTCCCACTTTTTGTTTATAGTCATGGCACTCGAGTGATACTACTTGAGAAGGAAACTATAGAAATGCATTATACAAAAAAATATTTTACTACAAATTTCCCCGAGGATTAAATTTTGTGACCGCATTCCAAAAGTTACAATAACGATCTATTTCACGTCAAATACCTCTACGGAGATTTTTATATGTATGCAGGTAGGCAGTCTGTAAGTGAGGTTGAAATTTTTCGCATTTTTGGCTCACCTAAATGAACAATTATTCATATAGGTGAGCAAAACTAATCAAAATATTGGTTCACGAGCGTGATGCGCCCGCTCCTAGCGGGCTTCCCCTGCTCTTTTCAATGCAGGTCCACTGAGGGATAGGCGCGTTTCTAATTTTAAAATGTAGAAAAAAAGGCAGGGTCTTATGTACAAATTTTATTGGAATGTTCATGTACAAATTTAGGTCAGAGGACCTCTTTAAACACAACATTGGAAGTAATTACACTATCCTCTGTTAATACTTGTATAGCGTTTTCCTTAATATTTACAAATATATTTTGAAATGATCTTACCCTAGAGAATGCTACATAAAGTTGGCCATGAGAAAATACAGGGTCAGGCAGGAATAAGCCAGCTCTTTGCAAAGCCTGACCCTGAGCCTTGTTAAATAGTCATCGCAAAGCCATGGCGGGACCCGACGGCGTTAACTGTATTCTTGGAATGAGGACAATCTTGCCGGAATCGATCTTTTTTTTCATTTTTAAAACCAATTTTAGGAAACAATAGCAATATTTAGGAAGTAAAATATGCCGTCGCATGTTCTCTGATAAATTCTGTGCATTTTGGTACCTCATTTGTAGAGTTTGGTTGCGTATAAGTTGAGAAAAAGGTATCTATACAGTAGAAATAATACAGAGGATAGTTATTATTTTCAGACCATTCAAAATGGCTTTATCTTCCCAATGATGAATTTTATTTCTCTCTGAATTCGTCATCCTCCATAAAAAGTAAATAATTTAAAAATTGACGGGACAATTTAAAGAACTTTGGAAAATCTTTAGTGAAAAAAGGAATTGCAAAAGAGTGGATCACGGACTACCACTCGTGCGGTCTATTTTTCTCTGGTAACACCTGTAAAATATTCAAGGGTAAAGAATGTCATCTTTTGAAATGCGATGCGGATGTTCGGGATATATTTGTTAAATAAGATTCATTACTTTACTATTTTACCATTTCTCTACAAAATAATGGAGTAAATACCTGTATTAAATTCCGAACGGCCAATTATATTAAATGCGTTCACCTCGGGTACACCAAATGTTTAATTAGGCAATGTTAAATATGTGAAAAAAATTCCACAGAGAAAAATCATTCACCTTAATCGGGGATCGAACCTGGATTTCCCGATTTCCGGTGGAACGCATTAGGCAATTAAGCTACCTCCATCGATACCTTCTGTTTCCTCCGCATCTCATCTAAAAGCTGCCTCTCCTCACCCATCATATCCAGTACTTCGTTGTTCCTCCTCCCGCATTTATATAAATTTATCAAGTATTCCACCGCGACAGGCTCCTCAGGTTTTGCGGCTCGTAACGACTCAGAAAAGACAGGAGTAAGGAGTTGGCAAGAGGAGACAGTGAAGATGAGAGGTAAGGAGATGAAAGAGGAAGTCACGTGACGAATCATAAGAAGGGTTGCTCCCTTATCCTTTCCAACCATCTCTCCCTCCCCTCCAGTTTGAAACATCTTTACGACCGTAGCGTCAAGTCACCACGATTTGACGCGGCAAGAAATTCCACCCTACTTTCCGAATTCATATGCAACAACCAATATTTTTAAACAATTGTATCTACGAATTAACACTATTAAAAATTATTGCAATTGATTTGAAAAACTGAATATTGTAGTCGCAGTATGAAAATCGTGAAACATAAACTATAGATGCTTAAATTAGTAAAAATGTGCCTCACACCAACAATAAATTTCATCGTAAATTAGAAAAAAAATTGTTAGCTTCGGACGATTCTCGTCGTCGGAAAGATTGTGCAGGAGGAGTCATCCAATACGGAATCTCTGGGAGCTTCGTGACGACCTCTCTCTTTCTTTTTCCCTTTTCAAGTTCCCAAGACGTGGAGTTATCAGAAGGACAAGGACTGCGAAAGGAGGGATGGAAAGAAAGAAAGAAATAGAAGAGGAGGAGGAAATGGAATAAGGTCGGGAACAGGATGAGAGAAATGACGGAGTGGATGAGGGAAAGACTCGCCCGAGGCGAAAGACGGCGATGGGGTCAATCCTCGAAACCTTTTCAAGACGACGAAGACGACGTTTTGGAGATGGGAGAGCGCTGAAGGGTGGGAGACAAAAGGAGAACATTCTGTGGCGGAAAAAAAAGGTCCGAGAAAATGAGAGGAGGGATGAAATGGGAGGAGCGAAACCGAGGGATCACATCTACAAAGTCTTTACGCCGATCATAAGTCATCTACTCGTCCATCGCTTCTAGGGGAATACGAAGACAGATGTTCTTACTCTAACCGAGGACTTGAGATGATGTTCACGAAATTCGGCATCCGTTGAACGCCCGGACAGATACGCGACATAATGATAGACGCCGAATGATACAGTGCCTTTTTTTCCATTGCAGTACTTCGTTTCATAAAAGGGAGTGTTTCAGTAGGAATTTGTAATACTTGAGGAGGTGATAGGGGAGACATTTTTTTTTAGCATTTTTCTCCATTAATCCTGGAGCCGCAAATCCTTAGTTACTGAGCTATGGCAACGCAAATAAATCTTTGAGCTGAATTAAACGAGATGATTGAGCGAGTATAAAAAATACGATTAAGCAATCTCATCCATTTTGAGATTAATTGATTCAGACTCGCATAATCGCATATTTTTCTCCACCCTTAATTATTTAATGTTCTTAAAAATTCAGAATACTGTATAAAATGTCAAAAAAGGATGAATACTCAAGATAAACCGTTTTAATCCTAACTGCAAAGTGCATCCAAAATAAATGTTTGCGTTGCCAGAGCTCAGTGGTAACTAAGCAGTTGCGACCCCTTGTTTATGGAGAATAAATGGATAATGTTGTCACCCCTCCCACCTCCTGAAGTATTGCAGATTCCTCCTGAAACACAGTGTACACGAAAAGTGCTTCTGTGGAGTTACTATATGGGGAGTTTCATGATCTTTGGAAATTTTTATAAGGCTTAGGAGACGTTTGAATGGCATATTTCCTAAGTATCACGTTTTATTTACAAAAACTAAATGACGCAGAGAAATTGCTGGCATTAGGTGGAATAAAAAAGATTGTTCTGTTGTCATTCTAGTTTCAGACTGTTACATACGATACATGAAATGGAGGCACAATCCCCGACGAGTATCGTTATCATGCGACTTCCCAACATGTTAAGTCAAGTATTTGATTAAATTTTCTCTTCGGTGCAAATAAACCGTGTTACGTCAATATAGAATGGACAACATTATTATTTACGGAAATTAATTGCAGAAAATATTTTTCAGGAGTGAATAAACGATCCAATTAAACCAAAAATTGTGAATCGTAAATAATCTACATGATAAATTTAAAGTTACCTACGCAATGCCGTAGGTAACAGAAGAGTAATATTTCCTAGTAATTAAAAGTAAGAGAATAATAATGACATCACGATAGCGTGTTTTCTTCCAGCATCAAATAAGAGGGACAGACAGGTTTTTACTCCTGATCTTGACGAGGATTCCGTGATTAGTCGCAGTTCACTCGCGTGGTTCCAATCGACAAGGCGTGCTTTCCACCTCTCACCGTCCCTTCACGGATTCTCACGGGGGAGGATTTACACTCGAGGGGATCCGTTGAGACAAATGCAGCGATTCACTAACTCCGGATGTCGTGTTGATGAGCGCCGTTTCTCTCCAGGAGCCAAAGCCACGGATTACTCAATTCAAGCAGCTAGAGTTTGAGCTCTCTTAGGAGAAATTATCGAAAGCGAAGAGTTGTCGAGCTTAATCACTGTGAGCGATCCTTTTCGGTGGGATAATCTATGACGCAACCGCGGAATAGTTTAGTATTAACCCTGTGAATAACGTACAAAAATACGTTTAGAGTTGTAAAGTTATTAGTTCCATCATTATCGTTTCGGCAGCTCACACCGCTACCTTCGGTAGGAGTATAGAGTGACACTCTTCACTCAAAAGTAGTAGATGGTGGAAGTATGAGCAGCGGAAACATTAGATATAGATCCATTCATGAATCCGAATGACTTCCCAAGAAGACTATCTGCATATGAGGCAACTATTTCAATGATCTCCGCCCATGAATTGGAGGGACTCATACGGAAATTCGTGGTATAGCATGTAAATAGACTGTGTTTTAAGAAGAAATGGGATGCTGAAAACCATGCTAAAGGGAAGTCAGTTTAATGAACAAAGAATGAGAATGAAGAGTACAGGGTGTATGGATAGATTGAAAATAAATAAACCTTATGACAGGCGAAGAAGAAGATTGAACGGGGATGGGTGGATTTTGATCAGTGTGCTATGACCCATGTAGACTTACCTTAATCGTCAGACTTACTGTATTAAAACCATTGAGCTGATAATAATACTTCAGAGGTTAACTTATAGATTAGTATATAAAATATACTGAATTGAAATATGCCTTCTGAAAGCAGCCCACTATTATAAAACTAAATATGACCGCTGAATTTGGCGAATGCGATGGAATTATGAAATACTCCGATGCCAAATTCAAATGCAAAAAAAAATAATTTCTTAGGGTTATGGAAGGAACACTACCAGCAAACTTATCTTTAAATCCAACTGCCCAGTCGTGATTTAACACTTTCATGTTTTTGTTTTTATTACAAGATGGAGGAAAAAGGGTCATAATCAAGTATAAGAAACCAAAACAAGTATTCTACGTTGAAAAACCTGCAATATTTCCTAATAAAAAAATATCACCAGAGAAAGAAATATTTTTTTTTCCCGAGGGAAAAACCTGCATAATTGGAAATGAGTACATATGAAGTGGAAGTTCTATGAAGAGATAAAGAGGTAATGAGAAAGAGATAAGAAGATTGGAAGAAAAGTGAAGTCTCCAAAATCCTAAGAAGAAGACGGGACAACTTAATTGGCTACATTATGAGGCATGATGGCCAAATGAAACAATCGTAGATGAAGAGATGGAAGGGTGAGGGATGGCGCCGAATGAGTTACTTTGGACAGGTTGTATAGGATTTAAAAGAGAAGAAATGCATCGCCATGAAAAGGCCAGCGGATGGGAGAGAGAAATGGGGAGCTATGTCAAACCAATCACTGGATTGTTGACTTAATGTAGACTTGCACGGAGGCGAGGAAATGCCTTCAAATGCGACCTCAGCCCAAATTTTACGGACAACAGGTAGCTGGGATCCTTTTCTTCTTCACCAAAACATAATAAAGATGAAAATTCTAGATTAAGTTGACAATTAGTAACCGAAACAAGTAATATTCTCCTTCGGTATATCCCTAACCACAATGCCATTGTAGAGAGCATTCGTTCCCTTTAATCTCCGCAACACAATATTCTCTTATGATTAGTAATAATGCATACACTTAAGGATACAACGATGAGGCTATCGTAATTATCACTCGGTAAATTCCAATAGATTAACTCGGAAACAGCTAAATTTATGGACTGATTTATATGTTTTTATAATTTATTTTTTAACTGTCTAAAATTAAGATTTTGATATATAATTGGCATAAAATAGTCTATCAAGGCAAGTGAAAGGAAATAATTGTATTCATTATGATCCCCTTGAGCTGAGACAATGCTCTTCCACATTGATTATTCCAGTTTCATTGTAAAATTGTAATTAATTCTTCAGAAATGAGTTTTGGGAAACAGCAAATACCCCTAATGAGTGGTAATTTCAACGCACGAATTCTTGCCATTTATAATTATTTAGTCTTTTTCAAGGTAAGGCCTCATTTTAAGTCTTCAGAGAATGTATCACAAGTTCTAATTGTTATACTTCCACGGAGGCGACAAAATATATTCAATGCGACCATAGACGAGAATTACATGAAAGGTGGCGTGAGGAATTTCCCTTTCATTGGCTCAGAAATGCAAAACTGCAGAAACAAAACAAGTTATATCCGATGTTTTAAGTTGGCCAGAATGTATTCAGAAGACTAAACTTACAATGTTGACTGTGTAGACACTTGAATATTATTCACAATTTACGTCTGTTTCACAATTTCTCACTGTTTTTTGTATGATGTAGCGTCGAAATTATCCTCAACGAAAGGAATTGGCATGATGGGAAACAGAGGATTATGCATTATTTGTGTCTTCAAAACGCCTCTTCCTGAGAGTATATTCAGGAAGTTTTCTGCTTTTCCACTGGAATATTCTGCTCTTGTTATATCCATGCTTCGAAATCACTCCGTAAAAGTTGACAGCTTGCTTTTTTCGTGCAAAGTTTATTCAAAAATACTTTTGTAAACACTATATTGACACTGTGCAAAGTGTTCAATTAATTACTTGCTGTATAAAAAAAACTTTTTCTCTTGAATATTTGGAGCGAGAAGTCAAATGAGATAGAATAGGACTAAATTCAAAAGATGCAATTTGAAGCAAGAGTAATACAAAAAAATTTGTGGGTCTTAAATATTGTTTGTTATATATTCTAATAAATAGCAATCGTCAATAATTTATCGTAAATTAATCAAGAAGATCTCTCATAAAGACTACCGGCCAGATTTTATATTTTCGGAACGTTTTTAAAATGATTAAATATTATTTTTGGTTCTTGACAGGGTAATTCCTGAGTTGTTACATTCAAAATATATCATTATCAACTCTTCAATCCTATTTTGATTTTCAAATTCATCTGTTAGAGTTGTATGTAAACTTTGTGTGCAATTTCACCTCATTTTAACAGAGGAAAGAACCTTACGATGTCAAATATGGATGCATTGTAACCTGAAAGCTAAATAACCCAGAATAATAAATTTAAATTAGGAGAATTTTCTAAATACGCCACCATAGAGGAATGATGATAGTTTTTCCTATTTAAATATGTTTTTTGCATTCCAGAGACTGCTTCAAAATAAATACGTTGCGAATTATGAGTTGGATTCTCTGTGTTCCTACGCATACTATATTTTTCATGCGTCTATAATGCAAAAAGAACTTCATATACGTCATAGCATATAATAATAGGTCTCTCAATTGCACAAGCAGAAGTAATGTAGTATTTAAGGCCCGAACTTCACGCAGTAGGATTCTCTTTTAGTGACAATGTGACAAGTTTTACACATTTAATTTTTATCATTATTTAATGATTCATGCGCCCAGCAAACATTGGTGTAATCGTCATTTACTAATGCCTTGATGCAATAATTAATATTTGATGACCAATGCACTAAATCTCTTCATCTACGCATGATAGAATTCCTTTTGAATTAAAAAATTTAATAATATAGTATAAAATAAACGAAGGAAGCCAACTTAACCTCACAGTAAGTTTCATTTCTGCATCTCACAACAGTTCCTAAGCATCCAAGAGATTATATAAAATACGGATATGCGAGTATGTAAACTTTTGAGTCTCCTTTTTGGCTTCTCTCTCAGTTATATTAGTCGAGCACATTTATCTTTTCTTAGGGTGTTAATATGTAACTACGTTTATTAGAAATAATGAATGGTTTGAGTACAATGAGAGGTCGGAGCGTATGCAACAGATTACTCTACAGCAGACGCCATTCGTTCTGAGCCAGAAACCTTTTGTGAAGGAATATACCAGGATGCTATTTTTTTGCCTGACATTTATCTCCCTCTGTCCGTTCGCCGCAGGATTTCGGAAAAAATTCCGAGTTATTGCATAGCCCTCTTTGCATTAGCTCTTTGTTCTTTGAGCAATGGATCTTCCCTATTGATACAATGACAACATGGTTGACTGAATTACCATTTTGTAAAAAAATAATGACACTGCATGATATTTTGAGTAATTTTTCAAAATATTGGAGTGATAATTAAGAAAGCGCAGTGTTCTTTCATTGTTTACGTGACTCCCTATATTTGCTAATTTCCAAGGTTTTTTGCTGTTTCGTCAATATCATTTTTTCATCTCTATCTTATTGCTCAAACTTCCTAATACCGAATCATCTGTTCCTTGCGTGTGGACTTATATTTAATTGTACAAGGAGAAACAATTGATATTTTGATTACAATAAATAATCGTGAATGACTCAATAAAGGGCTCTCAAAGGTTGGTACTGAAAGATCAGCCATAAAAGACCCGAAAATATTTTTTCTTTGATATTTAATCTCTCCCTTCTTTCCATCTACTCTCAGAGTTTGAAAAAAAATCCGGGATATTGCAAAACCTCTTTCCCTTTGTTATTTCAGCGATAGATCATGCGGTTTCCGCACAAAAATGATTTTAATTGCTAAAGTAACTCCTTGGCTAAATGTGTATTTTGTAAGAAATGATTTAGAGTGATTTTCCTATATACTCAGCATTCCAATTGATAACATGTAGTTTGACTTTAGTTTCTTTCACCTATCTCACCATTTTCGCTTATGATTCAAAAGGCGATACATACGAGTGTAAGTATACTCGGATTTTTTAGTGTTGCTTCCTTCACCTCAAATTCCATTTTCATAAATCCAATATAAATTCATTCCATCCTAGTCATACCTCCAAATGCCGAATTATATTTTCTATGCATGTGGATTTCGAATTAATTGTGAATTCACTTTTCGATTTCAGTCAGTAATCAGTCAGTCGTGAATGACGAAGTGAAGTACTCTCAGAGCAGTTAAATTTTGGAGTAAAAAAATGCACCCAGTAAAAACTCTCTACTCTGTCCATCCGCGAAGGAGTTGGATAAAAATACTTGGATATTGCCAAGGCCCTTCTCGGATGTTCCTTAAGCAATGGATTCCCGCGGTTTTTGAACACAAAATTACGGCTTGGATAGGTGATTTATGCACCATTTCGAATGACGTAATATGTGATTTAGTGTGGTTTTTCCAAAATTCTCAGTTCGTTAATCCCTGAAGTATATCTTCATTTCAGAATTTCATATATCTTAGTATATTTACTAAGAATTCGAGATTACTAGTCTACTTTTTTACTTGCTACTACTAATTTTCCTCTTTTTTCAGAATTTCTTCAGTGTCCCAACAATTTCGTTTGATTTTCTCCGCCTTTATTCAAAACAACACAAGCTCTCTGATGAGCAAACAATGATCCAATAATTTATGTTACAGTACAGTCAAATAAAAATGTTTATCCTAGCAAATCATTTTTACAAGTAAACGGCTTACCTGGGATGACATGAAACATTAAAAAAAATGATTTTTAATCTCATTTTTTAATCTCTGTTTCCTACATTTTACTCACGCTTCCTATTTCCGAAGCATCTGTTCAATGCATGTGTTTTCGACTTAATATGGCTATGAGAAACAATTGATAGGCCTAATACAATACGCAGTTTCACGCCCTCTAAGGTGCACTCGTAGCGGCATAAGTTTGGATAAAAAAATATTCCAATCTGGAAATCATTTTCTAAATTTTAAAAATCCGAAAATGTAATCTCTCTCCCCTGTCCATTCGCCACATAGTTCTCCTATATTTCCTTCATTTTCTCACGCTTCCCATTCCTGAACCATCTTTTCAATGCACGAGGATATCGACTAAATGTGGAACTAATGTTGACATGTGGACATTGATATAGCTAAGGGAAACAATGAATAGGCCGAGTACAATACGTGATTTCTCGCACTAAAGCTGTTATCGCAGTGGCAAAAGCTTGGATTTAAAAAATATTCCCAGCCGAAAACTTTTTCTGATTAAAAAAAATCCTGATATTTAATCTCTCTCTCCTGTCCATCCGACACAGAGTTTGAAAAAATGCTCAGATACAGTAAAGCTCCTTCCCCTTTGTTCCTTGAGCAATAGATCGTTCGGGTTTCCACTTCGCTAATCCTGGGCGGAGCGGTTGTGGTGAGCGGCCTCCGGTCAGGGAGATTCAGAGAGTTGAAGCTTCCACTCATGGGGTGGGTGGTAAACCGTTCCTCCTTTCGCCTTTTCTTCGCCGTTCCTCTTTTGTCCTCATCCCGTGGTCTCGGGAGAGGCAGGGGCATTGTGTGTCTCCCCGTTGTAGAGATTCCCTTCTGTGTCCTAACCCCCCCCGGTCAATTGCTATCGGCTGGTCGCATGAAGAGGGAATTTTTTAACTCCTCCCTCCCGGCTCGGCTCATCGGCGATAGATCTTCCGATATTTGCACAGACTCAGAACCTTTGGGTGAATAAATATACCTTGATTCTATTTTTTCGCTTCTCTATTTTAGTATTTTAATGGCTGAAGTGACACTTTGTCTACACCGGTGGTTATTAACAATTTTTTTCCTTCCGTACCCCTCTATACCTATACAAGTTATATTTTACCCGCAAAAATGTACATTTGCACATTTTATTACACAATTTCACTATGGGTAGGTGAAATTTATAGATAATCGTACATATAGAGGGAACGTAGTGTCCGCCATTACCGATTATTTATGGCGTACCCCCGACTGATTCGTCGCGTACCCCCAAGGGGTACGCATACCTCCGCTGGTCTACACTAATTACGTAAAAAATGTGATTTACATTGATTTACCAGTATACTCAGCGTTTCAAATGATAAGGTGCGGAATTACTTCAATTTTTTACCCCTTTCAATATATTCTCTAATGATTCAAGAGGCTTTACTACTCAGAGGGTAAGTAAACTCAGATTTTTGAGTTTTATTTTCTCTATCATTATTTATTTATTTTATTTTAGGATTTTAATTGCTGAAGTGTAAATTACGTAAAACATGTCATTAAGAATTATTATTTGCCAATATACTCAGCGTTTCAAATGATGAGGTGCGGTATTACTTCAGTTTTTACCTAACTACCTCAATGTAGTCCCTAATGAATCAAGAGGCTATACTACTCAAAGGGTAAGTATACTAATATTTTTTAGTTTTATTACCTTTATATCCATTTCCATCTCAATAGTCACACATCCTAATGCTAAATTATATTTTCTACGCATTTTTATCTACATATTACCCCGCAATCCGCCTTAAAAGGCGTAATGCAAGGGGTGTTAGGACACCAGCCGTTTAGATATGAAAAGCAAGTGCTCAAACGTAATTACGGCTAGCATTTATTAAAGTCCTTTATAGTTCTGGGGAAAAACAAATTCTTACATCCATCCGTTGGGCAAAATATATCTCTTAATTTATCGCTTCAAAGGATTTCGACTAAATTCTACCATAAAAAACAATTCACGTTCCAAATTCCGTAAGTAATCGTGAATGACTAAGTGAAGCGTATGTCCCTGTCGTTAAAGTTCACTTCTTTGTCCCAACCTCCTGGTCGATTGCTCCCACTCGCCTGGTCACACGAAGAAGAGGAAGGCTTAAAAACTCCTCTTTCCCCCCCTCGTTCGGCTCATCGGCTTCCCTCCGTCATTTGGGAATTGCTGCGAGCGTGTGTCTCTTCTTAGGACGGATCCAGCGTGTTGCTGGCACGCTCCTCTACCGCCTTGCGCCTCTGGGATGTCTTCTGTGAACTCGGCCGAGATTTGAGTCATTCTTTCCGAATCCGTCAGGACGTTTGGGAGTAATGATTCTTTTTCCGATGGTTTTCCTCGTTTTTATTTCTTCTACATTCCTTTTAATTTTTATCTTTCTCTTTTTCATTTAAACAACGAAAGATTTTTTAGCAGCACAGCAATGTCTTCTGATCACTCGGCTTAAAATCAAAAATGTTTGTTATATACACCAAGAAAAAAGTTCGCCATGAAAAAAAATATTTGCCTTAACCGAGATTCGATTTCCGGTCAGGCATGTTAGCCATTTACACCATCTTTCCCAGATATGTTATCATGAGTTATAGTTTCTCGTAATGTACCCTTTTTTTGTTATTATACCATGACCCATTTCTGAGCGCGAGCATTTTAGTCCTGCTTTCTCATAGTTAAAGCTACCTATTTTAAGAAACATTTATGAAATTAAGAAGCATTTTAAATATTTGTTTTTGCAACTGCGATGTATCAACTCAAGTAGGCAAATGAATAAACAAGCATTGATAATACCAGGGGAAAATGGGGGTGGGGAGGTTTAAAGAGATGTACTAGCTACAATTTGAGCTGTTCAAATGGTGTATTTTCTAATGCATACACGCAGATTCTTCAAGTTAAATGGCAGAAATCAAACCTAAATGATTTCCTATCTCGCTTTCATGCATCTACATTCATTACACTTTTATCCCCTTCTAAAAGTCTTTCTACCAATGTTATTAATAGCGATCCCTCAGTACAAAGTTCACGCGGTGTAATAAAGGGACACACACTGATGCGACCGTAATTGTATCGTAATTGTATATGTATGTTATTGTAACAAAGAGAAAGAGACCAGTCTGAGAGAGCGAGTTTATGATACGAGGTATCTTTGCTAGAATGAAGGACGTATCACAACGCGGAAGGGTTTCAAGAGAGATTAATATTTTCGACCTGTTTTTCTGAGTATTTTCTATTTTTAAAAACAATTTTGAGCTCCTTAAGAAGTGTTTTATACAAAAATAGCCAAACCCAGCTGGTGCTGCCGTGGCAATGTACGTTTCCTGGCCTCGGTACATGCGTAACACTTAGCAAAAGTGGAATAGTTACTAATTTAACCATCCAGAATTCGACACAATGCTAATGAAAACTTTATTTAACTATACAACCAATCACCAATTACTAATCATTGTCACAATCATCGCTGTATTTCTCGACTAAGCGTGCATAAAACAAGTGAAGCTAATTAATATAGTATTTATATAGACAAGAATACTGACAATGAATATACAGCATAATTACACTGTTTATATAATGCTATGATGAAAAAATCTTTAGTTCATAGTTCAGTGTATAATCATATCATCATCATCATCATAAGACAACAATCCTAAGATTGTTTTGACGCAGTTCTCCATTACTCTGACGTATCCGCTAGCCTTTTCTTTGCGACATATTTCTTCTCTTTCCATCTGCATTTGCATATCTAAAATCCTACAAATAATGCTCTTTTATATTTCAATAGTGTCATTAAAAAATGGCCCTTTGAAATATCATAAGCTGTGAAAACTATGTTTTCAGGAAAATATAACAAATCCCCCTTTTGAAAATAAAATTGAAATTTTACCTTGTTTTCACTTTCTCAAGGCACCATAAAATGCCCATAACTCTCACTGCAGAAATATTTATTTCAATTGTTGACTCTTTTTACTTAAATTATTATGTAAAAAGTTCGGTATTCTTTTACATGTCAACGTTAATAATGTATACATTTGTTAATAAAATGCACTGATTATTTTCATTTATATTTACTCTTTAATTTCGTTTAAATCAATAGACAAAAATATCTTTTGTATCCTGGATTTCTACTTTGATGAACCATCGATATCAATCTGAAAGTGCAACCCAGATAACTGTGAGCGCTTCATATGGACAAGAAGTGTGGTTTATGATTTTATTTCTCATAAATTGAAAATCGGAAGAATATTTACGGTGGAGGTGGGGTATATTGTAAAGAGATGTAGGTGGGGTATATAGGAGTAGAAATGGTGGGTTTAGGTTGGAAACTCATATTACGTGACAGAGGTCTGGTCAGTGTCATTGGACAAGTTTTTAAGGGGGGGGTGGGACTCTCACCGCTCACTCTCTCACTCTCAAAGGAGAGTTCTTCGTTGGCACCAATGTACTAGCCAGATTCTCTAAAAAAAAAACTAGATGACGCTTCTACTTCAAATTTTTCCATGAAATTATTATCACTGAAATTTCCAGTTTATTACCTTTGTCGAGTAAATGTAAAATTTCAAAGTTAAAAATCTAATAAATGGTCTCGAGTATGTAATTTTTTTGCGAAGATGGATTTATCCTCACAGTTTAAAAATCAATTCTTATGTACATCAATTCTCAAATAAAATTTCTTCACAATCTATCCAACATGGCAACATTTACATCCATTAGTGTTACACCTTTAAACTTCAATTCATCCTCTGAACTTGAATTCGTTTTAAAATCAATGCTTCTTAACTCTCCTTACGTTTCTTTTTTTTAATATTCAAACACGCCCTGATACTGTTTCTATTTTGTTATTTTTTGTCAGCGGGAGCGGAAAACCTTGATAATCAATTAAAATAATTGCTTAAGCCGCATCTCCTACAACGCTACCTCCCTCGGGTGTACTTTTCTGGCGAATCTTCACCCTCAAGCCGAAATTTGAGCTTGTCTTTTTCTCTCCATCTCAAGAAAGCGAGCCCTCCCGAATTTTAGGAAACCCATCGTAAAGCAGGAAGCGCCGCGAAATGTTTTTTTTTCCTACCCCACCAATTTCCAAAGTGTCATTTCCTGCTTTACGACCGGGAGGGAGAAGACACGGAAACGTTTTTTCAACGAAAAAGTTTGGGCGGGAGTAAATAGCCGGGAGAGACATTCGCAGGAGGCAATTGCCTCTCGCGGTTTGGCTCCTCGGTTTGATTCGTCCCCGTGGATAGGGACGAGGAAAAAAACATGAAACTGTGACGCCTTCTGAGGGAGAGATTGCTACTCTTGGGGTCTTCCTCCTTGCCTCGAAAAGAAAGAAAATATTGCTCTGAAAATTTTGTATTTTTTGCACTTCCATCTTGACTCGTTAGGTCAAGGGCGTAGTGAACTGAAGTTAAAAAAGTGTCTTTTTCATGTCAAAATCTGAAGAATTATTTTTTGCTGTTTTCAATACCATCAATGTTGTATATAAGAACTTAAAAATTAGATTCATTGATAAAAATTGCTTTATTAGCAACATAAATGATAATATTGAAAATAGTTACTTCGGTATTTGCTCTCAAAATTTTTAATAATTTTGATGAATTAATTAGTTCTGTATTTCCGATATTACTCTTCAGTTTTATTGTTTGAAGTATATTAAAGGTTAGGATCCGATCACACGTTGACAAGGAAAATTCACTAACTTGATGCATAACTTAATTTTATGCCAAGATAAGATTTGATGACCTAATTTCCATTTTGTGTAAACAAATGCCGTTACATGAGATTACGAGTGGTTTTCCAAAATATTAGCGCGTTAATTAATTAAATGCAACCAACTATATGCTTGCATGCACTACAAACATTTTATCAATGTCGCCGTTGCATTTATTGCATTGTTAGGAAAGGATGCGCAGAGATTTGTTATTATTTATAATTGATTTCACTACTTATTTTTCCAACCAACGAACCAAAGTACCGATACCATAGTCTCTCCATGATTCGCTGTCACTTCTAAGATTAAAAATGTGTGAACTTGTAGGAAAGGAAATGAAATCTTATCTGGATATTTAATAATCAGATTACTCCTTCGGTTCTTAAAATAATCGGAATAGTTTATTCCTTTACTAAGGAAAGGAGAAGTAAACCAATGCTTTGAGTTCAATGTCCAAGGTTTTTATTTCTTTCCCTACAACTACTTCTGAGAACAGCTAATTATGGCCTTTGCATCAAGGTTTTTATACAGCCAACAACATATGATGCAGAGAGCCATGCCCTGGAAAGAGGTATTCTACCCAGGTGGTACTCGAACTCAAAGACCGCCGCCAACGAGGCCGGAAAACTCGGCCGTATTGCTAGGATTGAAACACATTTTGTGGATGGGTCTGCTTTTTACATTTTCCCTTTCCCTCATTTTCTTCTTGGTTCGGCTCCGGCCAGTTCCCTGAGGAGCATCATGTTTCAAAGCGCACGTTATTTCGCTCCGACTCATTTCTGGCGAGAGAGAGGAATTCAATCCACTCTGTAACCATCGGGCTGATTTCCATCTGTGAATATCGTCACCTTCACTCGAGGCCAAATGTACCCCGCTAGTGTGGCGATGAGGTTGACCTCAATTTTCTTCCATTAATATAAATGTACATGGTTCCCTACAAGCAAATTGAAGGGGGTTTGGCAGGGGGCGAGTCTTTATATTTACCATACACTAGGCCACTTGTTTCGTTGCTGTAGGTATTAACTATAATTTATGTTTATTGAAATCAATGGCTGGCGAGGTTACTCGGTAGAAACTTGGCATGATAGATAAAAATTAAACTTTGTTGTATTCCACACAGATTTATTAAAAGACTCGATCCGTTTCCACCTTTCCAGGTCATTATCCCTCTTGATAATGTCATCTTGTCTTTTGATAAATCTGTACGAAATACGAAAAAGTTAAATTTAGGATAATTTTCAAATTTTAGAAGGGGGTGTATCAGAGATTTAAGTATACCGGGATTAGCCACGGCGATGACTTTACGGAGTCACCCGCAATGCATAAATTGTGCGAAAAATAAACATAGAAAGAATTATTCGCCTATATCCCGGTGATTTTTGCTAATGAATTTCTCTCTGTGGTTTTTTCTATCAGAGATATTTTAAAAATTAGATGGAGCAGTATTAAGAGTATTTATTCACAATATTTAAGATAGTTATGGATAATCAATTATTCATATTTTAGGTTTAAGAAGCTATATGTATAATGAACTGTCGTGTCTAATTTGTTTTTCGTTTTATCCACTACTTTTAGTGACATCGTTAAATTGCCAACTGTAGATGAGAAAATATGATTTCAATCATGGAAGTTTTTCTTCGGTACATGTTTGGAATTGTTAGGTTAGAAAGCTTTCTATAGAAATTTTAATTAAAATTAAAAACGACACTTTCCACAAAGCTTATTTCGTATTTTAGCGTGGATTTACTGCAAACAGTTTTCATGGCAAAAAAGTCGAAATCGTAGTGGCAAAAAGCAAATTATCACGAAATGCAATTTTGCGGAAAAATGTTCGTAAGAAGATTGTTGGTGAATCATTCAATGATGGAGAATAGGATTTTTGCGGTCGCAGTTTCCGATAAGGGCTGAAATGGATTCTTTAATACAGTTCCCTTGATAATCACCGAGAGAGTTGCTGCTAATGGAAGGTTTTGGGGTAGGGAGAGTTGATGGCTTCATCCCCATGATTCCTTTAAAGACGGGAGGGTTTTGTCGTGATACAGTCTCGCGGGCAGTTTTCCTGGAGGAGATTGATAGGGTAGTCGTTTCATCAAGCATCCCACCGTAAATGGTGTCATTTTACACCTCTGCACTTAGAGGTGCAAGAAAAGTGGGCCATTGGCTTGATTTCAAAGGCTGCATCTGATCACTCTTCACTCAACTCTAAGGTTACTCGTGCAGAAATGGAGAACGCATTCTTCTATGACGGTGATGCTGGGGAAAACCTTTGAGAATAGAAAAATTGAAGTATAAGCTCTAAAACAGCGAATAATTTAATAGCAATATACCCAAAGGTTAGTATTTTAGTGAGTTTATCATTAAGTAAGACCAGGCTTATTAAAATTGACATTCTCTTTAAGTAGTATATAATTATTAGTAGTAAAATAATTATTATAATTTTAATTTTTTTATTATATATAATTTTTAAGTGTTTTTCGGATGTTTTGTAAAATTTATCCATGGAATCAAAGAAGTATAAGGTGAATTCTTTATCCAAATACGATATTATATATGGATTTCTTCGATTGGAGAAAATTTAGAAAATTCTACCGGAATCCGGATAGGAGTTCATGTTGTAGGGATTGTTTGTGATTTTCCAACAGACTTGTGACCGCACTCCCAAGTCTCCTGGATTAAAAATTAATCTCCCTACTCCGGACCATCGGTCAAGGTCCTATGCTACTGCACAGGTACCACAACTCATTATGATCGATGCGATTCGTTAGGTACAAAATATTTCATCAGTAATTGTGTTATGCTTGACACTAAGTTTTTATAGTTTTTTTTCCTTTTATAATAGTGGGCATATTTTTGGATATTTTTGCTGACCAATAGCATTTACATAATATAATTTCATATAGTTGTCCGCGTTATTCAGCGCTTGTACACAGTTATCAACGAATTTTCCTTCTGTTAACATCCCAACTTGCATAAATTCATCCACACGAATCCTTTAGGGTGTGATTTACGATGAATTTCAGTAAAATTTAAAAAAGGCCTCGTGGAAAACATAGATAAAGTTTATTAATGTACATATTAAATTTTCATGTACCTACTTGCTGTGGTGCAGTGGAAATTTGCATCGTCCTACATGTCAGATTGCGACCACGAATGCAATCCATGTGAGAGGAAATTTGGCCTTAAAATTTTTCAAGGCAGGCTGGGTGGGACGAATGACTACATAAATCTGTATGCTATTTAAAAAATTATAGTAATTAGCTGAGTATACGTTTTAAACTTAAAATATTCTTTTGTGTCTATTATAGACAAATATTACGAATTTTAGCATCTTTTAAGCTAGACATAAATTTTCCTAAATGGACAATGAAAATATTCAATTTATCAGTAAGCATATTTTATTTCCCCGTGTAAAATAGCCTTCATCATTAATGCCATTTGTGTTGATTCCGTGAATCGTTATGTAATTTTTTCAAGAGTGCCGGCGCGGGCACGTGTATTGTAAAAACAAACGGCTTAAAGGTGACAGTGGACACAAAAATTAAGGAGAAGTAAGCGAAAAAAAGTAAACAGAAATGCATAAAGATTTGGTGACTGTAGAGAGGAACGGGGATGAGGGGAACCTCGGATCGAGTTCAAGGCAGAGCTTCGCCGAGCTGAGCTTAAATAAAACAGGTTTAGAGTATTTCCGACGCTTGTTTAACCATAAAATTGCTTTCTGTGCTTAAATTTCCGGCAACGTGGGTGGAGGGTTGCTTCGGGAGCGCAAGTAAAGCCGCTTATCACGGACGAGTTAGGGATGATGAAGCTGATGAGTGTCACCGCGCTATATGCAGCACTGCTGACACCCAAGGGGAAATTTTCAACTTTTTCTAAGGAGAAACTTCAGGTGATACAAACCGAGCGGTGATGAACAGCAGAGCCGAACCCGAAAAAAGGCACTTTGACATTAAGATGACCCATCACTTCCGCTTGATCCGTTAATTGCAATGGTGTTTCTGCTACGATTCATCTTTTATCAGTTGCATATTTGGCAATATGGTATTTTTTATTACAATCTCCTTGAAGAAATTCTTCGTTAGAAGCAATTCGCATTTTTTTAAACTCATATTCCCAAAATATAGGGTAGAGGTGCCAATTTTTTTAATAACTGGTGATGTAAAATATTTATAAGGTTATTTTCACTAATTTTCATGAAAATATAATTGATCTCGTTCTAACACGACAGCCCTGTAAGAGGGGAATATCTAAACCAG
The DNA here is from genome assembly GCF_921293095.1 of Ischnura elegans. NCBI lineage: Eukaryota > Metazoa > Arthropoda > Insecta > Odonata > Coenagrionidae > Ischnura > Ischnura elegans. The sequence goes on from NC_060250.1 coordinate 84,386,819, forward strand.
TTTTACTTAGTGGTTTTTTCTTTATGAAATACTCTTTTGAAATATATGCTACCGTGTTAATATGTTAGGGGAATATAGAGTGCTAACTATTTCCTTTATCTAAAATTTTTATATCATGGTTTTCCACTTACGAAAGTTAATATGGTTGAGATACAGGAAAATGTTGACTGGAGCCTTATTTCTTGGTAATTCCCTGAAAATAATTCCGTATGATTTAAACAAATACTACATTCAATGATAAAACAGAATAAAATCGCTAGAGCGGGAGTAATGCGTCTTCAAAAAAGAGCGGGTACGTTTGAACGAGGCAAATTCTTTAAAATAGGCTCTTTTCGATGCACTCCATTGACTTAAGTTGAAATAATGGGCCGGTCTAACCTATATTTAAATTAAAATGGTGGAATTTTTTAGTTAGTTCTTATGAACGCAAAGCTTATTTTCCTCATATATATGCGTAAATTCCATCATAATGTTCCTTTCTCGATGAAAATTTTATCCTAGCTCGAATAATAATCAAATGGAAATTAATTTAAATTATTGTATAGGGGCTTTTAGTTTATAAGCAAATAAGTTTAAGAGGTGTATTATATAGGCTAATATTTGTTCAAAAAAAGTATGATATTTATAAAATATTTGCTGATTATGTATAACCAATCTAACATGTTATTTTCAGGAATTATATATAAGAGTGAATTTTGTTTCGGTTATATATTCATTTAATGTAAAGATATTATGCTCATCCGAATCGCTGAGGAACTTTTTTGGTTAAATATCGACCTTTTTTCAATTAGAGTCAATTTTTTATTAATTATTTTCAGAAAAAAGTGTTATTTGCCCTTTACGCTGCATTTAAGTGTTTAAGTTTAATCACATAATATAATTTAATCGCTGTGCAACTGTATCCTGCGATCACGAAGCATATTTGTCAGGGTTGCGTGTGGAATACTATTCAAAGCTTCCATAACAAATGTTCTCTCTCATCAAACTATTATGTCTAGCCTCCATTACCTTTTGTTCCCCACTTAGTGTTTGAAAGTCTATATTTACTTTTTTATTCAGCCCAAAAATGTAAAAATGCATTCTCAACATAATAATGGAGCAGCCACTTTTGATCTGGTGCACTGTTTACAGCTACTAGGCTAGCCTCAGGGATTTTTACATGACGTCATCCGCTAGACTCCCTCATGGATATGGTATTGGTCTTGCATCATTTCCGCTAGTATTCTATCATTTTTCCACCTTTATCCTTTATCTGCTCCACAACAAATATTGCTCAGGGCTTCCAGTAATGTCGCCTACTGAATAAATAATGCCACACTTTACGATGTAGCTCAAGGTGAATCTTGAGATACTCCTGTTCTTTAGTATTTCCTCATGTTGACCTAAATACAGTGACAGGAGCCTTTAGGGTAAGTCTACTCTTCGCCGACTCTGAAGTCCTAGTCACCAGTTTTGCACCGAACCCTCAGGATTCCCAACTCTTATTTGTCTTGCTTGACCCTGTGCTCTTTCCTTATCTGAGGACTTAGCTGGAGTTTTGAGAGGGAGTGAGCGTTTATGGCTTGTAGTCATGCAGCCTTCTTTATCTTATTTTCTCCTGCAACAACCTCAATGCATTGACACCAGTTTTATGCAAATTAAATTATAACCTTAGAAATTTTATATTCTGCGTGTTCTAGAGTGCCATTTTTATGACATAACGTTTTTATAAACTCGTTTTGTTGTTGGTCAACTCGAGCGGGTCAATTAATCACTTTTTTTGCAACTAAATTTTAACCAACTTTCCGATACGCTATTGAGCTGAAATTTTTTGGATAACTCAGAACCAGTTGACAATACAATATTCTTACACTTTTATTGTGATTTTCTCGATTTTTATTCAGAATTTTTAATTAAATATGGAGATTAGTTCAAAAAATGGCCACCGAAATCCGATGCCGGCACTGCGATCATTAAAAGGACCAAGGATGATTGAAGATAACTACACAAATTTTGTTTGCATAACTGAAAAACTTTCCCGATAAAAACGGTGTTTTTATAAGAATTTTTAAAATATTATTTTATCTACTGATTACCCCAGTCTCGGAGTTGCTAGAATTTAAGCATATTTACCAATTATGTATTCATTATTTCGCGTTCTGTTCTCAATCCAGGCCATTTTATAATTTGTAACAATATAATAAGTTCCTCATTTTTTATAAAGGAAAATTTGAATTTGTGCTAATTTATTTTAAGGATATCGTATTATCTATTTTATGAGTGGATATATTATTTACCAACAATTTACTCTGATTGTGGTTAAACTTTGCGTAAATCAAAAACCTAAAAATAATTAGCCAATTGAACTGGCATTGTTTAAATCTACTAAAACACCACCATTCTATCAGCAAAAAAATTTCGTACTGTATCATAACTACTCCTACGATGTTAAATGAAATGTATTTCCTCTTATGTGAAAAGTAACGTAATTAACATTGCGACAATTATAATGCTAAGAATATGATTTTACAACATTACGGAGTATATTATAACTTTGGAGTACCAGGGTATATTTTAGTTTCCATCATTTGGCCAATCCAATCTTCCATTTTTCGGCCACGCAGTGATAACTGTCGTGAATTATTTTACCACGTAACAATAAATATTAATAAGAGCTGGGGCGGATCCAGGATTTTTTCTGAGTGGGGGGCACAAGGGTCAGACAGGCAAATAATCATCTCATACTCGAGATTAAAAACAAGAACCAAGAATTACTGTACGGAATATTCTCTTTATTTTGATATGAATGTTATCAATATAAAATTAAATGATTGAGGCTCCGTAATACACAAAACAAAACGAATGTAATGATAACTGGACACAAATTTTTGTCTATTTTTTAAGCGTCTGGGGGGGGCAGGTTCCCTCGTGTCCCCCCTAAATCCGCCTATGAATAAGAGTAAGGTGGCTTTGCAGAAGCGAAAAGGTAAGACCAATATAAGCACCCCAACTTCGGAATCATTATGCATCTATCAACATCTAAATACATTATATTAAAACTCTGATACTTCTGCGACTGTATGTGCATTAAATTTAATGGAAGAAAGTGTCCCAATCAAAATATAATCACAAAGAAAACAATCTTTATCGCAGTAAAATTGACTGAGGTATGCTAAATGTACAGAAAAGAATACGTATTTGCTAAAGAAAACAAGGTTACGTACACTTTTTCCACAAGTTTTATTTTGTACCTGATCTACATCTGCATAATACCCCGCAAGCCGCCTAAAATGCGTGCAGCAGGGGGTGTTGGGACACCAGCCGTTTACACATAAAAATGAATTGCTCTAACGAAGTTAGGACTAGCATTTATTAAAGTCCTTTATGGTTCGGGGGAAAAACGAATTCCCATATCTATCCGTTGGGCGAAACATCTCTCTTAATTTATCACTTCTATCGGACCTGTAAATATAGTGGGGCTGTAATATTATGTTCTCTGATGATGACCCAAGTGGTTGAAACACGTAGTACCACAGTAAAACTTGTCGAAAAAGTGCTATCTTTTATTCTTCAACCAATATGTATTATTTCCATTACATATCACCTGCTTCAGTTACTTTCCGCGATGTCGCCCTCGCAACAATTACTTACATATCTCTATTTATTTTAGTGTAAAAAGTGCTATCTTGTTTTCTTCAACCAATCTATCGTAGTAATTAGCCATCACATCATCTCGAATTTTGTAATTTCAATCTTCATTACACGCAAAGAAGACGATTATGTCTCTTGTTTATCTTTGCTCTCTGGTGTATATCGATTCCCACGAGTCCCTGTACTGTCCTCAAAAAAAATCCCTCGCCTCATTTAGGGTGCCAGGATCTCGATAAGGCTTTAATTGGGTGCGATACCATGCGAGAACGAATTGAAAACGGGGAGGTACTCCTCGCCACCGGGGAAATACCGGCCGCTCGCCTCTCCTCTCACCCTTCTTGATTCTCTGACTGCGATTTTTTTTTAAATCATTAGCCTTCACACCGCGAAAATCAATTTATTTGAAGCAAGGATGGTAGGGACCGCCAAGCACGAGAATGAGAGATGTAGGTAATTTTTCTCTTCAGGCTATCAGTACGGTCTTTATTAAATCTAATTTGATATTTGCATTCCTAACTCCGAGAAAGGTGGTAGTGCCACCGAAAATTTAGTCTAGTAAATCGTTTGTCTCTTTCATTTTGCTCTATACTGTATGTACCTAACCTGGATTATATTTGTGTTAAATATTAGAAAAAAATATATATAAAACTTCTTTTTGCTGTAGGGTGGGCACAGAAAAACTCTTAGTTAGATATTAAAAAATATAAATAGAAAGATGGATATTACGGGGGAAACTTTGTTCTGTTTTTCGATGGGACACAGCCCATTTTTCTCAATAGAGGTGAGAAACCGAAATCTGTTCCTTTCTTGAAAAAATTATTTTCTTAAATATCTTAAAATAATTCTCTAAAAATGTATAACCAAGCTTGCATTTTAACTTCAGGTTTTATACATTAGATTAAACTTACTTTTGGTCATCCATTGAGTTTAAAATGTTTGTAAAGGTTATGGTTATCACTTGCGCCGATGAGATTCTCCCATGGATTAATGATACAGACTTAATGACGTGTAATCTGAGGAAGTGTCATTTGGCCTTTCCATCTAATTTTCCCACTTTCTCGTGCTCCGCGGTTCTCACCATCGATTTTTCATATAAATTAAGTGTCGCGGTATGAAGACTAATGAATCAAAAGAAGTGCAGTAAGGGTAGGGTAAGTAAGGGTAATCAAAAGAGTCAGAGAAGAGGAGCGCGCTCGTTTTTTTTCTGAGGTGTACGGAGTACCTGCCCTTTCTCAATCCGTACTCACATGGTATCGCACCCAATTACTGCCTCCTCAAGATCCTGGCAACCTTACTGAGGGGAGTAATTGTTTGTCACAGGGCCACACAGGGATCCGTGAGAATCAATGGGTATAGAATGAGAGAAAGTGATTTAATTCCGGACTGTGTGAGTTCGGGAAGGGAAAGGAAAGAAAGCGAAGAGCGAAAAAAAAGCGAAGGTAGAGAGGGGTGATTGTGTGGAGGTAATTGGGGTGTTCGCTCGGAACAGAAATCGCAAAAAAAAATCGTAAAATAAATTCGGCTGATACAAGCAAAGGATTAGTCTGGCGAAGAATGATGATCACTTACAAGGGAAGACAACGTACCTTATTTTTTTAAATTATGTAAGGCATGTTAAACGTACCGCATGAAAAACAATTTTAGTCAAACTGACGCCCATCCGATGAAACCACTACTAGTTCCAATATACGTTCGGTATTCCAAATGCCTTAAAAAAAAGGTATGGCGCTGAAAAATAATACATTCCTTTTTTCAACTAAAAAGGCGTGTATTATAATTTTTTATTATTCTAAATGCGTGAAATTCACACGTCTGTGGCTTTATTCGAAGTGAGCTCTACACTCACCCATCTAAACCAAGCTTCCGGTTTAATTAACGAGTGCACGAGTGATTACTTTAAAAAATTAATTCAATAAGTTTTTAATTTTACAATTCATTTATTTTAATTTTGACTGCTATGCTTCAAACTTTAATGTTTTATTTGAAGGGCTAATGGAAGTAACATTTATTTTTCTGTGTGTTGAAATTTCGCACACTTTTAGCTCAATGAATTCAATCACCTTTCATTTTTAACCGAAAATATTAATATGTAATATATGTGTAACGTTGTGTCACTCATGAATTAAAGAGTTTAGTTTGCCAAAATGGTAGCATTAAGAAAATTACAAATTTAAAGTGATTGATTTCAATTCGATGTCCAATAAATAATTATCATTGATTCCAGTTACGCTCCTACCATGCCTACTTTTCATTTATTCATGGAAAATGATTTCAATATCAACACAAATGTTGCTGAAATTTTGCTTTCTTTTCTTCTGTGGTGATAGTAAAATGCTTAAAAAATTATTTTGCCTGGAGGTCGCTGGTTATAACCTTGCAGGGACCTATCTCTCTTTAGCTTTTGAGTATTCGCGGCCTCCTCAACTCTTGGTGGTCTCAACCAATGAAAATCCACAAAATTAGCCGAGAGTTAATTGCTCATTCGGGGTCAAATGGACTATTAGAATAATGGGAAGAAAAAAACTTTTCAATTCCACATAAATTTGTTATTGTACGACCTAGGTTTACACTTGGCGCGTCATCAACCGGTGAGATTCATACATTCCTTTTGTTGGGATTATAGATTACTTTAAGTTATTATAATTCTGGTGAGATACATCAGCAGATGATGTCGTGCCACGTCGAAATATAGGTCGTACTTTATTAAATTTATATGTACTTACAAAGTTTTTTTTTACTTTTCATTATGTTAAGTCATTTCCTTGAAGCCATGCCCGAGACGACTATTGGAAGCATAAGAGAAATTGAAATATAATTTAGCGTTAAACGAGCGTTTACTTTCAGTGTTTAGTGAAAATTTATCCCAGTATGTACGAGGTGAGTTCAATAAGTTTATTTATTTATTCCCACACTACCGAAAACAGCTCTATACGGCCTTTTGGATGAGGGTTATTAACATGATAGCAATTTTATGTGCACGAAAAACCATGCCCTGGATAGGGGTACCTACCCAGGTGGGACTCGAACCCGCGACCTCATGTTACGCAGACTTAACCCCACCGTCACCGAAGCCGGCGATAAGTAATGCAACACATTTTGTTTCACGGCCAATTTTAGAGGAAAAAACTTGTCATTTCTTGTGGAACAACAATTTTCAAACATTCCCACTTCGTCTAAGCAGTATCGTTTGCATTGACTTCCGCTTGGTGACCGCGCCATATGGAGCATTTAAAATGGTCTCTGTAACCGAGGTGCGTTCCAAACAACGAACAGTGATATAGTTTTTTTGACAGAGAACCTGGGTATCTCACGTATTCATAGTATTGTAGTATGTCTACTGTGATCTGACAGTAGACATATGCAAGGTGAGTCGTTAGGTAATGCGTGTTTCACCATCGCCGCTGATGGGATGATGAAATTATCGAGGCAGTACGACGTTGGCACCGACATTTGCCAGTGGAATGGTACCGTGCAAGCATGCAGGCCCCCCTTCAAGATGGCGTCAAGCCGTAGCATTGAATGGAGATTACGTTGAAAAATAGTGTTGTGTAGCTAAAATATTGAGGAATAACATGGTGTATTTATATGCTGAATAAAACAACCCCTGCTTCATAAAAAATGCGTTGCATTATTATTTAACTCGGATTGTATACTAACTTTTCATGTATAGTTATATTTTTGCATTGGAATTCAATTGTAATGGGTATTATGAGTCCATTGTATCCATGCTTTCTTCCACAAATAGCCGATAAGTTATCAATAACTTACATCGAAGTATGAGACTATCTTGATACCGCGTAATATATCACTGATAGTGATATTATAGCATTAAAATATGTTTACTTCTCATACACCACGGAGACCTGCGATGAACTAGCTGCTCATTTGAATACCAATTTTCGAGAAGGATTCATGACACCACCACATTAGTGTATTCTATTCCCATTTTCACTACTTGGCCCTGTTATTAGAAAACACATCTTGACTTTTCAGCTACATTTCGAGGTCATCTGCGATAAAGATAGCATTTAATGGATACTCTCAAGTCCCGATGACACTCAAAAGGAACACTATTTTATGTGGCAGGGATTGTAGGCCGCTACCGCTGTTATTCCTATCAAAATATTAAATTCTCTGCCCTTAAAATTTCAATTTCATAATTTCGCTAAGTACCTGAAATTTTTTCGTCTTTCCATCATCTGCGTGTTTTGATGGCTATTATTTTAAAAGTATTTTTTTCTGGTTGAACTCAATGAGGAAGTTTGTATTCTCCTTTCCAACCCAGTGAAAGGGATTTGACGAAAGGATTCATAACAAGATGGATACAAAGTGAATGATAATTTTGTAATAATTTTGCGGTTTTACCTCGATTGCACATATTTTACTGCCTGTGCCACTTAATATGTGACAGTGGATAAAGTGATACGCATAAAAATTAGAGGGTATTAAGTGAATAAGGCAATTTGAGTAATTTCTTGGATCAGACTATATTCTTTTGGAGGATATCAATGCATAATCCCTTCAATGATTCTAGAAATGTGAAAATTCCACAGACGAAAACTATTCCCCTTTAATCTTGATAGAAGCCAGAATCCCTTAATCTTAGACCAAGTGCTTTCACCAATTAAATTAGTAAGGCTTCCTCCCTGAGAGTTTTCCTTAATGGGGAATTTACGCACTCCCGTGCATTTTCGGGTGAGTGACTCCGTGAAGATTCACCGGTCGCCAGTCCAAGGTTGTTACGAAAACAAAAGCTCCAGAGTTGTTATTGAAATTAAAGCAAATTTTTTTCTTACTTCGGATTCCTTGTGGAAAAACTTATTTATCGACAGAATTTGAATACAAACGCGTGTACCTTTTTTGAGATTATATTTTAAGGTTTAGTTTTTTGCTCAGTTTTTATTGATTTTATCAGTAGTTATCATTAAATCACCTTGTAATACTATATATTTATTCCTCAAGTAGTAATTTTCCACGTCACTGACTGTACCATCACATCATAGCTCTAATATTTTGTTTTAAATATTGTCACTTGATAATATTGTAATTAATTCTAATATTCGCTTTTTTTCTTTTGTCGAAACATTCTTCGCCCCGGTAATCTCTTTAATTGCAGTTAAAACCTTATAGTAATTTGTAAATAGTTAATTTCAGCTAATGACTGTATAAAACCTAATGGAGCCCGGCTTTATCAATTTTATTATCTCTGAAACTTTAAAAGCTATAATATTATTTCAGTAATTTATGGTGGAAATAGTTTAAAATATACGCTCAATAAAAATAGAAATAATTTTAGCCTGAAGTTTACTGTTTGCACAATGTGTTTTGTTGCTATCCAAAAATTATGAACTCTTGAGTCTATTTTTTACACAGTTTTTAATGCTATAGCATAACTGAATGCGTTCTCAAAATGAAAAGATTGGTTTAAAACTGTTATGCACAACTAAAACTATTTCCACAGCCTTTTCCGTGTATTTATTTTCGCCATGCTTAAAGAGCTAAAGGGACATTAGAGCTAACCTTATTTTCAGGCAGGACTGAAATGGAAGAACTTTATTCTGGCTTAAAACCAGTAGTAATGTTCCTCTCCGTAAAGAGGAAATAAATTCCAAATTGCCGGCCAAACTTTTCAAAAACTCCCCAAAATCCTTGTAAGACTCCAAGTACTTGTCATTAAAGCGACGATATCTCGAGAAAATCATCTTAAATTGCCCTCTGCGACGCAAGTAGGAGCTCCAGGAGCTTGAGAGAGGCTGCGAGGGTTGATTGCGTGGTTTAGCTTGGAGGGAAGCTATTTCCTCATTTACCCGCGAGTCGAGGAATTCCTAAAAACGATTCCACGCGAGGAATCTCGACTTGCAAAATCCCTTTAAAGTCTCCCGAGTAAAGTATGCGCTCCGAGATCCTCAACTTGAAACATCGCCTTTGCTAGTCTCTTTTCCGCAACGTTCTTTAGCTTTCTCATTTGTTTTCCTACACCGTACGGTTGTATTTCCAGTTTATTCTTTCCAAATAAAATCGCATTTTCTTTTTGTTTTAAAAACAGAAAGAAAAATAGGTTACCAGGTGACCGTGGTATGATACAAAATTTTATCGGTGGCGATCAACAGCCATATCATATTTTCCATCAGGAAAAGATAGGGCTATGTTAGGGTGGAAAGAGACCCGGTGTCAGAAATAAGTCCGGTTTTCGGAAAAAATAGGTTTTCTCAAGGTTGTTACTAAAACAAAAGCTCCAGAGTTGTCATTGAAATTAAGGAAATTTTTACAGAAAAAATAAGAAAAAAATTGGTTCATCAAGGTTGTTACCAAAATAAAATCTCCAGAGTTGTCATTTAAATTAAAGACATTTTTAAAACTAATTCGCGTTGCTAGTAGAAAAACTTACTTATTGGCAAAATTGGAATACATCCTCGTGTGCCATTTTTGAGCTTAGATTTTAAGAGGTAAGTTTTTTCCATAGCAGACAGAACTCAACGAAAAATGTTCCCGAAGCTCTGGGGTGTCAGTAAATAAACTAAATGCGTAATGGACGCAATTTATCGCTCTTTTGATAAATTCCAGCATTTTTCTGCGTACACAATATTATGATTGAGTGGTTTCTGAAATGTAAAGATGCCTTTTCGTGAACTTTAAAAAGAAAAAAATGTTCTTTTTCACCCCGTGATGCTTTCTTCCGGTTTTTACGAAAATTAGTAAAATATAGATCTCAATAAATGTCAATCTAATTCACACTAGACAGTACCCCATGATAGGTTTTTATAAATTAAACATGGGTCCTTGTAATGCTATGTTGTGAAATATTTTAAAAGAAAGCTAGAGTACTGGAATCCCACCGAAAGTGATTCTGACGTCTAATTTTTTATATATAGACCGGTATTTAGCCTTTTCTTAAGAAAGGCGCCAAGAGGATCACGGCTCATCCGACGAATGAATTGCTGATTACATCATAACTTATTATTTTATGCATGATCCAGAAGGCCATATGTGATGAAAAATATTATATTGTGAAGAAATCGTGCCACGCAACCTTGTAAACTGAAGTTCCACCCTCTAGCTCTTTCCACCATATCTCTTTCATTTCTTCGCCAACATATTTAAAAAGAGGGTCTAAAACTACCTAATTGATAAAATTATACTTGAAATTCTTGATAAAGAATAATTATTCTCCCAAATTAGGTAATAACGATTTGTAGCCGCCTCATTTGAAAATTAAAGACACTGATTATATTACTTGCTAATGATTATATTACTTGCACCCAATCTTAAGAGAAAGGCTCTTGGGAGAAGAAAGACCAGGGAAAAATATTAGGGTTAGAGATACAAGAAGAATTTCATGCCGAATCTTTTCTTTTGTGCAAGTGATACCGTATTTCATGTCATCCATAAATCCTATTCTTTTTTTTTCGCCTCTTCCCGGCTTCGTAAACACTCCCACTTAGCACTCGCTCTATCCTTTTTCATCTCTTTCCCACATATCTCTCGTAGAAATTCCTAACACTTGGTCCTTCTTCTTCCTCTCCACTTAATAAAACTTCTCGACTCTCCTCCGCACCCATACCTTGAATTCTTCCAGACTTTTCTCCTCCTTTTTTATCTGCGTCCACATTTCCGTACCGTAAAGAGTTCAGTCATAACTTTTATGTATAATGATTGCCTCATAAGATCTTTTGCATGATAACAATAATAACGGTATTTCTTAATCATCACCGTGGCTGTTCCACACAGTATCGGTCTGAATACAGTCACCAAACCACGACCGCACACTCTAGCTACTTTTTAGGCGACAACAACATACGACCTCAAGCAAAAGGCTACTCAGTCTGATGTATTCACATTGCTCTGGCTTCCATAGAACCTCTTTTTGACTGTCAGGTTGAAATTCAAGGGACTACGAATTCATATATGTAAATGCTGGAGTGACGCAAGAGGTTTTTCTCACCTCGAAATTTCTGAATAATAAAGAAACTGTGAGTAGCTAGCGAACGAATTAATCGACAAATTGAAAGGATTTTACATGACTGCCCCTAAAATAAGTGTTTTATCTCCGTGAATAGGTACGTGGGTATTTTCCTTTTACGATTGCAGCCCAAAAGCTTCACAGAGATAATGGAAAAACTATTGTTTTAAAATAGTGCGTTTCCACGAATATTATTTTGTTTCTCAATATACACCTGAAGAGGAAGATGGGAGAAATATATAACAAAAATATTTTCAGGCTGAACGTAAGAGTAACCATAAATAAAAAATGAACAATATATTTTCAGACGTACTGAATTACGAGGGGGTATTGAAAAGTAACATCTCCTATGTTTTTATGGAAAATATATTTATTCTCAACTTTGCGCATATGATTAGAAAGGCTGAGCATTTATCCATTTTCTACAAAGTTTACTTGATGATTAATTACTTTTTGGATCCTTGTAACCAGATTTTTAATACTGGCGTCGTAACACACTCCCGCCGCGTTGCGAAGCCAACTGTCGACTGCGTCTTGCATTTCCTCGTCTGACTTGAATCGCTGTCCCCCATGGAGTTTTTTGAAAGCGGGAAAAAAGGTGGTAGTCCCTCGGGGCAACTTTTGGGCTGTAAGTAGTGTGGTTGAAGATATCCCAGCCGGATTCATTGATTATGGCGATCATTTGATGGGACATGTGTGGACGTGCTTTTTTTTGTCTCCATCGGTGAGCTGCGTAGGGATCCACCTCCAGACATCATGTTGTAACCGAGGACGTCCGACTCAGTATTCTGCACGGAGAAGTTGCCACACTTCATTAAGACCTTCCTTTATCTCATGATGGGTTATTCTCCGTTTATTGCGCACCATCTCTACAATTCAAGCCGCCGTTGATTCTGGCAAACTCGTCCTCCACGACCGCTGCTCATCATGGACGTTTTCCCGTCCTTAAGAAAACTCCCGCCACGTTTTTGATGTCCATACACTTCTCACCATATACTTCCACCCACTGGTGACGAATTTCTATCCGAGAAAATATTTTCGCTTTCAAAAATCGAATGACTTACCTTAGTTCGCACCTGGCGGGCGAGCTAAGCGGGAACTTCATCCTTAACGACTGCCACACAGCGAATAAGTGGCCTTAGGTAACCAGAGTGGTTTTAAATTTTAGCATAGGAACAAAGAAATGCAGTACTGTAGTAAAATGTTGCCTAGCGACTCGCGTTCGGAAGTAACATAGTTGGAGACCTTACTTTTTAATACACCCTCGTAAAAAATCAATTACTTTACTCCCTATTTGAAGACATAGTATTATCTTCACTTAAATGCACTAAATTGGAATGCAAAAAAAAAAACAAATGAGAATCGAAAAGAATGGTCGCAAAACTTAAAGAGAGAGAAAATATGATAAGCTAAACGTAATTTGGTACGTGTGTTATTTTTTGTCCTCTTAAACTGATACGAACCGTGAAAGCATGTCAATATTATGACAACACCCATGCATGAAGTTAGAATTGAAAATATTTTTTCAACTGGCGTCTTTCCAGATAGATGTTTCAAATTTATAATGACCACATCAAAGAGTAAAGATGACGAAAAATAGTGACAAATACGTGTTCTTTCTCTTCTTGATTGTTTTGCGGATGGTTATTAAATACATTAAAAGAGTTAAAATTAAAAAGAAGAACTTTATGCTTTCACATTAATTAATGTGAGAGCACAAAGTACTTCGCGAAGTTACGCCTCAAACAATTAATTTTACATTAAAAGTTGTTAGTGAAACTAATTCTGTGTCAATATTTCCCACTCATAATATTGTATTCAACATTGCGGAATCGGTCTTGATTGGTGTTTTTATAGCTGTGAAGTTCTACCGGACTTCGTGATTTGATGTATAATTAGTTTATATAAATAAAATGTATGCGTCAAATAATTATTTAAATAAGTTTTTATTCTTATAAGTATGCTTTTTGTGCTAATGAAAGTCAACCGGGCGATGAGTAAAAAACTTATTCTAAAGCCCTAACAATAGTTTTATTAAGTAGTGGTACGTTAGCTTAAAAAATAAAAATCGATTATTAAAAGAAAATCAATAATATAATAGAGAACCAATAATTAAAATAGTAAATACAAATGGTCGAGGGAAAAAATCACCTTTTCATATCGACGAGGCGTTTTAAACATTTTTGGAAAGAATCAAATCTCTTTGTGTTTCCGAAAAATCGATTTCGATTGTTGTCGAAAATCGAATTTAAATCGTCAAAGATCTATAAAATCCAAATCAAGCCATGATATTCGAGTTTCCATCCAAATTAAAATTTTCAACTTCAATTTTAATAATTTCGTTTGACCTCAGAAGCGTCACTACCGGCCTATGATGACGTCATCCGATCCATGTGCATTGCTTTTATGTAATGCCGGTAATATTGGAAAGGCACGCCCTCGATCATTATGAAAGCATCCTAATCAGTTTATCTCACTTAAAAATTTTATTCAATCGAATGGTTCCAAGCGGTGATACCAAAACTTAAATGTGAGTGAGTTTTTAAACTTTTACACATGGGCGTACCCAGTAGGGGACATAGAGGCAGCTGCCCCCCTAGAAGCGAACATAAATTTAGTTAAAAACAAAAGTTATGAACAAATTTTCCTTTTGAAGAAAAATGTTATTAGTTTAAGACATGGAAATAAAATAAAAATCATTTTGGTTTTATTTACCTTTTCTGAGCAAAAAAGTTACAACTTGAACGACCACACCTAGTTTATCCCCCCCCCCCCTCGTTTTGATTCTGGGTACGACCATGCTTTATGGAAATAAGATGGCGCTGGGCGCAATAACAAATGACAACACGCTAGGCGCATGTAATGAAAGAATGAATATGTAATACATTATTTATTAACCTTTAACATAAAATTGTACATCACCAAACACAACAATGGAAGCAGTACCTGGGGTCAAATTACTTTTACAAAATACAATTAAACGATCTTCAGGCTTAAACTTCATACACCGCTTAGATTTTTTGGGATACTTTAAACTACTCAATTATGTGTTTTGAGTGTTTTTCGAATGAATAATGAGCATATTTTTGTACCAATTGTTTATTTTTTTTCAAAAAAGACCCGATTTTTTGTTATAGAATTGTCGATAATAAATCTGCCTCATTCAAAATACGATTGTTCCAGCAATCGTTGGAACTATCGTGCATTCACACAGCGATGGTTAAAACATGTGCTGCCCTCCAGTGCTGAAATCTAAAGTTAAAGAAAAATTGATGGTTTGCAAAACTGTTGAGGTATGCAGTGTCACGATATTACTGTGTTCAACGTGTATTTAACGAATAGTTTTTCTTCCGCCCATATTCTTTCTTGCTTGGACAAATCCATGAAAAAAATAGAGCGATGGGAGCTTCGCAAACTTTTCGTCCTTCTCTTGTCACTTCCTCTTCCGGTCTCGCAGCGCCTAACCATCGTAAAGTAGCAACGTTAGGACCTACGAGAACTATTGTCCGGACATGCATTCACACAGCTAGTTCTGTCAACTATCGTTAGGACGATCGCTGGGACAGTCGTAATCTGAACGGAACAATCCTTTAGTTTAAATTTCGATTTTTCATGAAAAGTCAATATTTTATTTCGATTCAATATCGATTGCTAAAAAATGATTTCAACCGACATTTTTCCATCACTAAACAAGAGTCGGAAAACCTCTGAAGATCACGCTCTTCACTTGTTTCAAGTATCTCGCTTACCCCTACCGAGTGTACAATCCTTCATTTCTTAATCCACCTTTCCCCCGCACACTGTCATCGTGCTTTCTCCCTCCCCTTCTCAGCACCCGGTCAATAATCCACACTTTCCCGCACACCGCGAACGCACTTCTGGACGGTTCGTGAAAAAAAAACAACTTCACGCTAAATTAACCCCAAAACTTTAGGTAAAGCCAACGGCAGGATTTAGCACTTTTATTTTCAACCCGGGGAGTGGCTACCGTATTTTTTTCTAAAAACGACATAAGGGGCAGGGTTTCCCGGTCGAAAGTCATAGTATTTGAGTGCAATAATTACCTTTCGTTGCATCAATCCGTATAAAAAATGAGGACAAGATGAGGGCTTTGTAAAATTCTTCATGCATACCTACCTTAACCAGCAAATAGCCACGTTAAATTGCACTTGAAACTTGTGTAAATTAGCGGCGCTTTTATGGCCGGCAAGTTTCGTGAAAGCAATGTCTCATCGGGTTCACATTAATTGCCAAAAAAAATCCATAGATTCAATTTCCATGGGAAAAATTGAAGTCCATATTCCCATAATTTGCCATCCATGTTTGACCACAGGGGACTGACACCTAGCATTGTTGAACCTCGGTAAAATTGCCATGGGAATAAAAGAACATGCATAGCGTAGTTTGAGCGAGTAGGTGAGCCATGAAAAATACCCATTGAAAGAGTTAAGAAGCAGATAAGATGGTTTGGATATGAATAAAGGGGCAATAGGCTTTTGAAAGCTTAAAGGAAGACAATATGATGTTCCATAAACAGGGAGAGGGAAGTAATAAAGTAGCCCATAGAAAGCTGGGAAGTTATGGGAAATCAAGTATTGTTTAAAAGACGCGACTCCCTGCAGTTAATATAATTTCTGCTTTTATGGAAGCCTAAGTTATCCGTAATGGTAACACTAAAAATAATATTTAATTCTCTTTTCATACTGGAGGGCAACTTTTCAATCGAGTACTTTCACCTTATCTTCATTTTGTCTTGCATTTTTCCCTAGTATCAATGCTTACATCTTCCATAACACAAAGATATTTTCAAAAACATTTAAAGGGAATTTAACAAACAGACAAAAAATCCTTCATTTCGTATTCAAGAATGGAGCTATAAGTATGTCATCAACACTTTTTAGGCCATTGCGGAAGCTTACCTTCACGTTTCCAAGCCATTAAACGCCTTATACTTTCCGCTTGAGGATGATAATTTCGTATGACACCTCTTTTCTTTCGCTGCCTTAACGGAATGCCCATGGAAGTCATAAGAATTTTCCTCTTTCCCTTCCGCTGTCCAATGCTTTTCTCGTCCAAGCATGCGTCACCTTTTCCGGGCCTCTCCCCATAACTTCGACTTCAGACTCCGCAACGTCTTTGCTCTACGACCGAGTTTTCCATTTTATGTCCCACCAATACCACTGTTTCCTGCGATGCCGGTATAAACGCCGACAATAAAACCAATCTTGATGCCTCGACCTTGAATTAAAGGGAAATAGTTCGCTGCATTCTTTTGATACCATTCTCCGTTTCCATGAATCTCTCTCTTATATGTAGTTTCAGCAGTTCTCCAGGAATTCTTCAGAGGATAATCTAACTTGCCAATGGAATTCCTCCTTCGCAGATTCTCCGTAGCATTTCAATCTTTGACGAATTTTCAATAAACGATCGAGTGAGAGAGGTAAGGGAATATTTTATAGCCACCTGGTGAATGTTATAATGGAAGCAATCAAAGTTTGGGAAAGAAAATTCAAGGACCTTAAGTTTAAGACAAGTATATTTTAGTCCATTTTAATTAAAAGATTATTAATCACATTTCAACTGGGCAATGTCTTTCTAAGGTCCGCATTTCATATTTACTTGAAGCACAATTTTATGAAAGGGTCGTCAATTCAGACTAGAAACCGTATGTAAATAAAAGAATTCGGTAGAAGTGGTGAGTGATAAAAAGGAAACATTGGATGAGTTAAGGGGGAGATGAGATGTTGGAATACAAATTGAAGGGCAATTGGCTGTTAAAACCTTTAAGACAGACAATATGACGTTCAAAGATACAGTTTTCGGAGAAACTGGGTGGCAATCTCTGATATTGAACACAATAAAAGCACTTGTCTATTTCTACACTTTTTCATTTCTACCGACCCAGTTTTCGGCACATAATGGGGCTTGAAAATGGCATTCTGTGCTTAAACCTAGGGCGGTAGAAAAAAAAAGTGTAGAAATAGACAAGTGCTTCGATATGATTCTCCATAAACTGGGAAAGGGAAGTATTAAAATAGTGGATAGACTACAGAAACCTGCGAATTTAAAAAAAATCAAGTATTGTACCGTGTGTACGAATACCCACGTAAATACTCTATCTCTGGTATCGTATTGTGTCATCATCTTCCCATCAATGTAACGTGTCTACCTGGTGAACTCACGCATTTGCTAGCGTAAAAAAATACTTTTGGAATACTTCAACTCCTTGTTGTGTTCTTCTTTTCTGTTTTAAAGAGAAAAAGTTAGAAACGATTAATAAAAATAGTAACTACGCCTATGGACTCATGAAATAAGAGAATGAATTCTTTCTACCTTTCAATTCCCTTCATTCCAAACCCTTTCCGATGCGTGCAAATAGGTTGGTTTTCTTTTATTATTTATCGTCTAAATCGAAAGATTATCACTCCGGGAGTACGTATTACAATCTTTTAGATTTTTAAATGACGATATCTATTTATATTAAAGTGAAAATTGTCAAGCGCGCGAATACAACGGCTAAGTATGAATGCTGGGAAAAGCCCGCGTGACGTCATTCTGGTTGCGGCTTCCACCGTGTGAGGCCAACTTGGCTATGAGCACCGCTACGATGCAGGCGGCTAGCAGGTAGCAGAGAACCCTGCTAGCAGGTAGCGCTTGGCTTAAATAAGGATTATTTATACCCTATCAAACGAAGGAAACTTTCCGGCCATAGACAATTTTAATAAGTGATTATTAAGAGATGTTTACCAGAGCTCTGTGCCACATGCATGCACTGGTAATCTCAGACGATGTAAAACCCCTGACTACTCGCGTAGAAACTAGGTCTCTTTGACGTCACGTGGAGTGGCATCGCATGGGCGCCAATCTGGCCTTCTTCAAATGAGGTTAAAATTGACCATCAACATTCGTCGAAACTGGGATTTCTAAAACCAAATAATTTTCATATTATGAATACATTAATGGTGGGTAATGAATCGCAATCATTGGCTTTTGTTTTCTTTGATGAAGGAAACTACCCTGTTGGCAACAAAATATCAGTGCAGGCAGACCCAAGCTCCCTCAGAAATGTGTAAGGAACTATAAAGTGGAATTAATACTTTTTTAAAGTTCCTTTCACCACCTCGCTCTCTGAGGATTTATACTCCTTTTAAGCTTTCCCTAATAAGAGAATGAATTGTCTCCACCTTATTCCCAAGCCCTTTCCCCCACCCCACCCCACTCCACTTTCCAACTTGGTCCACACAAACAACACGTGTTGGCGCTCGTGATTTCACAGATCGCCCCCGGAATGAGAGTCAACATTTGTTTCGGCAAAAAGGCTTTTTTCCTCCTCAGCAGATTGTACCCGAACACTTTTGGAGGGGAAGCACTCAGGCCCGACGGCGACAGGGCATCATTAGCAGCGTGAGACAAAGAGCTCGGATGCCTGCATCTTTCGTCGCCTTTTCCTCTCGCTGCTGAGTGAGTGGAAATCAACTACCGCATGCCGTTGGATGGAGCTGAAATCTTCCGTCTGCGGAATCGTGTTGTGACGCCCTGTCTCCCTCCATGGGAATTTTCTTCAAGTTAAATTAGATGATACGGATTTGTGTACAGTGAGACCTCTCATTTACGGAACACTAACGGTCCTCAAAAATGCGTGACCCAAAGAAAACATCATTTTCGCGCTTTATACTTTCCCGCAAGTATTATAGTTTAGGAATTTAAGCCAGCTGAATGAAATTCTTTTATAAAAAAAAATACTGTCAATTTGTTAGAGATCGGTCAGATAGCCCATGGCTATGACCTAACGATTTGATCGTTGGATTATTCTTCCTCATAGAATAATCCTCCAAGGTCGTTAGAACATTAATTGCTTATGCTTGGTTTCGCTGATGGTAGGACCTGCCCGCCTTTGTGACGGTGCAGGATTCCTCGTCCCCTTCCCTTCTTCCCCGTCCTACCCCTGGAGGCGTCGTCGGGCTCTCATCGCGGCGGCGCCTCCTTTCCTTGTTCCTTCCCGCCCTTCCCCTTCTGGTGGCAGAGGAGAAAAGCTGATCGCTTATAGTCCCTGCTCCAGGAGTGTATCCTGCGAACCCGACCCAAGGGTTTCTTTCCTATAGCCCATGGCTATGGTGTTCGTAAAAGAGTAAAATTTTGCCTAAAAAGTGTCCGTATCTGTAAGTGGGAAAGTATGTATACTAGAGGTTCAATCCTTACTCTAATGCATATCCAACTGCCGGGGAAGTTGATACTATCCATAAGACAGAGGTATCCACGAACTGAGGTTTCACTGTATTATCGTAAAAACACTGCATTTTTAACTCGTGGGAGCACCTTTGCTCGTGTAAAATTGGGTACGAGACTACGAGGCACAGCATATCTCTTTCTCTTTGTATTCTCGAGTGTATATTTAGGAGGATAGTAAAAAAAAACTACCTAATTGATAAACTTGATCTCCTTATTTTTACTATGTGGATGAAAAAATGTTTTCTCATGTAATCAGTGCGGATAGTTTCTTTCAGGTTTTTATGGAACAGTTTCATTGAAAATGGAACTAGCTTAAACACTTCATTTGCATCTATGCATTCAGTTTTGAAGTAAAACTCTTTTTTACACTCTTGATAAAGAATAATTCTTCTCCTACATCAGGTAATAATGCTTTGTCGCCTCCTCATTTAAAAATTAAAGAAACTGGTGATAATGGTTATATTCCTGGCGCCCATTCGAAAGAGATAGACTCTTATATTATGAATGACTAGGGAAAAAATATTAAGGTAAGAGAGACGAGATGAACTTTATGGTCACCAATTAATCTTTTGTTCTGTATATCTTCCTCGCACCAATATGTACTCATTCTTCAAATACGCGAATGTTACTTTGTGCCTCGAGAAATGAGTTTAATGAGTGCACTAGACTGATACTGCTATGATTCAAAGACTTTTAGTGGTATAGTTAGTGATGGCATCGTAAGTCAGTATAGAACACAAAAATTGTTATGGATCGATATGCCATTGATCTTAACTTTCGTATACTGTATGTGCTGAGTGTAAGTTTACTATCGTGCCGTTGTCGTGCAGGCATTCAAAAAATTCGATGAAATTTTTAGGAAGTTCGAAACTTTTCAAAACTTCCAAGCAGTTTTACCCCATCCACAAGATAATATAACTCTTGTGAACTGTGTGATATGAGTACCTCTATCATCAGCACTTTTTCATACAATAACAATATACCTCGCAAAAAGTATTGACATATTTTTCACCCAAGACATTTTATACCGTTAACACTTTTTTCGATGGGATAAATATTCCAAAAAAAGAAATAGACAGGTGTGATGATATGTGTTTTTATGTCATTTATAAATTTTTGAGATTTTAAAGCTCAAAAAATACTTTTTTAAATGACAAATATTAATCGATTAATCGCGCTCAAGACATTTTTTTTATTTCAGAATTTGTGCAAGTCATTTATATGTTAGGTTGAGGGTAGCATTTTTCCCTGATGGATCATAATAATATACGGCGGAGGCACAAAAGGAACCAAAACTTTGTATTGTCTTGTGCATTTATATAATGTAATATATTTTTTTTTAATTTTTACTGTATGGGGGAAAACGTGTTTTCTCATTCACTCAGTGCGGATGATTGCTTTCAGGTTTCCAAAGAAATGTTCCATTGAAAGTGGAAGTAGAATCTACATTTCATCTCCTTAAATAAGCATTCGGTTTTGAAGGAAAACGCTTTTTTACGCGCATTTTCTTAACTTGCTTCGCCTGTTTTTCTGTTTCATCGATGGATTTTTTAAATTGATTTTTAACCATTAACTTCTCAACGACGGATCGGTTTGAAATTTTGCACATACTCTTGCTTCTGATAACAGTACAATATTTAATAATTATACATTTGCAATTTTGTTCCGTTGTGTTCTAATTATTGAACTAGATGTCCGTATGGAAAAATATTTTTAAATTTTCAAAATAGAATGCCGAAGAGCATGAGAGGTAAGAAAGCCTTGGAACCCAATCTTATTATTTAAACCTAATCACCATTCGCGCCTTATTCTCCGAGTGTTGAAAAGCGTATTTTTTTTATTTTTAGCGCTTTTATAAATTATTTGGAAAAAGAGTGTTTTGGCAAATTTTTTTAGTTCACTTTCATTGTTTTTTATTAAGTTTTGAAGATAAAAAATGAACAAAAATAGTAACAATTCCCATGTACTTATTAAAGCATTAAATCGCTGTTTCATTTTGTATGTTTGGGGAGCATAAATTGTGTTTGGTACGTGATAACTGAAAAATAGGTCGTATCCAACGTAAGAATTGATTTTATTCCTAAGGTTATTACGATAAAAATATTTATGAATGTTGAGGAAGTAAAAATATTGTTTCATTTTGATTTTTTAACGTGCCACCACAGGTTGAAAAGCATAAATGCGTGAAGAAATTTTTAATTTTTTATTGAAAGTACATGGAACCACGCTATCTTTAGCCGACGAGTAATTTCTTGTTTTTTATGGGTGAGTATGATGAAGGGGAATTTAAACCTAGATTAAAACAATACGAGTGCTTTGCCGTTACTTGAGTGCTAATTAGAGTTGATTTCTTCTTCCTGCATTGTATCCTTCAAACTATGTCGAACTCGTCTCTGAATAAAGGGAGGAAATTTTTTTATGTCAGCTTCCATTTTGACCTCTGCGTAATGAATCAATATCCAAGAGTTGATTATAATGAGTTATTCTCTTCTTTGTACATCGAAACAAACACGTGAAGTGTGAAGTTTTTGTGAAGTAAAGAAGTGTTCCTATTCTCTTACTTACTTGGTGTAACTTTGTTTTAGATTGTTAATTTTAGTAAATATCATGGGAGTTGATGAAAATTTATTACAAAATCACTGTAAGATATATACAGAGAAATAAATTGATTACCGTGCTGCATCTGCAGCCCCAGGAATACAATTGGTACCGGCGTTGAGTGGATAATATTCTTATTTTATGGAGTGAATGTCTTTAGAAGAATTTTTACATTGAAATTTTAAACAAGAGTTAACATAGCACCTACTTGTTTTAGGCCTGTAGCTTCTTGTGTATTTGTGTAAATGTATATTTATTGTGTAAATCTAATATTTTTGCAATGGCAAGCCTCGTGGAGTAACTTGGTTGGTAATAACTTAGACATAAAAGGAGATACATTCGCATGGGCCACTTCAGTGAGGAATAGTATACTTACCGATTTACTGAAGAAAATAGGATACGCTGCGATAGCTGCGATTGCCATCTTACTATGAGACATGTTCTGTTAGGATAAATGATATACTCACCTGAACGCAGGAGACTTATTGACGGCAAGGAAATACAAAACCGTCTGGGGTAATATTATAGATGCAATAAATAATGTAACCCCGTAATAATAGGTTGGGGAAAAAGAAATCCATTATTTTTGCATTAACTTCAGGACATTATTTAACATGCTTTGGATTGTCCGATTTCGGTCAAATATGGACCGTTTTGTTTGATAATTTTTTGCTATTTTAATAATAGCTAAATTATGCCTCTCGCATAGAAGTCTTGGTATTTTTTGGCGAAAAACTATAGTACCCGTTTTTCTTTATCTTCTCTTGATACCAATTTCTTAACACTCAGGAAGTTTTGCAATGCGAGAAAAAGATTATATCCGCTTCGTGCTTGGCCTGGACTATACGGTGGATGCATTAAAACTTTCCAGCCAAGCTCTCAGATTTTCTGGGGAGTCACTACAGAAGTGTGTGACCTTGCGTTGTCCTGATGGATCACAACGCCTCTCCTGTTGTCCAGTTCTGGCCGTATCTGGTCAATCGCTAGCTTCAAAAAGTCCAGTTATGGACAGAAGAGATATGAATTTAACGTTTTACCTTGTTGAAACAGCTCATGATAAATGATTTCTTTCCAGTGCCACCAAATGCACAGCGGAACCTTCTTGGCCGTTAGTCCTGGTTTGACCGCCGATTGAGCAGGTTAACCGCACTTTGATCACGATCCTTTTTGCACACTATTGTCGTATGTAACCCACTTCTCATCCCCAGTCACCCTCCGTTTAAGAAATGGGTCGCTTTCATTCCGTTTGCCTAAGGCTTCGCAGATGGAAATTCCATCCATCATTTTTTTGTGT
Source organism: Ischnura elegans (assembly GCF_921293095.1). Classification (NCBI taxonomy): domain Eukaryota; kingdom Metazoa; phylum Arthropoda; class Insecta; order Odonata; family Coenagrionidae; genus Ischnura; species Ischnura elegans. Next base: position 84,410,530 of record NC_060250.1, read on the forward strand.
TAAATGGGATGGCACCCAAACATCGAGCTTCTTTTTCAATTCAAATTTGTGTAAATGGTGAAAAATTGTATTATAGTCGATCTATAGCTCCTGGGCGATGTTAGAACTACTAACATACTGGTTAACTTCGATTATTTCTGTGATTTTATCGACACTTGCGATGACGGGCCTGCCCGTGCGAGATGCATCTTTAATATCAAAAATTCCTGAATGGAATCGACAAAACCAAAACCGCTCGTAATTAACTGTTGGAGTTTGGGAACCATAACCACTATACAAGTTTCAGCCGCCTGGGTTGCATTTTCGCCTCTATCAAAGAAAAAATGTAAAATTCACCGAATTTTTTTGTTGTTGACCTCCATTTTTAACACCCTGTAACTAAAAATTGAATAGACCAAACAATAAATAGCAACATTATTAATTTAGTATAAAATGTCACCTTGACAACGAGCTTAAATTTGAAATCGTCTGATGTATACTTAACGAGATATCGATCACTACAGCCATCAACCTGCAAAATAATGGATTTCTTTTTCCCCAACCTAATATAATAGAGAAAGAAAGGTTTTGAGAACTCTCCCGGTGATCATGACGACTAAAATAACGACGGTAATGACATAGCTTCACATTTCGCCCAAAAAGTCACTTGCTCACAATTAATGCTTAGATGAATCATGAAGGTGGTAAATAAGAGTCTTTAACAGTGATTTTTCACTCACTCTAATCACTTTTCTGCAAGTCAAACCTCGAATACTTTGAGGTTATATTATATTATGTATGTCACATATTCTTCCTTTCGGGAGTAACTATTTGGGATGTTTTTTGAATTAGCTATTTGGAACTCAAAAAATTAAAACATGGTGAATATTACTATTTAAGACAGAGAAGAACGTGTATTTTACATGATCGCCAATATTTTTGTTAAAATACAATATTTCCTTGATATTGTGAAATAATTAACTAATTTAGGGCCAAATATGAACTGCCATTTACCTTAGTAAATCTTGTAAAGGACATTACTTCCAGACTATGGAGGACGAATGACTCGGAATAAAAATGCTCATTCCTGATCGCTCCAAATGCTTCACGTAAACGAAGTCCTGTCAATTCCACTCCTTAATACGTTCAATAAATTATTACTCTCCATTCAATTTTCTCCATTTCCGAAACTCGTAACGCACGTCACTTCCAGAAATGGATCGTATGGAAAATGATGGACTCTATCATACTCCTTTTGTTTCTTGGTTCTACGTAAGTCGCCAGACAAAGGGAGCGATAAAAGTTCAGCGCTAGGGATGCTTTAAGGGCTTTTTCTGTGACCTCATTTATATGACTGAAGAGTTATCATATCGTTGCCGTGAATTCTATGAGGATATAATATAGTACTACAATAGTAAAAGAGAGTAGCAGCGTATATACGTTTCTAAAACATGTGAGACCTTGGCTATCATCACGTAGATACGGGATATCACATAGAAGTATTTACAAACCGTATTCCTTTTTCTATTTTGATAAATTTAATTACATTTCCATTGTTTTTATTTGCTGTTTCATTACTTGTATATAACTACTTTATGTTATTTATGTATCAAAAGTTCTATTTATTTATCTAGCAGACTTTTTTGATTCAAATGTAAAAACTATTACTATTGTTCTGAAGGTGATCCCACCAGTAGGGAAAAGCCTCTTGAGTCAAAGCTCCAACCTGGTTTTGCACTATGATATTTTAAAATATTTAAGGAGCAATAAGGGACATAAATCTCTTCAACTAGTTCGTCGGCAACGGCTACAATCTTATTTCACTTGCCAGTAGTATTCAATAGTATTTTTCTCGACAAATAAATATTGAATTATTTGTGTTGTTAAACTTAAGGATATCAAAATTCTCATGTTATTCATTAAATTGTAACTCTTTCTTATTTCCTGTTTCATGCTTTTTTCAGGGTCAAACGACGTATGCTTGACCGAAGAATGTGTCAAAACAGGTGAGTTTTAATCCTGCATAGTTTAATTAATCTGTAGTTACAAAATTATTTGTTTATGTTTCAATTGTTTGTTTATATTTTATAAATAATTGCCCTACTTTTTTATAAAACTCATTCAAATATCATGTACATTTGTAGTTTTCTTTGTAAAAAATTTTCTAGATTTAGATAGGGTATTGAATTCGGATTTTGTATATTTTACGGATACTTGAAATTTAAGAGGCTAGCTTTGTACAAAAGAATATTATTTATTTCTCCCAAATTAACCGTACACTTAAACTATCAAAGGGAGTGTGAAATGAATCAATTATTAGATTTTGTTAGGGTACTAAGAGGTATTCCTCCAAATCAACCAAGGCATTCTAACAATATCTCTCTTTTTTTATGAAAATTTTCTGGACATTATTTCCTTCCGTCAGAATAAATTTATTTAAGTATATTCCTATTATGAGTACTTTGAAGTTTCAATTAAAATATGCCAGCGTGTTTTACAAGACGTTCAACAAATTTCCTGGTTATTTTGAAATGTAAATTGTGAGTAAATGAATTTTTGTTACGTTTAGCGCTCTGTGAAGCCATTTCATTTTCCTCTATGAGACACCAAGGTCTTTTCAGTAAATAAAACCACTAAAATATATAAAACCTCGATTATTTATAGGTAAATAATATTGGTAATATTGATGATATATATTTTTAGGCGCATAAAGACTGACCAATACTGGTCAGTTTTTAAATGTTAAATTTATTAAAATTCACGCGTCTAGCGTCACGTTTTACGGTCTTTCTTTTTCTACCCAATGCTCGGAGGCTAAGGACATAATGCAATCATGTAGTGTCGAAGGGTGTATCATAAATTCATTGTGTTTCTAATTTTTTTTTACTTAGTAATGTGAATCTCCACTCTTTGAGTTTTGGAGTCATGAATTGTCACAAACAGTCAGATTGTGCTGACAGGTATATTCATTTCATTATTATAAGAAAGGTGATATAATCACGTTCTGTAAGAAATAGCTAATTTTACTATTAATCCCATCACCTATTCTTATCAATTTTATGATGATCATTTTAATTTCGCGAAAAGATTGAAAAGAATTTGAGTTACTATTTTTGTAACTACAGTTAATCATTTTCGTGATACTCCGAAGACATTAGCATTGCTCCATTGTTTCCACCAGTAACTTGTGAAAGAAATATTATTCTATTTATAACCAGATTGAGCAGTCAAATCGCATTATAAGTTGATACTAGATAAAAATATGTAAAATACTAGGTTTATTTGTCACTAAATCACCTGAATCATATTATAATCGATTTCTTGTGAACAAAATATTTTTTTGTGCTCAGAATGCCAATAATTGCTTTAATTTAAGTCAGATTTGTTATAATTAACAAAATACCTTACATTTAGGGTATTATTGTTTCGGATTAATTTTTAATGTACCGAATAATAGTTTCATGAAGTTCGAGTTATAGGGTAATTCGTTTATTGATTAATCAGATTGCTCAATTCTCACCCATTAGTTATAATTAACAAAATACCTTACATTTAGGGTATTATTGTTTCGGATTAATTTTTAATGTACCGAATAATAGTTTCATGAAGTTCGAGTTATAGGGTAATTCGTTTATTGATTAATCAGATTGCTCAATTCTCACCCATTAGCTTCGGGAGGCTTGTCTAGCCGAAAATTATCGCTGTTTCACGTTTTAGTGATCGGTAAGGGTATAATTGCTACCGTATCTGCCATTATGAGCGGTAGTATTGAGTCGTCATGTTCTGGACTTAACCTGTTTGACGCGATATCTCCGATTATAACTCGGCGTCCGATGAAGCTGGCGTGGAGAGCACCAGATTAAAGCTGCAGCTTCCGTCATTAATTCAATAGACGACGTGATTGGCACCCGATCGAATTTTCTCTTTTTGCAATCGCACCGATCGATCGGGAAGAGTTTTAAAAATGGGAAACGAAATTGGAGCCACTTTGCTCAGCTTTCAGAATACTCGCTTATGCCGAAGAATCTTTCATTTAATGTAGCTAAGAAAAAAACCATTTCCATGCTTAAAGAAATAAATTGCATTAATTTCCCTTTAAGGTTGCTCTGCAGACCTATGTTTCAAAAACTGTGTTAGTAACCAGGTTGTGCTGCATCAATGGCGTGCTTCGTAACAACGCATAATTCTGTTTCAAGTAAATGAGAACAAAATAATAGCTTAATAATATCGACCACTGTTTCGATTTATCCTGGAATTTTCAAAGTGCCTAGAGATTTTCCTCTAATACATATGCCTACATATTTTATGTTTAAAAGTTGGAGAATAATTTGAATTTTTATTTAACCTTCATGAATATTGACGATTCGTATTTTATAAGCTTCTACCCATTTTGCTTTAACTAGCTTCAACATTGTAAACTTTTACTACTTTCAGGGGTAACCAAAGTGCAATATTAAATGCACTTTGGATCCCAAGAGCTTATTATCGATTTATTGAAGTCGAGAATACGTTTTTATTTTCTGGAATTTTAAAATATATTTTTCCAGTTTTATATTTCTGCAACCTTTTATTTTCAGTACAGCTGCAAGATAAAAAATAGTTGATAGATTCAATCATTTCTCACATTCAAATTATTTTCATTTAGCATGATTATTTTCACAATTGTGTGTTTTACTATATTGGTAGTAATATATTTATATTTTCACTTTATTAATACCTAACGAATGATCACGATTCTGTACTATTGCATGCATGTTTTTTGAGACATTTCTTCCGCCTACATCGCACATTTATTATACTTAACATCCAAAGGTATAGCCTCTGTTTGAAAACCCATTATTTGACCTTTAAATTGATAAAATTATTTTAGTTAAAAATAACGAAGTCATTTTAATAGAAAGTTGAGAATCCTTTGATATCAGAGACCTATCGCAACGAATTTTTTTATTTCTTCAGTGATCTATGTTTTTACTGCACAATAATCCATTTTTAAGATTTCTAAATTTATTGCTTTGCTGTAGAAACTGAGGATATAAAGTTTAAAACTGTGGAAAATACTAATTTTTGTAATAACTTTTCGTTATGGATGTGAAAATAATTTTTATTGTTCATTAATTATCAATAAATTATTAATAAATTGAATGGAAAAAAATTTGTCATAGCATTCTACAAATTTTTAGCCTTCAACTATTGATTTTATTGTCTTTTGGAAATCGGATTTGAATAACGAATAGTTACAACCTTTGTTACATTTCGCCTACTTTCTTTTCAAAACATTATTGAGAATATAATTCAGTAGGGAAATTCATTAAATCGATCGAAATTATTTCGTTGATTTTTAATTTTTGGGATTGCATATTGGAGTAGGATAGCATCGACATAATAAAAATCAATTATTTTTTTGTAATTTCCTCGAAATGGAATTCTACTTTGTTACGCCACACGACATAGATGCTGACACAAACTGGATAGACATATGTAACAATTTTTATGATAAATTTATTATTTGCTTTTCTCTCTCTCTCTCTTTACCTGTCTGTTTGTTTTTTGTCTAACATGTGTCGCTGTTCTCCATTATTCTGACCCCCCTTACCTTCCCACGTATCCTCCCCCAATATCCTCCCGTAAACAGCGGCCTCCCTCCTCTCCGCCATGGACTTCTCGGCGAACCCGTGTCACGACTTCTTCCAGTTCGCGTGCGGCACGTGGAACAAGAAGCACGTCATACCCGAAGACAGGAGCAGCATCAGCACTTTCGAAGTCCTCGCCGACCAGCTCCAAGTTATACTCAAAGGTGAGTAGCTCGTTTCAAGTGCATGCAATTCATGGCTCGCACTGAGAGATAAAGAAATAGTTGTGGATAACAGCCTGTTAATCCATATCGAAATTATCGATGCGTTTATTTTTGTCATGAAATCTCCAAAATCCATTAACTACATGTTAAACTATTGGCGAAATATAGAAGAGTCATTTTATTCTTGAGATATAAGATAGTGTTTTGCCATGACTGTAGCGAGGAATATTTTACTTTTTCACTTCATTCCATTATATTGCTTTGAAAGGCATAAAATATTAAAAATATAGGTTCATGATAAAATAAAAGTATGTAATAAAATTGATTTCTTGATTTCGAATGCCTCGTAAGGAAAGAAGATTAATGACAGTAAATTCTGCGTAATAATTGTAACATTTCCCGTATCAACATTTGAAATTTTTAGCCATTACTCGATTGCATTCACTCACTGCATTTTAAGCTAATTACTAGAGATATATCACACCATTGTCAGGTTATGAGCTAATAATAAAAAAATATGAAAATCTCACATGGCTCGAAAATACATTGCTTTTTTAATGATTCACGCCAGCAAAGCGTCGCCTCAAATTCCGAAAAGTCTGAATCTTTTAGAGCTGTAGCCATTTCAAAATTCCTATAAGAAACCTAGACTTAAACTTTTTGGAACGTATTTAGTGTGGATAATATCACAGTAAAAGTGTGGAGAAATGTTTGAAAGATGATTGTACATGGAAAAATGGTTTAATCGCATTCACAGAGGGAAAGCTCATTTGCAGACGCAACTCTCTCCAGCTGCGATTCGCCCAGCAAACTCAGTCAGGCCGAAATTGTTATCCTCGCGAGTGCTTGGAAATTTCAACTAATTTTGAATCCAAGCTATCCTGATAATGCGCTTCATCCAGGGTCTGTTTTATGCGCAGGGAAATCCAATTGAAACTGAAGGTCTTAAAACATGAAGGAAATAATCATCAGAAATTTTTATGATTTTTAAAACTGATCCAGTTTTTTGATAAAATAAAAAAGCATATAATTGAAAATTGGAGCTGATTTGTCAGATTTCCAGGAGTAGTAGAATTAGCGGGCGCTATATGCCTGACTACCTCGCACCCTGTCTATGAAGTGATTATGATATGTATATGGTGAATACAAAACGTTTGACCATGAGCTTCATTCTTTTCTCTATCAGTTTCTTAGAAAAAATGTCGAAAAGTCTTGATATGGAGGATAATTTTTTGTGTGATTCCCAAATATCGTGATAGGTTGCCCCGCTCGTGCAGTTCTGCTTTGAACATACCGTCAAAATGAGGAAAATATTATGGAAAAAGTGAAACGGAGAAGGATGATCGTTAAGCGGGAATGAGGGAGGAAGAGGCTGGGGTGAATGGAATATAATGTAATAGCCATAATGAATACTTAATAAAGAAGTGTAATTTAATGAGGAGAGGGTGTAATTTAAAGTGTAATGAGAAGTTTAATTTAAAGAGGAAAGGGTCGGCTGAGTTGGCTAGTATATTTTCGCGGTAAACCTGTCTTCATCGGTTGATTACCTTTGCCTAGAATGCCTTTCAGATGGTGCATCAATCGTACCATTTAATATTCCTGTCGGTACGAAAAACCTTCAGGAGATATTCTATAACCTATAGATACTATACCAAAAAACCTTTCCATTCAATAACATGTTAAGAGGCGAGAAAAATCCGAGGGACATGCTTTAATTTCCATCTCTCGCCTGAAACTAAATTATCCGAGCACTTTTGTTCGCAAAAAATGCTCGCGTTACCATAACTCAGAAACTAAGTAGCGACCCCATGTTTATAGGATAAAAATGCTTGAAATTGTCTTCGCCATCACCTCCTGAATTATTGTGAACCACGTGAAACAGCCTCTATACTAGCCCCCATACTTACGCGCATGTGAACGCGATTTAAAAAATAATCATCTCCATTTTTCCCTCTGGTTCCCCTTTTATTTTCAATCGGGGTACTCCTCTCCCACCCCTGCCTACTCTTAAACCTCGACCCCTAAGGTCAACCCCTGGTCTGACTCCTTTTGCCCTCGTTTTCAAGTGTTTCGGATCCTTTTATTTTTCCACCCCTACCACTTGAGAACCCTTGGCTCGAAATTGCGTTTCGCACTCGAAGTGAATTGGTGGCTCATGGGAATGAAAAAAAGAAACTAAGAAAAAGACAGAACGATTCCAGAATAATGATGGGGAAGGATGCTAAATTTTTCCACTGGGAATTTAGTTGAAGGCAGCGAATATAAGTATTTCCTCAGGCCAATTTTTCGAAAATTTTATGCAAAAATATGCGTTCATTAATTTTTCAGGATTCGTCAGAGTATTTTTTTCTCATTTTGTGATATAAAATTAGAATATTTTTAATATTAATGAATGTGTTCATTTCTGAAATATTAATAGAAACAAACTCTCCTATGATATTTGTATTTCTGTGTGTCCTGTACAAATTTTACTTAACAGTAGTGCCAATTGTTTCTTATACAATTTCAATACGCTTTCTTCCATTTGAAATTAACTCTTTCTTAACGGTACCTCAAGAAGAGTGTTTAAAGTATACTTGCTGCTGTATCTATTGTATGATGCTACCTATTCCTATAATTTATTTCCTCAACATTACTATGTTGATCTTATTCATGTACATCTTTTACCAATACTGATGCATTTATTTCATTTAATGAGTAATATTTTGCCTTTAAATTTTTTAAGTGACATGATAATGCCTTCAAGTTAGTTATTGAGATTTCTAGATCGTTGCTATTGCTGAGAATTGTCTTGTAAATACACGGTTTATATTCCAGGGCTCCTTGATCGTAAGAACTCAAATTATCTTTTAAAAAATGCGGTTTTGCAAATTATATAACAGTATGTATAACTGAAAGCAACTTGCTAAGAGAATATAAGTGCAAAAAGTTTTCGATTACACACTCTGGTTTCATATTTGTAGCATAAGTATTAATTTATCTAATATAATTCAGTAGTATCACCCTTGCAGTCAATTCCATATTGTAATGTTGATTTCACGAGAGAAAAAAAATAATGCCTACACAGATAACGGCGGATTTAAAACTTAACAAATTTTTCTAAAACCTAAATAAATAAAACTGCATAAATAATAAATATAACTGCACCTAAATAAATAAACATGCATTGATTCCGGTTTTAGTTGGCAAACGTAAGATTTTCAGATAAAATTTTTAGCTAACATAAGTAAAAAATATTTTATCTGGACTGCATTTTCTGTTCACATGTATGTATAAGAGCTGTACAGTTATACCATTAAAAATATATAACTTGAGAATTTGTTGTGGATTGAATAGTAAATTTTTAAGAGATCATTTTAAGTTTCATTTTTATACTTATTTCATGCTTCTTATTTTCTGAATACCAATATTTATATTTTTTATACCGTTTCCGTACAGAATACAGGCGCTCACACTATCCATATCTGTATTGTGTTCCTTTATAATAACTTAGAAGTATTTCCATGTTCCTTATTCTCCCAAGTTTCCACCTTCAGCGAAGCATAGTGCTTTGACCCATCTCGTCTCGTTTTCCCTACATGTGAACGTCGTCCTGTTGCGCACGCTTTTACACCGCAAATGTGATTCGTGGGACTCTGCAGGTGTTAGAGAGGACGTGCACTATGTTGCGTGATCCTGCCATGAAATATGCCTCTTTCTACCATTTGCCTCTTTCTGAGGTGATTTTCACGCGTAAACTAATTTCCTCCTTACCTAAGGTCAAAATTCCGTGGCCGCAGGTGTCACAGTAACATTGACTGTTAAAAATTTCACAAAAATTGAAAGCAAAATAAGCAGAAAAAAAGCCTAAGCATGAATTTAATCAATCGTCAGCAAAAATTCCATTAAAAAATCCAGGAAGAAGACGTACATTTATACCGTCTGCTAACTGAAATCGGTTTTCTACACCGTAAATAGCAAAATTATGTCTTTATCATTCCTTTGATTTTTCAAGTCTCAAATTTCTTGCTAGGATTAAATTTAGAATAAGTTATAAAAATGGGTTTGTGGGAATTAATTAATTAATTATGGGATTTTACTATTAACTCGTGTGCTAATAATGTTTAAATTTCATGCTCATTTTACCATAACTTGCATCAAAGGAATCTCGACATTTTCAAGTGATAATTATTGGATTCCTTTATATGAAAAACTGTGACATCTGTGAAATCCAATCCAGATGTTACATTTATTTTCCTTTTTCACGTGTTACTTGTTTATGACCTAAGCTATAACTTATGTAGAAATTTTAAGGGTAAAGTATAGTTAATAGCATTCGCCTGCATCTTTTTTTTGAAAGTTTCAACTAGGAATTTTCCATGATTTAAAATTGCTATATTTTAGAAACATGCAAATTTTGGAAAAGCTATCCACTACATGCCCTAAAAATTCGAAGATTAAATATAAAATTTTACACAAGTAATGAGTCTCTAAAAAAGGTAATATGCAAGTGAATGAGCGTGTTTGTTTCATCTCACTGGCCACTTTTTCATGTTGGATCTAGGATGATCACGTCCCCGCCAGAATAACCACGGCGCGTACGGTGAATATCAAATTTAGTTCAAAGGTTCTAAGGTATCCTTCGAAAACACATCGAATAAACTGAGTTCAAGAGAATCCTGTTAGGTGCCGGTATTTTTTTATTATTTATTTTTATCTTCGTCGGTACATACCGTTCCCGTGAGGAGCGTTTAATGCATGGGCGTACCCAGCGAGGGGCAGGTGGGGGCAGCTGTCCCCAACCCCCTAGAAGCAAAAATTGCAAAAAAAATCAAAAATAAGCAAAATCAGTACTCAATTGAAACGAAAGTATTCAACAAATTTTTTTTAAACCCACGAAAAACGATATATATTAGTATAAGATATGTAACTAAAATAAAATTATTTTTTCAAGGAAATAATCTCACAAATCCCATGGCTAGAATCCCCCCCTAGATCATGGCTTGCCCCCCCCCCCCCCAGTTATGATCCTGGGTACGCCCTTGGTTCAATACACTGGAATGAGCATAGGGAGAGCCTCAACACAGCCAGGTTGTGCAACAACCCGTTGCACCTAACTCAGTCCAATTCGTCGGAAATATCGGGAATAATAGCTGCCATTGCCGAACGTGGGTTGAATGTGTCGATTGTGCATGTGCTTTGTCACTCGCACAAGCTGCGGCGAGGAGGCGAGTCCGGTTAGGAATCCGTCATTTGTGTCGTTGACAGATTCTCTTCGTCATGGTGCCTTTGGACGTGTGGCAGAAGGTTTGCATTCGAAACGATTTCCTAAAATAACACGTCCCGTAGTCTTTCGATTTCACCTTCCATTTATCTTTTTTTTTTTAAGCATTCGCATTTGGAAATTTATCACTTTGTCGGAAGAAAACACAACCAACTGTTTTGCGCGATTCATATATACATTTCAAAATTTGTATTCGGAATTGGATGTTATCGAAGCTTGGTAATCTTCGTTCCGTCCTGAGTTTAATTCGAATGATTCGTTTTGCTTGAGCCATGCACGTTAATGTAAATTGTTTATCACGGTCAAGTTTCACATTTATTTTACCGTGAGTTGTAACAGTAAAAATGTCGATATTTTGAGGCCATGAGGAGCGAATTTAGTATCGACGTCATAATCAGTTTGGAACAAGAAATAAAAAAAAGGCATGGGAATAATTACTTGGAAATTGCTGAAAATCGGGAGATTTATCTCTTCGCTTTCGAAGGATTACCTGAAAATGGGAAAGAAAATTACATTTCCAATGCAGGAAACGCGATTTTTTGTCTTTCTCTGGATTTGCTTTCCTGATCAATTAAATCATCGACTTGAAATGATTTTTTTTTTCTTAAATTCTATGAAGGCATATCAAACCTTTCACCTAGTACATCTGCAACAGTGAAAGAATATTTTCATTGATTGCACATTAAAAATTATAGAATTTTGATAGATTCTATTCCATCCTAAATTCGATATACGCGTGAGTGGTTTTCAGTGCCATCGCTTTCAGTGCATCTTCAATTGCTTAATGGAAGTAAAAAAATAGGGAAAGTATTACGCCATGACATTAATGTTTTCCCATTACACTTATCAATATATTTACTCAGGGTGAATTTATCTCGTGAGTTATGGCTTTCTTTAGCTTTTAAGTTTCATTCCATGCAATGGATTAGCACATGCGCTCCTGCCTAAGGGTTAAAACTTTTTGTTTTTCCTGCATAAAATGAGTGGCTGATGATACAGAGGACATAAATGTAATGCGACCTTCTCTATTATGTAAGTAAAGAATCCCTCCGATCTAAAAATCTTCAGTTTTTTAATATTTATAAACTGAGTACCTGCTGGCTTCTCATCCCAGATGTTGTATTAGTACATGTGATAAAAATCCATCATCCTCAAGAGTTTCACTGAATGCGAACGAAGTCTGAACTGAAGACTACCTCTAGAAAAATACTGAAGATGACTCAAAGAAAGGATGCTTACTTCGAAAAAACCCAAACCACTTCGATTTGTTAATTAGTCTTTGGTATTTTCTGTATCGCAACGGTAACATTTCCTTTTTTGAATAAAGTCAAAATGCAGAAATGTCTACAATCATTGCATAGCATTTCAAAGATACGTTTTCATTTACTTGTTACTTATGAGAAAGCTGTAATTTAAAAAAAACTTCCATTATTAAGTCATTTAGATATTTAAGTAGTTAACAAAATTTGTAATCATGCTTATATGAGAGGAAAAATCGTTTTAATTTTTAAGAGAGTCTCGTATTGCGAAGAACGTCCCGTTCACTTATGCACATTATCAACTCTCAAATGCCATTCACCATGGCTGACTTCTAAGATTTTACAGTAATTTATTCATTAAATTCGTTCGGCTAACTCTGGAAAATCTTCATGTACATCTCAAGTTGTAGATTAAATAGATAATACTTTTGGAGTTCAGAAATTCAAACAATTCGTGCTTAAAAATCTATTCTGTGTCCCAAGTTCCATCCATGATGCGCAGTCCACTGAAATCAAAATACTTATCAGTAGTTCAAGAATTCTCAGCACTGGAATATGTCGCTTAAGGCGATCATTTCAAACCATGGAGGATGACATGAATTTCTCCATCCAAGGACTTTTGAGAATTTATTGGGGGACCATCGAAAATATTTATTCGCCATGTTTTCACTCGTTGATCGATTTTTACTGTCGATCCATCCACGCACGAAAAGGCCAAAACTGTGGCCCACTTATTAAATTTATTTCCATCACATTAGTTCGCATTCCCTGTCTGACATGATTCAATCAACAGAGACATATGTGTTGAAAATTGAACCACATTCCTTTTATTGCTAACAGCAGGTCCTTAATTTCCATTTTCACTCGATGAGTGAAATGTAATTCCCCAAGGTAGCTTTTTTTAATTTCACGGCTCTACTGTCGAAATATGATACACAAATGCTGATGAAAAAATGTTAATATTTTCATGATCAACTTAAAAATTCTTTGAGAAATTGAAAGTTGACGACTCAACTGATTACAATTTAAAGACGCTATGAGGCTTAGTAACACATTACCAGCTAAAATTACATTGAGCACATTCAATTAATTCTACTTTTTTCAAGGAAAAAGGCACATGCAAAATGAAATGGTCCGTGTAAATTACACCTGAATTATCCAACTATTCGCTGTAATTTGGTGATAAACGGAGTTACAGTATTTTGATGAAAATCATGAAAACGTTAAATTTATCTACGCAACTTTCTAAATATTATGATTGGTTGCTCTTGAGTAGTAGTGGAAGTAAATATTATTCTGTTTTTTTACTGTACGATTTTATTTAAAGAGCATTGATTTTTTTCGTCAATTATTCATTTATTTGGCATTAACAAGCAAATATCGCAATTTTCTAGTAATATCTGCCAGTTCACCAGGCTATAATTTGCTTTAGCACCCATGTATTTGAATATCCACATTTTTCGTTATGTATTTATGAAATTATGAGAATAAATTGCTAGGGTTATGAGCCCGTAAAGGCTAGGCATTGATATAAATCAAATGCATTGATATAAATCCTGTTTTTATCCGCAGGTGTGCTAGAAGAACCGGTCGATCATCGTGATAATGACGCAACGCGGAAAGCGAAGACGTTTTACAGATCGTGCATGAATATCCGTAAGTATAAGCAACCAAATATTTTGAATAATTCTCTGAATTGACTCACAGTATCTGGTAGTTGGAATCTGATTATTTTTTAGCGATCGCTAAATTTAAAAAAATCTTAAGTACCTCTGGTATCTCCGCTACTAATGAGAACATTTTTTTTCTTAGTTCTAATTTCTTGACCAAATTGGGAATTGCTCATCAAATTTCCGCTTCAATTTTCCCAAATTTTATTCATCTATTGGCCACTCGAATTGAAATGGTCAATCACATTTTTTAATTATTATATTATTTCCGTTCTAGCTCGATTGATTGTTTGGAATCACAAAAGATTTTTCTTTTTACGTATTCTTTGCAAGTACATTCATGATAGATTTAATTTCTCACGCCTGATAAACATTTTTCCTATTTTACCTAACGGCACACTGCTACTATTGTAACTATAACAATTTACCTATTCTGGGGCATATTTCACCATCGCCCCCCTAGACGCAAAATTCTCTTCAGATAATGTCACCAGATTTATTGCCGAGTCACTGTTTTATTTTACTTTTTCGTGTATGTATAACAATTTTTAAATTCTCTTTTTCTTCACCTTTGATAGTTCTCGTTAATTATATTCCTCAACGATTAGAATTCTAATTTTCAACTCAAGAAGATGGCGATAAATGCCATTCATTGATATAAAAATCATATTTATACTTTCATTCCCTAAGGCAGATTGTGAATTGTCCTATTGAGCAAATCAAATGTTTTACATTCCCCATTTTTATTGCTAGCAGAAAATCCAGTTTAATAAGTTGTAGTGACAAGTGTTTTGAATCGCTAACAAAAAAATTCACAATTACATGACGCGACGTCTCTTGCTTGAAATCATAACAAATTAAGCAAATAGCTAAAACTTTAACCACACCGTTAAAGCTAAGAATCTAATTCGTCTTCTCCTTCCGTTCCTTTTTTATGAACTGCCTTAATAAATCCATGAGCTCTCAATTTAAAATGATTCTGGGCAAACTTTGACTGTGATATCACTTTTCTCAAACAATTATTTTTATTCACTTAAAGGGAGATATCACAAATTTTAACTGAAGAAAAGCTGGCGCAGCAACTTTTTAGATTAATTTTATTAACCTAGTCCCCAATCTTTTACCGCTATTGGAAATTACTCAGCAAAAGTCTCCCCTGAGTTTTCACAAAGCTTTGTTTTTAAAGTGTGCTAGTGGTATGCTTGCGCAATCAATTTTCGCTTGAGTATCGATCCTATCAACTTTAAGGGGGTCGATTTTATTCGACTGGACTTCCATGCTGAAATCCTTGGTTCATTTTATTTTATTTTCTTTTCGAAATATTTTTCCTTTCTTCTTTCACTTTGACACATTTTTTCAGGCGCAACGCTTGGAAAATCGCTTTTTTGTAGTGCCCGATAGCTTGTTTGATGTTTCGATTTAAGGCGATTTAAGGCCTCGGAAGACGATTTAGTCCTGATTTGCACGTCAAAGTCAACTGCCGTAATGGTAGCTGAAAAAGATATATTTCTTCTATTATGACAACTTAACTGTCGCAAGAGAACAAGTACGTTTCATGATGGCAGAGATATAAAAGCAAAAGAAATAACGATGGCCAAATATAAGTATTTTATTGGTGATCAAATTTGATAGAAATAAGGCAGGCAATTGATCAATCATTCCAGATTTGATTGTATTTCCTCAAATGAAATGAATGGGAAGAAGAGCTAGCTGGAACTATATTTTTTGCCTGCGGAGTTGATTAACGTTGCCGTTTGCGATGCATCCATAACTATCGATACCTTCTGCGTTCAAAGTTGAACTTATTTAACTTTGCTAACAGATCGAATCAAAATTAATCCTCAATTGATTCGCGTTTTCTTTACGGCATTTGTGGAGTACTTGTGCGAGTCGACCATATTAGTAGACAACTGTATCAGTCAATTTCGACTTGTAAATAGAGCTTACTGTTGATTGCTGATGGTGACTCGGATTTGGATGGCTTCAACATATTTTCGACCGTCCCTCGATTACCAATGGTCACTGGACTGCGAACGGTCCCGTTCCTTGCCGGGTCTCAATGAAGTCACCATTACATACATGCCAAGCCTTTTATCCAGCAAAGTAGAGACACGACATGTCATGTCTCACAACGCAGAATTTGAAAACACGTGAAACACCATATGGTAATGCAAGGGCGTGGTAGGGAACTTTTTTAGACCTTCGATGGTCACTAGTCTTGGCGTTTGTTTCCTAATTTATCAATGATTGTATACTCTTGCATCATTATGATTATCATATCTTTATTTTACATTATTTCTAGTTATATTTTTTTGTATTTTAATTTTTTAATTGGTTTTATTGCCCGTAAATATTAATTTTTACCATTATCATCATCATCACCAGCAATGCGCTAGACTATCACGCTCCTCACCTTCTTCCCTTCACAAGGGAAATTAAATAAATCACGGAATAGTTTCCTAACTCAATCTTCTTCTACTTTTTCTTTCCTTCCTCGCGTCCTTACCTTCGAACCCTGCTAAATCCTCCCAAATAAAAAAATAAATAAAACCTTTCCCATCGGACCTCCGCGAATGCATCCACCCCCTTCTTGGTGCACCAGTTCAGATTCGGAGGGTGGGTGATGAGCCTCTGCGGCGGGCGCTCAGGCTGCTCGGGGGTTGGCCCGTGGCGGAGGGGCCCTCGTGGAAGCCCCCGGAGCCGCAGTCGCCCCTCGGCATCGGCGTCGAGGGCCTCCTGGGCAAGCTGCGCAAGGAGTTCAACGAGGGCATACTCATCGAGCAGTGGGTCGGACCCGATGACAAAAACTCATCCGCCAACATCATACAGGTGAGATTTTGTGAATTAAGATCACTCTATTTTTGATGGTCCATTGGTCGCATTTTTGTCATCTTGGGAAACTGTGATGTTCAGCATAGTCATCATAATCCATTTATGGTATGGTATTTGGAGGAGGCGACCGACAGCTGAGGTCATATGCGCCATTAGGGAAGGGTGTGGAAGGAAGGGTGGAGAGAAACCCGGCGTCGGCGTTAGCCTGCTCTTGACGAAAGGCGCCAAGGGGACCACGGCTTAACGTCCCATCCGACGGACGGAGTGTTGCGCTTGAAATGTCCTCAACACAACATTCAAGCAGGGATCGGGCAGTCTCTGATAATTCTCTGCCACTGCCGGGATTTGAACCCGAGCCCGCCGGGTGGGAAGCCACCACACCAACCCGATTCCCCGGTAATCCATTTATTCATTTATTTCATCAGCGGATGAAGGTGAACCCATTAAAACGATACAACGACCAGGTCCAGGAGCCAAGTCCGAGACTTATTCGCCTAGTCATCCTGGGAAAGGGGTTTGAAGGGGAAGGATAAAGAAAGAAGGGCCGCGATAGGGATCCCGCCGACGCCTCCGGGGTGAGGATAGGGTTGGAAGGGTGGGGATAGGGAAATTCAACGCCGTCATTAGGGCAACGTGGACCGCTACTAGCGAAACCTCAAATTAATGTTTCTACGGAAAGGAAATATTTTCCTATGGAGAAGAAACCCCTACAATTTTCCTCAGAGAGAAAAACCCAATCATTTTCCGTAGGTTGTATTTCATCAATGGAAACCGCAAATTCCAAAATGGCACGGGACCCATCAGAATTTTTTTCAGACAAACCACTTTTTATGCGCATATTTAAAGCATGCCTACGACTTTTCTCCATTAATAGGTTACGTGCCTATACTTAGTATCCACTCTTAGAAGGAATACCTCAGCAAAGTCTCTAGTAGCCCTAAAAATAAATATGAAAACTCAATTTTATATACATCTCCCGATCATTACTACACGTTTGTCCATATATATTCCGGGCAACAGTTTCGTAGGAGTTACAGTTGGCTTATTCAGGTTATTAAATCGACGCTTTATGTATCACTCTTTTCCAAAAATCTTATTGTAAGCCATATCCCTCGTCATTGGTTGTTGCGGATTGTTTTGACGCGTTTCCATGCCTGGGAAAAGTTTCCAAAATAAAAAATATAATATCAAGAACCAAAATTTAATATTAAAAAAATAGAAACTAGAAAATCTACAACACCTAATCAATTAGATAAAAGAGTTAATGTACCTGCACTGTAAGATTTAATTTTTTATAAATAACCAATAAATAAGAAATTAAATCAAGACCTTCTCATCTCAAGACAGCCTAATAAAAATTGAAATTTTATTGGATGTAATTATTTAAAGCGTTATACATATTATAAGTAAAATAAAACGTTCTATAAAATGATATTCTTCTCGATAATGATCACTATGAAAAATGACTTGGAAAAAAGAAATAATTAATAAATGTCCTATAAATATTACAGACATTCAGTTAATTAAAAAAGTTATGACCACATCAGGAGACTTTTACATAAAACTTCCCACTCAATGCAAAAGTTATTTCAAAAGGTGAGCAGTTAAATTATTTCACATATTACCGCAGTGATGTGAATGGGCTCTGAGGCTTTTCGACTTCTTCATCTGCGTTTGTTATTTAATGGTGATAAGGGTTTCGGAAGCCGTCCTGCCTCCGTCAACAGGTCGAAGTGAAAAGATTGGATTTTGTCGTCTATTTATATCGCTCTAATTTCTACTGCAGCGTGATCAGCAATATAGATGTGCGACGGAATCCAGTCTTCTTACTTCGACTTCGTGATGGAAGCAGGATGCTACAACAAACAAGGATGGTTAGCTTATATAGTATGCTAAATCAGGGTCTTCCTTGTCAGTGAATTTTTTACTTACCATCAACAGAATGGGTTGAATTTTGGAATGAGCGTCTCATGTTGGTTTGAAAAGGGAGAATTTTGTGCCTCACTGATCCAATCTGACCTCCATCTTCTTCTTCTTCTTCCTAGCGTTTGTCCCGCGCTATTGCAGGGTCCGCTTTTCTGCAAAGCCTTCTCCACTTGGCTCGATCCAGGGCGTCTACTGACGTGGCGTTGATGGTCTTCATGTCCGCCTTAATTTTGTCGAGCCAGCGCATCTTTGGTCGTCCTCGTGGTCGGCGTCCTTCAGTACTCAGCCGCATTGCTGTTTTGGCCACGGAGTTCTCATCACTACGCACCACATGCCCATACCACCGCAGTCGAGCCTCCCGCATCTTGTCTGTGATCGATGCAACTCCCATTATTTTCCGAATGTCTTCATTCCTGATGTGATCCAGGCGGGAGATGCCTAGGATCCATCGCAGCATCCTCATTTCCATGACATGCATGGCCTGTTCTTGATTTGCTGTGGCTGGCCAACATTCTGCTCCATATAGGGCCACTGGGCGGACTACGGTCTTGTATACTTTGGCCCTGAATCGTTCAGGCATTCGACGGTCGCACAATACGCCAGTCACTTGGCGCCATTTCAGCCATGTTGCATTGATTCGAGCTCGTGTGTTGGCGGTTGTGCTTCCATAGTTGCTGATGACAGAGCCCAAATATTTAAACTTCTCGACCTTTTCAAGGTCGTCGCCGTCGATGCTGATCGTGCCATCGGTTTGAGGCCCACACTCCATGTACTCAGTCTTCTTGATGTTTAATCGCAACCCATAGTTGTCGAGTCGTACCTTCCATAGTAGAGTTCGCTGCTGTAATTCGGGTCTGGTGGTGCTGGCAAGGAAGACATCATCGGCGAACAGTAGTGACCAAGGATGCGATTCTTGGAGACAGGCCGTGATTGTGTCCATGCACAGGATGAAAAGGAGCGGAGAGAGGGCCGATCCTTGGTGGACGCCAACAGTGATTGGGAAAGGCGGTGATATTCCTGATGGGCAACGGACGGAGCTGGTGACGTTGGTGTAGAGAAGCTTCACCCATGACACGTAGACTTCAGGGACGTCGTGAGATCTGAGGGCATGCCAGATAAGGTCGTGTGGCACGCGATCGAAGGCCTTCTCCAGATCAAGGAAAGACATATGCACTGGCTTGTTCTTCTCTCGGTGCCTCTCCAAGAGCAGTCTAGCTGCGTGTATTGCATCTGTTGTGCCAGTCCCCTTTACAAATCCACACTGGTTGGGTGTGATGTGAACAATGTGTCTGAGCCTAGCATCAATCACTCTTTCGAATATTTTCATGGCGTGGCATAAAAGCCGGATCGGGCGGTAGTTAGAGCATTCTGCGACGTCGCCTTTACCCTTCCAGATGGGCACAGTTATGCTGGTCCGCCAGGAGTCGGGAACTTCGTTGTCAACGATGATGTTGTTAAATAACTCGGCGAGGATGACAACGCCGTTGCGGCCAAGTAGCTTCCACACTTCCGCTGGAATGTCGTCAGGGCTCGTTGCCTTTCCATTCTTCATCTCCTTGATAGCGGCGGCTACCTCAGCTTCACTGATGTGTTGCACAGGTCCGGATATAGGGTCCGCGCTAATGATCGGTGGGTGGGGAAATTCTGTGTTACAGATGGCCGAGAAGTGTTCTCTCCAGCGCCGAAGGATGGCAGGTGGGTCTCGTAGTATCTGGTGATCGTCGTTTTTGATGCATTTGACCTGGCTAAAATCCTGAGTTGCTCGATGTCGGGAGTTGGCAAGGCGGTAGATCTTATTTTCACCTCCAGGTGTATCTAAGTCGGCGTACAGCTGGTCGTAGTGTGCTGTCTTTGCTTTAGCAACTGCTCGTTTCGCGGCAGATTTCTTTGTGCGGTATTGTTCATAGTCCACAATATGGTTTGTCTCGCGCCACTTCTTGAAGGCCATCTTCTTTTCTTTGACGATGCGTTGCACGTCTTCATTCCACCACCATACCTGCTTATCGATAAAGCGTGTTCCTGGTTTCGTTCGCCCAAGGACCTCACAGGCGGCCTCTTGGATCTGGTTCGCTACACTGCGCCATAGGTCAGCCACCGGCTGGTCGGGATCGACACTCAGATGATCTAGGGCTATCTTCAGTTGATTTTTGTTATCGTTTAATCGCCACCACTTGATATGGGCTGGTCCGGTCGTGCGCACTCGTCGATGTTGCCCAATGTCCAGCCGCAAGTCTATGACGAGGGGACGATGTTGTGGGGCGACGTTGTCGGATGGTAAAACTTTTACATCGACCACGAGCTTAAGGTCTCGCCTGCGTATCATCCAGTAGTCGATTTGGGACGCACGTGTACCGCTGGCGTACGTGAGCAGATGTGATCGCCTCTTCTTGAAGAACGTATTCGCTACGGCAAGATCGTGTGCTTCCGCGAAGTCAAGAATTCTAATCCCATCATTATTGCGGGCTCCGTGCCCGCATCCGCCATGTTGATGTTCATAACCGTCGCGTGATAATCCAACGTGGCCATTCAGATCACCCCCAATCACCAGGTGTTCATCAGGTCCCACCGATCGGATGTGGTCATCCAGCTGATCCCAAAACTCTTCCTTGATGTCATCGGGGCAGCCCGTTTGCGGAGCGTAGCAACTGATGACCCTGAGGGTGGTTTCACTGGCATTGATATTGATGGACATTATACGATCGGAGATGCGGGTGACTTCGACAACGTTGTCACACAGATTGCTCTTGACGATGATACCGACGCCGTTTTGGTTAGTCCGTATGCCGTTGTAGTACAGCTTGTATCCTTCCCCGATCTCCTACGTTCGACCTCCTATAGTTCGAAAATTACGTTAATAAGCTATGGTTACAGAAGGTAATAAATAAATTCTGATGAAGTGATTACGAAAAGACTTCCAAATTTTCTCTCTTTTTGCTCTCAAAAGCATCCCTTTTAAGAACATTTAATTTTCCGTTTTTAATTTAATTTTCCGTGCACGAAACAAGAAATCGTTTATTTTTCTCAGGATTTGATTTTCTCAAAAATACGTATATTATCAACTTTAAAATGTGTTTTATTTTAAAATGCCTGGTAAAATACGGTTTCTTAAACAAGTTAATGTTTAAATGCACGAACATAAGAATAAACGAAAAATCAAACAACTTGTATGCTCACATTAACAGGAAATACAACCTGTTTTAATTCGGTTCATACAAACTGTCCGGTTCTATTAATTCATTGTGAAATCAGGCCTCTGTATCCTTTTAAAATCCTTCTACCCAGATATATATTCATATGTAAGTACATATGTATATCTGTGACGCTGAAAATTATTTTTAGTGATAACGCGTGATGTAAATGCAACCAAAAATGTCCACTTAGCCTTTTGTGGGGTATCAATCGATATTGAGTAAGGAAAACGTTAAGTAATGTGCTCCATTTTCTGAGTTGTGAAAACAAGTGGAAAAACTTCCACGCCCAACTTTCGTAGGTGAGATCTTTACAATCCTTTCTCTTTCCTCGCGGTTATTCCGGATGGGGTAAACACGGTTTGTCCACTAAACGAAAGTTTTCTGGCTGCGCACGAGAGGTTTGGGTGGAGTGAGACAAGCAAGAAAACAAATGTGAAGAGAAAGGAAAAGAGCTCGACGGGGCGTTTAAAAGAGGGTTCAAGATTCAAGGTCTTGTCACTTAGAATGTTGGTCTTAAAGGAATATCGCGAATACGGGACAAGAATAAATATTTTTACAGAATTCGAGGAAAACAAAAGACTTATTTTCTCCATCCAGAATATCGTTAAGAATTTGTTTCATTTGATTTATTTTAATATTTATTTAGTTACTATACAATTTTCCTGTATCAACGAAAACAGCTCTATTGGCCTTATCAATCGAGGTTTTTCATTTAATGGTCAAACGTACACGAACATATATACCCTGGTGAGACTCAGACCCGCGGCCTCTTGTGTGGCTGGCAAGGACATTACCCCGCCGTCACTGAGGCCTGAAAGTTTGGGTCTATGTTGGATTGAACTTTTGATATTATCAGATGTTAAGAAACACTTGAGATGTTTAGTGGACGAAAAATATTTTCGAGTATTTTTACGAAGGTAGGTATGATTGAAGTTTGGGAAAATGAACTTGATATAAACATTAAAATAAGTATGCCTTGTTTTGTATGCAAAAAAGCTTATTTTACGTGAATAATACAGCCTTGATTAACGTTTGGATTATCTTGAAGCTCCATTGCTTTTTCCAACAACCTTTATGATCTTATCATTTCCTCATTCGTATCTTCTTCAGCATATCACCGAACTTCATACTTGTGCTACGGATTACATCCAATCTCACGTATTTCTACTGTTTCATGCAAATGTGGCATGATTTCTTTGATAGTCGTATTCATTTTGATGTGGACAATGGACATACTTTAATTATGTGGGAATGTTTGGGAACTCCAGTTTAGTACGGATGTTATCACATTGTACATAGTTTTGTTAGTTAGCTCTAATCATATTTTAATCATTGCAGCTGGACCAGATGCAATTTGCGCTTCCCAGCAGGGACTATTACCTCAAGCGGAGCAGTGAAGGGGCTCTTAAGGCTTACCACAAGTACATGACGGAGGTTGCTGTTCTACTCGGGGCCAATCGCACAACGGCCTCCGAAGAGCTCGCAAAAGTCATTGACTTCGAGAAGAGACTGGCGAACGTAAGTTGGATCGTACAAAAAAGTGTACTTTTTCTAGAGATATATTGTGGATCAGCAAATCAAATGATAAACAAAGATATATTACAGCCCACTTAAATGTATTACATCTCTACAACACGTGTTTCGATTGGCTTACAATTATCATAAGGTACTACCTGTACTATGATTTCACCAACCTGTATGTAACCAGAAGCAACAGTACCTGATGATGACTGCAAGCCAATCGGTGCTGTAGAAGTGTGTAAATATATTTAACATAAAAGCATTAAAAAATCGTATAAAGTATTTTTTATTCTATATCTTAAGAATTAGCTCTTAATTTTGATCAAATATCAATACACCCATGAAAATTCTTTGCAACTGTCTGAAACGCATAAAATAATAATATATTTTCAAATATAATCATCTCCCATCATCATCATATAAAGTCATTAATCCGAATGATGGTCTGACTTAGCTCTCCACCCAATCCTCCTATCAGCTAGTCATTTAACACCATGATAATTCATCTTATTTAGGTCTGTAAAACAGAATTATTTTTGCTTATAATATGAATTATCAATATTACTTTTTGAATTAGTTTTGATTTAGATACACCACTTTAAAATTGTAATCTAATTGCTCACAACAGAAGTGGGGAAACTAAAAACTAATTCTCTTTTTCATACGGACACCACCCTTTTATTACTCAGCTTTATATCTTTTATCACCTGCCCTATGTATCTCATTCGAGGCCTACATCCGCCGCTATTAATGTGCCGAAATGATAACTAAGTGTTTATTATTGGTGTGCTCACGTAGGCGTCCACTCCGGAGGCAGATCGGCACGACACGAGTGCCATTTACCGCAAGTTGACTCTGGCGCAGCTCCAGGAGGAAGTGCCCGAGGTGGATTGGCTGGCCTACCTCTCGGCAGTGCTCTCACACCCCACGGCGCCCAAGTTGGACACAACGGAGCCGGTGGTGGCTTACGCGATGCCTTACTTCCGACAAATGGGCCGGATCATCAAGCAGACGGACAGAAGGTAATTAATTTAAACATCACCCTTAAACAATAGAATAACACTACGTGCCCTTGTAAAGCATAGTATAAAAAATAAACAAACTTTTTGACTTAGATAATGCTGAAAATTTAGATAGTGAAAGCAATCAAACAAAAAAGAATATTTAAAGAAATGATTCATACCTCAAAAAACAAAAATAATTGCAATAAAATATTAGACTTTGACAAGGTAAGTAAAAATATTTTTTTAACTAAAAAATGGCTCTCTGTAACATCTCGAAATTACGGAAGAAATTACCATTATGTTCCATTCCAACTCCCCTCTTCTCATACCCTCCCCCCACCGTGACGTAGATAGATGCATAATCTTTCCGAAGCACATTAGTCCTGAAGAGGTCTCCGGCAGAGGGAAAGAAATACCACAAGACTTTGAAGTCATAAGACGCATGTTAATCCAACCTTTTTATAAATTGACTATAAAATACGGAAGTATGTACAAGCCTAATGATTTTTTCATGGCACATTGATTCCTTGATGTAAAAACCTTAACACCGATTCGCGTGACTGCATGAAAACTCACTTGATAGATCAGCATTTTGAGAGAAGTAACTCTCTGATTTTGCGTTGATACGTACAAATAATTCTGAAGTTAATGAACCATCAGTACTACGCTATAGTGTCGAAACTATTTTTTAGTATCAACGATAAAATAGTACTTTTTCTAAATATTTATCGATAATTATTCTGAGAATTTTCCTTCATATCTTTCTTCCCGCAGTTACATTTATCAAAATTACTGTTTATTAATATTCACGGATTGTATCAATTTGGAATAAATAATTAATTAATTTGTTATAAGAACTCATGACAGTTTCTAGGCATAAATTTTGAAATATATCACAGTGGAATAAAATTGATTTCATTTGTATTAAAATTTTAATAATGAAATAATTTCAAGTAATGTCTAAAATTAATGAAAACTTAAAGTTAAAAGTTGATAATAGAAGTGACCAAAAATAAAATGGTATATGTAATGTAATATCGTCAAAATATAAAATTAAAGGTCTTTCACAAGTGCCAAGTATTTAGAAAATTTCGAGAAATGTCACATTTTAAATTAGTTTTTTTTTGTTCGCTGTATTGTAAGTCCCAAACACTAGCACAAAATTATTACATGCATTTTCCGCATGTAAAGTATTTTATACCATACCTACAAAGAAAACTTTCTGTGAATATTCTGAAACAACTTTTTCTCCTTAGCGGTACATTTTAAAGAAAGGTAATTGGTTGCATTCGTACCAGCAAAATATCAATTAATTATTTTGGGGTGTTCATACATGGAAAATCTAATGACTGATTTCGTATTGGTTAATCTATTTTTCATATGTAGCGATTGCCACGCTGAATAATACTCTTGTGAGGTTGCTGCAGAGGTTCGTTTACACGATGTGTTCGATATCGTCCCTCTCCAGGGAAAAAGTTGTTTTAAAAGACTCAAAATTGTACCGTCTAAATGCAATCATCTGATTCCTTAGTTTTAAGTCTTTTTTTAATATAAACTAACTTTTTGTGACGACACTACCGAGGCCAATCCAATGAATCCAAAATGAATCTAATTTTAATCGTTACCTACTAACGTATTGCCTAATATCCGAAAAACTTGCACTTAGCACTCTCACGAGGTTAAAACTAGAATATTGTTGGTTAAAAAATATTTACATGGTGTCATTATCGCGGAATTAATCAAATATTTTTCAGCAGGGTTTATCGCTTATTGACTTCTAACATCTGTGTTTGCTGTTTTGCGTCCGACGGAGGTCAATGGGTAGACGTCCGTGTTTCTAGTTATCCTTACACCTGCAATCCGCGTTGCGTTTGTGCATATTCATTGCTTGTACTGCAGGCGCTATGGGGTCCCAATGCAAATCTACGAAAGATTGGGAGATATGCATGAACCTACTCTGTATGATTAAATATGAATTAAATAAGATGGCAGACAAAATTGTGGATAAATTTTATTTAAATTAAAAGTGACCACAGTACATTGAATTTTCTTGGAGAAAAGTGAGAAGAAGTGCGTGGAAGTCTAGGACTAATAGGAAAAGAAAATATATGACTCATTAAACCTTGTTTCGGAGTGCTGTTTATAAGGTCATCAGAAGTTCAAATATTATTTATTTGTTTAGATGCAGGTATTTGCATGTAATCGAAGGAATACGGTTTATTTCGATTGTAAATTACCTTAACGACTGAACGTGACTACTTCTAATCGAAAACGAATGTGTCTAGGCCACCTCAGATTAAAATTGTGCGAATAAAAAGTTCACCCACGCTATGGTCTAGGATATTTTATCACCATTATATTAGTCTCATATAAAGCCTCACCCCATCCCTTATAACGATAACGCAGCCCTCATGGAGAGAACTTCTATTTCAAACATTTTTCAGTGGGACAACTAACTTTGTGTTCGAAGGATTCAACCAAATACGACAAAAAGACATCTTCGCAAAATTGGATTTTGAATTAATGTGTACGAGGCTAGAATAAATGCTTAAAGACCATAAGAAAGATTTTTTTTGCTAGTATCGGAGAAGAATACAATCGAACAGAAATGCGTGGAAACAAAGTGAATGCGACCTAAAATTGGGTTTACTGGGTTTAGGAACGAGATATAAAACTCGTGATGAAAAGTTGGTTTATCCGATATATGATCGGAAAATTAAAACTAAAGTATTTTGAATGGATTATAGTGATAAATAGCGCAATAATTAAGTAAAAATAAATCTAATTGACCAGAGACTGCCGTGACAAATACATACGTAATACCTCATACCGAGTAAATCACCCATGTCGGATATATCTGCGTCATGCCCAGATGGGTAGTTAACAAGAATTTTCAAATGAAAGAGTTCAAGTAACTCTCTCATTGTTTATTGTAACTCTCTGATTGTAATTAAAATGAAAAATTATGGTTGTAAATGGCTACAAAAAGGATCAGGGTACATGATTGCAAAGCGTGTGCCGTATGAAATCATAAGTGACCTATCTAAACCTATTAAATAAAAAGAGATTATCGTTTCTTAGAAGCTGAATTTCATCAACTCCTTGTACGGGCGAAGACTGATGGTCACTCACGAATAACAAAGCCCTGAATCATCTCGTGACGTATTGCGGCGCAATTTTTCAAGCGGCGTGGATTCACGGAGACCGTGGCACATGCTCGAGTTATCGCCGAGTCGCTTGCAAGGCGGACAAGAGCCTCAAAAAGCGATATTTATGACGTCCTTTGATTTACTTCCGCCGTATCGTGCATCGCCCGCAAAACCACCTTAATGCGAGCGCCTCCGGGTTATAAATTGCGGCCGGCTTCCCGTCTTGCGCGTCGTTAGTCGGGCCGTAGTTCCTGCGTTGGCCACCCTCTCTACGAGCACAATGTCGCCACCCACGCGATAAATAACGGACGACCGAGTCATTTTGAGTCCACCGGACTCTAATAATTTTATTTAATGATGACCTTCTACGGCTTCGGGTTTCGTTCGGGCAGTTATTGTATCATTTCTTGAAAATAGAGCTCACTGATTTTCACAAAGTGTTAGGCAATGATCTTAAATCATCTGCAACTCTCCAGCATATTTCAGGTGAGATTTAAACCACAAATTTTATCCTTTACACGCTCATTCGCCTCACCTCCGGTCCTACAACAAAAATTCAAGGCCTTTTTGTAAAAAAGAAATACTTTGACCTACGAACCAGTACGCGGTAGTTCAATAATAAAATAATACTTTTTGTAGAAAAGGTCACCTAATGGGTGAATTTCTTCTCATTTTTTCGGTTTTTTATTATTTAAGAAATTTGGTCAAAGATATTTACCACCAGGACAGAATTTCAAGCAAATGGGCAAAGCACTGGGCCTTTACTTGGTCATCCGTGTGCAGGACAATATATGCTGTCCACTTGTAGAATAACCCAGAATTAATAACAGAATTAATAAAATTTATCAACCCAGCGTCTGATGTTATTCGCGTATTTAGCACCAGAAAAGTTTTGCTGTTGCTGCTCTTATGAGCAATTTAGTCTTTCATACACAGCTAACTGTACTTTATAAATATCTACGAAAAATCGTAGGATTTTCCTTCATCATAGGAAAATCTTTATTTTTTGTAGAAAAATTAAATTATTGTTACGCTAATAGTAGGACCCGCCTGCCTCTGTGGCGGTGCGGGATTCCTCTTCCCTCCCCTTCCAACCCTATCCTGTCCCAGGAGGCGTCGTCGGGCTCCTATCGCGGCGGCGCCTCCTTTCTTATCCCTGCCTTGTCCTCCCCCTTCTGCGGTGCAGAGGTGATAAGCTTCGGCTTCAGACTTCGGCCCAGGAGAGTAACCTCGCGAGCCCGTCGTAGGGTTTCGTATCCACTGTTCTATATAAATATTTTTAGTATAAACGTAATTTGTGAATCCTTCTCTTAGATAAGTATCTTGGGTATCTATCCACTCTAACGATGCAATTAACTGCCAATAATAGCATGCGTAAGACGGTGAGAAATAATCAGTTTCATTGCTAAATTTGTACTTTTTGTATAACGTAGAAAATAGTGGAATCTGTTGCACTCATGGAATTCTGTAGCATATTTAAATGTTAAATATTGAAAGCAAAGAAGGAGTCATGCCTTTTCAGGTGTATGTATGTGCAATTAAGCTAAGTGGTCACAATAAAATACATAAAATGTCGCGACGTGAAAAACCTAATATCATCAAATAAAATCGCCGTCGGTAACATATTGTTTTCATTCCTTCGAAAATGATGAATATATGTATGCCTCCGTAGACTTTCTTCGGAAGAGTACCAAGCGCTTCCCCTTCGAATTACACTTCAAAAAAGTAATTTGAGGAAAGTTGAAGTCAAATTTTCGCAAAATCATAAGTTCAGACCTCGTAAAGCAACGCACGGTAAAATATAGATTAACCCAGTTAAAAGTTAATTCCATTGCGAATAATTTAATAGCAAAATATATAGTTAAATACATAGTTAAACAATTTATGTTATCTTTTCCGTTTGCTGAAATACATTTTTGCATTATTATAACTAATCAAAATAAAGTTTTAACCTAATGTTTAAATTAACTTTGAACCATAGCTAAAATTACGAACAGATAACCGAGCCGTAAATTGACCGCGAACCTGAACCATCGCATCCTGTTCATCGAACGCGAATGTTCAAATGAACACGAAATCAAAATGAACGCGAGAGCTCAAACGAGCAGCCAGAGGAAACGAACGGCCTCCAAAATAGAACGCCCTCCGATGAATGAATACGCTGAGAAAAAGAGCGGCTAAAAAGAACCTAATATTTTGAACACCCGTTCGAACCGCACAGCAGCTGAACTGTTCAATGAACAGTGTTCATGGTGTTCATCTTAGCGGACGGAGGGAAATGGCAGGGAAGGAAGGGGAGGGGCTCGGTCGTCTATGACGCACTTCGACGGCACTTGCTGGAGTAAGCTGCAGTTCAAAATACCTCTTGGTGAGCATACCTGTTGGCCTGAATACGCCGCAATTTTGCAGCGTATACATGAACATTGAACAGAGAGTTTTAGAGAACTGTTCATTTTGAAACCGGTTCATTTCGGTGAACAGTTCTTTTTGGCAGCTCGGATCTTTTTGACCCACCTATACTGCCCACATTCTCTCTAACCTTATGGTCGTAACAATTTCGAAGAGAAGATTTTTCACATTCATATGCCTGGGCCCCATTTTATTGTCTCCTCTTTCCCTCCACTTCAGGGTTGTATATAACTACTCGCTGTGGCGGTTCGTCATGAGCCTGATGCCGCACATGCTGGACGAGTACCAGACGCGGCGCGTTGAGTTCCGGAAGATCCTGTTGGGCATCCTTGCCGAGCGGAACAGGTGGAGCCAGTGCGTGGACTGGACCAACAAGAAGATGGGCATGGCGGTGGGTGCCCTCTTCATTCGGGACAACTTCAACCACGAGAGCAAGGTCAGTGATCCTCTGCTCTGTCATTTCCACAGAATCGCTCTTGTCCTTCGAGCTACTCGCAAGGAAGTCGCAGTAGTTTGGGTGAAAGATGATCTGTGATCGGTTCAGTTTTTTTCGATTTTCTTCATTTCAATTGATTCCAGATTCATCTTTTTTGCTTAAGTTTTTGCAAGCTCTCATCTTGATGTATTTGGCTTAGCCGAGATGCCAACTTGCTTCAATCCGTCTTGCATAAATAGTGAATCTTTAGAAGGGTTATTATTTTATTTTCCACAATAGAAAGGTTTCCAAGAGTAAAGCCCTGAAGCTGTTAGTGATGTCTCTCAGTTTGCTTTTGTGGAGCGCGTTGTTACTTATTTTTCTGTTTTCCCTTAATCCTCTTGAATATTAGTATGAAATTGGCCGCTATAAATGTTACACTTCTTAAGGGTCACTATTAATAAAACTCTGAATGAAACAAGTCGGCATCCCAGCTACGCCATATACATAAAGATAAGAGCTTGCTCCATATACCCTGAAAATTTATAGCTGAGAGTACTAGTTGTTAATAGTTAACTAGTTAATGAGTGCGTAATGCGTCAAGATAAAATTCTGATTAAGCGGTCGCCCCCTTGCTGGCATTCACCCTCTGCCTTTCCCCCCTTGTTTTCCAAAGGGGTTATTTGAAGCAGAGAGCCGGTCGCTCAACTAGGAAGGCGAACGCTAGGCGAAAGAACACGGTCAGGTACTCCCAATCCGGCTGGTGCAATAACAAACTCAGACAGTAATGGGCCCCAAATGGGGAGAGTTTTGGTTTTTTGTTCATTTATAGGCCTCTACCATGTATGATTTCTGGGTAAACATAAACAAGAGCTTTCATTTTGAAATTAATTTTGTAGTTTTCTACGATTCTCGCAATTTTTCCTACAAATTTTTCCACCTGGAAGCATCACCCTATATTTTTTATCAGGAAATACAATAGGGTATTATAAGAAGAGGTTTTAGGATAACCTTTTTAACTTTTTTTCCATTTCTTATAGTAATGCTGCAATCGGAGTTTCAATATTGTCCTTAGCATTTGGTTTCTGCAGAGCTATCTTGAGTGCTCTTGCATATATTTACTCTGAGGCTACGTCAATACTACTGGTCATAGTTTTTACTCATTGACCGTAGATACAGTTGATATTTTTTACAGTTTTCCAATGCGTAAGCATAGATGGTGAAAGCAACATGCTACGTAGCAAAGAAAAGTGGCAAGGCATTCAAAACCTTCAATTCACAATGCATGCTGAAGAGGATGCATCATCCCCTCTTGGCCAGTCTTTTTACATAATGTATTATGTACTTGTTTAAAACTAATGCCATATTATTAAAATTCCAAGTTATTTGGGCAAGACATTATCATTTATATTTTACTGAATCTCGAATATTAAAATTTTACCTCACTTTTTTCAGATGCAAAATTCTATATTTGGCATACATTAAATTCTGGCATTGGTCTACTCTAAAGTAAGCTATTAAGAAATAATTTGTGAGTAATGTTCTACAGAAACCCTTTTGAGTGGGCTCATATCATATTTACGTGAGAAATCGTTGGTTCCACCCCTTTAATAAGGTTAGCTGAAGTAATGCTGCATAGAATGTACTTCTACTTTCAGGAGACTGCCCTAGAAATGATTCGCACGATACGAGAAGCCTTCAATGACCTTCTGGCTGAGAATGAG
Source organism: Ischnura elegans (assembly GCF_921293095.1). NCBI lineage: Eukaryota > Metazoa > Arthropoda > Insecta > Odonata > Coenagrionidae > Ischnura > Ischnura elegans. Next base: position 84,442,666 of record NC_060250.1, read on the forward strand.
TGGATGGATGACGAGACAAGGGGAGTGGCCAAAGAGAAGGCTGATGCAATCAATGAGAGGATTGGCTATCCGGAGATGCTGACCAGGTCACAGGAGCTGTCTCATGAATATGATGCAGTAGGTTTCCTTAGGCATAGATCCTTAAGTAGTATAAAATTAAGTCTTTTTCAGAGTGCTTCAGATTTGAAAATTAATAAACATTGGAAAATAGAAAATTATTTTTAATGAACTTGACTCCAAGAGCCCAATTATGTTCTATTGTATAAAAGATATGGTTGTGTAGAGACTTATTTAACCAATTAAGATGCCAATTCAGATTCAAAAATCATTAAAAATAATAATTGATTTTGTTAATTATGATGAGACTGAGGCATCATCGTTAAATTGGCATTAATGTTTAAATAAATCTAATAATTAAGGCATTCATGAATGTAAAATATGTAACTGCACTCCATTAACTTTCATTTACTTTATTAATTAATATAACTAGTCTTTGACAGTTTTTATCCCTGCATTTCCATTTGTCTGATATTTTCCACAATAAAATCCATAATGTTACCCAGTGGCATAGCCACAGGCCCGTCGCTAGCTTATCTGGCGCCCGGGGCAAACTGGGATTGTGCCCCCTCCCCCCCCCCCAATAACATTGATATACCTGCAATCGGGAGATTTGAAAATTAATTGAAAACTTTTTTTCATAATAAAGATATTTTATTGATTATGAAAGTAAAACGTACAAGGATATTTAAAAATTTCGGTAAAACACTTGCCGACCGCGTAAGTCACGAGCCGATGTTATGTGGTCTGCGTTTTGCGACGTGAAGGAGACTCGGAGCTCTTTCATTGTGTTGAAGAGAGCTGAGAGCGCAGCACAGTAGATAACATTGTTTCTCAAAATTAAAAAAAAATTTTAGTAGGGCGAACACGGTGCGCCCCCAACTTGCTGCGCCCAGGCCAAAATGCCCTGGTTGCCTCGCGATGGGCCTGCATAGCCAGGTGGAGTTCAGGGGGTCCGGACCCCCTCCCCCCGAAATATAAAAACTCGATAATTTTTCCTCACAAAAGAAAACAAAATATTGAAAAATCATAAATTAACAAAATATTTCTTTAACAAATGAAGTATTTTCGTTTGTGAAAAGTGTTAAATTAGTTTAAAATTCAATACTTAGTACCCCGTTTTTCAAAAATTTTTCACCCTGGTTTTGGACCCCCCGAACAAAATTTCTGGCTACGCCCCTGATGTTACCTACTTTTATGTATTACTTACTGCCTTTTCCCTTTCATCTCTTTCATCTTTGCATTCTGAAACTTTCAAAATTGATTCAAATACCCCCCTCTCCACATTCTTACAAACTCTACCCTCTTCCTAGCACACCGTATTCTGTCACAGATACACCATCCGGGTACGTATGGTGTTGTATACTTGTACCACATATCATCTACACTGATAATTTAGAAGTATGCCAAGACCCCAATAATGATTGTTAGTCAAAAGGAATACACAAACTGCATTCTATGTGTCCTTTTGAGACATATTTATATATTGCTCCGAGGTAGTATGATATTCATCAGATATTAGCACTGATAATTCATATTGATATAAATGTACATTTTAATACAGTTTACATTAGATACATTGGTTTTTAATGGATGTGCTAGTTTCATCTCCAAATTAAAAAAAATCACCCCAATCAACTATAAAATTGACTTTACCCTATCCATTAACTGATATATTGATTGTGGTAGCCATGAGTTATGACTTGAAATGCATGCCCTGTATATCTTCTTTAATATATGCAGTTGAACATCACAGAAGATCATTTTATAGAGAACATCTTGAACGTCCTTAAGTTTGATGCCTCACAAAATCTAGAAAAGCTTCGTCAGCCTGTCAACAAGGACAAGTGGTCAACCGAGCCGGCTGTTGTGAATGCCTTCTACAACCCAAATAAGAATGATATCGGTAAGAATCTTATTTTTCATCATATGCCGAGTGGGTTTTTGTTTGTGCAAATTGGTATACGGCAGACTGAAGGATGCAGATAGGCTGTCGGAGCACAGGTGATACTTGCCGATGTACAATATGTATTGTGCAACAGCGGCGCAGCGAGGGGGGTGTTTTGTGAATTAAACCCCCCCCCCGAGCTCAGAGAAATATATAAATTTAATCCATTTTACTTAATAGGATTGATATTACAAATAGAATTGTGTAAGGATTAATAAAATATCCCTCAGAAAGCCGTAAAACTCACCATTTTGAACCATTTATTTTAAAATTCCGCAATTTATTAATCTCGCACCTACCGCTTATCCTGGTGGGTATTTCATACCGCCACACACCCCGGTATTAGTTGCACCTAAACCCCACCCAGCCTTAATTCCTGACTGTGCCCCTGTTGTGCAAGAGTTCACTGTGCAAGGGAAATGGAGAGCAAAACATGTCATCTACCGGGTGGTAATCATGGCAACTGGCTTCTTGGCCTAGTGTGCTCATTTGCCCCACTTTCTCTCTCTCACCTCACTTGCAAGCCAAGTGGCAAGGAGGATCCTTTCACTTGCCGAAGTAACTGGATAACTGCTGATTGACGCACGTTTTAGTACCCCTCAGGAGCATTCCACAGCAGTTTTCTCCATATCTACATGACCAGTGAACATTACAACTAAAATTAAATTCCAAAAAATTCAAAATTATGTGAATACTCACATCCCCATATATTCTCTCAAAATATAGAGGAAGTGGTATTTTACTCCCCTTACCCAACAGGCCACTCCCAATATTTAATATGTACCTATTGGCTAAAACATAGTCCAAAAAGCCAAGTAGTCAGGGCTAAGTCGTGTGAAAGATCTTCAGCTTGGGAAGCGTTGAGATATTCATGGTGAAGCAAAAACCCAGTACTGTTCCACAAACTTTTATTTGCTGTCAACTATTTCGATGGCTATAGCATCATTATCAAGACAAACATGTTTGACACATATCCTCTACATTGATCTTAGAGCAGTAACATAGATATTTTTGTCAACCCCTGCTTGTGCTGAGTGCCAAGTCAATGTATTCAAAGCCATGACCTGATGCTATAATGAGTTTAAGATTTCTTTGTTTTGTCTTCATTTTATTTCAAAGACTTCTTCAGGGGATAACTTTTTTTATGTGCCAACAAATTATTTTTTCTGTGAGAAATATATCCTCTTAAAATTATTTTTATCTCTTAAAAAAATCCTTTTTAGGGATAAATTTAGCATAATATTAAAAATGTATTGGATTTCTCCCATTTCAGTATTCCCCGCTGGCATTCTACAGCCACTTTTCTACAGCCAGCACTTTCCCAAGTCCCTGAACTATGGGGGGATAGGTGTTGTAATAGGACATGAAATCACACATGGTTTTGATGACAAAGGTTAGTACACTGTTGCTAATATGAAATATTTTAAACCTTTTTTATGATAAGGAACCATAAAGTTGACTCATCAAATGGATAAACTTCTTTTAAAGTAGTTTTCTGTCATTTTAGATAAACTTCAAAGTACATTTCATTCTTTTTTTTCTCAGGTATTTTCCCATCATTGGATATTCAAATTCTTAAAAAAAATCGTTCTGATCATTCAGGATCATCATGATCTAATATGAAAATTAAAAGAGATTTCCCTATGAACCTGCAGCTTATATTAGCTATTAGCATGTGTTTTAATATGATTGCTCTGAGATAATATCTCACGGAACAATTGCTGAAGATATAAGAGTTTGTTGTTATATGAGCATCAGTACTAAATTACTGATAACTTTCAGATTTGGGACCAAAACATATCTTGATTTTTTTAAATCTTTTATGAACTGGAAATGTTAATTATAAATGTTTTTTAATAAATTTTCTGTGGTAACCATCAAATCTCTCAGAGAAATGATATTCTGAATTGGATAAATGAATTCTTGAGCTTATTTAGTGTGATCATTATTTCTAGGACGTCAGTTTGACAAAGATGGCAACTTGATGCAGTGGTGGAACAATGCCACTGTCCAAGCCTTCAGGGAGCGAACTCAATGTATCATTGATCAGTACTCCCGCTTCAAATTGCAAGAAGTGGACTTGTACGTGAATGGCCGTATGACCCAGGGAGAGAATATTGCTGACAATGGTGGTCTCAAGCAATCCTTTAGGGTAATACTCTTTGCACATTTTTGTCAATTCATCATCCTTAAGTAGAATTATTAAAGCTAAGGTCATGATTTGCTTTTTTATTCACTGTGTATTTATTACTGTGTATAATGTAACAGGTAGTGATTGTCATTGTAGACACTGTATTATGGTAAATGGTCTTACTGAAGGCAGGCACAATTATGCTTTTGCTTCTCAATGTTTGAAGTCGCACTTGCTACCCAGTGAGAAATGGGTGGTGGAATCCACGTGGAACCCACGTGGAACCCACGTGGAAATGTAACGTGGATACCACGTGTTTTTGGTCGTGGAATCAACGTGGAACCCACGTGGAAATTTGGTGGAAAAATTAAAACAGCAGTAGGTGCTGTCCTAAAACCATTAAAACCTCAACCACTCTATATCTAAACCTTCTATATATGTGTCTACGATTTTTCATGTGCTCTCATGGCTGCCTTTCCACGAATTATATAAAAATAGAATGTGCAATACATTTTCACATAACTAGCATGGTTTCAGGATGATAAATGACGCAATGTCACCAGAGAATTAAGTTCCACAAATTAGAAATTCTGTTTAACATTTTATGCTAATCACCACAAATCCACTTGAAATCAACGTGGATTCCACGTGGGTCCAACCACTCAATATCCACCACCACCATATATCCACGAGTCAACGTAGATTCCACGTGGGTTCCATGTGGATTCCACCACCCATTTCTCACTGGGTACATGGTCGGGAGAACTGGTACGTTCATGAACAGCAATGATACGTAAAGGTTAAAACATAGAGACTATTTTTCACGAGAAAAACCCTAAGGAAGGAGCGATTGTCAGTTTTTCTGGTACTATCTCTTCGAGTGGCGAAGCATCCAGTATCTCTGGATTTGCCATTAAATAAACCAAACTGAAAAATACTAAGAAGGCTTAAGAAAGGGTCAGAAAATGATTTGAAGTAAAGATGGCTGTTCTTTCATATATTGCTGAAGAAACAGTGTAAAAAAATCAAAAACAAGGCATTGGATCATTCATTTTGGAGAATCTTTGTTAGTAGCAATTCCATTCCCCATGCCCTCCCTCACCAATCCCCTCCAGTGAAGACGGCTGTGGCATTTAGATTGGCTAGTCATCACTGAAGCTAGCTAATATCTGTGAACTCATTTGCTTCTCTCAGTCTTGTTCAACAGTTCTCGTAAGGTCAGGGGAGAAAAGCATGACTGCGTGGATTTTCAGCCATTGTAGCTGCAACACAAATGGACATTGCATTTTTTGGCACAGAGTAACTCTGCAGTGCTATTATTTGCCTTATATCATTGCGATTTTGGATAATTGATCATATTGAAAACATGCTAGAATTGAATTTTTGTGTTCCTTCATAGTTTGGAATTTGCGTGACAGAAAGCTATGACAAGGCGGTTGCATACAACTGTTGATCCAATGGCCACATGAACCCCCAATAATATGATCTGCCTGGTGAGGATAGTTTGTAACTGGTATCAGGAAGCAAAAGTTGTTGGCTACATACAAGCCCCCCTCATTAATATTGACAGAATGATGACTGAGCAACAGGAGGCATCGGACTCGTTCAACCTAGATTTTTCTTTCACTTTTTCTTACTAAAATTTTCCCCATTAAGACTTAGCATAGTGTAGGGCCCCACAATTTTTAAGAATTATCTTATCCACACAGAGTTTCATCCAAACAGGCCACCCACCACGCATGTGATGGCTAAGGTTTAACATCCCGCTTTGCCACAGATCTCATCTGTAATGTTCAGATCCCAAACCAGTTTTTGATTCATAAGATTTCAATTAACTTACTGGTTGTTGTAATGTCATTTCTTTTCAGGCATACAAAAAGTGGGTTTCGTTGCATGGGGAGGAACCACGGCTGCCAGGCATCAACCTCACACATGACCAGCTTTTCTTCCTCAACTACGCCCAGATATGGTGCGGTTCCATGAGACCGGAGGATGCACTGACCAAAATCAGGTCATCAGTGCACTCCCCAGGTCCAGTGCGTGTCATTGGCCCTCTCTCCAACTCTAAAGACTTTGCGGTTGCATACAACTGTTCGCCCAATGACCCCATGAACCCCCCAGACAAATGCTCTGTCTGGTGAGGATAGTTTGTGAGTGGTATCAGGAAGCAAAACTTGCTGGCTACGCGCTAGCCCCCCTCATGAATATTGGAGCCTGCTCCATGAGGTATCCCGATGAAGGTACTTCATCTCATAGAAATATATTTCATACTTAAAACCTTCCAATGCAATCAGCATGGAAAAAATTTCAATTCATTGTTCTCAGAAATTTTTCGAAGTATACATACATATTTAGTCAGAGAAGAGATTCATTCTCAAGCTCGTCAAATGAAAATATTTTACACTAGGAGTGTTTTCCAGGGAAAGTGGGTTTACAATTGGCTGACACCTTTAGTCAGTACATGCTTATATTCCCATCATTTACAACTTTGGCAGAATAGTAAATATAAGGAGTGCACAGAGGTTGAATTTTGGGACATGGGAAGTGTGGTGGATTTATTATCAAAAGTGTTTTCTGGGATGGTAATGTGTAGAAGCTTCTGCAACAGAGGAATTATTGTGAAGCAAAGTGATTACCAATGTCAGTTTCATAACTCAATTCAAATCTTCTGCTGATTTATGTTCAGATTTGATCTTCTAAATGGAATGCCAATTTTTTACTCCCATATAGGATAAACTTTTACAAGATTATTGGAACATTGCAAGGAACTCATAGCTGGCGTCATTTCCATTCCATAATCCTTATCTTAACCATTTCATCCTATGATATTCTTGGCAGCATCTATAGTAGCTTAATTTGAATGCTCATTTAAGTGGGGTGCAAACCAAACATGGTTATACATGGAGATACATCTGCCTTCCGGTTGGAAATGATGAGTGACCATATGATATTTTGATCTCGAATATATTTATCATTTTCTGGCTGCAAATACAGAAGTTATTCATGCTAAAATGCAAATATTAAGTCATGGTTTTTAGGAAAAATATTTCATAACACTTTTTCAAAAATTATGTAAACAACCATTTTCATCTGTCACTATAGCCACCATTGAAGGCGTTTAGGATTTTTCAATGTGGAATCCAAGAGTCCTTATGAAAATTTAGTCTCTTGCGTGAATGATTGTGAAGCAAATATCCTATTGAATATAAAATCTACATTAAAGAATATATAGGGCTTACTTCTTTTGTATCTTGAATTTTCAGAATTAATGTTTAGATTTAATACCTTATTCTTTCAGTTTTCAAGGTTACTTTTGAAAACATTGGAGATCCCTGATGGGGCCACAGCACCCACTGTAGACATGCATAAATCCAAAACTGAAATCGTTCACCACTTGACCACAAAATGCTATCGCCATCTCTCTTTGTAACATTCCCTTTCTTTATTTATCATTATTAACTAAACACAACATTTAGCGAATCCAAATACATCATTGCATAATGATTATATCCTCGCCAAAATCACGACATTTTGGTTTGAAGTACTTTATCTTTGTAATTATTCTATTATTAGAAATGAAATGAACGTTAGTGGAAATTTTTAGATGTTTCCTAAATATCATCAGCACTTTTTTCCAGCTTCAATTAAGTATGGCTCTTTTTTCCAAAGTTGGCCCAGCACTAAGGACAGTAAATTTGATGAAAAAGAATAGGAGGAAAAATTACAAAGCAAAGTTATTATTTTCTGTGGCATTTACTCCTCCATTCATCAGTGGTGCGTGCAACATTTATTTCCTCCGAAATTTTAAGTAATGATGAGTTTTCTTTAGTTCATACAGTTTTTTTATTTAACAACAATTTTGATGACGAAATAATTGTTAGGAAATGAATTTATAATTTTTCATTCTTACATTGTGTCATCTCTTATATCCATACATTTAGAATTCATGGAAGAATTAACATTCAATTAGAGCAATCAAATCATATCCTATAGTCTCATAACCAAGCCTTTCTTCAAAGTTAACAGGATTAAAAATTGTTAATGCTTTGATGATTTTGGAAGATATTTATGAAGCGTACGAATAAATTGCCTTTCATTTCAGTGTATTTGATTGCATTGGCTAATTTAGTTACCAAGATGCAGCATTTCCAACTTAGTGAGTCTGTCAAACACTGTCTCAACTTTTGAGTAGACAGTAAGCTTTTATTGCCTCTGGTCGGCCAAGGAACAATCAAATAATTTTGCTTCTTTCATCGGTAACTTCTTTTATTACATTCTTGGATTTTTAATATCACAATACAATATTCATGCCATTTATACCCTCATGTATTCCCTCGAATAGACATTCTGCAGTTAATGCATCCATGGAGAAATTTAAAAAACAGGTTTCGCTGCAGAATGTCTTCAGCCTTCACAGTGAAGAAACATCATAATACTACCAGTGATAGGCAACAAAAATGTCAATTGTCATTTGCTGCAATGAAAGGATTAACCAAGGGCCAAGAAATATGTTATACACCCTCCAGATTAACAAGAGCCAATTTCGGGTTTCCTGGAAAGTTTTGGAAAAGTAGGATGAGAGTGTTACTTTCAAAAGTTGAGAGCAACTGTTGGTCACAAAATTATAACTTACATTCTTAACAACTTTACTCTTTCATGTCATTGTGTTTTAAAATTTAAAATATTATTTTTGTCCACATTATGGGGACACAGCATCACAAGGAACCAATACCCATTCCATGGGTGTGACTTTCTAACAACTGCAAGGCCCCAGCAAGCAAGGGATGGGGGAAGATGTTGGGTTCAAACGGTTCAAATCTCCCCTCAACCAAAATTTTCAGAAGACACAGTTGCACCTTGCAAATTAACGTAAAACATCAGGTCTCACTCAATTAACACTTGGGGGTTCGCATGCCAGAAATTTCTTTAGTTTTCTTCTCCATCTCAATAACTTACTTGCCCATCTCCGCAGTTAATAGAATTCAGTATTAAAAATCTCCTCGCTGCATCACTTATCTTCAATATTCAGTAAAGGTGCAAAAAACATGGAATAACAACATTAAGAATCCTTCATTACAAGTTTTACTGGGACCATGAACTAATGTCAGTACTCATTAAGGAATATAATACTAAGTGATAATAATGTATATATCTTTTACTCTGTTATTAGGATACTCATTGAGAGCATTTTTGTAATCAGGATAACACTTTTTTTGTTGAATAAGCACAAAATACCGCATGTCATTACTTACAGCAGACTCTTTCCTTGTATATAAGAAATATGTTATGTTTACAACTATTGTATGTTCAACTACACAATGCTTTTTTAAGTACATAAGATGCACGATTCAAGAGTTAGGTCAAAAGTTTCAGGTGTCAAGGCATTACCATATTATTTGCAAGTCCATTTTGTTAAATTATCTTTGAAATTAAGCTTTGCATTTTCTAAGGCATATTTTGTTGGCAGAAGTCATATATTACTTTTAAAGTTACTTTTTTTCATTTTAACTTTTCAAGTATAATTAAATCAACTAAGGGAACGGAAAAAATTATCCTAGGGCTCAAATTATAGTACTTATTGATCTTTCTAAGAAAAATGCTTTCTGCAGCAAAGATTCCATAGTGAAACAATCATTAAGCTAGACATTAGATGCTACACTCAGACCCCCAAAATGTGTGGGATGTGGACTCAAATCCTGGTCAAGGCAAATGGTTTTTCTTCTTAGAATGTTTCTACTTTGCCTGTCCTTATGGGTGACTCTGTAAAGGGAGCTACATACTTGTCCTAAGTTATATCCATAAATTGTTCATAAAATTAACTATCATGTGAAGACCTCTTTCTTAGGATTTAAATTGTAAGAGACTAGGAGAACCCAAGAAACTTAAGGAGTTACAGTTATATCCTAGAATCTGCTGCTAAGTCAATATCCAGTGGTGATACATGAAATCAAAGTTGGTCTGATAATGATGTGGGCCCATGGACTGAACTTAATTTGACAACCCAGGCTCATGAAAAGAACCCATTAGGGACCTAGGTCAAGGAGCTTAGGACCTCTGTAGAGCAAAGCCCCCGACCTGGAGGCCATTTGCGATTGAAAAACAAACAAACTTAGTCAAGCTTTCTCTGAATGAAACAAATGTACAGTCATTGTGAGGTGAAGTATTTGAGGTTAAATCATCATCTCCATTCATCATCAAGATTATCATAAAACTTTATATTATCATTCTCATGTTTTTCCATTATCTCCATTACTGCATATTACAAAATCTTTCTCTGGTATTCTATGACCAGGAAGAGAGAAAAGCTTTTATAATGTGAAAATTATATAAAGAGTGTTGCAGATGGAAGTGCTAATTAGAATTGTAAAAAACGGGTCAAACTGATTGTATCTAGTCATTTATCATGCTGCTGATCTCTTTCAATGCGATCATATGATGATAATTTATCTCATTATCAATTAAGCATTTCCGATGATTCAATGTTTAACTATACTTTGAAATAATATGTATGTTAAGTGTTCAATATATCTAAATTGTTTTAATTAATTGAAAATAATCAAAATGGTCTTTAAATATATTTGTAAATATGTTTTTTACAAAATAAATATGCTGTAAGAAACAGAATTTTTCATTCAAAATAAATACATACCCTTGAACCACTATATAAGAGCTAGTTCAATTATAAAATTTGAACCAAAAATTACCAAGGAGTAAAAAAAAAAAATATATGTTCAATTTAGTAAAAGAGAATAAAAATTTATTATTTTAATTGCCTCATGGAGAAGGTATTGAGATTATATGTGGAAGAGTCCTGATAAAAATTTAACCAAAAATTATCATAATTTTTTAACTCATCAAAATTAAACAATGCTGTAATAATAATAAGAACATCTGTGAAGAACAAGAAGATTCAATTACAGTTCTCGTTTGAAAATCCACTGGAAGAATAAACTAAAAAGCCACCATCATTGAGTGGCAATTTTCGTCCCTAACTTCTCCAAGATGCTCTAAAATCTCAGCGAGGATCTTTAGAAATCACCGAGCAAGAATTTTCATCTGGCAACCGATAAAGTTTGGTCATCTAGTCTTGTCCATCCCAGACTTAAGATATCCAGAAGTACAAGGGGAGCCATTTTTACAGAGCAATAGAGGTTATCTGAAAAGTAATGCTCCATATATTTTATTCTAACCAAAGAGAAACAAACCTCAAATCTCGCATTTTTTTACCTTGGTACATATACATCAGTTTTGTTCTAAAAAATGCATTCGGGGCACAAGGGCATCTAATGGTTAACAAAACATTGTGAAGGAGGATTAGTAGTCGACTGCGGAAAGCAACTCCTCTAGTCTAGGAGAACAACTTACGCGGTTACCTTCTTACATATTCTTCTCGCCGTTGAAATAAAAGCTGATTATCTCGCAGATTTTGGCCTCTGTGACGTCATTTTTCCCTAAAAAAAGGGAATTTTCGAAGCCAGCTATTAGTGTCGTATGTAAGGTCAGGAGGTGTGCTCGTAAAAGGTATCATTAGAATTTGTTTACGTTATTCATCATGTTCTTAAGCTTTCGTGGTTGTTGACTGTCCCTTGAACGGCTGGCCTCCCCTCGACGGCTGGCTAGTCGTGATGCACCCCCTCCGCTCATAATCTTTCCACTGACCACGAAGGCAGCTAATGGTAAACAAAACATTGTGAAGGAGGGTGAGTAGTCGTCCGCCAACAGAAAATTCTCATGTCAAGTGGGGTGACTTACAGGGACACCTTCTTGCATGCTATTCTCGCCGTGGAGATACAAGTAGAAATCTCGCAGATTTTGGCCTCTGTGACGTCATTTTTCCTCAAAAAAAGGGCATTTTCGAAGCCAGCTACTAGTGTCGTATGTTAGGTCAGGAGGTGTGCTCGTAAAAGGTATCATTAGAATTTGTTTACGTTATTCATCATATTCTTAAGCTTTCGTGGTTGTTGACTGTCCCTTGAACGGCTGGCCTCCCCTCAACGGCTGCCTAGTCGTGATGCACCCCCTCCGATCATCCTCTTTTCTCTGAGCACAAAGGCAGCTAATGGTAAACAAAACATTGTGAAGGAGGGTGAGTAGTCGTCCGCCAACAGCAACTTCTCAAGTCAAGTAGGGTAAATTACAGGGACACCTTTCATGTTATTCTCGCCGGGGAGATAATAGCCGCAAATGTCACAGATTTTGTCCTTTCGGAGTTATGAAAGGAGTGTAGGGTAACTGATGACAATTAAAATAGGCGAAAATTCCAATATTAAAGGTCTTCTTAGAAAACAGCAAAGAAAGGCGAAAACATTTGGCCATCGTAGATGGGATTATATGAAAGATAGCCACGAGCTGGGCGCCTAGGGAAGCGAGGTGAGTGTCTCAAAGTTAATGAGTCGGAATCACCGAAACCGTTCGTAGGGGTTTGAAGGCAGGCAAGGGTTGGAAATCTTTACAATCTTTCTTGTGCATTTTCAGGGAAGTTTTGGCCTCGCACTGTCTCTCATGTGCATTGTCTCCTTGAGGCCGCGCTAAACTTTCTTTTCTTAGCGCACTCACCTTGGGTTTGGACGTGGGGCATGGCGGGGGGAAGGCAAGGGTTTCTCGGTAATGAACCATCGAAACCGAGCACATTGGTATCAAAGGAGGATGTAAATAGCATTATCAGGCTAAGGATTTAAAAGGTAAATTTTCAGTCGTTGTTTACATTCATTCTATCGATTGGTTTGAGCGAAATTACTGACGAAAAATTCTTGAACTAATGAAAAGAGGGGCAACTTTACTGGGAAAAATTAAGTAATAAGAACGTTTAGCATTTACGATTGATTTACTTAATAGTTTGATTTATTGATCGTCTAGAAGCTTCCTGAAGCTCGAAGGAAATCGCTTCAGTCGCAGTTCACCCGAATTTTTTTTTTAGTTGCATGCGCAAGACTTGCGGCAATGCAGTAATAGTTAACCCTGACGCATTTTCATAATTTCCTCATATAATATATGCTGTATAAAATCATGTGTTTTCGGTAGAGATGTGCGAATAGTATCCGGATTTCTGAACTTATTTAAGCATTTTACGCGAGGAAATAAATGTCAAAATACGGCGGAGACTTAGCATTCTGGCGAGACTCGATATGAGCAGCAGAGCTTCTTGGAAGTTGATGCGTTATTTTTTTCCTAAAACATATATATCAAGTTAAAATTTATGAGTTGTGCTATAAATCTCTATTGCTACAGTCACAGACGATGGGATATTTTCTCAGGATACTTGGTTTCTCCCTGATAGAAATTCTAAATCATCTTCTTATCTCGTGAGAAAATCCAAAGATGGACTGAAAATAATCGAAGAAAATCTGGTGGAGAAGCGCGTGTATTTTTGCAAAACGCATCGCTTTGTCCGCTAGCACTTGACAGCAGGAGTGGAGGTAAAGCGAGCTACCTGTTGAAAATAAGAAGTTAGACAAAGCCGAGTATCAGAGGGGCGTGCCGCTGAAATGGCGTTTGGTAGATAAGAATGTATACATCAGACAGAAATCCATCGTAGTGTAAATGCCGAGACGCCATGCAATCATTTTTCTGAGGTGGTGTGTCCCCTTAGAATATTTGAAATAGATATTAGTTGAATCAACAATATGCCCAATTGTTTCCATAAAATTAAAATATTCCATTAATCAGCTAAATTCCTGTTCGAATCCTTTAAAGGAAATCAAAATTACTCCCCAAAATCTTGTTTCCTGCTGCATAGGCAACCGAGTCAAGCATTCCCGCATTTAGTATTCGAGGTATTCGAATATTCGAGCAATGATTTAATATTCGAATTCGAGAAATCTGCTATTCGACCCATCTCTAATTTTCGGATCATAGAAAAATTCAAAATGTATTAAAAATTGTTTGTACCAGTTTTATTTTTTCTTCCGGGGCAAACTGTGGGACATAGATAACGTTGAAACATATTCGTTGATGAACAACAAATTAAGCGTTATAAAAATAACCTAGAGCCATTTTTTTTATCTCCATTAATATTTGCAACTTATTGTGGAAGATGAATGCTGCAGACGTAGTAGCTTTACCTAGGTTGAATTACTAAGTTCATGAAGTTGACAAAACGGCTAATTTTAGTGTGCGCGGAGTCATTTATTGCACTGGCGTGTCCATATTTTTAATTTCTCATGACACAAAAAATAGATCAGAATTTAGATCGAAATTTTATTTGAAATTGCGTACATACTACGCATATCATTTTGACGCCGACAGTGCACTACCGGCAACACATCCCTATCCTCCCAATGTAAAAATGGTCTCACCTCGAAAATTCGATTAGCGCAAAGATCGCAAGGAATGCATGCCTTGCGCTAAGCAAGGCCTAGGTGTAAAGATGGGAAAAATTGATTTTTTTCGAATCCATCTGGCCCACTGAAAAGAAGTTGTAGAACTGATCAAAAATTAGGCCTAAAACATTTGAGACCTCTACGTGAATCCCTAACCCTCGCTCAAATGCCGTTTATGGGGGGGAGGGTCAAAAATCGAAAAATTTAATATATTATTTTTCCCATGTGATGTTTCTCTTTCCAGAATACGTGGTGCAAGGTTCTTTCCTCCATATTTTACGTTCACAACACGTATTATCCAATCAACTAAGTGGATCTTAGAATAATTTTCCACAACCTTCATAGTCATTATCAGTTTTTCCTGTGAATTTCCGCTTGCCATCCACAAACTGCCATTCGGTACTGTAAACCTTTACCTTGTTTTTAGGCATATTTGCGTTCAGTTTCTTTGTGTGGGGGGAAATAGTAAATATTTCAGACCAATTTCAGTTTTTATGCCGCTTTTGTGCTTGCAATGCTTTTGGATATCACTATGGCTACATTCTAACAACACATCTCAAAATTTGGCCGGTCTGAGTTAATACTTGTAATACTGTTAATAAAAAATAAAATTCAAGCAAAAAACAGCTCTTTGTTAGCAAATATATGCTTCTTTTTCAGTTTTATGTATTTTTGGTTTTTGATTTCAATGAAAATTATATACAATTAAAAAAACAATCTTTTTTTTTTGCTCTCCTGAAAAGTTGCTATTTTTGAGATACGTGTTGATAGAACTTAGCCATCGATATGGTCTAATGGTCTCGAGATTGGCATGTGCCTCCCGATGCCTGCGAGGCGAAGTATTCTCAGAGGACGAAGGTTGAAAAGAATTGAATAGATATGAATGTGGTAAAGGAGTTAAGGGAGGAATATTAGAGGGTAAAAAAGCTTACCCGCCTTCCATGTTCATTTTCTTTCCCGGAATTCCCTCTTTTTTTTCATTCACTTCCTCCTTGATTCGGATCCTATGAGTCTTAATACATGACAAATGTACAGTCATTGTGAGGTGAAGTATTTGATGTTAAATCATCATTTCTATTCATCATCAAGATTATCATGAAATTTTATAATATTGTTCTCATGTTTTTCCATTAACTCCATTAACCTCTTCCCTACGCAGGGCGTGATTTCACGGCCTGAATTTTCTGATGCTAAAGAAGGAAGGCCGGATTATCACGGCTTGACGTTTTCGAAGCAAAAGGCCAAAGGCCGTGTTTTCACGATTTCGCGGTCAAGCATGCCAAGTGGGTCCCAACCGCCATTAGGGTCTCTCGGCATGAGAGGTCCGACCCTTTCCTATTGTCCGCGTGGGGATTATCTCGGCCCATCCCGGCACTGAGTGACCCACTCGAGGAAGGTGCTCATGGTCACTTATTTGTTTATAAGTTAAAATAACTAAAAACGTTCATGTTGCATTTATTGAAAATCAATGCGAGGAATTACATTCTGTATGTTCTGCTGATTGGTTCCAAATTTTAAACGGAATTCTAGCGTTCATATTAACGGAGTTGATCATCACCTAGAACAATTTTTGGAGACGCTACGGTTAGATGTTTAATTGTTATTTTTATAACTCACTAGCAAGTTTGTAGGAGCGATATTGTAATGATTTACATCTAAAAATATACGTTATTTTGTTAGCTACATTCTAGATGTACATTTGCGGTGAAATTCAATAGAATATTCGATTTAACTTCTATGAAAAAAAGCCCTCGTAATGTAATAAAATGTGATTCTCTCAGTTCTTTGTCGTGAGCCAAAATTACAGCGACTATTTTTAATAACCTCTTACCAACCTTTGAATACAAAGGTATTATAAACGAATTTCGCTATAAATACTGATTAATGCATATCCTAAAAATTCGTAAATAATGTATGATAAGGAATGTTTTACGTAGACACATGTTGTGAGAAGCATTCCATACCATTGCAGGAAAGACAACTGCTCTACCCAGGTAGTTACTCTCATATCTTGGATCTCTGGTCAGGTTGCACCTCACAGAGTTAGTTCGGGACACATTAGCGCATTAATGTTTTCTTGGAAAAACTTATTATCCTCCAACTGGAAGACCCAAGAGTATATTGGTGTAAGTATTCTCCTACTGAAATATGTACGTGGAAGGTGATAACCTCACTCTTCTCGGAATAGCTCATTTTCTTTTCAAAATTTTCTTGGCGTGTATTCAAATTTAGCCGTTAACTATCTGTACGCATTCCGCTACCTATACCAGGGATGGTTTCTGTGGAACCCTGCTGTGCGATGCAGCCCATACCATGAATGAAAGAGAAATGCACCACCCAGGTAATTACTCTCACATCTTGCTTCTCTGGTCAGGATCCAGGTGGTCTGCATTGTGCCCCTCACAGGCTTATTTTGGGACACATTAGCGCATTAATGTTTCCTAGGAAAAACTTATCATCCTCCAACTGGCACACCCAAGAGTATATTGGTGCAAGTATCCTCCTACTGAAATATGTCTGTGGAAGATGATAACCTCATTCTTCTCGGAATAGCTCATTTTCTTTTCAAAATTTTCTTGGCGTGTATTCAAATTTAACCATAAATGTTCTGTATGCATTCCCCTTCCTCCTCCTGCAAGGATTTTTTTTCATTTTTTTCATATATTTATACAAGCAAATTTGCTTTAAAATAATATTTAGCCGTTTCAAACAACAAATTTGTATGATTCAAGTAGTTTTATGAGAATTTTTCGGAAAAATATTCTTCTAAAAAAATTCTAAATGTATCATTCTCATGTTTTCAGAGAACTGGAGAGCAGACGCAAATGAGGAGTGTGGATTTTGGCATCATGGATCTAAATTATGTTAATATCATAAATCGTAAATACCTAGAAGTAAGCTAGGAACATTGAAAGATTTCATTCCCTTTAAAGTATTTGTTGGTCTATGATATAATGCCGTTTTGCTGAAAACCCTAAAAATAACCGTAGAACTTCGTTTAAAAGTTCTACAGACATTGCAAAATGAAAGGAATACATTGATGAACTGACATTTAATGCAACAGTAACAATTTAAAAAAATTAAAATTGCACTGGTAACAATTAACTGACCGCAAAAGTACGCCGGGATGGGCTGCTCTCGGGGAAAAGGGTCGAGGATTATCCCCACTAGGAAAGGTCATTAAGGGGAGGAAGTGACTACCTGGTCAGTTCCGAGCCGAAAAAAAACTCCGTACGGGGCGAAAAAGAAAATCTCAAACCCTTCGTAGAGCCAAAAGCAACTTCCCGCGAAGAAGCTCGGCGCGAAAAGGTTAATACATATTACAAGATCTATCCCTGGTAATCTGCAACTACTAGCGTAAAAAAGTCAAACATTAAATTAACAGGGCCACTTACTAACTCAGGTAGGGCCCTACTACAGCCTCACTAAGTCAGGTACGGCCCAAGATACACCGAGATATGACCCCAGTGGGCCAAATATCTGAGACATGGCAATATTAAAGGCAATAAATATGGCGTTTCACACACATTAAACAAAATATCAACAAAACTTTGAAGTAAAATGAGGATGTATGAATTTTGGTTAACATAGTGATGTATTAACAACATTGGTACAGTACACATTACTTTTTTCAAACAAAACAGATAAAACATAAAATATTATAAAATAGTATGCAAGCATTAGAATGAGGACAAATACCAATGGCCAGCAAATGTATAGCAATAAGAATTAAACCAGGAGGTATCTTGATAGAGGGGGCACAAAATTAACTACAAATAAATCAATGATGGAACTTTTCTCAACTTTGTTATAAAAGGCTCACATTTAAAACCCTTAAAAATAATTGCATTGATTCTCCTTTGGGACTGCATGATATTCAATTACACATTAGCTATTAAGGAATATATCTGCAATAATTACAGAGCATGTAGTCCAATTATTGTTAGAGCATAATTAAAATACGAGCAGACTTAATTTTCCATAGCTTATAGCCACCATCAACACTGCAGTAGAAGTACAAGGCGCTAACCAACCATAAAGAAAAAATATTACTGCAGTTTAACCTTCCTGAAGCTAGGTTGTACACTTGTCAGTCTTTTCAGAATTAAAAATCGAAGGCCATAAACTTATATGTTTCTGAATCCATTTTTGCCAATAACCTGACATACATCTCAGTGAGAGATCACAAAACCTTGTTGCCTCACTCAATTATAACCAATAATAAGTTTTCCTATGGCTAAATATTTAAGTTAATGATATTATCAGTCTTAAGCATCTCTATCAAGTAACATACCCTTTGGGGAGTTATATTAAAGATACTGAAACATCCCCAAGAAAACTCTCCATTAAGTTAACATTCATGATATAGCTTTCCTCTTTGCATCACCAAATTGTACAAAATGCATTAGGTCAATAAAGACATACAAATAAATTTGGATTCGGCATATCAAACCTAATATACATATTATTTTCCACATAGGAGATCTACAATGAAATACTTCTTCTACTAGTTGGAAATGAATTTCTCGTATACACTAAGAGGATTCAAAGTCCAAAGCAAAGATCAATAGGATGTAAAAGGATTCTTTATGGGGTCTACAAAACGATGTGGGATATTTCAGGAGCAAGGAAAAAATTGTAACAGGCATGGCTAATTGAAATTATTTGACATTCCTCCATCACTATCAAGTTGGCAAAAAATCTTTAAGTTTTAGAGTAAACAAATAAATATGTTAATAGAACTGGAGCAAGGTTCATACCATACCATATCTTTTGTTCGGTAGTTCTTACAGCTGGTCAAGTGATCATACAACTTGTCATTCATTGTTAGTCAGGGCAAATGCTTTCTTAAGCATACATCCATAAAAGTGAGTGCAAAAAAATACATTGAAAAAAGTGCCATACCAAATATGTATTCCCACAAAGTACTTTCTGCTATTAACCAAAGAAATTATAAAGTACACAACTACCTCCAGTGGTCATCAATTACAGACTGATTTTTTTAGATTCCAACTTCAGTTAAGAAGCATACAAAGGTAACAATAAAAATTCCAATTACCTGAATATACCACGGGCTATAGCCATACTAAGAATATTATCCTTGATTTGAAAGAAAAAGAAACTGAGAACTAAGAACAATTACACACTAAATCACATACGGAAATTTTAACCTTTCTCAATTTGGATTCATTTCAACAGAAGTCCTAGAGGGAAGTTGAGACTGACTATGACAACATCCATTTGGAAACTGAATAATGTAGTTGACTTCATGATTCAATATCACATTGGTTATTAAGGAATATGTCTGCAATAATTACAGAACATGCAACATATGGAATACTAAATTGAATCATGAATAATGCACTGATTGTTAATAAAATCGAAATGGTTTTCAAAGTACCAAGTCCTCCTAAAGGGAATGTTTATGGGGGGTTGGGGAGGAAAGTGGCCAATGAGAAATTAAAGAAAACATCTATACCGATTCTCTAGTCTCATTTATATATTGTGCAGAAAATAGAAACATAACTGTTTGTTAACAAGGCTTTTCTCCACAAAATATCTCTATTCCATTCATATTAAATATTTTGAGAAAAAAACACTTAAATGGCAACTATTTACAAATTACCCAAGCATTTTGTTCCAAATATTGGACCGAATTGTTCCAGTCAAGGCCAAGTTTTTTAACAAAAAAATAAAAAATTTGCCCAGCCCTTAGTTTTTGATTTTCTTACAGTATATCAAATCACCATTATAGTAGTGCCAGAGGCATTTATCACAACCATTGAGAATTTATCATTACAATGGAAACTTCAAAGAATGAAAATGGCCATGTTAAGTACGTAAGAAAATAATAATGGCAGATATAGCTTCAACTGAGTGAATATCATTATTCAATGCTTCACATTCAATTTTAACAAAACTTAGGGAGCTTAAATTTCTTGAATTTGAAAATGAGCACTAGACGGTTGTTAATTATGAAAGAGTTGGCACTAATATTATTCGAGACAGTTATACCTGGGAGAAGAAACAAACGCATTTGTATCAAAACTTTAAATGTGCAGTCTCCTTGTCAAAAGCTCAAGAATTACAATTTAAAGTTCCTACATGTATTTGCTTCCTCATTACCAAGAGTATGATATTAATTGGTGTATTTCCTTATCTGATTGACAAAATTTTTCGGAATAAAACAAATACCAGTAGCTACGTCAACTGACTACAAAACTGAACTTCAACAATTTAGATAATGACAGGATTACATAAAAAGTTCAACAAACATATTGGATCTGGTGAACTTTTTATGTAATCCCGTCAAAAACATTTTAAATAATTGAATTGCAACGGAATAGAGACCACTTTATGAGGGAAGTAGAGGAGAGGGAGAAATGGTGCTTAGCATCATTTTTGGCCATAAATATTAAATTGAAACTGCAATTAAATAGGTCCAAGAGGTTTTTGAAGAGGGGAATAGTACACAGTCAAAAATAAAAGTGGATCGTACATTATCTATGAAATGGGTAGGTTTGGTTCCTCAGTTCTCAGTTCCACTAGTTTTTCAGCTTAAAGCTATAACTCGAACTATAGCCAAAACACTTGACTAAACCCAGTCTGAAATCTTATCCAAGCATTATTCATTGAAGTTGAGTGATCTCATGAAATGAATCACTCGTAAAATAATTTGAACATTCACAACACTAAGATGGCAATCAATCATAGGTTTTGTAAATAAAATAATGACAGGCATTACCAATAAACCAATTTTCCTTCGTCAATTTTTTTACACGGATTTTCATCTTTAAGGAATTTTTTCCTACCATAACCTGATTTCTCTGAGATTTTCATGACTTCCTTGACCAGTGAGAATCCAGAATGAAAATGAAACACTTGATTATGAACCAGGACTGAGAACCAATGCCAGGAAATTAACTCAAATATGAATTGATAAAAAAGTGTAAACAACCTATCCTTACCACCGAATTAAAAAAAATTAAGGAAAAGCAATACCCACCAAGGTGGCAGGAATTTTGAGTGAGGAGAGTGTTAAAAAAATGTCAAACATAAACGATCCTTGAATCCATTGAAAATCAATGCACGAAAAATGACCACCATGGCAAGGGTAACAAATCTAAGTCAACATTAATGCAAAGAATAGATGAGGTTACATCAAGAAAAGTGAACAGCTCAGTGTTATTCCTTATTATACATTATTAAAGAATTAAATCTCATAATATGGAATTTGTTGTAGTTTGAAAGGAGTAAATATGAGTGATAAAATGCAAAAAGAAAGATAATTCCTCCAAAAATTACAAACAAAAGCAGCCCACCAGCATAGCATCCAATTGTTCAACAGAGAGTAAAACATTCTGAAACTGGCCCAAGAAAAAAAATATAAAGATTCTCAATGGCATGGTGGTTCCATGACATTACATCATACACTAAGTTTCACAAATGGTTCAACCTTTGGTAAGACTTAAGATTTCACAATGAAATATTACTTAAAATAATAAAGCCTAATATAAATATTGATACAGAGAAGCAATTTTTGAAAAGCAACATACATCAAAATCAACTGCCACAGTAATAAAATTTAGAAATTCACACATTCATCAGTAATGACTAGGATAAAACCAGCACTTCATGCAATTAACTATCCTACAAATTTCATTTGCCATGATGCACACAGCTCAAGTTATGCATTAACTTTTTCTCATCAGACTTGTCAGTTTTAAATGAGAGCAACCATAACACTATACCATAGTGTTGTGGTATCTCACCAATATATCTTACATAGGAATATAGGGCATGACTGCAAAAGGAAAATAATCAGGCCTCTCAATTGTACAAAGATATCGACTGGCACCTGGTTACAATAGAACAAATAATACAGTAGAGCTTCGATTACTTGTCCTAGTGAAATGGTTAGCCCATCTGGATAATTGAAGGAGATGAATCTACTCTCAATTATTTTCCTAGCAATAATTGCTTTGGTTTCTTTTTTATGCTATTTCTACATCTTTAGGGGCCCATACTATTGAAAACCTAGATGATTTTACATAGGTAATTTTGATAGGAGGACAATAGTTGAGGTTTGGAAAGGGATAGTAGGGAGGTGTTTCAGTGGACTTGCTTGGGAGGTTATACACGGCTGATACAATAAACAAATAATTGATTGAGAAATAATTAAGGCTACACTGTACACTAAATTTACCATATCTTCCAGCCAGTAAGAACTCCTCCCCCTTTTCCATAAAAAAAACAAAGATGACGTCATCATTTATGAAGAATTGCACCAACATAGGGGTGAATGGGCTTCTGTAACCATTCCTCATTTCCCTAGTTCCTGAAGACCCCAAGTTTTCCTGTTTTTACGGCGTAGCCGGTATTAATTGCGAATAAAGAGTAGGTCCCAAATTAACTCGTGACCCAGCCACCTAAACTAGGTTGGCACGCCATTTTGCAATAATATTGCGTGGTTTAATTCAGCGCTACAAATCCATTCAAACCGAGGTCAAAGAGTTGAAAGGGAGACGATGCCACTTCAAGAGAATGACCAGAATGAATACAGTCAACTTTTGAGATCCTACGAGTTTACCAACCCAAACATAACAACTAAAGAATAGTGACAACTAATGGTGATTACAATAGGTAGTAATAACCATAAATAATTCCATTTCAACCCTTATACATCACAGAGTCTTTAAGTGGCATTCCCTGAAGTGTTGCGAGAGGAATCCTCTTTGCAGCGGACCCTAACATCACATTACTAATTTTAAATATATTTTTTTAAATTTAATAAATACATAAAAATATTTTTATTGGCCGATGGAGAGTGCCCAAGTATAGAGGGTAAAAAGCGATACTGAGCAAACTCTTCATTTGTCTTTCTATAGCCTGCCCATGAGGTAAAAGCAGTGTACCAACTATTGTTGGGTGGAGTTCATTGCGAGACTCATTAGAGCCCACACGATCCTAAAGAAATGAAGCAGAAATCAAGATGGAGGTAAAAAAAGCTAAAACAAGCAATGGATCACACCATTGCATTGTACTTCTCCACATGCCTTGACACATGATTACTTCTTCATTTCATAGTAAATGATATCAAAGTGGAAAGGAAAGATTACATACATAGTTTTGCCCAACCGAATGAGATGAAAACAAGGGTGAATCTTAAATAGCTGGAAAATATAGCATGTCTAAAACAGTATTACGTGAGACAAGATTCCACCATAATACAGTAAATACAGCTCAAAAACCAAAATGAACTGAATTTTACTCATATTTACTGGCAAGTTTAAACACATATTTGTAAACTAAATAAAAATTATGAATAACATATACCTGGCTCTCCTGAACACTTCATTATTAATCTACAGGGACTTAAAAAGAAAGCAACTTGCTGTATACTTCCAATTTAACCAAGTATTAGGGTAAATCTCTAATCCTCTTGTATGAAAAGCATATAAAATACTATCAGTTTTCCTTAATTTTGGCCATTAGAGTACAAAATATATGTAGCTTTATATACATACTTTTTGGAATCTTAAAATTTTCAATAAAATGAAGTGCGCAGACTGTTGGCTAGCCTGGCCTATGTGATGGGCAAAAGGGAGGTAATGTATTAGGAGCAAACAAGCTATATAGCTTGTGAAGGAGGCTTTCCCCACACCAAGCAAGGAAATTATCATGATGTCTTGGTCCCTTTAACGTGAGCCTGTACAAAACCCAGATACCCTTCAAAAGTGTCATCCAATTTTCACAAAATAGCTGCCATCACGCATGATGCGAATACAAATTACATAGCACCAATACACTCCTTTGAGTATCCTTTCGTTTTGACTTTCAGCTTTGCTCATCAGACAAGGCCACTCATGTAACCAAGTTGATAGATAGGACTGGACTGTAGGAACCAGGGTCATCAGCGTAATGATGTCGGGGCTGTTCATTCTCACTCCCTAGAAAAAATTAGGACACAAACATTAGGGAAAAATTGAGGCACATATGTATCAGTATGATAATTAAGACTTAAAAGAACTCTTGTTGATTCCCTTAGCTTTTTGACCCTATAGAGATATATTGGCTAATAGTCTATTAGATTTTTATGATGAGCTACTCTTTTCATACATATATTTGCATGAAAAATATGGATAAAACACCGGACCCTTGATATTCTGAAATTTATTTAAGTTCAATAAACACCTCATTCAGCCTGCCTACATAATGTACTTCTAAACTAACCTTCATGGGCTCATAATTTAGAATGCAATGGAGCAAGAATACCTTGTATTCCTAGATCGATATAACCAAATAAGAATTATGCCTCAATGCATCCTTTGCCCAACTCTTAACCAATCTCTTCAAAACGATTCAACATTAATGGCACAATATAATTTATACTTATGAATTATGAATATGCAAAA
Source organism: Ischnura elegans (assembly GCF_921293095.1). Lineage (NCBI taxonomy): Eukaryota > Metazoa > Arthropoda > Insecta > Odonata > Coenagrionidae > Ischnura > Ischnura elegans. The sequence goes on from NC_060250.1 coordinate 84,467,536, forward strand.
TGGTGAATCTAAACAAAACTTATTTTAGAAAATTACTCTTTATCACATCATGTCAAGCGAGAAAAGCTTCAAATACATAATAATGGCCATATGGAGCCAATGATTACCCGTGAAGCACATAAAATATTTTGTCTGAGTAATTTCTTCTCACTTATGATTTTTTATTCAATGCCTGACAGCTTTAAATATTTAAAAAAGTCACAAAGGAAATGTCATGTTGAAATTCAAGTAAGACCACAGCAAAACAAAAATTTTCACCAAGTACAATAACTTGTTCCAAGACTTCCCACAAGAGGCTATGATTTTTCTGCATAATAACCTACCCATGTGACCCAGTTCATCATTTACTTCGGTTTAATATTTGATAGCCTTTGTGCAGGTTTGTAAGGAAGATTCAGATATTTTGTTATGAGCCCAATAACATCTATAATGAACAATTCTCATTTTCATAACTATTCAAAAACAAGAAACCAATTGATGTAAAAATGATGCTGAGACAAAATAAAGCAGCAGGACAACTTGTACACATGCACAGTTCTAAGATGTATGTATAGAGAAGACAATCAAAAGGGATGCTCTTGTTCTAAGGATGGGATTTTCATGAGTTAAGGAAAATAATATACCGTATAAGCGTGTGTAAGAGGCGCACCTTTTTTCCCAGAAATTGCAGCCGAAAATGAGGGTGCGCCTCTTACACAAACTTCTTATCTTCCCCCCTCCCCTTCACCGGTCGCAAGTCTAAGGGCCTTGTAAGTGGCCTTGGTTTTCAGTGTGAGTCAGTCATCTGTAATCCTAGGTCAAAAACAAGCGGCAGGCAGAGGAGTTTCTCCCTTAGTGACGTATTTTTTAAATGCTCCTGTTTGCTTTTCTTGTAAGCATCGCGCCGTCACGTCGATACCCCAGAGGTGAACATGGAAAAGATAGCGCGGGGGTTTTTCGCTCCGGAGGGCGCGCTAATTTTTCTGCCACGAGCGGGCATCCCGCGGCATTTATACTGCATATAGTAATCGGTTATCAAACGTAGAGAAACGCGTATTTTTTAATGACATACCTGGTCAATAGTCAATATCTGTCTTGCCGAGTAATTTCCATTACGCTGAGGACCTGATTTTCCAAAAATCATCTTCAGACGCTAATATGAGGATTATTGCAACTGAAAATTATATTGGTATCAAAACCTGCGCTTTAAAAAATTCGAACGAGTGTGTTCATTGTTGGACAAAATTGTGGATGGAAGAAATCAGAAATACTTAGAGCGCGGAAGGAGAGGTCCAGGGGAAGGAGCGCGATCCCTCCGTCTTCGAAGCAAGCAACGAAATACGGAGGGGAAGGAGCGCGCTCCCTCCCCTCCGTATTTCAAGCTACGAGGCTATGAGCGAAGGAGCACGGGAAGAACACGTCCGATCTTGTATGTGACGTCGTTTCCTTCAAAGCGAAGGGGCGAAAGCGCAGCAATGTGATATACGCAGTTTGCGTTGCCTAAAGTTTCCAGTACGTCTCGTCTTGTTTGAATGTGCTTATGCTAAGCTTGTTTCTTCCGAAATTGTCCTGTTTGGACTATTTTGAATATTAGTAGCCTTGTTGTAACTATAAATCTTTGTGTCAAACAATTAGAGCTTAAAAAACTTAAATTCTGTCAGATATGCGTCGCGTTAGATCTCTTTCTTTTTTTGAACCTCGTGCGTGTCATACAATTATTGAAAGCTATCGAGATATCTTCGGGCTCAGTAGATGACTCACCTAGCATTTGGCCTCCATAAACTGGGAGATCGATCAAGGTCAGTTGGTGAGATGGGGTAGGGATGAAACACGTTTCGATTGTTCCCCTGTAACTTGATGTTTTCCTATTTTCCTGTGGGGTCTCGGAAAGGAAAAAAAACGGCAGAGGCATTTGCTGATGGAGGGCCGAGTGTGGTTCCGTCAAATCTACGACGTGGTTATTATCCTACGACGCTGAGATTGCCCCGATTGTTGTCCAAGCTCTTGAGAAGGTTCATGCTATGTGCCTGTCGTGTTTTGCCTTAAAATTTTCCACGGCTGCAATTCTATTGCAATACTCCTGCGAGAGCATTTAAACAAAATTCTTCGTGAATAGGACAAGCATCATAGAGCAACAGCGTATGCGAAGAGAGGATCGGAACTCTTTCTACTCCCTCTTATGCCGCTACTACCGCCGCAGTTATCAAAATTTCCTCTTTAAATTAATTTTGAAAGAGGAAAGTTCGATAACTGTCGAAATTCCAGGCGTATGTCTGCAACACCGTGCAATAGTATTAAAAAAAATGCCGCAAAAATTTTTTTCTTCATAGCTCCGATGCTCAAAATAGGGGTGCGCCTCTTACACACGCTTATACGGTATCTTACAATTTTTAATGAACTGTGTAATTTCAAAACTCCGAAAGCAAAAAAAAAAAGGAGTAATGATGGGTATTATTTACAAACACAAGTAAAGATCAACACTATACTCTAAAATAATGTGGATACATACAAAAAAAGCAGCAAAAATAAAAGCTGTAAGCAATCACACTCAGGGGTGGATTAAGATCATAGTTTTGGGGCAGCAGCGTAGCAAGGGGGGGGGTACTTCTGGAGGTATGCACCACCCCCAAAATATAAAAACACAATTACTAAAGCTTCATAAAAGAAAAAAAATATTGAAAAATGAAGAATTTACAACATATTTCTTAGAAAAATTTTTTCCGTTATGAAAAGTGTTAAAATTAGTTAAAAACCCTCTGCTTAGTACCTTGTTTTTCAAATATTTTTCCCTGGCATTGTATCCCCCCGAACAAAATTCCTATCTACCTCACTGTTAAGGGGGGGTTCACTATTTTCCACAGCACCTTGGTGGTATGTAATACCGTTTAGCAATAATGAGTTTCCGTAGACATGTGGCTCTAAGGCCCGCCCCTCCCTGTAATCAACCACCAATCATACAACAATACAATCTCGTCAAAAACACGCACAAAATTGAGAAATCCCATCAGCATGAATCCCATCTGTACCTCACATTGCAACACTCGGGCATTTTCAGACATAGGAGCTGAAGACAACACTTTTAGTGACTGTTCTGCCTCAAATTAGAAATTCTTTAATGGTATAGATAAATGCACTGAATGCTTCTCCCCACAGTTTATTTCAACTCAACTGGTTTCAAAATTCTCACATTGTCAATAAAATGGTGAGGGAGGCATAGAAGAGTTAGCTAAAGGAGTAAAATTGGGACCATTGTTGTCGAGGTCACATTCGGTGAGAGAGGCTCGCAAGCACTGGTAGGAGCACTACATAAACAGAGTGAAGATAAAACAAACAAAGACCAAAGTCAAGCCGTTTTGCAAAACTTCAGGACCACAGAACTTGAGGCCCAACATAGAAGTAGATGGCAACAAAGTTTAGTAGAACAACTTAGCTATATGGACAGCACAATGGAGGAAAACCGCCACAGTGGCAGGGAACTCAAGATGAGAATTGCATAAACTAGGAAGCATTTATAAATACCATAAATTCAACAATAGTGAGCCTGTGCTTCAACCCAGATACCCTTCTAAGTGTCGCTCGATTTTCATAAAAAAGCTGCCATCACATGTTGAAAATCCATATCACATAGTACCAATACAGTATCCAAGTATGTATCCTTCCACTATGAATTATCGCAACAGTATCTTTGTACAACAGTAGGTATCAAGAAAAGGCTGGTGAAGAGTCTGATAATGAATCATACCAAGGGGATTCTTCAATCTGTACAAGATGGCACTGGGTAAGTAAGAGGGAAGAAGAGAACTGGCTCGATGGATAGACCGAGGATTAATACAGCCTAAGCTGAGTTGAAAAAGGAGATTCTTGTTGGTAATGATTTGTGTATAAAATTAATTCTGATGGACAATAATAAACACACACAAGGTTTAATACAGGAGGCTGCAGCTGTCCAGCAGTGAATTCAGCATTAACTTTGGGGGGGTCATGGTCATGACCTGGGTCTGTGGAGTATGGAATACCGCCTAGAGGAGAGGGGCATTCTCCTGTGTAAAGTTTTTTCATTAAATACCCATTTTTAACACATTTTGGAGCCTAAAATTTCATTTTTATTCCTAACAACAGATGAAATTTAACAATTTTCGATATTTAAGAAGCATAACAATATGAAGAGACGAAAAAAATAATGAACTTATAAACGTCAATAACTATAAAATATTGTAGCGGAGGAATCATCGAGTCTTGGTCTTCCTCATTTTCATGAGCTGGGAATGAGTTTTCAGTAATAAAGAGACCTATTGAGAAATTATGAGTCCTCTAGCCACACAAATTAGAATAAACACACCATGCACATTTCCTAATTGAATTAACTAGAGTTAAAAGGTTTAAACTAGAGGTAGATAAATGCATGTAACAAAGTACTGGTGCCAATGAATTCTAAGAGGGGATTGGTAAAATTGTGAAAAACCTAAATCAGCAAACAACTACAAATCAACAAAACACACCTGAATGAACAAATGCAAAGCTAACCTATTTTATATTAGAGGAACAACCTGTGATCTCAGTGCGTACTCCTCCGAAGCAACTGAAGGAGGAAATCAAAGTAATGAATACACAAAGAAAAATTGCCTTTCTAAAAATTCATTGTCACCAACCAACCAAGGAATGAAAAGAAGCAAATAGGCAAAAAACTACAAATTATGCAAATACTTTCACTCAGCTTTAATAAAAAATATTTTCCAACTTTTACCATTATCACTCACACATGCTGAAAACTAAGGAAGCAGAAACATTTCCCAATCTATGGTAAATCATCAAGAGATCTTTATTCAAATCGACTAATTTCATCCATTTTTATAGAAAAAATTCAGAAAATAATAAGCTTAATTAATACATACCCACTTACATGGGATTGTAATGATTAGGCTTATTAATCTAAAAACAACAAAGCAGTGTGGATATTTGCCATTTTAACAAGACTGTGGGTAGAAATGAATATTTGAACGCTAATAGAGAAACAATATATGTATGAGCAAAGTCAGGATTAATCAGTGGCAAAATTACCTTTTGATTGCTTAAGTATTTGAGGAGACAGCATAATAAATAAAGGTTGGATCAACTTGATTGCATAGAATGGTGAAAAGGCTACGACATGACTTTGATCACATTGGAGGAAGGGTTGAGAATATTGTTGACCAGAGTAGAGTAAATTAGATTTATCCTTGTGCAGATTATATGCACAATATTTGTAAAATAAAACAAGGATTTTATCATAACTAATGTGTGTAATGACTTTATTATGTGCATGACACTCATCAGTGGTAAGAATGATGTTGCAGATTTTTTTGATTTTCAAATGTGCGCCCTTGCGGACTTTTTAGTCCCTGCTCTCGCCGCTAGGGGAACACTACGGCGCAGCCTGTCAGCGAACCTCCGGTAGATGCTGTGAGGGCCTGTTCGCCCGCTAGCTCTCTCTCTCCTGAACCGTAGAGCAAAAAAGAACACTTCTCTCCCTAACTTACATGTTCTCCGCGACCTCTCGTCCGCCTTACTCTACTATTTGCAGTATTAAATCTGTCTTAAAAGGAGCTAACGTGCCTTTATTCTTTGTAATACGCAACAAATGATTCTTTTCTACTCTTTTATTGGCCTAAGTTTTATTCCTTTGTATTGGTTCTCCCTTCCCCGTGGTCTACAACTAGAGCCCTGCAAAAAAGCCTCCTCACTCAGCTGCAATCAGTTGGCTGGAGGCATTTCCCACTCCACATTTTTGACAGGAAACAGCCCAAGAGATCGCACTGGTGAAGTAACCGTAATAAGGTGGTCGAGCATGGCAATGCTCGACAATGAATTTTTCGAGCTCAGTCATACTCATCCAGCCACCTGAGATATCAAGTCTCATTTTTTTGCAGCTCCTTGAAACACTCCTACGAGTTACAGATTTGGGCAAATCAAATTTGTAAGAGAGCTTCATACTTGCTTTTCGATTAATCGACTTTCAATTTTATGTTTCAATATGGATTTTCTAAAAATGCAATTATTTGCTCAAATTCATCGAAAAATCGACATCTTAATTAATATTTTTTTAGAATAGTACAGTAATTACCCAGTGAGAAATGGGTGGTGGAATCCACGTGGAAATGTAAAGTGGATACCACGTGTTTTTGGTCGTGGAATCAACGTGGAACCCACGTGGAAATTTGGTGGAAAAATTTGGTAGGTGCTGTCCTAAAACCATTAAAACCTCAACCACTCTATATCTAAACCTTCTATGTATGTGTCTACGATTTTTCTTGTGCTCTCATGGCTGCCTTTCCACGAATTATATAAAAATAGAATGTGCGGTACATTTTCACATAACTAGCGTGGTTTCAGGATGATAAATGACGCAATGTCACCAGAGAGTTAAGTTCCACAAATTAGAAATTCTGTTTAACATTTTATGCTAATCACCACAAATCCACTCGAAATCAACGTGGATTCCACGTGGGTCCAACCACTCAATATCCACCACCACCAAATATCCACCACTCAACGTGGATTCCACGTGGGTTCCACGTGGATTCCACCACCCATTTCTCACTGGGTACTGGCTGGAATAGGAAAGTGCCACTTTTACAACATGCAAAGTATGGGTCTAAAGAAATCACTAGGGATAATAACATAATAAAGTTAAATTTATTCATTCAATATACTATTTTAAAGATATCAAACACATAGTAGCACGTGCTTTTCGGGTGATGTAATATCATAGGGGGAAATTTTCAAAATAAAAAGTCGACTTCGATTAAATCGAAAATCAGATTGAGATAATTGACTTTCAATTAAAATCTAAATCAATTTTCCTATCCCTACTCTGTCTACAATGTTGGAGATACCTGCATGTTTCAATAGCCCCTTTGAAGCTGATTTTTTTTCTCCAAAGATGTGGAAAAAGTACTCACAAAAATGTACAGAACTATGAAGATGGTATTTCGAAAAAACTTTTACTGCTTGTAGATCCTGTGACAAAACTTGACCAAGCTGATGGTAAACATAAAAGCTTAGCTTTTTATTCCTCCATAAATCGCATAATTATTTCATGGTAAATATTTACAATCCACTGCTGTATATGCCAATTATAGGACCATTTCTAGGGACTCCAATTGTTTTTATCACAGTATGCCATTCCAAAAAAAGAAAAATATGTACCCAAAGCAGTTAAAAATTCGTACCATTACACTTGAATGCAAATACTACCAGCACAAAAGTGACAAAAGATGAAAGTAGGGAAATACCTGCTGTGAGGGCTTCCACTCGTTTCCTGTCCTCAACTATGTACATGGCAGTGATAATGAAGAACAGGCCTCCTATCACCTCCACAAACAGGGGCAAAAACAAGGAATACTGCAGACTATGAAAGCAAACTCGAGGATCCACTCCATCAGGGCAGGCTTCATCAGGACTCAGGCCTTCCAGGGGACCAACTGTAGAGCTAACAGCTAACGCAATTAAACTTGCAGCAGCAGGCGCTTGAGATGATGCTTTCGACAGAAAACGAATAAGTGCATCTGAGATCTGAAATCAAAACAAATATAATGGAATTAATACTGCCTACACCACTCACTTACAGGATCAGAGATGATCACCCAGAGCATCAGAATGTGCCTACCGTTTGATACTCTAAGATTTGTATTTAACTGCCACTTGTCACTATAACATTCTGACAAGTATAAAGATTATTGCGTAAGAGGTAAATTGAAGATCTGATGAATATATCTTAATGAATTAAAAAAAAAACTATTGAAAGTTTTAATCCCTTTCCCTCATACTAAATGACTCAAACCATTCCATGCATCCTCACGGTAAGTGGCCCTGCTCGACTCCACAATAATTAGATATTGTGAAGTGTCTTTATAACGAACACCAGTGTAACGAAATAACCAGAATAACAACATTATTTTCCCTCCCCTTGACATTTCCCATGTTGTTTAATGTAAAAGGGTACCAGTTTAACGAAAATATGTTTTGGCTGAAATTATGTTTGACAAAGTCATAAATTACAGTCATGAATTGAAAAATTCCAAATTTTGGCTATCCATTTCATTCAACCCTTTCGAGTCGGCAGAGTTTTCATCTTAGAATGACTGCTGTCCCGAGCCCCAAAAGACTCTTCTTTCTCATGGTACGGAGCATTTTTGGAGGGTATTCGTTCAGAAGGGTCTCGTGGATAATAACACGCTCTCAGCTCTAACCTTTTTCAACCCCTTCCAGTGGGAATTCTGCATTATCTCAGACTTAGAGAGAGTAGTTGTGCTCCCTCCTTTCAGGGTTTACGACCCTAGGTTTCATGCAACATTTTTCAAAATTTCAGTTTAACCAACGTATTCCAGCCGTCCGTAGGATTTTATTATAAAGACACTTCACTGTATAGGTATTGATTTGGATCCCTAACAATTTTGCCATCATTTCCAAACATTCCATTTCCCATTGCTGATTGTCTTTCACTACAAACAAGAACATTTTCAAGTCTAGAAGTGTGACTTTGTAAGAAGTAAAATAACACACTGCTCAAGTTTTGCGGCCCCAAAAAATAATATTACAGATAATAAACTTAAATGAGAGCCTATAAGCAATGTTCATGTAATTGACAATGATCCTGATAATGTGATTCTGGATAAACAACAATCACACAGCACTATAATAGGAATAAACGGATAAAAAGTAAACAATTTAAACATCGACAAAAATGTTTTCACAGTCATTTCAAGTCATAACTTGCTTATATGAGAGAGAAATCATGCATAAGACATATTTCATGGTCATTTCAGAATTTGTTTCTTGTTTCTGAAAAATTTGGCTGACAAAAAATAGTGTAAAGAGGTGAGTCCCATCATAGTCACACTGTACTAAGGATCATCAATTTGAAATATAATACCCATATGTATCCCTATACTGGCCCAATAAGACTTCCCTCAAACTTCATTATTTCCATCTGATAATTATTTCACAATTCTCCACTTGGGTCTTGGGCTAAGGCTAAAAATGGAAGATAACTTGAAAAAATCTAAAGGAAACAAAGGCCTCCATTCAAAAGACAGCTTATCTGCAAATATTTTCCTAAGGTCTTGCGAACTTGAATGATCAAACCAAAAGCACTCATATCTACATAGTTTTTTTCAATTGGACCACATTTATTGCCATTAAGATATCTTGGGATGGAAGTCATTCTTTAAAATCAATGAGGAGTCAAAAATTTTTTCCCCACTTGATTTATAATGGATACTGAGATAAGACCCACCGCTATCAATCACCTGCACGGTGGACTTTTCCAACCAAATCTAATACCCTTATCAATCAGTTTAGATGCCACATAATCAGATAAATAAATCAATCACAATGGATTAAAATCAGCTGATCAAGGGCAGCAAAAGCACTCACCACTCCAACGATGTAAGGGCTGCCAGCATCACCTAATGCATGAGATCCAAGGATTTGTAATGCTTCGGCAGTTGACCTTCTTGTGGGAACAACAACATACTGGAAATAAATAAATGAGGCCATTAAAATGTCGGCATTTAATAAGAATAATGAAAAATGCTGAAATAACATTAAATTTATCACGGAAAAAAATTAGTAACTAATGACTACAGATGAATTAGTATTATTTAAATAAAATTTATTATAGCATAGATGTAATGATACTTGAAGTATTATAACAGTGGTGCCTCAACTTGCGTTCCATTATTGCATACTTTCTCCAATATAAAACTAATTTTATTAGGTCTCGGAAAAGATTCAATGCCATCAATTTATCTATTATCCCCTTCTTTGAATTTGAACGATTTTATACTGCGCCTTCACAATTACAACTAGAGGTTTCAATGCATACACATGAATGGATATCATATAACCTAACTTCCCAGATTTTCAGTCTACCATTCAACTTTTTAGCTCAAAAATATGAATAGGTTGTTCTCAGCATTAAAATAAGCGATTTCTTTAAAGATGAGCTACTCATTACTAGTTCAAGGCATCTTAAAATTACGAATTGGATAATAAAGTAATACCAAGTCCTTTTTACGATGAAGGTAGCACTTGCTTGATGGTGCCATCATTCTGCTATGAAAATGGTACTGAGCAACTTGTGACTTTAAGCAATCAGACAGAGGAAAAAGTTCTTCAAAAGAGACAATAGCTCAACAAAAGACACAGGTAACAAGATCATAGACTTTTTTTTCTTGTGGGGATGAGTCCAAACCTAAACAAAAAGTAAAATTTTTACACAAATTAAACACTTACTTTAATGTTCACATTATCTTTTCTTGGCCAAAAGAATTTGAAGTTTCCCCACACATTGAATGAAAAAAAATTTCCTGGGACTAGTACTGGATTGGTAGGTAATAGAGATATTAAATCTACCATAAATACACCACTAGTTGAAGTACTAATACGGCGGTAAACCCAGAAATAATTTCTGAGAGTATTTTTTGCATGTAGAATGAATAACAAAGCATATAAATTATCCAATTGGAATTTTTAAAGATAACTGCAACTAACTTATACCATTTATAAACAGCTTGAGCACCGTAAATGGAAGAAACTGACATAAATTTATTAGATTGCTAATAGATTTGGTTAATTCCTAAGTTTAAACATTCTATACACAGCATACCGTAAATAGATCTAATATATTCAACAAATTAGAAAGGGCAATGACAGAAATAGGGTTACTGTTGAAATGCGTGTGGAAATGTAAATAAAAGACAATGCTTACCAGGAGCATATCAGCGACAATTGCCCAATTGAGATTGAGGAACACTTGTCCAAAGAATACACAAGTGTAACAAATGGCTGCAGAAGATGAAGCAGAAATGGCACCACAAAACAACAGGGGAGTGGATACCAATAGGCCAAAGGCACAAATATATGGGTCAGCCTTGGGATATCGTGGGCGTAGTTTTGTGGCCATAAATGATCCAGCTGGAACACCAATAAGCCCAGCAATCATTGCCATCACACCAAACAGGTATGAGACACTGAAATATTGAAAACAATCCTTGATATCAGCATAACAGACCAAAGAATACATAAATTGTAATATGTAGATTTAAAAAATTAACTTTCAAGGACATATCCCTACATGAAGTTTAGAAGCAATTTATTCCTTATTGGCATAAAAAAGCATTGCTCACGCGACTTATCTCATCACTTATTTGATAAAATGAATTCAATGGACATAGGCAATACCAATCAATAGAGGATACAACAAGAGAGAGTAAATACAGACTTTAATTGAACCAAGTCTTCAAATTTTTTTGGAACATACGGAACTGTAAGAAAGAGACTTGAATAATGCCTTTAAATTTCATAGTCACTTTGGAAGGAACAAGGCTAACGCGAAAAACAATTATATGAAATACCCAATAAAAGCAGTTATTTCAGCAAATATCAGAGGAGAATGCAGCAAAATAGATGAAATGCATTTTAAATCACCACCCATCATTAAAATTTAAAGTTTAAACTAAAATATTAAACAAAGGATTTAATACTATATCACAATAAACCAGACAAATAGATGCTACGCAGGTTAGATGGGTGTTCAGGAAATAGAGATGGTGATCAGAAACACACAGATGTCAAACACACACAGAAGGCAATCTGTTCCGCAGACAGCCGATGCATTTTGCAGTATAAATACCATCAACTATTTCTTTACAAATCTAAATCAATAACTGTTCATTTTTTCTTTGACCAATGTCTTGTTCAACAAGATAAAGAATAAATCATCTGCTTAACAAATAAATATATGAGTGCTCCTATAAATTGCCAATATTGAATGCAGCCATCCTAGAATAGGACATCCAATGCACAGTATTAAAATTATGAGTTGTGATATATGATTATTAGTTCACCACAGATTTCATGATTCAATGTACACATCTACCTCAGGAACATTCACAAAAGACAACATATGAAAATAATGAAATATACTTTTATATAACTTTTTCTTGAAGTACAGCAGACTCCCAATTATCCACACTAATGATGGGGAGAGATGGCACGAATAATCAGAGAACACCAATTATCCAAACTTTCACTTTAACTTCTTGTAATTTTTTTAATTTACACAAATCAAACAATTTATTATTATTTATGTACATTGTCTGTTATTTTCAATTGCTTTCCGGAATAATTACGAGCTTTCTTCTCCCAACCATGATCTTTTTCATGGCAATAATGTAAATTTTCCTCGTATTCCCACTGCTATTGCTCCATATTATACCTAGTTTCCGGAAGCCACGCTCTGGTAGCTGCGAGGTAACAGATTCAGAAAAGTGGTTGAACGAAAGCTTCAAAACCACTGGGCGATGTCGCAATCTTCACTCTCAGGCACCACGCCCCATTGTTGCATCTTGAACAAGTTGCACAGGGTGCAACTGCTGCGGGACGCGGATCCGGGATCACTGAGCACGATTGTGCTACGCTATGCTTATAAATGAGGAACACTGAACTCCTGTGAAGGCATCCAGCATGCGATCACGCCATCACACAGCAGCCTTTATAGGAAATCAGGACTAAAGGCAAATTGTCTATGCAGGTGAGTGCCTCGCAATGACTCATGCCATCTCTACTCCCACTTCCCCAGCTTCCTTCTTTTCCACTATTCCCTTCCTCTCCAGTTTGGTCTTGACTAGTCATGGCGTAAACATTCCCGAGTGCAACGAAATCTTCAGTTCCCTTAGGCCGTATTCAACCACATTTGAGGCCATGGCAATAATTGGGAATTTGCAACAAAAAATACATTTATATTGTAGATAATATTTTATAGCAATTGGTTAACCACTTAAGAAGCTTATAACATTAATCAGGAGTTTCTTCCTGCACCTGATCGTCATCTTTAACGCTAAAGCAGACATTCAAATACACTAAAAATTCCTTGTCAAGATGTAAATATAATAATTCCATTTTACAGAGGGGATTCTAATGGAAATAATAATCCCGGTGAAGCCTTGCATTAAAATGCAAGTGTCCTGGTGCTTTCAATTTTACGTTTTTATAAAGATTGCGGAAAACATCACAGGAGTATAAACTCATGGATGGATAATGCGCAACACTGATAAGCAGTGGCGCCGACTCCATGGGGCCTGAGGGGGCCCGGGCCCCCTCAAAGCTTCGTTTGGGGGGGCGGAGCCCCCTCAATATTTCAAGAAAATAATTAAGTTATATTATGCTTTGTGAAATCACAAAAATATATTGGTAATTTTTATTTCCCATGTTTGACGATAGTTACCTTTTAAAATAAATTCAAAAATGTGTTCAAACAAATAATTATAAGGTGAAGCAGGTTGACTGAATCAGGTGGTGTGAATCATGATAGTGTTTCAGTGCTGCGACACACTTTGAATTTAACCTCTTCCCGGGGCAAGACCTCGGATATGGGCCCCCCCAATATTTTTCATAAGTTAGCGCCCCTGCTGATAAGGCACAGCAGGACAATCGGTAGTCTGCTGTACTTAAACAAATTGATACGAAATTTCATTGGCTTACCCAGCACTCACAGATCATGCAAGATTATGAACTCATCATTCCCAATTTCAAAGTGCAAACTTGGAAATGTAATCTAGGTACTTCCTTAAATACATTGACATGACTCACTCTTCTATTTTATCATTTTCATGTCCGGGCTGCAAAACAAGCCCATAGTGGATAAACATGGGCCCCCACCATGACAGAGCTCCAGCTACAAAGGCAACACACGTGAATCCAGCACTTGACAGCACAAAGCTCCGACTGTAAGCAAAATGAAAACATATCAATTAAAATTTCAATACTGCACACTCAAAATCATCGTGGGAAGTACATCCTGTATCTGCATATATGCCCCCAATTTTCAAAACGGCAACATCTAACTTACATTTGTTGGAAGAGATAATTAAACTTTGATAATTTTCATAATATATATAATAAGTATTAAGGTTGGCATGTAAACATTTACAAGGATACATATGTATTTTGGTTACAGCGAATAAATAAGGTTATTTTTTTACATAAGAAACAGAAGTTATGAACACATTATCTTTCTGGGAAGATGAGTCAAAAAAACCAACTCTGATTAGATTTAAAAAAATCTAAAAGCAAAATATTAGAATTAAATTAGGAAAATCAAAACATGGACCAGCCTCTGATGAATTTATAAATTCCACCATCCACCTATTAATTAATTTTTCTCCAATCAGGTAGCAAGGGAAAATATCCTATGTATATATGTAGACAGTGGTGGATCTATGGGGAGGGGGGGAGACTAAGCCCCCCCTAAAATATCCAATGTAGGCTAGATAGAATGGTAATTTGTTTCAGATCCCCACTACTGCAGGGAGGTTATCTCCCACCTAGTCCTCCCTTGTCCCTATCTTGGATCCGCCTCTGTATGTAGACACCACCAAATTTCATGTACTTTAACACCAACTCCCTCAGCTACAAAAGCTTTCTCAAAATTCCTGCCTTTGGATTTTCACAAATAATTTGGAAAGTAATTATGATACCCTTATGTAATATGGGATACAATCCAATGGGACCAAACTCATGACAACCAGAGGCTACCCACCAAGTAAATTTTGATCAAAAAAGCTACATTATTTTCTATTCTTCAAGTACACCAAAGAATTAGATAAGTTATTAAATGATGAACTTGAATTTCATTAGCTGAGAAATAAACAAGCAAAGCATCTTGAACTATTTACCATAAATCTGAATGAACGATACTGAACATGACGTAGCAGGAATGCAAATAAACACAGGGTATCACATCCGGAGATTTATAATTAAAACACTAGAATGATAAAATTAATAACCTAAATGCCCATGGAGAAAGCAACCGGAGATTTTACACAGAATCTAATACAGTAAAACCTCTATGTAGCGAACCTCTTTACATCATAAACCTCCATACATCATACCACCCCTACGGTCCCGTCTGATTTACATGTAAATTTATAGGCAAACCTCTTTATATCGTAAAACCTCCACTTATCATACCAAGGAGATACCCCCGAGACGGCCTAACTACCTACGCAAATCGTACCGAGACAACAAGAGACCATTAATTCAGCCGTGATTACCTACATCGAAAGACATTTTCAGCAATGAATGTTTCACTCTTTTTTTTCTCATATACCTTTAATATGCTGTAATTTTCACGTTAATCATTAGTTGTGGCCATTTTGTTCAATATGAGAGCATACCAAGCAGTAGTTAAGAAAAAAGGTACCCAACTATCCTAATCATTTGAAGTGACTGTTGAATTGAGAGAGATCACATAATGTTCTCCCGAATCATAGTAAAAATCATGCGATAGCACTCGCTTTCTGTAATTATTAAATAATAAATATATTTTCACTGATGCATGCGTCTTTGTTTAAACACACAAATATAATGGTTTAAAAGACAGTAGTGCCTTTCATTTCCAAAGGATATGAAAAAATGGTGCATATCACTAAAACCTCTCTACAGTGAACCTCCATACATCAAATTGCCCAAATTTTGGTCCCCTCCATTACGATGTAAATTGGTTTTACTGTAGTTGGAAAAAAATAAATAGATGATACTTACTTTTTGGCCAAAGCCCTGAGATCACTCATCCATGAAGTGGGAGTCAGCCGCGAATTGCCTTCAGCCTCCCCCCTATTTGGTTCCTTCATCACAAACACCACAAGGATGACAGCTATGATACCCATGATTGGTGTAACCCGTAGACCCCATTGCCAAGACCCAGCAGCCTTCATAGTTTCTGATCCAATTATATAGCCTAGGCCACTGAAATTAAGGCAAACTAATTAGAAACTAGGGAGGGATTTGATGATTTAGTAAAATCCAATTCAATCCATGGATTTGACATCAAACAACATTTATGGACTACGGATTCAATGACCAGTTGTGTAGCTCTCATATGAAAAAGAAGAGAATGAATTTTAAAATCAGATATGAGATCTAGCTGGCTAGATTTACAAACAGAATTCATAATTACATATTTAAAAATGTACTCATAAAATGATGTTACACGGCAACAAAAAAGAGTAGAATCCAAATTGGCACACAAACATTTTTCAATTCGAAAAAAAAAAGGAAAAGAATTTTTACCAAATGCTACAAAATGACTCTCATTCAGGCCATTTTCGGATGCAGAAAAATAACTGTGCATCAACTTTCAAGGCCACTATACACGGCGAATGATCATGCGAATGCGAAAGATCATACTGAATGATTACACCATCATTCACGGGATCATGCAAGCAAAATAGAACATGTTCTAATTTTGACCAGATGATCATGCACATAAAGCTCCATTCACGAATTTTTCCATTACACACGGTGGATGATTTCATTCGCATGATCATTCAGTATGATCATTCATTGTGTATAGAGGCCTTCAAACTACATTAGATCAGTGCTTCAGACGATGTTGCTCATTAGTATCATCAAGCATATATATTTCAACAGCAATAAAACAGCATATTTTATGTTTAATATTCATACTGTAATGAGAAGCTTCATCTCATCTATTGGCCATCATATTATTTTGGCCATGCCAAAAAGCCCAGGAAATGTTATCATATACAGGAAATGCTAAGAAATTAAAACAATTACCAAAGCTCTATTTAATATATAACATTTTAATTTTACTTCATATAATCAAACTCCAAATCGCATACGCTCAAATTTGATTTTATGACCAATAGTTGATTTTAGTTTTTATTTTGATTGATTGTTGATTTCGACTTACCCCTTCAATGCAGTATACAATAAACCAACCAAAGCTTTGCTTTCACAAAACAAAGTGCTTTCAACAACTTGCAATAGTTATTTTTAGGAAGAAAAAGGGAAGGACATATTTCTAGCAGGGACAGAAGGAATGGAGGCAAATGAAGCAGTGGACATATTATCAATCAGTGACATTGGCTGTTATCTGGTTTTAAATCAAATACATGCAGGAAATATTAAAAAATGCAATAAAAATTGTTACTATCAACTCACCTCCCAACTGGAATGGCAAAGTAAAACATGGCCAGCATCTTCGACCTCATGTCAGAAACGAACATGTCCGAGATGATCGTGGGAGCAATAGTAGAATATGATGCCTCACCAATTCCCACAAGAGCTCGACACGTTAAGAACCACTCATAAGTCTGGAAATGAAAGATAGAAATTTTATTGCAAACTTTGAGGTGAAAAAATACATGCAAGCACTGATTACTACATTATGAACTCTTTTTAAGACCAAAGATCAAAACATTCAGCGTTGATCACACGACAAATGATAAGGGAAGATCTGTCATGTGATCAATGACAGATGTTAAGGGGGCATTACTATATTTCTTTGTTAACTTTATTTTTTAACTACCTTGTGTGACAAAAAAATTAACAAGCACTAGATTGCAGAAATTAAGTGGGAAAAATGTAATATGTAAATGAAGATGAACTTGGGATAATATTATAAATGTTTTGTGCACTGGTTGTATTCACACAATTGTGAACATGACCTTAAGGTGCACAGTTATTCTTTAGACAGCAAGAAAACAATGCAGGATTGTAGAACCTTCCCTAATTACAAACATGCCAACTACATATAACAAAATACTGTACAAGTGCGTGTAAGAGGCGCACACAGTAAGTGGTGCACCCCAATTTTGAGCATCGGAACTAAAGAAAACAAATTTTGTGGCATTTTTTAAATCCTATCATGTGGCATTGCAGAAGTATGCCTGGACTTTCGATAGATATCAAATTTTCCTCTTTCAACATTAAAAATCTAAATAATCCCTTAACCTCATACTTCGGATCCAAATTCGTTGAAGAAATTGAATCTGAATCCAAAATTTTACATCAATGCTTTCGTGAATGCAATGCCCCATTAGAATGAGTAGAAAGAGTTCTGATCCTCTCTTCGCACATGCCGTTGCTCTATGATGCTTGTCCTACTCACGAAAAATTTTGTTTTAACTCCCTCATAGGAGTATTGCAATAGAATTGCAGCCATGGAAAATTTTTAGGTAAAACATGACAGGCACATAGCGTGAATCTTCCCAAGAGATTGGACAACAATCAGGGGCTTCTCAGTGCCATAGGATAATAACCATGTCGTAGATTTCACGGAACCACACTCGGCCCTCCATCAGCCAATGCCTCTGCTTTTTTTCCCTTTCCGAGACCCCACAGACCATAAATCAGTTGTCTCAAAGGAAAATATCAAGTTACGCGGGAACAATGGAAACGTGTTTCATCCCTACCCCGTCTCACCAACTGACCTTTTTCGGTCTACCCGCTTCAATTCTCCCAGTTTCTGGAAGCTAGGTGAGTCACCTACTGAGGTTGAAGATATCTCGATAGCTTTCGGCAATTGTATGATTGTATGACACACACAAGGTTCAAATAAGAATTAGACCTAATGCAACGCATGCTTGACAGCATTTAAGTTTTTTAAGCGTAGCATGAGCTAGTTCCCCTTGCACTTGCGACCGGTGAAGGGGAGGGGAGTAAGATATGACGTTTGTGTAAGAGACGCACCCCCATTTTCGGCTCCAATTTCAGGGAAAAAAGGTGCGCCTCTTACACGCACTTATACGGTAACCTCTTAAAGGTAGGTACAACAATTTTGGGAGTGATCCTCCATTTGTGATCATGTTAAAAAAGAAGCACAAGTAAATTACAACAGGAGTTAGTATTAAACCATTTAAAATATTTGTTTGCAAACCAAGGCTCTTCAAAGCTGAATATGCGTCTTGTATATTAAAAAATTACTGAATTTCGAGCTCTGGGTCATTTCTCTAAGACTAAATGCTATGTTCAGAGTATTTTGTACCAATGTAAATTGTAAATGATAAAAAAATATAATGAACAGAGGGAATAAATACCTCATAACTTTATAACAGAACTTACAAGTGGCATGCACACTCCATCACTGACTCCTCCGTTATAGACCTGGATATAGAATTAAGTACAGAAGAGTGCTACATAATCCTTCATTTCCCCTGAATTGAAGTCCAGAGATTGAAATCTCACATGGGTCAGACACCCACATTTTTTTTCGCTTTTCACTCGGTCAGAAACAATCACAAGTAGACAACTCTAAGTGCATTGCCCTAACATTTACTTCTACCAGCAGCAGCACCATCCATCTACATTAATGGATGGGGATTCAAGACAACAGCCAAAGGAGCCTGAGTCCATGAAATCATGGTGGAAAACTGTGAGGGTGTAATTGCTACTACCTCAGCAACATTCCAAAAAAAATTCACAATCATATGATAAATGAAAATGATAAATCTCGACGAACACCATTGAATACATCTTCACAATCATTCCTAAAAAAAAAGATAAAAAAAAACACTTACATTCATGAAAGATCCTAGAAGAGTCGTCAAACTCCAAAGGAATACGCCAAAGGCCATTATGTATTTCCGGTTATACCTATCGCCAAGGTATCCAAAAAGGGGTGCAAACACCATGTAACTCAACACGAAAGCAGTTTGCAAGAGACCTCCTTGAGCATGGTCCGCACCATAGTACTGAAGTATATCGGTCAGGATACCTATAATTGAAAACAACAATTATGAGAACAAAACAGAACTAGACTTTTTTCACCATTAAGTTTGACTTCAATACCATAATCTCCTGTTTTTTTTAATATCAAACAACCAAATAAAGAAACCCCACAATATTAGTAAATTGGCTTCAAAAATTGTATCAGTCACTGGGAATCAGGATAATTCAATGAGCTCTGATCGGTGTGTTCAATAATAAAAAATAATTATTTTACTTGTATCTTTTTATATTGTTCAAGTTAATGATTCCGTAATGATTTATGAAAAAATCTTCTCTGATGGCAAATAGACATGGCAGTCATTGAATTGACATTTCACTTTGCAGATTGAAAATTTTTCTATATCGAAGTGGATGTTTGATTGTATGCCAGTCCTATATCTGTGTGAGTTTGTCTTTTCTACAGATCTATGGTTTTTATTTGACCCTGCTGAAATGTTGCAGTCAAAAAGTTGATGACATGAAGACAATCATCAGCAGCAATTAATTCAATGAAAAAGGCTTTGAAGTTTTATCCCAATTTGTAAAGCACTGGAATTTGTCCCGAGGCCTTTTAATTTGCACTCCCTAATTTCTTATGGCTTAGATTTTATTAGATAGTTTCACTAAGAAGAAAATGCACAGATAACCTGCATACCACCATAGAGTAAGTATATACAGTATTTATCTGAATATTTCTTTCCAAAAATTCCCACAGTAAAAGCAAAGGGGGGATTATATTGAAACGCCTTTCTAAAAAATTTTCCTAAATAAAAAAAATTCAAGAGGAAACCTGGTGGCATGTAAAAAAAGGCAAAGGATACAAAAACAAACATGCTTTACCCATGCTTTAAGACTGATATAGAATTGTAAATCTTCCTTTATTCCGTTAATATATAATAACAATTAAATATTTATTTCAGGTTCTCATTCAAAGCACATAAATAATATCAGCCCTCTTAACAGCCAAAATAATATAAAAACCAACCAATAACTATACAAATTAAAAAACTACAATTACTATTTAATGGTGTCCATTAACATTCATGACGTTATGAAGACATTTTTTTACAAATATTGCCAAAAGGGCTACTTATTCTTAATTGTGTCAGTGGTTCCCTTCACAGGCCAACAAAATTCCATAAATCATCAAATGCAATGTAAGCAATAATCCAGGGCATGAAGATACCTCAGAAACAGATGTACATATTTCAGTAATTGAAATAAAAAAGACAGCATAAATTAATTTTTTGGAAACTCCTAATCCCATTGCTATCCCACTCACTACCTCTGTAAATGCATGCCAATAAAGATATTATCAACTGATTATGTATATTCAAATAATAATTAAATTAAATATTACAGTTGAGGACCTCAAATCCAGAATTCAGAAACCCAGAAATCCGGAATGTTAGAAAATTCCGCTGCATAGTGTTTCAACTTGCCACCTCGTGGCACCACTCTCCGAGCCTTGTTCTGGGATGAGTAGGAAGTTAGCACACCCTATGAACATATGCTAACAACATAGGCAGGGACACCTAGGGATCTCAAATATCAAGCACAAGAGCCTGAACCCATTTATAAATTAATTAATTAACAAAATATACCATGAAGACCAGAAATCCAGAAACCCTTTGGTCCCAAGCTTTCCGGAATTGAGGTCCTCAATTATAGTTTGATTCAACCTTAAACTCAAGAAATGCCAGAAATTAGATCTGAAGAACCACAACAACCCATTTCTTACAAAATTCAATATTATGAATGGCCACATGACTATTCAAGGGATTAGCAATATTACCAAGCCCACGCACTTCTTTTATGGTAGTTAGATATTTTTATATTTACCTTCCAATTGATCTGATTTCCTTAAATTACATCAAGTAAGAAGAAAAAAGTTCTATATTTATGATTGACATAAAGGAAAATTATCATACCCAGGGGTAAATTATATTTTATGCTAATATTGCATGAATGGTTTAAGACGTCAGATAGGTCAAATTAGCTGGACTACTTTCTCAAGGATCCTTGATTAGACACTGGTGGGTACCAATGCAGCCAATTGAGTTCATCAACACAATTAGATGGGGGAAGGAGTACCTAATTCCATGTAGCAAGGCACATCAATCAACAAAAAAGTCATCTCATTGCTGAGACCATCAGCCAGTACTAGGAAGAGTTAGTGATAGCAACCAAGTTGAGCATGGTTTAGTTTTTCTGATACATAATAATGTATTGTAACACTCACATTCATGGCAATTAGATATAAAGAGCTATCACTTTCCAACTTGTTCTTAAAGTAGCTTGCTTGCTATTTCTCCATGCAAAGGCAGTATGGAATCACAATATGGATCATGAACCTAACTTTTATCCTGAGCCTTATTCCAACCAAGTCAGTTCTACTGAGTATATTTGGTAAGTAAAGTAATATTCAAATTAGTCTCCTCCTTACACTTTTGTGATTTTCAATCAAAAAGTTGGGAGATACAATCAATTATCTCATTAAATAGTAATTATAAGAGAGATAAATTCATGCATAATCTAATATAGCTATATAATCAGATTGCTGAACAGGTATACATATGATGGGAATTGTGTAAAGGTAGGCACAAAATATTTAGGAAAGTGTGATAATTGACGTTTACTTGAGGAGAGGTAAACATCACAAGAATTACTAATCACCCTCTCATTTTGACATGTACTAAGCAAAGAGGTACCACTGACATTTTAACTACATATACCTCATTTCTGCTAAGAGAGTTCCGAGTGGAATCTTTTTCTCATGATAAAAATTACCAATAAATAACTGTAACAGCAGAATTAACAGAAAACCCCTTGGCATTATTGCATACGGAAAGTGAGGGCTGCAGAAAAATATCAAACTATACACATATGTGCATAAGTTGATCCATGATTATCCCCTATTCCACGGATTGATGTCCATTGCATTACATATTTTTCTTTAATTTCCCTACCCAATGCCTAAAAACATTCACTATTCTCCCTTCCGTATCCTCCTCTATTCATATTATCCCACCGAAAGTTTAGTCAGGAAACTCTTTTGGAGAGATTTCACACGGAGGGGAATAACGATAATTTTTTGTAGGGGAAGGAGGGTTCACGTAAGAAAAAGCTTACATATGTTCTCTCCTTAAATTTTGGGGGGATATGAACTCCTATTCTGCCCCACAAGCCCTTCCTAGTCCTAGTCCTTCCTGAGGTGAACAGCATCCATGAGATAGACGTATTACCTTTTTACTTAAGTACTAAACCTCTTGATTATAATGATGAGCTGAAACTGGTACCGATTCGATAAGTTGAGTTGTGTGGAAAACTAATAACAATAATCTTTATTCCTCCCCACAGCACTCCTTGCTGTAATTTAAAATATGTATAATGATAAAGATATAAGAAAGTTTACGAAAGGTTGTACTGCAGAATGTTATTACCAGTAGATTAGGAGGAACTGTGGCACCATGGTATGTCCACCCCCTGGGACTCAAGCTGGATCTTTACGCAAAGTGCCCCACAACTTGACCAACACTTCCCAACAATCATGGGAACTCAGGCCCCTGAGAATTTTCCATTTCTGCATAAGCCAAACACATGTTAATTGCGATGTCAAATGATTTTTTTTGAGAGCTGCCTCGCTACAAAACAGCACACTTCATTTTCAGCAGGCACAGCATGATTTCATAGGATAGGTGCCTAGTCCAAAGTGAGCTCCATCCCTACAATGATTTAAGCTCAGGTGACAAAGGATAGGGAACATTAGATATCATCTTTGAAAGAGGACATCATAAAAATTGATAAATTATTCCATTAGAGCAAAATCCTCGCAAAGAAAAACAGAACACTTTTTGACAACCGTGTACTCTATCCAGCTCACTCCTATACTTCATCCAGATACTCCATCACCCACTGTATTCCATGATGACCTTGCATTTTTTGCAGGAAAAAACTGAGAAAAGCAGATGTGTGAATAGATCCTCATTTCAGGGGAGCCTGAGAACCATCCCTTATATTAATTTCTAGGGAAAGACATCATCAGCCATGCTAAACATCGGTTTGGCTCCAATGCAGAGATTTTTTTCATACCTAATATGTTGAACCTTCTTACACAATGCTTGGAAGCCCTTTAGAAGAGAAATGACATTGCAGATGACTAAAAGCCATACAATTAGGAGTGTATTAAAAATGACTTTATCTTAGGAAAGTTTTCACGTGTTTTCCTTCCTGTTTTATCATCAAGGTCAATATTTTTACAAATTTCCCAGAGTCTCCCCCCTTCACCCCCGCTAAGCTGACCACCTCTGTTGTATATGGTATTCCACATCCCTCACTCAAAGGGCCCGCATTGGAAGTTGGGCTCGGGGGCCGGCAGATCCCACATCACGCCACGATATTATCGGTAAAACCAACCTTCCGCGGGATAAACTGATAAATGACTATGAGGAAATCACATGAAGTAAGAAAACATATCAAGGATAAGGGGGATTCTGTTCTCTTTGGGTACGAAGGCAAAACGCTCGAGCTAACCCGGTACTGACTTCGTAGCAGATGCGCACGACATACAGAGAAGAAACTTCCATTGATTTCAAGTGGGTCATGGGGACCGCCCATGAAGTCAGCTTCTTTTCCCGTGCTTACCCCACCCCAAATACAATATTTTCCTCCTTTCCTCAGCAGTGTCACGCGACATTTACGACATACTCAGCAATTTTTCCCAGGCAGTAAGAACGCGGACGCAGACAAAGTCGGGTCGGAGACAACCTTGCCTGCATTATCGGCTAACCTCTGCGCGAGTCGGTGAGACATGCAAAAAATGTGTGCGTTCCTCGAAATATTTCGCCAACGGAGAGTTGACGCTAAAGGCTGTCGCTGCGCACAGATTGTTAAAGATCGATTGAAAGACATTAAAAAAAGATACGGAAGAGCTGCCATATGGCACCAATCCCACTTATTGTTTGGCCCACCCCCTTCAAGAGGCGTTCCACTTCTCGGTCATGAGTTGCTTGCTGTAAAAAAAAATGTGTACGCACTTCAGTGCGCGGTCGAAGGTTACTGTTTATGCTCCCTTTCCCGGAGCTACTCGAGCGCGCTCCACAGATGGTTCTGCTAAAGCGAAAGCTTACAAAACGTGGAACTCGGAAACAACAATGCTCAGTAGCAAGGGGTTGTAGGCATAAGAGGATGAGTATTTATATCGCAGCTCTTGAGGCGGAAAATGAAGACAGATGAGAACGGATATATGACGTTGGTATTACCAAATGGAACGGCTACGAGGCTACCGAAAATCCTAAGCAAGTACCACTTAAAACTCAATGCGAGCGGAACTCATCTCAAGAGGATCCTCAAACTAAACCAGCGACCAGCTGACAAAATAAGGTGTCAAATATGACAAGGGGCCTGATTATTTAATGCTAACGATAAGTACTCCAGATTTCGCGAATTTTTTTTACAAGATAGAGATAACTACCAGAAAAAATTAGATTTAAGAAAGGGGAAGCATGGGTATTCATGAATTTATTTCCTATAACTAAGTTTTCCCTTTTGATGCACATCAAATCCAAGACGTTTTACGTGATAGTTAATCTATCCCAAAAAAAAACTTTACTTAAGCGATTGATAAAGAGATAGCCTTCCACAAAAGTGGGGTTGACTTACAAAGGGAAGGCCTTGGCCAAAAAATATACTAAATATTATCACTCAATCAATTGACTACACTCAAGGTTTCTGCAGAATACAACAATACAAAAGGACCCGCCTCAATTTATAAAAAGCCCTCGCCAAGCATATATAATAGCAAATGAAATAGTTAACATGATATAGGCATTTTTATCCATAGCATAATTATCACAGACTCGCACTAAACATTAAAGGAAGACGCATATCACAGGAAATAAAAGTGGTGATACTAGAAGGAAATTGAACCTGCAAAACGGATACATAGGTCAAAAGAGGAACGAAGAAAATACAATTGGAATCTAAGAACGCCCATCTATCATAGACGCCTCTGTAACGAGATCTAAGCAGTCGGGGAAACGCATGACAGATATAGCTCGTGAATGTTGCCACCAGCTTCTAGAGAAGGGCAAAGATATATTCTAAGGGAAAAACCAAAACTTAAACGAGTCATTGAGGGAGGTATCACAAAAATAAATAACGAATGCCACAATTCGGGCCAACTGCACTACTAATTCCAGAAACTATTCCAAAATCCCCAATCCAAGATATGACTCGAACCGAGTATAAAATTCCTAAAACAAATACGAAGATTAAAAATAGATGCAAAATTCAAGTAGTTCGATAGTATTATCACGCACAAAACAACTATTTCAAGCAATTCCTGCGACGGCATTCAAATTGACGATTCGAATACTGACCAGGAAGGCAGACAACGCTGATTGGCTGTGTAAAATCGTACGATTTGATGCAGGTCAACGTCACGTTGTTGAGTACGAAAAGGATTAAGTCTGATAAAGGACATGCATCCAAAGAAAAGGACTTTTAAAGACTATAACTAAAACATGATCGTTGAATATTTACGAGGCACAAATGCCACATTTCAAACAATTAACTATTCATAATCATTCAACGACATCTGAAACCCAAATACGAAATGCATTAATTAAAAATGAGAGGCTCTTTTTGTCCCAGATGCATAACACCTCTATTTACAAGTATTCCTTTAACCGATTTACTGCTAAATGTGACTCACTTAAGATCTAGACCCCCAGTTGGGGTTTAAAACGAAAATGGGCAAATACCTGCAACTGTGAACCGGTCCATGTAGTTGATCAAATTTACATAACACAAAATGATGACAGTAATCCAATGTAGCTTGGTAATTCCAGTGCTTCGGGTCCGATTCGTCATGGTGCCACAGGATTCTTCCACACTATTGCAGTCACTATTCATAAGTTGTTGATGGGACTCGTTTGGGTGAATACCAACGCTTCCAACGGTCGCTGTTTCCATATTGAGGATTTTAAACGTGTGCCTATCTGATAAAAGATTTTGAGCGGGCATCTGCATAAAAAAAACAGCGATCAATGACACCAAAAACTTGAGATATCAATCGCTAATACACCTCTTGATATACGCCCACAAATCCTCTTTAGCCCACTGATTGACGTCCCCTCCTGAAACCGACTCACACACACACACGCGTCAACTGATGCATTTGCTGAAGTTGCAAGAAAATCCCACAGATGTCTCTATCGTACCCTAGTACGTCACGTGACCAAAACATTGACGCCAACGTGCGCGAATGTGATAATCGTGTTGATCATATTGGTTGGTACGCAATCGAGATGTAATCAACAAAAACAGGCTTATCGTGATCAGTAAGAAAATAAGTCGTTACAGACCTTATCATCGCACTTCATATTCTTGTGCTGAAACGGTCATACTACCTGGAAGTAAGTAAAATTTAAAGTTACAGGGTTCGGATCAAACGCCCTAAATTTAGAAACGTTAGTCTTCATGAATATTTTATTGCGCTACTATTGTTTTCAAGAGTTTTAATCGTTTTAATGGTGCATTGTACTTTTACCAGTTTAAATTTTTTATCAGTTTGCCAGATATGGCGTCGGAGAGGTTGAAGACCATACATCGCCATTTGAGCAGTAGACAACTCTTCATCAATCCCGTATCCTTATATTTAGGCGTGAAACATTTTTTTTCTTCTCTAGCGTAAAAATCTGAAATTATTGTTCAACCCTTGACAATTTTCAGTATCCAAATCATGTTTCTGCATATTCTCACCAAGCACTGGGTTCTTCAAATGAATTTCGTTACACCTTGGACAACAATAAATTGACTCGTAGTCAAAAACAGTTTTACGAAGAGAATGGGTATTTGGTGGTACCTGGAATCGTGGATGATAATCTAATTGAAGAATGCAGGTCTTGTATACTTTACCAGTGGAAAAAATTTGCCAAATGTTGGATTTTTTCAAAAACTTAGGTTCTCTTTGCAGGCTACGTTTTTTGGATTACTGTGAAGGACGGGTGCCGAAGGGAAATGTCACTGTAATGAAGGATATCTCCCTTGCCAAGACCAATGCTAAAGGGGAATATTTAATCAATAAACTCCAGAATATTCTCTGGGATGATGTATTTGCTAAATATTTCCTCCTTCCTGAGGTATGTCATCACTTCTATCTAAATAAGGATGGTTTTCAACGATCCCATTTGTATTTTTTCGGATAAGAGTGTTCTGTCTAATATTTTTCGTCCCACTTACCACTCAAAAAGTCCTATGCTCTATCATTATTTACATTCACCGTGGCATAGCATTCTCATCATTTGTGCTTATCAATCGAATATGGTTGGCATTTAGGTAGCTTCTTCGTGCATCGCATTATCTGCATGCTTTAAGAAGCGTCACTAAGGTGATGTCTGATATTCCATCTGAAATTCATAACGAGTTTATTTCACTCTCACTTTTCAGCTCCTTGATTATGTGGAATGTTTCACAGGCCCTAATATAATGGCAATGCATTCTATGCTGATAAACAAGCCCCCTGACTCCGGATTGGAAACATCTCAGCATCCACCTCACCAGGCAAGTTATGTTCTTATACATTTTTTCTGTCACCTCTGGCAACTAATTGTGTAATCTTGTTGACCTACTGGTTTTAGGGACACAATACATAATTTTTTTAAATTCACCTAATCATGGGTACTGCATTTAGTGAGGACTCATCCAGTTCCTGATACTTTATATTGTTGAAATTCTCTTTCTGGGGCCATAGGATTTACACTACTTCCCATTCCGCCCTGCTGATAGAATTGTAGCATCATGGACTGCAATGGAAAGGGTCACAAAAGACAATGGTTGTTTATTTGTTGTGCCGGGTAGCCATAAAGGTGTCTTGCTGAAGCACGAGTATCCCAAGGTAAATAAATCAGAAGGACAATGTTGAAAAACAGTCCAAAATGGTTTTCTTAAAATCTTTGATATCTTTTCTTTAGATATAGTTTCCTTCCTCTTGGAGATCATAGACTGTGAGCCACAACTACTTACCAACCTTAGTATAATTGACATATCTTGAAATATGTAATTTTTGGTTATATTTTTTTGGAATAATGGGGGCTGATTCTGGGTCCAAGAAATCGGGAGCATGGCCAGAAAAAATGTAGGGATCTTTTTGTAGACGAGTTCATTTCATCCATTTTTAGGAGATACACTTAAGGCTATATCTCCCGAACATTTCATTGGGGTTGACACTCCTTGACACCCCACCCTCCTTAAGAGACAAATTGTAAAAAGGTCATACAGAAGTGCCTTATTGTTAGCTTTGTTACCCACCTATACTGTATCACTCACTGATTGATTCATCCTGAAAGTTAGTTTTCTGAGGTGGGGGTAGAGCTTGCCCCAGACTTAGCCTTAAGGCCGCTATACACGGTGAATGATCATGTGATAATTCACAGGATTATGCAAGCAAAATAGAACATGTTCTAATTTTCAATGAATGATCATGCGCATGAAGATTCATTCGCAAAACGTTCCGTCATACACGGTGAATGATCATACGAATGAAATCATTCGCCGTGTATAGCACCCTTTTGGCATGTAAAATTCACACTTTTGCCACCAAAATGGCAAGGAGTTGGCTTGGGATAATCTTGTGGCTTCACGTGGTATTTGAACCTGGGTTCGTTCAATCAGTTGACAAAACCTCTGCCCACTTGGCCACCATCCCCTGCATTTTCAGACTTTTAAATCACGTGTTTTCTGTGTTTGTTTTGCTTTGAGACAGTTGCAGTTATAAGATTAATGAATGGGCATTTGTCCTTTGCTTTTGAATAGAATTTTCATTTTTTTTCATTTCTTGTTTTCTTTTCTTCATCAATTTTCAATTCATGTATTCCGTTTAATTCATTCCTGATTCATTTGACTTTCAGTATATGTTTCGTATTCCACTGTGTACAGAATAGATCATTAAATTTTTGAAGTCAGAATGGGCATTTTCTATAAATTTTTGGAGTATATGATGCCACTGAAACTCTTTACCTTGTTATTTTAGTATGGTGTGAACAAGGCATATCATGGAATTCAAGGGTATGACCATGTGGAGAAATTGGAGCTACCTATGGAGAAGGGGGACACTGTATTTTTCCATCCAATTCTAATCCATGGGTCTGGTGTCAACAGAACTAAGGTAAGGCTCTGTTTGAGATGCTGCTGTGTATGGCATTTCACAATATCATTTCATTTACCTTGTGTGTGCCCCTTGTTTTCAAAGTAAATTACATATATAATTAGGAGCAAATGTTGGTGGTTGTTTTCGGGAATTGCTGCGTAGGTAACATTTTCTTACTTGACGTTTCACTCCTCCTACATTTTCAAGAGAATGGGAGGGAAACCGTTCTCATCCCGAGCTTATATAGGTTTCGTTAACCCATTGTTGACCCAGTAGGAGGAGTGAAACGTCGAGTAAGAAAATGTTACCTACGCAGCAATTCCCGAAAACAACTACCACCATTGATGAGAAGAAGCTGTGAAAATCTTCATATGAAAATTTTTAGGGGTAGTTTTTTGTTAACCTATGAAATTTGAGTGAACGTTTTGCTTAATACTTTAGTCAGCCCTGTTCACTCTTTAAAACTTGTGAAATGGAAATTTAATGAAGGAAGTCATTGATATATCTCTCAAGATAATCAAGGAATATCCTCTGGGGTCAATAGTTGAACTAGAATGCTGAGGATAGAAAGCTCTAATACCTCAAACTTTGGCTCCCACCCTTAACTGGTCACATTTGTATGTTTTGAATGCTTCCTTTGCTGCATTTATGCTATTGATTTCAATTGTGATGATTATGGTGTTTTTCGTGTGCAGTGTTATTATTGTTATTATTATTAAAGTATTCTACCTATTGAAGTAGGTTTCCATGGAGTACTTAAGAAGTATTCTGGCAGTCTCTCCTATCTTCATTGACTTCCCTCTTCATTTAATAATAAGGCCTACTCCCTTTCATTCTATCTAAAAATCCTATTCACTTCCTTCCTCTCCCTCGTTTACCCAACATTCTACCCTCTTGCACTGTCTTCAACATCCCCTCTTTGCTAAGTACTCCCTCTATCCATACCTTCTGCCTCTTCTGTATCATTTAGAAGTGGCCTCTTCTCACCCACCCTGTCCAGCACTTTGTCTTTCTTCTTCCTATCCGTCCACTTCACCTTCTCCATTTTTCTGCAAACCCACATCTTGAATGCCTCCAGTCTTCTCTCCTCTTCCTTCCCAAGTGTCCATATTTCCACACTGAATGAATAGGAAGTTAAATTACTTCTTACATTTCTTGCAGGGATTTAGAAAAGCTATATCTTGCCATTATGCTGCATCAGAGTGTGAGTATATTGATGTTCGTGGAACTATACAAGAAGAGGTTGCAAGAGAGGTAGAAGACATGGCAAAAATGAAGGGCCTCCAAATTGACTTTCAGGTAAGAAAATCCATTTAACCACTTTGCCCCACCTACCCCTTTTTCAAACCACAGCATTAACAAGTGACCAAGTCAGCTGTAATGGGCGCATTTGCTAATTTGTCCAACCTATTGGAGGAAATTTACTGAATTAAAACATTTGAATGGACAGATTTGAATCAGAATTTCCAGATTTCTTATCCTGTAATTACGGAAATTCAAAATTTGCGTTGATCAATGAGAGATTAAGGGGAGGTCCTTTGTAATTTATGGAAAAAATTGGAGTGATATTATATAGTGAAGTTGGAAGTGAAAGTACTTATTTCACCGCATTAAAAACATAAAAATAATTGATGAATGTGGAAAAGCCACTTTCTATACATATCGCACCTCATTGCATTGTCGCTGAGAGGTATTGCATGCCACAAAAGTGCTGGAGAAAGTGATGACTCACTTAACTCAATAGAATAATCATAATCTGCATCTGTCTTTATCTAACGATGATTTGGTCGTTAGGGCTGAGTGCAGCCAATTCTGGAAAGTAGTCCATGCTGTGGCATCAACACAGAGTATGCCCGAAGTAAGATAGAGACTATTATTATTTATATTCATCACCCCAAAAATGGCACTATTTGGCTTTTACATCAGGGGGATGCAAAAAATATCAATGGGCGAGCACAAACAACCAAATCCTGGTTAGGGATGTCTACCCAGGTGGAACTCAAATCCACGACCTTCAGTTTTGCAAGCTAGGACAGAACCCTTCTGCCACCTATTTCAGAATATTTCTTTACCACTGAAAACAACACCATTGCCCTTTTACAATGGGGTTTTTAACTTAACAGTCATACATACATGTACGTCCATGCCTTGGATAGGGGCAACCTACTCTGGAGTGACTAAATCCCATGACCTCTTGTGTGGCAGGCAAGGACTTTACCCTTACGCTGCTGAGGCCGGCATAGTTCTCAGTTCTAGGATGCATACTTGATTATTAACCTCAGTTTTGCACTTCTCAATTCTTGGAACTAATTTTAACCCTTAAGACTGTGGGAACGTTCTGTTTTTCTGGGATGTCCTGGGAGAGTCAAGCGGCATCAGGGATCCCTACAGTGAGGGAAAGTGCACTTTGGCTGTACTCAGGTAGCATTAAAAATTTTGGGAAACTGAAGTAGGTAGGCAAGCATTGGTGAAACTTAAAAAAATGTTTAAAAATGTTTTTCCTGCAGTCAGTGTGCAAAACGTTCCTGTAGTCTAAGGGTTAATAGAGGTAGTTAACAATTCACGCTATGGAGACCTATGGCATGGACTTGCATGACACAATGTTTATGACCGTTTGCAACCCCCATCAAATTTTTACTGTTGGCCCTCACATGTATTGGTGGTTTAAGTGGTAGTACAGCTCACATAAATCAGGAGACATGGGTTTGAAGTTGAGTGGTATAAGGTAGTGTTAAGGATAAGATAAGTTATAGTGATACGCATTATTATTTTTCTCAATATTCTGATTATTTCTTTCACAGGACGTCTGGAAGTATAGGAGCAGGTTAGCAAGAGGTCAAGCTATCAATTTGTGATTCAGTGTTGTATATCTGATTCCTAATTTGTATCTTCAATCCTTTGGAATGCTATGTAAATTTATCCATTCATGTTTTTATTGTACATAAATATAATGTACTTGTAAATGTTTTAAGAAAAATATGGTTCATATCAAATATGCCTTTATGCTGATGGTTGTTATGAATTGTTGAACTGACAAGTTGTGGATTATTTGTGAAGCTTTTAGCGAAAGCTTTGTGAATCACAAATGTGTGTTGTGATGTATGTATTTTATTCTGTACTATTGGGAAATTTTATAGTATTGTTAAATTTTGAATTGCCAACTTATAGTGGGCATTTATGCTACATGTTCCTTACAGGTGCTTTAAGCACTATATTTTTGTATGAATATTAAATCCAGTGAACAGATATTCTTAACTGGGAGGTTAATTGACTTGTCCATGAATGTCCATATTAATTTTTGACTGTATTACTGAAGAAATATATTAAGTGCACTTAACTACTCTGTTAAAATGTTGTCTCTATTAATTAGTCCTTATTGAAATTTGATAACCTGATGAGCTTGGGAAAAGTTAACAGGCAGTGGCGGCTCGTGAGTCAAATGCTAGGGGGGGCGCACTCCACCGGGGGGTCATAATTTTTTAATATTTCGTGTATTTTATTAAGTTTTTACGGCAATCTAGGAATTAAATTTTGTGATGCCATATGTTCCGTTTTTTTCAACAAAAATACCTAGTTCTCCTAATAAGGCTTGATTAATAAATACTAAATGCAGAAGACTCTCGGTCATACGGATCGGCTTAGTCCGGACTCTCGATTATACTGATCAATGATCTTGAAGAATAAAAATATATTTGCTGCGATATTATGCAAATACAAACGAAAATACGTTTTAGCGCCTACATTCTTCGTGCGGATATGCCCGCAATACACTTCTGTTGTTCGCTTTGCAATCATAATGCGTTATTTGTCAAATCTATACAACATTTGCAATGATTTAGGTAACAATGACACTTATAACACCTGAGGAGGGAGGGGAGTGTCACAGACTTCCACTAGGCAAAAAACACTACTAGAATGCGCGCGCTTTGCTATTGCAGATGTACACTTTGATGGCGGTGTTCGCGTTGTTTCTTGAATACAGTATGATTTAAAATCAACAATTAAACATTTCTCACACATTTTTAACATAATCTGAAATACTCACATGCCTTTAGTTATATTGCAGAAGTCCATCCTTCTTTCCTTTTGTCCAGCAAAGTGATCAATTACAAGTTCGTTGAAATCAGCGCCGGACAACAATTTCTTTCCCATTGAACGCATGGCAAGGGCACTAGTCTATAAATAAACAAGGGACGACACAAAATAGGCCGACGAAAAATACGACCAAAAAGAACAAGGTGCCTGGACACAGAATTGTGACAATTTTTCCCTATATTTCCCTAAAAAAAAACGAGCACTGTTGATTAATTCAAAATTGTCTTCTTGAATGTACACACAGCGCTAAGAAACTTCTTAATCGGCAATTACGCACAGTTAACTCCTCGAAAATGATGTCTGAACTCATTTCACTCCGTTCCTTCCGAGAGTCTTGCCGTTACTATAAGGACGACTCAAGGGAGTTAGAAGTCGTGGTCCACTAATGCTGATTCAGCTGACGGACGAATTTAAGGTCAGCAAAGGCATTTAAACAAACAAGGACGTCACGGACCATCTCCTTGAGTCTAAGAAATCACTTCGAAATCATTGCCATGATATAATAGAATATAAATTCTAGATCGTAAAAGACGACGACTCTGAGCCACAGATAGGAGTTGTAAGGATCTCCGCACTGACATTGGACAAGTGGACATTTTCCGTCAGACAGCTACCGCTCTGCCGCTGAGGAATTAGGTGAACATGAACTAAAAAAACAAGGACGGCTAGAAAAATGATGAACCTACACACAAAGGGTCCGTTGTACGCGGCACTTCTTGACAGTCATTGAATGACTCTATTTAAAGTCACGTTTTACGGGTTAAATCATGTTTAATCCTTCACCCTATCACGCACGCGCCTATTTCTTAAATTATAAATCAGTGGGGAATGTTAACTGATTTTTTCTAATACTGCAGGTCTTTTGATAAATTTATCTGAAAAATAGGTACCGCATTTCTAAACATCGGGAAGATATGAATACATTGTTCAGGCCTAAACATTATAATATTAGTTTCCCCAAGGTTCTTGAAATCCGTAATCATAATAGAACTGTGGCAAATACTCGAGAATGGTTTTCCTACATCAATACGGCCTTTAACTGGTTGGATTTTATGTGTTCCGGAATTCAAACACCAAAAAACGCAAGCATAATGGGATAATTTATTTTCTGTAGCAATACCTACCAGTAATTAAAAATTAAAATCGTATAACTACACCCAGTACAGTGATCATTCTGATTCCGTACGTCCCTTTTCTGTGGCAGCACCAAGTAGACGCCAGATTATACGCCCGCCGGCCTGCGCAGCGATGTCAACTCACACGTCGCTCTGCGCATTTTCGGACGACGTCCCAAGACTTCCATAAGACACAACGTTAGACGCGTCATAGCACCAGCGGCCCCCACCACTACCACTCTCCATATGACTGCATGGGGATGGATTGGGACGTTCTGGCCAGCGCCCCACGGCTACAAATACGAACTTCTCGCGCTATTTCTTTTCGTGTTTTTCCAACACTTTCGATGTATGGGACTGAAAAAACACTTTGATTAATCAGATGTATAATTATAAATTAATAGATTTTTATTATTTTTACTTTTTCAAATATTTGGGAGGGGCGGCGTCCGAGAGTCCTTATGGGCAAACCGCCACTGTTAACAGGGTGAAAAATTCCACCCAACAAAGATTTGGACCCATACCCATTCTTCATTAATGTAATGAGGCTTTCCTAAGTAAAGTATTTAACATGCAATATATTCTTTCATAACATGTGGCCCACCCATTGCACTGAGCTATTCCTACACTCAAAGGACATAATACGAAATTAAAGCATGATTACGAATTGGGCACATATCAGATTTTTTAATTCAATATTTTTGAGTTCATTCCAGTTTCTTCTTGGGTAATCATCTGGTGAGAGACATCATTTGTGAAATTTGTATGTATCAATATCAAAATATGAACTACTTTTATAATTCATTCTTAGGAGCCTAAAATTGCTTTAATGATCTCACATCTCTCCCTTTGGATATATGTAAAGGCTCAGAATACCTCTCCATATGGACATGTAACCATCCTGCTAGAGATACACGTAAGTCTTACCAGAATCGCCTGCTTGAAAATAATACAGAGGAAAAAAAACTACAAAAATAGGCAGGTGGCCCCGGATACCATTCAGGTGTGCCACCTTTACAGCTTTTAGCAAGGCAACATTTCATTGATTTTTTTTATTGGCGAAATAAATTTATTTCACCATTGGCAGTACACACATCTGCAAGGCTAAAGTCAAATATAAAATTTACAAACAATTACATACATACATGAATATTGAAATTACCAGGATAAGATTCTTGGGAATTCCCAAGATAATCATTTAACTATGATATGTACAACATTAAAGCAGAGTCCAGAGGGTTAATAAATACTAACAGAAGCATGGAAAAATAGGCATTCTAGTTGTCATATGGAAATTACCTTACAATGCATCCTCCAGACATTCATTAACACTATAGTAGCATTTTTCAGCTAGGAGAAGTTTTAGTTTCTTTTTAAATACGGAATGTGAGTTGCTATTTTTTATTTCTTCGGGAATTTTATTGTAAATGGTTGAGGCAGAGTGGTTGGGACCTTAAAGACAGAGCTGGAATACTGGTTTGAGTGGATGTTATTTCTTGAACGTGTGAGGTGATCATGGCAGGTAGAATTTGGAAGAAAATGGGAAGGGCTTTAACAAAGCAGGCACATGTATGGATATACAAAGAAGGGAGGGTGAGGATTTTAGATTTAGCAAAGAAGATTTTACCTGGAGTGCGAATTGGGACATGGTACATGGTTTTTTGGGCTGAAAAAGCTCTTTTAGCCACAGGTGAGTTTCCCCAAAATAGAATGCCATAAGATATGAGAATGGATTTTAGCGTAGTATACTATTTTTAAAGTATCCAATGATACAATCAGAAACAACCATCTGATCATGAATATACCCACGGAGATTTTTTTGGGTACTAGCTGTATGTGAGGTGCCCAATCAAGGTTGGTTGAGATTAGAAGTCCAAGGAACTTTGTAGTATACACATCAGAGGAGTGACAGATTTCGTCTACGTCAGGGATGAGATCATTTTTGTAGTTTTTATGTAGGAATTGGAGGAAGACAGTTTTCTGGTTGTTAACTGCATATCAGATTGTTCATATTACACCACTGATGCATTTCCATGATTGTGAGGTTGGTCCGGTCAAACATTTTATGAGCACTATTTGCAGTATTGATGATGGAGGTGTCATAAGCGTAGGGAGTGGTTTTAGAATGAGACAAGTGAGTAGGGAGATCGTTGATGAAGAGCAGGAAAAGAATTGGACCTAGGAGGGATCCTTGAGGCACTCCCCTTGTGGATTTCATGGAGCTCAATTTGATAAGTGAATTGGTGCTACCACACTGATAGCAGACAGTTTGTTGCCTGTCACTTAGGTATGACATGACCCAATCCTGGACTGGCCCAGTGATACCTAGAGCATTTATCTTATTTTGCAGAATTCTATGGTCGATCAAATCGAAGGCCTTGGTAAGATCAAAGAAAATTCCAGTAGGATAATTTATCAGCTCAAAAGAGGCCGAGTTAGTAGACTTTCCAGCCCTAAAGCCATGCTGGTTTTCATTAAGTAAATTACATGAAGCTAAATAGTCCTGCAATCGCTTGAGGAACAATTTTTCAAACAGCTTTGAGAAAACAGATAAAATTGATATGGGTCTATAGTTATCATCTTCGCTGTTTGAGCCTTTTTTGTG
The DNA here is from genome assembly GCF_921293095.1 of Ischnura elegans. NCBI lineage: Eukaryota > Metazoa > Arthropoda > Insecta > Odonata > Coenagrionidae > Ischnura > Ischnura elegans. The sequence goes on from NC_060250.1 coordinate 84,505,034, forward strand.
CACAGGGATTTCACGCGAATGTTTGATAGTTGATGGGAACTGGCCTGAAGAAAAGGAAGAGTTTACCATCTCTGCCAATGGTGTAGCAATGACATTAGATGCCGCTTTTAGTATGGGCATGGGGATATCATCAAGCCCTACCGAATAAGAATTATTAAAAGAATTTATAGTCTGTACAATCTCCGAAGGAGCAGTTGGAAAGAGGAACATTGAATGAAGTGAGGAGTGACAATGATTTTCACTGGGAGAGGAGGTATTTGCATCAAGTTGCGAAGCAATGTTGCAGAAATAAGAGTTGAACATGTCCGCAATTATTTCAGGGTCAGTGAAAGTTGAAGTTCATAGATGTGGGGAGAGTTTTATGGGAGGAGGCATCCGTTAGGTTACTAATTACTTTCCAAGATGATTTTTAATTACATTTGAAGAGTTCTTGATGTAATTTTCCACATGTGATCTTCTATGATGAGAGAGGAAGGTTTTAAACTCTTTTCTGGCCATTAAATAAGTTTGCCGTAGATTAGGATCATTTAATTTTTTTGTGGAGAGTGCAAACATGCTGGGGCATAGCTTTGAGCTCAGGGTGAGTAGATTTTCAATAGAAAATTTGTTTTCCTTCGCATGATTTTACAGAGTGGGAATGCAGAGTTAAAGTAAGATATAAAAATATTATAGAAGGCACTGATTTTTCATTACATTTGGAGGCCAGAAACACATCATCCCAAGACTCCCAGCCAGGGCAGTTACAAATTCCATCATTGATTTTTCAGAAAAGATTCTTTTCATAGAATAGGTTGGGGAAGAATTTTTAATGGGATTATCAAAATCAATGGTCACATTGAGGCCGAAGTGGTTAGTTAGGCCAGTGTCATGAGTTTTGCATAGTAGTTTTGATTTAGAAATGTCAGTAATCAAATAATCGATGAGGGACTGACATTTGTGAGTAGTTCTTGTGGGGTCAGTGTTGATAACCTGAAGGCCAAGCGAAGAGAGCAAGTTTGAGAAAGAAGACTTCATGCAGGAGTCAACTAGGAAATTAATATTAAGATCCAAAGATCATAACACCATCCACATTTCTACTAAATACAAACATAAGAACATTGTTCAAAACAGAGAGAAAATCATCAAAATTACCACTAGGGGCTCTATACATTGATAAAACAGCATAAGTTTGTTGTTTCACTTTCAGTAAACTTACATCACATTCACATAATTTGTCAGATGAGTAATTCACTTTCAGTTCTGTAATATTAACCTTAGATCGGCAATATAATACCACACCACCACATTTTAACTGTTCCCTGCAGTAGAAGGACACTTGAAACCTTCTGAAGTACTAGTGGATATTTCTTCCATAGAGAGCCAGTGTTCTGCAAGAATTAGCACATCAGTATCTAATTCATTGAATACCACCTCATTTTGTTTCTTAGACATTGAATATTTACAAAAAGGAACTTTGCGGAACCCTATCAGGGTAGTTTCCTTCATCAAAGAAAACGAAAGGCATTGATTGCGCTTCGTTACCCACCACTGTATTCATAATATGCAATTCATTTGATTTTAGAAATACCGGTTTAGACGAATGGCAATGGTCCATTTTTATCCTCATTTCAAAAGGGCCAGATTGGCGCCCATGCGATGCCACTCCACGTGACGTCACAGGGACCTAGTTTCTATACGAGAAGATAGGAGTTATACATCGTCTGAGGTTACCAATGCATGCATGAGGCGCAAAGCTCAGGGAAACATGTCTTATTAATCACTTATTAAAACTGGCTAAGGTCGGAAAGTTTTCTTCGTTTGATAAGGTATTAATAATCCTTATTTAAACCAAGCGCTACCAGCCAGCAGGGTACTCAGCTACCCACTAGCAGCCTGCGTCGTATCAGCGCTCAACTCGCCTCAAGGTCACCTCACAGGGTGGCAGCGGGAACCAGAAATACGTCACACGGAGAAATTTCCCGGCATTCATACTTACACATCACGTATTTGCGCACTTGAAAATTTTCACTTTTCATTTAATCGCGAAAAATAGATATCGTCATTTAAAAATCTGAAAGCGTGAAATACGTACTCCAGGAGTAATAATCTTTCGATTTAGGCAATAAAAAAATAATAGGAAACCACCCTATTAGCCTTTACAAATAATTTGGTGGGGGGTTTCTTCACGTGATTTGATTGGCTCACTATGTTTGTGTTGGTCATAGTCATAGTTTCATTTAGTCACAAGGGCACAGCATTTGATTCTTGACCAGTACTATTGCTGGAAGATTCCAGATTCCTTGTAGTTACAGTACTTGTAACCCTGCTAACACATTTGATTATTTCAGAACACAAGTTGTATTTACCTATGTTATTTAAATGGAGCCCGTGGCGAGTGAGTGTAAGATTTGCGATCCAAGCTTTTACGTAGCATCAAGTACAGTTACATGGTCAAAGTTCCCTTAGTTCCTCATTTGCCTTTTTTGTCTATAAATTAATACCATCCTAACAATTTGATGGGAAGGAAGGTAATTTTCCCAGGTCTCAGTAGATAGAATGAAGGAGTTCATCCACATTAACTAAGTAGATAGACGTTAACAAGAAGAGAATTCCACTCTGGGTTTGAAAACACCTACACTACACATTTCTCTCTTCAACACTGTATTCTGTAGGCATCTAGGTCATGAACAAGGAAGCTCAAACTTGAACTTTTTCAAGGGTTTTTACAAGATTCCCATACATTCAAATTCTCTAACTTTTTCCTATCATATTAACCCAACAAAAATAACCATTTTCCATGAATAATTCAAACATTCTCTTCAATAATTACATTGCAACATTTGAAGAGTAAATAAGTATAAAATGCTTAAAATATACTTAATTTTTTTTTTATTTGTTTACAATGAAAATATAGAACAATAGTAACTTGTACACCTAATTTCAGCCAAATATTAGTTAAAATATGGCAAAAAATTTAAATTAACTCATAATATGTCTTTTCAATGAGCATGCAAGAAACTAAGGATGTACTCCAACAACTTAATTACAATAAAAAAATATAGACTTCAAAATATCCAAAGTTAAATTTACAGTTAACAAAAGCAAACCTTTCTGAGCCCAAGACCTCATCCTGCCAACAGAATGTTGATTCTGCAGTACGGAAATTTTCCTTGATGCCAGGAAAAGGGTTCCATGACTGTTCCTGAACCAATTACAAATCCTTACTTTCCCTGTCCTGTAACAACCCTGTTGGTGGCATATTTCAGTATTTTTTACAAAACACCTACCACAACCAAGGCACCTCCATGCCATTTATTCTGATTATTGTTAGCAGATGCTGACTCAAGTGAAGAGTAAGAAATTCTCATTACTGTCACTAATAATCTTCTTATGGCTTGCATATATTAATTGTATCTAACACTTCTGTTCATACGAAGGAACCCAGAATAAATGCCCGGTGCTCCTCGACACTTCCGGCAGCTCATTCAGTGCTCAGGCCCTTGCCATCTTAAATTCACACTAAGTTTAAGCGGATAATTGTAACACTGCTGGTACATATTTTGTAGGGAAACCCAAGACACTGTGTGAAAGAAACAGCTGGCATCAAGCGGGAACATGCAACTGATTTTTATTCAGACTTCACGGTTACAAATTCCATGATATGTACTATCACAGGCAGCAACGAGGCAAACTCTGCACTAAAACCTGATAATAGCTTCTTATCATTTACACAAAAATAAGCATTAATTGCACTCTTGAATTTTTTGCGACTAAGGACGTATATTTCTCACAAAAGAATGTCTTAAAATATTCTTGTTTCGCATTGATGTCATCTGGTTGAAAATGATCCTAGGGAAAACAATTTTCGACTGCCTAGCTCTGGCCCTCCTAATTTGTTTCTTGTCTTCCCATTTTCAAGATCATTCGGCATCTACAACATTCATGTGTGAAAGAAAAACTCCTTGGCTGTATGAGGCAATCTAGGGATGACATCTTCCCGAATACCTTGAGTCTTGACATATGAACAAGATGCATTCCAAGACCTTGTTCATCGATACACCTATGCAAGACATCTAAAAGTGTAGTTATCCTACAGAATGCAACACAGCATTACAATTTTGCGTTAACCCACGATTGCGATCTAATGGATGTGATGCATCTGGAGCAGCAAAAAATTTGCTGCCCTCGTGAAGTGAGAAAAGACGAAATGCTGAACAATTCCCAACTTCCCCACAGATTAATTGATACTTTGTTCAGACTGTGACCAAAGTGTGATATCCTCTACGCCACACCGCATTTCATCAGCCAACACCATAAGTGCCAAATTTGAAATTGTGGATACGCTTGAATTCTATGCATGCTCGTAACTCTGTAAGTTTGCAGGAAGTGGACTTACTGGATGACCAATTTTGGGGCGGTAATGTATAGGTCATTTGAATGCCGTTCTTATCCGTTGATATTCGTAATTAAGTTCTTTCTGTTACCCTCGGTACCGGGACTGAGGTTTGTAATAATGTTTCTCTTAAAATAGATTGCATTAGCCTCTTCGTTGGGACCAACGATTTTCTTTGTAAAAACGAGCACTTTGTAATAAGGTTGTTTGTATTAACGTGAGTCTACTGTATACTTTTCATAAGTAACACATTTTCTGGCATAATTCAGTAGAAATCTTTGATACACAATATAATGAAAGCAATTATCTAATTCCATACTTCTTATTTCTATCAACACAAGTTCAGCACAAAAAGCAATTTTCATGACATTTAGGAATAAAAGGCATTATGTGCTGAAACCTGGGTTGGTAGAAATAATAATAAGAGTGGAAAAAGACAAGTGCTTTCATCATATTAAAAACTTTACAATGCTGAACAATAAAACAAAATGCACCATGAACTAGAATAGTCGGTGGAAAAAAAACACAATATGCTATTCAAACAATATTTGATTTCACATCATGCTGCAAAACATAGGTAGATCAGAAGAGCTCACTTGAAATCCAAAACCTTGAATCAATACATTCAGAAAAGGGCAAAAAACAAGTATTTTGGGATCACCCTCCAATTTTCAGTAAAATAAGGAAGTGTAAAAAAAAATGCTAATTCAATGTATGAAATGATGAACACATTCAATTTTTTATTTTTAAATAGAAATATTAGACCACAAAGGCCAACAGGTGTACTTTTAAACATGTATTTTTACAAAAAGTTACCCTAAGCATTTCACAACAGATATAAATGCAATGTCCAGTAATTCACTCATCACTTGTCCTTTCAAAAAATAATACTGCATCCAAAGAGTAAATTAAGATTGCACAGTACTAGCACAGGTAACAGTAGTAACACAAACCCACTGGCTAGAGTTGATTTCACAGGTTTTCTTCAAGTATTTCCTTGAATGGAAATATCTTAATAATCACCAAGCAACTGTCATACTATATTAATTAGTAGTCACATTAAATTAACCACATTCAATCACTAACACATACTAATTAAAAATAAGAAGGACATGTGAAATTGGCTGCATTTTATGCACATTCACTGCAAATGTAAAAAAAAATATTTTAAATTAGGAAGACTCTGTTAGCATCCTCTGCACATTAACATTAAATTGAGCATAAATAATTAGTACCGAAAATGGCACCAAAACAAACTAACAATCATTCTGATAAATTGAATAATTACTAATACATACATTTGCATATCATCAAATCTCAAGAAGGAGGGGAGTTTACAAGGGACACTTAAAATACTTTACAATCTTTACCATTAATATCACACAGTAAAAAAATAAAATATGCAAATTCAGGTACAAAACATATTCCATTCTATGTTTTACAAGCCACTGACACTGGAGCTTGGACTCGGCAGTCAAGCCTATGTCTTATCCAATCTCTGGTCTGTTGGAAGAGAAATAAAGACAAAGGCAATAAATATAAATTGATATTGTTAAAAAAATTAATTACACACAATTCACAAACTTATAATTCGAACTACAGCAAACTCCCAATGATTCACGCTAACAAAAGGGAGAGGCAGCATGAATACATAATTGGAAAACAAGGATAATCAAAAATTTCACTTTAATTTCTTGCCTTGTTCGTAATTTATGTAATTCAAACAATATATTATCATTAATTCAAGTAGTCTGTTATTTTAGATTACTTCCTGGAATCATTGAGAGCACTCTTCACCAAACCTCAACCTCTTTAATGGTGATAATGTCATTTTACTTGTATTCCCAATGCTCTATATACTCCTGCTTGGGTTCCATTAAATCAGATGCGAAGTCACAGCAATAATTGTATATTTTCAATATGAAAAACACATTTCAAGATCATAGATAACATTTTCCTAAATTTAACAATGGTTCACTAGTAAAGAATTTACTAAAATAAATCAAGAGTTTTTTTCCTGCTGCCTATAGTCTTCTGCAATGCTAGAGCAGACGTACAAGTAAACTTGAAATATTTTAAACAACCTTTTCAGCAAATAAATAAAATCATTCGTTTCATGAAGGGAATTCTAATAGAAATATAATCCCAGTGCAGTCTTGCATTCAAATCCAATAATCTTGGTGATTTTGTGCCCAATTTTATTTTAATAAAGATCAAGGAAAACGTCGGAGTGTGAAACTCGTGCATGGACACTCTGCAACACCAAAAATCCACAGGTGGATAATGCCGTATTTGAGATGGAAATGGGTCATATCACTTTCATCTACATTAAAAAATGCTAAAACACATACAGAGGGCAAAAGGTGCCACTTACAAGGTTTTTAAAGATTCAAAAGTTAAAATGCTACCAACATACCTGACAGTTTGTACTGCAGTAATATACTAGCCGACACCTGCTGCAGGTAAGAAATGCTTCCTGATGACAGAAGAAGCACACTCGAGTGATGGAATTCTATAAAATAAAGGAAACATTATTTAATCACCTCATACAATAATTACTTCAAGTACAAGAGTATTTACAGTACAAGTACCAATAGTACAAGTTTAAAGCACAGGGGACGTTCACTCTTTTATTAAGGGTAAGTCTCAAGATTTAGTGGAAGGATACTTAGTGCAGGAGGGACTTTTCCAAAGAGAACACATCAATAGCAATTCTTCCTGAATTTCATATTGCGCCCTCCAGCACACTTTATGAAGTGGATGAAGATATACATTTTATTATATTTTAAATACAATTTAAAAACTTCAGATGAATTAACAATTAGCAGTCCATGGGGTGTGCACAACATTACCATTACAAAATTCCCTGACATTACCAGGGTTTCTAGGGGAATTTGTTTTGGAGGGTGCTATTCATCACTAAATAGAAGTATTTTCGGGTTAATATTCTTCATGGGGTAGAAATAACTAACCACACAAATAATTCAAGTTTATAATAATTCTCCTTAACCCTTTGCCTGATACTACCTACGTTACTACGTACGCACAAATAAAAACTGGCCTTCACGGATTTGCCCGTATGTGATACGGGCACGTCCGCTTGGAAAAAGCTCATACATACTGACAAGCCCGTATTTCATTTCTCTGATAGTTAAACGTCTTCTCGAATGATGTCCCTATGTTTGTGGACTGTAGTGGACTCTGACGCCAAATTTCGGTATATCTCGTATGCTTAGGACAACATTACATTCTATCTTGTCAGCAGTGTTTTTATAAGTACACAGTGATTCTTCAGCCAATTGCGTTCACATTTTACTATATTGTTTCAACTGCTGCACTATTTTTCATCCAATTCTTCAAGTATCAAGTTAGCGTTTATTTATTAATTATTTTATTCTACATACTCCACATGTTTTTAGTAGAGCTTCATTTTTTTGTACATATATTTTCCAAATAAATAAGAATTATGAAAGTTCTCTTGTAGAAAACGTACGTGTAGGTCTATTTATCTCTTAAAATATTTTTACCCAAAAAAAACTAACAATTTTTTCACTTTCCATCGCATATCATTCATATCAACCTTTTACAGTTAGCCTTATTATCTGCCAACAATTATAATCAAGTGATTGCCATGAAAATCGTAGGAATATTTTACTGTCCTTGAAGACACTACGAATGCCTTCAAAATATAGAATCCAGCTCATGGCGACTGACAATGAGTGTGCATACCGCATACGTGATATATGATCGTTATATATTGCCTTCACTGGCATCAAAAGAGATAATTTTTTTCTTGTTCATCAGATGGAAATGTAGGCAGATTCATAAGGGAGGGAATATGAATCTGATTGATCACTGAGTCCGGCTCTTCTACAGACTACAGCTTCGAATCAGAAGAAGATGAGAGTGACAAAGAAGAGGTTGTTGATCCAAGAACCTGGTGTGAGGTGAACAGTACATCCCCTACCCGTCCAAGATTTCCCTTTTCGTCTTTGAATATATCAGTGATCTTTGAATATATCAGTGACATGATTTAACTTACAGCACTGATGTTGAAGTCACAGCACTGTGTTGGACTGCGGTAACCACTGTCATTGGAGATAGGCCTGCACTGAGTGCCTTGTCCTCGACTCTGAAAAAGTATCCAAGATGGAAGATGGTATATGTTAACAAGCAAGCGACATAATACCCACATGTTACACAAATCTCAAATTTTTACTTCAAATAAATGATAGGCAATGTCATAACTCAATGACCAATTTTATTTTAAAATTTTTCATCTGTATTTACTGGCAAAGACTTTTAAATCAATGGTTGAGGAGGGCAGGGTACATGACAGTCTCTGAGCACAGTGAAACTACTAAAAAATTATGTTACACAAGACTGTAATAACTTTCATACTATCAAATATGGGTTCCATGAATTTAGATCATTTTTATTAAAAATAGTAGCAAGATGGTTTTACAAATGGTAAACGATAAATCACAGGATAATAGGAAGTTCTATGATATAATTCCTCACCCAATGAACTGAGAGCTCAATTGAAATAATGAGTGACTGATTCAAAACGCAAAATAATAGGTAGAAATTTCTAGAAGGACGGGTAAAATAAGCATAGCAGAAATAGACATTTTTATTACACACAACAGATTGAAATTCACAATACCAGAGCTTTATGCATTCATTGGTTCCACAAAAAATATTTCCATACGAGGAAAAAAAACCCACTAGCATGCAAAAACTTTAAACACGGTTCCATGCTTGGGCCCTAAACTTGAGGATTCAGAGATCTCATTATGCATAGTTGAAAATTGATAAATACAAACATCAGTGCTGTACAGCTATGTTAGAACCAAGCATTATTAAAAAAATATTTACCATCAAAATCCATCACCACAACCACAGATGTGAAGCATAAATTTTATGGAACAATTTTGCAAAAAATGTGAGCTAATATGTATTTATATTTGTGTTTGATGCAATAGACAACTCCAAATTGCCCCGAAGTTATGTACATCATTCCAAATAGTAAGCATGAGGTGAAGAGTAAGAAAGGAAAAGAAAGGACATAAATACATGCTTCATGCAAAAATTTGGATCCCAATGACATATAACCTACCATTATGAACATCAGTATCATTAACGACCACAGTGACAATATTTCCCAATATTTGATGGCATCATCACTATTTTAAGTATCTCATAGAGTGTACAAACGATTTTTTTAAAGAATAAAAACTAATCACCCAAAAAGATAGGGAGTGCACTGATACGCAATGGAAACTTTTGTCCTTCCATTTGCTGGCATTATAAGAAATACGTTAAGCTCTAGGTGAAAATTACCCAAACTGAAACAAACCCTCATTATTATGGAAGGCTAACTATGCTTCAAGGAATTTAACACTTATGACAGCCCAAATTATTCTCAAGAGTAAGAAAGTGTTCAAATCCTGATAGGGAAATTTAGACTCAACAGGCATATGGGTTTTACAGATTCTTAAGTACACATTATCCACGATCTATTTGCTACCTTGGAGGAGATAGAGTTATTATCACATAATCAATTATCGCTCAGAGAAACACCTAATTTATGTGAAAGTAAACGAGAATAGCACCTAGCATTTGTCTCATAATAATGACATATCAAGTCTACAAAAGAGGTTCTGCACAGAAAAAAATCAGTTTTACAGAACAGAAAAAGAAGGAACACAAATAGGATAGGTATGATACGTAACAAAAGGAGAGGAACATTGTTTACTATGCGATCTTAAATAGCATTTTAGCATCAAGATTCTAAAAGAAAAACGCAACAAGAAGACTCTGAAAAAAATACTAAGCAGGAGAACTATACTTGGCTCAACAATCAACTTTTCTACTGGTAATTCACAAAAACAGAAAGCAAAACATGGACTACTGAAGTCTACAAAGGATATAACAAATATCATACGCATGTACACACATAGCAATCTTAATTATAGCTTAATAATGACATGAATAAAAGATAGACACCAAGATGAAAATATAACTCTGATGATTGTACTGCTAAGTCCCAGCATTGGACTTAAGCTCAGGACTTTGGAGCCATTTTATATAAAATTTTCTGAATCTTGACAAATATTCTGATATCAAAAGAACACAGAGGCAACACTACATATGAGGAGATTATACCAGGCTCCAAAATCAACTCTTTCTACTCACATTTCACTAATACAGAAAGCAAAAAGATGACCTACTGCAGTCTACCAAGGAAATAACAAAGTACTAACATATATGTAGAGCACACTGAATTTTGGCTGCCCTGAGATCACAGTGACATATGCACGATATCCAAGAGAAAATGTACTTCATGATGTTTCTCAGAAATCCCAGAATTGAATAAGAATCCAGGATCTAGTACTCACACATTGAGGCCAGAGCAGTGTAGCCCAGCAGGTGCAAACTTTGCATGAACCTGCAAAGAGGAAGCCGATTCTTTCCAATGCCACCCATGTTGACACTGTTGTTTATCCTAAGCACTGGCAGGCTTGTAATCATTTCTAAGCCACAGCATAATTTTCTGTATGCAATGTATTGCTAACTACTATTTTAAAATTGTCTCTAAATGCCAATAAGAGATTTATTTCTGAGAGTCTACTTAGAAAAATGGTCGGTGACCTGGCACCATGAACGAAACAAATGATACTATATTTTAGGATCGCAAAGGCAAAATTCTTAATGAATGAAGCATAAAAATGAACAACTTTTGAATATATGTTTGATAAAATGATCGTGTAAAAGGGATCTCCGCAAAGGAAACATTTGATTAACTACAACTGAGAACTGGGGCCTAGAACTTTTAACCAAGAAACCGATGCCAGGAATTAAACCAGAATGACAACGGACAAAAAAGTGGAACCGACCCAGCCATACTAAAACAATAATGATAATCCACAAATGCCAAGAGATATGGGACATCTTGATCCCTGTGAATTCTGCAGCCATATCAAAATGCACATACATCATATCCACCCCAACCTTTCAGGCATTAAGTACAAAAAATGCTACGTGAACAACGAAAAAAAACTGAAAAATTTACAACTAATACTTTGGTTTCAACTACATATTCAAATCTTATCTGTACCTTCACAGTATTTTTCTTCTTAATGGTGATTCTCTTCTTAGAGAGTTTGCAAGGCTTTATTTTCTCGTCTGCAGATTTGCATGCTAGTGTATTTTGATTAGAGGCTCCATGACACTGAGACTTCTCACTCTGCTGTAATTACAATTGAGTCTATATAGCCACTTTCATCGTCTTTATTTCTGAAGCTGTGGTAAGATAACTGAGTTCAAGTTCAAAATCCAAATATTTTACTTTGGTTTTTGGCCATTACCAGCAATAGTCCGAAAATAAATGACTACATGCATCTACTTCAAATGCATATAAAAACTGTACCATAGTTAATATTAGCTGTGTCAAACATTAAAATCCAATGCAATTAAAAAAACGGTATACAAAAAAGATAGCTGCAAAATAATAAATACATCTAAAATATACAATTACATTCCTACATGTAATTCTTACTCAATTGGACAGAGTATTTAATGAAAAAGACTAATAATAAATCATAAGGATTCATTCTGCCACAATGCATAAGTAATCATTAATGAAAACAAATTTTCACTCAATTTCAGCAATGGTAAAAAATTTCTTATTTTCCGTATTTCTTAAAAATTTCGGATTTGCACTGGAAGAAAACTATTATACACTTTCACAGTAATTGGACGGTAGGGATTCTTATGTTACACAACCATTTGGACAAACCAGTTAAGAGATATAATTAGCAACATTTAACATAAGAAGAATAACAATTAGTAACCAAACGATTGTTAACACAACAAAAAAAGAGAGCAAACATTTCCTATCATTCCTCATGTGAACACAAATGGTGCATATCACAGAAAATAAATTGGTTTTGCCAGAAATGGCACAAAAAATTTCTTAAAAACACATTTAGTCTCTCTTCTTCACCCTCGATTCCACTCATTACTCCTTCCATGCTCCACCGCGTGTTGTCCTCTCTTCAGCATTCATCGGTTCAATATCTTTTTCCTCCAATGAGGAATTGCAGGTTGTGCTGTTCTTGCCTGTGATTAATGAATGGTGTACTTGGAATTTATTGCTCCATGAGGACACACCCTTCCCTCAAAACTTAGCAGTACACATGTTTAAAAAAAAACCCTCAAAGTGGAATTATCCCAAGATATTGGAAATTCATATGGTATTGTAAGATGTGATCCGTTCAGTTATGAAACACTAGCCCTTAATTGCCTGAAAGCCACATTTTTTACTACTGAGAAATCCTCATCAAGAAAAATGGTCCTTACTATTATTGATAAATGATACTTTCGTTGGTAAGAAACATCCTAGATAACTCACTGAAATTGTATGCTATGAAGTAGAAACAAATTATTTAGGGGAAGGTATAGCTACAATATTCCTTCATAGCAGTGTTATTTTCACCAATTCCACTCCAAAACAAATTTCTGGACAAGTAGGTGCCAGAGAACGTGTGGCAGGTGCAATCATTCAATCCACCAAATTAGATAGTGCTCACGTCTGTCAGGATGATCCATCAACGCTGATGTCCAGAGGTATGTAGGAAACAGACACATTGGAAACACTGCACTACCTTACCCTGATTGAAACCCATGATGCCTTGATCAAAAAAGTTGAAATTTGAGAGAAAAACCACTAATTCTATCCATACTTTTACGTACATATCTCACATCTTTTCACTCCAGACACTAGATGCCTTCATCCTCCAAGTATTGAAATTAAGCATAAGAATTAATTTTCCCGTGAAGTAAGACTCATAAGGAGTGCGCACACAAAACTTTGCATGCTTAATACTTAATTCATCCTTTCTTCCTTCAATTCTGTATTTGCCTATTTTTCTTCAGCACATTCAAAAACCCTTTCTATTTCATCCACTTTTGCACTTGCCAAGCATCTCTTTCTTTGTTATTACACTCAACAGCACCTACCCTCAAAGAAGAACCTCAGACAATTGGCAAGTTGCAAGCGGCAGATGGTAAATATAATCATAGACGGCTGCAATTGAGGGTAAATCTGAATGATGAGTTCTGGACCGAGTCTGTAGTATAACTTGTACATATAGTGATGGCTACTTATATGGGAGTGGCATTCCTATTCCAAAGTCATAAAGATCAATGACAATCGATCATCATAGCCAAGAACTACCACTAAAAGCATTGCCCAGCCTGCCAAGCACAAAAAAATTCATAAGTTAGGTGGAGGAGACAAAAATGAAGCTAGAAATAGGTGTAGGAGCATTGGTAGTGGATGAAGTTGGTTAAGCAGATGGAAACTCTAACATAAGCCATATGCCAAGAGGATTGGCATGAAGCTAACAACATTATTTCAGAAAATATTTTGCCATGCAGATTGAAAATTTTCCAACCTACCAACCAATTTACCAACCTAGAAAAGAAAAAGAAGAGGGATACAGCAAAATAAAAAGAAGATGGATCACACGGTATGAGACCACCAATGAAAACCACACAAAACCGCCTCAAAACAATTAGAGAAGGACACCATGAAGTAGAAGATTTAACAATACTGAGGAAATGATGCGAGTGTAATTTAAAGAGCAACTTCCCTAGATTGTGAGTGGCAATCTAGAAAACATAGGCCAACAGTATAAAGGCAAAAGCTATTCACAAGTTGCTTCACCAATTACATGGTTGGAATGATCAGTGTGCTCATTAATCACATTCATCAGTTTGCAGCGTTAGCAGCACAGAAATGAGAACCAATTTCCTCATTAGGGAGAGATCCTTTTATTTGAGCACATAATTGAAAATATAATTCATTTGAGATGGTACAGAATGATGAGAGAAGTGGCTTAAATAGTAGTTAATTCCGTACATGGTAATACCTGTCAAGAATGTCATTCTAGATCATATAGAACATAATAGAAGACTGAGAAAAATATTATGATAATTATTAAGTAGAATAATTAGCGTCAGCAATCTAAGGCTTGAACCTAGACCACCAGCTTGAGAGGTAAGTGCAGATCCACTGGGCTAACATGGCATAGTGACTATCTGCCATAAGTTTTTCATTGATAGAAGTAGAAGTTAGGCAAGGAACGAGACACGGGTGAGATCTGTGCCCTGCAATTTTCAACAAGTTCATTGAGAAAGCAATTAATAACAAGAAGAGCAATTGGGTAGTCCGGGGACCAATGATGGATGAAGCGAAAAGAAAATAATCCGTAGAATAGCCCAAGCAGAGAGGGAATTCCTCAGAAAGGGGAGTCTCCTACTAGGCTAAAAGATAAGCAATTAAGTCAGAATGAAATTTATTAAGACTTACATTTGGAATATGCTTCCTAATGGTAGTGAAGTATGGATGATAAGAGTATTGGAGAAATCACGGTTGGAAGCTTTAGAGTTGTAGTGTTATCGAAGGATGATATAATCAATACTTTCATGCGTTACTAGGTGAAATTGCTTCACATTAAATAACATAACTTTTCCAATTTCACATATTTCATTTCATTCAACATCATGTCAGATGATGCTGCATTGATATTATTTGTGGGACATTTAATACGTTAAATTTAAAGTTACTTTATTTATTACTTTTTATTGAAGTCCACAGTAAAAGCTGAAGTCAAGGCTGATGAGATACTACATGACTTTAGCATTACAAAAACACAATGATTCGTCAGCCTTCGCCTGGCTCCTCTTTGAGATGGGGCACCAGTGGCGGATCTATGGGGGGGCCAATGAGGCTATAGTCCCCCCTTGGGTATCCAATTTACACAATATAAAAAGGTAATTTTTTTCCGATCCTGGATCCGCCACTGTGGGGCACTAAAGCACTTTCGATCCAGAAATACTGCATTTTACTGGTAAAGGAGGGAGGATGGATGTCTTGGAAATTTGGGAGATTGCAACGAACGGAAACCTTTTGAACGAAATAGCCTTTCCCAACCCATACCCCTTATCACTCATCACCGTTCCAAAACCTCCACCCCCACAACCGGCATGACAAACTTTGTTTCCTCCCTTCCCCTTCAGAAATTACTAATCCCAGCCCTGAACCAACTCCCCCTCCACAACAATAACATATATAAACCTGTCCTCACCAATATATTTGAATATTCTATGAACTTTATAACTGCTGAACAGCTGAAACCAGTTGGAATTTTTTAAATATATTGTGGAAGAAACAAAGTGTCTTTATTGCTCCTATGGAGCCCTTCCACTACGTACAAGCTTCAAGTTAAGATTTCACCAATACATAAGTTTCCCTTAGCACTAATAGACATCTGATAAACCAGAGCCCTTTCCCCGCTTTCCCTCATCGGACATTGTCCTCACTACTATCTGTTCACTCATATTCCTTTCATCCTATCTAACTGTCTCCATTCCCTCCCATATCTATATATCTCAAGCCAGAGACCTTTATTCATTGTAACTTCTGTAGGGAGCACATTTCTAAGGTAAAATGCAAAATTTTACATTAGTCTCTTTGCTACGTGTTTCCAAATCTCTAACATCACAAGTAATTGATTGAATATTCAAACCAGCACCAGGACCATGTCCTCCTGACATCTCAGTCTGATTCTCAACTGACTAAAACTGGTTGAAAAGACAAACTTAATTTTATCTTACCATGAGTTCAATGCAGCTGCCCGGGACAAATAAAATGTATAAATATTAAAAACTATCTCAGATAAAATATTATTTCTTCATCATTCTCAGATAATAGTTTAATCACTAAAATAATTAACAGATAAAAAACCAGGAAATGCTAATAATATTTCCTGTAAGCTAATAAGTTTGATGCCTTGAAGCAAAATGATGAAAACAACATTTTCACAGCCCTGGTAAATAGAAAAATATTGATCAAATCAAAGACCACCTACTAGATAATTTGATTCTCCTATAACATTTTCATCTTCAGCAGTTGTCAACTACGCAAGACCACATACACACTAGAAATGGATCACAAGAGGCAGATTATCTACAGGATTTACCAAGACATGCCAAGCTTCTTCTTCCCTATTATCAGCAAGGTTACTAGGACGTACAAATTTCCTTCCTATGCACAAATTTCCTTCTCACAATGGGCAAAACCACACCACCACTAGCATTCCGTTATTCACAAACCTACATGCACATCTCAAAATACCTTTTTCCAAAACCTTAGGATAATCACAAACATAGTACAATTACCTTAAAACGTGCTCACTTTAAAAGAAAAGAAAGAGCAAAAACCAATATGTACAAGAATATGAAATATTATTATCAGTTAAAAATTAGCACCAATCAGATGCGGGTCTTATTAAAAGCACTGAAAGCTCAAGCTTGGAATTTCATTCACTTCACTTTATGAAAATTATTTAAGGAATTGCTTATCAACTTAGCATGATTCATCACAGCTCCAAATTCTTCAATAAATCCAAAAAAAACCAATGGATAAGAAAAAAATTTGTTTTCCAGAAACTAACATGCATTGTAACTTCTAACAATCATTAACATGCAATAAATCTAACATAAGGAAAAATCTTACAAAAAAATTATTAACCACTACATATATACATCCTTTGTGCACTGCATTAACAGTAAAATCATGCATAAAAAGGTCAACATTTGGCAGAAACTTTCCTCTGTACTAGGAGATTATTTTTCAAGCAAGGACCCCAAAAGCAGAATGTGTTTCATCCACACAACAATTAATGCTGCCATAAGAATATTTTTTGAGAGTTTAGGCAATTCACTGACATAAGTGTGACATTTTTCAGCAGTCCTTTTTTCATTAAAAGTGACATACAGGTGTATGCTGTGCAGTATATCAGATTTTTGCCCTGACGTTTCGTGACCGAATGCTGGCCACTTCTCCATGGCCAGCAAAGTCAGGACGAAAATCTGGCATATATCATGTGAGCCATGAAAGCTTTAATCAAGAAACATCACTTTCATGTTCTGCTTTGGGGCCAATAACCTAGAACTAAAATAAAATAAAAACAGATGACTGCATAAGTCAACTTTAAATTTACTATCTGCTTGCAATGGACCTGAGAGCGATGAAATTCACGAAGTACCTACCTAGCTCACCCTACACTTCAACCTGATAATGCCCTGGCTAAGTTGGTGACAAAATCCACTACTTTATATGAGAAATTGAGCAAATTCATATACAATTGTTTGAACCTTTCTAAACATTGATATTTACTAAGGCGACAGTAAGTTCTACCACAAACTCATCCTTGTTCGACTTAATTTACATACTCAATCTGAATATTTGAGCAACCAATAATATGCTTCACTTTGTTTCATGTTTCAAAATTATTTAAATTAATTCCTCATAATGTGGGTTGTGATAGATGTGAAAATCTTCCTTAATGACAACAGTTTAGTAAATAAAGAATTATCACTTTTAACGAACATGTGTGCCAAAAAATAAAGAAAACTGAAAAGAAGGATATTAATTTGATATAGAAAGAGAAGGTTACAACTTAGAAGGAGAAGAGAACGATACTATTATGAAAGAAACCAATTATCTAACTACACAGGTTGGATAAAAATAAAAACATAATTTAATAACACACTGTGACAGTCTTGGGTGATAGGGGGCCCTCCTTATTGGCCCATCTTATTTATTATTGGCAGAAATATATCCATCGAGGCAGAGGTAAAGAACGGCCATGGCCTTGTATGGCGTTTTCAGATAATACCAATACAGTAGAACTTCTTTAGCAGGTTTTTGAAGGGACCACATAAAATGAACGTGCTATCCAGGAAATTGTGCAAACCATGGGAAGTAAATAATAGAAATAGGGATTATTGCAATCATAATTAAAATTACTGTCTGAAATTCTTGTAGGATCACCTTCCTGAACTCTTTTCACATTTAGAATCAAAAAAATTAGTGCTTAACTGCCAAAAAAACCATGTGAACGAAAATCACAATATATTCATAGATTTCCCAGAGACAATTACCTAAAAACGTCATCATTCTCCCGTGATTTGTCATATATGTTTTAATAGGACAAGATTGGCTGGGTCATTTCTTCTTTCTCAGATATTACTCGGGGAAAATGACGATAACCTTGAGTATTTTTTTGTTCTACCCTGTCATATATTTAGTCGCATTCAATAAAATCAGATGTATTTATGACTTCATACGTTTGTCTTGCTGTTAATTACATATGTATTTTTTTTTATTCTACTATGTCATATATTTAGATGCATTCTGTGAAATCGATATATAATGTAAATCTACTTATTCTTGTAATATATCTGACTCTATGATATTTATAACCATATATGTTCCTAAGGGACAAACTTGTCCCGGAATAATAAATTTCATATTCTATTCTATATCAAGTGGTTGTTTTAATAAATCATAAAAATTAAGCTACATTTTCTTTACCATTATCCCAGCAACAGCCATACTCATTCATGCTCAGAACGAACCCATAGCAATGAATATAACGATTTTGATGTGACGATTAATAAGACATTTAAAGACTATTGTAAGCAGAATTTTATATTCTACAGTTGAAATTCTTGAAAAAATATTGTTCAACGTAGTCTCCTTTCTATTTCTTGTACCGAGATCGAGTATTTTTGCGTGGCGATCCAAAGCATTGTCTGCTCCCGCAATAATTGTCAAGTAATGACACTCATACTCTTCGTGTCGAGAAATGCATTTGGAGGCATCACGGTCGTAGGAAGAGAGATGTGGGATGACTGTAAGAAGGTCGATGGCTGATAATACTTGAGTAACTAATGAATTCAGAGGTTTAAACACTCGGAAATTACTAGGCAACGAATTGTGGGTTGCTTCATGGCAAATAATCGAGCATATTACCCAGGAGAACGCCACTATGTCAAGCGTACTAACCAAATAGTTTTACCTGTATTTCGCTTGGATGGTACCAGGACCGGGAGAAATCGTCGTGGTAAGGAGTAAAACATGCTAACCAAGTTCCACTGTATATGAAGTTTCAAATAATGACTTTATTTAGGGTATTGTGAAGAAACATGAAAAATTTTGCATCACAGCTTATTTTTATATCAGTGATCTGCACACCATACTTAAGTAACTAATAGGGTTCACACCCAAAATTGGGATTCATTGAAAGTAGATGGAAGGAAACTTTTCCCATCCTTAGATAAGTCGCAATGAAAGAAAATTCTTCCCCATTCAGAAATTCAATCGCAAGTTTGAAATGAAAAAAAAAGCAAGATGCCGTCCACTTTTCATGAGATGGACATCATTAGCATTCTGGTTCATTATCTTGTTCAGGGAGATCCACTCAATGAGTGAACAAGTTGCTTACAAGAGTAGACACAACAACGAATCATGTCGAAAGTTCTCAATGAAGGGAGGACAGCTGAGGAGCTGCTCCACAGGAGAACAAGATGGCACAACATATCAGCAAATGGGCTAAGATTATTAATATTATGCCACAAAAATCTCGAGAAGTAAGTGACGAATCGAAAAACAGACAGTGACGTAACTATGGGGGGGGGGGGATGAGGGGATGTACCCCCCCCCCCCCCACCAAAGCCTCAGACAAATCAGAAAATAATTCAAATTTCTTGTCTGGATTTGATACATACTAACTGCGTCTGCTTAAAGTTAAATTTAAAATTCTAAGATGGTGTAAAATGCATTTTTAGGCATGCTATTTTTCAAAATTTTTCCTTAAATCCCTGTTTCCAAGGGGGATTGCCCCCACTAACCCAAAGCTCCTCATTCCTTCCCCCCAAGCCCCCAAATCCCCCTAAGCATATTCCTAGTTACGCCACTGAAAACAGAAATATATGGATATCTACAAATGCAATCACAATCAATAGCAAACGAAAACTGATGATCAAGCGCCTTCTCAGTGAGGTAAAGGCTTGAATTGTACATACAACATGAAAAGCTATTTTTCATTGCTATTTATACGCCACTGACAATTGGGATGATAGGCAGAAAGGTCATGATCCCATTAAAATTCTATAAAATGCCACACTGCACAAAAGATGCTACCAGGAAACACTAACTGAGGATTGGGTTGAAGGCTAGACTGCCAGTACAAGGTCAATATCACAAGAATTTGAGAGGTTTCAGGTCAACAAAGAGGTCAACACACCAAGAACCCGACCACCAAAGATATTTACATGATCAGCAATAGGTATGCACAAGCTCTGACGAATTAAACAACTTTCTTACTATTTTTCCCATCACCAGACATTTTTGTCAATTGCAATGTGGGACATCATCTGCGACAGAAGCAACAAAAAAGCACACTGTAGGCAAATGAACATCCTTCTACCTGAAACCCCATGGCATTTTGGCAGGTAAAAAAGCCTTT
The DNA here is from genome assembly GCF_921293095.1 of Ischnura elegans. Lineage (NCBI taxonomy): Eukaryota > Metazoa > Arthropoda > Insecta > Odonata > Coenagrionidae > Ischnura > Ischnura elegans. Next base: position 84,525,791 of record NC_060250.1, read on the forward strand.
AGCTACAGGTCCAAAATTTACAAGAGTGAAAAAGTGGGAGATAAGGCTTTTAGCGTGTCCTACAGCAATGATTGTGGAGACATTAAGAGAAATCAGTGAATTTTTTTTACTAGGCACCATCTTGAGTACCTTTGAACATGTTTTGGGAACAGCTTTCAACATCACTGCTGGAACTGCATGGGACCCCACAGCGATTGTAACTGTAAGTAATGATATATTGTATGATTGAACAATTCTGTGACATACACTGGGGGCCATTCTCAAGGGAGATAAATTTAAGTCACCACAGTACAGGAGGTGATACTTAAACCATTGCACATAGTCATCAAAAAAGTACACTAAAAGGTAAAGAGTTAGAATTTACTTAGCATAAATCCTTCTCAATGGGAGCAATGAAAAATGGAGTCATCTTCCTTCATGATAAACTATTTCCACAGGTGTAAGGATAATGTCAAATTTACAAGGCATATGCTATAAGAATTTAAAAAATAGAGATGAAAAAATAAACTAATGTGCTTCCGTTGAAGTGAAGAACCCATAGGAATCTTTGATTAGAGAGATTGGTTTCTGGCATAACATAGTGAATAATGACCTATTTTAACTCATTTTCCACAAAGTGAGAAATTACGTCACAAGAATTACGTGAAATACATAGAAACTATTGGCCTCGGTGGCATAAAACCCTTGCCCCCCAAACCGAAGGTCAGGGGTTCAAGTCCCACCTGGATAAGTTGCACCAATCCAGGGAATTGTGATAGTCCATTCTTGTTCATTGTTTGAATCCACTTAGGTACAGTCCTTTAAAGTGCTGTTTTCAGGGAGGTGAAGATAAGATAGATAAAATGTTATTGAAAATTCCTGATGGAAAATTGCCAGTCCGTTCTTTAAATATTTATTTGTGAAGTTATTCTAATGATTATGAAACAGAAAATATTCAACATATGATACGTCCTAATCAAAATTTTCCCATTTGGATATTAAAGGTCTCAAGAAACTTTCCTGGCTAGTAATTGAAAAATGAGGAACCATCTATAGACATACTTCATCATCAGAGACTAACAACCTTAACGTGCCTTCCACTTAGTTCATGAGGAATAACTAATGAAATCAATCGATTCGGCTCTTACTTCGTGAAAATCCATGTTGAAATGAAGGTACACAACCCTGGTAACTTTTCACTGGAAAATTATTTATTGGTATGGCGCGTTTCGACGCTGAGGCGCTGTACTTGAGAATGACGCTGTACTTGAGAATTTTCATTCCAGGAAAAACTAACTAAACTGAGAGGGGATAAACAAGGAACTAATATGATGAAGACATTCATAGCACAGCATGTAGACAGCGAGAATGAAAATTGAAATATTGAAACCCTGGAATGAGGTTCACAGATTAAATGATGAAGGACGTAAATTAAATAGGCAAAAATGTATAAAATAGTAATAGTTTTTGAGATGTGGGTACTGAAGAGGTAGAGGAGAGCATAATGAGTGAATAGATTGAGGCATACGAAAGCTCTGGAAAGAGCTCAGGAGGAAAGAGAACTACTGACAACAATACAGAAGAAAAAGGAGGAATGGATCAGGCACTTTTTTTTTGAGGGAATGGGATTTTAAATACAGCCCTAGAGAGAGCAGTGAAAGGAGAACAATGAAGAGGAAGAAAGCTCAAAATCACAGGTAGATTAAGGAGATGATTGTAACAGAAAACCCAGTAAATAAAGATAGAACATACGAACATACTTGAAAGATCTTTTGATGTATGGAACCAATTAAAGGTAGAAGACAAACTGTTGGCGATGACATGGACAAAAAATGGACTTAGAAAACCATACTCCATCAATACAGGTAGCACAGAAACCCACTGTAGGCTCAAGCTAGCTGGCTTGAATTCATATTTAACTTTTTAACTTCACATTTTAAGCTTTCCGGTGTTTCTCTTCAGTAAATATAACAAAACACAACAAGTGACAATGACAGTACAATTAGAGAAGGCAGCCATTTCAATAACAGCCGGTTTGAGTCGGCATGAGCAAATAACAGAACAATAAGGAAAAGGTTCAATTGAAGCACTAGCAATAAGATCACCAACTGAAATATCATATAGTTTCAAGATTAGAAGAGGTTAGAGAATATCATAACCATTAAATAGAGGAACCAGAATTAACTATACTATCAATGCATACATAATGGAAGAAATTGAAGAACAACAAGGGAGAAAGCCATATGCCAAGAAAATCCACTGACAAATTTCTAAGTCATCTCTTTTGAACTATTCCATGTGATAGTTAATTATTCCGAATAAATTCAATTCCGATTCCGATGTGATAAAGAGTTTGACAAATTGAAAGAAATGGTTGTTGCACTTATCCAGTTATTTTAATGCATATGACACCCATAGCCTACTGGACTCAATCCTCCAACAGTTTATAGACTCCTAATGTAACATTAGTGTGGGGTAAAATGATTACATTGTCAAAAAGGGTCTAGCGGGTTAAGACAAGAATGAGAACCCAAGGGGGGTTTTCTTTGAAGGATAAAACAAACCGGAGCCGGGACCCAGTAATATAACTGATACACCTGAACTTCCGCGGAGGGGAGTGGAACGGGAAGGAAAAAGGATGGAGACGCCGCCACAATAGGAGCCCATCAACACCTTAGGGATAGGGATGGAAGGGTGGGATAGGGAAAAACTCTCGCCGCTATAAGAGTGACCAGGGCCTACAACTGGAGATACCGTACTTTATTGTGGCAACAATTTTGAAAGATTTTACTATAAATACGTAAAATCCAACGATTTGATCGTTGGAATAGCGGGTTAAGACAGTGGAAATTACTGTAAGATGTTTAGATGAATAAAAAATATGACCTAAAAAGGCATGAAATTTCTAGATTTTCCACTGCTTTCAAGCCATTAAAATAAGAAAGAAAAAACTTAAAATATTATTTTTCATTTTTCTACAATGTCAATTACATACATACATGCATGTTACGACATGTATGCTTTATACCTTTTCTTATTCATAGTCTCTACTATGTACCCATCATGAAGCAGAATAAGTTTACCCATTTCACCATGACCAAGCCACCAAATCATCGCATCGAAATAAGAAGAAAAACAAATATGTAATGGTTTACGAGGGATTTGCAAAATGCCTCTCACTTATGCTGGAAGGTTTCCACAATACTATACCGGAAACATATGTTTGACAGAATAAATATTTTTAAATCCAACCATCAAAATGGTTAAGGATTCATCTGCAAGATTAGCATTTGGTATTCGTGAATTCTTTCCAAGCTCATCACAGGGTCAGGCACAAGGCCACTGCTTTAGAATGTCAGCTAAATATGGCGAAAAATCACGCATCATATTTCAAGAAATGTTTCACGTTTTTTTATGAAAATGGTGGATGTTTTAATTCGGCTAAACTTTTAAAATATTCATACTGTTCCCCTAAGTGGTGATAAAATTTAGAAATCTGATGACTAGCTACACTCATCATTGTGCAATTTGGCACCAGAAGTTCATGACGAGCTACACTCATCCTTTCAGTGCTAGGGGCTAAAGATCTAAGAAAATAAGATAGGAATGGAATTGAACAATAACAACAATGAGAATTCTAGCCAAAAAAATAAGTAAAAACAACTTACCTCATCCTCTACATTCCCGACACGAACTATTACAGTTCTGGCCTGTTGAAATTAAGACGTATAGGTTACCATGCAATCAAAACCACAGCCCAAAGAATTCAAAACATGTAAGTATATACTGCATAATGAAGGCTAGAACCCACCACAAAATAAAGAAATTATTTATCAATATGGAAATATTAATGGTTAGTTCCTTAATATAAATGAAATCGTGGAACAAACACTTCATGTGTATACATGTTGCTGCTTGACTACTTTTTAAATGCAAAATTGTTACCAGCCATTAATTATAACTTAAAATAATGAATAAAATTGAACATAGAACAAATAATGCAGCCACAATTATAATTTAAGATTATTTTCATATCCAATCATTGCATTACAGATTTTACTGTCCTGAGAAAAGAAAATTTATGATTTTGAAATACAAGTTTTTATTCATTTTACCTCTTGAGTACCCACAGAGTGACTTATTTTTTCATCCATAAGGGCTTGCATCATCATAATTCCTATTACCAAAAAGACGAGAGCAGAAACATTTTAAATACTTTGGGAGCATTAGGCTCACAGCTCATGTGGCAGATGTTAACAACAATTATCTAAAGGAGAATGGAGCAGAAAGCAGGAGTTCATGGATGAAGACAATCAGATTTAAGAAAAAAAGGCATAAGAAGGCTCTTGGCTGCATGTAGGGAAGAGAATAGAGAAGAACAAACCTACATTCATTGTATTAGAGGACTTAAAAAGGCTTTAAAAATGTGGATTATAATGCAATGAATCCTGGAAGTAATGAACCAGCATTTAGTGTTTTATGATGACTGGAGAATTACCAACAATTTAAATTAAAACCAAGTAGCCGAGATTAAATGTGGATCCAGCTGCAAAGAAGCACGGAGTGAGACAAGGGTATAGTCTGTTCCCTGGAACTTTCAACGAGTTTGTTGAGAAGGCAATAAATAAAAAAAAGCACTTGATAGCAGTGGCGGCTAGTGCTATAGGTTCACTGGTTCAGTGAACCCCCAAAATAAATTGCTGCTTTGACATTTACCTACACGGAAACGGAATTGTAAGATTTATCTTGGAAAATTTCATTAAATACGTTTCAAAATTGTTGAAACAGGGCTGAAGTTACCGCGCGTGAGCTCTACAATTGTCGACTGCTGTGCTGAGTTCAGTAGGAAGGATGAACCTCCTGACTTAGGCGCGAGGTTGGCGGAGGGAGGGGGGCTTGCGGTGGAATAACATGGTCTCGGAGCTGCGAAGACAGTGCAGCGACAACCGACTTCTCCCGAGAGTAACCGAACGTGTCCCCGATGGCGGGTCCCCGAGAATAGCCGATCGTTCCCGAGGTTCACGAGTCTGCCAATTCCCGTAAACTGCACAACAAGAGGTTTCTCATGTCCGCCGCTAGAATTGTTTTCGCTCCGCGCGCATTAAAATCAGCTTCAAAAATCGCCACTCGAGGCGCTGACAAGCAACGGTATTCAGAGTCCTCTGAATGGCTGTTCTCGACGCTACTCTTTCTCTATATTACTCTTCGTCAGAGTCCTCTGCATTGGATTCTCAGCACCACTCCCTCACTTCATAAATAGAAGACTGGATACCGTTGCTCGTTAGCGTCGCAAGTGGCGATATTTGAAGCTGATTTTAATGCGCGCGGATAAGTGTGCACAGCGCTGTCAACAGCTGGCGCACGATATCGCTGCAACTCATTTGTTTACTACAATTTTTAAGTTACGTCTCTGTCAGTCAGTATTGGTCAGTATCACGAATAGTGTTTCACCCTACTGAATGTGTCATCGTGGATTGTAAATTATTTCAGTTGATTGTGAGCGACTGTATAGTGTGAGCTTAGAGCTTCGAAACATGTCAAGGATGAACAGTGTTGCATCATTACTTAGTAGTAACTTTTGTGCCCTAACTCTTGAGCAAAAATGTGCAATCAAAGCACTAGGCAGACCGACGCCGCCTTTGGACATTCGTCTACAGCAAAGTTCTCGAGGCAAAAACTACACTCGTATATTCAAGTCCCATCTGTATGATAGAAATTCGTGGATTTGTGGATGTGAAGTAACCAATAGATTCTTTTGCTTCCAGTGTCTTCTATTTTATAAAGGAAAGGACACAACATGGACAACTACTGGAGTTTCAGACTTGAGTCATCTTACCCAGAAAATAAAAAACATGAAACATCTTTGTATCATAAGAATGCCTGCTTTTATTTATCCATCTTAGATCGCACTGAAATAAGGCAACAACTCAGTGAAACTTTTAGGCTTAATGTTGAGAAAAATAACGACCAAGTCAGGAAAAATCGGTATGTCCTTTCAAAAATAATTGATTGTATTCGATTTTGTGGAGAGTTTGAACTAGCTTTGCGTGGACATAATGAAAGAGATGGCTCCAATAACCCCGGTATTTTCAAAGGATTAGTGAATTTCTCAGCTACATTAGACACTATTTTGAAATCACACCTGGAAGTTGCCACTGTTTTTAAAGGTACGTCCAAGGAAATTAAAAAAGACCTGTTAGATTGTATGCTGCACGTCTGCAAACTACATATTCTTGAAGAAATTCGCTCAGCAGATTTTGTGTCTGTGATAGCTGATGAAACTACAGATGTGTCTGCTAAAGCTCAGATGGTTGTAGTGTTTCGCTCTGTTCTCAAAAGTGGGTTGCCTATCGAGAGATTTTGGACATTTCTAAACCCTAAACATCATGATGCTGAAACATTATTCGCCTGCATAAAACATGTTCTCGTGGAAGTGCTAGGAGATGCCAAAAACAAACTTATCTCACAAAGCTATGATGGTACAAATGTAATGAGTGGCCAATTCAATGGTGTTCAGACACGTGTCAAGGCGGAGTATCCAAATGCACACTTTTTACATTGCTACGCGCACCAGCTCAACTTGGTCATGGTTCAAGCAACAAGTCAAAACAAAGAAGTGAGGGTATTTTTTGCAAATCTTCAAGAGGTGTGTACCTTTTTAGCCAGTTCTCACAGAGAACTGACATTTTGGATGAAATAGTTGGAAAACACTTGGTTGTATAGTACCTAGTTGGTTGGACTTCCTTCTGGCTCTTCAACAAGATGGAACTACAATTTAAGATCCGTATTAGTAGTTCACCAAAATATTCAAGAATTAATAGAATGCTTTGAAAAAATTTAAGAAACAAGCAAAATGACTTCTACTTTGAATAAAGCTCAAGGACTTAAACTGAAACTGCAGCAACCAGAGTTTAAATACTGGCTCGAATTCTTTTCAAAGGTTATGCCTCATGTAGATATTTTGTATAGCTCACTGCAAAAGAAAAATATAAACCCTGTTTGGGCAAAGGAAGCAATTTCCTCTTTCAAAAGAGAAATACAGAAAGTAAGGGAGAGTAAGGAAAGCCTGGCCACAGCAGATGAATCAGCAGAGCCTAGACCAAAGAGAAATAAGGTCGAAAACTGGCAAACATTGCGAAATGCAGCTGCCAAGGAAGTTTGTGACGCTATAGCAGCAGAGGCAGAACGCAGATTCGAATTCACTGGTCATCTAGTTGCAGCAAACTTGTTTGACAACGAAAATATGTCCGGCTATAGAAAAAGGTTTCCTGATGATATCCTAAACACGACAATAGAATCATTTGGTTTTCTTGACAAAAATAAACTGAGATGCGAGCTTCAGCTTATTTACAGCAGGGAAGATTTTAAAGAAGTTGAGAAGGCCACTCATTTGCTGTCATTCCTTCTTGAAAACAATTTAGAAGAACGTTTCAGTGAAACGGTGAAACTGCTAAAAGCACTGATCACAATACCAATGACAACGGCAGAAGCAGAACGTTGTTTTTCATGTCTGAAAAGAATTAAAACCTTCCTCAGAAGCACAATGGACGAAGACCGGCTTACAGCACTTACCATGATGTCAATTGAAAAACAGATGGCCCGCAAAATAGTGCACTTTAATGAGAAGGTGATTGACCATTTTGCCGCAAAAAAGGAGAGAAGAATGGACTTCATGTTTAAACATACAACAACTGCAGGAGTCGCTTAAAGGTTCTTATTAAAATTAGTGTGGTTTAAGTCTCATTTTAACAATGAATGTAACTTAACTGTGTAGAATATCTGTAGCTGTACGATTTTATTAGTGAAAATATACAATTGTAAAAAAATTGCCAAAGTATTAATTGCAACTTGATATTCTGATTACAGCAAGAATCTCAACTCTCGGCTCAGCTTTCGAGAGTGAGGATGGGAAAGTGTCATTTTGAGAGGTTGGTGATTCGAGTTTAAAAAATATCAAATTTCATGCAACTTCTTTATTTCATGATGTCCCTGCGAGGAAAAATCTCTGGGGGGAGACGCCATTGAGCCTGCCTCATATAGGTGTTTGTGAATTTGCAATTGCCTAAATCGTCTGTACATCAAATTAAATATGCTGGGGTTCTATTACCATTAAAAACTAAGCATAAAATATTTCAATATGCAAGCATTTGTAGGCTGCTAGTGAATTCACAAAAACTTAAATAAAATAATATCATTCCTTATTTTTCCTTTTCCATTGTACAACTTTTATAAAACGACAATCCATAGTAAACTAAATTAATTGCATAAAAATATAATTGTAGATACTTATTTTCAAATAACTAAATATTTTTCAAAGCAACCAAATTGGGATCAAAATAGCTTTCAAATAGTTTTTTAAGCTTTAAAAATATAAAATCCTGGGATTCTCCCTCTATGGTTGGAAGGTAGACTACCCGCACCTCCCGGTTGAACCCCCGAAATAAAAGTTCACCAGCCGCCACTGCTTGATAGCCAAGTGACCAATGATGGACGAAGTGAGAAGGAAATAGTCAGTAGAATAGCCCTAGCAAAGAAATTATTCCTCAAAAAGTCTTTACAGGGAGAAACATAAAAAAAATTAGAAACAAGTATTGAAGTCAGAATGCAATTTATTAGAACTTATGTTTGGGGCATGCTCTTTATGACAGTTAGGCATGGACAATGACAGCAGTGGAGAAATCAAGGTAGTAAGCATCTGAGATTAGTTATGGAAGAATGATGATCAAATGACTTGATCGTGAGAATAATGTCATAGTTCTAAGATAACTAGGAGGGGAGTCTTATGAAAACTGCGAGTAGAAGATGGGTCAATTAATGTCTGGCACATTGTGAGAGACAATAAATTATTAAAATTATCCTTGAAGGACTGGTGGAAGGGAAGAAAGGCAGGAGTATGCCACACACTAGATACATAGAGCAGGTAATTTAGAATGTAAAGCATAAGAATAATGTAAATGTTAACAAATTAGCCGATAAGAGAAATGAGTGGAGATCTGCATCAAGCCAATCTCAGGATTGATGATTGTTGATGATGTAGGGCTTGAAGCTCAATGCGAACAATTAGGATCACAGTTAACACCTGATTTGTAACCGCAATTAGCACCATGACTGAAGCCTTACGCACACAATGAGCAATTATCATAATAGAAAATACTGGTAAGAGCTGTAAGTCAATATGTATGTCATATATGTTTCATTTAAGTTGTAGAGCATAAAAAAGCAGTATCGTTCGGCATGCCTCCCACTAATTAACTTGCAAAACATGCAATTACATAACTCATGCATGTAACAATTTAAAACTGTACCACACAAGAGATGAGTACCTGGTCATTGTCCTCAGTCACTCCACTTGGTGAACTTCTGAGCACAGGACTTGTCAATGAAGGCAGCTGGGTCTGTCTCTTTGCAGTCGAGGCTGCAGCATGCTCCAAGAAGGAACTTTGATTGGGCCTGGACCCCTGGTGGCTCACTCCCATCATCCCCGCATTATGTTGCTGCGGTGCATATGAAGAGGGTGAGTGATAAGGACTAGCCCCCGGATTCATTTGATGAGGAGCTGCATGTAATACTGTAGAGGTGTGTTTGGTGGGGACATCCGCACTTTGACGAGTGACTGCCTGCCCCATCAATGGCTGGATGTCTGCTGGATGTCCTGGCTGCGGATGTTGAACACGAGTTCCTTGCTGGAAAACTGAATGACTTGTAACCTGCGACACATTTCTCACAGCCCCGTCAACGCTATTAGACATCATAACGCTGTGATTCACCACAGTACTACCTGATATCTCAGCAACCAGATTATTAGAGTACATGCTAGGATGAGAAACCTGCTGCTGTAGTGCATTCCATCCCATAGAAGTACTCTGCCCGGATACTCCCTCAGTCCCACTGTTTTGTGAGACTGTTGATAGAGGAGCATTAGAAGCAGGTGGCATTGAACTCACTGTGTCCTGGGGATGCACAACTAATGATCTAGAACTATTAGCACTTCCATTATGAGATGGACTGGGGAAATACGGCATGGATGGATGATTGTTACTTTGAGAGTTGATAACTACCAACATATCACTTCTAGGCATCTGCCTCTGGGCAAAATGATTGTGTGTGCCTTGATTGCTTGGATTTATGGGATGGTATTCTGCATTCACCCTGGATTGATGAGGTTGATAACCACACTGAGAAGTGTGAAGTGGAGTTCTTTGACCCACATTTCCTGGGACATGAATAGGATTAGCCGACAAAACCTCACCAGGCCTGGGCGCAAAATAGCGTGGTGGGGGATCACCTTGACGAGGCTGGTTTTGAACTGAATCCTGGTTGCGAACCATCTCAACTGGGAGTGAGGGCCTACGATGCTGTACACGATTGCTACTAGGCATTGAAACCTGTGTGGCACCAGCATTATTATTCACACAAATAGTAGCAGCTGTATTTTGCTGAGTAGGCAATGGATTCCTAAGGAGATTCTCTAATGCCGATGCACCAGTCTGCACGTGAGCAGAGTTGGAAAACTGGCCATTCACAGTTGGATTTATGTGGCTGAGTTGAAATGGCTGAGGCAAATTAATACAGTTCTGCACATTAGAATTCTGCCTAGCCAAAGAATTTCTATGGCTGGTATTTAATTGCCCCGCAGCCATGTTCATGTGACTCACCTGCCGACAAACAACTCTGGACTGACTTACATTAGATATCTCACCACTGACCACACCAGACACACCTGAGGGGGTTCCTGGGATTCGGTGAACTACTGGAACAAATACAGGATCTCCTCTTAGCTGATGATTAGGGTTCACAGACACATTGGGGACATTACCTACGCCATGAGTGGAGTCAGCTTGCATTGCTGTACGAAGATGGTTGACATCAGGTGGATTAGGGTTGATCCTCTGGTCTGAGGCTGATGAAAAATTAACCCTAGACTGAAAATTCCCACAGTCATTATTCACCAAATGAGCAGGTGGTTGCTGGTTTCTGATAGGCATTGTACATGCAGGCAAATTTTGATGAGAAGTAGCAAGTGGAACAGTTGCAGGTTCACACGAGGGGGCTGTTGAGCTAGATTGGGGATTGGATAACATATTATTGTCTGAAGTCACAGACTGACTATTGTTTGGTCCCACAACCCGATTTCCATTTTGCCCCACTGGAGTAGCATTGCTATTATCTGGCATGAGATTTATAGTCCCCATTCCCATTCTTTCATACAGTTTTGAATAAAAAACAGCAATTGCCTGTCTAGTTTTAACTTCCCAACATCTAACAAACTGATGAAAAACATACTTCATTAGCAATTTCATGTGATCAAGGGTGAAAGAATCCCTGTGATGAGGCATCAAAAAACTTACTTGAAAGTAAAGGAAACTGGCAAAAGCACCTTCTTCACTGTACTGAAAATTATGGACCACATCGGGAATATTGCGACATATTTCACCTGTGTGAGCTCTGAGTTTCACCCCAAAATTGTTACGCATTACATTTACATGAGGAGTGTTTCGGGATTGAATAACAGCCATGAGTGCAGAGCCTAATTCAGCTAAAATTGCCTGAAGATCTTTGAAATCATTGTAATATTTCTCTCCTTTAAAAGAGTCCCTTACTACTCTATCAGCAGGATTGATTGTTTCTCTTGCAGTGCCCACAGTAGGATCATCCTGAGATGGTGGCTCCTGAGGAGTGGCCAGATTGTTTTGAGACATTGAAGGCTGTGAAGGTGGAATAGCTAACAAATCACTTAGTCCCCGAACACGGATACGTTCTTCCCTCCTTGGTGTCATCCCTCCCACACTATCATTCCTGTTTTCATTATTTTCCCCAATTCTGGAATCAGTCAACTCCGATGACAAAGATGTTCCAATAGCTGAAGCTTGAGCTTCTTGATCACCAGAATCATGAATACAAGTAATGCCACGCAAAAAGCCTTGTGCACTTAATTGCGTTTCACCCTCAGGATTCACTGTAACAACAGCTGATTTATCCACAGCAACAGTATTCACAGAATGCTCCACCCTACCATCAAGAGTGTGCCTTAAATTATTCACAGCAGGTTCCACCACAACGGTGCTCACGGAAGGTGCCAAGCCTTCGACTGAGGGGTCTACATTGTTTCCCAAATTTGACCCATCCACGCTTCCATTTTCTCCACTGTCACTTAACTGTAAAAGTTCCTCAGGGTCACGAGGCGATTCACAAATTTCAGTGGAAACTGTACTATTCCTATCAAACTCATCTTTTACATCAGACACATCACAATCCTGAGATGTCTCTGATAGAGGGGTTTCAGGGAGATCATCTTGACCATCATGCTCTTTTTTCACCTTGTTGGTTTCCTCATGCTCAGTTGTGCATGAGGAAATACCTAAAGCACTTATGCATGATATGCTTAATGCCTTTTCCCAAACTCTAAACATTTTTGCCTTCTTGGCTTTGGCTTGCTGCATTTCTTCTTCCTTCCGCTTAACCTCCTCCTCCAGCTCTTCCAATTTTTGTTCTATTATAAGCGGATCACACAGAATTATTCCATTGTCAAACAAATCATCATCTTCCGTAATCAATTCCACACCAGACCCTGAATCTGCTTCAACTTGAGTTACAATGCTTGATAGGTCAACATAATTTTCCAAATCAGCTTCAGAGCCATCTTCCACTGGTGCAGTCCTTGGTGAGCTCATCACTATTTGGTCCAGCACACGTGATGGGCATGATTCAGGGTTAAATGGATCAACTTTCTCTTCTATGTCCTCCAACCTACTACCTTCTTCTTTCAACTGAATGTCAAGGCAGATGACATCAGAATCTTCACCACTGGAATTTTCAGCTGCAGCAGCCTCTTCTTCCATTCCAGAAACCCCTTGCGGTGGACATAAAGTAGCATTGCCACCATCTACAAATGCCTCCTCACCTTCCTCTTGACTCATCTTCCCCACATCACTACAAATCAGTGACACACGCCTGCAAGTGCCAAGGTCCACATTTGAATTGCTAGTTGAAGTTGAAGAATTACTTTCCTCCGGACTTCTCTCAAAGCTCGCATCCCTATGGCTTGTTTCAATGCATGAAACTGCTCTGCCAAGATTACTTCTACCTTTCCCAACGGTCTTCTTCCCAGGCAAAGAAGATGAGGTCTGAAGAGAGTGCCTCCTCGATTTCCCTTCAGCATTCCTGCTTCTAACAATGCTAAGCTTTCTCTTCTTCGAAACACTTTTTGACTCATCAATATTTTTCCTCCTTTTGTTGGCATTGTTTGACGATTCAGAGATAGCAGAAGCAGTAAAATCTGACTTCTGAAGTGATGGTTCAAGAAAAGAACTAGAGGATGACAGGTCAGTAATATTGAAGGCAGGAGAACTCATGGGCTGGCCCTCACCCATTATGCTTGACTTCAATATACATTCGGAGTCTTCTATCAGATGGTCCTCACCAAATATATTTCTTAGCTTTTTCTGGTTCAGTTTTCGGTCACTTTTCCTATCTACCAATAGTGTAGAGTCATGCTTCACCAACGTCTCATACTGGGCCATTAACTGGTCAACATTATCAGCTTCAATGGCAGAAGAACTTACAGTTTTCTGGTTGGATGAGCAACCAGACTTCTCAATCAAACTGCTCTTTAAGACAATTATTTCATTTTCTCTGATTGGCGACTTTCCCATTTCCTGGTTCAGAGTAGATAGAGGTTGAGATTTTTTAGATATCTCCATTTCATTACTTTTGATAGATGGCACAGAATGCTTCAAAACCTTGGGATCAACAGTACTTCCAGGAATGTGCATCTCTGCTGAAAGCCTTCTACTCTTAGACAACCGTCTTTGACCTTTCTCAATCTTAGATGCCAGATGAGATTTCTCACTATGGGTACTTGCAATTTTACATTTGTCTTTTTCTCTTCTGCAGGTATCTTTTACACCTTGGTGAGGTCCAGTGGTAGTTACTTCTGAAGTTTGTTTACCTTGAGAAGAAACTGAGAGCATTGCGGAGGTTCTAGGTAAGTGTCGTACTTTCTCAGCATTTGTATGGCTCTGCTTGAAACCAGCATTAGGAACAATGTTGTCTTTAGGAGATGCATCACCGCCAGTTGATGTTTCATCACTCTGTACCGATTGCATTCCTGAAGCAGATCCAACTACCTCAATTCTGTCTGACACTTGAGTAGGATTGGAAATCTGATGAACCACAGGAGCATCTTTAGGCTTCAAGTTCTGGGTAGGGTGTTTCTTCTTTGGTTTACTCTCTTCGTTTGATATGGGATTCAAATCTTTCACTGATACGCATTTTGAATCCATAAGCACTGATTCCTTGGTAGCTGCAGATCTTGCCTCTTGCACGTTTGGAGTTGTGTTTTCAATACCCTTTACTGCACAGGATCTTGGTATATGTCGTACCTTTTCAGCATTTGTGTGACTCTGCTTGGATTCAGCCTTGGAAAGAATGCTTTCCTCGGGAGAGACGTCTTTCCTGGTAGACGCTTCATCACTTAGCACCCCTGAAGCATCTGCAGATTCTGTGCTGTCTGCCACTGGACCTAATTTCTTGGAGAGCTCACCTATACTACTACCATTTACAGCTTGACAATTGCTATTCATCAATGCCTCGTTACCAGAATTTGAGTCTGAGTCACAAGGTAGCTCTTTCCCAGAGGGTGCAGATCCAGTTTCCTTGTTAACAACTAATTTATCATTTGAAGCGTGGTCACTAATTTGCACTCCTAGTGATCCCTGAATGCTGTGACATACTTCTGCATATTTAGATGATCTATCAAGTTGAACGACTTTACTGGATACTTCAACGGTACTATCAGCATCTTTCACTGACACAATCTTTTCACCAGACCTCTCCTTCATATGATCATCTTGAGCAGTGAGTGACTTTTCCTGCATAGAGGTATTAAGTATATCATTTGGTGAATTAGAATTTTTACTTTTTACCATTTCCTTGGGCCCATTCTTTTCATTTCGTGAGGGTGAGCTTAAAACTGATGATCGAACTGGACTAGCACAGTTTTTAATCATATTACCTTCCACAAACTGACCATCTTTACTTTTGCTTTTTTTTCCCATAGATTTTTCTTTTGGATCTGACACTGAATCACTATGTAACTTCTCCTTAGCTGAGTGAGTTTCTTTTGATATGATATCACTGTGACCAGTCTTCTTTGGTCCAAGTCTTTCACATGGCACTGGTACATTTTCCTGCTGTCTAACTGGACTGGCACGCTTTGAGTACTTATCACTCACAACACAATGACCATCTTTACTTTTAATGCTCTTCTCTAAAACATTAGCTTTTACTTTGTGATCCCTATCATGGTTGGAAACTGACTCGCCAAATGGATTTTCTTTGGAAGTGGGGGCAGGATTTTGTTTAGATAAGCTACTACTAGCATTAGGCACCTCCTTAGGTAATATTTCCCCTGGCAGAGAGGACTTTTTCACTTGCCTAACTGGGCTGGCATTGTAATTCAGCTTATCACTACTGACTATATGACTGTCCTTATTTTTACAAGTCTTCTTATTAATTCCTTTTATATCATGAACATCGACTGAGGGTGGTTTTTCTGGAGCTGTAGCATGAGACTCCTTATAAATATTATCATGGCTAACTCTTGAGATTTCCTTCGAGTTCACCCTTTCAGGAAATAATGGCGCATTTTCAACAGCTCGCATTGGGCTTAAACTAGGGGGATTGTTTTCTCTCAAAGAACCAGGAACAGGACTTTTCGTAGTTGTCGGGACACTAACACTTTTCAAGTCATTCACTACTTTTTTGCCAACATTAGGTTCTTTATCAGTCTTTGGTGGACTATTTTTTGATTTTATACCTTTATGAAGAAGAGAGCTGTCATGAGAAGTGTTAGTTTTTGGAATTTTCCTGTGTTCTCCATTAGTTAACAAAAGTCTGTCAGGTAAATTAACACTGTCAGCAAAAGTTGGCCCTTTACTGAGAACTCCCAACTTGTTAGGCACAATTTCTTGGGAAATGTCAACATTAGATGGTGATCTGGTTACCACATTCTTCCCCACACCGTTAACCTTGCCATTGGAATTCTTAGATGCAATGGATTCTCTCCAATAATTGTTCACCTTAGTCCGAAATTGAAGTTCACAATTATTTTGGCTCACTACACTTTGTCTATCACTCTCAGTCAGACGACCTTTCTCAGATTGATTGCCAGTAAGTTTCTTAGCCCGATGTTTGAAACAAGATTTTTCTGAGATTGTTCCCCCTCTTTTATTGCACAACTTACAGTCTTTAATGTCCTTTTTCATTCCCTGTTTCACTTGTGGACAATGTCCTTGATCCTGAGTTGATTTACTATCACATTGCTTTTCACTCGAAGTGTTGGTATTATTGCTTACTTCATGAGCAGTACCACTATTAGAATCACTGTCCTCATCAGAATTATCACTGACCACCCAAATACGTCGAAATTTCTTATTAGGCTGATTCTTATTTCTGGTGGTCTTCAGACTGTCAGCTTTTCTTTTCCTAGATGATCTGGAAAGCAATAAGTAGAATTTAGTGAGTACTAATAGGAAAGATAAAAAAAGAATACATATCATACAACACAAAAAATACAAAAATATATCAACTTTTAACAAAAATTGAATAAATGTGGTAGAAACTATTTACATCTCATGATTTCGGTAGGCAGTCTTTTTTACTTTTGCTTCCATTCCAGTTCCAAGCTCTAAACAGTGGAACCGAGAACCAGCAAACCGAATTGGCTCATCGGAATCGGAATTGTACTTAAGAATAAAATACCCTTAGTAAGAATATTTCAATGAATATGCTTCCACTTCATTTCCGGATAAAACTCAAACACAATTTGAAAAACATACCTTGACTTTATGTTTTTCATCCCTTGACTATTCAATTATCTTCTCTATTTGGTTTTTACTATTGACTAATGCTATAGCAAACTAAGTTAAAGAAGAGTAAACCGAGTAAAGGAAAATAACACATGGTATTCACGGAAAAAATAAAAGACTTATGTAGTCACATGTAAAAAAAATTGACAAATGAAAACCAACAAGAGTTGAAGCTAAATCAAGGATGGAAAATTTTATTGTTAGGTATGTGACTAATGATGGAAATCTGAAATGAATGACAATTTAAAATGCCATAATTGTAAACAAAGGTTTAAATGTGCAACAAATTTGAGAGAGAAATTTAACATAAAACATGGTTTTATTATTCCTTCAAAGGAAAGGAACTTTGTAAACTTTACACCAAAATTAGTGAAGAGGATCAGTTTTACACCTCATACATATTAGAAAAGTGTTTGATCATACTCACTTCCTAGTATGCAACATTATTTCTTCAGGCGTCAATCTTCTTATCAAAACAGACAACTCCTTCAGCTTCACTAGAGCTCCGCCTACTCTGACCTCATTCCCTTTCTGCAACAGAAAAAAATAACATTACTCCACCTTCACTTAAGCTTGCTTAGGGAATCACTTGCATGGCAAAAAGTGATAATGATAAAAAAAGTAAGGCCATTGATGATCGATAAACCAAGTAGATTTTTACACACACAGAAGAATCATTCTACCAAAAATCATACTCTATAGTTAACATAATTAAGGTAAGTATAATTAGTCCATTTTTCATTTGCACTAAACCCATGACAATTCAAAGAATAAGAAACCACATGTCACAAGCATTGTCACAGATTTTCTAAAATTTTACAATCTCCCTAAATGGATATAAATTGAAATTGAAAGATCATAAATACATCATTGGAGTACATATTTCACGCTTATAGATTTTAAATGACAATATTTTTTTGCGATTAAAGGAAAAGTGAAAAATTTCAAGCACACGAAACGCGACGGCTAAGCATGAATGCTGGGAAAAGCCCGTGTGATCTCAGTCTGGTTCTGGCTGCCGCTGTTTGAGGCCACCTAGATGCGAGGCTATGAGTGCCGCTACGATGCAGGCTGTTAGCAGGTAGCAGAGTACCTTGCTAGCTACCTGCTAGCAGATAGCGCAGACTTAAACAAGGATTATTAATTAATAATCCATTAATGCCCTATCAAACGAAGGAAACTTTCCCACCTAAGGCAATTTTAATGGGTGATTATTAAGATATGTTTACCAGAGCTCAGTGCCTCATGCATGCACTGGTAATCTCATACGACATAAAACTCATATCTACTCGTATAGAAACTAGGTCCCTGTGACGTCACGTGGAGTGGCATCGCATGGGCGCCAATCTGGCCTTTTTCAAATGAGGTTAAAATTGACCATTAACATTCATCTAAACTGGGATATCTAAAACAAAATAATTTGTACATTACGAATACACTAACGGTGGGTAACGAATCGCATTCAGTGCCTTTTGGTGTCTTTGATGAAGTAAACTATCCTATTGAGCAAACGACAGCAAAATACTATTATCATCCATTATGATTGTCCATCATCATATTCACCATCAAATATTCATTAACTGTGCTTAAACAAAAAATACAGCAACAATGATGACATAAGTCCCTTTATTTACCATATTGAATCATTTATGCTCATCCATTGTATTTTTACTGAGAACATAGGAACTTAGAAGTGAACAGCCCCTCGGTAATTCAGTAGTGCATAGTCTCTATGCACGATGTCCACTATCATGGGTCCACCTGTCACGCCAAACATGTTGCCAACAATAATTATTTCCTTCTTGATGGCACACAAAAGACCTTTGAGGAAATTATTTCATATTTTTATTAGCGAGTCAATTAGAGCTTTAGGTCGCTAGTAACTTACACATTTGCAGTTTTCCAGACTGTTACATTGAACCAATGAACAAGGCTTATGCATTTGCGGAGTGTCCTCCCCATAAATAGCGATAGATTTCTGATGAAAGTAATTGATCGAATCCCATGGTTGTCACTAGATTTAGGAATTGAATGGAATTATGAATTTCACTGACTCGTTTATTCCTTTCAGAATCATAACCCCCTGATAGTGATACAAATTTTCAGAGCAAATTTAACATGAAAAAAAAATCACCTACGTTGCTTGTCGGTGTATCACTAGTTTACTTAGCCCCGATCAAATTACTCCCCGACATACGCAACGACTTTTCCTCACATTTCCACGACTCGCAACGTCCCTGAAATTGAAAAATGTGCAAGTCACCATTCAATCCCTGAGGAAACTTAAGCCATGATGAATTCAACATCGGCCGACCTTTGCTATGTTTGTTATAGCTATCACTCATAGGAAAGTCCACCAAAATGACTCGAGGCCAACGCATTCATAGACAAGACCATGCCGGACGAGGGTTCACCATCAACATCTCTGATCGGGTCCAACGATGGACGAGGGCGAAAGGGATACGGCTCCATAGCGGCTAACATACTAGAAGAGGATCAATCCACAACCATTGAGTACGTAAACAGTTTAAAAAACAATCTAAGGGATTAAATCGGCCTCCGCATTGTAATACCCCCAGTATCACAAATAAAATGTTATGGGCCACAATAGATCGCAGGTTCGTGACTGCGCGATTCAACTTATATATTTACAAGCATATAAGTTGCTTCGCGAACGCATGCGAAAGTAATTAAAAATGGATTTAGTATTTTAAGAGACGATATACATCGAGTTAAATGCGCAAAAATAGTGTTTGGCTCAGTACTTATATTTTATAATTTTTTCGAGCAATTTATGCCGATAATAACGCCGTTTTCACGTACTTCTCTAGTGATTCGACAGCAACAATATCATAAATCTCATGAATCCATTTGCTGATGCAAGGGAACTCCATAAGGGACTAATGTAATATTTTGGGGCGATAATAGTGATGCTCAGCACCATACTCTACGTTCAGGGGATCGGGTAGAAACGGCCAAACGTGTAACGTACCGACGGCAGGCGATTTTTTTCATTTACTGACGGACTTGTTGATTTAAGTACTTGAGCTTGAGATGATGGCCATAAGGTTTTCATAGAGGGCACCAAATTGTTCAATTCCGATGCAGTAATTCGCTACCAGCTGTGTAAAGGATTGCACGTCCGCTGGAATATCAGTCGATGGGTATGTGGTCCAGGCAGGTATATTCAATAGGTAACTAAATGAGGTTAAATTTGCGACCTAGCAAACGAAGGATGTATTTATCAACGCTAAATCCAATGAAACAATACGTGCAGGACTAGCTCGGGACAGTGCTGATGTCATCAAACGATCCGCGAAGTGCGCGCTTAACGAATGGTTTAAAGGTATTAACTGTATTACATAAAAATTATTTTAGGCAAAATGTATTAATGAAAGGATATGTATTGCAAGACTCATAATACATTGATGAAATAAATCGCAATCTTCCTAGAAACCGTCAAAGCATCACGACAATCCAGGCCCGGAAATAGAACTGGGAAGAGGACAGATTTCAGGGGGAGGCAAAATTTGAAAAGTTTATTAAAAAGTTACTTATTTTTTTAATCACAGTATTTAACAAGAATTATTAATTTATAACTTGTTAAATAATAATAAACCTCTTTCTTATCAAACTTACGGTGTGCAATTTCAACGACCGCATTCCAAAAAGTAGCATTCGGAGGTTGGTTTTTTTATTGGTGGGGAAGGGAAGACAGGTCATGGGAGAGGGGGCGGCAAACTCATATTTGCTCTCCCCCACTTCCTAGTTCCGGCGCTAAGAAAACCACATGCACTCAAACAGCTTTATTCACGCGACCCTTCCACTGTTTCGATTTTTGACCACCAGTTGTCAGACACTGCTTGGACTCGCGATCAGCTAACACAAGAAGACTGTATAGAGGAAGCCAAGTGCCACCCATAAAAAGGCTCATTTCTGTTGCCACTTCAGTCGCATTTTAGTCGGTTTTCAAAAAAGTTCGCGGCGCGGTGATGAGTGCAATGCGATCCATTTTTTCTCAATATTTTGCATAATTACGCTTGTAATTGCGAGCAAGAGCATTGAAAATTATGAATATCAACATGTTAATAATTATCGGTTAACACCCCTAGTGGTAACTTTTTTCCCCGTGAAACTCGGACAACTTTCTCCGTCAGCGGCGCGAATTGTGAGTTTTATAAACCCATGTGGTTGCGGGGTGGGTGACAACACATTTAGAAGCCGACTAGAGGATCCTCTCTTGTAATGCTCATGATCTAACACAGGAATGTTATAAAAGAGGATACCATAGCTGGCCTCTGAATAGGCTGTAATCCGACGCACATTTAAGTAGGTTTGCTAAAGTCGCCACTCGAGTCGCCGACGGACAGATTGATCCTAGTTTCACGGGGAAATGTGGTATAATGATGGGTTATAAGCGATGTTTATGTACATAATTATAAAATCTACCCAAAGCATAACTTTCCCATGCTGTTCCTCGCAATTACGAACTTTATACTACAAAATCTTGGCGGACAATTTGAATGGAGTTTCACGGTGACGTAAGGTATAATTTATATGCATGATGATCCATTAAATTCATTTCTTTTGCTATTCCTCACAATAACATACATTATACTGCAAATACTGGAAAAAGTGGATCGCAATGCATTCAATCACCGAGCCGTGGACATTTTTGAAAACGGATTAAAACGCGACCGAAGTGGCAACTGAAATCAGCCTTCTATAGGATGGAATTGGGCCTCCTCTATGCAGTCAATAACAGCTCAAAAGTTGGTCCGATGACGATGTGGATTTACAAATGCAACTTCCAGTTAATATGGCAAAGAAACCATATTTTTATTGCCTTCAGACGGGGAGATACCAATTGTGAGGCATGCTTTGAAATTTCTATGAAAATGTCTTGAATTGCGTTTCTAATACAAACTCCTTATTGGATTTGTCACCAACGAAAACCGGGACGAGAGAAGTAATTCAGTACGATGAGTCATTTGAAAGCTTTCAGAGTTTCAAAATGTGAGTAACTCACAAAATAGAAATGATGGTTGGCACTTTTCTAACCCGAAACCTTCAATTTTTCTTTATATTCGAAAGTAAGGATGAAGTTGTGCAAATCAGGACAAAACTTTTCATTTTAGGATTGAAGGAAAGGAAAAATGGACTTTACAAAATAGATGAACAACCCCAGTTTTACCACACATAGTCATGAAGTATTGACACAAAAAATAACTATATCAGTTAATGGCAGCGAATGTTGGCCCTCTGCCGTCGAATTTAAATAGCACGTATTAATTAACTTATGAATAAAAAGGCTAAATTAATGAAAAAGCTTGTATATGCTTCGAGATTTTCCACGAACGTTTGCATGGCCTTTTATTAAAACTCAAAATATGTTTAACATTCTATATAGCACATTTTTACGGTGTATCGTAGCATAAAGCTTTCATGCAAAAAATTAGGGCCAAATGCATATGATACTTTTCGAGCACAACGCATTCGGCCGAGATGGTTAACCCTCACAACATTCTCTACTCCCATTAGCCCGAAGGATGCAGTAGAAAACAACCGAAACGTGGGCTAATAATAGCAATAACTCGGTAGGGAAAATGTATTATTTCCGTAGGGTAAACGCAATTACGCACGCCCGGATCCTACTGAAGGCGGCAAGAGAGGAACTTCGAGATGCATCACTATCATTCACGACCACATGATTCATGAAATAACAAGAGATCGAATTAGCCACGGAAATTAGCACTTCGATTTCGGAGGCTAGGGCAATTACAAAACCTATAACTGTAAATAGCCAACGCAAGGAAAACCACACGACTAGAGAATTAGAAAATCTAATTCCGCAAAATAGGACCGACTCTCAGACTGGTCAAAGGTAGCCACTCAAGCGTCAACCTAAAATTTCCTTAGTTTTCCAGACTTTCGAGGTCATTGAAATAATTTTCCAGAGTAATTCATAACAGCTACATATTGGATGGAATACTGATTTATCATTTAGTGATAAAAAGTGTGATCAAATATAACATAAAAAATTGGCATAAATTCACGATATAAAAATACATTACAACAGCTCTAAAATGCCAAGTGAACTGCCTTTTGGGAATAGGATGATCGATAAGCATCTCTAAAAAAAAAATAAATAACAAATGGCATCAAAATGTGGAATCGCGTCACTGCGCAACATTCCATTACTTTCAGGACAAAATGGAATTGCACGACATACCGTCAATTTCTAGGTTTTCCAGAATAGAGGCCGAAACAGTGGAATTTTATCAGAGCTTCAGAGAAGCTTCAATAGCCAACGAAGCGAGATAACTCGCATGCCAGTAATTCAGCGATAGGCAACTACGGTTCAAGATACGGCAAACCGAAGAATATTCTTGGAAAAATTCACTTAAGCAGTATGTTCGTTAAATCTTACCTTCATTTTTCACGAATTACGGCCACGACCCTGGACCTTACACACTAACACAGTGACTAAAGATGGACGAGTCGATACCAACAAACCCCTAACACAACACACAATTATTAAAAACCTGTTTCTACAACAGTTGCGTGGAGGGAATGCGCAAGGGGAGCGCGAGTGGTTGCTAGCGGGTTAACACCGGTAATACCGGCTGGTCCCGAAGACGCTCGCGGACAGAAACATGGCGTCTTTACCTTAAATGTTTACCCAAAAGACAGTAACCATGACAACCGCAGTGCCATATCGATGGGGTCACTCCATAAGCAAATGGTCCAGGGCCATTTATATAAGGATATATACGGTAAATGATCATGCGAATGACCGGGCTGAATACTCATACGAAATCATTCGACTTGCATAACCAGGGCCGGTTCTAGAAATTTTTTTATAGTGTAAGCGAACAACATTCCGCCCCCATACTCAACAATAACATTGGGAGAGGTAGTAGGGATCCGCTCTGGATTCCTCTCAAAATAAATATAAATACTCTAGGAATAAAGGTGGAGACTTAAATATCAGCGTGAACTAACAACGTGGTTGCACTAATATATTGAGTGTGCTGACTTCTATAATAATTTTGTGGAGTAAATCAACCTTCAATCTTTAATCTCCAATCTGCATAACGGAAAAAAATTGCGAATAGACCGCCATGCGCACGATCGTGGATACGTATTATAAAACATATATATTATAAAACGTTATTTTTTTGCTCACATGATCCCGTCAATGATGACACTGCGAATGGTTTCATTCGCATGATCATTCACCGTGTATAGCGGCCTTTATAAAAAATTCAATTTTTGATGATCTTTAGCCTCTCGTGGGCAAGCATCTATCGGGATTCCCATCGGGTTAGAAACTCGGTTTCTGCCGACGATTTGAGCTCTGACCAAGGGCTCATCCTCAGGGCTGCTGAATGTCCTTTCGAGGAAATTACCCTTCTTATCGTATTGTGAAGAACAATTTAGGGGGGAAGGAAGCAACAATCAGCAGCCCTGAGAATGCAGACAGGTTCTACACACGGTAATTTTCCACATGTCTCCCGAAGTTTCGAAACGCGACTTCATGAGGAGCGATAGTCCCCGAGTTAGAGCTCGAAACGTCGGCAGAAGCGGAGTTTCTCACCCAGTGGGAATCCCGAAAGACGTTTGCCCATGGGAGGTGAAAGATCCTCAAAAATGAATGTTTTTCCAAAGGCCGCTATACACGGTGAATGATGATCCTGAACGATTAGCGAATGAAATCATTCGCACTGCCATAATTAATACCCACATAAATAATTCGCCAGGAATGCAAATCTTTTTTCTTTGACCTCTTGTTGAGTTTTAAATTATTTTTAATTCCCATGGTGACAATGTGGTGGCCATTTTTAATGTCAGTGGTAGGCAAAGAGACTAGTAAAGGGTGTGCTTTTTCTTCGTTCGTAAGAATTGATCCCATTCCCGTTTTATCGACAGGCATGGAAAATAGGAAAGCCATTTAAATGATGCCACTATTCATAAATGACACTATAATTCCATACATGAAGTAACATAGGAAAACGTATTTTTTTCATGACTTATGATTGCGACATAATTCAAGAGTAGGACACGCCAATTTTTCACTTTTTGGATGTTTTTAAGGAATAAGAATGACAGTCAAAACCATCACTTTTACCAAAAACCTATATTTTTGCTAGAATTACAACATTGAATAATGTGGAGCGTGGATCTTCAGCATATTGAATTTTATAAAGCGGTCAAAATACAACTTTTGCAGTATTCAAAGTCTAATGTCCGTGGTAAGCACTTGATTAAATATACAAATTCACAAAAGTTGAGAAATTTATATCCAGTAACTACAGTAAAGTTCTCAGCCCGTAACGAACTAAATCCCGTGTATGTATTGATAATATCAACTATGCCAGCCTATGCAACATTCTCTGGTCTGCTGCAGTCACTGTTCGCACATGAACTAGCGGCCATCAAACTAACAATGTAAATAAAATTGCAATAGGCAACCAAGAGAAAGATAACATTGAAAAGACAGGGACAAATAAAATAAACGAGCGAGTGAAATATTAGTATTCCGAGTCTTTCTAGTATCACAAAGCTACAGTTCAAGTCATGGGTCGACAACTCAAGGACAGCATGCGGCCAACCAAACGATTTTATCATGTTGGAGAAATAAATAGGTGCTGATTACTTTAATGCAATATATTTTCATGGGAAATATTAAGATCACGAATTGCATTTAGCTCTATAAATGTGTATACATGTAAGATAGCGTTCGTGAAGTAAGAGCATTCTTATACGAATTAACCATACGAATTTTTAGTATCCGCCGTCCGTATCAGTCTGGCTTTCACGTGAATCCTTATCGAGAGTAAATTTCGACCGAGATAATTATTTGCATGTTTTCCATCTAATTCACAGAGTCAAGAAGACGCACGTGATAGCAGTAATTTCAGCAGCAGTAATATTCATCATCCTAGTCACAATTGGTCTGACATTGCCGGGAGCCATTCGATCCTGGAGAGGTGAATGACATGTAATGGTGTTCGCTGTCAAGGGTCAACGGGACCAGAAAGAAGAATCACTGCAGAACATCCAGAGGCAATTCGTTCCATGTCATCCTATGCATCAGGCGATGAGACATGTCCCACCTGATGTGTATCATTTATCATATAATTAAACGCATTTAAAATTATTTCCTACTTTATTCGCCAATGTGAATCATAGCCAAGCAAGCATATTAATTTCTCCTTAAAACTATAACTTCATAAGGGAGGATGAACAAGTAAATATCTTTGACATTTTAGAAATTTACTCTTTGGCGAACTACGTAAACGAGGATAAGCAGCGTAAGGGTATAGAAGAAATGGCATTTCCGAATGGTTCGAAGAAAGGGTTGACATAAAGTAAGAAATAGAATACATAAATGAAAAAAATTATAATAAACCTGGTCAAAATAACGAAAATTATGTGGTTAGAGAGAAAACTAGCATCCTATGAATGATATTGCTATTATGAAGGATACTTCTATATCGCATTTCATTAAGGACAGGGTCGTTCATTCAGACCCGAAATCGCATTTGGTTAATGTCGCTCTCGTGGGGACCACCGACGGTCAGCCGCGCTAATGAGGGTCCAACCTCGACTTCGAGCCTAATCCGACCCTTTTCGGGGACCCGAGCTCGCGAGGGATGGACCCAAAACACCGGGAGGGCCCCCACCCATCTGAACCACGTGTAGTACATTTTGCATTTTACAATTCTTTTAGTGCTATCTACAATTTATTGGCTTTATCGTCTTCTTGATCACACCAGGAATACGGGCGTTTTTTGATCGTCTTTCTACGATGATTTTTAAGAATTTTATCCAATCAGCGATAAAAGTCCCCTTCTGACTTGGCAACGCTGCATCCAGCAACTTGGGGGTGGGGTAGGAAAGGCCTCTCGCTCCACGCTGAACAATGGCATTCTCAATTCTGGGAAGTTCTGCGAGCCATTTCTAGGGTGTTTGGCAGGGGTGATCAATAACCAGCATGCATTTGGACTCCAACATGCAACAAATTATACTACTATATGCTGTTAGAAATAATCCGTAGTATGTTGGCGACCGTAAGATATGGTTAACTTCGTCAGAAAAGACACTGCTTTTGAATTTGTCTAAAAGATTTAGCCTATTTTCCAATCATGAGGGTCCCAAACACTGGCAGCGTATTCCAAATCTGGTCTAACGAGGGAAAAGTAGCTAATTTCTCTCACTTTGTCGTCGCACTGTCCTAATATTCCTTTAATAAAACCCATTTTACGATTACCTTGACCGGTTATTTCTCGAATATGTTTATTCCACGATAGATCATTATTGAGTCTAACTGCTAGATATTTCAGGGATTCAACAGTCTCTACTTGGCTCCCCCAATAATATAGCTGCGTTGTAGGACGTTATTCTTCTTCAAGAAATTCATTACGACGCATTTTTTCCAAATTTAATTCTACATCTACATTTACATTATACCCTGCGAGCCACCTCTAGGGTGTTTGGCAGGGGGTGATCAATCACCAGCATGCATTTGGACTCCCACATGCACACCACACCGTCCAAAAAACGTCCCGTATGATAACAAACTATACTACTATATGCTGTTAGAAATAGAATATAGAATAGAAATTCAGAAACATGCATTAAGTTTTACATAGGTTAGTAGGCTACACTACAAGTCATGCAATCTATTTACGAGTTCTATTGCTGCCGTTATAATCTCTTATTGATCGTGGAAAAAATGACATTCGGAATCTGTCTGTTCTACAATCTATCTCTCTTATTTCATTTATATGATCTGATTTTCCGTAGTACGTTGGCGTCCGCAAGATATGGTTAACTTCGTCAGAAAAGACACTGCTCTTGAATTTATCTAAAAGGTTTATTCTATTTTTCAATCTACGGTCCGACAGGGATTCCCATCCGAGTTTATCTAAGAGGTCAGTTACACTAACAAGACTATCGTAACGACCTTTCACATACCTAACTTACACCATACTTCTAACTGCCAAGCATCGCACCACGCTTGGATAGCAGCAAGGTCATTCGTTAGTTCATCTATATATATATCTCTGCTGGGACGGATGATTTGTTACACGTCGTCTGAGGAAACATTTCCTCCAAATTTACTAATAAATTTATGCATATACTTCGATCTTCGCTCCCGTAAAGAATGAGTAACCCCGTTAAGCCTTGAGATTTTGCAGCTATAGGCAGCGATGAAGCACGGAGGAATTGCACTTCATTGCATGAAAAACAAAAGCATTCCATAGAACCTTCACCCTCATACGACGAAAAAATGCACAGAATAACACTTTCTAAGGGGTGCTAATATTACCCTAATGAGAGAAAAACCAGGAATAGTAAAGGACACAAATTAATGGGAAAAGGAATTAGAAAACATTGATTCATCACCTGGTCACTTCCAAGCACCTCCACACAAAATCTTGTTGGAGGGACTTGCCAAAAGGAGAAAAATTAGGGGAATGACAATAGCATTCCACGTTCAATGCATTGGGTATCTTGGAGTACCATTCTATATTTAAGAGTTTTCTAAATAAACATTATTTTTCCGTTGTTTTATTGAGGTTTCCGCTGGATATAACTCCGTTGGCAAAGTTGCCCCAGATCCATAGAATCTTTGCTAACTACATTTTCAATTTTTTTAACATATAAACTTTTACTTAAGTTGTCATTTTTGCACAAATTTTGAAAGTAGAGACCAAGAATAATGGCTTAAAATGGTTTTAAACCATTTCCGTACATGAACTTACAAGAATGCGGTTGAAAAAGAAAAAAAAAGTGGCAAAGTTGTCCCGGTTTACGGTAATGAATTTCTGGAAGAAGAATAACTTCCTACAACGTAGCTATACACCCATGTCTCGTATAGCGCAAGGGATGCGTTCCTTGGGGTCTTTGCGCTATACGAATTTGCGCTATACGAGAGCGTTTTAACATAGGGAAGATAGGGATGCGTTCCTGGTAGCATAGGTCTTTGGTATTGAATTTCCTCTAAAACATCTATATTCCCATAAAAAGCCTTAGAAAACATTATTTCTATAAATATTTATAGTTTAAAACATCTTTAAAGATAGTATTCATGCATTCAAAGACTTTTATTCACGTTAAAAAAAATTCTTACGTGCTTTCGAAATTCCATCCTGTCGTGCGGGTGGGCTAACATCTGCTATCTCAGGGGATTGTAATGCGTTGCCGGCAGTTGACGATTTTTAAAACTAGTCTAAAAACAACTGTTGTGTCACGCAGGCCCTTTTGTAGCTCATCGAAATGACAGGAAAATGCTACTTTAAATGCCATTTCATAGCTAGCGGAGTTTATGAATGATAAATCATTTTAATTTGAAGTCCTCCGAGTCATTAGCAGCTACGTGAAACAGTCTTTAAATGCCTTGAAACCTGACCCAGGTTTTCCTTCCCTGAAAATGAATGAACGAGAATGCATTCTTTTCCAAAAGAATATCGTCTCGTCAACACTAGATCTAGTTGAGGGGGAAAGGAGCCACTTTCAATAACAGCTTGGAGTTCATCAGAAAATGTTGTGGTGGCTGCGCTATCAACACTTGCAGATTCACCTGATATCGCCGCACTGAAAATACCTGCTTGCCGTTTAAATTCTGGAACCAACCGCTTTCACTAAATGTCTCGGAGCGATTACCACTCTCGTCTTTTTGTACTGATTCACCATGAACTTTCCGTATGTGTAGACCGCTTGGTTGAAGTTGGTGCGGCTGAGGTCATTGATATTTTAGCTTCGTCTTTATTCAAAATAAGGCATCGTGAGTTTAAACTTCCACGCAATATCGCTTTGACGCTCTACATTTTCAAAGCAATTGACCTCTCTCAAGTCCTCTTCTAGGTTTATGGTTTTTCTTGATTTTTCTACACGCATTCCTATTTTTTGCCATATTCTCTTGGTTTTTACTCTGTATGGCTCTATCTAAATCACCTTCTTCTGCTGAACTGTATTCCTGAGACGCAGAAGGCCTATGACTGCGGGGAGGGAACGAAGCCATTGTGTTTGAGACTCTATAGCGGACCCTTTTATGTGTTGATGCTATTCATGCGCAACTCCGCCACCCCTCCATTTCTCCCCCGTGAATACCGATGACCTTGAAGGCTTTAGCGTAGACACTCTACCGGAAGTCAATCGCCCGGTAACATACGACGGCAAAAATACGTCTCAAACCGTATTGCTGAAAAAAAACTCATTTCCACTAGCCCCACGCTTAATTAACGATCTAAATTATTTATTATCATTCTGTTAAGGAGACGAGATAAATCTTCGGTAGGCCGGCTATCTGGACCCAATGACGAGTAATACTTTTGGCAATAGGGTAGTTTCCTTCATCAAAGAAAACGAAAGGCATTGATTGCGATTCCTTACCCACCATTAGTGTATTCATAATACACAAATTATTTGGGTTTTGAAATACCGGTTTAGACGAATGGCAAGGGTCAAATTTTATCCTCATTTGAAAAAGGCCAGATTGGCGCCCATGCGATTCCACTCCGCATGACGTCACAGGGACCTAGTTTCTACACGAGAGGATAGGAGTTATGCATCGTCTGAGGTTACCAATGCAAGCATGAGGCACAGAGCTCAGGGAAACATGTCTTAATAATCACCTATTAAAACTGCCTATGGTCGGAAAGTTTTCTTCGTTTGATAAGGTATTAATAAACCTTTTTTAAGCCAAGCGCTACCGCTCAGCAAGGTACTCAGCTATCCGCTAGCATCCTGCGACGTATCAGAGCTAAGCCTCGCCTCAAGGTCATCTCACCGGGCGGGAGGGGGAACCAGAAATACGACGTACGGAGATATTTCCCGACATTCATACTTAAGCGTCGCGTTTTCGCGCGCTTGAAAATTTTTACTTTTCATTTAATCGCGAAAAATAGATGTTGTCATTTAAAAATCTAAAAGTGCGAAATATGTACTCCAGGAGTAATAATCTTTCGATTAAGGCAATAAAAAAATAATAGGAAACCACCCTATTGCACAGCAATGAATTTCGATTAATATATAAACAAAAAAGATTTGAGGCAAGAAATAACATTAATATGCGTAAATTGATAGAAATTACGTGTGTACTTAGCGCAAGTTCACGTTTTATCACGAGAGCGTTTAAAATTTTTGATTAGGCTACACTGCGTTGCAATGTTTCCCCGAGGAACGAATTTGCGCTATATCGAAATTGCGCTAATCGAAATTGCGCTATACGAGACATGGGTGTATAATTCGGGGTACCCAATTAAAGGCAGTTGAATCCGTGAAATATCTAGGGGTTAGACTCAATAATGATCTATCGAGGAATAAACATATTCGAGAAATAACCGGTCAAGGTAATCGTAAAATGGGTTATGTTAAAGGAATATTAGGAAAGTGCGACGACAAAGTGAGAGAAATTAGCTACTTTTCCCTCGTTAGACCACATTTGGAATACGCTGCCAGTGTTTGGGACCCTCATGATTGGAAAATAGGCTAAATCTTTTAGACAAATTCAAAAGCAGTGTCTTTTCTGACGAAGTTAACCATATCTAACGGACGCCAACATACTACGGAAGATCAGATCATATAAATAAGATAAGAGAGATAGATTGCAGAACAGACAGATTCCGAATGTCTTTTTTTCCACGATCAATAAGAGATTATAACGGCAGTAATAGAACTCGTAAATAGATTGCATGACTTGTAGTGTAGCCTACTAACCTATGTAAAACTTAATGCATGTTTCTTAATTCAATTATTATTTCTAACAGCATATAGTAGAATAGTTTGTTATTATACGGGACGTTTTTTGGACGGTGTGGTGTGCATGTGGGAGTACAAATGCATGCTTCATGCTGGTGATTGATGACCCCCTGCCAAACACCCTAGAGGTGGCTCGTAGGGTATTATGTCAATGTAGATGTAGATTGGAAAAAATACGGAATTCCACAAAGTTATGGCCAATCCAGCGCTGGTGATGAATCAATGTTTTCTAATTCCTTTTCCCATTAATTTGTGTCCTTTACTATTCCTGGTTTTTCTCTCATTAGGGTAATATTAGCACCCCTTAGAAAGTGTTATTCTGTGCATTTTTTCGTCGTATGAGGGTGAAGGTTCTATGGAATGCTTTTGTTTTTCATGCAATGAAGTGCAATTCCTCCGTGCTTCATCGCTGCCTATAGCTGCAAAATCTCAAGGCTTAACGGGGTTACTCATTCTTTACGGGAGCGAAGATCGAAGTATATGCATAAATTTATTAGTAAATTTGGAGGAAATGTTTCCTCAGACGACGTGTAACAAATCATCCGTCCCAGCAGAGATATATATATAGATGAACTAACGAATGACCTTGCTGCTATCCAAGCGTGGTGCGATGCTTGGCAGTTAGAAGTATGGTGTAAGTTAGGTATGTGAAAGGTCGTTACGATAGTCTTGTTAGTGTAACTGACCTCTTAGATAAACTCGGATGGGAATCCCTGTCGGACCGTAGATTGAAAAATAGAATAAACCTTTTAGATAAATTCAAGAGCAGTGTCTTTTCTGACGAAGTTAACCATATCTTGCGGACGCCAACGTACTACGGAAAATCAGATCATATAAATGAAATAAGAGAGATAGATTGTAGAACAGACAGATTCCGAATGTCATTTTTTCCACGATCAATAAGAGATTATAACGGCAGCAATAGAACTCGTAAATAGATTGCATGACTTGTAGTGTAGCCTACTAACCTATGTAAAACTTAATGCATGTTTCTGAATTTCTATTCTATATTCTATTTCTAACAGCATATAGTAGTATAGTTTGTTATCATACGGGACGTTTTTTGGACGGTGTGGTGTGCATGTGGGAGTCCAAATGCATGCTGGTGATTGATCACCCCCTGCCAAACACCCTAGAGGTGGCTCGCAGGGTATAATGTAAATGTAGATGTAGAATTAAATTTGGAAAAAATGCGTCGTAATGAATTTCTTGAAGAAGAATAACGTCCTACAACGCAGCTATATTATTGGGGGAGCCAAGTAGAGACTGTTGAATCCCTGAAATATCTAGCAGTTAGACTCAATAATGATCTATCGTGGAATAAACATATTCGAGAAATAACCGGTCAAGGTAATCGTAAAATGGGTTTTATTAAAGGAATATTAGGACAGTGCGACGACAAAGTGAGAGAAATTAGCTACTTTTCCCTCGTTAGACCAGATTTGGAATACGCTGCCAGTGTTTGGGACCCTCATGATTGGAAAATAGGCTAAATCTTTTAGACAAATTCAAAAGCAGTGTCTTTTCTGACGAAGTTAACCATATCTTACGGTCGCCAACATACTACGGATTATTTCTAACAGCATATAGTAGTATAATTTGTTGCATGTTGGAGTCCAAATGCATGCTGGTTATTGATCACCCCTGCCAAACACCCTAGAAATGGCTCGCAGAACTTCCCAGAATTGAGAATGCCATTGTTCAGCGTGGAGCGAGAGGCCTTTCCTACCCCACCCCCAAGTTGCTGGATGCAGCGTTGCCAAGTCAGAAGGGGACTTTTATCGCTGATTGGATAAAATTCTTAAAAATCATCGTAGAAAGACGATCAAAAAACGCCCGTATTCCTGGTGTGATCAAGAAGACGATAAAGCCAATAAATTGTAGATAGCACTAAAAGAATTGTAAAATGCAAAATGTACTACACGTGGTTCAGATGGGTGGGGGCCCTCCCGGTGTTTTGGGTCCATCCCTCGCGAGCTCGGGTCCCCGAAAAGGGTCGGATTAGGCTCGAAGTCGAGGTTGGACCCTCATTAGCGCGGCTGACCGTCGGTGGTCCCCACGAGAGCGACATTAACCTCGCATTTTAATAAGATAATTCAGTAGATGAAAAGGGAATATAAATTGAGAGGAAAAATAAGAGATCAAGATTTGGCCATTTCTTCATAACATGATAGTGAAAAAAATGCAAAAGTTGCTGCCCATAATTCATGAATATCTACGTCATTAAAGTTCTGGATCATTAAGTCGAAGAGAGAGACCCCATGTTTGACGGCAAGAATACATCATGAGACTGTTTATGGTAACGAACCATGTGCGACGCAAAAGCGATGCCGAGTAGTAGTGAGCCGCTCGGTAAGAGTCCGGGACGTCATGAACTTTTCAGGTAAAGAGATATCGAAAGCCTATCGATATTGCGCAGAGAATAGCTCGGGAAGTAGGCGACGGACCAAAATACGGATCTCTTCATTTTATAAAGCCGATCACAATCGACACTAAAGATAAATGGTGAACGAGGCTGTTGTATTATCTACAGAAAAATAATTTTCTAAGTCGCACGGACTTGAATGAACACTGAGTTTTACAGCGGGTTTAAATTATATGACACGACAAATAATCATTCGACGATAATAATAACAACAACGAGTAACCCATGTTGAGTTTACAAATTACACAACCAATACGGAAACCCTCAAATTTTAATGGACGTACAGTTAACAGAACACTTTGAAACACGAAGTACAGAATAGGAGAAGGAAGAAGTATACAGACAGAAATAAAAAAGGGAAAGGCAAAAGGAATAGAATATATTTCAAGGAGTGCCTGCCTACAGAATTAATTAATAATAGAATGGAATATAGGAAGACGGAGGAGGAACGATATGCAGACAGAAAAGATGGAAGGAATTAGGTATAAAAAGATAAAGAGAGGCCCAGGACAGAGTGTTGTGGAGACAACACTTCCGTCGAAACTTTTCCATGGAAAGATCACCAATGATGATGATGACTTCTGACCAATGAGGTTGTAAATATACAGGAAGGGGCACCAGTGGTTCCGAGCGTGAGCGCTGTTTGGCAGGAATAGGGGTGCTTGGGTAGGATAGCCACGCCTGCTTTGACCAAAGCATTGATAATCCCATAAGAGTCAATGCTAACTATCTGGTGAAATATTCGGTCATGATCGTTGTAACGTTAAAATAAACTATCGCAAACGAACACAGTAAACCTTTTTTTTATCATTATGATAAGGCTTCGTGAAAATATGGCTCGAATATGTTCTGCCAAGAAAATAAACTATTGTCCATTAACACGGTTCCGCTGTGCTAACACTGATTTAGCCGAAAATAACATTTTACATGTGTAACATACCCATCCCCCAGCACTTCTATTGGTAATGAATAAGATTACAACCAATGGAAATATTACGACAGCGGACCTATCGCAATAATAATACGAAAGTACGTTCGCGACGATATATTATCACCACGATATGACTATATGGACAGTTTAAATACACAGTAGTATGACGAACGATCGGAAAACTCCGACGACAATCAAGAAGTAATTGTTGTATTTTGATTTTATAAATCAGAGGCGATATAAGGAATACAATACTTGATTATATACGTACACTGTTTGAGACTAAGTACGAAAATTGTCAAACCAAGATGGCGGAATTCTGACCACGCTATAAAGTCGAATACACCGCCTCCAATTATTAACAACCTCCTTGCTTCTGATGGAACTCTTCAGAACGCTCTCACTAGAAACAGCTTTGAGCAAAGCCAATTTGCCTGCGAACAAACAAGCAGCTGCCCTAAAATGAACACGGGGGTTCAAAATTAAAGGGACGTGACATATTGTTAAACATGCTATCCATAATACACGAGATGAGTCCACACTTATACTACCGATAGTGTGATAGGCGCAGGTTAAGTAGACTTACAGTAAACCAAATGAATAAATACAAAATGAAGGAGAAAAAGGCTTATGACAAACGTTCGTACATAGTAATATCCACAATAATAACGTAAGTTATAAACGAGCACCTCGTCGCGGAAAGAAGGAAAAATACGATCAGTCGAAACGGCCCTCTTACAATGCAATTGCCCACAATGGAATAAGCCACATGCACGCAGAATAACGAAATAAAAAAAAACGAAATAACCAGGGGAGGATCCAGGATTCCTTTCTGGGGGGGGGGGGGGGGCACAATAATATCTCGTAATACAAAACGCACGCAATGATAATGGGACCGTATTAAAAGTCTTACATATTTTTGAGGGTCTGGGGGAAGCACGTGCCTCCGTGCCCCCCCCCACCCCCTGGATCCGTCTATGGAAATAACAGTACCTAAATACTAGATACTCACCCCAAGAACAAAATGAAACGCCAGAAGTTCAAAGACGCACCCTGTGCGAGAGTGAAAGGCTGCTTTAACGAATAACTAACGACTTCTCTCAGGTATTCAACCGAATTCATCGATCCGAAAACATCAGATAATACAGCGCGAAACGTAAGTTCTATTAATACAATGTGGGAAAAATTTAACGAGTCTTATGTAAAAAAACGACGGAGCGACTATCACAGCCGTTTAGAATAGCGGGGAAACTCACAATGAGTTGGAACCTTTCGATGGAAAAGATGAGATCTTTTGTCGTAACATGAGACATTTCGTTGTACTTCAAATCTTCCGTCACATATGAGATATTTCTTCGTACCTTGAGATACTTTGTTGTATTTTAAAATCGTCTGTTGCCGAGGGACGAGTCAGCCCACACTCGGATAAATTGAAGAAAAAAACCTAAAAACCAAGCTGGTCGTAACAATTTGAAACCTATCGGCCTGGGGGAGGAAGTTACTAGGGATTAACTAGCACCTACTTAGGGCAGGCGCGCACTAGCGCGACCATGGCCACGACCTGTAGCACACGACAAGTTTTAGCATTGCAACAAATGGAGTGACGCACACTAGGCCAAGAGCGACTCGTTGGTCGGACCCGAGTCGTCCGACAAAAAATTTTGAATTTGGTCGTCCCCGACTCAGCTGTCGTTGCGGCCAGAAATTACACATATTGTAATGGCGCGCCGCGCACTGACTCCGACCCGACCATACCGCAAGTGAGCAAGTGGACGGTTAATGTGTTTTGCTATCGTGGGTGTGGTCGTGCTCTGCTCGGAAGGTGTGCGACGGAGATCAGTCGTGGTCGCGCTAGTGCGCGCCTGCCCTTACAATTAGAGCGGGTTGCGAGGAACCCTCGCATCCAGTAGAAGGCAACGCATCGAATACACCTGCGCCCAACTGCGGCTACATTTTACTCAAAACTTTACAGCGACAAGCAAGATGCCAATGAGTGCTACAAACTAGACTCGCCGTCTGTAATTTCCGGACAAGTTCGAAGAAAAGAAGTAATTTTCGTAATACAGCAAAAACCCACTGAGGTAAGTTCGTCATTGGAGAACGTTGAGATAAGATCTGCATCCACGAGGACATCAAATTCGAATTTGAAGCAGGACCCATTCGCAGATACATTCCTGTGAATTTCACGGAACCATTGTTACTTTGGTAAGACGGATGCACAGATTGAGATTAATTAAAAAATGAATTACTGAAGTGAATTACAAATCTTAACCCGGACCGCCACCAGTGACAAAATGTTTGAAAAGCACAAATGTAACAACGGCCCCAAAGAATGAATTACAGTCAATTTAATTTATTCATACTTCAACAGACTCTTTATAGACTAATGATAATAACATTCCCTGCCAAGATAAGTTTTCACTGATGAACGCATTCATCCTTCCTGTAACAAGCGATTTCAGTTATCCAATTCAATATTAATAAAATGAAGATGCAATATCGATAGCTGGATAGCATACCAAACCAGCTGTGGATGAGAAAGATTTATCATTAAGTTATTACTAACTTAAGCACGGCTAAAGTAAGATGAGAATCCCAAAATAAGCGAAATACGGTGACGATTATTTAGCTAGGAACTAGTGCACCCTAAAATGGATTATCGAAGAACATAACCTGTACCGTACAACTTAAAGCCGGGTAATGAGCTCAGCGTCTGAGAATAAGAAGATTCAATAGAATGCTGAACCTCCCACATGAGATGAGGGATATAGCAAAAGAATTTGCTGACAACAATGGGAGGGGATGGAATTCGGAGGAGTCAGCGAGAAAACTGATACGAGGAAAGACTAAGCGATAGAATATCAGAGCGAGTAATCTCACGATTTGAAGGCTAGAAGCCTCATTCTATCCCAGGTTCAAAGGCCGATATACAGCAGCAAGAAAAAACGACCGAAATGATTCTAGTTCTTTATGCAAGTATCCTATCGATTAAGAAAAAATCAAAATGAAAATTGTCATTTTCTGAGGGGCTGTACCCCCTCAAGAACAAAAAAATATATACATTTTTTGAGCGAAAAATGAAAAAAACAACCTTTCGAGTTTACGGCGAAAAAAAATTAAACATAAATAAAATATTCAGAATTAATACCTTAAAAAATACGAATTAAATACGACGTAATACAAAACATTTAGGAAGTTTAACATAACTTCCTAAGGAGTTTCCCAGGGCGTGCAACTGCAATAATTGGCCAGTGGAAATGTGCCCATACAGCAAAAACCCCTTATTTCACATTTAAATCCCAACACGGCTTGGGAGGACGTCTGCCAAAATTATGACGTCTGACCAGTTGACTGAACCCTACGAATGAGCAGCCTAAATAACCTCCCCTTCACTCTAGGCGTGACCCTCGGACGCTCCCACTCCAGCAGAACCCATAAAGTACCACCTTCCACCCAGATACTCACCGCAAAAGGAGAGAGCGACGAAATAGACGAGGACAGAAGAGCGACACAACGAAGTATCTAGGTAAATACATCGATGTCACAGCTATCACTACTCGTGTAAAATCATTTTACTACTTCCAATGCGTAACAGTCATTGAAATACGAAGTCTTTAGGCACATTATAGATGTTTTACCATTGTTAGACTTTCAAAATACTTAAACCTCTCTTAAATAGTGCTAAAATTGCGAAAATCTGATGACGACTAATCGTCACTGCGCGACTTGGCATCGGAAGTTCATGACGAGACAGACTTGTGAGGATCGAGAATAACCAGGCTTGATTAGCCAGCCGGCGAAAGGGTTGAGGGAACTAGTGGACGCGACAGAAATGCTGATCACTCCATACTGACTTTGATATAAGAAAGTAAAAAAAACGGGAGCGAAACACATGGTACGGAAGTAACTACAAAAAACCGGTGCCAACAGTACCCTTTAATAACTCACGCGGGAAACTCTCACATATGGGACAGTGGAAATGACATCATGGCATCTGAAAAATGAGAACAAAAAAAACACAAACACCATGTGAACAAAATAAATACCGCGCATGGAACGAGAGAAAAGACCGGTAGAAAAAGAAAAACGCAGTCGAAGAATTTTTGGTAAGTTAAGATACTTCACGCATAAACCTAGGCCACTTAGGCAGACCCGGGTTATGCCAGTCCAATGTAAAAAATATATTATATCGCATGTGACAGGTAGAATAGAAGTATTAGACCACTAGTTACCAACTTAAGCTGATACCACATTCAAAAACAATTTTTAATTTTTACCGGGGATTATAGCGGGAGTAATCTGCGTTTTCCCACTAAAATTAAAATAAAACCTCACAACGTTGACTTAAATGCATGGAGTGCAAGCTTTACAGAGCCGTTAACACTTTCCGACCGGCACCTATACTTAGAAGAAAGACACATATTCCAATTCGACGGAAATAGATCGAATTAAAACCTTTTTGAGTGCTCTGAAAAAGAAAGGGAAAAGGAATCTCGCGAGGTGACGTACCGGTGGGTTGGGTTGAGGGGATTGCGCGAGATCCATTCTATTGTTATGCTTTGAAGGGTCGTATCCCAAAGGCCGATACCCACACCCTTCAACAAACCATTCTAGGATAAGCCTCCTTAACGGATACCAGGCAGCCCAACAAAAAGCTCTATCCCATCGGTGATCACAATTTGCCACATTTATAATCCTGTGACGCATAAAAATAAACAAAATAGCTTCAGTGATTTTCAACCAGTAACCCAATCCCGAGGCCATAAGTTTTGCTGCGCGATGAGCCGAATTAATTTGTCTCGTTTATTATCCTGTGACGCATAATAATAAACAAAATAGCTAAATTCATTTTTAGCCGGTAACACAATCGCGTTGCCATAAATTTTGGTGAGCGATGAGCCGAATACTATGCTAAGACCAGTCGAAAACTAAGGTTGCAACACAGAGTGCATCCATCAAAGCAATCTTGAACAACGCAATCATTTTATTTATCACAAGCCGTCAACTGCGTCAACAGAAATGGGCGAAGTCCAAGACGATAGCAACGGATTGGATTACACAACAGGATATACGTGCCGAGATAAAGTCGCGGTCGAACGTGACAACGAGGCATTCCTGAACTGCTGGTTCAACTACTGAGTCGACCACACCGTCTTTCCACTGCGACTTGTTCTCAAGGTATACATAAATACATTTATGCTTCGTGATTTATCCTACCATTCACCACGGGGAGAATTTAGAATTGGGACATCATTAATCTGTAGAAAAGAATTTCTCATCAAGACTTGTGGCTCACATGCAAC
The DNA here is from genome assembly GCF_921293095.1 of Ischnura elegans. NCBI lineage: Eukaryota > Metazoa > Arthropoda > Insecta > Odonata > Coenagrionidae > Ischnura > Ischnura elegans. Next base: position 84,566,069 of record NC_060250.1, read on the forward strand.
ACTTTCATCAGGGATAAAGAAAGAGTTTGTTAGGATCTATAATGGGATAAAAATAATACAACCCAAACGTGACGGCCGTGCTCATTGTCAGAGTCCATCATCAACGGAATACTTCGCAAAATAAAATACGGAGAGAAATAATAACTTTAATTCTCCGAATCAAGCTCATGATCGAGGCAAGTACGCGAAGACAATGTCCGAGGAAAATAAAATAACAAGTTTGTACAAAATCGAGGACCACCAATTAAAATAACATGTTGGTTTCTCTCCTAAGGATAACTTCCTTCGGACTTCAGGTCGCACGACGGCGAAATACCTTGTAAACCATGCAGATTATTCAGTTGAAAGTCAGGATTCGCCACAATAACATTACCGCCCAGAACCACACCTGCCTAACATCGCAAGTTTTACCTTTGCATGAATGTCATAGTATAATAAGTTCGTTTGCCTAACGATTTTATACCATGTGGCGTGCATGTAGGAATCCTTTTGCATGCTGGCGATTTCATCACCCCCTACCAAACACCCTAGAGGTGGCTCTTTATACCTCATTTCCCCGTGAAACTCTGATCAAACTGTCCGTCAGCGATGCATGTGGCGACTTTGTTAAACCAATTTAAATGTGTGGTGGATGATAAAACAGTTGGAGAGGACCTGAGGATCTTCCATTATAATATTCATGGTTTTGTGTAGCCGATGGCAAAGAACGCCAACGAAACGACGGTATTTTATTCGGACTCATAATCGAACAGCTGCAAGACAATCAGTTACCTCACTTTTGACGGGGGAACGGGCAAAATAGCCCATGCACTTGAAGAGTAAACATGTGGTCAAGTACAGTTACGCCATACGATACGATATAACTGTTAAGTGCAGTCATTTTCCTATGACCACCGCAAAGTTGTTCCACGCTTTCCGCAGCTCACCAGAGAGCGCATGCTAGTTACAGACACGCGAAAACAAATTCGTAGGCCGTCGCTTAAGCAGCTGCCTAGTCGCCACAATCCGGTCATTCTTGACGGTTGACCGTCGACTTTCAAGACCGAATTTCAACGACTTCTTCACCTAAAATTTCCAGGAAACTTGACTACCTCGACATTCGTCCATGCTGGCTGGGTATCAGTACGTCCGACGTGAGCAGGGCAGCAAAACCGGAGAACCCAACGATGGACGTCTCAATCGTCGATAGCTTACCTGCCGTTGGAAATATACGTGACGAACCGCCCAGGTCATATTCATTGGCCTTCCAATACAGTTGAGGGGATTTAATTCAACGGGTAAGCCTCCTGGAGAGACGGTGAAACTTGAATCCCTCATCTCAGGACGCTGCACATGCTGGAGAATCATGACAGGATCGTCGAAAGGCCAGAGCGAAAAGAAGAGAGTGGACCTCGCCCACAGCGATAAGAATAAACGAAGCGCGTATCATGAACTCCCTTGCGACAGATAAGATACTATACAATCGACTCGAAGATAAGCAGTGGCCAAATGGAAACGTGGCAATTGGATAAAAATTTGTACCTTCGTTATACACCGCACTAGGAATATTACAGAATAGGATCCTCAAGTCGGCCTCTTAAAGTGTTGATAATCACCGCGAATGTATATGGATTTACCTGAGTCGCCACACGCGTCGCTGACGGACAATTTGAATTAAGTTTCACGGGGAAATAAGTATAATTAGGGGCTTTAACCGAAAGTTATATGCATGATGACGTGATCTATAAAATTCATTACTTTTGCTTTTCCTCGCAATAACATATATTATACAGCAAATATTGGAAGTCTCATCAAAGTGACCTTTGCATTTAGGAATAACAGACGACTTCAAAATCCCGAGCTCTGTTAATACACCAATTCTCGGTGTAAAAAAGAATACAGCTTCCGAACGAAAGAGAAATCGGAAAGAAATGAACGTGATGAAGTAATGGAGTGAATTAAATCCGCAAGCTCGAGAAAAATTCATGAATGATAAGAAAAATACTTTCTCATCGATAAATCGAATGTTTGTATTGGTGTTCATCGAGATAGCAATCCATTGGCATGATGTGTAGAAACTAAGAATTTGGGCAACACTGAAAACTCTTATGGGCAGTTGAGATTTGGTTTCCACAAAGCTTAACTCAAAACCAAGTAGACTGAATTCCTATAGACAACCACTACGAGCCAAATGCTCATGACTCGATTCATACAGCTAAATACGAAAGTTATCACCCACGCTACAGCCAATCGCCGAAGATTAACCGTGACTTTATACAGCTGGGCACATATAAGATCATAACAATGCGAGGGCGCTCAACTGGCATCGATCGAATGAATTACATGACCAGTAAGCCAGACCTAATCATAGTTCTAAATTGGTCTTCGGCAAAACAGAATGTAAAATAACGGAGTTTTTACTACAGTACAAATTACAACGTGCCAGCTTTCTCATGGGCCACGAAACTCCAATAATCTTGCAGGGATGAACATAATTTGCAATGATAAATGACGAAATGACAAATTTTTCATAAGGTCTGCAAGATATTCATGACCTCATATGTTGCAACACACGCGGGGGCTAAGTTAAATTTAGATAACCACGTTCTCAAGCAACCATTTTGCGTTGCGACACGGAAACCGCTCCGACATTCCCATTAGCTAGGGGACAACCCCGACGAGTATATCCTCTCCCTCCCCTTGCCCTTCCTAAAACCAGCATTCAACATCATCCCTAGGGAACTTCACGCATGAAAACTTGTTCAAAACGAGTCACAAGCAAATTACACATAAATACGTATAAGATCGTTTCAGGCTTGATTTGGTGGAAGTTCGATAGATCCTCGAAAAATACTTTAAATGGTAATATCCTCAATCTAATACAAACTCAAATACGAACCATGGGTTCAACATATCATGTCATTTTAGTTAGTTCAGTTTTGTATAATAGAGTGGAAAAAAAAATTTATTTTTTTATGATGGATACGCATAAGTAGCCCAAGGCAATAACACAATCCTCACAGACGAAATAGAATACGGTACCATTAACATAAATAACAGAAATAGAATGATAAAAATCGAAAACCTTATTGCATTCAAACATCGTACCGGTTTTGCATTTTGGGCGATAACTAACTAGCAAGGTTAAAGAGACGATAACGAAATCATAGTCCCTCCTTCAAGGTCAAAAAATGAAAATGCTGCTAAATTGAAACTGTTAAAAATAATGAGGGAACGTCGTTACAACGGAAACCAAATACGGGACGGGTTCTCCCTATTAAGCGTTACTTAACTAGCGTGGTAAAAGTGACGATAAAGATAATACGGTCATTACGTCAAGGGCAAAAAGGCAAGTACCGTCGGTTTCAACGTTAAAACTGTTATCAATAATGTGGTGTCCTTTATGTGAACAATCTTTTACGTTAGTCATTGAACTGAAAACATCAGGCAAAACAATAATGGCGATTGTGAAAATTGATTAGATCAGGAGAATTCGACCTAAGCGTACTTAAGCATTGTCGAGAAAAAAATACCTTAATAAGGGGAATCAAAACTTCAATAGTAATCGCAAATACATAATAATATAAAAAACGAAAAGCAAAAAATGTCCAAAAAACCACATGTGTGTGGACTTGGACCTGAGAAATTGAATACGATAATCGCCAATTATTTTATCCCCTCTCGCGGATCAGACACCTAGTCAATTAAATCGACGTCGCGTCAATCTACGAAGAAAGGAAGCCCTAAATTGAAACATACAGTGCATGAGAGCCAATGTCGGGACTGGGGAAGGTTAAAGATAAAAGCACGATCGGTGCAAGTGTGGACATTAGGTACCTCAGCCCCACATCCTTCCATGTTTCCAGCGCTTTCCACGTATCTGAAAAGTCTCCGCCGGCCAAACCACCTTGAGGTAGCTCGCAAGTCATCATACCACGAAATTCAAGTTCCAGACCGGCGTATTCATTGGATGTATTAAAATTTTGCGGATATATCCGATAAATTGAATCTTGTGGCATTTTCGTGGGTATAGTCGGTTGGTTGCCTGGACACATGAGCTCGAAGTGTGTTAAGGTCTTCAAGTAATCGCGAATAGCCACAGGTTATGGAAAACGCCGAATTCGTCTAGGACCAGTATCTCTTGGTGAAATAAGCTGTGCCACCATAACCATAATTGTATACGACCACGTGAAATGAGAGTTACTTCTCCACAATTCCCGGTTATCAAGCAACTTCACAGTTATATTCTATCAACAATAGCTCAAGAAACAAGACAAACTCTCAGTCGATCACAGAAAGCAGGAAAATGACATGTAGCGAGCATAACCGCAGCCGTGAATCTGAGACAGCTTCTTCCCAACCAGCCTTTAATATACCAGGCCATCGGGAATGGGAAGGGGAAATAGAGGCTGAAGTGGGGTCACGTGACAGTCCAAGCCGCGTCAACGCGCTTTATCAATAAAAAATGATTAAAGCCAGTTAGAGCCACTGTAGGTTTCGTAATCCTTCCCTCACATGCGAGTAGATACGGCAGCTGCAAAAGATGACGCCATACCGATTACTTGTTGCGAAACGACAACATCAGTGAATAAACTGGATACTCTTTGTTTACGAGAGGAAGAGACGAGCTAAGATATCAATCAGCTCACAAGTCAGATGATAAGGGAAATCCAATTATCCGCCATCTCAATGGAGGAATATGCGATGAAGCATGCATCATGTGAATCCATGCTCCAAATCCATAAAAGCGTCTAACGCAACAAACTGATCAGGGATACATGAGCGTCAAAGCTACTTTCAGGAAAAAGAAGCCACAAATCGCTTTCTAATCGACTCCACTGGCATCTGCAAATACCGCGAATGGAACACATCAGCACTTGTCAAAGTAATGCTGATCTCCAACAACTGCATAACTATCCGGCAATTACAAAAATATTTGTGCAGGACTCCACCGTACAGGAAATATCAGCAAGAAAACACGCAACAGGGTAGTTTCCTTCACCAAAGAAAACGAAATGCATTGATTGCGATTCGTTACCCTCCATTAGTGTATTCATAATATAAAAATTATTTGGATTTAGAAATGACCGGTTAAGACGATTGGCAATGGTCAATTATATCCTCATCTGAAAAAGGCCAGATCGGCGCCCATGCGATGCCACTCCACGTGACGTCAGAGGGACCTAGTTTCTACACCAGTGGATAGGAGTTTCACATCGTCTGAGATTACCAATGCATGCATTAGGCACAGAGCTCTGGAAAACATCTCTGAATAATCACCAATTAAAACTGGCCAAGGTCGGAAAGTTTTCTTCGTTTGATAAGGTATTAATAATCCTTACTTAAGCCAAGCGCTACCAGCTAGCATGGTACTCTGCTACCTGCTAGCATCCTGTGTCGTATCAGCGCTCAAAGCCTCGCCCCAAGGTCACCTCAATTGCGGCAGCGGGAACCAGAACGACGCCACACGGAGTTATCCCAGTATTCATACTTAGCCGTCGCGTTATCGCGCGGTTGAAAATTTTCACTTTTCATTACCTTCATCATTCGCTTTCAATCGCAAAAAATAGATATCGTCATTTAAAAATCTAAAAATGTGAAATTCGTACTCCAGGAGTAATAATCTTATGATTTAGGCAATAAAAAAATAATAGGAAACCACCTTATTACTGCACAGTAAGCAAAAACCGAAACCAACATTAATGACCCATCTTCTGAACTGCCATTTATGCGACAGAGTAAATAGACGGCATACATTCCTGATTCTTCTCATCCTATGTGATTATTCAATTTAAATTCAAATTGAAAGAAAGTAAATATGAAAACCGAAACAAATAAAAAGAAAACAAAAACTACCGTCGTAGTTAGCTATTCGCACCCATCAAATCCATTGCATGATCGCTGATATTGTCCATTGAACCTTTGTGTCATGAGCTGATGATGAGGGTTCTTGTATTTTGTATCTTCTCTGAGGGTTCTAAATTTGAATTCATGAAAAAATTAATTCAATTAATTTGCATTCTAATAATCACCCAACCCAAAATACACCGCACTTAGGCTGAACGAAAACTATGGATTTTGTAAATAACTCTCCAAAGGTAACTGTTATCGTTTTCCGGAAAAGTGAACTACATTAGTATTTCAGTATTTGATACACAACACTACCAAGCTGAGGTGGAAACGATTCTGCAGAACTGCTGGCAATAAAATAAACCGATAATAGCTCTTTTCTGCGTTAAATACAAGAATGGAAAAAATATGAAGGTAACGAGTACTCAGCTTCAACAAAAACATCAAGCACTTCCGCTGAAATAGAATGATATTAGACTTGACAACCAATATACGGCTTGCCATAGGCCGTGCTTCCGATTACCCTAAAAAAAGAGAGAACCTCTGTCGTTGCGAAGGCGATAAATATATGAAAAAGCGCTCCCAAAACAATCTAAAAACGCGGCACCTACCAAACAACATAATTGTGCAACTAGATCTGCTGCGTCACATCCCAATGTCACTCGTATCCAAACAAGAGTGAACGAATGTTACGCACTGGTAGCAGTAAGATGACCACAGAGAGGGATTGATCACGGGCCTGGAAACACGTGTGGAAGAGGCAGGCAAGTCTGGACCGGTGCAAAGATGGGAGGGAGAGATGTGAAATGGGGTGAGAAGCTTGAAGGGAGAACCAAGACCGTGGGACAGGAAAAACAAATCCGGAGCTGCACGCTTTTTGCTCCTTTAGTGACTAGTCCGATAGAATATTCGAGGAACTAACTGCGCGACAGAAGAAGTAACACGACGGAGTCGCCAACAACCGCACTGAGAGCGCGAAAACTCCACAGAACATAAAATTCAAGGTAAGTCCTCAATGGAATGCTAGACTAGAAGACTTGTCCCAATTAAGCGGCTCAAATAATAGGAATCTACAGTACCTTAATTCAGTCACATTAAAGGTGGTCACACAAATATAGGGTTAAAATATCAAACTAATCATAATGATTCAAGCTACCATAAAATATATTTCATAGAATTGGAACATTTGTGTAGGAGAATATAAAAATCTTATAATGCAATGTAAAGGTTTATCTATAAATTAAAATAAGTAAATCATCACATGAAAATCACAGGAAAATGGCACTTATGGAGCACCATTTGAATAAAAGCTGGAAACAGGATTCAAATATTAAAGATAAGCCTACTCGTTCAGGCGTCAGTAATCGCAATGAACTTGCACTGAAAAATCCATTCCCCATAACCTTGTCATCATTTTCTACGACACAACGACCAAGCCATTTCAAATTTAAAACCCACCTCTTCAAAATAGGCAGATTGAGTTAGAATGTAAACATACACCAGACGCTCAAATTATAGACGAAGATTAAATAACACCACACCAACTCCATAAATAACCAAAAACTATAGCCATAAAATGTGTACTACACTTGTCTGCAAACAAACAGGTGTTTGGCTCAAATCTTGCGCTTTTAAGTGACAGTCGCCAACAATGACTTCGGATGCATCCCTTATCTCAATGCTACCGTGAATCAACATGTTACGACGCTCAAGCTATAAAATCTCATACAATGGGCGTGTTTACTAATAGGCAGAGTAGACAATTCACGCAAAGATTTCTTCGAGGAGGGTCAGATATTACGGAATTATCGTAAGATGCGAAGTAAGAGCACAAAAAAGATAAAACAAACTGCAATAGAGAAATTCAATAACAAAAAAAAGATTAATAATGACAAGAACCTAACCATACACGGCTATAAGGAACACTACAATATATATCATAAAAACGTTACCATGCAGAACTGAAATAGCGTCCCATGATAAGCGACGATTTTGCAATAACTGTGTTTTTGTCCCGAATGCACGAGGAGAAAGAGGACATCGTAACCAGTACGAGGCCTTTAGCATTACCTTCCTTCAGTGAACTCATTTCAGTTCTGTGAAACGAGTAGTATTCATTCTTTTAACATAATTCCGTTATTGCAACTAGCAAATGACAACTATGTAAAGTTTAACATCGTTAATATAAAAGGCGCTATAGACATTGGAGACATACGCGAAGTCAAGGAGTCGACCCACCCCTGCAAACTATATGCACACAAACAATTATTTTTTCCGGTAGCTACTGATGTCATCGAAAGATCGGGCGTATTGGGTCCAGTCAACTCTACACATTTCCTTATACGATAAAATAAGCGATGAGAAAGGGGAAAATCGTCAAGTCTAAAAGAGCCCACCTTAGGAGTAGAGACTGAGCTGGCAATTCTTACAAATTCCTGGCAAGGGGCAAAGATGAGATTCCTAAAAAGCTACAAACTGACGCACCTTCATAGAGAGCTAATATGCCTATGAAGAATTGATTACTAAATGGGGCTTATTCATGCACGACTAGCATCAAAAAGCGCAACAATGAAGAACTCATGGAAAAAAAGTTCAAATACTGAGAGGGAAAGTTTTCTTTTCGTCGACTAAGAGTTGCTATTAAAATCAATAAATCTACCCTGCTATCCACATCTAGGGTGTTTGGCTGAGAGCGATGAATCACCAGCACAAATAATGCAAGTGGAACTGCTTTAGGTAATCAAACGAATGAAAATGTTAACTCCATCTCGTCATCCATCCATCCAATTCCTTCGTCTTTCTCGGGATATTAAAACGACGATAAGCGAAGGATATTTAAGCAACCACATCTACTTAAAAATACGGTCCCTATGGATTGGTCACCAAAAATGGCTCTGGACAGAATCTACACACTCGTGCCACACACCCTGGTGGTGACTAGCACAGTACCTCGCAGATGTAAACACCGCTGAACACCTGATTTAACGAAGTAAGTATCGTCGCGTCATCGATCTGAAATAAGGTGTACGCGATGCCTCTCGTGTTCACCAGCGCTGGGAAAACGCGAAACTAATTCGGCGGATGCACTAAAACACACGGGCTAACGTATTTGGCATATATGTTTCAAATATATCTTCGAAAATTCACGGCCCGTGCCAGATAGCTGCGCAGCGACCTCAAGGTAGAGCCAATGCCGAAACCACAACACATTATTCCAGGAAATGCAAACATATAGCAAAGGAAATGCTTGTAAGAGTGGAAGAGGCATCCGAATGTCTCTGGACATCAGCTATCACAGAGGCTCTTGATCGAAAGTAATAACTAAAGCGGCGAAACAGATGGTATTCCTAATTTAAAAAATTGATATTCCCCGCGAGTTAAAACACCCTATTATGAGAACTGAAGATAATCTGATTTCTTTTCCCCGACTTCATATTTCAATTGGCGATCATCGCCTCGGAGTACTGGATCAAGAATGATATGAAACATTTTTGGTCGACGATCGAAAAACAAAAACAGCTGCAATAAAATATGAGACATTGACAATCTAGGAAAAATATATCTGCTGTATATATTTATTATTGAGCAATATGAAAATACAAATTAATCGTAACTATGGTCAATTATTAGCTTAGATACAATCATTAAACAATGAATTGCAAAAAATGTGCGCCAAAATGCTTGTCTCTTCTTGCTATTTTATTTAAAAGTTGATTCTTTTCATTTATTTTGCTATACTAAAGAACAATGTAATAATCTTTCATGCCCTCATGTATACATTTAATGTTTATACATGTAATGCCCCGATGTTATACATGTACAGCCCCGAGGAAGGTACAAAAAATATATGGAAACGTTGGACAAAAATGTTGCATATCATTCTTACTGACGCTATTATTCTCACTCCCACTCATATTATTCCAAGACGCTAATGAACACAGAAGAAAAAAGGATAGCTCTACCCTCACCACCAAGATGCGACATTTTCCAAAACAAGAGGTCGCGTGTTCGAGTCCCTCCCGGGCAAGTTTTCCCTATCCAGCGCATGGTTGTTCGTTATGCACAATTGTTGAATTTGTTGAATACCCCGATATAAAATGGCCTAAGAGAGTTGTATTCGGATGTTTGGGAATAATTTTTTTTTTAATATGTTGTTACCCCTGATAGGTGTATTTCAGTATCAATAGGTAGTGACTAAGAAAATACTCTGGCAAAGTAACTGAAGCTTCGGCGTGGAAATCAGCAGTACAAGACGGCCTAACCGTGCTCGAAACTCGCTCAAACAGCCCGCTACCATTTTCCGGTGAACCGCAGCCACGTTTTTAGCAAAGTTAACAAAATCGTAATTTCACATTGCTGAAACACGGTTCAAAGGCGTACTTGATCGCACGATTACCAGGAGTACGACGGTAACATTTTTTGATGATTGGATTGATTGATTTTCAAACTGCAGTCAGAGCGGTCACTTTTTGGGACGCAGGCCTCCCGCTCGGAGGGTCGCGGAGGGCCGGCGAGGGTGAGCGCGTCGAGGAAAGGGTTCCACCCTTCGGAGGGCATACCACGCCCATCCTGGGACTACCTGCTCCATGGCCCTAAAAAAATCTTAACCAATCATTAAAAACCAACATTATATAGCGGTTATTGAACGATGATGCAACGCCCCTCTAACCACTCTAAATACGAAGTTCATCAAGGCATAAATGAACTAAGACAGCATATTAACCCCGACTCCAAGCGATGTGAACTGAGGCAGGCTCTGGGAGCACAAACAGAAGAAAAAAATGACTACAAACGCGCGCGAGTAAATGAAACCGCAACAGGATGCGGCAGGTAAACAAACCCGGTGGAGATACAAGTGAAGGGTTATCAACAAGATCCGTAGAGCTTATGATGATGATGTTCTTTCTCGCCTAACTCGACGCATACACCCATCTACGGAATCGCAACCAGAAATGAATAGCTATCATCCATTTAGACGATGCCTGTTTATATTTAACATGCGCCGGCACTCAAGAAATAAAACGCAGAAAATGAGATAACAGCGTAGGAAGGAGATATCCGGTAGAAGGGATTCTTATCGGAAACGCTTAAAAATATAAAAAAGACTAATGGAAGGGATAAAGACACAACATCAACTAGCCGTACGATATCAAGTAGCTGTGGGAAGCTCTATATAGTGCCTCCGCCTGAGAGTTCATATTACATATAAGTTCTTTTAAATAATATAAAAAACAGCTGACAGTGTAGGCAAATTCTTAACCGGTTGAATGTTCCCAAAAATCAGGCACGCAGAAAATTAAAACAATTACCCACATTGAGAAGAAATTCCATGCATGAAACAGCAAGCATAAACAACCTGCTTTCGCTAAAACAGCAAAAGACATAACCTCTCTCTCTTCAGTCTGACAGTTTCACTTCATCTTTCTCGTCGGTATTCCACATAGTGTAAAGAAAAAAGTTCGACAAACCATAACTGAAAAACTAACTTCGTGTTAAGTGTTAGGTATCATTATGCACTTGCTCGCACGCAAGTGGTGTACGAGAGGAAGCATGTTTGGAGGAGTACAAGTAGATGCAGGCGTTTGAAAACGCGTCTGTTTTCATAACAATGCAATTTATAGATAAGAGGAGCGCCGCGCCGGCTGGAACACTTCAAACCACCCACAGAGGGGAGTCGCAAGAATGGGCGAAGTTAATAGTTTTACGTTGAGGGGGGAAACAATCCTATATCAATGGGGGTTATAGGGGGAATGCCCCCAGTGAAACGGGGATACCGGGAAAATTTGCTAAAAGTAGTCTATGAAAACACCAATTTCAGTACTATCTAAGATAAAAATTAACATTAAATATTAAAATATGTGCAGGTCTCGTATTTATTTCGAAAAAATCACAACGTAAGTTCTCACCCGCTGCAACAATCAAAGCTTCACCGAAAGTTTCATGGGCATCAAACCAGGCAGTGGCGGATGTAAGGGGGGGGGGGCTTGTAGATCCCTCCTTCCCCTCCACCCCCAATTGGTTCGAAACACACATTAGATAAAACCGAAATATTGGGAGGTTGCCACTAACAAGTAATTAGTTATATTTACCGATATATTTAACTACTTTAACGTACTGAAAGACAAATTGTCTCTGAAATTGGGGACTATTTTACATGCGTTTGTTAATTTATTTTATTTTTTATTTTATTCTCAAACCACCGGATACAGCTCTCATTGGCCATTTGACACCGGGGTGTTCAACAAATGTAACAAGTTAACGTACACAAACGACCATGCCCTGGACCGGGGAAACCTACCCAGGCGGGACTCGAACCCGCGACCTCTTGTTTGGCAGGCGACAACGTTACCCCGCCGCCACCGAGGCCGGTAATGTTACAATTCAGGGGCAGATCCAACTATATTATCCCTTGGGTATCCAATTTACACTAGATAGAATGGTAAATTTGCTTTGACCTCCGCGCTTAGCCCCTCCCCCCCCCCCCCCCCTTGCCCCTGGATACGCCGCTGAACCCAGGCCATTTGTTTTACGAACACCTCGCTCTTCCACTCATCGCGTAATCCGTAAGATCGACCGACAACAACAACAATCACACGCGGTCTCCGGCCGGCCCCGCGTGGCGAGTCACCAGCCAAGGACACCAACTAACTGCGCGGCACGTCAGGTGAACACAAAACGAAGGCACATTCACCGGGTAAAAACAATTTCTTACCTCAAACGGGGTCAGCCCGGAGAAACATCCACGCCACGAGCGCGGCTGGCCGAAATTAAGTTCACGATGAGGCACACGCATAAGCAGTCACATACCATGTCCCGAAAGATGAACTTGGTACACTAAAAACAATCACAGAGACAGGACCACGAGGAAAGAAAACAGAATCACCACCGCTCCAAACCACATGAACTATCCGACTACACCCGCGGAGAAGCCGTCCGCGCGATCTTCCCCTCCACAAACACGTTTCCCGGGCTACCACGACCGCCTCTGCCATTGGCTAGCGGAGGGACACCGGAGGGGAGGTAAAACAGGGGAGGGGGAGAGGCACCCACACCCTTCCGAGTTCTTGTCCAAGGTCAAAAGTCCCATCCCACTTCCTTCCTCAGTCGCCTCCCTCAAAACAGTGCGGCTCCTTGAGCAGAGGATGGGATAGAAAAGCGAAGGGAGGGAAATGGGTACATCAGACAGCCGGGTTTATGAGCGGAGGGAATGTGTAGAGAACCAAGAAGAATTCCGACCCCACTCCCGATGCATCCCGAAGGCGGGAGAAAAAAAAATACTTGACGCCTAGAAGATAAAGTGCCAACCGCAGGGGTCGAGTTTTTGAAGAAACGTATTCCCACGTAGTCAAGAGTCCGATGGCAGCGGAAGTTTTTCTGGCATGATGTTTCCTACGATGTTCACTTACCGTAGGTACATATCAGGAAAATAAAGTAATGCCTTTTATTTTACGTTTGAGTTTTCAAAAATATTCAATTGATTAATTGTGCATCAAAAAGAAAGTGAAAATGAATTTTTTTAAACGCGATGACAATAGAGAAAAAAAGATCACATCATCGCCTACTACAACTGATCGAAACTTTACTATGAGGAGCGGAGTTTCGATTAATTTAGTTTCGTTCCCGGGAGTAATACATCTACATAATACCCTGCGAGCCACCTCTAGGGTGTTTGGCAGGGGGTGATCAATCACCAGAACTTAATATAATACTTCGACCTGAGACGAAAATTAACTCCTTGGTGATTTTTATTTCGTGTGGGAGCGAAACTAAACCAAAGCCTCTTAATTTCGTTTCCCTCCGGATTGAAAAGATGCTTTTCGTTTCGTTTGACTTGTCTACCCTGCTATTGAGACGGCTTGCATGGTAGTATGTTGATGCAAATCACCCCAAAATCGCTCTTTCCTAATCTTACAATGAGAGTAGGCATTGAATAACCAACTTCCGATTCATGCCCATTCTTTATATGCATTTGATATAGTTAACGGATTAATTATTTCAACGCCGGATTCCATATACTTGCCGCGTATAGAGAGGACCTTAAGGTGGCCGCACTAATTCGAGTCGCAGGGACGCCGGAACGCGCCGCAGGCCACAAAAAATGCGGCCCGATTCCGCCGCCATAGGATTTTAACTGTCGGCGCCCATGTCTAGCGGGGCCTTGACGAGTGCATATGACCTGACTCCTACTTAATTAATTTGTGTTAATAATAAATATTCATTCAATGTTAATATACCTTTTCGTGGGCCGGACAATTATAAATTTAACGCAAATTTAATGAATATATCCATAGCATTTACAAAATCGTGTGTATTGTAACAAGAATGTCCTTCTTTGCTAATTGTTCATTCCCCGTTTTAAAGGCTGTAAATGTACTGTTTACGGGGCAATGAAAATAAATTTTAAAAACCGATTCGGCCGCCATAACCCCGATCCCCTATATGTTCACCCCATGGTGATTCAAAGTGGAAAGCTCCTCTCAATACAATTTCTGGCAAACAGAGGCGCGGAGAGGGAGTTTTCCCTTGACCATATATCTTGGTTGTCACGATTTCCTCAAACCTAATGACACGCCATACCTATTCGTGTGTAGCCTACTAACCTATGTAAAACTTAATGCATGTTTCTTAATTTTATTATTATTTCTAACAGCATATAGTTGTATAATTTGTTAGTATACGTGACGTTTTTTGGACGGTGTGGTGTGCATGTGGGAGTCCAATTGCATGTTGCATGCTGGTGATTGGTCACTCCCTGCCAAACACCCTAGAGGTGGCTCGCAGGGTATTATGTAGATGTAGATTCCTTTGCCCAAACGAATTGGACCTCAACTGATGGACCAGGAAGGGTAAATGAGGAAAAGCTGGGAGGACAATACGATACCTTCACTGCACAAACGCTCAGCAATCAACCACCGAATCAAATCCGTTCATCTAGTAGCCCTAATAGTAGATGATGAGCGGATTCGATGGGCGATCGATGAGCGTTTGTGGACTGGAGGTATCGAATAAGAATGTCAACAGTCGCACCGAGTGAGACCTCGTTCCCTGCACTCCGAAGATATTTTTAAACTCGGTCCCCACGCAGATGGACTAGCTTCCTGGAGTTCAAGGAAGGGGGAATGTTCACCCCAGAAATACTCAGCATCTTATCCCCTAGCCTATCCTAAGTCACGCGGTCAATTTTCACGAACGCATAGTTCAGGGATAATTTGAACTGTGTTTTTCAGCGATGGAAAATCGTACCCATTAAATCACTGACTACTTCCTTATTCCTTGCGATAGTGTGAATTAGTGACGGCCAAATTACACTAGTAACTTGCAGGGCATATAATGCATTACATTGACGACTCTTCATCAGGGCATTTCAGTATAAAAATATGAAATGTTTAAAAACAAAATTCAAATAAATGAAAAATAAAAAAAACGCATTCCATTTGAACATCAACCATTTTTGACGAGAGCAACGAAATGTTATGCACGCCGTTGCCTCCTGTATAAGTAATCAACCGGGATGGACAGTTGACAGGCAAGAATTGACTTGCGGATCGCTTAAGTCTGCTTGGGAACGGTCCGGAGGGTCGCGTTATGGGTGGACAGGAGATTTATGGGCCATGTGTTCTTTTTTAGGGCCGGTCAGGGTTTCGCTTCATAGTTTTGGGAGATTCCCACCAAAGCCGGCTTCATTTACGTCAACCACTTACAACTTCTGACGGAATGCAAGAATACTTAAAAGCATACTAATCTGTAAAACATTGAAGGAAGTGACTGAATATCCTTGCTGGAGTTACTTCATATTTGACTGAATGTAACGAACAGGTTTGATTTTTACAGACATACCAATAGATATTAAAGATGGAAATTGGTCATGACACCTAAAATGTCTCATGACGACCCAGGGGAGTCACTCTGATTGTCCTCGACTCAATTTAGTTTTGAAAGTTTTTTATTTACTAAATGCAATAAAAATACACAATGAAAAGATAATGCGTAGTATTCTGTTGCCTGTAGTCATGAAAAGGTTTAAATTTGATTACTTCCGGGGTAACTTCGTGTGGAATAATATGTGGAATACTGAAATAAATTCATTTCCAGAGAAATATTATTTTAAACATCAAATTTCATTACCCAAATTAAAATGTCAGTGGAAATTACGAATTTTTGAAACTTCCACGCGTGGCAAGGTTTGCCAACCCCTATCTTAGACAATGAAGAAATACTAGAGAAGAAACTACCATTAGGGTAACCAGAGTAACTGTACATAAACTATACCATAGAGTAAATACTGCGTGCTAGGTACCTCGCTTAAAAGTTCCTTACTAACGAAACAAAAAATGTAAAGCTAAAAAAATTAAAAATGCCAACACGCAAAAAAAAATGGACGAGCTAAAAATAAAATCCCCGAACGATCCTAAAAAGACTACAGCGACTGGATTACAGAGGTCGCAAGGGATAAAACCCCGAGCGAGAATCTTGATTGCATTGCATTATTATGAACGGTCGATCCCATCAACGGCACAGCCGTTCGATCCCCGGTAGATGCGGCACACGACGAAGGAATGACACTATTGATGAGCACGCTCGTAAAGATACTGCGGGCGATTTGCCAGCGCGGGTGAGAAGAGGGGCTCTCCTGCACAGAGCTATAAAGATGCTGGGGCTTTTTTTTATGAAAAGGTACGGATTCGCGAGAAACTCCTCGCACGTCTCTTCCTTTGTGATATCCCATATAATAAGAATTTCCAATGAAAGAGAAACGTTTGATATCTTCCGAAAAATTCAGACACCATTGGCAGAGCCAGAAAACGAATATAAGTTTGAAGGGGAGTGGAAGAGTTCTTCTGTAATCCAAGAAAGTAATGAGTTACGCCGGCTTTGGTTGCATCGATGTAAAAAGGCCATGGCTGCTGTTGCTATGGTGGCGGGTTCGAATCGCGACCAGGACTTTCTTCTATTTCACATATGAACGATAAAATAAAATCAAAATTCACCAAATTTGTTAATACTAATACATTCTCAAGCAAAACGGACTTCACTACGTGGAAGTGAAACCAGTTATTAATATGATATTCTTAGATAGTAATTGCATTTCTTCAAACGGAAATTCTAGTTTCGCCGCTTTTGGGCACATTAAGAGTAAAATGCTATTCGAAACAATAATTTAACTTCAATAAGTTGTAAAAATCATTAGTCGTACCCTCAAATAAAAGCTCTGGACAAACATGAAGCCAATAATTATGAATGATAAGGCCTGATTTCATTAATTTTCAATCCTACTTTAACACCTAGTCTCATAGAGTATAATGTTAATTATTCATAATTTCATTATCAACGAAAAACTTATCTTCCAAGTTAGATACTTACATAGCCCATAATCTCATTAGTTAACGAAGAAGATTCGACGGCTTAAAGTATCGAAAAAAAGGTGTTTACATATTCTGTTTACTAGCGCAAAAGGCAAGAAGTAATATTGTTTCAAACAGTAAAACCAATAAATTACTATTATTTCGTTTCCTATATCGCTAACACATTGAGGAAGTGAATATGAAAAGTAAATATTTTATTATCTGCTCTAATTTGCAGTACTAACGTCGTATTTCGGGGAAAAAACTATAGTCACCGTCGACCCAGGGGCTGCAACCGGGCAGTCAAAGCGGGACAATAAATGGCAAACATGAGAAATTACGCTAAATAATACACGATTAATCAGTAACGGAATAGAACTTATAGATTTTGCTGCAAAGATAGCGAATCGTATACAGACCATTCGAGTCAAAATTTCAGAGTATTATACTTTACTAGAGCAACACCATAACTATCATATTAATAGCGAGGTTTACCTAGGTACAAGGAAGATGTTTTTTATATTTTGCGGGTAGTGACCGCGTTGACTGCAGTCATAAGACCGGCATTCGGTTATGGTAATGCCAATAGGGTGGTTTCCTATTATTTTTTTATTGCCTAAATCGAAAGATTATTACTCCTGGAGTACGTATTTCACGCTTTTAGATTTTTAAATGACGATATATATTTTTCACGATTAAATGAAACGTGAGAATTTTCAAGCGCGCGGAAACGCAACGGCTAAGTATGAATGCTGGGAGAACTCCCGTGTGACGTCGTTCTGGCTCCCGCTGCCGCAATTGAGGTGACCTTGGGGCGAGGCTTTGAGCGCTGATACGACGCAGGATGCTAGCAGGTAGCAGATTAACATGCTAGCTGGTAGTGCTTGGCTTAAGTAAGGATTATTAATACCTTATCAAACGAAGAAAACTTTCCGACCTTGGCCAGTTTTAATAGGTGATTATTAAGAGATGTTTACCAGAGCTCTGTGCCTCATGCATGCACTGGTAATCTCAGACGATGTAAAAATCCTATCTATTCGTATAGAAACTAGGTCCCTGTGACGTCACGTGGAGTGGCATCGCATGGGCGCTTCTGGCCGTTTTCAAATACAGTTAAAGTTGAGCATTGCCATTCGTCTAAACCGGTATTTCTATAACCAAATAATTTTTATATAATGAATACACTAATGGTGGGTAACGAATCGCAATCAATTACTTTCGTTTTCTTTGATGAAGGAAACTACCCAATTATGAAATATTTCATGGTCTACAAAAAACAATGCAATCATCAAACAATGCCAAAAACCCAAGAGTATCCTCGAACGGTATAACGTAGATGTTAGAGTATGACTTCTTCAGTCTATAGTGTCAAGATCGTAACCTCTTTCGGGAAGATGCTCCAGAATTACTTTTTTTTAAATTAATTTCTTCCCAATGGCAACATGCCACGGCGCGGTAAAAGTAAAAGGCAGATCGGGAAATTACCCGATATTAATTAAAGCTTGACGCCAGGGTTACTCCATTACATTTTGACAAAGACCCAGCATAAGTGAGATTAGAGGCGGTAGAATAAAAATGTTAAGCTCTGGGTTCAAGGAAAACGACAGTACTGAGCGATTCACGGTCGTGAGAAGTTTCCGTTCACGCATATAATGACTTGACTCGGGCGTTTCCAATTTCAGACAAAAGGCACATAAAAATCGGATAAGCTCTGTGACGCTTTACTCCTTGCCGCCAGCATCTTTACTGAGGACTGAGGTTAATGCTAAATAACCACTTTAAAAGAGCGAAATTCAGAGCTTGACTCATGGAGGATATTGACCCTAGCGTGACTCCTTGAAGGGCTGAATCGCGGTAATAAAGGGACTGCGAGGCAGAACATATTTTCTTGGATTTCCAACAGGCAAAGGTACGTTTGATCTCACCCGCTGAATCCCGATGCCATTTGCGAAGGCAGAATACGACTCTTTGTTGAGAAGGGGATGAGGAAAGGGTTCGGAAGAGAACTCATAAGATTTTTTCCAAGTGCGCAATATATATTTCGTTGGCCTTGGTGGCAGAAAGGTCGAAGACCTCATCTGCTGTTGCTATGGCCACGGGTTCAAGTACAGGCAACGCCTAGGCCGTCAGTTTACTTTCAAGTAATGGCCCAAGGGAAAAGGTAGATAGGCCCCAGTCCGTCTCCAAGAAGTTTGATTTCTGTTGCTAGTTTGCGCACTTTTAGAAATATCGCCACACATTTTCTCTCTGGAACTGCCAAATTAACGTTGTAGTTGACGTTGTAATGTACTCCAAGAGTTCTACAGTCGGCTCTCACAGCAGAAGACGCGTTAAATACGTATCTATTGACAAACGTGCAGGCTACACACCCTAAAAATAGCCAGTTAACGATGCTAAATCGAATCCATGGAAGTTCCTTTTTCCTATATTAAATAATTCAATTGGATATTTTAACATTTTGAATTAGTATTGGGATATTTATTTTATCATCATGAACATTAAACATTTCCACCATATATCGCCGGACACTGTGAGTATTGGTATAATATAATCAATGATTTGAGGCCTCACTTTAAGAAATTGCTTCATTTCAAATACCTACTTATAAAAAATTTAGTAAGTTAAGCATGACTATCATTGTAGACGACCGGTTTCATCGTGGTGCAAGATCATCAAGTCACCTCTCCACACATTTTCTACTAGATGATGTCGCACTGCTACGAAACCAGTCGTCTACAGTTGCATCTGTGTGAAATTTGCTAAGTTTACGATTTCAAAAGCATTTGTTTTGCATTACGGAGTAACTGCGGGACCCTCTTGAATACGTTACATGACGGAGGGTAAAAACTGTTACAAAACGACTAAAATTCATATACGTATCAAGGAGGCTGATTTATGTCAAATACTGGTTCATACATTTAGAGTAGAATGACAAGCCCCTATAGCGGATAGAAATCGAGCCACGAGAATTTTTAATGACTTTTTCAAAAGCTTCACCCTGAATTTGAAGCCAGGACACTGCGGTCGGTAGACAAACGATCAATCCACTGAGGGGTCCCCATGCTCCATTTTCTTTACATGGAGAATGTAAGAGGACGGATTCTTTAGAGAAACGGTTTCTAGTCAAAACATAACTTAATTATTTATGTATGGTCATTTAAATGCATCTTATTTTTAACCTAAAATACTAAATACTATTCAGAATGCCATATCAAATAATCGCATCAATTCGCGTGGGTTTTTCTTCCAGCTAAGAGATAAATACATTTTGTAAAATCTCCACGAATGCTGATTTGAAGCTTATTTGCATGAAACTCCACATTTTCTAAGTTCTTTTACCCCCTTACCTTAACTTTCTAATGCCTTCTCCCACAAAATAATTGAATGGTTTGGAGTATTAGGTGATTCAAAGACTAGAAATACAATGCTTGAATCGATAAATAATGAAGAATACTTCACTTAACGGTGAATGTATCATAAGAGGTTGGTCGCGATGAAAATGTTAATTTTTGCAATAAGAGCTAATATAATGGCCAGGGTCTGTCACTTTCCTAAAAATTCGTAAACATACTCTTATAATAAGAGAAAACAGCCTTATAGGCCATACCTTGAGAAATGACGGCCTGATGAAGGCAATCGTCGAGGATATCAAGAAAGTGGATGGCAAGAACGGAAAAAGAAGACCTCGAACGAATAACAAGGAACAGGTAAAGAAAGATGTGAAAGAAAAGATATACCTCCTTAAGAGCGAAGAGATAGGAGAATTGAGTGAAGAGCTACGTCCAACCAATCACAAGATTGTTGACCAGTGGTGATGATGATGATGAACTTCATTTTAAGGAATAACGATAAAATTTGGTCTTCACAATTAATAACAGCGGGAGACCCCTTCATATAATGAAACTTTGGTCCTTCCCGTCGGCACAAAATCGAAGTTCATAATAACTCAGTAAGAAGATGGTATGGGAAGATAAGATGGGACAAAAAAATCTTCCTTATTTCAGCCAGCGCTAACGTTGACGACCCATTTTCATCAGTAAGTGACATCATACGAGTTTTGGTTCATTAACTCGTACAGAGAGGATCTTCAACTACGGGAAGGAATCGTTCTCAATGAGTAAACTATCAAACGTGACTTGACTTCAATTTAAGAATTAATTTGCAACCAATTGAGAACGTACACCCGTAAATATACAAGGATTTATTTCTTTCAAGATACTTAGCTAATGACGAAATATATATGAGTTTTTTGCAATATCGATCTACAGATTCTCGCCAAAATCAACATCTTCCTTATTTTCAAGCAAGTATCGCGTTATATGCGACTTCGAAAAGTCATTTACAGAAAATATAGCACGGTAAGACTATTTTTTAAAGTGTCAGTAGATTACTGATCACTTATTTCGAAAATGAAATATACTTGGTTTCTCGGATTCACTTCAGCGGCGGATGTATGGGGTGGCACAGTGGTCATTACTTCCCCAAAATTAAAAAAATAAATATTTTAAACTTCAATTTGGCTTTATTTCTTCTCGATAGTTAAACTTGTTAAATGCAAAAAATTGTTAATTCCTTGGTCAGCCATGTTGAAAAATAATAATAATAATATATTAGGCTCCAAAATGCGTAAAAAATGGGTATCTTAAACAATTTTACATGGGAGAACACCTTTCACTGCTGACAGGTATTCCATACTCCACAGATCCAGGTCGTGACGTTGACGTCGGATACTGAATCCGCCCCTGATTCGCCCCCTTTCGTTAAGACCTGTTTACACGGTACATTAACTCGTACGGGTTAATGTCTAAATGTATGAACGCGAGAATGAACGCCAAAATGCACCGTGTAACCACCCAACTTGTGCGAATGCATGCACAGAAAATAGAACCTGTTCTAATTTGGTTCATGCATTCGTACATGTTCCGTTCCGGTCCACAAAAATCATTCATGCAAACGTACATTAACTCGTACGTGTTAATGTATCGTGTAAACAGGCCTTTAGACAGAGCTGCCTTTCGAACTCCTCTTCAGAAGATGGGAACGCACGTCGCTCTTCGGTGTCCGCGGTCCCCAATCTCACTGACATAGTAAGGGATATTGAGGGACGAAAAAAAATGATCTCGTGATTCAAGCAAGGGGACTGTATAGAGGAGGCCCAATTTCATCCCATTCAAGGTGATTTCTGTTGTCAATTCTAACCAGTTTTCGAAAATGTTCGCGGCGTGGTGATAGGTGAAATGCGATTCACTTTTTCCAAACATTTGCAGTAAAACGTTAGTCATTGCGAGGAAATGCACTGAAAAGTGTGGAATTTGATAGATCACACCATCATGTATCTAAATTTCAGTTAACACCCCTAATTACACCTTATGTTCCTCGTGAAACTCGGATCAATTTGTCCGTCAGCGACGCAAGTGGTGACTTTTGTACACCCATTTAAATGCGCGGTGGGTAACAACACATTTAGAGGCCGACATGAGGATCCTCTTATGTAATATTCGCAGAAATAGTACAGATTGAGAAAACGAAGAGCTCAATTTGACATCAGCCAGATATTGCGTCTTCCAGATGTCCCAGCTATGCCGTATTCCCAAAAGAAAGTAAGAGGAACAGGCGATAGCATTTTCACCACCTTCCGCTCCCATGCTAATCTGAAGGAAATGACCCAATTTAGGAAGTATGATAACACAGCGAAGCATATCGTCAGATGGAAAGCGTTTATCCGTAAAAAAGTGAAGAAAGGAAATGGGATAGGGGAGCAGAAAGAAATTTGCTCCAGGGGAGGGGCCAAAAGATTTCTAAGCGTTGTAATCCTACTCCTTAAATTTTCAGCGTTATTTGCAATTATAGTGTCTTTCCTATCTCTTCTCACCATTTTCTTGGCGTGTTATGAGCCAGATAGTTCGCCTAGCCACAGGAAAGAAGTCCTATGCAAACATTTGCCAGGCAGATGGATAAGCAAATTTCTCTTACCGCCGAGACACTTACAGCATCACAAGTCACTAAGACACATGCCACTTGTATTTATCACTAACCGAAGGCAACTTTAGCTTTCTATGCAAGTTAATGTCTGAGTCCCGGGTATTACGGATCGACGTTGGCAGATGATCACGCAATATGCATTACTATGATTTTAACATTTTTATTGACGCATATTTTTTCTATGACCTTACAAGTAGAAAGTGGAGACCCTATTGCATACCGGAGATTAGTAAAATTGCCATACACCACAGAGGTGACTCGCAGGGTATCATGTAATTGTGGATGTAGATAAAAATTAAGGCTGGTCCGGCTCGACTTTTTTGTCGATTAGGGTTTGGTTCCCGACCCGGTTCCTAATTAAATACGTAAATTTCATAGTTTCATTTTCAAAACAAAACAATGATTTTCGTTGAGGTACAACAAAAATACCTAAAATTGAAACATCAACTTATCTACCAAAAGATAACATCCATTAACACATTCTACGGTCATTCCCTATTTCAAATTAATGCAGGTGGTGCGGAGTCACCTTCGTGGATTTTTATCAAAAATATGTGCACCAAACCTACATAAGCGATTAAAAATCGAGCACTTTAAACATTCAATGTGCATTTTACATGAATTAAGAGCCATATAAAACGACATCAAAATGGTCATTTGGCTAACTAGGGGAAAACTGTCAATTTTCATAATTCTATAATTTTGACAATGTTAAGAATGACATCTTAAAATTTTTTTTCAACGTTATCTCTTGCAATTCAATTAATATGAAAAGAGCTTATTGTTGAATAGGATGCGTATTATAAATTTTACAGCTGTTTCAAAATCACGAAATTTCGTCTTATTTATAAGCTCAAGAACTGGTGGAGCCGAAAACTAAACCGACCAATCCCAAATACGAACACTACATAAGAGTCCAAATATTTACCATTTCAAGAATATTTTGATTCTTGGGTGCTGATAACAAGACAAATAAAATCAAATTACTTCCCAATATTACAAGGAATACACAGCTAAACTATTATCAGGGCACGAACACTGTCATTCAGGCATTATAAAAGAGAATATATACTAAGAGACCTTATTGATACATTTTTCGATCGCGTCATATCGCCCTCATGATGATTTTTTTACACCCCATGAAAAGTTAATAAAAACAAATAAAATTTTTAGGAAACGGTCATCCTTTCAGACAATTTGCTTTGAATTTATGGAAAACCAGCTTAACTACTCACGAGAGAAAGCAAAAACTATTTTTGAGGGAAATTCCGATTTGAAAGTTATTATTTTTCTCATTTTTAACGGCTTCTGATAATTTTATGGATTCACCAAATATTTAAATAGCCGTAGTTCCTTAATCCTTATACATTATATCATCAGACTGTACCATTTTTCCTTTCCAAAAAAATTCCGGGTTTTGGCAGGTTTTTCTATTGATTCCCGCCCACTGTGCATCGTACGATACAAAACATAAGAAAGATATCCAGAGTAATTAGAGTATGTACGCGACTTAATCAAAGGTACACGCCACAGGTGGAAAAATTCTGGAGGCCTCGAGCTACCCTTCCGAATGGGAAAGAGGAGGATGGTTATGTCACGCAAGGGGCGAGTATTAAGACAGCAGATACGAAGTCTTTCAAGCATACAATTATTATATACACGAATGGTAGGAATACGGAGAAATACCTGACAACATTCTTTACACCGACAGACGTAGCAATTCCTGAAATAATGAGTATTGAAATAAACACTTGCAATATTCCACGGTTATAAAATTTATTACGACCTAGGTTTCAATGTTACTACATCATCCTCAAGGTAAAAAATTACAGATTTTACGTCACGAAGTTACAATACGCAATTTTGTGATCATGAAACAGACGTTAAATTTATATTAGGCATCCTATTCAGCAGAAAAAAAACTTTTCTTACCAATTAAATTGTAGGATAATCTAAGGTAAATTAACTTTGAAACAAAAGTATAAAAATGATCCTTGAAGATGACGTACAAACACTGAAACCTAGGTTGTAATACATTTTATAACCGTTGAAAAGTATTTACTTCAATATGATATATTCCACTCCATCATGCTTAATCCTTGGATTTTAATTATTGAGTAAACCACTGTTGAATATCCAGACAAATATTTCTTTAATTAAGTTCAAAAATTATACAGACAGGCCACTTTTTACGCACTAAGATTATCCAATACAGCGCAGCGCCAGGCTTGAAGCAATTGTTTACTTACCGCTTTTAACTTGTTTGTTAGGAAAACACACTTTTTCCTGATGCCAACGCAGGCTAAATATTTGCTCCCGACACCCATAATAACAAGAAAATTAGATTGAAATCACATCTTAATATTAAAATGAATAAATATAACG
The DNA here is from genome assembly GCF_921293095.1 of Ischnura elegans. Taxonomy (NCBI): domain Eukaryota; kingdom Metazoa; phylum Arthropoda; class Insecta; order Odonata; family Coenagrionidae; genus Ischnura; species Ischnura elegans. Next base: position 84,591,607 of record NC_060250.1, read on the forward strand.
TTAGCAGACTGCTATCAAGCCACGAAAACTGTTCTTCAAGCATTATAAAAGAGAAAATATTTCGAGATTTTTTAAAAATATAGACTTATGTAAGTGATGACAAGAATGACTCGGTCATTTTGATTAATAGCACACAAGAGTCAGATAAGTGTAGAAGTAACAAACATATCTGACATTATATGGTGTAGTTAACACTTTTTTAACACAAATTGAACACTTTGAGTTAGCAGCCACTCAGTTGGAAATCGGTTGGGTGATGAAAATTCAGCTTGGGGTAGTGCCTGAAACCGGAAAACAGAATTTCGTGCTAAAAGAAGAAGCGAGTTGGGGAAAAAAGTTAATGATACCTATAATTTAAACGTTGTTTCGGTTAAATATCCACATCGCGTGCTTCAAACTGTAACACGTAAGGATTTGTGATTGGAGGGAATATCGGGAGGAGAAAAACTCGCCGCCAGCATTAGCATTCCAAAAAAATGTATGAACTGACCATTAAAATGCCGAATCTTCGCCGAAAGATTAAGCTTCACGTGGCAGTCTGATGCCCGTCTCCCATGTATCCCTGGCCGATTAAAACATTCTCACGCTACAATACCATTTTTTATAAAAGCAAAGTTTAGAACATAAAAAGGATCATCACAGAGAAGAATAAATAACTTTGGCGGCCCTGAAGATATGTAATCAAATTATTCTATGGAAGTCACTTTTCCAATGAGATTCAGGAGATTACACGTAAAACGAATCACTGATCATTTTCCTGAACATTTCAAAGCATTCTCTTCATTTTTAGCTGAATCAACTGGAAGGCACCACAAAATACACTAGCCGTGTTATATTTTCGGGAAATTATATCATAAACAGAAATTTTATACGGGTGCTATTGAGATAATAGATTTTAAAAATGCAAAATTCTCATTAATGCTAAAATATATAAGCCGTTCTGACAAATTCTGGTCTTATCTCCGTTAGGCCCATAAGAATAAGGATAACAACATAAATTCGGGTATTAGCCTAAATATAACTTAGGCTAAAGACCGAATTTATACTTGATATTTGAAAATGAATGCTGAAATTGAAATCAAAGTCACATTGTATACATGGCAATTTTCCTATTGTCGACACAACAAGCTGGTGATAGTGTAAATCATTATGCATGAAAATAGAAGCCTTCGCAATCCCAGGACCTATATTTTCTTTCAACGTCCATGGATGAATTCTTTGAAGGAAAAACAATATTTCTTTAAAAAGTATTTGTTACAGATAAGCAAAAAGTATTTCGTTTGAATCAAATAGTCGCGAACTAATTAGAAGAACCCATTACAACGATGCACGATTTCAAAACAACAATAACAATCAATATCGTAGACTTTAGTAGTCGACTAAGGTACAACGATCAACATAGTAGACATTAATTGAAATCTGGTTTGGAATCATAAATAGTCTGTGAGATTTGGATGAAATAATTTCATTTTTCATTCTGCATGAATTGACTGCAATTTAATAATTTTCTTAGTAATCAAGTTGCGTCATCCTTGAAGACGATAGCAAAGCGAACTGCCGAAAAATCTCAGAGAACCAATTACCCGCATGCAAACTGGATAAGAACGTTCCTCCATGGATACTTTAATCTTATGCCTAAATGTCTGCTGAGAGACGGCTCGGATATTATTAAAATACCGAGATTGTTACATGCAGGAAATTTGGGTGGTTGAATAGGAGGATCTGGGGAAATGGACGGAGGTCATTAGTTACTAGAGGCAACAAAAATCAGCGGAGGAGTCGAGGACTTTTCTCAGAAATGAGCCAATGAGGACGTGGAGGAGATTCCTCCATGGTCGTGGTGGGAATTTCGGATCATTTGATGACACGCTTCGTGCAATTTTGTTCATGACAGTGACTCCATTCTTCATATCGTTCCCACGCGAATTGAATAACACCGGGGACCAACCAATTCGTTGTCTTACATTTGATGATTGTTTTTGACTAACTTCTGGCTCCGAAAATAACGTGATTGAAACTACTTCCGTGTGAAAAAATGGGAAAACAACTGACGGTGCTGCATGGCAGAAAAAGATTTCCACGCGGAAAAATAAAATTTTCAGTGAAAATCATGGAAATAATGATGAACAGCACCCTTTTGTGAAATGACAAGTAGAAAGAGATTGTGAAAAAAAGGTGAGAATAGAACGATCTGAGGTCAGGAGACGAACATCGTAACCACCGGGCTACCCCTCCTACTTAAAGGATGATTGTTTCCATAGGAACATAAAACGAGTGGCGACCCAAAAATAACCGGACACAATTTGTTTTTTATTCTAAATTATTTTTTTGTGTTACGAGCGCTAGTCATCGTCGAAGTAATCTCTATTCAATCTGGCATTGGTTAAAAGTTTTTTCCACTTCCCGAAACACCTTTGGTACTCGTTTCCGATGCCTTACAGGGACCACCTTCGATTCCACTTTCACCACCGTAATGTGATGAAATCATTTCCCTTTCCATTTTCATTCGGGGGAACAAAGGGAGATCACAAGGTGCGAGATCTAGTGAGTAGGGTTGGTGAGAAAGAAGCAGTGTCATGTAATTTTTCACCAAAAACTCAAGTCTCGGCAAGGATCAACACGTGCCGCATTTTTTTATCAGGAGTCAGCAAATGGAGGATGAATTTTGCCGCGATTTGTCTCCGATCTACCTCTTTACTCCTCATTCCTACACCCAGGCTATCTGTAATTAAGCGCTCACTTTTCCATAGACTTTCCTTTTTAATAAATTCTCTCCCCGGTATTATTGATCCGTTTGATCTGACACTTAAAAATTTTACTCATCGGGCATTAACATATTTATCGCATAAATGACTAGATAGCCGGATTAATGTTTGTTGTTTTCTTTTTTATTCTATTTAAATTTGTTATAAATAATTATTATCTAATTATTTAATATTTGTTGTTATAAGTGCACTTTAAATTGGCATTCATGCTGTATGTGTACCTATTTATTAAAATGAAATAAATAAATAAATAATATGCTAATATTCAGATTAAATTCACTGAAACGGACTCAAAGAAAGACCTGATTGTTCAGCGAGTTCGTAAATAGTACGCCTCTTATCCTCTTGCACTAGGGCTCGATTTTTTTTCCACATTATCATCAGTTCAGGACCTGGAAGGCCGGGCGTTGAATGACTTCGATCGATATGTTGCCGCGTTTGAATTCCGAATACCACTCGTACACTTCAGTTCTTTCTAAGGCGTGTTCTTTGTAAGCTGTAGACAAAATATTAATAGGGTCCGACTAAATTTTACCGAGCAGGAGACAAATTTTCAACGCTAGACGCTGTTATTGAATATCAGCCATTTCAAAAATCAAAGAGATCAAAAAACTTCTCATGTAAACTATCACAGGGGCTCGCTACAACCGTTTAAAGCCAGGCCGTTTCGCATGCTGACTCAGAAATAATGAAATAACACCCATCTAGTGGGAGAAGCCCAAAATATAAGAGTTACGAGCGCAGCGATTTCCGTCGATTATTTTTGTGTCCACCCTCGTATTACACCTGAAAATGTTTAACTGAGTTTTTTGTTTGAACTATTGGTTATATAACCCCAAATGGTAGAATCGTGCACAACTCCCGATGGACTACAACACAACAAAGTTTAATAAAAATATGAGATCCGATTTTAATTTTTTCCGGAATAAAAACCTGGTATTAGGACTCTCCCCTTGTTAGAGAAAAACATTTAGCGGAAGCGTGGTCACGAAGACGCGACTTCAATGGCTTGAAAGTCTTTTCATTTACGGGATTCGAATAGCGCATGAGAACGATGATATATGGAAGGTTGGGGCGAAGAAAAGAACGTGGTCAGGACCACAGCTCGTGATATCCGTGCGTGACACAAGCGCGTGGGAAAGCGGGGGGCATGGCCTTCTACATACTCAAACGGATAGGACAGAGAATTAGTACATAACAATATATAGACGACCGAGTGGCATGGCTGTTTACAATTAGCGGTCATTGAACTTCACCTCCTCGACGCCTTCCCCCATAGACATAGGCGCCTTCCCCTGCTCAGAAAAGAAAACTACAGCTATGAGAGCCTCGCCACGATAAAAAAGAAAATATGACGCCAGATGACTCATACATTTGAGTGCTCGCGACTTCTCCTGCGAAACAAACATGTGCGGGGTGGTGACCATACCTCAACCGCCGCTAAGCGAAAGAAATCATCGTTAAGATTATTTCAACCCCTCTCGAGGACGTTACTGAGAAGAACTATGCATACTATAGCCACGACTCGATAGTTCTAGCAATTAGAGTAATGGAAGGGCTTAGTGTATTAAAAGAGTGTTATCTCAAGCTTAACTTGGAGTCAGCATGTAAATGCGATTTTTTAAAAGCATAATGATAATAACAGGTTTCCCGTACGTCCAGTAGTGAAATGAGGGATTGATAAGGTAACAACACATACACGTCTGGCGATTCTAGCGATGATATTCCCCATCACTAATAAACTATTTATTCAAGCAAAAAAGAACCCTATCCGCGAACCCTATGAGAGCCAGGTGTCCCACAAAAATATCAACATCAGCTGCGCTCGAAACCCCCGAAATGACAGTCCTTAGCGGGAGGGGCGATTCTTTAGTTAGCACTGATACAAGAGATTAGCATACGGGATTAAACTAGTGAAGATTTCTTGCAGCTTCGGCTTAAAAAGGTCACAACAACATTTGCTGAAACCTAAATACATAATATGTGATGACCACCGACTATGACATTTGTAATGCACGGCAATGTGAATACCCACCCCAAGGATGAGGTTGGCGCCAGATTGTCGGGGATTGGGCGCAGGGGTGGTCCTGATGAGGGGCACAATCAGGGGAATCTTGGGAAAAGAATTCAGCTGGTACCGATACATTCTAAATGCTACTACTACTGCTTCCGAGAGTACCAACAAATTTTCCATTGACCCACTGGTTGCGAAATTAGCAGAAGTTAGCGCTGTTAACAACAAATCCATCAATTTTACAGGTATAAATAATTGTTTTAAGCCAAATACTAATACTGGAACTGGCTTTTTTAAATCACAATTGAAGCTACTAAAATGAAAACTACGGGAATACCAATCCCTAAAATTTGGGGAACATGATTTTACGCGCCAAAGGCGGGTACTTATTTGAGAAAAAATTTAGTACAGGAAATACTACGGAATACTACTAAAGATTTTTTATAGTAAATTATCCAAGGTAGAAATAAATTCTCTTTCGTATGCTTTTTGTTGCATTTAAATTTTGCTTCGTTTAGACGATAGAGCTCCTCAAACTCCGTTCCCTTGCCTTTTTTTTTTTTACAAACAAGTAATGTGCTCCCAAGCGCTCTCTCCGAACTCTGAACTCTCTTCTGAGCCAGCCAAAAGGATTCATTGTCTTACGCCGCATGCATTAAAAGGGCCCTCATGGAGTCTAAAACCCTTTGAGAGATTCACCTACATTCTAATTAGTGATGGAAAACTTCCATAAAACTTTCCTCGGCGCGTGCCTGCTTCTCCTAATCTGGTACCTCACCCCCATAGACACCTGTACTTTTAGTCGTGAGGCACAACAGTACGACTAATGCCTCGTTCAGATTACGACTGTTCCAGCGTCGCGTCGCTGGAATTATCGTGCATTCACACAACGATGTCTAAAACCTGCGTTGCCTGCCAGGGCTGAAATCTAAAGTGAATGAGAAATTGATGGTTAGCAAAGCTGTTGAGGTATGGATGGTTAAGATATTACTTTTTTCAGCGTGTATTCAACTTAAAAAATTTTCTTGAGCCCATATTCTTCCTTGCTTGGACAAATCCATGAACAAAATTGAGTGATGGGAGCTTTAAAAACTTTTCAATTCCGTGTACTGTGTAAAACGGCCTATAGACATGGTGGGTGAAGAGTAGCAGCTTCTACATAAAATACGGAGGAGACAAAGTTAGAATGGAGCGAGTACTGAGCGGAAAGGGGATGTTGATAACGGTGCTCGAGGGAAAAATATTAGGCAAGCAGGGAAGAGGAAGGAAGAGAATAGGGTTTATAGATAGAACGAACGGGATTAAGGATTAATTTGTGAATGGAAGAGGGAGGGAGTCCAATTAGGGGGGGAAGACCCAAGACACCCTTACTCTGGCACAGATGGACGAGAAATCGCAAAACGCACGATGTAAAATTTTAAATACCAAGGATGAAGTTAACCATGAAAAAATATTTGGCATACTCGGGATTCGAACCTGGATTTACCGATTGCCGGACAGGCGTGTTAGGTCGTAACAGCACTAAGCCATCCACTAATGCCCCGTTCACATTACCATCTTTCTTAACCAGCGTAAGATGACGTCAGAACCAACGCGCGTTCACACTCAACCATGGTTAGACCCTGGCGACATCTGACGAGTGGTAGAGTAATTCAAAGTGAAAAATGAATTGACAAGAGCGAATAACTTGTTGGAAGGAAATATAGAATGTGCAGGGAAAAGTTCTTGTGTTAATCGCAATGATATTGATGATGAATTTAAACATATGTGCATATTATGAGCTGCTTATGAATTAAAGATTGCATTCCAGCGTCGACAATCATTGTTCCTTGCTACGTAGAAGGTAATTCAAATGTGTTCGTCCAACTAATCATTTCATCCAGTGTGGCTTGCATTCTTCTACTGCTCTATTTAATACGAATGAAAGCGAATATTGCTGATAATTAGGTTGATATCAACAACATATACTACTACTTGCCCTTGATTCGGATGTGTCGACAAATCATTGATGTAGGTGAAGAAAATCGAGGACTAATCTTGAGACTTGAGCCTCAATTTGAGACACTTGTGATTTGGGATGGAGATACACTTTTCGCTGCATTACATTCTTAGATATTATTGTTTTCTGACTTTGACAAAGGACATGATCCACTCTGATGCTATACCGTAAATTAAAACTCTTTTACCTCTTCTTCAAATGTGGACGAATAACTTGCAGAAATGTGACGATTGTTGAAATTTAACTTATGAAATAAGAGAGAGAACGTGGTAATTTTTGCGATATGTGGTATCACCCGACGTTTCTAAATTTATTTTCTATCGTTACATCTGACTAGCCGTTAGCCTGATCCTTTATATTGATATGGGAAGAACTTTTGTTCAAGGATGAGCTTGAGCATAAGTGATCTTTTTCAAACTGGGACAAAGAACTCTTACCAAAACATTTAAATCATTGTGACCTTCGGATTTTTACTATGGTAGTTTCGCACATTTTACTTAATTCTAGCAAAATATTAATATAGATTATTCAATCTGTCCGAGCAATACAATACGAGCTAATAGCTAATTCACTACGAACTATAAAGTATATCGCATAACTTAAATCAGGTTTAAAATATCATACTATACAACACATTACGGAATGAATCAATAGCACTTTCCTTTGAATTAATTCTGACGAATATAATTCAACAATAACGGCCGTCTCCTCTTCGAAACTTTATTTTCTGTTTTCTTTCCTCGTATCCCACTTCGTTGCTGCTTCGCCTTCTTCTTTTTCTAACCAGCTTTTAACCAACTTGCGTTCACACACGCATGAACTACCGCCAACCATGGTCGGAAAACGGTGGTCAGAATCCCAACCACGGTTAACGGGAACTTGCGTTCACACCTCGTTTTGTAACCATGGTCGAGGCTAACCGGCGTAAAAAGGACGTAGTGTGAACGGGGCATAAGAGTGAACTTCGGAATTTGGCTTGGTGGTGTAACTGTGTAACACACCTGTCCGGCAATCGGGAAATATGGGTTCCAATCCCGGCCAATCCAAAAAGTTTTCAAGGTGAACTTCATCCTTGGTGTTTAATTTGCACCAGGGATGGCAAGTGAAACGAAACAAAAATGGTTTCGACCAGGAGAAAAACGAAAATCCGAGGCCTAGGTTTAGTTTCGTTCCCGCACGAAATTAAAATCATCGAGGAATTCAGTTTCGACCCGGTGTCGTGTCCCGACTCCTCGGTGCACACAACAGAATCGGAGAGATCTACCCGAGTGGCTAGATCGACTATCTGATAGGGTCGCTGGTACTTTAGGATTGAAATCCAAAGTGATGCTAGTGGGAAAGAGACTTGATTTCACAAAATTGTACAGACTCCAGAACCCTGGAGAAGAGTAGCCTTCGGCATAGCGAGCTAGGCCTCTTCCCGCGAGGTCTATGGATTCAGGGGTTTATATACTCTGATTCCTAGCAGAGAGAGGGGGTAGGGGACCAGTATACGTTTCTGAGGGAGGGGAAGGAGAGGGAGAGCTTCTCCCAAAATGGGCCTTTTAAGTTATTCCTGGAGCAAAACAGCTGCAACAACCCTTCTAAGCAGCACTTATCTATCCCCCATCTAAAAGCAGTGAAAGTATTTAAGTTTAAGTAAAGCAGTGAGTGTATCTATTACCCTTTTAACGTAGTGAGGGTATCTATGGCCTTTTTAAAGCAGTGAGAGTGCTACATTTATCAATCACTGTTCCAAAACAGTTAGGGTGGCCTAATGCAGCCACTTATGGTTCGTCTAGGCGCAATGCACAATGCATGCCACCGGGACGAATCTTACTCCCGGGAACGAAACTAAATTAATTGAAACTCCACTGCACATAGTAAAGTTTCGATCCCAGAAGCTGAGTGGAAAGGGATAAGAGAGAATAGTTGCAACCCATTACGTTTGACATACCAGAAGAGAGGTTAAAACACTGAGCTTAAAAATAAAATGACCAGTTTACGTTCACCGTTCTCCTGTTCGTGGTAACAATATCAGAGCCCCATTGCCCTATTTATCTAATACCGATAGGCTGAATCTGTACTTCATTCAACCATACTTTGTACTCGGCGTGCGGATCGAACTAAACTGTACGCAGGTAAAGCACGTGGTCCCTCCGGTGCGAAATATAATTTGTGTTTCGTTTCTTCCCAGAGGTTTAGTATAGTTTCTACCCGAAACAATTCTGACTCCGATTTCGTTTCGACCCTGAGTTAGGCTCCCAGGGTTTCATTCTTTTACGTTTCGTTTCAACATTCCGCTCCCAGGAACGAAACTATTGAAATTTTACCGGTTTTGACTTTCGTTTTAGTTTCGATTGCCATCCCTGATTCGCATCCGTGCGCGTGAATGTGTGCAAACTCACTTGTTTCTTGCAGTATCTACTTTATGTGAACCTACATCAACCGGTAGAATTCTTTAATAATAATAAAAACCACCCATGTAACTACAATGAGACGGGGTTGGAGGAAGACAGTGGTAGGAGATAAGGGAAACGGTTTCTTCTTCGAGGGAAAAGGGTTCACCCCACAACACTAATTAACAAAGTGCAACACTAATGTCACAAAGCTTCAGAGCAAGGGTCAATTATCGGACAGCAGATCTCAGGAGTTGGTATGTATACTACTAATGCTACATAATCGTGAAATATATAATATTTATTTTTTATATATCTCCATAGCCGTTGTCTCGATTGATAGGATTAGTGGCGTCGCTCGCTAGGATCACTCATTGCATGTTTTTTTTACATAGTTCTAACCTTGCATGTATTTGCTCTAGGAATTACTAACCATTAGCAATTTTTTTAATGAATAAGCATGTAGTATAGTTTGTTAGTATACGGGACGTTTTTTGGACGGTGTGGTGCGCATGTGGGAGTCCAAATGCATGCTGAATGCTGGTGATTGATCACCCCCTGCCAAACACCCTAGAGGTGGCTCGCAGGGTATTATGTAGATGTAGATAGCCTCGAAAATAGCTCACTTATGGCCTTTAGCAACGGGGAATATAACGTGTAACAACAACTATCTCACAAAACTATGTCCTGGGTAGGAACAATCTCCCCAGGCGGGACTCGAACCTGCGAACTTTAGTTTGAGCAGGAGAGGACTTCAATGCGCCACTACCGAGATCAGCAAAGACTCTCAATTATAATCTCTCATACTCAACTTCCCTGGACGGCGTCTCCTCTTTTTCCAAACAGTCCCACGAGAGTGTATCGCTGCGTCTGGGGTGTCTCCTAGACCACTCCTAGGCCACTCCAGATACAAGGGAGGTGGGGGGAGGGTAACTAATGGCTTCCTTCCCAAAATATTAGTCATGGGGCAGGGGTTAGCGTAGAGCTGTCTCCAGACTAAGGCATATAAAAGGAAGCTTCCTTGTTCAAGGGGAACTAAAATACCTCTGATTTATTCCAGTGGTGATAACCCTCAGTGCACAGCCGTGGCCAGAGGGCTTGATATCACCCGCTACAAAAAAAAACCTTCCACAAGCACTAGAAATGAACTCATGATGTCATCATCGGACTCAATGGGAGCCAGACGCCCCTCAAAACGGTCATCATAAGCCGAATCTCGGATAAATAACATATATTGTGATGCATTTTTGTTATTCTATGGTTCCCCTAAGAGTATCATCAAAGAAGGGAGACTGAGGCTAAATAAATATTTCAATTAACCGACTTAATATAACGTTTTATTTTTACATAAATAATGTTCATGACGTCCTTAAAAATCGGTAACAAAATGTTTTTACTGATTATTGTAATTAAAACCATCATATGGAAGAGTTATTCAATTACCTCAGGATTCAAAACAAAAAATAAAATATCGTTGCATAACCGAGATATTTATTTTATACACCGTACATGACAAACCACAGAGGTGATGCATTGTTTAAAAATATAACTTGATTTTCGTTAATATTCACGAATGTACCACGGATCTTAGAGCATTCTCTTTTGAGGGATTTTTCCAGGATATTGAGGACTATTTTTCCGCGCACTACCGGTAACACACTGCGTAGCCTGGACTAGAGGAAGATATATTCCGCTTCTAGAGCAAACCATATGCAATCCTAGAGACACCAAGGAAGTCTCCTTCAGATTCTGTGGAACCAGATATCCATAATAAATCGTATCAACTGCCTCTACTCATGCATTCATGGCGGAAGTTGAAGACCCGGCACGGTAACCTTTGTATAGAACGCTTCACATTCAGTTGACAGTATGGGTTCTTATGGAGATATGGCCGGGAGCGCGATGTTGTCAAACAGCACCATAAAAAATTAATATAGCGCTATGCAATTTTTAACAGTGTATTCTTATGTACAAAGAGACGCTGCATTCAGTGGCGTCACTAATTTCTGCATAAAAATTACACCAAAGGCTATAAAAAAAAACATTTCCTAAAATTTACTTTACAAACGTGTATTTTTTTACATTATTTTCTTCTCGCAGTTGTCTTTTAACCGTTGACTATATTGAATTGAATCCTCTACACAAAATTCTTCATACTATTTTCTCTTTGAAGGTTTTCACCAATTTTACAATGATTGAGAAAAAATGTATCTATACCGATGTAACAACCTTTAGAACAAGAAACATAAGATTTTTGTAAGGTAAAAAGTAGTCGTACTTACGTTTCTTACGTCGTAGGTCCCTATATGCGGCCAATCAAATTTGAAGAAAACTACATTGTTATTTTCAGTGAAAAAATCATTTACTCATCTTAATTTTGAAGGGAGTTATAAGGTTTTGATCTTAAGAAAAAATATTACGCTGCCGCTGAGCCGAGCTTCTCGCCTTGCCTTGTCAACTCCTAACACGCGGAGGGAAAAAATCTCGGGCGGAAAAGGAGATTTTTGTCCATCCACACCAGGAAATATGTACTCCTTCGTTACATATCCTGAACAGAGAATACTCATACGTTGTGACAGCAATGTTTTTATTTCAATACATTGGTACATGAAAGCAAGCAAACTTTGACGACTTGGAAATAAGACGCAAATTTCGAGTTGGGTCTTTCGGTCTATTCACAGACACCAAAACAGGAAATATCTCATAATCCGTGCGAAGGAATACCCCTTCCAGTGTATGCCTTTTACAAAAGGGCCCTCCGAGTTTTTCCTCGAGTTCCATTCTTAGGGTACCATAAAACATATGCATGAGGAGCGACTCCAGCCAAGGGGCCAGGGGAAGAATTAGCAAAGGGGTTCACTTTGTTGTTGCATTTTTTTGAGTGAACGAGAGTTGTGTGGTATGCTTTAAGTTTGAGATCTGTAGAGTGTTTTTATACCAATCTTTGCTGTGATGTGTCCTATCACTATGCCCGATACGAAGGAGATGAGAAAAGGTGAGAAGCTCAGAAGCTGCGAAAGTGAGTTGGTGCTCAACGTTTTCTCGTACTTTACAAACTCTCTCAGCATCACTGAAATCTGCCGCTAAACTTCGAGAAAGGCAACTCGGAATCCACTGTTAAAAAAGTGAGAATGGAAGGTTTCCATGGACTATTTATGACACCCTAAAAAATTAGTAACCCTTGTCGTATCCCGCTCGTCTTCGAACGAGATATTAGCGACAATACGAGCGTCTCTCGAATGGAAGGATCTGGAGCCGGAAATAATAGAAGTCACTCTGAATAAAAAAGCAGTGACTTTATTCCCTTTAAGAATGAACAAATATGTCCCCAGACCCTTGGCCGATCCAGCTCAGCCAGTCGCCTTGCCACAACTCAGCCGCGAGCCAAGTTAGGCATACCCTTTTAATCATCCCCAAGGGAAGGTCCAAAAAAAACCCTCTTATCTACCCCTGGACCGACATCCGCCGATCTCGAGCGGGTCATCTAGTAGACTTGCATACCTACGCGCCGGCTCAGGCGTAGCAATGGCTACTGGATGCTACACCCTTACAGAGGTTCGAGGGCAGTGATTTTCGACGATTTTGTGAGATCGGTAGTTAGAAGGTAGGTAAATGAATCTTTCGAGGAAAATACTCCTCCGACTTTAAAATCTATCTCAAGCTCGGTAAAAATGGACAGTGATCTTTCACTTTTCAAAAGGAAAACATTATATCGTCTTCTTGAGGACATAGGCTTCGGGTACGAACGCAGAAGAAAGAGAAGCATCCTTATCGACAGGAATGATATTATTCGTTGGCGGCTAATTATTTTAGGCAGCTAAAAATATCGTCGCAAACAGAGTATCATTGTATTAACAGACGAAACCTGGACTAGCGTTGGAAAATCAGTGGAAAAAATAGACTTGCCGCGACAAAAAAAATAGAAACTCAGTCAGAAACGCGTGAGGCTTTCCTTGCTGGACTTACAATTAGTGCTGGGCATTCAGTCCCCACTTTCCGAGAAGGACGATTTGTAATTGCACAAGCAGGGACAGAAAAACGGCTCATAAAAGGATATTCACATGTGTTTTCACGCCAGAAGAACTCAATGGATTTGCATGACGAAGTTAATGCCGAATATTACGAAAGCTGGTATGATCACTCACGTCTTGCAAACCTAACCGTAGGCTCTATTGTATTGGTAGATCATCATAGCATTTTTACAAACATTTTAAGCCGTCCAAAAAAGTAGAATTTCGGGATCTCCTCATATAGGCATTATTTTGGGCTATGACCTACTCGTTCGACGTAAACCATTGTCCACCAAGCTATTTATTGAAGTTGGAAAATGAGAAAAAGTCATTGGAGGTAAAATCTTGTCCATACGGAAAGTTTTGTAACGATTGGAACATAAATCCATCATCTTGTCAAGGAAGTGGACATATACGTTGCGTTTAGAGTTAATTTTCATGATAAAATTGAAAAGCCAAATATCCGTCTGATATAACCATCGTTGTCTTAAATGCAACATTGTCTTTCATGGAATACTAGCCAGAGCTAAAAAATATTGTATAATATGGAAGTATTAGAAATTTTGTCGCATTCAGAAGTGGCGATAAATTTTATTACCCTTCAGTTAATTGTTATTTTTACATTACAGATTATTCATCATTCAGCTTGTGTATATTGAATAAGTAGATAAAATGACAAAACACTTTTCATTTTTGTATTGCAGCAAAGGTATTTTAGTTTAATAATTTTTTTAATTTACGCCCTCTTCCGAGCGATCCCAAACTCACTTTTGAATAAGGCCATTTTGGGGCTCTTATGTGTGGTTGCATACGCTGTCAGGATGCTTACCGGCGAAGCGGAAGCTTGGCAACACTGTTATCCATAAGGCCCGTACTGTCAACTTAACCCGTTAACGCCTAGCGGTACCATATGGTACCAGCCGGTAGCGCAATGCTAAACGTAACTTTTTTGTCACTTATTGTAATTTATTTGGATTTTTGAGAGCTTAAACATAATAAGAATGTTTTTATTTACATTTTCCCGAAAAGTTTGCTTTTTTAAAGCTGAAATTAACGTATTTAGAGCCGTTTGAAAATTGAGAATTTTCAGCTATGCGAAAAAAACGGAATTTTAAGTGCAAGCATTTCGATTTTCTTTACTTGCGTCTTATGTACTCATAATACGAAGATGTTTTTATGTAATTATGATTGTTATAACATGTACATTTCATATTAAGTATGGTTTTTGTATGTGAGCCTAATATTTGGGATGTTATGATGAAAACATTTTGGTGGTACCATATGGTACCGCTAGGCGCTTGCACTACCATGTTTTGGCGGAAAGCGTAAATACGAACATTTCTGCTGTTTTCGTTTTCTAACAGTTATTTATTTTACAATAATTTATTTTTCATCATTTATATTATAAATTTTGCGTTATTTAAATGTTATAACACATATAAAATGTGCACATAAATTAATTTTTTTGTTATAAGGACGTCATCCTAGTACATAAGGCCCTAAATTGTCCGCATTTTTTCAGAATGTCGTACCCTCACGAGGGCTCAAGGAGTGGGAGGTATAATTGCATACCCGAATCCTATTTAGAAAAACATGAATAGGAAGAGTATCCGTGTATATCAATTAGGAAGGGGGTATGATGGAGAATAAGGGGGCTTGCTAAGGGCAAAATTCAATGACGGCTGGCGGCAAGAGACGACTACGCGACAGGCATCACTTCGACAAGAGCAGCCTAATTCTAATTTTTGTCTAACGTATCTCAATCACACTCCGATACTTTTCACACTTTCATGTGCTAGTAAAACCGAAATAACTTACACATACTGCTTATAATATAGCATGTACTGCTGCAAAGAGAGGATGAATACCTTCCTTCTGACTGAGGAAAATGGAATAACGAGTGGACGCCAATTTTCCCCGAATTTGAAGTTGTTGTTCGAAAAGGTGGGCAATCAGCTGAGTTTATCTCAAGAAATTTCTGAGAATTATCAAAAGTGTAGTGAAACTGGACAGAGCCGTAAAGCACCCAAAAGGTATAAAAATAGGGAGGAAGGACGCGTTTTTGATGATGAAGAGATCGTAAAGCACGAAAGGATTTCTCGTAATCCTGATTACCAACTCACTGATTCATGAAGCATCCCCAACCAGAATATTTGAACTGTTCTTTGACGAAAATGTCCTTACACACTAAGTGTTAGAGTCGAATAGGTGTGTACAATTCTGCAACTGTTATGACCCAAATATAATACATGAGGTACTGAAAATATTTGTTGCAATTCGTTTATAAGTTAGCATAAAACGACTCCCAGTAAAAGGCACTTTTGTAAGGCAGCGCTAAACGCCAGAAATAATCTTGTTTATTACACAATGAGACGTAAAAAATTTCTACAACTTCGTAGGTTTATTCATTGCGGTGATTACACCGCTATGGATAAATCAGATAAGACGTGGAAAATGCGCCCTTTTATGGGCATGGCAAAAGAAAGATTCGGCGGATATTTCAGAGGAAAGCAGTCCTTGAGTTTCAATGAGTGGATAATGTTCTCTTTTGGAAGACATAGCTGTTAGCAATTCATGCGGGGGAAGCTAATTAGGTTTGGCTAGAAAGTGCAGTGCATCAATAGTTCAGATAGCTACTTCGTAAAACTCAGGAATGTGAGGCGACAAAATGGTCGTGGCCCATTTTTACTTGGATTCTGGATGCAATGACGCCCAACGCATGGATGCTGATGCGGAAATCCTGAAAAACATAACTCAGCTAGAGTTCCGATGGCCAGTAGTGTAATCACAGCTGAATACAAGGATCCTCTGAAATATCAAGGACGTGCTCAATTTACCAGAAGTGCGACTGGAATGGGGTACTTGGCTAAAGAAATAGATTTGTAATTGATTCATGTTTCAAAGATCGCATTCAACTGACAGCGGCCTATCTTCTTTCCAGTGCCCCTGACAGGTTCGACGGGCACAATCAACAAATAAAATCCAAGCCCAAGCGGGGACGGTGTGCTACTGAAAACTGAACCAGTAGAATAAGAACAGAATGCTTGAAATGCAATGCAGTGACTGCTTTGTTCGTTTCCATATGCGGCAACGACTGAGTGAAACGCTAGAATCATGTTATTCATGATTTCTACGTCGATTATACATAACTTCTATTTTATAAACAATAATATTTAATAATTAATTGAATACTATCGATATTTTAGCGTAATTTTGGATGAAAATGAATGTATTTTCCGGAAAATATTAAATACTTAACGTTTTTGGCTTAATAATGCGATTTCCGAAAAGTTTTTCAACTTTCGATTTTTTGACCCCTTAAACGCCTAGTGGTACCATATGGTACCAGGCTGTATCTCGGAAACTATTAGAGATAAAAGAATAAAACTTGCACTGAATGACTCAAAATTTCATTCGTATTAAAACGTATGATTACCACTAAAATCGCAGAAACTTTTTAATTCAGGCGTTACCGGGTTAACGTGGAACGCTCTGAAGGGTTCGATGATTACTTAATTTCCATTAACGAGGACAAGAGATAGAAAGACGTATGAAAGTTGTGAAGACTTCGTGCAGTTTAAGGACAAACAGTTAATGACGAAAATGAAAATAAATATCCGCTGTAACTTAAAACCGTTTTACGCAATGGATTACAAAAAAGAGAAGCGCAAGAAAGGACGGTATTAATAGTACAAGAAAAAAATGAAATCAACTTGATAGCAATACCTTATGGTGAGCATAATGAAAATATGCGATGAAAAAAACAGACAGGAAAAAACAAACGATTAACGTTACCTATAGGACATTATATCAACATAACTCAATGAAAGGAAATTCGTACTCTGATCTCTTCAAAGATCATTACAAAGTTTCATTTTTAGATTACACTTTTTTACACTTACACAAGAAAAATTTCAGAAAATGAGAATAAATCGCATTCAAATTTACTGCATTAAAATTTTTAGCTTTGAAGGGTGTAAGCCGGCAAAATGCGACCGACGCAGATCGTAACATATTTAAAGAGCGTTTTTAACAAAGATGAGGGTACAGTTTTCTTAGACATATGCTTTAATCGACAGTATGGTAACGAGGAGATCAGAATGACTGATCAGTAGAATGTGCTATGTTATCCATTGGGTATGCAAACGTAGAGTATAACAAAGGTACCATTCCGAAAGAAAAACTTTTTTAAATTGGCACAGTATACTCATGTTATAAGGCCAGGTTTTCCCCTTAAAATGGCATTCAAAAATGGTGTCAGCATCATGCACTAATTCCCTATCTGTATGAACGACTCCCAAGTCCCCGAGTTACTAGTGTGACCTTGGAGCTGTACGTATTAAACTAATAATTACATAGTACGCATATACTTATGGCCGAGGCTCGTGCCTTTGGAAAATCCCCGCGTAAAAGAAAAAAAATTAAAAGCATTAAATACTTCATTCATTCAGCCATATGATAAACAAAATCTCAGCCCTCTACTTTGAGTGAAAGCGCTATAAATAAAGAAAACTATAACCACTGCTTTGAAACGAATTTTCCTATGTAGAAGGCTGAGATATCGTTCATCATATGGCTAAGTATTTATAGCTTTTAATTCTTTTTTTCTTTTGCGCGGGGATAATAACATCATCATCATTGAAATTGTTTGAATGTGATAAATAATTCATCCCAATGCTTACGCATTGATCTTATGTTAATTTTCACAAGTAGGTACCCCATGTCATCAATATTAAACTATACTAAATTAAATCTTAAAACTTTCGAATTCGAAAAAATTAACATTAGGTAAATCAATACAGTCAATTACAACGCCGGAAAAGACATCTTGGCGACCAACTTCGATCCAAAAAAGGCATAGGGATGTGACATTATGGACAGACGACCCTAGGAGGGGGAGAGTGAGAATGTTGAGAAGAAATACGTTTAGTGCACGTTGGATATAGGTTAGAATGAGGAGATGCTGCATAAGGGAGAGTTATTCCGAAGGACAGGTCTTTTCGGTCATGAGGGAAGGTTAGGGATTGTTGAAAAATCACTTGATCAGTTACGAGCCATTTAGTGATCCCTTAGCCCTCAAAGTTGAGGTGATATTTGTGACTTATAAATCCTGCCCTCCAGGGATGAATTCCCGCGTTAAAAAGGTACTTTATTGAGGTTTCCAGCCGGGTTGGATTTCGCCATTGGTCGATTCCAAGGGTAATTGAGACACGGAGCAGCACGTGAATTGGGAACTTATTGTTCATTTTTTTATACAGCATTAATTCACTGTCATACTGCTCGTTTGATATATTTAACTAAATTTTGTGATATTGATCATCTTTACTTTTCAAACAGAATTAGAGGTGAGGGATGAAATGTACTGCAGAGCATGTTAAGTAACTTTCATGTAAGTAATGTTTCATGGCTGTGCTTGCTGGAAGAGCACTTTGTTCAATTGATTTTCCCATTATATAATTTAGCTTTCACTTTAAAAATACTGAACATATTCGTTAGTTTAATTCTTAAATTAATTTTAACTACGATAGAAATTATACGATTAGGTGCTATCAAGCTGTAAGCATAAGGAAAAAAAACGAAAAAAGAAAATAACTGAAGCTGTATAATTTATCTTCGCTTATGGCTACAACATAGTTCGGAATGCATCGCATGAATGAGTTTTACGACTAAGTAAACGGGTAAACTTACTTCCATTGTAATGTAATAACTGTGAGTTATTCTGTGAATCATTAATGTTAATGCGTAATGAACGATGGTCAGATCTATGCTATTATAAAAACCGCTGTATTTTCTGTATTATTTTAGTAATGTGTATGACGAAGGGTCAGATATTTTCAATGTGCATGGTATATTGTTGTCCCAAGGTCCGAGACGGACTCTCAAACACATTTCTTTCATCTCGTCACCATATTCGCCGAAGGCAAGGTTTCCCGCCCATAAGTTCGTGTCATCGGTCGTCGAGAACACATGTGGTCAACCTCTCCTCGGCCAGTTGGAAACATCTAAATTTTCTGGACTGATGTTCATTTTCTCGCTGACGAAGATAAGTTCCTCACTTCCTAGGATTCGGTCGAGTCAAGCCACCCCTACCCTGGTCTTCGAGGTGTTGGTGTTGACCTGTGCCTTGACGACACGAGCGCGGTAATTCGGGGCAGTCTGTGGGTAATAATAATAATAATAATATCGTTTATTTTCGTAGGCACTGGGGCCCATAAGAAAATATAAGTACATCTTTCTACATTTCACATTGAGATAGATAAATAAAATAAAAAGTAAATAAATATATATACATATACAGTCAAATTTGAACAGTGCATATCGCCTAGTACATGAAAGAAACAATACAATATTTTCGACAAAAAAAATAATAATAAATAATCGCACTTCGATATAACAC
This sequence comes from Ischnura elegans, assembly GCF_921293095.1. Taxonomy (NCBI): domain Eukaryota; kingdom Metazoa; phylum Arthropoda; class Insecta; order Odonata; family Coenagrionidae; genus Ischnura; species Ischnura elegans. Next base: position 84,611,170 of record NC_060250.1, read on the forward strand.
ACTAATTACAAAATTAAAGGTGACAAACAAAAGAAATATGAACAAGAGATATGAACATAAGAAAGTGAATATAAACAAGAAATATGAACATAAGAAAGTGAATATAAACAAGAAATATGAGCATAAGAAAGTGAATATAAACAAGAAATATGAACATAAGAAAGTGAATATAAACAAGAAATATGAACATAAGAAAGTGAATATAAACAAAAGAAATTTAACTTGGGGATAAGGAGGCATTCTTCAGAAACCCATATGTGCTGTGTTTGAACCTATTGACATTTGTACTGCTTCTTATTTGGGCTGGGAGAGAGTTCCATATTTGTGAGGCGGTTACTATGAATGATTTGTTCATATGTAGCGTGTGATGTTTTGGAATATGGAGGTCAATGTTATGATTTCGGGTAGGTATATCATGAACCTCAGATTTTCTAATGAATTTCTCATACAAGTATGGCGGATAACCGGTCGTTAAGATACTGAAGGCTAGAGTTATTATGTGAAGGGTGCGACGCTCTTTATACTTAAGCCAGTTGAGGTGATTGTAATAGTTACTGATATGGTCCCATTTTTTTAAATCGTAAATAAACCTTACAGCTGAATTCATGGCCAATTGGAGTTTATTATTGTTTGCGTCGTCTTGGTTAGTGAATAAGGCTGCGCAATAATCCAAGTGAGGGAAGACTAGTGTTTTAACTAATGAAATTCGTATGTCGGGTGTAAGTATTTCTCTGGCTCTGACAAGTTGATGTAGTGATCCCAAAATTTTACGCCTCGCATAGTTTGTTTGAGGCTTCCAACTAAGGGTTCGATCGAATATGACTCCAAGGTTTTTTACTGTTTCCTCATAAGGTATATTGTGGCTACCGAGTCTTATTTTAGGTAGATTTTCATGGTCTAATTGGGAAAAGAAATAATTGCTCCCTATAATTATTGCTGTTGTTTTCTTGTCATTGAGAACCAAATGATTAGCCTGCGCCCAACTGTTAATTCTCTCGATGTCCTCATTGATAAGTGCGATTGAATTAATAATATTGGACGGCGATGAATGACGATAAATTTGAAAATCGTCGGCGTAAAGGTGGTAGTCACAATGCATGAGGACATCAGGGAGGTCGTTTATAAAGAGAGAAAAAAGAAGTGGGCTAAGAACTGAGCCTTGTACCATCCCCACGGGATTAGGGATCCAGTTTGACTGTAGGTTACTACTGACCACCACTGCTTGAGTGCGACCGCTGAGGTAAGATCTAAACCAGTCAACAGCACTCTTTGAGAAATTTAGGGTACTCAGCTTGCGGAGGAGCAATTCATGGCAAACGGAGTCGAAAGCCTTGGTGAAATCGAATAATACTAAGATCGTCACCTGGCGTTTGTCCATTGCCTCACGAATGTCCTCGGTAATTTTTAAGAGTGCAGTTTGAGTGCTATGTCGACCACGGAAGCCAGACTGCAAGGGGTTTAGTAAGTTAGCAGTGGATGTATATGAGCTTAATTGCTGAAATACAATCCGCTCAAATATCTTGGCAAAAGCACATAAAATTCCTATCGGTCTGAAGTCATCAGGTGTAGAGGGCTGGGGGCATTTAGCAATTGGGTGTATAAGGGAGTGCTTCCAGGTCGCAGGATAGTGTGCCGTTTGAAGTGAGGCATCTATTATATTTAGGAGCGAGGGCAAAATGACAGGTAGAGCCTTCTTAATGCAAGAAATGGGAATTTTATCATGTCCTTTGGCATTGGAGGTGATTTTTTTGCACGCGCTAAAAACTGAGGACGATGAGACATGTGAGAAGAAGAACTGATTATGATTCGCTGGAGGTGGGATATGAGGTTCGAGAGAGATTTGCGGTTCACTTTTGACAAAGTGATTATTGAGAACATCTGGATGGATATTTAAGATATTGCTATTGGTTTTAGGAGGTAAAATTCCAAGATTACGAATGGATTTCCACATAGATTTAGGATCACCCTTTTTTCCTAGAGTGCGTTTGAAATAATTTTTTTTTGCATTGCGTATCATACTCTTCACTTGGTTATGTATGGTTTTATATCTAGTGAGAGTAGCCGGAACTTTATATCGCCGGAACATTGCTCGAGTAATATTTCTTTCCTTTATCTTCAGTTTAATTTCTGGTGTGAGCCATGGTGTCGGGGGATGGGTGACACGTACACTTCGGATTGGAGCATGCGAGTCCAGTGTGTTGAGTAGGAGGGAGTTTAACTCGTTAACTTTGTCGTCCACAGAAATCAGTCTACTGATGGAAGACCAGTTAATCTGGCATAGATCGGTGATGAACTTTTCCTCGTCAAAATTTTTGAAGTCTCTGAAGGTTACAATTTTTGGCGTAAATGATGGAATTAACATTTTGTAGGTAACAAAGACTTGGTCGTGGCATGAGAGTGGCGGATCCGGTGTTTGACCAGAGGACGTAATTTTATTAAGGTCATCAACACAGATAATATCTAGGAGAGAGCTGCAGCTCTTCGTATGACAGGTTGGCATAGTTGGCACAATATTCAAACCACACACTTGTAATAGGTTAAGGAAGGCATCTTTATCAGCTGTTTCTTTTAAAAGATTGATGTTGAAGTCACCCATGACAACTCGATTTACATAACTAGGAACAGTATTAACAAGAAAACTTTCGAGTTCGGGCAACCCATTTGTCTTTGGTGGTCTGTATACAACAGTCGCTAATAATTTTGAATATGGACCGCTAATTTCAAGAGAGATATACTCCAGTTGATTATCAATTACATTAGCAGATCGACCCAAATCTTTGACTTTTAATGATGAGTGTACATATATGCCGACCCCTCCTCCTCGTTTTCCTTCACGATCATTTCGGTATAGTACAAACCCAGGTAAGGAAACCATTACAGAGTCAATTGATTCGTTTAACCACGTTTCACTCACACCGATTACATGAAAAGTGTTTGTGCAATAGTAATGTCTGAAATCATCGATGTGAGCAATCAATGACTGGGCGTTGACATGAGAAATTCTCATTTCCTCATGCGAGGTGGATGTTACTGGTAATTGTACTGGTACCCTTATTTGAGTATCTATAAAAAATGATCAAGATCTTCCTCTTTACAAATAACTTTTGCGGGGGATCCCGTCTCTTTCCTTGCCAGAATATTCCCACCCCTAACCCAGGCAAACTTGATTTTTCCAGCTTTCTTCAAATCTCTCGTCAACGCAAACAGCTTTTTGTTGACCATTGTGAGTGACTCATCTACGTATATTGGGCTGGAGGAGTCCATGCCAAGGTCTCGGGTATTGAGATCCCTGCGTGTTCGTCGCTTGTTTATTAACTCATCTCTAATAAGTTGTCTTGTGAAACGAACAACAATAGGAGGGATTCTGGTGAGACCTTCCGGATTGTGAGAGGGGCGCGGTCTGAAAACTTGGTCGATATCTTCAGGTTTCATTTGGACACCTAATACCGATCCTAGCTTTAGGATTGTACCGGTTAAACTGTCACCGGTGTTAACCGGGTAGACACGAGTGCGACGGGATGTGCCTGCCCGTTGCAGTTACATTTGTAAAATCATCACCAACCTCTGCCAATTAAACTTCTCTACGATCTGATTGATTTCAATTCATTGGTGCCCTAAACCCGATTCGGGGAGACGCAGCCGCTAGTAGTCTCCCTCATTCATCGACTCGATCACAAAAATATAATCCCCCACAAAATATTATATTCAGCTGAACCACGTTTCTGCCTAATTTCCGTTCCGCGCGTCCGTCGGAATCTCCGTTTAAATCATCTTACTGTTTTCGCATTTTGCCATGTATTACGTCTAGACGAGTGGCTGCAGCTGGCCACTCTCACTGTTTTAGAAGGGTAAAAAGGAAATGTGGCAGCTTACTTGCCACAGGGGTTTAAAAGCCCGTTTTGAGTGGAGCTCTCTCTTTCCCCTCCCTCAGAGACATATACTGGTCCTCTAACCCCTCTCTAGGAATCAGAGCACATAAACCCGTGAGTCCATGGACCTCACGGGAAGAGACCGAACTCGCTGCCGAAGGCTATGCTTCTCCAGGATTCTGGAAATTGAACGATTTTTGTCCAATAAATGTCTCTTTCCCACTAGCATCACTTTGATTTCAATACTTAGGTACCTAAGAACCCTTATCAGAGAGTCGACTTGGCCACTCGGGTCGATCTCTCCGTTTCTGTTGTGTGCATCGTGAAGTCGGGACGCGACAATTTATCACTATGGATGGTTTGATGATATCTTCACAAAACAATAAATTAGTTACAATAAAGAGCGGCATCGACTGTAAGGCGTCAATTGATTTACTTAGGCTACCTATTATTAAGGCAAATGAGTCGCCAAAAAATTAAACAAAAGAAAATATTATATAACAAGATAAGACATCAAAATTATCCCGAGCACGGATAATATCAAATCAACCGAGTACAGTACAGCGCAAGGCGGCCAGTTTTGTGACGAGTTGTTACGACAAAAAGTGCAGCGTTTCAAGTATGTTACACGAGTTAGGATGGGAATCTTTACAGTAGCGTAGATAGAAGTATAGGCTTAACTTACTTAGGAAATTTGAAGAAGATATTTTCTCATACGACGTGAATCATATCCTTTGTTTACCATCGTACTGTAGTAGACGCGATCATGAGAATAAAATAAAAGAAATAGACTGCAAAACAGAGAGATTTAAAAAGTCATTCTTCCCTCGTACTATTAAGGATAGCAACGTTGTCTCAAACGATAGGATTAATGGCGTCACTCGCTAGGATCACTCATTGCATGTTTTTTCATAGTTCTAACCTTGCATGTATTTTCTATAGGAATTACTAACCGTTAGAATGTTTTTATGAATAAGCATGTATATTTTGCCAGTGTGCGTAATATTTCTATGACCGTGCGGTGTGCATGTGGCGGACCTCTTGCATGCTGCATGTTGGTGATTTGTACCCCCTGCCAAACACCCTACAGGTGGCTCGCAGGGTATTAGGTAGATGCAGATAATTAGGAAGACTATTCGCGGCATTCATACTTACCCGTCGCGTTTTCGCACGCTTGAAAATTTTCACTTTTCATTTTATCGCGAAAAATAGATATCGTCATATAAAAATCTAAAAGCGTGAAATACGTACTCCAGGAGTAATAATTTAGGCAATAAAAAATAATAGGAAACCACCCTATTATTCTTCGAATGACTGAGCGATTTTAATATATTTTCTATTCCGCGCGTACTCATGTCAATAGGCGGCATCTTTCGTATGCAGAGATTGTCAACTGTCTCGGATGAGTTCTCAGAAGGCTCGGTGAAAACGCTCTTGAAGTAGGAATTTAATAAATTGGCTTTATCGGAACTGTTTGTCAACAAATCTCAATTATCGCTTCTCAGCGAACATACGGTTGATCGTTTATCCTGAACTTCCCTAACATAAGACCAAAATGCTTTAGGGTTATCCCGTAACTGCTCTACTAGTGTTTTTCTTTTAAAATTCGTGAATGCATTCCAGAACCCTTCCTTCGTGGCGGCTTTAGACAACCTATTTTTTTTTATTAACTCGCGTTCATTAGCGGATAACTCCGATCTGCTTTTTCATGTTAGCATGACATGCTCTCCGTCGCCTCAATGATTTATGGACAGCTATATGTAGCATTTTCTAGAGTTCCCACTCTCCGTGACATTTATGCTTGAATTACATAAAATCATAGCCAAAAAGTTACAGAGTACAACATTGTTACTTCTAATAATGTCTTTAAAGAAGTAATGTGAATTTCGGGCCATTGTTCAGTGACACTCGTCATGGTTGTTCTTACTGGTACCAACCTGTCTTGCCTGTATTATATTCATGAGTATTGTAATTTTTTGCAAGAAAACAAGTATAAATTAAGTACCTAATGATACATCTTCTACATAGGATGAAAGTTAGAAATTTTGGCACGGGTTACCTAGTTTCTCTTGTTCTTGCATCTTTCCAGAAAAAGACTTGACCTGTGAAAATGAATGCTCTCCCTGAAAATAAAAACTCTTGGTCCAAAAATGAAAATAATTCCTACCTTTTCGGGCCCTCTACGGGTGGGGCAATCAGTCCTGGCGGTCTCCGACGGCTTCACTCCCCGTGCCGCAGATACCACCTTCACCCCGCCCTTCTCTGCCACCTGGGAAAAGAAGAAAGGCAGGAGACAATATTAGTAGGAGCCTCGATCAATCAAAGAACAAAAGACGTGCAATAGAATAAAAATGTGCAATCCTCAGTCGGGAAAATTTTCTTTTTTCCTCCACATCCACAAAGAAATGACCCTGGGATTTTTCTTGAATGTAAGAAGTCGTTTCAGACATGATAAAATACAAACAACAAAGGTTAATTTCCTCACAACTCTACTACCTACCATGGTTTCGATACTATATCATTTACAAGGTCAAATTGCGAAAAAATCTGAAGGACCCGTAGTCTAATTTATAACGCACCCATGTGCGGTACAGTAAGGGCAAGGCAATGCGGTCTTCTCCCTACGAAACGTGACTTTGAACCTTTAAAAATACATAGACTTGATACATTCAACTTATCTTCAGATTGTTAATACAGGGTTTGTCCGGAAAGTAATAGGACTGAGTCGATTTAAAAAAATTTATTGAGCCAATCGTAACAATTCTTTAAAAACTTTAAAAATTGGCTCCTTCTGCATCGATGCAGTGCTGCCAGCGCGATTTCAATAAATTAATGGCGTCACGGAAGGCATTCTCCGGAATAGCCTTAAGAGCCGACGTGCAAGCTGCTTGGATCCCCACTGTCGTCTCAAAATACTTGACTTTCATCAGACTTTTCAGGCAAGGAGACAAAAAAATGTCCGGGGGGGCCACATCTGGGCTGTAGGGCGGCTGCATAAGCGGTGGGATTCCGGCCTTGGTTAGGTAGCTGTTCACAAGAAAGGCAATGTGAGCCGCAATTTCTGGTCGTCAGAAAGCACTTTGGGACCATCTTCGCGCACACCTTGCGCATGTTCAAATGCTCTGTCACAATGTCATCAACCACAGATTTTGATAAATTTAACATCTGGGCAATTAAACGAATACTTAGTCGAAGGTCTGAGTTCGATACTTTGCGCACACGATTCACATTGACAGTGTCTATCGACGTCGCTGGTCTTCCAGCACGGTCTTCATCAGCGACCTCTTCCCGGCCCTCCAAAAAGGCCTGATGCCACCGAAACACACCACTTCTTGCTAAATCAACATCTGGGTAAGCCTGCTTGATCATATCAAACGTCTCTGTCGCAGATTTACCGAGTTTCACTCAGAATTTAATCGCGAACCTCTGCTCTAACGAACGCTACATTTTTGGCTTGCACCACTCACAGAAACACGTCGGGCAAAAATTTCTATCCTGACTCTCCAGGTGCTCGGAGACAAACGACCAGCCGATCGTTCGTTAGCTAGAAACACCCTCTATCGAATCCAGTCGGTGCGCGCACGCTCCGAAGTACAATCGCGGCGGAAAAAAATCAGTCCTATTACTTTCCGGACAAACCCTGTATGATTTCGCTGGTTGAGTCGCTTTTGATCTTGTGCTGTATCCCAAATGACAGAACGCAACATAGAACAACAAAAATAGATCTCCCACACGAGTGGCAAGGCCGACGTCTCTAAGATGGGGTTCAGACACTATTCGAGACTCAAATCACCGATGGCGGCGCTGAAAGCAGTGACGTAATTTGCCAACATGGCTGACGCATCGAGGATATTGTTGTGATGATAACATAGGTGCAATAGAATGAGTCGCCGAGCCACTGCGATAATTAAAGTAGAAAATATCTAAGAAAAATTTCTTGGCTTTGAGGAGGATTTCAATTCCCACGGGCAATGACAAATAGCAGTTAAGATTAAGGAATTAATAAATTTCAGCTGAAATATCCTCTACTATCTCACGGACATTACTCAAAGGATTTCTAAAGATCATAAATGAGTGACTGCGATAAAAATGACATTATTCTCAGCCGGCTAGAAAATAAAAATTGCAATACGTCGGTTACCCCAAGTGCATTAAACAAACAAACCACCGTCCCAGTAAATGATGAATTGTAGCAAAAACTGGCGACTGAAAAGGCATTTTACATGAATATGAATGCTTAAAATATATTACTTGCGACGTTATGATGGCTTAATACCAAAAAATATAATTGGAAAAATCAGCAAATTCCCAGAAATACCAATGATTTGCCAACGTGGTTTCCTAAGGTATCCTCGGAGCTCTACTTCCGAATTCGGCCAATAGTTGGCGTATTGCTTGTCTGGATTCTCGAAGGTTGGCAAGGGAAAATGTTTATCCTGGCCGTAGCGTCGCAGATCCTTCGGCTGCACCTTGGAGATTTATCCTTGAGTACAGAATTTCTAGGGTATTTATACCATTCTCTGAACCAGAAGGCTGCAGTGGGTGGCGTGAGAAGAGTCCTTTACAAAGGATTCCCACGCGAATAGTTTCCCAGGGGGAGGAACTGCAATATTTGGCTAGCGTAAAGGTGGCCCATTAAGCAAAGCCCCTGATTGCACATTTAAATACCAACAGGAGGTGGGTGGACGTCTGCCAAAATTATGACGTCTGACCAGTTGACTGAACCCTAAGAACGAGCAGCTGTACCTTAAAAATCTCCCCGTCACTCCAGGCGTGACCCTCGAACTCTCCCACGCCAGCCTCCAAGAACCCATAAAATATCACGAGTTTCCACCGAGATTCTGACAGCTAGAAGAGCGACTTACATAACACTACTTTTGACCCCAGACTCCACGAATGGGAGATCCGCGTGGGACTTCCGCGAAGAGGAAGCGTGGGTCGTCTCAAATGCGGTGAAACACAATTGTAGTACTTACTAAAATTTTGTTGTGACGAGTCATTTTGACCAGTATTTCATTAGTGGGCATTTTTTTCTAATTTTACCCTAGCTGCCATGCATCGCACGGAGAGTCTCACTCAACTCACCACTAAAGAGTACACATTCAAGCGTTCAGCGGTAAAGGAAGTATTTATTTGAGATTTTACTGAGACGGTACAGAGACCGGCATGGCCTTTGGCTACATCCTAGATATAGTTTGTCGGACAGGCATTTTCGGGGTTCTTATACAATTGCATGGCTTCAGCGAGCAGATTCAGTGAGAAGAGGATGAGATGATTTGAGAAGAAGAAGGTAGAAGTTTAAATTGGAGATAAGTCATTAAAATTATCCCGAGCACGGATAATATCAAATCAACCGAGTACAGTACAGCGCAAGGCGGCCAGTTTTGTGATGAGTTGTTACGACAAAAAGTGCAGCGTTTCAAGTATGTTACACGGGTTAGGATGGGAATCTTCACAGGAGCGTAGATCGAAGTATAGGCTTAACTTACTTAGGAAATTCGAAGAAGATATTTTCTCAGAAGACGTGAATCATATCCTTCGTTTACCATCGTACTATAGTGGACGCGATCTTGAGAATAAAATAAAAGAAATAGACTGCAAAACAGAGAGATTTAAAAAGTCATTCTTCCCTCGTACTATTAAGGATAGCAACGTTGTCTCAATCGATAGGATTAATGGCGTCACTCGCTAGGATCATAATATGTATGCATTTACTTGCATGTATTTTCTCTAGGAATTACTAACCGTTAGAATTTTTTATGAAGAAGCATGTATATTTTACTAGTGTGCGTAATATTTCTATGACAGTGCGCTGTGTAAGTGGCGGTCCTCTTGCATGCTGCATGTTGGTGATTTGTCACCCCCTGCTAAACACCCTAAAGGTGGCTCGCAGAGTATTACGCAGATGTAGAATAAATTTTTCTTGACGTAGGACTCGCAACAACGAGCAGTGGAAATCGGAAGTATGGAAAAAATTGGCAGAAAAAGGCGATGAAAAAAGGGACGTTGGAACGACCGCGTGATTCGGAAATAAAGAATCGACAGATCAGTATTTAGGCCCCCTAAAAGCTATCGCTGTAACTATCATTCTGAATAACGGGAAAATTGATCGTGTGATTCAGGCTTAAGTGAAGGAGACGTATGAAAAAACCTTGAAAATTATGAATTAAAGAACAGCTTATCTCGTTATCTTAATTTTCTTACAAAATTTTTCACACGTGTCTTATTTAAACACTCCGAGGAACGGAAAAAAGAAGACGGCAGAAATCGTGTAATTAATACTCCACCAAACTACCATGCGACGACAAAGTGAGAGACAGAAGCTACTTCTCGCACTCGTTAAACACTATTTAGAATACGCTGCCAGTGTCTGGGATCCTTAAAAACAGAGAACGCGTGCAAAGAAGAGCTACCGGGTACGTGAACTTTCTTTCTTTCTTTCTTTCTTCAACCCCATCCAATTTTTTATGCGTCCTCAGGACCATCGCTCTTATTTTCATTTTTGAGCTTTGGAATAAATTTTTAACCATCTACTCATCCCAAACGATCCACCCATTGACGTCAATGGTGACGTCAATCGCCGGTGAATCCGTTGGCGACCCGAAGTCAGCATGAAAAGCTCCGGGTATGTGCGAAGAAAAATAAGCTATACAATTAATGGAATACTTCAGTGAAGCTACCAAACACCTAAGGAACCCCTGAAAAACAGTAACAAATATATTTATCGATTAATATAAATTACATTTTGAAAGAATAATCAAGATAGAGCATGAAATGATAGGGAGATAAAGACGGTAAAGGAAGAACTATGAAACAAAACATTTTCTACCATACCATGAAGCGGGACAAAAAGTCATCAACCCTTTCGCCGCAACCGTTACATTCGTGTTCCCTACCAGGTCAACCACTCAATCAAAATTGATTTACAACCGCATGGAGAGAAAAAAGAAAGAAAGCATAATAAATGTGACGCACGCAGGACGCAAGTAGGAGTGATCTTACATGAAGGGGTGAAAAGCCATGGGTTACAAGTAATTTTATTTGTAAACAGAGTTAAGATCAGAAATTTGGTTAAGAAAAAAAACGATGTCAACTCACGGCAGCATTAGAACTCAAAAATAGATTAGACGACTCGTAGTGTAGCCAACTAACTTATGTATTCCTTAATAAGAATTATGTTTAATTAAACTTATTTTTAATTTTATAAAACTTATGTTTCTGAATGTCCTTATTATTCCTAACAGCATGTTTTGACTGTTCTAGATTAATTAGCAGATCACCTTAATTAGTAGTTGGCAAGTTATGCCGTTGCATTAATGTGGAAGTAAAATTTGTTATTATGCTTAACTTTTTTGGACCGTTTCGTGTGCATGTGGGAATCCTATTGCATGCTGCATGCAGATGATTGATCATCCCCTGCCAAACACTCTAGAGGTGGCTCGCAGGGTATTAAATAGATGTAGATATTTCGCAGTAAACTTGATTTTCCGCTCGATGTCAGCACAGAACAGAGAATCACTCGTTCCCTTGGCCACCATTTTTTTGACATTTCTTTTATCAATTTCCCGACCTAAGTATGTTTAGAAAGAAAATCAGTAGTACCCCTTGGCTCCTCACCTCCTCATTTGTGCTTTACTACCTTTCTTAGAAAACAGCTCTTCGACTTGGATTTGGAAAGTTGATAAGGGAAGAGCTGCTTCTCCCCGATCACGTCACACGTTAAGGACAATATTCCTTTACCCTTTTCACAGATAATGTAAAAAAATACTGCGCTCACCGCCGTAATATAATAAAGAAAGGATCACGTGGATAAGAGAAAGGAAACTGACGGCGGGACAAAGAGATTATTACAAGCCATCCTTTCGTTGGAATATCAGGGATGGTAAAAGTTACGATGGTTAAATACTACACTCGTTTGTCAGACTGATAGCATTTAAACTCCAACTATTCTTCCGAAATATATTAACTACGAATTATTATTATGGAATGAAAAAGCACGCATTTTTCTTCCCGTAACACCTGCGCATGAATGTGGGCGTCGTGAGCTCCCACAAAATATGCATCCTTCCATGATACATATGCCGCAGCACCAATGAACCGCTAACTGCAGAAAGGCATCATGTCCACTTTGGCTAACTTTACAGCAGAGAAAAACTTAGTAATCCCATATACACCAAACAAATAGTTTTTTTTACACTTCTGTTTTAGATGAATAGGCATTTAGAACTTTTATACACTAATAACTCTTCCACCTAGCAACAAAATTAAATAAAGATCGTTCAACTTAGACATGATGCCTCTCTGCAGTTAGCGATTCAAATATGCCCAGGTTAAAAATGGAACGGAGGTGGAAGGTTACGTGGAAGATACTCACCGAAGGTTAGCGATTAAAATACAATCATTTTTGCGAGGTTACGAAAAAAAGGTATTTAATTAAAAAAATAACATGCATGTTTTTCCCCTTCCATTAAATATATAAAATTCCTTCCTTTAATTCTCCGCGATAAATCTTTTTTCTTAAACAGCCTCGCATAAATGAACGTACTTTAATAACTCACCTTCGTTGGGTATTATAACTTTCCGTCTTCATTCCATATTTTGATGAGCGTAACGATATTAAATCACATATGACTATCGCAAAACCCTTAAGCTACAACACATAAAAAGACAATTTTGATATCTCAATACGCAAATTTTAAATACAAAGCTAGAAACGCTTTACTACCCAGCAGCCAAAGAAATAAAATGGGATGAAATTCACATCTTGAGCGCATAGAATTGTTATTACCTACATCAAAATAGCTTGCATGGTATATTTTAACGCAGCAATGAGAGAGCATAAATTTTAGGTACTTCGTTTTCAAATCGAATGGGTACCCTTTGGTCTTCAAACTTCAGTGACAATGATGCAACGTAAGCACACGTGCGACAGGGTCAGGGACCTCTTCTCTACCAGTTGAAAGACCCTCATGAAAACCCTCGGCGGGTTACCGGCGTCACACAGACTTAATCCTTTCACGCCGAGGACCCCACGAAATGTAAGGGTTGAGGAAACCGATTGCTTAAGAAATGGTTTTCCCCAGGGTCACTTTCGCCGAGAAGGCTAATCCCTTAGTGCCTTTACAATGCTCCAAGAAAATATTTCAAAACCAGAAACCCATCCCTTCCACCAAAACTTTTTTCAAACGACCCCATTTATGGATGAGTCCCTTTTTGTAAAAAAATGTCTTTGCTACTTAAATGACCACCGGGTTTCTTTGATCTACATGAAAGGGAACCTCAAGATTAGTAAAGTAGAACACCCGGTTTTCTGGTTTAAAGGTATAAAATTGGAGGTGGCATAAAAATAAGGAAGCACAGTATCCATCACGAGAGCAATATATTTATGTATAAAGTGACATTCTATATTTTAAAAAATGAGTCTAAGTTCAACCGAGATTAGCGCCATTTCTATATAACTAACGTGACTTTAAGGCAATGAATCAGTAGAGTGGTGCTGTCAAAGATGGCTATTCACCTGTATAGTTTTCCAAACAAAGCTTTTCGGCTTATCGTAGAGCATTGAGTCAAATTTTCCTTTTACCGTCTCGTCAGCGAAACTCTTATCATCTAGGTAGCAACTTTCTGTAGTGATAAGATGGCTTATAAATACAGCGTAAAACAGAAATTCACTACTTAAGAATTCCTCGTGGCAAAAATCTGCATAAACTCGGGATTTATTGGGAAAAGTATGACGATCACCATGGCAACCGGCTAAAGTGAGGTCAGACTGAAACGGTCCATTATGGCATTTACTCCCTAAGAATTCAAAACGGACCCTCACTGAGACGATTTAAGTGTAATTCATAACGGGATTCCAGAATCACTAACATAATATCATTTTTTGACAAAACAACTATCGCATTCCGGGATTAATCAATTGCTATCGCAGGCTTCGACAAACGCCACCATAAGAACCTGTGTAAAAACACGCATTTTTAAACGCAATTTCTACAAAATGATGAAATGAATGGTGGACTCAGTAGTTCCGAGGATCTACATCTACATAATACCCTACGAACCTCCTCTATGGTGTTTGGCAGGAGGTGACAAATCACCAACATGCAGCATGAAGGATGCTGCAGGGCAGTGAAAACGTAGATCCATTAAAAAAATAACTACACGGAAAAGTGCTAAACATTTTTACTTAATACCCTACTAAATGAAGCACAGAGAGCCAACTTCTTGTGGCCATCATTCGTTGAAGTCACCCAACAGTTGGTAACGCGCCAAATGCGTCATGAAACACATACGCTGATCACAAAAACATTTCCCACTCTTTTAAATTCGTCTACGATCAATAAATATATTGAGGTAAATAGGATTGTTAGCCGAACGTCGAAAAATCAAGGTGCGTTGTTCCGAGAACAAGACAACAATGTAAGTAATTACCGCTAACATCCGCCTGTATCCCACCGCCGAGAGCACGCCGAAACTTGCAGCGAATATCTTCATCGGAAAAATTTGGCGCGTTTCGAAAACAACACAACAATGGAATTTTTAATTGATTGATTGGAAAGAATGGAATACAAACAAAGCAACGGTGACTCAGCAGTATTCCGATACTTATCCAATTATATTTATGAAAAAATCAGCACGAAGTTAAATAAACTACTACCATGGCACGTGTATCCCACCAGATGAGGTTCTCCATCTCTGCCGACGTTTCGACGGCCGTGTCGTCCATCTTATGACGATGGACGACCCGGCCATCGAAACGTCGGTTGAAATTTAGAACCTCATCCAGTGGGCAACCCGAAACAACTTCAACATCATCATACGCTGGGAAAACCGCAGATCTTTCATGACACGTGTAGAATAAACACATTCATTCCTCATGAAAACATGGGAACAATATTACGCCATAGCAACGCATCTACTTATTACATGATCCCAGAGTGAAATTAGGGCAGTGAGAACGAATTACAGTACTAAAATACATCTCTCATTTTTTTTATAACGACCCGCATTAAGAAATAATAACGCTAAATAATGACTAAAAATGCAATAACAACCATCTACAATCCTTAAAATACGAAAAAATGACTTCTTAGGACCCAGCTAAAATTTTTTAATAATAATTGTAAAAACAAGAGAATGAAAACAAAAGAGTGATAAACTTCGAGCTAACAGTAGATAAATTTAAGTCGTTTATTTAGCATTCGGATTTAATTTTGGGAAAATAAATTCGTGTGAAAATATGCCCATTCTCCCTGGTTTGGAAGTAAAAGGATTTGCCGAACAAGTTGTTGTAGCAGGTTATAATACATATGCGGCAACCATCGTCAATATGATGGCAGCAAAATAAACAGTACCAAGCACATTATAATGAAATAATCTATGAAGAAGCCTCAGTGAAAAATGAAATCGGTCTAAATATGCCAAATCTCAAGACCAACAATGAAAATAAATAAACAAACCGTAGCACTAAATTTCAGTAACAGCCGGATTTTTACATTAATGGCATCCAAATACACAATGAAATGTCCTATGAGAGATTCTCATTATTTAACACGCCGCAGTCAATCACTACCGATGCCAATCTGACACACTGTGCCTTAACATTTACTTCGATCCCGAATGCGCGACTTCGATCGCGAATGATCGACAAACAATTTCTGAGTCGTCGATAACAGGTATCGGACGCGAATGATGGACGAACAACTTCGGTCGTGAACGTCCAAAAAGATAGTGATGTTCGTCACAGTGATCCCATTTATCAATTGATCACAAAATAGACTTATCACGTAATATGAGTGATTTGAGAACTAATCAAATCTAAGTACACTTAGAGTATCCCCGTGGATTTTAAGCTTTAATTCACCAAGGACTTTCAAGATCAATAAGAGATTATAACGGCAGCAATAGAACTCGTAAATAGATTGCATGACTTGTAGTGTAGCCTACTAACCAATGTAAAAATTAATGCATGTTTCTTAATTCAATTATTATTTCTAACAGCATATAGTAGTAGTTTGTTAGTATACGTGACGTTTTTTGGACGATGTGGTGTGCATGTGGGTGTCCAAATGCATGCTGCATGCTGGTGATAGATCACCCCCTGCCAAACACCCTAGAGGTGGCTCGCAGGTTATTATGTAGATGTAGACCTCGATCGCGCATTTCGTTCGCTCCCGATCGACTCATCACTAGCTGCGAGCCACATCTACGATGCATGGGAATGGGCGAGTATTTCTCGCCAGAACACTCAACAACATGTGAAAGGGAAATCAAAACGATAAACTGGAAATATTACCTAGAACTTTGCCTAAACGGGTATAAGCACCTGACCTTGTAAATCAAATTAAACAGTAAGAGGTAAACATACCACAGCTGTAGAAGACATCTTAACGGGTGTCAAACATGGTATGCAGCACATCCGGCAGATTCCCCGCGCTTGCCTCCTCCGCGGCTTTTCGTGAACACTTCTCATTCCGCGGCGTTCGGAAACAATCTGAGGACTGCGATGACGAGCGATAATCCGGTAACCACAACAATCGAGGAGGGCGTGAACATACCGTCAACAAACGCGAGAGGCGCGATCGTTGAATGGTAGGCGGGGAACCCTTGCGCCATGAGTCATGAGTCGGCTATGGTATTCACGTATATGTCGGTATTTACGAGAGAGAAATCGAGTAAGTAATAATGACGTTCCGCCGGCCCATCACGGTCACCAATACGCAGCCACTGTCCACACGGTCCACACACTACGGAGAATGGGTTGTGAATGCGGAAACGTTAAAAACGTGAGACGCTGAGACCTTAGCCCAAGGAGAGGGGTTTGAAGGGGAAGTGGGAAACTCACGTCTACCCTTCGCGTCCACGGTCCCAACTTCTTCGGCAGAATCTGCCCAACTGAGAGACCTCGACCATCTACTGTAGGCAACAAAATGGTATGGCGGTGTACTTCGCAAATATATATCTGGGCTACAGTGCATGCAAAAATAATGAATAATTATCTTAAAGGAAATTTCATTCTAGATTCTGATGTACCTTTTAAATGAAGTATTAAAACATGACACGCCAGTGAAATAAATGACTTCGCGCACCGTAAAATTAGCAGTTTTGTCAACTTCATGAACTATGTAAAAGGGAAAACTACTAAGTCTACAGCATTCATCTTCCACACTTAGTAGCAAACATTGATGTAGATCAATGAAATAGCTTTAGCACAATTTTAGAACGCACGATTTGTTGTTAATAGACAACAGCACATCATTTTGACACTGACTGTAAAGGGTGGTCACTCAAATATTAGGCTGGAATTCCCTCACTTTTAAGCACTTTCCGAAAGTTTGCAATTCGGACACATCGGCACCGGTACACTTTGCCCCGATTAAGCCGATACCCCACACATCCTGTGAATATATGTACATAAGTGGTCGTCGATTTGTAATAAACATGATCTTTTGAGGATTAAAACGCATTTTACATATAATAGTTAGACTATATTGGTAATAAATTTTAGCATGAAGTATGCATTTGAAATATAACCAATAGACTCAGGTAGAATGTAGAACAAGTTAACATTAACTCTCAAAAGATTAGTAGGGTGATGCACTTAGCATAATATTCATGTATTTTCTCATCGAAAGACAATTAAATATTCCTAATAGTTATAATATGATTTTAACAACATGCATCCTACATTTAACCACGAATACCACATTAATAAGAAATCCAAAAACATTCTTGGATCCAAATGAATTTTAATTGAGTTGGAATAAAAATTCCTTGCCTTCCGTTAATTTGCAAATTTGCATCTTTCCGTTTTGTAAGCTAACTTTGATTCTTCGTTTCAAATAATTTGTACTTGAACACCTACGCTCTTATTTTAAGCAATATTGATTACCTATAAGAATTTTTAAAGAAGCATGTCTATCAGTGTTTACTAATCATGAAACGCAATGAGCAATATTCTGCATCACTGACGCCTGAGATTCGAAACTAAAAAGCCCATAGCTAAAAAAAAAGCCACTCAAAAGCATAAAATTTTACTTTCCCGCAGAGAAATACACCCTTTCTATACATTGAAATAAAAGGCAGTTCAATACAATAATAAAAAGGAGCTAGTAAACCTTTATTCTTAGACAAATAAGACGAAGATAATAGTTACATTAACTGCTTGCAATTAGAGATTGAATTATATAATGATCCAGAATATATTGTGTAGTAACTAATGTAATTAATAAACTTATACCCAATGAAATAAAAGACAGCTACCATTTCCCACTGTTATTTAATTCGTACGACGCATTTCGGCTCACAGAGACATTATCTGCTACGAGACACAGAACATGAGAACATCACATTTTTGGAGGAGATGGGGAAGGATTTGACAAGTTTGAGGAAGGGGAGGGAAATATGCTTACAGTTGGGAGATAGTGAGAAAACATAAAACTAAAAAGATACGGAAAAACCCTGGTTTAGAAGGACACTGGTCATAACTGTTGAAGAATGATACTCGAGAAAGAACAGCAGAAAAGGGAGGGCCATGGGGGTGGAGAGGAAAAGAAAGGACAGGGTGAAAGAGAGGCCGCAGGTCATGGGAAATGTAGAGGTGGGAGGAAGAAGCGAGGCAAGGTTTGGGAAAGAAGTCCACGAAAGGGTAACTGACAATGAGAATGGAGTGAGGATAGAAACATATAGGAGTTCGGGGAAGGGATTGCAGGCAAAAAGAATGGTCAACACAAAACGGAGGGAGTGGGCGGGTGGACTGGAAAAACCCCGAGGAGATTAGAGTCGGTTAAAGAGTGGGTAAAGTAGGAATTTGACCATTTGTTTCCGCGAAGGGGATCTTGAGGAGAGGAGAGAGGGCAACAGAAACTTCTTTGCCTTCTTTACTCATAGGCATAATCGTATTACTTTGTGCAATTTCGAATTGCTCTAAAATGGATAGCCTTTTTCTCTATTTTCAACGTGGAGAATTTCTGGACGGAAATGACAATAATGAAAACTCAGTAGCAAGCGTTTGACAAAAGTGACATCCACCCTTCCCGTTTAATACAATATTAAAATAAAATGTAATTGAACTTTCACTTCATTATTTTAATGCTCATGATGCGTTTCGGCTCTCAAGAGTCATCACATGGTACTAGTCAACTCAGTACATGAGACCATCACATTTATACACTGTTTGTGTCACTGTATGTTGGATTCTATTTCTACTATGAAAGCAATATTAGGATGTTGTGTAATGTAATAACTGTGTAGTATTTTGTGTATTATTTTATTAATATGTATGACGAATGGTCAGGTATTTTCAATGTGGATGGTATATTTTTGTCCCAAGGTGCGAGACGGAATTTCGAGCACATTTCTTTCATCTCGTCACCATATTCGCCGAAGGCAAGGTTTCCCGCCCATAAGTTCGTGTCAT
Organism: Ischnura elegans; assembly: GCF_921293095.1. Classification (NCBI taxonomy): domain Eukaryota; kingdom Metazoa; phylum Arthropoda; class Insecta; order Odonata; family Coenagrionidae; genus Ischnura; species Ischnura elegans. Next base: position 84,630,457 of record NC_060250.1, read on the forward strand.
CGGTCGTCGAGAACACATGTGGTCAACCTCTCCACGACCAGTTAGAAGCATCTAAATTTTCTGGACTGATAGTCATTGTCTCGCTGACAAAGATAAGTTCCTCACTTCCTAGGATTCGGTCGAGTCAAGCCACCCCTCCCCTGCTCTTGGTGGTGTTGACCTGTGCCTTGATGACACGAGCGCGGTAACCTTTAAATAACCGGTCAAGCTAATCATAAAATGGGTTTTGTTAAAAGAATATTAGGAAAGTGCGACGACAAAGTGAGAGAAATTAGCTACTTTTCCCTCGTTAGACCACATTTGGAATACGCTGCCAGTGTTTGGGACCCTCATGAAAAAGGTTCAATAACAGAGTTAGAACGCGTGCAAAGAAGAGCTGCCAGGTATGTGAAAGGTCGTTACGATAGTCTTGTTAGTGTAACTGACCTCTTAGATAAACTCGGATGGGAATCTCTGTCGGACCGTAGATTGAAAAATAGACTAAACCTTTTAGATAAATTCAAGAGCAGTGTCTTTTCTGACGAAGTTAACCATATGTTACGGACGCCAACATACTACGGAAGATCAGATCATATAAATAAAATAAGAGAGATAGATTGTAGAACAGACAGATTCCGAATGTCATTTTTTCCACGGTCAATAAGAGATTATATCGGCAGCAATAGAACTCGTAAATTGCATGACTTGTAGTGTATTCTACTAACCTATGTAAAACTGAGTGCATGTTTCTGAAATTCTATTCTATATTCTATTTCTAACAGCATATAGTAGTATAGTTTGTTATTATACGGGACGTTTTTTGGACGGTGTGGTGTGCATGTGGGAGTCCAAATGCATGCTGGTGATTGATCACCCCCTGCCAAACACCCTAGAGGTGGCTCGCAGGGTATTATGTAGATGTAGATGTAATTCGGGGCAGTCCGTGGGTAGACACGAGAGCGACGAAGTGTGCCGGCTCGTCGCAGTTACATTTGTAAAATCATCACCAACCTCTGTCAATTAAACTTCTCTGAAATATGATTCGCGTGGATTTCGATTCTTTGGTGCCCTAAACTGATTTGCCCTTTAGTCGCCCCTCTGTCTCAAGAATGTAAAATAGGTCTCATCCTAATATTTCCCTGGGCATCGCACTACTTTTTACGGTAAATCTTTTCTCGTTACCGCTAGTCGGATTTGGAATGAGATACCAACTGATGTCAAAAATATCATATCTATCAAAACCTTTAAACTAAAATATTATGATTATTTACTATCTCGATAATAGCATAAGTTGCTCTTATTTTTTATCATATTTGTGTTCTGGTTAATATGGCTCATTTTTTTAGCGTTTTTTGTTTAATTAAGAATATATGACTATTGTTTATGTTTGCATTAAAATCTGGCCTGGAAAATAGCTCAATTTGCCTTTTTTTACTATAATTTCATGCATTTGCTATTTTATTTTTTATTTTATTTTATTCTCAAACCACCGGATACAGCTCTTATTGGCCATTTTACACCGGGGTGTTCAACAAATGTAACAAGTTAACGTACACAAACGACCATGCCCTGGACCGGGGAAACCTACCCAGACGGGACTCGAACCCGCGACCTCTTGTTTGGCAGGCGGGAACGTTACCCCGAGGCCACCAAGGCCGGCATGTGATCGTTTATATCATGAAATGGAATATCATTGTAATCATTTATCAATGTAATCATTATAATCATTTATTTTTTGATGTATTTAATATAATGTGCTAGCAGATTGCAATTTATTTATGCAATTTAATGTTATTTTTGTTCTTACGGAATTTATCCAGAACAATAAATACTTTTCTGTCTATCTATCTATCCATCTAAAATTCTAAACTCGATTCCGAGAGAGACAGCCGCTCGAGTCTCCCTCCTTGATTGTGTCGATCACGACAGTTGAGCGTTAAGGCCGTTTTACACTGTACACGGAATTGCGCAAGCTGACGTACGTGCTAAGACGCAATAAAAATTGCGTTGTGTAAAGCGGTGAATTGCTAGAACACATGCGAGAATGCGTGGATGCGAGACGGCAAAATAGCCCCTGTTCTAATTTCGTTCATGCATTCGCGCAATTCCACGCCATTTTAAAAATTAATGCAGCTCTAACCTGCGCAAATCCGTGCCCCGTGTAAAACGGCCTTTAACCTTTTCGCGCCGAGCTTCTTCGCGGGAAGTTGCTTTTGGCTCTACGAAGGGTTTGAGATTTTCTTTTTCGCCCCGTACGGAGTTTTTTTTCGGCTTGGGACTGACCAGGTAGTCGCTTCCTCCCCTTAATGACCTTTCCTAGTGGGGATAATCCTCGACCCTTTTCCCCGAGAGCAGCCCATCCCGGCGTACTTTTGCGGTCAGTTTAATTGTTACCAGTGCAATTTTAATTTTTTTTAATTGTTACTGTTGCATTAAATGTCAGTTCATCAATGTATTCCTTGCATTTTGCAATGCCTGTAGAACTTTTAAACGAAGTTCTACGGTTATTTTTAGGGTTTTCAGCAAAACGGCATTATATCATAGACCAACAAATACTTTAAAGAGAATGAAATCTTTCAATGTTCCTAGCCTACTTCTAGGTATTTACGATTTATGATATTAACATAATTTAGATCCATGATGCCAAAATCCACACTTCTCATTTGCGTCTGCTCTCCAGTTCTCTGAAAACATGAGAATGATACATTTAGAATTTTTTAGAAGAATATTTTCCCGAAAAATTCTCATAAAACTACTTGAATCATACGAATTTGTTGTTTGAAATGGCTAAATATTATTTTAAAGCAAATTTGCTCGTATAAATATATGAAAAAAATGAAAAAAATCGTTGCAGGAGGAGGAAGGGGAATGCATACAGAACATTTACGGTTAAATTTGAATACACGCCAAGACAATTTTGAAAAGAAAATGAGCTTTTCCGAGAAGAGTGAGGTTATCATCTTCCACGTACATATTTCCGTAGGAGAATACTTACACCAATATACTCTTGGGTCTTCCAGTTGGAGGATGATAAGTTTTTCCTAGAAAACAATAATGCGCTAATGTGTCCCGAAATAAGCCCGTGAGGTGCACAAAGCAGACCACCTGGATCCTGACCAGAGAAGCAAGATATGAGAGTAATTACCTGGGTGGTGCAGTTCTCTTTCATTCATGGTATGGGCTGCATCGCACAGCAGGGTTCCACAGAAACCATCCCTGGTATAGGTAGCGGAATGCGTACAGATAATTAACGGCTAAATTTGAATACACGCCAAGAAAGTTTTGAAAAGAAATTGAGCTATTCCGAGAAGAGTGAGGTTACCACCTTACACGTACATATTTCAGTAGGAGAATACTTACACCAATATACTCTTGGGTCTTCCAGTTGGAGGATAATAAGTTTTTCCAAGAAAACATTAATGCGCTAATGTGTCCCGAACTAACTCTGTGAGGTGCAACCTGACCAGAGATCCAAGATATGAGAGTAACTACCTGGGTAGAGCAGTTGTCTTTCCTGCAATGGTATGAAATGCTTCTCACAACATGTGTCTACGTAAAACATTCCTTATCATACATTTTCGTACATTAAATTTACGAATTTTTAGGATATGCATTAATCAGTATTTATAGCGAAATTCGTTTATGATACCTTTGTATTCAAAGGTAGGTAAGAGGTTATTTAAAATAGTCGCTGTAATTTTGGCTCACGACAAAGAACTGAGAGAATCATATTTTATTACATTACGAGGGCTTTTTTTCATAAAAGTTAAATCGAATATTCTATCGAATTTCACCGCAAATGTACATCTAGAATGTAGCTAACAAAATAACGTATATTTTTAGATGTAAATCATTACAATATCGCTCCTACAAACTTGCTAGTGAGTTATAAAAATAACAATTAAACATCTAACCTTAGCGTCTCCAAAAATTGTTCTAGGTGATGATCAACTCCGTTAATATGAACGCTAGAATTCCGTTTAAAATTTGGAACCAATCAGCAGAACATACAGAATGTAATTCCTCGCATTGATTTTCAATAAATGCAACATGAACGTTTTTAGTTATTTTAACTTATAAACAAATAAGTGACCATGAGCACCTTCCTTGAGTGGGTCACTAGGTGCCGGGATGGGCCGAGATAATCCCCACGCGGACAATAGGAAAGGGTCGGACCTCTCACGCCGAGAGACCCTAATGGCGGTTGGGACCCACTTGGCATGCTTGACCGCGAAATCGTGAAAACACGGCCTTTGGCCTTTTGCTTCGAAAACGTCAAGCCGTGATAATCCGGCCTTCCATCTTTAGCATCGGAAAATTCAGGCCGTGAAATCACGCCCTGCGTAGGGAAGAGGTTAAAAAACAATAGGGTTGTTCAAGCCTATCAGAACGGTCTAAAAAAACGAATGTATATCACTTCTGATGTAATTTCATTTTGATTGGGATGAATGACAGATGCGTTGAAAAAGTAATGATGGAATTATTAGCAATCAAAATTCGAACAATTTTAAACGCCGCCAAAAACGGTCGGCCATCTTGAAATAGAGGTGATGACGAAACAAGCCTGTACGGCTGGCCTGTACCCTCGATCGCTCGATGCTAAGCTGAGCACTCTGCATGCCGACTGGACATTTGCCAAGGTTATTCCTTATTTTGAAATGGCCTATGTTGTGCATGAAGCTTCCGGATGGATCAAGGCGACATAAAATCCATTCTTCAAGTTAGGCAGGCAACGTATGTAGTGTAATTGTTGACAGGAATTGAAAGTTTTGTATAGCTGCATTTGCAAGGAAACTACCTACGTGCAGTGAACTTTCATTTTGCCGCTAGTGCAAGTGAACAAAATTTGTGCCCTTAATGTACCCCTGAGTGAATTGATTGCATATAGACGATGAAGTAAAGAGTGAAGCGACAAGTGAAGTGAGTTGTGAATGTAACATCTTCGACGAAATTATTTATTCCTTCCGTGCTGGTTCAATCAACCCTATACATTTCGATCTAAGGTATCTAACTATTGCGAAGGATATGTTTCATATTTGAGCTAGTTGTACTTAGAGGATACATCGAACGTATATTAATTTTCATTCGTTTGTTCGCCTCTAAGTTCTGTTTGATTTTAATACCTGTTGCCAATTCATTTGGAGCATTCGTCAGTGTTTACATTTCACGAATTTCGTTGCGCTGTTGTTTGTTTTGGTCATATTTTGGTTACGGTAATAGTGAAAGTGAAATTCGAAGTTTTTTGATGTTACAATAACTGGTTTAGATAGTTTAATAATTTGTTTCAGACTATTCATTTCATTGTCTTCGTAATGTCAATGTAAAATAACGTAAACTGATTCTAAGTCGTTAGTGATGAGTGGTAAGTGAGGTGTGGAGAATCCTTTCGAACTTCAAGGAGTGCAAATTCTTTTGTGTGTGCAGAGTGATTGGAAAACCGATTGTCATGTTTTATTAGTGTTACATAATAGTGTTTTATATTTATTGTGAGCCAAATTTTTTATTGAATCAGTTGATTTGGAATATACTGATTATACGTATCAAAAAGACAGCTCGTGAAATGTGTGCGTTGTAGTGCTATTTGTGATATGATGAGCAATAAATATGTACAAGTAAGGGTAATTTTGCTTATTATTACTCTTATTAAAGGATAAATTTGTATTTTCTTTAAACACTGATCTGGCGGCAGACGCTGGAGATCTTTAAAAAAAAGTGGAATAACCCTGCTGAGCCACTTCAAACACTGCAGTAGGGCATCTACAGGCTTGTGACGTCACACATCAATTCAAGATGGAAGTAGGGCTTTTTGGCGTAACGTAAAATTTGTCACTGTTTAAAGCCTTCTCTAAACATGTACAATGAAGAAAATAGCGTAATATAATTGTCATTGCTCCTTCTGAAGCACGATCTTTCAATTTCTTAAATAAAAAAAATACTGTGAACAACCCTATTATAAAGTCATCTGACTGTCTAACGCTTCCGGCCCAGCAGCATACGATGACATCAACATAACGATAGCAGTAGAATATGTTGGATAAGATTGTACGCCCCTTAACCGGCCCATACACGATCGTACGCCGCACAGTAGGGCAAAAACAGTTTTGGTCCGCCAAAACCCTAAAATTCATAATTTTCGGATTTGGTTAAAACTTTCTTTGCTCGTTATATTATTGCCAGGAGCAATATAATCTGATGAAATAATTCCATCTGTAAATCATGATATTTTATCAAAGTTTTGTATCAAACCTCTGAATGTTTTTAAGCATACTAAATTGATTAATCTTGCCCTTATGTTTTGCTAAAGTATATTCTATGATGATATATCCGTTCTCATCTAATAACTTATTACAAGGTCAATGTAAAATTTGTAATTGCTAATAATTATTTCCGCCATTAAATTTATTTTATAACATGTTTCTAATGACCAGTTCACAACATGCAATGCAATGAACTTTGATGCAAGTCGGACAAGTTTTTGATATTTTGCCGACTTTCCACGACTTTGGCACCAGTGTGCCCCGTGCGCTGCACGTTCGTTCAATGGTGGATGAAAAGTCCTCGTATATAGAGTACTACGTGCGACGAATCTGAAATCTGGGCAAGTTAGAAAGTTAGGCACGACGAGCGTTGCATGACGGGCCATCAGCCACATGGATGGACTACGGTGAGGAAACGTACGAGTGATCGGGGTGATAGGTTAGTTGAGACTGCGTTTTTTATTTTTGTTTGTGACTGCGCAGTTTTTCTGAAATCATGGCATATTCAAACGCATTTATGCTAGTAATTTTTTGCCGAACTTTGCCAAAGCATACAGAAGTCATTGCTGTTTGTGTTTCAGTGAAATCAAAGGAGTATCCAAACAAACAATTAGAAGAAAATGCCTACAAAGAACTTCACAAACAGACTCAAACACCAAATCACAGAACATCAATTCTTCCGTTCCCATTCCGTGGTTCCATATCACATAAAAATCAATTAATAAACTGCCAATAATTTTTCTTTCCTAACTGACATCGTCACTCCACGACACGACACCTTAGACTAAGATAGTGGACGCGATTTCGACGTTCCGTGCAGTGCATGGCGGGCAGAGCACGACAGTGTATGGGCCGCATTAACCTTACTCCTTCCCGAAAGCTACCTCCCCCTCCAGTTCCCATGGCGCCAGACGGACACGTCCAGAGACAGAGAGTGTCTCGCAATTCTATATTGCCTCCAAACTGCATCCAGCTGGTGGACACACTCACCCTAAAAGTTTTAATACAATAGAGCTTTCCAACTTTTAGTGTAACACTTCTCTCGTGGCTAAGTGCCAGATTCGGGCGCGAACTAGCACAATAGCACGCCCGAGAAAAGCCCACATGTTTCTTCGAGTTTGGGATCAAGGCCGGATCCAGGATTGTTTTCGAGGGGTCGGGGGGCACATGGGTACATCTACATCTGGACACACGCCACATCACAACGGAAGAATTGATGTTCTGTGATTTGGTGATTCAGTCTGTTTGTGAAGTTCTTTGTAAGTACATAACGGTACCCCGTAATGCACAAAAAAACGAACGAAATGATAACGGGATCGTGTTAAAAAATTTCTCGCACATTTTTCAAGGGTATGGGGAGGTTTGTGCCCCCGTGGCCCCCCGCCCCCTAAATTCGCCTATGTTCCGGATCACACAATTTTTTGAGATCCTCTAGAAATTGGCTAAAAACTGAGTAAGAACGCGTGCTGACTAGGCACCCGAAAAGTCGTTACGATAGCCTTGTCAGCGTTAGGCCTACTCCAATTCCTACTTAATATCAACAATACTTAGAGATAGTACAGAGGGGAACACAGTCATAACACAAAACAGAGCCATTTCGTGGTGCGGGGCAGTTAGAATTGCATTTGAAAAAATTCGTAGTAAGGTATAACTGGAAAAAATAATTCGCCATAACAGAGCTATTTCATTCAGGGTACCAAATTAGAGAATGTAGATTTCGTAAAATATCTAGGAGTTAGATTCGATAATGATCTATCGTGGAATAAACATATTCGGGAAATAACAGGTCAAGCTAATCGTAAATTGGGTTCTACTATAATAATTCTAGGAAAGTGGGACAACCATGTTAGAAATTAGCTACTTCTCCCTCGATAGACCCCATTTAAAATACGCTGCCAGTGCACTTTAAGCATAAGATATGAAATGAAAAAATTTGAACAAGGCTCGAAAGGCGCGAAATCCCGTAATCCATAACAAGCTAAAACTGGATGCAAATGATTCTGACCAGAAGGTAAAAAAATGCTCCTTCCTTACTCCCGATGCTGGACTTTCTTCACGCGTGCGTCACGCACCACGTGACAACACAAACCCTGTGACCTCCACCGATCCGAAGGCGCCTAACGGTCTACAGAGAGGAGGAGGTGAGATTTTTTCATTCCTTACGATCATCTCGCTCCACAGAGAAAACAGTGTTTCGAGCCCTGATTATTCCAGAAATGCACAATTACTTTTAGTTTACGTTTAGTGATCTATAAGGGGAAACAATACGGGAAAAGATCGCGTATCAGGCAAGCAACGAATACGTACTAGTGAGGTGAATCCGTAGTCAAATAAATGCACTGAACTGAAAAACTTTCAAAATCGTTTTATAGATAGGCGAATAGTGGTAGAAATAAGAAGTTATTCTGCGAACCATAAAATGAGTAGGAAACAGCTTAATCGGCAACATTCAACATTTTGGATCCAATGCATGTAAGTAAACAAAAAAACCAAGATACAATTAGCCAAAAATAAAGAGGTTGTAAACCGTTCATCAAGAATCGATAAATACCAATATTTAAAATGTATCTTTTTTGTTAAAAGTAATTCATGACTGAAAATGAAACTTCCATTAGCATCAGGTGTTTATGAGTAGCTTAATATGTGAGGTAAATAAGAATTTTATGCAAATTTTAAGATAACTGATGCATTCGCGGTGATGATAATAAATATCATCTTCATTCATCTAACCAGTCAGGAGTCTGCGTGGTGTACAGGGGCCACTGTTGGTTAATTTTAAATCTAATTATAGTTTTTAATCTAACTACAGGGTTTCCCTACTTGTTTTAGCGTCCCTGTCGTAAAATTAGGAAATCCCAACTCATACGGGTATTGTATGATTCCAAAACTTAAGCCCATTGAGAGTAGATACCGACAGACACAACGGATTTCCCCACACTGTCCCGGAGGGACCAAAATGAGAAGAGAAAGTGCAAGGGCCCTACTACAAGCCCTCTCCTCAAGGCCCTTTGCCTCAGCGGGAGGGCGACATCTACATAGGAGGGCCCACTAATCCTTAAGGCCGAAGAAGACTGCATATTAGCGAAAAAGATAACGTGGAACTTAAATTACCTCCCTCTTCAAACGAGCCGACGACAAAAGGATGACTATATTTCGGAAAGGGTTTGCATTACCCGGAAATATAAACTCTATGGTCTTATCTACTCTTTCCATTCTCGGAAGGGTACTACCACATACCGTTAATCTGCGCCTAACTGGATACAAAATATCAGAACTTCCTAACACGAAATGTCTGGAGGGTGATTCATACGCGTGCATGTCTTGCAACTTCGACTGAAGCATAAGCAGAGTTATATTTAAAATTAGAATACGCCCATTTAGAATACGCTGCCAGTGTTTGAGACACTCATGAAAATGGCTTAATAGCAGAGTTAGAACGCGTGCAAAGAGCTACCAGGTACGAGAAAAGTCGTAACGATACTCTTGTTAGCGTAAATGACCTATTAGATAAACTCGGATGGAAATCTCTTTCGGACCGTAAATTGATAAATAGAGTAAGCCCTTTAGATAAATTAAAGAGCAGTGTCTTTTATAACGAAGTTAGCCATATTTTAAGAACGCCATCATACTACGGAAGATCAGATCATATAAATAAAATAAGAGAGATAGACTGTAGAACAGACAGATTCAGAATATCTTGTTTTCCACGTTCAATAAGAGACTATAACGGCAGCGTCAGAACTCACAAATAGATTAGATGACTTGTAGCGTTGTCTACTAACATATGTACAACTGAATGCATGTTTCTCAATTTTATCATTATTTGTAACATCATGTGGTAGTATATTTTACTACTAAGCGTGACGTTTTCTTGAATCTGTGTTGTGCATGTGGGAGTCCAATTGCATGCTACATGATGATGATTGATAACCCCCTGCCAAACACCCTGGATGTGGCTCGCAGGGTATTATGTAGACGTAGATAAGTATTTTTCAATACACGTGGAGGAATATATTTGGCTTGACGATATAAAAATGGGGAAAATTTAGGTTTCATCAAGAAACTCTTCCTTTTGCCACATTGTTTATTATTAATCCTTAATCACACGATCACGTTTTCGATCTACTTGGAGGCATTGCTGCAGCAATCGCTGAAAAATGATAGACAGGGGTGAGCTTTGTCAGTGATATCTTCAGCGATAGGGATTCTTTTCGAGGTATCCTTTGCCACCTTTGAGCAAATCCCAGTGAAGACGTCATTTGGCAAAATCAAATTTTCATAGGGAAAAGGTAATTTTAAATTGTCTCAATAGATAGGGTTCGTTTTACATTTTTTGGCAGTATTTTTTTAAAGCTACGGTTAATTCATTGCATAAGTCACCACTAAAAAGTAGAAAATAAAAATAAAATAAAAAAGATACAAAACACGTTCTTTCCAAACCGTATAAATATCTTAAAATAAGCCTTCCATCACTAACACAATTAATAACAATCTAACATTAATGTTAATAACACTTACAACAATCCGATCATCTAGGAGCCCGACAATACGACTGCCCTCAGCTGAAAATAGCCGGAGCATAAACGCTCACCTCCAATTCTCCAGTTTCGGAGGGGAGCGTTTATGCTCCGGCTATCACATTATTATCTGATGCGCCGAAGTCGCGTTAAGGCTGTCCCGGTTAACCATTCTCACACTAGCAAGACAGTTCACATTACAATAAATATCGTGCGCATTTCATTGTGCTGTGTTTGTGTGAACAGAATCTTAAAACTAATATTTGTGTTAAGAATACGACTTTTTTTTGCTATTATAATTTTTTAAAACTAGCGTATTCGCATTGTCGGGCTCCTAGATGAGCGGATTTAATTCGGTGGGCGATTGTTGAACGGTTTTGCAGTGGAGGTAACGTAATCATAATAATAATCCACTTATTTGAAACGATAATATCTCCAATTCACGCGGGTTCAATGTGGAATGTTGGACTGAAGTTTTGGTCGGACGATCAGTAAATACTTAATGATATCGAAGATATCGTTTTGACCACGAATTTTATTATAAAAGCTAACTACACGTGTTCCGATTGTAACACAATCATTTTCAGGGGCTCACAAAAATCCCATTTCAGAAATTAATTATATATCTTCAAAAATGTATTTAATATTTTTTAAATATATACGTATCAGTCTGAAAAAGGATTTTTTTAGTACCTGATGATGATTGTGTAACAATCGCAACACGTGTGGTAAGCTGTTAAAATAAAATTTGTGGGCGATACCATATGCTGATCATTGGATATGTTGTAGCACGACAACTCTCCGCAAAAAGTTGACTTACTGAAAGGTTTGAACCCTACATTTCAAAACTACGCAGGATTTTGGTTTCTAAGCCACTTCCTCCTGACACAGGAAACTCTAGATATCTGCTGAGATCAGGGATGACTGATTCAAAGCCGCAGTCATCCGGTTCACAAGAATGTAAGGACTCCCCTTCTCAAACGAGGAAAGCGGTCGAAAGTGGAAATATCCGGAACGCGTCGGTGATATCTAGAAGCACATAAAGAGCCTGTTCAGAGAGATTGGAGATCAGTCGACTTCCAGTTCTTCCACTGTGCAGACGAGGAGGTGTCTTCTGGAAGTTTCGTACCTCATCCGTCAACTATGAATATACACTTCTAGTAGCAAGCCACCTTGCGATGCTAGGGAAGGATAGTACCCATAGAAGTGAGAAACATAAGACGTCCACCCTCCCCCTATGTATCCATAGGTTGACTCAAAAGTTAAGTAAGACGGTTAGCGGAAGACGCTGAATAGTAAACGATGTAAAAAACTATTTTCGGGCACTGCGCCCGGGATCAGCTTATACCCCGCTCCATAACATTAATCATTATGCAGGCGTACGTCGCATATCAAAAACGTCGTGTGAACTCATACCACGGCAAAAAGGCTTGCACTGAGGGGATTATTAGGCGAGTTTAGTATCCTTTGGGTTTTGTTTTCCCTTTCATTATGTCATGAGGCGTATCTACCCGGTATGTTGTCCAATTTAAATGATTGAAAGTTGGTGCGAAGGCTTCCGCGGTGCGCTGGTAATGTTGGCTGTATTTTCCGGGTTTCACCGCGTCGTGGTTGCGTTGGGGTCAACGGTTTCTCCTGCATTCCAGCAGGGGTCTTCAGGTCGAAGTGGGGTCCACTCCAGCAGGTGTCTTCAGGTCCACTTCGACCTGAAGACGCCTGCTGGAATGCAGGAGAAACCGTTGACCCCAACGCAACCACGATGCGATGAAACCCGGAAAATACAACCAACATTAAATTATATAACTTTAAAAAAATGCAATGAGAAAACGACGCAATGATGGTGTTGTTTCTTAATTGAGTGCGGAGATAATTTATTAATGGAGTTCCTAAATGACCCTTACCCTACCCATATCGAATTTTTGGGTCTAGCTGTCCAAAACTGAGCGATGGCGTTCCGTCCCATTTCATGACGCAAACTATAAATGGTCTTTATGGCCTCGGAGTTGACGTCAGGGTTGAGACCGATGAAGATGCTTATTGGAAAGTTTTGATGAGATACGAATCGATGGTGCAATTAAGTTAACAGTCGCTTGGGATTTGACGAACAACGACTGAACGCACTATTAGATTAGATGACATGTAGTGCAGCCTACTAGCTTGTGTATACCTCAATGCATGCTTCTGGATTTTCTTATTCTATATAGCAGCATGTTTTGTGTGTTATAGGTAGGGACATGCAACAGTCGCAAATGCGATAACGCGAATTTTAACGCGAATTCCGGGGTTTTCCCGCGATTACGCGAATTTCGTGTTAATCGCGATTTTCGTAATTTTTTTCTTCTTCTCATGCTTTTCCCACGAAAATATTTTTCGAGGCGTTTATTTAAGCTACATTGTTCTGATAAACCCGAGATTTTGATAGCTTTCGCAGCTAATTTTCAACAATATGTGGTTAAATAACGGCGCTGCACAATATAAATTGATGATCGTAAATGAGTCATCAGCGAGGTATCACGGAGTAATGTTTTCACCTTTAGTATAAAATTTTAAGCGGCTCTAATTCAGTGCATTAAAAATATTCCCGGAGAGGATGAAGCATTAATAACGACAGATAACTAGTAACTCATCTGATATATTCATAATGAACGTAAATAAACCCATACGAAAACAATGCGCGGAGGATAGTTTTTGAAAAATACCCATCCTGTCAAAAGAAGACATCAAAGACCGCTATATGACGCGATGACTTTTCGCCGGCCGCCATGACATCCAGAGAGATGTTTCGATTGAAAACGGCCTGAATTTCACGGCACCGTGCAGTGAATGGCGGCCACCGAAAAGGCGTCGTGTCTGAAAGTAGCCTCAATGAAGGACTGTATTTCACGCCATAGATGGCGCACCGCCGGGCCGGATTGAAATGGGCGCCTTGGTGACCGTCTATAACGCCGTGCCGTCAACTGCGTGATTCGACTCGTTTGAGGACATCTTTTGAGACCAATGAGTAGTTGAAAGCACAGCGCCGTGCAATTGACGACGGCCGGAGCAAAGCCATCTGAAAACGGCAAAAAAAAAGGCAGTGCGCCATCTATACCGTAAAATAAACACTGAAACGTATTTTCGCCGGCTGCCGTTTCCGGCACTACGCCGTAAAATTCAGGCCGCTTTCCGACGAGACGACTCTCTGTATTTCATGGCGCTGTACCGTGAACGGCGGCCCGCGGAAATTCGTCGCGTCGGAAAGCGGCCCATGGAGTGAAAAAATTCCTGATTTCCACAAAGGATGTCTAAACCGTCGAGAGATGGTTTTAATTGCGAATTGAGGCGATTATGGTCATTGAATATTAATTATTATGTTCGAATATCATTTAAATGGATTTTATTTTCCAATATCGGGGTTCCACAAAGTAAAGCAAGAATCTTTGGACCGTATTTCTCACACCTACCCTCGCCTACCCCTTCTAAGTAAATGAAACTCATAAACCTAGTAAAGGAAAAAGTAGGTACTCTACCGTTTTCTCACTTGAAACATTTTATTGCCAAATTTAACAACTTATTATGGCTAACGACTATTATAAAACATTATCCATTCCATTTGTATCCTATTTTTCTTCATATTTTAATTTATGACATGAGTTGATGTGCCGATATATATTCTTACAATCCTTTCTTACAGTGCATGTCCCTTTTAATAATTTTTGTTGCCTTTTGAATATAAAGGCTGCTACCAGAGACATTAAAGTTCATTTTGGGGGAGATACGAGAATGTCTACGGAGAGATAGTGCTTGCTATATATTTATTTAATTCACAATTAATTACATCTATTTACTATGTGCGCCAACTCCGTTACTTCGTAGTCACCTTTACAGAAAAAAGGCGTCCACATTCAGCGTCCCACAACTGCAACGTGAGTAATCTCTACATTGCCTCAGTGCATTCCCTTCGAATTTCCGCCAAAAAATGACTCGCTCCTCCGCAGACCCTAGTTTTCACGGGAGCGTCTGCAGCGAGGCGGGAAACGGGAGTGTGACGTTTGCCGTGACGTCACACCTTAACCTGTAGCGCTCCGTAGAGAACATCGGACCACTTGGGAGCTCGTCTGTGGCGCTCCGAAGCATTGGTAGCGTTCAACGGACCCTTTTCGGAAAGGGACCGCAGTCATACAATTGTTCACTCAGTCAGTTTGGGAAATAAATATTTTCTTCTTTCTCAAAAAATATGAACTAAGAATTGAATTCTTTATCTTGTGAGCAGCATTTACAATTTTTAAACGTAATTCTACCAGTAATATTAGGTAAAAATAAACACAGAAATTGTTAATGCATCAAATCCGTTAATACTGACGGTAGCGCTTCGTTCAATTTTTGAAAATTCTCAGCATAAAAATTCAATTGGAAGTCAGCAAGTTAAGTTAAGGAACAATTATCCATAAGGCTAATTCATTTAAACAAAGCACGAGTTGACAGTGAACCAATGCCACTGGTAGAGTTATAAACCTCGAGGGGAGGGAGCCCAACTACCCTCGGAGTCCAAGATAATGCAGTCCCCACTAGGAAAGATCGTAAAAGGTTGGTGTTCAGTGTGTCTCGGCAGTACCCTTTTTAACAAATGTCCAACATAAATGCCCCATATAGAGGGAGTCGAAGAGCCTCTTGGAGCTCAGTCCTCAAGTCATGCTAAGGAGACAACTCCACCGTCAAGAGAGCTGCGGAAGTTAAAAATGAGCCTAGAGAATATTCATTGGAGTCATTTTTTTCGATTTAAAACCACTCATTACATTTGCAAAACATGACCTCTAAAGCAGCTGCTGTTAAGTCAATACTAATGCAGATTGCTTAAAAGGCATCCACCAAACTTAGTTCTCTTATGTTAGAAGACGTAAGCAGAAAAATAGGCATTTTTAAAGATCTCAGTTTTTAATCCCCAAGAAGTTCCAACTACAGACGTGAACCCTAACTTAAAGACAAAAAATTCATTGCCTCGAATCAATGTAGACAGAGAAGTTGATGCTGGGGTTGAGATAATTACAGACATTACTACAAAAGCAAAAATTCCCAGGGTTAAGTTAATGTAATTAAAGCAACGATGGAGCTCCAATTGTCTTAGACATCGTTTGTATTTAACAATAAGTGCCTTTATATAATGACTGTATGTCATATTGTGTATTTATTTTTTGTAATGTGTATGACGAAGGGTAAGATATTTTCAGTATTTTATGTTTTTGTCCCAAGGTTGCGAGACGATCCTTTGAGCACATTTCTGTCGTCTCGTCACCATATTTGTCGAAGGCCAGGGTTCCCGCTCATAAATTTGGGTCATCGGTCGTCGAGGCATGTAGTCAGCGTCTCCTCGACCAGTCGTAAACGTCTAAATGTTCTGGACAAATGGCCATTGTCTCGCTGACGAAGATGATTTGCTCACTCCTAGGATGGGTCGAGTCAAGCCACCCTTTCCCTGGTCTTGGAGGTGTTGACCTGTGCCCTGACGACACGAGCGCGGGAATTTGGGGAGTCTGTGGGTGGACACGAGAGCGACGGGGTGTGCCTGCCCGTCGCAGTTACATTTGTAAAATCACCACAAACCTCAGTCATTGAAACTTCTCTGAGATCTGATTCGCGTGGATTTCAATTCTTTGGTGCCCTAAACTCGATTCCGGGAGACGCAGCCACTCGAGTCTCCCACCTTGATCGAGTCGATCACGACATTTAAGCAATTTGGACCGCACTGCAAATGTGGAATCAGAAATATTTCTTTCCTGCTATAGCACTGCGTAAACAGATAAGAGAACAAATCTAAAAGAATACTATTTGGTCACAATAGCAATATTTCATTTGAAATCACAGACAGGTAAAGTAATTTCTCTCTCTATGTAAGCTGAATATAGGGATGTGTGAAGGATAAAATATATATAAAATAGGTGAATTCAGTCAATAATCCATGTATATTATTGCTTAAATTATCCCCGGTCATTAATGTCCTAAATTTAGGGCAATGGGTGGGTCACTGAAAGCATGGCTCTTAATCAACATTAATTATTTTGCCGCTAAAATAACACATATTTCAGGGCAGAATAACATCGCTTTTGTAAAAATATAACAACACTTTTGGCTATAAAATAACCCCACCTTTTGCATATCCCTAGTTATAGGTTTATTGGCATATTACCTCAATGAGTAGTTGGAAAGTTTTGCCTTTGTATGAATGTGGGAGTATAATTTGTAAGTATGCATAACGTTTTTTTGGACCGTGTGGTGAGCATCTGGGAATCCTATTGCATGCTGGTGGTTGATCACCCCCTGTCCAACACCCTACACGTGGCTCGCAGGGTATTATGAGGATTTAGATGAAGATGGTAGTTGACTGTGATATATGGTTTGATGACCCTTCCATATACTTAAAGGGTTTAGAAGTAGACAGGGAATTACGTCGTGAAAGAAAATGGGCCACATGCTGCATGTCATATCTCAACGACGCATAAAGAAGTGAGGTATTCCTCCCACCTTTATGTTTCAGGTAAAATTGGGATTGCCTCCCTTAACTCGATTTAATGTTATCAAGAACGACTCGGATTGAACACGTGGGAAATAGATTGGAAAGGAAAGATCCCATATATTCCCCTTTCGACTTTACCGTGTCTGCGAAATTCTGTTGGCTTATGGGTCATTAATAGCCGGTTTTATAATGTCTGATTAGCTATAATAATAAGATGATACAGCTTTCCTCTTTACCTGGCGTTGGCTGAAATTCTGGTTAGCAAGAGGTATGACCTTTAACAGAGGCAAACTTGAACTTTCAACTATCTCTCGATAAAGTTGAATGGTGTATCATAGTAGGACCTGCCCGCCTTTGTGACGGTGCAGGATTCCTCGTCCCGTCCTTCCTTCCCCGTCCTTTCCCTGAGGCGTCGTCGGGCTCTAATCGCGGCGATGCCTCTAATCCTTTGTTCCTATCTGTCCTCCCCCTCTCGAGAGGCTCGGGCGTATAAGTCTCTGACTTGGTTCCCGGTCCTCGAGAGCGTATCCTTGCGGGGGCCCGCCCTGGGACCCCCGAACACATTGGTGTATCATCATATGGTTAGCGTTCAACAGACGTAATAAAACCGACCCTAAGTGATAAAAATGCCACTGACATAACGTAGTGGATGGGGAACAACTCCCGTCATTATCAGTAGTCATCAATCCTAAGATGAGTTAGATGCAGTCCTCCACTCAATTCTCCGTTAGGCTAATCTTTTAAATCCTACATAACTCAGCGGCTTAACATTCTTAATAGCCTCCCTTATGTATCCCCCTGTCCTTTTAACAATGATTTTCATTACTCCATCATGACTCATGGTATGACCGATTAAATTGCCCCATCTCCTACCTAAGGTTTCCAAAAGAATTACCTTGTTTCCTCCTCTTTTAAGAAATTCCACATTACTCACGCAATCTATTCAATGGGTCTCATTCATTTTCCCATAACACTACATTTCGAATGCTTCCTGCCTTGATTTCTCCACTGCTGCCATATTCGATGCCTCACTACCATAGTGACGCATGATCCAAATGCAAGTCATAATAAATTGCTTCCCGACCTCCGTTTTTCGCTTGGGCTAATCTATTAACTAATTCCTTCTCGCTTCGCCCATTGTCAGTCACTAGGCTACCCATGTATCAGGACTTCTTTATCTTCAAAAGTTTATAGTTTCCTAGTTCCAGGTTGGCATTCGCTGCATGGCAGTATTTCCGCTTTTCTTTGCGTTTTTTCAGCTTATACCGAGTCGTTACGTTTTCCACAGTTCATAAAATTATTCCTAATGATGAGACCACGTATTGTTCTTGTTGTGTTTTGGCGTATAGGGTCAACCTCAACATGAGCGATGAAGAACTCAACATGAAGCTCGAAGGAGAAGTGAAGAAGCACGAAGTTCTGTACACCTGCAAACTATCTATCGTCTTCGGTATTGATAATAGTTAACAGCGTCTTCTTGGTTTAAGATCTACATAGTAAGCGAGTATGGCCAAGCCAAGGCCTTAAAAACAACTACATCTACACAATACCCTGCGAGCCACCTCTAGGGTGTTTGTCATGGGTTAATCAATCACCAGCATGCAATTGGACTCCCACATGCACACCACAAGGTCCAAAAAACGTCACGTAAAATTATACTACCATATGCTGTTAGAAATAATAATAAAATTAAGAAACATGCATTAAGTTTTACATAGGTTAGTAGACTACACTACAAGTCATGTAATCTATTTATGAGTTCTATCGCTGCCGTTATAATCCCTTATCGATCGTGGAAAAAAAGACATTCTGATTCTGTCAAACTCATACCGCACTGAATAAACACTCCATGTACTGCACTATAGACGCAACTGATGCACGAGCAGCCCTTGGTCAAAACACCCGAGCACGGATAGAATTTTTGTTTCAGTTGAAAACTGGTTGCAGACCCAACTGGTTTCCAACTATAGTCACAAAATAGTCGCTCCCTGTGCGTTGGGCCTTAGACACAAACATGCTCGCTTACCGGACACAGGCCAAACACAAGGGCAGCGAGATGCGGCCAGAACGGAAACTAGGAGAGTGCTAAGGACGCGAACGAGCAGGCATACAAATAAAACTATTAGTTAATCATAAAAAAGGAAAAGTTAGCGAATAAATGATTCATGCACGAGTTTAAAATATGCCAAGAAATGCATGTAGGTAGCTAGCACTTAAAAATACAGTACGTTATCAACCGTAAATGCTGGGCCTATTCCACCTAGCCCGAGTCAAGCCATCCTACAGCTGAACTGTCAAAGGTTTATGGTCCCTCATTGTACGTGGTTAAAATGACACCTAACCATCAGCTCAACAGTATATTTCCCTAATAGTATCCTAGCGATCGTTTCAGCCATAACAATTACAAGCTCTCTCAAAGATCCGTATCTAGTAGATGCCCCATCACATACCTTGCGGACTTCGGAGGCGAATGTTCTGGTCGTATCAAAGCCGCTGCCTTCTGCCTTCGCTAAGAAGTTTCCCGCCGCTTCCTTCGTGATGTGAGTCATGAATAGTCCGCGATTGCATACTTCGTTCGTTGTCCGCCACGGTGTCCATGTAATGTATCGTCGGGATTTCAAGCTATCTTATGGCTGCCTTTGGTGTTCCTTTGGTGTTTGTTGCATATAATATGTAAGTTATGATGGTCAGTTCTGAGGCGGTCTGCTTCAAAGATGTCTCTTGAACGAAGAAGCGTCACCTGGAGGTCGTTTCCGTCTTAAGCGCCAGTTTTATGCGAATGAGGCCTTACCGACACCAGTACTTATACCAAAGGACCATCTTGAAGGTCCTACGTAATATTCCGCGAAAACTGAACGCGTAGGCCGACATCCGGTCAATCGGCCGCACTAGTTCAAATACAGGATATTCGCCATTTGGCGATGAATCATCTGTTTAATAAAATCACGTGGTGCATTGCATGGTCCATCGGACGCAGGATTTTAAGAAATTGGGCGGAAGTTTGGCGAAAACAATTTCTGACGCACGTGTTGAGGCTGGGCCTATTTTGCCGAGCACATGTCAAGCTATCCTAGGGCTTAACTATCGCAGGTATTATGGTCTCTTATTGTACGCGGAGAAAGCAAGTACTTAAGAGGAAAATTTGTTGGCTTAAAATTTAATTTAAGCTAATATTTCCTGGTTAATGATATATTCAGGAATTCTTCGCGAGCTCTGCATCAGGTTAATTCAGTCGAATTGGCCAAGAAATTGGACATTCAGACAGTTAACACGCGTTGAGAATGGAAGACAAGTCGTGTTCCGAAAAGTCGGCCAATGCGTCTGAATTAACCTAGTGTAGACCCCGAGAATAATTCCTGAGGTTTGATGATATTTCCCAAACTAAAAAGGAAAGTTTGATGATGCAATGTGAGAGGCTTGCACCTAAGGCCGACGGGTGTAAAGGGGCACTCGGGGTGGAGGGGGACTAAGCAGTATCTAACTTCTAATGGGCCGATTTAACCTTTATCATTTTTCTTTCACCCTAAAGCTTTCCAGTTGGCCAAATGCGGCTCACCCGAGTAGTATTCTGAAACCGTTCATCAGAACCATGGTGAGAGACAGAGAAAAGGACGACGTCAAATCCTCCCGCTGACTTCAACCTACCAGTGCCCGGTATATGTGAGAACGATCAAGTATCGATACAGCACTCACCTCCGCCTTCAGGACGACCCTCGCCAAGCGTGTTGAAATGCTGGCAAAATGAATACTGTACCCGCGGGTGCCGGGAAACTTCTGGACACAGGCCGAATTCCAATCCACTTTAGGGTATACTAGGCATGCTTAAAATGCTTTAGTTTAGGGAAGTGACGTCACGTTTTTCGAATTTTGGACGAATTGCACTGACGTTAAAGAGATATAGTTTGTCTGGTGCAGCCGAAGGTGGTCAGTGGAGCTGCACCGGCTTTACTAAAGAAACATGGCGCACATGGGCCAAACGTAGGACGAGAGTATTTGCTCTTAAATTGTTATTTTATCCACCTAAGCTACAGATACAAGTGAAACATGGTTTTAAAACATAATGCAATTATATTTAAAAGCAACAAAAAAACCTCCTTTCGGGAACGTGTTAATATAACGCTCGAATCCACAATATTTCAACTTACGTGTGATTTGACAGCATTTTACAACCATGTTTCTCAGGACAGTTACAGAATATTGTATCCAAAAACATCCCAGAGAAAATAACAGTTTTTTTAATTGAAGCTGCTAAAATGGATTCTGGCTAACGACATAAGTGATGGTTTACCGGAGAAAAGGTCGCCGACCGATGCCATTTCATCTATCGAAGTGATAATGAAGATAAGATATCCGATTGACGGACGTAGAATCTATACCAGCCGCCTGAAAATAAACACCGGCGGGTTTGATAACGTCATAAGCCCAACGATGCATAGCCAATGTTAAAAGGCAGCTTATATACTGATGCACGGTCGCATTTCAAGAAGTAAAAATATCACCAATAAGGGCAACCGTCGTCCTGTCTTTGAATCTTTGAATCGCTCAGCTCTTCTAGTATTTTCAATATCCCAAATAGAATATTATTATCTTAGACTAAAGTAAATATACACGTTAACTACCGACAACCTTTGAGAAATCACAGAGTGGTACATTGGCATCATTAAACGAAGATAAGAATTAAAATTCAAGATCAAAACATATATCAAAGGAATTCTGTACATTGGACGATTATTACAAATTAAAAGTTTCTTAATCAAAATGTTCGAAGAAGTAACCTCAACTCACATCAGAATAGGGTAGTTTCCTTCATCAAAGAAAACGAAATGCATTGATTGCGATTCGTTACCCACCATTACTGTATTCATTATATACAAATTATTTCGTTTTAGAAATAGCGGTTTAGATGAATGACAATGCTCAACTTTAACTGTATTTGAAAAGGGCCAGATTGGCGCCCATGCGATGCCACTCCACGTGACGTCACAGGGACCTAGTTTCTATACGAGAAGATAGGAGTTATACATCGTCTGAGGTTACCAATGCATGCATGAGGCGTAGAGCTCAGGGAAACATGTCTTAATCATGTCTTACACTTATTAAAACTGGCTAAGGTCGGAAAGTTTTCTTCATTTGATTAGGTATTAATAATCCTTATTTAAGACAAGCGCTACCAGCCAGCAGGGTACTCAGCTACCCGCTAGCAGCCTGCGTCGGATCAGCGCTAAGCCTCGCCTCAAGGTCACCTCACAGGGGGGCAGCGGGAACCAGAAATAGTCTCACGGAGAGATTTCCCGGCATTCATACTTACGCGTCGCGTTTTCGCGCGCTGGAAAATTTTCACTTTTCATTTATTGGCGAAAAATAGATATCGTCATTTAAAAATCTAAAAGCGTCAAATACGTACTCCAGGTGTAATAATCTTTCGATTTAGGCAATAAAAAAATTAAAGGAAACCACCCTATTAGGCTAATTAGGCATATCAGTTAAAATACAGGCAATAATTAGACAAGAGTATGGACAAGAATCAGGCAGAATAGGTGGCATCTAACACGCAGATTAAGGGTTCAAAGCCGTAGGCACAATATGTTTAAACTAACATTTTTAGAAATCGACATTAAAGATAATATGAAACTAAGACGTACGAAGATAGTTGTTACGCCAATTTAATTGTCGAAACAAACATCCTATTCACTGGATTATAAAAAACTATTGAGTACGAAAATGATATTGGCACAAAATACTCAATAATCCATTGCAGTAGAGTGCATTGGAACCCATGCAACAATAAAAGATAGAAGAATCCAGTTCCAGGAAGGAATATCGATAGCAAAGTTTCCTTTAGTCTGGATGAGAAAATAGTAGTCAAATTATATATAGTATCGGCTTTTACTCGTTGGAATGGGATCGAATTCCGGTGATAAGGGAAGAGTAATTATTCAGTAATAATTCATTACCTAATTGACAGCCACGAGGAGTACCTCCAGTAGCATGGGTAGAAATTGTTAAGGTTCAAAAGTATACTTAAATGGTAGGTTTAAGTCAAGAAAATATGTTCTCTCTTCCCACTTCGCACGATGGTTTCTAAACTCAATTTCCTCATAATTATAAGTCAACCCTGATAACAAACTACCAACTCATTTGATAACGCAAACTTTAGCTAAACTGTTTTAAAAGCGGAGTTGAGTGCAAGTTCAGTGGTAGGGCAAAACAGTTACCACGTGAGAGACATAAAATCTTTGCCAAGAGCAGTAAGTTGCAGCAGTTCTCTCTGGACGAGGTCGCAAGATAGGCCAACTATCACACCTCTGGATACACGAAGGAGGAAACTCACGAGGCACTATGCAAGCATCCATGAAATGTAATAACAAGGGCGTACCCAGGATCAAAACTAGAGGGGGGCAAGCCGAGGTCGTTCAATATGTAACACAGAAAAGGTGAAGTAAACTAAAATTTAAAGAAAATTATAACAGCGCTTTATTAATTTTTAAAATTATATGCTCAAAAATAAAATATTTTTATTTTAATAACATGTTTTACACTAATATCACTTTTCTTGGATTCAAAGAAAATTTGTCTGAGACTTTCGCTTTGAACTACATTTGGTTTTGCTTCTAGGAGGGGAGGGGGCAGCTACCCCCTCCTGCCCCCTGCTGGATACGCCAATGAGTAATAACACAGTTTCTGCAACGTCAGGATGCAGGCATTGCATAACACGCTCGGTCAAATCCAGGGTGCGCAATTTGGGCGCAGTTTACATCAGTGAATTCGAACTACAAGTTAATGAAGCACTGTTAACCCATATGTACAAGGAAGTTACTATAATAAACAAAGAACGACCATTTTTCCAACAGATGTGAAAAAAAAGCTTCAAACTCCATGGAAATGGGTTGCAAGTACACCAAGTAGGAGTCACACGAAAGAAAACGCCCAACAGTAGCTACAAAAAACGACATACCAACGCAGTAAGCACATCACTACAGCCTCAACTCATGGAAAGAGATACGAACAACCGTGCCACATTGATGATGGCCCTCAATCCTCCGAGGGGAACAAAGGGCACCAGTTTTCATCTGCCTTCGAAAATAGGCGGTAATAACTGTTTCGCAAAGCATATGATCCAGCATCAATTGTTAAAAGGCTGCTACGGCGAAGTACAGTAGTGTCCCGAGAAAGGTCCCACTACATACAACAGCACTAGACTCATAGATGTCTTCAATAGAACAACTGTACGCAGCTGAGTAAACCATACGTGACGATTCAATCGGAAATAGGTTCGGTCATGCATGCACTGTTATGAACATTTTAAGGAAAAATATGATCTGGAGCACTTCTGGTGGCAAATAGACTTCACGTAAATTTCTCGCTTTGCGCAAGAATTAAGTTCGTCCATTGTAGCTCAAGTTTCAGGATCTTATACGCTCTGCATCTCAATGGGTTTTAGACAATTTCGTTGCATTAATTTCGTCTTCTTGATACACCAAATTACGAAAAAAGTTTTAATGACGGACGAAAAAGTACGATACTTTACCGGGAATACGGTGGAAGTGGAGGCAATCTCGGGCACTGGGTCCGAGGATACAAGGCGCGCTACTGCGCTTCGAGTCCTCATTTCGGCAGAACGTGGTCCGTGAACAGATGGACAAGTACTGTGATAATATGCGGTGTAACTTTATGGCTCCACGACTCCACCAGCGCGCTGCCGTCCGGGCAGAACGCTGGGACTCGACTCAACAACACATCGACACATCACTGCACACTCGCTAACGCAGGAGTGAATAATAACCTAATCGCCCCCGAAGGCAGGAAGAGAACTAACATGTCCGCAGGTGAAGTCAAAAGGAATAACAAAATGACTCCTAGTATTGCTTGCGTAACAGGTATTGGGTCCAGGAGCTCTAAGAAACAGGGTGATAACGGGACGCGTTGACTAAATAAATACAAACTATGCGCACAAAGCACCCATTACACATCATCCGCGCAGAGCATAGCACTTCCGGTTGGGCCAAGCGTAAGAATACACGACAGGTAAAATAGAATCCCTGGGGCCACCCGTTATTCGTCGTTGCCATAGCAACATGACGAGATAACGATTCGACGGCCAACCCCAATCCAATTCATCGGCAAAGGCGTCCGAGTCACGAGAAGGAGTGCAAGCAGTATAAGAGAAATTTTAAAAACTTTCACTCGTTGAACTCGAGATCGGCCGTCGTCATACGGGTTCACATTGACGCGGTAGGCATGCCACGTGAGTGAGCCAGCCAATGCGACTGCATAGAGGACCCAGCCGGCCCATTAGCTAGCTTTTTAATTCATTTTTTTTATTCAAACTGCCACCGAAAGGAAATTAGCACTGAGTGATCCGTTTATTTCGGATGAATACAATGACGCAGTTATTTTAAATGTCGAGAAAAAGATTTGAAAAGTTATGAATTCAGCTGATAAAATCATCTCGAATATAAGTTTCGGTTAAAAGGCTAAATCAGAGTTTATTTCCACGTGAACTTCGGATCGCTCTCAAGGCCGTGACAAGGAGAGTCGGGTGGGGGGGGGGGAGGTGACAAGGATTCCAACCTCCCCTACACCCGCGAGAATTTGTTCTTGATGACTTTGAGAGGCACTACAATAGCTCGGCTGTAAGCGTCGCAAGTGGCGACTTAAGTGAACCCATTCAAATGTCCGGCAGGTAACAGCGCATCAAGTGGCCAACTAGAGATCAAGAGAAGGATTAAAATATTCACGGGACCGGCTTACGAATCACAACGCGTGATCCAAAAAATAAGCCCAGCCAGACTCAATGATTTCAGCACGAACAGAGGCGTAACGAGATATATACTTTGGGGGGGATGAGGGAGGTTTGGGCGTTGGGGGATGAGGGGGATTAGTGGGGGAAACCCCCCCCCCCCCAGGAAACGGGGAGTCCAGGAATATTTTTGAAAAATAACATGCCTGTAAATGCATTTTACATAATTTTGGCGCTTCTAATTTAACTTTAAGCAGAGGCAGTAATTATGTATCAAATCCAGAGAATATCTTTAAATAATTTTTTGATTTCTCTGAGGCTTTGGGGGCGAGGGGTGGATGAGGGGATCCATTTCGTTCGTTGCTTCAGGGGTGACTTCGTGTAATCGACTTGACGTAGTGAAACGAAAAATACTTTATAGTTCTAAATTAATTTATTAAAAATTAAATATTCCAAATAAATTTACGTGAAATAATAGAGTATTGTGCATTTCGTTGTTACCAAAGAGGATCCTCACGTCGGCCTCAATGATGATGTAATGTATCAAATTCAAGATGACTCGTTCATACCACGATTGTTCCAGCGATCGTAGGAAATATCGTGTATTCACACTACGACGGTGAAACCTGTGATGCCCTCAGTGTTGAAATCTAAAGAGAACGATTAGCAAAGCTGTTGAGGTATGTTGGGTTAGGATCATAGAGGTCCCTGGAGGGGGCATAAGCGCTCTGACGTGAAGCCAGCCCTTACGGTACTCCTGCGCATTTAGCCATCATGCCGGGCTACGCTTCGTCAATTTGCCATAAGCGTACATGTACAGAAAATATTAATTTTTTCTGAAACCAGTGACTACAGAGGTCATATAAAGGTACGTAAATATTTAGTAGTGTGTTTATTTTTCTGGATATTATTATCTATATCCGGAAACATTCCGTTCGGCAGATATATGGTATGTAAACTTTGCATTCGCAGATGGTTTGCTGCTCGGCTTACGGGTGCAATAATCGCACAGAGAGAAGGGTAACAGCCACTGGTGAGTAAAAAAATAGAATTAAATAGATAATTGTGGATTGCAATCGCCTTATACTGTTTGCAGAACTGATTTTGCATTTTTGGCCTCACTCATGCATTGTGTGTGTTTACATATGCTGTTGTTCTGCCAAAGTTGAATCTTGTATTTGAACAATGTCAAAGTGATTTTGTGTCATGAATTAATGTTTTTGTAATTTGCAGATTAAATGAATTTTTATGCTTGATTTTGTTTTTCTTTGACAATCATAATGTTTCGACCTATTCGTCAGGTTAGAGGCACGCTAGACGAGTTCACTCGCGTGCAAAGGGAATTACTTGATGTAGTATGGATATTTTTCAGCGGCTTGGGTAGTATAAATAAAATAATTTATAAGGAAAACGTAGAGATTTGGTAATTTTTCGTCCGTAGTTGAGCATGCTCAACGACATACGCACTCGTAGTACACTAACTTGCATTACGAGAGGTAGCACCGCTCTTTTTCGGGGGCTTTGACAGTGAAAATGGAATTATATGAAACAAAGTGTTGAGTTATTTCTGCGTAATGCCGTAAAAATTATTTTAACTTCGGGTTTGGTCAATATTCACGATATTTTAGTCTACGGGGAAGAAAACATTCCAGTAGACGCGATTTTTCTTGATTTCAAAAAGGCATTTGATAAAGTACCCCACGGAAAGTTAATAATAAAACTGAAATCTTACGGTCTAGAAGAAGATGTCATTTCCTGGATAAGAGAATTTTTGAGCGACCGCGTCCAAAGAGTAGTATTAGACGGTGCAGTCTCCAATGAGGTTAGAGTCACTTCTGGCGTTCCTCAGGGTAGTGTCATAGGCCCACTCCTATTCCTTCTTTATATAAACGACATTGGCGAAGTAGTACACAGTAAAGTACGATTATTTGCTGACGACGCTATAGTTTACAGAGAAATCCGTTCCAGCAAAGATATAGATGAACTAACGAATGACCTTGCTGCTATCCAAGCTTGGTGCGATGCTTTGCAGTTAGAATTAAATTTGAAAAAAATGCGTCGTAATGAATAGGGTGGTTTCCTATTATTTTTTTTTGCCTAAATCGAAAGATTATTACTCCTGGAGTACGTATTTCAAGCTTTTAGATTTTTAAATGACGATATCTATTTTTCGCGATTAAATGAAAAGTGAAAAATTTCAAGCGCGCGAAAACGCGACGGCTAAGTAAGAATGATGGGAAAAAGTCCGTGCGACGCATTTCTGGTTCCCCCTCCAGCCTTGTGAGGTGACCTTGATCGAGGCTCTGAGCGCAGATAGGACGCAGGATGCTAGCGGGTAGCTGAGTACCTTGCTGCCTGGTAGCGCTTGGCTTAAAAAAGGTTTATTAATACCTTATCAAACGAAGAAAACTTTCCGACCTTAGCCAATTTTAATAGGTGATTATTAAGACATGTTTCCCTGAGCTCTGTGCCTCATGCATGCATTGGTAATCTCAGACGATGTGTAACTCCTATCCTCTCGTGTAGAAACTAGGTCCCTGTGACGTTACGTGGAGTGGAATCGCATGGGCGCCAATCTGGCTTTTTTCAAATGAGGATAAAATTTGACCCTTGCCATTCGTCTAAACCGGTATTTCAAAAACCAAATAATTTGTGTATTATGAATACACTATTGGTGGGTAACGAATCGCAATCAATGCCTTTCGTTTTCTTTGATGAAGGAAACTACCCTATTTCTGGAAGAAGAATAACTCCCTACAACGCAGCTATATAATTCGGGGTACCCAATTAGAGACTGTTGAATCCGTTAAATATCTAGGAGTTAGACTCAATAATGATCTATCGTGGAATAAACATATTCGAGAAATAACCGGTCAAGCTAATCGTAAAATGGGTTTTGTTAAAAGAATATTAGGAAAGTGCGACGACAAAGCGAGAGAAATTAGCTACTTTTCCCTCGTTAGACCACATTTGAAATACGATGCCAGTGTTTGGGACCCTGATGAAAAAGGCTTAATAACAGAGTTAGAACGCGTGCAAAGAAGAGCTGCCAGGTATGTGAAAGGTCGTTACGATAGTCTTGTTAGTGTAACTGACCTCTTAGATGAACTCGGATGGAAATCTCTGTCGGAATGTAGATTGAAAAAAAGACTAAACCTTTTAGATAAATTCAAGAGCAGTGTCTTTTCTGACGAAGTTAACCATATCTTACGGACGCCAACATACTACGGAAGATCAGATCATATAAATAAAATAAGAGAGATATATTGTAGAACAGACAGATTCCGAATGTCATTTTTTCCACGATCAATAAGAGATTATAACGGCAGCAATAGAACTCGTAAATAGATTGCATGACTTGTAGTGTAGCCTACTAACATATGTAAAAATTAATGCATGTTTCTTAATTCAATTATTATTTCTAACAGCATATAGTAGTATAGTTTGTTAGTATACGGGACGTTTTTTGGACGGTTTGGTGTGCAAGTGGGAGTCCAAATGCATGCTGGTGATTGATCACCCCCTGCCAAACACCCTAAAGGTGGCTCGCAGGGTATTATGTAGATGTAGATGAGAATATTCGTATCGTACAGGAGCAGGTCATGACGAGTTCAATGGTGACTACTATGTTCGTAGAAGAAACGACGGTTGCATAGCAACATACTCAAGCGATCCTTAATTTCCGGATTAAGATGCATAAAGATAAAATTAATGCAATTTTCGAATTGCCATCTATGTTTTGCGAGTAACATTGAGTCAATTATGTTTGACTTAACACCTCATTGTCTGTTGATTACTGTCTTCCTGCAGGTCACAAGGGGTCTGATCCGGCATAAATTTATTCTTTGGGCATGTATTACCATTTATTTTCATCGTACCTTTCGCGAAAAATGCCCAAAGGCATTATTTAATGAGTTAAGAGCAAAAATTGGTCGTTGCCTCGTAAGTCTCGGTGTTATAGCGGGGCCTGGCATCATGGCTAAATGCGCAATTAGGCCACGCCCCCTTGGCTTCACTTCCCGCTATTGGAGAGGATAGGGCGCGCCCCATCCAGTAACCTCTATGGTTAGGATATTACTGTTATCAACGTGTACCTCTTCTTCCGCCCATGCTCTTCCTTGGTGGGACAACTCCATGAAAAAAATGGAGCGAGGGAAGCTTCACAAACTTTTCTTCTTTCTCTAGTCACTCCCTCTTCCGGTTTAGCAGCGCCAATCCATCCTAAAGTGGCAACGTTCGGAACTACGTGTACTACTGCCCGGACATGCGTTCACACCACTGGTAGCGTCAACTATCGTTAGGATGATCGCTGGAACAATTGTAATCTGAACCAGGCATAACATTTCAACATCACTCCACTGCGCAATTGCAAACAATATACTGCAAAAAATGGAGAAAGTGGATAGCCTTGTATTCATGGACTCGCTGCTGATATTTTTTAGAAACGACTAAACTGAGACCGAAGCTATCATGCCACAGCGACCATTGCCCTGGTATCATGATTACTGCATGGTTTCCAGAACTTTCGAGCAACGCAGTAGGGAGTGGTGGTGCCCCTCGATCGCAGACACCTAAGGACGAGAGAGAAGAGTGTAGGGGGGCATTGCCTAAAGAAAGAGGAGGCCGCGTAGTCGCGCCTCGTGTTACGGCGTCGAAACGAGTTGGGTGTAATATTTAGTTAGAGGGTAGGGGAGGGTGGTGTACCTAGGACGTAGTGTACCTAGGAACATTTGAAACTTCCGGCAAGTTCTGCGATCTAGCGGCTTCAGAGTAAGCCATGTGTGTATGTGAAGGATGCGCTAGAGTGTAGCACGTGAGAATTTGAGTCCAGTAGGGTTATGCTTGCAAAGAAGGCGCTAGTTTGAAGTTTTTGTCGCTGGAAAGTAAATATTTTTAGATATATCTTGAATTCTTTCATCAAAAATCGATCACTCCAACAGTGGTTTTCGTAGCATAGGTGAAATCGACATATAATGGTGATTAATATTAACTACTTACAAGGTATTTTACACGCAATATAAACCAGACAAATCGGCCGACATTAAAAATGTCTACCTGTTGTATCAAGGAACACTAACTAACCCATTATATACTTAGGAACATGTTTCTATGTTTGTGATTTTTGAAGTAGGCCGTAATTTATGGGCCAATATTCTATAATTTGCTTTTTTGTGTTAAATTCATTACATAATTGAACCATATAGATTGCTCTTAATTTAGGAGGGTTTAACTTAGGTTTATTTTTACTTGAAAGGAGTTGTGTTTTAAAATTGAATTTTTACCTACGCTACATTAATTTTCTTTATGTAACACTTTAATGCACTTTCAAATTCAATAGAAAATCATATATATTTGCATTTTTCACGTTTTTAATGACCGTTCTATCCAATCTAACTTGTGTTCCTTGGTACAATAGGTAATGTTCCTACGTATATGAACGTGATGTGCCTAGGAACAATTATAAACACTTTTAGAAGTTTCAAATAGATCCATTAATAGTGAATGCACAAGTCTAAAACCGAAAAATTATGTTAATTAATCCTGATGGATTGAATTGTTACTATTAGGCTGAAACTCTAGTGAATACATTTTGTTTCACATAAATAAATTGAAAACGTGTTCCGAGGTAAAATACCCTCCCCTACTCGTTTTTCATTCCCGACAATAAATAGTTTCTTTACCCAACGGAAATTGTCATTTTCCCCGATTATCCATCACCCCCGCGAGTCATGAGGCAGCCACACTACTCCTGTTCTGGCTATTGTCTATACGTCCCGACCAGGGCTGGGCCAACTACAGGCCGAGGAGTATTTAAAATACAAAATACCACTCCAAATGTATTTGAAATGCAAAATATATCATACCTTTGACTTAGATATTTGAAAACTACAAAATAATATTTTAGATACCTGTTCAAATACAAAATACATTTGTATGAAAACTAAGAAATCTTTTAAAAATAGAAACCTGGCACTTTATGGTTCGTTCCAAACATGAAGAAAACGATTCCAACGAAAACGAAATAATATCTGAAACATAATATTACAGAAGTGTAGTTAGAGCTACTTCAAACGTATTTTTTATATATTTTTATAGGTTGGGAAAATACCAAAAATATGTATTAAAACACAAAATACATTTACTTAAGTCGAGTATTTGAAATACCGAACACAAATATATTTCAAATACATATTTTAAAATACTAATAGCTGAAATACTGCCCTGCCCAGTCCCGACGAAGGCGTCGGGATGCGACATGGGTAACAGAAATCAACTTTCTACGGAATGGAAAGAAGCCTCCTCCATATAGTCTACCAGATGTCTTTCAAGAAAAATGGTGCATATTTCAGACCTGAGTGTCTCATGGAATTCCCACACCGCAGAGGAACAGTGAACTACAAGACCTAAAGTAAAACCATGCAAGGACCATCCCCTCTACCTATATTTATTAAGATGCAACATACTAGGTTGATTTCCCAGCCAGGGTTCCCACTCTAACTAAATTATAAAATTCACCGTTTTTTCCAGGTTTTCACGGCCTAAATTGCGTCAAATTCGCGGTCTGTTAATAAGCCATTAGGAAGAAGTATTGATCACATAAAAATCACTGACAGCGCGTTAACTAAAAATATAGCAAACGCGATAAACGCCGGCAATGCAAAACGCAGCAATGAAAGGGCTCTTATGACGTCGCCTATTGTTAGCAAAATTTAGGGCCGGCTAAGTAAAGGTTGTGAGTGCGAAAATTAAGGGTGATAGAGAAGTGAAGATGTGTCTGTTTTCTCGCCAGGGTTAATAATCACTTTGGTTTAAGGTCGTCCGATCACAGCCTTAAGGTCTGAGTGTCGTCATGACACACGGACCAATATTTGCGCTTCGAATATACGTGTGCAGATATATGCGTGGACAGTATCTGCGAGCGACTGACCTATTTTTCTTTTGACCCGTCAATCGTAGATCAAAAATCAAGTTTGAGAGGTTTTTAAGGTTTTACGACGAATTTCACGGCTATTTCCAGGTTTTTTTTCACGGTAGACGAAATTCACGGCTTATTCACGGTTTTAAGGTTTTCACGGTTGAGTGGGAACCCTGCCAGCGTATAGCGCCATAGAGGGTTCCGGAACGTAGATATTTTGGAAACAGAGTCATTTCCCATACTTATGGCCAGAAACTAATGAATTTTATTTGGCTCAAGTAAAAATCAAAATTCTGCGAAAAGATGTCGGACGACAACTTTATCTTTCCAATCCGAGTGGCGATGACAGCGAAAAACGATAAAGCAGGGTGGTAGATGTACAAGAGAAATACCTCGCGACTTACCAATTATTTCAATGAGAATATGATTAGCACAGCAGAATTCAGATTAGATACTATATATCTAACTTCTTCGCATTAGTTTCTTGGGGTAAACATGAAAATTCCCATGAATGAACTTCGCCCATAATCGTATATTATGCTCAACAGAAAGCATCGAGCAGTTCTTCTCATATGACGTAGTTTTAAATGTCCAGATTACACAGGACGGCAAAAAAAATATTTTTTTCGAGCCCCGATACCATTCATGCTGATTCTTATATAAAATGACCTCTTTTTCGGGGGATACACCCTCCATTTTTAAAATCATTTTCGATAATTTGGAGGGACGAAAAGGATTATTTTAGCATTTACATTTCTTTTAAAGGTTTAGAGGGGTGAACAGTTCTATGCTAAGGAGGTAGATTTAGTCTACGTAAATTGTAAACAAACGGTTTGCAAATTATCAATTTTTCATTTCTTCGCATTTAGTTCTATTATTTTCCTCATATTTCAGCATTTTTCCATCTTTCCTTCTCCTATATATCCCTTCCATTTGGTTTCCATTTATACCCTGAGATAGAAGTTTATCGTGCCGAAAACCACAGCAGTACTCAGCCAACATTCCCGCATTCCAATTCCCTGAAAATCTTCTCTCAAATTTGCTATGTTTTGATACAGCCGCTCCCCATGTTCATCTGAAACTGCTCCTCAATTTTTTGGGAAAAAGTCCATGGGTGAATGATGGCAATATGTATCAGCAACGTATAGCAGCAATAATAAAATTGTTTAGGAACAATGTATAGCAACGATAATTAAAATATGTAGCAACAATAATTAAAATATGTAGCAACACTTCAGAAGATACGCTACCATGCTGGCGCTCTCAACACCTCGCACTCATCAATAAAGGGTAAAATCATATGCAAAGAACGATAGATAAGATGAGTACTTTCAGTTGGCATTTGGTTTCCATTTATACACTGAGATAGAAGTTTATCGGGCCGAAAACCAGCAGTACTCAGCCAACACGTCCGCATTCCACATCTCTGAAAATCTTCCCTCAAATTTGCTAATGCTTTGACGCAACCGCTCCCCATGTTCGTCAGCAACTGCTCCTTAATTTTTTGGGAAAACGTCCAGGGGTGAATGAAGGAAATGCAATTTTAGCGAAATGTTATACCCCAGGGCCTTGTACGCTGACAGAAACTCCTCGATATGAGCGAAATAATCAACCAATTTTTTGTTGTCACCCAAAATGTTCTCGCACACGTTTCGGAATCCAGGCCAAGCTCGTTTTTCTTCAGGTGTTTATCATCATTCAGGTGTTTCATAATCGTCTAATCTTAGAAAAGTTTTCTAACGTGGGGACCCACGAATACTCCTTCCTTGAACATAGCCTCACTAAGTCGAGGGAAATGAATTTTTTAATTTGAAATGCATCCCCTGTCTTGTCTAAAGCTCTCACAAACTGTTTCACCGGTCCGAGTTTGATGTGCAATGGTGTTAAATAAATATTTTATTTCGAATCAATAAGAGAGGAGGATCTTGAGACCCTCACGATCTTGATCGACATTTTTATAACCAGGAGTCCTCTTGATGAGGCCAATTTCGTATCATGTAATGTTTTTATCGGGCTCGGCTGCTCCATTCCAAAAGGAAGCAGCAGTATTTTGTGAAGCCTGGATGTAGTCGCGTTAGTAGAGCGACAACTTTCAGGTGAGAGCAAACTTTCCAATTATAATCATGATAATTGATTTTTCAAGGATTTGGCTGATATTTCCGTACGTCACCCTCATATCAACAGAGTATACCACCGGGACTGAAGGTAACTCATTCCCATTGGCCAACAGGACCAATTTAAAGCTTGTCATCTGCGAATCTATAAACTGTCTCCACTTTTTTTGGGTTACATGACATCATCAGTTGTATTAAAAATGCATTTGAATTACGGAAAAACACCAAGCCTTCGTTTTCTGTAAAAAGTATTAATTTCAGTGCTAACTGGCTGGTACTATAAGAGGAGATTCTTACACCTCTCTCTAATAGACTCCACTGCTAAAGTCGAGTTCCAAGATGTTGAGGTTACGAGGAACTGATCTTATTGCTGAAGGGATATTAGGAAAACTTAATTATATGCTTACTTTTTCAGGAGAACCCGACGGTAAAAGTAATACAAAAGTAACAATCTGTGAGAAGACAGCGAGAATCAAGCCAAACCATGGTTACAGCAAATGGTATTTATTTACGCGTAGTACCTTTGAGCCATTCGGTAGAACTACTGTGACGAGTAGTGCAGTAAACCCTTGTGGAGTCCAATTTTTGTCCTGATTGCCAAATTGGCAGCCATTATTAAATTACCATATATGTCCAAACCTGAGCAGGCAAGTAATTGCGAGAGCCAGCATAGTAAAGCGAATCTTCCGCACTATTGCTACCTATTTTAATTATTGTTGTCACATTATGATGCAAAATATCGTATTATTACCGCTATTTCTTGTTGATATATATTTTCCTCGCACGAGGAAGGATGAGGTAAAATGGAAGCTGTCAAATTTAAACCACACGCGAAAAATTGCAATATCGATAACTTTTAATGCTTTTTTATACAATTTTCGGGGGCTGGTGCCCCCTAAATCTACCTCCTTACCATAAATGTTCATGCTTTAAAAATTTTCAACCCTCTTAACCCTTAGAAGCAATGTAAATGCGGCGATAATCCTTTTCATCCCGCAAAATTATCCAAAAGTGATAAAAAAGAATGGAGGGGGGGCTCCCCCGAAAATGGTGGGAGATAGGAAAAACGGAGGTCATATTCGGATTCTGGAGGTCATTTTACAAGATAATAAGCAGGAATGGTATCAGGGCCGATTTTCATGTCCTCCAGTGTTATCTAATCACAAGGTCATACTATTACATTGAGGTCAAATCTTCTACACGAGAAATACAGAGAACACGAGCGTGAAACTGACTGAGTTGTTGACGGTGTTACCTTCAATAAACCTCATTTCTCTGATATTTATGGTTTTCTTATTTTTTTCGTTACACTCCGTCAAATCAAACGATTTTCAACAAATCTTCTTAGAGCGTGCTTAGAAGCTATTTTGACCCCAAACAAAGTCTACTTGTTCCCTCTGTTTTCACCATTTAAGCTTTTGTACGCCATTTCTTAACACAAAATAAATTTTCACTTTTTTCCGATTTTCGTGTATTTATTATTTTGGAATTTTTAGTTCTAGTTAGTCTACCTAGTTCATTACATCTATCATTTAAAAATGTCAAGGTTTACAGAAAGCTTTCGACACAGTACCTTACAAAAAACTTTTATACAAATTACAGCCATGCGGGCTAAAGAAAACAGTAGTTAACTGGATACGCCACTTATGAATATGTTTACAGTTTATTAAGTGCTTACGGTACATATATACTGAATTATTTATTTAGTAATTACAGAATACATTTAATTATGTATATCATATGCCCGAAGAGTGATCGTAAGCAAAAAGTAGTTCTTGGTGGAAAGTGACATCAGGAGTCCCTCAGGGAAGCTTATTGGGTGCCGTTTAATTCATGATATAGGTACATACATAAGGACCTATTCTCTTGAATAAGGGGTAAAATACGTTTATTTGCTGACGACGCGGTCATCTATCGCGAAATTAGTGATCGCTCTGACTTTTAAATTTTATCATCGGATTCAAACAACGTTTATGGGTGGAGCCTAGAGAGGGGACGAGAACTTAATTAAAGGGATCGAACCTGAGACATTTCCGTTACGAGCGTGACGGAAGGGGAAGCGTGACGATTTTCTACCCATGTATTTTATAATTTTAATAATGCTACCTAACGCGCCTGAAGAATTATTTGCCTCGAAAAGAAATCGTAACCCAAATATAGTCAGAATTTACTTCTGGAACAAAAAAAGCAGTTACAGAGGTAAACGGAGAATCTACGATATTGGAAAAACTACAAGATTCATTTCTCTTAAAAATTTGTGAATTAAGTTTTTGCTTGGACTAAAGTACGTAATTTTGTTTTTTTTACTTTTCGTGTTTTTATTCTCGTTCCGAAGATTTTCCGTTAATGCGCTCTTCAATATATTATAAAGGCTACTTTACCAAATAAATGCATGTAAAGAGTATCTTTGTAAGCACACACGCGCCGAGGTGAAACGCCATTGACACCAAATGGAGACCCGGGTTTTAATGCTACGCTAAATATACTTTTTTCATGGTGAGCATTACTATTAGCGATTCATTTTCATACTCAAAGCAACCTAAAAGAGGCTTGATGATTATTTAGTACGAAGAGAGCAATCCTGAGTGTAGAACAGCCTGATCTTTGGGTAAGGAATACCTTTATTTTACTACTAACTTATTTGACTGGACTTATTTACATATTTCGCTAGATCCCAAGCTTTATCGAGTGATGAAAAGCTTACTTTTTACTCTGCAGAGCATTTTATACTGCATTCGGAAAAAGCGCATTTTACATTTTTTTTAATTTTAATTTTTTTAATAAAAATTTTAAAATTTATTTTTCAGAGATGTAACGTATTTGCAAAGTTACCCACACATCGAGCTAAACATATGCACGAGTTTTTCCATGAAAACAACTTTGAAGTGATTTCTCATGCTCCTGACTCAGATGACCTGGTTCCTAGTAACTTTTGGCTGATTCAAATAATGGAAGACTCTCTCAGAGGTCGCACATTCACCACGTGCTGCCATTAGTTCTGCGATTATCCAGTGGTAAAAAAAAGATGCCCAAATAAGCTTACGCCGCGCCCACGGAATCATGGCGACGACGTTGTGAAAAATCAGTGGCGGATCCATTGAGGAGCGAGAGGGAGCTATAGCCCCTTTCTTGGGTATCCCATTTACCCTAGATAAAACGGTAATTTAGTTCAGATGTCGAATGCATAAAGGAGAGGAGAATCCCATAACCTCCACCCCAGTTCCAAACCTGGATTCGCATGGTGAAAAATGTGTTCGTCTGCAGTTAGATTACGTCGAGCAGTAACACCAGTCTCATAAATTTCGGGTAAGTAGTCATAAAAAAGAGGCTTTAGGACCCATAGGACTGCATATATGTACTTAAACAATTGGACGACGGTGATACCTATCGTTGAATTTATAGTAAAGACCATCACCATCCCGTAGAGATTCCAATCCTAATTTTACGCGAAGGACGAACTGCCCTCATATTATGCAGACCTTTTACTTGGATTTCTGATCTTCGCCGCATTTAAGACCCACGAAAGATATACTGAGAAAGTCAAGACGCATTCGTTCATATATGAGCACTATATAACACGTTGATTCCGCAATTAGGTGAGGCGTCTGACGCATGCATAGATGGCAGATTTACGGCAATCCATAGTTGCATTTCATCTCGCCATAGAGCAAGGAAAGTTACTAATCATTGGTGGCCTCTTTTTAGAACGTAGAAGAATGCGCCTCTCTCACACTCATTGCCACTAACTTAAGTATGGCTGCACATGGGGGACGAGTTTAGCATGCCAAATATTCTAAGCGCGTAAATGCCACAACAGAAAAATTTCCTTGCCTCATAATAGTCAAAGATTTGTAAATAATGAGAATCCTGTAAAGTAACAATTATTGAACTAATATTTTCATGGCCGGTCGTTTCAATAGCATTTTTTAATTTCCGCCGATTTCAATTACTCATTCCCCCACTGACTTTCTTAACTACCAGATTTACTCATTCGTCATACATCATCATCATAAGTCAACAATCCTAACATTGGTGTGACCCAGCTCTCCTGTCCTTCTCCTGTCCGCTAGCCTTTTCAAAGCGATTTCGTACGTCATTGATGAAAAACACTTACTTGCGACTGCCTTAAATCGTAAATGGAAATTCATCGACCCACGCAAAACACGAGGGGCCGGCCTTCGGCGCTAAAGTCACTTTCAGCACTTGAACGGTCCTCGAT
Source organism: Ischnura elegans (assembly GCF_921293095.1). NCBI lineage: Eukaryota > Metazoa > Arthropoda > Insecta > Odonata > Coenagrionidae > Ischnura > Ischnura elegans. The sequence continues at coordinate 84,669,689 of NC_060250.1, forward strand.
CAAGCAAGCTTTTTATAACAAGTTAACGCTATATAACACAATGTTGGACCTTCATCAACGGACGTATGAGTCCTCTTTGAATATACACGATGGCTTTCATGCTGAGAGTTTAATAAAAGGATGATTCTGGGCATTTAAAAAAAAGCCCAAAGCCATTAAAGAGAAGACAGCGCACACGGTTACCGGGATTCTAGGCCTTTCATTCCAAAAATATAGCCGTCCCAATCTATACAAGGTGCAGGCATTTCATCAAGATCCTATAATCCTGTCTGTGAGGAAGGCACTTCAAGGACAGCCCTTTTCCTGTCGGATGGGACGAAGAACAGTGGTTTACATTGCACCTCCCGTCAAGAGAAAGATAAAACCGAAAAAAAATTACCAAAGGTACACGGACTGTAACTAGAAGGATTAAAGAAGGATTGGCAGAACCTGGGTGGCAGATTTCAACGACAGGCATTGAAGACTGATCACGAAATCGTAATACTGAACATGGCCACCTTAGTCTTCCCTTGCTAAGTCCACATACTAATTGAAGAGCGGGCACGGCGAATTATAGGTTTTCAACAAAGCCACTACTTTTCCAGCAAACATCTGCTTCACTTTAGCAAACCCGACCGCCTATCCCGGAGTATTCTGAAGTCCCAAAAAAAAATTCTATGCCTATGGCTAAAATCGAAACTACGATATCCTCAACACCTCCATACCTTCATGGAAAATATGGCCTATATCCGCTTTCTCACGACCAGGTTTAGGCTTAGGGTAAACGAGCACTAGCACGGACAAGACCAAGACCATGACCAGGTACGTGCAGCCGGGACAACATGGAGTGACGGGGAGCAACGCGCACTAGTCAGACTAAGACACGAAAGACGCACGACCACAACCATACGCTCTGGTCACACAGAGCGTATGACCAAGCGCCAGACCCGCTTGGGGTTCCCACCACCTTTTATGGGACAACGCGCAATCCTACGGCCAGTCTGCGACCACGAGTTGCTGGGGGAGATTGTGCAGCGCGATTGAGTCGTTTGTGGGTTGGTGAACAAGTTTAGTAGACAATAATGTAAGATGACAGCAGAACCAGTGTTTGATACAGAACGTTTGATATAGGAGGTAAAAGAAAAGACCTTGTTTTTCGGATTTGTCGTCAAATGATTACGCCAATAAAATAATAAAGAGGCAGAAATGGGAAGAAATTACGTTTCTGACTATTGTTTTTCTCGACATTTATACTGTCTTGGTCGAGGTTCTGGTCGTGATGGGCCAGACCAGTCGACGGTTTCGCCGCAATAGTGCGCATTTACCCTTACAATGAGCCCCTTACCTCAGAAGCATCGAAGTACAACGGAAACGATACCGTGAGGGCGACTATTTCCTTCTCCATCCAAGGACTACGAATATACTGAAGCAATCGAGCAGGCCACGAGAAAAATGAGAGCACGACGTTGATTCCTGCCAGCTCATGAAAGATACCAATTACAGCAAATATTCCTCCACACCGATCGTTCTACTTTGGCTAGGCATAGTAACCCAATATTTCCGACCGAATGATTAATCCAGATTTGCAACTTAGTAACTTCTTGCCCACAAGGGCTGGTGATTTCCTCCCCTGGCTTATCGCGGCGGCGCCTCCTTCGGTTTACCATCCCTCTGTCCAATCCACACTCCAGGTGCATGTGCGACAAAGTCGTTTGACTTGGTTCCAGGACTAAAGAGGTCAATCCCCGCGGCTTGCCACAGGGACCCGATTCCATAGCTCTCCCCTAGTATTTCCTGAGATATTTAGTCACTCAAATGAGTTCTTCATAAATATTATAGAATGATATGCTCAGTGGTACTCAGAGGTCAACGATATAAGTCTTTTTGTTGCAATCCCTAGGCTTTTGATTCATGCTGATCTGGGGATATCAACAAGCGCTGGACACTGCTACATATGTGCATTAGCATGTAGCGTAGAACTGGTAGAGTAGAGATAATCAACCCTTGACAAACTACAGTAGAAAAATAAGTACCTACCACAGTATTACGTTGATGTACTAAAGAACATGTCAAAGGAAAGCGACGGATGTCAAATCTACGGCTCAAATACGTTTCCGAGAAATGCACAGTGATAGTTTCACATTACTTCAAGATTCGGCGTCAGTGTCCAGAAATTTGAATACATATTTGGTAAATCAGGAAGTACAGATGAAGTGACACCATTTAATAACTTCATTCATATTCAGATTCGAGATACTAGTACCTAGAGACCTTGGACCGAGATCCTTTGTCTGCCGTCAGTGATGGCAAGGCTAAAACCGATACTTAGTACCAAAATACCCAAATCAACCCATCCAATGACATATATGGTTTTAACTATAGCCTAGTCCCCAGAATATTATTACCCCTCACACAAAATCTGAGAACGGAACGACCTGACACCGAATTGCCGATTTCAAAATTTGAAATTTATCAATGTAGTCCAACCCCCAAAGAAAAAAAAACAATTGGGATTTCCATAAAAAAGGGAGACCCTGAGGAGGACAATGTGTATCTCATACGCTAGGTCTTTAAATAAAGCAATCTCCCCACATATGGGTTATCGTAGTGTTGGGTAGTGCTACTGGTTGTCGGTAGAGTTGCACAAAACTTCGGACTAGCCCATTTCATCCGATAAGCAACGAAACGGTGTACTGATTTGCGTCACTACTTGAGTATATTTTGAATAAATAAGGAAGAAGACGGAAATTAACGACAAAAATGTTTTCAACATGAGTGGTCCTCGGTGCAAATTATCTCATTCCCGGTTCTAGCGTTTCACGGGGAGTTGGATTAAATCGGGCGGATGGCATTATTTGGAAACGCCACGAATCATGAGTTGGATTTTTAGTCGTGAAACCAATATATAGGCATTTCGGGACTGAGATCCTCAGTGCGCCTCAAAGAGCTAGATAAAGTCGACTTCGGGTTTCATCCGATTCTCTCTCCCCCACTCTGACAATATAGACCCAAGGTATCGCGTGCTCCGGCAAAATAACAATAATGACCAAACAGTACCTAAGACTTGCCGGTCTAGATTGACTTGCCAAGTTTCCTAACAACTTTGAGCTCGCTCCTCCATCATATCACTGTCTCTGGAAGAAGAATGAATGAGCGAAGAAAGATCGACGAAATACGTTCGAGGCCTGTAAACAATTAATGAGCCTAAACTATACTTTCTGGCCACTAGGCTCCTCCAATACACTGGCAGGTAGCAAGGAAACGCTCAAGGGGATTCCTTGGGTGCTATCTGGGAAGCCTATACTGGTAATTTGTTGTCAATTCACTCGTATAGTAAAACACTTTAATAAATTAAGCTTTTATTTTCTTTTACCTAACAAATAAAGTTAAAATCATCAAATGTTGCTGAAATTAACCTAGTCGTCATGGCTTAGCCTCTGTAGACTTTACTTCCGAAAAAACCACATGATTTTTCGACGAATTTAGACAATAAAATTAGGTTATAGTTCAATATCATCCGCCATTACACTTCTTAACTGCAGACCAGACTGTTCGCCAAGTGGAAAAAATGTCGTGGACAGGGGTAGACGTGGAGTGAATATCTCCCCTAGGCTTCAAAAGCCTGCCTTGATATAGTTTCCCAAAGTTCCGACAACCCGATTTCACTCCCTACACAACCTAACTTTACGCTCATCAATGCTATTAGATGGGGAAATAATAAACTTGAGACGCCGAAGCTCGAATCATTAATTTGATACGTATTCGAAACACGCAAACAAAGTTCCATATTTTTCCATGCAACGGCGCAGAAGTTTCACAACATATCGGCACACGTAGGTATTCAGATATTCTGGCAAATTACCAAGTCAAATTCTTATTCGCACCTGAGCCACCAGCATCTAAGGCACGAGGCAGGGGTCTCCACCACGTGACCAGTCAAGAGCAGGCTAAAATTGAACACACAGGTTTCCCCAACCCTTTCCTCCCCACTGTGGCACAAATGATCTCAGTTATCGCATACCTTCTCCATATAATGACAACTACCAAATGGTAGAGAAAACTGGCAGAAACAGGCACCGTGTTGGCCTAAGTCCACGAGCTCGCTCCATTCGACTACCGACCTCAGAGATGGAAATAGAACTACGAGTAACTGCCCTAGGATAAGTGTGGAAACCCGAGGTAGCCTCAAAAGAGTTTTCACACGGTCTGAGGAGCTGTAAGAGAGAACCTAGCATTCCACGACCCGTGGAGAACTGCTCGCAAGTTGCTCAGTCAACCGCCTTTATATCCAGAAACCTTCGCCCACCCCTTTTCCTTCCCCTACAGGACTTTGGACGAGCTCCTCCCCACCATTCGAAGTCCCCACTCCAAGCGATTTCACAAGCGACATCCGTTCTCTAGACGCCATAATTGCTCCGACGATATGAACGCCCACTTATCGCAACGCGATAGGGAGAGAGGTTAGCGGGAAGGGGAGAGACGGAGAGGGTTACTGCCTTCCTTGATGCTGCATTTATTCGCGTATCCGAAGGCCAATGGTGGCAGCACCGTCTAAGGATGAGTTGTTAAGCCGGAGTCCAAGAATATTACAAAAGAGGAACCTAAAGTCGGCGTCTAATTGTGCATTCCCCCAACGCGCATTTGAATGGATTCAACAAAGTCGCCACTCGCGTCGCTGACGGACAAGGTGATCCGAGTTTCACGTGGAAATAAGGTGTAATTAGAGGTTTTAACTGAAATTTATGTACATAATGATTTGATACATCAAATTCAAAACTTTTCAATGCTATTATTCACGATTACTAACACTTTACTGAAAAATATTGGAAAAAAGTGGATCGCATTGCACTGTGCTGTGGACATTTATGAAAACCGATTAAAATGCGACCGAATTGGCAACAGAAATCAGCCCACAATGGGAGGGAATTGGGCCTCCTCTATGTAGTGCCCTAGACTGAATCATACTATCATTCTTTTCGTCACCCTTAGAGCTCACTCGAGCGATCGCTTTTCGGGACCGGAAAAGTGATCGCTCGAGGCATCAATTTCTACAATCACACAGTCATTTATATCCGTTTCACGATTATTATATCAGCTCACGGTCCTTTATTTAGCCGTACATGTTTGGAGCGCATCCATTAACATAAGGCGTTTCGGGGTGTGGAGGAGGTTGCCGATTCTCACCCAATCTCACGTTGGGGAAAAGGCGCGTCCTGGCAAGAATCACGTAATTATTTTCCCAAAAGAAACAGTGTAAAAATACGGTCTTAGTAATCTTATTTAGGTACTAGTTTCAACTAATCTAAAAAAAATAATAAAACAATCGATAACAAATCCAACGCAATGACGCCTAGATATTTACACCGAAAACATGCATTATGAACAAACTCGCGAGAGATTGGAGGGTCGAGCCAATTCTCACAATATCTCTTTAAGGGTGTACGGGTGGTCCAAAAAATCGCCAAAATCACCACACTAAATTAATGGATACCTATGTCATTCCCACGATTGTAAAATGTTGCACTGCAATCGCTCTATACGGCAATGCGTTCTGATTGGCTGATATGCGGTTTCAGAAACAGTTACGGCGACGAGTCGAATAACGAAAAAAGTGATGGGAATTCTCATCATTAGAGCTATCGGGAAAAATATCGCGCGCGACGATCATTTGCGAATGATCACTAGAGTGAACGCTGGAGTGAGCGCTCCAAAGTGATGAAAAAATGATCGTGCGAAACAAGCTTCACAGGGAGAAAATAGCCATCTCGGAAAATTATAGTGTGAAACGGTCATTTTTTCTACCATCATTGGACCCATCGCTGGAGCTGTCCCTCGGAGGGAATGGAAAAAATGATCTTAATTTATATTATATCCCGCAAGCCGCCTAAAAGGCATGTGGCAGGGGGTGTTAGGACACCAGCCGTTCACACATAAAAATGAAGTGCTATAACGAAGTTAGGACTATCGTTTATTAAAGTCCTTTATGGTTCGGGGGAAAAGCGAATTCCCATATCTATCTGTTCGGCAGAACATCTCTTCATATGAATTACGTGTGGCCGATTGTGTTATTTTATGAAAATTTAGCGAGGGCTTCCACAACTGAAGGATTTGGTCTTGCAAAATACATCGATTTTCGTCCCAATCCTTTGACTGAAGGCAGAAAATAGTTGAATTCCCATGAAGTCAACAATTAAATGCGGTGAGAGTGACATCTCGTCTCGAGGAGTTTAAGTCGCTCACCCAGGTAAATTCAATAGGAAACTTAACGTATTACACTTTCTTAAATAATAATCGAAGGATGCAGGCTTCAATGCTATAATCTCGCTTGTCATTGAAAAAAAAAACTTCAGATTCAATCACCATGAGATGAGAAAAAACGACCACTTCCCAATGCGATACAGGATGCATTTATCTGTCTAATCACTCGCTGAATAAATGTACTTCGGTCTCACAATCGTACGAATAAAAAATATCTTATGGAAACCGCCATTGGATCAAAAGCAGAAAATACAGTTACCTAAATCTGCCAAGTTTAACACAACCAGCTATTAATATTTGAGTCCATGCACCAAGAGAAGAAAGCCTATTGCAACACGAAAAACATTTTGACCGAAAGAAAAAATAACTCACGAGCTCTACATACACGGAAATTTTCAGCACTTCCGGTGAAACAAGTAAAAATGGGAGGTTTGTAGGTAGATTCGTGAATTACTTGAGCGATATCAGCTAAAGTTGCTGAAATTATACCACAAAGCATACAAGACATTACATCTCATAAAAACCCAATCCGCAGTCGGAAAGCTAAAAAAAGAGCGGTATAAATAGGCCACTATCTAATCGATTGGTCATTGACTTATGACCCACTTTTACCTTCACTGCTGCGATGATTCTAATGCCAAATGTCGGCTCTTTAAGTTACGTCGAAGTTGAGGTTCGTATTTTACGTGGATTCTTGCCCTTGACGTCGGGAAGCGAATAGCCACACACAATTTTTTAAGTCTTACGGGAGAGGTTATTTCTATTACAAATATTAAAAAATCAAAATAAATTAAAATTAGCAAATATCAAGAAATGAATTTTTGCGTCTAGAATGGCCAAAATTGAAAATATTAGTCATATTTCGTGAAGAAGAAAATCCGCTGGTGATGGCGCGGGAAGGCACGGGCAGCATGGGCCGTATGGCCTGCGCTTCGACTTCCATTTGACAACACATTGTGACTGCACAATCAGTGAATTCCTACATAACATTGTAGAGTAACCAATGCCCGACAATTTACCAATGAGACTATGGTGAACCACTCTGACTGACTGACTATAACTGACGAGTGACAAGTGATTGCCATCGCGTCTCCACATGCCATAATATAGGAAAGAATGAAACTATGATGTTTTCGACAAAAGGGAAGGGGAAGAGGAAGGCCAGTAGTTCTCGAAAGTGAAAGTAAAGTCCCCTAGGCGTAGTTTGACACGGCTGGTTTATTCTGAGAGGTGTTGTGCACCCCCACATGGCCCTGCTTGTGGTCTGTTATCAATATCATGACGGCTGTATGAGAAGCAGAGCCTTTTGGGGGGCAAGTCGAGAGTGGGGGGAGGTGCGATTAGGACACAATCTACGCAAGAGGAGGATGTGTCGCGAGTTCTCTCCAGAGAGAGTAGACGGCCGGGCCGGGTTTCCCGGCGTCTCGACGAGCTGGACTAATTAGAGGGGACTTGTATTTTACTTTCAATAAATAACCTCACTAGTATCCAGCGGGAATTTTATTCATTTTCCCCGATTCTCAACCACACCCGCGAGTCAGGAGGCAGCCACTCGACTCTTGCGACTCGCGATTGTCATTACGTCCTGGCGAAGGCGTCGGGATGCGACATTAAAACTGGTGTTAGGTGTGTGGGGTTTTTCGAGAATCGTCGTCGTGGCCGCAGTGTGGAGACCTGAGAAGGCCACCGAAGAGCCTCACTGAGAAGCAGAGGACATCAGGGTGGAGACCTGAGAAGGCCACCGAAGAGCCTCACTGAGAAGCAGAGGACATCAGGCGCTGAGAGGGGAGGCTCTACCGACTAGTCGCCGCCACCCCTGAGATTTCGGCATCACCTCATCGCAGCGGTTCGTCTAGAGAGGAAGCTGCGCTGAGAGAGAGTACAAAGGAGAAGTCGGCTTTACTGTAAGTAAGCCACCCTGATTCCTTTCCTCTGCCCTTTGTATCGCCCTTACTAAGTTTGTCTGCTAATTGTCATAATGTCCGTCACAACGATGACTAGCTCAGAAGGCCTTGATAGTCGCGGAACGTTCTGCAGTATTTCGGAAGCCATAAAGATTGTTAATAAGCCATTCGACGGGAACAAGAAAGAACTCCGGGAGTTTTTAGAAAACGTGGACGTTGTGTTCGAGTTAGTAAATCCGATCGATCATGACAAATTATTAAAGTTCGTGAAGGCTCGGATAACGGGGGATGCTCGTTCAAAAATTCTCGTCAGAGATCACGCTCACACGTGGCCCCAGGTGAGAGCTATTTTAGAAGAAAACTATGCTACAAGACGTACCCTAGACTATTACGCATGCGCAATGTTTAACTCCAAGCAAGGTCCGACGGAGAGCATTGCAAGTTGGGGTAATCGCATAGATTCTATGCAAACGGAATTGAGGGAAGCGGCCAGACGAGTATCTCAAGAGGAAGAGATCGCCGGCGCTTTAGCCTTAGTTAACCATCTCGCGAAAGCTTGCTTTGTTCAAGGGCTGGCTAATGAGCGCATACAAACAATTGTGAGGAGTAAGGGAGAAGTTATACTATTGCCTGCTGCGGTAGAAGTCGCCCTAGAAGAGGAGAGTGCCATATTGTCACTGAAAGAAAGAGGGAATATGAAAGGATATTTTAAATGTGAAAATTGCGGCAAGCCTGGGCATTCAGCGCAAAAATGCTACCTTAAAGGGAAGGTAAACATGAAAGAGAAGGAGATAAAAGGGGTAGAAAGTGTGAAATGTTTTAACTGCGGGCGATTAGGCCATTTTTCAAGAGACTGTCGCAGACCAAGAGCCAAATCCTCCGAAAATGGATCGCCACAGCCGCGTCAAATTATGGATGATAACTCGCGGTCGCTGAATGGGAAAGGAGATAAGAGCTTTCGTCTGTCGGAAGTAAGAAAATTGTCGAAAGGGCCGAGTCGCTGTGATGTAGCCGATACGATAACCTTCCAGAGTCGAGAGAGCAAACGAGGCATCTTGCGTCTTCTAATTGATACCGGTGCAGATGTGAGTATTATTAAAATGGAGTCCTTGAAGGGGGAAACCAGGTGTTGGCCGGAGGACTACTTGCTATTAAGAGGCATTACTGATAAGCCCATCAAGACAAAAGGGAAAGCGGCTATATTATTGGAGGCGAAAGGGAAGGAGATGCAACATGGTTTTCATTTGATAGAGGGAGCCGATGTTCGTCTTGAAGTAGATGGAATTCTCGGTAGGGACTTCCTGAATGATCTTGGCGCAGTGATTTATTGTACACAAAAAAGGGTCTACATGAGAGGCCTACTCATGGACTTTGACTCAAAAGAATCCATGGAAGACGTAACTAAGGAGATTAGAAAAATATCTATACCCTCCCGAAGTGAAGTGCGAGTAAAAATTCCTACTGCATCCACGGGGGTGGGAGTGATAAACAAGAAAGATATAAAAGAGGGTGTCTTCTTAGCATCAGCTTTGACGGAGGGGAAGATGGGAGAGTGCATTGGAAGCATTTTGAATATCAGCGATGAGGAACAAGAGGTAGAGATTTCCCCTGTTGAGTTGGAATCTGTGGATACTGATATGAAAGAAATTCAATGCAATGTTCCTGATGAGTTGGAATCTGTGGATACTGATATGAAAGAAATTCAATGCAATGTTGAAAATAATTTGTCAAGGAAAGAAGTTTTACGGAGTTGCTTAAGGCAAGAGCATCTGTGTGATCTAGAAAAGAGAGTGATCACTGAATTGTGCGAAGAATTCGCAGATTTGTTTTATTTGCCTGGAGACAAGTTATCGCACACTAAGACGTTGAGTCACGAGATTCCCACTCCCAATTTAAGAGGAGCCATTAATACTCGACCCTACCGACTCCCTGAATCTCAAAAGGAAGAGGTAAAAAGGCAGATGGAGAAAATGCTAGAAGAGGGGATAATTGTTCCCAGTAAAAGTGCATGGAACTCCCCAATACTCGTTATACCGAAGAAAGCTGACGTTACGGGAGATAAAAAGTGGAGAATAGTGGTGGATTTCAGAAAATTAAATGAAGAATCGGTGGGCGATGCCTATCCATTGCCAAATATTACAGACATTTTGGATCAATTGGGAAAGGCACGATATTTTAGCACATTAGATTTGGCAAGTGGGTTCTACCAAATCCCGTTGGATCGGAAGGACCAATTTAAAACGGCGTTTAGTGCCTTAGGAGCTCACTATGAGTTTCAAAGAGTGCCGATGGGTCTTAAAGGAGCTCCTTCTACTTTTCAGCGCCTTATGAATACGGTATTGAGCGGTTTACAAGGGTTACACTGTTATGTTTACCTTGATGATATAGTTGTGCATGGAGATAGCCTAGTTACGCACAATCAGCGCTTGAGAGAAGTGTTCCAAAGGCTAAGGGAACACAACTTGAAATTGCAGCCGGAAAAATGTGAGTTTCTTCGCAAGGAAGTGAACTACTTGGGGCATGTGATTTCAGAGACGGGGGTCAAACCAAATCCCTCGACTGTGGAGAAGGTGAAAAATTTCCCGAGGCCGGATAAAGTAAAAAGGCTGAAGGAATTTCTTGGATTGGCGGGGTATTATCGCCGCTTCATACCGGGGTTTGGACTGATAGCTAAACCTCTACATGATTTATTGAAAAAGGATGCAGAGTATGAATGGAAGGACGAGCAAGAAGATGCTTTTAAAAAACTGAAAAATCTTTTGATTACGGAGCCAGTTCTTCAATACCCAGATTTTTCACGCCCATTCATTCTCACGACCGACGCGAGCAATTACGCGTTGGGGGCGATATTATCTCAAGGCATCATTGGGCAGGATCCGCCCGTGGCTTATGCAAGCCGTACGCTCGGTAAAGCTGAGGTAAATTACTCCGCGACGGAGAAGGAAATGCTAGCCATCGTATGGGGAGTTAAGTACTTCCGTCCTTATCTTTACGGCAAAAGATTCACCGTAGTCACGGATCATAAGCCGCTGACTTGGGTATTCAATGTAAAGGACCCGAGCTCTCGGTTGATGAAATGGAGAATCAAATTGGCGGAATACGATTTCGATGTAGTATACAAGAAGGGATCGGAGAATGCTAATGCTGACGCGTTAAGTAGAATTTACTCTTTGGATGCTGAAGAGAAGACGGATGGTGTTGCCAATCCATGCGAGGAAAGAAAAAGAGAAATATTGAAGCAATATCATGACTCACCTCTTGGGGGACACACAGGAATGAATAAGACGTACAAACGAATCAAGCCGCATCATGCTTGGAAAGGAATGAAAAAGGACATAGAAGAATACATTCAAAGATGCGAGAGTTGCCAAAAAAATAAAATCACTAGGAGGAAAACTAAGATGCCGTTGGAGATAACCACTACGCCTGAATGCGTGTTTGAAAAATGTAGCCTCGACATCGTGGGACCCCTACCCGTTACAGATGACGGAAGTAGGTATTTGCTCACTTTTCAAGACGAGCTGTCAAAGTTTATGGAAGCAATCCCAATAAAAGAACAGGATGCAACCACAGTGGCAAGAGCGTTTGTGGATAATATCATCTTGAAGTACGGTGTTCCTCAAACAATTTTAACTGACCAAGGCACTAATTTTCTAAGTGAAATATTCAGTAATACATGCCGATTACTAGGAATAAAAAAGTTGAAGACCTCAGCGTATCATCCAGAATCGAACGGAGCCCTAGAGCGAAGTCACAGAACTCTGATAGAGTTTTTACGTCATTTCATCTCGGATGACCAGACAAATTGGACAGAGTGGGTGAAGTACGCCATTTTTGTGTATAACACTACACCGCATTGCGCAACGGGATTCTCTCCGCATGAGTTGATGTTCGGGAGAAAGGCTAACCTCCCAGGAATATTGCAAAAGGACCCCTCAGTTCCCTCGTACACGTATGACGACTACGTGAAGGAATTGCGGGATAGGATGCAAAGTAGTCACATGAGGGCCCGAGAAGTCTTACTAAAAGCAAAACAAAGAAGTAAGGAAATTTACGACAGGACTACTCACTTGGAGATATTTAAAGTGGGCGATAGGGTCCTGTTGCATGACGAAGCCGTTAGAAGGGGGCGTTCAAAGAAATTATCTTCTCAGTGGATCGGTCCGTATGTTGTCACAGGGGTGGACGGAGTGAATGTTACGATAAGGAGGAGAAGGGGGTCGGAGGTGAAAGTCCATGCCAACCGGCTAAAGATATTCTTCTAATCTTCCGCAGGATCCTAAAAATGGAGATGGGAGCCTGCATCTTCCTCTGTTTGAGTCTCGCGACCATCGGAAAGGGGGAAGACCACAGAATAGAAGAGTACAAACAATCACCTGGGCTGTATTACGATTCACAAGGAGAGGCGGAAATGTATAGTAGTGAATGGAAATTAGTCACTCAACTGGAAGGAAACTTGGCCGTAGTAAATACTTATGCTTCGTTAACTGAAGACTTCTGCAGGAAATATCAGAATGCTTCGTAGATTCATCTGACTGGGTGCCGAACTACGTTTCATGGACTGAGAAATGATTTGAATAGAATTTATAAACTAAAGGACATAATGGAGCAGTTAACTTCCCGTTCGAGATCTCCTGATAGGCGAAGAAGAGGCCTTTTTAATTTTATAGGGGAAGTAAGTAAAGTTCTTTTTGGGACCCTGGATGACGCAGATGCATTGTACTATACAGGGCAAATAGGTAACCTGGAAGCTGAAAATAAGGACCTTCTAACTATTGTGAAGAAACAAGTAACTCTCATGAAATCCACTATTTCAGCTGTCAATCAGTCATTAATAGACGTCGAGGGAAATGAGAAAATACTTTCTGAAGGATTGAGAAGGTTAGAAAATTATATTGATAAAACAACGGGAGAGCTGATTGATCATACAAAGTATATTATTTTGGTCTTATCAGGGAACGAACATGTCCAACAGTTAAGTCAAGCCATCGGAGAACTCTCCTATCAGTATAATGCTGTGATAGACTCACTAATAAACGCGCAAAAGGGAGTGCTGCAGCCACAAATTATTAGCCCAGAAGAAATAATGACTATGTTTGACAAGCACAAGGCAGACATTCCTAAAGACCTAACCCTACCTTTCTCTCAAGGCGTGGCTTACCGAAGTAAACTTCTCAAAATGCTAGAGCTGGATGTATTTCTATCTAATCACGTATTGGGATATGTTATTTCAATTCCTTTGAGTAACTTAGTAAGATTTAATGTGTACCATGTAATACCATTACCTATTAAGATTAACGGCACGTCAATGAAGTTTATTTTTATCCAGCCGGAGAGAGAGTATCTGCTGCTAGATAAAAGTGGGAGATATGTAACAAAACTTTCCAGAGAAGATTTTGCTGATTGTAAATTGGTGAGTGCAAATGCACGATTGTGTAAGCAAACATGCCCACTAAGACTTGTGCACGTGCTTGATGATTGTGAAACTCAGTTGCTTCTATCAGCTTCCTCAATACCATTAAATTGTGATCGAAGAATTGTGTCGTTAGAAAAAACATTCTGGACTCGTTTAGGATCGAGGGAGTGGTTATTTGTTTCTCCAGGACCTGAAAAGGTCACCGTGCTATGTAAGAGTGATGACCCTTACGACGTTACCATAAGTGGCACAGGAAAATTAATGTTTAATGACTATTGCAAAGGTTATAGCACTGGTGCTATTCTCCAGGGTGATATAAACCTTAAATATAATAATTCCAAGAATGATGTAATACCTCCTCTTTCATTGACCTTTGATTGCTGTTTATCAGAGGAGGATTTAGTATCTTTTGCGAGATTAAAATTAAACATGCCGTTTTCGCCTTTGATTCGGCATTTGGATGACTTAAAATATGCTAGTGTAAAGGTCTCGGAGGTGGAGCAATTAATTGAAAAAGAGAGTTGGGACCAAGCTCACATCTATGAGCACAAGAAAATTTCTACATTTACTTATGTATCTTTGATTCTCATATTACTTGTAATGATTTATTGTTGTTGTTGTAAATGTTGTTTCAAAAGGTTGATCCCGTATTCAGATGACAGGGGACGCCGTGAATGTAAAGATTTATGTATAATCTTTAAGCCAAAAATTGTTAGTAAGGTGCATACATCTACAGAACAAATGCATCAAAGTCCACCATCTGATACGGTAAATCTACCGCTGGTACCCCTTCCGGGTTCAAGCCAGCAATTAGTATCGAGAACGGGTGGTAGCAATACGCCACAATCGGGAAAACGTTAGTGCTTTAACTGTGTGTATTTTTTTTTCACTATTGTATCAGTGACTCCAGCATTCATGTTTTTTTTGTGTGTAACATGTATGTATATCTGCTTGGCATGTGTGCAGTTTGTCGAGAGAATCGTGTGGAAGATTCTCTCTGGTAAGGGGGGGAGGTGTTGTGCACCCCCACATGGCCCTGCTTGTGGTCTGTTATCAATATCATGACGGCTGTATGAGAAGCAGAGCCTTTTGGCCTTTTGGGGGGCAAGTCGAGAGTGGGGGGAGGTGCGATTAGGACACAATCTACGCAAGAGGAGGATGTGTCGCGAGTTCTCTCCAGAGAGAGTAGACGGCCGGGCCGGGTTTCCCGGCGTCTCGACGAGCTGGACTAATTAGAGGGGACTTGTATTTTACTTTCAATAAATAACCTCACTAGTATCCAGCGGGAATTTTATTCATTTTCCCCGATTCTCAACCACACCCGCGAGTCAGGAGGCAGCCACTCGACTCTTGCGACTCGCGATTGTCATTACGTCCTGGCGAAGGCGTCGGGATGCGACAGAGGTCACACATCAACACATTTATGCATATTTTGGGAAATTGAATTCTTTCCTTTTCGGTCTGCACTCATCGGGTATTCCTTTATTTTCGCAATTCCATCAGTTAACCACACTTAGCAGGGAAATCTCATATGCCCAAAGGATTCCAAAAAAATTAACGACCACCCGATTAGGAGAGACGTCCAACCCTATCGGGACGCTATTTCGCTTGGACGGGTCAAAATCTAATTAATCAGTTACGTTCAAAATAATTTAACATTAATTGAGATAACGAGATAAGCTGTTCTTTAATGTAACATTTTCAATGATTTCTCATACGTCACTTACTCTTAAGCTTGATTCATACGATCATTTTTTCCATCCCTCAGAATGATAGCTCCATCGATACGTTTTCAGGGACCAAAGGAGTGATCGCTCGACCCCATCACTTTCTGAATCATACGGTCATTCCCACCGTCTCTCTAACCGTGTATGTAAGTGTGACGTTAAAACCGCTGTTAGCGGCCGTTCGCTCTGAAAGGCGAAAGAACGGTGCCGGCAATAGTGCCAGCGGCAGGAAAAGGGACGTTCCGAGTGATGGAAAAAGGAATGGAATTTCAATCCCTTGAGCCATCGCGGAAAATGATGGTGTGAAACGGTCATTTTTCTCTACCATCAATGGACCGATCGCTGGAGCTATCCCTCGAAAGGAATGGGGGAAAAATTATCACGAGATTCAAGCTTTAGACTCGCTCTTCGTTACGATGCTCAAAATATCAATGCTCAAACGTGCCTTTTTCATCCAACTAGTGTAGGGGGGCGTGGTAACCAAGTTAGCAGAGAGCCCGAAGGATGATCGAAGGGTCTCCGTTTCAAATCTCGGGTGAATCCTTAGTACATTCTCGAAGGGAGAGGTGGCCTAGTGAAAGGAAGTGGTTGCCCCATCTAAAATCTGTGATATCACACACCACTGGTCAGGTCTGGGGTGAGCTCTACCCTCGCCTACCCAAACTAACGTCCAGAATGATTCACTGAATGATATGTTACGAAATGGTGATGATGGTTGGAGTCAATAAATACATACTATAGTAATAATTCCATTAAGTATCACTTTAAGGGACTTTCTCAAACATCAAAACCATAAAAAAACAATCTCCGTTATGTGAATTTAAATCGGCTCCATAGGCTAGGTCAAACATTTAGCAAAGAGGGGACCAAATTCCGTCGAGTAATAAGCTTCATGTTTGCTGCCACTTCGGTCACTTTTGAATCGGTTTTCAAACAAATTTGCGGCGCGTTGATGATTGCAGAGCGATCCATTAATGTTTGCAATACCGTATTTGCACTCAAGAGGAATTTAACTGCTAATAATTCGAAAGAATATATCATCTCAAATATAAAGACGCTTAACAGCCCAAGTTTAAGTTTACTTTCCCGTGAAATTCGGATCGCTCTTCCGTCAGAGTGGCGACTTATATGTGACATCTTTCAATGCGAGGTAGGTGAAAAACAAATGGCCGATTGGAGAATCCTCCATTGTAATAATCGCGGTAAGAACTGAAGAGAACATCTACATAATACCCTTCGAGCCACCTTCAGGGTGTTTGGCAGGGGGTGATCAATCGAGTTTGGTTTAGGTGAGGGTAGAGCTCACCCCAGACCAACAGTAATGGCTTTGCAAAGGAAAATGTGATATAATGTGGGTGGAGAAGAGAGACGATCGTAAACTTCGTATACATCCGTTTCCCATTAAATAGGAAACGAGCGTTGAATTTTAATCAACTAAGCATCAATTCAACCGGCTTCAGGATATACGGAGGGCAGAAGACTCCCGCGATCCTTTCATGATAACAATACCTCCCCTTGGGGGGAATGACCACACGGCGACAAACATTTATTTGACCCCCAGACATATGGAAAGAAGCCATCAAAATGCTTGAGGAAGAGTCGCTCGACGAGGGAGGAAACTTAAGCAGGGGAAAACAAACTTCTTCCAACCTTCCATAGATCAACGTGGAACGGAAGCGCTCCGCTAAAATAGTCATGAATTGTCGACCCTAAAATACTGTTCGCCGAATTGCACACACAATTTTTTAACGAAAATTTATCTACAGAATATGTATAAAAAATAATTCTTCTCATTCCATGTATTAAAAAATGTTTGCTTATAAATCATCCCACGCGTATACGGGAAGAATAAGAACCATTGACGTGGATCCGAGCAAAAATGGTTGTGCAAAGAAAAAGTTATTTAAGCATTTACTGCTGTAGGTATCCGTTTTCCTATTAATATTCTGCCCAAATATTTGAATAGCCTCTACCTGCTCAAGTTTAATCCACCTTCTTTTATGTAGTCTCACTTCACTAGCTCGCGATGCTTTTCATAATCGCATATTCTTCTGGTGATTAATCCTCATGCCATTCTCCTCCCAACGCTTTTCTAACGCATCCACAAGAGCCTGAAGCCCTCTCGCTGACAGGCTACCCAACGCCTGATCATCCGCCAACCTCACCGATTAAAAAAAAAAAACATTCTCCCCACTTTTACTCCAGCTTCCCACTCACTCCACTCTTGCACCATATCCTCAGCGTTCACGTAAATCAAAGGCGATACTGGACGTCCTTGCCTCAGCCCTCGTCCAATGCTTGCCCATTCAGATTCTCCATTAGCTATCATCAGTTGCAGAATCTTGGCCATATACAGATTACGAACAAGTCGCCCATCCCTCCAATCTACGCCTATTATCACGAGAATATCCAATAACTTTACCCAGTACACTCAATCGATGTTTTTTTCAAAATACACGAAGTAGGCATACGCCTCCTGGTTATATTTTAGGTTTCCCTCCACTGGGACCGCCATTGTAACTTGAGTTGAATTTTCTTTTCTAAAACCAAACTGATCTTCGATCAAATACTTGTTTTCCCTCGCCTCCATTCGACGGTTTAATATCCTTAGAACCACTTTCCCCGTATGCGATATTAGTCTGATGGTCCTATAATCTACGCATTCTACAGCTTTCTACTTTTTTTGGTAGCGGCATTAGAACCGTTTTCACGAAACTCCCCGGCCAATATCCCTCCGCATATATCAAGCGTCTTAGTTCCAAAATCCCTCTCTAACCATTTATAAATTAGTCAAGAGGCTCATTGAAAATATATTCGTTGATAAATCTAGAAAGTTGGGAACTCTTTGTGAGACCGGAACGTCGTTAATTTAAGAGCGTGTTCACCGGAATGGGTATTTTCAAAGGAATGTAGATAAAATGACGAGATTCGGTATTTCATTTGACTCATCCCGTCACGAGCAAATTGCATTATCAAGGGCAAAGCAACAACCAATTTATACGAGCTGGTTTAATTGGTCATGCTCGCCGAACCTCACATATGGAATATACCGTATACATCCGGCTGACCTTCTCCTATGGACTAAAAATATTGCTGCCAGTCTTATTTCTTATATATAACATAAGTTTTCGGAAGTTCTACGGCAATTATATCCTTCCATAAAGAAAATAAGTTCGCGACTGCGCGGGCTAATACTTTTTTTGCATAAGCAGTTTAAAAAAGGCTCGCCAACATAAACGACATATACCGAGGGGGAAAAAACAAAATTTAGACAGAAAAAATGTCGATAATATATAACTTGGATTTTAAGCTAACATTTTTGGCACCACTAAGTTGACTGTGGCGCTATATAAATCTTACTAACGTGATTCACTTTATATGGGGCATTTATTTGCAAAAAAAAAACTAAAAAGTAGTACGGTATTGCCCACTACTTTTAATTGTTCAACGACTGTTCGAGTATAAATAATATTCAATATTTATAGGTTCGAAGATTTTCGCGGCGTTGATTAGATGATCTCTCCATTCTATTCGGGTTTTCACCGCGTCCGTTGTGTTTTAGTGACAAAAGTTTCGCTGACTGCAATGTGCTTCAGCTTCCTCTGCCAAAACTAGTACTGCCATATGATCCTTTGTAAAAAAGCGAATTTTCAAAGGCAATTACCATAAAATATGGCAGCAGGGAAAGTTCATTTTTGCAGGCATCAGGCGATGAGGCACAGTAGGAATATTATATTGCAATTTTCAAGAAAATAACATGCGGCATAGCCCTGAAGAAGTCAGGTTCGTCAAAAACTGCGGGCATACACTCAGCGTTGCCCAGATGTTAAGCGAATAATGCCCCGCTAACACTACTAAAATTCTCAACCAGCGTGCGTTCACACACACCAAGGTTAGACACTGGCGACATCTGTTGAATGGCAAACTAAGTCCGAGTGAAATATTAATTGATAAGAGCGAATAACCTGTAGGGAGGAAATAGCGGATGTGCAAGAAAAAGTTCTTGTGTTAATTGCAATGATTTTCGTTTTTCAACGCATACGCTTAGCTGGTATAAGCTGCTTAGAATGACATAATTGCATTCCAGCGTCGTCGAGCATTGTTCCTCGCACTATTATTGCCACGTAGAAGTTAATTCAGTTGTATTTGTCCAAATAATCATTTCATCGATAGCGCAGTTTGCATTTTTCTACTTTTCCATTGAATCCGAATTAAAGTGACTAATGGTAATAATTTGGTTGGTATCAATAACATATACTACTACTTTCTCTTGATTCGGATGTGCTGACATATCATTGATGTAGGTGACGGAAAGAGGACCTAACCTTAAGCCTTAATCCTCAATTGAGGCACCCTTGTGGTGACTTGGGATTGAGATACTCTTGTCTTTGCATTGCAGTCCTAGTAATTATTGTTTTCTGATTTCGACAAGTACATGATCCAATCTGATGCAATACCATAAATTAAAACTTTATTTTACTTCAGTTCAATTAAATGGTAGATGTGTGACTTGAATATTGTAGAAATTAACCTTAGGAAATAAGAGAGAACGTGGTAATTTTTTGTACTATTTAATATCACCCTACGTTTCTAACTTAATTTGACTAGCAGTTAGGCTGATATTTTTAATCGGTTTGGGAGGATAATTTTTTTCAAGGATGAATATAAGAACTCTTTTTTAAGCTGGGACAAAGAAATCTTACCAATACGTTTAAATAATTGTGACCATCGGATTTACACTACGGTAGTTTCTCGCACTTTAAATCATTTCTACCATAATATTTATAGGCATAATTGAATAAATCCGTAAATTTATACAATGCGATCAAATGGCTAATTCACTACAAACTATAGTACATATCGTATATCTTTAATCAAGTTTAAAATTTATAAATAAAAAAAATACAGAATGAATCTAGAACACTTTCCTTTGAATTAATTCTGACGAATGTAGTTCAATAAGAACGGCCGTCACCTCTTCGAATCTTCGAATTTTTGTTTTCTTTCACCTTTCCCACCATGGTGCTGCTTCGCCTTCTTCTTTTTCTAACCAACTTTTAACCAACTTGCGTTTACACACGCAAAAACTACTTACCGCCAACCTTGGTCGCGAAAGGTCAGAATCCCAACCACGGTTAACGGTAACTTGCGTTCACACCTCGTCTTGGAACCATGGTCGGGCTTAACCAGCGTAAAAAGAGCGTAGTGTGAACGGGGCTGTATGCTGGGAGCCGACTCCCGAGGCTGCGCGCTAGACTTAGATTTCCCGAACAATTGAGAATAGATATCTTTTATACAGAGATATTTATCCGAACGGATAGATGTGGGAATTCGTTTTTCCCCCGAACCATTAAGGACTTCAATAAATGCTAGTCGTAAATTTGTTCGAACAATTGATTTACATATGGATACGGTGCTGGTGTCCTAACACCCCCTGCCACACGGCTTTTTAGGTGGCTAGCGGAATAGTATGTAGGTGTAGATTAGCTTCGTTTCTCAGACCAGCAGGGTGTTTCAGAGTCTCCCCTTCCGAGCGGATCGGGAGACTTGACGCGGATCCTACGTCACTTACTATCGGCGAGGCAATCCGTGCGTTTCAGACTTGCTTCCTATCGACTCAAGGACAGCTTCCGATAGGATGGAAGTCGATTGGGCCAGAGGTGTCGGAAAGTCATTCCGGTTGCGAATGGTGATATGTTATAATGCTGTTTTTTTATTAATTATTTGGCTCTAATAAAATAATACCACTTTCTTTCATGAAAGATAATATATCTGGATGTTCTGATAGAGTAATATAAATCTAAGTGACTTTAACTCTCGTGTAAATTAGACAATAAATCTGAGAGACTATCATTCTCGGAGCAAGTTCGTTTGTATGTTATTTGGACTAGTAATTTGGCAAAAAGCACGTGAAATAAGTTGAAATGCATGGCGTTATGACTTACAAATATGTAGGTAGCATGATGCATTAGAAACGTGTCCGTGGGTTTGAAAATATAAAAATTTGTCTAGTTTGATAAGACTGTGTGCGTGACTTGGAATCGTAGTTACATCTCAATTAGACGTGGTTATGTACCTAATACAGTTGATTCCATTGTGTATATACTAAATATTCGTTTTAATATTAGTTCAAGCATAACGGGAATAGCTACGGTAATAACTATACGGAGTCACCCTCACACCATCTTGTCATACATCTACATCTACATAATACCCTGCGAGCCACCTCTAGGGTGTTTGGCAGGGGGTGATCAATCACCAGGATGCAGCATGCATTTGGACTCCCACATGCACACCACACCGTCCAAAAAACGTCCCGTATACTAACAAACTATACTACTATATGCTGTTAGAAATAATAATTGGATTAAGAAACATGCATTAATTTTTACATAGGTTAGTAGGCTACAATATGCAATCTATTTACGAGTTCTATTGCTGCCGTTATAATCTCTTATTGATCGTGGAAAAAATGACATTTGGAATCTGTCTGTTCTACAATCTATCTCTCGAAATATAGTTTAGTCTCGAAGTATAGTCATATGTAGTTTACGAATTTCCACCACCTTGCATGAAGCGTCGGTGGCTAAGTATGCAGAAGTCCGTGAAGCAAAGGTTGTGTGTTCCATTCCCGGTCGCAGCGTTTACTTTTTTTCTGTTGACTTATCGCACACTGAAATTTAATTCAAAATATATATTTAAAGGTGCAACAATAGTAACTGTTTGTCATTTTCGTATCAAATAAGATGGCGTTATAAAATTTGTAAGATGTTTACGGCATAATGTGAAGGCCATAACATCATTTACGATGGTCAATATTCATATTTAAATGAAATACTTAATGAAAATATGACAATTTGGTTAAAAATTGAGTAATTAAACCATATGTTTTTGGAAAAAATGATGGATTTCGCGACTACCTGTAGTTTAGTTCTTACGATACACGAACTTAAGAGGCCTATTACACGGAAAAAAAAGTTTGATTAGAACTATCGATTTCTGATTAAATTTATCAAACTTTTGGGTTCATATGGAACATTGAAAATTTCAGTAATTATTACCAAACCAGTTTGATAAATTCTATCAAACTGATTTGGTAATTGTTACCGAAATGGCTACAGCAATTCGATAAAAACTATCAAAATCGAAAGGGTATAAAAATCGACGTAGTGCGCACATGTGAAAGATTTTCAACCCAGAAAACACTATTATGATTGAAAATAATAAAATTAGGAGTTTGGCGTAAGTTTCTGCAAAAAAAAATAAAAAAAAAGTGGAAAAATAACAAGCCTGCATGAAGCATTGAACGTGGGCCCTCCGCGTGGTAGCAACGGACACTAACAACTAGTCTAAATCGGTTGTCATAATAATTGCTCACTTAAACGCTGTAATATATTATTGTTGTAAGTATTTAACCTTTGTTTTGAAATGTGAATAAGGTGTGACTACAGTTTCCCTTTGTATGCTTAAGAGGAATACTTGATGCACACAATTGCATTACGTAGTTACTCCATATGAATATCTAGTGCAGATACGCAAGAAAACTTTATTTGCACGCTTATTACATCGATATAGAGATGGCTTTAACGTGCTGGGTGATATCCTTAGCAGGGATTGGGTCTAGTATCACGGCTTTTATCACATGTTATTAAACATGATCGCGAATGATTATACCTCAGGAATACCTCTAATTAAAGTTTTAATGTGTCGAAATACACAAACATCTCCTTACAGCTTTAATATCTATGATAATATGCGATTCAATCAATGTCTTTGATGCACCAGCTAACGGGTAGTATTGCAATTTAAAGCAGGAAAAAACAGAAAAATGAAAGTAAACAAAATTAAAACGTTATCGCCATCACAAATAATGAAAGCAAAAGCATTTCTACCAACTTATCTTTTATGTAAGGCCTGTTTAAGAATCTTTCAACTGCAAATGTGTATTGGTATAAACATAAGAGGAACGATAGACCGTTCGATAGATTACGAAACACTTGGTAAATTCTATCGAACCAAATTTGCATAGCAATGTAGAGTTTGATAATTTTTACCAAACAACCAATCAACTTCGTAAAATTAATCATAACTTCGATAAAAGTTATCAAACTCAGAATCGTATTGAATTAATTCGGTTATTTTTACGAAGCTCTTCCGTACAATTGACCAAATTATGCAATACCAAAATATTTGATGAAATATATCAAGAGCTCACGCTAGCGTTTGGTAAAATAAATCAAGTGCTTAATAATTTGCATCAAAGTTTAAGTACATTTAACAAAAATACTCCCTATCACACCAGTTCGATAGTTTTAATCAAATCTTTTTTTTCCGTGTACGAACGGCTCACCGCATGCGGTGAGACTCCGCCTGCGGTATCATACCGCCCCGAAGCGCGTTCACCGCCCCCGAGAGATTACGAGTGGCCACCGGTCGGTGTCACACCACGGCTTAGGGGTCGGTATGATACCACGGCCAGCTACCCCGGTGGTGAGATACCGACCCCTAATGGCGGACGTCTGTTTACCTTTTTCGGGTCGAGCTGGCGTTTTTAAAACAAAATATCCGACGATAGAGACTCGGAAGCTATCATATTTTGTGTTATTTATAATATTAATGTCTGAGTAAGCGTATAAAATATAAAACTGGAGCAGTTGAACAAAACATTTATAATACCCATATAACAACCTTGTAGCAGTCTGAGCCACGGCCGTAGGAGATGGATGCGTTGATTGTAAGTTGACCCTCATTCATTTATTTTATTAGAACAATTTGGATGTTTTTTAATGTCCGCTATGTTTTTATATGCAAAAACTTCTTCCATTTCTTCATAGGTACTGGAAAATTCGTCGTTAAGGACTGCCTGTGCTTGTATTGTATGGTGAATACAGCTGTTGCTCGCCGCTAGGAGATTTCTACGAACATCTTTTGTGGCAAAATATTATTTTTTCAACGTGACAACTTCTTGTATTGCAAGGTGAATACTACTTTTGCTCGCAGCTTGGAGATTTCTACGAACATCTTCTGTGCCAAAGTAGTGTTATTTTCAACGTTATAACTGCTTGAATTGTGAGGTGAATGTAACTTTTGCTCGCTGCTTGGAGATTTCTACGAACATCTTTTGTTTCAAAATAGTGTTATTTTCAATGTGACAACTACCGTTAATCACAGCACCAGTGGTTGTAATGCATAAAGTTTGACGAGGTTGACAAATATCTGCCAAGAGCTGTAATTATCACTGTTCCATTGTGGTTGGTTTGTAAACAGTGGTTTACGCTATCGAGAAGTGTCTGATAGTAATGTAAAAATTGTCAGTGGCGTTTTTACCTTCCTCATTCACCGCAGAGATTACATTTCACGACCAAGCTATCAAGTTCAAAGCCATGTGTGAAATTTGTTCATACTAGTATATCAATCGTACCAAGGAGTTGTAGTGAGAAAAGTCACCTGTGCCACTTGCGTAGGATAATGTGAGGCTTAAAATCAGTGATTAAATAGTTGTTTTCATCATAGCGAGCTCTTGATTGTAAGGCTTACGTGATGAATATAAGAATGGTAGTGACTTCCAGTTTTTGATGATCGTATTTGCCTATTTACCATTATTTATAATGGTGTGAGCTTATATCGATTGTGGATTTTACCTGAAATATTGAAATAAGTTGTAGCCTGTGTGTGCGATTGCCGCGGAACCGATTCGCGATCTCGCATGTTTATTGTGGGCAGACTGTTTTGCTGTGGTTGTGTACCCGTGAATAAACCAAAGAAATGGTGAAACTCTGTCACATTATATTGAAATAAAATTTTCTTGTAACCAGAAGTGAATATCTTGTGTTTTTTAATTCTCCATTGCTTTTCATAGATAACAGCCTAAAAGTTATCTTTCATTATTTTTAAAAGTGCCTTTCTTGTTCTCTGAATTTGCATTAGGTTTCCAAACCCCGTTACTTACACGAAAGGAATGCAGAGCAACAGATATTTTGTCATTTCACAGATGTTGAGTGTCATGTCTGTGATTATAAGGCTCTCCAGCTAAGTAAGCGTGGTGGATTTTCAAATATTTTTTAAGAATGGGCATTTCGGTCAAAGCTCTAATGGAATTGGTGGTTCACCTTGCCCGTTGGCCCTAAAAGTACTTCTATCGTAATTTTTCGATGGTCTGCAATGCAATTTGTCACTACCTGCGTCTGCTCATTCGTGATTTTTTGTTTGATTTCTTCCGCAAGTCACTGTTAATTATTGTTTTATTCCACTTTTTATCCTCTAAGTAAGAATTGAGGAGCAAAATTCGTTCATTTGTTAAACTTTTAAGGTGAATTAACGAAGGACACACCCTTATTAATCCATAAATACCACTATTGTCTTTATCGACTGCCAACAACTCTTGCCGAAATATTCGTCTGCTAGATACAGTTGCCGCGGAATTGGAACACCGCACGCCCTTGCCATTGGCTACACCATTTTCGGGTTGAAGGAGCTCAGAATTTTTCATACAAACGTCACTTCCGCCGCATCGCTCCTCTCCGACCCCCTGACACGTTCTCTCCGCCTGGCGGTGACTCTCCGACCGTCCCATTCGTAATCGCAAGGGGCGGTATGACAGCGTATACCGAACGAAAACTCCGCCCGGCGGTAGCGCACCGCCCGCTCGTTCGTAATAGGCCCCTAAGAATCGACTATGCTCTCACAAGAATGAAGGAACAAACTCGTTCAAAATTTACTTTCATTCCCGTAATTTGCTCAAAATGACAGGGTTTTACATTAAAAAAAAAACTACAGGCGGACAATTCTAAAATAATTTTACCCCGCAACAACGTCAATTGTGTGACAATGTATCAATTACCAATTATGTATGCCCGTATATACCTTTCGCTTCCCTTGTGAAGTGTCAAACCTGGCGGAAGGTTATTTTCGCTGCTCACTTGTCTCTTGAAAACTGTGACGTTTTATCGTTTCCAGTTTAGTCAAGCCGTCCTGCTAGCCTTTTACTCTGCGCCATGTACTTCGACCAGTTAGGATGACTGTTGACGTCATACCAAAAGCGGAACGCTTTCCGATAGTATGTGTGAAACGCACGGAAGACGAGCGTAGGATAGGTTCCCGATCGACTCGGACTGAATCCGTTTCCGACGCCGCCAATCCTATGAGACTCTGAAACACCATGCAGGCGTCTAAAATCCTAAAATTTGAAAGCGATTTGCGGGCTCAAAGTCTCAAATCTCGGGAGGATGTTAGATTGGACACCGTTGCACGAGAGTTAAACCAGAAGCCATTTCAATCTGGAAGAAGCCATATCCAAGGATTGGTGTCGTGACACTCAGGCGCGCATTATATCAAGTGTATTGAATACGCACCAATTACTTCCCAGCACACTAATCAAAGCTTTCACAAAACTCATCTGCTTCAGCGGCTTCCCCTTTCACTTACCTTAACTCACTTGACATTATTACAAAAATTTATTTTCATTTAACAAAAACCGGTTACAACTCGTGAACGCCTTTCAAAAGGAAATCGGTTTCACATTTGTATTCCGGTCACATCAGATTTTTTTCCGATGCATTGCAGATTCAGCTTCCTATAGGAACCACCAACGAATGAATATCCCGTGAGCAAGGGGACTGAATAGAGGAGGTCCAGTTCCATCCCAAAAAAGGCTGTTGACTTGAAAGTTGTAGGAAACATTTTGGACACATTTGTTGCCGTAGTTACAGAAAGCCATTATTCTCCTGATTTCTTGTTGAAAAATACCACTTATTCAACCTTTATTGTCTGATGTTAATAAGTTTTATTCAAATTATACATGAAGTACTGTGATTAGTTAAACTTTAATGTAAATTTTAAACTGCCATTACATTTCATTTACGCAACGTAACATATCTCTAACTTTTGCAACCTTCCTTTGTTTGTCAGTGCAACTCCTAAGCAGTGACGGGATCTACAAGCAGCAATATTACGAGAGTGAAGAAAGTTATTTACGAAATAAGTGTACGTTATTTATAACATTTATTGCTGATAAATGTACATTAATCACCTATAAACATTCTTAATAGAATTGTAAATAACTGTTTGCACATTATCCCATTGCTTAGCGAAGAATTGATTCTAAGGAGTTGCTTTATAAAACCGCTCTTATTCCCTCGATAGCTGTGAAATTAATGGTTTATTGGTGTTCTCATTCTTAGTCTCACCATTGTAAATATTTATTTTCTATTAATATTTTTACATCAGTGAAGCTGTATGTAGCATTTTAGCTACGGCATATTTCACCGAGAGTGTTTATTTTGATCCCGTCATATATCGGAATTTTTAAAATAATGTAAAGTGTGTTTATTGCAGATGGTACGGCAGCTAGGAGTAAAACAAAATTTTGCATGCTGGCCGGGAGTCGTTGCCGCCTGAAAGAGGTGGAATTCCCAATTCATCAGTCTCTGCTGATGATCAGCAGTTTTCGACCTCACATCAGGACCCGCAGCCATCGAAGTCGAGGGAGGAAACCTCCGCAAGGACACAAACATTTTCCTTCCGAGCTCTCTGCCTTCTCTATGCGAGTGTACACAGAGGAGAAATTGCGGGAGCTCCTGGAAGAGAGCGGGAATCCGGTGTTCTCTGAAGACTCGAGTTAGAAATTAGATAGGAGGAGTGTGTGGAGAAGGATAAACCCTCACAATCGGGTACGCCGTTGCCTCCGCCGATCCTTTTATGGGTGCGGTCCGTTGAACGCTACCAATGCTTCGGAGCGCCATCAAGCGGTCCGTTATTCGCTACGGAGCGCTACAAGTTAGGCTGTGAGGTCACGAAAAACGTCATAAACCTTTTTCCCGCCTCGCTCCAGACGCTCCTGTGAAAGCTTGGGTCAGCGGAGGAGAGAGTCATTTTTTGGCGGAAATTCGAAGGGAGTCCACTGAGGCAATGGAGAGATTACTCATGATGCAGTTGTTGGACGCTAAATCTGGACGCTTTTCTTCAATAAAGGTGACTCCGAAGTTGCGGAGTAGGCATACATAGTAAATAGATGTACATTTAACGGCGAATTAAATAAATATATAGCAAGCACTATCTATCCGTAAACATGATCCCAAAATGAACTCAAATGTGTCTAGAAGCAGCCTTTACATTCAGAAGGCAACAAAAATTATTAACAGGGGCATGTAGAATAAGAAACGATTGTAAGAACATATATCGACACATCGATTCTTATGTCACATACTAGAATCTGAAGAAAAGTAGGATATAAAAATAATTGGAATGGATTAATGTTTTATAATAGTCCATATCCATAATAAGAGAATATGTTCCAAGTGAGAAAACGGTAGAATACCTCCTTTTTACTTTACTAGAGTAATGAGGTTTATTCAGAAGGAATATATAGGGGTAGGTGTGAGAAATACTGTCCAAAGTTTCTTGGTTTTCAAGGTGGAACCTCGATATTGGAAAATAAACTTAATTTAAGTAATGATATTCGAACATAATCAATGACCATAGTCGCCTCAATTCGCAATTAAACCATCTCTTCGATCTTATAATCCCAGTTAGCCCGCCCTCATTCATTCCAGCAATTTTCATTTCGCTCTTGACCGGTCCGAGAAGAAATTCTCGTAGCGAACGTAGCTCCTATACCGACCGGTGCTCCGGAGCACTTCCGTCTGTAGCGTTTTTTGGACAGCAACCTAAGTCAATCCCTGTCCCATCCCCTTTGTCCTATTCATTCCCCGAATCCTCTAACTATGCCGTCAGTCCTTCTCCATCCGAACGTCCTATGCGGTGGACCCAAAGTTCAGTGACCCCTCAAAATTTCACTTTCATGGAAAACCCACCCCTCACCATTCCATCCCCTTCAAACGACCCAATTGCTTTCTTTTCTTCTCCTCTTCCCAGACACCCTCTGTCGTATGCAGACATACTTTCTCCGAAAGGAATTGGAAACAATTGACGTACGAAGAGTTTTTTCTTTTAACCTTCATAGGCCTTTTATTCCAGTATTCTGCCAAGTATTCATATAAACAATATCCGACTAATGGAGCATTGATATCTTGTTCGACCTGCCTTGCTTTCGAAAATACATAAGTCGTGATTGATTCTTTAGCATTATTCAAGCCCTTCATTTTTCACCGAACAACGGCCCAAACGATTCAGAGCCTGATTTCCTCTAAAAAAAAAAAAACGTCCCTTTTAGATTCATTTCACTCCCAATGATTCCCTTATTATTCCTTCCCGAAAGCTATGCACGCTTTTTCATCTATCGTTTTCTATCATTAAATCCTTTATCCTTCCATCCTACATTCCTTATCCCAAGCCACTTTTACCGTCAATATCTCAATCTCACTTCCCTGAACTCATCCAAGAGGAAAAAGGCAGATAGAAGTATCGACGGTGCAAGTATTAGTACTCTTGGTCGTAGGAAAGATACCGCACATATCTACACTGGCTTAAGGATTCTCCATCACTCTGTCCCGAGTGCTTTTCTGCCTATTATAAAAAGGCATATATAGTATTATATATTTTAGTATCATATATTGTAAATAGTATTATAGATTAAATATATTGTTATCACATTTGTGAGAGAGATATTTCCTACATTGATAAAAAATGACTACGTAATTGTAAATAATGTATACATAAATTAAAATTGGTCATCATTTCCATTGTATTGAATTTGTTTTGGGTAAATATAATATGTTTTCATGGCATGTGACTCCTTTTTTCAATAGACTAGGGCTCTTACATAAATAAATCCGAAGTAACTAGAGATATCCAAGCACGATGAAATTAGTCTTTCCCTCGTGTAGTTAGAAAGAAAACGCCATTATTTTTTCGGTAATAATCGGGTACGTAATAAGGGGCCTACATACTGCAAATCTATTCCTAGCAATAAATATTATTGAATGGTTTACACGAATTGATATTATTATCCACCAAATGAAAAATATTATTGTTGAGGTAAAAATTTACATAATTTTAAGATTTTCACAGAATATTCCAAGTAAGATCCGCGATACGTGGCCTAAATGAATATTTCTCGTAAGATGATTGCTTGCAAATACTAATGTTTCCAGTTTTTATGTAATAATTTTTAACTCGGGTGCATCATATTGTAAAAATTGGCTTGAGCTCAGAAGATAGTAATGAGGAAGTTATGGGTTGATTCTTTCTGTTTCCACATCCATTTTTATTTCGGCACCGGAGGCTCTACCCCAATAACCCAAAAAGGACACGTGTCAGAAAAATCTTTCCTCATGCCTTCCTTATCTTTTTGATGTGCCGATGGCACTCCCAAAAAAGCTATTCCTAGTTCTTACAAGCCGAACGACTAAATCTTACTATCACCCATCGCTTCATCTCCGTTCCTCTCTCCAACCTTAGAACTGCCGGCAGAAGTGGTGCATGTCAAGAGACACCCAATACACCGTCGGAAAGTAATCTCGAAAGCGGAGTGCCACCCATCTCAAGCACCTATAGCGAAGGGAATAATAGCATGTGAAAACCATTTCTGTTACATATCGGATGCCCTCTTCGGTCGAGCCGTCCTGTTAGCCTTTCACTCTGCGCCATGTACTTCGACTAGTTAGCCAAACTTATAACATGTATCT
Source organism: Ischnura elegans (assembly GCF_921293095.1). Taxonomy (NCBI): domain Eukaryota; kingdom Metazoa; phylum Arthropoda; class Insecta; order Odonata; family Coenagrionidae; genus Ischnura; species Ischnura elegans. Next base: position 84,700,557 of record NC_060250.1, read on the forward strand.
TGCTGGTATTAATTAAATGGACTTTATTTAAGAAATGGGTGCGTGTTTCGTTACGCTACGCTAAACCCCTTTCAGAGTCGTTTGGTACACGACAATATGCATCAATTTACGGTATGACAGGGCAAACATTATGATTTTACTGGAACAACTACAAATCAGACCTTCGCTGGTTTCCTGTATCTCAATATCTAGGCGATTCATCATTGCCCATCCACTGTATAGATTCAACAAATTCGTAAATAAAAATAGGATTCAACATTTCCCCATGATTAAGTGACAATAAGATGGTACACAAAAGACTTGTTTCATAAAAATGACATTTCCTGTGACTCTGTTCCATATCTTTCCGCAACAAATAAAAACTACAACGGGCGAAAGAGACGAAAGTTTAGCGACAGTTAGTTTCCGATTGAATAGAAATGTAGTGGAAACGAAATATTTATCCATGCAAGACTTCCGCGCATAAAGAATGTTAAATGCCCAATGTAACAAATGTGCACAACTTTAACCTTCGATTATGTAGACAGTTGATACTTAACAAGGGCTAAATATAGGCCCAACATCAACATTTTCTCGTGAGGAGTCATGAGGAGTGTTCCTTAGACCGCAAATGCGACATACCTCATCTGTGAGTCAGGCTACGAGTGCAATTCAAAAAAACAATCTGAAAACCACGTCTTGAATATTATTACTATAGCAAAAATTGTAACAAGTCGACCATAAAGTCGGGTGGTAATATAAAATCAGAAAATATATAAAGACAAAAATATAAAACGCGAGGTACAAGCATGGTCGATAGGTTTCGTCACACACAAAAATATCCATAAAACCAAAATACAAAGCACTAAATACTAAGTACAAAGTAATTCCTAAAAAAGCCCTCAAAATCCATTTTTACGGTGGCTGCCAAGGAACATTGGGGCTCCGATTATTTTCTGGTTATAACAATTTATTTGAGGTATTCCAAGTACATGGGGCAATATGCGAATCACACCGGCCTCCGCAATTAAAATAATGCACGAGGGCAACGAAGATGGGAGTCAAGGCATTCAATAGAAAAAGCATAAGATCAACACGACCAGAATTCAATATGCAATAATCGCGGTCTACCGCATCTTACTTCAACAGGGCTATCTACATCTACATAATACCCTGCGAGCCACCTCTAGGGTGTTTGGCAGGGGGTGATCAATCACCAGCATGCAGCATGCATTTGGACTCCCACATGCACACCACACCGTCCAAAAAACGTCCCGTATAATAACAAACTATACTACTATATGCTGTTAGAAATAGAATATAGAATAGAAATTCAGAAACATGCTTTAAGTTTTACATGGGGTAGTAGGCTACACTACAAGTCATGCAATCTATTTACGAGGTCTATTGCTGCCGTTATATTCTCTTATCGATCGAGGAAAAAATGACATTCGGAATCTGTCTGTTCTGTAAAACTATCACTCCGTCTGAACTTCTCTCGCTTCAATTCACATCCCTCCTACAGACCACCGCACGCACGTGTGGACGTCTAGTGTGATAGGATGAAGCTATAAATGATGCAGCATAAGCATAATTGTCTCATTCAATGTTTAAAATTTAACTTTAAGTAACATGTGACATTTCAGTTGCCTTTTGTTTTCATAGGTTAGTTTGCAAATGATATGACCGTTGCCCAAAAGGTGTACTTGAATATTTCTGTTCGGCTTAAATTACTCGCAGTATTACTAAGCCAAAGACATCGGCCAGGTAAGGAAGTTCATGGTCGTCAATAACTCACCACGACCAAATGCACAATCCCGATAAATTTCTCATTACTTAATATTCGTAATAAAAACAATGGCTTCGATATTATCTACCGTGTTTACCAGAGAATTGTCATTAACAGGAAATCAGGAAATAATGAGCGATTTAATTAACATTTACGCTATCAATATGGGAATATCAGAATCAAAGCGACATCGAACGCAAAACTTTTGTATCAGATTTAAAGGCGGAACCTTTACGAATGTCTTTCAAAAGTCTAAAAATATGGTATCGACTTGTACATGTACGTCAGCCGCGGCTAATATTTAGCACGAAGAGAGTAAGTTGAGCTCCACAAGATCACCTTTTACTAAATCCGTGCTACTATAATACTAGAAAATACGAGATTGCTATTAGTATATAGTACTGTGGAATACATGTATTACGAGATACTTGCATTACCTAGACTTTCTCACCTTTAAAGATAGGCGTGACGTTCGCTGTTTTCCAATTTTAATGGAATATAAGGTCTATTGGGGATTTTTCAAACACTATAATTAAGTTAGGCACTATCTTTGATGCTGATTTATTATATACTCTAGCTAGAATGAGATCAGTACCTGATGATTCCTGTGTATTAATAGAGCTGAGTTGTACCTCTTAACCACTGCCTGAAATACAAATACATTTGTTCTGAGTATAGAGTCAAGGTACAGGTGTTTATATTGTTATGTGCCGATCGGTTATTGACTAGAGGGGGGAAGGGGCAATTCCCCCACTCCCTAGAAGCGAAAATAAATTCAGTTAAAAAAATTTTAAGAACAAATTTTCCTTTTGAAGAAAAATGATATAAGTATACGACATGGAAGTAAAATAAAAATCATTATTTTTTCAAGCAAATAATTATAAAAACAATAAATTGCTGTCTTCCGCCTTACGGAATAAATAGACCCCCCATCTCGTCGCAGGTTATCTACCGGAGACTATGTGGAACCATGAGCTATGAACTATGTGCCTTGTGGCCACTAATACCAGCCTCAGTTCTGATTACACTCACTGAAATATTCGCTGCCAAGAGGTCAAGAATGTTGTTACTCTTAGTAGGCGTATATACTTGCTGAGTCACGGGGTCATCAATGAGTGGTCATTATAGCGAGTGACGCAATCAATTCCATAAATTGAAACACCGCTGCTATCCTTTGTAGTGCGAGGAATGACATTTTGATAGCCTTTTTGTACATCAGTATCAGTAGTTAGTGACTGAAAGAATACTCTAGTAAAGTAACTGAAGCCTCGCCGTGGAAATGAGCAGTACGAGACGGCCAAATCATGATCGAAACTCACTCAAACAGCCCGTTACCTTGCCCATTCCAAAGCGCTGTTGCCATTTTCCAGTGGTCCGCAGCCACGTTTTTAATAACGTTAGCAAAATCGTTATTTTTCATCTCAGAAACACGGTTCAATCATGTACTTGATCGCATGATTGGCAGGAGTACGATGCAAACAATGGTTTTTTTATGATTGGATTGATTGATTGGTTTTATAATTGCAGTCAGAGCGATCACTTTTCGGGAAGGAGGCCTCCCGCTCGAAAGGTCGGGGAGACAGGCCAGCATGGGTGAGCGCGTCGTAGAAAGGGTTCAGGATTATAGCGACCCTTCGGAGGGTGTCCCATGCCCTTACTGGGACTACCTGCTCCACGGCCCCGAAAAACGCATCTTAACCTGTCTACCTAGTTATAACAACAAGAGGATGCGGTCGCCACGGCGCAACTCTCAAACAGCCTCTTACCGCAGCCCAGGTTATAATCGTTACACCTGTGGGCATTGATTAAGGCAACCGTAGGTGGTCTCCGCCTTGAGCATGAGAGCGAACATGGCCTCCTTTAATACAGGCCGGAACATGGAATTTTGGCAGCGCTGTGCCGGGGTCCTATCGTGTTTGTTTGAGAGCATGGCGACTTATGCGTGAAGAGTATCCGTGTGACCAAAGAAGCATTAAATCTCTTGTTAAAAAGGCAGAACTGGACTTATTTTGTGGATATCATGTTGGCTAAAGGTACGTACAATAGTTTTAAGATAATTTTTGGGAGCTGAAGGAGGAAAATCACGTTTATTACTTCAAAAGTGTTGCGATCACATTCCGGCCGGCCATTAATGGAGGGGAATTGAGAGTGCAACAATACTGGTTTAAAAGGGGGAACAAGAATTATTTTTCTGTACTTGGTTTTGCCTTACGGTAAGTAAAATCGTTTAAAGATATTCTCAGTGAATTGTGAGTGGATATTCAGCAGTTTTTCATCCAAAGCATTGCGTCTCTTGGCGGCCGGCCACGAAGGAACATTGAGAGTACACAAACGAAACGAAGAGTATTTGTCGGGTATTTAAATGCTGCGTTGCTTTTATAATATTATTATTCTTGGGTAAACAGTGATTTCTATATTTGGTGTGCCTTATAAATAACTATGAGTAGTTGTGTTTATAATAACGTCGTATATTATTGAAGGATGAATGGCTACTCATTAACTCCATTAATGTTTCTAAGTACTGATGTTATTTATATTTTCCAAACTAATCATGAATGCACTACTTTTTTCTGTGATTAGCGAAACTATTTTTATTCATGCAACTTTCTATTGTTTTCATTTAAGGTGCCCAAGCGTTGTTGTGTGCCATATTGCAGAAGCAACTACCTATCCACCAAGAACAAGGGGTATGTGACTGTGTTCCAGTTCACCAAATATAAACGCAGTAGACAGAAGTGGCTGAAGAATTGGCTCGGAAGGATTGTAATCTTTCTTCATGCGCAATAGTTTGCGTCAAGCATGTTGCTGAGCGGGGTTTCCTACACCGTGTAACTTACATGAATAAGAACGGTGAAGTGAAAAGTTACGAGTTAGATCGCCTAAAGTTGTCCCCTGGTGCTACTCCCACAGTGTTTCAGGCCCTCTCCTCCTCTTAAATCTTCTTATTGTGATCAGTGAACCATGAAAATCAGTGAACATAAGTAGATGAGCTGTACTTCTAAGAAATGAAATCAGGAAATATTGTATGAATCAGTGGAACATGAAAAGACTGCTGATGAAATGACACCATATATCTTTATTTCTGAAAGACATGCTAATTTGACATCTGGCCGCCTTCTAATACTGAAGGTACATTGGAAAATCAATTGCTACTAAGCGATATGGAATATATAAGTGGTATTTTGAACTACAGTAAAATTCGGTTATAACGCGGGTCTAGGGGGACATAGTTTACACCCGCGTTATCGGACAACCGCGTTATAACGGGAAATACGTGGGAAGCAATAAAAAAAACCCTTAAAGGTAATTTTTATAGCCAATTTATTTGCGTAATACATTATTAAAATATTTATTTTATGATTTAGACGCTCTACTTTAACGGGAGTTACTAAAATACTCGGATATTTTCTTTTGCCGCGATAGTTGATGGCTTTTCTTTGTCACGTAATTTTTTATGCTTTGCAAGTGCAACAGATGAATACTATCGCAATCACTTTGTCCCTCCAACCAATTCATCAATTCACTAATATTATGTAATAAATGGCCAATTTTTGGCATCTCGACCTCACATTCGTCTTCTTCATTCTCGCTCTCATCTTCCGATGATGCAGCTGTTTTTGCGCGGTTCTGGACTGCAGCCACAATTTCTTCGTCACTGTCGCATCCCGACGCCTTCGCCAGGACGTAATGACAATCGCGAGTCGCAAGAGTCGAGTGGCTGCCTCCTGACTCGCGGGTGTGGTTGAGAATCGGGGAAAATGAATAAAATTCCCGCTGGATACTAGTGAGGTTATTTATTGAAAGTAAAATACAAGTCCCCTCTAATTAGTCCAGCTCGTCGAGACGCCGGAAAACCCAGCCCAGCCGCTTCCTCTCTCTGGAGAGGACTGGCGACACATCCTCCTCTTGCGTAGATTGTGTCCCAATCGCACCTCCCCCCACTCTCGACTTGCCCCCCAAAAGGCCAAAAGGCTCTGCTTCTCATACAGCCGTCATGATATTGATAACAGACCACAAGCAGGGCCATGTGGGGGTGCACAACACCTCCCCCCCTTACCAGAGAGAATCTTCCACACGATTCTCTCGACAAACTGCACACATGCCAAGCAGATATACATACATGTTACACACAAAAAAAAACAGGAACGCTGGAGTCACTGATACAATAGTGAAAAAAAATACACACAGTTAAAGCACTAACGTTTTCCCGATTGTGGCGTATTGCTACCACCCGTTCTCGATACTAATTGCTGGCTTGAACCCGGAAGGGGTACCAGCGGTAGATTTACCGTATCAGATGGTGGACTTTGATGCATTTGTTCTGTAGATGTATGCACCTTACTAACAATTTTTGGCTTAAAGATTATACATAAATCTTTACATTCACGGCGTCCCCTGTCATCTGAATACGGGATCAACCTTTTTAAACAACATTTACAACAACAACAATAAATCATTACAAGTAATATGAGAATCAAAGATACATAAGTAAATGTAGAAATTTTCTTGTGCTCATAGATGTGAGCTTGGTCCCAACTCTCCTTTTCAATTAATTGCTCCACCTCCGAGACCTTTACACTAGCATATTTTAAGTCATCCAAATGCCGAACCAAAGGCGAAAACGGCAAGTTTAATTTTAATCTCGCAAAAGATACTAAATCCTCCTCCGATAAACAGCAATCAAAGGTCAATGAAAGAGGAGGTATTACATCATCCTTGGAATTATTATATTTAAGGTTTATATCACCCTGGAGAATAGCACCAGTGCTATAACCTTTGCAATAGTCATTAAACATTAATTTTCCTGTGCCACTTATGGTAACGTCGTAAGGGTCATCACTCTTACATAGCACGGTGACCTTTTCAGGTCCTGCAGAAACAAATAACCACTCCCTCGATCCTAAACGAGTCCAGAATGTTTTTTCTAACGACACAATTCTTCGATCACAATTTAATGGTATTGAGGAAGCTGATAGAAGCAACTGAGTTTCACAATCATCAAGCACGTGCACAAGTCTTAGTGGGCATGTTTGCTTACACAATCGTGCATTTGCACTCACCAATTTACAATCAGCAAAATCTTCTCTGGAAAGTTTTGTTACATATCTCCCACTTTTATCTAGCAGCAGATACTCGCTCTCCGGCTGGATAAAAATAAACTTCATTGACGTGCCGTTAATCTTAATAGGTAAAGGTATTACATGGTACACATTAAATCTTACTAAGTTACTCAAAGGAATTGAAATAACATATCCCAAAACGTGATTAGATAGAAATACATCCAGCTCTAGCATTTTGAGAAGTTTACTTCGGTAAGCCACACTTTGAGGGAAAGGTAGGGTTAGGTCTTTAGGAATGTCTGCCTTATGCTTGTCAAACATAGTCATTATTTCTTCTGGGCTAATAATTTGTGGCTGCAGCACTCCCTTTTGCGCGTTTATTAGTGAGTCTATCACAACATTATACTGATAGGAGAGTTCTCCGATGGCTTGACTTAACTGTTGGACATGTTCGTTCCCTGATAAGACCAAAATAATATACTTTGTATGATCAATCAGCTCTCCCGTTGTTTTATCCATATAATTTTCTAACCTTCTCAATCCTTCAGAAAGTATTTTCTCATTTCCCTCGACGTCTATTAATGACTGATTGACAGCTGAAATAGTGGATTTCATGAGAGTTACTTGTTTCTTCACAATAGTTAGAAGGTCCTTATTTTCAGCTTCCAGGTTACCTATTTGCCCTGTATAGTACAATGCATCTGCGTCATCCAGGGTCCCAAAAAGAACTTTGCTTACTTCCCCTATAAAATTAAAAAGGCCTCTTCTTCGCCTATCAGGAGATCTCGAACGGGAAGTTAACTGCTCCATTATGTCCTTTAGTTTATAAATTCTATTCAAATCATTTCTCAGTCCATGAAACGTAGTTCGGCACCCAGTCAGATGAATCCACGAAGCATTCTGATATTTCCTGCAGAAGTCTTCAGTTAACGAAGCATAAGTATTTACTACGGCCAAGTTTCCTTCCAGTTGAGTGACATTTACGTAGGTGACTAATTTCCATTCACTACTATACATTTCCGCCTCTCCTTGTGAATCGTAATACAGCCCAGGTGATTGTTTGTACTCTTCTATTCTGTGGTCTTCCCCCTTTCCGATGGTCGCGAGACTCAAACAGAGGAAGATGCAGGCTCCCATCTCCATTTTTAGGATCCTGCGGAAGATTAGAAGAATAGCTTTAGCCGGTTGGCATGGACTTTCACCTCCGACCTCTTCCTTCTTATCGTAACATTCACTCCGTCCACCCCTGTGACATCATACGGACCGATCCACTGAGAAGATAATTTCTTTGAACGCCCCCTTCTAACGGCTTCGTCATGCAACAGGACCCTATCGCCCACTTTAAATATCTCCAAGTGAGTAGTCCTGTCGTAAATTTCCTTACTTCTTTGTTTTGCTTTTAGTAAGACTTCTCGGGCCCTCATGTGACTACTTTGCATCCTATCCCGCAATTCCTTCACGTAGTCGTCATACGTGTACGAGGGAACTGAGGGGTCCTTTTGCAATATTCCTGGGAGGTTAGCCTTTCTCCCGAACATCAACTCATGCGGAGAGAATCCCGTTGCGCAATGCGGTGTAGTGTTATACACAAAAATGGCGTACTTCACCCACTCTGTCCAATTTGTCTGGTCATCCGAGATGAAATGACGTAAAAACTCTATCAGAGTTCTGTGACTTCGCTCTAGGGCTCCGTTCGATTCTGGATGATACGCTGAGGTCTTCAACTTTTTTATTCCTAGTAATCGGCATGTATTACTGAATATTTCACTTAGAAAATTAGTGCCTTGGTCAGTTAAAATTGTTTGAGGAACACCGTACTTCAAGATGATATTATCCACAAACGCTCTTGCCACTGTGGTTGCATCCTGTTCTTTTACTGGGATTGCTTCCATAAACTTTGACAGCTCGTCTTGAAAAGTGAGCAAATACCTACTTCCGTCATCTGTAACGGGTAGGGGTCCCACGATGTCGAGGCTACATTTTTCAAACACGCATTCAGGCGTAGTGGTTATCTCCAACGGCATCTTAGTTTTCCTCCTAGTGATTTTATTTTTTTGGCAACTCTCGCATCTTTGAATGTATTCTTCTATGTCCTTTTTCATTCCTTTCCAAGCATGATACTGCTTGATTCGTTTGTACGTCTTATTCATTCCTGTGTGTCCCCCAAGAGGTGAGTCATGATATTGCTTCAATATTTCTCTTTTTCTTTCCTCGCATGGATTGGCAACACCATCCGTCTTCTCTTCAGCATCCAAAGAGTAAATTCTACTTAACGCGTCAGCATTAGCATTCTCCGATCCCTTCTTGTATACCACATCGAAATCGTATTCCGCCAATTTGATTCTCCATTTCATCAACCGAGAGCTCGGGTCCTTTACATTGAATACCCAAGTCAGCGGCTTATGATCTGTGACTACGGTGAATCTTTTGCCGTAAAGATAAGGACGGAAGTACTTAACTCCCCATACGATGGCTAGCATTTCCTTCTCCGTCGCGGAGTAATTTAACTCAGCTTTACCGAGCGTACGGCTTGCATAAGCCACGGGCGGATCCTGCCCAATGATGCCTTGAGATAATATCGCCCCCAACGCGTAATTGCTCGCGTCGGTCGTGAGAATGAATGGGCGTGAAAAATCTGGGTATTGAAGAACTGGCTCCGTAATCAAAAGATTTTTCAGTTTTTTAAAAGCATCTTCTTGCTCGTCCTTCCATTCATACTCTGCATCCTTTTTCAATAAATCATGTAGAGGTTTAGCTATCAGTCCAAACCCCGGTATGAAGCGGCGATAATACCCCGCCAATCCGAGAAATTCCTTCAGCCTTTTTACTTTATCCGGCCTGGGGAAATTTTTCACCTTCTCCACAGTCGAGGGATTTGGTTTGACCCCCGTCTCTGAAATCACATGCCCCAAGTAGTTCACTTCCTTGCGAAGAAACTCACATTTTTCCGGCTGCAATTTCAAGTTGTGTTCCCTTAGCCTTTGGAACACTTCTCTCAAGCGCTGATTGTGCGTAACTAGGCTATCTCCATGCACAACTATATCATCAAGGTAAACATAACAGTGTAACCCTTGTAAACCACTCAATACCGTATTCATAAGGCGCTGAAAAGTAGAAGGAGCTCCTTTAAGACCCATCGGCACTCTTTGAAACTCATAGTGAGCTCCTAAGGCACTAAACGCCGTTTTAAATTGGTCCTTCCGATCCAACGGGATTTGGTAGAACCCACTTGCCAAATCTAATGTGCTAAAATATCGTGCCTTTCCCAATTGATCCAAAATGTCTGTAATATTTGGCAATGGATAGGCATCGCCCACCGATTCTTCATTTAATTTTCTGAAATCCACCACTATTCTCCACTTTTTATCTCCCGTAACGTCAGCTTTCTTCGGTATAACGAGTATTGGGGAGTTCCATGCACTTTTACTGGGAGCAATTATCCCCTCTTCTAGCATTTTCTCCATCTGCCTTTTTACCTCTTCCTTTTGAGATTCAGGGAGTCGGTAGGGTCGAGTATTAATGGCTCCTCTTAAATTGGGAGTGGGAATCTCGTGACTCAACGTCTTAGTGTGCGATAACTTGTCTCCAGGCAAATAAAACAAATCTGCGAATTCTTCGCACAATTCAGTGATCACTCTCTTTTCTAGATCACACAGATGCTCTTGCCTTAAGCAACTCCGTAAAACTTCTTTCCTCGACAAATTATTTTCAACGTTGCATTGAATTTCTTTCATATCAGTATCCACAGATTCCAACTCAACAGGAACATTGCATTGAATTTCTTTCATATCAGTATCCACAGATTCCAACTCAACAGGGGAAATCTCTACCTCTTGTTCCTCATCGCTGATATTCAAAATGCTTCCAATGCACTCTCCCATCTTCCCCTCCGTCAACGCTGATGCTAAGAAGACACCCTCTTTTATCTCTTTCTTGTTTATCACTCCCACCCCCGTGGATGCAGTAGGAATTTTTACTCGCACTTCACTTCGGGAGGGTATAGATATTTTTCTAATCTCCTTAGTTACGTCTTCCATGGATTCTTTTGAGTCAAAGTCCATGAGTAGGCCTCTCATGTAGACCCTTTTTTGTGTACAATAAATCACTGCGCCAAGATCATTCAGGAAGTCCCTACCGAGAATTCCATCTACTTCAAGACGAACATCGGCTCCCTCTATCAAATGAAAACCATGTTGCATCTCCTTCCCTTTCGCCTCCAATAATATAGCCGCTTTCCCTTTTGTCTTGATGGGCTTATCAGTAATGCCTCTTAATAGCAAGTACTCCTCCGGCCAACACCTGGTTTCCCCCTTCAAGGACTCCATTTTAATAATACTCACATCTGCACCGGTATCAATTAGAAGACGCAAGATGCCTCGTTTGCTCTCTCGACTCTGGAAGGTTATCGTATCGGCTACGTCACGGCGACTCGGCCCTTTCGACAATTTTCTTACTTCCGACAGACGAAAGCTCTTATCTCCTTTCCCATTCAGCGACCGCGAGTTACCATCCATAATTTGACGCGGCTGTGGCGATCCATTTTCGGAGGATTTGGCTCTTGGTCTGCGACAGTCTCTTGAAAAATGGCCTAATCGCCCGCAGTTAAAACATTTCACACTTTCTACCTTTTTTATCTCCTTCTCTTTCATGTTTACCTTCCCTTTAAGGTAGCATTTTTGCGCTGAATGCCCAGGCTTGCCGCAATTTTCACATTTAAAATATCCTTTCATATTCCCTCTTTCTTTCAGTGACAATATGGCACTCTCCTCTTCTAGGGCGACTTCTACCGCAGCAGGCAATAGTATAACTTCTCCCTTACTCCTCACAATTGTTTGTATGCGCTCATTAGCCAGCCCTTGAACAAAGCAAGCTTTCGCGAGATGGTTAACTAAGGCTAAAGCGCCGGCGATCTCTTCCTCTTGAGATACTCGTCTGGCCGCTTCCCTCAATTCCGTTTGCATAGAATCTATGCGATTACCCCAACTTGCAATGCTCTCCGTCGGACCTTGCTTGGAGTTAAACATTGCGCATGCGTAATAGTCTAGGGTACGTCTTGTAGCATAGTTTTCTTCTAAAATAGCTCTCACTTGGGGCCACGTGTGAGCGTGATCTCTGACGAGAATTTTTGAACGAGCATCCCCCGTTATCCGAGCCTTCACGAACTTTAATAATTTGTCATGATCGATCGGATTTACTAACTCGAACACAACGTCCACGTTTTCTAAAAACTCCCGGAGTTCTTTCTTGTTCCCGTCGAATGGCTTATTAACAATCTTTATGGCTTCCGAAATACTGCAGAACGTTCCGCGGCTATCAAGGCCTTCTGAGCTAGTCATCGTTGTGACGGACATTATGACAATTAGCAGACAAACTTAGTAAGGGCGATACAAAGGGCAGAGGAAAGGAATCAGGGTGGCTTACTTACAGTAAAGCCGACTTCTCCTTTGTACCCTCTCTCAGCGCAGCTTCCTCTCTAGACGAACCGCTGCGATGAGGTGATGCCGAAATCTCAGGGGTGGCGGCGACTAGTCGGTAGAGCCTCCCCTCTCAGCGCCTGATGTCCTCTGCTTCTCAGTGAGGCTCTTCGGTGGCCTTCTCAGGTCTCCACCCTGATGTCCTCTGCTTCTCAGTGAGGCTCTTCGGTGGCCTTCTCAGGTCTCCACACTGCGGCCACGACGACGATTCTCGAAAAACCCCACACCTGACACCAGTTTTAATGTCGCATCCCGACGCCTTCGCCAGGACGTAATGACAATCGCGAGTCGCAAGAGTCGAGTGGCTGCCTCCTGACTCGCGGGTGTGGTTGAGAATCGGGGAAAATGAATAAAATTCCCGCTGGATACTAGTGAGGTTATTTATTGAAAGTAAAATACAAGTCCCCTCTAATTAGTCCAGCTCGTCGAGACGCCGGAAAACCCAGCCCAGCCGCTTCCTCTCTCTGGAGAGGACTGGCGACACATCCTCCTCTTGCGTAGATTGTGTCCCAATCGCACCTCCCCCCACTCTCGACTTGCCCCCCAAAAGGCCAAAAGGCTCTGCTTCTCATACAGCCGTCATGATATTGATAACAGACCACAAGCAGGGCCATGTGGGGGTGCACAACATCACTCTTATAAGCAGATACAGGAGTTTCCTCGTCTTCGCGAACCCAGGCCTCGAGATCACTCACAAATAGTTTATTAGAAAGAACATCTGAAGCTTCACGTGCGTCCTCTTCCGTGAAACCCAAAAACTCGTCTTCGTCTTCCATGCTTTCGCCCGCTGTATACTCGCACTTTGACCAGCAATTTAGCATTGTAGCTGAAGTTATTTTCTTCCATACCAATCCAATATTATAAGCCATATTCTTCAGGGTGACTGTTTCAGATATTCTTGTACCTGCAGTTCTGAATTTATGACACTAGTGAGCAATTCCCGCCGATAATGGGCTTTCAATGCTCTAATTATCCCTTGATCCATGGGCTGAATAAGAGCTGTCGTATTTTTTGGTAAAAACGAAGCCACTATTTTGCCATCCCTCGATATCAAGAGCTCAGAAGACGGATGGGCCGGACAGTTATCTAACAGAAGTAGAGCCTTCTCTTCTAACTTTTTTGATCTTAAGTGGCTCTTAACCGATGGAACAAAATCTTCATTGAACCAAGATAAAAAAATGTCTCGAGTCATCCAGGCATTCTGACTGTTTTTGTAATTTATGGGTAGTGCTGTCATATTAACGTGCTTGAAGCACCGAGGACTTCGATTTTTACCAATACACAGAGGTTTTAACTTGTGACTTCCTGATTTGTTCGCGCACAGTAATAAAGTCACTCTTTCTTTGCTCATTTTTATTCCGGATTTATTTGCCGACTTCTTAATATCAAGTGATTTTGTTGGAAGCAATCTGTAGTAGAGAGCGGTTTCATCGCAGTTATACAATTGCTCTTCAGTGTACTCACCCTCATCAATCATCTTGCGTAAAGTCCCACAGAATTCTCTAGCTGTTTCACTGTCACTGGAACGAGATTCTCCTTGCATGTTAACTTGCGCTACCCCGTGGCGAATTTTCCACCTCGATAGCCAGCCAGCAGAAGCAACAAAATCATGAGCACCACCTATTTGTTTATTTAATTTAATTGCCTGTGCTTGTAAAAGTGGACCAGATAATGGAACACCTTCACTGCGCTTCTGAACAAACCACGTGAACAAACATTCATCCACATCACCAGCAGCACTCAATCTGGCCTTTTTTCTATCAAGTCCTATTTCGTCATCCACTTGATCAACGAATGATCGTAATTTAACTTCTTCTTTCATCCAACCACGAATAGTTCCTTCAGGAACACCAAACTCCCTGAATAAACTTGATTTTGAATCACCGCGTTTCACTCTGTCGATTATGCCCAACTTTTCTTTTATTGTGTAAGTTTTCCTTTTGGCAGACATCGTTTTAACCCTAAAATCAATGAAAATTTTCGTAAAAAAGTAATTTTCATATTCATATTAAGACAAAGGTAAAACAGCCCCTTCATTATTAAATGCTCGAAGCCTGTGAGCATTGAGTACCTACCTTGGTTTGAGCGCCGCGGTGCGAACGTACGAATGAGAATTATCTCAATCTCCCAGAATCTCGAAAATTATTATAGCCGTGCAACACACTTTTCAGCTCGAGTTCGCAAGACACAATGACCGATCAGGCATTACCGAGTTTTTTTTATGGCTACGAAACAATGTATGGAATACGTCGCCAACCGCGTTAATACAGTCGCTTGAAGTTGCGACGCGTCGGTAGTCACGCCGAGATAAAATTCGCCACAAAGTTACCTACCTCAAAAAAAAGGTCAATGTAATCATCTCGGGGGACATGGTGAGACCCGCGGTATATCCGAAACCGCGGTAAAGTGAGGCGCGTAATAACCGGAATTTACTGTAATTCATGTTTCCCTTGCAGGTAAAACTTCTTGTTGTGATCAGTGAACTATGAAAACCTATGAACATAAGTGGATAAGATGTAAATCTTGGAAATGAGATCAACAAGTATTTTATGAATCAGTGGAACATGAAAGAACATCTGATGAAATGTCAATATTTGTTCTCGTATCGATAAGGGTACCTTAATTGATATTAATCCGCCATACTATACTCTAGGTATATTGAAAATCCAAGGGTACTGAGTGATATCATATCTATACGTGGTATTTTTGAACTAATCCATCTTTCTCTTGCAGGTAAAACTCCTCATTGTAATCAGTGAAGCATGAAAATCTGTGGAAATAATTAAAGATGAAGTATTTCTTGGAGATGAAATGAAGGAATATTGTATGAATTAGAGGAACATGAAAGAACTACTGAGGAAATGACGATATAAGTTCTCATATTGAATAGACTCATTAAATTGACGTCTAGCCGCCTTGCAATACAGTCGGTATATTGGAAAATCCATGAGTGCTGAGTGAAATTATGTATATGTGGTATTTAGAACAGTATAATAATTTTCTCTGCTGCTAAAACTTCCTTTTGAGTGAACCTTGACAATTTGGTCATATAATCAATTATGAAGAACCTGTTGTGGCTACCATTATCGAGATTAATTCAATAATTTCCTCTCGCTTGTAAAATTTGATTATCTTTTAATCAGTATTGCGTTATATGTTAGTATAATGTTAGACATTTCTCCAATTCGGAAGTCATTATTATTTCATTATACTGATCTTGGTGTTTAGAAAAATTAGATTGACAATATATTTATCTTCCTTATGGCTTCATATTTTTTAAACGTTGTTGTTCAATTTATAGAATGTTAAGGCTAGTTTTTGTAATATCACATAAAGTTTTCTAATTAGCCCTTACATTTGTTCTGATCATGTTTTTTTCATAAAATATTTCCGTCAGATGATGTGGTGCCTGTGAAACTGATAGCTGTTGCTGGTGACGGTTCATCGGTGAACTTCAAATGGCAAGATCTATGGAGGTTGTTTCCGGCTGAAATTGAAATTAAGAACCTGTGGCAGCTTTTAAGTATTCCACCTTCTGGAGTAATATTTATGCTTTGATGGCCATGTCTTGTGACATTGTGAGGTTGTTTGATATGTTGTTTGACCTCTTCAATATGAAATGTTTACCGGACAATGTATATATCTGATTTTTATTTTAAATAAATGTAGTTAAACTTCATAAATTTTTTTCTCTCCTGAAATACCGCGGCGAAAGGTGCTAGAAAATAACGCATTACTTTTTAACATGTTATTTTTTTAGGCTATTCAAAGAGGTGCATTCAGGGAGGTGAAATGATGTTTATTCCCGCCGCTCTTTATTTCTAAGTCAATAAATTTTATAGGGTGCTCTTCTATATAAACAACCAATGGGTTAAGTAGAAAACTAAACGGTATTTCCTTCTTGGTCTGAACTTCTGGGTCGTCGATCGCAGTACTTAAATATATTTCCGTCCATAATCTCTCGTATCCCTTGCCTCGTCATTAGTTCACACGATTACTTTTAATAAATAGCTGTTATAATACGAAATATAACCACTCGAATAACTCAACCCTACCGTAGTTTTTAGCTTAACTTTAGGGAAGGTGAACGGAGGTCCATCCGTATTAACATCACACAACGTCAACAGCTTGAGAGGCCGATCCACCGGACCCCAGGCGATGTGTAATAGGACCCCTGACGTCACGTAAAGCGCTGTCGCCAAATTGCATGTTCCGGCCTGTAGGTGGCCATGGGGCGAACCAATCCTCTAGACTCGTCCAAGAATGGAATTTGAAAATAATGGGGTTTAGAGGGGGAGGAAAATGTCTAGTAGAAGGAGCCAATCACGGCCCAGGGCCCAGCATCATCCTCCCACAGCGGCATGCCTAGGCTTAGACCGTGATAATGAACCACCAACCTTCCAACTCGGCTTGAGTGGAATTTTTGAGGTTCTGGGGTTTAGTGTGTGGCCCAGGTCACAACAATACTCTTTTAAGGACTTCCTCATTACTAACTCGGCCGATTGGTAATTTTATTACCACGAAATTTAACACTCACGCACGGGAAGTAATAAGATGTTAACAGCAACATTTTTTTGAGTATTTCTTTTATCAAATTTTTCTCTTCCCAATAATAACTTTGGAGTAGGATTGTTAAATGTTTGGCTTGACTTTTGGTTACAGGGCAGCCTTTTTGGCCATTCTTGCATATATTGACTCTTATTCAACCTTTCCCACTCGGGGGTCGAGATGCCTGGCTCAATATCAACTCTCATGTCAAGCGACACTCGAGCAGCACGACTTTCCACAGTTAAATTCTGAGTGGACCACTGGAATTCGAACTGCCTGATACCGAGTGCAAAGGGTCAAGACGCTGTATATCTCTAAAATTCAGAGGCTAAAGATGATAAGACGGTCCATACTGCCTTACATTTTGCACTAAAAGGAAGCAGTTATAAGAGCAAAGCGACGTAGTTCCACAGTTAGAGACGAATATTGATTCGAAACTCGGCGCCAGTAGTAGGAATTCTGGCAGAAATCCAGGACAAGGCAAATAATTTTTTCCCTGAGAAATTATCGCACTTCGACTGCATTGGTGGGCAACTAAGTTAAGACTCAGCATATTCCTACGTTAAGACTCAGTCTGCGGTTATTTATAAAACCAGATATTCCTTTCACTTAAAGCATCGACCGATAGCTTTCACTGGAATTCCCCACACACTTTCCCTCGGAGTTTTCGTTCTTTTTTTGTTTTTCGATGTTCAACGCACTGTGGAAAACCTAAAAGAGACACAAGTAAGAATTTAATAAATTGGCTTCATCGGAACTGTTTGTCAACACATCGTTACTCAGCGAACATACGGTAGACCGTTCACCTTGAACTTCCCTAACATATGACCAAAATGCTTTTGGGTTATCCCGTAACTGCTCTACTAGTATTTTTCTTTTAAAATTCGTGAATGCATTCCAGAATGCTTACTTCGTGGCGGCTTTAGACAACCTATATTTTTTAATTATTACCTCGCGTTCATTAGCGGATGAATCTGTACTGACTTTTTTCATTTTAGCATGACAAGCTCTCTGTCGCCTCAATGTTTTCTAACTTCCGCGTCATACCATCTCGCTTCGCTGCCTTCTTTTATTGTTTTACCAGGGATGTAGCTACTTATTCCCGAAGTTATGAGCGAAAGAAAAGCTTTCCAAGTACCCTCTACATTTAACTTTAATATTGATTCTTGGAAAGCGGGGAAAGCATTTCTCAGATGACTCTTAAAACCATCAAAATCAGCTCTTTTAAAAATGAAAACTTTATGCTCTTTTTTTTTAAGTTTTCAGCGGTATTCAGAGAAAACTTTGCACTTACTACCCTATGGTCACTTATTCCTTCGACGGTGCTCACGTTTATTACCTGATGAGGTATATTTGTCGATAATAAATCAAGAATACTTTTTTCTGTTTCATGCGGATACTATTTGAAACGATTAGATGTAAAAGTGTGTAATGATGCCTCGCGATTCACTTTATCCCTCCCACCAGGAATGAAGCTATACGTCTCCCAATCTATAGAAGGTACGTTGTAATCTCCACCTAAAATCAAGTTTCTTTCAGGATACTTGGTGCTATGCTGTTTATTTGAGTTTGAAAATCCAACTTTCACGTTAAATTTGAGTTAGGAGGTCTGTAATACGAGCGTAATAAAATAGTTTTGAATTTTGAACATTAAATTAAATTAACTCAGAGATTCAACACTGGTGTCAGTTACGGTTACCGTTTGGCTGACGACTGAATTCTTTACAGCTCTAAATGCTCCGCCCCCGCTCGATTAATTCTATCTTTCCGATTAACAGAGAACGAGTTGGGGAAGACCTAGATGCTATAAGAGTAGTCAGGAGTTTTATGCCGTCTGACATTACCAATGCATGCATGAGGCACATAGCTCATGTAAATCTCTTAATAATCACCTATTAAAATTGCGTAAAGTCGGAAAGTTTCCTTCGGTCGTCAGTGCATTAATAATCCTTATTTAAGCCAAGCGCTACCTCCTAGCATACTGCAACGTAGCGGCTCTTATAGCCTCGCCCCAAGGTCACCTCACACGGCGGCATCGGGAACTAGTATGACGCCACACGGGCTTTTCCCAGCATTCATACTTAGCCGTCGCGTTTTCGCGCACTTGAGAATTTTCGCTTTTCATTTAATCGCGAAAAATATATATAGTCATTTAAAAATCTAAAAGCGTGAATTGCGTACTCCAGGAGTAATAATCTTTCGATTTAGGCAATAAAAAAATAATAGGAAACCACCCTATTTTAGAAAATTCATATCACTGACAGCAGGATTTCTTTAAGGGTTCTCGACCGGGTTTGGTTTTCCGTGGCGAAGTTTCAATGCTCGACTCTATCATCATCATCAGGTGAATACGTTTAAAATCGTTTCATGCTTGACTAGATGGAAGTTTGATATATCAATGATAACAATTACAAATGGAAATTTCCTCACATTTTAGCAATTTTGACATAGATGTTTTACATTGTAATGAGATGGCTTTAAATTAGAAAGATTGGCAAGTTTTACGTTTGCATGAATGTGGAAATAAAATGTGTTAGTATGCCGTGGCGTATACATGGGGGGGATGGGTGGATGTATCCCCCCACCCCAAAGCCTTAGAGAAATCGAAAAATGTATTTTAAAATCATGTCTGGATTTGATACATAATCACTGCCTCCGTTTAATTTTAAATTATGAGCGCCAAAATGAAGTAAAATGCATTTTCAGGCATGTTATTTTTCAAAAATTTTCTTGAACTCCCCATTTCCTGGGGGGTAGCCTCCACTAATACCCCTCATTTCCCCCCTAATACCGCTCATTTCCCCCCAAAGCCCCCTCATCCCCCCCCCCAAAGCATATCTCTAGTTACGCCACTGTTAGTAGGTATGCGTAACATTTTAATGTTCTGGTGGTGCGCATGTGGGAATCCTCTTGCATGCTGCATGCGGCTGAATGATCACCGCCTGCAAAACACCATAGAGGTGGCTCGAAGTGTACAATGTACTTACATGTAGGTAGGTGAAATTAAGGATGAAATGATGGCTCATCTGCCCTGATGATGACGCGCGAGGCGAGCATCGAGACGTCGGCCATGCAAAACCTGGCCCGGTGGAGAACCTGAAAATATTTCTGGCAAACAGTCCACCGGGAAAGTCTACGACTCCTTTTTTCAGATTACTGAGCCCCTCTTCATGTCCATCAACCCAGAAACTATTGTCAATAAGGCGATGTTTTCGGCGAATTGAATAGAATAGCTGGACTTAGGCATTAGGAAACTGTTACGAAAAGGGCAAAGTTCATTCCCCAGAGGCGTAGTTTCCCCTCAACAGCTATTTTCCGCTTCGTAAACCAAAAACTAAAAAAAAATCCGAGAAATACCATCGACGGGTATAACTAGTGTCTTTCAGACCAATTTTGTCACTTCGAGAAACTGCATAGCTAAAAACATTTCATTATATAATTATAGTATTCTACCGATTAAGTAAGGCTTCCATGGAGGACTTTCTGGGAAAAGAGCATTCTGGGATCCTCCCCGTCCTTCAAGCACTTCCCTAGCTTCATCGTTAAAGACCGCGTACATTTATGTCATATTCTTTCAAGTAATTGCAGATTTTTTTGAGAACGGAAGTAATAATAGCAAGCGATAATGCATTTCCGGTCATTTCAATATCACAATCTTTCAGTATCTCGAATTTCAAACGTTTCACGGTTATTTTCACACGTATATGCAGTGGAATTTTATTATTTCGCACATTCCGCAAATGGCATTTGAATTTTATGATGGCATCAAGTGTATTCATAAATCGCGGAGCAGGCCTTTGAAAACAGTATTGATTTTCTAATTATTCCAACGTAAAGAAATATTTAACAAACATGAATGAAAATAATTATTTATTTTAAAGCATGAGTTCAGTGCTACTAAATTAAATTCCAATTTCTAATAATCCAAAAATACTCCACCCAAACAAGAAGGAGGGAAAATTACTCTTATCGGCAAATTTAAAAATATTAAAAATGAAGGAATGGAATATATGGGGCTTTTGACCATAGATTTCAAGAGTATCGTACATAAACTTTTTTAATGTGACGTCTTTCCAAGCATCTGGAAGAAATTAATATTCTGAAGAAATCAAACTGGAGTGTGCTGCCTTTATTACATTCTAAAGATCACTTTTGATAGATTTTAACGCCTGATATAGTATTATATTCTTTATGCCGACGAAATCGCTAAAATTAAGAGTATATAATGCCTTAAGTGGCATGCAACATGCCAATTAGAAGATGAAATCCGAGGAAAGTGAAAAAAGACGCCCATAGTGCCAAAAATAAATACATAGAATAATAAATTCCCTATGGTATCGTAAAATGGATCTTACAATTAGCATATGCACTCTCTTTTATCTTAATCTCTTTCCTCTTTTACGGTGCTGGAAAGAGTAATGACTTTTGTGGTGCGCTAGAAGATAGCTACACTTTATTACTATGATTCTTGGTATTGACATTCATTGAAGCAGATATTTCATCATTGCATTCTCAAAACAGTGGACTCCGAGCTACTAGATAATGTGTACTGACCTACGACACATATGCTATGCAGCTAGTTAGACTAAGGACATGAAGAAAAGATGTCAAGGTTGTAGCGTGATAGAGAACTGCACGCGTCTTTGCTTCAGATAGTTAGGCATCATTCGATATCAACTGCGGTTCGATGGCTGAGGAACGTCCCAGATCCAATCCAGTAGTGAAGAAATCGAGCCGGAAGGCGTGGGCTCCCCAAAATTGCAAAATACCTTTTGGCATAATGTCAAGATTCACGAAGTTTCACCAATGTGACATGTTCGTGACATCAAACTTCCATTTCATTTTCTATTATACACTACCCTAATTACAAGCTAGTTTGGATATACCTTGGACCTCGGCCTAACCATTACATGCATTAGGAAGGATTTTCAATAAAACGACCCTAAATATTCGATACCTCCGATGGGGGGGCCTAATTGTTTGCAAGAACATCACATCATGAAAACATTTATTCGTTTACTACGTAAAATTTATATAGGTACAAAATAGAAGATTACACACTAATCTTTCCACCTTTAATTCTCGTCTCGTTTCAATTGCAAATGTTTTACCAGTGAAATAATGAGTCCATGGTGCAACGAGAGACCGCCGTAAAATATTGCACGTATAAATACATTGCTTCACATAAAATGAAAAACGTTAGGCGCGTTTTCCACAATAACACTCGAAAGTGGCAACTCCAGAAACTGCTCACACCAATCAGATGCTGAATTTATGATAAACATAAATTGAGAGTTATAGTAGACCATGCACCCCACATTATTCGTTGTGCATGAAGCAATTTATTTAGACACTGTCAGGATCATACAATATGTACTTTCAATTTTTTTAATCAACGAGAAAAACGGTGTTTTGTATAAAAAATTATTTTTACGTTGCAATATTATTTCTTATGTTTTTCTTCTTTTATTGTCTTACCTTTTATATAAATTCACTTTTTCTCACTTATTCTTTTGTCTGTTTCACTTTCTTTTCCTCTTCCTTCATTCACTTTATTTTTTATTTTAAATTTATTGTTTAATCAATTTTTCAGAGTACTTTGATGTCAACTAATTTGATGTTGTAATTATCTATCACTTTCCTTCCTGATAGCGATCGCAGCGCCGACATCGGATTTTTGTAGCCATGTTTTTAAACTTATCTCCACATTCAATTTACAAGTCTGAATAAAAATCGAGATACAGACCCAATCATTATAAAAGTGTTAGAATATTGCATTGTCGTCTGGTTAAGAGGTATCCTGAAAATTTCAGCATGATATCTAATCGGAAAGTGGGTTACAATTAAGTTTCAACATCCGACCCGGACATGACGACGAACAAAACCAATCGAGTCCATAAAATGCAATAAAATGGAAACCGAATGTATTTAAAAATATTGTCAGGCGTCAGTACAGACAAAGTTACTCCTTTAATCTCCCAGCGAATTATAATCACAAAATCCTTGAATGCGACTCTTTTATTTCTCGACCCCCAAGGGCGCAATCTGAAATGAACTTAGACCCATATTGTCCTCCAGCGATTGTGCAATCTAAGATGACCTACGACCCATGACGTCCTCTGCAGTAAAAGAAAACATCCTGTACATACACTCACCAACAAGAACATACAAGAATCATGAACCTAAATGTTAGTTCTCGAAGGAAATGCGAAAGCTGAGCCACATCACGACCACAGAATTCAAGACCTGAAGAGCCAGAGATATCAAGACGTGATGTCGAAAACAGCCTTTTTTTAAGGGAACACTCAAGTGGTTACTCCAACTGGAAAAGAAATTAACCTATAATACGCACTGAGCAGACGGTAAGTGTACATTTTCCCGTGAATGCACCTTTCTTAAATTTGGAAAAGGATTCATACTCCTATTATAATAGATACTAGTTTATAAGCAAAGCAAAAGTTACTAATCATTAGCGTAACAAAAGAAAATATTTGTGAACTGTTTACGAACCTTGCTGACCTAAGTCTCACCTCTTCAGTTTTTAGGCATTCATGCATACCACCATTTTCCTCGTCCAGGTCAGTGTAAGACATACATGTACAACTGTGATAGAAAGCAGTAAAAGAAAATGTATCTACTTTACGAGGGCATGAGCAGGTTAAGATGGCTAAATTCCCTGTCAGAAGAGCAATCCTACGAAAATGCTATGCATCTATTTGTGTTACACTTTTTGGTCATCTTGCATCATAATTCTCGATCCTTAAGCATTCCAAAAAGTGATAGCGCGATTGTAAGGCCGCATTTACACTTGGCGCAACTATTGGTTGAATGAACGAATATTAAGGAGCATAATTCGTAGCTATCCGATATGCATTCCGGCGCATGACTCCTTGCTAGCGAACAAACATACGTTATATACAGTGCAATTTGAACTTATAGATTTCACAAAGTGAGATTTTTCGCTCGGTGGAAACAAAACCATGCTTAAAACACTTGAAAAAATGCGACATTTCCAATACGAGGAAGCTAAGGAGTAGTGCGATTATTTTCAAATACCTTTGCGACTTGCACAGTTATGCGAGATCGGTGTGTTTAGAACGGCGTCGCGGCAGGAGTTGGGACCTACGACACTAGGGATGTGGGATAGGAGGGGAAGAGGAGGGCGTTGCCATGTTCTCAGAAGTCTTTGCCAACGGTACTGCATAGAGGAGGTTCCATTTCATCCCATATAAGGCTGATTTCTGATGCCACTTCGGTTGCATTTTAATCGGTGTTCATACAATGTCCGCGGCGCTGTGATGAGTGCAATAATATTCACTTTTTTTACAATATTTTGAAGTACATATAATGTTTGTAATGGCGCGGAATAGCATTGAAAAGTTATGCATTTGATAGATATATGTATATAAATCATCATAGATCATTAAGTATATAAATATCAGTTTACACTCCAAATTGTATCTTATTTCCACGTGAAACTCGGATCAGTTTGTCCGTCAGCGACGCGAGTGGCGACTTCTTGAGACCCATTTAAATGCGCGTTGAATAACAACACATATAGAGGACATCCTGAGGATCCTTTTTGCAATATCCGTGGTCTTTACCAGTGCCAAGGAGGTTGGAATATACTGGAGGGGGCTCCACTGGTTCCGAGCGTGAAGCGAAGTGTGGCAGCAAGGAGGTTGTAAACATCTGGAGGCGCCGTTCCCGAGTTTTTAGCGTAATAATAGTTCCGCCATCTTGGTTTGACAACTTTTAGACTGACACTTAATTACTTAATTATAAAAAATTCACGGTTTTTTCCAGGTTTTCACGGTCTAAACGGTTGAGACATGGCTGTTGAATGGAGATGCTTTAAATTCTCTCATCAAAGAAGGAGGACAATTATTATTTCTTTATTTTTGATCTGTTTATAATACCCCAAATGTTGCTAACTAATCCCGTATCACCACTCAAAAACATTCAAATCGGTAGGTAATCTTATAACTGCCGAACCTCGCGGTTTTCAATTTCAGAATTATTTTCGGTCGCGCGCTATCTCTTCACTGCTGAGTCTAGTTCGATACCTCCACTGCAAAAACGCTCAACAATCGTCTACCGATATCCCATCTCCTTTTCTCCAAGCTTGGAGGTGAGCGTTTATGCTCCGGACCACGGTCTTAGAATATGAGAAGGTCTGGACACTCTCCGTTCAGGCATGGTCATTTAATGAAGCCGTTTCCCGTTGAGGCCGGTAGGGGCGCCACCTATCCTGAAGGGCAAGTTTCCTACGTATCTGTATACGATACTTCAGTAATTATGCACTAATTTATGGCAAAAATGAATATAAACACATCGAAAGTGGTTACTAGTTAACAAGTTCATATGCACTTAACATCATATAGCGCAAAATACCTAGAAATCGTTCTCATACGTGAGTATTAATCAAATGGAAGGCGTTGGATTTCAGCTTCGTCTGCTTCCATACCTTTGTAAAATCAGTTACAGCCATAACGAAAGATTGTCAGCAGTTAAAAACTTATGTAGTGAGGAAAGGTATTTTTAAGGAAATAATTATTTATAGCTATCTTGTGGTAAACGTTAATATAAGTTGTCATAGAAGCTACGCACGCACCATTGCCTCTGAGCCCATCGGCATGTTTCCACGGCCTTATAAGAACATAGATGTTATTCCTTGCTTTCAAACACTATTAACAAATATAATATCAGAAACGAAAACGGCTTCTTACCAAGGCCGAAGTGAAATACTTCTTATGAAGTGACGTATGTTAATGTTTTTAATCTCCTGAGTCTCGATCAAGTGATAATAATAATGGCAGGGCACAGCAAACCTAGAAAAATGATTCTATCCTTGGGACGTTTTGCGGGTATAGAATAGGCATATTTAATCGTTGAACAGGGTGAATAATTTCCGGAAGTACCATTATTACCGTTAAAGGCTATTTTATAACGATGCTTGCCTACTCACCAAAGGAATAATTTGAGATTTAAGGAAGTAAAATACCATATGAAAGATAAGAACGAAAGAGATTTTGCAAATAATTTCCGAATAAACTTCCACGAAAACAGTGCAATGGATATAATCCGAGGGATTTGCGTATGTCTGATCACTTTCAGGTGCTGGCAAATCTGAAATATTATCCCTCGCCAAAAAATAAAATGAGTAGTACGACAGAAACCACAGGCTAATACTGCTAATACGCGGTAAATGTAGTACTTTTCATGAGAGTTGCACGCACCATCGATAACAGCTGCATTAAAAGAAATCATCGAAAGAGGCATTAAGAATGAAAACGATTCACATTTTTCCAACTTATATAATGTACACACACATCAAATCTACATTTCCAGAATGAATACACAATGCTATTGAAACTGAGATTATTTATACAATCAATGCAAGGTAATGTCATGAAAAATAAATTTTAAGTACTCACAATTTAACATTTCTATTAATTCTTTCAATTACTAATTTCTATTTCTAATTACTAATCATTCTAAGAGATTCAATTTAGTAGGAGAGAATGATGAATAGTTGATGAAAGCCGTCGCACATCTTGCATTTTCTCAGTGTTACTTCATTCCTCCACTGTGAATGACATTGACCACTGGAACAGCAGAACCTGTAATTTAAAATATGCATAAATTTTGGAGCTTTAGCACACCAAGAAAAGGAATCGTACAGCTATTTTATCGCTTCTCAGGGTCCTTGGGGACTCTAAAAAGCGAAATCCCCGAAGTTTTGTGGCCGTAACCAGTGGTGCAACGCGGTACCACACACGTCCACGGCATTTTCCTTTTTTCAGTAAATCCGCGATATATATCCACGAAATATTAATGTAGAACAATAAGAAAATAATGCAGAAGACTAACATTCGAAAATAAATGAAAACTAAATCTTAATTAATTACAAAAATGACTATTTCCACTCACCTGTAGTATGCGCTCAACAATACGGAAATTAACTTACCCGCTAATTCTTGCCCTCCAGAATACGTGGCGCCGCCCCGGCAAACGTGCGGCAGGTTGAGGAAACGACTTCAATAAAAGACCATGAGTTCCCAATGGAGTAGGATAGGAAGTGTCATAGGGCTGCTCCGGACACTTCCAGCTGAGTTGATTCGTATTGTTGGGCAACTAGATGAGCGGATTTGATTCAGTGGGCGATTGTTGCGCGCTTTTGTAGAGGAGGTATCGAGTTTTTTTGCGATCGCGCATCCCATACTTGGCTTAAGCTCCTAATGTCTGGCGCTTATGTCGCGTTCCCATCCTCTCGAGTTATTATTATTGTTATTATTCAAGTATTCTACCGATTAAGGTAGGTTTCCGTGGAGTACTTAATAAACATTCTGGGAGCCTCCCTTTCCTTCAAGCACTTCCCTCTTCAATTCACTATACTCCCTTTCGTTATATCTTTAAATCCTATTCTTTTCCTTCCTCTCCCTCGTTTACCTAACATTCTACTCTCTAAGAACGTTTTCAACTATAACCCCACCGCTAAATACTCCCTCCATCCATACCTTCTGTCTCCTCCGTATCTCATCTAAAAGCTGGCTCTCCTCATCCACCATATCCAACACTTCGTCGTTCCTCCTCCTCTCCTTTCCCTTTCTTCTGCACATCCACATCTCCAACTCCTCCAGTCTTCTCTCTTCCTCCTTCCTTAGTGTCCACGTTTCCGCACCGTAAAGCGCTACTCTCCAGATCAGACTCCATCCCCTCGAATAGTTTCTGTAATATGTACTCGTAGGGGTTCTGCTAACAAAAAATTACATTTTCAACCCATATTTTCTATAATATTTATTCATTCACGGATGGCATTTCCCTGGGATGTGTGAGGTCGTATTCTTTGTCAGCAGCCCTAATCGATGAAACCAACTCAAGTGACAATTAATGAAAACAGGATTGCCTGCACCTTGTCCCGCTAAAGCTTAGCACAAGCATTGCGATGTCTGATATGCTGTGCGTAAGTTGCGCTGTCATGAAAAATGGTTGTGCCTCGAATTTGGATGGTTTTTGTTTTCCACAGAGGCATGAGCTCATGGACGACATTTTGAATGTTATTGATCGATTATTTCGCAAGCCTCACGATCTTGCCCAACTTCCACGGAAGAAACATGCCGAGAGAAGGCAATAAATGCAGTATCCAGGCGAAAAGATTTTGGCTTGTACATCCAAAAAAGGCACACAATTTACGATAACTGTAAGAATCAGAGTCTTCAGAATCTTAACGTCATGTCTCATGAAGACACTGTAGTGGACCATTCTTTTTTATATCTCAAATAACTTTTTAAAATCTTTAAATAACATTTGCGTCTTGGGGGCCCGCAGGGGAAATTGCTGTTAAATAATGGGAATATATGGAATTTACCGATGTCACCTGACCTAAAGACAGCACGATAAAAGGTGCATCCAAAAAGGCTGATAATTTGAGATAATAGTGTTAAACAGTGCATGAATTTGGCGTTATGTCACATAAGTACAATGTAGAGGGCTATTTTTTTAATATAATAAAAATGTCTACGTAAAAGACTTATGTTATAAAACGTTGATATGAGAACCAGGAGAGAAAATTGTCGTTAAATATTGCGACCATATGGAATGTACTGAAATAACATTGCTTCCCTAAGGTGTGCATAACGATAAAAAGTGCTTCACCAGACGAAATTTTAATGTGGATAATGAATCTAAAATCTAGCAAGATTTTACACGCGCACCTTCAACTGAAAACCATACCTGTATTTCAACAAGAAAAACGGCATTGGAAGAAAGAAAAAAATATCAGTAAGTAAATAAGAAATAGATCTTTTAGCGCTCACTCACACATTGTTTTAAATCCATTGCATAGAGATGGAGCTGGAGATTTCTAAGCAGTGAAAGTCGTCTCATACCACAGTGTGGCGTAAAAACCGAGCGGCCTTCGGATTTTTTTACGTCTTTCTTTCTGTCTCACTTATCGCAGTATTTTGCGTCCTTCGTGAATCCTGTCGCCGTTGAAGCATGTCGGGTCGCTATGCGAGAAGCATGCGGGTAATTCCACGTCAGTTCAACACAGAAAAGTGACGTTTTAACCCGACCATATCAGATTTCGTTCAAATTTGGTGCATTCAATGATCCTGGTAAGAGATAGAAAAATACAAATTTGCAGAGGTAAATGAAGATGTTGACTAAATTTATAGGTACGTAAGTAGTGACAAAAGTTATAAGTACGCAGATGTTGGAAATTTGTCGAAATTTCAGCGTGTCTCTGTAAAAGTAAATGACTTTAATTCTGGTTCTATTCAAGGTAGAAAAATGAAACATGTCTTTGGAAAGTAATATGAAGGGCTTTATATTGATATTCAACATGGTTTATTTATAAGAATTTCAACACTCGAGGTCATCGACCTTGACCTTGAATATCACAAAACACCCCCTCTTCAATTTTTTTATAAAAATATATGTTACTACTTATACATTTAACTATACGTATGCAAAATATCAAGATGGCACACTTTAGGCATCTCGCCCAAAAAAATACTCGTCTAAAGTCCTACACAACCAAAATGCAAGAAGTACCACTTAAATATGGAATGCCCATTGTTGAACAGTATAGGTCATGAGTAACCTTGAACATAAATATGACTATATTATTGCAGTGTTACAGAAAACGTGCTGGGTAGCTTCCATGAAAATACAGTAAAACTTGGTAACACACCACCTCATAAGTTACCAATTAAATTATTGATGTTCACCAGGTCTGATCCAGGGAGACTGTACACTGTATTCCCTTCCAGTTTGTGTCCAAGGATTGAGTCTTATGAGAATGGGATGTCTTTTGATGATATGTCTTTGTCTGGTTTGGTAGGGAACACAAACGAAGGAGATGGTCCATGTGGGTGAAATAATATGGTCTGCACTTCGGCTGTGTCAAAAGTCTGAAATATGTCAAAAATAATCTGGAAATAGTCTTTCATCGGCTCGTATCACTCTTTGAGATGTTACACTTTATGAGTGATCTTAGTGCGTTCATTCGTACATACGTTCTAGCATCGAGGGTCAACATTAGTCATTACTGTGAAAGCTTTTTCTCCGAAGTAGCATGTTGGATCTTCCTCTCTCTCTCCTTAGATTTGACGCATTTCTTCTCTAAGGAGAAAGCGTATTGTCTGAATTCCTTACTATCCTTGATTTCTCAGATATAATTTTTGATGTAATAACTGTCACCTACCCTGAGAGCATGAAGCACACTCACTCAGTGATTCAGCCTTAAACTCAAGAAGACTTGAGAACGTTGGGTGGCAAACAAATGGTTTTACAAGTTTCCAGTCGATATTTCAGTTGAAGATCACTTGCGTTAACACTATCTCGCAGAATCCATTTATTAAAGGCATTCTTTGCTTACATCGCTGAATATGCATTTGAGGCTTCCTGTTATTTGCTTTGCTTAGATTCAAGCCAAGCACCACTGCTGCGCCGGTAAATTATTTTGTCTTCCAGTCCATGTCTTCAATTTTGAAGGTGATGATTAATCGAAATTATTGTACCGCATAGAAATTTAAGATCACAGATTGTTGGGCAGCACATTTTTGGCCGCTTCGGAAGATTCATGTCGACGTCGTATTCGAAGAATGCAGTCATGTCACTTTTAGAAGTTAAAACTTAGCTTCTTATATATGTGAGTTAGATATCTACATTAAAATTTAAATGCATGGGAGTTAGATATCTACATTAAAATTTTAAATGCATGGGTTGGAAATCATCTGATCCGTCACATAGTCATCTACTAATAGCTTGTACCCTCTATAGGGTATGCGCGACCTAAGAGAAATGAAAAGGCGTGACTGCTGTCAGCTCATTTATATAATGTTGCATTTGCAAGCAATTTTTTGTGCTGCTACGCGCGTCATTTTTTTATGAAAAATCCTTGTCTTTCAGCTCACATAATAGAAATTTTGCCTTTTCAAATATTCTTAAGTGTTTTCAAATTGTTATTTTGGGGAAATTTACTTTTCGGGCCTTAAATGGTAAGTTTTTAAGTGATATTTTTCAGCAACAGCGTTTGACGTCAGTAAGAACTATTTTACCGTATCGAGGTATATCTTATACTAAACGGGTTTGTATACCTACACGCCTTTAGACTAATGTTAAAGGAATTGTCCAACCTTCAAAACGCGCTTTGAAAGAAATTATATTGCTTATCAGGAAGTAATTAATAATTTGCAGAATTATTTTTTTACTGAGCCGGAAACAACGTCATCTTGGAACATGCGAGATGGACGGATTTCAATCGTGTACGCTGTATGAGGGATAGGAACTAGACTTACGAAACATCAGCATTGAATGAGAAAAAACTTCTAGGAGACAGAAATAACTACCGGGTGTCACAGTAACATCAACCTCGAACCAGTAGGAATAGCATCAACCTCCATCGTTCACGGAGGCTACAGGAGAGAGGAAATAATAAGGGAAATATGCAATAAGTACGCATAATAATTCCTGACTGGTCGTTAAGGACAGATTTTTCTAACTGTTCTTTTGGACTGAACAGGATGAAAATGAACGGTTCACCAAAATGAAAAATTTAACCTACCTCTCACCTACTTGTACACTACAAAGAAATTTTACATCGCATCTGCCATTGCAAATCTCGGGAAAGTAGTAAGGAAGACGTCAAAATGAGTACCTTCCAGCAGATTTCGGATGGAGAAAGACTAGTGAAGTCCGTCAGCTGACTCCCAAGCCGGGAAAGGAGTTCCTCTTGAATCAATGGCGGGCGGGTATTCAAGTCGGAATATAATTCTTCCCATCCAATTTCAATAAATATGGACCTCTTCTTCTCACCCAGCTGTGGGTTACCAACCCAGACCGCCCTGTGGGATACGGCGGTAAGGACACAACGGAGTGGCAACTGGGTTTACGGGTCACTGGACGGGCAACAGAATTAAGTAAATCGGCCATGGACCTTGAAGTTGTAGCTGAAGCGTGGCGTCGTGAAAGTGTTGAGGACTGCGTCACAGGCATCACGTCCGCCCGCAGCTGGGGTCTGGTACGAATTATGTCCCAACTGTAAAGGCCGTTTTACACGGGGCACGTCATTGCGCAATCTGACGTATGTAAGTAGGCGCAGTCAAAACTTCGTCGTGTAAACCGGTGAGTTGCTACGACACATGCTGCGAGAATGCATGGATGCGAGACGGAAAAATAGCCCCCGCTCTAATTCCAAGCCCGCATTCTCGCAATTTCAACAGGTTTTCAGTTCTAACATGCGCGATGGCGTCCCCCATGTAAAACGGCCTTAAGAATCTCATTGCAACACACATATTTGGAGTAGGGTAACGGAACCAGGGGTGTGAGCCACCAACACAAAAAGAAGTCACCACGCGCAAATGCAAGGCCAGCTGAAAATAAGATCGTGGATATCCCAGAATATATACAATACTAGAACGTACACTCGATTTTTAACCTTAGATCTGCACTTCTTGATGTTGGAACTCAATTTTAAATCGATATCTAGTGACCAATTCGCGCAGTGAAGACCATCGTCGCGGAGGAGAGTGCGCGACGAAATAAATGGACCTGGAAGACAATACTATAGACGTTTTAAGGACTGTTTAGGCGGTAAATTAACCCGTGCGAGTCAAATTCTAAATGTATGAACGCGTAAATGAACACGAAAATGCATCGTGTAACCACCCAACATGTGCGAATGCCAATACAGACAATAGAACCAGTTATAGTTTAGTTCATGCATTCGTACATGTTCAGTTCCGGTCCACGACAATAGTTCATGCAAACAGGCATTAACTCGTACGAGTTTATATATCGTGTAAACATCATACATTTTACAGGCCTTCACAGTCGGTGCACATGCCTACGGTAAACACGAGATGTTAGAGTTTAGCTCGCGATCGCCACAACCAGTCAATGCGAAGGACGCGGATTTACAATTCTGAACGCCGCCACTTTATCGTGAACGGCCAGTGGTATCATGTGGACTTCAACGGTCACCTAGGCTTGGAGTATTACCAAAGGCTACACACAATATTCAAGAACATCTGCAAGAAAAAAATATCCTCTTTTCAGCACGCTTAATTCTACATGTACATAATACCCTGTGAGCCACCTCTAGGGTGCTTGGCAGGGGGTAATCAATCACCAGCATGCAATTGAACTCCAAATTCTGACAACATAAAGATTTCAAACAAGATACATTGAAGAGGTGCATTTTAGAGGTCCTCAAAGCAATGGGATGAATTCGGAAGACCATGAAAATCTCCACACTTCTAAAATTACAAAATAACATCGGCGAGGACAAAACTACATAAAAGGTTCCGCCCATATCACCACCTGGACATCCTGTCGACAGCGCAGCGGACGAAACCTATTTCCGTTAAAATTCCTCGCCCCGTATTACGAACAGCTGACTCGAACTGGCTTCCAAAATAATGCTACAAGCCTCCGAAAAATTCCGTCGCTGCTAAGTCTACGGATAGCCAATTGAGATAAAACGCATAATACAGCAGGTATGAAGCCGAAAAATCACTTCCTGCGTCTACCTACTGTCTTTAATGACACATTCACATCACTTACACACAAAATGAATTTAAATGGCAACCGCCATCAAACGTGAGGATCAGGTTAATGCATTCGAATGGATTTACTAAATCACCAATCTGATTCGTTAGCACACGCTGAGTTCCTGTACGGTTACCAGTTATACTTAGTGCTTCACTGTAAGCTGAGGAGTGAACTGAAATTTTGGTATTGCAGTGATCAAAGCATGGCATTACTCGGCAACTGATATCAAGTCAAGATATAAAATAGATGTTTGTTTCAGATCCTTCTTATAGATTTATAACCATAACTCACGGAAAACAGTAACATTTTACCAATGCTTATCGTAGAATAAAATAATGGAGATATCTAAGACGCTTTTCGGCTCACAGAGCTAACGTCTGGTACAAGACATCAGATAAAATGAGATCATCACATTTATACTTTTGAGGAGGAGGTGGTTGAGTATTTGACAAGTTTGAAGAAGGGGTGGGAAACAGAAGTACAGTGGGGTGAAATACGGAAAACCATGGGTAGTGATAGGAGATTTTTAGCTGCTATAGTGTCACAAATAATTCAAGTGGCTCATGCCATTCAACCTCCCAAAAACTATCTGCTTTTCATTGAACAATATTGACTTGTCAATGTACCATTAAATTTGACCATTTTCAATCGTGAACTTCCCACAGTTAAATCCATTGCAGTTTCTAATGGCTACATTTAAATACTGTAGCTAAAATCCTACAGCGAAAATTAACAACGAAACCTATTCCACAGCTTTGCTCCCTCATACCTATCATAGAAATGTTACCGATTATTGTTTGTGGAAGATCTATATATTAATCAACTTCCTCGCAAATTAACCAAAATTAATGTAATGTTTTTGTACAACTCTGGTACTCTTGGTAAAATTCTGTATCGTAACAAGGTAAAATAGAACTCTAACATCAATCCGGGATATACGTAATAAAAACGTGTTTCACGCAACAAGTGTTACATAGGCCAGACCATTAGAAGCTTCAGTACTGGAATGAAAGAGCACAAAAAATGCTGGAATAATGGGGATTAAACGTCACTTTCCACCAAACACTTGCTACATACTTTCAATTCTTGCAAATTCCATCCAGAAATTCTCCACGTTAAAAAAGGGCACAAGACTAGAATTTAGAAATTTTTGAAATTGCTATCCATTTTCTCAAAATACGTAGGTGTGAAAAGATTACCTGAAGGCAGAATTGAGTGGAGAGATGTGTCAAACCAATCCTAGAATTATTAACCTGTGATGATGTTCTTCTAAAGTCATCAAAAAGTCCTTCTAATACCCACTTTCCCCGAATCTCCTTGGTTGCTTGTTTTCTCTGTCTTTTCAACTGTACAGCTGTTTCTGACACCTTAACAAAACTTGTCAATTCCTCCCCCAACCTCTTACTTTAACGTATAAATGTGATGTACTCATGCACTGTGATGTCTCGACCCACATTATGGATCTGAGAGCCGAAGAACGTCTAGTGCATTTAAATAATTGCAGAAAAGTTCAATTACATCTTACTTTAATATTTATTTTAAACAGGAGGGATGGTCACAAGCCAAATTTTTTTCCTATACATTTATTTTTTCTCTGAAACACCATCCAGAGGGCACTTATGAAACATGCCGTCAATGCAGTAAAATATAGATAACACAAACATCCTAAGTCATGAAAGAGGTTATCACAAGTAGTGGACGATATAAATTTTCCAAAACCAGTTTCATCCTTCAACAGATTAAGGCAGAGTGACACCATTCGAGCTATCACGGCCGAAAAAAAAAACAGAAGAGTTTAGGGGTCATTACCATTTCCTTCGCGAATGCACGAAAAAATATCCCCATAAAATTCAGATGGAACCGATTGTCGTAATATTACTTGTCCCACCCGAAATCCAATCAAAGCTCAGAAAGTTTCATCTTCGACATGCCTAACACGTCGCCTACCTTCCAGCTGATTCAAAATCAGAAACCTCAAGAGATTCACCATCAAGAGAGAGTCACTCTACTCCTACAAGTGCACTCAGAATGACAAAAGAGAAAAAATTGAGTTTTTTTAAACCTTTGTCATACAGGCGTTTCCCTCCTAAATCGTTCACGTCCCTATAAAAAATAATGCCATTCATTCAAATTGCAGGGCATCCACCTTGGACATGATAAAATATTGTCATATGTCATCCTTGTTACCGCATGACAAACCGTCAAAAAATAGAACAGAATTTAAAGCTCTCTACACTTACAGCTAGGTGCATCGATTATGAATAATTGGTCCAACTTGTTACAAGAGTGGTCCCACTGAGTGCTTTCGGATAATTATGTGGAAGAATTTTATTCAGTGAAAATGCTTTTCACTGAATGCTGACTGCTATCACCTGGCCACAAACGTTCTGAACACAGCGAAGAAAAAGCGAGCCGAGTGAATTTCTCGAATATTCCACATAGTACCAAGTGCCAACGAATGGGTCGAAGGATCGTGAGCGGCATAGAAACAGCTTTGAAACGTCAGTTGTCGAGCATTGTAACATTCGATTTAAAACATGCCAAACCGGAAAAAAATTTCGAAAGCCCAAGTCACAAACGCAAGTGGACTGCTGTATCCATTCCAGTAATACGAGAACGTGAACCAGAGAGATATTTGTGGTGATAAATAGGGCATAACTAAAAACAGCAAAAAATAAAAACTAAGCCAGTAACTACAGTACTAAAAATTATTTCTTGAATAAGGGAAAAAAGAAACATATTTTGTCATTTTAACCTGAAAACGCACTCAAACTGTACCATCAATAAAACTGTAATTTGAATTTGAACTCTGAATTTCCAGTCATGTATTTCAAAAAAACTTAATTATGGTAATAGTATATACCAAGTCACCAAATCTCTATTGCTATCATATTGTAATTCAATCAATGATTTGATCCGCAAGTAATAAAGCATTCAAAGAAGTGGTGTAACTATGGAGGGGATGAGGGGATAGATCCCCCCCCAAAGTCTCATTCAAAACTTATTAAAACTATCGCCTAGTTTCGACTGCATCTGCTTATAGTTACATTTGAAGAGCCAAAATGATGTAAAATGTATTCCTAGATATGTCGTTTTTCAATAATTTTCCCAGACCTCCCATTGCCTGGGGGGTTCCCCTCCGTCCCCCAACGCATATTCCCAGTTACGCCAATGCATGTGACAATATCTTATCATGTCCAAGGTGAATACCCCGCCGTTTGGACGCATGGCATTATTTCTTATACGAGGATTTCGGAGGGAAACGCCAATATGACACAAGTTGAAAATCCCCTAATTTTTCTCCTTCTATGTCATTCCGAGTGCATTTGTAAGAGTACAGTGAATATCTATAATAATGGTGAATCTCTCAAGGTTTCCGGTTTGGAAACAGCTGGAAGGTAGGTGACGTGTTCGATTTGTCGAAGATGAAACTTTCTGAACTTTGTATGGGTTTCGGGTGTATGGTGGTGGGACAAATAATGTTAGAACAAACAACATCTACAATATACCCTGCGAGCCACCTCCAGGGCTAAAAAAATTAATTTAAACTATTGTCTAGTTTTAACATATAATAACGGCATCTGCTTAAAGTTCAATTTTTAGTGCCCAAAATGATGTAAAATGTATCTCCAGGCATGACAATTTTTAAAAAAGTTAACCAGATTTTGCCTGGAGAGGGAGGGGGTGCCACCCCAGGCCATCTCATCCCCCCAAGACATATTCCTTCCCCACTGATTCAAAGGATAAAAACTCATCCGAGTCAAAGAAAACCCTTCCATGACACATCACATGGCAACCGTCTTCCCAGCTGGAGGGGGTAAAATAACAATAACACAACAGTAATCGCCTATGAAGCTCCGACCTTCCACAACGTCCACTCGCAAAACGCACTGGTTTAAGTCACAGATCTTTCTGGATGAGATCTGTCACAACAACACCGTTCCAAACTCCAATTCGCATGTAAAAACACAGGTACATTCCACTTCCACTACACCGCAGTGGTAACAGGCATACACACTCAAAATTCACCTGTTCCTAAGACCTTACACATGCATAGATAAGAGACCATGGTACATATTGACTAGTAATCACCGTCGCAAAACATTTTCCGATCTAATCCAGTTGAAACAACATATACATACACAGAGCTTACGCAGGGTCAACACAAGTGTATTCACACTCCATACAAGTTGACAATTGGTACCGCAAAAACCACGCTCAGTTGCCAATGAAATATTCAATGGTACGCCGCCAATTACGCTTTTGGTCGCTAATATGTTTCTAAGTTGATCTCAGTCATACAACACTGAAAAATAATTTCACTAAATATGAGCCAATTACGTGTTGTGGCTATTAATAGTAGTATCGCGTACGAATTTTCGCATTCTAATGATAATATAATCACATTTTAACTAAACGCTGTGAAATTGCGTTCTGTAGGAATTCATTAGCACGTTGGAAAACCAAAGACGGAATGAAGACGGAAAGAAACGAGGTCATCATGAGAAGTGGAAACATGTTAGGAAGGCAGAGAAAGGTCCTCGCCCAAATCCCCAAATCCGTCAACCAACTCTGTAAGGAACAAATCTCGCTACATACACGTGAATCAACTAAGGGACTATCGGATACCCATTTCCATCGATTTCAAACTGCAGAAACACTGGCGAAAGGGAAACTCATGACTGAGTTAGTAGCACTGAGGAAATGGCGACCCCGCTTCTGCGAAACAGGTCGCCCGTCCAATGACAGAGGAAGCACTCACCTTAGACTCCATTATCTACAGCTGACTAAGGGGCTGGCGTTGAATCACTGCAGATGCTTAGGCATGGGTAGGCTCGGTTGAAGGTCTAAATGCTGAGAAGGGTAATCCAAAAGGCGAGACACTTCACACGCAGGACGGAACACAACAACATTAACACCACCATGGCACTGAGAGAGAGCGATATGCACTTCACGATACCAAAATAAGGCGGTGCACTTGAAAACCAACACACAGATCACGTCACAAGGCGTGTGAGATCCAAACGGTAGAACCAAAAGAACACTACTTGACTCGTTATGTCACACGATCAAACGAGAAGGAATCGTTGACGGGAGTTACAAACTCACCGAACGATATTCGTCGACCTACTGACTTTTCCCGCCTGGAGGCCCGGAGCGCGCAAGATCCAAGGCTTTCCCGTCCGCCCCTCCCCAATCCAACTCCCCTCCAACCTCAGGGATACGAAATTACCACCACGTGCTTATTCTTATGCCCACGAATATTACGATAATCATGGAGTCCCCTTGCTCATGCCATAAAACAGCACTGCAAGCCACAGCGCAGTATTCTGGCAACCTTAGCAAGAAAAATACCATTCACATTAGCATTCCTTTCTCTCGGCCATGATCGACCGTAAAAGAGCTCGGCAGCAGTTGAGTGAGTTCCAACTCCGAAATGTTGGTAAAACTTTGCCGTCTGCTGCCGTCGTTGTGACTGGTAACCCCACCTACCGGCCGTCGAGGGAATTAAACCGGTAGTGGAGGGGAGAGGGGAAATAGCCTTCCCCGCGTGGCGGTCGTCGGCATGGCAGCGTTCTCGCGTAAAAATAAACCGTTTCCTTGGAGGGGGAGGGAGGAAGAAGATCGCCGGCTGTTTACAGTCAGTTAAAAGTTACACCACCCTCGCAGCTGGACTGCAGGGACTCAGGTTCGATCAGGTACGGATTAAGGGGGGTCATGATCTCCCGAAAGTTTATCAAGAATTAAGAAACGAAAAATTGGAAACGGATGAAAATCAGTGGGAAATACAGGAAGTAAGGGATTGGGGAGGTAGTTGAATAAGTTCGAGTGTAAGAGATCACGGGAAATACGGGATATTTGGTCTTCTTAATTACGCGAAAAAATATGACCATGGGCGAATTTAGGGGTATGGTCAATGGGTTCATAAAAATAAAAAAATTTCATTTTTATTAGTTCAATAGTTTTTGTATCGTTGTTTTTTGGGAGCTTAAATTCAAATGCCCATATCGTTATGATCGTGCATACGAAATTATATTCCCAGTCAATGAATGTCTAATTATGCAATCATTGCCCTAATCCGTCGAATTATACATTGGATGAAGAAATTCAAAAGTTAGGAGGCAGCATTCTACACCCTCTAACAGTTCAATAATAATAGGGTGTATGATCTTAGGTTTTCCCGGCGTATCAGTTGCAGAAAAGTTTCTCGGGTTTTCCACCGGTTGATGTAGTCCATGTCTCCCGACGTTCGGAATCGGAATTCGGAAGATCCCCTTAGGATGATCAGCAAGTCGCGGATCGAAACGTCGGGAGACATGGACGACATCAACCGGTGGAAAACCCGAGAAACTTTTCTGCAAATAATAGGGTGGTTTACTATTATTTTTTATTGCCTAAATCGAAAGATTATTACTCCTGGAACACGTATTTCACGCTTAAAGATTTTTAAATGACGATATCTATTTTTCGCGATTAAATGAAAAGTGAAAATTTTCAAGCGCGCGAAAACGCGATGGGTAAGTATGAATCCCGGGAAAACTCCCTGTGACGTCGTTCTGGTTTCCGCTGCCGCATGTGAGGTGACCTTGGGGCGAGGCTTTGAGCACTGATACGACGCAGGATGCTAGCAGGTAGCAGAGTACCATGCTAGCTGGTAGCGCTTGGCTTAAATAAGGATTATTAATACCTTATCAAACGAAGAAAACTTTCCGACCTTAGCCAGTTTTAATAGGTGATTATTAAGACATGTTTCCCTGAGCTCTGTGCCT
Organism: Ischnura elegans; assembly: GCF_921293095.1. Lineage (NCBI taxonomy): Eukaryota > Metazoa > Arthropoda > Insecta > Odonata > Coenagrionidae > Ischnura > Ischnura elegans. The sequence goes on from NC_060250.1 coordinate 84,740,737, forward strand.
TCTGCATGCATTGGCAATCTCAGACGATGTAAAACTCCTATCCTCTCGTATAGAAACTAGGTCCCTTTGACGTCACGTGGAGTGGCATCGCATGGGCGCCAATCTGGCCTTTTTCAAATGAGGATAAAATTGACCCTTGCCATTCGTCTAAAACGGCATTTCTAAAACCAAAAAAATTGTATATTATGAATACACTAATGGTGGGTAACGAATTGCAATCAATGCTTTTCGTTTTCTTTGATGAAGGAAACTACCCTATTTCTCTTTCAAATGCAAGAACATCCTCCAAATTTTCTTTGTATATATTCGTAATAGAACTAAGTATAGTTGGCAAACATTAATAAAATGACAAAAATTAATTTTGTTTCTTCACAAATTCATTACCTACTTGATATTTATTCACATAGGCGCACCCAAGGTGGGGGGAAGCTGGCCCCTCTCCCCTATAAGCGAAAATAAATTTACTTCGAAATAAAATTCGGACATTTTTTTAAAAGATAAATGATATTAGCATAAGACATGGAAGTAAAATAAAAATCATTATTTTTTTCAATCGAGTCATTTTAAACACTAATACAATTGCGGATACAGAAAACACTCAAGGGGGGTGGGCGCAAAAGATATTTTGAGCTACCTGTACTTATATCGTAATTGAAAAGAATCAAATTACATAAAGGTTAAGAAATTTTTTTTATTAATGATTCACATGTAAAAAACAGTACCATTTTGTGGTATAAAAAAAGTTGCAGTTGTGATTCTGTAATGTTCAGCAATGCGGCATCGCAAGGGGGGGGCGCCCCCCATATGTATCCGCCTGTGCACTAATAAAGCGCTGTCATGAGTTTCTTAAAATTTTGGTCACATTAACCTTTTCTGTGCGAAATTGTTACAACTTTAAAGATCACGGCTTGCTCCTTCACCCCAAGTTCTGATCCTGGTTACGCCCCTCTTCTTTCATTGAATTGATTTTTTTTAGATTTCTTATGGAAATATACTTAAGGCTTAAAATATCTGCGAGTGATTATTCGCTTACCGACATCAAGAGCAATAACCCGTGTAAAATAATAAATATAACCGGCAATTTCGGTTAGATACAGCACGTTATATAAATACCGCGGGTTACCGACAGGACGGGAATTCAATGCCGTAAGTGAAATTTTTGAGGAGCTCGTCAAACTATATCAGCATTGGCGCTGACTCCATGGGGCCTGAGGGGGGCCGAGCCCCTTCAAAAATTCGTGATTGGGGGAGTAAAAGGATGTGTCAGGTTTGCCGATTTTCCGAGTCGAGTGTCGAATTATTGAGAGTCTAGTTTTCAGGGTTTCAATGCTGATCACATGACTCTTCTAAATTGCTAAAAAAATTAAAACTCACTATTTATAAAAATTTCCCGGGGCAAGGCCCCTGTATGGGCCTCCCAGTATTTTTTATAAGTCAGCATTCCTGTATGTCAACGGGAATGGAAATTATGAGGGTAAATCAATAGATTTACAAAATAACAGAGATAAAAGTTTACAATGGCATATATACAGCCTGGGGCTCTTTGCTGCTGATTATAGGGATCCAGGGTGAACAATCCCAAACAGAATCCCAGAAATGCGAGTTGACTCAGTGAAAGGAACATGGCCCTCTACTCAAAATGTGTGATGTTCGCACTACTACGGCTTAGTCTGGGATGAGCTCCACTTCCACCCGAAAAAAACCAACCTGCTGTCATGCATATGCACCACGTCTAGACAAGCCATTAGTGACTGCATTAGGCCACCCTCAAATGTTTTTGAAGAGTTACAGATAAATGTAGCACACTCAATGCTTTGAAAGGGTCATAAATACTGTCACTGCTTTTAGATAAGTGCAGCTTAGAAGGGTTATGGCAGCTGTTTTGCTTCAGGAATAACCTAAAAGGCCCATTTTTGGAGCTCTCCCTCTCCTTCCCCTCCCTCAGAAACGTATACTGGTCCCCTCCCTCCTCTCTCTACTAGGAATCAGAGTATATAAACCCCTGAATCCATGGACCTCGCGGGAAGAGACCTAGCTCGCTTCTCCAGGGTTCTGGAGTCTGTACGATTTTGTGAAATAAAGTCTCTTTCCCACTAGTATCACTTTGGATTTCAATCCTTGAAGTACCAGTAACCCTAAATGAGAGTCGACTTAGCCACTCGGGTCGATCTCTCCGTTTCCGTTGTGTGCACCGAGGTGTCGAGGCACGACACTTCGGCTTGAATCATTGTGTGATTGAAAATGAATCAATACCAACACATACTACCAAACAAGCGGCCTAAATTAGCGTGTGGAGGGTGTGTTAGGACACCAGCCATTTACAAATAAAAAGGAAATGAATATATAGTGCCTCTCTCTCTCATTATTATCGTAAGCACGATCGTTCAAACCATGCATTCAATCATACTACGATTATAATAACTGTAGTGCCCTCAGGCGCTCAACGGCTGAACTCTATGGTGCTCCGGTGCAGTGGCGTTGCCAGGGGGGGTCCCATTCCGCCCCCCTCCCGAAATATAAAAACACGGTTATCTTCCTTCATAAAAGAAAAAAACATTGAGAAATCATGAATTTACAAAATATTTCTTCAACAAATAAAGTTTTTTCGATTATGAAAAGTGCTGAAATTAGTTTAAAAACCTCTACTTAGTACCCTGTTTTTTTATTTCCCCCCCCTGGTTTGCTGAACCCCCAGAACGAAATTCCTGGCTACGCCACTGCTCCGGTGGATCTATATCTACATACATACAACCCCACAAGCCGCCCCAACAGGCATGTGGCCTTTCATTAAGAGTGGGCTAATGTCGAGGCTGGGTTTCCCTTCACCCTTGCTTCCCTACCCTTCCCTCATGGCGCAAATGGCGTCAGCTGTTGGTCGTCTCTTCCGAATATCTTACCGATAGTAAGATGCGGCTCACAAAAGTGGGCACTATCTCCTACTATATGGACCGTCGCCGTAATTTGGGTGGGGAAGAAAGATGAAAATAAATGAGGGTGCGTCACGAGGGTGTTGGTTTCAAGAGTCTTCACTCAGAAATTCATTTGGGAGGTCCCATACCTCCTACTAGTTTGGCCTCATTTGGTGATGGACTACTCACTTTCAGCTTACTCCATCATCTTGTAAGCGGGTCAATCCATTTCAAATCACCCAGGCAATGTTCCTCAAAATTTTTAATTTTCTTGATTTTTTATTATTAATGCTTGGTCAACGCTCCGCGGTGTCATAAAACGACCGTTTTCGAAGTAGAATCCTGAGGGTCAGGGATCGGAGAGTGGAGGAGGTATAAGGGTGTCAGCTGGTATCTTTCCGGTAGGTCTTTTTGTATGAGTCCCAGGAAAACAACTCACTTTTTCGAGGTTTGAACGCTTTTAATAGAAGCATGGTCTTCGATCGTATCCAAAGAAAACGAAATGAGCTTCAATGAAACGTGCACTTACCTCGGCTGAAAAGCCTCCAAAGTCTTCACCATAGACCATTTGAGAATCGGTGTCTTGAAGCAAAACATAAAAACGGTGAATGCTGAGCGTTAAAACCCATAAAGCTTCAATAACCTTACCGCGTCGCCGCTAATCCAACTCCCGACGCGCGGAGACGAACCCTGCCGCGCGATCGAAAAATCGATGTAATTTCCGGCGACGCAAACTTATTTCAAAGATAACTGCATAAGCACCTCAAGAAATCTTCAAAGAATGCTCTCATATAAGTTACTCCGCGCGACTTTGGCGAAAACCCATTTGAAACTCTACCTAAATGTAAAACTTTGTCGAAAAACAGTGTCCGCCATTTTGTAACTGCACGGTAACAATTTATCGATGATATTCTTTAAGATTACGGAAAATTAAAAAAAAAACCTCATGCCAACAGATTGTGTGGTTTTTTTTTCCGCAAGAATCCATCCATAACTTCACCATCTACTTACTTTGGAAGATTTTCAGAGAAAGTCGAAGACGGGCGTTTTTATGGAAATTTGTTCACGTTTGAGCCTCTGTATCTCAGTAATGGGTGAGATCTATGTCAAATGAAGTATATATCCATAAATTTCAATCATTTTTGAGTATAATTGCGAAGTTTCAACTTTACAACTCAAAAAAAGCCATTTTGCAATTTTGTCCGGCTTTTTCCGATTTCCGCCCACTTTGCGACGGTGAATCAAAAAGACAAGTTGACGCACTATTTCTAGATTTTAAGAAAGCTTTCGACACTGTACCTCACAACAAACTTATATACAAATTACAGTCATGCGGATTAAACGAGACAGTTGTAAACTGGATACGCGACTTTCTCAGAGATCGTAAACAAAAAGTAGTTCTTGACGGAATTAGCTCTGATGTTGTAAAAGTTACATCAGGTGTTCCACAAGGAAGCGTAATCGGCCCCCTGTTGTTCATAATATACATTAATGATCTCTGCCCCCGCAATAACAGTAAAATACGCTTATTTGCAGACGACGCTGTCATCTATCGCGAAATTAGTGATCACTCTGACTATGAAATTCTATCATCTGACCTAAACAACGTCCATTTGTGGAGCCAAGAGTGGGGACTCGAACTTAATCTGAGCAAATGCATGGCGTTACATTTCTTGCGGAATTCGTCCAATTCTAACCATGTTTATGCAGTGGATGGTATTAACATAAAGGCAACAGACGAAGTGAAATACCTGGGAGTTACGATAACCTCGAACCTCACGTGGGGAACACATATAAAGAATATTTGCGGCATAGCCCTGAAGAAATTAGGATTCGTCAAGCGTATTGTGGGAAGATTTTCGGATGAGAAAGTGAAAGAAAGGTGCTATTTCGCTCTCGTCCGACCGCACCATGAATATGCAGCGAGCGTATGGGATCCGGTGCAGAAAGACTTAATCCGCGAACTGAATAAAATACAAAGGAAGGCTGCGCGTTTCGTCAAAAACTGCTACGGGCGTACAGACAGCGTTACCCAGATGTTAAGCGAATTAGGCTGGGAGCCATTGGAGACTCGGAGGCTGCGCGCTAGGCTTAGATTGCTTGAACAATTAAGAATGGATATCTTTAAGAGCGACACAGAGAACATAATATTAGAGCCACACTATATTTCCAGGTCCGATAGAAGCGATTGATTAAGAGAGATGTTTTGCCGAACGGATAGATATGGGAATTCGTTTTTCCCCCGAACCATAAAGGACTTTAATAAACGGTAGTACCAACCTCGTTAGAGTACTTCATTTTTTTTTAGCTGTAAACGGCTGGTGTCCTAACACCCCCTGCCACACGCCTTTTAGGCTGCTTGCGGGGTATTACATAGATGTAGATGTAGATCGATGCAATGATTGGTTGGACGAAAACATCTGACTTAACTTATACGTAGCAAGAATGGTGCAAGGAACAATGCTCGACGACGCTGGAATGCATTTATTTCATTCCTAATCAGCTCGTAATATGCGTATGCGTTGAAAATCATTGCAATTAACTCAGGAATTTTCCTGCATATCCTGTATTTCCTTCCAACGAGTTATTCGCTCTCGTCAATTCATTTTTCACTTAGACTTACTTTACCATTTACCAGATGTCGCCAGTGTCTAACCATGGTATGTGTGAACGCACACAGGCTCTAACGTCATATTTACGATGGTTAAGACTGATGGTAGTGTGAACGGGGCATTAGTACGATGGGCGAGTTGAACATCGAAAGGAGATATGGAGGACCTTACCGGATGTAAGACCTGAGAAATCTTCAAATGGAATGACATAGTTCGCAGAACAGCCCGGGACAAGATTGTATAATAAAAAGAGAAAAATCTACTTAAAGCTGATGATTCAAAAAAACAAGTCAGAAAACAATTTCATTCCTGAAGTGCACGCCAGTGTGAACACCCATCTCCTTTCTGAGGTTGGCACCAGGATGTTGCCGACAGGGCGTAGTGGGAGCATGAGAAGGGGGCATATGTAGGGGGATGGACCGGGGAATGTTGGGGGAGGAATGCAGCTGTTACCGATACCCATTCAAACTGACACCAGAAGCGTTCCTTGTCTCACGCCGGATGCATGAAAAGTTGGAGATAAATACTTTTGAAAGCCTTATCTAAATTCTAAGAGGAGTCCTACAGGAAACTCCAGTAAAACCATCTTCGTTGCGCGCCTGCTCCTCCTCGACCGCGTCTGACCCTAACACCCCTCCTAGGAACTAACAATACAAGAAATCCCCTCTCCACTTTCTCACAGCTCTGGAATTAGATTACATTCCTCCATAGTCCGACCTACTCTCCTTACGGCCAAATTTTTGCCAGCCATAAATTAATGAGAAAATAACTTGAATTATTCCAAATCGAATACCTCCGTTTTCTCCAAGACCTTTCCAAATTTCCGACAACCCTTCCGCCCATAAGCTCCCCACCGTAAATCAATTAATCGTAAATATTTTTCTCTTTTCCATTTCCTTATGTTTTCCACATAATACAGCACTTAATAGTTATTGCGGTCACACTCGCCTGGGGGCGCTACATCTGGAGCATGCTGCTTTTTACAGCGAGGTACGGACGCTTGTGGCAACAATGGAAGTCAAGAGTGGAAGCATTCAAAATGTGGTGCCATAGAAGAATGATGAAGATAAAATGGATCGACTGAGTGAGTAATAAGGAAACGCTCAGGAGAGGGGGGGGGGAAAGAGAAGTATTTTAAGTCCCCACCACCCAATAATTTCTGGAAAAACTGAAAAGACGGTAATCCATAAGGCGGATCTCCCATGAAAGTCTTGCTTTATCAGGTAAAAAATTAGATGAATATCAAAACGCCACTTTTCCTCGTACATAAGAGTTCATTTTCAGACGAGTTATCGTGCATGGGCTGTAGCGATGCCAGGATGTTGAAATGGGGGTGTTTGCCCCCCAAATGAGATTTAAATGGGGTGGAAATGGGGGAGATTTCGGGGTGTACGGAAAACACTCCAGGGAAAAGGGAGGCCGGGGTTCACGTTTTCAACATCAAAAATCCTGCTTTTGAATTTTTTTATGTTGAAAACGTGATATTTAGGAATCAAAAACAGTAATTTTGTATTTATTCAGGCCATATTAGTCGTTTTTGGCGACTCTTTAAAAGGCTCAAGGGAGAGGGGTTGTAACACGGAAACCCCATGGCTACGTCATTGCTTATAAGTGTTCCATACCAGCAAGACGCAAGGGAAATTCTGGAAACCACCAAGAAAAGACTTTAATCCGTCCCTGATACCGACAGGCAAGAGGACGCGAATAACGGATAGGTCTCATGTTTCTACATAAAGTCTTTAGTGGTTCTCTACGGACAAACGAAATTCTCCCTCTTTTCCGATTTCATATTCCTCCTCGCCCCTTACGAAACAACTCTCTGCTTCACATTCCGCGATTCCGTCTCTCCATCTCTCAACGCTCTCTGTTCTTCCGAATCCCCTCCTTGTTTAACTCCATCGCTTCGAAAATCCCTTCGACCTATTTTCCTCTGCTACTAGTTACAAAGCCACCTTAAAATGCCATCTCAATAATTCACCATTGTCTAATCAATAGTGCCCCTTCTCACGTTTAAAAATTTTTTTTATTGTTACTTTTCATTTACTGTGCTATTGTTTGTTATCTTTTATATATTATTTATTTAGGAACAGCCAATGTAAAGGCCTTTGTGCCGTTTTTGGTGATGAAATAAATAAATAAATAAAAATAAATAAAAATAAAATAAATAAATAAAAGGTCTCGTAATAGTCATTGGACAAGCTATTGTAACATCAGACGTTTGTTTTTTTCCAAAACCTCTCTCTTTTCTTTAAAACAAAGTTTATTTTGCCTCTCCACTTCGAGCAACTTTCCCTTTTCTTCCCTCTCTTAACCGTCTCCCACCTCATACCATAAACAAAAACATCAACATAATAACGAGAATTAAATATAAAACGATGCACTATCAATAATGCAAACCACAAAGCAATCAAAGAAAACATGAAAAAAAATATCGGATAAGAGTGACGACTGGAAAGCTGCGGCAAACAAAACCTAGGATTACTTTCTAATGTCGACTAGGATGTCTCTCAAATGGTTATGTGATAATCCGGAAACGGATGAATTCCATTTCCCTAAATATAAAAATGCATAAATGTGTTATTGTGAGACGTCTCACGCAGAATAGCCGAAGCTGTGTCAAAGTACGCCTCCGGAACTGCACCTTTCACTTTCAGCTAACCTTCCTCTTTCTATTTGAAGAAAACAACCTTGTTTCATCTTTCCTGTACAATGGCACGGTGGAGAGGCTATGGCACTCGTCAGTGGTCAGTCAGTCAGTGGTTCACAAGACTCTCAAATTGGTAATTTATCGACTATTGGTTACTCTATAGCTATTCACAGTCGTTGCAGTCACAATGTAGTCGTCAGTGGGAGTCTAAGCGCAGGCCATACGGCCCGTGCTACCGAAGCGCCTCCCTACCCACACGTACCATCGCCAGCGGATCCTCTCCTTCCCGAGACATAGGTAATATCTTAAATTTTGGCTATTCTAGACGCACAAGTTAATTACTTGATATTTGTTCATTCAATGGATTTTTTGGTGCGTTTTGGGACGAGCCATCACCAGCGGATCGCCTCCTTCCCGAGACATTGGCAATATCTTGAATTTGTGCTATATTAGACGCATAAATTCATTACTTGATTGGAAGTAACTTAAGTATTTGTGTGTGATTTTTCGCTTCCGGACACCAACGACAAGAACCCACACAAAATACGAACCCGGCTAGGCCCAGTACGCTACTCTTCAAACAGAGATCCGACAGAGTAATTTTCCTCCGACGACAATGGCTAATTGACCGTCTGATTTCCATGTCAAAATGTCGCTATTATCAGAGCTCAAAAAGGTGAGGGTAAAGCTCACCACAGATAAAGTCACAGGCACGTGAATTTCATTCATTGATGGCAGTAGATTTAACGTTCTTTTTCGGACCTGCGCCACTCCGAGGATCTGACAAAGAAGAAATATTGGGGAGCAAAGTAATAGGCAAAATATGGAGAAAAAATAGAGGGCTGTGGTACCTACGGTTGGAATATTCATAATTCTTGGTAACGATATTCGTAATTCATATAAAGCTGAAATAAATAATAAGATCACATCAAGCATATCGGTTAAATATGACTAAGGAGAAGGACCACGAAATAAATTGATGATTGATAACAAATCACTATCATTGAAACAGCACTTACAGATGATAAGCTCAGGCCAAAGGTAAATGCAATAAAAGAAGTCATAGTGCTTCAGAATGAACACTTTTTTGGCACCAAAATTTTTCGAACCTCTGACTAAGTAAGCACAAATTTAATTATTTTACATTAATTATATATTTTATATTATATTATGTTATATTTTATAATAATTTAATATTGGCCAAAAATCAATATTCTATCATCAAAAGAGAGAAAAAATGTGATCTATAAATCAGCAATTAATCACATTTTTCCTCAATTTAATAAATGCGAATTCCAATCCTCTTCTATCCATAAATACACCAACTGATGAAGTTCGCCATGAAAAAAATATTTGACAGCCGGGATTCGAACCCGGTCCCGACGACGCAGACCAGCGACAAAATGAGGCTTTTTTCACCCCGACAGGGGATTAGCAAGCACGACCCTCGCCTCATGTACCACAATGTGGACTTGTGCCGTCAACATCTTGTTCGGTAAAGGTCGCTCCGAGAAAATGGCTTCGTGGTGTAATTGGCAGTGCTTTGCTTTACTACCCATGAACCAATATGAATAATGCCTCTACAAAGCTACCCTATTCCTCCGCAAAGAGATACCAGAGCTAAGGCCACCGAACTTCGGTCAACATACCGAATAAGTACGCGCAGTAAACCCGAACAATAAGAACCACCACATAGTGATTTGAATACATAGCACAACATTTGACGCCAATCGAACACATTCTACTATGCATCCATAGACTTGAGCCTACCTCAGTTTGATTTTTTCTTCGTCCAGGCGGGCGACCACGGGTCTTCTTCTCAGAAGTGGTGTTATCAGTCTGAATCCGCTTTGCCGGCTTGACCTGGAAAAGAAAAATAAGAGCAAAGGTCAACAAAATATTTGAAAAAGGCAATGAGAAACATCTTCATTGATGTAGAAGCTTTCTTCATGAAGATTAAGCTATGAAGAGCGTTAAAATTTACAAAAGATAAGTTGAAGTCCAATTTGGGAGGGCAGACCGAATGCGGTTATTCCCTAAACACCCCGTGCCAACCTTTCTCCACCGATATAATACCTCGATGATGTTATGGATAAAATAATATGTATTCATGATTGATTATAAATAAACTTTGTTATTTCCACAGATTTATTTCTGATTCACAGAAAGTGTTCTACCTGATAAATGTTGCTTGTTATATGTAACTGATACTAATTGCTACTGATGTATTACAAAAGGTACCTGCTAATAAGTCAAGAGTGGCTGAACGGTACCATAATATCAAATTAGTTAAATAGTGCGCATTTAATGTTAAATTTCCAAGTATTAAAAATGTTGTTATACTGTCAAATACATTTCTATGTTACATACTTTAGCAATGAAAAACACTTCGTTACTTCCACGATTTATTTGAAAATTACACCCGGTTTCAGCTGTCATGCTAGTATTAAATACATGAATACCACAGGTAGTAAAAGAAAGTAGTGAAGAAACCGGTAGTAACTTTTTAAATAAATTGAAATAAGTATTTTTCATTGCTAATGTGGAGCCCTTCCACCACGTACAAACATCAAGTTTCGATTTACACACTTTGTTAAAATCATAGATTTATTGTATTCAATAAACAAATACCACTGTGTGGCATAATCAAGTGCGCTGCCCCTACACACTGCTGGGCGGAGGGGGGGGCTTGATGGAATGAGATTGCGTGGATAGAAAAAAAGCCGTTAAGTTTAGTAGTACATTTCTGCTGAATCATCTCACTTCATCAATCCTCTTCCTCCCCCATATGTACCCTTGATTGCGCTAGGGCAGCCCACAGACCACAGCGTGGTGAAACTCATAGCGCAATTCCGAAATAAATCTTTCGAAGTTACAAAAACTTTACCTATTCAATGAATGTATATATACATATACATAATATATATATACTGTCCGTATATTGGGTATTAATTTTAACATTATTGTCCATACCCGTGGCGCAACTATGGGGGGGGGGGGGGGAAGAGGGAGATAGATTCCCCGCCCAAAGCCTCAGAGATATAAGAATTATTTAAAACTAATATCGATAAGTACTTGATGTATAATAATTGCATCTGTTAAAGTTAAATTTCAAGTGCCAAAATGATGTAAAATATATTTCTATGCATGTAATTGTTCAAAAATTTTCCCAGGGGAGTTGCCTGAGGGGGAGGGTCACCCCCCCCAGGCTCCTCCCCCACCCCCCAAAGCATAGATATTCCTTGTTACACCACTGATCCATACCAAAAGTATAGAGACTCGAGTTTGAACGCTTTTATAAACCATATCCTTTAAGATATTTTCACGATATGGGTATCATTACTTTTTCTTGTTATATTGCGCGTTGATTAATATAATTGACAATTTTAGTAAATATTAGGGTATATACTAAAAAAGTACCGGTTTTTTAAGACTTTATAAGAACACATCAACTTTAAACATTGAATAAGTTCAACAGATTCAGGATTCAATTGGTGGAAGTTAGACATATTTAAGTAAATGAAAGATCGTAGCACTTTTCCACAAGAATTTTTAATGCGTACAACGCGTTTCGGCTCACTGAGCCATCATCTGGTACGCATTAAAAATTCTTGTGGAAAAGTGCTAAGATCTTTCATTTACTTAAATATTTAAACATTGACTTACGTTAAGCGAGCGTAGTAAGCTTTACCAAATTTATACATATTGTCATGTGCCGACTAGTTGCTATTGGTCTAACACCAAATCCCATATTCTTTTTCCAACCTTCGGCCACTATCGGAGTCACGATTTTCCCACACTTTCTAATTTATCCGGCCGTCCATATTTAGGACCCACGAATAGAGGACCGCCTGCTGTTTCATGCTATTCCATGGTATTCGCCTAGCCGTTTCTCCGCCTTAATGCTTATTATTTTTCGCTATCTTCTTTGATGTGGCCGACGCTATCCGCCTTGATGACCACACAAGTTCCGGCTCGTGACAAGGAGGCTGTCATTTTTTATGTCAGCTCGCCTTGCTTATCGTGATACATGGATTTCCAAAAGGTCGTGAGAACAACGCAGATTTTCCCTTTCCACTGCCCCTGACGCCCGCAGAACATTCTAGAAAGATCCACGCGCGTGGAAGGTATATAAACCCGAATCTCAAAGATTCGCGCTCACTTGCTATCTTGCTCTTCGCACTCGCTGCCATCGTCCACGACGCTCCGACCAACGCGACGCCCCACAGTGGATCCGGAAAGAGGTGGACAAAAATCATTTTTCGACTTTCTTGAAACTCGCTTAGACTATACAAGTTATGTAGTAATATGTCTGGGGTGTCACCTTTCATGCTTACTCTTTTATAAAAAAAACTGTTTGCTCAGGTATACTGCGTCAAAGTAGCACTATTTCTAATGGAAACTTGATTTTTCCGTTTTTTTGAAAATTACGTATTTTAGATTATCTTTGACTTTACGCCGCCAATTATATTCGTAAACTAACTTTGCACTATAGTAATATAAGACATTACACTGTCATAAAATATAGATTTAAACCTTTTAGAGATGTTGACGATTGCTGAAGAATTATTTGAAGAGTATTTTTTTCGGAAAAAATCGCATAAATGTTGAATTATAAAAAAAGTGACGTCGATTTGCGCGGATTCGGCTAATGCTAACAATAAAGTACAGTATTATAAAGGTATTAGTAAAGAAATTAGCAGCAGGTTTTTGCAAGTAAGCGAATAACAACGATTTATGTTCCTAGCCTATAGAGTCATTGGTGCCTAAACAACCGTAGGGAGTTGGGAAATACGCTGAGCGCATGCTGTAAAATTTGTTTTGAGGGAGTATTTAGCCGCTCATCGTCACTTTATTTTGTTCTGTTATTCTAGGGCAAGTTTTCCTATTGCTGTTGTGCCGCGATTATTACTTGGGATATTAATAATGCGACATCGGGATGATGAAGTTCAAGCGTTTCATTTCGTAAGTTTTAGTTACCAGAAAAATGGATGATAACGGTGCGCTCGTTCGAACAGTACACCTGAAATTCATCTACAACTACATAATACCCCGCAAGCCGCCTAATAGGCGTGTGGCAGGGGGTGTTAGGACACCAGCCTTTTTTTTTTAGGACACCAAAAATTGATGCCACGACCGTCATGGAATTTGTTAAGACAAATTATTGCTATACGTCGGCGGCAAATCGAAATGTAAAAGAAACCTGTAATACTGGAGGATAACGATCGTAAGCTGTGCTGTTGAATTTGGCAACGCCGTATTAGCGGAGAAGGTAGTCCTATCCGTCCTACGGTACGAATTCACAGCAAAACAGTCTGTACACAACCCACATGTGAGATCGCGAATCGGTTCCGCTGCCAACACACACAAGCTACAACCTATTTCAATAATATAGGTAAATCCATAAACAATATACTAGCATATACCGTAAAAATATAGGGTATTTATGTACTTTCCGGACACGCGTCTTTTTGCGATTTTTTTCGTCCATTACATTCATAACAGTGTCCTGATATAGTGGGAAATAGGTAAATACTCCTATCAAAAACTGGAAGTCACTCTCACATTCATATATTCACCACGTACAACTTACTATAACAGAGCTCGTTAATATTTATTCACTGATTAAAGCCTTAAGCCGTATTCCTTGACTTGGAGGCAGCATTTGACAGGGTTTGGACTCGGGGCCTCGTACTGAAACTCTCCTTCCTCCCTATCCCTATCTACCTTCAGAAATTAATCCAATCTTTTACCTTTGCCCGCACCTTTTACGTTCAAGTCAACTCCTCATTTTCCGATACCGCAGCCATCTCCTCTGGCGTTCCTCAAGGAGCCATTCTCTCCCCCATTCTTTTCAACATTTATATAAATGATCTTCCCACCATTCCCGGCACTTCATCTTTCCTGTACGCTGATGACACCACTTTTATTGCCCAGGGTTCAAACACTAGATCGACGGCAGAACTTTTCCAACGGCAGGTTGATGAATACGAAGAATGGGCCGATTCCTGGAAACTATCAGCTAACCCACGCAAATGCGTCCACGTCACATTCTCTCGCCGCCCGAAAGCAGGAATTGGCGAACCAATATTCTACGGCAACGTTGAAATTCCTCGAGCTGAAAAAGCTACATTTCTTGGAGTAATTCTTGACCAAAGAATGCGATGGAAACAGCATATTACCTTCGCTACCGGTAAAGCAATGGCAGCCGCAGCTTCACTTGGACCCCTGCTCCATCGAAACTCGAAACTTTCACTAAATACTAAACTGCTTATCTACAACTCCATGATAAAGCCATCACTTACGTACGCTTCGCCAGTATGGCTCATGGCGGCAAAAACCCACCTCAAAAAAGTGCAAACAACGGAAAATAAGATTGTAATGAAGACTGCTGGGGCTCCATGGCTCCTGCGAAACAAGGATATCCGGAAGGATTTAAAAATTACCCCAATATTAACAGACCTCAAATCTAACTTAGTAACTTTTGAGAAATCTCTGGCATCGACAGAAAATAGTCTACTCATTAATGTTTGGGATTATACTCCTGTACCTGTTGAAACGCACAAGTTTTCCAAAAACTGCCCTTCTAACCAATCACGTCCCTTCCCCATAATTCTTTACTAATTGCCACACTGTGACTACCATGAGTAATTTTACCTGAAATGACGATTTAAGAAACTCACCATAGACAGCCAAATTGGCTGGGAGTGGTGACCATCATAAAAAGGAAATTTCGGCGTGGCGTGGCTACACAAGAGACACAGGTGACTTTTCTCACTACTATTCGTTGAGATAATGGAATAACAAACTTCACACACAGTTTTTATTTCAATAGCTTGATCGTGAAATGTCGTTTCCACGGTGAACACCGGAGGTTAACCCGCCACTGACAATTTTAACACTACTGTTAAGGCCTGGTTACACGGTACATTAGAATGGACAAGAATCTGTACATTTTTCTGAATGGTTTTCTGAACAGATTCTTGTGCATTCTCATGGACAAGATCCACGAATGGGTGGTTACACGGTACATTTTTTCGGACATTTTTTCGTACATTTTTTAATGCGCAACAAATTATTTCAACTTCAAATATAAACCAATGGGGAACATGCAAACTTTTTTAAAAGTACTAGAATAATAAGATCCTTACCTCAAATGGACTTGCCGAAAATTTCGCGGATGAATAATGTTTTATAGCTGAGATATGAGTCTTTAAAAATAATCTTCTTCGACTGTTTGCAAACACGTGACGGAGCGTGCGCGCGTTACATCACGGCCTGGAATCCACTGATGACAGACTGAGGAAGTGGATAGAAAAAATGTCTATTTAGGGACTCAAACGCAAATTTGGCGAATATAATTGCTGCTTTAACGTCAAACTTCGGATTGTGAATATAATGGGTTGCCAAGGCGTTGTTGAAATAAATAAAGGCGATTGTTTGGGGGGCTTTGGAAATATTAAATTAAAATAAGTTGATTGCAGATTGTGATCTACGTTACACACCTACATCATTTGCTTAATGCAGTAAGTATATTGTAGCATGGACCTTCAATAGAAAAACGTGTGAAAACCATGTAAATAGTGTATCCCATAAAACCATATAAAGTGCCCCGACGTCTAGTACCTCTATTTACTCGCCGGAGAAGTTTTTTGCTTGTGTTCGAAGGGACAAAAATAAGAGTAATGAGTGGTTGATGATTCACAGAATGGAGTCAAATACATTATCTATATTGTCAACGGGATATCCTCAACGTAAGTACACTATTAAATCAGGGTTACCGCAGGATTTTATCAAGTTACTTATTTCACTTTGTAAACAACTCTAAAAATGCACCTATCATTCTACCCATTGTAGGATCAAATTATAAGGAAAGTGGCTGTTTACGAGAATAAATACTGATTACGATTAAACCACGGTGAAAAATAAGGAATGTAATGGGCGGCCGGCCGCTCGTCACAAGGAGCCCCTAACAAGGAATATTCTCAAAGTGTCTTTCGCCGATATCGTTAAAATTTTGTTGGATAGTAGTGTTCCATAATAAAAGCACATTTTCAAAATTTCTCGTGCCCTTAAGCCTTGTGATATAATAAACAGGACATAATAAAGGCAGTTGAATTTTAGATTTGAAAGCGAGTGTGTCGTGATTTCTCTCCATCCTTCTCCTGTGAATCGGCGCACGCTACAGGAATATACGAGAAATATGAGGCTTTTGGCAAGATAAATTCAATATTTATTACTGCGATGCCCATAACGTTCGCTGCATGTCAACGCAACACCTAAAATTTCGACTCGCTTTGCAGTCGGTCTCGATTCAAAAACAGGAACTTGAGTAAATACAGCGTAAATAGTACTTGAATCTTATTTCTTTGCCTATCACATGCTTTTTATGACCTTTTAACGATCATTTGGATCTCAATCTTGGACATTCTCGCGGTTCATACATTCAGCGCCTTTCCATCTGATCCTTCATTTTACCCATCCCCTTTTCTTGTGTTCCATTCTTTCGCTACCTATATCCAATCAGTGAGATATCCAAGTCAAGCAAGATCATATCAAATCGAAATAACTATCGGGGCCGTACGTAAACAAAGAAGTCGCCTATACAAGCCAGATGAAATGAATGTGTCGTTTTCGTATTCTGCCACCAGGTGACTCTGAGTTCAAATTGTATGATTGTCTGAATGAAATTAGAGCAGGCGTTCAGAAATTCATACATTCTTACATTTTGCGTGGTTACACGGTGCATTTTCGCGTTCATTCTGAGATTCAGACATTCTCACATTTTCTTGTACATTCTCATGTACCGTGTAACCAGGGCTTTAGACATTTATCGATAGCGTAACAGCACTTTTTAAAATTCAATCACGCT
The DNA here is from genome assembly GCF_921293095.1 of Ischnura elegans. Taxonomy (NCBI): domain Eukaryota; kingdom Metazoa; phylum Arthropoda; class Insecta; order Odonata; family Coenagrionidae; genus Ischnura; species Ischnura elegans. Next base: position 84,757,777 of record NC_060250.1, read on the forward strand.
GGAACACTGATAACTCTTGGCCGATATTTTTCAACCTTGTCAAACTGTGTGCATTGCAACCACTGGCACTGTGATTATTAGCAGTAGCTTAACGGGAGATGTCACGTTGAAAATAACACTATTTTGGCAGAAGAATGTTCCTAGATGTCTCCAATCAGCGAGCAAAAGTTGCATTGACTGGAATTCACCTCATAATACAAGCACAGGCAGATCTAAACGACGAATTCTCCGGTACCTACGAATAAACGGATGAAGTTATTGCATATAAAAGCTTAGCGGACATTTGTAAACATCAAAATCGTTCTAATTATACACTTAAATGAATGATATGCCGTCGATAACATCAACTTACAATTAACGCATCCCCCTTCCAACGGCCGTGGCTCACACTTGTCAGACTCCTACAACAATGTTATTTAGGTATTATAAAATTTTTGGTTTAACTGCTCCAGTTTTATATTTTATGCCCTTACTCAGATATTAATATAATAAATAATACAAAATATGAGGGCTTCCGAGCCTCTATCGTCGGATATTTATCTTTAAATAGAAAAAAATCAACACGTGTAACAAACGAAGCTGTCACAACTGTTACAACTGCTGGCAACTATTACAAACAATCACAACAATAGCTTCGTGTGATGTTTAGGCATTATTGACGTCATCGAGGCGTCGTCGGCAGTGGCTTTGGGGGTGAGGGAGTTTTTCCCGCGCTTTAAAATTCGATATATTTATCATTGAATATCTCGCGAAGGAAAACTCACATATACATGCGGTTTTATTTGTTGTATTCAGAAAATAATTTTCTATCCGCCTGTGAAATAAAAAAAATCATGCAAGTCCCCCATTGGATTAATCACGAGTGCTTCAGGACATTGGCGGATCTAGGGGGGGACACGGGGGCACGTGCTCCCTCCCCCCAGACCCTTAAAAAATATGCAAGATTTTTCATACGGCCCCATAATCATTGCGTTCATTTTGTATTACGAGGTATCCTTGTGCCCCCCCCCCCCCCCAGAAAGAAATCCTGGATCCGTCCCTGCTTCAGGGCAGGCTCCTTGTGAAAAAGTTTTGATGCAGTGACCATTATTTTGCCGTATTAATCCTAAAATAACTTGACAAATACGGCACTTCTCGGAAGATAAAGTTCTCAAGTGCCTACAGTACGAATACGACGTTATGCAATCGGTCAGCCAGGTACACTGAAAGAAAAGATTGGATGTCGCTTCCCAGACTTAGTTGGTTTCTAGGGACGCGTCCATGTAGTCGGGCAGGGGAGCCATTGGCTGCGTGAAAAATTAATAATTAATTAATTATGGCTGCGTTAGAGATGGCTGTGACAACCAACTTTCAAGAACCCACAGCCAGCGTCGTTACGTCTTACGCCCTTCCTAATCTTGGATGCCGCAGGTTAGCGAGATGATGCCGTAGAGCAAGGGCGTAGCCAGGATCAAAACTAGGAGTGGGGGGAAGGGGGCAAGCCATGGTCGTTCAAGAGTTAATATTTTTGCACGGAAAAGGTGAATTAAACCAACATTTCAAGAAAATTATAACTGCGCTTAATGTGTAAAATTATTTGCTCGAAAAAAAATATTTCAGTACGGTAAAACGGGGTGAATAGAAACAATTTTCAACTTTGGTTTGAAATTTTGCATATTTGTAGTTGTTCCTTATAAACAATTTTTTGCCCAAACACAGGTCTCTGTTAGACCTATTTGTTTATAGTATTTAATTTTTTAAATTTCATTTGATTTGAAAGAAAAAAAATTAAAACATGGTGTTTCTATTCTCCCCGGAAATGGGGGTGAATGGAAACGGTACTGCAATTTCATCTTTTTTTTCTATTGAAACGAATTGGGGGTGAATTGAAACAGTTAAATATGGTATTTTTAATTTGTAATGGATAAATACAAATTTATTTCTCAACATAATGATTTAATTCAGTACATAAACAAAAGAAGTTACATAACTGTAAGTAAACAAATTGAATAGGTAGGCAATTACCGTATTTAACTAGATTAAATTATGATAAATAAAATGTGAGATCATACCGGTCATCTTTGAAAATTTTTTCTTGCGGGGTGAATAAAACACTAAAAATGATTTGTTTCTATTCACCCCATAAATTCTGAGCACCTAACCTAAAAAATATGAATAATTTATCAAATAATATTGTTAAAGTTAAAGCTTAAAATAAGCCTGAATCTTTTATATGAATAATTAAACTATGTTTTTCACAGCTATTTACTTTTAAGAACACTACGTATTCTGACTTACCCGGAAAGTTCAAAGTGGATAAAAAAAAACGAGATTCACGTGGTAAAATTCAACATGACAAACAAACAGGAACCAGTGCTGCCAACCAACCAAACCATTATTTCACTTTCAGCCAAAAGTGTACCAACCTAAAAAAAATAATAGTTGCCGCTATTTACCCATAGTTATGTAGGAAATAGATCATACATAAAAAAAGAAGTTTCGTTTCTATTCACCCCAATGTTTCTTTTCACCCCGTTCTACCATGCCTTAGTCTAATATCACTTTTCGTACCCCCTAAAATCAAACTCGTTATAAGCGTACTGGTTAAACTACCTTTTTAAATCTGTAAAAAATAGCTTTACGATAAATTGTTCCGATTTTTCCGTTGTTCCGAAAAATCGGAACTGATTATTAACTTGATCAGAGTTATATCGTGGTACAACTTGGAATATAAGAGTTGAATAGAAGAGTAGAAAAATATAAGAGTTGAAGTTTGACATTTCAATCGCATCCGGATGTATAATACATGTTCAGCTGTCGGAAAATTTTGGTAAGTAGCGCCTAAATTTTTTCCGAACTACAGCACTGGATGTTAGATAACTTGAATGGTTCTTTTAGACCAAGTAAAATGGATTGCAATAGGTACCGTTTTAGAGCGTTCTATCCACGGTTTCCTACACTAGTATTTCGCGGCTAGAGAGCCGCTATTGTAGAAAGACATTTGACTTTTTTTGCAGTGGAACTGCAAAATGAAGAGAATGCTAAAATTTTGTGGATTAATATAGTGATGGCATAAACAACTCTTTTTGTGGAGCTGCCTCACCGCTCACAGCACACTCCAGAGAGCCCCTCGCGGCCCCTCGCACAGTGCGACTCAGCAAAGCGCTTCTGGGTTGAGGGGAGGGGGAAGAGGGGAGTGGAAGAAAGTGGAAGAGGGGAAGGTGGTGAGGGAGGGGATTTATTAGCGAACATTCAAAATGCAACATTTCCTAGATCACAATTTGAAAATTTGATTTCAAATCAATCACGTATTGCATAGTCACAATGTTTAACAGGTGATGTAACTAAGGAACCATTTCTGCCGATATTTCTTTCATGGAAGACGGAATATGTATTCCGTCTGCTGTGCTTAGAGATGACGGCAATTTAAAAAATTCTGTTGTAACAAAACATGCTCTCCGAAACTACATGATCACGTTAACAATTCATAATTAATTTCATCGAATAACCTTAGTTGTTTGTGTTAGAACAAATTTTCATTTTTGTCTCGTATTATTTTCCGAAATTTGCCGTTGCCGAAAACTTTTACACGAACATCCTCCACCATTCTTCTTTCACGATGCATGGAACATGCAGGAGAGAGATTTACGATGAGGGTCATGTGAGATTCTTTAGAGCAGGGGTTCCCAAACTTTTTTGTACCACGCCCCGCCCCTTCCGCTACACATATCAGCTTTCCATTTTGCGATACCCTATTTCCACGGTGCCGTACATACCAGCTCCTCCTTGTACAAGTACTTGTACTCGTACAAGGTGTGTGTTTTGTAGTTTTAAAAACTGTAACCTTCTTTGATAAAGTTTACAACTTTATTGAAACTTTGCAAAAACAATTATGAAAATTTAGAAATACTTTATTTCAAAGATCTGAGGAAATTACTTTTGTAATTTTTTTTATTTATTTCATTTGGGTGTCACCCCCCCCCCCCCCCCCCAGTTTGGGAACCCCTGCTTTAGAGTAATACCCAGAAAATGAATTCAAGCTGCGTGGAAAGATGAGCAGTGGGCTACCCGCCAAAAGTGCCATGTGCTCCCTTTGAGCCGCCAAACGTGCGATGAGCCTCACACAGAAAATGTTTGTGGAAGGAGTCGTGTGCGCATGGAGTCGGACTTCCACCGCTCACGACTCCAACACGCACAGTGTGCGCGAAAGGAGAAGTGTGCCCATGGACAGTGGCGGATACAGAAAAAACTCAAGGGGGGGGCGCAACATATCTTGACTTGTCTTTACTTTTATCGTAATAAAAGATCACAGTCAAGTCACAGCCAAAGTATAAGAAAATTTTATTTAAAGTGATTATAAACAGGTAAAAGACAATGCCATCTTATGATATAAAAAAGTTACAATTATGGTTTTGCAATGTTCGGCAATACGGGCGGACCCGCAAGGGGGGGGCGCGCGCCCCCCATCTGTATCCGCCACTGCCCATGGAGTTGGACCCGCACAATGTGCGCTAAGGGAGTCGTGAGCGCCGGGAGTCTAGACTTCGCCTCGCACAATTCAAGCGCACATGGTGCGGGAAGGAAGACGAGTGCGCATGGAGCCGACTTCTACCGCTCACGACTCCAACACGCACAGTGTGCGCGGAGGGAGTCGTGTGCGGTCTGCGGAGGGGAAGGAGTAGCGACTCACCAAATAAGACTCTTTCGCCTCACAGCTCTATCTGCTGAGTCGCATATTTGAACTGACTCACTCGCACAGTGCCCATCACAAGACTAATATTTACAACACGTTTTAAAGTTTGCTCGTTAAATAGAAGGTCCACTATTCTCCCTGGCTACAAAGCCTTTGACCACCAAACGATCCCCTTGCATTAGGGATATCAAATATGGAATGAATACGGCTTGTTGTTACCACTAGTTTAATTATTAACTCGGTCAAAAATTCTGGTGATCCGGAAATGGAAGATTTCCAATCCCGAAATATTCATAAACATGTTGTTGTGTGACGTCTCAGAATAGCCTGCCTGCTCGAACTATGCCTCGGGATTCGTACCTTTCACTTTCAAAAACGGCTAAACCCTCTTCCTCTTTTTCGAAAACATCCTTGTCTCACCTTCCCTATAAAATGGCACGGTGGAGATACTATTGTCACTCAGTTATTCATACTCAGTTACTGGACACTCGTCTCTCGTCGGTAGTCAGCTACAATGTAGCCGTCGGCGGGAGTCGAAGCGCGGGCTGTATGTCCCGTGAGACCTAAGCGCCTCGCTATCCACCCGTGCCATCACCAGCAGCTCCTCTCCTTCCCGAGACGTAGGATATATCTCAACTTTTGGCTATTCTAGACGCACGAGTTCAATGTTACTTGATGTTTGCTCATTTACCTGATTATTTGCGAATTTAGAGGGAAATACATTTTGGGTAAAAAACGTTAAATACTTGTGGGTGCGGGACATACTCGTTGCGGGCCGCGACGTTACAAAATAATCCATGAAAATACAATATTTGCATTCCATGCATAATCGTACTAATCCCAGCAGGACTACAGGCATGAAACAGTTAAAATCGACCTCGAGTACACTAATAGACGTCCGGTAAAATCTTAACATATTACTGTTCCAATGGAAAATTATATCATAAAAATAATTCCGTACTTAAAAAATAATTGATCAAGAAATTCAACATCTAGAACATTCCGTACAGCCGTACGTTAAATTTTAGACTGCTGAAAGCGTCTTAACCTTTACCCGGTTTTATTGACAAAATAATAACATCAACCTCACTCCCAGATTTAAAAAAATAATAATTTATAACCAAATGCAAGCAGCTACTAGCCTGGTTCACAGCAAATGTATCACTAATGTTTAGGACATACCTGTCGTCTAACAGTTTTCTTCCTCCCACGCCTCCTCATTCCAGATGGTGAGGCTAGAGTCCGTTCTCACAGTATATCCACGATTTCACTACAACCGCATCACTGAACTTACAATTAGAGCACACGCAACGAGAGCTCTAGCAGGCGAGACCCGCTTAACTGACGTGTGGACGGTATAATTTTTCAAGAACAGCAAAAGCGAAGTGTCTCTGAACTGACCAATCACATCACCGATGCACCCCCCTATAAGTTATGCACACGGCACTGAATAAACCAACCGCCAATGCAACCATAGAAACGGACGGCTGACAAAGTAGTTATCAAAGTTAGGTGCGACCCCCTGTAGAGAGCGTTGGCGGCAACAAAATGAATCGAGATTACTTTGTATATCTCGCCGTCGTATCGCGTCGTGAAGAGTCAATAATGATCTATTCGTTCGCGGACCTTTGCGGTGCAGGGGAGCATTCATTCGCAACATTACATAATGCATTATCAGGGGAAGGGAGTAAAGTAATGCCCAGGTGAGGGATCTCACAACCAGCTTAGGGAGGTGATTCTGACGATTTTGGACCCACCCCTCCCCCCTTCGTGAGATGTCGTGAGATTTGACTCGAGCCCCTCCCTCTTATATTACATGAGATGAAATGCGTATTTTCAGGGTAAATACATTAATATAAGCAGAATTGAGATAGGTTAATAAAAAAATTATTTAATTGAAATTAAATAATTTGAAGCAATGTCACGATAGAGTGTTACAAATGTGGATCCACCTTTTAGCTGAACGGTAGCTAACCAATTGAAGAGCTACTGTGCTGCTTTGTGGCGTTCGCATAACCGCGATAAATATTATTGTGCAGACTTTAGTCATATTTTAATAGAGAAGCATAATGTCGCGTCCCGATATGTTCCTTTGACCTCTTACCTAACTTTTTCTCTTCTAATTTCTATATTTATACGCCTTCTGCATGGATTAAAGCCCAAGAGGCCAGGTGCCATCGCTCAAAAGGTACCTGCGAATGCATTAACGTCAATGGCGTAGCATTTCTTTCGGGGGATTAGGGGGGCAAAACAAGGGGAAAAAGTTTTTGAAACTTACATTTTTCTAGTAAGTAATGGGTTTTAAAATGATTTTAACACTTTTCATAATCGAAATAACTTCATTTTTTAAAGAAATATTTCGTAATTTTTAAATATTTTGTATTCTTTTGTGAAGGAAAATAATATTGTTCTTATACTTCGGGGGAGAGAGGGGTAACCCCGCGGATTCTCTCCCTTCCTACGCCACTGATTAACGTATTGTTTTGGTAGTCTTCGTTGTTCTAGGTAGTCGTCGCTTTGAGCCCTTGTCTACCGCTTCGTCGCCGCTGAAATTACGTAATATTTGCAACGACCCCCCTCTCCCCACATGAGATTGGGTGAAAATTGGCTTGGCCACCTCCCCTTCCTAAACGCCTCACGTAATTATATCAGGGATGTCCCCTTACGTTGAATATCTCGATATAGTAGTAGTGTTTGGATTTAGGGTGCGTCGACGGCAAGGTCATTTTGCACCACTACTGTGCTATTTAATTACAATTGTTATGTATAAAGTAATCTAATGCATCTGATGTCTTCGTTGAAAGTGTACATAATTAGACTTTATTAAAAATGTTTATTTCTCTGAGAAACCGAAATGTACAGATTAAGTTGGTAGGGTGGTCTCCTAAAAGGGTTTTTAGGTCTCCCCCTAGATTATTTCGCCTTCGCGCTTCGCGGTACTTAACACAATCTAGCATGATGTGTCTAATACTTAATGGACATTTACAATCCCCACATTGGGGAGGTTCCTTCTCTTCAGTAAAGAGATACGCATGGGTCAGGGGGCTGTGCCCTATCCTCAATCGTGTAAGTACTACTTCCTCTCTCCGATTACTACGAGCTGAGGAGGGCCACGCTGCTACCGTGTCCTTGATGCCACGGAGCTTGTTATTATTTAGAATCCTCCATGACTCCCTCCATTTTCCAAATACCACGTTTCTTAGAGATGCTCGTAAGTCCTCGTGGGGAACCAGCGTTGAGACTAGAACTTCGTTATTCAGAGCTTCCTTGGCCATAGCGTCTGCTATCTCATTCCCGGCTATCCCCTCATGTCCCGGTACCCACAGAAAATGGATATTCAAACCCTTTCTCGAAAGGGTCAGCAGGAGAGAGTGTATTTCTTGCACGATCGGGTGCACGGGTGAGAAGCCAGAGATGGCTTGTAGCGAGCTCCTGGAGTCAGTGCATATCACAAAGGAGCCGCCGTGGTCATCTAGGGCTTCTAGAGCTGTCCTTATGGCATAAAGCTCCGCCGTGTACACACTGCACATCGGGTGAAGCTTTGCTCTGATGTTCCCGTGGATAGGGGAGACCACTGCACATGCACAAGCAGAGTTATCTTTCGAACCGTCAGTGTAAACGGGGGTAAGGTTGGGGTGATTCCATCGGAACATGGCAAACAAACGCTGGTACTCCGAGGGAGTTGTGGAAGACTTCGGTCGAGATCGTGAAAGAATATTCACCACCGGAGTGGGAGTAATCCAAGGGGGGTGTTCCGAGAATGAAACAGGATACACTTCAGGTAGCGTGAATTCGCATCCGCGAATAAAATCGTTAAAACGAACGCTTACTGGTCTGGTTGCTTTAGTCCTTCGGTTAAAAACATTAATAAAACGGGGTTTAAAAAGTAAACTATAACATGGGTGACTCGTCATTGCTAAAATTTTGGAAACGTAGCTACAAAGAAGCCAGGTCCTTCGGTAGCATAGAGGAGGCTCGCCTGCGTCGGTATATATACTGGGAATCGGGCTGGTCCTAAACGCCCCAGTGCATAGTCGCAGACCTGCGTTGTGCACTGAATTAAGTGCTTTCAAATACGTCTCGCGTGCGGACGCATACACGAATGAGCCGTAGTCTAATTTCGACCGCACCAGTGTGCGGTAAAGTAAAATTAAGGTGGTGCGGTCTGCTCCCCAAGATGCGTGGCTTAAAAACTTTAAAATGTTTAAAGACTTCAAACAGTTTACCTTGACAGAATTAATGTGCTCCTTCCAGTTGAGTTTGTGGTCGAGGGTCATCCCCAGAAAACGGACTGATTCCACAAATGGGAGGTTTCTACCACCTAGGTGTAACGTGGGATTTACATGGACGCCCCGAGTGCGAGAAAAGTGAACGCACTTTGTTTTCTCCAAAGAGAAAAGGAAGCCGTTATTTTGGGTCCATTTGTGAAGTTTATTGATGGTGAGTTGCGCCATACGCGATGCATTCACGACCCTAGATGATCTGCAGAAAATCGCGAGATCATCCACAAACAGTGACCCTAACACTGGCTCCTTGATGCAGTGAGCTATGTCGTTGATCGCAATAGCGAACAACGTCACGCTCAGAACCGAGCCTTGGGGAACTCCGTTGTCAAGAGGGTAAACATTTGACAACAGCTGTCCCGTCCTTACTTTAAAAACACGGTTGGTTAAAAAATTTTGTATAAAAATGGGCAAACAGCCTCTAAAACCCCACTCGCGTAATACGCGTAGAATCTTACGTCGCCAGACCCGGTCGTAAGCCTTCTCTAAGTCGAAAAATACACCGACTACGTGTTGGCGGAGAAGGAAGGCTTCTTGGATGAAATTTTCAATTCTGACCAAGTGGTCCATTGTGGAACGGTTCCGTCTGAATCCGCATTGTATCCTAGAGAGGAGTTTTCGACGCTCCAGCCACCAAATGAGACGTCGATTTACCATTCGCTCCATTAACTTGCACAGGCAGCTGGTGAGAGAAATCGGCCGGTAAGAATTCGGGTCAGCTCGGTCTTTTCCATGTTTTGGGATGGGGACAATGACGGACTCCCGCCAGGACGGAGGAAAATCCCCATTGGCCCAGAGCTGATTAAAAGTTTCAAGGATTTCCAGCAACGCCGATTCCGATAGATTTCGGAGGAAGGCATTGTGGATCTCGTCGGGTCCTGGGGACGTGTCGTGGGAGTCATGAATGGCAGATTTCAGCTCCCAAATGGTAAATGGCATATTGTAGTCTGCCGTTGTTTTAGGCTCCATAAAGGATATAGGGACGTTCTCGAGCCTTTTCTTGAGGATCGCAAAAGAAGGGTCATAGCATTCGTCGCTGCTCACTTTGGCGAGTAATTGGGCGAATACGTTCCCTATCGCAGCTGGAGAAGTGATAACCTTTCCTTCGACTTCTAGGAAGGATATACCTAGATGCTGGCTGCTACCCGATATGCTCCTCACCTTACGCCATACCTGTGCAAGTGGAGTCCTGTGGTTGACACCGGAGACAAAATTCATCCAAGAAATCCTCTTTGCGTCCTTTATTACCTGACGCGCTTTCGCTCTTAGTCGCCGAAAAGCGGAGAGATTATTTGCTGTAGGATACTTGTTGAAAATTCGGAGAGCTTTCTTACGTTTTTTAATGGCTTCTGCGCAGGTTTCATTCCACCATGGCACCGCATTTCTTGGAAGGATGCTTCGAGATCGTGGTATGCTAATTTCGGCGGCTTGAATGATGCTGGATGTCAAAAGATTTACGTTTGTTACACAGTCGTTGTTTTTATCCCACACGTAGTTAAAATTTGAGTTAAAAAGATGCCAATCAGCTTTCCGGACAATCCAACAGCCTGGTCTAATAAAATCGGGGTTTATATTTTGCTCCCTTTCGATTAAAAGGGGAAAGTGATCGCTCCCACTAAGATCCTTATGCACAGAGAGTTTGAGTTTATTGACCAAACTAGTCGATAAAATACTCAAGTCAATGGAGGAAGAATCGCCGCTATAAGAGTTAAAACGGGTTTTCTCGCCGTTATTGAGTAAAAAAAGGTTAAAATCACTAATAAAACTTGATAAAATACGTCCCCTGCGGTTGCACTGTTCCGGGGTGCTTCCCCATAGACGATCGTGAGCATTAAAATCTCCGAGTAAAATAAAAGGCTGAGGTAGCTGGTGAACAAGGGATTCTAGATTAAAACGGGTGACGGGTGCACCCTCCGGCAGGTAAACGTTGCACACCGTTATCGCCTCGGGAGCGTGCACCGTCACCGCTACCGCTTGGAACGGTGTGTTAAGATTTATTCGGGAGGTGTAAAGAGCCTCCCGGACAAAAACCGAAACTCCACCATGGGCTCGTTGGCCACTAGTATCGTCCAGTCTAAAAGTGTTAAAATGTTTTAAATATCCCTTGTCTGTATCTTTAAAACGCGTTTCCTGCAAACATATACAGAAAGGGTTAAAATCATTTATTAAAACAGCCAGCTCCTCCTTATGCCGATAAAATCCATTACAATTCCATTGTAATATAAAATTCATAAAAAGGGTTTAAAAAGGGTAAAAGATAAATAAAAACAGAAAAAAAAGGATGTCAATATTGAAACTTGGAGCAGCATTAGCCCGGAAGTCTGTGGAATCATCGCTTTAAGCGACTTTTCCTTCCCTTATTCCTGACTTTTTCGATCTCTGTGTCCGAAATACAGAGATCTTCGTCTATGTCCTCCTGCATCGGTTCCATACCTTTGCCGGAGGGACCAGGAGAGGGAGTTTTCTCTCGCTGGTCAGGTTTTCTGGTGGTTTTCTTTGTTGTATTTTTGGGAGACACTACGGAGGAGTTAGGGGGGAGTTAGGGGTATCTCGATATAGCTTCAGGCGCGTTTACACCGTACAACATGTGATAAAGCATACTATATATAAATAATCACTTGTAAAATTTGTTTAATAGCAAGAGTCCAGCGGAGCCAAAAATGAACAAATTACATGTTACAGATTCTGTCGGAGTCCAACCGTCAAGGGGCTATCTCCACCATGCGCCTCACCTCTTTTCTGTAACATGTTACACATTTTCCCACTTCGTGCGGGAAACCAAAATCTTGTTACATAACACGAATTTTTGTTTTGTAACACAATGTTATGTGTAACTTGTGACACGTTTTGTTACTTTTTTGTAAAACATGTTATATGTAACTTGTTTATATAATAGTTACACAGTGTAAACGCACCTTTCAGTTTACGTGAGTTTCTGTCGCTCAAGGATCCTCCAATGAAAGCTCCATGCTGAAGCTTTGGGGAAACATAGTTAATGCCTCTATAAGGGGCGAATTCAGCATGAAGGCGGGCGTGGGGGTCATGACTTGGGTCCGGGGAGCATGGATAATGCTCCTGGGAGGCATGGATAGTCCCCCGGTAAAGAGATTCGTTATTACATTAGGGAGTGCTTAGCTCTACGATAAATACAACTAAAAACTTGTCCCACGTTTGGGACTTGTAGCCATGCATTTGCATATATAATCCATTTAATCCTTTACAGCGATACAAAAAGTATTCAACTTTTATAAAAATTATCGAGAACATTTGGGGGGTCATTAGCTTTGCGTAAGTTTGTTTTTGCCACTATACATTTTTTTTTAATCTCCAGTTCGATCACCTTGCTCTAACCGGATTGCGAAAGGAATTTACGCATCTCAGTAGTCTTAACTAATAGATGATTGTACGCTCAGGTATTCTGCTCAAGAATTTGTTGCGATTTGCCGTATGGATAGGCAATGACACCGGTACTCAATGCAAATGAAACCGAGGATATTAAAAAAACTTTTAAAAGACGAAATACGAGTTCGAGAGATTCAAACCTTCCGCGCCCGAAAATTTTGGGAGGTGCACTCTTGAAGTTCAACGACTCCAAATGGAACATCGAATTCCCGATAATCACTCATGCAGTAGAAAACCCGACATTCCTTTTTCAAATAATGTACTACGGGTGAAAAAGTATCCCAACAAAGGCTGTGCCGCCACTATCGCTCCGCTGGAAAAAGGATTTCCTTAAAGGCCGTATTACACGGGGCAAGGAATTCCGCAGGTTAGAACTGCATTAACTTCTAAAATGGCGTGGAATTGCGCGAATTACATGAACTAAATTAGAACAGGGGCTATTTTGCTATCTCACGTCCCGGCATTCTCGCATGTGTTCCAGCAATACGTGCAAATTTGGCGATTTTCCTTGCTTCTTGCATGCGTGAAGAAGGTAGTGCCGAAGGGTGAAGAAATTTTGTTTGTGCAGGACAATGGTCCCATCCACAAGGCGCAAACTACGGTGCAATTTTTTGAATCGCACCGGCACATCAAAATCTTACCCTGGCCATGTAATAGGGTAGTTTCCTTCATCAAAGAAAACGAAAGGCATTGATTGCGATTCGTTACCCACCATTAGTGTATTCATAATACACAAATTATTTGGTTTTTGAAATACCGCTTTAGACGAATGGCAAGGGTCAAATTTTATCCTCATTTGAAAAAGGCCAGATTGGCGCCCATGCGATTCCACTCCACGTGACGTCACAGGGACCTAGTTTCTACACGAGAGGATAGGAGTTATACATCGTCTGAGGTTACCAATGCATGCATGATGCACAGAGCTCAGGGAAACATGTCTTAATAATCACCTACTAAAACTGGCTAAGGTCGGAAAGTTTTCTTCGTTTGATAAGGTATTAATAAACCTTTTTTAATCCAAGCGCTACCTTTCAGCAAGGTACTCAGCTACCCGCTGGCAGCCTGCGACGTATCAGCGCTAAGCCTCGCCTCAAGGTCACCTCACCGGGCGGGAGGGGGAACCAGAAATACGACGTACGGAGATATTTCCCGGCATTCATACTTGAGCGTCGCGTTTTCGCGCGCTTGAAAATTTTCACTTTTCATTTAATCGCGAAAAATAGATATTGTCATTTAAAAATCTAAAAGCGTGAAATACGTACTCCAGGAGTAATAATCTTTCGATTAAGGCAATAAAAAAATAATAGGAAACCACCCTATTCTCCGGATCTCAACGGAGAATATTTGGGGCCTGATGGTTAGGGAATGGGAGAATGCCGGCGAAAGCAGCCAAGAGACTCTGGAACTTCACGTTCGAGAAATATGGGAATCTTTGGGTACACGCCCATTATTAGTGAACCCAAGTGAAGTTTGAGTTCGTTGTTACATGTTTTTCGTCCATTGATTTTTTTGTCTACATCAAGTTAGCTATTTCATTTTACCCTTAAACGATGTCAATATAATTTCACAATTATAAATATGCCTTATCAAATTTACAATATTCAATTTTACAAAATCCGTTTTCAAAACAATTTATAAGAAAAGGACGTAGGCATCAAATTGCAGAAAATAAAAGTTTTTTTTTGTTTTGGCTGCTGGCTAGCTAAAAATTAAAATGTTTTATTTTATCCTATTTATTGAATTTATCCCGGAAAATTGTGTGTTGTCATTTAAATTTGTACTAACCATGTGCATGTTAATTGAGCAATTATTTTCAATCGCATAGACGTAAGTACTAAAATCTTTTATAGTGATGATTGTTTAGGTACCTATTTAGAGTAAGTCCTGATCCTTTCTGATGCTCAAAATCGTTCCTCACCATTGCTGCCTTGCAGATTACGTCTAGCGAATAAATCTGCCTTAAATTTCCAGACACGACTGAATGAGGGAGCGGAGATGGGCTTTAAGTGAATTTCAGAACGAGTGCCCGAGCAGGTGCGATGAATAGAAGGGAAGGTGAATAGTTGGAGATAGTGCGGAAAAGAAAGGCACGAGGGTTAAACTAGCCATCCACTGCTAAGGATATCGAATGCGCCCACATTCAGATGAACAGTACGAATTACGTTCGAGGAAGGCAAGTTCACCTTCAAAACCTTGGTTGCTGAAAAAAGACTGTCTTTGAATTTCCCTCGTGTCCTTTCAAGGATTATGTAGCGTCAGAAAGGGAATCCATTCTCCTCCGAAGCGATGGTAGCGGCACAAAATTTGTTGGGACACTTTTTCCCCCGTAGTACATTTACCTAACTGATTTTAAAAACAACATTCTGGTAAAGGACGATACTTTATTAGTTATTGCTTTATTCCAAATCACCTACCGATAAGTCTGACTGAATTTATATTGTCACATCATGACTCCATTAATTTATTTTTTCATCGGTCCTTGTTATTGTGTAACAATTGAGTACTATTGTGTAGTAAGGTAAATGTTATCATTTGTCTGCTCATTTGTCAAAGATTGTATTCTCTTATGTAAGTGTTAATTTTGTCTTTCTTTTACATTATTTTATTGTTTTATATTTTATGCATTGTACCATTTTAGTGGCTTTCAAATACCGTTAATAAACAATATTATTATTACTATAACAGTTGCGCCGATAAAGAGGATTACGGGAGCGTAAGGGATCCTAGCACATTAAAGGTAGGTTTACCGCTAAAAGACATAACGGGAGTGAATGGGAACCTAGCTAATTATCTTCGAGCAGCTGTGCCGATAAGGTATATTACGAAAGCGTATAGGAACAGAGCCAATTAGCAGCAGCCGTTGTGCTACATAATATCACGGGGTAGCGTGGGAGCCTGGCCAATTAAGGACAATTACCAAGATGAAGAATAAAACGAGAGGGTATGGGAACGTAGCTAATGATCTCGGAGCAGCTGCTCGCCCCTCTAAAGTTACCCTCCCCAAAGTACCCCCCCAACAAGCCTCTGGCAGCCCAGATCATTGCTCACTCAGGTTTCATGTTACGAAGACTATAATCATTGGAAATAAAATATCAAGTTACACGAGAACAGTAGAAACCTGTTTCACCCCTCCCCTGTCTCGCCAACCGACCTTTTCAGGCAAGCTGCTTCAAAACTCCCAGTTTCTTGAGGCAAAAAAATGAATCTCCTATTGGGCCCAAAAATGTCTAACCATAACTTTCCGCAAATTATAAGGTATCTTGATTGAATTCAAATATTCGTGATATGCACAAAATTCAGAAGAAAATGACACCGAACACGTAGTATTTTGGATATTTTTTTTTAGCATTTTAAGCATGGAAGTAGTTTCCCGTGAAAAATAAAAAAATGGAAGTGGAAAGGGGAGTAGGAATGGGTTGAGTCCGGAGTTCTATAGCCGAAAATAATTTGCTGAGATCGAGTAAAAGTTTCAAGTTACCTGAGAACAATAGGAGGTGGTTTCCTTCGATTAGCTTCCCCCCCCCCCTCTCCTTCTTGCTAGCTCCCCTCTTTCCACGTGATCTGCTTTCTTGTTCCCCAATTTTTGAAGCACCATGATAGCATGAGTCACATATCTATCGATTTCTTCAGTGACAACCAATATTTTTCCGCGATTGTGTTTTTTACCTCCGCATGATTTCAAGAATAGGAATGCGCACCAAATTAAAAAAAAGAATAAGTCCAAATATGACGCATTTCCGACATAATTTAACTTTGTTAATCATGGTGCCTTCACTTTCATTTATCGATTTTTCAACGAATCACAAGTTCCTACATTAGACTGCACCCAAAAAGCGATGAGAAGTTTTCTCTACAACAGCATAATTTTGCTTGAATTAGCACAATAGTATTAGTATAATTTCCACGGATCTCTTTATTTGGATCAATCCAATGATGACAACAAAAAGGATTACACGCAATGATTAGGAAAAGTAGGCATATGCACATTACGTTGTATTTTTGTAAGTGCTGTTCACGTTGTATTATTTAGTACACATGTAATCTTGCGTCTTATATTTTCGATTTTCTTCCACGCATGGCAGTTTAGAAATTGACTGATGGCAAATTAAAAAAAAAAGTTCTGACTCGATCTTTTAAATATAAGATATTTTTCGGATTCAGCGCGCAAAAATATACGACACTCCATCAACAGAGCTTGAAAAACATGGTAGAACCGTAAAAATGCAGGCCTGTATTATTAGCATTAGACCCAAACAAGACCATACAGACTGGAAACTCAAATTGCACTTGGCTCGCGCGTTTCTGGCAAGAACTGAAGACTACGAAATTCCATGATCTTACACGCTCGTCCCTTGCTCCCGTCCGCATTCTCTCCAGTGCCCTCCCCCCCCCCCAGTTTTGAACCTGGGTACACACTTGTTTGGCGCAATATATTGAAAGTAGAAACTAAGGGCACAAAAAATAAAATATATGTACACAACTAGCTGAAAACATAAACACACTATTGGGGAGAAGAACCGCACAGAAAGTTGACTCGAAGCGCGTCACAAGACGATATTATTTAAACTATTAAAATGAAAATACGAATATTCCAACGTAGGTACCTGAATCTAAACTCTCATTGTGTAGAAAATCGAACAGGAACCACTTCTTGTTCAGCCGAGCTCTGAAGTTCCTTGAGATATTAAAAAATAATAAGTTTTTTTTTCTTCACATTTCTTTTCTGCGCACCGCTTTCGTAAACACGTTTCATACGAACACTTCGAAGAGCACGAAACCCCTTCACCTACCAAACCAATATTCACTGACTACTAAGGATTTCGCGATCTGTGTGAGCGATTACTCATCACATCAGCTTCCTTAATATAAGGGTACTCCCGTGGAAAAATATCTTATAGTAAATTACTGTCTCTCGCATGGAAGAAAATAATGACCTAATCGTACCCAAGTCCCCACCCTGTGCACATGCATTAACCCAGTTATAACACCATTTACAGCACATATACAGTATGACACTAATGAAAAAACTAAAAAGATACTCCAAGAACATAAGAATACTATACGCTAAGTATGGTATTTCACATCAACACATTATTACATCAATTTTGAATGTGAATTGGAAGAACAGGCACATACAGCGAAACCACCGTACTCACCAAAGTACTGGACAGGGCTATCAGGAGTTTTCACGCCGTATCCTCACGCATGGCTACGTTGATACGATTGAGACCAGTTGGTTGAGACTGTTGGGACGGTTGAGACCGTTGACACGAATGCATGTTTAGATTCAAACGATTGCAAACGATTCCAAACGGTTTGCTGTCGTCTGCCAGTAACTGCCGATTGGCTGTTATCCTGACGTCACGCGATTGCCACGCTGCAGTGGCCAGGGTAAAAGCTCAACCCCCCTTCGCCGCGAATTTTTCCCCTTCTCATCCTCTATCTACTCAACATGGTGTAAGGCAAAATAGAGAATATTTGTGCTGTGCGCGCGCAACTTCCCCCTCCAATAACGCCTCCTTCCCTACTTCCAGTCCTGGGAGAACTACTTGGCACTGATTCCCACGGTAATAGATACCCCTTAGTCAAAAAAATCAGACAAATGAGATTTGCAACTATAACCAGACATTGTAATCTGATATTTTTCTCGATGAATTAATTGGGGTATTGACTACCCAGAAACACCTGCGGGGATATCGGTTTTCGCTACGGAAATGGAGACTTTGGGAACAGAAGACGAGGGAAATGTCACATGATCCGCAGCAGTCCCCAAAATACACTGATTTATGCAAGATCGCACTTGCAGTTGCCACCTTGGTCACATTTCACGAGGGAGATTCACGGGAACTCGTCGTTCAATTTGGCCTAAGCGCGGGACAGGAGAGAGAAGAGTCGCGATCAGCGCCCCAACGCATGCCGGTCGCTTCATGATACACGCGAGCGTTGTGGGGGCCCCTGAAGCTCGGAACTCCCAGATTCCTCTGAATGGTAGGTCTCTACACAAGTCATAGCGTTATGAGGGTTATGCACTATGTATTGAATTATCGACAATTCCAGAAGACTCTGGGGAGCCCCTGAGCTCGGGGCTTTCCGCGATCGCCGGCCAGCCGACCTGGCCAGACCGCCCCTAGTGGTGATGATAATGACGATGTGATTAATCTAATTCATAACTCTTTAATGCTATTCCTCGCAATTGCAAACACTATAATGCAAAATACTTGAAGAAGTGGATGGCATTGCACTCATTGACGCGCAGCAGACATCAATCGTTTGAATCTAAACATGCTTTCGTCTCCACCGTCTCATTTTTGAAAGCCAATTAAAATAAGACCGAAATGTCAACGGAAATTAGCCTGAGATGGAATTGGGCCTCCTTTATGCAGTCCCCTGGAGTTATACCCTGTTGTCTCACTCATGCTAAGAGAATAGTTTATTTATTTATTTTCATCGCCCCGAAAACAGCTCTCTCAAGGCCTTTTACATCGAGCGGTATAACATGAAACAACAACTATCACACACAAAGATGCCCTGGATAGAGGCAACTTACCCAGGCGGGACTCGAGCCCGCGACCTTCGGTTTGGCAGGAGAGGACTTCACCCCGCCGCCACCGAGGCCGGCGCGTTACTCCCGCGCACCAATGTCGGTGGGCTCAGAGTCCTCTAGATTGCTCTCTCAACACTACTCTCTCATCATGTCTTCGTAGTCAGTATATGGCAATATAGAGGACTCTGGGTGGGCTACATGGACGTACCCAGCGAGGGGCACCCCCCCCTCCCCAAGGAAGCAAAAATCGCAAAAGCCTTTATGCAGAAATAGTACTGAATTGAAACGAAAGTATTTCACAGATTTTCTTTAAACCCACGAAAAATGATATGTATTAGTATAAGATATGCAACTAAAATAAAACTATTTTTTAAGGAAATAATCTCATTAACTAATAAAGCGCTCTTACAATGTTTTTAAAATGTTAGTTTCATTCACCTTTTCCATACTAAAATGTCATAACCTGGCTTGCCCCCCCCCCTAGTTATGATCCTGGATACGCCCCTAGGTGGCTACATATTATACTTTCACCTGTATTTTGCTATATCTGTGATCTCATTCAAATTTGAGAAAAAAGAATGGTTATGATCTCATGCGTTGGGTTTATAAAAATCAATTCGCGTAATTATTTTCATTTAATATTAGTTAAGTATTTAAGATTACTATAAGAAGACTATTATTACTATAAGACTTCCCTCTGCGCGCAAGAAAAAGCAAGAAGCCCGCCCAGCGGCACCGTAATATTTTTTCTTAAGATAAAAACCTTGTAACTCGCTCCAGAATTGATGTGAGTTAATGATTTTTTCACCAAAAATAACCTTGTAGTGTTCTTCACATTTGGTAAGCAGCATATAGGGACCTACGACGTAAGAAACGTAAGTTAGTAAGCGACTACTTTTTACCTTGCAAAAATCAAAATTTTCTTGTCCTAAAGTGTGTTACGTCGGCATAACAACATTAAAACTCAATATATGTACAATTGGTGAAGACCTACAAGCAGAAAATAGTGTGAAGAAATTTTTGCAAAAAAATTCAATTCAATACAGACAACGGTCAGGCAGAAATTGCGAGAAGAAGATAAAGTAAAAAAATACACGTTTCTGACGGAAATTTACGGAAGTGTTTTTTATAGCTTTTGTTATAATTTTTATCGAAAAACTATTGGCGCCAATGAATGCAGCACCTTTTTCTACAATAGAATAAAATTTTTAATCAGTGCATAACGCAACTTTAATTTTCGTGCTGTTGTTGACAACACCGCGCTCCTGGCCTTATGGAGATTAACATGGGAAACGATTCTCCATAAGAGCCCATACTGTCAACTAAATGTGGAACGCTCTATAGGTGCGTAGTGTAGAATCTCAGTGAAAAAAATGAACAATAAAATACTAAAATGACAACTAAACTTCAATTCGTAAAAGAATATTCATTCTAATTGAGTCCAGGAGAAATAAAGAATTGCTCAATTCAATTCAGTTTTCTCGCAATTTTAATCTGCTTCTTTCGGAAATAAAAAATTACGTGATACTTGCCACAACCCCCGCGGGAGATTGGGCGACAATGTGCTTGATACCCTCCTCCCCCTCAACGCCTCACGTCATTAATGGATGCCCCCTTGTGCATAGCATTTTTTTGCAATTCTCCAGGATGACAGTCAGTAGTGAACGTAATCAAGTTAGCACATAACGTAGCGTCAACAATGGAAAATAGTTGGCGAGGGTAAGAAAGCGAATATGGAAAATATGTGCTCAACGACAGTTACAGAAATAGCGAGCATAAGAGTTAACAGTGAACAGTGCATGCATACAAGAGGCACAAAAAACTCACACTAATAAAACATCGGCATCAGACATAAATCGCCGCTAGCTAAGAGACAAAATTTCAAAAAAATTTGTATCTCCTGGCAAGACAGTCAATCGCTCGCCCTAAACGATCTGAATCAATGACGAATATAAACCCATGACCCGATCCTTTGCAGAATCAACAGTGACTAGGATACGGTTAAGGCTCTGTGTTCCCCGTTGAACTCAAGAGATTCATTCCCTATACCAAAAGGGTTGAACAATGACACACCGTGTTTATTAGTGTGATTTTATGCTTTTCGTAGTATGATGTTACATGATTTTCAGATATAACCACTCCTTTGTATAACTTCCGATTTTGTAAAACTTAGAAATGAAAAGTGCCGGCCTCGGTGGCAGTGGGGTAAAGTCCTCGCCCGCCTAGTCATAGGTCGCACGTTCGAATCCCGCCCGGGTAGGTGCTCCCTACCCAGGCAATGGATGTTTGTATCGTGATTTGTTAATTCCTCCGTTGTAAAGGCCTCTATGTGCTGTTTAAGGGGAAGTTGAAAATTAATAAATAACTGTTTTACCAAATATAAAAAATTGATCACACATTTCAAACTTTGTAATTATATATGGCATTCACAGATTTCACTGGGGAAAGACCATTTTGTTGCCTTAGATCTGCTGCTTGTTTTTGACTAACATTTGGTCTCTGGATAAGAAAATTACCTCGGTTTTCATATATAACGTCAAGTTTTCAAGCTATACGTTATCCCCTTTTTGTCTCATGCGTAGCACAAAATTTGCAAATGAAGGAATTTAAATGTAAATCTTACGTTATATACGGTCCACACAGAAAGATTAAATCAATACACTGGTACAGATGCGCGTGAATTGACAAAAGAAATAGACGTGTAGGCAACCCGTGTAACACAAAAGCTAACTTACGACGCAAATTTCGGACTACGTGCCAGTGTTTCAGCAAAGTATCTCCTTCATAACTAGACAGTTAGGCACCTGTATATGGCACACAGCAATCTATGTTGTGAAGCGGAATACTAAACAATACAAGCTGTTCCCGTGCGCGTTATATAACACGGATATTTTTTTCCATTGTTTGATGTTACGTATGCAACCATCATCACACGTGCCTTGTTCCTTTACTTGAAAATCCTGCCTTGTGACCATGAATTCCAAGTTTCTCATTTCCCTGGATACTATCCTTCCCGAGCAAGGCCTGATGTACTGCTAGTTAGTTAATTATAATAATAATGGTATCCAATTATCTCTCAAAGGTGGCAAAACGCCGTTCCGGCCAAAATGAAGGACTGGCTTAGTTTGCCTCCTGGAGAAAGACTCCGTGTTCATCCTCCGAACAGCTGTACTCGATTCACCTAGAATTGCGTCACCCCGTAAACGTGTGTGAAAGCGCCCGTGACCTTCCCACCACGCCATCTGAAAACGACATCGTTCGTATCGACCGGGACGCAAGGAAGACCGCTCCGCTGAGGATGCAGTAATGGTTGGTCAATGACAGACCATATTTAAAATCTGGGGAAATACATAAAGAAAACCCTTTTTACTTTTTTGCAAATGCCCGCAGCGTAGCGATGGGCATCAATCTATCCCCAATGAAGATTTTGCATTCGATATGAACATAATTGAAAAGGTTTTTACTTTATATATTGGTCAAAATGACAGTGGTTGTGAAGTGTACAGCATGATAACTTATTCAGCAAAGCAGATTAAACAAAATATTCAAGAAAAAAAGCAAATCGGATGGGTTAGGCTTTTGGGGCTTCCAGTTTAGGTAAATAGCTAAACCTAAAATGACTGTTATCAAGTAAAAATAATAGCGCACGTAAAAATTGACAACACATACCATCAATTTGAACAGGTTACATTATATATTAGAACAAAATTTACCGCGGAGTGAACGCCGAGTAGCAGATTGCGAGGGCCCGAGAATGCCGGACTCGGCCTCTTGCAATCTTCTCTTGAGGTGTTGACTATGCTCTGCTTTTTAAATACTTCATTTTTAGTTTTTTTTAAATTCCAATTTCTTTCGCAGAAATATTTTTACACATTAATGTAAATATTTTAATTTATTCTTTTACCCTAGCCTAAATTATTTAGTCTTTATTCTTCGATTATTATTTTAACTTTGTCCCGAACACCCATATACAGTTCATAAAGCAATTTTACACCGTGTTATTCTTACTTTTAGAATTACTCGAGCAACCGTGCGCTGGATTAGGGAAAGCTACTCAGGCGGGACTCGAACCCGCGACCTCTTCTTTGGCAGGCGAGGACTGTATCCACCGCCACCGAGGTCGACCGGCAATTTATCAGAAATCGTTGAAAACGACAATTTGTCGATGCAAAACTTGCGAAACAAAACTAAAAAGAGAAAGCCAGCTCTTCCCTGTACGACCTTGATTTATGCTGCCATTTCCATTGATTTTTAATCAGTTTTTACTTTTTACAAATGTCCGCAGCGTAGCGATGGGCGTAGAGCTATCTACCCATCCTTAATGGAGAATTTGCATTCGCGATGAACATAATTGAAAAGGCTTTTACTTTTTATTGAGGTCAAAATTACTTTGGTTGCGAAGTGTCTAGAAAATGATAACTTAGCTAAATATTCAAGAAAAACTATTGGACTAGGCTTTTGGGGAATTCAGTGTAGGTAAATAGTTAAGCCCGAATGACTGTTATTAGGTTAAAATAATAGCGCAATGAAAAATTGGCAATATTCACGATCAAGTTAAGTAAATGGTGACATATCTAGAACTTTGAAATTACTGCTCGATGGCACTTTCCTCTCACAATTGCGTCCAATGAATACGCGTGGATATCCTTGTACTCATCAGGGGAGAGTGAACGCCAAGTAGCAGATTCCAAGAGTCCGAAATCGCCGGCTTTCGGCCTCTTGCAATTTCCTCCGAGGGGTTGACTGTCTTTTTGATTTTTTTTGTATTTAATTTTAGGTTTTTTATTCGCCTAAATGTGTTGATATGTGTATAAACGTGTTAATATATCTTTTTCACCCAACTATTTGCCTTATTACTTATTCGAAGTGAAATTCTCCGGCAATTGTCGGAAACGATAATTCGTCTATGCATAACCTGACCTCAGCCGGTCTGGAGCGAGCAACAATATAATGAAACATTTGCATGTGTACTTACATACGGCGTATATGAAATGTTGAAGTTGATTTCCAAAACTTTTTGAGTAGTTACATAGCTCGCTAGAACGTATTGCATTCCCTGTGCTTCAAAGTCACGTGACAAGAGTTTTTCGTGTTTTTGCAGTCCATGTGGCATATTTCTTGTTTTAAATACCACTTTTGAAAGAAACTCGTGCAAGTGTTCATTGGACTGACTTCTCCATTTAGAAATACTATTTTATATATGATATCTATTTTTCTTCACTATCAGTAGTATAATGGACTAATTACTGTAAAAAAAAGGATTTAGAGTTTCCTTCGCATTTCACTTTTTTACTATATATCTTTCGCAGCGTAATAAACTAAGCGCAATTTGATAAACTAATCGCAGTAAAAAACTGATCCATACAAGAGAAAATTTCACTCACTGCAGTGAGTACTGATCTATTTTTTTATGCTCCAATTCAGGTTAAAATTTGCCAAATTGGGCCATCGATTTCTATTTCTAAACAATCAATAGTTGACTCTACATGGGAATAGCGAGCAAGAAAGGGAATTGGCATATTATGCAACATCTTATTTTTGTCAACCCAAAAAAACTAGACTTTTCAAAAGATTAGCCACCGGAATAATGGAGGCAGAGAAATATCGTGCCGCAGTCGAGGGCGAGACATTGAGATCTTCTTCGCTAAAATATTGAAGGATTTGTTGAGTCTAATTTTCCTGAACATAACAATAACAGGTAACCAAGTCTTTCCTGATAGCAAATTGACAGTAAAATAATTTGCTGCCCTTTTTTCCAAGAAAAACACAGTATACTTGACCCTTTGGCTACATATCGCCTTGTCTGATTCCATGTCAGAACAGCTGCTGCCGCCGCCGAATCAATTATCTCACTCTTTTTCAGTAGTTGAATTGCAACTCTCACTAGCAATAATACCATCCAGCTTTTCCAGGTGGAAGAACTTCATAGGAGAAGTAGCAGCATTGGCTATTTTTTTTCTGAACACCAACAGTTTTTGATTCTGGTTTCAATCGGCAGGACTTTTCCTGACCTTGACTTTCCACCACTTCCTCAGGTTGTATTTCCTCCTATGGCAATAAGTCAGTTGATTGGAGGAGGTAGCGATTATGTATCAGTGAGTTTCTTACAAATTGTTCACTCCTAGGAAGAAAATATGGTTTCGAGGGAGTTCAGTTGGAATACTATGCATGTGAATCAATTGATTTCGGAGAGAGGGAGGGTAGCCTACTGTATGTACCCTTTAAGTATTCTTATCATGATTAATCATTGATAAATTAAAAAAATACAATAATTATAAGACATCGGGTACTACGAGGGCCGTCAACCTACTATAGTTCAGCAAAAACAGCATGTAAGCGACAGGCGGGTACTGCGCGAACAGGGCAACTGCACGTCCTGTGCACCACACGCTCAAGTCATTTCTCAGCATAATTCTGTTGTAATTACTTAAGGTAAAGTGATCTTCACGAACAAATCCCGTCGTTTTCGTCGACAGATCGTTCTTCCTCTTCATCGCCTTAACTCACTTCTTTCTTCTCGCTTTATTATTCGACATAAGTACGAATATTTTATTAGAATTTCGTGATGTATATAAACACATAGGCACCACGCAATAGGTATTTATTATCCGACATTATAAACAGCACTTCACGTAGGTAAACATACCGTCTTCCTGGCGTGCGTATACCGCAACAATCTCCTAAGGGTGCCTTCATAGCTCGGCGTTGCGTACTTGGGGGCGGAGCTAACTCATGGCAGCAAGTTGGAGCCATAGACCTTGAATATAGCTATATTCAAGGTCTATGGTTGGAGCCCTTCACAGCTCTGCGTTGCGAAAACAAATGAAAGGCAAAAAGGGTTGGCTTCTAAAAATCGGCCTGGGAGCATATCATCTCATGATTACGAGGGAAACGCAGGGAGAAATGACGTCACCAACAATCAGAGCTAGCTTCGCGTTTGCATTTATAATTATTAAATTCCATTAGGTCATTGCGGTCACCATTAATCCCATTTAGGTGAAATTTATAGGCAATAATTCTTAGGAACTTATGTTGCACTTTCTCAATGACTTGTACATATTTAACATAAAAGGGACTCCAGATAATGGAGCAATACTCAAGAATAGGTATCACTAATGCTATGTACAGCTATCTAAAACAGTTAATGTCATTGAAGTCCTTGCAGGTTCGGCCAACGAAACCCAACACTCTGTAAGCTTTTAGTGTAATGTTCTCTATGTGTGGGGCAAATGATAATCTGCTATCAAAAATAACACCAATATCTTGAGAACAATCGACTCTATCTAATGTATAGTCAGATATACTATAATTGAATTCAACGTTTGAATTACTTTTACTTCCCTATTGGAAAAAATCAGCCGATTCAATTGAAAATGCCAATTTTCAATTGAATTTCCTTGTATTCAATTGAATATCCAAAAACCCAATTGAATTTTCAAATTTTCAATTGAAAATACGAATATTCAATTGAATATTAGGAAATTCAATTGAATTCGAAGAAAAGATACAATTGAATTTTCAAATATTCAATTGAATTCTCAAATTTTCAATGGAATTCCCAAATATCCTATTGAAATCTCAAATACTCAATTTAATTCTAAAATATTCAATTGAATTCTTTTGAAGTTTTTATGACACTGCTTCTAAAAATATTTCAACTTTAATTTTTGTTCACATATTTTATTTATTCAGAATTCGGGATTCGTGAAATTTAGATGTTAAGTATATCCTACCTAATAATAAGTTTACCATATTGGATGTATTTATGCATTTGTAATTTTTTCAATTGAACATTTCAATTGGATTTTTTCCCATTGAATTTTTCCAATAGGGTTATGGTCATTGTATAACACTTATTCACGTTCAATTCCATGTGATTACTGTTGCACCATTTCACCAGGTTATTGAGGGAGTCTGTAAGTACAGAGGTGTCCTTACGTTCATTGACTTGGTAATAAATTTTTAAGTCATCAGCATATAACAAGTATTTCACCTGATGCATGTATAATTGCCAATGTCGTCTATAAAAAGTAAAAAAAGCAAAGGTCCCAAATGGGATCCTTGAGGAACTCCACTAGGGGCACAAAAGGAAAAAGATTTAATGCCAGATATCTTAACCATCAATTTTCTGTTAAAAAGATAACTTTGGAACCAATTACAAATGCTTCCAACAATGCCATATGCTCTTAACTTGGTCAACAGAAGGGGGTGAAGAACCTTATCAAAGGCTTTTTTAAAGTCACAATATATAACGTCTACTTGAGTATTCAGATTCAGCATTTGTGTTACATCATTCTGGAAGACAAGTAAGTTAGTCATGTGGATCAACCACTTCTGAAACCGTGTAAATGATGAGTACTAAACTCAATAAGAGCTTGCTTATGCGCTAGGATCTTCTCGAGTAAGTAACTCGAGTTACCCACCAATCCATTTCCAAGCAATTGGATGCGTTGGGTTTTATGCAAAAGCAAAATGGATTCCTTATGATTCTAAATGATTTTACAACAAGATAACGCTCGACCCCGCGTTTGCAAAACCCGTCAAAACTTACTTGTAAACACTCAAATGGGAATTCCTAACCCCCCCGTTGTATTCCCCAGATATTACGCCGTTAGATTATTACTTGTTCTGTTATATGGCACATGGTCCGGTTGATCTGCTGTTGCGTTCATATGAATACATCAAAAAATGGCATGATTCGTGGGTAGCCTCAAAAAATGAACACTTTTACCGTTACGATATTGGCCTCTGGCACAATGATGGGGAAAAGTTGTAGCTAGCGATGGACAATACTTTGAATGATTCAATTATAAGCATTGTTTCACGATAAAGCTGTATTTTTATTCAAAAAACAGCGGGAACTTAGTTGCGAGCTCCTTGTCACGAGCCGGAACTTGTGTGGTCATCAAGTCGGATAGCGTCGGCCACATCAAAGAAGATAGCGAAAAATAGTAAGCATTAAGGCGGAGAAACGGCTAGGCGAATACCATGGAATAGCATGAAACAGCAGGCGGTCCTCTATGCGTGGGTCCTAAATATGGACGGCCGGATGAATTAGAAAGTGTGGGAAAAACGTGACGCCGATAGTGGCTGAAGGTTGGAAAACGAATATGGGATTTGGTTTAGGACCAATAGTAACTAGACGGCTCACGACAATATCATGGCTGAAAATTATCATGATCTGGTGGCTAATATAATTAAATCGTAACAAACAATGGGCTGCAATATGAATTTAAAAATTTATTTTATTGACTCAAACCTTGCTTTTTTCCACCAAACCTCAGCGCTGTTATAAATCCTCCCGTCCCCATCGCTTTCAGCCTCGTGTTGTAAGTGCATTTGGTTCTTCCTTCAGCACGCTGAAGAGGGCTACTTTGTAGCCGAAATACGTATACGTGTGTTTTCCTCGTCCCCTTGCCGACCCCCCCGACGACGCTCTTTTGGGGCAATATTTTTTCTCCCGGAGCATCGAAGCCATCTACAGGTGAGTGAATGTGTGAGTAACTGCTCATTGAGTGCAAGTGTTTCCACAGATCACTGACTGTCTTTGACAGGCCCATCCTGTGAAAATTCCCGGTTTTTTGTGGAGCAAGAATCCTTAGTGGAGGTCCCTACAGCCCCCACAAAGGATCTTGTTGTGTATGTTTGTGTGAGTGAATGTGTGAGTGTGTGTTTGGGCTTTCCGGTTGAGAGGCTGGTGTTTGGTCCCTGCGGGGAATTTCTCCACCTTCCCGCACACCAACGCAGTAACTTTACTGACTTGCAAGGTGGACGAGCAGGGAGAATTATACGGCCAATTGAGAATTTTCTTTTCTTTAATCTTCCGAGGCCGTAGAGGCTCAACCCCCATTTTTGCATCTCTACACCTTGTTCATATATAAATGCCTTTGCAATGTCAAAGAAAATCTGTGCTCCTTGGAAAAAAGGTCAAATTGTCATAATCATTACACAAGGAGCAATGACACCCCAGACATCCCTTATTGCAGGTTAAGCAATAAGGGATGTCTAGGGTGATTCATTCATTTGGTGTATTAAAAATTCGTTTTGCATCATTTCATCAATAAGTAAAAAAAATAGAATCACTCAATCTTGTATTCCTATGTATATGACGAAGACTATTGCAAATTGAAATTTGTTTAATGTCCAATAAAACTATGTACATATTATTATTATTATAACATCTCTCTCAAACAAAAAAAGTAGGGTAGATGCCACCTTAAAATTGTTAAGTGTGAATGGGATTTGCAGTCATTAGTACGTGTATAGGATATTGTCTTGAAATGCCCTAGGGCAGCTGTATTAACATGTAGAAAAAAAATGGAAAAATAATGATCATCAATACTTAGTACATTCCTTTTGTTTGCTTAATGTGTCGAGCTGGCATGACAAACAATAACAGATGAAGAATTTCCAGACTTGCATGCTGGATCCCATACTAACTTTTGATCAGTTCATGCATTATGTACTTGAAAGTGGTAATGTAATCTTTCACACCCAGGTTAACACATTCCGTGCTGACTGTTTTTTTTGGAGAAAATGCCCTGTGGCTGACTTTTTGGCAAAAATTTGCATTTTTTTATTATTATTTTAACGACGTGATCTTATGATTTGTGATACCTGGTACATATTTTCAAACTTTTTTTTCCAAAAATAACCCCTCATTCGTTAAAAATTCGAAATTAAAATTTTCTAAGTATCCTGTCAAACTTGTGATACCTTCCCGCAACACACCTACATGTTTCCCATATTTCTTTGCTCTTTGTCAGTACCGTAGCGAAAACCCGTTCAGACTTTATCACTTTCTGGAAAAAACTAATGGAAATAGTAATGCAGCTAACATTATTTTTCTTATCTGGTAATGATACATTTGAATACGATTTTAAATGCTTTATTGCTCTAAAGAAAATATTGCGAGTATTACCAATATTTCCAGCAGAAGTGTTGCTCCCTATGATGGAAAAATTATACTGAACGATATGATATCCTCTGGATAAGATATTATAATGATATACATTGCTTTTTAAATGAAAAGGAAAATTTGTATAAACGAAGAATTCTTGCAATGAAACATATTGTTTTACAAATCAGAAATTGACCAGCATAATTAGAATAATTTTTCAGTTACTAAATACTATGCATAAAATAATATAATTTTTTTAAAATAAACATTGAAATAGAAAATATAAAAGGTATGCATTAAAAAAATGATTTTTTCCCACTAGGTAAATAATTTTCTGCATCACAAATTCTTGTGATACTTCTGGAAACAGTCAAGACACAATCGAGGATCAGCTAGGCAGGTGGGGCTATAATATAATGTGTCCTGGCGGACATTCTTCTTGAAGCACTGTCTACATCTCTTCTGTTTTCGTCTTTTCTGTCTTTCATATAATCGGGGAAATGTCCTAATAAGCGCTTGGTTTTGGTTGAGGCGGGCTAGGATGACTATCTCCTCAAAGGGATCGAAGGTACAGATATTATCATGAGAGATTCTATAATTGGAAGTAGAAAGTCGATGAGAGGAATTTTCCAAAAAGTTTCTTTGAATAAAAAATAACGGTTCAGCAACAGTAATTTCAGTAGGTGGATTCCCAATTTTTAGTACCATTTGATGGATTTCCTTTCAATGGGAAAGTCAGACATCATTTGATCCCAATGATCGTTGCCACAAATGTAATTGCTATATTCAACCACCGCCTGTGGCTTTCTTGGCGTGAACCCTTGTCTTTTTGTAGATTCGTTCATTTTTTTGCACTGAATTCAGCGCTGATCATCCGCACTTCCCTCTTATCCTTCCACCTTAGCATACAGATTTTATCCTCATAAAAGGCCTCCACCAACTCACCTTTCTTTAATTCGAAGCAGAGCACCACAAGAGGAATCACTTTCTTGCCTCTCCTCAGTGTCCCCGTCAAGTTAAGTTTCCCATTTGGATGGGATCCAGAACTGGCTACACTGTTATAAAAGTTATCCATATAAAAGGATTGGCCTCAGTCAAAATGATCCTCCGTCATTTGTTTACCATGTTCTCCGAATGCCCATTTCCAGACACTTCTGAGTTGGAGGACCTGCAGCGCCAAACCCTTTGCTTCCGTCAACATATACAACTTTATTGCGTACCTGTAGCGCTTTCCCCTCATATTTTCACTATATCCCAGCTTAGCTCTCCATGGAACCATAGACTCTTCCAAACTTAGGTCACGTGAGCGGGTCACTACTTTGTCCATTGTTTCCTTGAATGCGTCTATATGGGGCTAATTTTGAATAATCAGTCGGTCAGAGGAGTGTTAGTGTCAGAGAACGTAGATAGGTTCTCGTTGATTTGAAGGGCTTGGAGAATTGACATGAATTGATCAAGTGACTTCTCTCTCCTGAAGCAATGCAAGTCATATAAAGATTGGGCTTATCAATTATTGGAGATACGGGAAATTTTGATAATTCTTGTATGAAAAATAAGGCCAAAAAGTGGGGAAATTCTTCTATGGTTAAATATTTCCATCTAGTAAATTTCCTTCAGGACACGCATTACCCATTTTATATCCTCGGATGTACATATCCTCGGGCCGGATCAGTTTCTCCGAGTTCGGCGGCATGTGACTGGGTTAGTGGAAATTGTTCTCTTCGGCATTTTTTTGTTGGGGAGGATGCCAAATAAAATGCTTGTAAGTATTTCAAATATTATGGAAAAAATCAAGTAATGAGTCTCTAATTCAAATGCTAGTGAACATAAGGATGGGGAAGTCTGGCTATTGTGCATGAAATGTAAATGGTAAAAATAAATTGCAATGTGGAACCAGGACTTCACTGAAGTTATTGTAAAATTTATGCAAATATGGTTATTATTTCAAGCGTAGCAGCAAATAAACATAGGGATAACAACAAATTTTGCCATGATGAAATCATAGCAAATAAAATTAACTCGGAAACTTTAAAGTCGAAACGGAGTATGTATGTCCGAAATTAGGCAACCAGCTAAGCAACTTACCACGATAGCGTTAATTAACGCTAAAAATAAAAATAACAACAAGGGAAAAATATTCGTATTCCTTCTTGTAAAAACCAATTAAATTAACACAATTTAATCATTGCGTGAAAAGTCATAAAGAAAGATAAAATACCTTGTAATAAAGTATCTTACCTATCCTCGTCAACTGCAAAAGGATCTTTTTTTTTAATTCGCTTTGAATATTTGTAAAAGTTTTTTTTAAGGTATAAGTACAACTGTGAGAATATATTACTGCTTTCTGCATTATGAAATGAAAGTAATAATGAAATAGATTGTAAAAACCCACCCCCAAAGACGTCCTTGCAGAGCAAAACCGGGTAAAATAGAAAAACAGAAAAAAATCGAAAAAAAATTTTTTTTCGGAGCTTTCCGCACGGCAAACAGGCGAAGGGTGGTGACTGACCCTCTCCCATACCCTAACACTGGTGGCTGGCGCTCAGGGTGGAATATATCGCAAAAGGGAGTCATGACGTAGCGTCTACGTCATCAGCCACTCGGTAGTGGCTGCCATGACATAGACGCTACGTCATGAGCACGGAATGTGTTAAAATGAATTAGCACGAGGTGCCTAATAAAAATCAGCGGGTTGCGAACATAGAAAAAACTTGTAAAAACTTGTGGGATTTAAATATGTATATTTGGATGAATAGCACTGCTTTTCTGTTAAAGTCAGGTTTAGATGGAGGTAGAATGTCTCCATCAACTAAAGAAGAATAATTAGATAATTGTATGCACTTGGGTACTAATGGGCTGGAACCTCCAAACCTAAGTAAAGGAGCATAATAGGTGTGTGGAAGAAGGATCCTCGAGACTCTCTCTCCAATCATGCAACATATGTGCTAGAAAGCAGCAATTTAAAGATGTCAATTATTAATTTGGAAATGGTGTAAAATAAGGTTTCTTGAAAAGGTTTGAAATTGTTAATGCAACAGACAAAAAAATTTTGTCAAATGAACATATTTTTTACTCTTATCCATCATTACTGTGTGTTAAACTTGCTCAAAGAAATTATTTATGAGTGACCAATCATTCCTTTACCCACTGCCTAACCATTCTCACTTTGTTTGCCATTTTCATTCAGTTGATTTATCGATACTTGGCCACCTTGGTTTATTTCATATAGAGATCTCTCATCGGAGTCTATACTTAACCACCCATCGTCCTTACTCAGAACTTTCTTTTCTACATTCCAACTGAGACATTTATATACCATTGCTTTCATAGTGCTCTGTGCCTTTAAAATGATGGTCACCTATATTGAAACCTCATCACAATTTAAATAAGAGATCATAATAACAAGCAATTTCTAGGGTACAAAATAAGGTGGATTGTGTACATCCCCAGCATCCCCTCTACCGACATCTTACTCACAAAAATGAACATAAATGTGAGAGAAATAATTAAGCCAAAGAAGAGGAATTAATTTGATAGCAAGAAATTGTTTTTAACGATTTTATTCATTTCAGGGTCATCTGTACATATTTATAATGTACTAATTTATTTACAGTCATTAACAACAGAAACCAGTCGTTAAAAAAACATTTTCACCATGAATATTTTCCAATCCAACAAACAATTTCTTCAAAATATTGAGATTGATGAGACTGAAGTGAATGAGATCTCATACTGAAGTACATAACTGATATAATTTCAAATACAAGTATTTTAGGAGAAGTAAAATAACTTCTTGAATTGTATACAAATTAATCAAAAAATTCTGACACCACACTCATCAAATGCAACAAATTTATCAATTCATTGACTTATTTTTCTCCATGCCCAAAGTATTTCAAATCTTTCTGGGCTATTCTACAAAAGATTGTGGCTACACTATAATGATGAAGGGTGCTTTTTGGGCCCAATATTATTCCCACGATTCTCTATCTCAAATTAACAGCCCACAAGCAGAACTAGGGGTCGCTATACAGCATCAAGAATAACGCTAGCATTTGACTGGTGTAATGCCAATTACAGTCTCCAGCCAGGGTACTTTCAACGCGCAGATCGTCGCATCCAATTGTTTTAATTGAGATGGAAAAAATTGCCATGCCCGTTACTATGGTTACACATCCTGCAAAAATTTATTTAAGAGAAAGGCAATTGCTCTGCCTGGAAAAGAGAGCAATCAGCGATCTCTCGAATCCCTTCAAAGTCAAAGAAGAGGATTTTATAAGAGTTTATTTCGAGTAACTTATGAAACAGGGAGGTACTAGTGCCAAAATTACAATTGCGATTGTTGAGGATAAGTCAAAGTAGGTTAAAAACACATACCCAAATAAAGAAAGTTTGTCTACATCACTTAAAAATGGATTGTGGCCCTTATAAAAATATCAATTAACATATAACTGCAATCAGAGAGCATTTATTATTTTGTTTGTATTTATACAAGATTTTAACCTCTTTAATCCCTGTGGCCACCCTTTCAGCATATACAAATGCATTCTTCTTCCTTGCCTTCCCACGCAGGTCATTCCTTGTCTAAATACTATTATGCTAGATCAATTATATTGAAACAATAGGATGGTTTCCTATTATTTTTTTTTATGCCTAAATCGAAAGATTATTACCCCTGGAGTTTGTATTTCACGCTTTTAGATCTTTAAATGATGATATCTATTTTTCGCGATCAAATGAAAAGTGAAAATTTTCAAGCGCGCGAAAACACGATGGGTAAGTATGAATGCCGGGAAAACTCCGTGTGATGTCGTTCTGGTTCCCGCTGCCGCAAGTGAGGTGACCTTGGGGCAATGCTCTGAGCACTGATACGACGCAGGATGCTAGCAGGTAGCAGAGTACTATGCTAGCTGGTAGCACTTGGCTTAAATAAGGATTATTAATACCTTATCAAACGAAGAAAACTTTCCGACCTTAGCCAGTTTTAATAGGTGATTATTAAGACATGTTTCCCTGAGCTCTGTGCCTCATGCATGCATTGGTAATCTCAGACGATGTAAAACTCCTATCTACTCGTATAGAAACTCTGTCCCTGTGACGTCACGTGGAGTGGCATCGCATGGGCGCCAATCTGGCCTTTTTCAAATGAGGTTAAAATTGACCCTTGCCATTCATCTAAACCGGTATTTCTAAAACCAAATAATTTGTATATTATGAATACACTAATGGTGGGTAACGAATCGCAATCAATGCCTTTCGTTTTCTTTGATGATGGAAACTACCCTATTGAGGTGAGAAAGCAGACAAACTTTGCAAGAAGAACAAACTAATCATCATATGGCTCAAACATCATAGTGAGTGGATGTGCATACTTGATTTAACATCTCCCACCGAGCAAAACTCTGCTGTCCCCACATGAGACAAGTTTCAGCATGTATGGGTCACCCATCCAACCTTTGCCCTGATCCAACAACATTGCTGAGCTTTGCTTATCTTACAGGAAACAGTGTGCTGATGAGGCTACACACTTGCCCAAACAGCAAGAGCACTGAGAGCTGATTGCTGTATGGGTGTCATCTGGGTGATGAGGTCACTAACTCCATGCCTGCTATTGCAACATTACTATTATGCACCCAGTCATGCAATAACATTAGGTAGGTATCAGATGAGTGCATGCAGAAAGTATAAAGACCATTTTAATACCATCACTACAAGCAACAAATATTGAGAAGCCAAGAAAACCTTCACAAAAAAATTACACCAACTCACACCACATTCCCTTATTGACTTGCTCCTGGATGTGTAGAACATAGAACAATAGGTCACTAAATTTCACAAATTCAATAAGTCTCAATGTCTGGCAATAATACCCTCTTAGGTGTGCAACCAATCCAAATCCAATCCGTCACTAACCCATGTTTGCTTTACTAACACTAACCCAACTTGAATAATTTTTCACACATTCATCTCACAAGTATGCCATGATGGCTCCCAGCTAACACAATAGTGATTACAACACTATCGTCATCAGCACCACTACTGCAGCAGAACATGTTCTCCTCTCCCTCTTCAAAGGAATGTAAAGTACATGACTGAACTTCCATCTTCCTCCCTTTGATCCTCCACTTGCTCTTCATGCACTGTGGGAGTGATATTTAGTGGGCCACAGAACTTCAGCACATATGTACCGTGATCTAGGGGGTAGTAATGGGGGTAGGGGGTGATGATGGTGATGGTGGGGGTGGATGATAGTGATGGAAAAATGTTGGTCAAAATTGAATTTTCAAGCAATCAATTTTTTAATCAAAATGAAAAGCCGGACTTTTCAACAAAAATCAAAATTTGAGTCAACAGATCGATTAATCGAAAATATCAATGGCTATATAAAAAAAAAGAGTTCAAACAAAAATGTGTTAATTATTCATTCTTAAAACAATCAAAATACACATTTGGCTGGAGAAAAAAATCTACGAAGAATACATGCTTGGATTATTAGTCGCAAACATTTACAAATGCACATTTGCAATTAAGTTTTGGGATGACTGCACGGAATCATTCAAATTCCCTACAATTTTTCATAAAGATCAACTGCTTGGGATGCTCTCTTGATGATCGAGGGCGTGACTTTCCAATTTTTCCGGCCATAGACAAAAAAAAGTCTTTCACATGGGAAGGATGACATTATCATAGGCTTGTGATCACACTGCTGAGATCAAACAAAATGTTCAAGATCAAAGTTGAAAAATTGAGTTTGGATCGAAACTCGAAGATCATGGATCAATCTTGATTTCCTCGATCTTTCACAATTAAAAATCGATTTTCATTTTTAATGGGAATTGATTTTTCCATTACTTAGGGTGGCGTGGGTACTCATGGAGGATGTCTTCTGAGATGCAGGACACTGAAATGGATTTTCGGGAGCCAGAAAAATGGGTGCACTCCATTTCTTCTTTGTCATCTTCTGGGATGGGTGTCGGTGAGGTGCTATCTGAGGGCCAGTGGTGAAGGAGGAACAGGGCAGTAGCAGGAAGGGGTTTCTGCCATTACCGCTGTCCTCTGCTGAGGGAAGTGTGTTACAGCATTGAAGTAATCATCACTATCCAACTCAGTACAGCTTTCCCATTTCTTTGTAAATGGTTTTTGGAGGCCTTTGCATCTTCCTTTCTTCATTAGGGGGTGTGGGGCTGGAAGTAACAAGTAGGTGGAATGAGGATCCCAAGATTGCAGTGGACCATCGCAGTATATACGTGAAAACAGTAGGCCTTCATTATTAAACTTTAAAAAATTTATGCATATGAAACCAGGAGGTAAACAATATATGTATTTGTCAACAGTGACTCCTGAAGACATAATCTGAATATGCATCATACCATATTCATTACTTTTTTCAAGTTTGTTGATTTTGTTTTTTGAAGTGATGTAAGATTACACTGTGAATAGAAGAGGTACAGTGAGCTTTACAGCCTCAATGGTGAAACAGAAAAGTATTCTCCAATAGCAGTAATGTTAGGTTTCATGTTACAGGTATGAAACAAATTACTATGCTGGTTTGCTGGAATGGGAGGATTTGCCTCATTGACAAACCACAACCTCTCAACCAGAAACCCTTCACAAGCATTTACTCAACTTGAAGGAAACTTCATGAGGACTGAAGGGGCCTTGCTAAGGTTGTCTTGGTTAAGATACTACTCACACACATGCAGCAGAGGCAATAGCAGGTGTCACATGGGTGGGCCAAATTATAAAATGGGTGG
The DNA here is from genome assembly GCF_921293095.1 of Ischnura elegans. NCBI lineage: Eukaryota > Metazoa > Arthropoda > Insecta > Odonata > Coenagrionidae > Ischnura > Ischnura elegans. The sequence goes on from NC_060250.1 coordinate 84,795,332, forward strand.
TTAACGTGGATAAAAATGTAGGACAAAATACAGTCTAAAATATTTGTTTATTCACTTCACACAAATGACACCCCTCCGTGACATGCCACACAATAAAAAGAAATTATGCCTCAGGGAGTAACGTGTTTTCGAGAGGGTTTTGTATACACTTGAAAAAGAGCAAAATTGATTCCACTGAGAAGAAAGCTGTGTGAAAAACTGTGAAATATGAATAAATTAATATGGACAATACAAATTGTTTAGCAAATTAACCAAGTGGTTTTCCCTGAAACTATTTCTTCCCTGAAAACATTGAGTAAAATAAAATATGCCTCAAAAATTCATCAAACAGGATTCCTCTAAAAAGGGTGGGTGTCATTCAAAGGAGTGAGGTACTAAACATCCTCAAGGTCTATACATGAGCCTCGGTATAATTGCCATGGGAATTAAAGAACCTGGGTATCGTAGTGGTCTGCGCATTGGCCCGGAAAGCCAAAGGTCCGTGGTTCGATTCCCGGTCCAGGGGAATTTTTTCTCATGGCAATTCTTGTATATTTCACCGCCGTTCACGCGGCAGGTTTAGAAATATTACACATCCTCAAGGTCGTCAACATGTGAAATTCTTGCAGACTTATCAGCAGCATCCAAGAAAGAAGACATAGAAGACAGAGAAGAAGAAGGCAGCAATGAATGTAGGCACATGGAATGCGAGGGCTAATGCTAGGCACAGGCAAGCTAAAAAATATTGAAAGGGAGGATAGATATCTTAGGATTATGGGAAGAGAGTCGGAAGGATGGTGAGGACTATTGGAATGATGGGCAATGGTGTAGTGAGGGGAGTTCCTAACCCCAATTCATTTCATCATAAAAGAAAGTCATGAATTGAAAAAATATTTCCTTGAAAGATATAGTTTTTTCAATTATGAAAAGTGTTTAAATTAGTTTGAAATCTTCTACTTGGCACCCTTTTCTTCAAAAATTTTTCCCCAGATTCTCTTCTTCCTGGCTACGATGATGGGTATTCGGTTAGGTATGAATAGTGATGGGGAGGAAAGCTAATGAGGGGTAGCTTAAGTATTTAACTGGAAGATGGGTAAGAGAGTGGTAGGTATAGATCAGGTAAGTGACATGATTCTTGAGGTGGAAATTAAGGCACGACCCACCAACCTGCTGGTATTTCAAGTTAACATGCCCACTAGTAATCTTAGGGAGGAAGAAGTAGATGGGATGCATGAAAAGCTTAAGGAAATAATTAGAGAAACTACAGGAAAGAAAAATCTAGTAGTGATGAGGGACTGGAATGCCTCAGTCATGGAATGAAGGGAGGGAAAAGAAAAGGAGAATTAGGATTAGGAATGCCGAACGATAAGGGAAAGAAAGCAGTAGAATTTTGCAGGAGAAACAAGTTATTCATCACATACACACAGCTGAATCATCATAAGGGACAGAGGTACACATGGAAGGGTTCAGGGGGTATGAGGAGATATCAGATAGACTACAACATGGTAAGACAAAGGTTTAGGAATTGTGTGAAAAATTCTCACAGTTTCCCAGTGGGGCAGACGCCTAGTGCTCATGAAATGCAACGTAAGGTACAAAAGAATTATGAAATTGTAAAGGTGATGAAATGGAGACCGAAGGTACACGGACTGTATGGGAAGAGTAGGATTATCTATATTGAATCTGGAAAAGTCAAAGAGGCCAAATAGTCAATTGGCTGTACATTGACAGTTAAAGGATATACAAGCCATGGATAATGGAGGAAATGATGAAAGAAATGGAGGGGTGAGAGAAGTGGAAGGAAAAGGACACAGAGCAGGGCAAAAGGATATTAAAGGAAATAATTACAATAAGTCCTCGAAATACGAACAAGATACATTCTACAACCTAGTTTGTTAAGTGAAAAACCAAAGTAAGGCATTGAAAAGTATTTTTATCCTGCAGCATGCATCACTGCAACACAATTTTGTGTTAACTCACAATGGTTACAAATTAATCTCGGTGTAAGTGGGATACGGCTGAAGCTGAAAACATTTTCCTGCCTGCAGACTGAAAAAACGGGAAAAATGCTGAATATTTCCCAAATTCTTTACGGTTAAATTCATCAGGAAGGGAATTGCATTAGCAAAGGAGGTGTTCATCGACAAGAAGGAGCTTATGAGAGTATTGTTGTTGTTGTAAGAATTTAAAGAAAAGGCTAGTGAAGAGTCTGATCTAGAGTGCAGCACTTTACAGTGAAGAAATGTGGATGATGTGGAAGGAGGAAAGGAAAAAGCTGGAGACATTCCAGCATGGAGGAGAATGGAGAGGGTAAAGTGGACAGAGAGGAAGAGAAGTTACAAAGTTCTATACATGGTGGGAAAGGAGAGTTATCTTCTACCTATGACATGGATGAGACAAAAAGGTATGGATGGAGCGAGTACTGAGCAGGAAAATTACAATGCTGAAAACAGTACTATTAGTGGGGAGAATGTTGAGTAAAAAAGGTAGATGAAGGAAGAGAATAAGAATTTTAGATAAAATGAAAGGGTGTAGGCCTTATTGTGAATTGAAAAGGAAAGTCTATTTAGGGAAGGGAGACTCCCAGAATACTTCTCAAATACTCCATGCCAACCTACCTTAACGGCAGAATACTTTCATAGTAATTTTTTTAATGGTTGCAGCATGAATTTTTATAATATAAGATGGCTTTCATAATTGCATACAGACAGGCTGATTAATACATTCGAGGATTCTGTTGCTGCTGTGTTTCTATTCAGACACACCTGTGATATTTCTGAGTGTAATCAAGAGGGAATAAGTTATTTGAATTTTGGCGCACTTGCTAACAATGTACCATTTCATGTACCGTTAGTTGTACTGTAATAAAGAGCGTCGTCTTCTGGTGATGGTTTCCTAAGTTGGTGCGTTCTTTTTTTCTCCGCAATAAGTCCACATTTATCCACTGCCAATTTAATAATCACAACAACCTGTTAAACGGGAGAGGTTGGTTTAATTTTGGTGCTCATTATCATTAGTTTATAAATGGAAAATCTGGTTGTGTTTTATTCCCAGTAGTTGCGCAGTTTACATTTGGAGGGTGGGTAGGGTGACCAAATCAAAATGTTGAAAAGGTTTCAGGGAAAAAGCATAACATATTATGTAAAAGGACCTGACAACACATCAAAGTCCCTTTAACTAGTAAGGAGAACTACCAAAAATATTCAGCTAAATCATAGAGTAAGTACCTATATAAGAATGTACAATTTATACATTGTTGTCAATGCCACCATCCAATATTCTATACTTCTGTGAATTAGAAATTTAATACTTTAGCTTAGGATTTCGCTTCAAATGTCTTGTGAAAGAAGAAGACACATTGGAAGCCTTATGCCATTTTCAGGTTCAGGATGAAGCTCTCTCTGGCAGGTTGCTCCTTGAAGTCTGAGAAGGCACTATCCAGCAGGCATTGATGGCACAAGCCTTCACCACAGAGTTGAAGCTGAATGACACTTGGTCCATGGTGGTCGAGGAGGAGTTGGCCTGGGAAAATAGTGGGGTGCTCAGAAAGGAAATGACAAAAGATGCTTTCATGATGGAAATGACAAAAGATGCATGTAAGATAGTTTCAGAGATACAGGTTTAAATATGGGAATTTAAATGACACTTTGAAGTTAGCAGGATGGAAAAAATTTGAGTAGAGGTCCTTAATTCCCAGATGGATAGGTACTATTTTCCAAGGGAACCATTCAGATTTTTGAGAAAAGCTGGACACAAGGAATGTATTTTATTAAGAAAAAACTATTAGAATGTCATGAAAGTTGGCATATCTCAAATGCAATATGATATTGTACAGTCTCGGATAGAAAATCTTACCTACATGGAGCAAAAATTTTTTTAAAGTCCGACATTGACAATGTGGCTGAACCAATTCCTAGCTGCAAAGAACAACAAACACTCATAGAGTCAAGCAGGGGCCATCTTCCCTACCATTGAAAAAGTTCTGTAGCCTAAGGTGGAAAACATTTTGACACACTCTAATTATGATGGATAGCAGGCACAAACTCTCAGCTCCAGTGGTATCGAGAATTCTTCAAAGAGTTGAGTAACAAAGTGTTCTTAAGCCGTCCTTTAACCCACAGAAACCCTCATTTTTGGGCAAATCCCTTGGCAGAATAAATCAGAATACAAAAGTCATCTTTCCATAACTGTTAGATGTGCTGCGTTATAATAATTGGGATTAGTTTTTCATCTGAACTATCAAAACAAGGCTATTCACTTTACCATGGAGATTGAGAAAGACAACCAGCTACCCTTCCTGGACATATTAGTAAAGAAAAGGAGCAATGGCTGCCTGAGAAACTCCGTGTACTGGAAGACATGGACACATGGACTGATATCTTGATAATACCTCACATCATCATCCTACATAGAATGCATCATTGATGAAAAAATTATTTCACCTTGTCCAGTGCACTTCAGATGCAGAATCGCTGATGTAGGAGAAGAAACATCTTATGGCAGCACTAAGACAGTATGACTATCAGAACTCGAACCTGAGAAGGGTCGCAAAGCTGACAGGCTAAATAAAAAACCAGTGTCTTCGCTGGAAGTGAAGACAGGAAAGCCTGGGCCATCATCCCATACATCGTTGGAAACACAGGTGGAACGAGTACCCAGGGCGGGTTGCACTCTTGAGGGCAGGGTCTGTAAGCCTTTGCTTTTCACCTTTGGACTTTGGGAGGGTAAGGAAAGTGGAAGGAAAAAAGGTTGGGAGGTGCCACCATGATGAGAGCCCGACGACGCCTCCAGGGAGATAGGATAGGGATGGAAGGCGAGTGACAGGGAAAAAGCCATGCTGCCGTTTGGGACAACGGGACCCTTTGGTAGCGAAACCATAATTTAATATGCCAATGAAATTCTAAGATTATATTCTATAATGAGAATAATAATCCATCGATCATTTCGTTGGATTGCTGAAACCACAGAAAGGATTGCCATTGTTGCAAAAATTAGTGAGCCCATGGCCAAAGAAAAAATCCCCCAGGATTGGTATGAAGGAGTGCATGAGGTGCCTTGCACATACCACAAGTCATACATTGGCAAGAATCGCCGCTCATTAGAAGTACGAATGCAAGAACACCTGAGAGCCACGGTGAAAAGACAATCTCGACTGTCTGCCATTTCCAAGCAAGCCTGGACCCTGGGGCATGATGTGAAATTTAACGAAACCAAGATAATTGTTAGAGTAGATATTAGCCCAGGATAATACGAGAATTTATTGAAATTGCTTGGACAGACAATTTTAATCACAACAATTGATAACATCTAGATTCCCATCGGAGGAGATTACCCAAGCAGACCAATGGGAGAGCAACTGCAAGAACTGGTGGCTATGGGGCCATGTATAATGAGGGAAATAATTGTGTACTGTCTTCTTCGACCTGAAGACACTGGCAGTAGGGCCAGCAAAACTGTTGTCATCGTAACAGCACCCTATGCGGTAGTAACTGGAGGTGAAGAAGTTCATACTTGGGATTACTCATTAGGATATTCAAATATTATGCAAATTACAATATTTTCAAATCGATGTGTTTGACCGCAAATAGCTAGGATGTCTGACTAATATCCATCATAATGGGGCAGGGAAGAAGGGAGCATTGGCTGTAGGAAAATCATGCAATCAATCAAGCATTAGGAAAAAGTGAGACAAGGCTGTAATTTTAAAGTTTACATTGAGAAAGTCATTATTGAAATCTAGGAAAAGGTGTTGGGAGTGATTAGGTATCCGTGGAAAAACTGCATACTTCAATTTGCTGATTAAGTAGCTGTCATAACTGAGTAGGAAAGGGATTTGAAGAATATTATGGTAAATGTGAATAGGAAAATGGGTAGATGTCAGGTGAAAATAAGCACCAAGAAAGAAAACTAAGGTATGTATTAGTATTCAGTAGAAGAAATGAATCAAAGACTAATATTGGAATTGGGAAACAAAAACTGGAAGAGGTGAATGAATTCTGTTGTTTGAAAAGCAGAATAACTAATGATGGATGATGAAGGAAAAAAGTAGAATAGCCCAGGTGAGGAGAGCATTCTACCAGAAGAAAGATCTACTTACTGCAGGAAATTTAAGCATAGAAGGAAGGAAACAATTTATTAGAACTTACATATAGTGTGTGCTTCTCTCCAGACATGAGGCATGGATGACAACAGCAGAGAAATCAAGTTGAGGCTTTTGAAATGTGGTGCTACAGAAGAATTATGAGGACCCGATGGATCAACTGAGTAAGTTATGAGAAAGTCCTGAGAAGAGCAGGAGAAAAGAAAAGCCTAATGAAGACCTGAATGGGAAGACAATACATTCTAATCGCTTATATTTTGAGACATAAAGGCCTGATGAAGACAATTGTCGAGGGACAAGTAGATAGCAAGAATGGAAAAGAAAGACTTTGATTAAAATATACTGTGACATATGGGTTCGTGTAGTATTTAAAATTAGAGCAAGAAATACTCAGGCAGGGAGCAATGTGGGAACAAGTAGATTCTGGTGTGAAGCAACGGATTGGTGGGAGGATGTGGGGCTGAATTTAGAGTAATCACACGTAATTGTGGGTTGTATGAAAAAAAATGACGCATTCATTCATCGAAAGATATGAGGAACAACATAAATCACTGAAATATATCACGATTATGAGGAGTAGCACGTGGGCAAAGTAAATCAGAGGGATGGGATAAGGGCAACTTGCAACTAACTGAGGTTTGAAAATTATACAAAAAAAACAAAAAAAAGCAGCTCGATTACACAAAACAAATTGAAATTGAACATTAAAAAAATGCTTTGTACACTGATAGTTCCAGTGCAACTTGAAGAAGGGGGGACGAATGGTATTAAAACGAGAGTAAATGTGTCAAGAGGCGAGGACATAGCTTCCTACTTCACCTTGTGTAGGGGAATCTGATGGCACGAGAAGGGTGGCATTGTCAAACACTCACCTCGCCAAATCACAGCACTTCCAGTTGGGTGGAGCCGTCTCTCTCTCCGATGTAAATATCCTCGGTGGCTGATTACTGCGGATTGGTTGCAGGCCTCGGGATACTTCTCTGCTGGACTGTTTGCTGAGAATTCCAGACCGCAGGATGAAATACAACCGAATGGCTGCCAGGTGAAGTCTCTCCGACTGTCTAGTGACTCAATAGTGGCTCAATTCATCAAAGAAACCCAAAGGCATTGATTGCGATTTGTTACCCACCATTACTGTATTCATGATATACAAATTATTTCGTTTTAGAAATACCGGTTTAGACGAATGGCCATGGTCCATTTTTATCCTCATTTGAAAAGGGCCAGATTGGCGCCCATGCGATGCCACTCCACGTGACGTCACAGGGACCTAGTTTCTATAGGAGAAGATAGGAGTTATACATCGTCTGAGATTACCAATGCATGCATAAGGCGCAGAGCTCAGGGAAACATGTCTTAATAATCACCTATTAAAACTGGCTAAGGTCGGAAAGTTTTCTTCGTTTGATAAGGTATTAATAAACCTTTTTTAAGCCAAGCGCCACCAGCCAGCAAGGTACTCAGCTACCCTCTAGCATCCTGCGTCCTATCAGCGCTCAGAGCCTCGATCAAGGTCACCTCACTAGACGGGAGGGGGAACCAGAAATACGTCACACGGAGAGATTTCCTTACCCGTCGCGTTTTCGCGCGCTTGAAAATTTTCACTTTTCATTTAATCGCGAAAAATAGATATCGTCATTTAAAAATCTAAAAGCGTGAAATACGTACTCCAAGAGTAATAATCTTCTGATATAGGCAATAAAAAAATAATAGGAAACCACCCTATTGCTCAGGTGACTGCTGCAGCCAGAGCCAAGAGTAGTTGACTAACTGGAGTCCCAGGTATCTCTCCCGGTCGATGCACTTTCTCTCGGTCTTCTCATCGTGAGAGGGGAAGGGAATGGGAGGCTGTTGCTTTGTAAATACACACTCTTTAGGTAGGCGTTGCAGTCACTGCTGATGCGTGGGATTTAAATAGCATTTACACACATGCACCCACATACATATAAACTAAACATGCACAGACAATACTTAAAACTGAACAGAAAAGGGGAGGGACAAAAATGGGATGAGTGCTCCTCACCAATCGAGAAAACTGAATATAAGCGCAGCTGTTACAATATGAAGCAGGCAAAGATGTGAATGAAAAGAAATACCTAGAAATAAAAAGATAAGCTGATGGGAGAATTGAATGGAGAACAGCATCAAACCAATCTTAGGATTGTTGACCAGTGATGATGATGATGAAAGCTCTCACTCTATAGAGGGGACAATAAACTTCACAGCCCAGGTGGTATGTTCTTGACATTGATCATTATTATTTCCAGCTGTTTTCATTCAGAACGGTTGCAATAAGATTAAAAAATGCTTTGTTTGAACTATTCAGTCCGACAACTCACCATTAGGGCTCATGCCATTATCTGAATGAAACTTCCCACCTAAAAAAATTCTGATTGTGTTACAAACCAATTGGAATCATCCATTCAAAATGAAAACCAATGGAATAATTCCAAAAAGTGTCAAGCAAACCCACATTGTAGATATATAAATGGTAGTTCAGAGATCCAAACTGAACTAAAGCTAAGTACATAGTCTTCAGGGGAAGAAGATGCCTTGATAGCATAGCATCAGCAAGAGACTCAATCCCTTCAGAAAATTTCAAAAGATATGGTCTTAACATAGCCTCTCCAACTAATTTCCCAAAAAAATTTCCCGCACTGAGTGAACCCCCAAAATTTTTATTTTGGCTATAGCCTTGTTCAGTAGCTTATAAGGTGCAGCATGTGGCATGAACTTGGAAAATCCCAGTTAAGTCAAATGATTTTTCCCCTATGGCATTATCAACACTTGTACTTCCAGTAGTAGAATTGACTATGAGAACAAAAGAACACAGAGTTGATGATGCATTAAAAGCGATCAGTGAGTGGCCCTTTTGCTATTCAGACCTAGAGACGGTATTCATTTGAACTTGCTGGCAGTTATGGCCCAAGAACGCAGGGGCACAGCTAGGAATTAAGGCTAGGGGGGGTTTAGGTGCAACTAATACCGGGGTGTGTGGAGGTATACCCACCAAGATAATCTGTAGGAGCGAGATTAATAAATTGCGGAATTTTAAGAGAAATGGTTCAAAACGGTGAGTTTTACGGCTTTCTGAGGGATATGTTATTAATCTTCACGCTATTGTACTATTAGTAACATCAATCCAACTAAGCAAAATGGATTAAACTTGAACATTTCTCTGAGCTCTGGGGGGGGAGTTTTATCCCCCAAAACTCCCCCCTCGCTGCACCACTGGAAGAACGAATACAAGACATGAAAATCGAAGGGTTACCTAGTTCAATGAAAGGAGAGTTTGGTAGAGGGTAGTGCATTGACCAATGTTTACCGGATTCAATACCTGGGTAAATCCTCATAGCACTGGGTAACAGGGATATACATCCCCCCTAAATCATCAACTCCGCCAAGACTGTATTCAGTAGGGATTTCATAAATTACCCTTAAATATTTTATTTCCCCAACAATTTTTTCTAGGGTAAAACTTGCAAGAATATCATTCATCTCACAGAACTGAGGGAGCTAAGTGTAAGTGTTTCATGAAAATATGTCTTTCAAACAAGATTCTATGCCATAGCCATCAATGCAAAAGGACAGCCTAGCATCCAAGCGCAGAGTAGTACACCCTTCCTATCACGAGCAACTTCCTGGTAATGACAACTGGAGGAGACAACCAACTGCTTAGGCCATTAGTGCCATGAGGGAAATGAATGGATGGGGAGAAACCCAGCGTCAGCATTAACCTGCTCTTGACGTAAGGTGCCTAGGCAACCTCACCTTGACTCCCGTCCGACAGACAGAGTGCTGTACTCAAGCAGGGATCGCGGAGTCTTTCATTAATCTTCATCAGGATTTGAACCCAAACCCAGAAGGAGGTAAGCCAACACTCTAGCCACTATGCCAACCCGATTCTAGAACAACTATCTTTTTCGACCATATCCGCATATAATGGATTGCAAGTACGTAGTCAAGGTATCAACTCATTGATATAACAGATTTCTTACTTAATTACCTACACTGGATTGCCGCTTGCAGCAACTTTGAATTTGTAAAAGTGAGTAATGTTTCTCAAAAATATTATATAAACGCACAGTAACTCAACGACGACCAAGAACGAGTACAAAATACAATATTAACTTGCGTAAACAAAATAATAAAAAGGGCGTAGATTTTGAAACACTAAAGTACTTACTCTTCGAATACATCTGCATTAGCTTTAGAGGTATTATATCTGCAATTAACATTAATTTCTACTACTCCAAAAGACTAGAATAGGTTCGAACAGGGGGAGATCCAGGATTTTTTTCTGGGGGGGGGGGGGGTCTGACAAGCAAACAATCTTCTCATACTTGTGATTAGAAACAAGGTACAACAATTACTGTGCAAAATATTCTCTTTATGTTGACAAGAAAGTTATTAATATGGAATTAAATGATTGAGTCTCCGTAATACGCAAAACCAATCAAACGTGATGATAACAGTATAAAAATGTTTTTGCCTATTTTGTAAGTGTTTGGTGGGTTTTAAGCGCATGTGCTAAATCCATCTATGGGTTCGAATATGTCAAGGGTTACCAAATGCAAATTTATTTTCTCCCATGAAGAAGTATATTAACAACCAGTGGCGTAACTTGGAATATGCTTTGGGGGCAACGGAAAAGTTTATAAAAAATCCGGGTGGAAATACATTTTACGTCATTTCGGCACCACAGATTTAACTTCCGGCAGATACAGTTACTGAACGTCCAAACCAGACAATAGTTTTAAATAATTTTTTTTATATACATGAGGCTTTGGGGGGGTCTATCTCCTCATCCCCCCATAGTTACGCCACTGATAACGACAGGAATTACGCTGACACATTAAGACCACCAAACTGTTAACCAGTGGCGTAGCCAGGAATTTCGTTTGGGGGGGGGGGGTCCAAAACCAGGGGAGAAAATATTTGAAAAACAGGGTGCTAAGTAATGGGTTTCAAACTAATTTCAACACTTTTCATAATCGAAAAAACATCATTTTTTAAATAAATATTTTGTGAATTCATGATTTTTCAATATTTTGTTTTCTTATGTGACGGAAAATAATTGCGTTTTTATATTTCGGGGGGGTCCGGACCCCCTGGACCCCCCCTGGCTACGCCACTGCTGTTAACTGTTCATATCGTACCCGGAACAGCACATACCTTGTGTAAGGATAACAGCAGCTTCCTTGACAATTGTCCGTCTCTGCATCATCTCCGACCATGCTCTGGAGGTGTGTCAATAGCCTTTTCGATGCACATCTCCACGATAAATAATTTATGACCATGCTCTCTCACTCAACTAACGTATTCCCAGATAATTACAACTCGGCAATCACATATCTGGCTTGACGAAGTCGCACTAAGGATAAAAACATATGATCGCGATAAGGTTCCGCGGAAGAAGAACTGGACCATTCTCTGGCGACAGTATCAAATATTTTTAACGAGAAACCTGTAACATTGGCGTCAGCGACGAATTTAGTGATTTCTGTCTGCATTCCGTCACCGAGATACCGAAGCGACTCCGTAATGACTATGAAGAGTTAAGAAGGGAGTGATAGCGACGAAATAGCGTGCTGGAAAACGGTGGCTGTAACTGTGAACGCTGAGGATTGTAACTGCGCAAAACGCACGTGAGTGAAATGAATGGGGCGGAGCGAGAAGCTTCGGTCTGGAGGAGGAGAAGGGGGGAGGATTACATCGTGGAAGCAAGGGGACTGCATAGAGGAGGTCCAATTCCATGTTGTTAAAGGCTGATTTCTGTTGCCACTTCGGTCGCATTTTAACCAGCTTTCAAAAATGCCCACGGCGTAGTGATGAGTGCAATGCGATCCAAGGGCGTACCCAGGATCATAACTGGGGGGGCGGGGGGGGGGGGGGGGGGGGGCAAGCCATGGTCTAAGGGGAGGGAAAACAAGTTGTGACATTAGTTTATGAGATTATTTCCTTGAAAAAATATTTTTATTTTAGTTACATATCTTATACTAATACATATAATTTTTCGTGGGTTTAAAGAAAATTTGTTGAATACTTTCGTTTCAATTCAGTACTGATTTATTTTAAGACTTTCGCAATTTTTTCTTCCAGGGTGGGGGGGGGGGCATCTGCCTCCCCTGCCCCTCGCTGGGTACGCCCATGATGCGATCCACTTTTTTCCAATATATTTTGTATTATAATGTTTGTTAGTGCGAGGAATATCATTGAAACTTTATGAATTTGATAAATAACATCATCACGAATGTAATTTTCGGTGGATACCCCTAATTATACCTTATTTCTCCGTGAAATTCACATCACTTTTTCCGTCAGTGACGCGAGCGGCGACTTTTGGAACCCATTTAAATGTACGGTGGTTGACAACTCATTTAGAGACCGACATGAGGATCTTTTGTATCATTCAAGCTGTGAACGCTGTAGATTGTTACTGCGCATAGCGTACGTGAGTGAAGTTGAATGGCACGGTAGGAGGTGGTTGAAACCAGTGGCGAAGCGAGGGGGGTTTTTTGGGGTATAAAACCCCCACAGAGCTCAGAGAAATTTTTAAGTTTAATCCATTTTACTTATTTGGATCATATTACTTATAGAATAGTTTTAAGATCAATCAAACATCCCCCAGAAAGCCATAAAACTCGCCATTTTGAGCCATTATTCTTAACATTTTTCTGGAGGAGGGCCCCCGCAACTCCTGCTTACCCTGGTGAGTATGCAATACCCCCACACCCGTTAGTGCTAGTTGCTCCAAACCCCCCCCCCCCAGCCTTAATTCTTAGCTGCGCGCCTGGTTGAAACCATAGAGGTTCTGGGGAGGGCGTTGCAGTACCTCCCAGCGCTCGCAAGTGAAGCCAAAGGAGGGGGAGGGGAGCTTTTTAGCCCTTGGGCATTGGGCTATCTTGATGCCTTGAGTAAGGCAGAAATACATAGGCTTTTATGACATATTCATTGAAGGAAACTCAATTTTTTCCCTAATGACAGCTTGAAAAAGCCGTTCCAATCTATGAGCGGAGAATATTAGTTGAATATACCCGTATGAATGAATCCGGAACATACCCGTTTTTTTGCTAAAAAAGTTATTTCAAACACGGATCGGAAACCAGAAAATGAGACTCGAGGCAAGTCACTTCCAGCGATAACAGCTTATTTTTGGCTAAAAGCTTAAGGATAACTGATAAATTCATGTGCGCCACAAGGTGTATTACTCATGATAATCACAAGAGAATTTTGCAAACCAGGTTTTACTACATAAAAGTAGGAAAAAGGGCAATGGTCGAGAGAAGACTGTGATAGTGCTGAACGTGACGATAATATTCACGTTAAATCGCCTTTTGCTCCCCCTCCGCCTGCTCACGCCTTGACGGACTTGTCGAATGCCGCTGTAGCGGAGCGCTGTCCGCTACTCAGGACATGGGCTCTTGGGGGAAACCCAGGAGGTGGGGGCGTGAAGCCCTCGACGGGAGAAGGGCTTTTGGGGCCCGTTGTAAAAGAGAGAGAATAAAGGAGTTGTGGTTTGAACCTCGAAGTGAGCGAACGTTATTTTGAATATCCTTCTCCAGCGAACCGGCGCTACATTGGCGCAGCCGGTAGGATTGTGTTCTCGATCCTGAGATTTTGCGTGCGGTTCGGCGGCGGCAGCCATGGCGGGTATGGTGATGCCGGAGAAGTTTAGTGGTGCGGAGGAGTGGGAAGACTGGGTCTTCCAATTTGAGACAGTGGCGGAAATAAATAAATGGCCTGAGGAGCAGAAGACGCTCTACCTGAGACTCTGCCTCACAGGAAACGCTCTCTCGGCGTTTCGTGATCTGCCGGAGGAAAACAGAGGGAGCTATGAAAAGGCGCGGGAGGCGTTGGGGCGGCGCTTCAACCCAAGGGAAGCGAGCGAGAAGGAGAAGGCGCGATTCGTCCAAAGGGCGCGCAACCCCGGAGAAGACATCGCCGCCTTTGCCACGGACCTCGGGCGCCTTGCTCGGCGCGCATACCCTTCCTGGCCCGAGGATGCGAGAAAGGCCGTAGTGCGCGACCGCTTCCTCGATGGGCTCGAGGGGAACATTCGGGTGTGGGTGAAGCAGGCGAGACCTGCTAGCCTCGAGGAAGCAATCGGCGTTGCAATCGAGATGGAGGCAATCCATTTCGCCGAGTCATCCACCAGGGGAGTGAATGCGTTGGCGCCGGCGACGCTCGTCAGGTCACAGGATATCGGTGTGGGGAGTCGAGGGTGTGGTCGCGAGGACAGAGTGGAGGCCGCGTTGACACAGAACTCAGAGACAATGAGAGAGGTGTTGCAATTTCTACGAGGGATGGTTATGTCGAGTGGTGAGGACCACGACCCCGCTCCCGCTCCGGAGAGGCGGCGCCCTAATTCCAGTGTGAGGCGCAGAGATCGGCCGCGCTGTTGGATGTGCGGCGAGGAGGGCCATCTGAGGGCCGAATGCCCACGGCTTTCCTTCTCGGGAAACGATGGGAGGCCGAGGAGACGGTAACCTTCTCGGCCGCAGACGGAAAAGGAAACCGAGACACTACTTCACCGCCCGAGGGCGTCGGAAATCCCCGCCTCACCAGCAACGAGCACCACTGGGTCATTGCCCGACGGGAGGACCGATGGAAAGGATTTCCATGGACATTTTAGGACCACTTCCTCAAACAAAGTTGGGAAATAAATATATATTGGTGGTCGCTGATGAGTTCACCAAGTGGACCGAAGCGTATGCCATGCATAACCAAGAGGCGGAAACAGTGGCGCATCATGTTAAGGGCTTCGTGTGCAGGTGGGGAGTGCCACGGGAAATCCATACTGATCAAGGACGCCAATTCGAATCCCGCCTCTTCCAAGAGATGTGTAAAGTGATTGGGGCGGTAAAAACAAGAACATCACCCTACCACCCACAGTCGGACGGCCAAGTCGAGCGGTTCAATAGAACATTATTAGCTATGTTGAGCCAGTGGACGGATATGGAATCCGAATGGGATGAGCATTTGGATTCCGTCATGCTAGCCTATCGGTCGGCCAAACACAGCAGCACAGGATTTACACCTTATTTTCTTATGTTTGGCAGAGAAGTGCGCCTTCCCATTGAGTTAGAGTGGGGGATCCCTGACGTGCAGAGGGGGGTGGCGAAAGAAGGCGACTTTGTGAGACGCTTGCGAGAGAGCCTCGAGAAAGCCCATGATCTCGCACGGCAGAGGCTTGGGTCGGCCCACCTCCGGCAAAAAGAACAATACGACCGCCGTTGTCACGGTGCACCCTTTGAGGAAGGGGAAAGGGTATGGCTCCACGATCCCGCTACGGCAAGAGGGAAGTGTCGCAAATTCCATCGCCCCTGGACGGGTCCTTTCCAAATCATACGGAAATTGTCCGAGGTCACGTACCGAGTGAAGAAGGTGGATAATCCTCGCCGCCGCCTAGTGGTACACTTCAACCGACTCAAAAGGTGGGAGGAAAGACCGGGAGGAGACACGGAAAAGGAATGTGAGAATACGGACGGAGTTGAAGAGACAAAAGATGGGCCAAGAGAGGCCGAGACAGCGAGGGAAAAACCGGTCGTCCGCGGAGGGGGTGGATGGAAGTTTTTCTCCATTCCACCAACACAGGAGGGCCAAGCGACTCCGGCAGCGAGAGAGGAGCCACCAGCTGAAGCGGTTATTGAGCCGACCATGCGATATCCCAGACGGGTGACAAGGGAGCCAGAAAGGTTTCAAGCCGGGCTCTGAGGAAGGAGTAATTCCGGGGGGGTGGTCTCTTTTCTTTTCGTTTCAGAGGTAAGGAGATAAAGGCGCCAACTTTCCGAGATCCGAGGACAGCGAAGGTTCCAGCTATGCTGACCGTCGCGAGGGCGCGACGCCTTTGAAAGGAGGGGGCAGTGTAGCGGAGCGCTGTCCGCTACTCAGGACATGGGCTCTTGGGGGAAACCCAGGAGGTGGGGGCGTGAAGCCCTCGACGGGAGAAGGGCTTTTGGGGCCCGTTGTAAAAGAGAGAGAATAAAGGAGTTGTGGTTTGAACCTCGAAGTGAGCGAACGTTATTTTGAATATCCTTCTCCAGCGAACCGGCGCTACACCGCTGATGCGTTTATTTTCGAAACGCGCTTCCGGCCTATTTCGACGAGATTTACCTGCCATTTGCCGGCATTGGAACGAGTGATAAAACCGATAAATGTGGAGTTCAACCTCGGAAACATTATCATATACTTCATGAAATGAAACTCAAAGAGAAACATTCGTTTGAATTTTGATATTTTCTTGGGACTAGCTCATTTGAGACTTCAGCTTCCAAAAATTTCGGGGTTGTTGGTTTGAACTTTAACACTATTGCCCCACCCCTCCGCGTCCATCACTCCAGTCGACCGCTCTCCTTCGTGTCGCATTCATTCTTTAAAGCTTACGCTGCTATCTTGAACCTTCGGAGTGAATAGAGATTGCCTAATCAACATCGAAAAAAGTTTAATCCACGTATAAATAACAGTCTCAGGTTAAATTTGATATAATGCAAAAAGTGTGT
This sequence comes from Ischnura elegans, assembly GCF_921293095.1. Lineage (NCBI taxonomy): Eukaryota > Metazoa > Arthropoda > Insecta > Odonata > Coenagrionidae > Ischnura > Ischnura elegans. The sequence continues at coordinate 84,811,913 of NC_060250.1, forward strand.
TTTCATCTATCATCATGTTTGAAAAGTTCTAAGTTTTTCACACTAATCAAAGGTACGCCGATCTTGGTTTCAAGGATAACAATCATTCTCTAGGTCGCCCTCGTTCCAAATTTCATTAACGTGTGAGAATTTGCAGAATAAAGAGCGAGGATTTACATAAAGCGAAAGAATTTACTGAAGTCTGTGTGTTTTTGAATTTTGATATTTAATTGGGAGTGGCTCATTTGAGACTTCTGCTTCCAAAAATCTCCACGTCCATCACTCTAGTCGACCGCTCTCCTTCGTGTCGCATTAATTGTTTAAAGCTTACGATGCAATCTAGAACCTTCAGAGTGAATAAAGAGAGCCTAATCAACATCGAAAAAAAGTTCAATCCACGCATAAATATCAGATTCAGGATTTGATAGAAATTTTCAGACATGATAATAGAAGAAAACGCACTTTCTGCATTACAAGTTTTTCACACTAATCAAACGCACGCCGATCTTGGTTTCAAGGATAACAATCATTCTCTAGGTCGCCCTCGTTCCAAATTTCATTAACGTGTGAGAATTTGCAGAATAAAGTGTGAGACTTTGGAGAAGTCTGTGTGTACCATCTTCTATCATTATACTCCATGCATCCTGAAAATCTCAAGATGATTAGTTCGTTTATGCCGAGTAAATCGTCGCGATAAAATAGAAAAAAATATGACCGGGGGAGATGGATTGTTGCGTCATCTTTTGACCAGCACCTTTTCATGCACCCTCACCACCTCTGATGTTGGCAACGTCCTGTACCATAGATTTTTCTTGATTGATCGCAGTGGTCAAAAGCCTTTAACTGGAAATGTTTATTACTTACTTACATATCGTAGGAAACAGTACGGGGCCTTTGACATTTCTCACATCTTTGCCTGAACGGTCAATTTTTGCCGACTCCACATCAGAAAAAGTTCAGATATACGTTCTTCTGATAAAGAGCAGGCAAAGTTTGATTACCCATTCAGCTCCATTCGCCGGTTGCAAAGGTTCTTCTTCATTTCTTTCTTGATTTTTATCCATAGAAAACATAAAATAGAATTTAATTTGTAATCCACATTTCAAAGAATGAAGGTCCATATGAAATAATTAATTTTTTGTGCCGATATTAAAGCTTGGATCGTTCAGCTCAGTTAGATCTGGTGAGACATGTTTTAGTTTGTCACTGAGCCCTTATATTTTATATAAAAAAACATTAGAAGGGGTTGATGAGAATGAGAGTTTTGATGGAAGAATTAAGAGAAAAGAAATTGATGAGAGAAATAGGGTGTTTATATGTCAACGCCAGTTGAAGACCGGATTTTGCAGTGAATAAATTCAATATTGACGTTTTGAAATCGCAGCAAATGCAGCACAACGCATCTTCAAGGAAAATTCCATAGGCCACGGACCACACTGCACCAGACAGGTCGTTGTTTTGGTGGCGGGTGGTTCAGTATTAACCGCGGCGACTTGGTGTTATGCAATACCACACAGGAGTAATGCGTCTGAGGTCTTGGGGACGTAGGCAAGTGACTTTTAGATATTAATTAATCAATTCTAAACATTTTTGTTACGCTGTTGAAATAAAAATTTATAGAGAAATAAAATTTTTTTTGAGAGCAGGGGTGCCGACTTATAAAAATTATTGGGGGGCCACACTGGGGGTCTGGCCCCGGGAAATTTTATAAATAGTGAGTTTTATTTTTTTTAGCATTTTAGAAGAGTTATTTGATCAACTTTAGAACCCTGAAAACTCGACTCTCGAAAGATTGACGCTTCGGGAAAAATCGACAAGCCTGAAACATCTTTTCCTCCCCCCATTATCGAATTTTTGAGGGGGCTCGGGCCCCCTCGGGCCCAATGGAGTCGGCGCCACTGTTTGAGAGTCACATTAAATATGACTTTTTTCAATTTTTCCAGAAATTAAGAGGCCAGCCATCCCTCTAAAGCGCCCCTGACCAAGGGAATGGCTAAGTAATACCATAGAGTAAGTATATACTTACTCTATGGTAATACATACTTACTCGAACTACCTTATACTAACTAAAACAATTAACATAATAACTTAAAGTTATCATAAACACCAAGGCGGTGGCCATAATTTTTTCTTTTGGGAGAAGGGCTCATTTGGATATGAGGGACTTTTGGGAAGGTGGTTGTATCGTGACTACAGCCCTCAAAAATTTTCGGGTATAGGGGGTTTAAAACTCTTTAATACCTTAGGAGAACTGATCACTCACGTTAGACCATTTTACCACTTCCTTCCGTTGTGTATAAATCCTTAAAAAACATATGCTGCGTTGTTGAACTTTCTGGAGAGTATAAAGTTGACAAAACTGGACATTAGCCAATATATAAAATTTGAAAACTTAACCTCAGTATTTCTCATGTGTAAACTTTTACAATTAATTTACAGGCTAATGTGTTCAAAGAAGTACTATTGTGTATGCCATGAAAATTTCAAGACGATAACGAAAGTTTCATAATTAGGATTTCGCCCAGGATAAAGAAATGATTCTCCCGGTAGAGAGGCCGATACGTGTTACTGCCCTGGAGCGCGGTCCCCTTAATTCTCTGTACCAGTGGCGCAGCGAGGAGGATAAACCCCCCTCCCCCAGAGCTCAGAGAAATTTTGAAGTTAAATCTATTTTACTTAATTGGATTAATATTACTTATAGAATAGTGTGAGGATTAACAATATACCCCTCACGTATTATATAGAAGGTCGTAAAACTCAACATTTTGAACCATTTATCTTAAATTTTTTTCTAGCGGAAGCCCCCCGCACCTCCCGCTTACCCTGGCGGGTATACCACACCCCCAGACCCCCCAGTATTAGTTGCGCCTGAAACCCTCCTAGCCTTAATTCCTAGCTGCACCCCTGCTCTGTACTGCTATCATCCTCACTGTAAAATGGATTTTCATTGATCAACCATAGTTATTATTGAGATTTAGCTGATAAATGACAATTACATACCCATCTTTGAAAGTAGCAGCAGTTCTCCTGAATCTCCAACTCGCATTGTTCCTTGGACGGACAGATTTTACCCGCTCCTCATCAGATAAAGTTCATATACACATTTTTCTGACGCGGAGCGAGCAAAGCCTGACCGCCCATACCGCTATCTTCGCCGTCTATTTACCATCTTAATGGTTGACGGCCAGCACAGCGTCGTCAGGAGAAGTATAAATATGCTAAATAATATTTAAAAAATCACACAAATAAAAATTTTACATCTAAAAAAAACACTTAAAAAGAAAATTCACACAGGAAAAAATATCTGAAGTTTTAGAAACACATGGATTCTTTCTTAACAAGTAGGGGACGACTGAGACAACAAAAACGAACTGAATTGGAACCAAAAAAGTTATGCAGATAAAACAATATCATGCAACCGGCCAAATACAACAATTGATAACATAAAAGAGAGAATAACTTAGCTCATCTATATTCTATAAAGTCCCCTAACGACCACTCATTCATTCATTCACTCACTCATACAAATGTTTGGGGTGAACGAGACGAGATACGGCAAAAAGTCTAATGAAGACCCCCTCTAAAATTGTCTGAAATCCCAGGAAAAATTATGAAAACACTAAATTTGCAATTATTTATCTGTCTATTCATATAAAATTGAGTATGGGGATTAGTTCAAAAAATGGCCACTAAATTACAATGGTGGCGCGGCAGTCATACAAACGAGCAATCATAGCAACATATTTGTTTATGCAAACAAGAGGACTAAATTGGGAAAGAAGATAAAGGAATTAAAACGAAAAACTGATAAATATAAGGAAGGAAATCAAGAAAGTAATATTTGAAGTGTCTATTTCTTTGCGTCTTCTTTTCGCAAGAACAAACATCTGTTTAAATCAAAGCGCATTCAAATGAAAAGCGGAGAAGTATAAGGTAGGAAATTAGTTGTTGTTTTTGGCATATTACATCGAAAGTGTGGTGGTTATTAATTTCAAAGCTAACAAGTGCACTAAATGCCAATTTAGAAATATGATTCGTGCTGTTGACTATAGTTCGTATCTTGTTGGCGATACACGATTGTAGTAGAAAGGCTTTTAAACAAGTCTTACATAATATAGGTAGGTAAAAATGATTTTATTTTCATTTTTTGTAATGGTGATAAATTTTTATTTTTGTTTACGTTCTTTTTTCCGTTAATGTCCTTTTTAATGTACAATGTTTTCCGTGAGCTGCAGGAGTGAATAGGCAGTGAATAATACAATATGGAAGATAAGTGCAAATAAAGGTATTTCTTATTCAATTATTTGTCTTGCGAAAATCACGTTTCCTTGAGTGACTAAGTTATTCAACTGTGAAAATTATCGAAATCTTGACATTCACAATGTCTTGTACACCAAAGGCTGTGATCCGTTTCTCACCAGATTTATTACGCATTGCGTGGGATATAAAAGCTGAGATATTTGTGTATCCCGATTCATTAAAACTTTAAATAGAGGTATTTCTGAAGTGAAATCATTCGTGATCACGATAAATAATATTTCGATAAAATTCGTCATACTAGCCCCAATTCATGCTAAGGCGCATTTGTTTTTAGATATTGATATTCAGTCCCTACGTAATTCGCTTACGAAAGGGAACTGCTGTTACATCTTATTCGTATATCAAGAATTTGGTTGATTTTTGTGGAAAATAATTAATAAACGTGTTTTTCATTGTAATTCGTAAAGTCGTTATGTTATGATATTACGTATGCATTGGGTGTTACTGTGGAACGTGGTCTCAACGTTTTTTGTATTTGAATTGAATAAGTTAGAGAAACTCCTAGAAATTTATTTTACCTTTTTAGCCCCTCAGAAAAACGTTTCCCTTTATAAATATTTACATTATATTGTAGCCTACGTACCATGCGCTCGTTTTACGTGAAAGTGGAAATATTGCTTATACCTAAGCTAGCCAGCTTAAAAGTAAACGATCCTTAAGTAACAAGTAGCAAACAAAAAGTGTAAGACCTCCCATAGTTAGCATAACAGGCCGAAGGCCTTTTTCGGGGGGGCCTAGAGGGGGCAGAGCCCCCCCAGCGAGCAAAGCGAGTTGATACACAAGTTCCTTCGGACCAAAATATTCAATACAACGAATAACTACAAAAATATACAATGCTGACAATGCAATGAAAAACATTATAGTAGGAAACATAGGTATACATCATGCCTTTAATAAAAGCAGTCACCATCAACTTTCAAGGAAAACTTACTCCGACCTCATGTCCTTACAAATACAATGTGTTGGAAAAATGTAAATATCTCGTTACTTGGCTTCTGCCTGTCATATCAAATAGAGCCAGTAAACCTTTATCCATAGATAAATATGAGAAGATAATAATGGTTATGTCAACCTCTTGCAATTAGAGATTGAGTCATGTAATCATTATAATATATTCACAGTTTAGTTACTAATATTGTTAGAAATACTGAAATAAAAGGTAGTTAGTTGCACTTTTCTAAGCGAGTTACACTTGTACGCGTTTCGGCTCTCAAAGCCATCATCTGGTGGAAGACTTGTACTGGTATTGTATTGGTCTGTGGGGCTCATGAAAAAATTGTTTATCACGCGTAATCGGTTGAACTTAAACTTATTCCTCATACCTTGAAGATGACACCTCATGTTTCTCTCCAAAAATATGCTGGAAATTTTTTCGTTATATGATGAAGATCTTCCTACCAAGAGGAGCATCCAGGTTGAGTTGCATGTGCAGCCCACCCTCTGCCTCAAGCACAGCTGTGAAACACTCATGTAAACGCTCTACAGGAAGGCAGGAGGCAGAGGGGAGACCACAAGTTTCCCTTCCTTGTTGGCGGAAGGCCAGCTGCTCTTCAGGAATCAATGGGCAAAAATACATACACAAAGAAAACCAATTAATCAGTAAGCAGCAGAAGAGAATAGTCAAGACTAAAATTAACATTAAAATAAGGAAACAAAAACTGGAAGAGGTGATTTAATTCGGGGAACAGGGCAACCAACGAAGGGAGAGGCAAGAAAGAATTTATCAGCATAATAGCCCAGGCGAAGAGAGCATTCCTTCAAAAGTAAGCTTTACGGGGATCGGGTTGGTGTGGTGGCTAGAGTGCTGGCTTCCCACCCTCGTGCCTCGGGTTCAAATGCCGGCGGTGGCAGAGAATTTTCAGAGGCTGCCCGATCCCTGCTTGACTGTTTCGTGGAGAACACTTCAAGCGCAACACTCCGTCCGTCGGATGGGACGTTAAGCCGTGGTCCCTTGGTAAGCCTTGGCCGTGGTAAGCCTTGATGCCTTTCATTAAGAGCAGGGTAATGCCGACGCCGGGTTTCTCTCCACACTTCTTTACCTACCACTTCCCTCATGGCGCAAATGACCTCAGCTGTCGGTCGCCACCTACAAATACTATACCATACCGTAAGAATTCTCGCGGCTGAGCTTAAAGCCACCGAGTGCGTCCACCGGGTTGCGGATGGTGGGTCGACCTTTAGATATAGAGGTTAGCTGCGAGATAAGTGAGTTCTCTCGTCGAATAAGCAGTCGTGGACTAAAAGTGGCGGTGTTCTGAGGGGGTATTGGGCTACCCTTGGGTAAGGTAGACCTTTTAAATGATACCGAAACCTGTGAAGATACCTTGACTTGGCGACTGGGGGCCGCCAATAATTATGCCTCTCATCACCCGGGGGAGAGGGCAGCAGCTCTTCTTCACATGTGCGAAGGTGGAGACAATACTAGTCGGTACAGCGACACACATCTCACTACGGGTGTGGTAACATTTACTTTAACGGCTGTAGTACTGCGGTGGGGAAGGCAAGGGGAAACCACCACATTATCATCCCGAGGAGTCAAAGCTACTCCATTCAATTTATATAATGACATGATGGAATTCTCTTGGGTAAAATATTCTGGAGGTAAACTAGTCCCCCATTCGGATCTCCGGGCGGGGACTACTCGAGAGGGTACGTCGGTCAAACGAGATAGAATGTTAAGGATAGGAACATGGAACGTTAGATCACTTCGTACCTGCGGTAAGCTAGAGAACTTGAAGGTGGAGATGCGAAGAATGAACCTCGACGTATTAGGCATCAGCGAAATGAAGTGGCTTCAGGAAGGAGACTTTTGGAGTGGAAGCTACAGAATGATACACACAGGATCGTTAAATGCTAGATGGTAATGCTGGAGTAGGCATAATGCTTCGAAAGAGCGCCGGGATGCGTGTCAAAAGCTACCTGCAGTTTAATCAAAGGATAGTAATGGTGAAGATAGATACTAAACCTGTAGCTACTGTAGTGGTACAGGTTTACATGCCTACGTCAGATTATGAAGATGAAGAAGTAGAAGATGTCTACCAAGATATAGCGGAAGTTATCAAGCAGGTAAGAGGGGAAGAAAATCTTATTATTTTAGGTGACTGGAACGCCGTCGTCGGCGAAGGTCAAGACGGAATAATAACTGGGAAATATGGGTTAGGTAACCGAAATGAAAGAGGAGAAAGGCTACTTGAATTCTGCACTGAGCACAGGCTAGTGGTTGCCAACACTTTATTCAAAAACCCCTGCGAAGAAGATACACGTGGAAGATTCCAGGAGACCTTAGAAGATGCCAAATCGACTACATTCTAGTGAAAGAAAGATTCAGAAACCAGGTGAAGGACTGCAAAAGTTATCCAGGAGCAGATATCGATAGTGACGATAACTTAGTTATGATGAAATGCCACATAAAATTTAAAAAAATTGAAGAAAGCCGTGAAAAACATATGGCAGGTTGAAAAATTGACGAAGATTCAGCATCAACTGGCTTTTAAAGAGGCTGTAGAAAAGAAAATAGGGGAGGATACGGCCAATAAACCAATGGAAGAGAGTTGGAAAACCATTAGAAGTGGTCTGCAGGCAGCAGCTGAGGAAGTTCTTGGTAAAAGAAGAGTCGTTATGAAAAAACCATGAATCACGCAGGAAGTATTAGATCTCATTGAAGAAAGAAGAAAATACAAGGCTGCGAAAACAGAGAAAGGACAGAATTGTTACAAGAGGATAAGGAACGAAATATGCCGTAAAGCGCGGAAGGCTAGAGAAACGTGGATGAAAAGTATTTGTGAAGACGTACAAAACAATCTTAAACATGGAAAAGTTGAGGCCGCCTATAGGATAGTGAGGAACCACTTTAAGGAAAGGGGCGTAAGATGTAATACCCTTAGGGACAAAACGGAGAACTAATGATTGAAAACGAAGAAAAAAGGAAGAGATGGAAGGAATATCTGGAAGATCTGTACAAAGGAAACAGTCTCTGAACGAATGCTATCGAAAACGAGAGAGAAGTGGATGCCGATGGCATGGGAGCCAATTTTAAGGCCGGAATTTGGTGCGGCTGTAAGAGACCTCAGGATAAATAAAGCGTCTGGCATTGATGACATTCCTCCAAAACTCATTAAAAATTCTGGAGAGAAGACGTTGAACCAGCTACACAAAATCATTAGTGAAATGTATTCCACAGGTGAGATACCAAAGGACTTCGAGAGGAACATTATAATCCCTATTCCTAAGAGGAAAAGAGCGGAGAACTGCGAAGACTTTAGGACCATAAGCCTTACTACTCATGCGTCGAAGATACTGACAAGGATCATCTATAGAAGAATAGAACGAAAAGCAGAAGAGTACTTGGATGAGGACCAATTTGGATTCAGAAAAAACAAAGGCACAAGGGAAGCAATATTGGCCCTAAGACTGCTCATAGAGAAGAGAATGGAAAAGAACAAGCCAACGTTCGTTGCGTTTGTGGACTTAGAGAAAGCATTTGACAACGTGGATTGGAGCACAATGCTTGGAATTCTAAAGGAAATTGGGGTTCTTTATAATGACAGAAGAATCATATACAGTTTATACAAAAACCAAGTAGCTGTGATAAAATCAGGGCCCAGCTGTGAAGAAGCAAGAATTAGGAAAGGAGTGCGTCAAGGCTGTTCATTGTCACCCGTAATTTTCAACGTTTACATTGAGAAAGCCATTAATGAAATCAAAGAAAAGGCATTGGGAGTGAATATCCATGGAGAAAAAATTAGCATGCTAAGATTTGCCGATGACATAGCCATTATAGCAGAAACAGAGAGGGATTTGAAAAATATTCTGATTAATATGGGTAGGGTAATGGGTAGATATCAACTGAAAATAAGCACGAAGAAAACCAAGATCTTAGTATGCAGCTGAAGAGAAGAAGTCAAGACTATCATTGAAATAGGGAAGCAAAAACTGATAGAAGTGGATGAATTCGGTTATTTGGGAAGCAAGATAACTAGTGACGGGAGAAGTAATAAAGAAATTATCAGCAGATATCCCAGGCGAAGAGAGCATTCCACCAAAAGAGAGACCTGCTTACAGCGGGAAACTTAAATATGGAAGTAAAGAAACAATTTATAAGAACCTACATCTGGAGTATGCTCCTATACTGAAGTGAGGCATGGACAATGACCGCAGCGGAGAAAGCAAGGATAGAGGCCTTCGAAATGTGGTGCTACAGAAGAATGATGAAAATCAAATGGATCGACCGAGTTAGTAACGAGGAAGTCCTAAGAAGAGTGGGAGAGAAGAGAAGCCTCATGAAAACCTTAACAAGAAGACGGAACAACCTTATAGTCCACATCTAGAGACATGATGGCCTGATGAAGACAATCGTCGAAGGACAAGTGGGAGGCAAGAACGGAAAAGGAAGACCTCGAACAAAATATATGGAACAAGTGAAGAAGGATGTGAAAGAGAAGAAATACGTAGGTGTGAAAAGATTAGCTGATAAGAGAACTGAGTGGAGAGCTGCGTCAAACCAATCCTAGGATTGTTGATCTGTGATAATGATGATGACCGTAAGAATTACTTACATCAGAAAAATTAAACATGGAAGTAAGGAGACAGTTAATCAGGACTATTTGGAGAATCCTCGACGGAAGTGAGACGTGGACAATGACAGTTGAGGAAATCAAGGGCACAGGTCTTGGAAATGGGGGTCTACAGAATAATGATGAAGATATTATGGATTTACCGTGTAAATTAAAGGAACTCCTAAGAAGAGTAGGAGAGAAGAGAAGCTTCATGAATACTTTGACAAGAACACGGAACAGCCTTCTAGCCTTTGAGACATTGTAAAATGGCCCTGTTTCTCCCGGCCTGCTTCCGGTATGGTCGATGACGACGGAGCTCGAATAACTGACTATAGGAATCGAACAACCAAGGTGCAAATGTGGGCGCTACTGCAGGAAAGGTGAGGTAAGGAAAAGGCCGCCTGCACTCGGATGGGAAGTGATGGTAAAGAAAGGTTTGTCCTCTTCGTAATTCCCTCAGTGACCTACACTCCTAAAAAGCGTCTCGAGTCACATGTCATCATTGGGAATTACTTTAAGAAGGAGAGGAGAAAGAGGGGGTAGGAAAAGTAAGGAAAAAGAAAAGGTACCACCTTGAGCTGCTGACTCAACCGCTGCTTCCGCGATCTCTATTGTTATTTCATAGGGGAATTAATAGAGGAGGCCCAATTTCATCCTCCAAAAGGCTGATTTCTGTTTCCCCTTCGGTCGCATTTTAATTGGTTTTCAAAAATGTCCGCGGCGCAGTGATGAGTGCAATGCGATCCACTTTTTTCCAATATATTTTGTATAATAATGTTTGTTAGTGCAAGGAATATCATTGAAATTTTATGAATTTGATAAATAAGATCATCAGGAATTTAAATTTCGGGTGATACCCCCAATTATACCTCACTTCCCCGTGAAACACGGATCAATTTGTCCTTCAGTGACACGAGTGGCGACTTTTGTTAACCCATTTAAATGCGCGGTGTGTGGTAACGCATTTAGAGGCCGACTTGAGGATAATATATTATAATATTCGTGGTTATTTCCTTGGCAGTCTAATTTAGCGAACCCCAACGAAAAGGGAATCTTAGTCACAAGAGCACCGACAGACTATCTACCCCGGTAGACGCTACTGCCACTCTGCGACACGTACGAAATGAACAGAAACAAAAGAAAAAAGGGACGCCGAAAACATTTCGCGAGCATGAAAACAGTGCACATCATGGCCAGATGAAGACAATGTTCGAGGAACAAGTGCATAGGAGGAACAGAACAGGAAGACATCGAATGAAATGTAAGGATCAAGTAAAGAAGCAGGTGAAGGTAGACGAATTACGTAGGTGTGAAAAGGTGATAGGAAAGAAAGAAAGGTTCAGGAAACAACAACAACAATAAAGGAACAAACTAATCTTAACTAACAAAAACAACAACCAGAATACTATGTAAATTATAAGGACAGTACTGAAGAATAATACAAAATTATTTCAAGAATCACAAAAATTAAACAATAAATGAAAAGAGTCAGCAAAAATATTTTAAAAATCGATAATGCTAAGAGAAGAACGTAAATTGACTGTGTTGTTACTGATATCATCAGCATAATTACTCCTCATACCTGAAAGATGACCCCTCGTAATTTTCTCCAATAGAAGTTTTGGTAATTTCCTCGATGAATGATCAAAGCCAAGTGGAGCATTTAAGTTGAGTTACATGCACAGACCACCCTCTGACTCAAGCGCCACTGGTAAGCACTTAAATAGACGCTTTTCAGTTACGCTGGAGGCAGAGGAGAGACGGCAAGTTTTCTACTCCTTAATTCGTAAATGGTCTTTATTTAAGCAACTGATCCATAATAAATAACCATCGTCCCATCCTTTCCAACAAACGGCTGTTAATGGAAGGAAGTGAAGATCAACAGTATAACTATGTGGTAATGGTCATACCACCCATGAGGTTTTGTCCAGCTTTTTTCTATTTCAGCCCACTGGTTAAAATCACTCAGTGGGTGAACCTCACATTGACTATGGCCTCCGAAGAGCGAAAACTTAAGTTGATCCAACAATAAGAGAAAACTTTCTATACATCTACAGGATAAAAACATATGACCATTTGGCGGATATACAGGTAGATTTAATACACGAGGTTGTTCAGAAAATACCGAGAATTTTATATTTTGAAAAAAAAAATTATTTATTCATTACGTCAATGGTTTCGCCTTCGAAACATTCAACATTAGATATTATGCACTTAAAATTGCGATTATTTCAATCCTCGAAACACTTCTGAAACTCGATTTTTGGGATGACCTTAACTCTCTCAGCGATTTCATTTAATGTCCTCTATGCTTCTAAAATGGCGGCCCTTTAAGGTTCTGTTTATTTTTCGATACAGCAAAAAGTCACACGGAGTCATTTCTTGCGAATTTGGAGGTTGGGGAGTCGCTACAGTATGGCTTTTGGCAAAAACTCTCGATCAAGTTTGTAAGTGTGACCTGAAAATTGCTAAGCGCATAAAAACACGTCTTTAAAAATGTTTAGTTAGAATTGTCAAATGCTGATAAAATTTATAAAACTTTTCGGTTCACAAGGAACATTGAATGCTTCAGTAACAATTACCAAACCATGTTGAATTAAAACTTTTGGGCTATGTTGCCGCGTCAGATTTTGGGTGGCCCAAACGTTTCCCAAAAGTTTTAATCCAACATGACGAGCACCCGCGAAAGTTTTAACGAAGAATTATTACCAAACCAGTTTGATAGATGTAGCCTGTAGCCTATCAAACTGGCCACAGCCATTCCATAAAAAACTACTTAAATCAAAAGGATAATAAAACCGACGTAGCGTGCTCATATGGGAGATTTTCCACCCAGAAAAATATTTTTGCGATTGTAAATCATGAAATTAGGAGTTTAATGTAAGTCTCCGAAAAGGAACTACAAAAAAAGTGGAGAAAAAAATACGCCTACAAGAAGAATTGAACGCGGACACCCCGCGTGGTATCAACGGAGACAAGCAAATATTCTAATGCGTTACTATAAAAATAATTACACAAACGCCTTAATATATTAGTATACTAATTACTCCACCTTTGTTTTGCATTTATGAATAAGGTGTAACTAAACTGTCCTTTCGTAAGCTCAAGAGGAATACTTGACGCCGACAATAGCATTACGTAGGTACTCAACAACAATATCTAATGCACATGCGCAAGAAAGTTTTTTTGCAGGCTTTTTACATTAATGTAGGTTAACTATAATTTGCTAATGAGAACTTTGGCATGAATTGGGTATAATATGACAAATTTCATCGCATGATTATTCATAATGATCGCGAATGATTTTACTTCAGTCATACTTCTAATTTAAGTTTTAATGAGGCGGAATAAAATAACAATAAAAAATAAACAATTTAACAAGCATATCACTTCAGCTTTAATATCCATAATAATACGCTATTAAATGATCTTGCGAATAGCAGTTGATAGATAATATTTGATAAACAAGGTATTACAAATGTTATGATTCTGAAGATGTTAAAAGCTGAATTACTTCGTCACTCAATGCAAAGTGACCTTCGAAGTTCAAATCAATTGAAAAATGAAATATCTATAATTGCACTTATTCTACGTATTCTTGTATTCAGTGTCTATCATGCACCAGCTTACGGGTATCTTGGACATTGAAACAGAAATAAATAGAAAAATGAACGTAAGCAAAATTAAAAGGTTATCTCCATTACAAATAATGGAAATAAAACAATTTCTACCGACCTGTTTTCAAGTAAGGTCTATTTCGGAATCTTTCAATTGCAATTGTGTACTGGTGCAAACAAAACAGGATCCATAGTCCGTTGGATAGATTACGAAAAACGATAAGTAAATTCTATCAAAAAAAACAATAGATTTTGATAATTGTCGCTAAAAAAGCAAGTACTTTCGTGAAATTAATCACAAATTTTATGAAAGTTAACATAATCTGATGCGTATCGAATTAATTCAGTTATTTTTACCAAACTATCGTACAGTTGACCAAATTATGAATTATCGAAATGTATGATAAAATGTATCGTGAGCGTTTGATAAAATTAATCCAGTGTTTGGTTATTTTCATCAAAGTTTAAGTATAATTAACAAAAATACTCACTATCCCACCAGTTTGATAGTTTCAATCAAATATTTTTTCCATGTAATTGGTTGCCACAGACAAAGTAAACTAAGAATATAGCTGAACATTTTATCATATTTTAGGGGCATATAAAAAATATATTAAAAAATGACCATGGGACTCTCTGAACTGGAGAACAATTTAACAATTTAGTTCCCGTTCTTTTCTGAAAACACATCGTATATCTACTATTTGTTTTCAAACAAAAAGCATTTAAAGCAAGCTATTGAATATCAGTTATTCGCTATAGTGCAATAAATAATTAAAACATACTTTATTACCAGATATGCGTTGTCCTTCATCCTCGGGCTTTTCTAAGCACATGTCCAAAGGATCCAGGAAATACATTGATTCATCGTAGTGGCTTCGTTCTTGGTCGATCACTCCAACTGAAGGTAGGACGGCCCACCCTCTGATACCAGCCAGACTGCCAGACTCTCACAAGACGCCTCGTAGAAAGACTGGTGTCAAAAGGTTGACCGTAATAAACCCACCAACGGCCCCGAACCTCCCCCTGGCTACGCCACTGAACACGTATTGTATCTACACTATTTGCTTTTAAACGAAAAAATAAATTTAAGCACTCTATTGAACATGAGTTATTCGCTATGTTTAGTAAATAAATAATCATAGCATGCTTTGCTTAAGTTTTCATACCAGAACTGCGTAGTCCTTCATCCTCGGGCTTCTCTAAGCACACGTCCAAAGGATCCAGCAAATTCTTGGATTCATGATAAAGGATTCTTTCTTGGGCGAGAGCTCCATTTGAAGGCATAACGACCCTCCCTATGTCACCAGACAGACTGCCAGACTCTCACAAGACGCCTCGCAGAAAGACTGGTGACAAAAGGTTGACCGTAATTAACCCAACGACGGTGATTTACACCTTGAAAATGCAAGTTAATAAAACTACAAACAATGGTAAAAAGAAAATAATTCAACCCTCTGAATTGATGGCATTGCATTACACTGGGCTCGTTCAAATTTTTAAAATGTCGATTGTGATAGTGTTTTGAAATAACAGACACCGCATACATCCGTTTTTCTGCCCGTCGCGTCGATTACTTCTCGAGTAATTCATGCAAAATTGTTGACAGTGATGATAGAATAGCTCTTTTGCAGGGTAGTCGATGAAGCCATTGACTCTGGACGTCTGATCCATTGGATATATTAGTCGAATAGTCTCGTGATGTGTCTCACGGAAGGGAAATAGGCCCCGCATTCTGAACATGTGAATTTCACACACCTATATCATAGTCAGGCGGGATCTATGCCATGACCTTACCCATTCAACTTTTGGTTTCAATCACTGCATGGGTGAACCTCACATTTACCATGGCCACCCAAGAGAGAAAATTTAAGTTGATCCAACAATGAAAAAAAACTCTCTATGTATCCAAAGGATGAACGCGTTTGACCAGGGGGCGGATATAAAGATAGATATGGTATACAAGGTGCATTCAGAAAATAACAGGAATTTTAGTTTTTCGAAATAAATATCTATTTATTCGTCTACGTTAATGTTTTCATTTTCAAAGCAGTCTGCACTTGATAACATACTCTTAAGGTACCAATTATTGCAATCCTCGAGTCTCAAACTCGATGTTTGGGAGAGCCGTTAGCTCTGTCAACGATTTATTTACATGTCATCCATGCTTCTAAAACGACGGCCATTTCAGGTTCTATTTTTTTAAGTAGAAAAAAGTAACACGGATCCAAGTTTGGCAAATATGTAGGTTGGGACATCTTTACAATATTGTTTTTGGTCAAAAATTCACGAAAATATCAATGATTAGCCGATAATCACGTAGTTAGTAAATGAACGTCTAAACGTATCAGCTACCACAGACGAATAATCATTTTTATCTCGCTATGGAATATGAGTTATTTGCTATTGTGTAATAAATAATTTATGCATGCTTTGATTAAGTTTTCATACCACAACTGCGCAGTCCTACATCCCTTGGCCTATGTAGGCCCACGTCCAAAGGTTCCAGGAAATTCATGGATTCATGATAGTGGGTTCGTTCTTGGTCGATCACTCCAGCTGAAGGTAGCACGGCCCACCCTCTGTCACCAGCCAACCTGCCAGACTTTTACAATACGCCTCGCAGAAGGACGGGTGGCAAAGGGTAGACCGTAATTATTTCTCGGCCCCTAACGGCGATTTTACCTAGAAAATGCATGTAAATAACGCTACCAACGATGGTGAAAAGAAAAAAATTGAGCCCTATGAATTAAGTCATTGAATTGGAGTGGGCTCGTGCACATTTTTACTGCGTATATCGATAGACATTGAAATAAGCTCTTATAAAAATTTTTTTTTAAAAACCAGCCTTTATATTTAGATTACAGCCCAGACGGCACAGAACCCTCCGTATCTAATTCGTATGTACATAGTACCCATTGACTAAGGGGATACTGTGCCGCTCCGTCGCTTTTCGTCAATGGATACATACCATTCGCGGCCTGTCGACGAAGCGCGTACGCAGCATGTGAATGTCCGCTACTAAGCACGTACGATTGGATACATAGCGCGCAGGAACACGGCACTCAGGCTAATCTCAATCGATTAGGTCGAAATTAGTTATATCGTAACTCGCACGATCGAAAAATGTATCGAACGCAACACAATCGATAACTACCGACCGTAGCGAGAACCTTGATACGAATGAATTGTAAGTTCTCAATAGGTAAATAACACCATATCATGAATTCTAATTACCATGAAAGACTCACGACCGACAAAGTTTTTGTCGGTTGTGAGTTTTTCATGGTAATTAGAATTCATGATATAGTATTATTTACCCATTGAGAACTTACAAAACTTACTCGGCCACTTAAATAACTGCGAAAAATGAGATTCTCACGGCTAATTCACGCACCACCAGCATCCAGCATTGTTAAGTGGCTCGTACTTACTTGGAAACCTTGAGATGTTAATGAGAGTAAATTCTTATTAATTTTGACACAAAATAAGACATCACATAGCCCACGAGCATTAAAAAGCTTACCCTAAAGCCTGACGAAATAAGATTTTTAAATAAAAATTGCCGATGAAACAGGATTGCTGACACATCTGCTATTAGTATGATCGAATTCATCAAAATGCAAGCAAAAATTAACGTATAGTTCAGTCTCAGCTACTAAAACTTACCCATATCAGGCGCTAAAGTATTTGAAAAATTATTTGGTATGAGTAAAAGTCCCTAGGTAACTGCAGTAAATGTATCAACCTATTAAAAATATGAAAGTCCTGCCAAATCACCAGCATAAACACTTGTAAAATAAAACATGTTATCTCTTAGATCACACCTCCGATTTTATACTTACTTTGCATGAAGTCACCACCGCAAGAAATTTTAAAGAGGCAGGAAAGAAAAAACCCACAGAAATACAATACATATATTATGTATTTTCTATTGTCAACCACAATAATATTTCCAATTTTCTCTTCTATCCCACATCTAATTTAGCGAAACAATTACTCTTATTCTCTTTCGAATAGAAAATTATTTAAAAGAGGACTGGTCGATACATACAAACTATCGTCAATACTTTCTCCGATGAACGTCCACTATCACTGCACCAACTTGCACAAATCAAATCCACATCCACAAATATGTCACTTCTGCCACAATGTCTGTCTTCTTGGCGACAGGTAACAGTGAAGCAATGGTACCTTCCTCCAATCTGGGCACCTTCCATTCAGCAAGAATTTTCTCCTCGTCTTCTCGTCCAAGGCCACAGATTACTTTCTGATATCACAATGGTGCAATGTGAAGCTCACACACCTAAAATTAATAAATAATAAAATACCATGTAACTTATTAGGTCAAATCATTTCCAATTTTTGGTATTTCTGCATGAGAAATCAAATTACTAGGCTCGTAAATATAGTAAATATTTGTATGCCTGATATTTTTATTGTTTTAAACTATAGCATAAGATAATTTGAAATGATGAAAGCCGACGTGTAATACACCATAGGGCAAGCTAAGAAGCAATATTCGATCCTATAAACTTGGCAGCTTATTCCTAGTTTCTCCTTTAACCACACGTTTACCGAATGAATTAATACAAAAAAGACAACTAAAATGCAAGAATTTTCAAAAGAATTGCTGCTACAATATTTTGAATCACCATTTTTAGTACTGAATAGTTCGGGATGTTGATGAAGCCACTTCTGACTTAAAATTACATCCAAATAATTACAGCGAGAAAGAGTACATACCTCACAGTTTTTCGTAGGGGTGAAATGTTTTCTTCTTATCGCCCAAATGCACTTCTTCTTCAACTCAGGATCTTTTGGAGAGCTAAAAACTTGAACCATATGTCCCGGAGTTTCCATTACATCCCGACAATACACACACGAAAGGCATTTCTAACAAAAATATCTCACAAACACGTTTCTGAAGCCCAGTGAATGAAATTAAAGAATAAGGGAAACTTCACCATTACCAGACACTCTATTCTTCACTAACTTAACCACAAAAATCCCTGAAATGTAGTGAGACGTGACGTAAACGACGCGATCTCCAACGGCTTGTGAAGGCATGTGATCTTTCTAGGAGGATAGGGCACGATGGCACAAGATGGCACCACCCGCGAAAGAAAATAGTCCCAGACCGAATACAGTTTTATCGATGAGATACAATTTTATCGATGCATATGAATTTGCCAGTCCTCTTGCATCTTTTTTCGTCATTAAAGGAAATAAAGAAACAAAACCTTCTAAGTAACTTCCTAAGCGCGATTTTTGTATCTTGATTGTCCACCCTCGTATTTAGGTACGAAAACTTCCTGTGCCGTCTGGGAGGGGATGAGCAACGTTTATATATGACACAAAGCAAAAAAACTCAGTGACCCCGAAAAACCAAAAGTGACGTATTAAAAAATTCACTATATTTATTAAATTTTCAGTGAATGATAAGCCCCCTATGTTTCAAAATGCCACCCCTATGCTTTTAAATGCCTACCCCTATGTTAAAAATGCCACGAAACACGAAAATCGACCATTTGGAACTTCTTAGATCAAAAACATGTTTTGGGGGGGGGGGGGGGGGTTGACTGGGGGGTGGTTAAAGGGGGGTCGGAGAGAAAAAGTTATATTTTCATGTATTGTCATCGGAAATGAAGAAGTGTGCAAAATTTCAGCGTTTTTGCTTCACAGGAAGTGAGTCAAATTTGAGTTACAAGATTTGTACCAGACAAACAAACGGACAAACAAACAGACAGGTTGGTGAGTTGATATAAAGACTGTAAAAAAGAGAGAGCCGCTGTTGTCCGACCCGTTTTTTACTTCTCCCGTCAAACAAAAAATAACAGCGTTAGCACTCTTGCAGAGAAGTTGATGACGCCGCTGACTTCGGTTGAGCGGCGACAATAGACAACAACAATAATACAAAACCGATAATCTTAAGACAAGAATGTAAATTCAATGTCTCGTTACCAATATTATTAGCATACTTATCTCTCATACCTAAAAGAATTCCCTTGGTAATTTTCTTCAATATAATTACTGGAAATTTCCTCGTTGAATGATGAAGGTCTTCCTACCAAGAGGAGCATTCAGGTTGAATTGGCGAGCGCAGACCACCCCCTGCCGCAGCACTCTTATAAACGCTTTACAGGGGAGCTAGAGGTAGAGGGGTGACCGCAAGCATTCTACTCCTTTCACGCGGGTGGCTAGTTGATGAAAAGGAATCAATGAGCAAAAATACATACAATGATGAAACCAAGTTATTAATACGTGGCAGAAGAGAATAGTCAAAACTAAAATTAGCATTTAAATACTCGATGAAGGCATTCGCATGGGGACAAACAGATATGAAGAACGGGATGGGAAAACCTCGAACAAAATATGTGGACCTGGTAAAGGAAGTATTTGAAAGAGAAGAAATTAGTAGGCGTGGAAAGATTAAATGATAGGAGAATTGTGTGAAGAGCTGCGTCAAATCAATCTTAATATTGTTGTTTGAAGCCTTTGTGATCAATTTGAATCCCGCCAATTTCAATTCGTTATTCTTTTGTTTGCACAGTAAGTCAAATTTTGTGTTGGTTGACTAAGTAAGTCAAATTGTGGTACTGCCCCACACAGGCAGTCAGCTCGTTGTCACCAGATAGAACGGTTGTTCTCAAGATTTCTCCTTATTATGTTTTCGACATAAATTATCTATATGAAACATTGCCTTTTCTATTATCTTAAACAGCCTGGTCCTTCGGAACATTATCTTCATTACTATCGCGTACAGTTGTTGACTAGCAATTATGATGACGATGAAATACATGCAAACATTGAAAACATATTATTCGAAAAGAATTAATGGGATGTACAAAATCCACATTTACTTATTTTTATAAAGGAGAGAACACACAAAGTAGACGTCGGTCGCCTCCTCCAAATACCATAAGGTGCAGTACAACATTCATATCTACCTTAACAATCATACTGCCTTAAATGTTTCTAAATTTGACTTTAAATTTCAATCTTAAGTATTATGAAGAGTACCTACTACATATTTACTTCAGGTCTCCACCATCATTGGTTGTATCCTCTAGGGACCAACCCTGTACCTTCATACGATGCCTCAACCCTACCAAAAACTCTGCAGGTCGGCCGCTGGGTAGTATGTAGATGTAGACAAGAGTTAAAGGTCGCTAGGACTTTCGGTAAGGGGAAAATGATGAACCACCCGCAATCGTCTGAGTTAGGTAGAGGTGTGCTTTTCGTGATTCTATCAGTGACTTTTCACTCATCAAATGAGCCAGGAGTCACTTTCATCATAGATAATCACGAGGAGGGAGGGTAAGGAGGATATGAGGATAGGTGGATAGTATTCAAGGCAGGTGGGGAAAGGTTGGGGAGTACGACGATAAACCTGACGCCATGGCGTTTCAATGTAAAAGATTTTACCCCTAGGCAATTGTCTCACAGGGTTGTAGTTAGGATGGGCGAATGGACTAATTTTGACTTGATTCTAATAATTTTATGCTGGACAGATTGTGTTATGTTGCGCTAGAAGTTAAAAGGTAATTTTCATTTGAATTATACCTACTATTTGGACTATAGAGTACTCCACTGCCGATGGGATATGCCATCGATGGGTAGCGCTGCAGCATGGCTGGTGGCATGCTGCAGCGCTAAAACGATTTTATACGTTCAAATCTATGTTAATCACTCCCGGGTTTTGAACTGGGAAATCCACTGACGAGATCTCTTTGTCGATTTTTGGGTGGTCACTTTATTCTGCAGCAAATTTGCATCCTCCAGAATTTCTGAAACAGTTAGGTACCTTAGGTAATTCCTCACATAATTCTGAGAAGACTGTGTAGTCCTCCATTCATTGAACACATTTTTTAAAATATAAAATAGGCTTTAGGTTACATCGAAATAAATGATGCCATATGATAAAAGCATGCGGGAAGAACAACACATATACCTGACATAAATACATTACTTTCATGACTAAACATTCCACTGTACAACGTGGACTTACAAGCACCTTTTTAGCACTTATTTTTTACCTTCTTCTGTAATTTAGTTCACAGAAAATTCGGCAGCTACAATCACTTTCCCCAATTTATTTAATTAAGTATGTTGACGAGCCTTAAAGGGTAGTGAATATTACCTTAGATGAAAATTTGAAACAGGTGATGAAAGAAAGATGACATCGATCAGATGAAACTGCAAACCTCCCAGACCAAACACAGCGACGATCAACATTCAATTCTGCGTTAATCGCTCCCTGGGTTTGGAACTGGGAAATTCGCAATTGACTTCTAGTTTTGGCATTCTGGATGTCAATCCCTTCTTCAGCAGTACTGCGTCCTCCAGTAATTCTGTAATATTAAAGTCATCATGGTAATCTCTGATAATGATTATGCGGAAATTGAGAGGAGTGTGTAGACTTCCATTCTTTCCACGCCTTGGTCCTGGAAATAATGGAATGAGTTGACATGATGTTGAAAGGGAGTACAGGTTAAGAACAAAGTAGAAATCCAAGTTATTCACCTTAAATAAATGCAGGTTATTCACTTTCCATGAGCACAATAATAAAAATATATGAACATACACCGAAGAGCCTTACTGTAGGCATTTTTTTGGATATTCTGTGGCTGTGGGCATAAATAAAATGAGGGTATAAACCCAAGCGAGACTCCATAAACCCAATAACTTCGAAGAATGTCGTGTAGATTCCGGGCGAAATCCTTCAGCCAGACGGTGGCACGAAGATAAATGAAGAAGAACGTGAACATCACAGTCCAAGCCTTGGGAGGATTAACAAGTAATTCCACGTCAATCACCCCCAGGGTTGGGTCTGAGAAGCTCACAAAGTGAGTTCTCACTGTCCAGTTTCGGGATGTATACCTCTTCCACGGAAGCAATGCGTCCTCCTGGATTTAGGAAGTAGAATTGTGCCAAATGTTATTCCTCACTAAGATGCTGAATCCGTAAGAAGAAAGTGTAGTCCTCCAATCTTAAAACACACTTTTTTGATTTCAAAGATTTATTACATGGCAGTATGGAATTGGATTGTAAGTTTAAAGTATGCAGGAAATACACTGTAACAAACCTTGATGACGACGTGAAGAAACATTGAGAATAAAGTGATAATGGACAACAATTATTCCGGTTGAATATGCGGAATACAAAAAGGGAATATCGTAATAACAATAGTGACCTTCGGTTGTAAGCTTCGTAGCTACCGATTTTTCACCCCAAGTACTTATATATTGTGTTTAAAAGTAGAATTAATATAATTTGTGAAGTAACAGTAAGTAAAAGTACGTGCCGTCACTCCCTATTTTCTTCGTGAGTACTTTTACTGGACAAGTGTGTCTATAATTTAATTTGTGAATTATCAGTACGTGCTGTAGCTCCCGATTTTCTTCATGAACAATAACCCTGGACAAGTGTGTTTGCAAAAAGCGTGCTTATTTGATAAATTGAATTAAAAATGAACGTTACAAAACGTTATTTACAAACATCTTTCATTTTCTATTATACCCATTCTGCGATTAACTTGGATGCATTATAACATGTTCGTGTACGCTTACCCCCAATCAAGCGCAAGTGCCATTTATCCGAGTTATCTGCATAATGTAAAACCCACTTTCTACCAATGGATGGCTGACTCATACTAATGTTTCAAGTGAACGAGATGAGATAGGATAAAAAGTCATAAATTTGACCCCTTCTAAAATCGACTAGAACCCTAGGAAAAATTGTCAAAATAATAAATTTTCAACCTATATTTACTCGATCTAGGGTTAAGTATCAGTGAAATAAGCGATCCTTAAGGAACAAACAGCAGACGAAGAATGTAACAACAGGCAGAGTGAACACAGCGAGCGATAGTGAGTTCTCGAAATATGTATGCGTGAAATGTGCTTGTATCAAACAAGACTACTTGATAATCAAAATGTGTTAATTTTCTGCCTTAATTTAGCTATATCTACTATAATTACTAGATTAGTTTCAAGTGTAAATATATTTCTATTAGCTTCCACGCGTGGAAGCGGGTGATTATAACTTGGGTGGTAGCAAAAGAGATGAAATTAAAGAATACGCGCACAAGATTAGTTCAATGGAGAAGAGGAATGTACATAATTGGTTAGTAATATTTAAAAAAATTGCTTAACTTAATGTAAATATTTGGCAAATATCAAAGACACATGATTAATATAAACGATTTCCTGCCCCAATTTACTTGAAAAAACTACAGGTGATTCTTCAATTAGATGCTGTTCTTGGAGATATGTTTCAAATCTGCGGTTTCCCATAATATCCGGAGGTGCAAATAATGGGAATCTCCTCTCATTCCTCACGAAGAAGCTGTGTGCATTCAGAAGTGTCTGCGGACCTCCCAGTCTAAGCTCCGGCAGGACTGACATTCGATTCTACGTCAATCACTGTCGAGCTTAGAACTAGGAAGTCCGCTGAGGACAACCCTCTCAAGATTTCCAGGAGGTCGACTTCTACGGAAGTATTCCGCTTTCTTGACGTTGAAGCTGAAAAAGATAAAAGGTAAATGGCCAGAAATATGTTTTCCTAGTTGAGGGTCTGAGATTACTGCATGTGCACTTTATCAGAATAACGTAATAAATCGTAATACCAATGAGCAAAACATGGACCTTGAGAAGGAGAGATAGGGATAGGATCAACGCTCTTGGGATTTGGGTGTGAAGAAGGCTGAAGGGAGTGAGGTGGCATGATAAAGTGAGGAATGAGGAGGTGAATTTCGGTTAAATAGGACACTTAGGGACTTAAGCTTTGCCCCAATCATGTCTAAGCCCCATATATCCCAGGCATCTATGCACTATATAATTCACTTCCGACCACTAACTGACTGACTTTATGTGTCGAAATACACAAACATCTCCTAACAGCTTTAATATCCATGATAATACGCTGTTGAATCATTGTCTTTGATGCACCGGCTTACGGATAACATTGCAATGTAAAGCAGAAATAAACAGAAAAATGAACGTAAACAAAATTAAAGCGTTATCACCATCACAAATAAAAAAAAAAAAATCATTTCTACAAACCTATCTTTTATGAGCGGCCTGTTTAAAAATCTTTAAAGTGATGAAATGGTTGTGAAGTGGATGTGAAGGCTGGGCCAGACCAACCTACGCTGACGAGGAGTCCTTCACCAGCAAAGTGCGCTGAAGAAGACCTTCGGACGTCTCTCGAACTGAAATCTATCCTTCAGGAGCCGAGGAAGATAAAGGATGGCTAAAGAAGCGACTGACGATACCGGCCGGCTTTGCCCCAATCATGCCTAAGCCCCATATATCCCAGGCATCTATGCACTATATAATCCACTTCCGACCACTAACTGACTGACTTATACATATGTTTGGGGTGAACGAGACGAGATACGACGAAAAGTTAGAATCGTTTGAAATATCATAAGATGATGATAGAAATCGCCAGAGAAAGGAAGAAACGGCAGATCAAAGTTTTAAGAATTGGCAAAGTTGAATTTTAAAAAATGGCCTGTGGCTTTTTCTGGTCACACTGCGGCTTTCTTCCTTTCTTTGCCGATATCCGACCATAGCTTGATTGAAAAAAGATAGCAAATTTCGTTTTTCGACAGTTTTTCCAAGGGTTTCAGGTGATTTTTAAGGCTTGGATGATTTTTCGAAGAGATTTAGAATGTTTCAAACGATTCTTACATTTCGTCGTATCTTACTTTTAGCTAAAATTAGCTAGAATATTGCTGAAAATGATCATACCACAAATAATTTCCGTAAAACATTTTAATTTGTATTTTTTAAATAATCTATTTTATGTTTCCCAGAAAGGGTAAGCCGAGGTAGAGGAACTGCAGGGAATATGATTCAAGACATGTGAAAATGAATCGCTCATGGCGAGGTGATGAAAGCATAATTATAACATTAATGTAATTCGGTTATTAGCGGCACTCCTCTACTGTATCTATAAACCATGTACCAGATGGAGCCAGCAGGAGTTAACAATGATATATTGTATCGAAGCTAGCCGTCGAAAATAAAATAACTCAAAAACACAGAAAACTGCCATTTCCAATCATGCCCATCAAACCTCCGACAATTAATTTTTACTGTCCCTAGCCTCAACAACACTCCTGGTAAAACTGGTTGATAGATATGATTGAATAATAGGAAATGGAGATGATAGTGTTGCAGATTCTTAGGGGGCGTGAGCCCCCGCGGTCCCTCCTCCACCCCCCTGGATTCCATTTCACTGTTTATTCCAGGGGCCGCTTTTCTAATTTCACATCCGACAAACCTCTGACTGGACAACAGTGCTTATATCTTATCGGCTGGTTCGCGGAAGTTCAGTGCGCTCGTACTCCGAAATATTTGTTAAACTTTTAAGTAACTTTAAACTTTGAGCGAAATGCTAAATATATCATTAGTGGATTAACGCCAATGAACTGGAAGGCAGTTAGACGGTCCAATCAGTCTTCTTTGACAATTGAGCGAAACGGACAATGACGCAGTTTAAAATTTGCATCAATAACCCCACTTGCGACTATCTTTATAACATAAAAATTTTATTTTGAGTCTTTTAAGATATTTTTACAACGATATCTGAAAGAAAATGGATATATATCAACACGTTAGATGATAAGACGTTCTAAATGCATTGCATTCGAGCAACAAAGAGAAAAACGCGAGGAAATTCTGTTTTTGAATTCACGATGAATATTTATCAATAAGGTAGGAGTTTTCGTGCCGAAAATAAATGACAATTAAACTGAACTAACTCTGCCTGAAGTTCCGTAAAACGTTTGATATTACATTCTCATGGAGTTCTTAGGTAGAAGCTGGAAACATCACGGAAGATTCCTCGATGCCGTCTGCGGGAGGCAAAAAATTTAAAATGCTTTACAACCGATAATTCAAATAAGTAGGCATCGTTTGCGGAAATTCTGATTACAATTAGACTGTGTCTGCCTCAAGGAACGACCAATTATAGATGTTATATTCATCAGCCTTTGGAAAGAAGCTGTAAAATCCACATAGGATTCTTGGTTTATGACTACGGAACGTAAAAATCTTCAAATGATTTGTGACTGTTACAGCTAGCAGGCAGGAATCTATTGCAAAAAATTTGATATCGATGAGATTGTAAAATGTTGCAGTCCAACATTAAGGAACGAAAAATTATTGAGTTAAATTCATCCGTCTTTTGGCAGGAGCAGAAAAATTCAGGAATCCTCGGTGCCGATTAGAGGAGAGGCACATATGTTCAAATGATATCAAACTGATGCAGCTCATAGTCAGTGCCCATTAAGAATATTATGATTTCAGTGAGATGAGTACGTAGAACCCTCTAGTCCTACCCTAAGGGGTGATAAATGATTGAAATTACATTCATCGGCCCATGGGTAGGTGCTGGAAAATTTACAGAAAAATCCTCGCTGCCGATAATGGGAAGCCAATATTTTCTCAAGTTCTATAACATGAGTTTGCTAAGCTGGAATACATCATTAAAGTTTTAAATATGTACATTTTTAGAAATTTTACATCATTGAAAGTTTTTTATTCATTATTATAAAAGGTCAGTAGCGGCATGATCGGATCAGTGCCGCGGCTCAAGTAGTTATGCGAGAACTTTCGGATTTTCGGAGCTCTCCTATCCTGTATATATTCTGCACCTGAACAATGTAGCAGTTTGAGTTAATATCGATTGGAAGAATGAAATCATGGTTTAACTCCAGAGAATAGGTCATTAAAATTAAAGTAATTGAAAATGGGGCCAAAAGAACTCATTACCGATTTGAAGAGGCATGGAACCCATCTCGAAGATTGTGGCTTCGGTGAGACGAGTGCGTAAAACCTTCCAGTCCTGCCCGAAGGGGTGATAAATGATTGATATTACATTCATCGGCCCTTGGGCAGGAGCTGGAAAATTCACACAAAAGATCCTCGATGCCGATAACGGGTGGTCAATATCTTCCCAACCTCCATAAATAAGGTTATTAGGCTGGAATCCTTCACGAAGGTGCTGATTTCGATGAGAGGAGAGTGCAAACCTAAAAACCCAACTTAGTGAATGGAAAAATGGATGCATTAAAAAGAATGAATATTCATACATTATTTAGGTTGGAGTTAGAAGTTTTATCGAACAATTATGAATGCAAACTTTTGGAGGATTAAATATTCAAACAAGGCTTTATGAGCATGCGTAATCTTTCGGGGTCTTACCTCCCCGCCCTTTTAGTCGCCTCTTACAAGCAGGGTCACTGCGGGAGTATTCTGAAACCCCCTTCCCGCAGGGGTTTAGAAGATTCAATTTTTTTTTCTCGGCCAATAATGTTGCCCACGTGTTAATGAGTGTTCAATGCTTATTAAGGTTTCAAATACTTTTTAAATCTATATTTTGATATTATATTTTAAGCGTTGTGTGTTCATTAAATTTGATTCGATTTTAACGCAAATTCTTTTCGAACTTTTGAAACTGACACGATTGCCGATTTTCAGTTATCAAGTTCAAATCACTGGTACCATACGTTTATTAGGTATATTTCAAAACATCAGATCAACTACATCAAATAATGACCTCTTGTTTCAAATGAATGAAATGTAAGCTAAAGTCCCAAGTTGGCCACCTAGAAAGATATAATGGTTAGTTTGGTTTTACACGTTGAAACACTAGGAAATCACAGTTTATATAATTCAAATATCGTCCCTAAAAATTTTTATTATACTTGGTGGGATGAGTAATCAATAAAGTTGCTCCAGGTCCTCATCACCGACGTTGCCTCAGTCTCCTTCTGCAGAAGTGTGAAGGGTCTACGGTTTGAAGACATTACGTAGTCCCTGCCAGCACTTCTGCAGAAGGCGGCTGATTTTTCAGTAGTCAAATTCCAGGAAGGGTGTCATATTTTATTGTCCTCTTCAAAGGTCTTCTCGTTTCATTATTGAAATACACAGTCTTCGTGAAAAATTAGGCGCAGAAGATTTACACATCCCATTTCGCCTTTCGTTAGAATCTTAATTAGAATGATTACAGTGAACGCAACCGCTGCTTCAAACACCTTTGTCTCAAGCGTAGAGGGGACCACAAGATGGACACACTAGATAGCCTCTACAGCACTTCAGCATAATGTGACCAAGTATTCCAAGATGAATATAAATATTGATGTGAGGCAGCACCTGATGTTTTCAGTAATTGGATTCAATAACATATATTGTTGGGTGGAGTATTTTCCGAAAATAATGGCTCACAATTCCGAAATCCTCCAAAAAAGTCTAACAAATTTTTCTTGACATGTCTCGTATATCTTTAAACAACGTGGGATCGAAAGTTACAAAAATATTCACAAAGTAAACTACGTGCCAATGAAAGCACAATAGGCCATACATTAAAAATCACCAATTTGAG
The DNA here is from genome assembly GCF_921293095.1 of Ischnura elegans. Taxonomy (NCBI): domain Eukaryota; kingdom Metazoa; phylum Arthropoda; class Insecta; order Odonata; family Coenagrionidae; genus Ischnura; species Ischnura elegans. The sequence continues at coordinate 84,840,783 of NC_060250.1, forward strand.
AAGAAATAGTATGTAGTTTAAATTATCAAAGAAATAACATAGATTATTGAGAAAAGAACAAGTAAATAACATACATTACTTCAAAAAATTAACTAAACCTGATGAACCAAATGAATTATTTGAAAAATGGGTGAGACCTTAAATCTTGAAATATCCGCCCAGTAGCTCTTTACAATATTGAACATGTTCTGATATGATTACTTTCCGAAGATTCTGCCTAGGACCAGATGTGCGCGCAAGTCCCCCAGTCTAATTCCCAATTCCGATAAATTGTTCAATTAACATTGATAATCATGGAAATTGGAGACAGGAAAACCGCAGAAAAATTATTGAAGCCATTAGAAGATTGTCATTTCGGTGAGATGAGTGCGTAAAACCTTACAGTCCTGCCCAAAGGACTATAGATGAGTGATATTACATTCATCGGCCCTTGGGTGGGAGCTGGAAAATTCACAGAAAAATCGTCACTGCCGATAATCAATGGCCAATATCTTCACAAATGAGTCTTTAAAGCAGGAATCCTTCACGAAGATGCAGATTTCGATGAGATGAGAGTGCAAACCCTAAAGTCCGACTAAAATCACACGTAAAAATAATGAATATGACAGTTATTTTGACAATTGTTCATGCACTTGATATCCTCAACAAACCCTCTCGAAAACAGGTTGAATGATATGAGAACATAATTAGAAATGAAGATGGTAGTGTTGCAGATTCTTAGGGGGCATGCGCCCCCGCGGTCCCTCCTCCACCCCCCTGGACTCTAGATCAGTGCTCATTCCAGGGGCCGCTTTTCTAAACAAATAGGCAAACCTTTGCCTGGACTGTAACTCTCTCCCTCTTCGACTTCATCACGAAACTTCAGCTCGCTCGTAATTCGAAATAAATGTTAAACTTTTCGCTGACTTTAAACCTTAAGCGAATTACTGAAGATGTCATCAGTGGATTAATGCTGATGAACTGGAGAGCATTTAGACGGTCCAAAAATCCCAGTCTTACGCAGCGCGGAACGGACATTGACGCAGCATTTTTAGTTTACATTAGAAACGATATTTGCAGTTATAATTATCTCAGAGGAGGCAAACATCTTCAAATACTTTCAAACTGATGTAGCTTTTAATCAGGACCCCATTGCGAAGTTTGTGATTTCGGTGAGATGACTACGTAAAACCATCCAGTCCTGCCCTAAAGGGCGATAAATGATTGGCATTACATTCGTAGGCCCCAGGGTAGGAGCTGGAAAATTCACACAATAATGGATGGCCAATATTTTCTCAAGTTCCATAATATGAATTTGTTAAACTAGAATCCTCCACGAAGATGATAATTTTGATGAGAGGAGAGTGCAAGCCTATAAGTCCAACTTAAAAAAATGGAAAAATGGATACATTACAAATAATGATTATTACATATATTATTATTTAGGTCGGAGTTAGAAAATTTATAAACAATTCAGAATGCTAATTTTTGGTGGACTAAATCTTACATAACCTTCCACGTTATACTGCTATATGAGATTGCGTAATCTTTCGAGGCTTACCCCCTTTTAGTCGCCTCTTATGACAAGCAGGGATACTGCGGGAATATTCTGCGAACCCTTTCCCGTAGGGGTTTAAAAAATACATTTTTAATGATTTTTTTCTGGCAAGGATAGCGCCCACGTATTAAGCCATTATTACCTAATGTTGCCTCTAAGAAGCAAAAAAAAACTTATAAAATTTCAGCACTATTCAGGAACGATTTTTACTACTTGTTCGTTTGTGCTTTAAAGTTTAATGGCGAAATACGTAGCTTCCACAATGATTACGATCTAGTAGAAATTTTTCACATATAAAGATTAAACGAGGAGTGGAAGGAGCAGATTATTATTGTACTTCTCAATACATTTCCAAGTTTCCGAGGACCACCTTAAATCCCAATTAAAACAGCGTGTACCTAGAACACTGAAAATACTTTTCAGTGTTATTTGACAGTTCAGCAGTGTACCTTCCCACCAGAGATTCCAAAAAAGTAGCTGTATGAGGCACTTGACGTTTAATTCCATGTGACCCTTCTTGATTCAAGTGATGGTGGAATCACGTCACTGTTGAATACAGGCACGGCATAGAGATAACATCCTTATTTAACATTTCTTATGAAAGAGGCGAAATATTTGTGATATATTCAATGGATGAACTTCATGGCTGCTCTAGCCACCCTCTTTAGAAGTGTCGGAGGGCCACAAGTTCATATCACTCGATAGTCCTGCCAGCACTTCTGCGGAAGGTGGTCATCTACATTCCCGCTGGAAGTCTTTGATGTTGGAATCCTTGAAGTTGACTTCCACTGTGAGACTGCATGTGTGAATCAGTGAAGGACTTTTCTAATTGCAAATGTTTTTAAGTCGGAGAATGTAACGTCTCTACACATAAATGGGTTGCCTGTTAAGGAATACATACTTCTTCTTCCTCCATCTTAACGGGAGTGACGATACGGTCATCCATCCACAGTTTCTTTTCTTCTAGTTGTCATTCAGAAGAGAGCCTCAAGGACTAGATAGATGCTGACGTAGTCTCAGCACATCCCAGGATTCAGAGGACGTGGAATTAGTTTATTGTAAAATTCACTATCCTCTGTTCCCTGAGATGGACTACGAATACTGCTGTCCATTTAAAAACTCGATGGAGTCATTTCTAAATTATGGCTACGAATCCCTTCCAGAAACTACTTGAGCAGCTTACCTGCATGATATGAACACTGCATAAAACGGGAACAGGCGGATCGTAGTAGAGTTTCCAGATGAAAGATGAACGAAGAAATCAATTATTCTGGGGCAATTTCTAAAAGTGATTTATTGCTGTCGCCAGGTAATAAAATAAAGTATGGAATAAATAATAGATTTCTTCCTCTGTAAAATCTCTGATATATTGAAATTTTATCACAAGTATGCTTACTTGAAGGAGATGAGTGCGCAAAACCTCCCGTTCCTGCTCACTGCAGGGATTAACTGTCAAATAATACGCCAATCACCGCTGCGAGAGGATGCAGGAAGACCACGAAAGATACGTCGATCTCAAAAAAGCCAATTCCTTCAATAGCATTCCGCCTTCAGATGAGTTCTTTGATGCATCTCTTCTTCCTCCATCTTAACGGGAGTGACAATATGGTCGTTCATCAACGGTTTCTCTTCCTCTGGTTGTCCTTCAGAGGAGAGCCTCTTGATAAATGCTGAAGTGGTCGCAGCACATCCCAGGAAACAGAAGCAAACAAATTAGTTTATAGAACAATTCATTTGCCCACTGTTTCCTAGGATGGACTACGGATATTGCTGTCCATTTGAGAACTCGCCGGTGTCATTTCCAAAATATAGCCTTCAATTTGTTTCACGAATGGCTTAGTCTCAGCCAAATACGAGAACAGGAAGATTGCAGTGGAGTTTCCATATGAAAGAAGAACGAAGAAATAATTGAACTGGAACAATTCCTTAAAGTGAAGATTTGCAGTCAAAAGGTGTTTAAAAATGTGATTCATAGGTAACATGATAAGAGCGGGTGAGCCGATATAACCGTTTCTCTTCTTCTAGATGTCTTTCAGAGGAGATCCACTGAGACGACATACATGCTGAAGTGGTCGCAGCACATCCCAGGAAACAGAGGCAAATAAATTAGTTAATTGAACAATTAATTTGCACTCGGTTCCCTGGGATGGACTACGAATATGGCTACCCATTTGAGAACCCTTTGAGAGTCCTTTCCCAATTTCATCTATGAATTCATTGCATGAGTAGTCACAGCCAAGTACGGGAACAGGTAGATCGAAGTGGAGTTTCCAGATGAAAGGTGAACGAAGGAATCAATTGTTCTGGAGCAATTTCTTAAAGTGAAGAAGTGTGGTCACAAGGTTTTTAAAGAAAAAAGTGATATTAACGGGAGTGACGATATGGCCATTCATATAAATAGTTTCTCTTCTTCTGGTTGTGCTTCAGATGAGATCCTCTACGACTGGATACATGCTGAATTGGTCGCAGCACATCCCAAGAAGCAGAGGAAAATCAATTAGTTTGTTGAACAATTCATTTGCCCTCTGATTCCTAGGATGGACTACGAATATTGCCGTCCATTTGAGAACTCGCCGGGGTCATTTCAAATCAAAGGTACGAATTCCTTCCTTGGGTTGCTTAGTCACAGCCAAATACGGTAACAGGCGGATCCAAGTGGAATTTTAGATGAAAAATGAACGAAAAAATCAATTTAGGAGCAACTACTTTGATGGAAGAACTAGGGTCACTCAGTTTTTAAAGAAAAAATGTGATGTATCGGTAACATGATCCAAGAAGCAAAGTATAAAACAAATAATTAAAAGATAACATACCATATGTATAACGAACAATCATATTTAATATATTTATACAATATGATATAATTATAAATTGGTGAACACCATTATTTATATATAGCCAAATTCCATAATATCTAAAAAGTTACATAGCCCCATTCAAATGTTTCTGTTGCCCTAGAGTGGTTGATCTTAATCTTTCAACTTGATTTGAGGACATTTAAAAATATCACCTCTGCATGACGATCGCTACAAAACCACATTCAACCGGTTCATTGAGCACAAATGACATTTAAATGGTTGAAAAAAATAGAGATACATTTTCTTCTGTAAAATCTCTGACCTCCTGCAATTTTTCCAGTAATTATAGGACAAGTATGCTTTTTTGAATTAGAAGAGCGTGCAAACCTCCCGTTACTGCTCACTGCGGGGATTAACTGTCAAATAATACGCCAATCACCGCTGCGAGCAGATGCAGGAGGACCGCAAAAGATACGTCGATCTCAAAAAAGCTAACTTCTGCATTAGCATTCCGCCTTCCGATCAGTTCTTTGATGCATCTCTTCTTCCTCCATCTTAACGGGAATGACGATATGGTCGTTAATCAACGGCTACCCTTCCTCTGTTTGTCCTTCAGAGGAGAGCCTCTAGTACTGGATAGATGCTGAATTAGTCGCAGCACATCTCAGGAAAAAAAGGAAAATCAATTAGTTTGTTGAACAATTCATTTAGCCATTTTTTCCCAGGATGGACTACGAATATTGCTGTCCATTTGAGAACTTGCTGGGGTCATTGCCATGAGTTGCTTAGTCACAACCACATTCGAGAGAACAGGCGGATTGCAGTGGAATTTGCATATGAAAGGTGAACTAAGAAATCAATAGTTCTGGAACAATTCTCTTAAAATTAAGGAGTGCCGTCCAAAGGTGTTTAAAAATGTAATGCATTGGTTACATAATAAAAGAAGAAAACAAACAATAAACAAGTATACTACCATATGTATAACGAAAATATAGATAATATAATTATATAATATTCATAAATAGGTGAACACCATTATTTACACAGCCAAATTCTAAAACATCTAAAAGAGTACATAACCCCATTCAACTGTTTCTGGTGGCCTTTGATGATTTATCTGTATCCTTCAACTTCATGCAGCGAAACATCTTTGTAGACATCATGTAGCGAATATCATATCAGGGTAACATTTAATACAAAAACAAATGTAACCGGTTCATTGAACACAAATGCATGCGTAGACAAATAAAATAAAAAAAGTTTTGATTAGATTTTCTTTTGAAAAATTTACTGGAATTCCGCAATTTTGCCTGCTAATTTATTTGAAGTACACTGTCTTGAATGAGAAGACCTTGGCCGACTCACGTTCAGTTACTCTTCGGAGTTATTTTTTACTGCCCAAGTACTACACCTAGATTAATATAGAAATGGTGAAATTAGGCTCCCTAGAAGAAAAAAATCTTTCGAATTCAATGAAAATAAGACAATGGTCGGCAGTACATTTTGCAAAATAGATTTAAACAAAATCAGGTCATCTATGATTCATCATAGGGCACAAATATTCATATACAATGATAAATACTAAGAAAAAGTATGTGCACAAGAAACCATTTCAAAATACAATATATGGAATTATTAAACAGAAATTGTAATCAAATTAAATTTAAAAAACAGTAAAGCATAAATATACTAGAGCATAAAAACATCTTGCCTTTAATATTGCGAAAAGTCTTTGTATATTTTGAACAATGAAAACAAACGAGATGTAAGTTAGTACAAAATTTAATATTCCACCAAGTTCAAGACCAACAAACTTGAAAATAACGCAAAAAAATTAAAAGTAATTTTTCCTTTTTTTTAGCGATACATTTGTTTTTAATTAATATAATAGGCAATATTATTGTATACTGTAAAAATGTATCAAGATCAAGGTACATCAATTCTGATAATTATTCAAAGAATTTGATAAAAATATAAATTTTATGTAGGTACCTAAGTTAAAAATTTTCATAAATTAGAAAGAATAATTTTTTATGATGATGTCAAATGGTGTAGTAGCTCACTGGAGAAAAATGATGTCTTTTCTTAAGGTAACGTGTTTTATGACTCAGATTAGTTGGACCAGTATATTTTGCAATCATAAAGTTCAGCTTTTTCATTAATATGTTTTATTTGAAGTAACTACGTACCTGGAAGAGAATGGTTATCGAGCGCTCATGCCTCTTAAGAAAGGATTACATGATACCAAGTCCAACCCATCCTACTGCGTTAACCTTATTCGATAGGCTTGTTAAGTAGGACATCGCATTTTTGGAAAAAAATAAATAACTATTGTATAATCAACTTGAGAATCGGTTAGTTCCAAAAACCTCACAATAGTGTAAGATCGCACCCTTCTTGATAATTTAGGAATGGAAAAAGAATAATACCTCAAACTTTTCATTGGTTCCTTTTTTAAAGTTTCTACGAGTTCTATGCAGTGCTTTTTAATAACTGGAGCTTTGATTGACGAATACTTCACCAAAATGACAAAATACGAGGGCCCGTGAGGGAGAAGGGATCTTATTAAAGATAGGATTTGCAGGGGTGGTCTCGCCAAGTCGGCTAGTCGGCAATCGCTGAGGGCTTCAAGATCGAGGGGACCCCACAACGTTCGCGCATATAGTGAGACATAAATGAAAGATATAATAAAAATGACTCAGATTAGTTGGACCAGTATATTTTGCAATCATAAAGTTCAGCTTTTTCATTAATATGTTTTATTTGAAGTAAACTCGTCGTAAAAGAATCATATTAAATAATGAATAAAATAAAAGTATAAGAAGAATAAATAGAACCTGATGTTTTTTTTGAAAGGGTTATTCGACAATGTTTTTTTTATATTTCAGCGCCGTTTCAAGGAAAATATCACTTAATAATAGATAATAGAACAATTTTGCATAATTAAATTTAATAAGCTGTGAAATTCTCATATTTTATAGCAGTTTTTTTCAAAATCTCAATTTTTTATTAACTTTTATCTAGTTTTTAAGAGCCAGAATAGCTTCAAAATACCAAAATTCATTCCAAGGCATGTAATTTCTTAAAATTTTCCGCAAGAGGGCCCCCGAGGGGTAAATGGGGTCCCAGGGGAGGGCCCCCATTCACCCCAGACCGCACCTGGGCGATGGTTTTCGGGGTTTCCCTCCCGGCCCTTTTAGTCGCCTCTTACGACAAGCAGGGATACTGCGGGAATATTCTTAATCCCCCTTCCCGCAGGGGTGATGATTGCAGACCTGATGAGCAGGTAATGATTCGACCATTAGGGAGCTTTAGATGCAATAATCTTGATCAAGATGGCCCCGTTGACAGGCATTGACTCGACTGATGCATAAACCGACCTCGAGTTGGATACTGATGACCTAATGGCTTTTAATAACTCACTACGCCGATGAGTATCCAAAACGAAGTAGGATATTGAGTCCATCGTTGGCTAGTCCTCAATTTGATAATACGCTTCTTTGATCAGAGCTTGCAGTACGAGAAAATAGAGAAGTCACAGATTAGTAAGATAGCAATACAGAGTTGAAAGTGGAAAAAGTACATTATACTCAGATTCACTAATTCAATTATGATCTTGATAACTCTCATCCTCAAGTAGGGTTAGTGGGAGACAAAATTTTCAATCAACATACATAATATGTGCCACAGGCATGGACGGATCGGAGGGTGAGAGAGCACGTAATCTAGGATTTTTGCCGATTTAATCTTGATCGCATGCGTCAAAGGCGGAAATCGCTCGTGTTTAAATTTACTCTGAGGTGGCAGCGAATGAGGGCCTAGGGTTGGCCCTTTGAAGGACACAACATCCCGGGGCCGGGACCCAATTTTTCAATTGATATGCCTGGACACCTGGGAAGGGGAGTGGAATAGGAAGGGAAAAGGAGGGAGGCGTCGCCGCGATAGGAGCCCGTCGACGCCTCCACAAGAGGATAGGGATGGAAGGATGGGATAGGGAAAAACCCTCGTCGCCATGAGAGCGACCAGTGCCCACTACTAGCGAAACCATTACTTGATTTACCAACGAAATTGGCAGATTTTTCTATGAGGAGAAAAATCCATCGATAATTTCGTTGGATACGTGTCTTAGGTGGCAGAGAAAGATAACCTAAGGGTGTTCCTTACGACCACCGGTGCCGGGACCCAGTACTACAACTAATACGCCCGGGCACCCGGGGAGGGGAGTGGAATGGGAAGGAAAAAGGATCGAGGCCCCACCGCGATAGGAGCCCAATGACGCCTCAAGGGTAATGGTAGGAATGGAAGGGAGGGATAGGGAGTACCCTCAGGCCTCACCACCAGCGAAACCATAATTTGTTGTGACTACGATTTTGGAAGATTTTTCAATAAAAGAGAAAAATCCAAAGATCAAATCGTTGTATAACTCTGAGGTGACTCTCAAAATGTTTATCCTGGTTATTAAAGCGGTCGATAACATTTGATTACTACATTATCTCCTTATAGCCAGCTAATAACGCGACGCCAACCCTTACCGACGGGAGATCCGGAATAAACTTCTCCGATACTCGGCTGGAAATTGAATTGATTCGTTTCATAGTAATTTATCAAGTAAAAGGGTCTTCGGCAGCAAATAAATGGCAGCCGGCATGGAGTGTTAACACATTGTAAGACGTCATAAGAAGAGTCGACCAAAACGGTACTCCTACAAAAACAAAGAAATGAGATGTTTTCTATTCCATTAGTAATTTAAAAAGTAATTTATACGGCTATTCTGTTGAAGATACAAGCTTTTCTAAGATCTAAATGTTTTTTGTATTCATTGAAGCATGCTGAATAGAGATCCTATTTGAAATTCTTCCATTCCCAGTTTACTTGTGATGGTTCAACCACCCTCGTCAGAGGGGTAAGAGAGTCGATGAGATGTTAAATACACTGAGCGACCGCTCAAACCCCTCTCCAGAAGGTGATCACTTTCTTCCTTCTCATACCAAGTTGGATTTTTGCAGTTGACTGTTGACAGTGGCTTTATTTTGTCTCGATTACATGACGTATTATTTTTTTTAACTCGTGATATCATCTTGAAATCGTCAAGCAATAAAGAATAGGCTTTCGTTAAAAATAGGCTTAAAATTGGGGCACTCAAAAGCATTCACATTTGGTCAGGTGTTTGCTCTCTAAGGTTTAACTTCCCCGCTCTTTCAGTCACCTATAACAACGATTGGGGTTGCTCTTACAGTATATCTCTTCCCGCAACAGCGGGTGGCAACCGCCCACCCAGTGAGGGCTGTCCTTCAATCGTGCAATGCTGTTTTGGAAATTGCGAGAATAAGAGAGAAATTATGAAGGAACATGCCAAATCCATTTACCAAACTCATCGGCCATTTTGGCCGGCAGTTGAATTGATTAATTTTATAGTGCTTTACCATGTAAATTGGTCTCCATTAGCAAATAATAATGAGGAAGCACCGAGAAAAAAAATTGTAAGACTCAATAGGAAGAGTTGACAAAAGCCGCGTTATTATAACACAAAGAACGAGCCATGCTACTATTCCATATGTAATTTTATAAATATTTGAAATGACTATCCTGTTGACGATACGTGCTTTTGTAATATCCAAGTCTTTTTTGAATTCATTGATGCATGTTGCAGAGGAATTCATCCGTTCGCCTTTCATTTTTGATGTTTCAACCACCCTCGTCAGAGGGGAAAGAGGGTTGATGAGATACCAAATACACTCAGCGACCACTCAAAGCCCTCTGCAGAGTGTGATCACTTTCTTCCTCGTCGTATACCAAGTCGGATTTTTGCAGATGACCTCAGCCTTCATGACAGAGAATCTAGCTGTGGATTAAACAGAAGTAAAACATAAATTAAAATATACGACCAGAGATGAGGGAAGCATTAAAAAAATTAGTACTAGTCTCTGTTGTTTTGATTCCCAATCAGTTTCCTGTACCAATTTCAGTTCTGAAATGAAACTACATATAGTTATAAGCTATGAAACTTTCGAGTAAAAAGTGTTAAAATAAAGAATAACTCCCGCCCAAACGTCGTTCACTTTCGATGCTTACACCACCCTCGTCAGGGAGGAAAGAGGGTCGAAGAGATATTTAATACACTCTTCGACCACTCAAACCTCTCTGCTGAATGTGATCACCTTCTTCTTCGTCGTATTATAAGTTGAATATTCGCAGCTGACTTCGGTCTGATCACTGAGAACCTAGCTGTGGGCTAAAAGAATAGTATTATTGTTACATCAGTATATCAGTAAATTACACAGTAAAACAGAAATTAAAAGATAGGAGTATTGTTATGTAGCACTTTGCCAAAGTCTAAAGTGGGTACTGATGATCGCAGAGGTATTTCCAGGCGTCACAGGATAAACAAGGTTTCATATCCATCAAATAAAACACATTTTCATCTACTTGATAGGTATATAGGCTGCTGCCCCCGGGGCTGACTGCAATGGTATTCGGATTTCTCCACCTTCTTCTTTCTCTCTTCCTTCCTTCTCAGCTCTGAAGCTTTACTCACTATACTATCTAATTTTCGGCCATATGGTAATTCATCCAATCCTACTCTAACCACCCTTATTACAATTGGGTGATTAACGTATGCATTTTCATTCATTTCGTCTACTGGAATTTTTGTTCAACTAACATTTTTGGCCACTCTTATAATATAAGGTAATTTATCCAACCCTATTCTTACTACCATTTTTTTCAATTAAGTCAACAGCGCGAGCATTTTCATTGTTTTGTCGACTGGAATTATTATTTTTCTTTGAATTATCATTAAAAAACGAACAAAAACAAAAGAAACATTCAAACAAACAAAACCAATGAAGCAACGGACAAATAAAGAGTTGGCAAACATTTTTGCATTTCTTTTCTCTGACCTATACTCCAAGACTCTATCAATTGCCACATAATTTTTGTCGAATATTTAATTTATTAACAGATTTACACATATTCAGAGTGGCCAGAGTTAATTCTTCAGTGAATATCCCGAGGTATGATGAGTCGAGTGATGTCATCATGGCGAAAAATTCGCAACCCTCCCGTACCCATTAGGGACCTGAACAAGTTTTCTTATAGCACTTTGCCAAAGCCGAAAATTGGTACGGACGGATCGCTGTAATATTTATCCATCTTCATCCTTCTTCGCGGCATGGAATTTGCCGAGGTGCGATGAACCGAGTGCAAAAAATGCACGTAAGGTTATATTTATGGCTTTGGTTAGTATTAATCAGCTGCCATTACTGCTATTCTGAAATTGTTGAGCAAACATGCCTCTAAATCAGCGGTTCCCAAACTTTTTCTTTCTGCGACCCATTTTAGCCCATACGTTTTAGCCGTGACCCCCTAAAAATGGTTGTCTAAGTTTAAGTACATAGTTCACTTTATTATTCGTATACATCTCGCGACCCCCACTTTGGGAACCGCTGCTCTAAATTGAAAGAGCCAAATGCTGTCTAAATAGTAAATAAGTTACGACCCTCCTGTACCTATAAATGAGTGTTATAAGCTTCCATAATATACTATCAGTAAAATTTAAACATTAAATAATAAAATTAAACTTAATATTATGATTTAAATATTATAAATCAGTCACAATCTATATCAGTCACAGACAAAAAAGGGTAGAGCGGATTTTTTTGACAATTTTTCCGTTGATATTTCATTGATTGATAGTCTCTTCTGATATAAGCCGAGTGATCTCTTAATGGTGAAGATGTCTAGGCGTGTTGTGTAGTAGTATACGGGGCAGTAGAATTTCCTCATGAGTCATTGTGAGACAAAAGCATGGCTGGAGGGGCAGTACTAAGGGGTTATTATCTCACTTTTACTCCAAAGGTGCAATGCAGATCCTATTACACAAACGTAATAAAGGCCCTTGAAAAAGTATGGTCAAAAAAGAAAAGATAGACTTGGAGACCTGGTGCTAGGTAAGGACACTGAAGATCAAATGGACTGATCATATAAGAAACGAGGAGCAGTAGAACAGGAGAAGAATAGTCTCTATTGAATACCGTTATCCAAAGAACACGTTGGATACCGGTGGTTAAGGGAAAATTTGATGGAAAATAGAAAGACAAAAAAAATGAGTACTTTGTGAAAATAATAATGGGTAGCGAAAAAAACCTGAGGAAAGTTAAAGAACTGGGAAGGGTTATGGAGAAATGGAGATACCTTAAGGTAGCCATTATATGTTTCTTCATAAATTTATAGAGTACATTTGTATAAAAATCTATAAATAGGCTGCCTGCATGATACACGTCTTTGGTCAATTGGTAGGAATCTTGAGTGACATCATCTTCGCAGCAAACGAAGGAATTACAGCCCTCCCAGAGGGTGACCAGTGCGAACTATTTTTCGCAATGACAAATTGTCCACTCCTGGTCACCCTCTGGGCTGACTGTAATGACATCCTCATTTCTTCATATTCTTCCCTCCTCGTGGCATGTAATTTGCTGAGGTATTATGAGCAGTGGGATGTCTTCATGACAAAGAAGTCACAGCTACACTTTTTGGACTCAAAAAAATTTCTGCAAACGACGGTGAGTTATTCCGAGTTGGACATGCAGATGGCAGTGTTGCAGGTTCTTGGGGGACATTCGCCCCCGCAGACATACCTTTCTTTTCTTTTTTCTTTTCGAAACTTTCCGACCTTAGCCAATTTTAATATGTGATTATTAAGACACTTTTCCCTGAGCTCTGTGCCTCATGCATGCATTGGTAATATCATGCGATGTAAAACTCCTATCTACTCGTATAGAAACTAGGTCCCTGTGACGTCACGTGGAGTGGAATCGCATGGGCGCCAATCTGGCCTTTTTCAAATGAGGATAAATTTGGCCCTTTCCATTCGTCTAAACCGGTATTTCTAAAACCAAATAATTTATATACTATGAATACACTAATGGTGGGTAACGAATCGCGATCAATGCTTTTTGCTGTCTTTGATGAAGGAAACTACCCTATTAATAGGATTTTAATAAAAGGTGATGTAAATAACTTACACAATGAGTTGTGTGAAATATTTAGGAAGATATATGAAGAATCTCAAGTTATAGCAAAGAGTTTTTGTAGAAAACCAGGTAACCAATGGGTTACAAAAGAGATTACTGAATTATGTCAGCAAAGAGATAAAGCATTTAGAAGATGGAAAAGTCATCAAAACAGAATTGAGCTTAAACAGGCATACAAAATTAAGAAATAAAGTGAACAAAGAAATTAGAAAATCAAAATTGGAGTACTATCATGACATGTGTGTTAATGCTAAGGATAGCAGGGGAGTCTGGAATGTAATAAACCAAATAAATGGAAATTACAGTAGAAAGAACCAAGATGAATTAATGCTAAAGCTATTTTGCAAGGATAAGGATATAGGTCAAATTTGTGATTCTTTTGCTTCTCATTTTACAGAGGGTATTGAAAGTATTAAACTGAATTGTAATGACAAGCTTGAAACTACTCAAGCACAAAATTCTCTTGAGAGCATGCACCTTCCTGAGCCGAGCATTGAGGACATAGTTAAAATCATTAAAAGTCTAAAGAATAAGGGAAAAGGAATTGATGGAATCAGAATGAAGGACATCAAGGAAAATAGTGACCTGTGGCCGGTAATTACTACCTTAATAAAAAATAGCATCGCTGAAGGCCGGGTACCTGATGGAATGAAAATAGCGATAGTTAAACCAATCCACAAGGAAGGATCTCATACAGAATTTAATAACTACAGACCTATATCAATACTGCCGGCCCTAAGTAAAATTTTAGAAAAATATGTGGTCATTCATCTCTCAAAATACATAGAAAAACGTGGTATTTTATCTAAATTCCAGTATGGGTTCCAAGAAAATAAAGGAACAAAAGAAGTTTTAGAGCATTTTGCTGACATTGTTAATACCAACCTTGATAAAAACAACAGTTTGTTAATCACATTTATTGATTTCAAAAAAGCATTTGATTCAGTTAATCATAATATATTACTTGGGGATTTGCAAAATATAGGCATAAGAGGTTTGACACTGAAATGGTTCAAAAGCTATCTTGAACACAGAAAAATATCCGTTAGTCTAAATAATACACATGGCAAACAGGTGGTTTTGAAGTATGGGGTACCCCAGGGGTCCATTCTTGGACCTACGCTTTTTATTCTATACATAAATGGCATTGTAAATGCAATTAAACACTGCCAAATCCTATTGTATGCTGACGATGTTGTGCTAATTTCAGGCCATAAAGATATAAATAAAGCAAGTAATCTTATGCAAGAAGATTTGAATAGTCTAGCCTGCTGGTCACATGACCATGATATGATAATAAACACAACTAAATCCAAAGTGATGCAGATCTTTCCCTATAGGCAAAACAAGGTTAAACTAAATATCTATTTTCATGAGGACCAATGTTTACACAACAATTGCAACTTGAAGTCTTGTAAATGCGTGCCACTAGAACAGATCAGTCAGTTTAAATATCTGGGTATAATAATAGATCAGTATTTTAAATTTGATTTGCACATAATGAAGGTAAATAGTAGGTTGAGGAGGGTATGCTACCTAATGTACAAAATAAGAACGCTGGTCTCAACTAATATCAAATTGACAATTTACCATGCATTAGTTGAATCAATATTAAGATATGGTTTGACCATTTGGGGAAACACAGCCTCATGCTACAAAGAAAAGTTACAAGCAACGCAAAACAAAATTGTAAAATTACTAGAAAATAATAGTGACAGGCTTAATCATAATAATAAAACTCGGGGTAAAGGTGAATATCTACATAATCAAACCAAATGCAATATTACGAGGTATGCAAAAATGGGACTACTCAACATAACAAATTTATATAAATATATAGTTATAATTGATAATTACTTTAATAAGAAATTCTTAAAGTATGTAGAGAGAACGCACACAATGTGCAACAGGAACAAACCGGCTTACTTTGTACCAAGATACTATAATAAGTATGGAAAAAACAAGTCAAAGGTAAAAATACCAATAATTTTTAATGGTCTACCTGAAAGCCTTAAATGCCTAAATCATTTGAGTGAATTAAAAAGGAAGCTTAAAGAATATCTTAGCACAAGCTAGACATAAATCTTTCCGGACAAAGAAATTTTTATGCAGTGGATGCTATTTTCTTGTGGGTGAAGGCATTTTTTTTGTGATGGAAATTGTACTACTTAAATGAGAGATATTTTTGCTTGTTGTAAATGAAATTATTATGTTGTATATTAACTGAGTGTTAATCCCACATACATGGTTGTGTTTTCTTTTGTGTGGCTTGGTTGTATGGAAAAAACAAATCAAAGGTAAAAATACCAATGATTTTTAATGATTTACTTGAAAGCCTTAAATGCCTAAATCATTTGAGTGAATTAAAAAGGAAGCTTAAAGAATATCTTAGCACAAGCTAGACATTAATCTTTCTGGACAAAGATTTTTTATTGCAGTGGATGCTATTTCATGTTGGTGAAGGCATTTTTTTGTAATGGAAATTGTACTACTTAAATGAGAGATATTTTGCTTGTTGTAAATGAAATTATTATGTTGTATAATAACTGAGTGTTAATCCCACATACATGGTTGTGTTTTTCTTTTGTGTGGCTTGGTTGTATGGAAAAAAACAAATCAAAGGTAAAAATACCAATGATTTTAATGATTTACCTGAAAGCCTTAAATGCCTAAATCACTTGAGTGAATTAAAAAAGGAAGCTTAAAGAATATTTTAGCACAAGCTAGACATTAATCTTACTGGACAAAGTTTTTTTGCAGTGGATGTTATTTCTTTTTGGTGAAGGCATTTTTTGGTGATGGAAATTGTACTACCTAAATGAGAGATATTTTGCTTGTTGTATATGAAATTATTATGTTGTATATTTAACTGAGTGTTAATCCCACATACATGGTTGTGTTTCTTTTGTATGGCTTGGTTGTATGGAAAAAACAAATCAAAGGTAAAAATACCAATGATTTTTAATGATTTACCTGAAAGCCTTAAATGCCTAAATCATTTGAGTGATTAAAAAAAAAGGAAACTAAAAGAATATCTTAACACAAGCTATACAATAATCATTTCTGAGCAAAGATTCTTTCTGCATTTGGATGCTATTTCATGTGGATGAAGGTAATCTTTTTGTAATGGAATTGGTACCACTTAAATGAGAGATATTTTCGCTTGTTGTAAAGGAAAATATTATGTTGTATATTAACTGAGTGTTAATTCCACATATATGGTGATGTTTTCTCTTGTTTGGATTGGTAGTATAGAAAAACAAATCAAAGGTAAAAAATACCAATGATTTTTAATGATTTTACCTGAATGCCTTAAATGCCTAAATCATTTGAGTGAATTAAAAAAAGAAGCTTAATGAATATCTTAGCACAAGCTTGACATTAATCTTTCTGGACTAAGATTTTATATGCAGTGGATGCTTTTTCTTGTGGGTGAAGGCATTTTTTTGTGATGGAAATTGTACTACTTAAATGAGAGATATTTTTGCTTGTTGCAAATGAAAATATTTTGTTGTATATTAATTGAGTGTTAATTCCACATACATGGTTTTGTTTCTTTTTGTCTTTTCTTTATCTGTGAACGCACTCAATATGTATTTTTATGGATAATTTTATGTTACACACTCCAGCCGGCACCTGCTGACAAGCCTTGATTGGCTTAGCAGGACCGTGAGGATATATTGCTGCTAATGTTATAAAAATATTTTTTTGTTATATTGGTTAAAGCAATTGTTTTGGAACTACTGCTGTTATCATCATTATATACATAATTTATTAATATGTTAAATCCTTGGCAATAAAGCAGAGTTTGTAAAAAAAAAACATGGCTAATTTTTTCACTATGATTATGCAATCCCAATACCTATTATTAACTGTCTAAGCCTTTTGAAAATTTATTTCAAAAGACTTCTTGAAATTCATTCTCTAACAATTAATATTAACGACATCAGGAGTAGGTATCAATCAAAAGAATTATCAATAAATATACAGTATGAGTTAAGACAACATCCATTTCTTTATTCTAAATTAGATCCTTGGAAGTCGCTATAAAATAATTAACTTTCGTGAAAATTTCAAAATATAAGTCTCACTTTTACTTTACACTTCGCGACTTTGACAGATCAAATTGAAAAATGAAAACGGGAGACTATTGGAACAGAAAATCCTTATATAACGATTACAAAGCCAAGTTCCACTAAACCAATGGAATTCAGAAAGTAATATACTAAGTCCAAATCTGTTATTAGTCAAAATAAAAATATTTCATGTTGGCAGGTTTTATATTCAATATTAATTTATTCACTGCTACCATTTTGTGGAGGGTAACTGGATATGTAAGAAACATGGAAAAAATAATATACTTAATATTACAAAATAGTGATTTATTCATTACATCACCTCTTGTAATCCTGCCGACATTTCTTCTTCAAAATCCATCCGATTCCTGCTTACTTCCGATGCTTAGACCACCGCCGTCATAACTGCTCAAGAATCTTCAAGGTCAAGTCACTCGTAAGATTCAAGAGCAGTAATGACGAAGATGGTCAGTTGTTGCATCCCTCGTTGGGAGTCTTACGGGAAATGTGGACGTGAAGTTTTAAAGAATATGGGTCTTAAAGTACAAATATAAAAGAGCACTCAAGGTGGTTACGCAGTAACCATAATCCGAGGACAACATTGAAAACCACAGAAAATATTCAGGTACCAATTAAAAAGTCAAGTTTCACTGAACCATTGGCATTTAATAAGTTACTTTGTCCACATCTGGTATTAGTCAAAATAAGCATTCATTTTCGTAGCATATGCATTTATATTAATTTACCATTGTTACTATTTCGTGTTGGGTTGGTTGGTTCTAAAAGAAACAAGGAGAAGATAATCTCCTTGAATATAATTGAATATTATTTCAATCAATACATCACCTGTTGTAATATGACCAACAATGTTTCTTGAAAATCTACCCCATACCAGCTTACAGCCGATGCTTTTACCACCGCCGTCTAAACTGCTAGAGAATCCACAAGGTCAAGTCACTCGTAGGAGCCTAAAGCAGTTCTGACGAAAATGGTAAGTTGTTGAATCCCTCGTTGGGAGTTTCACAGGCAATATGGATCTAAAGTATTAAAGATTATGTGTCTCAGAGTAAAAATTAACAAGAATACTCAAGGTGACTGCGATGGTTGGTGAGTTACTGCTTGTCTGAATACTTCATGTTGTAGAAGTTGCGACCCTCCCGTACCCAGCAATGACTGTGATAAGATTTCATAAAATTACTTAGTCACAGTCAATGATGGGTACGGGCCGATCGCGGAGACATTGCCATAGTCGACGCCACGATGATGGACCGCAATACTTCAGCAGCTATACCTGGAAGAAACACTATGCACGTATATACAATTAATGAACAAATGTAATGCGATTAAACAACAGAGAAATTCTTCATATAAACAAAATATTCTCTTAAAATAATACATTTTTAGGCATGGTTTATTTAATATCTCAAATTGCAAATTTTATTATATCAGGAAATTCATCATAAGCGTCTAGATTTCTCGGGAATTGCACCGGGTATGGGCCACCATATCTAGAATTTTAAAGATTATGGGTCTAAGAGTAAAAAGTAACAAGAATTCTCAAGGTCACTGCGATGGTTGGTGAGTCACTTCTAGTCTGAATACTTCATGTTGTAGAAGTTGCGACCCTCCCGTACCCAGCAATGACTGTGATAAGATTTCAGAAAATTACTTAATCACAGTCAATGATGGGTACGGGCCGATCGCAGAGACATTGCCAGAGCCGAGGTGACGATGATGGACCGCAACACTTCAGCAGCTATACCTCGAAGAAACACTATGCACGTATATACATTTAATGTACAAATATAATGCGATTAAACAACAGAGAAATTCTTCATTGAAACAAAATATTCTCTACAAATAATACATTCTAACCCTGCTTATTTAATATCTCAAATAGCAAATTTTAATAATATCAGAAACATCAACATAGGTGTGAAGATTTCTCGGGATTTGCACCGGGTAAGGACCACAATATTTAGAGTTTTAAAGAATATGAGTATCAGAGTAAAAAGTAACAAGAATACTCAAGGTGACTGCGAGAGTTGGTGAGTCACTGCTTGTCTGAATACTTCATGTTGTAGAAGTTGCGACCCTCCCGTACCCTGCAATGTCTGTGATAAGATTTCAGAAAATTACTTAATCACAGTCAATGATGGGTACGGGCCGATCGCAGAGACATTGCCAGAGCCGAGGCGACGATGATGGACCGCAACACTTCAGCTGCTTTACCTCGATGACACACTATGCACGTAATTACAATTAATATCTCCCTGCAACGTCTCGGCAAGCACCTCGCCCGTCGTATTAAGGGATTCAGAAATCCAATTAAGACGAGCGGCGAAGCGAAGAAGGAATGTGGAAGCCGTAAGGCCGTTTTACACGGGGCACCGAATTGCGCAGGTTAGAGCTGCATTTATTTCTAAAATGGCTATGAATTGCGCGAATGCATGAACGAAATTAGAACAGGGGCTTTTTGCCGTCTCGCATCCACGCATTCTCGCATGTGTTCTAGCAATTCACCGCGTTACACGACGCAATTTTGATTGCGCCTTCGCACGTACGTCAGATTGCGCATTTCCGTGTACCGTGTAAAACGGCCTTTCGGCATGAAAGTTGAAGAGGGAACGTTCCCAGATGTAATAAACGGGAGATGTGAAAGGTGTGGATGGACCGCGTACAACGCGTTGAAGACATGTTGAACACTGCTGAGGAGGGAAGGATCTGGAATATCTACACGTATTTCAGGAAAGAGAAAGAATACTTGAGCACTATTAGAATAATTCGAAGAAATCCAAAAATGATTATAAGAAAGAATAGCTGTAATGCTTCAGATGAAAAGGAATGGAAATTGTAACGAAAAAGCGAAAAATATTATAATTGAATGCTGCTAGATACTGTATTCTTTGAACACGCATATTAATTTCATATTCTGATTTGGTTTTATTAAGATTTAAACAAAATTAACGTTTCAAAAATGACGAGGAAAAGAGAAAACAAAATTAAAACATGTAGAGGAAGGAAATATGAAATAAAACTCAAAGAGATAACGTGACCAACCCCAAACATGCGCATTATTATGCTAGGGATATTGGAGAAAAACTTAAAGATGGGAAGAGCCAATTACATCCGACCGGGATTTTTAAGGTCTCTCTTTGGAAATAATCGTTGTAATTAATATGTGCGTCGATTTTAGAGATGAAATTACGGATCACTCAAATGCATTCTTCATCATCTTACGTAGAGCGCTGGAAAATTACACGGAACATCAAAATGTCTTTACTGTAATGCATAAAAAATCGTATCTCGTTAAAATAATTCAGTATTTGCCATTAAGTTACCATAGTTTGGACCATAATTATCACATTGAATGTTGAAACATCTCATCGAACAATGGAGATGAAGCATGGGATGAACACGGATAATTTTATTTAGAAATTGCTTTTTACCGCAAAGTAAGGATTCAAAGCTATCGTTTATATTGAGTGTCGATGAAGGAGATATAAAAAGATCTTTTAGATATGTGCCCACATGGCCCAGCGAACCCTCAACGACCTCCCTGGATTCAACGTCCCGCCTATATCCAGGGGCCGCTTTTTTACCTGTAAGAGAAATAGAAGCTTTTGAATAAACCATAAAATTTAATTTACATTAAATTAAGAAAAATGTTCAAAGAAGTGACCTTGGGAGGGGCATAAAATGGTGAAAATGTAAGTATATCACAGAGGGGCACGTTGAAATTCTGGTATTACAATCAGGCCTGCAAACATATTACAAAAATGGACATCCGCAACAGAAGGTGACAATATATTCTGTGTAATGCAGGTCAAACATTAATTTCCCAAATATTTCAAATGTTATCGAGCGCGGTCACTTAAGGTTGTATAAATGCAAATTGATTAAAGAACCTGGATTGAAATTTTTCGAATACATTCGCATCTTCAACATTTCTTTCCAAAAATTTTGCGATATGAGTACGAACAAGCTATGTGAATTTCCGATCCCCATATCGCATGGCAGCTCTCCTTTTTTAAGTTTCGTCAAAAATAGTGGATATATATGCATGTATACTATCGAGGCTCATTAATATACGTACATTAGATATTTCAATACTTCTTGTTATAAATCACTGGACAAAAGATATTTTTTTAAAAGGAACAGGTTTTAAGAATTTATGGGTATATTTCGTCTTCTGGCATTATCTCTGAGGAGAATGATATTGAAACAGCCATTTCTTATGCCAAATTTTCAATGAAATTTGAATTGAAGATTCCAATTTCTAAGTGTTAACACGAAAGATGGGGTCTCTCGATGATGCATCCGACATGGAATGAAGTAATCGAAGGTCTTAAGTTCAACTCAATCGGAGAACCAGCGATTACCTCAGAAGAAGTAGGAGAATCAGTTCCTCGAGTTTGATGATTTGGTGCTCACATTAGAAAAGAGTGTTGTTACGGAACAGTAGATCTCTTTACCCATGTTCGTTTGAATAATACTATTTACTAATTTGTCCAGTATGTTATTGTATATCGAACACCATAGGTGATTTGACCACCATTCTGTGCGTGAGAGTAAAACGAGAGTTAAGTACAAGATGATTTGAACACTTCTGCAAAAGGCGAATAATGTCATCTTCATTGAGTGCATGGAGGTAGCGTTGAACTTCACAAATTTAACTTACATTCAATATTTGAAACAACTTGACTAATATCATAGCTTTTATAGTAAGCTTTTGTAACACTTAAATTTTTTTGTTTTTTATCTGAAGTAGAAAGTCGAAAAATACGCAGAGCGTCACTAAGTCTTCCCCTTAACGTTTAGTGAATAGCGTACTTCATGAAAATAATTCAATTTTTACTTTTACGTTATCACATTGTAGACCATAACACGTATCATGCTGAAGCCATGGTTGGTACAATAAAGATGAAGCGTGGTATGAACAGGAATCATTTTATTTATAAATTGTTTGTTACCACAAAGTTAAATCGCAAATACAGGGCTATGGATTTTATTCATAGTCCATTATGGAGATGTGAAACCACTTATTTAAATATGGGCCCACACGGCCCAGCGGACCCTCCACCACCCCCCTGGATTCAACGCCTAGCCTATAACCAGGGGCCGCTTTTTTTATCTATTAGAGAAATAAACTTGAAAGGAATGGAAAATTTTAAAGAAAAATTAAATTAATGAAAAAAATTAAATAATGGACTTAAAGAGGGATATAAGCTGGTGAAAATCTTAAAAAAGATGGGCACGCTGAGCTTTTAGTCTTAAAAACGCCTCTGCAAACATACAAGGAACATGACCATCAAAACGTATGGTGAAAAAATATTCTGCGTAAATTTGGTCGGAAGTTAATATCCCTAATATTTCAACAGTGTCGAACGATTTAACTGTTGGTTGTCTAATGAAAAAGTAAACCGGTGCACGTTAATTGGATTTATTCCAATTCGGAGAGTCTTTACCACATTTTCCTTCGAAATACATGGCGACATGGAGTTTGAAAGGAGACGTGCATTTCTAATACCTATTTCATTGTGGGTTTCTCTTTTTCTAATTTTCGTAAATAAATGGTGAATGCAGGTTGCTTATCTAGAATCAATTATAGTCTCCAGATATGGAAATAATTCTAGTAATTAACGCCTAGATAAAAAATAATTTTTCAGAGTAACAGTGCCAAAAATATGGTGGCATCTTTCGTTTCTGTGGTTAGCTTTGGTGATAATTTTATTGGAATTCAACCAATTCTTTTCCCACTATCTCGATGAACTATGAATGGTTGATTCCAATTTCTGAACTGTTGAGTTCCTCCGGTGTTGTCACCAACTTCGAGTGAAGTAACCGAAGTTCTCGGAGTTCAAATATATCCGAGAAACATTGATTACCTCAGACGAAGTTGGATAATCTGCTCCTCGATTGCCGCCGATGGATTTGATTATTTGGAGTTCACAATGGATCGGAGTGCAGTTGCAGGGCATGGATATTGGAGAGCTATTGTATTGTTCATACAATATTCAACATTACAAAACACTACTATATTACACGGAACTTTATGAGGCATGGAAATACATGTATGTTGACAGTCAAAATGACCGTGCATTACATGCAATAAAAATTCCATGCACATGAGCTAAAAAATCATTGATACACTGTCATTATCAGTTAGCAGATAATTCTGGGATTAAAAATGTTACAAGGATATTTTAGCTTCTTTCACTGTAGGAGGTAGCTGATTACCCTCGATCATAAAAAAATTTCAATATCACATTAAGCAGTTCTTAGGAAGACGATGGAAAATTCACAGAAGATTCCTCACTGCCGATTATGGGAGGCAAATATCTTCAAATGCTTTCTAAATATTACAGATCATAAATAGGAATCTATTGCAAAGATTTTGATGTCGATGAGAGAGTGAAAAGGTGCAGTCCGGAACGAAGGACCGAAAAATGATTGAACACATATTCAATCATTAGGTATGAGAAGAAGATAAACAATTATCAGAGTAATCTTTGATGCCGAATAGAGGAGGTACACATCGTTTAATGATATGAAACTGATTCATCTCATAATCAGGAACATATCTCGAAGATTGTGATTTCGGTGAAACGATTGCGTAAAACTCTCAAGTCCTACCATGAGACTGATAAATGATTTATGTAACATTCATCAATCCTTGGGTAAGAGGTGAAAACTTCACAGAAAAATCCAGATCGCATTGGCATTTCCAGATTACGGAGCGTAAGCGAGGTTTTAAATCAATCAAATGCAACACATTTTCATCCAATTTGTAGGAATCTTCAGTGGTATCTTCTTCGCAGCAAATGAAGGCATTACAATTCATATATTTAGACATTTTCTTTGCTCATATAGATGGTGTTTGACATTGCTCCATCTAGTCAGTATTACTTTGTTAATAGGCATGAAATTACACATATATTCAGTCGTCAGAGGTAATTGTTGAGAGAAAATCCCGAGGTTTGATGGACCCAGGAATATCTTCATGGCAAGGGAGTCACAACCCTCCCGTACCCACTTGGTACTCCGAGAAACTTTAATGTAGCAATTTGCCAAAGTCTAAATTCGCTGAGGTATTTCCAGATGATAGAGGATAAACGAGTTTTCAATAAATGAAATGTAATACATTTTTATCCACTTGGTAGGAATATAGTGTGGCATCTTCATCGCAGCAAATGAAGGAATTACAAGCCTCCCAGAGGACGAACAGCGTGATCTATTTTTCGCAGTGACAAATTTACCACTGCTGGTCACCCTCTGGGCGGACTGCATTGCCATCCGGATTTCTACATATTCTTAATTCTTCGTGGCATGGAATTCGCCGATGTATGATGAGCTGACTGATGTCTTCATGAGGAAGAGGTCATAACCCTCCCGTACTCACATGGGCCCTTGATCTTGATGAGTTTACATGCAACACTTTGCCAAGCCCAAAGTAAACGTTCCCAGGGGTGTTCCCAGATAATAGAAGGTAAACGAAGTTTCCAATTTCTCAACATGTAATTCAACGAGGAAGACTGAAACACTCCATAAGTTTCTTAAAATGCAAAAAAATACAGTATCTACTAAGGTCTATTATTAGCATGAAGTTAAGCTATTACTAGGCGTGTGGTGCAGAAGAATGCGGGCCAGTAGGTGATTAGTTATTCTAAATTGTACATGCAGATGGCAGTGCTATAATTTCTTAGGGGGCATACGCCCCCGCGGTCCCTCCTCCACCCCCCTGGATTCCAGCTCATTGCTTATTCCAGGGGCCGCTTTTCTAAATACATATCCGACGAACCTCTGACTAGAAAACAGTGAAACCGCCTCCCTTTCTCTTCTCCGCTGGCTCCGGAAACTTCAGCACGACCAAATTCCGAAATATGTTTTAAAATGTCAACTAACTTGAAAAGTTAAGGGACTGATTTTTTCTCTACGTCCATAGAATTATTATAATACGAGGGATCTGAGTCAAACAGGGCTAATGGTTTCACAATGATTATTCGTTCCCAATAATATCAGTTCCTCGCTAGCTTCCGACGAGCGCGGACGTCTATGCGCGTCGAGGCTCTCTTAAGGACATGTATCGCCAGTTTGAGTTGTTTATTTCTAATGGCAGTATCATCAGCTCGCTATTTTCAACAAGTGGATAACTTCAAGTGTTAATGGAAGTGTGTTATTGGCGAGAAGCGGCCAGAATATATTAAGTTTTGGATCAAAAAAATCAGCAATGTCTTCGTGTTTTGTGTGCCGAAGATCTACCCGCAGCACTGTGTTCATCTCCTGTAGCGAGTGCAAAAGGAGCTATCATGGACACTGCCTTAATATCCCTCTGTCAAAAGACGAAATTGACGGAATCTCTGCCAGCAAACAGCCATGGAGGATCTCGGAGTGTCAAGCAGCACGTGCAGTCAGCAGGAGACATTCCGAAGACGTCACTGAATTGAATGTGTTGAAAGTGCGCCCGAGTGTAAATCTCTGCAGGATATTTACAACATGTTCTGTGAAATTAAAAAAAGAGCTTAAAGAATCTGAAAAAAATCTCGGTAATTCTATCGACCGGTTGTACAATCGTTTAGACGAAAGTGCTAAAATTATCGAAGCGCAGGCAAAGAAAATAGACCAGTGCTATGTGAAAATTGAAGCTTTGGAAAGTGAAAATGTTCTTCTTAAAACAAAATTATCTGAGGTTCAAGTGCACTACGATGATCTAGAGCAAAGAATGCTATCAAAAAATGTTGAAATTCACGGTGTCCCCTTCACTAATGGTGAAAACCTTACTGGTGTTGTAGGTAAAATTGGAGCTGAGTTTGGCCTTGAGTTAAGCGAGAGTAATATTGACTATTGCTATCGCTTGAAGCCCAAGGAAAATGGTGAGCCTGGGAGCATACATGTGAGGTTCAACAGTCAGCACGTCAAGGAGGCTTTATTGGCAAAACGCAGGCTTAAGAGAAATTTCTCCACGCGTCATTTAACCCTGGACAACATTCCACCATTAGACGTCAAAAATTAACCACCCCAAACTTTTTGAAATGTTTACATACGTGTTACTTAGTAGCAAAATTGGGTTATAATGGGTTTTGGACAATTTTAGGAGTTGTAGCCATATGTTGTTACTGAACAGCCAATATATGGCCGCATGTTTGTTGTCGGGGTTTACCTCCCCGCCCTTTTAGTCGCCTCTTACGACAAGCAGGGTTACTGCGGGAATATTCTACGGTCCCCTTTCCCGCAGGGGTGTGAAAATTGGCCCATTGAAATTCGTTCGATTGCATTTTCCGCCAAGTGGAGCAAAGGAAGTCATACTGCAGTCCGATACGATCGATTGATCTACATCTGCGAGACAGCATGATAATTCATTTTTAAGGTTCTGTTCAAGATGTCTATCCGCAATAATCGGCGTCCCTTTACAATATAGGGATCCCAATATTCTTATAAAAATAAAAATTACCGGAAAATTTTCTCGCATATTTTCATCTCACGACCGGTTTCTGTGGAGTTGGTGCCATAAAATCTATTGAAACCAGGTGAAGAATAAATATACATAGTTTGCTGTATTATTGTTTCAAAATCTTACACATATGCGTAATGAGACTCCTATGGCCATAATTTGGATTGAGAGAGTTTCCATAACAATATCGGCGAATTTTCGAGGGATCATCCAAGATCCGCATCGTCTTCTTGATTGTTGTAGTGGTCACAGTCTACCTTGTCATGCCTCGAGATGCTATGATATTGCGAAAACAATCAAAGCCGCCCAAGGATGACAGGATGGACTGAGCAAGATTGCTATTCCCAGCTACGAGTTCATCAATCCCGCTGAGCGTCGCTTCTCCTCCATGGTCCATCATTGTCATCTAATACCCCAGAGCTGGTGTCTGATGTGAACGGAGAACACCCGTGGCTACTCTAAGGTGCTCAATACTTTGGAACAAAAAATGTATGGAGCAACTTGAGCAGCCGATGGGTGGACTCTTCGGGTGTTTTTTCTGGGTATCTATGCTCCTTCGCCGAAGCCGAAGCTCATGGCCTTAATGACATGGCCAATACGGCTGATGCGAAAAAATCCTTTGCAAAGATGTTGACTTCGATAGGAGTGGAAA
This sequence comes from Ischnura elegans, assembly GCF_921293095.1. NCBI lineage: Eukaryota > Metazoa > Arthropoda > Insecta > Odonata > Coenagrionidae > Ischnura > Ischnura elegans. The sequence continues at coordinate 84,868,329 of NC_060250.1, forward strand.
CCTTTTAGATCTACCTGAAGTGCCGAAGAATTTTTCATATCACATTTAGTAGTTTTTCGGAAGATTGCAAATAATTTCTTTTGCCAAAAATAGGAGGCAAATATCTTCAAACGCTTTCTATATCAGCCTATATGGAGGAATCTATTCCAAAGAGGCCGATTCCGATGGGAGAGTTAAAAGTTACAGTCCGACATGAATGACAGGAATGAATGAAAATAAATTCACGTCTTTATGTAAGAGATAGAAAATTCGCAATAGTCAGAGCAATGTTTGAAGTCGATAAGAGGAAGTACACATTTTAAAATGCTATTAAACTGTTTCTCCTTATAATCAGTAACCCATCTTGAAGATTGTGATTTCGGTTATTTAAGTGCCATGGGCGTACGTAGCGGAGGCCAGAATGGTACAGCTACCCCCTATCTCAAAAGCAAAAGTCTTTAAGGAGAAACGGGACTGGATTGAAGCGAAAGTTTTGAGCAAATTTTTTAAGCCCACGAAAAATTATAATAGTGGAAGACATAACAAATATATTTATTTTTCAGGCAAGTAATTTAAAAAACAAATGAAGCTCTGTTACATTTTTCTTAAAATGTTGGTTTCATTCACCTTTTGTATGCTAAAATGTTACAACTTGAACGACCACACCTTGCCCCCCCCAATTTTGATCCTGGGAAGATTGCGATTTCGGTTAGATGAATGCGAAAAACCCTCCAGTCCTGCGCTAAGATAGACAAATGACTCTAATATACACGATATCTTGACGCTTTGCATTAATTTTTTAAGCACATAATCTTAATTCAGTTAAATTGTTATATGATGGGCACTAAGTGCATTCCTTGAGGCTCGCTGTAGACTCGACAGGATTCCCGCCTGGCTGCGTTGAAAATGCCGCACCGCATAGGACTAGAGTCGAAGAAAGTGTGGAATTCAATTATGCGCACTCTTTCTGGGGCTCTAGTCACTACGAGGGCGAAAAAGTTCAGGTCCTCATCTCGTCTTCAAAGTAGTAAAGGTCTTCTTCTCTGTTTTGCCATCCTCCTTAGTCGGTTACAGCATCTGAAAGCGAACGAAATTGGTGAAGCATAGTGCTCCATGTGGAGTATGCTTCTCTGCGGAAGTGAAGCATGGATAATGATAGCAGCGGAGAAATCACGGATAGAGTCTTTCGATATGTGGTGCAACAGAAGAATGATGAGGATAAATTGGATCGACTGGGTTAGTAATGTGGAAGTTCTACGTAAAATAGGAGAGAAGAGAAGCCTCAGGAAAACCAGGACGAAAACTGTAATAAAAGACGAAAGCATGCATTATAATGAGGGCAAATTAATATATACATAGAAATTTTTCTATAGCTATAAATAAAGGAAAAAAAAAGCTGGGAAAATTTAAGTGATGAAGTCTTGCGGGAGAACTTTCTTTATGGTGGCATGATAGTTCGACGAGACCCTACCAAGGTATCACAACAGTAAGAACACGTTATGATACAATGCTAGAGTCATGTAGGAGTATGAAATACGCTATCAGGTAGCTCCGGATGAAGTCAATGGATGATTGACTGTTAGAACCGGCATTTCCAAGCTTTTTAAGATAATGGAGTCACAAAATGGTTGTGAATTTCGGTAGTTAATATACATTGACATAACAAAATCAATGGAAAATTAAAAAAGAAAAGAATAGCAATTGGAATTGTTGATCACTAATATCAGCATTTGAGTCTGTTTGATCAAAAATTAAGTTTCTCCCTGGCATAAAGTATAAAATATATGCTCCATTCTCTGAGTAAACAAGGACGTTGAAAAAATGTTCTTGATAAAACATAAACTTCAATGAATTTCGAGAAAGTGAGGAATCAAGTGAGAGAGGCTTTCAAAATGTGGTTCTGCGAGAGAATGATCAGAATCAAATGGATCGACTGGGTTAGTTATGTGGAAGTGCTAATAAAAGTAGGTGAGAATAGAAAACTCATGAAACCTTGATCAGAAGACAGAATAACCTTATGAGCCATATCTTAAGACGTGATGGCCATGATGATATCTTGAGGCAATCGTTGGGGAAGAAGTAGAACGGACCTCGAACAAAATATATGGAACAGTTACAGCAGTATATGGAAGAGAAGAAATATGGAGGCATGAAAAGATTAGCTGATGGGAGAATTGAGTGGAGAGTTGCATTCAACCAATGTTAGGATTGTTGACCAGTAATGATGATGATGAATGCTTGATATATGAATATTGAGTTTTCTTTATTGTATTGAACTATCCCACTCAGCCACTATTCTTTATAAATGGCACAGTCGGGACAAAATGTTTCTAAGTTTTCATGTCTAAAGACATTTATGCCACTTTAAGACGATTTAAAAAATAAATACTATCAGTTATCAAAATTGAAAATTTTGAAGATATTCGATAATTGTTCTCCAATGTGGATACCCTAAAATTATGAGCAGACACTCCTGATCACTGTAATAAGGGATTTTCTGTATCTATACCAATTCTATATCTATAGTGCAAAGAGATCAAATGAAAAATGTTATTATTAGTTGATTTGTACAGCAGATAATGTTTAATTAGAGACGAAGATATTGGTTTTTCCTTCAAAATATTGCATGAGAACTATGCTGAACTTGAATGTTTGTTGACGGGGTTTTCTCCCCGCCCTTTTAGTCGCCTCTTACGACAAGCAGGGTTGCTGCGGGAATATTCTACGGCCCCCTTTCCCGCAGGGGTGAAGCAAGAAGTTTACAAACGCAGATGGTGATAAAAACACACAGTCCTCTCGCATCTGCAACACACGTGTACAAAATGAAAATATTGGGAGGAATTGTTGGTTGACATGACTTTATTCGACTGAAATGAGTTCTTTAAATTATATACACATCGTTAAAATGTGAATATGAGGAGAAGAGTAGGCTTCATCATGAAATTAAGCGAATGAGTAGTGTGGTGAATCAGAATCTCATTGATGACATATTAAACCTTCAAAAATGAAAGCATAATGAGAGATAAATAATTACCAGAAGTAATTAGACCATTTCTCAACTCTTATTGGCGAAAAATTGAATAATAATTACTAATTATATTTCCCACGACGAAAGAAACATTCAGCAAATTAGCACTGTCATTAGCAAAAACGTAATTCAAAATAGTTAAAGTAGCATCGGATACAAATACCTGCAACAGCGTATGAAGTAAATTTATCCTTCTTCCTGGAAGTCTCACAATGTCGACGGTTGCGGAACCTTCCCAGTGTATGGAGGGAGCGTACAAGATGTTAAAAAAACTCTTGTTCGAACCCTCAATACGCTGGGGTGGTCGCTTAAGTCCTCATTTGACGGAATGTCGAAGGAGAGCTTCATTCGTTAGTTGCTGAATGCGAAGCACACTGGCGAAGTGGGAGAGAAGAAGTGAAATTTTTCGTACATGTAGTATCGATATCTCGATGAGAGGCTAGGCGTATGAGAAATTAATATCATACATACAAGAAATACCCTAATAGAGACAATATACACATAAAAAATTTAATTATACTTATAAAATACATTTTTAAAAATAAATATTTGGAGAGGAACTGCATATCGCATTAGGAAGTACTAATATTGCTATTATCACTACTACCAAAAATCTTCATTTTTGTTCTTCGCTTTCTCTTTCATCCACTGTAGCCATCCGGTCCAACGTTGAGTTGTGCAATCCTCCGAGGCCTCCTTGTCGCTTTCTAAACATTTTAATTCACGTTTAAAAAAGAAATAAGAAGGCCTCGGCGAATTGCCAAATCGATTTAAATGCTGCGATCAGGTGGGTATTAATGAATTGTAATCAGTGAAGCGAGTGATAGCAGGTGATAACAATAGCGGGTGTGCGACTCAGACAGTGCTGGATGAAAAAATGCTGAGAAAATCACTCTAATAACAAATAAAAATCATTAATCATTTAATGACAGATTATATCAGTTATGCAAACAAATACTTGTGATTGTAAAGGTGTATTGCTTAACAGATACATAGTTACCACACAGCATGCCAAAAATATTTAGGCTATGAGTGTGGTAATGAAGAAGCAGAAGCAATTTCCACAAATTTTATAAAGAAATATATATTTCCACATATTTTAAAAAGAAATAAATGAATAAGTTCAGTTGACAATAGATATAGGGGTAGCAAAAGGATCATACAAAAATATGAAAAAAACTAAATTTGTTTTTCTTGTACTAAATAATATTAAACTTATAAATAAATAAAGGTATTAATTCAGTTGACAATAGCAGTCCACTCTCCTCTTCTACCATGCAGAATTTTAGTTTTCAGTTTTACACATTCAGGATAACGAGACAGTTGTTTTACCTGTGCTGCCTTGGACTTGGATAAATTGTTTGAGGGGTATCGAAGCCTTCACCCGGGATTTTAGCCCAGGAATCCAAGATCGGTAGCGAAGCTCTCTATCCACAAGGCAATAAAATTATTACGATCAAATCCAGCTTTCTCCTTGCCAACCTAATTTGGGAGAGGAATTATGTCATTCTCGAATCACAAACATTTTATCAATATGACTGATGCGTCCAGTATTACCCCTTCCAACCGAGCACTTTTCTTCATTAGATTCATATGATGAGAGAGAAGTCCACCCATCCAAAGCCTGGGAATGATAAGCAGCTTTTTTCACACTCATCATTGCCTAGGATTTGGGAAGGGTAGACCTCAGATAGATGACCACAATCTGGAACCAGGAAACTGAACCTTTTCATGCTCAAAAGGAACTACCTGAAATTAATTTCTTCGTTAAAAAAAATAATTTAAAATACATGGTTTTGATGCTGAGGATGAATTTGAAGATGCGGAAATCCTCCCAGTTTGTGCATCAAAATAGAAAGCATATCAGATACAGCTGTCTCCTATCGAGGTGCAGGATAGGAAGACCTAAGAAGAAGGAGTTGAGGAATAGGAAGCTTTATAACTAACAATTAACCACCAATAACATACCTCAAAGCTTAAATCTTTAATATATTTCCGGTTAGAAAATTTATATTTTTAGAAATTGTAAGCAGTTATTTTCCCGATATTTATGCATAAAAACGTCCCAGAATTAAATTACTAAGTTGTTTTCGCGGTTTTAATCCCCTTCCCTGTCATCAATCGTCTCTTACTAGAAGCAGAGATACTTAAATAATATTATACCACCCATTCCCACATCGATGTCAATATAAATGGCTGCTTATAATTTCGTGATGCTTACTAAAAACGAAAATGTTATCATCAGTCACTGCCAATGTGGAACGGTGGGCCAATAATAGGATCCAACCTGAGGCTAAATGGATACAATTGAGTCCCTGAACACCTTTCAAATTTTAATGATACTCTATCAGGGTTCTCTGAGTTTAAGATTTCTGTAATATTTTTCTCTCTGATTTAAAAATATTTGCGAAAGTGGTAGAATTCATAGAAGATGTAAATTAAAATACCCAGGAGGATACAAAAAATGCATTAAGTAGATTTGCCCTCACAATGAGCGCAGAAAATTGGAAGAGCAAAAGAAAACCTGTTATTTCTATCATTATCAACCCACTAGCTTAATCATAAAATAAGGAATAAATATATTTTTCCATGGTCGCAAAAAAAATATCATGCAAAGGAAATTTCATTTTTAAGGTATACTCCCTTGAGCTACCCTGTGACATAAAATGAGGTGGTCCATGTTGATGCCTTCGCAACCCGCCAAGTGTATCGAGGTATCGTGCCAGATACTTTTAAAAAACCCGGTCCGACGCCTCGGTACACTTGGAAGTCCGCTTTGCTCACGGAAATATTGCCGGTATATCCAACCACTCCTCCGTGCAGACATTTCTTGACGTATTTCTTCAAATCGCTTGCTAGGACAAAGGTATCATCATCAAGATTCGACCTCCAGTCGCTGAGATGTTTGTTTTTTATCGTAAAGAGCATTATCGTGTTGGAGGGTTCATTTGAGAGAGTCATAAGATGGGAATGCAATCCAACATGCTGCATAAGCGATTCTATCGCTACGTGATGGTTTCTTTTCGGGGTCACACGCTCCGCCCTTTTAGTCGCCTCTTACGTCAAGCAGGGTCATTTCGGGAATATTCCATGTCCCCGTTCCCGCAGGGGTAATAATACAAATCACTTCTAATACTTCTGTATTTTTAACTACAGACGAAATCGTCCAGCAATGGTTGCCAATTTATAATGGAAGGGAAATAACATACCAAAGCAATCATGTTGTTTAGGAATCAGACTAGATTCAACGAGAGCCTACCTGTTTAAAATATTCTTCATAGAGAATCAGAATATTTTACAAGGTGTCCCGGATAAACACTTTACATAAGTAACTCTGTTATTAATTCATGATCGAAAGAACTAATGTACTAGTAGAACTGAAAGAACTGAACAAGAAAAAAAAGTACTGAAAGAACTAATCGTATACAAGATAAATTCACAAATATTAGTATTCATGCAATCAATTAGTTAAACCTTACAATAGACATCGAGATCAAAGTAAGCAAAAAGTTCATATGTATATCTAAGAAAACATCCAGATTACATCAAGATCCATCTGTGAATAACTTCGGATAAAAAGATGATGCCATATAGTATTTCTTCTTAAAACACCACTTCCCTTTGCTGCCCAGCCATTTAAAAAGGAACGATGCAAGTGGAAGGTTGCACAACCCGCCAAGTGCACTGAAAAATCGCGCCAGATGCCTTATTATAAACTCTGGTTCGACCTCCCAGTGCACCGGTCCTTCGATCTTTCCGATATACGATTCCCTCTATTCACAAGTAACCCGGTTAAGTCCGGAGTATTTTATTCCAGATGGCGAGTCGAAGCAAATAATATTTCCACACCTCATGTTTATGTCATGGTTCATTCAAGGTATTTGTCTTTCTGCCACTATTCTGAATAGTTTGAAAAACAATAAGGAGAGAATTGGAACGCTGGCGGAAGCAAGATTCCTCCTCCGAGCAATCCGTGGGCCCCGCATTTCACGCTGTGCATTCCAATTCTCTGCCTTGGCCGGACTACTCTGAGGGATTAATCCAATTCTATCCTTTTGATTCCTTAATTACGGATGTGAGGTGTCATAAATTTTAATCCCCACACAATTGTTACTGTAAATTACATCGTCACATACGATTTCTTATTCATTTCATAAATATGAATTTGATTCATTAAACATGGTTTTGATTGATTGCATGCGATTTTTATTCATCACATATAATTTTTTACACGAAGAATTACGTAGAGGCACATAGTATTTTACAATGACCTTCGAATGAGGATATCTCGACATACATTTATATATTAATTCGTACTTTCTTCTATTTATTCCTTCTCTGGCGACTCTCTCTTCTTAATTAAGCCGATCAAGTCATTCCTCCTGAATAGTTCCAGGAATACCATGGTGGTGCAACCCCTAGAGTACCTTGAAAGACCGCGCCAGATACGTATTGAATAACTCTGGCTCGACCACTCAAGGCTCTGATAGAGTCGCTCGGATGCATGAATATGTCCATAATTTTAGATTGATTTTATAGGTTCCTGAGATATTCTGTAAATGTAAGGAAAACAAGCCGAGGAGTATGATCTTAGGTTTTCCCGGCGTATCAGTTGCAGAAAAGTTTCTCGAGTTTTTCACCGGTTGATGTCGTCCATGTCTCCCGACGTTTCGATCAGCAAGTCGAATATAATGAATATATTCGACATTCCAGGAAAACTTATGATTGGTGGTATTTCAATGGGATTGAATTCCTGATGGGATGACGATGGTTCTCTGCGTCGATGATTCTTTTGTCGATTTAGAAGTCCACCCATACCCCGCCGAATAGGTTGCAAGCAATTTAAATCCAGCTGGCCCCTACCAGGCGGAGTGACGGGAGGACCTCAGAGAAATGGCAACAGGGGGGCTGCTTCACTTCCCACGATGACGAGACACGTGACCTTAATCCGTATCCCATAACACTAGCACTGCTTAGTCTCACGTAATCATGGCGGCAGTTCGTGAGGGAGAAAGTTCGCGAACCCTGCCTGGTAAATACTTTACTGAGGTATTCAGTATTTCTCATATGTAAACTTTTATAATTATTTTACAGGCTGCTGTTTTCAAAGAAGTACTATTGTGTATGCCATGAAAATTTCAGGACGATAACGAAAGTTTCAAATTAGCATTTAGCCCAGGATAAAGAAATGATTCTCTCGGTAGAGAGGCCGATACGTGTTACTGCCCTGGAGCGCGGTCCCCTTAATTCTCTGTACTAGTGGCGCAGCGAGGAGGATAACCCCCCCCCCCAAGAGCTCAGAGAAATTTTAAAGTTAAATCTATTTTACTTAATTGGATTAATATTGCTTATAGAATAGTGTGAGGAGTAACAATATATCCCTCAGAAGGCCGTAAAACTCAGCATTTTGAACCATTTATCTTAAATTCTAGCGGGGGGGCCCCCGCAACTACCGCTTACCCTGGCGGGTATACCACACCCCCAGACCCCCCAGTATTAGTTGCGCCTGACACCCCCCTAGCCTTAATTCCTAGCTGCGCCCCTGCTCTGTACTGCTATCGTCCTCACTGTAGAATGGATTTTTATTGATTAACCATAGTTATTATTGAGATTTAGCTGATAAATGACAATTACATACCCATCTTTGAAAGTAGCAGCAGTTCTCCTGAATCTCCAACTCGCATTGTTCCTTGGACGGACAGATTTTACCCGCTCCTCATCAGATAAAGTTCATATACACGTTTTTCTGACGCGGAGCGAGCAAAGCCTGACCGCCCATACCGCTTTCTTCGCCGTCTATTTACCATCTCGATGGTTGGCGGCTAGCCCATCGTCGCCAGGAGAAGTATAAAATGCTAAATAATAAAAATCAAACTTTATACTTCACGACCCCTTATTATATATATATTTTTTTTTATATATCACGAGATGTGGGTCAAATGTAAATATTATTTATTTTTTCAAACTTTGCCTACGTTTCGGACATTATATTTGTCCATCCTCAGGGCTATAAAAATGATAATGTATGATACAAAATGTTTAGTAACTTATGCTAAATAATATTAAAAAATCACACAAATAAAAATTTTACATCTAAAAAAACACTTAACAATAGCATTCACAGAGGAAAAAATATCTGAAGTTATAGAAACACATGGATTCTTTCTTAACAAGAGGGGGACGACTGAGACAACCAAGATGAACTGTATTGGAACAAACAAGTTATGTAGATAAAACAATATCATGCATCCGGCCAAATAAAACAATTAAAAACGTAAAAGAGAGAAAAACTTAGCTCATTGATACATAAGTTCCCTCGGACCAAATTAATCAAAGTGAATACACTGAATAACAACAATAATATACAACACTGACAATACAATCGAAAAAAATATAATGGGAAACATAGGTATACATCATGCCTCTAATAAAAGCAGTCACCACTAACTTTCAAGGAAAACTTACTCCGCCCTCATATCCATACAAAAACCCATCCAATAATTCATAAAAAATTTGTATAGTAAAATAATCAATATTATCAGAAAATTTCTGAGACAACCACCTCAGAAAAATGGAATGGAAAATGTAATGATATTGTTACTTGGCTTCTGCCCGTCATATCAAATAGAGCCAGTAAACCTTTATCCATAGATAAATATGAGAAGATAATAATGGTTATGTCAACCTCTTGCAATTACAGATTGAGTCATGTAATCATTATAATATATTCACAGTTTAGTAACTAATATTGTTGGAAAACTTATGCCTACTGAAATAAAGGGTAGTTGCACTTTTCTAAGCGAGTTACACTTTTACGCGTTTCGGCTCTCAAAGCCATCATCTGTTGTAAGACTTGTACGAGATCTTGTACTGGTTGATGGGTCTGTGGGGCTCATGAAAAAGTTGTTTATCACGAGCGATCGGTTGAACTTAAACTTATTCCTCATACCTTGAAGATGACACCTCATGTTTCTCTCCAAAAATATCGAGGAAATTTCTCGTTGAATGATGAAGGTCTTCTTAGCAAAAGGAGCATACAGGTGGAGTTGCATGTGCAGCCCACCCTCTGCCTCAAGCATAGCTGTGAAACACTCATGTAAATGCTCTACAGGAAGGCTGGAGGCAGAGGGTAGACCACAAATTTTCCCTTGCTTGTTGGCGGAAGGCTAGCTTCTCTGCAGGAATCAATTGGCAAAAATACATACTCAAAGAAAACCAATTAATCAGTAAGCAGCAGAAGAGAATAGTCAAGACTAAAATTAACATTAAAATAAGGAAACAAAAACTGGAAGAGGTGATTGAATTCGGGGAACAGGGCAACCAACGAAGGGAGAAGCAAGAAAGATTTTATCAGCAAAATAGCCAAGGCGAAGAGAACATTCCTGCAAAAGTAAGATTTACGGGGATCGGGTTGGTGTGGTGACTAGAGTGTTGGCTTCCCCCCCGGCGGCCTCGGGTTCAAATGCCGGCGGTGGCAGAGAATTTTCAGAGACTGCCCGATCCCTGCTTGACTGTTTCGTGGAGACAACTTCAAGGGCAACACTCCGTCCGTCGGATGGGACGTTAAGCCGTGGTCCCCTTGGCGCCTTTCATTAAGAGCAGGGTAATGCCGACGCCGGGTTTCTCTCCACAATTCTCTACCTACCACTTCCCTCATGGCGCAAATGACCTCAGCTGTCGGTCGCCACCTACAAATACTATACCATTTCGTAAGATTTACTTACATCGGAAAAATTAAACATGGAAGTAAGGAAACAATTTTTCAGGATTTATATTTGGAGAATACTCCTCTACGGAAGTGAGACATGGACAATGAGAGTTGAGGAGAAATCAAGGGTAGAGGTCTTTGAAATGGGGGTCTAAAAATAATCATGAAGATTTTATCAATTGACCGAGTAAATTAAGGGAAATCCTAAGAAGAGTAGGAGAGAAGAGAAGCCTCATGTTTATTTTGACAAGAACACGGAACAACCTTCTAGGCCATATCATGAATCATTGTAAAACGGCTCTGTTTCTCCCGGTCTGCTTCCGGTGTGGTCGATGACGACGGGGCTCAAATAACTAACTATAGGAATCGAACAAGCAAGGTGCAAATCTGGGCGCTACTGCAGAAAAGGTGAGGTTAGGAAAAGGCCGCCTGCATTCGGATGGGAAGTGATGGTAAATAAAGGTTTGTCCTCTTCGTAAATCCCTCAGTGACCTTCACTCCGTAAAACCGCTCCGAGTCACTTGTCATCATTGGGAATTACTTTAATAAGGGGAGGAGGAAGAGGGGGTAGGAAAAGTAAGGAAAAAGAAAAGGTACCACCTTGAGCTGCTGACTCAACCGCTGCTCCCGCGATCTCCATTGTTATTTCACAGGGGAATTAAAAGAGGAGGCCCAATTTTATGCTCTAAAAGGCTGATTTCTGTTTCCCCTTTGGTCGCATTTTAATTGGTTTTCAAAAACTTCCGCGGCGCAGATATGAGTGCAATGCGATCCACATTTTTCCAATATATTTTGTATTATAATGTTCGTTAGTGCAAGGAATATCATTGAAATTTTATGAATTTGATAAATAAGATCATCAGGAATGTAAATTTCGGTTGATACCCCTAATTATACTTTATTTCCCCGTGAAACTCGGATCAATTTGTCCGTCAGTGACACGAGTGGCGACTCTTGTCAACCCATTTCAATGCGCGGTGTGTGGTAACGCATTTAGAGGCCGACTTGAGGATACTGTTTTGTGATATTCGTGGTTTTTTCCTTGACAGTTTAATTTAGCGAACCCCAACGAAAAGGGAATCCTAGTCACAGGAGCACCGACAGACTATCTACCCCGGTCGACGCTACTGCCACTCCGCTGCCCGTACGAAATGAACAGAAACAAAAGAAAAAAGGGACGCCGAAAACATTTCGCGAGCATAAAAACAATGTACATCATGGCCATAGGAAGACAATCTTCGAGGAACAAGTGCATTGTAAGAACAAAACAGGAAAACATCGAATGAAACGTAAGGATCAAGTAAAGAAGCAGGTGAAAGTAGACGAATTACGTCGGTGTAAAAAGCTGATAGGAAAGAAAGAAAGGTTCAGGAAACAACAATAATAATTAAGAAAGAAACTAATCTTAACTAACAAAAACAACAGCAACCAGAATACTGGGTAAATTATATGGACAGTACTAAATATAACAACAATTATACAAAATTATTTCAAGAATCACAAAAATTAAACAATAAATGAAAACAGACAGAAAAAATATTTTAAAAATCGATAATGTTAAGAGAAGAACGTAAATTGAATGTGTTGTTACTAATATCATCAGCATATTTACTCCTCATACCTGAAAGATGACCCCTCGTATTTTTCTCAAATAGAATTTTTGGAAATTTCTTCGATGAATGATGAAAGCCAAGTGGAGCATTTAAGTTGAATTACATGCACAGACCACCCTCTGACTCAAGCGCCACTGGTAAGAACTTATATAGACGCTTTTCAGTTACGCTGTAGGCAGAGGAGAGACCGCAAGTTTTCTACTCCTTAATTCGTAAATGGTCTTTATTTAAGCAACTGATCCATAACAAATAACCATCGTCCCATCCTTTCCAACAAACGGCTGTAAAGATCAACAGTATATGTTTGTGGTAATGGTCATTCACCTATGAGGTTTTGTCAAGCTTTTTTCTATTTCAGCCCACAGGTTGAATCACTCAGTGGGTGAACCTCACATTGACTATGGCCTCCGAGGAGCGAAGATTTAAGTTGATCCAACAGTAAGAGAAAACTTTTTATACATCTACAGGATAAAAATATATGACCATTTGGCGGATATACAGGTATATTTAATATACGAGGTTCTTCAGAAAATACCGAGAATTTTAGATTTTGAAAAAAAATATTTATTTATTCATTACGTCAATGGTTTCGCCTTCGAAACATTCAACATTAGATATTATGCACTTAAAATTGCGATTATTTCAATCCTCGAAACACTTCTGAAACTCGTTCTTTGGGATAGCCTTTAGCTCTCTCAGCGATTTCTTTTAATGTCATCTATGATTCTAAAATGGCGGCCCTTTAAGGTTCTGTTTATTTTTCGATACAGGAAAAAGTCACGCGGTGTCATTTCTTGCGAATTTCGAGGTTGGGGCATCGCTACAGTATGGTTTTCGGCAAAAATTCACGATCAAGTTTGTAAGTGTGACCTGAAAATTGCTAATCGCATAATAACACGCCTTTAAAAATGTTTAGTTAGAATTGTCATATACTGATGAAATTTATAAAACTTTTCGGTACACGAGGAACATTGAATGTTTCAGTAACAATTACCAAACGAGTTTGATAGATGTAGTCTGATGTACTCTATCAAACTGGCCACAGCAATTCGATAAAAAACTACTTAAATCGAAAGGATAATAAAACCGACGTAGCGTGCTCATATGGGTGATTTTCCACCCAGGAAAATATTGTTCTGATTGTAAATCATGAATTTATGAGTTTAACGTAAGTCTCCGAAAAAGAAATACAAAAAAAGTGGAGAAAAAAATACGGCTACAAGAAGATTGAACGCGGACACCCAGCGTGGTATCAACACACACAAGCAACTATTCTAATGCGTTACTATAAATATAATTATACAAATGCCTTAACATATTAGTAAACTAATTACTCAACCTTTGTTTTGTTATATGAATAAGGTGTAACTAAACTTTCCTTTCGCAAGCTCAAGAGGAATACTTGATGCCGACAATAGCATTACGTAGGTATTCAACAACATATCTAATACACATGCGTAAAAAAAGTTTTTTTGCAGGAATTTTACATTAATGTAGGTTAAATATAACTTGCTAATGAGATCCTTGGCATGAATTGGGAATAATAAGGCAAATTTCATCGCATGATTATTCATAATGATCGCGAATGATTACACTTTAGGAATACCTCTAATTTAAGTTTTAATGAGGCGGAATAAAATAACAATAAAAGTAAACAATTTAACAAGCATATCACTTCAGCTTTAATATCCATGATTATACGCTATTAAATCATCTTGCGAAAAGCAGTTGATAGATAATATTTGACAAACAAAATATTACTAAAGTTATGATTCTGAAGATATTAAAAGCTGAATTACTTCGTCACTCAATGCAACGTGACCTTCGTAGTTCAAACAATTGAAAATGAAATATCTATAATTGCACTTATCCTACGTATTCTTGTATTCAGTGTCTTTGATGCACCGGCTTGCGGGTATCATTGGAGATTGAAACAGACATAAATAGAAGAATGAACATAAGCAAAATTAAAAGGTTATGTCCATTACAAATAATGAAAAAAAAACAATTTCTACCGACCTGTTTTTAAGTAAGGTCTATTTCGGAATCTTTCAATTGCAATTGTGTACTGGTATGCAAACAAAACAGGAACCACAGTCCGTTGGATAGATTACGAAAAACGATAACTAAATTCTATCAAAACAAACAATAGATTTTGATAATTGTCGCTAAAAAAGGAAGTACTTTCGTGAAATTAATCATAAATTTTATGAAAGTTAACAAAATCTGAAGCGTATTGAATTAATTCAGTTATTTTTACCAAATTCTATCGTACAGTTGACCAAATTATGAAATATCGAAATGTTTGATAAAATGTATCATGAGCGTTTGATAAAATTAATCAAGTGTTTGGTTATATTCATCAAAGTTTAAGTATAATTAACAAAAATACTCCCTATCCCACCAGTTTTATAGTTTTAATCAAATATTTTTTTCCATGTAATTGGCTGCCACAGACAAAGTAAACTAAGAATATAGCTGAAAATTTTAACATACTTTAGGGGCATATAAAAAATATATTAAAAAATGACCATGCCCCTCTCTAAACTGGAGAAAAATTAAACAATTAAGTTCCCGTTATTTTCTGAAAACACCTCTTGTGTCTACTATTCGTTTTCAAACAAAAAGCATTTAAATCACGCTATTGAATACCAGTTATTCGCTATAGTGCAATAAATAATTAAAGCATGCTTTGCTTAAGTTTTCATACCAGAACTGCGTAGTCCTTCATCCTCGGGCTTCTCTAAGCACATGTCTAAAGGATCCAGGAAATACATTGATTCATCGTAGTGGCTTCTTTCTTGGTCGATCACTCCTACTGAAGGTAGCACGGCCCACCCTCTGACACCAGCCAGACTGCCAGACTCTTACAAGACGCCTCGTAGAAAGACTGGTGTCAAAAGGTTGACCGTAATTAACCCACCAACGGCCCCGAACCTCGCCCTGGCTACGCCAATGAACACATATTGTATCTACACCACTTTCTTTTAAACGAAAAAATAAATTTAAGCACTATTGAATGTGAGTTATTCGCTATTTTTAGTAAATAAATAATCTTAGCATGCTTTGCTTAAGTTTTCATACCATAACTGCGTAGTCCTTTATTTCTTGGTTTCTGAAAGCACACGTCCAAAGGATTCAGCAAATTCATGGATTCATGATAAAGGATTCGTTCTTGGGCGAGAACTCCAGATGAAGGCATCACGACCCACCCTCTGTCACCAGCCAGACTGCCAGACTCTAACAAGACGCCTCGCAGAAAGACTGGTGACAAAAGATTGACCGTAATTAACCCACCAACTGTTATTTACACCTTGAAAATGCAAGTAAATAATGCCTCAAACAATGGCAAAAAGAAAAAAATAGAGCCCTCTGAATTAAGTCATTGTACTTCAGTGCAAGGGCGTACTCAGGATCAATTCTAGGAGGGAGGCAAGCCATGTTTATTCAAGTTAGGTAAGATTTAAGCATGGAAAAGGTTAATGAAATCAACTTTTTAAGGAAATTGTAACAGCTCTTTATTAGTTTTGAAAATTGTTATCTAGAAAAAATACTATTTTCCTTGAAGACATTTGCAATTCTTATTCTAGTGGAGGCAGCTGCCCCCTCCTGCCCCTCGCTGGGTACGCCCATGCTCCAGTGGTTTAGTTCACATTTTTATTCGATAAAGATCGAAAATAAAGATAGCCGCATTTGTCCGTCGCGTTCTTTACTTCTCAAGTGATTCGCGTCAAATAAAAAATGACACAGTTTGCTCTCTTGCAGAGAAGTTGATGACGCCACTGACTCCGGTCGAGCGGCGACAATAGACAACAATTATAATAAAAAATGGATAATCTTATGACTAAAACGTGAATTGACTGTGTTGTTACTAATAACATCAGTATACTCACTACTCATACCTGGAAGATGACTTCTCGTAATTTTCTCCAATATAATTCCTGTAAATTTCCTCGATGGATACCAAAAGGAGCATCAAAGTTGAGCTGCATGCCTCTGACTCAAGCGTAACTCGTAAGCACTTTTATTGACGCTTCAAAATTTCGCTCGAGGCAGAGGGGAGACCGCAAGTTTTCCACTCCTTACTCGCGGAAGACTAGTTGTTCTAAAAGACTCAATGGGCATAAACACTCACAAAAAATGAACGAGTATGGTTCGAGAAGAACAAATGGTCGCGAAAGTTCGAAGAACAATATTACTCGCTTTCAGCGAATTACAGGGGACCATCGTACTCATTTTTTAAACGGGTATTTTGCAATGTCTCTAAAAGATTTCACCCTTTAAATATCAGGATTACCGGCTATGAATTTGTATATCGTTTTTATGAAATCAACAGATTGGTAACAATTAACCACCCTTCCACCCTTTTCATCAAACGGCTTTAAAGGGAAGAATTTAAAGATCTCGAGTATTACTACGTGGTGATGGCCACAAGTTACAACAACTGATGATAAGGAATAGTAAAATAGCGAAGATAACGTAATTTCGTCATTAAAAATGAAACAGTTCCGCAAGGAACGAAAAAATTGTATGTACTAGCAGGGATTTCGCACCGTCTAACTCGTTTCATTAAGAAACAGACGTTATCTCGAAGAGAAGTTAACATTGGCGATCACAGGGATCAGGAACTTACCTCGTTATAGGCGGGATTTCTTTACATGCGAGATCGCTATGACCGAGACACTTACTTTTAAATAGGATACTACTCCCAAATAAGCTGTCTGTCGCCTCCTCTAAGTAAAAAACCGCACGGTACAAAATACCCGAATACCAGAGCCATCACTCTGTTGGATGAACCTCTCATTGACTATGGCCTTCGATGACTGAAAATTTAAGTCGATCGAACAATAAGAGATAACTTTTTGTGCATCTTCACGATAATAACAAATGACCTGTGGGAGGATACAAAGGTAGATTTAATGTACGAGGTTGATTAGAAAATACCGGGAATTTTAGATTTTGAAAAAAATATTTATTTATTCGCCTGCGTTAATGCTTTTTCCTTCGAATTAGTCATCATTAGATATCATGCGCTTAAACTAGCGATTCTTTCTTTCCTCGCAACACCTGTGAAACTTGATCTTTCATGGTGCATTCAGAAAATAACGGGAATTATTGTCATTTGAAAAAATATTAATTTATTCGTCTACCTAATATTATCGACTTCAAAGCATTTCCCATCAGATATTATATTCTAGCGTTTTTTGCAATTCTCGAAACACTTCTCAAACTCGATTTTCGGAATAACCTTTAGTTTTTTCAAGGTTTCTTAAAATATCATCCATATTTTTAAAACGACGGCCCTTTAACGTCTCCTTGTTTTTCGTGATATTGAAAAGTCCCACGGAGCCACGTCTGGCGAACATGGAGGTTGGGGCATCTTTACAATACTGTTTTTGGCCAAAAATTAACAAAAATCAAAATCAATGGAATGCGAGCAGAAAATCGCCGACCTCATAAAAACGCGTTCATCCTTAATGTCTACCTCAGGCAAAGAAAACGATTAATGCAGCTGAAATTTTTATCAAACTTCAGGGGCATGTAAACCAAAATATTAGAAACATTACAATTAGACTCTCCATACTCGCGATACATTAAAGAAATTCTTTCCCGTTAGTTTGTGAACACATACAGTGGCGTAGCCAGGAATATCGTTCGGGTGGGAGGGGGGCCAATACCATGGGGAAAGGTTTTGAAAAAACAGGTTACCAGTTAGTATCTGAACACATATTGCATCTACACCACTCATTTTTAAACGAAAAAATAAATTTTCAGCACTCTATTGAACAAGAGTTATTCGCTATGGTTAATAAATAAATAATAATAATAATAATATGAATTGTTTCATACCAGAACTGCATAGTCCTTCATCCCTTGGCTTCTGAAAGCACACGTCCAAAGGATCCAGGAAATTCATGGATTCATGATAAAGGAATCGTTCTTGGACGATCACTCCAGCTGAAGGTAGCACGGCCCACCGTCTGTCACCAGCCAGACGGCCAGACTCGAACAAAACGCCTCGCAGAAAGACTGGTGACAAAAGGTTGACCGTATTTAACCCACAAACGGTGATTAACACCTTGAAAATGCAAGTAAATAAAACTACAAACAATGGTAAAAAGAAAAAATTCAGCCCTATGAATTGATGGCATAGCATTATACTGGGCTCGTTCACATTTTTTAAATGTCGATTGTGATAGTGTTTTGAAAAAACAGACACCGCATACCGCATACATCCTCGAGTATTTCGCGCAAAATTATTGACACAATACGCCTCGCAGAAGGACTGGTGTATAGGGACCGTATAGGGAAGAACGGGATGGGAAAATCTCGAACTAAATATATGGACCTGGTAATGGAAGTATTTGAAAGAGAACAAAGTAGTAGGTGTGGAAAGATTAGATGATAGGAAAATTGTGTGAAGGGCCACGTCAAATCAATCTTAATATTGTTGTTTGAAGTCTTTGTGATCAATTTGAATCCCACCAATTTCAATTCGTTATTCTTCTGTTTGCACAGTAAGTCAAATTTTGTATTGGTTGACTGAGTAAGTCAAATTGTGGAACTGCCCCACGTGTTTCGGTGCCGTGGGCAGGCAGTCAGCTCGCAGTCACCAGATAGAACGGTTGTACTTAAGATTTCTCCTTATTCTGTTTTCGACATAAATTATTTATATGAAACATCTCCTTTTGTATTATCTAAAACCGCCTGGTCCTTCGGAACATTATCTTCATTACTATCGCGTACAGTTGTTGACTAGCAATTATGATGACGATGAAATATATTCAAACATTGAAAACATATTATTCGATAAGAATAAATGGGATGTACAAAATCCACATTTACTTACTTTTATAAAGAAGAGAACACACAAAGTAGACGTCGGTCGCCTCCTCCAAATACTATGCTGTACAGTGCAACATTCACATCTACCTTAGCAATCATACTACCTTAAATTTTCTAAATTTGACTTTAAATTTCAATCTAAAGTATTATGAGGAATACCTACTACATATTTACTTCAGGTCTCCGCCATCATTGGTTGTATCCTCTAGAGACCAACCCTGTACCTCCATACGATGTCTCATCCCTACCAAAAATTCTGCAGGTTGGCCGCTGGGTAGTATGTAGATGTAGACAGGAGTTAAAGTTCGCTAGGACTTTCGGTAAGGGGAAAATGATGAACCACCCGCAATCGTCTGAGTTAGGTAGAGGTGTGCTTTTCGTGATTCTCTCAGTGACTTTTCACTCATCAAATGAGCCAGGAGTCACGTTCATCATAGATAATCACGGGGAGGGAGGGTAAGGTATGTGGAGAGGTGGATAATATTCAAGGCAGGTGGGGAAAGGTTGGGGAGTACGACGAAAAACCTTACGCCATGGCGTTTCAATGTAAAAGATTTTACCCCTAGGCAACTGTCTCACAGGGTTGTGGTTAGGATGGGCGAGTTGACTAATTTTGACTTGAATTTAATAATTTTATGCTAGACAGATTGCGTTATGCTGCATTAGAAGTTAAAAGGTAATTTTCATTTAAATTATACCTGCTATTTGGACTATTGCCGGCCTCGGTGGCGCCGGGGTAAAGTCCCCGGCTGCTAGCCTAGAGGTCGCGGGTTCGAATCCCGCCTGGGTGGTATGATCACCATCCAGGGCATGGATGTATGTGATTGTCAAACAAGTTAATTGTAAGAGAGGACTATCTAGTCCTAAATTCGCATGTGAAATAAAGACGACATTATTATTATTAAAGTGTGCTCCACTGCCGATGGGCAATGTCATCGATGGGTGGTGCTGCAGCATGGCTGGTGGAATGCTGCAGCCAAGGCAAGGATAAAGAGCCTAGTTTGAGAGACAGACAGAGGAGAGTGTGTGTTGGGTTGGTGTCAGAGGAGTTAAGAGACGAGAGTAATTAGCTACCTTTGTTTCAAATTTACAGAAATACCGCTTTATTTGTGAAACGGAATGCGTTTCTGCTTCAACCAAACCTCATTAGGTCCACTTCTTTTTGTAAATCATAACTCCTGCCTTAAATAATAAAGCGAATGAATTACACATATCGATGGCTAAGTTCTAACAACACGTATCTCAAATTCGGCCGAGTTGAGACAGGTATCTTAAACAACATGTAATAGCATTAAAAAATAAATTACATGCAAAAAACAACGCTTTGTTAGAAAATAAATGCTTCTTTTTCAGTTTTATGAAATTTTGGTTTTTAATTGCAGAGTACAAGTAAAAAGAAATTAATAGTTTTTTGCACTCCTGAAAAGTTGCTTTTTTTTGAGAAACGTGTTGTTGGAACTTAGACATCGATATGTGACGTTTTAGAACCAAGGTATGGAGAGGTAAAAGTTTTCCTCATCCCCGAAGGCTAGTTAAGAGGGGCTCAAAGAATTAGAAGCCTCGGGTATCGCATAATTTGGAATTCAGAATCTCAGAAAAAGTAGACAACTCCTTAAAAAGAAAACGTGATTTGATAAAGATTAGAACTCATAAAAGGACACAGGAATGAAAAATTATCTTATATCAAAAGGATACAGTGTGTTGTACCGTAGCTTGATGGTGCTAATGGTCATGTCGATTCACGCGTCGAATGATGATAGTGCAGTCCGCTCTTTGTCTCTGCAACTTGCTCGTGGAGCTCTTATCACACACTTCACAAGCAAGATGAGGACAAAGATAAGAACGCTTTCTCCAGCATCTCTTCATCGACGGCCATTCGGCCCATGACGTCCGCAAAATCAGGCATGAAACGATTTTATACGTTCAAATCTATATCAATCACTCCCGGGTTTTGAACTGGGAAATCCAATGATGAGATATCGCTGTCGATTTTTGGGAGGTCACCTTCTTCTTCAGCATCATTGCATCCTCCAGCATTTCTGAAGCAGTTAGGTGCCCGAGGTAATTCCTCACATAATTCTGAGAAGATTGTGTAGTCCCCCAGTCATTGGACACATTAAAAAAATATGAAATAGGCTTTAGGTTACATCGAAATAAACGATATCATATGATAAAAGCATGTGGAAAGAACAACACACCTGATATAAATACATTATTTCTTTCCATATGCCCAATTTTTTTAGCAGGAAACAAGAAGAATTTAAACATTCCACTGCAAAACGTGGACTTACAAGCACCTTGTTAGCATTTATTTTTTACTTTCTGCTCTTATTGAGTTCCATAAATATCGTCCGCTACAATCACTTTCACCAATTTCTTTATTTAAATATGATGATGAGCCTTAAAGGGCAGTGAATATACCTTAGTTGAAACTTTCAGGTGAAGTTGACTTCGATCAGATGAAAGTGCAAAACTCCCAGACCAAACACAGCGACGATCAACATTCAACTCTGCGTTAATCGCTCCCTGGGTTTGGAACTGGGAAATTCGCAATTGACTTCTAGTTTTGGCATTCTGGATGTCAATCCCTTCTTCAGCAGTATTGCGTCCTCCAGTAATTCTGTAATTTTAATGTCATCATAGTAATTCCTAATAAAGGTTATGCGAAATGAGAGGAGTGTGTAGACTTCTATTCTTTCCACGCATTGGTCCTGGAAATAATGGAATGAGTTGACATGATGTTGAAAGGGGGTACAGGTTAAGAACAAAGTAGAAATCCAAGTTATTCACCTTGAATAAATGCAGATTATTCACTTTTCATGAGCACAATAATAAAAAAATATATGAATATACCCCCAAAAGCCTTACTGTAGGCATTTTTTTGGATATTCTGTGGCTGTGGGCATAAATAAAATGAGGGTATAAACCCAAGCGACACTCCATAAACCCAATAACTTCGAAGAATGTCGTGTAGATTCCGGGCGAAATCCTTGAACCAGACGGTGGCACGAAGATATATGAAGAAGTACGTGAACCTCACAGTCCAAGCCTTGGGAGGATTAACAAGTAATTCCACGTCAATCACCCCCAGGATTGGGTCTGAGAAGCTCACAAAAAGAGTTCTCACTGTCCAGTTTCGGGATGTATACCTCTTCCAAGGAAGCAATGCGTCCTCCTGGAATTTGGAAGTAGAATAGTGCCCAAGGTTATTTCTTACTACGATGCTGAATCTGTAAGAAGAAAGTGTAGTCCTCCAATGTTTAAACACACTTATTTGCATCCAAAGACTTATTACATGGTAGTATGGAACTTGATTGCAAGTTTAAAGTATGCAGGAACTACACTGCAACAAAACTTGTTGACGACGTGATGAAATAATGAGAATAACGTGATAATGGACAACAATTATTCCGTTTGAAGATGCGGAACACAAAAAGGGAGTAATGTAATGGCAATTGTGACCTTCGGTTGTATGCGTCGTAGCTACCGATATTTCACCCCAAGTACTTATATAATGTGTTTAAAATTTGAATTAATAGCATTTGTGAAGTAACAGTAAGTAAAACTACGTGCTGTTGCTCCCTATTTTATTCGTGAGTACTTTAACAGGACAAGTGTGTCTATAATTTAATTTGTGAATTATCAGTACGTGCTGTAGCTCCCGATTTTCTTCATGAACAATAACCCTGGACAAGTGTGTTAGTAAAAAGTGTGCTTATTTGATAAATTGAATGAGAAATGAGCGTTACAAAGCGTTATTTACAAACATATTTCATTTTCTATCATACTCATTATGCGATTAACTTGGATACATTAGGACATGTTCATGTACACTTATCAGTCGTAATCAAGCGCAAGTGCCATTTATTCGAGTTATCTACAAAATATAAAACCCACTTTCTACCATTGGATGGCTGACACATACAAATGTTTCAGGTGAACAAGATGTGATACGATAAAAAGTCATAGATTTGACCCCTTTCAAAAATTATCAAAATTCTTAATTTTCTACCTATAGTTACTCGATCCAGGGTTAAGTATCACCGAAAAAAGCGATCCTTAAGGAACAAACAGCAGACGAAGAATGTAACAACTGGCGGAGAGACCACAGCGAGCGAAAGTGAGTTCTCTAAATATGTATGCGTGAAATGTGCATGTATCAAATAGGACTATTTGAGAATCCAAATGTGTTAATTTTCTGCCTTAATTTAGCTATATCTACTATAATTACAATATTAGTTTACAAGTGTAAATATATTTCTATCAGCCTCCACGCGTGGGAGCGGGTGTTTATAACTTGGGTGGTAGTAAAAGAGATGAAATTAAAGAATACGCGCATGAGATTTGTTCAATGGACAAGGAGAATGTACATAATTGGTTACTAATATTAAAAAAAATGCTTAACTTAATGTAAACATTTGGCAAATATCAACGACACATGATCGACATAAAGGATTTCCTGCCACAGTTTACTGGAGAAAATTACAGGTGATTCTTCAATTGGATGCTGTTCTTGGAGATATGTTCCAAATCTGCGGCTTCCCATAATATCCGGAGGTGCAAATAATGGGAATCTCCTCTCATTCCTCACGAAGAAGCTGTGTGCATTCAGAAGTGTCTGCGGACCTCCCAGTCTAAGCTGCGGCAGGATTGACATTCGCTTACAAGTCATTCACTGTCGAGCATAGAACTAGGAAGTCTGCCTGCTATTCTTGGAGATATGATCCAAATCTGCGGCTTCCCGTAATATCCGGAGGTGCAAATGATGGGAATCTCATCTCATTCCTCACGAAGAAGCTGTGTGCATTCAAAAGTGTCTGCGGACCTCCCAGTCTTAGCTGCGGCAGGATTGACATTCGATTATAAGTCATTCACTGTCGAGCTTAGAACTAGGAAGTCTACTGAGGACAACCTTCTCAAAATTTCCACGAGGTCGACTTCTATGGCAACATTCCGCTTTCTTGACGTTGTCGCTGAAAAAGATAAAATGTATATGGCCAGAAATATGTTTTCCTGGTTGAGGGTCTGAGATTACTGCATGTGCACTTTATCAGAATATCGTAATAAATCATTATACCAATGAGCGAGACGAGGACCTTCCCCTATGAAAAAATTGTATAAACCTGTTTCAAAATTTTATACAATTTATACATTTGCCATGGTAATTGTATAAATTGAATAAAATTTTGAAACAGGTTTATACAATTTTTTCATTGGGGTTGAGAAGACGAGATAGGGATAGGATCAACGCTCTTGGGATTTGGGTGTGAAGAAGGCTGAAGGGAGTGAGGTGGCATGATAAAGTGAGGAATGATGAGGTGCTGGAAAGATTTGGGGCGGGAAGAACATTATTGAGAAATTAGTTTTAAGTATACCGGGACTAGCCACGGTGATAACTTATATGGGATTCACCCGCAATGCACAATCGTGCGAAAGATCCACTGAGAAAAAATAATCCGCCTTGACCGGGATTCAAACCCGGATACCCCGATTTCCGGTTTGCTTCCGGTGCGCGAACACCTCTATGAGTTCTATATTCGGACCTGTTCTCCGGCTGTGCGCACAATTAGGACTGCTTGTGGCATCATATGCTCAGCAGTCAAACAACACCTTGTCCGGTAGTGTCCAAAAATACCCACAGGGAAGAATGACGTACCGGTAGCGTAACTGGCGAAAGCACTCGACCGGAAATCGGGGGATCAGGGTGCGAATCCCGGTCAAGGCGGATGATTTTTTCTCTGTGGATCTTTCGCATTATTGAGAAATATACAAAAGAGAAAGGGGAATTAGATCGGGGATATATTAAATGGGAAGGGGATTTTAAAATACAGCAGTCAGCAGCAGTGGAAGGAGAAAAGAGAAAAGGAAGAAGAAGGCTGAAGAAGACAGACGAAATGAGGTTAAAGAGAAACCATAAGGAAACCAAGGAAGAGGCCTTGATCAGGAGGAGGTGCCTTTGGTGTTTGGGTCCTACCGGTGGTAAGAGAACCAGTTAATGATGGATACCAATGAACGTCGCCAAAATCACAACCATTTACAATAATAATGAATATTATAACCTAAATGAAAATGATCACCAACAATGTAAATCCACCACTATTCCATGCAAGGATAATGCTTTTATGTAAGTGTGGGCAAAATAGGCGCGGAATGCATTGAGTAGACAGTGCAGACATCCTTCTCCACGCCGCGGGAGGCATAACATTCGAATCTTAGTTATTCACTCCCGGACTTGGAGATAGGAAATCCACATAAGTATCCTTGCAGCCGATGGTGAAGATTCTCCCTCTCCGCAAGCAGCACTGACTACTCCAGGACTGCTTCGCTAGGTCACCTGTCATTCAAAAGTTTTGAAAAAAGCGTTAAAAAGTAATTAGGAACAGTGAATGTTGGTTAAATATGACACTCAGGGACCTGTAAGTATAGGCTTTGCCCCAATAAAGCCTAAGTCCCATATATCCGAGGCATCTATATACTATAAAATCCACTTCCGACCACTAACTGACTGACTTATGCATATGTTTGGGGTGAACGAGACGAGATACGACGAAAATTAAGAATCGTTTGAAATATTATAAATCTATTCAAAAAAATCTTCTAACCCTTTAATATCGTCTGATACCCATGAGAAAATTGTCGGAAAACTAAATTTTATATCTATCTCCAAT
This sequence comes from Ischnura elegans, assembly GCF_921293095.1. Classification (NCBI taxonomy): domain Eukaryota; kingdom Metazoa; phylum Arthropoda; class Insecta; order Odonata; family Coenagrionidae; genus Ischnura; species Ischnura elegans. The sequence continues at coordinate 84,894,171 of NC_060250.1, forward strand.
CAAGCTGAGTATAGAAATCGAAATTGGTATTACATTCATCGGCCCTTGGGTGGTAGCTGGAAAATTCACAGAAAAATCCTCACTGCCGGTAATCGATGGCCAATATCTTCACAAATAAGTCTTTAAAGCAGGAATCCTTCACGAAGATGCAGATTTCGATGAGATGAGAGTGCAAACCCTAAAGTCCAACTAAATAGACACGTAAAAATAATGAATATGACAGTTATTTTGACAATTTTTTTTACACTTGATGTGCTCAACAAACCCTCTCGAAAACAGGTTGATTGATATGAGAGCATAATTAGAAATGAAGATGGTAGTGCTGCAGATTCTTAGGGGGCATGCGCCCCCGCGGTCCCTCCTCCACCAGCACGGTGCTCATTCCACGGGCCGCTTTTCTAAACAAATATGCAAAGTACCTCTGTCTGGGCTGCAATTCTCTCCCTCTTCGGCTTCGTCGAGAAACTTCAGCTCGCTCGTAATCGGTAATAAATGTTAAACTTTTCGCTGACTTTAAACTTAAAGCGACTTACTAAAGATGTCATCAGTGGATTCATGCTGATGAACTGGAGAGCATTTAAACGGTCCAAAAAGCCTCGTCGTACGCAGCGCGAAACGAACACTGACGCAGCATTTTTAGTCTACATTAGAAACGATATTCGCAGTTATCTCAGAGGAGGCAATCATCTTCAAATACTTTCAAACTGATGTAGTCTAGGAAGAAACGACAAACCAAAGTTTTAAGAATTGGCAAAGTTGAATTTTAAAAATTGCCTGTGGCTTTTTATGGCCGCTCTGCGGCTTTTTTCCTTTCTCTGGCGATATACAACCATAGCTTGATTGAAAAAAGATAGAAAATTTAATTTTTGCGACATTTTTTCCAAGGGTTTCAGACAATTTTAAGGTTTGTAAGATTTTCCGAAGAGATTTATAATAATTCAAACAATTCTTACTTTTCCTCGTATCTTACTTTTCTGACTTTTTCGATAGTTAAAATTTTGATGGAATAATAATGAAAATGATCATACCTCGAATAATTTCCGTAAAACATTTTAATGTGTATTATTAATATAATATATTTTATGTTTCCCAGAAAGGGTAAGACGAGGTAGAGGAACTGTAGGGAATCTGATTCAAGGCATGTGAAAGTGTATCGCTGATGGCGAGGTGATGAAATAATAATTATAACATCAATGTAATTCTGTTATTAGCGGCAATCTTCTACTGCATCTATAAACCATGTACCAGATGGAGCTAGCAGGGCTTAACAATGATATATTGTATCCAAACTAGTCGTGAAAATAAAAAGTTAAGAAAACACAGAATACTGCCTTTTCCAATCATACCATGTGTACTCCACGTTGTAAAACCTCCGACAGTTAATTTTTACTGTCGATAGCCTCCACAACACTTCTGGTAAAACTTGTTGATTGATATGATTGAATAATAGGAAATGGAGATGATAGTGTTGCAGATTCTTAGGGGGCATGAGCCCCCGCGGTCCCTCCTCCACCCCCCTGGATTCCAGCTCATTGCTTATTCCAGGGGCCGCTTTGCTTACCTCATGTCCGACAAACCACTGACTGGACAATAGTGCGACCCTCTCCCTATATCTTGTCGGCTGTTTCGCGGAAGTTGAGTGCGCTCGTACTCCGTAATATTTGTTTAACTTTTAACTAACAATAAACTTTGAGCGAAATGCTAAATATATCATTAGTGGATTTACGCCGATGAACTGAAAAGCAATGAGACGGTCCAATCAGTCTTCTTTGACAATTGCGCGAAAGGGACAATGACGCAGTTTAAAATTTGCATCAATAACTTCACTTACGACTGTCTTTATAACATGAAACTTCTTATTTTGAGTCTTTGAAAATATTTTTACAACGATATCTGAAAAGAAAATGGATATATATATACATCAACATGTTTAGTTGATAAGACGTTCTAAATGCATTGCCTTCGAGCGACAAACAGAAAACGCGAGGAAATTCGGTTTTTTTTTAATTCACGATGAATTTTTATCAATATCGTAGGAGTTTTCGTGCCGAAAATAAATGAAAAATAAACTGAACTATCTCTGCATGAAGTTCCGAAAAACGTTTGATATTACATTCAGCAGTTCTTAGGTAGAAGCTGGAAACATCACGGAAGATTCCTCGATTCCGACTACGGGAGGCAAATAATTTCAAATGCTTTACAACCGATAATACTGACAAGTAGGCCTCCTTTGCGGAAATTCTGATTACAATAAGACTGTAATTCTGCCTCAAGGAACGACCAATTATAGATTTAATGTTCATCAAGCCTTTGGAAAGAAGAGGTAAAATCCATATAGCATTCTTGGCTTACGACTATGGAAGGTAAATATCTTCAAATTATTTGTGTTTGTTACAGCTAGCATGCAGGAATACATTGCAAATACGTTGATTTCGATGAGAGCGTAAAATGTTGCAGTCCAACATGAGGGAACGAAAAGTTATTGACATTAAATTCATCCGCCTTTTGGCAGGAGCTGAAAAATTCAGGAATCCTTGCTTCCGATTAGAGGTGAGGCACGCATGTTTCAATGATATTCAACTGATGCAGCTCATAGTCAGTGCCCATTTATAAGATTGTGATTTCGGTGAGATGAGTACGTAAAACCTTCTAGTCCTGCCCTAAGGGGTGATAAATGATTGATATTGCATTCATCGGACCTTGGGTAGGTGCTGGAAATTTTACAGAAAAATCCTCGCTGCCGATAATGGGAAGCCAATATTTTAACAAGTTCTATAACATGAGTTTGCCAAGCTGGAATCCGTCAATGAAGTTTTAAATATGTACATTTTTAGAAATTTTACTTCATTTAAAGTTTTTTAGTCCTCATTATAAAAGGTCAGTAGCGGCATGATCGGATCAGTGCCGAGGCTCAAGTAGCTATGCGAGAACTTTCGGATTTTCGGAGCTCTTCTATCCTGTATATATTCTGCAAGTGAACAATGTTGTAGTTTGACTTAATATCAATTGGATACACATAGGAGGCTATAGCCCCTCTTAGCCCCTCTCTGGATGCGCCACTGAATCACTTGGAAAAATGAAATCATGGTTTAACCCTAGAGAATAGGTCATAAAATTAAAATAATTGAAAATGGGGTCAAAAGAACACATTACCGATTTGAGGAGGCATACATCTTCAAATGTTATCAAACTGATGCAGTTTATAATCTGGAGCCCATCTCGAAGATTGTGGCTTCGGTGAGACGAGTGCGTAAAACCTTCCAGTCCTGCCCGAAGGGGTGATAAATGATTGATATTACATTCGTCGGCCCTTGGGCAGGAGCTGGAAAATTCACACAAAAAATCCTCGATGCCGATAACGGGTGGCCAATATCTTCCCAACCTCCATAAATAAGGTTATTAGGCTGGAATCCTTCACGAAGGTGCTGATTTCGATGAGAGGAGAGTGCAAACCTAAAAACCCAACTTAGTGAATGGAAAAATGGATGCATTAAAAAGAATGAATATTCATACATTATTTAGGTTGGAGTTAGAAGTTTTATCAAACAATTATGAATGCAAACTTTTGGAGGGTTAAATATTCAAATAAGGCTTTATGAGCATGCGTAATCTTTCGGGGTCTTACCTCCCCGCCCTTTTAGTCGCCTCTTACGACAAGCAGGGTCACTGCGGGAGTATTCTGAAACCCCCTTCCCGCAGGGGTTTAGAAGATTCAATTTTTTTTCTCGGCCAAGGATGTTGCCCACGTGTTAATGAGTGTTCAATTCTTATTAAGGTTTCAAATACTTTTTAAATATTTATTTTGCTATTATGTTATAAGCATTGTTTGATCATTAAATTTGATTCGATTTTAACGCAAACTCTTTCCGAACTTTTGGAACTGACACGATTACCGATTTTCAGTTATCAAGTTCAAATCACTGGTACCATACATTTATTAGGTATATTGGAAAACATCAGATCAACTACATAAAATAATGACCTCATGTTTCAAATGAATGAAATGTAGGCTAAACTCCCAAGTTGGCCACCTAGAAAGATATAATGGTTAGTTTGGTATTACACGTTGAAACACTAGGAAATCACAGTTTATATAATTCAAATATCGTCCCTAAAATTTTTCATTATACTTGGTGGGATGAGTAATCAATAAAGTTGCTCCAGGTCCTCATCACCGACGTTGCCTCAGTCTCCTTCTGCAGAAGTGTGAAGGGTCTACGGTTTGAGGACATTACGTCGACCCTGCCAGCACGTCTGCAGAAGGTGGCTGATTATTCAGTAGTCAAATTCCAGGAAGGGTGTCATATTTATTGTCCTCTTCAAAGGTCTTTTCGTTTCATTATTGAAATACACTTTCTTCGTGAAAAATTAGGCGCAGAAGATTTACACATCCCATTTCGCCTTTCGTTAGAATCTTAATTAGAACGATTACAGTGAACGCAACCGTTGCGCTGCTTCAAATACCTTTGTCTCAAGCGTAGAGGGGACAACAAGTTTGACACACTTGTTAGCCTCTACAGCACTTCAGCATAAGGTGACCAAGTATTCCAAGTTGAATATAAATATTGATGTGAGGCAGCTCCTGATGTTTTCAGTAATTGGATTTCATTACATCTATTGCTAGGTAGAGTATTTTCCGAAAATAATGGCTCACAATTCCGAAATTCTCCATAAAAATCTAACAAATTTTTTATGACATGTCTCGTAAATCTTCACACAACGTGGGATCAAAAGTAACAAATATATTCACAAAGTTTACTACGTGCAAATGACAGCACAATAGGCCATTTATTAAAAATAACAAAATTTAGAATAAATAGAGTCTAGTTTAAATTATCAAATAAATAACTAAAATTATTGAGAAAAGAACAAGTAAATAACATACATTACTTCAAAAAATTAACTAAACCTGATGAACCAAATGAATTATTTAAAAATTGGGTGAGACTTTACAATCCTGCACATGACCTGATAGGATTACTTTCCGAAGATTCTGCCTAGGACCAGATGTGCGCGCAAATCCCCCAGTCTAATTCCCAATTCCGATAAATTGTTCAATTAACATTAACAATCATAGATATTGGAGACAGGAAAACCGCAGAAAATTTTTCACTACTGAATCCATTTCGAAGATTCTCATTTCGGTGAGATGAGTGCGTAAAACCTTCCAGTCCTGCCCAAAGGACTATAAATGATTGATATTACATTCATCGGCCCTTGGGTGGGAGCTGGAAAATTCACATAAAAATCCTCACTGCCGATAAACGATGGCCAATATCTTCACAAATAAGTCTTTAAAGCAGGAATCCTTCACGAAGATGCAGATTTCGATGAGATGAGAATGCAAACCCTAAAGTCCAACTAAATAGACACGTAAAAATAATGAATATGACAGTTATTTTGACAATTTTTTTACACTTGATGTGCTCAACAAACCCTCTCGAAAACAGGTTGATTGATATGAGAACATAATTAGAAATGAAGATGGTAGTGCTGCAGATTCTTAGGGGGCATGCGCCCCCGCGGTCCCTCCTCCACCAGCACGGTGCTCATTCCACGGGCCGCTTTTCTAAACAAATATGCAAAGAACTTCTGACTGGGCTGCAACTCTCTCCCTCTTCGGCTTCGTCACGAAACTTCAGCTCGCTCGTAATCCGAAATAATGTTAAACTTTTCGCTGATTTTAAACCTAAAGCGACTTACTAAAGATGTCACCAGTGGATTCATGCTGATGAACTGGAGAACATTTAAACGGTCCAAAAAGCCTCGTCGTACGCAGCGCGAAACGAACACTGACGCAGCATTTTTAGTCTACATTAGAAACGATATTCGCAGTTATCTCAGAGGAGGCAAACATCTTCAAATACTTTCAAACTGATGTAGTCTATAATCAAGAACCCACTGCGAAGTTTGAGATTTCGGTGAGATGACTGCGTAAAACCTTCCAGTCCTGCCCTAAGGGGTGATAAATTATTAATATTACATTCATCGGCCCTTGCGTAGGAGCTGGAATATTCACACAAAAATCCTCGATGCCGATAATGGATGGCCAATATCTTCTCAAGTTCCATAATATGAATTTGTTAAACTGGAATCCTTCACGAAGATGCTGATTTCGATGAGAGGAGAGTGCAAACCTAAAAGTCCAACTGAAAGAATGGAAAAATGGCTGCATTAAAAATAATGATTATTACATATATTATTATTTAGGTCGTAGTTAGGAAATTTATAAACAATTCAGAATACTAATTTTTGGAGGATTAAATCTTAAATAACCTTCCATCTTATGCTGCTATATGAGCACGCGTTATCTTTCGAGGCTTACCCCTCTCCCCCCGCCCTTTTAGTCGCCTCTTACGACAAGCAGGGATACTGCGGGAATATTCTGCGAACCCCTTCCCGCAGGGGTTTAAAAAATTCATTTTCATATTTTTTTCTGGCAAAGATAGCGCCCACGTATTAACCAATTACTACCCAATGTTGCCTTTAAGTATAAAATACCTATAAAAATTCAGCACTATTCAGGAACGATTTTTACTACTTTTTTTTATGCTTTAAAGTTAAATGGCGAAATACGTAACTTCCACAATGATTACGATGTAGTAGAAAAATTTCGCATATAAAGAGTAAACGAGGAGTAAAAGGAGCAGATTATTATTGTGAGGCACTTGACGTTTAATTCCATGTGACCCTTCTTGATTCAAGTGACGGTGGAATCACATCACTGTTGAATACAGGCACGGCATAGGGATGACATCCATTTCTTATCAAAGAGGTGAAATACTGGTGATTGATTCAATGGATGAACTTCATGGCTGCTCAAACCACCATCCTTAGAAGTGTCGGAGGGCTACAAGTTCATAACACTCGATAGCCCTGCCAGCACTTCTGCGGAAGGTGGTCATCTACATTCCCGCTGGAAGTCTTTGATGTTGGAATCCTTGAAATTAACTTCCACTGTGAGACTGCCATTGTGAATCAGTTAGGGACTTTTCTAATTGCAAATGTTTTCAAGTCGGAGAATGTAACGTCTGTACACATAAATGGGTTGCCTGTGAAGGAATACTACTTCTTCTTCCTCCATCTTAACGGGAGTGACGATACGGTCATCCATCCACAGTTTCTTTTCTTCTAGTTGTCATTCAGAAGAAAGCCTCAAGGACTAGCTAGATGCTGACGTAGTCTCAGCACATCCCAGGATTCAGAGGACATGGAATTAGTTTATTGCAAAATTAATTATCCTATGTTCCCTGAGATGGACTACGAATACTGCTGTCGATTTAAAAACTTTATGGATTCATCTCTAAATTATGGATACGAATCCCTTCCAGAAACTGCTTCAGCAGCTTACCTCCATGAAATGAACACTGCCAAAAACGGGAACAGGCGGATCGTAGTAGAGTTTCCAGATGAAAGATGAACGAGGAAATCAATTGCCCTGGGGCAATTTCTATAAGTGAATTATTGCTGTCGCCAGGTATTAAAAGAAAGTATGGAATAAAGAATAGATTTCTTCCTCTGTAAAATCTCTGATATATTGAAATTTTATCACAAGTATGCTTACTTGAAGGAGATGAGTGCGCAAAACCTCCCGTTCCTGCTCACTGCAGGGATTAACTGTCAAATAATACGCCAATCACCGCTGCGAGAGGATGCAGGAAGACCGCGAAATAGACGTCGATCTCAAAAAAGCCAACTCCTTCAATAGAATTCCGCTTTCAGATGAGTTCTTTGATGCATCTCTTCTTCCTCCATCTTAACGGGAGTGACAATATGGTCGTTCATCAACGATGTCTCTTCCTCTGGTTGTCCTTCAGAGGAGAGCCTCTTGATAAATGCTGAAGTGGTCGCAGCACATCCCAGGAAACAGAAGCAAACAAATTAGTTTATTCAACAATTCATTTGCCCACTGTTTCCTAGGATGGACTACGGATATTGCTGGAGAACTCGTCGGTGTCATTTCCAAAGTATAGCTATGAATTCGTTTCATGGAAGGCTAAGTCACAGCCAAATATGAGAACAGGAGGATTGCAGTGGAGTTTCCATATGAAAGAAGAACGAAGAAATAATTCTCCTGGAACAATTCCTTAAGTGAATAGGTGCAGTCAAAAGGTGTTTAAAAATGTGATTCATAGGTAACATGATATAAACGGGTGAATCGATATAACCGTTCATCAACGGTTTCTCTTCTTCTAGATGTCTTTCAGAGGAGAGCCACTGAGACCAGATACATGCTGAAGTGGTCGAAGCACATCCCAGGAAACAGAGGCAAATAAATTGGTTTATTGAACAATTAATTTGCACTCTGTTCCCTGGGATGGACTAAGAATATGGCTGGCCATTTGAAGACCCGGTGGAGTCCTTTCCCAATTTCATATATGAATTCATTCCATGAGTAGTCACAGCCAAGTAAGGGAACAGGTAGATCGAAGAGGAGTTTCTAAATAAAAGGTGAACGAAGGAATCAATTGTTCGGGAGCAATTTCTTAAAGTGAAGAAGTGTGGTCACAAGGTTTTTTTTAAAAAAAAAGTGACCTTAACGGGAGTGAACGATATGACCATTCGTATAAATAGTTTCTCTTCTTCTAGTTGTGCTTCAGAGGAGATCCTCTACGACTGGATACATGCTGAATTGGTCGCAGCACATCCCAAGAAACAGAGGAAAATCAATTAGTTTGTTGAACAATTCATTTGCCCTCTGATTCCTAGGATGGATTACGAATATTGCCGTCCATTTGAGAACTCGCCGGAGTCATTTCAAATCAAAGGTACGAATTCCTTCCTTGGGTTGCTTAGTCACAGCCAAATACGGTAACAGGCGGATCCAAGTGGAATTTTAGATGAAAAATGAACGAAGAAATCAATTTAGGAGCAACTACTTTGATGGAAGAACTGGGGTCACTCAGTTTTTAAAGAAAAAATGTGATGTATCGGTAACATGATCCAAGAAGCAAAGTATAAAACAAATAATTAAAAGATAACATACCATATGTATAACGAACAATCATATTACATATATATTTATACAATATAATATAATTATAAATAGGTGAACACCATTATTTATATATAGCCAAATTCCAAAATATCTAAAAAGTTACATAGCCCCATTCAAATGTTTCTGTTGCCCTATAGTGGTTGATCTTAATCTTTCAACTTGATATGAGGACATTTAAAAATATCACCTCTGCATGACGATCGCTACAAAACCACATTCAACCGGTTCTTTGAGCACAAATGATATTTAAATGGTTGAAAATATAGAAATACATTTTCTTCTGTAAAATCTCTGACCTCCTGAAATTTCTCCAGAAATTATATGACAAGTATGCTTTCTTGAATTAGAAGAGCGTGCAAACCTCCCGTTCCTGCTCACTGCGGGGATTAACTGTCAAATAATACGCCAATCACCGCTGCGAGCAGATGCAGGAGGACCGCAAAAGATACGTAAATCTCAAAAAAGCTAACTTCTGCATTAGCATTCCGCCTTCCGATCAGTTCTTTGATGCATCTCTTCTTCCTCCATCTTAACGGGAATGACGATATGGTCGTTAATCAACGGCTTCCCTTCCTGTGGTTGCCCTTCAGAGGAGAGCCTCTAGTACTGGATAGATGCTGAATTAGTCGCAGTACATCCCAGGAAAAAAAGGAAAATCCATTTGTTTGTTGAACAATTCATCTAGCCATTTTTTCCCAGGATGGACTACGAATATTGCTGTCCATTTGAGAACTCGCTGGGGTCATTGCCATGAGTTGCCTAATCACAACCACATTCGAGAGAACAGGCGGATTGCAGTGGAATTTGTATATGAAAGGTGAACTAAGAAATCAATAGTTCTGGAACAATTCTCTTAAAATTAAGAAGTGCCGTCCAAAGGTGTTTAAAAATGTAATGCATTGGTTACATAATAAAAGAAGAAAACAAACAATAAACAAGTATAATACCATATGTATAACAAAAATATAGATAATATATTTATATAATATTCATAAATAGTTGAACACCATTATTTACACAGCCAAATTCTAAAATATCTAAAAGAGTACATAACCCCATTCAACTGTTTCTGGTGGCCTCTGATGATTTATCTGTATTTTTCAACTTCATGCAGCGAAACATCTTTGTAGACATCATGTATCGAATATCATATCAGGGTAACATTTACTACAAAAACAAATGTAACCGGTTCATTGAACAAAAATGCATGCGTAGACAAATAAAATAAAAAAAGTTTTGATTAGATTTTCTTTTGAAAAATTTACTGGAATTCCGCAATTTTGCCTGCTAATTTATTTGAAGTACACTGTCTTGAATGAGAAGACCTTGGCCGACTCACGTTCAGTTACTCTTCGGAGTTATTTTTTATTGCCCAAATACTACACCTAGATTAATAGAGAAATGGTGAAATTAGGTTCCCCAGAAGAAAAAATCTTTCGCAAAGCTTGCCATTCAATGAAAACAAGACAATGGTCGGCAGTAAATTTTACAAAATAGTTTTAAACAAAATCAGACAAACACATCTATGATTCATCATAGGGCACAAATGTTCATATACAATGATAAAAACTAAGAAAAAGTATGAGAACAATAAACCATTTCAAAATAAAATATTGGGAATTATTAAACAGAAATTGGAATCAAATGAAATTTAAAAAACAGTAAAAAATAAATATACTAGAGCATAAAAACATCTTGCCGGTGATATTGCGAAAAGTCTTTGTATATTTTGAAAAATGAAAACAAACTAGATGTAAGTTAGTACAAAATTTAATATTCCACCAAGTTCAAGACCAACAAACTTGAAAATAACCCAAAAAAACTAAAAGTAATTTTTCCTTTTTTTTTAGCAATACCTGTGTTTTTAATTTATATAATAGGCAATATATTTGGATACTGTAAAAAAACATCAAGATCAAGGTACATCAATTCTGATAATTATTCAAAGAATTTGATAAAAATATAAATTTTATGTACCTAAGTTAAAAATTTTCAAAACTTAGAAATAATATTTTTTTTATGGTGATGTCAAGGGATGTAGTAGCTCACTCGAGAAAAATGATGTCTTTCTTTAAGGTAAAGTGTTTTGCCATGTAACTACGTACCGGGAAGAGAATGGTTATCGAGCGCTCATGCCTCTTATGAAAGGATTACATGATACCAAGTCCAACCCATCCTAATGCGTTAAGCTTATTCGATAGGCTTGTTAAGTAGGACATCGCATTTTTGGAAAAAATAAATAACTCTTGTATAATCAACTTGAGAATCGGTTAGTTCCAAAAACCTCACAATAGTGTAAGATCGCACCCTTCTTGATAATTTAGGAATGGAAAAAGAATAATACCTCAAACTTTTCATTGGTTCCTTTTTTCAAGTTTCTACGAGTTCTATGCAGTGCTTTTCAATAACTGGAGCTTTGATTGACGAATACTTCACCAAAATGACAAAATACGAGGGCCCGTGAGGGAGAAGGGATCTTATTAAAGATAGGATTTGCAGGGGTGGTCTCGCCAAGTCGGCTAGTCGGCAATCGCTGAGGGCGTCAAGATCGAGGGGACCCCACAACGTTCGCGCATATAGTGAGACATAAATGAAAGATATAATAAAAAATGACTCAGATTAGTTGGACGAGTATATTTTGCAATCATAAAGTTCAGCTTTTTCATTAATATGTTTTATTTGAAGTAAACTCGGCGTAGAAGAATCATATTAAAAAATGAATAAAATAAAAGTATGAGAAGAATAAAGAGAACCTGATGTTTTTTGAGAGAGTTATTCGACAATGTTTTTTTTATATTTCAGCGCAGTTTCAAGGAAAATATCACATAATAATAGATAATAGAACAATTTTGCATAATTAAATTTAATAAGCTGTGAAATTCTCATATTTTATAGCAGTTTTTTTCAAAGTCTCAATATTTTTATTAACTTTTATTTAGTTTTTTAGAGCCAGAATGTAATTTCTTAAAATTTTCCGCAAGAGGGCCCCCGAGGGGTAAATGGGGTCCCAGCGTAGGGCACCCATTCACCCTAGACCGCACCTGGGCGATGGTTTTCGGGGTTTCCCTCCCGGCGCTTTTAGTCGCCTCTTACGACAAGCAGGGATACTGCGGGAATATTCTTAATCCCCCTTCCCGCAGGGGTGATGATTGCAGACCTGATGAGCAGGTAATTATTCGACCATTAGGGAGCTCTTGACTTGGGAGCAAAAATTTTTTCACTATGATTATGGAATCCCAATATCTATTATAAACTGTCTAAGCCTTTTGAAAATTTATTTCAAAAGACTTCTTGAAAGTCATTCTCTAACAATTAATATTAACGATAACACGAGTAGGTATCAATCAAAATAATTATCAATAAATATACAGTGTGAGTTAACACAACATCCATTTCTTTATTCTAAATTAGATCCTTGGGAGTCGCTATAAAATAATTAATTTTCATGAAATTTTCAAAATATAAGTCTCAATTTTACTTTACACTTCGCGACTTTGACAGATCAAATTGAAAAATTAAAACGGGAGACTATTGGAACAGAAAATCCTTACATAACGATTACAAAGCTAAATTCCACAAAACCAACGGATTTCAGAAAGTAATATACTAATTGTAAGTCCATATGTGTTATTAGTCAAAATAAATATTCATGTCGTCAGCTTTTATATTCAATATTAATTCATTCACTGTGTTTCAATTTGTGGAAGGTTACTGGATGTATATAAGAAACATGGAAACATTAATATACATAACATTACGAAAAAGATGTTCATTCAATCCATCACCTCTTGTAATCCTGCCGATATTTCTTCATCAAAATCCATCCAATTCCTGCTTACTTCCCGTTCTTAGACCACCGCCGTGATAACTCTTCAAGAAGCTTCAAGGTCAAGTCACTCGTAAGATTCAAGAGCAGTAATGACGAAAATGGTCAGTTGTTGTATCCCTCGTTGGGAATCTTACGGGAAATGTGGACGTGTAGTTTTAAAGAATATGGGTCTTAAAGTAAAAATATAAATGAGCACTCAGGGTGGGTTCGCAGTAACCATAATCCGAGGACAACATTGAAAACACACGTTAAATCTTAAGGGACCAATTAAAAAGTCAAGTTTCACTAAACTATTGGCATTTACAAAGTAAGTTACTTAGTCCACATATGGTATTAGTCAAAATAAGCATTCATTTTCGTATCATATGCAATCAATATTAATTTATCATTAATACTATTTCGTGTTGGGTTATTGATTATGAAAGAAACACGGAGAAGATAATCTCCTTGAATATAATGGAATGTCATTTTAATCAATACATCACCTGTTGTAATATGCCCAAAATTGTTTCTTGAAAATCTACCCCATCCCAGTTTACAGCCCATGCTTTTACCACCGCCATCTAAACTGCTAGAGATTCCACAAGATCAAGTCACTCGTAGGAGCCTAAAGCAGTTCTGACGAAGATGGTCAGTTGTTGAATCCCTCGTTGGGAGTTTCACAGGCAATATGGATCTAAAGTTTTAAAGATTATGGGGCTCAGAGTAAAAATTAATAAGAATTCTCAAGGTGACTGCGATGGTTGGTGAGTCACTGCTAGTCTGAATACTTCATGTTGTAGAAGTTGCGACCCTCCCGTACCCAGCAATGACTGTGATAAGATTTCATAAAATCACTTAGTCACAGTCAATGATGGGTACGGGCAGATCGCATAGAAATTGCCAGAGCCGGGGCCACGATGATGGACCGCAATACTTCAGCAGCCATACCTCGAAGAAACACCCTGCACGTATATACAATTAATGTACAAATATAATGCGATTAAACAGCAAAGAAATTCTTCATTGAAACAAAATATTCTCTTAAAATAATACATTTTTGGCATGCTTTACTTAATATCTCAAATGGCAAATTTTAATTATATCAGAAACTTCATCACAAGCGTGAAGATTTCTCGGGATTTGCACCGGGTAAGGATCACCATATCTAGAGTTTTAAAGATTATGTGTCTCAGAGTAAAAATTAACAAGAATTCTCAAGATGACTGCGATGGTTGGTAGGTCACTGCTAGTATGAATACTTCATGTTGTAGAAGTTGCGACCTTCCCGTACCCAGCAATGACTGTGATAAGATTTCATAAAATTACTTAGTCACAGTCAATGATGGGTACGGGCCGATCGCGGAGACATTGCCATAGTCGACGCCACGATGGACCGCAATACTTCAGCTGCTATACCTCGAAGAAACACTATGCACGTATATACAATTAATGTCTTCCCGCAACTTCTCGACAAGCACCTTGCCCGTCGTATTAAGGGATTCAGGAATCCAATTAAGACGAACGGCGAAGCGAAGAAGGAATGTGGAAGCCTTAAGGCCGTTTTACACGGGGCACGGAATTTCGCAGGTTAGAGATGCATTTATTTCTAAAATGGCTAGGAATTGCGCGAATGCATGAACGAAATTAGAACAGAGGCTTTTTGCCGTCTCGCATCCACGCATTCTCGCATTTGTTCTAGCAATTCACCGCGTTACGCGACGCAATTTTGATTGCACCTTCGCACGTACGTCAGATTGCGCAATTCCGTGTACCGTGTAAAACGGCCTTTAGGCATGAAAGTTGAAGAGGGAACGTTCCCAGCTGTAATGAATGGGAGATGGGAAAGGTGTGGATGGACCGCGTACAAAGCGTAGAAGGGATTTTGAATACTGCTGAGGAGGGAAGGATCTTGAATATCTACACGTATTTCAGGAAAGAGAAAGTATACTTTAGCACTATTAGAATAATTCAGAGAATTCCAAAAATGATTATGCTTCAGATGTAAAGGAATGGAAATTGTAACGAAAAAGCGAAAAATATTGTAATTGAATGCTGCTAGATACAGTATTTTTCGAACACACTTATTAATTTCATATCCTGATTCGGGATGATTAAGATTTAAACAAATTTAGCATTTCAAAAATGACTAAGAAGAGAGAATACAAAATTTAAACATGTAGAGGCAGGAAGTATGATATTCAACTCAAAGAAATAACGTGACCTACCCCCATACATGTGCATTATTATGCTAGGGATATTGGAGAAAAACTTAAAGATGGTAAGAGCCAATGATATCCGACCGGGATTTTTAAGGTCTCTCTTTGAAAATAACCGTTGTAATTAATATGTGCGTCGATTTTAGAGATGAAATTACTGATCACTCAAATGTATTCTTCCTCATCTTACGTAGAACGCTGGAAAATTACACGTACCATCAAAATGTCTTTACTGTAATGCATAAAAAAGCGAATCTCGTTAAAGTAATTCAGTATTTGCCATTATGTTACCATAGTTTGGACCATAATTATCACATTGAATGTTGAAACATCTCATCGAACAATGGAGATGAAGCGTGGAATGAACACGGATAATTTTATTTAGAAATTGCTTTTTACCGCAAAGTAAGGATTCAAAGCTATCGTTTATATGAGTGTCGATGAAGGAGATATTAAAAGATCTTTTTAGATATGTGCCCACATGGCCCAGCGATCCCTCAACGACCCCCCTGGATTCAACGTCCCGCCTATATCCAGGGGCCACTTTTTTACCTGTATGAGAAATAGAAGCTTTTGAATAAACCATAAAATTTAGTTTACATTAAATTAAGTAAAATGTTCAAAGAAGTGACCTTGGGAGGGGCATAAAATGGTGAATACATAAGTATATCACAGAGGGGCACGTTGAAATTCTGATATTACAATCAGGCCTGCAAACACATTACAAACATGGACATCCACAACAGAAGGTGACAATATATTCTGTGTAATGCAGGTCAAACATTAATTTCCCAAATATTTCAAATGATATGGAGCGCGGTCACTTAAGGTTGTATAAATGCAAATTAATTAAAGAACCTCGATTGAAATTTTTCGAATACATTCGCAACTCCAACATTTCCTTCCAACATCGCAACATATCCTTCCAAAAATTTGCGATACGAGTACGAACAAGCTATGTGAATTTCCGATCCCCATATCGCATGGAAGCTCTCCTTTTTTAAGTTTCGTCAAAAATAGTGGATATACATGCATGTATGCTATCGAGGCTCATTAATATACGTACAATAGATATTTCAATACTTCTTCTTATAAATCAATGGAAAAAAGATATTTTTTAAAAGGAACAGGTTCGAATAATTTATGGGTATATTTCCTCTTCTGTAATTAGTAGTGGGGAGATTGATATTTAAACATTCATTTCTTATGCCACTATTTCAATGAACTTTTAATTAAAGATTCCAATTTCTAAGTGTTAACACGAAAGATGGGGTCTCCCGATGATGCATCCGACATGGAATGAAGTAATCGAAGGTCTTAAGTTCAACTCAATCGGAGAACCAGCGATTACCTCAGAAGAAGTAGGAGAATCTGTTCCTCGAGTTTGATGATTTGGTGTTCACATTAGAAAAGACTGTTGATACGGAACAGTAGATCTCTTTACACATGTTCGTTTGAAGTAATACTATTTACAAATTTCTCCAGTATCTTGTTGTATATCGAACGCCATAGGTGATTTGACCACCTTTCTGTGCGTGAGAGTAAAACGAGAGTTAAGAACAAGATTTTTCATTTGAACACTTCTGCAAATAGCGATTAATATCGTCTTCACTGAGTGCATGGAGGTTGCGTTGAACTTCACAAATTTAACTTACATTCAATGTTTGAAACAACTTGACTAATATCATAGCTTTTATAGTAAGCTTTTGTAACACTTAATTTTTTTTGTTTTTTATCTGAAGTAGAAAGTCGAATAATACGCAGAGCGTCACTAAGTCTTCCCCTTAACGTTTATTGAATAGCGTACTTCATGAAAATAATTCAATTTTTACTTTTACGTTATCACATTGTAGACCATATCACATATCATGCTGAAGCAATGGTTGGTACAATAATGATGAAGCGTGGTATGAACAGGAATCATTTTATTTATAAATTGTTTGTTACCACAAAGTTAAATCGCAAATACAGGGCTATGGATTTTATTCATAGTCCATTATGGAGATGTGAAACCACTTATTTAAATATGGGCCCACACGGCCCAGCGGACCCTCCACCACCCCCCTGGATTCAACGCCTAGCCTATTACCAGGGGCCGCTTTTTTATCTATAAGAGAAATAAACTTGAAAGAAATGGAAGATTTTAAATAAAAATTAGATCAATGAAAAAAATTAAAATCAAAACGTATCACGTAAAAAAATACACTGCGTACATTTGGTCGGAAGTTAATGTCCCTAATATTTCAACAATACCGAACGAGTTAACTGTTGCTTTTCTAATGAAAAAGTAAACCGGAGCACGTTAATTGGATTTATTCTAATTCGAAGAGTCTTATCCGCATTTTCCTTCGAAACACATGGCGACATGGAGTTTGAAAAAAGACGTGCATTTCTAATACCTATTTCATTGTGGTTTTCTCCTTTTTTTAATTTTCGTAAAGAGATGGTGAATGCATTTTGCTTATCTAGTATCAATTATAGTCTCCAGATATGGAAATATCTATAGTAATAAACGCCTAGATAAAAAATAATTTTTCAGGGTAACAGTGCCGAAAATATGGTGGCATCTTTCGTTTCTGTGGTTAGCTTTGGTGATAATTTTATTGGAATTCAGCCAATTCTTTTCCCACTATCTCGATGAGCTATGAATTGTTGATTCCAATTTCTGAACTGTTGAGGTCCTCCGGTGTTGTAACCAACATCGAGTGAAGTAACCTAAGTTCTCGGAGTTCAAATATATCCGAGAAACATTGATTACCTCAGACGAAGTAGGAGAATCTGCTCCTCGATTGCCGCCGATGGATTTGATGATTTGGAGTTTACAATAGATTGGATCGCAGTCACAGGGCATGGATATTGGAGAGCTATTGTATTTTTCATACAATATTCAACACTACGAAATACTACTATATTACACGGAACTTTATGAGGCATGGGAATACGGGTATGTTGACAATCAAAATGACCGTGCTGTACCTGCTATAAAAATTCCATACACGTGAGCTAAAAAATCATTGGTACACAGTCATTATTAGATAGCAGATAATTCTGGGATTAAACATGTTACAAGGATATTTTGGCTTCTTTCAATTTAGGAGGTAGCTGATTACCCTCGATCCGAAAAAATGTTTAATAATACATTAAGCAGTTCTTAGACAGACGATGGAAAATTCACAGAAGATTCCTCACTGCCGATTTTGGGAGGCAAATATCTTCAAATGCTTTCTAAATATTACAGATCATAAACAGGTATATATTGCAAAGATTTTGATGTCGATGGGAGACTGAAAAGTTGCAGTCCGACACGAAGGACCGAAAAATGATTGAACACATATTCACGTCATTAGGTAAGAGAAGAGGATACACAATAATCAGAGCAATCCTTGATGCCGAATAGAGGAGGTACACATCGTTCAATAATATGAAACTGATTCATCTCATAATCAGGAACATATCTCGAAGATAGTGATTTCGGTTAAACGATTGCGTAAAACTCTCCAGTCCTACCATGAGACTGATAAATGATTTATGTTACATTCATCAATCCTTGGGTAGGAGGTGAAAAATTCACAGAAAAATCCAGATCGCAAGGGTATTTCCAGATTACGGAGCGTATGCGAGGTTTTAAATCAATCAAATGCAACACATTTTCATCCAATTTGTAGGAATCTTCAGTGGTATCGCAGCAAATGAAGGTATTAAAATTCATATATTAAGACATTTTCTTTGCTCATATAGATGGTGTTTGGCATTGATCCATCTAGTCAATATTACTTTGTTAATAGGCATGAGATTACACATATATTCAGTCGTCTGAGGTAATTGTTGAGAGAAAATCCCGAGGTTTGATGGACCCAGGAATATCTTCATGGCAAGGAAGTCACAACCCTCCCGTACCCACTTGGGACTCTGTTAAACTTTAATGTAGCAATTTGCCGAAGTCTAAATTGGGAATTGAGGTATTTCGCTGAGGTATTTCCAGATGATAGAGGATAAACGAGGTTTTCATTCAATCAAATGTAATACATTTTTATCCACTTGGTAGGAATATAGTGTGGCATCTTCATCGCAGCAAATGAAGGAATTACAAGCCTCCAAGAGGACGAACAGCGTGATCTATTTTTCGCAGTGACAAATTTACCACTGCTGGTCACCCTCTGGGCGGGCTGCATTGCCATCCGGATTTCTACATATTCTTAATTCTTCTTGGCATGGAATTCGCCGATGTATGATGAGCTGACTGATGTCTTCATGAGGAAGAGGTCATAACCCTCCCGTACTCACTTGGGCCCTTGATAAGTTTACATGTAACACTTTGGCAAGCCCAAAGTAAACGGGAGGTGTTCCCGGATAATAGAAGGTAAACGAAGTTTCCAATTTCTCGAGGTTTCGCTAATAGTAGGACCCGCCCGCCTCTGTGACGGTGCGGGATTCCTCGTCCCCTCCCTTCCTTCCCTATCCTGTCCCAGGAGACGTCGTCTGGCTCCTATCGCGGCGGCACCTCATTCCTTGTTTCTTCCTGTCCTCCCCCTTCTGTGGTGCAGAGGTAATAAGCTTCAAGCTTCAGACCTCGGCCCAGGAGTGTAACCTCGCGAGCCCGCCCTAGGGTTTCGTATCCACTGCCGTCCGATACAATCGATGGATCTACATCTGCGAGACACCATGATAATTCATTTTAGGGTTCTGCTCAAGATGTCTGTTCCTAAGAAGCGGCGTCCCTTTACAATATAGGGATCCCAATATTCCAGGATTAATCTGGTGGAATTATAAAATATTTATAAAAATAAAAATTATCGGCAATTTTTCTCGAATATTCTCATCTCATGACCGGTCTCTGTACAGTTAGTGCCATAAAATGTATTGAAACCAGGAGGAGAATAAATATACTGTACATAGTTATGCTGTCTTAATGTTTCAATATCATACACACATGCGTGATGAAATTCCTATGGCCATAATTTGGATTGAGAGAGTTTCCAATTCAAAATCGGCGACTTTTCGGGGGCTCACCCATGATCCGCATCGTCTTCTTGATTGTTGTAGTGGTCACAGTCTACCTTGTCATGCCTCGAGATGCTATGATATTGCGAAAACAATCAAAGCCGCCCAAGGATGACAGGATGGACTGAACAAGATTGCTATTCCCAGCTGCGAGTTCATCCATCCCGCTGAGCGTCGCTTCTCCTCCATGGTCCATCAATCTCATCTAATTAATCCCTATTATTCTCTCTAATATTACACTATATAGTCTATCAAGCTTCTGATACGATATTTTCTGGCCAGCCGAAGAAATAACATCACCGACACTTTTCGAAGGTTTTGGGTCATATATGCGTTATTCACCTATTAATCAGATATATTGTCGCATTTCTATAATTTAAAATTCGATTAGTTTTACTTTTGAAGTAGATTTTTTGAAACCCTCATTATCACGTCAATTCTGACTTCACCATCATAAATTAGTGCTCCATAACCAGAGAGTAAATAACAAAATGAACACGCCTGTAGCATTTCATGTGCATGGGAAGTAGTCGGAGTGAATACTTAGTTACAATTGCCATACATGAAGCACAAGGTAAATAGAGGCCTCCTTGTCGCTTTCTAAACATTTTAATTCACGTTTAAAAAAGAAATAAGAAGGCCTCGGCGAATTGCCAAATCGATTTAAATGCTGCGATCAGGTGGGTATTAATGAATTGTAATCAGTGAAGCGAGTGATAGCAGGTGATAACAATAGCGGGTGTGCGACTCAGACAGTGCTGGATGAAAAAATGCTGAGAAAATCACTCTAATAACAAATAAAAATCATTAATCATTTAATGACAGATTATATCAGTTATGCAAACAAATACTTGTGATTGTAAAGGTGTATTGCTTAACAGATACATAGTTACCACACAGCATGCCAAAAATATTTAGGCTATGAGTGTGGTAATGAAGAAGCAGAAGCAATTTCCACAAATTTTATAAAGAAATATATATTTCCACATATTTTAAAAAGAAATAAATGAATTAGTTCAGTTGACAATAGATATAGGGGTAGCAAAAGGATCACACAAAAATATGAAAAAACTAAATTTATTTTTCTTGGACTAAATAATATTAAACTTATAAATAAATAAATGTATTAATTCAGTTGACAATAGCAGTCCACTCTCCTCTTCTACTATGCAGAATTTTAGTTTTCAGTTTTACACATTCAGGATAACGAGACAGTTCTTTTGCCTGTGCTGCCTTGGACCTGGATCATTTTGTTAAGGGGTATCGAAGCCTTCACCCGGGATTTGAGCCCAGGACTCCAAGATCTGCAGCGAAGCTCTCTATCCCCAAGGCAATAAAATTATTACGATCAAATCCAGCTTTCTCCTAGCCAACCTAACTTGGGAGAGGAATTATGTCATTCTCGAATCACAAACATTTTATCAATATGACAGGTGCGTCCAGTATTACCCCTACCAACTGAGCACTAATCTTCATTAGATTCATGCGATGAGAGAGAAGTCCACCCATCCAAGGCCTGGGAATGATAAGCAGCTTTTTTCACACTTATCATTGCCTAGGATTTGGGAAGGGTAGACCTCAGATAGATGACCACAATCTGGAACCAGGAAACTGAACTTTTTCATGCTCAAAAGGAACTACCTGAAATTAATTTCTTCGTAAAAAAAATAATTTAAAATACATGGTTTTGATGCTGAGGATGAATTTGAAGATGCGGAAATCCTCCCAGTTTGTGCATCAAAATAGAAAGCATATCAGATACAGCTGTCTCCTATCGAGGTGCAGGATAGGAAGACCTAAGAAGAAGGAGTTGGGGTACAGGAAGCTTTATAACTAACAATTAACCACCAATCACATACCTCAAAGATTAAATCTTGAATATATTTCCGGTTTTTCATATTTAGAAAATTTATATTTTTAGACATTATAAGCAGTTATTTTCCCGATATTTATGCAGAAAAACTTCCCAGAATTAAATTACTAATTGTAAGTTGTTTTCGCGGTTTTCATCCCCTTCCCTGTCATAAATTGCCTCTTACTACAAGCAGAGGTACTTAAATAATATTATTCCACCCCTTCCCACATCGATGTCAATATAAATGCCTGCTTATAATTTCGTGATGCTTACTAAAAACGAAAATGTTATCATCAGTAGCTGCCAATGTGGAACGGTGGGCCAATAATAAGATCCAGCCTGAGGCTTAATGGATACAATTGAGTCCCCGAACACCTTTCAAATTTTAATGATACTCTATAAGGGTTCTCTGAATTTAAGAGTTCTTTAATGTTTTTCTCTCTGATTTATAAATATTTGCGAAAGTGATATAATTCATAGAAGATGCAAATTAAAATACCCAGGAGTATACAAAAAATGCATTAAGTAGATTAGCCCTCACAATGTGAGCAGAAAATGGAAGAGAAAAAGAAAACTCATTATTTCTATCATTATCAACCTACTAGCTTAATCATAAAATAAGGAATAAATATATATATTTCCATTGTCGCAAAGAATTATCATGCAAAGGAAATTTCATTTTTAAGGTATACTCCCTTGAGCTACCCTGTGATTTAAAAGGAGGTGGTCCATGTTGATGCCTTCGCAACCCGCCAAGTTAATCGAAGGATCGTGCCAGATACTTCTAGAAAAACCCGGTCCGACGCCTCGGTACCCTTGGAAGTCCGCTTTGCTGACGGAAATATTGCCGGTATATCCAACCACTCCTCCGTGCAGACATTTCTTAACGTATTTCTTCAAATCGCTTGCTAGGACCAAGGTATCATCATCAAGATTTTAACTCCAGTCGCTGAGATGTTTGTTTCTTATCGTAAAGAGCATCATCGTGTTCGAGGGTTCATTTGTGAGATTCATAAGATGGGAATGCAATCCAACATGCTGCATAAGCGATTCTATCACTATGTGATGGTTTGTTTTCGGAGTCATACGCTCCGCCCTTTTAGTCGCCTCTTACGTCAAGCAGGGTCATTTCGGGAATATTCTATGTCCCCGTTCCCGCAGGGGTAACAATACAAATCACTTCTAATACCTACTTCTGTATTCTTAACTACAGACGAAATCGTCCAGCAATAGTTACCATTTTACAATGGAAGGCAAATAACATATCAAATCCATCATGTTGTTTTGGAATCAGACTAGATTCCCCGGGAGCCTACCTGTTTAAAATATTCTTCATAGAGAATAAGAATATTTTACAAGGTGTCCCGGATAAACACTTTACATAAGTAACTCTGTTCTTAATTCATGATCGAAAGAACTAATGTTTTAGTAGAACTGAAAGAACTGAACAAGAAAAGAAAGTACTGAAAGAACTAATCGTATACAAGATAAATTCATAAATATTAATATTCGTGCAATCAATTAGTTAAGCCTTACAATAGACATCGAGATCAAAGTAAGCAAAAAAATCATATGTATATCTAAGAAAATATCCAGATTACATCAAGATCCATCTGTGAATTACTTCGGATAAAAAGATGATACCATATAGTATTTCTTCTTAAAACACCACTTCCCTTTGCTGCCCAGCCATTTAAAAAGGAACGATGCAAGTGGAAGGTTGCACAACCGGCCAAGTGCACTGAAAAATCGCGCCAGATGCCTTATTATAAGGTTCGACCTCCCAGTGCACCGGTCCTTCCATCTTTCCGATATACGATTCCCTCTATTCACAAGTAACCCGGTTAAGTCCGGAGTATTTTACGCCAGATGGCGACTCGAAGAAAATTATATTTCCACACATCATGTTTATGTCATGGTACATTCAAGGTATTTGTCTTTCTGCTACTCTTCTGAATAGTTTAAAAAACAATAAGTAGAGAATTGGAACGCTGGAGGAAGCAAGATTCCTCCTCCGAGCAATCCGTGGTCCCCGCATTTCACGCTGTGCATTCCAATTCTCTGCCTTGGCCGGACTACTCTGAGGGAATAATCCAATTCTATCCTTTTGATTCCTTAATTACGGATGTGAGGTGTCATAAATTTTAATCCCCACACAATTGTTACTGTAAATTACGTCGTCACATACGATTTCTGATTCATTTCATAAATATGAATTTGATTCATTAAACATGGTTTTGATTGATTGCATGCGATTTTTATTCATCACATATAATTTTTTACACGAAGAATTACGTAGAGGCACATAGTATTTTACAATGACCTTCGAATGAGGATGTCTTGACATACATTTATATATTAATTCGTACTTTCTTCTATTTATTCCTTCTCTGGCGACTCTCTCTTCTTAATTAAGCCGATCAAGTCATTCCTCCTGAAGTTCCAGGAATACCACGGTGATGGTGGTGCAACCCCTCAAGTACCTTGAAAGACCGCGCCAGATACGTATCGAATAACTCTGGCTCGACCACTCAAGGCTCTGATAGAGTCGCTCGGATGAATGAATATGTCCATAATTTTAGATTGATTTTATAGGTTCCTGAGATATTCTGTAAATGTAAGGAAAACAAGCCGAGGAGTATGATCTTAGGTTTTCCCGGCGTATCAGTTGCAGAAAAGTTTCTCGAGTTTTTCACCGGTTGATGTCGTCCATGTCTCCCGACGTTTCGATCAGCAAGTCGAATATAATGAATATCTTCAACATTCCAGGAAAACTTAAGATTGGTGGTATTTCAATGGGATTGAATTCCTGATGTGATGATGATGGTTCTCTGCGTCGATGATTCTTTTGTCGATTTGGAAGTCCACCCATACCCCGCCGAATAGGTTGCAAGCAATTTAAATCCAGCTGGCCCCTACCAGGCGGAGTGACGGGAGGACCTCAGAGAAATGGCAATAGGGGGGCTGCTTCACGTCCCACGATGACGAGACACGTGACCTTAATCCGTATCCCATAGCACTAGCACTGCTTAGTCTCACGTAATCATGGCGGCAGTTCATGAGGGAGAAAGTTCGCGAACCCTGCCTGGTAAATACTTTACTGAGGTATTAAGTATTTCTCATATGTAAACTTTTATAATTATTTTACAGGCTACTGTTTTCAAAGAAGTTCTATTGTGTATGCCATGAAAATTTCAGGACGATAACAAAAGTTTCAAATTAGCATTTCGCCCAGGATAAAGAAATGATTCTCCCGGTAGAGAGGCCGATACGTGTTACTGCCCTGGAGCGCGGTCCCCTTAATACTCTGTACCAGTGGCGCAGCGAGGAGGATAAACCCCCCCCCCTCCCCAAGAGCTCAGAGAAATTTTAAAGTTAAATCTATTTTACTTAATTGGATTAATATTGCTTATAGAATAGTGTGAGGAGTAACAATATATCCCTCAGAAGGCCGTAAAACTCAGCATTTTGAACCATTTATCTTATATTCCAGCGGAGGGCCCCCGTAACTCCCGCTTACCCTGGCGGGTATACCACACCCCCAGACCCCACAGTATTAGTTGCGCCTAAAATACCCCTAGCCTTAATTCCTAGCTGCGCCCCTGCTCTGTACTGCTATCGTCCTCACTGTAGAATGGATTTTTATTGATCAACCATAGTTATTATTGATATTTAGCTGATAAATGACAATTACACACTCATCTTTGAAAGTAGCAGCAGTTATCCTGAATCTCCAAGTCGCATTGTTCCTTGGACGGACAGATTTTACCCGCTCCTCATCAGATAAAGTTCATATACACGTTTTTCTGACGCGGAGCGAGCAATGCCTGACCGCCCATACCACTTTCTTCACCGTCTATATACCATTTATTGGGTGACGGCTAGCCCATCGTCAGGAGAAGTATAAAATGCTAAATTATATTAAAAAATCACACAAATAAAAATTTTACATCTAAAAAAACGCTTAGAAAGAACATTCACACAGGAAAAAATGTCTGAAGAGTTAGAAACACATGGATTCTTTCTTAACAAGTTGGGGACGACTGAGACAACCAAGACGAACTGTATTGGAACCAAACAAGTTATGTAGATATACAATATCATGCAACAGGCCAAATAAAACAATTAAAAACATAAAAGAGAGAATAATTTAGCTCATTGATACATAAGTTCCCTCGTACCAAATTATTAAAAGTGAAAACAATGAATAATTACAAAAATACACAATATTGACAATACCATCGAAAAAATATAATGGGAAATATAGGTATACATCATGCCTTTTATTAAAGTAGTCACCACTAACTTTCAAGGAAAACTTACTCCGCCCTTATATCCATACAAAAAACCATCCAATAATTCATAAAAATTTGTATTGAAAAACAAACAATATTATCAGAAAATTTCTGAGACAACCACCTCAGAACAATGGAATGGAAAATGTAATGATATTGTTAAATGGCTTCTGCCCGTCATATAAAATAGATCCAGTAAACCTTTATCCATAGATAAATATGAGAAGATAATATTGGTTACGTCAACCTCTTGCAATTACAGATTGAGTCATGTAATCATTATAATATATTCACAGTTTAGTAACTAATATTGTTGGAAAACTTATGCCTACTGAAATAAAAGGTAGTCGCACTTTTCTAAGGGAGTTACATTTTTACGCGTTTCGGCTCTCAAAGCCATCATCTGGTGTAAGACTTGTACGAGATCTTGTACTGGTTGATGGGTCTGTGGGGCTCATGAAAAAATTGTTTATCACGAGCGATCGGTTGAACTTAAACTTACTCCTCATACCTTGAAGATGACACATCATGTTTCTCTCCAAAAATATCGAGGAAATTTCCTCGTTGAATGATGAAGGTCTTCTTAGCAAGAGGAGCATACAGGTTGAGTGGCATGTGCAGCCCACCCTCTGCCTCAAGCATAGCTGTGAAACACTCATGTAAATGCTCTACAGGAAGGCTGGAGGCAGAGGGGAGACCACAGGTTTTCCCTTGCTTGTTGGCGGAAGGCTAGCTGCTGTGCAGGAATCAATTGGCAAAAATACATACTCAAAGAAAACCAATTAATCAGTAAGCAGCAGAAGAGAATAGTCAAGACTAAAATAAGGAAACAAAAACTGGAAGAGGTGATTGAATTCGGGGAACAGGGCAACCAACGAAGGGAGAAGCAAGAAAGAATTTATCAGCAAAATAGCAAAGGCGAAGAGAGCATTCCTGCAAAAGTAAGATTTACGGGGATCGGGTTGGTGTGGTGACTAGAGTGCTGGCTTCCCCACCGGCGGCCTCGGGTTCAAATGCCGGCGGTGGCAGAGAATTTTCAGAGACTGCCCGATCCCTGCTTGACTGTTTCGTGGAGAACACTTCAAGCGCAACACTCCGTCCGTCGGATGGGACGTTAGGCCGTGGTCCCTTGGTAAGCCTTGGCCGTGGTAAGCCTTTCATTAAGAGCGGAGTAATTCCGACGCCGGGTTTCTCTCCACACTTCTCTACCTACCACTTCCCTCATGTCGCAAATGACCTCAGCTGTCGGTCGCCACCTACAAATACTATCCCATACCGTAAGAATTACTTACATCAGAAAAATTAAACATGGATGTAAGGAAACAGTTAATCCTCCTCTACGGAAGTGAGACATATGAAATGACAGTTGAGGAGAAATCAAGGGCACAGATCTTTGATATGGGGATCTACAGAATAATGATGAGGATCTTATGGATGGACCGAGTAAATTAAAGGAAATCCTAAGAAGAGTAGGAGAGAAGAGAAGCCTCATGAATACTTTGACAAGAACACGGAACAACCTTCTGGGCCATATCTTGAGACATTATAAAACGGCTCTGTTTCTCCCGGTCTGCTTCCGGTGTGGTCAATGACGACGGGGCTCGAATAACTAACTATAGGAATCTAACAAGCAAGGTGCAAATGTGGGCGCTACTGCAGAAAAGGTGAGGTAAGGAAAAGGCCGCCTGCATACGGATGGTAAGTGATGGTAAAGAAAGGTTTGTCCTCTTTGTAATTCCCTCAGTGACCTACACTCCTGAAAAGCGTCTCGAGTCACTTGTCATCATTGGGAATTACTTGAAGAAGGGGAGGAGGAAGAGTGGGTGGGAAAAATAAGGAAAAAGAAAAGGTACCACCTTGCTGACTCAACCGATGCTTCCGCGATCTCCATTGTTACTTCATAGGGTAATTATTAGAGGGCCCAAAATATTTATGAGGAAGTCGGAAAAGGAACGAGCCATTGTATTGACTACCATGGAGGACTTACGCAAGCTGTAATTATTCTTCTTTATCTTTTCAATGACTTCATTGCCTATTAACTCAATTAAATCAGAAAAAGAGGTGCTTATTGTGCTTAAAGATATAAGAAGTCTGAGAAGTAACTTTGACAATTTTATATCTCATATATGTACTTTGAAAAATCAGCCATGCATTATTGTACTCACTGAAATTTGGATAAAAGATCATGAAATAAGTCACTTTCAGATTAATGGCTACAAGTATTTTGTTAAATGCAACAATTTAATCCGAGCAAAAGGTATTGTGGTGTATGTAAAAGAGAACGTACAGTGCTTTTCTAAACCCTTATTTTTAAATTCTGCCGATTGTATTCTGCTTTCCTTAGAATTGAGTTTTTGTAATATTGAGCTTTTGAGTGATTATAGGAATCTAAATATTCCTATGGTACATTTTTTTAATGATATAGAAAGTATTTTGAGAAATTGTACTGGTAATCTTGTGCTTATTGGTGACATGAGTATAAACACCCTGGTAACCAATAATGATACTGATCATTATTTGAACTTGTTAAGCTCATTTGGTCTAATTAGTCTTATTACTCAGCCAACTAGGATAACGAACATTTCCGCCACATGTGTAGATCATGTGTTTGTTAGATTTTCAAATTCTTATAAGTATACGCTTTTATCAGATGTATTAAATTTAGAAATAACATTCGCTGGTATCGCTCACTATCTCTGCCAATGAATACAAAGATACTTGTGTAAACAATCCTACGAACTACGCCTGTGCCACGAGAGTAAATTATGACATATTTAAAAATTCCGTAGCAAATGTTATTTGGAATGCTGTTTTTAGTGAAAACGATGTATCTAATGCATTTCCACTCATGTTGTTATCTCTCCAAACCAGCCTTGAAACTGCAAAGTATTCAGTAAATCACACGAAAAAAGATGTTAAATTAAAACCGTGGATTAGTGAAAATCTCCTAAGACATATTGAGAGAAAAAATTACCTCTTCAAAAAACACAGAAAGCATCTAAGCAATGTTAGCCTGAAAAACGAATATCATAAGTACAGAAACAAATTGCGCGAAAATCTGCGTTACGCAGCCAGTAATTACTACATGTCAAAATTTCAAAAGGCAAATAGAAACACTAAATTACAATGGAATTTGCTTAAAGAATTAATTGGTGAAGAGCGAAGAGATCGTTCTATGATGCAGTTAGAATTACATGGAATTGTTATTAGTGATTCAAAAAATTTAGCCTCTGAATTTAATAAATAATTCAACAAAATTTTTGAATGTGCAAAAGTAAAATACAATGATGAGAACAGGGCATGTAGTCAAAGCCCCTGTGCTAATAAAAGTGAGTTGAATTCCTTTTACATAGAACCAGTGGTGCCAATTGAAATAGTGAAATTAGTTAAAAATCTTTCGTGCAATAAGTCCCCTGGACATGATGGTATAGATGTTAGAATGTTGAAATTAATCATTGATGATGTAGCTCCTGTGTTCGCTCACGTCTGTAATTTAAGTTTTATCAATGGCGTATTTCCGAGCCCTTTGAAGAAAGCTGTTATTATACCAGTGCATAAAAAAGGGGACAGACAAAAAACGAATTACCGACCGATATCTCTTTTGTCTGTACTTGCAAAAATTCTAGAGAAACTTGTTAAAAGCCGCCTTCTGAAATTCCTAGACAAGACCAAATTTTTTAGCGAAAATCAGTTTGGATTCAAGCATGGATTGGGAACTGAAGGTGCTCTAGAGAAGCATATGACCGAAGTATACAATTCAGTCAATTCAAGCTCGCGAACTATTGGGCTATATCTAGACATAACCAAGGCATTTGATACACTCTCGCACAAAATAATGCTAATGAAACTTGCGCAAGCTGGAATACGAGGATTATCAATGAAGTGGTTCGAAAGTTATTTGTCGACGAGATCACAATGTGTAAAAGTAAATAATTGTTTTTGTGAATATGTTACAATTGAGACGGGAGTACCACAGGGCCCTGTCTTAGGACCTATTCTGTTTTTGATCTACGCAAACGACTTATGTGAAAATAAATTCAATGGTGAACTCACAGCCTTTGCTGATGATATAGCACTGTGCTACTCAGCTCCCAACTGGAGTTGTGCTGAAGCACCTGTTAAAGAGGATCTATGTTTCTTGCGAAAATGGTTTAATTTCAATAGGTTAGAGTTAAGTGAAAAGACGAAGTTTATGTGCTATGACATATGTAATACAAGTATTTTTAATGGTAAACTCATATTTCACTATACAAATTGTTCCAATTGTGTCTGTAACTGTCCAGTCATTGATAGAGTGAGTGAAATGAAATACTTGGGAGTAATTCTGG
The DNA here is from genome assembly GCF_921293095.1 of Ischnura elegans. Lineage (NCBI taxonomy): Eukaryota > Metazoa > Arthropoda > Insecta > Odonata > Coenagrionidae > Ischnura > Ischnura elegans. Next base: position 84,924,675 of record NC_060250.1, read on the forward strand.
ATAGTAATGTACGCTGGGATAAACACTTACTTACTGTAAACAAATGCCTTAGAAGTGCCTTGTCAAAATTTTACTGCCTACGAAGAAAATGTCCTCTTCCGGTTAAAAAAACCATTTATCATGCCCTTGTTCATTCCAAACTTTCTTATGGTATAATCTGCTGGGGCATTGCATACATGAACACATCTAAGTGTGCACTCATTTTGCAAAAAAAAATAATTAGGGTAATACTGTCTAAAAATTACTATGAGCACCCATTTCCGTTGTTTGTGGCCCTAAATTTGTTGCCACTAAGGCATTTGTATTTATACAAAGTGCTTAAATTGTTTTTTGCCAGAAGTGGAAATATGCCGAGTGTAAGTGACAAATATAAATATAATTTAAGGAATGAGTCATTTATAGTTGCAAATAGACCCAAGTTAACTGTAAATAAACGCTGTTTTATTTACATGGGGCCAAAATTATTTCATCTACTGCCCGCCAGCATTAAGAAAATTAGAACCACAAATATCATGTTGAGACTTGCTAAAGACTGGCTATTCTCGCAAGAAAAAGTTGAAAATTTATTTTGATGTTATTTACATAAAACTTAATATATCATGTACTGCATTATTATGTTATTGGCATACATTTTGTTAATTGATGGTGGCTCAATTCTGGTCCTATGACCTTCGATAACACCTAAAGCTCCTTCTCTTTATTCATTGTATTAAGATGTAAAAAACAAATGTAGGAGTGATAAATTATTATTATTATTATTATTAATTCAGTTATTTTTACCAAACCCTATCGTACACTTGACCAAATTGTGAAATATCGAAATGTTTGATAAAATGTATCATGAGCGTTTGATAAAATTAATCAAGTGTTTGATTATTATTAATCAAAGTTTAAGTATAATTAACAAAAATACTCCCTATCCCACCAATTTTATAGTTTTAATCAAATATTTTTTTCCATGTAATTGTCTGCCACAGACATAGTAAACTAAGAATATAGCTGAAAATTTTAACATAATTTAGGGGCATATAAAAAATATATTAAAAAATGACCATGCCCCTCTCTAAACTGGAGAAAAATTAAACAATTTAGTTCCCGTTATTTTCTGAAAACACCTCGTATATCTACTATTCGTTTTCAAACAAAAAGCATTTAAATCACGCTATTGAATACCAGTTATACGCTATAGTGCAATAAATAATTAAAGCATGATTTTCTTAAGTTTTCATACCAGAACTGCGTAGTCCTTCATCCTCGGGCTTCTCTAAGCACATGTCCAAAGGATCTTGGAAATACATTGATTCATCAGAGTGGCTTCGTTCTTGGTCGATCACTCCTACTGAAGGTAGCACGGCCCACCCTCTGACACCAGCCAGACTGCCAGACTCTTACAAGACGCCTCATAGAAAGACTGGTGTCAAAAGGTTGACCGCAATTAACTCACCAACGGCCCCGAACCTCCACCTGGCTTCGCCAGTGAACACATATTGTATCTACACCACTTTCTTTTAAACGAAAAAATAAATTTAAGCACTCTATTGAACATGAGTTATTCGCTATGTTTAGTAAATAAATAATCATAGCATGCTTTGCTTAAGTTTTCATACCAGAACTGCGTAGACCTTCGTCCCTTGGCTTCTGAAAGCACACGTCCAAAGGATGCAGCAAATTCATGGATTCATGATAAAGGAATCGTTCTTGGACGATCACTCCAGCTGAAGGTAGCACGGCCCACCGTCTGTCACCAGCCAGACTGCCAGACTCTAACAAGACGCCTCGCAGAAAGACTGGTGACAAAAGATTGACCGTAATTAACCCACCAACGGTCATTTACACCTTAAAAATGCAAGTAAATAATGCCTCAACCAATGGCAAAAAGAAAAAAATAGAGCCCTCTGAATTAAGTCATTGCACTTCAGTGCAAGGGCGTACTCAGGATCAATTCTAGGAGGGAGGCAAGCCATGGTTATTCAAGTTAGGTAAGATTTAAGCATGGAAAAGGTTAATGAAATCAACTTTTTAAGGAAATTGTAACAGCTCTTTATTAGTTTTGAAAATTGTTATCTAGAAAAAATACTGTTTTCCTTGAAGACATTTGCAATTTTTATTCTAGTGGAGGCAGCTGCCCCCTCCTGCCCCTCGCTGGGTACGCCCATGCTCCAGTGGTTTAGTTCACATTTTTATTCGATAGTGATCTAAAATAAAGATAGCCGCATTTGTCCGTCTCGTTTCTTACTTCTCAAGTGATTCGCGTCAAATAAAAAATGACAGCGTTAGCTCTCTTGCAGAGAAGTTGATGACGCCACTGACTCCGGTCGAGTGGCGACAATAGACAACAATTATAATAAAGAAATGGATAATCTTATGACTAAAACGTGAATTGACCGTGCTGTTACTAATAATATCAGTATACTCACTACTCATACCTGAAAGATGACTTCTCGTAATTTTCTCCAATATAATTCCTGTAAATTTCCTCGATGGATACCAAAAGGAGCATCAAAGTTGAGCTGCATGCTCAGACCACCCTCTGACTCAAGCGTAACTCGTAAGCACTTTTATTGACGATTCAAAATTTCGCTCGAGGCAGAGGGGAGACCGCAAATTTAATTTAAATATCAGGATATCCGGCTATGAATTTGTCAATCATCTTTATTAAATCAACAGATCGGTAACAATTAACTACCCTTCCACCCTTTCCATTAAACGGCTTTAAAGGGAAGAATTTAAAGATCTCAAGTATTACTATGTGGTGATGGCCACACGTTACAATAACTGATGATAAGAATAGTAAATTAGCGAAGATAACGTAATTTCGTCATTAAAAATGAAACAGTTCCGCAAGGAACGAAAAAATTGTTTGTAATAGCAGGGATTTCGCACCGTCTATCTCGTTGATTAAGAAAGAGAAGTTATCTCGAAGAGACGTTAACATTGGCAATCACAGGGATCAGGAACTTACCTCCTTATAGGCGGGATTTCTTTAGATGCGATATCGCTATGACCGAGACACTTACTTTTAAATAGGAGACTACTCCCAAATAAGCTGTCTGTCGCCTCCTCTAAGTACTAAACCGCACGGTACAGAATACCGGAATACCAGAGCCATCACTCTGTTGGATGAACCTCTCATTGACTATGGCCTTCGAAGAGCGAAAATTTAAGTTGATCGAACAATAAGATATAACTTTTTGTGCACCTTCACGATAACAAGAAATGACCTGTGGGAGGATACTAAGGTAGATTTAATGTAGGAGGTTGTTCAGAAAATACCGGGAATTTTAGATTTTGAAAAAAATATTTATTTATTCGCCTGCGCTAATGCTTTCGCCTTCGAATTAGTCACCATTAGATATTATGCGCTTAAACTAGCGATTCCTTCTTCCCTCGAAACACCTGTGAAACTCGATCTTTCATTCTGCATTCAGAAAATAACGGGAATCATTGTCATTTGAAAAAAATATTAATTTATTCGTCTACATTAATATTTTCGACTTCAAAGCATTCCCCATTAGATATTATATTCTAGCGTTTTTTGCGATTCTCGAAACATTTCTCAAACTCGATTTTCGGAATAACCTTTAGTTTTTTCAAGGTTTCTTTAAATATCATCCATATTTTTAAAACGACGGCCATTTAACGACTCTTTGTTTTTTTCTTATATTGAAAAGTCGCACGGAGCCACGTCTGGCGAATATGGAGGTTGGGGCATCTTTACAACACTGTTTTTGGCCAAAAATTAACAAAAATCATAATCAATGTAATACGAGCAGAAAATCGCCGACCTCATAAAAACGCGTTTATCCTTATTGTCTGCCACAGACAAAGAAAACGATTAATGCAGCTGAAATTTTATCAAACTTCAGGGGCATGTAAACCAAAATATTAGAAACATTAAAATTAGACTCTCCATACTCGCGATACAGTAAAGAAATTCTTTCCCGTTAGTTTGTGAACACATACAGTGGCGTAGCCAGGAATATCGTTCGGGTGGGAGGGGGGCCAATACCATGGGGAAAAGTTTTGAAAAAACAGGTTACCAGTTAATACCTGAACACATATTGCATCTACACCACTCATTTTTAAACGAAAAAATAAATTTTCAGCACTCTATTGAACATGAGTTATTCGCTATGGTTAATAAATAAATAATAATAATATGAATTGTTTCATACCAGAACTGCATAGTCCTTCATCCCTTGGCTTCTGAAAGCACACGTCCAAAGAATCCAGGAAATTCATGGATTCATGATAAAGGAATCGTTCTTGGACGATCACTCCAGCTGAAGGTAGCACGGCCCACCGTCTGTCACCAGCCAGACGGCCAGACTCTAACAAGACGCCTCGCAGAAAGACTGGTGACAAAAGGTTGACCGTATTTAACCCACAAACGGTGATTAACACCTTGAAAATGCAAGTAAATAAAACTACAAACAATGGTAAAAAGAAAAAATTCAACCCTATGAATTAATGGCACAGCATTACACTGGGCTCTTTCACATTTTTTAAATGTCGATTGTGATAGCGTTTTGAAAAAACAGACACCGCATACATCCGTTTCATACGTCCGTCGCGTTGCTTCCTTCTCGAGTATTTCGCGCAAAATTATTGACACAATATGCCTCGCAGAAGGACTGGTGTATAGCGACCGTATAGGGAAGAACGGGATGGGAAAATCTCGAACTAAATATATGGACCTGGTAATGGAAGTATTTGAAAGAGAACAAAGTAGTAGGTGTGGAAAGATTAGACGATAGGAAAATTGTGTGAAGAGCCACGTCAAATCAATCTTAATATTGTTGTTTGAAGTCTTTGTGATCAATTTGAATCCCACCAATTTCAATTCGTTATTCTTCTGTTTGCACAGTAAGTCAAATTTTGTATTGGTTGACTGAGTAAGTCAAATTGTGGAACTGCCCCACGTGTTTCGGTGCCGTGGGCAGGCAGTCAGCTCGCAGTCACCAGATAGAACAGTTGTACTCAAAATTTCTCCTTATTCTGTTTTCGACATAAATTATTTATATGAAACATCGCCTTTTCTATTATCTAAAACCGCCTGGTCCTTCGGAACATTATCTTCATTACTATCGCGTACAGTTGTTGACTAGCAATTATGATGACGATGAAATACATGCAAACATTGAAAACATATTATTCGATAAGAATAAATGGGATGTACAAAATCCACATTTACTTACTTTTATAAAGGAGAGAACACACTTTAGACGTCGGTCGCCTCCTCCAAATACTATACTGTACAGTGCAACATTCACATCTACCTTAGCAATCATACTGCCTCAAATTTTCTAAATTTGACTTTAAATTTCAATCTAAAGTATTATGAGGAATACATACTACATATTTACTTCAGGTCTCCGCCATCATTGGTTGTATCCTCTAGGGACCAACCCTGTACCTCCATACGATGTCTCATCCCTACCAAAAATTCTGCAGGTTGGCCGCTGGGTAGTATGTAGATGCAGACAGGAGTTTAAGTTCGCTAGGACTTTCGGTAAGGGGAAAATGATGAACCACCCGCAATCGTCTGAGTTAGGTAGAGGTGTGCTTTTCGTGATTCTCTCAGTGATTCCTCAAATGAGCCAGGAGTCACGTTCATCATAGATAATCACGGGGAGGGAGGGTAAGGTATGAGGAGAGGTGGATAATATTCAAGGAAGGTGGGGAAAGGTTGGGGAGTACGACGAAAAACCTTACGCCATGGCGTTTCAATGTAAAAGATTTTACCCGTAGGCAATTGTCTCGCAGGGTTGTGGTTAGGATGGGCGAGTTGACTAATTTTGACTTGAATTTAATAATTTCATGCTGGACAGATTGTGTTATGTTGCTTTAGAAGTTAAAAGGTAAATTTCATTTAAATTATACCTGCTATTTGGACTATAGTGTGCTCCACTGCCGATGGGCAATGTCATCGATGGGTAGCGCTGCAGCATGGCTGGTGGAATGCTGCAGCCAAGGCAAGGATAAAGAGCCCAGTTTGAGAGACAGACAGAGGACAGTGTGTGTTGGGTTGGTGTCAGGGGAGTTAAGAGGCGAGAGTCATTAGCTACCTTTGTTTCTAATTTACAGACTTTAATTGTGAAACGGAATGCGGTTCTACTTGAACCAAACCTCCAACAGTCCACTTCTTTTTATAAATCCTGCCTTAAATAATGAAGCGAATGAGTTAAACATATCGATGGCTAAGTTCTAACAACACGTATCTCATATTCGGCCTGTTTGAGAAAGGTATTAAACAACGTGTAATAACATTAAAAAATAAATTACAAGGAAAAATTGACTCTTTGTTTGATAATAAATGCTTCTTTTTCAGTTTTATGAAAGTTCGGTTTTTAATTGCTGAGTACAAGTAAAAAGAAATTAATAGTTTTCTTTTGCTCTCCTGAAAAGTTGCTATTTTTGAGAAACGTGTTGTTAGAACATAGCCATCGATATTTGACGTTTTAGAAGCAAGGTATGGAGAGGCAAAAGTTTCCTTCATCCCCGAAGGCCAATTAAGAGGGGCTCAAAGAATTAGAAGCCTCGGGTATCGCATAATTTGGAATTCAGAATCTCAGAAAAAGTAGCTGACTCCTTAAAAAAAAACGTGATTTGATAAAGATTAGAATTCATAAAAGGATACAGGAATGAAAAATTAACTTATAGCAAAAGGATACAGTATGTTGTACCGTAGCATGGTGGAGGCAATGGTCATGTCGATTCACGCGTCGAATGATGATAGTGCAGTCCGCTCTTTGTCTCTGCAACTTGCTCGTGGAGCTCTTATCACACACTTCACAAGCAAGATGAGGACAAAGAGAAGACCGCTTTCTCCATCATATCTTCATCGACGACCATTCGGCTCATGACGTCCGCAAAATCAGGCATGAAACGATTTTATACGTTCAAATCTATATCAATCACTCCCGGGTTTTGAACTGGGAAATCCAATGATGAGATCTCGCTGTCGATTTTTGGAAGGTCACGTTCTTCTTCAGCATCATTGCCTCCTCCAGCATTTCTGAAGCAGTTACGTACCCGAGGTAATTCCTCACATAATTCTGAGAAGATTGTGTAGTCCTCCAGTCATTGAACACATTAAAAAAAATATGAAATAGGCTTTAGGTTACATCATCATAAATGATGCCATATGATAAAAGCATGTGGAAAGAACAACACACCTGATATAAATGCATTATTTCTTTCCATATGCCCAATTTCTTTAGTAGGAAACAAGAAGAGTTTAAACATTCCACTGCAAAACGTGGACTCACAAGCACCTTGTTAGCACTTATTTTTTTACTTTCTGCTATTATTGAGTTCCATAAAATATCGTCCGCTACAATCACTTTCACCAATTTCTTTATTTAAATATGCTGACGAGCCTTAAAGGGCAGTGAATATACATTAGTTGAAACTTTCAGGTGAAGTTGACTTCGATCAGATGAAAGTGCAAAACTCCCAGACCAAACACAGCGACGATCAACATACCATTCTGCGTTAATCGCTCCCTGGGTTTGGAACTGGGAAATTCGTAATTGACTTCTAGTTTTGGCATTCTGGATGTCAATCCCTTCTTCAGCAGTATTGCGTCCTCCAGTAATTCTGTAATTTTAAAGTAATCATAGTAATTCCTAATAATGATTATGCGACATTGAGAGGAGTGTGTAGACTTCTATTCTTCCCATGCATTGGTACTGGAAATAATGGAATGAATTGATATGATGTTGAAAGCGAGTATAGGTTAAGAACAAAGTAGAATTCCAAGTTATTCACCTTAAATAAATGCAGATTATTCACTTTTCATGAGCACAATAATAAAAAAATATATGGATATACTCCCAAGAGCCTTACTGTAGGCATTTTTAGGATATTCTGTGGCTGTGGGCATAAATAAAATGAGGGTGTAAACCCAAGCGACACTCCATAAACCCAATAACTTCGAAGGATGTCGTGTAGATTCCGGGCGAAATCCTTGAATCAGACGGTGGCACGAAGATATATGAAGAAGTACGTGAACCTCACAGTCCAAGCCTTGGGAGGATTAACAAGTAATTCCACGTCAATCACCCCCAGGGTTGGGTCTGAGAAGCTCACAAAATGAGTTCTCACTGTCCAGTTTCGGGATGTATACCTCTTCCACGGAAGCAATGCGTCCTCCTGGAATTTGGAAGTAGAATAGTGCCCAAGGTTATTTCTTACTAAGATGCTGAATCTGTAAGAAGAAAGTGTAGTCCTCCAATCTTTAAACACACTTTTTTGCATCCAAAGACTTATTACATGGTAGTATGGAACTTGATTGTAAGTTCAAAGTATACAGGAAATACACTGCAACAAAACTTGTTGACGACGTGATGAAATAATGAGAATAACGTGATAATGGACAACAATGATTCCGTTTGAAGATGCGGAACACAAAAAGGGAGTAATGTAATGACAATAGTGACCTTCGGTTGTAAGCGTCGTAGCTACCGATTTTTCACCCCAAGTACTTATATAATGTGAATAAAATTTGAATTAATAGCATTTGTGAAGTAACAGTAAGTAAAAGTACGTAACGTCACTCCCTATTTTCTTCGTGAGTACTTTTTCTGGACAAGTGTGTCTATAATTTAATTTGTGAATTATCAGTACGTGCTGTAGCTCCCGATTTTCTTCATGAACAATAACCCTGGACAAGTGTGTTTGTAAAAAGTGTGCCTATTTGATGAACTGAATTAGAAATGAGCGTTACAAAACGTTATTTACAAACATATTTCATTTTCTATTATACTCATTATGCGATTAACTTGGATACATTAGGACATGTTCGTGTACACTTATCAGTCGTAATCAAGCGCAAGTGCCATTTATTCGAGTTATCTACATAATATAAAACCCACTTTCTACCATTGGATGGCTGACTCATAGAAATGTTTCAGGTGAACGAGATGTGATACGATAAAAAGTCATAGATTTGACCATTTCTAAAATCGTCTAGAACCCTAGAAAAAAATTGTCAAATTTCTTAATTTTCTACCTATATTTACTCGATAAGTATCACAGAAAAAAGCGATTCTTAAGGAACAAACAGCAGACGAAGATTGTAACAACTGGCAGAGAGACCACAGCGAGTGAAAGTGAGTTCTCTAAATATGTATGCGTGAAATGTGCATGTATCAAAAAGGACTATTTGAGAATCAAAATGTGTTAATTTTCTGCCTTAATTTAGCTATATCTACTATAATTACTAGATTAGTTTCAAGTGTAAATATATTTCTATCAGCCTCCACGCGTGGGAGCGGGTGTTTATAACATGGGTGGTAGTAAAAGAGATGAAATTAAAGAATATGCGCACGAGATTAGTTCAATGGACAAGGAGAATGTACATAATTGGTTACTAATATTTTAAAAAATTGCTTAACTTAATGTAAACATTTGGCAAATATCAACGACACATGATTGACATAAACGATTTCCTGCCCCAATTTACTGGAGAAAACTACAGGTGATTCTTAAATTGGATGCTGTTCTTGGTGATATGTTCCAAATCTGCGGCTTACCATAATATCCGGAGGTGCAAATAATGGGAATCTCCTCTAATTCCTCACGAAGAAGCTATGTGCATTCAGAAGTGTCTGCGGACCTCCCAGTCTAAGCTGCGGCAGGATTGACATTCGCTTACAAGTCATTCACTGTCGAGCATAGAACTAGGAAATCTGCATGCTCTTCTTGGAGATATGATCCAAATCTGCGGCTTCCCATAATATCCGGAGGTGCAAATGATGGGAATCTCCTCTCATTCCTCACGAAGAAGCTGTGTGCATTCAGAAGTGTCTGCGGACCTCCCAGGCTTAGCTGCGGCAGGATTGACATTCGCTTACAAGTCATTCACTGTCGAGCATAGAACTAGGAAGTCTGCATGCTCTTCTTGGAGATATAATCCAAATCTGCGGCTTCCCATAATATCCGGAGGTGCAAATGATGGGAATCTCCTCTCATTCCTCACGAAGGAGCTGTGTGCATTCAGAAGTGTCTGCGGACCTCCCAGTCTTAGCTGCGGCAGGATTGACATTCGATTATAAGTCATTCACTATCGAGCTTAGAACTAGGAAGTCTGCTGAGGACAACCCTCTCAAGATTTCCAGTAGGTCGACTTCTACGGCAACATTCCGCTTTCCTGACGTTGTCGCTGAAAAAGATAAAAGGTAAATGGCCAGAAATATATTTTCCTGGTCGAGGGTCTGAGATTACTGCATGTGCACTTTATCAGAATTACGTAATAAATCATAATACCAATGAGCAAAACATGGACCTCGAGAAGAAGAGATGGGGATAGGATCAACGCTTTTGGGATTTGGGTGTGAAGAAGGCTGAAGGGAGTGAGGTGGCATGAGAAAGTGAGGAATGATGAGGTGCTGGAAAGATTTGGGGCGGGAAGAACATTATTGAGAAATTAGTTTTAAGTATACCGGGACTAGCCACGGTTATAACTTATACTAGATTCACCCGCAATGCACAATCGTGCGAAAGATCCAAAGAGAAAAAATCATCCGCCTTGACCGGGATTCGAACCCGGATACCCCGATTTCCTGTTTGCTTCCGGTGCGCGAACACCTCTATGAGTTCTATATTCGGGCCTGTTCTCCGGCTGTGCCCACAGTTAGGACTGCTTGTGGCATCATATGCTCAGCAGTCCAACAACACCTTGTCCGGTAGTGTCCAAAAATACCCACAGGGAAGAATGACGTCCCGATAGCGTAACTGGCTAAAGCACTCGACCGGATATCGAGGGATCCGGGTTCGAATCCCGGTCAAGGCGGATGATTTTTTTCTCTGTGGATCTTTCGCATTATTGAGAAATATACAAAAGAGAAAGGGGAATTAGATCGGGGATATTTTAAGTGGGAAGGGGATTTTAAAATACTGCAGTCGAGGGAACAGTGCTTGGAGAAAAGAGGAAAGGAAGAAGAAGGCTGAAGAAGACAGACGAAATGAGGTTAAAGGGAAACCATAAGGAAACCAAGGAAGAGGCCTTGATCAGGAGGAGGTGCCTTTGGTGTTTGGGTCCTACCAGTAGTAAGAGAACCAGTTATTGATGAATACCAATGAGCGTCGACAAAATCACAACCATTTATAGTAATGAATATTATTATCTAAATGAAAATGATCACCAATAATATAAATCCACCACTATTCCATGCAAGGATAATGCACTTATGTAAGTGTGGGAAAAATAGGCGCGGAATGCATTGAGTAGACAGTGCAGACATCCTTCTCCACGCCGCGGGAGTAGCAAAAGTATCCTTGCAGCCGATGGTGGAGATTCAACCTCTCCGCAAGCAGCATTGACTCCTCCAGGACTGCTTCGCCAAGTCACCTGTCATTCAAAAGTTTTGAAAAAAGCGTTAAAAAGTAATTAGGAACAGTGAATGTCGGTTAAATATGACACTCAGGGACCTGTAAGTATAGGCTTTGCCCGAATAAAGCCTAAGCCCCATATATCCGAGGCATCTATGCACTATAAAATCCACTTCCGACCACTAACTGACTGACTTATACATATGTTTGGGGTGAACGAGACGAGATACGACGAAAAGTAAGAATCGTTTGAAATATTATAAATCTATTCAAAAAATCTTCTAACCCTTTAATATCGTCTGATACCCATGAGAAAATTGTCGGAAATCTAAATTTTATATCTATCTTCAATCAAGCTGAGTATAGGAATCGCCAGAGAAAGGAAGAAACGGACGACCAAGGTTTTAAGAATTGGCAAAGTTGAATTTTTAAAATTGCCTGTGGCTTTTTATGGCCACACTGCGGCTTTTTTCCTTTCTCTGGCGATATACAACCATAGCTTGATTGAAAAAAGATAGAAAATTTAATTTTTGCGACAATTTTTACAAGGGTTTCAGGCGATTTTAAGGTTTGTAAGATTTTTCGAAGAGATTTATAATATTTCAAACGATTCCTACTTTTCCTCGTATCTTACTTTTCTGACTTTTTCGATAGTTAAAATGTTGATAGAATAATAATGAAAATGATCACACCCCGAATAATTCCCGTAAAACATTTTAATGTGTATTATTAATATAATATATTTTAGGTTTCCCAGAAAGGGTAAGACGAGGTAGAGGAACTGTAGGAAATCTGATTCAAGGCATGTGAAAGTGTATCGCTGATGGCGAGGTAATGAAATAATAATTATAACATCAATGTAATTCTGTTATTAGCGGCACTGTTCTACTGTATCTATACGCCATGTACCAGATGGAGCTTGCAGGGTTTAACAATGAAATATTGTATCGAAACTAGTCGTCGAAAATAAAAAAAGTTAAGAAAACACAGAATACTGCCTTTTCCAATCATACCATGTGTACTCCACGAAGTAAAACCTCCGACAGTTAATTTTTACTGTCGATAGCCTCCACAACACTTCTGGTAAAACTGGTTGATTGATATGATTGAATAATAGGAAATGGAGATGATAGTGTTGCAGATTCTTAGGGGGCATGAGCCCCCGCGGTCCCTCCTCCACCCCCCTGGATTCCAGCTCATTGCTTATTCCAGGGGCCGCTTTTCTAATCTCATGTCCGACAAACCACTGACTGGACAACAGTGCGAATATCTCCCTGTATCTTGTCGGCTGTTTCGCGGAAGTTCAGTGCTCTCGTACTCCGTAATATTTGTTTAACTTTTAACTAACTATAAACTTTGAGCGAAATGCTAAATATATCATTATCGGAATAACGCCAATGAACTGAAAAGCAATTAGACGGTCCAATCAGTCTTCTTTGACAATTGCGCGAAAGGGACAATGACGCAGTTTAAAATTTGCATCAATAACCCCACTTACGACTATCTTGATAACATTAAACTTCTTATTTTGAGTCTTTGAAAATATTTTTACAACCTTATCTGAAAAAAATGGATATACATCAACATGTTTAGTTGATAAGACGTTCGAAATGCATTGCATTCGAGCGACAAACAGAAAAACGCGAGGAAATTCTGTTTTTGGATTCACGATGAATTGTTATCAACAAAGTAGGAGTTTTCGTGCCGAAAATAAATTAAAAATAAACTGAACTAACTCTGCATGAAGTTCCGAAAAACGCCTGATATTACGTTGAGCAGTTCTTAGTTAGAAGCTGAAAACATCACGGAAGATTCCTCGATTCCGACTACGGGAGGCAAATAACTTCAAATGCTTTACAACCGATAATACTGACAAGTAGGCATCCTTTGCGGAAATTCTGATAACAATTAGACTGTAATTCTGCCTCAAGGAACGACCAATTATAGATTTAATATTCATCAAGCCTTTGGAAAGAAGCTGTAAAATCCATATAGCTTTCTTGGCTTATGACTATGGAAGGTTAATATCTTCAAATTATTTGTGACTGTTACAGCTAGCATGCAGGAATACATTGCAAATACGTTGATTTCGATAAGAGTGTATAATGTTGCAGTCCAACATGAAGGAACGAAAAGTTATTGACGTTAAATTCATCCGCCTTTTGGCAGGAGCTGAAAAATTCAGGAATCCTCGCTGCCGATTAGAGGTGAGGCACGCATGTTTCAATGATATCCAACTGATGCAGCTCATAGTCGGTGCCCATTTATAAGATTGTGATTCCGGTGAGATGAGTACGTAAAACCTTCTAGTCCTGCCCTAAGGGGTGATAAATGATTGATATTGCATTCATCGGCCCTTGGGTAGGAGCTGGAAAATTTACAGAAAAATCCTCGCTGCCGATAATGGGAAGCCAATATTTTCTCAAGTTATAAAAAATGAGTTTGCCGAGCTGGAATCCATCATTAAAGTTTTAAATATGTGCATTTTTAGAAATTTTACATCATTGAAAGTTTTTTATTCCTCATTATAAAAGGTCAGTAGCGGCATGATCGGATCAGTGCGGAGACTCGAGTAGCTATGCGAGAACTTTCGGATTTTCGGAGCTCTCCTATCCTGTATATATTCTGCAAGTGAACAATGTTGTAGTTTGAGTTAATAGCAATTGGATACACATAGGAGGCTATAGCCCCTCTTAGCCCCTCTCTGGATGCGCCACTGAATCACTTGGAAAAATGAAATCATGGTTTAACCCTAGAGAATAGGTCACAAAATTAAAATAATTGAAAATGGGGTCAAAAGAACACATTACCGATTTGAGGAGGCATACATCTTCAAATGTTATCAAACTGATGCAGTTTATAATCATGAGCCCATCTCGAAGATTGTGGCTTCGGTGAGACGAGTGCGTAAAACCTTCCAGTCCTGCCCGAAGGGGTGATAAATGATTGATATTACATTCATCGGCCCTTGGGTAGGAGCTGGAAAATTCACACAAAAAATCCTCGATGCCGATAACGGGTGGCCAATATCTTCCCAACCTCCATAAATAAGGTTATGAGGCTGGAATCCTTCACGAAGGTGCTGATTTCGATGAGAGGAGAGTGCAAACCTAAAAACCCAACTTAGTGAATGGAAAAATGGATGCATTAAAAAGAATGAATATTCATACATTATTTAGGTTGGAGTTAGAAGTTTTATCAAACAATTATGAATGCAAACTTTTGGAGGATTCAAACAAGGCTTTATGATCATGCGTAATCTTTCGGGGTCTTACCTCCCCGCCCTTTTAGTCGCCTCTTACGACAAGCAGGGTAACTGCGGGAGTATTCTGAAACCCCCTTCCCGCAGGGGTTTAGAAGATTCAATTTTTTTTCTCGGCCAAGAATGTTGCCCACGTGTTAATGAGTGTTAAATGCTTATTAAGTTTTCAAATACTTTTTAAATCTTTATTTTGCTATTATATTTTAAGCGTTGTGTGTGCATTAAATTTGATTCGATTTTAACGCAAACTCTTTCCGAACTTTTGAAACTGACACCATTGCCGATTTTCAGTTATCAAGTTCAAATCACTGGTACCATACGTTTATTAGGTATATTTCAAAACGTCAGATCAACTACATCAAATAATGACCTCATGTTTCAAATGAATGAAATGTAAGCAAAACTCCCAAGTTGGACACCTAGAAAGATATAATGTGTAGTATGGTATTACACGTTGAAACACTAGGAAATCAAAGTTAAAATAATTCAAATATGGTCCCTTAAAATTTTTATTATACTTGGTGGGATGAGTAATCAATAAAGTTGCTCCAGGTCCTCATTACCGACGTTGCCTCAGTCTCCTTCTGCAGAAGTGTGAAGGGTCTACGGTTTGAGGACATTACGTAGACCATGCCAGCACGTCTGCAGAAGGCGGCTGATTTTTCAGTAGTCAAATTCCAGGAAGAGTGTCATATTTTATTGTCCTCTTCAAAGGTCTTCTGGTTTCATCATTGAAATACACTGTCTTCGTGAAAAATTAGGCATAGAATATTTACACATCCCATTTCGCCTTTCGTTAGAATCTTAATTAGAATAATTACAGTGAACACAACCGCTGCTTCAACCACCTTTGTCTCAAGCGTAGAGGGGACCACAAGTTTGACACACTAGTTAGCTTCTACAGCACTTCAGCATAAGGTGACCAAGTATTCCAAGTTGAATATAAATATTGATGTGAGGCAGCTCCTGATGTTTTCAGTAATTGGATTCAATTACATCTATTGCTGGGTAGAGTATTTTCCGTAAATAATGGCTCACAATTCCGAAATTCTCCATAAAAATCTAACAAATTTTTTATGACATGTCTCGTAAATCTTCAAACAACATGGGATCAAAAGTAACAAATATATTCACAAAGTTTACTACGTGCAAATGACAGCACAATAGGCCATTCATTAAAAATAACCAAATTTAGAATAAATAGTGTCTAGTTTAAATTATCAAATAAATAACTAAAATTATTGAGAAAAGAACAAGTAAATAACATACATTACTTCAAAAAATTAACTAAACCTGATGAACCAAATGAATTATTTCAAAAATGGGTGAGACTTTACAATCCTGCACATGACCTGATAGGATTACTTTCCGAAGATTCTGCCTAGGACCAGATGTGCGCGCAAATCCCCCAGTCTAATTCCCAATTCCGATAAATTGTTCAATTAACATTAATAATCATAGATATTGGAGACAGGAAAACCGCAGAAAATTTTTCACTACTGAATCCATTTCGAAGATTCTCATTTCGGTGAGATGAGTGCGTAAAACCTTCCAGTCCTGCCCAAAGGACTATAGATGAGTGATATTACATTCATCGGCCCTTTGGTAGGAGCTGGAAAATTCACAGAAAAATCCTCACTGCCGATAAACGATGGCCAATATCTTCACAAATAAGTCTTTAAAGCAGGAATCCTTCACGAAGATGCAGATTTCGATGAGATGCAAGTGAAAACCCTAAAGTCGGACTAAAGGAACAACTAAATAGACACGTAAAAATAATGAATATGACAGTTATTTTGACGATTTTTTTAATACTTGATGTCCTCAACAAACCCTCTCGAAAACAGGTTGACTGATATAAGAACATAATTAGAAATGAAGATGGTAGTGTTGCAGATTCTTAGGGGGCATGCGCCCCCGCGGTCCCTCCTCCACCAGCACAGTGCTCATTCCACGGGCCGCTTTTCTAAACAAATATGCAAAGAACCTCTGACTGGGCTGCAACTCTCTCCCTCTTCGGCTTCGTCACGAAACTTCAGCTCGCTCGTAATCCGAAATAATGTTAAACTTTTCGCTGATTTTAAACTTAAAGCGACTTACTAAAGATGTCACCAGTGGATTCATGCTGATAAACTGGAGAGCATTTAAACGGTCCAAAAAGCCTCGTCGTCGGCAGCGCGAAACGAACACTGACGCAGCATTTTTAGTCTACATTAGAAACGATATTCGCAGTTATCTCAGAGGAGGCAAACATCTTCAAATACTTTCAAACTGATGTAGTCTATAATCAAGAACCCACTGCGAAGTTTGAGATTTCGGTGAGATGACTGCGTAAAACCTTCCAGTCCTGCCCTAAGGGGTGATAAATTATTAATATTACATTCATCGGCCCTTGAGTAGGAGCTGGAAAATTCACACAAAAATCCTCGATGCCGATAATGGATGGCCAATATCTTCTCAAGTTCCATAATATGAATTTGTTAAACTGGAATCCTTCACGAAGATGCTGATTTCGATGAGAGGAGAGTGAAAACCTAAAAGTCCAACTTAAAGAATGGAAAAATGGCTACATTAAAAATATTGATTATTACATATATTATTATTTAGGTCGGAGTTGGGAAATTTATAAACAATTCAGAATACTAATTTGTGGAGGATTATATCTTAAATAACCTTCCATCTTATACTGCTATATGAGCACGCGTTATCTTTCGAGGCTTACCCCCTTTTAGTCGCCTCTTACGACAAGCAGGGATACTGTGGGAATATTCTGCGAACCCCTTCCCGCAGGGGTTTAAAAAATTCATTTTTTATAATTTTTTTCTGGCAAGGATAGCGCCCACGTATTAACCAATTATTACTCAATGTTCCCTCTAAGTATAAAAAAGCCTAAAAAAATTCAGCACTATTCAAGAACGATTATTACTACTTGTTCTTTTGTGCTTTAAAGTTTAATGGCGAAATACGTAGCTTCCTCAATGATTACGATCTAGTAGAAAATTTTCACATATAAAGAGGAAACGAGGAGTGGAAGGAGCAGATTATTATTGTACTTCTCAATACATTTCCAAGTTTCCGAGGACCACCTTAAATCCCAATTAAAACAGCGTGTACCTAGAACACTGAAAATACTTTTCAGTGTTATTTGACAGTTCAGCAGTGTACCTTCCCACCAGAGATTCCAAAAACGTACCTTTATGAGGCACTTGGCGTTTAATTCCATGTGACCATTCTTGATTCAAGCGATGGTGGAATCACATGACTGTTGAATACAGGCACGGCATAGAGATAACATCCATTTCTTATGAAAGAGGCGAAATATTTGTGATTGATTCAATGGATGAACTTCACGGCTGCTCAAACGACCCTCCTTAGAAGTGTCGGAGGGCTACAAGTTCATATCACTCGATAGCCCTGCCAGCACTTCTGCGGAAGGTGGTCATCTACATTCCCGCTGGATGTCTTTGATGTTAAAATCCTTGAAGTTGACTTCCACTGTGAGACTGCCAGTGTGAATCAGTTAGGGACTTTTCTAATTGCAAATGTTTTCAAGTCGGAGAATGTAACGTCTGTACACATAAATGGGTTGCCTGTGAAGGAATACATACTTCTTCTTCCTCCATCTTAACGGGAGTGACGATATGGTCGTTCGTCAACGGTGTCTCTTCCTCTGGTTGTCCTTCGGAGAAGAGCCTCTTGATAACTGCTGAAAAGGTCGCAGCACATCCCAGGAAACAGAAGCAAACAAATTAGTTTATAGAACAATTCATTTGCCCACTGATTCCTAGGATGGACTACGGATATTGCTGTCCATTTGCGAACTCGCCAGTGTCATTTCCAAATTATAGCCATGAATTCCTTTCACGAAAGGCAAAGTCACAGCCAAATACGAGAACACGAGGATTGCAGTGGAGTTTCCATATGAAAGAAGAACGAAGAAATAATTGAACTGGAACAATTCCTTAAAGTGATGATGTGCAGTCAAAAGGTGTTTTAAAATGTGATTCTTAGGTAACATGATAAGAACGGGTGAGACGATATAACCGTTTCTCTTCTTCTAGATGCCTTTCAGAGGAGAGCGACTGAGACCAGATACATGCTGAATGTTCGCAGCACATCCCAGGAAACAGAGGCAAATAAATTAGTTTATTGAACAATTAATTTGCACTCGGTTCCCTGGGATGGACTACGAATATGGCTGCCCATTTGAGAACCCGGTGGAGTCCTTTCCCAATTTCATGTATGAATTCATTCCATGAGTAGTCACAGCCAAGCACGGGAACAGGTAGATCGAAGTGGAGTTTCCAGATGAAAGTGGAACGAAGGAATCAATTGTTCTGGAGCAATTTCTTAAAGTGAAGAAGTGTGGTCACAAGGTTTTTAAAGAAAAAAAGTGATCTTAACGGGAGTGACGATATGGCCATTCGTATAAATAGTTTCTCTTCTTCTGGTTGTGCGTCAGAGGAGATCCTCTACGACTGGATACATGCTGAATTGGTCGCAGCACATCCCAAGAAACAGAGGAAAATCAATTAGTTTGTTGAACAATTCATTTGCCCTCTGATTCCTAGGATGGACTACGAATATTGCCGTCCATTTGAGAACTCGCCGGGGTCATTTCAAATCAAAGGTACGAATTCCTTCCTTGGGTTGCTTAGTCACAGCCAAATACGGTAACAGGCGGATCCAAGTGGAATTTTAGATGAAAAATGAACGAAAAAATCAATTTAGGAGCAACTACTTTGATGGAAGAACTAGGGTCACTCAAAGTATCACTCTGCATGACGGTTGCTACAAAACCACATTCTACCGGTTCTTTGAACACAAATGACATTTAAATGGTTTTAAAATAGGAATACATTTTCTTCTGTAAAATCTCTTACCTCCTGCAATTTTTCCAGATATTACATCACAAGTATGCTTTCTTGAATGAGAAGAGCGTGCAAACCTCCCGTTCCTGCTCACTGCGGGGATTAACTGTCAAATAATACGTTAATCACCGCTGCAAGAGGATCAGGAAGCCCGCAGAAGATACGTCGATCTCAATAAAGCTAACTTCTGCAATAGCATTCCGCCTTCAGATGAGTTCTATGATGAATCTCTTCTTCCTCCTATTGAACGGGAATGACGATATAGTCGTTCATCAACGGTTTCCCTTCCTTTGGTTGGCCTTCAGAGAGAGCCTCTAGGACTGGACAGATGCTGGATTAGTCGCAGCACGTCCCAGGAAAAAAAGGAAAATCAATTAGTTTGTTGAACAATTCATTTAGCCATTTTTTCCCAGGATGGACTACGAATATTGCTGTCCATTTGAGAACTCGCTGGGGTCATTCCCGAATTTCAGGTATGAATTCCTTCCATGAGTTGATTAGTCATAGCCACATTCGAGAACAGGCGGATTGCAGTAGAATTTTGCATATGAAAAGTGAACTTAGAAATCAATAGTTCTGGAACAATTGTTTAAAGTTAAGAAGTGCCGTCACAATGTGTTTAAAAATGTAATGCATTGTTGATATAATAAAAGAAGAAAACAAACAATAAACAAATATAATACCATATGTACAACAAAAATATAGATAATATCATCATTATCATCACTGGTCAACAATCCTAGGATTGGGTTGACGCAGCTCTCCACTCAGTTCTCCTATCAGCTAATCTTTTCACACCTATGCATTTCTTCTCTTTCACATCTCTCTTTACTTGTACCACATATTTTGTTCGGGGTCTTCCTTTTCCATTCTTGCCTCCCACTTGTCCTTCGACGATTGTCTTCATCAGGCCATCATGTCTCAAGAAGTAGCCTATAAGGTTGTTCCGTCTTCTTATTAAGGTTTTCATGAGGCTTCTCTTCTCTCCTACCCTTCTTAGGACTTCCTCGTTACTAAGTCGGTCGATCTATTTGATTTTCGTCATTCTTCTGTAGCACCACATTTCAAAGGCCTCTATCCTTGCATTCTCCGCTGCGGTCATTGTCCATGCCTCACATCCGTATAGGAGCATACTCCAGATGTAGGTTCTTATAAATTGTTTCTTTACTTCCATATTTAAGTTTCCCGCTGTAAGCAGGTCTCTCTTTTGGTGGAATGCTCTCTTCGCCTGGGCTATTCTGCTGATAATTTCTTTCTTGCTTCTCCCGTCACTAGTTATCTTGCTTCCCAAATAACAGAATTCATCCACCTCTATCAGTTTTTGCCTCCCTATTTTAATGTTGGTCTTGACTTCTTCTCTTCTGCGGCATACTAAGATCTTAGTTTTCTTCGTGCTTATTTTCAGTTGATATCTACTCATTACCCTACCCATATTAACCAGAATATTTTTCAAATCCTTCTCTGTTTCTGCTATAACGGCTATGTCATCGGCAAATCTTAGAATGCTAATTTTTTCTCCGTGGATATTCACTCCCAATTCCTTTTCTTTGATATCATTAATGGCTTCAAATGTAAACGTTGAAAATTACGGGTGACAATGTACAGCCTTGTCGCACTCCTTTCTTAATTCTTGCTTCTTCACAGCTGGGCCCTGATTTTATCACGGCTACTTGGTTTTTGTGTAAACTGTGGATGATTCTTCTGTCCTTATAAAGAACTCCAATTTCCTTTAGGATTCCAAGCATTGTGCTCCAATCCACGTTGTCAAATGCTTTCTCTAAGTCCACAAACGCAACGAATGTTGGCTTGTTCTTTTCCATTCTCTTCTCTATGAGCAGTCTTAGGGCCAATATTGCTTCCCTAGTGCCTTTGTTTTTTCTGAATCCAAATTGGTCCTCATCTAAGTACTCTTCTGCTTTTCGTTCTATTCTTCTATAAATGATCCTTGTCAGTATCTTTGACGCATGTGTAGTAAGGCTTATGGTCCTAAAATCTTCGCACTTCTCCGCTCTTTCCTCCTTTGGAATAGGGATTATAATGTTCCTCTCGAAATCCTTTGGTATCTCACCTGTCGTATACATTTCACTAATGATTTTGTATAGCAGGTTCAACGTCTTCTCTCCTGAATTTTTAATTAGTTCTGCAGGAATGTCATCAATGCTAGACGCTTTATTTATCCTGAATAAAATATTCATAAATAGGTGAACACCATTATTTACTCAGCCAAATTCTAAAACATCTAAAACAGTACATAACCCCATTCAAATGTTTCTGTTGGCCTCTGGTGATTTATCTGTATCCTTCAACTTCATGCACCGAAACATCTCTGTGTACATCATGTAGCAAATATCATATCAGGGTAACATTAACTACAAAAACAAATTTAACCGGTTCATTGAACACAAATGCATGCGTAGACAAATAAAATAAGTTTTGATTCGATTTTCTTTTGAAAAATTCCTGAAATTCTGCAATTTTGCCTGCTAATTTATTTAAAGTACGCTGTCTTGAATGAGAAGACCTTGGTCGACTCACGTTCAGTTACTCTTCGGAGTTATTTTTTACTGCCCAAATACTACACCTAGATTAATAGAGAAATGGTGAAATTAGGTTCCCCAGAAGAAAAAATCTTTCGCAAAGCTTGCCATTCAATGAAAACAAGACAATGGTCGGCAGTAAATTTTACAAAATAGTTTTAAACAAAATCAGACAAACACATCTATGATTCATCATAGGGCACAAATGTTCATATACAATGATAAAAACTAAGAAAAAGTATGTGCACAAGAAACCATTTCAAAATAAAATATTGGGAATTATTAAACAGAAATTGGAATCAAATTAAATTTAAAAAACAGTAAAAAATAAATATACTAGAGCATAAAAACATCTTGCCGGTAATATTGCGAAAAGTCTTTGTATATTTTGAAAATTGAAAACAAACTAGATGTAAGTTAGTACAAAATTTAATATTCCACCAGGTTCAAGACCAACAAACTTGAAAATAACCCAAAAAAACTAAAAGTAATTTTTCCTTTTTTTAGCAATACCCGTGTTTTTAATTTAAATAATAGGCAATATTTTTGTATACTGTAAAAAAGCATCAATATCAAGGTACATCAATTCTGATAATTTTTCAAAGAACTTGACAAAAATATAAATTTTATGTACCTTAGTTAAAAATTTTCAAAACTTAAAAAGAATAATTTTTTTATGATGATGTCAAGGAATGTAGTAGCTCACTCGAGAAAAATTATGTCTTTTCTTAAGGTAACGTGTTTTGCCATGTAACTACGTACCTGGAAGATAATGGTTATCGAGCGCTCATGCCTCGTATGAAAGGATTACATGATACCGAGTCCAAACCCAACCTTCTGCGTTAACCTTATTCGATAGGCTTGTGAAGTAGGACATCGCATTTTTGGAAAAAAATAAATAACTCTTGTATAATCAACTGGAGAATCGGTATGTCCCAAAAACATCACAATAGTGTAAGCTCGTACCCTTCGTGATAATTTAGGAATGGAAAAAAGATAATACCTCAAACTTTTTCAATGGTTACTTTTTTCAAGTTTCTACGAGTTCTATGCAGTGCTTTTCAATAACTGGAGCTTTAAATGACGAAAACTTCACCAAAATGACAAAACACGGGTGGTCGTGAGGGAGAAGGGATCTTATTTAAGATGGGATTTGCAGGGGTGGTCTCGCCAAGTCGGCTAGTCGGCAATCGCTGAGGGCTCCAAGATCGAGGGAACCCCACACGTTCGCGTATATAGTGAAACATAAACGAAAGATTTAATAAAAAAGGACTCAGATTACTTGGACCAGTATTTTTGCGATTGTAGGTCCAGCTTTTTCATAAATATGTTTTATTTACAGTATACTCAGCGTAAAAGGATCATATTGAATAAAATAAAAGTATCAGAAAAATAAAGAGAACCTGATGTTTTTTTGAAAGGGTTATTCGACATTGTTTTTTTATATTTCAGCGCAGTTTCAAGGAAAACATCAGTTAATAATGGATAATAGAACAATTTTGCATAATTAAATTTAATAAGCTGTGAAATTCTCACTTTTCACTGCATTTGATACTACAAAATCTCCATTTTAATTAACTTTGATCCAGATTTTAAGAGCTAGAATAGCTTCAAAATCCCAAAATTCATTCCCAGGCATGTAATTTCTTAAATTTTTCCGCAAGAGGGTCCCCGAGGGGTAAATGGGGTCCCAGGGGAGGGCCCCCATTCTCCCAGACCGCACCTGTGTGATGGTTTTCTGGGTTTCCCTCCCGGCCCTTTTAGTCGCCTCTTACGACAAGCAGGGATACTGCGGGAATATTCTTAATCCCCCTTCCCGCAGGGGTGATGATTGCAGACCTGATGAGCTTTGATGGAGCGGACAATGATGCAGCTTTTGATGCATTAGCCTTGATCAAGATGGCCCCGTTGACAGGCATTGACTCGACTAATGCATAAACCTACGTTCAAAGCAAACCGACCTCGAGTTTGATACTGATGACCTAACGGCTTTTAATAACTCACTACGCCAATGAGTATCCAAAACGAAGTAGGATATTGAGTCCATCGTTGGCTCGTCCTGAATTTCTTTATTCGCTTCTTTGATCAGAGCTTGCAGTACGAGAAAATAGAGAAGTCACAGATTAGTAAGATACGCCATACAAAGTTGAAAGTGGAAAAAGTATATTTTACTCATCAATAAATTCAATTACGATCATGATAACTCTCATATATAGTGTTTTACCATGTAAATGGGTCTCCATTAGCAAATAATGATGAGAAAACACCGAGAAAACAAATTGTAAGACGTAATAACAAGAGTTGAAAAAGCCGCGTTATTATAACACAAAGAACGAGCCATGCTACTATTCCATTTGTAATTTTATAAATATTTTAAAAACTATCCTGTTGACGATACGTGCTTTTGTAATATCCAATTCCTTTTTTGCATTCGTTGATGCATGTTGTAGAGAAATCCTCCAGGAAATTCTTCCGTTCGCCTTTCATTTTTGATGTTTCAACCACCCTCGTCAGAGGGGAAAGAGGGTTGATGAGATACCAAATACACTCAGCGACCACTCAGACCCCTAAGTAGAGTGTGATCAGTTTCTTCCTCGTCGTATACCAAGTCGGATTTTTGCAGATGACCTCAGCCTTCATGGCAAAGAATCTAGCTGTGGATTAAACAGAAGTAAAACAGAAATTAAAATATACGACCAGAGATGAGCATAGAATGCGATAGAATTATATTAAGAGATTATAAGCGATGAAATTTCCGAGCAAAAAGTGTTAAAATAAAGAATAACTTCCGTCCAAACGTCGTTGACTTTTGATGCTTACACCACCCTCGTCAGGGAGGAAAGAGGGTCGAAGAGATATTTAATACACTCTTCGGCCACTCAAACCTCTCTGCAGAATGTGATCACTTTCTTCTTCGTCGTATTATAAGTTGGATATTCGCAGCTGACTTTCGGTCTGATCACTGAGAACCCAGCTGTGGGCTAAAAGAATAATATTATTGTTATGTCAGCATTAAAAATTACACAGTAAAACAGAAATTAAAAGATAGGAGTACTGTTACGTAGCACTTTGCCAAAGTGGAGTGGTAAATTGCAGAGGTATTTCCGGGTGACACAGGATAAACGAGGTTTCAAATCCATGAAATAAAACACATTTTCATCTACTTGATAGGAATCTAGGCTGCTGCCCCCTGGGTTGACTGTGATGGTATTCGGATTTCTCCATCTTCTACTCTCTACCTTCCTTCTCAGCTCCGAAGCTATACTCACTATACTATCTAATTTTCGGCCATCTGGTAATTTATCCAACCCTATTCTTATTACCATTTATTTAATTAAGTCAACAGCGCGAGCATTTTCATTGTTTTGTCGAATGGAATTATTATTATTCTTTGAATTATCATTAAAAAAACTAACAAAAACAAAAGAAACATTCAAACAAACAAAACTAATTAAGCAACGGACAAATAAAGAGTTGGCAAACATTTTTGCATTTAATTTCTCTGACCTATACTACAAGACTCTATCAATTGCCATATAATTTTTGTCGAAAATTTAATTTATTAACAGAGTTACGCATATTTAGACTAGACAGAGGTAATTCTTCAGTGAATATCCTGAGGGATAATGAATCGAGTGATGTCATCATGGCGAAAAAGTCGCAACCCTCCCGTACCCATTTGGGACCTGAACAAGTTTTCTTATAGCACTTTGCCAAAGCCGAAAATGGGTACGGGCGGATCGCTGAAATATTTCCCGGTGACAGAGGGTAAACGAGGTTTCACATAAATCAGATTCAACGTATTTATATCCTTATGGTAGGAATTTTGAGCGGCATCTTCTTCGCAGCAAACGCAGGAATAGCAGCCCTCCCATAGGGTGACTAGAGTGATCTATTTCCTTAATGACAAATTGACCACTTCCGATCACCCTCTGGGCTGACTGCATTGGCATCCGGATTTCTCCATCTTCTTCCTTCTTCGTGGCATGGAATTTACCGAGGTGTGATGAAACGAGTGCAAAAAATGCACATAAGATTATATTTATTGCTTTGGTTAGTATTAATCAGCTGCCATGACTGCTATTCTGAAATTGTTGAGCAAACATGCCTCTAAATTAAAAGAGCCAAATGTTGTCTAAATAGTAAATAAGTTAAGACCCTCCTCTACTCATAAATGAGTGTTATAAGCTTTCATAATATACTATCAGTAAAATTTAAACATTAAATACTAAAATTAAACTTAATATTATGATTTAAATATTATAAATCAGTCAGAATCTATATCAGTCACAGACAAAAAAGGGTAGAGGCGGACTTTTTGACCATTTTTCCATTGATATTTCATTGATTGATAGTCTCTTCTGATATAAGCCGAGTGATGTCTTAATGGTGAAGATGTCTAGGCGCTTTGTGTAGTAATATACGGGGCAGTAGAATTTCCTCATGAGACATTGTGAGGCAAAAGCATGGCTGAAGGGGCAGTATTAGGGGGTTATTATCTCACTTTTACCCCAAAGGTGCAGTGCAGATCCTATTACACAAAGATAATAGAGGCCCTTGAAAAAGTATGGTCAAAAAAGAAAAGATAGACTTGGAGACCTGGTGCTAGATATGGACACTGAAGATCAAATGGACTGATCATATATGAAACGAGGAGCAGTAGAACAGGAGAAGAATAGTCTCTATTGAATACCGTTATCCAAAGAACACGTTGGATACCGGCGGTTCAGGGAAAATTTGATGGAAAATAGAAAGACAAAGAAATAAGTACTTTGTGAAAATAATAATGGGTAGCGAAAAAAACCTGAGGAAAGTTAATGAACTGGGAAGGGTTAAGGAGAAATGGAGATACCTTAATGTAGCGATTATATGTTTCTTCATAAAATGATAGAGTACATTTGTATACAAGTCTATAAATTGGCTGCCTACATGCCACACGTCTTTATCCAATTGGTAGGAATCTTGAGTGACATCATCTTCGCAGCAAACGAAGGAATTACAGCCCTCCCAGAGGGTGACCAGTGCGAACTATTTTTCGCAATGACAAATTGTCCACTCCTGGTCACCCTCTGGGCTGACTGAAAAGGCATCCGAATTTCTTCATATTCTTCCTTCCTCGTGGCATGGAATTTTCTGATGTGTTATGAGCAGTGAGATGTCTTCATGACGAAGAAGTCACAACTACACTTTTTGGTCTCAAAAAAAAATTCTGCAAACGACGGTGAGTTATTCCGAGTTGGACCTGCAGATGGCAGTGTTGCAGGTTCTTGGGGGACATACATCCCCGCGGACCATCCTCCAGCCCCTTAGATTCTAGCCCACTGCTCATTCCAGCGGCCGCTTTTCTAAAGAGATATAAGACGAACCTCTGACTGGACAACAGTGCAACCCTCTCCCTTTCTCTTTTGGGATGGCTCCCGGAAATTTATCGCGCTCGTTGTTCGAATTAAATGTTAAAACTTTAACTAACTTTAAACGTTTAGAGGTCACCTGTATTTCTACATCAATTGAATTGATTGAATAGGGTGGTTTCCTATTATTTTTTTTTGCCTGAATCGAAAGATAAATACTCCTGGAGTACGTATTTCACGCTTTTAGATTTTTAAATGACGATTTTTATTTTGTGCTATTAAAAGAAAAGTGAAAATTGTATAGCGCGCGAAAACGCGATGGATAAGTATGAATGCCGGGAAAACTCCCGTGTGACGTCGTTCTGGTTCCCGCTGCCGCAAGTGAGGTAACCTTGGGGCGAAGCTCTGAGCGCTGATACGACGCAGGATGCTAGCAGGTAGCAGAGTACCATGCTAGCTGGTAGCGCTTGGCTTAAATAAGGATTATTAATACCTTATCAATCGAAGAAAACTTTCCGACCTTAGCCAGTTTTAATAGGTGATTATTAAGACTCGTTTCCCTGAGCTCTGTGCCACATGCATGCATTGGTAATCTCACACGATGTACAACTCCTATCTACTCGTATAGAAACTAGGTTCCTCTGACGTCACGTGTAGTGGAATCACATGGGCGCCAATCTGGCCTTTTTCAAATGAGGATATAATTGTCCCTTGCCATTCGTCTAAACCGGTATTTCTAAAACCAAATAATTTATATATTATGAACACACTAATGGTGGGTAACGAATCGCAATCAATGCTTTTTGCTGTCTTTGATGAAGGAAACTACCCTATTAATAGGATTTTAATGAAACATGGCTAATTTTTTCACTATGATTATGGAATCCCAATACCTATTATTAACTGTCTAAGCCTTTTGAAAATTTATTTCAAAAGACTTCTTGAAAGTCATTCTCTAACAATTAATATTAACGATATCAGGAGTAAGTATCAATCAAAAGAATTATCAATAAATATACAGTATGCGTTAACACAACATCCATTTCTTTATTCTAAATTAGATCCTTGGGAGTCGCTATAAAATAATTAATTTTCGTGAAATTTTCAAAATATAAGTCTCACTTTTACTTTACACTTCGCGACTTTGACAGATAAAATTGAAAAATTAAAACGGGTGACTATTGGAACAGAAAATCCTTATATAACGATTACAAAGCCAAGTTCCACTAAACCAACGGAATTCAGAAAGTAATATACTAAGTCCAAATCTGTTATTAGTCAAAATATAAATATTCATGTTGGCAGGTTTTATATTCAATATTAATTCATTCACTGTGTTTCAATTTGTGGAAGGTTACTGGATATGTAAGAAACATGGAAACATTAATATACTTAACATTACGAAATAGTGATTCATTCAATACATCACCTCTTGTAATCCTGCCGACATTTCTTCTTCAAAATCCATCCGATTACTGCTTACTACCCGTTCTTAGACCACCGCCGTCATAACTGCTCAAGAATCTTCAAGGTCAAGTCACTCGTAAGATTCAAGAGCAGTAATGACGAAGATGGTCAGTTGTTGTATCCCTCGTTGGGAGTCTTACGGGAAATGTGGACGTGAAGTTTTAAAGAATATGGGTCTTAAAG
Organism: Ischnura elegans; assembly: GCF_921293095.1. NCBI lineage: Eukaryota > Metazoa > Arthropoda > Insecta > Odonata > Coenagrionidae > Ischnura > Ischnura elegans. The sequence goes on from NC_060250.1 coordinate 84,953,683, forward strand.
TAAAAATATAAAAGAGCACTCAAGGTGGTTACGCAGAAACCATAATCCGAGGACAACATTGAAAACCACAGAAAATATTCAGGTACCAATTAAAAAGTCAAGTTTCACTGAACCATTGGCATTTAAAAAGTTATTTTGTCCACATCTGGTATTAGTCAAAATAAGCATTCATTTTCGTAGCATACGCATTCAATATTAATTTACCATTGTTATTTTTTCGTGTTGGGTTATTGGTTATAAAAGAAATACGGAGAAGATAATCTCCTTGAATATAATGGAATATTAGTTCAATCAATACATCACCTGTTGTAATATGACCAACTTTGTTTCTTGAAAATCAACCCCATACTAGCTTACAGCCGATGCTTTTACCACCGCCGTCTAAACTGCTAGAGAATCCACAAGGTCAAGTCACTCGTAGGAGCCTAAAGCAGTTCTGACGAAGATGGTCAGTTGTTGAATCCCTCGTTGGGAGTTTCATAAGCAATATGGATCTAGAGTTTTAAATATTATGTGTCTAAGAGTAAAAATTAACAAGAATACTCAAGGTGTCTGCGATGGTTGGTGAGTCACTGCTAGTCTGAATACTTCATGTTGTAGAAGTTGCGACCCTCCCGTTCCCAGCAATGACTGTGATAAGATTTCATAAAATTACTTAGTCACAGTCAATGATGGGTACTGGCCGATCGCAGAGACATTGCCAGAGCCGAGACTACGATGATGGACCGCAACACTTCAGCAGCTATACCTCCGAGAAACACTATGCATGTATATACATTTAATGTACAAATATAATGCGATTAAACAACAGAGAAATTCTCCATTTAAACAAAATATTCTCTTAAAATAATACATTTTTAGGCATGGTTTATGTAATATCTCAAATTGCAAATTTTATTATATCAGAAACTTCATCATAAGCGTGTAGATTTCTCGGGAATTGCACCGGGTATGGGCCACCATATCTAGAATTTTAAAGATTACGGGTCTCAGAGTAAAAAGTAACAAGAATACTCAAGGTGAGATCGATGGTTGGTGAGTCACAACTTGCCTGAATACTTCATGTTGTAGAAATTGCGACCCTCCCGTATCGTGATCAATGACTGTGATAAGATTTCATAAAATTACTTAGTCACAGTGAATGATGGGTACTGGCACATCGCAGAGACATTGCCAGAGCCGAGGCCACGATGATGGACCGCAACACATCAGCAGCTATACCTCGAAGAAACACTGTGCGCGTATGTACAATTAATGTCTACCTGCAACGTCTCGGCAAGCACCTCGCCTGTCGTATTAAGGGATTCAGGAATCCAATTAAGACGAACGGCGAAGCGAAGAAGGAATGTAGAGGCTTTAAGGCCGTTTTACACGGGGCACGGAATTGCGCAGTTTAGAGCTGCATTTATTTCTAAAATGGCTAGGAATTGCGCGAATGCATGAACGAAATTAGAACACGGGCTATTTTGCCGTCTCGCATCCACGCATTCTCGCATGTGTTCTGGCATTCACCGCTTTACACGACGCAATTTTGTATTGCGCCTTCGCACATACGTCAGAATGAGCATTTCCGAGTACCGTGTAAAACGGCCTTTAGGCATGAAAGTTGAAGAGGGACCGTTCCCAGATGTAATAAATGGGGGATGGGAAAGGTGTGGATGGACCGCGTACAAAGCGTAGAAGGGATTTTGAATACTGCTGAAGAGGGAAGGATCTTGAACATCTACACGTATTTCAGGAAAGAGAAAGTATACTTTAGCACTATTAGAATAATTCAGAAATTTCAAAAATGATTATGAGAAAGAATAGTTGTAATGCCTCAGATGAAAAGGAATGGAAATTGTAACGAAAAAGCGAAAAATATTGTAATTGAATGCTGCAAGATACAGTATTTTTCGAACACACTTATTAATTTCATATCCTGATTCGGGATTATTAAGATTTAAACAAATTTAGCATTTCAAAAATGACTAAGAAGAGAGAATACAAAATTAAAACATGTAGAGGCAGGAAGTATGAAATTCAACTCAAAGAGATAACGTGACCTACCCCAAACATGTGCATTATTATGCTAGGGATATTGGAGAACGACTTATAGATGGAAAGAGCCAATTACATCCGACCGGGATTTTTAACACATGGCCCAGCGAACCCTCAACGATCCCCCTGGATTCAACGTCCCGCCTATTTCCAGGGGCCACTTTTTTTACCAGTAAGAGAAATAGAAGCTTTTGAATAAACCATAAAATTTAATTTACATTAAATTAAGAAAAATGTTCAAAGAAGTGACCTTGGCAGGGGCATAAAATGGTGAATATGTAAGTATATCACAGAGGGGAACGTTGAAATTCAGGTATTACATTCAGGCCTGCAAACCTATTACAAACATGGGCATCCACAACAGAAGGTGACAAAATATTCTGTGTAATGTAGATCAAACATTAATTTCCCAAATATTTCAAATGATATGGAGCGCGGTCACTTAAGGTTGCATAAATGCAAATTAATTAAAGAACCTGGATTGAAATTTTTCGAATAAATTCGCATCTTCAACATTTCCTTCCAAAAATTTTGCGATATGAGTACGAACAAGCTTTGTGAATTTCGGATCCCCATATCGCATGGAAGCTCTCCTTTTATAAGTTTCGTCAAAAATAGTGAATATATATGCATGTATACTATCGAGGCTCATAAATATACGTACAATAGATATTTCAATACTTCTTGTTATAAATCAATGGACAAAAGATATTTTTTAAAAGGAACAGGTTCGAATAATTTATTGGTATATTTCGTCTTCTAGAATTAGCTGCGGGGAGAATACAGCGTATCATCAGCCAGATGATGATACGCTGTATCGAAACCGGTCGCAATATATTTTATTTTGTGAAACAGCTAAGTGTTTTCTTAACCTTTGTGCATCATGAAGGAGTTTCACCATGTTACGCCTTCGCATTTAATACTATTTACAAATTTCTCCAGTATCTTGTTGTATATCGAACACCATAGGTGATTTGACCACCTTTCTGTGCGTGAGAGTAAAACGAGAGTTAAGTACAAGATTTTTCATTTGAACACTTCTGCAAATGGCGAATAATGTCGTCTTCATTGAGTAAACGGATGTAGCGTTGAACTTCACAAATTTCACTTGCATCTAATGTTTGAAACAACTTGACTAATATCATAGATTTTATAGTAAGCTTTTGTAACACTTAAATTTTTTTGTTTTTTATCTGAAGTAGAAGGTCGAAAAATACGTAGAGCGTCACTAAGTCTTCCCCTTAACGTTTATTGAATAGCGTACTTCATGAAAATAATTCAATTTTTACTTTTACGTTATCACATTGTAGACCATAACACGTATCATGCTGAAGCCATGGTTGGTACAATAAAGATGAAGCGTGGTATGAACAGGAATCATTTTATTTATAAATTGTTTGTTACCACAAAGTTAAGTCGCAAATACAAGGATATGGATTTTATTCGTAGTCCATCATGGAGATGTGAAACCACTTATTGAAATATGGGCCCACACGGCCCAGCGGACCCTCCACCACCCCCCTGGATTCAACGCCTAGCCTATTACCAGGGGCCGCTTTTTTATCTATAAGAGGAATAAACTTGAAAGAAATGAAAAATTTTAAATAAAAATTAAATTAATCAAAAAAATTGAAGAAGGGACTTCAAGATGGATATAAGCTGGTAAAAATCTTAAAAAAAGATGGGCACGTTGAGCTTTTAGTCTTAAAAACGCCCCTGCAAACATACAAGGAACATGACCATCAAAACGTATGGTGAAAAAATACACTGCGTAAATTTGGTCGGATGTAATATCCCTAATATTTCAACAGTATCGAACGATTTAACTGTTGGTTGTCTAATGAAAAAGTAAACCGGTGCACGTTAATTGGATTTATTCTAATTCGGAGAGTCTTAACCGCATTTCCCTTCGAAATACATGGCGGCATGTAGTTTGAAAGAAGACGTGCATTTCTAATACCTATTCCATTGTGGGTTTCTCCTTTTTTAATTTTCGTAAATAAATGGTGAATGCATGTTGCTTATCTAGAATCAATTACAGTCTCCAGATATGGAAATATCTCTAGTAATTAACGCCTAGATAAAAAATAATTTTTCAGAGTAACAGTGCCGAAAATATGGTGGCATCTTTCGTTTCTGTGGTTAGCTTTGGTGATAATTTTATTGGAATTCAACCAATTCTTTTCCCACTATCTCGATGAGCTATAAATTGTTGATTCAAATTTCTGAATTGCTGAGGTCATCCGGTGTTGTTACCAACTTCAAGTGAAGTAACCAAAGTTCTCGGAGTTCAAATATATCCGAGAAACATTGATTACCTCAGACGAAGTGGGATTATCTGCTCCTTGATTGCCGCCGATGGATTTGATTATTTGGAGTTCACAAGGGATTGGAGTGCATTTAAAGGGCATGGATATTGGAGAGGTATTGTATTGTTCATATAATATTCAACATTACAAATTACTACTATATTTCACGGAACTTTATGAGGCATGGAAATACATGTTCATATATACATAGTCATCCAATTTGTAGGATTCTTCAGTGGCATCTTCTTCGCAGCAAATGAAGACATTACAATTCTTATATTATGGCATTTTCTTTGCTCATATAGATGGTGTTTGACATTGATCCATCTAGTCAATATTACTTTGTTAATAGGCATGAGATTACACATATATTCAGTCGTCAGAGGTAATTGTTGAGAGAAAATCCCGAGGTTTGATGGACCCAGGAATATCTTCATGGCAAAGAAGTCACAAACCTCCCGTACCCACTTGGGACACTGATAAACTTTTAAGTAGCAATTTACCAAAGTCTAAATTCGCTGAGGTATTTCCAGATGATAGAGGATAAACGAGGTTTTCAATAAATAAAATGTAATACATTTTTATCCTCTTGGTAGGAATATAGTGGGGCATCTTCATCGCAGCAAATGAAGGAATTACAGCCCTCCCAGAGGATGACCAGCGTGATCTATTTTTCGCAATGACAAATTTACCACTGCTGGTCACCCTCTGGGCGGACTGCATTGCCATCCGGATTTCTACATATTCTTAATTCTTCGTGGCATGAAATTTGCCGATGTTTGATGAGCAGAGTGATGTCTTCATGAGGAAGAGGTCATAACCCTCCCGTACTCACATGGGCCCTTGATCTTGATGAGTTTACATGCGACACTTTGCCAAGCCCAAAGTAAACGTTCCCAGGGGTGTTCCCAGATAATAGAAGGTAAAAGAAGTTTCCAATTTCTCAGCATGTAATTCAACGAGGAAGACTGAAACACTCAATAAGTTTCTTAAAATGCAAAGAAATATGGTATCTACTAAGGTCTATTATTAGCCTGAAGTTAAGCTATTACTAGGCGTGTGGTGCAGAAGAATGCGGGCCAGTAAGTGTTTAGTTATTCTAAATTGGACATGCAGATGGCAGTGCTATAATTTCTTAGGGGGCATACGCCCCCGCGGTCCCTCCTCCACCCCCCTGGATTCTAGCTCACTGCTCATTCCAGGGGCCGCTTTTCTAAAGACATATCCGGCGAACCTCTGACTAGAAAACAGTGAAACCGCCTCCCTTTCTCTTCTCCGCTGGCTCCGGAAACTTCAGCACGACCAAATTCCGAAATATGTTTTAAAATGTTAACTAACTTGAAAAGTTAAGGGACTGATTTTTTTCTCTACGTCAATAGAATCATTTTAATACGTTGGATCTGAATCAAACAGGGCTAATGGTTTCACAATGATTATTCGTTCCCAATATCTGTCCTCATTGATTTTTTTAATGCCAAATTGAAAATTAGTTTATGAGAGACATTGAGAGTTTGGCTGTTCAGTTACAACTTTTGGCTACAACTCCTAAAATTGTCCTTAACCCATTATAACCCAATTTTGCTACTAGTTAAGTCAGGTCTTCCATTGCCGAATCTGAGTGGACCCTTCCTCAGACCTACGCAGATAGATCATCTTGTCAGATGAGGGCCCAAATGCCCCAGCGGACCCTCCACCACCCCCATGGATTCGATGTCCCGCCTATTACCAGGGGCCGCTTTTTGTGATACATTAGAGAAATAAAAACTCTTGAAGAAATCGAAACTTTTCAGTTAAATTAAATTACGAGAAATATTAAAGTAATAAAGAGTATTCGGCTTTACAAACACCCTTGAAAATATAAAAGAAACACTACCTTCAGTAGGAAATGATGGCAGAATATACTGTGCAACATATGCCTGAATTTCGTGCCCCTCATATTTTAACAGTTTGTAGCGAGGTAACTGTTTTTTGTTAAATGAAAAATAAATCAAAGCACCTCGATTGGATGAATGCAAATGTGGAAAATCTTTATTTCATTCCCCTTCTTAATACGACATTATATCACGACATTAAATTCGAACAAAAAATGCCATTTCTAATTCCTATGCCATTAAGGGGTTCTGATTTCTTAAGTTTTGGCAACTAAACGGTAGGCGTACGTTGCTTATCGAGAATTATTCATATCCCCTAAATATGGAATTATATCTGTTTATTAATGCCTGGAATAAAGATAATTTCTTTAGGGAACAATAAGGTTTCTAGGGATTTACCGGGTAATTTAAGGGGCCTAAATTTAAATTTGGAAAACCCTGGGAACCTTTCTGCACTTGATACGCCGGGACCATCTAAGATTTTACATTTTATGGGAACAGTTTGGAATAATTATTGGGCATCTTTTCTCTTCGGATAATTATCTTTTGGGGACTTTATATCGGAACTCAGCTATATAATATAAACTATTTAAAATTTTTCTTTGACTCTTAGTCTGTTTCATCGATGGGATCTTCATAGTGCTTTATATTTCGATGAACTGCTTTGTTGATCGCAATTACCATATTGTTGACTTCAATGTTGATGTCCCCCGATGTTGCCACGGACGTCGAATGAGGTAACCGAAGCTCTCTGAGTTCAAATCATTCCGAGAAACATCGATTACCTCAAACGAAGTTGGATGACCTGTTCTTTGACTGCCGCGATGAATTCGATTATTCGCTGTTTATATTAGAAAAGAGTGCATGCACTTACAGCGAAGTAGATCACGCACTTAACACCTGTTTACTTGAAGAAATTCTTTTTTTTAATTTCCTCAGTCCGGTAACGTGTATCTGGAACACCATCGCTGATTTGACTATCTTTCTGAGAAGTGCTTGAGCGTTAAACGATATTTAGAGACACGATTATACCCTCGAGCACTCCTGCAAAAGGCAGTCTGTTTCATCTTCATTAAGTTCATGAAGGTAGCGTTGTACTTCACGAATTTCACTAAAATCCACAATTTAGGACCATTTTAGTTTTATCATAACGTATATAATAATTTGTAGTATAATGTATGTAATATATTCATATAATCCTTCGTCCATTCACATGATGCCATAACCGCAAGCATGCAAATAAGTTAGATCTACGGAGGATCTTAAATCAATTATTGATCTTGCTGAAAATTAAGTCCTATATACCAAAGTACATGCTCTTTGCAGCAGTTTTTTTAATAGAAATTCTATTTATAAATTTATTCAGCCTGCTAATATGTCTCGAACACTGATTTGACCACCCTTCTGAGAAGTGCTTGAGATTAAAAGTTGAGTTAAGATCACGATTTTTCCCTCGAACACCTCTGCAAAAGGCAGTCAATGTCGTCTTCATAGATAAATGAAAGTAGCGTTGGACTTCACAAATTTCACTACATTTGCTTTTTGAAACAACTCGATTCTTAGCATAACTCACATAATAAACTATAACATAATATGTAAAATATACTCATATAATATATATAAATAACTAACTGTAGAATAGTATTGCGTGGATGGTGTATTATGTCTTCCAATGTCGTTTACCAGTCGGATATCAGATCTACGGATCCATATATCTATGATTGATGACATTGAAAATTAGATCCTGCATAGTAGATCATGTTAATGATCTATCATGGTAGATACAGGATGGTAGCGTTGAACTTCACAAATGTCACTTTTATTTACTCACTATTCGATACAACTTGAGTTTTATCGCCCGTGACTCGATTGAATGTTTCAATAACTAAACTCATGAATACGCATCGCCTGAATGATTCCGCTGAATTGACTCATGGAACGAAAAACGCTAGCTAAGGACAAATATTAAAATGGCAGGAGATAACTTCTGGTAATATAGGATGTTCGTTTTAGTTTAAATTAAGATATTACAAATTTCTATTAACTATATTTCCATCATTTGGGTTTGGTCAAGGTTAATTATTATTATTATTAAGTATAAAATAAATAAGGTTTACATAAAAATTAAATTACATTAGTAATGACAGTTAACTAGCAGAAAACTAGGTAGGCCAAATGAGATTCGCCGAAAAATTACCAACTGTTTCGTGAGAATATTTTGAATTGTAATATTGCAATGTCATTTTCTTGCATCAGTCATGTTATCATGGCATAAAATGTATCATAATCTCGCGAGGCGGTAACCTTATTGAAGTGTGGCTTATGGCCTTATGTTTGTTGTCGGGGTTTACCTCCCCGCCCTTTTAGTCGCCTCTTACGACAAGCAGGGTTACTGCGGGAATATTCTACGGCCCCCTTTCCCGCAGGGGTGTGAACATTGGCCCATTGAAATTCGTTCGATTGCATTTTCCGCCAAGTGGAGCAAAGGAAATCATACTGCCGTCCGATACATCTACCGATTTGATCGATAGATTTTTCTTCCTTATAGGAAAATCTACTAAAATTGGTAGCATATTAATTGCGTAAGCTTGGTTTCGCTTATGGTAGGACCTGCCCGCCTTTGTGACGGTGCAGGATTCCTCGTCCCCTCCCTTCCTTCCCCGTCCTTCCCCTGGAGGCGTCGTTGGGCTCTCATGGCGGCGGCGCCTCCTTTCCTTGTTCCTTCCCGTCCTCCCCCTTCTGGTGGCAGAGGAAAAAAGCTGATCGCTTATAGTCCCTGCTCCAGGAGTGTATCCCGCGAGCCCGTCCTAAGGGTTTCGTTCCCACTGCCGTCCGATACGATCGATTGATCTACATCTGCGAGACAGCATGATAAATCATTTTTAAGGTTCTGTTCAAGATGTCTATCCGCAATAATCGGCGTCCGTTTACAATATAGGGATCCCAATATTCCAGGATTAATCTGGTGGAATTATAAAGTATTTATAAAAATAAAAATTACCGGAAAATTTTCTCGCATATTTTCATCTCACGACCGGTTTCTGTGGAGTTGGTGCCATAAAATCTATTGAAACCAGGTGAAGAATAAATATACATAGTTTGCTGTATTATTGTTTCAAAATCTTACACATATGCGTAATGAGACTCCTATGGCCATAATTTGGATTGAGAGAGTTTCCATAACAATATCGGCGAATTTTCGAGGGATCATCCAAGATCCGCATCGTCTTCTTGATTGTTGTAGTGGCCACAGTCTACCTTGTCATGCCTCGAGATGCTATGATATTGCGAATACAATCAAAGCCGCCCAAGGATGACAGGATGGACTGAGCAAGATTGCTATTCCCAGCTGCGAGTTCATCCATCCCGCTGAGCGTCGCTTCTCCTCCATGGTCCATCATTGTCATCTAATACCCCAGAGCTGGTGTCTGATGTGAACGGAGAACACCCGTGGCTACTCTAACAATACTTTGGAACAAAAAATATATTGAGCAACTTGAGCAGCCGATGGGTGGACTCTTCGGGTGTTGTTTCTGGGTATCTATGCTCCTTCGCCGAAGCCGAAGCTCATGGCCTTAATGACATGCTTTTTCCATAAAAAATGTACTTTGATCCATTCTTTTCCACAATATTTACTTATGCTCATATCATGATAAATAATAAAAAGTATTCGATTCCTTTAACTATCTAACATTTCTAAAAATGAAAAATAATGGATAATGGAAGAATTCTATCCTGTGGAGAGATAGAAGAATCGCATTTTGCTCCAAAAACCAAAGTTTTCCACGCATGAAAAGAAAAAATTCAAAGGAAATTGTGAGGATAAAATGTTGTATGGTACTTGACTGCAAATTGTTCACTTAACTTTTATAACCCATTATTTACACGGTATCTAGTGGATTCAACGAGGGTGCATGGAATGCGACGAAAGTTAGTACATTCCTCAAACAACTCGCGAAAGCAGTTTGAACCGTCTTATGGTGGAGGCCGATATATGACTTTAGAGATGTCTCGTTGCGGTCATTCTGCAGTGTGACCGAGTTGTAGGTAAATGATTTTCTGGGGTACGATTAAAACAATCAGAGAATAGACCTCGAGTTCATTTCACCTGAAGGTCTTAACTGCAACTGCACAAAACACATTTTGAAATTATATGGCTGATGCGAAAAAATCCTTTGCAAAGATGTTGACTTCGATAGGAGTGGAAACCTTTTAGATCTACCTGAAGTGCCGAAGAATTTTTCATATCACATTTAGTAGTTTTTCGGAAGATTGCAAATAATTTCTTTTGCCAATAATAGGAGGCAAATATCTTCAAACGCTTTCTATATCAGCTTATATGGAGGAATCTATTCCAAAGAGGCCGATTCCGATGGGAGAGTTAAAAGTTACAGTCCGACATGAATGACAGAGAAATGAATGAAAATAAATTCACGTCTTTATGTAAGAGGTGGAAAATTCGCAATAGTCAGAGCAATGTTTGAAGTCGATAAGAGGAAGTACACATTTTAAAATGCTATTAAACTGTTTCTCCTTATAATCAGTAACCCATCTTGAAGATTGTGATTTCGGTTATTTAAGTGCCATGGGCGTACGTAGCGGAGGCCAGAAAGGTACAGCTACCCCCTATCTCAAAAGCAAAAGTCTTTAAGGAGAAACGGGACTTGATTGAAGCGAAAGTTTTGAGAAAATTTTTTAAGCCCACGGTGGAAGACATAACTAATATATTTATTTTTCAGGCAAGTAATTTAAAAAACCAATGAAGCGCTGTTACATTTTTCTTAAAATGTTGGTTTCATTCACCTTTTGTATGCTAAAATGTTACAACACTAACGACCACACCTTGCCCCCCCAGTTTTGATCCAGGGAAGATTGCGATTTCGGTGAGATGAATGCGAAAAACCCTCCAGTCCTGCGCTAAGATAGACAAATCACTTATGTTGCATTCATCAGTCCTTGGGTAGGAGATTAAAAATTCGCAGAAGATAAAACCAGATCGCAGATTTATTTCCAGATAACAGAGGGTAAGCAAGGTTTTCGAATCGATCAAATGCAACCCTTATATACACTTGGTAGGAATCTTGAGTGACATCTTCTTCGCGGCAAATGAAGACATTACAGCCCTCCTAGAGGGTGACCAGTGTGATCTATTTTTCGCAATGACAAATGGACCACTTCTGGTCACCCTCTGGGCGGACTGCATTGGCATCCGGATTTCTTCGTATTCATCCTTCTTCGCGGCATGGTAATTGCCGAGGTATGAAGAGCAGAGTAATGTCTTCATGAGGAAGAAGTCACCAGTACACTTGATGGTCTCAACAAAATTTCTGCAAACGATGATCAGTTATCCCGGGTTGGACACGCACATAACAGTGTTACAGATTCTTAGGGGATATCGGCCTACGCGATACCTCCTCCAACCCCCTAGATCCCAGCACACTGTTCATTCCAGGGGCCGCCTTTCTGCACACATATCCGATGAAACTCGCACTTGGCAACAGTGAAACCGCCTCCTTTTCTCTTCTCGGCTGGCTCCAGTAACTTTAGCACGATCAAATTCCAAAATAAATATTAAAGTTTTAGCTAAATTCAAACGTTAAGGGGCCGACAATCTCTCTACATCCATAGAATTATTCGAATCCATATGATATGGATCAATCAGGGCTAATTGTTTCACCATGATTATACTTCCCCAATATACTTCCTCCCTGTTACTGTCAAATTCTTTTGAAGTTATTTTTTTGATGAGAGTTTGGCCGTTGAGTCACAACTTTGGCTAAACCTTCTAAAGTTGTCCTTAAACTTAAAGAGGAATGAACTTACGATTTTCAACATTGAGAATAAGATATATAGTATATTTGAATAATAATTGAACCTTTCAACGTTATTGAAAGGTGGATGCCGTAAATATTGCTCTAATGATCGAACCACATCGATGTGTAATCATATTTCGTCAGAGTTGTCTGTAATACGAGAGCATTTTCAATTTCTTACTATATTCGTATCGTCTACAGAAGAAGTTTTGCAGAATTGAGAACAAGCCCGGGATACTACATCTTGAATTAGAGAAGTTAAATGATGATCGTGAGTCACCTAAATGTTGGATACCACCGATGCTTCAACCTCCCTTATGAGAGGTGCTGCAGCGACCATGAGATCTAGACACTCAGTGGCCCCTGCAGAACCTCTGCATACTGGCGGTCGGTCTTCTCCTTTCTCAGATTATTTTATTTTCAGCAATGCAAGTCCAATTCTCATTCGATAGCAGCCTAACTGTGTATCGCAGGAAGCGTCTTCTACTCAAGAAAATAAAAATCACAATGATAGTGTCTAAGCAATTATATACCATTGCACGCAATGGAAATACTTCATTTTCATGACATTCATATTTGATCAATATGATGTAAAGTCACGATAATTTTACACACTTGAAAGACCACAAAGTAGCGTGTGACAACAACACCATCTTAACTTAATCACCTTATGAAAACCAAATGCCATTTCCCTTCTATTCAGACGTAGTTCTACCTACAAAATGCATATCCCATAAAAATAAAAAAATGAAATTATGATGTGTAGATAAGAAGAAAGAAAAATTAATTATATCCCATATGGAAATAATTATGAATGGAATGCTATCACATCGTATTGATAAGATTATATCAAACCTTGCACACCCAAAATGGAGATTTATCTGTCACGTGACGTAATCTCTGAATATTAAAACTAAGATATTATGAAATCATCCTTTTCGGGATAAGTATCGTCGAACAGCATCGTGAAAAGATACGCAAACTAACGTAATGTCTACTAGTTTTAATTAAAAAACCCTATAACTCGTACAGGACGTGTCCAATGATGACTGTGGGCCAGTTGAAACACATATTGTAGATTTATGAAATATAAATAAGTGGGCTGTAATATATCTTTATGTATGTTTTCACATAGAAATTATAGTAACTTTGCTCTCTTACGACGGATTAGTATCTGGGGCCGATGGAAGTGTGCATGTTTATATTACTTGGAGCTGAAGAGAATTTGGCCACCAATACCCAACAAAGTTTAACAGAAATATTTTATTAAAGGAAGGCCTACATCCTAATGATTTTTTTCGGGGATTTACATCCTCGCCCTTTTAATCGCCTGTTACGGCCAGACTGCGGGAGTATTATCAATCCCCCTGCCCACAGGCGTGTTGAATCGAAGATCTACATGAATCACATTCTCCTCACAATTTAACTGCAAGAACTGTAGAGCCACATGCTTATAATTTCTTTAATAACGATAGAGCTTAAGTTTTAACTCCATCTCTTCCAATGAATATTAACATGAGTAAAAATAAATCTGAATGACAAACAATAAATAAACAATATAAGTTAAGACATTATTCACTTCTCTATTCTAAATAAGGGCTTGGGGAGAAGCTATAAACATATGGATTTCGCGAAAAGTTCAAAAACTGTTAGTCATTTTAACTTCGACCTTTGGCATTTCGTTTAATCGAATTGAAAAAAAATCATGAGCTTGTGGGAACGGAAAATCTTCAGGTGCGAATTAAAAAGTCAAGTTTGAATGAACCATTGGCATTTAAAAAGTTAATTTCTAAGTTACTATCTGGTATTAGTCAAAATAAGCATTCATTTTCGTAGTATATGTATTCAATATTAATTCATCATAGATACAATTTTTATGGTGGGTTATTGGATATGAAAGAAACACGGAGAAGATAATCTCCTTGAATAGAATGGAATATTATTTCAATCAATACATCACCTGTTGTAATATGGCCAACATTTTTTCTTGAGAATCTACCCCATTCTTGCTTACTCCCGATGCCTTTTACCACCGCCGTCAAAACTGCTCAAGAAGCTACAAGGTCAAGTCACTCGTAGGAGTCAAGAGCAGTTCTGACGAAGATGGCCAGTTGTTGAATCCGTCGTTGGGAGTTTCACGGGCAATGTGGATCTGGAGTTTTAAAGAATATGGCTCTCGGAGTAGAAATAAAAGAGCACTTAAGGTGCTTAAGCAGTAACCAAAATTCGAGGACAACATTGAAAACCAACTGCCACATAATTAATAGGTATAAAGAGGTATTTGATGGGAAAAAACTGGTATTTGAGAATGAATTTTGTTATTTTGGATACAGGATTACAAGCCACGGGAGGAGCAAGGCAGAAATTTTCAACAGAATATCCCAGGTGAAGATAGCATTCCATCTATGGATCCACTGAGAGAGGGAAATTTAAACATGGAGGAAATGAAACAATTTATCTCCTTAGGAGACTGCTTCTCTAAGGAAGAGAGGTATGGATAATGACAGCAGCGGAGAAAGCAAGGACTATATAAGGATGATGAGGATGAAATGGATCTACCGAGAAAATAATGAGGAAATCTTTTGAAAAGTACAAGATAAGAGAAGCCATTAATCTAATCCTGCAAACACCTCCCCCTTTGCGAGCATTGAATGTTGTGAAAATAACTTTCATAATAGAAATGAAGAACGTGAAAAACAATATCAATATTCGTTTTAAGCCAATCAGACATTCAATTAGTTTTGGTGATTTTGTTTATTATATAAAATACATATCTTATAAAAAACCTTAAGGAGAAGACGGGACAACTTGGTTGGCTATAGTATGAGGCATGATGATAACAACCGGAAATGGAAAACTAGGAGGAAAGCACAAAAAAGGAATACCTCAAATGAAATATATGGAACGTAAAGAAGGATGCAAACGGAACGAAGGTAAAGAAGGATGCGAAAGCGAAGGAATACGTTGTTGAGAATAGATTCATTGGCAGGAGAATCGAGGAGAGAGCGGCGTCAAACCAGTTTTAGGAATGTTGATTAATGATGATGACATCGTTTCAATTATTCACCACAAAAGCCTAAAAGCGCTCTTTTTTACATTTACTCTGATATGCATCCATGTGGAGGTCGCATAAAAACTTCTGACCCACGGAGAAGCTTATAGTGCCCATTATCCTTGTGTGCTTGATGAAGATGTTCCTTGGCGAGGAGTTCTCTGCGATGGGGGGTGAGTCACTGCTAGTCTGAATACTTCGTGGAGGAGAGGTTGCGAACCTACCTTACCCAGCAATGACTGTGATAAGATTTCAGAAAGTTACTTAGTCACAGTCAATGATGGGTACGGGCCGATCGCGGGGACACTGCCGGA
Organism: Ischnura elegans; assembly: GCF_921293095.1. Taxonomy (NCBI): domain Eukaryota; kingdom Metazoa; phylum Arthropoda; class Insecta; order Odonata; family Coenagrionidae; genus Ischnura; species Ischnura elegans. The sequence continues at coordinate 84,969,082 of NC_060250.1, forward strand.
GCCAAGACCACGACGGAGGTCCACAATTCTTCAGCAATGACTCCTCGAAGAAACGCGATGCACAGTCATACAATGAATGAAAAAATACAATGCGATCCAGCAACAAAGAAATTTTTCATTGAAACAGAATTTTTTCCTTTAGTAATACATTTTTGAGAATTGCGTTTTTTAGTACCTCGAATTGATAATTTTACTTTGATTAGTAACTTCATCTTAGGTGTTCATGTTATAAAAAAAATGCAACCACTAAGGTAAACAGCAATGTGTCCTCATAATTTTCCCATTTAAAATACATTAAAGCAATTTGTATAATGTAGTAGATTGTTCATAACAACAGTTACAGTAAACTTATGAACCATTATGTATTTAATGGTATTCCAAACAACATTACAATTAAATGAACACTTAAGAGAAGGAAACGAGCATAAAAGATGTGGTTTAAATTATAAAGAAATAAACACCCATGTATGGAGAACCAGCGATTACCTCGGACGAAATAGGATACCTAATCTGTTCCTCTATTTCCGCCGATGAATCTGATAATTTGATATTCACATTAGAAAAGAGTGCAGTCACAGATGAGTAGATCATGCCATTTACACCTGTTTATTTGAAGTAATACTATTTATAAATTTCTTCAGTCTCTTGATATCTAAAGTGCCATCGGTGATTTGACCACCTTTATGAGAAGTGCTTGAGAGTAAAACGATAGATAATTACACGATTTTTCCCTCGAGCACTGCTGCAAGAGGAAGTCAAATTCGTATTCATTCAGCACATGAAGATAGCGTCGAAATGCACAAATTTCACTTCATTTTACCAGTCGGAACAATTTCTTCTTTCTCTGATGTAGAACGCCGAAAAATTACGCTGAGATTCAATAAGTCTTTTCCGCGATGTTTTAAGAATAGCGTATTTCATGGAAAAAAATTGTCATCGGTTTTTACGTAACCATAGTGTAGACTATAATTATCACATTTAATGTTGAAAAAAATATTGACACAATAAAGATAAAGCGTGGAATGAAACAGGGAGAATTTTATTGAGAAGTTGCGTGTTACAACAAAGAAAAGATGCAAATGCAAAGGTATGGTTTTTATTTAGTGTCGACCACGGCGCGGCGACGTGAAATAATTTGAAGTAATTTGTGGACATCTCTCTTCTTCTGGAGTTGGCTTTGCAGATAAATGTATCGGAACTCGGCCAGTTCTTTCCCCACTGTCATAGTTAACTATTATCGTTCATGTCAATTTCTAAATTGTTGAGACCCTTCGGTGTTGCTACCAACTTCGAGTGAGGTAACCGAAGCTCTTGGAGTTCAAATAAATCCAAGATACCTTGATTACCCCAGACGAAGTAGGATAATCTGTTCTTCGATTTCCGCCGATGAATTTGATGATTTGCTGTTTACATTAAAATAGTGTAATTAAAGGACATCCATCGTGGAGGACTTTTGCATTGTCTAAACTATATTCGACTATGACATATTACAAAAGTACACGGTACTTCTTAAGACAGAATTATCTGTACGCTAACGATAAACATAACTGTGCTGTACCTGCCGAAAACATTTCATGTTCATGAGCTGAGACATTGTTAATCAGTTATGAGTAAATAGTAGATAATTTCTGCGATTGAACAGTTGATTAAGATTTTTTTGTCTCTACTGCAGGATATAACTGATTACCCTCAATTTGTAGCAGGATAAGGAAAAAATTGATCTTCTCTTGTTTGTTTCTCAAAAACAATTAGTGTATTTAACATAATCCCTCTAAGAGGAAATAGTGAACGTGCCTAAATGTTTTCAGAAAGAAAGAAATTATTGGTCCTCAGTTCTTCTTGATGCAATTGGGGTGATTAATATATACCTAAATAAATAGTGGATGATGAATGAATTTTAATATAATTCATTCCACCCGGGATTTATTGTGTGGGCGGTGAATCAGGTCTTCCATTGCCGAATCAGAGTGGACCCTTTCTCAGATCTACGCAGATAGGTCAACTTGTCAGATGTTGTCTCAAATGCCCCAGCGGACCCTCCACCACCCCCCTGGATTCAACGTTCCGCCTATTTCCAGGGGTCACTTTTTGTGATACATAAGAGAAATAAAAACTCATGAATAAATCGAAAATTTTCATTCAAATTAAATTACGAGAAATATTAAAGAAGAGACCATTAGAGGGGCATAAGTTGGTGAAAATCTATAGGAAAGATGGACACGCTGAGAATTTGGCTTTGCAAACACCCCTGATAACATAAAAGAAACACTACCCTCAGTAGGAAATGGTGGCAGAATATACTGTGCAACATAATGCCGAAGTTTGTGTCCCTCATATTTCAACATTTTGAAGCGAGGTAATTGTAAGTGGTTAAATGCAAAATAAATGAAAGCACCTCGATTTGGATGAATGCCAATTTGGAAAAGTCTTTGCTTCATTCCTCTTCTTAATATTTGACGACATTAAGTTCGAATAAAAAGAGGGCATTTCTAATTCCTATGCCATTAAGGGGTTCTGCTTTCTTAAGTTTTGTCAACTAAATGCTAGATGTTCGTTGCTTATCGAGAATTATTCATATCCCCTATATATGGAATTATATCAGTTTGTTAATGCCTGGAATAAAGATCATTTCTTTAGGGAACAATAAGGTTTCTAGGGATTCACCGGGTAATTTAAGGGGCCTAAATTTAAATTTGGAAAACCCTGTGAACTAATCTGCGCATGATACGACGCACGGTAGAATCTAAGATCTTGAATCTTAAGGAAACATTTTCGAATAACTATTGGGCATAATTCGTTCTCGGATTTATTTTTTGGGGGAATGGTATCGGAACTCAGCTACATAACGTAAACTATTCAAAAACTTTCTTCGTGTCTAAGTTTGTTTCATCGATGTATTCTTGCTATTGCTTTTTATTTCGATGAACTGCTTTGTCGATCCCAATCTCCAAATCGTTGATTCCATAGTTGATGTCCCCCGAATTTCCTGTGGACTTCGAATGAAGTAACCGAGGTTCTCAGAGTTCAAATCATTCAGAGAAGCATCGATTACCTCAAACGAAGTAGGATAACCTGTTCCTCGGTTTCCACGATGAATTTAGTGATTAGCTTTTTGCATTAGAAAAGAGTGCAGTCACAGCAAAGTAGATCATTCAATTTACACCCGTTTACTAGAAGAAATTCTATTACTAAACTTACTCAGCCTGCTAATGTACGTATGGAACAGCATGATTTGACCATATTTTTTTAGAAGTGCTTGAGAGAAAAACGAGATTTAGATACACGATTTTCCCACGAACACTTCAATTTCGCCTTATTTTAGTTCATCTTCATGGCGGCAGCGTTGAACTTCACAATTATTTTCTTAAATTTACGTACAATTTTAGATAAATTGAGGCTTATCAGCCGTGACTCGATCGAATGTTTCAATTGCCACATTCAAGTGCATGGGTCACCTGGATGTGTCCGCCGAATTGAATTACCGCACGAAAAACGCAAGCTGGGGACAGATTTTTAAGTGGCAGGGGATGACTAGAGGAAATAAAAAAATGTTCGTTATAATACAAAAAAAATTATTGATATTATGAATTTTTACTTTCCTTTGTGATTTTCTTCCACCAGTCTTTTTCTCATCTTCCGAAATATATCAAAATTTTCGTAGGAGTTGAAGGAATATACACTTTGCTTTCTTCGTATGGTGATTTATTTTGTCCGGCCATGGTTTCGTAACAGCGTAGCCTCTTCAAGGTCCTTGAAAGTCCACCTTGAAAAAGTTTCGCTGTAACGTAACCACGGTCGGGCCCAATTAATCACCACGTGGAAAAAGCAAATTGTTATTTCTTCGTGTCCCACGATAAAGGATTTCTACCAATTTTCGCCCGCTAATATTAACTATATAAAACTCTCTCGAGGCGGTAATCATAGAAGTGCGGCCTACCGCCGCATGTTTGTTTACGGGGTGTACCTCCCCGCCCTTTTAGTCGCCTCTTACGACAAGCAGGGTTACTGCGGGAATATTCTACGACCCCCTTCCCGCAGGGGTGCTAAACGTGACGTTCGTTCGATTGCCTTTTCCCCAAATCAGAGGAAATGAAAACATTCTGCCGTCCGATACGATCTACCGAAAATCGTAAAAATTTCCTTCCTCATGGGGATTTTTTTCTATTCTGTAGAAACAGCAAGTAATGGTTTCACTAGTAGTAGGGCCCGCCTGCCTTTGTGACGATGCAGGATTCCTCATCCCTTCCCTTCCATCCCCATCCACTCCTTGGAGGAGCCGTCGGGCTCCTATCACAGCGGCGCCTTAATCCTTTTGTCTTTCCTTGTCCTCCCCCCTTCCGCGTTTCCGGGCGTTCCTCCGCATTCAGTTGTCCATGGGTGACGAAAGTTTCTCCAGCCATCCTGCTGCCATCTTCAGGTCAGAAGTGGCGATGCATAAATTTGGCCGTGTTATATAGGTACTTTGGGGATCAGAGGTCAGTTCTGATTGGTTGGACCTAAGGTGGGCTCTTATTGGTCAGAACCGACCTCTGATCCCCAAAGTATCTGAATAAGATGGCCAAATCTATGCATCGTTGCTTCTGACCTGAAGACGCCAGCAGGATGGCTGGAGACTGTCGTCACCTATGGATAACTTAACGCGGAGAAACCCTCGGAAGCCTATACTAATATGAAGAATCCCCGCGGAAACCTCATATCAAACTCGAAAGCTTAAAGACCCGGCCCGGGAGTGTAACTCTGCGAGCCCACCCTGGTGTCTCGTTCCGTCTGCCCTCCGATACAATCCAACGAAATGATCGATGGATTCTTCTCATTTCACAATAATAATCTACCAATTTCGTTGGAAAATTAAGAAATGCTTTCACCAGTTGTGTGCCCCGTTGTCCTCATCCAATGTCCCTAGTCCCCTACCTCCCTTTCCTATCCTTTCTCTGGAAGCGTCGTCGGACTATAATAGCGGCGGCGTCCCCAATTCTTATTACATTCCCTGCCCTTCCCCTTCCGAGGTGTGCGGGTGAAAAGCGATGGTTTATAGACATAGCCCTCGGGAGAGTAACCCCGCGAACCCGCCCTGGATCCTAATTACACCTGCCGTTCGATACCATCCAAGTAAAATCGTAGAACTTCTCTTCCTCATAGTTAAATAGTTCATTTCTGTAGAAAAATTAAATTGTGGCTTTGCTGGTTGTAACCCACGCCACTCTAATGACAGCGTTGGGGTTTCCCTAGCCTACCACTTCCATCGCTATCCTTTCCCTAGAGTCGCCGTCGTGCTCTCGTAGCGGCGGCGATTCTTCTCTGGGTACTCGTTTCACTTGCCGTCCAATTCGAATGATTAATCCACACAAGAATGTTAAAAAAGGATGCTCAAGTCTGCCTCTAACTGTGTAGTTACCCACCGCGCATTTAAATGGGTTAACAAAAGTCACCACTCGCATCGCTGACGGACAAAGTGGTCCGAGTTTCAAAGGGGAATAAGGTAGAATCAGAGGTTTCAACGGAAAGTTATATGCACGTTGCTGAGATCCATCAGAGTCATAAAAAGATCACTGCTTTTCCTCGAAATAAAAAAAAATTGTAGCATTCCAAATTTGCTGGAGGGAAATGCGCTAAATTGGGTAATGGTGCTTAAACATTAGTACATTCATGTGTATATTATGTAAATATTAACCCCTTGTAATCGGATTTGTTTGTCCAAATTAGCTAGATAAAACTCATGATTATTCTTTAACGGTTTAATTTCAAGGATACCTGCCCCAAATAAGCGGATTCCGTTTAATAAAAAGGACCCGTGTAACCGAAATATACCATAATTAATCTTGTGGAATTATAATACATTTATAAAATAAAAATTACCGCCAATTTCTCTCGAATATTTTCATCTCACGACCGGCCTCTGTACAGTTGGTGAAATTAAATGTAATGAAACCATGTGGAGAATAAGTATACATAGTTATGCTGTCTTATTGTTTCAATATCTTACACATATGCGTAATGTAATTCCTATCACCATAATTTGGATTGAATGAGATTCCAATTCAATATCGGCGACTCTCTCGAGGACTCATATCCATTATCCGCATCGTCTGCATAATTGTTGGAGTGGTCACAGTCCACCTTGTCAGGCCTCGAGATGCTATGATATTGCGAATACAATCAAAGCCGCCCAAGGATGACAGGATGGACTGAGCCAGATTGCTATTCCCAGCTGCGAGTTCATCCATCCCGCTGAGCGTCGCTTCTCCTCCATGGTCCATCATTGTCATCTAATACCCCAGAGCTGGTGTCTGATGTGAACGGAGAACACCCGTGGCTACTCTAAGGTGCTCAATACTTTGGAACGAAGAATATATTGAGCAACTTGAGCAGCCGATGGGTGGACTCTTAGGGTGTTGTTTCTGGGTATCTATGCTCCTTCGCTGAAGCCGAAGCTCATGACCATCATGACATGTTTTTACCATTGAAAAAATGTACTTTCACCACACACACTTGAAGAAATTCCACTCAGATTCATATTATGATAAATACTTGAAAGTATTCGATTCCTTAAGCAATGTAATATTTCTAAGAATGTAAAATAATGGATAATGTTAGTGCCTTATCCTGTGGAGTGATGGAGAATCGCATTTTGGTCCAAGAACATAAGTTTTACACACGTGAAGAGAAAAAAATGAAAGAAAAATGCAAGGATAAAGTGATGCATTGCACTTAACTTCAATCGTAAAAAACACTACAATTCAATACTGGAATCTCTGAAATCCAATCGCAATATCAATCATTTTTACATCAAATCAACAGTGCCATGCGAAAGATAATATTACGCTGGCTCTATTTATATGTATGGTGAAAGATCCTATCCACCGTTAAGAAGATAGTGCAAAACTCCTAGACCCACCCTCGGAGGAGATAAACTTTTGTATTCCGTTTAAACTCACCCAAGAGTGGGACTGAGAGAATTGCCATGGTGATCGTTCCAGTCTGCAAACACTCGTCCTCAAGGAGTCCATCTTCTTTGGCTGCTGCCCAGCGTAAAAGTTTAGGGTAGATCCAAATGATCTGTTGAATGGCTTCTAAGTTAATATCTTGCCACAATACATGTGCACCTTTCTTATTGCTCCATCGCTTTAAATTAATATTGACATGAGTTAAAATCAATCTAAATAACTAACAATAAAAGAAGCAATATTAGTCAAGACAGCATTCAATTCTCTATTCCAAATTAGGGCTTAGCGAGGAACTATAAACCTATAGTTTTCGCGAAAATTTCAAATACTGTTAGTCATTTCTACCTGGAATTTGGACTTCGATTTATCAAATTTAAAAAATAAATCAGGAGGTTATGAGAACAAAAAATCTTCAGGTACCACTTATTAAGTCACGTTCCAATAAACCATTGGTATTTAAAAAGTAAATACTTCGTATAAGTCAAAATAAGCATTCATTTTCGTAGCATATGCATTCAATATTACTTCATCATAGTTAAAATTCCATGGTGGGTTATTTGGTATGAAAGAAACACGGAGAAGATAATATCCTATGATAAAATAGAATATCATTTCAATCAATACATCACCTGTTGTAATTTGGCCTCTATTGTTTCTTGAAAATCTACCCCATTCCTGCTTTTTCCCGATGCTTAGACCACCGCCGTCATTACTGCTCAAGAAGCTACAAGGTCAAGTCACTCGTAGGAGTCAAGAGCAGTTCTGACGAAGATGGTCAGTTGTTGAATCCCTCGTTTGTAGTCTAACGGGCAATGTGGGTCTAGAGTTTTGAAGAACAGTAGAAATAAAAGAGTTCTTAAGGTGCCGACGCAGTAACCAAAATCCGAGGACAACATCGAACCACATCCGTGTAATTCTGATGAACAGAGAAGCATCTGATGGGAAACAGAAACCGTTAGAGGTGGATGAATTCAGTTATTTAGGAAGCAGGATTACTAGCCACGGGGGAAGCAAGAAAGATATTTTCAGCAAAATATCCTAGGAGAAGATAGCATTCCACCGAAACATCCTTTAAGAGCGGGAAATTTAAATATTAAAGTAAAGAGACAATTTATCAGAACTTATTTGGAATATGCTTCTATACGGATGTGAGTCATCGATAACGTAAGCAGCGAGTGAACAAGGGCTACAGAAGAATGATAATGATCAAACGGATCGACCGAGTGGGTACTGAGGAAGTCCTTAGAAGAGTAGAGGAGAAAAGCTTAATGAAAACTTTAGTAAGAATATGGAACGGCTTGATAGGCCACATCTTGAGAAATGATGGCCTGATGAAGTCAATGAACTAGTAAAGGAACGGAAAAGGAAGATCTCGCCGAAATAAATGGACCAGCTGAAAAACGATGTGAAAGAGGAGAAACACGTAGGTGTGAAAAGGTTAGCTAATTGGAGAATTGTGTGGAGAGCTGAGTTAAACCAATTTAAGTGTTGTTGACTAATGATAATGATACCATTTCTATCATGATTGCACCACAAAAGCCAAAAATTGCTATTTTTTACATTTAATTTGCGATACATGCATGTGGAAGTTGCAGAAATCACTTCTGATCCACGGACAAACATCTAGTGCCAATTATACATGCATGCTTGATGAAGAGGTCCTTTGGTGAGAGGTTTTCTGCAATGGAAGGCTAGTCGCTGCTAGTCTGAATACTTTATGGAGTAGAGTTTACGATCCTCCCGTACCCATCAATGTCTATGATAAGTTTTCACAAAATCACTTAGTCACAGTCAAGGATAGGTACAAGCTGATCGCAAAGACGTCGCCATAGCCATGACGGATGCCCACAATTCATCTGCGGCGATTCTTCGAAATAAGAACATGTACACTCATACGATTAATGAAAAAATACAATGAGATTCAACAGCAAAGAAATTATTCATCGAAACAAAAGTTTTCACCTCAAATAATACATTTTTGTCACATGGCTTATTTAATATCTGAAATTACAAAGTTTACTTATATCAGGAACTTCACCGTAGTTGTTTACGTTACAAAATAATTTAATCCCCTGACGTAGACAGCGAGGCCTTCTCATAATTTTCTATTTTAAAAGTATAAACGACTAGTATAATAAATACTTAGATCTTTCATAGCATCATTTATGAAACATCATGCAACTAATTTTATTCAATCAAAATTGCCATAAAATAAGCTATGAAGAGAAGGGAACGAGAAAATAAGTGACGTGGTCAAACATTATAAATAAAATAGAACCATGTATTGCTCTATGAAAAAAAATTGCACAATCTAAAAGAGATAAATTATAAAAAATAAAAAGGATACCGTGATGCTTGGAGGAAACCGGCATACCTTTAGGTTCCTGTGACGTTGACTTAACACGCTGCGGTGCACCGGGCCGCCGTCTTACCGTTTCAGTGCTTAATTAATAAAACTTTAGGTGCCAGAACGCATACCATTAAATTTAACCCACACATGATTGTCAAATATGATAAATCCCCTCCAAACCCTCAAAACTTACCCTTTTTTTAACTTTTAATACATGTTGCAATGAGAAATCATATTTAGTCAAATATGATAAAACGATGGCATTTTGAAAACTTACGCAAAACCGTATTTCATTGTAAGATACCGTGTCGAAAGCTTTCTTAAAATCTAGAAATAATGCCTCAACTTGTCTTTAGATTCACCAGCTGTGAGGGCATCGAGAAGAAAGAGCGTGAGGTCTGTTTCGCATGATCTGTCTTTTCGGAATCCGTGCTGACAGCCATGGAGGCAGTCACGATTGTCCAAGTAGGTCATGATATTACTAACGACGATATGCTGATGTATCTTGCCTACAATCGACGTCTGTAAAATTGGACGAAATTGGCCTTGTTCATGTCTGTTTTCCTTTTCGAATATCAGTGTAACGCTTGCATTTTTCCAGTCTAGCGGTAACTTTCCTTCAGACAGTGACTTCTTGAATATATTATCTAAGCAAGTTGCAATCTGTGAATCTAACTCCTTAAGGACACGCTCGGTAAATAACCGTGTTAGTAAAAATTCAGGTCGATTCTAATGATAAAATTATGGATCCTCCAAATTTATCCTTACTATAATGAAGAAGCCTGAATGAACAGGGAGGATTTTATTTAGAAATTGCGTTTTACCACAAAGCCACCATTGCAAAGCCATGGTATTTATTAAGAGTTAATAATAGAGATGTGAAATCACCTAGTGAAATATGGGCCCACACGGCCCAGCGGACCCTCCACCACCCCCCTGGATTAAACGCCTCGCCTATATCCAGGGGCCGCTTTTTTATCCAGAAGAGGAATGTGAAATCTTTCCATGACCGAAAAATAACAGTTAAAGTAAATTAATGAAAATATTTACATGACAAACCTTTCGAGAGACATTAGCTGGTGAAAATCTATAGAAAAAAGAGGATAGTAGAGTACTCGGATTTACAAATAGCACTGCAAACATAAAGCACATATTGTCCTAAACAACATAAGGTGAAAAAATACAAGGTGCAATATTGGTCGGCAGTTAATGTCCCTAATATTTCAACAGTTCGAAAGAGGTAATTGCTGGTTGTCCAATAAAAAATATACCTAAGCATCTTAATTAGGTGAATTCTAATTTTGAGAATCTTTTCTTCTTTCGTCTTCCAAATATTTGGCGACATAGTGTTAGAGCAGAAAACGAGCATTTCTATATATCTATGTCGTTGGGAGGTACCTATATCGTCGTCGCCTTTTTTAATTTTCGTCTAAAAAATTGTGGGTGCAATTTTTTCACGGGGCAATAAGGTAGAACCAAGGGTTTTAATGGAATTCCATGTAAACGATAAAGTGATCTATCAAGACCGTAAAGTGATCTATCAAATTCATAAAAGTTCAATGCTATTCTTCGCAATTGCAAACATTTTAGCATGCCGAATTTTATGGAGGGAAAATGCGCTGAATTGGATTTCACCCAATTCTGTTCAAGGATGCATGCTCCAAATACGCGATTTCCCTTACCAAAAAGGGATTCCAATAAACTGAGTGTACCAGGATTAATCTCGTGGAATTATAAAATATTTTAAGAACAAAAATTACCGCCAATTTATCTCGAATATTTTCATCTCACGTCCGGTTTCTGTAGAGTTGGTGCCATAAAATCTAATGAAAGCAGGTGGAGAATAAATATACATAGTTATGCTGTCTTATTGTTTCAATATCTTACACATATGCGTGATGAAATTCCTAATTTGGATTGAGTGAGTTTCAAATTCAATATCGGAAACTTTCTCGAGGACTCATATCCATGATCCGCATCGTCTGCATGATTCTTGGTGTAGTCCCAGTCCACCTTGTCATGCCTCGAGATGCTATGAACTTGCGAATACAATCAAAGCCGCCCAAGGATGACAGGATGGACTGAGCAAGATTTTTATTCCCAGCTGCGAGTTCATCCATCCCGCTGAGCGTCGCTTCTCCTCCATGGTCCATCATTGTCATCAAATGCACCAGAGCTGGTATCTGATGTGAACGGAGAACACCCGTGGCTACTCTAAGGTGCTCGATACTTTGGAATGAAAAATGTATGGAGCAACTTGAGCAGCCGATGGGTGGACTCTTCGGGTGGCGGTTCTGGGTATCCATCGCTGAAGCCGAAGCTCATGACCATCGTGACATGTTTTTACCATTAAAAAAAAGAACTTTCACCACACACACTTGAAGAAATTCCACTCAGATTCATATTATGATAAATACTTGAAAGTATTCGATTCCTTAAGCAATGTAATATTTCTAAGAATGTAAAATAATGGATAATGGTAGTGCCTTATCCTGTTGAGTGATAGGAGAATCACATTTTGGTCCAAGAACCCAATTTTTCCACATTTGAACAGAGAAAATTCAAAGAAAATTGTAAGTATAAAATGGTAAATGGCACTTAAGTACAATTTTGTTCTCTTGGCTTTTACAAGCCATTATTTCCACGCTATCTGGTCGATTTTACGATCCACTGTTGCAGCAACGTCTCTCTACTTACATATCCGTAGCTTCCAGAAACTTGAACTTTGCAATGCGCTTCGACTATATAAGCAGTCATTGGTGAAATTTCGGTTTACAGGATCCCGATAACTGCTGCGTGCACCTCAAAAAGATCATGAGGAAAATTAATACCTTGACCTAAACTCTCCTAAGGCCAAATACATCAATATACATGTAAAAGAGGATGTCAGTTTGAGTGCCCGCTATGCGTTTCCATTCAGCAGCACGGATTGCGGCGAAAGTTAGTACACAGGGTCATCTTAAGAAATAATCCCCATAGTGCTACTTCTAGTTGTATCTGTCGCGCGTTTTTTTAATACCGTTTGTTTGTCAAGTCATTCAACTTTTGTGGTATGACATCCTGCATAAGAAGCACACCTCTTGACGCGCTCAAGAAGGAAAACAAAACTCAAAGGATTCTACACTTACAAACTATTAATCCTCTCGGTTCAAACCTTTTTGCGCGATGGTCCGTTCACACGACGTCCTTGGTCCACGCACCCAAGGACAAACAACGTTCAATGTTGTGGCTTTTGGTATCAGCTGATCCCGTGCGCGATACCCGGAAAGAGTTTATTTCCATTATTTGCAGTTACAATTTTGAGATCCGTACGGGACAACCTTGATGAATCCAAAACTTGACCAACCCCGATGCTTCGACCTCCCTTGTCAGAAGTGTTTCAGAGCCCACAAGATCAAGACACTCGATAGTCCCTGGAACACCTCGACAAAGAGGGATCCGTTATTCTTTCCTCGAGCCTTTTTTTTACATTCCGGCAGTTCACACTTTATCTCACTCACTCATAACACTATATCCAGCGCATATTTGTTACGGCTGTTGCCTTCAAATATCATTTTCGATTGCTTATTTACCGTTTAGTTGCACTGGAAAAACTTTTCCAACTAAGTAATCATGCTCCAAATTCTGTCGACGTTTGCTGCCTTATGACTGCCAGCTGTCGATTCATGAGGTACAAGATGAGATTTTTCTCGTGCAACTACAGATTGTGAGTACTGCAATAAAATCATCAAGGAGGATGAGGTTCCCTCAACATGATAAGGCACAAGAAACATTTGTATTAGTATTTCTCATGAGGCATTATTGAACGTTGATTCGAAACATTAAAAAAAATAATGCTTAAATAATCTACTTTAGGTATTTTTGTGACAGTAGGAAATTAAAAAAAATATCACCGAGAGGAAAGTTTTTCAAACAATTTTAAATGACAGCGTAAAAAATGAAATACAGAGAAATTTTTCACCTTGCATCCAACCCTCGAACACCATCGATGCTTTGTCCACCTTAGTCAGAGGTGTTTCAGGAACCAAAAGTTCAAGACACTCTATGGTTCCTGGAACACCTCGACAAAGGAGGACCAGTCAGTTTTTCCTCAAGCCTATTTCACATCCTGCGATGTCTTACTTCCGCGATTTTCTCATGGGGATAGAGTTGGTGCGCTGTAGTGGTTTTTAATCGGATGGTAACCATTCTCTTATTCACTCACGCTGAGAGTAGGTTACTTACGGTGCAAGGTTTCTTTTCACACTGCAAGATGAGGTAAGATGTTAAATGACCTAAGCTGTGTTCCTGGTTCAAGTTCCGCTCCCATAGAGAAATATGCTCCATATATGGCATGATAGCAGGCCACCAAGCGTTGCTTGGGAAGGATAGCACTCAGATAAGTGGCAAACTTGGACATTGGATTTCATGATTGTATAAGATTATTATTTTCCTCCGTTGTAGTGTCGATAGGTATGACTACCGGACAGGATGTCCTACTACAGAGGTTGTACGATGTGATTTAATAAACTTTCATGAGAAAACGATATAAATAAGCAATCGAAAGTAGTAACAAAGGGTTTGGGAGAATGAGATGCATCTATCCACTTACCTTGGGCCCCTTGCACACACACCGATTTTGGACAGCCGGTAAAATACCGGCCGTTCTGATTTATGAAGATAATGCAACCCCCCGTTACCTCTTATGGGCTGTTAAAAGCTTTTCTAACACACTTATTAACAGACAAAAAGAGGTACAGGGAGATCACAGTTACGCTCCAGGAAGGAACGCCAGCCATGGTCTTCAATTCTTCTAATCATTTTCTCACTTAAATACCATTCGAACAATCTGATGAAAGTAAGCTGTCACTTTCAGCTCATTTTAGCATCCTTGAACCCACAATCCAGAGGCTTTCAGAAACCGGGAGGGGGGGGGTCAAAACCCCCGCTTGAGCCTTTATTACTTTATTTTATATGTACCGCATACTTAATTTTGTGACATACTGACCATATGTCACGTATTCTCTCCCGTTATGTAATGACCCGAGTAGGGGATGATCACATATGTGTGGATGAGCGTGGGTATGTCTGAGTGTGTGCGTAGTAGTGTGTCATGCCCCGGGCATGAATGTACAAGTGACTCACAAATGTTCAGTGTTTGGTCAGCTCGGACCGGTGGTTGCCCCACCCAACAGTGAGGCCCAAGTGTAACCCCTCCAGTCCCAAAAAACCCATCCCCTGTGTATCATCCCCCTCCAATATCACTATAAAGCGGCGGACGGAGAGAGCCTCCGGGCGAGAAAGTCTAGTTTGGTCGACGGGCGAGAAACGCTATCCTGATCGACGCAGAAAGGGATTGATGACGTGCCAGATTGGTCGTCATTTTTCTGGGTGTACCGAAAGAGTGCTGTTAGCGGGACGAGATTGTCTACGGAGGTAGCCAGCAGCGGAGAGCAACATTGCAGACGAGCGACAGAAAAGGACCAACGCCCAGAGGTCGGGAGGAAGATAGCCCCCGATCCCACGGACATTTGGGGTCCAACGTGTCGCATCATCGACGGCTCCTACTGCTCAAGGCTCCGAGAAACCGTAAGAACGTCGCAGTCAGCGACCCGTCCCCGTGCTCGTTCGCCCAGACCCGATTTAATCCCCAAACTGTGTATCCAAAATATTTGGGTTTTTTCTCTCTATCCCGGTGCGCCGTATGTAATCACCAAACTGTTGACTCCTTGTCAGAAATCTGATTCAGTGTTACCACGAGAGCAGCCTAAAAACTTAATTTGGGCAAATTGTAAACTCGGCCCACGAATTCTACCAATCACAAATTGTTGCTTTTTTTGTATTTCTTTTGGAGGGGGGGCAATAGAACCATATCATCTTGTGCACTTTTCGATTCACCTCATTCTCATCAGGGTATTTAATTTCAATAAGTGTGTGTGTATGCTATGTCTGAAGTGGAAAATATATTTTTTTTATGTTTCAAAGTACTCAATAATCGTTCGATCATTCCGTACTCGGGACCATTGATGCCCTCCCCACCCAGTAAAATAGGTGGCGTTTTCATGTTCCGCCACAATTTTAATAAATACTCGCTCTAAATTACTGTTTTTGAGTCCTAAAAATCACGTTTTCAGCATAAAAAATATCAAAATTTTCCGGACCCCCCTTTGCCCTGGGATGTTTTCCATATGCCCCCGAAATCTCCGGTAAACCATTTCAAAATCCTGGCTACGCCACTGCCACAATCTAATAAATATCATCGCCCATACACGCATTATATTTTTGCATAAAGTATTGTCTTATACCTCAGTATCCACTTCGAAACCACTATGAATCAGAGAGATTTATTCCCATGAACTAAATATAAAATTCCAAAGGTCGATATTAAAAGATAGATTTTTCGTCAAATTAACTTATTTTATTTTCGAAAATCTCATTGTTTCCATAGCTAAAAGGAATGAGCGAATAATATCCCATGACCATAATTTGACTTGTGAGAGTTTCAAGTCTACTACTGGCGACTTGGTCGTTGACTTATATTCTTTATTCGCTTCCTCCGTAGCAAAGGTGGCTATTTCAAATTCCTGGATGAAAGTCTAAATAGTAAATAATAATAATAATGATAATGGAAAATATTTCCATATATTGCCACACAAAAGTAAAACAATTAGGTAAGTTTCTTAATGGAAGGTATATGGTTCCCTCAGCTCATGCGGTAAAGATCACATCAACCCATGATGTGATCACCTCTTCATCACTGGGAACCAGTGGGAAAAACTAATTAGGATGTAGAAGGAATCGGTTATTTGGGTGTATAAGATGGAGAAAAAAGGAAAAGGGTTGAGCAGAGGAACCGAAAGGAAAATAAAATTAAAATTAGAACAAAGTCTCCCTAATTTACCAATATTGACCTAAATATCGATGTCCTGGACGTATTTTCTCTTCCAATGAATCAATACATAAACTAATGAACATTTCGCAATCACGCCGAAAGTTCATGAATATAAACACCAAAGAGAGAAAAAAGCTGTGGGGAAATCATTTGACCAGAACGTAATTCGAATATGGATATCCTGATTTCTGGTCACTTATTCTTATACGTATCTCGTGATGCAACTAATTCTACTAGCAGGACACCCGGCGTTGCTAGGGAAGGATATACCCAGAGAAGTGGACATTTTTGAATTGATTGTCACATGGCAGGATTTTTTTTAGGAAAAGGAGCAAAACATGGTGATCATGTGTGACAGCAAACAACGGAAAAAACGAATTCCGTATACCGCGCACGGTATCAGCTTATACCCCTCTCCACAACATTGGCCATTACGTGTTCCCATACGGGAGTAGACCAAACACATCATGTGAACGCATACCCCAACAGAAAGATTTAGTGTCATATCCTTCGAGAAAGTTAAGCGGTTCTCCTGCCAGGCAGGTTGTCCTACCACAGAAGTTGTATGACGTGTCGTGACAATCGGTAATTAGAAAGCACGCCAAGGACGCGTCAGACACTACCGAAAGTAGCACTTCGTGCTTTGGGAGCATGAGAAAGTTCTACGTACCAACTTTAGTTGCAATCTGTTCAGCCGTATGGAAATGCATGGCGGACATACAAACAGAATTCCTCTTTCATATATATGGATACTAACATAGGGGTTCGATTGACCTTTGCATGAAGGAAAGGAACTTAAATTACTGCCCTTTTATTTGGTTTCAGAAGATGCCTCGTTCCGATGATTGTGACCACTCTTCGAAGGAGATGCGGGAGCAAAGGTGGATTAAAATCACTCACTCTTTGCTGAAGCATCTCAATAGAAAACGATCAAAACTCTCCCGCGAAGAAGCACTGTTACAAAATAAGATGGAATTAAGTAGCACAGGAAATAATTAAACACTGATTTGGCATTGTTTGACTGCTTGAAACTTTTTGCTTGCATTGTTCACAAAAATGCTATGTTTAAATCCCTAGTATTACTACCCATGCATTCCCTATATTCTAAATTTATTAACCCATTATAAAACAATGCTGCCTCTAAGTAACATCAAAAATGTATACATTTTCAGCTCTATTCAGGAAAGATTTAAACTGCATGCTCTTTTGTGCTGTGGAGTTAAATGGCGAAATATGTATCTGCCTGAATAATTAGGTATGATTAATTAGAAAATTTTCACATTAATGAAAGGAAAAGCCTTGAAACCTAATATATCTCAAAAGCAGCTCTAGGTTAGAAAGGGTTAAACCAATTTTGTGACAACTTCACCAAGAGTTTTTCACCTAATGCTGTACCAAACAGTTCTGAAGAAGGTGGCCAGTTTTCTCCTAGATGAATTTTAAGATAGAAGTATTTTAAATTTGATTAAATTATGAGGAAATATTCAAAATTTAGTGGTTGCCCTCGCACACACTGGAATCTAACATCGCCTACAGAACTGCAAGATACATCCAGAGTTCAAGTCACTCAATGGTGTACCCAACAGTTCTAAAGACGATGGCTACTTTCCTTTTTGTTAAATTCTAAGATATAAGATATTCTAAGATATTCTATATATTAAAAATGATTGTTAGAAGCTTAATTGAGTGGTTCACATTGGGACTTCTGAAATCCACCAATGCTTAAATCACCGTCTTCAGAATTGCAAGTTTCACCAAGAGAACAAGCCACTCAATACTGTACATACCGAAGACTCCTGAAAAGTTTAAGTATACCGGGATTAGCCACGGTAATGACTTTACGGAGTAAACGCTAAAATCACTCGCCTCGACCGGAATTCGAACCCTGAGCCAGGAAATCGGGAAATCCGGGTGCGAGTCCCTGTCAAGGCGAGTGATTTTTCTCTGTGGATTTTTCGCACTACTGAAAAGAGTGACCATGGACTTGAATAATAAAAAAACCAACCATAATAATGGACCAAAATGTAACCACTAACTTTACCAAAAATAGGAGTAAAAATCCCACTCAAGTAGCACTCGCTGAGCTACACTGACACTTGAACTACCATCATCAGATCTGTAAGGCACACCACAAATTCAATTCTTTTGATAAATGTACCAGACAGTTCTGATGAGGGTGGTCAATTTTCTTCTTGCGGATCTCCAAGATGGAATCTCTGATATCCAACCGCAACATTAATCATGTTTATATCGAATCAAAAGGCCATGTGAATGATAATATTACACTGAATCTATTTAGATGCATGGTGAAAGATCCCATCCGCCGTTAAGAAGATAGTGCAAAACTCCTAGACCCACCCTCGGAGGAGATAAACTTTTGCATTCCGTTTAAACTCATCCAAGAGTGGGACTGAGAGAATTGCCATGGTGATCGTTCCAGTCTGCACCTCCTCGTTATCAAGGAAGCCATCTTCTTTTATTAGTGCCCAGAATGCAGTTAAGGGCCCCCGCGCACTGGCAACTTTAATCACCGGCAACTAAACAATTTACTCACCCAAGAGTTGCTCGCTACCGCGCACTGGCGATTAAATAGTTGCCCCTCAGCTCAGTTTACAACGGATCTCGTAAAAGCAAGTTGTGTTGTTGCACTCATTTTGAGACAGCGAAAAAATAAGCAAAGGAACAAAATGTTTTGGGTACAATATTTGTCCTTGTGGACTATCCTCTTTTTAGAGGAATTTACATAAACTATACTGTATGTAAAATTGGTAGGAGAAGTTCATCGAACATTCGCTTAATCTAAAATGTTGTTGCCTTTAATTCCAATTCATTATCAAGTTACTTAAAAATGATCACAAATGCAATCACCTAAATATAAAAGATATCTTAATCAAATTTTTTATAAATCTGGTTTATATGGGTACCAGGAATGATCTTCAATAGCTTTAATCGCAAATTAGGCACTAGAGAAGCTGTGAAAATGGTGGAGTGGCTATTTAATATGGGACCAGATATCAGGGAAGAGATACATCCATCTAGTTATACATGGAAAGGAGACTAGACTATTGAAAAGAAACTATGTTGGATCGAGAAACACATGAGGAGGAAACTCAAGAAAATAAAATATGACGCGAGCTAGGAAGGATTGGGATGCAGTCAGTAGCGTAAATATGGGGGGTGAGGGGATAGATCCCCCCCCCCCAAGCCATCAGAGGAAAAAAAAGATATTTAAAAAATTACCTAGTATTGAAATATAATAACTTTATCTGCTTAAATTTAATTTTTAGCGCCAAAATGATGTGAAATGTATATCGAGGCATGTCATTTTTTTTTTAATTTTCCCACCCCATGCCATCTCATCCCTCTCACCCCCTAAGCATATTCCTAGTTACGTCACTGGCTGCAGTACAGCATTCTTTGGATTGCCATCACGATTTCAATACTGTGGAATCTTTGGGTATACATATTTTTTTCTTGTTTTTGGTAATCCTCTGTTCAGAATCACTTACTTATCTTTGACATGTAAGTACGATTCCTCTATCATATCCATGATAAATTTGAATGAATTTTACATGATTTCCGCCTTATATTAATTGTAATTTGCTTCATTCAAACAACTTTCATTTTATAATGCTCACTAGTATTAAAAAATGTGAAATTTATAAGAACTTGAGGAGCCTGAACCAGAAAATAAAGAAGAACGTTAAGATTATATTTCAGCATTAAATTTTAAACGAAAAATAAGTGGTTCTATGGAGTAACCCACACCTGTGCAGATTAGCTCCGAATTCGCTGCAGGAACGATTGGCGCCGCCTCTGTCGAACTTAAGACTCGATTTTTAACATGGATTGCCGAATCTTTCTGTAAGGGTATATGACCGTTGGTTGTGAATTTATGGCTTCCAAATACAATCCAGGGCTTGTTCAATAAATTAAAGTACTGCAAATAATCCCATAAGGTAATGAGGCCGGAGCAACATTTGCAGTAAAATTGAGAAATAGGAAGAAAGAACGGAAGGAAAAAATTAAAGAAATGGTGGCGTCGAGTGAAGGTGTAACGCATATGCCGTATCGAAAGGACAAATAAACCTACCCAATGTGGTGTTTTTAAATAGGAATCCTATATCCAACAACAGATATGATTGAAACAATTGAAGGTGACGACTTGAACGAAGAAAAAGATATTAATCAAGATCAGAAACGTAGATGGAATGCGAGAAATTCCAAGGCCAGCGTTATATAGTCTCTACAATAGAGATCCGTGGTCCACCATGTATAATGTGCAGTGAAACAGTAGTAGTTGGACAAGTAGAAAGGAGAAGAATAGGAAAGTGAAGAAAATAATTTCGAAGAATCTCAAGAGTATAAAGAAAATCAAGATGGAGAAAATTTAATGAAAGGTGTTAAATGAAGGGAAGGTGTAACTTTGTGAGTAAAATTATTCTGAAGTTGTTGTGCATTTACATAATGGAAGTAAGTTTAGTTGTTAATATATGGCCTCCAAATACAATCCAGAGCATGTTCAGTAATTAAAATTACCGTAAATAATCCCAAAACCTAAAAACTATGAGACCTTTGCAAAACGCGTCCTGCAAAACACTTCCCATGATACGCTCCGAACAAGTGCCTTCAAGCAACTGAAAAGTTGACAGTGCGCGGGGTTGGGTAAGCATCCACGCGATCTATTCCTGCCGGCAACAATTTAATCACCCTCAGAATAGGTCCGGACGCAATTATTTAGTTGCGGCAACTAAAAAATCGCCCGTGCGCGGGGCCGCAGTCAATTTCGTGTGTTTCATTTGAACTTCCATAGAGCAACTAAATAGTTGCTTTTAAAAAGTTGCCAGTGCGCGGGGGCCCTAAATATAAAAAATTCATTCATTCATTGAAATTTTTAAAACATCAGTGCAAAACATGTATAACTTTATTGAAAAAACCTAATTCTAAGTTGGCGGGATTTTCTAAATGAAAGTGAATCGTGAATAAGAAATGTGTATCGTGAAGTATTATGCATAAATGAATTTCCATTTCAATGGCGGCTGATGATGAATGATTTATTTCAGTCACAATGAATGATTTATTGAATCTGACCGTCCGATGGTGAGAAATAACGATTTTTTTCATTTCCTCTCGTATTTGGTTCGTGTACTCTACGAGTCAAGTGTTTGAAATTCGTCTCTGAGGTGCGCTGGTGTATTTGTTTCTGAAATTTGATCGAGAAGACCAAGGGTATGCAGCCGGCGTCGTGAACTACGTTTTAGCCAGTTGAGATTGCTAATATAATTGGTAGTATTATCTGATATATGTTAATTAAATGTGAAGGCGTTGACGGAGCGTTGAAGTTTAGTTAATAGAACCTGAGATCTGTCTTGAAAGGCAACATCGACATAGTCAAAATGGGGAAAATTAAAGTCGAAACTAATTGCTTCTTATTGGAGAGCGGTATAACATGTCTGAAACGAATTATCGGAAATAATGACTTATTCACTGCTTTGTATATCATAGTTACCTGAGATGACCAAGACAGGCCTCCGTCAATGATCAATTCTTGATTAATAACTTTAACGCATTACTTTTTAGGAGAATCAGAAATGCGCAGTTGCGGTAATTGATCCCTGTCGATTGATTTGAGTATTTTCGGATATCCAATTATAATAGCTTGCGACTTACCAGGCTTTATGCTTAGAAAATTGGATTAACTCCAATTGTTGATGTTTTCTAGGATATTATATAAATTACAAATTGCATTTAACAGGATTTTAAAATTTGAATTTAGGTACACTTGGAGATCAACAGCATAAAGAGGATATTTAGAATGATTAATCACTGAAGGGCAATCATTAATGTACTATGTAAAATAGCAAAGGTCCTAGAATAGAGCATTTTGGCACTTCTCTTGCTGTTTCGATCAACCTTGAGCATAAATCATTTGTAATTACTCGCTGATACCGGCCAGATAACTATGATGTTATCCAATGGACTACCGAAGGAAAAAAACCAATGCCTCTCATTGATGCTGCAAGGATATCTTTGGCTAAGGAATCAAAAAATTTCAAAAAATCAAGCAAAACGAGTATTGAAACTTCTTTTTGATCCATGGAGTGTCTCAAGTCATCGGTGATTTCAGATAATGCGGTAGATGTGCTGTGACCGCGTCGGAAATCAGACAGAAATTTATCGAGAATATTGTTGCGCTTTAACAAATGCTACCTGCTTATATACAAGTTTTCCGAGAACTTCGGACAGGATGGGAAGAGAGGATATTGGACGGAATTATGAGCATAAGTCGACTGCCTCTTCATTCCGCGAAGTCTGCCAATAATGAAACCACCATCGTCAGAACTGCCTGGTACAGTATCAGCTCAAATATCTCATAGCTGTACCAAACCGTCATGAAAAGGGTGCCTTGTGTTCTCCACGTTGAACTCAACATGACGGTCTATATCTTTACCTAATTACAAGAGCTAAGAATTTTCATTTTGCCATCTATTTCAATTAGATATTACATCAAATATATTCGTTCGAATGAATATAATGAAAAAAATGCACGTCAAATAAATTATTTTTAATGTGAAGAACAAACTGGTAAATGAAAAATTAATAATAATGAGCGTAAGTCGACTGCCCTTGCCCCTGCATTCCGAGAATTCCGTCGGTGCTTAGACCACCATCGTCAGAACTGCAAGGCAGAGCATAAGCCTCAATTTCTCATAACTGTACCAAGCAATTCTGAAGAAGGCGATTTGTTTTCTCCACCTTTAACTCCAACATGATGGTCTTCATATTTACTTAAATTTCGAGAGCTAAGAATCTTCATTTTGGCGTATGTTTCAATTAGTTCATGCACCAAATATCTTATTTCCAATGAATTAAATGATAAAAATGCATGTAAAATAAATTAATCATAATGTAAATAATAATATGCTAAATGAAAAAGTAATAATTAATGAACATGAGTCATAGATGAGAAGTATATTTTGAGGCAACTTACATGAGGACAAATTTCAAGCTGTGTGATTTCTTCACGTCGGAGTAGTTTCGGGTCCACCTTACCCATTTTGGGCTGTGATAAGATTTTTAAACAAACTTGTTCGCACCCGAAAATGGGAAAAGGTGACTCGCCGTAGCACCTTGGAGGAATATCGATGGCTCTTCTTACTTCTGCTGGCAGTATCGTATGTGAGACCGCCTTGGCTCCGTTCCATTGCTTGATATTCAATTATATTCCCTCCATATCCCAATTCCTGTCAAATAGTAGCATGCTGTGGCGTTAAAAATATTCCTACCAGCGCTATTTTACTATCTGTGTTACTTTGTCACTAAAGCCAATTTTACTATTATCCGCAGCAGTTTTCGGAATAGAAATGGATTGTTTTGTAAACTTCCACTTTTTTAGCTGGGTAGTCCGCGTTTGTATGAATGTTAGTAATATCTTTAAATTCAAGCTTATAATAATCTTTCTTTTTAGTATATTTTCCGAGACGGAAGACATTAAATTCGTCGAGGTTGAGAAATTTATACTATTATACTCTGAATGTGGATAATCAAACTTAATATTATGAAGTTGATGCTTTTTCCAGTTCTTTTTAGGTGACTGTAGCGCCACTTTCGGTAAGTAATAAGATTTGAAAACGGGCATTACCATCTTAAATTGGAAATATTTTAAAAGGTTATCCAGTTAAGAGCCTAAGTTTTATATTTAACATGTTCCATGTGGTTTGACAAAAATCTTAATAGTTTTTTAATCAAATGACATTATAATACTGTAACATTTAAAAAAAATTCGAAAGTTAAGACAGGTATTGTTAGTACAGCTAATTAAAAATTTATATTTTCAAGTATTAGCGAGGAAAGTCTATGTATGGCCGTTAGTTGGCCAAATACGGCCATGTTTTCATTTAAATATATGATACTATTAAAAATACTCCATTTCAATCAGCTAACGTAGCAATGAAGTTGAAGGTATTTCTTAGTTCCCTCTGTGGAGTGCCACCTGGATCCGCGGAGATTTTCCAATCCTTCTCGAATGGCACTCGAAGAAAAAGCGGTTTCAAATTATTCGTCTTTCCCAACGAGTTCCATTCAGAAAGATGAAAAATGCAGGATATTTGGTTCTTCCATTAAGCCACAGGAATGATAACTATTGATATAAAAGATTCATGAAATTAAGATTTAGTTTGCAACTAAACGCTTAAAAACCGGGAGTAAAAACAAAATAGCAGGTAGATGGACCTGAGATGACACACAAAATCACACACATAATTACATACATAGCATATTACCAACATTGTCAATGAATACGCTGAATTAATAGAAGTGCATGCTCCCAAATTATATCATATCTTTAATTCAACGTATTGATGGATAACAACTTTGAGTTCTCCCGTAAACGTAAATATATTTGTCGAAAAAATTCTTCTGGCTATTTTTCAATTAATTCCTGATAAAAACCAAATCAAAAATACACACTCTACATCACTTTATCCCCATTTATTTCGTAGTTATTTATTAATGAAAAAAATCGTATCTAATTATAGTACTGCATAATTTGTTAAACACGCCGATATATCGCTTCTTTTGCTCGTACAAACATAATTACAAATAAAATTAGAATTTGAAAGGAGGATGCAGAAACAAAAACACGGGACGATAACACAGCGTTGGTTGGAGATGGTTAAAAATTTCCCAAAAAATAAAAAATGGCAGAAAAAGTTAATAAAATATAGTAAATGAAGCATTTCTGGACAACAAGA
The DNA here is from genome assembly GCF_921293095.1 of Ischnura elegans. NCBI lineage: Eukaryota > Metazoa > Arthropoda > Insecta > Odonata > Coenagrionidae > Ischnura > Ischnura elegans. Next base: position 84,994,000 of record NC_060250.1, read on the forward strand.
AAATTTTTTGTCACGTATTTTGAAATTCATATGGTTAAGATTTAAGGAACACAGGAGGATAGCAGAAAAATTATGTCGCTGATATGCTTATAGTCCCCTTCTGCTAGTCGGAGGTGACACAACGCGCCAGACTATAAAACCCATGGCACAGTGACCTTATGACACACTGTCCCATGGGAATGATAGCTTTGGCGAGAGGGCCATCAACTTCTTTTCCATCGGTCGGTGACGATGTCGTTTCTTCTCTGCGACCTGATTATTTGCTACTTTGTTTGTTTGAGTTCCCCAACAGGAAATAGGAATTTCCCACCATCTTTCCATTTCCCACACTGAGAATTAATGGGTATGAGAAAATAGTATTTAGTACATTACAGAACATAAAATACATATATGATGTGTAAACTAATCATTGATTAAAATACATTCTCCCATTCATTGCCACATTAAAGGCAGTTGATATGGGAAAATACATTATAAAGGAATGGTACCAGAGTGACGAGTTTTTGACCTTGTTTACACCCTGAAAAATAGCGAAAAAACTCGCGCATTATTTTGATAGAAGATATATTGTCATATTTTTAATGGGCATCAAAAGAGATCGATTCAGAAGTCAAACGGCCATGTCTTCACTTCCTCTTCGGAGCAACTGGCCTGGATCCTGGATGTTATGTTGCAGGCGTCGCCGTGCTATGTACTTGCTAGTCCTATTGGAGCAACTCGATTACAGGCTCTCTATAGGTAAAGCAAGTTCAAAGCAGGGGACCAGACACTTTGAACTCGCAGTTTTTCACCTTTTAGATCGAATATTTATCGACCCGCTGGAGAAAGAGTCTCAGTCGTAGAAATGTGCATATCTAGCAGTCGATAATCATCGATTTTTTGAAGGTAGATAGAAATTAACAATTGAAGTGCAAATTTTTCAAATGAAGCGTAACTTCTCCGAAATTATACTAACGTTATTTGTTTGACGATGAACACTGTTTTTTCACGACTTTTTATGACATGGCACTGGCCAACAACATAGAAATATGCTCATAACCAGAGTGTGATTGTAAATCACAAAATAGATGTAGTTGTAGCATATCAAGTGCATGCAAAGTATTCAGTGTTAACATTTATATATCGTTACCTTAATATGAAGGCTCTAGGCACATTGAAGCCTAGATCATAGGCTTCAATATTGAATGCTAAATGTTGAATATGCCAATAATTCATGGGGATTCTTTCCTCAATTTAGCTTAACATAACGTGCAGTTATTGTAAGGTGATGTAGTATTGAGGATTCGCATCATATCAGAGCGGTATTTAACCCTCTGTACATACCAGAAAATTGAGTAAAATATACAAATCATCTGGATGGAAGAATTTTGGTAAAATAAATTCCACGTTATAATAAGGATCGACACTGGAGTCCAACAGCCACTTCCTCCTGCAAGACTCTGGACTGAATGGTATGTTGCAGGCGTCATCCAGCCGTTCAATTACACGCTCTCCTAGGGAAAAACAAGTTCAAAGCAGGGGACATGAGTCTCTCTTCTTCGCTTACCGTTATCATGCCTCAAGTTGCTCATCTGCGATATATATTTTGGGGAAGATTTTCAATCATAGTTATCATCAAATCCTGCAGCCGAGATCCAAGGAGGTTTTGATGGTAGAAAGGAACGACATGAAGAAAAATCAGATGATTTTAACCTATCTCTTCAACAACTATTGAAGTTTCATGTTAAATAAATGAAACGGCTTCATGATATATTATTCATGATAAGATAAAGATCATCTACTCGGGAAAACGGAAGACAATTTTTCCGGGAACTGACCGGAATGTGATATTTAGAGCACATGTCTTCGTGACATATCATGTGCACACTAAATATTGAATGTAGTAACACAGTAAAGCTAATATAATATGGAACAATAATCACAAAAAAACGAAGCTTATGTGATTAATGTAATAATCATTATTTCAAAGTTATTCCACGTCCTACAGATCCTGACATACGCTTGGCTCCTTTTCTAAGTGGCGATCAACATACGACTACCGAGGGCAATTATACAGAAGTATTTGATCCACTACACTGCACTGAAAAATTCATTACCGTAAGATCGCAGTGAGCAATACACGTAAATAAAAAATTTGACGACTAACTGCTTATAAGATGCTCCTGCATAAAATCTTCAGTCGTTTTCTGCGGACCAACGTAATTCTCCCTCTTTTGGGTTTTCATGTCACTCCTCGCCCCTTACGTAATAACTCTGTGATTCACATTCCGCGATTCCGTCTTCTTTCTCTCAACGCTATCTCTTCTACCGAATCCCCTCCTTCGTTAACTCCCTGGCTTAAAAATTCCTTCCCTGGACCTCTTTTTCCTCTTCCAATATTTCCTATTCCTCCCTCAATACCACTTGAACCGCTGCCTCACCCATAGTCCCCCTTCTTATGTTATATTTTTTCTGTTAGTTTTCATTTATTGCATCACCTTTAAGCAGTTATTTATTTATTGCGAACACTCAGTATAAAAGAATTTGTTCCGTTTTTGGCGGCGAAATAAATATACAATAGTAATTTTTTTTGTCTGTCAGATACGGGATTGTTACGCAAAATTCCTAGAAGTCCGAGAGTTTTTATCGGGGTTTTCTTCCCCGCCCTTTTAGTCGCCTCTTACGACAAGCAGGGATACTGCGGGAATATTCTACGGCCCCCTTCCCGCAGGGGTACGGTACTTTTTTTCCACCGGCAAAGGACCATTAGATCATTCTTAATGAATGCAAATTAGAGTAAGTGGGTAACCAGAGTTCCTAATCTGATCCCAATTTTCAAGCCTTTAAGGAACAAAACCATATTAGGCGGGGATTTTAGGGGAATTGAACAGCATTTCATTGTATTTCATTGGAATTAATAGCAAATTGAAAAGATCTAACAGGGAAAATGTGGAGAATAATGCTCATGCTGGAATATTTCTTATAAATAGGTTTCTGGTCACTAAACTGATGTAAAACATATTTTCATTAACATCAAATAAGATTGAATTTCTCATGCATGTACCTTGGTAGAACATTTTCATATCCACAATATCATGATAATGATGCATGTGAGTTCAAAAGTACATGAGGGGGTATTCTACCACCATAGTGGTAAACAGAAGCTATTTTGGTTAATAGACTTTGTTGATGGTATATGCTCTTCCTATGCAGCTGTAATGCGGTCCATCTATATATTCTATCAAACCTTCAAGCATCCTATCCTCCAATTCCAGCTTTGAAAACACGCCGATAGAGAAGAATAAGGTGCTCAGAGATTGTAAAGTTGTTGCGAAAGGTCAAACGGTGACTGCCGTCCATTGCTCTACTGAGGATGAAACTACATTTCTTCCGGTTTTGAAAGTATAATAAATACAGCTGTGAATTTCTGTAAAGAAATCGGTAGTCTAACCTGAAGTACCACCAAGGTTTTTCAGCTATTTCGAGCAATCGTCTCAGTTAATGAACTTAGTTAATAGTCTGCTGATCCTGAGCAGCTGGAACACATTGAGTTCTAGCAAACCGCTGAGCAGCCTATCCTCCTTTGCCAGCTTTTAAAACACACTTTCAAAGGAGAATAGGCTGCCCAGCAGATTGTAGAGTTATCCGAGGGTGGCCAAAGGGTGACCGCCGTCCATTCCTCTGCTGAGGATGAAAGTACATGTCCTCTGTTTATGAAATTATAATATATACAACTATGAATTTCTGTAAAATCAGCGGTCTAACCTCAAGTACCATCGAGGTTTTCCAACTATTTTGAAGAATTGTTTTAGTTAATGGACTTAGTTATTGACCTGATGATCCTGAGCAGCTGTAACACGTTGAGTTCTAGCAAACCGCTAAGCAACCTATTCTCCTTTTCAAGCTTTCAAAGCACGCTTTCAAAGAAGGATAGGTTGCCCAGCAGATTGTAGAGATGTCGCTGCTGGTCAAAGGATGCCTACCGTCCACTGCAGAGAATGAAAGCACAGATCCACCTGCTTTGAATGTAAATACAACAGAAATTTATTAACTCCAGCCCTGATGGATATGAATGACAACTATATTACTTCTATATTTCCACTACGAAAGCTCAGTTTCCAGGCTTTTGAGTCAGGTTTAGAATTTCAAGGAAACCCTTTACTGCAAAAACATTTACAAGGTCTTCCAGCATTAATAGGTTATTTATTAGTCATGCGGCATTGTTGTCATTAAAGTTTAAGAATTGAATGGAATAAAATAACAAAGACAATCGTGTGGCCCAAAAAGTGCATTAATGAAAAATAGCAAATTAGTGTCATGGTGATATATCCTGTGCTTTAATAAAATAATTAGCACTTAAACTGTTTCAGACATAAATTTTTAGGTAACTTATTAATATTCGGTGCACAATGGCCCAGGTGTGTGGTGGCCTTAATGCCCCAAGCTTATCCCCTATTTTCAAAAAAATTATCTTCTTGTAATCGATGGAATCGGAATCGACTTTAGGTGATCGATTCTGAAACGAGAATCGAAATTTGGAATTGACTCATTCCTAGTTCATGCGACATTCATATGAAACTCGTATTAAAAGCATTGTCATTTCGAGATGTTTACATCATACAAAGAGCTAAATTTGGGGACTTAAAACCCTCCACTTCCACATTGAGTTATTGGGTATATTTTCTTCAAGGGGCCGTTTTTCTTCGTTTTTAATTACCTTCAGGCTCAATCTTATCGCATACATTCCTTCACTGATCCAATAGCCGAGCAAAATTTACGTTTTGCCAATATTACATTGGCTTATAATACCACAAGCTTGGTACCCGGTCATTATTCAATAATCAAAACATGTCTCTGATTATAGTAAGTCTATCTGAGATAATAGACTTATTATTACTATAACACTATAGAGTCTATCAAACTTCTGATACGATATTTTCTGGCCATCCGAAGAAATAACATCACTGACACTTTTAGAAGGAATTCTGACTTCACCATAATAAGTTAGTGCTCCATAACCAGAGAGTAAATAACAAAATGAACACGCCTGTAGCATTTCATGTGCATGCGAAGTATTCAGAGTGAATACTTAGTTACAATTGCCATACATGAAGCACAAGGTAAATAGAACGTTAGATAATATAAGGGGTGTGCTTATCATTGATCAGGATCACTCCCCCATTTTATACTCGCACGACTCATTTCCCTTCACTCCCCGGAAAGTTGTGAAAAATATAAAAATCGATGGGATGGAAGAATTCTGGTCAAAAATATTCCATGTAATGATAAGGATCGACACTGGAGTCCAACTGTCACTTCCTTCGGCTAGACTGTACAGGAAGCCGTGATATGTTGCAGGCGTCACCGAGCCGTGCATTTGCTAGTCCTTAAGGGAGGAATTCAATTACGCGCTCTCTTAAGTAAAAGCAAGGTCACAGCAACTGACATGAGTCCCTCTTCTTCACTCGCCGTTTACATGCCACATGATGCTCGTCTGCAATAATTGTTTCGGGGAAGATTTTCAATCATAGATATCATTAAATCCTGGATCCGGGATCTAAAGAGGTTTAGATATTATAAATGTACGACTTGCAGAAAAATTCGATGGTTTTAACCTCTATTCTCAACAATCATTGTAGTGTCACGTCAAATAAATAAAATTACATTATGATAAGGCATTAAAGATAGAGCAAAGGTCATCTACTTGAGAATACTGATGACAATTTTTCCGTGAACTGAGAAAAACGTGATGGAGAAAGCATATACATGTAAAGGTAGCAAACCATTTCCATACAAAAACTCATAAGGATGGATATGAGTTCAAAGGTAAATGATAAGGTATTTAATTAACACATAGGTGATTAGAAGATAATTTAAACAATGGACTTAGTTAATGGACTTGATTGATGACCTTCCGATCCTGAGCAGCTGTAATTGCGGTCCCTCGATGTGTTCTAGCAAACCACCAAGCATCCCATCCTCCTTTGCCAGCTTTCAAAACACGCCGTCAAAGAAGAATAGGGTGCCCAGTAGATTGTAGAGCTGTCGCAGAATGCTCAAAAAGTGGTTGCCGTCCATTGATCAATCGAGGATGTGGATACAGGTCCGCCGGTTCTGAAATTATGATAAATAAAACTGTGAATTTATATGAAAATCAGTGGTCCAACCTTAAGTAGCAGCGAGGTTTTCCAACTTTTATGAGTGAAAATGTAGCAATTATTTATGAAATCGGCGTATGTTCAACCCACCTTCTCTTCGTAGTACTGGTATTTAACTCACTGTTAAGTCAACCATGAAGTTTCCCACAACTATTAGCTGCTAGATTAGTTTTGACAACGAATGCGTCGGCAGCAATGTATAATTTTTGGAACCGCGCTTTGCTGTGTTTACGAAAAATATAATTTTTTCGCACCAAGTTACGCGAAAATCAGGTTATTAGATATAACAAAATTTTCATTCTGAATCCAGCATTTGGGATTAAACTACTTTAAAGTAGCAAGATTCAAGTTGCAGTTATAGCAGGGAATATCTATCCTAAATACGGATATACGAATGATTCCTGTCTTCGGGCGCTTTAGTCATTTTAAGTTGTAAACATTCTAAAACCAATTAAATGTGGGGGCTTAGCCCCCGCGGTCCCTCCTCCACCCCCCTTGGAAATGAGTTATTGCTCAACTCTTCGTCAAGGGGCCGCTTTTCTTCGTTTTTGACTCCAGGATCGAGTAAATTCCTACAATGGTTCCATTAGCCAAGCGCATTTGACTATATTTTTCCGATATTGCATTGACTTGAAATGATGCAGGCTTGGTTCCAGTTCTTTTATAACTACTATAACATGCATATGAATAGATCAAGAAGATCTGAGTGGATATATAGCGAATCAAAACTTCTGACGTTAATATTCCTGGCCAGCAGAAGAAATATCATCACTGGAACTTTTCTAAGCGTTAAGCTCCTACAGTTGATGTTCACTTGTTGCTTGGAGTCATTGCTGCTCTCTCCTTGAAGATTCCCATTTGAGGTAAAATTTTTGAAACACTCATATTAACGTCATTTTGACTTTACCATTTCATACTTAGCGAATAGATCACTTACAAATAGGCATGTGGCAGAAATATGTGGGATATATAGCTTCATATTTATGCTCCTTCAAGATATTTGAAAGTTTTTGCACGGCATCAGCCATTTATCCCAGGTCTAGATTGGAATTAGATCTTGTTAGGGATTTTTATCTTGTTAGTTCCACCTCAACGCATTCCCCTCGTTGAACTTCTCAGGTCTGTTCTTAATAATTTTCACAAATGCTTTGTGGTGAATTGCCTTTAGGGTCAAAATACTTTTGGGTATAAAATTAATCGTCGACGGGTCAACTTTGCGGAATTTTTCCATGTCTTGAAAAGACAATATTTGCAATGTTTCATGCCTTTTTTACACCTGAATTCATTTCTCACATAATTTAGGGTAGTTAAGGTTTTCTTTAAAATACGCATAGCCATATGAAACTGTGAAAAAGAAGAAATATTTTCCAGGCATTTCTCGATAAGCTGAAAGATAATCAGACGATATCTTCGTGGTAAGTCCCAAACTGAATTCTTCAGATATTTCCTTCAGATAATGGTGCCAGTACAGGACGCTGTGACTCTTACAAAACACCATTAGGATTAGAAAACATAATGGTGAAATGTAAGAGTGCACAGAGAAGTGCTACTGAAGATATAGCTTCCGACATGCCTTGTATATAATTCGTGACCCTGGAAAGGAAACGCAGCTGTAAAGATATACGTGGAGGACTGATGAAGACAACTGTCGAAGGACAAGTAGATGGAAATAAGAGAAAAGGGAGACCTCGAGCATGATATATGAAACAGATAAAAAAAGATATATGGAGAAGAAATACGTAGGTGGGAAAAGATTAGCTGATAGGATAATTGAGTCGAGAGTTGCGTCAAACCATTCTTAGGATCTTTGACCGATGATGTTGATGATTCGAGGGGGTAATATCAAATATATTCACAACTGTTAAATGTCTTGTGATGGAATTAAGTATCGAATAATGAACGCAATGCCAATACCACATACTGGACGAATTATCATGGAACGCAGTAAAAGGAATCAGATACGAAAATTTCTTATCAAAATAATAAAGCTATAAACGAGGCATGCAACTATGCAACTCTCTGTATTCCTTATTATTTTACATTTAAGTCTTATAAAAATATTAAAAATAATAATAATTAATTATAATACATAATTTATAAAAATTCTTTACTAGGTACAAGAGTTGAATTTGTTTTGTAAAAAAATGCTGCGCAGTAGCTATATTTTTACGAGTGAAATTTAACATGAGGACAGCATTCATTATAATTAAAATAGAGAAATAAAATGAACACGAAGGAAAATTAATCGATATCAATAAATATTAAGTAGCGACATCCTGGCAAATTTAAGCGATGAAATCTTCCGGGAGAAATTTCATCATGGCGACGTGATTGTTCGACGTGGCCCTGGCATCGTATCGAAACAGTCAGAACACGTTGCGATAGAATGCTAGGGTGAACGTAGAACAATGAAATCCGCTATTGGTCTGATATCTCGATGATATAAATTGTGCAGCTTGGTTGCTTCATTGGTCCGCATTATTTATTTTCTTATCCCACGTTGAATTGCAGCAATCCTCCGAGGTTCCCATAGCCATAACTCAACGCATAAAACTCATTGAATTAGAGCTAAGAGACACCTAGGCTGACTGCAGGCGTCTTAAATAGCAAGCCTCCCAGGGAATATGGCGCTCCTTTGATGACATTAAGATACCTTCAGTCAATCCCGTTAATAAATAACAAATAAAAAGACAGCAAGCATTCCAATTATTGCAGCATTCAACAAATTTTAACGATTACACGGGCGCGAACAACCATTGCATTTGGATTATTGAGTGTAGATTAGATACTATTTTTAGGTTAAAATAAATTTGTATACGAATAATTGAGCTAAAAACGAAACATGCAACACTGAATTAAGTTTAATTATTGTTATACATAAGTCATTAAAATAATTTACAATGAAATATGGGATTAGTTCGATATCCGAATGAAGTGGATGGATGGCGGACTGTTGGCACCTAGCTCTAAGCTCTTAACTTGAAGCGGAGTGAAAGGAATTAAAAACTCTCTGTCTGAGTGATGTCCCTCGTTGATTCTTAGGGAATCTCTCCTGGACCATGATGCCAGTATAGTTCACCGAGACCCTATTGGCGAGCTGTAACATTCAGAACAAGTAATAGCCCAAAGCTAGGGTGCACGAAGGTCTGTAATTGGATCGCAGCATCTGATGACCTTGTTGGAATCGCTGAACTGCAGACTCTAGCGAATGTACTACCGAAATGTTTGAGCGGAGGAAATCACTGGAATAGATTCAAAGCTGGAGGAGTTAACAATAAGTGAGTTATTGGACATCAATTAAAAATATTACATTGTTAGCTTTTGCAGGATGTTCATAGATGAGAAAAATGTTAATAAACCATATCTATAACACAATATTAACTTAGGTCAGTCACTCGGTAACAGAAACGGTAAACTTAGAGACCTCAGGCAATAAATGGTGTAGTTATGAACATTGAAAATATTATATATAGCTACGAATAGTGAATATGTAGTATGCATAGCTACGAACCTTGAAAATATTTTGACTGAAAAACCGCGCGAGGAATATTATTTTTCTGCTCCATACTAAGGCCGCTAGGACTTTTACCGAAGGTTTCAGGACAAAATTTGCTTACTTCAATGCTTCCCAAACTTAATATCATCATCCCGTGTTGAGTTGAAGCAGTCCTCCAAGGTTCCCTTAGCCCTTCCTCAACACTTATAACACGTTGAGTAAGAAGTAAGGGACACCTAGGCTGACTGCAGATGTCGTAATTAGCAAGCCTCCAAGGGAAATATGTGACTGCTTTGATGACGTTCAGACACCGTCAGCGTCACCTTTAGTGATCGAATGGTAATTTCAAAGTTATCCTTCTTGACATCCTTCATTTCGGTGTCCTTGCGCTAAAACATAAATGAATATTCAGCATACAACTCCATTATATTAGCATTTAACACATTTTAACAATTACACGAGCACGAAAAACCATGCCTGGTCGATAAGTTAGTGGACAATTGAGTATTTTTCAGGTTAAAATATTGTTTTATAAAAGTAATAGAGTAAAAGCGAAACATATAACTCTGTATCAAGTTTAATTGTCGTAATGCATAATTTATTAAAATATACTTATTACTAGCTACAAGGGTTCCAATTAAAATTTTCAAATTCTTAGCCGTAGATATATTTTAGCAGTGAATAATGAAGACAGCATGCATTATAATGATAATAGTTAATTAAAAAACAACAACTGCTCAAAATCTTCCCCACTATCGCCGAATTTTCTTCGAATCCATCCTAAGTAGCCGTCAAGTGGTTTATAGAAGTCTTAATTTTTCACTTGAAGTGAGGGCCCTTTCAAAAATCTTCTTTAGAAATTCGAACCCTTAAAACACGGCCTGATTTCAAAAGAGGAGTGTTCGGAAGGATTCAAAACCGACCCACAGCATTCCATTGATGTGCAGAACTATGCAAACTTGCTGACACACTAACGATTAATTGCACAATGGTTAGAAAAATAATGCGATTTACGATAATTAATTAATGCACATAAATGTCTACCAAAACTTGCAAATTTTCAGTCTCGTACATCTAAATAATTCGAAGAAAAGTAATGAAAAAAATGTTAATAGAAATAACAGATTTAGATTAAGAATCAAATGGATAAAATAAGCATGAGAGCAATAACATAAAACCCCATAGGTGAAAACTTAAAGTATTTCGTTCTTACCTATACATACTGTTAACCACGCATATCTTCATTTTCACAGCTTTAATCTACATACAATAATTACAGATAATATGAATTCCAAATAATAAATATCACAGACGCATATTGACGATAAAACACTCAATTCAGTGTAGAACAGATCCTTCAGTAAAATGTAATTAATTCACTGTGTTTAAGTGTATAATTAATTCCAGTGGTATAGTATCTCTCTTCCAGATTTTTACTGGGGAGAATTATGTAAAAATATTGAGCTATTTACATTTTGTACGTTTAAAATGTAGTTGAAATCTTAAAAAGTCAGATAGTGGATTCAAGTATGTGGCCCCGTTACTCCCCCAAAGCAGTTTCAACTCTCAAAACACGTTGAGGCACCAATGGCGAGGATACAGAGAGACCCAAGTACAATCTCGTGGTAGAATAGTAGTAGTGTTTTTTGTTTTAGGGTTGTGCCGACATCTGAGGTCATTTTTCACCGCACACTATCTTAGGTAAAAATTTTTTGTGAATCACCTCATAAACCTATAATTGATATGTTCGAACCATCAAGGACACTTGATCGAGATACTATTTCCTTTATCATATTATTAAAAGAAGGAATGTAATTTAAACAATTTAATTTTGGGGCAATGCCCCTGCGGTCCCTCCTCCACCCCCCTTGGAAATGAGTTATCGCTTAACTCTTCGTCAAGGGGCCGCTTATCTTCGTTTTTGCCTTCTGGATCGTGTAACCGCCGTCAATGGTTCCAATACCCGAGCACATTTTACCCTTGGCTGACATCGCATTGACTCCCGTTCATTAATCAACTACTGAAACATGCATCTGAATAGATCAAGGCGATCTGAATGCATACATAGTGAATCAGAACTTCCGACACGAGTTTTCCCTGCCAGCCGAAGAAATATCATCACGTGAACTATTTAGGGTTTAGCTCTTAAAATTGATTTTCACTTGTTGCTCGGAGACATAGCTGCTCTCTCCTTGAAGATTCGATTATTTTCCCATTTGAGGTAAAGTTTTTGCAACACTCATCATCTGGACATTTCTGGATTTACCATTTCATGCTGAACGAAGAGATCACCCACAATTACAGATGTGGAAGAGACATGTGGGATATATAGATGGTATTAACAACCACTAAATTGGTTAATGGAATTTTCATCCACCGAAAAGTACTCCAAGGTCTCACTTCTCCCATTAGAAATCCAATATAATTTCATCAAAGATATTCGAATAAACCATCTCTCTTCCGTATTAATTCTGGTGGGAAGAGTTTAATAATGTAAAGATAATTACATCTTGTGCTTTGATTAAAGGCTTAATTCAGTGAGTTAGCCCGGAAAAGCTTTTTATAACTATACTAGCTGACCCGGCGAACTTCGTACCGCCTAACAATCAATGAACTTACAGTTTACTTACACCATTTATAAATCAAGAGCGGCTGCATCATTTTTAATCATGTTTAATTTATTATAATAAAATAAGGATATAAATTCAATAAAACTACGTAAATGAGAACCAAAATTGCTTGTTAGAAAGACATTTTCGTTATCGAATCTACATAGGGTGAATCGGAGCACGTTTACGCGGATTTTTTTCAACAAATTTTCTTACGTTTTAGCTTAAGAAATTTTGGGCATTGTGGTTTAATAAAGCAGTTCATGAAATAAAAATTATACGCATTTAGTTGTTGGCTATTTGCGTTATTAGCTGTTAAAAAATGTTTTTAGGTCCAAGTCTGTTGCATAGACTTGGCCCATTCAGGGGGCAGGTTGACACGACCCCAGACCGACGCTTGACTGATGCTCAAAATCGTGCAAGAAAAGCCCCTATGAAGCAGCATTCGCATTAAATGACTTAAGGCGCGCCAGTTTTAGTATCTCTGTTTGGAAAAAATGCACTGCGTAAACGTACTGCATGCGTAAACGCACCACGGTGAGCCCTACACATTCGGGTTTAATGTCTTGCGTCAAGCACCTTCTGAGAAACAACAGTTTTTGTTTTGTTATCAGGCGCAAGATGAAGCGGATGAAGCTAAATAAATATAGCGAAGAAAAGCAGTGACGCAGCGAGGGGAGGTTTTGGGGGATAAACCCCCCCACCCCCAAGAGCTTAGAGAATTTTTTTATGAAAGATTATGTTATTAATATTAGGGGGACGGATGACTAACAAACAAAACATATTTAACTATTCACACAGCCACAAAACCCACTATTTTGAACCATTTATCTTAAAAAATGTCTGGGGGAAGTGCCCCCACACTTCCCGCTTACCTTAGCGAGTTTTCTATACCCTACAGACCCGTGGTATTAGCTGCACCAAAAACCCCCTATCCTAGCTACGCACTTGAAGCGAAGGAAGAAATACAGAGGATGGTTTATCGACTCGTGAACATAGCACGCTAAATTGACCATGAGAAAATCATGGGTTTTCATTAGCACATGAGCACAAACAACCCAAAAACTGAAAAAATGACCATCCGATTTTTTAATCGTTATCACGAATGCAACACGAATTGTAAATTGAATACGCTTAAGCTCAAAAGGGCATATGAGTTGAGATCATGGAATCTACGGAATGAGGACTTCCTAACCTTTGAATTTTCCTGTGAGTAAAGTTGCGTGAATCACATTCATCAACAATTTTTTTAATGACCAAACACGTTCCGTTGGATAGTTATGGTTGGTTTAGGCTTCGAAAGATCATGAGCACAGAAACTACATTTTTCTGTAAATCGTGCCTTGGTAAGCCAGGTACTTCCAAGGACTTAAAATATTCAGATAGATAGTTGGTGATTTCGTCTTCGTTTGTTACACATTTAAAAGATTCGAATCCATGCAGAGTACGAACTATTTGAATTTACCTCGTTTTAGTCATCCACATCTTCGTTATTGCTCGCTAAATCAACCATCTTTGATTCTTTTGGTGATCAATCATATTCTGGAACTCTTTGTTGATGAGCTCACTGAAACTAATTTGCAATCATTCCAAGGAAATGAGTTAAAACTACTCGATTCCTCGACAGGAACACGGAAATTACCGTTTGTCAACAATTGCTTGGAGATTTGTTTACAAACACGGTAGTGAAGTGTCAACTCGAGCTGGGCCACGGCTGGGCTTACAATCAGCTCGAATTAAATTTTTAAAATGTAATTTCAATTTAATTAATATTTTGAATATATTTAGTAATTAAAATATTATATTACACACCTACATTTCTTAGATAACAGTGAGTGCTTGTAATTTAATATGAACTTTATATAATAGCAATAAAGCTCAAATTGATTCTACGTTTTAGTTAGAAAACGTTTGTATGTGAAAAAGAAAAGGGCTGTTTTTAGGGTTTTCCCGGCAATTATTAGATTTTTTCTCGCCGTAAGAACCATCCTTGGACTTCAACGAACATTTTAAAAAAAGAATTGGCCAAATTGGTCCAGGCGTTGTTGAGTTATGCGCTTACCAACACATTTTGCGATTTATTTTTATATATAAGAGATAAAGCAACTAAGGTATATCACATACAGGTTATAGTTTTAAGTTTTAAGATGAATAGACTCACAAAAGTGCGTCGCAGGCGTTGCAGAGAATTCATTCATTTTTCTTACGCCCTTTCTCTGGATCTGTTTCATTGAATCGAGGTGATGAAAACCATGAAGAAAAAATTCCTGATCATTTAACGATATTGTTACGAGACGGTTTTTTACATGGTTAAATACTACATCTATGCTTGTGGTTGCAATGCTATATGAATGTGATTGCGATGTTGATCCTGTAGCAGATGATGAGCTCACTGTACCTCCCACAAGGGAGACTCAACTATCGAAACACGTTGAGGCAACCAGGGGGGAGGATACAGAGAGGTCCAAGTTCAATCTCGTAGGAGTATTGTAGTAGATTCTTGTTTTAAGGTTGCGTCCACATCTAAGTTAATTTTGCTCCACAACTTATGTAATGTTAAATTTTTTGTAAATCACCTTATATACCGATAATTGATTTGAATTCTCGAAGTTTGGTGCGAATTCTGGCTTAATCACGCGAGGAGAAAAGGCGTTCTATGGAAAATATCCACAGTACCAGAGTTAATAAATGAGTCAGATTTGCAGAGGTTTTAACCCATCAAGGATACTTGATCGAGGCAATATGTCGTTTATGACATTATTTAAAAAAATGCCATTTTAACACTCATATAGTCAATTTCATTTTGGGGCAATGCCCCGCAGGACCCTTCTACACCCCCCGTGGAAAATGAGTTATTGTTCAACTAGTCGTCAAGGGGCCGCTTTGTTTCGTTTTTAACTTCAGGATTCTTGCCTGTGTAACTTCCTCCACTGGTTCCAATAGCCGAGCACATTTTACGCTTGGCCGATGTTGCATTGCCTTGCAATGCTGCAAACTTGGTTCATGTTTATCAATCAACTACTTAAAATTGCATCTGAATAGAACAAGACGATGTGAGTGGATAGGCAGAGAATCAGAACTTCCGGCAAAACTTTTACAGGTCACTTGAACTTGTCGAAACTTTTAGCTCCTATAGGCGATTTGCACTTGTTGCTCGGAGACATTGCTGCTTCTCCTTGAAGATTCGATTATTTTCGCCGTTGAGGTAAAGTTTTTTTAAATACTCTTAGTATAACCATTTTTGACTACACCATTTAATGCTTAACGAATTGATTACTTACAATTTGAGATGTGGAAGAGACATGTAGGATATACAGATGATATTTATTCTCCTGAAAGTTTATTTTATCCAGTGAATGGAGAAATGACTATATTCCCAGGCAGTGCTTGATTTCTGGAAAATATGACACCGAAACTACAGCCCGAGAGGAAAGAGCAACCCTCCTCTGAATACCATTCCGAACAAATGTTTTGGCTTGAGTGGAATACCAAACACTACCCGAAAAATGTTTTCACAATTGAATTGTAATCCAATTAATGGTATTCCAAGATCCTACTTTTGGCTTAATATATGCAAAATAGTTTCCTCATAGGCATTGGAATGAAATATCTGTCTTCCGCATGTATATTGCCGAGAATAATTTCAAAATATATGGCTATTATCATGCTGTTCTTTGAATAAAAGGCGAATACAGTGAATTAGCCCCATATGAAAACTTAATAAAGCAAATAAGATATATGATGTGCAGTTTATGGTCTAAAATTTTAAGATATATAGACACACAGAAGGGCGTCGCAGGTGGAACAAAGAATTCTTTCATTTTGATGACGCCATCTTTCTGCATGTGGTTCATTGAATTGAGGAGATGGAATCCATGAAGAACAAAAAATCGATCATTTAACAATATTGATAAATGACGAAACTCTTTTACAGGGTTAAACACCAGGTCTATTCTTCTGGCCCATTTTTCAGATGGTTTCGTTGTAGATCGCGTTGCAGATGATTAACATCCCCGTAATTCCCCCAAGGAAGACTCAACTCCCGAAACACGTTGAGGCAACCAAGTGAGAGCATACAGAGAGATCCTAGTACAATCTCGTTGTAGTATGTAAGTTGTATTTTTGTTTTGAGGTTGCATCGACATCTGAGGCCATTTTGCAAATCCTTATCTTATGATTAATTTTTTTGTATATGACATCATAAACCGAAAAATGATGTGAATTCTCAAAGGTTTGTGCAAATTCTAGCTTAACCACGCGTTGAGTTATGGTATTTTATTGATACTATACAAAAGTCCATTCCCTACATATTGTCAGATTTCAACATTTTTCGACCCATCAAAGACACTATATCGAGGTACCATTTCAGTTTTTATTTCATAAATCCATGGCATTCTGATTAACCCTTCAAGGAATGATAACCCTGAGTGACTACATACAGGTAAGGCTCATGCTTCGTTGGAGTGATCAGCAAACCACAGCACAAATGCTATCAATTTCCGAAGGTTTGTGCGAATTCATCAATTACGATTAGAGATGTGAAAGAGACAGGTGATATATAGATGATATTTATGAACCTACAATATTCTTTTATACGGTGTAAGGAAGTGTGACAATGCTCCCAGGCAGTGCTTGATTTCTAGATATTATGACAAAGGAAATACCGTCAACCGAGAGAAAAGATCCCTCCTCACAATACCATTCCGAAAAAATATTCGCCTGTGTATTACTTAAAGTGAAATAATATTTTATTGAAAATAAACTTTCAATGAACATGAGGCCATATATTTCAAGCGCATTCATCGTTAGGCGAAGGTTTGTTGACGGGGTTTTCTCCCCGCCCTTTTAGTCGCCTCTTACGACAAGCAGGGATACTGTGGGAATATTCTACAGCCCCCTTCCCACAGGGGTAACAAAAGGATTGAATTTTGCGAATTTTACATAAAGCTGAAGTGGAATACCAACCACTGCCCAACCACTGTTGTTATGATGGAAATTTAATCCACTGAAAATTACTCCAAAGTCTCACTTCTGCCTATAGAAAACCAAAATAATTTCCTCAAAGACATTCAAATGTACTATCACTCTTCCAGATTTATATTGGCGGGAATAATTTAGATATATATAGCTATTAACACATTTCCCTTGGAATAAGTGTTGAAATAAAAAGATTTTTTTCATTTTGTTCGCACTCTTTCTCCGCATTTGCTTCATTGAATGGAGGAAATGAAATCCTTGAAGAACAAAATGTTGAGAATTTAACGATATTGAGAAAAGAAGACACCTCTATACAGGGTTAAATGTTAGATCTACACTTGTGCCCCTTTTTCAGATGGTTCCGATGATGATCGCGTAGCAGATCATAAACCTCCCCGTACCTCCTCCTAGGCTGTCCAACTCTCAAAATACGTTGAGGCAACCGAGGGGAAAGATACCGAGGGATCCGATAAAAAATCTTAGTAGTGTAGTATTAGTGCTTTTGTTTTAAAGGTTCGACGATATCTGAGGGTATTTTGTGAAGGTTTCAGCTACGGGAAAAGTGATAGCAATCCTCATCAATGGAGGAAAAGCAATTGCGATTGACGATCATTTCCGCGTGATCAATAGAGTGATCGCCGGAGATCGCACTCAAAAATGACGAAAAATTGATCGTGTGATTCAGGCTTTACTTACTTGAAAATATATCCTCTAAAAGCCTGGGGCACTTAAAATGCTAAGGTTTCTTCGCCAGAAGTAGGTTCTATCAGAGGGTACGATCAACACAGTGCTGAGGCTGGCACAAGTAACAATAGCATATTGAAGTCACTTGATGCCAGACTCAGCTCTGCGGCAATCGCACTTATGTCGTCTCACACTATATCGGGCACCAGAGTCTTCGCCGTTGGTCCGCAAATATGCTCCTAGATTTGCACAAATCCTAGTGAAAGTCTGCAAAGTAGATTTAAATTACTCATCCATATAGCTTACGGTTGGGAAATAAGTTGCTGTAATCATCCAAATTATCTATGGGCTCAATTTAGAACTCAATTGAACTATGGGTGTAATCCCGTGGATTCTCTAGGATTTTATTTTAGGGGTATGCGAGGCCTTCAGCCGGGTTTTGAGACCCAGACCCAGAGCTTAGCAGTAAAATTTCTCCCCAGAAGGTATACCATGCTCTTCCATTAAGTTATTGAAGATTTCAAACACAGAAAAGGAAGAATAGTATTGAGACATTTCAACGCAATCGTAACATCTTCATATGAAGAGTGTGTGTACTTAACAAATACGTACATAATCCATATTGCTCATTAATAAAAATTACATATAAATACATATTTCCATGCATGAGGAGATGGTGAAACGGAATCCACTATCTATTGTTCCGTTGATTCGTTGAAAGCGTTGAGTAAAATAGAGTATATTAAGAGGTGGAAAACTTGAGAGGAATTATTTCGTCCAATATGCAGGAAAAGCACCAACTTTTAACTTTAGTCGGTGTGATTGAACAATGATGGAAGTGGGATTAACGCAGTGCTGGGTCCGGCTGAAGTAACAAATGTAAGTGACAAAGTAATAAATGCACAACTCTTATTTTTATTAAAACCACATGGAGGTTGAAAAAAATCGGCCTTTATATACCTTACGCCATCCGTCAGCTCTTTGAAAGTGAGAAAGGTGAGCTAAATGCGGAGATAATGGTTGAAGATTTCTGCCGTCACTGGTGTACGGGTGGTCTCATAAGTCAAAACTGAAGGTGTTGCAAATCTCCGAGACATCCACAGGACATACTTGATTTTCAAAACACATCACAGTAAGACCTGTGGATGGACTAGAAAGAAAGCAAAAGAGTCAAGGCAGCGTCATCCGGAACAGCTCATATACCATGAAGAGGATGGGTTTTCTTTTCTATCTAATATATCATGAATTCGTAATTGCAATTCTCCGAGACATCCACAGGACATACTTGATTTTCAAAACACATCATAGTAAGACCTGTGGATGGACTAGAAAGAAAGCAAAAGAGTCCAGGCAGCATCATCCGGAACAGCTCGTATACAATGAAGAGGATGGGTTTTCTTTTCTATACATTATATCATGAATTGGTAAGCCTGATTTATGTTTTAGGACTCTTAGGCACTCTAATATACACGATATCTTGACGCTTGCATTAATTTTTTAATCATATAATCTAAATTAAGTTAAATTTTTAGATGATGGGCACTAAATGCCTTCCTTGAGGCTCGCTGTAGACTCGACAGGATTCCCGCCGGGTTGCGTTGAAAATGCCGCACCGCATAGGACTAGAGTCGAAGAAAGCGTGGAATTCAATTATGCGCACTCTTTCTGGGGCTCTAGTCACTACGAGGGTGACAAAGTTCAGGTCTTCCTCTCGTCTTCAAAGTAGTAAAGGTCTTCTTCTTTGTTTTGTCATCCTCCTTAGCCGGTTACAGCATCTGAAAGCGAACGGAATTGGTGAAGGATAATGCTCCATGTGGAGTACGCCTCTCTGCGGAAGTGAAGCATGGACAATGATAGCAGCGGAGAAATCACGGATAGAGTCTTTCGATATGTGGTGCAACAGAAGAATAATGAGGATAAATTGGATCGACTGGGTTAGTAATGTGGAAGTTCAACGTAAAATAGGAGAGAAGAGAAGCCTCATGAAAACCTGGACGAAAGCAGTAATAATATGTCGGAAGCATGCATTATAATGAGGGTAGATTAATATATACATAGGAATTTATCGATAGCTATGAATAAAGAAAAAACAGTTGGGAAAATTTAAGGGATGAAGTCTTGCGGGAGAACTTTCTTTATGGTGGCATGATAGTTCGACGAGACCCTACCAAGGTATCACAACAGTTAGAACACGTTATGATACAATGCTATAGACATGTAGTACTATGAAATACGCTATCAGGTAGCTCCGGAGGAAGACGATGTGCAATTGACTGTTAGAACAGTATTTCCAAGCTTTTTAAGATAATGGAGTCACAAAATGGTTGTGTATTTCGGTAGTTAATATACATTGACATGACAAAATCAATGGAAAATTGGAAAAGAAAAGAATATCAATTGGAATTGTTGATCACTAATATCAGCATTAGAGTCTGTTTGATCAAAAATTAAGTTTCACCCTGGCAAAAAGTATAAAATATATGCTCCATTCTCTGAGTAAACAAGGATGTTGAAAAAATTTACTTGATAAAACATTATTTTTAATTAATTTCAAGAAAGTGAGGAATCAAGTGAGAGAGGCTATCAAAATGTGGTGTTGCGAAAGAATGATCAGAATCAAATGGATCGACTAGGTTAGTTATGAGGAAGTGCTAATAACAGTAGGTGAGAATATAAAACTGATGAAAAACTTGATCAGAAGACAGAATAACCTTATGAGCCATATCTTGAGACGTGATGGCATGATGATTTCTTGAGACAATTGTTGGGGAACAAATAGAACGGACCTCGAACAAAATATATGGACCAGTTAAAGCAGTATATGAAAGAGAAGAAATATGGAGGCATGAAAAGATTAGCTGATGGGAGAATTGAGTGGACAGTTGCATAAAACCAATGTTAGGATTGTTGACCAGTAATGATGATGATGAATGCTAGATATATGAATATTGAGTTTTCTTAATTGTATTGAACTATCCCACTCAGCCACTTTTCTTTATAAATGGCACAGTCGGGACAAACTTTTTCTAAGTTTTCGTGTCTAAAGAAATTTATGTTACTTTAAAACGGTTTAAAAAATAAACACTATCAGTGATAAAAATTGAAAATTTTGAAGATATTCCAAAATTGTTCTCCAATGTTGGATAGCGTAAAATTATGAGCAGAAACTCCTGATCACTGTAATAAGGGATTTATCTGTAGCTATACCAATTCCATATCTATAGTGCTAAGAGACCAAATGAAAAATGTAATTATGAGTTGATTTGTACAGCAGATAATGTTTAATAAGAGACAAAGATATTGGTTTTTCCCTCAAAATATTGCATGAGAACTATGCTGAACTTGAATGTTTGTTTTCGGGGTTTTCTCCCCGCCCTTTTAGTCGCCTCTTACGACAAGCAGGGTTGCTGAGGGAATATTCTACGGCCCCCTTTCCCGCAGGGGTGAAGCAAGAAGTTTACAAACGCAGATGTGATAAAAACACACAGTTCTCTCGCATCTGCAACACCTGCAATCTAGTGATAGCAGGTGATAACAATAGCGGGTGTGCGACTCAGACAGTCCTGGATGAAAAAAAGCTGAAAAAATCTTTCTAATAGCAAATAAAAATCATTTAAAATTTAATGACAGATTATATCAGTTATGCAAACAAATACCTGTGATTGTAAAGTTATTCGGTCAACTCACAAATAAAGCCACATTGAATGCCTTATATTTTACCTAAATTCTCACCAGCAAAAGGTTAATTCGATTCAATTCCATCGACTTGTCATTATTACTTAATTACACAAATTTTATGTATATTCAACATTCCAGGAAAACTTAAGATTGGTGGTATTTCAATAGGATTGAATTCCTGATGTGATGATGATTGTTCTCTGCGTCGATGAGACTTTTGTCGATGTGGAAGTCCACCCATACCCCGCCGAATAGATTGCAAGCAATTTAAATCCAGTTGGCCCCTCCCAGGTGGAGTGACAGGTGGACCTCAGAGAAATGGCAAGAGGGGGACTGCTTCACATCCCACGATGACGAGACACGTGACCTTAATCCGTATCCTATAGCACTAGCACTGCTTAGTGTCCCGTAATAATGGCGGCATTTCGTGAGAGAGAAAGCCTTCGATCCCCTGCTTGGTAAATATTTCCCTCCTCACAACTGAGCACTAATCTTCATTAGATTCATCTGATGAGAGAGAAGTCCACCCATCCAAAGCCTGGGAATGATAAGCAGCTTTTTTCACACTCATCATTGCCTAGGATTTGGGATGGGTAGGCCTCAGAAAGATGGCCACAATCTGGAACCAGGAAACTGACCCTTTTCATGCTCAAAAGGACCAACCTGAAATCAATTTCTTCGTTAAACAAAATAGTCTAAAAACACATGGTTTTGATGCTGAGGATGAATTTGAAGATGGAGAAATCCGCCCATCCTGCGCATCAAAATAGAAAGCATACCGATTACAGCTGTCTACTATCGAGGGCCTGGGATAAGGAGACCTCCTGGAAATTATCTATTTTCCGAAGGATTCGGAGAACAGGAAGCTTTATAACTAAAAAGTAAACACCAATCATATACCTTTAAGCTTAAATCTTGATTACATTTCCGGTTGGAAAATTTCTTATTTTAGAAATCATAAGCAGTTATTTTCCCGATATTTATGCAGAAAAACGTCCCAGAATTAAATTACTAAGTTGTTTTCGCGGTTTTCATCCCCTTCCTTGTCATCAATCGCCTCTTACTACAAGCAAGAGGTACAATATTATACCACCTCTTCCCACATCGATGTCAATATAAATGGCTGCTTATAATTTTGTGATGCTTACTAAAAACGAAAATGTTATCAACAGTCACTGCCAATGTGGAATGGTGGGCCAATAATAGGATCCAGCCTGAGGCTAAATGGATACAATTGAGTCCCTGAACACCTTTCAAATTTTAATGATACTCTATAAGGGTTCTCTGAATTAAAGATTTCTGCAATATTTTTCTCTCTGATTTAAAAATATTTGCGAAAGTGGTAGAATTCATAGAAGATGTAAATTAAAATACCGAGGAGGATACAAAAAATGCATTAAGTAGATTAGCCCTCACAATGTGCGCAAAAAATTAGAAGATCAAAAGAAAACTCGTTAATTCTATCATTATAACCTAACAGCTTAATCATATACTAAGAAATACATTTATTTTTGCATAGTCGCAACAAAAAATATCATGCAAAGGACCTTTTATTTTTAAGGTATACACCCTTGAGCTACCCTGTGACATAAAATGAGGTGGTCCGTGTTGATGCCTTCGCAACCCGCCAAGTGTATCGAGGTATCGTGCCAGATACTTTTAAAAAACCCGGTCCGACGCCTCGATACACCTGGAAGGCTGCTTTGCTCACGGAAATATTGCCGGTATATCCAACCACTCCTCCGTGCAGACATTTCCTGACGTATTTCTTCAGATCGCTTGCTAGGACCAAGGTATCATCATGGAGATTCGACCACCAGTCGCTGAGATGGGTGTTTCTCATCGTAAAGAGCATTATCGTGTTCGAGGGTTCATTTGAGAGATTCATAAGATGGGAATGTAATCCAACATGCTGCATAAGCGATTCTATCGCTACGTGAGGGTTTGTTTTCGGGGTCACACTCCCCGCCCTTTTAGTCGCCTCTTACGACAAGCAGGGTCATTTAGGGAATATTCTATGGCCCCGTTCCCGCAGGGGTAACAATACAAATCAATTTTAATACTTCCTTATTGTTAACTACAGACGAAATCGTCAAGCATTAGTCACTATTTTGAAATAGAAAGGAAATAACATACCAAATCCATCATGTTGTTTAAGAATTAAACAATATTCACCGAGAGCCAACCTATTTGGAATATTCTCTATAGAGAATTAGAATATTTTTAAAAACAGTCCCGGAGAAACACTTTACATAAGCAACTCTCTTCTTAATTTATGATCGGAAGAACGAATGTACAGAGAGTTTAAAAGATAAGTTCATAAATATTAGTATTCATGCAATCAAAAAGTTAAACCTTACAATAGACATCGAGATCAAATTAAGCAAAAAATTCATATGTATATTATTCTAAGCAAACATCCAGATTACATCAAGATCCATCAGTGAATAACTTCGGATAAAAAGATGGTACAATATAGTCTTTCTTCTTACTACACCACTTCCCTTTGCTGCCCAGCCATTTGAAAAGGAACGATGCAAGTGGAGGGTTGCACAACCCGCCAAGAGCACTGAAAAATCGCACCAGATGCCCTTTTATAAACTCTGGTTCGACCTCCCAGTACACCTGAAGGGCCGTTTTTTAACATAGCTAGTTGTAGACTCCTCCAGAGGAATATATACAAATCTTAGTACTTCTCAACACAGGTATTATTCAAGTAGCTCTCAGATCGTCAGCTGACCCCAATGAAATTATTAGATCTTATCATGCAATGGTCATTCAAACGAAAATACTGAGCAGCTAAATCTCCTCCTGCCTCTAGGTTTATTTCTGGAGATCAACCAACCCCTTGCACTTGTCGCTTCATTCGACAATGAGTCTTACCACGGTAGTATTTTCCAGTCCTGTCCGCAGCTGAATTAAGGGACCGGAAGAAAACGAATTTCTAATGGCCAAGTTGCTAACTTTCAAGTTCTCTTTCAACCAATATAGCCTTTGTGGGGACGTTACCTTGGACTTACCTATGCGCTTAAGAAGTGCGTTGGCGGATGTGATACCCTCCAAAAAGAATTCACAGTTCGTCTAAGATTTCCTGGACAACCACACAAATCTAAGTTTGGTTAAACTCAAAGATTTAACGGGTTAAAATCACATGCTTATACTTGATAACATTCATAGGAGATGCTGAGAAGAAGTTAGCCAACAAAAAACAGCGAGAATTTGATGAAGTGTAAAGAAACATAATCAACTTGTCACATAATTACGATCGTATGATCGGGTCGGCATTCGACAATTCGAATAGAAAAGCATTGGCTTTTCTTTCTTATAATGTTTTGTCCGTGAAATACGCTGAGTTTCACGACCATTCAATCATACATCCATCACAGTCGTAATCACGTTTAATTTTCTCCTTTTTCGAGTTTCAATGGTCCTTCCGTCTCTCCGGTATACGATTCCCTCAAATTCACAAGTGACCCGGTTAAGTCCGGAGTATTTTATGCAAGATGGCGAGTCGAAGGAAATAACATTTCCACACATCATGTATATGACATGGTACATTCAAGGTATTTTTCTTTCTGCCGCTATTCTGAATAGTTTGAAAAACAATAAGGAGAGAATTGGAATGCTGGAGGAAGCAAGATTCCTCCTCCGAGCAATCCGTGGGCCCCGCATTTCACGCTCTGCATTCCAATTCTCTGCCTTGGCCGGATTACTCTAAGGGAATAATCCAATTCTATCCTTTAATTCCTTAATTACGGCTGTAAGGTGAAATAAATTTTAATCCCCACTCAATTGTTACAGTAAATTACATCGTCACATATGATTTCTGATTCATTTCATAAATACGAATTTGAATTCAATTGATTCGCCTTTTACTTTGTGAAAATCCATGTTGAAATGAAAATACCTTTTATACCTCTCATTCTCAAGTACGCCTCAGCGTCGAAACGCGTCGTACCAATAAGTAATTTTCCAGTGAAAAGTTACCAAGGTTGTGTATTTTCATTTCAATATGAATTTGATTCAATATATATGGTTTTGATTGACAGCATGCGATTTTTATTCATCACATATAATTTTTTACACGAAGAATTACGCAGAGGCCCTTAGTTTTTTACTATGACCTTCGTACGAGGATGTCTTGCCATACATTTGTGTATTAATTCGTACTTTCTTCCATTTCTTCCTTCTCTGGCGCCTATCTCTTCTTAATTAAGCCGATCGAGTCATTCCTCCAGAATAGTTCCAGGATTACCATGGCGATGGTGGTTCAACCCCTCAAGTGCCTTGAAAGACCGTGCCAGATAGGTATTGACTAACTCTGGCTCGACCACTCAAGGCTCTGATAGAGTCGATCGGATGCATGAATATGTCCATAATTTTAGGTCGATCTTATAGGTTCTTAAGATATTCTGTAAATGTAAAGTAAACAAGCCGAGGAGAAATACAAAAATATGATAAAGTATAAAAATCAAGTCTTGACCGGGATTCGATCACAAGTCTCTCAAATGCGACCACTCTATCAGCCAAGGCCTCACTTCTTCTTGGGAGTTTTGTTGGTTTTACAGGACGAGATGGTTTATGCAGTTACAGATACAAAGCCACAAGGCAGCATGCTTGTGCACACAGCACCGCAGTCCAGAGGCTTAAGGGAATAATAATAATTATTATTATATTGTACAAGTTACAAGTTGGCTATTTGCCAGGTGGTAACAGTTTATACAAAATAAAAATAAAAACAAAAATATTGCAAATGAGAAATACATTACCAAAATGAAACTAGATAGTGAATATTTAAAATTCAATGATATTAATTTTCCAACATAAATCCTCTACACCTCTTCTTGAAAATCCTTACGTTGTTAGGGTAGGGCTTAAACAGTTCTGCAGGGAGTCTATTCCATTCCGTAATCGTCCTGTTGAAGTACAAGAATTTCTTTAATACCTTGAAGGTATTAAAGAAATTGTATTCACCATAGATATCAAGCAAGGAATATATCGTGGGCCAATCAGCGGTGTACCCTAACGGCGTCATCAGTGGTGTACCCATCAGTGCATATGATGTACGAAAATTCCACTTACGAAAAACAACCTGCTTTGCCACGCAAGGTGGAATAAAGTACTCCGGAAGTTACCGTATCACGTGCAAATAGGGAGAATCATTTATCGGAAAGAAGGAAGTACTATTGCGAATCGACAAGATCGTATGATCGAGTAGTTTATTAATGAATCGAGCAGAAAAGTAACTGGTATTTCTTTTCTCTAAGGTCATGCCCTTCTGCCGCTCTTCTGAGTATTTAAAAAAATAATAAGAACAGAATTGGAACTGGCGGAAGCAACCCTACACCTCCGAGCAACCCGTAGGCCCAGCATTTCACTCTATGCATTCCAATGCTATGCTTTCTCCGGAATACTCTGTGGGAATAATTCGGTACAATTCTGATTGCGGATTGATTGTTCAAAAATATTTTTTGAACGCATGGAAGCAATTTAAGCTCGATCCTGGAAAGATATAGCTATTAACCCTCATTGAAAAATTGAACGTAGGTGGACCTCTAATGGAAGAATATTTTTGGAAGACATTTCGGGGAATGCATTGTAAAATAGGAGCCCATAAATTTTTATGTCATGGTGCAAGTTAGCTCTATCATTGTGCATTCATTTCACTTCTAATACTAGTAATATACAAGGGTTATTTTTATGGAAGGTTTGGAATTATAGTATAACATGGCAAAACGGGAGGATTTGAATGATAGTTAAGACACATATTCATAACATACAAGAAAAAATACGCCCATTTTTATACGATAAAATCTCGATTATTTTGCCAACACACAAATAAAGCCACATTGAATGCCTTCTGTTTTACCTAAATTCTCACCAGCAAAAGGTTAATTCGATATCTTGTCCCATCAACTTGTCATTATTATTTTATTACAAAAAAATTATATATATTCAACATTCCAGGAAACCTTAAGATTGGTGGTATTTCAATAGGATTGAATTCCTGATGGTGGTTCTCTGCGTCGATGAGACTTTTGTCGATGAGGAAGTCCACCCATACCCCGCCGAATAGGTTGCAAGCAATTTAAATCCAGCTGGCCCCTACCAGGCGGAGTGACAGGTGGACCTCAGAGAAATGGCAATAGGGGAGCTGCTTCACTTCCCACGATGACGTGACACGTGACCTTAATCCGTATCCCATAGCACTAGTACTGCTTAGTCTCACGTAATAATGGCGGCAGTTCGTGAGGGAGAAAGCCCTCGAACACTGCCAGGTAAATACTTTACTGAGGTATTCAACCAATTAAATGAGGTTAGAATGGAACAGTTGACGAATCATTCTGGCTTGTTCGACTCCTTTTGTTGGATTTTCTTCTTAGGGGTCATCCATTAATTGCGTGAGGCATTTAAGTGACGTAGGGGTTCAAGGCGATTCTCACCCAATCTCACGTTGGGGGAAGAGGTTGGTACTGGCAAGCATCACATAATTTTTTTCGCTAGAGTCTGCGTAAAAATCCGTGAAAACTGGGTTAATTGTCTAATAAAATATTAAATAATAAAAAAAATTACTTTTTCAAATAAACCTAACGGAATGAAGGATGGATTAGCGAATTTCTACTGAAAATACGTATTTTGAACCGTCTCACGTGAAGTTGGAGGGAGGGGTTGCGGGGATTGAGCCAAATCTCACAAACTCTCATCAAATGATGAGGTGGGGTTCCACAGATAACCAAAATCACCTCACAAATTAATGGACGGCCCCTCATTCAGTACGGCATAATGTATCTTACTCGTCATTTCATCCAAGAAACCAACTCTCATTCTACCTCATCATCCTATTTTCTGTTACCGTTCTAAGCATTCCATTTCTCGTTAGTACGTGCTTCATCCACGGGATCCAATATCAACCTCCATCTCGTATCCAATAATAATAATCAATTCATTTAGTGTTGAAGGAGTCTGAACTCGTTTAGAAAACAGTATTGAATTACAAGGTGTGCGTTAACAATGGATATAGGGATAACAACGGAAACATACAACAGCACAAAAAACCTAAATTTCTTCTTATAATACTAGATAACATTAAACTTATCCATAAATAAATTAGTTAATTAATTCAGTTGACAACAGCAGTCTCCTCTCCTCATCTACCATGCATAAAATTTTTCTGTTTCTTTTCAGTTTTACACATTCGGGATAACGATACAGTTATTTTACCTGTGCCGCCTAAGACTTAAATGATTTTGTTGAGGGGTGGTCGAAGGGGTTAGAGGTGTTAAGGGGTATCGGAGCCTTCATCCGGGATTTGAGCCCAGGACTCTAAGATCGGCGGTGAAGCTAGCTAGTGGTGAAGCCAGTATTATCCACAACGCAATAAAATTATTACGATCAAATCGAGCTTTCTCCTTGCCAACCTTCCTTGGGAGAGGAATTATGTCATTTTCCAATCACAAACATTTTATCAATATGACAGGTGCGTCCAGTATTATCCCTCGCAACTGAGCACTAATCTCCATTAGATTCATCTGATGAGAGAGAAGTCAACCCATCCAAAGCCTGGGAATGATAAGCAGCTTTTTTCACACTCATCATTGCCTAGGATTTGGGAAGGGTAGACCTCAGGTAGGTGACCACAATCAGGAACCAGGAAACTGACCCTTTTCATGCTCAAAAGGACCAACCTGAAATCAATTTCTTCGTTAAACAAAATAGTCTAAAAACACATGGTTTTGATGCTGAGGATGAATTTGAAGATGGAGAAATCCGCCCATCCTGCGCATCAAAATAGAAAGCATACCGATTACAGCTGTCTACTATCGAGGCCCTGGGATAAGGAGACCTCCTGGAAATTATCTATTTTCCGAAGAATTCGGAGAACAGGAAGCTGTTGCTTGATTTTCTAACTAACAAGTAACGAGTTAATAATCATGCCTAGTTTTTCTAGTTAGAATGTAATGAAATAATCATTAAGTATGTCATGTGTCACAAAATTACTTAAATGGTAATTTAGTTGCACCATTCTCGATTAGAAATAAATGCGCCGAGGTGCTTATTGATTTAGACACTGAATACTTGATAATTATTTTGCTTTTCAGCCCTCCAATGTAACCACCAAGCACATGCCTCAAAGCTAAAGCTCGTTTCGGTTAAAAAAGTTATCAGATATGATAGAACAAATTAAGTCAGTATTTATTTCAAGTTTTCTACAAATAAAAATTTCCTTTCTAACAAATACGTCCTGTACTTACTCGTAGGCTTATTTCATACATGGTTGGCAACAAGGGCTTTCTTGTGAGCACAAGGGTCTGACAGGCATGGTATTAAAATCATAAATATGTACCTAACTGATTGAGGCTCCATAACACACAAAACAAAACGAACGTATTGATAACCGTATTAAAATCTTGTCCATTATTTTTAGCGTCTGAGAGTCCCTGTTCCTCGCCACCTTAAATCCACTTATGGTTACCGGGACTGAAGACGATACACGTTTCAGCAAAGAAGCAATGCCTAAAATGACTTTACAGCAATGTATGTACTACCAGCGGGAGATATTCCCGAAAAATAATTTTCACAACAAATGTTAGACTTGATTGCGCTGGCAATGATCGATCTCGGTAGGCCTTTTTTGGTAATGATACGAATGCTACATCCGGACGATGGTTAATATTAATCCAAAATATATCAGGACCTCCAATTGGTGGTTAAGGGAAGGTTTTTCTCGTGATTCCATCAGAAGGTGTAAAGACACAAGCAAAAGGTGTGTCGTATTCACACAATTCATCACAGGAACCACGGGGAGAAGGGAAAGTGGGATGAATAGGACATGAAACAATGTGATTAGGTGGATGAATATAAGGTTAATGAAAGGACAGGAGGATGGTTTAATTGGTCAAAGGCAAGTAGCAAAGAAGGTTGCGATGAAATGAATCATCCGGACGCAAATCCACATCGCTCGCAAAGGTATAAGATAATTCGATAAGTAAGTAGCAAAACCGAGGTATCTATCAATCGTCATTACACCTAAACTGAATTAACCCTATCCTTTCTATTAATTTATTTTTAAAGAAGGCTGATGAATAGTTGAAGTCATCTTTAGCGGACTAGCTTCCCTATACTTGAGCGATAAACATTTCTCACTGTGCTCCAGCAATCAATGAGGTTTATGCCTACGACTGCTGGCATTCAAATCGTATACTCAACGTGGTGGGAAAAAGGAGTTATTCCCCGTGATTCCTCCAAACGTAGCCGGACGCTTGTTTCCTCTCGTCTGAGAATTAGCGCCATCACAATTTCATCTCTAATCAAAATAATAGTACCGAGAAATCCCACTGAAGGCTTTTACGTATCAAGAATGTTAGTTTAACCTTCCTCGGGGACGCTCTGCACAAAACGTGTGCTAGGTATAAATATAAAATGATTCATTTAAAAAAGTAAAGGAAATATACCAGCGTTTGGCCATCGAAGACTTTGAGTGGTAGGGCGACCTTGTTTTGAGGGATTTCGGAGGAAGATGATTCCTCGACAGCGATCCCCAGCCGAGTTGTCCAATTAGGGAAACAATTCCATCTCATAGCTATTAATACACTCTTACTTACACTCCACCCGGCGCTGATAACCTCACGATTTCTGAATACTAATCAAATGGACTTAAATAGTTTCCTTTGTAAAAATTGTGCGAAAGAGTGTTTTGAATTAATTCTGTTCGGGTACCTAGCTCGTTTAAGGTCTGCATAAGGCTGGTCCCCCTCCCCCTGCTCTTAAAATAACAAAATATACGTATAATAGTATCTCCTAAATCCCTTTAATTACTTAAATTTACCGTCTTTTCACTGTGGATATCAAAAATTATCTCTGATCGCCAGGAAAATATTCCCTAAAAACAAGCTAGGCGCAGCATCTAGACATTAGGGGTAAGAGCCACTGTATCAATCGCTTGGAAAATAAAGGACCCTTTAAAAGTTACTCCACAACATAAAAAACCCTTACATGGCATTACTCTGTCACAAAATACATTTTTTTATAGTAATTGTAGATCAATAACTTGAGCTGTAAGAGAAGACCATTTTAATTAAATACGGGCTCTGGATGCATGCTGTCCATGAGGTGGTTTACGAGGAAATTAATCCCAAGCCAGGGACCACTATGACCAATTACATCTCAGATAAATGCACAGATGATACACAGCAAACAACAGCCCACTATGATTATAGTAGCTTAATAGTGTCGTTAGCTCTGAAAACCTACTTTCACATGACCCCATTGAAATGCTCGAATTAAAAAATATTGGTGAAGCGTATCGAAGAGTGGTTTACGAGGAACTCAATCCCAGGCCAGGGACAACCACAATCCACTTTTATTGAGGAAAAGGACTGATTAGGTAAAACTTACTCTAAGAGAAAAATATGTTACAGTGAGAGATAGTAATACTCTCGAAAATGGTAACTTCAAAATTAACGATGCATGGTAAAACTTTAAAGTTAACCATACATGAAATAGGTTTGATTTTTCGAATAGCTTCTTGGTTGGTATTTCAAAGTCCTACTGCTAAGGAAGTACTAGAAAATTATTAGGATTTAGTGAATGAAAACCATTACAGTAAACTGTCATCTTAAAAAAATGCCTTTCAAGTAAATGCTAAAATTACTGCAATAAAACAAATACATTTCATAACAAGTTATGTTATTTATTCATTCATCACAAGGGTACATGTCACTCAAAGCAATAAAGTATTAAAAATATGAATATTTCATTTATGCCAAATTTAAAAGACAAAGAAAACGTAAACTTTCCACAGATAAACTTCTCTAAAATTTAGCAGGTACATTCATATTGTTTTTGAGAGCCTTAGATACCTTTATTTATTACTGCCGTACGTCGTGCAAATAAATATTGAAATCAAGCAATAAAGTATGATAAGGACCAGGGTACTGTGTAAATAGTATGTATCTTAAGTATTTCTAACACTGAAAACAAATAAATGGATTTATTTTAAGTTGCTTTGCGATGGGATACCAATCAGTTAAATTAAGTTTAATATCATACTCAGCTATTGAACATCTAGGAAAGACACTGTTCATCGTGAGGCCTTCGAAGAAGACATCTCTTTTATGTAAAGGCTTCATTTGGTCAAAGGCTAAAAACAAAGAGTTTTGGCATGGTAAAAATATAAAGAGCATAAAAATAAAGTTAACAAGTTGCAATTATAACTTTCAAAATACGACCGTAACTCTTAATTTATTGCAGCTCATCTAATATGTTTCATACTTCTCTCTAAATTACTCCAAGAGAAAAATATTTTACAGTGAGAGGTCATGGTACTCTCAAAAATGGCAACTTCAAAAATAATGATTGTTGGTAAAACGTTTAAGTTAATCATAAATGATATAGGTTTTATTTTTCGAATAGCTTCTTGGTTGCTTATTCAAAATCCTATCTACATAGGTTTACGTCTAAATAGGTTTACGCCTTGCTCGCCATTTCCAAATTCTGTGACGAAAATCTGTCGCTTGAAGGTAATATAAACCTATTTCATGACTCCATCACTATCGATCATCCAAGGTAAAGAAATGGAGTGTAATTCTTTGGAAAGTGATATTGTAGATACAGTTCTAACACCCTCCATCCGTGGTTCAAGCAAGAATTAGAGTGGTTATCCTGGTGCGTATGCAATTTAGCAATCCTTAGGTGTATATGGAACGCAACACAACATTCAGGGGTAAAGGTAATAAATGTTTTTTATGACCCATCCACCATATGATTCTGTTTATAAAATATTTCGACACGCCTGCCCCACTCGACGATATATTTTGGAAATCAAATTAACGCGAATTAATGTAGTCTTTGCGAGGTTGACGTTGAATCAAAATAAATCACTTGGGAAACGCCTCTATAGAAAAATGAAATTAAGTTTTCCATACAGTTAATTTTCAGCGAAGTTACAGCAAAGATTTATTTGATAAAATTAATATAACCTAAAACTTTGTTTACTCCTTATTGAATTAAATTTCAAGAAAATATTTACAAGGAAAACAAGTAATTAAAAAACGGTGGTAAATTATTTTCGAATGGCTGCAGTACGCTCAAAATGGTAGACGAAGGCCACCGACAAGAGTAATATATATGTTGTTAATTGCTAAGATATGTCATGGCGGAATAAAAAAAAGGGTTGATTTCACAAACTCACAGAGATATATTCATTACTTCATAACATTTTTATCCTTAAGCAGTCATGTACATGCATATAGGAATATTACAGTAATATTTTACTGTCAAATTGAAGTATTAGTATATTAAACAAGATCACATGCCTTAAACGTTACCAAAATACCTCGATACTTAGACGAGTGGGGGCAGGATTAATGATTTAATGATTTTGGGAGAAAATGCTCCTATATAATTGAGGAGACCCCCAACATTGACGATAATAAACAGATATTAATTGTAACCCTAAAGATAATAATTTTAGCCCTGGAGCACTAATTTAATTCATTTTTTGATCAATCATTCTTCAGTTATAGTGACTTTTTTATTAAGCTACGGTTATCACTGACTAGGACATCGTAAAACTAATTCCGAAACACGTTGGTCTAGACATTTATACATAAAAATACACCGCTGTCGGGATATCAAAAGAGAGATAAATGAAAAAAAATGGTAGAGTTTGAATTTGGTTTATTGTTTCACACTTCATTTGTTAGTTTTATGGTATTCGAATTAATTTTTTATTTTGATCCTATCGCTTTATTTCCTGTGCCTTCATTTTGCTATTCGATAGGTAGAATATTTATGCATTTATTTTAAATCTCATGCTATCACCAGCTACTCTGAAACAGCCTACTCATAGCAATATGTAGTAATAAATGAATAAGTAAACAATAAATTTTACAAAAATGGACTTAAATCATACGCAAGTTACGAAAATTACTAATAAAAATAATTATTTAGCTTCACGTCCATATTTGAAAGTTGAAAATGGCAGAACAAGAAAGCGAAGAGGGAAAGGGCGAAACGCCACGTTCAAGTGCTTCCCCTAATCAATATCCCCTCTTCGTCCTCGGAGTCCCGTACGTATTTCTTCTGTTCCTTCATTTTGCTCTTAGATATGTAGACTATTCATAAATTTATGTTAAATCTTATGCTATCACCATGAATAAGTAAATACTCAAGGTAAAATATTACTACACGTATTAAATAATGCCGAAGTTTGGAAAATTACAAATAAATTTAATTATTTAGCTCAACGACCATATTTAACACATTTTAACCCAATGTTGCTTCTAAGCTGCATCAAAAATTGCTACATTTTGAGTTGTATTCAGGAAAGATTTAAACTACGTGTTCCTTTGTGCTGTCACGTTTAATGGCAAAATATGTAACAGCCAAAATAATTATGATTAAGTAGAAAATTTTCAGATATTTTTCATGAAAGGTCTTGAAAAACTCAGAAGCAGCTCTGGGTAAGAAAGGGTTAAAAGTTGAAAATGGCAGAATAACGAAGAACTGAGGAGAAAGCGAAGAGGAAAAAGGGGCGAAATGCCACGTTCAAGTGCTTCCCCTCCGCGATTTCCCCTTTTCGTCCACGGAGTCGGTCGTTAAAATGGCCGACCCCGACCGACGCGACGCCACCCTCCACGCTTAGCTGCTCGAGCATAGGGGTGGGGTAAACGGAGAGAAATGTCAGAGAGAGCGAGAGAGAGGTTGGGGGAAGCGCCCCCCCTACCCCGTTCAGTCGAGCTGAGCCCCGGTTGGCTCGCGCGTTCCGCACGGACCAATCTCTAGTCTCGCCAATCCGACACGAGAAATCTCACATGAATAAGGGGTGGAAGGAGGTTGCGAAGCACCGGCTTGCTTTCCGTGGAAGGCAGAAAGACGAAGAGAAAACTCTTTTTTTTTCAAGCAAAATACGTGTCATTTTGCCATCTTCCCTCCCAGCTCGTTATGTCTCGGCCGAATTTACGACAGGGCTGGACAGTATCGCTGCTTCCCTGAGATCACCAGACGGGCATAAAAAAAGGGTCCGGCCGCGTACAGATTCACGCTTTAGTCACGTACGCTGCACATAAAATTCTCTCGTCTCCGTAGTTCTTAAAGCGTGACCTATTTTAATGGACTAGACCGGCGGTGTCCGAACCAAAAAAACACGTTTCGTTAATTTCCTTTCCTAACAGAATAGAAGGGGACATAGAGTAGTTTCGCAACTGAACAAAAAACACGTTTCATGAAATTCCATTCCTATTAGAACAGAAGGAGAGACATAAAATTTTCGTATCTGGGATCGTGTTCGTTCCTTCCTTCATTTCACGTCTATGACCAATTACATACTTCACTAGGGCTGTACGATTGATACTTCCTTTGGGATCAATGTTAGAGAAGTTTCGCAACCGGTCAATGTTAACTGACTTGAGTTATCACGAATGATATTTACAACATAAAGAGCATGAATTTTTTTGGAATGGATTTTTATTTTACCATGGTAACAATTACCATGTTTATTTCGTCCAAATCTGGATATATGATAGCTACAATGAATAAATACTAAAAACGCAAAAGAAACGCAAACTATTTTTAAAAGTGCATTATTGTTAATATAGCAATTTGCAATATGCTGTGGAAGCAACATGTCAGGTTGCAAAGGTTGCCATGATATTTTTTATTTACGTTTTTTTAAACAGTTTTGTTTAGCTGATTTTTGTTAGGAAAAAAGATTAGTTTGTGGTGGACATAAAAAGTGCATGGTGTGTTGTGGTTCTCGGCGAATTAAACTGTTAACAATCTGGACTAAAGGACTCTATAAGAATATATATTTTATCAATTATGAATGCAGTTCGTTAGTAAATTTCTGCTAAAACTAATTATTATATGTAAAAATTTTAAATACCTAATAATATTGAATACTTATAAGATGTCACGATATATCTAAGCTTCAAATATAAACATTTGTTGGATGAACACAAATTTCAGTGCTATATCCGTGATTTAGAGGAGTATGAGGCATTTTAAACATCTTGATAGAGAACGAAACGCTCAGCATTAACAACATCCTATAAGTAAAACTAGTAAAGACTAAGTCAATGTTGATCAGACATCAATAGTCCGCAATAGGGTTACTTTACTCGTGATTATAACAAGTAATGGACTTGCTCCGAGTATATTACGATATTCTATATTCAGGTAAAATTCGTACAATAACCAGATGATCACGTGCCACGTCGTAACTTAGGTCGTACTTTAATAAATTCATATCGAATTACAACGTTTTCTTTAACTTTTTATTACGTTAAGCCGATTCCATGAAATCATACCCGAGAAAATGAATTACATTGAAAAGGGTGTTTGTGAAAGAAATTTAGATAAGCTCTAAGTAAAGTTAGATAAGACAAGGTGGAACAACAGGTGCATGTAAGTTAGTAAAGCTAGGAAAGACACTTAGTCAAGGTATCTTCAAATGTGGCCGATATTGAATATGAAATATCCATGAGCTCTCGTATTACTCACTATTAATCCCCCCCGCTCAACCTTTTCGTGAGAATACCGGTGATTGGTGCGTTCAGTGTCCGGCATTATTTCATTTGAATGAGCGGAGAGTTCGTTAGAATGAAAATTTTATTCTTAAAAAGAGAAGGTGGCTTCGAAATAAGAATATGATATATTTCAAAGGCTAATAATTCAGTTTGAGTGGTTACGTTTTCTCAATGGCATCAGCGTTATTGAAAAGCAATGTCTGAGAAAGCAATGAATCAGTGTTTCATCAAGCTGCTTCGCAGCCACACTGAGTGATCCATGGCGTTCTTTGCATAAAATCTGGGGATTACTCTATCACTTACGCGTTTTAAAATTACTATTCATTTTAAAATTTCATTACGCTTTCCTTCGAAAGGACAAAAGACGGCCAATTAGAGTGAGTCGTCGGCCCATGTATATCATTAGGCAGCATTAAACGACGGTTATTTCAAATGGTAATTTTTATATTATTAACGTTTCTGCATTTAATATTCAATATACTAATTATTTATTAAAAAGGCTTAAGGAGGCATATTCATTTTTTTACAAAAGCCCTCTCAATATAAATTCATCGAGAATAATATTATACGACTGAAAACGGGATCAAATCAAGAGCAGACAGCTGTAATCAAATTATATGTCTAGTATAAAACTGATGGTAAAATTGGTCTGTATAACGCTTTCATGGGAATAAATTTATCAGTCAAATAATTATTCACTCGAATGAAAATATTAAATAAATATTTATTTATAAACAGTATATAACATGCAAATACATAGAGGAAGTATAAAAACAAATTTCAGTACTGAAGAGTGTCGTATATAAGATAATCTTCGAATGCTGACAAAGAAGTAAGGTAGCTGCGTGAGTTGAGCTTATGAGATTTCCTTTCCCTTTGTGTGGACATCATAGATCAGCGGTACCCAATCGGTGGTACGCCGAAAATTATTGATAATGGCGGACGATACGAGCCCTCTATCTATACAATTAAATATAGCTAAAAGTGTCCCCTAACTGTTGTGAAATTATGTAATAAAATGTGCATGTTACATTTTTGGGGGTACAATATTAGTTAAATACATATAGAGGGAATACGGGAGAAAAAAAAAGGTTGAGAAATGCTGTAATATAGATGCATACATGCACCTTGTGTTATCTAAATTTATAATAAAAAACATCCTTTTCTATATAATTCGTTGTGTCGAGTGTGACTCCATGGAATAGGCTTAATATAATGAAAAGTAATAAATACTTTGTTATTCCATATGAATTTTTTCAAGTACGACCTAATTTTCGATGTGGCGCGTCATCATCTGGTTATGGCACCATTAATACCAGATGCCACGTTGAAACCTAGGAAGTAGTTTAATAAATTCATGTGGAACTACAAAGCTTTTTACTTTCCATTATCCTTTTCAATTCTGACACGCAAACTGAAACCACTAGATTTTCGATAACCCCAAAGCATTGAAATTAAGTCGAAACTTCGATAATCTGAAAAGTAAAATTGAAACGTGAATCCACAAAACTCTATATGATCCCAATTTAACCTAAGTATTTATGCAAGAGACGGATTAAAAATAATATTTAAAATTTGAATTCTAAAATCGAAAACACAACGTATATCCTGGAAAATAGGCTATAAGTCTCTAATTGGAAGAATGTTTAGTTAAAATTCAAACAAGTGATAAATCATTCAAGCCTGGAAGAGAAAACCTTCACGTACCTTGTCTGCATACTGATGATTCGAAAACGCTCTCATTTGTACTAGAGACGCCTAGTAATTTAACCTGAAAAGAAAACCTATACCTTGAGCTGTGAGTGAAAAGGTGCAATGCATGGCAGGAATGAATTCAATTTATCCAACATTCGCTTGTCTTGGAAACTCAATTTTTAACGAGTAACATATAAAATGATTTTTACGAACTATAGTCTAGTTAAATAACTGCGGGGAGGTCAATAGTTCACTTCTGCACCGATATAAATGGAAAATTTTGTGACCGAAAGAACTCTTCTCGTTAAATATCGCACGACAATGATAAGGAATAAGTATGCCATTATTAGATGAAGACGCTCACATGGATTTATATTTACTTCACGGACTGAAAATGGATATTAAATCAAATTGTATAACTAATGAAACATAAATGTACTACCGAGGGTTTAACCAAAAGGGTTCAAGATCTCTCGAACTAGAAAATTTATACTCTGTGGACCTCGTTAAGAAAAATAATTTAAGTAATTGGTATAATTGAATTATTTGCAACTAACGCTTTAAAAGTCTAACCCTCGTGTACGAAAGGCATTAATGTATTTTGTATAATTCTGTACGACA
This sequence comes from Ischnura elegans, assembly GCF_921293095.1. Classification (NCBI taxonomy): domain Eukaryota; kingdom Metazoa; phylum Arthropoda; class Insecta; order Odonata; family Coenagrionidae; genus Ischnura; species Ischnura elegans. The sequence continues at coordinate 85,033,424 of NC_060250.1, forward strand.
TCTGACTATTGTCTAACTGCGATCGGTAATGAAATGAAAATAAAAATATATATTTTGAGAAATACACGGTACGATCGTGATTTTTGAAGCTCTGGCTGACAATATATTTCATGAGTGTTAAAAATTATATTTTGAAAGCCGGTTCTTTAAATTCATTGATTGACAAAAATTCTATATTTATATCTACTATGCGTAAAAACTGAGCAAGTGCAACTATACATAACTTGGCCTTATAAGTAGCGAAATGGATTCTAAAGAGTTTATGCCTTTCGTGCTAAAACTTAAGAGATTAACTGCTCGGTTGATGAATCCTTTTTCTCATCAATAATAAAATATTACAAACGATGCAGTGGTTAGCACTGTCTGGTCAAATCTTTTATTGAAATCTTTACGTTTTCAATCAATTTAAGTATACTTTTAGTAAGTAAGTTTACTTAAAAGTTTAGCGGATTTCTACCCAAATTAAGCAAAGTAATTACCACATAACCTTGGCAGCCTTAATCTGCTTGGGAGCATTATATATTCATAGAGCTTGTTTTTAGAATCGAAATAATACCGCGAATAGGTTAAAACATCAAATTTGCGCTTTCTGATTACATTGTAGCACAACGCCCTGATCAACTAAAAAATCGGTGTTTAAACCTACGAGACCTAAATTTACGCTATTTTGAAACAAATGAGAGCGTTTTCTTACTGTCCCACGGTGCTCCAGCTTCAGGATGGCATGCAGCTGAAATACTTTATCAATCAGGTGTACGTTTCAGGCAGGATATAGCAATTTGAAATTTTGTGTGAGAAAAATTTCATCGTTATTTTAATTCCAACAAGGAAAGAAAAAAACCATCAAGGTGAAATTCCCTATAGATCCTAAATTCCCTAAATAATCCAAGTTTTCCACAGTGTTCGACTCTTACCATTACAACTTTTCTGAATAGAAATAGTTACCAAATTTACGTAAGCCACGTCAAATTCAGAAAAAATACTATTTATCAAGTAAAACATGTACACAGTTCTAGTTGAAATAGCTACTTAAGTCCGTCTTAAATTTTAGAGATGTGACCCTATGGTTATATTATATTATAGCTTACATATCCAAATTAAAAGTTCATATAAATTAGTAATGACAAAAACAATGAGCCAGGTTAGTAGATTAACGTGGAAATTATTTGCAGAGCGAAGAAATTAAATAAAACATGTTGTTCTAGGAATTTATCCATTAAAAAAATATCATAAATGAATGGCATATTTATAATAATATACGATCAAGTTTAAATAAGAAAATATTGCCATTGAAAAAAATATGAAAAGTAATAAATCCATGAAAATTTACTAAAATGTCGTTTAGAAAAATTTTACAATTGTTTTTTAATGATTTATGTCGACCCACCTCTCAAACTGCATGAATCCCATTCCCCAAAATATTTCTTCTAGTTTACTATTCCTGTCAGCAAAAACATTTTATTAAATTCCCGCAAGTCTACCCCTAAACAAAAATGCTAACTTGAAAAAATAATTTATGCAGCAATAAAATAAATTTAAACTAATATGATCTTCAATTAATATTTCATGCTCCATGAAAAGTAGTTAACACACAAACAATCACACCAACTAGCACACAGCTTGCTAACTTTTATTGAAACTAGCTTCAAGTAAATTTTTAAATTACATATGCCACTGATATCTATAATAACGACAATTGACAATTTTTCGTGTATATTAGCATCCTTGAAAAATGCACTTGATTACCCCTGCCGATATTACTGCAATTTTCTTGAAATCAATAAATCATAATAGTTAGGGAAACTCAGATTGATGGTAATATTCTTTCGAAAGCCACTGAAAGCATGACCATTTTCAAAACATATGCCTGATAAACACATCTGTATTGATAAAGTCAAATTTGGCAAAAAGAATAAAAATATACATCACTATGCAAGCGAAATTATTTTACACTGACCATCGCTGATTTGAAATCTCCCGTATTAATATCATCAGACTAATGCAGACAATGACAAGACAAGCTCAATGCAAGCTGAAATTTGGCGGTAATAAAACTTTCATATTCTCGGAAATTGTCGTCCAGTCAGTTTAAATAAGTCACCAGCATAGTGAATGACGGCCTTTTGCTTTGCAGTGGGGTTTAAAAAGTAAATATCCGCAAAGTAGAACAAATCTTTTTCTTTCTAAATTTGATCAACTAGGCAAATCACATGTCACTTGATACTAATAAGACACAAAAATCTCCAGACGCCATTTTGATGGTTGGCTACCAAGATGGCTTCTCTTTTAGCTATTTAGCCGCAAATAATTAGATGCATCGATGGTTTTAAATAAAACACGCTATTATACTCCTGAACATCACGGAACAACAAAGACAAATAACGGTTGATAATATAGATGAAAATCAATTCATGAGTTGCATAGGTAACTAAAAATTCCTGTGGAAAAGATTTCGGGTATCATGTGACATTCAGAATAAAGTTGGACAAAATGGAGGGGAATCTACACCTCAATTAGTCATTTGAGTTACCTTAAATTGATTGAAAATCTCGGATACGATAAACATCGCAATGGAGGAAGGATAAATACGAAGATTATTAACACATAGAGACATACGGGCCAATTCTATAAATGTGAAAGGCGTCATAGCTATCGTTGTACTGACGCGATCATTAAATAAATTTACCAATGACCACCGGAATTATACTACCCTCGATCGACAATTGACGATAATGATGACAGTGACATTTAATAAATTGACCCATTCGAGCTGAAATTTGTAAAAAGATAATTTAAACTACTACTAAATGCACTGATTTTGTCGTACATTGAAACGCAGACTACGGATAAACTTAACTTTGAAGCACAACCACTCTGAAATTATTTGGCTATTGGACTCCAATTCCAATATTCCAATCACCAATTGGACTCCAATATTCCAATCACCATAACGTACGATCGAAATAATAAGGATTCTAGATTTGGAGGAGTGTAAAAGGCCGCCATAGGGTAATGAAAAGGTTGTACTTACTCCAAGGATTTCCCGCGATGGAGGGTTTGAACCTTGACGCCTACCTTGCCCTCTTTCCTAGTTGGCTAAGACTTAGTGCCCAGAAGATCCTGTAGTGTCCTGTAGTTGGCGAGACCCATAGGGATGGAGATTCTGTTTCCTAAAGATGAAGCATTTTTTTAAAAATTAAAAATCGTCTAGTTGCTTAAAAAAAGACATTCGTCAGGAAGTATAAATTATCAGCAGTGTAATATTTATTTGACAGGAATATATTTTGTGGTAGGAAAATATCGAATAGAAAGAAATGATTGCCTCAGAACATAAAGTAAATAACAAGAACGTAATGTCTCCATGCTTCTGGGTTTCACCGCGTGGATTTTCTTTGCAACGACAGTCTCTCCGGTATTCCAACCGGCGTCTTCAGGTCGATGTCGGGATTCAATTTTTGATGACTTATATAGTGAAATCAATGAAAGTGCGCATCCAAGAACACAGAAGAGCCACAAGAAATAAGCAATTTCAGCTCTCCACCATTGCGGAGCATGCATGGAGTGAACCCGGACACCAGATACTGTTTCACGAAGCAACAGTTGTTGCAAAAGAAAATAGACATTTTCCCAGGCTAATTAAGGAGGCTATCGAAATATTCAAGACACCTGCAAACATGAATAGAGAAGACGGCTACCCTATCCACAACTCGTGGAAGAGGGTCATACGAGAAAAAAGAAGGTGGACCAATCAGCATCCAGCATGAAAAATTGGCGTCAAGAATGCTCTATAAGTCATCAAAAATTGAATCCTGACATCGACCTGAAGACGCCGGTTGGAATACCGAAGAAACTGTTTCGCAAAGAAAATCCACGCGGTGAAACCCAGAAGCATGGATACATCATCTAGACAACGCCGCGGAAAACTACGCATCAACTTAACAAGAACGTAAAACATGAGAATTTTAAAGCGTTTGACTTACCAAATTATGCTATGAAGATTCCAAGTCCTCTTCCTCTGATGTGGGCAATTTGGTTTATTTGAAAGTGACGATCTGAGGAAAGGTGGAATAGAAAACAAAAATTAGAGAACGAATAAATTGTATTCCTTTCATGAAAGAAAACCTACCAAAATCATAGCCAAAAATTAATAGTATTCAAGCTCAGGAATTGAGACTGTCTTTTACTAAAAGCATATTACCGAATGGAGGGCTGGATCTCAGTCAATTTTAAATCACTTCGACATGCAAGAAATATAGAACTAAGGCTTAAGTGTCGAATCATGTTGGCTATTTAATTGAAAATACAGTAGAATGATCCATGAAGAAATACCAACTACTACGCATGGACAAAGTAATATATAATTCTAAACAAATCACTGTAAACAAATGTGATTTCTAATTTAAAAACACCACTAAATTAAAAAGAACTCAATATGTATAATCACTTCAGTTTACTTCACTAACAAATATTTATGCTGAAAATTTTGAAACATTTCTATGTCCATTAAATAGGACATTTCAAGCCAAAATCTTTATAACTATTTCATCCGCTACGCGCGTAACAAGGATGATAAAATTGCAAACGAATCAATGAAAGTAAAAATAATTCCAAAAATCAACGGCATTTCTTTCCTTAATCCGTTTGCAAAAAATTTCAACTCATTTCGATCGAATTATTTCCATCAAGAAAGGTCATCCCAAGCGGCGCTCTATGAAATAATCTCAACTGCACTTATGCAAATCAAATAATATAAATAAAAACGAGCCACTAAAGGAGAAATTGATTTCTAAATCAAAGGCACTTCTTACCTCAAATAGTTTATTCTGGCAGACTCTGGAGTGGGGAGCTATGGCCCGTGGTTTGTTAGGCTTTGTTCGTGAGATGATTCTTGTTCGGTCATCGGAGGCAGACTGACAAAGAGATGGCCGCCGCTCATGGCGCCACCTGTTCCCCGAAGGTGACGTCACTCTTTCTTCGACTGTCTCTTTTACCATTCAACGTTACAGAACAGCCAAGTATATACTTCATCAAATCATAACAAAATTTACAATTTGAACCCAGTGAAAAATATATTTTGATTTATTTTTCTCATTTTTAGAGCGCAGAACACTACATTTTAAACTAAGGAGAAAATTTCAAATAGAAATCCTCGAAAAACAAATGCGTTATCGTAGAGTTTGATGTATTCCTTTCGTCAAAAGATATTTTCCTCTACCACAAATGAGCCTATCATTCAAGTGACTATAAAATTGATATTTTTGTAATTATCAACATAAATTTAGCATACGGGTATAAAACTTGGTTAATTTGATATTTTCGATGATATTCGCTTATGGTTAAAAAAAATGGTAAAGTGGTAAAAATAAATACTGGAAACGATCTAATGGACGGGGTACTGAATTCACTGATTTGAACAGAACATAAATAACTGGGAAATTTTCTACATGCTAATCATAGTCATTATTATACTATTACAGATGCATAATTGCTCTCAGCCATATAAAATCAACGTAGTTACTTTACTTATGACGCATGAAATATGCCTGCACGCGATGAAAATGAAATGGCGATCGTCCTAATCTGCGATACTTCAGACTCTATAAGTTTACCAAAATGCACCGTCACTATTTTGATATATTTCTCTACGAAATACAATAAATATAGAAAAATAAATGAAAAAATAAATCGAAAATAAGACCACTAATTTCCACTCTTAACACACCATAAATAACTGGGAAATTTTCTAAATGCTAATCATGGTCATTATTAAACTAGTGCAGATCCACGCAAGCTATCCGCCATGTTAAATTATATGGATACTTTAACGGAGACGATGAAATACACTTGCATGAAATGAAAACAAAATGGCGATCTTTCTAATCTGCGGCACTTTTCGGACACCTAGAGTTGATCAAAATGCACAGTCACGGCAAGATGACTGCCGTGTGAAATGCATACAAAATAAAACGACGCTTAACTCACTGATTTGTATTTAAAACAAAACATAAGTTACTGGGAAATATTCTCCATGCTAATCATGGTTATTATTAAACAATCATAAACGATTTCTCGCTCTAGCTCTACGCAGTGTTAAATCAACATAATTGCTTTACTAATGACGCATGAAGCTAAGCTCACTAATTTTAATTTAAAACAGAACATAGGGGCTTGAAAGTTGTTTGCATGCAATGAAAATAAAATGGCAATCTTTTTAATCTATGCCACTTCAGATACCAAAAGTTTATCTATATGCACTGTCAGGGTTAGATGACTGACGCGTGAAAGATATGAAAAATAAAACGAAGCTAAACTCACTGATTTTAATGGACAACAGAATACATGGGACTGGAAGTTATTATGAGAACAAAGCACGGTCATTTCGAAACTGGAACGAGGGAGACTAACCATCCTTCCTGCCATATATAAAACGTGAATAACACTATAGAAGATCTCAAGGAGTGCAAAAGGCCGAATTGGGAAAATCAAAAGCATGTACTCACTCAAAGGATTCCCACGATGGAGGGTTTGAGCCTTGTCGCCTGCCTTGCCCTCATTCCTTGCCGGCTAAGACCGAGTGCCCAGAAGATCAACTGGTGAAACCGACGATTGGAGGTTCAGTTTCTTATATATATTAAGAACATGTAAAAGGAAAAAGAAACGGCCATGTTATTGAACTAGAAGCAATATAGAAAGAAAACAAATGAAGGTAAATACTACAGGTGAAGGTGAATAACTTATACCCATGAACAATGTTTTTACACTAACGTAATATCATTAAATTACGCCAAAAACTATACTAATAACAAGAAAATTTAAAATAATCAACTTACCAAATTATGAAAGACAGGATTTGTGGCTGATCTCGCTGCTATACTTGCTGTACTCAAAACGTTACTACGTGCAGAAATCTGAAACAGAAAACCAAGATTAGATTATAATACCATTTCAAACGTTCACCATATGAAAATCACAAAACCACCTGAATTCACTCAAGGAGCTCACTGCTGCGATGGGTTGGAGCCTTGTCGCCTCCTACGAAACTTACCTTTTTTTTAAACCAGCGCAGACCATCTGCCCAGCAGGCCATCTGTAGACAGCGGCAGAACGGATTGTCGAAGAATCTGTTCGCTAATAATACAATGTAGTAAATGGATGTAAGCGCCAAGAATGTTTTTCAAAAATAAGCTCCAACGAGAGAATAAAATAAGGTTGAGAAGTAAAAGTAAGAATTGAGCATATTTTTCACTAAGGCAATATTCTTGTGCACGATTGGATTTCCCGGCAATCGCGCAAATTATTCAAAAAAAAGGTCCTGAATCAGAATAAAAGTGGAAGAAAAAGTTTCGGAAGTTAGAAGAAAAAAAGTTATTTCGTACTAGCAAAAATTTGATTTGAACCGCGATGGCCTCTAACCTCGCCAATCCACACCAATCTACCACTCTTGAAGCACAGAGTTGGAAATCACTCGACAAAATAAAATTATGCGATACTATATTAACTCCGCGAAACAATTAGGATTAGCTTATCTAAATAATTATCACTTCTTACCTTACTAATGGTTCAGGAGTGCTGGTGTGGGTTCGGCCGGTATTCTGGCTGGTGGCGCTGTCCAGGAGATGTGTCCACTGCGGTGATTCGAGGAAGACTGACAAAGATCGCCAGCGCTCGAGGCGGTTGACGATGAGGGGTGTGGGGTGCCGTGCTTCCGTGACGTCACTCGTGCTTCAACTGCCATCTGAAACCGCCATCGGAACAGAGCGAAATAACGCATTTGAAAATTCAACCAATACCAAATACCAAACCAACCAACTTAACTATTCATGCTTTCCATCATATTTATAAATTCACGACATACATTATTCATAATTAAAGAGAGTAAGTGAAATATGGTGTTTTAGAAAATTAAGGTAAACTCGTATGTAAAATACAAATCTTGTCCATTACTATTTTTTAACGTGGACATAACGAACTCCAAGATAGATTTATTTCAATGGGATAATAATTTTACTTATATTATTTATTCTTTAGACAAAAAATTTACGTTATAGAGGTTTTTTAATGTTGCCATGTGTAATTAGGTAATGCTGAAAATGTAATTATTTAGCAAGTTGCGAGCTTAATGCTGAATGATTCCCAAGTACAATAATCAACATATTCCGCGGTGCTTCCGTTATTCATACCATATGCTCTGATGAAAAATATTTCGTGCGTAAGTAATTTCAGTAAATACATGCTTAAAATCTGATTTTCAATTAATAATTACCTCAATTATGTCCTTTCGACTAGCACTTGCTTGCAGATTTCAAGGGAGCTATTCCATTTCATTCGTGGTAAAAACCGTATGCTGAAATTTTATAGATGAGAAAATACTGAGGCAAAAATTGCAAATTGAGATATAGGCGAATTTATTCAAGGTTCGCTTCACCTATCCTGAAATTGTATGAAAAAAATATTGTGCACGTTTATTTAAACAAGTGATGTTGCACTGAAGAGACTGGTTGAGCGTAAGTATCCTCTATCGAGGAAGTCAATCCGCTTTTCACTTCGCTGAGGATCATACTCGAGTCGAAAGGCGAAACGTCGGGAAAACATGGATGTATTCAAGGGACTCAAAATACGAGAAAATACTATGGTACTCACGTAGATACCCCAGTTTGATTTATTTCCGTGCCTGACGCAATGTATCATGCAAGTGCAGTGTTTTATGCTTCCTGTGGAGAAACCTGATCGAGAAAAAAATCTCTCTCGTCTGCTCTAAACTTGGTTCGCGAAATTTCTTTAAAATAGATAACACAGGAAGATTGAAAACTAAGACGTCAGAAAGTACTCCATTAACCGAGCCGCTCGTGTCTTTATTTTTAAAATATTGAAATTTCCACTGAAGACTATCATATCTTCGTAAGTGGAGGTGAAGTAAGTATCATTCTCGTGGACTGGTGGCAGCACAATTACCGGAAGTTTATTCCGAAGGCGATAAAGATAAATAGGCCGCGGAGACTTGTGGCTCTCCTGGAATTGAGAAATTTGCACGTGCCGGAGGGAAAGAATAAACAACGACCTATTTTGAAGCTCTCGGCAAGAAATGGCTTTCGTATTGCAAGTAACTGTTTCCAGGAAACACCCACCGTCTGCTGTTCTTTTCCTTCTAAGCCTAACGCACATTATTATGCCCGTGTGGTATTTTATGTTTCCTGAGGGTAGTTCCATTTTTTCATGCGAAACCAAATCATGGCCGAGGAATTTCGTGCAGTGGTTTCGTCAAGCTCTTGTAATAAGAATGAGTGATGAAATGCTATGATCTAACAATGACTAATGACGATAAACTTCTACGGTTTAATTCTCATAGAAAAGTATTCAAATAATGAATTTTAATCTGAAATTATTCTAGTACAATTATCATTTCCTAGCTCTTACGTTTAATTCTCATAATTGTAAATCTCATGATTTAAAAATCTCAACCAGTTTTTCGAATTAAGTTCCATTAGTACAAATTAATATTAATGGGTTACCCTAATGAAAAGGTTATCACCGCTTTATTTGGTACTCGCAGACAAGCTACGATGTTGTGATTTTGAAAATTCGAGTCGCATACAAAATAGTCCATTTAATCCTATGTTAACAAATACATTGCTAAACAGTTCACTCGGTACGAAGAAAGGACCCAATAAAGCTTATTATGGAGCCACAATAATACTACAAGCTAAATTACATAAAATCTCAGTCGTGACCCCAAATTTTAGCTTTTTCTGGTATATGAAACGGCGATTAAAAGGATTAGCATTATAGAAGTAAAATTAACCGTTTCGTGATTTTTAATTTATAAATAATTATACGTGCTGAGAATTACTCGGAAAATATAATTTCACTATGAGATTCATCAAAACAACCAGCAAAAATGTATATAAAAGTCGTGGAACAAGAAAAATGCATGAAATTGATGTTGTATCAAATACATTTTGATTTATTTCCGCCTTTGACAGCATAACGTTATCCCAAGGTATTCTTGTCTCCGCCGCGATGCTCCCTCCCCTTAGCGCCTGCTACTTCCCCTCACCCCTCCGCATATATTTTGCTGTTCCACCAATGGGAGACACGGATACAAACATCCCTGCTCCTCCCGCCCTCCGCCTTTCACCTGTGCACACCTCTATGGCGTCCACCGTTTGCCTGCGCCCTCCCTACAAACGTGACTTTTTTACACTCATAAAATTCCTTTTAGAGATAGAATTGATTAAAACAGGCCACTTTTTCCTTTTATCATGTCACCAGTTATGGTATTCTAAAATATAAAATAGCTATTTCAAGTATCCATGACTTCTGAAGCTATGAAGACATGTATTTCCTTTTTTCCGTAGACATAGACTAATACTAACTCACTGGTCTTTTGATCCTGAAGGTTAACGATCATCCGAATAATTGGTAAGAGCTTAGAAATAAAAAAATGTCTTAATTATTGCTAATGCATCTATAGCTCAATCGATGGAATGGCATTAGAGAATGCATTACGCTAACATAAACAAATTAAAAATTATGAAAAACTAGCAGGAGAAAACAATTTTCACTATGGCTAATAAAGAAACAAAAATGCGAGTTCTCTTTGATACGGTTGACGATAATAAAGTGAAGTGAGAAACATATGAAACGTTATTAGATGCTATTTTAAATTTGATTTACAATTGTACGACATTTTTTATTGAAAAGATAAGCTGATAGGAGATTTGATTTGACAGATGCGACAATTAATCCTAGAACTGGTGATCTATGATGACGATGATATACTATATTTTAATCCAACGAGAAAATTATTCAAAAAATGCATTTTAAACTGGAATCATTTAATGAAAAATTTTATTACTTTGCTCTTATTTTTTATTCGCATAATTGTCTCATCTCATGATTAAAACATGATAAATCTCATGATTAAAAAGTCTCAAAAAGTTTTGGAATTAATTATCATTTATAGTAATTAATATTTAAATAATAATGCCCCTTATGAAAAGACTACCATTGGTTTCCATCCGGTATTACGGATTAAAAAAGGATAAATAAATAAATTTCACCAATATCATTAGCGAAATTTTCCGATGTTCCCATTACCCATTACAGCTGTGATTTAGAGCACTCCAACTACACCGTTTTCCCTATTCTTGGCGGCTGAACTTTACTTTCTAGTAGCTCGGTGGCGGCGGGGTAACGTTCTCGCCTGCCAAACAAGAGGTCGCGGGTTCGAGTCCCGCCTGGGTAGGTTTCCCCGGTCCAGGGCATGGTCGTTTGTGTATGTTTACTTGTTACATTTGTTGAACACTCCGGTGTAAAATGGCCAATAAGAGCTGTATCCGGTGGTTTGAGAATAAAATAAAAAAATAAATAAAATAAAATTACTGGGTGAATATTTTTTCGTGATCGTAGAATTCGCAAATTCTAGCCACGTAATGTACAATGTAAATGTATTCCTCATCTCATGGCACTACTCGACCGCACACAGTTTTCACGGAGTTTTAACTGCTCCAGCACGACTTCCTACCGCCACGAGCTAGGTGAAAGATTATAGTCACCATATTTACTATGACGTGTATTATTAAAGTTATAGTTAGCGCACGATGACCGAAAAAAACGGCGTTTCATATTGGGTTGGTGGCTAGAGTGTTGGCTTCCCACCCAGTGGGCTCTTGTTCAAATCCCGACGGTGGCAGAGAAACTGCCCGATTCCCGCCTGAATGATGCGTGGAGGAAAACTCAAGCGCAACACTCCGTCCGTCGAATGGGACGTTAAGCCGTGGTCCCCTTGGCGCCTTTCGTAAAGAGCAGGCTAATACCGACGCCGGCTTTCTCTCCACCCTGCCCTCCGCTGCGGCGCAAATGACCTTGGCTGTTGGTCGCCTCCCGCAAATACCATACCATGCAAAACATCAGACCTTACCCGCTAATCCTAGGCTAACCTGATAGTAAGGGGAAAAGTTAAACCAAACAGCGTATTCGGAAGAGAAAGTATCACACAAGCGTCACAAATTTTTATCGCATTTCGTGACGAATGCTTTTGAAACTTTCAGAGAGTATAAAGTTCACCCTAAAAAATATTTATCAATAGGTATCTAAAGCACAAATAATTACACCAGGAAAAATTTCCAAGACATATTTTCCGAAACGCTCGAATATTTTGACAAGATTCTAGTTTACACGATCAGGCATTTGCAAGGTAATAGCTTAAGTTCTTAAGCAGTTGCTAGTCACGAAACAAGACCGGTCTAGTGGCATTGATGTGTCCTCTTGACGCGGATATACGGAAGATGGGAAAGTGGGCATGAAATTGAGTGTGTGGAAGATAAATGAACTGTAGACCCGTAGAAATGAAAACCTAAGGTGTTGAGGCAGAAAGATATCTGTACCAGAAAGATATCTGTATCTTATCCCTTATAGCTCCCCGAAGCAACTCCGCCATTGCCTTACTGGACACCAGAGCGGGGAAATATGCGGACGAAGAGCTCAAGGCTAAAAGCGCTGATAAGCGCAATAAAAAAAAGAAGTTCGGCCAGCGTCTGGACCCGTGCAAATTCAACATCTGCGGAGGGAGCAAAGACAAATCACCAGACGGTCCCAGACCTCGGTGAGAGTAAATAAACTGAGAGATAAAGAAGTGGATTGGTATGGTGATATCACTCGGCATTATCACGGTCGGCACCAATCTCTGCTGACTTCTATCCTGGCTACAATCACACCATTCACGCCCACAGCTTTGATTAATTTAACTTACGCTCTAATCTCACGGAAGGAGGGCATTCAGGGGCTTCTTAGACTGCGAGAGTTTTTATGAGACCAACGCGATAGAGGAACCTTGCGTGAAAAATACGCCGTCTACGCCAGGACCATATAAACTAATGGTGTCGCAAGTTAAGCGTGTTTGCGAAATAAAATGAGGAACATTTATTTACTCATAAAACTGGGTCAATTTTAAGAAAAAATTAGTTCAAGTTAGCATGAATGCATATGTTGTATATGAACCCATTCCAATAATAAATATTGGAAATGAGAGGCAGCCCAAGGAAAGGAAATGGCTCATCGCCCAGAATCTGTGAAAATTCCCGTGCCTCTTACTTATTCTGAGGTGAGCTCTACCATTGCATATATTCAAACCAACCTTCGTGTTATATCGGTAAGTGAGTAGTATGAGTTACATTTAGAGATTATTCATTCTATAATCATTAGAGTTAGCATGCATAATGCTACTCCCTAAACTGTATAGCCCGAAGGTTAGTTTGAATATAGGCAATGGTAGGGCTCACCTCAGACTAAGTCAGAGGCACGGGAATTTTCACAGAACTAGAGCGAGGAACAATTTCCTTTCCTTAGCCTACCTCGCATATCCAGTATTTATTATTGGAATGGTTTCATCTACAACATATTGCGGACGAGTATTTTTTAAGCGGACTTTATTTTTTCGTTTTCGGTGTAATTTCTTACGGATGTGTGATAATTACACTTTTGTTTGTCTCATTTCCTCATTTCTCACGTAATTCAAGGGAATAGTTGAAGTGCTTTGCGTATTTACCTCATTTCCTCACACAAGCGCTGTGATAATCGTTAGTATATACGACCTGCGTGTTATTATTGTGTACTCTTTATATTTATCCCATTACGAACTCTGAAAATACGCCAAGGGACAGGAATCCTCACTTGTTTACCCAGATATTCAATGCTAAGGTTGGTTACGAAAGGTGGTGTCACTGTATACCCCAAACTAAGCCATTGATGAGTAAACTTCTTGCCTTCAGAATAGGCAATTTTTCTTTCCCTGAGTCAACTCGCACTTTGAGGATTTTAATTTGGGTATATCCGAAAGATTTATCTGGGATTTGAACCGGTACAAAATCCAAACAATCAACCCACTTGGCCACCCATTTTCTTTGCAAATAAATAAAATATCTATTTATCCATACATATTAGTAACGTGTTAACAAAAAATAATTGTTTCCAGAAAAAAATTCACGGTACAGTGAAAATTTTGAAAAGTCATTGTAATTGCTTCTCGAAGGAAATGATTAGGTCCAATATAAAACATGACGCATGGAAAATTTTTAAAACATTTCCCTTCTGCACGCTATCGTATTCACAACATAGTGTTTGGCGACACGTGCCAACAACAACGATTCCTTGAAGCTCTGAATTCCTTGCTTATCCTCCCTCAGCAGAACGGAGGTGCTCGGTGGACATAATAGCAATATTATCTTTATCGATAACGACTTCCGACGACTGTAGTAAAATGCGGTGCTGACTAATGCAACGCGAGAATATTTTCACTTAAAATACGTCAAACGGGATCACATTCCGCGATAATAAGGATAAGTCATGGGTCTTGAAGAAGATGATTGCATTCTTAGAATGACTCACAGCTCTGTCGACTTATATTCACATTTATCGCAGTGGTCTCCTCTGACTGAAATGAAGGACATTTTCAAATTTCAAGCAATTATTTATTATATGCATGGCGTTAAATTCGATTGAATTCGGATGGAATGTAAACGAAATATATGCTTTTAGTGTTTTTTATCCATTCATAAATGAGTATATATTGTAAATTCTCATATAAATAGGAATATATAGCTATATTGAAAATTATATGAGGCTAAATTTCACAAACTATAAGGGTATTTTCATTAAAAAGTTATCTACGCCATAGTTGATTAATCTTTACATTATGTGTTCGATACAAGTACAACCTTAAAAACACACATAACATTACTTTTAAACGAGACATACTCCAATAGTGGCAAAACTTACTTCAGAGAAAATAAAAGGGTACAAATTTGGAATTTGAGACACAGGAAAATATCGGAAAAGTTCCTTTCTATATAGCCTCAAAATTTCAGGATAAAAGCACAACTTTTAACATAGTTGTGCGTCGTTAAAAAATAAATACACATATAAAACTTAACTTTCGCATGTTTAAATTTGCTCTGATTTTTTTTTTCGGCAAAGATTTTCCGGATTTCTCTAAAAATATTTGAGCTTGAAATACTGCTCAAATAAATTTTGAAAATGGTCCACTTTATTCATTGAAATTTTCAAGAAGATCGCTTAAATTATCAACGAGGAATTCTTACCGCAAATGGCATATTGCAATGGGACAAAAAGGAAAGAATTCGTCCTCTAAAACTACTACGTTTGCATTATAAAATATGCATGTGAATTTTTTAGTTAAAATTAACATAGTAATTGGTCTCATCTGGAGCGAATTAGCTCTTTCACTCTCGCGGCAATTTCCATTTTCTCTCCCAGTAAGCTCAAGCCCAATTATTAAAATTTTCAGTTTTAATTAAAATATTTATTGAAAATTTAATTCTTGAAATATGATGCTGCAATTTTTTATTGGTCTACAGACCATATTAATGTTCAAATAAAGATAAATTTGAATTAAAAATATTAATACATCATTTTGATAGAAAATAAATGAACAAATTATTTTTACAAACACGGGGCCGATATATGGCACCTTGAACGTTTACGGCGAAAACCCAAAGTCGATATATCGGCACTTTGAGAATACAAGTGTTAATCTTAATCCAACGTTGACGTTGACTTGAGAACAGCAAAGAAGTCAAGAGTAGAAGCATTCGAAATTTAGTACCACCGAAGAATGGTGAATATAAAATTGATCGAATGAGTAAGTAACGAGGAAGTGTTAAGAAGAGTGGGAGAAAAGAGAAGTCTTCTAAAAACCTTAAGCAAAGGACGCGACAACTTATTGTTAGTTGGCCACATTATGTGACATGGCGGCCTGATGAAAATAATCGTAGGATAGGTGTAAGGGAAGAAGGGCGACGGACGGCCTTGAATGAGTTACAGGTTGTAAAGGATGTAAAAGAAAAGAAATACATCACAATGAAAAGTCTAGCAGATAGGAGAGAAGAGTGGAGAGCTGAGTCAAAGCAATCTTAGGATTAAAATTAAAAAGAAGAACCTTGTGCTTTCACATTAATATTTATTCACAAATTTACGACCACGGTTTCAACGTTAGACGCCATCATCAGGTGAACCTTACAGAGGTCCATCACATCCTTTTATACCAGGCTAGGAGGGGGAGGGAGGAAGGTAACTAGGTTGAACGGAGTTAAACGAGTGGTATGTGAAAAGAGATGCTATGAAAAGGATGTGATGACCTCAGTAGAGTTCACTTGATGATGACGTCTAACGTTGAAACCATGGTCGTAATTTTGTGAATAAATAATATTGTGAAAGCACAAAGTTCTTCTTTTTAATTTTAATAATGAATCGCTTTCACCAAGTTACGCCTCAAAAAATCAATTTAATCTAAGGATTGTTGACTACTGATGACGATGAATCTTAATCTCTTCATCAACAATACTATAGCCCTGCTTTTTTTACTCCCCTTTGCCTTAGCTGCTTAAAAAGGAATGTTTTCGCCAGAGAAGCTGGTTAACTCCAAAAATATCGTTTGCTCATCCAGTTGGTCGAACGAGGGCTTCTGGTCGGCGAGTCTATTATCCCGACCGCTTCGGAGTCCAAGGCACTGGCGTCGTAAATGTCACTCACACCAGCCGTAACCTCGCCGCCCTCCCACGCCCTCCATACTTTCCCCAAAGAAATCACGTTTTCCCAACGGGAGGGGGCCCACTTCGGCAGACTCTATTCTAATGGTCTCTTCGAGAAGAACGTTTAACAGACCATGACTCCAAGCAAACAGCAAACAAATGTAAATGAAGAGGTCAACACTAAGGGAACTGTTCTCG
The DNA here is from genome assembly GCF_921293095.1 of Ischnura elegans. Lineage (NCBI taxonomy): Eukaryota > Metazoa > Arthropoda > Insecta > Odonata > Coenagrionidae > Ischnura > Ischnura elegans. The sequence continues at coordinate 85,050,169 of NC_060250.1, forward strand.
CCAATTATATTGTGATGCTGAATAAATTTACGGCGTATTGTAACGTCGTGATCTATTTAAAAGCGAAAGTTGATTTGGTTAATTACTTCCAATCCTTGAAAAATATACTTATTAAGATAATTAAGTCTGAAGAGAGCTACCATCATGATCATGATTAATGATGGGGTCATAATTAATTAGAAGCGCATATTGCCTTTCGGGGGTAAAAGGAACTAATAATTGAATAGCTGGTGAAAAATGGTGAGTTGACTAAAAAAATCTATAAAATTCAATTATTTAGGCACAAATGGCCAAAAATGTATTATAAAAACACTTTATCCAATAGAAAGTAGTGTGCAGACCCTTGATCTTATGATTTTAATCATAGGCTAATAAAGGATTTTAAAAATTAAAATTTTAATCTGAGGCTAATAAAGAGAACATATTAAATTATTGAAACGTTTACTTCTTCCCAAGCCTGAAAATTCAAGGGAAATGAAGTCTCTTATCGAAATAAACAGCATCTAAGCAAACACGTTAACGTCGTAATCAGCCAATCAGACCCAGCGCGTGAACTTAGATTTTTGCCTTTACATCGTACGCTCCACGCTAACCACACTAAAAATTTATTGATGCCGATTTGATTCAACATTAATACCATTATCGACTTGATAATGCCATGAGAATCGAAAGTTTATTTCCTCCTATCGTGGTTCCATAAAGTTAAGCCGAAAACATTAAACAGTTGGATTTGCCCATTTCAATGTAGTTCCAAAGCGCATTATTGGAAATCCCGCTTGTTTTTATAATTATTTTTTTTAATTTTGTTACATTTTATTCAGATTCGCCGGCCTCAGCGGCGGCGATATCCTTGCCTGCCATAAAATAGGTCGTGGGCTCGAGTCCCGCCTGGGTAAGTCGCTTCTATCACGGGTAAGGATGTTCGACTACTTTTTATTGATAAGTTAAAACCGCGATATAAAAGCCCAATAGTGATGTGTTCGGTGGTTCAGGAATAAAAGATGCCCTAAATGATTAATTACTGATGCCTTTTATGATCAATGACGGAAAGCTTCAAAACGCAGTGACAGGTTAGCTCCATTCACAGACGGCAGATTTTTACGGGGCATGCGAAGACTCCTAAAAGATACGACAAGTGCTTGAATCCATTTGGCGACTATGTGGAACAATAAAGTAAAGTTTTAGTTTCAAAGTGTACCTAATAAAAAATTCGAACTTCGCTGGTTTAATTTTTATTTCAAAGCGGTGGTTACTTACTGGATTACCCTCATTAATAAATAATACACACGTAAATACCCTTTCATGAGGACGAGTACTTCTATCACTCGGATGGGATGCGCACTTAGCATTTGAGCGCGAATCGCAAGGTTGTCCGAAAGACGCTGTATCGTGGTCCCGGCCGCTTCCGTATCAGAAATAGACCGCCCGCTTCCCCGGCGACGGAATAGCACGCGCGCACCCCTCGGCTTGTCGAGGCGAGGTCGGCGAGAGGGAAGAGAGGAGTCTGGACATTGTGGGTCGCTGCGGTGGATGGGGGAGTGCAGGGAATGCGAAAATCACACTCGCCTCTCCCTCCGATTTCCCATTACTACGCATCCAACGCTTCGGCTCTTTTTTATTCTCATTTCTCTTCTTCTCCCCCGTTAATTTCTATGATAGAATATTCTGTCCTGTCCGCGCTAAAATTTGAAACGCATATTCAACGTTAAGAATTCGTATCATTCCCGCTCGACTGGGATTTTTTCTGTTAGTATTGCTCGCTTTAACCTTCGCTATATAATTCGTTGTCCCGGCCGTGACCTTTACGCAAGGAAATTAGGGATGAGTCGATTCCACTTTTTTCGATTCTTTCAAATCCAGTCCCAATTCTGATTACATCGGTTTTAATTTATACTAACCGGCGGGATATTAATTTGCCCGTAACATTGACGGCGTTAAAATTTAAGAGTAGAATGGAATAAAATAACAAAGATGATAAAAAGGCCCATGTAATATATTTATTTAAAATAGCGAATTGGTATTATAGTAATATATCCTCAGCTTTAGTAAAAAAAAACAAACACTTTAACTCTTTCAGACATAAATTGTTAACTTAAATATGTACCGTGCGCAATGACTCAGTTGTGTGACGGCCTTTATGTCCCAAACTTATAGTGAATTAAAAAAAATATTTATCCTCCTAGAAAAAATGGAATCGGAATTGAATTTCGGCGATCAATTCTCGATTCAGATTTCGAGAATCGGAGGAATCGAGAATCGACATTTGGAATCGACTTATCCATAGAGGGAATGTAAAAACTTTGTATATCCCCTTAAATTTATTACTGTACGTCCTAGGCTTCGATGTGGCACATCATCATCTGTTAAATTTTCATCCAAGACAGAGAATAAATAGTCACACACAAATTCATTTTTTTTATTAAAAAAACACTACGGTCTGAGGTGTGGCTTATGGGTTGGGGAGTGGAATGCCCAGGTTGGGGTTTGACCAAGGTGGTGGGGAATGGATTTAAGAGGATAGCTTTTGCATTACTAGCAATACTCGAATTATCTTGAATGATCCAGGGTATTTAAAACCAGACCCATGTCTACATTTTTCCGTTTCCCAACGTTGAAAATTTAGCCTATTGTATTTTCCAAATATAATTTTTTCTATTCTGGGCAAATGCATCATGTTAATAAAAGTCCACTACTGTATGTATGTACTTAGTAAATTTGAAGGTGCCAAGGAAATTTTCAAAGTCGTGATTAGATGCGAAAGAATAGCAAAATAAGATCGTTCTTCTTACATAAAAACTCAGTTTAAAAAAATTATTTGCTTAAACAGGATCAGTGAGGACTATGCTGGATCAGCTATTTTACCTCTTCTTTCCTTTTCTAATGAATCCCTTGAATTCATTCTCAGGTTTTCTCTTCCCTTCCTCACTCCATGCCTCACGTGCCTTCATCACGGCAAATAATTCAAATGGTTTGGTTTCCGTTAAATTTGGATCGCCGTTCCTGCTTTGGCATTCATCACTCCCTCTGGCTTTCCTCACTAACCCATCGGATATTGGTATACCCCAGCCAGGACAATACGTATTACGAGTAGCTCAAAACACAGTCCCAGTGACGGCTCTGACTCTGGGGAAATACATTACATTCACCAGGCGATCAGTCAAACGAATACACAATGCAAAGAATACCGCAATGCGTATATAAAAACATTTTTTTATTAATGATATCAATTTCTTCGCCAATAAATGAGTATATATTGTCAAGAATTATAACGTTTCCTTGTTTTTGTATCTGGCGTTCAAATATGTAGTGTATTTTCGTGGCTTGGGTACCATCATGGGCAGCACAGTTTAGGCATAGTGGCCGAGTGTTAAGGGTTTAAATATCAATATCCATTATAGAGTGCAAGGCACCCCAAAGAAAAGAGATCTGACCGACTCCCTTGGGAAATTAGCATGTCTTCGACTTAGTTTGGGGTGAGCTTTGTCATTACCTATAAAAACGATTGTGCTAGATTAGGTAAGGATTATGTGAGGCACCAGTCTTCTCGATTGTCGGAGGCAAAACTTTTCTCCCGCTTTATATTTTTCAAACAAACTATTGATACGATACAATCGCATGGGTTCATACAAATAATGCCCTTATTTTTATGATTTAATTGCAATGGCACGTAGTGGGTACTCACGAAAAATTCTGAAAATTGCGCGAAACAGCCAAAAGTATTTAATTTTGTATATGATAGCCCTACCATGGCCTGGGCATGGTAGAAGTAATTTCATAGATATATGAAGAATATGTTCTAGGTTTACAGATGCAGATTAGATTAGAGGACTACTGTAGAGTTGAAAAACGGCCAAATGACTATAAAAATAATTCCAATCCTAATAATGTAAGTTTAAGACTAAGATAACAAAACAAGGATAAAAATAAGAACATAATATGATATAAAATTTAATATATAATGATTGAAATTTAATTGTAAATACCTATATTATAATCAATTTCAACGACTCCTCCAATCACACTGCGGCTAAAGTTTTCTGGTCGCTCCTCCCTCCGAGTCCCACCAGCATTCACTGTCAGGCACATACTGAAAAATAAAAACACATTTTATCAGAGAAATACCCTCATGGTTTTCAGCGAAGTGAGTTGTAAAACTGATTGATTTATAGCCGGTTTTGTACTATAAAAACCTCCTGACCTTTTTTGGTGGTTCTTTCAACCGAGTTAAGATTTTAAGGGAAAATTAAAATGAATATACGACAGTGCATGCTAAAGATATTCTCAGACTTTAATTCCTCCCTTTGAAACGACCTAAACAATTTTTGGTGACTGACAATTCATACGAAGGGACACCAAATTTTCAAGCTCAGGTGGCCGGGGTGAAAAGATTTTCTCCTTGTTTAGTCATTCATACGAAGGCTTGAACTAGAACCCTCCAAATGGCGTTGTTAGGACTATCTAACTTCACATCACAAAGGCCGAGAGTCAAGTAATGAAGAGGGTGGACTTTATATTAAGGAGATGAATGACGCCAAATTCCGCAGCCAGTAGGGGAAGAGGGAAGGTCAAAACGACTCTAGCTCCAGTTAAAGTTTTAGGAGATGCACTGTAAAGCTTCCCCTCCATACTACAAAAAACACCCCCTCCGAGAAACACCAAAAGAATTATTGGGGCGGTAATTGAGGCATTAGTAATAAGTGAAAATTCCATGACGGCGGAGTCCTCATGTCAAGCATGAAAATCTACCACTGTTTTAGAATAGCCCATTCTAATTGTCTTTGTCTTCCTAATTAAGTTTCTCCGAAGAATGTGATTGCCTTTTATCCCACTCTTTGCAATCTACCTTCTACAACGAGGTCCCTCAAGTTTTTGATTTATTCTGATCGTAGTCTAAAGTACGAGCCACTTTGACAGTTTGGAAACACTTCCCGAGAAAAAAAAACCTGCCAAAAAGCAAGCATAGGAAGCAAAAAGTTGGGGAATTAAAAGGTGGGGATATCCCCGTAATTCCCTCAGACACTAATTAAGCTTATCAATCAAGCCGAGTGATCATCCTGGGAAATTACGAAGGAAGGGTGGAGGAAATTGAAGGTATTAGGTGATGCAGTTGAGGTAAAGAAGTGGTTGGAAAATCAAATAAAGGGGAATAAATTAAATGCATATAGGGTATTTCAAAACATAATGCTCGAAAAAAATGGACAACTGTATAACTAAGACCTGAACAACGACAGACTTCGTCTCGCTCTCCTCTACAGCACGGGATAATTTTAGCACACGGAATTGAGCGTCAGGACTTACGGACGCGATAAAAATTCCATAATCGGTCCGAGGAAACTAAAAATTAGGTAGATTTCAATAAAATTAAGACATCACAAAGTACTGCATATATACCTCCACACTCCAGTTGCCCTAGATATCCGGTATTTTTCATCTTTTGGAATAATATTTATTTAGCTTCCGCTAATTAATCGACTTTCGATGATTATTCAAGTGGTATATTAAGATATGTATCGATCAATTTCACTGCATGGCGATTTTCTTAAACTATGACGATAAAGGGATGGGGATGGCCTGAATTATGAGAGTCGTAGGGATTTTTCCGTGTCAGTTTCCTTGAAAAGAGTAGATAGTTTGTCTATATGCTACTTTTATCCACATAATCAAAGTACCTAGGTGAGTTTGCAAATTCCCGGTGAATAATTATTATTTAACACAAAATTGGCTAGCCGATACCTCTTAAAAGACAAATAGGGATGATGTACGAGCTATTAATATGCCTGAATCCGTGTAATAAACTCAAATAAAAATATACAAATATATTAAAAGATTTTATCGACCAAACTGCATGTGTAAAATGATCGATATGAATGTATATAGCTACGGAATAATTTGAGCATTAACAGCTCTCCATAGACAGCGGAAAAATGCAAATTTGAAAAGAATGATGCCCATTGAAAAATATTGAACCTTACCACCTTATTCCAATGTGCGGAAAATTCGAACTGATGTGATTACAATACACTCTTTGGCACGACACCTCGTGACGGTCTTCAAATAAAAGCACGTCACTGAGGTACGGGCCAAAGTGGATACCGCTAATTAAATTATATCGCTTCTCTTTGGTGGTGTAGGACTTGATTGGCATCGTGATTCCTCACAGGATTTTCATTTCACTACATTTTGCGGGATAATCTTCAAACTATCTACATGAATATTTTTTCTACACTTTCCTAAAACGGCATCGAACACATCCCAGACAACATCTTCTTCGCATTATTATTAGTTCGAATGGCAATGTTTAGCTAAACCTTAACGGAGTCAGGAAGTTCTAAAATTAGAAGGCTTTTCCACGTAATTGGAAATAATTCGTGTTGTCTAAGTGTGAGTTGAATGCTGGAGGATAAATTACACTCATTCTGAGAAAGGCCAATCGATAAAATCAATGGTTTGTTGTTAGACTCTTGATCTATACCATCTAAATGATAACATCTACGTACGAGGACTGAAGTACTTTCGCGGCCCACCCATTGTCCGAGCAACTTACATGCAAAGATTATCATAGTTACTTTGTATGTTAGTTGCGGACAAAGGTTTGACAGCAGATATTCAATCATCCTTTTCTTCATTGCTCTGCAAAAGAAAAATTAATAGAATATTATTTGCACATAATATTTGCGCTCCCTAACTTGCGTGAGACACAACACTGACAACATTTTCTTCACATTATTATTCATTAAATTAATTAAAAATTATGAATTGAATAAATAATTTATTAAATATATTATCAATAATAATGATGGCAAATTTAAAGCAAAATCTTCATGTAGTCCAGGTATTTGGTATTTCTATAATTTCTAGGCTCTTCCAGGTATTTTGACAAATTTCGCTTTGGCTGGGTGTGATTTGATTGCCGGACGGTATATTACCGTTCCTCTTGGTCACACCATCCGATCAAATCAATGGTTTATTATAAGAGACAGGGATTATACCTTCAAAATGATGACACCTTGACATCCATGTGCGAGAACTGAGGTGCATGCGCGGCCCACCCATTGTCCAAGCAACTCACATAAAAAGATTATCATAGTCACTTTGCATGTGAGTTGTGGACAAGGGTTTGACAGCAAATATCCTATCATCCTTTCCTGCATTGCTTTGAAAAAGAAAAATTCCTGAAAAAGGCATTCATTAATATTAGCCATGGAATAGAATCTATAAAGGTGCAAAGTATAGTTCGTTAGAAAATTTCGGAAAGGCTAAGAAGTGTAGGAGGGAAGTCATTTCAAAACCTTAGTTCGAAGATGGCGTCATTAAAAATGTCCCATCATGAGACACTAAAGAGTAATTAAAATTATCGTTGAAGGACTGTAGAAAGGTTAGACTGGCAGAAGGTCATGGATGAAGGACAAAGAGCGTTCGATGAAGACTTTAAAGACAAGGAATCGTTTTGATATTAAAATATTGGCTGACTCGAGAGTTGAATCGAGGATTCTGTAAAATACATATTAGGAATAATGAATGTAGCATATGATGAGAAGAGGATTGGCACAATAGAAATATAATAATTATAAAATGTGAATTAAAATCCATAAATTACCACGAGTTGCCTTTGATACGAAATTGGGTAACTATCAGGTTTTAGATACAGCTCTCTCATTTTCGAAGATTGTTTTTTTTTCCAATAGGAAAGCACAATTTGATGTTATCGCATTACACCTTTTGACCTCACAACTCACTACCAGGCTTTTTAGAAACGCCAGGTAGTCAGGTGTGGATCAAAAGGGATACCGCTAATAAATTTCCATTACTTTCAGTGAAACATTTTCCTAATTAATAATTAAAAGGTTAGACATAACGTTTAACGATATTTAGCGGGCAAACTAGAAAATGAACATATTAAGATGTTAAGACTCTGAAAATGTTAAGATTAATTAATTAAAACACTTAGAATGGTTACCACAATCTGGCTAAGGCTAATTTTTCTGAATTTTCATGATCAATTATAAAACCAATATTTCAATCTTAGGTTATTAGGGCCTAGTACACAATAGAGCTCATAGTTTTTTTGATTGGCTACTTTATCCACATCATCAGAACAGATGATTTTGTAACTTTCCGTTAAATAAAAGTTATTCAAGACAGAATTGGCTATCAGATATTGTGTTCAAGCGAAATAGGAAATACGCAGCTTATATAAAAGTTTTTATCTACAATACTGCATTTGTAAAATGAACTAAGTATATAATTGTAAAATACGAAATATTTCATAACTCCTGGTTTTTATCACAATTTTTTCCATTTGGTGACCAGAAATTCTTGGAATTGTACTTTCAAAATACGTATAAGGGTATACAACTTCAATGTTAGACCAGGATCGAAGGAAATTCCTCCAAGCACTTTCCTCAGATAGTATCCGTTGCTTTTTTCACAATGGATATCAAAGCTTCAGTTTTCACATCATTGGAAGTGCGGGAGAACAAATGAAGAACAACGGTCAGGGAAACTAGTATGGACTGGTAAGAGAATGTATGAGCTCCGAATCTGGAACACAAATATAGCAAGGGTATTTGAGTACCGAGAAATGAGGAAAAGAAATTTGAACTTACACACGGAGTGCTAAATTGAAATGGCCGCTTTAGTCCCAATAAATCTTCTCTTCCAAAGAGTTAAGGTAATTTTCAGCTAATAGGACTTCGAAAGTCTCAAAAAGTGACTGTGGCATTGTTTAAGATGAAAGGTACCATTATTTTGTTAGTAGCTTATTTTTGAGGCTTAAGTATTCCTTCTTTACTTACTTCAATGCATTAGAATGCAAAGTTTTTTCACAAGCAAAACACATTAGGCATTAATCCCACTCCTTGTTGTCTACATTGATAAAAAGCTCCTTAAGGTCTTCATTTATAATGATAGTAGCCAAAAGTACAAGCAAACGTGACAATTTTATAACAGTGTCTAATAATAAAATACCAACACTGGGATGATAATGGGGGAGAAAATGGTAGACAGATTCCCGTTATTCCCTCATAATTATCAAGCTTATCAATCAAGCGGAGTGATCATCCTTGGAAATTACGGAGGAAGGATGACGAGTATGAGATGGAGCAGTTAAGGAAGAGAAGAGGGTGGGAATCACATGCTGGGAAAGAAATTGGATGTTTACATATAATTTTAATTAGTAATGCCCGAAAACTAAGAACAATTGGATACCTACGCCCGTAACAAACACGTCCTTCAACGAGCTATCTATAACTGAATTGGATAACTTTGACACGGAATTGAGATATCGGAAAACTCGAACTGATGTGATTACAGTACACCCTTCGGCTCAACACCATACCGCCAGGCTTCAAATACATGCCTGACAGCACGATGTGTGCCAAAGGAGATACCGGTACTCTGTTTTCCTTGGGATCTCTAATGATGGGTACATATTTTGTTTCATAGCATACTGTTACGTACTGGCCCACCCATTTTCCAACCAACTTACATAGAAAGATTATCATAATCATTTTGCATGTGAGTGGTGGACAAGGGTTTGACTTCAACATCCAATGATCCTTTTATTCCGTTGCTCTGAAAAAGAAAAATTCCTGAAAAGGCATAAATAAATATAAGTCCATAGAAAATAAACTATGAAGGTGCGAAGTATAGATCGAGTGAGTAGTTCGGAAAGGCTAAGAAGAGTAGGAGGGGAGTCATTTCAAAACCTTGGGTCGAAGATAGCATAATTAAAAATGCAACATCATGAGACAAGATGGTAAATGAAATTTATCGTTGGAGGACAGGCGGAAAGTAATAAAGGCAGAAGAAGGTATTAGATGAGGAACAAAGTGCTTTTTATGTAGGATGTTTAGCTGAGGAATTGTTTAAGTATTAAAAGATTGGCCGATGGGAGAGTTGAGTCGAGGGTTCCGTAAAACACATATTAGTAATCATTTATGAAGATGATGATAAGAAAAGGATTGTTATGGAAGAGTTGGTAAATGTTATTATGAAAATTCATAACTTACCAATACCTGCCTTTAATAGGCTAGGGGGTGAATATCAGTTTAAAGGCATAGTTATCTCTTTTTCGATGATCGGGTTTTTCCATAATGAAAGCAGAATATGATGTGTTCACGGTACACCTTTTGACCGCATGACCAATTACCAGGTTTTTAAAAACGCTAGGTAGTCAGGTGTAGATCAAAACGGATACCGCTAATAAATTTCACTATTTTAGGTCATAAATTTTTCACATGTTGAATGCAAAGGGCAGTAAGAAGTAGGCCAAAACTTGCGCAAGACACATCACTGACAACATTTTCTTCAAAATCAACGGTTAATTATAAGGCTCAGGAAATATACCTTCAAAATGATGACACCTTGACATCCATGTACGAGAACTGAGGTGCATGCGCGGCCCACCCATTGTCCGAGCAACTTACATGCAAAGATTATCATAGTTACTTTGCATGTTAGTTGCGGACAAAGGTTTGACAGCAGATAATTATAATCATCCTTTTCTTCATCGCTCTACAAAATAAAAATTAATAGAATATTATTTGCACATAACATTTGCGTTCCCTAACTTGCGTAAGACACATCACTGACAACATTTTCTTCACATTATTATTAATTATATTAATTAAAAATTATGAATTGAATAAATAATTTATTAAATACATTATCAATGATTATGATGTCAAAATCAAAGCATAATCTTCTAGTAGTCCAGGTATTTGGTATTTCTATAATTTCTAGGCTCTTCCAGGTATTTTGAAAAACTTCATTTTGCCTGAGTGTGAGTTGATTGCCGGACGGTGTATTACCTTCCCTCTTCGCCACACCATCCGATCAAATCAACGGTTTATTATAAGGCTCAGGAAATATACCTTCAAAATGATGAAACCTTGACATCCATGTGCGAGAACTAAGGTGCTTGCGCGGCCCACCCATTGTCCGAACAACTTACATGCAAAGATTATCATAGCTACTTTGCATGTTAGTTGCGGACAAGGGTTTGACAGCAGATATTCAATCATCCTTTTCTTCATTGCTCTACAAAAGAAATATTAATAGAATATTATTTGCACATAATGTTTGCGCAAAAATGTCACATCATGAGACAGGTTGGAAGAATGAAAATTATCGTTGAAGTACAGGTGGAAGGTAGGATTGGCAAAAGAAAGACATCTCATTGAGAATTTGATGAAGGATCTAATGCAGAGGACTTGTATCGGTAATAAAAAAAACTGGCGAATGGGAGAGTGAGTCGAGGGTTCCGTGAAACGCATTTAAGGAATAACGATTAGATGAGGGTTAACATTAAAGGATTAGCAAATGTGAGTAATATTACAACAATTACCACGAGTTGCCTTCTAATTTTAGTCGATCACTCCTTTTCCTAAAGGAAACCACAATTTGATGAGATTGCAGTACACCATTTGACCTTACACCTCACTGCCAGACTTTATAAAAACGCCAGGCAGTCAGATGAAGATCAAAAGGGATATCGCCAATGAATTCCCAATGATTTCGTTGAAACATTCTTCATAAGCTGATTCCAAAGTTTGAATATAACCTTAAAAATATAAAATCCTTAAACGAGAATATTTATATTAACAAGACATATAATGTAAAGATCAGAGAAAAATGGTTAGAATAGGGTTGAAATTAAAGGATTAGCAAATGTGAATTACAACAATTACCACGAGTTGCCTTCTAATTTTCGTCGATCACTCCATTTTCTAAAGGAAAGCACAATTTGATGAGATTGCAGTACACCATTTGACCTCACACCTCACTGCCAGGCTTTATAAAAACGCCAGGCAGTCAGATGCAGGTCAAAAGGGATACCGCCAATGAATTCCCAATGCTTTCGTTGAAACATTCTTCATGAGCTGATTCCAAGGATTGAATATAACCTTAAAAATTTAAAATCCTTAAACGAGAATATTTATATTAACAAGACACATAATGTAAAGATCAAGGATAAATGATAAGAAGAGGGTTGACCTTAAAGGATTAGCAAATGTTAGTAATATTACAACAATTACCACGAGTTGCCTTCTAATTTTCGTCAATCGCTCCTTTTCCAAAAGGAAAGCACAATTTGATGAGATTGCAGTACACCATTTGACCTTACACCTCACTCCCAGGCTTTATAAAAACGCCAGGCAGTCAGATGCAGATCAAAAGGGATACCGCCAATGAATTCCCAATGCTTTCGTTGAAACACTCTTCATAAACTGATTCCAAAGTTTGAATATAACCTTAAAAATATAAAATCCTTAAACGAGAATATTTATATTAACAAGACATATAATGTAAAGATCAGGGAAAAATGATTAGAAGAGGGTTGACATTAAAGGATTAGCAAATGTGAGTTATATTACAACAATTACCACGAGTTGCCTTCTAATTTTCGTCGATCACTCCATTTTCTAAAGGTAAGCACAATTTGATGAGATTGCAGTACATCATTTGACCTTACACCTCACTCCCAGGCTTTATAAAAACGCCAGGCAGTCAGATGCAGATCAAAAGGGATACCGCCAATGAATTCCCAATGCTTTCGTTGAAACACTCTTCATAAACTGATTCCAAAGTTTGAATATAACCTTAAAAATATAAAATCCTTAAACGAGAATATTTATATTAACAAGACATATAATGTAAAGATCAGGGAAAAATGATTAGAAGAGGGTTGACATTAAAGGATTAGCAAATGTGAGTAATATTACAACAATTACCACGAGTTGCCTTCTAATTTTCGTCGATCGCTCCTTTTCCAAAAGGAAAGCACAATTTGATGAGATTGCAGTACACCATTTGACCTTACACCTCACTGCCAGGCTTTATAAAAACGCCAGGCAGTCAGATGCAGATCAAAAGGGATACCGCCAATGAATTCCCAATGCTTTCGTTGAAACATTCTTCATGAGCTGATTCCAAAGTTTTAATATATAATCAAAAATATAAAATCCTTTAACGAGAGTATTTATATTAACAAGACATATAATGTAAAGATCAGGGAAAAATGATTAGAAGAGGGTTGACATTAAAGGATTAGCAAATGTGAGTTATATTACAACAATTACCACGAGTTGCCTTCTAATTTTCGTCGATCACTCCATTTTCTAAAGGTAAGCACAATTTGATGAGATTGCAGTACATCATTTGACCTTACACCTCACTCCCAGGCTTTATAAAAACGCCAGGCAGTCAGATGCAGATCAAAAGGGATACCGCCAATGAATTCCCAATGCTTTCGTTGAAACATTCTTCATAAGCTGATTCCAAAGTTTTAATATATAATCAAAAATATAAAATCCTTTAACGAGAGTATTTATATTAACAAGACACATAATGTAAAGATCAAGGATAAATGATTAGAAGAGGGTTGAAATTAAAGGATTAGCAAATGTGAATTACAACAATTACCACGAGTTGCCTTCTAATTTTCGTCGATCACTCCATTTCCTAAAGGAAAGCACAATTTGATGAGATTGCAGTACACCATTTGACCTTACACCTCACTGCCAGGCTTTATACAAACGCCAGGCAGTCAGATGCAGGTCAAAAGGGATATCGCCAATGAATTCCCAATGCTTTCGTTGAAACATTCTTCATAAGCTGATTCCAAAGTTTGAATATAACCTTAAAAATATAAAATCCTTAAACGAGAATATTTATATTAACAAGAAATATAATGTAAAAATCAAGGAAAAAAGATTAGAAGAGGGTTGACATTAAAGGATTAGCAAATGTGAGTTATATTACAACAATTACCACGAGTTGCCTTCTAATTTTCGTCGATCACTCCATTTCCTAAAGGAAAGCACAATTTGATGAGATTGCAGTACACCATTTGACCTTACACCTCACTCCCAGGCTTTATAAAAACGCCAGGCAGTCAGATGCAGATCAAAAGGGATACCGCCAATGAATTCCCAATGCTCTTGTTGAAACACTCTTCATAAACTGATTCCAAAGTTTGAATATAACCTTAAAAATATAAAATCCTTAAACGAGAGTATTTATATTAACAAGACACATAATGTGAAGATCAAGGAAAAATGATTAGAGGAGGGTTGACCTTAAAGGATTAGCAAATGTTAGTAATATTACAACAATTACCACGAGTTGCCTTCTAATTTTCGTCGATCGCTCCTTTTCCAAAAGGAAAGCACAATTTGATGAGATTGCAGTACACCATTTGACCTTACACCTCACTCCCAGGCTTTATAAAAACGCCAGGCAGTCAGATGCAGATCAAAAGGGATACCGCCAATGAATTCCCAATGCTTTCGTTGAAACATTCTTCATAAGCTGATTTCAAAGTTTGAATATAACCTTAAAAATATAAAATCCTTAAACGAGAATATTTATATTAACAAGACTTATAATGTAAAGATCATTTTAGAAACTCTTTGAATTGTACCACAATCATAATTGATTTTCTTAAAAATTAAAAACGCAGCATTTCAATCGTATGGTCATTAGAATAGGTGACGATAGAGTTGATGGATTTTTAATTGTTAGTTTTATTCACAAAATAAGAGAGGGCAGGTTTCTAACTCCCCGATGAATAAGAGTTATTTTACACAAAATTGGTGATTCTAGGAATTCGTCCTACGATTATCCGTAAGAAAAGCATTGGAAATTTAAAAAAATATATAAAAAATAATTATAATCAAAATATGGCAATGACAACCGCATCAGAAAATCAATCAAAAAATCTAGTTTTTGTCAGAGGAATTTCATCATCCTGAGACATTTACAAATACGCAGTAAAAGGAAAAAAGTTTTAGTAGCATAAGGCTCCAATGTTGATTTCAGATCGATATATCTCGAAAACCAATAGACTTTTTCGAGTTTTCGGATTTTTCCCCCGATCAATATTTTTCCCCGCATTCGCTAAAAATTTCGTCTTCCCAGCGTGTCCGGAAGTGGTCGGGAATTTGTATACGTGAATCAGTCAGTGAGTGAGGTATGTGTCACGCATCGGGCTGTATATATATTATCCCGTTCAATCTAAATAGGGATGATGAACGAGCCGAGTATCCTTCATCCTGAATCGGATCAATTCAAAAAATAATAAGTAAGTAATAAGGAAGAAAAATACGCAAATATATTAAAAGTTTTTATCGACGAATCTACTTGTGTGAAATGAACGATATAATTTTAGAGCTGCAAAAAATTTGATATCTACTGTTTTCATTACAAATAAACGCCGTTTTATGTCCAGAAATGCTTTGAATTGTATTAAAATAAGAATAGCGGTGTAACAATTTGATGGTTGATGGCTACGATAGAGGGAAATTCCTCCCAGCACTTTCCTCAGATTATAGATTATCATGGTGACTTTGAATAGACTTTTATTCGTCTATTAAAAACGCAATATTTCTATGTGAGAGTGGATAGAATCAGTGGAGAGTTGATGCATCTTATTTCGCTAGAAATATCAATCTGTTAGGAGTAGGTGAGTTTACAACTTCCGAGTAAATACCAGTAATTTAACGCAAAATGGCGATCCGCTAGTCCCTGAAAGCCAATAAGAGATGATTTTTTAGTAATTTTTTCTCCTTAATTTCAATGGAGAAAAACACTGAACTTTCATATTCAACTGATAAAGAAAATTTCCCGAAATAGAAATTCATAATCATTAGCCATTGAATAGAAACTATCAAGGCCCAAAGTAGTGATTGTGTGAGAATTACAGAAAGTCTAAGAATAGTAGGAAAGAAGTCATTTGATAACCCTGGGTCGTAGATGGTATAATTAAAAATGTTATATCATGAAACGCGATACAATGAACGATATGTATGCGTAGCATTTCAATGTGGCATGTAAAATATGTCCGAATGTCTGGTCACGAAGACGGTAGACTTATTCCGGGAGGTAAACGACGACAAGTCCGACGACTAGTCCAGGTAAGAGTAAGAGTTAAAGGACTCCAGCCACACCCGAATTTTTAGGGATATCCTATTAAGTGTTTCCCCACCAAATTACCTTTTGATGAATTACACGGTAAAAATTTTTGTTATCCATTAATTCAAATTTTTTTTTTCCCTCAACCAACGTAAAAATATTTTTTGCCAACGAAGATGCTAAATACAATCAGAGAATCTTAATAGCGTAATACATTTTGTTGCTAGAAACCGTAACGTTGGAATAATGAAAATTGTCTTTAAAAGACCGGTGGAAAGTAAGATTCGCAGAAGAAGGTCATGGATGAGGTATGCAGAGCATTTTATGAAGAATGTAAGTCAGAGGAACAGTATAGGTATTAAAAGGTTGGCCGATGACAATTTGACACCCATGTACGAGAACTGAGATGCTTTCGCGGCCCACCCATTGTCCGAGCAACTTACATTCTAAGATTATCATAATCACTTTGCATGTGAGTTGCGGACAAGGGTTTGGCTGCAATATCCAATGGTATATATCTGCATTGCTCTGAAAAAGAAAAATACCTGAAAAAGGCATTCATAATTATTAGCAATACAACAGAAACTATGAAGGTCCAAAGTATAGGTCGTGGGAGAATTATGGAAAGTCTAAGAAGACTAGGGAGTGGCCTTCTAAATGACGAGAACGCTACACATGCATATTGACTAAGATGCTTTCGCGGCCCACCCATTGTCCCAGCAACTTACATGCTAAGATTATCATAAAAACTTTGCATGTCAGTTGGGGACAAGGGTTAGACTGCAAATGGCCAATGATCCTTTTCTTCGGTTGCTCTGGAAAATAAAAATTCCTGAAGCAAGCATTTACAATTATTAACTACAAGGAGGAACGATGAAGATTACTTTTATAGATCAAGTGAGTAATGCGGAAGTTTTAAATGGTGTAAGACAGAAGTCTTTCGAGAAGCTTGAGTAGAAGACGGGTCATTTAAATCGGTCACATCATAATACATGATGGAATAATGAAAATTATATTTTAAGGACAGAAGGATGATAAGAATGGCAGAAGAAGGTCATGGATGCGGTGCATAGAAAATTTTAGGAAGAAGTAAATCAAAGGAATTCTCCAGGTTGCTAAACTTTATATTATTTAAAAGATTGGAAAATATGAGAATTGATTGGAGGGCTGCTCAATCCAATGAAAAGTGCGATTATGAATAGTAGATTATGAAGACAATAGGGTTTATATTACTTATTTAAGACATGAATGAAAATCTCCAAAATGTCTTCTTGAACCATGCCAATCGATGTCTTATTAAAGTAAACGTATTCTTATCGCGGCATTATTCTCAGCAGCAAATTTTCCATAAGAGCAATATCTATCCGATAGTTTTCAGTTTTACTGTACTTGTGACATTTAGAATTAAGGATCGCACGTATCGGACGCTTAACAGAGGTATTCTACGTCAGTCGGCGCAGCAGCCTCCTTTAAGGTAGATTTTGGTGAGCAGTTTATTATATGCCTTTATTTGTTAATCCGCACTTATCTTGGTCCTACATTTGAGAATTTATTCGTAACACGCCGTAGCCACCAGACTCAGATATTTCAACTATCTTATCAGCTTACGGCCAATATGCTTACAGAGTAACGTATTCGCATGTTATGCAATAAGAGGTTAAAGATTTTCTTATCCATGACTGCAAATCTAATAGCCAACATAATTACCTTCTTACAACTAAAGGTATGTATTTAAAAATCAGAGGAGTTTTCTGGCTTAAATCACGGATTCATTGAATTGACAGTAATGAAAATGAGATAAATCTGATTGGGTGTTAGCAACAAAGCCTAATATCCAATAAAAATATAAAAATTTGTCGTATTTTGACTATAGTAAGCTCTCCACAGATTGAATTCAATGGAAAAAAACAAATTACAATGTAGACCAAAATGAATAGCGCCATACCATCTCTTTTGTTATTTTATTGGTGGTTTTCGCATTCACTGATCTTGTGATTTTATTTAATATCCGAATGAGTTCACCTCTTTTTTCATAATAGTTTACTATCTAAAGAAATTTCCTACACGCGATCATTGCAAAAAGCCACCCATAAAAAGGAACAAATGGTAATTAATTACATTACCGGTTCTCTGCATTAAGACTAAGAGCTAATAAATGTATAGTATATAATAATATAATAAGACTATTTGTATTGAAGGTATGCGAGCATATGCAGAATATACGTTGCGTGCATACTGTGTACACTCCACCGGTTGTCCAGTCTACTCATGCATACGCAAGAATTTCACAAACACCTTGAAGGTGAATTGAGGATGATGGCAAGTATCCAATCTCCTTAATGTCGATTTGATAAAGAGTTGATATAGGATGAGGATTTATAGAGGATTGAATATGGAGGATAACCGATGAGGAGATAGATAATGCCAACACAATATTTTGGCATAACATTCTTATTTTTGTGAAGCACATTCTTCCAATCCGGGAAACTCAAATTGACGTGATTGCAGTACCCTCTTTGGCCGACGCTTTCCGGTCAGGCTTCAAATAAACGCCAGACCGGAAGATGCAAACCATAGTGGATACCACCTCTGTTTTCCTTCGAAGCACACTGTCCGAGAGTCTGCCCACGAAGATTGTTGATTTCTTCAGGGAGGCAAATGACGCAAAGTCCTTAGACAGCAGAATAGAGTGAGGGTTAAAGGACTCTAGCCGCAGAGAAAGTTTTGGGATATACTGTCATGTGTTGTCCTCCAATCTACAAACCCCGACCTCCCACGAGAAACACCAAACAAACTACTGGGGCGATCCCATTGGGCTACGAGTTTCTTTAATGCCTTGATTGTTATTGATGCCTGTCAAAATTACGAGAGAGGGCGACAATTTGGTATCACTGCATGACAATAACCTGCATACAAGCGGAGGGAAAGGAAGAAAAAGGTGGGGAAATCCCCGTAATTTCATCAGACACTAATCAAGCTTATCAATCAAGCCGAGTGGTCATCCTTCAAAATTACGGAGAGAGGGAGAAAGGAATTAGGGAATAAAATGATGCACATGAGGTAAATAAGTGGTGGGAATAACACATGATTATGAAAGAGGGAATAGGATGCACATCAAACATTTCATTACAAAGCGCCTGATTGATATGACAACTGAATAACTAAGTCCTTAGCAACGATGGCCTTCGACGAGATGTCTGTGGCGGCACTGCATTTTTTCTCACGGAATTGGGATTATTCTACAATGACAACTGCCGACAGATATCAATACCTGAAAGGAAAGATAAATACCCTGCGGATATCCACATTATTACGTAATTACATAGTCTATCATCACTTTCATTTGTTCCACTTGCCCGAGCCTTATAGCATTTAATTTGTTTTGAACCTCTGATATTTAATTGATTTCGATAATTGCTCACGTGGAATATAACATATTATGCCTAAAGCTAAAACGAAAAAGTTTCTTTTGGAAGAGTGCGAGTTGAGCATGGGACGGTAAACAGTTCCTTTTCTTCGCCACGCCTTCCGATCAAATCGATAATTTGTTGTTAGACACCGGAAATTTTCCTTCTAAATTATGACAACGTCACATCCATGTACAATGACTAAGATGCTTGCTCGGCCCACCCATTTTCCGTGCAACTTACTCGCTAAGATTATCATAGCCACTTTGCGTGTGAGTTGCGGACAAGGATTTGACTGCAATATCCAACGATCCATTTATTCAGTTGCTCTGAAAAAGAAATATTCATGAAAAGGCATGTATAATTATTAAGTATAATTTAAACTACGAAGGTTAAAAGTATTGATCGTGTAAGAATTGCAGAAAATCTAAGAAGAAATGGAATAGTGAGAGGGATTACTTTATTAACCTAGGTCGAACACAATTTAATCGGTCACCCGATGAGACACTATGGAGGAATAGGGAATGCCGTTGAAGGACAGGATGAAAGTAAGAATGGCAGAAGAAGATGATATACATAGAGCTTTTGATGAAGAATTGGTATCAGAGGAATTTTTTAACCATTAGAAGAGTGTCCGATGGGAGAATTGAGTAAAGAGCTGCGTTTACTCCTTCTTGTTAAGTATGACTAGGGAATGGTTCATATTAAAGAACTAGGAAATGTGAATGGAAATCGATAATTTATCTCGGGCTGCCTTTGGTAGAAGATTCTTTGAAGACGATCATTTCTTTTCCAGAAGAAAATCACAATTTGATGAGATCGAAATACACCTTTTGACCTCACTCCCGACTTCCAGGCTTTTTAAAATCGCCAAACAGTCGGGTGAAGATCAAAAGGGATACCGCAAACGAATTTCAATCCTTTCTTTTAAACATTTTGAATTGAATCAGGTTGAATCCAAAGGTTATACATAACTTTTGGACATATAAGGTATTTAAAATTGAACCTTTACAGTGTCATAACATGTAAACAGCAATGTTTGTACACTTTAAATGATTTTCAATATCAAATATTCTTTTTATCGATCTATTAACATAGAAGTTATTCTATTATAACGTTGGTAGAATCCCTTAACGAAAGTGCCGGTAGTTTATTTTTCACTTGGCTAGGTTTATTCACATAAACAGAGAAGGTGAGTTTTTAACTTCTCGGTGAGCAATTAGAGACACAACATCGCTGATTAATGCAAGACGAAAAGTAAAAATTCATACGCATGCACATCATGACGCCGTCTATTCAAGGATTCCAATTCCGGTGCTAGAAGTATCTCCCACGATGCATTCAGCCTCCTTCATCTAGAATACTTGAAGCAACCTGAAGTTTGATCATTCTCAGGCGCAGCAAGTATTCAAAAGGACAGAGGCTGGTTGGCACTCAATAGATCCTGGCTTTAAGTTGAACCTAAGGAAAGAGAAAGATGACGAAGAATAATTTTGAACACAAAAATCACCCATAGCAACATTTTTATCTACTTAAACTGCTCGTAATAATTTAGCATAATATTTCATTTTTGTTATTTCTTATTCACTCGATTTACCTTTTGATACATTTTTTAATCTGACCTAAATCAGGTTTCTCTTGGTGTTGAGGTCGTAAATTGTGGATGAGATCAACTACTCTCGTCAGATATACCAAACTCACTGAGACTTCACATCAATCGCAAGCGAGTCGGGTAAATCTGCAAAGGATAGTCAGTTTGTTGCACCGGTCTTATTACACACTAGCTTTAGTGTAATTCATTACGATCATTACGGATGTTCCGTATGTACATCATCATCAATAGTCAACAATTCTTAGCACTTCCTCATCACTTACACGGTCGATCCATTTTATCTTCATCATTTCTCGGTAGCATTATTTCAAATGCTTCCCCTCTTGATTTCTCTGCTGCTCTCAAATAACATATGATGCTGGGCCCGGAATTTCAGATGAGATGAACAACTCCCGTCAGATATACCAAACTCACTGCGACCTCAAGACAGTCGCATGCGAGTCGGGTATATCTGCAGAGGATGGTCAGTTTGCTCCACCAGTCTTACTTTACGCTAGTTTCATGGAGAGTTAAATAGGCAATCAATTAATAGATTTATATATGTCGAATAAAAACTATTGGGCTGTGTCGCCGCGTCAATTTTTGGGTGGCCCCAACGTTTCCCGACCGATGCTGGTCGCTTTCTCAAGGGATTCTGAAGAGGTGGGAATTTAAATTCATATATATATGTATATACGGCTAATTTGAAAGTGTCCCACTTGAAATTGTTCTTCTCCTATTTAGATATTTCTATGGCTTCTCTGACGAGTCCCTGTTTAAAACCATTTACTTTGGCAACAATTTGTGCTTCCTGGGCCACACAATCGACCTGATGTTTGGCATTTTGGGATAATAAATGCTGGGAATTATAATTTAAAAAAATTGAAATTAGAGAGAAAATAGAGAGAAAATGAATGTATAATACATTACATCCACTCAGTACACCGCAAGCCGCCTAAAAGGCGTGTGGGAGACAGTAATAGGGGATCAGCCGTGTACATATAAAAATCAAATCTCGAACAAAATTATGACTTACATTTACTGAAGTCCTTAACAGTTCAGTGGAAACGAATTCCCGTATCTATCCGTCCGGCTAAATATCTCTGTTAAATTATCGCTTTTGTCGGATCTAGAAATATAGTGGGCCCATAAGAATGTTCTCCGTGTCACTCTTAAAGATATCAATTCTCAATTGTTTAAGCACTCTAACCTTAGCGCGCAGCCTACGAGTCTCTAGCGGCTTCAAGCCTAATTCCCTTAATACCTGGGCAACGCTGTCTGTACGCCCGTAGCAGTTTTTGACGAATCGCACTGCTTTCTTCTGTAATTTATTCAATTCATGGATTAACTTTTTCATCACCGGATGAAATTTAATTTTAAAAATGCTAGACCAGGATAGAGGGAAATTCCTCCCAGCACCTTCCATCAGATAGTATCTGTTGCTTTTCACAATAGATATCAAAGCTATGGTTTTCACATCATCGGAAGTGAGGGAGGAAATATGGAGGAATCGTGGTTGGGGTAAGGAGTGGGGGGTAGAAAAAAGCATTTAAAAGTTCAGCTTCTAGAACGGCAGTATCTCAAGAGGATTTGAGAACTAAACATTGCCAAAAATATCTTTGAAACAAACGATTTTCATATGATCGACATTCGAAATTACTCACACTAAATTTATCTGAGTGACATACCCGGATATTTATTTATTCTGAGACCTATAACCTCGCCAAAAAATACGCATCTCATTCGAGTCATTAATTTTGATGCTATTGCACTATTCAAACATTTTATTTCCACCACTGAGTGAGAATCACAAAATCGCATATTTTGGCAGCCAGTCACTGCATAGTATTTTATGTCTGCTAAAAGATTCGGTTGAAGAATTGTTCACATTTTCATTTTGAATTTGCTATCATTACACAATGTTTATGAAATTTCATCACGTGTTAATATTTTGTATTAGATTCTGACTTTCTCAGCGTTTAGACGTGGGAAAACTAAACGAAGGGGAAGAAACAAGATTTACATAGGAATTTTATAACGAATTGCCCGATTAAAACGACAACTGGATGACTATGTCCCTAACAGCGACTGCCGTCGACAAGATTACTGTAAGGGCACTAGATAATTGAACACGGATATATACGCAAATTCATCAAAAACACCTTAAAGGCGGACTGAAGATGTTGCCATGGCTGCGAGTGTACGAGTAAGTCGATATTGACTTGATAGTGAGTTGTTAGAGGATTAAATGTTGAGGACAATGGATGAGGAGGAGGATACTACAATCAACACATTTTGACATAATTTCCTTCATTTCGTCCGCAATTCTTATCAAACCTTATTCCATTCCGTGAAACTCGAACTGATGTAATTGCAGTACAAACTTTGGCTCATCACCATTGTGCTCTGGCTTCAAATAAACGTCAGAGACAATGATGTGAGCCATAGTGGATACCGCCTGTTTTCCTTCGCCACACCGGATCAAGTTCAAGAGTCTGGTCACAAAGAGGGTGGACTTCTTCAGGAAGGTAAACGACGCCAAGTCCGAAGACAGCAGCGAATAGTGAGGGTAAAAGGACATTAGCCCCAGCAAAAGTTTTGGGATACACTATCAAGTGTTTCCTTCCAATTTACGTCCCCCTATCTCCAATTTGCAATGCCAACAAAGTATTGGGGCTACTTCACTACGCTATCAGTTCATTCAAAGCCGTAAATTATATTTAAGGGAGTTAATCGTATGGGAGAGGGAGATAATTTGATAACAATGCATTGCAACAACCTTCCAACAAGCCGATGGAAGGGAAACTAAAGGTGGGGGTATCCTAATAATTCGCTTAGACACCAATTAAAATTATCAATCAATCCAAGTGATCATCCTTGAAATAACGTATGAGGGGAGAAGAAAAAAATGTTATGGTATGGGGTTGATGTTTAGGTAAAGAAGTGGAGGGAAAACCAAATTATGAGGAAGGAATAGCATGTCAATAAAATATTTCATAACGAGGTTCTCGATTTAAATACCAACTGAATAACTACGTCATTAGCAATGACGGCCTTCCACGAGCTCTCTGTAGTGCACTGAATAATTTTCACGGACTTGGGATGCTATACGTCGACGACTTAATGTTACGAAAGAAATCGATACCTTGTTCGAGAAAGATAAATACCGCGCGAATTTCCACAACATTACGATAATACATAGTCTGTTACCACTTACATTGGTTTCTCTTCACCGAGCAATTCAGCATTTATCCTGTTTTGAGCCAATGATATTAAATTACTTTTCGATGATTGTTCAAGTGACATGTTACATATATTATCTACAGCAAAAATGAAATTTTTTTTTGAATGAGTGCGAGTTGATTATGGGACAGTAAATTGCTCCTTCTCTTCGCCGTGCTTTCCAATAGAGTCGATGATTTATTGTTAGACAAGGAAACTTTCCCTTCTAAATGATGGCAACGTCTCATCCACGTACAATGGCTAAGATGCTTGCGCGGCCCACCCATTGTCCGAACAACTTACTTGCAAAGATTATCATAGTTACTTTGCATGTTAGTTGCGGACAAGGGTTTGGCAGCAGGGATATCCTATTAAGTGTTACCCCACCAAATTACCTTTTGATGAATTACACGGTAAAAATTTTGGTTATCCATTAATTCAAATCTTTTTTTTTTCCCTCAACCAACGTAAAAATATTTTTTGCCAACGAAGATGCTAAATACAATCAGAGAATCTTAATAGCGTAATACATTTTGTTGCTAGAAACCGTAACGTTGGAATAATGAAAATTGTCTTTAAAAGACCGGTGGAAAGTAAGATTCGCAGAAGAAGGTCATGGATGAGGTATGCAGAGCATTTTATGAAGAATGTAAGTCAGAGGAACAGTATAGGTATTAAAAGGTTGGCCGATGATAATTTGACACCCATGTACGAGAACTGAGATGCTTTCGCGGCCCACCCATTGTCCGAGCAACTTACATTCTAAGATTATCATAATCACTTTGCATGTGAGTTGCGGACAAGGGTTTGACTGCAATATGCAATGATCCCTTTCTTCACTGCTCTGAAAGAGAAACATTCCAGAAGTAGGCCTTTATAATTGAAATCCATTGAATAAAAATGACGAATATATAAGGTGTTGATGGGGTGAGTGAAAGTAATAATGGCAGAAGAAGATCACGCGTGAGATACATAGAGCATTTGATGATATATGTAAAGAAACAGATTCTTTTAGTCTTAAAAGATCAGCCAATGAGAGAATTAAATGGATGGCTGAATCAAATTCCTCAAATAATTGATGGCTGCAAAGCATGATGAGAATGGGGTTGATATCGAAGAACTAGGAAATGTGAATGAAAATCCATAAGCTAGCTTTGAAATGCGATGGTGTGAATATCAGTTTGAAGACTGAGGTTTCTCAATTTTGAAAATCACTCCTATTCCAAAAAGGAAACCACAATTTGATGTGATTGCAGTACACCTTTGATCTCACAATTCACTGTCAGGCATAAAAAAGCCAGATAGCAAGGCGTTGGTCAAAAGGGATACCGCTAATGAATTTCCAGCGCTTTCGTTTAAACTTTTTTCGTAGGTTGAATCCAAATTTTCAGTGTAAATTTTTTACATATAACATCATCATTGTCCGAGCAACTTATATGCAAACATTATCATAAAGACTCCATGTTAGCTTTGGACAATGATTTAAAGTTCCAAACAATATTTTCTTCAGATGTTCTGAAAATCATGACTGCCTCTCAGGATTCCAATGTCGGTGGTTGCAGGAGAGCCCCTGAAGCATTCAGACCCCTTCATCTAGAATACATGATGCAGCCTAAACTTTAATGGTTCACAGGTGCATCAGGTACTCAAAAGGACAGAGGCTGGTTTGGCACTCAATTGATCCTGGATGCAAGTAGAAGAGCAAGAAAGAGAAAGATGCTAAGGAATTATTTTCAACACAAAAATATCTCAAAGTAACATTTTACATCGCCTTAATCCGCTCGTAATAAATCAGTATATTCTTTTGTATAGGAATTCCTTCATCACTCTATATACCTTATGATATACCTAAATTCAAGTTTTTCTAGCAATTGAGGCCAGTATTTTTTCAGATGAGATTAACCACTCCCGTCAGATGTACCAAACTCACAGCGGCTTCAAGTCACTCGCTTGCGAGTCAGGTACATCTGCAGAGGATAGCCAGTTTGTTCCAATAGTAATATCCAACACTAGCTTTAGCGAGAGGTAAATAGGTATTTATCATACATTGCGGGTTTTTTCTAGGTAAAACATTCAATAAGCACCTCTAAATCATTGGAACAACGCTTTAAAGCAGAATAACCGCCATGATTCAATGAACTTTTCCCTCGCCTGAAACCATGGAACTAGAAAATGGATTTTCTAACACTGCCGACCTCACTGCCATTGATAATTGATTATTTTGTCATTAATCAAAGTTTTGTATATTTAATAACTTGTTTCGGTTCTAAATCCCTTCAAAATTCGAAAATTTACCATCGCCAGTGAATCATATGGTGTTTATGCTGTATTAGAGCATTTTGATTTTTCTAGCTGTAAGGGTCGTAGGTAAAAAAATAAACCACTAGGTAGGTAAATTATAAAAATAAACTACTCAAGTCGAAAAAAAAGGTATATACGGTGTTGAGACAGCTAAGTAGAAACTGGACTGAAATTGTCGGGCAGTCCTAGTCAAAAGACATGGACCTGGAAAGCTTAAAAGAAACAGTTGACCAATGATTACGTCCGAATAGTTAATCTTACATACGGAGGGGTTTGTTTTCGGGGTTTTCTTCCCCGCCCTTTTAGTCGCCTCTTACGACAAGCAGGGATACTGCGGGAATATTCTACAGCCCCCTTCCCGCAGGGGTGCTGAAAGTTTATAAAATGCCAGGAAATAAGCTAGTTTATAAAATGCTAGGAAAAAATGCTATAATATTGACTCTGTTGTTCATTCTTTCGTGCCTCATATCATCCCTGACACATATTTTGTATTAAGGGCGAAACGATAATTCAACCGTTAAACGATGAATTTCTATCACCTTGCAATCGACCTACATTAATCTACTCCTAACTACTGCCAAAGCTGTAAAATGAGTTAAACATATCAGAAATATATTTCGCGAAATTCATGTTGGTGAAATCTGATACACCAAAAAAATTCAACCGCGAAAAATATATTATCCCACAGAAATTTAAAAAAAAAACTCAAAAGAAGGAGTAATTCAACGTCGTCATAGTAAATTCTACGTTCCTTTACATTAAATATCCTCCTTGAAATGGAATATTGGAAAAAAAAAAGGATGTTGTGAATTTTTGTAGATACTTGTACAAGAGTGGCTTCCAAAAAACTTCTACCTTTAAATACGATGTGCATTTGGTCTATAGACTCCAAAGAATTAAGTTGGACAACATATATTTGGATGCTGCTCGTCCAGCAAAAATGATGCGAAGGTTTAATTTTGTTTCTTGTCCAAGGATGAAAATCTAGGTATGGCCAAGGGGGATAAGAATGCAGTTCGTAAAAGCGGATATAATCGCAATAATAATATTAACATATGCCTTTTCATGTAACCAGCACTGAAGAACCAAAGTCAGCTCCTCTTAGATTCAGCATCGCGATCTATCTCTGCAGCACTGTATTCCAACTTCAATTGAGATGCCTGAAGTCATCTGATTTTTGATGCAACAGATGAGCGTCAGATAACTCAAACGAAGAATAACATCGGACAACACGCCCCGGCGATCGGCATTATCTGATAACTTCCTTCTTTTCTTTACTAAACACACGTCTTCCCCCACTGGTATGTCTTCTCAAAACTTTTTCACGCATTATAATATGTTGACAGCGGTCATGGACTTGATTATAGCGAGTTGTAATACCGAAATCGTGGAAAAGTTGTACAATTTGGAGCTGATGACAGGAGTTCTTCGAGCACATCCACAGAATAATGGTTAATAATGAGACGTAAAATTCAGGAGAAGGTTAGTTTCACTGTTTGGACGAGTGATTATCTCTTCTGATTTGGAGAAAATCGCGACGATTTGCAATACCGTGATGTGCTTCAGATTTAGGAGACAATGATATTATTTATTTAAACAATTTTTCACATGCAGCTGTGACGTCAATTTACAATGAAAATTTTAATACAACATGAATGAGAAAAAATACAATAACGAATATTATTTACTAACAAATATTAAACCAGAGGAGGGAGGAAAAAATTAAATAGCTGACAGATGACGCAAAGCTTGTACAATGAAATTTTTGCATGACAAGTAAAAAGGATTCATGGAGGGACGGTGTGTGTCTAGAAGGGAGGAGAGGCGATATTATGGTTAGCGGTTGGTTAGGGAGATCCTTGGAACAGGAAGATGGAACAAGGAGAGTGAGCGGGTGGAGCGAATTGATATTCTTAAATTCAAAAATGAAAGGAGTTCAGGGCACTCAGAAGTGTAGTTTAAGGTATTATGAAGTGTCTGTTACGGAAAAATTTGGATACTTAAGAAGTCAAACCCGAAAAAATATGGCAATGAAGTAGCAGTATAAATAAATCCTTCCGATGGAGGAACCAATTATTCGTTTTCTCAGTCACCCAAGCATCTCTAAAAAATCTCTGCTGCCGATGGGATTTGAACCCGTGCCCACTGGGTGGTAGGCCAACACTCTAGCCTCCACACACTAACACAAACGAATAAATGGTAATGAATAAGCGATAATGAAGTAATTAATGTTAAAAACCTTCCTCGCAATATGAACCTTGATTCAATATACCAAATTTTAATGCAATATATATTGTTATACAATCTTCTTACATTCAAATTGTGGCAGTAGTTTAAAGCCTAATATGATCAACTGAAGGCTAAAATCCACAAAGAGAAAATACTCCCTCCTCCAGTTCTACATATTTTCAATAAAATCACAACAATATCGAAATGGTATAATAAAATTAATTTAAAAAATGAGTAGTATTCAAAAATCCATGGTCACCATAGACGCTTTGGCCACCCTCGTCAGAACTGTTCAAAGCACATAAAGACTGAATAACTTTAATGTTCCCCAAACAGTTCTGCAGAAAGCAGCCATTATATTCCTCTTTGAACTCCAAGGAGGGATCCAGACAATGTTCAGCCTGAGGAAGAAAAATAGATTATTTAAATTTGACAAACATTTACGTTAAATATGATGTTCTATTTCAGCTGTATTTTATCCTACATAATATCATAGTTTTCATTAGAAATGACAAAAAGTCATAAGTGACAAATACTGGAGCTTTCTAAAGATCATTTCCAAGAATTGACACCAGCTACAAGACAGTTTTAACAGCCTTCTTCAGTTTCTAAGAAGTACAGCTAGATCAAGTCACTTACAGCCCCAAATCATCATGAAAAAAGCAGCCAGTTACGTTTATACTCTGAATTACAAGTGGGATTTGCACTATGCCTTCATTTTAATAAAAACTGTAACATCCTTTAGTGATTAATAGGTTATCTTCGGCGAGAATTGCAGGAGGTTCTTGGTCTTGGTCAAGTCGGACACCGCAGATGTGTTAACCACCGCCTTCAGAATTTTTCGAACCAAAGCAAGATCAAGTCACTCGTTTAGGTCCAAAAAATTCTCAAGAAAATGGTCAATTTCCTTCTTTTTAGGTTGTAAGATTAAGCCTCGCGCTGTATCTTTGGTCAGTGAAAACATAAAATGCATTAGAAGAAATTGGACTGAAATTGACGGGCTGTCCTAGTCAAAAGACATGGACCTGGAAAGCTTGTAAGAAACAGTTGAACAATAATTACGTCCGAATAGTTAATTTTACGTACGGAGGGGTTTGTTTTCGGGGTTTTCCTCCTCGCCCTTTTAGTCGCCTCTTACGACAAGCAGGGTTACTGCGGGAATATTCTACGGTCCCCTTCCCGCAGGGGTGCTGAAAGTTTATAAAATGCCAGGAAATAATTCTGTTTATAAAATGCTATAATATTGACTCTGTCGTTCTTTATTTCGTGCCTCATCCTCCCTGACACATATTTTGTATTAAGGACGATGTAAACGATAATTCAACCTTTAAACGATGTATTTCGATTGACTTGCAATCGAGCTACGTAAATCTACTCCTAACTACTGCCAAATCTGTAAAATGAGTTAAAAACATCAGAAATATATATTTCGCGAAATTCATGTTGGTGAAATCTGATACACCAAAAAAATGCACCCGCGAAAAATATATTATCCCTCAGAAATTAAAAAAAAACTCAAAAGAGAAAACTCAAAATTCTACGTTCCTTTACATTAATTTTTTTCTTATACAGAAATTCCACAACCAAAATATATTAAAACTTTGCACATTAGAAATATAGTGACTAAACAAATTCAAGTCACATTCCTAAATCATAGTTGATCCTATAAACCAAAAAATCCTTGAGTAACCATTTTTCCATGTACACTTTGGGAGAATACCAAATAAACATAAGAAAATATAATTATCATTACCAAAATCAAACACGAATTTCATCAAAAATAGAAAGACTATAAAGAGAGAAAAAATAATTTATAAATTTCATAAGATAAGCATGTCCTGAAAGTAAAATAATAGCAAGAAAATCACAAAATAAAAACGTTATTATAGGAATAGAAAATCATATCAATGCATACCGCTTTTACATTGATATATGGCGTCCACCTACAGAATGGTTAAACTTCATATAATGCATTGATTCAACAATTATACATCCAATTAATCAAATCAATATATCAACAATTTTTAGTAAGCGCACTGCAGGTCATCACATGTGGTTATATATCTTCAACTGTAGGAAGAGTACAACTCTCCAGCACCCATTTGAGGCTGTGATAATCTTAAATAAAAACTTATCGTCAGCCTAAAATGGGCGCTGGCGGGTCGCAGTGAATGCAGGTGGGGGCTTCTATTCTTCAGTCTCCTTTGTCCATCAGTCCGAGTCTGCTAAGATGAACCCGTGTCGCAATGCTGTGCCCAAGAATAATGTCAATAAAACCATCAATTTACAGCCGGAGTCGTTCTGGGTTTGAAAGAAGGGAGTCATGGGCGTACCCAGAGGAGGGCAGCCCCTCACCCCAGAAGCAAAAACAAATTCAGTTCATAAACGAAAGTTATGAACAAATTTTCCTTGTAAAGAAAAATGATATAAGTATAAGACATGAAGCTAAAATAAAAATCATTATTTTTTCAAGCAAATAATTATAAAAACTAATAAATTGCTGTCATGATTTCCTTAAAAGGTTGGTTTCATTTGCCTTTTCTGTGCAAAAAAAGTTACAACTTCAACGACCACAGCTAGTTTTACCCCCCCTCCCCCCGCCGTTAACTCCTCGAATAGTTCTCCCGAAGGTACTCAGATGTTTATCCCTTTTAATTAGTTGAATCTCGTTGCCTTGCAGTTGAAATGTGCCGTTTGAAAGTACGAGTCTCAAATTTATCATAGTAAATTAGGGAGTGAACTGGCTTTTGACAGCACACTTAAAATAAGAACAACGTTCAACACTTTTTCTAAAATACTTAAGCTAGTTACTCCTTCCAGTTAAGTGTTTGTTTTCGAGGTTTCACTTCCCGCCCTTTTAGTCGCCTCTTACGACAAGCAGGGTCACTGCGGGAGTATTCTGAAACCCCCTTCCCGCATGGGTGATCAAATATCGTTTTCTCTACTTCAAGTACTCATCTGGTCCTAAACTATACACCTGAATTTTTTAAATCAATTAAAAGGCTTCGGGAGGAAAAACCTATGTGAAAAACTAGTGTACTACGATAATCCAATGAAAGGGCAATTATATTACATACAGAGTAGGATTTGGAGAAGATTCTAATAAATATCGAGAGGATAATAAGTAGACATTGACTGAAAATCGATAAGAAGAAAAATTAAATATTAGTAAGCGGTGGAAGCGAATAAGTCAAAACTAGCATTAAAATGGGTAAACCATAGCTGGAAGAGTGGAATGAATCCTTTGATTAGGGAAGCATGACAACGAGCTGCGACGGGAGTTGTTATTATACCAGCCATTTTCGTAAACTAGAATTTTAAAAATTGATTGTTGTTGTGAGAGATTTGACTGCCTGATGAACGACTCCCTTTTATATTAGGGAAAAAAGAATTCCTATTCTGTCCGTACTAGAAATACCTTTTTTGTTTGATCGTTTCTGTCTCACGTGAATATACAGCGCCCACGTGAGTTGATGTTCTACTTGCTGCTCTATAAGATTTGTATTCTTTATTTCTCCCGCAAAATGCTTCCGAGTATTAACAGAATCCCAACCTAATTATCTCTTCTGATTTGGAGAGGAGCGCGGTGATTTGCAATACCGTGATGTGCTTCAGATTCAGGTGACAACGATATTATTTATTTAAATAATTTTTCACATACAGCCGTGACGCCAATTTACAATGAAATTTTTAACACAACATGAATGATAAAAAATATAACAAAAGATATTATGTGCTAACAAAGAAAAGACCAGAGAAAAGAGGAAAACATTAACTGATTGAAGGATTGAGTGAAGAACTGATTCACACCAAACCAATGAATAATGAATTTGAATGCTACCTATCCATCATTTTTGTACTATATTGAGTTGAGTGTGCTAAAAACATAACACCTGAATCTAGGGATAGAAAATCTGTCCATCCTCCGTCATCTATATTTTAAATTTTCTGCAACACACAGATGATGGGTTTTATCTCAATACAGAAGATCATCTACAATATCTCTTGGGTGTTTGGTCTGTGGTGATTATTGGTGCTACAACCATCATCTCAGAACTGCAGGAATTTCGAAGAGTTCAAGTCTCTCGGAGAACTCTTCTGCAGTTATGCAGAAGGTAGTCAACGTCTGCTTCTTCCTCAAATTTGTTCAAATGGGGAGTTTAGCGAATAGATGAGATGCGACTCCAAGCACTGAATAATTTAAATGTGTGGTCAAAATCACAGACCCACGAAAGACAAGTGTTTAAACTCAGCTGAGTTTCACATTATTTTCCAATGGGAAAAATTCTCTTCGATCGGGAATCTAATCGTGGTCCATTGGCTTTCCGCATTTTTTCTCCCATCGTAATAAATGAGAATTTCACCTCCGTACACGTGGCAAGCTTGATATATTCCGCATCGCCTGCGATTGTTTTCCTCGAAACATTTTCATTATACCGTTGGACTTAAACCATGAAGATGGAGAGCTTCAAAATTGTTGTTAGTCCCTTCACCAACGATGCTATGACGACCGTCATCAGAACTGATGAAGTTGCCCAGAGGTCAAGTCACTCGGAGCTCACTTCATTAGCCCTGCAAAAGGCAGTCGGATTTCCTCTTCTTCGAGCTGAGCCAAAGACGATTACTACGCAGATTGACGACGTTTTTTGTGCAAAAAATTATTATTTTTGCCGCTTCGGACTTCACCAACATCAACTTCAATCCACCCGTCAATTTTGGAAACTTGTGGACTAACGGAAATAATATAGTAAAGTTTCTAGGCACATTAATCACAAAATAGATAATTACATGAACGATAAACTTTAAATTTTTCGAAATGTCTATGCATATGGTTTTTCCATTTCATGACATAAGCAAAAAATGGAACCCTTATAAGAAGAACAAAAATTTGAAAAACAATAATAAAAACGAATACTATTCAACTGTTATTTTCTATTAAAATTTAAAAATCAATATAACGACAATTTTTTATAAAACTCACTGCAAGTTATCACATGTGGAATACTTTCTTCAAATGTAGAGTAGGTACAACTCTCCAGCGCCCATTTAAGGTTGTGATAATATTTCAAAAACTTATCGTCAGACTAAAATGGGCGCTGCCGGGTCGCAATGAATGTAGGTCGGGACTTTTATTCTTCAGTCTTCGTTTATAAGTCCGAGTCTGCTAATGCCCCGTTCACATTACGATCGTCCGAGCCGTCGTCCTAACGATAGTTGACCGAACTAGCCGTGTGAATGCAAGTTCTGACTATAGTTGACGTAGTTCCGAACGCTGCCACTTTACTATGGTTAGGCGCTGGGAGACCGGAAACGGAAGCGACATGAGAAGGACGAAAAGCTCGTTAAGCTCTATTATTTTCATGGATTTGTCCTAGGAAGGAAGAATATGAGCGGAAGAAAAATTATTCGGTAAATACACGTTGAAAACAGTAACATCTTGTCAATGCAAACTTCAACAGCTTTGCTAATCATCAATTTCCCGTTCACTTTAGATGTCAGCACTAGAGAGCAGCACAGGTTTCAACCATCGTAATGTGAATGCACGATAGTTCCGACGACGGCTCGGACGATCGTAATGTGAACGAGGCATAATTCTATAACAATCCTTACTCCCGCATAATCTTCACTTCTTGGTCGCCGTCGACGATGCGAGCACCCTCATAAAAACTGCTGGAGTTGCCACGAAATTAAGTCACTCGTTGACTCCTCGAGCAGTTCTCGGGAAGGTACCCAGTTGCTTCTCCGGTTCAGTGATTGAATCTCGTAGTCAAGGAGACTGCATTGTAAGGCCCAATTCCATCCCATAGAGCGCTGAATCTGTTGCCACTTCGGTCGCATTTTAATTAGTTTTCAAAAATGTCCGCGGAGCGTCGATGGATGGAATGCGATCCACTTTTATCCAATACTTTGCAGTATAGTGTTTTTAATTGCTAGGAATAGGTAACTTTTAAAAGTAATTCATATGATAGATCACATCACTCTTCTTCTTCCTTCCAGGATTAGGCTACTACGCCTGTTCCGGCTCCTTTTCTTGGTCTTCCTATACTTCTCTTGCCAAATGGTTGATATTCCATTGCTTGTTTTGGAATTCTTTCATTTGGCATTAGAAGTATATGTTTCTATGTTTGTAGTCTTGTAGTTTGTCAGTGACTGCCTGGACACCCAGTTTATTTCTTGTGTGAGAGTTTCTTATTTTATCCAATCTTGTGCAGCATTTCACTGATCTTAAAAATTTCATTTCCGATGATTCTACCTGCCTTAATTCATCCTTTTTTGGTACCCAACATTCTGAACCGTAGAGTACAGTAGGGACTGCCATCACTTTATAAAATTTTATTTGCGTTTCTTTGGTCACATCATCATACCTATAAATTTCTGTTAAAATCGCTAATTATACCTTATTTCCCCGTGAAACTCGGATCAATTTGTACGGCAGCGACGCGCGTGGAATCTTTTGTAAACCCATTTAAATGCACGTTGGTTGATAAACCATTTAGAGGCCCTCTTGAGGATCCTATTTTGTAACATTAGAGCTCGTAGTCTTGCAGTTGAAATGTGGCGTTGGTAATCACGAGTCTTAAACTTATCACATAAATGAGCGGATTAATTGGCGTTTGCAAAGCCACCAAACACATGAATATTTTTCAACATTTTTTTTCTTTCTTTTCTATTCGGCATGCTAAGCTTCCAAGTTGAAGGTGGTGCGACACACCAGACTATTAAATCTAAGAGATAATAGCTATAATACACACTATCTCGGGGAAGTAATAATCATGGCGAGAAGCCCAGGAACAAAATTCTTCTTCCATTTATGTGTCACCTGAGAAAACCATGCAACATGAAGCTCATGTGCGAAGCCCTGAATAAAAAACTCATATTGAAGCTTAATCATGTACTGAGAACAAAGCATACAATACTGAAAAAATCAAGGACTAGTTACTGCTTCTAGTTGAGTTTTTGTTTTCGGGGTTTACCTCCCCGCCCTTTTAGTCGCCTCTTACGACAAGCAGGGTTGCTGCGGGAATATTCTACAACCCCCTTCCCGCAGGGGTGATAAAATATCGGCCGCTTCACCTCAAATCCTTAATCGATACTAAACTAAGTACCTGAATTATTGAAATCGGATTAAAGGTTCCGGGAGTAAAAATCCATGTGTTAAAGAATATTTATGTTATGAGGACAATAGAGAAATTACAGCAGCTACAGTTAAGTATTTATAGGATGTTCTAATAAAAATGTGGAGGATGTTAAAGAGACATTGCATTAAAAACAATAGGAAAAAATGTAATATCAGTATGTGTTGGAAGAGGATAACTCAAGGATAACATAAAAATAGGGAAACCATAACTGGAAGAGGTGAATGAATCCTGTTAACTGGTAAAGGTTATAAGGTTATTTCCGGTTAAAAATCCTGGGAAAGCAGGACAATGAGCCGGAACGGGAGATGGTCATAAGCCATTAGCCTGAGCTAGAATGTCAAAAATTGGTTCGTGTGAGAGATTTCACTGTCTTTTCCCCTAGGGAAAAACGAATTCCTATGCTATCTATGCGGCAAATACCTTTTTGTTTGATCGTTTCTATTTACATAAAAATAAAGTGCCAATTTGAGTTGAAGTTTTTCGTTTTGCTCTAAAATATTTTTACTTACAATTGCTCCCACAATCAAAGCAGACTGTGGAGCTTCCTAATATCTATAGACTAATTCCAATCTCAATCACTTAAAAGCTGTGTTACAGTCTCTTCTGGATCTTAGAATATTTTAACGAATCGCTCCGCTTTCTTTTGTAATATTGCAGCAATACTTTCATCATAAGGCAATACAAACAGAGCTCCGTCTTCATTGTGAAGAAATTGAAAATCTCCCGTGCCTCCTTACGGCTGTGGTAAAATTTCAAAATACACTTATTCACGGCGAGTAGCGGAAGTAACACTTTAATTGAATTGAATTGGGGGCAGATGCCCCCGCGGACCCTCCTCCACCCCCCACAGATGAAGTCCGTGGGACCGCTTCCTATTCAAAAGAGGACGGACGCATCGCACCAATTTGACGGGTCTTTTTTTAACGTGCATTATATTTAAAACTAATGTCATCGCGTTCCAATTTACGAATACTCACAGCATACCCATGTCAATATTTACTTTATGTGATATTACAAATTAAATTGGGATATTATTATTATTAAAATTATTCAAAACTATCGCTATCATGTTCACATTTACGAGTATGTACAGCAGACCCATGTAAATATTTGACCTCATATAGAAATAAAACTTTTATCTGGGTGTTAATACTGAGTGAAAATTTTCCAATTTTATGTAATGAAAAAGATCAGCTATTTTTACCATAAAAAGACACCGATAAGAATGATGAAGATAACAATGAAGTGACCGAGTAAGTAATGAGGTTGTGCTAAAAAGTGTATGAGGAGAGATAATTTTTCCGTTTGTTTTCAGGACCAGCCAGAATGTTAAATGAGCAATGGCTAGATTATCATTGTCTTAAGAGGTAGAGCGGCACGAGCATTATTAATTGGAAGCTTTACGAAGATCCGTAAAAATTCCAAAAGAATTTCAAAAATGAAGAATATACCGGACTACTTAGATGTTTAAAATCATCTTTTAATTAAATAAGCCCAAAAAAGTACAGACCAAAGAACTCGTAAATAATGATAAGCTAGTCTATTTGGACTTTTTTTTTATTGTCACCACGTATTTTTTCACAAATGCTGAAACTGTACTGAAAACTTTCGTTTAGCCACTACCAATCCAATTTATCTTTAGGCACGGGATCAATTACTTTTCAATCGCAATAATCAGCAATCGTGTATCTTGTAGGCTTCCTCTGTTCTGCAGTTTTTTCTCTTCGGCATGCTTAGCTTCCAAGTTGAAGGTGGTGCTACACACCAGACTATTAAATCCAGAGATAATAGCTATTATACACATTATCCCGTGGAAGTAATAGTCATGGCGAGAAGCCCAGGAACGAAATTCTTCTTCCATTTATGTGTCACCTGAGAAAACCAGGCAACGTGAAGCTCATGTGCGAAGCCCTGAATAAATTAACTCATATTGAAGCTTAATCATGTACTGAGAACAATGCATATACAATACTGAAAAACTCAAGGACATGCAATAATGAATACATCGAAAATGTCACACAATTATTATACAGCTAGATTACAGGATCAATTAGTTTGCGGTCGCAATAATCAGCGTAAATCAGCAATAATGAATTTCGTAGACTTTCTATTATCTTCTGTTCGGCAGGCTCAGCTTCCACGTCGAAGGTGGTACGACACACCAGACTATTAAAATCCAGAGATAATAGCTATTATACACATTATCTCGTGGAAATAATAGTCATGGCGAGAAGCCCAGGAACGAAATTCTTCTTCCATTTATGTGTCACCTGAGAAAACCATGCAACGTGAAGCTCATGTGCGAAGCCCTGAATAAAAAACTCATATTGAAGCTTGATCATGTACTGAGAACAATGCATATACAATACTGAAAAACTCAATGACATGCCATAATGAATACATCGAAAATGTCACACAATTATTAGACAGCTAGATTACAGGATCAATTAGTTTGCGATCGCAATAATCAGCGTAAATCAGCAATGATGAATTTCGTAGACTTTCTATTTTCTTCTGTTCGGCAGGCTCAGCTTCCACGTCGAAGGTGGTACGACACACCAGACTATTAAAATCCAGAGATAATAGCTATTATACACATTATCTCGTGGAAATAATAGTCATGGCGAGAAGCCCAGGAACGAAATTCTTCTTCCATTTATGTGTCACCTGAGAAAACCATGCAACGTGAAGCTCATGTGCGAAGCCCTGAATAAAAAGCTCATATTGAAGCTTAATCATGTACTGAGAACAATGCATATACAATACTGAAAAACTCATGGACATGCAATAATGAATACATCGAAAATGTCACACAATTATTAGACAGCTAGATTACAGGATCAATTAGTTTGCGATCGCAATAATCAGCGTAAATCAGCAATGATGAATTTCGTAGACTTTCTATTTTCTTCTGTTCGGCAGGCTCAGCTTCCACGTCGAAGGTGGTACGACACACCAGACTATTAAAATCCAGAGATAATAGCTATTATACACATTATCTCGTGGAAATAATAGTCATGGCGAGAAGCCCAGGAACGAAATTCTTCTTCCATTTATGTGTCACCTGAGAAAACCATGCAACGTGAAGCTCATGTGCGAAGCCCTGAATAAAAAGCTCATATTGAAGCTTAATCATGTACTGAGAACAATGCATATACAATACTGAAAAACTCATGGACATGCAATAATGAATACATCGAAAATGTCACACAATTATTATACAGCTAGATTACAGGATCAATTAGTTTGCGGTCGCAATAATCAGCGTAAATCAGCAATGATGAATTTCGTAGACTTTCTATTTTCTTCTGTTCGGCAGGCTCAGCTTCCACGTCAAAGGTGGTACGACACACCAGACTATTAAAATCCAGAGATAATAGCTATTATACACATTATCTCGTGGAAATAATAGTCATGGCGAGAAGCCCAGGAACGAAATTCTTCTTCCATTTATGTGTCACCTGAGAAAACCATGCAACGTGAAGCTCATGTGCGAAGCCCTGAATAAAAAACTCATATTGAAGCTTGATCATGTACTGAGAACAATGCATATACAATACTGAAAAACTCAATGACATGCCATAATGAATACATCGAAAATGTCACACAATTATTAGACAGCTAGATTACAGGATCAATTAGTTTGCAGTCGCAATAATCAGCGTAAATTAGCAATGATGAATTTCGTAGACTTTCTATTTTCTTCTGTTCGGCAGGCTCAGCTTCCACGTCGAAGGTGGTACGACACACCAGACTATTAAAATCCAGAGATAATAGCTATGATACACATTACCTCGTGGAAATAATAGTCATGGCGAGAGGGCCAGAAACAAAATTTTTCTTCGATTTATACATCACCTGAGAAAACCATGCAAAATGAAAGTCATGTGCGTGAATAATAAACTAGCCTTATAGCTTATCGTACACCGAGAACAATGTATGTGGGAAAGGACATACAAAACCAGAATGTTAGATACTAGGCAGGTATTAGAGAATTAGAACGATAAAGCTAACTTTATATCGCCGATTCCCTAAATGTAGTATTACAGTTATTATTTTATATATATAACTTGCATTTTCCTGAGCAGTTGCCAAAATATCAAACCAGGCAGCAATGTTATGTAAGACATTAGTTCATACTAGAGAAATTTGTATTTGTAAGGTGCTTTGGCATGATAGTTGGACTTGATAATTTATTTACCACTAGAACTCATTCTTCCCCAATGTCATGCATAAGATATGTAGGGCGTTAATAATATGTATAAATGTAAAGTGTTAATAATTAATGACCCGCGTAGATAATGTACAGAAAGTGTTGCAGTTTTTTTTTTTCGTGTTTGGCTTAGGAGGTAGAGTTTTTTTGTTTTCTTTCAGCCGTTTTTGGCCTGCATAACTTGAATATTTTTCACAAATGAGCGGTTTAAGAATGTATGTTTTCTAATTAAAAAATTGAACTTAAAGTACCTCTTTAACGCTGTTTCTATCACTTATTTGGAATACTGACACAAAAATATATTTACCCTTATTAAATTTGCATAGTGCGATTAGCAATATGAGAATGTGTGCACGCAAGCATAATTACTCCCTCAACGTACAACTAGTAAAATACGTTCGTCTTACATAAAGACAGAATTCATATTTAGTCGTTACGATTTGTTCTTTCATTTTTATTTTCGCTCACCAATTAAATTTCGCGACCAAACTTAGTGTATCACTTAAGTTATTCTCACTTAATAAAGGACCGGATAGGAAAGGCAGGAATTATATGTGAGCATTACTGGTTTTGGGAGGTCTGGTATTGGGAGATTTTTCCCTTGTGGTTCCTTCAGAAATTCGTGGCCTTTTTGAAGGGTTATCGAAGGATTCTGCCACATTGTCATCATTGGAACCAATTAAGGGATGGATGGATAGGTAAAAAAGGCATTAAAACTACTAGAAAGGGCAACAGAAAAATAAGGCTGAATCTCACGGAAGTTTCAGGCGGTGGACGGTGGTCATACGACTCGTAAAGGGTAATAAGAGCTAGACGTTGATGTGCACTAAAAACTCAGCTCTGGGGTTCATTCATCTGACAGGCAGCATGAAAAATCAAACACGAATGTATGAATACATGATCCAGTTAATAAGCTCGTAATTTTCTACCTTTTAAAGGTTTTACGTCTCTCTCTCTCTCTCTCTCTGATTATTTTCACTGTTAAAACAGCTGCTTGGACCTCAGACAAGGGAAGACATCTAAGTATTCAACTTAATGAATTAACAAAATATTATAAAATCCCTGAGAAAAACCTCATTTACTCGAAATTAATCTTTTAACATTACTTTCAATACTCAATCCTATCAATGGCAAGGGAAATGTACCTATTTTAATGTCATTTCCACAAAATCGACGCATCCATTTACAAGTAGCCTCAAAACAATGGATCGGCTACCTCAATTTTTCTGACCCGCGCGCAAACTCGAGAGA
Source organism: Ischnura elegans (assembly GCF_921293095.1). Lineage (NCBI taxonomy): Eukaryota > Metazoa > Arthropoda > Insecta > Odonata > Coenagrionidae > Ischnura > Ischnura elegans. Next base: position 85,091,437 of record NC_060250.1, read on the forward strand.
AATTCATTCGTTTCCATTTCATTTACATACAAGATGTGACGTAAAAATGACTGATATTTGACATCGTACCATATCTACACATTTAAATGAATCAAGATCAGGATAACCTGAATTTCAAGGTTGGTCGTCTGTGACGTAAAAATTTTTGAGGGCAGATTGGGATGAAAGATGATTCTCTAACTCCAACCTCCGTTTAATAGCATCTGCAGAAAGTCAATAACTATAAATGCAGACTGCAGAGCCTATTTTACGTAGTACGAGTAAACACAACATGAGTATTCATGACTGAAAACAGTCATTTGAGCAACATTTAACATTCTTATAACACGACCACTTCAAATTTTCAAATTAGAAGTAGTATAACACGACCACTTCAAATTTTCAAATTTGAAGTGGTTGTGTTATGAGAAGAAAGTTATGAACACAGTAGATTCAGCAGGAATACGAGCAAATAAATATAACTGAGCATTACACAGAAGTTAAGTACTTAATTTAATTAATGGCTACTTTATTATTAAGGTTGAATTACAATAAATATTGATGGAATTCGAATGTATAATGATTTTACAGGTGGTACTAATCACAATACATGGTCGAAATATTGATAATTTACAAAAAATAATTTTTCAACTAATAAATTCCTCACTTGTTTCAAGGATGATGGTCACAAACTTTATATTTCATGCAAAACGCCTTCATTAAATGAAAGGATGAGAAGCCAAGAGGTACACGTGATACTTTAATAGTTTTAATAATAGATAATTTAAAGTTAAAGTAGTTCGGAGATTTTGGGAAAAGGTTTTGATGAAAAAATTCTTTATGTCACAAATAGTAGTAGAAAACAGGGACTCACTTGTTACCTCGGCCACCAAGTTTTTGTATATTTCATCTATAAATTTCTGTATTTCTAATTCTGTTTAGAAAAGAATCACTTTTAATACCCCTAGGTTTTTCACCCCCTCAAATATAGAACCCCTGCATACTCAAAGAAAGAAAAAGTCATGAACAGATGATCGGGTAAAGCCAGTTCTAGAAAAATAAATAACAATTTTCTTTAAAAGTCTAAGTTCAAGTGGACAGGTATAGTTCCAGTATTTTCTTCATAGGGTTTACTTTGTGACACGAAATTCCCACGCTGAATCCCAAGTTGTCCAGTTGATTGCGTCACATCGCACAGGACCGAAGTCGGTGAAAGAGTGGTGATCGAGAGCATTCACACTTTCACTGGCTCCGGTCACTGCGAGAGGGACAAATATAGGAATCTTTATCAGCCCATCGAGTGTGCACCATTCCCGAGTTTCCGGTGAAACAGAAATCATCAGAACATATTAATTACATTTCCTATTACAAAAAGCTAAAACACATTAGATTTCCCATCATGAGTTGAAAGTAAATTAAATCTTCTATTTCCCAGAGTTCTTTTGAACCGCTATCATTCTAAGTTTCCATACAGGGAAGAGTTAGAATGGGATATTTGGAATTAGAAGGTATTTGATTAATATACCGTAAATAAAATTTATCTGAAAATAATATCAAGTATAGTAAAAAAGGCACCTCTCATTTTGATTCAAAATTTGGTTTTAAAAGGTGAGGATAGAGCTCACGCAGAACTACCAGTAAGCCACATGCGTATGAATTTCACGTTATAAACCGTTCCGGTTATAAACCCAGGACCCATTGATCAGCAGACTGGCGTTCTTCTAACTAAGCTAGCGATCCCATACTCACGTTAACGGCTTAAAAATACGAGGTTATGGAGACTCGGAATTAGCGAAAGGGAAGAGTTAATAAGTGAAAGTCTTATATAATTTGCTGTTTTTTGTGATCGCAAGTTATCGTAAATATAGAACTCCAGATGCTCCACGAAGGAAAAAATCATGAGCAGCTGAGTGGGTTTAGTTCTGGCGAAATAAATTGCAATTTTCTTTAAAATCATAAGCTCAAAAGGGTAGGTATAGATTTCCGGTATTGTATTCACTGGGTCTTCTCTCTGGCACTAATTTTCCACGCTGAATTCCTTGTGTCCTGTTGATTGCGTCACATCGCACAGGACCAAAGTCGGTGAAAGAGTGATGAACGACAGCATTCACACTTTCACTGGCTCAAGTCACCGCGAGAGGTACAAATATAGGACTCTTCTTAAACTCATCAAGGATGTCTTCCATTCTCGTTTCCCCGGTGAAGTATAAACCATCTGAAAATATATAAATCCTAAAATACATGATATTTTCCACAATTTAGTAGGAAATAAATTTTGTTCCAGTTCATTTAGTGTAGTCGGGTCTAACTAAATGATGCTATAAACAAAGGATATCAGCAATATAGTTATTATTTCACTGCATGCCCTGCAAATTTTTCGTCGCCTCTATTGCCTTACGCAGATTTTCGAATGAGATTTATGTTTTTCATTAATTATTTTTAGTGCGTGAGTGTGATTTTACATGGCTAGGCACCTTACCAACTGGGCGCATTTCTTATTGGGATTGAGTGTTAATTTTCAGTAATTTCTTCGACGACCCTTTCAATTGCATCCCACGACGAGTTCCGAATAAGATTCAATCCAGTTTGGTAATGTTTGCATTCAAAAGAGGTTTAACCACTAGGGTTATGATTTGTGAGTGAAAACGCCTTGTGTGCGTGACATAAGGCGTTTTCACTTCAAAAACAGATAAGACTAATAATTTTTCTTTTGAAGAACGTTTCAGAAAGGTCCTCTGGATGAAACTAAGATAGATTCTGCGGCATATTTATCGCAATTATAATTTCTTTCAAGCTTGTTTCGTCGCTTATTACATTATCCGGTCCCACGATGAATTATGCCAAACCGCTTTGTGACGTTTATCTCCTTCTAAACACTTAAATGACGTTTAAAAGGAGGTAAGCGACACCCAGACGGCTTGCAGATACGCAGTGACAGGTCATCGGGTAAGTATCGCGGTAATTACTTCACTTGATGAGAAGAGAAGAGTTAGCTTGAATTCCAAAGGAATTTATTCTAGCTTCTAATAGTCTACTAGTCTACAGACTAATACATTGAAAATCGAACATGGCTGCATTCCACTAATGGTGTTAGCAGCGAGTTTTCGTTTTCAGTACGCAATTGCGAAGAAATTTACATTAACCCTTTCTAACCTAGACCTGCTTCTGGGAGAAATTTTACTTCAGGACTTGACTATAAAAATGTGAAAATCTTCTGCTCAGCCATAATTATTGTGGCAGCTTATTCCTTAGATTTACCCATAAAATTATGCAATATAAATGCAGCAACATGCGCAAATTATTTATTTTATGATATAAACACTCAAAATTTTACTTCCTTCGATATCTTGCGTGGTTTCATATAGGTTTTCAATACTTGGCACATGGAATATGCCTAGCACTTCCCCTGCCCGTTGGCGACGTATGTGAGCGTAGCATTAACTTACCTCAGCTTGGAGATGTAGCAACCTCTCCAGTCATCCCCAAAACGTACCGAACTTTCAAAATAGGCTAGATACGAAATGGGGACGGACTAGAAAGGTAGCAGAAATAGAGGTAACGTGAATAAATTTTACTTTGAGGTACTTTCCGTGAGTAGAATAACACCAAGCTAGGGAGTGCAGTCCACGTAATGAGGCCATTTACTCTATTCACGATTAATCATCAGCTTAGCATGCATGTGGTCCCACGACGAATTACGTCTAACCAACAAGCGCCGCTGACCATCTACTCAACACTAAAATCTCATTTTGGAGGAAGTAACAGACGCCCAAGTATCTTCTAAAGTCATTGTCACGGATCAAGTTTATTAAGGCACTGCTTTCCTTAGAGGTTCCGTGAGTCAGCGGTTGGATGCAATCCTTATATTCATGCATGCAATGCTATATTTAAGGTAGAAAATTTATTAGGAATAGTATCCTAACAACCTCCACAAATACTGGAGTTAATTTGATTTTTAACGGAGAATAAAAATATGATTGCGAATCATACCACTTACAGTTTACGTAACAACCTTCAAATCATTACGATTGGATTAATAAATTTACAATAAAAAAGTGATGATCGGCAAACGCATTCACAGAGAAAAAAGGCATTTTTTAAGGAACAAGAAAATGATTTCATCCTAAACTAAATTTTCTGGTAATCTCGGTGAATCTAACTGTGATATCTCAGCTACAAATGACATCAAAAATGGCTGCATTCAAGTCATGACTTCCTGATACTGGAGAATTTCCTCTTCAAATCTTCTTCATGTGGAAACAGAATTGCTATGATTGGGCCATCATCCCATGCCGACATTATACACTACAACATTTTTAAGTTGGTCGCAGTGCAAAATGGCGGCATATGGGACGATCCCTTGGTGAATCTCACTGTGCTGTCTCAGCTACAAATGAAATCAAAGATGGCTGCATTCAAGTCATGACTTCCTGATACTGGAGAATTTCCTCTTCAAATACTCGTCATGTGGAACCAGAATTGCTATGATTGGGCCATCATCCCATGCCGACATTATACACTACAACATTTTAAAGTTGGTCGCAGTGCTAAATGGCGGCATCTGGGACGATACCTTGGTGAATTTAACTCTGATGTCTCAGCTACAAATGAAATTAAAGATGGCTGCATCCAGTCATGACGGTCGCCGTTAGTTTTCGTTTCCAGTACGTGATGGCGAAGAAATTTATATTAACCCTTTCAGAGCTGCTTCTGGGAGAAATGAATATTATAAAACTTCTCATATTAAAAATGTGATAAGTTTCTAATAAGTACGTCATGATTCCTTTGGCGGCTAATTATGTAGATCAGTGGTTCCCAACCCTTTATGTCTAGCGACCCACCTTTTAATTTTTTCCATTTTCGCGACCCTCCCTTACCCCACCCATGATTACGCAACCATACAAATACGTATGCATGCGTTGCCAGATCGTTCACAAGCACTGTTACGCTGTTGTTTTCGTTTCAATGTAATAGGCAAGCATTGCACCAAGATTTTTTATGCTAAAAAAATAATAAAAATGACACATATCTACATAAAATTAAAATTATCTGGTGAATCAGTTAAATTTGGTACCATTTCAAGAGCCACGCCGCGACCCACTTAAATTCCGCCCGCGACCCACTGGTTGGGAAACAATGATGTAGATTAAGCCATATAATTATACAATATAAAACCTGAAATATGAAATAAATTATTTTATTATCTAAATAGTCAAAATTTCACTTCCTTCGATCTCTTGCGTGGTAAAATATTGGTCTTCAACACCTGGCACATGGAATATGCCTAGCACCTCCCTTCCCCGATGGCCACGTATGTGTACGTAGCATTCACTTACCTCAGCTTGGAGTTGTAGCAACCCCTCCAGTCATCCCCAAAATGTACCGAACTTTTAAAATAGGCTAGGTACAAATTGGGGACGAACTAGAAAAGTTGCAGAAGTATAGGTATATTGAATAAATTTTACTTTGAGGTACTTTTCGTTGGTTGAAACATTTATTAAAGGAATTAACACTTATACCCTATCTTTATTAAAATTTATACTTAGTTCAATGAATTAAAAACAACAATGACCCTGTTCAAATACCAATTTGGAGTTCAGTATCTTCCTTTCAAACTGGCAAAGCGTTTAAATTTTACTTTGAGGTACTTTTCGTTGCTAGAATAACCCCAAGCTAGGGAGTGCAGTCCACATAATGAGGCTGTCTACTATAGTCACAATCAATCAATCAAATTTCAATCATGTTCGAGGAGAATGATGCAAAATGATCTGTCTTTCTTTCGAACAAATTCCTTTAATTTAGGAATAAAAAACTATTCGGTATTTTTTTCCTGGCACAAAAATTACGTATACTCATAAAACTATGCATTTTAAAACCTGGAATATTCACAAACAATTTATTTCAGAATATAATTGATAACTTTAGGCTTTACTTTGTGAAACGTCTCCATATTGGAAATAAAGAAATAAAACTTTGTAAGGTTCACTATTATTTTGATATGGTCAAGACCCGGGTTTCGTGACGTGATTACATCATAAGGTGACTGATCTTACATGCATCTTATATTTAAACATACATATGACAGTGAGTGAACCTGAAGATGTAACCACGTTACGAAACCTGGGTGGTGCCCATATTAAATAATAGTGAACCTTACAAAGTTTTATGTCTTTATTTCCAATTTATTTCATGATATGCATGGCAGATGATCTCGAAGAAATATATTTTAGCACTTTCTCACCCAGAGCAGTTTTTGGGAGAAACATAATTTCAAGACTTCTCATTTTAAAAATTTTAAAAATTTCTACTTAGTCAGATTTATTGAGGCAGCTTATTACGTGGATTTACCCAAAAAATATACAATATAAAACCTGCAAAATGGGCAAACAATTAATTTTATGAACGGAATACTCAAAATTTCACTTCCTTTGATATCTGTTGCGGTAAAATATCGATCTTCGATTGCCAGAGCATTGCATATGCCTTCATTGCATGGCACTTCCCTTCCCCATCGGTGACGAATTTGTGCGTGGCATTCACTTGTTGTAGTCACAGGTCAACGGGTAAGTATCGCGGTAATTACTTCACTTAATGAGAAGAGAAGAGTTAGCTTGAATTCCAAGGGAATTTATTCTAGCTTCAGGCTTTTTCAAGTAGGATAAACATGGGTTTTCTAAATAATGCTGTTATTATCGCTGGTTATACTTCAATAAATCATTCGTGATGTTCATAAATCTGTGAAGGAGGACATCGAAGTTGAGGATGAGAATTCAATAGCTTTATTCGATCTAAATTGAAACGATTTACTAATCAACACTTCCCCGAGGCCCGCACTTAATTTAAGAATGACTGAAGATTATTGATCGAACCGGATAAAAACGTGTTGAAAACTCAGTCAAACATATTGGTCTTCGATCGCTGGCACATTGAATAAGCCTGGCACTTCCCTTTCCCATCAGTGACGAATTTGTGCGTGGCATTCACTTGTCTCAGCTTGTAGATGAAGCAACCCCTCCAGTCGTCCCCAAAATGTACCAAACTTTCAAAATAGGCTGGGCACGAAATGGGGACGGACTAGGAAAGTTGCAGAAGTAGAGGTACAGTGAATGAATTTTACTTTGCGGTACTTTTCGTTGGTAGAATAACACCAAATTAGGGAGTACAGTCCACGTAATGAGGTTATCTCCTGCATTCACGATTAATTATCAGCTTTGCATGCATGTGGTCCCACGACGAATTTAGCCTATTCCACACGCGCTGCTCACCACCTACTCAACACTATAATTACGTTAAGGAGGTAGTGAGAGACGCCCAGTTAGCTTGCAGATTCATTGCCACAGATCTTCTATCAAGTTCATTAGGGCATGGTTTTCCTTAGAGGTTGCATGATACAGGGGCAGGGTGCAATCGCTATAATTGTACAGCAAAATTTTCCTCTGAAATGAGACTTGACTGTCCAGAATACCTGAAGCAACTCTTAAGAGAAAGTTTTCTCCATTTTAAACACTGTGAAATTGCTGACGACAGAAGTAAGAGATTCTCATTTTTAATAACAATCGAGGTGGCTGATTTTCCATTGAAGAGTAGGAAAGTTTTAAATGTTGGTATTTATTAGTTAGGAAAAAGTAGTCCAAAATTAAAATTCTCTGCTCGGCCCAAAGTAATGCAAAATCTTATATACAAATAAATATTTTTTCCAAATCCAATATTTTACTTTTCATAGCCAAATAAATTAACTACTTCAGGTATAAAACGTATTGGGAATCGTACACAACTAACACACACAAATACTCGGTCGAAGTTGATTTATAAGGGAATATTTAAAAAAATGACTTTGATTTCACCATATTGAAAGTACAATACAACAAAACCGACTTCATATCATAATGAGTAGATCCATAAATTTAGAACTGAGACTATACGTTTGGCAAATGCGTAATATCTAGTAAAATTCATTCATAAAAGAGGAATAAAATTATTTTTGTTCTATATCTCAAAATTTTCTGGTAATAGCTTACGATTTCAATCGGCTTTCCATTTCGTGAGTTGTCCGTTAACTTTCTTTGGCTTGTCGTAGCATGAGGTTCAACCATGAGATAAAATTATATAACTTTAAAGGCACTGAAGATAGCATAATATTTTAGCAAATATGAAGACTTCCTGACACTGGAGAACTTTCTCTACAAATCTTCATCTTGTGGAACCAGAATTGCTGTGATTGGGCCATCATCCCATGCCGCCATTATACGCTACAACATTTATAAGTTGGTCGCAGTGCAAAATGGCGGCATATGGGACGATCCCTTGGTGAATTTAACTGTGAAATCTCAGCTACAAAAAATATCAAAGATGGCTGCATTCCAGTCATGACTTCCTGATACTGGATAATTTCCTCTTCAAATCTTCATCATGTGGAAACAGAATTGCTGTGATTGGGACATCATCCCATGCCGACATTATACACAACAACATTTTTAAGTTGGTCGCAGTGCAAAATGGCGGCATATGGGACGATACCTTGGTGAATTTAACTGTGAAATCTCAGCTACAAATGAAATCAAAGATGGCTGCATTCAAGTCATGACTTCCTGATACTCGAGAATTTCCTCTTCAAATCATCATCATGTGGAACCAGAATTGCTGTGATTGGGACATCAACCCATGCCGACATTATACACTACAACATTTTTAAGTTGGTCGCAGTGCAAAATGGCGGCATATGGGACGATACCTTGGTGAATTTAACTGTGATATCTCAGCTACAAATGAAATCAAAAATGGCTGCATCCAGTCATGACGGTCGCAGTTAGTTTTCGTTTCCAGTACGTGATGGCGAAGAAATTTATATTAACCCTTTCAGAGCTGCTTCTGGGAGAAATGAATATTATAAAACTTCTCATATTAAAAATGTGATAAGTTTCTAATTACTATGTCATGACTCCTTTGGTGGCTAATTATGTAGATCAGTTAGAAAGAACAACCAATCCCCGTCCACCGTTTTTCCTCCCTCCATCTTAGCCGTCTGCCCTGCACCCTTCCTTATGCCCTTTCCTCACTTTCCCCCCTCTTCTCACTTGAGAAAGATGGGCTGCGTCCCATCGAAAATTTGTAAAAACAACCTTTCCCCGTAAGTTCCTCACTTTTATTTTATTTTTCGTTTTTCTGTCAATTTCTACAATTTATTTCATAATATAATTGATAACTATAGGCTTTATTTGTGAAACCTCTCCATAGATGATTGATCGAAGATGGCGGACGATGTTGTTCAGTGCGCGGTTTGCTCCGGCAATATTGACGCGAAATCCGGTTTGTTGAAGTGCAAATTTGGCTGCGGGATGTTTTTTCATAACAGTTGTGTTAACGTGACCAAATCAACAGCAAATGCGCTGCTCTCAAGCGATAATTTGCTCTATCGTTGCAAATCGTGCACTACTTCGACATGTGACTCCACGTCTTCGTTGACAAATATTTCCCGTCAACAAGATAATCTTCTCTTGGCTGTAAAAAACCTGCAGGATCAGCTAGCAAGTTGTTTAGGACTGATTAGTGCACAAACGCAAGAGATCAGTGAGTTAAAAGAAAGGATTAACTCAGTTGGAAGTCAGAGGAGCTCGGCCTCTAAAGCTTTAGTGAGTAGTGACGGCGATGCTGATAATGGATCTGGAAAGTTGATCTCTAACGGCGTCAAAATCCCTGACAAAAACCCGACGATGATTCGTGTGGATTACGGTAAGCTGAATCGTACTTATAGTGCTGTCTCCCAACCGGGATCTGGGAACGAAGTGCAGCCTACTGCACAAACGAACGTTGCGAGTGATAATAATACCTCGTCAGGTCAAGCAGTCAACGGTCGGGTAAATAAAACACACGCTATTTCTAATAGTAATATTTATAATAATGATATATCTGGTGTTGATAAGGATGGGTTCACATTCGTTTCCCGCAAGCGTCGAAATCTCCGTAAACCAATTGTCGGAAGTGCCCCGGAGAATGCCAGTTTTCCTGTTTTGGCTGCCCCTAGAAAGGTCCATCTACACGTTTGGCGATTTGAAAAAGGGACATTACCAGGGACTATCCAGAAGGCCGTTGCCGACAAGTTATCTAAATCCCTGGACTATGTGGAGGTTGAACAACTGAACACTCGTGGTGACTATTCCTCCTTTCGTGTTTCAGTGGACTCTGAAAGTCAAAATATCTTAATGGACCCTGCTTTTTGGCCCAAGAATGTCATGGTTAAGCGTTATTTTTTTCGGAGGGTTCATGTGAACCTGCCGCAGGGATAAAAAAGGTTACCTCATTAAATGCCAAGGCTCTTGCTGTGCTTCATGCCAATGTACAGTGCATTAGCAACAAATTGGGTGAGCTTGAAGTTCTTCTAGCTGAAATGGACCCAACTATTGTGTGTTTATGTGAGCACTGGCTCAAGGAGGATGAGTTAGCCTCTATTGTTGTACCTGGGTACAAAGTTATTGATTCCTTTTGTCGATCATCATTTAAAAACGGTGGTGTCATGATTCTGGGTAAAAATGATCTTGAAGTGGCTGCCTCAAATACTTACTACAAATATCTATTGATAGAACGGTCATTTGAATTCTCTATGGCCGATGTTATCTTTGGGACCTATTCTATTTGTGTATTGACACTGTATAGGTCTCCTATTGGCTGTTTTCAACTCTTTTTGGAGAAATTTCACTGTTTGTTGGATGAAATAACCCTTACCAGACCTGATCAACTGTTGATTATCTCTGGGGACTTTAATGTAGATATGTCAAAGGACAGCAAGGACCAGCAAGACTTTCTTTGCCTCCTAAAGTCTTTTAATCTTTTTCTTCTCATTGATCAACCTACCCGTGTGACAGACCAATCCTCTACTTTGCTTGACAACATCATTTCTAACTTTGACCCTACATCTACTGTCTCAAAGGTTCTCAAGTGTGACCTGTCTGATCACTATCCTATTGTAGCTTCCTTTGCAATCACAACTGCAGCCCCCATCAAATTTCGTATGGGTCGCTCTTGGTCCCAATCCAATATAGAAACTTTCCTAAGTTTATTGGATAATGAGTCATGGGATGAGGTCTACTCCTCAGTTGATTTTAACACTAGTTTCAATTCATTTTACTATAAATATTTAGCCTTCTTTGAATTTTCATTTCCTGTGACCAAAATTAAGGCTAAACCTTCTCCTTGTAATCCTTGGATCACAGATGACATACGTCACCTTTCTCACATCCTGAAAGACCTTGCATATGCTTGTCACCAGGCTAATAATCCTGAACTTAAGTCTCGACACAAAGAGCTGAAAAAGAAATATAGAAAAATGATCTCTGAAGCTAAACATAACTATAATAACATTCAAATTGCATCTGCTGATAATAAGTCCAAGGCCATTTGGAAGATTATAAATAGTTCAAAACTGAATGTAAATCCTACTCACCTTCAGCTCAAGGATAGCTTTGGCAATCTCATCACTGATTCTCTTCAACTAGCATCTGCCTTCAATGATCACTTCTCTTGCCCCTCTGGCTTATCCCCCCCTCCTGATTTCCTCCCCCTCCAACCTCATCCCTCACCTACCTCCTTCTTCCTTCATCCTTGCTCTGAACGTGAATTGACCTCTATCATCTTCAAGTCTAGCCCTAAGTATTGTGCTGGTCCTGATGATGTCCCCCATTTTCTAATATGTTTATCATATGAATACATTAAATCTCCTCTTCTACTACTCATTAACAACTCTCTCCAGCTAGGAATTTTCCCAGATTCTCTAAAGAGTTCTAAAGTTATCCCACTTTACAAGAAAAAGGGTTCTGCTCATGATTTTAACTCCTTTAGACCAATTTCAATTATCAATCAGCTTGGCAAGGTTTTCGAGCAAATTTTCTACAACAGATTGACCTCTTACCTGGAATCAAATAACTATCTTTCTCCCCATCAATATGGTTTTCGAAAGAAAAGATCAACTTCCCAAGCTATTTCTCAGGCAGTCAATATAATTCTGAATGCTCTAGACAACAAAGCTGAAGTACTTGGCTTGTTCTATGACTTATCTAAGGCCTTTGATAGTGTCAACCATAAAATTCTTATGAATAAGATATCCTATTTTGGTATTAGAGGTATTCCATTTCCTTGGTTGGAATCATACCTCGCCAACAGATCACAGACTGTTGCTGTAGTGTCCAATGGTGTGAAATTTATTTCCCCACCAAAAGTTATTTCCCAAGGTGTCCCCCAAGGATCTGTTCTTGGCCCTATCTTGTTTTTAGTATATGTGAATGATCTCACTAACTTTGTCTCTCGACCCTCTGATATCACCCCAGTGTTATATGCTGATGATGCCAATTTTGTGGTTACTTCATCTCAAGTGAATAGCTTATGTACCTCTGCTAACTCTGTATCCCAGCAGTTGTATAAATGGTGTGTTAAAAATTGTTTGAAGCCTAATGTTTGTAAATCTCAACTTATCTACTTCACAAATATTGGAAAAAATAATAGGCAGATCACTGTGGACCTTAACGGTGCATGTATACCACAAGTTGAGAGTACAAAGTTTTTGGGTGTGACTATTGATTCTAATCTTTCCTGGGCAATGCATATCAGCGAATTGGCACGTAAGCTCAGTTCTGTGTGTTATCTAATCAGGTATATACGCTCCACTGTGTCACTAGATGTTCTGCTACTCTTGTATTATGGTGAATTCCACTCTCATGTTCTGTACAGCATTCTGCATTGGGGTTCATCTCCACATGCCGTTACCATATTCAAAATTCAAAAAAGAGTGGTACGCTTATTGTCCAACAAACCCTATCGGACACCCGGTCGGCCATTGTTTAAAGATCTACGAATATTACCTGTGCCCTGTCTTTATATATTCACCATACTTCTCAAAGTAAAGACTAACTTCCAAGACTTTGTCCCAAACGCCAGCATTCACACTCATTATACGAGGCAGCACAAAGATTTGCATGTCCACTATGTACGGACTAAAAGTGCTGCCTGTGGTGAACAATTTATGAGTCTACTTTTGTACAATAAGCTCCCTATGGAGCTAAAAGATCCCATGAGTCAAGGGGTATTTAAAAACAAGCTGAAAGACTTTTTACTTTCAGGCTGCTTTTACTCTATATCAGAGTACCTGTCACAGTAATATTATATATGCTCACCTCACTTTGCTGTTTGTGCCTTATATCTTTTATTTGTACCCAACCTGTGTTTTTGACGTGCCTTATACAATTTATGTATTGCATATAATTGTCTTTCCGGCAAATAAAGATTATTATTATTATTATTATTGGAAATAAAGAAATAAAACTTTGTAAGGTTCACTATTATTTTGATATGGTCAAGACCTGGGTTTCGTGACGTGGTTACATCATAAGGTGACTGATCTTACATGCATCTTATATTTAAACATACATATGACGGTGAGTGAACCTGAAGATGTAACCACGTTACGAAACTTGGGTGGTGCCCATATTAAATAATAGTGAACCTTACAAAGTTTTAGGTCTTTATTTCCAATTTCTTTCATGATATGCATGGCAGATGATCTCGAAGAAATATATTTTAGAACTTTCTCACCCAGAGCGGTTTTTGGGAGAAATATAATTGCAAGACTTCTCATTTTAAAAATTTCTACCAAGTCAGATTTATTGAGGCAGCTTATGACGTGGATTTACCCCAAAAATATTCAATATAAAACCTACAAAATGGGCAAACAATTAATTTTATGAACAATATACTCAAAATTTCACTTCCTTTGATCTCTGTTGCGGTGAAATATCGATCTTCGATTGCTAGAGCATTGCATATGCCTTCATTGCATGGCACTTCCCTTCCCCATTGGTGACGAATTTGTGCGTGGCATTCACTTGTTGTAGTCACAGGTCATCGGGTAAGTATCGCGGTAATTACTTCACTTAATGAGAAGAGAAGAGTTAGCTTGAGTTCCAAGGGAATTTATTCTAGCTTCAGGCTTTTTCAAGTAGGATAAACATGGGTTTTCTGCAATAATGCTGTTATTATCGCTGGTTATACTTCAATAAATCATTCGTGATGTTCATAAATCTGTGAAGGAGGACATCGAAGTTGAGGATGAGAATTCAATAGCTTTATTCGATCTAAATTGAAACGATTTACTAATCAACACTTCCCCGAGGCCCGCACTTAATTTAAGAATGACTGAAGATTATTGATCGAACCGGATAAAAACGTGTTGAAAACTCAGTCAAACATATTGGTCTTCGATCGCTGGCACATTGAATAAGCCTGGCACTTCCCTTTCCCATCGGTGACGAATTTGTGCGTGGCATTCACTTGTCTCAGCTTGTAGATGAAGCAACCCCTCCAGTCGTCCCCAAAATGTACCAAACTTTCAAAATAGGCTGGGCACGAAATGGGGACGGACTAGGAAAGTTGCAGAAGTAGAGGTACAGTGAATGAATTTTACTTTGCGGTACTTTTCGTTGGTAGAATAACACCAAATTAGGGAGTACAGTCCACGTAATGAGGTTATCTCCTGCATTCACGATTAATTATCAGCTTTGCATGCATGTGGTCCCACGACGAATTTAGCCTATTCGGCACGCGCTGCTCACCACCTACTCAACACTATAATTACGTTAAGGAGGTAGTGAGAGACGCCCAGTTAGCTAGCAGATTCATTGCCACAGATCTTCTATCAAGTTCATTAGGGCATGGTTTTCCTTAGAGGTTGCATGATACAGGGGCAGGGTGCAATCGCAATAATTGTACAGCAAAATTTTCCTCTGAAATGCGACTTGACTGTCCAGAATACATGAAGCAACTCTTAAGAGAAAGTTTTCTCCATTTTAAACACTGTGAAATTGCTGACGACAGAAGTAAGAGATTCTCATTTTTAATCACAATCGAGGTGGCTGATTTTCCATCGAAGAGTAGGAAAGTTTTAAATGTTGGTATTTATTAGTTAGGAAAAAGTAGTCCAAAATTAAAACTCTCTGCTTATCCCAAAGTATTGCAAAATCTTATATACAAATATATATTTTTTCCAAATTCAATATTTTACTTTTCATAGCCAAATAAATTAACTACTTCAGGTATAAAACGTATTGGGAATAGAACACAACTAACACACACAAATACTCGGTCGAAGTTGATTTATAAGGGAATATTTAAAAAAAATGGCTTTGATTTCACCATATTGAGTTTACAATACAACAAAACCGACTTCATATCATAATGAGTAGATCCATAAATTTACAACTGAGACTATACGTTTGGCAAATGCGTAATATCTAGTAAAATTCATTCATAAAAGAGGAATAAAATTATTTTTGTTCTATATCTCAAAATTTTCTGGTGATAGCTTACGATTTCAATCGGCTTTCCATTTCGAGAGTTGTCCGTTAACTTTCTTTGGCTTTTCGTAGCATGAGGTTCAACCATGAGATAAAATTATATAACTTTAAAGGCACTGAAGATAGCATAATATTTTAGCAAATATGAAGACTTCCTGATACTGGAGAACTTTCTCTACAAATCTTCATCTTGTGGAACCAGAATTGCTGTGATTGGGCCATCATCCCATGCCGCCATTATACGCTACGACATTTATAAGTTGGTCGCAGTGCAAAAATGGCGGCATATGGGACGATCCCTTGGTGAATCTAACTGTGATGTCTCAGCTACAAATGAAATCAAAGATGGCTGCACTCAAGTCATGACTTCCTGATACTGGAGAATTTCCTCTTCAAATCCTCGTCATGTGGAACCAGAATTGCTATGATTGGGCCATCATCCCATGCCGACATTATACACTACAACATTTTTAAGTTAGTCGCAGTGCAAAATGGCGGCATCTGGGACGATACCTTGGTGAATTTAACTCTGATGTCTCAGCTACAAATGAAATCAAAGATGGCTTCATCCAGTCATGACTTCGTGATACTGGAGAATTTCCTCTTCAAATCTTCATCATGTGGAACCAGAATTGCTGTGATTGGGCCATCATCCCATGCCGACATTATACGCTACAACATTTTTAAGTTAGTCGCAGTGCAAAATGGCGGCATCTGGGACGATACCTTGGTGAATTTAACTCTGATGTCTCAGCTACAAATGAAATCAAAGATGGCTGCATCCAGTCATGACGGTCGCCGTTAGTTTTCGTTTCCAGTACGTGATCGCGAAGAAATTTATATTAACCCTTTCAGAGCTGCTTCTGGGAGAAATGAATATTATAAAACTTCTTATATTAAAATTGTGATAAGTTTCTAATAAGTACGTCATGATTCCTTTGGCGGCTAATTATGTAGATCAGTGGTTCCCAACCCTTTATGTCTAGCGACCCACCTTTTAATTTTTTCCATTTTCGCGACCCACCCCTACCCCACCCATGATTACGCACACATACAAATACTTATGCATGCGTTGCCAGATCGTGCACAAGCACTGACTGTTACGCTGTTGTTTTCGTTTCAATGTAATAGGCAAGCATTGCACCAAGGTTTTTTATGCTAAAAAATAATAAAAATGACACATATCTACATAAAATTAAAATTATCTGGTGAATCAGTTAAATTTGGTACCATTTCAAGAGCCACGCCGCGACCCACTTAAATTCCGCCCGCGACCCACTGGTTGGGAAACAATGATGTAGATTAAGCCATATAATTATACAATATAAAACCTGAAATAAGTATGAAATAAATTATTTTATTATCTAAATAGTCAAAATTTCACTTCCTTCGATCTCTTGCGTGGTAAAATATTGGTCTTCAACACCTGGCACAAGGAATATGCCTAGCACCTCCCTTTCCCGATGGCCACGTATATGTACGTAGCATTCACTTACCTCAGCTTGGAGTTGTAGCAACCCCTCCAGTCATCCCCAAAATGTACCGAACTTTTAAAATAGGCTAGGTACAAATTGGGGACGAACTAGAAAAGTTGCAGAAGTATAGGTACATTGAATAAATTTTACTTTGAGGTACTTTTCGTTGGTTAAAACATTTATTAAAGGAATTAACACTTATACCCTATCTCTAGTCAAATTTATACTTTTTTCAATGAATTAAAAACAACAATGACCCTGAAGCGTTTAAATTTTACTTTGAGGTACTTTTCGTTGCTAGAATAACCCCAAGCTAGGGAGTGCAGTCCACGTAATGAGGCTATCTCCTCTAGTCACAATCAATCAATCAAATTTCAATCATGTTCGAGGGGAATGATGCAAAAGGATCAGTCCTTCTTTCGAACAAATTGCTTTAATTTAGGGATAAAAAGCTATTCGGTATTTTTTTCCTGACAAAAAAATTACGTATATATATACTCATAAAATACACACTATGAAATGTTCCTCGGCGAGGTAAAAAACGCAAAAAACCCTATGATGGGCAGTATTACAGAACACACAAGATAAAGAATAAAAAATCACATTAATAACTGAATTTTCGGTGGCATTACCACCTTCCTCGGAGTTAGGTAAAAGACTAGACGGCAGTCTTTTACCTAACTCCGAGGAAGGTGGTAATGCCACCGAAAATTCAGTTATTAATGTGATTTTTTATTCTTTATCTTGTGTGTTCTGTGATACTACCCATTCTAGGGTTTTTTGCGTTATACTCATAAAATTATGCATTTTAAAACCTGGAAAATGCACAAACAATTTATTTCACAATATAATTGATAACTTCAGGCTTTACTTTGTGAAACGTCTCCATATTGGAAATAAAGAAATAAAACTTTGTAAGGTTCCCTATTATTTTGATATGGTCAAGACCCGGGTTTCGTGACGTGGTTACATCATAAGGTGACTGATCTTACATGCATCTTATATTTACACATACATACGACAGTGAGTGAACCTGAAGATATAACCACGTTACGAAACTTGGGTGGTGCCCATATTAAATAATAGTGAACCTTACAAAGTTTTATGTCTTTATTTCCAATTTCTTTCATGATATGCATGGCAGATGATCTCGAAGAAATTTATTTTAGCACTTTCTCACCCAGAGCGGTTTTTGGGAGAAATATAATTTCAAGACTTCTCATTTTAAAAATTTTTAAAATTTCTACTTAGTCAGATTTATTGAGGCAGCTTATTACGTGGATTTACCCCAAAAATATCCAATATAAAACCTGCAAAATGGGCATACAATTAATTTTATGAACGGAATACTCAAAATTTCACTTCCTTTGATCTCTGTTGCGGTGAAATATCGATCTTCGATTGCTAGAACATTGCATATGCCTTCATTGCATGGCACTTCCCTTCCCCATCGGTGACGAATTTGTGCGTGGCATTCACTTGTTGTAGTCACAGGTCATCGGGTAAGTATCGCGGTAATTACTTCACTTAATGAGAAGAGAAGAGTTAGCTTGAATTCCAAGGGAATTTATTCTAGCTTCAGGCTTTTTCAAGTAGGATAAACATGGGTTTTCTGCAATAATGCTGTTATTATCGCTGGTTATACTTCAATAAATCATTCGTGATGTTCATAAATCTGTGAAGGAGGACATCGAAGTTGAGGATGAGAATTCAATAGCTTTATTCGATCTAAATTGAAACGATTTACTAATCAACACTTCCTCCAGGCCCTCACTTAATTTAAGAATGACTGAGGATTATTGATCGAACCGGGTAAAAACGTATTGAAAACTCAGTCAAACATATTGGTCCTCGATCGCTGGCACATTGAATAAGCCTGGCACTTCCCTTTCCCATCGGTGACGAATTTGTGCGTGGCATTCACTTGTCTCAGCTTGTAGATGAAGCAACCCCTCCAGTCATCCCCAAAACGCACCTAACTTTCAAAATAGGCTGGGCACGAAATGGGAACGGACTAGGAAAGTTGCAGAAGTAGAGGTACAGTGAATGAATTTTACTTTCATGTACTTTTCGTTGGTAGAATAACACCAAATTAGGGAGTGCAGTCCACGTAATGAGGTTATCTCCTGCATTCACGATTAATTATCAGCTTTGCATGCATGTGATCCCACGACGAATTTTGCCTATTCCACACGCGCTGCTCACCACCTGCTCAACACTATAATTACGTGAAAGGGATTGTAAGAGACGCCCAGGTGATTGGAAATTCATTTCCACTGATCATCCATCAATTTTATTTGGGCATGCCCTTCCATGATGCTTTTCATATACATAGTCCGAAAGGGCCACGAAATCTCTGATAAACCCCTCTCCCATCTCATTTCAAAATCTTGGCTATGCCACTACTGAGTGGGGGCAAAAATACTAATTTTCATGGTGTTTTTTAAGAAGTCAAAGAAAAAAATTGAGGAAAGTAAGTGAATCATGAAAACTACAATAATAAAAAAAATGACCAAATTGGTTTGGTGATGACAATCGAGGGACAATTGGAAAGAGCGAAATACAATGGAAGGCCTCGTATGAGACACCAAGATCAAGTTATTTTGGACGTATATGAAGGAATATAGTTACATTTACCTATAAATATTAGCTTACAGAAAACGATAATAAAATGCCTTTATTCGAGCGAGGTTGAGACTAAGAAGTCCCCTCTTCCACCTAACCCCTCGATAGCGTCAATGCAAGCATATTGAAAAATGGTAGACAAAGGGAGAGGTGAGCATTATTTAATCAATATTATGGTTGTAGAACAATAATGTGAAGGGAGATATCAACGTGATTCCCTCAGACGTAGCTAAACACGCAAAGGTCGCGCTATTTTACGCTCCAAACGCTATTTAGGGCCCTTTTTGCCAGAAATTTACGTGCATGGAGTGCTAATGGGCTACTATAGTTCGGCCATGGAGTGAACATAAATTCCCTTATCACCAACGCCCTCTGCGCTCCAGAAAATGGTTCCAGGGGTAGGATTCGATTCATAGTAAAAACCTTGTGGATTTTAATAGCTGATTTTAGCGCCCTATCTCCAGGTTTGGTGATGTTCATTGGCCTTCCCGCCCCCCAGATTTACCCATCTGCGATATTTTCGTGTGGGAACACCTCAACGCTCGTATATACGAGCACAAGCCCTGGACTTTTAACAATATGAAGAATGCAATTCGCGTGGAAGTGAGAGATCGACGCTGGAGACCAGCATCGATCGATTTGAGAGATCGATGCTGGAAAGAGGCTACGCAAACTTTTAAGAACGCCTCCTGCAATGCATCGTCAAAAACGGTCACCACACGACTGATGTGATTTTCCATCCTTAATTGTGGCAAATGCCAATTCACTGTGAACGCGAATCCGTGAAAAAAAATTTAATAACCGATTTTGTGATATATTTAAAAGCGTCCGTCCTTTTTGCCGGATCCTGTACAATAAGGTAGAAAATAATACAGACTAATTCTCACTTAGCAAAAAAATTAGTCTTATCTAACTTCTTAGGGATGGATTTGTCGAGAGACAACTTTCATATCTGCTCTTTACCTTTTTTCTACTTGCATGGGCGTTGTCCTCCTTTCATCAGCAGCCAAATAGTCAAGCGGACTAGCCTTATTACTATTTCCTTGCGACCTTAAAGTCTAATATACGAGGGCTGTTCGTAAAGTAACCTCCGTTTGCTCACTAAGTGAAAAGTTGAAGGGTTAGTACCGCCATTGTTGCGTTGGCACTCACGGAAGGTCAGTGGGAACGATACCCTTAGGACGGGCTCGCGGGATACACTCCTGGAACAGGGACTATAAGCGATCAGCTCAGAAGGTCAGTCGGCGTATAGTCGTGGTAGAGTGAAGGTTGTTTGAGCGCTAGTTGTTTTTTGGTAGCTTGTCAAAATGTGTGCAACAGAAAACCCCGCCAAGAGCGAAGAGCGTGAAATCGACTTTAAAACAATATTCGGCAGCAGCAATTCATAGGGAATTCACAATGTGCTGTGCATGGCCCAAAAATACCAGTAAAGGAGTTGAGAGAGAACGAACTTCCACCAGATCAAACCTGAAACGTACCCTCTTTATATCTACGCCATGTTCTTTACAAGGCATTATAAAAAGCATACATATTTACACGTTCCATCGAACTTGACGAGTATACTTTCCCTAAGTGTGTTCTCAGTGGGACCAGTCATGGAATGGTTACTCTTGGAAATACTTGTAGCATGAAACGGGATGCGACCTTGCTTTATTGCTACAAATTACTGTCATCATTGGGAACTCGTTGGGGAAAGGAATAAATTACTACTCAATAATTTGTGTTGTTGAAGTGTGGAAAGATCAAGAAATGTTCCAAAGATAGGGAAAAAAGTACATGATCATTTTCAAAATAATCAAGGGGGCAATATGTGGTATGATAAATCTGTAATTTTCGCGCATGTATTTGAATTGGCGATTCTTGGGAATGAATAGTTCGAAGGAATTGAAATAAAGTGTGCGATCATTTGAAAAACATTCTGGGGAGCAATGATTGTTTGTACCAGTTAAAACCGGTATGAAAATTTCAGAAAATAAAATGAATGGAATTGCATGAGTATTTTTGTAAATTCTGAGGAACGTAAATTTCTAAACGTATCAATGACCTCAGCTGTCGGTCGCCTCCTCCAAATATCATACCACTATCGTTTCCTCGACTTATATTTAAGGTTCACCTTATAATCTTTATTTATCATCGCCCTGAGCAATGACTACTAGAGTAAAGGTGTAAACGCGCTCTCTTGCAATATTTTATATGACAAACGTTTGGTGTGAAGTTTTAGCCACCAGCTAACAACTCTGATGATGTTCCCAAGCTATTTTTTATGAACGCCAGGGAACAACACCAGAATTATGGGATGACGGATATCCATAGCGCTGAATTCACTCCTCATTCTTACAAATCATTTTTAGGCCTATAATAGGGTTTAAAATCACAACGTAGTTTTTTCAACCAAATTTGTATCACAGAGTAATTTTCTGTGACTTTCACATTCATCTGGATCACAAAAGTTGCAACTTTTGATGAGGAATTAAATTTTCGGAATATGCATTACAGTTGCCTGCTTTCATATGGGATACTATTTTGATTTGTGTTCGATATCAGCTTTCGGGTATGTAATAAGCGCCAACGCGTGGATGAATTGGCTATAAGTCCTTGAAACATTTAGCCACAGCGCAGCGTGAGACCGTAACAACGTACTGAATTCGAGATTTATCCTACTGACTATGCAATTATCCATTCTCTTATGTATGAGAACGCCACCCAACAATCAGGGGACATGGAGGAGGGACAACTCATCGAGGTGAAAATCACATAATAGGAGGTATCCATTAATTATGTGAGGCGTTCAGGGGGCAGGGATCCAAACCGATTCTCACCCAATCTCACGTGGGAAGATAGGGTGTCTTGGAAAATATCACGCAGTTGATTTTTTTCCACAAGAGACAGTAAAATTGCGATATTAGTAATCTTAAGTACTAGTCTTGACTAATTCTAAATAAAGATAATTAATCAAATTCTTTTTTAATAAACCCAACGCAATGAAGATCAAATTAACGTATGTACCCTGAAAATACGCAGTATGAATCTCACGTGAGATAAGAGGCAGGGGGAGGGGGTCGAGTCGTATCTCAACTAAGTGGGGAGGGGGGAACAAAAAATCGCCATAATCACCTCACGTAATCAATGGACGCCCCCTAATCAACGGAAAGGAAAACAAAATGCTTACAAATATTGAAAAACCAGCGTAAAATAAAGATGTACTAATGTTTGGGAAAACACATTGTGATCCTAAATAAATAGCAATTAAATTTCTTCCTCACAAATTATATCTTCCCCAATTCACCAAACATGCAATTAACGACTTCGAAAATGAGTCCACAGGATATTTATCCTTCAAGTCAACACTCTCATGAGCAATTTATGAGAGGTTATATAAATGAGATGCACGAATAATGAATATCGCATTTGCGAAGTAGCATGGTGAAAAGATTTCGAGGACAAGATTCTTAATTATTTATAATAAATCATTCATCATGGAGAAAACAGTGATATAAAAGTCCAAAAATATACGATTTTAAGATAAAAGAAAAACTTAATTATCAAGTACTCCATTAAAACATTAGAATGAACGGAGAAGTGGCAAATATTATTTATTTAGAAACTTAATACGTAAGCCTAATCGGGAAGCAGGAAAGTTTTACGCTTGGCCACCTAACTTAAAAAATTATTTCATGATAATTTATCACATTTAAGTAAGACGATGGCGGAAACTGAATAAAATTCTCATGGATGGCGATAATACCATGGGAAGGACAAAATGGACATGGAAAGAATGCAATCGTGTCTTCTTGGCGTTACTCCCTATCAGTATAACTCGTGATCATAGAGCAACATTTGAACAAACTAAGTTTCTCTTTACATGTATTTTTAATTCTCGGTAAAAAGCACGGCTAGCAATTTTTAGTTTAATTTCGTAGATATACGTATTTATGCGTCATGGGTATAAATCCTTAGAGTTTTATTAAACAGAGACCATGCGTAAGCATGCTTTGCAAGTTTGTGTATAATTTCGTAGGTCTACGTATTTATAGGTAATAATTCTTTGAGGTTTATGAAATAGTGACCAGGTCGATGTAAATTCGCTATGCTTTGATTAAAAACTACGGTATGAAAATAGAAAATGAAGGAGGGGAAAGGAAGAAAACAACATGAACCTCCTTCGAGTCGCGACCCCACTCAGCCGCCACATTCCCCTCCCCACTCGAGCTGTCAGTTTTCAAAATGGCGGACATTGCGTTGCGCAGTCGCAACTAAAAACGAGCCAAGAAGGTGGGTACCGAGTTATGACTGTGGAGCGGAGAAGGGGAGGGGAAACGGTAGAGTCGGACTCCATTGGGCTCTCGCTCTCTGCACCAACCAATGGCGGCTCGCTCTAAACCGACGCGGAAACACCCACAGAGGTGTGAGGTTGAACGAAAAAAATAGATGGAAGCTACCCCCAATTCCTACCAAGCCCCCTATACTGCCTCCTCATCTATTTTATAAACATTAAAAACAAATATTGCAATACCTGTAAACTCAATTAAACGCCCAGATTAACACTATACAGGGGCCATGGATTCCTTACCCACCAATGACCTTTTTAGCACGCCCGTTACGTGATACTTCATATCAAATACCTGAAATAAAACTATTTTCTGATACGTTGGCATTAATCCCTGATGAGCAAATCAACCGATATCATTATAGCACACGTACTTTGTCATAGATTCACCTATTAAGCATTCAACATATGAACTCTTTGCAACGTTTGAAAGTCCTCATAAATACTACTGTTTTTTATGACTTTCATTTTCAATCAAAGAACTAAAACATACAGCGACTTCAAAAGCACAGGGAAATAATAAGATCGCTCAACAGCATGCAAAATCCAAGAGCTTTTGCAATCAAATTTGTACTCATCAAAGAAGGTACTGCTTGAAAATCTGTAAATACTTTTATGTTCCACAACAAATGGGTCATTAAAAGAAAAATTTCGGTATTTTTAATCCATTTATGTATTCTATAATTAACATGTTAAAGACCCCTGCCGTACACCAAAACGTGGAAAAATCAATCAATCACAGCTCAGACTGTCCATTAATGGTGAAATCGCTTTAAGATGATTTTCGATAATTTATATTTCGCTGTAATCTAAAAACTTCACCTTGAAGTAAACTGGCTTAATATTAGCCAATTAAATTAATTCAACCGTTCACAATACAATCGTCAATCATGATTAAAATTCTTGATGAATTCCAATATTTCTAAGAATAATTGGTATACATTGCTAGGGTATGTTATGCATTCGGATGTAGGTATATCGATTCGTGGATAACTTTACCTTGCTCCTATTGACTATCAAAGGATGAATCATATCCACACCAATCAGGTCATGAAATAATAACATTTCCTTATGCCTTATATGATTGGGTGGATGCGTTAATGTTAAGTTGCAGGTTCAATTAAACTTAGAATGGAGAAATTGTT
The DNA here is from genome assembly GCF_921293095.1 of Ischnura elegans. Classification (NCBI taxonomy): domain Eukaryota; kingdom Metazoa; phylum Arthropoda; class Insecta; order Odonata; family Coenagrionidae; genus Ischnura; species Ischnura elegans. The sequence goes on from NC_060250.1 coordinate 85,116,323, forward strand.
ATCAACCGTAAAGTAAATACCCATTATTGGGGATTAAATGGTAAATTTATTCCTCAAATGGTAGAGGTAAGCTCAATCATTTCCGTCCAATGAAATAAAATCCAGCCTAAGGTCGAAAAGCCGGTGCCAAACGAGATAGTAAGCTGAAGGATGACAAAATGTCGAAACATGTCAGATAATAAGATGTGGTCATTCAATCGACAGAACAAAGAAGTTGAAACTTCAAATTATTTCGAGTAACTTATCAACAACATTCAGAAATTCCATTAAGAATAATAAATATCAACAAAAAACATTTAAAAGGCTCTTTTTAACAGTGATTGATGTTCTCAAATGATTGCAAATGGATATAGAAGGGATGCATGGGGCATCCAAAAGACAAAAAGGTGCTGCTCACAGCACTGAAGATTCACGTGCCTAATTAAAAAAAGAAGATAATGGCGCAGTATGGATAAGAGTCAGGAACGACTTAACCACGAAAAATGTATTTGTTCATTCGCCTCATCCATAACAAACAATATATTACTTGGTAGCTGCGATCCAAAACGCTCTGCAAAGTCCAATGATAGCGGCATCTGCGTCTTTCAACTTGCTAATATTCAACATCAAGTATTATCAGCCATTCCTATCGCAAACAGATTTAAAACCTTTGAGTTTCCTACCTAAATAATCGCTAAATAAATCGATTGTAATGAAATTAGTGAATACATTCAAACAAAATCATGGAAATGAACAGCATGGAATGAAAACCTTCACGTACCTTGTCTGCTTACTGATGATTTGAAAACGCTCTCATTTGTGCTCTCAGAGCCCTAACCTGGAAGAAAAATCCTAGATAAAGCTACGATTCAAATAAGGAAATATATCTCTGGAAGTCATGACATACTTACAAATTGAATTGAATCATCAAGTAACTTACGAATGGAAGTAAATAAAACCTTTTTTACGTAAACGCCCCAAATAAAAGAAAAGAATGCCAATTTCTATTTACTTGTATAGATGCGAAAAATTTCGAGTCCTAAACCTTTTCGGAGGGTGATTCTTTTTGAAATACTGAATGAGAGGGTAAGACATCAGAATTTGATATGACTGAAACGGCTAAATCGCAAATAATGTGACCATTTAAAGTGGTATAATAATTTCGAATTATGGTGCCTAAAATTTGCTACCGATTGCATGATTTACATTTCAATATACATGAATTGATGAATCACAGATTTTTTCCAAAAAAATATAATTCATAAAATATATTTCCGATGGATTTTAGCTGAGAAATAAGTTTCCTATTTAATTTCTTTGAATGGGATAACTAATTACACTAATTAAAAATTGAAAAATATGAATGTCCAAACAAATATCAACTAAAGGTTGTTATAATAAAACAATTTCGGCATATTCACTTGGAATCAATTAAATTATTTAATAAACTTGTTTGATTTGATAGTGAAAACTCAAAAACAATAAGTTATTTTTACTCTTTTTAGCTAGTTTCGCTGAAGTTAAAAATCTATTCCACGTCAATTCATTTCAAAGCATATAATCTGCCAATCGAATTTTCAACTATGTTAGAAGGAAGCTACCATAGCAACAAGGCCCAGCGACGGAGTCTTTTTTCTCACATACATAGAGAGTTGAGTATGTACCTAATAAAAATAATTATACATGCCCAACCCATTAATAATGTGCGGGTATTCATGCAAACGGTAACACGAGAGAACCACTGTAACTGTTATTTTAAATAACATAATGAAGTCGAAGTCGATTTAGAAGTTTAATAAAATGAGTGTACATAGTAAGGTGCATTTCCACTATCATTCAATGAATATTTAACTGGTTCGCATACAAGCCCTATATTCAACGAGTTCTATAATGCTATTCTGTACTGGAACAAATGAGAGCGTTTTCACGAAGTCCCACGTGGATGGTGACTCTGGATACAAACTGAAATACTTCATCAATCTGGTTGGAATATCGAAAAATTATATTATTGGACTGTCTGTCAAGGAATTACTTTCACCTACCCGATGTGAAATATGAAAAGAGGGCATATAATCAAGATGCATTTTTCGCCAAATATTTCACCTATTGTACCGAAAATCTTGAAAATTTCATTTCTATCAATTAAAAGTCCAAGTCAATTCGTATGTAATGAGGACCGGCTTCATGACTTTCTCATTTGAATGCTATAACATTTAAAAGAACCCTATTGGGTATAATTTTGAAACAAAGTTATTTTACATTTAAATTCATCAAATCCATAAAAATGAAATTAATTCATTACTTCCCTTTTCCATTGCATATTTTACAGCATGTGAGCCTTAATTTCATCAATCAGCTAAATAAGTTATAAAACGATACAGAAAGGGCATAAACTTATTTTGGGGCAATTGTATAATTTATGCATAATGCCGAATATCAACTAAACTGGGTAAAGCTCAGCAAAGAATTGGCAATTTAGATAGGGAAAATAGATTATACCAATCGCCAATATCTAAATGTAAAGAAGTAAGTTTTATTTGAAATTAATGTCTTAATGGTAACCTAATTCACTTTGATGGAATGCCCTCACTTCAACTAGCAAACAAAGTTTTTTACTAATTCAACTCACAAAAATTCCAACCATTATTGATGAAGTCAACAAGCACATGCATATAAAACAAAATAAATTACTAAGCAGGCGACAATTTCACTGGCTCTTAGTGTAACCATTTTAAAAATATCACTTGTCGAAACAGAATTTTATTCCCTATATTGCTTAACTGAATGTACCAAGAGAGTAGATTTCAGGATAATACATTCACACAGAATCATTTAAACAGCCATTTATTTGAAGTCTTCAAACGGATCACTTAGAAGCCAGATGATATCGGTCGCCAACTTAGCATATGACGGCCTTTTGCCAACGAGTTAAATGGATATACATAAATTACTATTAACTTTACGAGGAGAGTCAATTTAACTTTAGTCTATATTATTATATGGATACTAACTACCTAATACCTCTTGCGAGACGTGATTCACAGAACTTAACACACCTAATAGTTAAGAAGCACTCTTCAGGCACTCAAATTATTTCTTAAATACCTTGCCCCAGAAGGAAGAGAAAATGAGCTAATTTAACTAAACTAATTTGCAGCATATAGACCATGAAACATAAAAGAAGTTTTAAAAATGAATCATTTACCGCACATCGAGAACCGAATTAGAGTTAGTATTAAGCTAAAGCGATCGCGTATCTAAATTCACTGATTTTTACTCACAAAAGAACAAAAATTAACTGCGAAATTATCTAAAAGCTCAACATGGTCATTATTGAACTAGTACAGGTGCGCACTCGCTGTCTTGATGGACTCAACTTAGGTACTTTACTTGTGACGCATGAAATATTCTTGCATGCAATGAAAACAAAATGTCGAACGTTCTAATCAACGACACTTCAGACACCAAAAGTTGATAAAAATGCACTTTCACGGCTGCCGTGAGAAATATAAATGAAAAATTAAACGAAGCTAAGATCACTAATTTTCACTCACAACTGAACATAAATAACTGAGAAAATTTCTCTATGCTAATCATGGTCATTATTAAACTAGTACAGGTGCATACTCGCTCTCCGCCATATTGAATCAACTTACTAGTGACGCACTAATGACGAAATACTTTACTAGCGACGCATGAAATATTTTTGCATGGAATGAAAACAAAATGGCGATCGTTCTAATCTACGACACTTCAGACACCAAAAGTTGATCAAAATGCACTGTCACGGCTAGATGACTACCGCGTGAAATATATCAAAAATAAAACGAATCTAAGCTCACTGATTTTAATTTAAAACTGAATATAAGGGGCTGGAAGTTCTTATGCGAACAAAGCACGATCGTTTTAAAACCGGATCAAGGGAGCCCAACCATCCTATCAGACACATGACGGAAATAATATGATACAAGATAAAATACTAGGAGTGCAAAAAGCCGCCATGGGGAAATAAAAAGATTGTACTTACTCCAGGATTTCCCACGACGGAGGGTTAGAGCCTTGACGCCTGCCTTGCCCTCATTCCTATGCGGCGAAGATCAGCTGCCCATAAGGTCAAAACTGGTGGAATGGAGAGGTATCGAGGTTATCTTTCCCTTCGGATGATTTGCGAAAAAATAGGATTAAAAATTAGTGAAATTCTTGAAAAAACATTTTAGAGTATTCGTTATACGTAAGAATTGAGTTTTTAAAAACTACAGATAGTTTCAAAGCGTAATTCTATCCGAGGAATTCTTAAAGGAATAATGATGTCACAATGCCAGAAAAGAAAATAAGAAAATTCAAGGAACAAAAATATTTAATGAAGTCAACTTACCAAATTATGAGAGCTGAATCTGAAACCCCTCTAAATGGTGTCAGGAGTTAGAATTTTCAAAAACGGAAATACGCTGGAAGCTGAAACAGAACGCAAAAATATGTCAATGATACGATAAAATGGTGGAAATTGAGAATAAATTCACAACTCACAGTATCATACATTCAAAATAATTTAAATTCACGATTTTTAGATCATAAAAGGCAACTATAAAGGTATCAAAAACTTTTACTTACTCGAAGAATACTCCTTCCCGTGAGGGTTAGATCTTCCGCGCCCGCCTTGTCCACTTAAGTGACCGACGAAGACCACCTGCTGAGCCGGGCAACTCGGGCTCATACACCGGCTTAAAAATAATGTTCACAATGAAATTACGTGAAATATATATTAGCCGCGAAGCCGTCATCAAGAGCGAGGATTTTTACCCACAATTGGATTGAAAACTTCACACCTGATGATAGGCCAGCGGCTAAATCACTTGACTTAAAACACAATTCACTAATAGAGAAAATTCACTGATAGAAAATCACTTTCTAAATTAAAAGCACTCTCTACCTTGTACTTACAGGTTGATGCAGGCCTATATTGGCTTCTTATATATCTTGGCTTCGTCCAGTGATCTGTCCGTCCTGGTAGGGGATCTGGCGGCCTTCTTCGGATGTTCTGCCCAGGAGATGTTTCTTGCTCGGCGACTCGATGAGAACTGCGACAGCCGCTCGAGTCGCGAGATAATATAGCCTCAGGGGATGACGCGGAGTTGCCAAACGTACGTGAACAATTGTCTGAGCATTGAATTATCTAAACGAAACATAGGAAAGAAGCGATATTATTGTCATTTAAAATATTTTTAATTTAGACATTTTATGCAGGTAACTTTTCATTTATTGTACGCGACAGAATAGATTTTAAAATACGCTTTGAAAAAGTTGTACTATCACGAGCAGAAGATTTTCTCGCTAAAATATTAAATTATTTAATAAAATATAACTTTAATTCAGTGAATCTTAACTAATACATTTTAAAATACTTCCAGAGAGCTACAGAAGTAGAAAATTCAAAAATTTATGCTAATGATGTGTCTTTCTTATGCCTTCGTCATCAAGCCTTAATCATCATCGCAGGAAAAATTTTAACTATCTCAATATTATTTGGTTAATATTAAAAAAGAATGCTGACAATTTTAATTTTTACTTTTACGTGGAAAGAATTGATATAAGAGATACATTAAAGGAAACATGGAAATATATATTGACGGCTCATGTGCGGCCATCTTGTCCTTGACTCTAAATTTCCTTCGTTAATTCTGGAATTTCATAAATACTTTAAAGCAATAATATTTTGAAAAAGGAAAGTAATTATGATAACCCTTTATAAAAATTTCATACCGATTGGTGTGGGAAAATATATCCTGAAAGGCATACAACTTGAACTATGATATCAACAGCTTTCGCTGGCATAAATTGCAATTACTTTATGTTATATTCTTCAAATTTAATCATAATGGTAATTATAATGCTTACGGAAATCATTCATTCGATTATATTTCTCATATTTTCGTAACCCTCTTATCTTGCCAATATATTGAAAGAAAATTTATTAGGTGACGATACTGTTTTCGATGGTGTTTAAAGTCTCTTCACAGCTCGAGTGCTGAAAAAATGCTAATATGCAGAAAAATGCTAAATATGATTGAAATGCCCCTTTTATATTCATATTACTGGTCTGAAAATTCATGGATTCATTGATCTCTTTGATTTTGATAGGTTCATTATCAGTAGGCCAGCAAGATCGTGATAGTCTCATTTCAGAGTATTTTTTCTTAATTTCTCTCTCTTTATTCTCATCAATAAAGAAAATAATGCTCTTTTATTAGGGAAAAACCAATTTCTCAACGTTATTTGTGCTGCCGGTATAGTGCATCAACAGGTAGCTTTTACCTGACCCACTAAGTTTGGGAAGGGGTTCAGATTGAGGTATTATCCCCTACGACGATATTACCTCTATCCCGTAAGTGACAATGGAGGCCCTAAACGCGTTAAACTGCTTTCATGTGCTCATTTGCTTTAAAATAATACTTTTCTCGTCAATTAAGAGGATAATGATGAACATAAGTGAAATTAAACTTTTGATTTAGATCATTTGTCTATCCCATGCAAAGGCTGGAATATTTTTAACTTGGACATCAAAGCTTAAAAATGATTTCATGATAATTTATTACATTCAAGTAATACGAATGAGCAAACTGAATCAAACATTTATGAATGGAAACAACACCACAGACATGGAAACCATGCGATCGCGTCCCCTTCACGTTACTCCCTGTCAATATAATTCGCGATCTCAAAGCAACATTTGAACAAACTCATTTTCTCCTTGACTATATATTTAATTATCCTCTTATCAAGCGGTATAATGTACGGTTTGCAAGTTGGTGTACGATTTCAGAGATGGGTGAATATTATTTTCACTGAGATAGAGAATTTATAGATATGATTCCTATTTCAATAAATCTTTCTAAAGTTTCCTCATTACTGTTGTTTGCACCTCGGTTCACTTGGATCATTACACAGATACCACAGCATATTTCAAGGTTAGATTAAAGTTAATGCATCGACTGAGAGTAGAATTAAATGTATTGTGAGTATTTCTGTTGTTTAATAGTTATATTAATTGAAAAGAAAAATAAATGTATAATGGCACTTAATTGCAAAAGGTAATCTGAAAGGAATAGATCTATGGTGAAAAGATGTCTGTATTATTCAGTCCATTTATAGGAGTCACTTATGTCTCAATCAGCTTCCAGAATTTCAAAAATTTCCAGTAACTTTTACCTAACTCGCGTATTGGAATTCCATCAGACTAAGCCTAAAACAACGCTATAGAGTCTCCAGAAAGTTTCAATGGGAGAAAGAAATCGTTTCATCCATTAATGTGAAAACTATCACTTCTTTCTAACTGTGTTTGCCTAACGAAATCCTCCCGTTTTCTGAATAGCTAACTAGCTTGCCATGCATTGTCAAAACGCAGAGTCACAAAATTATCTCTTTCCTTAATTTTTCCTAATTGCTTTCTGATCTTTGGTAGGCTGCAATATGTATATTTCTTCTTCTCTCTTCTGATATTCATTATGCGACCTAATATGAGTTTTTTTTCAATTTGTAGCGAGCAATTTTTAAATTAACTTTCGAAGAAAGGTGCGAAAATATTTTCATACAAGTAGGGTTTAGCATACAAGCATTAATGAGGATATTTCTAACACATCGCCATTGACCTTAACTTAACCTTAATTCAATCGAGCCACGATGTATTAAAAACCAAAAAGATATAAAATTACGGAAGTTCTTAATCTTCTGGAGCAATTTTCAAAAGAACCTGATACTAAAGTGCAAGGCATGGAAAGTTATAATTTTCATTATTATTATTCATCATTAAAATTAGGTCTTTAATAGTGTTTTGAAATATTTAATACCCTTGACGAGTGTCCCTATTATGACGATAGTCTATATGATCATATTAACAACTAAAACAACCCCGAAAAGTTTAAAGAGTAGAATTGTTTATGGAGGACATAAAGATGAGAATAATATTTTTTCATTGCTTTCAAATACACTCAATTGCTATTAGAGGTAATAAAACTTTAATACCCAAGTCAATCAAAAAAGAATTAAATTTATTTTCTCAGCGGGTAAAACTGTTTAACGGAACATTCTTCATCGAAATATGCAATAGCATTTAGGAGTTCATTACTCCTCTCAGACTAAATTAATCGAAGTCCAAAACTTTGCAGATTATCATAAAAATCACCCCACAAACATTAATTTAGCTAGAAGAGGCCACCATTATGTACCACCTCGCGTATGAGCTTAAGTTTTAAAAATTTTTAGGCGCGCCCACATGTTACGATCCGCCGGTTGGCAGGTTCACTGACTCCCGAGACGTGATGCCGCCGATCCCCGGCATTTAGTGAAATGTCTAAGCCGTTAAATTTTAGAAAATCTTTCTTTATTAATTCAAATATTTAAGTTAGCTGGTATTCTTAGATAAAACAATTTAGTGTACTTCATAATCATCACTGGTTTTGACGTGGCTTTCCACTAAATTCGCCAAACGGATCACGATTTCATATAATGCATAGGTGACCGTATGGGTTAAGGCACATTTGAAATAATAATTTAATGAAAAAATAATGGTAAAAGGTCCGCAGTGTGTCAACCCACAGTGAGAGTAGCCATGATAATTGTACAGAAGAAGGTATTTGGGGACGGGGAAAGATTGATTCGACTTTATCAGGGAGGATTTAATTATGCTTTACGTTTGGCGGTGTTATCCATTGAGCAAGGGATATAATTAGGAGTTATCAATTTATTTTACTTTGCACCATAAACCCTTTCTAACCCAGAACTACTTCATGGAAAAATTAAATTTCAAGGCTTCTAATTTGTAAAATGTGAAAATGTTCTACTCCATCATCAACATTGTGACAGTTACATATTTCACCATTAAACTTCATAGCATAAAAGAAGCGGTGGTTCCAAGCTTTCCAGAACAGAGCTGAAAATGTATATATTTTTGATGTCACTTAGAAGAAACATTAGGTTATAATGGGTAAATCACTCAATCCCTGTATGTCATACCAGGCCTATATTCTCTATTTATTACTCCTTCGATGATTTTCATCATTATACAATGCAGTCTCATGAGTTGATGGATTTAAGTTCTAAATCCCGTCCTCGACTCAAGGTTATCTAATGAGCTTTCTCTTCTTTTAATCGCATCATCATTCGTCCCGTCGATAATTTTAATTTTCATCATTCCACAGTACCACCAAATTTCCAATTACACTTTCTTACACTTCTCTACCGCCGTGATCATCATCACCTCAGTACCATAATTTGATATTCTCCAGATGTAGGTTATGATGAACTGCCTCCTGACATCTTAAATTCTATTGTGAGATGTAAGGCGAATTTTCTTTTTCGGAATACCCTCCTCATTTGAAATGATACACTGACTCTGCCTTTCTTGCTATGTCTATCGCTGGAATTCCGTCTTTTATAATAAATTAGTTTCATATTACTTTTTAATGGAAAGAACCGAAGCAATTCCCAATTAATTTTCATCATTCCACAGTACCACCAAATTTCCAATTACACTTTTTTACACTTCTCTACCGCCGTGATCATCATTACCTCAGTGCCATAAAATGATATTCTCCAGATGTAAGTTATGATGAACTGCCTCCTGACATCTAAAATTCTATTCTGAGATGTAAGGCGAATTTTCTTTTCCGGAATACCTTCATCATTTGAAATGATACGCTGACTCTGCCTTTCTTGCTATTTCTATCGCTGTAATTCCGTCTTGTATTATAAGTTAGTTTCATATTACTTATTAATGGAAAGAACCGAAGCAATGCCCAATGTTGCTCATCGTAATTCTAATATCTTGTTAACTTGAACTGAAATTTGAAAAAGTGAATTAACGTTCCTGAGAACTCACAGAGCTTCGAAATAGATTTAGGGAGTATCAGAAATTAAGCAAGTGGCCGATGAAAATCGTTTCCACTCAACAATCACTGACTATTACTCCAAGGACTATAAAATGTCTGACGTATAGCAAGTGATCCGCAATTTCAATTTTATGGGAAGTTAACACACTCGCAAGCAAATAAGTTTTATTAGAGATTCATTGAACTTTTAATAAAATTGGCCCCAAAACGTAGAACCCGAAATTATTTAATACCCAAGCAGCAGACGATACCCAACGGGCACTTAAATAATGTGATGTATTCAAAACACGTTGTCAATACTCGATGGATGTTTTGACAACGTTATATAGACATCCTATTTGTAACATCCACGACGAGTTGTAAAAATAAGGTTACATAGATTATATCCAAGTAGGAATATCCGTGATATTTAAAAATTGCTGCTCGATCCAAATTATCCATAGGTAGCATATGTTCTAAATGGAATTGAAGAGCACAAATATTTTGTTAGTATGTCTGGGGAGTACGAAAACCGTTATAAGCAAACCCATTATCTTCTCATCGGATGTTGTGCAGATATTTAAGAGATGTTGTAATATGGACCTCAACGTCCACTGTTGGACGTCCCTGCAACGTTGTTTGGTGGTTCCTTTGGCTATTTGACAGATATCCATGCAGCGTTAATGGGATTAACATGGATATTGCAAGAATCTTATATGTTAACGCCTACAATGTTGTCTGGATGTATTTTGGATTTTGATTTCTGCTTGGGTAATCGGAGAGTATTATTCTTGGTGAAAATGGTTGATCAACACATTTTTAAGGAAGCGGAAGTTACGAGAATGTGATTAAAACGCCTCGAATGCAATGCAAGTAGGAACACCACCGGGGAATATACATAGGCAACCCACATAACACATACCTATCGTCTGGGTCCCAAGCTTCTCTTAATCTTATTCATGTGATGTATGGATTCAACTCGATGAGTTCGGAAAAATATTATCCATATCTATCTAAGCTATATGTGCCAATGAATCTAATATTAAGCTATGGGTGTATCGGTGCTCACAGGGCATTGAGGCACAGTAATCGTCACTGACATTAATGGGGGCCCACTAAGAGTTAAAAAATAAATGAAGTATGATGATAATTCACTAAAAATTACCGGAAAAAAATGAGATAGTTTTTCAGCCGACAGTAATAGTAGCCAAGAGAATTTTTCACAGCCAACGAATATAATGATGTTCTATTTGATATTGTCAGGCATTAATTTGCGAAAATTACTGACAAAGAAAAGCTTAAGTTCCTTCCATGATAACAGTTATTGCGGTCAGATAAATTGCAAAAACACGAAATCGTAAGGTTACCTTAAAATGTCACATTTTCTAAGAAATTGGCCGGCCCCTGTCAAACCGTTAAAACATTTTTACTACATATTCATCCATGATGCCACTGTCCCTCGCAAAGAGGCTGGATTACCCCATCAGTTGTATTTTTTTTTCTTTTTTCAGCATTTTTCTCGTTCAAAACCTCATCTATCTTCTTAAAATATTCATTGTTCATAGAGAAAAACCAATACATCTTTAAGATTTGCCTATATCTCAAACAAAAAACTTACATTTCAGAAAGTACGAAGGAACTTTTGTTTTAATTTAAGATTACGCAAACATATGTCTTCTGTAAGCACCCTGAAAATTTCAAGATGATAGCTATTATAAATACTCTCCAAAGTCTTATATTTTTGCATTGCCTCTGTGAGCTATCATCTTGAAATTTTTAGTGTTCATCGAGTAAAACCAATATAGTATTTTTAAATTTTCCTGTACATCAAATGCAACAAACAATGTCTACTGCATGCACCCTGAAAAGTTGAAGGTATCAGCGTAAGTTTTATGTGAACACACACTTTACGAAAAAAAGACTGGTCGATTGGGAGGCATTAGATCCCCTAAATTCAAGGCAATATTAACAAACAATTTTAGTTGAGACGGTTTTGGCATTCCTTGGAAAGCAGTTAAATATTGTAAAATGGTGAAGATCATTTCCTTTACTCACTACGTTACGTTATAAATAAATAATATAAAATACTATCCAATGTATTATATTTTTGCATTGCTTCTTGCCCTTTCGTTAAGACTTGGTGTGCCTTAGAAGGAGCGCTTTAGCGAAGAAAATTGTCCGTTTTCCTCTTCTGGCCCAAGGCGTTTTTCTTTTTTAATTTTACTGTGACGTCTCCCTTCTTTCTTTCCTCCTTGAGCTCCTCTTCGCAGGGGTGGGAGAGTGTCGCCTTCTGGCGCCGGAGAAATTTCCAAAGGAGCGACAGACTCGGCAGAAAGGTTCTGGTCACAGCCCATTGACCAAGCAAATGAAAAACCATGAAGATGGGACAGCACGCAGAGAGAGAGAAGGGTGGGTTCCGTGATGGACCGGATGGTCAGCGGAACTTTCACGCCTTCGTTGTGTCTCCCTCGTTACTTCAAACCCAGGACATATTTATGGCTAGGCTGCGGAAAATTAGGATAAAGCGTCTGTAGGAACACGATTAGCTCTTTTGCTTGAGAAGGGTCAAAACATTCGTTCAGATAAAATTTTAGGAAACACTGTTTCAAACCCTCTAAGAAAGCGCACTAATGGTAAAAGATAGCAAATTTTACCCGGTATGGCAATCGCTAAAATTTTCACAATAAAACCTGAAAAATAAACGTGCTCATAGCATGGCTTTTATTAGGACGCCTACGCTACCAAGGTGATTGACAAGCTTTATTTGCAACTTCATTTGATAAGATATGTACTTCAAAAAATCCATTGGATATCCTACTCCATATTGGAACTCCATAATCTCCATGCCTATTCATTAAATCACCATCGTTCATACATGGCGTTATTTATTAGTTAAAAATGAAGTAGGTCCTGTAAACTTTTATACGTTCTGATATTTTTATTTTCATTAATATAATTACTTTAATACGGAAGGTACTCTCCACGTGAAAACTTTGGTGCTGCCTGAAGCTCCTAATTATCCGTCCAACCAAATTTAAAAAGACTGTATCATAGATAGCATGAAATATTTTATTTTTCATCCACTGCATGCATAAAAATTTCAAGGAGTACAAGAAAATTTTCCGTACATAATTAATACATAGGATTTAATTTTAATTTTTTACCACGTAAATTTTATATATATAATGGATGTAATTTCGAAACAAATCAATTTAAGTCGTAGTTAATTAACATATGTATACATGGCCGAAGTTATTATAGAATTCATTTATTAATAAATGAATTCTATAATTTATTGAGTCACTCTTTCCGCTGAGTCACAAAAGTCTCTTGTTACTAAGTGACGCAACCGGACATAAATCTATTGCAATGGTATTAGTGGGTGGGTGTGTGGAGGATGCATTTGAAAAGTTGATGATAAACTAGCCACTTGCGAAAACACGGCTCGTGCTTGTAACTGAAAATATTTCTCGCGTCGCAAAGCAGGCATATACTTCTCATAGTTTTGCTTCTTAGTAACCATAAAATTCTGACGCAACGTATGATAAAATCTGTGTCATATCCTGTTCTCGTAATTTTTTCGCCTGCGGCGCAATAAGTGCAGGCACAGTGTTTTTCTTCCAGGTATCACCATCAAGTTAGAAACAACCACTTCCTCTAATTCTTTATTCTATTTGTAATTGATACGTAGCTTTACCAAAAAGATGATTATGGAAAAAATATGGGGACACCTTTCTGCGTAGGTAATTCAAAAAGTCACGCTCAAATCGCAGCGGTGATGGTGATTTATCTTCAGTGGAATTTCCAACCGAGCTCTGTTGCTGGGTGACACTTCAAGGTCAGCACTCCGTCTATCACGAAATAGTCATATGGTACTCTTGGTACCTTTCGTTTGGAGCACTCTAGTGTGTCTCTGTATTCACACTTCCTTTTCCTCCTACAGCGTCTCAAATTACCCATCTGTCGTATCACTCGGCGTAAAATTAATTAACCAGTTTTTTTGCCTCATTCAAATTAAAATATTTTTCAAAGCTTAGCACGCGCTTAGGTTTTTCCAAGGAATAAAAATCTTATTTATGATGGAGACAGACTTATAGTAAATGTTTTTCATGGTAGTAGTAACTCGCTTAGGTACTCAGACATTGAACCCGATCGTTGATTGGGATAGGTGAGGGTAGAGCTCATCCCAGACATACGCGTTAAATTCACACCTTCAGGGAGGGGGGCCACTTTACACTTCGAGAAGTTATATATTTGAGGGTTTCCGAGTGATTTACCCATGATTTAAACATAGAACCCTCTAGTTGGCAATCGTACGCTCTAGCCACTTGGCGATTTTTGGACCCTCCCCTCCCCCTTAGTGAGATATCGTGATATTTATCTTGACCCCCTAACGCCCCTCCCTCTATTCTCACGTGAGATTGTTCAAAATGCGTATTTTCCGTTTAACGGCATTAATTACGTTGGATATGTAAAAAAAAAAACAATTTGTTAAATTATTGTTATTTGAGATTAGTTAACACTAGTATTTTAGATTACTAAGATCACAATTTTACGGCGTTTCTTGCGTATAAAAAATTACGTGATACTTGTCAGGACCGTGACCCTCACGTGAGATTGGGTGAGAATCGGCCCTCCACACCAAAACGCCTCACGTAATTCATGGATGTCCCCTTATCTGTTCAACCGAATGTAAAAATTATGTATCGTGTGTACTTTGAAATGTATGATTTTTTCATCTATTGCATGTACATCAAATTTCAAGCTGGGCAAAGAAGATTCACCATTTAACGGAATTAACGCTGCAATTACGTCTTCACGTAGTCATCGACTCATTTCCGCCATTTTTCCACGTTAGTCATAAGAATTCATATCCACGACGTGACGCCGCGCCGCGCTGGCACCTTCCCCTCAACGGTTGCTAAGTCCCCCACCCTTACTCTCACATTTTCCTGTTCCACCAATCACCTGAGACCTGGAAAGAAACAAACCCCCTCTCCCGGCCCCTTGCCGCTAACCTGTTCCCACTTATATACCGTGTCCGCCCTCCTGCGCCTCCCCTACAAATACCGCTTTTCGTCCGCACTGCGGCCAAAGCAAGAATGAAAATAGTTAAATAGATGCTGACAAATGTATCAGATAACTAACAACCAGTGGACTCATGAAGATCTAATTAATATCCTCTAATGACCTGGATCACTAAACCTTCGTTATTTATACGACGCGCCAAATTAAAATTCCAAAGTTTTGGAAAATGCACTTTTTTAATAAAAAATTACGTATTGTATGTAATTTTAAATATTTTCCCCAGCACCTTACATCAAAATTTTTGTTATAGATCATAACAAAAATAATTGTTGAAAAAATATTTTCATTGAAAGATATAAGACTTAAACTGTAATACATACTATTTTTTCAGTATATATTAAACTAATATAGTTACTTTTTCACTATGCTATAGTTTCATATTGGTGAAAACACAATAATCGGGTAAAATATTTTCACAGTCAATAATAATTACAATCATAACACAAAAAGAAATTAATACACTAACAGTACAATTGATTACCAAAATATTCAAGGCCGGCTGAATGGCACATACAAAATTCTGTAGAAATAATATTAACAATAATAAAATGTTTAGTTAATTGGTATAAAGCACAAAAATAACCTCAGTGGAAGGAAGGAAAAAAATACATCGTCGTCCAAATTACCTAGATTTAGTGACCACGCAACTCTGAGCCAGGTTTACTATTGGCCTTTGGAGAGTATTTTTATATTTATTTATAATATAACGTTGCGAGCAAAGGAAATGATCTTTATTATCTTACAATATGTAACTTCTTTCAACGTGAATGATGCTGTGGAATGGAAGAATCCATGAAAATTTATAACGGCAAAGAATGATTTTATGCCTAGATGGATATGCGCATCGGAGTGCTAATTACTCTGGAACAGTTATAGTTTTATTATTAGTACATGCCTAAGTGAATTAAAAGGGGGCCACATTCCCCCAGACTCTTAAAAAATAGACAATATTTTTAACACAGTCATAATTACGTTCATTTTTTTGTGCATTACAGACTTATTTATAATTAAAGACTTGAGCACAAGTCAAGAAGGCAGATATTTTAGTCGTTGGTCATTAGCTAACATGCGCTCGAAAAAATAGCATCGCCCGAGCAGAAAAACAACTGCTGTTATTATTTATGTAACTTATTAATATGTTCATATTAATAAATTTCATATTAAAATAAAAAGAACGTTTCGTAAAGTAATTGTTGCATGTAGTTTTTGATCTCAATCATGATAGGACTGATTACCCGCCAGAAACTCATGTGCCCCCCAGAAAAAAATCTTGGATCCGCCCTTGAGTACATGCCCACATCAATGCCTCATTATGGCCTGTCTGATGTCCATAAGTACACCCGTGAATAATATACATTTAAAGCGAGTGCACCGACGCATTCATATTATTTTAATTATTTAATTATTTAAACGTTTCATTTATTTAAATTCACCCTACATGAAAACACAATAATAGAGTAGGTAAACCATTTTCAGTCAATAATAATTACAATCACAACACAAAAAGAAATTAATATACTAATAGTACAATTAATTACCAAAAAATTCAAGGCTGGCTGAATGCCACATACAAAATTCTGTAGAAATTAATTATGCCGCTGACATCGACGATATTTGTCCGCGAAGCATTTCCTAAGGTATGTTTATATTTAATTCACTTGAAGCCTCATTGAGGTATAGCATACTAGCATTTACTTACATAATATTTTGCTGTAGCGAACGAAATATCATTCGTGTAATCCTTGCATTTTTCTGGGTGCAAATAATTTTTTAATCAATTTTTCGCGTTAATTGTCTCTATACAAAAATCAGTGACTTTTGTAAACGTAAAAAATACTATATTGAAACATTATCATGTAGATAAAATCGGATTGCAAAATATTTTTTGATTTCCATAAAAGAAAATGCAATAAAATTACAAATAAGGATACAATGATTCAAAATGACAATTGTTGTACTCATCTTCTATATAATATAAATGAATTGCTATGCGGTAGTTCCTCTGAAACTTAAGAACGGCTGGATTTATTTGGATAATGTTGGTTTTATAATGTTCTTAAAAGTCGAGGGAAGGTTTAAAACGTAGAAATATAATGAAGCAGGGCCCATGAGGTCTGAGATTGGCCCTGAAACATTTCCATAAGAAATACATGTAATGTTCGTTATCAATGCCTGCAGACATTTTTTATTTTACACATTTAAATTAGTGATAATGGTCACATATCGTTGACACATATACCATTGTAAAGAAAAATAAATAAAAATTCCTGTTTTTGCAATCGATTATCGTTTTCCACGTGAATTACGGTGAATTTTGAAAAAACATTCATAAAAATACTGAAAATTTAGCTTTTCGGCTTATTGTCCCCTTGACGACCGTCACTATTTTTTATGCAGAATGACATCTCATTCTGAGTCCATTCACAAAAATACATCCTTTTCATTGTCATTAAAAAGTTCAGTTGCCATTATTTTCTCACAAATTTAAAGTGAAAAACCATTCTTCACATACTGTGGGCTAATATCGTTAAACCGTTTATTTTTTACGTTATGGTATTTGTATGTAGCTATACAGAGTAGTTTAAATCAGTTTATTGCTAAAAGCGTGAGATCAAACTTATGCCTAGAAGAAGAATTCAATCAAATGTGCTGCGAGCTACCTTACATGCTAAGGGTACTGATGACCATCAAGAGACAGATAGCAATAATAATCGTATTGGTATGACAGAATTTCGTTTTTGAGTGAATGAAAATGAATCGGATAGGCCTAGAATGCAACGAGTTTGTGCATAGTAAACTCAACAATAACGAGCACCACCCAATGAAATTGAGCGGTGCAGAGCTCCTGTGATCCTGGAACAAGTAGCATTCAACTGCGATCCGGGAGTGGATTATTTTGCAAAAAAATAAATAATAATTGAGGAAATAAAAATCATGTTTCAATATTGTAAGGTACAAACATACAGCGGTCAATTTACTGGATTATGCATGGATGTTAGAAAAGTAAAAATTGCCATATTGGGGCCACCACCATATCCGTTACGTTCATTAGTTTCTGGGATTGAAAATTATTCGAGGCACTTCTTGACCAACATTCAACAATATATCATTTATTTTCAAATTACTTCGTAATCCGTGCGTGGTTGAATGGCGGGACGAACTTCGAATGTTTGGACTTCCTCAAATATTTTTAAGCAAAAGTTATCCTAGTTGATTTAGCCGTTTTCAAATTTTAGCGGAACGAACGAACAGCAATTATTTTTTTATACATATATGAAGGAGATACGAGGTTCTCTGGGTCATCTAGTAATTAATATTTTAATTGATTTTATTATGTATCCATGCCATGAACACACACGATTTGCAATGCACAAAAACGCCTCCATTGGAAAGGCGAAACGGTACCTTAAAGAACTCGGCCAGAGCTTAATAGATAGGAGGGAATTGCAGCAAGGCCTAAAAAAAGAACCAGAGGATTCTTGCAGGAAATCTGGGGACGTCAAAGCCGATAATCAAGAGCGAACGGCAGATAAAAGATCCACGGGGGGTACAGATAAGAGCCACATGAGGTACTGCACGGCGCGTACTGGTATTCTTCAAACCCGTCGAGAAGAAAGCGACCATTGTGTCCATGCAAATAATGGACCTGCGTGGGTTTCATTACAGATGGGAAACTCAAGGCCTCGAGCGTCGATAAGACGGCAAATGAAGATCTGGCGGCGACTGTTACCGCAGCAAAAAAAAATTCAACATCTCGAAGGAGCTTGAGTCGGGAAATTAGGATCTGGCGAGGGACGCGCAAGTCACCAGGCGGGTGGTCCTCGGTAAGAGTAAATAAACGCGAGGCCCTGCATGATGATAAGGGAGAACGGAGCGTTGATATTTCCGACTGGAGTCATCGCCAGATATACAGAGCTCTGCAAGCCCAAGTCCGTCTTTTAACTTCCATCCCTTTCTTACCGAAGAATACTCGTCTATGGCGCGAGAAAAACTAAAATAGTTAATGTGTTAGTGGGGCGAACTCCTTAAATAAAATGCGTCATTTGATATTTTTCGAGTATCGTCACTTAAAGAGTAAACAGCAAACATGGGGTCGCAAATCCTGAATTACTGAGCTATGGCAATGCAAACACTATTTTGGATGTACTTTGCCGTTACCATGAAAAAGGTTTTTTGGTTATGCGGCCTTTTCGACGTTTTATATAAAACTTTGGATTTTTAAGGAAATTAAATGATTAAAGTTGGACGAAAATGTGCGATAATAATTTTCTAGAACGATTAATCTCGAAATGGGCGAGATTGCGCAATCTCATTATTTATATTCGCTCAAAGCTCGCTCTCATTTCATTTAGCTCAAAGATAAATTGAGCGAGAATCAAGTGTAAAATTGAATGCATACTTGAAAGCATTTTAACAAGATTGAAATGGCAAAACGAAATGGATGTGGTTAGATGACATAATCAATAGCGAATATTTTTGTCGTTTATTATATTTTATTTCCTTTGAATATGAATTTTTCTCGGAGTTTAGAAATGTAATTTGTGTAGCCAAAAACAAATCATGGCAATGAGGCTTGAATATGAAAATATAAATTCCGAAGTTGGCTCATCACCTTATTTTAATTAATTAAAAAATAAATAAACATTGTGACCCAAAATTCATGAAAAAATCCACGTACGTTGTATGAGACACATTTTAATAAAAATAACACTCACGCCAAAAAGGAATTATCAGGATTTTTATAAAAACTTTAAAAGTATTTTATTAGGTAACTTTTTCCATTTATCATGCAATGATATTGAAGTGTTGGATGAATGCTAGCTTCTGCTTTCGGTTACTGCGCACCCGTAACCAATATTTTCTAGCTCTCGCTTATATTTTCTTTTGAGTACATCTCGCCTAATATATTCGGAGGCTCATCGCCGACAGCTGTCGGAAGACCAAAGTGTAGTCACAAACAACTCATTGCATTAATGCCTTTCAGATGGAAAAATAATTTCCAAAGTTGGAATACTAGTAAAGTATAAAGGTAATTATTTCATTTTATATTCTAATTTTATATTTTTATGAATTATTTCTTTTGTTTCCATAACTTTTATTATTGAACGTATATCAATATTTAAAATGGAAGTATAAAAAATAAATATATAACAATATGTCAAAATTTTAATTTAATATCCCCATTATTGTTAAATTTAAAAAATTAATGATAATGAAAATGGAAATACAATTACTTTTTTAGTGTTTTTATATATTTTATATACTATGATTTTTTATTTTTTCATTTATTTTATTAATGATTGTTTAAGAGGAATGAAAATGGAAATAATAAAAAAGTTATATTACTATTGAATCTAGGGGTTTTTGAAAACCGAAAAAATTGGAGTTCTTATTTCCTCTATACAGCGATAAAATAAGCATGGAAAAGTATGATAGACGAATAGCGTAAAATTTGAGCTCGTTAACTTCTTCAGTTAGTTTGGCATCATTCTAGGGGAAAAATAGACGTGATTTTATACAAATTATAGATTTTTGTGACCATCAGAGTTTCTTTTTTTCGGTTCTTTTATAACAAACAAATACCGAATATATTTCCTCGTGTCTAAATAATGCCTTAGCCTGTGGTACTGACTTTATTCTCTTTGCTCACTGATTTTTAATAATTTCCTCGTTGAATCCTTTTATAGTTACCATCTGAGGCCACTAATTCAAAATTATATAAATATTTGCTACAAAGGCTTCCTCGGTGATTAAATTGGTTATTGTGTTTCGGGTTAATGCGGCGTCGACACGTTTTAATCAAATCAATTTAGTTGAATCGACGCGACCCTAACCCCAAAAACAATTATCTACGTAAACTACAAACTGACAATTCAAATGCCCTCGAGGATATTACGACTTCTCTTGCTTGCCTCAGCCAAAATCTTGACAACCTATATAAAGAAAATGTTCAAATCTCAAATCGTGGTTCGATCATTCAATGAATTTCGTAGTGCTCCCTTCCTCGACGCTGAAATCCTTGACTGCATTGTTCGTAAAACAGGGCAAGCAATTGGTGTGGACACCAGACCTTGTCTAGGTGACCTTGAATACACTCCTATCGCCTTGTTTGTCGCAATGGGCCCAATATATATCCAACCCAGTGATAGTCGTCTTCTTCGGCATTCGTTCGCCTCTAAGATTGTCGCCGCCCGTAAAGTCAAGATTTTACTAAAAAGATATAGGATTCACCCACTCTCACTGCGGCCCCAGATTGTGTAAATAAATCCCTTACGCCTTGTAATCTTAAACCGTATTCAGCAATATGCGATTTGAATAAAAACGGAAAAATAAAATATATATGGGTGCGCAATGAAAGAATTGACGCTCGCAAAGAAGACGGATCTGAGCGCTTCACCATTTCTTCGAAGGAGGATACTGATATAATTTTCACATTTTTGGAATAGCAACCAACTTGTCGTCCTATCATGGTCAAGGAGTTCTTCAATCAAACAGAATTGAGATATGTTGCGATAATCGTTAACCTTTGTATGCCCATATTGACAAAGTTAGAAATTAATCTTCACGGAGTTTTATTATATTTTTTGCCTCAATGAAACTGGGCTTACACTCTCTGATGATCTAGTGTCTATGACCAATGGCATTCTTGTAAGGCATGATCGTCTCGGTAAATTCGGAGGTGGTGTTGGACAATTTATTCGCTACTATCTATAAGTCTCAGTCCTCGCCATTTCCCTTCAACGTACTGTTCCCGACCTGAATATTTGTTGGTTGAAATCATGAGCCCAAATTCGTTAAAACTATTATAGTGTTTTGTCTATCATCTTCCCAAAATGGAGCTCATGAGTGCTTTCGAAGATGGTCTTCATCGTATTCTTCCATCCGAAAACAACGTTGTGTGAACTGAAGAATTTACCTCTGATCTCCTCCAAGTCAAATCTCATAGTCAGGAATTTTATATTCTGTAACAATCTTCATTTAGTTCCCTTCACTGCAACTCATCATACTGCGACTAGTATTACGTGAAGTGATTCTGTTTGAACTCATCATACTTGACTATCTGCTTATTGTCGATGATCCTGACATGGCGATTTCATACTCCTGTTCCTGCCTGCCTGTCCTGCCTGTTCCGTTTCTGTCATTCACATTTCCTATCCCATTTAACGTTTATGCTGATTAACGTCTCTAAGTCTAGGTCTATGGTCCTAGTCTATGAATGATATGCAAAATTGTTTGCCAGCGTTTTGATATAATTTTTTATATCTTCTTCAGGGATTTAATGTGTGCTAAAGGTCCTCTTGGACTACTGCTTAAATTTTCCATGCCTGATGATCCAAAAGATGCGTTCCTGTGTGACGATGTTACACAGCTTACTTCCTTTGATCCTCTTTCTTGCACTTCTTTATTGATGAATGAGATGATGATGATATTAGAGTGATGATTTATTTTACTCCTTGGTTGATTAGTTAAATCGATTACTTTTTTCTTTTTCTTAACCTCAATTATTTAATGTTGATTTGCGTCTCGTGGTATAGGTCTCGTACAACCTGGATTTTGCTAAAAGGATTAGTCACGCCAACTATATGTTCCATACAGATCATCTGCAAATTTATATTCGCGGATCTCTTGACAAGCATCATTTTTTTATTAAAATGATTAACATTGATATTTGCTCCCTCAGCCGTTAGGCTTGTATCAACAGCTTATATCTAAACCCCATAAACACTCAAGCATGCATTTTAGAACATTTAAGATTCTTGAATAGCATCAATCGTGATGTTAGTTAAATAATAGATCAGTTTTCCGCATATTCGTGTTCACACGAGCATTGCTACATTTTTTTTAAACTGTTCGATACTTTGGCATCACTCTTTCCACAAAATTAAAATGAGACAAGAATGTGCTTATAGGAAATGTGTGAAAAGGAAAATAAAATTCTCTATTGATTGAAGCTTCAAAAGAAATAAATACCTGTTCACACAAGTATTGCTCATTAATTTGCCCAATTATGGATTATGAATACTAATGCACAACGATTTAATAAATTTTCCCGAAATACGTTTACAGCAATTAATTGACATCTGCGTTAGATTTATATTCGATCATTGCAGAGATATTTCTGAGTACTTAGTTGCCTTGAAGTGTCTGCCTCTTCGCCACCGAAGAAAGTACTTCCAGGGGTACTTTGTGTTCTCCCTCTTTCAAACTCAAATGCCTGAACACCTAACTATAACTTATTTATCCTCAGGGCAAGCGCTTCCGTAAAACAACTGGGCCGACCTACACCTTCTCCACATACACCAATACCATAACAAACAATGCCTAAATTTCTTTCTGATTACTGCATTCAAGTTTTGGAATTCATTACCCACTTGGTAAAATTCTCCTCCAACCCGGAATGTTTTCAGAGGAAATTTTATGAATGTTAAAAGAAAGAAATAACTTAATCCATTTATTTTACTCTGATTTTTCCAACAAGATAATTTTTAATCATTCCGTGTTTTAGCTATAATTTTTGAGGAAATTCAATTACTGGCACTGATTTGTTTTTTTTTTCTTATTCCTTCGGCCCGAATAAATGTTGAAAATATGTAATGTGGCCCTTAAATTAATAATTTTGGAGTCAGCTGGTCCGG
This sequence comes from Ischnura elegans, assembly GCF_921293095.1. NCBI lineage: Eukaryota > Metazoa > Arthropoda > Insecta > Odonata > Coenagrionidae > Ischnura > Ischnura elegans. Next base: position 85,139,889 of record NC_060250.1, read on the forward strand.
ACGGACCCAGCCCCTAAAGCCGTGGTCCCCTTGGCGCCTTTCGTTAAGAGCATGTTAATGCCGTCACCGGGTCTCTCTCCATCCTTCTCTACTTGCCCTCGCTTTCATAGCGCAAGCCATCTGAGCTGTCGGTCGCCCCTCCAAATACCAGACCTCATCCCCCTCCTCGATTCTCACTCCCCCCATCCAGTGATCCTCCCTCCCCCACACTGACCTCGCTTCAAATGCATAGACAACGGCGTATTCCATGTGCACCTGCTGTTTCCTTATCATGACGGAGGAAAGAAGAGATTAAAGAGAACACCGCAGGACGAAAATCCATCATTTTAGCTGCCACAATAACCTGATCCCCCATGTAAATTATTGAATGAATGCTGGTATGGTATGGTATTTGGAGAAGGCGACCAACAGCTAAGGTCATTCGCGCCATGAGGGAAGGACATGGAAGGAAGTGTGGAGAGAAACCCGGCGTCGGTATTAGCCTGCTCTTAACGAAAGGAGCCAAGGGGCTTAACGTCCCATCCGACGGACGGAGTGTTGCGCTTGACATGTCCTCCACACATCACTCAAGCAGGGATCGGGCAGTCTATGAAAATTCTCTGCCACTGCCGGGATTTGAACCCGAGCCCGCCGGGTGAGACGCCAACACTCTAGCCACCGTACCAACCCGATCCCCCGAATGATTGCTTTATTGATGTTCTGGGATACCCATAAGCGCAAAAATATACCAGATTACAGAATATATTCTGGTCAAAAATACTATAATTAAGAAATAAGCATTGCATAAATGAGAATAATTGAACACAAAGATTCAAACAAAAGTCAAATTAAACAACACAAAGATTAAATTAACTATAGCGGGACTAGCCACGGTGATAACTTAACGGAGTCACCCGCAATGCACAAAATTTGCGAAAACCCGGGATACCGACCAAGGTGAATGATTTATTTCTGTAGACATTTCGAACACAAAGATTCGTACAGCTCCAAAAATTTTTCAGACACCTTCATAGAGAGAATAACCACCGTCTCAGTGAAAAATTCGTACTCCAAAATTTATTTAAAAATTTGATACGGACACTTGTGCTTAGTATAAATTCAGTCTAATGCAATCAAGGAGAAAGTTCCTTATTTTTTAATCTCATATGAGATTCGGCCCTGTATTCCCACTTTTTAAATCTCAAAACGCCGTGTTTGCAATTAAAATCGTGATATATCGATTAATTTTATAACTTCACCATTAAATTGGCATAACACAGCATTTTTTATGAACTTCATGACCAGTAAAAACGCATCCCTATATGAAAGTAGAAAAACCAATATCACAATATTCATAGACCACCCACAGTTTGAAGTAGCCATCTTCAAAACGAGAAATACTTGTACCAGAAACCAGACTATTAATACACCTTCATGTTATTATAATATTCTTATATTCTTCTATTTACATCACTCCCAAGTATTGATAATTTCGTAGTATTGGTAGTTTTTAGTCTAGAGTGCTCTTCGTTTCTCAAGCAACTGCCAATAACGAAAATGACCGGTCTTCCTCCTTGTTGAGGAAAGAGCACGTCCAATTTCATAGCACTATGGCCGCCATTTTCTCAAATTTGAGGTGACTTTGGAAAATGAAAGAGGAGGTAGTAGCTTTAGGACAGACGAATTCAAGGGAAGGGATGGAGTTTGCAAGGGGGTCGGGGGAGGGTTAACGAGATAGCAAACCTTGCAGTCGCTTCTCCTTCTCGCTGTCCGCCCCTCGACTTTCCACGCATATAGGTTTTTTTTTCTTTTTCCCTTTTTCTTTCCTCTGGCTTTTTTCGTATCTTCAGGCGCGGAAATACGAAGATCTCCAAAAACGCACAAATCGAGCCATGGACGTAATACTTCAACGGAAGATCTCGGATTACTGTTCCCTATCATTCTCTAAATTGAGTATTACTGTCTTAAGGATTAAAGCTGTGTGACTCGACGGATAGATTCATTTATATATTAAAATTACTGGCAAATGGCCAGTAAAGTATCACAACATTTTTCATGAACATGCATGACCTGAAAAAATGCATAGTAATAGGGGAGTAGAGTTTAGAGCTAACGAAAACCAAAATTCCGATTGATCATAACATTATAACCAACCCCGAGTTTGCAGTAGCGATTTGCAGAACGAGAATTTCTCGTAGCATATATGCATAGATCACTCAGTTTTTTTTAAATGTTTTCATTGATTATTACACCCCTAAGTTTTGATAATTTCGTGGTAATGGAGGGTTTTTGTCTAGACTTATATTTTTTTAATATTCATTAATTAAAAGGAACACCGCTTCTAGGCATTAATAATTTCGTGGTATTGGAAGGTTTTTGTCGAGATTTCTCTCATTGCTCAAGCAATTGAAAGTAACACCATCTTCCTCCTTGATGAGAAACAGCACGTAGAATTTCAGTGCACATGGACGCCACATTGTCAACTTCGGCGAGTTTTGAGGAGGAAAGAGAAGGCAGTGGCATTAGGGAAGAGGAATCCAAGGGAAGGGGTGGGGTGTGCTGGGCGATGGGGGAGAGTAAACGAGGAGGCGAACCTTGCAGTCGCTTCTCCTTCTCGCAGTCCGTCCTCTCGACTCTCCACGCACATTATTTTTTTTCCTTTTTTCTTTCCTTCGTCAATCTGTCTCTGCGATAGTTGTTTTTGTCTTCAGGCAAGGAAAATCGAGGTTCTACAAAAACGAACAACTAGAATAATATAAGGAAAATTTCAATGCAAGTTAACTTATCATTTCACGCTTAACTTTGTGAAACCTTTCCATTGTGGAAAATTAAATAATAAACTTTGTAAGGTTCACTAATATATTCATCGTGCTTCGTTTTAATGTATTAAAGAACCTTACAAAGTTTATTCTTTTATTTTCAACGAAAGAGCTCTTTTTTTCCCTCTTAAGCTCTTAATTAAAACTAGAAGTAGTATTAATGAGTTAAGGATGAAAGCTATATGACTTGACTAATAGTTTCATTAATTATACATTTACGGGCATGTGGCTAGTAAGGTATCACTGGCTGGAAAATGTTACAAAATTCTCTGTTGGTATCTACTTCATTCTTAGAAAATATTCACATGAAAAGAGATTGATTAACGATTAAAATAAAAATTAAATTTGAAGCTTTCATGGTAATTTATTAATACTGAGTTTACCTAAGGAAGATAAATGTATAAAAGATGTATGACTCCACGGATAGCTTCATTAGCTAAAAATGCACTATCATGTGGCCATGCTGACTGCACCTACATAATGCGAATTAATTAATTACAAAAAGAAGAATTTCGTTACATGATATAGCCTGTCATGATCTTTATCATTAATATTGGTAGTCACGAGGGAAGAGTAGCAAGAGGATTTTTAGATAGTGTTCAAAGGCTTTGACCGTACTTGAACCCACAATCTTCTGATCAATGGAGAACGCTCCACTCACAAATCATTTTACATTTCCAATGCACAATAAAACGTTATATCATTGCTTGAAGTTAGAAACAGCTCTTCTGATAATACCCACTTCGGTTACGTCAGTTTTCATTAATAATTTGCAGTTTGCGGCTGTGATTTACAATACGCGACTGTTTTAAGAATTCCAGACAATATTATTTATTTGGTTTTATTTAATTTCCTTTTCTTCGCTGAGGACAAATTTTTTCGTCGCCCATTTGCTATTGACTTTGGTTTTATTTTTCTTAGAATAGCGGGGATATCGTTTAAATGCTGGGTCTAAACACTGATTAAATAAAATTATTCCTTTTCTATGGTAGGAAACCTGTGCACTTACACCCTGAGCACAGTGACTGGCATATCTACTCCTCGAGGTCTTGGGGAGAAAAAACAGGCGAACATCACGTAATGGAAATGGAATGAGCGACTTGCAATGGGGAGGAGAGGGAAGGGGAGGTTTCTAGAGATAGCGAAGCTTACTGTCGCCTTTCCCTCCAAGTCCCTCGCTTTTATTGCCAACGCCTAAGTTTTGTTTATTTTTTCCCTCTGTCTTCCTATTTCCCTCTGATAGACGCGTCTTCTCGACCCTCCGAGAGACAAATCGTCAGTTGAAGGAACATATAAAATAATTTCTTTGGACGTAAAGAAAAACTCGGTTTTCAGCTCCCAGTTGTACTCCATGAGGAATCAAATAGAATAATTGGAGATTAAAAATGTTACTAAATTATATGTGAGTGGAAAAGGTTACAAAATTCTCTATTAGTACCTACACTATTTTTAGAAAACATGCGTATGAAAATAGATAGAGCAATTATGAAAATAAAAGTTGAAGTTTAAGCTTCCTTGGTAATTTATTAATACTGAGTTTACCTAAGAAAGGTTGTCTCCTATCAGCATTATTGATGATTGTCATTCTAAAATCATCTACCGGCGCCATACAATTGTCTCTCGATACATTTTCTATGGACAAAATTTCGAGTCAATTGGTTTAATTTCTAAGGATACGGAGATTACACCTTATTTTCAGCCTGAATGACTTGTCTATAATAAACGATCGATATAGGATCAAGATTAAGGAAAGATTTAGGTAGTGGACTTGAAATAATGTCATACTGCCAATTTCGGAATGCATTTTCACGAGTACACAAGTAGGAGTTTGACGCAGAAACTCGTGAGTTGTTTCGATTAAACAAACCGCTAAAAAAGAATACCAGGAATGGTAATATTTGTAAAAACATTAGTTTACATATTTGAATGCCTGGAAATCGATAAGGGCCATTGTGTGGAGCAATGTATCGTGGTAACAGAAATCCATGAGGTTGGCAATGATAGGGTGCTTGATTGGATTTATTTCTTTGATAATGTATTCAAAATGTTTAGTGACTTCAAGAAATCAAGTACTCATCAACCTCACATTAATATTCTTCAAATTGATAGACTTATTCTAAATGAAGGTGTATAAGGTGTTTTCCAAATAATTCTGGTCCATATAACTCCTTTAAATAATAATTCAAACCAACTAAGAACAATTAAAAAGATAAGTTACCTATCTACACCCTCTTCATTATTAAAACATACATGAAACCACTCCACACTCACTGAGTGATGTAGCCCATAGATTGATTTAAATTGCTAAGAGTAGATCATACCCAAGACTAAACCGCAGGCGATTAATATTCACGTATTCCGGTCGATGATACAATTCCTTTCCCAGTACCACCTATCCTTTCGAGAAGTTTTCTTACGGTACGTCCAAAGGGTGCAACCGGGATATGAACCAAGGACCCTTTCATCAACAGCCCAACCGCTCGAATTTACACGGCAAATACTCCTTCGGTTTCCTATTCTGAGGTATCTGGTGACAAATCTAGCTTTAGAAATAGAATATGCAGTAAAAATACTTGGCACTTTTCCACATAAATATTTATTTTAAAAAGAGTCAACATATTTTACTGCATGGGTGGATAGTTTCACTGCGTCTCTGCAGTACAGTGAAACATGTGGACTCATTTAAATAAATATTTTTATAGAAAAGGGCAAAATATTTTTACTTCATAGCCTACAATGAATTTCCACAAAGTATCACCCTCCACCATTCATTTCAAATAGCTGTAGAAGATGTTTCACGGTGAATGCCAGATCCCTACTCGTATGATTGAGAGCATTTATCAAAAAAAAATATGCGAAAATTGATGGTATTGTCATAATCGATGAATGTCTCCTTATCACTTGTCATGCAAGAATTTCACAATGAAGGATCTGTCTTATCTGACAATTAAATGTTTTCCTCTCTCCTCTGGTTTATTCTTTGTTAGTTTTTATATTGTTATCGTATTCTGCCTCATTCATGTTTTGTTCAAATAATTACAGTAAATTAGCTTTAAGTGAAAAATGATTTATATAAATAAATAATCTAAATGTTTAGCTCTTTATGCAAGACGAAAATCACCCGCGCCCCTACTGAACACCCTGTTCTCCTCTCAGAGTCTTTCGTTTGTAAATTGTCCGATAGCCGACAGCAGATTTCCTACCCCTCCCTCCACGCCTCGAATACATGCTCCTCGTTCTAACAAAGCGAAATCGTGCACGCCTATTAACTTGCCATCGCCCGCCCCCGTTCCCTTCCCAGTTCTCATCCCAAGCTAGTCCCTCCTCCCTGCCCCGAAAACCACACTCTTCCGCAAGCGAGCACATCTTCTCGCCAATCGACCAAACTCTTCTCATCCCACTATCCCCCAGACAACGCACATCTCAAGGAAGGCATCATCTTTGCAAACCACGAAGCCCAGTGATTAATTTTTTACAGCTACTAATTGTTAAAAGTGAATACGTCCCATGCAGTGATGGAAAAATCGATTTCGAGCAAATTAAATGAAATAGCTCTAGTAAACTTTAATACGTTTTGATATTATTATTTTGCTAGCTATAATTTTTTTTCTCAATATATATCACGGAAGGTTTTCTCCTCGTGAAACCTTAATATGCCTATTAATATATGAACCTTCTCATTATCGGTCCCAACAAATGTATAAATAGTATCATAGGTAGAGTGAAATGTTTTATTTTCCATGTATTGCATGTACAATTAAATTTCAAGGTGAACAAAGAAAATTTATTATTTAACGGCAACTTTAATCTGCATGATGGGTATAGTTTTAAGACAAATTAATTTCCATAATGAATTAACATTTGCATACATGGCAATAGTCAGAATTAAGTAGGTACCTACATAGAATGTTGTTACCTTTCCAATTAGTGATATTCCACTGGTAACATCTCTCATAAATATATAATTAACGAATCTATCCGTCAATCGTACAGCTTTTATCCAAAGAATATTAATTTACAGTGTAATAGAGAACAGAAAACGGAACTCTTTCGTTGAAGTTTTACTTCTATGACTCTAATTTTGCGATTTTGCAGAGCCTCGAATTATTGTGCCTGAGGATTTCAAAGCCGGAGGAAAGAAAAATGAAAAAATATTTTTTTTAAACTAACATGCGTGGAGATTCGAGGGGACGGACAGCGAGGAGAAGCGGCTGCAAGGTTCGCCGTCTCGTCGACTCTTCCCCAACCCTTGGCACACCCCATCCCTTCCCTTGAATTCCTCTTCACACATGCCACTGCCTTCTTTTCCCTCCTCCAAACTCGCCGCAAAGTTGACAATATGGCGGCCATTGTGCATTGAAATTGGACGTGCTGTCTCCTTATCAAGGAAGAAGGGCTATTTTCATTATTTGAAATTCCAATTTCCTTCGCTCATCCCACTCATTCACGTAGTTATCTTAGTAATTTATAAATACTGAGTTTACTTAAGAAATATTGTCCCTGTCAGAATTATTGATGATGGTAATACTAATAGCATCGATCGGCGCTATGCTTATGTCTATTGACACGTCATCTATGCACAAAAGTCGAGTCAAGCTACGAAAATACTTGTACCGGATCCCAGAATATTCATAGACCTATCTGTTGATTTTTTTATATTTTCATCGATTAATATAGATAAGTGCATTACTCCTAATTAACGATATTTTCGTGGTAGTGGTAGGTCTTTGCCTAAGCTGTTATTTTTTTGCATTTCCATTGATTGATATGAATTTTTAAATCATTCCTAAGTATTAATAATTTCGTTGTATTGGTGGGTTTTTGCCTAGACTGTTGTTTTTTTTCAATTTCACTGATTGAAAGGACTTTGCACATCACTCCTAAGTATTGATAATTTTGTGGTATTGGTAGGTGTTCGTCTAGAGTGCTCTTCGTGGCGCAAGCAATTGCTAATAATGAAAATAATCCCATCTTCCTCGTTGGTGAGGAAACAACATGTCCAATTTCAGAGCACTATGGCCGCCATATTCTCAACTTTGCGGCGAGTTAGGAGAAGGGAAGACAAGGCAGTGGCGTCAGGAAAGAGGAATTCAAGGAAAGGGATGGGGTAAGCACGCGGTTGGGGGAAGAGTTAACGAGATAGCGAACCTCGCAGTCGCTTCTCCTTCTCCCAGTCGTCCCTTGACTCTCCACACATATTATCTTTTTATTTTTTCCCTTTTTCCTTCCTTCGTCTTTCTGATAGTTGTTTTTTATCTTCAGGCACGTAAATTCGAGGCTCTGCAAAATCGTAAAATTAGAGTCATAGAAGTAAAACTTCAACGAAACAGTTCTGTTTTCTGTTCCCTCTTATGCTCTGAAGTGAAGCCAGAAGTAGTATTACTCTCTTTAGTAAGAAATCTGTATTAATATGATGGAAATATTCATAATTTTATAAATGTATGGCTATTTTGCCATGATGACGGCGCCTACATTATGAGATTTAATTAATCACTAGAAGAAGTTAGAAATCCGACCCCCGTGGTAATGATTCAATGAATGATTTATTGATGCTCTGGGAACCCATGAGAACTAAAGCAAGCCTAAGTACAGGATAAATTATACTCTAAAATACAATAATTATGATAAAGGCATAAAGTAAATTAGAGTAATCGATCAAAAACATTCAAACAAAAATCAAATTAAACGACAGAAAAGTTAGTTTAACTAAGCCGGAACTATCCACGGTGATAACTTTAAGGAGTCAACCACAATGCACAAATTGTGCGAAAACCCGGTCTAGGCTAATTATTTTTTCTCAGTGGAATTTTTGAACACAAATATTCTTACAACTCCAAACATTTTTCATACACTACAAATATAGAGAGAATGGCCAACATCAGAGCGTGAGCGTCGTTCTCCAAAAATAATTTGAAAAAAAAACGTTATATCCCAATTGAGACACGGACACTTGTACTAAGTATAAACTAATTAGTCTAAAGCAGTCGAGTACAAAGTTTCCGTAAGATTTTTTGTCTCAATATGCCACATTTCCAATCTGAGTTGTCATGTAAATAATTTTATATCTTTGTCATTTATTTGCCGCATAAGTATCATAAACTTTTTATGAACATTCATGACTCAAAAAATGCATGAAGGTAGGATTGTAGAGCTTAGAGCTCATAAAAACCAAAATTTCGATTGATCACAACATTCACAGACTGCCCAGGGTTTGCAGTGGGCTTTTGCAGAAAGAGAAATCATTTGTATCAGATAACAGAATATGTAAAGACATTTCTGGTGTTTTCTTATTTATATATTAATATGTGTCCATTTCTCCTAAATATTGACAATTTCGTTGTATAGGTAGATTTTGGTCTAGACTGTTGTTTATTTTATTATGATTGATAAAAAGGACTTTGTTAATCACTCCAAAGTATTGATAATTTCATGGTATTCATAGTGTTTTTTGTCTAGGGTGGTCTGCGTTGCTCAAGAAATTTCAAATAATGAAAATAGCCCTTCTTACTCCTTGATAAGTAGACAGCACATCCAATTTCAATGCACAATGGCCGCCATATTGTCAACTTTGCAGCGAGTTTGGAGGAGGGAAGAGAAATCAGTGGCGTATGTGAAAAGGAATTCAAGGGAAGGGATGGGGTAAGCCAAGGGTTGGGGGAGAGTCATCGAGACGGCGAACCTTGCAGCCGTTTCTCCTCGCTGTCCGTCCCCTCGACTTTCCACGCATGTTAGTTTTTTTACATATTATTTCATTTTTCTTTCCTCCGGCTTTGAAATCCTCAGGCACAAGAATTCAAGGCTCCGCAAAATCGCAAAATTAGAGTCATAGAAGTAAAACTTCAACGGAGGAGCTCCGTTTTCTGTTCCCTATTACACTGTAAATTAATATTCTTAGGATAAAAACTGTACAATTGACGGATAGATTCATTAATTATATATTTATGACAGATGTTGCCAGTGGAATATCACTAATTGGAAAGGTGACATATTTCTCTGTAGGTACCTACTTAATTTGTTAGAACGAGGAGCATGTATTCCAGGCGTGGACGGAGGGGTAGGAAATCTGCTGTCGGCTATCGGACAATTTACAAACGAAAGACTCTGAGAGGAGAACAGGGTGTAAAGTAGGGGTGCGGGTGATTTTCGTCTTGCATAAAGAGCTAAACATTTAGATTATTTATTTATATAAATCATTTTTCACTTAAAGCTAATTTACTGTAATTATTTGAACAAAACATGAATGAGGCAGAATACGATAACAATATAAAAACTAACAAAGAATAAACCAGAGGAGAGAGGAAAAGATTTAATTGTCAGATAAGACAGATCCTTTATTGTGAAATTCTTGCATGACAAGTGATAAGGAGGCATTCATCGATTATGACAATACCTAAAGAGCTAAAATATAGATTATTCATTTAAAGCATCTTTTATCTAAAGCTAGTTTACTGTAAAAATTTGAAAAAAAACATGAATGAGACAGAATACAATAACAACATAAAAACTAACAAAGAATAAACCAGAGGAGAGAGGAAAACATTTAATTAGCAGACAGATGAGACATCCTTTATTGTGAAATTCTTGCATGACAAGTAATGAGGAGGCATTCATCGATTATGACATTACCATCAATTTTCGCATTTTTTGTTTGATAAATCCTCTCAATCCTACGGTTTGGTTTTGAATTGGCAATCAGATTTGAGGAAAAAATTAAGAATAACTTGGTTTGTGGACGTCCTCGCTGCAAAAAAAATTTATTGATGTCGTGGGTCTCTTAGTCAATAGGAAATCATCATCGATCAATCGATTCCTCCAAATAGAATCACATCACTACCCTACCTAAAGAAACGGACCTTATTCCACCTGTTCAACGAGATAATGGTATGTTATTTGGAGGAGGTGACCGACAGCTGAGGTCATTTGCGCCATGAGGTAAGGATAAGGAGTGAAACCCGGAGAAAAACCCGGCGTCGGCATTAGCCTTCTTTCAACGAAAGGAGCCAAGGTTACCATGACTTTGCGTTTTTAATTAAGTTTTCTTTTCAATGAATCCTAATTTACGGGCGTCAGGAAGATTTCATAAGAAAAGTAAAATGAGAGAGTCCTGCGAGAATTTCAGATAGAAACAATCTTCAAACCACCCGTTTAAGTGAAACCTCAACAAAAAAACCTTTCAAATGGAGAAGGTAAAAAATACCCCCTCAAACGCCGCTTACGTAACGAAATATAGTCCGGGAAGATACCCGGCATTGATCGCATTGGGCAGCATTTTACGAAAGGTACTACAAATAAAGGAATAGCAACTTAACATCCCATCAGAAGAATGGTGTGTGGTCCCTGAGGTGCCCTTTACAGAAAGCAAGAGTAGGGATCAGGCATTCTCCAAAAAAACTTCTTCTACAGCTATTTGAAATGAATGGTGGAGAGTGATTCTTTGTGGAAATTCATTGTAGGCTATGAAGTAAAAACATTTTGCCCTTTTCTATAAAAATATTTATTTAAATGAGTCCACATGTTTCACTGCACGTCAGAGACTCAGTGAAACCATCCAGCCATGCAGTAAAATATGTTGACTCTTTTTTAAATAAATATTTATGTGGTTCATATCCCGGGTCCTTGGTTCATATCCCGGGTGCACCCTTTGGACGTACCGTAAGAAAACTTCTCGAAAGGATAGGTGGTACTGGGAAAGGAATTGTATCATCGACCGGAATACGTTAATATTAATTGCCTGCGGTTTAGTCTTGGGTATGCACTACTCTCAGCAATTTAAATCAATCTATGGGCTACATCGCTGAGTGAGTGTGGAATGGTTTCATGTATATTTTAAAAATGGAGAGGGTGTAGATAGGTAACTTATCCTTTTAATTTTTCTTAGTTGGTTTGAATTATTATTTGAAAGGAGTTATATGGACCAGAATTATTTGGAAAACACCTTGTATACTTACCTTCATTTAGAATAAATCTACCAATTTCAAGAATATTAACGTAAAGTTGATGAGTAATTTATTTCCGGAAGTCACTATACATTTTGAATACATTATCAAAGAAATACATCCAATCAAGCGCCCTATCATTGCAAAACTTATTGATTTTTCTTACCATGATACATTGCTTCTTACAATGCCCCTTATCGATTTCCAGCCATTCAAATATGTAAACTAATGTTTTTACAAAGATTATGATTCCTAGCATTCCTTTTTAGCGGTTTATTTAATCGAAACAACTCACGAGTTTCTACGTCAAACTCCTACTTGTGTACTCGTGAAAATGCATTCCGAAATGGGCAGTATGACATTTTTTCAAGTCCACTACCTAAATCTTTCCTTAATCTTGATCCTATATCGATCGTTTATTATAGACAAGTCATTCAGGCTGAAAATAAGGTGTAATCTCCGTATCCTTAGAAATTAAACCAATTGACTCGAAATTTTGTCCATAGAAAATGTATCGAGAGACAATTGTATGGCGCCGGTTGATGATTTTAGAATGACAATCATCAATAATGCTGATAGGAGACAACCTTTCTTAGGTAAACTCAGTATTAATAAATTACCAAGGAAGCTTAAACTTCAACTTTTATTTTCATAATTGCTCTATCTATTTTCATACGCATGTTTTCTAAAAATAGTGTAGGTACTAATAGAGAATTTTGTAACCTTTTCCACTCACATATAATTTAGTAACATTTTAAATCTCCAATTATTCTATTTGGTTCCTCATGGAGTACAACTGGGAGCTGAAAACCGAGTTCTTCTTTACGTCCAAAGAAATTATTTTATATGTTCCTTCAACTGACGATTTGTCTCTCGGAGGGTCGAGAAGACGCTTCTATCAGAGGGAAAAAGGAAAAAAATAAACAAAACTTACGCGTTGGCAACAGACGTGAGGGACTTGCAGGGAAAGGCGACTGTAAGCTTCGCTATCTCTAGAGACCTTCCCTACCCTTTCCACCCCATTGCAAGTCGCTCATTCCATTTCCACTACGTGATGTTCGCCTGTTTTTTCTCCCGAAGATGGGACTACCTCGAGAAGTAGATATGCCAGTCACTGGTCTCATGGTGTAAGTGCACAGGTTTCCTACCTTGGAAAAGGAATAATTTTATTTAATCAGTGTTTAGACCCAGCATTAAAATGATGTCCCCGCTATTCTAAGAAAAAAACCAAAGTCAATATTAAATGAGCGACGAAAAAATTTGTTCTCAGCGAAGAAAAGGACAGTAAATAAAACCAAATAAATAATATTGTCTGGAATTCTTAAAACAGTCGCGTATTGTAAATCACAACCGCAGTCCAAGTAACCGCAGTACCACAAAATTATCAATGCTTAGGAGCGATGTGCAAAGTCCGATAGCATAGCGCCGATAGATGCTATTAGTATTATCATCATCAATAATGCTTACAGGGGACAATATTTCTTAAATAAACTCAGTATTTATAAATTACCAAGATAATAACGTGAATGAGTGGGGGTGAGCGAAAGACATTGGAAGCGCTTCCTGTAAAGGGTCAAATAGACGTAAAACATTATTATGCAATTTGGGTTGCACAATGTTTTTACGGCCCCTACACGATCAGTATAATTGTTAAACAGTTGGCTGAAATATTTACCATTCGATTTTCAGAATATACTGAGTTCATTGAACATTCACGACCGACGGCCAAACAAAATGGGCTTTCCGTGCCATCATAAAATTTGTTTGGGTTTGCAGCCGGGTCAGGCTCTTTAATATTACCAACTTTAAGATGGCCGAGTCGTGCATCGTCCACAGGGCTGGATGATCACTATTGCCGCCCCCATAGGTACCTTGCTAATTTATGCATACCATGTTATAGTAATTAATGTAGTCTTGGAGTATAGGTCACGGAAATAAATGCAAAAATATTTGCCGACGTTTCGATATTTGCCAATATCTTCATCAGGGCTATGAATAATGAACTTGCCTGATGAAGATATAAGAAAATATCGAAACGTCGGCAAACAATTTTGCATTTCAATTCCCTGGCCTATACTCGAAGAATATATTAATTACTATATAAATTGAGGTCACAGATAATTGAATTGGTTTAAATATATCAAATGCACTCAGAAATATTTTAACTGTTCCATAAACTGTTTATTAATACGAGAGTACGTTAATAATGAACCAACAAATTTGCGTGAGGCCCAGTATAGCCTTAATTATACTTTTGTATAAACTTACTAGATGGACCAGCAAACGTTGTTTTGCCATATATTTTATTCAAACTTTATACTTAACGACCCCTTATTATATATATATATTTTTTTTTTCTATCACGAGATGTGGGTCAAATGTAAATATTATTTATTTTTTCAAACTTTGCCTACGTTTCGGACATTATATTTGTCAATTTGAATTATACAAGGAAGAGAAGCTGTCCAGTTGTTCATCAATTCACTTCACCCAGAAAAAAGAAAAGGAGATTTCATGCCAGAGGAGAGTTAAATCAGAAGAGATTGAAAACCATTTTCAACAGGAAGGACTACGCCAAGCAAGAGGAATATGGGAGATCAAAGTCCGGAAATAGATATCACAACTAAAGTAAAAGCCCTGAGGATGGACAAATATAATGTCCGAAACGTAGGCAAAGTTTGAAAAAATAAATAATATTTACATTTGACCCACATCTCGTGATATAAAATATATATATATACTGATAAAACATAACTAAAAGGATTGTACTCTAACCTATTAATACTCTTCGTGTAAAATCTTTTTTCTGGGGTATGCGTAAGTTCATCCCGTGCGCGATATACAGAAATCATTGTTTGCAGTTATATATGTATACCTTCATCAGACCTGCTTTGTCCTTTTACCTAAAAATCCTGCCATGTGACCATGAATTCCCAGTTCCAAGTTTCCCACTTCTCTGGGTATTATACTTCCCGAGCAACACCCGGTGGTCTGCTAGTATGTTATCAATAAATTTCAAATGATATCTCTATCACATATTATGACTATTAAAAAAACATTATCAGCCTCTTAGTTCAATGGAGTGTACGATATATTTAGTAAATCTATTTTTTGCCAAAACAAACAAACTGAATTGTTTACCCACGCGTGAACATGCCGCGTACAATTGTCCGTATGTAGGACACAGTGTACCTCAAAGCCACAAAATGAAATCGTTTGGCGTTGAGACTTGTCATTGCGAATGCCAATCTAATTGGAAATTGGACCCGTTTGTATTCAATTGGCACATCTTTTGGAATAATAGGGATTCGTGGTAGTAATACGTCTCCTTGGAACATGCCATTCATAATTTATGGTAACAGGAAGAGATTTCAAATGGCATAAACAATGCTGACGGTGATCAGGGAGACAGTAAGCCAAAAACACTAAAATTTCAGCTTTTTTTGGATGTTTTTTTTAAATTCACCGTAAATCACGAGGTAACAAAATTCGATTGAACGAATAAGAATGTGCTTTTTTTCTTTCCAATGGTATATGTCTCAACTTAATGTGACCATTATCACTAATTTAAATATGCAAAATAAAAAAGGTCTGCAGTCATTAAAAACGAACTTTACATGTATTACTTATGGAAATGACTCAGGGCCCATTCCAGGGCCATCTGGGTCCTGGAGAAGAATGAAAAATAGTTTACAACATATTCTCAGTCCTACTGAACACACACACCAAATTTCATAGGAATCGGTCCAGCCGTTTCGGAGGAATTTGGAAACAAAAAAGCGTGACATGAGAATTTTGTATATTAGATAATGTTACAGTAACAACCGAAAACACCGCATGAAGTAAGAATGCAGCTTACGACTCACAGTATCAAGAACTTTCAGCTTAATATGATATCATAATGGAGACTTGAATTTTTGTGGTTCAAATTTAAACGCATTTTTTAATTAATAATACACTCACTTACCAAAATATTCTCGTTACCAGCGCAACATATGTATAGTTTGACGATTACATGGCAACGAAAAATCAAAATATGAGGTGATTGCCATAGCAACAAAGATGGATGTTATACTTCACGCAATGACACTTTCACCACTTTTTGTCACCGATACTTTCAAACAACTTAATGACATAAATTTTACAAAACCCGCTAGAAGTTTTCACAGCCAGGAATAAAAAAAATGAGAGCAACGAAAATCAGGTTGAGCTGTACTTTTCATATGCATTTTTTTAATATATCTTAATTTGTTGGTTAAAGAAGGAATTTCAGAGAGCTTTTATCGATCCTGCTTCATTCAGCTATCTCCACCATTAACAGAAGTCGATAATTTTAAAGTACCCAATAACTGTATATGTCTTCATTTTTAGCTTCCTAACCAAAAATTATACGGTATGAAGGTATGATATCGAGGGCATAATTTCTAAATATTTAAAGAAAAACATCTTTACCAGAATTTCTTGTAAATTCAAATAAATGCTAAAAATATGCCTACCCCTCCCCGCCGGTTCATCAGCAAACAGCTTCGAAGCGACTAGACAAAACCTTAGTTCAAAAACTTTATTAAATTAACAGGAATCGAACTTGGGCCACCAAAATCAGAGCCAGTGATATATTCTATGCTGTATCGTAATCAAGAACGGATTTAAGTCGTTCTCTCGAGGTTGGGAGAATTTTCATAAATCTTTTCTTCGACTGGAAGGCATGCAATGTACCTTAACGATATGGAGGCTTAGGATAATCCCCTAGACATGCGCGCAGACAGTAATTGCGTAATCGTTTGCGGAGACGCACTAGAGTACTAGAGTAATTTTTGCGGCGTGAGGCGAGAAACGTTTGCACGCTTTGTTCACTACCGATTAAAAACTGAGTTACAAGAATTAATAAGTGCAACAACAAGATTAAATATCGAGTTTGTACCCTACTGAATATATTCTACTGGATTAATTCACTTGCTTTCAACAGACTAGGGTGTGGACTTGTTTTCGTGTCGGTTTTCAGAACCTCCTTCGAAAACTGTATTATCATTAAATGTGAACGTGAAACGCTTCAAAACTTTATACATGGAATTGGTAAAATGTCGTGACTCCTATACCCCAAGGGAAAAACCAATATGCTGCGAGCAACCATGGATGGATTGTATTCACATCAATTCACCAAGAATTCAGTTATCATTATTCTGGTTATGGCTCGCACAGCGGCGTAGCCAGGATTTTGGAAGGGGGGATTTACCGGAAGTATCGGGGCCCTTCTGTGGTGTATGGAAAACAGCCCAGAGCAATTGGGGTCCTTTCGAGGAAAATTTTGGGATTTTTGATGCTGATAACATGATTTTTAGGACTTAATAACAGCAATTTTGTACGAGTATTTATTGAAAGTTATTAAGGAGGCCCTCTTACTGGTTTTTGGTGCCTCAAGGGGGGGTTGTTACCCGGAAAAACTCCCCCGCGGCTACGCCACTGGCCTTATCACCCCTAGAAATACCATGTGGTGTGCGCATTGCTTGCATGAAGGGCCAATCAAGTTAACCCTGTTACTTCAAAGTTTTAGCGAGCGCATACGAGATACTTGTATTCCTGTTTTACCTTTTAAAACCCATTGTTACATCTCCTGTATATATGGTACCTATGTACTTACAGCATACATATATACTATTTCATTGGCTTATCCCTGCGAAAACGTATTGGTTCCAACATGGGTTAAACTAAATGCTTTGCTTAAGATAACATAAGTTCATTATTGAACTGAAAGAATGTAAGCGCACTAAGAAAATTAGCCAGTAATATTTTTCTTTGTCCGTGACTCACATATTATCTCGTCCGCGTCAGAGGGGGAAAAATAGCCGTGACTCACTCCGCAAGAATCATCTGAATTCTTCGCGTCCAATGAATTCTTTGAGCATGAGCCTTCCATTCTACTTTTCTTGAAAGAACTGGACTGCAGAAAAAGCATATTTACAAGTGATAGGGAATCGGAGCAGAATAAGGAAAGCTTCGAATTCCATAAAAGAATATATATCGCTGGGACATTTCACCCTACTACTGCACTGGCTTGAATTCGTTCCGAACTTGCATATCTCAATTTTCGGTCTGTTATACGTAGTGAAGGCTATTCGAGTTCTCCACCGGGTAATCTCCTTCATGGCTGCCAATGGCATGGCAGCCATGGAGGCGATTACCCGGTGGAGAACTCGAATAGCCTTCACTACCCGCATACGCCGGGAAAGCATCCGATATTTTTTTTGTTATACGTATTTCCCAATCTCAGTATCAATTTAAAATTTTGTCCTTATTGGTGCGGAGCCGAAAATTACAATTAATATTCAAGCGTTGCGGTAGAGTCGCCAGACAACTGGAAGGAAGAATCCCAACCAGTGGTACGCGTACCCCTTGGTGGTACGCGACGAACCAGTCAGTGGTGCGACAAAAATATAATCGGCAATAGCGGACGCCAAGAACTATAGGCATCTCTTAACCAGGAAATATGTAGATGTATTTATACGGGGTATTTATAATAAATTTTTTTATGTATACAATTATTTATAACTTAAAGTGTCACCTAACAGTAGTGAAATTGTGTAATAAAATATGAACGTTACCTTTCTTCTGTACGCGAATGTACCTTCCCACCCAGTCGAACTGGGTTCTGTCAAATTCTGGCGGAGGCTGATATTTTTCAGAGGCTGCCCAATCCCTGCTTGAGTGTTGTGTAGAGGACATTTCAAGCGCAGCACTCCGTCCGTCGGATGGGACGTTAAGCCGTGGTCCCCTTGGCACCTTTCGTCCTTTCGTTAAGAGCAGGCTAATGCCGACGCCGGATTTCTCTCCACCTTTACCTCCGTAACCTTCCCTCATGGCGCAAATGACCTCAGCTGTCGGTCGCCTCCTCCAAATACCATACTATAAAAAGAGGGTACCTATATTTTTTAATTTTTCCGGATACACGCCGTATTGAGATGCACCCTAGGCTCCATACCATTTCGGCGCACTATTTAGCAACATTGACTATGGTGCGTTAGATTTATTAACATGGCCATTTACGCCATGAATCAGCATCGTGAGGTTCACTTGCACCGTTTACCACTCTATAACTATGTATAATTGTGATGGTCCATAGCGATGAATGGGGTTGAGTCATTGAATGGGGTTGATCTTAGGCGAACGTAGAAGCGTCTGAAGGTTACCAACCCCTTCTCATGTGGAGCCCAGCAAGGACGATCAGTACAGACTATGGTATGGTTTAAACATGGAATACCCCATGAAAAACTGGGGTCCGATAATTTCGAAAAATAAACATCTTAAAATACCTTTTGTAAGAATTATGAGCCTTGAAATCCCCTAAGAAATTGCATATCGATGGCTAACTTCTAACAACACGTATCTCAAAAATAGCAGATTTTGAGGAGAGCAAAAAGCGATTAATATTTGTTACTTGCACGCTGAAATTAAAAACCAAAAGCTCATAAAATTGAAAAAGAAGCATTCATTTGCAAACAAAGAGTTATTTTTTGCTTGTATTTAATTTTTTTAATGTTATAACGCTTTGTGTGAGATGACTGTTTCAAACCGGCCGAATTTGACTCAATTATTTGAGATACGTGTTGTTATAACTTAGCCATCAATATTTAGAATCAAAGTTTAAAAAATGAAGTTAAATGTTTACTTTTTATGAGTGGGAGGGTTAAAAACCCAAAAATCCCTCTGGAAACGTCTATGATTAATGATAGTTTAATATGGAAAATGTTTGGGTTGGGAGAGGAGAGATATTTGAGGAGTGTTGGATAAAGTACTGAATAATTATCTTGGCTGGACATGAACTACTCCGAAGTGGTTGCTGACGGGAATAATCAGTTTCGCTTTTGAGTAGAGGGGAAGGATCAAAGGGTGGGAAAAATCCCGACATAAGCGTTAGCCTACTCGTAAATAAATGTACCGAGGAGACAACGGATTCATCTACATCTCCATACTACTCCGCAAGCCGCCTCAATGGGCGTGTGGTGGGGGTTAGGAAACCAGCCGTGTACACATAAAAGGGAAACGCTCTCACGAAGTTAAGCAGGGATTTATTTAAGTCTTATAACGTGCGGGGAAAAACGAATTCCCATATTTATCTGTTCGGCAAAATATCTCTGTTAAATTATCGCTTCTGTTGGACCTGGAAACGTAGTGCGGTTCTTTTATGATGTTCTCCGTGTCGCTCTTAAATACGCTGTCAATATCTCAAGAAATCTAAACCTAACGCGTAGCCTAAGTCTCTCTAGCGGCTCCCAGTCTAATTCGTTTAACATCTGTGTAACGCTTTTTATACGCCCGTTGCATTTTTTGACGAATCGCGCAGCTTTTCTTTGTATTTAATGCCTTTCCTTGATCGATGTCTCTATGAAGCATTTCCCTGTTTTGATGTCTATTTTAATAGAAAAACCATTTTGACTTGAAATACTTGAAATCACAGACAAGGCAATGTACCTGAAGTCAAGGCCGGGACGAACGGGAGCAGTCTAGGGAGTATAACTCACTTTCCCCTCATAGTTATTGGAAATGTAGTCTTCGGATAACGCATCACTCTCTTCTAGATCGGGCGTGCTTTGTCTTTTTTGCATCTTACCGTAATTATCATCATCATCACTGGTCCACAATACAAAGATTGGTCTGACACAGCTCTCCACTAATTTCTCCTATCAGGTAATCTTTTCACCAACGTATCGTATTTATTCTCTCTCGCATCCTTCTTTACCTGTTCCATATATTTCATTCGAGATCTTCCATTCCCGTTCTTGCCATCTACTTGTCCCTCGACGATTGTCTTCATCAGGCCATCATGTCTCAAGATGTAGTCAATAATGCGTCACGAAAAAAGACCGCTCACATTTTGGCTACATTGGCAACACCGCATTTTTTTACATTGGCAACACCTCAAACTACAAAAAACATATCTGGGAAAATATCTGGGTAAAATTTTCACATTTTAGATCTAGTCAAAAGTTGACACGGGTCTCCTTCAAATGCCTCGAAAATTTTAAGATGATAGCACAATTTTAAATCTCGTAAAACGTACTCCAAAAAAGACCGACAGAGAGGGAGTGATGCGTCTTTTTAAGTTGACGGCCAAACTGGGCTCTATCACCCTCATTTTTAAAAGACGAATGATCTATGACACTGATATCAGGGGTGTATCCTAGACCTCCAGAATGACGACAAGTATAAAACTTGCCTCAAATGAAGTCCCCCTAATCGGATTCCCTCAATTAACCTCATCCCCTAAGAATCCCCTCCGAAATGAGCTTTTAAAAGCCCCTCCCCAGATTATTATTACAGCGGCCTCGCTTAAACGGAGCTCACAGCACGGCTTACAAATAGAGATCAGACACAAAACTGGCGCGTACAGGAGAGGCGGGCGAGGACGATAAACCCACAATTTGAACGATGCCGGCCGGGATTGAAAGCAAGCACTCTAACTACGACACAACCCCCTCCGCAGGTGGTGATAAATTTAAATAAAAACAACCGCAATTCTTCACCATATTAATTTTCGGTGTGTTTAAAATATGCGACCAAATTCTATGCGTATGCATCAACTAAATCCGTCTCTATTATTTGAATTGTTCCCTTGAAGATAATACAAATATACGCCGCTGCGTTCGCGATAATGGAGCCATTTGCGCAAATTATAGAATTTGCTCTTCCTATGCGTAAGGGTGTACTGCTTGCTACCCAGTGGCGTAACTAAGGGGGGGAATGAGGGGGATGGATCCCTCCCACAAAGCCTTAGAGAAATAAAAAAAATATATAAAATTATTGTCTAGTTTTGAAATGTAATAAGTGCATCTGCTTTTAGTTAAATTTTAAATGACAAAATGATATAAAATATATTTCCAGGCATGTAATTTTCCAAAATTTTCCCGGACTCCCCGTCGCCTCGGGGGGAAGAGGGGGGTAGGATCGCCCTCCCAGGCTCCTCCATCCCCCCTACCCCAAAGTATATTCCTAGTTACGCCACTGCTGCTACCTGTCCCCTATTAAACACGCGTAGAACGACTTCCTCTCAAGCTTCGAGGGTACGGTCAACTGGGGTAACTTTGGCCCTTTCCAAGCAGTGCCGGCGACGCGTCGCGACGTAGCTAGAGAGGGCAACCAAACGCCCGAATCCCCGTTTAATTTCGGGGTTTTCCATACTCCATATCGACGCGCCAGTCACTAAATGAAATCCTCTCACAAAGGAAAACAGGCAGTGCTTTCATCCAAATGAGAATTTTTTTTCCATAACTTTGATGATAATACCTCTCCATGATGAAAGAACTCAAATGGGAACTTCCACGCTTTTTAATTCCAAAACTAAACTACCGACCATGGTTTCAACACATTGTGTCATTTTCAAAACGATACACCTTATCACCTTGAAATTGACACAGTGTGTTGAAACCATGGTCGGTAGAAAGTATGGAAATTACCATTTGTGTTCTTTCATCATGGATGTATCGAATTTCCACTAAATCAAGCCAGAAACGATTTTATACGATAATACATCTGTTTAGACCGCAGTTATTAATATCAGGACGACCGTCAGGGGTAATGATATCTGGGATTCAGGCCCAAAGAGAACGCGAGACCGATCAGGTATACGCCCAGAAAATTATATTTCAGGGTTTTCATAATAACATCCTGTCATAGCGAATTAAATTGCACGAAAAATCACGATTATGGGTCCTCAGATAGACCTAAGTAATATATGCTTCCACAATCTCTCAGTACATAAACGAGCCGATATCTGCACAAATTAGTTAACCTAGTGTATTGTGCATATAAAAATTTCATATTCGAATAACAAAAAAAAACTCATTGCGGATTTCTTTTTCAAATATTTCCTTCAGCCTAGAATGAGTTTACATCAAGCTCCAGACAGGGATACCGACTTACAAAAAATATAGGGGAGGCCAAAACCGGGGATCTTGCCCCGGGAAATTTTATAAGTAGTGAGTTTTAAGTTTTTTAAGCATTTTAGAAGAGTCATATGATCAACATTAGAACCCTGATAACTTGAATCTCGATATCTGGACACTCCGGGGAAAATCGACAAGCATGACACATTTTTTCCTCACACCCATAACGAATTTTTGAGGGGGCTCGGGGCCCCAGGTCCCTTGGAGTCGGCTCCACTGGCTGCAGAAAGAAATAAAGACGCTTTGACAGAATATAATAAAATTTCATGCACTCACCAGTAAGAAGTAATTTCAGTCCCAATTCCGGTGTTTTCTCCGTTTTCTGGTGGACGATAGAGGAATTATAACGTCTTTTGTCGATTGTTGCCCTACATCCCCCCGGTGTGTCCGCTAGCAGGTAATGAAAAATGAAGTTGTCGGAAATACTTCGACGCATGGAAACCTCCATATGGGATTTAATGGGGACGGAGATTTAAAATTACTTCATCGACCAGGCTATACAAGTAAGAAGCTATACCATCTGTAAATTTACGGTTCCCATTTAACCACGATACCTATAAAGAAATCTTGAGCCAACTCTCTCTTTGAAGAGGTTGGTTACGTCATCGCAGGTCTCTAACATTTTTGGGTCGACGTAAACTATGATTTCATGTTCAGCCTTGAACCTTGTTGTGTTCAGGTAGGATAGAGCAGTGATTCCCAAATAGGGTCCCCCCCCCCCTGGGGGGCGGTGCTATAGTCTATAGGAGCGAAAAGAGCCACTAGTTGGCGGCAGGTAGGCGCCGGAGGGTTCTGACAATGTGACAAATGCATAGGCTCAGTTACCTTCCTTTTGTCTCCATTTTCAGGCTTCGTTTTCATTGTTTACGTTGTTTCCCGTATATAGAAGCAATTAAACCATGTGTTTCCATACATTTTAGCGTACGAACGGTTGAAAATTATTTTCAAGCCTCTCTCGCATAAGTGAAACTTTTTAAGGGGTTTAATCTCATTTGGTCTATCGTGGGCTGAACTTCACGACACAGGGTACTTAGGCAGTAAGGTTCAGTGTGAATAAAACGGGTGTTATTGTGGTCTATGATTCTGACTATTATTTAAAATTACCGATTAAGTGGTGTTGGGCATAGGTTTTTGGATCCAAAAAGGTGGCTCAAAAAAGTTTAGGAAACACTGGGATCGTGGAGTGCAGTGGCGCAGCGAAGGGGGGGTTTTGGGGGATAAACCCCCCTCGGAGCTCAGAGAAATTTTTGAGTTTGATCCATTTTACTTAATTGGATTGATATTACTAATACAATAGTGTAAAGATTAATAAATTATCCCTCAGAAAGCCGTAAAACTCACCATTTTGAACCATTTATCTTAAAAACTCCACAATTTATTACTCTTGCACATACCGCTTATCCCGGTGGGTATTCCACACCCCCACACAACTCGGTATTAGTTGCACCTAAAACCCCCCCCCAGCCTTAATTCCTAGCTGCGCCCCTGGAGGAATGAATTACCTTGCTGAGGGAGATACATGAAATGGAGGACTAGGGTGAAGAAGATTAGGATCCCCCTCCTCCCTTAAATGAATCTCTGTACTTACTGTCAAGTGGGGTAACTTTGGCCCAACTCTTCATAACTCTCTTGGATACAAACTTATCTAATTTTAAAGTTATATAAAATGGTTAAAATTTTTGACAGATCATGTACTTTCAATTTAAGGCTATTTCTGAGCCTCTGACTATTTTAAAAACCAGAATTTTTTTCAATTTCAAAATTTGGGCCCACGTTAACTGGAATTGCGGTAACTTTAACTCAAACATATAAATCTAGTTCTAAACCATGAGTTGGAGAAAAGATACCCTGAACAAAATATTTCTATTTACTAGCCTCCATCTCATTCACGGTTTTCAAGCATTTCTTGGTTTAACCTGTAAATTTATTTTATACGGGTGAAAATGAAAAATAAAAAAACAACATTTCTGCTGGGAAATATCATATTATATTGGAATGTATCAATGCGTATACGAGTATAACCAGGTAATGCTCAAAATTCTATTTCGTGGAACTAAAACCCAAAGTAATTCAGGAGTGAAGCCAGTGCAGCTATTAGTCTACTGATGAAAATACAAAGTCGATAACTAAATGCAAATGGCATAATACGGAACTATGAATATTTTTACATTTTTGGATCAAAGTTACCTGGAAGCAGTGGCAGCACCAGGGGTGGGCCAGGATGGGCCCGGGCCCACCCAAATTTTATTCGGCTCGCTTGGTGGCCCATCCAAACAAGACCAACAAATTTCAGAAGCAAAGTCCAAAGCTGAACTTTATATTATAAAACTAAAATTATACAGTAACTGGCATATGGAAAACCATTCTGTTGATTTGCTGAAAAATTATGTATTGTTCATACTAACTCTGTAACATAAAAAAAACACTTAATAAGATTATTTTATGACGTACCTATTTATCCCCGTTAACTTGAGGTTAGGCCCATGTGACATGCTGGAGCCACTTCTGTCTGGAAGGGGCCAAAGATACCCCAGTTAATGAAGCTTGAAAGAAAGTCATTCTACGTGTGTTAAATATAATTTAATAATTATTGTTAAAAAATTTAAGTAGAAATTTTAAGACCTTTTTAATTGAATTTTCAAATTTTGCCAACCCCTGAAATCTGCCACCCTGGGCCCGTGCCTCCCTCCCCACTCTAGTTCCAGGCCTGACAGTGTGCTATCAGCCTCTGTTGCCCAAGGGGATAGCCAGAAAAACTTTTCATGGGAGTTCATTCGTGGAGGGAGTAAATTTGGGAGGAGGTATACCTATTTCAGAGGGGTTTCATTGGGATGGGGTACATTTAATAACCTATCTTCCAAAATTTTGGGGTGGTTTAGCCCACTTTCCCCCTTTCCCTGATAGCTAGTTTGCTCTCGCCTCTCATCTCCAGTGGCGCCAACTCCCTGGGGTGTGAGGGGGCCTGAGCCCTATCAAAAATCCATTATGGGTGTGAGGAAAAAATGTGTCAGGCTTGTTGATTTTCCCCCGAGTGTCCAGATATCGAGATTCGAGTTATCAGGTTAAAATGTTGATCATATGACTCTTCTAAAATGCTTATCAAACTTAAAGCTCACTACTTATAAAATTTTCTGCGGCAAGATCCCCGATTTGGGCTCCCCAACATTTTTTGTAAGTTGGCATCCCTGCTCATCTCCACCCCTTCTACTACTTCCCCTGGGTTTCCCTGCCTAAAATATTCATACATATATTGTTCTCCCTTTCCCTTGGGCTACAACCTTGTTGCGGTGTAAAGGCTTGCACGTTCCTATGACCCCTAGAGCTGCACTGGTAGGATTAATTCTAAATTATTCGCAGTAGGGCCACCCATGCCAGATAGGTCCCCTTCAGGGCTTCTACGTTCCATTTCTTTGCCTTCCTAACTTTCATAAGTCTTTTGAATCTTACGTTGCATTTCATAAGTACTAGGTTATGGTCTGAATCCACATCTGCTGCTGGGAAGCTGCGCGAGTTTTTAACACTATTCCTAAACCTCTGTCTTACCATAATGTAGCCTATTTGATATCTCCCCACATCCCCTGGAGTTTTCCATGTGTACCTTCGCCCTTAATGATGATTGAACCACGTGTTTGTGATGAATAACTTGTTTCTCCTGCAAAATTCTGCTGCTTTCTCACCCCTGTCGTTCTGAATCCCTAATGCAAATTCTCCTATTTCGTTTCCATCCCTACCTTCCCCAACTGAAGCGTTCCAGTCCCCCATAACTACCAGAGTTTTCTTACCCGGTGTGTCTTTAATTATTTCCTCAAGCTGTTCATACACCTCATCTACTTCTTCCTCCCTATGATTGCAAGTGGGCATGTAAATTTGGACCACCACAAGGTTGGAGTGCCCTTCTCCCTCACCTTCACCCTCCTGCCCCTCGCTGGGTTCGCCCATGCCCTCAATTTGCCTTGCAATGACCAAAAGCAAAGGTCAACCTCCTATTAAACAATTATTCCAGGAAATGGAAAAAATTTCACTAGTGAAATAGTTAAAAATTTGGTGGTGATAGATTTTAATTAAGTCCTAACACTCTTCCTTGTAACATATTAATTTAATGGAAATGAAAAAACAGGAAAACAAACCCTAATGTCAGAATTGATCAATAAGACCCATCATGTTATCATTGGATTTAGCAATTTCCATCTTGGTCACATATGCAGAAGCCTGGAATCTCCCTTGAAGCCAACTCCAAGGGAAAAGGGAAATCAAGGAGATAATACTTCCCATCATAGATGAAGCCGGTAAGAGAAAATAACAAGAGAAGATGAGTGAAATCAGAGAAGGACTAGGAGAAAAGACTTTTTTTTTTCACCGCACTCCCATGAAACGTGGACATAGTAACACAATTTAATGACCCAATTAAAAGGACTTAATATGTACTCATCATATCAGTGAAACGGCAATGAGACTTTTCCTTGTCAAGAAAATTTCCATGGATGGGGTTAAAGAGGCTTGAGAACTCAATGGCAGAAATAAAGGGGGACAAGAGGTAGCTGGCCCCACCCAGTCATTTGGGTGTTCAGATAACCTCTCCCTTCTTTTGGTAGCAGTTAACCCCAATGAAAGATCATCCACTAATTTAGACATACTGCTTTGACAAACCACTTCTAAATCATAGTCTCCAACATTATCAGCAACCCCAAATTTTCAGATTAAAGATAACAGTGGACTTAATTGTATAATGATAGTAAGTGAATAAATTATTTTTCATGTATTATCATTCACATGAAAATATCTTCTTTCTACGACTTCTTAAATATTTTTAAAATCTTAACTCGACACTTTTATATCTTTGATTTTTCAATAATGGTGATGCTCACCACCATAATATGCATGATCTGTATGAGCCAATTGAATTTTCAATATCAACGCCCAAAGGGAAAGAGTGATTTGATATTATTTGAACAAGAATAATAATGCACCAAAAATATATGGCTACAAATAGGTCCCAATAGTTAATCTAGCCAACTTCCAGAATCCAAATCCATGACCTCATATGAAGGGAAGTCAGTGCAGGGGGTACCATAGGAGGGTCAAAATCCAAGGGGTGCTAAGGCGCAGTATAGGACTCCGCCTTACCTTTAATCCCCACAGAAAAGAGGATGATATATCCTCTCACTCATCAGTCTACAATGAAAGATGAAGCAAGGATTTCCAAGGGGTTAAAATTCAATTTGAGAATCTCCATCAAGCTTTGTACCTACAGTACAAAATGTTAGTGAGTATAATTAAGAGACAGCATTTTCTTTCACAGGTCTCTGATGTGTTATGCTTGAGCCTGAATCACACAATAATTTTTCCATCACTCAGAGCTGTAAGCTCAAGTGATAGGTTTTCAGTGACCAAAAGAGTGATTGCTCGACCCATCACTTTCTGAGTCACACAGTCATCCCAGCATCTCTTTTTCCATCACTTGCCGTATTTACAACTGTCATTCAATTAAATCCCAAGTGTGGCATTACAATCGCTGCTAGAGTTCATTTCAAATACCCTGGGTATCCCTGCCTAAAATATTCATACATACGATATATTGTTCTCCTTTGGGGAGGGAACAAAAGGGCAAAACATGGCAAACCTAAGCCTGGCATCTGGATATGACCCTGATAACCACTCTATCTATGAGACTGAATGGCATGCCTAAGTTTTTTGCGGGGTGAGGGTATAGTGCATGTAACTTCCTGAAAACTAATAATAATAATATGTAATAAAGCGTAATAGGTTTTATTTGCCCAAAGACCAAGATACTTAGGCATAATAAATATAATACTAACAATATATAATAAATCAGTCTAAACATATATCACATATAATTAACATCCAATACCAAAAAAAAACACAATGTAAACATTTCATCAAGCCCTTGCTTTACTCACATAAATATTTCTCCAAAGAATAATAGGATCCTAGGCAGTGGCGCCGACTCCATGGGGCCTGAGGGGGCCCGAGCCCCCTCAAAAATTCGTTATGGGAGTGAGGAAAAAATGTGTCAGGCTTGACGATTTTTTCCGGAGTGTCCAGATATCGAGATTCGAGATATTAGGGTTCTAATGTTGATCACATGACTCTTCTAAAATGGTTAAAAAACTTAAAACTCAATACATACTTGTAAAATTTCCTGGGGAAAGATCCCCGGTTTAGGCCCCCCCAATATTTTTTGTAAGTCGGCATCCCTGATCCTAGGAGAAGGAACCTTTTTAATTGCATTATATAGGTATAAAATTTTGAATATGTCTTATATCAGCAGGAAGTTTGTTGTACAGACGTATCCCCATTTCCTAAACAAAATTCAATAGTTGGAGCTGAAATTCAGTCGCTTTCAGACCTCCGTGGTGTATGCTTTGTAAGTTAGTTGCCAAGTGGGAAGAGGGTTTTTGACAGTCTTTCATTTCCACACACTGAGAAAAACTATTGAGAAAACATGCCAATGCCCATCTCTCCCTAACCCCATCCCACATCCTTAGTGTTGCACGTCCCACCTCCTGCCGTGATGTCCCCGAAACATTCCAATCTTTCACGACTGGGCCAGTCGCAAAGATACATATTTGTGAAGGATCATAGCGGCCTTGCATTCTGATTGGCAGAAGGATGGTGCCAGTTATAGTTTCAGCTGAGGAAAAAGGGATGTGCTGAGTAATAGAAAAAGGGATGGTAAGCCCATCCCTCGAGTGATTTCAGGAAATGATCATGAGAAACTATCATTTTTTCCACCATCACTGGAGCAGATATTGGAGCTGTGCCTCTAAAGCGATGGAAATAATGATCGCGTGATTCATGTGTGGATGAACAAGTATCGATTACCCAGTTGGCAAGAGACTGGTAGACCCCTCTACTTGATGCATTAAAGAGTAAAAACAGCATGGCATGATTAATCACAAGAAGACCAAAGTTACAAAGATTGAAAAAGATAAATAAGCAAGGAATGTGAGGCTTTACAAAAAAATAGCCACCAAAACAGCAGGTGAAGTACGTCAGCTATTTGGGTAATGGATTAGAGGCAAGCGAGCACAGCTTTAAGAAAATCAATAAGACAATTTAGTTAGCAAAGGAGGGGTTTAAAAATATGGGGAAGAGCATAAGAGTGGATTATTTTTTGTACTTTACTTTAAGTTTTGTACTTAAAGGCTGCAAACACAGGGATTCAAGGAAGGACAATGAGATAAGACTACAGGCATTTGGCATATTAGTGCGGATAAGATAGGGAGTGTTTCATGGTCATAGATGGAAAGGAAAGTGTAAGGGATAGATGTAGTGAGTGAAGAGAGAAAACTTCTGAGTGAGTTGTGTCTTGCCTGCAAAATTTGATGGCAGAGGCATCCAAAGGTAATTTTTGGAGCATACAGCATTAAGCTGGAGTCCAAACCAGTGGTCTAATAGTAAAATAATAAAAGACTTTGGAGAAGAATAAATTTGATGGAGAGGAAAGGAACCTAATAGCAAGCAAGGGAGGGGTGGAAATTAAAACAAGGAAAACGGATCGGGAAAAGAAATTACTGAGTGGAAAGATCAGATAGATTACACTACAGTAAGAAATAGGTTAAGGAATATTGTGAATAATTTGTGCAGCTGCCCTGCATCAATGCAGTTTCAGACCACAACCTAGAGGAAAATATGCAACATGAGATTCAAAGGATTAGGAAAAATCGGAGAGGAAATGGATCACCAAAGCTCTCGAGGATATACCTATTTAAAATGGCAGAGGAGTTGCTTGGACAAATAGACAGTAGAAAGATAAAGAAATGACGGATTCCAAAAGAAATTATATGGAAAATTAAGGACGGAAGAAGATGGAAGAATGTGGACACGGAGCAAGGCAAAAGGATGCACGAGAAAATAAATACAGTGGAACCTCGTTAAAGCGAGTACGGGCTATAGCGACACCCCCGATATTACGATAGATAGCCAATGCACCGTCAATTGACCCTATAATAAGCGTGTTAAAAAATTCGTTTTTACGAGACCCTTTCGGCGTTGGCTCTCGCCATAGCGAGGGTTTCACCGCCGGAAGACTCTCATCAAGACTCCTTAACCTCTGTAACTGCTAGCGATCTGTTAGAAATGAAGTTAATGGAGTGCTCAGTCTCAAATTTATGTGGTAAACTGTCGTTCGATAAATATAATGATTGACGAAACAATGCTTTGCATGATTTTTATTCAGTGCGGCGCTTATAAATTGTTTGAATAGTTAGTCGTTATTTGAGTGAGGAAATTTAGTGATGCAAAAAAACATCGCCTTTCGTCTGGATTTATGCTTACGTTTATCGGATAGATGTTTATCTGTCGCCGCACCACTCCTGTTCCTGTATATCTGTTCGCAACAGGTATATTGGCTATTATTTGCTCCACCTCCGGTAAAGCGACAATTCGCTATAGCGAGTGTTTATTAGTGCACTGTGGGGTGTCGTTATATCGAGGTTGAACTGTATTATAAAATCGCAGGAAATCAAAAACATAAGAGAGGATTGGAGGAACAGGCAATGTGAAGGCATTTTTAACAGCATGTTGCTCATCGTCTTCAGGGCAGCCTGTTGCAGAGATCGAACAACCAGGCTTATATGTGATTGCCCAGAAGTCAAGCTGGATGTGACTGGTGGATGCAGCTAATGATTGGGTTCCTAGGTTTGCTGACGTGGAACCCTAGACTTGGTTAAAAATTTTTCTTTTTGCCAGCTGGATCTCGATTGCTCCTTTCACCACCCAGTCTCGAAAGCAATCCAGGTATAGCTGACAAAAAGAAAAACTTTTAACCCAGACCTCAGCCAATCATTAGTCACATCCACCTATCACATCCGGCTAGACCAAGGGGCAATTGTATATAGGCCTGATTGTTCGATCCCTTCATCAAACTGCCCAGAAGAAGTTGAGCAGAGTGCTCTTCGGAATATTGCCGACAATTGAGTTTTTAACCCGAGTGGAGGCCCAAGAAACAGTCAGTGCAGTAGTACAGAGGATTATAAATAGATGAATGGAAGCATAGTCTAATAATTAAGTATCTTGTTGACAATGAGTTTGGTTTAAGTAAAATCAGCCCATCACGCTTTAAAGTAATGAGGACCCTTGTGGTTGAGCTTATAAAGCCACTGACTGTGTCCACTGGGTTGCAGACTGTGGTTTGACCTCTGGGGGCCTATGCCTGAGTTTTCACTCGCATGCGAGTGAGTGGTAACTAAAGGGTCACGTGGCCTTTTCTCGAACTACGAGTGAATTTGGTATGCTCGAGTCAGGGGAGTGAGCTCGTACGTACGAAATTTCACTCCCTCACTCAAACCCGATGAAAACCTTTTTCGAAGTACGAGAAATCAACAAACATGGCGATGGCAATATTGTGACTGCAAGTATTAGAAGATCTAGAAGAGGAAGAGCAAAAGATACGACGAGTTCCTCGTGAAATACGGGAACGGAAGTCGCCCTTTAATTTAGACAATTCCAAATTTATTAAATTACAGTGCAACCTCGATATAACGACACCCCACGGTGCACTAATAAACACTCGCTATAGCGAATTGTCGCTTTACCGGAGGTGGAGCAAATAATAGCCAATATACCTGTTGCGAACAGATATACAGGAACAGGAGTGGTGCGGCGACAGATAAACATCTATCCGATAAACGTAAGCATAAATCCAGACGAAAGGCGATGTTTTTTTGCATCACTAAATTTTCTTGCTCAAATAACGACTAACTATTCAAACAATTTATAAGCGCCGCACTGAATAAAAATGATGCAAAGCATTGTTTCGTCAATCATTATATTTATCGAGCGACAGTTTACCACATAAATTTGAGACTGAGCACTCCATTAACTTCATTTCTAACAGATCGCTAGCAATTACAGAGGTTAAGGAGTCTTGATGAAAGTCTTCCGGCGGTGAAACCCTCGCTATGGCGAGAGCCAACACCGAAAGGGTCTCGTAAAAACGAATTTTTTAACACGCTTATTATAGGGTCAATTGACGGTGCATTGGCTATCTCTCGTTATAGCGGGGGTGTCGCTATAGCCCGTACTCGCTTTAACGAGGTTCCACTGTATATCGTCTAACCAAAGAGGTGACCACGGAACTTATCGCAAGTGTAACTCCGTATTTGAGAGCCCCTTCGCTATCGTCAGCTCTAACTATCAAAATAAAGTTTATTATCATTTATTAAGGCTACTTTTGCCAAATTGACGTATTATGCTTAAATATTTGCTAGTAGTAATACTATAGTTTTGATAGCTAAAAGAGACAAATAAGTGAATGTGATATAAACACCGCCATGAAGAAAGAATAATTTTTTTCCTTATAATTTACTATATTGGTCCTTGTAGTACCAGGGAAATGGGAATTAAGTGATATAGAATAAATGTTTTTCAAATTATTTATTTTTCATTTGAGATAATATCTCTTCAGCTACATTTATCAATCTCCCTCCAAGCCTTTCAATTTCTTCCACCTCCCTCCTTTCCAACTGCACCCTTTCCTCCTCCAACTCCATCTTCCTCCTTTTTATTGCCACTTTCTCTTCTTCGAAGACCCCTCTCTTCTGCCAACATCCTTCTCTCCTCCAGCACCATCTTCTCTCTCTCCACCTCGACCAACTGTCCGCTGCCATCTTCGTTGCTGCTTGCGTTCTTGAATTTGGGTTTTAAACAAATAGCAATTACTTCCATTGAATTGATAATTAACAACAAAAAGCATGGTGCTAAGTAAATCAGTTTCTTGTAATGTGAATGCTAATTGCTATTTTTCACATATATTTTGAGTGGGTGCACATTGTAAATTCAATCACCACAAATTATATATGACGTATTTCGACCAAAAGTCACATTTAGGGAACTCAAATTAATGCATTATCCATGGTTTTTAATGATAAATGAAATTAGATGCTGCTTTATGCACACTTCTTTTCAAGTTACGCAATTGATCTGGAAGGATCATTGAACCAAGATGAATTTAAATTACAATAATTTTAAGAGGTCATCCAAAGTTTGCTGTTGAATTACATGTTAAAAAGTAGATATAGTGGAACATATACCATCAAGTTTAAGTGTTCTCATGTAAACATTATTGCTGAAAACAACAAAATCAGCTTCCAAATCCATCATCATACAGGTTTTCAAATAATTGTAATTACTTTGAAGTCATGTAGTCATTAAACTCACACTTCACTCATTTAGCATTAACACTGATTCTCAGTTTCATCAAAGGTTTGCTTCGGGAAATAATTATGCTACTTACGGCAACACATAATAGATATAACGATCGGCCTTCTTAAGGTTTTTCATTTATTTGTGATTGAACCAACCAATTTGTATTGCTTTCTACTTCGGCAATAATCGCATCAAAACTGGAAATGTGAACAATAACAACCGCATGCACACACCTCCTCCCACTACTTAAATTCGATATTATAAATTCAGCATAATTGAAAATAAATAAAATTTTTAGCTGTGACTGTGGACCTAATTCTTTTTAGATAATCATAAGCCCACCCCTAAGCGAAAGGTATTAATTACAGTTCATATGAAAACGCACGTAAAAAACCTTAATGATACAAAATTACATCATCACACACTTAAGAAGATCGTCATACAATCCCACATCCTATACTAAGAGCCGTTTGTTTACTTTGAGAATAATCGCGTTCTACTACAGATATCTACACAAGAACGTCATGCACTCACCTTCCGTCACTCTTTCCACGATTTGCGTACTCCGCACGCATTCAGCTTCGTCGCTACTTCCTCCCACTGTCAGCAGCATCCTTGTGGGGTAGAAAACTTTCTCTTGGCAAGATATATATTCGATGCAATAGAACATTGGAAACATTAATATCAACACTAATGCGGTAACTTATTTTCTAGGCTAGGCACACCATGTTAATTACCTTCAATGAACTCCATCAGCATTTCCTTCTGCTCCTTATTAACTTTGGACATGGCTGGTTCACTTCCAAAATGCCCTTGGTGAATGTGTCAATGAATTTGGCGTACTCATAAAGCGTCATTAGCAACGCAGTTGTTGAATTCCCGGGTAAAATTATTCATACAGAAAGGTGGGTGATGATTGGTTGCACGCTGTCCGGAAGCCCTATCCTACCGCCCCTACCGTTACCCTTCCGGCATTGCCACGCCTTGAAACAAGTATCCCCCCTCCCCCCCAGCTTGTTGACACGTTGCCATAAACAAATCATTTCTCCCTCACACCACTCTTCTCGAAGATGATTCGGGGATTCGGGCATACCGAATTCCGCATTGAACGCTCGTAGTGCGAGATCGGTCGTGCGAGTGCATTCGCATACGAGATATTTCGAACGGACTCAGGCATAGGCCCCCTGGAAATAAGAGGTTAGTTGCGATATGAGAAAGTTTACTTCCCGAATAAGGAGTCATTGATAAAAACCATGTTACAGTTGCCATATAGAGAATCATACATAATTCACTTTAAAAAACAAAAAATCTTAACATTATAATCTTTTAAATTCTGGTATTTACAAAAAGAAATATAAACTTTTTTGTTAAAAACAACGAGTACCATAGCTACAAAACTAGATCTAGTAACAAACTTCATGTCTTACCGAGAAAAACAAAACTTTGCTGTAATAGTCTATACGATAAAGGAATAAAATTATATAACATTCTACCTCAGAGTATTAGGAATATTACACCCCTTGGACAATTTAAAAGGAAACTAAAAACCCTTCTACTTAGTGAAGTTTTTATACTGTGGATGAGTTCTTTTTTTTCTAAGAAAACGAAATGGATTGTAATTTATGAAATGTTGGAAAATAGTGAAATATTAAAAACTTGTAATATTATCAATCCAAAAACCTGCATAAAAATGTACCTATACTAATGTACCTTACGTTCAATCTTAAATGTTTGAATTTGCCATCGTGAAAATATGAATTCTACAGAATGTGATTTTTGAATCACTGCACTGTAATGGAGTAGTTTTACTATGACAAAGCCTATAACTAAATTACGTATGACCAAACAGGTGAATGGGATTTCAAATTTTTAATTTTCACCTCAAGTTGCAACACATATTCAATGCCTGACTTAGGTATAAATGTGCAGTGGAGAATTATCATCTTCATCATCATCACTGGTCAACAATCCTAAGATTGATGCAGCTCTCAACTCAATTCTCCTATCAGCTAATCTTTTCACAACTATGCATTCCTTCTCATTCTTCTCTACCTGTTCCAAGCATTTTAGTCACGGTCTTCCTTTACCATTCTTGCCACCTAATTCTCTCTCAACAGTTGCCTTCATCAGGCCATCATGTCTCAAGATATGGGTGATTAGGTTTTTTCGTTTCCTTATCAAGGTTTTCACAGAGGCTTTTCTCTACTCTTCCTAGGACTTCCTAATGCATACTTGCTCGATTGATCCACTTGATCCTCATTATTCTTTTGTAGCACTACATTTCAAAAGCCTCCACCCTTTATTTCTCCTGTTGTCATTTTCTATGCCCCACTTCCTTAGAGAAGCATACTCCAAATGCAAGTTCGGATATATTGATTCCTTAGCATATGAACTCTTAAATGTCCCACAGTCAGTAGATTTTCTTTTGGTGGATGTTATGTTCACCAGGGCATAATTTCACTAATAATTTCTTTCATAAATCTTCCATCACTAGTTATTCTGCAACCCAAATAACTGAATTTCTCCTCTTCCAGTATGTTTCCTTATTTTTATGTTAGTCTTGACTTTTCTCTCGTGATGTTTACCGATATCTTAGATTTATTTTTAACTGATATCTACCCATTACACTACCCATATTGACCAGAATCTTTTTAATATCTTTCTCTATTAAGGGAAATGGCAAGACAAAGCACCGAGCTTCCTATGCTGAACACCATTGGTCTGACCGATAATGCTATTGATTCAAAGGATTCACACTTATCGTCTATGTTACCATATCATCATCGCTTGAGCCTGAGCATTTTCTCCCACAGTTTAGCCCAAGGAGTAAGTGTGGTATGAACATGTGTTGTGAGCACACGGGACGGTATAGATATATAAAATACCAATTACCAGAAAGAGACAAGAGAGAGGTCATTAGTCTTCCATGCCTATTTCCACATCTTCCATTGAGTTAACCTTATTTCCCAGATTCTAATAAAATCCATTTCCATATCGCCTCTCCCCTCAAGGAGAGATATTAGCTTGGATGCACCTTATAACATCCATTACTTATACTTACAGTTTGCCATTCCATTATTCTACTTTGGATTCGAATATTTGAGGGGTAGACACCTAACAGAAACCCCCTTCTTCCAACTTAGGCACAGGTGAAATAAAAAGGAAATCCAGAGATGGACACGTGGTCTTCGAGGGTCAGTTCGCCGTTCTTATTGGGATTCATAAGTTAGTAGCTGTAAGAAGTTTAAGGGTAGGACCTTCTTGCACTGATGACAAGTTTAGAAGCAACACACAGTAAGCCATGAGCCACAAGAAGCTCCACTCGGGACACTTGACTCTCTCTGTTTTGAGACTATATTCATTCCCCACCTGATTCTACTCGCTGTGTGTCAACTTTTGTTTGTATAATAAAACTTGTTTTAAACTTTCGTAAGGTGTTCTTAATCTCTGGTCAACTGACAGCCAAGCAAGATCCCTAAAATGTGCTGCATCATGGATTGATTCATCCATCAATGTCCCGTGTGCACTGTACGTGCGTGTCTGGGTGAATGATACCTCAACGGAAGCAACCTTAGCAAGGCCCCTTCACCCGCAGTCTCCTTCGAGTAGAGTGAGCGCCTGTGAAGGGTTTCCAGTTGAGAGGCTGTGGTTGGTCAATGCGGCAAATACCATCATTCCAGCAAAGGAACACAGAATTTTGTTTTGTTCCTGCGACGTGATCCCTACGTTAAGGCCATTGGAGACAATATTCAATTTCACAATAGAGGCCGTAGAGCTCAACTTACCTGTTCTAGAGAGAATATGGATGGAGAAACTGCTGAACAGTGAGAGGATACTGCAAACCATACAAGAGGGAAGGATGTAAGTTAACCCTTAAAGGACCAACCTTTTTCCGGTTACACCGTGGCCCAAGGGAGGGTCAAAAAATGTCCACTTATATTTTTTCGTTTTAACTACTCATGAAACAGAGTATATCTTCAACAATTGTGTTTTTACATTGTTAAAACATTTTAAAATTTGTTTATGCAGCTGAAAGTCATAAAATTGCAATAAAAATATTGAAATTTTCAAATCTTTTTAAACTAATCATAAACGAAATTATGACAAAATTTCTTCACAGAGGTTCCGGGTTTCATGCTCTTATTTGAAAATTAAGTTTCTAAATCATCGATAACTGTGCATTTAAAATAACAATAAGGCATAGTATTTCAAATTTAAGTCAATTTTCAGCAACCGTACTCCAGGAAAACAATTTTATGATTATTTAAAATAAACCTAAAATTTTCCACTCTGTTTTCAGTTACCTAATTTAAAAGTATATGATACATCATAATACGTCTCCTAATTAAAAAAATTATGTTCTACATTGTTCGTAGTATTTATTTATCATTAACCATATCATTATGATAAAGTTATAAAATGATTAACATTAGCAATCACTAATGAATAATCAACTCGAATCTTCTGATAAGGCAGCATTATTGCCTTCGTATTGTATACGTTAGTTTTTATGCCATGTTAACCGCAATTATAACTGTTACATATAGTACATATAATCATAGTTTTATATAATTTGTTTGGTTTTTCTCTTTTTGATGTGAGTGCGTTGCTGCACGCGTGGAAACTTCCTGTGCCAATTACTTTGACAGCAACATATGACGGCTGTATTTTTCTATCCGCGACCCCTTCCATCATCAATAAAATGTGCTTCTGTAAATCTATTGTCTTTTTCAACTAATACTGTATTGTGGCCGCATAAGTTCAAGGCCTATACAAAGGCCTATAACAAATATGCCTAAATGATGTCTCCTTTTAATTTTTTTGATATTTTACTGAGGAAAATGATTATAAAAAGAGAGAATCCATTTAGGGCAGCAATGTCGATTAGTGCAAAGAAGACAGGTTGGCCGACTTCTTGTAGATCTTTTGGTGGAATACTTGCATAGCATCTGATCAATAGCATCAACAACTCCTTTGGTGTTGTAGTAGAGCAAGTTTACGTCACATTTATTTTTGAAACAATTATTGACATTTATATCGGATATGAACAGATTTCTATATGCTGTGTGGATAGAGAAACGATATTTTTCTTAGGCTTCTCTTTGGTGATGAATGATAAGAGTCACCGGTGGACTCCCAGATCTCGGGTCTGTAAATTCAAACAAACTTGAAAAAATCTTCTGACTAGCTGTACCCTTCGATTGTTCAGGAATACGTTTTCTGTTACTCTGCATAGTTCCAACCATAGTCAATCCATAAAGTTCTTCTGTTGGCTCCACAGAATTATAGTATCTACCCATTGACACATTTTCCCCGGAATTCATGATTGGAACCACCAGGCGTTCACTATTTCGTTTGAACCTATGCTTGTTGATGGTTCATTATTTTCTCAGGCAACAATTTCCATGTTGATCACATACCTCTCATAACAGTTGGTGAACATTCTTATAAGTATCCCATACTACCCTGGTTATTGTTTCATGAATACTATAAACCTACACCTTCCCCTAAACAATGATAACATTTCATCAACTATCATATCAACGAACATATCGGGTTCACAAATGTAATATTTGGGTGATATCCCATTGACCATTTGGAATACCGAAAAATAAGCGCAACTTTGTCTTTTCATCTTTGTCTTTCCTCAAGTAGACTTTTCATCAAATAAGGCAATAGTTCCTGATATCAGTTTCAACTCTTCGCAGCAATATAGGAGGACATTCCAAATCTTTGTAACCACCAATCATGTAATTCTAACTTGCTATCACCGTTTGCGCCGAACAATATCAAAATTCCTACGAAGGATTTTAGTTCTACCGTATCATTTTTAGACTTTAAGCTCGTTCTGCTTCTTCATTCGTATGCCGTAAAATCATGTCAAGAATTTCAGGGTCGAAATTTTTTCAAATGGCTTGCACATATCCTTTTCCTTACCAGCAGGTGGTAAACATTGCTTTTTCCGCAATATATTTTGAATGGTTCGCCTAGTCGCGCGACGAGGATTACTCAGGTTTTTCCTTGCCATTTTTGCAACGTACTCGATATCTTCCTAGCTGCCTTATTCCCTACAAAAGTCACTTCCTTCACCTGCCTTACTGTCATTATTTGAACTGATTTCACTAACGTGGACTACAGTATCACTCAATTCTTCATTACTGATTTATTCTGTCACTTGTAATTTCCAATTCTCATTACACGTCACTCTCAGTCAAGTAGATAAGCAGATAGGAAAACTTTTGAAAGATATAAACCCTTTCATTCAAAAGCCACCGCATAGTAGCTCTAGATGTCAACATGAGGACCAAAATTTCACAGGAGCTTTGCAGGTAGCATGCCATACATCGTAAATGCTCACCGTGTGATAGGTAATTTTGGGATTGTATCCTGATTGTATAAATTGCATTATATTGTATACAGATTGCATCTTGAATGGCCAGAGTTCAAATCACGCGGCAGCTGAGGGTGAGGGTGAAGGTATTGAGTAAATTAGCCGGTGTGTCATAAATTTAAAAACACTAATATCACGGTAAGAATATGAGCTAGTTCTTGTTGCACTCATATTTTCGCATCAATGACATTCCAGTTTGATATGAAGGTAAAATACTTCGAATTCTTGCGAGTCTGATTAGATAGGTAACCAAAGTGTTTCCGGGGTATGCAAAAATTCATTTTGTAAAAGATGCTTCATGAATGGCTGGATAGAGCTCTTTGCGCCCTTTCCTGTTCATGAATGAATAAAATAAATACAGTGAAAAGGTTTTTGTGAAAGTATTATACAAGGAATGACTTCAATATTCAAAATTTCAGAAGGGTACTCAATAGCTTTATTTCGATGTAATGTATCAGTTTATAATTCTGCCAAGCAGAGCCTATAAGAGTAAGCAAAGTGAATAGAAACAGAGAGTAATTATTTATACATGCAGTTCAAAATTTTTAAAGAAAATTAATCAATATGTAAGATAAATAGATTGAAAACTTTTTTTTTACGAATTCTGATTTCTTAGAATAGAATAATAATCGAAAGTAAATAAAGTAGAAATTTGTGAAATAAAATCAAAGTAATTACATCCCATAGTTTAAATACATAAATGCAATATGGAGCCTATTGTTGAATTAAAATAAACGTTAATACTTAATTTAAACTAATTAAGTTATAAATTGTAATGCCAAACAAAAATATTTGTCACATTACACGATTCCATTCGGTCGAAAAATATGTCACAGGTTGGACCAAGGGAGGGTTACTTTGTGTCCACCACGTATTTACGCTCTCCTAACGTTGTATGAACAAAATTTTCCATACACATCAAGATGTATTTATCTTTTTAAACCTATATTTGACAATATAACGAAGTCATGAATCTGTATTGGGTAAATGAGTACTTAAAATATCGAAAAAAGAAAAAGGTGGACATTTTTTAGCCCTCCCTTGGTCCTCTAAGGGTTAAGGGACAAAGTGGGTGGGCAAGAAATGGTTTCATTGATAGAATTTAGAGGTAATAGGAGGAGCCAAATTGAAGAAGGACAATAATTGAATCTGATAAACGAACAGCTCACGGCAATTTAAGTTTCAAACTAAGCCATCTTAATTCTGAGATTAACAAAAACAATAAAAATTTTAATTAATTACCAATAAAATTATGAATCAAGTTGAAAGATAAGAGACTTTTTATTGATATTATTCTCTGTCACTGAGAAATTCTATTATACAAGTAGAATTTTTTTAATAAAAATAAAAACTCATCAACTCAGAAGGAGTTCATTTTTGCATTAATCTACCCTTAATTATCTACAAATAGCAGTCTTCCATACCAATCATTGGATAAACAGAAAGATGTCCGCAGGCAAGTCACAATTGGCACTCAGGAGGGGAGATAATTTCTCCAGTCTCGATAATATGAATTAATTCAATGGAGAGAGTGCCTGCTGAACTAATTTTGCTTCACCCTGTCACCTCCAACATAATTTAAATGAGGAATTGAAAGGAAATAACTCTTTGGAATCCCTTTTACTTCATGAAAATACTTACCTTGACATTTAATGATCGATGCCTTCCATCTCGTTGGCTCAAAGTACCTACCTATGCACATTTTCTCAGATCTTGTAGATACTCGACTGTACCCTTCTATGCAATACCATACCATAAGTAGAATAACAATTTCAGCAACCCATTCAAAAGCATAACTGGCTACAATACCAGATCATTCAGCAAGTACCAACAATATCTTTTAAAAAGGGAATTTCATGTTCTTCCTGAAGTAAATTCAATAATCAATTTCACACTTAAAAGACAGATACCTTAACAAACTGCAACTCAATGTTTTTGCAATTGTTCCTCCCAAGCTCATTTTTAACACCATTGAATCCAAGACCATTGCTCAATTTGCCAGCATAAAAGGGTATTATTGCTTTTAAAAATTCCCAGGAGTTGCACCATTTATGCTTGTGTAGAATTGTTTATTTCCCCTATTGCATTATACCATTTCGAGGTCATTTCCATGATGATAAGAAATTCTAACACCACA
The DNA here is from genome assembly GCF_921293095.1 of Ischnura elegans. NCBI lineage: Eukaryota > Metazoa > Arthropoda > Insecta > Odonata > Coenagrionidae > Ischnura > Ischnura elegans. Next base: position 85,182,257 of record NC_060250.1, read on the forward strand.
ATATCATTTACCATGAACTTTGATCAATAATGTCCACCACTTAGGGATAAGAAAGTAAAGAATAACATTATAATAAAAAATGAAAAAATACTGAGTCAGTGGTGTAAAAATTGTTAGAAAAGAAAAACAAATACTTGTCACCACGTAACACTTTCACTTAAACAATAATAAACAAAATCAATCATGGAATGATCTCAAGGGGAGAGAATAATTTGGTGACAAACAAATTTCTTGATCTTACACAAGTTTTGGTAACCTGACTGAATTTGACCGACTTGATTACGAAAGCCAACTGTCAAACATTCACGCAAGTAACAGTGGTAAATTTCAGCCATCACAGCAAGTCCTAGGAATAGTATAACACGTGAGATGGAGCTGAATTTTCGATGATGGCAATTGTGGTGCAACTTCTTTTTCTGGGAAACTCTTTTAGTTCTTAGTACAGTACCGATTCTTCAACCAAATGAGACAATTATCCTGGCCGAAAGTATCAACTGCAATGCCAGCATAGAATATTGGTGAATAGACCACAAAATTTTAATGGAATGTATCATGTCCACCACAAGTATACTTCATGAGGACTACATATGAAAAAAAATTTTTAATACATACAGCTATCGAAATATTAAGAAGTATTGATAAATTTTCTTCAATGACAGACAAACACCTCATGAATAATTATCCAACTCAATCGGTTACATTTAGAAGTCATTTCCATCAAATGAAGTGACCATCCTATACCTAAAATGCTTTTTACTGAATTAAATATAAGTAACTGGGTCAATGAAAGTTGAGCACAAGCATTTAAATTTTAATTGCAATCTTTATTTGATTCTTAAAAGTCATACAAAAATACAAAATTTCCAGGACTTAATTTATTACATAAATATTGACTGCATCATTTTTAAGCACATTTACAATTTCAAAAACTTCTGGGTACCAGAAAATATATTGAAACAAGGTCCCAGCATAAAACTAGGAACATCCCATAATGATTGAAAAAAATATGACCAGATATGTTCGGAGTATGCAGTTAAAAAAACTTAATTTATCAAAAAAATATCACAGGGGAATGAATGAAGGCAGAGAGCCAATCTTATCCCTATGGAGGATCCTCTTAGATGTTGATAGCTTCAAGTCTCCATTACCAACTACTGGAACACTACCACAGGAGCTACTTACCTCATGCTTGCAAGGAATGATAGAATCATTGAGTTCTCTCAATGAAGTTTTTTCGTCATTACTGGAGACCTCATTTTTGAGATCTGTGACAATTTCCTTGGGTGCCAAATAGTAGCGTGTGTGTTCATTTTTAGCACTTGGCTTGATAGCAGCTCTGCTAACTTGTTGAGACCACTTTTTACTGCCAAGTGATGATTTAGAGGTCTTGACTATCACTTTCCCTCCCTTAAGTGAGTTATTTTTTAATCTCACTTCCTCATGAGGGTACAGGCAATTCTTACCTTTCACACACTTTCCTGTCTTTTCAAATTCTGGACACAAGCAAACGTGCCTCTTCTTGCACTAGAATCCAAATATGATGATTTGAAATTATTAATTCTATAAATAAGCACAGACTGCTATATGATTCATCAATTGATCTCACACCAAGTCTAACGTCCAATGACCAGCATTTTCTTGACAGTCTTTGCCAAAGGTAATATAACTTCTGCAAGGGACTAAAATGTTAATATTGGTTCATAGAATGACAACAATTATTTGCATGAAACTTAAAGATAACCATTACCCCAATCCTCATTGTATATTCAATTACACAAAATTCATACTTGATGTAAAGCAAACATTGATCCAAATGCCAAGCTATCGGTAGAGAAAATGCAAGAGTTACATTAAAACCATTTCATCAGCCACTATGGAATTTGCTATTTGAAAATAGACATTATAAAGTACAAAAATTAGTGCCATCACATTTTGTTCCGTAAAATATTCACACACTCCTATAAAACTGTAGGGAAAATGGAGTTCTACAAGATTTTCTTTTTTTCTAAGAGCAAAAGGCAATCATGGAACAACTAATAAAACCACCACCTTTGCATAAATTTAAGACAAATACAATTCTAAGACGACCCCCTTTTTTTTTAACTCCACAAGGGAAAAAAATTTAATTTTGAAAAATAATTACTGTATATCTCCTCTGTTTGGCTCAAAATCTCTGGAAGTGTAGTATTAGAGTGGCCGTTATTAGTCTCCTTGAATAATTTAGTTTTAAAGGACTCAATGCCTATAATGTAGTGTAAGCGTTTAATTAGTCAACCAGAACATTTCTGTCAAGGTATATATTACGGCAGTGGTGGACGTAATTACTAGCTGTTCTATCGTTTTCAAAGATTAATTAAAATATTTTAATTGTTCATAGGAAACCACATACCAGATTTTGAAGCAATACTAGCAATAATTCAAAGCACAGGTTATGATCATCGTGATTTTGTTTCCGTAAACTCAGAATTTCTTAAGCAATTTCTCATGTTATGCAAGTCTCAAGAACACAACTATGAGCACTATTCTGAAATAATTTTTTGCCAAGAAAGTTATGGCAGGCTAATATCTAACTCAAGGTTAATCAACAATAGGTAATTAAGTTTTCGTAATCATATTTATGCAATCACTATCTAGACACAAGAGGTATTGTGGAGACAAATAAAAAATTGGGAGGTTTCCTTAGCCAATACAAGGTAATGCAGGTGAATTTGCAGACATTACGGAAGGCACCCTATGTCTACTCAGTGCCGGCTGAATCTTTGCCTACAGCCAAAACATGTTTTTTTTATCATAAAATATAATAATTTAAATTATGGTGCAACTACTTCTAACGTCAAAGAAAAGCTATTCGGCGGCAAACTTGGGAATCTATAATTTAGATAATCTGTAATAGATTATGCAACCTCCATTTGAAGTTGAGAATTTTGGATATGACTAAGTCAAGCCCTCTTTTCTGCAGGTGTAAGAGAGGAAAAAACCTAGTCTTACATTCATACAAACAAGGCACTACTCACAATGAAAAATACATCATTTTAGTCATGGCACACACAAGAAATTGTCACAAGCACAAGACAGTCCAATAAAAGTAACAAAAGAGTAGCAAAATTTTCTCCTCACTACCGCTTGCTTTTCCCTTAAAAAAGCAAACAAAAGCCGTAAAATATTCTATTGAAAAAGAGACCAGCATTGGTCGGCAACCATTAGTGCCAGCCACAGAAGTGACCACAGGAATCATCCTGTTTTTATTGGTAATACTGTACTTTTCAACTTTCCCCAAAATATGCATCATTTTTCCACAAAATATTACACATTCTCTCCAAAATCTGAATGTATAGCTTACTTTTCACTGTATTCAGAATCAAGTGCTTAAATATTATATTTTTGCTCAAACCAATTACGCATTGCTAGGATGCATTAAATCAAGAATTATATTAATCAAGAATAAAGAATGGCATTAAATCAAGAATTCACTTCAAAATAATTAATATATCCCTACACCACAGTATGACACACTTATAAATAATGGGTCATGATAGCCTCCCAAAATTGATTACAGAAAACATAATTTTAGGGCTCAATTATTCAAAGCGTGAGTTTCTGAAAGGTGTCAATTTTTAAAAATCAGCATCTGAGGTAAGAATTATTCAATTCAAATATAAGCATTGCATAAAAATTCTTTTTCAAAGTATGTAAAATGTAAAAAAATTCTGAAATAAAAAAACTCTTACCTTCTTTCCATTAGCACAATATCCCTGAAGAAAGCTGATGCATATATCTGCTTTGGAATTTACTTTGACATGAAGATAAGGACAATTTTGTCTATTGCAGCAACCCTCAAGAAAATATTTACATGTTGGCATTTTTTCAGGAACAACATCATGGGAGAGCAAACATTTATCAGCATAGCATTTCCCTAAAAGAAATCTGAGATAAAAAGCCAAAATCAGCAAGAGGATACACAAACTACCACACACTTATTATAATGGACTCAAAATTGCAAAAACATAAAATTAGTCAGGCAATATGGACCCTGAATAAGTAGGATACTTAAAATAAAAACTTTACAATAGAAAACAGAAATTAAATGTAAGTAAAGTCACAAACGTACTACCAAGTCATAGCTGTGAAACTACCCCACCACAAAATTTCTTCAAAGCAACAAAAAGTCAATACTTCACCAGAAAAAATTGAAATAATTGGGGAATTTGTTTCATACGGGCTTTTCCAGGCCAAAATTACATACCATAGCATATAACTTTGAATTTTAAAAAATTGGCAGAAAACATCAATTAACTAAGACAGCTTCAATATGAAAAAATAATAATTGCCAGAATTCCATGGCGAATATTTAATAAACTAGTACATGAAATAATATTTTCATAACATTTAAACTCTTCACCAATGTTATAAAGACTATTTCACGTAGCTTTCTGCACCATTCACGTATCTTTTCACTTCACAAATAGTTGCGAAGTAATAACAAACATTTCACACAGAAATAAAATAACCCCAACATGCTTATAAGTCCATCAAAATACAGGCAGTTCTCGACAACCATTTGTACTTTTGTACATTCATAGCTGATATCCCTAACTCAACTTTCATATGCAAAATTCAGACATTCAACAGCAATCAGTAGAAATTTATGAATTTCCTAAAAATAGCAAATTTTGGCTTTTCAACTAATTCAAGCAGCAGTCTTGAATGTGTATTCCATACCTTTCATGTGTTCATGGAAATCAAGAAATCCATAATTTATTTTCATGATCTTAACTTACATAAGGATTGATGATATAAAAAAATGAGATCTAATGATGACAGAAGAAAAGTTTAATGATTGAACATATTAAATTGTTGGAACCCTTTGCTGTAATAGGATAACCGTTGAACTTAGGCCAAAAAACTGTGAATGTTTCATCAAACATTAGTGGTGATCTAATTTTAAATGGCACTGAGGGATTGCAATGTCACTGGAGTATCACTTCCTTAAGACTCGGTCAAAATTCAAGTTAGGGCTCTCAGTCTGCATAAAGAGCTCCCAAGCAAAAAAAAAAAACAATTCTTCAACTAAAATTTCTAAATTTACAGATTTTAATTAAGAGTGTTTATTCCATCTCCTTTCAAGAAGTCAAAAGTGACAAGTAACTATCACTTAATCTGGGAATACATTTCTTTTTACCATTTTAATTACAAATTTTCAATGCAATTTTAAAATAAATGCATACTGTCATATTATTTTGGATATTTAATTTTGGCTTCTGTATTTCTAAATGCCATCACCAGCAACCAATATTTCTAAATGGCATCCCCACACTGGAAGTGTTATCAGCATTCAGATGCATCTTTACTTAATAATTTGGACCAGGACACTCATAGTTCTTACAATGGTTAGGTAAATGGGGAATTAGGTTAAACCAGTGGTGGATCTAAGGGGATATTCTTGGATATCTAATTTACACTAGATAGAATGGTCATTTTTTTCCAACCCCCACTACTGCAGGAATTTTAACCCCGACTTAGCCCCCCTTGTCCTTATCCTGGATCCACTACTGGGTTAGACAATGAGTATTTTATGGGAACGGGAACGTAACTCCTAAATTTAACCAAATACCTTAATTTTCATAGATGTCAACTTCCTGATATTTTCAAGAATACAATACACATGTAAATAAAGACTGGCCCATTAACACAGTAAAACAATCTTACCTTTTGCAAACTGCTACATGTTTCCTGTCGTGCACACAAGGGCAAGTACCTTTCTCAAAGCGGAAACATCTTCCAAATTTCCTATAAATTATGCATGGTTGATTGTTTTTCTTCAGTTTATTCCTAAGCGTGGCAATACTCCTTTGCTTTGCATAGCTAAAATGAGAGAATTTAAATCATGAGTACACAGTCATAGTTCACAAAGAGCAGCAATATTTGAAAGGTATCATCGTCAGAATTTCACATTCTTACCTGAGAAGAGACCTTGCTTTGTGTGTGTTAGTCCTCATCAAGACATTAGATGACTTCTTAATGAAAGTCACGCCACCTATATCCACTCTACGGAATGAATACTGTGTAGGTACATTCAGACTTCCTTTAACCAAAGAATCTGATGATGATAAACGCCGAAGTGTCTTTCCTTTGGTGTCCATAACAAACTTTTGCCCACGTATGCACAAAACTTGTCCTTTGGCAAAATTCTTCCCTGAAAGAAAAAGGAGATCCAAGAAAATATATCAACAGCTACATCCAAATTCAAAATGGAAATCAACTCCTTCCTGCCACAAGATTGAGAATATGTATGAATAAAATAAAAAACTTCATAAAACTGGCATTTGATGGATTCGCTAAGTTACTATTAAGACCTTGAGATGAGAATCATGGCCATCCAATCATGAAGTGTAAGGTCATTAAGGCAGAGAGAAAATAACCATGCACTACTGCATTGCAATTCCTGGATATACATGTCATAAAACATACAGCAAAAATATGTTTACAATAACTTCTTCAAATTAAAAGGAAGATACAACTTACCATTCTTTTTCAGGGAAACTTGAGAATTTATTTTAGTGACTGTAGTAGTACTACTTCCTCCTTGACTGATGGTAAGTTTGTTACGAGACGATTTGTAGAGCACTCCTCCAATGCGAACCAATGCCTTATTGAAAGTAGTACTATTTTTTCCAGAATCATTTTTCTTCTTCAAAGCAGGAGAGTTTCCTCTGCAAGAGAGGTTACATGTATTTAAAAATCAATATTCCTTCATAGGTTTCAATCCGTACAATTTTAACTGCGATGAAATTAAAAACTGAAATGCAATTATTCCGTGAAAAATGGCAGTGCATTCATAATTGAGCATAAAATATAACTGTGTGGCCAACTCACATTCGGTACAATTTTGTATTCGTAGTTTTGAATTCCTTAGCCTGCAAACTCCATGTCCTCCTCCAAACCATATTTCCAGAATTTGACCTTGCAGAGACCAATGATTGACTTCCATGTTTTGGGGTGCTCCTTAGAGGACAGGATTTCTTCAATCTCAAAGCTGACAGCCTGTAGCTCTCCCCTACTTTGTTATAAGTTTGATTCAAGAGTTTTGTGGCTGGAGATCTCCTATCTATCTTGTACTTATTTGTGCCCTGCTTTGAACCAGATTGAGTAGCTATATTATTTTTAACTAATTTGTACTTTGAGGCTATCACCTTGGCTTTCTTGACAGCAAGAGATGGACTTCGAATGGATAGAGGTCTATTTCTTATTAAAGAAAGATTGCTTCTAAGAGCCTTAGTCCTTGTTTTGATCTTTGCCTCATTTCCAATGTTCACTTTATGATTCACTCTCACAAGCTTACGTTTTCCTAGAGTCAAGAACTCACTTTTCCTCCAATTGGTCTGGGTCACATTCAATCCAACCCTTCCATTAGGCATTTGATGCTTTGAGTAAGCATCACAACCAGCATAACCAGTTGTAGAGGAAGGGACTGTCTGGTAAGAATTTTTTACAGGAAATTCTGCAATCTTATTCAATGGACTAACCAGATTTTTTGCACACTTTACTTCAGTTTCACTTTTCTCCTTCAACACTTTCTCCACAAGCTTACGATTGACATGTACTTTATTGTTCATAAGCGTTCTCAGCTGCGTATGAGGTGAGTTATCAGGCATTAGCTCGCAGAATTTAGGATTTAAAAGGACCTTTAACTTTGCAGCAGGACTTGTGGAGGCGGTAACTGTTTGGTTGCTCCTAGTTACTGACTCCTGCTGAACACAATTAGCATTCAGATTATGATTGACAAGCACCTTATTACTTTTTGTACTCTTATTTTGGCTGAAATGCGGGTTGATGTGTACGTTGGTTTTCTTCAAACACGAAGAGGCACCACCAGCTGAATTTGAACCCAATGGTTCTTTGGGAAGTAATCCAATTTTGGATTTAGGGCTGATATAAACACTATGATTTTTTTTCTCCTGGTGCTTCGGAACCAGTCTCATATTACTTTTATCGACAGTATTAATGATCCTATAAGGCTGGACCACTCCAGCTTTTGATGCAGAAAAATATGGATGGGAGATAGCTTTATGGCTACGTTGATATGGCGGCTTCTGTGAGAGGTTCTCCCATTTCCTATTAGAGGAAGTACGACCATTCTTATGCTGACCTATTAGACCTGTATCAAAATATAAAATGCTCAGTATATTATTCAACCCAAAATATATATATATCAATCACAAAAGTAACATAGTTTTGGTATCATTACCACACTAGACTAGGCATTTCATGACCAATCAGTCACTGACTGACACATTCCTGTAGTCAAACCATGCACAGTTGATTGATTATATTATGTACTATCAACTGCATATATAAGGTGGAAAAAATTGTGTCACGAATATCCATCACGTGAATTTTTTATTCAGGGCAAGCCACATAGATTGACATTCCAGAAGACCAAATCGAAGACGGAGGGAATTCTTAATCTGAAATATCTGCCTAATGGAAGGCATAACCATTAGCAGTTACAAGTACTTTCATACTTTAGTGTAAGACAAAAGCAGAAAAAAATGTCATGCTCTGCCTCAAAGAGCAAACCCAAGTAATGAAGATTTTATTATACAAAACCCTCGTTGAGAACCTAACTGGGGCCGTATTCTGTATTTCGTCAGTACTGCACCGATCGGTTTACCTTTCAAGCCCACCAACTGGACATCATTTCATACTGATAATGGTTTCCGTACCGATGATGGCACTTTCAGCGATTCTGTACAGCCGTTAGTTTCAAACCAGTTGGTACGGTTCACCCACCTTCTCAAACAGAGAAAAACCGAATATATCCGAAATTAGAAGTAATGTGACGTGTCACCACCAATGAAAGAAAAGTAAAGACTAATTGGTACCAAGTTTGTTGTCATTGTTTTAAATCTTTTATTTGCGGAAATTACGACTTATTGTTAACAATGCTTATATAATGTGTGGTAGTAGTGCTGCCTACAGAAACGAAGGAAACAATTTTAAAACATTGAAATATAGTTTTTACATGATAGAGATTGTTGTTGTTGGAATGACTTACTGAAATTATCCTTGAGATAGTATTTTCTTTTTTTTAAATATTGGTACCGGGTATTGCTATTTATTCATGATTTGGTAATATAGTTTTCATTAAGTAAGTTCCAACTAAATGTTATCAACAGACTGTTATGCCATTGGCACCGTTGTAGATGAAAATCACATACCATGGAATGTGAACGTAGGATTCAAGCAAATGTAAGGGCCATATTCTTAGTCAACCCTAGATATCCGTCCCTTCATAACAAAAGGCCCCTACATGCGTTTCTCAGTTGACCCTACATAAGTGGTGGGAGGTGATTCCGTCATCAAGTTCTCTGAGATGACGTAGATGATGGCACAGCGCCAATTTTCCACTCTGGTGGCGTAATGGGAACTAACTATGAAACTAAGAAAAGACGTAAGACAATTCTGGGGCGTATAGTTAGGGCAATGGCTCAAGATAAATAAACAATCTGTGTCGTCCGCTAGGTCGTGTCGGTACCTTAATTATCACTACAAATAGTCTTATATCGAGCCAAAAGTAGAACCTTATTGTCTTTAAATTACTTCAAAAGCAGTCTGTATAAGATAGTAATAAGTACGGAGCAAATTTGATCATTGACGTGGGAACTTACGTTGCATCATCAAGGTTCGTCATTCGCTCTCACCTTCCATAGTTAACTTATTATGTGGCAAATAGTGGCATGAAAATACATTTTCTATGGTTATACGTTAATGAAGTATTGGTTTCCCAAAAGTATACCAAGTGCCAAACGTGAAAAATATTATTTTACATTCGTAGAAACAAGGTGCATGTATACCACTATGTTGTTCTTATTAGTTCAGTCAATTTTGTAATTTATTTAACTTGGTGGCTATAAAGTGGTAGTATTATTACCTTTCCACTGCGTTACTGTACATTTTAAAATGAATTGTGTGAGCTTGTCTCCCTTAATATCCATTTAAACATAGATTCTTTAATCAAAGTGATCAGCAGACGATATTTGGTCGCCATGTTTTTGTAGGGTGTAGGGCTGGTTCGGGTACTCTACATCATGTAGGGCCCATTTAGTTCCAATAACTGCCATATATAGGGCTTGATGTGGCATATGTAGGGTGAGATCGGTTTATGTAGGGGCTGATGACGTATCCAGGGTCGGTTGTCCCTACAGGGTCGATTAAGAATACGGGCCTAAATGTTACATTAGAGGAACAAGTAAGGAATTTGTTAAAAAAATATGGAGCTGGGAGTAATTAAAAGATGACGAGGGAGTTAAGAAATTGTCATTGGGTGAAATATATGTAAGTTGCGCATTCCAAGTGAGATAACATGATAACATACTGGCAAACCTCATATTTATTGACAAATATCTTATTTTATCATCAAGGGAATCAACAGCTGATGATAAAATGAAATAAAGTTGCCTATTCCAAATTAGAGAAAGTGATAACATATTTGTAGCAAACTTCATATTTAATTATAAATATCTTTTTTTACACCAAGGGAATGAACAACTGATTGTACAGTGAAATATAGTTGCCTGTTCAGAGTGAGAGAATGTGATAACATTATGGCAAACCTCATATTTAAACAGAAATGTTTTATTTTTATGCCGAGAGAATCGCCAAATGATGATTAAGTGAAATATAGTTGCCTATTCAGATTGCGAGAAAGTGATAACACTGTGGAAAAACTCTTTTTAGTCAAAAATATCTTTTTTATGTCAATTAGGGAGTAAATAAATGATGCTAAAGTGAAATAAAGTTGCCTTTTCCAAGTGAGTGAAAGTGATAACATAAATGAGAGAAAGTCATAACATGGTGGCAAACATCATCTTTATTATCCAATATCTAATATATATGTCAAGGTAATCAATAGTTGATAACACAGTTGAATATAGTGGCCTATTAAAAGGATGAGAAAGATATATGTAACAAGGAGTATGCTTTTCCAATTCAGGCCTTGATGAAGGGTAATGGGTTAAAGCTGTGTCTACTACGGTTTATTTGGGAAATAAATCACTAATATCAGATATATCGCGCTATCAAGCTTGGCACATTTAAGGATTTTTGGTTGTTAACATACCTGCCAAAAGAACTATCTCAGAAGCTGAACCCAATAAGGAATAATGAAGCAGCTTATATTTGTTGACTATATTGGTTATATATAATGGGTCTGACTGTGGGAATTTAAAAATATTACTGCCACTGATACTGTGAAAATCCCAGCTGCGATGTAATTTTCCGAGAAAACTCAAAGCCCAAAAGCAAAAGCTTGCAGTTCCAAGCCTATTTCATGATAATGATGCCGGGAGAGTAGGTTCTGAGTCAGATCAGAAGGAATCCAGAGGAAAGGCCTAAGAAAGGCTGATGAATTGATACAGATAGATATTGAAGAAAGGTCAATGAACAGATTGAGATCAATAGTAAATTGTTCTGTAATAAACCAGGCCAGTGGATCTTAACAAATATTTCCCTCCACCAAAGCCAGCCAAAGTGGATGACTCCATCACATACTTGACAATAGACAATGATTTTTCCAATCCAGAAATCATTGAAGAAACTCAGATTTCATCCAATTGAGACAGCAGGGGAAAAAAGTCATACAATATGGGTTCAACTCCTTTTTTACTCGAACAAAATCAAGACTTGGGCAGAAATACCCGATAGAAAGAAAGCATAATGTGTGCTGATGTTCAAACGAGATTCAAACTGGAAAGATTAAAAAACTATAAAGCTAGGCTTATAGCAAGAGGGTGCAGAAAAATCGAAGGTTTGGACTACACAGAGATTTATTCTCAGTTAGTTTAAACACCTCCATATGTTTTCCATGAGCATTAAAAGAAAGTAATGATCGTGACATGAATCAAATGGTTAATACAGCTGCTTACTTGTATGGTGATACTACAGAATAAGTTTATGTGAAACCCTTCGAAAGGCATTTTGAAAACCTGGAAATGAACTTGAAATGCGACATCTTTGGAAATCGATGTATGGCTTGTTCAAGATCAAATAAAATTTAAGATTCAATGAAAACGGGGCAACTGTACCATCAAAAAACCAACGGCACAAGCCAAGAACATAGCAAATAGATTCTCTACCTCACTTCACCATGGTGGGATGCATTAATGTCGAACTCAAGCAGTCTTAGACATTAAGTACACAATCATTTACCTCGAAACTTGAACATTGTATTACAAATGTGGGCATGGTATTCTCGTACATTTGATTATTTTTGAATGAGTGCGCGAAGGAATATTCCCAAAAAATTGTAATTGGTCGATTATGTGTATGACTTCACGTCACTTTTAATTTACTACCTCCGAAATCGACCACAACATATTAAAAATCGACTTCTTTTTAGTTATTCAAGTTATCGACACTTGGTTACACGGATGGCGATCAAAAATGACAATCACCATTGATTGTCATTACCTAGTTACAACATAATAACACTAAATTTCTGGCCGCTTGTCCGTATTTGGCTATTATTTATTTGAATAAAAATAAATAATTAAATCTTAGTAAAAAAAAATTAAGATCACATCATCTAAATTAACACGTTGGATCGTTAATGTGATTCTTCAAATAAACCACAGCCTCACATTAAATCAAGTAGCTTCTGTCAAAACAAGACGTTTATCCGACATTAGAAGAGTAGGGAGAGAAAATTTTCAACTATACCGATAAAATAGATAAATTACCCTTTAATACTCTAATGGGCAATTCAAATAAACTACAATTTTTTTATTAAACACACAAGAAGTTTAATAACTGTCCAGTTAATATATGCAATGTAATGCACCCAAAATCGACCTCACCACATACTCTTAAAAGGAAATTGAAAAGATGACACGCATCACACCGTGTACATTTCTCATTATTTTAGTCAGTCGATCCCACAAAATCATCGCAACAGCAAATAACAGCGTTAAAAGGCAACATATTGAATTAAGCGAAATACTCACGCGACAAGTAAGTTATTTCATCCAGTAGGTTCTTCTCGCTGTGACTGGCCATTTCAAAGCCTAAAATCAAGTAGAGCAAAACTAAATCACAAAAAATGTAGGCCAATTGTCGCCAGTTGTAAAATTAAAACTTTCCACATCAATATTTTTCACGAACAGACGACTCCTCACAATTCTCTGCCCCCACAGCTCTCAAGGACGTAACTGTTAAAGTCAAATAAACAACATTTAAAAATATAATAAAATACTTAATTTCCTATAATTAAAAATCATATTTTATATTGAATTAAATTTTTTGATAAAAAAATAGTAACATATTTTCATTTTTTACAAACAAAGTGTGACTCTGGAATGTTTTTGAATTACATATTGCTTATCCTGTAGCGAGCTTTTGTCTTTGATTGCAGCGCCAGAACCTTCACATCCGGTCCACGATGGTAAGTTGGTGCGGTGAAATGTGTTTAGTAGTATTTAACCAAAAAGTTGTACTTAATGTAATTTTAAGTTTTGAAATACGTACTAAGTGTATGTTAATTAATGTATTGAACGTATATATGCCATGAATTATGGCGAATATGCGTCAAATTGGTAATGCCCGACTCACATTCCCCACATGGCAACGTTTTGCGAGTTTAAAATCTCGTCTTAATGTAATCTTAACGTTATTTTTTTTCAGCCGTTCAAGAAATTTGTGGAAACTGGTCGGGTGGCGTATATCGCCTATGGACCTTTGTCGGGAAAGCTTTGTGCTATTGTTGACGTAATAGACCAGACAAGGGTGAGTACACCACATGTTGATATTTTTTTTATCATTTTCCGGCAGTGATTCAATTTGGAATCCTGTTAATGTTAACTTTATTTGTTCATATTCTAGGCTCTCGTTGATGGCCCATGTACAGGAGTGCCCAGGACAAGTGTGAGATTTAATGAGCTCCACCTTACGAAGTTCAGAATCAAGTTCCCATTCTGTGCTGCCACTAGAGTTGTAAGGAAGGCATGGACGGACGCTAAAATTGATGAGAAGTGGGCAGAGAGCTCGTGGGCGAGGAAAATTGAAGCCAGAAAGAAGGTAACTATTAAAAACCCCTCTGTATTATTACTGTACTCATTATGATGAACCTACAAGTATAGGAATTGCCGGCTGATCGACAACTGAAGCCAACATTTAGCTGATGCATGATTGTTTTATCATTGTCCCATAATCGAGTTATCATTCTCTCATGTGGGCTTATGTCATTTTCAGAGGTTAAGTATGACCGACTTCGACCGCTTTAAGTTGGGAAAAGCTCGTCAGGTCCGTAATAAGATCCGCACGAATGCTTACTTCACCATCAAGAAAAAGCAAGGTGCTAGGTTATTTTCAACGAAGAAATCTGCTAAGTTGAGGGAAGCCTTGAAGAAGAGGACTCCTTCCAAGAAAGCCGAAGGCAAGAAACCGGCCGCGAAGAAGCTCGAAGGGAAAAAGCCAGAAGCAAAGAAAGCTGAGAAAAAGTAATTACGGAGTATTTGTATGTTAAATGAAAATAAACCCTAAAAATTCATAATCTGGTCGTCATTGCACTTCAATTTTCTATGAATTTAGTGTGTGTAAATGTAATTTCATACGGATTTGCATTTTTCGGTACCTTGGAAGTCTTCTGTCGTCTCAGCTGTTGCCTTTCCGTGACGATTGTGCTTCAATATGTAAATTTCCATCTTGCGTTCACCATTTTCTCCAGAGAATGCTCGGAAAGTCGAGTCTACGTTACGTATCGTATCTGGCGTCTTTCTTGTCAGCTGTTGCAGTACTTGAATTTAATTTTCTTCTATGCTTGCTAGAACTTTCCCTCATAATAATATTTAGTATATAGATTTAGTTCACTTAGGATTGTTAAGTAGTTAATTGCAAACGAAAGCCTAGCGTCACGAATATAGGGCAATGATGGATACTGAAGGGGTTCTCTGACTTTGTTGTGGCTGCAATAAACCGGTCCTGTGAAAGTAGATCCTAAGTGATGCTAGCTGAACTCTAATGTTAATCGTTGCAGCAGGGCATGTCCAAGATATAATTAGAATGTATTTGGTGTATTAATTTGCAACTTACCATAGAATTTGAGTTTTCTATGAATTTGTTTTTCGAATGAGAAAGATGCTTTCGGCAATTACGGGTGTTGCATGCATTTGCCTGGTCATGGACTGCATCTTACCTTTATCCAGAAGATGCCAGCAAAAATAAACGTACCCTTGACACAGGAATGCCACTAGTGATTTAGTATTAATGTGTGCACTGATTGTATCTTCAAATAGTATTCAGAAGTAATACTTTTGAGGCGACTCAACTGCATAGGTCGAGGTCAGGCTCTTACGAAATTACAGTTTGGCTGCTTAAACTAAGCTGTTTATCAGGTAATAGTGTACATGCATGCCTCTTCCACTGAATGCGTGCATTGTGTACTTTTACTGTGGGATATGTGAAATGTATATGCAATTTTTTAAGATAAGAAGGACCTCCTCTAGTATCAAGCTGGAAGGAGATGGTATGGGTTACATAACTACTCAATAAAGAGAGTATCATACCACTATATGTCAATGAGGCATCAAAATCCTCCAGGGTTTGTGGTTGAGGTAGTTCCACAAGAATCAAGTGCGATCATGGAATGCTGTTCAATGAAGCTGAAATTTTCATAGAAAGAGGATAGCTCTTATAAAGAGTGGAGGACTATCCAGCATAAACGATCTGCATCATTCTCCATGTTAGGATATTCCTACGTACACAGCTCTGGAATGTGGAGACTTATGAAGTCAGAACTTACTATTTGCAGGTGCCAATAGGTGGCAAATCGGCTGTGATTGTAAGTTACCTATGGTCGCCACAGCCTCTTGGATAACATACCTTACCACTGCAAATTAACAATTATGGTAAATGGAAGGATTGTATTTTGAGAATGGTTAATTTCTTAATGTCTGTAAGGATTCTTGCCAAATTGGTACATATTGGCCTTTAACCCAGGCCATGACCTTGGAAGGATAAGGGATTCAAAAACCTCCAGTATTTTTGAGAGGCAATCTTCAGCCTACCTCTGCAAATGAACCCTTCACAAGAAAAATTTTTGGCTGCATCAAACCTAATCATGATTCCCAATCCGTATCATAGTCTGAAAATGCTTCAAGACAATCAATGAGTTTATAGAGTTATCCTTAGGGTGGCTAGCATTGCAATGATAAGAGTTTGGGGACATGAATGCTCGTACCTCTCCACCCTCTTATGCCATTAATCAATTCTTCTCAGAGTAAATTGCTGCAATGCAGGGTATCATTCAAAAACAATTAGTTTGACTTGCTGGAAAAAGTGTAAATAGCCCAGTGAAAGATGTATAATTAATACTCCATGCAACAAATTATTCTATAGATAAAATTTTGAAAGTATAAAAAAATGTGTTAAAGTTAATTTGGAGTGTGTACTCTGCTGAATATGGCATGAAAACTTGATTTTAGTGGGTTGATGCTAGATTGTTGAAGACATTGATAATAAGGGGTGTGAAGTTCAACTACAAAAGTAGTATTCATTTCAAGTAAATGT
Organism: Ischnura elegans; assembly: GCF_921293095.1. Lineage (NCBI taxonomy): Eukaryota > Metazoa > Arthropoda > Insecta > Odonata > Coenagrionidae > Ischnura > Ischnura elegans. The sequence continues at coordinate 85,198,817 of NC_060250.1, forward strand.
AAATATTACCAATGTGAGAAGTAAAATTTATTATACTTACTCTCTGATTAGTGGGAAATTAAAATGATAGGACATGGATGACTAGGTGATTGAAAATACACTCAAGTGAGTCATCATTTCTTAGAAGGGGGCTCATCACCCATTGTCTTCAGAATATTTGAATAAAAATTGTTAAAAAAGGCTCATTGTCAGCCAAGCAGAAAGGTGGAATCTGCACTAATTCCCCAATAAAGCTAAGTGGGCTGCTGCAAAAGGATCCCAAGCATTTGGAGGCCCCTGAGTTTCCCCCTCTTCTATTTCAATTTTGATCTCTTATCGGAATGGCTTTTACTCACTAACAAGGCTCCCACGTGTGTTAATCAGGTACTGCCTTGATGAAGATAATCCATTCTAGTTAACGGATGTCACATGTCATGAGGGTGTGTGTTAGCAGTCCAGATCTATGCATCGTTTTAATTTCAACTTAATACCTGATTTTACACCTATTAATCATCCAATTGCGAAACGGTGAGTGTGCTAGCCTAGACAGCTGCAGATCTAAGCATCCAGGTGAAGCCTTCGGACACCCCAAACTAAAAATCCTCTAAGTGCAAGGCAGCCCAGGGAAAGGAACAGGGCCACTACCCTGATTGGGTGATATGAGCATATTCAGGGTATATGCCTATGTCTGGGAAGAGCTGTACCCTAATCAATCTTTGGGTTGAATTACTAGGTGACGAGTGAGTGTGTGACATAGTCATGCCAGGGTGAAATACCTTCAAACACCAGTCCCTTGATGACGCGTATGCTGTCCACCATTCCAAGAAACCCTTGTAGGATTCCTTCTCCCACCCTTAGACCTTCCGCTTGGTTGAACCCATTGAGGAAGATATGAATTACAGCCATAACAGTCATATTTTGGCAGGCTGATTTCTATTTTTACAAAAGAAGGTGTAGACTTTCTATGTGCCTTCCTTGAGACTGAAGGTAAATAATTTCTGCTCACGGTAATGCCTAAATCAAAACATATCACTACTTGCTGAAAACCACATATCTTCATATCATGATCCTTGTTCTTTGTAGAACAAGGATCATGATTTGACCCATTTGCCAGCAAAATGCTTACCTGAAAGTGATCATTGAAAATTCAGTGCATACATAAATGAACATGTCCCAGGGACACCCATGGAATGTTTATATGAATGTTCTGTTCTGGAAACGTATTTGCAATATTAACCAAGTCTATTGAATTTCTAGAATAAATAAACGGGTACAGTCACTTTCAAAAGTCGGTCCCTACGGCCAGCGCAAGCAACTACGTTTTTCCACTGAGCTCGAACTTTAGGTATTACCAATGCCTTCTGTGTCTTGAAAGGGCCAGTTTGACTTACCCTCATTATACGTTTAAGTCTTACTGAGAAATTCCTCACTATTCCCAAAATCTTTGTGGTTTGCCCAACTCCCAGTGCCAGATCTCAAGGCGAAGCATAATTTCTCAGTAATTTCTCACCCTGATAGCATTCTGCGATAGTCTGAGTAGTCTGGCTTGCACTAAAAAATAACCAGACATACATGCATCTCAATAGCACATACATATGGAAGAATCGAAAATCTGAATTTACGTCTGTATTTTTCACAAGACGATGTGGAGAAAGAATATTGGAGTATCATGCTCAAAACGCTCTGAAAATTTTATTTTTACTATATGTTTTGCATAAGTTTACCAAATGACTCAGATGCTGCTCTCTTCCTTGCGCGATGGGTTACTTGCCGGAAAAATCCTTGTATTCTTCTATGCTAGAATTGTTTGGCTGTGGGGGGGGGGAGGGTTCACGGGGCCTTCCTCTGAAATCGTACTTGGGGCTCTTGGCAGGTTGAATCAATCCCCAGTGGACAAGGATTGCGTAAGCAATACGCAAAGTTTGACTTCGGGGGATAAAAAAGACGGCTGTGCCAGGCATGTGAACCAATTTTTGAAAGTGACTGTAGCTAATTTATTCTAATCTTTGTTGCTTAAAACAAAGGATACACACGTAATTAAACTTCTTCTACTAAACCTGGTAAAATATCAAGAAAATTCTGGAAGCAGTACAGACATTCCATAAAATAAATGAGACCCTGAGGCAATGGTGAGTAGTGCTTGAAAGTTTTTTAAAGTGTTTTTCACACTAATCATGGCAAATTTATACCACACTTATACTTAAATTCATGACTTAATATATCCTGTGATTCTGTCACACCACATTTCAAATAAATTAAAACCTTATTTTAAAGTTCAATATGCTTTTCATTTTAACACGTTGACCGCCATGATGTTTTTAGTAGATATGTCCTCTGACGCCATTAGTGTTTTTCATTCCGTTAACTATTTCTGGATCATAAAACATTAAACGTGATTTTGTACTTTACTTTAAAATGAATATTTATACTCCGACGCCACAACGATCTTGGCCCATACGTTAGCAAGAGATTCTGGTCACTCCGGCATCCGAAATTCACTTTGAAACAGTCGCTCAGAAGCCGGTCAGTATGACCGGCGTGGCGTGACAGGAGCCACTCGACTCCGGTCATTATGACCGGCATGGCGGTCAACGTGTTAAAATATTTAGGGCCAGTTACCAAAAGACCCCAATCACAAACTATCTACCATGTTATTAAAAAATAATTCACTTTATTAGTTATTTCAATTAAATGAAAAAGTCTATCACAGTTTTCAATGAGGCATTTGAAAATATCCTAATTCATGATAATCTGTAGGTAACCATATAATCCAATGCATGCAGATCAGCAGAGATTAAGATTTCATCCAACAATGACTTATTTATATTTTCAGCCGAATTTTAAGGAATCACTGCTCATGATTCCAATATTTTTAGTTGCTATCACCTTAATGTTGCTCTTAAGAAAAGTAGATAATCTCACAATGGCTAAATCCAAGAATATTATCAAATAACTAGTATGAAATATTCCATCAGGTTCACCGATTGATTAAAAAGCATTCCGAGTAAGAAGCACTCAAGATGAGGATTAGCTAAATATTCATTACGTGGTAGAGGACAGTGGGGAAAACCTCACTTTGACCCAAGTCACACACTGCCACCAGTTATAGAAAAATATAAATATCCTTTCATATAATTTGTCAGATCTTCAGCGACGCACCAAATCACTTTCACCAATGATGAATGGAAGGGCAGCAGAGGTAACAGGAGGTCGTCCCTGAGAAGGAAGAATTAATCAAATTCAAAATAAAGGCTGCTATCACCCAAATAATATACAAATAATGGGATTACCTTGCGAAATCTCTTAAAGTTGACAACTGATGAATCATGTGATGTTTCTACTTCATTCTGAGTAGGTCTATCCCTTATAAGGAGTTTAGAATATTTTACACACATTCCATGGCCCTCATCCACCAGTTTTCTACCCATCTTGCCCTGTGAAAATTAACGAAATCAGTCGTTAGCACTGTACTACTAAATGATAATTTCAAGTATTAAGTGTAATTAATGAATAATAAATGGCAAGAAATAAAATAATGGACCTCCAAATTTTACAAAAAATCAAAATATTAGATTTTAGTATTTGAGGCTAGAAGAATAATAAGCCTGCATTTTTTGAGAATACGAGTCACTACGCTAAAACTATTAAAGATTAATATATGTACATAGTATGTAGTTTGTATGCTGTAGGTACTCACTTCATCAAAGGGCAAATGGTCATACATGTTAGGTGAGATTCTATGCCATTTTGCATTTCAAAACTTTAAGAGTTTCAGCAAATTTTCTGAGTAAATGATAAACTATAAAAATTTCTCCAATACAGAAAAATTTGGTTGGCAAAACATTCTCCATTTGATTTGAGCTCTCATTAAGTAAGTCTTGTAATATAATTTAACTCTATTATTATCATTAAATAAGGACGAGATAAAGGATGCAGTTGAGGTGAGTACTTAGGGGAGAGGGAATGATGAAAACCTTGATTGAAGAGAGTATATAGGTTAAATGAATGAGGAGGAGAACGTGAACAGGGATCCTAAATAGAATGAAGAATAAAGGGTCTCGTGCTGCAATGCATATGGAAAGCATAGGCCAGGGTAATTAATGAAATATGCTAATGGTTTACTATACTTTAAATTTAAAATAAGAATGCATAATACAATTGACTGTCAATAATGGGCTTGATCAGACATTTTCTTTAATTGTAGAATTTCATGAGGTGAAAAATAAAGAGATGCATTGTCTACAATGAAAAATTGGCTGCCTTAGCCCTTACATAAATTGATGACATCATAATCCCCAGCCAAAGAGTCATCACTTCTCTGCTACTCATGCATCCACCTCATGTGACTCGTTGTCATTTAAGGTTGTGAGAAATTCCTAGCTTCAACAAGCCATTCCCTGAATGAGTTAATTAGCTAGAACTCAAAGGAGGTCACCACCTCAAGAAAAGTCTGAGGCAGCTATCACAATACATTATTTTAAAGTAATGACTGAATGCTCCCGGCTGAGCTTAAAGCCACCAAGTACATCCACCGGGTTGCGGATGGTGGGTCGACCTCTAGATATAGAGGTTAACTGCAAGATAAGCGGGATCTCTCGTCAAATAAGCCGTCATGGACAAAAACTAATGGTGTTCTTAGGGGGTATTAGTCAATCCTTGGGTAAGGTAGCAGCAGATCTTCTTCACATGTGCAGAAGTGGAGACCATATTGGTTGGAACAGCAACACACATTTCATTACGGGCATGGTCACATTTACTTTAACGGCTGTAGAACTGCAATGTGGAAGGCAAGGAGAAACCACTACGTTATCGTACCGAGGAGTCGCAGTTACTCCACTCATTATCAATGAGTGAATGGATAAATGAGGAAGATTTTTTGTAATTCTTTATCTTTTACTTATTTATTTGTTTCAAACACCACCGAAAACAGCAATTTTCAGCCTTTTCATCGGGGTTGATAACATTTATCTAACTATCAAGCGTTCACAAACATCCATGCCCTGGATAAGAGTAACTTACCCAGGCGGGACTCGAACCCGCGACCTTTGGTTTAGCAGGCGAGGACTTTACCCTGCTGCCACAAAGGCCATCAAACCATCCCTTAGAACCATCAAATTCAACCACAATTTTTTTTTCAGGTCTGAGAGATTGATTCATTGTGAATAAACAATTGTACAATGCATACCTACCTTAACTGATAAAATACTTACAAATAATAATCACATTACTATCAAATATGAATTTGTACATTCTGTACATTTTATTAGATAGTTCAGAGAATTGTGAAAGAGGTCTGGAGAAGTCAGGGAATTTCAGTGAGCTTACACTGGTACCACATCTCATCACTGAACAGAATTTCCACAAGCTTACCTTAAGTCCATTGCCCCAACCAGCATCCACAATAGCCCTCACTCCTTGCTCAGCATCCTTTTCCCAATTTTTCTCCTCCTCTTCCACGACTAACGAATTGCTGCCCCTTGAAGTCGATGGTGCAGTTTTCATTATGCCAGAGAGAATGAGCGGCTCCCTTGCTCCATTTGAAAATCCACCATTTGATGCACGACGTTCCCCGATATCATCATCCGCCATCAATGCTGCAAAGTCACCTGCTAATGCTACGGGGTCTTCTTCAATTTCAGGTAAAAATGAAGATCCATGTTTTTCCTTCAATGACTTCTTTAAAGGAGGATCATTCATGAAACCATTATCAGTTTCTTGTAATTTTCTCTTTGAGGTTGAACTATTTTCAATGCCTCTCCTGTCATTACTCGTACTGCTTATCTTTTCTTGATTTGGCAAATCTTTGCTACGTCCAACGTCCTTGTTAGGGCCGAGAACCTCATTCACTCCTTTTGGGGCAACATCTGTTGGGCATCTTTTTGGAGGAGGCTCCCCGATTTCTATTGATGGAGGCCTCTTCCTAAAATTAAACACAAATGTCAACAACAAGTCTTGAGCCCAAGTAAAATGAGTCCATGGGTGCAAAATGCAAGATGGCATGATTGTGTGCAGTTTGACTTTAAAGTATCTTTCTACTACTGGTTTCCTAACATTGAGACTAAGTAGAGGCGGTGAAAAAATGAACTGTTCCCTGAAATGAACTATATGTGTAGTTGAAAAATGAACAGATCTCAAAAATCCCTCTTCATTGTTCATGTCTGTATTTCACATATTCTAGTCAGTAGGTACACTCACAAGAAGTTTTAATTTAGCTCAATTACTACCATACTCCAGCTCAAGTAGTGGTTGTGGTTACAAAAGATGGCAGTTACGATGCAGACCATCTAAGGCCATCAGAGCCATGTCATAGACCAGTGAGCCCTTGTTCCCTCCCTACTACTGCTATGTATAATTTGCCTATTAACTGTGTTGTAATGTATACACTTGTCTTTTACGTTGTATTTGTGTATTGATTATAGTTTCATTGTAGACTTCTACATCACTTGACATGCTGAAGAATGAAAATATTTTTTCAGTAAATTAAGTGTTTTGCCTGTGTAATGATTGTTATTTCCATAATCTTTTTTCTTGGTTGGCGGAGCCAGCTTAAAGTGCTTGTGGTGAAATGCTGAGTTTGTATTATATCGAGAATGGAGTAATGTCAGTATCGGGGAAGGAGAACTGGTACTGGTGCCAGAAATTTCTGGTATCAGTCCACCCCTAGTATTAATAATTTAGCACACCAAGTACATAATGGCCATGCTTCAAAAATATGTGACGTTATTCAACAAGTTTACCCAAAGCAAAACAAATGAGTACATGCTCTTGAAACTGTTAATAGATAAGGATTACCCTGCCACTAAATCAACATTCAGCAAACAATGAATAATTGTAAACAAATAAATGCATAGTACCTTGATGGGCCAGGAGCAGAACTTGGTGATGAGTTTCCATCTACAGAATTTTTATCCATTGAATTTGATTTACCAAAAGAACAAGGTAATGTCTCCTGATGGTTCTGCCACTGCTTAAATGAACCATTAGAAGAAAGAGAACTGCTTTCCCTGATTGGCACAGGTGGTGTAGAGGCGATGGTTTCCTTATAAGTTATTACATCGGGCTCTTCTGTTTTAATTGACACAGAATCTATGACAGACATCTGGGAATCTTCCGCCAAAACTTCAGCCCGCTTCACCTGACTCATCATGACTCCTCCTTCAAGAACACTCCCCACTACATTATACTGCATATTGCAGTATGTCTCTAGAGAGCACATTAGAATGGCAAGGCCTATCTCTGATTCTGGTATTGGTTTCAGTCCTTTTCCTCGCATCACCTCTGAAATAGAAACAAAAAATAAACCATTCATTTTTTTTCATTTATTTCAAACAGCAAATAACTGACCATTTCCTGCTTAACTATGTGAAACCTTTTCATTGCTGAAATTAAAAAATTAATGCTTTTAAAGGTTCACACATGCCTCCCTCAAAGATGCTTAAAAAAAACAACAAAATTTTTCATATGTTATCATTACATTCGTTTTGTTTTGTGTATTACGGAGCCTCAATAATTTAATTTTATATTAAAATAAAGGGAACATTTCATACAGTAATTGTTGTAAGTTCTTTTTAATCTCAAATATGAGAAGACCGTTTGCCTGTTAGACCCTTGTGCCCCCCCCCCCCCCCCAATTGACTCTGCATCACGGAAATGTTATGAGTAAAGTCAATAGGGTAGTTTCCTACATCAAAGAAAACGAAAGGCATTGATTGCGATTCGTTACCCACCATTAGTGTATTCATAATACACAAATTATTTGGTTTTTGAAATACCGGTTTAGACGAATGGCAAGGGTCAAATTTTATCCTCATTTGAAAAAGGCCAGATTGGCGCCCATGCGATTCCACTCCACGTGACGTCACAGGGACCTAGTTTCTACACGAGAGGATAGGAGTTATACATCGTCTGAGGTTACCAATGCATGCATGAGGCACAGAGCTCAGGGAAACATGTCTTAATAATCACCTATTAAAACTGGCTAAGGTCGGAAAGTTTTCTTTGTTTGATAAGGTATTAATAAACCTTTTTTAAGCCAAGCGCTACCATTCAGCAAGGTACTCAGCTACCCGCTGGCAGCCTGCGACGTATCAGCGCTAAGCCTCGCCTCAAGGTCACCTCACGGGGCAGGAGGGGGAACCAGAAATACAACGTACGGAGATATTTCCCGGCATTCATACTTGAGCGTCGCGTTTTCGCGCGCTTGAAAATTTTCACTTTTCATTTAATCGCGAAAAATAAATATTGTCATTTAAAAATCTTAAAGCGTGAAATATGCACTCCAGGAGTAATAATCTTTCGATTAAGGCAATAAAAAAATAATAGGAAACCACCCTATTGCACAACTGAAATCTAGGGTTCAGTTGTAACCCTGTTAAATAAAGTCTTTCTCTTACAGAAATGGGCAATTACAACTACTACAGGTAAATCTAGAAGGCATACTTGCATGCTATTTTTTGTGGAGCTTGGACTAATCACTGTACCTTATCTCTACATTTTTCATACTGTAAGTATTCATCATGGTCAATCTCCATGGATTGAAGACACATGATGATATCCACATTCATCAAACAAATTACCTGATACCCTGCTCTATACTGCAAAACTTGAAAAATCAAAACTTTCCAAACATACCAAAAGTTCCTTTTACATGGTGAAAAGTACGCCTCATATATGAAAATGAAACCAGAATCCCAGTCAACAAGGTGTAATTCACATAGCTAATGAATGGACCAAAGACTTGTCAGTTATACAGCAGTAGAAGGATCATAACTTTTTCACTTTCTGTAGCCAAAAATGGGTCTTAATTACATGGTCATACATTTTATCCAGATTATCTCAGGCTAATATAGAATGATTTAGAAGTTCATGTGCTAGTTCCCTCAAAGAAACTGTTGACATACCACAGAATGGAAAAATGCATTAATCAATGACTTACTCAACACAGCATCATAGAGTGGAGGAGGCTGGGAGTCACTATTAGACACATGTTGCATTACCACCATATCAAAGCTGCTAAGGTCTTCGACTCGCTTTTTAGTAAAAGCAAGGGACTCACAATCTCCACCTAAAAATGACAAGAAGAGTGAGTGATGCAATTACCACAGCTGTTTTCCAACCAAATGCATGAAATTTGTAACAGCGAAATGTCCTTGACATACACATAAAAAAAAATCAAACGTAGGACTGAGGTGGTATATTTTATGACCTCTTAATCTTTAGGTGGTGTTAATTAAAGGTCGGCTTTTAAATAACACATGTGAATGAAGTGATGCTAATTGCCAGTCAATGAGGGGTTTATTTTTTTAAATTTAGCCCTTAAGGAAGCAGAATTATCGTGAGGAAAAAACTCACTTGATCCTTCCTTGAATGCTATTTGTAGAATAATAAAGAAGAGTTTGTCAATCGTGTTGTTAATTATTTTTTTTTATAAAGATATGGTCTCTTGAGCATTGCCTGTTGGCTAAAAAATTTATTTCAGGCCTGGTTGTAAAAGAGAGGGGAAATTTATAAGCACTGGACCCTCTCATTGCCCATCATTCTCACCATGTGAAGAACTCGACTCACTTCATTGGGGTCCTCCAAGGAATCTGTGTTGCACCTATCGACATGTTAATCAGCCTGGATGCTGTGCCTTTTATCACTCCAAATACTGTGACACCATTTGACAACACTATCCATTATTTTGTGCCCATTGGAATACCATACAGTAGAGGTGGGCATGGTGCTTGCGGCACGAGTCTCCTTCTGAAGTCAGTGGCCAGTCCCGCTGCTTTCATAAGAGCAACGTTTCTCATTATCGCATCTGCTGGATCATATGGAAGGGGTCTATAGGTGGAATCTAATAATGGGTGGGTGGAAATGCGTACCCCTCCAGTACAGTGTCTATCATAATCCATTGTTAACATACAGTACAAGGTAACAAAATATGATTTCTCATGGATCAAGTTTAATCATAAACTGGCTTAAAAGGCCACAGCCTCTAGGCCCACACCTCAAAAGTGCTCAATATAACAACCCTTAATTGAAATATGAGCTACACTGCAGGGCTGTGGAGTTGGCACTTGAATGAAGGCCAAATGGCTACCTCGATTCAGCTGCCGCCTCCGTGAATGGCCAAAATTTCCTAAAATCACACTGTCTCCCATAAAAGCAATATAAATTTCCCCTCTTTTTTGCAACTTAGTCCTTCAATGGCCAGAAATCATTTTTTTAGCCAACAGGCAATGCTCAAGAGACCATACCTTTATAAGAAAAAAATAATTAACAACACAATTGACAAACTCTTCTTTAATATTCTACAAATAGCATTCAAGGAAGGATCACGTGAGTTTTTTTCTCACGATAATCCTGCTTCCTTAAGGGCTAAGTTTTTAAAAATAAACTAACCCCTCATTGAATGGCAGTAGGGTGGTTTCCTATTACTTTTTTATTGCCTAAATCAAAAGATTATCACTCCTGGAGTACGCATTTCACGCTTTTACATTTTTAAATGACGATTAATATCTATTTTTCACGATTGAGTGAAAAGTGAAAAATTTCAAGCGCACGAAAACGCGACGGTAAAGTATGAATGCCGGGAAAACTCCCATGTGACGTCATTCTGGTTCCCACTGCTGCAAGTGAGGTGACCTTGGGGCGAGGCTCAGAGTGCTGATACGACGTAGGATGCTAGCAGGTAGCAGAGTACCATGCTAGCTGGTAGCGCTTGGCTTAAATAAGGATTATTAATACCTTATCAAACGAATGAAACTTTCCGACCTTAACCAGTTTTAATAGGTGATTATTAAGACATGTTTCCCTGAAGTCTGTGCCTCATGCAAGCATTGGTAATCTGAGACGATGTAAAACTCCTATCTACTCGTATAGAAACTAGGTCCCTGTCACGTCACGTGGAGTGGCATCATGTGGGCACCGATCTGGCCTTTTTCAAATGAGGATAAAATTGACCCTTGCCATTCGTCTAAACCGGTATTTCTAAAACCAAATAATTTGTATATTATGAATACACTAATGGTGGGTAACAAATCGCAATCAATGCATTTCGTTTTCTTTGATGAAGGAAACTACCCTATAAGCATCACTCATTCACATGTGTTATTTAAAAGACGACCCTTAATTAACACCACATAAATCTTAATGTACAGCAATAAGAAAATTAAGAGTATGGTTTACAAATTTCTCTGCTCCATTCATAAAACTTCTACAGTTAAAGGATCAATTACTCCAACATAAGCACGAAGACAGACATAACCTTGATGTGGCAAAAGGACAAACTTAGCCAGGAATAAATCACACAAAGGAGCACTGTATTTCAACTTAAGAACTTACCAGCAGTCATGACAATAGTCTTGTATTTTTTCAACTGCTTTTCTGAGGAAAAGACAAATGTTTTTCCAGAGAAAAGAGTTTTTCTCTTTTCATTGATGGCAAAGGAAACTTTGTTTCTATTCAAAATGGATTCTTTCAGAGGAGGAATGAATCCTTCATAGCTAGGAGGAGCCTTTCCTCCATCAATGGCTTCTTTAAACTTTTCCCAATATTCTGGAGTTACAATTGGAATGCCTGATGCAAGAGCACACACCACCTGAAAATGTTTATGAGTAGGTTAATTCATTTCTGACACATGCATAACATAAAAATCTTTATGCTTTCGCAAACTCCATTCCTTCACCCTATTGGAAATTTTCAATTGATCCGTTCAATTGAAATTTTTTCCGTACTTGAAATCTAAATTTCATGAAAAGCAGCATCTAAATAAATAATTTAAGTAAACAGAAATTACGGTAGAAATCTCTTTTGAAGCAGCGTCATAAAAACTTTAATTGTGCTTTTCCACATCTTCCGACGGTTCTAACAATCTTGAAGAGTTATCGAAAAGCTATAAATTTTTTCCATAATAATCAGTATAACAACTACACCAGAGCCATATCTTTTATCAGTTCTTACAATCTTGAATAGGCACCGTAAAGCAAAATCTTTGCAATGATTAATAGACCCACTACACTAGAACCACAACTTCCACCAGTTCTAACAATTATGAATAGTTATCGAAAAGCAAAAGTTATGCCGTGATTAGTGATAACCACAACATAAACAAATATTACACTTGTCTTTATCTATGAGACACTTTTTTAAAATACTAATGAAAATAAAATTCTGGCTGTGCATTAAGCCAACATCATGTGTGTGTTTGACAACAGAAACATGCCACTCATGTTTTTAAATGAACACAGGGATTTCACTTCACACAAGCAAACCTGCAAGATAAACAATACTCTGACAATGCTTGTAGGTTCTTGTCGGCGATTAAACGCACATATGCATCATGCATGTTAAATGCAAACATTAGTAATCTCTCAAAAACTGAAGTGACATGATAACATTATTAAATGGACCCACTAAAAAACAACAGTCAGATCGAGGCGTTCCCTATATCACTGAAGAGACTCACAAATAACTTAATTCAATGCTGCATGATCTAGCAAAGGTTAAATAATACTGATATAATAAATGTTTTCCTCATCAGCAAACAATTAACCACAATTCACCCAACCACGTGCATGTGAACATGTATAATGGGATAACGGTATCTTTATTAGCTATTAGATATAGAATCCTATTGAATTTTAATTTACCTTTTGGCCAATGTTTATTTATGGTAACTAAGTTCATGGTTACCCCTCGATTTCGTTTAGTAAAATAATAATAAATGCTTAGATTTTCAATCTTGATCTTTTATTACAACTATTTTTGGAAAGTTATACCATTTATTTAAATAATCCTTTTAAATTATTTTCAGTGTCTAAAATAGAAATTATTTTAGTTGTTGCGAGGACACAGGAGTCTCGATGGGTGTCAAGAAATCTCGAAGGGGCAAGACTTCTCGAGTCTCGTCAAGACTCTCAACCCAGGCGAGACTCTCGCCACGTGGACAGTCTTGTCCCAAAAATGCCAAAAAATTAAAGTCTCATCTCGACCACCAAAACTCTCGGGTGATCGAGAGTCTTGCAGAGCCCTAATTACGATATGTAATGCAAAAATTTTACAAAGAAAAAAATATTCACCTTGACCTAGATTCGAACCAAGGCCTCCTGATTTCTGGTTGAGTGCTTGAGGCAGTGAAGTTACTGAGGCATTTTTCCCATCTGTGGAAATTCGCAGACTCGGTATAGTCCACAAATTTCCACAGAGAGAGAAGAAGCCTTGGTAGCTAACTGGCTAAAGCGCACACCAGAAATCGGGAGATCCAGGTTTGAAACCCTATCAAGGTAAATGATTTTTCTACGAGGAATTTTTGCACAAGTGGTGCATTGCGGGTTACTCCATAAAGTTTTCACCACGGCTATTTCATGTACATATACTTGAATTAGAATTACCCATTACCTCAACCCAAGATTGTTTCTCCACGGCCAAACATAATGGCCGGTCACTCTCATTTCTCAAGTAGATCAATAGAAAATAGGTATTGAAAAAATCTTACTGCAAGGATGAATTAAAACTTAGGTTCAGAAAAAATGACAAGGAACAATAGACTATAAATTCACTCTCTAAATCTAAAGGTAGTGTTTTTCTAGTACCTTTGCTCTATTGATATTCACGCATCAAATGAAAGCGGGGAGGTCTATGGGTTTACATCCTTCCAGAAATACAGTCTTAACCCTTTCACGCCCAACGTTGGGTGAAGCCGACGGGCATTTTCATATGCAGAACACCTGACATCGAGTATAGTTGCCGTGGATTTTTCAATGCAATCGATCGGACGTCGGCTCTGGCTTACGCAAGGGAAGGGAAGTGACTGCTGAGGTAGCATTGTCTGATGCATTCAGGCCGGGCCTGAAACCCAGCTAAGCAAGTCCTTAGGGCCACTCCTCAACAATTAAGCCTGACCCTCCCACTCATTTATGATCACCCTCACCCTCATCCATTGCAAAGTGGTTATATTGTCAATAGTTTTTACAATCATATATTTTGTTGCATAGTACAATTAAAAAAAATGAATTCTTCATTTTGTTCTGTGCATAAGCAGTTTTTAAACAAAATTTTAGCATTAAAAATAACGAGCTTCCAGACTTGTAGCCTTATCACCTTGTATTTACTAACTTTGTAGTTAATGCTAGAAACCCATTTAAAATTCCACAATGCTCACAAACAATCAAACAATTTTCACAAAAAATCACAATGCAATCAAACACAATTTTTGGTTGAAAAATAAAACACTAGTAACACAATAAGTTGACTGTGGATTCGTGTCATGATAGGGTTAGGGGGGTAGTCCAGTGGCCAGGGTAAGGGACAGGCGGGTCCCAAATCTGAGGGACAAAAATTCCAGGATAACTCCACCCCAAAAAAGAGCTCCATAAGGAGAGGTTTAAAACATTCTCATGCTACTCGTAGCACGGAAAATGTTTCCCAACAGCAGGCACTGGCAGGAAAGGGTCAAGGATTACCCCTCAAACTGAACTTCCCAAAATGCACTCCATCCAAAGGTGAACCCCTCCAAAAGGTTTTTATTCCTGGCTAAGACCTTGGTCAGAAGAAAAATCTTAAACTTTCCTTTCACATATTGCACTTTATCACAATTACCTTAGCAGTGAGGAGTATTTCAGCCATGGTGAGGTGCGAGCATGACTCCTGCCAATCACCCACCACCACGCCACCTAGCTCTGACAAAATATGCCTCAATTTTGCTTTTGCTTCATTAGGCATATTTGAAGATGTGACCACCAATGGCTTTGAATGGAATCTGTGATAAAAACAACAACACAAACAGGTTATTTTTCAATATGCAGCCTCACAAATTTCTGCTATGAAACTAAGCATGCCACATCCATTCCTAAAACTTAGTATAATTCTGTATCTTTAATAAACTATTAATAAGCACTCAATAATGAAAATGACCTTGTAAAATAGAATGAGATAGGTGAAAATTGGCCAAAAGTGGAGCACTATGTGATAGAAGAAACAGACTGCAGTTCTGAAATCAGCATGACTGTATTTCAGTAAAACAGCTAAAAAATCTGAACAACAGAGAATTTCTTAAAACTGTTCCCCAATTTTACATCTTGAGTAAGAGTCCGGTTCCACATTCTTCGAAAGTGGTACAGGAAAGAAATAAAAGGAGAGCCATGTTTCTTTTGCATAGATCTATCAACTTAGAACCTAGAAGTTAACAGAGATAAATATGGGATAGATCACAGCCTTTTATTGTTAATCATACTTATCTAAAGCATTAAATTTTAAAGAAATCATGCACACCAATCAATTTTAAGATGTATGTACCAACATTAGTACTAAGCACATTTTTAAAGCACCATTTTGAAATATAAAAATCAATGAACTTTTTGTGGTAATTTTATTTTTACATTAAGTCCACACTTCAACCCTTTGCGGTCCAATGTCAAGGCTGGCTCAACAAGTCTAGCGCTACGAGCACTAGGCTTGTCATTGCATCAGGCCTAACTTCGAGTTGACGGCAAATCAGGTAATCTCTTGAAACATTGCCCTTGTATAAATCACTTCGCCTTGATGTCGAGCTCAACTCGAAGTAAACTTGATGCTACGACAAGCCAAGTGCTTGTAGCACTAAACTTGTCGAGCCAGCCTTGACGTTGGACCTTTCCACATAATTTCTATTAGTATTAACGCACTTACTGCATTGAACAATGAGATTTTGTACACCGTCTTCATAGAAAATTGCCACCCAAGTTGGCAGCCACTACAGTTCACTTGGCTGCATAAGGACCCGTGTTTTGAGACAGGAAAGGGATGGTGCTTTTGGATTTTTTACCTTGTGGTGACTCAATGAATGCTGTGAGATATTGTGAGACCTAAAACAAATTGCACTGTGCAATTGAGAACAAAAGACAAGGAATACTGAGTAAAGGGATTATTTTGCTACATGACAATGCACATCAACATGCAGCCAATCGAATTCAAGATCTCATTACATCATTTAGCTGGGAATAATTTGATCCTCCTCCATATAGTCGGGACATAGCGCCAACTGACTACCACATTTATATTTATTGAAGAAACACATAGAGGGTGAGCAGCATAATGACATTGAAAGCGTAAAATCAACAGTTCTGCATTGGCTGTCCACTCAGGAGGCAATTTCCTATGAAGTTGGTACACAAAAGCTTGCTGTTCGGTATGATCAGTGCCGTAATTTTATCAGATTATATGGAAAGGTAGTTAAAAGAGTGGGCTTTTATGTAAGAATAAAATTATTACAAAAGCTTGCTATGTTTCTTTTTATATTTTTAAACGGTACTTACGTAACCAATTACCGCCCAATAGCCATATTGCTACACCCCACCATGCTGAGTGTACGCCAATGTTAGGGATTAACTACCAACTCAATCACAGTGAAATTGTAGACACATTGTCGTTTAGGGTTATGCTCATTTATTTTGCATGTTATTTTGCTTTGGAAGGCAGTTAGCGGTGATACCTACAAGCAGAAAGAGAGGTGATCATGACCGAAGAGCAAAATAGAGGCCCGCAGCCGGTAAGTGGATATTTTTTTTCCTTATGATCAAATTATTTTGTTGAAATTAGTTGTCATTCTTTCTTATGATCCTATACATCATGTAACTACTTCACTATCTTTAATTCTTGGATAATAAGACTTTTATAGAATTATATTTGTCGCTGTAGACATATTTGATGCTTTTTATACCATATTTATCATTTGTAATTTATAAATATATATATTTTTTCGTTTCAATGCTCGTCGGCATCTCGTTTTTTATGATTCCAGCCTAGATTTGGCATATGTATTTGAATTAATTACGAGCTTCGAATATCTGGTGCCTGAACGCACAAACTGCATACTTAGTATACTTAGAACTATACCAAGGGAGGGGTCCAGCCTGTGAGGAGTAGATGTATGGAAAAGCGGTGGTACCTTTACTATGCACCTACATGCTTGAAAATTCACCTGATGGGAAGGAGTTGCCATACCGAATATTTTTTGACAACCTTTTTACGGAGATAAAACTTTTGATTGACTTGAAGGTCCGCGGATATGGCAGCTCTGGAACTATTAGAAAAAACATAATTCCACACAGTTGCTGTATTCGTTCTGTAAATGACATGAGTAGGGAAGAAAGGGGATCTTATGACAACAGCTTTGACGAAATGAACAAAATATTCATTGCACACTGGAAAGATAATAGCGTGGTCACAATGGCATCCACATCATACAGAGTGCAACCCTTGAAAGAGGTATCTCGATGTTGAAGACTTTTGAAAAAAGGATCAAGGTCAAACAACCAATCCTGATACAAAAGTACAACGAAGGAATGGGGGGCATAGACTTGATGGACGAAGACATCGTCACGCACGGAATCAGCATCCGTGCAAAGAAATGGTGGTGGCCATTCTTTTCTTGGCTGCTTGAAGCAAGTATTCATAAAGCCTGGATTTTGAGCCGCAAAGCTGGTCGTGATGAATCAAAAATTGAATTCCTTCATACCATTGTGCAAACTAATCTTGTGCTCTATAAGACAGGGACCTAGTTGTAGTTTAGTGGTCAGCAGTTCTGCACACAATCTTCTCCAGTTCGATGGTGTGGATCATTTTGTCATTCAAAATGCTGAAAACAGGAGGTTAAGATGTGCCAGTGATTACTGCAGTAGCCAAGTTCAAACATCATGTTTGAAATGCCTTCGTGGACTTAGCATACTGTGTTTCATCACTCAAAAATGTAATGCTCAACATCAAATATGCTTTGACAGCTCATGGTATTTATAATTTTCAAGTCAAGTTTTTAGTAATTTTGAGTTATGGTTTACAAGAAAAATTAAAACTTCTTAAAGGCTATCCAGATTATTATTACATTTAAATCCAAACCTATAATTGAATAGAGTCTATATTGTTTTTCTCGAACATATGCACCAAAATCGCAGCTACCCGCGAAATTTTGACCCCATAACCACATGACCATATGGCTATGGGTCTTTTCTTGAAAACGGTAAGGTATATCACCAAAATACTTTGTAGGCGTTCTTAAGGTGGTCATGGGGTTAAAATAATAAAATATATTCAAAATCGCAAACAAAAAGTATTCTGGGCGGAAATGGGTTAAAGAATGAGCCTCATATTACACGGTCCATTCAATAAGTATCGGGACCAGTTCCAAAAATAAAAATTTATTGCAGTTGCCATAATATTTCCTTTGTAATCTTTATAATGCATTCCTCCAGCATCGATACCCTTAGTTTGGCACATCTGCCACTCGTCAAAAGCCTGATGGAAGTCTGTTTCCGGATTAATGTTCAGAGCATTTGTCGTCACCGCTTGAACAGCCTCGATGGAGTCGAACCAATATCCTGGAGCTCCCTTTTTATTCGCGGAAACAAGAAAAAGTCAGGTGGAGCATTGTTGGGGCTGTAGGGGGGGTGAGGCAACGTCACCCAGCCGAATTTCGTTAGAAGTTGCCACACAACAGTCGCACCGTGACACGACGCATTATCATGGTTAAGTTTCCAACTCTTGGCAATGGCTGATTGCATGCACGTTACGCAATGTCTCACCAGCTTCGCACACATTTCCTCATCGCAAGATCCTCTGTTACAATGGTGTGGATGGTTACGACTGAAAGGCCGGTCTCTCACTGATAAGGACGATGGTTAAACGCCTGTCAGAGTCCAAAACGTTTTTCACTTTATCCACCCGAGAATCGGTTCGAGGGGTCATCGGGCGTGCGATGCGGTGCTCGTCTTCGTCGAGCTTCCGGCCTTCCTTAAACATTTCGTGCCACTTAAAAACTCTTGTGCGGCTCAAGGCATCATCCCCATAAGCCTGTTTAATAAGTTTAAGGGTCTCGGACACAGATTTCATGAGTTTAACGCAAAACTTAACAGCGTAGGGTTGCTCAACAGTGGGCTCCATGCTGGGAAGCGACAACACCACAAACAATCACACGTCACAACAATCAACCTGCTGTCTCAACACATGCCCGGAGGTGACTAAACTAAAGTGCGCCGGAGTGGTGAGGGACGCCTCTCCCGAGCTGACAAGCCGGAGGCTGCTGCTGAGGCTACAGCAAACCAGTCCTGATACTTATTGACTGGAACCTGTATTATGAGCTTGGCTGCGGATTGAAGGGTCCTGGACTCAACTCCTGGATGAAGCCTTCAGACACTTCCAAATAAAATCCTCAAAGCATGAGATGGCCAACCCCCAATACCCTAAATTAGTGAAATTCACACACCTGTGGTTTAGTTTGGGATGAGCTCTACCATCACCAATCCAAATCAATCTTCAGGTTTAATCACTGAGCGAGTGAGCACTAATATAAACTTAAAATACATTAATGTTATAAAACAACTACTGAAAGCAATGTGGTACACTGATATATACAAACCTCCACACATTCCACTGGCATCCAAAAGTGATAACATTCCCATCTGAAAGAATTTGAGACTTACTGGGATCTAGCTTGAATCCATTTATGTAAGTTCCATACTTAGAAGCCAAGTCTTTTATAGTAACTATTTTCGCTCCCATCTAATACATGAAATGAAAAGAGATGCCTTTTGATTGCAATCATAGACAAAAACAACAAAAGAGACAACAAAAAGCTGCTACGTATATCATTTGGGTTCATGATTAAAAATTACAACTACAGCAGACTTTATTTACATTCATTAAATTAAACTTTCTACAGCATAAACTATAAAAGGTTAAGGAAATAGGATTTACACTGATGACAAAGGAAACTATAGGGGTCACTCAATACAAAATAACCTCCCTTTCATGACCTGTCCAAATGGTAGACACCTTCTAATGGCAGACATTTTCAGGATTCTGGCAAAAGAACACTATCTTATAGAGCTTACTCCTATGAATTTTAGATACTCTTAATAACAGCTGTGGAAATTGGAAAAGACCAATTTTTTCATAAGAACCCATAATATTGGGCACACATAATAAGCTATTTCATAAATATTTCTCTATCCCTTCACAAAATATAGATAAAACTCATTTACTGGTTAGAAAAACAAAATTATCTGTGATTTTGTAAGAAAATAGCTAACTGACTTTGACCATAAATTTGATTAGCACAGAGAAAGAATATAATTCTAGATTATGCATCATACCGTATATGTGCACTTGAGGTAAGATAAAGTAAAAAATGACAGGAAAAATCTTTTAGAGCAAAAGCACAAGAATGAAAAATTTTATTTACATTAAATGTTAATGCGCGTGACTGCAAAAGGGCTTATACCACAGAAGAAGGAGGAGAAAACCAATTTTTCCATACTCATAGTGATAAAGTCCTAAAATATGAAATTTTTTTCCATTTTTGGCCCAGGATTGATATACCCTTTCACCTATGTATCAGCAACACTTGCCACGAGTCATTTTTATGGAAAATTTCATCTAATACATAGGCACAAGTACTTCCATTTCCAATGGAAAAGAAATCTAAAAAATATCAAATGCACCAAAAGGAATCCAGAAAAATCTTTTTAAGAGAACTGAATCACACAGAATGCATTCTTTTTCAAATCACAACAAGTCAGAGCCAGAAAAAGTTTTTGGGGGTTTTATTGAGAGGTGGTACATTTCTGAAGGGTTATTTTCAGTGTGTGAGCCAAGGTGGGCCTGGACCCACCCAAATTATAAGGACAAATTTCAGAATTGAAGTCCAAAATTAAATTTTATTTTATAAAATTAAAATAAATTGTATACAGTCTTAGGCATATGTAAAACCACTTTGATTAATTTGCTAAAAAATTTTGCTCTGTCCATAATAATCAATATATATGTAATTCACAGTTTTTCACTTTCTTAT
Source organism: Ischnura elegans (assembly GCF_921293095.1). Taxonomy (NCBI): domain Eukaryota; kingdom Metazoa; phylum Arthropoda; class Insecta; order Odonata; family Coenagrionidae; genus Ischnura; species Ischnura elegans. The sequence goes on from NC_060250.1 coordinate 85,219,602, forward strand.
TGGTGGTATCAATTTGACTGTTTTTCAAGTGAATGTAAAATGAATGTCAAAAAAAACTCAAAGTCATACGGCATAGTTTGTTTTTTGTTGTGTGGCATGTTAGAAAAAGGGTTCCATTCATATATGGGTCAATAAATAAATGTTTTACACTATATTTTGCCCTCCATGTTTATCCACGATAACTCAAGGTTAGGCCCACCCACGTGACATATGCTAGAGCCGCTGCCAGTTAGTTTAAAAAGTGGAACATTGAAAACCATATCTCCAAAACATATCAGAAAGGGGTTATACTGACAGACACAATCCCTACTCACAATGGCTTTGCATGACAAGGACAAAAAAATGGTGAGGCCAGATAAGTACGAAGTCATCAAAAGGTTGACAGCAATGAGTAAAAGAAAATTTTATCCCTGAAAATCATGACATCGGTGAATTGACTTCTTCTCTGATGATGCTATTATATGATGTTTCCCAATGAAGGTATTTATAAGTTTGAATCACTGATCAGGTGTATTTCCATCCCAAAAACTCGAATTCCCTCTTTCCCAGAATAGATAGTTCCCATTTGAGTTTTCTAATTAGTATTGAAAATTTCCACAACGTATTAGAATGAATTTAATTTTTAGCAAGTTAAACCAAATACTAACCTTGTTTTTAAAATTCAAAATATAACAAGTGCATGAAATATAAAATAATTTTTACATGTATTTAACAATAAACTCTTCCTTGGGATACAAACTTGTCATGGTTGAAAGGCTTAAGGGTTCCAAAAAAAAAACAGGAGGCATTCAGGATGTGAGTGAGAAGGAAAATGGATGTGAAATGGAGGGATATATCATAAATGTATACATAAAACAGCAATAATGTGCAACACATGGTATAGGTGAAAAGAGGAAATTTTTAAAGGATATAAGGAGGCAAGGATGGGTTTCAATGGAATTATGAGTACTGAGAGGGAAGGGAATCTTATAGAAGGCCTTTTTACACAAGACATTAACCCAAATGAGTTTATGTCTGAATGCATGAACGATACTGTTTGACCAGAGTAGAACATGCACCAATACATGAACCAAATTAGGGGAGGTAACGTTTTCTGCTCATGATCTTACCCTAGTTGGATGGTTACACCATGCATTTCTGCATTCATTCTAGCATTAATACATTTAGACATTAAAACCATACAGAATGAGTAAAGAATTTGAGGATAACCCGTATAGGAAAGGAAGAGATTCGGATTTAATACCAGAATGAAAGGGAACGGGCTATATAGAGAATTCTCAATCTGACAATTCAAACTCTGGGTTAGAGTAGCCTAATATAAAAGGGAGGGAAAATACAATGTGGTTAGTAATGACATCAGTTGAGGAGTACTCCTCTCAATTATGTTTATTATTTATGACAATTTATCTCTATTAGCAAGGGTGAGTTCAATACGGCCTATACCATATATTACGATGATGGAGTAACATTTGGGATTGGGCAACATTTCCACATTCTCCAGTTTTCGACCTTACGTTACAATGGCTACTTGGGGATCCAACAAGGAAAACAATAAATTAAGGACAGAACTTGAGTCAAAAATAGCACATCTATCAATAAAACTATTTCAAAGCACTCGAATGGTGAACGTTAAGTTCTATTAAATTAATGTGTATGCAATACTTACAGGATCCGATTCGAATGCGAGTACGGCATGTTTACGACTGACTGACTGGTCACCAGAAAGGATAATATCACCGGCTGTCCTGCTTACTTGGAACTCGTCCTTATCCGGCGTCAACCGATAGGATCGGCCTAATTCAAAACGAGGAATTACCATGTAAATATTGAATATCTATTCAGCGACAAGTAACATGGCATTCCGAGCAATGAACCAACCTTTGCCTTCACACACCAAATACCACATATGTGTTAGGACTTTAAGACCACTTCTCTTTGACAAATAGTCACTGCTACGCACGAAGCCCGAAAGCGGGAGGTCTAACAAAACACAACTATCAACAAGCAATAGCACATTTGAAAATAATGCACGACATAAAATAATAATGAATTCCAACTATATCAAACATACGACCATCAACTTGGCATCTAAAAACATGTTTTCTTTAAACCTCTGCTTTTTCAATTGCAATGCTGCACTAGTATCCAGCTTATGCACGACTGGGCAAAGTGGCTGAGAGAGTTGGTAAGTGACATGTGATGAATAGGTATGTTTCAAATACCTACTTCACCCAGTGACGAAACTGAAATTGACTTGACACAAAACACGAGTAATAACAAGAGAATGAATTCATCAAATGCAATATTGCATTCCCGCCTGTTGCACACAAATGCGATCACTTAAATCGATCGTAAAAAATTCTGGTGACTCTGGTGGTCAATTGAACTACAGTTGGTTATAATCACAAACGTTTTTCAGAAACAAATTTTGATGACAAATAAATTAAAATTAATTTTTAAATTTTAAAAAAGATAAAATGACTCACAAATAGAGATAAAATCGCTATTTAATTTCAGGTATGACTCTGACAATGGCGCCAGTTATGAAAACATTTGAAATAAGGGGAAATAACTCAGAGTAAGGAGCGACGAGGCAAATATTGCTCAGTACCCAAATATTTTCATTTAATAAGGTAGGCTCAAACAAACAAAATATATCCAAGTGTATAAATATTAAAAGTTCTTTACCTTGGGCTATCAATAGCTTTATCATCGCCAGCTAACATCCAAATCTACCCTAACTATCAGATTAACACAAACATATGAGGAATGAACAGTAAATTTTCAACCATAAGTCTAACACTAAAGTGATGAAATCTCTAAAATCTAAGGAAAATTTTGAATTATATGGATGTGGTATTAATATGGCTAGAGGTGCTCTGATTCCTGATTGTAACTCAAAAGTGGAAGTCAATATGCAAGCAAACTAAATGAATTGTTAGCATGAACTTGAGAACTGCTTCAACGGGCAAGGGCGGATCCAGGATTTCTTTCTGGGAGGGGCACAAGCAAGGCCGTATCCAGGATTTTGTTCAGGGGGGGCACAAGGATACCTTGTTATACAAAACGAACGAAATTATAATGGGACCGAATTAAGGGTCTGGGGGGGGCCCGGGCCCCCGTGCCCCCCCCCCCCCCCCTGGATCCGCCTATGTCAACGGGAATGAAAAAAATTTAGATTTACTTGACTGGTTTTGTTGGTGTGCAACATCATCTGGCTCTACAGAAAAGCGCATGACCACAAATTCACTGTGTCAATAGGAATGGAAGAAGGTTAATTAAAGGAATAAGAAAATAATACCATTGCTAAAAACCCTTTATAAAGACTTTTAAAGAAATTTCTATAGTCTAGGAAGGGCATACCCAGGATCAAAACAAGGTTGGTGGGGTGCGTGTCATATGGTTGTTCAGATTGGGACATTTCATTAAGGGAAAGGCAATTGAACAAAAATGTAATATATATTATTATTGCTTGCACCATTAATAGTTACTACAATCATTTGGTTAAAAAACTATTGTTATTCTAGCAACCTGTTTTAAGCGAGCATAAGTTTTCTTGGGTTCGAAGATAACTTATTCATAACCCTGTAAACCAAAAGTGTTGTGAAAATGTTGCAAAAACATTGCGCTGCAACCAACATGGAGCTGCTGCAACTTAATCGCAACGTTGCAAAACCAGTCAAAAGTCCTCTCTACCACGTTTTTGCAACGTATTCGCAACCTCTGGTGAGACTTTTTTACAACACTTCTGCGCAACTCCTGCAACGCACTTGAAACATTTATGCAACTCCTGCAACATACTTGCAACATTTATGCAACCCTTCAAAATAATACTCACAATATGCCTTTAAAGAAAAAAAAAATATTTATTTATGACATGACAGATTTTAATTTTAGATATTCTTCAAGATTTGCATAGCAAAAACCTCACTAAAAAATGCAAATGTTGGAGGGAGAGAGATGGAGTAGCGACGCATTTGATATTACAAACATAGGCAGATCTAGGGGGAGGGGCACAGGCAGTGACGGCGCTAGCAGGTGCGGGGCTAGGGGCGAACCTTCAGTGCGGGGCCCTTCACTTAAAATATTAAACTCTATACCCCATCTACGAACTCGAGCATTTTGAATCCCTACCACTCTCTGGCTAAGTATGTGTTCCCCTCCCAAATTCAGACTTCGTAATTACGCCGTTATGATACCATCACGCAGTTGAGTTCAAAATAGTATAATACAAATTAAATTTATAATTATATTTATTCATAAAATTATAACGTAAAATAAACATAAAAAGCGCACTTTTTACTTTAAATTATTGCATTATTATTCCTTTTTCATAATATTGTTTTTTGTCTAGCACGGACTTAACAATACAGTAATAGTTGAAATTGCGTTTTCAAACTATCGTATATTTTAATTTTTTTTCACGAACGCGGGGCCCCCCAAGGCGCGGGGCCCGGGGCAGTCGCCCCGGTCGCCCCGCCCTAAGGCCGGCTCTGGGCACGGGAGCACGTGCCCCCCCCAGACCCTTAAAAAATATGCAATGCAAGATTTTTAATACAGTCCCATTATCATTGCGCTCGTTTTGTATTATGAGGTATCCCCCCCCCCCCCCTGAAACAAAATCTTGAATACGGCCTTGCTTGTGCCCCTCCAGAAAGAAATCCTGGATCCACCCCTGGTTTTGAATATGCAAATATCAATATTCTCTATGCACCAAATATACATATCAGTATCAAAATGTAGCAATATCATATCAGTAGCAAGTGTCGTGCCGTCTTTCCTTTCTTTATCTCATATGCAGGGTTTCTGTGTACTCGCTGCACCCCTGCTCGTATGCTTCGAAATTTTCTAAGTGCGACAAAATTGTCTTAAGGCCGAAATTTTTTTTTCTCGTGAGAGGCACTTTGCTTCAGAAGATGAAAAAACCCTTTAAAAACCATCGTAATTACGCCGCAGGGGAGAATGACGCCTCGGTAGCTTAACTGGCTAAAGCACTCGGCCGGAAATCGAGGGATCCGGGTTCGAATCCCGGTCAAGGCGAATGATTTTTCCTCTGTGGATTTTTCGCACTATTTGTGCATTGCGGGTGACTCCGTAAAAAGTTATCACCGTGGCTAGTCCCGGTATACTTTCATAAGTCCAGAGCGAACACCTCTAGTGTTCAAAGTTCGGGCTTTGCTCTCCGGCTGTGGCGCCATGCGCACGACCTGGACTGCTAGTCGCATCATATGCTCAGCAGTCCATACCACCTTGTCCGGTAAAGTCCACAAATTTCCACAGGGGAGAATGACGCCTCGGTAGCTTAACTGGCTAAAGCACTCGGCCGGAAATCGAGGGATCCGGGTTCGAATCCCGGTCAAGGCGAATGATTTTTCCTCTGTGGATTTTTCGCACCACATATTTGAATGTATGTTTGGGGAAAACTATGTCCAAATAAGCGACCGTGTCACAACCTTTCTGCAACATGTCACAACCTTTCTGCATCCTAGTGAACATTCCACCCTCACATACAATCAGTGTCTTACGAATAGGATGAATCTGATTTAAATATGTATATCCTCTGGCTAAAATATTACGCTATATAATTTTTCAGACCAAATGAGTGTAAGCGACGTAATTAAGACATTACAGAAATGTTGCCAAAAGCCTAGCTGCTTACTGCAACCTCTTGCAACGTTTCCGCAACACATTGTGTTTTCTGGGAATTTAATTATGTATCATTTTATTATATTTTTGCTTTTTGGGAGGGATAGCTGTCTGGGTATCCTCGCTCGGATGGCTCGAGGGCGTCTACTTCAAATACAGCTTACCACAGAGCAGTGGCGGCGCGTGCGTATAAGCATGTTAGCAAGTGCACACCCAAAGATGAATAAATTATAAAAGAAAACTATTCCTTTGCAACGCGAAGGATAAAAGTACTGTCTGCATATGCAAGAAACATGAGCCTCCGAACGCTACAGCTATCTCCTTTTCGAATTCACCGCTCTACAAGTGTGCGATCCCGTGGCATCATGCCGGGCGCATTTTCGGTCTGTGCGATCGCTTGAGGGTGCTCTGGCGGGACGAGGTAAGCGGGGGGGTATGTGCTGTTCAAAGGGGCGATGGGAGCAGACTCAAAACCATGCGAATGCGCATGTTTTTGGTGACTGACTAGCAGGTAGTGTAGTGGTGTAGCCGCCACCTACACTACCTGCGCCCAGGATCCTAGTCCGTCTACAGAGCCATCTGTATAGCCGTTTTCTACACTACTTCCTCATAGGGTGTAAGGAAAAGAGAATGAATTTCAACTACCGTCACTTGTAAAGGTGTGTTGAGAATAATTATTTTCATACATGCTAATATTATTTCTGTTCATGTAATTTTAAGGGTAGAGTGTACCAGTGATATGTTTTGCTTGCTATGTATTCTATTACGACGAAATATGATGCTCATGGATTAGGATTAACATAATATAATTAAATCTTCCTATATCTGCTCTAATGCACACCCTAGATAAATTACCACCAGCCATCACTGCCACAGAGGATAGGTTGAGTTGGGAAGCCTTAGTGATATCCAAGGAAAAGGAAAGCTAAGAAGATTGGTACCTAACACATGTCCCTGAGTCACAACAGCTCACCAGGTGGCAGGATGAGGGCTCTGATGGCAAGTAATGGGAGGTTAATTTAAGGAGAGTGAGATGGGAAAAGAATATGGTTTAGCAAAATTCATTCATCACGATTAACCATTTAATATGGACTCTAGGGGGTCCAGTATAGCTGAGTGGTTCAGGAAATTCTGAACCAGTTCACAATTCTGAATTAAAAAATTTTTGACTTTGGTTTGACGATAGCAAAGACTGGACCTGTATTTTAAATTGAACAATTTTTTTCCACCAAACTGGTGTTCTTACAACCAATATTACATAATCCATGTATAAGTCCCTTGATCTCCACTCCATCTATAGGACCTCAAATTCAAATGTACTAACATGGTTTAATATTAACAAATGTTTATTACTTTCCAAATTGTTGTGAAGAGTTTATTTTATTATGTATATAGAAAATAGAAATCCCTCCTATGTAATAGTTAAATTGAAACACCGTTCCATGCATCAAACTGCAACCCATCCCACATATCCTGCAAAAATAATTTTACCTCAGTGCTTAAAAATTGCATTTATATATTTTTTGTCCATTATGACAAACTGTGAACAACATTCAGCACTCAAGTCGAATCATTTAAATGGACTAATTAAACAAAATTCCAAGCATGGAGCAGTAGTCAATATGGGCAATATATTTACAGATTTTGTTTTCAACTGTATACCCCGAAATTATAGGATGACTCAGTGGAGTAGCATATTTCTCAGGAAACTGTTTCATTTTAATACTTAAAATAAATGGATGAAATAAGCTAGAGAATTTCATAAAAATGGCCCCACATATTATAGCATAAAGGCTTTTATTTCAATGAAACAATTTTTAAAAAGGCATTGCGGTTTTATTGTAAAATATAAATACAGTACAGGGACAGTAACAAATTATGTACAATATAAATGAAATTCATAAAAACGTGGAATGCACAAATGAGTGTTCAACTTTACTCGACAATGCTATGAGTGCACTTTTTGATGGGACAAAATACAACATCAGTTTGCTGGTTTACAAAGAGAAGATTAAGCTGAGAGTCCAGGCCTACATTCTCAATCCTGAGAAGTTCTGCTACCCTTGTGCCTGCTTTCTTTTGAACAATAGCATGCCCAGAAACTCTCATCGCTTGGGTGTCCTGAAAACCAAAGAGCTGAACATGGCAGGTGACATCTACCCTTATGCACTTCACAACACCTTCCTTAGGAATATTTAGCAATGCAGAGACACTGCTCATTGCTAAAGCATCATTGTCTTCCACTTGGGGAGAATCTGCTCGGAAAACAACAGCTTCACCAAGTCTTTGGCCTCCAGCACAAACTGCAAAGCGCATCCCTGTGAAAACTGCCCTTGGCTCAAACCCAAATCCATCAGGCTGTGAGTCACTCCAAAATGTGAATGCAGATGGGTTGTTGAGGCTATCCGGCTCAAAACTGATCCTCTTTCCATAACCAGCCCCAATGCTGAGGAGGCGTAAAGACCTTCCTCCAAATAGAGGTCGAGGATTTCCAGCAGGTCGGACACGATAATGAAATCCAGGTGTAATTCTAGGATCGACATAAGTACCTGAAAAGGAGAGGGCATTCATCATGAGGCAACCTATAAATTAACTTTTCATGCACCACTTTCAATGTGAAAGTGAACTGATGTACACTTATGCAATACCGAATCCACGGTAGAAAGTTATAATATACAATTGGCACCATGCAAATTGCGAGAAATATGTAAAAACATTATGGATGAGTAACTAAGATGTAGCTTCTAAAGCATAAATCAAAATGAATATTCATTGCATTTCCTCATATGTGAATACAAATGAATTTCTGAGCATTGACGAAGTCCAAATTTTCTAAAAATTTCCACTCTAATCAGTGGATCAAACAAATTGCTTACCAATGACAGGCAGTTCATGAGCCTCAAGACCAAAAACAGTGTATTTGGTTGGTATGTCTCCAATCTTTTCTCCAGACACCTTGGTGCGTCTCCACTTCTTATCATCCACTCCTGGAGTCAAGGTGAATCCCCTCTTCTGTCCCACAGCAACATTCACAATCCTAATGATTTTAGCAGCCTTAGATCCAGGAGATTTTCTCACAATAGCCATTCCGGATACTGTAACAACCTGAGCAGTGCTTCCAGTCTCAAAGCATTCAAATTTGCACTGCATTCGGAGACGAATGGTTTTCTCTGTTCCTCTCTTCTCCCCATCAGTTGTTTCGGCTGATAGTCTCTGTCCAGTTTCCATTTGCGGCATCTGGGAAACAACAGAAATAATGTGAATGTGATAAAAAAAGAGAATACTGACATAGTCCATGAACAAAAGAGAATATAAGACCAAATAAAGTTAAATTTAAAAAATCAGTTTCCAGAATCTTGTATAGAGGGAATTTTAGAGCTGTGAAAATGCTTTGTATATGTAATGATGATTTTAGCTGATATGAAGAGACTTCATTTATATTTTTCTTAAGCCCAAAGTCACACAAACTTAAGCCATGTTATGCAAAGCTTAGTTGCTGTTAATGACGTTTGCATGTGTTACCAAAATGAGTCCCTGATTTTAGAAGTATCTAATTGAATTAATGTTAGATCAGTTTCAAAATTTGATTAATACTATTAAATAAAGAAGAGATAGGAAAACCAACAAATGAATCAACAAGAACACAACATTTCTTATACATGGTAATGGTGACTGACTAAATAAAACTTGATTTAAAGCTCATGACCAACCCAACACAATTCTTTCTACCAGTTCATTCCCATAAAGTTTTCTTTTAAGGGAATCAAGTTTACAAGGAAGTAAACTGAGCACAAAGTTAGCATTCCCTCCCAACTTTCGTGCCTCACTGCACTCTATTTCCCATTACTGTTCACAGTTAGAGGTCAGGAAGTTTCAAATAAACCCATCTAATATTAGAAGGATTGGTGAAATTCTGTTTGCCATAAAGTAAGCAAGCATAGGCAGATCTAGGGGGTGGGGGCACGTGCCCCCAAAGACCCTCAATAAATATGCAAGATTTTTAATAGGGTCCCATTATCAATGCGTTTGTTTTGTATTATGAGGTATCTTTGTCCCCCCCCCCCCCGCAGAAAGAAATCCTAGATCCGCCCTTGTATGCAAGGGTTCATATTCTCATAGTCTCTTCATTACTATCAATATTTAATTTTTATTACGATGTCTTCTTCAGTTCCCTGCCTTTTCTCTAGCCCAAAGACTAGGTAATATGTATGTTAATTATCCTAGTATTATAACCTGGCATCTTACCTCCATACGGACAACTTCCAAAGTTCCCATGGCCAGGTGGTTAGCATCGTGTACAGTGAATTTGTCTCCAGGAGAGACCACCACTAACTCAAAGGCAAATCCATTAGGATGGGAGTCACTCCAGAAGTAATTCCCATTGCTGTTGAGCCTATTGGTGTCAGCTTCAAAGGTGAATCGGTGGCAGTATCCATTTCCAATGCTAAGCAGTGTTAGAGCCCTCCCACCAAAAAGGTAGTTCAAGCCCTTTGCATCAGCGTTGCAGTCAGCTGGAACTGGTCCCACGAGTGAGCGGACCCTATAACGGAATCCTGGGACGATTCGAGGGTCCACGTACAGGCCAACCACTGGAAATTCATTCCTCCTCACCCAGCTGGCTGGGATCTCGTAGCAGGCAGGGAAATCACCCAATGAGCCAGCATCAAGCCGTAGTACAGTGCTGACTTCCTCAGAGAGACTCTTGAAGACCTCAAGGTCAGGAATGGCGCTCAAGTGCCCACCATCATTAGTGCTCTTCCTCCTGTTAAACTTTAGATCATCCTGAAAGAATGAGCCTAATGAAATCGCTGCATTTGTAAAAATAAATCAACAATTCATTTCAAGCACCCTTCCTAATTCTATAATACAGAGTGATCACAAATATGAGGGGTAAGGTTTTTGAGCAAATTATAAAGAATTAAAAAAATAAATAAAAACAATGCTCATTTCAAATGAATTTATGAAAATGAGTAGTTGTGAATGTACGTCAAGAGCTTAATTTTAAATTTGAATTCAGGAAATGCTGAACATTCGTCCCAACATCACATGAATGAAAATTAAAATGTCATACTAAAACGACAACATCTGAGCTTAATTTCTACTTTTAAATTCAGGATTGTCAGGGTTGCCATTGTATATTTATGACAAAATTTCATGCAATATCTGAAAATTTTCATGTGATTTGGAAGAAATGCATTTTTATTCTACATATGTATATCATAAGATGGAGAATGGAGTGGATTGGAGAAAGAAGGAAGAGTAAAGGATAAGGACAGTAATTGATATCTAACACCAACCGGATGGTAACCGTTCAGTCACCATGGAGTAGTTGGCCGTGGGCAGCGATGGCAACGGAAGTTGCCCAGCACACTTGATCACCATCAGGAAACATGTAGAGGATGCAATTTACCCCACCCCCTGTTCAGGATACATCTCCCCCAACAGCAATGAAAGAGAGTGTTGTTTCATGATGTCTCTTCCGAGGTGGCCGCTACTACAAGGAAGAACCGACAACTGTGTGGCTCTCGCATTCTCACAAAAATGCATTTACGCTTTTCACAAAAATCATCTCCCCACCTTCATTTTTCATCTGGCACACAAGCATCCACACTTAATTGCAACAATTTGTTTTCTTATCTGAGGAAACACATACACATACATGCACCAACATACCTTAGTTAGATGTCATAGGAAATCGAGTTAAAGTATGAAGTGAATCACTATTATCCATAGAAAGGGCAACTGCCCAAATGCACTTTAAATATTGAAAATGGGAAATGACTCAAGGTCATATGCATTTAAAAATCTAGACTTTAATTTAATCTTTTAAAATTAGTAAAGAAAACAATATCCCAGGTTTCCGCAATGTGACAACATAACGTTCTCTCCAAAAAGTCCAACTGCACATTTTAATTTTTTTTTCTATCCGATAATTGACGTTGAAAATGGAAAACGGTTAATTTTAAAAAAATTTAGAATGACAAGCACACACTGAACATTCATCTTTCTACATTCAAGCCAAATAATAATTTTAATTCATGTTTGTAACAATATTTCAATATTAAGTTTTAATAAATAATAAAATAATCAATAGTCAATATAAATAAATATATTTCAATTGAGTCATTTCCCAACAGAAGCAGCAATAATGTTTGATACCATACAAGACGATGATAGATATGGGATAATTAACATTTTGAGCTAAATATTTCCCTGACAAAGTCAAAGATACTGTCCAACTAAATGAAATGCGTGGTGCATAATCAGAAGGGGCTAGTGACGCGTCTCCGGCATTTCATATTATCATGAAAGACTCCAGATAAATACGCTCCAATATTTAAGAATTATACTTAATTCATCATCTTCAACTCACAAAACTAGGCAAATAACCGACTTTTTACAATGCAATAAGCAAATTAAGTTAGATTTTAGGAAAAAACGGAGGTATTTCGATGCCGCCACCCGAAAACGTGGATCCTGACACAACTGAATAAAAGAATTCTCGCATTTGACGTAACAGAGCGCGTTAATATAACTCAATGCACCTTGTTCAACGCAGAAAATCACCGCAATCCCCATTAGAAATTGTAAATTTATGGAACACATTAGAAGGAAATTTCAACATAATTATTAAGTAGTCTGGGAATTTTACATTCTCTTTTTGGACACCACCGCTGTCATCGAGTGAAGAAATCACGCTTGAATGTTTTCCATAGGTATTGACTTTTTCAAGCAACACGTGAAGCAGCAAATGATTGTATTCAATATCGAAAAATCTATCTACTTAAAAATTTTACTATCGTGATACCTACTGAATTGGGGAAAAAAATCCTAGCGCGGTGGGTGATCTATTTGAACGTGGTTAAACAATTTTCCGAGTTCTTTCTTTACAGAGCAAGAGAAAAAAACTATTCCAGACTTCCTCGACGCGACAGCATAGGAGAAACCCTTTAGGAGCTCTCAATTACTGCGGTTCTCGCCTGACTTTTTCATTTCAAACTCGGAGACACTATTATGGCCTCCCTGATTTCCGCTTCTACGCTGAGCAAACAGGTAGTGTTTAAAGCTTCCGGAAGAGTTTGCGAAATAAGTTTCAAATTAAGAAATGCTAAATAAACTGAAGGAAGGCCAATCCTGAAGGCGATAACAATTTTCAAATTGTTAAATTAATTAAATAAAGCGTTCTAATACATTTGTTTGATGTGAAATGCGAAAAATATTATTTTAAGCTGCAACTATCTTAAAAAGTTTGGACTTGGTAGAAAGATCAGTCACCTCGATACATGTACTCTTAGTCCACACTTCATCTTCTTTTATCTACACTAACTTAGATGGTAAATCAGCAGTACATCTAAGTGAAAATTGAAGATACAAGAACTGTCATTCAAGATTTTTTTATATTGGTCGCCACTTGAATTCGTGAGCGTTAATTAATAGGAACAGGTGAAAAATCTTTCCGTCCTTGCGATGAAGAGTGGATTGTACAACAAGGTCGATACGTTCACGTTGCTTCGACTCTCAAAACCCACCGCATTAAAAAATACCCCCTGTCAATGCCGGAAATGAATCACTTCCTAGTTTTAAACACTTTATAATTTTGGAACGAGTTTCAAAACTCAAGAAAATGGGAAGAAAAAGTAATAAGAAACACGTCATAGAAACTGGAACTTTTCCAGGCAGTTTTCTTTTCGTGCCAACGACAAGCGATTCCAAAAACCGCACTACAGACATCAAAATAAACTTCGCCTTCACTCGTTCAGGATCCACATACCTACCATTCTCTGACATCTTTTTTATACCCCACAAGTAAATGAAGACTTACGCAGACTCTACTACGGATGGGGTAAATAAGGTAAATAAACATTGAACATATGACAATTTTTGGATTGTAATCGATACAAACAATTTTGACTGAAGATCTAACCGCGATTTCGAAGAGATGAAAGTTAAAATATTTCCTTCGTATTCCGTGATTTTTAAAGGGAGTTTTCAACACAAAAGGGAGTTTTGACGCTTCTTATCAACCCTGAGTATGAGTTTCAGATAAAGGAAAATTTGATGACAACTTATTCACGCACTTTTACAAGGAAAGAAAGAAATCAGCAATCCAAATCGAAGAAGCAAAAAATATCTCATCTCCAATCGAGGAGATATCAATCCAATATAACTTCAAAATTAAAATTTCACGAAGTCCGATTTAATATAAACACACCCTCAGAGTGATAAGAATGCTGAAAATGCTTTACGCAGATGCTATCCAAGAAACCTCTCGCTCAAAATGACTACCTGGGAAGACGCGAGCGAAACCACGCAACTTAAGAAGGGGGTATGTAATTAAAAATCCTATCATCAGAAAGATAAGTATAAGCCATAGGTAAATGATAGCCTTTGAATCGACTATGATTTCAAATATTTATCGTGAATGCTAATCATTTTGACCCAGGGAATCTGCAGCCATTGGGTATTGACATAAAAATAAAAATGGAACGCAAGGAAAAGAACCCCATTATAAATTACGCGACCCGATATGTGTTTCAAGAAGTCGAAAAAAGTTTGCTTATATAAAAAACTACTCTATTCTCAAACGAATATTTGATAATAAAAATAAAAATTACACTTCTGCATTCCCGATTGCCGCGACCCCTTTCAAATAGACGTGAATCCGCTCTTTCTATGCATTCAAAATAAGTGCCATCAGCTTAAAAAGAACACATACAAAATTTTCCGAACAGGCAGAGACAAGCAACATATGCTCAGGATGAGTTTGAACTGCTAAGTGCTGAAGGCAACGCTCATTCATCTATCCACAGCAAAAGGATGACCCTCTCAGCATCATTTATACGGAGACATTTCATCTTTAAATGCGATTACGAGATAAAATTAAATCGCATTCAACACAGACTTCCAAGATACTGGTATCGTATCGAGGCAAAATCAGTCAAGTAAATGACAATACTGCCTTGAAACCAAACCACGGCGAGGATCAGAGCCATGTAGGGAAACTTCGGTTCACATACTGAGACAGACGCGGAATTACAAAACTTTAGAACTTGGCAGCCCGACCTGAAGCAAAATAGGTTGCCAATCTCTGCTCTCAGGGAAGTATATGATCCATCCAGTAAATATCCAGCCTTTTATAACATGGACAATGTTTTTTTTCAGCTGGAGATATTACCAAAACCAAAATCATTCGAGCGAGTAAGTCATCGGGGATAGCATCGTGTTTCCAAAAATGTAGTTCATTGCTCACATAAAAGGGAAGAGAATTCATTAACACTACCAGGACTTGGAGGATCAACTAACCATAAGTTCCTCCCCGAAAATTGAATAACGAACCTAATTCAACCTTGACACCAACATAAAACAAAGGAGCTCAAGATTATTAAACCGCACCAGGTTCAACACGATCCTCATCGTTTCCATGAACGACTCATCCCTTGTCCTCTGGGATCTGAGAATAAAATCACTGAATGGGGGTTTTTCATGAACAACGGCTTATTTTATTTCGTAAATTCTCATCATAGATCAATGTTGCAAAGTTACCTTCCCATAACAGAGGGAGTTAAGTAAGTAATTTAACTTTAAAAAATAGAATTTCGCTTTCTGAAGAATAACGTCCACTTTCATGAGATATCAATTCATGTACCAATGCCAAGAATGGAGACGGTCAGTCCCTTATCTGCCCCTGCTGAAAAGAGGCATGAAATGACGTCACCACATTTTCCTACCATGACATTTCCGTGAGATTTCGTTCCACCCAAATACGTCACAGTCAGTTCCATAAACTCAAATGAGTTACGAAAATAAGTTAAGGAAATTAAATTTTTACGGTCCCATGAACGATAAGCATAATTAAAAAAATAACGAGAATCCCCCACTCTAGGATCCCAGAATACGATGGACAAATACTTTAGCGAAACGTCCGAAGATGTGGAGAACAAGGCCCGGTTTAAAAACCAAAGTTCCATCCTCTATGCCATTCAAATATTCATCCTGCAATCATACAACATGGTAGAGTATTGAAATACAATACTTCAGCATTTTCAAGTCAAATGGACAGTAAACAAACAGGTCAAGTTGTATAGTAAAATAATGAATGTATGATGAAAAACTTATCCTTGAGTCACATGCACATAGACGGGGGCTCTCCCGAGCATCGCCATCGAGATTCGATGAGTGCCTTAAAGCTAGAATGGAACCGACCTTACCTGTTCATGATCTGATAAGTACAGGCAGTCGTCCGGGTGACATGGGCTGGTGCGACCGCTATTCTTAAGCGGGGCTTCATCCTGGAAAGATAGGCGAAATCTGAGTAAGGAATCTCCTATCGTCTCGTTCCCATCACGCTCTTGTTACGCCAGCCACGGTAACCAACTGGCGTTTCAGAAGATACCCTATGCATTGAGTTTATTCTGAAACCATGACTTGGAGCAATAAAAATGCAACAGTTAATCTCTTGGAGAAAAGAATGGAGGCAAGTGATTGAACTGGCTACGGATGTCATACCTACAGTAGGTAAGTTTTAAAACAAGTGTAACCCGATGACCACGGAAAGGTGACCGCGATTAAAATTCTAGTCATGGTATAAGATTTCAAATCCTATTTCAAAGCATGTAACCATCGTAAGAAGAGCGTTGTGAAAACGAGATATATACTGCTATCCAGGCGCGGAATGGGTGACTAGAGATAAGTACCAAATGAGCTATTATGATGAACGCGACGAACAAACATAACATATAATATATAGGGTATGTAACTATTTGAGCTCGCTACGTAATTAGCATATTTTAATAAATTTCCTGAAAATAGAAACTCAACCATCCCTGAACTTTTCATGAAAAAGGCATGTTTGAATGGGAAATTTTCCAGATAATCGACCTCCTTATATCAGATAAACTTCATTGGGCGACCAATAATTCATTTCATTATTTTTAAGTACCTCTCTAAAGGCCTGTTTACACGATACATTAACACGTACGAGTTAATGTACGTTTGCGTGAATGATTTTTGTGGACCGGAACGGAACATGTACGAATGCATAGAACAGGTTCTATTTTCTGTGCATGCATTTGCACAAGTTGGGTGGTTACACGGTGCATTTTGGCGTTCATTCTCGCGTTCATACATTTATACATTAACCCGTACGTGTTAATGTACCGTGTAAACAGGCCTTAAAATTTTATCGTGCCCCCCTCGCACCAAAATTTAACGGCACACGCTGCGCCGAAAAATCTACCGTATTCCCACGGGTACAAAAACATTTAACCGAACTACGACTCGCTCAATAACGCTTCGTTGAATCGAGCAGACTAACCCCAGACAGATGCATAAAGGGACATGAAGAATCTGTATTTTCTCCTCAAGTCCAAAGGTTCGAATTAAACCTTAGGGGGATATTCTCGGCTGGCGCGTAGCAACTAAAAGTTCCCAGGAGAAAACAGTTTTCAAAATGCGTAAGTACTACGCAATTTAATAGCCCGAGTAAATAAAATAACAATATTTGATAATTTCATCGAGATAATTAACAATGTTTCTGCATATTTATGAACGTTTCAGCGGGGTAAAACAAAAGAGGAAATGTTAATTAATTAATTAATAAAACTGATGAATTCCACAATAAGCTGAAATAACGGGCAATGGGAAATACATACCTATATTACATAACGAAAAAATGGGACAAATTCTTAGCAAAAGGAGCAGTTCCCAGCATGGGTGAGTTGTGAAGACAAAATTGATGTGGAGTTCCCATAGCTTACTAAAGGAAAGCTGAAACAATGAAAAATCAGTATAGGGATCTTAAAGGCTGACATTTTTACTGCGTAACTCCTCTTCCGATAGAGAAATTTGAGTGGATGAGCTACAGAGCTGAAATTAACCCTAATGGAAAATTTTGTCCCTTGGGCACATTAGACTACGAACATTTGCTTTCACTTGACCTGTATTTTCCGATATGGAATTAAGATCACTTTGGCCTTAATGAAAATTCATGAAGCTGCTTTCTTGACCTCTTTTCAGTCTGAATCCTTTATAAACATCACCAATGGTCACCCATAATAACCCACAGGTTCTAAAAAATAACATTTAATTGTGAGTTGTTTTCATCCAGAAAAGATGCCCAACTGAAACCGAAAGGGAAATTATAAGTCCAAAATTAACTCGGCGTTTTAAGTTACATTACACCAATAATTCTGAAGCTGAAAATAATTTTAAAGCAATAACTCATAATAATTTGAATATACAAGGAAAAAGAGCTCAGATTTCTTTCATAATTAATTTTTTAATATCGACAGCAACAAATATAATTTTGCATTCGGCAATAAACTTTTTATTAAGGCCAATCCATGGCTAGCCAATATTACAAAATATCCGAACATTGTAATAGTAACAGCATAATATAGTGACCATAAAAACAAAACAAATCAATTTCGGCATATTTAGAGAGGGACGTGTAATAAAATAAATATAATGGGGCTAAAGAGAGCATTTCATTGCAAGAGGTAGAATATTTTTATGAGAATACAGCCATGGCATATTGTGGTGGACATAGTAAATTATGATTTAGCATCATTAGGTAGCGCTCCGTATACGAACTCCGGCAGCAGACTCCGTGTCCTAATTTCCGGGCGGCTACTGGTGGTACCCGAGCTTCTCGAAGTTTCGGGGCCTCGCCCTCCCGTCGAGAACTTTCCTCCTGCCTCGCAGCGGGAATCCAAATCGATACTTACCCCGGACCATAGTGGGGGATGCTCTAAGGTAAACCCGCACAAATACAATGTTAATACCGTGTAAACGGACAATTTCCGAGTACGGCTATAAAACTTTTGAAGCCTTATGACTGTGAGTTATGATAAATAACTAGGATATCTATTTCATTAACCTTAAGCAGCCAGAGTAAGTAATCACCCCTACTACCGATGGATATATCGCCGAATGACTTCAATTAGTAGCATTACGTCGTTATTGTTTACTTTTATAGTTAAATGGATGAATAACGCTTTTCACTATTTGCATTAAAGAACTTAGATTGGCAATTAAACATCTGTAAACTCAGGATTAATGAATGAAAAATAGAATGTATTCAAAGATTAATTAATGAGAATGAGCATGTTGCTGCATTATTGAATTCAACAACGCCATCCAGTATTTAAAATTAACTTTTAGCGATTGAGTTCTAAGCTACCAGGTTACCTACTCGATAAGCTGAGTGAGGCACAAAAATGGTAGGCTCAGAGTATGATAATAGGCTCCAATACATTTGCGGGCTGTATTTTCTTTGGACGAAGGAGCCAGCAATATTCAGGCCTGGATGAGCCTACAATGCGAGGTCTATGACGAGCCTCAAAGTGGGTATATTTGGCTATTTTGTAAGGTCCAAGAAATGACCCAGTGCCTCCACCCCTGCCTTCAATGTCCCAACTAGCCTTTCTTAGAGGGAGGGTACAATAACAAGAAAGCTATCCATTCATCCGGCCAAGAAGCCAGGTCTAAAAATAGAACTGGAAGGAACCCCAGAAATCCCAAACCGGCCCCAACTTTCCTAGCTTCAGAGGGAAGTGCATCTCTCCCAGCAACGTGAGATGAGAATTCACGGATTGGTGAACGAAAATATGGACTTAGCTGAATTTCACGCACTAATATCACAAAAACGAAAGAAATGTATTGGGGTGTTGCTGGAGTCACTAATTCACCTGTGCTGGTGGGAATAGCTCGGTGAGTAGATTACTGCTCTCCTCCAGGCACGGGGTCATGCGCCGGGCCCACAACCTCTGCAGACCGGGTGGGGTCACCTCGGCAAGTGGATCGTGCAAGTCGCCCTCCATTGCTCGACCTTTTTCTTCTCCGAGGATACAGAAACGATTCCTTGTGAGCGCAGGAGATAACTGAGAGCTACGAGCGGATGTTGGTCTTGGTGAGACGCTGTTGACGCTCGGCGTTATCAAATTTCAGGGGAAACGAGAGAGATAGATAGATGTGAACTCCTACCAGATCTGCGACACTGGGTAAACTGGAAAAATTCTCACGGGTAAACGACCGCAGTAAGAACGTACACGTGACTCACTTCGACGACGTCTGAACGGCAAGTGCTGGAGGTGGGAGCCGAGTGTTCCGTTTTTAAAAGCGTTGCATTACCCCCTCCCCCGCTCCGACTCCCTCCCCTACATACTTCCGAATGCCTCGACCTCACCCCCATCCCACCGACTCCGAACCTCCCTTGTGGCGGCCAGGTTCTTGTTCCCTATTGGTCGACGAGCCGGGTCGCGGAAGGTATGTAGGGGGTAGGGGAAAGATGAAGAGGGAAGGGGAACCGTCTGTGAGTAAACTACTGCGAGCTCCCCTCGTCCAATTCACCCCCTAACCCTCGTATCCCCACTCCGCAATCCCTGCAAGCAGTCTTACCAGTCCCTACCACGTGCAAAGGAAGACCCCCTTCCCCGTCTGCAAAGCTGATGTTCACGAGGCAGACGCATGATCAGTCTCCGGAGAAAACCACCGGTTGCCTTTCATTGGGACTGCCCTCCGAAGGATGGACAAAAAATAATACGATTAAAGAGGAAAAAAACAAGAGCAGGGATCATCGTTCCCAAACACCACGCCCTAGCCATCTGGTTTGGACGGACCGTGAAGTAGCGTGCAGAAGAACCTAGGACGGGGAGGAGTTTGGGAAACGAGATAATGTAATTGCACTGGCGCCGGCGGCAGGGGTAAATTGCCTTCCACTCAGTTGATGGAGGACAAGGAGCATGTCAATCGCCGGAATTCGTTTTGCGTCGACGAAATGCGTTGCAGATGTTTAGGGGATAATCGAACGGTCAAAACATTCAGGGCAATTGGATGCTCGCATAAACTACGCAGGAATTACGTCGTCACTGGGGGATTTCATGATGCTGAGTGCGCAGTTGAAATACGGATAAAATTGTAGAAAAAAAAGAATTTAACTACACTAAAATGAAATGAACAACAACTAAGAGGCATAAATATTCGACATAATAATTACGTAAACATACTAAAATCAAGATAAAAA
Source organism: Ischnura elegans (assembly GCF_921293095.1). Lineage (NCBI taxonomy): Eukaryota > Metazoa > Arthropoda > Insecta > Odonata > Coenagrionidae > Ischnura > Ischnura elegans. The sequence goes on from NC_060250.1 coordinate 85,240,270, forward strand.
TGATAAGTAAATTAACTAAAATTTATAGGACATCCTTGTTCCTTATTCAACAGCTCAGCTGCTTCAGAAAAAGATTCCCACCTTTCAAGCTCCGTTACGGATTTTGTACACATACTAAAACCTAACGCGCCACCACACTGAAATAAGTAGTATCAATACTAGCGTAAGATAATACCATCGACAATCTCAAAACAGTGACACGTACTACAAATACATTCCTAAATAAATTAGTTTAAACTGAAGAATTTATTCTAAATTCTAACAGTTTTCAGCCAACATATTTTTTCAATATTCAAAGCAATGGTCATTTTTTTGGAAATGTTTTTGCAAGAGCTGACGAATACAATATAATAGCAAATTGTTTATTAAAATGTCGTAAACACTGAATGAAGATGAAATGGATAGCAGCATGTCTATGCATGCTTTTGCGTCTTCACGAAGCCTTAAACAATCCCAAGTTTCAAGGAAATCCGTCAAAACAAGTGGGAAATCAAGGCTTTCCCAAGGAAAAGCTGCACACCCTTCCGCAGTGACAAATACCGACATGACATCTATCTTTCCATCATAATATTATATAAATCAATAATATCCTAAACGATCGAAAGGCCCAAATTTAAACCTGGAATGCAATCAGGGGTACGAATAAAGACTCTCGTACGTGTTTTATGGCTTCTCTGGAGTCACTGTCCCTCCTGCGTTGCAAGAAATGATTGAAAGGAAATTTAAAATATTTTATTAACCTTTTGGTTTAGCAAACACTTTGTGAATTGAATCAAATATCATGGATAGTGAGGATGTTATATCACGAGGATAGCAAGCCTGAGCGAAGTGGCTTGAGTACCGGAGTGTTTACTTTTTCAGGAAAATGAAAATTATCGACAAATACTTGTTTGAAAATGATCCCTATGGATTCAAAGTTTTGCAGAGAGAAAAAAAGAGCGATGGAAATAGCTTGGCTAGTTCGCAAAACATATGAGTATGCCGTAGATGAGTATATAGCGCGCCAATATGATGGAATCCGCTGGTCACATATTTGCATGGAATTTGAGGAGTTATAAGCTACCTCGGCTATCCAATCGTTACAGGAAGAGCAATGCATAAACAATGAGATAATTACTCGACGCTTGGCTTGGTGTAAAATTACCTCTCAACATATGATTAATTAGGATGCATTCGCATTCTGTAGTTAAGAATAATAAATCGGTGAATTATTTTCGTAAGTCATCCACTATTTAACTACTCCCATTTAATGATTCCTTCTAGGACATGGTATTGGAAGAAAAAATATATTTTTCTCTCAATGCATCCACCACCGATTCTCCATACCTTCCAGCAGTCCTACTACGAATTCCATTTGATTTCATCAACACTTAGCACGTCGACGTTTACCTACTTATGACTGATTTTTTTAACTCTTTTAATTATCGCGCCCCATTGAACAATAAGATTCCAATGATAATACCAAATCGCGGTCTGACAGCCGAAATCAAACTACGTTCCCACAAACACTCTCAATCTATTTTCCTTAAAACTTTTTAACATAACTCTTAATTAATTTTTCATCGGGATTCCGATTAAGAGTTGCCGGAATTTTCACAGCAAAAACCCCCCGAATACTGTGTCGAAAATCGAGGACATATGCAACAATATGTGCAGAATTCACGATCAAAGGACTCAAAACATTTTGGCCTTGATTAGGGTTTGGATCGAAGAGAGACTTTGTGGTCAGCAATTCTTAAGTGAAACAGCTTGCAGCGGTAATGAAGTCTTAGAAATTCAGAATGATCGAAGAAACACAAGCAGTCCCTTAGCCGCGATTCTTGCTCCACAAACTCGAACTGAGGAGACTATACTCTACTTTCACCATTGGGTGATAGAAAACCTCACAAAAATTGAACAATGGAAAATTTATAAACAGGAATTTAGCCAAATAAGCAGGCTGTTCAGCATCCAAGTGTCCTGAGGAGTTCTTTTCATAGCAATAAAGAAATTCTTTAATACATTTTCAATTCTATTTCAAGACATTAAAATTATAAAGCAGACAAATACGACCATTCCTTAAAAATCTATTTGCGAAAATAGTATTTGATGTTTTAAATGACAGGTTTTGTTTTAACGACAGGCCAGGAAGGTGTTAAATTAAAAAATAAAAATTCACACGGTAAAATATAATTCTTGTGGAATTATAAATAAATAATAAACACCTGAGAATGACAAGTACCCACGGTCACTATTTTCACTTCCATGTTACAACACAGAAGACTGCGATCAACATCAGAAATATATAAAAAAAGGTTACAGAAAAGAGTGTAAAGGCAGATTAAGACGAACAACCCCTCAGATGTTTACGGTTTAGTGTGAATTCTGAAGGGAAAAAATAGTTTGTCACCCAAATTGGTACTCAAACACTAACCCAAAAATGAGACTGCGCCGTCAATGCCACCGAGAGCAAACAACTTAAGATGTCGCTCCCCGGCAATTATGCCCGCGAGGAGAAACGGAAAGTTTTCGAAAATTCCTGTCACAGAGGATAAATATTAGTTCCCGTGCTGGTCATAGGTACCATTCTTTCTCATTTGAGGCAGTGAATATTTCATGATCGGTAAACACAAATTAACAACGTGCAAGCCCAAAGTGATACGGATTCTAAGGTAATTCTACTGGCAGGTACGAAAAAAACGTGTAAAAGCACCAATCCACCAATGAGTGGAATCAGAAAAAAAATAGAGCATACACCATTATTCCATCACTAATTCAAGTCAAAATGAGCCAAAATCTATCGGATCATTGATGTCAAAACTAAATTGAGTGACCTTTGAAGCATAGAAAATTTATCATATAAATCCGTATAATCTGGTCAGTTTAAAAAGCTTCGAATGAATATGATAAATGAAAACAGATACGATTTTGCTACAACGTAACTCTACTTTACATTAGAATATTTTACCGTGGTTAAAACCCTTATATAATAATAAAACACCTCGAAAAATTACCAATGTAACTATTTTAAGCAATTGCGATTTTTTCCACGATTAATACTGGGGCAATAGAGGGAAAAACCCTCACCATGTGGGCAATCAACATCCGGTATCTGCAACCCACACCGTTCCATGTCGCACATATTGATTTTCAACCCCCGTTCTTCTCGAACACTCCATAGCCGCCCGTAAGGCCTGATTAATTTAGAAATACATCCCACCTTAATTTGACGCAAAACCAATAAAACACCAAGCAATTTTCTCCTCTCGCATCGCTTCCACCGTCTTAGAAACCTAAATTACGTACGCGAGGAGGAAGAATGTCCGTGCTCAACTAAAAAATAACTAAATATTAAATTGACATTCCTCCCAGCCCAAAAATATTCAACCTTCAATATCTGGCCTGAATTAATATAAATAAATTTAAATAATAATAAAATGTTGTGGTTTTTAGATGGTGCAACGGCAAAACTCCATCATAACTGACAGCTGAACCACAGAAGAGACACGAAAACAATCACTAGGCCGGATTTCAACTCGTGGTGCATGTTGACCTAGCGACAAGCAGGTTAAAAAAATATCGAAAAAAATAAGGATTGGCGATATTATTTTAATAGGGTCATCCTCTGCTCATTCTTTCACTCAATTCCAGTGAGAGTATAAACCCAATTATATATTTAGAGATCATAATTCTAAGACAATCGAGCTCTAAGAATACATGAAAATGGAATTGTGAAAGTGAAATACAAAGGATAATGAATGGGAAACAAGGCTCCACGCGGAAAATTATAAGTAAATGCACACAGGGTCCTTATAAAGTGCATAGTTGTAGTCACCCGAACTGGAGTATTACTACCTACCTACTAAAATACTAACTAATAGCGCCCAGTACACCACCTACCGTCCCCTGACATGTGGCCTTACTAAATTCTCAACTCGTAAGAAATACTTTTCATCCAATCAAATACGTGAAAAATATTTACTCTTATAAGCCATAGACAAGGAAATAGCTAGGATAGTAGGTACAAATAAAACTTGTACCATGAAAATGCCACGAAAAAACGGTGTCAGAAGTGACATGCGGGAAAAGTATTTATGCATATTTATTACGGGACAAAGTAGCCCCACAGTTAGGTGGGGATGAAACGTTGGCAAAACTCGGTTGTGTATATCCCGAAGGTCAATGATCCCACACCTGTTGCCTATATACGGTGGTGCACTCTGTGCCCCAAAAGCTGCACTTAACCAGGTACCAGAGTGCATGACATGAAAGCATTCAATTATTCATTTGCATAAAAACACATTTGAAGCAGGATACGGTAAAAATCGATTCAAAGCAACTTTTCACGATTATTTTGACCATAAAGATACGAGATGAAAAACGAACAACTCGAGTTTTTATACTGAAAGCTATACCAATAAAATCATCAATTGTGCCCGGCTTAACTTTGTCCAAGTTTGTTACATCCATTATGAAAAATAGGTTCGGATAAATCTTCAGTTTCTAATTTATAAACAGACCCGGACTGCAATGCAATAGTAGTGCCGTCATCATACAGTGGATTTTCACTAAGTTATTTTTCATTTTTAAGAAATGAAATCACAAAAGAAGATATAAAATTTCCTAATATTTCTTTTTTTATCTTTCGTTAAATTAATTCTTACTATTCAAGGGTTATTTGGGGTCAAATGAAATACAGGGAGTACAAAAAGTATTCGGACAGCTCTTGTCTTTAGCTAAAATTTCCATTTTCTAAGTGTTGCGCGTATGTTTCTGGTTTGAAATGATTCTCAGAGTGTACTATTCACACTCTTTATTCATGTATGCACTGCAGCAACAAATAATAAACTTTCGAAACTCTAAACAAAAAGGAAAAATTACTTCAAATGCGTCGCACAAAAAGTATTCGGACACCTGAATTTTTCATATTAAATGAAGTCATAAGGCACACTTTTCGCAATACTTAATTTCTTGGCATTCCTTTTGTTTTTCAGGACTGCCTGAAGACAATTTGGCATTGAATAGACCAATCTTGATGTGACAATAGGGGGTATTTTGTCCATTCTTCTAGCAAATCAGTCTTGAAGTCATTCTTGTTAGATATGCCATTCCCTAATTTTTGTCACTAGAGTACTCCACAGATGCGATATCGATTTGAGCCTAAAATTTTGAGGGGTGATTGTGTGTGGTGTGTTCAACTGTTTGGATGTGTTATACACGATCCATAGCTTTGTATTCTTTGCCGTGGGTTTGGAGTCATTGGCCTGTTGAAATATATATATTTGTTTCTCAGTCCCATCTTCTCAGTATTTACTTCAAAATTTCGCTTCAGTATGGCGATGTAGGGTACATCTTGTGGTCCATGATCCCTTCCACAGAGTGCAAATTACCCACTCCAGACGAGCCTAAGCACCCCCACACCATCACAGACAGGGGCGCAGCTAGATTTTACGGCTGGGGGGGTTTAGGTGCAACTAATACCGGGGTGTGTGGGGGTATGGAATACCCACCAGGATAAGCGGTAGGTGCGAGATAAATAAATTGCGGAATTAAGATAAACAGTTCAAATTGGTGAGTTTGACGGCTTTCTGAGGGATATTTTATTAATCCTTACTCTATTCTGTTAGTAATATCAATCCAATTAAGTAAAATGGGTTAAACTAAAATATTTCTCTGAGGTCTGGGGAGGGGTTTACCCCCAAAAACACCCCCCCCCCCCACCTCGCTGCGCCACTGATCACAGAGCCAACCTCATACCTCATGTTTCACTGTTGCTTGCAAGTTCTTGGCATCAAGCTCAGTACTATTCAGTGTCGCCACACCATTTGATTACCATGGGATCAGAATATGTTACACTTGCTCTCGTTAGTGAAAATCACGCGATACCACAACTCTAGAGGCTCAGATTGATGTTCCGCGCGAAATCTACCTGCCTCTTGCGATTAACACGATGTTCCACGGCATCCTCCTCGCTACTCGACCGTGGTAACCATTTTGCTTCAACACATTCCGGACAGTACCTACATATCAGTCGACTCCACACTTCTGTAGGCCAGCAGTTACCTTGGTACCGCTGGATTTTGGGTCCATCTCGATCTTCCGCAGGATGAATTGGTTGTCATTGTCAGTCAATTTCCTTGGACGTCCTCTTCGTGGCTTGTTTAGAACAGTCTTGCTCTTCCCAAACCGATTTACTATATCGTACAAATTTGACCTAGGTTGTCCAACACAGGGACGCAGCTAGGAATTAAGTCTAGGGGGGGGGGGGGTTTAGGGTAAGTAATACTTACAGGTGTGGGGGTATTGCATACCCACCAGGGTAAGCAGGAGTTGCGAAATTCCTTCAGAAAAAAATTAAGAATAATGGTTCAAAATGGCGAGTTTTACGGCTTTCTAAAGGATATTTGATAAATCCTAACACTATTCTATTAGTAATACTGATCCAAATAAGTAAAATGGATTAAACTTAAAAATTTCCCTGAGCTCTGGGGGGGTTTTATCCCCCAACCGCCCCCCCCCCCTCGCTGCGCTACTGGTCCGGCAAGTCCTATTTGATTCAGTGACTTTCACTGATTATAGAGTCTGATAATGAGCTTTAGTCAGTTTTTCATTCAACCTTCCGCCCTATGCCTGTCAACACTTCAGGTCGCCGTTCGGTCAAAGATGCGTTTCGCCATGCCACAGCCAAGGGAAGCATGTACGCCCACAGCTGGACAGCAATGAAACGGGTGTACTCCGATAAACGCGTGTAAAATGACGCGCACCGTGTGTCCGGATACTTTTTGCGCGCAAAATTTTTGCATATTCGTCTATTGGACTCAATTCATAGCAAAGTAGCATCAAATTCTCGTTCTTTCAATTTGTAAACATTTACCGGAGTAAGAAATGATAATATTACATTCATGTTGAATCCGAGTAGCAAGTGCAAAGGAGTCAAAATAGTAATAGTGGCTGGAAACAAGTACTGTCCGAATACTTTTTGCACTCACTGAACGTATCAGTGGAAGTAATCGACTGCCTCAATAGAATACATTATGTAATGCTTACCTCCAACGTGAAGGGTAAAATAGAGGCAAGGACAGCATCTCGTGAATGTCACCGCAAAGAGGACATATTATTCCCATCATTTCTGTATTGCAGGCCATAATTTCACTGCGCAGAAGACCCTCAGTGCTGACACTAAAACCACAATGAAAGGGGATTACTTTCGTAATTCGTTATAACATACTTAACCACGCATTTACATAACCTAAGGTAAAGATTTGGCATGTGAAATGAAATAAAAAGAGGAAAATTGCACAGATTTCATAAACTATGTCGATTTTGACGTTGGTATCGGATTTCATCCTCAAACTCAAAATGTGAAGAGAAGTAATGGTAAACCTATCATCATTATATGTGGTTTAGTATGAAATCATTCAGAATCCATCAGAAAAGGAAAATCAAACGTTTCCGCGAGTTACTACATAAAATCATAGTCTATCGTGTTTATTATCAGTTATTTTACTATTACCATTTACTTCAATACTTTTTAGAGATTTTCCTATAATAATATCTTTCTTCATTTTGTTCAGAAAACGAATTATTATTGGATTAAATTTAGATTTCCACCAGTAACCGCTGTATACCTATCATAGACATTCATTAAAAGAAAACACTTTCACATTAATAAATTAATAAAATGACTAAAAACTAACGAGGTCCTCAAATTTTAGTTAACATTCCGAAAATCTATAATTAAAGGTAAGCAAGAAGTCCTTCTAAAGGAATATATTAATTTCAACAAGTGAATTCCATGATGTTTTGTCCAAGATCTGCATAAGGGACATAGAATTGAGAATTCTCTTCGTGTCCACCATCAGGAATCCGTTTAACTTCGAAAATTGTATGTATCCTATTCGTTTATAAAACGCAGTTAAAGAGATTGTGAAACAGCATCAGGAAGAAAAGTGGAAATATTAAAAGTCCGTTATCATTTGACGAACGCATTATACAGGTTTAATAAATTAAATTTCGTCCTACGACGAAACCTTCTGAAGATGAATCATTCATGGCCTCATAAATACGGCTTCCAGGGCAATTTTCGTAGCAATCGTTACGAAAATTCATTCAGCGATGGAGAACAAAAAGAAATAGCCACGCCTGGATTTTAAAACAACACTGTAAAATACGGTCAGTAACGATAGGTTACTGCCCTTGAAAGTGAAAATCGATAATTCAGCTAAAAGTGAATTTAACTCATTGTCAGCCAAAACAAGTTTTTTTCATCAGAACGTCTTAAGTTTTCTCATACATGTCGATAACCCAGAGCTGAAAGGAAATAGAATGCAGAATCGAATTAACGAAACTGCAATTCTGGGAATGCAACGAAAGGAAGGGGAGAAATTTCTCGAGCTCGACGGGAGAAATTTCCCGAGACTAAAGACCTTGATTGTGGTCGTGCGAGAGTGATTGAGGGAGCAGGTCCCGAATTTCCCGAGGCATTTTCATTCTGACAGCTCCAACATTTCAAACCCGTTCTGGCCTCCACCGTCACCGTTACTCAGCTGGAGGATATAAATAAATTAGATTTCACAACGGACGATACGAGTTTGATGTTTTGGAGCGAAATGTAAACATAAAATGCCTCATATGACTACCAATTGATTTATCATTGCACCATTGAGTATCAATAATTTTTCATTCCCTCGACTAAAAACGGAATGTAGCGCAATTGATTCACAATTGACAGATTATTACTAAATATTAAATATGAACTTGCAAGTACGTTCGTACCTTGGGGAGTATTGGGCTATCTCGGATAGACTATTCTTTACAGGACACAGAAAAGATTAAAACCGATATGAATTAAAAATAAATAAATAAGCATAGCTGGAAATGTGAAAATATTATTACGACCCGCTTATACTAAGAAAAAAGACCTTGCAACCACTCTGGTGCGAGAAATATTAATACATCTACATCTACATAATACCCTGCGAGCCACCTCTAGGGTGTTTGGCAGGGGGTGATCAATCACCAGCATGCAGCATGCATTTGGACTCCACATGCACACCACACCGTCCAAAAAACGTCCCGTATAATAACAAACCACACTACTATATGCTGTTAGAAATAGAATATAGAATAGAAATTCAGAAACATGCATTAAGTTTTACATAGGTTAGTAGGCTACACTACAAGTCATGCAATCCATTTACGAGTTCTATTGCTGCCGTTATAATACCTTTCATTGCATATATTAACTAAAGTTTATCCCAGTTTATACGCACAGCAACTGATTTAATGATAGATACCTTATATTTCTATTGGAAACTGCTTTTACTCAACTTTTATTGCGACTTCTTCCATGATGGTACTTAAAAATGATGAGATTACAAAGTATACATGTAAACTTCTAAAATTATTTTGATTTGAGATCAATTTAATTCATATTATTTAAGTATACCGGGACTAGCCACGGTGATAACTTTTACGGAGTCACCCACAATGCACATTTAGTGCGAAAAATCCACAGAGGAAAAATCATTCGCCCTTCGCATTAATGCATATTATTTCTGCTAAAATACAGACTACTTTAAGTCTCGCAAATTCGAGTGTTAAAGCGAAAATTTGGTCCCAAATTATAATTACCACCACCCCCATAAATACCACTAATTCCCAGTTATCAAAAAGAAAGTTATTACAAAAAACTCATGATAGTGTTGAATGATACGGTTAAAGTTTGTAACATTTGTTATTATCAGAACAATTTATTTCCACAGAGAAAGGGAAAAACATCTTTCCCATTATAAAATTCGAGGAATCAAGCGAGATGGAGTGGAATTGATTCATAATGAAACACTTACTTGCAATTTTCCACTGTGGAAAATTGCAAGTAAGTGTTTCATTATCCTTCCCAGTGTATGAGCATCGACAAAATAATTTTTTAAATGGCTAAAAATGTTGTAGGGATGTTTTCACCAGTCAAAAGTCAATTTTACATATCGACTCGATTGGAGCCCTCCCTCCAGTTTGAGGGGTCTCCAAACGAGTCTCTGAGGGAGGGGGTTAAAACCCGAGCTCTCCCTCACTAATTCCGCCGTTGTTTTCGTAAATTGTACGCATAAACTGTACTAGGCAAGCTACCTCGAGTGCATTTGGCAACGGGTTGATTTTCTCCATCATTCGCAGCGCTGTGTTATTGTCTCTAATATAACCATTCTAGCGCATCATTGGCGTTATGGCATGAAGAGAATAGCTGAAGATAGTTTGTTGGAATTCATGGCTGCAGCAACAAAGGCAACGATTGGAAGAGAAACAAGCGCATTCGAATGCTGGAGATGGCTCAAACTAAGCAATCACAATTCCGTTAGCCACAAACTTTTTTACTCCAAGGCAACAATATTAATCTTGAAATTATAGATATAGTAATTACAGGAAAACCAACCTGCTAATTACAATGGCCTTTAATAAAGATTTGGAAGGATTCAACATTCGAGGGAGAAATGAAAATGCATTTATCCGTATTAATAACATACAGTAAAAAATACTATTCCCTCAGACCAGTGGAGGATGGGGTGTGGTGAGTAAAAACTCAACCCTGCTTGAGAAAACACTCAACGCATAATGCCCATAACATTAAATGATGTATTTATCCTAAGGGTCACAATATTTTTAATAAGAGAATTTTTATTTTAGCATATAGGCTTCATGGAGAACCTCTTGTACTTCAGTCATGAACCGCGACAAAAAAAATCGATTATTACTATTATCTGTTCATTTTATCTCTGCGGGTCAACTTTCGTGAGATCCCGGACACTCTCGGAGGGCCTCGCTGAAGGGGGAGGGGCCCCGCTGAAGAGGAAGGGGCCCCGCTGAAGGGGAAGGGCTAGTACCGAGAGAGAGAGAGCAGGAGCGACCTTAACGTTGCCAAATGTACATAGCCGCCCTTGTGTCTCACCGAAAAGGTGTGAATCACACGTGGCCACAGATATTTTGGGCCCGGCGGCGAAACAATGCATACAATGTATTGAGGATAATCCCATCTCAGAAGCCAGGATATTGTCCGCTATTATAAATGCGAGACCGCTGGTGAAAGGCATACATAGGCGTAACATTCTTATAAACGGGGAGTGCAAGGGAAAAGGATTTGGCAACACAGCTAGCAGATTCACGAAGTTGACACGACGGAGGTCTGAGAGCGACTGACGTTCCGAAGTGCTAGACCACGCCTACTGTCTGCTGATTGGCAGAGGGAAAGTCACGTGTAGATAAACTTTCCCTCCTCTCACCCCAACTCGGTTAAGCCACACCAGCTCACCCGCAAAGATAAAGTGAACAGACCTTAGTACACATCCCAATGAGTACTTCCCACATCGCGTCGGAGCACTTTCAATTTAAAAAATAAATGAAGAACAAACAACAGTCCAATGCTAGGTATCACACTCCCTCGGTGAATATTATAAACAAAATTTCTCCCCTCTCACCATATTTGACAACATGCAAGGAAAAAAAAACAAGAAAAATAAATCCACGGACAAAACCAAACACTTCGATGACCAGAAACCGGCGGAAATTTCCACTGAGACCGCGTAAGATATAAAGTTACATTAAAAACGCTGATGGAATGATCAATACGAATTAAATGCACTTGATCAAAATATGAATACGCACTCAGCATGATGGTCGATCGGATCCCATTGAATGCGTGTAGAAAACAACATTGTTGATGATATTCGAGCTATAATTAGATTTATACATATCTAATTTATGGAGGGGAATCCATTAAAATGCGCGGTCACACGAGCTACGACTCATTCCGGGCGATGTTCGGCGCGCACATTATTGCACGCGTGAGGCACGTGGTGGACCGGCAACTTACGAAATGGGGCCAGAGCACGTGAAAACACTTCTGACTCATATTTTCCCGACGCGGCCTGCATGCTAACGACATGCCGCGCGGGAAAAATTCTTAATCTCGGGGTAAACATGATTTCCCACCCACATTATCGCAGCACGAGGCTTTAATCTGGCAAAATGCAAATGAATAGGGTGAACACAACGAACGAGAGGATCTCTCGGGTTCATAAAACGTTATTGAGGTCTGCCGCCTCTGTTCTCCAATTCCATATCTGTTATTATCCAACTTTTAATGAGGAGATATTAGTTTTTATGAATAGATAAAAGCGTTTAAGTTGTAAGGAGTTCTTTATATCTTCCCAGATGCTTAAAATGCTTGATTTTGAGTATCTAGGAATGCAATCCTGATGACATGATTTTGACGGCTAGGAAAGTACTTTAAAAAATAATATCACATAATATTTCACAATCAGTGGTGCGTTAAAATTTGGGTCGCAACGAAAATAAGCAGACACTACCATAGCCCAATGTAGGCTTTTACCGAAAGTTCCTGGGTTCAATCCTTTGATCACCCATTTACAAAAATCCTCGCGTTACGAGGTGTCCCAGGGAAGGGAACTGGCTCCCTAACTTAAACGTCTGCGGCTTAGATAGGTCTGTGCTCTATCCTCGCCCGCCCAGACCAACCTTTGGGTTGAAGCAGTGATAGAGAGATAAAAAACTTACTTCGATGATTGTACATTTAATCCTATTTCCGCCCATTAACATTTCATCTACAGCCAATATCCCAAAGTTTCGGTCACACATGAAGGCCACTTTTGTTAATTTATCATGCTTCAGTTCCTTTTGACTGATTCTTCATGAATAAAACGAGAAAATCGTTGGATATTCTTCACACATTACGAAACAGAAGGTCCGACTGGATAGTCTCTTCCCTCGAATTCTATACCGTTAGCGCGTTGTGAAACGGGGTCACATCGTGACATAAGAGCTGCGTCTTCAATTCGACGACAAGAGAAAACTAAATACACGGCGAGGAGTTTTATGCCAATGATTCATCAGGGGTTTAATCGAGTATCTTGGAAATTGTATTAGAGTTTGGCGCAATTACGCAGTAAGAATGCAAAGGAAAAGATCAACATCCTAAGATGATGCACAAAAGAACTATATCTGTAATAGTAGAAGTTAAATATTATATTTGTGAAAACATTATCGGGGCTTTAAACAGCCCCATAACCAACATGAGAAGGGCAGATTAAGGTTCTGAGAGGGAATACATAAGCAAATGGATGCTGTAATGTTCCAGATTACGGCACGTGATCTTGAAAATGAGGTTTACATCCCTTCATAGGAATGTGAACCTGAATACTCATTTTTGAATTCTAAGAGCTATTAATGAGCCTTAAAGAGGACATTTTTTTACAGAAAAAGTCAAGGCTAGAGTCAAGGATAAGACTGTGACCCAATTTTAGCAGCACTCAAAGCAGACAGTAAGTTCTGCGAACAACTTAACTCTAAGACGCCTTTGATTACAATGACCTTGTGATTACAATGATATTTATAGCAACTATGGCAGGTTATGTTTACAGAGCTATGGGGTAAATGAGGTATCACGGTTGCTAACATAGTCGCAATACACAGAATACATATGGAGATACCAAATGGCTTAGAATGAAATAATGATTATTATGACCTGTTAAAGAAGATTAGGAAAAAGATTCGATGATAGCTTTGTAAACTTTCGACGTCATTCTGTGTACTCTACTGAGGATTGTACTGAAAGGAACTAATCAACTCATTTGAAAGAGATCGGGTGCTCGGTAAAAAATATATTAGAAATATTTCCACGTCAATTAAAGGAAAATTATGGATATCAGCGTAATAGTCTCTTTAACCAAACTGTTCAAACTATCAATAAAATTAAAAACATTTTTCCCGAAAGTTTTGAGGCGAAGTCAAGGCACATGTTTACTACAAGGGTTCCTCTTCACTTTCAAGGAATATCCTCTTTCCGAATACCCTCCAGGTTCAGTAAATAATATAAAAAATAAATAATATAAATAAAATGAAATTTTATTTACACAGCTTAAGTTAAAAACATTAAAACGTGTTATTTTTCATTAGAACACAGGTTTTCAAAAAAATATTTTCAAACTAGCTTAGAGGAGAGAGGAATAAAAATCTAAATGAAATAGTATCACTATTGATTCACACCCTTAAAATTATTCCAAGTTTTACTTGAAGCAGAAAAAATTCGTGGTCGCTAAGCCACAAGTCTAATTACAGCCTCCGACAACGTCACCAGGCCCGTTTTAGAGAAATCCGTATCCACACTCTATTGTTAAAGATGATAAAAAAAGCCCTGTAACAAACTTCCCATAATTTCCTGGTCGCATCACATCATCATGGCAAAAAACACGTAAATGTCCTCTAACATCCATGAAAGACGTTCCTAATTTGCTCCTGATTCGTTGAGTTTCCTCCTTTAATTTTCGGAAAGTCATTAGTCATCCATAATTTCATGCTTAGCGACGGAGGATATAAGTCGAGCCACTTCATAGGATTGTTTTGAAAACCTTATCTCTGATATAACAGGTGAACAGACACACATTTGAGTTACAACAATTTCTAAATTTCAGAATAATACAATGGTCCATCAGTAATCCGGCAGTTATCGGACCAGAGCGAGGCCAGATTACTGAAAACGCGGAACTAGTAGAGATTTCTAATAATGACGCAAATAAACGGCAGAAGATATGTTTTATTGTATGAATACATGTACATTATATATTGTGTAATACAATTCATTAATTAGTATATAAATTAGATTGAATTATTAACGTGAAGATCTAGCGATTTGATCGATGGATTTTTCTTCCTCATAGGAAAACCCACTAAAATCGCCGGCACATTTATTGCGTAAGTTTGGTTTCGCTAATAATAGTAGGGCCCTCTTCGCTTCTATAGCGTTGAGGTGTCTTTCCCTCGTCCCGCCCCTTCCTTCCCTTTCCTTTCTCAGAGGCGTCGACGGGCTCCTATCGCGGCGGCGCCTCTTTTCCTTTTTCCTTCCTCTCCAGCCCTTACCCGGGTGATCGGACGTATAAGCCACGGGCTTGGTTCCCGGCCCCGGTGTGTTGTATCCCTGAAGGGCTCCCCTTGAGCCCTCATGCATTGTTAACGTGAAGTAAAACTACAATAAAGAAAAAATCCCCTATTTTCTGAGTTACTTGGCTCACCTGCGAAGTTGACTACCTGAAATTATCGAGCTACCCGTTTGTGGCTGCCCGTATGGAAACGCAGGATTACTGGCAGGGCCGGAGAAGTGAGTGCCGAATTATAGAGGGAGTACTCTCACGAAATGACCGACCAAATTGGTTGTCCGCCTGTGCAAGGAGTTCCTCGACCACCCCAATTGTTGTTCGGTAGAATTTCTGACACAGAAACCGAAGTAAATAATTAACGTGACACTTTGCATGACAGAGAACGAGGTGAAGCAATTGGGCTTTCAAGGGAGGAGGCAAACGGCAGTGGAGGAGTCAAGGAGCTTCTCATTCCGCTGACTGGGAGCGTTGCACGATAAAAATATTTTCGAATGGATGCTTCCCACTACGGTCACAGAGTCGAAGCAAAACATCTTTGCTACGTAAAACGACCCGGAGCGATGGACGAAATCGAGGCCACCATCCCCATCGATATCGGTAAATAAAAAAACCATTCCGTTCCGCCGCGCCGTGAGGAATTGTGACGAGAAGCTCAGCGGAATAAACGGAGACTCATGGATTGTCACAAAAATTTAAATCGATAAAAATTGATTAACTTAGTGGAATTTATTCACAATAGTAAGTATTTCGCATTTGTTTCAAGTATCTATCGGTTGTAGAATGCACTGTTTAATGTAACAATCGCATTTCAATTTCATTTATTTTCAATTTCACTAACTCTTGCTTTACTTTGTGGTATTCCATTATAAGTTTTCCAGGATAAACACAATTACTTATACCACTTATTTTTATATCAGAGCGCGACCCGGGTTTCAATGAATTATAATCATTTGCGCCTGAAGATGATGATAATTCATTGAAACCCGGGTCGAGCTCTGATATAAAAAATAAGTGGTATAAGTAATTGTGTATACCTAGGAAAACTTATTTTCAATTTATCAAGTTGCAAGTACCATGATAGTTCATTTTTTATAGATACTAGTTATCCCTGGCGTTTTTTAATCAAAGTGATGCTAAAATTAAGCTACGAAAAAGAAAAAATTAAATTACGAGGAGAGATTGAACGAAAAGCAAGTTTTACACGAGCGTTTCCTTACTACCTAGGATATATGAGGGCTGTCCTCGGAGGCAGTCACGGAAGGTTTAAGAGAAAAGGATTTTTTTTTTCATTTTTTTTCCGGCTTTTCTTCACCCTCTGAATTCGATGCATTCATCACTCCGTGTGGACTTGTCTTATTGTTAGTGATGAAAAACTCTTCAGTCACTTGTGTCAGTCAGTGAAAAAATAAATTCGGCTCGATCACAGCGAAGTCACGCGCTGTCGATCTTGGCACGGATTCGGATGGATGAACCCCAATCCACCTTGAGGGCCGTTATCCCCAAGTAGAAAAGAAAATACAATAGAAGGAAATGACCTTAACTGTCGAAGTGCGCAAAGCGGAGATGCATATTTCTGCTCTAGAAGGCATGCACTCTTTTGAGAGTTTTTCCTTAAATACGACGCATTAGTTTCGTAATCAGTAACCATAACAGCGACATTCGGTTTGTGATATCTGTGCCGGCTTAACTTAATGGACTTTATTCACAATTTTGGTAAAAACTTTATGGTAAATATTTGGCATTGGTTACAAGTATCTATCGGATGTAAAATAACCGTTTAATGTACCGCATTTCAACTACATTTATTTTCTACATCCGAAAACTTCCTTATATATTTCCTAAAATAATGCTGGTTTTATTTATTAATACCGATTTACCGGCATATGTAGGTTTTTATCGAAGCCGGATTATCGATTTACCCAAGAGGCATTTTTCTTCTCGTACGATTTGATTATTTATGTCGTCCCCTCTTATTAATATGCAACCGGTGGCAAATGGTGCTCGGGGGCGGGAGAAATTATCTACTATTAGCTAATTACCTTATTTAAACCCGGATTTCAACGTTTTACTCATCATCATCAGGCAAGCAGTTACTGTTTTCTTGTCCAGCCACACGATATTTAGATTTCCTTATCTTCCGTACCAATTGGAACAAGAATCACCAAGACCAAGACCCTTTCTAACCCTGAGCTGCTTCAGGGAGAAATTAAATTACAAGACTTCTTATTTAAAAAAAGCCATAATTTTCTACTCAATCGCAGACAATATTGATCCGTTTTTTCTGCCCGTAAACTCATTTGTCACACTCGTTATATCTCACTCCACGGCTAATAAATAAACCTCTCTCTCTACCTCCCTTCCTTCGTGTCTTCTATTTTGTCCTTTACTATCTTATGCCTATACTCTTTGTTCAGATTTTTTACGTTAAAATTTCATGTTTGTTACTGCGTCACTATAAATTGGCAGACATTCTGTATGTGAGCAACTCCTTAAATAAATAAATTAGCAGCATTAAATGTGGCAGCTACATATTTCATCATTAAACTTAAGAACACAAAAGAACGCGTAGTTTAAATCTTTCCTGAACTGAACTTTTCAGAACTGAAAATGTATACATGTTTGATGTTACTGAGAAGCAATATTGGGTAGTACTGGGTTAATGCCAAGCCTGTAAGTCCCCGCCTGAAGGTTCTCACATTACACATACTATATAAAATAGCTAGTATTTGACATTATTATTCTGTTTCAAGGTAAGAGAACATGCATTCATACATTTAATTGGATTCAATGACATTATATAATTCCTTCACTCACTAAAAAGGTTGAACCTGAAGGTTGTTTTCAATAGGTGAGGGCAAGGATCACCCCAGACTAAGCCATGGGTGAGTGCACTATCACGAATTCAGGGTAGGGAGGCAATTCCTTTCCCTAGGCCACTTCGCACTTCGAAGATTTTGGTTTGAGGGTCTCCGATAGTTTCACTCGGGGTTCGAAACGGTACACTTCGATCATCAACCCATTGCTATACCAAATGGACATATAGGTATCACTCGTGACATGTTTGCTGTTGTGTTGTTGTTAAGCATAGAAATTGAGCTTCTTATGAATGTAATTCCTTATACCCTTCCCATACCAAACTGCAGTCTTCCTTAACCCTTCCTACATGATTATGCAATTCAAAACTAATGCGTAGTTCGACATCCTCGCAAATATGGTGTAAAAAATACAGTGTATTACAACGAAACATGAAATTCAGCTTAGTGGCAAGGAATACAGTTGTAGTACCATGAATTACAGCATTCAATTTTGATATACGTCATTGACAAAAAATCATATTTAGGCTACAGAGCATGCAAATGATTCACATAATTTACTTTCCAATGAACACAATTTCTACGAATTTTATTAGACTTTTCATTATCATTCAATTAACGCATTTTTGACTCCCGTCTAAATTTGTAAATTACTCTGAAAGGAGTATAGTGAAGTGATTACGTTCGTTTCCATCACGATTCTCATGCATCCTTCTGTTGCACACTTCAAACGTTGCCTCATCCCTCAATGTCTGTTCCAACCACAGAATAAATGAATGGGGAAATAATGAGGGGCGAGGGCATGTTGAAATACGTAATCTGATTAGTGACACCCCTAATTTTTTAAAAAGAGTTTCCTCTTTGCAGCAACCATGCCCATTTTTCCTCGTTCGTTCGTTTTACTCTCAGTTTGTTTCAACTTCGCCATTCTACTCCATGAATGGGTTTTGAGTTTTTTTTGTCTCCCATCCCTGAATTCGTGTACATGGTGATAAAAAATCTATATTTTCAACTGAAGGTGAACTAAAGTGTCGAAACTTGAATCGTTTCAAAAACTTTTATTGTGAAGTTCATAAGGTTATTTCTCAATTCCCACTATAGGCGTCTTCATCGACTGTTTGTTGAAATCACCTGAAATTTTTCATTGGCTTCAAGATTGGTATCATACCCTCTAATTGAATACTAAATGGCGCTGAATTCAATTGATTCTGCTTTTACTTTGTGAAAATCCATGTTGAAATGAAAATACACAACCTTGGTAGCTTTTCACTGGAAAATTATTTATTGGTACGACGCGTACGACGCTGAGGAGTCACACTCAAAAACTTGAGAATGACGCCTCAGCGTCGAAACGCGTCGTAGCAATTAATACTTTTCCAGTGAAAATTTACCAAGGTTGTGTATTTTCATTTCTAAATGGCGCTTCTAAACGCACGCCAGGACTCAGAATATGATGTACGATACGGTACGATAGGACTCTGAATCGCTTCATGAATATAGTGCAATTCTGAATCACGATGATCCGCAAACCCCACCTCCAGCTCTCAGGGAGCGGTCATTGAATTACTTCACTGACGCAAGGAGACGGACTCTTGGATAACGTCCATTAGACTTCCACACACTTAAGATTGGTGAATGTTAGATGTTCCTTTGTCCGCCTCCAATGGTAATCCCTGCGAGTGAATCCCTAATGGAGAGGCTTCCTTGTTTTGACATATCCCATCACTTGCATTATATTCATGTCCAGGCGTGCGTTCAAAGGCACCATTTTACATTCACTCAGCGGGTATGATATCAATCATGAAGCCAATGAAATTTTTCAGGTACTTTCATCAAGTAGTGGATGATGACGCGTATAGTGATGGAAAATCGAGTTCTACCGGTCAAAGATCGAGGATATCAAGATAGAGCCGTGACCTTCGAATTTCGATACAAACTTGATTTTTCAACTCAGATATTGACCATTTAATTTAATCTCAGCAGCGTGACGTCACATATAACGTCATCCGTCCCACTTTGTGAAAGACTTTTCTCTAAGGGCAGTAAAATTGGAAAGGATCGCCCTAAATTATCAAGAAAGGATTTCAATCAGTGGATTTTTCTCAAAAATTTAAGTGGAGCCGAATGATTCCAAGCGGTGATCCCACAACTGTAATGTGCTGTATTTCTAAATTTTTACTATAATAATTCAATCATACAATTCTGAGTAGATTTTTTTCTACTACACTAATGTGTATTTTGAGAGTTTACCGAATAATAATAAACATGATTTTGTGCGAACTGCATTTTTTTTTTTTCAAAAAAAAAAAAAAAGAACCGTCGATTTTTTCGATTAAAATTTTTTTGTTCAAATTCCTATTTTTGTTAAAAAAATGAGCTTTTCATTTGATTAAAACTCTATCGTTCAAAAAATCGCTTTTGACCGACATTTTTTCATGATTAGACGCACAGGTGTCATCCCAACGTGGGAATGTGTCGACAACAACCCCAGCGCCGAAACCACTGGTGGCTTAAACAAAGTTTAGTGAAAAGTTACCTTTTATCGTTTTATTGCCCAGCAGAAATATTTACCGAGCTGATTTGATGAAAACCATATGGCTGTGAATTATTTACATTACATTCAAGTACAGGGCTGAAGTAATGCACCAAACCATAAAAAAAACATCAAAACCGTAGGGTGGAACTTTTACAGTTACGGCCAAAAAGCTACAATTATAATTAGAGAAAACATCAAAAGATAAAACTAAGGCATAATCATACCTTATGCCTTACTTATATCACAGGCTAACAATTTCAAATTCGACTTTGAATACCACCGTGACTTATGATGGGGATTCATTACGAGAAATCATTAATGTTTTGTGTATCCACTGAGATATCGACATGGCATGTAATTTTGGTGAAATTAAAAATTCATTGATAATAAAAGAACGAATCACGACACAAGACAAAATTATCATTAGTTTGATAGCTTTCTTACGGAAATGTTTGGCTAGGATAAAAATTAAAAATTGCTCTCCATAGTCTACATGCACTGGAATTACTACACCCATTTCTAGATAATTTTATCCAAGGCTTCCCAGAAAGAGACGAGTTCACTTTCTTAAAATAAATATTATTGATACAAATACATATATTTGTAAAACTTCAAACCAATAGCATCTTCCAAAATAAAATGCTAATTACAAAATGGCTGATCAAGCGTTGATTTATTTAAAAAAAGCAGTCAATGTGGGTTCATAAGCGTTAAAAAAGTAAGGCGAATCAGCACATTCAAAGCAGAGAAAAATGGCTATAAACAGGTATTAAAAGAATAGCCCAGCAAAATCATTAGGATAACTGTCGCAACTTATACAAATTTTAGACTGAGATGAAAATAGTCCAATGAATAAAAAAACACCAAAGTGAAAGCGTATTAGGGACTATAGGACGAATTCTATGCCATACGTCACATTAAAAATTTGTTATCACACTTTATCGCCGGCCTCGCTAGCGGTAGGGTAAAGTCGCCTGTCAAACCGTAGGTCGTGGATTTGAATCCCACCTATATAGGTGGTCCCTATCCAGGACGTGGATTTTCGAGCTGTGCTTGTTTATGTTGGAATCCTCTTTGCAAAGGCCGTAATGTGCTGGTTGAGTAATGAATACCTGCGGACAAATAATACTAGCAAGACGATTCATGTGCGACTTAGAGACCAGCATAACCGGATGGAACAGGGCCGCTGAAAACGCAATTAAGCCATTTATTCCTAAGAACGCAAAAAAAACGCCACCCCCTTTTTTTAGAAGGTACTCTACCCGAGTCATGCCTCGACGAACGATAAACCGCTGGCCCTGCTGAAATAAACTATGGGACTGCACGCGAGTGCAGCGATAGAACTATTGCGGCATCCTCCTGCACCTCTGAACAATCGATATGCCAACTCCGATGGCACGATTTTTTTCTCACCCCGGCAGACAGTGGAGGCAAGTTGCCCATTTGCGTTCCGAATGGGGAATCCATGCCGCCGGCAGCAGACACTTCCCAGCCATGCGTTTGGCATGCTGCCTCGATCACTCACATTCCGCCGGCCACGCCGGCTGTCACAATACCCTCGAGTGTTTAATGAGATCAACGAAGCTTACTACAGCGCGTGCAATCGTTGGGTGTCGAAGCCTACGATGCGCAGACTGGAAAAGAATGATGATCAAGCCTTCGAGCATGAAAGGATAAACCTTGTAAATATTTCTGTATCACGTTTCGTCGCAATGGCAGCGCGGGAAAGAGGAATTACAGACACGACTACTCATACAGTAGAGATTATAGTCTGTAGTAACAGGGGAACGTACATATTTTAGAATTTTAATATAGTATATTCAGAAAGAAATAAAAAATACTGGCTTTAGGTAGACAACCGTCTGACTGACAAAAATGTATCAATTAAATTAAATTTGATCAAGAAATTCATTAGAAAGTGACGTAGACGTTCTTTTTGCAGAAGAAGAAGACAAACTGAATGTAGGCACGACTTTTTTCTCATGCATCGAATGCGGAATACAGCTGGTCCAGAAATTTGACAGCCAGATTTTTTGCGCTCCGAGGAGCTGAGAAAATTTCAACTCTGTAGTACAGCGTAGCCACATTTAATTCTTTATGGAGCTTTTCTCCGTTATTGATAACTTTCTCATTTATCTCGCAATATTCCCCACACATCCAAAGAGAGTCATCAATAAAATAAACAGAGACTGTGCCGAACAGTGTCCAAATACAATGGAGCATATGGAGCAGGTAAAGGAATAGTACTGTATTTACAGGATGGCGCGTCAAAGGTGTTCTGAGTCCACCGCTGCCTTCTTTGCACGTCGAGGAAACAGCTATTTCAATGCCAAAAAATTGTTTGCCGCGGCTCAACGTATTTGACTCTGAATGGGGCAGAAGCAATAGATGATAGAAGAATAGATTACGTTGGCGAAGGAAATACTGGCTAGCGCCAAATACAAGAAAACAGATCAAAAAGAAATTTCTTAGCTATCCTTCAGTTGATTTCATATCTCCCGTTTGGTCTAATTTCTTTCATAATGCTTTTACGCATAAATAATACCTGACTATGAGCTATGAGCTAATTCTGGAAATGGTTACTTGTTTAAATACCACCTTGTGTATGCACTGCGTGCACAGGTGATGAAGAATTACCACCTGTACATTAAAATGCGAGCTGTAGGTGAGGCTCATAATTACAAATGTGTTATATTAACTATTTACGTCACCTATCCATACGGAAAATTAGTTGATTTCCTGATCATCTGGAAAAAATAGAAGGTGGTTACAAAATGGTGCCGTGTTACATTGAAATACGATACATCCATACTGCACAAGAACCTAAGCCTATAGTGAAGCCTTCGATCCTCAAGTAGTCCCAAATGTTACCTCTCTTAACCCGGAAAACATATAGTTCACTCTTCAAGTTTCAAAAGAATATCGTCCAAGCATTTACTAAATAGCAGACGAAGATTATGGCAATTACATAATGTATAAACCAATAGTCATTCAAACAAGAATGCATGAACGAAATAAATCAATTATTCCTATGAGTATAAGCATCAAATTTTTATCAACCAAGAAAGAAGTTTGACTTATCGAGAAGTATGGAATAAATAGAAAAATAGATATGAAATTAAATGTTGCTCAAATTATTACTCTTATTCGGGGCTAAAATCCTTCCCGATAAAATGTTCTAAATTTAAGAACATAGGGACTTGGTATCAGATAAGAATGTGTACTAGAGAGAAAGAGCTCTTGGATAAAATTTCGAGAGGAGTAACAGGACCATCATTAAAGAGGTAAGTTTCTCTCACAGCTGAAAAAACAAAAATTTCCTCCCGGGTTGCGGTACACATAATTTGAAGGGTCCAACATTGCTATTCTGAAAGGGGAACTTTGGATAAGAGCGATATAGAGATATGAAATGGTAATAGGCAGAAGTTTGGAGCAGTAGTAACAGAGTACATGAAAGGAGCAGATAATCACGAGCAACGTTGAGCCATGTAATGGAATTCCAGAAGAACTCAAGAGTTTGCGAAGAATGCATCTGTCTTAGAGCATGTCATCTCGATTTGCCATGTGGCAAGAAATGCCGACAAGACGAAGATCTGATCAGACGGATAAGAATATTAAAGAGGAAATCAATGGACACTATATAGGAAAGTCGGAATCAGTATTGCATTTATTTACGCTGTTGTTTCTAAATTTCAGCTGTCTGAGTTTTAACTTCCATTGTAAAATGGGAGAGAACCATTTGTGTCGAGAAAATGAAGTTTAAATCGGCTATATAGGCCCTTATATCAAACAGGGCATTTTCCCACTGTTATTCATGTAAGTATACATATTAATACATACTACACCGAACTCTCCGATAATAGGCGTTTGGCGGGAGGTGTCAGGATTGGCCCCAAAGAAGAAAATATTGGAGAAAAAGAAATTTAATAGCGTTGGCGTGTGTCGGGAGGTGCATGTCACATCTAGGTCACGCGACCCGAGAAAACATCAACTCCGGAGTACAAAGTACCCTTATTTAATTCTTTTTGGAGCTTTTCACCATTATTTTCCTATTTTCCAATTCCTATTATTCCACCAATGCCGACATATTTCATACTTTTAATTTGCATAAATAAAAAAATATTTAAAAAATTTGGCGCGCATTGTGAGAGATGTGAATTTCTACGTTTGATCAAGCATTTATGAAAGTTATTTATTGTTCCGGGAAAATTAATTCCTATAACGAATTACGTTCGACATAATATCTCTCTTATTTTACCGTTTCCTAAAGGACCTGTTGATAGGATGCAGATTTGAAAAGATTTCCTTCGAGTCACTCTGAATGAAGCTTTCCTCTGATGCTAAGTGTTGTGTGAGCCGCCGGAATTCATGGGAGGGACGTCCAGCAAATGTTCATTGTACACTAAATATTGAATACTAAGCAATGTATATTGCGGCGATTTTATTGAATCAAACCCTATAATGCAAGGGCGCATTAAAATCAACGTTTGGGTTATCCAATAGGTTACGAGGAGCCTCATGGTTATCTGATACTCCTCCACTTAACGGAAGTTCAGGGGGCTCTTCTTCGGAAAAGTAAAATAAATTAAATTCATGCGCATTTTTATTGAACAAATTAAATATAAACTTGGTTACAGATTATTAAAATTTCTACTTTTTAATGGATGGTAATCCTTAGACCGTGTATTGGTATCGACTATGGCTGTATCCAAAAGTGCTGAAGATGCTATATTTACAGTAAACCTAATCGAAAGATGTCATCAACATATAATTAACACGTAGTCAATGGAAAATTTAGTACTTTGATTATTTTTGATGGCGAAGTATTGGTTAAAATTATGTTTCAATAACTGATTTCTGACTATTTTTATGCCATCCAGTAAAGTAGATGCAATAAAATTCATACCGATATTCTCGAACTGACTGTCAACGAATCCGTGTCATCCAGGTATCACTGCCGTGATAAATATATAAGTACATGTTTTTATCAGTTTTATTCGTCCAAGAGATTAATAAAATAGTCACGATTTCTGCTTGAAAACTCACTATATTTCACCATGATATAATAATTTCTCACCATCATTCAGACTAATACCGACCCTAACTGCTCGACCTTGCCACTCCCATTGATTGCGCTCTGGTAGATGACACAGCTGGAGGGTTAACCGCCTTATCACCCTGATAAGCAAGAAGCAACGGAGACACGATTTCACCACACAGATGAACTAATTAATCAAAGAGACATTGTAGCGGAAGGAAATTTTATCAAGGGCTCTTCATCTCTTGTGAGTTTTTTTAAAACATTTTATAAGGCCGTTGGCTCTAATCATTCCTAAAGCCACAGCAATCCCTCTCTCTGTGACGTAAAACACCATTGCACGACATCGAGGATTTCAAAATTTTTATCTAAAGGTCGCCTCGCCCAAAGCGACTCGGTCGCCTGGGGGGGTACTTGATCATCATCTCGCTTCTAACATCGGATTTCCTCGGAATTCAGGGTGATGCTCCCAAAAATTTCACAGAATAATCCAGGTCACTGGCTAGTTACGAAATTTCATCAGTTCAATAACTTCAGATGAGTGATAATAGTCTTAATTTATATCCAAAACGTTATCTTTCGAAATTATCACTCTCCTAGGGAGCCGAGAAATATTTACGCGCGCGGATCACAGACGATATATCATCATACGACGGTTGATAAATTTATATTATGTACTAATATTAATACTTATTGCAACAATAAGGGCTGCCAGGCAAAATTTAGCGCTTTTATAGGAAAATTGACATGATAGAATATAACCTTCTTAACCGAGCCCTCACATATTAGCTCCAACAAGGGAATTTTAGATCGTCCAAAACATCGAATCGATGGCTAATCCACCGCATGGACTTGTATTGGCACCCAACGACTTTTTATTACTACCGAAAATTGTAAATAAAGTAATGTATTCAATGATTTCCGACCCCTGAGGAAGTGGTAGATTTCCAGACGCATGATTTGCAAACCTCCGTCGGGTTAGAACAATTGCTTCAAAAATTTGTTCATACGCATGCACAAGTGTATAGTAGTCGCACAGAATTATTCGTAAAAAAACTAATTTCAATTATAAATATTGTCTATTCATAACTAAGCGTAAGTTCATTTAACTTCAAAAAGAAGAGAAATACTCCACCAATCATAGCGGAGAGTGTGCATCAAACATGGAATCGATTTAAGTGGGTTTTCAACAGTTCACATGTCAATCAATAGAGACTACTCTTCCTTACTACTTTACAGCTACTTTAAACATGAGAGCTTTTTTAAACTGATGGCAGTTCCAAATCGAGCTATGATGTTGAATTTTTTTTACCAGTAGTCGACCTTATATTTTCAACGCCAAGTTATGTAAAGTTAGGTTCTTGCGAAAGAGCCCTTAAAGAGTTGAATACACATAATAATTCCCTGAATTTGAACTCCGAGCGTAGTAAGATTCAACCATGACATGCGAATACAATTCGTACGAACAGCGTTTATGAAACTCCATTAGGACGCAAAACGGGCATTCATTTGACAAGCGACTACGGGGGAGGAACCTGAACGTGTAATTTAGGATGACAGAGGATCAACAAGAAAGTTTCCAGAGCAAAATGGATACATATGGCCATATGACATGTGCACTGTCATCTAGCGTCACAAAAATAAATATTTCGGACGAGAATTTTGAGCACACGGTTATACGTTGATAATATAAATTCAGGCAATGCACTAGTGAAAATGACAATGATCGGCTACCCGTTAGGAGATAGGTCTCACAAAATGTGAACATGATCGTGATGGAGACTGAATTAACTTGAAAAATAATCTTCGAGCCATGCATTCTAAAGGGGAGCTGGGGAATAAATAAGAATTTTATATAACCTGTGACAGTAGGTATCCGAAATTCTGGCATATGGAATTCATCACGTGTCCAGAGAGAAAAGGTGCAGCTGCACTGAAATACTGCAAGAGATTTTTGGAAACCAAAGTATCTTCATGGCATACTATTCTTTCCAACTAAGGTTCCCGGGGAAATTGTAATTCTGTTTTCGTCAGCAACTTGAAAGTGACTCAACAAATCACGATCAGCTTTCTTTGCCAAAAGAAATTTTCATGTAAGTGTGTAAACTTCAGCACTTCCAAAATATCCTAAAAGATTTTCAATATTTTACAAAGTTGAAAATATATAAAGAATTATAAATGAAAATGGTTTGAATTTCGAGAATAGTACCGTAAGTGATGTGGCATACTCCATTGTGCCCGCATTGGTATGTGGTCGTCCTTTGGTTTGACTTCTCCACAGAACCTTAGTATTAACTTAGCAAAGGTACTATTTGCACAGAAGAGGGTGCATTCCATCCCAACATTGATTGTTGATTGATTCCTGTTGTCACATCGGTCCCTTTTTAAGTACCTAAGATCACATCAGCAGAAATATAAAAAAATATATGCTAGCAGCTCTCATTAAAGCTTACTTATCCGTGGAATTTGGATTATTTTTCTCATCGACGACACGAGTGAAGACTTTCGTAAGCCCATTTAAATGCGCGGTGTGTGATAACGCATCTATAGGCTTATATGAGGACCCTATTTCATAATATTCGTGTTTTCAAGACCTCAAACAACACCTCCAATCAACCAACTTGCTTTGAAAGGTGATGGTCCTGAGGAGGATCTCCTCTGGAAATAGGACTAAGAATATACAATCAACCATATCAAGCTCAAATATACTTCCTGCTCCTGTGGCTGGAAGATGAAGTAAATACTGACACTGATATGGATACAAAATGAGATTCTAAATTAGATAATTTGTGGAAAAAACACCGCAGACGGTGGCAGCAAAACACTAATACAACATTAAAAAATTTCCAGGCCTCAAATATAGGTTGTTCATATATCTGCATGGAAAAATGGAAATGGGACTCCGTGAATACACGCTAATATCGACTCCATAGAGTAAATGATGGCCAACGGATAAATACAAAATACCATGAAGGAGAAAAAACCGGAAGTTTCCTTGAAAAGAAATTACCTTGAAAAAAAAGCCCTTTCACATGAATAAAGTTCCTCCTATAGCCAACGTATCCCAGGAAATCGATTGATATTAATGGGTACCAATGTCACTCATAGCCACTGAAGTAAAACAAGTTTAACGGGCTACTTGTTAATGGCGCATAGAATCCTTAAGGTCTGATTGAAAGGTGATTTCCGATAGAATTGCACGCCGTAAATGATATGCTTCTGTCATCAGCCGTTGAAATCAAATCGAAGGACATAATTATTCTGAGAGGAGGAAGTGCGATCTCACCTTACTACCAAGTACGCTCAATGGCGAGAGAAATTCTCATTTTTTTCTCAATTGACACACTCAAGGATTACCAGTGGTGGCGAATTCTACTTTCTTCGAGCCAATTTCTATTTTCAAAAGATGTTTTTTTTTCAATTCAATGTGAATAGGCCAGTATGAACCGTCTAAAAAACATTCATGTTGGCGTGTCTCTTTTGTCTATAATTTATCCTTTCTAGAGTGCAAATACAACTTTCTTGTATCCAAATCCATGGATTAAAACAAATTTTTTTAAATACAAGATTTTACCCGCAATTTTTTAAATTATGACGACCAAATACTACAAATACAAATTTTGCTGCCGTAAGTTTTCGTTTTATGAAAATATAAATTTACCTAATGTGCCTCAAATAAATCTTGCTGTGCCGCAAATTAGTATCTAGAATTCATGAACGAATTTTCTCCAACTTCGCATCTCTTTCATTCAATTTCTTCACACAAACTATAAGCCCCCATTCTACTATTTAATAACAACGATAACAACTACCTTTCCTTCCTCTACCATAGCTGACACAACAACAAAAATAGGGGAGTTTCCTTCATCAAAGAAAACGAAAGGCATTGATTGCGATTCGTTACCCACAATTAGTGTATTCATAATATACAAATTGTTTGGTTTTAGAAATCCCAGTTTAGGTGAATGTCAATGGTCAATTTTAACCTCATTTGAAAAAGGCCAGATTGGCGCCCATGCGATGCCACTCCACTCGACGTCACAAGGACCTAGATGCTATACGAGTAGATAGGAGTTTTACATCGTCTGAGATTACCAATGCATGCATGAGGCACAGAGCTCAGGAAATCATATCTTAATAATCACATATTAAAATTGCCTAAGGTCGGAAAGTTTCCTTCGTTTGATAGCTCTACGCTACCGCCATGCTCGGTAGCAAGCAGTCTACATCGTAGCGGCGCGGCGTTCATAGCCTCGCACCCAGGTGGCATCACACAGCAAAAGCCAGACGTCACACGGGCTTTTCCCAGCATTCATGCTTAGCCGTCGCGTTTTCGCGTGCTTGAAAATATTCACTTTTCATTTACTCGCGAAAAATAGGTTTAAAAATCTAAAAGCGTGAAATACGTACTCCAGGAGTAATAATAATCTTTCGACTTAGGTAGGCAATAAAAAAATGGGAAACCACCTTATTCCGCCAATCAAAACTGTCTCCTCCTTTCATACACTTAAATCCAAAAATACTGCCGTATATTCATTTCCTTGCTCCCATTAGGGCAAATTTCGCACTAATACGAGTACAACGCCCATGAGCAGGCTGAGAAGTACCCGTCTTTCATTCCTCACAAACATTTTTCTTTTGAGAGTAGTTTACCCATTACGAAGTTCAGGGTACGATTCGACGTGCTCACCGACAGAAAAATTCAATGATTGATTTATTAGCGTAATGTTTGCTGTGCGAGGAGTGCACGACCGTGATCTCCACGGAGCGAATCGGTCTCTTGCGATTAAACATTGAGTTCCACGAATTACGAAGTGCAAAACTAAGATTAAATATGTAGAGTAAGCATCTTATTCCCAGGTATATTGTAGGAATCCAGAAGAGGACTAGCAAGTAATCATATGCAGAGATACAAACGTAAAAATGGTATGAAATGGGAAAATCACACTTCCAATCTAGCGGTCTTCATGGTAGGTTAGTTCAGCATTGCCTGAAAGGGCTACCGATGCAGATGGACGGCTTTTTTATGGCTAAGAGAGTGAGATTTGTGAGGAAAATACTAAGCTCCAAAAGAATCACCAATAGAGATCCTCTATCCTCTACGAAACCTAATGAAAAAAATGACCGTTATACAACTATAAGTAGAAGAATAGACGCAATTCTATTTGCATATCACTACGAGATCACATGCTTTTGAAAAGAAAAATACGAGGAAAAATAAATGCGAATAAGTATCGAATTCCGGGACAGCGCGGTAACCCGCTGGCGATTGAATTAAATGTATTGGGGACGGGATCAAATCCTTCATTGCGGTTAAAAATAAAATTTCGTTAAAAATAATTTTTACAGCCTTCTTTCAACGACGCATCATTGCTGAAGGGCACCACAGCGGCCAACCGACAACGGAGGAGTTGGATATTAAAACTGCAATAAGGGATTAAGGAAATAGCGATTCCCCATGGAAAATGGTGATTTGAACACTTTTTGGACCGACTTATGAGAGGTGCCTCGGCGCAACCACGTGAAGGAGAGGAGACGACCTCTAAAGATAACCACCAGCTAAGCGAATCCTTTAAATATGTCTATGAACATTGAATTAATTTTAAGATTCAACGCATAATAACCGTGAATTTTATTGGTTATTTTTTCTTTCACGTCTATTTACTTCTTTGTTATATTTAGTCTTGGCGACTTTCATAAAGCAGAAGAACACGGAACTAAAGTGCCTCAAATGAATGACATTAGCACTGTGGAGAGAGTTAGAGGAAAAACTTGGGTATGACTAGGTATAATCAATGTGTACAAGCCAAGTTTTCAATAAATATGTGTGTGATTCGATTTAAAATAGATGTCACCTCTTTTACATATCTTTGTAAACGATGAAAATGAAGTAATCAATGTAATTAATATTTACACTAAAAAATCAGAAAAGCTAAGACATCAAAGAAATGTCATGATTTCTTCAACGTCGTGATCTCTCAATCTACGATCAATGCTGAGAAAAGAGATTTTAGAAATAGAAGGTATGTTTTCAAATGGCTTCCTCGATACCGTACTCTGGAAGAACGACTTACACACAAACGGTTACCTGAGACATTAAGATGTACGCATACTATTATCTTGCCGGTAAAGAATTCACTGTGCAACAATATTCTATTAACATCAGCAGTCACAATTGCTTATTAGCCTGAACTTAGGAAATGGTGGCGCAGATACTAATTCATTTCGCAAGACTTTCAAATCAAAGACTTCGCCGACATTTTAATTACCTTACTTTTATGGCATTGCAGATAAGAGAGAAAGCTTGTAATGCGCTAATCACACGAATTTTGATTTCGAAATATCTGGCGGTAAGGATAACAAATTTTCTACTGCGCCGTAATTTAAGAATAATTTATCACGCAGCGTATTCGGCGCATAATGCGAATGCATGAAATTCACATGAAAATTTCATCACATTACATTGCTATCAAGCCAAATTATTCCCCATAAAATCAAAAGGCAGAAGCCAAAATTATAATGTAGGTGGACAGGTAAATTTTAAACTTAAAAATGCAAAAAACTTAAGTTTTACATGAAATATCATGATTTTCTCAGCATTCTCAGTAATAAGACAATTTGAAGTTAATACGCACTCATTGAAATGCTCGTTTCCTTAATCAACCTCCCAACTCTAACGGAGTATATTGATTGGATAGCGACGGGAAATATCTTAAAATAGTGTCATTCAATTAGTTTGGCTTCTCGCGCAACTTATTTCTACAGAAATGTTATCTTGAGAAAGACTATTTATTACGTATGACGATTGAAGAGTGAACGTCACTGATGCTATGTATCGGAGCTTAAAAAAGTAAAAACAAATTCCATGCTAACATTACAATGCCTTTATTTTTAAATTTAACTACTGTCCATATACAACCTAATAACTGACTGATTTTTCCCCGCAGAAAATTAAATCATTGTTAAGACCATCAACATTGAGAATAACGTTATCAAATAGCAGGAGCCTATCTTTTTCGGCTTCGCGAGAGGCCGATGGACAAAACTGCAATAATATGTATGCTTTGTTCCCTCGAGTAATGCAAAATCGTCAGAAATTTGAAAGCGCAAATTATTTAGTTAAATTTACTATGAAACGCAAATATTAACGGAAATTGGAATCATACCTTCAGTTATAACTCGATAATTGCTCAAAAGCAAATTGAAAAAATTTCAAAAGACTCCATTACTTTCCACGCTTCGGCTTCGGGGATTATGTATTGAGGCATTAAAAACAAGCCAAAAATTGCTAACACAATCTGTAAACACAGGATGTTTTTGTTGAATAATATGCGAATCATTATAAACCCCGGATAATGATTATACTCTCTAGCTGATCTCCAAAGCCATTCATGCTAATCGGCGACCAAAGACCAAATCCCTAATAACCTTTGAAATGGGATCGCACATTGAAGGCAGAAGTACTCCAACAGTGATTCACAACATATCGTTTTAAGCGATTGCCTTATCACCAATACTCACTGACTCTGTGACTCGAGAGAGATATCACCGAGATGGAACTGCAGGGTCCTCTTCTCTGTATCTTTCGTATTGCACATGTCGGGGGTGTAAGATCTAAAGTCCATCTCACGGGTTCCGGTTCATCTCTCAAGAGTCATCTTATTTTATGGATAGTAAGTAAACAAGTAAGCAAATTCCAAGACCTTTAAAGCACGTGCTGGAATATACGCCTACGCACTAACTAAGAAAGTTACTGAGGTTAAAAGTCAATTCCTACGATATCAATAAATTATTTCCAGAGGATTCCCCGTGTACAATTCTCCATTATTCCACAGAAATCTTCTGGGACTAATAAATAAAGACTTGATTTAAGATAAGATGAGATATAAATTGTTAAATTGTTGTATTTAAAATTAAGGAAATTAAACACGTAACTTTTTGCGTGAGACCTAATTCTCAATTCAATAAAAATTATTATTATTATTATTATTATTATTATAGTATTCTACCGATTAAGGTAGGTTTCCATGGAGTATTCGAGAAGCGATCTGGGAGCCTCCCTTTCCTTCCAGCACTGCCTTCTTTAATTCACTGTAAGGCCTACTCTCTTTCAATCTATCCAAAAATCCTATTCTTTTCCTTCCCCTCCCTCGTTTCCCTAACATTCTACCCTCCAACACCATTCTCAACATCCCCTGCCCGCTGAGTACTCGCTCCATCCATACCTTCTGTCTCCTGCGTATCTCATCTAAAAGCTGCCTCTCCTCGCCGTATTACAAAAAAAGACTCGGAAATACTTCCTTGCTAGCATTGCAAATCTCTTAAAATATCTGCAGCAATTTAAACGATTGATGATTAAAATAACAACGTTAATCCAACGTTACAGCGGGGCGCATGCTTTCAGGAAGCCCCAGCTTTACTACTAACCGTAATAACTCATATTAACAAAATTTTCATAAATTTGAATTTTTAATATGAACCGTGTGATAGTAATGAATCGAAATATTCAAGCATGCTGAAGAGGTAATACGACGAGAGCATCTAATTTTTATTCTTTTCAAGAGCCTAATGGCTGCAACCATTTTATTTGCATTTATTTTACAGAAAACATTGACTAAGTAACACCAGGCTTCACTGACAGCAAATTACTCGCGTATTATTATTAAACTACGACTAAGAAACGATTCTGTTAAATATAATACAATAAGAAAGATCTTTCGAATTTATTCGTATCTCATCGTCACCGAATTTTTACATCTAATGACTGAATTTTGGGAAACAGTTATACTTTCAATATTGGAACAATCACTCCGAGGAAATGTTGACGGTAGCCTTCCATTTTGCCCCTATCGTTAATACCCCCATGCCTTCGAAATTAATTTCTTTCATATCACATTCAATACTTGCTGTGTATTCATCCCTTGTTCTTCCTTTTCTGAATTCCCTACAGCACCGTTTCTTAGAAAAAATCGTTAAACCGGATAGCGTACATCATCAATGCGGATTATGTCCTCCTCATGGCGCCTAATATTAATTAATAATCATTTTATTTATCAAAATACTCCCTACTTCCTTATATAAAATTTCCTCGTTCCTACGCACAAACAGGTTTTATAGGCGTCTCATCCTCATGGCTGGTAGTCCACGTTTCTGAGCCGTATCGCGTAGTTGTCAACATCAATGCTATCAAGAACTGCTTCTTTTTTTGCCACCTATTACTCTGCGGAGTATTTTTTCGTTATCATGTATAAATGACCATTTTATATCGAAATATGAACGCAGAAACTAAAATGAGCTTTATTTATAAATTCGTTGAACCTACAAGCTCGTACCTCTCAAGGCATATAGAATTAAAATACGTTACTATTATCTATTTGACAAAACTCACTAAATGATTTAATACATATCTCATATTTATTTTTATATACTCGACCATTCAAATCTGATCTTTCTCCCTACTATAGGTTACGTAAATCCTGCAATGGCTACACACTGATGATGCATTCAAATGAACTCTTATTACTACCAGGCGATAAGCGTTAGAGGACACGAATCGAAATGTGGTAAGCCGCTGGCGCTCTGGCCATTCGGCTACTCGTGCTCCGATGCTCAGAAAAAAAGTCAATAAGGCCACGCATCGCGTCAATGATGACGCACAGTCCACGGCGGGAGCTTTCGAAGAGAAGAACGACGACGTCACCGGCTTAATTCCGATCGAAGGAGCATTGGACCGGAGTCTCGTCTCCAGCATCCGGCTTCTGTTGACGAGGGGACGCATGAAATCTCAACGCCGGCCAATAAAAGTGGGGGGCACTTCCATTGACCCATGTAGCACCGCGCAAGTTCCTCGAAGGTCAGTAATATGATATTGTATACCGAGAATTGAATAAACGAGGAAATAATATGCATTTTTCGAGCACCAATGATGTGCGCAATAAAACAAAATGGCACGAACAAAACTTAAAGACAGATAAACACACGATCGGAATAACGGGCAAGAAATTTTACTCACAGTAAACAAATAAATCGGTACTCACATACTTTCGAACGCAGAGGGTAGTAACGGCAGAAGGAAACGAAATATCGGAGCATGTCATGGTTTATTTTGAATTTGAATTTCAGTGTTAAAACAAGCAGAATTATATGAGAAAAAACAATTTGTAAGTAATTCATTATTTCACTTCCCTCTTCCTCATATTCTTATCCAAGTTCGAGCGAAAATAAGTAGTATGTGTATTTCTCGTATTGTCTTCAATTTACTTCACCGGTTAGAAACTAGTTGAGTAATTGAGGTGATCGGATTGTTTAAAATACCAGCAGGAAGAACTAAACCTGCGTTTTTTAAGAAGATAATTATGGATTATCCAAGTCTTTAAAAAGAAAATCATTCCCAGCACATCCCTTTAGAACTCTGATTAGCCGAACTGTGATTGTGAATATTAATGAATGATGTGTGAACTGTGATTAGCCGAATAAAAACGATTATTCTTAAAATTGGTATTTCTTCATGTTAAATGAACTTTAAAGCGAGATACAAGACCCTTCATTTCCGTTTGACCGGTCTTTTTTTCGTGGCGTGTCATTGGGTGCATCCAGGGGGAGCTCCGCTCACTGAGCGGAAGGTGAGCGAACCACCGCTCTCCCCCTGGATGCGACCGCTCACCACCCGATCACTAGTGAGCGGCCGCCATATTTGTGAGCGTACTCCGGGTATGATCACCTCGCTCACCGACCAGTGAGCGGCGGCGCGAGTTCAAAATGGTGCCGAAGAACTGTCAGGTCGAGCAGCCGTATTAATTATACATTGTAACGTATCGAACGCGGGATGACTTATACGTAATGTAGGCATATTAAATGCGATTGGCAGAAGGCCTTTTGTTACGTATTTATTTACTAAATTAGGTAGCCAAAATATTAATCTGCGGTGGAATTTTGTCGTAAGCCAGGTGAAGTTCAGATGTAGCCTTCGCTGAAAAATGGATTTTCGAGTTGAAATGTGTTTTTAATTCTTTATTAATATTTCATAGGCTTCAGATAAATTGAAAATATACGTAAATCGCGGGGTATTACTTGTCCGCTTAGTCAAAAAATAAGGCGTGAGTAATTTTTCTCCCGGGTTAACTAAGTAATTGCTTCAACATTGCCTTCAGGCCGTTTTACACGGGGGACGTCATTGCGCAATAGCTGAAGTATGTATGAAGTTAAAATCAAAATTGCATCGTGTAAAGCGGTGAATTTCTATAACACACGCGAGAATGATCGTACATAAGGTACCTTTATAAATATTGGTCTTCTGGTAGAGAAACATATTACAGTGATATCAGGGTTAAGAGTAAAACCTTTCATGTGACCTTTGACAAAGTGAGTGGCATATATAAAGTAGACAGAACTAGAAATGTTGAAGGTTAGAGGCTAAATCTATTATGTCAATAAAAAGTTGGCATCAAGCAAGTTGTTCAGCGATTTTAAAAAACCCTTAAAACTACTCGCTGGCGAACGACAAGAAGATATAACTAAAATTTGTTTGTCATCAGCAGGAACATGAACATTAACCCGAGCACATTCAAAGTCCATTCCTCAATTAGAAGCTCATGTGGCACATAGCTCACTTCAAAATTAATGTCAGATTTGGTTAGTACGATAACACCAGCATTTTTTTAATTTGACCGGTTCACCAGCACTTCCTCAAAACATCCGCCACACTACGTCCCGTAATGCTGAGATATAACTTCATCATTAATCACCCGATGTTCACAAAGAGTTTGTTGTGATAATAATGTCTACTGCTGTCCTTGATCAATTATTAAATCTCATTCAAGAAACTATAAGACGAAGCGGATTTCACGGAATTAGCAAATGTGAAACTATTGCTTTCTAAACATGGGAAAGACGTCCATTTTAGTGCAAAGACCCTCTTTTTTCAAGACTTCAATGTCAGGCGCCAGATTCCCAACGAAATATTTGGACGATTGACACAAAAGGCATTTCCAATAAATATCACGGGACTCGTAAAGAACTGTTAGCGATAAATCCTTAAGGCCCGTACATTAAGAGTGATATATATTCGGGACAGAGTCACAAGGTATGAACTTATCACAGGAATTAAAGGATATTTCGCAGCCGCTACACGAAAGTATGCACAAGCGCTGGGCGCCATATTGAATGTTTTGCATTTCAAGTTCCCCACCAAAGCGCTCACTGAGCATTCACCATCCAGGGGGGAATGTGATCGCTCAGTGAGCGCTGACGTCACAGTCCGCTCACTGATCAGGGAGCGATCACTCCCCCTGGATGCACCCATTTCTTGAAAACGATCTTTTATCTTAAAGAAAGCAACGCATATAAACTAGACTCTTGCCATCATTTTCTTGTGTCTTAAATATTAAAAATATTTTCTCAGTATTTTCTCTTACGTATTTTTTATATTAGAATATAAGGTAAGGATTCAAAGGTGATTATAAGCCCAGTGAATTTCATACAGCTCAAGTTTGGAACGAGCGGTAAGTCGTGAGAAAAATTATGTGGCCTGGCGAGAGGAACTTATACGCCCCTTACGCCACATGACGCTGAATACCAAGCGAGTAAGACACGTTTGTACAGGTGCTATCAGGTGCTATGATAACGCAGTTTTGGACTACTTCTCTGACATTTGGCGAGGCGCCAGTTGACTCCCGTGTAAACAGTTCTTATCTTTTATATTGAATGGAGCTATTACTTTCTGAGGCAAATGATACACTCAAAGAAGGAGATATGATTACACCTACACTCTTCAATGGGAGAAGAGCCAAAGAAAAACATTTCCACTCCAAGGTAAACCCTTCACAAGCAACCCACCTGTCTCGCGGAGATGAAGACGACTGCCACACTGTAAGCATACCAAAGGGCGAGAAATACGAACTGCTCACTCTCGCTTTACTACCTCCATATTTTTGTATCATATAGGAATGAGGGAATGAAATATCCCTCTTAAGGAGAAATGAATTATAAGAGACGTATAAATCAATGGTAAAATATCGAAAAGAGGTAAGAGACTATTATACCAGGAGAGGTAAAAGCTAGGTGAAATAATTACTGTGTGTGAGTGAACCGTTTTCCGAGGGAAGAAAAACTACTGAAATCTTAAGTTTGTTACACATAAACTTTCCGAGAATCAATTTTTCCGCGACCTGTCTATTAAAAATTAATGAGCAAATAATAAAATTAAAAAGAGATTATAGACAAGAAATTGTAAAAAAAACTGTTAATGTCCACAAGTGTTTATGATATCCATAATAATGGCCAGAGTGCCAGCGGCTTACCACATTTCGATTCGTGTCCTCTATGTGGACTTTACCGGTAATAAAGCATGAATTCTCCCTTTTAGCTTTTTAAATTAAGCTGAGCACTTTTCATCACATAATCCATAAAGGAAAAATAGCTGCCTTAGTAACTCATTCATAATTCAAAATAAGCTGGTATTTTGATGCTAAATTTTGGCTACCGATATAAAAATCTAACTCACACTTGGATCTGTCGACAAGGAAGAGGGAAGCGGTGCCTTATCATCAAGAGTCAAGTGAAGATCTACCAATCATCTTTCCGACCAGTATCGAACAATTACGACACAACATGCCCAAGAAAGAAAAGGAAAACCTATAAACGAATTTCCAAAAAATTGGATGGAGCTACTAATTGGCTGGAATTGTGTTTGAGAGTGTATCTCGTAAGGGTAATTAAAATAGTCTCCATTATCAATTTTCATTCGATTTAGGAAATACATTTCTAAATTTCAACATGCTTCCAATTGAGAGAGAGAGAGAGAGATCTTCCTCGTGTACAGTAGGCTGATAAATAGTAGCGATGAAGCATTTTTCATGAACTCAATTACTTTCAATACGCCTACTTTAAGATAATACTCTTCGTGAGGAAAAACTTCCCTGATTTTAACTCGAGGACGATCAACAATTTACAAACCTTAAATAATTTCATATAATTGTACACAATAATACACGGTTTATGAACACTTGGTTTTGATAATGGTATGGAAACTTTAAGAAATCACATAGCAAGTGATAGATATTTTTTCCTATAATCTCCCAATTAAATTATGAAGATTTAACCACAAATACGTGAAAACGCGACTATTATCATTAGGTTGCGCACTAAACAATTTTTTAAAACAGATTTTGTTGACTATTTGATGAGACCGTTCTTGTTTCGTTTCATAAGCCGAATATTTTCAGTAAATTAACTAAACTTAAATGGAACCAACATTTTCCATCGCTGCGGCAAACATTTTACAAATTCCACCGACAATATGACCGA
Organism: Ischnura elegans; assembly: GCF_921293095.1. NCBI lineage: Eukaryota > Metazoa > Arthropoda > Insecta > Odonata > Coenagrionidae > Ischnura > Ischnura elegans. Next base: position 85,279,882 of record NC_060250.1, read on the forward strand.
GCATTCGGGACTGGGACTGAATAGCGTCAATTTAATTACAAGCAGGAATCCAGTGAAGAGGAGAGTGAAGGAGTTTGTGCACTTTAAGAGGAAAAGAAGACAGGAAGCCATTTATCCACATCCCACCTGGATTTCAACAATGCCGCTCTTGCTTCCCCGTCCAAGCCAAAGTGGCAGAAAAAAAGAGCTGCTTATTTCTCAGAGCAGATCGCCAATGAAGTAAAAATAGACACGAGACGAGAAAAACAGATTCGAGACGTAGACACTAAATTTAATACTCGCTGGCTGGGCCTTGAAGGTCACGACCAAGGAACTCACGGTATGGACACAACAAGAGAATGTTTGGAAACACCAACTAAACGCTTGCGGATGTTATTTTCCGGCGCTTTAACTTCTATTTACCTGCAACGCGAGAACAGTTCATGAATGTTATGCACAACGCACGCATAATATGGAATCCCACTTCCTATCTCGTCAAATATTTTCTAGATACCGAGGGTTTTCAAATATCTCATAAAAATTCCCATTGACATACGGGCTTAAAGACGCTAGCAACATTTATTCCGCGCACGTCCATCCGTATATGGACGTGTGTGATCCATATCAAATACTTTTCGCACATTTTATTAAAAAGACGTTTAAACATCACAGATGACACCGATCGAGATTACAAAGAAAAATAATTGCACTAACTACATAGAAAAGAGTGTGGATAATCCAATGCTTACATTTTTAACTAATTCCAAACTTGATGAGCCGACCGTGGCGCCACTTTCATCTTGCTAACGCGATTTGACTTCAACAAAAGCATCCATTTGCTAATATCTCAAAAATAATACTGTGTTTTTCCCAGAAATTATGATTGCTTTAGTTTAACTATCATTATATAATTTTTGTCAAAATAAAATGTACATTCTAGCACTTTAATTTCACATAATCTAGTTCTTAGACAAGTACTGCCATAGTACACCGTATAAAAGTATATATTTTTAAATACGATTTTCATTGATTACATCTAGGAAAGCCTATTTTTTGTGGTCGTCCGTCGATGGAGTACAGTTAAAATATTATATTTGATTGTTTTTTATTAAAATGACGTGTACTTCATTTATCATGCCAACCTCCATAATTGCAACAGAATTCCGAATGTTTTAACCGAATAATTTTCCATGAGTACCTGTAGCTGCCACAAGGAATATAAACTCCCAAAGTTTACGATGCCTCCCCAGGATATATAGCCCAATGGCTGTCCAAAAATTCTATAAATAACCCGAGCGATCCGTTGGAAAAGTTGTGAGAATTCGCCTGGCATTAAGATGGATTATTTATTTACAGCATCCGTGCCAAACACACTTCCAGTAGTCCTCCCCGGTGACACTATCCAAAGCATCAAAACTAAGCAAGAGTTCAAGGGAAGAAACTCATAGGAGCCTTAACGTTTTGCAATTTGAGTGTTCTTTACAACAGCATAAGAGAATTTCAAGCCAATGATAGCCTAAATTACTGGAGGCACTGCATTATATGGTTTATTTCTTGGAGGAGGCCACATTAAGGACCAGAGGCAAAGTTTTAAAGCGACTGCGGTATGATTCACCACGTCCACAAGCTTCTCAGCTGCAGTACATTCCATATCAACATAACATTCTTCAGACGCACGATGAATTTACAGATGCACATAAAAATTAGTGCAGTTAAACTAATTCAAGTATGTAAGACAGTATCAGCTTTAGTTTGCTGATACTGTCTTACATACTTGCATTAGTTTGCTGAAATTGTATACTGATAACTTTGTAATTAAGTGCACGATTCGCAGTACAGGTCGAGAAATATATTCCAACCGATTTAAAGGACCATATACATAAAGACGCATATTCGCAAAAGAAATATGGGGAAAATATTAGCGGATACCGAATGTGATGTGTGCGTGAAGTGACACGGCTCAAACACCTAGTGTTCCAGGAAAGTATAGGATAAGATATGGTGTCTCCGATATTTTTGCTCTTAAGAAATGGATAAGGTCCACCCCGTAATCATCAGTGTTGAATTAAGACATCAGTCTAATTCATCTTTCCGCTCTCTCCACCCCATATTTATTATTTAATATATATTTATTATATTTAATATTTTTATATTATATATCACATTTAATATTTATATATTATTTAATACAATTATTTCTTCGAATGACGAAAAAAGAAAATTCAATTTTCCACACTTGTGTGTGAAAAAGTCAGGAAAACTGCTAAGCCGTATCTCGTACTATGAAGATAAATTTACACATGTGAACCCGCCGACTATTGATCTGGTTCCTCGAATATATTCGCTTTTAGATTTTAGCATGCATTTATCCTGATACTAGTTGTCAACTCCTTTACACAGTCATCTTCTACTAATTTTTTCCTCGCCCATTCACTTAAAATATTATCAATACTTATTCCCACAGTAAAATATCACGAAAAGATTGCCCACCTCTGCGGGGATACTTCTTTACTATTATTGTTATTATAATTATTATCTACCAGAGTACTGACTATTAATCAGAAGCGTTGCCAGGGACAGATTCGGGAGGCTTCGAAAGAGTACTTCTATGGTGGTCATAAGACTTGAAAGGAAACTCATTTACAATAATAAAAAATGATAAAAATATTTAGTAATGGTAATAATATTTTCAGAACTTTGTCAAATTATAGACGCGATTTCCTACTGAGCTGATCCTTTATTCAATAAAACCAACGTCGAATACTATTTGGTGCAGGGAATTTCAGAACGTCAAAATCCCATACCAAGCTACAGTCATCATTGCTAATCCAATTAATTCTCTTATAAACAGAAATTCTCCTCATGAGCGCCTTGTTTGTAATTCTCAGCTAGACAGCGATTGAGCATATACCATACCACGTCCTCAAGCTTCAAAGCTGCAGTAGACTCCATATAGACAGAAATTCATCAGACGCACAATGAATTAATAGATGCAAATAGATATTAGTGCAGTTTGACTAATGCAAGAAAAATATGTTAGATCTGTAACGTGCAGGAGAAATTTTGTCAGAGGAAGCTGAATTGAAGCAAGAAAAAAACGACTGGTAGTATAAAATAGACAATGAAACAGGCATGGCCGTCATAAAGAATAGTGTCAGGTACGTGTGATAAATGACGCATAATAACACAGACGCCTCCCTTTTCCACAGTATGAAATCATAACGTGAGCTTCTAGTTGAAACTTCCATTCATTGCGTGCATCGTAATCAATAATGAGACGGAGATGAATGGAGCAATGGTGGGAATCCTTATATCATTGCTGTCGTAACGCCGCACTGATGCAATCAACTAGACGGCCGACAGCGGAATGCCGCTACGCTACTACATCACGAGAGGTTATCTTCGCAAGAATAAAGGCGGGAAATAACTCTACAGAAGGAATGCATTACATTATAAAAATTAAGAAGAAGATTAATTATATATTATATATTTGGTCTAAATTTATAAGTTAAATGACTGTAAATAATATTATACTTCCAACAAGTTGTAAATATAGTTACGACGTTTTCCTTGGCCAAACCTTTCTTAGATAAGACCTATCTCAACAACCAATTCAGCTCTGGGAGATATCAGAGGACTAATGAACGCGAAACGTGTATTGGTAGAAAGCATTCATTCGCCTTCCCACACTCAAATGGCCAGAGGAAGCGGAGGTGGTGATCTTCGATATGGATCCTGAGTCGTAGGCCGAATCACACGATCAATTTTCTGCCTTCATTCACGGATAACTCAAATGAGAGTTGATATATCTTGAAAAATGATTATCAGGCTTATTCGCCTTAGGGATAGAGGAAATATCGTAATGTGTATCTCCATCCCTTTTAACGTCACTGGCACTCATTCATTTTCCCATCGTTGGCTTGTTATTTAGCCAATCGCAGTGAAATGGTATGGACATTGAAAATATTTCAGGCGGTTGACGATGTGGAAAATAAAATAGAGAGATTATCAGTAAAAATGACAGTAGTTACATGTAGCAAAATGACAGCCGAAGACAGAGTTGGTAGGCTAGCTAACTGATGACAATAAATTAGTAAGAATTGGGCAATGCATTGACTAATGGTTAAAATTATTTAGCATAAACTTGGATTCAATACCCTTATTTTAAAATTTAAACTAGAGAAGTGACAATTAATTTATTTCGTAATAAAAAATATATACGTTCGATATATCATTTACTTACATATTGCATATCACTTGGAGTTTTCATTATCTACAAGCGAGTGACTTTTGTCCCGATAAATGTTGCTGACCCGGACAAAAATTATCTAATTTAGCTAATTTTTACCACACCTGGTAGTTCTGCCAAGCTCCACCATTTCGCGATCTTAGACAGTAACGGTTTAATGATTCACGTACACCACGAGAGCCCCGACACTTTCGAGAATTCTACCGAAGTTAAATACTCTTCCCGGAGGAGTGTAAGAAGTAGGACGATTATTGCGGTGTTTGCATAAATATCTCTGCGTTCAATTTGGAGTTTTCGCTACGTAAGTTGGATTCCTAATACACGACTCTTCACCTCTTGAATAAGAGAATTTAGGGTCAGCAGAATTGCTACGCAAGAAAGCAAATTCACGCAATCAAAAGCCCAAAGGAAGCCTCAGGATAGCACTTTCACATGGAAATTTTACATATCTCGTTGTATATCGTTATCATAACTACTAATTCAGAATTACCATTACGAAAATATGCACTCAGTACTAAGGTATGTATTAGGATTAGCTGGAATACCACGATGATATCCAGATTATCCTGACTCATACACAGCATGAAATATTGTTTCTACTTTACGTACTTTAGGTACACGTAATATTTATACATATTCATGAATAAAATTATGTATAAAGCAAGTATAATAATTTTAACACAAATGTAATGAAAGGCACTGCTTTTAATTTCCGTTGAATTACAAAGAGTATATCGACTACTTCTATTAAAATAGCGGACAAGGAAAGAGGAGCACAACTCAGGTTTTCTATCTTAATGCCACTTTTCGCGACGCATTTCAATTGAATTGCATCGTGCAAAGTGACTAAGTTCGGCAAAAAACGCAAAATTCCAAGATCACGAGACGGCAGAGAGGTCCGTTATAATTTTGCGCATTTCGACGCCTCATGCAAAATGGCCTTCATTCTTTCTCCATGACTCCTACCCCTACTGCAACAGCCTGTGAGCGCATGGCTGCACGATTGCATACCTTCCAGGAAGGATAGCTTGAAAATTCATTTCATGGTAGTGGTCGGAAAAAACGTATTTTTTTCGATGGACGTTTTAAAACTTCCAATAAAAAACATATTTTCATTTAATTTTTTTCGCATTCTTCGCTTTATGGCGTTTTATTTTAACATGGAAAGGCATGTTATCTAATTAAGAATGTTTGTATCACTATCGAGAATCAAAACTGATATATTATCTTTCCCGAAGATAAGTTTTTAAAAGAAAATATTGAAAATATATTGACATTTTCGCATCCAATGACGATTATTACGTCTAACGTCAGGTCTCTCATTTTCAGTGGCCTCCAGCAGGTTAATCTTGGGGACTCATTTTATAAAAGAACTAGCTAAGAACTTGAAGGAACGAAACTCATCGTGTATAAAAGTAATTAGCCAATTTTCAAAATTAATGTAGTCCTCTAGCCAGCCATTTAATGAGAAAGAATTTTACAAATAAAGGTATTGTAACTCTCTCCAATCAAGGAATTTAATATTCATTTACTTGACCAAAATTACCTCCGTATGAAAGACTAAACAAAGCAAATATAATCGCTCCAATGTTTCTTTCAAATCAGTTTAAAAATTATATAAATATATTCATCATTGCCAATACGGCATGTGAAAGCCAATAGAAGCCATTTCGAGGGATAGGTTAATAGGATGTAAAATGAAAATGCTCTACTGTCACATGAGTAAAAAAAACTGTTTTTTCATGTCCTTTTTTGAATCGAAATAACTAAAAGTATTTTTTAAACGTTTAAGGAGTTTTTTTTATATTTTTTTGGATAACTCATCTCTCACTTTTTTCTACTAGCAACTTTTTTTCTAGGCAGTTCGACACAGCTTCATAGGATACTACAAAATGGGAGGCCAAGGCAGTCTTTAAACCAATAATTTTCCATTGAAATTGAGTTCACATTGAAAAATACATTCCTTATAAGCCACTTGGGTGGTAGAAGGGAAAAATAACAAAAAAAATGGTAATATAATCGGAAAATACCACTAGAATTGAAGTTCTAGACATCACGAAAAAAAGTTTTCACATTATTTTCAGCTCGAAAGATAAAAAGACGTTTTTCATTCAAAGGTTTCGTTTTTTTAGGTGCCCATCTCTACGCTGACAAGCATCGCAAACTTAAATAAATGTAGAGATTGTTTCCCTTCTAAAGATATTATTCTCAATTCAATTCCAATTGAATTTTGGCTCCTCGAGTCTTCGACCGCATCAACGAACTCAAAACTACCACGCCTCCAAAAAATAATACGATCATCCCCCATTCTATCCTGATGCCTTCCGGAATACATTTTGAATTGAAGAAGATTGGTCTTATTTAGAATGGGACCTCAAGGCCGCATTCCTCCCTTAAAACGAAGATTTTTTTCAAGCAGCACGATCACCATTTCATTCAAAATTCCGGATCTACGATCCAGACTTTTTGAGAACTAGAACAGATACGAGGAGCTAACTGGTTCAATAATCCACATTATTGGCCTTTTTTACGATACGAAAGAGTATCATACGATTTTGTCTCAAGTTCGTTGATTATTATTTGTTCTAAGTCCAATTAAACTGCACGTAAATATTACGCAATTATTCCTTTTCGTAGAAGAAAATTCGCACGATAAAACTATTTGAAAGAGACATAGCTCCTAAGATCACTGGTTCAAAGAAAGCTACGATTAATTTTTAATATACACTTTTGCCCCATCCTCTAAAAGCTATAGATGCTCCAAGGCTACAATAATTCAATGGAGCATTTTCGGGGATTAAAAAAAATATTTATCCATAAATAAAAATGCTATGCCCAGCACATTTGCAACTCGATGGACGTGGAAATTACAAAAATCATTAGATTTAAAACACTGGTCATTAATGAAAAAATTAGAAATCGAGAACTTTTTCACGAGAGCTAAGTAAATCCCAGACCCTCTCTCGCATGCATACCCGTGGAGTGTACTAGCAGTTTGGCGATAAAAAATACTTAACATGTACGAGAGACATGGATGCCGCAAGGAAAATATTCCGACTAATTTTGCTACACAGCGGAACAGGCAAGGAAAAAATTGCTTCCCATTACCATGTAAACAACTTTCCTATCGAGACAAATTCATGACCTGTATGTTTGTTTACTTCGTGGACAGATAGCGCCCCGCACGTTTTGAATTCTTGCTTGCGCTGCGCAGTTTGCAGACACAGCACTCACCTCCGCATCGCTTATCAAGGGCACACCACGAGTGAAGATGGCATTGGACTCTCTCCGTGGACAAAGGTCAATTGACATCGATGAAACCAATAAACCCGCCGCCGCGTGGATGGACTTTCAACGACCAACCTTTCCCACGCAGCTGATTCACATCTTGAATGGGCCGCCAAAAGGAGGGTCAAAACGGGCGCGTTTTACACACTATGACGCAGAAGAAGGAATAATAATGCTATGGCCCATAGCCTATGGGCAAGATTTGGGCTGAATACAACTTAGTTAGAAGTTCGTAGCACTGCGGAAGGAATATTTTTGGGTGCAACAAATTTGGAACGATTGCAAAAAGCAATTTAAGCCAAGTGTAATTAGAAACTTCAGGTAAGATGATGTGGAAGTGATGCATGAATAAAATCGAAAAAAAAATGTAGGGCTCTCTATTTAAAAATGTTATGGGAGGAACTCATCTGTAGTCGAGCATACCATCAATTACCGGAAGATGATTCATTAATCCACACAATTTCTGGCAGTTTTATTTCCCCTAAAAATTTGTTGCTACTCAGGTGGAATTCATAAGGAAGCGAACTCGAATTATTCTCGCTACTGCGATATTTCGCGGAAGTAGCACGATAAACAAAATTAAGGAATGGTGATGAAAACGACTGGGGTTTTTCACCGAGGCGATGGTAGGATGGTCCAAATTTTTATCGAACGGTCGCTTTTTCGAAGTATAAAGGAAAATCTTCCCCTAAAACAACCATCAACGGTGGGTGGCACACGTTGGGATAACGCTAACATCGAAGCGGGAACAAAACCCAAAATTTATAACCATGACGAACACCCATGAGAATAAAAACCATGGATTAGCATATAAGAAATCAAAGCCTTTGGGCACTTCCATATTTGAATTTATTCCTATAGCGATTTGACGAAAAACCGACATGCTAGATCACAGCATAAGCTGAAAAAGACAGATGCTGAGAGTGCCCACAGCTCTGAGGGGTGACAGACACACCATGCACATCAGGCGAGGCAACAGACGCAGACCACTCACAGCTATAGCCTTCTAAAAAAGGAATCTTACCCACGAAGCTAGTGGAGTAGTGATTCCATGAGTCAAACAACATTTTGGAAAATGCACAGTGGCGCCGACTCCGTGGGGCCTGAGGGGGCCCGAGCCCCCCCACAAATTCGTTACAGATGTGAGGAAAAAATGTGTAAGGCTTGCCTATTTTCCCCAGAGTGTCCAGATATCGAGATTCGAGTGATCAGGGTTCTAATGGTGATCATATCACTCTTGTAAAATGCTTAAAAACTTAAAATTCACTACTTATAAAATTTACCGGGGCAAGGTCCCCGGTTTGGGCCCCCCAATATTTTTTGTAAGTCGGCACCCTTGAAAATGCAGCACTATTCCTTTAAGGTTTGACAACGGTTCTACGAATATGAAATGACCCTCTTTCGACTGCAGCATTTTTTCCAGAGAAAACCATGAAAATTATTAATATTGAGAGTTTCCAAATTCGTACGAAAGTAGAGCGCCATGGAAAATCAACAAAGCTCTTGCCTAAACCAGTTAATATCAAATAATATCAATTGCATTAAATATACAATAATTATTTTGAAATGTCCAATAGCTATGAATATAAAGATGTAAGAGGATTTTTATCCACTTTAAGCAATCGGGATAGTTATCAATAAAAATCATTTAATTATAATTAGGGATTGATTGCATGGTTGACTATAGCATACATTAAAATACCTTCATTAAAATAATTTTCTATATTTCAAACACAGACATTTTACTCACCAACTGCCAGGAAACTTGCTCACAATGCTATCCTTATGCTTCCATTTTTTATTTTCTATTTAAAGAATAGAAAAAAAACTGGATGCTATAAAAGTTAAAGGAAGAGCTCCAAACCTTAATTTTCAAAACATTTGATTAATATTACTTCCACTGCCAGCCAATATTTGTAAGTATTTCTAACTGACTAGGAGACTCTTTCCAAATATATTTCAGTGACGCAATGCCAACCCAAAGAGACTTCACATGTGACACTGTGTTGCATTTAGCAATGAACACATTAACACGAAACATTATGAAATTTGACAAAGAAAATGTCCAGATTATCTAAGAAAAATCTACTCAGGAAGGATAATGAAAAATACCATTGGCCCATAAACTTATAAATAAATTGGAAAAGAGCACAGAAAATGATTACCCCAAGGTAGGTACATAAATCTATCACACTTGGAAAGGGAAACACAGCAATAAATGAAGACAGGAAAACCACGCAGAATATATGACATCTAAGCCATTTTAGTGAAGAACATATAATGGATAACTGAATCTCAGATGACCCTGCTCTAACTACCCTATTGGAACTCAACAATAGGGTAGTTTCCTATTATTTTTTATTGCCTAAAGCGAAAGATTATTACTCCAGGAGTACATATTTCAAGATTTTAGACTTTTTAAATCATGATATCTATTTTTTTGCGATAAAATGAAAAGTGAAAATTTTCAAGGGGGCAAAAATGGGACGGCTAAGTATGAATACTGGGAAAAGCCAGTATGAACTCATTCTGGTTCCGGCTGCCACCGTGTGAAGCCACTTTGGTGCGAGGCTATGAGTGCCGCTATGATGTAGGCTGATAGCAGGTAGTGCTTGGCTTAAATAAGGATTATTAATACCCTATCAAACGAAGGAAACTTTACGACCTTAGACAATTTTAGCTGATTAGTAAGGGATGTTTCCCTGAGCTCTGCGCCTCATGATGCATTGGTAATCTCAGACGAAGTAAAACTCCTGACTACTCGTATAGCATCTAGGTCCATGTGACGTCACATGGAGTGGATTCGCATGGGCACCAATCTGGCCTTTTTCAAATGAGGTTAAAATTGACCATTAACATTTGTTTAAACTGGGATTTCTAAAAACAAATACAAAATTTGTATATTATGAATACACTAATGGTGGATAACGAATCGCAATCAATGCCTTTCCTTTTCTTTGATGAAGAAAACTACCCTATTGAAAAAATAATTTCCTAATTTGTATAACCAACGATAATGACATTAAATAATCAAAGCCCTAAGAATCCACTCTCATTTGTTTACATATCGTCATATTGCAGAGAAACTTCTCTAATCTTCTAAAGTAAAGTTTTAAAAATATGATGGACATGGAGCATTATGAAGTTGTTGGGGCCGAAGTTTTACTTCATTATAAATGAACTTTGCTATAAGTGGCCCGCTATTGTGAACTTTGAACCTAGCTCCTTGCAGTAATATTGTGGCAATTAATGCAATGCAATGCAATGGCAATAAGAAATGAAAAAAAATACTAAAAGCAAAGAGAAAAAGATTTATCATCCAAATTAATTGAGAAAACTGTTATTTTTCTCCATTTCAGAGCATTGCTTCCTCTATTGTCCACTAATTAGCATTGAGAATGGTCATTTCCCCCAAAGTTCTGCCACAGAATATTTTTTTTTTAATTTCCAGTGGATCCTGCTTAACATTCGGAAGCTAAAAATCAGAAATCCTATGCTCTCTAACCTTTTCTATAGCACCCGCATCCATCTAATTGATGCCAACCAGCCTTTTTGGGAGGGAGGGAGGACTACCTGTTTCCTCATTCACTCCAGCTTCCATCTTCTCCTCCTTTTTCCTGCCAAAATGTGGACTATCACTGGCGACAGCCTGCTTCAACTCCTTCTCATGACATGCCTTGCTGCAGCAGTTCATACTGTCAAACAGTATATCCACCTCCATGAAGAATTGGGTGGTTGCCAGTTCATTAAAACCCAAGATATCTGTAGGAAAAGAAGTACAAGTATTACTCAGATAAATTGGCTAAATCTATGGTGTTAAATCTTGATGAAAATGCTAAGTACTCACTTCTTCCAACATGCATGTGCACACAGGGGTGCCGACTCCATGGGGCCTGAGGGGGCCCGAGCCCCCTCAAAAATTCGTTACGGGTGTGAGGAAAAAATGTGTCAGGCATGTCGATTTTCCCCGGAGTGTCCAGATGTCGAGATTCGAGTTATCAGGGTTCTAATGTTGATCATATGACTCTTCTTAAATGCTTAAAAAGCTTAAATCTCACTATGTACTTATAAAATTTCCAGAGGCAAGATTTCCCGACTTATATAATATATATTTTTATAAGTCCAATATTTTTTGTAAGTCAGCATCCCTGTGTGCACACCAGCTGCTACATGCCTCCTGAAAACTATGGCTGCCAATCCCACTCTCATCTTTTATGAGGGAGCCAAATGCCTTTCAGTTAAATGAAACAGCCTGAAATGAGATACATATTTGATGGTTTTCTTCAGTCAAATAATATTTATAATTTAAACTGTAGAACTTGATAATGACAGGGATCATCAATAGAGGAATAGAACAAAGAGCTGATGAGTATTTGGATGACAATGGATTGTGACTATTCTGCTAATGATTTCTTTCTAGCTTCTCCTGTCGCTGTTTATCATGCTTCCCAAATAACAGATTTCACCCACTCGTCTCTTTAGCATACCGTATTTCTCCAAATATAGTCCTCACCCCCTAATTTTGAGGCCTCAGTTTTGGGAAAAAATTTTTAAAAATATGCTTGAATAAAGGCCCCTCTTTACTTTTTCCACAGGCATTTAATTGGAAAAAAAGGGGGGACTATATTCAGATAAAAATGGTCAATGGAATACTTAGCAATAATATCATCAATGTTGAACTGTAATGATTTTGGGTTGTACAAGCAAACCTAGAACAATACATGAGAGTTGTTACCAAGGAAATGCGTAAAATAAATTTAAAAGATAATAGCTGGCCGCCTCACGTTGCTCTGGCAGGGTAGTGCCCTTAGAAGGGGAAACTTAGAACTTACAATTCACGATCATTTTCAACTCTCAATGGGAAAATATGAAAGAACATAAAAAGAAACACGGTTTGTCAGAATGCATGGTTAAATGGACAGTAGTGTTATTCATGGGCCACTTACCAGTGAACTGTGAAGTTGCGAGAAAAGACAGCATTGGAACTGGAAGTCACTAAATCAGCCTTCACCTCGTGTACAGCATGAACAAAGATATACAAACATGGCAGAGTGAATTGGGATGTTATCGAAAGGTGGGAGATTAAGAAGAGGGTGAGGAATGGGTGCTAGGTGGAACGGAGCACACTTGCAGGGTTTGGTAATGAGATAATGACGCAAAGAACATGTTGGACACAACCAAAAGTAGCACTACAGGGTTTGGGTGCATGAGATGTACTAACTTTGGTTGCAATCCGTGCAGTCGTATGGTAACACATAGTGGACAGACAAACAGACATCGTCTTTTATATTTATAAATATACAGTGGAACCTTGCTTAACGAGTATAATTTGTCCCGAATCTTACTTGTAATGTGAAACACTCGTTAAGTGAAACAATTTTTTCCTATCCTATTCCTAAATAGAATCAAAGTAAAATAGGATAATGCATGCCATTCTGAAAAAAATGCTTAAAAGATTTATAATAAGGTAATTATTTTTTTAAATACATCCTTTTATACTAGAAAGTTGTATAGAGAGATTTGTTTTTGCCTGCGCTTAAAAATTTTGCAAAAATGAGACAGCAGATAGGTTGAATAAATTTGCAGTGTGCATAGCTACTGCCTTGTTATGGTGATGCTTCTAAATGTACGATGTAACAGTTTCCCAGCCTTCAGCATCTCCCTTATTTCGCTGGAATGTTGTTGCTCTGCTGAAGCTCTTATCTCCTCCCACCCTGATAAAATCCTCGCCCCAACTTTTTGCTGTGACATAGAATACAGCTCCATAAGCTCTTCAGTGGTCAGTTCCTGGCAATACTCTTCCACTAGCACATCGATGTCGTTGCTGTCCACCTCTAGCCCTATAATCTTGGCCAGAGAGACAATCTCGTCGACTACCGGCTCAGCAGTCACTTGCTCAAACTCCCCAGAGTTGTGTTCCGGCCAAAGCTTCTTCCATGCAAAAATCAGGGTTCTCTTGGTGACCCCCTCCCATGCCTTATCTTGAGGCAGGTAACAATGTGAAAGTGGTCTTTCCAAAACTCTCTGAGAGTGAGATTGGTTCCTTCAGTTTCCTCAGCAGCGCTTGAAGAGAGTTTTAATGTTGAGCTTTTTAAAATTTGAAATGACCTGCTGATCCATGGGCTGCGGCAAAGGAGTGGTGTTAGGAGGCAGGAACTGGATTTTGATGAATTGGAATTCTTAAAGGAGGTCATCTTCTAGCCCTGGAGGATATGCAGGAGCATTCCATAACAAGCAAGATATGGAGTGGAAAATTCATCTCAAACACACATTTTTTTACAGACAGACCAAACACTTCATTGATCCATTCTATAAAAAGGTAATGTGTCACCCAAGCCTTACTGTTGGACCTCCACATGACATTAAGGCTGCTCTTCTGGACTTCATACTTCTTGAAGGCTCGTGGATTGTCCAAATGGTAAACGAGCAGCAGTTTAATTTTAAAATCGCCACTTGCATTTGCACAAAACAACAACGTGAGGCAGTCTTTCATTGGCTTATGGCCTGGCAATACCTTCTCTTCTGCTGTAATGTAAGTTCGCCTTGGCATCTTCTTCCAAAAGAGACCCATCTCATCACAATTAAAAATCTGCTGAGGCAGATAACCCACAAAAGTCACAAGAAACAAGATATTTTGGAAGAACTTCACCGTGACTGGGCGGAAAGTAGTGAAGACGATAGCGGCGATGATCCAGACCTCCAGCTAACACAATTATAAGGGAAACATTTTTTTGAAAGAATTTCAGAGTGAAGTAGTAAGTTCCAGAGTAAACTTGAAAGTATTCCAGAAGGAAAAAAGAGCAAAAAAGTGCAAAGTATGCGCTGAAAAAGGAAAAATAGAGATAGGGAAAGCCATGAGGAAAGACACCTACAGCGTGTCTGAAGTGGGTTTTTTTTTGTATTCCCTTGCTTTCTAGTGTACCATACAAAGAAAAATTGATCACCTGCATTAAGAGTATATTTCTGTAAAGCAATGTTTTTTTATTATTTCCTTGGTTTAAATAGTTCAAATTGAGTGCAATAAAAAATTATAATGCATTTTATTGCTGAACATCATTTGTTACAGCTTTTTTTTTTTCAAAAACAGTAGGTTTTCATTGTGAAATTATATATTTACAAGTTAGAAATTAATTTATTTCAACTCATTCATAAATAAGAGCTAACTTTATTTTTATTTAAGTACACATCATTATAAATATAGTTTTGATGCTAATGTTTAAAAAAATGTACGAATTTAGTAAAAAATGGCTGGATTTTTTAGTAGGGCTTTTAAATTAGTTGCCAGCACTCAAAGTGTTAACGCTCCATTAAGTTTAACCTTAAGGAAGCCAAATAGCTCCAAATACAGTGATGAAAGAAGTGCTCATCAATGCAGCCTTGCAACAGTATTGGCACTTATTACAACTACATTGATGACCCTGGCCACTCCTGGCATTCACCTTCAGACATCTTTTATTAACCTTGACAGATATTACATTCACCTTACATTAACCTTGATAATTGCATCTACCTTGGCACATCCTACATTTGAATGATTTAGGCACTTAATGCTGACATTGAAAAACTTTTGATTCGCCAGATTTACATTCAAAGATACAAATCTTGAGGCATCAAAGTTGTAACAAAATATTTTTGTTGACACCATCAATGAGGAAAACGCCAATAGGCATCAATATAATCTCACAATTGATGAGGTCGTTCTTTATACGACAAGGTAGATTCAATATGATGTCAAAATGTTTAATGCTACATGAAGTTCTGGCAAGACCTAACAACCTGGCCTCCAGAAGCTTTGCTGAATGGGACCCACACTCCCTCTGTAGGGTGAGGGGGGACAGTTTACACAATAGCAACATGAAAAACTGCAATAAATGAATATTACAGCATAGACTTACAAAATCTCTGTAACAAGAGAAATCTTAATAGTGGAGTTATACTTTGACGACAATTGATTTTTTAATAACTTTCAATTTAAATTAATGAGAAATAGCTTACATTCATCATATAATAAGATAATTCATGAATAAGCAGGAAATAAATGAAACTTTTAAACCTTGGCTATTTTCAGACTTACTTCTAAGCACATTTAAAGGTAATAGTGCCTTCCATAAAAACGTAATTATTACAGTAGCAACAATTAATGATTACTCAGTCATCTTACCTGTCCTTCATTACAGGGAAACAGAACATCTTTCCACCAACTTCTTGACACCCCTGAACAAATCACCTCCACTAATCCATTGCTGATACAATTAGCAGGCTATCCTTCCTCAAAGCAAGTAACCGCAACGTGGAAACAGTTCGACTGTAACTGAGCATATGCAGATGCAGCTGCGGAAAGTGAATTTATACCTTAGAACAATTCATTTCTAAGACTCACAAACCCAGGGTGAACAAACAGGGAAACCATTTACGCCCAAAACATAAGATAGGGTTACCACCATGTACCGTTACAGCGCTTTGAACACCAGCAGCAAACCAGGGGGAAGTGCAGTATGGTAAAGGGGTTGGGGTTAAAGCCAAAGCTCTGAGCTGATTGTTGTTTTACCAGAATATAAATGGCATTAAACACCATCCATGCATCACCGGTAACACTTTATCCTGCTGATTCTTAGTGAGCATTTAGTGGAGTAGTACAAATGAATACATCATTGGTTAATAAAAACCAAAACATTTCTCTTAAATTTATACTTCAAGTCATTAAAAAACAATATCTAATAAAGAGAGATAAATATTGGGAAGTTTTTCTAAGAACCAAGCAAATGTCACCACTCATAAGAAATTTAAAATCAAGCCTTTATTATGGGTGCAAAATATACAGATATTCATGCTCAACTGATCAATTTTTATCACAATAAAATGGCAGGAAGCATATACACACTGTGATTATCTTAGTTTGTGCACTTGTGTCTGACAGCCTCTTCGCTTATAAATTACCCTCTCATAAATGGTAGTGCAAAAATATTTTAATTAATATTAATATTTAACATCAATAAACTATGAATTGATAGTAAATTCAATTAATGACTTGCATTTTCTAGGCCATGATTGGAAACTACTTTGTCGCATGACTTCCCAAGCTTTATAATAACCCTGGCCCAAGTTCTTCAGATTAAAATATGCCATTCCCTCAGACACAACTGTCCTTTCACTCAAATGGTTATACTTGGCTTTTTGGACGTCAAAATACAAGTTTAGAATCTCTTTTTTACAAATCTTTAACCTTCCAGCAGCAGTTCCAAGTGCCTTTTTTGTAACTCCCTGCTTACGACCATTCACAGCCACTTCAAATGCATTCTTTCCAACCCTAGACCACACAATGCTAGATGGACATGGCTTGAGTTGGGCCAATAAACCCTCACTAGAATATCGGCCATGTATAAAAGGCAGGGAGGATTGCACAATCACAGGAGGTTGGTGCAAAACCCTAAAATCATCTTCTTTTGGAAGGTGAACTCTATCAATTATTGCACGATGCAAGGCCTCCTTAGAATAAGGACAACCACCACCAACTACTATTGATGAAATACCAATGGGAGCACTAAAGAACTGAGATAACAGAGCACCTTCTATTCCAACAGAGCACCACCTCGCCAGCTTGTCACTACATGAAACAGAGTGTGTCTGCTCCCCACGCCCTGGCTTGTAACGAATGGCTCCGAGGACATGATACTGAGCACCAGGTAAGTGAGGGTCACTCATATCAGTTGAGGGAACACACTTTGCCCCAGTTCGGTGCACGTCTTCTGCATTGTACCCAGGGTATCGACACTTTTTAAATGCCATCTTCCCTTCACTCATTTCCGAAAGCTTTCGTTTTTTCCCCATCAGAGAAGTCGCTGGGTGAGTAAGAGAAGGTTCACGATCAGGTGAAGAAGAATGATGAATAGGTATGTTTTCATCCTGAATTAACTTCAATTTATCCATGTCTCCACCATTCATTGTTTCACCAGACATTCCAGTTTGATCCAAGATAGGAGCCACACCGCAGCTTTCTATCCCCACAACCCTAATCCCATCACTGAGAATTGTAGAGTCAATTTCAATTTTAGATAATGGCATGCCAACTGAGTCATCAGATGTCATTCCTTTAGGGATGATCGATGCATCTCCACAAGGAGTGTGGCTGGTGTAAAAGTGAAACTTGATCCCATCTTTAATCCTACATTTACCATCATTCCCTGGAGGAGAAATGACATGCGATGCTCTGCTATTAAATACTGAAAGTAGTTCAAAATAAAGATACCTGAGGAAACCTCTCCTAGCCATGACTTCTGCATGACTGTCATTCAATACATCTCCCATGGGACTCATTGCACTGTGACCTAAGCACTTAGTCCCGGTACCCAGAGAAACAACCTCCAACCAGCAATCCTTCACATTATCTTGCAGATTTTCCATCACAATACCAGAGAGAGCTGTCCACTCAGTTCCAACTTTTGGTTTTCCTGTTTTAGGGAGGGAGAGGTAATGATCATAACAGCATTTGGCCACCATATCGCCTAACTGTTTCAAGGAAACATTATCACATTGGTCCTCTTCCATGACAGCACCATTCTTTCCCAGATTTAACTCGATGTTTGCACTCACTTCAGTGTTTTTGCTGACCTCAGCATCTCCACTTCCACCAGGACTGTCTCCCATATTTATATGAACTTCTATGCAACACGTGCTGGATTCCATGCATACTTTTCCACTCTCTTGATCGAAGCTAATGCCATCATATCTGCCTCAGAAAGAGGAAAGTTCAGCTTGATATTCTCAGCAATTCGATTAGGAGTAACTGATTTTGGAAGGACACCTGAAAAAGTGAGAAAAATAATGAGCTAAGAAAGCTCCAATTCCTCGAAAAAATTTCATTATGGATGAAAAGAACAAAATTTACTTTTTATGGAGGTGGATAGATGCAGAAATATTCACTTATTCTGGGTGACTAGTGCATTCGTTGACTTGGGTGTGTAGTAGTAAAGGGTTAAAATAATTAATGCCAATTTTTAGGATGAAACTGTTATTGAGTAGGATGGAACATGGGCCACTTACAGAAAAACAAGACTGCTACCTGAATGTGAACTCTCATTATTATTCAGAGCAGAAAATACCACTACATCTCCACTCCACTCATCCATCAAGCTAATTCCATCCCAGATGTTGATAAAGAAGACTCTCATTACTTCAAACAACGTTATTACGAAGTTCTCGTTTTCACGAAGAAAATCGTTGGTCCCGACAAAAAGGCTAATCCAATCTATAGTTAAAAACGTTAATACGAAATTTTCTTGATTATGAAATTACAAACCTCACTTCTGGTCCCACGGGTTATAAAGTGAACTTAATTATGAAGTTCCACAGACAAGCAGCGGTGTTTATTAACTAACTAACGGCATTTTATAACACTCAAATGACATTTTTAAAGGTGGATATACACTTTTAAAGGTGGATATACACTTTTAAAGGTGGTGGTGCGTTTAAGTTCTCCTAGTGCACTGTGCCCAAGAGTGTCAGAGATGGCCCTCTCCCTACGTACATTCAATTTACGGACTTTCAGAGATGAGAATACTCAAAAAATTCAAGCGTGCCTGAAATTTCAAATTTAGCACCTTTCGAGTTGGTCGATCCGAGGCAATGTGGCATGGAGGAACTCGCACTTCGGGCATATTCTGAACAAAGTATCATAGAATCCGGTGTGAAGTCGGGAACTGTTCAGCATTTCGCCCGTTCCTTCTTCCTGCGGACAGTGATGTTTTTTTGGCTCCAGCTGCATCACATGCCTAGCTAGATCAGTCGTCACAATCAAGAGTTAACGCTCAATTTGTGATGCAGTGTTGCATTCTGCAGGACAACCCCACCCCCCTAAATGCCTTGCATAGGTTAATCAACTTACAAGATAGTTATCAAGGAACAATTTTATTTGTATATCGAAGACTCACTGTATTTGGGAAGATATCAATCCTCATTCTTCTTTTGAGAAAATTAAACAAATGTACAAGTTTTTTTATATATTTACACATAACTTAATTGCGTATACTCTTGACTCACTTGACACTGAAGCTGTTTTGCAGTGCGACTATAAGTACAGGATACTGAAGAGACAAGAAATTTTGACAAACTATGATTTTTTCGACGATTCCTAAAAGAAACGTCCATACCAACTTCGTTATTACAAACCTCCACTTTTTCGGTCCCGTGAACATCATAATAATGAGAGTCCACTGTAGTGACTTAGGAGAAGAATGAACATTTACAATCTCCATAAAAGAGCAGCTAGAAACACATAATCAATACAAAAAAATAAGACATGAGAGGCTCCTGAGTAGGAAGAAAAAATAACCGAGCCAGCAGTATGAACTATAATATAAACTTAAGTTTGCAAAAAGTCTTAACTTAAGCAAACGTCACAGATTGAATTTTCACTTAGCACTCCTCACTTTCCGGCTGTGTTTTCAACATCAAGGAGTGCTTCGTACCAACTAGAAACCACATTTACCACAGATATACACATACAGCCAACTTTATGAAAATACAGAAAAGGCATTTTTGCTGTGAGCTTTTTATATTTCAATGACATCAAACCACTACAAAATGAAATTATTCCAACACCCTTTGTAGAAAGAATTGCACATGCATAGAAGAAATATGAGAGGTAATATTTCATAGTCAATGATAGAAGTATGATACATATTTACTATTTCTTAACTGTTTCCATAAAGTAATGAGTCACAATTAGGGATGGTCGGATCCAGGATTTTTTTCGGATCCGGATTCAGATCGGATCCTTGACTTTCGGAGCCGGATCTTTCGGATCGGATATTTTCGGATTCAAACGCATTTTCAAATTCCTGACACTGAGATTCCCCCGATGATTGTTCAATCTCTTGGGAAGAGTCACACTATGTGCCAGTCGCATTTTGCCTTTTTTATTTTCCACGGCTGAAATTCTCCTACGTAACCTCTGCGAGAGCTTTCAAACAAAACAGTTCATGAGTAGGACAAGAATCGTATGCGACGGTGCATTCGAAGATAGAATCGGAACTCTTTCTACCCTTATGGGGTGTTGCATTCACTGAAGCTATGATTTAAAATTTCGGATCCAGATCCGATGTCTTCCGCGACTTTGGATCCGATGTATTCGATGAAGGGCAATATCAGCAGATATTTGGATCTGAGGTATCGGATCCGACCATCCCTAGTCACAATGCTAACCATATGATACTCACCCACACCCTGTTGCACAGCCCATCGAAGCAATACCTGGGCAGGGCTTTTTCCTAATCTTTGAGATATTGACGTTACCACAGGATCTTGCACCAGAGAACGGTTATGAGATCCTCCCAAAGATGAATAAGCTTGAAGGTGGATTCCATGGGCTTCACAAAACTTAAAGAGTTCTTTCTGTTGAAAGTGAGGATGAAATTCAACCTGTGAAGAAACCATTAAGAAAAATGATTACTAGAACTGGACTTCATGTTTATTTATTATTAAATTATCAACATCATAGTATGTAGGCATAATTAGCAGACTTGTTTCAGGTAATAAAAGTCATAAACACAGCAATCAAGCTGAATTTCAATCTTTCATATGGTAATTGGTCGATTCCCCATGAAATAGCCATTGCATGAAAAATATAATATGGGAAAAATAAAGGACTAGAAAAATAGATTATTGATTTTTTTCATATTATAAGACTTAAATAAAAGGAAGATTTTTGTCCAAGTTGGCAAATCCTAAAAAATGAGAATTTTTTTCAGCAATTTTATATTCATTGATATCTACAAAAGGACACAAATAAAAAATTTCAGCAAAAGTTACAGTCACTTATTTTCTCTTATCAAGTGATTGAATTATACTTCTTATGATTCCAACAAATGTCTCATATGGATTAAGATTTTGGTTACTCTGACGGGCATGCAATAGCCTCAGTCATGTAGTATTAATGGCTTCACTACCTCATGCCCCTGGGGAAAGAAGTATAGCTGAATTTATATGGATCATGCATTAATTCAATTGTCATACGAATCCCAAGATTGGTGAAATTTCTTATGATATCAAACCTTTCAACTTTAGTAAAGAGGGAGATAACTTTGAAACTTTCAAGGAAATTATCCTTTGTTAAAGTTTTGGTGTATTTTCTGCATGAGTAAATATTAATTTACGCCATCAACTGTCCAAATAATGTCTTTCCCATACTAAAAGTTGGAGATGGATAAAATGCATGATTTTTATCTAGAGAAGTATACACGATCAGTTCAATGAGGAGTCACAAGCCAATGAACAATAATTACTCAACATTAAAAAAAACAAACAAATTTAAAGTATACCTGATTGATAGCAGGTTTCACTTCACAAGAAGCGAAGAGCTCCTCAAGATGCTTGACAGTATAATTGGAAACACCAATGCCACGGAGTATACCTTGCTTGTAAAGTGCACTTAAAGCATTCCAAGTTTCGGTCCTAATCTGCAAGTTTCGGGAACTTTCCATGGGAATACCAGCAACACCAGGCCAATGCACAAGGTACATATCCAGGTAAGAAACTCCCAATCGTGACAATGAATCCCTCGCAGCTCTTTCAGCAGCATTTTTCCCATGGTCACTTGGAGCTGCAATGATAATTTAATAACATTATCCTAGACATGTATCATCAAAAGACACTAGTTTTTAATCAAAATAAAGCACAATTTTTACTTGCAACATTCATACAACCATGAATGAATGGCTGTATACAGTTATTCTTGGCCAGGTGAATCTTAAGAATATGACATTCTCATGAGGGTTACTGCTCCTTTCTCTGGGCCATGTAATGCCAGGAGGATTTTAGTTTGGATATCTAAATGCTTCACGTGGGATTTAGAACCAAAGACCCTTCAATCAGTCACCAAATAGCCCACCCACTTGGTCACCGCAGTCCTTAATGAACTGATGTAATAACATATGACTGTATAAGAAAAGCCAAAACAAAATCACTTTCTTACAACAATTAAATTGAATGCAAGCATTACTACATGACTGAACGAGTAATCTTCCGAAAATGACTAAAAGGTCCATTTAAAAATTTGATGCATGGTATTAGAACTTGATAAACTACATTGTCACCATATACTTTCAAATTCTGAGATATGAGAAGCACAGAGAAGAGGGTATTAATGAGAACAGGTGTGAGCGATTCACATAAATTTTAAAATTTATGACCAACAATCTATTGAGTCAACACACAAAACCTATGACAAACTTTGCTTGAGGCACCCCCAAGAAGCGTCATCGGGCTCATATCGTGGCAGTGCCTTTCATCCTTTACTTCCTTGTCTGACCCTTCCGTGGAGCAGGAGCGGAAGCTATGAGCTTATACGCACTGCCCGAGGAGTGTAACCTTGCCAGCCCACTCTGGTGTCTTGTTCCATCTGTCTTCTTTGACATCAGAGGCATTGTCCACCACGAATTTGAAGCTACAAGGACCACAGTGAACTCAGCTTTTTACTAGGAAGGGCTCATAAGTCTGTAAAGTAGGATCGCACGCCAGGGGCGTACCCAGGATCATATCTAGGGGGGAGCAAGCCATGGTCTAGTGGGGCAAGCCGTGTGATTTATGAGATTATTTCCTTGAAAAAATGGTTTTATTTTAGTTACATATCTTATACTAATACATATACAATTTTTCATGGATTTAAAGAAAATTTGTTGAATACTTTCATTCAATTTAGTACTGATTTTGTTTAAAGAATTTTGCACTTTTTGCTTCTAGGGGGTGGCAGCTGCTCCCCCTGCCCCTCGCTGGGTACACCCATGTTGCACGCAGCTGTCTTATAGGCATCATGGAAAACACGCTAAGTCACAGCACCTTATCGTCAATGACTTCTACGCCAAGACACAAATCCCATTGGTTTCCCAGCCTCTCTACAGACTTGACCTGGCTCCTGGTTACTTTTTTTGTTTCCCCGGTGAAAAGGAGCAATGACAGGAAAACATTGGGACACTATTGAAAGCATGTTACACTGGCTCCAAAGGATATTCCAGTAAAGGCCTTCCAGGCATAAAAACACCACCTCCAGAAGTGCATCGAAGCAAGAGGGTGCTATTTTGAAGATTTTTGATTATTTGTATGAATTTATTTAATAAATTATTTTTTAAGAATATAGTCGAATTACTTACTTATAGAATCCACCTTGTACTAATGAGTTAATGTTTTGGGAACTGTGAGTAAAAGTATGTGGTCATATTACTTTAAGTATAAGTCCCATTCCACCGATGAAATTAAAAGTTAAAAACAAGTTTTGCTACCCTGAATGACAGTCATCATTTTAAGACCTGATACATTTAAAGATTAAAATATCGCCCTCAGGCAGTTTGATGCGAAAAAAGTCAAAGCAATGTAACTTCGAATAATGGAACTACATCTATTTAAGCTTGTCAAGAATTTCATTTGAGGCAGGTAGATGACAAAGAGAATTTTACTAACACCAATCGCATATTGTATCTATACTTTTTTAAGAGAAAAAAAGAAAATATGTTAATCTTTTTACCCAATTTCGAAGTCAAAAAAATGTCATTCCTAGTAAGGCCGTACTTGGGAAGTAGTTCCCTCAGTGCCTCTCCAATATCCTCTTCGTTCCCGTAGACAGCGGCTGTGTCTGGAAAAAAATAAACTGTTATTCTACCGACAAAAGACTTCAGAACAAAATGAAATAGAACATTTATTACCAAAAGATCTATATCCTGATGCTAATGCGGCATCCACAACACGAAATATTTGGCTCCTTCCGACGATTTGGAAAGTACCGACTGAAATACCAAAACACACATTAAGCAATGCTTGCTCCAGATTAATTATTGAAATCGGCAATCATGAGATACAAAAAAATAATACATGTTCTGTTAAAAATCATAATTGTTTAACTTACACCCCACAATTGGCATTAAACGGCCCGTATTAAGGGTTACACTTGGCAAACTACCCGCCATAGTACCTAATAATTGAAAACGACTAGGAACTAGCAAACTAATAGATTTCAAACCACCAGAAAATATGAACCTCACTGAATTGGTTTTGAAAATTAATACTAGTATAATGCCAAAATATGTCACGGCACGGTGGAAAGTGAAAGGTAAGTTCCAATCTGAAAGAAGGAAGTGTTTCGAAACATCCCTGTTGTTGTTCACTACCAACTTAACAAGACTCCACCTAGTAATGACCTTGTAGGCGAGTGCCGGATGTGCCCCAGAATTCTTTTACAATGCTTCGATATGAAAAATACCATCATACACACTCATAATTGCTTACCTAACACTCGTGTAACGTAAACCACGATAATACGAGGGTGTCCGCGCAATTCCAGACACTACGAAAGCAAGCTTGCCACAACATGAAATTTTTAATCCAAATTGATTTCAAAGGGACTCTAGGAACCGCTATTTACATGTCATCAACACAATTCGTGCGTAAAACTATCCAACATCTTATTCATAATTAGTGATTTTTCCATTTCCCCCACTTTCTTTCGAACACATGAACATGCATGTTCATGCCAGAACAGCTGGGAATTAACAGTCGATTGAAGTACACCCTTTCGACCACTTTCGACCCTTTCGACTGCTATCCACCCTTCGACCGCAATGTTTTGGAGGCGCGCGTTCGTTTTAAAGGAGGAATGCTTAGTTAGATTATTTTCGTGGATTAAGCAAGATTAGGGCAAGTAGAAATTAAAAACATCGTGTTAGACTAAATTTAATTCCCATGGGAGCGCTGTTATTCATTTCCTTCCGGGAAATCCTATTGCAGAGTATATTTCAATTAAAAAGGAGGGAACTTGAAAGCTTATGGATAGTCAAAGATTTTCAGGAGGCCGAAATAGAAGAACGGAACAAATGATTATGCCAAAGGCCATCCCAAAATTTATTAATGATCCATTTCAAATGAACAAATGGTCGGATTAAATAAGTCGAGATCGCCTGAAGTTGGATTAGTGATCGATCGGGAAATGATGACGTAGGTACCTGGAAGATAACACACGCTAATCTTACGCAGAAATCTTTCCTAATGTTCTTAAAAAAATGAGAAGATGGAAAAAAGCTCCAAAGAAAACCAGAATATATTTGGTTGAATCTGCATAACGATCAAGGAATCATAAACGTGATGCCTCAAATGTTCGTAATTCTAAATGTGTCGGAAAATCCAATAGCAACTCTGGAGAATGTCAGCTTGTACTGTCTCCACATCAAAAATCCTATGACAGGGATTCGCATGTAAATACAAAAAATAAAATCTCCCGTTGCATGATATCTCTACATCAGATTATGACAAAATTACATGAACCCATACGCAAAAGAATCAACTCCAAAATTGAAGGAATGAGGACACTTTTAGAAAATTCTCTATTTGTTTTAGTACACATGCTACGGTTTAAATAATGAAAACGGAAGGATCATTAATACTGAGACCGAGAAGGTCAGGATAATTTATCAACATTTTTTCGCCGAAACTTAAGGCGTAAATACTCCAAGCTGCCAATATATTCTTTCATTCTGCAACCCGCACTTCATGATGAAGGCTTTGGTGGATTACTTAATACATCGATTCAAAGTACATAGGAAACCAAACCAATTATTTTATTAGAACAAAATTATCGTTTAAAACCAATATTTGAAGCATTTTCTTTCGTAGCTTTGTGGGTAAAAGTGAATGGCATAATGTACACAAATAAAATTATGTAAATATATGGTGGGGAAAGTATTATTATTCTAGGGTTAAGAAATATACCATGTAAAACCATTTAATGCACGACACAAAGGGGAACGAAATTCATAGCATTCAATAAATAAGTATCAAGCATGCTATTATATACGTAGGTTTAAAGAAAGGGAAACCGCCATGGCTTCTCAGTTAGTTTTGCTTTATCCCCGCAGGATGGCGCTGAAGTTTCCTTTTCCACAGTGCAGTGGGCGGTGTTTCGCTCAACGCCCATTCGCCCAATCCTCTCGAATCCGAACTCGGGAGCATGGAGAATACATTATATGTATATGTGTAATGTATTAATCATGCTCGGGAGGTTCGGAGCAGTAGGGAGGTGGTTCTCCCTCAACTTGGGAGGTAATTTCAAAAATACACTTAAGAGGACGCATCGAGTGGTCGTATTTTGTCTTTTCTGATGACCCATCACTCGCTTGGAACTTATGCTATCAAATTGATATATGAAGGGATTTTCGTGAAAACCCTTATAAGCACTTATGCTTGTATCTCAAAGATAAAAAACTGCATTAAAAATAGCGAGGTGAATTTTTCAGTTTTGAGATAAAGGCAAAAGTTGACAAGTGCTGTCTTAATATGACAGTGCAAGTTTCAAGCAAGAAATAAGACTGGTGGAGAGGGAGTGATGCGTTCTCCTTAAGCACGATCGAAAAATTCTACCCCAGTGTTGCACAAATCAAATAGGTCAAATATCGTTTTACCAGCTTCATTCAACTTTTACACGTGAACAGAATATCTTCTGCGTGCCACCCGTCATAAGCAAATGAGTCGATTAGTGAGGTAGCTTAAACTTACCGCGCTGGGTACCTGGTTCCAATCCCAACGATTTAAGATATTTTTCTGAATAATGCGACCCCTACTCGAATAATATAAGGTCACCATTGAATAATAGCCTTATGGGCACACAAAAAACATTTCCTTCGCCGGTCGTTTTTTTTTTTGGGCACTTCTTAAATTAGCCTCCCTGTCCACGCTGAAATGGCGCTGAGCCTCTAAAACTAAGCCGCGTCTGATATTGAGCAATGAAATCACTGCATAACAGGTTTTCGGTAATTGTAATATCATTATTTTCATTGACGTTGCGTCTGGAACCACAGCTTATCGTGATACAATAGTATTAATTTTTCTCATAAAAGACGAATAACTTTTTCTACTGTATAACTTGAATGGTATGCTTCAGTGGCGCATCTATGGGGGAGGGGCTAAGAGGGCTGTAGCTCCCCTTTGGATATCCAATTTACACTAGATAGAATGGTAATTTTGTTCGGACTCCCACTACTGCTGGGAGGTCATCCCCTACTTAGCCCCCCCTTGTCTCTATTCTAGATCCGCCACTGTATGCCTTCAGTTACTAAGGAGATAGTGGGATCAGTGGCGCAGCGAGGGGGGGTTTGGGGGATAATTCCCCACCCCCAGAGCTCAGAGAAATTTTTAAGTTTAATCCATTTTACTTATTTGGATCAGTATTACTTATAGAATAGTGTTAGGATTTATCAAATATCCCTTAGAAAGCCATAAAACTCGCCATTTTGAACCATTATTCTGAAATTTTTTCTGGAGGAGGGCCCCCGCAACTCCTGTTTACCCCGGTGGATATACAATACCCCCTCATCCGTAAGTACTAGTTGCGCATGAAAACCCCCCTAGCCTTAACTCGCAGCTGCGCCCCTGAGTGGAATAGCATTAAGGGTCTCGTGTTTATGGAAACTTCAGTATGAATTACCGGCGACATACACTAAAAATACGAATAAAATACCAAAATGACGAGCACTTTTGAAAACAGGAATTTCCGCGATCAAATCAATGCCCAGAAATAACGCTCATATTTCGAATAGATGACCATCCCACGCTAAAACGGGATTTTCGACCTTATACCCTGAATAATATGGTGACCTTTCGAAGGATTCGAAAAAAACGACGAAATAGTGTCATGATCATGGCCAAAAGGAGATTTACACACGACACAAAATTCATTTTATGATTTTGGATAATTCCCAAGGAAATATTCTATGGATTATGAACAAGGAAGATTATATTCTAGGTATTTATTGGTTCCAAATCCTTTCTTAAGCACAGGAAAGTGTACATGATGCATACAGAAAATCATTTATTCTCTACTACCAGGCCACCTGGCGTTGTTCGGGACGGATAGTACCCAGAGAAGTGGGAAACTTGAAACTTGGAATTCATGGTCACATGGCAGGATTTTTAGGAAAAGGAACAGAGCAGGTACGTTGATGGTATAAACACGAAATAGCAAAAAAACGGAAAAAACGATTTCCGTAAATGTGCCGCGCACGGGATTAGCTTAGACCCCCTCCACAATATTAATCGTAATGTGTGTCCGTACGTGAGTAAATCAATAACGTCGTGTGAACGCATACCCCAGCAAAAACGTATGCACCGAAAGTATTAATAGTTAAGCGTAGGATCCATGGAGTTATGTATCCTTTAGAGCGTGTCATGCGGTGTGCCTACCCGGTAGGATGTCCGACCATAGAAGATGTATGACGTGACGTAACAAACGGTAATGGGAAAACGACGCAAAGGACGTCTTTGACGCAACCAAAAGTAGCACTACGGGCTTCAATATCATGAGATGCACCTGTGTACTAACCTTGGTCGCAATCCGTGCCGCCGTATGGAAACGCATAGCAGATAGACAAACAGACATCCTCTTTTAAATATATAGTTTATCCTAATCTACTAACTTATAGTCCATTGACTACGATACTATCAGCAGACTTCTACATAAAAATATTAAATTGAAGAATTAATTGAAAAATACCGAAGAAGACAAACACTATTGATAAAAAAATGTTTGCTGTCATAATAAGTGCTAAATATACTAAGGGCTTATTAACAGTGGTGGCCATGGTGCCGGAACGCCGTTACGGCACTGGTTAATATAAGACATGATAGTCAAAGAGCACTTTTATTAATTTTGTTGCCTCAAAATTTCTAATATAGAAATTCGCTAGCAAAACAAAAAAAATTATAAAATTTAAAATGTAACTTGTAATAAAAAATAGAAAGAGTAATATTTCACTTGTAAAATAATTAAGGAAAGTGCGTTCCGGCACTGCTAATTTTGCCATGACGTCTCTACATATTAACCCTCCTTCGGCCTTTATTAAAGTGAATTTTAAAGACAATACCATACTTAATCATGACAAGAGCTAACAAACTTAAGAGTAGAAAGTATTACTATGGAGACGGACAAAGTATCTGCTAATTGTAAGCCTGACATTTTGGATTATAACAATATATATCAGATATTTTATCTTTTCTCAGTAATAAACAAATCACAAAAAATAGTGCGAAAGGTAAAGGGAAAGGTGAGACACCTGCGGAGTGAAAGGCTGGGTAGGCGTAGATAGGAGTATTAGGAGGCCATGGGATTTCTTAAGTTGTTCTAAAGAGAAGTAAGTTTTCCAGGAAAGCGCGGGAAAGAGGGAACCAAATGCTTTAAATTATGTGTTTATAATGAATGAAAAGATTTTATACAAAATTTATAATTTATGAAAAGATCTCAACTAAGCTCACTCCACATTTACGCATTTCGAGATGTATGAGATATGTAACGTTGGTCGTAGAAATTAAGTAAGCAGTTAATAAGACATAGTATAACCATCATCATAAGCAGGGAAACCAAAGATGTACCAGTTCTTGCGAAGTTGCGCTTTAGGACGGAATAATACAATAAAGACGGAATGACGATCAACTGCAAGAAAAACACAGTACATAATAATAACCTGCATGAAAAATACTGAGAGGTAAATTATAAAATAAATGGAATGATAAGCTGGAGTCAATAAAATGATTGCTTACTTGAACTCTACGACAAGTGGATTTTGAATGTGGTGGAAAAGAGAACAAGAAAAAAAATTAGGGGTGGAATAAATATAAGTAACAATACCGTGAAAATAGTGCACTGATTATTTTATTGGGCCGCTGTCTCTTGATAAATATTCTTGAACTTCGTAAATTGATTTCCCATTCATCTATTTATGCCATGAATGAATCGAACAATGAACGTAAACAACAGGTCTCATTATGGGCTTTTCGATGCAAGTTTCAATTATAATCCTGCAATAATTCTTCTATTAAACCAAAAATGCTTGTAAACTATAATAATGGCAACCCTAATGGTACAAACAGATCAAACTGCGAAACAATGAAATAATAGGCAGAATTTGATTTCAGTCTGTCGGCGTCAAAATGATGTGCCGCTGTACATTGCAAATTTATATCAGGACTTCAATACATGTCATAATAATGAATAATACGTCATTTTAAAGGAAATATTATTTTTAATTCTGATTTATTTTTTGTTTTATGAAAAATAAAAAAAATGTGGACACGCGAGAGCAATGAATGACTCCGCGCACCATAAAATTAGCCGTTTTGTCAACTTCATGAACTTTGTAACTCAACCTAGGGAAAACTACAATGTCTACAACATTCATCCTCCACAATACATTGCAAACATTAACCTAGATTAATAAAATGACTTTTGAGTATTTATATAACGCATGTTTTGTTGTAAAATAACAAAAATGTTTAAACATTATCTAGCCCTACAGTTTACCCTAAGAGAAAAATAAACTTGATAGAAACACTTGTTAAATTATTTGAAAATTTTCCATGGTCCACAATCTGTAACATTTATATTTGTGAATGTCAATAACTTCTATAAATGTCATGTTGCCGAACAGGGCCGCGCCAGAAGTGCTGGTTACTAGGAAGCAAAGTTTTGCGCGCAAGACGTGGCAACGTAGCTTTTGTTCGCTCCAGCTTATTTTTTTTAATGCCCATACATAATCTTTACTACCTAAAAATCATGTATTTTCGGATCATAGAAAAATTGAAAATAAATTAAGAAGTGTTTACATCAATTTTATTTTTTCTTTCGGGGTAAAATGTAGGACTAGATAGTGTTGAAACATTTTCGTTATCTTACCACAAAACATTCGTTCTAAAAATACGCAAAAGCCATTTTATTAATCTGCATTAATGTTCGCAACTTTTTGTGGAAGATGATTGTTGTAGACGCAGCAGTTTTCCCTAGGTTGGATTACAAAGTTCATGAATTTGACAAAACGGCTAATTTTATGATGCGCGGAGTCATTCATTGCACTAGCGTGTCTACATTTTTTTAATTTTTCATAAAACAAAAAATAAATCAGAATTAAAAATAATATTTCCTTTAAAATGACGAATTATTCATTATTATGACATGTACTGAAGTCCAGATGTAAATTTGCAAAGTACAGCGGCACATCATTTTGACGCCGACAATAGTTGCAGAGAACACGATTTGAGTTTCTCCACGAACCTACTCCAGCTGTGTCGTGGCTATGACGGAATTTGATGTCACAATCACAACATAATGGATTGAATACTTAAGCCAACGAAAAGGGAATATAAATGTTCTTACGTGAGTAAATAGAAGGGAGGTAAAATTAAAAATCACTCATATAACGTGGTGTGTAGCCAAGAAATTCATCAAAAATAAATTCATGAATACTATAATTGGGTATAATTGAAGATTTCCGGAGAAAAATTCATTAACAGACTATTTCAATGCTATGATTATGGAAATAAATCACCCACTTGGAAATTTAGCGACATAAGATGATCTCTGGGTCACAAGCAGCATAAAGTACATTCAATACGTTTTATGGAAATCAAAGGTAGTGGAATGCTTACCCTCTATTGACCACAGTGGTTGAACGGGAAAGGCGAGTGGCGTAAATAACTCTCCATTTCTATATTCATGAAAAGGCTACGAACATATCAATAATTCACTTCCGATAGATCGAGAAGCGGGTAGCGGAACGAAAACGGATACCCACGGCCCTTTTCATGCATAAAGCGTAAGATTTGGCTTTCTCCACTTTTCTACTTCAGCTGGCTCAATACTGTGATGGTGTTCGATTTTGCGCTTAAAATTTTACAAATCACCTTCCGGAGTAGAAATTTCATAAACAACGGAAACGGAAAATTAATATTAAGGATATTTACGTTTGCCGAGGGGAGTTAGAATTACAAATCGTTCATCAAAGTGTAATTGGGTCGGTTTTTCAAACCGTATTTCTCAATTTAATTCACTGCTTTCGGAAACAAAAATTGGGAAAAACTCATGATTGTCACTGAATAGTTGACAACCGTAATTTTATGAAAAGAAAATTGAAGGATATGAGCTTAACCAGGTGAACAATACCGCGATCTTCGCCCCACCCTGGATGGCATTTTTATGAATGAACGGTGCTTGTGGGAAAGACTCCACTCAAGATGAGCACTATTTTACGAGACTTCATGAAGACACAAACATGACAGCAGCAATCTCCCAAAACCGCACGCGTTACCAGTCAAAGTGGTGATTGCTGTTTTTGTGCTACATTCATTTCCAACGACAGGCAGTAATTTCTTCACAAAACACTCAAACCATTGATAAGCTTAGTCTTCAAGGAATTATTGGCGGAATTATTTCATCACAATAGTACACCAGCGGCACGATGCATGCATCTAATGAAAGGCTTCATTTCATTTCAAAATGAACGACGTAGCCACTGATAAGACCTCGGAAGCACCTCTTGTGTACAGAGAGCTTTTGAATGGTCTTCTCGACTCTCCAAGTGCTAATAAAAGAACCTTTAAAGATCGCACACAGAGCCGTGAATCTTAATACTCCATGAAACTATGCGTACAAATTCTCTCTTTGCGTTTTCACGAGTGAAGTGATTTCAAGAGGCCTTAGATCAACTTTGAGAGGATCATTTCGCCTTTTTTCTCGAAGTGAGGTGGTCCGGGGAAGGGAACTGCTCCCCTACCCTGAATGCTTGAAAAGCACACGCCTAGAACTTAGCCTGGGTTGGGTTTTACCCTCACCTACCCAAATAAACTTTCGGGTTGAAGCACTCTCACCACTCAGTGAGAGTATATTTTTCATTGAGATGATAAATTAACCGTAAAAGGCCTTAAAATATTCATAAAGCTGGTTTCCAAAGGGATTTTCTTTTCTACCTTTGAGAATTAAAAAATCGTTCTTGAGATTTCGCTTTTTCTCTCAACGTCAAATTTGAGAGGTTGGCCAATTGTCGACTATGTTTATCGAGTAAAACAAAAGAGGGCATTATCCCTGGAACACAATCAGGGAATTAATATTAATTCATTAATAGCCAGGTATTTTACAACACTACGTCAGGCTTCTGTAATATCCATGGACTTTGAGGGTATATCAATCAAAATGTTTTGCAAAAGCGGAACTATTAGGATGTGGCACTCTCTAATGTTTCATTACCAATGCAACGATTATTAAGTCTAAGGTAAAAATTAAATTATTTTTTTACTTAGTTCCAGAGTTATACCAGTAGAGATAAACCTCACCGTAAAAGCTCCGAAGTGCACAAACACAAGTCACCAGCATCTACCTAATTCTAAACAATGGGTGAGTTAATAACGAGATCTTACCGTGGAAAAATCAATTAAAAAGGATTAAATGCTTTCAGGAGCCATCAGATAATAAAACACTGGCATTTTAGACGCTTGAACTTGAGCGCAACCATTATTTGATTATCTGTACTATTTATATGGCTGGATAAATTCTGAGAATACCCATCACTCCACTTCGATAAAATAATTAATAAAACAGGATAGACGAGCTCAACGCAAGCCTGTAATTGGTATCCATTTGCGAGATCAACTCAAATTATATTGCTTTGAGATCGATAGTACCCAGATAAAGTGGTGTGGCAAACCTCGTAAACAGTTTTGAGCTACTAGATATACATTATCACAAGAAATTGAGTTTTCTTTTCCGATCTTTCTAGTGAAGTTGGGAGGAACTTCCCTTGGAAGATACTTCCCTATAATGTTATTATCGATTAAAAATCACGCTAGTTAAATGGTTGTGGGGAAATGTCGGTAATAAACTTACAGCAAGGTACTACGCGCATTCTTGGCTGAGAGTTCTCACATAATAATTTAACTCTTGAGCCCGAAAATGATATGCGAAAAAATGATTAAAGACTTTTTTACCACACGCCATATCCTGAAATATCCATTATTCATGCCAAGAAAAAAATTAACTGAACGCGTGCTCCCAAAGCAGTGCCTTCATAATTTGTATAGAGGCCTGCTGAGACATAACTGAATATTAATGCGACGTTAAGAAACTCACGGAATAAAAATATAAAATCCATTCGAAAAATAGTCATGTCTCTTAGTCATGCCTTACGTCGATAGTGCATTTACACATGTTGAAATTTCAAGTCACTCAAATCTTGAGATGATGGAGAGTTTTCACGTGGTAATTGTGGATTGCCGAATCTAAACTGCAAGTCGTTGAGAAGCATGACAAAGACTCGATGGAATAGCTAATTTCCAAGACGCAGCTCTGCCATACGGCTTCACCACTTAATTCCTGATTTCCTCACGTCGAAGGCATCTATGCCGGGCTCAGTGACAAAAGCGCGTTCCTAAGGTCGCGCGTCGGCTTTTCAGGACGTGACAAAGCCTTGATTGATCTATGACATTCCCATCATTTATCTACAGCCGAAATTCTTATAGCCGACTTCCACTTCAGTTAGCGTGTCCCACTTAAAAGATAAGAGTGGACCTAAAGAAGTATCTCTTTCCCGTAGTTTCTCTTTCAGATCTTAACTTAAATAAATATACGACGGTTATTTTTTTCAACTTCGAAACGAGCAGTTAATTGGAGGCAGGAGATATGAACTACTGCATACACAGCTCATCACTGACTGCGGTGCTCCTCCATGCAACATAAAGATAAGACTATGATGACAATCAGCTTGATAGACAGGATAGGCATAATAAATCCTGCTCTTCTCAGTTATAAAACGTTTGATCATATCCAGAAAATGCGTAATATAACTTAGAAGTAAAGTACAGAAATAAACCACTACAGCCAAAGCATTTAAATGACAGAGCACTTTGAAGGGAGCAACAAACGTGCGAGCATAATTCATGAAGGGAAAATAACTTATTATTGATAATGCTTAAATTTGGTTGAAGTAAGAAATCAGCCACCGGAACCGCACGAAAATTTATTCGATGCGGAAGGAATCGCAGGAGTCAATCTCATGCATCCCGTAAAGTTCTATTTTTCATGCAAAAATCCCGAGCTATTACGGCTGGCTGAACCTAAGGCCTTGCCGCAGGAAGGTGTTTTGACAGTATTTTATTCATAACGCCTCAGCCTATTTCAAGCATTCAAACAATATTTGTAAGTGACTATTCATCATCTAAAGCACTTTTAAACAAAGAAATCGTTCAGGAGGAAGAAAGTCGCAGCACCTCACTAAATGATGCAAGGTCCCTGTAAGTACTTCTGAGGGACACAGTGGATGACAAATTCCTCAACGGCCATTTCCACAATCACAACGGAAACAGCAAACAATAGGATACACACGACATTTTTAAAGAAAATAAAAAAGTAAAACCCAGGCACAACGCGGTGTGCGGTGTACGAATGGCGCGGTTACGGAGCAAGATGCAATACAAACTGTAGGCCCTTAGGAGAGAAACTATCTTTCACAACTTATTGAATGATCAAGTTTTTAAGTTGCACTGAAAGAGGTCCTTTCATTTTTATCAAAGTGCAAATTTTATCAAGGCCTTGGGTTCTATTTCAAGAAGACGATAGCTTCTAAGGAAAGATATTGCCCAGCATAGGCGACTTTGGAGGGGGACACGAGGGCACGTGCTCCCTCCCCTCAGACGCTGAAAATATAGACAAGATTTTTAAAACGGTTATCATTACGTTCGTTTTATTTTGTGTATTACGGAGCCTCGATCATTTAATTTAATATTAATAACTTTCATATCAAAGTAAAGGAATTATTTTCTATAGTAATTGTTGCATTTTGTTTTTAATCTCATATATTAGAAGACCTGCAGACCCTTGCGCCTCCCCAGAAAAAATCCTGGATCCGCCCCTGTTTCCCGGCGTTAACGAAAGAGTGTAACTGAATGGTTTAATAATGACCACAAATACCACAGAATGGTTAAAGGAAATGCACACCGCCTCCTGATTATTACGGATTCAATGTATACCGGGGGATACTTATAATTTGATATTTCACAGTAGGGGACACGTGGGAAGTATATTACTGGTTTATGAGGGGAAAATTACTCGGAAAAGATTCAGGCAGAATTACTGTAGAAAAAGATAGCAAGACCCTTGACGTCATAGTCGTTCTTTCTCAACGAAAGCCGACTGCTTTCCCATTGCCGGAAGAAATGAATCTTCAAGGTTATCATCATATAGTACTAAAATACGGAATGTGGTCGAGATAAACTCGCCGCCACTGGTATTCAAACCAATACCCAGGAAATTGGCCCCATCTTATAAACTAATCCGTTCTCCAAGATCTCGTAATTCTAATTATTCAGCGCTTGCGTTAACTAGGTAGGAATGAAAATGAAGTAAAAGCTTATGACTAACCTCCAAAGAATTTACGTCGAGCGGAAAACAGCAATTTATTAGCTTCCGTAAGAATTCCATAATAGAAGCCCAATGAGACATTCATACCGACTCAAGTGACGGGGAAACACACGGCGACAATAAATTTTCAAGGATTTCCTAGAAGAAATTCTTACTACGAAATGGAGACTTCTATAACAATAGAAATCGTAATCTTTCACGTAAAATAAGTGAAGTTTAAAGTGTGGATTTAATAAAAGTTTTTTTTACCGTATTTAATACATACTGTGTCTTGCCCAACGTGGGTTATATTTGTGTTAAATGCCTCATCGAGGAATATCAAGACGAATGTGTATACATATTTTCCATACAATTCCCTCTCTCGTTTAGCCCCATCTTGAACGTGCACTGGAGGTTGGTGCTATTCTTATACTTTACTACGATCACAGTATGAAAATCTGGTAAACTGATCATCCCCCGAAAATGTTTTCCGCATTCCGTGCTGACAATGCGAAAGTCGAGTTCCCATCGCTCTACATAGCATGTCTGATTCAAACATGTGGTTCTTACATGGTTCACGATGTTTTTTCCGATTCTACAAAAAAATTAATTTAGAAAAGTAAATGATTATTCATTACTTCCAGACACGTATTATAGTTTCCTTTATCCGAGGTCTTGTGAAGGTCGGTTGATATACTTTCATATAACTCTAAAGGCGTTCAAAAATACCACGATACGGTGAAATAGTACTTACTGACAACAATTTAAAAAATATTTGTGAATTTGTTTGTGGTTTATTTGTGAATTGAGACATAATTTAGGCCAAATTTTCTTCTCTCCTAGAAGTAAAACAAATTTATTAAACTGATATTGATAACTTTTTTGGTCAGTTTTCTCTATAATTTATTATTAGCTTGAATTTTGAGATTTATTCATTTGCAATTAAGTGAAGTGCTCACAAAATTATTCCATAAAAACGTCATGAAATAATATGCACCATCAAATAAAATCGATGTAGTTTACGAAATAATATATCCATTTATCCGAAAATGATGTATACATGCGTCCATCAACATTCTCCGGCTGAGTTGAAAGTTCTTCACCAGCGTTGTAAAACTAAAATTCAATAATGAAAGCAGACTTGACTGGCAATTTTCGGGAAAATATAGCCAAATTTTGTCAAACGAACGACAATACGGACGATAAGATCGACCCACTGGGTTTTTGTTACTTTATTTATTAAATTTTTCTGGTTGTTTTGTTTCCTATTTTTTCTTAATTTCAATATTTAATGGGTTTCATAGAAAAAGTTTTCAAGAGGTTGTTTAAAATAAGGAACAGAGTTAGCTAGCGCTTGAGTTGCGGTTCAAAATACCTACCTCTATAGGTGAGCATATCTACTGGCCCCAATACGAGTGCAGTGCAAACATGAACGGTGGACCGGAAGTTTCAGAGAACGGTTCATTTTATAACCGGGTCATTTCAATGAAAAGTTAGTTTTGGCAGCTCAGTTCTTTTTTAATTATCTCAGTAACACAATACTTGCGTGGCGTGATAAATGGTATCTGAGCCAGCACTGCTGATATTTTCTCAGATGTGCAACCGAAAAAAACTACTCTCCCTAAAGATCCCGTAATATACCTCAGCGAATCAGGAAAGCGGTAACATTTTGTCCTCATTCCACACGCAGTAAAATGAAACTCAACTTAAAATATCCAAATATCACGTCGGCTCAGTGTAACATTTCATGAGCATTTAAATGAAACAGGTAAAGTCTAAGCGCTTATCCTTGGGATTATTTTACTACGGTAAAAAGTCATTTTCTCTCTCTGGCCGAAGAATTTATCGCCAGGAAACTCAGCAACTACAATCATAACCCTCGGTCGCACTGTCTCATAAACGTCTACGTCATAACAAAACAATTCTAACACACCATCAAGCATCGTAAAGTATGGTCGCAAAAAGGAGACACTGACTACACGGTAGCACGAGCGTAAAAAGAGTTTATGCGACGCCTGAGTGTGCCTCTGCTGTTTTTTAAACAAGACATCAACGAGGGTAATATTTAGTAGCAATGAACTGCGAAGTTTTTTCAAGCGAAGAATAACTGGTAGGAAAGACTTTCAGATTATGATAAGAAAAAAATTAAATTTCTAAATCATAATAAAAACACATTCATTCACCACCCGAGTGCGAACTTAGTACGAATGTCTTTTGCCACGCACACTGCTTTCCTAATTGAGTGTAGATAAGAGTTACATTGAGCATCACGATGGGGAAGAAGAGTTAAAGGCACCAAATCAATTATGTTTTAAAGTCGACTGGTACTATCCAACAAACTCGGATTTAATTTATCGAAAAGATCCATATTTAATTGGGAAGAACTCTTCTCCAACCATTTTTATTTGCCTCCTCATATCTTTCACATAATGAGGCTTTAAAAAAATAAGACAGCGATTATGAAAATAATAGAAATCAAGTTCATACAGTGAATTTGAATGAAGAGCCTGTAAAATTAAAGTCATTATCAATTCAATGAATGCTGCGAAGTTAAAGTTTGATAGATGAAGTTTAGTACTGAGCACGGCTTATAAAAACTTCTTGATGCAATCGTATAGGAAGGGCTTGTACTGGTCAACGAGGAAAGATCAAAATAGAAAGCAATCTTTCATTTGACCTTCTGCATGGGCAGCACCTTAATAGCAGATAATGTAGACCATGATCAGAGCGAAGATAGAATCCACTGACAAGGACTGTCTCCAAAGGGGAAGTAATTTTGACGCCCAATCACCAGACCTCGGGAGGTGGACGGGCGGTCAAAGGCAGGTACCCCAATTATACTATTTATCGATTCATCATAACGATTCTATCCCAAAGCATGAAGCAGAAACAGTTTAGGAGTAGAAGGTAGGGTGAATTGAAGGACAACGGCTTGTCATTAAAGAAAGAAGGTAAGGGGACAACGGCTTGGTGTCCTGCTCGATGGACGGAGCAATGAACTCGAGCGCTCTCCACAGAGCATCGAAGTATGGGCCGAATTGCCTCTGAAAATACTCCCACCTAGTAAACCACTAACCTGTGCTAACACTTAGAAATTCACTGCTATGATAATCGACTGTTAAAAGCCATTACGCTCGACTTGTAAGTGTGGACAGTTGCTGCGAAGCTGTGAGAAGGGAGTACGAGTCGATTGAGAATGTGGTCGATCTCGATTCGATCCGGCGCATCGGCAGCGGCGGAACTTTGACTTAGATTTGCGGGAGATGGATCAAGTTGAATAACACACCACACATGGTGAATCATATCATGAAATCTCGTCTTATAACATGCAGTGCGCTTCTAAGATGATCAAGTTCTCAGTTTCTCTCAGAAAGGTCACTGCTAAAGTAGCCTAACAGTATTTCCTAACTGTTTCCTGACGGAAGCTCTGAGAAAGCTTAATGAAAGATACCAGCTCGAGGTTAAAAGAAAAAAACCGATTTACGGCTTAGAATTGGTCGCGGAATCGCCGTAAGCGTGACGAGTATGTGTAAATAAGATAGATGTGGGAGGAACCTTGGTGTGAGCGTATCGACGCCTTCACACAAGAGAAGCATAGAGTAGATGTAGAAGAGATTTTTTTGAATTGAGGAACGGGTGGGCGACTCGCATTTGAAGAGGAGTCGACTAGATTTTCGGGGCGGGGAGAACGTTTAAGAGGTCACCAGTGAGGGCACGTGGAATGAAGTGGGAGCATTCAAGGGGCCGAGGAGAGAGATCAAGTATTTACAATGCCTCGGGCACATATGTAATGATGCGAGAGGGGGCGTGTGAGACTAAGTGGAGGGATGCTGAGGAGCAGGGCGTGGAGGACGATATAAAAAGGAGCATTTTATCGGTCCTTGATGGCCCTCGACACGTTGTTGCCTCCGCCGACGTCTACTAGAGGCCGGACAGATGGCCGCGGCCGATCTTCTCGAGTGCATTCACTCCATGTGGAAAGGGGGGACTGCGTCGGTGGTTAGGCGCCCTCACCAGACACAGGTCCAGCATTAACCAGGGATACACGGTCTTTCAAAATCATTGAGCTTATAGTCTGCCCGAACAGGGAAGGCGGGTAAGACATTTAGGCACCGCTCGAGAGCCCAGCCATATTTGCCGTTCCACTGTCCGCCAAACAATAGCCGGGGACCGGTCGACCGCGTTCTCTATCACGAATCGCAATCCAATCCGAAAAATTACCACATAGTAGTAAAAATATTTTTTTTATTTTTTATTTCAGATTTCTACGAGTTATTTCATGAAAAAAGAGTCTAAATACGCAATTGCGCAGTATCATCCATTTTTAGATTGTTTCAGGCAATTATAATCCCACATATTCGTCCAACCTTAATTATTTAATGACCTTGAAAATCCAGAGTATCGAATAAAACGTCGAAAAGGCTGGATACTCAAGAAAAACCGTTTTTATGATAACTGAAACGTGCATCTAAAAATATTTAGTGTTGCCATAGCTCAGTAGCTAATAAAACTAATACAAATAAACTAATATAAATAATAAATAATTTAAGAAGTTGTGACCCCATTTTTATGGAAAAAAATTCTTAAAATTTTCTCCTCTACCGGGTCCTGAAGTATTGCAGATTCCTCCTGAAACACCCTGCATACAAGTGTGATTTTGGGCAACCACCCAGGGGACCAAGTTTGAAAAAGCAAAATCTGAGACCACATGATGGGTGCAAAGAGTCACTAAGACGATAGCGTAGGTTTTCAAGCTATTTATTTCGATTGGATTTTTTTAAATATTCAATAAAATACTCATGATGATGCGTCAGGAATCTAAGAAAACTTATTCATAAGTATTTATTTCTTAGTATTATATAACATTTCATATAACAATCCCATATTATGTCGGAGTATCACTATTGACTTCAGCTCTGGGTACACCTGTAGCGCTCTTGTGTTTACTTGACGTTCAAACACAATCAGGATTTTTTTCCCCTTTTGACCTCAATGTTGAATGTTGATTCAGTATCTTGGAGCATAGGTCTTCGAGATCCTATAAATTCCTCTATTCTTTACTACGATTAAACGCTGCCACAAACGTCATCTATATATTACCGGAAGTTAAAATAACACTCCTTCAGTCGTATATTTTTATTCATCATAGCGTATTTTCAATACGTTAGGTATAGAAATAATAATAATAGATGCCTTTATTCGGGCTATGTTGAGACTAAAAAGTCCCCTCTTCCACCTAACCTCTCCTTAGAGACAATGCAAGCCTATACCAGGTCTGTTAAAAAAATACATAGACTGTTTGAATAGTGGCGACCCAGTTATTTCCTGAAGAATTCGCTTGGTGTCAACTTATTCGTAACCATCAGATGATCACAAGTTGGTATTTTTTGCAGATATTAACCTGTTACTTGGTAACGCAGTTGTTTGTGAATCGCGTTTTGTGTTTTTTTTGGCGGAATTAAGGATGAGTGACTTGAACGACCAAAGAGTTGCTGAGAAATTCTGCGTTATACCAGGAAAATCTGCGAGCGAAACTTTTTATACGTTCAAAGTGACCTACAGCGACAACTCTATGAAGAGTGAGACATGTTTTAATGGGCACATGCTTTTAAAAGATGGCCTTTAGTCAATTGAAAACGATGATCGTTCTGGACGTCCTTCCACGTTAACTGACGACTCACTTTTCATCCAAATCAGTAACCTGGTTCGAAAAAAATCGACGTCTGAATGTGAGGAAACTTGATGAAGAGAGTGGGATATCAATTGGGTCATGCCACGAAATTCTGACGGAGAAATTAAAGATGCACCGCGTTGCTGTGAAATTTGTTCCACTTGTGATGACGGAAGACCAGAAGGCCCATCGCGTTCATACTTGTCAGGAGTAGCTGGAATGTTGAGCAGAAGACGAAGCCTTCCTGTCAAGAATCATTACTTGTGATAAATCTTAGGTGTGACTTCTTCTTGTTCCCCCAAAATGAAAAAACCTTTACAAGGAAGAAAATTTGAGATGATTCCTGAGATCTAGGCAAATGCGGCGACACAGCTGAAGAGTATCACAAAAGAAGCGTTCCAGTTTCCAAAAGTGAAAAAACTGTTGGGATACGTGTTTACGGCGGGGAGGGGAGTACTTTGAACGGAAAAGAGACGCGCAACTTGTAAATAAAATACATTTTGTTTCATGATATCAGTCTACGTATTTTTAACAGACCTCGTATACAAAGGTAAATAAGCCTTTACAATATAATAAGCTCTTATAAAAAAAATTTTTTTTTTAAACCAGCCTTTATATTTAGATTACAGGGGATGAGCAACGTTTATATATGACACAAAGCAAAAAAACTCAGTGACCCCGAAAAACCAAAAGTGACGTATTAAAAAAGTCACTATATTTATTAAATTTTCAGTGAATGGTAAGCCCCCTATGTTTCAAAATGCCACCCCTATGCTTTTAAATGCCTACCCCTATGTTAAAAATGCCACCCCCCTATGTTAAAAATGCCACCCCCCTATGTTAAAAATGCCACCCCGTACGTTTTATGTAACGGTAAAACAATATTCAAACATTTACAAAACCTTACAATTGTTAATAAATATATGAAGATCATAATTAGCTGTTGTTTATGTTAAATTTAATTCTCTGATTGGTTACTAACACATAGAAATGTGATTGTAGTGTAAATATTCTTTTGAATTTATGTGTGAAGGTTAAAAAGAGTAACATTGGGGGGCTATAGGTTGACTGGGGGGTGGTTAAAGGGGGGTTGGAGAGAAAAAGTTATATTTTCATGTATTGTCATCGGAAATGAAGAAGTGTGCAAAATTTCAGCGTTTTTGCTTCACAGGAAGTGAGTCAAATTTGAGTTACAAGATTTGTACCAGACAAACAGACAAACAAACAGACAAACAGACAGGTTGGTGAGTTGATATAAAGGCTGGAAAAATATACGATTACAATAAACACTATTAGTGAAATTTCAAACAAGATAAACAAGTATACGTGGAAATTTTGTGAAAAAAAGATTCCTGTTTGTGGTAAATAAAAAATGAGAATAAGGGAGTAATATCCTTCAGCGAAAAAAGCACTGGTCTGAGCCTTGTGAACCCAGAGGTCCAAGTATGCGAGTCTGAATCAACAGTCAGCAATCCAGTCTTTTCATCTCTCAACGCTCTCTTTTCTAACGAATCCCCTTCTTTCTTTAACTCCATGGTTCCAAAAATTCCTTCCCTGGGCCTATTTTCCTCTACCACTATTTATAAATCCTACCTAAAATGCCACCTGAACAATTCACCGCTGTCTAATCCATAACGCCACTTCTTATATTCAAAAATTTATTTTTCTGTTTGTTTTTTATTAATTGTGTTATCTCATAGCTGTTATTTATTCAAGGAAAATAACCAATGTGCAGTTTTTGGTGATGACATAAATAATTTTTTTGAATGAATAAATAACTAGG
Source organism: Ischnura elegans (assembly GCF_921293095.1). Lineage (NCBI taxonomy): Eukaryota > Metazoa > Arthropoda > Insecta > Odonata > Coenagrionidae > Ischnura > Ischnura elegans. The sequence continues at coordinate 85,324,037 of NC_060250.1, forward strand.
ATTGACAAAAAAATGAGAAGTAGCTCATTGGGCGAGGTATATATCCTTCGAGCGGTATCTCCTCGGACAGCATTCTTTCGCTGCACTCCTCGGTTCGCTTCGAGGGTCTCGAGCGGATGCCTCGGAATTTCGGAACGACAGGAAGGCCGCGTGGCTTGTGTCGCGGTGGAACGACCTCCGCCCGCCTCAGTCCACTCGCTTGCTTACCACTGGGGTGTGTCTTTCACGAAATAGTTTCGGGGATGGGGGGGAAGGCCACGGCCGTTCCCGAGGGGGGTGTGAGAGAGTAAAAAAATGACTTAAACTTGGCGACAGTAGCCCGGAAGTTTCGGAAAATGACGTCTTCGCCCCGTGCAACTAAACATGCAGCCAGGCAAGAAAAGTAGACGTTTTGTGTCGAGAGGAGCACAGTTTTGAGAGTGGCAGGTTTCCGTAACTCACCACAGTTCTACCGCAAAGGCCAAGCTACACGATACATTAACACGTACTAGTTGATGTCCAAAATGTACGTACGCGTGATGGAACGCCAAAATGTACCGTGTGACCACCCAACTTGTGCGAACGCATATTTATAGAAAATAGAACCCGTTCTAATTTGGTGCATGTATTCGTGTATGTTCCGTTTCGGTTCACCAAAATCATTCATGCGATCAGACATTAACTCGTCGAGTTTATGTATCGTGTAACCAGGCCTTAATAATCCATCATAACACATTTTCCAAAAACGATGTTTTCACCATAATCTAGGAGTAATTACATTAAAGGGCGCTCAGGGTGACAGTGCAGTTCAAAATCAGAGGCCGACACTGAAATTCCAACTTCGACTTTCACCTGGGAAATAGAAAAAAATAGCAAATAAAATATTTATATATTTTAAATCCAGTTATTCCTCCTCTTTGGTCAGTATTAGATTTGACGGAAATAAAAAATTCAATAGAAATTAACATAAATCAACAAAGCTAACGTATTCGTCAGTCGATCACCCCGTCACTTGATTTCTGATATTGCCATTTCAATCTTGGTCGCTTGCGAGGCAGCCGATTATCCCCCGTGCATGTGCTTATTCATAAGGTTTCTATAACTCACCATAATTTCTTTTGACTAGGCGTAATACCGCATCACATGGACCGCTTTCACGCTCGAACAGTGTCATTAGAGATATTGTAGGACGTCATTATTAGTGGTCAACAATTCTAAGAATGGTTTAGGCTTGGTTACCTCACCAAAAGAAGGCATGATAGTCCCTCTATCAAGGCCAAAAAAGATGCAATTACTGTCAGTTTCAATTTTAAAACTGTTAAAAATAATGCGGTGAAGTTTTGAGAATCATCTTTTATGTTAGTCATTCAATTAATAACATGAGCAAAATACATTAATGATACCTGTATAACTTAGGAAAATTACGTCGAGAATACGACTTATGAGGACTCACGTATTTTTCTACATGTTACCAGATGGAAAAAAATCCGAAAAAAACGTGTTATTAGGGAGAATGACAGCATCAATTCTAACTTACTCATCAAAGAATAAAAAAAGTTAATAGAGACTTCCGCATTCACTTTTTTCAAGCAAATTCTACTATCTAAATACTCTCGAGCAACTAAGAATTTTTGCATGAAATACGCAAGTAATTAATTCCGCACTCTTCCCTATTTAAATAACCATTATTCGGCGGAAAAAAGGGAGAGTGAGGACATTTTCACGTAAACCTGACGTTCAATATTTTGATCAAAACGAGAGAAATTAAGCGTGCACTAATTCTAAATTTCCAGCAATACAAACATTTTTTATTTCACTTTAAGGAATATAATCTCAGCCAGATTCCACGATTAGGCTTCTGGCTTCAGCACGCTCGGCTAAAAATAAATTTGAGAACAGTTTAACTCACAGAAAATTCTTGCTGCAAATAATTAAAGTTGCCACCATAAAATTATTTTCCAGCGCAATTTCACTACCTTAGCATTAACATTAAGACCGTCCCGAGCCTGATTTTAATTTTAAGTAAAAATATTAATGCAAGTATAGTATTATTAGTGATATAAAAATTCTTGGATATATATTTCTCTCGCCCTGGGTAACTAAATATTTTTTTTCGGGCTTCGAAAGAACAATCATTTACAGGCTAACTTAGAAAACACCTTTAAGGCATTCAAACCGTGAATTATTTAATCAAGTTGAGAGCTATCAAGCGTAGCAGCTATTCCAAATTTCTACACATGATCAATTAAGCCGCGTGGAATTTAACCTGAGCGAGACATAAAGGCTTCCGAGGTTTCAGCAAGTCTAGCTCGATATAAATTTGAGAACACTTGAACACCCATATAATTCATTCCACAATATTTGAAATGACTACCATAAAATTACTTTCCAGAGTAATTCCACTAAGAGCGTCGCTTGGAGAAACAAAAAACACACGAAAAGGGAATCGGATGCGACGAGGGCTCCATTCGACATACTTTCTCCGCGCGCATTTTCATAACTCTCCGACTCGAAGGCACCTTTCACAGATTCAATGGAGACCGTATCTCGTATACACCACGGCAGCGACTTTATTCCTTTATCCTCGGGCATCCGAATGCGCTGGCGTTGAAAATTACAAAAAAATACCTACTCGTCTCATGCACTTGGCGAGACGTCAGAAAGAGATATAAAAAATAGGTCAACGAGCAAGGACTACGCGCGTTTGAGGAGTATGGATCGCTCGTTCCGCTGAAACCAGTGTCGCCCGGCAGAATGTTAGCGGATGCGATGTGGTGAAGTTAAGTTCTCGCGTCCCCCACAAATACGGATTTTGAGCGGACGTTCGACGCTCACTGCTGAAACTCAAGCGGAACGCGATGATTCTGTACGTGTCGTCGCTTCGCGGGAAGAAATGATTACAAAACGAAAGCAAGGGAAGCTGAGAAGTGGCTGACGGGAGGAATTTCAGAGAGGGCAGACATCTCGAATATTACGACCGAGAATTAAAAAAGGCCCCCACTAATTGTGCTTTCACCTGACGCGCATTAAAATGGGTATGCAAGAGTCGCCCATAGCGATGCTGACGTTGACGTAATCTGTATTTCACGGGGAAATAAACTATAATTAGGCCTGAGTACCATTTCAATCCTGCCGCGTGAACGGCGCAGCCTTAATTATAATAACTGTCTCTAGAAAAAATTCCCCTGGTCCGTGGTTCAATTCCCGGTCCAGGAGATTGTTTTCTCATGAAAATTCATATAATTAGGACAATGTGAACCGAAATTTATATTCGAGATGATACAGTTTCACCGCTATTTCTCGCAAATGCAAATACTCTATTGCAAACATTGGAATAGATGTATTGCTCCACGCTCATCGATGAGATGCGTAAATTGTTGAAAACTGATTAAAAAGCGAACACAGTGGCAGCATAATAAAGATTTTACGGGACGGACTGTGGTCTCATATAATTAAAACTATCCTTGGTAAAAATATACAAGAGCGCTAAAGTTTAAGAGTAGGAAAATTAAACCCGAGGCCAACCTTAAAATCCTCAACTTCCACATTACTCTGAGAAATGGAAAGAAGAAAACGTAAAATTCATTAATAGATATATTTAAAATCCTAATAATCCTCCTTCGTGAGTTTTAAATGTAATGAAAATAAAATTCATAATCGAAATAAATCAATGGAAAATAAACACTAATACATGAATAAAGAAATCAGAACTATCATATGATCTCGGATTTGGCTATTTTAACCTTGGTTCCATTCATGTAAGCCGACAATTGCTCGTTTATGTTTACTCATGAAGATATACGGATTGCGGAAAAATTTACCTGCGAGTAGGAGATCATTCGTAAACATATCATACTTTGACAAGTCAATAGGCTTAAAATACATCTAAAAATTACACCGTTGGTTTTCCAAATTCTAAAGAACGGAAGTTAAGTGAGTCACTTTTTTTACGGAATCGTATACGTATAGTAACTTAGGTGAAATCTTCATAGCTAGCTACGTGAGACAGTAATTTATTTAAAATATATTTATCAATGGATTTAAATTACAGGTATCATAATATTTCCAACACTTATTTTACTAAGAGTTCAAATCAAGTTTAAAACTTTCAATCCTCATTAATTCTCGGATTTATTTGACTTAGGTGAAGCAGATGGTGTGGATTAAGCGAGTTTGGAGCGCGGAAGGGATATTTGAAACTATGTACGAGGGAGGAATGTTTGGTAACCGTGGGAGAAGAAGGAAGAGAAGAGGATTTTTCGATAGTAGGAAAGGGGGTGGGCCTTACTGTGAATTGAAGAGGGACCTCCAAGTGGGGAGGTGTCGATGATAGGCTAAATACTTCATGTAAATCTACCTTGACCGGTTGAATACTTAAAGAAAGAATATCATCATTCACGCTCCCAACATTGACGGAGCAACAATACCCAGCAATTTTTTATCAGTAATACGAAAATCCACAAGAGTTTTAACGCCGAATCAAGTCCATAGCACTTTTTTTCTTATTTTTTGAAATATATAAACACTGTTTAACATTCCCTTTAACCTCATCGATAAGTGATTTTAATACAAAATGACGATAAAATAAATTTTATTTAATCTATGAATAAAAAATACAGGCATGAAAAATGTTACGCGTTTGTTTTTTCACCTCCAATGTTTATACCTATATATACAAAAATGTCTTTTAAAAAATATACGAACTCAAGATTAAAAAATACTCCAGACATACCAACTCAACCAGTGATTCAACCTTAAGGTTGAGGTTGATTAGGTTTGGTGAGGTAGAGTTATCTAAAGTTATGTCATCTAAAAACCTTAAGAAGAAGACGGGACAACTTAGTTGGTCACATTATGATGCATGATGGCCTGATGAAAACAATCGTAGAAGGACTGGTGGATCGAAGCGATAAATTAAGAGAGATATTTTGCCGAACGGATAGGTATGAAAATTCGTTTTTCCTCCGTACAATAACAGACTTCAATAAATGCTAGGCGTAATTTCGTTACAGAATTTACTTTTTATGTAGATTATGAATAAGGACATCGATATTCAACGCAAGTCCCTATTGAACGAATATCTTGGCTATAAACGCAAGTGCGGAATTGTTTCGCTTTTCGCCACTTCCCGGAGATACGAGAAAACAAAACAAAACGTCTGAAAGTGGGAGAAGCGGCTAGTGGGCCGGGCACGGACATGGGTCGGACGATAAAAGCAGTCCAAAGAGCGGATCGAAATAACCGCAGTCAGAACTCGGAAGATATTTATAATTAGACTCCAAGTAGATTTCCACTCCTCTGCTCCACGTGGAAGTGTTTTCATTCCTGTAGGGAAAATGCAAGAGGCAGCAAAAACCCTCGAAAGAATAAAACTGCGGTGGAGCATACTGGCATGAGAACCCTTCAAAAGCCTTCGCCCCATTCCACTATACTACGCTTCCAGCAACCATATATATATATTTTTGAACTAGCAAATCTTACGTTAGAACATCCATATTTTGGATCGTGCCCGCTTTAAATCATATACTCAGTACTCCTGGATCACAACAGTGTTGAGTTCAATCTAATTCCGGGGTCATTTATTTCCACAACAGCCGAGTAGGGATCGGGCAGTCTCTGAAACATCTACGCTACCGCCGGGATTTGAACCCCTAGGAGCGTGAAATCAACATTCTAGCCCAATTCGATCCCCTAACAAGGACAGCATTTACAAGGGAATAGTTATAATTCATATTTACATAATATTATAAATTAAATTAATCAGAGTCTCTCCAAAATCCTCCGCCAAATTGTAGGGGCGGATCCAGGATTTTTTCTGGGGGGCCACAAAGGTCTGACAGGTCTTTTCATATTTGAGATTAAAAACAACACGCAACAATTACTGTAGATAATATTCTCTTTATTTTGATATGAAATTTATTAATTTAAAATTAAAATGATTGAAGCTCCGTAACACACAAAATAAAACGAACGAAATGATAACCGTATTAAAAATCTTGTCAATTTTTTAAGCGTCTGTGGGGGAGGGGGTGCACGTGCCCTCGTGCCCCCCAAAATCCGCCTAGGCCAAAATGTATAAGTCAGCGTTCAATTTTGAAATGAGTAGTCACCAACCAACTTATCATATTCATCCTGCCAAATCCGAGAATCATTTTTATCCGGTGCTTAATTTAGGCAGCGAAATAGCGTTCCGGCACCTCTCAGAGAAAAAAGGGTAGTGCCAAAAAAGTCATAGTTTCTATTTATCTGGTTAAACATGATTCCTCATTGTAAATTTTATTACGAGTTTTAAAAACCGGAAATTTTTTTGTGGGGATCGTATTCCAAAATCGTGTGGATAAAATGTGTTGCTATGCGTTCCGGTAACTATAATTTAAGAAATGAAGCACTGATTTTATATCGCATTACATTCAAAACTATTCAGCAAGGTGAGCTGCGATGACGGATTCAACCATCAATGTGTGTCAATGATGTCAATTATCTCTAGACGACTATCCACGCCATGGGGGATAAGAGCCATGGGCGTGGCCGAAGATGATTCCGGAAGGGCGGGCCGTATTCCAAACGCGCATTGGACGGATAGGAGAGAGATGCATTCTGAACGCTGCATAATGCAACGTTGACTGCATACATATTTGACGATGATTCATGAGCGTGGATACAGGTGTTCTGCCGTTCCAATCTCTCAGATATCTAAATGATGACAGTAATTTCTTCGCCAAGCTTTGTTTAAACAGCGAAATCTTTTTGATCTTCGTATCGCTATCGTGTTAGTATAATCTGGTCATTTATAATTCCGAAGCGATAAGCGAATCTTTACGCGAATTGGGCTGTAAGTCGCAAGACACCCGAAGGCTGCGCGCTAGGCTTACATTGCGTAAACAATTGAGAATAGATATATTTAAGAGCAACACGGAGAACATCATCTTAGAGCCTCACTATATTTCCTGGTCCGACAGAAGCGATAAATTAAGAGAGATATTTTGCCAAACGGATAGATATGGGAATTATTTTTTCCCCCTAACCATTAAGGGCTTTAAAAAATGATGGTCGTAAATTTGTTTGAGCATTTGCTTTTTATATGTATACGGCTGGTGTCCCAACACCCCTGCCACACGCCTTTCTAGGCGGATTGCAGGGTAGTATGTAGATGTTGATGCATTCCTTAAAATATTTAAAAAAAAAGGAACAAAGCAGGTATGATATTGGCGCACGGGATCAACTTATAGCCCGCTCCACAACACTGGTCGTTATGTGCGCCCGTGCGTGCGTAGATCAAACACAGTGCGTGAACGTTTCCCCCTACGAAAAGGTTTGCGCCAAAAGGATTATTATTAAAGCGTCTAATCCTCTAATTTATGTTTTCCATTTGATCGTGTAAAGAGGTGCGCCTACCCGGTAGGATGACCAACCGCAAAAGTTGTGAGGTGATGTAACAAACGTTATTGAGTAAACGACGCTAAGGTCGCATCGGAAACAACCAGAAGTAGTACTACGGGCTTTGGGAGCATGAAATACACCTACGTACCAACTTTGGTTGTAATCCGTGCAGTACTATAGAAATGGAAAATAATAATAATAAATCGAATTTATTGGACTATATTGGGACTAGAAAGTCCCATTTCCCATCTAATCCCTCGTCATACATGAAATATTTGCAGTTTAATGCACTGTCAAGTTACTCTTGAAATTGAATGCAATCATTTATTGCAAAGGAGACACAGAAATACGCTTTTTAGAAACAAAAAACAAAATTCAAAGTGAACAAAGTTACATTTTCCAACTGTACAAAGATGAAAAACGTGGGAAAAACCTAAGGATAACAACTTTCGTCCTTATCGGGAAGTCAACAACAGGAAATCGCCCACAGAAGAAGGGGAGCGTGAAAAACCTGTAAAGAAAGGATAAGCAGCGTCTGATACTCAGCATCACCAATTTTGAATAATACATCCAGTAACTTCAAGCAAGAGGAAAGTCAGTTGTGTCATAATAAACAGATATGAATCGTAGTTGTCAATAGCCGTCGCATCAAATACAAAATCGCTGATTTTCACCATTAACGAGTATTGTTGAGCACCGACGCTGATATAGATATACGAATTGAGAGTTGGTTGTCAAGTGAAATAGCAGAAGCCGAGATATTTCCCAATTCTTCCTCAGTATATAGAAAACACAGAAAGGAGAGAGAGCTGAGATTGTTCCAGTTGACGACTTAGAATACGTATGTTGTACTATCCATTGCTCGAAAAAAGTATTTTTACATGCGCATATTACAAGTCACCTCGTAGCATTGTGGTCACTAATGTCACTTATGGTTGACTTATTAAGGACCCTTTTAGGCATATTTGTCACAGAGAGATCAAGAATATTATTTCGTCTTGTCTGTGTTGTTACCTTTTGGTGATTGATGATTGGACTTATAAGCCCATCTAACCAGTATTTCTAGGTTGCGTTGTGTCGACAAGTTCCGCTACCCTTTGAATTCGTCCAAGACCTAGTCGCGTAAATTTGCAGTAATGCTCATTGCAAAAAATTCTTTGAATGGTAGTGACACAGGCGTCATCCGGAGACGAGAATTCGCCGAGCGAGCCATAAATTTCGCCCAACTCCCGACGGGAAGCTCGCGATGAAGCGAGTTCGGGGATCCGAGGAGAGGAAGGGGAAAATTACGATGAGGAAAAAACACAGGGCATATCAAAAGAGGAGTAAAAAAAACAAAAGAAGCCAGAGAGGCGAAGAATGAAGGGATAATAGAGAGGGAAGGGAAATGGTGGGGTCGACCTACAGTGGGCGTTGGCCCATCCTTTCGACGGTTCGAAGTTAAAAAAACAGAAAGCTCTAGCCTTTAAATGAAGCACACTCTCCCATGTTCATATTCTTAATTGATTCTCTCTTATCAAATAATTTCTTGTGAAGCAGACCGTAAGAAAAATAACATGTAACATCTTTCTTTGTAACACACTTTTATAAGATGTGCTAAATATTTTACCTTTTTTACTGTACATGCAAAATAACATGCAGCATCTTTCTTTATTACCAACTTATATAAGACTCAAAAAAATATATTTATTCTTGGATAAGTACAAAACATAAAAAAACGACCATAATACAAAGGAATATCAATTTTAAAACTGTACTTTTCAAACAAAAGAAGGCGATAATGCAAATAGATTACTTATGCGACATCAATATAAATCATATGAATGCAATAACAATAAAAATTACACGCTCCGACCTAGAACGGGCTTTGACCCATCCTTTCAACGATTTAAAGTATAAAAAAGAAACCCTAGCTTTTAAAAGGAGTACCTTCTCTCGTGCTGAAATTCTTGATTGATTCTTACTTATCGACTAATTTCTTGTGGGCCAGGGCTTAAGAAAAAGAACACGTAAAACCTTTATTTGATACAGACTTTTATAGGACGACCAAAATAACATAGCTACATTTGGAGGCATTTCTAACATCAACAACCGAGCACAATAAAAAGCAATATCAATAGGCAGCTGTACTTTTCAAAGAAAAGGTGACAATCCAAAAAGACGCCTTATGTGAGATCAATATGAATCATATGAATTCAGTAACAAGAAAACTCACAAACTCCAAGCTAGAGTGGGCGTTGGCCCATCCTTTCGACAGTTGATAATAAAAAAAGAAACTAAAGCTTTTCAATGGAGTATCTCTCTCGGATGAATAATTTAGAAACGGTCACGCATAACTTATTTTCCAAACGAATGGGAAACGTTCGACATGGCTCTTCTACGTAGTCACATGTAGCTAACAGCAGCGAAGACGATACTCCACTCCCACCCAGTTTCATCAAATACCGTTTAATTTTACTGGTACAAAAACCGTTATTTAAGACTTAAACTGAAACCTACCTTCTTCTGAGAATTATCCATGTCGACATTTAACACAGAAAGGCTGGGAAAAACACTGAAATATGACTCGATTCAAGAAAACATTAAAAAAGTTGAAAATGTTTACACCTACTTCCCATTTCCTTGAGAGTAGAGATCCATTTCGATATATTTCTACAAAGTTGAAAAAAAATTTATTACTTGTTGATATAATGTTTAAAATGTTGTATTTGTGTACAATTGATAGCCTTTGGTCATCTATAAAATGTATAAATTTATTACATAGAGAGCAAATATATAGATCAAAGAATTGCTTTATTGGATATTAGAAAAATACACACTTTTTACGAAGAGATTAAACTACAAGCTAATCCGGAAAGATCACATATTTAAAGTGAATAAAACCTGGTATCCCACTGATACTCTGAGTAAAGAAATTCAGGAATGGATGGCTGAGAATGATCACAAGAAATACAAGGTCCTTACAATTTCCAGAAATGAATTGAATGCAAATCTTTGCTAAAATGGAAAACGCGTAAGCGGCTTGCTAAAATCATTGCGTTGCTAGCCATCTTTGATAAAATGAGATGAATGCATGCATGAGTATACAAATAATTTATTTATTTTTTTTATTTTGTGCACATAATATTATATCCATCTTAAAATTGGATCACAGCCACGAGGGTTGTTTGTTAAAGAAACCCTTGCAATAGCCAACTTGAATTTACGATGAAGCCAATATATGGTATTTAACATGCACACAAAAAACTGTATTAAAATCTATATAGGCAACAATTAATACGCAATGATCTCCAAGTAGAGTCCTTCTTATCGAGCATAAATAAATGTTTGGGATCTTTTCCAAGTAATTGACTACAAACCCAAATGCTTTCAAAAGGGGTATGTGGAGGCTTCCAAGGGTCATTACTAACGTTAACCTACTGCCCTAAAATTGGCCAACATATGTGAGTCCCACATAAACTTTGGCTCGAGTTTCCATCCGGGCAACCCTCACATATCTTAAAAGAAGTAATAATTATTTTTTTGAAGTTGTAAGCCAAATAAATCAGTGATGGAATTTTACCAGCCTCCCATACTTAGCTCTCAGCCAGAAACACAATTTTGGAAGTAAAGAAAGGCGTCGCCAAAGAATATTTAGAGCACGATCCAGAACTTTGCTCCTCCGTGGGAGTGATGGAGGAATTGCTGCAGAAGATATAAAATCAGAAGCAACGGAAGAACGGGGCACAAAAGGAGGTTCCACCGCTACCACACGTTTTAAAACTAAGACATCCAATTTTGTGAAAGAATTTATAAAATACTGCTTTCCTCCCACTTTCTAAAGCAAAAGTGGGATACATAGCATGCAGATCAACAAATTTATTTTTCGTTTTAATTTTCCACCAGTAGTTGAGTCGAATTGAGCGCCTTTATCACTGAACTTGAGTAATTCGACTTTAATTATAACAATAAAAACTTATAGTAACGCAAAAAGTACTACTGTAAAATGCAAAGTTAAATCTTCATCATTACTACTTTTTACACTTTATAGTTTATATTTTAGTCAATACAGCATTAATATTTTGATTAAATTAGAAAATATCTTCCCCAAACCAAGCATTTCCTTAAAAATAATAGAAAACTAAAGTTGTCACACTTAGGTTTCAAAATTTGCCGAATCTGGAAGCCCTGAAGGTGAGCAGGGAGGTATTTTCGTATCATCATCTGGCCTTAGTGTGCCTGATATGGCATCATCCCCGAGAAGCATTGAGACCGATGACACGACACGAGAACATCAGATCGTCTTTCACTTAATCTGGGGTTGCTTTGTTGGACACCACTTCCACAGTTTGAAAGTTAAGCCTTAAACATTCAACCCCAGTATCGCTATATATTAAGGAGTCACGAAAAAAAACTCTTAAGAGATAAAAAACCACTAGTCCTCTGATTGCATTACGTCTCAGTCATCAGGACTTTGGCAGACCATAAAAATAGCGTATCATATACACTCAAATCATAAAATAAAGACGACTAGGAAACCCTTTTCATCAGAACGAAGTCGTTAAAACTAGACGTTCAAAACTTTACGCTAAAGTACTTCGTACACTCCATATCAGACAATTATGAGAAAAGGAAGAGTTTAAAATCATACTTGGGAAAAATCCTAAAGAAGACTACCCAATTGAAGAATTACCTTTAGTTTCCTCTGGTCAATCCTCTCGGTGATGTTTCCCCAATCCTTACCTCAATATAGTATGCAATTAAATATACCTACCACCAATATGCAATTTTCTGATCTCTTTAACACGATGAGCGACTCCTACTACCCCAAAAGAAGATGGTAAGGACAACCACATACATACAAGGCCTACGGAAATTTAGGAGAGGCCAAATAGGTACCGATTTTTTATGCAATCACTGTAACTTATTTCCAATAATCCTGAAGAAAGCACATTTTTTACGAGTGTTCGAAATTTTGAACGAGATGTGCGACAGGAAGATATAGTCTGATTTAATTTAGTCTGTGAACAGGGTGACGAGTAGCAACTTTTCTGATCTTATGCGATTCAAATCAGATACTTCATGCCTCTTGGCCCACCCAGGCTTCGTTGTTAAGACTCACTAATAATAGCGAGCCTCAATAGCGAGGCCCTAGACTTGAAAAAAGGCACTTTTAGAGCATATTGAATGCGTTGCCAATTCGGATGCAAGAAAATAATGTTGAAGGTCCACTAAAGTATCTATTATGGTTGAATGTAGTCTTTATGCCTTATAAACACTCCGTGCTTCCATGCTAAACGCCGGTTTACAGAAAACATTTAGCGATACATTAACCCCAATTAGGAATGATCACCAATACAAGATGCAATGCCGATCATAAAGGACCAACGTAAAAATATTTTCATATCTTAACAGGACGATTGATGATTGGAATAGATTTCCAGCAGAACTGTTTCAGTTTTTTCCTAGTAACTGAAAGATTTTTAAGAATAGGCGCAAAATATTAATTTTGGAAAACTAATTTCAATGTTAATTTAAGTTTCGACTTGACTGATTTATTTTTATTTTGGTGATGTATTTTCGATTTCATTAGTTAACTTTTACCACTTCGCAATTTGCCAACTTGTATAAACTTTTATAGTAAAAATAATACAGCTATAATAATAACCGTAAAGAGCACCTGGCGTGGAACTCCAGTGCCCATACGTCAATGGCGGCCTACATCGAAAAACCTGGCTAAATTAACCGGAATAATTAGCGAAGGGTCAGATCGATCTTGTATTACCTAAAAAGGAAAATCAGCGTGCAATTTTTCGAAAGCGTAGTTTTGTAGACATTGTTCACGCGGCTTCCGTCCGTGGTTTGTCAGCTCAAACCGTAATAAATGGAAGAAGACATAATGGGCTGAAAAATTACATAAATTTAACATGTAAATGAGACGTAAACTGCGGAATAGATATCGATAAGGCTAAGAAACAACTCAGGGACGAATTCAGCATCAAATTTTGGGGGGTTATGACCTGGGTCCGGGGAGTATGGAATGTATCCCGAGAGAGAGGGCGTTCTCCCGCGTAAAATGTCTCAAAAAAACCCTTTTTTTGCGAAATTTGGGGCCTAAAGTTTCATTTTTCTTCTTAACAACAGATGAAATTGAAATTTTGTAGACATTAAAGAATAAAAAACTATTAAACTAGAGAATATTAAAAATTTTGACAAAATTTGAGGGCCTATTACTCCTGTAGTATATGCACCCCTTAAACCAAAAAAATCTCATCTTAGTACTATAAACGCGGCAGCATGCTGTCAGCTCTGCAGAATAATGATGCATGGCGTCTAGTGCGCGTTAGTATCTATTATAAACGTTTCGGAGCCGTTGAGCTATTTTTTTTGTTAACCCGTTAAACCCAATGTTACATTTCTACGTAAAATCAAAAATGTATAAATTTTCAGATCTATTCATGAAAGATCAAAACTACGCGTTCGTTTGTGTGGTAAAAGTTCACTGGCGAAATATGTAGCTGCCACAATCATTATGATTAAGAAGAAAATGTTCACATATTTAAAATGAAAAATTTTGACATTTGAATTCTCCCAGAAGCAGCTCTGGCTTAGGAAGGGTTAAATCTCCATTTATTTTTTTCTGCAAACAGGACTTGAAGGGCCAAAGTTCGTTGACTTCTCACGCTTGCCGCATTGACGAGGTGTTTCCTCGGCCTAAAGCTCGGGGAAGGCCGGTCGAGACAGCGCCAGCGAATGAGTAATGCTAATCGGTGGAGCAGGAGAATGTTTAGCATCATCATCCGCCCGCTAACCACGCGCCCGCCAGCAGTCTTGTCTTTCTCTTCCTACATCCCGTTCCCATTATGTGGACAGATGGGAGCCATGACATAACTCCCGACAAATGCCCGAACCGCTGCGGTACTTGACATGTACAACACTATTGCGAGGCTGAGTTCGCGCCACAGTCTTGGCAGGAAACACGAGTCGACGATTGTGCCAATTAGGACGATGCGATGCTAATGAGCTCCGGGAACGGTTCGTGTTAAAAAAAGGGGGAAACAAGACGAAAACGTTGTCGCGCGAACCGAGCGCGTTTTGAGAAAAAATATACGAGGATTCTGTCAATTTCTCTGCGAACGAATGGAACACAAGCAAGGAACCGCGGTCATTTCCGGACACAATGTAGACGAATCGCCATTAAGAATACGGGATGTTGACAGCAAAAGGTCATACCACTGGTACCACTTGGTACGACTGTGGATGGGACAGAAGGTTGACTGAGCAGGACGATTTTCTGGAGGATGGCGATGACCTGATCTACTCTTCATGCAATCCAACCAGGGAGGCTAGAGTAAAATTACCATCGTATTCTCTCACCAGCTCTTTAAACTAATTCCAATCGGTCACTTTCCACATTCGCACAACATGCGGTATTTGCAAAGAGGAAAAATTATTTTCCTTGAGTGGGATTCGAACCTGGAACATTCAAATTTGCGCCATGAGTTCAACAAAAAGGTCACAATTAAAGTTCAATGGCACAATACCTGATTTGGACCAGCATCTAAAGCAATAATTAGATCGACTTAAATCAAATTAAGGAATCCTTTATATGATATACAATTAGAGCAAATAACGAACATTTAGATTAAACGGAATACATCGCCCTTTAGAGGACAATTAAATTCATTCATATCGACGATCTTGTAGCGAAAATTGTAGAGTCACGCTATAGATGGATATATTTCTTTGAAGTATGCATGCATTATTTTTTTCATTAGGGTTAAGTCCACGTTAAAAGAGGCTGGATACAAATCATGGATTGAAACGTAATTGGGAGGGACAATATAGCACAAATGCAACGAAAAATTTTGTATAACGGAAAAAATGAATTGACAGAAAATACCTTATTTAGAAAAATGGAAACTTTTTTAAATAATGAAATCCATATTCATTTTATTTTGCCATCAATAGGGAAGTTTCCACGAATAAAAATTTAACATCAGGTGCGGTCCGTGAAGCAGAGACGGCTACATTCGCTCAAAAAATCGGCACATTTCTTGGAGACGAAGGGACAATTTTTATATGCGAATTAGGATACTCGTAATTTTAATAAATTAGCATAGGACACTCTGTAAGGTTCATTTTAATAAAATATCGTCATTTAAAATTCGTACAGTTAACCTTACCATTTCAGTGTTATTTATTATTTTCCATTATAGAAAGGTCCATATAGTTAAGCCAGACGATTTCAATTACATTTATACATTTTATTTTTTTCTCGTATTTTCATTGGAGACCACCGATCACGGCTTCGGTACTTAACTCAATCATCACCTTGATTAATACACATTGAACTCAGAAAGACAGTACTTAACTCATTTTTAATCATCCAAGCATTGCTTGCTCAAAGAAAAAAAATTCAAATACCGCTAAACAATAATGTAAAATCACAACAGTACGCAATCAAAAAGTCACCAATAAGTCCCGAATAAGTTCAACCAATTCAGGCGCGATAAAAGTGGCATTTCGACATATTGAAATAAAAAGTAGTTGCACTTTTCCACAATTATTCAATGCGTACGACGCGTTTCGGATCAAAGAGTCATCATCTGGATCTATCTTTAATGCGTACACAATTATTTAACGTGTTGTACACATTAAACAACCGTGGAAATGTGCAACTACCTTTATTTCAATTCATAATTCCCGAGTGTTACTCATTTTTCGTGTGCTACGAAAACAATATTTTCCAAAAGATGTCTACGTAATGCTTTCACTGGAAGAGACCCGTATTTTTTTTACTTCCCAAAGACCATAGTGTTCCCGAGAATAAATAATGCGTACCTTAGACGTATAGGACATCCTAGAGTCAAAAGCCTATTAACTGAGCCAATGACAAGTGAGGCACTCACAAGGAGGGAAGAAAATATAAAAAATCCACCATTTTCGATCCAAAGGGCTTCGTCTTCCGCAAAATTTGATGCTAAGCGTGGGCACGGAGCCAGATAGGATTTCGATACAGGGGGAGCATGAGTCCGTGTGGAAACCCCTGACGAGCCGCAACAGAAATCATTACGTTCGAAAAGTAATAGTCGTTATTGTTCCCCTATTTTAATATGAAAACTCATCGCAACACTGTATTTTTAATTTATTCATATGGAAAGGAGTAAACAAACGCATACTTTCAATGTTTCGGTAAATGGCATGGAAACGACATCGAAAAAGTCTAAAAGCATCCGTTAGCAATTTCATTATTATCAAAGATTAGTCCAGTTTTTAAGTCATAAATGAAGTAATGATTAACTGCATACATCGATGATAAAACACAATCTTTGCAGCTTATACGTGATATCTTTATTTTTTAAGGTTGAATTTGGAAGAAAGCATGTAGAAAAACTTAATATAAACGTCAAGTTTTTAAACTATTTTTCCTCAATTTTAACGCAAAAGACAACAACGCCTTGTCATGGCTGCATAAATTCATTATTACCTTTTTTCTGTTCATAACAATGTTATAACACCCTAGAAAGGTTAATTTGCGATATAGGAAATGGTGATGACCTGCATTTAGGGACGAATTCAGCATCAAATTGGGGAAGGGGGTAATTACTTGGGTCCCTGGAGCATGGAATATCTCCGAGAGAGAGGGGCGTTTTTACAGTATGAGTGCTACGCTCAACTACAAGCACAATTCAAACTTCTCTCACGTTTGGGACTTGTAGATACGCATTTTGATATACGTACACTCCCTTTACAAGGATCGCTTACGATAACGCTTACGCTCTACGATAAATACAACTCAAACTTGTCTCACGTTTGGGACTTGTGGACATGCATTCGCATATAGGTACGCTCCCTTTATTTTTTACAAAAACTATTAAACTAATTAAAAATAAAAAAATTGATAACATTGGGGGGTCATGACTTCTTTAACCCCCCCTAAATCCGCCCCTGCCTGCATACGATGCTTCTCGCCAAGGCATCAAGCCCTCAACCCCAGGACGAGGCCTCACCCTGGCCGAGTGCCCGGACACGGCGCGGCGGGGTAAAAATGGTATAGCGACGAGCGAGGGAGTCGTGTTTTGGAAGAAGAAAAAGAGCCATTTGAGCACGAAGCGGGGACCACGAAATCCCAAAAGGGACTTGGGACGCCTTTCAAGTGGCGCTCTGGTTTCGGAACGATGCGATGGTATCCCTGAGCCGCGTGATGAGGTCCCGGTGGAAAAGTTTTCAATCCGAGAACCGTTCTTAATTGGATTTTTTCCCCGTGATATGTACACCGCGAATGAAACCACTCCCCCTTCACCGCCACTCCATCGTCTTCATCAGCATGAAAATAATCAGCCGAGCGGTGTCCTCCGAGCTCCGGTGACGAGGGGAAAGTCACGAACAAAAACCCTGGGTTTTGTATTTCGTCCGTGGGCGACTTAAGAGTGGATGGCCGACATTTGAGGACACTTACACCATAAAGATATGGCGGGCTGTCTCGCACAACATAAACTTGCGATTTTCTCGGCAATCGTGCGCGAAATAAAATCCAAAATTGCGTTTTTTCTTTCTCTCAACCTCTTTGTCTAAATATATAAATAATTGTTTTATTTATTTATGGATACGTTTAAATTTCATGTAGTGGTAGTAGAAGAAATTCAGTTTTTAAAAATGTTGTATGATTTCTCTGTTACCCCTATGTCTATTGTCAATGCACACCTTGTAATTTAATACTGTGTCCTAAAGGAGTTCAGACACCTAGAAAAATAAATGAATTTATCTATTTATAAAATCAACAGATTTAGGCGTTACTTGGTGGAACGATGAGATATTCATGGTTAAATAAAAACACAGTACTATTCCACAACCTTATATTTTTGCAGTCTACTAGTTTCAACGTTGCAACGATGAAACGATAATGACGTTGCAACGTTGAAACTAGTAGACTGCAAAAATATAAGGTTGTGGAATAGTACTGTGTTTTTATTTAACCATGATTATCTATTTATGTTTAATGTTGATTCAGTATCTCAGGGTAGGAGTCTTGCAGAGGCAATAGGAAAAAGAGACTCTTGACCTATTCAAGACCTATAAGTCATGATAATGAATAACCATGAAATGATATCTACATTCGCAAAATTAAAAATAAAACGTGAAACATTTCAATTGCCCTTTTATTGCCTTCGTCGAGGATGCGCGACACGAAATCTCTGTGTAGGGGCCAGCATCACTTCTTGTGATTCTTAAGTTAAGGGTCGACAAGTTGAATTTTGCAATTTTTGCTTATCATTCAATAATTTTAGGTATGCACCAGGAACAAGTGGACACACAAAACGGCCGGAAAGGATTAGTGAACTTCCGTGAGATGAAAAGATTCAACGCCTAAGTAATGGAAAACACACTAATTTAAAATTTTAAACGCTAAATGAATAAATTCGTTTGTAAAATAGTATTAAAATAAAATAGTATTAAAATAAAATAGTATTAAAAGGACTATTCATATTGCATCCAAATTGTAACCATTGAACGTGAAAATTTTGGCACATAATTGCGAACGAATCAATTCATGAAAATTTCATTGACAACCTCACCGCAATCACCTTTTAAATTTTGGTAATTTAGAGCGGCACTCACTATCCACACGGTTTTGAGGAGTTGAATTCGTAAATCTAATGAGGGCGGTTAGTAAAAACAGGAATGGAATATTGGCTCTTGGGCACATTTTCATCTACTGGAGGGCCGGAGCTAAATAAGGCGAAAGAGAAGAATATAATAACGTGAAACCAATATAGACGCTGCGAAATCACATTAAAGTTCTCATTTTACCCTTTGAAATGAATCTTAGGCCATCAAATTCAGCCTCAGATTTTACTAAAGTTTCTTCCCTCTCAATTCCTTTTGAGACGATTTACTACTGGAACAGAGTATGTTTTGCTCAGGTTGCATTTAGATAGAAAATTTATTTTGAAACAAGGCAATAGTAAGTAATTTTGAAAGTGAAAAGGACGGTCCTTCACCCTTCAAACTAGTTTACGTATAGAAATTTCCGACACCCAGTCTGCCTTTTGTGACTATCGATTAAAAAATAATAAATAAACAACTTGATTCGGCTACGTTTTTGTTATAAAAATTTCAACCGATGAATGACACATACTAAATAAATAAATTTTAGAATTTTAATTGTTTATAATAATTAGATATTAGACAATAACTTTACGCAATTAAATTATGGATCGTTTTCTTCATAGTTCAGAATTAAATAAAGTTATGGATTATTTCTTCATACTGGAATTAAACTATGCATCGTTTTCTTCATTGTTAAGTACAAAAAATGGCCAGTCGTAGGGTCAATATTTAAACTATTGGTTAAATAACGATGGATATCCTTTACGGCGACGTTATCGACGGAGGTAAGCCGTTTGAATCCACATTTTTTTAATGCAGAACTACCAGTCACAACGAGGGAGGATCGCTGATGTCCTACACCCGAGGATATCCCCCGTTTTGGTGCTGCAAAAGGATTCCCGAACGATCGACATCATGAAGCGATCAAATAATCGGTGTCGGGGCCCCACTCCATATGAGAGCTTCGGAAAAGGATATTCGATTGGCTCACAGATCTAGCTAAACTCCATTGAACTATACGGCTTCAGAATCGAGTTTGAGATAATCCAATGCTGCAGTGAAAAAAAATAATCATATTTTCATTATTTTATCGGGATTACGGAATTTTTCCACGAATAAAATATAATTAAAAAGAGACATTACCACAGAGCCGCAAAAATTCACCATCAAGGCTTATTGCTTTATTTTCTCTAATAATGCATAAAAATTTTCATAAGGTAAGTCAAAGTCAAAAGTGTCATTATCGTCCTTGATAATGACATGCATAATGACATGCATGCATAAAATTTTTCATAAGGTAAGTCAAAGTCAAAAGTGTCATTATCGTCCTTGATAATGACACTTTTGTGTTGAAACCATGGTCGGTGCTGAGTTGTAATATTAAAAGTGTGGAAATTACCATTGTGTTCTTCTTTTTATCATGGATATTAAAAAATTCCACAAAATCGAGCCGGATACGATTTTATACGTCCTTTGCAGGTATTCCAATTTGTTTTATTAAGACATACGGCGTGGAAGGCGGTGCCAATACTCTCGATATCGCACCAAGGTGAGGTCCTCAAAAATATTTCGGTTGATCTTTTATGATTGAATAGCTTTTCATTCGTACTTCGCTTCCAATTTTTTTTTCTCTCCCTTCTCCTTCCAACCAATTCTATAGCCATTCCAGCGTGACCGTTTTTCTCAATATACACAGCCGAATAATTTGTATAGAAGCGCCAAATGTGGATTATATCCTAAATTAGATTAGAAATCCGTGTTAACCATAATCCTAGACATCCTTAAGAGCGTGTCTGGCCTCCTGGGATGGGAATTAGTGAGATACAGCGTGCAGCTACCTATCATTTTAGCGAGGTCACAGGAGCGGATAAATAAATCACAATACTCATTTGGGGAAGTAATATAACAAATATTATGAGAAAAATCAAGAGAGATTTACGAATTCTACGGCAGAAAGCAGGTGTAGACAAGAATAAAAATGAATCAATGAAGAAAAATGAATCTATCAACAGAATATCCACGCAAATTATTTTTTCAAGATGAAGGATCGAAAAAAAACATGTAACAGAAAACAATCTCTTTCTTGGATTCAAGTTTACAGGATAATCATCCACAATTTTTAAATGCTCGTGTATCTGGAAGGTAAGGGAAAAACATGAATCCATTTCGGTAGGAAGATATTGAAATACCGGGGCAATACCAATGGGAGCAATCTAAAAGCCGAGCCATAGATACGCAAGTGATTTCGTAACATAATAAACAAACATCTCTAGATTATAAACAAATACTTTTCGCGCATATAATTTAAAAACAGACTGGCCATCATAGATGACAACCATCAAGGTTAGAAAGCAAAAAAGGGGTAAATAGAATTCCGTTGATTAATTCCTAATAGCGACCGTTGCGCCATTTACTTGTAACTAACGCGGTTTGCCTTCAATCTCATTAGACACTACATTATATATTACATATTACATATTAACTCAAAGGTATTCTTTACTCCGACTCTCCGAGCCTTAGTTTTATTTTTATAATGAGTCACAATGAACACTATCAGTTATTTTGTTAAAATGTTGTTCTTTTTAATTAATATTTTTAATAAATCAACATTTTTCGTCTGGTGATGTCCCGTATTGACCAGCAAAAATTCGGATTTTCAATCGCAATTCACAGAATTTATAGCACGGAGAGCCTAATTTATATGGCTGTCAGCCGATGAGGTACGATTAGAACGACATATTATGTAATTTTAATGAAAATGACATTGCTAGAATTTCTAGGGATAAACGTTTTAATACGAAATTCGAACCAGGAGTGTGAACCATAGCTTTCCATCATAAGCGCATCATGAGTGAAGTTTAGAGTTCTATATCGTGTGCTCAGCAATCCTTCTGGGGGTTTAGGGGCGATGGAACATTCTGCTATTCTATAACCCCTAAGTTTTCCTGGAAAATTTGCTTAAATTAGCCTCTCAAAACAGCATATTAAGTACTATCTAATACCAAAATTTATTTAAAATTTTGATGATTTTGATTTCATTGTACTTAAATGCACATGTTTCGAACATTTTTCGGAAAAAATTACCAATTGAGTTGGGGACCATTCTCCCCCAAAAAATCCTCCCATGATCCGCATTAAAAATCTATATTGCGAAGGAATTCACTACTATTATTTCTACGCTGATATTGGCGGAAGGATACGCGCTTGCCATCAGCTGATCATTTCATGCCTCCCATATGTTCGGTCGCGGAACCCAAATGAAGAAATAAAATTCTCTGCACGCTCACTTACTCTTCTCTCTCTCTCTCCCTGTGTGTTTTGCTCGAAAAGAAAACTCCTCGCGCGAGGTGAGTGGGTGAAACTTTCACGAGGACACCTCGGAGAGGAGGACGGAAACGGAGGAAAGAGTCGCACGCGTTATCCCGCCCCGAGAAAGGTCAATACGACGGCAGGGGGCGCGTGCTTTTTGGCGCCAATCGATCGGGCAACCCCCGCACAGAACGAACGGGGTTGGCCTCGCCCACGCTACACCCTTTATACATATTCCGAACGGCGTTTCATTCACCTTCTACCGCCACACTACTCGTGTGCCGCGCGGTTTTCGAGCGGCAATTATTTTCGAGCGACAAAAATGGAGCGTTACATCGCGACAGCAAGGATTAACCCCCTCAGTACCACCTACTTGGAGAGAGATGTTTATGGTATTTAAATAAAATGAATCACCTACGAGAAAAAATTCTGTTAAATTATTTTTTGGTACATAATGACAACATGCTGTTTTTTTTATTTTGCCCTTAAAATATTAATTTGCAACTAACTATATAATTAATCGTGATTGCAAGAGTAGAGTCGCTGCGTGATTATTAATTTGAAGAACTACCTAACTCAAAGCTGATATTTCAGCTCGCGGCACATTTCGGTAAAAAATCAAAAGCCGATACATCGGCCCGCTGCACTGAGAGGGTTGAAAGAGCGTAGAAGAGTGAGCACGTTTTATTAAACATCCATCCTACCATTCCCATTCGAGGAGGATTTGGAAACAGAAATGCTTTGCGGGATGGGGGTGAGAAAGGGGTGAGGAATTCATTATTACGCGGGTTCACTCACAGGATCCCAAGGGACTGCGCGAGTCAAAGCATCAGAGGTATTCAAAAATATTATAGGAACATGCGCGAAATGTACGAAATATTAAACTGCACGCTAAAAATAAATAACGGTGTTTCACGGACAATCCACGGTAGCCCATTTTCTGGCCCGAATAAACTTTAACATCGCCATTTCTAAAAACTACCGTAAATGGTACATATAATAGCAATCATTAGTAGGTGAATTTAAAATAAAAACGGTTTGTATCACTTATTTTACTACTGAAAAATTCCAATTTTATCTCGATTCCTCCTCAAGTAGACTATGAGGAATGGCAACTTCATAGTGTATAATATACACTGCTTACCCCAACATACACCCACGCCCTCGACAATTTACAAAGAGAATTTCATTTCTATCATGAAAGTGAGAAAAGGATATAAAAGGAATAATCTACATGGTGTCAGCGTTCCTCTGAACATAAATGTCAAGGAAAAAAAACAATGATTTTCACTCAAGTGTGGTTTTACCAAAACATTTTCGAATGCGCTAGGAGATCCCTACAGTAGCGCTTCAGGCGGCGGGATGAGAAAGCAATCCGTACGTGGATCGATCGAAGCGACACGTGAGAGTAAGAGAGAGAGAGGAAGAGAATAGGTCGATCCCCTTCCCCATCCTATCTTCCACCTCACACTCCTCAACGATTCCCCCTTGCTACACTACCCCCGCCAAACATCGCTGCAGGGAGGGGAGGGTTACGCGCGAGAGGGGAAGGGACGCCGAGGGGTGGGGAGGGACCGCGAGGCGAGGAGAGGGTAGGGGCGGATGCAGCGGGAGAGAGGCGTCCACTCTGGGGCGGTAGAACGCGTGCTGACGGCCGCCCGGAAAGAGGAGATACGGAATAAGCTTTTTGTTCCCACAGTGTGTCGCGTGCTGCGTGTGTGTTTATGTGCGACTGTGTTTGTGTCCGAGAGGCGTCGCTTGGACGCCCGGAGGAGAACCATATTCGGATCGGCTAAGGGAGAAACGGGAGCGTAGAAGAAAATTCCCAGAGGAGAGAGACCTTTCCAGAGGGACGGAAAATGTCAGGTGAGGAGATTTGTTAAATGTCGAATGTGGGGGGACAGATAAAAAAATATGGGACAAAAGAAAGACGAAATAATCAGCAATCATCCCGTACTCGAAAAAGGAAGAGGTGGGAGGTTATGGTAAAGAGGTTTTAGCAAGAGTAGGAGGTAGGGATGCGGCTGAAATATTAAATTGGCCGTGGAAAAAGGGCTCTTCCACCAGTGTTTACGGTCTTGAGGGGAAAGAGGGAGTATCTAGAGCCGAGGTGAGGGGATGCGTAGGGTTTCCTACAGTGGGAACCCATGCGAGACGGTTTCCCGATTATATAAACCCGTACCCTCCACTCCGGAAGGCCAGATCTGCCGAAAAAACACCATCGCGCGCGGTACTGTTCGGTCGTGATGCGTCCGGTCGCGGCTGGCGGCCGCTATTCCAAGCCACTCACGAGTCCCAGGCTCTTCGGCGGGCCGGAGGAGACGCCCCCGCCGGTGGTGCTGAGGCCATACGCGCGCCCCAACCGGTTGCCCCTGGACAGGGCAAACCCTTGCCTATCCTGTCACCCCTCAAACCTCAAGTTCTCGGTGGCCGTCGCGGCGAAGGAAGGCCAGGTGAGCACTTTCATAAACGTGTGACAATAGGGTGTCAAAATAAATTATTTTTTAAGCTGCAAGCGTGGGTGAATTTTTTGGTGTTGTTTCACTTGTGAACAAGCTACAAAAAATCGGCTTAAAAATAACCATATCCTCCCTATGCGATTTTTGACCAGTGCGGAAAAGATCCATGCCTTTTGTCTAAGTACTTTGAGAAGTGGTCTCAGTAATAAAGGAAAGGTCAAGATGTACGGTTTAAAATATTATGAAACAAATATATCGCCAAGTGAACTGCTTGAAAGAGTATTTCATTATTCAGAGATGGTATTCTGAAGATAACTCTTACTAAAAATGAACTTAAATGACAGCAGTGACTGTAACTCAGTCGCACACCAATATTTCTTAACTAAGGTAACATTGTTTTTAGGTGAGGCTAGGGTTAAAGAAAACAGTTTTCTACCCATTTCAAAGTAAGACTCTCAGTGGCATCCAAGTGGAAGTGAGTATGTGGCCGAAAATTTCGGGCGACTCAGCGGGGTCAAACATTGTTCGATCACGCTGTTTTTTTGTAGTCTTTCTACGAAGGAAATTACTCCAAAAAATGTATCCCTCCTTGCAGCTTTCGAAATGAAAACTTTTGGGCCACCCTAGAGTGATTAACAACCACGAAGAGAACCTAAGGAGGATTTTTGAGTGTGTATAAGGAAGACGTGGTTGCTGGTGATGAAGTACAAAGAGCGTGGATTCACCGGAGATAGGTTTACGGGATATGCACTGCGTGTGTCCATCTTCGTAGACTACAGATTCGCCGGTCACTTCATCGACCTGAAGAAGACAGCTACAATGCCGGCGAAACTGTCATCTACGAAGATGATTACATGCGATGCATACTCAGTAAACTTCTCTCCGATGAATCTTCACCACACTGCTAAAGCCTACAAAAGGATAAGATACCTTGCAGTCTGTTGTGTTCAGAGTGCGGAATACAATGGAATTGCAGACGAGGGATGGATATAGCTTCAGTCTCATTCAGGAAAATATGGTAGGATGAAAGGAAGTCGACAGGTAAACAATTAGCAAGGAAAGTAGAGGAGATGAAGGGTGTGGGATATTTACATGAATTTTATTTTAATTTGATTTATGAACACTAATTTGAAATTCGTAAATGGGACTAGAAAAGAACGATTGGTTGTTTTCCGTCTGATATAATTTGTGAATAAAATTGATTATTTCATGTGTAACTTTATGGAAATCTTGAGCATTCATGATGGAATAATCCAAACCTTGTAATTTCATCAGAAATTTTATTTGAAACTCGCACAGCCCATGGAATCGTTTCAGGCTTGACGTGGTGGAAATGCGATACATCCACGATAAAATGTAAACAACAAATAGTAATTTCCACGCTTTAATTTGAAACGCCCAATACCGACTAGATGGTTTCGACACTCTATGTCATATGTCTACGTTGATATTGGTGTACAGTGTCAAAACTGTGGTAGGTAGCGAAGTTATGCATTAAATTGAGGAAATTATCATTTGTTGTTTACATTTTATCTTGGATAAATCGTACAACGCGTTTCACTATACTGGCATCTTTCATGTGCACAGCAAGGGGGGTGGGGATTGCACTGTATATGGACGAAGAAGGGGTTAATGGAGGGAGAGGGGAGTGGGTAGGAAGATGGCCGTTAAGGAAGGTACACAACTCATTCGAGGAAGTGCGGGCAGTGATCGTAAGGGAATAGGATAGACGAAATAAAATTATTTCTATTCTACGACGTGTGAGGAAGGCGAAGAACACAAGCCTCTGAAACCAAATAAAGTTAGTTCCTCTCCAAAGGAATTTTCAAATCTGTCAGAAAGTTTACCCGAAAAGCGGGGACAGAACAGAAACGCGATAAACAAGTTTAACCTAGAAAATATACTGATTCTGGCGAATATTCGTCGGATTATTTGAATCTTATCATTGATAGCCGTTTTTTCCACAAATTTTCATTAAATAAATTTTAAATCTTGACAAGGGAAAAACTCAACAGACAGGAAAGCATGACACAGACTACCTGTTTTACAGGATATAACGAGATATTCAACAATTTACATTGAACAGTTTGCGAATATCCTATCCGTCTATTCCAATTTTTCAATTGTCCTCCTAACTCACATAAGGCTCGACAATCCAGATTAGACTATTCACTAGATTTTTCTTGACACTCTGATATAACAATCATTTCATCGTATCTTTCCCACTTACGAACGCCGTCTATCACTCTTTCTGATATCCGGTCTTACTGCAGCGTCCGCCTTTAAAGGCTATTTACCACGCAGAAATCGAGAAGTTCGAGTTGTAATTGGAATTGATCATACGTTAGTTTTCGTCAAGAGGTGTCTCATAATCGATTTGAATTAATTTCGTACATCTTATGTAATGCAATGTAAAAAACTGTGTAATTCCACATAAATGTAATGCTGTACGATCTAGGTTTCGACGTGTCACATCATCATCTGGACCGAAACGAAACCTAGGACGCACAATATTAAATTTACGTGGAATTACTATGGTTTTCACAGACTAGATGATGACGCAGATGATGGACCAGATAGAGACGTCCCACGTCGAAACCTACGTCGTACAGTATTAAATTTATGTGGAATTACTTTTTTTTACATTTCATTACGTTCATTTGATTCCATGAAGCCACGCCCGAGATAACGAATTATTCGTACCCCTTCGAAATTAGTCGAAGAGTACTAGTACCTACAACATGTACAATTTCCGATAGGTAAAGCCTATAGTGATAGACCCTCACCATGGTGTCACAAAGACTTGCGATTGCCATAAGAGGCGCGTGAGCGAGGGGTGGGTGGGGATTGAAAGGGACATGTCTGGGGTGGGGTTCGGGGAAAGCCACCGCGTGGACCCTCCCTCCCCCTTTCCCTATGCCGTCATGCACCCTCAGGGCCATTGTCATCTCTCCACCACCCTGTACCATATCCTCTCTCCCCATCCAGCCCCTACTTTTTATTCCCCCCATCCTCTCCCTCACCCAGTAAGCCACCACCCCCGTGCCGGTCGTGATGGTGGACCCCGGACTGGCGACTCTTCCGCAGGCTTCGCTGCCCGTAAAGATGTTCCTTCAGTCTCATTCGGGAAAGGACGAGACGAGAGAAGGAAATTGACAGGTAAACAAAGAAGAGGCGAAGTGCTTAGAAGTGATTGGGTGAAAAAGAAACACTGTTGAGATTCATGTCACCGACATCATTAGAGAACGATCCTATTATTGGTTTGACGCAGTTCTCCATTCCTCTCTCCTATCCGCTAGCCTTTTCTTATTGTGTAGCGACGTATTTCTTCTATTTTACATCCTTTGAAATCTGTCCTACATAACTCATTGGGGGCTGTCCCTTTCTCTCCTTCCCTTCTAAATGTCATTCTACTACTGTTTTCAACAGGCCATCATGGCTCATAACGTGGCCAAATAAGTTTTCCCTTCCTCTGGTTTTTAGGAGACTTCTCTTTTCTCCCAATCTTCTCAGCACTTCCTCATTACTTGCTCGGTCGAAAATATTATCTTCATCATTCTTCGGTAGTACCACATTTCGAATACTTCAATTCTGGACTTCTCGGCTGCCGTCAACGTCCAAGCCTCGCTGCCATGGAGAAACATGCTCCATTGACATTCATGTCGAGCAAAAAATAGGGGACTACTTACTATTTGTGATATTCTGCTATTACATGCAGATTCATAGGTGGATTCAGAATATATAACGGTTGCAAAGGATTATAAATTGAAAATAATGTAATTTTTTCAACTTTGAGTCATAACAAGCAATGCCCAAAGATATTTCATCAATTAAAACGCATTGTCATCGTCATTTAAGGCGAACTTTTATTTTTCACTATTCCCGTCTAACATAGTATTGATTCCATTTCAAGACATGTCGAAATTTTCAGGGTATACAGACTTTTGGAAAAAAATTGTATATCTGTCGACATTGACAATTGTATCTCAGTGTTTCATCGAAGGAAATATTTTCATTTCTGTGATACAGGAAAATTTAACAAAGGTCCACTCGATTACTTCTAGATGATAGCTTACGTTATATACGACATAAAAGAAAAAAGTAAAACAAGTAGAGCGAGAGGTATTGAGTCCCGTCAATATTGACGATTGGTCGCATAAAATTACTTACAATTACTAAATGTTGCAAACAATGCAGAAGAGTTTGTACGCCGAAGAAGACCTGATTAATCAACAGTACGCAGTAATTAAAGATTCTAATTTGGCGGATGAGTAGAATCTTTTCGGCTACATATTATTTAATAAAAATTCTCAATGCCTGATGATTCAAAAATACAAATACAAAAGTTCGCGAGAGAATTGCTAGATTGAAAAAAACATATTGATATTGACCCAGGCCTGGAACTTAGGCGGGGCAGGAGGGACACATGCCCCGGGCGGCAGATTTAAGGAGGAGCGGCAAAATTTGATAAGTTTATCATGTAAAGTTATTTAATTTGTATAATTAAATTATTTAAAAATAATTATTACATTATCAAACAATAATATTAATTAAAATTCTTAATATAAAACATACGGTGTGTAATTTCAACGACCGCAACACAAAAAAATAGTTTACGGAAGTCATTTGGTGTGATAATTGGTGGCAAGTCTCATCCCATTTATCAAAATCTAGTGGAGGAAGGTGGAGGCAGCGAGCGAAGGGGGATCACGTGATGAGGGGCGGCAAACTGATCTTTTCCCCCACTCCACCAGACAAAACTTCTAGTATCAACCTATCCTGTATCAACCTATCCCCAATAAATTCAAGACATTGAAGACGCAACGTAAAACATATTCCTCTCTTTACGCACCGAAACTTTCAAGGGGATTGCATAATTTTTAAATGAGTACATAAGTCACAGAAGACAAAGACAAGATACGACCGGTAAAGCGGGGGTGATGCGTCCTCTTAAGCGGCCAGAACCACTTGCTCCGGTGGAGTCTTTCTTCCGTATAGAGTCAAGCGTCTGTGAAATCCGCGCCTGTCCGCGAGGCATTGTCCGGCGGATCGCACGCGATCTATCCGGGACGTTTCTACCTGTCTCCACCCCATTCTTCCCCTCCCACGGCCCCGCCCCGCCGATTTCGCTCCGATTGGATAGCATCCGCAGCGGCGGTACGCAGTTCGTCGCCCTCGCGATATACCTGCTGCGGATGATAATCGGCGTCTCATCCCACAAACTGCGCACGCCGACGACCTGACTTTAGCAAGGTCTAGGTTATAACATTAAATGCTCGTTAACGCATCTTCCAAGTTATCCTTCCACGAAGACCGTCCGTCACTCTCGTCATATAACAGGGATAGTGATCAAGGTTACAGGGGCGCAGCTAGGAATTCAGTCTGGAGGGGATTTAGGTGCAACTAATACCGGGGTGTGTGGGGGTATGGAATACCCACCAGGATAAGTGGTAGGTGAGAGATTAATAACTTGCGGAATTTTAAGATAAATGCTTCAAAATGGTGAGTTTTTACGGCTTTCTGAGGGATATTTCATTAATCCTAACACTATTCTATTAGTAATATTAATCCAGTTAAGTAAAATGGATTAAACTTAAAAAAATTCTGTGAGCTCTGGGGGGGGAGGGGGTTTTAACCCCCAAAACCCCCCCCCCTCGCTGCGCCACTGCTAGGTTTTATCCGACATTTTGCGTGCCAACGACCAGTCTTGGGTTAAGTACAAACGTTACTTGTCCCATTATTTAGCATTATGCTCCTAGTAGTTCTCTGGTAGTCCGTCATTCCCGTTAAATTTCCTGGAGAGTTATCGCAGTTAAATATTGAACTTCATAGAATTTCACTTCAAACATTCTACATACAAACCAAGTTAGCTTAAAGAAAAACAACTAAAAATCTCAATCGATAGCAATAGTTTTTAATGTACCAATTTAAGAGAATTCTCGTAAATTGAAGCCATAATTCCGCTCCGTTGCGGTAGAGATGAGATTCGATGTCGTCATCAGTGAATGGCATAATGGGAGTTGGCAATCTCGGTTAGCGGAGACCGGCTCTGATTATTTGCTTTTATTCCTTTTTAATTTCTGCTAACCTCCGAAAGATTTTGCCTCGTACCTGATAGCATAAAATAATTGCTGAAACCATTGTATCATTTCTAATGCTGACGCTGCGCTTTACGACAAAGGATATTTACCAATCAGCCTGTCAATTTTTCTATGAATTTCACTCTCAACCTAAGAGAGCAAATATTATGATCAATGATTTATTGAGGAAATAAATGGCCTCTGCAAAAAAACTAAATGCGTCAATTTATGAATTCCAAGAGAAGAGAAATCACAGCCGTACTTAACACTCGAAAGGCCCTTTCAGTGATTGGTAATGATATAACAACATTTGGTTGGAAAACACAGTAGCACTAAATAGAAAAATTAATTCTCATTTTCAAAATGTACTCCAACATTGCCGCCCGATATCCACATTATAAAGTCAACTAAAGTCATCATCAGTCAGCAATCCGAAGACTGGTTTGACGCAACTCTCCACTCATTTCTCTTATCAGCCCACCTTTTGATACTATTATGAACCTGCTGGTTTACATCCACAATCAAGTGCTCCATGTATCTCACCGCTCTGCCGTGATTCCCTTCCGCCTATCCCTCAACGATAGTTTCCATCGGACCATCGCCTCTCATGATGTGGGCGATAAAGTTGTTTCGTCTTCTTCTTAAGGTCTTTAAAAGGCAATCTATCCATTTGATCCTCATCATCAGAATATTCAACCAACAGAGTAGGCACTTAGTACAATATTAACTCTTTCGAATAGTGACAGTAATAGAATATGAGCTCTCTTGTAAATCCGCCACTAAATCTTGAAAAACTCGAATTGAAATTTCATAAGACTGGGAGCACTTGGAACGTTTAATATACAATTCTCAATCAATTTAGAGTTATAAATATCAAAATCGATAATTATAATTCATTATACCTAATCAACCGTAATGGTCAACGTCCAATGATAAAAAACTGATTAAAGGCAGCCTGGCGTCTGAATCAATGAAGTAAATGAGTATACAGAGAGAAGTTTTCGGAATATATTTTTTTGCGTATAATTTGCGTCTTATTGACTAGAACATCACATTATTTACCAAAGTCCACGAGTATGGTCATGGTAGTGAAGGCTATTCGAGTTCTCCACCGGGTAATCTTCTTCATGGCTGCCGACGTTTCGGGGTACGAATCGTACTCCATCTTCAGGGCTGAATCAATGAAGTAAATGAGTATACAGAGAGAAGTTTTCGGAATATATTTTTTTGCGTATAATTTGCATCTTATTGACTAGAATTCACTCAGCTCTGAAGATGGAGTACGGCTCGTACCCCGAAACGTCGGCAGCCATGAAGGAGATTACCCGGTGGAGAACTCGAATAGCCTTCACTACCAGCATACGCTGGGAAAGCATCCGATCTTTTTTCAGCATGGTTATGGTTTAAAACCCCATAAATTCATAAATTAATGAAATTAACGGTAAATGCCGTTACCTCAGAAAAACTCAGAATCCCACGCCAACTTGTTGAGGCGTAGGAATGACCTAGAAGACTGCGGCATCTACTAACGAAATATATATCATCATGTAATAGAGTGTCTACCATGCACACCTGTACCCTTCACTTAAATTACGAATGATGAGGCCTTTTTGAGCCCCTTCCTCGTGGCGCGCCAGACAATAATACTGCAACTCGCACGGAAACATCGGGAGATGCACCGTTGTCGTGAACAGCGGCTCACGTAGCAAAGCTTCGAACAGATCGATCCGCAGCATTCGGGAAGTTGAGCTCCGGTACGTGGAGGGGGCAAAGATGACGATGGTAATCTCGGAATGGCCGCGTTCACTCCCTTCCCTGAGTACGCGCATTTGTACTCGCCGTGCGTTAGCGCATGGCCCACGGTGATTGATAAAGACGGAGCGTAGAAGCATTAGTCCCCATTGAATCGGGGCCGTAAGCACGAAAAGAGAGTCGGAAATTTGTATCTGCCAGCGTTATTGCGAGGCCGAGCCAGTTTAACTAGAGGTTAGCTTACCCTGTGGGTGGTCCGGGCAGTGGCGCAGCGAGGGGAGGGGGGGTTGGGGGATGAAACCCCCCCCCCACAGCTCAGAGAATTTTTTAATTTTAATCCATTTTACTTAATTGGATTAGTATTACTTATAGAATAGTGTTAGGATTAATCAAATGCCCCTCATAAGGCCGTAACACTCGCCATTTTGAACCATTAATCTTAATTTTTTTCTGGAGGAGGGCCCCCGCAACTCCCGATACCCTGGCGGGTATGCAATACCCCCGCACTCCTAAGTATTAGTTGCGCCTAAAACCCCCGTACCCTTAATTCTTAGCTGCGCCCCTGGGTACGGGTTTATATACAATGATTCAGAAAAATCGCTAATCCGCAAGGTCTCCAAGAGGACAGCAATATTTTACCGACGTAAGTGTAACTGGCCATGTTTTACGGAACCGTGAGGCAGGTAGCATGATCATTAACCAGAGAACTGGCTTTCGGGGTGAGGGGTTCTGGTTTAATATCCGATAATCAGAAAAATCGCTCATCTTTCCCTTACTCGAGGTTTCTAGAGATCACTTTATGAGCGCAATAAGTTTAACTCGCCATATTCTATCGAACCGTAACGGGTAACATTGTCAATAACCAGAGCTCTGCTTTCTAGGTGGGGGTTCTGATTCAAATACCAGGAATATTCAGAAAAATTCGCTCCTCCGGTCCCTACATGAGGTTTCTAGAGGAAAGTGCTTTACTTGTCAACTTAAGTGCAAGTGGTAATATTTCACGAAACCGTTTGACAGGTAACATGGTCACGAAAAAAGCACTTTTGTCCGTTTCACAGACATCTTCTATACGACTGTAATTGATAAAGACAGAGTGGGATGCCATTATTTTCCATTAAAGCACAGACGTACTCAGGAGTACAGTAAAAAAATGAGCTTGTAAGCGTGATTGCCGGGGAATAACGAGTGTAGCCACAAGAGCGCTGACTTTCCAAGTGCGGATTCCAACTTCAAATACCGCTAATCAGAAAATTTTCCCGCCCCACCCCTGTTTGGGTTATTTAGGAGAGCATTTTACCCTGCTTACTCGGTCCATCAATAATGACGTTGAATCCAGGTCTAATTGCTATACTTGGTTGAACTTAGGGCTCCTTTCTATCGTGCGCTAAAACTTATCCCGCGATGTGAGATGTAAATTCATTATGGATAGACAAGTAAAATAAGCCAATGATATTTTATGATTATGGCCCCATTTTGGATGTTGTCGTCGGATTTTTATAGCATCAGTACAATGAGAACACGGGGAAATTATATGACAGAAAAGTGGAGGCGAAAGAAAATAATTTCGGAGTTATAAGTACGTTATGTGGCGTAGGAAATGATACAAATCGTGTTGATTAGGTGCACGATGCCCCTGGAATTCCATTCATAGGATATTCAAATATAAATGCAAGAAAGGTTCTTCTTGTTATCCTCCCCGCTAAGTTTTGCAACTATTTAAGCACGATATACATTGCGTTAAGTAACGTGGTCTAGTAATATTCCATGTTATCGACTCGTTTACACAACGCGGTACGGTAATACGCGGTTGGGTAAACTGATTTTGAACCTTACGAACACACCTACAAATAAATACATTGAGCATTTTTCTCCCCATATCCTTTGCTCGGGTACATAGAATGTCCACATTAGTCAAAATGATAAATGCTAGCGTAACTCCAGTCTTCGAATTAAATGATGACCATCAACAACATTCGACTTCGGTTCGGTTAACTACATTATTCCAGTTTCCACATGAATAATTACGATACTACGATTTCACACGATTTTGATTGTGGTCTCAGCTTACGGCAACTGCGCCGCCAAATTATGTGCCTTTCTTATTTCCAAGTAGAATGTAAGAAAATTCACTAATTAATTCTTAACTGTGTGGTATTCATTATTTGGTTTCTTGGACAGTTAGGTTTTTCTTGTGCCACTACCTCCGGGTCGCTTTATGTAAAAAAAAAGTAGCGGCATAAGTCAACGTTAACTATCCAAAAACCTTGGAATTGAAGAATTTCGAATTGCGGTGTTACATTCATGACAATAATTATACCCCGCAACTCATTTCGTCGACCAAATATACATACTTCTCTCTTCGCTTGGAAAATAGCGCAATGCAAAAGCGCAAGCAGAACCGATTCATTGACTCCGCTGAGATTACACTTCCGTATGATGAGCACCCCACAGCACACAGACACTCGCCACGGCTGAGCGTGCAGATACCGTCGGAATGATCTTGATAGCGTTTTCATCGAAGGTCCCGGCGGGGAGCAACCAGGAGGAGGTTGGTGGCCTGGCGGGGGAGGATGAACGGTCTCTGCCCGCGATGCTTGTTTGTTTGTTTATGCTAATACGGCGGCGAGAGGCGTCCCGAGTGCACGCACGTGCGTCACGCGTCGAAAGGGAGCACGGATAAGAATTGTCGGAGTCGTTCGTATGGGAATGCGGGTCCTTGGGTCGTTGTGGGTGCGGTGAACGTTCTTCGCTTCGGCACCGACGGCGCCACCCTTAGAACAGGTAACCGCCTGCTCGCACGGCTGAAATGCACACACGCGAGTGAAACATTCCCGTTCATGAAACTTCGTATTAGCACGCACCTATTTCCTCCGGTCTCACCATGCATGGATTAGTCTGACCTTCGAAATAACTACGCGGTTTATCTCACGAGGACATTAAGGAGGTCGGTGAAGGGACCAAAGTAGATATATATGTCATTTTCATGGGAACTCCCACGTTTAGTCTTGTAATTATACTTTTATCCACTAACTTCCACAAAAATAGGCTTTTTATGCAATAGTTTAGTCTAATAGTTAGCACAAATAGCTGGAAAAAATTATTAACTTCGAATTTATGAGGATTCAATTATGCACAAATTTTGCATTCTAATTTGGCTTTTTAAACCCAATCGATGTTGTTTCCTACACACAGATATCGTTACACAGGCGAGGGCAAATATTTTCAACGGCATATGTGAAAAATATTTGTTTTTGTCTGTGCACTCACAATCTACATTACTTCTAAAAGAAATTGAAACAGTACCGATCCCTAGGTAGGAAGATAAAAACTTCCCGACCACTAGCGAAGAAAACGTAAGCAACTCTCTAACCATAATTCCTAATCGAAAAAAGGAAACTAATCGGATCAGAGAAAATATTTTCCGGAATGAGCCAAAACCTTGATCTTGGCCAACGAGCTTAAACTGGAAACGGGACATCTTATGAAAAAAAATTAATGATCCCAGAAATAGCATCAAAAAAGTCATTTCCCACCAGAAATTGGCTTATTTGTGGTAAGCCAAATCATAATTACATTTAAAACAAGAGGTGATGTACTGCATTCGTTAGATTCATAGAAATTTCACGGAATATAGCTCCCCACAGGGCATGTTCACACACACCCTGATGCTACGATTCTATTCCTTCCTTCCTTTCGGCCAATCCCTCTCCATTCTATCCATGAACCTTTTTGTCTTCTTCGCCCTTCTCCGTTTACCGACCATACATCTCTTTATCACGGATCCCTTATCGCGGAATTCAGCGTTCTCTTGTCCCCCACAAAGCTCCTCACTCAACTCCTGCCTCATCTATATCTCACCCTGGACCACCAGCACTCTCCTTCGCCCCTCCGCTCATTTCATCTCCTCCTTCCCTCTCTACACCAACGAATCCTTCCTCATGGTCCGTCTATCCGCAACATGCTAATCTTAACTCCGCTAAGATTCTTAACAATGGTCGCTTTTCTCTCTACCATCTAATACAAGATAACAACTATCTAACCCTTCGCTGTTATAAATTTTAATTTCGCTACCAACATATTTAATCTTCATCTGAAATATAAGAGTAAAAGACGTGCCCAATGCTGAATTCGTTCCATCGAAATTTGAATATAAAATTTTCCACCGAAAGTGACATACGAAGGTGATTCACTAAGATAACACTAGCTGTAAGTGGAATTACAAAGAATTTGTTTGATGCGCATGAATAAATTCATATATTTCTTAAAATTTTTAGTTTAAAATTTAATGTACCAAAATTACAGAAATAAATTATGCACATAATATCATGTTCATTGCAACTAATCGATAGCAGTATTTCCTTTTTATTTTTACTAGTTGAATGAAACATAGCTTAATTCCACGGGATTTATTCGAACATGACGCGTTTCGTTGCCACTACAACAACAACATTAATTCCTAATATGTTAATAATAACGTAATCTACATCTACATAATACTCTGCGAGCCACCTCCAGGGTGTTTGGCAGGGGGTGACCAATCACCAACATGCAGCATGCAAGAGGACCGCCTCATGCACACCGCACGGTCATAGAAATATTACGCACACTAGAAAAATATACATGCTTATTCATAAAAAAGTGCTAATGGTTAGTAATTCCTGGTGAAAATACATGCAAGGTTAGAACTATGAAAAAACATGCAATGAGTGATCCTAGCGAGTGACGCCATTAATCCTATCAATTGAGACAACGCTGCTATCCTTAATGGTACGAGGGAAGAATGACATTTTAATTCTCTCTGTTTTGCAGTCTATTTCTTTTATTTTATTCTCATGATCACGTCTACTGCAGTACGATGGTAAACGAAGGATGTGATTCACGTCGTCCGAGAAAATATCTTCTTCGAATTTCCTAAGTAAGTTAAGCCTATACTTCGATCTACGCTCCTGTAAAGATTCCCATCCTAACTCGTGTAACAAACTGGTAATCATTATAATGCTGTTGTAAAAACGAAACGCGTCGTGTTTATGTTTCATTTAACAAATATTAAGAACTTCGTCCACATCGCGCCGCCTATCACACAATATATTCCCTTTTTCACCGTCCTGGTCATATATGTAGATCCTGTGGCGTAGATCAAGATGCAAGCGGCCTTCAGGGAATATTTTATATCCGTGGGTGAAGGTAATGTTCGCGAACTTAGACGCGGATCCTTTGCGGAGCTTTCACCATTGATTCGAGGGCCCCGGCACACCCGTTAAACCCTCGAGACAAGCGGGCTTACGCGGAAGACGCGATGGGAAAGCCGCAGAGTTCGCTCTCGGGAGACCGGAAGTGGTGGCTGAGCACTCAGGAGCCACTCGGCCGTGAGTGCGTACTTGGGGACACCTGCGGGATGATTGCTTCCATTGTTACCGCACGAGGATTCAGTTGATTGATTGGTCGTTTGGCAATGCAATCAACGGAACTGCCCTCGACTGCTTCTCCGCACCACGAATATAACGAGTACCGATCCAGTTCCCACCTTCTTCATCTTCTCCCGCTTCAAGGAGCGAACATTCTTTTTAAGCCCAGAATTCTGGCGCGGTTACATCTACATCTACGAGGTACTCTGCAATCCACCACCAGGGTGTGTGGCACAGGGTGATTCCACACCAGCCACCCATCCTAGCCATCAGAAGCGCACTCGCTTGCCAGACACAGGCCCAGCACACAGGACAACAACGCGCGGTCAGACCAGAAACATGGAGAGAACTAAGGGCACTAACATGCTACCACGCCATTAAAACTATTATTTATAAATAGAAACCAAAAGTTAGCTATGACAGAGATTCATGCATGAGGGTTTCTGTTCTAGGATCACGATTGGAACCCACACCAAGGCCTGTCGCACAGTCCCATTTTTCAAACTTTCACGTAATGGACAAATTTTTCATCCGAGCAAGTTCCAACGCAAACTTCAAACAGCTATAAAGAGAACTCTTAAGAGGAGCTTTGTTGGCTAGAGCTTTGGCTTCCCACTTCGTGGGTCCTTTCAAGTCCCGAAAGCACAGATTTTATACAGACAGCCCGGTATGTGCTTCAGGGCTGTGTGGAGAGTACTCTCGAGATAAGTCCAGCAGGATGAGGAGTCCAGCGTCCCTTAGGCATCTTTTGGCTAATGCCGGCGCCTAATTTCTATACGCACTACCTTCCCCACCTTTCCACGACGCAAATGACCTAAAATGTTAGTCCAATACATCATTGGTAACAATGATACGTGCTTATCGCCGCTTAGCTTTTCCTAAAATCAATGACAATATTATCATACAAAATGTTGTATTCATTGAAGCAAACGTAATCATCATTTGTAGATATATCTGCGTGGTGCCCGGCGTTTTGACAGTTTTTTTTAATGCAAGTGGCTCTACTCCTATAAAATTACCCGATAAGCAATCGAAAAGCACAGATTATAATCAACTACTCGGGAACTGGTAGATCTCGATTACCATGTTATACCCTCGATTACCATGTTATACTACCATTACCTTATTATACTACATTAAATTATCACATTATACTGCCATATTTCAGCGTTATATATAAAATTTATTTACATTCATTTAAATTACAAATGCTGGACTGTTAACTTGATAAAAGAAGCACACGATAAAATATCGTTTTAATTCAGGGAAACAATTCAACCAAACAATTTAAAACGTGGTGGAATAAAAAGGTGCATTTCCTTAACATGTACACGAATTCCACTATGGTGGATCCCCAGATTTTATAAAGTCACGCATATTTTACAAATTCACGCGCGACGCATTCTTTACGGCTCACCGCGACGCGTCACGGCGGCTGGGAGTATCTTGCAAGAGGATAGGAATTTTATGCATAAATATCTAACAAGGCCGGGGCTAGAGACAAGCTTTCGCTTTCAAAAGAGTCGGGTGAAGGGAAAATAAAACATGATTCACTGGAAACGACTTCCCAAGAAGCCGACGTAAGCGGTTCCTGAGCATAAATCTCCAGCCATTGTTTAGGCGAACGAGACCCTTGGAGATCATAAATTCCAAGCATGTTCTTCACGCAGCTCAGAGGGAAACAGGTAGCGATTTTAGGGAAAGGAGGGAAAAAAGACGATCGACCAGGCCGACAAACAACAGACGCCGCACCATTGTTCCCCGAAAGAAAAGCGAGCTGTCTCGATGATTTCACAGGAGCGTAATTGAGTCTTCACAGTCGTTCTCATTAAGGGGACACATCACTCCTGCTGAACTGATCATGTTTTGTTTTGATCTCCCGGCATGTTAATCGAATAAAAATTATGCCACCATCATCAAATTTGCAAGACACGAACAACATACCTTTTTAAAGGTGTGTTCACGTGATCCATTTAACCGTGCGGGTGAATGCGTGAACCCATTCACCATCAAAATTGCACTATGTATGTACACACCGAAAATTGCACAAATACACGAATTTATGTCCAGGAAATAATCGCTGCTCTATTCAAGCATTTGCCCTGCCACGTACACTCACGGGTGAATGTATCGTTTAAGTAAGGCTTAAGAATCACCTGTATCTCAATTATGAAACTTTTGCTTCAGTATCTGTTTAATGAGGTAAAATTATCAGTTAAGAGAAATAATTTATTACAGACAAGAGCCTAGTCCATAAAAGCTAACATTTAAAGAAGATAACGTAAGTTTTACTAAGTGATTTGTGAAGAAACAACGATTATGTAGAAAGTCTTCCAAGCCCAAAATTTTTTATCCCAACATCAAAAGATTTGCCTGAGGAGCTTGCACTGGACCACATGCGTCACTAGCCTCATGAGTCGCAAAGCAGGATTGCAACCCGGAACAGCTACCTCAAACCATGACATGAATGGGCTTCTCGGGTAAACATATAAACGGTGTGACATTGGTGTATCCGAGATGATGTGGGACCACCCGCCTCAGCAATTACATAATCAATACACAGTAACGGGGTATTTGTTTACGTATATTTTCGTAATCAAGAAACCAAGAGTCGATCCCGATCGGTCAAGAGGGAGGGATGGATTCTCCCAGTATTCATTTATAAGCCTTACTCATTGCCTGAGGATATCATGATAGCTTGATATTGGAGGCTTATTTACCCAGCAATAACACGCTCACGGCTCCTCAATTGCAGACCGAAGGTCGAGATCACCTTCCAAGGAAGAAGAGGAAGGACCACGTACGCCACACATTATTTCCACTTATTTCTCCCGATGCCTATTGAGTAAATAAACAATAGGCGTGAAATGGAATGGTTTGAATGTGGACATGGCCAGTTCCGAGGTTGTCTTTTCTTATCATCTTACGTCACTCAGTCTTTCGCTGAAGTATGCTTCGGCTGACTCTACGAGACAAGCAAAATCTGAGATAACGACTTACGCTCAGGTCGATGCTATGCTGACCAGTGGCGGTTTGCCCATAAGGACTCTCGGACGCCGCCCCTCCCAAATATTTGAAAAAGTAAAAAAATAAATATCCATTAATTTATAATTATGCATCTGATTAATCAAAGCGTTTTTTCAGTCCCATACATCGAAAGTGTTGGAAAAACACGAAAAGAAATAGCGCGAGAAGTTCGTATTTGTAGCCGTGGGGCGCTGGCCAGAACGTCCCAATCCATCCCCATGCAGTTATATGGAGAGTGGTAGTGGTGGGGGCCGCTGGTGCTATGACGCGCCTAACGTTGTGTCTTATGGATGTCTTGGGACGTCGTCCGAAAATGCGCAGAGCGACGTGTGAGTTGACATCTCTGCGCAGGCCGGCGGGCGTATAATCTGGCGTCTACTTGGTGCTGCCACAGAAAAGGGACGCACGGAATCAGAATGGTCACTGTACTGGGTGTAGTTATACGATTTTAATTTTTAATTACTGGTAGGTATTGCTACAGTAAATAAATTATCCCATTACGCTTGCGTTTTTTGGTGTTTGAATTCCGGAACACATAAAATCCAACCAGTTAAAGGCCGTATTGACGAAGGAAAACTATTCTCGAGTATTTGACACAGTTCTGTTATGATTACGAATTTCAAGAACCTTGGGGAA
Organism: Ischnura elegans; assembly: GCF_921293095.1. NCBI lineage: Eukaryota > Metazoa > Arthropoda > Insecta > Odonata > Coenagrionidae > Ischnura > Ischnura elegans. The sequence goes on from NC_060250.1 coordinate 85,365,656, forward strand.
ACTAATATTATAATATTTAGGCCTTAAAAATGTATTCATATCTTCCCGATGATTAGAAATACGGTACCTGTTTTTCAGATAAATGTATCAAAAGACCTGCAGTATTAGGAAAAATCAGTTAACATTCCCCACTGATTTATAATTTAAGAAATAGTTGCGTGCGTGATAGGGTGAAGGATTAAATATGATTTAAATCGTTAAGCGCGACTTTAAATAGAGTCATTCAATTAATGTCATGAAGTGCCGCGTACAATGCACCTTTTGTGTGTAGGTTCATCATTTTTCTAGCCGTCCTTGTTGTATTAGTTCATGTTCACCTAATTCCTCAGCGGCAGAGCGGTAGCTGTATGACGGAAAATGCCTACTTGGGTCCGATTTAAGTGGCCTCGAAGAGTTCATATCAGTGCGGAAATCCTTACAGCTCCCATCTGTGGCTCAGTCGAGTCGTCTTCTTTTACGATCTAGAACTTATTTTCTATTATATCATGGCAATGATTTCGAAGACACGGTTATTCCAAATGCGACCCGTTGGCGTCTCGTGTGTTTACCACATATGAATCTTAGACTCAAGGAGATGGTCCGTGACGTCCTTTGTTTGCTTGATGACCTTAAATTCGTCCCTCAGCTAAATCAGCATTAGTGGACCACGACTTCTATCTCCCTTGAGTCGTCCTTATAGTAACGGCAAGACTCTCGGAAAGAACGGAGTGAAATGAGTTCAGACATCATTTTCGAGGAGTTAATTGTGCGTAATTGTCGATTAAGAAGTTTCTTAGTGCTGTGTGTACATTCAAGAAGACAATTTTGAATTAATCAACAGTGCTCGTTTTTTTAAGGGAAATATAGGGAAAAATTGTCCCAATTCTGTGTCCAGGCACCTTGTTCTTTTTGGTCGTATTTTTCGTCGGCCTATTTTGTGTCGTCCCTTGTTTATTTATAGACTAGTGCCCTTACCATGTGTTCAATCAGAAAGAAATTGTTGTCCAGCGCTGATTTCAACGAACGTGTAATTGATCACTATGCTGGACAAAATGAAAGAAGGATGGACTTTTGCAATATAACTAAAGGCCTGTGAGTATTTCATATTTTGTTAAAAATGTGTGAGAAATGTTTAATTGTTGATTTTAAATCATACTGTATTCAAGAAGCAACGCGAACATCGCCATCAAAGTTTACATCTGCAATAGCAAAGCGCGCGCATTCTAGTAGTGTTTGTTGCCTAGTGGAAGTCAGTGGCACTCTCCTCCCTCCTCAGGTGTTACAAGTGTCATTGCTACCTAAATCATTGCAAATGTTGTATAGATTTGACAAATAACGCATTATGATTGCAAAACGAACAACAAAAGTGTATTGCGGGCATATCCGCACGAAGAATGTAGACGCTAAAACCTAAAGTTACGTATTTTCGTTTGTATTTGCAAAATATCGCAGCAAATATATTTTTATTCTTCAAGATCATTGAGAGTCCGGACTAAGCCGATCCGTATGACCGAGAGTCTACTGCATTTAGTATTTATTAATCAAGCTTTATTAGGAAAACTAGGTATTTTTGTTGAAAAATACGGAACGTATGGCATCACAGAATTTAATTCCTAGATTGCCGTAAAAACTTAATAAAATACACGAAATATTAAAAAATTATGACCCCCCGGTGGAGTGCGCCCCCCCTAGCATTTGAGTCACGAGCCGCCACTGATGCTGACCTCATTGTCAGTCTTGTTACATGGCGTTGTCTAACAAGTAGACCCATCTTTCATTCGAAAGCCCAGGGTTCCTTTTCCGGTTAAAGAATATAGATATCATGGAGTCCAGAACTATATGTTATATAAGTATTTCTAGACTCCGTGATCCTCGCCTAGGTGGCGGAGGGACAAATTCTTGGCAGAAGGTCACAAGTTTGTAATCCACCATGGCAGATCATCCTCCTGCCCGCAGAAATCAATAATGGCGATGGTTTATGGCCTATTTAAAAGGTATCTATATTTCTTGTACCAAACATTAAATGCTACTTTTAGTGTTCGGAAAATAGCGCAACGCCAGTGTAATGGCCGGAACAAATCCTCAGATTACATTTCAATGACCACTCAAAGTTTGGATACATTCCTGCGTAGTATAAACACCGGACAATGCACAGGACGATCTAGTCGTTAATCTCCTCATCAGTAAGGGTGGCATTATTTATTTTGTTTATTGGAAAGGCATCCTTTGATCATCACAATTTCTCAACGAATCAACAAAGCACGATCTATTGAACATGCTCAGAGGAAATATAACAGCAAGTAATATCGCCTACTTACTTGAATTATTTCAAATCGGCTCACAACCTCAACGTCATATTTAGGTACGTGATAGGGAAGCTTGTAACTTCAGAAGAGACAGACGCATTGAAACGTGTCAAAATAACAAAGTTTTTTCCGTTTTTCTTTTACGCTGATGTACTATATAAGGACCTACAATGTTGAATGTTTGCCTAGAGGAAACTGTAATAAAACCCTAAAGATGTACCCATCACTCCCGTTGGCCCGATCGTATTTTCTTTCTTTTTTCATGACGTATAAATCGTTCAAACGCAATCATGGTGAAATTTTCCAGTTATACTGAACATATATTTGCCAAAATTCTCCAATCTAAATCATAAAAATGTACGCACCTAAAAAGTCTAGGAAAATTTATATTTGAGGAAATAACGCAGATAGCTTTTTCAACTATGATTTTTTTCGTTAGCATTATTTTCAAACGATGAATGCGTCACGAGAAAATAGCGGATAAGCGGGAGTGATAGCTCCTCTAAAAATATTCATCGAAGTAAGAAATTCGTCATAATTGCCCACGAGTAATTGGTTTCAGCATTTCTCGACTCGATTTCTATTCTAATTTTTAAAGAAGAGCACGCTTCGCGGATGGTGGGGGCGGGATGGTAGGCGGCCCAAATCGGGCGTTTTTCTCTTTGGGTGGGTGCAGTTCCACTACGCTGAATGAGATGCCGGTGATTAATTTCCACGGTTCGGCAACCGCGTCCGCGTGACGCGGAAGGATTGGATTAGTATTCGCGGGGCGAGGAGACGAAGGAAGGAAAAGGCCACGCCCAGTGTTCACGGAGGACAGTCAAGGGGAGGACCGTGTGGCGACGCTCATTTCCAAATATCGAGCCCCCGTGAAATGTTTAATAACCGCGTGACTTCACCTCGATGATATTTATCAGATGTCACTCGCTATAGTTCGAAATTATAAGGGTTACCCTTTGGATTAGCTAGAACCTGGCAGGCCCTTTAAGCTGAAAAAAAAATAGCATTCATCAAGACGTATTACCAATATTTGTCTTCGCTTGGTTAAATTTCTTTCGTCAACGGGAAAAAGAAAACATATATAACTGGAATATACGTGCGGTTGTAATTGTTTTCTATTCTCTTAAGAATCTTCACGTTACATTCGCATTTTAGCCATAATTACGTAACATCCCTTTCACCTCTGATTGAAATAATGCATTCGATAAAATTTGATCAGCCTTCAAATGATCGTGGTGGTCTAGCGGGTAGAACTTTGGACTACTGCTCGTACGGTTCCAAGTTCAAATCCTATGTGACTCGGTGCAGAGTGGCCCAGGGAAAGAAACTAGCCGCTCTACTCTGAATGTGAGATACCATAAGCCTATGGCTTAGTCTACCCTCATCGACCCACACCAACCTCCGGGTTGTATCACCGAATAACATGTTTCGCACGGACAAGACCTTAGTCGGAAATATTTTCGCCAGGGCTCATTTAGAGAATTGTTGGATTTTTGGTGTGTCCATTCGGCACGGTATATGAAATTGATGCAGACCGCATGAATTTAGGGTTACACAGTGGCCTGATAACTTTTTAAGCAAATACTAGACTCGTGCTCTCCTAATTCACAATCCGAGTGGGGAGAGGTAAATATTATCCCACAGTCACATAAATGGTAAACATGGACTGGGAAAAGATATTAATAGTTGGTACGATTCGTTCATCTCCCTCGAGTTTATTTCAACCTATCACGTCATCAATCAGCGCAAAAGTTTATCTTTTCCGATTCGCGCTTCTTGGCAAATGGCAGTGAAATGACTATTTTCCGGAAAATATGGAAGTATTTTCCATTGTAGTATTTCACTCACATTTTACAAACAAACAACATCCAAAAAATCAATATAACTCACATTTTTCCCAATCGAAGGATGTAATGCTTGGTTACTGAAGCCATTTCCGAGTTTATTTTCCTCATTCTGGAGGAGGAGGGCAGTTCATCCACAGTTCATCTAACCTAAATCATCCATGACAAGTAGTTCTGAAAATGATTATTTAAAAGAATTACATAATCGCAAAGGTAAGTTGTCGAAAACACACTCAAAGGAATGATTACATAATACAAAGCGTTCTCGACGCACTTCCGGGAAGAACATCGCTAAAGTTATAATCAGGTTGAAACTTGTAGAAAACCATAGAAAATATTTCTTAGGGGTTTTGTATAAGTCTCAGTGGTTAAAAAATTGTGTATTTGCTTATGGTTGAGATAACATCAATGTCACGGACGGCATATGGACGGATAGAGTGAGAAGTGAGGTTGGTTACCCCAAGTCTAGGAGTTAAAAAGAAACTCAGGAGCACCATACGCCAGAGAAAGACCGAGTGGACGTCATAGCAATTACGGGAATAATGTTAATTGGGAAAATTAAAGAAAAATTACCCAAGGGAAAACCAAGTGTTAAATATTTAGGAAAGATACACAAGGACGCATTAATCAAGAGTATCAGGAAACTCAAGGAACTATCTTGAGAAAGGCTGCGGTACACAATTTTTAGGATTGCAATACTATGAATGAATGTCACAGACATCAATGCTAATTATTGACGCAGGACAAGTCGTAAAAATGACATCGTTGGTAGGGAAGAATTGATGCCGATCCAATGAATAGTTAGATCGGTCAATGCAATGATATTATGTGGTTCTTTGATTATTCGAGGCGGCACGCCACCCTCCTGCCTGGCTGTCATCGCTTCCGCCACACGAAGCACATGTTCCGCCTCCTGAGAGACGAGATTGAAATCCCCCTTGCGTAGAGGATGCGCGAATAAACAAACATCGAGTTGCTGACGCCCCGCTGCACGGCGGTAGGCCGCAATGGTGTAGTTCTTCGCGCACTCTAAGCCACCCCAATACGCATCTTACGCTTAAATCATGAGATCAATTTTATTCTATACAATTCGACTCGTAACAGTTCACTTTATATTTATTTATCCACATACCACCGAAAAAATCAAAAAATTAGCCTTTTAACGACGGAATGTTAACCCTTAACCGGTGACGTGCGGTCTGAGAGACCGCTGTGTTTCTAAAATTATGAATATTTTCAAAATTGCAATTTAAAAATATCTATAATCCTCGTGAGCATCATAATTTTGTGTAGTAAGGACATAGTCCTCTCAAAATTGAACGTTCTTATTATTTATTTCTGAAAATTTGCAACTGATTTTTAGTAGCGGTCTGTGAGACCTCAGGTGAGACATTGGAAAAACCAATAAACGTAATGCTGGAGGAAATAATTCAAAAAGTTGTTAAAAACAATTCCTAGTGATTTTTCAAGAATGATTATAATTAATAATTTGTAAGTAAGCATTTTTAGTAGCATAATGTGGATAATTAAGTAGTTAATTTTTTTAAAAGTACGATCATAATAACTCAAGTGTTTTTTACATCAGTTTTATGATCCTGTTTCAAATAACAATTTTTAACGAAAAATTTGGTTCGTATTGGGAATGCATAATATTAAATAATAGTTGAGAAGTCAAAGAAACATTAAACAAAACAATAAAAATGGCGTAGCAATATTTTATGAATTTTTGATTTATTGCGGTCTCCCAGACCGCACGTCACTGGTAGTGTAACAAGAATTGCACGTCACTGGTTAAGGGTTAAGCAAATTTAACGTGCACGAACAACCATACCCTAAATTGGACAGGCATTGGGAAACCTACCCAGGCGGGACTCGAACCCGTGACCTCTTGTTAGACGGGCGAGGACTTTACCCCACCGCCAATGAGGCCAGCAATTGACCAATAAGTAATTACATAATCCCAATAGCAAGTTGCATAAAACACCACTCTACCGAATGATTAGATAATTCAGCACGTTCTCGACGAACTTATGAGTTTATTCTAAGTACTGCTAGTTTCGACTTCTCACCGTTGCACAATGGTCTTGAGGAGCGCTTTTTTCCGGACAAAAGTCAAATTTACCATGCATAGAGGTATATATGGGTGTTTTATTGTTTTACAGTGTCTCTTTATGTTCTATATTTCATTACTAATGCGTTTCCAAAACAATGAACATACATTTTACATATTTACGAATATTTAAACCATTTATTGAGATGTGGCGGCGGTCTTGAAAACTCATTTTTGGATTAATAAGTCGACAGATCTACTTACCGAAGATTAAATGGGTGCTCTAATATTTGGAGGTATTAAATTGCATTTATAATTTTAAAAGATGAATTTACTGAAAATGTTTTAAAGAAAAACAAGCTTATTAGTTATTATTTAGTGATGCAACATGAGAAAAAGAAATTTCTCTTCATCCAACATTTCTTACCATCTACCTCATTCACCTAAGGAAGTTTGGATTTTTGCATTCCTTTTACGGACACTTGTTTTCTCCTTATCTCCTTCACATTTCAATTTCTGAAAGTCCAATTTACAAGCTATATGGAGAAAACATTCAAAATCCCTTATCCACGATTGAAGTAGAGAAATTCCAAATACGAACGCCCTGGAATTAATGTCTCATTGAATTACATTTTTAGTGTTTTTCGCATCCCGTGGTTAACCACCACTTAAGCTATTATTTTGCTTACATTTTGGTTCTCGTCATAGCTTTACACACTTTTCTGGCAGCCATGGTCCATCACCAACCAGTCCGTAGAGATAAAAAAAAAACAGATTTTTTATATATTGGTGGAATAAAATAAAAATAACTCAATCTCCTCTTTACAAGGTCTGTGATTGGGACTTTGTGGGACATCTCATTCAAGATTTGATCATTAAAATCACGACATCACCATAATTATGTCGCACGATTCAGCACCCGTCACTTTCCGAATGAAAATTCTTTCAACGCAGGATTTTTCGAGGGGCCTAACTGGGGCAGGGTATTCACCCGCGAGGCAGTTGAGGGGAAATACAGATTTTCGGCCGAAGCGTCCCCTTCTCCACTTGAGTGGATGAAGCGGTCGAGGAGTGGTGGTGGTGGAGCCAGGAGGAATTGGGCGTTGCCCAGCCATTTAGATCTTAAAGGTTTCACCCAACAATTATCCTTGACTTCGTCTCGCTTTAAAAATCGAGAAATGGGCTAGATTATCTTTATTTCCACCACGAACCGCGTCGGTAGGACGCCCGATAATGAACGCTGCATGCAGACAATAGCACAAATCTGGAACGAGAGCTAAAAAGGTGAATGACCCGTTTTTTTAATGTTTGGTGACAACTTGCATTACTCATCGGGCATTTAAATGCCTCGTGTTCACTGTCGCAATTAATGGACCATAATAATGAGTCATTTAAAAAATGTAGCATTAGTACCATGTGGAAGTCACACATTCAGGTAGTGGGGTTCCGGTTCCTTTCCCTTCGCCTCCTCGCACTTCTGGAGAATTTTATTTCGGGATATCCGTAGGCTACACCTGGATTCGAACCCGGGACCCTTCGATTAATGGTAAACCGATAGCAGAGTCGTGATCAGGATCGTTTCCCCAGAATCTCGAAGAAATAAAAAAATGGAATTTGTTAACTATGTCAGTTTTTATTCCGCCTGTTCGGTACAAAATTATTTAATGAGAGTGTTTCATATCAACCAATAAGACGAATCCTCCGGAATCTCCTTTCCGTTGTGAAGCATTACATTACCATCCGGTGCCACGAAAATTTGCGATCTCTCCCCTACGACCTAAATCGCCTCAAATGAGGGGATTACTAAGCTCTTATACCTGTCCTGCCTCTTTCCATGGTATTAAATGTCAGCTTACTCTCGAATATTTTCCACACTCTATGATAACATTTAAAAGAAGAGTAGAAGTAATGATGCCTTCGAGTAAGACGAAGGCTCTGGTATAATTGCGTCAGCATTAAAAACATTTTTTTTCGTTAAAATTCACACGATAAATTGTACAGTTGCATTACCAAACTTCATACAAAATCAAGTCAAGTCAATAGGAAACCAACACAAAACAAGGATGTCTGATGCCCCAAAGATCGCCAGAACTGATCACACCAGAAGGGATACATAAATTAGTCGAAATAAACCTGTCTGAGTTGGAGATAAATTGAAAATCCGTGACTTCTGGTTTTTCTCAACACGGCGCGATTGAGGTGCGGCGTCAGCTTTGTAGTCCTTTTCTTAAGATCTTGAAGCGAAGATGTTGATGATCTAACCGCTCCTTCGGTTCGAGTTGCCATGATGAGTCGAAGTCTCTACAGGTTCTCTAAACAAGCTAACATGGAAGTGGGATTCTTGGGCAGCTAATTTTACCATTCATGAGAGCTGATCGTGGAAGCTGTTGGTTTTCTGGCGAACTTCAGGGTTCTTTTCGGTGACGAACAATTCCTCCTAATATCTGACTAATAGAGTCATTAAACAACGCCAAGCTCATTGTGCACCCTATCTTAAATGTCAATTGGTACGAATCTACACTTACCTTCACCTTGCAGATGACGATGTATTACTGAAGAAAAAGATGAAATTAACATGACAAGCGAGGAAAATTAAACCAACGCATTTAATGAAGGACTAAGTGATACAATTCCATACACAGGTCTTTCCTAAAAGGGAACAGTTTAACTATTCGAATATCTTACATAAAAATCTTCATTGTTAAATTATATCTTTAATTCATTAAAACTCATGATGTACCTACGTATTTCAGAATGTAAAATGTCTACCTTGAAACAAGTGTAAACACCCTCACGATATAAACAGTGAGGTTTGACAAAGAATCACGTATCACGCATCAAAAATCGTTCCACAATATTCTTCTGAAGTCGATAAAATCGCTCCAAAACCCTTTGTTGCGCGTTTGGCGAATGTCATAGAACAGATCACGATAAACCACCACGCCTCCATCCAACTAGTAGCTTGTCCTTCCTTACGTTACAGTACCGATAAGCAAGCATTCGATAAGCATGCGACAAATGGGGTGCACTTAACAACCTCGCTCGCGGCATTTAAGGGCTCTCAACTCGAAGTATCGAGCGGCATGTCAATCGCCACGGAAAGGCCAGTCGAGGGGACTCGAGCTTTAAGGATTCGCTGCCTCCAAGATAGGATATCGATAATTCACTTGATAAGCATCTCACACTTTTTTTAAGGTTTTATCATATGGATCGGAAGCTCGTTTTTTTTCAGAAAGGGTCAGAGAAAAGGGGAAATTTAAAATTTTCAGCATTAGAGAAGATTGGAAAAGATAACTGAAGGCTTTTCCCACAAATTTAAAAAGATCAAGTGAAACTTTGCAGGAATCATTATTAGCACAAATGTTATAAATTTTACAAAATTCTTAAGGATGGTAATAGATACTCTCCATCGGATCGTAATCTGAATGTATGCCAATGTGACGATCTAATGGATGAGGTTTCCGCAGCCCTAAGGCGTAATCACATTAGAGTGAATAATACGCAATAAGGCATTATCTGCCCATTCGTGCCTATTATCTGATGACAGGAACAACTATTCCAAGTTGGTAAAAAAGTATGGATAAAGGCGAATCTCGCTCAAAACTACAGCAATACAACAACGAATATGATATATATTTTGAGGGCAATATTCCATGAAAAAAATTTAAGTTAATCCTCATAATAATGCTTCTTAATAAGCCACCGCATGCGTATCTGGCAGGGGGAGCTAAGTAAACGAAAAAGAAAAAGAGAGGAAACTAATGTTTTCATTAAGGTCAAGCATTTATTGCCAAAGTAAAAAAATCCTGTGCCCGTTAGTTCGACAATATATCCCCAAACTGATCATATCTGATGAAATCTGGAGATCTAGACACGTAGAGTTGAGGAAAAATATTATTTGAATTACAAAATCAAATAAAAGCCTAAAATGAAGCCTCCGAAGCGATGATTTTTAACATTAATACAAATAGATGCTTTTTTTAATATTGTGAAAGGGAGGGAGGAAAGCAAGTACAGAAAGTGATATTGGAAACCGGAGAAGGTAGAAAAAAACCTGAAAAGGGTAAGAAGGGAGACATGAATATTGAGGAGGGCGAAAGAGCGGAGAATGCCGACTAAGCGAGAAAGGATAAAGGATTTTCAATTACTTGAAGAGAGGAAAGACAGAGGTCAAGAGAGCTTGAGAGATTAAGTGGCCGGAAAATAGAATTCCATCGAGCTGAGTTAAGCTCTTGCCCCAAAAATTGGGAAATTAAAGAGAAGATCGTCCAAATACAATCAAACCTTAAGTCGGATACCAAATGATGATGATGATTGATGAAACGTTAGGATTCAAACGAAATGCAAGCGTAAGATGAGATATGTATTTGTCTGACACACACATGGACGCTTTGATATAACTGAAGGCTTTGGAGGGAGCGGACTTAGCATCGTAGACTAGAGATGAGAAGCAATGGATAATTTGAGAGGAGACAGATGGCTACAGTAGTCCAAGAAACTACTGTCTGTAAAAAAAGCAAGATACCAGGGTATGAGGAGCTCTGGCGTCTAAACGAAGCAATCAATTTCAATGCAACAAAAAGCATAAGAAACAATTTATTTCTGTGTTGTATCATGTACTTTAAAAATCTTCGGCTCAATAGTATTTCCTGCACTTATTTTATTTCTCATAAAAGTGCCCGTTTTTTTAGAATATTTTAAGAAAATAAAAAAAAATTAATTGTAAACAACGCAAACCTCTGCTGACTTTGAAACCAATGGGTCAATTGAAAATTGATTGTTACTGTTGTCTTTACAACAACTCCGTTGATTTTAGTGGTATAAACAATTTATTTTCGGCAAACTGCTAATAATATATGTGGCTTCTTTGTATCAAAATTGCAAGTTACAGGAACAAAAAATACGGGAATGCCAAGCGCTCAAACTTGGGCACCTTGATTTTACGCGCAAAGAAACGGGTACTTTTTTGAGTAAAAATTAGGTGAAGGAAATACTATTGACCCGAAGATTTTTTACAGTAGTACATGATACAACGTAGAAATAAATTCTCTTTCGTATTCTTTTAGTTGCATTGAAATTAATTGCTTCGTTTAGACGCTAGAGCTCCTCAAACTCGGGTATCATGTTTTTTTTACAGACAGGAATAGGATAGGAATATTGGTTATGTAGGGATGCGATCTCACTCAAGTGTTTCAACCCAATTTAGGGAGGGATGAACTCTGCATTATGCTGTCTCTATTCGTACTCCATGAGAAGAGTGACATCCTCAGAGTGAATATACGTTAAAGAGGTGAATTTACGTTGAAGTACACACGCCATAATGTTTCGTCTACTTCACTGCATCCCCATTAACTTATTGGAATTTCTTCACAATGATACAGCTAATGCAACCTCACTAAAAACAAATGGCGCTAAAAGATGAGTCATGCGTTTAACCCAGTGGATGACTGTTTGCACGTTAGGTACAATTGACGTGACGTGTAGGTGGAGCGTACAATTTAAGCGTTGACATGGGAAAGGTAGTAGGTCACTAAATGTGAATTTTACAGGAGACGAATGAAAGAGGTTTGCCAATATTGTGAAACTAAAATTAGTGTATAAACTTCGTCAATCGTAGTAACTGATATATTGATTCAATTGACTTTCTACCTTGTCTATGCCATTGGCATGTGCATTTACTACCATGGAAAAACGAAATTTCGATTTTTCTCCTGACTTACTACCTTTTCCAAGTCAACACTTGAATTGAACATTAATTTACCATCAATTCAAGGAATAGAGCACGGTCCTACAGAGACGAAAGTCTGTACAGCACACCTCCAACATTATTTAATACTCTCACTTTCTCTCTCTCCTTCTTTTGCAGATAGATAAAAAAACGGAAAACAAACACTCTTGATAGGAGTCAGATGCGAACTACAGGCAAACGAAAGGGATTCACTGACTGACGCAGGTACACAAACGAGACCCCACCGCCACTCCACGTCTGACCACATCCATTCCGATCGTTTACGTTCCGCGGAGCGAAAATACCGCCTTCATTCCACGCATACGTGAGAGACTGCATTTGCGGACATGGGGAAGCACGGAAGGGGGAAGTGCATGCGTGCACAGATAGCCGGGGGCGTGATTCACCGTCCGGTCATCCAGCCGACTACGAAGAGTGCGACGAAATCAGTGCACGGATCCGTGACATTACTGCGGTCTCGAGAAAGGATATGGGGGATGAGAAACTTTAACGCGAGTTCAATTAGGTGAACGGAAATCTAGAGCTGACTAAAGGATAAAAGACTTTGAACGACTTGAAGCGGGGAAAGACAGAAGTCAAGAGGGCTTGTGAAATTAAGTGGCCGGAAAATAGAATTCTATCGAGCTGGGTTAACAATGGCCCCAAAAATCGGGAAACCTGTGTAACCACTGTGTTTCTGTGGAACCTTGAGTTTACTAAGGAGCTCGTGAAAGAGATGCCCGCCCCAGCATTGCTCTTAACGAAATGGATTGATGAAACCACCTGTAGTCTGCATTGCGAGCCTTACAGTTGCCTGTGAATCTATTGATTTACTCCCAGCAACGAAATAAAATTCTGGGGAAAAAATGCCCAGAATTCCAGGTAATAGCGCGGAAAAGAAATTTTTCTGAGAGAATATATATTTTTCCCTATTTTCAAGGCTATACGTCGAAGGAATTCATTATTTTTGGATGTAGGCATAAAAATGCAATAAAATTGCAAGTTTTGAAGAGATTAAGAGATATCTTGAAATTCAACCTTCCCGAGGTAAGAAACTTGGAGGTGAGAACCCTTAATGTGAGTTTAATGAGTTGGACGGAAATATAGACCTGTTTAATAGTCTGTGCTGTGTAACCCTGAGTTTAGCCTGTACTGCGAGCCCTACACTTTTCTGTGAATCTTTTGATTGACCCCTAGCAACGGAATAATATTCTGGGGGAAAATTCCCAGAATTCCAAGTAATAGCTATGGAAAAGAATTTTTTCCGAGAGAATTTACATTTTCCCTACCCACGAGGCAATACGTCGAAGGAATATATTATTTTGGGATGCAGGCTTAAAAATTGAATAAAAATACAATTTTTGGAGAGGTTAAGAGCTTTTTAAAATCAAGCCTTCGAAAACAGCATTTCAAATCCCCTTCTAAGCCTAATCCCCAAAATATTATTAGCCTATGATGCATCAACTAGAACATAGGGAAATAATTAACAATTAATTGTCTGCGGGAATCTCCGTTTTCCCCTACGAACACTTTCAATTTGAAATTTAATTGGTTTGTTCACTTACGGAATTTTTTTCATAAAAACCTTACGGTAATTTACATCAAAACATACCACCATAAAGGGCGAGCGATGGAGGTGCTTAGACATCAGTGCATGGATCTGTGACATTCCAACGTTCCCGCAGAAAGATATTTAGGGACAAGAAACCCTCCACGTGAAGAAGTAGAGGACAAATATCAGGTCTTCGTTCAGAATTAGTAGAGCTCATTACAGATGGCCCGGTCGTTGGACATGGGATATTGGATGTCGCATACTCCTAGCAAAACCGAGGTATTCCGACATTTTTTTATTAAAATAAAAAACCATATTTATTATATTAAACATGGAATTTGTGTGTTACTGTCAGATAACCATTTATCCTACATGTAATATTATAGAAATTAGAAAGGAAAAACAATTTTAAATTTCTATCAGGCAATTCCTGAAACTTTGGTGAAAATTAAAATGTTCTTAGGAATTATTAGAATTATTTTCTATGGGTATTCCGAGGAATTATGGGATATTTTCCATATTATTTTTTTATTCATAAACGTAATGTTTTGGTTAGCAACGATTAACACGAGACCAACGCTACTAAAGGGAACACTTCCAAAAAGTAAACCAAGAGCTTCTTTCCTAAAAGAAATGGGGGATTAGTTTCAAGAGAATTTTTGAAGTGCCTACTTGGCTAATACTTCGTGGAGCTCTATCTGGATTAAATTCTATTTAATGACCATTCCCTTTTTCTCCTGCTTGCCAACCTTTTCCTCTTCGACCAAGATTAGGCGCTCAGTTCTACGCACACAGTACTTTTTTCTCAGATATGTTATCGTGTAGCGAAACTGTCAGCAACCGAAGAGAATTTCTTCTCATTTGTAGAATAAGCGGAAGGTTACCAAACTCTGCGCAATAACTTCGATTACCAGCTCGATCACTAAGGAGTAATGCGTTAAATCTTTCATAATTTCAATTTTATGAAGACAGAAGCGTTACTTTTGAGGCATTCCGTGTAATTATCAGTTCCTTGGACCCAAATAGCACAACCAATTTCAACAGTTCTCTTAGCTCACGAAACTATGACATCAGCAGAAATCGCAGCGGTCCCTTTTGGTTCCACGCCAGAGTTCGATTGCTAACTCCGTGCCAAATTTGGTTGGACAAAAGGCTTCGAATTGCGAATTCATACTGAAGATAACGATTCAGTACCTATGATACGATAAAAAAGATCAAAGTTGTCGGCGAAATAGACAGTTAACATAGTTTATTACAAAGGTTCTAACAATTCGACTAGGATAGTAAATTCACGAAACACGAGGAATAGAACTAATTTCATCATTATATTTCGCTTAAAATAGGATAGAGGGGGATCTAGAGGAGATATGAGATGCAAAAAAACTTCGCCGTTTGAAAAAAATAAGCTTTTCCAAAATCCGGACCTTATTACTACCTAGTCTCCATAGCAACCAGTAGCGGATCTACTCAGAGTGAATAACATATTAATGCCTTCCACTTAAAGGTACAAAAATATTGGCATCAGTAAGATTTATTTAAATTAAAATTTACCAAAATTTCATTGATTAATACATCATACATCAAAGGTAGATTATTTTTATCTGCCGTTTAGTCCCAGTTTCACCAACACGGATAATATTCTCTATTATCTCAGTTTTCAAAAACTCGGTTAAAATTATTATCTCAGAAATGTGAGGATCGTGTTTCACCAACGATGTCTTATCTTAGTTTTCAAAAACCGAGATAATCAGAATAAATGATTTGGCTCGTACGTTTCTCATAACTCTGACGTGGAAAAATAAATGACGGTAAGCAACCGTATGACATGGAATCAGGTTTAATAAGCCGGTAAGTGTGCAATCAAGTACATACAGATTGAGAAAATGAACAGCAACAGAGTTAATGTTGACAATGAGAGTTAGAAAAGCTCAAATATTACGTTTTCGTGGAAGGATTTATTAATTTGCCTTACCGAATACCACGCACGGGTAATAAAAAACAAATAGGGGAACCGCGTTTGGAAAGAGCAAGGAATGCGAGAATATTGCGGCAAAGAAGTTGTGAAAACTTGTAAGCACCTTTGTTTAATGTATCCTTATTTAAAAATGAAATTTTTTAATTTACCGAGACTCCCAGATTTAAATAAACACAGTTCTCGGTTATTTTGTGCTACAATAATTTATTACGTCTCACATTGGTAAAATTGCGATTTTGAAGATAACGATGCTGTTACATAGGTATTAATTCAGGAAGAGGACAGAGATTAAAGGTTTTTGTATATATATATGTAAGAAAATTCAAAGAAAGGCTTGTAACATTTAAAAATACGAACATATTTTGGCAAGAGTTGTCAGAATCATTGGCTCAAGAGGAGCATGGGTATGGAAAAGCTCAAGTTTCAGAGAAAGAAACGTGAAATTGCTTTGACGAGGGGAGATCACGTATCCTATTATGACGATTAAAAAAATTTCCTCGTGTCTATGCTTGCTTCAATTAAAATTATTCACATACTTGTCGCCGTATGATCAAAATGAAGATGACAAAAAAAAGCTTCAAAAAAGTTGTTGTGGCGTAGGCTGGAACCCTGGCACACAGAGTGAGAGTCGACGACGGTACCACTTCACCAACTCCCCGACATATGGTCAATGTGCTATTTTAGCATTATACAGTATTATTGTATAATGCTTGTTAAAAGTACGGAATGAAGATTAATTAATTGCAGCCAAAGTAAGGCCCATTCATTAGAACCACTACCAGTTTAGAGATGTATTCGCCATTCCGAATTCTATAAAATATACGGCATTGGAAACCTCCACCTTCCCTTGTGAGTAAAATTCGTCTTCTTCAATGAGAGCGAGAACTGCCTTTGCAGTTTCATTTGCCATTTTGGGATAAGTAAATAAATGTACTTTACCATATATTTTAAAATAATCTGCACGCTCATTTATCCATAATGAACATGGTTTCCGAATAGAATGCCGATATTCTTCATCGCTGTCATTCGTATTTTCCGAGAGTTGATGAAGCTGCATGCGCACTATGCCACGTTACATCTGCCCTCAGATTAACTCGGATAGTAAGCTTTGAACGGCGGAATATCGTCAGTAAAAGTATAAACCGAGATAACAGCCCAAAACCGAGTTAATGCATCTGGTGAAACGCGATTGTTGTAATATCTCGGTTTTTGGAAAATATTATCCGAGTTAATTCAATTATCCTCGTTGATGAAACTGGCCCTTAGGGCCATGCAGTATTCGACTTAAAATCTCACCAAGGGGTGAGATTTTAAGTCGAATACTGCATGTAATGATGCTATGCATGTACGACGAACGGGCTTACCCCGCTTTGGGTCGTGACTGACAACATTCTTTCGACATAGATATGATTTTTATAAGTACTGACCCTGAGCCCTTGATATATGTTTATGGGAAGCAGTTAACTATAAAGCTCCATCTTTCGGATATGGTTTCATCAACCCATTTCGTTGAGAGCAATAATGGGGCGGGCATCTCTTTTACGAGTATTTCACTCCCTTCTAATGCCTGACCTCTCGGCCGGAGGCATCGCTTTGTGTGGGATAGCGTTGAAATTTATTAATGAAGACAATAGGCAGTAACTCTAACGAATATCTCTTTCCTTTCCAAGTTTTATTAAACATAAGTGAGAGAGGAGTGTTTGCAAAAAAAAGCACCCGATGCTGTGAGATGGCCAACTTAGGAAAAAAAATATTTTGTCGATTTGAATTTTTTAGATGCAACTCATGCTAAATAATAGAAGGCTAGTGATACGTGTCGATACAATAACAATACCAACCTCAATACAGCGAAAAACATGGACCGCTCTTTAGTTTTTTATACATTTTCTGCACACTTGATTATTGAACTCAAATTCATCTCTGCCACTTATTAAAATATCTTCATCAAGTGGAATGCTCATACAAGATATTGTAGTATTAGAGACAACAAGGGGAATTCAATGGCTAGAGAATATAGATATAATTGAAGAAGAAAGATAGAAGACGGAAGAGAAAGAGAAGAAGACGGAAAAGTTCTAGAAAAAAACGCAGAGAGCGACTTATCGCTGGATGGATACATGCCGCCAATGCAAACCAGCACCCTAAGGATGGAGTAGAAGAGCATAGGATAAGCAGCACTGGATACAACTTTTGGAGGTGTTGCCAAGAGTTGTAGCGCCACGAAGAGAAAGAAATCATGATAACGGTTGATCCCACAGTAAAGTTTTGAAAAATTACTCACGTACGTTCTTTTCCACTCTTTTTTTTATTTACGTCAGCAGAAATTGGAGCGGTCCCTTTTGTATTCACGCCAGAGTTCGATTATTACCTCATTGTCAAATTTGGATACATAAAAGGCTTCCAATTGCGAAAAAAAAAACAGAAGATAACGCTTCGGTATTTATGATACGATAAAATCGATCAAAGCCGTCGGTGAACTGGAGTATTGCAGTATTGCAGAACATGCAGTATTCGACTTTCAACCTTACTCCTATATAACAGTCGATAAATATAATCAACCTTTAATGTATAATGTTATCGATGAAATATGGGTAGAGAAGAATGGGAGAAAATAGAAGTCTTCTAAAAACCTTAAGGAGAAAACGGGACGACCTAGTCAGCAACAATATGAGGCATGATGGCCTGATGAAAGCAATCGTAGAAGGACAGGTGTAAGGGAAGAAGGGAAAAGGATCGTCCCAAATGGATTACATAGGGCAGGTTACAAATGATGTAAAAGAGAAGAAATCCGTCGCTATGAAAAGGCTAACTGATAGGAGAGAGGAATGGAGAGCTGCGTCAAACCAATCTTAGAATTTTTGACTAATGGTGACTTATGGTGATGATACTTTTCTAAGCAGTACCACGATGGACAGTGTACGTGGAGTAACTCGGGACTAACAAAAGAAAAATCCATAGGTATACACGAAAATGACAAGGTTCTCATATAAGCTTTCGTGCGAAGCTCAATGACATTCCCTCGCTGGATCCGGTCGATGTTTCCAGGCTCAACGCCAAGACTCGTTCCTTTGAAGTTTGAGCTTTATCGAGATTAACGGTCCTCCGTAGCGGAAAGGAAAATATCACCGTGTTTTAGGGGAAAAATTCAATCGTTACTCGGAACGCGCTTGGGGGTAAAAAACAAAAGCGGAGTACGAAACGAGTAAGGTGCCTTCTTGAATGTAATACCGAAAGAATTGAAATTCTTCTACTGAAATTTGTCGACGCAATAACAATGCCGATCGTAACACAGCGAGAAATACGGAGCGCGTTTTAGCCCTTTCCTTACATTTTCAGCACATTTCATCATTGAACTCATATTCAACTCAGGCACTCGTTAAAATACCTTCATTAATTCGCTTCATTGGTTTGCAAAATCTTTTAGCTGCAACTTAGGTCGATAATAACATTACGTGTGAAAGTTCTTACTCGAAGTCTGGCTTAAAAGAAAAACTGACTTTCCCTGCATTTTCGAGGAAAATAAAATAACTAGTAGTACCGTATTTGACTTTATTGTGTCGTACATAAAATAACAGCAACTGGTCTAACTAAATAATATCTAAACTAATAAGTGTGCAGTGGGAAATTTATCTAATCAAGCATTCCCGCCACTTTTAATTCTACCGGTGCGGTTAGCATCTGCGCTCACATTAAGGTTTAACGCTATTATCAAATATATACACGTGTGCAAAGTTAAATACACCAAAGGATGAAGTTCGCCATGAAAAAATATTTGACTTAGTGCTTATATACACGTGTTTAGCCACTGAGGTGATTTAATGAGACTTAAGATGAATGAACACAATTTTTTCCGAAAGCGATTTTTTGAATTTGGCATCTCAAACCCATAACGCGGGATAAATTTATGCATTATTTTTGTAACATATTTGTAGCCATGTGTATGCCTTTAACTCATGATATACCAACCATAATAATCAATTGCAACCTAGTGAAAATATGAATAGTGAAAATATGCCAGATTAGCTCCTTCACAACAAGTTGTATAGAATCTAAAACAGGCGTGACGCATGGCGTCATCTCAAATCTACAAGACCATTAAGTCATTTATCATCACACTCATTCAGTTATTTTAACGGATTAAGAATGGAATTTGAAAAAAAAAATTTCGCGCCGTCGCCCCAATACTGTCACATCTGGATAAAGCACCAATCGACATCAAAAACATAATTTTGTGATACCTTTGTCGTTCGATGATCGGACAAAGTGAAGACCAATGAATTTCGACTCACTGATGATTCTCACCATTTCACAAATCTATTCGCTGGTATATATAAGACTCTGAAGCGTTCCCAAGGAGCCTGAAAACTTCAGGAACGACCATCATCTGAGGGAATAAGAACCATCAAATACTTAGCGGGCAGTAGACAGAAGTATATACAAATAATACAGGCAAAGCGTAAAAAAAACATCGTAAACTCCAGATCATGTACTCCAGATAAAAGATAGGGTCAGTGAGTAAGACGATCAATACACCATTTGGTGACATAATATTTGAAATTTGAAAATCTCTCCAAATGATGACATTAGGACAATTATTTCCCTACAAAATCTCAGCCTGCGATTCTGGAACCTGGTCTAACGTACTGAGATGGGAGAGCTTCGACCATCATACCAACTAAAAATGCACTCAAGTTCTATTCAAAAAGATGGGAATAAAATACCTTTATATGGTCCTTTTACCCTCCGAGATGGCCTCGGAAACGATCCTCAAAGAAGCCAAGGCAATAAAGTTAGACACTTATCTGACTTGGTTTTCACTTTAAAGGCTTTCTCTCCTTCAGGATTTATCAAACTCCCACAAAATGCCTCAAAGATGGAAACCGTAAGCATCAAAGCGAGAGAAATGTTGAGAAAGCAGGACGCCTTCCGAAGAAAGCTCGCCTCCGCTCGTCCACCTTCTCGAGCAGCCTCCGATGCACGGCCGAGTTTTCCCGTCGTCTCTCCCGAACAGTCGGCGCTGACTTTGGAGACAACTTTTTTAGGATAACGAAACTGAAACCTGTGGTAGATAAATTTAGTTCATTGAAACTAGGGCTTTTCTCCAGGAATGGGAATTAAAAGAAGCGAGACCACTGCTTCACCACGCCACTTTAACGAAAGCAAGTGAATCGAATCATGGACTTTCAAAGCTGGGATTTAGTATATTTCATGTTTTTCAGGACTCATACATGATCAGCGATAAAATCATCCGAAAGAATAGTAAACAGCTTCTCTCCTTCACATTTTTAAAAAGTTCTTCGAATGCATTTGCTTAGTCACTGACCCAACCGATAATGAATTATTCTCTCACCTCTGGGATTACAACCTCCCAGTGAAACCTAAACATAAATTCTCTAAAATCACTCTCTTACCTTCCCATATCACTTTCCCTTAATTAACTTACTTGATATTCAATGAATTAAACCAATTTTTGTAAACAAATAATTTGAGAAACAGGTAGTAGACAGCCTAATGTTGGGAACTACTTAAATAATTAAAGAGAAATACATTGCGTGCGTGTGGAGAACTTACGTGTTAATTCTGAATTATAATTCCTACGATATACATATACCGCGACAGCAGTGACAAATGGCAAAATTTCGAAAATTATACCTCAGCATATACTCGGATGTACTTTTTTATTTGAGAATGTAGACTAAGGTCAACTCTTTATACCTTGAAATTTTCAAGATGATAAAATAAATTGGAAACGACTAATTTGTCACGAAAAAAGACAAAATACGACCGGTCGAGACTAATGCGTCCTCATGAGTAATTTATGTTTCTTTCATAACCCAGAGACACCTTAACCCAGGAAGAAAACCCAGATATCAGAATCAACTCAAGACGGCATAAAATCCTGAGCCGTATTCAATACTTCTGCATATTGAATAGAAGTGGGGATGGATGGTCTTCTTCTTTCCCGGCGTATGATGATGGTAAAGTCGTCCCGAGTTTTCTACCGGGTGAATTGCGAGTCGGCCGACGTTTCGAAAGCTGCTTCTGCCATCGTCTACAGGGCATCTATTTTTTAATCATGCCTTATTCATGCCCTCAAGACGATGCCTGAGGCAGCCATCGAAACGTCGGCCTACACGCAACTCACCCAGTGAGAGACCCACTCGAGAAGACTTCACCAGAAGTGGAGATGCACTCGTGGCCGCACGAGCCCCATCTCATGATATCTCAAACGAAACTTCCTACGAACTTGAAAAGAAACCCTCACCTCCGAGGGAACCCTTTCCCGAGCTTTTATCCTTTTTCCACGACAAAGCCGCAGTCTCCGGGCGGCTGCGAGAGAGCATTAGACCTACCGCAGCCACCACCACAATCCGTGATTCACGAAATTGCCTGACGTCAGCCCCCCCCTGGGAAGAAGAATGACTGACTGAAGAACCCAGAACCCCCTCAACACGGAAGCCCCCAGTCAACCCACGATCCATTCCCACCCCAATGAACCGGCTCCCGGACAAAACATACGCGATGAACAAAGGGACTCGGATAATCCAAAGATCCTTTTCATATCCCACCCTCTCCCCCCCCCCTCCACAAACGCATGCAACAAAACCCAGGCCGGAAGAGGTATTCTCCAGCTCAAGACCCCTCGATTCCAGCCTCGGGGTAATCACATGAATGTATGAACAAATGAACTCCCCCATCAAAGCGCAGAGCACTGTTTTCATTTCTGCACGAGCAAAAAGACAAAGGAAAAAGACGTAAATAACGACCAGCCATGTTACGTCCGAATTCAGCGTCGTGCAGTAGCGAATATGGATTACATCTTGGTGGAAAGGGGGTACGATCGATACACGGTTCGGAAAGCAATTTTAAATAATGGTACCCCACGAAAATTTATAACTGTAATGAATGTAAAATTTATATCTATAATAAATATAAAATTTGAATTAATGAATAAAAAATGTATATCTATTACAAATGTACAATTTAAATCAATGCATATAAATTTTAATTTCAAGAAAATAAGGAAGCAAGATGGCACTAGTATATAATTAGGAGGTATTATATCCTCAGTAATATGATAGCTCCAAGCCGCGACGGAACTCGATTTTATCTCGATTTTACCCCATTACTGGGGGGTGATTTAGCTCTACTAATTTCGAAGTTTAGTTAATTTTCTTAATATAAAATCTGGTACTTGTGCTATCCAATCAATGGCAATGCTCCCGCTAACCGCATCTTCCGTGCTTATTTCACGCTCATCGAAGCCTGAAGACGATTTGTTCTCCTCATGAACGGCAGGGAACCAAAACGACCTTCAGCATTCAACTTGAAGGTCGGTTTTCCCCAGTTTCGGTTTTAAAGGTGAAGCCATAACTTCCACGGAGTATCCTTATGACTGCATAAACTTACACTCCAAGCAGTGGTCTCAAATCGAAAAAGGCGGCAAAAATTAATATCACCGATATCATCGCTTATATGCTCGCTGGGTAAAGAAGTCGTAATATTGCAGACCTGCCCTATAATGTAACCCCGTGAGGTCAGAAGACTTCGCCTCCACTGCTAATATATACTCTTGTTATGGGTGATTCCAATAGTTTTCTATCTTACTTTAGCTTCACTAATTCAGGATTTTAGTTAATATTCTATGTTTGCAACATTTTTATTGGTAAGTCATTATTTACTTAAAATATTACTTTCGAGTTACAAAAATGTGGCGCAAGGGTATTTCCGCTGTCGAGTTACATTTTGAATGTCATTTAATTTTGAATTTAAAATTTCTACATCACTAGCGATTACTATTTTTCGTTGGAAAATTATTTTAACACTTGATGATTAGCTGTAGAAATTAAATTTTAAATAATTTGGCAAATGTCTCTAATATCGACTTGATATAGATAAGGAGATAATATTCATTAATTATTCATTGTAGCTGGAGATTATTCAACAATTTACTAATTTACTTTGACCCATTCAAATAACATTTTGATTTTTCGAAACCGTTTGGATCTATTAATATTAGAAATGTTTGCTGTTTAAATGCTATTTTATCTATCAATCGAGCTTCCTTATAATTATTTTCTGTTTTTTTCTCCATTTGTGCTATTTTCATGTTAAAATTAATATAATAGAAATGCAATTCTTGAGATAATTGATGCTCCGAAAATATTCTAATAAAATTATATGATTATTAGGATTAGATACGAATATAATATCTATAATAATAAGGATAATGAAACGTCCACATAAAATATATTATAAGTAAATTTAATGTTATTTAAATATTTAAAGCAACTGAGACACATGGAAACCAGATTGCTGACCCGAAGTCTCAGTAGCATAGAGATAATACGCGAAACATTATACGGAGATAGATATTTCAGGGAACAAGCAGCGCAACAGACGCATGTTTTCACTAACTGAATATCTCGAAGTTTAATGAGAGCAGAGCCAAATGTATGAGAAGCCGAGTTAAACAACAGTATGCCCAATATTAACATACGATTCGATACGGTTTGACGCAATAATGATCTTGTAATGCACCCAGTACAAAAAAAACTCGTTCCGGGAAGTTTTTTTTAATAACATTTGTATAATTTACGTTCAGGTAATTAGATGGATATGGTTTAACTTTTCCAGTGTTAACTGGTGAATGAAATGAAATTTTACACTTCTTACGTAATCATTCAATAAATACATAATACATAATCGTATTTATTTATTTTTCATCGCCCCGAAAACAGCTCATTTAAGGCCTTTTACATCGGAGATTTCCTCCGATGTAAAAGGCCTTAATTGAGCTGTTAATAATGCTGAACATTATAAAAACGACTATCACACACGACCATTCCATGGGTAGGGGCAACCTACCCAGGCGGGACTCGAACCCGCGACCTTCAGTTTGGCAGACGAGGACTTACCCCGCCGCCACCGAGGCCGGCAAAAAACATAAAAATTAATAAATATATTACATGTTTATCTACATTAAAGTTGAATAAAAATTAATAAATTGCATTAGCATTTCATAATTCGGCTCTATGTAAAAGAGGTACCAAAAGGCACAGGATAGATGGATGTGCGTTATTACCTATTTGTAAATTCAAAATGCACCTTCAAGGAAAGTATCCACACCGTAGTATTCCACGAATACCCTTCTAGTTATTTCATCAGCAAGGATCCCGATGAATTTTTATTCGACGCCAGAGACCGAGATTTCCTCCATAATTTTATCCTCCGAATGTTATTTTTGCCGTATTCGCAGAAAAAATAGCCATTCCTTTGCGCATGGGGAGGTCGCAAAGAATACCGTCCCCTAAAGGACAAATTTAGAACCAATCTGTCGCCGTCACTTACAGGGAGTGGAGCTCGTTGAGCCTCTGGGGATGGGCCGCGACAGGTGCCGTTTGTCCGCATAACTGCGTTAATATTCTCTCATTCCTCAAAAAAAGGTGGTCGCGGCCCAGTCGTAGCAAGGGCGGGACGGCATCGTGGCCCCAACGGTTTGGGGCCATGGACGTGAGCGGGAAAGCTTCGTCACCCCGTGAGTGTGCCCCGCTGAGATTCGAAATGACCTCCATCAATCATGGTCATTCGCGTGAAATCACGCGGAAACATAAGGCGCCAGAATACAGAGCCGGCCTTAGGGCGGGGCGACCGCCCCGGGCCCCGCGCTTCGGGGGGGGGGGCCGCGCTCGTGAAAAAAATTAAAATATACGATAGTTTTGAAAACGCAATTTCAACTATTACTGTATTGTTAAGTCCGTGCCAGACAAAAAATAATATTATGAAAAAGGAATAACTACGGCGTAATTACGAAGTCTGAATTTTGGAGGGGAACACATACTTAGCCTGAGAGTGGTAGGGACTCAAAATGCTCGAGTTTGTAGATGGGGTATAGGGTTTAATATTTTAAGTGAAGGGCCCCGCACTGAAGGTTCGCCCCTAGCCCCGCACCTGCTAGGGCAGGTCCTGCCAGAATATTCTCGAATACAGCATTACAAAGACACGAAAACGATACCTATCTATTCCGGAGATGGTTGCCCACTATTATCAATGGATACTATCAGCTCTAACACAAAATTAGGATCCACCACTACAAATTTTATAACCGAATCTGACAGAAAAATATGAATACTTGCAAGATTTGGATATTTCCCAGCGAATCTGGCGGATTGAGGAATAGACTCAAAACTGATACTTATCCTATTTTTTTGAAATACAGTTTTCCCATAATAGATAACATCCATCGAGGTCTTAAAGCAAAAGTAAGGCATAAATGATGTGTACAATATAATCGTTATATTTTAAGTCAATAACTTGTTCAGCCTGTCGATCATAGCGCCATTTCCAAGTGATTCGAGTGATTTGACTTCGATTACAGCATTTACTATTATTTTTATAGCAACTTCAAAAGTAACACCATGATGACAAACCTACATTTTTTATTGTAATTTTAATGGTACATAGAACATTAAATCAGCTTTTTGTCAACATAAAATATGCATAGTCTCGCATAATCAACATGTTTCCTCTGCTAAAACAAGTAATGCTTCTCAATCCCATTAACCACGATATTACCTCTACCTACCTACTCACGGTGTTCGAAAAATAAAAGATGCCACCGCTGTCGGTTACAATGAATCCGTTGCCGAAAATAGAAGTTCCGCTCACGACAGAACAGCGATATGTGGTCGCATAAGCGATATTCAATTCAGTACTCGCTTAGCACTTGAGGGTCATCCACTTAACGACAGCATGGAATACTTGCGCGCGAAAAGTACACGCCGATCGTCTATAAAACCTGTTACTTCCCTCTTGGCTCCGTTTTCTCCGTGCCCCGGCGTGAAAGGGTGCATTTGTACGGGGTCCGTGAATGCGAGGAATCCCAAAGGTATCTCATAAACGCGCCGCCAAGCGGGGAAACGCGAGGATTGTCCTCTTCAAAAAGTCGTGCTCATTCGTTCCACTTTCACGCTTTCCTTCCAGAGCCGAACGGGAGGATGCCAAGTGGAGGAGAGGGGGTTTCCATGGATATTCACTTTTAGGATTTTTACAGGAGCCTATTCCTCAGTTTTGATGCAGTAGGTTCGCGACCCAGCGATCCAAAATGCCTTTCGCGTACGTTACTTTAAAAAAAATTGCCATCGAAGAATGCATACATAGAGTTTCAATGGAAATAATACAGCATAATGAATAAGGATGATCCGATCCATATGTTTAAACAACGTTAATACTCTTTCCAGATATTTGATCCGACCACTATTTTCATGGAACTAACGTGATTTTATTTCATCTACAACCACTTCCAAACAATTAAATAATTAGTATTTACTTAAATGTGCCTACATATTATTTCTTTGTATCGTGATTTTTATTATATATCGAACAGCGTTAAATATCTAACACGGCAGCATTAAAGACATGTACAGCCTATGTAATGCCCTGAGGGCGATGGCAGAGGCAGCCATCGAAACGTCCGCCTACATTCCACTCACCCGTTGGAAAACACGAGAAGATTTCACCAGTATCAGACGCCGGGAAAAACAAAATCATATTTCAGGCGCGTAAAACGTCAGCCATCCTAATTTGAAATAACTTTACCGCAACATACCCAAACCATTTATTTTGTGAAATAATGATGCTGAATTATAGATCCCGCTATCAATAGGCGGGCGGCCACGGACGAGGAATCGCGTAAGTGGACAGGTGCAACGGCAATTGAATCCATCAACGCCGTGAAGTGCGTGTGCGACAATGAGAGCGGCCCTTGCCGACCGCGAAAAAACACTCAAGGCCGAGTGAGCAGCGCTTTGCTTTAAACGAACCATGACTCGAGATGCTTAATGAGTGGAAGAGTGCGCGGGTGTTGGCCAATTAAGGGCCGGGGCCCCTCTAGTTGCGCGAATTGGCTTTATCCTGTGCACCCTCGCGAAACAGTCGTATTTTTCACTCGGCTGCGCCGTAGTTTTATCTGAGTTTGGGGCGGAAGAATTTCATTACGAGAGTGTTGTGATCTTCTGAGCAGAGTTATTTTAGCGTCCTGGATGAATTTGTTAGTCTAAAAAAATATCTACTAACATATACATTCACACATTAACCCGTACGAGTTAATGCCTAAATGTATATGAACGCGTGAATAAACGCAAAAATGCATCCTTTAAACACCCAACTTGTGCGAATACATGTACAGAAAACAGAACCTGTTCTAATTTAGTTCTGACAATCATACATTTCCTGTTCCGATCCACCAAACTCGTTCAGGTATTTAGACATCAATTCTTACGGGTTAATATACCGTGTAGCCCGACCTTTACGTTCGGAAAATTTATATAAAAGCAACAAGTATATTAGTTCCGAGGATTCTTTACTGGGAGAAAAAAAATTGGTACTTCACAGTGATGAATCATTGAGCCAAATAGGATTAGACAAGCTTAATTTTATTTATATTATTCGATTCGCAATAACCTCCAATTTTCCAAATATTACTTATCGAACCATCAGTGTGCACGGACAGGAACTAAAACGATGTAATCCCTGGCCACGAGTTTTTCCACACAAATGTATGTAGAGGAGATAATCTTATATTATTGTACCGCAGGAATATATACACACATATTAAAGGCCGTTTTACACGGAATTGCGCAGGTTGGAGCTGCATTAATTTCTAAAATGGCGTGGAATTGCGCGAATGCATGAATGAAATTAGAACAGGGGCTATTTTGCCGTCTCGCATCCACGCATTATCGCATGTGTTCTAGCAATTCACCGCTTTACACGACGCAATTTTGATTGCGCCTTCGCACGCACGTCAGATTGCGCAATTCCGTGTACCGTGTAAAACGGCCTTAATAGAAAAGTAGCCTGGGCTTGGATTCTACAGAATACCTACTATAGACGCGGAGGAATGCATTGTGCTTAATAGCCGCAGTATCGAAATTTTCATGCTAAAATGAAAAAAGTCAGCACGGATTTATCCGCTAATGAACGCGAGCTAATAATTAAAAAATATAGGATGACTAAAGCCGCCACGAAGGAAGCGTTCAGGAATGCGTTCACGAATTTTAAAAGAAAAACACTAGTAGAGCAGTTACAGGATAACCCAAAAGCATTTTGGTCATATGTTAGGGAAGTTCAAGGTAAACGATCTACCGTATGTTCGCTGAGAAACGACAATGGAGATGTGTTGACAAGCAGTTACGATAAAGCCAATTTATTAAATTCCTACTTTAAGAGCGTGTTCACGGAGCCTTCCGAAAACTCACCCGAGACCGATGACAATCCCTGTATACATAAGATGTCAGCTATTGACATTAGTACGCTCGGAATAGAAAATATATTGAAATCGCTTAGTCCAAATAAATCACCTGGTCCAGACGAAATCCCCTCTCGCGTATATAAAGAACTAGCCTCAGAACTTGCCCCCTACTTGCAGTTAATATTCAGTAAATCCATCAAGCAACACGAAGTACCTAATGACTGGAAAATCGCTAATGTAACGCCAATATTTAAAAGTGGAGACAAGGAACAGCCATCTAATTACAGGCCGATATCTTTAACGTCCATCTCTTGCAAAGTCCTTGAACACATCGTAGTCAGCTCGGTAATGAAACACCTAGACGCGCAAAACTTATTAATGGGAACTCAACATGGATTCAGGAAAAGCAGATCGTGCGAAACTCAGTTAGCGCTTTTCGCCCACGATATTTTAGTCTCCGGGGAAGACAACATTCCAGTAGACGCGATTTTTCTTGATTTCAAAAAGGCATTTGATAAAGTACCCCACGGAAAGTTAATAATAAAACTGAAATCTTATGGTCTAGACGAAAATGTCGTTTCCTGGATTAGAGAATTTTTGAGCGACCGCGTCCAAAGAGTAGTATTAGACGGTGCAGTCTCCAATGAGGTTAGAGTCACTTCTGGCGTTCCTCAGGGTAGTGTCATTGGCCCACTCCTATTCCTTCTTTATATAAACGACATTGGCGAAGTAGTGCAGAGTAAGTTACGATTATTTGCAGACGACGCTGTAGTTTACAGAGAAATCCGTTCCAGCAAAGATATTGATGAACTAACGAATGACCTTGCTGCTATCCAAGCTTGGTGCGATGCTTGGCAGTTAGAATTAAATTTGGAAAAATGCGTCGTAATGAATTTCTGGAAGAAGAATAACTCCCTACAGCGTAACTATATCATTCGGGGCACCCAGTTAAAGGCTGTTGAATCCGTGAAATATCTAGGGGTTAGGCTCAATAATGATCTATCGTGGAATAAACATATTCGAGAAATAACCGGTCAAGCTAATCGTAAAATGGGTTTTGTTAAAAGAATATTAGGAAAGTGCGACGACAAAGTGAGAGAAATTAGCTACTTTTCCCTCGTTAGACCACATTTGGAATACGCTGCCAGCGTTTGGGACCCTCATGAAAAAGGCTTAATAACAGAGTTAGAACGCGTGCAAAGAAGAGCTGCCAGGTATGTGAAAGGTCGTTACGATAGTCTTGTTAGTGTAACTGACCTCTTAGATAAACTCGGATGGGAATCTCTGTCGGACCGTAGATTGAAAAATAGACTAAACCTTTTAGATAAATTCAAGAGCAGTGTCTTTTCTGACGAAGTCAACCATATCTTGCGGACGCCAACGTACTACGGAAGATCAGATCATATAAATAAAATAAGAGAGATAGATTGCAGAACAGACAGATTCCGAATGTCATTTTTTCCACGATCAATAAGAGATTATAACGGCAGCAATAGAACGCGTAAATAGATTGCATGACTTGTAGTGTAGCCAACTAACCTATGTAAAACTTAATGCATGTTTCTGAATTTCTATTCTATATTCTATTTCTAACTGCATATAGTAGTATAGTTTGTTATTATACGGGACGTTTCTTGGACGGTGTGGTGTGCATGTGGGAGTCCAAATGCATGCTGCATGTTGGTGATTGATCACCCCCTGCCAAACACCCTAGAGGTGGCTCGCAGGGTAATTTGTAGATGTAGATGTAGTTTTATCTGAGTTTGGGGCGGAAGAATTTCATTACGAGAGTGTTGTGATCTTCTGAGCAGAGTTATTTTAGCGTCCTGGATGAATTTGTTAGTCTAAAAAAATATCTACTAACATATACATTCACACATTAACCCGTACGAGTTAATGCCTAAATGTATATGAACGCGTGAATAAACGCAAAAATGCATCCTTTAAACACCCAACTTGTGCGAATACATGTACAGAAAACAGAACCTGTTCTAATTTAGTTCTGACAATCATACATTTCCTGTTCCGATCCACCAAACTCGTTCAGGTATTTAGACATCAATTCTTACGGGTTAATATACCGTGTAGCCCGACCTTTACGTTCGGAAAATTTATATAAAAGCAACAAGTATATTAGTTCCGAGGATTCTTTACTGGGAGAACAAAAATTGGTACTTCACAGTGATGAATCATTGAGCCAAATAGGATTAGACAAGCTTAATTTTATTTATATTATTCGATTCGCAATAACCTCCAATTTTCCAAATATTACTTATCGAACCATCAGTGTGCACGGACAGGAACTAAAACGATGTAATCCCTGGCCACGAGTTTTTCCACACAAATGTATGTAGAGGAGATAATCTTATATTATTGTACCGCAGGAATATATACACACATATTAAAGGCCGTTTTACACGGAATTGCGCAGGTTGGAGCTGCATTAATTTCTAAAATGGCGTGGAATTGCGCGAATGCATGAATGAAATTAGAACAGGGGCTATTTTGCCGTCTCGCATCCACGCATTATCGCATGTGTTCTAGCAATTCACCGCTTTACACGACGCAATTTTGATTGCGCCTTCGCACGCACGTCAGATTGCGCAATTCCGTGTACCGTGTAAAACGGCCTTAATAGAAAAGTAGCCTGGGCTTGGATTCTACAGAATACCTACTATAGACGCGGAGGAATGCATTGTGCTTAATAGCCGCAGTATCGAAATTTTCATTCTTGAGCCCAAACTAAACAAAAATAAAGTCGATTTTCGGCTTCTGCACATGCAACCAAAATTGAAATACCTGATGAGTGTGAATGGCTGACTACGAAAATAACATTTTTATTCACGCTGTTCATTTCGACCGTAAATTTAATTCACATAAAATTAAATACGAACTAGGAGAAGAGCCAGGATATTGATAAAAAACTATCTGTGAGCATTTCATTCAATAACTTTTCCCTTTCCCATCGTAATACTGAAGAATCAAAAATGAAGTTTTTGATTACCTACTGGAAACTTGCATAGCCACCTTGAGTGCTCTTCTTTATATTTAGTCAGAACAGGGTTTCTACGTATAAATCCCAACCTCAAAGGAATATTCAATTTTACCGTCACCCACATCGCCCACTCAATCATTGAAAATGGGGATCGTTTCCGGAGGGTTTAACTGTAATTTTATCGATAGTCAAAAGGGTTTATGTGAAGATGTAAAACCTTCTGGATCCTTGAGTTCCCAATAGATGGTATATGGTTAAACATTTTAAATCTCTGGATAACAAAAAAATAAAGCTACTAACTACGAGAAAAAATAAAATGGCACATTAACCCTTATGAATTACAAGTCTTGAAATCAACCTGAATATTTTTTTGAATAGGCGAGAGTAGAGCTCACCCCAGACTTAGCCACAGACCACCGAATTTCACTCAAAGTAGGGAAGACAATTTTGCTTTCCCTCATGGGCAACGTCGCAACTAGAGGATGTTTTTGAGTGCCCAAAGATTTAAGTCCGATTCGAACCCGATAGTCTTCTGCCAACTGCTAAACACTCCACCTTAAAGGCCATCACTCTCCAAAGTGTCTGCCACCTGAAGTAAAAATGTGCAATTTTTAAAACCAGAATTTCGGCGCTGATACAGTCACATTACATCTGCACGGGCTGCCTCACATAATCTCGACTCGCTCAATGGTCTCCAAGAGCCTGGAGATTCACCATGGAGACTTCCAGGCTGGAACTTAATGCCCTGAGTGGGCGGGAGGAGATATGCGAGGCGATTAAAAGATACGCTCATCATCAGCGCTAACCTCCCTCCCTCCTGCTGCACATTCCTCGTCCGCCCGCGCTTAAGTTCCTCACCAAAGAGCCTCACTGAGGTCAGCTACGTCAGCTAGCATTACATGGGCGCTGGTGACGTCGACGAAGTGGACGAAAAATCAATTTGGTGGCACAAATAGACAGCAACCGTAAACGAGACGATGGTACACAAGTCCCTTATCCTCGATGACCGTGACATTGATGAGCTTAATACGCTGGAGTCGCAAAATGGGGGTGAAAGGTCTTCAGCGTTGATTATTATAAAAATGAGCTAAGGGCAAGGTCGAAATGATAAAGATATGAATAATCCTATATGAATGACTGTTATAATCAGTATCGCCGGTCTTCAAAAGCCTCGCTCAACATACCCCTCACCATTTGAAGTATCCGAACTTCATGTCGTTCTCTAGATCTCCTAGTACGAAACACTATTTTTGCTCAAATTTTTGGCCTTTAAGTGCTTCTTATATTACGTCTTCATTATGTATTCTGAATTTAATTTTCCAATCCTATTCATGAATAACCATAGTCCTCCCTTTCCATTTCACCCTTCCCCATTTCATCATTTCTCAAGTAAGTAAAATTAAGTTTCCAGATACTATTCGATGTGTATATTACGAGAAAACAATTTGAAAATAGCCATTTTAATACGCACATTTTGACGGCTCCTGGACTTTTCTTCTAGATAATCCCGATTTAAATTAAGGTATTTATCATAACGTGGCACAAGCTTTTCAGTGCCCTCTCCGTAGAAATCTGCCGGCAGCGAGTTCTACCACTGGTTTACACGGCATGCAGTTCAGCGTCGGTGTCAAATCGTTGCGTAGCGAGCCACGTCTTCGTCGCTGGGAACAGGTGGTAGTAGTTCGGCGCCAAACCCGGTCTGTACGGCGGATGATTGAAAACTTCCCATCTAAGAGTACATCCAAATCTATGTTATCTAAATCCAAAATCATCCTTGGATACAATTGGCCATGTGTGGACGAGCGCTCTCTTGGACAAACTAAACTTTCTTATCCCGACTTTCGTTTTCTGAGACACTCATTTTGTATCGCGCGTCTTAATTTTATGTGTTTCGCAAAACCTCTCCGAATCGATTTTCTAACCGATTCGTGGATAAATTTCAATTGGTTTGTGATATTTCTCCAACAAAAATCTTATCACAGCTTGCACTTCACAACTTGCTGGATTTCCAATCGCAGCGCTCTTATTAATACTCCACTGTTTACAATGTACGATAGGCACGATGCACAAGCTACCAAGGCTGGTTGCGTACGGAGAGCAGGAACACTCTGACGTCATGATAGCGCCACTAGTCCATGAATGTATTTATGCTAAATAGCGGTACGAAACGCTAGTTAGCATCATCCAAAGACTCATTTATAAATTCACCTGATATAATTAAGGATACCCTACATAATTAAGTATTATAAATTAATTAAAGTCACGGATATATTTCCACAACCTTAGATGGATTGAAAACCAACATTAACGGCGTCGTTAATTGTATGGCGATGACATCACGCCATTTGATTTACGGGTAGTCAACGGTAGAGGTAGATCTCTTTCATTGAGATTTAAAGTTCCTTTAACTTTATTGGTTGATACGATTTCATAGGGGACCATGTCTTTTATTTACGTTTATACTCGATAAACTGGAAAATGATTCTTCAATCGCCATAAAAATAACCACACCCTAATATTGAATGAAAATTTAAAAATTAAATGCTAAATATATTTTGAGGAAGTGACGAAATATGACCATGAACAGAACAGGGAATATAAATTTACCCACGGCAGCGCTAGAGGAATTTCGGGCGAAGGTCACGCTACCACAACCCTTGGACCCTGAAGCGAAAAATCAATGACAGGCGAAAAGAGGTCCAATGCTCACCACTCCAAAGGTAACCTTCCCCCAGAATTGAGGCCGTTCCCAAATACAACGACTCTCATTTTAATTGCATATTCTTGCCCGTGACAAAAATGTATGCTTCGTCTTCAAAAAACACGCTCACGCTTAAAGGTACGATTTAATTCACGTCATTTTTTATGCCCGAATGCAATTAAGCATGGAGAACAGCCGCTATGCTAGAATACATCTTCGTCGATCACACGTCCCATGAAATTACTATTCCTCACGTAATATCAAAGATAAAATATAAAAAACAGCAGGGAGGAAAGACAGAAATTTAGACATAAATAAAGAGAGGAAAGATGATTATATTTCGTTCGCGTTTCAATAGGGCCAGATGCTGCCTTTACCATGATGCACGAAAACACATAGGCTACTCCCAACGAGATAGAAGTTCGACGCTATGTTTCAAGCCTGAATTGCGGGAAGGGGAGTGTTCAAAAGGTGACCGAAAACAGGAGCGATTAATATTCGCTTCCACTTGATAAAGGGTCTCATTAGCCTCACTGCTGCCCAACTGGGGTCCAACGATTACGGCACTAAGAACCTGTCACAGTAATGGATATAGCAACCATCTACTCCTAAGTGAATGAGCCCTAAATCCTGCCCCACAACCAGTTGGTAATGCAATAAATAATTAATCGATCGCTAGGTCACCAAGGACAGAGGTGAACCGGCAGAGTTACTCAGTTTTATTCCATAAACCACGTAAAACAACACTTGAGCAATAACTCTCCTACCTATCCGATCTTTTCAAATGCTTTCATAACCAAATCCTCATACTTTAAATAGCCACCTAAGTTGGTAAAATATCGTCGAGGAAAATTTTATTTTTAGCGGTCGATAAGAGTTTACCTTTTATTCAAAAATTACTACTTCCGCTAATTTTCAGCTGGCTTTCACCACGGAGAAGTTATCGATCAGGAATACATAATTTACCCATAAAAGAAAATTCCTAATGTGGTATTACTAACACTAGTCCAGTAAAATCGGTTGCTGAGATATCCCATCATTCCAATTCGCAAGAGAATCGAATAGTACTGATTCGCTTTAATCACTGAGAAGTCACGCATCTTTAATAAGTTTCAAATATATCGCAAAAATAGACTGTACATCAGCGTTACCACACCTAAAGGTCATCCAAAACGATCGTTGTCGACGTGATGACATCAATAACGTGTACATCCGGTTATAATTTAATGACTGATTTTTACGTCAGCACTTGTCATGCTAAGGAGTTTTTTGTACGCAATATAATGTCCATCCATATTTAACACAGTAAAAATTAGTCCAAATGAAGTAGCTATCAACGAAGTATGTTTGCGCCTAACGAAGAAAGCCGTGCGTCACGGAGTCTTGCGCTAAAGGTCAAATCATGCAGTGCAGAGTATGAGCAGTCGTATGGAAATGAGGTTCAAAGACCGCAGACGGATACTTTCGACCAGCAACGCCGGGCACATCACAATAAGCGCTTTACGACCCATTCTCGTGAATTCCCTCATTAGATAAGCTTTTGAACTCGGCATTACTCATCCGCAAAATACGAGAATACTTCAGACCCATAAGGTGCAGCGTTGGAGAGGCATGTTGAGCTTAGAGACGGGTCAAGAACTTTTCCTTCCACAAGTGAAAGACGGTGAGGTCACTGATGTCCTTCCCGACCTTCCCCCGAGCAATATAACAACAATATCCCCACCGACACAAAATACAATCAACCCTTTCGACTCGATGATATGTCGTTTAGTTTTCTCCGGCTGGACTCCCTCGCATATAAGTGACGGAGAGTGCAGCAGCTGCAGTCGTCCAATCAAGTTCGTTCCGATTTATGGCACCGTAAAAAATTTGGAGACGAAAGACAGTTGACCCTGGCGTCATTTGCTTCATTTTCCTCGAGTAGATGCCTCGTTTAGAAGCGTCGTGATTTTCACGGGAGTAAGGTGAACAGTTCCGATCATCAGACGAGCTCTTGATATTATCACTTCAGTGGACTCATCCTCGGAGTAAATATATACTAGAGCGCTCAAGAAAGCTGTGCTGTAAACAAAAGCCGAATTTGGAAAAAAGAGAATGTTAGCCAAATATATACAGTACATAGCGGTTAACTGGGACACATCGGGAGCGGTTCACTTAGCCCTAATTAATTAAGCGGCTGTCTCATTTATCCTAAGAATCTCGTACATAGGCATACAAGGATGTTGAAGTGTAGCAAGAAAACTATTTGAAGATCACAAATCATTTTACTGCAATATTTTAGCTAAATACATTTATGAATAAATAGTAAAATTATAAACATTTGCCTGGGATTAGATTGAAAATTGCACGTATTCCTCCCAGAGTCCACACGTGGAAAAGCTTGTTCACTAACATAAAGGAGCGGTTAGAGAGACGATGATTTTCACGGGAGCATAGTGATCTGATATGATCGCCAGACGTGCTCATACGCAAAATATGCTCCGGCTAGGTTACAAGTATATCTCATCGCATTAATATCAATGTTCGAGCGGGAGTGATGCCTCTACGTATAAAATTCTGACAGAATGACAGAATGCAAGCACTATCATTTACTCCACTGTAACCTTTTTAATATAAAAAGTATAATTATATACGGAATATCCAGCAAAATTTATCTCCTCTTTCTCCATAACTATCTTTTTGTGCGGGACGAATAAGCAATTACACAGGAATATTGTCTCATCACTGCGGAACAATAGATTAAATCCATTGGCCCTAGTAAAGCCAGCAAAAAACATTATTGATTTCACTGTGTGAGCTATGCTACAATGCGCGCTATTTATTGTGTTGGTTGTATTTTTGTTTGCAATCATATTTTACTCCACACAACATCAGCGCCGCACATCACATAACTTGTGTTTTTGTTGACGACGGCAAAGATATCATGCTTTAAATGCTTTATGCATTAAAGTAGTGGAAAATGATTACCGTAGCTATACTTATACGCAAATTCTGCAAACGATGTCTGATGACAATTTTAGCTTTCCAATCCAGGTGACGATAATAGCGAAGAACGATGAAACCGGGTGGTAGGTGAATTTGAGAAATACTTCGCGAAATATACACTATTTCCCTAAGTTTTAATTATAGTTTAGAATTCAAAAAAGTTAAAACATGATAAGGTTCTTCGCATTACTGACTTGCGGCTGAAAAACATGAAACAAAAAAAACATTTCCATAGAGTTTATACGACTATTTTTTAATGAACATTCCCATAAACTTCGTCAACAAGCGCTTATCGTGCGTTATTTGTTTTCAATACGGTGCAGAAACTGATTTCTATTTCGTTAAATAGCTTAAATTAAAAACATATAAACGTGTCATTTATTCATTATAGCAAATTTTTTCATTAAAATATGAAAAGATAAATTATTTTACAGTGAAAATCTCCTTGGAGAAACCAATACCTGCCTCAACCGAAGGGGCTCATGAACAATCCCATTGGTCGTAGGCTGAAATACCCAGGAGATCTAATCCATTGCCCAGGGTATGGTCTTTTCTTACTAATTTGTCGATTAAAAAAATTAATTAATTACTTTTATCGCACCTTGTCTCATGAAATCGCACGTGAGAACCCCTTAATAATTGCGGGAACACAACAAAGCAGTATATGATCCGTCGAATGGGACGTAAAAATTGCGATATCTCGCGCGATTTTCGGCAGATCCCGTGCCAGTATTTCCTCAGTTCCATTCTTCACCCAATCCTTCACTCCACCTTTGCTACCTTCAATAACCACAAGTACCAAAGGCCGCATAACCAGTAAACCCAAAACAAGGTATGGATTTCATTGCAAAAAGAATTAGATTTTTGTAATATCATCGATTCCACGGCTGCATAGTCCCGCATACGAAAATTTTCAACGATCAATTCGCATTATTAAAAAATTTTCGAGGTTATGTTGTTGCGAGGTTGACTTCTATCATCTTTAATGCAAAATATCTTAAATTTCCTTGGGCCTATATTACGATCGATTTTAAAAGGCTAAGCGATAATGGGATACTAAAATTTAACATTTACTTCGGTTATTTTCACGCTCATGCTGAACAAAAATACGGGTAAACCTCGAGCAATAGCGTAAGGCACCAAAGTACTACAATGAAAATCCCCCAAAAAGGGCGCCACAGTGATGAAATTAGCGCCTACACATCTCGAAAATGTTTTGGTGATGATTCTCCTCAATAATTGAATTCCTTTCCACCCTTGAAAGTTTTAAACGAAAAGATACTAAAGCGCGGCGGTTCGGCTGATAACCTGAATAATAACGACGGAAGCCATGACAGAGACTGTAGCTGGGGGGAGGTGGCGATTACTGGAGTTCAAACCCATCCCCAAAATTCAGCGGAGAAAAGGCCTCACAATAAAATAAATCAAGACTTTGGCCATTACAGGCAAACATGGGACAACGTGCTAATAGTGCTATCGGTCCCACCTCTCAAGTCCTTCCTCGTTTAAGGCTTAAAACATGGAAACTGGTTGGGTACCTACACACAGTTATAATAGCGACGAATTGTAAATCTTCTCATATAGCTACATATTAAAAACAACATAGCTAAGCCTTAAAATAGGCGTAAGTTCGACCCCGGAGAGTAGAAACATGTGGTTTCAAATGGCATTTTACAGTTAATGGTACGGCGAATGAGTTCTTTCTCGCTTTGTTCCAGGTAGACGGATCCGGAGGAACGCTTCTTCAAGGTGGCACGCGGGATTACATAGGATTTGCAACGCTGCCAGAACAAGTCCACCGGAAGTCAGTCAAGAAAGGATTCGACTTCACCCTGATGGTGGTCGGCGAGTCTGGTCTCGGAAAATCCACACTCATCAACAGCCTATTCCTAAGCGATCTCTACAAGGACCGCAAGATACCAGATGCCAGCGGTACGTAAAGGGAAACACTACATTATTTCTATGCATAACCAGAGCCCTCCCTAATTGCCCACTGTCCCATTTAAACCAAATCATCCAAGCCAATATCCAGTGCCTGGATTATTTGGTTTCGCTTTTCTTTTAAGGTTTATAATGGATCCAATGCAGGGCCGGATATACCCAAAGTTACACTATAGGCACCTCTCCATTGAGCCCCACCCCCCTCCCCGATTTTTATGATAAGGCATAGCCACTCGCATGAGGTAACAGAAGGCGCCCCCTGGACTGCGATGCCCCTAGGCACGTGTCTATTTTGCCTTACGGTAAATCCGGCACTGATCCAATGCCATAACTAGAGAATGATATTCTCAACCACAGTCTAACTCTTCACAAATATATGTACATACATGACAAAATCTACTTATTTGTAAATGGAATATAAAGCCAGAATCTATATTGGTTGACTTAGTTTTTAACTTAAAAAATCAAGAGAGTTTACAAAAGGAAATATGTAGTTACCAACAGAAAATATGAAACCCCGAATTCCTTATTCCTCCCAAAAAAAAATTTTATGGCCCAACTTGAACCATGCATTTCCCTTGAGGGCAGCCCAGCTGGGGCTTTAATGAAAAGCACACTAATTATGGAACATCTCACCAACGACATTTGAACCTGAGCTTACTGGGAGGTAATCCAACAATCTAGGGTAATGTAAAAACAATGTATACTATAATGCTGAATAAAGGAGAAATTGCACAATATTTATTTCTGCAAAACATGTTTCACTGTCATTTCAAAGGTTGTGGGGATATACTATGGGTGGGGATAAGGGGATAGATCCCCCCCCCCCCCCCCGCCAAAGCATAAGAGAAAGAAAAATTATTTAAAACTATTGTCTAGTTTTGACATGTAATACATAACTGCATCTGATTTAAGTTAAATATTTATTGCCAAAATGATGTAAAATGCATTTCCAGGCATGTCATATTTAAGAGACTTTCCCGAACTGGATGCCTGGAGGGTTAGGGGGGATCGCAACCCAGGCCATCCCATCCCCCCAAAGCATATTCCTAGTTACACCACTGATTCCCACCATTGTCCACTTCAGAGAGAGATAGCAAAAACTGCACGCATGTATAACAATTTGCATCAATTCCAGGGACCTTGAGATACTTGAAAATGGATTGCTACAGTAGACTCTCGTTATTACGAAGTTCACAGGTCCGAAAAACAGGAGGTTAGTAAAAACGAATTTGGTATGAACGTTTCTTATAGGAATCATCAAAAGAAAAAAAACATACCATGTCAAAATTTCTTGTATCGTCAAGTATGCGCAAGTCCTCGATATACGAATAAGCTTTGCGAAACCTTGCTAGTTAGTTGATAAACCTATACAAGACATCGAGGAGAGTGGTTATTCTGCAGAATGCAACACTGCATCACAATCTTGCGTTAACTCACGATTGTGACGAACTGATCTAACTTGCAACGTAGCCGGAGCCGAAAAAAATCGCTGTCCGCGGGAAGAAAGAATGAGCGAAACGCTGAACA
Source organism: Ischnura elegans (assembly GCF_921293095.1). Taxonomy (NCBI): domain Eukaryota; kingdom Metazoa; phylum Arthropoda; class Insecta; order Odonata; family Coenagrionidae; genus Ischnura; species Ischnura elegans. Next base: position 85,406,494 of record NC_060250.1, read on the forward strand.
GTTCCTGACTTCACACCGGATTAAATGATGCTTTGTCCAGGTTATGCTCAAAGTGCGAGTTCCTCTACGCCACGTAGTATCGCATCGGCAAACTCTGAAGGTGCCAAATTTGAAAATTCGGGCGCACTTGAATTTTTCGAATGTTTGTATCTCTGAAAGTTCGTAAATCTAATGTGCGTTAGAGGACTAACTGTACGTCCAATTTACGAGCGTTTATGAGTGGGTCACCATTAATCCTCAGGAATGAAGCTTATTATATAATGTTGAGTACGTATTGAAGTATCTCCTACTGAAGGAAGAACCAAAATTGACGCTCTCTGACACAGTACAAGAAGAGAACTTAAATATAGATCAATGATGATAACATAGCAAAGTGTATATCCACTTAAATGCCGTTGCAATTTCGCGGAACTTCGTAATAAAGTTCATTTTGTAACAGCCGGGACCGGGTCTGAGGTTCGTAATGTCGTAATAACGTTCATATTTACTATGTATTGGCCTTTTCGTCGGGACCAACGAATCGCTTCGTAATAACGAGGACTTCGTAATAACGTTGTTCGTATTAACGAGAATCTACTGTAATTGCCTAAAAGTTCATTTTAGCATTAAAAATCCAAATGCCAATTAAAATTGGAAACTGATTTTTTTAACCGTCAATAGGGTGGTTTCCTATTATTTTTTTATTGCCTAAATCGAAAGATTATTACTCCTGGAGTACGTATTTCACGCTTTTAGATTTTTAAATGACGATATCTATTTTTCGCGATTAAATGAAAAGTGAAAATTTTCAAGCGCGTGAAAACGCGACGCGTAAGTATGAATGCTGGGAAATCTCTCCGTGTGACTTATTTCTGGTTCCCGCTGCCGCCCTGTGAGGTGACCTTAAGGCGAGTTGAGCGCTGATACGACGCAGGCTGCTAGCGGGTAGCTGAGTACCCTGCTGGCTGGTAGCGCTTGGCTTAAATAAGGATTATTAATACCTTATCAAATGAAGAAAACTTTCCGACCTTAGCCAGTTTTAATAAGTGATTATTAAGGCATGTTTCCCTGAGCTCTGCGCCTCATGCATGCATTGGTAACCTCAGACGACGTATAACTCCTATCTTCTCGTATAGAAACTAGGTCCCTGTGACGTCACGTGGAGTGGCATCGCATGGGCGCCAATCTTGCCCTTTTCAAATGAGGATAAAAATGGACCATTGCCATTCGTCTAAACCGGTATTTCTAAAACGAAATAATTTGTATATTATGAATACAGTAATGGTGGGTAACGAATCGCAATCAATGCCTTTCGTTTTCTTTGATGAAGGAAACTACCCTATTTAGACAAGCACATCAATCAGAAGGAGAGCGTGTGTTTAGCAGTCCTGTCAGGTTATAGAGTTTGACACACAACAGGTAAAAATTCACTCCCTCTTTAAGGTCGCCGAAGTCAAATGAAAAACCAGTTTTGGAGATTTATTTACTAATTTAATATTAAATGCAGATTTTTATTCACAAAAAACAGTACAACAAAATTAGTTAATCTGCAAATCTCATTAAGGTAGAACTCTGTTTTTGCCCTCCCAAAATTCACATTATCCACTTCTGTAAATTCCCTTTGCCTTTCCTAAATTTAACCCCTGCCCTTCTACTCTTTACTTTAATAATGATGATGAGAAACACATCATTAACGGCATTTATATTGTTATGAAATAAAACAAAAATACTTTGATGATTCCAGAAAAGACATTAATTCACCTCAAATACCTGCTTTATGATGAGTTCCTAGGACACTGAATTTCAGATAGGTAAAAAATGAGATGATTTTGCCTGTACTTTTAAAATGGTCAAAATTTGCTGATTTTTTTCACTCACATATTATGTCGTCAATTTTGTAATTTTACCCCTTATTTATTTACGAAACACACCATTTCACATAGAAACAAGTGCTGATGCTCTTTAAATGGATTCCTTGTCCAGAAATAATCCTGATTTAACATACAATAGTAATCCATTATTATCAGTCCTCCAGAACAGACTAATATGTTAAAGCATGGGTATACTTTAGGTATTAACCATCATGTCATCCGTGAATATTTTACTAGATTTTATAGAGATATGTGTATGTACGGTATGCAAACATGGGAGGATTAAGGCCATATTTTGGGGGAGGGGTTCATTACTTTCCGTGGTGCATACATGGAATTCAATACCTAACAGTACTAATGCATTAGGGGTCAGATATGCAAAGACAAGAGGCTTTAATATTTTTTTCAATTATTTTTTTAACATATTTTGTTTAACTGGTGACATGTAAACTTACATTTGAGAGCCACCTTAAAAATTACAATCCATTCAATTTTTCCAGAAATAACGGGAGAAGGGTTGCCCCCTGCCTGCCCCTTAATCCGCTATAGCAGGCATAGCTTCATACTTTGCATCCAATCATCTATTATATGCTTTGAGACTAGATTATCTCATGGATCTCCCTCCCTTGATAAGTAAATTATTCCAAATTAAAATTTTGTGTTACTCTCGGAACAAAGTAGAATAAATGGTCTTTCACAGCATGTCTCCCACAATAAGTTCAGTCAAATGATTATGTCGAACAGCAAAAATGGTATCACATGTATGTAATAAAGAGTCACAGAAAAATTAACTTCAGTTTGCTGTTATTCTTTTCTTAGAACGAGTGGAGAGGACAACGAAGGTAGAGAAGAAGACAATGGAGATTGAGGAGAGAGGAGTGAAACTAAGACTGACAATTGTTGATACCCCCGGTAAGTGTCGAACTGCAATTTCTTCTCTGCCATTTACGTACTTAGTTCGAATTATTTAAAAGGCTAGATTTGCTTGTCTTCAGGAAACACTTTCCACAAGAAAAAAATGGTTTGATAACCACTTAATTTTTCTTTCCATTAATAAGTTTGAAGTAATATGGAAAATTTAAATAAATATTGGTCCAAAAGTTGAGCAAATGGAAAAAATACATATCTTACATAATGCGTCAATTTTATTGCTTCATTGAATCGGTAAAATTTTTAAATTGCAAAATGATTCGAGACTAAGTCATCATCACGCAACTTATTCACCCTTGAGTTATTCTGTGTCAATGAAATGGAAGTAGAAAATGGTACCAATCTATTTCCTAAATACGTAGTCCACACGTCAAGCATTCATTTAGTGGGTACAACATGGTTAAAAAGCTTGAAGATCCAGTCACTCCACTAGCCAGGTGGAAGGAGCACACATTGAATTCAGAAAATTTCTATTAATGTGGGGTGGACCTCCCACCACAAGCATTGATGTGCTCATAAACTTCCTTTTTAACTACTTTAGTGAAAATCAAGCACAAAAAATATGAAAATCAAAATCACATGACACTTTCTGCACTATTAATGCAATTAAGAAGAAAATCAAATCAGTATTATCAGGTGGCACACCATGTTGCAGTTTACCCATAATTAATAGAACTTGAAATTGCAGGTTTCGGCGATGCCATCAATTGTGAAGAAAGTTGGCACGCATGTTGTAATTATGTGGATGAGCAATTTAGACAGTATTTCCAAGATGAAAGTGGAGTGAACAGAAAAAATATCCAGGATAATCGAGTACACTGCTGCCTCTATTTTATTCCGCCATACGGACACAGGTGAGAAACTGGGGACTGATTCATGCAGTAGATTACTAACGCTTATGCCCCAAATAAAATAAATGCATGCACAATTTAGGTTTTATTTTAAATCAAAAGGGAACCATGGATAAAAGTAAAAAGAAATGACGAAGTTCTGGCATCAGTGACATAGGCGGATTAAGGGGGGGCACAGAGGCACGTGTCTCCCCCAGAAACTCAAAAAAATAGACAAGATCAAGAAAATAGACAATTTTTTTTACAATGGCAATCATCATGCCCGTATAATTTTGTGTATTAAGGAGCCTTAATCATTTAATTTAATATTTTTAACTTTCATATCAAAATAAATAGAATATTTTCTACAGTAATTGATTGTATGTATTTTGTTTTTAATCTCAAATATGAGAAGAACTGTCAGACCCTTGTACGCACCTCACAAAAAAATCCTGGATCCGCCCCTGATAGGTGATACAAATTATGAAAATCATAAATGGTTCTTCATGTTGTAAGTAAAATAAGAGAATATTTTCTGAACACTCCCACACATAAGCTTTTTATCATTTGCACACTAAAATCCAAGAAGTAACACCGCACCACAAAAGAAGTAACACCGCAAAAGTATAACTCCGTTCATAAATCTATAATTCTTAGATATATACTTTATAATGATATTATTTCTGAAGAAGCTGTAAAACTTAACATAAAGTATAAAATCGCTTCAGGCTTAATCTTGTGAAATAGTATCCATGATTAAAACACAAATGGTAATATCCACACAACTTTAATTTAACACTTAGCCGACCATGGTTTCGACACTTTGTGTCATTTTCAAGGTCTTTCCTTGAAAATGGCACAAAGTGTCGAAACCATTGTCAGTTCAAGTGTTAAATTATAATAGTGTGGATATCACCATTTGTGTTTTAATCATGGATTCAACATAAAGTTCTTGGGTGTCTGAATGTGGTAAACGTAGGAACCTCCTGAATAGTTTTTCATAAGTTTGGCAACCCAAATAGTTTCTCCAACATCTACATTTTTTTTATCAAGGTTGGGTGGAGCAAAGAGGAGACAAACCATAGTTTCCCACAGTATAACAAAAAAAACCTATGATTTAGGTAGTTTCAATGGTAAAGAGTGAATGGAGTTTATAATGTCCTGATAATAGAAGAATCTTTGAGGGTTGTCAAATTTTAGAATACTATCTATTTCATAAACTTCTCTGATTTCCCACATTCCGGTGTTAAAGATAATACATTAATTTTTTCTGTCACAGTCCTTTGATGGGAATCTTGCTTATCGATTAGGTAACTAAAAAAAAAGATTAAAAGCCTAGCTATCCTTGAAATAAACATTTATATAAATATAACATCTAAAAATACATTGTAAAAATAAGTTCCTTAAAGATAATTATTGACTAATTACTACTTTTTATGACAAATTAATTAAAGTTTTTTGCTTTGTAGTGTGAGGCAAATTGACCTGGAATTAATGCGTCGGTTACATCGAAAAGTCAACATTGTTCCAGTTATTGGAAAAGCAGACACATTAACAGCTGCAGAAGTAAAAAGGCTGAAAGCTAGAATAATGGCAGACCTCGAAGAGAACAAAATTCAGGTAATAATTTGCTACAATTAACTTTCAGGAATTACACAGTATGTGAGTCACGGAGTAGGGCATTGTTCAGTGTTGCTAAACGTAGACCTCAAACACACCTGGTGATATATGAATAGAGTCTGGGTGTAAAAGAAAAATTTCAATAGCTAGAACAAATGTGTTTTATTTTTCAACTCTTCTGCTCCCCATATTCCTTCAGTTGAGAATTGATGGATACATGTCAAAACAGTGGCATTTCAGCATGTAAAAAAATATTAACTGTATTCATTCATTCACAGATTTACCAGTTCCCTGATTGTGACAGTGATGAAGATGAAGATTTTCAGCAACAAGACAGAGAACTGAAGGCATGCATTCCTTTTGCGGTTGTTGGCAGTAACATAGTAATGGAGGTAGCAGGAAAGAAGGTTAGGGGCCGCCAGTACCCATGGGGAATTGTAGAGGGTAAGAAGCACTTTTTTCATAAACCCACAACCTCAAGTTTATTTTTTTAAAGTGAATGGTGAAGAAAGGAAATGCATTGGGAATTGTTAAACTTTATTATCCTAAGAAAGTAAACGCCATTTGGAAATGCATACATTGTGATGGATAAAGTAAACATTGACGATTTCAAGGCTACAGATAAATTGCCCCCTTACTCCCAGGGGCACCCACCCACCATGAAATCACATGCACAACTTAAAATCTCCTCCCTCGATTAATCTGCATTGTGGGTCAATGATACTGAAGAAATCTTTCATACTCTGGGAGCACATGTGAGTGAAATTTTTATGAGTCAACACTAATTAAATCGAAAAAGGGCATAAATTTCTATGTTTTGCTCACATTCAGTTTTGTCTTTTGCTAAATAATTGCATTTCATTCCATTCTCCCATTGCATGAATTACTTTGCATAAAATCTTGCATACAGGAGTATGACCTCATAAATTATCTTTTTCCATTACTTGCATCCTGATGGCCTTCAACATTTATAACTATTTGGTCTCATTCCTATAAAAATCAATACAGTGACAGTAGCTGTATCAGCTGATAAGGCGGAACAATATAGGTAAATAAAATCTCAAAAATGGGCTCATTCACCAATTTTTATTTTCGACTATGATAGTTTGGAATATAATGAGAGCTGTATCTTTCTGTTTTTTAATCTGTCGCTTACTTCTTGAGCTATATGCAGCAAAAAAAAGTTGCTTTGACCCTTTTGTTTATTTTATGTTGTAGCTTATCTTTCCCTTCCATAGATCAAATTCTTTTGATGAAATGTAAGTTTAGTTCAGAGCAAACAGCCTAACTTTATCACCCATCACCAGAGGACCACATATATAGGGACCTTCCAGGGATCTTTGAACCACCTAATGATACCACATTTGTGAATCAACAAAATTTTGTTTAGTGCCCTAGCACAGGGTAAAATTAATCACTTTAGAAGTCAAGGACCAGCAGTAATGATAACTTTCATTTCTATAAATTTCTATGGCATAGGAGTCAGAAAATATCAATGTTGGCCTAGCCCATGTAAGTTCACAATCCTCTAAAAGAAGGGCAATGTTGAAACTGAAAAAATGTTTGACGTACAAAGACTGTGAAGTAAGGATGGAGGTGGGTGGATAAAAGTAAGGTAGAATGCAAGAAAAGATACATTATTATAGTTCAGGCATACAAAGATAACAGCAAATGCATAAGCATGGATAAGCCATATATTCGTGTAGAGGAAAAATATTAGCAAAAATGTGAAAGTGACATATTGGATACAGGTGGAGATGTGTACTAAAATGGTATAATGTATCTTGAGTATGTGGAGCCTAAATGTGGATGGGTGTGCAGGGTGGTGATACAGGAGAACTTTATTGATCAAGCTGTGCACCAATGATAACACTGTGTGGGTGTAAACTCGGAGTGCTGCATAAAGATTTCATATTCCCAATCTAAATACAGTAGAACCTTGGATAACGACCACAATCCGTTCCAGAAAGCTGGTTGTTATCCGAAATGTTCGCTATTTTTCCCATAAGAAATAAAGAAATAGAAATAATTGGTTCCTAGCTCCCATTGACTCGCTATCATAGGAAAGTTACAAGCTATATAGGTATTGTAGTACATTATATTACTTGTGGACTTACTGAGGTAGACATTGTTTTACTTTGTATCCATTTGGGATCGTACAGCACCGAACAAAGACATGGCGGCTACATATATGTTCGCAAACCGAAATTTTGTTCACTATCCGAGGCAAATTTTTAGCAAAATTTTTGGTCGTTATCCGAATTGTTTGTTATCAGAGTCATTCGCTAACTGAGGTTTCACTGTATTGCAATCTACTTGTAATACGAAAAGCTGCATCTGCTAATGTATAGGAATCATAATGGAAAATTTTTAAACTAAATTTTCTATAACAACCATTCAAGTGATTTAATTTTGAGAGCTCTCCCCATACTTTTTTATGGTTTATCCTAGTATTACAAAAAAATAAGCATATAAGAGGTTCCTATATCCAGGAAAAAATATCCAGTAACTGTATTTTCTTTACAGTGGACAACCCCAAACACAGTGATTTCCTGAAACTGAGGACCATGCTGATTTCTACCCACATGCAGGATTTGAAGGACATCACGCAAGATGTCCACTATGAGAACTTCCGCACACAATGTATATCACAGATCTCTCAGCAAGCTATTCGGGAAAGGAGGTAATTGGTGACAGTAGATCATGTATAATATCCAATTGGCATATTGGTGCACCAGTTACTGGTTTCATTAAGCCAGTAATCTCAAATATTTTCAACTTCAATTTTGCATTTAATCACATTAATCAATTTGCAGCAAACTGAAGAGGGATTCTGGACCACAATTTGAAACAATCACAGACACAGACAAGCTACTTCAACAGAAGGATGAAGAGGTGAGATATTTCAGCAGTGACACAAAAAAACTTGGTATACTTTATACTCTGTTCATTTTATCTCAGCGGGTGAGCTGGTGTGGCCAAAGCAAGTGGATATGAGGGGAGGGAAATTTTCTCAACATGTGACTTTGCCTTTGCCAATCAGCAAACAGTAGGCGTGGCCTCAGTGAGTCGCTCTCAGACCTCTGCCGAGTGAACATCGTGAATCTGCCATTGGAGCAGTGTTGCCAAACCTCACGCGACCTTCTTGTGTGTGACTAAGTATACCTTCCACCAGCGGTGCCTCATTCAGCACGGTAGCTGACAATGTCATGGGCTTCTGAGAGAGGATTATCCCCAATGCCTTCCAAATGAGTAGATATATTGTCTCGGTGCCGGGGCCAAAATACATGTGGCCACCTATGACTCACACGTTTTCAGTGACAAAGTAGGGCGGCTATATACATTTGGCAATGTTATGTTCGCTCCTCCTCTCTCTCTCTCGGTACTACCCCTCCCCTATCAGCGAAGCCATCCGAGAGTGTCCGGGCTCTCACGAAAGCTCACCCGCAGACGTAAATTGAATAGACTATAGTCTAAGTAATACATTAGTATAGCAAGGGCCTAGCCACATTAACACACTGACTTCCGAGAATCATCAGAGTTGGGCAATGATGGGGTCTTGATGAAGGTTGGATGGATTGCTACTAATACTTCTAAATTGCTCATATGCAATCTGCAAAAGCCAGGAAAAGGGCTCCTATTTAAGCACCCCTACCCTTTCAAATCTTTTATATCCTAGTATCATAGGAATTTTGGTGAGCCTAGTGAATTAAATTTTTTAAGACCATCAACTACACAGCACTATGTTTCAGAACAAAAAAGTACCATAGAAATTACAGCAAAATATGAAAGAGACAACTATTAAAACCATTTATATCTGAGGCAGTGAAATAAAAGATATGCAACATGCATTACTGCAAGTTACACGCATTTTTACAAAAAACTCTAAGTTTACAAGAGAACATTCATAATTACAAGAACAATGAGGGTTACAAGAATAAGTCCTTTTGTAGTGAATTATATTCATAAATGATTGTTGGGATTCTGGACGAGCAAGAATTTTTGCTGCCAAGGTCTCAACAAAACACTCCTTGAGCATAAACATCCTTGAAAAACCTCCTCAGAGGACAATAGAGGAAGAGTAATCGATAAACTGTCTAGTTTAAACATATAACCATTCATGTACATGAGATCAAACATGGCAATAACCTATCCAATGCATGAAACCACATATTCCAAAAATAAAAATTATTCTACCTGAAATTCATATTTATACGGTTTTTCTTTCCTTACATCCAGATTCGGAGAATGCAAGACATTCTGGCACAAATGCAGGAGAAACTTAGGGCCTCAGGACATGAGCCAGCATTTAAAAGGCAGCATTCTGGACCAAAGAGAAGTGATGAGTCATCTGATGGGATAAAATCGCAAGATGGAAGTGGAAACAACCGTGATAATATAATTAATGTGTAATATACTGAAAGTGTGTAAATTGTTATGGAGATTGTATGTACTTGATATGCAGTGAATTTTTTGATGAGACATAATGAACTTCATTCATGTGACTGCACTCATTGTTTAATATCGCATCTTATAAATATGCATACTCATACAATCATGTAAAGTCCTAACCAGCCAAAAATAATTTTGTTGTAATTTGTTAGTTTTTGTATACATTTAATGAAATCTTTGTTAAATAAACTTTTTCACGTAGCTGAGGAAATATGATAGCATGAAATTTTCTAAACCAGACCTTCAAACTCTTCAAGTGTCATAGATCATTGACCTCTTTGAATGGATGTGTTCAGTGTTGCTATACCTCCACATAGGGATCATGCATAAATGATGGAGTAGAGAGAAAAAGCCCATCCAATTACTGAGACTATACTTCTGCAATGAATGACCCATTCTCATACACAATTTAACATTTTAAAGGGTAAAAAATTGGGTCAAATATTAAAGTGGTAGATAAAGGAGGAAGACGACAAAAAGGTAGCACAGAAGGAAAAATTAACTACTGAATACGATGACATAGTTTATGCACAGCCCCTATGTAATAGCAGGTAATCGGTACAAAGAAAACTAAGATATTAGTATGGAGAAGAAGGGAAGAATTCAAGCCTAACAATAAAATAAGGAATCAGAAACTGGAGGAGAATATATATACTAGACTTTTTATAAAGGCTCTCTTTTTACACTTATTCTTCTCTTCCAGTTTCTGCTTATAAGCATTGAAGTCAGGAAGTAATTTACTGAGACTTACATTAGGAGGATGCTTGGTTATGGTGATGACACATGAACACATGTCTATGACCGCAGAGGAGAAATCAAAGTTGGAAGCTTTCAAAATGTGGTGTTACAGAAAAATGATGAAGATCGTACAGAAAAACTGAGTGAGCAATGAGTATATCCCATGAAGAGCAAGAGAGAAGAGGAGCCTTACAAAAACTTAAAAAACAAGATGGAATGATGTGAATGTCCATATCTTCATGCTCAATAAAGAAAATCCTCAAGGGACAAGTAAATGACAAGAAGGGAAAAGGAAAAAATGGACCTTGGACCAAATACGTGGAATAGGCAATGAAGAATGTAAATGAGAAGAAATACTTATGTGCGAAAAGATTAGCCGATACAAGACCTGCATCAAATTAATATTATCTATCTATTAATTATTGTCAGTGAAGATGGTGTCCTGCCCAACTCACCCGTAGACTTGTTTTCATTTCACGGCACCAGATTCCTAAAAAGTGTTCTTCTGAGAAAATCCACCCAGAAAAAACAAGGGTTGGAGGTTGAGGGTCTACCAAAATTAACATCACACAAGGAATTTATTGTTAGATGAAAAAAATATAACACCGAAATGAAAAAAAGGTTTAAAAAAATTTAATTAAAAAACCATATTGCTTAGACGAATAATTATCATTTGAAGGGCACTCGTTACGGATGCAACCCCTTAAAAACATTGATGGCATGCATATGTGTAACAGAAGTGATTTTAAATTATTTTAAATACGTAACAATCAAATAAATTTTCTAAACATAGATTTTATTAGAAGCAGACTTTACCAAATCAAAAATTAAATTTTGAGAACAGCTGGCATTCAATTTTGAACTGCATTGGAAGCAATATTAAAACAAAATTTTAGGTAATTTTATTCATTTGTAGAATTGATTTCATATTGGTTGAATCACGCAAAACTTATGCAGTTGCTAACAGCAAAATTCATGGTTGTTGCCATTTTCATGCCAGAAATTTTACATAAACCAGGAAATGAAGGAATACAAGGAATGATAGAATGACAGAATTCAGAAAATAATAGCATGAACTAAAAGATTATTAAAATTTTTAAATCTTCAAAGTCTAGTAGCTCGTATATTAGTTCCGTCTCCATCTGCAGGATTAATATTCATCTCATTCATCTTCTCTAATGATTCAATTGCTTTGCATAGGTATGCCAATGTCTCTGGTCCAGAGCTCCTTGGATAACATGGGGCATACCTGTGCCTAACTGGTGGCCTATATTCCATATTGTTCATTGACATTTGCTGATGATGATATGCTTGCCCATAAACTATAAGACAATGGGTGTTTCTCAGGAAAAATATTTATATAATTTTAATTCGTAAAAAGGAGAATATTGGTACCCCTGATTGATGTTTACTTGGGTACTGTGTTATTGCATAAAAACAGAGTTTAACTTTTAAAAATAAATTTTTTTCTGCTTATTAATAATACGTTTTGTTTACTGAGATGCAATTCCATGGATCACAACATAGGATCAAGATCAACTGTCCAAGTGCAATACATGCATGAAATGACAACACAAAAATCGCATGCGAACACAAGGCATTTTTGCTGTGGGATCCCACTTCAAACAAACTTAAGGCAGGCATTTTTTGTATTTAGCGGTTTCTGGAACTAAAATGAGGGTCTTAGAAAATATACATCTTTACAAGTTTTCCACACAAAGAACTTATTTAAAAATTTATAACAATCCCCAATCACCATAATTGATATGAGCGAAATAAAATCAAAATCCCATTTAATAAAATGTAAATGTGGATGAAGTAAATGTGGTTTATGAGGCCTGCTGTCTTTTTCCCCTACGGCAGCATAACTTCATTGTTAACAAGCATGCAGCCCTATTGGCCTTAGTTTTTAATTCCAGTTTAGATACAAAAGTCAATCGTGCACTGGACTCTCTGGTACCAGGCTAATCTCTTCATCCACCATTAGAAGTAGATATTGTAACTGCACATACCATTAGCCACACCCATGACATTCAAGTGCCTGACTTGAGAAGATGCAATTCTCAGGAGGTTTTTGACTTTATCCAGGGACTACCTTACCCGCAGTTGCAATCTTCTCATGATATGTATCAGGACTTCAGAAATCTATGCAGGTATATTGTGGATGTTGTAAGGAGGTGTTCTCTCCTTAAAATCACTAGAATAAGTTTATTCCCATGGTGGTTTTCGCATGAACTTAAGGAATTAGTATTTTTGAAGAAGAAACTACATAAGCGATATAAACAATTCACAAATGATCAGATGTACATGGAATTTTGTAATGTCTGTAGGCAATGTAAGATTCTGTCTAAACAGTGCCATAGTGATTATATCAACAGAGTAAATGACAATCTTCAAACTAACATCAAGGTGTTTAGGGGTCACTTTAATAAAACTAAGGGAAGACCGACCATTCCAACTAAAGTTCGGCTCAACGATGATATTTCTGAAGACCCAAAGGAGATGTGTAGCTTTTTCAATTACTTCTTTTCATCTGTGTATCAGGCAGAGTCACTGGATTTACTTAGTTTTAACTCAGATATTAATCTTTGTTTGTCTGACTACCATGTTTCATGCAAGGAGGTTGAGAAATGCCTATCTCAACTGGATGCAAGTAAGGGATCCGGCCCTAATGGTATTCCTCCAGATGTACTGAAATACTGTAGTAGTGTGCTGGCTCCACTCATAACTGAATATTACCATGCTTTGATGAAACTACGATGATTTCCTCAGGTTCTTAAACGGGGATATGTGGTACCTATATTCAAGAAGAGCAATCCGTCAGATGTAAAGAATTATTGCCCAGGAGTAATAAATACAGCCTGCACTAGCTAATATTTATGAAGCAATTGCTCTTCTTAGGCTCTTTCTCTTTGAATAATGTTCTCATGCCTTGCCAGCATGGCTTCAAGTAAGGACTCTCCGCTAAGACAAATATGGTCCAGTACCATTATGACATCATGCAGACCTTTTCTCGTAACCACCAAGTCAATTCTAATTATCTGGATCTATCCAAGGCTTTTGACCAAGTGAGTCATGCTTATCTTGTAGCTAAGCTTGGTGGACTGGGTATCACTGGATCACTGCTCGGATGGTTTGAGGACTATTTGCATGGTCGCTTGTTGACCGTAAAGTTTGCGGGAGCTGAGTCTGCTGAGTTTGAAGCTTCTTCTGGCATTCCTCAGGGGTCGCTCCTAGGACCGATTTTATTTTCCATTTTCATCAATGATATTGCTGATGTAGTCAAAGAATTGAGTACATTGATGTTTGCTGATGATGCCAAAGTATATAGAGAAGTAAAGTCTATGCAGGATTGTCAGTGCCTTCAACTAGACCCCAATGAAATTTCAATGTGGTGCTTACGAAATGGAATGCTTCTGAATGAGGCCAAGAGGACAGTGGTATCTTTCAACAGATCCTTGACAACCTGTCTCTTTGATTACTCAATCAATGGGAACTCTCTTAGTACATCCACCTCTGCTAAAGACCTTGGAGTGATATTCACATCAATGCTAAGTCGTAAAGATCAAGTGAACAAGGAACAAAAAAAGCGAGCTCAGCCCTTGGAATCATTCTAAGAGTATCAAGAGATGGCTTCTCTGTGTGGGCGTTGAGGACTTTGTTTGTCCAGCTAGTGTGACCTTTGCTGGAAAATTGCTTTCCCGCATGGTCTCCATGAGTTCAGATTCGCTTCCTGAGAATTGTGGGACTTCGACTGGGCTTTCCGTTTAGGGATGTTCCCATTGATGATCTTCGACAGCAGCTTCAGCTCTGTCATTTGAGTTCTCAACAGCAGATTGCTAACCTGGTTTTCTAAAGGAAAATTCTCACTGCAGAATTTGACTCTCTTGAGCTGTTGAGTAGAATCCATTTTCGTTGCTGTCGTTCATCCCGATCCCAGGACCTGTTCGAGAGGGGCCACGATTCCACAGCTTATGCTTACAGCTCCACTCTGCCTCGGCTGCATTGCTTGGGAAACAGTCTTCCAAAAAATGTTGACTTTTTCAGCACGAGTTTGTACAAATTCAAAAAGGATTTATTTGCATGTTCTAAATGAGGACTGTTATAAGACTGTCATTATGAAGTTTACATGTTATAGACCCATTAAATCTTTGAAGTCATTACCTGCACATATTTTGAGTTGTTGCCATGCATTGTATAACAATTTTTATGAAATGGTGTTGACAGTTGAACGAATAAATAAATACTATATATTGCAGTTACTCAAGTTTAACATGCTCCAAATAATAGAAATGAATTAATACCGTTGTTCGCATTTTTTTTTATTTACACATAATAAGCAGCTTTTATCTAAGAGAAAAGAAACTATTGAGAATGAGGTCACCGTAAAGATCGTCGAAAATTTTTAACTTAGTCAAGGCCTGTTTACACGATACATTAACACGTACGAGTATGTCTGTTTGCATGGATGATTTTTGTGGACCGGAACGGAACATGTATGAATGCATGAATCGAATTAGAACAGGTGCTATTTTCTGTGCATGCATTTGCACAAGTTGGGTGGTTACACGGTGCATTTTGGCGTTTATTCTCGCGTTCATACATTTAGAGATTAACTCGTACGTGTTAATGTACCGTTTAAACAGGCCTTCATACTCTGGTGAATGGTGTAAGATAAGCTAAAGAAACGAGCGACTAATGGATAACCTTATGACATACACAAAAAGTATTTAGCTCACTTTATTCACCCAGTCATGGCCATCTACACTTATCTGTGAACCTTATCAAAAATATTAGTTTATTTAGACCCGGAGCCAAAAATTCAACCAGTTAAAATTACCGTGAGTAATAAATAAGAATGAGATTACACATGACTAGTAGGGCTAGATACGGATGCAGGCTGTGACCGCTACTTCGAAAATACAAAGATTAGGACAGGTGAACTTACATGACCTGTCTTGATTTAAACGATCCGTTTGGCAAACACATGAAAGACAGCACCATAAAATAGAATCTCTTATATTATTGACGCAGTTATTTAAGCATGCCATCGACAACTTTCAATATTGCGCCACAATGTTCTTTTGTTCTCAACAGGAGAAGGTGCGAACGGCGCCATTTCAATAAATGCTCGTTTCCATGGACATTGATATTAAAACAAGAAACTAAATTTTTCAATGATGCGGAAATTATGGGACCTATTGGGTGAATATTAAAGCATATCAAGATCTTTTTCTGAGGAAATTGGTCGATTAATATTGACACTAACAGTTCAACTTACGTAGTCATGGTCATAGCGTAGTCACCCTTGTCAATGTAATTTAACTTATCAAACCGATTGAACGTTTGTTCTCAAATATTATTTATCCTAAAAACATATCTTTCAACATATTTATCAGTGTGAAGTTATAACCCGTCGTTACTACAACTATTGTATCAAAAAATAAATAGATTACGTTAATCGTAATATAATAAATTAATTTATGTTCGTGGAACCATCGCTGCCTTTCATCCCTACGGGATGAAAGGCAGCGTGTAACCATATAACCTCATTTAAGTATTTGGTTCAGTTATCCGAATTGGAATACATATTCAATAAAACAGTTGGTTGCTTTGCATCTTCCTCGTAATTTATCGAATAAATCTCTTCAGATTAACTTAATTTTAACAAGAGCAAACGGGTGTGTGTGATTTGGGAAATCGGTATTAGTATTACCTACTTCTATAGATGAATTCCGAAAAATTTATGCCATTGTAATTATATTTGCATATATCATAAACATATAAAATTAATGGTTTTGGCGATATCTACACCAGGGATCCCTTCGAATTCGAATGGATTCTGCTAACGGTATTTCCCCCTCGGCAGCAATCTTCTATCCTCATTAAGCTCAGAGTTTGTTGATGATCTTAGGGCAACAACTTTCCTTCAACTAGAAATTCACTACCAATGTAGATGGTTGAAAATATGTCTTCTGCACACAAAGATACTGGTGAGCAAAGGCCATCTAATGAATGGGAATTATATGTATCACATGGCCAAGTGTGGTTTTATATCCAACTTAATCTTAAGTTACCACCTAATTATTTAAAATATGACTGCTCCGGCTGCTGGAATATTTTGGTAGACCTTAAGTTGTGCAATTTTAAATGAGCAAAGTGTCTTGCAGAAAACTTTAAACTAATTTGGAAAAAAAAAACAATTTTACTGTCATTATGGATGGCCAACTATAACTGCCGCATAGAAATTTGAATGGAAAGATAAGCTGCAATTTATACAAGGCACCAAAATGCCCAGAGAATCTTTGGGTTCCTATTGTTTATTAAAGTCAATTATGTATTATAGCAATAAGAGCCTACAATATGTATGCATTAAGACTAATTGAAACCATCACCGATATTTTTGTTCATAATGACAAATAATAACCACCGGTAATTCTTTTACTGTAAAGCCACAAAGATACTTCAGGCCACAAAGACACTTTAAGCCACTTGGATTGGACACAAATTCAGCCACTCCCTCTGATCAATGTTGACGGCCATTGATAGTTGACAGCTGCAAATGCACAATAGGTCATTGTCATTGACACCACCAGGCTGTCTCTTACGTAACCAAATAGAACTACAGGCAGCCACTAGTGGGTGAAACTATAAGCTGATGCTGGCCACTTCTGCTCCTCCCCCCCCCCCCCCTCCAACTTTAGATGGCCACTCGCACTTCATTAGTGGGGTGAAATGTGTACGTCAGTCCCATGCAAGAATACAGAGGGAACACAATAGGTGCATGACCAAACCCATTCACACTACGCTTCCACAGAAAGAGGAGGAGATACCAACCCATTATCATCACTTGCTCAATATGGAGCCCTTCCACCACGTAAAAGCTTCAAGTTTCGATTTAACAATATTTACCATCACATATGGTAAGGCTGAGTAAGGTGAAACCAGGATATTGTCAAATAATAACAATCTAACTAATTCTCACTCCATTTTACCAACAAGAGATTTATTCTGTACAAGAGCAATAAATTAAAGAAACTCATCATTCATTTGCTTACAGCGTATTGCACACCATAAATGTCATTTTCTATACAGGCTAAAATGATCACAGGCAGAGAAGTTTTATGCAGAGATAAAATAAATTTTGCCTTCACATAAATACAGTAATAAAATAAGGCATTGAAGATTAAAACTTATACAAGCATGTGTAACATATGTACAATATGGGGGATACAGGAATTCTTTACATTGGTTTGGCCAATTATTTTACGACAATCGACAAAGATTTTTCACATTAAATGCAAAATAAAAAAGGGAATAATTGAAATCATGAGTTTCACTTTCATTCCTTAATGAGCAAATATTCCTATTATTACAATGATGGATTGGATAAAGGATATAAGATTAATTCTCTTCCTCAGCAACCAAACAAGTTGCATCAAAAATCAGAGGATGAAATTGTCAGACTAAAAAAATAGTACATTGGCTGAAGAGTCTCAATTCATTTGCAGTAGTTTTAATTTCAAAGGCTTTCAAACAATAACATTGGCTAATTACTTATGGTTTCTATGGTATCAATGGGTTTCCATACTGCACTCTGACAAACCTCACTCCAATCTCGCACTTTTGCAGACTAGCATACTCATGCCATCAACAATTAGGGAAGTCTGCAAGTCACCAATACAAGGCATTGAACAGAAACCTATTACTTTCACTACAATATCAATAAGATCTCGCTATGAATAAAATACATCTTCATGCCATTTCAATTAATTTACTCAGGAGCAAGGCTAAAACCACAATCTCTTTTAAAACCCAACCTTCCTCAATTTTCAAACACAGCAACAAATAATATGGTACAGTAACTTCAATAGGAATGCTCATAATATAACAAACTGTGATATGGCACTGATTTATTGGAACATGCATAAATCATTTGCTTGCCACAACAGTAAAACAAAGATGTCAGAAACAAAAACAACATGGTAGTCATTGAACAACTTTTTCATAGTCAACTTCTTGAAAAATAACAATGAAATTAAGGTTAAATACATACAAGTATGCACAAAAACAAATTGCACAGCCACGTCAGATGGTAAAAAAGATATACCAATTCATAGCATCAAACTGACTATAACCACTCTTTACATAATTTAAGAATCCCTTTCCATCTATTCTGGTACTGTAAACAATGGCCTACTGTGTAAGTTTGTGGTTAAGTACTAAGGAATGCCACAGTAGCACATCCTGTGTTGCCACGGCCTTCAAACTTTCATTTAAATTGACAGGATGACTTTATGATTAATCACCAAATAATTTATGCTATCTAGTATAACAACACAGAACTTTACACTTACCTGAATGACAAAATTTAACCACGACAGATAGGGAATAATTCATTTTGACACCCAAAATGAATGATTATCACACCACTATAACGATACATTTCATCACAATAAATAACACTACTAATGTAACTTATATGGCACTTTAGGTTTTTTTCTCTTAAGGTATGTAGTGACCATTTATCACATAATGATTTCTTTACACTAATATTCACTTATAAAGGCGTAGGTAGCGTCAGTCACTCAACACCACTGTTCAGTCACTGGTGTAAAATTTAATGGCTGTTGCTGCAGAGTTACTTTGGGTTGAACAAAGAGTAATTAACACAGTGTTTACAAATCTAATGCTTCCATTTTGGCCTAATTACTCTCACTTTGATTAGAAAATAGTATGGCTGACACAATCATGAAAAATTCTATGTAAGTGCATGATATAGGCACAAGGGATAGATATAGAGATGCATGATTTCAGCAGAGATTTCATCTGAATAGGTTCACACGCATTTTCCATAATCATTGCTGCATTCAAATACCATTTCATGCAACATGCATCTACACCATTTGTATCAACAATAATTTATAGCAAAGCTAAAGACAAGCAAAAATCAACACTCATGCTAAGAAAATAGATATCTTTTGGTATGAAAACCAGCACAAATTTGAGTTCACAACATCATTGCAATAAAATCGATGCTACTAAAAATTTCAAGAACGGGAACAAGCTTTGATGGAAGAACAAGTTCAAAGCAAAAACCTTCACGAAAAAATATAAATAAGTATTTAAATTCCTTATACAATTAATATATTTATACATTTCTTAAACCTGGCAATAGAATCTGTAGAAAGCTTTCATATACAAGTATGAAACACACTTTGCAATGTAGAAAATAACTTGGTAGTACCAAATGAAGCTCCTACTCCTCTGACAAAACAATTTCTCAGCACCATAGCTAAACTTTTAAAGCAGCATCCAAAGTAAAATGAGCTTCAAGAGACAAAATTCAGCAAAGGAAAAGTCTCACACACTTCAAAAAACAGACTCAGCAGAGCGGGATAGGTGAATTGGGTGAGAGGGGCTGCGGGCAAGACGTTTCTTTGGCAGTTTCTCCAGAGTCTTTAACAGGCAACTGAAATCAGGTCGCTCACTTGGCTTGAATGACCAGCAGAGCATCAAGATGTCCTGTAATGAAAATCATACAGTCAAACCCCGTGCATAGGACCAGACATAAGGGCTGGTTGCATGATGGCTGGCTCACACACACCACAGGAATATGAACAGAAAATCGACATTAGCTTAACACATTGACCGCCATGGAGCTTCAGCACATATTTCCTGTAACATCGTAGGTGTATTTATGTTAGTTGGGCAATGGCATGAAGAAATACGATTGCTAATGAATCTAAAAATGAATTTTACTCTATTTGAAGTACTGCAGTCATTTCACGCTCGTCTGACCATACCCCTGAATATGCATCAAGCATATGGGAACTAGTGCAGCAAAACTTAATCCATGACCAAAATAAAATACAAAGGAAAGCTGTGCGATTCATTAAAAACTGCTACGGGTGTACAGAAAGCATTATACAGATGTTAAACAAATATGGTTGGGAGCTGCTAGAGACTCAGAAGCTAGGCTTAGATTCCCTGAGCAATAGGGTGGTTTCCTATTATTTTTTTATTGCCTAAATCGAAAGATTATTACTCCTGGAGTACGTATTTCACGCTTTTAGATTTTTAAATGACGATATCTATTTTTCGCAATTGAATGAAAAGTGAAAATTTTCAAGCGTGCGAAAACGAGACGCGTAAGTATGAATGCCGGGAAATCTCTCTCCGTGTAGCGTATTTCTGGTTCCTGCTGCCGCCCTGTGAGGTGACCTTGAGGCGAGTTGAGCGCTGATACGACGCAGGCTGCTAGCGGATAGCTGAGTACCCTGCTGGCTGGTAGCGCTTGGCTTAAATAAGGATTATTAATACCTTATCAAATGAAGAAAACTTTCCGACCTTGGCCAGTTTTAATAAGTGATTATTAAGACATGTTTCCCTGAGCTCTGCGCCTCATGAATGCATTGGTAACCTCAGACGATGTATAACTCCTATCTTCTCGTATAGAAACTAGGTCCCTGTGATGTCACGTGGAGTGGCATCGCATGGGCGCCAATATGGCCCTTTTCAAATGAGGATAAAAATGGATCATTGCCATTCCTCTAAACCGGTATTTCTAAAACGAAATAATTTGTATATTATGAATACAGTAATGGTGGGTAACGAATTGCAATCAATGCCTTTCGTTTTACTTGATGAAGGAAACTACCCTATTGAGAATGGATATCTTTAAAAGCAACATGGAGAACATCATACGTATATGGACCCACCTTCATTTCTAGGTCTGACAGAAAGGATAAATTAAAGAGATATTTTGCAGAATGGATAGGGATGGGAATACTTTTTCCCCCCCACAATAAAAGACTTTAATAAATGCTAGGCTTAATTTCATAGAAAAATAATGAACACATTAGGCATAAACATATTCATGATATATATTTCGGAGATGATAGAACAAGTACTACGTTATGCAGTGCATTCTATTGAAGAATTGCATTGACTTGCCTGATTGCATTCAAAAAAGTAAATTAATGCAAAAGTGGAACAAGCTATGCTTGTTTGACTTGCTGACCTCTATGTACAAGGTCGAAGGAACATCAGAGGGGTAACAATAACACAAGGTTCTGATGACCACATGGTCAGATCAGCAAATATTTGATAGACAATTACACAATAAGGCCAGACTACCGTATTAACACATGTAAGAGACAAACCCCCATTTAGAGCATCAGAGCTAAAGAAAAAAAATTTTCCGCATTTTTTAAAATCCTATCATGTGGTGTTGCAGAAGTATGCCCAGACTTTTGACAGTTATCAAAATTTCCACTTTTTATAATAAAAATTTACACAGCATTCTTAAGCTAAATTTACACGTACGTATGGCACTCAGGGATAAGTAGGTATTCACTTGTAGTCTTAACTGTACAGGGATAGTCAGATTGGATACTCCTGATCCAAATATCCACGGATAATGCCCTTCACCTTATACTTCGGATCCAAATTTGCAGAAGAAATTGAATCTGAATGCATAATTTCAAGTCAATGCTTCTGTGAATGCAATGTCCCGTAAGAGGGAGTTGAAAGAGTTTCAATCCTCTCTTCGCATACACCATTGCACTGCAATGCTTGTCCTACTCAAAAACAATTTTGCTTCAAAGCTCTCGTAGGAGTATTGCAACACAATTTTAGCCGTGGAAATTTTTAAGGCAAAACAAGATAGGCACATATCGTGAATCTTTCCAGCAGATTGAACAACAGTCGGGGGAATCTCAGTGCAAAAAGATAATAACCACGGTGTAGATTTCACAAATCCACCCTCGGCCCTCCATAAGCCCATGCCTCTACAGTTTTTTTCCTTTCCCAGACCGCACAGACCACAAATCATTATCTTCGAAGGAAAATACCAAGTTAAATGGGAACAATAGATATGTGTTTCATCCTTACCCTGTCTCACCGACTGACCTTTTTCGGTCTACCAGCTTCAATTCTCCCAGTTTCTGGGACATATATCTGACAGCAATTAAGTTTTTTTTAGCTATAATTGATTGGCACGAAGCTTTATAGTTACAACAAGGCTAATAATATTCAATATAGTCCAAATAGAACAATTTCTGATGCAACAAGCATAGCATGATCGCATTCAAACAAGACGAGACAGACTGGAAACTTCAGGCAACACAAACTGCATTCATCACATTGCTGCATCTTTGCCCCTTCACTTTGAAGGCAACGACTTTACATACAAGATAGGACGTGTCCATCCCTTGCTCCTTTGCTAATGGCCTCGTTGCTTGGAAGACGGAAGGAGCGGGCTCCTTCCCCTCTACCTCTCCTTCAGCACTCTTCACTCACAAGCATTTCTGATTCCTTCTATCTGCCATTTAGTCCAACAATGTATACACTAGTTTAAATTTTTTATACAGCAGGTTTTAACACCAATATAATTTTCAATTGCAATAATCCTCATAATAAAATCCGGAGATGATTTTTTAAAAATCAGGCCCTTAGCATAATGGAAATTACTCCGCTAGACATTTTGACTATTAACAGGGTACTGTCCTTTAAAACTATGTGTTTCTCTAAGTTTATTTCCCAGTTAAGACCAGTTCCCCTTTGACTTGCAACCGGGGAAGGGGGAGATTAAGGGGGGGGTTAGAAATTCGTGTAAGAGACCCTTTTCGGCTGCAATTTTTGGGAAAAAATGGTGCGTCTCTTACACAAATTTATACGGTAATTGCTAAAGAGACTTACTACTTCCAAAGACTGATTTCTGAGGAGATTGAGAAGGTTTCTAATAACATTAATATAGAAGATATAACCTCTCAAACGCATGGAACGGTCAAAGAGAAACATCTCACCCAAGACATTGCCATGGACTAATTGGAGTGCACTGGAATAAAAGAGAGCCCTTAAGAAGATGGGCAGAAACACATAAGAATTGAAGAAGCTTGCAAGAATGCAAGTCAAACTTTCATCATTTGGGATTACTTCCACATCCAATCATTGATGCGATAGGATAAAGTATAAACTCCAAAAGATACTGATCATCAGAACTACTCTTAAGAAGCATTCACCCCAAAATAGTTTCAAAAGCTGACTATTTTATTTAGTCTTGGATAGTAAACTTAATTTGAAGCTCTGTAATATGAAATGCTGATTATCTAATCCTTCGTATTAGGTAATTTGAGGTCTTACAGTAACACCATAGAGCAGCCCACTTTTTACAATGCGCCATTCATAGTCAAATGATTATACAATTACCCCAATGTAGTATTGAGATAGTGTAAGAATAAATGGCGTGCAAAAGTTGAATTTATGCCATTAAAAAATATTACTCACCTTAACATCTCGAGAAGCTTGAAGATTGGCTAGAGACTGTTTCATTCCTTTACCAACTTGCCAGATGATAGCTTCAGGAGGCTGAGCCTTGAATGGCCAATCACCACATAGCAACTCATACCACACAGTACTAAAAGAACACAAGACATTGAAATATTAGAGTCCATATTCATTTCTATACAAAATATACAAAGACATTAAATGATATCTTCCAATAAAATTTAAGACATGGAAACAGTTGGCCCACCAGGATTTCTGCCATAGAACAAAATATAAGTGATACTTAGGTTTTTGAGTGCATTTATCCCTGAAATGTATGTACCCATGAACATCGGTGGAGACTGTTTGGTCTTATCATGTATAGGCCCCAAATGGCACCAGTGTCTCTCTACTCCCGCCTATGAGAATATCTGCGGATTTAAGCGCATGAATCCAAGATCCATGTGTCTGTTGCTGCATGATGCACAAAGGCATGATCATACATTACTTTCTTTCATCAGAGCTATATGTTCATTGTTTCCTATTGTTGCGGATGGTGCAACTCAGCCACATGCTCAAAGACTGTATTGGTATCCTGATACGATTGACTTTCGTGCAACTTCGTGTGATGCAAATATTTCATGCAGCCTCTGGATGATCGTTTCAGCCTTCACGCTGCAATTTGACACTTCTTACCAATCCCAGATGTACAGTCACATCACAACACATAATGTAACACCAATTCATAGACGCTTGGTTTTTGTAAACAAGCACAGTAATTGCTTTGCGATTTGAAAAATTATACACAAAATATGCAAGTCATGGCAAATGCAGCCTTATTCCTACATACCATAGCAGCGATACAAAAGTAAAATGGTAAGATGAACATAGGAATTGAGGGCCACCATCTTTCACCTTCAAATATAATGAGCTCTCTTTACAGAGAGTGATTTTCCAAGGATTATGAGCGCTCGTTAAACCAAGCCTCCTTTGTATAGTTGATAAGGACTTTCCCAAACCTTTGCATATACCAGCATCTATTGAAAACTTAGATGCACATACACAACAAAGACAAAAGACATACGGAATTCGGATATTTGGAACAGTATCATTGCTGAAAGTTTAAATGCTGTACGTGAATTAAACAACACTAAAAAATAAAAACACCATTACTTAAAAAGAAGCACTTTTATTTTTTAATTTTATTGAAAGATGTGAGATGGCATCTAGTGAACTTTTTTTGAAAAATCTCTCCAATGAAAGCTGAACTACAGCTTTCTTCTCTTGATAAAGGAGCCTATAGCAAGCAGTATCTCTCTCAAAAAAATCACCTTGATTAAATTCAACACTGCGATCGTATACATTCGTATTGTCCTCATGTACTGCTATATGAAACAGTTGAATGTTGGTATGTGCAGTAAACATTGCAGGAATTTCAAAAAATTACAGACAAACATTCAAAGTCCCAATTTAGCAAACACAAGTCAAGTAAAAGGTGTCAATTTGGAATGTACGAAAGTGTGAATTGTACAAAAGTCGAGGACCGCCTGTATAAGTGTCACCATAGCACCATTTTTAAGTGGCCTTCTCAATCACAAATTTAAGTGTTGTGAAAAAGTCCCAACTTAAACTAGACATTCAGAAGCTTCATTGAATGACCTAGCTTTAAGCGACCCTCAGTTATTACTTCTCTTCAAAAACACAAAAATTTTAAACTAAATATACCAATTAACATTTACATTACGCACCCAAAAGCATACACATCAGAGGATTTGGTGAATGGCAGTTCCTCCTCTTCATATTTCTGGTTGGCTGTTAAACTGCAGATGATTTCAGGAGACAAATAACAAAGCCATCCCGGTGGGATACTCAACCCATCCCCTTTCCTGGTAGGTGGGGAATATAACTCAAAGTCAATACGTATCACATATGGATGCACAAAATATGTACTTATAAGAAACAATAGGACTGATAAAAACATACCTGTTCCCATAACACAGTTTTGTGACACTGAAAAGTCCGAAGTCAGTGATTACCACTTTCCCATTTTCCAGAAATATATTTTTACTCTTCAAATCTTTATGGACTATTCCTCTGGCATGTAGATAACCCATTCCCTGAAATAAGTGCAATTAATGCAGACACCACACTCAAAAAGAGGGAACATAGATGTTCAACACGGGAAGGGGGATGGGTGGAGGTTATTAGCAAAATGTACACTGAACAGAACCAGATTACCTTCACTAGTTATAAAATCAATAAGTCTTGTGACTCCACATGAATTAATTTTTAAAAGGATATTTAGGATTAATTATCGGAAAATGATGCATTACCCGCTATTCTTCGATACAGCACAAGCAAAAATTCCTTTACGTATTATCATTTCATGAAATCAGACTCTATGATGCATGTTCAGCAAAATAAAATACAAACAGATTCATTCAATCAAAAACTGTCTATTTTTTATGTTTGGTATTCTGTGAGTTAATCAGCAAAGTGGGGTTATTTTTGGAAAAAATGGATAAAGGCAATGTTTAACAATAAAAATTTAGTTACCTGAGAGATTTGCTGGGCCACATTAGTGGTCTTGTGCATGCTGAATTTGTCTTTTCTTAAGTGAATGTGTGTATAAAGAGTCATTCCCTTACACATGCTAGTGACGATTGCCAATCGTGGAGGTTTCATACAAGCACCCATGAAAAGGACTAAATTCTCATGGCGTGTCTTCCTAAATGTGGTGACCTGAAACAAACACATTGGGCAATGAGAGTAAGAATTTGTAAGACAGCATGAAAACAGCCAGTTTCAACAATTATGGTCCTTTGCCACAAAGTTTACTCACAATCCTACTCTTAGCAATTACAGCACACCGAAGGAAAAAAACATGAATTTCATAAATACATACCATATAAACGGGTGTAAAAGATATATCCCTATTTTGAGCATTGGAGCTTGAGAAAAACAAAATTTGCTGAATTTTTACAAATCCTATCGCATGGTGCTGCAGAAGTATGCTCATAGCATGAATCTTTCCAGGAGATTGAACAATAATCGGGGGAATCTCAGTGCAAAAAGATAATAACCACGGTGTAGATTTCACAAATCCACCCTCAGCCCTCCATAACCCCATGCCTCTACGGTTTTTTCCTTTCCGAGACCACACAGACCACAAATCATTATCTTCAAAGGAAAATACCAAGGTGCATGGGAACAATGGAAACGTGTTTCATCCTTACCCTGTCTCACCGACTGACCAATTTCGATGTACTGGCTTCAATTCTCCCAGTTTCTGGAGGTCAAATGCTAGGTGAGTCACCTACTGAGCCTGAATATATCTCAATAGCTTTCAGCAATTGTATGATGCACACTAAGTTAAAATAATGAGACCTAATGCACATCTGACAGCATTTAAGGCTTTAAGCTCTAACTGATTGACAAAAAGGTCTATAGTTACAACAAGGGTACTAATACTCAACTTAGTTCAAACACCACAACTTCCGAAGAAACAAGCATAGCATGATCGCATTCAAACAAGACAAGAGGGACTGGAAACTTCAGGTAACATAAACTGTGTACAGTAGACTCTCGTTATTACGAAAATCACGGGACTGGAAAAACCGGACGTTTGTAATAACGAAGTCCGTATGAACGTTTCTCTTCGGAATCGTCGAAAAAAAAAAAGTATATTATAAACACGATTAAATTGCATGGAAATATATATGAACAGGAAAATTCATTTCAGTTTCTCAACGGAAGAATGAGACGTGATGCAATCGAGGGTTGATATCTTCCCGTATACAATAAGTCCGATATACGAACTAGATGCATTCCAAGACCTTGTTGACAAGACCAAGTTGATAAACCTACAGTACGGCTGCTGAGAGTTGTCTGATGACAGGCAGAATGGTCTAGGTTGGGGTGGGAGCAAGGCTGCCAGGTAAGAAAGGGAAACGCCCACAAAGGGTTCTGTGAAGAAAGGAGCCAGAAGGGACGACAAGCGTGAAGGACCCAGAGGAAGAATCACTTGTTTTGGTGGATCACCCTTATTTCGGTGCTCCTTATGCATTTGACAATGTTGTATGACTAGGCGAGGTTGTGAGGTGCATTTGGGGGACAGCTAATGCTGTAAATCGTGCTGCCATAGGGTTATCCGCCCCTCCTATTGTGCCGTCATCGGGCAACTCTCAGGCCGGACTGTATGAAAGACAATCTACCGATTTGATCGATGGATTTTTCTTCCCCATAGAATAATCCTCCAAAATCGCTAGAACAGTAATGGCTTTGCCTGGTTTCGCCATTTAGTTGGGCCCTTTTCGCTTCTAGAGCGTTAAGGTGATTTTCCCAGTCTCATCCCTTCTGAACCTATCCTACCCCAGAGGCGTCGACGGGCTCCTATCATGGAGGCACCTCTTTCCTTTTTCCTTCCTCTCCAGCCCCACCCCGGGTGATCGGGAGTTTAAGTCTCTTACTTGGTTCCCGGCCCCGGTGTGCTGTATCCCTGAAGGGCTCCCCTTGAGCCCTCACTCTCTGTATGAAAGACATTGAGAAGTACGGTTATCCTACAAAATGCAACACTGCATCACAATCGTGCTCTTAACTCACGATATATTTCGAATTGATCTAGCAGGGCGTGCGACACAGCCGGAGCCGAAAAAAATCGCTCCTCGCGGTAAGGAAGAATGGGCAAAATGCTGAACAGTTCCTTAATTCACACTGGATTCAACGATACTTTGCTCATGTTGTGCCCACAGTAAGGCCGTGTTCCAATTCATAGGGTTCACTCTACGCTCTTACACTCTAAACGGCTCTTTCGCTCTTTCCTGCTCTGATTACAAGTAGTGCCACCACTGCCAAGTGGTAGATTTCGAAACTGAGAAAAGTTGAGTAACAAATTTGGAGTGTAGGAAAACAGTGCAATGTTGTTGTTGTGACGTGAGTGTTGCAATATTTTATTAAGATGATCCGAAAAATTGCCAAATTTGGTCATAAATAAAAATTACTAATTAATAATAGTCTAAAATTACTATCTTAAGCATGACATCTTCCTTCCCAATTAGAATTGTCACTAGGAATATTTGAGGCATACCTTCCAGAGCATGAATTTCGGTTCATCAAAGAGAAAATTTAGGATTAACACTGACTTTATCACATATTCATTTCTACATTTGATCACCATAACCAGAAAGGTGAACATTGGCCTGATAGATTATTTAAAAAATGGATACTCACCTCTAGCCTGAAAGCCTCTAAAGTCTTCTCATTATCTAATTGGTCCATATTGAGCACCTTAATGGCAACATCACCATGCCAATTCCCTCGATAAACTGTACCAAACCGTCCAGTACCAATAGGTTCACCCATTCTCAGCTCATCAAAAGGGATGTCCCACTCTCGGAGAGAAAGCTGATGGAACAACGCAAGAAACCATATCAAGAACATTATCAATTAATAATATGACTAAAAACAAAAAAGTACAAAAATAGCTAGAAAGACAAAGTTGAGCATCCTTAGTAAATCCTTGATCCCATAAACCTCACAATCCATCAATATTTCCAGGATTGACTCCAAATTTTACAAAAACAGAAAAATTTCTAACCACACCATCAAGAATTATGACTTGGTGGAACTACGACCTACTCTGGTTAAACAATCTTTCATTCAAGACTACTAATCATACATCTCAGCTAGTGTTCTACCAAAGGGTACCTAACTAGTGTTCTACCTCCCAAAGCAATACGTCATCTTGCAAACTTTCACCTAATGCTTGGGGGATATGTTACAGCTTTCGTGCCCTCTAATATTGCTACAGAGGTCATACTTCATATTGTGTACCTTCACCTAATAATTGGTGGAAACTTGAAGAACTACTGCTAATCTGCAAGCACTCATTGTAATTCTGTTTAAAATAATTTGCACAGTTGCTCATATATTAAGTGCTCCAAATATAGAATTTCCTGATATATGTGACCACTTTGCAAATGCACAGTTAAGAGTGCTTTGTCATTTTTAGGATTGGTAATTTGACTACCATATACCTAAGCTCTCACTGCTGATTGGTGGTAGTTCAGATAGTTGCGCAAAGTTGTTGCCAATGCTGAGTTGCGAAATGATTCAAAAGTTCCACCAGAGAACTTGATAGACTTTTTCATGAAAGGGAAGCTAACCAGATGCTACATTGCACTAAGCTCCTGTGCATATCACTATTCCTGACTAAATATGATCAAAAAATCTTATAAGATAAGAGATGTGCAGTGACTGACAGGAAGTATTAAAGTTTAGGCTGATCAACATTCTTGTTTCTTCAAATAAAGACAAATTTTAAATTCATTTACTGATTGATCAATTAATGTTACTGCTTTAATAACTAAAATGTTCTTCTTTTTGCACCATTGTGACCGACTGAGGAGGTGACTTTCTCTATGTATCATCCATTTTTATTTTTCTAACATAATTAATTGTATAATAAACATAGAAATATTGCTATATTCACTGATAGATGTTCAAATAACTTAAAATTTACACTTCCTGTGCTGCTATAACTGAAAAGTTTGTTCCGATAAGCATTGGCTATAATAGGTTCATATTATTAAAGAGTTATTTTCCAGGGATTGTAGGCAGTTCAACTGTAATTAGATTCTTAACTAACTACACCATTGGCTCGTATAGCGCAAGGGATGCCTTCCTTGGGGTCTTTGCGCTACACAAATTTGCGTTACACGAGAGTGTTTTAACATTGGAAAGATAGGGATGCGTTCCTGGTAGCATAGGTGTTGTGTATCGAATTTCCTTTAAACCATATATATTCCCATAAATAGCCTTAGAAAACCTTATTTATACAAATTTTTATAGTTTAAAATATCTTTAACATTAGTAGGCATGCATTCGAAGACTTTTATTCACGTTAAAAAAAATTCGTTCATGATTTTGAAATCCCCTCCTGTTTTGAGGGTGGGTTAACATATGCTATCTGCAGGGGTTTGTAATGCGTGACGAAGACGATTTCTAACTATTTGTGACGATAACAATTTAAAATAGTAACGATTTTTAAAACCAGTCTAAAAACAATTATTATGTCACCCAGGCCCTTTTCTCGATCATCGAAATGACAGCAAATGCTACTTTGAATGCCACTTCATAGCTACGGAGTTTATGAATGATTAATCATTTTAATTTGAAGTCCTCCGAGGCATTAGCAGCTACGTGAAACAGCCTTTAAATGCCTTGACACCTGACCCAGTTTTCCTTCCCTGACAATGAATGAGCGAGATTGCATTCTTTTCCAAAACAATATCGTCTCGTCAACACTAAAAACTAGTTGAGGGGGAAGGAGCCACTTTCAATCACAGCTTGGAGTTCATCAGAAATTGTTGCGTTGACTGCGCAATCAACACTTGTAGATTCACCTGATATCACCGCACTGAAAATACCTGCTTGCCGTTTAAAATTCTGGAACCAACCAGGGCTTTCACTAAATGTCTCGGAGCGAATACCACCCTCGTCTTTTTGTACAGATTCACAATGAACTTTCAGTAAGTGTTGACCGCTTGGTTGAAGTTGGTGCAGCTGAGGTCACTGATGTTTTAACTTCGTCTTTATTCAGAATAAGGCATCCTGAGTTAAAAACTTCCACGCAATATCGCTTTGACGCTCTCCATTTTCAAAGCAATTGACCTCTTTCAATTTCTCTTCTAGGTTACAGTTTTTCACGATAACTTCTTGATTTTTCTACCCGGAATACTATTTTTTGCCATTGTTCTCTTGGTTTTTACTCTTTATGGCTCCATCGAAATCACCCTCTACCGCTGCACTGTATTCCTGAGATGCAGAGGGCCTACGACTAATGGGAGGGAATGAAGCCATTGTGTTTGAGACTCTATAGCGGACCCTTTTATGTGTTGATGCTATTCATACGCAACTCGGCCACCGCTCCATTTCCATCCCGTGAATACCGATGACCTTGAAGGCTTTAGCGTGGACCCTCTACCTGGAAGTCAATCACCCGATAACCAATGATGGCAAAAATTATGTCTCAAACCGTATTGCTTGAAAAAAAAAACTCATTTCCACTACCTCCACGCTTAATTGATGATCTAAATTAACTTTTGCCATTCTCTTAAGGAGACGAGATAAATTACTTCGGTAGGCCGGCTATCTGGACCCAATAACGAGTAATGCTTTTGGCCATTGCACAGCAATGGATTTCGATTGATAAATAAACAATTAAGAATATTTGAGCCAAGCAATACTATTAATATGCGTAAAATGATAGCAATTTTTAGTGTACTTTGCGCAAGTTCACGTTTTATCATTAGAGCGTTTAAGTTTTTTGATTAGGCTACACTGCGTTGCGATGTTTCCTCGAGGAATGAATTTGCACTACATCAAAATTGCGCTAATCGACATTGCACTATGCGAGGCCTGGGTGTATATGATAAGTTAAAAATTTGATCTGCAATTTCATACGTAATTGCTGCTCTCCTAACAATCTGGCACAAGGGTGGGTCATGCCACTAGAGAGGATGGTACACGTGTGAACCATCCTCTAGTGGTTCATAAAACCTAGTAGCAAGAGCTGTTAGGAACCGCCATTGACTCACACCAGGTGATTGTGCTTATCCTTTTCGCACCACATGAAATTCAGAAACGGTGCAGTAGAACTTTCCTGAGATCATTTGCCATAAAAACTTCACCCAACAAGCCATAGCTTATAACTTAGCTTGACCTAAAAACTACATCCGACATAGGGAGGAATGCTCACGCTGTTCTGCCGTGGCCAGGTCCGATCCCCAGCACCATGAGCGGAGCCTGAACCAGCCACTTCACCATCAGACACTTGGCTGTCTTGCGAATCCACACGCACAGGAGTACGCTCAGAATCTGTGCTAACACTCCCAGACCCTGAAGTACAGGATGCGGAGACTGTCCGATCACTGTCGTTTGACTGCTGGGTCTCCACCAGCTCATCATTCAGAGACACTGTGACCGCAGCACTACGGGTGAAAACAGGAACATTCGCCAAGGCGGTAGATTGTACTTTGGTGGTGCTGCCAGCTGTCCCTGATTCCAGAGTTGAAGCAGAAGAACTGGTGGAGGGTGCCAGAGCCTCCACTGGGTGGGCAGCCACTAATGGATGAGTCTCAAGAGTCACTTCCCTCTCTGGGTGGAGAGGAAGACTGTGATGATTGTGGGTGAGGTCTGTTAAGTGGCAAGGAGGGTCAACTATTAATTCAAAAGCTCACAGATGAAAACTGAACGATCATACACAGAAAAGCATTAGGACAACTAAGGTCATCTAGCAAGACCTGTACTCTTGCTACAAAAAACATTGCCTCCTGGTTAGATTACTGCTGAAAAATACCCCTATGTTTTTACAGCCAGGAGATTATTACCATATACAGTAAAACCTCTTTACATCGTAATGGAGGGGACCAAAATTTGGGCAATTTGATGTATGGAGGTTCACTATAGAGGTTTTAGTGGTAGGCACCAATTTTTCATATCCTTGGGAAATGAAAGGTGCTACTGTCTTTTAAGCCATTATATTAATAAATTTAAACATATAGGTATGCATAAGTGAACATATATTTACAATTTAATGATTACACAGAGGTAAAAGTAAAGTGTTCAAGAGGCCTTTTTAGGTAATAAATTAGTTAATGGGTTCGCTTAAAATTTTTTTCATACTCTTTCAAAATAATGTTTTCAAAACCACAAGCACTTTTTCATGTCATTTTCACTATAAATAAATCACTAGCTGTTTTCGTTAATGCCTTTTGACCTAAGAAATAATTCCCTGGTCTAAGGGTTGTAGTTCACTAATAGTGTTCGGAGGAAAGAACAATAGTTTTATATTTCTAAACATAATTTCTTCATCCTCGAATTTAACTGCCTGAGTTTTTTTATTTGTGCAGCCTAGATATACAGTTTCTTCTGTTTTTCCTCGGTTGTTTAAAATAGATGCGAGGGTGAATGATGGTATTCCAAAGGTCACTGCCTTCTGCCTGTCCTCGTTGATGGCTAGGAAAATTGCTAATAATGTGGTAATGTCAAGCAGTCGCCTTCTTTTATTTCTCGAATCCATCATCAGCCTATGATTAATGAAGTAATTTTCATATTTTTTCTTATTTAATGGCAAATAATTGAAAATACTCCTTATTATATCTTTTAGAATTGATTTATCATTCTTATAACATGTGACTTGTTAAAGATTATAAAAAAATAAATAAACACGTGACTACTGCAAAAAATAATAAAAAAATTGAGCGTAAATTTGAAAATTTTGTTGAATTCCCTCTCTCCAAAATACAATGCACGTAGCATTCCGAAGAAAAGCTCTGTCGAGGGCTCACACAAACGCTAGGTCTACGAAAGAACGTGATTTCCCGGTGAGAATGCTGGGCAAACTACTTTAGAATGCGGCGGCGACAGTAAAAAATTTCATTGCCCTACCGCGAATCAGCTAATTAGCTGTCTCCTTCACCTAACACTGTCGCGCATGGATTGATGTTCGTTCAGTATTGCTAGAAATTGACATCCCGGACTCCCGATGGAAGAGTCATATTTCGCGGCATAAATACGCAGGCAAGACATATGACTGTCGCTAAGCGCAATAAATTTTAAACTACGATCGTTCACGAAAGCATCGAAAAAATTACCAAGGCGGTAGTAAGAAAGTGCTACACCGGGAAATATGGGAATAAAATAATTGCGAAACTGTATGATTTATTTCAAGTCGTGGAAAATTCATGAAATATTTTCATTTTAGAAGCGGAAGTAGCAATGCGGTCGAGTAATTCTGTCTCCATGGATGGGAGTGAAGTTAGTTGAAATATTTCCGTCAGCAAGTGATTATAGGCTGCGCTGGTCGCCTCTTTTATTAACTGAACATAGTACGTAGGCACTTACAAGAAAATAAAGCCATCAGTAAAAGAAAGCGAGTGCTATCGTGCGATTTTGACCATGATTCGAGAGAAAACGATGTGTTCTGTCTTCATTTACCGTCACCTAATATGATTAGGATAGTTGGATGCTCTAACTAATGGTTAACGTGAAAATTATTAAAGGTGTATAAGAAAAAAATAAGCGTGAAACATTTATCGCTGAAAATATCATTCCATGTAGGTAATCGCGGCTGCATTAATGGTCTCTAGTTGTCTCGGTACGATTTGCGGAGGTAGTTAGGCCGTCTCGGGGCTGTCTTGTTGGTACGATATATGGAGGTTTTACGAGATAAAGAGGTTCACTATATAGAGGTTTGCCTATAAATTTACATGTAAATCTGATGGGACCAGAGGGTTGGTACGAAGTATGGAGATTTACGATGTAAAGAGGTTCACTACATAGAGCTTTTACTGTATTCACATACATTCAACCTTATTAGGCAACATGCTGCCAAAGATTTCCTTATTCATTCAACTACATTTAACAGAGGAATAGTGAAAGTATCATCATGAATACTATATATTTAAGAAAATTTGGTGAGGGAATAACATAAATACACATATATCAGCACTAAGTGATGCACTGTCCACTAAATATTTATTGAATTTTTTCACTAAACATTTCAATGCGAGATCATCATGCTAAGGTTACAAATAGTGAAAATGATACAGCAGCCTCTTAGCCCATAGAAAATGCATTAGTTATGGGCAAGTTTAAGTTGAGTATGACAGAGGTATGGAGGGAAAAAATGCATTACTTAATTATGAAACCTTTTCAGTTTTATCTTAGGATATACTGTATCTGACAGCATATAAGACGCACCCTTATTTAGAAGGCCACACATAAGGAAAATAAGTTTCAATAGTCCATGCGACAGTGCAGTACCGCAATACCTTAAAATGTGGTTCTCACGTTTCGTAAAAGCCAAATAAACAATCTTTGAACACAATTACCAAACATATTTTTAATAAGGAAAATTAACAAATGGCAAGCTATTTTGGACATGATATGTAAATTTCAAAAATGAATGGCAAGCAATCAAACATAATATGAAATTAAGCAGAAACAACAAAAAACACAGCTTCTTTTAGTTCTCACGTTTTGTAAAAGCCAAATAAACAAAGCAGAAACATAGGCGGGCAAAGCAAAGAAGAAACAAAAGGACAGAGCTAGCGCCACTCGTTACATTTACTTTATGACGGGAACAGTGTGGGGGTCGGAAGTAAATTATCCCAGTTCTGTCTTTTGAGCTATATTTTTGTTGGCAAAAATTTAGTTAAACCTGATAAAATAATTATGGCAGATGTAGAAAAAGTTACATCTGTCTAGACCTTTCCCCGGGCAAAAAATAGCATTGTATAAGCGCTCTTTCATTAAGATTATTATAAGCTGCGAGACGACGAGGGTCGCCTTGAACGGACTTCGTTTGGGACCCAGCCATTAAGCACATTCCTGCTGTCATTGGAAGAGCCGCTTAACAAATGATCTCTTTCGGTGACTCCAGGGTCGTGGGGCTGGTGGCGGCTAGGAGAGGCAGTTGGGGTTTGGCAGCGAAACAGTGTGTACGGCTTGGGCTGAATAAAGCAAGTTGCTATGTGTGAGAATTTGGACTTGTTCCCTGCTTTGTTTCCCCCGAACCCCTTTATCGTCGGCGAAGACGACATACAATTGAAACTTTACTTGTGTCCTACACGTATAAGACGCAGGTAACTTTTTTGATAATAAAGTTAGTTTAAAAAAAAGTGCATCTTATACGCCGTCAAATACAGTAATTACTAGAAATATACATAATTCAATGGTGAGGAATAGATATAACTTATCTTTTTAGGAACAAACACAACATTAACCTTAGACTAATGCCCCAGCCAAATTTAAATTTTGAATTTTCTCCTGCTTCACAAGGGGCAAAGCAGGTAGATATGTATATGGGTAAAAAATATGGCATAGCCTCACCAGGAAAATGAAATTTCTCCTTGTTAACAGATAAAGGCGTGTGGGTGGTGGTTGGTACTAATGCTGGACTAGAAGGGGTGGAACTGTTGCAGCTGGAAGTATTTGAGCTGGAATCAGGTCCCTGGAAGAGATTATAACAATTCATGAAAATTATTTACATTTACAATCAAAACAGAACATCCATATAATACCTTTCATATCATGGAATCTATTCCTGATCGTGATATCAACAAACATTCAATACTGAAAGAATATAAGTTCTACAAATCAATACTTTAAATGTAGGCTAGAGACATTAGGATAGGAGATATTCCCCTTAACAAACTTGAGAAATAATTAAAATCAACCCACACATTCCCTCTATCAACAGCTTCCTCATCCCTGAAAATCATTCAACACCTTGACACAGTGGTACACCAGGAAGAGAATTATGCCAGCATAGGCAGTAAGGATGAGTCAGTTCTTAAATGTTTGCAGTTCTTGATACTCGGTTCCAAGGATGAACTCTTATCATCTGAATTAATGGCAAATTTAAATGAACAACCACAAGAATTGCATGAAAATAATTTCACTAAAGATGTCAATAAGCAGGAAAGCTCTGTAAAAAAAAAAACTTAAGATCGTCTCCATAATTTTATCGGCCACTTAAAGAGTTTTAAATAACATGTTGTTAAAGAATGCATGACTGACCATTACGTCACATTACATCAGGCAGCCACCAGTTCATTCTTCGGCTTTCATTTCAAAAAATTCAAATTTTTTCCCCTATCTGGGAGTAATCTATTTTTTTTGACAGAAATATTGCCTTCAGTACTGAACAGGCATTCACTGAAAACAGAAGTAGTCGATGTTGATTTTGAGGGGCCACGCAAAATTTGCTTCAAGCACAGTTAACATACTGCATATACAGCTAGCATAGCATCAGGGTCAATACTGAAACTCACCCAACTTCTGACAACATCATACATAAATTTGTTGTAACTTGAGAGTTCAAAATGTATTCTGTAACCTTTGATGTACCTTAAATTCTTACTATAATTAACAACTTATTCAAATGCTCACTGTCACAGTTCTTTTAACTTCAACACTACATTACTCAACACACTGGTACAGCAACAACATGGATAAACTGAGAGGCAGCATACCACTAGCTATTGCCATCTCATTTGATGGGGAAATTCAGGATTATGCAATTGAGCAGCATCGAGAACCCAGCATTTGAATCCATGATTTCAAGTGATATTGAGTCATTTGTAAAAGTGACGCTTATTTTTGCATGAAATTTCAAATCAAGCAAAAAACCTTCACAATCACGGAAAAATTAGCTACACAAGCCAAAAACCTTAAAAATCAGGAAAAAACCGAAATTATGCCTAAAATTTGTTTGCAAAAATCAAGGAGCACCATTGAGGAAAACTTAGCTACATATTATACGTACCGGAAAAGGCGGAATAATAATAGATGGCTGAGGGTGTGACTTCTTGCGATCTCTTCTAACTAGAGAGGCAAGAACAGTAGAGGGATGACTTGGAGATGACAACGATGTCCTGCTCAAATTAGGAGACTGATTTGGAGCATACACTGAAAGAATACAAAGAACATTAATCAGGTCTAATAGTTCATCTATTCTCATAATAATCTTTATTTACTGCACGACAATTGTGCCGCACAGATTTGAAGGAAAAATATGCATAAGCTAAATCAAATGGTCTTCTACATCTATTTGCTATAAATAGTTTCAGACAAGATAAAAGAGTTAGTTTGATTACAAACTTTGGGCATAAATACATTTTACAACAAGCTATGAGAATAAAAATGCAGGAAAATTAATCCAAAAAAATACAAAGGAAATTAGTTTAAGGATCAGACAAATTAGTTTCGGAGGTTTTTCACTGAAGCTTTCTTTTTTCTTTCAGATTTTAAAACGATTATTCATGAGCACCATGAAGTTGTGAATTTATGTGCTTTGAAAATATTTTATGCATCAAGCTTGGAAATATTATACAGATGGCTTTATGTTGCAATTATATTGTATTAGAAAAGGAATAATTTACTTTGAGGAGCATGACATTATCCTATTTCTTTTGGTTATCTTACCATCAGATTGTATCGAGCGGGCAAACTCGTACACCAATCCAACAGGTAAGCCACACGATGGAGGCACCTTTGACTCACAGTCCCTGTGGCATTTGAATTTGCATTCTTTGCACTTGAGACCTGTGAAGAAAAATTAATTTAACACTATTAGTGCTAGCCCTTTATATCCGATGCCTTACTCCAGTGCTGGGCATTTTCCACAAATTTTAGAAACTTTCAGTAATATTACTTCAGAAGCAATAAAGTTGAAATAAAAACTGCCATATCCAAGACTCTATCATCTAGTGAATTTTATTTCTTCTTTATATCTAGTGTATTTTCTTTTTTTATGAACAAAGTGTTAGTCAATTTATCAAAACGCACAATAAATACTAAATTAATTTACATTTATTTATGATAAAACATTAGATTTGTTAAAATACTACTTTTGCCAAAAAATTAAACCACACAATTTATACAATGAGTGGAGCATTGAAAATGAAAAAAATTGAACAAATTCACATGATGGTTGTGGTGAAATATCCTCATGTTATGCACAAAATTATTAGGGATTCAATTTCAACACTATCAGCAGGCAATAGATAATTTCACATCAAAATATATAAAAATAGTATCACTAATAGTTTAATCCTGAATTACCTGAGCCAAGGAACATCTGCTTGTCACAGTAATCACAGGTGGTAACCACCTTAAAGGTTTTAGTGAAACGGTGAGCAATAGCATGGCCCATTCCTCGTGAGATGGTGGGAGTGCGAGGAGATTTTGGAACTTGTAGAGTGGCTGTAACTAAAATGAAAAAGTTATGAGAAAAAAGCAACAATCCCCAAAGCCGGTCACACAGAAATCAAAACCTTCCCAACATTCATTTCAAACAATCATGCCTCAGATTTTATAGTAAAACCTCAATGTAGTCAATTCCATTGAACTGTAAAATTGTTGAATTCATTTATAGGGGGATTGTGATTAAATATTTTATGAGGGTTGCCTAGTACGTGATGCTGATGGAGTTAGTATTCATTGCAGAAAAATTTGGCATCAAGAGATATCCAAATCCTCAAGACATCCAAATGTAAATGGATGATCACATGCCTCTTCTGTGGTAGATAAAAAACATGAAAACCTGTTAGAAAAGAGTATTGACCTCTCAGATATTATCATAAATTTAAGAAAAATCAAAATGTGGATTGCCAAAACTTTAATGGGAGCAACTGTAAAGGACTGAGTAAATTCAACGGCATGTATTCATAGGATGCCTCATCATGATGTGCCAAATAATAGCCATAATCAAAACAGTTTAAAATATTGTTTTACTTCTTGAGTATATGTTCCCATTTTTGCCTGTAACTGATAAAGTTATAAAACATACTAACCAAGAGCTAGGAGGTGAAGGACTACGTATGACAGCTGAGGGGTGACATAGTTCAGAGGCACCCACATCTAACACGATTAAATAAAAGTTTCTAAGTCGGCCAGAGATAGATGAATCAATCAAAAAAACTGCAAGTGTATAAAACCTAGGGTTCCAGCAGTGGTAGCAGCTTCACATGCAAGACTTCTCGGTTATCTAGTCAGTGCATTAAATACAGGTAGCTTAAAGTCATCATCCCGCAGCATCCTACACAGCTAATCACTGAGTGATTTGCTCAGAGGGTCATTAATAAATCTTCCATATTTACTGCAGCGTTATCGGTTTTTTATGGTTTAATCCACAGTAGTTGAAACAGTAAATTCAGTTTTACCAGTCAATTTTGGGGCTATTAATGATGCAGTAATCGGTTCTTCCCTCCTTATCCTTAAACCATTCTGTTTCCTCAACATTTGCTGATAGAAAACGAGAGTTTGAGGTAAGCCGCCATAGGAAAATTTTTCTAAAAAAATCAACAGCATTAGAGCCTTGAACATCCATCATTCAATTATCCATTTTTGAAATTATTTGGGCAATATCTTCCTCCCCAAAACAAATAGTTAAGGAAGGTTTAAAAGGTGCAAAAGATAAGGACAAAAGCATGTCACTGAAGCAAAAGTAAAAATTTCCTAGGAAATTATGTATCATGAAGGCTTATCTGGCTCTTTCAAATATCCATATTTAGTTTCTCCTCCACTATGAGGGATAACTGAAGCTCTCTTCTAATTTAATCAATAACCAAAATTGATTTTGAATCGGCAAAAAAATATTTTGAACAAACCTATTACATTAAGGATGTACTGACGACGAATAATGACTGAGCAAGAATACACCTTTCCATCATGTGATGCAAAATATTCTTTGACTTACTGGTCTTGTTGATAGTTCCACTCTCTGCACAATCACCTTCTCCAGTGCTGCCACTGTAGTATGGTGGTGACCTTACAGGACTACTTAACAGTGGGGACGATGTGTGCCCACCTCCTCCACCATTCCCATGGGCAGATGATGTCTCTGGGCCAGGCTCCGTTTGAAGCCGTACACGCCTTGGTACTGACCGAGTGACTTGCGGTTCCACACTAATAAAAATACCTCTCATTAAAAACTACAAGCCTTCAGATATTGCAACATGTAAACTCGACAAGGTCTTAGTAAATCAATAACTTGATATAGTTCACACTTAAATTTTATAAGCCAACCTGGGTTTCAAAGTTCAATCGATATATGTACCTAAAAAATAACAACAGTTGATAAAAGTGGAAGGGTGGAGGTATTTTATATGTGGTTCAATAGACAAATGATGAAAATCTAATGAATTCAGTGTCCAGGTAATATAAGATTCCTGAGAAAAGCAGGTTGAAGTGAAATCTTCCAAATACCTCCAGAAGAATAGAGGACAACTTCATCAGTCACATCATGAGACATGACAATCAGATAAAGTCAATCGTTGAAGGAGAGTCTTAAATGACATCTGAAAGATAATGCAAGGATTTTGGTTGATTTTAAGTGCTAAATACCACAGCAGCCATTGACATGCATGTTTACCTACATAGGGTGTCCCTTTAGTGTCCACCAACAGCATTCCCTTTTTGCTATGCTTCAAACCATTTTCAAACAAACATTGACATCATTCCACACCCTCTTGTAAAAATATGGAATTGTAGAAAAATGCCAACTGCATCTATGTAACCTTGAAATTATTTTGGGTTTAACTTTTGAATGGTAGATGATTTTATGTATTACCTAACCAGCACCAAACGTTTACTCTAATATGGTTTTTCTTGGGGCTAGATCAACATTTCAACAAAAAAAGCATTAATCAAAAATTTTTTGGAAACTGTAAACTTTGCAAAACTAAGTAAATTTTGCTCAACTGTCACATTATTTTAAATCGGAAAGTCCAATGCCTGTAGTGATTGATGATGTAAAACAGAATAAATAATGAGAATGTGAAAAGATTGGCTGAGTCAAACTACCCCAGGATGTACTCTTGATGATGCTTATGATGCAAAGAAAATTACTTTAAACTTGTAACCAAGGTTAGCATACAAAAATTTGAGTGTAGAACCTACCAAGTCTAGTTATTTTATAGTTGCTTAATATTAAAAAAAAAAATCTAATCATAGCTCATGTGACACTTAATGGATCTCATAATGGCTGACTCATTAAAGATTAAAAATAAAAATGACAAGAAGGAAACATACCTTGCAGAACTGGTACCCTCAGGATTGTCAACTTTAGCAACCAACTGCGACTCATGAGACTTAGATTTCGGTAACGGAAAAGTATCTAACAAGACAGCTCCTGTAGTACCGGTAACGCAATTGGATGTGACACAACTGCTACCAGCAACTGCCGTTTGGTTGCCAGATGACATAGGAGTACTGACTGATGACGAGGTGCTGACTACAGTGGAAGGTAACGTGGAACTACCATAACTGCCAGGTAAACAGGTCTGGTGTTTTTTCCGAGGTGGAGGAGTGGTCGGAAATTTTACCTTCTCTCCAACTGATTTTGAAGTTATGAGAAATTCAAAACAAAAAAAAATTGATTAACATTCAAAATATCCACAACAAATGCATCTAAAGTCATATATAAAATACAAAACAAATTCCAGGAGCAAGATTACGGATAAATTAAGAGCCCCATGTATCCCCACCAGTATATAAAATATTAATGAATCCATAAGCGAAATTGCTTAATATTTGTCCTCTATGAAGAAGTTGATGGATTGGCATTTCATCATTCAATATTTGATATAAAGGGTCTAGCCGGTTAAGATGGTGAAAAGTGACCCAAGATGTTTTTGAAAAATAAAAAATATACACTTAAAGTGCATCAAAAATTATGTTTCCCCAAAGTTTCAGGCCCTAACAATGGAAATTAACCCAAAAAAAATTGAAACAAGATTTTTCGTTTTTTAACCATATCTCCAGTTTTTATTTTTGTAAAATCTTTTTTCTTAATTTAAATTTTTTTTATATTATTACATTCTACCATCCTGATTTTTTTCAAAATTGAATTAAAATTTTTAGGAAAAAATAGACACAAAAAAAATTTATGTTGTTACCCCTACATCAAAGTATAATCCTAATTTTTTCAGATTTTTAAAATTGGTGGAACACTGTCAAAAACATGAATAACTGCTTTGCGCCATTTGCATCTACCTATTCCAGGGGGATATATGATTTGATTGTTGATAGCAACGATTGTTGATCAGTTTGTAATATTATTGATTAATAATAAAGATTAACATAAACAATGCCTATCACACTTTGATTAATCGTAATTATTGGTTATAACTAGGTATGAGTCGATTCCACTTTTTTTCGATTTCGATTCCAATTCCTTAAAATCGATTCCCGATTCTTGATTCCGA
Organism: Ischnura elegans; assembly: GCF_921293095.1. Classification (NCBI taxonomy): domain Eukaryota; kingdom Metazoa; phylum Arthropoda; class Insecta; order Odonata; family Coenagrionidae; genus Ischnura; species Ischnura elegans. The sequence continues at coordinate 85,449,958 of NC_060250.1, forward strand.
TTCCATCGATTCTTATTCCTTCTAACAGGTGGGATTTTGATTTATCTGTAGCACTGCTGTCATTAAAATTTAAGAATCGAATGGAATAAAATAACTAGGGATGGACGGATCCAGGATTTTTGGAGCCAGATCTTTCGAATCGGATATTTTCGAATCCAAATGCATTTTCAAATTCCTGCCATTAAACGAAGTCATTATTCAAGTTTATTCTGGGTACATACAATTAATGGAATGCTTTTTAGATTTTCATACACATTTTAATATTTTAATAAATTAAAAATCATTTTTATAGGCTTTCAAGTTGTTTTTTTAAAAACACCTTTACATGCTTAGGACCTAAACTGTTACGATTGGGTTTGGAAATCAAAATAGGAAAAATCTTAGGATGAACCACTGACCAGTGGCATAGCAATGGCATAGCGAGAGGATCCCCCAAAATATAAAAACACAATTACTTTCCTTCGAGAAAGGAAACGAAATATTAAAAAATCATGAATTTACAAAAATGAAAAATGGAAAAAAATGAATCTTTGAAAAATGAAGTTTTTTCTACTATGAAGGGTGTTAAAACTAGTTTGAAACCCTCTGCTTTGTACACTGTTGTTTAAAAATTTTCCCCCCTGGTTTTGGACCCCCCCCTTCAAAAAATTCGTGGCTACCTCCCTGCCATCGATTGAATTCAAATTTTCCTCACGCATGTTTCCCCCGAATTTTACTTTCTCATTGCATACCGACTTGTGTTTCACCCGAAAATGCTTCAGTATGGTGAGGTGGATTTAGCACATCCTCGCGATAATTTACGCCACAGTGCACGCACACGGCATTCATTGGTTCTCCTTATCTCAATGGAAATGTTTATACACAATGAGAGACATTTTTATCGGTGTATCATTAAATTCAATTGCAACTGCGCAATCAGCAACACAATTAACAGTATTTAAAACGGCATTAACGTCACGTGCGACGAGGTGCTCAACCGCTCAGCATGAGAAAGGGGTGGGCAGAAGAAGCATGTTCAGGAGAGGTGGAGGGGAAGGAACAGTGGCGTAGCCAGGAATTTCGTGCGGGGGGGTCCAAAACCAGGGGGAAAATTTTAGAAAAAACCGGGCACTTAATAATGGGTTTTAAAAAAATTTAAACACTTTTTATAGTCGAAAAAAACTTATTTTGTTAAAGAAAAATTTTGTAAATTCCTGATTTTTCAATATTTTGTTTTCTTTCGTGAAGGACAATAATTGTGTTTTGTATTTCGGGGAGGGGGGGGTCCGGACCCTCCCCCTGGATATGCCACTGGGAAGGAGCGCGTAAAGGAGAGGTGGAGAGGAAGGAGCGCGCTCCCTCCGTATTTCAAACAACGAGGCTACAAATAAGGGAGTCAAGGACGAAGAAGTCAGATCTTGCTTCAGTGACGTCGTTGCCTTCAAAGCGAAGCCAGGCGTGCTATGTGATATATGTAGTTGGCGTTTCCAATCCGTCTGTAATTGTTTGAGGGGTTAATGCTGCGCTTGTTTCTTTGAAAATTGTGCTGTTTGGACAATGCTGCATATCAGTAAAGTCTAATTGTAGAATTGTAGATAGAAAACCGAGTGGCATTAATTAGAGCTGAAAAATAAACAGAAATATCGTCAGGAATGCGTCTCGTTTGGTCAATTCTTTTTTAAATCTCGTGCATTTCATCTAATTGTCGAAGCTATCAAGATATCTTCGGGCCCAGAAAGTCACTCTCCTAGCTTTTGTCGTCTAGAAACGGAGGATTGAAGCAGGTAGGCCAAAAAAGGTCAGTTGGTGAGACGAGGTAGAGATGAAACACGCTTCCTTGCTTTCATGTGATTTGATATTTTCCTTAGAAGACAATGATTTATGGTCTGTGTGATTTCGGAAACGAAAAAAAAACAACAGAGGTACGATCTGATGGACGGCCGAGGGTGGTTTTCTGAAATCTGCGACATAGTTACTTTTGACGTGGATATTATCCTACGGCGCTGAGATTCCCCCGATGATTGTTCAATCTCTTGGGAAGAGTCACACTATGTGCCAGTCGTATTTTGCTTTTTTTAGTTTCTGGCTGAAAATCCTGGCCACGGCTGAAATTCTACTCGTAACCTCTGTGAGAGCTTTCAAACAAAACGGTTCATGAATAGGACAAGAATCGCATGCGACGGCGCATTTGAAGAGAGAATCGGAACTCTTTCCACCCTTATGGGGCTTTGCATATGCATTCACTGAAGCTATTATTTAAAATTTCGGATAAAGATCCGATGTCTTCCGCGACTTTGGATCCGATGTATCCGATGAAGGGCAATCCGCGGATATTTGGATCCGAGGTATCCGATCCGACCATCCCTAAAAATAACAATAGCCGCGGTGGCTACATACTCGTTTAGCCGCGGTGGCTTAACAATAATGTAGCGTTCATTGCATCCATACATACCAGAGCAGCCTGGCCAGCGAGCGGTGGCGGCCAAACATATCCTGTCAAGTCCACCCGGAGGCTTATGCCAAGCAAGTATCAACTTTCTCAAGGGTTGCATTGATAAAACTGGGCTATACAACACGAATGTGTCTAAATTTTTTATTATTGACGCAGACGCATGTTAGTCTAAAAAAAGTTACATGTATAAAAAAACTGCTCTCAGCGCGTATTTATAAGAAACTTTTTTTCACAGGAAAACTTGCTCTCTGCACGTTTTTATTATCATTAGACTTCAGATAACATTCGAAAAAAAAAAAAATATATTTCGATCTATTACACTTTAAAATTGGTGGTCCAGATGAATTCTCCGAATGTGATTCATAATTGCAATAATTTGATTTGCCGTGACCAGCGGTTAATAAAAGAACGGAAAACGCATGCACTGATTCCCGATCCTGTGGTTTCCAATTTTTTTTCTCTGAGAGTTGCTCATGAACACGAGGTATTTCAGGGTTCGTCCGTTTGTGGCTCTTGCCGACATTTTCATATTTCCGAGGCCACTTAGGCATGTTCGTCGCAGCACCAGTGTGCCAGGCGTATTCTCCGCGCGGGCAAGGCTGACACCGCGGCCGCATCAGTGTGTGGCAGCCTTTATGCCCCAAACTTATCGTCTATGCTCAAAACATATATCTTCCTGGAATCGATGGAATCGGAATCGACTTTAGGCGATCGATTCTCGATTCCGATTCCGTACCCGAGAATCGGTGGAATCGAGAATCGACATTTGGAATCGACTCATCCCTACTTATAACCATACTGTACAGCTTTAAGTTCGTCTTCAAGCTTCTGAAATACAACGTCTGCCGAAAATGATTTTTTTCATATCTCCTGACTCTAATTAACCATGAAGTTATCGTCAGCATTAGAGCCAATTTTCTAATTACTGCGGGAATATGACAGAAGTGGTGATAATTACTACAACTTCTTCTCCAACCAATAATTACGATTAATCAAAGTGTGATAGGCATTGCTTATGTTAATCTTTATTATTAATCAATAATATTACAAACTGATCAACAATCGTTGCTCTCAACAATCAAATCAAATATCCCCCTGGAATAGATAGACGCAAATGGCGCAAAGCAGTTATGTTTTTGACAGTGTTCCACCAATTTTAAAAATCTGAAAAAAATTAGGATTATACTTTGATGTAGGGAGTTCTTGAAGCTGAATTGTGCTTCCAACAAAAATCACTGAAACAATTCCTACATTTGAAACTATTTCTAATAAACTGAATGTGCCAATTGACAACATTCCTTGCTGTATCTAACAAACAGAAAATAAAACCACTTCGTAAGCAAAATGTTTTTTAAAGCTACCTCAGTATATTTTCTACATAAAATATACTACACACATTACAAAATACTATCATGAAGATTTTCAGATGTACTTCAAAAGCATTTCACATTTTTTTCAAGCAAGAAACCATTACAGTCCGCAGTAAAAAATTGGTGTTTACACACCAAAGCTATCACATATTTTATTAGTATTTAGCTTATACTTCATAGGTAGAAAAATAACCCTAACTTATGTGACTTGAGAACAAAGATTAATAGGCATAAAATCCTAAATGCACCAACCTCTCATCAATCACTGAATTATCACACAGATTTATCTCACACGTTATTGTTTAACTGCCCCACAACATGAAAAAAGATACTCTATTTTTCTTATATTCTTTCAATTATCCTCATAGATTCTTTCATTAATTAAGTATTGCTCAGTCATATTGGTCTATTCAAGTGAAAACAAAATTTTAAACATTAAAAATGATCAACCCAGAAAAAAATAGCACTCATAATAGTGAAGAACTTTGCAGTTTTTACGTTATACTGCTTTCAGTCTGGATATATAAGGGTGCTATTATCACTATGAGATATAAAAACTTAACCCACTGAAAAAAAACTACAGTGGAACCTCGTTAAAGAGAGAACGGGCTATTGAGAGACCCCCGCCATTACGAGAGATATCTGAGGCACCGTCAGTTGAAGCTATAATAAGCATGTTAAAAAAATTAGTTTTTACGAGGCCCTTTTGGTGTTGGCACTCGCCATAGCGAGTTTCCATCACCGGAAAACCTTCACCAAGAGTCCCTAATCTCTGTATTTTCTTGCGATCAGTAAGAAATGAAGTTAACATGGAGTGCTCAGTTTCAAATTCATGTAGTAAACTGTCATTCGATAAATAAGTATGTAGTTCATTTTGGTGAAAATATTGTGGCATTAACATTCGTGAATGCCTCATCTTCTTCTGTTCCTCGGGCGGCATAAAGCAGTTGGAAACATACCCACATGTCCGTGAGTTGCGTGAATAGAAAGCATTTGATGGTAGACACCATAGCCAATAAAATGCCAAACACATCTGAGCAAGAAAATAAAAATAATAGAGTAATATGAGAGTGGCGTAATTAATTTATCTTCCTATTTGCTCTTCACAATTTAAAAAAAAAACAAAAGTGCCCTAGAATGCAGACCATGAAGAGTTAGAATGAGCTTTGTTTGGGTGGTTTTGCCCACTTCAATCTGCGGGAACTTCTGAGAAAGGGGCTATGCCAAACCCCAAAGCGGAGCATTTCAGGCATAGATGCAAATCGAGGACTTCAAGAGTTCGGAAGGTTAATCATACTAATTCAAATCACCAAAGCATTATCTCCTGTCATAATGCTGCCTGCAGTGTAAACCCAAAGTTGTAGAAGATAGGACTGATCCTAAGTATCTAAAGAAGTATTCCCCGCGTGATATAACATAGAAGAAATGGAACTCTTTCACAAAATAATCCCCGACAAAACCCTTGCAGTACGAGGTATTTCTTGCAATGATGCTTCTAGAGGTAGTTAATGCAGCTTAGCGATGGTACAGAATGTACGATAGAATGATACTCAGAGTGAATTGCTCGGATGGACATATTTATTCTCTGTTGCAGTTACAAGTAATAGTCACGATCACCATGTACTATTCACAAGGGTGAAGTATTCGCGTCAGTGGTCGGAGTTGTACTGGCACTCACTTCCATCACCCTGGCACCCGCGCATCCCCTGACGGCCGCTGGAAGAACTCACAGAACAACTGACTCTCGTTTGGCGCCATGTCGTATGCATTTAGCTCCATCATCAGCTATTCACATAGGCCACCACAGATGGCGTATGTGATGAGCAGATGCTGCACTTTTAGTTTATTTGATTAAAAAAATTCTACATTCCTTTTTCATGTATCTCAGTCATTATTGAGAATGTTTAATCAATAAATTCATACTTGTAAGTTTTTTTGGCCTAAGGGTCCATCAGATGCATATGCCTTTCCATTTCTTTGTCGCTAATATTACCCATGTGAGTTATATTCATCGCAGTTTCTTGCATCTTGCTTTTCGTTTACTTAAGAGACATCAAAATAATATCTGCATTATATTTTTTTGCTAAATAATATCATGTTAAAATCTTTTCGTATATTACCAATTTTAATTCAAATCATTTTTATTGCAGTGCTGTGGTAAACTCAGTGTATTATTTCAAATACGTCGCGAGCGTAACACTCAAAAAGGAACTTTTTTTAACAACGGCAACTTTAATCACATCATTTTGCATGCTTGGCAAACTTTTTACCGTAGATATTGAAGATATTACATTATATGATAGAAAAAGTCTTCCAAGGCAGGATTGTTACACTACTTTCCACCGTTTTCGTCTGCAGAAACAAATGCAATAAGTTATTTAACTTAACTGCCGCCTAACGTACAGGAACAAAAAACATGCACCAATGGAAGCATTTGAAGCATTAAATAACCGGGATACGGTTTTATCAGTTATTTTTTGAATTTTCAGTGGAAAATACCAAAATAATAGAATGATCACATAAATGCACTTATTAAGTACATAGAAAAATGGCTCTGTTGGTTGTGCATTGGCATTACGATTGACAAAGCAATGCTTTGCATGCTTTTTATTCAGTACGGCGCTTATAAAATGCTAGAACAGTAAGTTGTTGTTTAATTAAGGAAATTTAGTGATGAAAAAAAAATCGCCTTTTGTCTGGATTTATGCTAATGTTTATCGGATAGAAATTTCTTTGTCGCCGCACCACTTCTGTTCCTGTATAACTGTTTGCAATAGGTATGTTGGCTATTATTTGCTCCACCTCTGGTAAAGCGACAATTTGCTATAGCGAGTGTTTATTTGAGCACCATGGGGTCTCGTTTTATCGAGGTTGCACTGTATATAATTGAGGATAAAATCTCAAAATGTGCAATTATTTTGTAAATTATGTAAAATTTCATAATTATCATACAGAAAAAAAAACTTTTTGATTTTTTCCGTGATCCTACATAATATTAAACTGTGGGAATTTGAAAACTCAGGAAAAATAAAAAGTCTTTACAAACAACAGGCAAAAAAAAAACAGCAAATAGAGGGAAAATGCAGAATTCAGGAATACATTAAAAAGGGTTCCACTGAATTTTGCTACATTTTCAACACACACTATGCCGCGATCAAATCATAACAAAGAGTTGGAATCCATCACAAAGTTTTAGACTAATGAGATAAAATAGCAAAAGAAACTTACCCCTGCTTTTAGAGAGTGGTGGAGTAGAAGGAGGAGTGAATGTGTCTGAAGACATTGTGAGCATCCGTGAGTCGCTTCCACTGTCCTCGCTAGCGCTAGAGAGGCGTCCATGAGGTGGGGGAGGCGAGAGGGGTGCAGACAGCATGCACCCATTCCCATTATGTGTCTGAGGAATGTGGTGAGGGAGGGAGGAGTATTGAGGCGCCTGTCCACCCATAGGCATGGGAGGGAAGGAAGGAGAAGAGTGCGAGAAGTCTTCATAGGCTGGGATCATTGGGCGAGGCAGAGCACGATCAGGACGAGGTGATGACCTCTCCAACTTTCCATCAGACCCATAAATGTTAGGATTGCCTTTGCTTGAACGGTCCCAAGAATCCCAATACAAATCCAGGGTGTCGCTTGGATTCTCTCCCCGTAATAAAATATCTGCAAAACACAATCAAAAAGGAGAGTCCATTAAGAACAGTGAATTAGCTGACCTCAAAATAGATAATACATGACTATGGATGGACAAAAGTATTAACATTTATCAATACTTATGGTGATGGCAATGCAGAAGTTGGTCAATCGATAAAAAATCCTATCAAACTCTTAAGCACTGCAATAACCATAGTATTGCTAGCAAGCCAAAAAATCGGCCTTTGTTCAATGTGCAAAAACTGCTGCAGGTTTTTTTATGAGATATCTTGTATGATGTTGGGCACGATATAGTGGAAGTTATTAATATTACTATTGCAATATTTCCACTGAGTTGGTGAAAATATTGCATGTCTTATTTTAGTACAGAGTAATTTTTTATCACACCAAATTTTCACAACAATAATAATAAAATTGCCACTTAAAATTCCCCTATAAGTAAATAATACCCTGAACCCATAAATTTTCTTTCAGGTTTTTAAGCACCAAATATTTAGTATCGGGTACAAATACACAGGAAGTTAATAACATTAAGTACTAGTAATAATTAAAATTTGAAAATCTTGAAAACATACAGGAAACGGTCTTGGCAGTAATCGAACATACCACTCCAAATGGGTAGGGAGCAAAAGAATTACGAGGTAAATAACCTTCATAAGCACCTCTGATCAAGGATACAAAGAAATTAACTCCAAAAGAGGTAATTCTTTGTGAAAAAAAAATCATTTGACTAGAGGGATTAGGATGACTAGGGAGGCAGCCATCATTAAGCGAAGTGAATTTCCAAGGGGATAACAAAAAAGTTACTTGTTAATGAACAGCTTTGAAAAATACTTTTTACAGCACACAGTCACATGTTTCAACCGAGCCACAAACAATTTGTTTCTGTACCAAAGGTGTCAAGTGATAGTGAAATAAGGCCAACAGAATTAAATCAAAATATATTCAGAAAAAAATGATGAGGATATACCACCAGCATACATTATCAACAGTGAAACTCTTTCTTTTTTGCTAAAAATTTATGTAAAAATTTTATTTATTGAAACAATTATTATAGCATTACCATTTCAGCTAAAATTCTAATTCCTGGGCATAAGAACCATTCCATACTATGAATGCAATTATATCACTTGGAAAAATTGGCATCCAATAAAACAGCAAATAAAAAAATAAGGTGGAGTCTGCAATATCCATGTTTAATGATTGCATTTGAAACTTTCAGTCATCACCATCTCACAAGTGAGAGTGTATATAGTACTAAAAGAGCAAAGAAAATCTTAGGTGGTAAAATTAATACTGGAAAGAAACTTTTGGATCCCTAGTTCCAAAACTGCACTCTTGAAAAAATGTCACTGTTCCTATAAATATTGGTATAGATTCGATGTGAGAATAAAAACATATAATCTCACACTAACAAACCTTACCTGTGTATCTCCTTAGGTTATGAAGAGCTCGGCTGAGCCTCTGAAGTTCTTCCTCCTTTACACAATGCTCCTTAAGAATATTTCGCACCTCATGGTCTGACTTCTCCTGCAGTGCTTCCAAAGATGCCACCTTCATGCAAATACCCTAAAAATAAGATAATATATTAAATTTTGATGAAAACTTAAACCAGGAGCTTTTGGCATAAATTGGGCTTTCTTTTGGTTTCCTTTGGTTTCCACCAACACAAAAATATTTCCTTGAGAATTAATTAATAGTCAGAATTTCCGACAGCATTTTGTATATCGTTTATGGATTTACCTATATTATTGAAATAGGTTTTAGCTTGTGTGTGTGCGTTGGCAACGGAACCGATTCGTGATCTCGCTTGTGCATTGCTTTGCTGTGAATTCATACCGTAGGACGGATAGGACTACCTTTTCCGCTAATACAGCATTGCCAAATTCAACAGCACAGCTCGTAAGCTTACGATCGTTATCCTCCAGTACTACAAGTTTCTTTTACATCTCGATTTGCCGCCGACGTATAGCAATAATTTGCCATAACAAATTTCATGAGGGTCGTGGCATCAATTTTTGGTGCCCTAAAAAGAGGCTGGTGCCCTAACACCCCCTGCCACATGCCTTTTAGGTGGCTTGCGGGGTATTATGTAGATGTAGATGAATTTCAGGTGTACTATGCGAATGAGCGGCAACATTATCATCCATTTTTCTGATAACTAAAACATACGAAGTGAAACTCATGTACTTCATCATCCCGATGTCACATTATTAACCCCTCAACGCCGTCATGCGTACCCAGTATGCCTCCTGACCTACTATATATAATATTTTTTCTCCGCCCGATATTGTATTTTAAAATAAAAACTAATTGCTCTATCTTTTGAAGAAATGTTTTTCCTCTCCAATAAAATATTCATAGCGACTTTACGCCTTCAGGAATTTTTAAATGTTTCAATGAAATTACGTTTTAAACCAGCGCATTGACGAATTCGGTCCAAAAACTCAGCGCCTTCCTTCAGCTGTACTATCTTGAAAACTGCCTCCTATTCTGCTTGTGAGACGTCAAGAACGGTCAGCTACTTTAGCTTGAGATACGGTATCTTCTAAGCTTACTGTCTTCTCTCCGTCTTCTCCTTGTGTGTCGTCACCTCGAGCCCCAAGTGTGTTTGGTCCGCCTCCTTAGTCCTAAGCGAAGGGGTCATGTGCTTCGCTCTGCATTTATTTTTTTATTTTTTTTTCTGGATAGTAATCAACGAAGATAAGATTTCTTCTAAACAGTCAGCGTATACCAGGACCCCTTCGAGATATTTTCTCGTCTCTTGATGGAGCTTCGTGCACGCTTCAGTCCACTACAGTTGTTCATGCAGTGTGGTGTTCTTTCAAGCAGGGCGTTGAAATTCTCATCGGGTGTACTTCCTGTGTGCGGTATTTTTATTTATAATTGGGGATCCTATGAAATGGGAATAGTATTGTAAGGCAAAAAAGCGACTCGGAAGTCTATTTGTGTGTTAGGTTATAAGAAATTCATTGGTGGGATGAATTTCAAGGACCTGTTATTGCATCCGTACCTAATGGAAAGAAAATACCATTACAAGTGGTGTGCGAAGTTATTTAGGAGACAATTGAATGCCGCAGTCCTAAATTCATGTTGTTCACAGGAAAAACACTTATAAAAAATCGTCTTAACATTTTGCGTGCCATTGGTCGAGGTAATATTTTTGAAATATCCAACTTCATACGGACTGTTTGGACATAGCCGTCACTCCTTACACAATTTAGTACCAAGACTCACAGAAATACATTTCCTAAGGACAACTCCTGCAGCTGGAAAGAAATTAAAGTCTCAAAGGAGGTGTGCAGTTTGTGCATAATGTGGGAGATGAAGAGACTGCGTGTACAGGTGTGAAAAATGTGCAGTGGGATTATGCTTTGATTGCTTCAAATCAAGTCACAAAAAGCAGATTTTCTAAGGTAAAATCATTTGAATATTAACATACTGACGTTTGAAACATTAACACGTGATTACCTATATGAAATGATACAGTAATCATAGAAAAAAGTCAGAGAAATGGGCGAAGTGATAAATTTTCAAGTAGGCAAAATGGGTAATCCTATCGAAAGTATCCAATCTGTTATGAAATTTTCGACCCCAAATAACTAAAATACATCATGTAATTGTAATTTAAAAATACATGGAATGTTAGATATCTCAAAGCTTATTCGAAACCAAATTTAAATCTTAAAAAACTGAAAATTTATTCATTAGTTCTTAGAAGGAGATACAAAACACAATAAATATTTATTCACATCGCTTGAAACATTATTATATAGTAGTGCATTATATTATGCAATATTACAAAAATTTTCAACGATACTGATCGTATATTATGAAAGATATAAATTATTGAATGATAGTATGCCAAAAAGGCGAAGTCATTTAAATCTCATCCAGCCGCTGGGATGGGATTCAATTAAATGCTCGCCGCACTGGAGGGGTTCCCAAGTAATAATCGTGGCTCGATAGCAATAGGAAAACTTGCCCAAGAAAAACAGAACAAAATAAAGTGACGATGAGCGGCTAAATACTCCCTCAAAACAAATTTTACAGCATGCACTCAGCTTATTTCCCAACTCCCTACGGTTGTTTAGGCACCTATGATGTCACGCCTGGCCTAGGCAACGCTCGGGTGTCTTCGCACAGTGGTCTGCTCAGAGAAATTTTTCTTGATTTTAAAGTCAATTTTTTTATTTCTTTTGATGATGAATGGAGAAACTTACGCTATTACGAGAGATAGCCGATGCACCGTCAATTCATCCCATAATAAGCATGTTAAAAATTTTGTTTTTACGAGGCCCTTTTGGTGTTGGCTCTCACCATAGCGAGGGTTTCACTGCCGGAAAAACTTACACCAAGACTCCTTAATCTCAGTAATTGCTAGCGATCTGTTAGAAATGAAGTTAATGGAGTGCTCAGTCTCAAATTTATGTGGTGAACTGTCGTTCAATAAATAAGTAGTTAATTTTGGTGAAAATATTGTGGCATTAGCATTCGCGAATGCTTGATCTTCTTTTGTTCCTCGGGTGGCAGAAAGCAGTCATCAGCATACCCGCATGTCCATGAGTTGCATGAATAGAAAAGCATTTGATGGAACACACCATCGCCAAAAAAACACCAAACACGTCTAAGCGAGAAAATAAAGGATTAATATGAGGTATATTGGCTATTATTTGCACCACCTCCGGTAAAGCGACAATTCGCTATAGCGAGTGTTTATTGGTGCACTGTGGGGTGTCGTTTTATCGAGGTTGCACTGTACATAATTTCATTATGAGCTTAGAATTTCTGCACACTTTTCTGGTTTCTGCACAGATGCATCGCATTTATGACTTTGTGGAAATAAAATGGATTGAGATATCAAAGTTTCCTTCATTATTATGTTAATCTTGAATTGATACATTGAACTATTAAGAACAGATACCTTTCAGAGTGAAATGAAAAACTTAAATCTTAGAACAACACCATATTTCCAGGTCTGACAGAAATAAGAGAAATATTTTGACAAACCCATAATTAATTAAACTGATAATCATAGTCGCTTGTTTTTCCCAAAAACAATAAATGACTTTAACTTTAATTGTTAGGCCATATTTGAATCAACCTAAAATTGCTTATTTAAAATTTTCATCACATGTACATGTTGGTGCCATACACCTACTGCAACATACATATTGAGGTGGCTTGTGGGATAGTACCTAGATGTAAATTTGCTTCAAGAAAGGGAAAGAAAAGGAAGGGTGGAGTGAGACCTTGATCAACGTTGGCCAGCTCTTCACAAATGGAACTAGGGGGACCACACTTTATCCATCCATCTAACAGACAGAGAGCCATGTTTGAAGTGCCCTTCACACAGTGCTCAAGTATCGATTGGATCTCCTCTGAAAAAATCTTTGAAACTGCAAGGATGGGATGGTTTCCTATTATTTTTTATTGCCTAAATCGAAAGATTATTACTCCTGGAGTACGCATTTCACACTTTTAGATTTTTAAATGACGACATTATTTTTTGCGATTAATTGAAAAGTGAAAAATTTCAAGCACGCATTAATGCGACGGCTAAGTATGAATGCTGGGAAAAGCCTGTGTGACATCATTCTGGTTCCCGCTCTCACCGTGTGAGGTGACCTTGGGGCGATGATACTGTGTGCCGCTGTGATGCTGGCTGCTAGCTGGTAGCAGAGTACCCTGCTAGCAGTTAGCGCTTGGCTAAAATAAGGATTATTAATACCTTACCAAACGAAGGAAACTTTCCGACCATAAGCAGTTTTAATAGGTGATTATTAAGAGATGTTTCCCTGAAGTCTGTGACACATGCATGCATTGGTAATCTCAGACGATAAAACTCCCATCTACTCATAGAGAAACTAGGTCTCTGTGACGTCATGTGGAGTGGCACCGCATGGGCGCCAATCTGGTCTTTTTCAAATGAAGTTAAAATTGACAATTAACATTCGTCTAAACTGGGAATTCTAAAACCAAATAATTTGTATAATATGAATACACTAATGGTGGGTAACTAATTGCAATCAATGCCTTTCGTTTTCTTCGATGAAGGAAACTACCCTATTTGATCCTCTGTAATTGGCCTCGTGCTGTTTTTGGATGGGATTAAATAAATAAATAGAGTGGTAAGCCAACATTCTTACCACCCAATCCCTCTCATTACCTCGTTCTTATTACGTACTTTATTCCTTTTCATCACATTCCCTAGGTACTCATACTTTTGTTCCTAGGCTTAGGATAAAACAATTCCATTTTACTATTACAATCAGAAGGTTAGTTAAGAGTCTGATCTGGTGTGTAGAACTTAGCGGAGAAAGGAAATAAGGTTATAAAGGAGGATTAGAAAAGACTGGAGACATTTCTAAATGCGAACGTGGAGAAGACAGGAGATGGTGAAGTGGATGGAAAGGAAGCGAAACAAAGAATCAAATAAAGATGGAAGTCGAGGGAGGTGATCATATAATTTTGTGATGTCGTTGCTTTCTAGAAAAAGTTGGGTGATCTATGTAATTTTTGCAGTTCGGGTTTCAATTCTGCCTCCTCCTGTTTGATTGATCTCGTATAATAGTTGTTTCTTTGAAGATAGTGCTGTTTGGAAAGTGTTGATTATTGGTCTAGCTGTGTTCTAGAATGTTTAATGTCTATCAATTAGAAAAATACAAAAATTTGGAATCAGTACTCATACATGAAGGGCATGGTGGATGAGGAGAGGAAGTTTCTAGATAATATATGGAGAGCACAGAAGATTTGGATGGAGTGAGTACTGAATGAGGAGGGGATGTTAAAAACCGTGTTACAGGGAAGAATGGGAAGACTAAGAGAATAGGATTTATAGATAATATGAAAGAGAGTAGGCCTTGTTATGAACTGAAGAAGTAAATCTAAGATGGCAGTGGAAACAGGCTGGGATAATCTTAATTGGGTGATATTGCTGGGGTTGCTTTACGTACACCTACCTTAAACTGATGAATACTTAAATAATAATAATGATAATCGTTATCAGACTCAGGCCATCTCTTCCCATTCATCTCTTGCAACCCTTTACAGCCTTGCATTCCTACACAAAATATCCTATATCTTTTCAGAAAGCCCCCAAAGGTGTTCCCCTAGCTTCAAATCAGAATAATGAAAAACCATGTGATATTGTCAAAAAATTAAAGTAAGGGCTGCAAAAAGATATTCTGTTATAAGAATTTGAGCTCCAGGGCTCAAAGAAAGCTATTGCCACTTGAATCAATGAAATGCATAAAAAATTAAATGCAAGCAAATTAAGAAGACATTTTGGCATGGTTATTAATGCAACCACCATCTGACAAAATTTATGAACAAAAAGCAACTATTCCAAGTCCTTGCATGGTGTACCAAAAATTTCTATTCCACCTATGCAGGGCAGGATCATCTCATAAATTGTACTACATGATGTATGTATACCTAATACTTTGATCATTCGCCTAAACTACTTTCATCTAAAGAGTACCTGATCACAAGTAAGTCATATAGTGTCTTATGAAGAAGGGCATAGTTAAACTAAAAAATAATCACACTGTGAAAAAGTTTTTATGGTGAAACAACAGAAATACATACTGTCAAATATGTTTCAACAAGAGCGTTTCCGAAAGAGAACCGATGGATAACCATGGAATAAGAGTCTAATGGCTAAGAGAGAATTGAATGTACCCAACCCAAGGCTCATAGATTGTGATGTCTTCCAGTAACTTAAATTTAGCTAGTGGCCTCTTTATAATTCATTGCAACACTATTACCCATTCAAATTTAAATCACAAATACTAATTAAGAAGATTTCAGAGAAGAGAAAACAAAACCCGAATATCTTTGGAGGCTCGAAAAAATGCATGAAATTTCACCGTAGCATGAGAACACCATTTGAAGATTCCAAGAATTCATTAATATTTGAAGCTTTATAAATAAAGATTCAAAAAAATATCTCCTTAAATTATTCATTCATATTGATTGTTAATGAATTCGTCATGATATCTGACAGAGAACGTTTCCAGTTAGCTTTACCTATATAATCATAAATAACTGAATACTGACCAAAGCAGCATTACAAAAAATCGCAGTTAAATAGGAAGGCTTTTGCGGAATGCATATACACAGAAAACGGAATTGTAAATCCAACCATTAGCTAGCCAATACAAAATAGTAATATTTCAGTCCACCTATTTTTATTAAAATCTCCCACACGATAGTTATGGCTATTCATTTCCCACTGAGGTTTATTCGATGGAACTACTAGATGAACTAGATTCCTAAACCATTGATTTCAACGAAATGGCCACATAACCAGCGCCTACTATGAGCGTAATCCCGAAAATTTCCATGGCTTCACTGATTAAGATTAAATGGAGAGAAAGTGAGGTTTTATGCCAAAATGAAGTAATTCTTGACGATCAATGATGGTCGTACATAGAAGGACTTCAAATAACAGCATAATTCTTGGATTCGAGCGCAATCAATTAAAGATATTTTATTGGCAGTCTCTTTGTCACAATTCTCTTAGTCAACCAAAGCTACAAACGTATTGTGAAAATTTTCACCGAATTATCACGATCAATTCGCAGCAAGTGTTAATCTGAAGATAACTGAATAATTCCATGATACGGAAATCCCAGGTTTAAAATATGTGCATCACTTCTAATGATTTTTGCAATGAAGTAATACGCAGTACAGCTAAAATAACGATATCATTGGCACGCAGTGACTAATACACGTGTAATTATACTGAGTACAATACATTTATTTACATACCACAATAGAATTCGGTCCCAGTCCTACAACTTGCAGCCACTGCTTTAGTGAGGGTACATTCATTTCCTGACGGAGCTTCTCTTCTTTGAGCCTGGCCTTCGCCACAAGTTGCCTTGAGAACAACTTGATGAGCTTCCCCTGGAAATGTTTGTGGACGCATTACTCATTATTACAAATAATAAGCTAATCAGTGAGTGAACTATGTTCATAAAAATGAAACTGTCATCAATCATCTTCATGTTGTCATTCCATTTAAGTAAATAAGTAAAATGAATTAATGCATAAGGATCAAAACAAGTGTAAAAAATTAAATTCATCCTAGTAGCGACAACAGACGCTTAACATTTCAAAATAAGGAATTGGGGCACAGTGTTGTTTTTTCATCGCATCGTTGCAGCTAAATGGGAATGGCCATAAACTACTGAATGATCAAAGTAATTTACCTCCAATGTTCGTATTTCCTGCTGCGTAAGTTCGGCACTGGTCGCACATTGTGTTCTTAATCCTTCCAAACGATCCGCAGATATATCTATCATTGACTGAACTACATACAACCCTCTCCAACTTTCATGATCTGGTTCGTCCTCAGCCATTGCTTTGATATTACTCCAATAAGTTATTAAGAAGTGTCATATAAATAATTTGTTTCCAACATCTTCAAACTACGGCTACTATTAAGCCTTCACAAAACATTCATCACAATTCAAATACTACCGACAAGATTCGACCATCTTGATTTTGCATTTCTATTAAATACTCGATTAACTTAATACGACAAGATACGTTATAACAACATTCTCCAGAAGTAGTAATGTCTCTACCCAAAAGATGGAGCTAAATATTAAATTCCACTTTAGTTTACTTTTTGGCCACCTCCCATGAAGAGCGTTATCGTCATTAGGGCTCAAATGTGTGAAAATAAAACTATTTGAACTTGAAACCTACCATCTCGTACCGAAACTTCCCGTAAAAAAGGGAATTATAATTTATTTTTGGCTTCGATATGTCAACTTTAAAATGAGAACAGCTTTATCAGAAAATAGTGATTCCTTTCTATTGTGTCGAAGAAATATTCCTGGCTTTCTGCCTGCCATCTCTGGGAGAGGCGGAGGATTTTATAAATTTTATTGTTATTTTTAAATTAATTAGATTAAATGTATCAACTTGAGTGTTATTGACAATTTATTAGTTGAAAAAACTGATTGTATGTAATTTTCATTCGTAAAATAAATCTTTCATAAAGTACTCAGTATGTGTACGCATTGTATTCCACATGCATGCATAGAATATGTTGAGAAAATATATTATTTTATGAACCATCATAAATACTAAATGAATATGTAAGGCCAGTTGTTTATTCCTGGACAATTTCTCCCAGGGAAAATTTTATGTGGTTACGGATAAATTAAAAAGATATGGAATTTACAAATATAAATAGCACTCAGGAACTGATGTTTGACCTCAGGCTTGCCCAGGGGATGAGTGTTCAAGGTATTTCTGATATGGAATGCATGGAACATCATGTTGTAGCCTTCACTTTGCCTGAAATTTCAGCACTAAAAAAATCTCATCCTCCACACAGGTGACTCGCCTCCCGGTATTGACACCTTAGCAGAGAAGCAGCGGGCAGTATCTCTTCTCTTCATGGACTTTCCTCCTCAACTCCCAATGAGGCCTATTCTCTTTCTTCCTATTCCTTATTTACACAAAATTCTTCTCTCTAAAACTATTTTCAACATCCGCTCACCTCTCAGTAGTTATTCCATTCAAACCTTCTGTTTCCTTCATATCTCATCAAGAAGCTGCTCCTCCCCCACTGTATCCTTCACTTTGCCATTCCTCCTTCTTTCCGTCCATTTCACATTCTCCATACCTACATCTGGAGGGCCTTCAGCCTTTTCTCGTCCTTCTCCGTATCAGTGTCCATATTTCCACACAGTATGGCACTACTCTCCAGATAAGACTCTTTAACAGCCCTCTCTTTAAATTCTTACTTAAAGATCCTCTCATCAGCTCCTTATTCATAAATGCCTCCTTTGCTAATGCAATTCTCTTCTTGATTTACTAACTGTTGTACTCGCGTTGCCCTCCACGGTCCATTAATTGTGTGAGGTGATTTAATTTGGCAATTTTTAGACGCTCCACCCTTTGTGAACCATATGGCTCAACCACCCTCCCTCTAATCTCATATGAGATTATTCAAAATGTGTATTGAGTACATTAATCTATGATTCATTTTATTGGAGTTATTAAAAAATAATTTTTTTATTTTTTTATTGATAAATATGTTTTGCTCAATTCAACCCATTTTTCTTATAATTTTAAATTGTTTCTTGCGGAAAAAAGTTATGTGATATTTGCCTCTCTCCAACATGAGAATCAGCTTGACCCTCTCTCACTGAATGTTGCCCAAATAGTTGAACTGCTCTATCTGCTCAAGCTATTGCCCACCTACTTTTACCTATAGCCTCACATTCGCAGCTCACCTTGCTTTACTAAACCACATAACCTTCTTCTTCTTGTGATTAATCCTCATGCCATGTTCCTCACAGCACTTTTCTATCGCATCCAAAACACTGACTGGCTAATCAATGCCAGATTGTCCCCAAACCTCAAGGATTTAAAAATCATTTCCCCATTTCATAACTGCAGCATCCAAATCATTCCATGCCTCTCTTACCATCTCCTCTGTGTACTCGTAAAAAAGCAACAGCAATAGAGGACAGCCTTGCCTTACTCCTTCGGAAATGCCTGCCCACCTGATTCTCTGTCCGTCACCCTCACTTGCACTCTCTGGTCCATTTACAGATTATGAATGAGTCTGCAATCCCTCCAAAATATGTATGCCTATTATCTTAAGGATCTCCATTGACTTTACCCATACCACTATATCATTTTTTTTCAAAATCCACTCAGCAGGCAAACAGGTCCTGGTTATATTCTAGGTTTTTCTTCACTACGGACCTCTTTGCATCTTACACTTATTGCATCACAAGAAGACTTTCCTTTCCTGAAACCAAACTGATCATAGCCTAAACACTCATTTGCCCTGACTCCATTCCTATAAGTATAAAATCCTTAGCACCACTTCACTTTCATCGAGTGCAATATTAGGCTGATTGTCCTATAATCTCCACTAACAGCAAAACATTGTATCTAGAGTAAGTTTATCTACCTCATCTATCTCCCACAGGTCTACCATGAATGGAATCAAGTTAATAGTATGTACTTACATAATTGTCTCAAATTAATGGATAGTCAAGCTCACCTGTCTCAAAATCTTTTCTTTTCCCCTTATTTTGGATCTCCTCGTTATTCATTTTTCTAATATTCTTGTATTACCCCCATACAGATAAAAATGGAATGGTGTGCTTTGGTACCTGGAGAAGGCAATCAATAGCTCGGGAATCCTCAATTTGACAGACAGGTTACGGAGAAAGTAGGAGAGAAACCTAGAATTGGTATTATAGACTGCTCATGTCAAAAGATGCCCAAGGGGTCACATTTTGAATCACTACCTGGTAGATGGAATGCATTAAATTTGAACTTACATTACTCATATTATTTCATGATTGGCTTTGGTATGTACCTTAAAAATAGCACTATCAACAATGCATGAAATCACATTACAATAAATTGGATAATTTATCGAGAAAGTCATTTTATTTGCATTTATTTATGAATTATTAACTTGAATTATTTGTTGAAAATAAAATTTTATCAAATTTCATCCCTATGTGAACACTTGAGAAACAAAATGTGATATTTTTGTGAGAAACCTAACCGCAAGGAAAGCGAAGAAGAATTAACCTCTTTCTACTAGGTCCTAGACAGATAAATTTGATGGGGGATGTGGAGAGGTTCACTTCAGGCTGTATCAACCAAACATTTTGGGAGAGGTTTACACCCTGTGACATGCCCTGCTCAAAGAGGCTTGCCTTCACCATGATCCAAAATTCTCATTGTAGCATAGGAAAACTTTCACTAATTTCATCACCAAAAATTTACACATGCTAGAAATGCTACATCTCTTATTAGATTTAAATTGTTACATAAATTTAAAGACCACTTTCTATAATTTTAATTGTCAATGTAGATAGCTATTAACAGGCACATGATGGATTGAGAGAATGAAACTAGTTTACTAAGACAAAGAAAGAATTTTGGTAGTCGTGATTTGAAATAAGGAAACAAAGAGAAGGGTAAAAATAGGTAAGTAAAAGAATGAAAAAATGCATTGATTTTTAAGAACAACTTCGAAAAGTACTTTTAATAAAGTTTCATACATGACACATGATACAGATTTGATTTTACCAAACTGTCATCAGTCTTATTACGCAGCAATGCTAATAAAGCTCGCCCAGTGAAAATATGATGCATGATGGAATGATCAAAACTAAAATAATGCTCTTATTAAATACTAATATATATTGTATATTATAAGTTAATGATTAACATTAAATACAATTATGTAAATATGAATAAGTATCTTCATATGAAAAAAATTAAGTATGCAGTACACTTAAAGTTGAGACCACAACATTGCATCTATGAGTTAAGTACAATGATACTTCAAATCCTTCTAAATAATCACAGATCAATTGTATATGTCCACATCTTAATTTTAAATTACATATGAAATCTTGAAAATTATGAAAAACAGAATGGAATGGGAGAGATCTTCTTAGCAGAGGTCTGCTCACACCCAGCATTCATACTTCAGGTAGGCTTTGAGACGAATTGGGATTTCACAAAGGTCCACTTCATCAGCACTGAATTTCTGCCGTGTTGCAACCCTTGAAAGATGAAGCAGGCTGGGAACTTCTTGTGAGATTCCATAAAATACCACGTTTCCTTTGGCAGAGCTGGAGAAAAAGATTGAAGATTTAATAAAAATAAAAGAAATAAATAAAAAAATAAGCATTCCTCTGTAACAATGATATAAACCAACATACACATACATCATAAACCACGCAAAAAATTCTTATTCCAAAATGTATGCCTAACTGGGGTAGCAAAAACTGAAACGATGATTGGCATGCTGAGTGGTAAAAGCTACCTTATTGCCTCTGAAGGAGTCTAATGCCTGATTTACAATGGGTTGTAAGCATCAAGCACAGGGTTGCAAAGATTTATGCACCCAGAGAGGAAATAAGGAGCAAAATAATCATTACAAGTTTTCCTGGATATCAGACAATTACTTATAACACTTATTTTTTAACAGAGCGCGACCTAGGTTTCAATGAATTATCATCATCTTCAGGCGCAAATGATAATAATTCATTGAAACCCGGGTCGTGCTCTGATAAAAAATAAGTGGTATAAGTAATTATCTGATATCCAGGAAACCTTATAATGGAATACCACAAAGTAAATCAAGAATTAGTGAAAATAATCATTAGCCATGACTGAGATTCGAACCCAGATCTCTAAATTTCTGGTCGAGCGTACCACCAGCAAACTGCCAAACCATCACAAGTCACAAGGAATTTCCAAGGGGGATTCTAAACAAACAAGTTCTATGCTCCACCAGTCCACATTGTAGCACAGGTGACAAGAGAATAGCCACCGAAAGACCTCATCAAGCCACTGTTGGAAGTAAAAAACCATGTCACTTCATGAATAACTTACTTGACCAGTTCAAATTCAAGTCACATGATTCTTTTGCAGAAAATTTACTCTTTGACGTTTAAGCAACTTCACTTTCAACAAATATTCTGGATTTAAACAAGGATTTAAGTTGAGTTTTACCTCACAGCTAAGCTAGTTCCCGAGGGTGAAAACTGACAAGATAACATTTCATCCTCCTGAACAGCAATGGCTTCGGGATCTATGCCTCCCAGCAAGTTCCAAAACCTGACAAACCTTAAGTTGGGAGGAAACAAGATCAAGATTAAATTAGAATCTGTCAAGAGGAGACATGAGAAAGAGACTTCATCAAAAATTCAACAGTGCATTCTTCAAAAATCCTTTCCTCCATACTTACCCATCATCAGCCACAGTTGCAAGGTAATTACCATCTCTACTGAAAGAAACACCATGCACCCATGCACCATTGGCACCAGATGCAAAAATGGGTCGCGGAGGTGGATGGAGGTGAAATAAGATTCGAACCACTTTCCCTGTGGCAGAAAATAATAAAATGTCAGATGGATTACAAATGAAAAATTAAGATTAGATAAGATGCACATGATTTCAAACATTGCACAACAAAGCACAGATTTTTGAGTAGTACACTACTTTAAAATAATAAAAGTTAAAAAATTGTCTGCACACGATTCTCAAATTTTATTACAGGTTGCTAGTAATATTTAAAATTGGCGAGAATTGTTTATGAAGAGCATAAATAAAATTCTTTACTAAAAATATTTTTGTACCACCACACTGCAATAAAATATTGGATAAATGCTTTTCAAAGGCACCAGGTAACCCTCATCTCACAATTCACTAACTTTATACACATTTCAAACTTCATTACATCATCCCACCAGCAAACTGCCAAACCATCGCAAGTCAAAAGGAATTTCCAAGGGGCATTCTAAACAAACAAGTTCTATGCTCCACCAGTCCATATTGTAGCACAAGTGACAAGAGAATATCATCAAAGTTTGATCACACTGGTGCACTTTATCAGTTTTTTTTATATTTTATACTCAATTCCATTTAGTCATCATTCTCAAAAAAATTAGGCAGGTGTGATGCTAACAATAAATATTTTGCAAAGAATAGTTTGCTACACACATAAGCTTAAAAAAAATCAAAATCATCATTTTTCTTCAAAGACCTTTCAGCTAAATATGATCATCGTCAATGCCATGACCGTTAGCATCATTTCATAATCATTCTAAGCTTTTATCTCCGGCTTCTAATAGCATAAGAGCCAATTCTTAAAGCAGAGGCCTATGTTTCTGGGTCACCACTCCAGAAGTTATCAAACATGTCTGGTCCACAAAGTCAAAGTACCATATGTATATTCTTTTCAGTCAGTTTTTGGTAATCTCTTATTGGTGGCTATATTTTTCACTTTTTCTCATCAATTTTAATTTACTTGATATAGTGGCTTCCACAGGTTATTTAGGGCAAAGGATGAGACCAAATTTAATTCAAACCATCAAAAACCAGAGCAATAAAGAGACATTAGGGTTTTGGTTTGCTTTGAATGCATGCATCAATCCAGAAATAGAAAATTATACATCATTTCTCACCAATTCATTCCACCACAGTGAATTTTCTACATTTAATTGTTGTTACATGAAATTCTCATAGTGGTATGAACCCACAAAACTCACCGGTATGAGTATCCCACAGAATGACACGGGAATCAAATGATGCGGTGGCTAATAGTGCTGAATCTGGAGTGAACTGAGCAGCTACAACAGTGTTCTGATGGCCTTCAAGGCGACACTGGACTTTGTAATTGTCATTGGCATTCCAGATTATAGCCTACATTTCAATAATTTGGTAAAAAGGAAAGGGAAAACAAGGAAATCCTTTAGCATCACATCAAGAAGAGAAGTATTATAACAAATCCATAGAAATTGAGAATTTAAAAAATATTTAAAAATTTATTTTGATAATACAAGCTTAAAATTTCATGTTTTCTACCAATTGCAACAAAACAAAGTGTCAGACAGAGATTTTAATTTCAATTAGAATGAAAGTACATAGTTCAAAATCTGATGAGAATTGAGTAAAAATAGGTTTAGTAGCAGCAAAAAACAAACGACATCAGACTTTCAAATGAGATATCTAAATGAGTTATTAATGCAATTAAATAGACTTTTACATTTCCGTGACATGTATACTAAAGTTACTTGGAAATGGAATAAATATCTTTGAATTGGAATATTAATGTATTGTTGTGCGATATGAGAAAGCATTGAAGAAAGCTGAAGCAATAGTTTTATTGATGAATGAAATTTACTTTTCTAAAAGTCAAAGTAGGTTTATTCATGAGGAAGTTTTAAAAAGATCCAAGCTTTATTGATGACGAGGTAGTGAAACAGTCCTCCATTACCATATAACTTATATAATCCAAATCACATACTGTAATGTGACAATGTGTTTTACAACTGATATTGTTTTAGCTTTCCCTTGCCAGCCGCAGCAGCAAAGAGAAGCTGTACAATACCACACAGTTTTTGCTTAGCAATAAGAAGCTGTAAATTTCATAAACAGTTTGAAATGGACAAGAATTTTCAAAAGTACTGTTTCACACCTCAAATTCATTAAATTGTATTCATTCATAAATTGTCACTCCCTCCATTCCACCTTAATTCGTTGCAAATGCATATGCATTTGATTCACTATTTGAGGTATACAATAAGCAATTCCCATTAAAAAAATTCTGTTTCCTTTTACTTTGTAATTAACCAATGCCCACTTTTAACAATAACCACATAAGAGTACTTAACCTAGGACTGTTAGTGTAAATACTCATAAAAGAAGTGCATACCACAACACATCAGTAAAATGCATGCAATGGGATAAACAGGTTCATAAGAATAACACAGCTACAATTATTGGTAAACAGTTCTTTTTTAACATCACCAGAATAATAAGTAATTATTTACTTACAGCTTCAATACGCAAAAAGGAAGGAGGCCACATCCCAGAGGGGTGTGTTAAGGGGTGTGAATGGGAGTAAAGCCTTTTATGTGTACATATATAATAGGGTGGTCTGGGAGATGATGGAATGACAGGGAGGATTGAGGAGAAGGGCAAATTAAGGAAATGATAGTTGATAGACTGTCTAGTAAAAATGTACACTGGTGAATGTGATAACAAAACTTCAATTGATTGATTCACCATGTATGGATGGGCTTTCTTACACTTTGGGGTCTGACCTTTCTGAGCATAACACCAGGAGAGCCCTCAAAGGTTAGGCTCCAAAGAATAGAAAGGACCCAGCCCACCAATCCACCCCTAAGGGTTTCAGCCCACCCAAATCCCATTTAGTCTTTCAATTTTCCTCAAGTATGTTTTCCCTCTTTAAGAGCACTATCGGCCATATTCTTAGTCAACCCTACATATCCGCCCCTACATGCATTTCTCACTCTACCCTACATAAGTGGTGGGGGGGGGGGTGATTCTGTCGTCAAGTTCTCTTATATGACATAGTTGATGGCACAGCACCAGTTTTCCACTGTGGTTGCGTAATGAGACTTAACTAAAAAACTAAGAAAAGACGTCTGATAATTTTCGGGCACATTGTTAGGGCAACGGCTCAAGGTAAATAAACAGTCGGTGTTGTCCATCAGGTCGTGTCGGTACATTGATTATGGCTGCAAATACTCTCATACAGAGTCAAAAGTAGAATCATATTGTCTTTTAATTACTTCAAAAGCGGTATCTTTGAGATAGTGATAAGTACATGGCAAATATGATCATTGACGTGAGAACTTACATTGCATCATCAAAGGTTCGTCATTTGCTTTTACTTTCCATAGTTAAGTTCATTATGTGGCAAATAGCGGCATGAAAATATGTTTTCTATGGTTGTATGTAAACGATATTGGTTTCTCAAAAGCGTACCAAGTGCCAAACATGAAAAATATTAATATATATCCACAGAAACAAGGTGATGGATACCACTATATGTATTATACTTATTATACTTCAGCCAATTTTTTTATTTATTTCACTTGATGGACATAATAAGGTAATATTATTACCTTTCTGCTGTGTTAGTGTACATTTTAAAATGGCTTGTGTGAGCTCGTCTCCCTTAATATCCATTGTAACGTAGATTCTTTAATCGAAGTGATCTGCGGACGACATTTGGTCGCCATGTTTATGTAGGCTGTAGGGCTGGTTCGGGTACCCTACATCAAGTAGGGCCCGTTTAGTTCCAAAAACGACCATGTTTAAGGCTTGATGTGGCGTATGTAGGGCAAGATTGGTTTATGTAGGGGCTGATGACGTATCCTGGGTCGGTTGCCCCTACAGGGTCGACTAAGAATACAGGCCTATATGTCAAATTTCCAAGCCAAAAAGGGTTCAAACTTAATCAGAGGAATTGCATGCATGTATAAATTTTCTGGCAATAGTAGTATATCGCAGACATACATGTTCCAGCAAATGTTGCAGCAATTAAGTACGTATAACAGAATGCAATATTTTAATTGAACTATACCCATGAAATTAACTGAGGAGGATTGACTTAAAGTTCATCCAGTAAAGCAACTATCCATATTAACTGGGGGAAAGCCATTACGAATAACTGAAAAAAAAACAGATAACCCATTCATTATCATTTTTCTAGCAGTTTTGAACTCAGTTTTCACATCAAACCCTGTATGAGCCTCGATCCATTCCATTTTGTAGCTTGTTTTAAGGGAAAGGAGGACTAGGGTAGAGAGTAGGAAGTATAAAAGAGGAGAAAGGGAATGTTTTGATGGAATTCATGGATTGATAATCTACCAAATTGTTCATTGAATAGTTGACTATTAACAATCTACTGAATGATGAAAAACAAAAACACTAATTAGCACACAAAAGAGACAACTATGAACTAAACCTACATAAAAGAGTTGTTCTTGGGTGTCCTGCATATCAGCATCACATATATGGACCAACAAGTATTGTTCTTCATCTTAGCTTGTTTTGTAACTTATATTCCTATACCACCAATCTTGGTTAGCATATGGACAAATCTAGATCAAAAAATTTAATAGTTTGGTATCAAAGGGCATAGATTTTTTTTATTCTTGGGAGGGTTATGAATGTTAGACCCTCAATGAAGTTTGAGATTATTTTTAGAAATATCCTCAACACCAGTTTGGAATAAAAAACATATAATACAAAAATGTAGTGTTTATGATTTTGGAGTATAGGTCATGATTTAAATTAAATACACTTTTTGCCAACATTTCTGAGATTTATTCTCCTTCCTCAGGGCTCTTAATTATGATGAATGTTTACAAAGAAAATAAAGAAAATAAATTAATTAAGTGGTTACAAAAATTTTGAATACAATTGTGCAGTACAAATTCATTGGTAAATTAAAAATTGTGAACAGAATTAAACAACATACCTGTGATAGAAAATTTTCGTTACTAGGCTAATCATGGTTACTAATAAATATTGATTCATTTGTTAACAAATGGTATCTAAATTATACTAAACAATTCTAATTTCGATGAATTAAATAATAATAAATTTTACTTAGGTGTTGTTTAATTCTGTTCACAATTTTTAATTTACCAATGAATTTGTACTGCACAATTGTATTCAAAATTTTTGTAACCACTTAATTAATTTATTTTCTTTATTTTCTTTGTAAACATTCATCATAATTAAGAGCCCTGAGGAAGGAGAATAAATCTCAGAAACGTTGGCAAAAAGTGTATTTAATTTAAATCATGACCTATACTCCAAAATCATAAACACTACATTGTTGTAATAATAAGGAAGGTCAGGAGAAGAAACTGTATTCATATAATACAAAACTTATAATCCGTTAAAAATATGAAATAATGGATAGGGTAAAAAAATTTCAATTGTGCAATTCCACAGGAACATGTGTGGCCATTGTATATTAATAGGGAGCATATGTTTTATTTACTATGTAGTTCTTAATGACACCTTTTACCACTTAATATATACATGGCCTAGCTGTTAACAGCTTCAGTAATTTAAACAATTACTAAAGCTGTTAAGTAAAAAAAGCTGGGAAAAGTAAAACTATTATTGTGCTTCATTTTAGGCTATTCAAAGGCAGAAACTAAAAAATTAACTTAAGTGCAAAAAATCCACAGAGGAAAAATCATTCCCCTTGACCGGGATTCGAACCCGGATCCCTCGATTTCTGGCCGAGTGCTTTAGCCAGTTAAGCTACCGAGGCATCACTCTCCCCTGTGGAAATTTGTGGACTATACCGGACAAGGTGGTATGGACTGCTGAGCATATGATGCGACTAGCAGTCCAGGTCGTGGGCATGGCACCACAGCCGGAGAGCAAAGCCCGAACTTTGAACACTAGAGGTGTTCGCTCTGGACTTATTTAAGTGTACCGGGACTAGCCACGGTGATAACTTTTTACGGAGTCACCCACAATGCACAAATAGTGCGAAAAATCCACAGAGGAAAAATCATTCGCCTTGACTGGCATTCGAACCCGGATCCCTCGATTTCCGGCCGAGTGCTTTAGCCAGTTAAGCTACCGAGGCGTCATTCTCCCCTGTGGAAATTTGTGGACTATACCGGACAAGGTGGTATGGACTGCTGAGCATATGATGCGACTAACAGTCCAGGTCGTGCGCATGGCGCCACAGCCGGAGAGCAAAGCCCGAACTTAACTTAAGTGTAATACACATGTAATGATGATTTGATTCAACACTTGGAATTGGTGACCACTAACATTCATAATAGGGATAACTATTTTCAGTTTATAACATACCAGCTATACTATAGCTACTCATAACTTATTGTTAAGCATACTAAGCAAAATAGAGTAAAAAACTTTAACACAATATTTATAAATACCAACATTCACACATACTACTTAGAGTATAGAGTATTCATCATATATTAGAGTATGCATAGTCCACAGCAAACAGCCATCAGGATCACATTAACACATCTTCGGTAATGAATTGAATAATTTTTAGTGTAAACACTGAAAATGATGATTGAGTTAAGCTAACTAAGAACCTTATTCAAACAAAATTTTCGGTAAGAGTATATTTAGGACTTCAATGAAACATTCAATATCATATTCCCTCAGCTGCATAAAAAATAGATCCATACACCTTTTGAGTTTTTTTTTTCTAAGGAGCTTCAGCAATTGCAATGTACACCTAGTGTTAGAGAGCTAAATGAAGGCTTCTGGCAACTGTGCAAACATGAGGAAAAATCTCATCCATTTCCTAATTCAGGGCCTCTTTCCGATTACAAATTGAGCATCCCACATTCATTCTGACCCATGGTTAACCCAGGGTAAAATTGTTTGCCTTTACCTTAGCTTTAGGGATAAATTCCCCACCCCCTGGATCTGCTACTGATACACAAGGATTGTAAGTTCTGCCACAAACTCCAAAAATTGACTCTTAAGATCCATACTCATTCATAGCACACACTAAACTATCTACAGTTCACTCAAGATTATCCGGGCTAATGATGGGGAGAGATGGCACGAATAATCGGAAAACATAGATAATCCAAACGCTCACTTAAATTTCTTGCAATGTTCATAATTTACCTAAAACAAACAATATATTTTTAATATAATTTTTGGTTTTTTTCCCCGCGAACAATTTCAGTGAAGTTTTCTCGGGTTTCAAGGAGAAATGGAGGACCTGACCCGGTGTGAATCCCGAGAAAACTTCACTGCAATACATTTTTACTTATGCGGTTATTCTGTTATTTTAGGGTACTTCCTGGACTCAATGAGAGCTTTCTTCGCCAGTTCACTATCTTTTTAGCGGCAATAAAATGGTTGTACTCTTATTATTAATGCTCCATGTAAGGGCTGGTTTCGAAAACCATACATCGGTGGCTGTGAGATCACGGATATAGAAAAATGGTTTGCACGAATGCTTCAAAATGACTGCTCGACATCGGTAACTACATTGTCAGGCACCACACCACGTAGTCGCGTCACACACAAGTTGCCCGGGTTGCAACTGCTGAAGGACGTGTATCCGTGATCATGGAGCGTGGTCGCGCACAGCGAGGCTTGGAAAACAGGGATACGGTGCTCCCGTGAATGCAGCTAGCACACAATCACTTCAGTTTTACGAAGAGGATTCTAACGGAAATAATAAGCCCAGTGTATCCTAGCATTAATGCAGTAATTCCGATGATTTTGCGTCCGATATTTTTTTTTTATTAACCCCACAGAAAAAATTAAGCGAGAGTGAAAATCATGCATGGATAATCCGCAACCCAGATAAACCAAAGCCAGATAATCGGGAGTCTGCTATACTTAATTTCCAACCCCAAGCTAATGATTAAGTCCCTGTAAACAAGCTTATCAATTCAGTATAGTGGCCTGGCTATGAAATGATATTCCTTCATCCCTAATTGTTGCTACTTAAATTTGCCAAAAAAGCAAGAAAGGTATGGGAATTAGGAAGTAATAACATAAAATTTGGAGGAAACTTAGATCGGGTATTACATATGGCAAGAACATTGAACACCATAGTATACAAGCATTCAGAATGAGAAAACAAAAACACCTAGATGGAGTCAGTATTACAAATTTTGATTCACATTTTAAATAATTCCTCAAAACATTTCCAAGGAGTGAATAGTGTAATTCTGTGGATATATGTTATCACTTTCTCATATTCTCACTCATCTCAATATTCTATGCATAAATATGCATGAAACCATGAATGCCTTATTATAACTATGTACTATGCAACACAAGATATCTTGAATGAGAGCTGAACACGATCATGAAATTAAGCTACTCACAAATCCCAGGCAGTATCTACTCCATCAAACATATGCACCACAATTTATAGCTATCTCACCCCAATTTGGTTAATAGCGGAACAAGCATTTTTAAGCTTACTACTTCAACTCACCCCAGCTTTGCTGAGAAACCAGAAAAACATGCTTTCTTATGATTTACGGGAAAAAGACAGTAAAAATATAATGAAGTCATCAGGGTCAAAGAGACATCAGTAGGTGATAATTTTGTTTTTCCAAAGTGGTAAAAAAAAAGAACATTTTTCAACAGTCTTACACAAGTGATGCCATTGACACCATTTTTTAGGACCACCGCACAGACACATCATCCTCCTCAAACATGCTTTTTTAAATATTTAACCCTTTCACAGCGGCGTACTCCACGGAAACCTACCCGTCACATGCGTAAGCGCATGGCTGGGAGGATGTAAAGACACGTTCACAGCAGCCTGCCGTACGAACGTACCAGGTGAGTTCACAGCAGTGAAAGGGGTTAGATGCTAAAACTTAGCAAATCACAAAGAGGTGGGATAGCAAAGAGCATGCTCAAGGGAGAAATGTTGTTAACAGATAACTTCCACCACAGAAAATTGAGCACATGTAGGAGTGTATGAAATAACTTGTCCCTTAAAATCCTCGAATGCCACAAACCATGGGCCATTGAACCAACAATTGAAATGTGAAAAATGAAGAAGAAACCAACAAATATATTTTAACTCTGTAATATGATCTCAAAAGCTAATTCAAATTAAATTTGATTTCTAGTTAGATATCCCACTGCATATTTAAAAACCATACATTGACCCATACATGAAACTGTTAATTCATTTTTCCTTGTCATCACTCCATTTTGGACTTCAACAGCATGAAAATACCGATGACTCATAAGACCAATAAATCCTTAGCAATCTCAGATTCCATATTTTTAACACTTATTGAAGTAAGCCACATATGTAATAATAAACATTAATAAACAAAAATAAACAAAAAGGTGAGTAGAATTTCATAAACATAAAAAATACATCAAAACTTAACTGTTATCCTTAAAATAAATTTCCTTATTTTACGGTAAGATATAAAATATGGTACCACTTATAATGAAGTTAACAAAAAAACTCATTCTTCATGAACAAACACATAAGCAACCACGCACATGTGACTTGCACATTGCAAGGAAGACAGTCCAAGGAAAGTGGGCATTAGTAATAATTACAAAGGTGGTAAAACAGATATGGGATACCGAAAAGACATATTTCCTGTTGCATTAATGTTATTCTGCAACCATGTCAAAAAAAACCTGTAGCTAAAAGAATCAAGGTAAACATGATAAATAAGTCAATACAATTCTCAGACTATATAAGCATACCGTCATCACCATCATCATGACAAGGAACCTTCAAGTATTTTTTTGTTTGCCAATTGTGCTACAGAGCAATACACTTGCTGGCCTACAACGCT
Source organism: Ischnura elegans (assembly GCF_921293095.1). Classification (NCBI taxonomy): domain Eukaryota; kingdom Metazoa; phylum Arthropoda; class Insecta; order Odonata; family Coenagrionidae; genus Ischnura; species Ischnura elegans. The sequence goes on from NC_060250.1 coordinate 85,482,054, forward strand.
GAATGCTGGGAGCCACATGGCTACCGGCCCTGAGAAACCTGTGGAGGAGACAAGCACGTCAAGGACACAAGCGAATTCCTAGAGCAACAACTGTCATCACTGGGAGGCATAAGCTTCCATTATATCCACAATGGGCTACAAATTCAAGTCAAAACAGATATACTATTATAAAAATTTCATCAATCAAGATTGGTTAGCACATCTAGGTAATACAAACTAAAACAAAAAATTAACACCATAATTTGTGAAAAGGTACAATAATATCAGTGACAAATAAAATCACATGAGGATCACATTTTACTCGAGAGGAATGTCTCACAAGTCTTTTACCATGAAAATGACTGAAATGTCTATATTTTTTAAAGAAAAGAGGTAGATTTTTATAGATTTTACCAATCTTCACACTTCTAATTTTGAGAATATTTCAAGCCTCATCTAGGAATCCCTTGAAAACCAATCCTAGTTAAGGAAGAATTTCTTAATTTTATCATCCTGTGCCTATGCAGACTTCTTAACACCCATTTTTTTCAAGTTTTATGAGTTGGCATCACGTAATATATATACTTAACAATCAAAATTATTACTTTTTACCACTGTCACAATTGAGTTTTATCATAATTCAATCAAATTTCCTCCAACATACTTCCTTGTGGAGTTAAACCCTCAATCTCAAAAGGCCAGTCTCAATATTTGAATTTTAAATATGCATTAAATTGAAAATGCCCTTATTTTTACAGCCACGTCACTTTTATTTTTTATTTCTTGAGTCGCACATTGCCTATCAATGGCTCCAATCAGAGAATAAATAGGTACTGAGATCTTAAAAATTACCTTAAACGCTAACATTGTACAACCAATTTCTTATGAATTAGTATGATGAGCTAAGTGAAAAATACAGAAAAGGGCATTCTTGAGCTCTTACTCACTCACTACCTATCCGCAAATTCATGGGCAAAAACAGGAGGCAATGGGTATTGATATCTTCCATTAATTTTGCAGGATTCAGGATTATAGATCATCATAACATTGACACATTCCTTTTTACAATATCACTGATGAATTCACTTCGAAACCTAGGACTTTGATACATTAAATGGAATTCATAACAATGTTTCTTTTCAAATCATGGAAAAATTGATTACACTTGCAAAATTTATCTAAGCTCAACGTCAGAGAAATTTCTAACTAGAAGATGAATTTTTTGCTAGTTATATTACCAGTTCCCAGCCAGCACAAAAGATAATTTAGGTGGAAATTATTTGAGTAATTTGGGGCAATTTTACCCTTTTCATCTTTACCCTTTCTTTACCCATTAATTAATCACGTGCAGAATTGCAAACAGTGAAGTATAAAACATAAATACTGAGGCATTTACTTAATTTTATGTGCATAAGAAAAGCTTAAAGTAGAAAAATAAAGTTAAATGTATCCATAGCAAAATCTTGTGATATTTTTCAAATTATTTTTTATTTCATTCAGCAAAATTTCACATTATATACTGCACGCTATAGATGAAAGGCTGATGTCATTAACAGAAATAAAGTACTTAAAAATTACCTGGGGCCGTATTCTGTAACTCCAAACCGATCGGTGCGGCACCGATTCGTCGGGTACGACGTCACACCGACTCCCGGTAAGAAGTCGTGCGATTCTGTACGAACCCGGTCGGTGCGGCACCGACGAGAGGACGGGAGATCGTCGGTAGCCGTACCGACAGCAAAAAGGTGTTGGTACGGCCACCGACTAGTGGGTTTCATGAATCGTGGGTGCACATTGTACGTTTTATTTTGTTTTTATCTCACCACCGAGTAAATAATGAGGTTTTCTGCAATGTTATCTTTTTCTGCCCCTTCGAATACGCCTCTATAATTCACTGTGTCATCATCTATATTAATTACCTTGACAGAAATATAAGATAATGGCTAATAAAAATGAGGTTTGCTAACATATAATGACTTTCTCTCATTTATGTTACCACTTTCACTCGCTTGTAATAGGCTTTATTTCTCTCTATCATCATTTATTTGCTCCTTTGACATAAAAAAGATATTTTTGATTAAATATGAGTTTTGCCGCAATGTTATCACTGTATATCACTCTGAATAGGCGACTGTTATTTCACTCAATCATCAATTTGGCGTTTCTCTCGGCATAGAAATAAGATCTTTTTATTTAAGTATGAAGTTTGCCACCACGGTATCAGTTTCTTTCATTTGTAACGGGCAACTATATTTCATTTCATCGTCAACCATTGATTCCCTTGACGATAAAAGAAGATATTTGTTAATAAGTATGAGGTTTACCGCAATATTATCATTTTCTCTCACTTGGAATGCGCAACTTATACATATGTATTTCACCCAATCACAATTTATTTACTTCCTCGTCATTACACTTCTTTTAATTACACCCAGCTCCATATTTTTATAACAATTTCCTAACTTGTTCCTCTAATATGACATTTACATTTGAATCCTACGTTCACGTTCCATGGTATGCTATTTTCGTCTGCTACGGGTAACCTTCCGTTGATAACATTTATACGGAACTTACTTAATGACAACTATATTACCAAATCATGAATAAATAGCATTATACGGAACCAATATTTAAACAAAGAAACTACGATCTCAAGGATAGTTTCAATAATTCATTCCAGCAACAACAATCTCCATCACATACAAACTTTATTGTGATGTTGTAATATTGTTTCCTTCGATTCTGTAGGTACAGCATTACTACCACACATTATATAAGCATTGTTAACAACTTATCCAATATCGTTTATCTTAATCTAGCAATAAGTCGTAATTTCCGCAAATAAAAAGATTGAGAATGACGACAACAAACTGTGCCAATGAGTCTTCTCTTGTTTTTACCCTTCTTTCATTGGTGGAGACACGTGAAACTTCGGATATATTCGGATTTTCCCTGTTTGGGAAGGAGAGGGAACCGTACCGACTGGTTTGAAACCGACGACCTTACAGAATCGCTGAAAGTGTCGTCGTCGGTGCGGAATCCGTTGTCGGTACGGTTTGATGTCCAGTCGGTGGGCTTGAAAGGGAAACCGACCGGTGCGGCACCGACGAAATACAGAATACGGCCCCTGATTCTTTTCTAAAATACACATATGCTTCAGATAATTATTTTCGCTAAAATAATTAAATGAGAAATCAAATTCACATCTTGACGGTTGTCTACAATTGATCCTCAGTTGCAATTCGCTACTAGTGGGCCATAATGTTGGATACGAGTGGACAAATAAATAATGAAGGAGGAACATGAACACGACTGCAAGTTCCAAAGTAACGTGCCCGGCAATTATAATTTCTAACTATTACTGGAGCAAGAAGTAAACTAAACTAAGTTACATGATATAATATTGAAAATTGTAAAATATAATTCAGTGGAAAATTTAACCAGAGAGTTTCATCACTTTTTGTAGTGATGCCATGGCGAGGCAATACTTTTTTATAACCTTCATAGCTGCAATATGGTTCCCCCAACATCTGCTAAAGTATAGTGCTCTTTATTTACAGTTATTTCATTGATTTGTATCGTTGGCGATGAAAAAAGTTGGAAAAGCATATTGTTCATTGGATCCTCGTTTGAGTGACTTAGTTTCCTCATAACCATGTCCAAAGGCCTTTGGAGTGGAATATGTTGTCACCGATTGCTCAACGGAAGAAAATTAGTTCCAAGTCTAACAATGTTTCCTGGTTAAAAGAAATCATATCGGCAATTACTCTAAAAACATAGCTTTTATTTGTTTCGGTCATTTCTCTTTCAACGAGTTTGAATATTCCCATGAACCTAGGTTTTATTTTTGTAATTATTCCTCTTTCACCAAGTGGTTATTTCATTATACAGATGTCGTATTTGTATATTTAGTAAGTTTACCATCTTTAACCATAATTCTGCGCATGTAAATTAAGGGTGAAAATGGAGTAATCTATCTTATGTGCTGACTGAGTTAGTAACAGAGATTCAAAAATAGTCCAAAAGAAGAACATAGACTGTAATAAGTGATATAGACAATGTAGTTATTATGACAGAGTTAAGAAATAAATGAATTTGCTCTAAATAATTATTATGTATCAAGATGTGATATCACTTCATTTTTTTATATTTCCCATGATTAAAGGAGAATATTACTCTTCAACAGGCATGGGGATTTGAGCCTACATGAAGACATTTACGGAATATAATACGTTAAAAAAATATACTGAGAAAAAGTGGCTGGCTGTAAACCGTGCTGGCATAGGGTTATCCGTCCCTCCTATTGTGCCATCATCGGGCAATTCTCGCCGGCCGGACTGTATGAAAGGCATTGAGAAGTACGGTTATATAAACTAATCTAGTTGGGCGTGCGGCACAGCCGCAGCAAAAAAAAATCGCTCCTTGCTGTAAGGAAGAACGGGCAAAATGCTGAACAGTTCCTAAATTCACACCGGATTCAATGATACTTTTTTCAGATTATACCTACAGTTCCTCTATGCCACACCATGTAGCATCGGCCTAATCGAAAGGTGCCAAATACCATATTTGAAAATTTTGAATTATCGTCTCTCTGAAAGTTCGTAATCGAATGTGTGTGAGAAGGACTAACTCTTAAGTCCAATTTACGAGCGGATATGAGTGGGTAATCATGATTCCACAGGAATGATGCTTATTATATGATGTTGCGTGTCTATTGAAGAAAGAACCATAAATGATGCTCTTGGACACAATACAGGAGGAGAACTTAAACGTGGCACAATAATTAAAACTTAGGGTACTGTACATCCACCTAAATGCCGTTGCTTATTCGTGGACTTTGCTTGCTTTCGTGAACTTCTTAATAAAGTTTATTTTGTAACTGCCAGGACCGGGACTGAGGTTCAAAATTTCGTAATAACGTTTCTTTTACTATAGATTGGATAGGCCTTTCCATCGGGATCAACTATTTGCTTCGTAATAACGTTGTTCGTATAAACGAGAGTACTGTAGTGGGAAACAGTTTCGGCAGGTAAAGACAATTCAATTATTTAGCAAATGCATGTTTCGCTCGAAGCATACCTTGGAAATATTGCTGGATTAAGGGTGTTCATGGATTAGAGAATTCCAGATTGGGGGTGCTCAACTGTACTTACATCCAATTTTTTAACTCCCAACATTTAAAATATTTTACAGGGACAAGAAAGCGAGAATAATTAATACCATTGAGATTTCTCCTAAAAATTGCTTTCATAATATTTGCAAGGAATAAAAAAAATTGAGATTGATCATAAAAATTCATCATTCTTTTTATCAAAGATTACAGGTTGAATCGCTCAAATGTAAGGTCTAATCTGCCATTTGCACAACTCTTGATGTTCTTACAGAAAATATAATAAATGACCACTATTAAAGGCAAATGTGATGATGTATGCATAAATTAGGCAGTGGCACAAAACTGTAATGACGATGATAATATGGTTGTGATAAGTGCATCGTAAGAAATTGGCTTATTAGGAGTGTACCAGTCCACAGATTGTATCACTGCAGGGAAGAGCACAAATGCTAGGTGAAGCACTGCAGAGGAATATATAGCTTAAATTTGACAAGCTCGTGCACTTAGTCATTCAACCTGAAGGTTGGTTTGGATACATGAGGGTAGAGCTCACCCCAAACTAAGCCACAGGCATGTGAATTTCACACATTCAGGGTAGGAGGGCTAGTTCCATTCCCTGGGCCACCTTGCACTTTGATTATTTTGTTTGGGGTGCACAAAGGCTTCACCCAGGACTTGAACCCAGGACCCCTCAATCAGCAGCCAAGCGCTCTACCCACTAGTATACCATGCTCCCTTCATAAGCTAAGAATCTCCATTACAGCATTAACAGATAACAGGCTCAATTGATGTAGCATAAAGAATCCATTCTGTTCTCAAAGGCCATTTTGAAAAGTCAAACTTCCAACAAGACCATATATCAGTGGTAGACATTTAATGCATAAATAACTGAAAAAATAAGTGTAAGCATCACATATTCTAAAAAAAAACATTAAATTTAGAGGAAATAGTTTTCAACTGAAAAAAGCAATCGGAAAATGTTACATAGAAGTAACATATTAAGTTTTATGTTTCAATTCCTCAAACACATTATGAGAAAAATGCACAGCAATAAGCATAATATTTTTTTCTTTTTGAAAGAGCATAAAAAAAGACATATCACTGACCTTTCAACACATGGCCTTTTCACCATTTAATAAGTAAAGAAAGGGTCACATATGCCTGAATATGAGATTTTGCACAGTATCTCCCATGAGAAAGAGCATAAGTTTTCCTTTCACACACTGCGAAATCCCGACTTTGATATTTAATAGAAATTAGCAACCCACATTAGGCAAATGATTTTTTTTTTTTTTAATTGCAATTTTTTTACTGATAAAGGTTACACCAATGCATAAGTTATGAGTTGAACATCTGAGAAAATGCTACAACAGAAGATTTAGCAATAAGCTGGAAATATTGCCCGATGAGGGAATACCACATACCCATCGGGTATAGAGGGTCCTGTCATACATCATATTACTCATTGTTTCTTCGGTTATGACAATGTATCATTAAACATTGTTTAAACGTAAATGTTTCGCTTCTACGGTCGAAAGAGTAAAGAAGAACATGCGAAAAACTATGAAAACGCTGAAACGGCCTTCTTCTTCATCTCATCACCGGCAAAATATTAGTGCATTTCATTGTATTTGTAAAGAGAGAACAACTTCTTCGCATAACAAAGACCTTTTTAAAATTAAATTTTACCAATTCTTTGACTTTTAAAATGGTCGAAAGGTAGATTTCAATTTCCGAGGTTTAGAAGAGTACATGAATATTACAATTACATAAGCTATATGTAAAATATTTTTCTAAACTTCTCATGTAAGGAAATTTTCATGTTGTTCTTCTTACTTACAATAAATCAAAAAGACGATAAACGCCCTGTGGCAATGCACTGTACCAAAACGACGATTTTCGTATTTACGATTTATTTTAGTAAGAAGAACAATAGAGACATTTCTTCACATGAAAAATTTAGAATTTTTTAAATATATAACATACGTAACTTCAATATTCATGTACTCTACTAAACCTCAAAAATTGAAATCTATCTTTCGGCCATTTTGAAAGTCAACAAATGGGTTACGGGGACATTAAAAATTCTGTTTAACTTAATAAAGTTTTTCATTTCATTAACATGGATATTCATAAAGCAATGCTTCCCACCACCAAATCCATTCCTGATGACAACTTTGGCTATAGACTGAATAAAATGAAGGGGGGTCAATCCATTTCAAATCACCCAGGCAATGTTGCTCAACATTTTTAATTTTCTTGATTTTTTAATCATGAGTTCCCTATGGGTAGACAGTCACAAAACACTATTTGAAAAAAATTTAGAAGCTATATTTTTTTTTTGGCAGCCATTTTTAAAAGGGCGGCTGGGCAAATTTTGATGAAAAACGTGGTTTGCATAAAGTTAAATTACGAAGCTATTTTAAAAGATATCAGAATAATTCAAAAACCAGTGAGTTTAGCATGAAATGAGCTATCGGAATTCATTGTTTTAATTTTTCTATCATGAAAGAGAGTCAGTCAAACTCTTTCTGCAAAAACTCGGGAAAAATTTGTCAATATTAACTTTTTAAGACCTAAAATTTTTATGAAGGAAATGAGACTCACTAATCAAATTTTATTTCTGTGTTAAATACTTAAATAACTATTTGCAGCATAAGTTTTAGTTCTGAGAATGCACTCCTTTTTTTAATACGGGTTATCAAAAATGGCTGAAAACCTTTTAACGTCAATTTTCGCAGGTCAATATCTAAAAAGGGACTGAGTGAAAACAAGCAAAAATTTTACATAATGTTATTTAGACACATAAAAACATCTCCAAATAATATTATGACTGAGACTCTACTACATTTAGAGTAGTGGAGCAGTGAATTTCAGAAAAAAACGCTACCGTTTCATGCGCTCGTGCAGTGCAAGTGAGCAAACAAGGGCTTGATTAAATAATTAAATTAGCAATAATTTTTATCTACAACAATTACTTTACACATAAAATTTTATTTATTTATGTAGGTCTGCCTTACATTAATAATAAAAATTGATTTATAACTAGAAATATTTTGTATCAGCAAAAAAATACTGAATTATAACATAGCAAGAAGTTAATGCACTTATGTTTACAAAAAGTATTTATTTCATCTATTGAACTAAAAAACCATGCATATCAATATGTGTAGAATATAAAAATATGCAAGAATGCATTTGCAAGTGAATAACCTTTCTCAATTGACATATCAAGTATCATGTGTCATTAAGTCAGAGAGAGTTTTGCAACTGTAGTCTTAAATTCTCCCATCTACAACACTTTGTACAGCCTACAACTACATAATCAGTTATTTATAAATTGATCTCAACCCTGGTAGTGAATAGTAAACTGATTATATACTTATATGTATCATTTGAAGAAAAAGCAAACATTTTATGGTATAGTACACCTTGTGTACAGATTTATAAATTGTATATAATTTATGTAAAATGTATCCAATATTAACGATTAGTCAATCAGCATCCAGGTCAGGCACAAGGCATACGATAAAATAAAGACTCAAACCACGGAATTTAAATTTTTGGTGGCACTACCACCTTCAGCTTTGGGAACAAAAGTATGAATATGCTGGATGGGGACTAGGGAGAGTTGAGGGAGGGGGGATAGTAAGGGGTAACAGGGTAGGGGAAGAATTGAATGGGTAAAAGCAATTAAAGTAATTACCTGCTGATCCAGGAGGATGAAAAGCTTTAAAAGTCAAATGTAAGTTAATTTCAGTGAACTAAGTCTACTGAGTAGGTGGTATGTTGTGGGAAGGGAGGCCAAAATAGTTACATTGTAGCAATCATTAAGTGACAGTGGCTGAATATTTTGCAACACTGAAGGAGACAGAGTGAGGAGATGCCCATGATGCCCTGTGGTTGTTGATGCGTAGTTTGCATGCCTTTGATGATTTTCCTTTATAGGAGGGACAATGCTTACATTTTATATGACAAATTAAGTTTCTGGATTTGCAGGATATAAACATTTTATTTCAAAATTTTCACTGGGGTTGGAGATAGGTGATGCTCAGTTGATTACAGATCTTTGACTTAAGAATGTGTCCTGTCCAGGTAGTTTAAAAATGGATTTTCATTGTTCTGTGGTGAAGGATTCAGTATGAGTTGTTTTGTGGGTGAACTATTAAGTGAACAGTGCCATAAACAACACTACAAGAAAGAAGTGCCTGCAGAATTAATAAGAGTGAGTGACATGCCACCTGATGAACAATTGTTGCTTAAATTAAGAGTTTCGAAGGAAATTACAAACATTTGCCATTACCACAGGGATAAATATTTAGACAAATACTATCACATTTCTGGAAACAAAAGTTGTGACCCCTTCGGTACTCACAAAAAAACAGATAAAAATGGTTTGCGTAAAATTCTATTTGAACACCTTTCAAAGAAAGAAAATGTTGATATTGACCTAATTCCTGGACAAGCTTTACGTCCAACTTAAGACGATAAAATAAAGATAATTAGCCTCTTGCACACGTTCATGGTCAAAGAAAAGAATAATAGAGGAATTTGGTGCATCTGAATACATGGTGAAATTAACTAGGCAGCTAGTAAAGGATCAAGGTATCTTCCCACATCTTTCAAAAAGACAAGGCAACAAAATAAGTGAAGTTGTTATTAACAGTGTAAAAGAATTTTATGAGGATAATGAAAATAGTTGCTTATGTCCGGGTAAAAAGGAATGTGTTTCAACTGTGATTAAAAATGTTAAGGTGCAGAAGCAGAAAAGGTTGATTTTTCTCTCACTGAATGAGCTCTACAGCCTCTATAAACAGAAATACCCAGAACACAAAATAAACATAAGTGCATTAACTTCTTGCTATGTTATAATTCAGTATTTTTTTGCTGATACAAAATATTTCTAGTTATAAATCAATTTTTATTATTAATGTAAGGCAGACCTACATAAATAAATAAAATTTTATGTGTAAAGTAATTGTTGTAGATAAAAATTATTGCTAATTTAATTATTTAATCAAGCCCTTGTTTGCTCACTTGCACTGCACGAGCGCATGAAACGGTAGCGTTTTTTTCTGAAATTCACTGCTCCACTACTCTAAATGTAGTAGAGTCTCAGTCATAATATTATTTGGAGATGTTTTTATGTGTCTAAATAACATTATGTAAAATTTTTGCTTGTTTTCACTCAGTCCCTTTTTAGATATTGACCTGCGAAAATTGACGTTAAAAGGTTTTCAGCCATTTTTGATAACCCGTATTAAAAAAAGGAGTGCATTCTCAGAACTAAAACTTATGCTGCAAATAGTTATTTAAGTATTTAACACAGAAATAAAATTTGATTAGTGAGTCTCATTTCCTTCATAAAAATTTTAGGTCTTAAAAAGTTAATATTGACAAATTTTTCCCGAGTTTTTGCAGAAAGAGTTTGACTGACTCTCTTTCATGATAGAAAAATTAAAACAATGAATTCCGATAGCTCATTTCATGCTAAACTCACTGGTTTTTGAATTATTCTGATATCTTTTAAAATAGCTTCGTAATTTAACTTTATGCAAACCACGTTTTTCATCAAAATTTGCCCAGCCGCCCTTTTAAAAATGGCTGCCAAAAAAAAAATATAGCTTCTAAATTTTTTTCAAATAGTGTTTTGTGACTGTCTACCCATAGGGAACTCATGATTAAAAAATCAAGAAAATTAAAAATGTTGAGCAACAAATTTTATTTATATTGGGTGATTTGAAATGGATTGACCCAGGGTAATTTTGCCAGTGTCTAAAACATGCATGAAGAAATTCCAATGAACTTGAAGAATAATTGTGTTGCACAAGCTTCATTAGACAACCAGTCTTTCCCCATATTCACACCAAGTAATGAATACACAATAGACATTTAATATTCAGGCATACATGACACTATCTTTAAAAAATATCAGCATAACTCCTTCTATTTATACAAATGATTGGTAAATTGAATGGTAATTTTCCACTTTGACATTGGTTTCCACAATTTAAAGGGTAAGATTGAAATTAAGGTTTAGTCCCTTAAAGTGAGAGCAGGATTAAATACACCCATTGAATGGAACCTGATTATTAAGCTACCGTGGAAGATAAAAACACAAAGAAAGCACTGCAGTAAATATCTAGCAGGTTACATTTCTACATAAAAATTAAAACATTCAGGGTATGTTCCCTCACCTACTTTGCACAACAAAAAATGTGCTACGATTATATTCAATAAAACCAGTAAAATAAATAATAGAAATTTTAATTAATGAATTTATTCTATGATTGGGAGAAGCATAGCAAAAACACAAATATATTTAAGCGTAGCAAGCTACAGTTATACAACAGAAAACATATTCAATTAAAAAATTTTCTGCTAAACAAGGTGACCCAGAAAGTATGTTTTTGGTCCAAAAACAATAGAATAAATGAAAAATTAACACGTAAAAAGCATTAAAAATGACTATGATAAGTATCTTTTAAGTTCTACGAAGGTTCCTTCTCTAAAAAGTTGATTATCTTATAAACATACAAGGACTTTTAGCCATTAACACATTCAGTGCGGAGCACTTCAATTGACGTTATCCCATCCAAGCCAAGATACAGAGCACGTCAATAGAAGTATTTGAACGGAAGTATTGGCGAGGAAACCTACCTCTATTTTTCTTTCTTATTTTAAAGGCCGTATTTGACGACTTTAATGAAAATCGGGCCCGCATTGAATGTGTTAAAACATCTTCGATGAAATTTAAAATTGGAGAGATATGGCTGTAGAGAATGATTTCAATCTAATTGTAAGTAGAGAGTTGTACATACATACAGGGTTAAAATAAGTAACAACTGACTTTTTAATTTTTTAATAAACTGAATTAGAATGCCCAATCTTAAGAGGCTCTGGTACAGAAAAGCATGCAGTGAAAGGGACACAATGATGACATAAAGGGTATGCCACATGGGATCATTTCCTGAAATATGGTCAAGTGTGAGGAAATATTAACCAGTAACTTAATAAAGAGCTTCCATTCAACTTAAAGTGTTTATGTTTTTTAAGCAGATCAAAATACTGAGTTCCACCTAGGTGGGTGCAACACTCAAAGGAAGAAGGTTAGACCTTACCATAATGAACCAAGTGAGTACCTTGTGAAGAGATTATTCTTCTGAACAAGGTACCCCAATGAGTGCTTCAATACCTTACCTCTTTAGGCTGACACACTGAAGCCAGCATGGATGCATCTGGAGACCAACAGCACCCCAGTACAACACCTTGGTGTTTTCCAGTTAAAGTCTTGAACATGTTACCATCATCCTCCAGGTCCCATAACTGCAAAAAATATGGTTTTAATTGAAGGTTAACAATGAAATTATTCCAACATTTAAATGAAATAATTCCAGTGGCTCCACAAAACAAAGATCAAGTAACACATTTGAGGACCGTACAATGACTTAAAAACTGTACATACTTTGATACAAAAATTAACATCCACGGCACTAAAAATCTCTCTTTAACCTCAATAAGTCCATTTCTGTGAACAACTCGCTCTGACGGCTGTTCTCTCCTCTATACCTTTCCAACCACAGATGTGTATAGCTTGGTATTCCTCTCCCAAATGCACCCTCCCTCCCACTTCCTGCCATTCTTTGTATTCAGGATGTTATTATTCACTATGTTCCTCATCCAACCGATAACTAGTTTGAGGCTCAGAGGACCTCAAAACCACAGGGGAACTACATTTCCTATGGCAATTATATAACAACTTTTACTCCACTTATTCATAAAATGCATACATATTAACGGCTTAATCTTAGTCATAGAGTTGCACAACTAGGCTGAAAAAAGCAACAAAAGGGAAGAACAATACCAAGTGTGTTACATTTGGATCTTGATATGAAAACTAACTTCCATTGACTTCCACTAAGTTTGACCTCCTTCACATCAGTAAAATTCTGTAATAATGAGGCTTCCCTCTTACAAGCATACGCTGCCAGGAATGCAGAAAATAGTTGCTCATTGCAAAATTTTGTTTTCTGTTCACGTTTGTAATATTGTGGCTCTTCTGTATTATTTCATCTTCTACGTACTAAAGCTTTTTGCTCTACCCATTCTCTAAGACTCTCTCTGCTTTCCTGCCATTTATTTCAGACTGGCCTATAGTTACCCAAGTTCAACAATCCTTAAAAAGGTTCTCTGCAATGTTTTAAGCTCAGTTTTTCACTCCCTCCCTCTTTTTAATCATTAATTTTACTTTTATCATTATTAGTTATACATCATTATTGATTGATATCCTTTAAGACAATCTTATGACAGAATTTCTTTCTATAGGTTGCTTAGTTGAACTATTCAATTTACGTAAGTTTCATTTATTCTTTATCATTAGGTTTTTCTTTCCCATACATATCTTGTTATCTTCCCTACTCCAATGCAATTACTCCACACATCTTAGCCTACTTTCTCTTAGAATTCTTTTTCTTTGTTTTAATTCTCTTTAAAAGTATTTATTGCGCCACTATTCATTTCATGGGAAATTAAGATTCTTTCAAGAAACCTCACCAAATTTAATGTTTGAGAATGTAGACTGGTTACTGTCCCATGTCCCTATTATCCTATTTGAATGCCTGTACAAAACAAGGAAAAGATGACAATTATCAAAGTAGGATCGATAGAATTATACATATGTATTTCAAATTACCTTCAGAGTTTTGTCCATGGAGGCTGATGCTAGGCGCAATGACCCATCGGGAGCAAATGCCAGATCTGTCACAGAGTATTTGTGATCGAGAAGTTTCACGCATAGTTGCCCTGCAATATTACCACAAAGCATGATTATAAAAGTTGTCATACATAAAAAACAAAGAGAGAGAACAGTCTTGAAATGCTGCATGAAAATGATCACAAATTACATGTCCACAAAGATTAATATTTACCAGTGTGTGCGTCCCAGATAAGAATTCTGCCATTTTGATGTCCTGTGGCAAGTATAAGCCCCTGACGAAAATTGAATCGCCTCCAGTATCCTTGAGTCACATTCTCTGTCTTCAAGCCAGATATATTTCCCTGTCCACATCCTTCAGTTTCTGATGTTTGACTTGCAGACCCTTTATAATCCTTGCCACATCCAAATGCAACACTAACCACAGGAGAGAGTGCCTCTATTGTAACAGTATCACTGTTATCATTCAATATATCTCCTTTTGAATCCTGGGTATTTTGATACACGCTGAAAAATAAAAGACTGTTGAAGCAATGCAAAGTAGTGGAAAAGACATTAAAAGAATTGTAACAACATAAACATCTTTCAGAATTTTATAACTCAAACAATTTTTACCTTCAATGTATAATTAAGCTTATCCCAGATTCTGAAGTCAATTAAACATCTGAAGAAGCTTCTTAACCCATTAATCCCCAGCGTTGCATTATCGCAACATTATTGAATCCTAATTCTCAGAACAAGTTTCTACCTCAGAATAATTTTTTCTTCGATTAATGACTTTTTTTAAGTATCTCTAGTTCTAATTTTGTACTTTCCACCAACATTTTCATTCATCTAACTCTATTTTTATGACTGATGGCGTTTGGCATAAAAATCGATGCGCACATACGAGACACCCAAGGAAAAATGACATACCCCAGCATGTCCGTTAAAGAAGAATTTCTTCCAAAAGAATACTGATGACTCCCGGCGAAGATGTCGAGTGCACAAATCAAGATAAAAAATAAAAGATGTCACTTGAGTTTTAAAAATTACTTTTTTTTACCAGCGTTGCGTATAAGCAGCATTTTGAAAATCATACAATATGATGAAAATATTTTTATTCCAAAAATTCATCTTAAATAGGCCAAAATAAATCGGAAAATGCAAAAAAAACCGAAGTTAAAAGCCCTACATACAGTCTGGGGAATAATGGGTTAAATTGATGATTTTATCTCTGGTCTCAATAATCAATAACATTCAAGTATAATACATACATAACAATTATGTGTGTACGTATTATTGATTTCCAAAATATGTAAACATCCACTAGACTGAATTTTACTGATCGAGCTGGATCAGTGAAAACTTGGAGGGTTGGTAGGCAAGGCAAGCTGCATCCTTTGCTTTTATACCACCAAGGGCCTACACGGACGGATGGGGATTCAACTGGGCCAGCAAAACAGGAGTCTAACTCTAGAGGCAAAACTTAGCAGAAGGAATACATTGAGGAAACTCACACCCACACAAAGGTTGAGCCATTAATGTTTTCTTTTGGGTTTTGTGTTGAGCTTTTCTTTCTCTTTAGATTCTTATTTGGACTCACTGTTAATGTCATATGAAGACGAGGTTCCGTACCAGAGAAGGTTTATGCAATGCACCATAGTTGCAGTGACATTCTGGGAGGGCTCAAATCCCAAGTTACTATACTTCTCACATTTTGTGAAAGATGCATTCTTCACATCAACACAATCGATGTAATTGACTCAAGAAAAAGTTAATACCAATTTTTTAAAAGATTTAATTTATTAAAATAATGACTCTTATCTAAGTTAACATATTTATTTCTAAGAAGATTCATTTACTGAGAAGAAATAAGCAGGAGAATTGGCAGTAATTGCATCTTCATGTCCTTGAGGCTTATTATGTACTGTCATATCTATGTTGAGTAAAATTCCCAATCATAGTATCAGCAATTCTAAATAAATATGACCTTATAACTCAATTGATTTGAATAAATTCCGTCGTTGACTTTTATTGGTGAATGTATCATCAATTTCTTCAACTTTTAAATAATTTTTGGGTAACCATAATGAAACGGAAACGGTAATCATTTCTATTTGGAAATCTTATGGCCTCACCTTCTGAGAACACCACTAGCAACTCAAAAAGAACATAATGGCCGACTCATTCACCCCACCTAATCCCCATAGAGAACTTAGGGGGAATTATGACAAAGATGGCTATTCTTCTTTGAGATGCATTGTGAGATAGAACATTTCAGAGCACATTTCAATATTAAAGAAAAGAATCCCTTCTTTAATTGGTGAAATAATATGAAGTATAATAATATATATGTACAACAAAAAGAAACCTGAAAAGGATAGCAAACATATGCCTGTTTCTGCAAAAAGTGTGAATAAAAATGTAAAGACTGATGCCATACTAATCCATGGAAAGATTTCTATTGCTACAAACTACATAAGCTTGAATTAAGATTGAGGGTATGATATAGATTTAATAAACACAGAGATTAGATAGCATAAGGATTTGAAAGATATATAGTAGACACTCGCTTAACAACATTAATCCATTCTGGAGGTCCTGTCAGAAAGCAGATTCCATAATATTTTGAATCGTATTATTTCCATAAAAGGAGTCCGTTTAAAGAGCATCAGTGCATATAAATTTTTCTATTTTATAACCTTGTTTTGTTTACAAATAAGGCATGGAATTACTTAACTGATGACACATTTTGCAAGTGGCAAAAATTTTTAATTTAAAAAAGGGCATGGTAAATCAGCTCAGATCACAAGGCATCAAAAATAGTGTCAAATTTAAGCCCAAACAGAACATTGAAACACTTTCACTTTTGGACATATGATTGAACAATTGCATAGGCATACAAACTTTATTTAAAATCAACCAAAAAACCTTTTATTACGGATAGGGTAAAATGAGAGTGAGAATGTAAGTATGTATATCAACAAAACACTACAGCCTCTACTTACGGACAGTGCTGACTGCGGTTCCAAGGAATGATAGAGACCTTCCTCCTGTCATGTATCCATGCGAAGCTGCTTTCATCAGGAGCAAATGCCACTTTCCAACACTCAGAATTGTAACTAGGTTGCCATTGATGACCCAAACCAATTAAAGGTCTATCAACAGACCCTTGCACTAACAACTCTGAATGTTTGGAGGCATGCACTGAAAAATAATGACAAAGTCTCCTAAGTAATTGAAACTGTTAAACCTACACTGCTTAAGTAAATTACTTCAGAATTTGATTGACATATCTGTGGATTGATGAAAATAGAAGAAGATACAACATATATACCACAAGATATACATAATAATGAAGTAATGCCAGATTTTTTCACCACACAGCATTTTACTGAGCCAACTATAAGTACATCGAAGAATATTTGCCAAACAGGCCTAAGACTAAGTAAGATGCCAAAAGAAGACAAATTTCTGACCAAATTAAAAGAACCATCAAAGCACTCTTGCTCCTGGCAGTGGAGGATAACGGTTATCATTTGGGGATCGGGTTGGTGGGGTGGGACATTTCAAGTGCAACATTCCGTCCACTGGATAGGACGTTAGGCCGTGGTCCCCATGGCGCCATTGGTTAAGAGCAGGCTAATGCCGATGCCTTGTGGTGCAAATGACCTCAGTTGTCAGTCTCCTCCTCCAAGTGCCATACAATACGGTTGTTGTGTTGGGGGTTCGTTCCTTACTCTGCACCTTGGTGGTATCCAACAACTCTAATTGATAATGCGAATGCTTGAAAAGTGGCTTTTTTATATTCTCCAATCTTCTTTAAAAATTGTTAATAAGCTGGTGAAATAAAAAATTTCACTGGAGAGCCACCTTAATGACTGCCATATTTTCAATATGCTAGTAAATATCAGGGGCATCCCCATCTGCCCTCCTCTTTCTTCATCCATTGGTTCTCAAAATACATACTGGAAAGGGTCAGTTTTCAACATCTGATTCTGACCTTAACTCTCATGTTGAGCAGTATGATACTGATCAGTGCCCCATAGATGAACTGCTCCCATACATGGCATTAAGATATTGGCCAACACCTCCAACAGCTTTGATGTACTATGGCACTTCACTCAATACACAGCCACCTTTAGCCAGCTTAGTAGCCACCTTTGAAGAGGATATTGTAGACCTCACATAAGGCAATGATAACTATCCTAACACTAGAATACCTTAGCATTAGCATCTCGAATCCACATGCGGTCATTTTGACCACAAATAAGAAATTATGGGCTCAGTACTTTATCTCTTTTTAGAGGTAATTTGAGGAACAATACTTTATGGAAGGATTAGAAACCACAAGAGGAACTAAGTTCAACTTTGGAAAGTATGACACAAGGGTCACCAAAGATGAAAGTAAGAGTTTTATTTTGTCATTATCACTGTACTTCAAATGGAGTTTATTTATAAAAACTGTGAAACTTTATTTTCCAAGACCAAATTTGACAATACCAGCAACCCTGATACCTTAATCTTAATAAAAAGTGCAAAGCCTTCCTCTCCAGTTATTATTGCCTCAAAGACAATTATGTGATCGATAAAACTAAGAAATATATTGTCATATTCCCAACTAGAATCAACATATTCAAAGGAAATAATAACAACAAATAAAAATTTCCAGTCTGTAACAAAAGCAAGACACCAGAGTTGGAGGAGCCCTATCGTCTAAAAAAAGAACCAAATTCAATGCAACAAAAACCATACAGTGAGATGGTTTATTAGATCATATCTAGTATATATCACCTGCTCCATAGTGTTTCTTGGACTCAATTTTCTTGATATTGACGCAGTGTTTGCTCCTATGACTTAAAATTTTTATGTACGCGGTAGCTAAATGTATTCCTTACAGTTTGCAGAAAACACATTATTTAAACCACTTAAATTAAAGAAGTTGATACAAACAATGCAAACCTCCACTTCCTCAAAACCAACGGCTCAATTGAAAAATATTTGATATTATCGTGCGTGGTACAATTTAGGCAATTTTGATACTTAGAATATTTACATTGGATACTTATAACATGGCCAATATCGTTTGTTATTTACATGCATTTATTTATGCATACTGTTTTGCTAACAGTATCTTGAGTTTGGCTGTCAGAGAGGGAGAAGGAAAGACCTGCATCCAAATAGGCAATAGCTAAAGTTCATAAATTATATGATACCTTTGACTCTGTGCATCAAAATGCACATTGTGGCATCTACATATGGCTGGCTATGAGAAACTTTTTCTGTTGGTCTCCCTTGCTAGGTGAAAGAAAATCTATATCCATAGTTTACAGTTTAAATAAATATCAATCAATCTTCGATACACAGCTAATATTCTACCTGAATACTCTATAGAATTGAACAAAAATTCAATTGAATTTTTGTTCAATTAAAAAAAAAATAAATTGCAATTTGCCACTTTTCAATTGAACATTTCAATTGAATTTTTTCCCATTGAATTTTTCCAATAGGGTATATACCTGTATTAAGTGCATTTTACAGCACACAGAAGTACTAATTGATTTTGAAATCCTTCGAATTAACCTGTGAGTTGTGTCAATTACCACCAATTCTTTAATGTTAGTGGTGTAAAAAATTTGTTTTCTCTACACAGGGATAGATGAAGCTTTCATGCATCAAAAATAAAAGTTATGGAAATGTAAACCATAAGAATACCAAGTGCCTTAAGTTGGACAACATGACAATGAAAAATTACAGCAAGCCTTCATAGAATATTGCTTACCATCAAATGATGGTTTTGGAAACATTTTTTTGAAAGGCAAAGAAGAAAACAAGAAAAGGAAGATATACAGGGAAATAGTTTTGTTTTCATTACATTTTAACTATATTTGAGCAGGAGGAAGGTGTGTGACAAAATAGTGTTATGCCAAACAAGATATTTTGGGCAATTTGATGCCGAATCACATCATGAACACCAAATACACGCATGCCCAATCAATCAATCAAATATCTTAAAACAATTTCAGAGATTCTCTAAGAAGAACTCCAATTATTTTACCCAGTCCCTTTCTTTCCCAATAATAAAAGCCCACTATGAAGGACACCATTAAGCTTCTACATATTAAGAAACCTATCGCTAGATAAAGTTGAACTTTATTAGTTTGTGAAAGAGAAAATCGGTAGTTACATGGACATACAAGTCATAAGTTAATTGCAAAAATATCTACCAATGTAGAAACGAGATACTTCATTTTTCTCATAAAAGGAAAAAATAGGGAAGAGGGAAATTAAAAATTTTACTTTATGACACAGCTTTACTTTTGGCCCATACTCATTCTACCGCATATTCAGCGCCTATACCATACTACTACAATACAGCGCCGTACTCACTCCTCGCAACTATATTCTTTTTTATTACCAAGAAGCAAAACTTACAATTGCACCATTATTCTCGCATTCCGAAACGAAAATACTAGTACCCGAGAGAAAAAAATGGAATTGGTGATTCATAGAAAATATGTGCCTTGAAAATTATTCCTAAGATCTTTTCCACATGCTCGCAGTCGAAGTAATAAAGCCTTTGAAATTAAAATTGTAATTTATTGGCAGTAAAGATATTTACAGTTAAGATAACAATTGAATATTTTATGACAATCTTGTAGCTTCGCATCCTCCCGAATAATACTCCTCAAAAATTCATACGTGGGTGTTCAATAATTTCCTTAATAATGCTAATACCGTAAGCTATATCTTCACTCCCACTAAGAGTTATAAAGAAAATTAATACCAGGCAAGATGATTTTGACGTGAGTAGGTAAATGTTAGAATCCAAAATAAAAATCTACACAATGCTAGTGATAATTAAAATTCTGGCATCACAATAAACATGAGGTACTTCTATGAGCTAAAGCAAACTGTAAAAGCCAATTCCTAGAAATCGCATCACTCAGTTTCTAAAAATAACAATTGGTGAAATCAACGCCCAACACCGTTGAAGAAGAGAAATATAGGATACTCACATATATCTTCTTTCGCCTTTGAATAAAAGCTTGCCATATAGTGGATGTTATGGGGATGAGTGCACTGACCTGAGGGAAACGGTAAACAGGCGCGTCAAAACAAAATTCATTCAATCACTCAATTTCACTTTTTATTACGGGTCTAATCGTACGTGACCAATTTTGACACCAGTGTTGCCTCACACGAAGGAACGAAAAAAAACGAAAGTAGCAGCCTTCACCTTCAGCTTTGTATTAACTCCGCGATTCAACAGCATAAAAAAGTATAATGACCGGATAATTATACGGTAGACAGAAGAGGTGAATCGATAGTAATGATAGGCTGACATAAATATGCGGAAGACCGACACACACGCTAAAAATCTCCCAGTAATCGCACTAAAATGAGTCAATATAATATTTACGAGCATATTAATTTAATGCCTAACCACTTTAATGTACCTTCCAGATAGAGGGACGAAGAAGTTGCTTTAAAATCGCCTTAGGAACACTTTAACCGCAGAGACCAGCCCACTTTCCAGCTATACAATCGCCAATGGCAACGACGATTTTCAAGCTGACGTGTAGATGGCTCTGAATATTTTTCCGCGAGCTAATGCGCGTTTAAATTTTTTCGAAAAAGAATCTTGAACACTACAAGGCAATCTTTTTTGCAAGCGCGCACAGCATGAAAACAATTTAGATGACCTTCAAAATATTTGACCATTTAAATATTATACAATCAAAGCTAATTAAAGAGGAATTTTTTATCCCAAATTAAAATTTTCTGTATAATGTCAATTTTTATCACACAGAATCTACACTAATATGTAAATGATGCGATACTCTATACCCTCTATACCTTCAAGTTCCATTGGAGTCTGAGATGGGAATGGGCAAAATTTGTTTTCTGACATCGTCTGAAAATAGCGCTTGGGGTATCATATATCTGCGGCTGTTTGCTTGTTAGATCAAGTTATGACGAGCGTAACAAAAACCACTCTATTAGAGCGAATTAATTTCGAAGATGACGGATATACAAGCACTAGAAGGTCCGAAGACCACTTCTAGTAACTCAAAATAAAATAAAATTCTTCTATCAGATAAATTACAAATACAATAGTTAGTGAAAAACATTGAGCCACCAAAAAATCAATAACGCAGATTATGTATTTGCGTGGACATTAAGTCGCGAAAAGAAATTATCACTAGTATGCCGATGGTTTGCGAAATACGTGACGGTTCGACGATAGGTGCGTCGGCCTTATTAGTCGGTCACGAAATCGCACTGAAGACGGGCGTATATGAGCCATCCTTGAAAATTTGCAAATATTATGCTCTGGCATAAGCATTTATGTTACACTATGATCATTACCACGATGTTTTAATGGACATAACTTGATAAAACTTTCCAGTAAAACTAAATGATATAGCCTTATAAAATAAAATGCAATACTAACAGTAAAGTAATCTTCCTCTCCGCGTTTCCTCGAACCAATGCCACTGGATATTCCGTCCCTTCCTGATTCCAGAATTCGCTACTCCGCATCAGAAACTTTTTCATGCCTCGACCCGCAAGCGGAATTTCGGACCGAGAGAACGCCTTTACGATTGGAGAACGAGCTATAAAAGCGAAATAGAAATAAATTAACCAAGGAGGCGTATACGCGTAAACGTGGCCGCTCCCATGCCACTCACAGGGACGCGCTTTCTTCGAATATTAAAGTAGCAGTCGACTTAAATCAATATAATCACAATGTCACATAATGTAAGCGCACAAGCGAGTTTAGTCATACTTTACATTACACGTAGGTACCCTAGACGCAGCTGTAACCCACGCCACTTTTAGATAAGCGCCTTTTTATGGCGACCTTGATGCTCCGCGATCACAAAGCTGACGGGAGTTTTACGACTCTGGCCAATATTTTTTTCTTCTGCCCTTGAATTTCGGTGCATGTTTTCAGCTACGAGGATATTTTAAGCCAAGAACGTAAAATAAAACGCGCCTTGACTTCCGTATTTATATATTTGGTGACGGTTAGCATGCCTAAAGATATTCACGATAGCTAAACGTAGTTACCTCGAGGAAAAATAATTCAGTAAAAAAAGTAATCCTCCTCTCCGTAAAGTAAAAGTGTCAAAATGATAACTCAGTCATGCCATGAAGTTATATAATTGGCTGCGATTGCATATATGCACAAACTATTGGAATACAAATTAAGACGGATATAGCCATTTTTGGTACAATACTTTACACATTATTAGATTCAACCGCGGAAAATAAAATAACAGCTTGACGCGATGTCAATGACCGATAGAATTTTAAAGTTCTTATCCCCTTATCACAATTACACATAAGGCGCAGCGATCGTCACGGGGGCCTAGCGACATTCTTGCAGTCGCAAGAAAACGGTGGGATCATTCTAAATTCCGTCGTAGGGCCTTTTTCGGGTCAAATAGACGCCTCTGTTAGGGAAGAAAATTCTAATTGATGAAAGCAAACAGCAGACTTAGTCATCCTGCAGTGGAGACACCGGTAAGTCTTCATTCGGCGTCTTAACCATAATACTGCATTGGCAATAATTGGACAGCCTGACAAGTAGGGATGAGAGACTCTCAACTTCCAGGAAATCGTTATTTTCGATCGTCGGAAAACATCTCCGTCAAATAATTTTCCTTTACAACACTTACGATCAGAATGTTAGTTACGAAAATACGAAGCAACTCCTATAATATCCACGGACTGCGTCCTTTGTTTATTATATTTAACTACCCGAAAAGGTTTAGCTCGAATGACTACGGGAACAGAATATACCAGGTACGATTCCTCAGCTTCAAACAGCAAACAACTGTAAGGATTGCCCCTCCTCCCCGTTGGTAATCAGATTAGGTATGCGAGGACTATTGTGAAGACGTCAACGAGGGAGTGAGGTCAAATGATTTTTTCATGCACGAAGTTTTTACCCGTTGACGCTTCCTCCTGAGGTCGACAAGGTTGACCAGATTGAGGGATTGAGGCCTGCGACCGCAGAAGAAGGGTATGAGGAAGGAGCCACTTGACGGAGGTGCGCTGAAAACGTAGCTAACCCCGAGTTCTTCTTCCCTCAACGTTGTTTGTGCATTTATATTTGCTCTACACTTCCTCCACCACCGAAAATAGACTAGTTAATTCTAAATAGAGGAATTTACAATATAATTATTAAACAATGAAAATCACAATTTAAATGGCTCACACATACCAACCATTCCTCTTAGCTTGTATTTTTGATATTGATATCTTTCTAGATTTCACTTTAAGGAATCCCATAAAAATAGCAATTCAGACAAAAGTAAATTTAAAAAATCAGCACTGCATTAAATCCATCGGAAAATAACAACATAAGCATTGTCCTACACCATTTTACACATAAGCCACACATTTTTATGGATTTGCTAATCCTTTATAGTTAAAGGAAGAGGTTGTAGCCAATTTCAAATCAAAATAGTAGAATGAAAAAACTTAGGTTTGATTGATATAATCTATAAATATTTCCCATAAATATTCCATGTCATTAGAATAGGGATGTGCAAGTAGTGCCTACATTTTGATCTCGAGTCAGGTAGGCAATTCTGGATCTGGCAATACAGTAATGCATGCACCAACATATTCTCATTTTTCCAATATGTACCTTGATGAATTTTTTCTTATGAAATTATGAATTTTACCCTTTTTGGCCCTGGAATACGTGACTATTTTTTTAACGGCTTCAGCAGGTCACAATTTCACAGATTGGTGATAATGGCATTATCATTCCACTCTACAGCAATAAGGAGGAATAGGAAAAATATTTAGATATTAAGATATAATCTAAATTAAATGTAATTTATCAATAGCCTGATGTAAAAAGCAAAAATCGATGAAGAACGTTGTGTCAGAAGCAGGAGTTGTAAGAAAATTGTCTTAAACAGTCCATAAGCACAATTGAAATGAAATATCGAATCTTTTATTTAAAGATGTATCCAAACTTCTGGGAAGAGCCCTGAGTAAATTTGTGTAATTATAATAAAGATATTATATGCACTATAATAATATAGGATTTTATAATTTCAAATTCTCATGCAGAAAAACCAATTGTTCTAAATATTCAGGCTGCAGGTTTTGACGCCTCCACATTACAGTTATGGTATTACCAGTACTATTGCCTGCAAAAATTCTTTCGCTATACAATTGGGTAGGTTACACGGAAAATTTCTTTCCAAAACGTAAGATTTAGTAACCTTCTGAATTTTTATAAAAATTATAAAAACAATTTTTATGGATCTTTAATCCTCGTGGAATTTAAGTGAACTAAGCGAAGAACTTTTTTTAATGAAGATTTTCAGCCTCTTTTATAAGGAATTCTCTTGAAAACGCTCCCAGAAGGAGTGAAACGTCGAGCAGATAATGTTATCCACGCAGCATAACCACCAACATAGAAGCGAAGAATTGTAGAATTTAGCTTTGTAGACCAAAGTAAACAATTCTTTACTTCTCACTTCATTTAACCAACCTTCGCGACTCTTATTTTGTGAGTTCAAGAGGGAAACTAAACATCAGCAAAGGAATAAGCAACCATTAACATCGGACGTATGTAGTGCTCCAATGGCTAAAAGATCGAACTACTTGCGTTGTCAAACACGGGAAACCAGCTGTCTGAAAACCAAAAAGTTACATTTTCTTCATAGAACTCATAACAATTTCTACATATTCTCTCAGCGCTTAGGTAAAGAAAATAGGGTAGCGCATGAAATTACCACATAAGAGAGTATGAATGATGCAGCAATCCACTCTGAATATGCTGCCCAGTGGGAAGAGGGTCAGCCATCACCGCTGATGAAAAGGTATTGAGCACCCACGCCAACTGCTGTAGTAGTTGATTGCTACGTATAATGCAAGCTGAAACTCCCAGGCTAAGGCAATAGAATGATTTATCAACTTTACAAACGATATTCTTTCATTAGTTTGAGGACAGCGCCTCGTGTCGGCAGATTTCTGAACCTACTGTCCTCGACAACTCTGCAAATGAAACTACTCAACTTGGCGCAACATTCGTAATGGTACTCAAAGCACTCGAGTCAAGTACCAACTACTTGACTCGAATCTTCAAGTACTCGCACATCCCTACATTTGAATCATGAATATCACAAAACACCAAATAAAAACACATAATGGTCACGTTAGAAAATGTGCACGATTTTATTTGCATAACACTCGATACATTAGTTCAATCTCACAACTTAATGCAAAGATGCATTAAAAATAAAAATGAGCTTTAAATTGATTCATTTGCTTGGAAAGAAAATTGTTATGTACTGGGTTTCCAGATACCAGGCAAACATCACCATGGGCTACACAGTAGCCAAATTTCATAATGCCCATATTGCACTTCAAACTTTCTTCACAATCTGAACAACATCCTCATCATTGAGTACATGATCCTTCCCCACTTTCTGCGGCTGGTGTTTCACCGATGAACCCCAGACAAGAGCACTGCAAGTTAATATGACTCTTGTAATAAACTCACACAAGATGATACCATGACACTGACTAGCATTTATGACTTAAATATGTTAAATGTGAGTTTAAACAGATCATCATAATTAGGCATGATTGAACTTACTTAATAGTTCGCTGAAAATGAATCTATGTCTAAGTATAAAGACATAACAATCAAGTAATAATGAA
This sequence comes from Ischnura elegans, assembly GCF_921293095.1. Classification (NCBI taxonomy): domain Eukaryota; kingdom Metazoa; phylum Arthropoda; class Insecta; order Odonata; family Coenagrionidae; genus Ischnura; species Ischnura elegans. Next base: position 85,508,543 of record NC_060250.1, read on the forward strand.
TGATATATGCAAATAAAATTTTCCTCACAAACTCTTTAATACTTCCGAGTATTTTGTATACTTAACTGGTGACAGAATCTATTGAACAAAATGTACAAAGAATATATTGAAGTTCACAGCAAAAAAGCTGGGACACACACTAATATTTTAAAGATAAAAAATAAGCACCAAAAATGATTCAGAAGTGTTAAAATAGGCTGAGAGATAGACCCATTGAAGAGAGACATGAGATTGAATGTGTTACACATTTTTTTCATGACTTATCAAATGACTATTTTTATCAACACAGGAAATAAAAAGTACTATTGAGAAGGAAATACTTCCAACAATATCAATTTACCATCAACTTTTTTGCAGAAAATTCACATAAAATTACATGGCTTAACAAGAAGGACTTCTAATCTTTAACATAATGACAAGCTAAAAAATTCTTTTTAAGAATTGCAATGCAATGAAAAATATGCAAAATGACCTCCTAATAATATTAATTTTTTAAAATAATTTCATTTAATTTACACAGCTTTGGGAAATTTATCAATCTACTACATCTATAACTCTTCCACATTAGTGGGAAAAGGCAAATCACAAATAAAAAACTACTTAAAAAAAACAAGCAACCCCAACAGTAATTCTATAACTGATGGATTTTCAAGGAAAACAATTTTTACAGAGAAAAACAGTAAAATGTGGATTTTTTTATGCAATAAGATATATATTTCCACCCTATTTAAAATACAGTTGAACCCTGATCTATCGTTCCCACATTATTGTTTTCCCGTATTCATCGTTCACTGTTCCTGGTCCCAAATAAAGTTCCATAAAGGCAATGTAATTTTTCCCCGCATCCATTGTTCCCCGAAGTATCGTTTTCATGCATTGATTATTTGAAGATCGTGGTCCCGTCCTATAATTTTCCCGCATCCATCGTTTGACGAAAATGAGACGAAGTATTTACAATGTGTTATTTGTGGCTAATAACAACAGGCACATAGTTTGAATCTTCCCCATGAGATTGAACTACCATAGGGAGAAGCTTAGCGCCATGGGAGAGTAATATTACCGTATTTCCCAAGATCTGCTATCCCCCTCTATTCAGCACTCACCTCCCCCACTCCGATGCTTTTCTCGTCTCCGAAATCAAACAAAAGGTCCCAGCTCGCGCACGGATTGTATTATGAGGACCTTAGCTTCGAAAGAAAATATCAAGTTACTCGAGAACAAAAGAAACCTTTTTCAGGCCTCCCCTTTTCTCGCCCGCTGACTTTTTTTTAGCCGACTCGCTTCAAAGTTCCCTGTTTCTGGAGGTCAACTGCTGCATGAGCCACCTATTGGCCCACAAGGTGTCTAACAATGAATTTTGGCAATTGGTATTATACTTTTATGAGATTGAAATATTAGTTACATGCATGTAATTAGTAAAAATTTTGAGACCACACACGATGCATTTCTAGAGTTATTTAAGCATTGTAAGCACTGAAATAGTCGGAAAATTATGATGGTGATTTCTAGCGTAACTCTATATCCTTGCAGCTGAGCATCTCGGCAGTTGATGTTGTTTTTTTTTCTGAAAACAGGACATCAGGTTACAATTTATGAGTTATACAATAAGTCTCAGAGTTGCTAACTAATCGATAGGATATTTTGTTTCTCCCTACTATAGAGCGTTCCACATTTAGTTGACAGTACGGACCTTATGGATAACAGTGTTGCCAAGCTTCCGCTCTGCCGGCAGGCATCCTGATAGCGTATGCAACCACACATAATTGAGTGCCAAAATGGTGTAGTTTAAAAAGGAGTTTGGGATCGCACGAAAGACGGCGTAAATTAAGAAATTTTAGAGCGTAATTAAAATACCTTTGCTGCAATATAAAAGGAAAAGTCTTTCGTTATTTTATGTATGTACTTATTCAATGCACAAGCTGAATAATGAATAATCTGTAATGAAAAAAATAAGAATAAAGTTAAGGATAATAAAATTTATCGCCACTTCTCGATGCGACAAAAATTCTATTCCTAACATATTATGCAAATTTTTGACTCTGGCTAGTATTACATGAAAGGCGATGTTGCATTAGACAAAGATCAGACGGATAATTGGCTTTTAAATGTTATCATGAAAATTTACTGTAAGCGAAACGTCATTTCCACTGACATAAGTTGTAAGACGTGTGCCGTAAGAAAGATGACCTGATTGATACCTAGCTTCTAAGCATTCATTGGTACCTTACTTTTCGGAAAACGTCAATAAAAAAATTTTTCCACTTCAGTCTCCTTGAACGTTGTATTCTTCATGCCGACATAATGTTTCACTTGAGCCCAAACCAATGGGATTGGATTTAATTCGCAATGATATGATGGTAATCTTAGAACTGCAAAGCTGTATTCCTTTGCTAATTCATCAATCTTAAATTTTTCCCGTACTTTTGTTTACTGTAAATAAAAGATCACTTTCCAAACTGTCACCATCAAAGCTAATTTCTTTGCCAGCCAACCATTCCTTGATGTTCTCTTTCCTACCGCTTGTAGTAGGCAAGGATTCCTATTTCATTGAGTGATAAGAGGCATTATCTACCACTGTAATTGATCCTTCGGGTAGGTTTGCAAGAAGTGAGTGCTCAAACCATCTCTCGTACCACCCGCCATCCACTTCGTCATGATCATCCATCGAGTTCTTTTTGCACAGAAACAAATGCTATGCTCCTTTTATGAACCCTTTTTCCGTCTCTGCATGTATAATTGCAAATCACCCTCCTCGGGAAGTGGGGGCCTTAAGCCCTGTACTTAGTCCAGCAAGGAAAGCTTGACGCGGAGTTTCTCTTTGTTTGTCTCGCCAAGTCATGTTCACTGTTTGTTCAACATCATTCCAAGTGTCGTCTGTGAATACAATCGTCCTGTGTACGCAACGATATTTTTTTTAGCTGCCTTAAATAATTGTGCCACCAACGAATAATATCATCCCGTTCAATCAGGATGCTTCTTTTCCCCCTTCGTCCGTACACGAAGCCTATGTCCAAAAGAAGACGATATAGTGTAGTCCTTTTGTAATCTGGGAGATCACTATCCATATTTACCAAGTTTAAGATGGATTTTAAAGTCATAGGAATATTTTTCACGAAGAATTCATGTGCCTTCCTTCTAATTCCCGATCTCACAAAATCGTCACTTTTGAAAATCACTGCTCTCGAATTTTTGTAAGGCTGTCTAATTTCTTTAGTTTTTGAAGGAGTAACCAATGGACACGGGAGCTTTCCTTCCTCACTCTGTAAACAGTGGAGTCCGAGCACCCAGTAACCTTCAAAGTTTCTCGGCAGGCCTAACTAATGCTGAGAGATTTCCTGAAGTACGAGAAGACTTTGAGCACCAACTGTCTTTCGCGGCTTCTGAGCTTCTCACCTTTTCTTCTCTTCCTTGTATCGGACATGGTGATTGGGTGCGTGAGAGCAGAGATAAGTGTAAAACGCACTTCACAGCTCTCAAATTCAGCAGACCACACATCACTTGTTCACTTCAAAAAATGCAACGACAAACTGAACGCCTCCGTAAATTCCTCCCCCGGCCCCTTCCGCTAGGGTCGCTTCTGGTGCAGATGTTTTATGGTACCCTATGAACGGAACTTGAGGAAAAACCCAAGCCCCCTTTCGTAAAAGCATGCACTGGAAGGGGTAGTGTTTCGCACAGATTATGAGATATTCTCTTTCTTGGTTTCTGCGGCGGGGCCGAAACACCCAAGGTATTTATTATGAAGGAGCATTTCAAACAACAGACTATTTTTGGCCTTAGTGATCCATCTCACAACCAATCACTGCGCCGGCGAAAGCGGTTGTTTTAGGCATAACATGCACATTGCTCTAGTAAATACGTGTACTTGAAATGGGGTCTGATGGATAAGAATTTAGACAGAAATCCATAATAGAAGTGCAAATGCCGAGTTGAGTGCAAACATTATTTAGCAAGGTGGCGTGTTCTTTTAGGATATTTGAAAGAGATACATATTAGTCAAATCGGCAATATGACCCAGGTGTTTCAATAAAGAACTAATATTACTGTACTCATCTAAATCTTGCTTGAATTCTTTAGTGAATATCATAATTACGTGCCAAAAATCCAGAGTTTCCTGGATAGGCAATCTAGGTAAACGTTCCCGCATTCATCGTTTTCCCGCAATCATAGCTTTTTTCATCCATCCCCCTTAAAAATGATAGATCAAGGTCCCACTGTTACAGTCTAGGACAGTGGGGCACAGGGTTGACTCTTGTCGCTCAAGTCTACTGGTCAACCACACCAAGGTATTGTATAGGTACAAATTCCATACTTACCTGCATTAATCAAATACAGTGGAACTTGGTTAGTACGTTTCTGAAGGGACCACGAAAAATGAACGTACTAACCAGGAAAACGTACTAACGAGGAAAGTAAATAATAGCAGTCCGGGTTATTGCAATCTGTGGAAAAGTCGTCATAATTACAATTACTATCGGTAGTTCTCATAGGATCGCCTACCTGAACTCTTTTCACATTTAAAATCAAGAAAATGAGCGCTACCATGAAAAACAAACCCTTTTCTGAATAAAAATCGCAATTTTTCATGGACATCCCGGAGACGATTTCATGATTACGGCGTCTATCTCCCGTGATTTATATATATTTACAGAACGAGGACGAGTGAAGCTCAGACAAGCGAAGACAAGTCATTTTTCTTTCTCACAGCATACTCGGAGAATATAACAACAACCCGGAGTAGGTCAACTGGTTTTTTAAACATCATAAAAATTGGGCAAAATTATATTGACTTTCAAATTACGGCAACAGCCGTAGACATTCGCTTCTGGAATGATACCATTTCGATTGTAAAATCGATCGATATATCGACTGATGACACGCAAGATTATTAGATTACGACGTAATTACAAGAAAATTTTATACTAAACAGTTGAAATTTACATTCAAAATTTGTCTAATGTCGTCTGCTTTCGTTCCGAGATCAAGTATTTTTAAGCTAAGCTTCGCGTGGAGATCCAGAGGATCGTCTGCTCCTGCAACAGTAGTCAAGTAAATACGCACGACGTCGAGTTTATGGAGCAGTACTGCTTTAGATAATGTGGGAATTGTCTAATACCGTTAAGACTCATTTCTTCATCATGATAACTCTTGCAATAGCAACAATTTCCCACTCGAACTTCGTGAGCAGCAGTGGGCACTCCCAAGCGCTCCAAAGGCAACAAAAGGTGAGGAGCTCGGGGTGGGGAAAATTGGGGCTTCTTATTGGCTGTAGTTTTTCATAGTCAGACATTCCCGAAAAATGGCCGCATTTTATTATTCAGCACGTCACAAGAATTCAGAAATGCATTTGGATAAATTACGGTAGAAGAAAGAGATGTGGAATGAATGGAAGAATGTAAATGGCTAATAATAATAAATTAAATCATGAATTCAGACGTTTGCGACCCTTAAGAAGACACTAGAGAACGAATTGCGGGTTGCGTCACGGCAAGCAATTGAGCGTACTAACCAGGAAAGCGCAATTTTTTCAAACGTACTAACCAAATTCTTTTACCTGTATTTTGTTCGGATGGTACCGGGACCGAGGGAAATCGCCGTACTAAGGAGGAAAACGTACTAAGGAGGAACGTACTAACCAAGTTCCACTGTACATTAATCTATTCAAAGAGGGAAGTTCATATTCATAATAGCTCTATTTTTTAAAAGAATGTGTCTGGACTATTAATACATATACACAAAAAAATGTAAATCCATAGGTTTAAAATTTTAAGTCTCCATACTATGATTTGTTTGGGATATGTAGAGATACTGTAGCTAGTGCTTTGCCCAAATGACCTCAAATACAAGCACAATTTTGGATTTTCAATTTAATTAATTGATTTGATTAAGTATATTTCAACTTACTATTTGAATTCCTTAGCAATAGTGCGATGGAGCTTGTTGCAAAAATCTTCAACTGAGCGGCGTTCTGAATGCAGTACAACAGGAGCATCATAATCTGGCAGCTGACCTTTGGGCTTGGTGTAGCTAGAGAGAATGTTAGTCATATTGATACATATCTCTTAAATCAAAAATACAATTTTAATGAAATTACGCATTAGTAAAGACAAATTATTGCTAATATTCCCAAAAGAAGCATATTCCCTAAAACTGGAAATATCTATGGCCCTTTCCAACTGATTATCATACCAATAAATGCAACTGCCTTCACAACAACAGCATGTCATACAGCATGGGCCAGCATTTGTTGCATGACAACCGCTAACCCCATTAAGGCTCTTAAAAATTCCACGATGTTCCATGATCACTATACCCCATCCTGCCTTTGTCCCAATCACAAACATTTTCTATTACAAGTTATATGAAACTAAATGGAATATTGCTGATTAAATATACCTTAACACTTTAATACAGTCAATAATAAATATTATAAGAAGAAAAATATTCCAAAAAGTTCCACCAAGGCTTTTTTTCGCTACCCCCTAATTGAAAAAAGACCATACATATTAGGAATACGTCTGTTTGGTTTTTCCATCCTCAGAACTGCCAGTTATCAAGTTTCAGACTACAATTGGAACTAAAGCAAAAAACAAATTGGTACCAACAAAATTTCACCAAAACTCAGAAAAATTTTCAAGAGCACATTAGATATTACACATCGTGATGTTCTGGGACCAACATTAAATGAGAAAACACGGATTATTCTAGGTAGTTTTTATATTAACATTTAAAAAAATCATTAAGACCTTGTAATAATTCTTGTAGATGAAATGAAGAAACAATGAGAGTAACGTAATAATGAATAAAATTTCTGGTTGACTGCGCGAAACAAACGAAAAGGGGAGTACTCGATATTCTGGTAACAATAGTGGCATTAGGTTGTATGCATCATCGCTCTCGATTTTTTTTCGTGAGTATCAAAATGTGGAGTCGCTCCAGATTTTTTCCACAAGTACTTTATCTTTAACGTTATTAAAATATAATAAAATATCAAGTTTAAAATTTACCCATCTCACAGCACACTAGATGAATGGAAAGAGAGCTAGCTACTGGATTTCTTAGCTACATCATCTAGACATAGAACAAAATGCTCACAGAGGAATATGGGAAACTGGTAAGAGTCAACAACGTTTCAGGTCTTGTTGAGTGTCTTCAACTCTCACCACAAAAATATTTCAGTCACTAGCAACAAAAGAACTACAAAAATCTAGTCAGTAACTAATTAGGGAAAGAATTTCCGGTTTCCCAGGGGAAAGGTGTTTAACCACCTCACAGCCAAGAGGAGAACACATTAAAATGCAGTGAAATTTTCATCACTTTAGGATAATACAGAAACAACTTACATTCTGATCAGCTTCAGATACACCCACATTTTCTCCAAGAGATCATCAAAGTTCCACTTGTGATGGGCAGATATTGGCACACAATGAGGAATCTTATATATGACATCAAGTTCCTCAATGCTAATTTGATCTGAAAATAGAATGTGCTTAATAAATAATAAGAAAAGAATTATCCGAATCATTTTTATACATAAAAAAAAAATTCATTGCCTTAGGTGTGGCAGGACAATTTTCCGAAATATAAGTTATTTAACCTCTTAAGCATATCTTTAAATAGAAGCATACTAGAATCCCAGAGTACCTGTGACACATCTACATCCACTGCATACAGGGCTCAAATCTGGGCAGTTCTCAAGGCAGCATATGATCATGCTTTTTCACTAGGTATTCTAATCATTCATTCCCTAAAATAAGCACAGGCTAATTGTAGATACATCATATTCCCAATTATCCGGCTGCGGTTTATCCGTGTAGCGGATTATCCGTGCACAAGTTTGTGATACTTCAAAGTTTTCCACGATCTTTATAAAAAAAATCGGATGCAAAAGCACCAGGACATTTGCATTTTAATGTAAGACTACATCAGTCTTATTATGTTCATCAGAATCCCTTCGTAAAATGGAATTATTTTACTTAATTGTTGACGAAGAATGTTTCAAATCTACTTGTCCGTCTGCTCTAGCATTGCAGATGATGATCAGCGGCAGGAAAAAAACTCCTGATAAATTTTAGAAGATTCTTCAATGGTAAACCAATGGTAACTTAAGAGAAATGCTATCTGCTATCTTTAATTGTACATCTAACATCACAAATGCACAATTATTGCTGTGGCCTAGCATGCGGTTGAATAGGGCCAAAGGGAACTGGAGATTTCATAGCACTCGGGCATGTTTATGCCGCGACTAGACAAGGTTTACATAGAGAGGGATGGAAAAGTCAAAGGGAAGTCAACGGTGGAAGTGGAAATAGAGATAGCATGAGTCATAACCGGACACTCGCCAGTGTAGTTAATTTGCCATTAAGTCCTGGTTTCTTATAACTGCTGTTGTGTGATGGCGTGATCGCATACCCGTAGCATTCATAGGAGTTATGAGCTCCTTTTTGTCAACCATCGAGGAGCGCAATTGCACTCAGTGATCACGCATCAGCAGTTGCATTCCGGGCAGCTTGCGTGAGATTCGACTATGCGACGTGGTGCCTGATTTGTATAGCTTCCAACATCGTGAAGTGGTTTCGAAGCATTTGTGCAAACCACTTTCCTGAATCCATGATCTTGCAGCCACGGATGCCTGGTCTTCAGAAACTAGGTATTACACAGAGCAGTAGGAGTACAGGTACAATCATGTTATCGCTGCTTCAAAGATCAGGGTCGGGAAAAGGAAGCTCGTTATGATTGTAATCTATTATTGCTCATCTACTGTAATTATAATTAATATGTTATAAACAGCATCGATCAATAAGTCGAATAATAAGGTGATAATGTTAATATCTCCAGCGATCATCTGTCTTAATCAAAAGTACCCATACACGAAGATTGCCATGTGTTTTACGTATCGATATCCTTCTACGGCAAGTCTGAACTAAGAGCAATATTCATGTTCGTAAAGGAGCCTGAAATATTACTGAGAGGGCGCAGGGGGAAGCAATAATTAGATTCGCGATGTTTTTAGTTTCACGCTCAACAGTGCGACGTCATTTCAACCGGTCCTGTTTTCATTTTTGCAACTCATTGAGACGAAATGTTAACCTAACTTCATACTGCTCCAGTCGGGATTTTCAAAACAAGTCAAACAACTGTGTAAAATCAAGATTAGTGGCCTTTTTGAGGCTGGGGCTATGCTGCGCAAAATCGAAAAACTGCATAAAATCAAGAAAAGATGTAAAATTGAAGTTTCACCATTGCAATTCCCTATGCTTTCCGGCTGGACTTGACTCGCTGCGTAAAAACGAGACCTGATGTAAAATCAAAGAGCGTGAAATCGAAGTTTTACTGTACTGTAGTACTGCTGAAGGTTAGTAACACATTTTACATGCAGATGACTCAGATGAGTCCAAAGGGTTAATTCAGCACAGTTAAACTTTTATAGCTATAGTATATGTCTTGATTAATACATGATCACTACGCCAATACACACATAATTCTGAGATAGAAACTTCAAATAGGTAATTGAGAGTCAAAAGCTTCAATGAGAAAAATAACTTCTTCACTCGCTAAAAACTTACAGATGGGTCAAAAAGAACCACACAGCCAAAATTAACTGTTCACTGAAATGAACAACAGTACACTCCCAATTATCCGGGCTAATGATGGGGAGATACGGCACAAATAATTGGAAAACATGGATAGTCCAAACTTCCACTTAAGTGTCTTTGAAAGTTCACAATTTACGTAAAACAAACAAATTATCATTCATGCAGATATACTGTTATTTAATAGTGCTTCCCAGACTCATTGAGAGCTTTCTTCATCAGTTCACGATCTTTTTAGCGACAATAACATGGTTGTACTCGTACTATTAATGCTCCATGCAAGGCCTGGTTTCGAAAACCACACATCTGTGGCTGTGTAATCACGGATACAGAAAATTGGTTAGCACGAATGCTTCAAAACCACTGCTACATGTCCAAAACTACACTGTCAGGCACCACACCACATTGTTGCGTCTCGCACAATTTGGCTGGGTCGCAACTGCTGTTTGACGTGCATCCATGATCAAGGAGCGCAGTCACATACTGCGAGGCTTGGAAAACAGGAACATGGTGCTTCTGCGAATGCAGCTAGCGCGTGATCGCTTACGTTTTATGAAGGGAATTCTAACGGAAATATTGAGCCCGGTGTATCCTAGCATTAACGCCATAATTTCCATGATTTTGCACCCTTTTTTTTTACAAAGATCGCAGAAAAAAATGAGCAAGAGTGAAAATCAAGCACGGATAATCCCAACCCGGATAAAAATCGCAGCCGGATAATCGGGAGTCTGCTGTAGTTCTAAAGGAATAGTTCTCTAAAACTTTAATTCACTGTTCAACTCTACACTGCACTTCAACCATCAAGAATAAAGAATATCACTAAATTTTAGTAAATAAACACCAGTCACCAACACAATTCATACACCAAATTGCTACTGACCACCTCTCTGTCGGCTATGGATCTCCACCATCTGGGCTTTTATTCACAAATGGTTGGTAGAAATTGTTTTAGAAGGTATCATAATGCTAAAAAATTGACATGTTTGCAGTATATTTATTCTATAAAATTAAAGCACTTCAGGGGACTTAAATACCATATTGTACAAACTTGAGGGGTTAATAAAGAGGATCTGTTGAATCAATAAAAAATGCATTACTGATCATACTTATTACCATGCAAATTTTGTTGCAAAACAAAATTGTCCCTTAAAAACCATAATAAAAGCATGCCTATAGAAATTGTTATATAGCACATTGACTACAGTAATTATTGAGAGTTAATAATTGCACTAATTAAACAACAGCTTATATTAAAATTGAACAATTCCCTTACAATATAAAACAAGAAAGACACTAACATACCTATTTTATTTAGAAGATAAATACATGGGATATATACTCGGTTACCCTCAATTACGTCAATGAGGTCATCACTCGTGGCATCATATCGGAGTGTTATGTCAGCATTATGAATACGATACTCGGCCAAAATTGACTTCACCATGTCCAAATCCAACTCAGACTGTGGCACCTGTAAAAAATGGCAAACAGTGAACACCATATCCAATGTCATATACACACACACATGATGATTAGTGAGATGTTCCACATAATTCCTCCATAAGCAAAAAAATCCCATCCAAGCAAAAAAAAGTTAACTCTATCATGAGAGGATGTTCTAGAATTACATACTAAAACTTTGGTGGTTTTAAGGCCTCCTCACCAATGCAAGGATTAATCTAATCCTCCTAAATATTTAGACCAAGCATTCTTCAGGGTTTCTGAATGAGGTTTTATCATGAGGTTTTAAAAAGTATGTGGTTAATAACAAAGTTATTATAAATACAATACTATAAACCTCGGTGGATGAGTTCCACTTTTTTCAATTCCAGTTTTGATATGGTACCAGACTTCAATTTTCAATTCTTAAGTTAGCTCTCAAAGAGCTCAATTTTCAACACCGAAGAAGTTTTTAGTTGAATTAGTGTGCTTACCTCTGACCTAGTAGATGGTACTAAGTGCTTGAATGCAAAAAATTTATTTGAGTAATTTTAATTATGGATACAGCAAATTTCCACAATTTTAAGCCTCAATTGGTTGCTGAATGATTCAAAAGTGATATATTTAAGTGCTCAATCAATGTTTTCCAGACAATATGCTATATAGTATGTACACCCATACCTCACTTAGCAAAAATTCGATTAGTGCAATTTCGATATAGCACAAATTCGTTCCTCAGTGAAACATCCCTATGCTGCTTACCCTAATCAAATAATTTTGACACTCTCATGATGAAACATGAACTTGTGATAAGTACCAATGAAGTTACGCTCCTCTTACACATATTAACAGAATTGCTTGCCTCAAGTCTTATTCTTTGTTTATAAATTCTTTGAAACCTACTGCTGTCCAATGGCCAAAAATTACCCGTCATGCGACCCCGATAGCCGACCTACCGAAGTCATTTACCTCGTCTCCTTAACTGAATGACATTAGTTAATTTAAATAATTCATGAAGTTTGGAGCAAGTAGAAATGAGTTTTTGAAAGCAATACAGTTTGAGATGTACTTTTTGTCGTTATAGGTTATCGCACGAAATGACATCCACGTGAAGGGTCCACCCTAATGCCTTCAAGGTCATCGGTATTCACTGGGTAAAAATCGAGTGGTGGCTGAGTTGCCTACGAACAGTATCAGCATATATAAGGATCCAAGAGAGAGTCTCAAACACATTGGCTTCATTCCCTCCCAGCAGTCGAAGACCCTCAGTGTCTCAGGAATACAATGTGGCAGTTGTTCACCAGCAGAACGTGATTTTGATAGAGTCATGAGGAATAAAAATCCAGCGAACAATGGAAAAAAATTGGAATGTGGATAGAAAAATCAAGAATTTATCAAGAAAAAGCATAAATCCAGAAGGGATATTGAAAGTGATCATTTGCTTTAAAATGGAGATCGTCAAAGTGATATTGCACGTTAGTTTAAGCCTTTCGAGACGGCGGGGTTTTCGTCTTAGCACAACTGCTGTACTGAGCCCCAAGAGACTCTTCTTTCTCGTGATACGGAGCATTTTGGAGGACATTCGTTAAGAAGGGTCTCGCTGAATCTTTTTCGACCCCTCCACGCTGGGACTTCGCATTATCTCGGATTCCGAGAGTAGTTGTGCTCCCTCCTTTCCGGGTTTACGACCATACCGGCCGCATTGGTTCGCGGTCAACTTATGTATTGCTTATATGTATTTAGCAAATGGATAATTGTTGCCAGCACGTAAATTACAGACTTTGAATTGAATTCCTCATTTTTTTCTGAGCATTGTCAAATTATAATCGAAGTTCTAAGGCCAAAATTAACGCATTTAATGCAGCAACAATTTCCATGTTGATTTTTATACATCACTTGAGATATAAGTTAATATTTATCGTAGAATTTTGTTTAAAAATTGTAAACACTGCTCAAAAGACAAATAATTCTATTCTTAGTTTATTTTTCTTGAGAAATGAACAAATATTTATTTCGATACCTGACTGGATAAACCATTGTATGACCGCTGACCCTTACTGCTAAGAGGGGTTATAAAAGAGGAGGGGTCCGGGTACCTGCTCCCGCATTCCGAGGGTAAATCCTAAACCCCGCAGGGTTGGGTCCCGAGACAAAGACTACGTAAACCCGCGACCGTCCTAAAAGGGGGAGAGCTAGAAAATGTATATATACGGCTTTCGTTTTCCTAGCTAGGAAAATGCCACATGTAAATATATGGCCGTCGTCTCCCGGGTCAGGAAACGTCCACACATATATATATATACGTGTGTAGTAGGGAAAAGGTTAAGCTCACGACGTCGACAGTCCGCACTGAATGAAGACTAGGTTAAAATTTCAGTGACATCAGCCACACCCAGCAAAGCAGTCAACATGTGCAAGAAGATTATTGCTGGAAAAAAAACAGAAACTACCTAGAATTAAATAAACAGTCAAATGATGTTACTCTAACACAAGCAGATTTTTGCGAAAGCTTTGGCTTGATTTCAGTCTATAAAAGAAGATGAGGGTGGCGATTGAAATTACGTCAACTGCCAGCAATGCATTACGAACCCCGTAAATAACATCCATTTTTTCCCCTAGATGTTAGCCCACCCACATGAAAATAGGGAATTTTAAAAGCCCGTACCAATGATTGTTGACGAGAAAAAACGTCTTTGAATGCATGCCTACTTTCTTTAAAGATATTTTAATCTATAAATGTTTATGTAATTAAGATTTTCTATGGCTATTAATAGGAATATATATGATTTGTAGGCAATTCGATACCCAACACCTATGTTACTGGGAAAGCATCCCTATCTTCCCATTGTTCTAATGGACTCAAATGATGCAAATTCCATTAGTCCAAAGACCCCAAGGAACGCATCCCTTCTGCTAAACAGGGCAAGGGCGTAGTTCACTTCAGTGCTTATCATTGTTCTTGGCTGAATATACTAGTAAAAACGTATTAAATATATGTGAAGTGCGATAAATTATACAAAAAATAAGACCTTCTTAATGCAAAATTATTCACTTTTTAAATTAACAATTTGATGCATTTATGCATTTGCTGATCGATTATTGATAGATCAATCTATATTAATGGGTAAATTGCTTGCATTCTAATGTTGTTTTAAACCATTTAAGCAAGATTGTTACTGACAAATATGGCAATCTTAGCAAGAAACAACTATTACCATTATTATTATAGTATAATGTATTTACTTTTATATGAATAGAATGCATATACATGCCAAATTCCTGAATTATGTTGAGATAACTGGAAAAAGAAGAGATTTTCAACGGTCATCAGCTATAAGGAGTTTGCATTGTATCGAGTGATTTTCCAGGGATCTTCCACTTGTTATAACAGACTTCTATCTTACTTACAAAATACAAAGAGTGGCACTTTTAGAATTCTTATCTATAATATTATTTTTTTATTGGTGAAACCTCTTAGAACACTGCCCTTTCAGCTTCACCCATTGCTTACTATTGCCACTTTTGACAAAAAATCATAGCACTATGATTTATTGAGATCAAAATTAATTAACTCATTTTTATTGAAAGGAAGCAGTTTTTTGTGCTGCTTACACATTTCCATTTGAAATGTTAAAAATCAAAGAAATAACGGAAAAATTCGGAGACATTCATCACAAATCTGCACTTGCATGAAATACCTTAAAACTGAATAAGATAATGTGATCACGGTTACACATCAACATGTGAAAAAGAAATGGATACTATGAAATAGGAGGCTTACGCCAAAAACAACAGATAAGATTCGTTTTTTGAGATCTGTAAGTATGGGAGCCAATCACTTGCACATGAAATGGCATAATTATTAAAAGTTGCATAAAACTGTTTAAAAATCAACGTACCAGCTGCTGCAAGTTGATACCACCTTTGTCTTTTTTTCTAAATCCGATATTTGGTGGAGTGGTATTCAGCCTCAGGCCAAATCCTTCAAGCTCATGTTCAATTAGTTTTTTATGCTGAAGAGGTTTCAGCACATCAAGGACAATAAATATAAGACTGCATGTACGAGCCACAGCAATAACCTGGCGACCACGACCTTTGCCATCTTTAGCTCCTTCAATAATTCCAGGAAGATCTAAAAGCTGAAGTAGAAGTATTGTTAAAACTGCAGTCCTTCAAAAACAAAACCATTTTATTTAAATTACTGATTGCAACAAACACTTTTTAATGCCTAGAATTAGTGTTAGGCGTTATCATAAAATTCAAAAGAGAAGTTTTCATGCTTAAATGAGAAGCAGAAGAATTAAAAAAAAAAAACATATCTGGGGCCATATGAACTAGCTTTACACAATTCTCAATTTATTCATACATTCTCAATAAAATATTGTCAACGCCACCTATTTCATTGGTAATAGGAGAACTTCAACAATATAAATGATCATCTCAGATCAACATTATAATTCATATTATAACAAAAGGAGAGGTATGCTTAAGCATACAAGGGTAGAATTACCTGAATTTTTGCTCCTTTATACTTGATACATCCAGGCACAGTTGTTAGCGTGGTAAATTCATATGCTGCTACTTCAGAGTAAACTCCAGCTAAATTACTCAGCAATGTTGACTTCCCCACCGATGGGAACCCTGAAATTAAAATTTTGTGAATGTTAAAAAGTCCCATAAATGATGGAGAACGGGGAACTTGCATGGATCGTCGATTGATCTAAAAACTATTTTGAATAAGTAAAATGGATACATTAGCTCGCAAAAAACCTAAAGATTCTCCATCCATCATCAAAAGAAACAAAAAAATTGACTTTAAAACTGAGAAAAATTTCTCTGAGCCGACCATTGCGCGAAGACACCCGAGCATTGCCAAGGCCAGACATGATGTCATAGGTGCCTAAACAACCGCAGGGAGTTGGGAAATACGCTGGGCGCATGCTGTAAAATTTGTTTTGAGGGAATATTTAGCCGCTCATTGTCACTTTATCTTGTTCTGTTATTCTTGGGCAAGTTTTCCTATTGCTATTGTGCCACAATTATTACTTAGGATATTAATAATGCAACATCGGGATGATGAAGTACAAGCGTTTCACTCGTATGTTTTAGTTATCAGAAAAATGGATGATAACGTTGCCACTCGTTCGAATAGTACACCTGAAATTCATCTACACTATATAATACCCCGCAAGCCGCCTAAAAGGCATGTGGCAGGGGGTGTTAGGACACCAGCCTTTTTTTAAGACACCAAAAATTGATGCCACAATCCTCATGGAATTTGTTATGACAAATTATTGCTATATGTCAGCGGCACTTGTAATACTGGAGGATAACGATCGTAAGCTTACAAGCTGTGCTGTTGAATTTGGCAATGCTGTATTAACGGAGAAATTCGTACCGTCCTATGGTGCGAATTCACAGCAAAACAGTCTGCTCACAATCCACATGTGAGATCGCGAATCGGTTCCACTGCCAACACACACACACAAGCTACAACCTATTTCAATAATATAGGTAAATCCATAAGCGATATACTAGCATATACCATAAAAATATAGTGGGAAATAGGCAAATACAATTATCAAAAACTGGAAGTCACTACCATTCTTATATTCATCATGTACAACTTGATCAAGATTAATAAATGCCTCTATCTAAATATCATTTTAAGCAGTAACTATGGCTGATAGGCAATATCAGCCGAAGTAACAAAGAAGTGTCAACAGATGGGCTCTTAAGATTTATGATCATCATAATTATCTGATTTGTAATGCCTTAAAAAGCCTAAAATACGATAAAATATGAGTCCGAATTTCTTAAGATGTAAGGGTCCATGGATAGGTATAGTGCTCAGAGAGTTTCTGTACACGGGAGATTTTCCCCAAGCCCAGTTGCCCACAGTATAAAAGCTGCGATTGGCTTCGGGTGTCCAATCCCATGAACTGGTTCATGACTCAATGCACACCGTGTAAAAACCCTAGATAGGTCTGATAGAATTGCTGAAATCGAACATATTGTCTCGAATAAAGTCAACAATCTCCAGATAGATATCGTAGAACAACTTATTGAATGATAAACAAAGATATCATACGGCCCACTGATTTTATTTAACAGCTCACAACACCTGTTTTGATTCCCATCTGCAGTGGAAGATTAATCTATCGCTTTTCAAGGGAACGGACGAAAAAAAACGGTAAATGTGGGAATATTTTAATAGGTTGCCTACGTAACAGGAAACTCAGGATGTGGATGGGAACGCAGGATTTTGGTGAGTTATTGTGATATTCTTTAAAGAATTCATACAGGAATGTACCAGTTTATAGGGTTATTTGAATTTTATAGAAACACTTCGGGCGTATTTTTGATTCGACTAATATCTCTTTCAAATATCCTATGGGAACACGCCACCTCGCTAAAAAATGATTGCACTCCACTTTGCATTTGCACTGCTATCACGGATTTCTATCTGATGTAAAAATTCTTATCCATCAAACGCCATTACAAGTACATGTATTTACAAGAGCACTGTGCATGTTATACCTAAAACAACTGCTTTCGCCGGCGCAGTGATTGGTTGTGAGATGGATCACAAAAACCAAAAATAGTCTGTTGTTTGAAATTTTCCTTCCTAATAAATATATTTTTCATAAAATTCAGGCGATGTGTAAAGCATGAACAATGTTGGGTTAATCATCAGCAGCAAGCCCACCTGATCCTCAGCTTCATCTGACTTCTTGTTTTCATCAGGTAACTTGATTTTCCCCCACCCCTACTGCCATGTTCTAGCACACTAACCCGAGTCCTTTTGCAATATTTGCACGCTTCCCCCACAGATTCTTTTCTTCTTCAATTATTTTCAGTTCATCTTTTTAAGTTCTCATTTACTTTTTCAGCAGGGCCATGGTCCGAAGACAAAACTAAAACTAATAAAAATGATACCTGAAATTATTAAATCCACACTGAAAACAATCGCTGGTTTGAAGTCAACCCACACTGGAAAGTACAGGGTGACACATGCAAGGTGAAGTTCAGAAGTGATACTAACGTGTACGGCAAATGCAGAACTGAGTGCAGAGGGTGAAGCATTACCATAGCACTGCGACACGAAATTAGAACAAAAAATACAGTTTAATTAGTTTCCTTTTTTTAAAAATTAGTTTTACAGAGAAGACAGTTTTTACAGAAACTTCCTCATTCACTTCGTAGCGTGGCACCAGATAAGCAGATGAATTCGAATGGCTTGTAGGGAGTAACAAAATATCCTGAGAAGATATCCCTTAGTCAGTGACTCTGACAAGTGAGATTTATAGTATAACTTGTAAATTTATACCCTGTTTGCAGAAAAATATGCCTCATCAACTGCCGAGAAGCTCCACTGCAAGTATCTCGAATTTCACCGGCATAGTAATCCACCGTCCTATTTGCCAACTATTTCCTTGCTTAAATAATGCCAGTAATATGTCATGTTTGGTCCCATTCTTTTTAGAATTATGTGCACATTATTAGTAACTCAATCCTAATAAAATATGATACCAATTCCCGAAAGTCATTGTTAGACACCATTTGAGCCAATAGGTGACTCATGCAGCAGTTGACCTTCAGAAAGTGAGAACTTCGATGTAGATAGGATGAAAAAGGGCAGGGGGCGAGAAAGGGGGATGGGTGAATGACGTTTCTATTATTCTCGCGTAACTTGATATTTTCTTTCAATGCCAATGATTTATGGTCTTCATAACATGAAACCTGCACTAGCCATGATCTGGGCATTTTGAAAATGGAAAATTTTCTGGACCCCCCCCCCCCCCTTTGCCCTGGGATGTTTTCCAGACTCCCCAGAAGGGCCCCAAAATCATCAGTAACCCCTCCATGTCCCATGTCAAAATCCTGGCTATGCTACTGATGATAGCTAGGGATTTCATTTTTCTACTTTAGCAGATTAAATGACAGACAAATTTACAGAACAAGACGTTGAAGATGCCTCATCTCCTACGTCACTATCACCCAGAGTATATCTCCGGATTAGAAGAGGTAATTCAGTCTTAAGTACAGCCAGCTTCCAGCATCCAGAGCTGGGTTCCTAGCTTTTGAGCGAGTTAAAATGGAATACTATGACAATCATTTGCATTCTGTTGACACATGATTATTGGACCAATTTAGACAGAACATAATAATGTTGATACAAGCTCTCTATAATTTAATCGTTGATGCATTTCACTGAATAAGTATTAGATGTAATCAGTGCTGTCGTTGGGCAGGTACGGCATACCCCCTAGAATCCAAATTCGTTATAAGCGTACCGGTTAAAATACCTTCGCAGCCGGATGTACAACACATTTTCAGCTGTTGGAAGTTTTTGTGAGTACTTTAGTACGTGAGAAATTTTTTTTCCAACTACAGCACTGGATGTAATAGTCCATGAAACCCCACAAAAACAACTTCGATAGCTCAAAGCTCGACTTCGAAGTACGATGACCTCAAGAGTACTTAACTTCTTTTAATGGATAAAAATACAGCCACATTTATTCCTGACATGGCTTTGGTGTGGATTCTTTCGTGATATGTATTACGATACATTATCTTCCACATAAAATACGAACACGTTCTTGACCACACAACAATAATCTGTGTGCAAGTCGTTTAGACCTACTTCTAACTTGGAAATGAATGCAAGTCTTCGTAATCGCCAAAATAGGCCGCAATAAGAAGAATACTCGGGGGAGGAGTACACAATGAGAAGAGATTGGTGCATTTCAGAGGCAGGGCAGGTTCAGTTCGAGTGAAATACATCTCCCAAAACAAATGCTGGAGTTAGAATCTTGGAACCCCCATGCTCTCTACGGCATTGTCACCGTGGTAGGGCAATGTTTAATAATTAAAATAAAATCCATATTCTGGGAAGAATTAAACAAATTCTGAATCCACCACACAGCAGTTTATCGTACACAAGAAGAGATAGGATGACACCTGGCTTATAAAACCGATCCCTTAATCAAAGTGAATCCATAGGGTATGTAGAGTCTTAGAATTAATGCCATGCTCATACCTACAAAACCGATGCGAGCATCTCCTGTTTTGGCAACATCGAATCCTTCTCCAGTACCACCGCCGCCGCCTTTCGGAGTAATAAGTTCACGACGTAACTTAGCTAGGCGAGCTTTAAGTAAACCCAGATGTCCAGCTGTAGCTTTATTTTTCTGAGTCCTTGCCATCTGAAGTAATAAAAGAAGTTGCCGAAATCAGGCCACCACGAAAAAAAGGCCAATGACTTCAGTCACAGCATACATACCTCCGCCTCGATGGCAGCAATTTTGTCCAATATTGTGCTCATTTTGGTAGCGGAATTTCTAAGCTATTGGACAAAATAAACAAAAACAATAAACACATCCAGCAACGAATATTTCAATGTGGCAAACACGTTGTCCACTTCGATGCATAGGCATGCGATTGTTGAGTCGGAAACCTCGATCTCTCGACATATCGAATCCAGTCTACTATCGAAATCTGAAACGAGAGCGACATTCAAAAATCGCTAAAAACAGTGTCATTAGTGAAATGATCGTGAGTCGTAGATTTTCTGTTTTCCTGTGACATGAAATGAAATTTGTTAAACTATGAGGATAAAAAGATTTTGCCATAAATTTCCTTGATAAATATCAATCAGCAGTTTATTTTCATTGTACAGATGAATGTGGAGTGTGTGGCAAATAAGATGATCAACTTGATTGAGCCTAACCAACCAAATTCAAAACGATTTATCAATCATTTCTTTAAAAAAATACTCTTTATTTCAGTGTCATGCTTTGTTAAATCCTAAATTTGGCAAAGATCCAGCAAAAATCGGAAAATAAATATTACATTAAATTATATTCTGTTAATTTGAAATTATTAATTTTAAAAGGTCCCCTTAACTACAGCATTACTTCCAAAAATTATGAAATTGCTACTGCCATATGGTATGTTATTCAAGTGATGTGGTATTCGGGTATTTGACCATTGAAGTGCATCACCTCAAGTATTTTTTTTTCCTTCGAATAATTCTACTTCAGTAAAATAATCATTTATTTGTTAAAATTTCACATACACTGTGACAGTCGTTATAATCAAACAGTGATAGATATAAAATATGAAAAAATCATAATCTAGAACAGAGTAATAAAAGCAGCACCAGAAATATCACAGAATGCTAATACATCAAGAAAAATTCAACAAGAAATAGAGATCTTCAATTTTTAGAGCATGTATGACTGCCAAATACAGTTGACTTTCTACATTAATGCTAATCTTAACTCCATGATATAAAATCATGGAATTAAGGCAAGTAAGCTGGGTGTGCATTTGTGTACAACAAGTACAAGCACTGAATCACTTATGTACAATTATATTATTGAGAGTACTGAAATATCAATTAAAATCATAAAGCAATGAACTCAATCAAGGCAATTGGCTACAAACAGTTTGGAAATAGGAGAAATATAGTGAAAAGTAACAAAAAAATATAATAATTAATCTTTAAAACAAAATTCATAAAACATTATTTCTCTCTTGTTACACTACTCCAATCTTTTTCTGAAATATAACATGAAACTAGAATCTTATAGAGATTACACTGTTTTTTTCCAGCAGCTCCTCGTGAATGGAAATGCTGCCTCACAAATGCCAGCAAAAAATTGCTAAATTCATAATTATGCCACAATAATTTTTATAATAATAACATTAAGGATATATGATTGTTTTCACAAGTCATCATCCCTGGATTAAGCATTTTCCACAAATGAAATAATAGAAATGCCTCCATTTAAAAATGAACCTATGATTACTTTACACCAATTAAGGGCCACGTAAAGAGACAATTCTTGGAGGCAAGTGAGGAATAATCCTTACCCCTTAAATCTTTCACTTCATTTGAATCCCATAAGCAGAATAACAGTACGTAGTTAGGAGGGCCTAATAATTTCTTTAAAAATTGACAGCCATTTACAGCAAAAAAAAAAAAATTCACAGCCATTTAACATTGTAAAAATCAGGGTTAACCCTGCCCAATCAAAAGCACTTGACATACCCTTAAAGTTCTGTTTTTACAGGTAATAAAATTCCACTCTGTTCACATTTCTTTAACAGATATCACAATCAAAAATGAATATCAATGTAGTTAAGTAAGCCAATAGGCTCATCAGCTAAAAATTTATCCAGATTACATTATATGCATGTCCTTTTCATTTGCGAATTGACAGGAATGGAAAATAAACATTCCATATAATAAGGCACAGGTTGGCAAAAAAATTTCTAAAATTATTTTCTTCCAGATGATCTTCTTGATCAATGTGGCTGATATGATTCAGCTCAACAGTAGCACCAACATCACTGTGGATATGCCTGAAGAAAGAAGATTTTAAAAATACGAATTATTTTATGTGGTAAGTGGACTATAACAGTATATTTCAAAGAGCTGCGCCAGGATGAGGTACTTCATGACTAAGACCTTCATCGCAATAAATTGAATTACAAAAAGAATTGCTTAAAAATAAAAGGTAATTTATAGAAAAACCAAAAAATCAAGATCTAAGCAGAGCTAATCAATTCTTATACGAGAAAAATTTTGATATGTATAAAAGGTCATTTGCAGGGTGAAATTCAGCCCAATAGTCAAAGATTACACTTGTCAAAAAGGTAAAAATTCCAAGAAATAGCCAATGAACTATGAATTTAAAACACCATAATTTTAATTTAAAATTAATTGATGTTAGCAAGGACAAAAATCTGCTACACCTGCAGTCATTCAGAATAACAAGAGGTAAACTTGAGGTCCCATTCTATGTAAAGGCTTTAAATGCTAAATAAATTTTTTTCTGCACATTATGACAGTCAAATGCCTATTTCGAACATTCTTGATACGCTCGTAATAACCCTTATCAACTAATTATACGTAGTCCAATCATTTCCATATACCTACTTTTGCCATTTTCCCATGACTCCTGTAAATTTCATCAAATCATATCCAAATATTAATGCTGCTGCTGCTAGATGTCTCAAGGTAAACCAGGAGATCTAATATTTATCATTATGTATTTCCTCATATAGCCCAGGCATCTGTGCGTTTAACTGTGAAATTGTATGGTAAAGATGATTCATTGAAACTGTGTAATTATGAGGCAAAGATGATTCATTGTACCTTCATATAATTTTGACAGCTGAATACACATCGGAATTTTCCAACAAAAGTTCTGACTGGGAAACAATGCTTTTCATGAAAATATTGAAAAATATTGATTTTTTTCTTTAGTTTATAATTTATAACTTTTTAAGGAAAAAGTTACAGAAACAGAGAATGCAACTTTGTGATCTATTAAAATTTCCAACAAAATAGATTCCATTCCTTTTTTTATTGGAGGAATTGAAGCAGGGTTCATGCCAGTCGAAGAACTTTATCATCAAAAGAGGAGCTCGTAGACAGGAAAGAGCAGATGAAAGGATTGTTATGTAAGAGTTTAAAAGGAAGGCTAGAGAAGAATCTTACCTAGAGTGTAGTGCCTTACACTGCGGGAACATGGACACTTACGAAAGAGGAAAAGAACTGGCTTAAGGCATTCAAGATGAGGGTAACGAGAGGAATGGAGAAATTGAAATGGACATGGAATGCAAGTGGACAGAGAGGGAGGAAGAGAAGGAAGGACCTTACTTCATGAAGGGCTTTATCAGAGATAGAAAAATAGAAATTATTTAGATCTATACATCCAATGCGTAAATGAATATATTAGTCTTCTTGTTTTTTGGACTCTGTTACTGTAGCTCGTGATAAAATAGCGCCGGCCTCGGTGGCGGCGGGGTAAAGTCCTCGCCTGACAACCCGAAGGTCGCGGGTTCGGGTCCCGCCTGGGTAAATTACC
This sequence comes from Ischnura elegans, assembly GCF_921293095.1. NCBI lineage: Eukaryota > Metazoa > Arthropoda > Insecta > Odonata > Coenagrionidae > Ischnura > Ischnura elegans. The sequence goes on from NC_060250.1 coordinate 85,532,460, forward strand.
CCAATCCAGGGCATGGATGTTTGTGATTGCTAAATGTTATCAACCCCGATGTAAAGGCCGAACAGTGCTGTTTTCGGTGGTGTGTGAAATAAATAAAAAATGCCTGTTAAAAACCAATGAACATTTTTTGGCACTAATCCATCACTCACTGAAAAGTGTGTCCATTTTAAATCTTGGCTTGTCACTCAGTTTCACCCTTTGAGTAACTGAAGCCTCTGCGGGAAAATGAATGGTACGAGATGGCCAAATCATGCTTTAAACTCAGTCAGATACCCCACTAACTCACCTATTCCTAAGCTGCCATTTTTTTTCCGTCGTACATAGAGCCACATTTTAATCTAATTTCTTAAAACTGTTCATTTTTATCAGAGAAACACAGTTCAAAGATGCACTCGAAATACAATTGGCAGAAATAAAATGAAAAAAATCATTTTTTGTTGTATTGTGTGATTGTAAATGTTAAAACTGCAGTAAGAGCAGTCAGTTTTCGGGCCCTTCCTTTCAGCTCTGATGGCCAAGGAGAAAGGCTAGCAAAGGTAATCAACTCGAGGAAAGGTTTGCAGATTAGCGACCCTTCCAGGCATGGGCCACAGCCAACTAGGGGGACTACCTGTGACATGGCCTCAGATATGCACTTTAACCTATCTTCATATACGAAGGCCGAAAGTTCGTCTGGGAGAAAAACCCAATTTTCTCCCACTCCTTCTGCTTGTATTTCCAATCCTCCACTGGAAAGCACAAGGAAAGATAGTCACTGATAACACATCCAGCAAAAGCCTTATTACCTTCCCTTGGGCCCCTGAAAATAACACTCATGGTCTCTCTCGCCCCAATGAGGCTCGCCATTGCTAGACATTTCACACACCCACTCCTCTGAAAGTGACAAGCAATCATCACCCCTCACCTCATCATGCTGGGAAAATATGGTAACAATCTGGAAAAGTCTACCTCAAACCCTCTTTCCTTCCCCCTTTCCTGTTGGGCAATACAAGTGAGGGACGATTATCTCTAATTCCAATGTTGCAGCATTACCCTTCTCTCCTTTATCTGCCATGGTGGAAGGAAGGCGTTGGATACTCTAAACTCTCACCAGAGACCAAGCCCCTTTCTACTTCCATACCCTTAAATTTCTTTTTATTAAGTCATTTCATTGTGCAATTCGAGAGAGTATGAATCCCAAGAAGGACAATAACTTCGCAATATGCAAAGGCAAGGCAGTCTCTCTCTACCCTGAAGAGAACCTTAGATGCTTCTTCCTTATCAAAAGTTGCTCACATTCCTGGCCTAGCCATCACAACCAGAAGAGTGTTCAACCAGAAAATCATCAGGGTTCCATACACATTTTACCAGTCATCTACCAAACAGGGAAGTCAAGCCACCCAGCAACAGCAAGAATCCATGCCCCTCTTTTAAACTTTACCAACATTACTGGCCAAAATGGATGGAATATGTATACCTTACAACCCTACCTCGCTTGTAGAAAAGCTAAAAACCAAATCATAAAACGAACTTTAATGAATAGAATACTGAAGGAAAATAAGGAAGGTAATCAAGACCGTCCAGTTTGAAGCTGAAGGACAATGGGAGCACTTTCCTTGTCTCCCAAGTAAGGATTTAAGCCTATGTCACAAGCTAGGCATCTCACACAAATGAAAGCATCACTGCAGACTACTTACGCAAACTTGAGTCCAATACTTTTAACCTTCATGCATAATTCTAAAAAGCCCATGAAAATGCTGTGAAGTAATCATTTAATAATATTTAGGAACAATATAGGTTCAATACAGCCCTAATGTATTCATAGTTTCCACTATATGCATAACAGCTTGTGAAATAAAGATGGCATCTAGGCTGAAAAAAAAGGAAATGAACAAACTATCTTACTTCATTATGGGATGAAGGGTTTTTTGATCCTGGTTCAGTTGATTCCACAACTATGGTCTCAGGCAGAATAATTATGTTGCGTAGACAGGAACTATCCTCACAGACAGCAGAACCTTAGTGAAAAGAAAGAAAATGCATAAAATTTGAGGTTAGCCTTATACATAACAAAATAAATTGCAGAATATCATGAAAAAAAACTTGAGTTAATTTCTGTCAATATATAATTTTCATTACAACCTATATAAGCTGCACTCAAGATCCATACATAAAAGAGAAGACATAATTTCTAGATCGAAGGCAGTGTGTTATGAAATAATCCATTAAAATAATTTGTAGAGTGCAATATCCTCATTCGCAAGATCACACACATGAAATTTAAATGGGTTTGTTGGGGTCTCAATTCCCCAACAGTGATGGCACCTTCTATTTATAATTAAGTGAATATAATTTAATGTACAGTGGTACCTCGAGATATAAGAGCCCTGACGTACGAGATGTTTAAGATACGAGCTTTTGAGTGAGCTAGGTTTCACTTTGAAATACGAGTGAAATTTGAAATAAGAGGAACAGCCAGCTGCGGCACTGCACACTAGGATGGTCCTTATTAGTTGATTTGTCACATTTCATTTGGGACACCCCGTCATTTTATGCCAATTTGTGTAAAAACATCCTGTAAAATATTATTGCAATTGGATAACAGGAAGAAGTGCCGCATCACACTAAAGGCTGAGAAATTTTAGTATTTTTTGGATGAATGGCCATAAGAAGGTACTAGTTATCTCAACTGATTTTCTCTGGTAACCAACGATACATTGGGCATTTAACATGCAAGACCTAAAATATTTTCCAATTGTAACCAGTGGTTCCTGAGTTATGGCCTCATGAGTGAGCGCATGATACCCCAAGTGGTGCCACCTTGCATCAATGCTCGAAGCTCCCAAGTCCGTCGCTTCATTCGGCTCTGGATCTTATGCTGTAAACTTACATGCAAACTGTCCGCTTTATATAGGCGAGTCTTGGGCTTGGCCCTACTGCACACAGGCCACCAGCCACCAGTTTACTGTATCTGCACCTCCTACACCTCACATTATCTCACGTATCCCCCCTAATGTGCATGTTTACCTCTCTGTCGAAGTATCATTGATAAGAATTTTACCATACAATATTTGCCATTTATAAATACATTTTTCTTATTCATAAAAATGCAACAAAAACAATAGGGGTAGCATTTTTGGGGCTGGAACTGATTAATGGCATTTCAATTAATTTCAATGGGTAAAATTCCTTTGATATACAAGCAAGGTTATGGAACAAATTAAACTCGTATCTCAAAGTACATATCACTGTAATATTAAAATCTTTCCCCTCTAATTTCTCTGAATGGGACAACTCGAGCCATACATCATTCATTCATTCCCTTACTTTCCCCACACTTTCCATGGTTCCTTGGAGGTATGCAATACCTTTACCAATAATGAGTCTGTGTAGACAAGTTAATTTTTTATATTCTTCAACTATCATATTAAATATTTTTGCTGACCTGGTTAAATAAAAACTTGCATATGGCAACTATCTTAAAAATAATCACCATATTTACAAATTTTCTAGGAATTATGGGGGTACTATCCACCCCACTCCTCAATCTACCATAGCCCTATGGTAATCTAAAACATCTAGTAATCCAGCATCGCAAGCTGGCAACCTTCCATCAGCTAAAATAATTTCTTCAGTTTTTTCATGAAAGGTAAGGTAATTCAAAGTATTTTGCTACTTGGTGTGTAATTGTGTGTACATTCTATTCACCTATAACCTGCATAAAGTTTTGGTTACAAGACACACAATTTTGGGAAAATAAAGTTATGTAGTGAAATTAGAACAGACGGTAGTATAGATATACTTTAGCAGAGATGGTCTACTTTAAAGTTGACGTATACTAAATTTATATTAAAAAAAGTAGGTGCATATTTGACAAATTGCATTTTTCCCCATATATTTCCAGTAATCTGACATTGTTGATAATCCGGCCATGTCACAGTTTTGTATGTAATGGATTACCACTTTCGAACTGCATGTCAGAAAATTCAACCAATCAACTGGGAATGGTGCATCCTCGTAAGGAAAATGGTGACTGCCCCGTTAACAGTTTTCCTAATTTTAGTGATGAGTACGAAACTACTGACATGAAACCTTCGGTATTACATAAAAATCACAGCATTTTTTTATCTGGCTTATCTAAGATGGCATAAATCAGAAATTGTAAGTTTTACATGTGGTAATTAATTGAATTTATTGTCTTTGGCAAAAACAATCACAACAAAATAATTCTTGTTAATAGTCAAAGAAGACTTTTAAATCCAAGATAAATGCATGTTCCAAGTAATACATTAAAGAATAAGAATGACAAAAACACGACCCATCGGAGGGAGTTGCCAGCGGCAAGTTGGGGGAACTAGAACGACTCGTCCGCTCAGCAAATACATTAAAGAATAAGAATGACAAAAACACGACCCATCGGAGGGAGTTGCCAGCGGCAAGTTGGGGGAACTAGAACGACTCGTCTGCTCAGCAAGAGAAAGGGGGTATAGCAAAAGCATGGGAGGGTGTGGGGTCATAGTGGGGATGCAGCGCATTCTCTACCTTCCTAGTAGTGATGCACTGGAGAGAATACATATACCATTGCAAAATTCCTCAGGAAATGCTATCCATAAAAAAACGGTGACTTCAAACCCACCAATGCAGAAGCATACAATGAAATCATGAGAAACAAACTGACCTGATGCATGATGGGCTGATTCACAATGAGGAATCTCAAATACATGTAACAGCTGCCTTCTTTGAACAGTATCAAGAGGAGACTTAGGAGCTGAAGACTGAGCACTAGTATTTAATTCACTGATAGATTGCTCTATAGCACAGTTTCTGCCAGCTCCAGATGACTCCTTAACCCCATCCAAGTTTTGCTGAGTGTTCATTAGGAATGATGGCCCCTGTTGACACAACTGAATCACTTGACATATGTTAGCTGACCCAACTCCTTCACTGCTCTCAATAACTGGAGTAAGCACAATGTTCCCTTCAGCCACATTTTCCAAGGCTGTAATTTCTCCAATTCCTGGCGGGGACTTAGAATCAGGTAGAATAGTCACTGACACAATGTCCGAGGACTGAAATGATTGAAAGTTAGAAAAGAAAAATGTGAACTATAGCCTTATACATGCAGTATTATAAAAAGTAGAGCTATGAAAGCTACTTCAATCAAGAACCCACCCACCGGACCAACATCCTGGCGGGAGCAACCTAACTTAGGATGGCCAACCACTTGAATATAATTTACAATCAATGAATTTAAGGAGATATATTGAAAGATCATATTTTGAATCAAACAAGTAGTAACTCACCAACAAAAGCTGTTGGACCGTGCTTTGCAGCAACGGTGAGCTTGAGGCTAGGGTGTTCTGAGGATTTTGTTCCACAGGCGCCTCAATTTCTTCTTGATAATCCTGCACTGGCGGCTGAGGCATATTAACATTTACTGCTATAGGCTCCTGCGGTGATTCCATCTACATATTAAAATGCCAGCTCATTAATGTCATGAAATAATAGCAGTGATACTTGATAATGTCAGGGACAATTAGGAGTCGGAAAAAGAATCTTAATAGGAATGGATATTGCGTTAAAGTTTCTAACTGCTAAAAAATCACGAGATTATACATATCAATGCATTGAGTTTCTTTTTCATATGAATTATGACTTAGTATGTAGTAATTGTTTCTGCCAATGCAGTCTATCAGTGCCACCAGTAGAGATCAGTAATGCAGTCTGTTATGAGGGTAGCCCTTTACGTGTCGGGAATAGAATGTTCCTCATCACGAAGCAACTGTGAATGGTGTTTATAAACATATTTTGAGTGGGTTAATTCCCATGCAAAGTTTCATTAAGATCAGCCAGATAGTTTTAAAATGGTGGTATGTATGCCAAAGTTCCCAAGTTGCTGTACAAGATGGAATTAAGTGATGAACAGCACCATATGATAATTTACTGTAACTTTCGACGAAGCCTCACCCAGCAAGAATGCGTAACAGAACTTTTTGTTGTTTCAGGCTAAGAAGCACCATCAAAGACAACGGTTTATAGCTGGAATGCAGAGTTTCAGCGAGGATGCTCTGCCCTCAGTGACGAACCGCCTGAAGGGCGACCAAAAACCGACGTCACTCAAGAAAACGTGGATGCTGTACATAACATGGTTATGGAAGATCATCATGCTATACGCCATGAGATTCAGGCATCATTGGACATCTCAGGGACCTCAGTTCAAAAGATCTTACACAAAGACTTAGATGCTAAAAAATTGGTTTCCCACTGGATACCACACCTCTTCACAGAAGAACAGAAAGCAGGTCAAGTCAAATGGTGTCGATATACTCTTCCAATATTCAACTCAGGAGCATCAAAGCACATTCACAACATTGTAAGTGGTGATAAATCATGGATCTATAGCTACGAGCCTGAATCAAAACGTCAATCTTCAGTATGGGTCTTCCAAAGCGAACTCAAACCGACAAAAGTTGTTCGCTCTCGCAGCGTTGCCAAGAAAATGGTTGCATCGCACGTAGCCAAATCAGTGCATTTAGCGATGATTGCTCTTGAAAATCAAAGAACAGTCAATGCTCAATAGTATACCACCATTGGCTTGCCAGAAGTGATCGCCGAGATTCGGAAAAATAACCCAAATCGACGCACTATAGTCCATCACGACAATGCAAGCTCACACACCCCTCCAGTCACAAAGTCGTTTTTGGAACAGCAAAACGTCGAAGTTCTTGATCATCTTCCATACAGCCCGGACTTAAGCCCCAACGATTTTTTCACATTCCCCAGAATCAAGACTATGCTACAAGGAAACATCTTCCAGGCATCTGAAGAAGCAGTCAATGCCTACAAAACAGCCATTTTGACTACCCCTACTTCGAAATTGAATGAATGCTGTAACCACTGGTTCCATCGAATGCAAAAGTGCATTGACTATCGTGGAGAGTACTTCAAAAAACAATAAAAAATTGCATTACTGTACCTCTTATAGTTTTCTTCATTCCTGACACTTAAAAGGCTACCCTCGTAGAGGCCAGTCTTTCAATATTCATAACAGTAGTCTTTCTCTGACACACACATATTAATGCTTTTTCATCAGAAGACAATATGTTCAACAGCTTGAAAATAAAATACCATTAATCACTCATTAAGCATTTAACTAAACAGAATTCAGACAAATTGACTTCCTTCTATTCTCTCATCTCTTCACTGATTTTATTTATATATAGAGCTCAATTATAGCAGTTTTTAAGCACTATCAAAAGTGTAATATTCCAAATCCCTACCTGTATCACAGATTCCTCTGAGAAGACAATAGAGTCATATGGAGGTGGAGAAATTCCAGGTGTGTTGGCCATGGCATTAGCATGAATAATTGTCTTTTCTGCTGGCAAAGTATCTTCACTGGCAGTCAGCTCTTCACGTGAAGTCACAAAAAATTACAAGCAGTGATTAATTACTAAGGGCTCTAAAATATTTTAGGCTACCATAAACACCTTTTTTCAAAGTAAAATTGGCATTATGGTGAAATAATTCTTTTAAAGTAAATCATGGCTCATTCCCTAAAGCAAGGCATTGACAAATTAAAATGCAGTCAAAATAAATTCACACATTTCATCATAATATTGAAACTCAAATCTTGCTTAAGACATACAAATTAATTGAAATGGCTAACATAGGTGTATTTAACATGATAAATGAAAAAGGAAGGAAAAGAATGATATGTTCTCTAGCCCTTGCCTTTCAAAATGCTTATTACCTTTTTCGCTCACAGATTCCTCTGTTCTTCTACCTTTAGGATTTTCTCGCCTCCACTTCTTCAAACCATGCTCTGGAGGGCCAGCTGATCCACCTGTGTTCCTCATGTGGCTGTTCACTGAGCATATCTTGGTGAGTGAACAACCTACATATTTGAATCAATGAGCAATGAATGAAACTCCAAGTAAAACGGAAAGGCAGACTAAATTATTTTGATACATAGTTGATTATTGAAAGCCTGAGCGAAATTGGAACCAATATTTATTGAATTTCAAACATGTTGATTTTATGATGGCTATAATATTCCTCATCAATTTTTTAGAGTTTAATCCTGGAGTCTATCATACATTTTTACGAGTTGAGACGCTTTCAGGATGCTACTCCAAGAGATTTCGTCTGTTGTTTTCATGAAAATGTAGAACATGTCACTAGCATAAGAGAAAGCTTCATAAACCTGAGTGGTTATGTGATTGAGACCTAAGCAGAAATGCTTTCAGGATGCTACTCCAAGAGATGTCGTCTGTTGTTTTCATGAAAATGTAAAACATGTCACTAGCATAAGAGAAAGCTTCGTAAACATGAGCGGTTATGTGATTGAGACCTATGCAGAAATTTGTTCCCTTGGCAAATCTGCTCGGTAGGGTTTGGGTTCAAATTGGGTTTTTAGATGAGATTGTTTTATTACTATACAAATTGGGAAGTGGAGCATTCGGCAAAGCTATGTGATTTGTAATTAAGTGCAAATCAAGTTTGTGATAAAATTTTTAACAGTACTTTTGAGACAGCAACTTAGATTTTGTACTATGTATACATAATTTATTTTTCCATACCCTTTAGACAAGACCATGGCTTTACTTCATGATAATGAAAATTTTGTAATAACCTAGCTGTCACATGCCAAGAAACATCTCTTTCGCATATATGCTGTCTAGATGCAGAAACCAGTGTGCCTCCTTTCATCTGTACCTATGCCCTGCCTATATGAAGAGTATGGAAGTTCCATAGCGAGCAGGGAGATGTGATAAGGAAGGATTATAGGTGCAGTCATCTATTGACCAAAACGAGTATTAAGCAGACTGCAGTTATAACTAGGGACATGCAAAAGTCGCAAATGCGATAACGCGAATTCCGGGATTTTCCCGTGAAATACGCGATTTCCGGGGTTTTCCCGCGAATACGCGAATTTCGTGTTAATTGCGATTTTCTCCAATTCATGGGCGATTTTCACTAACTCAAGACGCGATTTTCACCATTTTTTTCTTCTGCTCATGCTCCTCCCACGAAATTATTTTTCGAGACGTACATTTAAGCCGTAATTTTTTCACTGCATTGGCCGCTTTCCGACGCGACGAATTTCCATGGGCCCCCGTTCACGGCACAGCGCTGTGAGATGTCTTGTTTGAAAGTGGCCTGAATTTCACGGAACCGTGCCGTGAACGGCGGCCGGCGAAAAGTCGTCGCGTTTGAAAGTAGCCTCAAGGTAGCACCATGTGTATTTCACGGCATAAACGGCGCACCGCCGGGCCGGATTGAGCCTTGCCTTGCTGACCGTCAACAACGCCGTGCCGTCAACTGCGCGATTCGACTCGCTTGAAGACATGCATTGAGACCAATGGTTATTTGAAAGCACAGTGCCGTGCCGTTGACGACGGCCGGAGCAAAGCAAAAGTCTGAAAGCGGCAAAAAGTGGCTGTGCGCCGTCTATTCCGTGAAATACACACGGAGCTACATTGTGGCAGCTTTGTGCCAAAACGACTTATCGCCGGCCGCCGTTCCCTGCACAGCGCCGTAAAATTCAGGCCACTTTCCGACAAGACGACTCTCTGGATTTCACGGCACTGTGGCGGGAACGGCGGCCCGCGGAAATTTGTCGCGTCTGTGAGCGGCCAATGCCGTGAAAAAATTACGGCTTAAATTTACGCATCGAAAAACAATTTCATGCAGAGCAGAAGGAAAAAACGATGAAATTTGCGTCTGAGTTGGTGAAAATCGCCCATGAATTGGAGAAAATTCATGGTTTCCACAAAGAAACACCCTCGAGGAAATAAGGCGACTTGTTTGTCCGGAGGATGTCTAAACCGAATTCACGATATCTACAAAGTAGCAAAAATGCCATGGGAATCTGATGGTTGACTTAATAAAATTACTGGAGGGTTCAAACTATCCAAATACTCACAGTCTATAAAGAGTTAACCCTTTCGCTACTAATGACGAAAATATGCGGCAGGACGTTTCTTGACCCGAGAGACGAATGGCGAAAATTTTCGTCTGAGATTTTCCTACGCAGGCCTAATGCCGAAAATACGTTTCCTTGCTCTCCTCCTTTTATGACATTCGTGGGTTCGCAAAGTCTTAGTTTCGGGACCCAACACAGGCCAACACCATGGACTGGCAAAATCTGTAACTTCCGAAATCCGGAAGCATGAACCTAGACCCTCGTCTCTTATTACCCCTCTTTGTGGCAAGGAACCGCAGTCATACAATTGTTCATTCAGTTAGTTTGCGAAATAAATATATGGTTCTTTCTCAAAAAATATAAACGAAGAATTGAATTCTTTGTCTTTTGGCAGCGTTTACAAATTTTTAAACGAAATTCTACCATAAATATTAACTTATATCTCGATTTAAGTATAAAATCAACATGGAAATTGTTAAGGCATTAAATTCGTTAATGCTGACGGTAGAGCTTCATTCAAAATTTTAAAATTCTCAGAATAAATCGAGGAATTCAATTCAAAGTCTGCAATTTACGTGCAAGCAACAATCATCCATATAGCTATCCACATAAACAAAGCATGAGTTGACAGCGAACCAATGCTGCTGGTAGGGTTGTAAACCACGAAAGGAGGGAGACCAACTACCCTCAGAGTCCAAGATAATGCAAAATGCCCACTAGGAAGGATCAGAAAAGGTTGGTGTTGAGAGTGTTTGATTATCTGCAAGACCTTTCTTAACAGATGTCCAACATAAATGCTCCATACAGAGGGGACCGAAGAGTCTCATGGAGCGCAGTCCCGCATTCATGTTAAGGAGAGTACTCCACCATTTAGAAAGAGTTAAGGAAGTTAAAAATGAGCCTCGAGAAAATTCATAAAGAGTACTTTTTTTTAGATAAAACCACTTATTACATCTGCAAAACATGAAAACCTCTAAAGCAGCTGCTGTTAAGTCAATACCTATGCAGATGGCTGAAAAAGCGTCAACCAAACTTAGTTCTCTTATGGTAGAAGACCTAATCAGAAAAATAGGTATTTGAAAAGATCTCAGTTTTTGATCCCCAAGAAGTTCCGTCTACAGACATGAACCCTGACTTAAAAACAAAAAATTCATGGCCTGGAATCAATGGAGACAGAGAAGTTGATGTTGGGGTTGGGAGAATTACAGAAACTACTACAAAAGCAAAATTCCCGCCGTTCAGTGGATGTAATTAAAGCAATCCAGGAGCTCAAATGTCTGAGACATCGTTTGCATCTAAGTGCCTTTAAGCAATTTGGATCCCTTCTGCAAACATGGACTGAGAAAGATTTCTTTCCTGCTATAGCACTGTGTTAACAGATAAGAGAACAAATGTAAAAGATGACAACTTGATCACAATAGCAATATTTCATTTGAAATTACAGACATTTAAAAGTAATTTCTCTCTATGTAAGCTAGATACATGTATACGCGAAGGATAAATATGTAAAATAGGTTAATTCAGTCAATACTTCATGTACATTATTGCTTTAATTATTCCCGATCAGTAATATCCTAAATTTAGGGCAATGGGTGGGCCACTGGAAGGATGGCTCTCAATCAACATAAATTACTTTGCCGTTAAAATAACACCGATTTCAGGGCAAAATAACATCGCTTTTGTAGAAAAATAACACCACTTTTGGCTATAAAATAACCCCACCTTTTGCATGTCCCTAGTTATAACTCATGTTCCATTGGTTGCTATTTCCATACCATATCACCAGATTTTCCCTTTGCATTCCTCAACACTACCAACCAGACTGTTAGACTCATTAAGAAGTGAGGTAGTAAGTGCTTGGGTTTTCATGACAGGCATTTGACCTGATAACTGGCATGAACACTGAATGGGCTCATGAATTCAAAGAAAGATTTAACTTGTGTACTTAAATATTTCATTCCATAAAAATGAGTAAAGCATATCGTAAAAAGTAAATTGGTATATCATTTGCTTTCTTATGGGCTGTGGAGCACATGAAAACCTTGCTAATTGTGTGAGGAAACTACCTCGCAACAGAAAATGTTCGACACTTAACCATGATTTCCTGTTCACCTAAAGCTCGTTTACTGATATTATTATATTTAATAAATAGAATTACCTGTGACCATTGAAATGAATCGGTAGCAGTTTGGCTTCAATCCTACTGGCGCTTTTAGCATCTCTGCAATGACTCGCCTGGCCTCTTTTTGTCCTTCTTGGGCACTAAGCCTCCAGCATTCAAGAGAATCAGGTATTGTGACCGCTTGTTGAGTGCACTGCTCTTTGCAGCACTTCAAGGATGCTAAATCAGCTATGGCCTTCATTTTAGTATACTTCTGTGTTTTTTTCTCCACTCGTCTGTGAATTATGATTTTCAAGGACATTAATTAGGACACAGAAAATAAATTCAAATACAGGAAGCTTTTCCAAGCATAGAGAATGAGACTTGCGTGTCATTTGTAAACAAAAGCAGGGGTGGACACAATATGGGATTGTTTTCTAATGAAAATTCTATTAGATATCCACATCAAGGGAATTATTTGTACTAAAGTAAATTAACCTACAGGGGATAGATATGCATAGTCTTTACATTTTGCAATTTTAATTTTTTCTGATTCTAAAAAGAAATAATTAGGATGCAAAATAAGCCATAATGTAATCGATAAATTTTAACCTCGTTCATGGTGATGCAAGAGGCTATTTTAAAGTTGCTTACAACCAACTCAAAATAAAATGTTTTTTAACAGTATAAGCATGTTGAGCTCTCATAAAAATATTATTTTATAATTCATTAAGTAAGGCGGATTGTTCAATCCACATATTGATATGACACATAATCAAAAGTAAAGAATCCTAATAGCTTACTGATTTTTCATGCTTTTCAGTTCCTTATGAAGGAAGTTATTTGAATACATAAGGACTCTTTGACTAGCTTTTTCACAGAATTTCAAGTGCTCCCGCAAATACTTTCTATTAGCAAGAACAAACTCCTCAAACAATTTAGAATGTCGATTCCCAAATCCTCGACTGAGTTTTGCACCACCCCTCTTCGTAGCATGTCCAATGACCTTGAAAATAAAGACCATAATCAATATGAAAACTAATCATTCATGACAATTTTAAATAAATTTTCTACTGGTAAATTGTAAATATCTAAAATAAATATATATAATATTAATAAAAGTAATAATAACATTTTTCATTAGCAGAAAAGATAACTGTTATAAAAAAGACATGTATTTTAACAAAAACTCACACCCAATTACATGATTTAAGTGGCTTTCAATTTCGATATCTCCACTGCATAAATGCTCTAATATCACCCACCAAATCGAATCCGCTCATCTAGGAGCCCAACAATACAAATGCACTCAGCTGGCAGCAGCCGGATCACAAACACTCACCTCCGAAGCTTGGAGAATTGGAGGTGAGTGTTTATGCTCCGGCTACGGCCAGCTGAGCACATTCGTATTGTTGGGCTCCTAGATGAGCGGATTTGATTCGGTGGGCGATATTTGAGCGTTAATGCAGTGGAGGTATAATTGTTACACAATATACAGAAAATGGCAAGAGTGTTTTTGGATGGATTTGGTAGTGCTTACTTGAAGGATGTCAAATTCCCCGGACAACTTCTGGAATTTTGTAATCATTTTGAAAATGGACATAGTAAAGGAATAGGTGATCAGGGAGGGGAGGAGAAGAGGGAAGGGTAAATGAGGAATAGGTTGATGCGTATTAGGAAAGCCGTCAAGTAGGAGTTGAATGGAAGTCAGTAGGCACAAGCAGAGCAAACCAATAACTTCAAGACATGCCTTTGTTAACAATCATAAATAGGAAATTTGTCTACATTTACACATTTTTAAAGTAAACTTAAAACTTAATATGCTTTAAACTGATCTTCTCTGCTTGAAAATGGAGTACAGCGTAATATAACACAAACTCATCCCCAGTAAGGAGAAGAAAATGGCAAATAATAAAAATACTTAGTGCCCGTCAAAATGACAGGCATTAGTTTTGCTATGCACGTGATATGACATGTGGAATATTTTATACTCTTAAATAAGTAATATGTGCTGATTTTCCATCAAAGGAAAACAAATCATAGAAAAACAGGTACAACTTGGAAGCCATTGCTCTCAGAGAGAAGTGAAATTATTTTATATTATATACAAAAACTGATTGTTACTAATTTTATCCCTTGATTACATTTAATTAAAAGTGAAATAGGTAAAGAGTAGAGAGTTGTTCTTACCCCACTAGAACTGGCATTGTGCATTCTCTCCAAACTCAAATCTCTAGAAGTCTTTATTAAGCTTGTTATGTAAAAGGCTCGCTCATAAGCTGTTGCTAGATCTTCACCTAAAATTATTACAGCATGAAGATTAAAAATTGCCGCTTCTTGTTGAAAGAAATGGCTATGCATGATCAAATTTGAGCTTACCTCCTTGAACGTAGCTCTGTATGCAGCCACATGGTTTAGATTGCACATTGGGGCAAAACAATAATTTTGCATCAGGATCCTGAAGTGTTACAGCCAGAGATTCAGCAAAGGCCCTTGCCTCATTGAGATAAGAATCTTTTTCCTCGCCAGTAGGCAACAACTAAAAAAGAGTAATGTAAATATAATCATTAGAAAGTGGTACCAACGTGATACATCTCATATTTTTAATACCAAACAATTGAGAAAAACTTCATGGGAACAAACTATGTTAAAACAACCTAGTTAGCAGCTAAGTTCCAGAAATTTAGACTTGATGCAATATAGGCACCGTCAAGCTGAGATTCCCCTCTACCTTGCTACTCTTCCTCAGCCTTGCAGGCATCTGAGGAATAGTCTTCTGTATCAATTCAAAAGTCACCATTATAGAGAATAAAATATTAATATTGACCATAAAGAAACAAGGCCTGGGTATGTGCATATTCAGGGAGGCATGGAAATAAGATGAAATGAGAAGGAAGGAAGAAAATTACAAAATTTTGATGCCAGATCCTCAAGAATTTCAAGTTGTTCAAACGGTTGAGACTTAGGTAATTTTCAGTATCCACCACTCTACTGAACACAGTAGACGACCTTAATGAACCAAAAACATAAATTGCATACATTTACTATATTATTATCCTAAGATCCTCGAATTAAAAGACACTATTCATCAAGTTTTGCAGATCTACACTAAAGGAAAATCAATTCTTATGAAAATTTTCCATCACTGCAGTAATTTGAATACAGGCCCTTGGTACTATGTACCTATGTATTAAGAGAAGTTGGCATCCCTCTTAACCCTTTCGAGACGGCGGAGTTTTCGTCTTAGCATGACTACTGTACTGAGCCCCAAGAGACTCTTCTTTCTCGTGGTACGGAGCATTTATGGAGGGCATTCGTTAAGAAGGGTCTAGCGGATTATTACACCCTCTGAGCTCCAACCTTTTTCGCCCCCTCGCAGGGGGATTCCACATTATCTCGGACTCCGAGGGTTGATGTGCTCCCTCCTTTCTGGGTTTACGACCATACCTGCGGCATTGGTTTGCGGTCAACTTATGGATTGCTTATATGTATTTATCAAATGGATAATTGTTGCTTGCACGTAAATTGTAGACTTTGAATTGAATTCCTCATTTTCTTCTGAGCATTGTCAAATTTTAAACGAAGTTCTAAGGTTCGAAGTTCTAACGGATTTAATGCATCAATCATTTCAATACCAAATATATGCTTCTAAAATTTTTCTTATCGAATTCAAACCCTTCCAAAAATCTCATTAACTATTTCTCCAAAATGCATTACTCAAGGTAAAAAAAATCCTCGCAAGAAAAGCTCTTTGTCTGTCACAGGGCAACCTTGGTATCCCTTGGAAATTGCGCTCCACATGGGCAATCACAACACCTGTGGAGCTTCTCTGGAATTGCATACATCAGTATAATTATGTTTTTTTCTTGGAATTTTTAAAATCCCTCATTTTGTTTGGAAAATATGCTCCACCACGGGCTGAAATAACTCATGAAGACCTTCTCTGGAATTCTACCCATCAGTATAGAAACGTATTTCTCAGAATGGGTAAGTTCATTTCCGTTCACATACCCACAATTCTTTTTGATTATAAAGTTTCCCTTCACTTCTGTTTCAGTTGTTCTTGGGTTCAGACGTTTGACGCTCTCATTCTGCGAGTGATAACGCAAAAAATATATAAAAACAATTTCGGGTAAGCATTATCAATCGTAATATGGTAATTACACTGGAATCGAGATATAAGTTAATATTTATCGTAGAATTTCGTTTAAAAATTGTAAACGCTGCTCAAAAGACAAACAATTCAATTCTTAGTTTATATTTCTTGAGAAATGAACAAATATTTAATTCGAAAATTTACTGTATAAACAATTGTATGACTGCTGTCCCTTACCACTGAGAGGGGTTATAAAAGACGAAGGGTCCGGGTAACTGCTCCCGGATTCCGAGGGTTAATCCTAAACCCCGAAGCGTTGGGTCCCAAGACAAAGACGGCGTAAACCCACGACCATCCTAGAAGGGAGAGAGCTAGAAAACGTATATGCGGCTTTCGTTCTCCTGGCCGGGAAAATCTCACACGTACATGTACCCCCGTCGTCTCCCGGGTCAGGAAACGTCCACACGTATATATACATGTACAGTAAGGAAAAGGTTAATAGCTGACTTGCTATGACCTGTTGACTCACTCTCTCTTTCATTGTTTATGCATTACCTTCTGAATCTCACTTAACCCTTCCGTGACAAGAAAACTTAAAAGACTCAAAGAACTGAGTGGGGTATCTCAGGTACCCCATTTGTAATTCGTAAATTATATGTTGTATTTTATTCTTTCTTGTAATTCAACATCATGGCTCTTTTTTTTAATGATACCATATCTTGTTTTGTATAATTTATAAATACATTGTAGGCTACATTTAGGTTTTTACATTCATTTTGAGCGAAATGGCAGGAATCTTTCATATTTTGCTATTGTAACTGTGCATTGACTAACATGCTATGAAAACACAAGTACAAAAGGTGCCATCATGTAGAAGATTTGCGTAATTGAAGTTATAATAAAATTTATAGCATTCAACTTTTATTCCTGCACTCAAATAACAAGCAAGGTTTCTTTTTCTTCCCGCCAACAGCTGTGCGAGGCAACTCTGTTACCCTACCAATAAAAATTGAATGTTTCAAAAAAAAATTTAAATATACAAAAAAATCATTTTTCACCCAATTAACAACAAAGTGGTTTATTTATTCATTCAACGGTCAACACCATTTCTAACTCAAATACAAAAAATATCACAGGGATAAAATTAAAAATAAAAAACTTATACATACAACATTAATATCATTTGGGGTAACTGAGGTACCCCACACAGTCATGGAAGAGTTAATTGCTAACTTATGTTTAAACATTAGAATCGCTGTTTCGAACCCACCTTAAAAAGTATAAGCATAAAAAAAAAGACTACAGGTAATGATTTCATTGTGATTATTGTGATGAAAGTATTAGTATATTCTATAGAAATGGATGAAAAATGGAAACATAATTTAAAAATTGAAGGTATATAAGAGTGCCACCAGTTAGTTATTATTATCACATTTGAAGGCAGTAACCTCCATCCAAAGTCACGCATGCCAAGACAAACTCGGAATCAGTGTTAGCCTGATCTAAGCAATGCATACATATGGGGCCATACTATTATGCCCCATCCTAAATAGATTTATTTTGAAGTGCCCCCCACACTGCAATTTGAGAGACATCGCAATTCCTCCGAAAAATCTTCACCTCCACTTAGACTCTGACTTCAGGAATGAGGGTTGGGGATCAGTTGAATTCAAAGCTTTAAACCAGGAGGGATTTCTGCAAAACAAGGGTTCTAGCTACGGAAGGTCTGGATTTTCTGCAAAGTTACAGACCTCTAGTCTACAAGTAATTGGGGTAAGAAAGAAAGCTATGACATGGGCGCTCATTAGACCATGGAATATGCACAGATTGATTTACTTTATAGACATCTTCCTGCTATTTCATTCAGTAATTTTGAAAATTTGAATGACTTGATGATGTAGTAAGTGTGTCCATAATCCTTGTTAATTTGGATTATCAACACAGCATGGAAAATTAATAATAAAGGAATTTTCATAAGGTATTATAAACACTACACTCAGTGGAGGCACCCAATTGGTAGTAGAGTGAAAAATTGGGAGCATTCCTCCAAGATCATCATGAATTTAGTTGACATCTACATTGACGACTAACTCACAAAAACTGACAGTTCCAGAATCATGAGTTTTAGTTATCCTAAAGATGATGGCAGGGTAGGTTAATGGAAAAATTGCTAAAATGGAGATGAAATTCCAATAGAAGACTAAAGGTCCTTTCTGTAAACCCCAAGCTCTAGTCATGATCGTCACTATGCGTTGGCACTGCAACACTCAAAATGAGGGGAATGCGTATTTGCAACAGATGTCACGAAGAATAACAAATATCAAGAAAAAATTAAAATAATAAAAAGACAAAGCTAAGATAATAAAAAACAGTGCCTGATCATCGGAACGGAAATGTAGGCTGTAGCCTGTCGGTCTTGAGCCTTCAGAGGCCACAGAGAACCTTAGTTTTAATGCAATTGTCTAAGGTACATACTTATGAGACCTTATCGCTTGTTCTGCCTATAGGCCACCAAATTTGTTGATCTGACATTAATAATAATGCATGCTCTACATTGTCTGTAATCTACAAAATGATATAGAAGATAATGAAAAATAACTACATGAAAATTGTGGTTTTTAAAATGTAAATAAAAGGGAGAAAAGGTATCTCTACCATATATCCTATCATTCTATAGAGGAGGTGAACTTCATGCTGAATCGAGGAGAGATAAAATAAGTCTAATATTACACACATGGAAGTAGAAAACTAATTCTTGAAGGAGCAATGACATGATTAACATAGAAACGACGGTGCTAATGATGCCTTAAGGGGAAGATTGTTGTATAATAAGAAGCATTTTAAGACCAAGATATGCCTATGGAATATCTAAGTGCTCGTCTAGGGTGTTAGGCGTCGGACTGAAGGCATTAGTTCAACAACACGTATGTTGAAAGAGTGGTTTATAATATGTGTTGTTGGTATGTCATATTGCATAGTTATTTTCCCTCATTCACCCAACAGCAGGCAAGTTTAAGCGCTTGCTGTCAAGTAGTCGTATACATTCGGACAGTATATATTTCGTATTTATGCAGCTGTAACAGAGAAATGTCAACTGATTTAAAATAAATTAACGAATCAAACCTTGGGAGGCCTTTTCTTTACTCTGCTCATTTTGAGTCCACATTTATTGCACAAAATCAAAATTTTATTAGTTTCGGCATCCAACCGTTTCCTAAATTTTGGCTTCTGTTGGCTCCCTCCAGCAATATTTTTCCTTTTAGCAGGGTCAATTGCATAAGGTGAATGGCATTTATCACACCTAATTGGATTTTTCACACCACCTTCGGCGCTCTCAACGACTGTGGCTGAAAAAAAGGTAAAAAATTGTAAGTGACCAAGAGCGATAGACAAGAAAATGGATAAGAGTGGCAAATATAAAAAGAAATCATCAAGTACCTTTCGACATATTAAGTCAATAGTTGACTTTTCAAATTTTTAACCGAGCAATCAGGTTTGATATCAAAGAACTATATGGGAGGAATGACTCAGTACTTCAGAGTTACGTCCAGAAATAATGATACATCGGAAAAGTACTGCAAACCAACGGAAAGTAAATATTGAGTGCCATAAACAAACATAGACAAAGCTATAAACATGGCTATAAAAAACAAATTTGCCTCTATGACGCCTCTTCGCCTTTCTCTGTCTGAAACAAAGGAGACTGATTCCTCATTACAGTGGAGGATGATTTCAGTCGCCACTTCGGTCGCTTTAAATAGGCTTTCAAAAAAGTCCGCAGAGCGGCAATGAGTGCAAAGTGATCCACTTTTTCAAATATTTTGAAGATTCGTACTTGAAATTGCAAGGAATAGTGTAGTGTGATTTATATAAGATCACATCATTAGCAATATAAATTTTGGCTTACAGCTCACATTATGGTTTATTTATATGTGAAACCCAGATCATTTTGCATATTAGCGACATTCGTGGCGACTTTTGTAAAACATAAAAAACGCGCGGCGGGTGACAACGCAGGAGTTCGGCATGAAAATCCTATATATTATATGAATGTTCTTGGTTATATACTATCCCATAAATATTGAATGTATAAATGGTGATATTAACTTAATAAAACACCGATGGTAATCCAAATCGTCCGAATTCTTTCGATTATTCTTCTGATTTTTGGCGGGCGATTTGATAGTTGCATGATATTGCACCTTGTAAATGAATTCATTGCACCTATTAAAGAAATCGGAGGGAGTAGTCGTGTTTGAAATTTTCCTTGGGATGGAGCACTTCCGGTGTTTCGAGAAATAGACTAATTGAAATTTTACAGGGAAGAATTTGAATACCTGGCGACACTCTCAAATAGCATCCCTTACAAAGCCATTTCTGGAAATTCTTTCTCAACAACTTTGACAATAGTGCGAGTTGCTACACAAGTGGCAAACTAATATTCATGTGTGGAAATACCACTTATGCATTTGAAAAGCCATATGAATAGGAGGCATCCCTATGTGACGAGGACGAGGTAAGGCTGGCAATAGGCGCTCATATTCATTAAATGCCCAGTTTGTATCGTAATTTTCTAGGTGGCTATGATCAGTGTATACATCATTGAATACGCAAACCAAAAATGTAAAACTTATTCATTGCAATGGTATTATTATTTGACTTGCCCTATCAATGCTGAGGAAGACCATAATTTCAAGGCATTACAACTCAACTAAAAATACTTTTTAATCATGTAATGGTGGTATTGTCAACCCGAGTGGTACAAATTCTTGAAATCAGTGTAAGCTGTTGTCATCAACAATTAGGATAGTGATTCTAAGTAACATGCAAGCCTCTAATTATATGAAATAAAAAAAACCAGGGAAAGCAGTTAAAGCAGAATCATATTAATCTTCCATGCATTTTAATCCTTGGTATTCAGTTGAAAACAATATATGGCTACAATCTTTCTTCGCTCAACCAAAGGGGAGGCTTCACAATGTGACTTGTATAACAAACTCGATATTGAACATGTTTCCATTTGTGCTAGCAATCATCATTCGAAATATAATGTATGAGGTTTCTATTATCATATTTTACTATATTATTATTACATATGATATTATAATAACAAGTTCTATCCTTTCATATGCTATTCAACACAAAAGAAGCAAAGAAACTCAAGTTCCTCATCCTGTGGCAAGAATTCCTATAATGGGTGATAAAAGTGGGCCTTCATTTGCTTCCTGTTCAAGCTATATGGTGATGACATTCATAAATACAGTTGTGTCAGATTGGACTAAGTTTGTCTAGATACTGATACTACAAATTATGAAAAAGAGTATGGCTGTGAAAAAGTGAAATTCTCTTTTAACATCTACTTGATTGTGCCTCTTCTGACGTAGGCAGCTGCCAGAAATTAATGTTTGGGAGTTAATTAGGATGGGATATTTAACATTCAACATATCTCTCCCAAACATTTCAGGGAGCTTAGAAACCCTTAATCCACCTCACTTATTACAGTATAGCCTCTGATCCAATAGTTGTAGGGGCAATAATCGAACCTTCAACAGGTAGTGTTTGTAGATGATAACTTTTGGGTTGAAATATTGTCCAATGATCAGCATCTCAGCTCTTCAGAGGTGACAGCCTTTTATGAGATATGAGGCGAGGCAGTAAATGGTGTTGTTGATATAATAGTTTGGCAAATAGACCTCAAAAGATTCACCACAATTCAAGGAATTAACCTTGGACTAGCAAATGGAATACTTCTGGAGTCACCCGCAAGTTCATATACAGCGTAAAAATTCCACAGAGCGGAAATCATTTGCCTTGACAGAGACTTGAACCAGATCTCCACAATTCACACTATATGTTCTATCACTTAAATTGGCAATAGCAAGGCTGTTGCCACAAATAATGTCTACCATCTATCAAATATTTCAGGAAGGTTTGACATGCTGCCTATGACCTTTTGCATTACTTATAACCTTCTTAGCCCTAAGTCCTTGATTGAAATAAAGGGGAAAAATGCTTAGGTGAGGGTAGAGCTCACCTCAGAGTGAGCTACAGATATAAGAATATCATGCATTTTGGAGAATTTTTTCGGTATGTTTCACCTAGGATTTAAATTTAGGACCATTTGGTCAGCAGCCGAGCACTTGACCCAATATGCAACCACTGTCCCCAAATTTGTGCAAGTGGGTGCAGCAGAAAATCCTAGGAGGAAGGGGTAAAAGGCAACCACTCATTCAATTGGGACAATTCCACACCATTACACCAATACCATGATTATGCATTCACTGACCATGCCGCTGCCATTTTATTCCACATCGTCAGATACATCAACTTCTCTTATAAAATTTACGTCTCACCTCAAGGTAATGCAAAAATAAATACATAGACCACCAACGGGAAGAGGGCACTGTTATACTCACTAAATGAAACATATTATAATTGCTGGGAAGTTTTACTAAGGACAAACAAGCCTTCTACAAACAAATAAAATAAGAGAATGACTGCATGAATTCCATACACTCTCAAGTTATATTACATGAATAATTCCAACATCACAAGAGATACTTCAAAAAATAGGTAGTCCCTCTTGAGACAAATATTTGTCTTGATCACATTTGGTTTATAAACTGAAAGCACTTGTTTCTTCAGATGAAAAATCTCATTTGTACACAAAGTTTAATTTGCATCTTTTACACCTAGTTTACAACTTTACAAAGCACTCTGACCGTCCTGCATAAACAATTCCACTGCATCATATTAACATTTCACACTATAATGAAATCATTTCACTAAATATCCTCAGTATTCCATCCTCCTTAAACATATCAGAATGAAATTATTTTGGTTTCCAAAACCAGATCCCTTATTCACATATCATTTTAAGTAAGTGTTTAACAATATAAAATTACGTTTTACAAATGCAGAAAACAAAGACCTCCAGTAACTTTCTGGACTAGACATACTTTTCACTATGTACAATTGCAGATTTCCCTTATCTTCGCACCCACTATATTATGATTATTATTCACAGGTGGTGTGGTTTGATGGACAGCTGCTTTGTTCATGACGTTGCTGCACTGACTACACTGGCTTGTCATCACTCGGGGAGCAGGTCACTCTCCTGCACCGGCTGAACTTGCTTTTGCACCATACAGGAACGTGCCACCGACTCAAATAACCTGCAATTGAAATAGTAACTGATACTAAAAAGTTGCTGATGACTAAGTTATTCGAATGCATAGGATGCCTTTTTCCAACCTGGAAAGCAAAATGAAACTTTGTTGGTGCTACTTCATGAGTCAATGATGAAAATGATAGCTAAAGTTTCCAAATACGTTAATTTTTTCCTCCCAAGTTAAAGAGACAGAACAAAATTGTACTCACTTTTCAATTTCAGGGGCACAGTGAACGAATTCATGGGTCCAGAATTTGTACGTAGGATTCTTTATAAGCTCAATAAAAGTAATTAAAAGGCCCCATGGGTGTGGTCTGTTCACAATCAATCTTTCGAGTAGCACCCTGAAACAAAAAAATTCATTACATAATATCAACATATACACAAATACTAACATTAATACTTCATTAGATCTATTTCAAGTAAATACCTTGTAATTTGTTCTTGTATTGCTTCAGTATTTGCTTCGGCAAAAAGATAAAGGAGGGAGCAACTGAAATAATGCGTATGGCTATTGGGATACCTCAGCTGGTTAGCAATTGCATTCAAAAACAGATACCTCCCTGGAAGAAAAAGTCACATCAAAATAATTCATCCATGATTCAATAACAAAATATTCCACCTTTAATAACATTGTGAAGAGAACAAAGCATAGTAATCTAGAAACAATTCCGAATCTTAACTATAAAAAAAATTTAAAAAACTTACTGAACCATTAGAATATTAGACTTTAAATTTACATAATTTAATCCATGTGAAGAAAAATATTCCTGTCGAATTGATTCCAGACATTCTTTAACTCACACAGCTATTGAAATTGATCACAATAGTGGAAGCTTAAGACGTGAGAATGCCTTAAAACTATTAAGTTTCTTGAAAATTAAATCATGATTCCAACACTGTCTCTTTAGAAATGACATAGAATTTTTGGTTGAAAAACACTGCAAACTAAGTTAGGGAGTTTAATGGGGGATCTAAGCAGTGCACCACATGGAACAAGATTCATTTCAAGTAAAATCTCATGAAATTTTCAAAATAACTGGCTCCATTACCATTTTATGCAGAATTATAACAGTTAAAAACTTTTCCAGCCAGTTCCAATACAAATTCTTTTTCTTGGTAGTAATAATAATTTAATTAAGTTACCAACATATTTTATGCAGAAATAATTTTTTGGAAAATTATAAAATAAAAGAAAACACTTAACGAATAGCATTAATTTCCAAACTGAAAACATTAAAGTTATAATTTCAATTAGAAACAAGATTAAGACCTACCCTCTGTGTCTAGGTCGACTGCCAAATTTTGAAAAATGTCCATGTGAGAGGAATGCGCAATTGTTGACATGTTTGGCACCAGTCCTTTGCTGCGAATGTACGTGATGGCTTGGGTGCCCACATAAAGAACTAACGCATTCATTAGCTGAATGTTATACCTCATTCCAGCATCATTGGAGACTTGTAAATTACTCCGCAGCTCGGACAGGAAAGTTACTGGTGCTCTTGCTTTCAGGTACGAGTCTAGCTCCTGATGGAATGAAAAAGATTACATAGGAAAGTTATCACACAGCAGCCTGGAAGCCTTCATTATCATGAATGCTAGCAAGATTAAATATGGAAAATTTCCTTAAATAATTTGAGTTAAATTGTGAAAGCACTAATTATCACAGCCTTTGCCTCAATAAAGCAAGCAACTTTAACAGTGAGAAACTCGCTAGTGAGAAAGTAAATAAAAATTATCATTAATGAGCACATTAGCCTTTGAATGTATGCTATGAATCTGAAATAACTAATAATGAGTGCAAAATATCAGCAGAATTTATACCATGCAAAGCGTACAGAGAATCCGTCAGTAAACTGGATCTAACTGTCTTCACTGAAAAGGCATCAAATTTTTACAGCTCACTTCTAATTACTGTTTAACCATCGGTGATAATTTTCTCTTGTGGAGTAATAATAATTCACCCATTAACTATCCTCACAAATCACTTATTCGTATCTGATGATAATTCACATGAATCCACCAGTATTTTAAAATCGAGAAAATACACAAACACTTACCTTCTTAAAAATAACAGGCTGGATCATTGACATATAATTGGTCACTACACGAGGTGCATGAGTGATTTCTGGAAGCATATCTACTTTCAAATTGGGGGTGAAGGGATCAGGAAGTCTCATATTTCTTGGAAATGCTGAGAGTATTAGATTCCTCATCTGAAAAAAATTAGGAAAGGCTTAGCAACAAATATTTCAAATTTAAATAATAGTGAATGTCTAATCAATGGAAGAAATCATGAAATACCCTGCAAGAATTAGCTTTCATGCAATTTTTATATTATGTACAAAATTGTGGATAAACATACTGACATTTTGTATTGTCTAAAGAAAGGCAAAGGATTAATGACAATAATTATAATATCCAGTGATCAAGTAATTACAATGGTTACACTGATATAAGACATGTCCGGTTATAGGAACTAAATATATAGACTAAAAGACACATTGTTAAAAAATTCATCAATGGAGCACAACATTAAGGAACATGAAGAAAAATGTGAAGGATTTCAATTATAGGTCTGTACCCTTCCATCTAAAGCTATTATAATCAACATAGTGGAACCAGTAATGATGTGGCAGACATTTTCCCATTTTATTGAATATTCTGTTTTTGAGGTTGTCAACAAAGATTTCCCCTACAAGCGGGGAGAAGGGAGATCCCACGTTGAGGCCTTCTGGTTTTTGATTGACGTTTTGGTTGAATCAGAATTAATTTTATTTCACACACAGATTTATCACTGATATTAACATTATGCTGATGTTTTCTCCTGGCATACCTGAGTTAAGTAACATGTTTTTGGCCTATAGATTATGAGCCTCCTCATCACGAACTCTGATATTATACTTTTGAATTTACAGTGTGCCCCTCTGATTGCTTTAACCTTCGAAAACATATTGTGCTTGTATGAAAACTAATTTAAAGGGCATGAAAGGACAAATTAGAATTAAATCCAGCAGTGAAGGGCAACCACAGGGACATAACATCCAGTGGCTTAAGATTTAATCAATTTTTTCACTGAATACAATTTATTTCCCTCAGGAGTGTGTATGGGCAGGATAAATCCCTAATGGGAGGTATGAATGCCACATTTGGCATTTCAAACTATGCTATTAGGTACTACCAGGTAAAGACAATACCATTGAAGCAAATACCCAGTGCCCCATCTAAGTAACACACTGTTGAAAGCATTCTAAAATTTCAACATAGTAAAAGGCATATTTTAAAGATAGAAAGGAATTATCCACATCCACCAATGCAAAATTATGACTAATTACTACTGCGTAGTCTCATTAAAACCAAAATTCACTCAGAGATTACCTTTGTACTTACCTGGATACAATTAGGGGGGATGACATCACAGAAGCCATAGTGATAGTCGCACAGGAACTCAGGAAAGTCATGTAAGAGCACCAGAAGAACCCGAAGGGTGCCTTTGTACAGCAGCGTGACAGGCTTTGCCAGTTCAGCATTGCGTAGAAATGGAGCAAGAAACTTGAAGAGATCAATTAAGAGCTGTGCGTACATGCCCCAACCCTAATAGGAAAAAAACATCAAAAATTAGGACAGTATAAATTGCACTTTAAAATATGAGACCTAATTCCTGAACATTAAAAGATTAAATCTTAAAAGAAATGAATTCATTTACCATCAAAGCAATTTTTATACTATTTTCAATTAAATTTCGGACAGAGAGATAAAATACATAACTCAAAAAGGTTTGGTTAAAGGTTTGTATTTTATTAAAAAAAAATACATGGGCTTTTCCTCAAAACCCAATGAAAATCTGCTTATCACCGACAGTAAAATATCTAAACCTTATTTTAAGTTAATTGGGAATGAGGGAACAAACGAACATTTTTTAAAATTTTACCTTCTGTTGTGGAGTGATTGCTAACATTCTTCCAATATACACACGATGGGACACAAGTTCCAGCCATGCATATGCAAAGCCTGGAGCTTTTGAAGGACGAAGAATACTTAAGGTATGACAAAATGCTGTCAACACCTGAAAAAAAAAATAAATAAGCATATTAAAACCAGGAAAAAATTCTTTTCCTAAATAAATAACAGTTAATAAAATATTTTCACTAATTAAAAATAGTACCCACTTCGCACGTGAAAGATATAATCAATTAATAGCATAAAATTACTTGGCTAGTGCACTCCCACGCTTCTTTCAATTTAGCGATTAATGCACAAAGGCAACTTTATTCTGAGTAAAAGAGTAACAAACATTGGATACTACAGGCACTTTTAGTTATTTAACTACATAGGGATCCAAAGGAGTTTTTATTCATAATAATAAACAATAACATTTCTCCACCCATTCTCCCACCCAGGGGCGGATCCAGGATTTCTTTCTGGGAGGGGCACAAGCAAGGCCGTATCCAGGATTTTGTTCGGCGGGGGGGGGGCACAAGGATACTTCGTCATACAAAACGAACGAAATGATAATGGGACCGTATTAAAAATCTAGCATATTTTTAAGGGTCTGGGGGGGCACGTGCCCCCGTGCCCCCCCCCTGGATCCGCCTATGCTCCCACCAATTAACTCCATACAACATAATCAAGTTCGATCTCACTCTTTCAGATACTTACTACACACATAATAATTTGATTACATCTGCATATAAAAATTCAAGAAGAAACTAAACATTTATTTCATGGATCCTACAAAACACGTGGACAATTAGAAAACATAAAATAACTGCCAAATACTGGCTTTAGGATGAGAAATCTCTTCATAGAAGAGAAAAAATTTCAACTCGCACCTTAAATATTCAGTGGACCACAACTAACTGTCATTTTTGGTTTCCTTTTAATGACCTCATCAATGTTTGATTATAAAAAAAGTAAATCATTAAAATTTTAGACACACATCAACTGAAATCGCATATTACCTGGAAGTTTATTGCTTCCAAAATGGGCTCAGGGGCATTGAGTTCCAAGAAAAGCATAATAAAAATTCTATGATAAGGCAACTGCTGGAAGTCAGCTATGTGTACTTCATGATCTTGCAGTAAAACTCCAGCAACAATACCAAGGACCTAGAATTATAAACAGACAAAAATCAAGTAAGCGAGAGAAGACAATGACATTTGATTATAAAATGATTTTACCCATACTTATTTAAAATGGAATGTATATTGAAAATATATCAAATGCACAACTTTAGTATACTCAAATCAGCACGTTTTTGAAGACAACAGAAGTAATGAGCAGGCTTTAATGAAAGAGGAACATGCATTATAGGGATTAGGATTTTTGGAAAAATTAGAACAAAACTCTTATAAATAAGAATTATTTTAATATTAGCTTCACTTCAAGTGTGTGACAAGAATTTAAAGCACTGGGCAAGTTTTCACCGGACTCTGAATGCATTAAAAGCTGATTTTTCCAGGGCGCCCAAAAATTCTCCGAGATTTCTTGAACAATTAAATTTCTACAGCTTTCCAGGTTTAAATAAAAGTAAGAATTTGAGAATTGTCACCATGGGAGAGATCCTAACAAAATAATGTAGTCTCGCATCATCTACACATTGTCATATGGCTACTTAGGATACTTGACTTGTCTTTTCTATCAATTACGTACAATTTGACTTTTGTGCACTCAAAGGCAAATAATAAATATTTTTTAATTTCCCTAATTAGTGATCTTCAGCATTTAACTGCTTCATAGAGCCTCATCATATGTTTGCTTGACAATACATGTAAATATGAACACCTTTCTTAGTGTTTTTACTTGAATCAAGTTGAAAATTGCTAACTTTCACGATTTCATCTGATAAAATGAGTGAAGAGAGTAAAAATTACATGTCCAGCAAAAACAAGCTTCGGTTCCATAGCCTAATTAGAAAAGCACAAAAGTTGTCAAATATTAAACCCAATGAATGAGGGAATATTTTGCCGCAGTAGAACAGTAATCAAAGTTAAGCTGAATATTCAGGAATAGGTATTCCATTAACCAAAGTGAAGTGCTGTCATGGAGGGGATGAAAAGCAAGAAATGAATGCAACGGGCACGTGATCACGCCATCACACAGCAGTGATTATAGGAAACGCCAAATTGTCTACACAGGCCAGCACCTGGCTATGACTCATGCCACCTCTACTTCCACTTCCCTGCTGCCTTCACTTCTACAATTCCCTTCATCTCCAGTTTGCCTTAACTAGCCACAGCGTGAATATGCCTGCGTGCAACAAAATCTCCAGTTCCCTTGGGCTGTTTGCAACCACATGCGATGCCAGGACAATAAGATCGGTTAAATATTGAACAATCCTCTAAAATTAATCAAGAGTTTTTTCCCATCACTGATCATCGTCTGCAATGCTAGAGTAGATGTCCAATTAAACGTGAAACATAACTTGTCAGCAAGTACATAAAATAAATCCATTGTAGCCTTGCATTAAAATGCAAATATCCTGGTGATTTTGAGTCCAATATTAATTTTTTATAAAGATCGCAGAATACATCGATGTAGTGTGAACTCATGCACGGATAATCCACAACACGGATAAACCCCAGCCGGATAACTGGGAGTCTGCTGTAGTTCAAATGTTCGACCTAAGTATGTTTTAAGAAATCCATACGTAGGTGGTCCTCAACACTAGCATAAGCACGGAGCACTTGAAAGGAATAGCTATATCAAAGATCATTAGTAGGCTAAATTTGAGATTGTTTCACAGAAGTATTAATGTTAAAAACATTTCATGTGACCAAACCTACATTACAGCTTACCTTATTTAAAAGATTAATCTTAGTTGCTGAGTTGTTTGAGTCACCAGAATGCTTAACAAGCAATGCAATAAGCCGTACAAATGCATCCAGGGTATGAAAGCATTTCGCTCGAACCATGGTGGTGGCAGCAGTACTTTGATCGGCAAGAGCACGATAACACAGATCCACACACAACTGAGTACTTAATCGGAAGAAGCGGGTGATGAGATCATCAGTTTTCAGTATCCCATGGCAATTCATCTGAAATAATCAAGTACTGATAAGATGAAAAGTTCATTTATTTCAACAAGGGTATGCACAATATAAGATTCCAAACAACACAAATTTCAATTAATACCGTATGATAAAAAGTTGCATTTTTATCACAGAATGTCATGAACAGAGCTGTTTCAAGAGAAATTATTCATTACAAATTGATGCGATTGTATTAGAAGACATTGGGAAAGTAGCTTGACCTTAATATGAAGGCTAAACATGACAGGCACATAGTGTGAATCTTCGCCATGAGATGGAACTAACATCGGGAGAACCTCAGCGCCGCATAGCAGTAACTACGTCCCACATTTCCCAAAATCCATTATTCCCCACCTATCAGTCCTCAGTCCACTCCTCTAACCTAACGTTACCCTCCCCTCCGTGGCGCCCCAACAAGCCTCTGGCACCCCAGATCATTGCTCCCTCAGATTTCATGTTACAAAGACCATAAACCCTTCGAAATAAAATATCAAGTTACTCCCAGTAATTTGATATTTTATTTAGAAGAAGAACCAGGCTCCCAGTTTCGTCCCCTTGCCGATCCTCGACCACGCTCTCATTGGAGCTATTTTTTCTCCCGGAAGATTGAAGCCATCTGTGGGTGAGTGAATGTGTGTGTGTGTGACTGCTTATTGAGTGCGTGTGTTTCCGCAAATCACTGGTTATCCCTAGCAGGCCTATCCTGTGAAGATTCCCAGTTTTTTGTGGAGCAAGAATCCTTAGTGGAGGTCCCTAGAGCCCCCACAAAGGATCTTGTTTTGTATGCTTGTTGTGAGTGAATTTGTGTGTGATTTGAGCTTCCCGGTTGAGAGGCTGGTGTTTGGTCCCTGCGGTGAATTTCTCCCCCTTCCCGCACACCAACACAGAGACAAGTTATTTTCCTTTTTACAGTTTCGAGGCTGTAGAAGCTCAACCCCCAGTTTTGCAATTAATTACAACACGTAAAACTTACAATTTCCAATTTATCTCGATTTAGATAAGCTAAACAGAAAAAATGCAGTGATGGTTATATATTAGTGAAGGTTTCACGTCAATAGTATCGTAATCATCACTCCAATTAGAAAAATTGTTTAATGGGGCAATCACCTTTCGCCTTAAACCTTATAGCAAGAGGTTTTACTTTAACCCCACTAAAGCCTCCGCGACTAAAGCTAGTCAGCACTAACATGGAACCATTAATACAGGCCTAAAATATATCACTGAACTTAAATCTGTCAACCTGTTACACATTGTGCATCAAGACCATGGATATGGAAAATTTATCTATGATTAGGACTTTATGTTTCAGACAGGCAAGAAATTATAAAAAATATCAGATGCTTAATTAAGAAAATGATTAAGAGAATGACTAATTACCTGATGCACAAACATACTGAAAGCTTTGCCAGGATCTCGGCTAGTGGAGGGAGCATGATATATTTCCACCCATTCCCGCAGAAGGTATTCAGTTTTTTCCAGTAACCCAGGAGGATCATCAAATTCTCTTGCCTGAAATAAAAAGTCAAAACAAATAACAACATAGGATGATTATTTCTTGTAGGAGGAACAATACTTAAGACGAACACTCACACGACTCACTTGTAAGATTCCTGAATGGAT
Organism: Ischnura elegans; assembly: GCF_921293095.1. Taxonomy (NCBI): domain Eukaryota; kingdom Metazoa; phylum Arthropoda; class Insecta; order Odonata; family Coenagrionidae; genus Ischnura; species Ischnura elegans. The sequence continues at coordinate 85,564,386 of NC_060250.1, forward strand.
GTGAGCTGTAGGACCACCTGGTGCACGATCAACAAGAGAACCTGGGTCATGGGTAGCACGCAGCATTTCTATCAGTGATGGGAGGCTAAAAATAAGCAAACACAAGAAAACAAACGACATTAACAATAACTCAAAGAGAGAATATAGTTAATTAAGCATTTTCCACAAATAAGGGTAACTGGGTGTAAGTACTAAAATCTACTTTGAAAACCAAAGAGCTCATCCCACACACAACCTTATTCACAAATCCTCGAGTCAAAGGAATGCAGTGTTACTTTCTATCACCTTAAGATCTGAACTTTTAACCTCACAAATCTTATCGCCAACTGTGAAACATTAGTAATACATATTCTAATTGAGTTGATTCTAATGGTTTTGGGACTTCAAAGCCAATTCATGTTTGCCACTGACTGTGTAAGTCCCATCATCTGGTTGTAACCAGAATCAAGTACTTAAGTAGAAAACATCTCTTGGTGGCTACCAATTCTCTTCTACGAAGATAAACAATCATGTTAAAGTCCTATGTTCTTTTCTGTTCTCACTTACCCACATCTCGGGAGTATTTCGCTAAAGACAGACTAAGTAAAAATAAGAGAGAGAGGGGTTTCGAAACCCAAATCTCTTTTTAAGTTGGTAAAACTAACTAGAAAGGCAATTCCAAAATACGGGGATTAAATTAAGGGAATCACTTCCAACTCACATTGAAGAGCCATCATGTAGCAAATAATGTGAAACCTCTCTAAAAGACAACTCCAATCCAGCAACCACCCCTTGTAACAATTAATACCTTATAAGCGCGTGTAAGAGGCACACCTTTTTTCTCAGAAATTGCAGCTGAAAATGGGGGTGCGTCTCTTACCCAAACTTCTTATCTTCCCCCCTACCCTTCACCAGTCGCAAGTCCAAGGGGAAATGAGTGGCCTTGGTTTTCAGCATGAGTCGGTCAAAAACAAGCGGCAGGCAGGGGAGTTTTTCCCTTAGTGATGTATTTTTAAAAAGCTCCTGTTTGCTTTTCTTACTTGTAAGCATCGCGCCGTCACGTCCGTACTTCAGAGGTGAATACGGAAAAGATCGCAAGGGATTTTTCGCTCCGGAGGGTGCATTAAATTTACTGACACATGGGCATCCCGCTGCATTCATACTGCAAACAGTAATCCCATATCAAGCATAGACAAATGCTTGGTTTTGAAGGACACCTGGATAACAGTCATCATCTGTCTTGCCGAGTAATTTCCAATATGCGAACAACCTGATTTTTCAAAAATCATCTTCACACGCTATTATGAGGATTATTGCAACTAAAAATTATATTGGTGTCAAAACCTGCTGTTTAAAAAATTTGAATGAGTGTGTACATTGTTGGACTAAATGGTGGCGAGAAGAAATCGGAAATGCTTATAAGTGAAGAGCGCTGAAGGAGAGGTCGAGGGGAAGGAGCGTGCTCCCTCCCCTCCGTATATCAAACAACGAGGCTATGAGCGAAGGAGCAAGGGAAGAACTCGTCCGATCTTGCATGTGACGTTGTTGCCTTCAAAGCAAAGGGATGAAGACGCAGCAATGTGATATATGCAGTTTGCATTGCCTGTAGTTTCCAGTCCGTCTCATCTTGTTTGAATGCCCTCATGCTATGCTTGTTTCTTCCGAAATGGTTCTGTTTGGACTTCGCTGAATAGTAGTAGCCTTGTTGTGATTTTCTATGTGATAAATCTTTGGGTCAATAAATTAGGGCATAAAAAACTTGAACACTGTCAGATATGTGTCGCGTTATGTCTCATTCTTTTTTGACCCTCATGAGTGTCATACAATCATGCAATTGCTTAAAGCTATCGAGATATCTTCGAGCTCAGTGCGTGACTCACCTTTTGCCTCCAGAAACTGGGAGAATTGAACCTTGTAGACCAAGAAAGGACAGTTGGTGAGATGGGGTAGGGATGAAACATTTCTATTGCTCCCTTGTAACTTAATATTTTCCTAAGAGGCAAGTGATTTATGGTCTGGGGTGTCTCGGAAAGGAAAAAAAAGGCAGAGGCATTGGGTGATGGAGGGCTGAATGTGGTACTGTGAATTCTACCACGTGGTTATTATCCTACGATGCTGAGATTCCCCCGATTGTAGTTCAATCTCTTGGGAAGGTTCATGCTATGTGCCTGTCATATTTTGCCTTAAAATTTTCCACGGCTGCAATTCTATTGCTATACTCCTACAAGAGCTTTTAAACAAAATTGTTTGTGAGTAGGACAAGCATCAAAGAGAGGATCGGAACTCTTTCTACTCCCTATTATGGGACGTTACATTCACGAAAGCATTGATTTAAAATTTCGGATTCAGATTTAATTTCTTCGACGAATTTGGATCCAGAATATATGGTGAAGGGCATAATCCGTGGATATTTGTATCCGAGGTATCCGATCCGACCATCCCTAGTAAGCATCATAAGGTTAAGACAAGTGAATACCTACATATCTCCAAGCACCATACATATCGTGTAAATTTAACTGAAAAAATTCTGCGTAAAATTTTAGCATTGAAAGAGGAAATTTTGATAACAGTCAAAAGTCCAGGCATATGTGTGCAGCACGGTACCGTGCGATAGAATAAAAAAATATGCCACAAAATTTTTTTTCTTCAGCTTCGATGCTCAAAATAGTGGTGCGTCTCTTATACGTGCTTATATGGTATTTCCAGCACACATTTAAATACTCATGAAGTCCCTTGTTACAGTTACAATCAAATAACAACAACTTACCATGTAATTTTTGGCTAAAGTTAGAGAAATTAAAACTAAGCATTGATGGAATGATGTATTTCCATCAAGTTACTACTTAAGCACAATGAATTTGGTGTTAAAAAATATTGACAGGCCTTTTACAAAAATACTGGCAGCTTCAACATTCGTAGAACATTCCTATTAGTATTGGAATCATTAACTTCAAAAAGCAAAGGAGTTTACCCTCTACAGTATAAAGTTCACATTTAAAAGATGTGTTAAGGTAGTAATAAATACAGAGAAAACAATGAGTGGTTAAAATAATAGTTCCATTATTAAAAACGCCACGATTGAAAGAAAAAATATCAAAAAAGTATTCTTGAACTCAATTACACGTACTCAGTCGCTTCCCATCTAAAAGTGTTAAATTTGAATAATTATAATAAATCATGAGAAGTTTACTTTAAAAAATTATAACATATATTTAATATACACATGTCAACTGCTAAATTAATTGTCCAAATTCAAATAAATTAACTTAAATGGCAACGCATGACAGAGGGGAAAGGGACAGCACGTTGAAGTCTTTTCAATACTATATAACTAATAACATGAGCACAAGAACACGTTTATTAACAAACAGAAAAAGAAAATGAAACAGAAAAATTACAGCATAGGAAAAAGACCTTTTTTCCATATTTTAAGAGGGGACAACACTACTAACAATAATATCACTACCACAAAGAATGGGGGAAGATAGTAACCAGGAATGTGCTATTTCTAGTAAAAACACTGCACAACATCAACACTTCACTGTTAAAGGAACTATGGTATGCTAATCTTAAAAAGGAATGAAATACAACTCAATATAATTAGGGACATAGCAGAAAATTTCTCACCCTTCTGGAGGTTGACGTGCATGAACTGATATCCTAGCCAGCATTTCAATAGTGTTGCACAAATCAGTTTCCGTCAAGAGGTTATTGTGCCTTTCATCTATCAAGTACAGCTGAACCAATTTCATTGCAAACATTACCGCAAGGAAATTAAGGCCATTCTCCATACTTTGTGCAATATGTACATCTAATTGCGGAAGATTTATCATATGGGCACGAATAAGGAGGTCCACAGCTTCCACATTGAATTTGTATTCCTCTCTTGACTCAATAAGTGACCTGTGAAGATAAAATATAAATTAGCACACACATTTTTCACAAAAAAATATGTCCGAGGTCTGGTATGTGTACACAAGTGATTTTTAGGTATTCAGCAATAATTTTTAAACTTTGTTCAATAAGCTGGAGAAATAAAAACTTGAAATGAAGAACCAACTTAAAGATCTTTTTTCTTTATCTGAAAGTTACAGGGAGGCCACCCTCCCTCCAGCCCCCATCTTAATCCACCACTAGCTCCTCTGCTGATGCCACCTCCCCATGGGACAAATGAAAGGTGGGGGAAACATACATTAATTATACAGTGTGCCAATAAAAATTGGCTAGCATTGTCTATTAAGAGAACTAGGTTTATATTAAACAAGGGTAAAACCTTTACACCTATGCTTTGTACAGCGCAAGGGGTCTTTGGGTCCCTTGGTTCCTTGGGGTCTTTGCGCTACACGAATTTGCGTTATATGAGAGCGTTTTAACATTGGGAAGATATGGATGCGTTCCTGTTAGCATAGGTGTTTGGTATCTAATTTCTTCTAAACCATATATATTCCCATAAATATCCTTAGAAAACCTTGTTTAAAATAATTCATTAAAATATCTTTTAAGATAGTACGCACGCATTCAAAGACTTTTATTCACGTTAAAAAAATTCATACGTGCTTTTGAAATTCCCTCCTTTCATGCGGGTAGACTAACATCTGCTATCTCAGGGGTTAGTAATGCATTGCCAGCAGTTGACTATTTTTCAAACCAGTCTAAAAACAATTATTGTGTCACACAGGCCCTTTTGTCGCTCATCGAAATGATAGGCAAATGCTACTTTGAATGCCATTTCATAGCTAGCGGAGTTTATGAATGATAAATCATTTTAATTTGAAGTCATCTGAGGCATTAGCAGCTACGTGAAACAGTCTTTAAATGCCTTGAAACCTGACCCAGGTTTCCCTTCCCTGAAAATGAATGAACGAAATTTCATTCTTTTCCAAAACAATATCATCTCGTCAACACTAAAAACTAGTTGAGGGGGAAGGAGCCACTTTCAATCACAGCTTGGAGTTCATCAGAAAATGCCGCGGTGACTGCACTATCAATGCTCGCAGATTCACCTAATACCGCTGCACTGAAAATACCTGCTTGCTGTTCTGTCTGGAAATAACCCGAGCTTTCACTAAATGTCTCAGAGCGATTACCACCCTCGTTTTTTTGTACAGATTCACAATGAATTTTCCATATGTGTTGACCGCTTGGTTGAAGTTGGTGCGGCTGAGGTCAATGATGTTTTAACTTCGTCTTTCTTCAAAATAAGGAATGGTGAGTTTAAACTTCCACGCAATATTGCTTTGGCGCTCTCCATTTAAAAAACAATTGACCTCTTTCAATTTCTCTTCTAGGTTTATGGTTTTTCTTGATAACTTCTTGATTTTTCTACCCGAATTCCTATTTTTTGCCATTGTTCTTTTGGTTTTTACTCTGTGCGGCTCTATTGAAATCACCTTCTACTACTGCACTGTATTCCTGAGATGCAGAGGGCCTACTGCTGGGAAGGAATGAAGCCATTATGTTTGAGACTCTGTAGCGGACTCTTTAATGTGTAGATGCTATTCATACGCAACTCGGCCACCGCTCCATTTCTCCCCTGTGAATACCGATGAAGGCTTTAGCGTAGACCCTTTGCCTGGAAGTCAATCACCCGATAACCTATGACGGCAAAAATTACATCTAAAACCGTATTGCTAAAAAAAAAAAAAAAAAAAAAAAAAAAAAAAAAAAATTCCACAGCTCCATGCTTAATTAATGATCTAAGTAACTATTGTCATACAGATAAATTACTTCCGGTAGGCCGGCTGATCTCGACTGCATGATGAGTAATACTTTTGGCCAATACACGGAAATGGATTTCGATTAATATATGAACAAAAAAGAAGATTTGAGGCAAGCAATACAATTAATATGTTTAAAATGATAGCAATTTTGTGTGTACTTAGCACAAGTTCACGTTTTATCATGAGAGTGTTTAAGTTTTTTGATTAGCCTGCACTGCGTTGCGATGTTTCTCCATAAAACGAATTTGCACTATATTGAAATTGCGTTACGCGAGGCATGGGTGTATAACCATCGGTGAAAATCAACAAAGAGAAACACTTCTATCCTCAACAGAGCAGGAGTAAAGAAAAACTTGGTCCATGTGCAGTAGGTATCAAGGCATTTTTGCAGATTTACATATAATATCACTATGCTCTTCTATTTTTTCTTGAGAAGACAAACTTATACTATTGACCATCACCAGTGAAGTTTTATCCATTGTGAATGATAGAATTTCTTCTGGAGATTAATTTTGAAGTGAAAACTTCATTCTCTTCTGATAGTAAATAGAAGCAAGTAAATATCCTTCAGTATAATTTACAGTAGCGATCATTTTAATGGATCAGTTTTTATATGAATCTCAACTTTCATGGTTTTACCACACAAAAATATTTTAGTAAAATAAAAATTAAATTCGCGAATCCCCAATTTCTAGCATTAGAATGTTAGAGGACAAGATTATACCAGAAAATAAATTACTTGAAATATAGGTATTTTACCATAATGCATTCACAGAAACTAATTTACAAACCTGAATCTTTTGAATGGTTTGGTCCTAAAGAACCAACAGAATGCAAAACCATCTGAAAAAAGTCAAGCAACAACAAAAAGGAGGATCACTTATTTCACAATAAGGCCTTATACAAACATTAAATAGTTTACAGTTACACCAAATGGAACTCCATGACAGCATCACTAATAGTGACTTTTTACTTATGCTTGCATTGCTGTGGTTGAATCAGGGTTTAACGACATGGAAAATCTTAAAGTAAACTTCACTAACACAATAGATTTTATAATCACAGAGCATTAGAAGTGATACATTACTGGGACCACCTCTCCTCAAGTTCCATGAGAGGCATGAACAGCAGGTGGCTTCCCATTGCCTCCGACACAAAACGAACGATTGAAGTTTTGTACACTCAAACCCAAAGAACCTTTACTTTAGGTCATAATTGCACACAAGGAGCGATATAAGGTAACCTTAATTTTCATACACCATTGTTTGGCTACTCACCCCCAACTGGCCGACATCTTGTCACTTCAGATCTGAGAGAACTGGAGATTATCCATTCTAACTCAATGGCCAAAAAATAGATTGAATTTATCGAATTCATACTCACTATTATGAATGAACTCTTCCAATAAATTAAAAACCAATTAGGAAAATGCAATGCAAATACCAGACCAAAATATACAAGAAACTATTAATGACATTAGCCATTACTTTTAACGTTTGAAAAGGTCATTCGACACCAAAAAGTAGCCTCAAAAAATGTACGTATTTTGCAACAAAATACTCACCGAGTAATTTGTTTATTTGTCCACTGCATGCCATATGCTCGAGGGTCTTGCATCTCTTTCAAGACTAATAAAAGGAAATTCCTGAACCTTAACTTCGTTTCTGGGTCATTAGGGACCTGCGTTAACACACCTAAAATACCTTCTACAGCCTAAAAGGAAAGAAATACATTTGGTGAAAAAAACATTTTCATACCCATCTTGGTAAGTAATTGCAATAGACCAAGTCATTAGCATCAGAGCCATCATTTTGAAATAAAACTTTCTTAAAAAAAATTTCTTCTTCATCAAGGAAAGCTTTGCAAGCAATAGAATATCATAGTCACCAAATAGACAAAAAACATTAAACAAACTTTTATGAGATCAGCGGCCAAACTCGTCCTCCAAAAGTTTCCACATTATTTACAAAAAAAAAATGCTTGACATTGTGTACTAGTCAATATTAGCATTAGTTATAATAAATATTCCTGCTCATTTATATGCATGACCAGTTTATTATTTGATTCTATAACCTAAATAAAAACCCCAGGATATAAAAGGGACCTACTATCACAAGCATCACCCACAATCCAGCAATATTGTTAATCTGACATTATTCGGATCCCAAAACACCAGATTTCATAGAGATAAGGTGCTCTATTGTACTTCAGAAAAAGTTTTAGGTCAAAATTTCTTAGTACCAACTAATTATCAAATGCACTTACAAAGAGTGGATGAATAATATAAGTTACCTTCTGAATCAATGTTATGGCAGACACTGGATCTCGATTTCTTCTGGCCATTAATAACGTCTCCAACAGCCCATTCATGGCGACTACTAGACAGTTAGATGGATGTACTCCTTGTGAAGCAATAATAGGTTGAAGACAATGTTCCAATTCAGTCACAAGCTTATCGTAGATGTTTCCAATATCATCTGTAGCATAGGACTGTTTCAAATGGAAAGAATAAGCATTAAATGAGGAGGCAAAAAATTATATAAAAACAATTAAATTAGCTCAAATTTCCTTAGCTCACCATTTGAGGTGGAGCTGTAGCTTGAAATGTTGCAGGTGTTACAGTTTCCTGAAGTAAAAGATACAAATATTTATAAAATTCTTTCAACTCTTAACAATCTTAAAAGCAATCAAATGTCTCATCACTCACAGTAACTGGCTTGGGCATGAACATTGCAGTATCTCTCTCTGTTAGAGGTAAGAAACCAGGAATGTGTCGTGCGAATTCTTCATAAACAGCCATTTGCTGAGGTGTCACACCTCCAACCTTCAATCTGATCTGTTCAGGCATCCTTTCAGCTTGATATGTGAGCACAGATGTTTCACAGTACCTTCTCCCCTCATTTCGAGCCTGCTTCCTTAATTCAAATTCCTTAAGAAAAAAATCATCAATATTTTAATTGCCCGACTGATCCAGAGGATATGTCAATATATACATAAGATCTGCCATATCATTTCATTAATTGCAATGAAACATGCAAAAATAGAACATCACTCTGAATTAACTTTCAAAATCAAGGACTAAAAGATACATCTAGTTGAATTAAGAAAATTTTAAAGGACTAATATAAAACTCAATAATCGGTGAGGAAACTTTTTACGAATTTCAGACTAGAAAATGAAAAACTGGTTGTCACATTAAAAAGTTAGTGAAATAAACTATTTTTTTAAATTGCAAAATGTCAGTAAAATTTTTTGAACTAAGGAATCTATTTGAACCATTTCACTTACAATTCTGGTTAATTCTAAAACACCAACAGCCAGTAAAGGGAATCATGAATACCCCACATATTATGTGCGAGGAGCCAATATATCTGAAAGAAAATCATAATCACATAAAAAGTCACTTACGTTAACTAATCTTTTGTCAATTTCAGGAATAGCCTTTTCAATAGCTGTCTTTTGAATGAAGGCACAAGCCAATTCCATATTTTCTTGGGCAGCAACATTGGCAGCCTGATCAGCAAAATCCTTGTGCTGAGAAGACGCACCCTGTAAACAGGACATTTACAAGATAAGAATCACTACATTACAAGATCAGTAATCAGGAAATCTAAAAGACAGAATGATGTAAACAACTGATATTTTTCCTGAGTTTTTCAAAATATCTATTTGTTTAAATTATATCGCTGAAAATTCCGCAAACGAAGTGGTTTAATGCTGTCTCAGAGCCTGGCTCTCTTCACGCCAAATCCACAAGTCAATTAATATGCCATTTTCTTCTGCAAAAAATTTCATTGCATTACTTAGGATTCCTAGATGTAGTAATTTCGAGCAACAGAATTCATGGCATCAATGTACCATGTTTATTCCTCAAACTTTCCAGACTTTACTAGAGAAGAAAGGAAGTAGTAAGAAGTTTTGAAAAATGAGTGCATTGTACGCCAAAAATTACTTTAAATCTGTCTGAGGAATCTGCTGTTGCATTAAAGATGAGAGACAAATGAATGATAATCGTTTACTTTCCACCTAGAAATACGATTTTCTACTTTTTCAATCGCCGAATTCCGCCAACCATCATGAAGACAAATTCTACATAAATGCACTCATTTTGCAGCAGGGAGATTCAACATTTTGCTGAAAACACATTTCTTCAGATTTTGATTTCCCAGGTGAAAGCACTTTTTAAGAACAGAAGTTTTTTTTTTAACCTTCAAGTGTAACAGCCAGTTGCTTCAAGCCCAGGAGCCTTACAGTAGTTTTTATATCGGATGTGTCAATCCCTTCTCACAAGTAGGCATTTTCAAAACATTTTCAACCCTTCTTAATGGCCCATGTTACAAAACTTGGGCTGAGATAAGTAGGAGAGAAATGAAAGGCTAACCAGCAGTTTGTCCTTAGGTAGGCGACCCCTGCTGCAAAGCCCGCAGCCTGAAGGGCCCCTATTAGTAAGTGTCATACACACTAATTGAAGATTGTTCATGAAGTTAATACCAAGTAGTTTTTCCAAAATACTTAACTCCCCAGGCTTACAAGTTACGACTACTTCTATTAAATTTATTGGTTAAAATTCAAAATCGGTTATCATTTATGGTAATATATTCGAAGTGGGATTACCTCCGATCAGAGGATTTGTTAATTACCAATAAGGTTATGTTGATAGACGTAAAAATGACATGGAATTTGCGACAGGTGGACGTTAAAAAATATAGTGGCAAAATATTCTAGTCTGATTGTAAAAATATTATGCCATTTTCCTTCCATTTACCAGTGGTCTCATCAAGTTTACTTTCAAAACATCTACGTTAGCCTTTACGGACGATGAACTTTTTCAAATATTTTGAATCTTTTAAAATCACATCTCTAATCATAAATTTTATAAATGTAACATTTGATAGGGTGTTTTCTCAATACTTGACCCGTAACTCGACAATGCTTAATTTCTGCTGATGCCAATGCATGTCCCGAAGAAAATATCCTGTGTTGCAGTGTGTTTAATATTTCAAACCCTGCCGCGTGAACGGCGGTGAAATATACAAGAATTGCCATGAGAAAAAATTCCCCTGGACCGGGAATCGAACCACAGACCTTTGGTTTTCCGGGCCACTGCGCAGACCACTACGCTATCCAGGTTCTTTAATTCTCATGGCAATTATACCGAGGCTCTTGGTACTAGGTGTTAGGCCCTCGCGGTCCATCAAGGATGGCAACGCGAGGGAGAAAGGACTTCTAAGAAGCCACAACCGGTTGAGAGCCCCAAACCTGCGCTAAAGCCGCGCAAAGCGGTATGTGTAATATTTCAAACCCTGCCGCGTGAACGGCGGTAAGCCAAAGGTCCGTGGTTCGATTCCCGGTCCAGGGGAATTTTTTCTCATGGCAATTCTTGTATATTGCAGTGTGTTGCCTACATCCAGGTAACTGATCTATGCATAGGAAATATCGACAATCCGGAATACGTCTGGTGCAAACCATTACGGGTTATCAATCTTCTACTACGTATTTAAGATGGGTAAAAGTTACTCCTCTGCTCCATACTAACTCGTATACTTACCACTATATTTTTTAAGTGCATATTTAAGCTTTTATATTTTTAATTTTTTTAAATATGTGCACCAAATATGCCAATATCTTTGGTAGGTCAGCATTCCATTGAAATGTGATCTAATAGTGGACTAATCAGCTCCCACCCAAAATTCTTCCCAAAATTGAATCATCGAAAATGTTTTCCATTCGAAATGCAAATTACTGGCAGGCAAAGCAAATGAGGTGATGAAATTCATTGCTTTTTTTTTAAATTATGAATTTGAGATAAATTGTCTGATGGATATCACTCTGAAATGTCTAAAATTTTCCATTTTATTGCCATTTCATTGATGAAAAGATGATTTTTAAATGAACAATGGTTTTAACACGTTGCGTACGGATGGCGAGAATTCTCGTCATTTTTTTCCCGAACATTCCGGACGGATGACGACGATTCTCGTCATTTAGGCACGTCAACCTAAACAATTTTAAAGCGTACAATTCGTAATCGCTTGCGATCCGTCCGGAACATTTGGGAAAAAATGACGAGAATTCTCGCCATCTGTACACAACGTGTTGAGAAAAGAATAGCATTCCAAAATAATTATGTATAAATAGTCATAAAAATAAACTTCTAACACAACATACGTACAAGGAGTTACTCAGGTTTTTCAAAGAGGTTTTCCCCACATGCAGCGGAAAATAATTAAGTGCAAGACATATGTTAATTGGTAAATATATTCCAGCACTTGACTGTGGAATTCTTCAAGGTTAAAAAAGCACTTGACTGTGGAATTCTTCAAGGTTAAAAACCTTCAAAGGACACATTTATTTTTTACTCAATTGATTAAAAAAAAAAAATGTGGAGAATAGCTTAAATTTTCAACCAATTTCATGGCTTACAACATACTTTACACTGGCTTCAAACCACTGAGCATATTTATTGAGGTTATCAGATGTTTGTAGAAGTTGGAGATTACATCGATAGACATGTTTGGCAGGTAATGAGTTAAAAGTACAAAAATAATTAAATTACCATTTAGTCATAGATCATCATATATATCAATGATATGGCACTTAGATGTACAAAAATAGTAATCAACTCACCATTAAGGCAGTGACAAAGGCTGTCTTTAAATTTGTACCAATAGAGACAAGTAACTGATCTCGACAAGTGATCATGGCCATGCCAGCAGTCAAATTTCTGACCATATGGTGGGCTGCTGCTCTCATTCTAGATTCCTCAGGGTCCAAGGCAAAATCCTATAGGCAAAAATATATTTCAATATTACTTTAACACTCGATTGATTTTATTATAACATAGCTACCTAGAGAATATATCAAATATAACTCTTACCTTCTTCACAATTTGTTCACATGTTGTTAATGCAATTTTAATTGCCCGATCAACAACTGGATGGATCCATTCCTGTACAGCCCTTTCTACCGCAGGACGTACAAACTGCTTCAGCTGGGGATGTGCTTGAAACAAGGCAAGCTAATCCAGGAAAAAATTAGAAAAGATTTAGGAAATAAATTATAAGTAAAACATAGCTGTAATATTTAAAAAAATACGTTTTCCTTATAACATATTCCTTGTGACCTACCTGGTTATTTACAGTTATGTGAGGAGCAAGCCCTGCAATACTGGAAACATTTATATCCATGTAACTAAACCTAGGTAATCTCGGCTCAGGTGGTCCATTAGGCATGTTTGTGGTTGGTGTTGTATTTGTATGAGTAACAGAAGTAGTTGGTGTTGAAGGTGAAGTTATTGCAATTTGGTTCATTTCTTCTGATGGTAAACTGGGAGCTACTGAAAAAAAAATAAAAATTAACTGATCATTAGATTAGGTTAGAATTTCATACAAAATTTACCCATAATAAAATACTATTTTATAGATATACTTATAGTAAGACTTTCATTAGGATGAGAATTTAAAGTCAACTGTCAAATAGAAGGGGATTCTAAAAAAATTGGTACTTAAAATGTTTAAAAAAAATTAACAAGGCTATCAAATCTAGCAATTTTGTCAAGAAATCACATCTACTGCCACACAGGTGTGTAGCAAAATACAAATTTCTACAGGCAGTAATACTGTAACATGGAGACATTAAACCCTGTAATGTTTTTCCTGTAATTAACCTTAACTGGTTTGACGTAATAATTCTTGCCATTCTCTAAAGGCCCTCTTTCAATCAATTACTATTTGAAGACATACAAGTTTGAATCTTATTCTACACTGGATTGACTTCCTCAAAGTTTACTTGCCGATGATAGAGTTGATTTAAGTCCAAATTGTGGAGTGGCCATGTTCTTACAATATGCTACCATGCATTCCTTCAGTAAAAATACAATAATAGAATGCACAAAAAAGTAACCTCATACACAGTCCATATGTGATATATACAGTACAAAGATACAGGCAGTCCTCGACTTTCGTACACTCGACTTTCGTACAATTCGCACTTTTGTACGCTCAAAATTGACACCTTTTACTTGACTTCCATACGCTAAATTCGGACTTTCGGACGTATGTCAGTAGTTTTTTTAAATTCCCGCGATGTTTACTGCGCATCCCAACATTCAATTGTTTCAAATGGCAGTATATGTGAACAATACGAACGTATACAATGAAGGGAATTGTTGGTAGTTGACTCTAATCTGGGTGATTTATTTGGGAGAGAAACTGCCCGCTATAGGCTCCTTCATCAAGAGAAGAAGAAAGCCTTCATTTGAGAGATTTTTCAAAAAATTTGACTAGACATCATCAAATAGCTTTCAATAAAACTAGTAAGATCTCCTTTCTGATTGTGTTTTTTCGTTTGAGTGCTGTTTAATTCATGTACACCTTTGGCAACAATATTGCACGAAATATCACCCAAATTCTGTTTGTCTCTTGTCTTTTTTTAATAACATGCGAAATATACGCGGTGACGAATGTCACCAGCCTAATGCCAAATTTTGGTGTGAAAATTAAAAGGTATCCAGAGTGCTGGTTCAACAATTACATTTTGCTATGCTTCTTGATATGTCTTTTTATTTATAGTGGAAGTAATAAGTGGAATGTCAACTTAAACGCCAAGAGGAAGTTTCACTCGATAGCCAACAGAGTTCTTGTTTTTTTAACTTTTATTTACATTTTCTGCGTATTTTCGAAAGAAATTAGATGATTCGAGGAATTTTTTAACATATTACTAAAATTTAATGAATTAAAATAAAATCTGTGAAAAAAAGGTTTTACTACGTATATTCCACTCTTTTGGAACGTAACCCCTAATTAGTATGGAAGTCAATGGTTCAACTTTCGTACATTCGACTTTCGTACAAGTTTTCAGGAACGTATAGTGTGCGAAAGTCGGGGACCGCCTGTATATATGCCAAAAGACAAAATAAACAGGAATTAATCATCTGATTGCATTATGATTCCAACCGAGATCAAATAATTTTTGGTCAGATACACATCAAACAATTTTTGGTCAGATACACATCAAACAATTTTTGGTCAGATACACCATTAATATATGAATTATGCTACCATTAATAAAATGAACCATCATTTCCGAAGGAAATTTCAGGGGTATGGCTGAAAAAACTATTCTGTGCTGTTGAAGCAGTGTCACCACTCCGAATTGTAACATTAGAAATGCATTTGTGCTAAATTATCCTCTATCCTAAGGAATAAACCCTAATTTGGCTCTCATGAATAACAGACAATTAAAAAAAAACAAAGGAAGATATTTGCTACAGAATATCATGTCTTTACTAAGATTGGAACCAGGATCTATGGATGTTCAAATATCCAAGATAACAGTTCCATTGGCAAGCCATTATTCATTATGTGGTATTAATTTAGATGACTTACGGTGACCTAAGGCCTAAGCCCTCAGGTGCACAACAATCCCAAACATTTTTTAACTAACAGACTAAAATATGATAATCCAACAATATGATTAAAAATTAGGGGATGCTATCAGATGAGGCTAAACCTCCACTGCTGAGGTGGAAGTGGAAGAAATCATTATCAGCCATGCTGAGTCTATGATAGAAGTTGCTACCGAAAAAAGTAAAAAAGTGTATACCTTGTTGAGGTTGACTGGGAGCCTGAGTGATGGCAGGTTGGGTGATCTGCTCTACATTATTATTAGGATGTGAGAGCTGGTATTCAATGTTCCTTATCTTCTCTTGGTCTTTCAAGTACACCACAGGTTTCAAATCCTGAGAAAAAAAGCAGCATTCAATTAGTAAAAATGCAGTATTGCAGTGAAAAATAGGCTTCTCAATCAAAAATACTTACGGTAACATCAATGCTGAGATTTTTACAAAGGACCTCAATTTCAAATTTCAAAGTTAATTTAAGGTCAGGTTCTTGATGCAATTCCCCAAGAACATTCATGATGGCCATGGTCCAAGGATTTGGAGGCTTAAAGACCTGGAGCAACGAAAAAACCAACATAAATGTCTAGTCCAATGAATAATTTTAATTTTAAATACACATCAAAATTGCATGCCATTTAGATAATTTTTTTACCTCAGAAGAACAAAGCTAACACCAAAATAAACAAAACATGCCCAATATACATCATTTTGAGAGATTTTCTCACCTTGCTTTTAGCACATGACTCCAAGACTTTCGCAACAAATGGTACTACGTACAACAACTCCTGTTGACCTTTGTGATAGGCTTCCACTAACAATGATTTCAAGTCAATGTCCATTTGGAGAATGGGCAAATTTCTTCCCAAAGTCAACATACCAAGCCAGTGGCCTAAATTTTTTAGCAGCGATCGATCCGAGAAGTTGGCAATTCCTTTATCACTCCGCAAAAGAACCTGAAAATTACATATAAATCCAACCTTAATGGGTATCACTATTTAGGAAGTGTAACTGAGTAAAATTTAAGTTTTAGACATACATACCTTGATATTCCTAAATGTTTCCCTCAGAACTATTTTGTTAACCTCAGGAACTTTAAGTACATCCAAGAAATTTGAATACAAGACATGAAAATTGAGCTCAATGCTAGCTCTTTTCATAACCAAATACTGAGATACCCACGGCCAATACTCATCAGATATTATTTCTCTTAATTCTTCACACTGGAAGGAAAAAAAAAACAATTTTTACTCACCATCTACAACTTCAAATTATTTAAAAAAAGAAAACTAAAATATTGCCACCAACCTTTACAGAAAGATTTAACTGGCTTAAGTTGTTGAAAATAAAGGCAATTTTATCCTGAAGAGACTCTGGTGGAGCTGTCATCTTTTCCTCCTTTTCTGTAGCAACTAACAATGTGTCAATGTTTGTAGCGTTTGCAATGGAAGGCTGCAAAAAAATTGCATATAAATTTATGCATTTTAATCAAAACCCTTCAAAAGATGTAAATTGATCAAAACCAATTTTCTTCTCTGGAAAAACTTATAATTGATTAGAGCAAGAATAAATTATGACATTGAGGCAGTATGTACCTGGGTTTGGAAAAGTACTCTATATCAACAAATAATTTCCTCCCTCCAAATTTGTTAAGGTTCATTTTTGAAATAATATTCAAAACAGCAAAAAACCCTTAATTCACTAGGAATTCAAGAAGTAACCTTAGGAATGAATTTTTCTACAATTAACCATTTCGGCACATTAACGGCAGCAAATTAGCATAAATTCTATCTCTTATCTTGCATTGAGGTTTAAAACGTTATATAGTTGAATCCAAGTTTTACAAGTACGTCATTTTATTTTGCGAGTGATAGTCTTTGTCCCGCCAAATGGCCTATGTTTTACATGTAAAATAAATCAGATTTCACAAGGTCAAAAAGTTCCTTCCACAGTGTACGCTCAGTTTTACGACAGATATTTCTTGAGGGCGATGCAATGCTGAGCAAGCATTAACTATTATGCTAGGTATTATCTGTTTATTAAACTAAAACTACAACTTGTGCGTGAGATCTACAACACCTAAAACCAGATATGTCCCAGCATTTATTTGATTTATGGCCTTAAGTATGCTCCGTGCGCTCCCATATTACGTTCTTCTTTTCTTATGCCCAGTTATCAGTGGGAGGGGAATGGGAGGAAGATGACAGCGGGAGAGGGAGTTAGTTCTCCCCCCTCCTCTTTGGCTGGCTTCATCGCTATAATACTATAATAGGCTATGTCTTATGCGCGGGAACTTACATTGTAGTGAACCCCCCTCTATCTTTTCCAGTGTGAGGTATGGAAGTTGAAAGTGCAACATTGTTGTAGTTAGATGGGCGCCCTTACATTGACTCATTGACTTCAGACTTAAGGAAAGCTATATAGAGCAACATTACCTGCTGCTGCATGCTATCCGGCGATGCATATCTCGATATTTCATATATGCATCGGAATGTTATTCGATCAAGACATCATCAGCTATTGCCAAGTAGGAAAATCACAATGCAGCACAATGTAGCACGTAACAGAGTACCCTGCTAATCGGTAATGCTTGGCTTAAATAAGGATTATCAATACACTGAGTCCTCATTCTATGTCACCCCGTTTAACGTCATTTCGCGTTAACGTCACGAAAATTTTGAGACTGTCATTCATTTATCGCTCCTTTGCTTCGCGATAACGTCAAGTCTTTTAAATTTCGCACAAGAAAAAACGCGAAGCGGCGGGCGTTGCAGGTTGTTTGTTTTGAGGGCGGTAATACAGTCGGTCTAAACTAAGTTTAAAACGGTGTGTTTATTGTTAATTACGATTACGGTTTTAGCAAATTTTCTGCAAAATGAATTCTTAGGTAGGTGCGCAAGGCTTTACTTGAAATAATGGTTTTCAGGAACCTAAAAAGTGATTTCAAGGAATTTTTCCATGTAGAACTTGAGTTTTTGTCATCACTTTTTTCGCCGTGTTCACAATAATTTTGGTTCCTGTAACTGCGACGATGTTTCAGCGATGATGCCCAGGCGACCACCATAGCGAAGGCGAAAAGCAAACACAGGAAGGTACAAAAATGGGGAAGGATTTACGTCACTGCTGCTATTGTCTTCGATGAAGACAGGAACTCGTATTTATGCCATAGTTTGGCATTCCAATTGTAAAAAATGCTCCAGATATGATACGCTAAAATTTTTTCGCGTAGGAATTGTGAGGTCTAGGAGCCGATATTCACTTTTTACATTGTTTCTTATGGGATATTATGTTTCAATTAATGTCATTACGTTTATCATCACATTTTTCAGGAACGTTAAGTGACGTTAAACGAGGACTCGCTGTACTAGAAATGGGTCGAATAGCAGATTTCTCGAACTTGAATATCAAATTTGAATATTAAATCATTGCTCGAATATTCGAATACCTCGAGCGCAGCTACGATACAGATAGCGCTCGGCTTAAATAAGGATTATTAATACCCTATCAAACGAAGATAACTTTCCAACCTTCTGCAATTTTAATAGGTGATTATTAAGAGATGTTTCCCTGAGCCCTGTGCCTCATGCATGCATTGGTAATCTCAGATGATGTAAAACTCCTATCTACTCGTATAGCATCACGTCCCTGTGACGTCATGTAGAGTGGCATCGCATGGCCGCCAATCTGACCTTTTTCAAATGAGGTTAAAATTGACCATTAACATTCATCTAAACTAGGATTTCTAAAACCAAATAATTTGTATATTATGAATACCCTAATGGTGGGTAACGAATCACAATCAATGCCTTCTGTTTTCTTTGATGAAGGAAACTACCCAATTGTTGAACCCTCACTCCTGATACCTTTAAATTTTAAAATCAAAATTCCTTGGAGGGTGACAGCTCGTGATTGTGTATCCTTAGCATGTCTTTGCACATATTTATTGCATGTTCTTTAAAAAAGACCAAGGACATACAGAATTCAGATGATATTTTTTGCAATAACGGCGATGAAGGTGTAAATGTCATACATTAATTAAATTAATTAAACAGCACTCAAACGGATAAACACAGAAAGAAGCCCTTTAATTTATTAATTTATTGAAAGCTGTTTGATGGTATTTAGTTTTAGCTTTAGTTTTAACTCTTTAGAAAAATCTCTCCAATGAAGGCTGAACTACAGCTTTCTTCTCCTCTTGATAAAGGAGCCTATAGCAGGCAGTCTCTCTATAAAAAAAAATCACTTACAGACTATTGCTCGAAAGTCCGGAATTAGCGTACAAAAGTCAAGTAAAAGGTGTCACTTTGGAACATACGAAAGTGTGAATTGTAGTGAAGTTGTGTGTACAAAAGTTGAGGACCGCCTGTAACAATATCCCTTTAATATCATAATCACAATGAGATTATGCTTTCAAAATGATTTCATTATGATTTCATTATGATTTCAATCCCATAAGTTTGGTTGAGTACAGTGGAACCCAGCTAAAGCAAGCTATTGTGAGACCCCCACCATTATGAGAGATAGCCGAGGCACCGTCAATTGACCCTATAATAAGCATGTAAAAAAATTCGTTTTTGCGAGGCCCTTTTGGTGTTGGCACTCCCCATGGCGAGAGTTTCCATCACCGGAAAACCTTCACTAAGAATCCCTAATATCTGAAATTTCTGGCAATCTATTAGAAATGAAGTTAACATGGAGTGCTCAGTCTCAAATTCATGTAATACTCTGTCGTTTGATAAATAAGTAGTTAATTTTGATGAATATATTGTGGCATTAAAACTTGAGAATGCTCAACTTCTTTTGTTCCTCGGGCGGCAGAAAGCAGTCGGAAGCATACCCGCATGTCCGTGAATAAAAACACCGAACACGGCTAAGCAAGAAAATAAAAATAATAGAGTAATATGAGAGTGGCATGATTAATTTATCTTCTTATTTGCTCTTCACAATAAAAAAAAAGCGCCCAAGGAATGTAGACCATGAAGAGTTAGAAGGAGCTTTGTTCGGGTAGTATGGCCTACTTCAATCTGCGAGAACTTCTAAGAAAGAGGCTATGTCTAAGCCTAATGTGGAGTACAGTAAAACTTTGATTTTACGCATTTGGAGGGACCGAAATATGGGCACTGTGTAAAATCAAAGTGTGTAAAATCAAGAGTTGGTATTGAGGTGGAGTATAGTTTTCAGGATAACACTTGCTCATTATTTTTAGAATGCTTCGTCTTACACTTTTGTATAGTTCTGATTTAAGCCAGAACCGGAACAAGAAAAAGTCTCCTATGTGAGGTTTTACGATAAAAGACCATGAAATCCTTTTCGATCGCATCAGATATATGTTTCCCAGATTCAATTACTCATATGGAGGTTAGAAATTGAAGCCTAATAATCTCATTTACTCACAAGCAACACCACAGATGACGTGTTACCTTAAGAGAAACAACGTTGCATTCCTGAACAGTGTTTCCCTTGGTTGAATAACATGGTAGAATTGCTAGCATTTCTGGCACTAAAATTACTTCTGTTACCCTGGATAAATTTCGGAATGGTGATACTAAATGCTCGCAGAGAAGCTAATTTTCGAAAATATACTCATAAAAAGCAGTTTTCAGGAAAACCACCTGCAGACAAAAAAAGATTGGAGATTGAAGAAATGAGATATATGAGGATAGTCACCCAAATTAACCCCATTGACAGGGAGCAAAATTTTGCTTATACATCACAAAGGCTTTACACCCTGTGGGCCTGGGTTCAAGTCCTGGAAGAGGCAGACACTTACCAGAGATGGCCCTATCCCTACTTGAGTGTAATGTGGATTGCACTTCCAGTGCACCACTCTGTCCATTAGATGGGACATTAAGTCCTGGTCCCTTTTGAGCCTATCATTACAACCTGGTTAATGCCAACATAGGGTTCCTATCCCCCCAGCCCTTACTTCATGGCGCTAATGACCCCAGCTGTCCGTTACCTCCTTCCAAATAGCATACCATAGGTAATACGGAGCACGCAGGACCCGGGATATTCGGAAATTCAGATTTTTCCGGTGTTAAGATCACTTTTTTAAATAACGGCGAAACTACCGTCATGCCGCCAGTGATGAATAACAAATGATTAGTAGTCCGGAAAAATTTTCCCTCTTTATAATTTTTACGCATTAAAAAATCATTTTCCCATTAAATTTTAGCATTAGTAGATTGAATCTACCGGGGATAGCTTCTCTGTCGGCATTCTTCCGCGAATTCAGCGCCGGAACCTTCGACTCACAAGCCGATGTGTGACTCATCTTCGCGTAATATTTTGCTCCCCATATCTGATAACAACACCGGACACTTTTTGTATTTCGATTTAATGGTGCTAAGCCATTCCTGAATTTAAAGGGACTGCCTTATCACTCACGTCTTGAATTTGACTTCAATGATTACATGACGATTGACGACGCGAGTTATTCTCCGAGGGCATTAACTCCAGTTCCGTTAAAAATAAACGCTTGCCATCTAACGGAGTTAAGCTAATAGCTATTCAAGATCCAACCATGTTTCATTTAAACCCACTGACAATGAGATACAAGTTGAGTCAGTTCTGATAAGCGCGCCGCGCAATCAACTTTCCCTCGCCTCCATTCGTCCCGCAGATGTGGGGTTAGCCCGCGGAATAAGACAACGCATGCTGCTTTTACCATCGTGTTGAATCACCATCGACTTACGTCCATACTAAGAGTACGACTATCTTTATTGGATCATCTTGGAAGCCAAAATTTGGCACGGGAGGATTTTTAACGACTCATTTCGCTGGGGCGACGGAAAGCATAGCGTTGGCAAAATTCTAGAAAACCTTCCGTTGGGGATAGATATTCCGTAGTTCATAATTCCTGATTAACGACCATCTACTGTAATTGCAATAAATATGTTATAAACAGCGTCGACCAATAAGTCGAATAATAAACGAAAGGTGATAATGTTAATATCTCCGGCGATCATCTGTCAATCAATAATAGTTACGAATACACGGCGATTGCCGTATGTTTTAGGTTTCGATATCCTTCAACGGCAAATTTTAACTAAGAGCGATATTCGCGTTCGTAAAGGAGACTGAAATATTACTGAGAGGGCGCAGGGGGAAGCAATAATTAGATTCGCGATGTTTTTAGTTTCTCGCTCAACAGCGCGACGTCATTTCAACCGTTCCTGTATTCATTTTTGCAACCCATTGAGACGAATAAATAACCTAACTTCATATTGCTTCAGTCGGGATTTTCAAAACAAGTCGAAATACAACTGCGTAAAATCAAGATTAGAGGCCTCTTTGGGGCTGGGGTTATGCTGTGCAAAATCGAAAAACTACGTAAAATCAAGAAAAGATGTAAAATCGAAGTTTCACCATTGCAATTCCCTATGCTTTCCGGCCGGACTTGAGTGTCGCTGCGTAAAAACGAGACTTGATGTAAAATCAAAGTGCGTAAAATCGAAGTTTTACTGTATTTCAGGGATAGAATGGGAATTGAGAACTTCAAGAGTTCGGAAGGTTGGTTATACTACTACAAATCACCAAAGCGTTATCTCCCATCATAATTGCTGATGATGCCTGCGGTGTAAACCCGAAGTCGTGAAAAAAAGGACTATGATCCTTAGGATCTTAAGAAGTATTCCCTGCGTGATATAACATAGATGAAATGGAACTCTTTTACAACCTACTCCCCAACAAAATCCTCACAGTACGAGGTATTTCTTGCAATGATGCTTCTAGATGTAGGTAGTGCACCTTAGCAATGATGTAGGATTTACGATACAATGGTACTCAGCATGAATTGTCCGGATGGACGTATTTATTCTCTGTTGCATTTAAAAGTAATAGTCACGATCACAATGTACTATTCACAAGGGTGAACTATTCGCCTCAGTGGTCGGAGTTGTACCGGTGCTCTCTTCCGTCACCCGGGCACCCGAGCATACCCTGGTGGTCACTGGAAGAACTCACAGAACAACTGACTCTCGTTTGGTGCCATGTCGTCAGCATTTGGCTCCGTTATCAGCTCTTTA
This sequence comes from Ischnura elegans, assembly GCF_921293095.1. Lineage (NCBI taxonomy): Eukaryota > Metazoa > Arthropoda > Insecta > Odonata > Coenagrionidae > Ischnura > Ischnura elegans. The sequence continues at coordinate 85,587,509 of NC_060250.1, forward strand.
CATACACCACCACGGGTCATTGGTCAGAGTCATACTGGCATTCTCCTCCATCACCCGGGAAGAACTCACACAACAACTGACTCTTGTTTGGTGCCATATCGTATGCATTTGGCACTGCCACAGATGGCATATGTGAAGAGCTGATGCTGCGCTTTTAGTTTATATAATTTAAAAAATTCTGCATTTCCTTTTAATGTTTCTCAGGCATTACTGAGAATGTTAAATCAATAAATTTATGCTTGTAAGTTTTATTGGCCTTGGGCTCCATCAGATGCATATGCCTTTCTGGATCTTTGCCGCAAATATTACCAATGTGAGTTATATTTGTCCCAGTTTCTTGTATCTTGCTTTTGATTTACTTAAGTGATATCAGCATAATATCTGCATTATATTTATTCGTGAAATAATATCACGTGAATATCTTTTCATATGTTACCAATTTTAATTCAAATCGTTTTTACTGCGGTGCCGTGATATACTCAAGTGTATTATTTCAAATGCGTCGCGAGCATAATACTCAAAAAGGAACTTTTTTTTAACAACGACAATTTTAATCACATTATTTTGCATGTTTAGCGAACTTTTTACCGTAGATAATGAAGACATTACATTATGTGATAAAAAAAGTCTTCCGAGGCAGGATCGTTTTACAACCTTCCACCATTTTCATCTGCGGAAACAAATGCAATACGTTATTTCACTTTACTGCCATTTAACGTACAAGAACAATAAACATAAACCAATGGAAGCATTTGAGGCATTAAATAACCACGATACAGTTTTATCAGTTATTTTTGAATTTTCAGTGGAATATACCAAAATAATCGAATGATCACGTAAATGCACTAATTAAGTACAGCAGACTCCCGATTATCCAGCTGCGGTATATCCGTGCATGATTTTCACTCTTGCTCAATAATTCCCGTGATCTTTATAAAAAAATAAAATCGGACGCAAAATCATCAGAATAACTGCATTAATGCTAGGATACACCGGGTTTATTATTTCTGTTAGAATCCTCTTCGTAAAATGGAAGCGATCGCACGATAGATGCATTCACGGGAGCACCTTGTTCCTGTTCTCCAAGTCTCCGCGCTCCGTGATCACAGATACGCGTCCCGCAGCAGTTGCAACTTGGGCGATTTGTGCGAGACGCGACTACGTGGTGTGGTGCCTGACAGTGTAGTTTCCGAGGTCGAGCAATGGTTTTGTAATAATAATAATAATAATAATATATTGTCTGTAGAGATGGGTCGAATAGCAGATTTCTCAAACTCGAATATCGAATTCGAATATTAAATCATTGCTCGAATATTCGAATACCTCGAATACTAGAATTGCACAAAGCATATTATTTCTTTAAGCTTCTTATTTCTTACTAAGTTTCTATTTCCCTTGATGAATGTATAAATAAAAAGGTATACAGTGGAACCTCGATCTATCGTTTTTCAGGGGGGACGAGAAAAACGATAAATGTGGGAATGTTTGACTAGGTTGCCTATGCAGCAGGAAACCCAGGATTTTGGCGAGTAATTAAGATTTCCTTTAAAGGATTCAAACCGGAATTTAGCTGATTAATGGAATATTTTAATTTTATGGAAACAATTTGGGCTAATAGTTGATTCAACTAACATCTCTTTCAAATATCCAACGGGGACACACCACCTCACGAAAAAATGATTGCATGCCATCTCGGCTTTTACACTGCTACGATGGATTTCTGTCTAATGTATATATTCTTATCTACCAAACTCCATTTCTGCGGCACGCCAATCTGATACTCGGCTTCATCCAACTTCTTATTATCAACAGGTAGCTCGCTTTACCCTCACTCCTACTGTCAAGTGCTAGCAGACAAATGATTTTTATTCAGTATGGCACTTATAAATTGTTTGAATAGTTTGTTGTTATTTAAGTAAGGAAATTTAGTGATGCAAAAAAAATCACCTTTCGTCTGGATTTATGCTTACGTTTATCGGATATTAGAGATGTGCGAATAGTATCCACAAATACTCGAATAATTATGGTAAAAGTACGACCTCGAATACTTTGAATTTTGCGCCATACACTGTCACACGCAAGTCATTGGTAGTTGACTCAGAAACAATGTAGAGGACTCTACTCATTTAATGCATGAAGTGCCGTTTTAGGCAAGTTGACGAACTACATCAAATTCACGGAAGAGTGGTGAACATATATTGTCCGACGTGGGGAACCGAAAATGATCGGGGGGAAAAATCCGAAAATGAACGTTTAGTATGCTTTGCGCAATTCTAGTATTCGATGCATTCCAAATTTGAGATATTCGAATATTCGAGGTATGATTTAATATTTGAGTCAGAGAAATCTGCTATTCGACCCATCTCTAGTTTAAACATATAAACACGCAATATCGCTTTGACGCTCTCCATTTTCACAGCAATTGATCACTTTAAATTTCTCTTCTAGGTTTATGCTTTTCCATGATAGCTTCTTGATTTTTCTACCCACATTCCTATTTTTTGTCATTGTTCTCTTGGTTTGTACTCCATATGGCTCTATCGAAATCACCTACTGCTGGGTAACTGCTGCGCTGTATTCTTGAGATGCAGAGGGCCTATGGCTGCTGGGAGGGAATGAAGCCATTGTGTTTGAGACTCTCTAGTGGACCCTTCTATGTGTTGATGCTATTCGTACGGAACTTGGCCACCGCTCCATTTTTCCTCCGTGAATACCGATGGCCTTGAAGGCTTGAGGCATGGACCCTCTACGTTGAAGTCAATTCGCTCAATAACGTTAGATGGCAAAAATTACATCTCAAACAGTATTGCTTACAAAAAATCTAATTTCCACTAGCTCCTAGCTTAATTAATGATCTCACTAATGTCATTCTTTTACTGAGGTGAGATTAATGACTTTGGTAGGCCGGCTATCTGGACCAGTAATGATTTCAGCCAAGTGATGGTGACGAGTAATGATTTTGGCCATTGCACAACAATGGATTTCAATTAATATAAGAACAAAGAAGAAGATTAGAGGCAAGTAATACTATTAATTTGCATAAAATGATAGCAATTTCATGTTTACTTAGCGCAAGTTCACATTTTATCAAGAGAGCATTAAAGGTATTTGATTAGGCAACACAGCGTTGGGATGTTTCCGTGAGGAACGAATTTGCGCTATATCGACATTGCGCTAGGCAAGGCATGGGTGTACCGTTGGTGGAGGCAGAAATCTAAGTCTCCATTGCATTTTTCCAACTATTTCTTTGCTTAAAATGTTTTAAATAACCTTATAAATATGCCGTTTTTGGTCTCATTCTTTTTTAAATGACGTGTAGATTACTAATATTTCAATCTAATAAAATAATAATACCAACTGCCCAAGAACTAAAAGGTCAGCGGGCGAGAAAGGGGGAGGCATGAAAAAAGGGTTTCTTTTGTTCTCGAGTAACTTGATATTTTCTTTCGTAGCTAAGGTCTTCCCAATACGATCCATGCGCGAGCTGGAATCTTTTGTTAGATTTTGGAGAAAAGGAAAGCTTAGAGGGGGGAGGCGAGTGCTGAATAGAGGGGGATAGCGGATCTTGGGAAATACGCTAATATTTCTCTCCCATGGCGCTAAGCTTTTCCCTATGGTAGTTCAATCTCATGGTGAAGATTCAAACTATGTGCCTGTCGTAATTAGCAATAAAGACACACTGCGTGTATTTCGTCACATTTTCGTCAAATGATGGATGCGGGAAAATTATAAATTGGGACCGCTCTTATTCAACGCTAGTATTCGAGCTATGATATACTATTCTAATTCGATATTAGAGTTCGAGAAATCTGGTATTCGACACATCTCTAATTTTTAATGATTCTTCATTTTAATATTATTTTAAATTACCGTTTTTAATGATGTTATTGATGCAAATTATCTCATTAAATTTGAAATAAAAAGTTGATTTTTAAAATGTATTTGATATATACCTATTTATTTACACATTCATCAAGTGAAATAGATGAAAGACATTTAATATGGTTTGTGCAATTCTAGTATTAGGTATTCGAAAAATGAGATATTCGAGTATTCGAGCTATGATTTACTATTCGAATTCGATATTCGAGTTTGAGAAATCTGCTGTTTGACCCATCTCTATCGGATATAAATTTCTCTGTCGCCGCACCACTCCTGTTCCTGTGTAACTGTCCGCAATAGGTATATTGGCTATTATTTACTCCACCTCCAGTAAAGTGACAATTCGCGATAGTGAGTGTTTATTTGAGCACCATGGGGTCTCGTTTTATCGTGGTTGCACTGCATGAATAATTCACAATTTCATTTTGTGACATTTCCTCAACAGATTCGAGAAACATGCATTGTCATCTTGGCAATGCTATTGCAATCTCACTGGGCTCTCAATAGAAGAAACCAATGCAACCAATATGGTACGCTATGTTTACTAGAGATACTCAAAAATAATTTTTATCAGGAGTTTTCAGGAGCCTATCCCAAGTTATGCTACTGTAAAAAAATATGGCTTGGGTAAGACACCAGATATTGTGGATATAACGATTATATATCTAGACCCAACTGTCTTCTGCCCTATAATTATTTGTGAGAACAAAAAATTTCTTCTTTGCCAACCATCAAAAAAAAACTTACCCTAGCTGTAATGGGTGCTGTGCTAGTGGTAGACTTAGCCATTGTAGTGGTAGTTGTGATGGTTGTGGACGTGACAGTTTTGTAACAAGTGGTGACCACTGGAGATGGAATAGGTGCTACCATTGCAGCAAGATTAGATGGCAATACAGGCCCCTGAGGTCGAGTAGGAGGTTCTTGTGATTGAAGACCATATTCCACATACTGGAAAGGGTAAGAAAAAAACTTTGTTATTACATGATATCCCCAACAGCCACTGGAAGTGAAGAAGCTATTCTGATGATTAGGTATTTGAGAAAATGAGTTACATCCATTGCATTTGAAGTTTTTTTTTATAATTCCTTCTGCACATGAATTAAATCTATGAAATAACATCCACATAAAGGCCATGAAAAAATTAAACAATGCCTAAAAGTAAACTATTTTATTATCAAACACTAGTCTAAAAATTCCACAAGGTCACTCACAAGACACAATAATCAATAAATTCCTTATTTAATAGGGAGCAAGTTAAGAGTAAAAAACTATTTTAGCCACCTCCTTAGTAAAAATATTTTTGAGACAAACTTTACACCCTACACTTATGAATCACATGAAAAAGAAATAGGATAGTTTTACGATCCAATCTTTTTTGTTCATTCACTTTTACTTTGACAAGTTTATCTGTATTTGAAATAATCAACTTAAAAGGACTTGGACACCGACAATAAAAAGGCAACTGAATTTTTTTCTAAAAAGAAATGTATGAGATTTCTACTTTTCAATGCATGTACTTTGTAACACTACCTTGACTGTTATCACTATCACTATCCTTCATGCCTTACCTCAATCAAATGGGCAGGGAATTCATGAAATGATGGAATGGCTGCTATGTGCTCACAATATTTCTGATATTCTTTTAACCTGGTTTTAAACCTATCCAAGGCTGCAATTCCAAAGTAATACATTTTACTCCCATGAGGCTTTTTCAAGGCATCAAGAACAATTCTCAGTGCCAAACCTAAGTAGAGATAACTGCAAAAGAAATGTAACTTATTAGAAATACAAGCATACAAAGGAAATAAGAAATTAAGCAATCAGGCTAAATGAAAATGTATCTTCAGAATTCAAAGGGACCAAGATTTAACTCATTTGAATTGATGGAAACCCACAGTGGCTTTCACAAAACTCTGTTCTTGGACCTCTAGCTTTACACAGCAATGGATGGTTCAGGTGTCTTTTAAATCAGTATTTAAATGTTTAACAATTATTCACTTTCATGATTTTCTTTAAAAGTCAAAATGAGTGAAACAAAGGAACAATCATTTTTTCAAGCTACTTCTTCTTTGACTTAAATTATCAGAGCCATTTAGAATTTTTTAAAGAAATCACTTAATTCTTCTTTCTTAGTCTAAATCCATACACAAAATTACTCAATTGGCTCCTGTAGCAAGAGCTATCGAGAAGACAGACATGATAAATCATGTTTTCCACACGCAGTGACAATTTCTCTTAATTTAAACAAATAAAAGGATATGCGAAGCTTTTATCTATTCTCCTATAGTACCACAAAGATTAATTTCATTCAGATATTTTTTTGAGAATCCTTAAAACATTAATTTATTCACAGATTCCTAATTTTTTTAACCAGCATTCTTCAGCACATATTTTCCTTCACTTCCTATGTTTATTAGAATGAGATTAGTTTTAGCAGTATCTTGTACCAACAAAGCAAACTTTAAAAAAAATCTAATCCTTAACTGATACCCAAATAATGTTTTTATTTTTGAAAGCTTTTCATACGCATTGACACTTATTTAGCTTCTTTTTGTTGGTTGTTTTTTTTTTTTTTGCACTTTTACTCTGATCAATGGATATAAGATATGATGAAATGATAGCAGTCGTGGCCACAGTAATAAGTCTATCCATTACTATGTTCAACAGAGGCAACAGTTTTATTTCACTCTAATTTTATGTAAAATCATAATAGAAGTTAGTTATTATGTTAGACGTTTCAATGAATTAAGTGAGATTGCTGCAGTATTATGCATTACAGTTACATTATTTACCTCACTAGGCCATGTTCAATAATACCACCAAATAATTGTGCAGTAATATATAACTCCTTTTCAGGATAGTGAGGAAAAAACTTGTATTCCTCAAACAAGTTCCTGAGCATACAGTTGAAGACATCCTGAAAGAGGAAAACAAGGAACACAAAAATCAGTTCATTTCCCAAATTTAAACAAAGTGAGATGAAGAAAATAAGGAAAAACATGACCACACTACACTTGAATTGATTAAAGACCATTCAACATGATATAATAATATAGTGAAATACCGAGTCCAATTTTGACACAGTATATTACCTGATACAGTAAAACCTCTCTTAAACGAAACTCAAGGGACCGAAATTTTGCCGTTTCGTTGATCGGGAGTTCGTTCCCCGGAGGTGATACGCACGTTGCATCATCCTAGGGGCTCGGAAATTGAAGCAAGTCTGCATGCGTTATCTTCATTCTACCTTCACATACAGGCATCCCCCGAGTTACGTATGTCTCGACTTACGTAAATCCGTACTTACGTAAGCGATAACCGTATTTAAAATGATTACGTTAATTTTCGAATGCGAGCAGGAAGAAATATATATTCGCTCGTACAACCTATGGTAGAAAAAATATCGAATAGTTATCGAGTTTTTTACATGCTACAAATAACAAAGTGACCCATTTTTGTCATTCCTCGAAAGAATTTTCATTAATTTATGTATAAAAATCGCTTATAAATCCCAAGCCAACAATCAACGTGAAAATTTGCAGTTCTAGCGATGGATGTGGTTGCGCTCATTCCTGTACGATACAACTTGTTATACAGCATGCACACCCGAACTCAGACTTTCAACGATTTTAAAATTGTATCCTTAAGTTTGGAAATTTCCATCTATGGAATTAAAAGAAAATGAAGTTCAAGCAGAAATCTTTAACGCGGAAAAGAATTGTTTAGTAACCACGTAACGGCATTAAAATTTGAGTGTTGGCAATGAACTCCGCGAAAAAGTTGACACACGATACTAATTGCGTAATTGTTTACATGCTTCTGGCGGAAAATTTTATTGAGCTGCATTTTCTCGTTCTCTCATATTGTGTAAATGAATTAATATTGCGTCATTGATAGCTTTCCCCACTAACTTTGTTGCACGTTTATGACGGAGTTGGCTGAATAAATGCTCACTTTTAATTAGCTTCGTGCTTTGGAAATACTATTCGATGTTTCCAGCGAAGTAAATATTCAAATGATGATATTTTCACGTTATTTTATTGAGATTTGAGAGAATGACAGTATGTTTCCGTGCGTGAAAGATTGAGTGTATGTGCGTGAATCTAAGAATATAGTAAGTTACTGGTATTTTTTGTGTGTTATTTGCTCGTAATCCTAGACACTCCTACGTGTATTAACTGTGACAGTGAAACCACCAGATTCATCGATCAACGTAATATATAAAAGGCAGAAGATATAATGATTATAGGTAGGTAGATAATGCATTCTTTGGGGCCTTAGATCGCTGTATAACATAATGAATCAATTTAAGTACCTATTCAGTTTAGTAATGTAGCGTTGAGATACCGCACTTTCCTGAATCCACGCGATGTCAACTCTGGGAATAATATTACGCATTTTGATTGGCAATGCTCGAGATGCAACTCTCAGACTATATTAATGTTTATCGATTTTGTATCTAATAACGTAAGAATACGCGGTAGAGTTCATGAATATCGCAGTGAATTGAATGAAACTTCACCGAGAATTTACCGCGCATTTCTCCGCTGAGAATTTCACCGCTCCGATCGCAATCTCTGAAGCACTAACGCAAAGGTTCGACTTACGTAAATTTCGACTTACGCAGAGTCTGCCGGAACGCATCTCTTACGTAACTCGGGGGATGCCTGTACTTCAAAACAGTGCTTATTTCTTCAGCTGCAATGCAAATCGCGGGCAATAGACCACATTTAGGAAGCCTCAGTTCGTATTATTCAATCACTTCGCATGCTTTTTCATCGGTTTTCAAAAATGTATGCAACGTAGCGGTGAGTGCGAGGCCATCCCTTTATTCTCAATATTTGAAATAGAGTACATGTATTCGCGAAGTTTACACTGAAAAATTAAGAATTCGATAGATTTGACCATTACTAATATAAAGTTAAAGTAACAGCGCCAATTATAGCTTCATCATGAAATTAAGATCGCTCTACCATAACGGCGCGAGTGCGACTTTCGTCGACCCATTAAAGCTCAGTGGGTGGCAGCATTTCTTTATAGTAGTCGAATCCAGAATACTCCATAGCAATATTTGCGGTCGCGGGCTTCGTAAATAATTCATTGTACTAGCATCATTTCCATCGCATTCCGGATAGACAACTGCCGATAAGAAAACATCTTGAAAGGCCCTATGCAGGAGTTCTCGATGTAAAATACGTCACGATTTTGAAAAATGAGTTTTCGAGAAATTATATTCTGCAACCCTCAGTTCGCTGGCTTCGCGGATTACGAAATTTGAGTCTATTCTAGTGAACTCATCAAACGACCCTTCAATATTCATGACTTTTGAGAGACCCTGCCAGGATTCACGGCTTTCGTCATCACTCTCCATCGCGTGGTCGCAGTTGACTGCAAACCGAATTGACAACTCCCGATAAGAAAACAGCTTGGAAGGCCTCATGCAGGAGTTCTTGAAGTAAAATAAGTCACAATAATGATGCTGTTGACTGCAAACCCGGTTTTTGCAAAATAACTAAATATGGTGACAGGTGCGACACGCTTCCAAGCTTTGCAAAGCCCTTGCATTACCTGCAAAATGGTCCTCTTCAATTTCGCCGATCCCTTACATCCATTCGACAAACCAAAAACTCCACTAAAATCCGACGGTAATGCCGCTTTGCCGCAGAAATGACCCCTTGGTCAAGAGGTCGCAACTTAGCTATTGCAGTTGGGGGGAAGAAAATAACACGCACATTTTTTATTGTTAGTCCTATGTTTGGGCCCGTGCAGCGATCGAGGAAGAAATCTACTTTCCCCATGAGTGCATCAACTCCCGCCAACCACCGCTGAATTAATCCCGCTGTCATTCATGGATTTTTGCTGCTACCACAGGGGTGAGGCATCACCATTGGCCCAGTCTAAACATGGCATGTTAAGACTGTGTCGTCTTCTTCATGCAACAATTGACGGGCGTCACAAACCTTTTTCTCAGGAGAAAATCAACACCGCTTCACATCACGTTAGGACATCGCTACAATCGCCGACAGACAGAGACTGACCTTTAGTATAAAGCACTCAATTCAAGTAACGTCTAGATCAATGGGAAATGCTGGCTTTCGTGTCTTAAGTGCGAATATTTTTTATCCAAGATTGCGGCAAATGCAGAAGTTTCTCCTATTTTTTAGATGATGTTGAAATAAACAGTGTGAATGAAACAAGAGTAACTACTGAGTCATATATTAAAGATAATTAAGAGATGCAAATTTTGGCTTTCATCTTCTAGCGCGCACATTGTATCTTCCGTAATTTAGTTAAATTTTAAAGAAGTTATCCAAGATGGCGGCCAGTGAAAAAAAATGCTTCTCGGAATTTACGCGTTGTAATTCTGTTAAGTATCTTAAACAACCGTCAAAAGAATGCGTTCGAAGTACATAGCTCTAGATATCATATCTTTGAGCGTGTAAATATTGGGACATTGAGTTATTTACGAAAGTCAGCATTAACATTTTTCGCAATTCGCCGCGAGTTGGGGTCGGCGGAAACACACGACGGAAGGCTATGGTTACGGTTAATAATGACGATTCTGATTGGCTTATTCAGTGGAAGTCTCTGATTTGCCCTCCAACGCTACGAATATTAAATTATTCATATGAAAATAAAAATTTAACCGGAAAAATTGGTTATTGGGAGGTGAATTTCACTCGATCGCGCCGAAATTTCATTTCGTTGATCGGGAGTTTTCGTAAAAGAGGAGTTCGTTCATCGGGGTTTTTCACTAATGAGTTTACATAGGCAATTGGCCGGACCAATAGCATTTGTTCGTTGAACGGAGTTCTTCGTTTAGCGGGAGTTCGTTAAGGTGAGGTTTTACTGTACATAGTAATATAGAATTTATGTTATATCAGTCATATTGAGTCAACGCCAAAATACAATTTAAAGAAGGCACTCAAACTTCACTGTTAACCGTAGTAGTGAGTATAATATTTACCTGCTCTCTTTTATTAGGAGATTCTTGAAATTTCTTAAGCATGTCCAAAACCTCATCAATTGTTAAAGTTGGATGGGGAGGATGATTGTATATCCTTTGGAAATAACTATTGGCCTCGTCCTCTACCTCTTTTGACACAGTTGGAGGCAGTTCCGGTATCAAATTTGAATTGTCACCTATGAATGAATGAAAATAAATTAATAGGCAGAAAATAAATATATGTTGATATGAAATTAGTTGTAAGAGTTACGTTTAACTTTCAACTGTTAAAATATCTGAAGTCTTGTAAATATGGAAACACTGCTATAATTATAGAATGAAAAATCCACAGAGAAAAAATCATTCCCCTTGACCAGGATTAGAACCCAGATCCCCCAATTTCTGGTCGAGTGCTTTAGCCAATTAAGCTACCGAGGCGTTATTCCTCTCTGTGGATATTTGTGTACACAACCAGACTAGGTGTTACTGACTGCTGAGCATATGATGCCAAAAGCAGTCCGAATCGTGCGGACAGGGCCACAGCCGGAGAGCAGCCCCGGACTTTGAACACAGAGCTGTTCGTTCTTGACTAATTTTAAGTATACCGTTTAAGTATAACTTCATAAAAATGGCATTGCATAGAATGTTCTGTTTTTCAAATAAGTGATTTAATAAAAGAAGAAGAAAGAATGGATTGATGTACTTAGACATGAACTGAAATTATTTTTTGAAAACAGAAAAACATTGCCAAAATCACAAAGAGTTTGTTTTGATAATTTATAATGTACTGTCATGCATGCTCACTGTACACCAAATAAAGCATTTAAGTTTGTGATCGCCTGGAAAGAGATCTGGCCAGTTTGTTATTCATGGCTAATAATCTGCCATGAGAAGCAAATTTAAATTAAATTTAATACATTGGAGAAACACTGGGGTGACCTCAAGCCCACTATCCATTTCAATACACAATATATATTTTTTTTAAACCAGACACATAATAGAATGAATTCCTGAACTAAAAACAGCTTTACAAAACCAAGGAAACTTTCACCTCCACTTCAATGCAACATCCTATGAATACCCTGACTTGCACTCAAAACAAAATGTTCAGATATCCAGTGATAACAGCTGTCAAAATCCTACCCAACCCCTAGAAGAATGTGAAAGTGTTTCCCTTCCCCATTCCTTCATAATCCACCACTCTGAAGGGAGGGTTGTAACATACAGCTCCAAGCCAGTGATTGTTTAGAATATGCTCAGAGGCATAATCACAACATTTTGACACCCCACAGCCAGTGAATGACAAAGAACCAGACTGTATGAAAGGCTGTGATGTTTTAGTACATGTTTCCTGTGACACCATAGGCGTTTTTGTATCAGTTGCCTGTTGTTGCTTCAATACACACAAATACATCATTTTAAATGAATCTAACATGAATTTTACTTTGTTTAGAAGTGCTAAGGTCAAAGGACCACTTCCATCACAATCCACGCCTAAAAAATTGATCTTGGTCACCCGTGGCATCAGAAATCCACTGTGATTCAAAGGCTAAACGACAAGTCACCCCGACCAGCATGGTGTGGCAGGAACTTTCATTGCCAGTCACCATGACAGGTGCTGAGGACGAGGTGTAAAGCATCCCTTAAAAATCCTCACACAGAAATTTCCTTAAGCTGGAAAACAATTTTGAGCCATCACAACAAGTGGATACCAACCCAATCTTGTCCTTTCCGAGCCTCCTTGTGGCCCCATACGTCCCAGAGCCCCAACAGCACCAACACCCACACCTGGCACTAGGGAAATCCCAGGTGAAGGCCCAACCTGCTGTGGTGTGCCCACAGGCCGAGAATGCAGCTGCTGCGGCTGGGGAGGCTGCTGTGGTGGTGGTGGTTGCTGTTGAGGCTGCTGCTGCTGTTGCGGCTGCTGTTGCTGTTGTGGCTGCTGCTGTTGTTGAGGCTGCTGCTGCTGGGACCCCATGGACATCATCGGGAAGGGGCTGGGTGATGGTGCGACGGGTGCTCCAGGAGGTGGTGCTGCCGGTGGCACCAGGAGGCGTGAGGGAGAACCAGGGGCTGATACGAGAGGGCCAAGCGTGCCGGGAAGGTTAAAGGTGGAGTTACTTGGTGGTCCCAGAGCAGCATTGGTACCACTGCTGGACGACCCTCCCACTGTGCTTGAGACTCCTGCTCCGAGATTCATGTTGGAGAGGCCTGAACTCAGGCCGGCAATGGTTTCCACCTGGTTGGCGGGGAAGAGCTGTATGATAGGAGGGGGTTCAAGCAAAAGCTAGTGAGCCAAGCCAGAGTCTGCTACGTCTAAAGCAAGCAAGTCAGAAGTCTCACCAGTAAGAAAGCATACTTCACTAATTCTAATCTATTTCTAAAAAAAACTGCAGTATGTTTGAATAGAAACATAGTAATCCCTTGACAATAAAAAGTCATGAGAACCAAAAAATCTCCACTTTATAATATTAAATTCCTTAAATTCTAGAATTTAATTACATACATCGCAAAAATGCTCACTACTGTTTTTTTTCTAGCTTCTTTTGGCTTTAGGATATCTTTTAAAATTTATTTGGTTGTTATCCGAGAAAGAGATTTTCTAAAATGCTATTTTGTGAAGATTTTATGAAACATATGATAGTAAAAAAATACTTATGCTATCTCCACATAATGGAACACTCAGTTAAGTCACCCCAACCATTGCGTCATCGATATTCTGAACTAAATTTTTGAAAGGTAAGCAAATAATACCATGGAAGGAGGAGCTCCTTCTTCTTCCATAGTAAGAAACCATGTGAATGTGATATTTAAATTTCATAATCCATAGTAAGGTACAACTATCAATGAAAAAAATGCAGAACGGTGATGTAAGCCAATAATCAAGTTACCTCGATTTGAAGTCAACTTTGATGTACAGAAATAATTTGGTGGGAAATGAAGGATAATGTTCTGCAGCAAGAATATCAATTAGCGGCATTGTATTTTAAAAACATGCAAAGTGATATCACCCCGATGGACTACCGTGTGTGTAAACAAATCTCCAAGCCATTGTTGATTAACAGTAATGGCCATATACCTGTCGACGAATCGAGCGGATTGATTAAATTTCCTTGGAGGCTTCGCAATTTCTTATCATCGAAAGATGAGCTTATCAAAAAATTGTACACGAACATGATTGATAACCAAAAAAAGCACAAATGGTTGATTGAGAGAGCAATTTTGGAGGCTACAAACGAAGATTTGGATGACTGAAACTTGGTAAATCAGGATCAAATTATTTTGTATTCTGCATTAATTCAAATCTATTGACTGTGTAACAAACAAAGACATTTGAATTTTTTAATAGCATTTAAATAAATTTTTAAATAAATTTACAGCATTTATAATTACGGAAATGATTTCATTAAATAATTAATAATTATAAATACCATTACGACCCATGTTGGTTTATGAAAATAAAAAACTTTTTCAACCTGATAGCCATGCTTCCTCTGCACATGCCTTACATTAAAAAAGAGAGATAATTACTAAGCATTATCAAATCTGTATCTGAAGTGAATGAATACCTAGATAAATGGTGCAATGAACCACCGTTTGAGGGAATAGATAAGGTACTTTAGCATCTCAGAAGTATGAAAAAGATTCACTTATACCAAATAAGTGAATATAAATACCTGGCCTCCAAGGGTTGATGGATTAAAAGCCGTTTCCATTCCTCTGGGAGTCCTGATTACTCCAGGAGGAGGATGCCGTGTCTTGTTGAGCAGTATGTTGCAATTAGTCAGTATGGTATGTATCCTATCTGATAGCTCTTGAGATACATTCCTGCAAGAGTAAATTACATTATAAGAGATGATTATTTTAAAAGAATCACACTCAAATCCCAATAAATTTGTTCTTTATTAAAATACTGAATAAGATTAACATCCAAAACAACATTGTTGAGCATTTGGTGAGTGAATAAAGAGTACAAAGTGAATATAAATATAAATGGGCAATATGAAATGATGCATAGCTTTTTTTATACATTATCAATCAACTGAACATAGATTTATTGTCAGCATTCACTTCAGCAGTAGATGAATGGCAAATCTAACAACCTAAATACAAGAATGATTGATCTAACAGGTAAATAAGAATGTCCACAGGGGAACCTCGACCTATCATTCTTGCTTTGATCATTTTCCCGCATTCAAGTCCAATACAAACAATGTAATTTTTTTCCACATCTATCGTTCCCCAAAGTATCGTTTTCCCGCATTCAACCTTTGAAGATCACTAACCCCATGTATAATTTTCCCGCATCCATCTCTCCGAAATCAAACAAAAGACCCCTGCTCACACAAGATTCGTATTACGAAGACCATAAATCAAAAGCTTCGAAAGATAATATCAAGTTACACGAGAATAACAGAAACGTGTACCACCCTTCCCTCTTTCTCCCCCACTGACCTTTTTCAGCTGACCTGTTTCAAAGTTTACCATTTCTGGAGGTCAACTGCTGCAAGCTGTCTACCAATTACTTACAGAAATTGATATTACACCTTTATTGGATTGAAATATTAGTACTGTGCGCATAATTTAAAAAAGAATAAGACCAAACACAACATATTTCTGAAATTATTTTAGCATGTTAAGCAAGAAAATAAATAGAAAAATACAACGGAGACTTAGCATTCTGGCAAAACTCGATATCCTCGCAGCTGATCTTCTCGGAAGTTGATGCACCATTTTTTTCCGAAAAAGATATCAAGTTACAATTTATGAATTATGCTATAAATCTCTCTTGTCAAAGACACAAACGAAGTGATATTTTCTCAGGATATTTTGTTTCTGCCGGCTAGCCATTTGAATTCATTTGCTTATCTGATGAGAACTTTCAAAGATGGACTGAAAATAATTGAAGAAGAAAAAAATCTGAGGGAGAAGCAAAAGAATATTGCAAAACACCTTGGGTTGTCCGCTAGCACATGATAGCAGAGGTGGAGGTAGAGCGAGCTACCTGTTGAAAACAAGAAGTTGGATAAACCCAAGTTACATATGGGCATGCCACTGTAATGGCATTTGATAGATAAGAATACATACACCCGACAGAAATCCATTGTAGCAGTGTAAATACTGAGACAGCATGCAATCATTTTTTCGTGAGGTGGTGTGCACGCTTAAGGTGTTTGAAAGAGGTGTTAGACGAATCAACAATATGCCCCAAGTTTTCTCCATAATTTTCAAATATTCTATTAATCAGCTAAATTCCTGTTTGAATCCTTTAAAGAAAATCACAATTACATGCCAAAATCCCATGTTTCCTGCTGCATAGGCAACCTAGTCAAACATTATCACATTGATCATTTTCCCAGATTCATAGTTTTTTTCACCCTTCCCCTTGAAAAACCATAGATCGAGGTTCCAATGCAATTCATTAAGTTGATGATTGGCTAAACTATGTAAATCAGAGGGTTTGTGAACAGAAAATCACCATCAAGTGGTGCGGGTTAAATTTATAAGTCGCCCAGTAGGCATAAGATAAATATCATTGATAACAGAAGTGGGGGCTGATATGATAATGATATAAAATATCCACTTTCACTAACATTTTTTACCCAAAGTTTGAAATAAATGGGATAAAAATTGTAAATACACCATCAGTATTCCCTTAATGAAACAATAAACATTTTGCTAATGAGTGAGAATTATGAAGAAGGCTGAATTTTCAAATACACACATGAACATAGAAAACGAAGCAGATTCAAGCAAAGCACAGCATTATACGGCATTGAATTCAACGACCACCCAATTCAACCCTTAACCTATTCTCAAAAATATCTCCCATCTCTAACTTAATATCAGCCGCAAAGTTCAAGAAATTATTAGGCTAAATCGCTTCATTTAAAAAAAGTTCAAATTTTGTATCAATGCCGAGCATGGTTGAAGAAAACCTGGTAACAAGACACTTTTGGAGGATGCCAAAGTAAGGAAAAAGAAACACTATAGTCACCAATTGACACAAGAAGCTATTAGGATTAAAAATTACATAAGAAAATTAATTGAAAAGTGTGAAAGCCTCTCCAAGAAGTATGGAAATTAATTTGAAGAGAAACCATCAGTCAATGAACAGCCAAGCAGAAGTTTAGGCAGATGCATTACATTTAATTGGTCAAACTAACACCTGAACACAGGCAACCTGAGGATGCCAGTTGGAACACAGGCTAAACTATTGGCAAAGTCAACAAATATAGTCAAAATTAGAGAAAAGGGAGGAGACCTAGTCATACTTATTTTTTCTATGACTTTCTAGAACAACTACACTCATTTTTAAATATATTAACTATCTTCATCATGCTAAGTGATATGTAGATATCAAAACTGAGTTTTATTTTCTGCCTCATTGATACACAACAATGTCAATAGCACAGAAACTGGAAAATTGACTGTAATTTTAATTGAACAACAGAGTTAAAAATTTCAAATAATAATAGAGCCATACCCAGCACAGGCTTGTAGGCATGCCAGGATTGTTGCTAAAGACTCATGAGGCAACTGAGCTGATTTTGGCAAACTTTCTTCTTTCACCATTCCACCAACAGCCTGTGGGCACTTCCTCTGAAATACGGAATAATAAGGCATCACTCAAACTGATTAAAATCATTTTCAAATCATTATTAAAGGCTATGACCATGAATAAGGTAGAAATGAAAGATTATGAATACAGCTACAAAATTTCAATGAAAAAATACATTAATTATTTTTACAGAGAGCATAAATGAACACAATTGTTTTTAAATTCTTTAAGAGGAAAAAACAGGAAATATAAAAATTTAAGAAAAAATAGAATTGATTAGTACGGAGATTAATTTACTATGATACACTTTCATGAAACAAAACCCAAACTCCGCTCTTTCGTTTATATCAAGAGCCATGCTTGCAGAGAATTACTTACCTGCAAGAAATTCACACATGCACTGATGAATGTTTCACCATGTTCTCTGATTTTGTCAGTCAGCCACTTGTCTAATTTCATATACTCTCTCCGAGAAGCCAAGCATGCCAAATCAATCACAAACAAAAAATTGGGCGAATTGAGGAGTGATGACAATGCTTTTAAGTCTTGAGCCACATCAAAAATGCGAGTCAGCCTGTTCTGGTCATTATCTCCAAGAGCATACCAGTCAGCCATTGCATGCATAACAATTGGCCGAATAGGCACATTCTGAAAGCAAAATTTTTTCATATTGAAAGGTAGTGAGGTAAACAAAATATACAATTGTAACAAATGTCTCTACATCTAGGAAAATCATCAGTAAAGGCCATGGATCAAAGATGTAAATTTAAATAACATTCCTCTATCTGCCAAGGCACTTTCTTTGTAATAGTCAATCAATGGAATATATAAAAAATTATTCCATTTGCAGGCATCACAGGAGACCAGTAACCAATCCACAAGGTACACCCCAGATGGCATTAAAAGTACAGTGAAAGTGAGGAGTTAAGTAGCAAGGAAGGTATACGACAAGATGCTCGAATCAGAAAGGGTGGCATGCAGTTGTGAAGTTTTTGAATACGGGCAATAATAATATGATATCACACAGTATAGTAATCCTACCAGAATCAAGGACACTGGAGTAAATATTTAACTTTCAGCATATGGCATACCACAAAGATTTTCACATTTTTTTAACGGTGATTGAAATCAAAAATATGATTTAAATTAATTCGTAAATAGTATTCACTCACAAATATATGCATTGAAATGCCAATGGAGAGGTTATTTAATTATCTTAAACAAAAATTCAATGTTGCAGGTGATTATTCAGTACCAAAGATCCATACCTAAATTGACCTCCACTGTAGTTAAAAACAAATATTTATCCTTTCTCAAGGTTGATGAAAAATCTTTCTTAGGACATCTATGGACACAATTGCAGGCCAAACCAATCTGGTTCAAATAACTTTCATTGCCACCATAGGATCGTCACTATACCCTTCAAACAACTTGTGATATTTCTCAACACACTTTAGGAGCAAATTGCTTTTTAAAAAAAATACACAGTTAGTGCACTGCTAAATCAATTCCAAAAGAAACAAGACCACATGAAAAAAATTCCCATCATGGCATCTTTCCATCTTAATGCAAGCATTACAGAGAAAGGTATCTCACTATAGACAATTTGTACTGTATCCAAAATTTACCCAGTATGAGAATACCAATAATATTTAATGTATTTCAAATCAAGTTAAGTAGAATCTCTGTGAGCTCAAACGAATAAATTAAATAAGAGCTTGAATATATTATAGAAAACTAGCATTATTTGAACAAACATATTTAAAAATGAATACCTTCAATGACACAGACTAATCTTTCCCAAGCAAAACACAATGCACACAATGGAGGCACTTGAATTAAAATTTAAAATTCAATTCAATGTCTTCATCGATATTTTTTCCACTAATCACAAGAATTTCAAATTATCATAACCCGTAAATGATCTAATCTTGGTGACATCACTGAACAGAAAACTTTAATTCAGGGCTGATCGTTTCATTATAAGAAAGTGATTATTAATGATGTGAAAATATTTCAAAATTATTTATAAATCATAGATTACCTCTTAAAGCTACCGAAAAAAACTCCTGGCTTGAGGAATGCACGATGGAACACATTGAGAATTTCCTTTTAAACTCATATCAAATTAAACTTTAACACAAATATGCCCTTAGCAACCACTTAACCTGATAGATTTATCACATTATTGTTTACCTAACCAACACTCTGGCATAGCACTGATATTATTAGCAATACCTTGCAATTGACAATGCAATGGAAATGGCTCACAAGGTGATGTAACTGGCCCTTACCTGAGAATGCCAAGCATGATGGAGGACTATGGCAGAATTAGGATGATTGCCAAGGAATATTGGAATGAGGCTGGTAAGCAACTCTTGGCGTAAAACTGTCATGGATGGACTAATTTGCAAAAGACCCATTAGCAAAATATCAGGACAATGCTGCAAGGGAAATTTGAAGATCTCTTGTACTTGTGAGTAAAGGCCTCGATCCGACAAAAACAAGAGCGTTTCCAAGAGTTCAACTGACCGCCTGAAAAAAAATGAACAATATTGAAAGTCTCAAAGAAAACAGTAGCAGCAATAAAGCAGGATGCAGCATATAAGGCAAATATCATTAATACCATGTTGCTATTTCTTTGTTGTCACTCTCAGGTGGTGCTTTCAAAATGTCTACTTGTACAGCATGGAAATGGTAGTCAGCAAAACAAAATATATCCGAGTTATTTAGAATTTGTTGAATGAGTGAAAACTGAAATAAAAATTCACAAAACAAATGAAAAATTTCATTTGAACTCAAAATGGGTGCACACTACATAAAGAGCACGTTTTGGTTTGTCACTTCTCATACCTGTCCATCTACATTCTTCCAATGCCTATACAAAAGATCAACAGGAAACACTTCTGGATGGAAGCCTTGATTTTGCAGTCCAAGACGTAATGCAGTGAACAAGAGACTCAACCCTTTCCTATCTTTCACAACAAACTCAGGATGATCCAGTTCCATTATTACTTCATTCCAGGATAAGTTTGAAACCTAAAAAAAAAGAGAAAAATCAGTTATGTATTGGGGTTATACCTCCATAAAATGAAACAGGCTAATAATAATTCATGATTATACCACGGAAAATCATTCTGAATCACTCATTGGAAATAAAAAGCTGGGTCATGGGGGAGGGGGAAGCGAAATCTCT
Source organism: Ischnura elegans (assembly GCF_921293095.1). NCBI lineage: Eukaryota > Metazoa > Arthropoda > Insecta > Odonata > Coenagrionidae > Ischnura > Ischnura elegans. The sequence goes on from NC_060250.1 coordinate 85,608,095, forward strand.
CCCATAGATTTCATGGGTGCAGGGTAATGCTTGTCCAAGGATCTGCTAGACTATTGTTAAGACACTAGTTTCAAAATTGAAAGGACTATGGACATTTGCTACACTTGGTCGGTGGGTTGTGTACATCGACACATAGGTTATGGAAAAAATAAATATCCACTACCATTCCGTACCATTACCCAACATTTGAGAAATAATTGGGTCAAGAAATTAAATTCTGAGAAGAAATAGGGGGAAGAAAAAGAGGAGAGAGTAACAAAAACAATTAAGATCAGGAATGAGGATAACTTCTTCATAACATTGTATTTCAAGAAAAAGAGATGGAACAAAAATTAATGAAATCTGTGATCACAGGCAAAGAAAATAATTAATTCGTTAACACTTGTAAACACACATTTATTGATTAAAGTAAATTAACCATTCCTTATCATAATTAAAAGAATCATTTTAGAATACTTAAGAGAAATATAATCATACCATTTCCTTGAGTGACTGGACAAATACTTCAACATTCCATGTGACTGGGTGATTGGTGTTCGAATTGCCCCCACCTCCATCCCCTTTCTCTTTCCCCCCTCCTCCATCCGGCCAGAACGTTCCTGTGGATCCTCTCAAACTCTGCAGGGCAACGTGCTCTTCCAATCCGGCATGAGTCCGAACAAACATCCCCAAAACTCGAGCAACTGCAGCTGGAGTGAGCACAGATGCCAATCCTTCCCCCGCCCTTGAGCCATTGTTTCCCGTGCTTCCAGCTGGACCTCCAGAACTGTTTCCTCCTCGCATGCACAAGTTTGCCAGGTTGTTTCGACATTCTTCGACTGAGCCACAGAAGCCATATCCCACCTCTAAAATTAAGTCAGCAAGCGAACTGTCCATCTGCATGAAAAAAATAAATGATGAATTACTCAATGTAATGAATGAAAGGGATGGAGAAAATAGACGATGCTACCAGCTTATCCTAGGCAGTGGTGAGAAAACTGGACTTGGCAAGCATCATTAAATCCAATTGAATTTCTACTAAGCCTATAGTAGTGAATTAATTATGCATAATAGAGACGGTAAATGCTTAGAAATGGAATTTTTATCTCCAAAAGAAGAAAAGTTAACTTGAAAAACTTCATTTCCTCCGCAAATAGCTCTTCAACATGCGGCTGGAAAGTGCCATTTATGACCCAAACTTCTCTTTTATGGTCACTTTATTTGTTAATTAAAGACAATTTTAAGACGACACACTTCCCCACTTGACTGATCATATTATCTTTTTATTGTTTACCAGACTTAACTTGCTTAAAACTTACACTATAATCTTGTTACTTAAGGCCTGTTTACATGGTACATTAACACGTACGGGTTAATGTCTAAATGGATGAATGCGAGAATGAACGCCAAAATGCACCGTGTAACCACCCAACTTGTGCGAATGCATGAACGGAAAATAGAACCTGTTCTAATTTGGTTCATGCATTCGTACATGTTCCGTTCCACCAAAATCATTCACGCAAACGTACATTAACTTGTACGTGTTAATGTACCGTGTAACCAGGCCTTTAGAGGGTATAAACAGCAGACTTATATCAACAATATTATGCATCTAAAACTGAAAATTTTATAGAAGTACCAGTACCGCAATGAAAAATAATGATAAGGGTTCATAAAGGTCAGCTGTAACCCCAAAAAATACCACATGGCATTTCACCTGTTTTGTGTATTCTCTTACCCTCATCTTACTTACACAATGGCTGCATTGCTGAAAGAACCAATGTCATGAAATGCACAATTTTCAGTGTGTTTAATTGTGAAATTAATTGCTGAGATGTAACTCATAACCTTAATACCATTTGTGGGTTCGTAAAGGTCAAATTTACATTGCTTGATCAAATTTGAACCAGTAAGAATACATTATCAGTTGCATAAAAACTAAGATAAACCAGTTACTTAAATGGAGAATTGAATGGGATTTGCTAGGGCTGATGAGAGCCATTGTTGTTTTTTTGTAAATAGCATATATTTTCCTAAGTAGGGTTGGGAAAATACTCTGAAAGAATGATCTTGTGTGAGTGAATGAATATCATGCCCCCTTCCCTCATTTTGTTTTTCTTCCCTGCCAAACATGACCACCTTCGTTAACAGCCAGATAGTAGACCAAATTTTTCACACTGGCTACCAGTAAATGATGCAGCTATTCCCATTCTCCCTCCTTTTCCCACATTGAACGTGGGAGTGCTCCTACTACCCACTTCTTCCCTTAGATGATGCATTATGGGGGCATGCACTGAAGTTGGGAGGTAATAGCCGGTTGTAATCCTATCACAAAATGTGGCGAAAGAAATTGAAAAGAGACTGGAAAAGTCCCTCAAAAGGACACTGTTAGATGACCCAGTCACAGATCCAATAACTGTGCTTGTATTCCACACCAAAATGTGTAAAATAGAACACAGTAGGTATGCCTCCTGACATTAATTCCCTCCCTCCTGGTAAGATATTGCCCAGTCCTAGCATAGTTCAGATGTTATGAATGTTCATGCCAAGGGAAAAATTGAGAATGTTCATGCCATACTGTTAGCACCCCACTGTTTCGTATTTCAGCCTTTTTTCTACCCTTAGAACTGTTATGTGCGTGCGTGTGTGGGCCTTAGTAAAATTATTGGGACTACACTCAGTGTATTGAGTTACATTTTTTATTTGTGAGTAGGATCCTATTATAGGAACTATTAAATTTGTTTCCCCCAGGGTAAAATTTAGAGAAACTATATGAGCAATGTGGGAAATAAATCTACCTACCCTCCAGCATCCATGAAAACTCTATTTCTGATCATTGTATTATCTTAACAGTTCCTTCTTTTCAATGGTAATTAAATTGCAGTGCCAATCAAATCTCAGCGTCAAAGGCTCTTCTTATCCAATCACTTTTTAATCTCACCATCCTCATCCTCTTATTCCTAAATACATTGTTCCCACCCTCCTATTATTTCCTGGCGAAAATATTGCCATTCCCTTGTTCGGCTTGTGCATCTCGAGCCCTGCAACTACAACTCCCCCCAGTCACAGTTTTCTCACTCATTGTAGAATTAGGAAAGAGGTTGCATGCACCTTGAAAATTTTAAAATGACAATTTATGTTTTAAATGATGTAACATGTCAGAAAATCATGACAAAATATGACTTTTAGAGCAATAGTAATGCATCCTCTTACTTGTTCCACCTTAATAATGCAACTGCATTTTGCCACAAAGTTGAGCCATATTTTTTTAGAGATTATGAAAGTGCACTGTACGGCAGTTTCATACACAAAAGAAAAAATTAGGACTAAGAGAGTTTTATTAATTACTTTTTAAAATAACTTATGACTGAGAAATATGCACACTTGAAACTTGCACAATAGGACAAAAAAGTTTAATTTCTCATTAATCCAGCAACAAAACTCTTTCCAGCAATAATTGCATTTTAACCTCAAAATCACTAACTTTTCAAGGTAGTTGACAACAGTACTTAATTGGATTTATGAATGAGAACTCAAGACAAAGTAACAATACCCTAAATGAAATCAAAAGCAATTGAATCAAATGTGCATTTTGTTAGCAGCCAAACTCATCCAAATTTATTCTTTATTGACAGACCCATTCAGCAATTATTTACCTTTATCTGACTGTAAGAAATCAATCAGCTTCTCACCTAGTAAAAACTAATGGCTCATATTTGCCACTGCTTTCTTTAAAACTCACATTTAACAGTGCTTTCACATTTTTTGTAAGGGCAAAACTGATACCAACATTTTTTTAAGTACCTATGCAAGGGAAAAAACTTTTCCCCAAGTAATTTTTTCCATCATTCATACGGCAAATATGACTAATTTCGAGGAAAAAAGCAAATTTTTTGCAGTGAGAATCCTTATAATTGCCAAATTAAAAATAAATCAAGGAATAACTACTGCATCAAATTATTTCCTTTCGAGAGCAAGACTTTTACAAGGACAAACATCCAGTATTAAGAATTTCTAACTATAAGGTCATTAAGGCCTGTTTACACGATACATTAACACGTACGAGTTAATGCCTGTTTGCGTGAATGATTTTTGTGGACCGGAACGGAACATGTACGAATACATGAACCGAATTAGAACAGGTTCTATTTTCTGTGCATGCATTCGCACAAGTTGGGTGGTTACACGGTGCATTTTGCCGTTCATTCTCGCGTTCATACATTTAGACATTAACCCGTAACGTGTTAATGTACTGTGTAAACAGGCCTTTAGAAGCCAATAAAACTGTGATGTGTCTTGTGAAAGAAGTAGGAACAAAAACTTCACAAGACGAGTTGCACACCAATGATTCTTGATACCAACATACTGCACCAATTTCTATGCAATAAAACAAACAAGACTACTAAGTATACCAGTGAAGTAATACTCCTTCCACATTCATACTTCAACGCTTGTGTACCTCCATATTTTCTAAAAATTACTAACACCAGCATGAAAATAAAATTGAAGAAGGAAAAACGTCCCCCTTGAGCCATACACCTTCAAAAACTTAGTAATAAAGCTAATCATCACCTGGAAATGATGGGGCGAGACGTCTCATGCCTTAACAAAGAAATGGCAATTTCTTGAAATATTCGATTTACGTTGTACATCAATATACATATTTGTAATGGGAGATAACCCTTGCTTGCAATATATAACTGAAAGAAGTGGATAAGTGAAAAAAAAACCTTTTGATTCATTGAAAATTGCTGCTATTACATCAGCAGTATTAAGTTCATAGCAAAATTTGCTGCAAAAAAATCTTATATACTGATTATTTTTCATAAGAACTCTTTTCATTGACACACGGGGCAATAAACTTGAAGAAGGAATTCAAATTTGAATTATTACTGAGAAGTCTAACATCAATAGAATTAATACATTGATGAACACACATGGGCATAGGCCTACTAAAGTTAACCGGCTTCATTAATTGATGCTCTCCAGTGTTATTAGGATTGTTTTCAACATGTGCAATTTGGATACATGGTGGGCAATGTGAGCAAGGTAAACTGAAAAAAAAAGTTTAGCAAAAACCGATGTCCCTCACATCCAGTGAAATGTTTCTAAAGGCCTGGACACACACTACAGTAGCATGTTCAAGTTAAAGTGCTAAGCTAAAAATGAAAGGGAGAATCGCCATGAAAATGCACCATATGACCTCCTAATTTGATTGAATGCAAGGACAGAAAATATAATCTATTCTAATTTGGTTTATGCACCTGAATATGTTCTGTTCACCAAAATCGTTCACGCATTTTCACATCTTGAACAAATTAATATGCCGCGAATCTATGTCTTAATTCAATAACACATTTCCCTCAACAGTGTAAATTCCAGTCCCTGGTAAACTGGACACAGAGAAAAATGACAAGAGATGCACATATCCTTAAGCCATGGTGAGCAGCATCTACTTGCATCAGCAAATGCAAAATATGAGAACTCACCAAGGAATTTGCCATAGCTGAATGCTCCTGTCCAACCTTTTCCATAGGAAAATCTGGAGTGTTGGGATACAGCAAAGGTGCAAGCACAACAGGCACCAGCTCTCGGTGAAAATCCCTGCACAGGTTCTTTAGGAATGCCTCTTTAGTTTCTGGCCAAACACCTATAAGCAAAAAATGATTTGAGAGATTGAGGCCGTAATCACCGAGATAGCTCACAAACTATTTAAAGCTTTGTTTGACTCACCAAATTGGTCTTTAGGTCCGTGCAGGAGATTACTGAGGATAAGATGCAAAACTTCTGGAGCTGCGTCGTGTAAACCTCCTTCCTGAAGACTACTAGTCCTCCCTTAGAAACGAAACGGTAAAATTAATCCCCATATCACAGATATTTACACCACTTATTCCCACCATAAATTAATTATTACCGTCTATGTATGAGCGTATGAGATCAGGCAGCTTTTGCTTCACGAACTGAGCAGCGTAACTCTGGGTTTCTGGATTGAAGGAATGCAATAATGCAAAGCCAAATACAACCTCTTGAATGGGAGTGAGCTTTAATACCTTACTAACTTGCTGTAGAAGTTGTGCAGATGGTTTCAACGTCTACAGAGAGAAATACGATGAGTTTTCCATTGTAAATAAACATTTAAGTAACTATTGACATAAATGAGAAATTAGACAGACCTTTTGGTGGTGGAGAGGGTTATCGATCGCGTAGCAAAGGTTTGATAAGAAGCTTGGCTTTGCAATCAAATTGGAGCACTCTTGAATGAGCAATTGAGTCTGGTGAAAATCCTTGCCGCTGGATTTGCCTCCCTCAGCACTGAAATCGACGTGTGAGAAGAGACAGCGCAGCAAGTGACGATCTGCTTCTAGGCCGTGTAATGCCACCAGCTGATAAAGTAATAGAAAAAATCTTAAATTTTACTGAAATGAGGGGTTTCAGGTTAGTGCAACGGTTGATAAAATAAAATATACCCCCATTATTAAGTTACTCGCTCGTGCGAGAGATATAAATAACTTCACAATATAGTGGTAGCACATATTGAATCAAATACAGCACCTTAGAACAGTGCATTGACATTGATCTCAAGCGAATTTTTCTTCAATATGGCAATAAATGGGCAATAATTCCACATTGAAGCATATTATAATGTGAAATGTGGATATATGGCATGATTAAACCATTAAAATGCCCCGAATATGCAAAAAAATGGAACAAAGCATACAATATCTACTTTAGGAGTCGCAATGACAACAGCGCATTTACGCTTTGCTGACTAGAGCATTAAGGGATCTGGGGACAAATTCCCTTCAAAAGAGGCAATCCAATAGTCATACTTACACGCGATATTTCCTGAGCACTTGATTTGTGATTTTTCTTATTTAAATTTACAACCAAATAACTTATTTGTGACAAGGTAAAAGACAACGAGTCCAGGTTCATAGTTCCATGAATACGGCCTCGAAAGCTTCAAATACGTTTGAAGCTTTCTTTGGTATCCACGAAAAGCTTCCCTGGTTCCCCCTGTTGTTGTAAGCGTAACTTCTACATTGATATAATCCTAAGTCCAACATCGGGAAGAAAATTATAATACAAATCTCACAACAACATCATGGCGAACACAACAGCAGTTACAGTAATGTCCCATCGTGCTCTTTCGGCAAGTGTCGTAAACGCCCGTAAATGAATAGATGGCGGTGTCGGCGGTTGTAGTTGGCGTTTTATTTTATTGTGATTTTTTTATTATGCTAGTTTTCTGATTTTTCAAGTGTGAGTCATTGGAGGATGAATAACCAGGTAGTGCAAAAACGTGTTGTAATTACGGATTTGTTACTTAGCGTCGTGATGTTTGGCTGGAAGAAGATATGTTTGCGATGTGAGGTGAATGTTTGCGTACTGCAGTATTTCTAGTTCCCTTCCCAGAAGGGTAGTAAGCATGAACATACATGTATGTTCATGGTAGTAAGCATTGCATGTTCAACCTTTAACGAGTTTATTTCTTGTCTACAATCTTTTCATGAAGTTACTTTTATCGGGGGTACCAAATCTGGGACTTCTTTTTTAACCATCCGTGAAGCCATAGTTTAAAATGAGAAACCTTGGGTCAAACTGGTAGCTCTTAAACTAGAATTGTTTATCTTTTCGTGATTTATTTTAATAATCTATTAGTTAGTTGAGTTATGCGCTTCTGACATCGAAATGATGGTAATTGTGAGCCAAGGTGGAGGTCCAGATAAAACACTTCGTGGAATAACCAAGAATGAATGTAGGACAGTGAAAGTACCTCGCACTTGTGGCTTGTATTTGCTAAACACCAGTGGTTAAAAGCTACTCTTGAAAGTGTACAGGAAGTGTTAGAAACATTTTAACTCGTGGTACCTCTCGCTCACTCTGATCGCCTGATGAATCGGTATTTGACGATAATGTGTCGTATTGTAATTTTCGTACTAATTCTACCATATTTTCTCAGCAATTGTGATTTAGTGGCTACATCCGTGCCAAGATTCTACTTTACATATTTCCGTATGTTCCTCAGCCCATTTCTTCCTATCTTCCTTTGACCGTTCATTCTTCGATTAATATTATCAAGATTTACTTTAATAATTGTTACATAATGCATTTTATTATAAATGATGCTATTTCGTCGTATTGCAGTGCATGTTGTTTTGTGTCTAGAAACCCAACATTAAAAAACCGACTCAAAGCTGTTTAACTGACGCAATATCATTCGTCATCCAACTACCTATGTGGTTCTTGCAGCATAGATATGCTTGCAAAAAACTAGAAATAGTTCGCTTCATTGATGTCTTGCACACTACCTGCTCATGGGTTTCGATTAGTGCTGGGAAAATTTAAAAACATGGTACCTAATTTTTATGGTGGCTCTCAAATACAGATCTTATTTCTCGAATTTAAGTGACAATTTTTGAAGATAATTGATAAATACCTAACACCCACTAGTCTGTGCTCATCAGACACATTATCACTGAGTGGTATTGCATACCACCAAGGCCCCACGGAAAGTAATGAATCCTCCCAAACGATGACCTTAACCTGCCCCTGGTGCTCATAAGCTCTTTCTACCTGCTGGAAACTTCATATTGCATCTTTCATTCTTGCCTGCTGATGGATATCATGTCTGTGTTCTGGGATACAAAAAAATCCAGTGATTACAAATGATGGAAAATAAATTTCCCTTCTGCAACTATCCTTACACCGGAGATATTGGTGGGCTCCAATCATGGTGGTGCCTCCATCCTCTCCCCTTTTGAGGTCCAGGCATAAAATTCTTACCTATGAGTCTAGCCTCAACGAGTGTATCCCCACTAGCCGGCCCATCATAACCTTCCTGTGATGCAATCCCTGAGCTTGACTGTGACAAATGGCAGAATAAATCATGCTGGAAATATTTCCCTGGTTATACAATACACTAACTTGAGGGAGTTAATAAGAATTTGCAGCTTTTAGGGACACTTGTCTTTAGGGATGTGGTTTAACAGATCAGTTGCCAAGTCACTTCTTATTAAAACAGCCTTATTATTTTTTTATGAAAACAAGAAGGTTGGCACTGAAATTCTTGTAATAGTGTGTTATTATAATTTTCCATCGCCTTGGTAGCATTTTTCAAATCATAAACAGCTCTAATTCACATGAATTGCCATTAGAAAAATGCTCCTGGATGGGGAATCAAACCACAGGCCTTTGGGTTTCTTTGTCCAGTTGCAGACCACTACGCTATCCAAGTTCCTGATTTACCATGTCAATTGTACTTAGGCTTAAGGTAGAAGATGTTAGCCCCTGGAAATGTGCCCTCACTCTAGAGTTGGTTAAGGGTTTTCAGCTTGTCTTCCAGCAGTGCTTCAGTGATATTTTCAAGAAAGGCACTGGGGATTCCATTGGGTGCTAGGGTGGAGTCATAGGTAGTGGCCAAGATAAATATTCATTCAAATTGAGGGGCTATCTGATTACAATTCGTTTAAAGAAGGAAAATTTTAAGTAGCTGGGATTTTTGGAAATGCTTCTGTTTATGGAAGCCGTAGTCAGTGGCATAACATAGTTCAACCAAATTGAACATAAGAAATAATGTGTTCTGAGTTCACTCATCAATTAGATCATGGAATTCTAGCTTCATCTCCTCCCAGAACACTTGCCACTGGATGGATATCATTGTATAATTTGAGACATACATGTACATACTTATCTATACGTAATATCTTTTCTATTTATTATAAATATTTGTAGCTAACGTATTAATAGGTGCAAGGCAAGTCTTGTGTGCAAAATTTTTCCTGAACTTAAAACTCTGAAATCTTATGTACATTGTAGAAACATCATTTCAGACATGTATATTTTCTTTAATCCATATCTATGTATTCTCATTCGTTCAGATATTCATCCCAAAGGTTGATTAAGATGGGTGAGAGTGGGGGCTTGTGCATAGTCTTACTCATATAGGGTGAAAGAGCCAGTTACTTTCCTAGGACCACTTCACACCATAAGGATTTGGTTTGGAAGTATTTTTTATAAGGCAGAAACGGGAAATATTTATTCTATGTTCTCATTATTCATGGGAAGCTGAGAGGTAACTATGAAATTTTTCTTTCTCATGTGGCAAAAAGGAAACAGCTTGTGCGTGAAAATCATTTGAACTTATGCCTTAAACAACTTAGAAGTGTAAAACACGGTAGAGAAAAAGTGAGCACAGATCAGTGACTGGGTTTGTCCTATTGTTTAGTTGAAGCTTTATGTGAATCTAAGCAGTTTAGGGGAACAAACAGACTGAATACATTTACATGAAATTTACATATTTTTGTATACGGATGAAAATTCTCTCGGTTGTCAAATAGCCTGTATTTCTCCAGTATGACAAGAAAAGTATTTATGTAATGATGAAACCACTTTTGTGACTGGTATGACTTTCAGCTGCACAAGTGACAACATGCTCGCTCAACACTCTCTCACATTGCATTCACCAATTAGTTCATCCTCTCTCCATGCAGAAGTCCTTACAAACTAAAATCATAGCCATGTGCTATAGTAAGGCATTGTGTATCGAAGCAAACATAAGGATGAGATCTGAATTGAGATTGCGCATGAAGATACTGAGGAGAGAGTAACTTCTTCACCATTTAAATTGGTTTTGAGTCAATAATGGGTGGGTGAAACAAGACTGACTTTAACTTAGCTCAATCCCAGGACAAATTGCTCAAAATAACAATGCCCCTATGCATTTTTGTGCTTGCCTATATACTTCTTCCATACCAACCATGGCAGTGCTTTCATTAATGCATAGTGGTCTCTGTCTTTTCATGGGTTGATCCAGGAAGCTGTCTCAATCTCCAACATTGGTTATAGATCACACTGATGTGTGTTGAGTAAGGTTTGCATGGATTATTTTCCTTATAGTACTCACTCAATCCAAATCCTTTGTATCTTACATATTCTCTCAAGAAGTTTCTTTTCCTTGCTCACCATTTCTAGCTCTTCATCATTCCTCTTTCTCACAGTCCACTTTACCTTTTAAATTCTCTTCTGGATCCTCATCTTGAATGCCTCCAGTCTTATCTAATCCCCTTTCCTCAGTGTCTTTGTTCCTACACTATCAAGTGTTAGACACCATATCAGACTCCTCTCTAGGCTTTTCTTAACACTCTTACGTTACAATCCAATCCTCAGCTTTTTCCTATTCATAAATACCTCCTATCTGATGCCACTAAACCAATGGTGCATAGTGTCTGATATATCTTTTTTTCCTGGGCTTCAGTTGATGTGCACTACATTGTGATGCTACATTAAGTTCAAATGGATGTCTGTCTTCACAGCTGCGCTAAAATTTTAGCTCCCTCCTTAAATTTATCGACTTGAGAAACATCCATGTGAGACATGGTATTGAAAAAATTTTCAGTCACCCACATGGGGTACGTAAATTATTTTTTATTGAAGTATTTTGCACAATAAGATGGTAAATTTTATCTCATTTTTGTTCTAAAGGTTGATCTTTTTATTTTATATTTTCTCAATTTTTTTCTGTAATATTTTTTATCTTTGATCAACACTGAAAAATGACCATCTGATATATCAGACATCATGCACGGGGGTCAGTTCTCGTAGCAATCTAAAAATGGCTGATCTTATATTTTAACCACAAATTTTTATTCCAGTATTGTATATCTAATAATAAAATTAAATTAATTTTATTTAACAGTGGAATACTAGCATATTGTAAGTAACTATCCATAAAAAGATTATTGGCCTTGGCAATAAACAAATATGAAAACCCAATGGCACCTCCTTATTTATTTATCCTTATTTATTTGCCGACAAAGCAGCATATATGCTATAATAATGTGAACCTAGCTTTGGAGAAGAAGGAACTTATGACATTCCTCAGTGAAATCATAGTTTCAGGCAATGCTAAATCTTTTTTATGTAAAAGAGGATGTCTTTTTGCCTGCCCACTCTGCGTTTCCATACGGCTGCACGAATTGCGACCAAAGTTAGCTCATACATAGTGTATTTCATGCCCCCATGCTACTTTTGGCTGCGTCCCATGCGTCCTGTGTATCATTTTCTCATTACCGAACCATGCAAGTGCACTCAGCGTCACCTAGCACCCATTCCCCGTCCTCTGCATACTCTCCCACCTTCCCATAGCATCTTTATTTGCTCTGCCATATTTGTGTATCTTCCAGTTCCAATCCTGCCTTTTCTCGCAACTCCACCGTTCACAGGTACATGGCCTACCAATGTCCTTGCTGTCCTTCTAACCATGCATTGCGATAGATCGTGTGTCTTCTTACATTCTTTCATATTTCTCTCTTGAGAGGTCAATATGACCATGAATTCCAAGTTTTAAGGTTCCCCTTCTCTGGGAACTATCTTTCCCGCACAACGCTGGTCGGATAATATTCTTATAAAGGTTTGTTTTGGTCCAAATAGAATGATATGCCCTTACATTCATCGGAAAGCATTTGCTGTAAGCAATTTGAAACAATATTACGACATTTTCTCCTGAAATACAGCTCACAGAGTGAAGGAAGCGACTGTCTGTTCAAAATCAGACTATGTTTGACAATGCTTGAAACTGCCTTGGAATTTTTTGGCAGCCTAGAGAAGAAGTAATCGATTGTTGAGAGTAAGATACCTTATTATGGGAAGCATCATGTGAAACAATGTATCAGTGGAAAGCCTATTCATTTTGGTTTTGAAAATTGGGCCTTATATACCAGTATTGGCTTTAAGGTCACATTTCAAGTGTACACTGGTTCAGATGCCCACAAACCTCTACAATTCGGCCTAAGTGCAGTTGTTGTTGTACCCCTTGTAAATGCTGCTGATGTACCAAAAGATATAAGATATGAGTTTTTTTTATTATTACTTCATTACTGTGAAACTCATTAGGCACCTTGCTTCCCTAAATATCTGTGCAAGTGGTACAATACAGGAGAATAGAGTAGAAAAGTGTCCTCTCGAGATAAAGTTGATGATGGTCAAGGAACAAAGAGGTGCTTATTGCTTTAAAAGTTGTAATATTGCTCTACTTATCAGGTGAAAGATTATTGTGTCATCACTGTTGCAACAAACTATGAAAAGTTTTCCGTCGGTACAACAAAAAGATTGTCAAGAGAGAAAAAAAGCAAGATTTCTGTACTTCAGCCTAAAGTTTTCTTATCTCATAGCCTAGGAATGGGTGGAATTGATCAAATGGACCAGTATATTGATCCATATAGGTCCAGAATGAATGGTGGTGGCTATCATCAGCCAATTTTTGTGTGCCTAAATGTGTGGCTTCTTTATCGAATAACCGAACAGAAAAGATTCTCTTTTGAAATTTTGCTGGTCACTTGCCTTGATTATGCTAAAAACAATTTGAAAATCATCTATCCAAGGGAAACGTACCCCTGTTCTCATTAATTCTGTTAGATTTGATCGCCTAAACCTCTAGCCATTACTTATTGTTACTGAAAGACGTAACGTAGAGTGTAATGGTAAGCAAAATTCATTTGTAGTAAATGCAACGTTGGGCTTCATCCAAAATGTTTTGGCAAATATCATGCACAAGTGTCAAAATAAATTATGTTTCCACTTGATGTGCTGTTTACTTATTGCTTTGCAATAGTAAATCACTGTCATGATTAGTGTACTCATTCATTAAATACTTCTAGTAAAATTTCCATGGGAATGCACTACAATACATACTACTGCTCCCTGTGCATGGCATCAGATGGGCTATATTATTTAAACTATTGATTGTAAAAATTTAAAAATGGGATACACAAGTTAAAATGAACCTTATTAGCCAGAATAATTACTTTTTAAATGAATATTTGACAAAAATAACTTGATGCACTAATGGGTTATGGCCTTGCTCGTATTTTTATGCTAAACCTCATAATTTTGGTCCTCTTGGGTTTGATTTTCATGCCATATTCCTCTCTGTTCACACATTTTACTCACACAAGTTTCTCTGACGCATGCAACAGGGGCTGCAGCCCTCCAGCTGGCTAATTAGTGTAGCTGGCACTATCTTTTCTTTCATTATTTTTTACAATTTGGCCTGTCCTTGCTATAAAAACTGCTCATTCAAAAATCAGGGGAGATATTTGATTGAGTTGTATACGCTAGTAGGAAATACAATGTGTTGATGGATTAATGCTTTCCCTTATCCAATATATATTTCCCATTCTCTTTATTCCATTCTACTGGGTGTTTCAGGGGGAATCTATGATATTTCAGGAGGTGGTAGGGGAGACAAAAATATTAGCACTTTTTGTCTTACAAACATGGTATGGGGAATGGTTGCTTATTTTTACAATGGACTCGGGAATAATTTTAGACATTCAACTAATGATTTGATAAGCGACATCAATCGAATATTCACACAGAGGTGAGGAACTGAAAATGAATGAATTCACCACAGTGTTTAGGTTCACTGCATTGTAAAAATAAGCTACCATTGTCTTCGTGGATAGCATAAAATGAATGAAACAGTTGGTAAGGATGCTGCAATGATGATTAAATTGATAATTGTTTTTTGGGTTCATGTCATGTCGACTTTATCTTTTATGAACAAGTTTCAGGTGCATTCTAGCTCCCGTCTTCGGGTCCATATGATCTGCAGAGCTTCTATTCATTATTTTTATGTTTTTGCCTGACATTCACCCTCCAAAAATGAGTCAATGCAGCATTAACCTGAAAAACAATTATCAATGATTGACACATATCTCAAGCACAACCTGCACAAATTTCAGATTCCTTTCATCATTGCACATTATGTTATTCAGAGTTTCCATGGAAACTGCAAAGTGCATCCAACAAAATGTTTGCTTGCCGTAGCTCAGTAACTAAGGAGTTGCGATGCCATGTTTATAGGACATAAAGGGCTCAAAATTATTCACCTTACTGAAGTACTGCAGATTCCTCATTAAAAACCCTGTGTAATAACTCATTCAGCCACCTATCTAATCTGTAATAGGGTAGTTTCCTTCATCAAAGAAAAAGAAAGGAATTGATTGCAATTCGTTACCCACCATTAGTGTATTCATAATATACAAATTATTTGGTTTCAGAAATCCCAGTTTAGACAAATGCTAATGGTCAATTTTAACGTCATTTGAAAAAGGCCATATTGGCAGCCATGCGATGCCACTCCACATTATGTCACAGGGACCCTAGATGCTGTATGAGTTGTCAGGAGTTTATATCGTCTGAGATTACCAATGCATGCATGTGGCACAGAGCTCAGAGAAACATCCCTTACTAATCACTCATTAAAATTGCCTATGGTGGGAAAGTTTTCTTCGTTTGATAGGGTATTAACAATAATTATTTAAGCCAAGTGCTACTTACTAGCAGAGTACTCTGCTACCTACCAGCAGCCTGCATCATAGCGGCACTCATGGCCTCGTACCAAGGTGGCCTCACATGGTGGCAGCCTGAACCAGAATGACGTCACACGGGCTTTTCCCAGCATTCATGCTTAGCCGTCGCATTTTCACGTGCTTGAAAATTTTCACTTTTCATTTGATAGCAAAAAAAGATATTATTGGCAATAAAAAAAATAGGAAACCACCCTATTCTGATCAATAGGGGAAGTGTTCAGGTCGGTGAAATTACTTTTATTAAAAAGAAATTACTTGCTAGTTTTCCACTTTTTATTTTTTTCCCCCTACCAGTTTTGATGCACTTTGAACCGCATTCTCATGAGCTGTCTCTAAGCATTTTATCTGAGAGAAAAAATTAAAGAGAGGAAGAGTACTAAATTGCCTTTTTTAAGTTCGTTCTTGCTTTAGCATTCCTCACTCCTTCTCATTCATTACACTCAGCACCAGATCCAGAATAGGGACAAGGAGGGTGTATGTGGGGGGACCTGGGAGGTAACCTCACAACAGTGGCGGTCCGAACAAAATTACCATTTCATCTAGTGTAAATTGGATACCCAAAGGGGGAGGGGGACTTTAGCCCACCCTAGCCCATCACTGGACCCACCACGGATTACACTTATCCCAATGAAGTGAAATGAGTGCATACACAATGCACATTCAATGTACCTGAAATGCACAAGCAAAAATGTGCATTTGATGTACCTTTGAGGTGTAGACAAAAATGTGATTTAAATGTGCATTTAATGTAGACATGAATTCACATCAAAAGCACATATAGCTCTGTATAGGACTTTGGCTCTGTGTGGGATATAATCATCAGAATACCCAGAGGGGAGAATGGTGTGGTACAACCTATATGCAGTGCATAATGAGCTAACTTTCTCAGCTTTTGCATAATTATGCTATAGAATTAAAAAAATAGATAAATGAATAACCTCTAACCATTGTCACTGCATTGTAACTACTGTATGTTCTAATTGCGATGAAGCCTTTAATAAATTATAGATTCTCAAGCCAACGGAATGCATAATAATTTACTCAGGTAGAAAAGTAAAAATATGCTACTTCATATGTACTTGTTTAACTACTGTTGAATATGATGTGACCATGTAAAACTTTGGACATAAAGGGTTAATGTCAGAGGTGTTTAAAGTATTCATTTTTATTAAATTATTCTACGGATTGCAGTTGGTTTGCATAGAGTATTTAAGAAGTATTCTGGCATTCTCCTCTTCATTCATGGAATTCCCTCCTCAGTGCACAGTAAGACCTACTCTCTTTCATTCTATCCAATAATCCTTTTCTCTTCTTTCCTCTCCCTTATTTACCCAACATCCTACCCTCTAACACAGTTTTCAACATTCCCTCCCTGCTAAATACTAGCTCCATCCTCACCTCTTGTCTTCTCTCATATAGAAGCTGCTCCTCCTCACCAATCATGTCCAACATTTCTTCCTCCTTTCCATCCACTTTACTTTCTCTATTCTTCTCCACACCCACATCTCAAATGCCTCCAGTCTTCTCTCGTCGTCCTTCGTAAGTGTTCATGTTTCCGCACTGTAAAGTACAACACTCAGATGAGACCCTTCAGTAACCTTTTCTTTAAATTCTCACATAACAATCCTCTCATTAGCTCCTTCCTGTTCATGAACAAATTCTATTGCTGATGCAATTCTCCTCCTGATGTCCTCACTGCTGTATGCTTTTTCCTCGAATGCACTGCCCATATAGTTGTATTGCTCTACTTGCTCAAGTTTTTCCTCACCCACTTTTATCTAGAGTCTCACATTCCTAGCTTGTGATGCTTTATAAAATCGCATAACTTGGTCTTATTGTGATTTATCATCATGCCAAACTCCTAACAGCGCTTGTGTAACGCACCCACTAGGGCCTGCACCCCCCTCTGGCTAATCAATGCCTGATCATACGTGAACCTCACTGATTTAAATATCATTCCTCCCACTTTTAATCCAGCTCCCAAATCATCCCATGCCTCTCTTACCATCTCTTCAGCGTACATGAAAGAAAGCAACTGCAATAGTGGACAGCCTTACCTCACTCCTCAGAATGTTTGTCCACCCAGATTATTTGTCCACTATACCCTCACTTGTGCAGTCTGAACCATGTGCATATTATGAATGAGTCGCCTATCCTTCCAATCTATGCCTGTATTCTTGAGGAAAACTATTAGCTTTACCCAGTACACTCTATTACATAAACGCTTTTTCAAAATCCATGAATCAGGCACACACTTCCTGGTTATATTCTTGGTTTCTCGCCACTGGAGACCTGATTACCACTATTGCATCTCGAGTTGACTTTTTTTTCTGAATCCAAACTGATAGTCACTCAAATACTTGTTAGCTCTTGCCTCCATTCATCTGTTTAATATCCGCAGTACCACTTTTGTCATGTGCAATATGCCTATCCTTCTTATCACGAAGGGCTCTCCATTTCTACGTTTACGATCCCCACCCAAGATTATCCTCCTCCAAATTCTATCTTTCTGGCATATTCATTCTGTCACACAGATTATCCACGTATTCCTTCAATCTTTTTTGAACCTCATCGCTTGGTTAGCATCTTTAGCCTCAACTTTTGACATGTTTTGCCCTCATTTTGCTGTCTGATAGCAACTTTACCTTGGCGTGCAATGCGCCTACCTCTTCCTCCTTCTGAAATCTCTATATTTCCTTTCTCTATCATTTCCACCAAGCCTCCCTTGCCCTCTTAGTTTCACGCTGTAATTTATTATTTACATATTTGCATGTACATCCTTTTGTCCTGGTCTGTGTACACGTTCTTCCATTTTCTTCTCTCCTCCTTTTCTTTTATTGTTTCCTCTATTACCCATGGCTTCTTTATCCTTCTACTGTCAATGTAGCCATTTGACTTCTCGGCCACTTTCACTATTGCTGTTTTAATCTCATCCCACCCTTCCTCTACAGTCCGCATATCTTCAATCTCCTGTATACTATTCTCCACTAGTTTCTGATATTCTCTCCTAATAGTCCCCTTATAAGATTCTACATTCCGTTTCTTCGCCTTTCTAACTTTCGCAATTCTTTGGAATCTCATGTTGTATTTCATAAGTACTAGGTTGTGGTCTGAATCCACATCTGCTGCAGGAAAGCTGAGCAAGTTTTTCACACTATTCCTAAACCTCTTACCATGATGTACTCTATCTGATATCTCCCCATATCTTCTGGACTGTTCCATGTGTACCTCTGCCCTTTATGATGATTCAACCATGTGTTTTTGTTATGAAGAACTTGTTTCTCCAACAAAATTCTGCGGCTTTCTCTCCCCTGTCATTCCGCTTTCCTAATCCAAATTTTCATATTTTGTTTCCATCCCTCCTTTCCCAGACTGAAGCATTCCAGTCCCCCATCACTACTAGATTTTTCTTATCAAGGGTTTCTCCAATTATTTCCTCGAGCTGTTCATACACCTCATCTACTTCTCCCTCCCTATGATTGCTATTGGGCATGTAAACTTGAACCACCACAAGGTTGGTGGGTTACACCTAAATTTCTACCTCCAGAATGCTGTTGCTTACCTGATCTATACCAACCACACAATTACCCATCTTCCTGTTTAATACTAAAGCTACCCCTTGCTGACTTTTCTCCATATCACTGTATATAACCCTGCAATTATTAATCAAGTAATCCTCACTATCCTTCCACCTCACTTCACACAGCCCCAATATATCTATCCTACCTCTATCTTTTTCCCTCTTTCTACTTCTTAGCTTATGCTGACCATCATCCATGCCCTGACATTCCTTGTCCCTACATTCATTGATAGCTTCTTCTCCATCTTCTTGGTCTCCATTTCTTCTTTCTTGGATGCTGCTGATAATGATATTTCTTTGCAAGGATTTTGCATGATACGGACTTTGAGGACCTCGCTCCCACTGACGATAACCGACTTTTAGGGCTGGGGCCTACAATTCCATCCAAGGTTTGTTTTTGTTTGATCAAGCTCCACATTTTCAGGGAAGAGATAGCTGGTAGGGTCTCCCATGTCCATTCCAACAGTGTTTACATATTATGTGACACCATCATGTGGACTACCTTTCATCTGGCTCCTGCCTTTTGACCTAACTGGCATTTGTGATTTTACTGGGAATAATAATAATAGTTTTATTAGCCAAGAGAACCAATACAGATTAGTAAATGGTATAGGCTTTGTCAATACAATACACTGATGAATAACATGGGATGATATATCAGGTAACATTCACATAAAAAAGTATACATTTAGAAAGTTACATTTGTCACAGCATAAAATTTTAAGTACAAGCACTGCTCGTAGAATACGTTTACAAATGTTTTCTTTACAATAGTTCATATATTCATCAACACTATACAAGGTATTTTTAATTAGGTATCTTTTGAGATTCAATTCAAAGAGTTCAATTGATGATAAATTTCTTAACTGTTCAGGGAGAAGGTTATAAAGTTTTGTTCCCTTATGGAGAGGACCATCACTACTCCTTTTTGTCTTTCTAGGAAGAACATGCAGGTAGTCTTTTGTTCTTGTCATATGCGAATGGTAGTCAGCATTTTTTGGGAGAAAATGTACACGCTTTTTTATGAATACTTGCAATTTATAGTTGAATAATTGCAAATTAATCCTGCCAGTGTATCCCTAGGAGTCATGGAAACGAGCAAGCCTTTCCACCATGGCAATGTTGAAGCCCAAGGGAAAGGGAAGTATTCATAAGTGAATGCAATGATCTTTGTTTAAATCTGCCATGCATGGTCTGCAAATGTTTCACAGGCTTTAAATAAATTGAGTTGAGAGCTATTCAAGACTTGAGGCTATGCACTTAGCAAAAATGTATTTGTCAATTTATAGGACATTTTTTGCCACAGATTCAGGTTTGCCTCTGCGGGACTGCCTCTGGATACACCTTCAAGATATAGGGTGAAGAGTGGTGTAGGATATTTGTCTAAAGACTCATGTAGGAATTACTGCGTGTTTTGAGGCAATAATAAGTCTTTGGTCTAAATGTGAATTAATGGCTCATCAGGATGTGGTAAAAAGACATGAAAAATGTACTCTTGTTCCATTTTAAGTTTCTAATTTAAAAAAAAAAAACAAAAAAGAAATTTAGAGCCTCTACCACATCATCCATCTACAATTCAAGAGAAACTTTCACAGAAGTTGGCCCACAGATATTATGATCTGCTTGCTGAATAATTTTTTAATCATTGATTTTGATAGTGTTTTGGCTCTTTATATTAATCTAACTTTTTCAGCCATGCACTCTCATGCAATAAAATGTACATAAATATTGAATTGAATAACTTCTAACCTTGGGTATTGCATCGGGTATTGGTGTGCACTATTCGATTCTCCCCTCCGCTTATTCCGAGGATTATAATTTAAGGCCAAATCATGTGGTTTTTCAGTAAAGGGTGGGAAATGGGAGGTCAGAAATAGATGAGGCGGTAGGGGTTGAAAATAATAATGATGGGATTATGTAATTAATAAAGGTAAAGAATGAGCATAGTCACAGGAATTAGTTGTATGTATTTGGATATCTAAGGAACTAGGGAAATGAATGAGTTAGGATGAATTAGTGGCCAATTTATGGACAGCTAGACTAGTTCTTCCCTCTCAACATTTAAAGAACTTTGTAATTCAATGGATTATATTTCTCTCTCACCATAGATTTTCTCTGAAACTGGTCATGCAGAGTCAGCTTTCTTGATTCTGATATGTAATAAGGCATGCAAGAATGATGTATGTATGATGTATCAAGATGAAAAAAATGGCTAAACTCGGTCAATTTGGTTAAGCACTGCTCAGAGGGTCAGAATGAAGAATTGGTGAATAACTTTGAAAAATGATGCAAGAATACTCTGAAAAAGTTTGTGTCAAAAAAATTAAAATGATGAAATCCCCTGAGAAAAGAAAAATGGTATGGCCTTGCATC
The DNA here is from genome assembly GCF_921293095.1 of Ischnura elegans. NCBI lineage: Eukaryota > Metazoa > Arthropoda > Insecta > Odonata > Coenagrionidae > Ischnura > Ischnura elegans. The sequence continues at coordinate 85,629,401 of NC_060250.1, forward strand.
AAAACGAGAACACAAATTGGAGTCAATAACACGATTGACTTACTCCCAGGTTGTGCATTTCAGAAGAGCTCATGCGGTAGTGAGGCAGTTATGAATTTTGCACCATGAAAATAAGTACCTATGTCACGGGAAAGATGAATCAAGACAGGACTTGCAAACGGCTTTATGATTCTGATGAGTGAATGGATGGTAGAAGTGATGATATGAGTGTTAGTACCATATTTTCTTATGTGCCATGCATACTACCTTTTTAGCGGCATCAAAAATAGGATGTGTGTCACACATGAGGATGAGCAGGTCACCTGAGTATTGTCATTTTTAATAGTTCCTGTAGTAAGATACATGATGGTGAAGCAATTAATAAGAAGCAACCGAGCAACTTCACTTTGTTTCTTAAATCTTTCCTGTTGGTTGTGGAACCCAGAGGTGGGCCCACCTGCCACAGTTGGGATTGGCATTTATCTCATGTGCTTTTTGCACAAGCAAGTTTCTGTGGTTTGTGAGTGCGAGGGTGGTCCAGAGAAGGTGAAAGTGCTCAATTTTTGTATGTCACCTCATAATTGGATGTCAATTAGCTATAGAACTCTAGGTGCTAAATTTAGGGTTTATTTGGCCTATGGAAGTTGTCGGAGATTCAGAAGTTCGGAGATTGGCCCTTCAGAGTTTTAAATTTTGGCTTACTGCCCTTTGAATCCTATAGGCATGGCAACTTGGATTAGAACAATTTTTCTTTTCTTCCTAGAAATACTCATGGTATGGTATTGGTGTCATACATACAAAGTTAGATCACTTTGTGAGCAAAAAAAAATAAAAAATATTTTCAAGTAGTACAATTTTGCTGAAAAAAATCCCTCAAAATAATTTTGGTAAAGCAATTTTGATCAGGCAATATATAGGAGATTTAAGGGCTATAAATTGCATAAGTAAAAAAGCTACCCAGCTTTAATTGAAGTATTGAAGTTTTTTATGTCTTAAAGGAAGCTGAAATATTAGTTTAACTTCATGTGTATGACACCAAGTCCAAGGTCATACCATGATTTTTTCCGGGAATGAACATAAAATCATCCCGATCCATACTGCCTACCTTTTCAAAGTCAAAGGGCGTTATGTCAAAACATAAAACTGCTTGATCACGGCATGGCTTCTAGTTGCCGCATCAATATGAAATTTTGCAAAAATATTTTTCTAGCTTTTTGATATCTAATTAGGGGGTGGCATGCAAAATTTGATCAATTTCACTTTATTTGGATCACTATATATAGTGGGTACCAATTATAAAAGCAGGTTTGCTGTTTATTTGGAAATGGTAAAATAATTTTTTGTTATAATTATTTAAATGTCTTTTTTCCATCTAATGATACATGTTATCTAGTACTGATTTTTTTTAAATAACTATTTTTCTCAACTCATTGCCCAAGAAAAAGGTGCACAGGTTACACGAGGGCATGTGGTACATGGGAATATATCATATTAGTTTGAGGTTATTTATAGAAAAGAATTCTTTTCAGTAAGGAAGAGAGTGGGAAATAGGAATTGTGGTCAGATGATGATTGGAGTCATGGGGTAAGAAAAGGGCCTGTGACCATAAAATTTTAGAGTAGATGTTAAACAAATATTTTTATTAACTTTTGAAACCCACCTTAAAATTTTCATGATATATATTAGTTTGCCTAATTTTGAGTATTTCAATCATCTGTTCTTTTCTTTCCATATTTTTCTAAAAAATTTTTGTCCTCCCCTTCTTGCCTAAAATCTTTAGTGGAAAAATAATGGGTATGAGTAAATGTGGCCCACCCATTTGATTTTTGAATTATGTATCCATACTAGTTTCTCCTACATGAATTCCATTGGCAGATCTAAGGGTGGTTAGCCACCTCCCTGTAATATATTGTGACGGTTGCGGCCTTCCCAACCCTGGCCTTCATTCCCTCGTTCACCGTCCTCACCCGGTTCCCATCCTCCCCCTCCCCTTTTTCCTACCCAAGTATGCAAGGTGGAGTGGATGCGAGTGAGTCCGTGTGAGTGGAGGGCAGCTATGTTGAATGGCCCAAAGTATCCCCCTATTTTTTTTTTGTGTGTTGCGTGTGCATCGGAACCCCCTCACTCCCCTTTGGGAGTGTATAAAAGCCGAACGTACAGCAAGAAAAAAAGAGAATTGTAAATTGTGTTGCTGACTGTGCACTACAAGAAAAAGTGAGAACACGAGGCAGAAGGCGAAAGGCAGCGAGCGGCATAAAGACGGGAAGCCAAGTCGGAGGATCCACTCCGGAATCCAAAGGTGGTCGCCAAGGAGGTTCCAGGGGCAGCCAGGCCGCGCAAATTGCCGTCTCCGAGAAAATAGGAGGCCGCACAGAAATAGACGAGCCTGCGTCCAGCCCGAACCACTGCACCAAGGAACGGAGTCATCCGGTGGTCATCCAGGTCACGTAAAGTTATATTGCCCTGACCCCAGTGATACCACCCCTGTGTCCGTGTACTTGTCCGCGTATGCAGCAATACGCCACTGTTAAGGCACCTTGTGAGATTCATCGACGCCTCAGTGATTTTTCTCATTATTCTCAAACTTAGTCAGCAACGGAACTTAAATGTGCAATTGGGACAGACTTTATTACTTCCCAGATATAAAAAGTGTAACGAAGTCTAATAATTGAAAGAAGTCCGCTTAACAGCAAACATTTTGACTTTTGTTAAATATTGTTTTTTTTTATTATTTCATGGTAATTTCAAATGCCAATTGCATAAATCATTTGTTATTTCATCCATTCATCACTAACCCAATCATTTTCACTCATCTGGTTAAATATTTCATATAAGATGTTTCTTATTTTTGAATATATTTGTGTGAATGCTGAATGAAAGGGTCCTTGCATTTCTTTGGGTATTCCTACGAAACCTATTTTCCTTCACCTGCCGCCGATTCGTCACGGGCCTTACCCCAATTTGGATCTCTTCACCACGAAATAAGCTGCGAACAGGAATCCCCCCCCCCCCGCATTTATTGCAATGCTAAATTAAATCTTTCGATAAATCGTCCTGACTGGCAACTTAAGTAGGTTTATCATTTATGGGTGGTTTTCGCGGTTTTTCATCCGGGCAACCGACGTTGAACCATTACAATATTTGGAATTGAAAAAATAACAGTAATAAGTTGGGTCTCCTATGAAAGGCTTTATTGAACCAGCTTAACAAATGATTTAAAAATAATTGATGAATATCTGAAATCCACTCATCCATACATATCAGACTACAGACACATTAAATATGAGAGGTACTGCATACCACCTGTAAATTATGGTAATGAATGAATCGTCCCCAAAGAAAACAACAACCTGTCTGTTTGAAGTTTGAATTATTTGCAGTTTTCTAAGAATTACTGGTGCACATTTTTCTCTTGGACTCTTAAAAAAAAACTAAACCATGAGCAGTGTATGTGCATGATAATTGGTTAACAATGTATGCAACTCTTTCTGTGGTTGAACTATATATTTATATACTTATTTTTTTCCATGATGGAAGTAAGCAAACATGGAAGAGATACTTTTTGAATTTGTATGTCAAGTAAAATTCAAAAAAGACATCACTGTCTTTATTTTATAGCTTCTAATCTGATAGCAGGTGGAAACTTAGAAGTTTTTTGTATTACATTGGTTTCAGTGATTGTGCTGTCAGTTTCTCATCTTGTTCTTTATCAAGCATCCTCCCGTCTATAATGGACCAAAGTGTCTATGAGCCTTTTATTCTTCATTTTATTACCTACTCTTACTTATCCTTCTCTTCTTCTTTTTCTCCCATGTTAAGTATATATATATGTGCATTCTCATTTTCTCTATCATCAATCTCACTTTCATTATCATCATTTATAAAAAATTCCCCTCTCTTAAGGCCTGTTTACACGATACATTAACACGTACGAGTTAATGCCTGTTTGCGTGAATGATTTTTGTGGACCGGAACGGAACATGTAAGAATGCTTGAACCAAATTAGAACAGGTTCTATTTTCTGTGCATGCATTCGCACAAGTTGGGTGGTTACACGGTGCATTTTGTCGTTCATTCTCGCGTTCATGCATTTAGACATTAACCCGACGTGTTAATGTACCATGTAAACAGGCCTTTATTCAGTGTCTACCTCACACTTTGGCTGTAGGTAGTGATTATTGATGGGCTTGTTCAACATTTAAAAATTTTTTTTATTTCAATTTAAATTGAAAAGTGGAGGCTTACATTTTCCCCTTTTTTGATCTGTTGCCTACTTACGAGGTGTATCGGGATGAAAAGCGGACGGTCGTGAAACTTTCCCATTAAAGTCAATAGCATTATGAACTCCAGGCAAGCGGGTCACCGCATCTCATTAAATCGTGCATCACCCTCAAAAGAGACACCGCAAACAAGAACTCTAATGATGTCATTGAATAATGTGAAGTATACATAATAAAGTGGGTGGTAACTTTAGCATTTTTTTATATTTAAAACTTATGAGGAAATGGCTGAATGAGGAATATTTTCCTCTCAATTTGACTTATCTTTCCCTCACAAATTCTTTCAATGAATAGCATTTTTGGGCCTGAATACCCCTCTTTTATTAATATGTAACCTTCTCTCTCCAGAAGAAAGCTGTAAAAGCTATCTGTAGAGTCCCTATCCCTCTCCTCAGGCAGGCCACTTTTTGTGCATCTAATCATCTTAACTATCCAATTAATTATTTTTGAACAACCTCATTCTCCTCTCTGAATGAATGAGTTGCTGGTTTCATTCTTTGCTCTAGTACTACCATCCCCAATTCTATGTCATCCAACTCATCACCCCAACTCAAAATGTGAAGCATCGTTTTGAAAGCTGAAATAAGCAATCATGATTCTATTCAAGACTGCCATCCAGTGCATTCCCCTTTTCTTCAGTAGGGATCATAACTGTCTTCACCGTGTCATAAGAGTCAAGGGTTCAACCAGAAAATTTTTCGGGGGTGGTTTTCTTGGAGGAGGTATATATTTTGGGGCATAGGCGGAAAAAGACCCTGTCCACAATTCTTGTATGGCTACACGAGGATGTTTTCAAGTCTTTCCATATTCATCAGCCAGTGTGTTTCCTCTTTGTGAGAGTGTAGCATCAATGGCCTAAATTTGTACTTCTCCACACTGCGGCTGTCTTCCTCAATTTTAAGGTTACCAGGGCTAATTTTTGTGTCAATATTTCCTCCATATAGATAGTCTTTCTTACTCTGCTGTATTTATTTCCATGTAATTATCTCAACAACAGGTATTTTTACCTCTTCTTATCAGGGGCAGATTATGGTCAATGTTTTGGGGGTGTTTTTGGTTAATTACTTTCCACGGTGCCTTGCTAGTATGCAATACATCTTTGTCTGCTTATATCAGATGCGTTCAACATCTGATACAAGCAGATCTGGTATAAGTGGCTTTCAGGTATTAATCAATTATTTTTAAACACTGTCAGTTCATCTGGTCGAGCCGTCATTCGAGAGCCATCTTAAAAATGATGATGTTTAAAATATTTCCAAAAATTATTATTATTAAAAATTATTCAAAAATATGCCTTAATCAATCACTGCCCCTAATTGTATTTTGACCTTCTCATCCACTCCTCCATATTGTGCTAACTTTACATTTCTTTGATCTGCTCTCTCCAAATTTCTTATCCATATTGGCTTCTTGTTCTTGGAATTTACATCTCAACCTCCTCCTGTTGACTTAGTTGATCATGCTTTTCTTTTCTCATCTTTTCTTTAATCATTATTAATAGGTAATTAATCTTGATTCTTAATTTTCATTTGCTATGATTTGTATTCTCTGCCAGAATTTAATTTTTCATTAACTTTTTATAAAATTAATTTATTTAGCTCGTTCGTAATTGTGATTGAGTCTGAATCTGCATAACTGAAGCTAGATGAGTTTTTAATAGTGTTTCTAAACTTCTGTCTAACCATAATAGGTATGACCTATTTATACCTCTCAGTGCCTTCCAGACTCTGTCATGGGTATCTATGCTAATTGTAGTGTTCTGGTTATTTATGTTTCTCTCAACTCCTTACTTCTCTATTTTTTAGCCATCCCTTTAATTGCACATTAGTCTCATTAAAAACTCAGGTTTTTCTGCACACCCAGAACGTCTCCGATGATTTCATTTAGCAGCTAATACATATTTACAGCCTTAGTATACAAGTCCTTGGCTTCTAACCTAGAAATAAAAGGTTGAGTTCTACCCCCGAGTTGAAAACACTCATGCAGGGCATGGGTGTTTAAGATCATTTGTAATTAAAAGGGGCCATTTGGAGGGCCGATGTTAGCATTATATGTATAACTTTTATTACACTACATCCACTCAATCTTCACAAATGACCATAATAAGCATTTGTATGTTTATCTTTCAGCTGTCTTATAATTGAGTATCCTACATGAACGCTACCCCGCAAGCCACCTCAATAGGTGACTGTCATGGGGTGCTAGGACATTAGCCATTCACAAAACAAAAACGAAATGCGTGGACAAAGTTCTGGAAAGCATTTTATTTAAGTCCTTTGTTGGTCAGGGAAAAATGAATTCTCTTATCATTTTTGTTGGATCTGTTAATGTTCTCCACGTAAATATGATAGATATCTGTTGTTAATTGCTCAAGCAATCTCAGCCTAGTGTGTATCCTCAGAGTGTCCAGTGGATGTATTTCTTTTCGTAAGCCCGTAGCAGTTTTTGATAAATCCCACAGCTTTCGTTTGCATTTAATTAAATTCACTGATTAAGTCTCTCTGTGCCGTATCCTTGATACTCAGTACATGAATTTTGCTGCTTTATTCATTGAATGTGCCTCTATTTTTATCAATATTAACCTATCCCTCAACTATTTATATGTTCTATTCCTTAGTTTTGCTTTCCATACTATTCTTTCCTCACTTTATCTTGTACTCTCCCAGCTTATCGAGTACCCTTTTTCTCCTTCATCTGTTTTATGTTTCCCCAGCATCCTCACCTACATTTTTTCCATGCATTCAATATCCATATTTTTAATCTTGCTTCATTTTCCACCTACTTTTTTTTTCTTGAAGCCCCACTTTTGGTGGTCTTCCTTTTGTGTAATCTTGTTTGAAGGAAACTGAGCTTATTCCATAAATACTCTGCTGCAAATCATAGTAATCAGTGTAGTAGGAGTCCTACCATTGCCAAAAATCAGTTCTCCATTCCCAAATTTAGTAATTATGTACTGGGAAAAGGAAGGTTTTCCATGTTCATTCATCCAAGTTTATTTGCACATAGCTGTATCACATGGACTGCCATTTTGTCCGCTCTAACCTGTCAACCTATCTACAATATGGGTCTCTTTTGGGAGCAATTTTTACTACTCCCTCAGGTACACCTCTTGGGATAATTACACAGAATGTCATAATGTAATAATTTCTCAATTACGGTAACTGAAATTTTGAAACTCAAATCTAGTTAGTTCTACTCTTGATACCTCTCCAATTGATGCAATACATCTTTCTCTAACTGCTAAGTCTTCATTTTGTAAAAATAAAATAGCAGTTCATTTCAAATTAAAGCTACATTTATTCAGCATCATTGAAAAGTGAGTAAGAATGGGAAAATAATAAAATATAACTTCAATTCATGAGATATCAGTGGATAAGATTAAAATATTTATGGTTTGTACCTAGGAAATAAAATTCTGCTCTTAATGTGTGGAAATCCTCCAAAGGATTTTATTTCTACAACTTGTTGCCTAACTCCATGGGCACATGGTTTGTGGTACAAAAGAGGTTGATTTGACGAATGACTTGTTTCAAAGTCATCCCATTTTACTGCCTGCTTGAAAAATACTGTACATTGTCAGGTAGCCAAAGGAACACACTGGTATCCTCAGCATAGTTAACAATCATGATTTTACTGAAAAAAGGCAAAAATAGGAGCAGACTGGTATAAAAAAACAAATGATTGACTTTGAAACAAGCCACACCCCACTAAACACTCTTTTTACACTTGATATCCGAAGAATGGATACAGTATTTTCCTCTTTACAAACACAGCATTAAAGGATCATATGTATGTACAGGCACAGTGACTTGACAACATGGTTCAAAGAATGAGGTAACAGAGTAAACATCTGCGACAAATGAATCAAGGAGTGTGGGAGGTGAATGGAAAGAGTGTTGCACAAAAACCATATTCAACATTTAGGAAGTACCAAAAGCCTCATCAAGGCAATGCTTTAAAATCAGAAATGAGGTTTTCCTAATAATCTTATTTAAGTATTTTTATGCTTATCCATAAAGATAAATCATTTTGAATTAACAATATGCACATCCCATCAAGGTCCAACACAAACATTTTCTGATGAAATGGGATCACATTCTTTATAAAATAAATCATCTGTACATTATAACAATTATAGTTTGAAAACAGATATTTCAATCTCTATACACTTTCTTAGATTTAAAGAGTAACATCATTTTAGTGGATCTTCATTCAATAGAGTTTTACAAACAATTTGCAAAAATAAACTGAGAATGACTGCGAGGGAAGATGCCTTCAATGAGAGCCATGTCAAATGTGGATCTTTTTTCCTTTTTGGCAGTGAACACATAACAATACATGCTTGACATGACACTATTTAACAATAATTAAAGTCCTTTTTAACTTCCTAGAAAAATCAATACCTCACTTTTGCCCAATAAATGGTCAATTTCAAAATCACGAAGTTTTTGAAGATCACTGATTTTGTGTGGACAAGTGAATTGGCAGTACTATTTTGAGTTGGTGTATTGTATTTCATCTGGTGGGCAAGAGGAAACTATGGAGAAAAAATATATAATATTATATCTCTGACGAGCAAACATCCCTTGCATTATGTGAGGTAACATTTGTACCTGTGAATGCGCGACACATAGGGTTACTGGCATGAAAATACTTTTGCACCTTCACTTAACAGCAGCCCACGGAAATTTGTATAACAACTAATTTACACATCATATAATTTCTATTATACACAATAACATAGGGACCACAGCAGCCTTGCTCTACTGTTTAATATAATCATCTTTTTCTACAAAACTAGAACCTTTGTTAGTCCATCACCAGGCACAAGTTGACGAAGTAATGTTAATAAAATGAACTTACAGATCACTAAAGGTTTCTTTGTTAACACAATAGCCAAGAAAGAACTTCAACTCCCACAACCCAATTACACAGCAAATAAGGCTCAATTTCAAAACAGAGCCCATTATGAGTCATTAAAGCCCAAAAAGCTAAAAAAATTACATGGAATGTTCGAAAAATCTATTGCCACTTAAAGCATATTCGTTCAGCAAATGGCAAATAAAAGAAATGTAAACATAGCCATAAAAATGTACTCTATAAACACTCCACAGGACTGTACAATTACGACATTGTACGTATTCATTTTCGTTTTCTCAATCACACAGTCATAAAATTAAACCTACTACTGTTTGATGCCCTTGTATCTCTCCTTGAGTGAACAATATCACTCACTGGAATGTGTAAATGCACGAAAAGATCAAAGAAAACTTAATAACACAAATAAAACAATTATGAGCAAGGATATTGTGGTCAAATTCAAACAAAGGCAAGCATGACCTCATCACTGGAAGAAACAAGCATCGCATGAGGTCATCCTGTGCTGGAAACTGAGCCTTCACGTTACATAGAACAATTCAACAGCCATTTCACACTTTGTATCACTCTAACAATCTGCTACAAATCCCTTCAGAACAAAGGGGTAAGCTCAACTACGGATCCTGAGTTTTTAACTGTAACAAAGTGCCTTTCTGACTTCTTGGACTTTGTACTTAATGAAGGCATCACTTTCTTATAATTGAAAGGCATGATTTAAAAAATTGCTGGCTAGATTTGGACAAGCCTCGCAAAGTTTTCATCAACATCATGATATCCACATCATATATAAAAGTTAAAATAATTTCAATTTACCTGAAAAGTTAAATTTAATTTTTGATGCTTTTTTATTTTTTATTAATTTATTTATTGCACGTACTTTTCACGGCTTAGCTGGTTTTTATAGAATTAGATGAACAAATAGCGTGTACCAAAAATTCACTACTTTCTGCCATCCAAATAATGTCTTGAAAGCCACAAGAGCACTTTGTTTACCAACTCCACAGCTGTGGCTCCACAGAAACTTTCCATAAAATATACAAACTGAATATCAGCTTCTCTGTAATCATGGTATAAGTGACACATCACAAAATCCGGCGCTGCTAACTCACATGCATGCACACGTAACTGTACCACAGAAAACTATCAATTCATATCACAGGCATGCTCGCTTCCTCTGGCTCTGGTAAAGATGAGCCAGGGTTGCAAGTCATGCCTCACTGCATACATTTTAGAGTACGTGCAATCGCTGTATATTGTCCTCAAATCTCTTCCCAAGGAACTACACCTAAGCCTCATATTCTGATGGCAATGTACACAAAATATTTCCTAGTGGCTCACAGGCATCTTCTATTCAGGATTTCATCCTGTCCATTTTTCAATCTCCTAAAACGATGGCAGATTTGAATGTCATTGTCATTGATACCAACTTGCAAAGTAACCACCTCAGTCACTAAAAAAACCAGCACATTGTCACTCATGGTGGGTGCCAAACGGCCACGCACAACTTTGAGGGAACAGTAGGACTTGGCCCATTTTTCTCTCTTCTTTTTTGAGCTTTCAGATCTTGGTACAAGTGCTTCTTTTCCTTGGCCCAGGTACATTCCTCACAGCCTGTGCTTGAGGAGGGAGAAATGCTTCATTTAACCCATTTGCAGTGATGAGAGGAGAAGGTGCAGGGGTCACACTGCTCACGGATGAAGGGAACAAACACACAAGAAGGAGCTTACGTGGGGAAGTTGATGGGCCAGCCACTCAAACATGCCCACGGCCACATCTGTGAGTTGTACACCAATCTGAGGAGACAGAAAAATATTATCAGATATGACATTTACTTACTCAAAAAAAAATGTATGACCCATGTAACTAACCCAAGGATGAACTGCTTTAGTTTAAATCAATGATGCCCTTTTAATGTATTTCACAATTGATAGCCTATAGTCACAATATAATTAATAGGAAATTTAGAACTAATGCACTTACTCACATTCCCTATTAATTGGAAAATATTCTAATTTTCATTCGTCATTTCCAATACAGAGAAATTTCAATAAATTCCAATTATTAATAAATCTTTAATAATCACTAAATAATTCTTTGATAATATTAAATAAATTTCAATCTTCTAATGAAAATGTAAGTAGTGCTTTCTTGAATCAGGGTTAAATTTAAATTATCAAGAATGAGTACCATTTCATTGAAACTTACAATAGCCATAATAACAGCAACATATTCATCACATGATGTTGTGCCTGGCCACTATTTCCGCTTTGCATGCAGCATTTCCATAAGGAGTGTTTGAGTGGGTGCTCCTCCAGTGCAGTGCTTATGGTACAAGTGGTCCTCTCCTCTGCTTGCCAGCTGGTGGATCTCAGGGAGCACCATTAACAACTTGGCAAATTTATCCTGGATTGAAGAGGAAAATATAGCAAGGTCAATCACAATCCTTTATGAATAAGGGCTGAAGGTGACCAATGAGTCTTTAGAATAAGAATTTTGACTTCTCAATTATTATTTTCCACTGGAAGTTATAGCTTTTTAACATTGAACTTCAAATTTTACATTTAGAGACGGTGCTTGAGATAATGTGAAGGCAGTAATATCAATGCCTAATGAAACAAAGTAAAATACAGAGATTCTTCGTTAAGAGATGAGATTGGTGTGTTTTAAAAATTTGATATTATAATTGCATGTTAAAAAAGGTTCTCCATGTTGTATTTAGCTCATTGATATGATTTTTTCAACAATTAATTTCTCCACATACATATTTTATGAACAAGGAGGATTTTTTAATCCTTGACAAAGGGCTGAAGTGGGGATAAATAGCTAACCTGTATTTGAGGATAGCAAGTAACTGTGTAATCCAGGAGCGCCTGCTGCACTTGATCATGGCCATCATGTACATGCTTCCAATTCATTAGCCCTCGAACCTCTGCAAAAAATATAATTCTTCCGTCAATGAAGACTTCCAAACAATGAGGAGACAATCATTAAAGGTATTGGGACAGTTTCATTTTATTCCAGTTTTAAAACTTGGAGCATTATAATTGTAAAAAAAGGATTCCAGGAAAAGAGATCAGACAACCTGTCTGCCCCCCAAGGCCAATAATTTTGGCTGCAGTCCTAATTTATCAAGTAATTTGAATTTATAAATCTTGCATGGAATACTGAGAGGTTTAACAATAAAGTTGTGATGGAAAAGGAAGCAAGAATTTGTCTCCCATTGCATACCTGGATTTAGAAGAAGAAGGAACTTGATGCAGATATAGTCGCTAACATCAAACTTGAGTTCCTCTAACTGCGCGGTGAGATCACTGAAGTGGTCAGCTAGTGATGGTACGCCTAGGAGTCCCAGACACAGGAGGTCAAACTTCTGCCCATTGGGAAGTGCCATCTCATCTGGCAGGTTATTGTGCATGCGCTGGTGCATATGATCCAGCACCAACATATCAGACCATGAATGCTGTAGGAGTTTCATCTGATCATCCACCTGAAAGGAATGCAGAAGGAAAATTTAATACCTCTCCATTATGATTCAGTGTTATAAAACTTAATATCTAGATATTCTAATCCTATTTTCAGGACTGATTAACATCAGTAGCATTCCATATACATCATTATGCAAGAAATAAATTAAATGCTACTAGTTGGCACATTTACGTTAGAACATCTATATCACTACAAAAGAGCCTACGGGTTTCCAGAAACACATCACAAAAATGTAAGAATGTTTGAGAAAATAATGATTAAATAGCGTTTCGCTGAATTGTGGTACACACATGCTTTTGGGTTTCTTCGAAAGTAATCTTTACACCTATATCTCCCTTAAAAGAATATCCAAACGCATAACCAAGAATTGTACCCATCGACTCACTACTTACGCTACCTAAATTAACTTACCACAAAAATAAATGCCGCTAATTACCGTAAAAATTAACAAAAAAAATCATCTTTGTCTTTGAAAAAATCTCTCGCACAACACGAGATTGAGGACTAATTCAGAAATACGAATGTAGCATCGTAAATCATAATAGCTAGTCATTGCACCATGACACAAATTAGGAACGTGAACCATTGAAAGACGAGTTATTTTGATATGAATAAAAACTGCATTGCCAACAAAACGGATACACGTTACTTTACTATTGTTTCCCTCGCTTCATTTTCTAGGGTAGACTACACATATAAAACGGAATAAAATGAATTGATTCTGTTGAATTTGATGGGGACGAAGTGTTTTCAAGTCCCACGCAACGCCATTGGTTGGCGGACGCATGATTAAGTCCGGCAGGAGAAAATTGGGAGCTATGTCTACGAACAAGCCATGCAACTAGTTGGGGGAGGGGTATAAAACCCCCACTAACATTGTGCTTCTTTATTATTATTTTTATAGGGAATAGAATGTATTTTATTTTCTAATTTTAATCGCCGCCAAGCATGGTAGCTGAGGAGAAATATATTAATATTAACAAATATGAGCAACCCTTCACCGATTCGGCTCGACTCGCCTATCTATGCTGAGTGTTTTGGGCAAACTGTAAATAAACACGTGAGATCTAGTTCTGCATCACATGGTAGAAAAAATAATACAACGCAAGATGATATCCGCGCATTCCAACTTGGCGGGCACCTCGCAAATCTCTAAAGGACATAAATCGGCGCGCGGGTCCAACGCGTAATTCCCCTGCGCATCCAAGTCCCAAAGAGATTTCGCGAAATCTCTCTCGCCCGCGATCCATTGGCTGATACATTGGCTAGATCACGCGCGTACGGCAGGCAGCCTAAGGCACCTTTCACATTCCTCCAGTGTCCAGGAAGAACCTTGGATTCAAGGTTGGGGCGGAGTCTGGCGAGGAGGGAGCGGCAAAAAGATGCAGCGGCGGCGGCAAAAGACTTCTTTGGGGCTTCGGACAGACTTGAGACGCGTGAAACGAAGACGGTGCGTTTTTTTTCTCCCACAACCACTGTCCTCAAACAACCATTCTCACACTTCTGCGACGGGAGACATGTGAGTGACACATGAGGTTGGTGCGAGTAGCGAAAAGCACCTCATTTTTATGAAATTTTAAAAATGAAATACTCTAAATGTACAAACTTCGTTAAATGACGGGTAGAAAAATGTACGATTTCCGTGATACATTTTCTTGAAATCATATTTGAAAATCCGCATTTATATACGGGTACTAATGGTAGAACTTGTCTAAGCACAGGAAATAAAGTTGATCAATAAGATATTTACATTTAATTTTGCATTTCAGTATACGATGTTCGTTATACCACAAAATTCATGCTATAAATAAATGCAATCAGGTCACCACACTAATTTGTGAGTTATTGGCAAAGCAATGATGTAATTGAAGTCAAATCGCTTTAATCTCCCCAATAGACCCATATAAAGAGAATATAAAATTGAAAATATAACTATTTGCTTCATTATTATGTTCACCGTTATTTTGGTATTATAAGCCTCGATGGACACTATCTATGATTGCAATACTTTTTTATCAACATTTGCGAAAAGAGATAGTTCTGGATTCCGCAGTCACAAACTTAAGTCCTTTATACTCTCTGATTGCAGCGACGGCAATCTCAACAAATCACCAATACTTTGAAGCGCGGGATGAGGTAGTACTTTTTCATGCTCGACTTCTTGGAAGTAGGCGACCAACCAGCGATTTCAGAGAGATCCTTTTTGATTTGATTCTCCCGGACACCGGATCCTCTCAATGTTTGATGATAATCAAAATTAAATGGAGACTGGTCGCTCTGAGAGCGCTCGCGTGAACGAATGTAACTACTAGCTCCTAAGAAACTTCTAAGAAAAAGAGCACAGAAAGCGGTAGCAAGCAATGGACGGCTTGGAATCTCAGGTGGTGCATATCCCAATAGCCTCCACTTCATGCATTAACAACATCCTCACCCAACACGGGACAAATTGTGTGGTTGTTAGTTCGTGAATTGCCAATGAAACAACAGCGATGACATGCGAGTATGGAGGGTTCCAGTAATAAACCAAAGATTTCCTGAAGGATAACTGTGGATATGTTGAAAATTTTGAGTTGAAAATATTGCAACTTAAAATTACTAAGCTAAATCGACAGGAGAGGTAGCACACACACACAATGATGAGGTATCTACTTGAAAATTAGGGGAAAAAATATATTAGGCAAAACTGAATCTATGCTTCCGCGCTCTTCATGCGTCACCATTTTATCATAAGCTTATTGCAAAATAAAATATTTCACGGATAGGGGGAATGCCTAAAAAACGAAGGCGTGTTGTACGAAACAGAAGCCGAGAAAAAATTGGACAGAGAAAAAATGTTCACGCCTCTAAACGATTATTTTCAAATCTTAATCAGACGCAAGTCTCTCCGCTAAACTTTGCACGAAAGTCACCAATAATAACAAGGTTATAAAAAAATAAATTCAGAAATACGCCATCAAAAGGAAAGCGCATAGGAATGAAAAAAAGGAGAAACCACACCTCGGACTTTCGTTAATAAAAGCCTCAATGAAGTAAACACTCGAGTACAGATCGCCAGGCAAAAAAATCGGTTTTATCAATAGCAATGCGGTTTGTGATACGGAGATAGAGTGAAAAAGTTTGTAAATAGAGGATGATGCAGCTACGGCAAACTCTGATACATACGCAGCGACCATAATGGGACTTTCATAGAGCCTGAGATAGCACGCTAACTTTTTTTCAAAGCCCTTGATATTTTATCAACAAATATGAAATGCCTCCAGCTCCGGAAAGGGATTCGGTAGATTAAAGCATAAATAATGGAATAAAGGAATGGTATGAAAATAAACAATTTAAAAAAATTGAAAAATCGCATAATATTACTCTTTTCGCGATTCATTTATTTTTTTAATGGAAAATATGTGTGCGGCTTCCGAAACTTGTCGGGTTGTACCAGCTAAAGAAAAAAAAATATCAACCGGCTTGGAAAGTAATTCCAAATCTATCGTAATAAGGCGATCCTTCTCCATTTTTACATGCAGCGCTTAATTCACAAAAGTCGGTCGATGCACGTCCTCGCAATATTCCCCTTCATTCGTTGAGGCGCGCGGGCGCTCGCGAGGACTCACCTTCCTCCCCACGACCATCCTTCCCGCCATTCCTAGCCGCGCGCCCCCACTCTCATCGCCTATTCAACCCCGTTCTACCCCTATTTCCCCACCCCACGCCTACGATAGCATTCCCGTCGCCATTTACGCCGCCCTAGCTCACTGGGAGTCCTCCCTCCCCCTTTTCGTCTATCCTAGCTGCCCGCTCCACTGACCTAGATCCCTCCTGAGAAGAGGGGGATGATGGGATTGCCGCTCACGAGAGATGGTGGAAGGAGGAGGGATTAGGGGAAGGACTCGGAGGGGGTGTTAGCATCAGAGGGAAAATAGAACGGCCACTTGGCTCTGATGAGACGAGCGCTAGGCGCCACTAGAGCGCGGGGAACACCCCTCTCCCTATCGAAGACATGCTAAAGGCGCGAGATTCATCAACTTCGAAACATTATCGAAGAGGTCTTTCGCCTATCCCCATGGAATGTTTACAATTTAATTGGTAGATAGAAACTTTTGCAACTCCATGGCAGTTTCTACAAATTTACGTCCCAATTACAAATCTAATTGAATTTTTTCCAGATCCTTCGTCCGCCAGCACAGAAAAAGAATGGAAAATTTATAACTCATAAATTCGATAAAATAAATAGCAGCCTGTTCACCTTTCAAATATTTGATTAGGATTCAGTGCGGATTTCACAAGGCAAATTTCTTGCTAAATACGTAACTTCGATCCCAAGCACCAAATGTAGCATACATGGTTAAAATATGTACACATTGAGGTATACATCACGGTTCCATCATTAAAATAATGTGGTAGCGTTTTTACAATTTATAACTTTAGGATCACATTTCATTTTTCGAGGTAGCGTATCCATTAAAGTCAGAGATTACGACAAGAGAATTTATATGAATCACACAATTGTTTTTACTCAAGAATAAGCTGCTGGCTATCAAGATGTTATTAATCGTCCTGGCTATTGTTGGGTATGTCCTTCCCAAGCCTAGGGCACATGGATGCACCAATTTCGAAAAAACTGCAACCGGGGGGCAAAGCAACAAGGATCTAGGGGAGGCGTCACAAGAATGCTTGGATTCGAGACGCGCTCGGTGGGCGGGGTTGAGAAGGAATGGAGGATAATGGGTGTGAATAGGATGCAGAGACACGCACCGTCATCTAACCAGGTCCGTCCCACCTCTCCGGGGATGGAAGAGGTTCGGGGAAGGAGGAGAGCTTTGGTAGACTAGGAGGGGATGCGATGCAGAGAAGAAGGGTAAATTTGAAGAAGCTCAACGGGCAAAATGGTAGGTGGGTTGAAGGAAAAAATACATTCGCTAAAGCGATTTATCTGTTGCCATATGCTACAGAAACCTATTTTCGGCACAACATCATTTTCGGTCGACTATGATTTTAAATGCGCGTTGAAAACCATAAAAATCCATTAATTGGAATAACAGGGGACCAAGAAACACCATGAGTTCGCGCAGAGGAAGAGAAATTTAAGCGGATATTTGAAATCAAGGGAGAAAATTAAATGAAAGTATGGCATGACGGTAAGAAGAAAACATTGAAAGCGCTCGGAAATGAGTGATTAGTTAGAAAGAATAAGAAAACAGGACTAATCCCATGTAACAATCATTAAAGGCGTGGCTAAATATCATTAAGGCCTTAAAATTTATACGTCACCTATATTGGTTCAATCGATTTTTAAGAAAAACTTCGCACTGATTAAATGTATATTTCTAGACCCGCCACAGTTTCGTGCGAAAATGAGAAAGAATATGAGCGGGAGAGAGTGAGAGATAAAAAGGAAACATACTAAACGCCACGACGCGAGAGAGGAAGTTGACCAGTTTACCATATCCTACCTTAACGTGGGGCAGGTTAGGCCGGAGAGAAAGATAGAGGGGGGAGAGAGGCTTTCCCGACCACCCTTCCCTCTCCACACCTCCCCGCTCCCCCCCCCACCCCCAAACAACCGGCGGAAGAAATTTGCACCCGAAAGATCATCACCCACCACGACACCGCGCGACTCCCAATTAATAACGTCCGCCAACGACTCCAATGGGAGGGAAACACCGGACACGCTCACTGGGAGATAATGGAAAGAATACGTGAAAAGAGAGAAGAGAATGGATATGAAAAGAAGGAAGGAAAAGAGAATGCCAAAAAGAAGGGGTAGAAAGATCCGCGGATGGGCTTTTGAGATGGCAGGCCGAGAGCGAGTCTTCCACGAGCAGAAGACAAGGAGTGATGGGCTGGAGGGGCAGTCTTCGAAGGCCTTGGGATGTCGGGGAGGAGGATTCACAATGGAGGAGGGCGGGAGAGGCACGGGCGAATGAAATGGCTAACGGAAGAAGGAAGGAGTGAGGCAGCGCGATGCACCGCGGCAGAGGGAAAAAATGCAACGCCGAGGCGCATGAGGGTGCAACACTTAATCTATCTGCCGGGCCCCATCAAAGTGCCATTCGACCTCCTACGAGCAGGGTGGTTGTGTTGTCCCATTTGATGGACGCGAGTAAAGGGTTGGAGCAGTGGGTGAGAGAGAGAGAGAGGAATGAAGGCGGAGGAGGGTAATGTTTAGAAAAAAATTATCTTTTCTACCTGACGATTTTACACGCCTTTCTCACATCTCGCGTCTGTTTTTCTCATACTATAAGGAATGAGGGTTCATGATCGTCCGCAGTGTATCAGGGAGGAACAGAGCTCGATGAAAAATTCGTTTTCCATGAAACTAAGCCGTAACACCAGAGGGTTTGCGCTTGAAACAAATTTCAGTGATGATGGACCTTCGCAAAATGGAATAAATGCTGAACATTATTATTAGACATCAAGAACAACTCAGGCCATACCACAAGTGGGATAAAATCGAAGGCGCTTTTATGGTTGCAGATGGCGACAGAATATCAACACAACGTCTGGGGGGATAAACTGAATGAGAAAATACGACTGACGAGGCTTCAAAAGGCACTAGAAATTTTCCAGGTTGCATAAGACTTCAGAAATATGTGATAGATGACGCGAATAAGGCGACAATAATAATCAACTTAGAGTGAACTAGTGAAAGGAAAAGTGAGTCACTAAAGAGTGTATTACAAAAAAACTAGAAAAAATATTCCATGGCAAGATTGCCAGGCAGTCAAAAAAAAAAACCCAATGCAAACCAAATAATACTTTTGGAAGAAAAAAATAAATATCCGCGAAGTTTATAGCTGCAATGGACTCGGTACGGATAGAGATTTATAGCAAAAAAAGTAAGAATGGAAAAATGATATCATAGCACATATACACGCGGGTGAACACGACGAGGAAAATTTCCGAAGGTAATGAACAGATCGTGCCTTGAAGATCTTTTATTTCGCAAAAAAGAAAACAACGGAGAAATAAAAATGGCGATCATTCCCCCGCGTGGCCTTGCTGGCCTGGGAGCGATGGGCCGTGCTATAATCCCCATCTTTACCTTTCTCCGCGATAGCCACAAAGAAAGGAAATCCTCTCCCAATCACTTGGAAACCGTGTCCTTCAAACAGAAAACCCCCATCCATCCGAATCTTTCCATTGCAAGGCCAAGAGTAGCTTTTAAAATCCGGGGAGTGAGATTGGGGAAAGAATCATCACGATACCCGAATCGTGGACGGAAAAAATAAAGGTACAGATCGCACGAAGACTACATAGAAAAATATGGGAAGAATTGCACAAAACAGAAGTGCTCAAAAACAAACAAGGCTTGAGAAAAATAATAAGCTACCAAAGATTACTCACCGTCTACAATGAGTTTAAACGTACCCTTCGTTAAGCAGGAACTGACCCACCATGCACCGTTGGATATTAACCGACTGCGCAATGATATTTCAAAATCTCACGGATGAGGAATTAAAAGGAATGATATTGTGTTTTCCAAAGAAAGAAATTGGCTAATGAGTAATATGGCCCGAATAAAACACCACTGGCGAAACAAATGAAAAAAACGGTAGTGGCATGTCTATTGCCTATGCCTTATCCTGCCTTATCCTTCGAGCGGGAAGTTAGAATTATAGTAACAAAACAAACGGAAGAGCCAAACAATTAATGGAGCATGACAGATGACAATTTAGGAAGTAAGATAGCAAAGTATCATAATTTCTCGATAAGGTATTCCATTGGAATTCTTGATTGGGATCAAAAAGGATTACATTTCAAACCTAATGAGGCAACAGCTTTACTCGGTGTAGTTCCCACTGAAGCGCTTGGAGAAGAACCTGAACCGAGACATAAGGTGGAGCGGCGGACGCCATAAGACAGGCGCACCAAAATTAAAATTTCCAAAAATATTTTCAAGGAATCAAAAAGACTTTAGGTGAATACAATTTCCCGCCGATGGGCAAATCATTTTATAAATAACATTTAAAATAACTCGATTAACAAGGAGCGTTACACCTTACACCAATATGGGCTAAATATTTACTCTTATGCTTCAGGAGCAAAAGAGACATTCCCCGACAGTTATTTCGTGAATAATAATAGACCCTTCTATCATCACGACGAAACCTGATGGCTTGACCCCGGGCGCGACTTGACAGCGAAGAGTGGACCACATCCTGCATGTCATCCGACACTCAAAAGTGAAAACAATTTCCGCTTCTGGCAGGGATTTCCTCGCAGCGAGCGGGGGAGAAGTCCCGTCCGGCTTAGCGCCCCAATCCACCAAACCAACCTGATAGTTTTATGGGACGCAAGAAGACGAAAGAGTCACATGTGAAAAACACGCGAACCGAAACAGGAGAGAATTAGCCCCCCAGGAGGCGAAGACGTAGCACTACCGCAGCATAAATCACTCCGATGGAGCTGTAAAATGTCGACCTCGCCACACTTTCGCTTTACGTGTTTACGCTTCCCTCTCACATGGGACACTGTGTGGAAAGAAGCAAATTTAAAACTAGATCCCTCTGAAAGGAATAAAGGATGAGGGCGCAAGTGAGGAGGAGGATAAAAACGTTTCACTTTCAGAAAATTCCTCCCGAGAGAGAGGTCCCCTTGCGAAGCGGCTCTAAACAAAAACTTTACTCAACACAACGCACAACAACGTTCTCTTTCAGCCCTACCGACGCTCATAAATCCATCCAGGAGCCCTGCGGAGACAATACCTACGTGGGAACCCTGAAGGGTGGACAACGTCCAAGGGAATAGGACTTGTCTGCGGTGGTGGCAGAAGGGGTTTGTTGGCTCAACCAAGAGAACTCCGACGCAAGGTCACAACTATTGTCGCAATAGAAAGTTCTTCACACCGGGGAAGTGGAGTAAAATACGATCGCTCTGGCGATGGGTTTCTGGGAAAAGAGTGGGAGGGACCTAGAGAACGCCAAAGGGAGGCATATTAGTCATTCAAGTACCAAATTCAAATGATATCACTTTCTCAAATATCCAGACTATTTTCGCAATTTTTCAGATTGTTTGGTAATGAATATCAAAAGAAATTAAATTTCTTCATGATTCTCGCAACTGTGAATCCAATAAACGACGATGGACAGTTAACGCAACGATAGATATATTTCTACCTCTTGACGTAAACAAAACAGGCTAATTCAATTAAAGAATTAGCGACAAAAATGCCAAAATTTGACGATCATGTCAGAATAAGAAACTTAGAGAAGTTACAGTATTATATCGTGCAGGAATTAGACTTCAACTATTCTTTCTTACGACCAGCAATCAATAAGAAATGTAGAAAATTTAAAGAAAAAATTCGTCACCCCCTACAGCACGACGTTATTGCCTCTGGTTGAATGAGAAGTAAAATTAGGTATCACTAGATATCCTCATTCTCTATCGCTGATTAGAATAATTAAGTTTTACACTCAAATTGCCCCCACTACCTAGTAAGCGATTTACCTCGTACAACTGTCTAAACAAGATGGACACCACATTAAGGCGTGAAAGGCTGACACGTCTCAAGCGTCACGCATCAGCGCCTACGATCGGTCTGGTCTTTTTGCATCATGACATCGTTTCAGAAAATTGAAATTTGTTCTAGCCGAGAATCGGAATGGAAAGAGGCACGAAAAGGTGCAATAAAAACATCTAAATACGAACCAGTACCTTTTACCACTGCAAACTAAAGCGAAGAAATACTCAAGAGACGACGGCGAAGATGACGGCTGAGAGAACGAATTACAACTCTCCGGATTGTAAGAAATGAAAGACTAACTTCAGACGGGGGGTTAAAAGAAATAATCGAAAGTTGGAGCTCGTCATGCACACAACTACTTTTTAAATAGAAGTTACAACGCGACAAAAAGAAAACGGAAGAGATGCAAGATCGGTTTTGAATCCAGAGATCGCGCGCCATCTGCAACGCGTCGCGGAGAAAAGACAGATGAATGACGCGAGTCGCGAGAAATCGAGACAAGAGTGGGGGAAACGGGCGGGAAAGATAACCCACGCTGCCGCCACCCCTCTTCGCAACGCAGCGCGGCAGTGGCTCTGCCCCCTCGCGAGAGGAAGAGAAAGCTTCGGGGACGATGAGTGAGTGAAATGGGGGAGAAAAGGGAGAGTGATGGATATATAGAACGAGGGTACGCTTGCCTCGAACTTGGCCCCGATCCCTCCCCTTTCTCCCACCACCACACGACCGCCTTGGCGATATATAATTGTAGGGAACTCGACCTTGCTCTTGCGGCACACAGACACAACCACCTCATACCACTTTCACTTTCTCCTCCCCCCGGACTCGTCGCCGCTTTCTCTTCACCACGCGTCTCCGAGGGCGCACTGAAACAAATGCACTGCTAACGCGAGGATCGATTGCCCCGATACGTCACCTAAGGGATACGTGCCTGACCCTTCACCCACCAATCCCCTTCTTCATTCCTTTGTACCCTCGGAAAACCCCTTTTTCTTTAACCGAACACGTGCTTTTCTCAGCTTGGAGACCTTTAGCTTAGCTCTGAACCGCGAGTCTCTTAATACGTTGCCGCGGGAGTTGCGACCACAGGATAATACACAACCGAACACCATCATTACAAGGGATCAGAATTGGAAAATTAGGTGTAACAATATTAAATTTAAATATTGGTTTTCAATGTCTTTTGATCGACGCGTGAGGAAAAGATGGTACCATTTTTTTTGCAAATTTTACGAAAATTTATATGTTCTTCTGGTCAGAAAATATTAATTTAAAAACACTAAAACTAAAATAGGGCGCAAAATTACTTCTTTTGCTAAAGGGAAACAATCACAATTGTTTACATTCCCATCTTCAAACGCGCTCTGATGCATATTTTAAAACTCATAATTCTCAGCACAATTCATTCCGAGGTTAAATGGAAAAAAAAACTTCAACTGCTAGTCAACATGGGAATCCTATTTCGATCCCACCCTTTTCTTGCGTAGAGGAAGTTAGTGATACGAGTTTTCACGCTAAAGAGGTAAGTTCGTGATTCAAATCCCTCACGGTAAGGGGGGACAACCGTCGTCCGCAAATTGCACATCAACGCGCAAAGGCCACAAGAATCCCGTGTAGTCATTCCAATAGCACTCCCTGTCGTTCACCGATGTAAAGAACTATCAAGAGAATAAATGCGCAGTAATTGTACTCTCGACGCACATACGCGAAATAAGAAGAAAAAGAAAAACAATCCAAGTCTGTTCCAGCCATCTCCAGAGCACACCATGGCGGATAGGCAAAGGTATGTTAAAAGAATACCGTATCCGGTTCGGGGAATTCCTCGCTCACGTGTCCAAGACTGCGACTCTCACACTTGATCAACTAGCACCCTGATCGCGAAAGGACTTGCGAAAGACGACGATACGAAAAAAATGAAATTCACGGGACTTTGCCGCACTACCACGGGAAAACAGAAGACCGAACTTCCCAATCCGATTGATATCCTTTAGATAGATCGTTAAAATCGCACACGTGACTAGTGGGTATATTCTTAAAAAAAAACTTATATTTCCGATGATATTTCAAATATCCTGATTCCACCCAAAACAGAAATTTGTGGCATCTCCTTAGGAGGCGAAGCTGAAGTGTGTTAAAAACTAGTAAGTATTCTATTCGTTCAACCCAACTGTTATGATTTCCAATTTCATCGGACCAGCTGATTATTTGTGGATACATTCAAAACGTGAATTCAGCGAAGGCGAGCGAATTGTCTCGTACAAGTCGAAAAATAGGAATACGGCAAACGTATTATTGTGACACTCTATTTACAAATTTTAAATGATTTACGTAAAACATTTAAATAGAAAATTAGCAGACGAGTGTCGAGCGACGGCCATGTTTGGCCGGATATTATGTCACAGTAAACAGGTTTCACTTTCGTGAGACAAGACGCCATCCCATCCTCTGCCTACCATGGCGAGAAAGCCCGGACGAGAGTGGTCTCAGTGAGACCAAACATAACGGTATCTCTCGAGACGTAAGGCTCAGGCCAAAACTAACTCAAGAGGGTTTGGAGAATGACCAAAAGGCGTGACAAGAAAAAGGGCGGAGGGATGGACGAAAATTACTTGAGGGAGAATAAATCTATGAAAATTTGAAGATGAAACCGCCATCCTAGCTCGCTAGGACGACTGAAGACAAATGGGGAGCATCCACAGGTGGACAGTGGGTTGTGTGAGTAAAAAGTAAGTTTCCAGGTCGAGTTGTCTGAACTTAGCGAAGGGTTAATAACAGTTCCAAAATCTGTCGGACAGAATTTGCTCCCGAGATTTGTACTTTTGGTCATTAGACAATTGACTTTATAAATTCGCATACAGTTGATTTCTATCGCAAAATTGTTCATTGTCATTTCTATCAATTATAACAGCCTTTTAAACGAATTTTATAAAATCAATCATAGCATATGCCGTGTATGA
The DNA here is from genome assembly GCF_921293095.1 of Ischnura elegans. Lineage (NCBI taxonomy): Eukaryota > Metazoa > Arthropoda > Insecta > Odonata > Coenagrionidae > Ischnura > Ischnura elegans. The sequence goes on from NC_060250.1 coordinate 85,654,438, forward strand.
CGTTGACAACAACAAAATAAAAAAACAGCAACACAAAATTGAAAGTCCTCGAGCGATAATTTTACGAACACTTTTTTAGGCTTTAGTGGTGGAAAACAGAACTATAACACAGCGCAACAACCTGTACAATGCAGTAAAGGCACAGTAGAGTGCGGATAGAATGGGGGGAACTTACCACCCACAATCCTTCCTTTCCACCCCTCAACCCCCCTCCACCAAAATTCCTAACCTTGACGCCAGTCCGGCCGACAGCGAGACCCCACCACCACCACCCGCATGTGGAGTAACCCACTCCCCCAAACCTCACCCACCCGCATTTCCCGCACCCCTCTCACTAGTGCCCGCATCCCCCCCACACTCCACCTCCGGGATTCTTTCTGGACTGGACGAGGCACACTCATTCGTGACTTGCGAGTCATCGCTTCCCCTACCCCCGTTCCGCCTTTTCGAGACTCACCCTACCTCCCCCCACCCTCCACCATATCTCCTCCTTCCACACCCCAGCGAACCTCGCACACACCGTTCCTTTTAAAGGAATAGGCGCAAAATGTTGAGTGCCACGACATAACAGACGTCCAACAGCTCGACAGAGTCAGTTCGCTGCTGCTGGCGCGGCATATTCCCATACAATTCATTTCCACACTCTAAGAGGAAAAGAGGGTTAAACAACGAGCGACAAAAAAGTTAACGCTAAATTTGATAAAAAGGAACGAAGAATTAAATGCTTCCCCGTTTTTATCACGCTTTGACCGAGACATTTTTCAAACGCTGCACTTTGATAGGCATAGAAAAATTAATGTCATGAGGTTAAATTTCAAAAACTTCACGCCTATATGCAAGGAATTCGAAGTGAAAATGAAGAAATTCCAATACACATGAAGCGCAAGGGCACTTGTGGAAAAACATCGTATAGCTTTTCGATAAACTCGCATGACTAAGCAATTCACGGCACTACGAGCAATTTAAGAGTCTATAATCACAATTGAGTCAGCAGAGGGAATAAAGATCTAAATCTGACACTATTCTCCCCGAAATTTCAGAATATTTGGTATAATAATCCTCGACGATGAATACAAATATAGTGAGAAATTTACGCTGGGCAACTAAAGGGATTTACAGCGATAAGTGAAGAGCGATTACAAGGAGTTTCGATAAAATATGTTAGGGATATAAAAAACTACATTAAAGGCAGGATCGAAATTAGCTACCAAACGTTTGGCTTTCCTCGAGACTAGAACGTAATGGCTAACAAGAACAGCGCAAGCCCCTGAATACATAGGCAACCACCGTCACTTATCATTATTCCGGGGTCCTTTCTCAGTCCTAAACAAGGGGTAGATCTTGCTTCTGTCCGACTACTCCCCGAATGAAAAATAAAAAGTTGTTTATTCTAGTGCTTATACGGAATATTCAATGGATATTTTTATGCTTATTTTCGATAGTTGAACATAGTTAATGGTACCAAAATTCCGGCACCATGCCGGCGAATCTTGAACTAATCTACGACCGTAGATACCCATAATTCGCAAAAAATAATCGATACTATTACTTTCAACACACACCAGAAATCAAAGAATTTAACTTGAGTGGTACTAGGGAATTTGGCAGATCACTGGTGATAATAAGAAATTAAAATTGTCCTCTTGCTTGGCTTAGCCCTCAATATGCCTCGATGATGCCCGAAATTTTTATGTTATATTACCTACGCTAGCGAAAGGGAGGCAAAAGAAGTGACGTGTCTCGTTTCAATGCTTTCAAAAATAGACGCACGGTCGATTTCTAACAACCGTGCGTCTGGAGTGGAAAGAATAAAATTTCAACTTAGGAGACCGTCACCCTTAAGTCAAATCACTCGGGTTGTAAATATTGGCCCACGTTCAAATTCGGAAGGTTCCCAAGAGATGGCGAATCGTGGCCATCCTTGCTTCCAGAAACACCAGTGAACAATGCTTGAGTGCTCTTAAATTAAGGCTAGAATTAAATACCAATTACATGGTATTTTTCTCAACATAATTCACGAGATTCATTCAACATTTGTTTTATAATTAGTTGTAATCCTTGCTATTGCATTAAAAGATGAGGGAGACAATTAACTCCTAAATTCTGTATTCCAGGAAGTATTTCTACAAATTCGACACAAAATACCATTGATGTCAGTTTAAGGTGAAACCTGAACCATAATGGTTGGTATTCTAAGCGAAGTCCTAATGTATTTTCTGGTGTCTTATCACGCATAGTTCTAAACACTATAAGTAAGTTTCTGATAATTACATTATGCGCAAGTGTCTCATAGAGTTTAGGCTGCCATTACACAAAATTACATTTATGAAAATTATACCCGAAAGGAATAAATTAACCAATATACTAATGAGGACAGACTAAACAAATCGGTACTTAGAAAAATTAAAATCGATAACAAATTTTATGAAACAACCCATGCCCCTAACTGTACAATACCACACACGTCAACTCATTCATCAACGCTAAACGAATTAATTCAATGAGGTTTTTTTTCATAACTACGTTAAAAAAAACAACCGCGAATCGCCACTCTCGTAGCAGCACGCTGCTGGGGTGACTCCAAACAATCGATGTCACCCGGGCACAAGCGGGACATAATCCCGCCCCGTTCATTATGTCACGAGGGGGCGCCACCGCTGTGGCCACGAAAAGAGAGGAAAAAATATGCACGCGGCACACCACCTTGAAATTCTTCCGGCCAACCTTGCGTCATCGATTTTCACTTTCTCCGACGACTCGCCTCTCGCTCTAGAAATAGGCACTCCGGGTTTTAGCACAAGACAACACTGCCATTTCCCTCCCCTCGGGATCCGATGCAAACACCACCTCAACGCCTAGAGAGAGAGAGTTGTGCAAGCGTAATGCATGATACGGCAAGAGCACGCTATAACTTCGTGGGGTGGGATGAGAGGGGTGACGTTTTCGGTAGCGGGAGACAGAGATTCTGCCGCCGTGCCATTGACCCACTTCGGGTGGGATTCCAGCCGCGTCTCCCGTGAACACGCACAAGTCAATACGAGCTGGCTGTCGACTGCGAGGGGCATGGTTGATTACGGACCGAGTTCGAAACCGGGAGGAGAGACTGGAAGATAAGACGACGCAAACTAAGGCTGTCTCCGACAGTGAAAACGATCTGCTGCCGACAAGGCAGCAGAGTTATAAGACTTTCATCTCTGCGTCCCCAAACGCGTGGTGCGCATGAATATACGAAATGGAGTAACTGATCGAGACTAATCTCTTCTTATCTAAACGATTCATTCCTCTGGCCGCCCCGCGATGAAACCTCGCCTATGCCCATGAATGAAACTTGAACTAGTCAGATCTGACGCAGGCAAGCGGACTGGGGCACACGCTTGCAACCCACATACAACTATTTATAGAACCGCCGCTAGTAGTAGGACGACGCGACGTAACGCGCGACGAAATTTGAAATTATTATTCACCCCGACCGAGAACTTCAACGTCCCCGTGCAGTACGTTACATCAACGTTTCTCACTGTCAAATTATTGCTTCTTAGATGATTTCCGAAGAGAGTAGTAATTTAGGCAAAAGGAAAATCGAATTCAGAATTCGAGCCAGCAAGCGAGAAAGAAGAAAATTAATTTGTAATTAGACTGAAGAGATATCTCGAGCCGGCTTTGTTCAACGAAAGAGGAGGCCACATTATTATTTTTTAATGATATAACTAGCATGATGAAAATAATACACAATCAATGGCCATCAACTCTAAATTGGTTAGATGTATCTCTGTATGTACTTATAAATTCATCATTATCCTCCTCAACGACACTGACTTCGTCTAAGGTAAAGTAAAAACATCTACATCCCTTCTCAACAACTGTGAGCTTTCTTTACTATCTTTAATGCCCACCAATTTTAAAATATCAATGGAAAAAGTACGCAGACTGCTACATACTTCACCCACTGCCATTAAATTAACAATGAACACCAAAAATACCTCCAGGCAAGCCCTCGATCATTTAATCGTAAATCAGCTCAAGCACAGCCAATGCGTAGAGATTGGTGAAGGAAATAGGGCACAGAGGGGCGCACCGGCAGATACTGCCTCCATTATTCCAAGAAAGGAGCGCGTCGTAAAAGAGGAAATGAGGGGATAACTGGCGAGACTACTTGAGCAACAAAAGGGGTCCACGAAGTGGGAAAAATATTCACCTCGTACCAAAACTCTGCCACGTGAAAATAAAACTCCATACGCCCCAATAATTCCAACGAAATACAAATCAGTGTTCCGATTGTACACTTAAGTTCTCCCACGGCACCAATGGCAACAGATTCGATCCCAAAGACTGCTGAATTGAATTGAGAAAAGTAAAAGACACACTCACATGACGTAACACATATTTCAAGATAAAGTGCGCTCTCCAAAGCCTTGAGTAACCTACCAGAAACTAACGGTTATCTAATTATAAAATAAAATTAGAGTAGGTTAGGAATTTAACGGCGGAAAGTCTGTACTGAGGAAACAATACAATACGAAAGATTTACGCAAATTGTTTACGTTATTTCCTTCGATGCACCTGGCGAAACTAAACCTGGTTGAAAAAGGATGATTCAAGGCGTGTAAGAAGGCAATAAAACGCTCAAATGAAACATGTCTACTATAAATTGTCGTTCTGTGACGACAAGACTTAAGTATTCCTATACGCCATTTTAGCATTTCAGATCCCAAAGCATTTTCTTGAATAAAACAATTTCAACATACGCGCATGGTCGTATTTCCACGTTCTCCACGCATGTCACGACCGCTGAGAAAAACACCACCCCACTGGAAGCTGATGCTAATGAAGTGCACATGATGAACGATCTATTCCTCGCTAAGGACGCCGACCATAGAGTGACGCAACACAGTGATCAAGCATATCGTTTTACATAGTCTACGGCGGACAATAAGTACTTTGATAGAATTTCATTTTTCAATGACCACGTCGATAACCAACGCATCTGCATCTCAAGAATTACATTTTATTCGGCTGTTGTATGAAAATTCTTGTTGACCGTCAAAATACGTCGTAGATGGATTAATTTTCCACGATTATGACTTTTGAAACGCCAAATTTCTCAAACTGCCAATGAATTTTATATCCATCCCCCGCTGGTCATCGTTTCTTCAAATCCGACTGTCCACCATGCCGAGTTAAAAGTTAACGTTTCAAAGGCTTACTGTGCCATGTCTTCAGAATGAAATAGAGGAACATTAGATGAATAAATTAGAGGTTCTGAGGGAATTTTGCCAAGAGGGAGGCAATAAAACTTCCAATTAAAATAATACATCATTTTTTTCATTCCAACTTGGCACAATTCCTAATTGGCACTCAGATATTCGTCTCCAGGGAACATCCCTCACGACCGTGGCAGAAATTCCTCACCAAACAAAAACATTCGCATCCGTACCCCTCACGACCGTTTGTGGATAAGCAGGGGAGAAAATAAATATCTCCCGGGAGCCCACGCTCTCGTTTAGCACCAACGGAGAGTCTACAGGTGCACACAAACAGCACTCGACCATTTCCAGAGTAGATACGCGCCGTGAAGAAGGGTATGGGGTTGGGATGGAGGGAAAACATGAGGAGTTTTTCTTCTCCCGTGGTGCATTGTCATTCACATCCACGCCACCGCCGTCGCAGACAAGGAGTGAGAGAATTGGCAACGCTTGCCGCAAATGGCGGACTCCCTCCCCACCACCCCCATGCAAGAGAACTCCCCCCACCCCACTGCCGCTCTCGGTACAACACACTCCAGTTACGCAAGGGCAGCCAAGCTCACAGTCACTACTCCCGACCGCACCAACACACGGTCCTCTGGGAACCCATGCGCTCCTAGCTCGTACTAGTTCTCTCTCCTCCCCCTAACTCTTTCTCTCAGCCTCTCTCGTCTATTAGGTGCCGTTGCCTACGTCACCGTCCGCCTTCTCCCCCGCACGCCTCGAACAGACGTCACCGATGCCGACATCGTCCTCCCTTCGCCTTGTCGCCCGTGCTCCCTCACGCTTCCTCGCGCCCCCACAAACTGGAGACGTCGTGGCACAAAAAAACAAAGGAACGGGAATGGAAGGAGCTCTCTCGCTAGGGGAGAGCCAGCGTCTCCGCAGAAAATACACCGCTAAACTAGAATGTAAGGCCAAATCTAAACAGAAAGCAAAACAAACGAGCCCTACGAAATCAAATGTTAATTACACACTTTTTCATTATATTACGTCGGCGAAGGCACAAACGAATGATCTTTTGCGAAGAATTCCATTAACAGCAGGAAAATACGATGTGTTTCAATGAATTTGACTAATAATGCTGGGTGGCGTAGTACTCTGTGCAATGGCCAAGACCTCATGTTTTAACGACTGGAACAATTTATTTCAAATATTTTCTCATATAAATCGCTATTGGACTGCCCACCACAGAAAAGGAAAAAACTAGCCCATATCCTGTATCAATACATAGACGCCTAAGTGATAAACCCAACAAATGGTCTCTCCTTGGCATACCAAAGCTCTGAAGATTTTAGACCTTGTATTCATGGACATTCACGTTATTAAATACAGTCTTTTTCTATATGATCAAAATTTCAATCGAATGGAAAAATGAATGCACCTACTACATCACGACTAGAATATTGATATATTTGCTATTCTTCGATCCATTTTCACTCCCAACAGGTAAGCTTTTTATGTGCGTAATGCGAAGAATTCCTGGCAGAGCAAAGGTTTGAGGTGAGAGACATCGAACATGGACAAGACACTTTTGCGTGATTCACTCACGCTATCGAGCCGTGACTCAACCACACGTCTGTCGATTAAAAAATACGACATACACAGTGGGAGTGGGGAGGAGAAAGAGGGTCGCGGAGGGGGGAGAAGCGGCGGCAAAGCACTTACTGTTTGGGCAGAGATATCCCGCCGTCGCGACGCGGAAGCGCGGAGGAGACGGAAAGACCTTCAAACGCGAATAAGTCAGGAGGAGGCGCGGAAGGGATCAAGGATAAGCCACGACGGCGGATTCGGGAAGGGAGGAAGGAGGGGGATAAGAAGAAGCTGGAATGGCACAGCAGCCGCCGTGAGATCGACCACTTCCGGCAGGAAGAAAATGGATCGGGAAGGACCTTCATTTTATAACCCCACTCCACCCGCTGCCGCTGGGAGTGTTATTGGAGCAGAGCGTGATCGACGTTGTGTGTTGCTGCTTCCGCAGAGGGTCGGGGGAGACAGATAGGGAGACACGGGGCAAGGCCACCCGAATTGAGCGGGGAGGGAAAAAATGAGGAACCGTAACTCTAAAAAGCACTCCCATAAAAAAAATTAATGAAGAACCATTAAAAAATATTTCAAACGGACCAAATAAAAAAAAACAACAGGAAAACTGTTAATTTAACGCTTTTGAATTTTAAATTCGTACATTTATTTAATATAAAAATTAATTCATAAGATAAATTAAAGTCATCAGCAAATTTATGGAAAACAGTAGGACATCTGCACATAGCAAACTGATGGATAGAAGTTCAGCGAAGCTTATTGACACCTATTGAGGGTGAGCGTAATTATGCACTCACTTAAGGTTTCTTTTTGGCTAATGTTAACTTGGGGAAAATAATGGACCGTATTGCTTCCAGTCTTCCCCATAAAAATAAAGAATATTAGAGAAGGTGAAAAAAACGGAGATAAATGTAACCATCATTAAATTTTGCAAACAGCATGTAGTTATTTCCGCGAAGAGAGATAGTAAATGATTCGGATAAATATATAAAAGGCTTCCTTTTGGCAAATAATAGTGAACTATCAGAGCGGTAGTGAATAAACAGGAAGTAAATGGACACCACCTTGGCCACTGGAATTGCCTAGACTGCCATTTAGTAACCGGAATTGAGAGAACTTCCGTATTGTCATACTGGTACGAGTACGCAGGCGACATTACAGAGAAGTAAAAAAATCCCAGTAAAAAGTATTTCCGCGATTTCTAGTGTTTGCTATCGATAATGGAGAAGACTTATCTCCATGATATTTTTAATGTTATTGTTTCTGTCCTCTCCATGGACCACTTATTACCACGGCCTTACTAATTACAGTCAAACTGCAACGCATAAGCATTAACGTCAAATGAAAAAGGACTATGGTAAATAAATGGGACAGGAAAAGAAAAGGCCAGCAAAAGCAACACTGACGAAAAAAACTGCGCACAAATTTTTCATAAAGATCAAAGAACTCTCCCCGAAAATAAATGAGAAATCATGAGTAGCTACTACGAGAAAACGTAGTTATTTTTAACAGGCATCACAGTGAAAGATCTAGACTCGGAATTTGGAACAAGACTTGAAGGAGAGCCGCAAAAAATGTATGCCTGTACGTTCCGTAAAAAGCTGATTCCCGAGAGCAACCTAATTATGGATGGTTTAGTCCAAGCAGCGTAAGAGGACCCAGAATAACTAACTCGCAGAGGGGTGCGCATCCTTAACCAAGAGGCAGTGCTCATCGAGGCCGCGAGAGAGAAGCGGGAAATGCAACGATGCACATGCTCCGAGGGGGAGGGACACATGCACAGACGACATGCACCCGCCGCGCCGTGTCAAACCGGAAGCCGTGGCGTCACTTCCGGCTCCCGACATGAACGGGGCTTCGCTCGCGGTGAATTCGAAAATAAAATAGAAAAATCTATCACGCACAACGGTAGGGGGAGATGCTTTGATAGTCCTCGTCGCCGAGGGGAGAAGATTCCAATCGGGGACGAATACGTGAGGGTGTCTTCCACGTGGTATAGCTAACTGACATACAGATGCTTTGTCAAGGGACGTTCGGAGTGTTACGTCTGAGGCCTCGGGCCCGTTGCCATGACAGGGTGTAACACAACTAATTTTACGTAATTATGGGTACGTTTGGAGGTATTAATCAGAATATCGGTGGAATTATAACTTAAAAACCGATACAAAGGGGATATCTATACTCGGAATTCCAAGGGAAATTATGACTGAAAAGATAACAAAACAACCACGGCATACCGAATCTATTCGGAAAAAAACTGAAAATAAACGAACTGTAAAATAGACATAAGAACTGACTGGCTGAGTCGCTAGACCGATTCTTGAACACACAAAAACCACATGCATCGAATTCAAAAAATGGCACATTAAAAGGGTCAAGCGCAGCAACAGAAATCGATACTAATGAAAAAAAGGCGTTCATATTGAATTAAATATCCTATTTTTTTCAAAATGCAACAAATCATTTGTATGCTACGACGATAATCCCCGGACATAGACAAAGAAGGAAAATTTTGAGTGTCTACTCGTCTATGATCAGACTATTATATCACGCTCTTGAGCCCTGAACACAATGCAGAACATAGCCAAGCACACAAGGACTGCGGAAGTGCCACAGTGAATTGAAGGACGAGGAAAAACACATAGAAATTGGAACAACCCCAGGATATGATGTTTATTGACGCAATGACCAGTAGAAGGTCGGCCCGTTGAGATAATATGGTGTCCCCCATATCATTCGGTCCTTCATAAAAACTCCTCATACATTAACAATAGTCCCAAATTTCCGAACAATGGCTTAGAAAACAATAAGGTCATCGGCATGTAAATGACAGCTTCGGACCCTGTGAAAATCGAAGACATTAAAGCAGAGACGCCATTGTGACGATCGTCCCACGCCGCATTTATCGTTAAGAATTAGCAAGCATATACAAGTAAACATATACTGCGTAATTTCAATTAATATCGGCCACACAAATGTTCCCACCATCATGACTGCCGAGCCCACAACACCACACCAGCAGCTCATTACTTACCACACATGGTTCACTCACTAAATATAAGGTGGCAACACTTGAGGACATATTTACCTTGAGGTCCTTGAAAAAGACGGAGTTTCTGGCCCAGTCCACCTGGGAGAAAAGGTTCTGGTCGAGCACTTTGCACATTAGTTCGAAAAGGTCCACTTCGCACTGGTTGTACGTCTGATTCTGGAGGAGACCAAACAACGAGTTCTGCCACTCCCGGTCGTCCACACCCGCCACAAAGTCTCGGATAAGTGGCGACACCTTAACCACACTCGCGGACGGGGTGCCGGGGGCGGCCGAGTTGGACGCACCCGCTGCCGCTCCCGCCGCACCTCCGCCACCTTCCCCACCGTTGGACAACACGCCCTCGTAGTGGAACGCTTTCGGGGACAGCGAGTGTGGGGACGGCGTGGTCGAATTGGGGCTGGACCAGAGCTTGTGCTCTGCTCCGGACGCGAGGACCAGGGGACCGGCGTTCCCGCCGCCACCCATTTGCGCGGCCGCGACCGCCGCCGCAGCCGCCGCCGCTGCCGCCGCAGACGCCGCCGACGTCGTGCCCTGGACCCCTTGACCTCCCTGGCCGCCTCCACCGCCGTTTCCGCCGGCGGCAGGCCCCGCGCCGCTCTGCGTCGCACCGCCCATAGGCGAAGGCGACGAGTCCGGCGAGGAGGTTAGCGATGATACCTGTGGGATCTGGATCTCCTGCTTGATGTGGAGGTTTGAACCGCCACCCGCCGAGCTCACGAAGCCCTGCGTGCTGTAGCCGAGGTTGAGGGCTTCGCTGCCTAGCGTGCCGGAGACGCCAGACGCCCCTGAGGCACCGGCCGACCCCATAGGGTGCGACCTGTTGACGATTTGGATGGCGAGCTGCCTCTGCCTGAGCATTTGAAGCTTCCTGGCGCGGTCTCTCTTGTACATGGGCCCGAATTTGTTCCTTCCGCCGCGCATTCTGTCGGCTCTCACCGCTGTAAAGCAAGAAGATAGGAAATTGTAAGAATCTCGACATGAAGGCAACCATAAAATCAAACAATTTATGAGTAAAATAGTATTTGAGGGATAAATATAACTGCATCAACCCAAATTAACCAAGATTGAACGATTTCTTAGACTAGCAAGTTTGTTCAGTGATTGCTTAGTAGTAGAAATGAAGGTGTATCCATAAAATAGTAATTAATTAAATACGCAAAGCTGTTCTTCCCAAGAGGTTCGAAAGGGGGATGTGTTGGAGGATAGTAGAGGCGGTATGGAATTATTTACTTAATCCATGCAATGACTTCTTAACGAAAAAAATACATGCTAGTAATATTCCATAGCAGCAAAAAAACGTATCTCCGTTAATTTCGCTACGATTTTAACTAAATACAGAAGACATGCAATATTTGAACGGAAAACTGGCATTTCAAATGATTAATAGATGAGGCTGATTAATAGATAAAACATCTGGGTCACTGACGTCAACCAAAACTTAAAACAGCCTCGTTGGCGTGAAACATCCATGCATCGCCCGGATATCCAGGTGATAGCACAGATATGTCACAACGAAGGTCGCGAGACTATGCAATCACTGTGTGATTGACACAGCCGTGCCGGTAGCACATTGAAACGAGTGCATCGGGACGCTAATGACGTCCTGAGACGCGGAGAACACTTTCTAAACGATGAATCATGGGCAAATTTTATTAAATTTCGCTCGCGTCATCCACCGAGCTTTTTGTTACAATATGCATTCAAAACGGTAGGTGGTGCGTTTCTCCAGCTCATACTTTGCGCAATCGACCCCCACACTTTACGGACGTACAAGAGAAAATAATCGAGAGGTAGCGGACATGCCTCGCCGAGGGCGGCGGCTATATGGTCGCAATAGTAGAATACATCATCATCCCTCATCGTGGGTGAGTATGCAGCCCAAAACCGCCACAACCGATGAGCTCTGACCCAGTCCTTCGCCACGATATCAATCAAAAGAAAAGATGTGAAAGAGATGCCTAACGCGATGAGTATTCGCCCATCCGTGAGGGAGTGGAGAGGGCATAAAGAATGGGAATAAAAACGGCATAAGGAAATCCTGACCCATTTGTTCGTCGGTTGCAAAAGAGAATGCTAGCGCAAACTTTCTTTGGAAAAAATACTAAAAATCCTGTCTTCTAAGCGAGATAAATCCAGAGTCCCCATAAATACCTCTCAAAAAATTGCCAAATTTATGCTTGGGATATAAATGGACACGTCGAGTTTTTATACATATTTATTTTCACATGTTGTCATGAAGTACGGCTAAATCCCATATTTCAGTGAATCTAAAATACTTAAAGAACTTTGAAAAAGTAATTTATGGAATAAAATTCATAAACTTGTAACATTATTTTGGGAATATAACAATATGAATACTTCTATAACAATAAACGGAGTTTCCATGGAATAAGTGGGCGGTATCACAGTTTAACGCAAGCAAATATATGACATAAGAGAAATAAAAATTTTAAATTTACTAATCATTCGCATTATTTGGTCATACTGACTGTTGGTGAAAATTAAGAAGAACATCAGAAAGGATATTCCACGAACAGAGAGTTGACGTTTTCATGGAGGAATTACGACAAAGAGCCGTGTTATTAGAGATACTTGACCCAAGGAGCCTTCAATCCCTTCCAACGGTTAATTACTACGTTCGGAAAACATTACTGTCGAATTAATTTCTGAAATACACAATACGAGAGACCATGGCCGATGACTAATGCCCACCGTTGTAAGAAACCCTCTTTCCTCTCTATATCTTACATCATCGTCACAATGAGGCACTCTAACGATGAAAAAGGATTCTTAACGAGGATCTCACAATGTGCTAAAATGATTCAATGAAACTGATTTGATTGGCGAGTAGGGGGATGATTATTACCGCGGGGAAACTGAAATGCCAACACACGAAAACTATTCGCGAAAAAAATGCGAAGAAAACTTTAGCTAACGATGTAGGAATTAACTTCTTTAACAGCATTACCTTTTGATAGCATTTACGGCGGAATAAGGGAACATAATCAGCCAAAACCTCCCTTTAAATTACCCAGGCAACACGCCTTCATCATCAGGACGAATTGCCATCGAATGGAAAATCCCCAGGAAAAAAGTGAGGCGAGAATAAATAGTAAGATCCCTATAGGAATAACCTATGGAGAGGCATCAAGGAAACAGAAGGAAACGGCATAAATTGCGTTTGGGACCAGGAGCCGACCTGGCCCGTCCAATCACAAATACGCACACAAACCCACACACACACGCGCTCGCAGGCCAGTCACGTGACCGGAAAAGATCTTAAAAAGTCGGAATTCGGCACGAGGACGCGTCCTTGGAGATGCCTAGGTTGGGCAGAGGAACATTAAGTGAATGATGGGGATGGGAAGAAGTTTTGGCGGAAAGTGGAGAGGGAAAGAACAGGGATCGGTGGAAGGAGGAATATAAATAGATCCTGGTAGTCAGCGGCAAATTCAAGGGAGAAGAGGAGGAGGAAAATGGTGCGAGGCGCGGTATTAAAATTTTGTTGCCACTCGGATCGAACCAAGGCCACAACAACAGAGAAGGAAACAACGAAGCCAGGAGGTTTCCTTTTTCTCGCTTTTCCTCCGAGACCGTTGAACCCCGCGCGACGAAGAAACGCTTCAGGGAGGCTTCAGAGGGGCATAAGGGGGGGAGGGGGGACAACATCTAAGGTTCTTGCGATTTCATCACGTCCTTAAGAAAAGAAAAGGGTAATTGAAGGTGGACAAGTGTTGAGTCTTTACAATAGACGGGAGACCAGCAAAAAATTAATGAGAGGAATGAAATCGAACTTGCACCTTGCTGCGGTTGACAACTAACTGCGACCACTAGTTGTATTCCCAATGTAAGTAGTAAAGTATTCCCATAAAGTAGTTGAATTTCCAGGTTATGTGACTAAGAAAGCACGTAATAGGAGGCAATTCCACTCACAGGTATACTTTTATGAATGAAAATCAAGTCAGTGAGATTAAATTAAGTAAAATTCGGTTGTTTGATGGTCACAAAATAAAGTTTTATAATTCGAAAAAGCTCACGGAAAATAGGTACGATTAAATAGCATGGAGTACATCATAAAGTAAGTAAAAGATAACTATAATTTTAATTTAGAATATGTATCAGTTATTTACAATCGAATATGGATAAAATACGGAGTTTTAAAAAATTGCGATCAAATACTATAATGTGATGGGCTGCACTAACAATAAGTCTTGCTAGCGCAGACAGCTAGTCGAAAGATAATAGAAGGGGAATCTCAGCAAAAAATTGGTATAAATTCAATGGAAAAGCATATGATCAAACAAAATTCATACTTTCTTCGCACACAAATAGGAAGCCTAACCAATTTCTGGGCTTCATCCAAAACATTTAATTCGCAAATTCAACCCGCTAACAAACCTGGAGGGAAACAGCCTTAAAACCTTTGAGGAGGAGGATACCTCAACGTCGCCTCATTTAAATATTCACAAAATTCCGAAGGCGAGATGCAAAATTGAGCCGCCCCGTAAAATGAAGTGGGCCGGACTGATGCATTGCAGATGCTGCTGCCACTCGGATGCATGAATGCGCTTAGCAATTGATGAATCTCAATCACTCGACCCGCGGCCAGAGTTAACCGTTCCGCCTATCACGAACACGCTAAACACACTCGGGAAGTGATCGCAAGACTGTTCAATTGAATACAGTCAGTCAAACAAGCCAGCGAAAAAGTTACCCATTACTTCTTAAAAAGGCTAATCACTAGCATCGAGAGGTTATTGTGAATAATTTGATGAGGCAGTTGTGTTCCATTCTAATCAATGGGAACGGTGAAAGCTGGGATACGAGAGAACTAAAAAATTGTTTCATGAACAATAAAAGGACAGAAAAGGTTGGAAAATATGACAAAAAAATGGCCCGAACCAAGTGAGTAAACTCTTCGCGCCAAAAATTTTGAACAACCACAATCCGAGCAACGCTTTCCAGATATCAACTTCGCTAGTCACACACTTCAATCGCCTTCCGCTCAACTCCAAAGCAAGCATGTGGATTGCCACGCGAAAAAACGCTGGAAACAAAATCCATCGCCAAGAATTGAGAAATCAACTTTTTATAACCCGATGGAATAATAATAATTTTATATTCATCTTTACTCCCATGCTTGGATCAACAGTAGTGATATCGGACAGCTCTCCCCCGAAGGCAGCAAGCAATTGGAAACACAAAAACATGATTTGTACCCCTGACAGTTTTCCTCGGGCGTCTCAAAACAACGAACGAAATCGGAATTGGAGAAAAAGGAAATCCATTCGGCGATAACGTCAGCACGGTCAGGATTCCGTGGAGAGCGGCGAGACTGTGTTGGCCTTGGGATGGAAGAGGGAGGCAATTTGCCTACCCGTCGGAACGAACCATTTGGCAGGCAGCATTTCAGAGGAGCCCCCGGAGTGGAGTGCGGACTTAAAAGGGGGGAGGAGGGGCTATACATCCAGGGCCACTGTCAATCACGATTCGGAGAGGTGGAAAAAGACACGGCGGCACAGAATAACATTTCTAGAAAAATCCTCTGCGGAAGGATTTTCCAAAATTCATGAATTCATCGCGAAATATTCCCTCAGGCGCTGGCGACTGAGGGAAGATTTCGCAATGGGGAGAAAAAACTTTTAAAAAATTCTTTCTCTTATATAATTTTTTTCCATGAAGAACGAAATAAAATATTTTTAGCAATGGAGAAGCTAATTCTTCCTCATACTGCTTACCCTATTTGAATGCTTAACACTTTTTCTCGCCTTCTAGAAATCCTCAAAGTAGGAATACTGATAGGGTAATCATAAGGACTAAAACTTTATAACTAAACATTTCTGCCTCCTAACAAATTATTTTGATTTTTAGTGGTAACTAAATTTTCAGCTTCACAATTTTTAATATCACGTTTCACATTTTTTTTTAAGATTCGCGAGAAAAGATGATAGAGCAAAAATTATTTATCACGACAAAAATACTTCCCTAAAAATACTCCTCCGGAAATTTCATCCTTCCCTCATTAAGTTGGAAGAAATTTTTTTCAATAAAAGCCTTTCAACAACCACTCCCCACGACAAAAATTCTATTCATTTGGACACCAACAAAATTACATTGCAAAATTTACACCGAAAAATTAATTTTTTTCATTCGCTCCGAACACGTGGAGTACAGGAGCAAAAAGGAAATTGGGTAGGGATGTCCCCTCTACATATCCCTCCACCCCCTGCCCTCAAGGTACCCCCTCTAGCTCTTTTTCACGCTCGGGGGGAGATCAGTCTCCGTCGCCGGCCGAGTGAAAATCCTCCCCCTCCTCTCTTTAATACTTTCCCTCGTCCTTGAAATGCTTGCGTAATAATCACCGTGTTTACAAGCGACGAGCCGAGAGAGTTACTCTCTTCACTTGTCTGCGGGATGAGCGGCGTTGCCTAGGAGACCGACGAAACTGTTTGTGCGACGATCGCGCCGCTTAGGGAGCTGAAAATGCCGCCGCGACTCTCTCGTACCACTAGGCGCATTTGAGGTGTGAAGCGGACAGCATAGTGGCTGCGGGATTCTCTTTACGCTACCGTCCGCGCCGCCGAGAAATAATGCCACGACAAATCATGAGAAACTCCAGCGCGAAACGGATTGTGCAGTTGTGCTACCCATATGACTGCCCACCCACCATCTGAGGTCTGCCCACCCAACGACCATTTAAGGAAAAATTATTAAAATACGATACCATAATGACACATTCTTCCACGCGATTTTGATGCAGACCACGTATGAGGACGTATAAAAATCGGGTAGATTACTGAAATCGATACGAAAAATTGTCAATGAATTATGTTTTTATTTGATATAAAATCCTTCAAAATTTTCTCCTAAATATTGCTAATTAATCAAGAGGAAAAAATAACCACACAAATTTAAGATATTTTTAAGAATTCTTACTGCATAAAAAATAAACTCCTGTCCACAATTAATTCCCTTAAGCCCTACATATTAGTCAGAAGAAAGTGATATACTTTTATGTCAAATCGATACCTCTACTGCACAAACGCTCAACAATCGCCCAATGAATCAAATCCGCTCATCTAGTACTACTAGGGCTACTAGATGAGCGGATTTGATTCGGTGGCCGATTGTTGAGCGTTTTTGCAGTGGAGGTGTCGAAATGCGACCGTATAAATAAAAGCAATTTAGATTGAAATTTTTTCATTAAGAAAACAGTAACTAATAAGAAATTTGGCGCAGCCAATTTGAAGATAGAGTAAATGAGCTTGCCCACACAAATCAGCAAAAGCCATTTATCTTTCTATTCCCTTGGAGGTAAAGCCGAACGTGTCCCTCGCGATAAACGCGACGTCATGACCGAGCTACTGCGCCGCATTCTCTAACCACCATTCCACCACGTTGTCGAGGAAGGACGATGGATATGGGTGCTTAAGGGAAGTAATGCGAAGGATGCAAAACGAATCGAGTGGAAATGAGAAGGGCTGCATAGAAGCAAAATGCCTGAACAGAAGGCGTACGGCGCTAAAGCCGTCCCGAGTCTCCAGAGAATGAAGATTGGATGCGGCTGCTTTCGGAAACCTCCCTGGTGGTGAGCGACGTTGAAAACCGTGAGACTTTCTAGATATACAAGGACGAGGGACGAAAATAACCAGGCGAGCGGAGGGCAATGCGTGATCAGGGGGGCGTGATTCAAATCAAGCGTGGAATCCCGCATTTATCCGGACACCCCCATTTCCCTCCTTCATGTTAAGGAGAAGACGCATCTCGCTACCTTCAACGCCGGTTAAGATAAGGAGAAAAAAATTATACCCGCTGGACGGTCGCGGATAGTTAGATTACAAGCATGCATGGATTTGCGGGCGGAAAATTCGAACCTACCGAGCATTGATCCGGTAGATTTCCTAACTCACGATATATCATCCGATGATCCGATACATAGTGACATTTTACAGAAAATGAAACGAGATATTTCATATGGAGGGGACTTTTATACTTTCATACCGAGCAGTGATATTTTAATCGGGCCCAATTTTGCCATTCACGGTACTAAAAATATCGATACGATATTGAAATTTCAGGATGGGAGGATAAAAACGGGCCAAGGGAAGAGAGTGCGGTAGGAAAGGACGAAAACACAGGCGCAACACGGCCCGGTGCACCCGAAACGAAGCGATTATCGGAAAGCAAGAGAGGAGATACTGGCCCGCTGAGCCGAGAGGAGAGAAAGTATCGGGGAGGAGGCGGGAGGAGTACGTTTTTTCCTGATATATCATCGAGGCACGTGCATCGTGTCTCCGTGGTGGAGAGGGGGGAGGTCACGAGTGGCCCTAAGGCGGCAAGGGAGCAGTCGGTGGGTGGGTGGTGATTAATAAGCGGTGCATTGTTTTCCCCTGGGCGGGAGCATCCCCACCGATGATGATACGAGCGGGAGGAAACGGGTGCGGTCAACGGAAAGCGGCTCGAAGATCACCTGCGGAGAGTCGCACACACGGTGAAGTGACCAATCCTGATCGAATCAATACGGCCAGTAACGTCCGATCGCACACTGCAACAAGGTCACCAATTTTTAAGCTCATATTAAAGGTGGAAGTTATTTATCTAATTGACTCACTTGAAAATAAAGTACTAACAAAGATAATCGCCTTTCTGTGGAGGTGATTAAAGTGCTCGCATGTCAAACCGAAGGTCGCGGGTTCGAGACCTGCCTAAGTAGGTCTCTCTAACCAGGGCGTGTGTGCTTTTGTTGTGCATTGTTAATTGTGCAGCTCCTATAAAAAGGAACTGCACAATACTACTATATACAATACCGATAATCATAATAATATGTAATCATAATGCTATTTTTTTAGTAGTGTTAAGGCCGCTTGGTGTGATAGTTTATTAAAATTAATTAGTGGCAAATCATTTACATACTTGTGACAAAATATATATAATTTAACCTAAGGCGTATTAAAAATACCAAGATAACTCAACAAGAGATTTCTTCCACGATTAACCGGAATCCTAAGGTACCGGAGAGGTTCTCGCACTCGTATTGAGGAAAATCTCACAATGCTAGATTTACTTCCAGCGAATGTTCATCAAAATGAAACATACTTCCTGAGGATACCAGGAATCCGTTCCAGACCATTAACAGCGGCACAAAATTTCGTAGAACGGCTGGCCCAAAATATACGTCAACTTTTCCTCGTGCTGAAATATACTCCCCAGTAAAAATGAGAGGATTCATTCCCTCCAGATCAAATTCAAGATGAAACCGTCAGTGTATATGAATCACACCTCAAGACCTTCATGATCAAAAGCGGGTGTTCCACCCTCGGACGCAACTGAAGGCAGGAAGCCTGACTATACATATTTCAATTGAATCATAGCAAAAATTTCAGACGACAAAGATAAATTTGCAATTCACTGCCGCAGCTTACGAGAATTGTCCCAGAAGAGTTTATACCGCAAACACGGCGACTTAATGTATTGGGTACGGCGGCAAAGAGTCCAGGACTATTTCCTATCACCAGGTATCGTCCTGGTTGGCTTGTTTGAAACAAAAAAGGGGTGAATTTCAAGGTGACTTGCCTTCCACTTCTTCTGCGAGGCGAATGAAATCGCGGAGTTCGAGAACTCGCGGAGGGAAAACAAGGAAAAATCGGCCCGCGTTACGTGACCTCGATCAAAGAAACCGCGAGAGGGAGGAATAACGATTCCCGGAACTTCAGCAAACTGAAAAATTGATAAATAAAAGACGAAGTGTTGCTTCAGGAGCGGCCCTTACCACGAAGTGACGATGCACAGATGACACAACCTTCTCCGAATCCGAGAAAGATGATGACCACGGGTGAAACAAATAGATTCTCAGCCGGAAACGAGCGTGAGGACTTCCGCTGGAACTTCAATACGTTCTTTCGCGGGTCAAGGTGGGAAAGTGGCGAAAGATTGTTGTGGACGCCGAGGATGAATTATTCTGATAGACAACAGACCCAAAACGGATTCAGCAAGAAATTTAAATCCCCACATACGCAACCGCGATTACCGACCAATAATGTAAGCAACAAAAACAAAATATTTTACGATAGAAAGTTTTCAAAGGCAACCGAACCCACAGAATCATACACTATTTTCCAGTTATATTCAAATTTCAACATTTTTATTTGCCGATTACGATATAGTGACTTGACATTAATAGACTAAGAACGTTCGCAAAGAATTGTTCTCTGGTATTTTTCTTCTTCCACAACTTTGACACTTTTTCACAGAGATCTCGAAAAGTAACAGTAGTATTAGCACCTCACTTGGCACTGTAACTTTCTTATTTCTTTACAGTACAGCGGATAAGATGCACCCTCTTTCCCCAAAAAAACTAATTCTGGAGGATTCCTCGAAGTATCCAACGGTATTGTTCTCTATTAGCCTCTGCCGCTTTCGGACAAAGAGGTATTTTCGTGAGGGAAAGGGTTGAGAAGTGAGGGGATAGTGAAGGAAGAGAAAAAACATTGGAACTGCTACACCACAACTCCACGGTGTGCAGCGCGGAGGGAAAAAAAGGGAAGGGACGTTTGAGGGAGGTGTGGGGGCGAAAACAGGAGGGTGGGAAGCGTACGGGGAATCATAAGAGGGGGCATCAATTTCGTCAGATCCGCCTTGAGGGGAGAATGGGAACGGAAAGAGAGTCCGAGAATTATTATGAGTCGTTCACGGAGATCTTTCATGCAAGCAAGGCCAGGAATCGAGTGAAGTTGAGCATGGCAATATCGAAAAAAATCAGAAAAATAATGTCCATTGACGGCTCAACCTAATGAACTTTATTTAACATGGAGGCCACCGAAAATTCATCCCCGTAATAAATCAATAAAATAAGATTTGAAAAACGAACTTCCTCTTATAGCTATAGGAAATTTTAGCTGTACCGGTATAAAGTCTCTCTCCTATATATACAATGCCGTAGCTTTCTCAAAAATCAAGTCTTAATAGATTAGAAATCAAAATTTGACACTAAGTGAAACAGACTTCCACGATAATAAGTGGATCTGAGGGATAAATGGCTCTATATTACATTTCTCTTTGTCTTTAAATAATTTTTGTCTACAAAAAATATATTACACATCAATAATTCCAGCATTTTCCAGCTACACAACCCGTTCAAACTCTAAGCAGAACATCACCAATTTAAAAAGAATTAAAAAATACACCACGCATATATTCTCATTAATATGATGCAGACCAAAGAGGGGAACTGTACGGGCGAAAAAAATAGAAAAAATACCGAATGAGATTGCACCACGGGTAAAAAAACAGAGCAAGATCTTTCGAGGCACACTCAAAAAGTGAAACAGATAACGCGAATGAATGGACAGTAAGCCGCAAGAGGAGCCACCCGAACATGTGCAACGCGCGCCCATAAATAAAAGGCTCATTTTTTTCCGTCATTATGTCTCTCTAACTCGCATCCTCCACCACCACCACCCCGCTCTCATATCCTTCATTTAATGTGAACCATTTCCGATCCTTTCATTCCAGATTTAGGACAGGGAAAAAAACAACACGAAAATTGATGGCCTCCTCTCCCTACAGAGACTTGTGTTGATGATCGGATGTGAGAAACAGACTACGTTTTAACAAAAACTTCTCAACCCTAACACACCACAAGCAAGACAATAAAATACAAGTGAGATTTATATTTCATAAGAATGCAGGTAGGTACTCGGTACAGATAAGATTATTGATTAAGTGTTCCTCAATCAAGTACATGGTTTCATAATCAGCTCCAAAGAAACACAGTCCAGACAAAAATTCTACTCTAATGCTTCCAACAATTCTCCGTTTTCTACGGGGGCGCATCGTAAATACGTAGTTAAAAAACCTGTCCACGGTAGCGAGTGGGGAAATATGTGAGATCATCGCGCCCAATTCCAGCGCACGGTGGAATTAGAATCGAGGGAAAAAGTGAAAGCTCGAGGCAATAAACTTCTCTAACGCATAACGGGGGGGAATACATGGAAGAATAAACCGAGGCAAAATACAATCGAAAATGTGGACATTTTCCATTTCACGTGAGACAGGATATTGCTTGATTAACATAAATCCGTGGACTAGGTGGCGACAGCGAACAGGAATCCCAATGGTGGGGATTAAGAAATTTAAGGCAAATGTTACAACACAGATCCATGCGAAGGAATGACGCTCCTGAGTTAGAAGGCGGGAAACACCTTCAAGGACCCATTTAGAAATGATGCGGGCTGGAACGCTAGAAAGAAATAACTCGGCGATGAAGTTTATTGGACGCTTGGCACTAAGGGTCGAAAAGAAAACGAATCAATCTAGACAGCGTTATCTATCCGAGAATACCAATTCAAGAAAAGTCGTGAAACCATTCTGGACGATCCACTACCAGGGAAGAAATCAAAATACTTAATGTTTTTATAGCACGTCCAGATATTAATATGAACGAGATTGAGGATATGAGCAGAAGAGTAACTATCAGCGCCATCGAAAATAAAATAAAAAATTGCGAAGCTGCACATGAAAAATTGAGCAACCACTTCCATTCTCCGGGTTGGAAACGTTGGTATCCTTTCACCATAGAGCTCAATGCGAATTGTATATACCAACAACAATCGCACTCGTTACTTTATACATCGGAGAAAGAATTATGGCGGTGTGAAGTAGTTCGTGATAAGCTAGTAAAAGGTAAACTTCGGAACAATTGACATTTGAAACCTAGAAAATGGGTCAATGTGATGAGGAGGGCTTTTTGCCAACGCCAACACTCCTCCCAGGGTATTTCAATCACTATGGCTACCACAATACTTGGGCGCATGAAAATAGCAACGAATTGGGAAACAAACCTCTATAAGGAAACTTCATTCCGTCACGTGCTTCATGTTCCATGTTAAAAACGCGGTTAGAGCATGTCACCTAGTGGTACGCATGGAAACAGGGGGGATATAGCACTAACCAGGCGGAGAGGTGAGTGTATAAATTAGACTCCGCGCACCCAATGGAGATTTTAATCGTTTTGAATCGGAAAGGAACGGCTTGGACGGAAGAATTTTTTAGATTTCTATCTCATTACATCCGAAGGCTAAGAACGAAGTCCCAGAGAACGGAAATCAAAAGGATGGGGCTGGCTTAAGAACTAAGACAAGCGGTTGAAATATTTTCACCGTTCCTAAAATTAATTTCGAATGGAACATATCCATTATGATTACATGATATTGGCCTGGTACATTTTTGAATTTTATCATTTCTCGCAGATGATATTTAGAAAACCTAGAAACACGACTGAGAGCCTAATCATTCAATATCTAAACAAATGAATACTAAAGATTTTTTGTGAAACAATTTTTCAATGTATATTAATTATCGCAATCTTTTTATATTACAGGAGAAAAATAGGCAACTCCTAGGGAAGTGAACAACTTAAACTCAAACCTCAACTAAGACACTGTATCTCTTAAAAAAATACTTAACAGTTTTTAAGGAATCTTAAAATTCTACGGATACGACATTGATTCTTTAAGTAAAAAAAAATTCAGAAGTGGTCGGAAAAATATGATAATTTCACTCATGCAGCACCACCGTAGAAACTTCACCAGAATATCATCGAGCCCCAAACGGACAAATCCCTGTATTAAAAAATCGTGAAGGCTTAGGTGCGTGGTGGAGTGGGAGAGGAATAGAAGAAGAGCATAAGAGGACTGGATGAGGAAACGTTGATGGGGGAGGAGGAGGAGGATGAGCGCCGGAATGAAAGTGAGTCCTGCTGATGGAATAGGTGGATAGACGGTTTGATGGGAGGAGTATTTCCCACACGTGTCTCCCGGAGCACCGAATAAGGTCACAGAACTCTTCAGCGGCGTGGTGGGCCGTTGTGGAGATTCCATGGGGAGGGGGACTAGTTTCTAGCTGTGCGTTCGGAAAGATGGGCGGAGAAAGAAGAATGCATCCGTGGAGAAAGAGCCCAACCGACATCCATCTCTGATGCACTCGCAAGCGGCTCGGGCGTTTTTTCTTCGCTCGAGAGACAGGAGGAGAAAAGAGGGTGGTCGTGACGCGTCCAGGGGGAGGAGCTAAATCCTTTTCTCTCCTTAAATAATTTTTCCTTCCCACCTCCTCTTGTGCCCTTATTTTTCAGGAGATCGAACGGGGAAGGAGGAGCCCGCCCGTTTCCGTGGACTATACTGTGGGACGTTTGTAACGATTACACCGCTCCAAATCGGAGAGGCCGGCCACTTCGCTTTTAAATTCGTGCGTGGGAACTATTGCCTCCTGCGAGAGACTGTTTGAGCAAAAGATATTCAGGAGCTACAGATCTATCACAAGGAGAAAATGATTTCAAAGAACAAAAGAATCTGACAAATCTACGACATGGCTTTCGTCCATATACTGCGTGAATATAAAAGTGGCAATGGAGTCGAGGTGGCTTTCAATGCCTCGGATGGCTCGTTACGTACACTTAATAACATGATAACCCTCACGACGAAAAATTCAGAGATAGTAATCATATCCTACATGATGCACCCCATAGCTAATGAGCATTTGCGGACTCCTCGAAGTGGATACGAAAACTCCCAACTTAGCATTCGAAATTCAATCAAAATTAATTTCGTTCTCCAGAGTGAATGGAACTTAGAATAGAGTCCCGAAAAGCAAGTGTAAACGGCGAGAGAAAGCGCACTGATTAAAAGGTATCTTGGATATCGCACTGATTAGTCTAGCGAAACAAAGAGAAAAAGAAAGACGAGAGCAATACTTTGATGGCGGGATTGCTGGGATTGTGTGGCGGACAAGGGGAGAAAATGAGAGGAATTCAGAGAAGCAGAGAAAAGAAAAGAGTGGGAAGGAAGGGAGAAATACAAGGTAGAGGAGGAAAGAGTGAGCAGTGGACAAGAAATAGCCGAATGAGGGCTGAGGTGGTGGTGGGTGGTGGGAGAGTTTCGAGCGTGCATAATGGGTGAGAGGAGGAGGAAAGGGAAGGTGGGAAAGGGGTGGTGGGGGGGGGGGAGCACGGGAAGGTATGAGGGGAGGAGAGGCGAAGCATGGAGGGTAAGGGTCCACCAAGCGTGGAGACATCCCCGCCCCGCACTCAATGCGGGGGTCACAATCGGGGCCGAGTGATACACGACGATACATGCACCGACGCCAAGTGGATAATTTGAACGATCTTAACGCACGCTAACGAATACTTCGACAAAGAAAATTTGAACATGTTGAGTGTATGAGAGGAAGAACTATCTAGGACTAGGATCTAGGACTAGCCAATATGGATGCACCCGTCAGAAGAATCTTAAGAAAATTTCAGCATGGGTAATGATCCCAGTAGTAAGAGGAATCACTTTCATAGAATTCAAACACAAAATGGCAACGCATCAACAACTTTTCCCTAGAAATTGACTTGTTAAAGGCGACATAAACCTTTTCCAGGGTGACTCAATCCATAATTGTTCTTAAATTCTTGGAATGGATATCATATCGACATTTTGACAAGTCATTATCAGTAACCGAAATGGAGCATATTAAGCCATGCATAAGGAAGCAAATAAGACAAAATTACGATTAATTCAAACCACACAATCGCATTCCAATACATTTGGGATATTCTCATTAGGAGATAGACATCGGACAATCCCCGGGTAAATTTCGGAGACGAGGGCCAAAATATAGAAAATGAATGCCAATCGAGCCGACCTAAACCACTTTAAAAAATCTAATATAGCTCACAGCCAAGCAGACAAAATGAGATTGCGGGTATCATTGCCTTTACATTCAAAAATTATTCTTTAAATGATAGGAATGAAAATATCATAGCACATTAGATATCCACTAAATACATCGGGCGAAACCAGGATAAACTTTTCCACAAAGAGGGGCTAAGTTAAGACGAAAACGAATTATAATCGTGGGCGGGCATTGGAGCGGAGAGCAGAGGGGGTGGTGGTGGGGCACGCCAAAGCAAAGCGATGCATCGAAGCGCACCCTCTCCCCCCACCCTCGCCCTCCAAAACTCTCGCCCCCGTCCCCCAATGGCCACGGACACACGTGTGACCTGCTTTTACGCCACCGCCGAGAGGTGGGAGGGGATAGAGGGGAAGGAGGGGGAGGAGGGTGGAGAATGAGGGGGTATTGAGGCGCGGAGGCGAAACAAGAGTTTGGGGGATAAGAAGACGGTGCATGGCCGCGAGAGTAGCGCATTCGAGTTGAGCGGAGTCTTAAGGGGAGAGAGAGAGAGAGGAAGGGATCCAATTTTTGTTGACTAGGGAAACCGGGAAATGGGAAACGACACTCGGATTGCGCCGACATCTTATGATACCCTTAAAAGACAACCGGTGGCCGTCAGAGTGAGTTCCTAGAGAGACTGAATGGTGGGCAGAGGGGTCTAGATATAGAATAGAATAGAATGTTATAGATGAGCCTTAAAAATTTGTACGAGTATCTGGGGTTCCTTCTCACAGGATATTAATTCCAGCACTTCCTCCTTATTAGATCATATATTGGAAAGGATCTCACGTATACAAGTACACCTAATAACCTTATTTTGACGAATATTGCTAATATAAGCAAGCATCCGCCTATCTGGCAAAGAGGATTTTAGAGAGATTCACGATTATTAAAGATATTGAAATTCCTAAAGAATACTCAAGACGATTCATTTTTCATCCCAGTGTATATGCAGTTACAACGAAAGAAAAATAAAATTTAGAGCAACCTCTGAAGTAAGAAAGAGCAACTCAGAGCAAGGAATACCGATGAAGTAGTGAGTCAGCCCATTACCTGACAATCAACAGCAATAATATTTTAGAAAAAAGATAACATTAAGAGCGGACACAGGGCCGATTCTCTATTCCCGTAGGTAAGCAAACCGATGAAGATTATGACTCGGAATATACTCGAAGTAAACGCCATAACCAACTCCTAGAAGGCGTGAATGGGCCCTAGAGAATCGCTCCAGAGGCCACCCAGCGCCATCTACCTCTTTTCGAAAGGAAACCGACTGAGACCGCTCGACCGTGACGCAGTGCACCACCAAGCATCAACAGCGGGCGGCGGTGGTCCAAAGTACCAGGATGGGGGGAGAGAGGGGGCACCATCATTCCTCCTGGCCCCCGAGGTTCACGGCTGAAGAAAATAACACGCCACACACATCGACACGCGCTAGAGGAACGGATTAGATCGAGGGGAAAGCAGGCTAAATTCCACATCGATCTCCAGGAATGCATAAATCTCAATTACTGCAGCGGCGAGCATTTGGAGCGAGTGGTATTAACGAGAAAAAGGAGGCGGGGAAACCAAACATGGGAAGATAATGACCGCGTTAAGAGATGATGCTAGTGAGTGGAATAAAAGACGATAAAATCAGAACAAATTCGAGCGCACCTATGTCAAGACGTGCGAAGCTGTGTAAGGTGGCCAAAATCAAAGAAGTGTAGCTAAAAAACAAAAGCAACTGACTCGCTGGAGACAGCAGTAAAAATAAAAACAATGGCAGTAGAATAGAGCCCACACTGTCACTCCCTCACTCAATATAATGATTCAACCCCAAAGATCAGTTTGCATACAGCTCAGTCCTGATAAAGTTATCGGCATGTGAATTTCACTAATCCAGAGAAGTGACGTCAGTTACTTTCACTGAGCCTCCAACCACGGCGAGGTTCAGGAGAAGTGAGTAAAGTAAGAAATTTAAGTAAATTTCCGAAAGCTTCAAGCAGTATTTGAAGCCGGGATCAGAAGCCTAACGCTCTGACCATTGGGGCACCACACTCTCACAGTTGTTACGTCAAGCCAAGTTTTCAGAATCCTCGACGACTGGAAGACAATTGAAGAAGTAAAAAGAACATCAGCAAGAATATGAATTCGGGGATGCATGCCTAAATTACACCAAAATAACAAGCGTATTCGGCTTAATGACCGAGGGAAAACAGCAATCCACGAAAATATCGGCAGAAGAAAAACCTGGGAAGACCCGACCGACGGCAGAGCATAAAATAAGCGAAAAGACGAGATGTGCGTGGGAAGGGGTGGGGGAGGACGGAAAAGGATATGGACATGGGAGAAAGGGAGGGGGGAGATAAGAGAGTGGGGGGAGCACAGGGTTCGTAATCACGCACGGCAATCAACGCCGCCTTGAGCATCACGCGATGCATGCGCACCACCGAAGGCTATCTTGCTGTGGGGGACAGGAACGCAAACACACACAAGAGAGGCCCTTGCAATGAACCTTGTGGGACTCGCAAATGAACTTGCGCGCAGCACTCTTAATAGCCGGGATGAACATAGAGAAATACACCAACCGAGGTGGTGACACAAGTAACATCTATCCGAGAATATATCATAAACTAGACAAACAATTGCCGAATTCAAATTGATTTCCATTAGAAAAGATAATGGGGCCGAGGGCAGCGCAACAGATTAGTTTCGCGATGGAAAAATAATGCCTATATTTACATATATAATTGGTAGTGATCTACCAGTTCAAAAACGATTTGCTTTCCAGCATATCCAAAGGGATATAGCTCCGTACAAAGAATCATATTTCTTCACATACAGGTTAGTTAACTCCAGTTTATCTTAATGATTAGGGAAAATGTATTAACATGACATTATATAATGCGTTAAAAGGTCAGCGAAAAGCGAATTACCGTTTATAAATATGTAATATATAAATTTGGAAGAGTGAATAAGGATCAAGAATAATGATCGTGATTTTGGATTGGATTAGAAGGGGTTTGTCACTACAAATCAAAGACAGGGGGCAAAGAAGTTGTGGGAATTAACTATTACATTTAATAGCTAACGGCAAGACAAACCCTGAAAATTATAAATAGAAAATCACTAAGAAGGATAGGAAACATGGACAAAAAAAAAAGACGTAAGCTAAAAAATTTAGCAGAGAGAGTCCGGATCTCTATGTCTGACACACCGGACTCTTTGGACCTTCAACAAAATTACACGACGAGAACGTAGCAACTTGTCCACAATTCCTTGAAGACACACGCGCTAGACAAAATTCGCTTTTCGTAAACTTGTTGCGGCAATCTATCGATTAATCACAGCCTTCCACTCGAGGCGAGAATTGCCCGCCGCGGGTTCGTGTTGACTTAGCTCCTTCCTCGGATTACGTGATTTTAGGAAACCTCCTTCCCCTAAAGTCCTACTTCCCTCCTTCCCCTGGGCATACAAAACTCTCCCTGCCTAGAAGATCTGGGAAATTAATTCCCTCCGAGGACGAGGGATCCGGGAAGGCATTACCAAGCAGACGCTATTTAACGAAAGTAATCACCGGCACCATCCGAATCTCCCAACTAAACAGCACACGCGCTAGTGATCGTCAAACTAGTTAAACTGCGGTTTCCCGGCCAGATGTGGTAAACACTGAATTAAGGAGCCTGCTACGGGGCCATTCCACGAGAAATCGGACTACTTGTGGCCTAACAGTAAAGATAATTAGCAATAAGATTATAAAATCTAGACTCGAAAACTAATTTTCGTAAATGTGAGAGCAAAAGTTATTTCTTGCCATGACGACTGATATCGAAATAAAAATACTAACGGCTAAAAATGGGAAATAACCAAGATATCGCGCACTACATTAGTAATCGTGATATCAGGACAATTTCCACCCTTTAAATGACGATTGATCACGCTGTTGACGAACAACAACTCCCTCTAATAAACTGTAGTCCCATCTAAAAAAAGACAAATGTTAAAAATATAACTCCCACCTAAAGTGGAAAGACATCTAACAAACCCCCCGGGAAAATAGTTTCAAAAATCGTAAATAGAGTATTTCGGGAGATACCTCAAGCTAGAATTTAGGTTTCAGCCTGTGGCATTTCATATTTTACCACGCTCACCGGTAACACTTTAGGGAGTACCCGCACATTAGATAGAGACGAATCATTACGGCGTCACAAGCAGCATTTTTTTAAACGGACCACGAAATAGCAAGCACTAAATATGAATCAACCTCTAGATTCGATGTGGCGACCACACAAAATCTAAGGAAACTACACTGGAACTTTTCCACCAATGAGACAACGACCACCCTTGCGATTTCGCGATCACACCCTATCACTCAAATCAACCCACGTAAGACGACATCGACACGGAACAAAACGCAACAACCCCCGCCTCCCCCAACACCCCCCGCTTTCGATGCGAGAAAGAGGGAGGGCGGGGAGGCATCACACACAAGAGAGAGAGAGAGAGAGACCCGCCAGGCCACCACCCCTTTGGCGCAGCAGGAAAAGCCCCTCCCCCACCACCACCACCCCTTTCCACGAGCCCGCACCGTTGCTGACCTTGGTGAACATGCTTTTTCGCGAGGCGTCCACGGAGAGTGGGGAGGAGCGGCCTCCCATGCGAAGGTATACAGCGGCGGAGGTGGGGACCGCATAGAGGAAGGGGGAGGGTGGGAGAAATGCCGAGTGAAAGGAGAAAGGAGGGTAGGGGGAGAAGGGAAGATAAGGGGAAGGGGGAGAAGTGAGATGGGAGGAACTTTCAGCGATCGCCAATGGCCAAACCAAGAACCTTCACGTGAGGAGCGGGTGCCGCATTACAAAAACCCAGGGTCGAGTCTCGAAAGAAGAAACCCCTTTCGCCTCCTAGACTGATGCAATGTAAAAAATCCACCCAGTAATATGCGAATTTAATATTACTGAAAGTATGTGAAGAGAACGATGCAGGGCCATACAGTCAGCTGGCACACGAAAGCCTCCTGATGTCTAATATGAATGAACAAACGCATTCCAGCAGACGCAGTTTATATTGCGCCCATTACGTTGAAAATTTTGAATTTAATACCTATGGTAATTAGTTATCTAAGTATAAGTACCTCCTGCTGGGCGAAGTGGATAGTAACTGATATTTCTACGTCAAGACGGGATTTATTTTAGCTCCATGTTTTTTTTTAACATTTCGAGAATGTGTTTTAATTGTTTATCGCGAATCTGATCGTAAATACTATCGATTTTTGGCATGGGAACCATTTACAAGCACAAGTTATTCGCCAATTTTAATTTAACTTTATTATGCCCTCCATATGACATCCAAAGACTCTGTCCGACTAGAAGCGCGGGGAAATGAAAATAAGTCGTGAAGAGCAGCGCAATGAGAAAATTACAAGATCGATGATTAATTCCATGGCCGAATATATTTTCACAACATTTTAGAAATAGAGTTAGTTATAACTGAAGCCCTATTCGAGCCCAATCCTCTGGGCTTGGGCACGATTCCGAAAAGCGACAGACAGGATGCAGAGACTGCACGAAAGAGAGCAAAGCGAAGACTCGATCACCGGACCGGCCTCACATGACCCCCGACCACAACATACTGGGGTTTGAGGGGGGGTGTTAGTGGGGGGGACCCAGATTCCTCCGTCAGCGCACTCGATTTGTTTTCATTTTCATTTGCCCCTCTTCCACTCCACACTCACTCCCATGGCCTCTCTCCCTCCACGCCCCAAACCGCACGGTGGACGACCACAGACCATGAGCGCAACTTGCTACGGGTCAGTCAGTCCAAATCCACCGGCCGCCCACACGAACAGTCCCGGGTTCAAGACCGGCCCAACCCTCCTTCGGAAGAGCGGTGAGTGAGAAATTGCACATCACAACGGGCTCCATTCGACAGCAATAGGAGATGCTCCCAACATTCCTCGTGATGGAATCGAGACTATTAACTGGAGTAAAAATAGAAGTAAACGACGGGTTTCAGCCGCTACGGAATTTTTATGAAAGGTATCGTTTCATACACTAGCAGTTGAAACTAATGGTACGAGTATGAAACAAGTTTAACACCTGTAAACCGAGAATCATACAGTATTAGCATAACCATTCACAGCGGCCTAATTTTAATCCACTACGATGCGATACGTTGCATGGGAATTATTTCTCTATACAAGTCAACGCTAATATTATGAAGACAGAATGATTTTTTGACGCATGACATACAGTGATCCTGATAGTAATGATGATAATTCATCCAGCACGGATAAATCCACCTCACCCCTAGTACTTGACCGGTTCACTGCGTGCTTCGACCACAAAGTAATTCGGGAGGGAGAGGGAAAAAATAATCCCATATTAGCTTAAAAGCGTGTGGATTTCACACGCTCACGCGGGCGCCAGCTCCTTACCCTGGGCCACTACCCAGACGGCACAGAATCCTCCGTATCTAATTCGTATGCAGATAGTATCCATTGACGAAAAGCGACGGGGCGGTAGTCAATGGATACTATCTGCATACGAATTAGATACGGAGGATTCTGTGCCGTCTGGGTAGTCTCAGATTTTCGTTGGAAGCGGTGAATTTTACGGCCACCAGAGTTAGTCTTCCGTCGTCGGTGAGAAACAGCATGCGGACAGAGGGTGTGAGGATGATTGGAGGAAAGAGGCTGACCAGATCGAAGGGGTGTGGGAGGAGAGGAAGTGGAGGGGGCCGTCTTGTGAGTCACAGAGCAGCGGCGGCGGCGGCTTGCATTTCGCCAGAGTAGGCTTATTTCGGAACCGGGTCGCGTGTTTGAGCGAATGCCATTCTCCACAGGTCTTAGCGATCGAGTACATAGCCGAGCCGGCGAGCCATTGGCCAACGCGCGCCGATTCGAAGTCTGCGCGATACGGCGTATCGTGGGACAACACGCGAAGCGATACTGGGACGGTGTTTAGCGCGAGGAACACAAGACTTGATGTGATGGTAAAAATTCGCCACTTGATCCATAAAGTTCTCAGACCAAAAATTAATTCCGCGAGTAAAATATAGTTTTCATCATCATCATCATTAGTCAACAATCCTAAGATTGGTTTGACGCAGCTCTCCATTTCTCTCTCCTATCCGCTAATCTCTTCATAGCTACATATTTATTCTCTTTTACATCCTTTATAACCTGTCCTATATAACTCATTCGGGGCCGTCCCTTGCCCTTTTTCCCTTCCACTTGTCCTTCAACGATTGTCTTCATCAGACCATCGTGCCTCAAAATGTGGCCAACTAAGTTGTAAGTGGGCAATAGGTAACGTACGTTGCTCTGTACACTTTTGATACACAGATAAGTAAGACTATAATTAATGAACAAACTAAAGTCAAGAGATCGAGATATTTATTTCAAACATCCTTATCGGCTTTTGAGGTAGAACAATCACTACTTGAAGTTGGATAAAATACAACAGTTGAAACTAGCCACGTACTCAAATGTATCATCTGCTTCAAAATTAACCGCTCATAGATCCCACAAGTAACCGCAAAATGGGAAATATTATGGCACAACAAAGGGCAGAAAAGGTAGACGCGCAAGACTGAATAATTTGAATCGCATAATCCGAAGTCTCCAAGCTAATTTGAATTCACGAAGCAGAACAGCAATTTGAAAAAAAGCAACATCCCCAATACATTCCGTCTCGGAAATTCTCAGGATTCCTTTTCAGAACGTGAAACTTCCACGCTGACAACCGGGGCGATGATATTTGGTTGCAAAACGCTCCATATTTTAAATTCGCGTCCGCCTGTTTGCTTTCCCCTCTTCGATACCACTCCCGCCAAACTGGGGAAAATTGGTCACGCGCATTCATCGAAATAGACGGGTAATACGTGCATTAAGTCAACCGCTGCCTTAAGTTTTCTCACTCTGCCCGACTCTCCATCGAATGCCCATAAAAGTAGGCATAAACTCTTCGCATAAATCATAGAAAAAATATATTCAGCCAAAACATCTCCGCAGCCGAAAGCCATTTCAAGCCATTACCAAATAGATGACGCCAAATCCATAAATGAATTGTCGTTTTAGAAACCAAGGAGTTGTTTCTCTCTGTGGATTTCCTCTTCACAGTATTATTCACCGGATGCCATAATAAACAACCGAATGTAATAATAACGTTACGCCACCCGATAGGCATTCATAGTTCCCAAGGCTTATGCCACATTACACACGATTTATGATCCTGTACCCGCAGAGATGTAGCTCCCTCAGGGGAAAAATGACCGCAAATTAAAGTAAAAAAATCGCAACGAAATAAAGAAATATTTATGCACTTACAAAACATATGAAATAAAAAAGAATCGAAATTTTAAGATAAAAAGAAAATCCAATACTTTCGCAATTGAATGCTTAGCATAGTACTCCAAATTGCCGTGGTAATATTTTGATTCTTCCGAACTCCAAAAAAATCGACTTACATTTGCGCCACGGAAAATCATGCTTGAGCTCAACTTAGAGCAGGAATAAGG
Source organism: Ischnura elegans (assembly GCF_921293095.1). Classification (NCBI taxonomy): domain Eukaryota; kingdom Metazoa; phylum Arthropoda; class Insecta; order Odonata; family Coenagrionidae; genus Ischnura; species Ischnura elegans. Next base: position 85,688,485 of record NC_060250.1, read on the forward strand.
TGAAAGGACGAATTTCTGATCGGGCGAACCAATGTTACATTACTTCATTGAGATTGAGAACATACGTTATCTAAAGAGTATAATCTCTGTGACTGAAGGGGACTGGCCAATTCCCCAAAAGCTATCAGTCGTCCGAAAAGGCGGGAAGTTTGATGAGACTGAGACGAAAACGAGTCTAGTAAAAATGAGATACATTAACTGAGATATAAATTATGAGGGAGAGTTGTCGTTAAAATCTACTATCTACGAAATGGATGATCTTGCCGAGAGAGTGTCGTCGATGATCCGAGTGCTTTGTGTTTCCGGTAGACCAAAGAGTACTGGTATAAACGATACGGAGGAACAAGGTGATGTGCACATGATCTCGATAAATCCTCGCCGTAAGAGGAGGTCCATACATTATAAACTCTTCAGGGACAAGCGAGCTAGCGGTAACGGAGAGAATTTCGCGTGTAGACGCGTACCGGCTTGAGAACGTGATTGAAAAGCCATCCTTCGCATTGGGGCAGGAAGAGTAACGGGGACCTATCGACAATACATCTTCTCCACCTCACTCTATTCGCTATCGAGAATCCACGATGATACGAAAAAGTAAGTCCTCCGCTTCGTTTGCTCGAGAATCTTGGAGCGCGGAATTGCATTGAATAAAGCCACCGCTGATGATGACTTTATTTTCGTTTTTGACAAAAACTCAGCCTATTTGCGTAGACTAACCAAAAACCGCTCCACTAAGTAAATTCATGAAATAATTAAATGACATAAATTAAAGGTAAATAATAATTAGGCAATAGCACCCAGATTTGTCGAAATGACTGTTTCGCGATATTAAAAACCAAATTTAAGGATAAATATCGGTCTTTCCATGCGGAAAAAATACTTGGTAACAGTCTAGTTCCGCACTCGTTCATAAAACTATTAAATAAACAAATATTTTCACTATATTATAACAAAAAACTATCACATTAATTCCTTTATCAGCTGGCAAGAGCTAATGTTTAATCGTTATCTTTAATGAGTATCAACATCATTCTGAAAGGAGGACGATACCGGTCACTATTTCCCACGAAACAACCATTATGCATCCGACTTATAAGCAAAAATTCCTTAAGCATTATCAAATTTACAATTTTAATGAGTCAGTCAATCACGCACATTTACTTGAGGTCGACGGAACAAAATGACTTCCCTCAGAAAGCGCAAGGGAAATTACGATAACAAAAGACATCAACGACTCGAAACGGGAAGACATGCACGGGCATGACGAGGTCCGAGAGGAAGGAAGATGTTTTCCCGGGAGTAATTTTATGTGGCGAGGTTAATCACGACCCACGAGTTCAAAGGAAAAACTGGAATCACCGACACCCTACGGGAAAGCGACGAGATGGGATAACCCTGAAATACGCGTCACTTGGAACGCGGGGTAACAGCTTCTACCGCGCCATTGTCCACATAAAAATAGTGCGTAAATCAACCGCGGAGTGACACGATGAGAGGTTTTAAGACGATTACCAAGGGTTTAAGGAGACAGTACTAGAGGAAGGAACGAAGCATTCCACTGCCTATCGCATTCCTCTACATCTAAGTTCTCATAATTCAACCATAACTGACTCTTGCTAGATATGATAATGACATCAACCACAGCTAAGCACATCATAAGGCGCAATGTCATTAGGCAATGAATGTTGAGTGACGTGCTTTTATTACGTTGTTACGTGAAGTAATTATGATGTAAAATACCATTACAGCATAATGAATGGACGCCAAGAGGAATAGAAAATTCATCTCATATGTAAGCGCTATTAATGACAGCTTTAACTTCTCCGAAGAATTAAACGTCTTCAGAGCACGACTTTACACTACGATATGCGTGAACTGAAGAATAGAATAATCTCACAGTCTCGGAATCTCATCATCATGTAAATAGAAGACTTCTTGAAGACCTCATCCGAACCTTAGCGGGACATACCAAACCACAAGTACTCTAGCCGTTGACGATGACATCTATGAATGTATGCATAAGTTAAGACGATGTGCATTGCATCACCACACGCCTAGGGCGCTCATCCCGATTCCGTCACGCTTCCCGATCGTGAAGACGCGCGATCGGCGAACAAGTGCGCATCGCGGTGCACGCGACAGGCAGGCCAAAAAATTGAAAGAGTGCAAAACGAGAGGAGAACCTGAGGCGGCACGCGCGACGCTGATTGGACGGGATAAGCTTCCCTCCAACCCCCACCCACGAACAGCACTCCGCGTAAACGAACGTATGCATACATATACAACCTCAGAGAGGAAATAAACAGATCACTCATCGTGGCTCCGCAGTGACAACTAGAAGTTTTCTTCACCTGCCCGGAGTACTTCATGTAACACGTTCTTCTCAATACTGAGATCATTATTACAGAAAATTATAAGAGTAGTAGATCAAAGCTTTAAGCTAATTCTATACTAATACAGGCATAAATTTTTCCTAGAGTTTCCTAAAAAATATTGGAATGTAAACTTCAAATTAAATATACGCATTGCTTGAATGAAAACAGAAGTGGAGTGAAAATGCTGCTTCTCCTGTAGCGGAAAAATGGGAGAGTGTCGGTTAGATTAATGATAAGAGGGGAGGTGATTTTCTTTTCGATATTGGCATCCAATACTCGATCTTTCCCACTCACACTCTCAATGTACGGCCAATGCCTCTTACCCATTTTCCCCTCAGGTACACACAAGCCCACTACCGTGTCCCACGAGAAAGGCGAAACACAACACGACACCTCCCTCACTATGCTCACCCCCTTCCTTCCCACTCCTCACGAGTGTTACGCACGCGTCGTGCCAGTACGTGTTTCTGAGGGCCAATGAACTTGAAGATGCCCCGCTCACACTTTCGCCTTCCACATGCAGCGAGTTGTGCGTGCGGAGCGATGAATGCGAATCGTAGTGCACTCGAGCCGGCCGGCGAAGAATGAGGACGCAAAGCTGAGACTGGACCCTGTCCGCGACAGCGAGAAATATTCGCCCCGAGACATCGTACCACTTAATACGATACCAGAACTTATGGGATATTTCGGACTGGGGAGATTGCGGAAAAAGACTCGCCGGGATGGTTCCTCTCATGTATTCCTACCTTTCTGGAGTTCATTCAATAACTACAGTTAATTTCAAATGACTTAGCTGCTGACAACTGGGCCTTTATCGCTAAATATTGTGGACTACCGCGCAAGCGGAGATAACGGAGGATGGCAAAGAAATGAACATGAAATGGCAATGACAATTTCCTTCTTATTACCAGGACTCCTGGACGAGACTCTACAATAGGAGACGAGAAGGTCCGAATTCAAGTTATTTTAAAGGAACTATAGAAACCAAAGTACTACACTACAAAGAGGAAATGTATCAAAATGAAATGGTGACAAGGAAACCCATACAATTTCCCACAAAATTAGAAGGAGCAAATCTGTCCTCAAGGAAGACGGGCATGAGCAGAGTTAATACTATGGAAATATTATCGAAAATTCACAGAGAAAAAAGGACTACAAGGAAGGCATGCTAAAGACGTCAGGGGCGCAGCTAAGAATAAAGGCTAGGGGGGGGGGGATTGTAGGAGCAAGTAATACTTCAGAGTGTGGGAGTATTGCATACCCGCCAGGGTAAGCAGAGTTGCGGGGGCCCTCCTCTAGAAAATTTTTAAAATAATGGTTCAAAATGGCGAGTTTTACGGCTTTCTGAGGGATATTTGATTAACCCTAACACTATGCTATGAGTAATACTGATCCAATTGAGTAAAATGGATTAAACTTAAAATTTTCTCTGAGCTCTGACGGGGGAGGGGCTTTATCCCCCAAAACGCCCCCCTCGCTGCGCTACTGAAAGACGTTGCACATGGTATCATTTCCCCACTCCCAATGATACATTTGAGGCAACACTTAAAAAACGATTTATAAACGTATCATTTTTCCTTTAATTATTTTCGGTGCTAACCTTTAATTTATCAGCTCAATCATCTTCGAAACCCGTAATTATCCTAAATACGAATGACATTTTGAATAGGATTACAGATTGAACGGGATTGTTCCGCCTGCAAAATAATTAGGAAAGTAATCCGTTCTGGCTATTTGAGAGACTGTTGGGGATGTAAAATCTGGAGTACCAGGAGAAGAATTCCCAAAACGTTTTCCAATTATAAAAATACGTCATCGCCACCACCATAGATGGACTGCCGGTCAATTAGACTTGACAATAAGCTCAGCGGTGATGGCCGCTTGAGATCGTTCCGAGGGTGGTCACCTCGACGGATGGACGACATGGCATCTGGAGTGAATGATCGCACACAACTCATTAAGTGACAATAGCAAGTGACATTCTGAAGGAGGAAAAGTGAACTCATGCCGCGATCCACCACGCATTGTCCATGATGAGGAACATTAACCAGAAGTCTCGACATGGAACGCCAACGATAAGAATAATAAACACACGAAATGAGTATTCCATGACCAGAATCGTCATTTTTCTCTTTGCTTCGTTAAGCAGAGAGGAAGAGAGAGATTACGATTGCGGCTGAAATATGGAAGAACTCACCAAGCAAGCTATTTTCTATGAATAGGAAATTGAAAGATATCAAGGTCATATGTTGGACAAAGAAAAGAGAGAGGATTTGGTACTTATTTTCATTATTTGCACATAAAAATGCCATACTAAAGAAACCAACTCTTGAGGAATGAAACTCTTAGTTACACTTACTTGTGGTCATATTTTATAACCAACATAAAAAGTATGGCAACCCTTTATCTCTACACTGTTAATCAAACTAAAACAAATTAAACCATTTACGATGACATCTTAGGGCCACAAGTTGAGGTGGTCTTATACAAAGGAGCACACATTTTCAGGAAGAGTAAGCGCAAGTATCGCTATAACACCAATAAGAACACCACCACTGGTAGCATATCGGGAATCTGGAGATCCGGGATCGATGCTAAGGTATATGCTTTTTTTCATGGCGAATTTCATCGCTGGAGTAAATAACATTGCACCCGTGCGCGTGACTGAGTAGAGAGTTACTCCTTTCAGGTAGTGCTTGGGCAACTACATTTGCATCGCAAATCTACTTTGAGCTCGAATGCCTTCGAAACCGACACGAAACCTTAAATTCCCCACTTGAGCGGAAATGAGTCATATGACTTGGGTTCCCACGGAAGAGAGACATGAAAAGGGAGAAGGGGAGGTGGATGGGCTAGCTTGGAAACGGAATTCATGACGAGAAGCGGGAATGGAAATCAGCAACTGAGAAATCGTCCGCCAGAGGACTCACAAGACGGAGCGCATGAGTCAACCGGAGAGTGAGCCATCCATGATTGGAGAAGACAAAGAACGGAAGAAAAGTGCGAAATAGATGACAATGAGCTCCTCACAGCTATGCTTGAAATTTAATGCAGCTGAAATATCCCTACCAAAAATAAACGAAATCGCAACAAAGAGCTAGATGATGGATCAATGTTTAAGCCATAAATACAAGTGAAACCACGAGTTAGCACAAATACCTTTACCACTTCAATTTTTCCCTTATTTTCATAAGACGATCCGAAAAATTGTTGCGAGATGTAATCAATTGGGTAATAAAATACCGTAAGTAAGCCGCCACCCAACTATTAGCAACCATCGTTGAACTATCTTATTACTTCTCCAACCAAATTAGTCGCTTACTACACTTGCGGACACGGTAATAAAAAATATCTGATAAAGGGCTCGGGAGCGTATATTGCAAAATATAATTATCGTTAGATACCTTTTGAAAAGTAGATTTTCGGGGACTTCAATACGAATAGAAATTATGATAGGGGTGATAGGAGGCACAGCACGCTACCCAGATACAACCTGTCGCGTGAGAGGGGGTTCGGTCACACCGTTCTAAACCCCACACTGCCCAACCCCGAATTAGCGCCCCCATATCCCCAACCCGAGGCCAAACTTCCTGCCCCCGCACCGGAACCACGGGACACCTGTCCACCCACCCTCCCCGTCCGGGTCCACGGCTCCCCCGAAACGTGAGAAAGGGTAAAACACGAATTATGCTAACACACCGACTCTACTTTTACGCTGAGATCAACAGGCTGCCGACACTTGATGAATGCGTGCCTTTTGTGCGGCCCACCCGAAGTCAGGATGGTGTGAAAAAAAATCAATGTTTCCACACTCATCTCCTGCCAACAGGTGAGCCGAGAGAATCATCGCTTCCACGAGCAAGTACCCATGGAAGAAGGGAGACATTCAAACAGCAAAGTTTTTGTGACGTACAACGCAAGTGAAGGATCAAGGGCGTGAAAAATTCTTTCTGTCCGCCCTTGAGAATGTGGCAAATCTCACAGCTGAAAGTTGAAAAAGCCAGGAAATCACTAGAACTCAGTTAGAACGATTGAAAAATCGCGAGAAAATTATCAAAAATGCACAGCAAGCACATAACTTAAAGAAACCAGGGGGTAATTTGCAATTTTTTTATCATTTTCAAATTATTAAATTTAACTCTTGATAGACAAGGAGAAACAACAAGCGCTTCCGATACAATAACATGTACACTAGTTGATAGTGCACGTTAATTGTAGGTACATGGGTAAATATTTTGATCGACCTATCAAAGGCACAAAATGCTAACTCAACGTGGATGCACTCATGATTCACGAACGACATATCTCACGTATTGCGAGATATACATAATGAAAAATGTGGTCACTAAAGACAGACGTACTACCACCAGATGGACAGAACATAACCTCACACCTAGCAGATATAAACCTTGAGAAACATCAGCGACCAATTCAGTCTACGCCTGGGATCTTACTCAAATACGCGCCAAGGACAGAAATTACTTCACACTCAGTGACCCGAAAATTTCAACTCCGAAAGTGTGTGACGTAACGCTCACACCTAGAACAAGAGAGAAACTTGGGAAATGCCCAAAATCGAAGGCTTTTACAAGAATTATTTCCATTTCCCTTGGTCAAGACGCCGTAAAAAAAGATCTATTTTCTAAAGAAAGTCTATTTTCCAGGCGTCTCACAGAATATTTGGAACAAAACTAGGTTAAGGCCATTTATATAAGAGATGTTAACACGATTTTGAATCATGAATAGCTAATATAACGAATTGATGCATTAACTACGAATGCCTGATCATATCTATATGGCCAACGTACAGCCATGGTGTTCTACCAATATATTTACTCAGGGTATTGATGAAATTAGGCGAGCCGGTTTAAGGATCGTCTACGTTGATACAAATACAAAACTGTCAATTTTAATTAAGTTTTTATTTGATTTAATAAATTTAATTCCTCGCTGTAGTGTATCCTGGTGCTGATAGACGAGATACTGAAAGGAAAGAAGAATGATAATATGAGCCGAGCAACTAGCGGGAGACAAAACCTCAGTGTCTTTGGAAAGCGATTGAGAACAAACGCCACGGCACGCGGCGACGTTCTAAAAACGGAAAACGCGAGGGGAAACAAAACCACAATGGAGACAAGCGAAGAGGGAGTGGGGAAAACGTCAACCTCAAACCTAATCCTCCACACGACATTTTATTCAAATCACGCGGTGAGCCTTCTCCCCTATACCGGGACTGTGCTACCCATGGGGTCGAGACGACTTCCCCTGAACAACGTCCACTGAACTCCCTTTTTTTAACACTTCCAACCCTCCACGATGGCCAGATACATCGCCAACGCCACTGTTCCTATTGTGTTATACCAAGAGACAGGCGCGAGTGCGTGATGGCTCTTTAGCCTCATACTGTACATGGCCACTCTTGACGAAGAATAGGAGGACGAGAGACGGGGACTTGTGACCTCGGAGACTTCAACGCTAGGATCTTCTGCGTTTCAATATTGAGGAAAATAATGAATGGCGTAGAACTGAATTGGTTAGCCATGTAGATAGCTATGCAAATAATTTCTTCTAGTACAATTAATTGAGTTTTCACCCTTGGAATCCCAGCCACATTCACTGTCAAAGATAAACTACAAAGCAGCCAATGCGGCTGTAACCTCACTTCGGCAAAATACTATATCCTAAATGAAAAAAAATTACAGGACATACTCAAACGTTTCAATATACAAGAGTTCACTTCGAGCATTGAAATCACTAGGATTGAATCAAAAATGTATCCACGTCGTAATATAGGGTTTAAATATAAATATTCATTTGGAAATTAATTGAAAATTGATTACATCATGAATACCTATACGCATCCAACATTAAATTCCATTCGCTTCCAAAAAACTGTACACGCACAACGGGGAAACAAAGTCAAATCAACAAGACTCCTGGTTCCGCTGAATTCCGCAATACTCTCAGCGCAAAAGAATCCGCTCGTTCCGTAATCTATGCGAGGTACTAGGAGAAAATGATACGGATTAAGGAGAGCCATTATCATCATCATCATCTTCGGGACGAGCCACGCGGAGATCGTAGCAGTTGACTCACTAAGTCTCTCGACAGGAATGAAGTCGTAAAGAGACCTGAATGGGGAGCTGCAAATTATGAGCCTTCCCCCCCCCCTCACACAGCACACACCACATCCTCTCTCGATTCAGTTCGTTAAGCGGTGCGTGGGTGAGCTCTCGGTGAAGCAACTGAAGAATTGTTTTGAGTCGACCGCACGACCTATATGCATCGTTCTCCCGCTCCCACTCATTCCCCTTACGGCTTACTGGCCTCGCGAGACTGCCTTGCAGCTATTTATAGGGTGCCCCGCAGTTCAACGGTCGCCACCCACGAGCGATGTGTCCCAAACGATTGTAAAGCTATCAAAATTAGTAATTGGTGAGCTGATACATGGTTGAGAAACTCCTCAAATGGCAAAAATGCATCTACCTTAAGAATCAAGTTCTGATAGTTTTCTCCTTGCACAGTCTTAAATAAAATAGTTTCATTTGACTTTTGAATGACGTAATTATGAAGTATAAAATATAAAATGGAATTCATTTGCTCCGTTCAATTCAAGCTATCCATTGCTATACAGGATGATTCATTACAATTCGACCTTTACAAAATTAAACCAAAATGATGTTTCACTGTATACTAAATTTACTCCGTAAGAAGTATTTCGTCATTTTTAAAAACTCTTAGAATGAATTACATAAAATGTCATGCATTTCCGTTTTTCAAGTAGGCCACACGTAAATTTTATCGAAATACCAAGAACCAGGAATGCAATTAACATCATACAACGTTACCAAGTCGCGAGGAGTTACATGGACTACATAGATTATGACCATCGTTGCAAAGAGCGGTCGTGACCCACCAAGAGAACTATCCCCACGTGTTGCATTCATCTATGGGGCAAAACAAAAGCGAAGAGTTGCGTGAGCCAAAGACCGACCCGAAAGAACTCGGCACAACATACGCACACGATGTAACGGTGCGTGTGCCCTCTATGGACGAAGGAGAGGCAGCAGACTAAAAGTCCGCGGGAGAGAGTGGCGAACGGAGGATGTGCGATATGGGAAGGCGTGGGAGGCTCGGAGAACGTGGGCGGCCTTTGCTAACAAGTGGGATGGCCGAAATGTTAAGAGGCGCCACGGCAACACTACACGGCACGGCGTGCCGTTGTATTACCAAAGCACACAACACGCACGTCCCCCGCTTGGGCAAGAATGAAACGGCGGGGGATACTTTAGGGAGGGGTATAGACGTGCCCGCAAAGGGGTGGGGGAATGCCAAGATGGCGGTGGGGCGTGTGGGATACGCAATTCGATTTGAGATGGGTGGGGGTGAGAATTGGAATAATGATGTTGATTGATAGGTTGCCCGGAGGGAGAGAGGCAGAGGAGGTTCGAGTGGTGCAAGGAATCCGACAGGGCGTACTCTACTTCAGGGTAGTGGGGAAAAGCACGAACGTTTCTGTGTTTCGCGAGGAACCACGTGGTGAGGGTAACTCGGGTGTAATCTGGAAGGAGAGAACTTTCAACACGTCGGCCACGCGCGACTACTCGTGCGTGAAAGGAAATCATGTTCGCGCTAGGCTTGAAAACATTTAACGTCATTACCCTAGGTCCTCGTTAATGAGAAGTCTCCTGAAGTTGATCATGAAATTAAACCAGCAAAATACTTCAGAATTATTAATAATTTTCTCATTAAAGGTATGATCGATCCAAAAGTAACGCACTGAGAGATTTGTATTCGTCATTGTTGCACAATCAATCTCTTTGCCTTACAAAAAAAGTGGAGAGACGCCGAAATGGAAGTGTTATTTCCATTTTGGAGGGTGCAACCCCTTTATAGTGCTTATAAGGAAAATGGTAGAATGCCGCCACAATGAGACTAAACTGCCATAGAAGACTCAGAAAACACGCAGGCATCAAAGAGGGAGAATCACAAGATGCATGGAGACTACATTCCCTGAGCATTAATTAGACTGACAATATGAAAAATAGATATAATCACTTGCAAAAATCAGCTCAAGACGAATACCCAAGGCGCATTTTAACTTGAGAAGACTAATGGCGCCCAGTTAAAAGCATTACTTACACCCACTTGTATTAATAAGACGGCAGAAGAAGGGAAAATGCAAGTACATAATTTTTCCTGCAATCACCACAGGGCACCCACACAAATAGTGGCTTAAGGGGGCATGCGCTCCACCCATAAAACTACCGCAGAGAGCCGGATTTCGTGTCGTGTCCGGATCGAATTAGTTCCCATTCAAAGTTCGGGGCGACCCGCTCCGTTTTTTTCTCCAACTGCGAGCGGAAAGACGGAAAAATAAAAACAAAAGAGTTTGCACAGCAGGCAGCAAAAAGGGAGTTGCAACACGACTTTTCGTGTTCAGAGATACATCAGGAGAAAGTAATGCGGCTACCTCCCCACAACGAGACAAGGGGAGACGGTAGAAACGATAATACTGCTACTTTTTTTTTAGTAGACATTTTCGAGAGTGAAGCTAAACTAGCGACAAAATTGAGCGTCATCAATGAAATAGCGAAGTGACCTAAGTATGCGAAAGTGACTAGCAAGAGGAATGCTTGAGGATGCATGGATGAGCGGCGGTATTCAACGAGAAACACTTTCTGTATTTGTAGTGGTAGGTCATTGGTTGCTCACGAATTCATCAAATACCCGCCTCAGAAGCTTTGACCGATCTCCTCTGTAATCTTGTATTTTTCTCTCTTTAATGTATTTATCTGTATCTACGCATTTCCCAGGGCATTCAACCATTTTTATAGGTATTCATGGGTTTTACGGGTATTCGTATTCTATTCTGAGTAAAGTAATACTAGAGGAATACATGTCAATCGAGAATTTTTACTCGGGTACCATATATGCAACTGAATACGTCTACTTCAGTACATTTGGAAAAATCCTGCTTGGAAAAACTGACAAGCGAGCGAGACACCCCTTTCATACGAAAAATCACACCTGAGGAAGAAAATAAACGCAAAATATTACGACCGGGCCGAAAAATATATTGTGCCCACGAGTTATTAGAATGTAGGACTGACGCGAACTCTCCCTTAGTATGTCCGTTCATGCCAGCCTTCCCGCCATGGCCAACATTTTTCGCAGTTGAGCAACGAGCACGTTTCCCACTAATGTCCAGAGCAAAACACAATGCCCTCCGAAGGAGAGGAAAGCTCTAAAAAAAAGGGACGTAACAGTGAGCCCTCTGTGAGATATTATGTGTGACAGTACGAGAGGTAAGGAGATTGAGGGGAAGCCCTTTACCCTACTCCTCCCTCCACAGGGTGTCACAACTTAGAAAACTACTTGAGCAATTTGCGAGATTTCTACGCTAAATGGAGGCGGGCGGGGGGAAAGGGAACCGCCGCGGGAGGGGGGAGGGAGGGAGAGAAGATATTAGAATGAGAGAAACCTCGTTTTCATCTCGCAACCAAATCGACGCCATTGGCTGGCCATTCCAAATACTTAAGGGTGATATTTTATGCCAGAACTTTAAAAGATATTAATAAAATAAATTTTGCGAAATGTATTTTTTGTAAGGAGCGCAAGTATTTATGTATTTCACTTCCATTACCGATAACTGAGATTCAGTAACTCTCCATCGCTGAAGGTGAGATTCGAACCCTAAAACCCTAATGCTAAAAGGAGAATCTGGCTAGACGAGGGGACTATTCCACTCTGGCCACACAAATGCGGACGAGGGCTTGTTTTGCGAGGAGGAGTCCGATCCACAAATCACGTCCTCGTATAAGAGGGAAGGAGGATAATCCCCCGTGGGGAAGGTACGTCAGGCGACTAGCCATTAGTCCCTCGGCGGATAAACCAGCCGCGGCGTCCTCCCTCACGACAAATAACTCTATTACTTTGCCGCCACAACGGTTGCATTCACCGACAAAGGAGTGGCAACTGAAAGCGGGCGAGAAGATTCTTCTCCACCTACAGCTAACGCAGCACAAAAAATTGAAGTGCGATAGAATATATCGAACGATTGGAGACGTTACCTACTCAGGATCTTCATGACACTAGGAAGCTGCATGCGTTGCCACTCAAGATTATTTGCAGAACAGGTTTTCTGCAGAAAATTAGGAATCCTTTAAGATTATTGAGCTTTTGTAGAATGTATCACTATTTGCAGTAGGAGGGAGACTGTAATAGCATCTTCCTGAAATCAATTTTAGACAATAAAACAATATAGTCTTAAAAATTTCAAGATTTTCCCTTCAGTAGGATAGAATTTTTGTTTAAAAGCAATTGGTAAGCTATATTTTGTGCGAGGTTTAACTTCAGACCATTGATCGAAACCTTATTATAAGAATAGGCGAGGGGATAGTAAAGAGTTGACAAGAGAAAATAAATTTTTCACCATGCACGAAATAAAATAAATGTTTTAAATTAGGACCATGTCATCAAATCATAACAGATTACACAGACCCATATAACAATGGTAGAGGAACCATCACTCGTTCGTAACCATCAATCAAGTGACCCAAGATGATTTACGACTCCTACGTGCGGGTAACAGGGCAAGTGATAAACGAAGAAAATGCAACTCTTTTGTACGCCATAATGCATCGAAATGGTGGGCATCGGCAGGATTATAGGTTGCCCACGTACATTCCGCCCCTATTGATGTATGCGCACGTCAAATGCATCGGAGTAGGAGGAGGAGAGATATAATGGGAACATTCCCACGGTTGATAATCTCACTCACCGATGACCACGGCTTCTCGCCGCAGAGATGCATCCAATTAACCAACGCGCTCGATCATGTCTCATCCGCGGAATAAAAGTGAGCCGAGAGGTGTCTTTATCACTCCATAAAACTCGTCGCCGGGGCACTGCCCACCTCCAATCGCCATGCTCCATTGAGCCCGTCGGTAATCACCACCCTAACTAGCGATGGCACACCGCGGAAGATCGGAAATAAAGATTGGGAGAAAATTGATTCCTCAAAGGGCTGGCCGAGCCTTGCATGCGATTCGAGAAGGCAATAATCGGACGCCGAGAGGGGAGTACACACTGCCTTTGTGTCGACTGGCATACGACCGCCGTGAGCGAAGAATAAATTTACGGCAGATTCACAATCCTCTTCCATCATCTGGGACTGCAATACCGCATCTAAATGGCCGCGGAAAATATATTATACGAGCCGTAAAGATCATCACTTAGCCGATTTGAGAACTCGATAAATCAATCGAAAGGCGGAGAGCACCCTTTCGCGAGACATCGCGTATGAAAATCGATTTCACTCTGCATTCTTAGCATATATTTGCGGATAGATCTTCGATTTTAACATCATTTCACGAGTATCAAGTTCTATTTTCTATATTTAAAACTTTTTTTTGCCGATTTCAGAGATATTTCAAAACCTAAATCGAATTGTTTTAGAATAAACATTAGTGAGGAAACGAAAGGCTAACTTTCGCCGCTGAAAAATAGCTTTATGCAAGGAATTGAGGAATTATGAAACGAAATATACCTGTCAGTGGAATAAAACTCGATATTTACGGAAAACTTACAAGTTTGCCCCAAAAAACCAAGGGCGATCATATTTAAAATACATCTCATCGGGGCAATCGTTCTATCTCACCATGGTTTGCTACCCTTACTTCTACACTGAAAAATTAACAACGATTCAAAACGAAAATACTATTTTGAAACTCAAATGGTAATTTCCACACTATTTAATTTAACACTCAACGACCGACCATGGTTTCATGGTTTACCATTTGTGTTTTTATCGTGGATATGGCAAACTTTCACAATATCAAGCCTGAAACGATTTTATACATTTTGAAAAAATACGGCTATTCGAGACAGCACTGTCAAATCGCCAAGGGGAACGTCTGGACTGCTCCGTGATTAAAGTCTACGTAAGAGGAAATTTATCCACAGGAGGACTCACCCGAGCAATGGCGGCTGGGAAAAAAGAAACAATTTCGCGAAACGATTTGTACGTGTACCTGAGGACGAGATGACGGTGAAGCATGCCTCGAGAGATAATGCAAAGGGAATGGGAAACATGATGTCATCGCTTGAGGGAGGAAAGCAGCCGGGAATGAGGATCGGGAGACATGCGAGCGCGACTACCTTCGCGGGATACACGCTCTATTACAAATGAGAGACTCATATTTTACACTCTCCCCCCCATCCACTGCTGCGACTTGGTTTCACCCGAACGACGACACGAAACCATAAGTATGCGCCCGCGCGTAATTGGGTGTCAGCGTGACAAAAAGGTACCGAGTTCATTACCAGACTCCGCGGGAGGGGAAGCATACAAACGAGCGACGAAGAGCAACCGAAAGGTACAACGGTAAGGTAAAAGGAAACCACTATACCTGAAGTGAAACCGCCAGGAAAAGGAAAATTACCACGCTAGTACGTTGACAAACACTAAAAGAGATCTATTGCATTATTTGTACTCGAATGGACTGAGGCGGGTCTATGTTACCCCGAAGTATCAGAAGTCTCAGAAGTCCAGAAAGGAGAAAAGAGACTTCGAGGGCATTCATATTCACCCCAAAGTACAAGCAATAGACATAGGATTATGTCCTCTAAGAACTTACTTAGAGGACATAAGAAGTTACTCATTTAGGGAATGCCTCCTACATCAACAGAAATATTCTATCATACAGTAATACATGACGCAAATACTGAATTAATCAATATGAGCTAGAGGCGATTGTAAAAGGATGAGACATTATATATTTACGAAAATCATTGTTACAAACTGGAGAGAGTCCTGACAGCCACAGATCTGCCGGCACACAGCA
Source organism: Ischnura elegans (assembly GCF_921293095.1). Classification (NCBI taxonomy): domain Eukaryota; kingdom Metazoa; phylum Arthropoda; class Insecta; order Odonata; family Coenagrionidae; genus Ischnura; species Ischnura elegans. The sequence continues at coordinate 85,703,705 of NC_060250.1, forward strand.
GGGTACAAGATGGCCGTAAATGAATGAGAGCTCAAGATAGAAAGGGTGCAGGACACTTGTGGGAGGTGACGGGGAGAACAAGGACCGCGGGAGCTAAGGGAAAACCGCGGGCATCATTACGGCGCAGCACAACTTCGGTGGACGAGAATTACGCGAACCTTCTTGCGGAGCGAGGAAACGGAGTTGGGGGAGGCGGGCGGATGGTCCAAGAACAGGTTCCGGCGTGGACTACGGTGGGATCGCACGTGGAGAGGGGGCAAGGAGCGTGTGCTACACAGACGTGCGGCGAAATATAAACAACGGTGGCCGCGGTGGAGTCCCCGCGGGCGACCGTGGGCAACGTTGCACTTCGCAGGCCTCCCCGCGGCGTCTCGCCTGCATGCGATTGTTATAAGAGCATCGAAGAGCTATAAACTGGGACTCTTTCGGGCCCGAGATTAGGCCCATAAGAAACATCGAGGAATATACCAAAATAAAAGACGAAAAATGCGAGATGTACACTAGAAAGTTAGATCACAAGACGTGCACACAAAACTAACATTCCAAGAAACTTTAAGAAGGAAAATTCGCCTCAGAATATATTAATAAATGGTAATGGCCTGTTGTAAGGTGAGCAGAATTCTCTTCTGATAATAAAAGGATATAGCAAGGCAGCACAAAATAAAGAGATTTACACACTACATAGTTAGACATACAATACTTAAGCAAATAATGAGCTGCCTTTCTTAGCTGCTAAACTGTGCTTGCTTCCAATCGGATCCTGAATTATGGCATTGAACGAAACAATCAAGTGACTTCTATAAATAATCACGTACTCTAACCATCCTAAGCAATAGAACATAAAAGGAAATTTTTGTTACCAGTTTCAATTAGTAATGACCAACTTATTCTAGCTGAATAATTGCTTCATTCACGACAGGCTCACACAGCCCGCACGAGTGGAACACCGATATGACGATTTGAATGCAGAGTTCGACAGCACTATCCCCAGCCATATTCTTGAATACCCATTTAAACATATAAACTGACGTTTTCCCTCTCGCTCTTCGGGATCGATACGCCTACGACCGATTCGCCTAGTCTCGGCACCATCCACGAATGATATCACGAAGGGGATTTGGATCCGATCGTGGGCGGATACTCGTGGTGATCCACCAGGGCACACCTGCAACGTACACACCGTATTGGGGGGTAGGGCATTAGCGTCAAAGGCCACGTGGTCAGATTCCCACCCTTCCTCCCTACGAAATATGAAACCACGAGAGAGAGGTCGCGACCCAATAATTCAAGCCACGGTCCAATGCATGAGACGTTGGCTCACCTCGCAAGACAGGCGCCTCGAGGACAATCCCAAACCGAAAACAATCGCCAATAAGTAGCAAACATTCCACGAGATGAACGAATTACTGAAGATAGTTTCGCGACTAATTCGGTGGAAATCTTTGCTATTTAACATGATGAAAAGTACTTGTCTATTTCCACACTTTTTTCATTCCAACTGACCGATATGTTTAAATATTTATAATTCAATCTATTGAAATATTATAGGCTGTCACCCACAGGCATATACCTTGAAACTATCAGTATATCAGTGCTTTGCGTTACGTTATAAAGTAATTCTTGTGTCATGTATCATGACTCACCACAAATGGAATGCACTGTTTAAACAAAACAATAGGTATTGACTGATTACATCACCACCAACATCTCCAGAATTAGACCATATTCCCACGTCCACGCCTAGCTCACACACTTCAGGGGTTTCCCACTATCCAGGCGATGGTAAAAAGGATCGCGGCCGAACCAACGAGCGTAAAGGAATGCGAGAGGTATGGGACGATCGGCGAGGGCAAAACGATGGATAAGAGACGTGATCCAAATCTTCCCTAACTCCTCTCCTTCTAGCGGGGCATAAATCTCACGGGAGAGGGCGGAGGAACGTTTCGCAAGCTTCCCCGTGACCTTTCGGGATGTGGGACTCTTAGGGGTGGGGCAATGGGGGACTGGGTTGTAGTACACCTTCCCTCCGCGACCGCGCCGAGGCCTTTTAGCGGGCGGAGAGGGGTGGGATAACCGGCGAAAAGGATTGCGATGCTCGAGAGACGAGATAATTCGACTCGAGAGAGTGAATTAAGTGGCCGTCCTCTATAAATAGCCTCTCCCCGCCTCCCCGACAACCGGCCGATGAAAAACGCGCGAAACCAAGAACTCTTTCGAGATTGAAAAAAAAAGAGCGAACGGAGTCAAAGAGTCGATGAAACCGGTCCATATACGGGAGCAAGAGGAGTTAAGACTCGATGGCTCCCCAGTTCGTTCTCTCGCTCTTTCGCACACGCGTAAACATACACGTTGAATACCTAGCGGATCAATGGGGATCGTGCAAATAGTTCGAGCATTTTGAGTTGATTTGGGTGGCGACTTTTCAATACCTGACGATCACTCCCACAATGTAATAGATCTTGAAAATTTACCACCGTAAAAAGTGTTCTCTATACATTGAAAACTGGTGAGTTACCGACACTTTTGGCCACCACTCAAAGCGGTGCATTCCCCAATTTTTATGTAATTTACAATTATACAGAGCTTTCATTGATACCATGGCTGACCAAGGATGAAAATCATGATCAGGCGATGATAACTACGAATGAGGATTTAAAGATTAATGAGGAGGGAATATAATTTCTATAATTCGGTGAATGTCTCAACAACCTTTTAGCCAAATTTTCTATGAATAGTAATTTATTATGCAAGTGGAGTTGATTGAAATTAAAGTTAAAGTTCCAATTAGAGCATTGGGTTAATAGTTTATGATTTGTTTGCGGAATGTTCTTTAGACCTTAGGAAATACAACTGTTGAAACTGCTCAAACTCTCTCACTTTATCTGGCTTGTCCAAGTAGACAAACCGAGGAGCAACTTCGTGCCGAAAATGAATGCTTACCGCACGCATAATTTCGTTCCTTTTCGCTTCAATATGTCACTTTAATCCGGGCCGTAGCGAACAATGAGGGGGTAAATTACTCTTTCCTTGATAGCGCCCATCCCAAAATAAACGAACGAGTGCAATGCCCTGGCGAAACAAGAAAGAAAAGCTACTCACTGAAAGTGGGAGAGCTTTCATACCACCAGCAGCTATTTTTTAAGATGCCGCACTAGAATTTGGAAGAAATAAAATCACTAGCGGATAAAAAAACAGATTGCGATTACTGCGAATATAAAATTAAATCACGTTTTAATGTAGATATATTTTATGTCCTTACATGCCTCTGATTCGCCCCGTAATTGGCATGACCATAATACGAAGGAATGAAACATTCAATCAAGCGATCTTTAATCCGGAACTAAATATACGATGTCGGTCTGATTGAAACGAAAAGACATAGAAGTTCGTTAGGTAGGAATGGGTACTCTAATCGCACAAGCAATTTTCATTGATGATTAGTTAATCCAAACTCGGTGGAACCGTTTACGTAAGGCAGGAGAAGACGGAATATATTTATTGGGTAATTGAATCTATGATTACCACTTAACCGCCTCACAACTTCCCAGTAGCCCGCGGGAGTCTTCGGCGTCACACTAGCGTGAATCCCACAACGGATTTGGACAGAATAACTACCTAGGTGCACCGCAGAAGGGCACGTATTTCCTGGAACTGCAAGATTTTACAACAAATATCAGCTTGCACTTCAAGCCACGAGTTCGATGAATAATTGGCAAGCATCGATCAGGAGTATCACCAAGTCGTTTCTCCGCGGCTAATGTGCTGATGCAAACGGCGAGAAAAATCAGAAAATGGAAAACGGAGCTCACGGTCGAAACATTTCATAATATCAATGAGCAAAAAAATCCTACTCAAAGGCACTAGGAACATTCCAGTATTAGAAATCGCAGTCCGACGCCTACGATTGCAATATCATGTTCACACTAGCACCATCATCAATTCAATTACTTTTAGGACATAATTACTTATAGAGTTATCTCCCAATATGAAATTAAGTATTCACGATGGCCCACTTGAATGTAACTCACCGATCATTAATAAAAATAATAGTTGAGCAGAAAATTGCAATGTTGTAACCTACGGCTGGCTTAGGAAATCTAATTCGAGCAAGGGCATGTTAATACAATCTTATTTGAATAGATAGTTCCGTTAGTAACGAGTATCAGCACCATAAACAACCTGACTCTCAGATGTTAAGCAGGTGTTAGCATCGACAAAATATTTTTCGTTATTACGTAACATCGAACAAAATCGCAAAACTTACAATTTGAGCTCGTAAGCTAACGAGGAGTAGGGATTACACTGCTAAGCGATCTAAATAAAATGGTAAAACTATGGCACGGTAGCGAATATACAATTTTTTAAAGAGTTATCGGCTTGGACCAGAAGTTGATTACGTCGGAAGGCGCATAATTTAAAAGAATCCCACGACCTGTTGCAAGGTGTACAATATTCTCTCTAAGTGACAGTCTATATGCATCTATATCGGAATGAGGGGTAGCAAATCATAAAAAACACGCAAATAGAGTGGGAAAGCATAAAGACATCGTTATTTTCATTCTTTCCTTAAATATTTAGTTTTGAGGGTCGATGGGACGAATTTCTCCACAATCAAGCAGCGGTGCTGTCACCAAACATTGATCTACTACCTAAGGAAACATGCTTAATCCTGTTTGAAGAAACCGGGATTATTCAGAATATCGGATAAGAAAAAAAATTCAGTTTAGCAATGAAATCGATGGCGCCACACAACCTACTAACGAGAGTATGGTATCAATTTTTGGCAACTTCCGTCGCCAATAGTTTTCCACACTACCAAAGGTGTGTAGAAATCTAGCGAAGGTGCTCGGCTATTCACGCAATTTCCCCTTCAGCACGAAATTTTCAACACCTTCAGCAGGATTGAAGGAGAACGATACATATTTCGAGGCAAATACGCTCGCTCGAGTGGTATCGCCGGATTCCTCGCCCGTGAGTGAGCCCTGCCCCAAGCAAAGGAGGCCTCGTCGTAAAAATCAGAAGTGGCGAACCGCCCAAGAGAAATCCGAGCACGGGAGGGCCAAGATTATTCCGAATAACCTTTAAACCTAATGGAGGAAAAAATAAAGAAAACACGAATGGGGCCGTAAAGGAGAGAAAAAATTTCCCTTACACGATTCTCGTCGGAGAACAAGACCCGAATAACTGAACAGGGCAAAACGAGGCGAGGTAGCGCGATTGATAAGCAGTTACACTGAATCATGGATAACTAAAAATCAGAGGCGATCTGCAGATAGAAGCTTATGATTAGTTCTCAAACCAGTTAACCCTTTAGATCAATAAATGGGCCGTGACACAAATATCATCTCCATTGTATTCACGAATCTCCTTTTCATTTAATTCTAGAGGAAATCGTACTACCCACTCCTGATCCGGATGAATGTTTTTCTGAGAGAGTGCCCGAGAGGAAAAAATTACGTGGAGAAAGATGGAGTTTGTTAAGGAGTTGTATCGGAGGTGATTACCTAAGTTCAAGTGAGGAGAAACATGAGACGATTTTAATGCAGACACATCTACAATGCATGAGAAAATCAATAAAAAATACGTTTTAACGGGGGAAATTCACGAAATCGAACGTGAACCGACACTTGTAAATATTGAAAAGAGATTCCCTCTTCACAACAAGTTCTTTTTTTTATCCTATCCCGAAGGGATTCCTCATAACAGAGGAACTGCGAAGAGAAATACATAGCGCGTGGGTGAGTCTGAGGGAGCGGAGTTGCCAAATCTACGTCTGGAACCCCCACCACTCCCTAACACCTCTCGCACCACAACTCCTCCCGCTGGCAACGCCACCCCATCCCACTTCGGTCCCCCACTCCTGATCCTCAACCGACCTCGTCCCACTTCTGAAGCTCGGAGACGTTGGGGGGGGGGGGGGAGGGGGGAGAGCCCCCCCCCGCCCCTCTGAATAGAATTACCCAACCTACCTCCGCCCACCTGTCCCTGCTTCTACGGACCCCGTTCCCCCCTCCCTCTCAACTCTCTCCTACTCTCACCCCACCACAAGGGACGAGAGAAAAATAATAAGAGGGAGGAGAAAAAATATTATAACCGCTCCTTCCCCATACCAAAACTACCGTCACGCACACAATAACGTAAGGATACCATCGCCTCGTGGCAGACTATGCCATCCGCTCAAGACATGAGACCGACCGGTCATGACGGCGTGCGACGAGAAAGATACCTGGGTGTACAAATTTCAAGCGATTTGCTTGATTTTTTTCCATTGCGATTTCCAGAAAATTGTTAATAGTAAAACACGGTTCGTTTAAAAACTTTAATTATGAGGCATGAGTTCTAAAATTATTAACCGTCAATTTTTGTCGATTAATTTCACAAGCACATTGACAAGGGAATTAGAATTCCAACACTGTAACGGATTACAAGAACTAAATGACGCTAATTCAGAATCACTTACATGTGAATTAAAGAGAAGTTCAATACTCAAATAAAGCCATGAAATTTCCGTAGACATTCTATCAATACCAGGTACCATCCTAAATGATTACAGGGCATTGGAGAGTTGATATGCGGCTCCTCATCCTCAGGTTTCAGAAAATTTGATTAAATAATAACCGGCGGGAACTAAATAATGAATTCTATAATTTAATTAAAAAGCTAAGATCGAAAGTTCTAGTCAGCGTTATTGTTTTGAAAGGCAAAGACATCAATCAAGTGTCCTATTATGCCAATTTTTAAACATATTTGACAGTTTCCTATGATTTACCAATTACAACACGTCTTGCTCTGGTAGATACACAACAAAAAACCTCAACGATAACCAAAATGAGAAAACACTCGATAAAAAAAAGAAATAACAGGTGACTACGGGGAATGGAACAGATTTTCAGCCAGGCCATCCACTCTCGCTGGTATAAAAACTCAGGCCCAAATGCCCCCAAACCATTCGCCATAGTTACCCTATAATCGTCCGGAGCCATTCGGATGCCTACCTCTGAACAACCACTGCTAACTGGAAGGTAAAACTTGATGCGCAAAATCCCGATGGACGTTACGTCGCCGCAATGTTGCCGTTTCTCTTGAGGAAAATTGAAATATGCCTCAGGCTCAGTTAAAAAAAATGTTTTCAGCGTTTCCGGATAAGATGCGCCCTCAAAATTTTAAAATCCATCTTTTGTTTCCTTTCCAAGTCCCACTAAAATCGTATTCTAGTGTCAGGTAGGGTGAAAAACTTACATAAAAACACAGTAGATCGATATTGGCCTAAGAAAAACATCTAAATAATAATTGCACTCAGACCTAATTTGGCATCATATGAGACGCGATAAATGATATCCGACGCTATTCGGAGATGATAGAAATTAATGTACAAGCTTTTTTTTAGCTATTAACAATTTAATTAATGTAAGAACGGGCAAATATCAGCGAAAATAGTTGAATTTTAGTCTAATAAAAAGAATTTCCCCGACAAAATATAACACAAAAAAAGTAATAAGATAAAGAGTAATAACTTAGCTTTGAATAAATAACTAGCCGCAGCACACATTAGGAATGGTGATAATAAAATTAATTTCCACATTTCAAATTTAAAGTATCATTTGCAAGACTACCACTCACCAAAGATCATATTATACAAACTCAAAGTACGTGGACGTGGTCAAACCACATAAAAAAGATTGTCCAATTCCAAGAAATACATTTCGTGGAGGAATGGGATACTACGCAAATATTTAAGGCCAAGAAAACGGGGTTAAGATAATTTCCGAAAACTAATAATTCTTAAGGAGCCATAAAATACAAATTTAATTCAGACGGATTTGCAATATTACGAAACGTCTTCAACCTACCGCCGTTGACTCATCACGAGTGCAATTTTTCGCGGAGGCAAAATAATACTCCACCCACCCCAGAGCCACACTTTTTTCCATACGAATGTAAATTCAGGAGATAAATTACGCTGGAGGCGAGATAATGGAAGGGAAACAAGCGAGCTGAGGCTTTTACACAAGCATTGTTCTCTTGCATATCAGACAAATCCTGCCATCTGTCCAATCCCCGCGTGGCTCTCTCCTATTGCCCAATTGCTGCTTTTCGGCCTCCCCCCTCCACCCACTACCAACCAACTCTCTCCTCCCCAAATCTACCGCCCCCGCAATCTTACCCCACCTTATATCCTCCTCTACCTAGGCGTCAACCGTGACGCGACCCACACTGCCTCTCCAAAGTCTTCCCACAATATCTCCCCCCTCATACGACTACGGCAGGATTTTTCGCGTCAACCCACCGAAACCAACCCGATACCCGAATAGCTTCACCTTCACCCATTTCACGAGGCATGCCCCCAACCAACCCCCCCCCCCCCACCTTCAGTTCGTGTTTTCCCCCACCAATCCTTTCCCAGGGACCTGTTACCCCAAAAAATCTCCTTCCCCTAAGCCAACTTCGCTACTTCTACTCTTATCTACTACCAAAGGAATTGGAGGGGACGACCTTTGGTTGGGAAGCTAAGCGAAGACGGGCTCTGGCTAGGAGAGAGGAAACCCTACATGATCCTAGATTCATTCAAACACCATTGCCCAAGGGAACTCAACTATCACCAATCTAATGGGCTTCCAATCTCCGAAGAGAAAACAACGACAACGTGAGAAAGCAAGGACCTTGCGTAAGGTAAATATTGACGTTAGGTCCCCTAAGGGCCACGGTAACACCCGATTACATTAACCGCTTTGATTGGAAGATGATGGAATGCATCTGAAATCTATGGCGCTAAACGTCCCTCGTCCATCGCGTCAGGACAGCCAAACTGGTCCTTTAAAAAGAGAGAAATAGATATGGACCTTCATGGACCGATGATGTCTAATTTATGATTTTAGGGTTGATGATTACAGCATAAATATTGTAAGGCCACCAGAAGTATTGCATACAAAATTACAAATATTATTCCCCAGGTTATCTCCTCAATATGACGCGAAAATTTCTAAATTACCTTATCTTTTGGGGGCGAGGGAGGTCTTCACGCATATCACCAATACATAGCCCTATCTTGTCACAGACTAGTAGTAAACAAATTTCTCACTCCGTCATTGAACAGAGTGAGCGTCAAAGGCAAAGAATCAACAGACACTCAGAATTAGGTGGATATCTGCAAATACGAAAGCTAACTTTCGCGAAAACGTATGAAACCCGCGGAATTGCGGCTCTCGACATCGTCTCCGTCTGCTCCCGATTGCATTATTCCCATTCTCCGCCGCCAGATTCGATGCAGTTTACGCTTCCCGCGAACTGACCTACGAGTACTCGTCGGCCGTCTCGCCCTTCGTGCACGAGAGGAAACGCGGAGCCATAAAGGCGAATCATCGCGTACACGCCAAATGCACGTGTTAATTGCCACTCGAACAGTCATGATTCCCACGCCGAAGGGTGGGAATCTCGAGAGAAAGAGATGCGCTCGGAAAAATCCTTCGAAAAGGTTAAGGCGCGGGACCGCTGAAGCGAGGGCGAATTACAAAATAAAAGCAGGACGATTCAAATGACGACTAAGCGGCTGGCATATTAGGCGAAGGAGGAATATTAGGCGCGACCACTTCACTTGGTTCTATTATGAGGCATAGCACTTCACTGAAAAATGCGGAGTCGCATGGAATACTACTCGGTAGAAGAAACAAAAAAGTACTCAATCTACACATACTTAAAATCAGTAAAAAGAATAACAGAAAGATGCAAAGAAATGTTGTAAAAAGCTCCCAGCACTATTTTATAAGCACAATTTTTCCCAAACTTCAGCACATACGGATAAATGCGACTTTTCTCCGCATCCTAGGCAATTCGCTCCGACGACAATCTTAAAAAAACACTCACTGCTTACAGCCAGGAACAAGTGAAAAACAGCAAACCTGACACTACAACTAGCTAGAATGGGAAAGGAGCAAATGCCGACGAAGAAGGATATAGGAAGTGAATATCTTCCTCTCTCTTTCTTGAGACTCCGTATGATATTTATGACAAGAATTAAATGGACACGTAAGTAAACCAATGCACCATACTCCACATACTACCTTAAAATTATACACCTGAATGTTTATATACTGCCGAGGTTCTACGATGACGACGAACATGCCTCTCTTCTCCAACCTCAAAGGTACGACTCCCCAAAAAATTAAAAATAACTAAGTTTAGTTAAAAAGAGGAATCGTAGATAACATTTACGTCACGAATTTGATTTATGGAAGGATTCTTCAAGTTCTTCCAACTATTATTCCCCCTTTGAAGTATACGTTAAAGACAGCATGGTTCATTTACAAAATATCATATTTATACCCCTTTTTCCGAGATAATCGACCGATTCCAAGACCTCCACATAATAAAGGGTTCAGAGTGGCGCGTTGTTGAAGTGCTTGTTCCATGCCTTCCAGTTTCCAGCCCCATTACTTTCGAGGTGTTTTCAGATTGGATCGTGAGAGAATCATTAAATGCCTACTGCCTGATCTTCGCCGAACTGACTCTTTTTGCGGATTTATTTATTTTAATGCACTAATAAAAACAGTAAGTATTTACATTGAAAATATGTACGATTAACCCTGTGGAAATTTGTGGACTATACCGGACATGGTGGTATGGACTGCCGAGCACTCGGCCGGAAATCGAGGGATCCGGGTTCGAATCCCGGTCAAGGCGAATGATTTTTTCTCTGTGGATTTTTCGCACAATTGTGCATTGCGGGTGACTCCCGTAAAAGTTATCACCGTGGCTAGTCCCGGTATACTTAAATGTACGATTAAAGTTTAAGAAATATTTCCCGAACGCCTGAAAGGCTTACAATTTGAAATGAGCTACTTTTTTAAAACTAAAATTGATAACTAATGTATATCATATCCTTAGGCCGGCATTTCGACAGGAATAATAATTTATTCTGACGGATTTGTAAGTATATTGCACAAGCTTCACACACTGCGAAATAAAATTTGATCCTTTTTCCCAATCTAACCCATCAGACCGATAGATTAGAGATTACTAAAATTAATATTAATATGAGATAAAATGAATAAGTTAGAAGGGAAGAATTAGAGCGGACATTGAAGGAATAACAGAAGGAACGAAAGAAGAAAATTTTTGTGCGGCGTAAAAACGCCTTCACGGAAATTAAAACCAAACAAGGATAGGGAAGAAGTGTAAACACACATACCAAAGATATAAGAAGGAAAGGAAAAGAATCAGATTGACTCACGTGAAAACAGTAATATTCCCCAAAATAGTAATCCAAACGTGACACTCGCAATCACTGAACAAACACTTATCACTAATTCTTCCGATGACACTTGTCGCTGGTCAACTCTCATCATGCAGATATGAACTCACCTGGAAAGAGAATGAATGATACAATTAGTCATTGGTGCGATGGATTGAAATAATACATTTGATCACACAGAATTTAGGGGTTTATACTTATATTAAAAATGTATTTTCACACGTAAAAGACAACTTATGATTGCAAAACATTGAATACGAGTGAGGGGAAAAAAATATGCAAAAAAGAACCGAATACAATGGAAGAAAAATGTACACTGCTGAGTGAATTTACGGATGAAAGAAAAAACGAAGGGATATTAAAGCCGCGCATATAAATTTGAGGCAAGTGTTTTAGGAGAAAATAATATTCTATGTAAACAAACCAAATACAGAAAAAAGTCCCTCAAACTAAAAAAAATATGGAAGATAAAATACGCAGATCAAATAAAAGCGAGTTAATTTTCTTGCTAGAGATATTATCAAACGAGAAACAATATATCCTTGATCGTATTACCTAACACACTTCGGGATCTCATCGGGACGAATAAATTTTAGAATGCGTGACCGCAAGTCACTACCAACGGCTGGCCTGCCGGGTTCTAACCGTTGAGCAATTTGGTTAATTATTTTTACAAGCACCATTCCTCTCCGAGAAATACACCCACACCATCAAATAGGGAAGGCTACTACTACGAGCGAAAACGTTTCCCGCATTTCCAACCCTCTCCTCTCAAATAGCTTGGCCGCGTTCGACCCAATACGTCGCTTCATTAGGCCGACACGAAAAGAGAGAGAGGGAGGGGTACAGTAGAGCGGGGTCCTTTCTCTATTTCCCCGCCAATCATCCCTTTCCTATGCCACAACACGCTCCCCCCACCAACTCAGGGACGGATTAGAGAGAATTGGCCACACTTACGTAGGCGCGCAGGGGCCAGCGCTACAAATAAGTACAAAAATAATCAATTTTTTTATTTATCCCTGCACCACCGAAAACGGCACTAATGGCCTTTTAAATCGGGGTTTGAACTTAACAATTGAACGTACACGAACCCGCGACCTCTTGTGCGGCAAGCAAGGGCTTTACCCCACCGCCACCGAGGCCGGCAAAAATCGATTTACTTTTGTGCAATATGTCCTTCATTGACTGATTTTGGGGCATCATTAAATTAAAAACACTTCAAAAAGCCTTCAGGAAAGTTTTGAAACTTGAGCTTAAGGCCATCGGCATCAAAAACTCTTTCCCCTATATAAGTTTTTAGCTGGCGTCTCCCCAGGCACTTTCGCACCATCAGCCCCAAGAACCATCAAGAGGCCCAAACATTAATGTGGCACTGAGGCAATTGCATATAACCCCTGTAACCGTGAGCGACATTCCCTTAGTCAACCCTGGAATTAGCCCCTTCCAATGACTCTCCCCAACCCCTGCGGAGGAATGAATGGCATGACATCGCTGAGCGTATGCACCACATACGCGCTACCAGAGGGTAAACGATGCCCATCCGTGGTAACCCAGTGCAGCAGAATGCACTGTTTACGCGGAGGCTTACACTCAAAAAAGGCAGCGGAGGATGTTATGACCGGGGATACAGGGGGGAACAGGAGATGCACTATGTAACTACAGCAGAGCAGGGAGCCCGCTGCCTTTGCGGTGGCGCAACGCTCGCGCCGGATGAGAGACAAATGACTGCGCAGCCTCGCATGCGAGCATGACGGCGCAACAATGCGACCGCTATCCTCTTTTTTTTTACCAGCGAGCGCTGAGAGGCCATACGCTCCGTTGGTTCGGCGGTGGCCATCAATTTTTATTAAAGGGAATTTACGAATTAAAATAGGAATGACCAAGAATGAAGCCGAGGGAATAGCGAACAAAGGAACTAGTTGAAAAAAAATCGAAAAAGAGGAGCATTTACGTCAAAAAGGAGTAATAATAGATTCTTATGAATAAAAATATTATTTACCAGATATTCCATAGTATCACTATATAAAAATAGAAATCAAATTTAATATACTCTTTCGCGCGTCATAAAAATGCTGGAAAGTTTCCTAAAATAACCAGGACACAACACAAAGTCAGCAGGGTGAAAAAAATTATCATCTCGAACTCAAAACCCAATACTGAAAAGAACCTACCCAATGGAGAGACTACCTCCCATATAATGTGCCTATACTATCCCCTACCAAACACCATAGTGGTGGCTCTCAGGGTATTTTGTACACGTATACTTTGAATCATGGGTAACAGAGGAATTCCAAACTGAAGTCGCCAGATAATACGCAAATACAGAATCTAGAGTAACCGAAATGACTACGCAGTGGGGAGGATTATCAGCTCGAACTCAAAACCCTATTCAGACGAAGACCTACTTTTCTCTCCCACGGAATTACGTTCCATAGCCGGAGTGAGGGAAGGAATACCTAAGGTGAGTTGGGGAAGAACCACGATGTACACTTCGAAGGGGTGAAGAAAGGCACGGTGGTGGGCACGATAAGGGATGAAAACAAGAAATCGATTCGTTAGGGAAAACCTTCACGCCATCAACCGCCTCCAACTACGCCTCCTAGAACACTCGTGAACGTGATCAATTGAGACAAGTTCAGTCACTTCTTTCCTGATACACATTGAACTTAAGAAGACGGATCACTTCAGCTCGACCACTAGACGGATCACTATTAACTTAAATTTTACGAAATTATCTGGATAGATTGAGTGAGCCATGATCAACACTTTCCTGAATCTCAAAACTGAAAATTTCGCCTAAATATTTTCGCAAAGGTAACTTTTAATACGGGCAAACGTTGTCAGAGTTTACTTTGTGTACCCTGAAAATTTCGATACGGCAAAGTAATATTTAAACCACCAATCCGTCGCGAAAAAAGTCAAAATACGACCGTTGGAGAGTATGTGATGCCACCTATTAATTACGAGTCGATGAAATCCCGATATGCTTATGTCATCACAGTTAAGGCTATAGCTGACGGTCGATTCACAACAACTTTCGATCTTTACCACAGACTATCATCGAAACTGATGAATTAATTGAGGACGCGGGCCGCGGCAACTAGCTTTTAAGAAGCATCAGACTGCCAAAACATTTCACCAACTTATGTTTAATAAGTCAGATTTGATGTTAATACTAAGATGTATCAATTCCTTACAAGAGATGAAGAAGAATCCCACTAATTTTTCAAGTTTTAACAGTGAATCAGAAGGAAAAGATACAAGAAAATCCTACTAATTATTCCCATTCTAAAAACTTGTCCCACTTTTTCACGATTGCACACTCGAAACCACAGAATAATAAAAACCAGAGATTATTTTCAGCGAGCTCACGCTTCGAAATTTCATGCCAGCGGATAGATGGCTGTTAAATGAGAGGCACCTCTTAAAAAATGTTACTTTCAATTATTCAGGAGGCAGCTACAGTTGAGTTTTGCGAGGCGCTCAACAATGCATTTCGATTTTACGGCCTCAATTCCGGTGCGAACCAAACCCCCCCACACCCTCCCCCCACTCATCCCCACCCCTCCTTGTCAAAGCCGCCCTCCTCCCCCCCCCCCCGCACTCCCCGCCACGTGACCTCCTTTGACTTCCATCGGCGTGCCCTCTTCACTCCCGCCGTGACGCAACACAACATCCACCAGTGAGAGTGAATTGGCGGGGCGGGGAGGGGAAAGGAAAATATTGCGGCGAGCGGAGGATATGTGGGACTGTGGGAGGGGAAGGTGTCATCGGATGGCGCGCAGGTTAGGGACTGCCACAATCAACCCGGGGAAGAATCGACTTTTATTTTTGGGGGAAATCTAATGAAAACCAAAGAAATGCGCTGCGCAAAGTCAAAGCAAATTCACAATAGAGGTCGAGAGCAAATATATTCCAGTAAAACATAACAGGAGTTGAAGGAAAAAAACTTTTTACACATGGTAATTTATTTTGACAGACCATGGTTTCGTTTTCGAAACGAACCATGAAACGAAAACATAGGAGGACGAAAAAAGTCACGCCCGCTCTTATTTCAAATAAAACAAAAAGCTTAAAAAAATAATTAATAAGGACAAGTATATCATCAAGTGGCTAGCGCCAACAGATATTGAATAGTAGGCTAGTAGCAACAAATATTGAATTGCCTCCTTGAAAACCATGTTTCCAAAGACGAGGCGTCAACAGGCAGAGAACGACTCATTGATAACTTGGTGATCCCAAAGGGGTTACTTAATGGGCGAGGGCCTTCGTATTGTTCAAGGTCCAAATGCAGTAAAACAATAAGAAATCCCTCAATGGACGGGCCCCGAAGAAGGCTCCGGCCTAAGCCCCTACTATTATGGGATGCGTCCTCGGCCATTTCCCATTTGGCCAAAAGGCAATGCGAAGAATAGCATAATTATCACAATTCAGCTCATGATATGAAGAGATAACACTGAAATTTAAATCTCTAAAAAAGCATGTTGAGGGATGCATAAAAAACCAAAAATAAAAATTTGCCAAGAACTGGATACAAAATATTGAAAGTTATCAAAAACAAAGGGAGCGAAGAATTTTTGCCACTCACGAATGTTATGCATTGAAAATCTAAGGACCCGATCCATGATTTTGTGCGACATCATGCGCTCACTAAATAAAACCTCTTCACCACGCTTCATCAATTTTCCCGCTCGCATTAACCATGCAGAATATGTTAACATGATTCGGGATGCGTACATCTGCCCGATGCACAGACATGGGGACCAATATCGGACACGGTGATGGATGTTTCACGCGAGTGACATGAGGGGCTTGGGGGAGGTTATGACTTAGGACGTCATATCGATGCAAATTAATTACGAAGGACTGCAGCAAAATACGTTGAGGCGGCGATATAATGATCACAATACTGTTAATACGCGGACATATCTCTGCTGACAAATGAATTTAGGGATGGGAAAACAGAAATTCTTGACGCGATGCCAAGATATCATGAAAGAGAACATGAGGGAGGAGTGCACGCATTGGAATAGAATGCAAGGAGTAGGGAGTAACTCGAAAGCGAACCGTTGGCAAACAACATTACGGCTAATTGCTGGAAGGTGGAGAGAGGTGAGAAACGATGTTGTTCATGTGAGCTTTGTAATCGACTTCGCTAGTAAAATGTTAGATAACTTTTTATAGGATTATTTAATAATAATTACTCCTGTTGCAACATTACAAATGACACATTGAGTTTGAGGTACACGAAACAAAAAAAAGTTATTCTCTACAAGCTAAATTTTTCCAAAGAAGTGTAAAGCAGATTCATGCAAAATAATTCAGTATATTCTCTAAACATTCATAACCTTATGAAGGCTTTATCATCCTCGTTTCGATACAGCGGGATAAAATATATGCAGACATAATTTGGAACATGATTACTGGGAGTGGTTATCACATGATTCGAAACAGATAACGGCATGGATCTAAAATCAGTCCTTCAATCGTAAGAACTGGTATAATATGTATCAAGATACGCCACTTTCGACCACATTTTTATTTCTAAACCTTCGCTACTGAACGAAATTGGAAACTGATAAGTCAACTATCTTTCGGGCGAAAACTGGGTCATTACAAGGCTGCATAAACCAAAAACTAGTGAAATGCTTTCACCTAAAAATTTCCCTGCATTCGCCCACTGAAAATCTTTGAAAGATAACCCCCTCGCTGGCAGAATATTTCGCCACACTAACCCAAATCTACTTCAGAGTCCATCATTTCCATGCCGTTGCGACACCAGTTTTCGGAGAGATCATAATCGCAGCGATCATATCCTTGAGAGATGGACTAGACCACGCAACGCTCCGTTGAACAGAAATGACTTCCCGCGAATGAAAACCATCTTCCACACATCGCTTGTCTTCGAAATCAAGCGCGTGGGCCAAAGCTCCAATATTTTTCACTCGGAGTTGACTCCATGTCAAGCTCAGGACTGCCAAACTCAGAGTCAATACTAACTTACGCATATCATTAATACGTATATATATAAGCATATCAAAGACACATCCAAAGACTTAAGTAATTTCAGTAAAGAGAGCGTACTACAGATGGATATTACGCATGATAAGCAAAATCAATAAAATTGTAAACTTATGGACTTGAATAATTTATTACGAAAATGGCGAGAGAATATATTTCCCTAATGTTTTAAATCAACAAGCTTAAGAGTTGGGTACGTGTAAGCCAAAATCTGAAGCCGACATGAAAGCCATATGACCTCATAAAATGCCGATCTGAACACCGGGAAAAATAAAGTGAAAAAGGAAGGGCCTTACTATTAGATTATACTCAAAGCCTATTCTTCTAAGTGAGCCATAATTTAAATGGGAATAATATTTTCACTCGATATAATCTCACCGCGACAAATCTCAAAATGGACGTTTTCAGTCGACACAAACAGAAGCAAATTGCTGAAAACTCATGGTTGCTCGCCGGTAAATAAAAGTGCTACTGTTATTTACTAAAGCATGGACGGTTAATTAACGATGGTATCAGCTGAACGCGACTAATTCTATCATTCAAACCACGGACTTCCCAGTCACAGAGAAGAAGGTAAAAATTTTGATTTTTTTTTCATTAATGTTTGTGCAGAATCTAAAAATCGCTCTTTCCTATTCACTCCCACAGGGGTGGGGGGAGCGGGACGACTGTCATCGACAAGAACACCTGACCAGGTGTACTAGCCAGGGACGGAGGGAGTTGACGATGAGGAGGTGTAAGGGGGGAGAAGAGTAGGTTGGGAGGCGCAGTGCGGACTGGGCGCATTTGGGAAGGAGGGAGGGATCGATTTCGGAAGGAGGTCACTCCGATCGTCCGGCCAAAAGTGTGTGAGCTTCAAAACCGGCGCGCAGCTAAAATCATGTTATGCGCTGGGAGGAAAAATATGAAAGATGGGGACGGAAGAATTTACCAGTACCGTGAAGATGAGAGAGTGTTGAGGATGTAGCAACAATTTGGATGACAGACTCGATAAGCGAACTCCGTGTAAATACAAAAACCGTCGAGCATATAACAAGCCGTGCATTCAATTGCATGTCATTTTGCCACAATGCGGCTGGTGACTGAGTCGTAAAAAAGTGCTTTCATTTAAAACATAAAATTGCCATATTATCATAACTTCCGTAATTTAACGTTTTATATTTATCATAAAAATCAGTTTTAAACTAATAAATAACACATAGTTACGTCCATCAATAATTTCGATAAATTTGGACTTCAAATCGGTTTTTAGAAAATTGATTTCTGAAACCAAAGTCGAAATCAATTAATCAGTTATCGAATATTGATTATGGATTTAAATTTCCAATCCCTTAAATACACTAGCCAGGAATTTGGGGTCTCATTGCATCCTAAGAGGGTAGAGACTGGGCGATAGGAGCGGGCAGAAACGACCCGCCGAATATATCTGTCGTAACACCTTGGGTAAGATTTTTAAGTTACACAACGCAATCACGGGCCACTCTTCAAAGAGCGTGGGGAGGGGGCGAAGGGGAACGAGGAGGAGTGGGAATTCTGGGAACGGGAGGACAGTGGAGTAGGGCAGGTGGCCGGAGGGGAGGGGGGTGGCTCATTTCGGTGAACTTTCACGGTGCTCACTAGAGGGCAGCCTGGACACGGTGGCCACCTCCTCAACAATAAATCTTTCCTTATGAAGGTTATCATTCAATTCTACCCTACACAAAATTCGCGCCAACATAATAGGTCGTTTTTATTATCGTAATAAAAAAGAATTCGGATCAAATACTCAGGAGATAATTAACAAACGGTTTACAAAGAAGATTAAGTTTCACGCATACAATTAAAGAGTGAAGATATTATTTTATATCAGACAGTGAGGTACTGCGTTCATGAAAATTCATGCCAAACACGTTAGAAGCAAAAAGAGAAAAATATCTGGTACTGATATTTATGATAAGACAGCAGAATATATCGCAAATATTATGGGATCAAAACAATAAAATGGCATTACGCTGACGACAGATTTTGGCGCAGAACATTTTGAGCGGGCGCGATAACATAAACACAAACATTACAAAAAAGTACAAGCCGAGAAAAATTGACGATAAACAACAAAATTGCCTCCTATAATGTTGCGAATTAGCTTTCAATAAACTCCAGAAAAATAGCACTAAGCACATACCAAGGTATGAAAGCGTTCGGAAGGAAAAACAATCAGAATTGTTTTTGCTAGTTTACGGAAGCTTGTTTACGGTATTTGAAGGAGGTATTACCTTTTAAGTAGAAAGTTAAATCCAATAAATTTTCAACTTCCAACGCACAACGGTGAAATAATCAGAGGAGATACTAAATTGAAGCATAAATCGTGAAAATTGTACTGGTGCGACGAGGCAAATACTCGAAGAACGCGGCATTAGAGAAGAGAGCTATTTCCCATTCCCCTCGATTACGGTGATTCTCGATTTCTCGTGGCGGGGCGATTTCTCAATAAATCAAGATGGATATCCGTAATCATGTACCGGGTGCGAAACAATCGAGCTACCACTCACTCCAGATCGCGATGGCCGAACGAGAATTTCCTAAGGAAGGAGTTCAAAACGTTCCGACGACGTAAATAGCATAAGGGGAGGCGGTAGGGGGCATGAACGGTACATGCAAAACTCTTGGCACATAAAAACACCATTTCTACCCTTAAGACATTATTAGCAAAATTAAAATCCGGGTAGAATTCAAGTTCATTTTTATGAAAAAATCGCACATAATCATTCATAATTCGCAATAAAGGAAAACGTGACCACTCAAAACTTTGGTGACTATTATGCAAAAAGACTAACCGCGAGTTAGCCATTAGAGTGATGAGACCAAGTCAGTCAGAGTCAGTTATCAATATCAATTTTAAGGGGCAGACCTTAAATAATTACTGCTTGAGGTGAAGAGATGTGTGAATGATACTGGGTCAAAATATGAAAACAATGTGCACGATATGGCGTGTCTGTTGACGCGCATGGACTAATGGAGGAACGAAAAAAAACAAGCGCGATAGGCCGTACGTATATCTACGATTGGTGAATCTGTCCCGCAAAGACATGGGGAAAGAACTCTGTGAGCGCAAGCACTCACACACTCCCACTCAACTCGATTGGAGATCGTTTTTGCGGGACGACAGGTAACCTTGAGATACTTCCCACTCCCCCGGCACTTTCTCTCTCTCCCCCTCACTCCCCTCCTAAGAATCGCAAAACGGTTTTCCCGCGATCCCCCGATGTCCCCGACGCATCACTTCGGGGATACCCGCCGACAGTCACAGGTGACAGTGTCTAGCCGACACTTATGCCCGCACTTCTCTCCGATCCATGTTTACCGCCAAATTGCATCACACTACATACTCCTGAAGAGCTTCAAGTGAACCTCAGATTTTTTTGCATCATATTGGAGAACCACTCACACTAAACCACGCTCGCGTTCACCAACTTGACTGTTACCTACTAGTGAGTAAGTTTCCTTCACGCGAGGGGCCTTTAATTTTGATTGATATCTAACAAATTAAGCATACACCAAATGTTTATCTTACTCAAGAAAAAAATCCGCTTTATCACTTGCCGAAAACTTTAATGGCAACGGAATATCCGAGAGCACACATTCGGAGAGTAATAAAAAAGACATCTCAGTAAACGCTATGAGGAATAGACCATTCCAGATTGAGAAGAACTGGCAATGTACATTCCAGGAACTAGAATAAAATCGGCGATATTAAGGCTTATTCTGACATTAAGTAGTATGAAAGAATAATTAACGAAGGTACAAGAATCCTTGAGAACAAATTATTTACGCTCGACCATGCATAGATAAGAAAAAAAGCATGACTAATGAAGCCAAATAGGTATCTTAATAGCTAAGGCGTAAGAAAAATATTCTTGGCTTAGGGTTACATTAACCGTGCATACACCAAGGGGTTTCGTTCATATGTTATAGCGACATCTCATACAGCACAGTAACCGATGGCTAGAGAAAAATAATACTAAACGCTTGACAAGGAGTGGTGGTAACCATTTTTTGCCCCTGCGAACACCGCAACACACCATTATGATCCTCGAACGGCCTAGTGGTGTGCGTAAGAGAGGAGAGTGGGAGGAGTGAAGCAATCTTCATCCCCTTCTCGGTTAAATACTTTCATATTACGGACGCGAGAAGCCTTAAGAGACTCACTCAATTCATAATTTTTCGCTCGGTTTCACGTCTCCTTGCTTCGGCTTTGTCAACCGTGGAGGCGGGAGAGGGCGAGAAAGGGAATTACTCACCCTCCCAGTGATTTCAACCGTTTAAGGGAAATGACGTCATATCGAAGGAAAGGATCGGTCGCCGGTGGCGGGCTCTGTTGGTGGCCGGCCGAGTCACACCAGGAGAGCGTTCCGTGCGCATGGGCTTGCAATGGTGGGAGGACTCATCATCATTACCGAGACGGCGGAACATCGGAAAAGTGAAGGCGTAATGCCATCGCCGATCCGGCTGGAATGCTAGCGCAGGATGGCATTTTCCAGCACTACACACGAAAGCGAAAAATTAGAGCATTCAACACACTAGAAAAACCGATATTGCGAATTTCCGTCGAATTATATTTTACCAGAATATGTTTCTGGGGAAAGAGAATCTAAGAGCAGAAAAATTATGCCGACACAAAACTTGAAAAAAATAAAAAGAAAGGCGATGCTTCAAAATTGTTACATTACTTCGTATTGACGCAGCAGTCTCCGACGCAACGTGGAAAGATACGAGGACACTTGCCGCCACACACCTTAATGAATATCTAATTATTTTGATTAATAATTAATTCGATTATAAGGATACAGACGTCAATATGAGCCTCAAAAATGTGATTGAAATGGATTGTCGGGATGCGACCAAGTTCCACTTACTTCCAATATGCTGTATGCATAGGCTGTAAATATCTATGGCCCTTAGGGAGAGATATAATATCTTTATTTACGTAAAAAACGAAAGTGTAATACCTATTGCATGCTGCAAGCTGGTGATTGATCACCCCCTGCCAAACACCCAAGAGGTGGCTCGCAGGGTATTATGTAGATGTATTGTTTCGTTCCGAATTCATTACCCATATCCCGGCGGATGGCCACTGAACAAAAAATGGCAAAAAAGAGAGAGGAGCATTGTATAAAAAATTATGAGTTCGGGACGAGGATATGACATCAACATTGGTACAAGGCCACTGAGCATTTACATCTCCGTCCATTATAACCTCAAAAGTAGAGCCCCTGTCAATACGAAATATACATCGCCGATTCCGTTCCTCTGAGTCAATCTCATAATATTTGGACCGCCATAAATAACATGGATCAAATGAGGGCGTGTCTGATGTCGTTTTTCACGCCGGGTCAGAAGTCTTCCTCCACGCCCACACGAATCACCTGAAGCTACAGCGGAGAAATAAGAGCGAAAACGTCAGAGTGGCGAATTAGTCACTCCGTTTACAGTCACGCACGCGGGCGAGGGGATAAGAAGGAACAAAAAAATTGATTGGTCGGCCTAGGGCAAAACTGACCGAACCAAGGCATGCCGGCCCTGATTATAGCCCCTCTTGCGTAAAAATAGGACCACCGCCAAACACACGGCGTGTCCGCGAGGAGGCTATTTCGCAACAACATTGGAGCCGCCTGCTGGCCGGGACACATGGCCAATGCGGGCCACCCCACCAAGACTGAGGGCGACGGATAAGCCTTGCAGACCACAGAAGACCCTTCCGCACAACATGCACTTTCCAACAGGCTCCCTTTTTATTCCCAAACGCACCGTGGAAGAAAGACAAAAAACATCTTACGCAGGCATGAAATGAAGAAATTAAAAATTGGTGGAATTTAACTTCGCAATAGTAAATTCAGAAAAGTTAAACCCCGGAAAGGATATTTCATGTATTTATTTGTATTTCCAACGCCTCAAGAACATAGAAAAATACGGATTTTAAAACCGGGTAACTAACAAAGCACGATCATAGACATCTATACCCTAGACAAGAAAAGCAATCAGGTGAGATTCGAACGCGTACCTTTGAGACCAACACCCCATATATTTACCCCACCACTGCAGATGAATACATCTACATATTACCCTGCAAGCCACATAAAGAGGTGTCTGCCCGGAGGTAAATTAAGTACGCACAAATTACTGTCAGAACTGAAATTCTACATGATTCAGGTAATGAAGGATAATACCTAATTATGCATATTTTCTAAATCCTCAGGAGACGTCCAATTTACACTAGACTTGTAAACAAAAAATTGTTCGTGATGTCCCAGGGCCCTTAACTAATCGCCAGGATTTGTTGTTTTGAGTCGGTTCCGAAATTATGTACAGGAGAAATTGGACAAGATTTGATAAATATAACAATTGCAACTTCAATACGAACACTGGAAGTTGTTCATAACAATATGTGGATACCGGAAACAACTTTCACTGATCGCGAACCACCTTCGTTTCAGGCGAGGAATACGGGAATCCCGTCGCCCCGCAGACGAAATAAAAATGAAGACTACCTGGTAGGTGGAGGAGGCAGAGAGTGGCAGAAAGGAAAAGAACGGAGAACATCGCCCGAGTGCCGAGGGAAATCCGGGAGAGCAGCAGTTTCAGCATAGCCATTTGGAGCTGCGGCAAACAAAATAGTCGCTGCCACAAAAATAAACGACTATCAGTTGAAAAATATAGCACGAGGAGACAGAGAAATGGCTACGAGTCGAAAATAAAAGATGCGAAAATTCCTCGGAAGGAAAGGATTCTGTTACACCATGAAAATTAACATATTTTCATGGTGCCGGCCTCGGTGGCGGTGGGGTAAAGTAGCCTGCCAAACCGTAGGTCGTGGGTTCGAATCCCACCTGGGTAGGTGGCCCCTATCCAGGGCATGGATGTTTGTGTTGTGTATTGTCTATCCTCCGTTGTAAAGGCCTTGAAGTACTGTTTACGGGGAAGTTGGAAATAAATAAATTAATATTTCATTTCAAAGATTATCCCCATCGGTAAAATATTGAAAAATAAAAATGTTAGAGGATATTGGACTGCCATTAATCGAGGTGAAGAGTGCCCCCTCTAAGCAAGAAAAAGTAAACTGAACTTCCAAGGCATTAAAATTATAGCACAAAGGAAACGGATGTTTTCCTAACACCCTAACCTCGTTCACGAATTTAGGTGGAATACAGCCACGTCAAATTACGACATCGATAAAAACTCGGACACCGAAACGAATTTAGGATATTTTGACGGATTGTAATTAGATAAAACCGTGAACTTGTACGAAGAAAAGCTGAGTGTGTTAAACGTATGAAAAACTGCACAAAAGTTACAATTCCCTAGGTATATTAATTAGGTATAAAGGAAAGGTGAATTAAAGCAGGCCATGACATCCCTGTCATATGCCTCCACGTTCAGGCATGCAGGGTGTAATTTAAGGGAAGAAGCCAAAGTGAGAGAAAGAATAGAATAACGAGATGCAGGCGGGGGTGCTCGAAACCGGGTCGTCACGGCTTGAGGCCAGCCCTCCGGAGACCGTTACGAACGGCACGCACACACAAACACACACGGGAAAGACGACAACGGCCACCTTCTTGCCAAAGCGCACACACACACACTCTCTCTCTCTGTATTTGCAACAGAGAAAGAAGTAGAAAGGAAAAGGGTTGAGAGAGAAATGCACGAGAGGAAAAAAGAGACCTACGAAGCCACATGCACAGACAACACACACACACATACAGCAGCAGCAGAAAGAGAGGGAGAGTGAAGGAGGTTAAGAGGGAAAGGAACGAGGATGGGGTGGGTGGGAAGCGTTGGGAGGGGGGGTAACCGTGAGTTCGAGAGCGAAAGGTAGGGTGGGGTGCGGGAATCAGAATGGGAGGGAAGGGGTTGGAGGGGAGGTGGGCATTGATTGTGGAGGGGAGGAAACCGGTTCCAGCGGGAAGAATGTCATGTTCTTTCTCCACTCTTGCCGCCCTTCTCCTTTGGCACGGCAACGGAGCCAAAGGTTTCAGCAAAAGGCGACGACGGGAAAGGGGTGAGAGGAGGAGAAGAGACCGGGATGTACAGAGACGAATGAAAAAGACAGTAATACAGTCCCCGAACGGATGGGAAATAGTACAAGATTGAATCCATCTTGAAAACCAATATTCATTATGATATACAGCCTCCCTAAATCTAATGAAGGCACTCTCGCATCTAGACCTATTAGAGCACAGACAGCAGTCCATGTTCAGGTATAAATAAACTTAGCTCGAATATTTTGGATGCGGTGAAATTTTCAGTAGCGTTCGAATTGACGAGATAGGAATAATTTTCAAACAAATGACCTATACAAGAACACTATACTGATAGTAACCCCTCCCAAAATCCCTAGAGGTGGCTCGCAGGGTATTATGTAGATGTAGGTAGTAATCTGGGGTCCAAAAATAAATCAGACTTCCTCGGTGGCGGCGGGACTAAGTCCTCGCGGGTTCGAGTACCGCTTGGGTAGGTTACCCCTTTCCAGAGATTGAGAGTTTTGATTGTTAGAATTTCCTGATATGAAGTTGTTAAATGTTCGGTTCCCAAGAAGGCGAAGGTGAATAATGACAAATAAAGCTGTGAATAAATTTAAGCAGCGGTAGATTCACGCATCAATTGTAAACACCACTCTTCGCAACATCCTCAGAGAAATCCGATCCCAAATTCTAATTCGTAAGCACTATAACTTCACTCCTGAGAAGCATGTTTAGATTAGAATACATTCCGCGACGAAAATATATTGGCACACTTAATTATAATGGCCATATTTAAGTGCACTCAAAATCATTCGAACTCGATAGGGCGAGCTTAAAAAAACATTTTCCTTCAAAAATAACCTCCGGTAGGTTCTAAACCACCTCACAGTATTAGGTATTTTTGTGCCTAAAATTTCGCGTAATGAACTGAAAAATGTCGAGGCTAAAGGGACTTTTTTTACACTCGCGAGACTCGTGAAATATCTAAGGGTTCTCACGGAAAAAGAGACAGCTTCAAGCCGCGACGAGTAATTCCCTTGATTGCGATAATTTGTTGAGCACACAGATCCTCCGACAGTTCTCATTCCTGGGATCTGTCTCTCTTCCCTCCCATTAAACTCTCTCCCGACTCCTTTAATGACCGTCCACAAAATTTACTCCCCACCCTCTAACCACTAGTGCACCCTGAGACCCCGCTTCCCTTCCTCCCGCGCACCGCCCGTACCACTTGAGGGTGAATTATTTCCGTCTCTCGGGGGTGATGACTGCAAGCGGGTTGTTCGTTTAAAGGGACGCAGCTCTCATTGAATCACTCGGAAGCCCAACTACATTCAAGTACCGCCCAACTCCCCAACTTCAGCTTATAGACTGGAACAAAACTAAGACTCCCCACACACTCCAGGTTCCAAGCATGAGCATATTTAGCTATTCTCTGGCACATGGATGCGAGTGACGTGAATGTAAGGCCAGCAGCTCGCTGTTTGGTCTCCGAGACGGCGGACGTATACCCTAAGGATTGCGTGGAATAAATACTTCGGCCGGAATACAGCGTGGGTAATTTTACGGACCGAATATATCGAAATATTTATTACGTACAGCGATTACGTGAGATATATAGTGGAAGGACTAATAGAAAGAAAACATGGACAAATGAAAAGTACTAAGAAGAGACCAAAAAGGGATACAAGAATGTCAGGGCTTCACAATGAGGGAGCTGGGGAAAGAGAGAATCGGAGGAATGCACGATACCAAACTTCGGGTTGCATAAGATTTAATTTTATACCCAAAATTTGCGCACTGTCATCTCAGATAAAATTTAAAATCCTGACCGAAACACTTTCTGACTAGGTACAAGTCAAAATGCCTGAGCGGACAGCTTCTGAAGAACGGGAATAATTGGCAGACTGGGTAGAAGATCTCTGTTTTACGAGGCCTGCTTTCCATCTAAAATGAATTATGACTCTCCCTCACCGCCGCTTGATATTTTTATGTGGGTCAAGGCTCCAAGACGTTTCGAAATCTAACGAAAAATTCAAACCAATTACGGATTAAATCACTGCCAATCACGAGTCTTTCCTCACTCATAGCGTGTGAAATACAGCGACCACCGGAAAATAAATATGAAACAGGGACCCAAATATTTATCATATTTTTTTTCCATATCATATTTATTATAAATATATTGTATTTTACAATATATTTATAATTTCTGCCTTTCTGATAAAGCAACTCGTGAACCGATAACTATCCGAATAGAAAGAGAAAATGGAAGCCTCGAGCTCAGTAACTGCGAAGAAAAATCCAAACACTTCAAAATCCAGCTGGAGAATGCCGGATGCGAAGTTGCCTACCTTACCCGAAAAGCAAGCGTATTTTGCGCGAACAGCAAGATAATTTCTCGGAGGGCACGTATAATTCGGATTGAGAGTTCTTCCTCCATTCGTAGGGATATCAGAGCGATGACTAAGTAACTCGTCTTTGTCACCGACCAGAGGGCAAGAGAGTTGAAAGGAGCAAATCGTGCCCACGGCGATGACGCGAAATGCAAAGGGGAATGAGGAGATATCGAACGACAGCGTCAACACCGAAGCGAAGAAAGGAAACCATGGACACGAGACAAAAGACAAACAAACACTGGCTATATTTAAAAGGGAATGCCGACAGCTTTGGTTCAGCTCGAGAGAGGAACCGTATCCTCCGCTGGAAGTAAATGCCATCCTAAATAAAAAGGAAATCACATTGTCTCATGTATCGAAATCATAACCACGTTAATTGAAGTTTCTCAATGGAAAAAGCAATAAAAATATGTTTTTCGATAAATCCCATTCGCATCGCATTAAATTTTTACACTCAAGTCTCTAAATTGTTTAAACTGGCCAAGTATGAAAAATTTCACGAGACCACGAAGACGATGGAGACAGTTGATAACGAACAATGATTAAACAGACAAAAAAATGAAGTCTTTACATTGTCAACGAAATTTTTAAGGGCAAAAATATCAAAGTTAAGGGTTGAATTTTAGAAAATTCAAATAAACATTTATAACTTAAACCACAAATGATTATCTTCCTTTTAAAAAATAACCTGGTTGCCACGGACGAAATCGAAATCATGGGTGGAAACACAACGTTGGAAAAACAAAACGAAGCCAGTCACCCGCGTGAGAAATGCCAGTTGCGCGCGGGACTTCCCCAAAACTGCGTTCCAACCTGTAGGCTCTTTTGTGACTGAGCGAGAGGGAAGGTAGGTGAATTATCCTTCCGAGAAAAGAGAGACGAATTCTCGGGGACTAGACAATCTACGGCCACCTCCGAACACGCCTCTAAGGACAGAGGTCCCAACAGTACGGAGAAGCAGTAATAGCTCTATTTGGAATTTAAGCACTGCACTTCATGAAGAAAGATATTTTGGAAGAATCCAGATTTGACGTCGCAATAAAAAACAAATCACTGGTGAAAATAGATAATATTTTCTAAACGAATCCATTTAGATTTTAAAATTGACACCAAACCTAAAAAGTAATCTATACCTGGTAAGAGCATCGGCAGCAAAGGAACAATAACATGAAATTTAAGATAACAAAGAAAATGACGTACAATGATGAGATATGGAGAATGTAAGGCAAATCATGTCCACATCATATAGCTGGTCAGTTGATGACGCCACCAAACAAGGGGCCGTAATTACTCGGAACACTCTCCGAAAAGGAACACGGAGGAAGAGATGCATTCATCCTACCCACGAATATCACAATTATCGCTCTCGATGACATACTATTAACAACCTACCAATAGACTACGGTGGTGGCCTGGTGACGAACCAACCACCCTCTCCTTCATCATGAACACATCAATGAATCTAATTGGGGTAGACCAAACGCAAGTCGAACCGGCTACGTAGATCTACCGCGGAGAAGGCAGGACGAAAGAGGTAAGAGGGGTGATTCGGAAACGACCACCGCATTTTTCCATCCACCGCCACGACCACTATGCACACTCACACATACACACACGGTGGCTTTCAAGAGGTCCCCTATTCATTGCCTCTCCTCCTCCACCTCCTTATTCGCGGCTCCCACGACAAGAGGAAGGTGCTCGGAGCGGCGTTGCCGCACGTGCACGCCCACGACGACTCGGCCCGCTGGCGAGCCGGTACCGCGTGCGAACCGGCTACGCCGCAATCGCTCACTTCGCAGACCTCCTCGTGTGTCTCCCGCACGGCCAAAGCGAAAAAGAGAGAGGCAATGCGCACAAACGCAATTCCCACCTTAGCCGGGCATTCGCTTTCATTTTTCCAATCTCTTTCCCCACTTCGCCTTCTTGGCGGCAACACTCACCCAGCCGCGCTAGCACTAAACCGTTTTCCCCTATCCGTTGCAAAGACCGAAAACACCTATCACTGAGAGATTCGCGGAAATCTCAAACGGCGGGCAACGAAACCAACGGTTTATTGGGAGGGAGCCGACAAAACTATAGACAGACTGATCTATATCTCATAGTAACTCTAGAAAGCAATGCCCACTGAAATAAGTGTCTCCAATACGAGACGTGATTGGTAGTAAAAAGAGTTAATCCACAAAAAAATAAATAGTTTTCATTGCCTAGACACCTAAATTACAATCATTCTCATGACATAAAATGAAAGAATACATATTTCCTTCTTTCTCTTACATTTCTCACTTATCCTAAAACTTATGTGACCCCTGCTTGTCACCTGTTGATTGGCTAGGGATAGCTTAGCATCCAATTCACTCAACGAAAAAAGGCTAAAAAGGGAATGCTGGAACACTGTTTAAACACATTTTAAGTAGCTTCACGGTTACCCAAAGATGTTGGAAGCCACACTTGTCCTTCCACCGTCGATCGAAACGTGAGCGCAGAAAAACTTTTTCCGATGAACCATAATCCATAAATAAAAAATTAGATAGAAACTGTGGGGAAAAAAATTAAAATACTAGCGACAGGGTCCCCTCTCCATTCTTGCCTCGCATTCCCCGGCCGCCCACTCATAGGCCCCGTGAGCATTCAAACAGGCACCCTCTCCCCCCTTCCTTATTCACAGCTGTTGCGGCGACTCGCAGCGGTGGTATTTGGTTTATATTCTCCGGGCCGCGGGCGTTCAACCGATCGCGCGCAATGAGAGCCGCCGAAAAAAATTAATTCGACCCCAAAGAAATTTCGGTGGGCGGCTCCGTCCCGCTTGGGAACTCCTTAGCAGAGCTTGCATTGCGTAACTGTGTATCGTGTGTGCCTGTGAGACTTTTAGCTTCCCAAATATTTGTATTTGTGGTACAAGCTTGCGCTGCATAGAGCAATGAATCCTCGTAGCCAAACCTCCTCACACATGCAGGTGTCATCATTTTTTCCTCGATATCCAAGAGGTCCACATGCAGCACATTGAATTATTTTTGCCCTTTCTGCATTTGAAATACATTTTTCAAATCATTTATCAGAATCATTTGATCTTCATTTCTATGCAATAAATCCTGAGCGTGACTATAATCTATCATGGATAGACATATTTTAGTTACTACTCCTTAAAATTCAAAATCCAAAAACTTAAAATCCAAAAAAATTGTTATTGTTATAGTCCTGTGCTGCACGGAGGCCGTATGGTGTTATGTAGATCTAGTCTATTATTATATGGACCCCAGGACAAACACCTTAGAGGTGGCCAGCAGGGCCTGTAGATGTAACATCCTCCCTCTTCTTCCTCTATTTCGCATACCGCGCTCCCAGTAGTTCTCCCGGCGGCCGGTTGAACGGGGTGCGATGCAGTCAGAGAGTGGCGCGGGTGTAAACCATCGCCTCGCTCTTCCTCTACAGTTGTCGATGGTTTATGATGGTGTAATAGTGTAGAGCTCGCCTTCTAGCATAGCCCATACAACATCCTGAGCACCGAAAGCGTAGTACCTGACGAGAGGAATTGACACTCGATTTATTGCGTTTTTCTCCACTCACTCCATCAGAACACAATTTTTCCCATGGCTGAGATTTTGAAACTTCCGATCAGTAAAAAATATCAAAGATTACCGGATACTATTCTTACTCGGTTCGGAAAAAACTCTCACTGTTTCGAGGTTTTTAACCATGAAATTATACATTTGCTTTTACGAGTTTCAGTACGCTTGTCAATGTAGTACTGAAAAAAATGGAATGACAAATATTATGAGGAAAACGAAGGGGCATTATTTATTCATGAAAAATGCAAGAAAATAATTCTTCCGAGAAAAATCTAAATTGGGACCGACATTCGTTTTGAAGCACAAAATTTGCCACAGAGGAGTTAATTTCAGCATGCTCTAGCACGATTTTCCGAATAAACAAACATCACTTGCGATCTGAATGCCCTTTCGTAATACAGCAATAAACGGCCGCAACTTCTAGAGGACCGAAAGCTAACTACGAGAACGCCAACAAAGCCCATTTTCCGTGATGCATTTTGACCGCGGCGTGCATAACAACAGCCCGGCAATTCGGCATATTGTGAGGGTCCATTCGCTCGGGCGTGCCATAACGAGTACGGGGGTGGGGGGTCTGGCCAAGGCAGTAGTGGGCGGCGACACCCGCCGTGATAAGGAGGGCGTGGGACGTGGAGTCAGTCTGCTCCCATCTCCGCCAGAAGGATCTGATTTGCATTCATTACGACCGCGAAAAGCCGAGGAGTGGCTAGGGGGTCCGCCCGGCCCACGGGGCAACAGCCTATTGTCTTAGGAGAGGAAGTGAGCGCGAGGAGCTAAATGCGACACGTTAATCAACCCCCCTGCATGAAAAATAGGAAAAAGTAGGAGCAAGGTCGAAGGTTCATAGTCCGCGAACCGCTACTCACTTGATATTACGTAATTGGAAGTGACTCAGTTGGCATAGGCGATTCACAAGAAAGTGACGAAAAAGATTGATAAGGCTGAAAAACTTGACTACGAATAAAAAAAAAAACAAAGTAATGTCCAAGAAAAATTTGTTAGAAAAACTGTGTCGATCAACTTGTGTAAAATAAAAGAAGAAAATATGCATTTTTAATATAAGAGACGGTCTCAGGCGTTATTTTGTGGAATTGCTTCATTATTGAATAAAATAAAATAACTTTGTTTTATTCCACACTTTATTTTAAATAGTACGACCCGGGTTTCAACATCTAGTGTTATCATCAGGTACAATTAGATCTGTTAGTGTTAGTTAGGTTAGACATCAGGTCTAATTGTACCTGATGATAACACTAGATGTTGAAATCCGAGTCGTACTATTTAAAATAAAGTGTGGAATAAAACAAAGTTATTTTATTTCATTCAATGAAATATGCATTGCCACCTAGCATCCTGCCACTAAATGTCTACGCATGTCGAGTGACAATAACAGTTCTTTACAAGTATAAGGTCGATTTTTCCCACTACGCAGTAGCGGCCTGAAAAATACTCAGTCTGATGCTTCAATCACATGATCATTTTTTCTGTCTCTTTCTAGAAATAGCTCCAGCAATCGCTTCAATGATGGCGGGAAAATTACGCCATCGATCCCGGGAAAGGAATGCAATCCTTTTTCAAACAATAACCCTCAAATAAAATTTAGACAAAAATGACGCAACTTCACAAACAGGCAGAAATACAGAATAGGAAATTATTTTCGACAGAACATAATTTACTTCCTTCCTGAACATCAACTCTCATTGACTAAGACCCTGGCGTACGCGACGACCATGGATACCCAATGTAATATGACTTACAACGGACTGAAAGTCATTTCCTCCCGAGCAAGGAGCAAGATTTACAAGATCTTCCGAATGATCCCCGGCCGCGACCAGCGGCACACCACCGTTGCTCGTTCCGGCCGCGGCTGTGCAAAGCGAGTTATCCCGCGGCGCAGCAACACTGTCTTTTATTTCCACTCGGAAGCCATTAAACAACCCCCGCGCGTAATCTGGGACGGCGATCTGCTGGAAGGCTCCGAGGCGACGAGGAACTCACGGGGGATGATGCGAAGGGGAAGGAAGTGAGGGAGGGGTTGAAACGAGAGGAAATGACGGAGGAATTCGCAGGAAAACTCTGATTGTCGTGGTTGGGTTGAGAGAAGGGGACTGATTGCTCCTTACTCAATTTAAAGTGACGAGAATCTATAAAACATATCGAGCTCTAGGGTGGAAAACTATGCCACTTAACTGTTATTATGAGTTGATGAGCCACTCAATAAAAAGGGAAATACATTCTCAAATAGTGCACTACACATAATGCCTAATATTTAAATTTTTTTTAAATCGTAAAATTATTTCTTTTTTCAAATAGGAGTATGTTCAAGTGGTTCCAATATTTTATTCGCCGACAGATCACCCCAACTGACTCAGTTTATTTACACCTATACAAATGGAGGAATCGAGCTCTAATTCGGAAAGTAGATGAACATAAGACCATTTACTTTATAAAAAAATTTATGCATATTGAGTCTTTATGACATCTAGCTTTGTTTTTTATGATGCAGTGGAATTACACGTGAAATAACGCAATTCAAAGCGACACAATCAGCTGCCCACAACTATGACTCAGACAAAATTCAAATACTTCGACAAAAGGTTAGAAAACCCGATGGGAACGATCGTGAGACGTTTCCTAGTGTCACACAAGGGTTCGACAGCAGGAGGGTGGGTGGTTTGAAGCGGTGGACGCGTTCGTGGAACGCCTAGTATGCATGCACGCGTAAGAGGGAGAGTGGTAGGGGCGGGGGGTTGGAGGACTAGAGGAGGCGTGCACCGGCCTTCAATAAGGGTTGTTTATAGGCGACGGAAGGGGAGGGAGTATGGGGATGGATAGGATAACGGGGGGTGGGGGATGGAGGAGGCTGTTAGAGGAGTTCCGTTAGACACCACCGTTCGAATGGACGATTGAAGAAGCAACCCCCTCCTTGCGTGCGCATGTGCTCGTGAATACATGAATGAATGCACTGGCTCGCTCGCTCCCTGCCTCCCCTCAAAGAGTCACATGGAGGAATCGGAAGCGATGCCTAGAGAATGCGCTACGCCGAACCTAGATACAGAAGAGGCGAAATGCGAGAATCGACAAAAAGAATCGTAACTGTAGTTTAAAAATGTATAGACTACTATACAACTCATACTACATACTACACTGTTAGAAAAAGCTATACACTAATTTAGATATCCATTACAAAAGATCGTATGCATTTAGTCAAGTACCTAAGTTAACTATGAAGAGATAAAAATAAGTATCTTCATGATAATCATTTTCGAAATTATTTTGCCGTCTTCTAAATTTCACACAATATTCCAACGCGTTTCGCCGCCTAAATAGAGGTCTCTAAAACACTCTGATGGTGCCGTACGGTGGCTTAACAAATATATGTGCTGTTTTCGGTAGTGTGGGATAAAATAAATAAATCAACGATAACTCTAACCTGTACAACAACCCTGCATTCGTCAACCATGTAAGACAATTGGGAAGGGATAAATCCTCGGAAATTACATCGGCAGTTGAGCGTGAAACTAGAAAAATCCTCCTAGAGGCATTCCCACTACTATCATTACCCTCGGCAAACCATCAAATTCGCGAGGGATCAGCTGAGACTGGGATAAAGGTCGGTAGTACCGACAGAAACACGGGA
Organism: Ischnura elegans; assembly: GCF_921293095.1. Classification (NCBI taxonomy): domain Eukaryota; kingdom Metazoa; phylum Arthropoda; class Insecta; order Odonata; family Coenagrionidae; genus Ischnura; species Ischnura elegans. The sequence goes on from NC_060250.1 coordinate 85,738,570, forward strand.
AATCAGTTCACCACCACCTCTGGGGTGCTTGGAAAAAAAGGCGTTTGGCGGTTGGGACACGTGGAGAAGGAAAGGGGTAGGACGGGCGAAAAAAATTGTCGGGCTGAGGGGAGGAGAGAGATAGAGAGAGAACGGGAGTTCGGGCATGCGCAACACGAACCATACCACACCCCTCCAAAGTGAATCCCACCCCATCGGATGGGAGAGCCTTCTTCTCTTCGGCCACATCCACCGCCTCAATCAATCCCTTATTGAGCGCGTGGGAGAGGCAGGAAGCGGAGGGGAAGAGGAATTGTACGGGGGGGAGAGGAAAGAGACGCTCCTTTGGTTGGGGATTCCCCTCGCCGAGTTAACGTGCGCAAGGACGGGAGGAAAATATTTCTGCATCAACGCGCCTACACCACGGAGGTGAGAGGCAGGGACGCTTCGGTGAATGAGATGGTCGATCAAGGGATCAAGAAATTTTTGCGCAAAATTTTTTATTCGAATAAATTGAGATTTTTTAAAGAGATTTCATAGAAATGAAACTCGCACGTATCATAAAATTTGGCTGTTAAAATCGTATTTAGCTAGCACGCAGACATTTTGCACGTAGGTAAACAAGTTATGCGTGAACAGCAGGTTCACTAAAAATTACCGTTTCATTTTCATTGAAAGCCATGAAATACGATGACCGTGTTTCATAACAGGAATAAGTAAGTTCTGAGATAAAATTAGAGAAGTCGAAGGCAAGGTTTATCCCGAAAACGTGTTTCTTTAAGACTGAAAAAAACACACAACTTAAGGATTTGTATAAAATTGAGACCAAAGAGATTTCTTCTAGAAAGCTTCAATACACATAAACCGACGTACATTTCCATGTGATAGCCACTTAAAAGCTTGAAAACCTGCACAAATGGAGGAGAATCTTTGAGGAGACATAACTGGAAAACTTTATGAAGAAAGGACGCAAGGGAACCGTGGGTAAGGTTAGGGAACAAGGGACGCAACCCCTCTCTAACCCCCATCCTAACGAGCCGTCATAATTACGCCCGCGTCAAGTAATAATAAAGCTCAATAGGTCCAATTCGCCCACTCATGGGTGCGGGCGGCGACATGAACCGATGCATTGAAGAAGAGTGCAACAGCGGCCCGCGTGCACCACCGCCATATCCCTGCGGGGAAGACGTTTGAAGGAGCCGGGAGGAGGAGGAGGTCGACACTGCTACTGGGGAGGAAAAGTTTTGATTGATGCCGAAAAGAGGGCGGTATGTCGGAGCGCCGGCCTGCTGCTGTTGTCGCGGCGGGGCGAACCACATTCGAGGAGGAAGGGCCATGGAAAGGGAGAGGAAGAGGATATCGATCCGGCGAATGTGGCGCGTCCGTCGATGTGTGTCAAGCCGGGTTAACACGTAGAAGTTGACAGCTATAAAAAAAAAACACTGTCTTTCTCTGGAGACCAGTTTCGTCACTTGGTTATTTTTCTCCTTGGTAAAGCTGCATAATATGCCCAGTAATAATAAATGGTCATACATATGTAGCTTATCACTTTCGTCCGTATGGGCCTAAAGACAGCTTGCTTGCTATCCTTAGTGAGTGCTAACCCCCACCACGTAATTGCCTGTGCGATTGAGATAGCATCTAGATATAGCAGATTAGATGTTTGGAAGAATTACTCACCCACTGCCACACAACCTTTATGTGGATCGCAGGGGATCATGTAGATGTATGTGTATAGAAGTCGACTATAACGTTCAACTCGTAGTACACTAGGAAATTAACTGTGAATCAGTTCAACGTTGAACGTTGTACGCCTCTATGGTTATGAATACATCGCAAGTGTTAACGTTGATATAAGTATTCAGGCAAAGGACTTAGTTACCACTTGCTTTTTTAATTTATTACTGATCAACGATTAGCAAAAATTTAATTTTCTTACAAAGAAGATTGTGTGAATATCACTCTTTTGCAACCACCATTTTTTTCTGACTGCCATCACGAACCACATCTGCACTCTTCCGACACTAGTGCAAAGACAATTGAAGCCAGATATCGTCTATGAGCAATTGTTACAGCAGTCCACTACGCCTGATTAACCAGGCTCTAGAGAGGGGATATGAGTTGTGAGGAAGAATAATCGCATAATATGCGGGTGCCCGTCAGTCAGGCCTTGGTGTTGGACACCACACCCACCAACGGCGACGCCAACGGAGACTGGTGGAACCGACTCCAGACGGGGGACCGTCTCCGAATTGAAACGAAATGGCCCTAATTCGTGCTCGGGGAAAGTCCCCCTTCGATCGATTCACGTCTAGCGGCCTAAACACTCCACTATCCTTGTGTCAATGGTCGAAGGAAATACAGCGTCTTGAATTACTACGAGAAATTAGCTAGCTAATCTTAAAATGAAGCTTCATTACGCGTACCTGATCTTTTTATTTCGGTTCCTAAAAATTAAACTACGCAGTGGTCCACGAAAGTGATTTATTTTTTGCCAAAAGATGTTACTATTCCATAAAACTTGATTAAAATAAAACAATTTAGTGGCCCATTAATAAGTTTACTTTTAGATATACAACCGAAATATTAAGCACCAATGAAAATTCTCTTACATTACTCATAGAACCTATTATTACCAATTCGAAAAATACGACGATACATAACAACAAAAATATGGCTGTACCTATAGGATCTTGACGCACGATGCAAGTGACAGGAATTTCAATATTAGACTCCACCACCTTCAAGGAGTGGTGAGAATAGAAATATTACTCCGTAACCATCATTATCACATGGGGTATAAAACTAATAAAATTTTTAATTTTGAACACCGAAAACATGCATGTAGCTTGCACTAAACTCCACAATCTAGTTCAAAACAGCACCATCCATGTGCTTTGCTTATTTACAACGAAGGTACAGAGAAGCAAGCTCGGCATACCACTTTATCCACTTTTAACTCACAGAAATTTCACGAATTCCGCAGGCCATAACATAATGCGAGACAAAACATGCAGAGGCGGCAAGGGCGTCGCTTTTGCTGAGAGCGACGATGTGAAAAGGAGGCAAAGGAAAAAAAATAACCGGTGCCAGGCCGCTCTCGGGAGCGCTCGGGCTCCTTCCTTTGTTCGAGCGTCCGACCTAAGCGTCCGACGGATTTCGTCACTTGAAATTTCCGCCACGCATGCGCAGAGAGGCTCCGGACGATACGTTTTTCAGCCTCGCGAATCTCGATTCTAAGCCAAGACGCAGGATTTTATGAAAGTCGGCGACCAAAATGTGAGCCCAAGACCGAGAGTAACAGAAACCTAAGAGGAAATATGCCCAGCTACACATTGAGACTAAAACTGAAGCAGGATAAAAGGATGGCTCAACAAAACATTTTTGTGGACATTACCCTAGTTCTCAGTTTGTACACAGACTTTGGTCCACTAAAATGATTCATTTTTTAAACCAATATTTTCACAACTACATGAAGCTTCTCGTATAAAATTGAATTTGATCGGTCATTAAGATTTGCTATTTTCCATTTTCGAATAGGAGAACATATTTTAATGCGAGCTGTTTAGCGGCGTATATTGAGCATGAGCCAAGTATATTGCATACTATTACGAAGACTATAGCAGCCATTCCTCTGAAATCAAGCCTTTGTTTTCTACCGGTATTTTTACGAAAACCCACCATTTCATTGCTGCTACGCCCGCAGCTGTACACATCCTGTCCAAATATCTTATCCAACATTCTCGCACAATTAGTGCAAGCGAAGTGAAAATTTTCAAATGACCGAAGCAGTACGACAACAATCTATTTCTGGCCATCCAGTATCGAAATACAAACAAGAAATTGCGAGGGGATGGTTATGGACAACACCTGCAACTAGCAAATTTCTAGTAGTCTGATTACAATTCTCGCTGTCCTTCATCTCCCGACTCTTGAGAAATTCACCGAAGTGGTTATTATAACATCAGCAGGTGCACCGCTGACGCTGACGATATGATTACGTGACCTGCAGACCATAACGCCACCGTTCGATAATTAACCTGAGAACACCTCACAGCAACTGACTACCGCTTTTACCGTTGACAGTTACGATTCTATATGACTCAATCACCTAAATAAATGCCCTGGTGTGTATCTCCACAAGCTACAGCAAACAATTCTAGCTAAGAATGAAATAAATAATAATAATGCTTATACGTGAGCGACGATGAGATAATTACGAGATATAAAACTAAATTTAGATGGCACCTTTCCCAGTAATACATTGCTTATTTGAGTGCAGTTGTTTCCCCTTGCTATATCAAAGGGAAGAAATTGCCCTGGAGCCGATCTAACAAGATCGCTTGACTGAATAATTGATAAAGGGAACTTAACTGAAACGATATTAATTCTCGTTACATCTAGCAGAGTAATACAACCATAACTTCTAATTGGGATCATAGTGCACGGATCCGTATAAAACGAACGCCAACTGGGACAAGTTGACTGAGGAAAGTGTATTCACAACATCTCCTAACACGGTGAAGGCGCAATCAACTGCGAACCGAAACATTAGCAAGTTAACGCCCAAGCCATAAACATTCTTGTCATCTTTTTGCGTCATGCTAGTACTTCCGCTACTGAATTATGCCATTAAACAGACAAAGACTGAACATTTTAGGCGTTTGCATGAGGTACAGCGCTGTTAACATTCACATCCGGTAATGGAGCACTATTTTCCTAATTAAACGAGGTATATTTGCATAAACAAGATGCTAGTGCGACAAAAGAATCCGACATGAAACTGACGATTATACTGGGAGTTTGGCCCCCTTTGATTCGCTCCAATTATTTTCCCTGCCTTCATGATTACAAAAAACCACCAATTATTTACCAACAGTTTTAATGAAAAGCTCTTGGTAAGAAATGTCCCAACTAAAGAAAACTTCGTTAGACGTGAGTATTTCCTTTTTGAGCACTTTAAAACTTTAATCGGAGGCACGACTTAAGGTATAAAAGCTTCTCACGAAACTGAAAAAAAGTACGTGGACCAAAAACCCAGGGAAGCAAGCGCATTTCCCGTCATCGAATCCTGGACGCGTGCCTAATTTCTGCGGCGATGGTCCTTTCGCACGGACGGGACATGAGGACGTGGGAAGGGAGGATCCGATGCAATCTGCGTGGTGTTAGGCGTACGAGGCCCTACAAGCGAGCCCCCCCCCCCCCATCGATTTCGATCGAAGCATATGGGACGGCTGTGGGGGTGTCAAACGATAGTAAGGGAGGGAGTAAAATTGGAGGGCCGATACACCACGACCGTAACGTCACCACACCCTATTCGGTTCAAAAATAGACCATTCGTACCAATAGACGTAATCCTACATGTACTCGGTTTGAACCTTGCCTGACCTAAAATAAATGCTTAACTCAGGGCTTGGAAATTCTGTTTGGAAAATAGTAGCTATAACAAAAGGCGAGGCTGGGAAAGCATGCCTTTCTTTTTAGGACTTAATCCAAACAAAGTAGGTCCCCTAAAAACCACTGCCTTTGGCATTACTGAAATGCAACGAGCTAACAAACTAAATATTCTCCCAGCGCAAAAACTTTCACGTGTATAATAGCGGTAAAAACATTTTTTCAATAAATTTATCACCCACCCACGGATGAAAAAACTTTGTCCAATAGTATTAAAAGGTTTTGAACACGAATCAAACTTATTCAAGACATACTGCGGTCAATCGAGATGAAAGACGGCACCTTGAGGACGCAAGATACGCTGAAAGCGGAGAGAACTAAATCACCATAAGAGCACAATACGTGAAGGTAGGTCAATTTTTTAAAAGTATGTCACCGATATTTCTCCCTAACATCATAGTGTATTTCATTACGCCACCTGGCTTTCTCGCATATTTTTCACCCATTCACTCTTTGATATGTGGCAAACAATGACAACACTAGTACAGAGAAAAATATGTCGCTAGTATACGCGAACACGAAGTCTTCCCCATTGAGGTGGGTACTTGAGAAGCACGCGTAATGGTAACTGGGTTTATAGAGCTAAAGGGGGGTCAGAGGATGGAAGGAGACATAACCTGGCAAGAGACAACAAAACCAGACGGGCAGACGACGGCCCATTCTCAGCCCCTCTCCCCACATCCACCACAAAAATATGCACATCTATTTCACCATTATCGTCAGTTCCCGTGGACTAGGGAGGATGGAATCGCCTCACGCGAACGCGCTGACGTGTAAGGGGTGGAAAGTGGAAGTGGCGCGCTCACATCACACAACTATACGACGACGAAGAAGAGGAGGAGGAGGAGGAGTATGAAACCGGGACGAGGACAAATGCAGCCGTCGTTTTTGCCGTCGTCGCCGCCAAAGCGATCCGTTTCGAATGGGAGCCAGTGGCGGAGCGAGAAACCCATCTCCTTCCACGACACATTTCGCGACCCTCTTTAAAAACGAAACGGGCAGAGTGAGCTGTGGAATGCTCATATCCACGGCGCCGTTTTTACTGCGAGGACATGCCCACAACGCCACATCTTAATTTTTTCCCTGCCTCGGTTAACAACTGCACCACTTCCTCGCTTGTCTCTGGCCCGAAAAGATGAACACGCAGCAAAGGTTGTGGACGACAGCTTCTGACTCATCGCCATGAGACGAATAGAAGCGAAAGGATTTTTCAGGGCGACTTAGGAGACATGCCGTGAAATTACGAATTACTAGATATTCGTCCATGTCGTTTTGAAAGGGCCTAATGGCGGTGTTTGGTGATACACGAAATTATGTTATGAGAGATGGGAATATGATGGAAGAACAAAATGAATAATGAGCATGAAAAAAGTTGTGATATGTCTTACTCAATCGTCTATAATGTATATACCTATCATTAAAATTACAGCTCTATTTAATAAACTCTGTGAAAAAATTTATTAAACCATGCAAAATTGCCAACAACAATTTGACGAAAAAATACAAGGGCTGCCTCTAAATCAAAATCCCAACTCAAATACTTCACCAACTATGTAAAGAAAAATAATATTACCAACGAAGAACGTACATTCCATGTGCTCAGAGCAAAGCGATAAAGAAATATTGTGAAGGACGGAACGTATTCGTGATCAACTAAAGTCAACCGGAATAAAAGCGACAAACCTAAGTTGGCACGAGCTCAAGAGAATATTTGTACCCTCAAACAGGGAAAACAACAAATCTTGAATAAACTTGCCTACAACCTTATTCTTTCCCGGAATAAAGACTATGAAACACACATAATTGTCCAGGACAGGTGCAATGGAAATGGCAGTGAAAATTTCGCTGACGACAACATTTACCATAAATAATAGCCAAGTCCATTCCTATTCTTCAGCTGCACAAAAGGCAGTTATAAGATTATCATTGTAGATTATTCAGCAAAATCCTGGGGAATTAAAATCAAAAAGTGACCACAATTATCAAATCGAGGCCTCCATTAACCCGATGACCCAAAGAACGAATTTCGCAAATTTTACACTCCACCATCAACGGTACAGTATAAAAATGAGTTTTTGAAAGTAGACTATCCACACATTCTCCTATTCCCCATCACTCTTTCATTATTACCCGGCAATAAGCGACGTTTCTTCCCTATTCGAACTTCATGAATTTTGGAAGGATCATGAAAAACCGTCGATACCTCAAAAAGAACTTAGCAAACTGATGAATGCTCGTTTCACTTTCTTAGGTTTCTTCCAAGAGCGGTGGAAAAAATAGTCTCGCGAACGCTTCGCAAAAGTGGCGGAACCTTGAGAAGTCAAATAGAACGACTCCGCAGGGGGCTTCCAACATCTATAGATACACTCGATGGGAGAGAGGGGAAAATGTTAAGCCGGGAAAAGGCCCAGTATTCGCTTCAACAGGTTGGAATCTGTCGGGGATACAACTAAGCGGGGCTTTGGAAGATATTGAAATAAAGGGTCCATACACTTACGGGCTATGGAAAATTAACGAAATCATGAACATTGAAGGGAAGACAATTTTGAGAGCAGGATAAAAACAATTTTAATTTATAAAAACGGTAACATCAACATTGGGCAGTAGACTCTACTAAAACGGCCTGTTCACACGACACGTTAACATGCCCAAGTTAATGTCTAAATGTATCAACTCGAGAATGAACGCCTAAATACACGGTGTAACCACCCAACTTGCGCGAACGCATTCACAATAAGTAGAACCTGTACTAATTTTGTTCATGCATTCGCGCAAGTTCTGTTCCGGTCCACCAAAATCATTCATACAATCAGACATGCTACGTGTTAATGGCCCGGATGAATAAAAGTGAGCAAATGCTTATGCTCATTGGATTCGGAGCATTTGCTTCATTTTGTATGAATAAAAATCGGGAGCATAAGCATTTGCTCAGCACTATCGGCGGCGCGGGAGCAAATAATAATAATAATAATAATACGTCTTTATTGGGCGAGATTGGGACTAGAAAGTCCCATCTTCCATCTAACCCCTGCTCACTTTAATTGCAGAGCATAAGAAAATGCTGAATTTTCAAGTATTATAGTAGGAATAAAGTGGAGCAATTGCTTCAGAGGGTGAGCAAATGCTCAGAAATGAATGCATCTCCTCCGGACTAAATGTATCAGGGAAGTTTTTCATGATTACGGGGATTTATTCGTTGTGTATGGCTACATATCGGCATCAAATCTGTATTTATCAATCATAGTGTGATTTTTAAGCGTGAACAACTATAATTTAAGTAGAAATCTACGAAAATGCAAGAGGTGCTCTTTCGTCCAAGAAACGGAATAAAACGGAAAATAAACGGAATCAATGTATCGTGTGAACAGGAACAATACAAAAATTTATATAAAAGAGAATTACAGAGAAACATAGATAGCACTGTGAGCATCGAGAACGCTGACCAAGTGGGCTCGATGCGCGTGAAGAATGCAGGAGTAGGACGATCTTCACGGAGTAGGACGATGCGTCACGCACCGCCCGTGATGAGAGGAGCCAAAAGAGAACAAACATTCGCGATGACGCCTCCATTTCCCGATTGAATCGCTTCATTCTTAGTGTAAATAGAGCCTCGCGATTGAGTTTGCCCGCGGAAAACGCACCAACTAGCCCCCGCAAACAAACTGACTCGTCTCCCTATACCGATGTATCGAGAGAGCGAGAGAGAGATACTGGGACTTCCTCAATAAATATGGGTGTCTAGAGCTTTTTAGTATATATACTACTTTAAATACAACTATAAATGATGAATTTTATTAAAGAGCAATTTAAATTGTTTTTATTTTACCCATACGTGCTCAAAATGTCCTGTAGGTAGTCGAGTTCTTCTCATGTCTTGATTCGTAGTTAGAAGAAACTGAAGCAGCACTCATTCAATCCTGTTTGTTACGCCAGTGAGGACAGCAGTAAGGTAAATTCTCATGATCCTTTGCAACTATTCAAAGGGCTAACATCGCATCAGCGTAAGATCGGTGGATAATCAGGGATTCCAAACAGTTTCCCCCTCAATCGACGCCAATACTTATACCTACTACTACTGTAGAGAAGCGGAAAATAGAGCAAACACTGCGAGCACATGGATAAAAGTGTACGACGAAACTGTTTAAGTTTATCTTTCATTTGATGCATAGTTTATAATTATTAGTCGAATTATATAAATAAAATAAAACTTTAAACTACAATTATAGCCGTTTTGAAATAAGCCCACGCGGGGCCCGACACTCTCCACGATTCCCTTCACTTCCCGGCAGCTGAAATACCCGAGCGTATTGTCTCCCTTCCCTTTTTCCGCCGGAGAGCCGCTCGGAAACCGCGGGCCGCCCTGCCGGACGACCAACCCAAGAAACATACGCCACAAAACATATTGCGTCGCGCGCACGATGCCGCATGCACGACCCGCTGCCGTCTGGCCAAAAGAAACGCCCGATGGGATTCCGATTGCGCGACCGTCGTGTGCCACAGCGCTTTCCGCCGCGCGGTTGTCTATCGCGGAGATCCACAACGAGGAAAAAACCCTTCGATTAATTAATCGATTCCTGTTTACACGAGCAGGGTGAAATTTTTGCTTGACTATAAACAATCCACACCTAAACATGATCCCGAGACTCGCTTCGATAATAAATCTGTTCAGTTAAAATTTCCCTTTATTTTTGGATACAATTAAAATTAATTGACAGTTAAAGCCTTGTGAATATCAATTCGACGAGAGTTATCCTTACGAGATTTACATCAAGATCACAAACCCATGTCCATGTACATTAAATAACCACAAAATACGTGGGATACCCACAACATACTTTTAAATATAACAATGTTTAATTTATGTGCTTTTATCGTATATTGTACTCGCTGAAATTAATACGCTGGTCCTATCACTTCACAAAATTTCTCTCTTCTACGGATACAATATAAGTTACAGCCTTGACAATTCGACCGGAAAAATTAAACTCTCTATGAATGTATAAGACTCACGAGGAGGGCCTCCGAGCGACGGATGTTTCCCATACGACTAGACCGGGTTCGATACGCCCTTTCGGAGGCGAGTGACCCTCAGAGATTGGCAAGACTCACGAAGTACGGCCACGAATGCACCAAAAAGCCGACCAAAGGGCAAGAAACCAGATTGAGAACGGTGCGGTGCGAAAACCATCAGAGATCAGAACCCGCAGAGTCACGACATGTAATCGGAGACATTCTCAGATCTGCGACGAATCGAGAGAAGTGAAGATACATATCTACTACCTCAAATCTGGAACAATTTCCATGTGTTTTATTTCTCAACGCATGCACAGCACCCTGATAGATTTTACCAAAGTTTTATGGCGGGGGGGTGAGTTTCCGAATATTCTCCAAACAATGAAAATACTGCGAGTAAAATTCCAATTAAGGCACACGAAGAATTTTGCTAATCACCCTCTACTGCTCCCCGTAAAAAAGAATAAAAAAGTCACAACCTATTAAGCAGGAGTTTAAATGGCGGATCAAAACGATTCTCATCAACTTCAAACGAGAATAATTCAATGATTAAAAAAATACCGAAAATAAGTTCGAAATACGAGAAAACTATGAGGTAGGCTGATTAACGGTAGAACTCAATTTTTGATCTTCAATTTAGAACGAAAAAAAGCTATAAAAAATAGTTTAAAAAGGGTTTTGCGAAACCATCCTCGCGAAGAAAAGAAGTCATTTTGCACAGGAGACAGCTTGGGAAGGGACCCGGCTGAATCCAGTCGACATTTAACGTTCGAGGCAAATATACGATTGGGGAGGAGGAGAATCGGCGGTCGCAAGGAGGGAGGGAGGTGATGGTCGTCGGACAATAATTTTGTTTCGTACCTTTCCCGAAAGGCGGGTGGTCAAACCTGTTGTTGGCCAGACGACGATCCCGAAAGGAGTGGCACCTGCGGCCGTATGACAAAGAAGCGAAAGGAATCACATCAATTTTCTCCTGAAACATATAAAATCCCTGTAGGAAGCACGGATCCAAAGTATTAAACCTACACGAAACGAATAATCGCAAATAGAAGAATACGCTTAAAACTGCAATCCGGACCTCAAAATCCTCAGTAAAATTGTATACGTTCACGTTTAGTCGGATTTGACCGAAAAAATAATACTTCGATATAAAAGCATACTCTATCCAAATACAACACTCCAGTGAGCGACTAAAAGAAAAACAGGAATGAAGCCCTAGGTTTCCCAAATCTACTTATGATCAGCTTGAAACGGTAGTAGTAACCTACTTGAGACGGACACAAAAAATAGACGAAATGAAATAATGATGGCGGTTTGTATAGTCCTCCTGCAACGTCGACACGATTTCAAGTACCAGACCCAAAAGTCAAAAAAATTAATCTCACCTCGGATGACTAGTTAGCTAAAGCAATGAATACAATACGTAGTAAAAAAGAACTCAAAATTTCCTTTCATTTCACTCGGTATTATAATTAAGATGGCGGAGATTTCAATTCCCCTTTCATATAAATGTGGAAACGACACTAAAAAGGCAATAATTGATCCATAATAAACAATATAGACCCTGGTTAACTTCATCCTGAGAAGGAGTAAGAAATATTCAGGCTAATACGAATCTAACCCCCAACATTTAAACGAAAAATTATAGACACATACATCCACACCGAGACCTTTTCGTACCTCCTACAACGAAAGTTCCCGGACCGAAAAGCATGCCACACACGTCTGAAAGACACAAGGAGAGCTTCAAAAACCACCGCTCTCAAAAAATCCACTCGGGACCGACCACTTCGCTCCCCGCCTTCACTCCCCTCACTCCCCCGTCGCTCTGCGCTCTTGCCTAATCGGCAATTTATAAGTGAACCGAATACAGAGAGCCTCTTTCAACACTGACCCGGATCCCTCCTCCTCCTCCCCTCCCTCTCACTCCCTCTCTCACCTTGGGGAGACCAATGGAACGCCGTCGTCTTAATTTCGACCGGGCCGCCACGGCACGCGCCTTGATCCCGAATATTTCAACTCTTGCTTTTTAGCAGGCAACCCACCATGAGATAAGACAATAGCGAAATGCCGAGAAGGAATTACCCACATCTTTCCTGAAATATCTTTGTACTGACAGAATGAAATAAATTTTAAGAAACCGTATTAATTGTAAAATAAAGATCATTACCTCTCATGACATAAAATTAACGAATAAAAAAGCCCAACCCACTGTTTTCGATCGCGCATTGAGTATTAATACTAGTTATTTAATTCGAGATTTTCTTCACAATTTTTTTGCGGCCCATAGCAGCAAATAGGTACTATCATTATGAGAATATATATATACCATTAATTACTAATAATTGACTCTAATGCCCTCAGGTAACATTAAAACAATATTTTTTTAATATCTTACGCTTTACTTGAAAAATTATGCACCGAAAGATTGCGTCCAGGCTTTTAAACCTCGCGTCAAACAATGACAGACTTAGAAAGCAGTCATAAGCCCACTTGAAACATTCACACCATTCGTTTCATCATAAATCACCAACTCCCGGCATCGCCAACTGAGGCGCGTGAGTAGATGGGTGCTAATTATGGTCGAGGAACCGAGTGGGCGCCATCGCATTATTCTGAAACGGAGAGAGTACGAAAAAAGATACACAATGACATTTTTGCTTTCGCGCAACGGAGAAAGCGACAAATTACAAAAAAATAATGCAAGTATAAAACGATGGCTCGGTGAAGTAACCGCGGGACCTAAAATTTTAATCCCGTAGCGGTGCAAGGAAAGTGATCGATACCCACCACTCTTGGCGAATCACTCGGAAATTACGGTCGCGGCCTACATATGGACATTTTGTAATGGACTGCGAGCGAGAACACCTCACGGAACGGAGTGAAAAACACATGCACTGAACTACACCTCTTCTACTCACATCAACGACGATCACCTCGGGTATATGTCGTAGAAAGCAACTACAGTTTTATGCTTGGAGATACATATGTATTTGCAAGTTGTAAGGTAAACTAGAAGAGAAATGCGGAAGCCACAATTTTTTTTACAGCCACGATGAGTCCCTGGTTCCTTATCTACGGAAATAACTTTGTATTTATTAAAGTTTTATAAAGGGGAAAACCGAGGGTTCTTCAGTAATAAAAATTTTAACTATAGCTGAGTATTGTTTTTAAAACCTCCCAATTAGTGCTGAATAAGTATACAGCGACATTCTATCTACGTGTTAAAATAGATAAATAATTTGAGTATGAAAGAAACGATGCGAAAAACGAAAAAATACTAATTACTCATCTAATAATATCCCCTGATGTTTTGGCAACAAATTAAATTCAATACATGGAATTTTAGGCACGTGATGGAAAGTGTAACGAAACTATTTCCTGTTTCGCTCATTTTTGTCGCTTCCCCAAAAAAAACCTTCAACGGCGCCATGAAGTTCTCTCCCATAATATCTGGTTGGTCGAATCATTAATGCATTGATGGATCCGTTGAGATATTCTCAACATTTTTGCGCGATAATTAAGACGGTAAAATAACCTCGTCGAAAGAAAGAACCAACAATAGCCGAGGTCAACCAATGGGGGGAGGGAACAACAGAGAACAATGAAGTCCGCCAATCGCAAGGACGAGAAAATACGCGGAGGACATCTGATGTTTCGATCCGCTGCACCCGAGAAGGTCTTCCATTTCGGCTAAGGTTCACGCATGGACGGTATGGGTCATCGCTATAGCCGACACAATACCTCACCGGACGCCTCGCAAACAACGAAGGATGAAGACGTCGCTTCTTCAGGGTTACGCCTCTTCAAGCGGATATCATCTGGTCGCTCACCCGCGCCAAGTACTTGAGTGAAAAGATAATGCACTTAAGGAATTTTCGATGGAATAGAGAAGATAAAGGTTTACAATTACTGATATTATCCGTTTGATGTAAATAATCATCATTTAAAAATCAAATAATGATCCACTGACAGTCTACGGTTATCCTTATTCGATGATGGTGATCAGTGATACATGATTACAAAATACATTTTCATTATTGTTCACTTTTAACCCCGAAAAATTGACGATAAACGACCAAAACATAATGCCAAATAAAGCACATATTACCTTTTCGAATTATAAAACTAAACAGATTCCGAATTATAAAATTAAACGAAGTCGGCCAAAATACTCGACGTAAATGTCTATATACACATAGAATACGCAAGAAATGGAACACGATTATTTGAGATAGCGATGAAATTTTAACTTGTATGACAAGGGAACACGATAGCCGTCAATTTGGCAGGGAGAATGGATGCTCCTAGAATACAAAAACACTCCACAAGGAGGGCACAAATGACATGAAATGCCGTAGTGAAAGTGACGAGAACTTGGAGGCAGAGGCGAGAGGAATGCTGAGAGATTGGATACTAAATCACAACAAACCTTTCCTTCGCGTTATTGACCGAAATGCATTCAATATAGCGATGAAACAGATCCGTGACGCAACGCAGTTATGTGCCACTGGGGATGACATTTTCCCTTAATCACCACATCCGCTGAAGCACGATCGTATTGGTATCCTCGTTCCAGAAAAGGAGAATTGACACGATTCAACACGCGTACGAAGGAATAAGAACGTAAGATAGAGAATGATGTAAACATGTAACTACTCATTCAATTCGATTTTAAAAGTTGATACGAGATTAGAAAAAAATATTCCTGACAATGAGACTATTATGATTTTATTAGCAACTAAAATATCATATAAAAATCTAGAATTAATTGGAATGAAATCTTGCCGATTAAGTATCCAGATAAAAGGCACCATTATCACGAAGTATTTGATTTGAATATCCAAATTGTACCCTTTAAACTAAGCGATTGACCGCCTTAAAAGATTCCTATTCTCATTTCCAGCAACAACGATGTAGGCCTACGGCTCATAAGGAATTGAATACATTCGCGCAATTAACAACAAAAAAACTAATTAATTAGCAGCACTCAACGCCTTAATTCTTCTATTAGTTCACTTCACAAAAGAAATTAATATCTGCGTTATATTTTCCACGTTGTTAATGCGAATGAAACAAGCGAATCGGCGTAAAGATTCCTTCGCTCTATAAACGCAACGAAAAAATACGCCGCTTTGTATGAATTATATGTGCCGATTAACGCTGTGACACACATTATTCGCGTCCATATCGCGAAGGGTGCAGGAGTGGAACACAAGAATGCAAATTCAATTGGGGGCCCTGAGTCGATACCAGAGATCCCCATTGGGAGGAAGAAGAGGGGTGCTCCATTTTCGGAGTACTCTTCATTAGAACGCGGCGGCGAGAGAAGCACGGGGCTGGAAGTAAAGCGACCGCAGTAAGTCACACGCTCCCCCGGACGAACGATGAGCGGGAGCGACCCTTCTTTTTTTTATTTTAAACTGGGCCGCTCGATTATTGGTTTTTTGCAAAAGAGAGGGAAACAACGACGAATCAGTACCAGAGAGAGGTTGAGGCACACGGCTTGAAGAGAGGAAATAGAACACAACGGTGGCGCCACGGAAATACCATAAACCAATCTTTCTCAACGCGCCGGTACCATATACCGGGTTAACATTTTTTTTAAAGAAATAAAAGCAGAATAGCCAGCGGTGCACCTTTGTCGACTAACTTAAAGGCCGGTTTTATGCCTGTTTGTGAGCAGCGGTGAGTTAAGATTTTTGGCTAAATTAAATAATTCACAAAATTCGGCTTTAATATCATTAAATATTCAACTAAACATAATTAAACCTACCCTAAATGTACACCATATCTTGATAAAGCAAATGATTTTTTTCCTGGCAGTCAACTTGATACCTTACAAATCACTATGTAACCAAAAGAGTAAAGTTTATAATTCCCCTTAAATATTTGCAATCACAACTCATAAATTTCCCGCCCTCCTTTTCCAAACAATTTTATAAGTTGACATATTCCCTAGATAAAGAGGTAGATTCGAAACAATAACAATGTATCCAGACAGCAAAATAAGTAACCTAGCATAAGTTTTCTGACCGAAAACGAGCCGCGTGTTCCGATGCGTCCCCACCAGCTTTGTCTACCTCCACCCCGCAGAATAGGATCCTCCAAATGTGACCCAGATTCGTCCTCGCAACTCGGGAGGACCGGTGCAGCTCACGGGGGAGGCAGGTAGTGCGGCGAGCAAGCCCGCAAACACGGAGTGGAGTATTAAGGGGACTCACACTAGGTGGAGGAGAGGGTTTTACAATTGCAATCATCACTACCAACCGCCATGCTGGTGCTTGGCAGTTGGTGATCATATATATATATAGGTCATGGGATAACTGGAAGCAGGGGTATTAAATTTATTCTCGTTTGGCGAGGGTACGGAAAACATACTATTTTTGAGAAAAATAGAGTCTACGGCCGCTATCGAAGTTGTGTAACATTATTTTGCATAGAAAATTCCATCTGCATCAATACTACCGATTTTTATTTATTTATTTTTCTAATTTGGCTCCTGTTTCACTTTTATGTACTGAAACCAACGGCGTATAAATCATTGCATTCTAAAATACTTATCCGATAAAGCAATTTAGGTAAGGCAGAATTAAAAAAAGCAAACATTATGATTAACAGAGAGTAATGTTCAATGCGAGGAAATCAATGTACCCGGCAACATATTCAGACGCCAAACTACTCACATTTTTTTTAACGTCCTGTCTTTAATAGCGTACAGCAATAGAATTCGCAATGACATCGTCGCGAAATTTGGCTTCGGTATCAAATAATTCTTTGCATTGTATTCAAAATCGGACGAAACTACTTGCGACCCTATTACCACATAACCCCACCTACCAATATGAGTAGAAATCTGTTAAAGTGCCGTGCTGCCAAACTTCCCGCAGATTTGGAACGCCATAGTGGAGCACTGAGGCGGAGAGGCGGGCAGGAGAAGAAATCTGTCAACGCGGGACATAAAAAATGCAACGCGACTTGACACTCTCCAGGGACTGAGGGGGATCTAGAGCATAGCCTTCCACGACACTACCATGGCGACTACAGAACAACTACGCCAATCAGGAGCAAGGCTCCGCACTGCCGCGTGGTGGGCTGCCAATGCAGTACAGAACGAAAAGACGAAAATAAGTCTTCCCCAGCGAGGCGTACTTGCGCATATCCTCGAGCTATACCATTGTGGAGACAGCATTAAGGTGATTCGCTGCCTCCGCTTGGTCGAGGCATGGTACAAGCAGGATTCACCGGCGTACTTATTTTTACTTTATTCCACGAATTATTGCGCACACAATGCAACGTGAAGCTAAAAATACGCCACAAATTCTTATTATGAATGAGAACTCTTGATAACCGTAGAAAAAAATAGTGGAGCGGGAGAAGAGAGATTTGTGAGTTTTCCAACAATGAAAAGAGATGAGAAGGTTCATTTCCCTACGCTCGGTGAACAATGGAAATCATAGAGCGACGCGAGAGCTATCTACTGCATCATTACATCTCCATAGGAGGAAAATACATCAGTAAATGATGGCATTGAAACGAGCATATTGAGTGAGTAGTGGTCAACGTAAACATTACCAGCAATACACCTACGCAGAAGGTACGAATTCCAGCCCAAATGACATTACTCCAGTTTCCCAACACGAATTTTATGAAGCCCGAGGAACTTCTATTACGGTTGGATGGTGATCCAATTCTCCATCCCATACCCCATATCCACTTAGCCAGGTCCATGTTCTATGATCTATGTTCGTGCGCCAGACATATAGCCAAACCCTTTTCATCCTCTTCTATCACTGCGCAATAATAGCGTCTCTAATACACTCTAGATTAAAACAACGACAAGAATTTTTCGAAACGATTACTAAGTAACGCATTTGGGACGTACTAGGACAAATATAAACTGCTTAAGGAATGAGCCTAACTTAACATCCTTTATTCTCTTTTCACCCAATGTATACTGTTATTTACGATAGAAAAATTTTCTAATTTTTACGGAGCAAGAAATACAATCCCTGCCAATTATTTTCACCCAAATAACATTTTTCCAACAAAGTCATAGGCTTTCCCGGTGATCTGATGAGCGAGTGGGTTTTCGGGAGGAACGCCAGGCAATGAGGCACATGAAGGCCGCCATTTCGACTCTCGATTACAGCCGATAGATTAAATACCCGGTATTTTTCCCGAAAAAAAAACTACTCAGTTACGCCTATTATATAAAATCCGAAGATTCCCGCATAATAAAGCGCTTTCATGCATGCCAACATAATAACGTGTAATTAAAAAAAATATATATCCCGTGAAAATTTTCACTTTACTATTTCAGCACACCCACGATGGACGCCTACGAGGAGATTTTAGCTCAAGAATATATCTCCAGATGTGAATGGCTCAAATTGGACGGTGCAAAACATTTTGACGACCATTCCCGGTTATGAGATCACTTCATTAAGCCGACTGCAATCGCAACGGAGCGTTCTCGCGAAACTAGGACGCCTCACCAGGCGTTCGAAGAGAGACCTTCGATTCGACGCAACGAATGGAGGCGACGAAGGGATGCAAAGGAAGAGGAAAACGATGACAAACGAAGAGATTGATAGAGAGAACTAGAGAAAGAGTGGGGAGATAACGAATCGATAATGACAAAGCAACCTTTCCACACAATTCACGTTCGATCGCAATGACACGAATGAATTTGCGGCACGAAAGGGGATCGTGGAAAATTGTGCTGGTCATGGCACCCATAGATCAATGCGCTTCCACTAACCTAGTGGATCTGAGATCATACGGAGTTTAAAAAAAAGAGTGGGTTGAGGCGATCAATAGATTAAAAACAGGGAACAAGGTCGATAAACAGTAGGAGACGGTGTTTTATATAAAGCAGGGCGCGTAATAATTCCCTGGTTTTTGTAGCCCTAGTTTGAATGAAATCAAGAAAATAGGAATAATTCTAAATGTTGCGAATAAAGTTTAAATTTTTGTCGGCCAAGATCGGATGTCGGATTGTAAATATTCTTTGAGAATAAACAAAGAATCGTAATAAAAGTCCATATACTCCGTCCACAAAAAAGGCGATCTTTGAAGGTTTAAAGCGCGTCAGCTATTCTAGTAAAAATATATGATACACTGAAATTTCTAGATTATGCACTCTACAGCCAATCGAAGCTAGAGTAAAGCAAAAAAAAAACGACGGCAGCGACTTAAACCAGACAGGTATCTAAAAAATAATCAAAACAAGTTTCCCAAAAGATGAGAATTTAAAAATAGCAAATCGCCGAGGCAAAATAATTCAATGCTCAAATAATGTAATTATACGGAAAGCGAAATGCGGAGTCATTTCGTGCATCTCTTTTTCCATCGTTTTTCAGGCGGGATAAACGAAATATTTCCGATATATCACTGCAAGGACAAATAATATCTCAACTAAATTGGTTATGGCCCAGGCACCAGCACCCGATTTTTTATGGGAGCAAGGAAAGTGAAAAAGTGAAGGGGTTTACAGGTGATAGAGGATTACGACCAAACGACGCGGATAAAAATTGCAAAAGGGAAACCTTGTTTTCCACCCTGAAGCTCAGAATTGATAGCCAGGGGAAAAAAGAACGACCCTCTCAACGTCAGCGTCGCACGCATTCTTCCCCTTATCTACCGCACACCAAAAGCGCAAGAATCGCCGATACTTCCAGTTGGCCACAACTTGATCGAGGCTCGGAGCTAACACGTGAACTTAAAGGCGCATTTTCCAATGCTCGGAAGAAGAGACTGGCCACCCTCATCAACGATACGCTACACTTCATTTAAAACAACGTGGCGGGTGAGAGTTTCGACTGTATCCTTCAGTTCCGTAGCGCAGGAGGTTGATTCTAATAACTAGAGTCAATGAGTTCTGACGAGATAATTCTCAGCTGCCAACTCAGATGAAATTAACTGCGATATCACCATTTTATATGTAACGATTTAGATAATAGTTTTGTTGGCTACGCCATTCTAAGAGTGCTAACAGAGGAACGGGCAATTTTTTCCAGGAATAAGTAGTGCATCACAAAGAGGAGATAGAAATTATATTAGTTTTCTGATATTGTTATTATAATACTAGTAAACCACCTTTCCTGTGTCTTATCTTTCTTATGCCCGCATCTGCTGGAGGGGCCAGGCATAAGGCGCCCTACCAATCCTTCTAATATTTAGGATTCTAATATAAATCAAGAATACAACCCCGATAAGAGTACATAAGGAATCATTGAGGCTGACACATGCGACGTATTATTTTTCACAGGTCTCAGTCCACGTTTAGATACAGGATAATAGGTATACAGGGAGTAAAACTAGTACTTAAGAATCCTTCGCATTACTTATAGAGTCGATTAAAATGACAGAACGGCAGCAACAAACGACACGATACTTACACGAAAGAAGGCGGGGGTGGGGAAGGGTGGACAACCGCCTTTTTTTCCCGAAGCGGGGCGCGGAGTGAAGGGGTGAGTTGGGGCGGAGGGGAGGCAGGAAGGAAGGGGATGGAGGGGGTAATGAGACGCGGCAAAAAGGGGGGAGGGGTTGGGGGTGAAGGGGAACCGAAAGGAGGGGGGGATTTCTCGTGAGCGCACTCGCCAGACCATTAGCAGCGTCTCTTAAGAAAGAAAATGAGAGAGAGAGAGAGAGGAAGGAGAAACACAAGTCGCCGGCTAAGCGAATAAAACGACGCATTACGCGCGGGGCGAGAGAAGGCAGCGACGGGTACGCGAGAGCAAAAGGCGGCCGATGCCACCAACCAACATCAAAACAGACCCCCTGGCGAATTATTTGAGGAGACGCCGAACCCGCTCGCGAATTCGAAAGAGACGGACAGAGGCAGGCAACAGAGAAGTGACGAGAAATGTGCCGGAAGGAAGTTAGTTCAAGGGGAACTCTTTTGTGGGGTGTCCCATCAGATCAATGATCATGTACAATAATAGTCAATACGCACAGAGGCTTATTTAAATTCATCCTTGATTTGCCGCCAATGAAAAATCCTCCCACGAATACGACTTCGAACACTTACCAAACCAAGTTATTAATAATTTACAATCAGATAGGACGTAAGTAATTGAATTCGTAAGTTATTTAACCAAAAGCAGTTAGATAACAATTCGTGGGTAAAATGGGCAATTAATTTTATAGAAGCTCCGATATATATCATTGGCATCAGTTATTGGATATAATTTAAGTAGTAGTAGAAAGAGTATTGCATTTGAACAAGGACACAGTTCACAATGCATATCATTTTCCATAAATCATTGGATAATCATTAGGAATTGGACGAGAGAGCCATCGTATTTAATAAAGAGAGCAGGACAGCGCATGCCGCAGACCACGCAGTCACACATTGACAGGCAAGCTGAAGATAATTCCACATATACCTCTTATAAACCCAATCTGTCAGGATCTCATTAGGTTAAAATAGCAAGATACATGAAGGATAGCCTAACTGAATGCGCGACTTGAGGCAAGGAACCACGTAAGGACAACGCCACGATTTCACACTCATGACCCTATGCCCCTAAAGCGAAGCTCCTGAGGGTAAAGGGGGAGGTCAGGAACGAAAGGGGTCGATGAGGCGACCTTGGAATATCGGCGGAGGGGACTTGCATGCGAACCTTACCTACCCCTCTATAAAGCGGCGCCGTTCTGGAGGGAGAGAGATACAGAGAGATTGAAAATTCGGCCGCGTCACGCGAACACCACCAACAACAACACGGCGGCGGGGGTAAAAGGGAATCGGTCAAATGAAAGGACAAAGAAAAAAAAGACGGCGACCGAGCGCGCACGACAAAAACGGAAAGTAAATAAAGAAACGGGACGCGCGTACGGGGGTGAAGAAAAAAAAACCTTTGGGGTGCCCGAGCACGCATGCCCGCGGAAGAGCGAAGAAAAAAAAGTGAAGAAATAAATAGGATTTTTTTCGTTAAAAAAATTTTCCGGACCGGCGGATAGCGAAGTGAGCGAGTTTCGACGGGGAGTGAATATGGAGAGTTAGTTCCCTTCGGTTGAGCGGAGAGGTAGATAGGGAGGGGAGGCAGTGGCGATAGAGCAGGGAGGACACGACACAATGCACGCGACTGGAAAACGCTTTTGGGTCCGAAATTTTCGGGACGGCGAGTTACGCAAGCGAGAGAGAAGGGGAAAGGGAAAAAGAGAGAGAACTGGGTTGGAGCCTAAGTAAGAGGTGCCATATTTTTCGCGGCTAATGCGGCTCGCACACCGGGGCCCAGGCGATATTTATGCATGTATGCGAATTAAGACGGCCTTTTTTTGAGCGCTGGAAAACTTAATGGACGAGAGCGAGTCCGAGAAATGGAGAAGGAACGAAGAGTTAACAGAATACCAGGGAAGATGTCTAACTCTGTTGAATGACATTTGCACAATCAAAGATAAGATTCGGTGAACGTAAGCTTTATTTGAAGTACGCGGGCGTTATCAGCGCGCTCACATTCACCGTTATTTCAAGTATACCGAATACCAAGCCCGCAAACTAATACGACTTGCAATACAAGAAATAATTCACGGATTAAATTAATCAAGCAAGCGAAACCCTGTAAAACTTTATTACGCCATCAGAGCTCTAGAGCATAAAATATAGTACGTCAACTCCTCAAAAATATTATGGCTATGGCTAAACGGATAAGAAAAAAATGCCACCTAATTGTAAGTCGAAAATCATAGATACTTTTTTCTTCGTCGAAGTTAAATGAATACGAAGTTTACAACGTTTACGGTAATAACTAGAAACGATGTGTTTTATGGCGCAAATCAACATACCTAATCAATTATTTTCTCACGATGAACAGAATAGGTCGCTCAAACACAAGTATGCCTGATGCTTAGCAATATCACCTCCGCTGCGTTAAATTCAATACGCTTACGTTAAATGCTATTCTCAGCCGGATACTGGAAACAAATGAAAAAACGTTCTAGTCCCCACCCACACTTGAACACTCATATAATCACACGATATCAATGACTGCACAATACAAAGCGTCGAGCCCTGGTAACCGAAATACTGTAGACATACTTATCACTGGGACGCACGTCGTCAAAATTTCAATATCTCGCGAACCCAGTTTTCGGGAGGCAAGGGTGACGGAGCGAGGGGGAAGAGAAGGAACACAGGGGAGAGAGGGGGGCATGGTTTTCCCTTACTCATGAACACCCCTCCCCTACCAAAAACAGCATTTGGAGAGGCAGCAGCGCGCGAAAGGGATGTAATCCAAGAGGAGCGAGACGACAGAGGCGCCTCCTGGCGCTAAGAGGCACCATCACATTAAAAACGGGGTCACGGCTCGACTTCCAGCTTTAATCCAAGGATATGAGGTAGGTTGGGATACGCAAAAGGGGTGGGATATACATGTGCACCGGTTTCTGCATACTCTGAATGAGCGCTTGCCTCGTCGAGATGATGACAAAAAGTGAATTGACGACACGCCGAGGAAGATGGGCATGGTTTTCATTTTTTTTTATTTTAACGGAGAGAAAAATGGGACACATCGGTATTACCCGTCCTACGCTGGTGGGCAGAGAGAGATTCCTTCGTGTTTTAAGATCACATGTGTGACGTGAAAATGGCAACGGGAAAGCTCGATTTCATTTTTAACTTTTGAAACGTTAGAGGCAATAAAGGAAAAAGATGAAAATAATAAAAATGAAGCAAACTCAAAATTGATACAGGGAGGCATTTTTCAAAGGAAATACCAGGTCTAGGAGAGGCCTTTATCTGCATGATTCCCATCTAAGTATTTCGAACAACTTATCCATTCTGAAGGAATTAGACAATTTACCAGAAATAAGATTCATAACTAACAAAGAATAAAATTAGAAAAACAACATTCCCAATGAAATATATCCACATAAGAACGACAAGGTGATCTGATAACTATAAAGGTAGCAATCGCAAATGCGATATTGATTAATGTGTGTAGCTAAATGTAAAATCCAGAAGGGAGAAAGGGGAGTAAGCAGCTCGTAAAAGAGTTGTACCCATAGAGAAAGACACAGAGAGTAATCAAAAAACGCACCATCCCCAATTTCACGGGTGGCCACGGATTCCAGGGAGAGAAACACGGCAATCCGATGCCACGAACTGGAACTGGAGCCACATGCTGGAATTGGAGCTCGAGGAAAAACAAAAAAACAAAAGCGGTCCTCTGAAGGAAGGCTTCCCTGGGAAGGTGCTGTAACATACCCGCGGACGAAGGAGAGTCTTCAGATTGGTTTCAGAGCGGCCGGGGATGGACAGGCCACGGTGCAGGGAGAGCCGTGCGTGGGGCAGGATAAGGAGGTGGGGGATGAGCAGAAGGGAGATGGAAAAGGGGGTGGGAAAAGAATTGAAGGAAGTGGAAGGAGGAGAGAAGGGAAGAGTGTGGGGGGAAGAGGGGTGTTTGGGTGGATGGAATGGGATAAACGTGACGTCATCATCGTGAGACAAATGAGGGAGGCCCTGCGTCGGGGCTGAAGGCGGCCGATGGAATGACGACGGCAGGGCGAGAGAGAGGAACAGGAAAGGAAAGACCCGAAGAGGCCTACACCACCAACACACTCGATCCATACCTACCTGCCTTTCCCTCCACTCGCTAATACTGCACTGCGGACGCCACTCAACTCGGGGTTTTACATTCCCTTTCTGTGCTGCACATTTAGACAAGCGAACTGCACCGCCTGGGAAGATGTGCTCAGTTTACTGATACTATCCGCATTATTTTACTTCTGTGGCCTACATTACTGGAAAAAAATTGACGCATCAAATTCAGAGTTGAATTACCATATTGTACGATTGAGTTTCTCCCACAAAATATTTTGATACACCTACTCCGTTCAAAAGGATCAATGAATAGCCTGGGCAGGATATTATTACATGCCAGCTTCAAAGCAAATTTTAAACTTTTTTTTCTTCAATTTTAAGTTATCATTGACCAATCCTGAGAACAGTAATGGTGCCAAGCCGTACTATCTCTCTCTAACTGCGTCAAATCATATTGTTTCTTCAGCGAGAATTCTTCTTCCCAGTATGCGTACTAGCTCTCTCCATTCCAACAAAGAACCCTCCTTCCTTTCCGAGCCTGCCCAACCTCCATCCTCATGAGTAAGACAATCTTTATAAACTAATGGCAACAAGAACGCCACTTCAATCCACTTAGCATCAACTAATTCATGAAAAATAAAAAAACGGCACACGGTAGACTACCTTCTGCGCTCAGTTGCCCCAAAAAGCCGATAAAACGTTAACCGAATCTAAAAAAAAATATCTAGCCGTCGTCGGTAGACCTGAGATAGAAAAAAAAACCATCGGATTCCACCCTTCCGACGCTAACGGAACCAGGCACTCTCAAACAAAAAAATACTAAATACCACACCTCGTGGGCAGGCCCGATGCACGCCCCCCTAAAGATCCAACTTAGTTGCACGGTGCCTCTGAGATGCCTCACCCTGTCTCCCACGAGATATAGCGAAGGAAGAGCCAATGGGGGAGCACGACAAGTGGAGCGCACGCAATTGTCAATTATAATCAAACGAAGCTGCCGTCCACCAGACCCTCTCGTGAACTTCCCCCACCTCCGCGTCCTTCACACCCCCCTACCCCTAGAACACCAATTCCCTCCCCCCAACCGTCCTAACCCTCCCTTCTTGGGCTCCTCCCCAGAACTACCCACCACGACTATATCCCATCCTCCCACAATCTCTTCACTTTTTCACTCGCTCGGCCTGGGCAATAAAACTACGTGACGCATGTGGCGAGATGGGAAGGAGATACGAGGGGCTGAGGAAGGGAAGCCGAACCAATGGGAACGAGAAAGAGAGAGGTGGGCATAGGAATGAGAGACAGGGCCGATTTCCTGAACGCTCCCAGAGCCTCAACGAAAGGGCCGGCGCGAAGCGGGGAAGGTGCGAGGAGTAAAACGCACAGTAGGTTACGCATTATAAATCTGGATTCCTCATCCGGAGGAATGAAAAATAAAATATATTCTCACAAACTTCCATGGGAACCATTTCTTTTTTTTAATAGGAGACAGAGGGGGACAGATTTTACAGTAATGAAATCCAAAAGATATAATGATCTTAAATATCGCAAGTGATCAAGGTTTCAAAAGTAGAATTCAGCTATTTGAGCCAGGGATACAGGAACCAAATACTTTTCAGGACTGAAATACAGACTAATACCGGATGCTGAGTATGACGGGATTAACTCTAACATAAGGCTCCCTTCGGAAGTGGACAAACACGCAACAAATCAAAAGACTGATGTTTTTGGCTGAAAATCCCCAGATTACGCAGACAATGATGAGAATGCAAAGGCAAATTCCCACCAAACTCTCATGGGACAAAACGACAATCGAAAAACAGCATATCGGCGAGAGAAAGGTCGCAACGGCAACATTTCTTTCTTATGGAGAACGGAAGAATGGGACTTGGCTTCACACAATGGGCCTAGTAAATATATGTAAATCTCCAAAAGTACCTTAATGGTACACACTAATACTCTATGTTCCGTACGGCGCGTCGTAAACCCTGGCGGCTCCTAGGAGGGTGCCGAAAAATTAGCATGCCTCCAGCAACAATGACCGTGCAAAAAACTCAGCGACTGGAGATACTGACTACGACAGCGATTCACTACCAACAAAAAATCAGGCAAGCCGAAGCGGAACTATGAGCTTAACTATTCAAATGAGCCAGAGATTTAACGGCTTTTATCGCCAACATCACGAAATGAAATGTTGACGGAGACAAGAAGACCACGTATAAGGGAAAGGGTATGCCGATTTGAGAACTATTGCGCTTAATTGGCGCCTCATAGGGAGTAAAATATAGATCTACTTTGCAAAATGTCATATGGAATCGAAGACTGATAAGTAGACTACTGTCGATAACATCAATCGATTAGCCCCCCCCCCCCCCCCCCGAATCCTCTCGGCGAGATGACCAAGGAACACGAAGGAACTCGTAAATCGGATTCGCTCGGTATTAGCACCGATTCGCGGAATGCGCTTGAATAAGGGGATGTTTTCTAAGTACGCACTGTAATCTTGGAGCGGATGACCTCATGCAAATTCTTCCAATTGGTTGTAACTCGGGGCAAATTCCTGAGAGGATATTTCAGGAATGGACAATACCTTTAGTAAAAGGAAGCAGGAATATTTAATCAAGTTAACTGTCAGCAATAGAATTCCATGAAATCATCCGCTATGCTAAAATTGTTTCTTGAACTTTCATGCGGATGCAATGAAGAATTCCCTCGGAAGGAAGATCATTTATACACGGCGCTGGACTAAAAGAATCCACCAAACGCCTCACATCCACTGCGTATGAGGGTACGGTGGCTAATAAGCAGTCGCGGTCGTCGGGAGCGACGCAGAACAACTATTTCAATTTTTATTTTATGATACACCAATTCATAAAAAATACTTTATACAGAAATACAGAAGGTTAATTCGTTCTGCTGGCTATAAGGTACAGGAAAGGCGAATAAAAGAAAGGAGATACATAGCAAAAGGAGACCAGGCTCCTGTGATAGAATCCTCACAAAAAACTATTTTACGGTTTTACTAATTTCATCCTAGGTTCATGATTTGATTACATCGGCTAGTAGATGTTATTTTAAATGAATAACTTTTAATATTACAAGATTCTAAGCAGACTCAAATAAACGCCCACAGCCAACTTTAATAACAATTCAAAAGCTAAACCATTAGTACAATGAATACTCAAATCGAAGCCTTTGCAGGCAATTCTATGTTTTTCAGGTGGTAAACTGGGCATAACAAATCGTAGTAGTCGAAAGTCGACAACTACAGTGAATTAGGAGTCAAAATGGGGGATAAAACAAGCACCTTATACAGAATTATATAATCAAAATGATAACTATACTAAAAAAACTTCGGATAAAATAGGGTCAATGCATGAAACCAAGCAGCATTTTGGCGCTCCTCTTAGTTATATGAAAAACGAGAAGACCGGTTTCCAGAGGATCGCAGTGCGGGGGGGAGGACTAAAATTACTAGTCTATTCGCCAAAAATAAACCGCACAGTTTTCCTTCGCAAGTGAGGCAGTAGAAACGTGCAGGTATACGCGAAGGTAATATTCCCCATTGTCTCCCGAAACCCTTCCATCCACTCTCCATTCACAGGCCACTGGTGCGTGGGACACAAAAGGAAGATAAGGTGAAGAAGGGTGAGCGACGGACAAGCCCCTCCCACCGCGACAGTCGAAAGTGGAGGAGTGACTCTGCGGTACGGGGCGGGAGGGAGGATTCCACGGACGTGACGTCGTGACGAAGACCGAATATTTCGCCCCCGCCAACTCGCCGTGGCTGAGCAAGAAGAAGAAGAGATGACCTACGGCAAAAACCCGACAACTTTTACTTTCGTTGCTCACGAAAACGGTGCCGACGGGCGAGAGTTGCAGAGGGAGAAGACGGGTTGGACTGCTCGAGCGCTCGCAACGCAACGTTCGCTCGTGAAGAGATCCCGCGAATGTGGAACGACCGGGCGAGCGCGGCTCGGAGGAGTTCGGTGCGGTGCACGCGAAAATGGGGAAAGACACAGTCTTTAATATCTAAATTTTTAAGGTACCATAAAGCATACGAACACATTTAATCCACACGATTTTCAAATATAAACTCACTCTCCAAAGGCTTACGATTTTTTAAACTTGTAATAAAAGGTACGGCGAAGAATCATTTTATACTAAAAAACGAAGAAATCAGCGGTAAACAAGTAAATATTTTAAGTGAACTAAACAGAACATGCACATCAAGAATGATGAACTAAGGTAGCTTAAAAAAGGTAATGCAAATTACTAATGTATTTGAAAGAAACAAGTTCTCTATATTTGACCATAAGGGTTTACATTATATCATTTAGTTTTTAGTCCTTATTCTCCAGAAAAAATACCCTATCTACCAATGAAAATGGAATCCAACATTCGATTACTTCAACTACTTCATTAAATTACAACTCGATTGATATCAGCCTATTTCAGCTAATTGAAGATAAATGTAATAGTTCATTGATACTTTTAGGGGATCAACGGAGGCGCTATAAGAGAGGGAATTTAATCTTCAATATTACCCATCTAAACAGCGAACACTACAGCAGCCATAGAAAGTTACCCATTCAATTCACAAACAGATGAGACGCTGGAATTATAATGCTAGTGGTTTGAAGCGGAATTGTGAGAAATTGGAGACAACGCCTCTACATTCACAATTTGCTGCATGAAATCGCCCGTGGTAACTATCTAGATACCCCAAAAACAGGGATATAACAATCACAGACTAAAAAATTCGATCAAATTGATACAATGAAGATACTTGCAAATTAAACCTCTTATCCACAGCAAAAAGATTCTCCCAAAATTCGAGAAAGTAAGTAAACAACAAAAACACTAGGGAATTATGCCAGGTGACTCATTTTCAAACTAAATCGAGCATCGCCGATGCGCACTCAGTTTTTCATCGCAAACCAAAAGTTTTGACTGGTAAAAGAGAAATAAAAACATCAATAATTACGTATTTGGAAAACTGAATTGATGAATAACAAGAGTGTCTCACCCAAAGTATACTTATTAGTTTTTAAGGATTCTTTTTTCGTGCAGCGATTAAATTCGAGGAGCTTTAGAGCCCCATCGGGACAACAGCAGAGCGTATCGATCGTGGCGCCCCGGGGAGACGAGCGGGGTGCGGGGGAAACAGAAAATACGCGTGGTGGGGGCATGAGGCAGGGCTTGAGGAGGGTTGAAAAACATCTCTGTTGGTTGGGGCAGGGGAAGATCTCAGTCCTTACACACACAATGTTAAAAATAGTTCCCGCGCTCCGCTTTATCGCATTATCCCGAAAAGGGTAGCCATGGGCTCCTTAAGGAACGGGGGCAAAGGGTTCAGATATGGACGACGAAAAGGGTTACACGCATGTGAACAACAATTAGGCCGTGGTTTGACGCTTTCAAATTGTTGGTAATGAATTATGAAACACGCCTGTCACGGAAACAGGAAGCCGAATATTCCTTATGTTGTGACACGAAAGCTTAAAGCTAACTCTATATACCATCGACTAAAGATAAGTAAGGGCATCTGAAACGTTAATAGTGTATTCAAGTTTATTGCGTTGCATATAAAACGAAAATATGACGACTAAAGAATTTCAGTATATGATACAGCGGTTATTATTCCGATCATTATTATTTTTCCTAACAATAATAAGACGTCCCATTTTCCTTCTGATATACAATATCTATATATATATGCATGTCTTTCCTACGAACCTCAATCAAAAGAAGCAAACAATTTACAGCACATTCCATTGCAAGAGCCCCTGCCACACGCCACACGATGGGCGACGGATTTTAGCGCGATCGTAACCTTTTGGCACGGCTATCAGCACGCATGGAAGGGAATAAAGAGGCACTTTGGACCGAGACGACGAACAAACTACACACTCACTAAGGTTGAGAAATTTTTCCTTGCACGAAGAGATGCGGAGATCGTCGGAATACGTAAACAGCGCGATTACCAACCGTCCCAGAAATGAGCGAAGTTTTTCAACTCCAAAAAGTAGTGTTTGTGTCCTAACTGCGGGGCGATTCGGTACTTATACGCCACCAACCAACAAATCTCTCTCGCTGTTTAACTGGAGCGTAGAGCCGAGCGGTTTTTACGACGAAATGCAATTAACGCAGCCAACTTGACAAAGGGAAAGGATCGTTTCGCTGGAACGGCCGCGGTCCGATAATGTTTTGAATGCACGAAACACCGAATCCGTCGGGATATAACTGACATCGAAAGGTCTAGCGACTTCGGAGAATTGTCGGAAATTTAAAACCGCTCGGTTGGCAACGCCACTAAAACAGACGAGCGGAGAGCGGCCCACTAGCGACGACACTTCAAATATTCTACAGATGTCGAAACCAAACAGACAAAACTTTCCCCGAGCAAAAAGGAATGACAAATAAAAAGCTGATCGTAAACACAAGCCCTCTAATAAACTAGACGTCATCTCCTCGCCAAGAAATCACACGTGAGTCAACAAGATAAACCGAAACCTACTTGCCACTTCACATAACATGGGACGTTAACACGTGGTGAGACCAAGGGGGATATCGGTTCACCTTATTATAAAGAGAGCTGACGGTTCCGTTTATACCAATTAATGTCAAACGCATTAGGTGAGAGACGAACCTTTTAAGCTTTGCACTTCACTAAAATCACTCAAATTCATGCATAACGCGTAGGGTTTCATATTTCTGCAAGCAAAAATCCTCAACTTTTCGAGTGATTTCACGAGCGCTCGACCGAGGAAAGCAATTTGCTGTGACACGAATTACGTCGTTGCTATTTGCTACGTAAATAATGGTGGAGGAATTGCCCAAGAACCGAACGCAATTCACGCTCGCAAACGGGCACGGGGAGCGTGTCGTCAAAGGAGGGCAATATTGATAGTCCCTTTAGAATACATACACTCTCACTTGTGCCAACTAACAACAAACACCACAGGGTCAACACTATAATTCCCGCTGACCACGCACCGGACCCATACAAGTACACTGCGGAAGCATTCATTCTTATGTGACGCACAAATTACTAAACTGTTCAACCTAATATACAATGTTCGTTGTTCTTTCGTTTCACGAGTAAAGAGGGGTTATCGTACATGGACTAAACACGACCGCACGAACGGACACACTTAATACACATGGGGTCTTAAAATAGGTAAAGAGAATAAAAAAGCGTAACACTCACCTTCTAGTTTCATTCCGACACCGAGGCACTTCTGGAACCTGCAGTACGGACACCTTTTCCGCTGCGTTTTGTCTATGTGACAGCTCCTGTCGGCCACACACGTGTAAACCTTCTTGTTCTGCACAGTCCGCTTGAAGAAACCTTTACACGATTCACACGTGAGCAGGCCGTAATGGTAGCCGGACACCTTGTCCCCGCACACCGGGCACAGTTCCTCGATATCCACTCCCTCCTTCGTGTCGGGCAGATCGGACCCGCCGCCCGCGGCACCCGAAGCCGCTGACGCCGAGCCGCCCGTACCACCGCCTCCGCTGCCTCCGGACCCTGCGGTCGTCACCGCACCACCGGGGGCCGTCTGCGAGGCCAACGCCGCCACGGCCGCCGACGAGAACTCCATCGCGGCCCCCGCTCCGCTACCGCCCCCTGAGGGAAACAGACACGAGGGGTCCAGGTTACCGAAGCCGTGGCTCATGAGGGACGAATTGGACGAGTTTGAGGACGAGGACGACGCGTGGCCCGACATTTGGAGCCCGGAATTGTTGTTGTTGCTTCCGCCGTTGTTCCCGGAGCCGTAGCCGCCTCCGCTGCCCGCGCCATGCGGGGAACAGAACACCGGCAGGCCGGACGAATGGCTCTGCTGCGCGCCCGACGACGTCATGGCTATGGCTACGGCCGCTCCGATGGACGACGAAGAGGCGTGCATGGAGGAGAAGGGCAGCTGGGCGGAGGGAGGGGGACCGGAGAGGGAGTGGGGGTGGCCGCCTCCGCCGCCGCTGTTGTGGTGGTGGGGGTGGTGATGGTGGGACGCGTGGTGGTGGTGGGAATGGTGGTAGTCCATGTCTGCGAGCATGCCTACCGCCGACTCGTCGCAATCGGCGGACGGGGGCCGGGCGCCGCCTCCCCTCGGGAGGTGGGCGTCCGCCGGCGGCGGGACGGGATCCACGGCAAGGGACGGCCCTGGGCCTCGGGGGCGAAAATCCTCACCTCCGCCGCCCGCGAGGAACGCGTCCAGGAACCGCTTCCCGCCCAACTCGACGCAGTGCTGGAGATGTATGTTGGAGGCTTTGGGTGAACCCGCGAGGGGTTCCGGGATGGTGTATATGAAAGATGTGGGAGAGGGTTTTTAGGGGGGCTAAAAGGGGTCCCGTTGACCCCTTGAAGCGAGGGAGTGCGTGAGCTTCGCGCTTGCTTGCTGCTACTACTCTCTTCCACCACGCCCCCTTGAGGCGAGGGAAGCGAATGAAGCAGGGAAGAGGGCGCTCTGGTGACTGGGGAGAGAGGAGAGGTACGATAAGGGGCGGGAAGGGACAAGAAGGGAACCAGCACGTGGGCAGAGGGGTTCGCAAAATGCGTGAGACTGGAGTACGTACGGCCCGCGTGTATTCCACGGGAGCCTTCCTCACTCGAATAGAAGAGTGATTTAAGAGTAATGAGGGAATGGGGGGATTAAGGATTGTATGTGCGTTCACTACTTCTCTTCAATTTCCTTAAGTGACGTGACACGTTCTCGAGACGTTAGCTGACGTACTCACAGGAGGTTTGGCGATGATCACCTCGACAAGCATAGTCGCCCTTTAGTGGGGCCCAGGATCATGCTAAGATGCACGATAAATTATTCTAAAACCCTTCGTGGGTTTAGTCACTTCGGATCCACGAGTAAAAAAATATCCAGGCAGGGCACACGACCTAATATCCCAAGAAATAATCAGAAGTGACTGGTCTATGTTTCACGCACACACTATTAAGCACAGAAATCCACCAAGTACTTAAGGGTCAGAGCAGGAGCAAAAGAAACAAATCTAGGTCAAGTATGTTCACACACAACGAAAGCGAAATCCAAAGCTTTTATGTGAGCACAGAGTACCGTGAGTTACTGGGCCGTCAAGTCCAGTGCAGAATAATTAACTAAGTGTCGACTGGCGTTGCCAAAACAAAAAAATCACTCTTTTCGCTCAACTGCAGTATCACACAAAATAAAGTAAGCACCAACCGCCCTGGAAGGTGCCGCGGAGAAATGTAACAGGTAAATCCAAAAAAAAATCACCACCGAAGTATTCACTGGATTGCGTTTAATGTCGGTGGAGACAACCAAAAAATCCACTAGGTTGTGCACGGACAGAGTGCAGCCAAGAGCCGAAAACGATTCGTAAGCATCCAGGGGGAAGAACACCCAGTTTCGTTTTCAACTCGGCGAAGCACAACACACAACCGACACACTTGCCCGAAATATCGAAATATTCCGAACGACGAACAGACTAAACAATCAACCGCACTACTCGGCAGCCGGAGAACGACTGACTCAAACCGTGTGCAAGACTCGACTGAAACGTTGGAAGGGGGCCTAGGGGCCTTTACAGCGAACACACACACTTTGCTCACTATGGAGAGCTTGGCTTTATGGGGGGTGGGTGTGCTGTACAAGATCTCGTGACGCGAGTCGGACACTAACTGCGCGAAGGACTGGCGCGGACCGAGTAGTAGTATTACGAAGAGGGAGAAATGGGAGAGAGAGAAGAGGAGGAGAAGAATGAGGTGTGAGAGAGAGTACGAAAAGAGAGGGAGGGGTGTTGTTCTCTCTCTCTCTCTCTATCTCTTGGGCTCTCTTTCTCCTAACAACGACGTCTCACTAGTCACTGGCAGAACGATGCAGCGAAGGCGGGAGCGAACCCACGAGCTGGTGGTCGTGGTGGGGACAGGAGGAGTAGGGAGAGTGAAGTTAAAAGAGAGGGAGTGAGGAGGAGACTATGTGGAGGAGGTGGAGGTGCTGTCTGGAGTGAGGAGGCTTGTGTGATGTCTGGTGGGGAGGAGGAGGAGGTGGTGAGTCGGCCTTAAAGAGCGAGAGGGAGGGGAGTGGGGGGGGGGAGCAGTCAGCCAAGCAGGCAGGCCCAGCCAGCACGGTGATACAATGGAAAATGATTAGGAGCCCATGTAATAAGTGAAAGTGGCTCGGTGGGGACTGGTGACCCACTTTCCCGTGAACCAGGTCTATGTTAGTGCTGTTGTGTAGTCGGCAGCGAGAGTGGTCCACTTGGGTGGGGGAGGGGAATATGAAGAGAGGGGAAGTGTCGAGAGGAGGGGTAGGAGTACGGGAGGTGGGTGGGGGGAGGGAGCGTGATCGGGAGGGGTAGATAGTAGAGGGGGGTGGGAGGTGGCACAGGTTGTAAATGTCGAAGTAGGGGAGGGATCGGGAGAGGGGAGGGCGTGTGGCGGCATGTGGTCCCTTTGTGGTAGAGTGGGGGGGGGAGCCGTGTTTACGTGCATGTGACCGCATTGCCTCCTCCCATAGCGCCGCACCAAACACACGCCCCGCTCACACCGTAGACTTAGGCCGAGCTCCCGGCCCATACCGCCGGCTTGGAGGGGCAAAAGAGAAAAAAAATAAAATAAAAGACGGTATAGGAGAAGGGAATATGGAGAGGGGAAGACTTCGATGGAGCCGCGCACACTACTGGTCTGTCCCGCCTGGGATGTAAAGGGTGGAAGGAGGAGGGAGGAGAGGATATCGTGGAAGCTTGGCCCACTGACCTACTTTACACCCAGAGAGCTCCGACGAACTACGACAGGGGGGAGACGCAAGGGGGGATCTGTGGGAAGCTCCCTCTTCGCGGGGGGAAGGGGGATAAGGAGATAAGGGGAATGGGAGGGGTTATCCCCTGACAGGGCGCCGAAAGGGGTATGGGTGAGCAGGGGAGTTTGTATGGGCAGGGAACGCGCAAACTCAAGACTCCGGGGTTGCCTGGGGCTTGCGCGAGCGCACGGCGAATGAGGCGGCCGAGGAGTGCCGGCGGGCAATCGAGGGCCACCCTCAAATCTCCACCGAACCCTGCCCGATGCACCCGTGCGACCCTGCTTCTTCTCTTTCGAGCATTGCTTCCACCACGCTTATTTCTCTCGCGGAACCAGGGCTTTAACTTCGTAGCTAACATACAAAAGATCGCTATGCAGTAGGTTTCCGCTAAACTTAGATTGCTAGAGAAATTAAGAAGAGATATCTTTCAGGGCGACACGGATAACATCATCTTGAAACCTCACAATATTTCCAAGTCGGACACAAGCGATAAAATTATACAGATATTTTGCTGAACCGATAATGGAGTGATTCGTTTTGTTCCCAAAGAATGAAGGGCTTAAATAAATGGTAGGTGGAACTCAATAGTGAAATAACTCTAACGTGCACTTATTTTAAAGTCTGTAGACTTAATGAATCATACCATATAATTCGAACTACAGAGGCATAGAATAAAACATGTAAATATGTAGCACCATTTTCCTTCATTGAACTAAAAAAACTAAATTTCCGTTCAAGTAAGTAAAAATATAGGCCACACTACTGAGATGGCTTGCGAGTTAGTATGTAGACGACTGGTATTAGAATCAAGTTTCCAGGTGTTCCGTCGCGTAAGGGTAGCTTGAGAGAAAACAGTTTCGTCACTCATTTTTGAGACTTCTCCTAGACAGGGCATGAACACTTTTGATAACTTATTTTATTTACGATGATAATACTGGTGTGCCAATGTTAGCCTCGGATTTTGGCCATTGACACCAGCCACCTAGAGTGCTCTAAATTATATCAACTCTGAGGTTTGAAACACCTAGCAACCACCAAAAATCCAAAAATAGCAGAGAAAAATTAAACTTTGTGATAATCCACAAATCAATTAATCAATTTATGAATAGATGGAATTCTGTTTTTGGTCACTTTTTGTCAATCGATTAGAAATAATATAAAGAAAGACTAAAATCGCAATGAAAAATTCAGCCACACCGTTATGTAAGTGTCAGTTTCCGGGTTTCATTGCAAAAGCAGCATCATTGGCACTGAAACTGGTGCATGAGCCCTAAGACCAGGGCCGTTAACCCTATAGCAACTTTTTATTTTATATATAATTATATTTTAATTTAAATATGAAGATAATTTAAAATTGCGCAGTGGTTTCGGAAAGGATTTTTTTTACTAATTTTCATTATTATTTTATGATTCGCTATATTATGCATTCAAGAGACGGGTTTCATCAAATCTTCACGTGGTGAGGTATCAACGTACAACATGAAGATATCACTAACATAAGACAAGAACTGAAACTCAAAGACTACATAATGCAATGGCACCAGGGTCTTCGAAAAAAATATTCAATTCGTGGACCGGTGCGTATATTTTGGTCGTGGAGAGGTTAAACAACGTAAAGTGGTAAGTTAGTTTTTCAACTCCCGGGGAGTCTTTGACAAGTTCGTCTCCCAATTCCCCTGTGTATGTATCGCCCCCTTAAAATTTACTCGATCCACCCCAGATTAATTCCACATAGGTGTTAGGTAAGTTTACCAGACTTCCACAAAATCGCGGATATACTCATTGATTTACCCTACCAGTGTGCGGGAGGACTTCCAAAAGATTGGAAATTCAACAAATTCACTGTACGTTTACTTACTTGAGCTGGAATTAAATTCGTTTTTTTTCAGTTAAATGAAAGAAAAGGGTACTACATATTTACATGTTTTATTCCATGCCACTGCGAATCAAATTATATGATATAATTCATTACCAATTACTCAGTACCCCTTGACCATCATGAAAAGATGAAGATGAATCTGAAACATACACTACAATCGAAATATATTTTAACAGGGGTAGGCAACCTCTATGTTGACTCCCGCACAAAGACATAGCAGCATCTTTAAAAGAAGTAACATTTTAATAGGAAATAAATCACGACGTGCAACGACGTTTTCAAACTTTTACCAAACTGCCCTTCTGAATTTCACGTTTTACAGCCAAGTCCACGCAACAGACATTAAACATGGCGAACCACAATTACATGAGCATGGAATCAAAATCGGTACCAGACCCTGGCGGAAAGAAATTAGCCGAGATGGTGGATAAAATTACCAAAGCCAGCCACGGCACGCTTGTTTCGCGGCTGATCTTCGCTGCACAATGGGGAGGAATTTTTCTTCAGGAGCAAGTCCATGCCATCCGCAATACTGAAATTCTTGTCGCATTCTACTTTTTCTCTGACCCTTGAGGGAGCAGCCGAATTCTTAGCGCAGGCCGAAATAGGTCGACAGTTGTGTACGCCGGGCAGAAAAAGAGATGGGGCAGGCTCGCGAAGATTGATGGATTGAATCCTCGGTTAAATGGATGAACGTTCACAGCGCTTTTAAATGGAAGAAAATACCAGAGGAAGGGCACCAGCCCAGGGCTAAAGAAGCACGAGAAGAAGCTATGTATTTAATACACATCGCGATGTAGATTTGGCCACAGGAAAGCAGTTACATCATTAAATAGAATTTCATAGCAAACAAATCTGGCCCTTTTAATCCGGAGAATTCAAAATACTCTACACATTAAAATATAGCTTAGAGTAAAATTAAGTGGAAATTGAATGCGTCGATTTTCTAAGTATATTCAAGGTCCAGATTAATCGAAAAACAAAAACGATTCACGAAGTTACTAGTAATCCATGAGTGATTATATAATAAATCTGAAGTATAATAAAATAATACGACACCTTAAAAAGGGATTAGTGAATTAAAAATACATTTTAAAAAGCATTGCCGTACTTTAAAGTCGGACAAAAATTAACGATCCAAGCGTTTCTATGATTAGGAAAAATTGAGAATCAATATTTTAGTTGTTCATTATATCGCCAAGCACGTAACTTAATTATCTTCCGAAACAGTACGGTTAACCTTTGCGTAATGGCTACAAAATTTTGGATACCATCTTCTGACAGGAGGTAGCTGCTTGCGAACAGCTCGATAAGTTTCCATTACGTCTTGAAGAAAATCTTGAAACTTTTGGCCGGTCCAACAAGTGGATTTGAGCAGACGCGTTAGAGCAGGCTGAAGCCCAAGGTTCACTGCACGGTATGGTTTACTCAATCCAACATCCAAAGCTATTAACGTGTTGGGAATCCAATTACGGCGTCGCATCTCATTAA
The DNA here is from genome assembly GCF_921293095.1 of Ischnura elegans. Lineage (NCBI taxonomy): Eukaryota > Metazoa > Arthropoda > Insecta > Odonata > Coenagrionidae > Ischnura > Ischnura elegans. The sequence continues at coordinate 85,777,712 of NC_060250.1, forward strand.
ACAGCGGAAGGAGTAATTTGACCTACTGGATGACATGAGATTACAACCATACGCCTCCAAATAGATGAGGGTCGTATTCGAACTCGCACTAGGATTACTTTTACCTACTAAAGGACCTGTTTCTATAACTTTCAAGGAGAACTTAAAAATTTTAAACTTAAATGCTTAAATAAATGGAAAAATATATATTAACACATTGGAATAAAATTTTTAAAGTACCAAATTTGGATTAAGGAAGGGGAAGTATTAAGAAAAATACGTATTGAGAGTACTATTCCAAATAAAAATTATTTACTTTTTCGGTTTTTAAGATCTAGAGGCTCATTAGGGATCAGAGGGATTCATGCTCTAACTTTTAAATACATTCGGCATCTTTTGGAAATAATGTGGATCCTTCTATGAGCCAGCGGTAGTTAAAAGGAATTCCTACCAATAAGATGTGCAATTATTAAATAAGCGAGGAGGGCAAGAACCTCGAGGTCTCTATCACACGAGGTCCTCGCAAGTACTTCACGTATTCCAATGAAAGAAGATAGGAAGACCAAGAAGAAGACAGCAATGCAGGGATAAATGACGTGAGGGCAATGAAGGCAGGTAATCTATAAAATATGAAAAGGGAAATGGAGAAAGAGAGAAGAGATATTTTAGGAGACTGTGAGGCAGGGGCGCCGACTTATAAAAAATATTGGGGGGGCCCATATCGGGGGTTTTACCCCGGGAAGACGTTAAATTCAAAATGTGTCTCAGCACCATAACACTATCATAATTCACACCACTTGTTTTCAGTTAACCTGCTTAGTACCTCAAAATTATTTGTTTTAACACATTATTGTATGTATTTTAAAAGGTATATCTATCTTCAAACATGGGAAAATACCAATTTATTTTTTGTGATTTCCCAAAGCATAATATAACTTAATTATTTTCTTAAATTATTGAGGGGGCTCCGCCCCCCTTAACGAATCTTTGAGGGGGCTCGGGCCCCCTCAGGCCCCATGGAGTCGGCGCCACTGCTGTGAGGTGAGATGAAAGGATAGTGGGGACTATTGGAGCTGCAGGTGAGGGGTTTTAATTATATAGTGGTGGGGAGGAAATCCAGCAAGCTTTCATATTAAAAGGGATGTAGGGTAACACAGCGGTACAGGTGAATAAAATTGATCAGATGTGTGATAGGATTCTGGTCGTAAAAACCTTGGCACGACCCACCAACGTTACTATGTTTCAGGTGTGCATCTCCCGCCTACTAGCAACCACGGAGAGCAGGAAGTAAATTGGATGCATGAACACCTCGAGGACACAATTAGTAAAATCCCGGGGAGGAAGCAGAAAAACTTTGCAGGACAAAGTTATTCATGACATATAAGTACATCATTTAAACATCATTATGGACGGAGGTACACTTGAAAAAGTCCCGAGAACACGGAGACGTAACAGGTAGATTATATCATGATAAGGGGACATATTTAAGTAAATGAAAGATCGTAGCACTTTTCCACAAGAATTTTTAATGCGTACAACGCGTTTCGGCTCACTGAGCCATCATCTGGTACAAGACCTGTACCAGATGATGGCTCAGTGAGCCGAAACGCGTTGTACGCATTAAAAATTCTTGTGGAAAAGTGCTACGATCTTTCATTTACTTAAATATGTCTAACTTCCACCAATTGAAGCCTGAATCTGTTGAACTGATAAGGGGACGTTTAGGTAAAGTGTTAAAATAACTTGGAAAGCTTCCCAGATGTGGACGACAACCGTGATACGTTAGTTTAAAAAGATATAAAAAAATTAAATGGGCGAGAAATTGGAACGTAGAAGCTCTGAAGGGGAATTAGGGAAGGGTATGCCTGGAACTATAGGAGAATAGCAACCGGGAGATTGGAGAAATGCAAACTGTAAAGGAATGGTAGGATAAGATTATAATGGGAACAATCAAAGCGGCAGAGAATTTGAATGAAAAAAAAACAATATCGCAACAAGAAAGGTAGGCAAGGGCCTCGAGGTCTCTATCATGCGAAATTCCCGCAAGTACATTCCAAGAAGAAAGATAAAAGGCTAAGAAAAGGAAGGCAGCAATATATGTGGGAGCATGAAATGCTATGGAAATGGATAGGAAGGGTAAGCCAGAAAATATCAAAAGGGATACGTAAAATAGAGATGACATATGTTGGGAATATAACAACTGTGGTGAGACAGAAGGAGAGTGGGGATAATTGGAGCGATGACTGCAGGGTGACGTAAAAACATAATTCTTAAATGAAATAAAATCAGTGGCTATGGACACCTTATTAGATGAAAATGCATCACCAGAGGGCACGGAGGATACGTAACGATGGTTGCCGAGCTGTAAAGTCATAGAGCGGCATCACGTAAACATACGCTCAAATATGCGCGAAGTTCACGTGATAAACATCCGCAGAAGGGGAACACAATCGCCTTCCACACTGTAGCGAGTTAACACCTCAACTAAGTTCATCAGCGAACACACGTCCACAAAAGTTCCACAGAAATAATTCCGACGATTTGTTCACCCGATTTGGTACATGCATCACATAAACAGACATGTGATTGACGTGCCAAGTTTCCCTCATAATTCATGGTCTGAAAACTAGAGTTTAACAATGGTTCTACAGCTACGGATGGATTTATTCTGTGAAAATGAGAAAACAGACAAAAAGACCTCATCAGCCTCAGGGATGGCCGTTTTTGCACGAAGCTGACCTTCAATTACCATTGCGCACAACTATCACGGCGATTAGTTTCACTTTAACTCCATCGCTTGGAGTGCTACAAAAAAAAAACTCCGACACTAATGGACATCTGCAGCAAGCAATCACCGACCAAGAATCTGTAACATACTCAATCACTCAAGCGAGAAGACATGATCGGAAAAAATCACCTGAACTTACGATGCCTATAAGGCAATTCAAATCGAAAAAATATAGAATAAAACCGCAACTCCTTAGCCATAAGCTAATTGCACCAAATCGACCACAAGTTTCGTTTCGCTAAACCTGATAACCACTTAAAATACTGCACAGTGGCTGGAGTAGGATTAATCCATTTAGTGTTCCTACATACGCCACCAATATTTTAATATCTCGCAAATACACCAATATTATTATTTATTCGCTAATGAACGCGGGTTAATAATTAAAAAATATAAGCTGTCTAAAGCCGTCAAGAAGGAAGCGCTCAGGAATGCATTCACGAATTTTAAAAGAAAAACTTTTAGAGCAGTTACGTGATAAACCAAAGGCAATGCTCCTACTTCTTCATTATGTCACATTTCCACTCCATCTCGCCTGGAGCCTTAGATTATATTCCTAGATGAAGATGTAATTTCCCGGATAAGAGAACATTTAGGCGACCGCGTGCAAAGATTAGTATTAAACGGTACAGTTTCCAACGAAGTTAGAGTCACTTCTGGCGTCTTTCAGGGTAGTGTTATAGGCCCACTCCTAGGCCTTCTTTATATGAGAGAAATAATGAAATATTAAGTACACAATAAACTACGATTATTTGCAGACAACGCTGTAGATTACAGGGAAATCCGTTCCAGTAAAGATAGGGATGAACTCACGAACGACCTTGCTGCTATCCAAGCGTGGTGTCATGCATGGCAGTTAGAATTAAATTTGAAAAAAAAAAATGGACAGTAATGAATTTTAGGAAAAAAAAAATCTCCCCAATACACAGCTTTATCATTCAGGGTACCGAATTATAGACTGTTGAATCCGTGAAATACCTAGAAGTTAGACTCATTTATGATCTATCGTGGAACAAACATATTCGGGAAATAACAGGACAAGCTAATCGTAAATTAGGTTTTGTTAAAAGAATGTTAGGAAAGTGCGACGACAAAAAGTGAGAGAAATTAGCCACTTCTCGATATACCTCATTTAGAATACGCTGCCAGCGTTTGGGATCCTCATGAAATAGGCTTAAAAACAGAGAACGCGTGCAAAGAAGAACTGCCAGGTCGGTACGTGAAAAGTCGTTACCATAGTCATCTTAGTGTAACTGACCTCTTAGATTTACTCTGATGGGAATCCCTGTCAGACCGTAGACTGAAAAATAGACTAAACCTATTAGATAAATCCAAGAGCAGTGCATTTTGAGACGATGTTAGCATTATCTTACGAACGCTAACATACAACGGTAGATCACATCATTAAAAAAATAGAGAGTAAGACTGCAGAACAGGCAGAGTCAGAATCTCTTTTTTCACGATCAACAAGAGACTGTAACGGCAGCGTAAAAAATCACAAATATATTACATGATTTGTATGAAGCTCACTAACTTATGTAGGTATACATTAAATGCAAGCATGTTTTAGAATTTTCTTATTACTTCTAACACCATGTTTTGTGTTTTCTAGCTTTATTGGCAAGAAAACCTTAATGAGTAGTTGCAAGTTTTGCCTTCGCATGTGGTAGTACAATTTGTAAGTATGCGTAACGTTTTTTTCCGTGTGGTGTGCATGTGGGAATCCTATTGAATGCTGGTGATTGATCACCCCCCGCCAAACACCCTAGAGATGGCTCGCAGGTAATTATGTGGATGTAGATTATTTTCTCTAGCAGCATTTTACGGTTCCCTTCTTACGGTATGAAAACATGGGCCAGTGCACAAAGAGACGATGAGAATTTTCATCCCATTGCTCAGCCGATCAAAAAAATCTGTTACATGCGATTGAGTTAGCTTAGGAGCTTGAGTATCGACTTCCCACCCCCAATAAATTGAGTTTGAAAACCTCAAGAGCGGAGAGTTATCGTAAGAATATAGATTCTAGGGTTGGGTGGTGCAATAAAGCTGGAAAGTATACAGCTTCTCCCGTCGGATGGGACGTTACGCCGTACACTGCATCTTCCGTTAAACTGATTCTAGGGTTTCCCAATCCACTATTCTAGTGTGAGAGGGTGAAAAAATGGGCTCTAAACACCCAAAAAATTAGACAATGTGGAAAGTAGGAAATTTCATTTTTTTAATGAGTTCATAACTTTATCCACGATTTAGGTTTGATTAAAATTTTTGTACTGATAAGTCATATACTCTGTTAATTATGACAAATCCCTTGTAAAAGGTAGAATACTTGATAACTTAAGGTATCCAATAGGAGCAATTTTTACAACTTCTATCAGGCCACTCCTACTCATTCGTAAACAAAACCAATAAAGGCAGATAATATTCAGGAAAACTTAAACGAATACAAATTTTTCCATGGCCTCAGCATGGGAATGTACAACAAAGACACATTAACATGCAGGCACAATACGATATCCATTTATAAGTAAACTAAAATAAGGTAACTGAATATTCACCCGGAGGTGCCAACTAAATTACGTAGGGAGCCGATTCCGATAGCTGTCAACGCTAATTCATGACAAGACATAAAATTCGACCATCACGCATGATGCGGAACAGGTGAGAATTCAAAGAGAATTAATTTCCAGAAAACGGCAACGGTACTTGATTAGGATAGTTGCAGATGAAGGAGCCCGATGGTTAGGGGTTAACAGTAATGAGGTAATAAAATTTGATGAGATTGATAAATAGAAAGCAGGCTCCTTCTCTCTCCTCCATATCTAATATAGAAATTTTCTCTCCTCGCCCGCCACATTTAGCACTTATACGTTCCTCATCGTTTACATTTCACCTTATCCAATCTCCTTCTCATCACGAAAGCCTACAGTCTTTCGGCCTCTTTCCCCAACATCCAAGTTCCTACTTTGAATACCGATACAACACCCAATATATCGAAAACGAATCACATCAGGGACAAAGTATCTATTGCCTTCTACTGCCTTATCCATCAAAAAACTTAATACTAACAATTCGTATGGGCTGAGTAATTATTATAGTATTCTGCCGATTAAGGTAGGTTTCCATGGAGTACTAAAGAAGTAATCTGGGAGACTCCCTTTCGTTCCAGCACTTCTTTCTTCAATTCACGGTAAGGCCTACACCCTTTCAATCTATCTAAAAATCCTATTCTCTTCCTTCCCCTCCCCCGTTTACCCAACATTCTACCCTCTTAACACCGTTTTCAACATCCCCTCTCCGCTAAGTACTCGCTCCATCAAAACCCTCCGTCTCCTCCGTATCTCATCTAAAAGTTGCCTCTCCCCACCCACCATGTCCAGTACTTCGTCGTTTCTCCTCCTCTCTGTCCATTTCACCTTCTCCATTCTTCTCCATACCCACATCTTGAATGCCTCCAGTCTTCTCTCGTCTCCTTCCTTAGTGTCCACGTTTCCGCACCGTAGAGAGCTACACTCCAGATCAAACTTCACCAACCTTTTCTTTAAACTTTCCTCAGAACGGTCCTCTCAGAAGCTCCTTCTTGTTCATGAACGCCTCCTATGCTATTGGAATTTGCTTCCTGATGTCCTTACTACTGCATCCGTTATGGGCTGAGTAAACTGTTCAAAATTTAGGAGGGGGTTACTGAACGGCTAATTATCTAGTATGAGACAGTGTATAGCAAGCTTGAAAGTAAAATATTCATCTGCAACCAATTCAAAAAAGAGAAAAACACCTGCTATAACTGAGACTTGAATTCACACATTTCTTCAGTGAAATTGGTAAATAAATTCCATCTTTCTTCCTACGCCTAATCCTTTTACGTTGATACTTTTTAGGGCTATGAAGACGTAAAAAACATTTCACGACTACTGCAAATAAATTGTACACATTAATTCCGGATACATCAAAATGGCGCTTATGGCTTCATCCAGTCGACAACACGAGATTTCCCCATTACCTCTGCTAATCTCTGGAGTTGGAACAGGTGAACGATTTTTCTTTCAAAGCATTTTTGCACAATATTAGGCAGTGAATGACTGAAAAATATCACTATTATGACTGTTGTCCACTCATACCAGAGCTTTCCAGAACGAATGATCTAGTGCTTTCCTTGAGTGCCAGTGAGTCAAGTCTTATCGGGTGTTCCACCGGGTGAGTGACTCCATTCTTGTTGCCGTTTCGATCACCGACTCGAAAATCATTATCTGGACTACTGAATGCCTTGATAACGACTTCCAAATCGGTCCAAACAGAAACTTCAACAGAAATTGAATCTTTCATCCGGAAGAAGACCCGAGATAGGTTCAAGTACGTACTCTCAGGCAAAAAAGCAACAAAACCATGCAACAATCAATGGGTATAAAATATACGTTTTACAAGAGGAGATATAAGATACAATTTTTACAAGGATGAAAGATGAGTATCAGCACAAGATTTTCCAATGATACGGTAGATGAGCGTGAGTATCTAACGACAGCACCACGGACGGTACGGGTCGGGAAATCGACGGGCACTACAACCTACAGTTAGGATACAAAGCTTGAAGCCAACACATTGAAATCCTAAAGTGCGCAATCAATTCATGATATGAAAGGCTTGGGGATTTCAGCCAAAAACAAGGTACCTCAACGAAAATTTCCATACCAACTATTCGAACGCAGGACATGGTTTAATTCAATGCCCCCCCGATGAAAGGAAAAATTGTAAATAAAGAGGAATACTAAACAGATTGACTTAGCGGAAGAGAAGGGAGGCGTGGAAAGGTATTCCTGAAGGGAATTCAGGGAGATAAACTTGAAAAAAGTTGATTTTGGTTGGCTACTTGTTTTGAGACTACTATGGGGACGTTCAGTCCGACCCGAAATCTCAAGTAATAAGATAATTCGGTAGATAGATTGGAAAGATAAGTTATAACGAAAAAAGTCCTCCTCCTTCAGCCATTTTTTCAAAACTTGAAAATGAAAAATGCAAATGTCGACGTTTTTATGAGTAACTGACGTCATTAGTTTTATTTCATTAACACTTTCAGAGAGACCAGATGCTTGATGGAATAAATCGTTCCTGAACTGGAGTGTAGCGCTCTACGGTGCAGAAACATGGGCACTAAGGCCATGGATCTTTCCGTCCAGGTTACTTTCTCCATTCTTCTCCACACTCGCATCTCGAACGCCCCCAGTATTCTCTCGTCTTCCTTCTTTTGTCCATGTTTCCGCACCGTAGAGCGCTACACTCCAGACCAGGAACGATTTCTTCCATCAAGGATCTGATCTCTCCGAACGACTTAATAAAACAAAAATTTAATGACGTCAAATGCTCATGCAAAAATCTGCGGCAAAACAAACAGCGAAATGTCTCTCACTCCGCATTTCATGGATCACCTTTACTGTCAATGATCCGAACATGAACCATTCAACCGCGAACATAGACAATATTTTTGAGATGGCTATGGTGTTTCAACCGTTCATACAAATTTCCCGCGATGCACTCGACAGCGCGGTGGAGGGGATTAGGGCACTCTCCGTGCGCTACGTGAGAATGGCAGGCAGACTGTGTAGATGTTTTAATCCGATGCTCCACTTGGTGCTATCTCAATAAGTGGGACGGGAGCGAATAAAACGAGCTAACGGGGCCGTGATAAGAGCCTCCCCTCGCGTTCCAATTGGACGCTTTCATTATACACACACATATGCATAATGACACGCTAGCTGGCTGAGGGCGGGGGCAAAAAGATCTTCTTTTTTTCATCATCATCCTTCATCTCAAAACAGTTTATCGCCAAAACGACGACGACCCACTGGCCCATGGCCGCCCCCACATCCTGCCCCAACTCCTTCCCAGTAGTACAGACTCATATGTTTCCCTCGCCGAGCTTGGTGCCAACCGAATTAATTTGGGACCACATCCTTCAAAACTTAACGCAACGTACCAAACAAATTTTTGGTAAAACATGCCAAGATGAGGCGGTTAAGAGGACGCATCACCCTCGGTCTTTTTCCGCGACGAATTAACTCGTTTTCAACTTAAGAGTCATCACCTAGAAATTTTCAGAGGAAACCCTTGTCGATCGTTAACTGTACTTGAAATATTAAAAAATTTACCTCCCCATAAATGTTAATTCAATGTTTCAACCCAAAGATTGTTTTCGATGATGAAGGTAGAACTCACCAAGGACTAAAATAACTGAAATTCACACATTTAAGTTACGAATGACTCTTTATGTTCTGTTGGTACCCACACAGCACGCACCATTAAGTAGAGTAAGTATACATTGAAACATAAATGATGATGAGTTTTTCCCAGCAATTCCAGAGGACCTATCTTATATTACGAAAGTGATCTGATAATAATATAGATTTCATTTAAAAATAACCGTCCAGAAACCTCCTTTTTTACGGCTGAAAAAATAGCAGACATCACCTAAAATTAGGGGAACGTAATACATAAATCCGAGTTATTAAGCGAAGGCACAACAGGAGCACGATTCTTTCAACGTAGTTGACTTAACTTTGAAGAAATGAGGACTTTCTTGATGAGCAAATATCTCGAAAATGATAAGTACAGCTACCGAAAGTTGCGACAATAAAAGCAACTTGATTAACTGATAGCATGATAACTGCGATTCAAAATTTGGGACAGAACTCGCAGCTCCCCTCTTAAATTTCCCATGCTCACGACACCAAAACACGTTTCAACGGTCGATCTGACTCAGACTGAAACGTGGCATAAGTGCGCGCGTTATTATTCCCTAAGATAAAACATGGTGATGAGATGAGAAAAAAATCGCTCCAGATGGCGAATATTCAGCGCCGTGAGGTCCATCTTGAGCTGAGGTAGACACCGAAAATTAGTCCACGCTACGGCACCGGAGCCGAGTATATTGAAAATAAAATGACTCGTCCACCGACTTCATTTTACAGTCAATTATAATTGAGCTTGAAAAACAACGAGTTCGGAAATTTTCCGTTTATCGATATGCCGTTCTGCAAAAATCGACGACCTTAACAATTCCGCAGATAAGTAACAAAAAACGTCGAAACGCCGCAAGCATCGAATTTTTAATGCCGGAGCCTAAGCATAAGCTTGAGCGACAGATCCTTGGAGAAAAAGAAGATATTGAACAAAGAGATGCGGTCGGGAGATTTAAGCGGGAATTAGCTCCACGATATTTCCGGTGGTCTCAAGGAATACGTCCGAATCGGCGACCTCCACGCATCCCCTGAAGTATCTGACGGACTCCGGATCAAGTCGGCCAAGGAGAGACCATCGGGAAGACGAGAACAAAGGGGAGGGGAGGGTTTGATAGAAGAGGAAGGAGGAGGGTTTGCATCCGGGAAATTATGCCATTGGGAGGACAAGACAAACGGGTGCCCGGGGTCGCCTCTCTCGGGCCTCCTGTAACTGCAGCGGGCCCGTCCCGATTGTGAAGGTCACAGCCGGCCCCAAAAAATTGCAACTTAATATTACTCTGAATCAGACTGAAAACAGGAAATATTGAAATAAAAGGTAGACAGTATAATTAATGTGGAAAAGTAAAACTTGTAATTTCTCGCTTTATACGCAACGAACCACTCGGGGGTGGGGGGGGGGGGAGTGGGGGGTAGGGGGGGAGAGGAGGGGGGGAGGCGGTACTCCGCAAATGATCGGTAATGGCCAATGAAATATGTATGCATATTTTATGGAGTATATGAATACATATTTTATGGAGTGTTAGAAACAGATTTTCTTTTTAGACAATCATTTATAACTAAAAGTTCCACCTACCCCTGGTGAAATTATGCAATTGAATGTGCACGTTACATTTTTGGGGCTAATATATTAGTTATATACATATAGAGAGGCGAGGGAGGAAATAAAGATTGGGAACCGCTGCAATAGAAGGATCAGTCAAAATGCGTAAATTCTGCAGAGGAACAATTATTCGCAATGACCTGGCCTAGAGCCAATATACGCCTATCAGAATGTGGCTTGGCATATCGGTTAATTAAGCCTCGTCGCCGTAGTTTGATTGGAAATTTGTTAAGGACTGAGGATTTCCCCATTAAAGTACCTATCTTGCTTAAAACAATGAAAAGAAAATGAATAAGTTATCGGCCTGCGCGTGAACTAAAGAAAAAGTAAAAATTCTTTTTTCTTACAGAGATTCAAAGTAAAGGAAGGCTTAGCTTGAAAAAATCTTGAGAAAATCTCTATCAATTGAATGGAATGAATCAACCTCGATTTTTTTCGCTTTTATTGCACCCGAAAGTTCAGAGCAGCGACTCCTCTATGGTAACCGCTTTTCCGCAAACCACTCGCGAAAGATTTCGTCGTTCCCACCCCGGGGATACAATTTATGAGGACTCTATACAATGGCACGCCGAAAAGGGCGGGTGCTTATTTAAAACGTATTTTTAGAAGGGTTGCACAACATCTGAATAGTTTGGCAGCAGTTAAAGGAGTGAAAGAGGACATTCCTGAATTCACGCACAACGCCCTATCGAAATTATACTGTAGCATACTCACATTTACTGCGTACGGTCAAAGGAATAGAGTTGCAGTGGAAATACGAGACGGATAGCGGTGTTGATTTATACTTGATTCCATTGTTTAAAGAGTTAAGCGGGAGGTAGAATAAGAACAGGTAGGAGATGAAAAACAAAAACAAATTATACTATACGACTTTATCCGAACAGCGAAACCGAATCAAAAGCTCCTAAACTTGGCTTTAGTCCAAACACCATTTCCAGAACACCTTATACCTGAATTCACGAAGCAGTGACACACATTCAAATGACGCAAATGGCCACTAATGGTGTAGAATGAAATTCCAAGCTTCTCGTGCCGTCAATCCCACCCTCGATAAGAGAGTATCGAAATGATTTTATTGAAATCACACACCGATTGGCGCATGGAATTTTATAAATGACACTTAAGAATAATCCAGCGTGAATTACAATGGGACGCGATCGTGAATCTTTACCAATAAAATTATTCCACGAATGTCGAACGTCAAGTAATTCTGCTGTTAATATTATGCGCGTGGTTTTTTTCTCACCGACCGAAAATTAAACCATATTCAAACTTCGTCTCATTTTTTATGTAAAGGAAGTGCACTTTGGCGATAATTTGAAATTGGGTACGTTAGTTGTGATGCAATACACAAACTGACCAAAGGCCTGCAGCGCAATATCTGGTCCAGATGATTTTTGATGATTTCCTGAGAACGGTTTATGCAGTATCAAAATAAATATTTAAAGGACGACCCACATTAATTCTAAGGCATTTCTAATCCAAATACTGCCTAATACTAAATGATTACACTCAATTTGTACTTTACTTATCAATTGCTTCGATCCTATGAATTTTTATCATAGTTAAGTGGAAGATTTATTCTTATTTTCTCATATTCATTTATTTTTATTTCTTATTTAACTATCATTTAAGAATGTGTATGTACAATACAATTGATACTCAATACAGTTTCAAATAATTCTCATCGTTGCAGCGTATATATACCAAATCTTTTCTCGCTAAGGTTACTCATCTTTCCACTTCAAATTCATAATTAGTAAACATCAGAAGGTAACATCCAATTACTTTAATCTCATAACCATTAGTCCACGAAATTTTAGACTTCATCTGCAGGTTCCAAAAAACTGTCCCTTACTAGTCCACAATAACCAAATCTTGAGATCTCCTATACTCAGTAGAGTGTCTTCACCTTGGCTACTAAATTGCTTGCAAAAACGATATTCTAGCTTAAAAGAAAAAACATTTATGCATAAAATTCGATACAGTACTCGTAGCATTAGTATTTCACAAAATCCTTTCTTCAATTTAATTCGTAGGTAATCTAAATAACTTAAGGCGATAAAAATAAAACATGTATATTCATAACGTACATCAATAGCGCAACCAACGATCTTACCGAGAGGTTGGTGCTTTTTTACAGCATACCTCGAGAATACGCCATTTCTAATTATCGGATATAAATTGAAATGGAATATTGATTGCCTAATATACTAGTTCACGCAGCATTCTCATCAAACGTACCGAGATCAAGACGGTGAAAGTTTCGAAAAGCGACGGAGGCTTATGGTTATGACTGAATAGAAAAGACGATGATTGAAATTCAGTATGAATGAGGAAGAATTATTATTACAGCTGCACTATAAAATTGCATTGAGAGGGGATTCACACAAAAATGATTTTAGGATTCAAAAGATATACACATAATGATTGACACGAATCCCAGAGATCTCTTAAAGCATGTACCTACTTATTTCAACTGCCGCGTTATTCCATGCAAATATGGATCCTATTGTGTTCGAAAAATATTTTCGTGGGAAATTAGGCAATTTCTTTCCTAATTCATCATTTTCACAATGTAAATTCTGACATAATACACTTTTACATATTAGAATATAAAATTCATTAACTAAGACTAAACCTAGGAATATATTAGAATATTTAATGTAATTTTCCTATCATACGACAGAGTCGATGGCTAAATAGTGGGTTAAGTTAAAAATCCGTTTAGAGTTAAATTATGATGAATGATGATATTCGAGCTTTCTCAATAGTGTCATCAACTTCAACCAAGGAACTAAGTCCTCAGAGCCATTCATAAAAAAACGAATGCAAAAGACAAAAAGCCCGATGGAGTTCTTTCGAGTACACGGAGAGAGACAGAGTACTCAATTAGACCATACATATATGAAACATTGGGGAATGTTTAACCTTAGCACTGGCATTATATTGTGGTGCTTTATTAATTTTAGCAAAATTAAGCAGCTCGAGGGGACAGAAAACACCCTCGGATATGCAATTTAATGCCTTCCAACATCATATGAATTTTTCCTAGTACGGAAAGAGATATTTACCAACAAAAATTGAACAAAGTTCTTAAATTACAGGGCTCAAAGCTCAGATTCAGCGCTTCTACGCGACTGCGGACCAAAAAATAGCATTTCAAATTAAGCACGACTTCAATTCCTGGTTTCCATAGGAAATTGAAGTTGTACCGGGAGAGCAAAGAAAAAAACACAAAGTGAAAAATAAAATGTTTTCAAAAAACATGTATGCACCCGAATAACGGCCTGAAGGAGTGGGAATACCACCATATGGGGGCACCACAAATTGGCGCCGGACCCTTCATACGCCCGTTGAGGTAATGGACAAGAATCAAGGAATTAATAGGATGTATCTCTATCTGTCTAACGGTCTTATTTTGTATTTTTTGGTGACAAGGATGGGTAAAAGAAAAATTATTTCAAGGTTTTAAAATATTAAAAGCTTTACCTATGGCTACTTTTTAAAATTTTCATTTATTGATGAGTGCCAGTTGATTCAATACAAAAACAATCTTTTACAAAAAAGTAAATATTGGTATTAATCTCAAATATAAAAAAATGCCCATGAAACTATAGAGGTAAATTTTTTGACTTCGAAATACATACGAATGTTGAGAAGGGTACACCTTATATAAAGTGAACATTCGTAATTTCCGCAGGATAACCAATGATTTTACGATATTTCAGCAAAACGAAACTAAGAAAACCTGTTAAAACAACAATTTCATGGAGGATAGCTCTACTTACAGCGAAAAGGACGCATTTCCAACGCAAATAAAAGAACACCCAGATGAACTTCCAATTAATTCACACCCTATTTCACAGAAAATAGGACGGCTTGTAACCGAGGTAAACCTACTTAAACTCACTCGGGTGCCTCGATTTTTTTTCGCACGGCGAGGGATAAGGACCGAAAGAGAGAGAGATGACAGATAACTGCGAAAGGCGCAAAGTCGAAACCGAAGCGAGGAATTCCCCCTCTCAACCGGTCCAGGGGGAGACGGGAAGGTAAATGGGACATTCGGGACGAAATAAGAAGATCAAACATTTTTCTCTTCTTCTATTTCGAAACGACGACGGGAAGTAGAACGGGAGACGGGAGAAGGGATTGGGGGGGGGAAGGAAGGGGAGGCCAGGACTGTTGCTCGGCAACGGAAAAAAAATACGAACGGGGCGAATCAGGCGCGGGGATGCGAACGGAGTAACGGAGTTATATACACGTGTTAGGGAATGGGGGTCCGAATTTAGGCGCTCGCGGCGGCGTCAGCACGGAAGGAAGCTGTGCAAAAGGAGAGAGGGGGTCAGGGAGGAGGAAGGGAGAGAAGATTCCGCAAAGGGTTCGGATCGGAGGAATAGGTGGGAGAGGGAGAAATAGAAACGTCGTATCGCCAACCATTGAGACGCAACATCTTTCTGGGAGGGGGGGGGGGGAGGAACACACAAATAAATGGGCAACCGGAGCTCGATATTATTTTAGAATTCCTCTTCTTTGGGCGGTGAACAAGAAATGTAGGCGTATGCGAATATAACGCATTTCTCCACAGCTCTACTCCTAGACCATAAAACGAGAATTCAATTCTGCAACCGTTTTGTTTTATTCCTGTACCACCGAAAACAGCACCATTGGCCTTTCACATCGGGGTTTTAAACTTAGCAATCAAATGTGCACGAACCTCCTTGCTCTGGATAGAGGCAATCTACCCAGGCGGGACTCGAGCCCGCGACCTCATGTGCGGCAGGCAAGGACTTCACCCCGCCGTCACTGAGGCCGCCCAGGCCCAGCGGATTAAATTAAACAAATTATTCGAATTATATACGTTGTGGAAGGGAAAATAATGAATTCATTATTAATTTTTTAAAGCAGATACCTAAGCTTGACCGCGTATTTTTTCCTACTTTAGAATAAACTCAATCGATCCCTATCGCTCCCTCTATTCATGATATTAACTCGTACGTGCTCCATTTTCTGTAGATTATTTGGCCTGCTTTTCTTCAGAACCAATCATCAAAATACTTCGTTCAATTGTATTCGGCTCAACTAAGTGGAAGTTAATACTCGCAAATGAAAAGGAGACTTCGTTGATTTCCACTGATTTATTTCGTCCGTACGACATGTTTCGAACCATAGAGGTCATTATCAAAATACTTCAACCTACCACCATCTGCAACACATCCCACGAAATTAGGCCATTCCAAGAGCAGCAGCCATATAATAGTAGCAATTCACAGCGTTGAAATATGATCAGAGAAACAATGACCAACCCATCTAAAAAGAACAAAGTTATGCTAATGTGTAAGGCATTTCCAACGATAAACATCTATTCCACATCTCTGCGAGTTAAAAATATTCAAGCAGAAAATATGTATTGTAGAAATCCATCCAATGAGGATCATTGAATGGCGAAAGGAAAGTTTTTT
Organism: Ischnura elegans; assembly: GCF_921293095.1. Taxonomy (NCBI): domain Eukaryota; kingdom Metazoa; phylum Arthropoda; class Insecta; order Odonata; family Coenagrionidae; genus Ischnura; species Ischnura elegans. The sequence continues at coordinate 85,793,768 of NC_060250.1, forward strand.
GCATGATGTCATCATTATTTTACGCATTCGGGATAAAAATTTGAACGAAGTGGCAAGAGTGCAAACAAAATGTTCACATTAAATTCTAATTATTTCTAAGCAGGAATGCCATAACTTCGCATGGTAAAATTCCATGAATTGTGTGGAAAGACTGAAGTGCAATATTCAATACCAAATATGAACTAAATAATTAATTTCATACGCCAGGACAAAGTCAATTTTCAAAACCATAACATCTACCATATCGAGAACTAGGATCCTACCCTATGCTATTATTCGATGAAAGATGAATAGTTCACGCCACAAGCTGACTATGACTTTAATCCTTATACGGTGAAGAGGTGATTATAACTGATGTATATGGTTGCTGCTTCGATGAACAGAGGTCAACATAACAATCAGATAAGAAAGAAGAAAATGAGAAGTAAAATAAAGGATAACGAGTCACGATTCTTCGATGAGTCGAAATATCACCTCCGATTGTATCATTGACGATTTCCACAACGATGCACGGCTACGTAATTAGCGCGTTAGCCTCTTCTCTTATTGTTTTTAATAATAATGGCCATTTCTAAGATCCAGCGACGTAATTTCTTTCCGGAAAACCCACAAATGAGCGAAGGAAAAACAATGCACATTGTTCAGAAACTAAGAGATGAATGGAAGGGATATCGCAGTTGACAACCTTAATGCATGCAAACTTCAACATTCTCTTTTTAGGTGCATGAAAAGAGGTGAAAGAGGAGGCTTTAGGCGATAGCTTACAGAAGTAATCCTTTCGTGTTAGCCATAAAACGCCGAGCGACGAAGAAAGATCATGTAATGGATCGTTTCGCGCCCTGCACCCGAGGACGAAACCCAGAGAATAGAGAAGTTATGTTGGTTAGGCACAAATAAAGACTGGAAAAGAGGAAGTAGATAGCGTGAACTCATCACAAAACACGACTTTCTTCATTAGGCTGGTTCCTTCCCTTGTATGAGAAAGCTCGTAATGAAACACATTTGGAGTCAGTGAGTGAGATCGTCCGTGTCAGTATAAATAAAACTAAATTTTAACACTCAGTGGCATTATTTGCTGTGATATTGCGGCGGATATTTTATGCATATCTAATGTTCGCTATCTCTGATCGAAAAGCTTCAGCGTTAATTGTAGGACAATATACTTCGACGGATCGGCCAAGTTACGAGAGAAAGTAAATTGACGTTCTGGACGTGGATTTATTATCTAGCATGAGCTGCACAGTTTATGTGGTATTAAACATTGCACATATCCCGAATACTTTTCCCTTTAATGATGTTGTTATAAAAATACCGCGGGAGGCGGGAATGTTGTTCAAATTTCCCTCCCACTGGTACAACAGAAAATACCGAAACTCAATTTCCAACCTTCGGCGAAAGTGGCGCCTCTCCATTCGTTGCAATACTTTTGAAACCAACTGTACATACTTCATGGATTTCGTCTTGGCGAGGGATTAGCCTAAATTTTGAATCAGAGACCCTTCGATACGCAACCAAGCGGTTTACCTACTACGCTAACATGCTTCCAAAAATGAGACAAAAAAATAATTTAGGGCGATGATATATAAAGGCCTGTTTACACGGTACATTAAAACGTACGGGTTAATATCTAAATGTATGAACGCGAGAATAAACGCCAAAATGCACCGTGCAATCACCCAACTTGTGCGAATTCATGCACAGAAAATAGAACCTGTTCTAATTTGGTTCATGCATTCGCAAATGTTCCGTTCCGGTCCACAAAAATCATTCATGCAAACTGATATTAACAAGTATGTGTTAATGTACCGTGTAAACAGATCTTAAGAAGAAAAAAAACTCCCTGAATTACATATGTAAGGAGAATCATTCAGAAAGTTTAACAACGACATAAGTCTGTACGCAAGGGAAGGAACATGGTTAAGGGAGAAGCAAACGGAACGGGTATTAAGTGGAGGTAATGCGACGAGAAATGATACATAAAACTAGAGTAAGCTATTTCCGTAAGGCAGCGACTAGAATTCATGCTGGGTGAAGCTAACTTTGGATGAAAATCTACCGATTGTCGACTACCGATTACAGATTTTCAGGCACGAAATGCATGAAGAGAAAATGGTTAAATATAACAGTTAAGTATTTTCCAGGATAACAAGAATTGTTTCATTAACTAGCCATTAAAAGCCCTTGAGAATCAGCGAGAAGATTCATATACTTATTGTAGAATGAACAACCCATCAATGGATAATAAAAGAACATCATGCACTAACCAACACTCAATAGAGGGTGAGAGGCGTAGACGTAAATGGTAAATCAAAGACAACGCCGACCGACTAAGGAAAGATAAATGACACATTCAGTGGGATGATGGCATTAATTCATCAGGGGCCTTAAGGGAAATTCTTGGAAGTATCTAGAGAACAGTCACACATACCCAACAGACGACAACGCTTTCTTTGTTTTAGCTCATCCTTGTAAAATTCAAGAGGAATCGATGACATTTGACAATCACTTCACTTCGTAAGAATTCCTAGCGGTCTTCATTCAACAGAATAGCATTCCTTTTGTAGGCCACGGAGCGAAAAGCAGCGAGGGATGAACTAAGGCCTTCCGCAGGGAAGAAGTCACTTTCATTTATGTAAAACATAATGCAGATATATTACATTTAATGGCCATTCACAACGTGAGACAAGGAGTACCTAAAATTATGAAGACAAATTTGCAGCATATTAAGAGGTCATTCAAAGCCAAAGAATTCTATCTATAGACGAAGAATAAGATGAAAATCATTCAATTAGAATTTCAGAGAGTACTTCTAAACGTAACACAAATAAACGGTAAGTCTAACGATATATGACACGACCCGACGGAGCTTCGGCAGGATTTTTTACAAATGCTTATAGTTTAGCGTTCTACCTTTTTTGCGGCGATGGTAGGCCTCCCTTGATCGTTCCTCCCTTCCAATTGTCCTTCAACGATTGTATTATCAGGCTATCGTGTCTCATGAGGTGGCCCGTGAGCAAGAACATGAATACGAGGTGAGCTCTACCCTCATCTCTCAAACCAACTAATGGATTACAACACTGTGTGAGCGAGTACGCAACCAAAATGAAGACATGAGCCTAATAATATTGCAAAATCCACGCTCATTAGGATTTAATTTCCAGATTCTCCTTGATCAAGACAGACGGACCAGAAAATGGGCCGCAGAAGCAGACAAGGTGACAACGTCATGGGAGGGAAATGAGGGGAGGGCGAATTTTTCGGATGGAAGATTTCTTTTTATTTACTCTTTCCGAGCCTAAAACACTCTCGCCACCGATAAAAAAAAAAAAAAAAAACGAAAATAAAATCCCCGAACCGCTAAATCATGGACCGGCTAACTCACGACGGGCAGTACGAGCTTCGATTGCGGAAAAGTTTGCGAAATGTCGCACACTCGAAACGGCGCGGCGGGGAGGCGTTGAAAGCGGATAACGTTGGCGGGCAAACACTCGCAGGGGATGATGGGATTGCGTTCTTCTAACGAGGAGATGGTGGAGGGATGAATTAGCGGGAATTAAAAAACTCTTAGCGGAGTGAATCGCCTCTCTCTTTTCCCCTCACTTTCGCTGACGAACGTAATCACGGGTGCACGACTGAGAAGCGAGGCTTTCTTCCCTAACTGTATTCTTCTTCAAAACCCTTAAACGGAAGGGAATATGCGAGAGTTTTCCCACGAATGTGAGGCTTAAGGGTTAAAAAAGGTCATCTTTAAGTTAGTCTTTATGTAATGTAATTTCTGTAGAACATATCTCAAACGATGATCTCCTGATTTCCCGACACACCAGCTAAATAAATTTTTCCAGGAATTGTCTGCGATTAGGACAGCATATGCAGTGGCGTAACTATGGGGGGGATGAGGGATAGATCCCCCCAAAAAGCATCAGATAAATAAAAATGCTATTTAAAAATATTGCCTAGTTTTGAAATATAATAACTGCATCTGCTTAAATTTAAATTTCTTGTTCCAAAATTATGTAAAATGTATATTCAGGCATGTCATTTTTCAAAAAATTTTCCGCCCCAGGCCATCTCATCCCCCTCAAAGCATATTCCTAGTTACGCCACTGAATATATGATATGGGTTAGGAGCTTTTAAAAACGATAACGATAACTCCGTCATCACCAATAGATTTCAGGGCAATATACAATAATTCTTCGTTAATACGTACGCGGGTACTCGTCATGTTAGTTAAAAAACCTTTGAGCTATGCCGCCGCGTCTATTTTCGGGTTTCCCCAACGTTTCCCGATCGATGCTAGTTCCTTTTTCAAGGAATTTGACAGGAAAGGAATTCAGATTCCCTTGAAAAAAAGCGAGCAGCATTGGTCGAGAAACGTTGGGGCCACCCAAAATTTCACGCGGCGGCATTTCCCAAAAGTTTTTTAACTAACAAGATAAATAATTCTTTGAGAAAAAAGGTCACCACTATGGAATAAACTTTGCTGGAACTTTTCTAAAGATTGAGCTTCAACGCAAGGTGCACTGGGATTAAACTAAATGTCGGGTGTTCCTCACTAAACCTACCTCTAATGACTTTTCCCTAAGACAAAAAAAAGAGTAAACATCCGATATTAACCGAAATGGACGCGATGAAAACCTTCGTCTTCGATGAGCGTTTGCAATCAGAGAAACAAACGGCGATCAAATAAAACACTGATCACTGGGAGGGATGAATATTACTAGTAATTTGGATGCAAGCAGTCTCCGACCTGGAAGGCACGGATTCGAGAGTCGTGCACGACTAGTGGTCGATATTCGGATGATTGCTGACACCGATGCTCACTTGAGCGATGTACGAAACAGTGAACAACCAAAGCATCAATACAAACGTTCACGTCCCGCTTCTGGTGCGGTGGGACATCCACTCATCAGGCGAAGTCGTCACCGACGAAAACTATTGAGAGGCGAATAATGATGGATGATCGACGACTCTTGAAGCCAAGAGTCGGATAGCCAAGCGTTCCTCACTCCTCAAACACTATGTATTTACAATATACGTACCATTTTTGATAACACAAGTGAGTATGGAGAATGTATTTAGGCTTAATATCGCGGCATTATAACATATTTATAGAATCAAATTACCGGAAATATTCCACAAACAGTTATATCAGGACCCAAAGATAATACAAAATGTATTGTATCCGGTCGTATGATAAAACTATTTTAGGAAATTCGCCAGTAATTCTTTTGTTGTAATAACACAGACCAGTTCAGACGAAAGAAAGATACATGGTAGTATGTTAAATAAAACCATAGTAATCTTGAAAATAATTCCTTTAGGATAGCATCACCTAGAGTTCGTTATGATGCTGTAGAAGCCGTTAATTATAGAATTTTTCTCGTAAAACGCACACTAAAAATATTGACATGCAGAAGTTCATCAAATTACTCTACAGTTTTGAAGGTATTCTGGTAGTAAGTAACGTCTAAGGTACAATACTACGCTTTGACTGTTTCAGGGTAAGATGTTTCCTTAGGAAAGTATCCGATTCGATTCAATTTCGATGAAAGTTTCAGCTCAATTAATACTGAAACATTAAAACTTGAAAAATCTCCAGTTGATTCATCTTTAAATAAATTGTATTAAACTTAATACCTCCGCGATATTTTCCGCACATGCAAATAAATAAAAATCGAAATTCCTATCCGATAGAAATCCCTAACGTTTTAATTTTCAGTGTCTAAGCAAAATTTTTTGTTGCATCCAAATACAAGAACACCCTTATTGCAATGAATGCGAGGGAAAAAACACATAAAAGGGAGACTCAGCAACACACAGTTAAAATGAAAAATTGGAGCACGAAAATAAAAACATGGTTAACATTACAAGTAAATTAGCATTGCTGAAATAAGAAGAAACTGAATTTTCGACAATCAGCTCACGAGTGCTATGAAAATTTTACTGCAAAGGGTTTTTAAAAATGTAAAACAATTTTTTTGCAGGGCAATGTCAACACGAGAGATACCCAGAATCGTAAAAAAATCACAATTCGTAAAATTAAAAAAAATAATCCTAAGAGTACGCCTCCATGAGGCAATTGCGAGCAATTAAAAATGGGACCACACTCACTATTTTTTGATTCGGATATTACCAAACATCATTTACCCGAAAACCACCCGGATTCACATTGGGATGTTAAGAACGGCAAAGGCGAGGAGCCCCCACAAATCAGGAACGGATCCCGGCGAATCATCGACGGATTAATCGTGATTTACGCAAATCGATACGTATCAACACTCACGGTACGGCAAGAAAAAAATACAATTAAAAACGCCCCCTAATCTCCGTATTGGAAGGGCGTGGCGGCAGCAAATATAAATCACGGTGGCGGTGTCCTTGGCGGATATTCCGTACCGAACTAATATCGGGGAACGACAAAGCGCGCACGGGGAAATCCCAACGATCTAATCGAGTATACGGGTTGGAGAAAAACTTTGTCACGAACTTTTTTTTAACCTTGGACAGTTGATGTCAGTAGTAACCAAAGTTACAAATGATGTTTAGGACGAAAACGCACCATTTATAAACTACAGAAACTTAGAGCCGAGCGCTCCGATCGGCCGCGGGTTTACCCTGTTACCGCATGCCTTGGATACATCGGAATCTCCGGCAGGCAAAGCATTCGAAGTCATGAGTTGTCCAGCAGCTGGGTACAATCGCGACCAATCAGAGCGCTTGGCTCAAAGTTTCTGTACTTGAAAAATGGCGAGTTTGCGACCAAAACATCATCAGTAATTTTGGTTCGTACCGGCATCAGCTATCTAGGGTTAAATTTTGGTGAACATTTTTCTCCATCCATTATAGTTTCCCTCATTACTAGCTATAATGATCGCAAAATTAAACACAAAAATTCAAATAAGACAGCGTTGTGGTCCACTGGGTTCAGCATTGGGTTACTGTTCGAGGAATCCCGGGTTCGAACTCCGGATGAAGCATTCGGGCAACCCGAAACCAAAGTGTTAAGAATCCTCATTGGTTCAGGGAAGGAAACCGACCCCCCAACCCTGAATGTGAGAATTTCACGTGCCTATGACTAAATCCGGGGTGCGATCCTACTTCGCTCATCAATGCCAACCTAAGGGTTGAACGAGTGAATGAAAATGCTACAGTTACACGTGGACACAGGAAAGAGAACGAGAAAAGACAAGAGGCGTTCGATAAGTTGGTGGGAAGGAGAAAAATAATGTGAAATGGACTGAGAGAAAAAGGAACAATGAAGTGCTAGACATGGTGGGCGAGGGAAGGGAACTACTGAATGATATAAGGAGACAAGAGGTTTTAGATGGAGCGAAAACCAAGGGAGGGAAGGCTGAAGACCGTGCTATAGGTACGAGAGTAAAGACTGGAGTGGGAGAAATAAAATAGGATTTATAGATATAATGAATGTGGACGCTCTTTCCTTGATCGAGTTTTACGGTGCATCCCTATAATTTTTTTGTAATTCACAAGACGAAAGATCGAACTGAAATATCCGATGATGTTGTAGCAACGCATTCGAAATATTATTTCGTAGAAAATTCCCACACATAAGGTACGAACTAGTTCTAAACAACAGCAAAATAAGGCTCACACGCACATGAGAAACTCCATTATGATAACGAAAGTCGGACAAATGAAAGCGACGACCGGTTTAAACAACTCTTGATTACCATCCGGTAAAAATATATGGTGAAAAAATGGGGAAATATAGGGGGACATTCAGAATTTTTGACGTGGCTTAAAATGTTTATTAATATAAATTTTGCTATGAAACATTTAATTCTTAATATCTCTTCCACCTTAATTCATGCCTCAAGATTACGATCTAACCCAACTTCAACCTTCTATCATACCTATCCTGCAATCAATTTTCGAAAATAATCCAACTCTGGAATGCCATCTCCTTCCTTCAAATTTTCTCCATCACTTTCCTTTCTCCTAAACCAAAATTTACACTTTCAAGAAGGCTATATATAATTGGAGGAATCGGGGACCAATTTGAAATGAACTCGGGCAGCTTCTCTCAGCTTTGCGACCCTACCATTATCCAGATTGAAAAGCCTCAGCTTGAAAAGTTAACCAGCACATCCCTCTCCCAGCAACCCATATGTTAGTGCATGCACGAGATATAAGGCGGAGGAAACAGAAGGAGTAACCTCTGACGGCAACAACCAGGGTAAAGACGATGGTCAGCGACGAGCTAGGTCCCTTCCGATGGTCTAGAGAGTGGAAGAATTCTTCTTCTGGAGATTGGCCGATTTTGGACAAAACGAGGGACGCCCTAAGAGCCCCCAATTCATACATACAAAGTGTATAAAGCGGCAAGTAGAGGGTGAGAGGAAAACAGGGATAGCTTTCTTCCAACCCCCAATTGCCCAAGCAGGGAAACACCACCCTACTTTAATTGCACCCAGCCGGAAGGAGGGAAACTCTTTCGCCCGGGATACCTCGCTCCCGGTTTTCTCCTACTTTGAGGAGCAGGAGGGTTGTTTTTAGGTCGAATGGATTGGTTTCAGAGGAGCGGCCTGGGCCCTCAAAGGATAACCGCGAAAACTGGGACCCATTTACGAGGGGTGTAGGCGTCCTGAAGTGGTTAAAGAAGCTTGGGGTAAGGGTAGGGAGACCTACTACGTGCCATCGATGATAAGAGTGGGTCAAATGAGACCTATGGAGTAGGGAAACTAGGGGCAATATCTATCCCTTGCGCTTGCTGCTCGGGTGAGCGAAATTCATACTCGATCCAGTGAAAAATAAGAAGCGGTTGCCAGCACACACGACAGGCGCGTCCGGGAAGCACTTATAGGTGATGGTTATACTAAACTCGGCCCTAAAAATCACCCATCTTAGCACCCTGGGCATTTTGGAGATGTATTGCGCGCAATTCAAAAAAGAAAGTAGCAATCTATTAGAGAATAATTTACGGCGATGGATGACCTGTCGCTGATGCTCACTGAGAGTATAGCCATAAAAATTTGCCTTACGCCGGTAGTTTCCGCGCACCTGAATGCAGCAAGAGCAAATAACAACTCCGTAAAACGAAAAATTCAGGGAAGGAATATAGACTTAAAATTAATTTTCATTTAGATCACTGGCATGAGATGATTACAAGCTATGTAATGCATAAGTCACGTAAATTATTATAACTCCCAGAGATAAGCTAGAGTGCTACTTACCAACCACTCAATTCGTCGGTCGTTATAGTTAAAATCAAGATGTAGCAATTGATTTAAATTCTGATTTCCATAAAATTGAAAAGTTAACTCAAAATTTATCGATTTCTGGGTGACAGCTGATTGCTTTTTCTTTGTCAGACTGCCATGAATAGTAAATTTAATTTCAGTGAGCATAATTGCATAAATTTCAATTGTGTGAAGCAAAAAATTCATGTTCCGGAAAGCCTAAGTACATGTAGATGTCCACTACAAAATTCGTTGTGATAAAACACTTTAGTAACACAATTTTGTTTCTCATTTTTTCAACTTTTCACTGCCGCATAATATCAGGTCCATACGAACGATGCCCCTGACCGATTCACCCCCCGTCAAACACCCTTGAGGTGGCTCGCAAGGTATAAATAATGTAGATGTAGATGAAGCTTTCTAGCATTCACTAAGTTTGACATGCATGCCAATCTGGGCCAGACAACTATCGTAGACAGCGGAGTGAATTACACATGAATGGTAAGAGCTATCCCCTTCCACATAATTGCACGTACAATTGTGGAAGAACCTACAGGATGCTGCGTGCATGCAGGGGAGAAATACTCTCCCACTGCCACACACCCTAGAATCACAGGGAATCATGAAGATACAATAGATGTACAGTCACTTTAAAAAGTTTTAGGACAAATTTTGTGGCGCCACTTCGGCTTCTCAAGAAATTTTTGTTTCCCTTTCTCTTTTTGTTTTCCTTGGTTACTCACCGAAAATATTTCGTTTGCGCATAAAGATATATTCAATCAGAGGTAGACGTTACTTGCAAATAGATCATTCTGTTTCTATTTATTTTGGGTTTAATGATTATTTCGTTACATTTACTGCGTACATGCCCCGGTTTTCACTGCTGGTTTCCAGTGCACGTATTATTCGTAGAACTTCATCTGAACGCAGTTGCGGTGGCCTAGTGGAATAAACGTGCGACTTCAATGATGGTGTTTGTGAGACCGAGTCCCCGACGTGGAAGATATTGCTCATACATATTTCAGGTAGTTCACTCCTTTTGTATTTTTTTAATCAAATCATTTTAAATTCGCTGCAACAGCTTTCTATTTTTTGTTAACGATAATGAGTCATATAAAAGTAAGGAATTGGGTAGGGTCAGACATATAATTTCTATGAATGGCTAATACATTTTGAAGGTTAGGGATTTGCAAAAGAGGGTAACCATAAACTGGCGGTGAGGGACGCATAAAAACCCAGTGTCGGTATTATCATAATTGTTAAAGACTAGCGAAAAAGGGTCATGCATATCTGGTGATTATTGTAAATTTATCAATTGGTTTCGATTGCTGTTGGTTTTTAATATTTTCTCAATTGAAGACCATGCTGATCACCCGCCTCGCGAGGCGGGTATTGGAGCACAGAGCCGGTGGTAAAGATCGGATAATAACCTGCCTAGGTGTTAACGTACTAGTGAAAGATAGGCGGGAAAGAGTCACTCTTTTCCTTTCATTATTAACCACACTATATTCTGGGCAACTTAAACATAAAAAAATGCTTACACTAAATTGTTTAATTCAGGTGTGCCTTTTAAATTAAGTTCAGCGAGAAATGAATTATCAGGAAATATATACACCTAATTTGATTGTCTAAAATATAAAATATTATTCATTTTCAATTTCAATTCAATCAATTTCCCTCTGCATTCGTTCACTAGCTGTCATTCAAAGATATATCCAACGTGCTCTACTAAATTTATGAATCACCTTTTATAATTATTAACAAAACAATGGACGAAATTCTTAGCAATTTAGGCCTTCTAAGAATTTGTTTCTTAGCGTGCGAAAATTTTTCTCGTCAGCGAAAATGGCGAAGTCCCAAAAAGCCTAATCGCTAACTAAATTGTTCTCGCTGAATAGCATCCTCGAATTTTTTGGTCGGTCTATTAAAAATGGCTTGACATCAGATTTTTGGAGTGTAATACTATGCCCCACCACCCGCCTTCTAACTGTTGCGTAGCTGCATCCAAAATTGCGCCTCCCTGGCAACTACTCTACCGACACAGAGGACTACCCTCGATCAAATGGCGAATCCTGATGTCCTCGAAATTGTGGGTGGCTCGAGTTCTGCCGCTCCTTCGACTGTCTATCAAAGACTCGTCGCGATTCCTTGAAACGCCCTACCCAGCAATAAACAGTATTCCGGGACAAATTCAGCAGCCCAGCTACTTAGGCAATTATTTTACCGCCCTCCACCATGCCGTGTCTGTCCGTGTAAGGCTGGAGTCAAACCCGTGCTCCTTTGCTCTTCCATAGCTCAGAAATTTAGGACTGGTTCTCAATTATCGATATAGTTGTTTGTGAACCACATGCTTTCCTTTAGCTCGCTATTCTATTGCTCAAGATACCCCGGTCCTGTCCCCATGATTGCCACTTCAAAGCTACGGCAATCTTCAATTTTCACATTCTGGTAATTCGTGATATGGAGAAGTTGTAAGAGCGATTGGTTGCTGTGGTGAAGTCTCAGGTTTTTATTTGCTAATGTTTTTGGTCATGAAAATCGATGAATTTTACGTATTGAATTTCATAATTATTATTCAGTACTTACTCATAGTTTATAAAGATTTCCATTGTGTTTTTATACCAATATATGGATACACATCAAAAGAAGTCCGGTGAAAATGAATACTTTTATGTGCCTTTTCATGCGCTTTTCTTTTGCTCGCTTTGCCATGGTCAAGGTCCCACGATTAACGTTTCCATATTATCACTTGAAAATTATTGTCCAATCATACATTAAATTCAATTGAATTAACGTGGTGACATGGTATGCACGAAGATTAATTACCTGGACTCGGGATTTAATTCCAGGGAGCACAAATCACAAAACAAAAGGAACATTTTATCTAACGAGGAAAAGTTAAGATTACTAAAGAGGATAATAATAATTGTGCTTATTAATTTGTTTATTGAAAAGAAGAATTAAGACTTCTTTACTTTTATGCTACCAACTATGAATAAAAAAATAAGGACTTATAGGACTTCTATAGGATTGAAATACCAAAAAATGCGCTATACCAAACGCAATGACGATATAAAGGTGTGTCACTACAATAACTTGTGAGATCTTTAGGCCTTCTAGGTTTTGGATTCATAATAGCGTACAGCATCAACGAGTTTCCTTTTTTATCCCACCGATAATTAATCCATTCTGAGAGATTAGTAGGATCGTTGCATTAATAGAGAACCCGAGAATACATTCAACGCGAAAACCTAGTGATGCAGTATGTGATAATTATGAAGGCTATTCACACTATATAACTCAACTAAGACATCATATAATCACGAAAAAAAGGTAAATTAATCAATATCGATGATCACAAAATGTGCACACTCTACAAAGGTGCAAATAAGTTTTCAAATATGACAGCAAAACCGAGGAAATTGCGAAGTAAATGAATTCAAGCAAATAATTATGATCAATATTAATCGAAAAAGAATAATAAGTTTCATGAAATAAAACGAAACGTATGACTCATTGCACCAGTCTTTGAACTGTTCAATAACGATAACGCCGGGTTTTTATCTGCCTTTTACCACCACATGACCCTCTTTTCCGGAATCCCTTGCCTTTCAAATGTAGCCATTCTTAAGAAGGATAAGACCACACTTGCCCTATTCTTAACTTTTATGTGGGTCAGTACAGTTAAAATAAGTATATCTTGCTGTTGCAGCAAATTTAAAATTATTTGAAATATATAAATAAATGCAAAACAAGTGAACAAGTAAAAAAAAAACTTGTAAGGAATGTTTTGGTATTGAGGACTTGAACTTAAAATAATCACCTTCAAAGTCTCACGTTCACTGCACTAGGCCACCGTAACTACTTCTGTTAAAAGGTTTATAATGCGTACAATAGAAATTAACAGTGAAAATCAGGGAAAGTACGCAGTAAAAGCACACGAAATAATCATTAAATCCGACATGAATCAAAACATAATGATCAATTTGCAAGTAAAATCTCCCTCCAAGTGCATACAGTGGATGGCAAGAACGGAAAAGGAAGACCTCGAACAATATATATACAACAGGCAAAGAAGGATTTGAAATAGAAGACATACATAAGTGAGAAAAGATTAGCTGAGAGGAGAGTTGAGAGGGGAGCTGCGTCTAACCAATCTTGGGATTGCTGACAAGTGATGATGATGATACCTATAGGTACTCACGGGAATTCATGCCTCCTGATCATATACCTGAGACTTAATTACAACCTTAGACAGACGCATGGAATTCTAACTCTTCACACTTCCGTGATGAATAGGGATCCTTCCCTTCTCCAAAATTTGCTCCCACTTTCCGTGAACACCTCGTGATCTCATTCAAGGAAGTATTGTCGAGTCAAGGTCACTCTCCTTCGTCCATCGCTGCGATAACAATAAGCTCAATCCGGTTTTGGGTGGGGCGGCCACTGTCCTTTTTGGACCTATCCCTCAAGCGACCATAAGATGAAAAAATGACGAGAGGAATACATGGAGAATAGTTTGCTCCAACCACTCCCAGCTTCAGAGGTATGCGGATCTACACCAACCAGTAGTAGCCTCTGACGAAAAAAAAAACTTTCTAAGAATTATTGTCGCATCACTGTCAGGTTTTTGGACCTGCTAGCTGGAGCAGGAACAAGAACTTGTTTTTTTGGCGCCACAGTCGGGCTAAGTGTCAAGGATGGATCCTAACAGTCACACAAAAATGGCCTGATTACGGGTTACCTACGGAGCGATTAGGTTCACATGCGTACTTAACGGGCAGAGCTGTACACTACCCTAGAACCGAGAAAGTTAAATATAGATCTTGATTAAAAGTTCATTAGCAAAAATATTTCCGATGCCTTACAATACTATTGAAAAGTATAAACGTTATAAATCTAAAATTCAACCTCCAATGGAAAGAATAAAAACATTTGAATCCACAACGTTTTCCTACGCGTAATTTCTTATCACCAATTGAAGTGTTACTCAAAATGAATTTGAAATTTATAAAGCTAATAAAATATGATAAAAGTTAACATTAAATGGACTAGTCTGAAAAACATTTTTAACAGCAAATCACTTTACCATGATATTTACGTCATATTTATGAACACTTATTTCCCAAGCCGATGCATATTTTCAAGTCTCCTTGCCGAAATACTTAGGATTTAGAGAGAAGCTGCCAACGTACCTATTTGTGAGTTATGGAAGATCGTTTTCACAAAATTTAGAACAAATTTTCCTTGCTGTGCTCCAAAATGTTAGCTCACTATTCACTGTCTTCAAGGCTCAAATGCTAAAAGTGCAAATCCGGAAACATTTCGTGGGCGATGAATCATTGAGCGAATAGAGAGGGCTTGAAGGCAATAGCCTTACGATTGTAGAAGGTCAAAGGATCGAACAACCTACTCCTACTTGTGCCCACGGCGTAGGTCTCTCCAAAAGGACGGGCATATGCTCACAAAACTACGAGGGATTAAGTAGAAAATGCCTAGCAGCGACTTTCAGCAGAAGAGCGAGGCAATAATTATGGTCACGGGTCGTTAAATCTGACCCGAATGAAGACCAACCGCATTCACTAATTCCGGAAACGCCATTCATTAAACAATTAAGAAATAAGAAAGACACACTTATCATCAAGACAGAGTGTAAAGGTGAAATTTATGTCAATTGTTATCCTCGCCTTGGTTTCTGTCCTATCGTCCCTAAAATTAATACAGTACAGCTTATTCTTCTAGTTTGGCCTTCAATTAACAATAAATGCCAATAAACTGAATACTATACACCACTTGGTGCAAAGTCACAGTGCTATTGACTTTTCGAAATAGTACTACCGAATAATATATTTTGGACTGTTTTTACAAAAGCGAAACGCTTGTTTCAAATATAGATATGCCCTAAGCGGGTAAATTCGGTTGAGCATACATATAAATACCGTGGAAATTTACCAAGTCAGAGAGAAAATTGAGAATGGTGATTGTATATGGTTTTCCATTAAAATAATATACAGCTAAACCAAAAAGGTGTACCTTAGCAGACGATAAATGAAAATACTAACAACCCGACCTGTTAATCCAAATATTTTTTTTTCAAATATTAACATCCTACGACGTTAACTCAATGCACAGATATTCAAATTATTTTTCAATAATATTATTTCATTTTATTCTGGTAATACTGTAGGTAATAGCGACCAAGACGAAGTTGCTTTTTATACCTGCATTACGTTCAAATTGAATTCATGTAACCAAATAAAAATTCTCCGTAAGAGGATTGTAGTTTTGTATGTAAGACAGTGATCAAGGAACTTAGAGAAATGTATCGATACTTTCAGATATCGAGTACTAATCTTTAAATGCGAATGACGCAAGAGACCAAGTTACAGAATATCTCCATCTACATTTAAGGAAAAAGCTAATTATTTGAAATTGAAATTTATTGAAGCATATAAATTAATGAAATGTTTCAAAATTGCA
This sequence comes from Ischnura elegans, assembly GCF_921293095.1. Taxonomy (NCBI): domain Eukaryota; kingdom Metazoa; phylum Arthropoda; class Insecta; order Odonata; family Coenagrionidae; genus Ischnura; species Ischnura elegans. The sequence continues at coordinate 85,809,449 of NC_060250.1, forward strand.
TCTTCAATATTCAAATAAATATGAATAAAGAAAAACACTTCGTTCAGTGCACAATTCAAATAAGGTAAGCTGAGGAGAGCATGGAAGATCACGTTAGAGACCTTACCGCGGAAAATGAAATGTTTATACTCTAAAAATTTGAAATTGCGCATGTTTCCTAACTTAGTGGAAAAGAATTAGCGGGATCTAAAATGGATATAGGTTAGTAGGTTGCTAGTGGGTCACCAGCCAAAATCTCTCCCGAGAAAAATAAATATAGCCTCGAGGCATTGGATGGTTGTAATCGGCTTATGAATTATTAAGGTACGTCCAATTTTGAATTCCGACAGTTTCATTGTTCACCACAAGGAGCGGAGGGGAGAGAATAAAATAAAAAGGAATCACCATCGAATGAAATATCAAAGTAGATTTCGTGGGTGCATCGCGATGTTGTTATGTTTGAGCGCGGATTTCGTGAGATGGCCACCCGTAAATTTTGGGCCAAGGTGGCCGTAAAAGTTGAGATGACCTCGCCAGATACTGTCCACCACCCTCGCCACCGGCGTCTTCCAAAAAAAAAGAACGGAGAATAAAAAAGAATAAGGCGAGAGCCAATCATTTTCCTCCCCTAAACCCCATCCAGGAATGGTTTCACTCTCTTGGGGCAAGAGAAAATGGATTTGGCAGAGGGTGTCCACTCGAGGACGCAATGGGAGATGGGTTGCGGGTGTCGTTGGGGAGGGTCTGTCACCCTATCCCCATTCCAGAAGGATCCACGCATAGGGGAAGGAGGAACAACACACCATGGAAAAGCTACCGTCAAGGTCGCTCCGAAACTTAAAGGGGTAGGCCGGCCAATGCTGACGCACAATACGTTCTCTGTAATTGAAACATGTATTTTCATTAAAAAATTAGTTTACATACTTCGTAATGCCTTCGGAAGAAAATGCAGAGCCCCAGGAATAATTCTTACGGTAGAGTTTTTTCACTTTTAGGACGATAAAATTATATGAGGATTAGTGTTTCATGCGTCACTTAGAACAATAATTAATATTAGCAATTGCGTGAAGAATACAATGGAGGGTTAAGTATCTCAAAGAGAGAAAAGAGATAAGTACTTGGAGCACATTAAGGACAAAGGAAGAGAAAGCACCAGGGAAGTGAAGGAAATTAGCTAGGAAAAGAGAGAATTGCAGGGCTGAAGTAAACGAACTTATCCTATAAAAAAACCTATTCTATAAAAAAAAACCATAATTACCCTAGCCAGGGCATGGTTGCTCGTGCACGTGTAATTGTTAAATTTATTGAACTTGCTGATGTAAAATGGCCAATATGAGCTGTATTCGCTGCTTTGGGAATAAAATAAAAATATTTCTCTCCGTAAAAATAACCAGAAACATTAATTTACATCCAATCTAAAATCACATCAATAATTATGAGTTTCTATGAAGAGAAAGATCTCTAATGAAAATTAAATGAGTCAATAATTATTCAGAAAATAACCGCAAACTAACAGGCGGTGTACATTTACGGAGGCACCAGCATTCGGAGTTAATAACGGCCATGTCACGCCATTCTCGGATCCCTTTCTATCGACTAAAAATTATGGTGTCAAAAATACCGAATTCCCGTGTCGGTGCTTCGATCGTTGTATCGAAACATCTTTCTTCGGCAAGAAAAAATCGATTTCCTACGAATCTGCCATTCAAATAAACCATAATGATCTAAAAATGGGCCCATGAATTACCAATCATATAAAATCTAAAATTAAGTAAAATGGAGTGATAATTTCGATATAGTGAATTAAAAAGAAGAAATTGATATTCTAAAGATAATAATCCAGGAATTAAATGTGTTTCTTTTACATGTCGTAGTCAACAATGGTTTTTTTTATTAGGACGAATGGCGGAGTGTCAAATACCTAATAAAAATAATTCTATTAATCACACAATATACACTATTCAAAACGGAAACCAAAAGGTCGTAAAAAAATAAAAGTAGAGAAACCCAGGGAAGAATAAAACCGCCAAAAGGAGGCAGGAATAAATAGAAAAATAAATTTTAAAATAAATATTTTCAAGACAATTTGATTAAAAAGAGGCGAATTTTAATGAGAAGGAAGAGGTCTATAGGACACACCTCCGGGCGAGGAAAAAGATTCCCGGGTTCAAATTTAGGCGAGGCCTTTGGAACACTTAGTTTTCTGCTCGGGAGAATTTTGTGGGGGTGTTGCACGGAATCCGGGAAAGAATGAGAGCAGACAAAGCGATTTTTTCAAACTGCGTACGCAAAATCGATACGTATCTGTTCTAAACGTATCCTTTCTTGCTTCACCAATCGAAATAACGCACCAGGTGAAACAATGAATGAGCGAGTAAACAATAGTAGATGAATTAAATACATGGTAACACTCGATTCAAAGTGTTTTAATTTTTGAAACAAAGATGCCCATATATGTTTTGAACATAAATACTTATGATAAAATTGTTGGCACTGGAAAGAGAATTACTAAATTTGGAACCGTTAAAACTACAGAAAATTAATAAAATTTTATTTTATTCACGGATGAGATTCTTCAGCATTATAGGATACTTGATGTTATTCAAGGAACCTTCGGAACCACAGCCTTTTCCGAGATCCTGAGTTACTCAGGGACGGGACCTCAGCCTTGAGGACACTTGACTTAGGAAAGATGATGCGGCTTTATACCCACACAAATTTTCCCTCCGAACTCCACCAGTAGGAAATGGCAATGTGAATATCCTTGAGAACCTCGTGGGAAACCAACTAAGTCCTACGGAGATGAACGGAGCCCATCTTCTCGGATGTACGAATTTCACACGCTTATGGCGTCGCCACACGAGGTCATCTCAAAAACGCCTCAGTAAAAATAAATATGTAATCGGTGAACAGGCCACCCTGACAAAGGCTAGCGGTTAGACGAGGGGTAAAGAGCAATATCTAAAACCTTCATATTAAAAAATATTAATCGGAAGGAATAGTTCTTTCATTTGTATTTATTTCTCTCCACCGAAAAAAGCACCTTTGGTCTTTCACATCGGGGTTTTTAACTCAAGGTACACGAAAATCCATCCCCCAGCTAGGAACCTATTCAGGCGGGACTCGAACTCGCACCTCTAGTGTGGTAGCATGGATTTTACCCCACCACCACCGAAGCTGACCAAAAACGCTACACTACAGCATCGATCCCAGCTCCCCCGCTCATTAGTCACCCACTGTAACAACAGGCTACGGCAGTCGTTGAATCGCCTTTAAAAATTGAATGACTGTATCAGAAGCATCCACAACATTATCGCCAGCGGTTCTTGAGAGAGAAATGCATGAGTAAAAAAAGATGGTCAGGTACCTAAAATCTCGGCATTGGATGCGAAGAACGAGTGAGTCAGTTGACTGACTACATTGTAGTGTAGTAAGTAAACGTGCATGCTGAACGAGGAAGTTGAACAATTATGACCTAAGTAATATTTGAAATTATACTAAAACACCGGTATATAAAACAGGTACGTGAAGAGTAAGTGTAAATGAGTCTAAGAATGACATATAAAGCGTAAGACTCACAAGAACACATCGGAACCAGGCAGTTACAGATAAAATTGAAAAGTGGGGTACACTTGAGCTACAAGAGAAGATAACAGCTTTTAGCAAACAACCAACGGATGTCAACACACAACCAAAAATTTTTCACATCGATAGCAATTAAGTTTTCAAATAAACCAATACTCAAGTACGAGGGCTCTCGAGTAATTACCCTCACAGGCTTCGAAATAAAAATCGATCACTTAACAGAATAAAAATTATTAAGAAAGTGATTGATTCATGGAAGTTCTGCTTCAATTATTTACAAGAAACTATTTGCTTTCTATGCATTATCCACAGTCACATCTAGAAACTAGCGATTAAAATATTAAAATAACTATCTTCAGGAAAATACAAGGAATGAAAAATAGAGATTGCGTGCAAATGTAAGCATGAGGGACAAACAAAAGTACGTCAACAATAATTTGCATGGCCTAAGGTTACCCCGCGCCGTTACATTTGATGACGTTAAATATTTTTTCTACCAATGTAAATATTTTTTTAAACAATCGTCCTCTATCTCAACAACTTCCTTCGTCATGAATTGGTAGTGGTCTACAGGGTACAGCCATATGGCCGTCAGACGGACGCAGCAACGTTTTCACGTATTGCCACTCGATCTTCCGGTGGAGAGGGATAAATAGGATGAAGGGTGGGAGGACATTTAAGTTCCGCCCCATGGGAGACCTTACCCACGGAAAAAAAAGACAGAAAAAACTTCACGCTGTGGACTGCGACGATTCACAACACAAAGGAGCATGGAGTGTGAGAAAGGGAAGAACCCTGACCGACTTTCGCTGCGGCTTCCTCTCTTTTACACCTCCCACTCCCCCTAGACCCTCACCCCCTCCACAACACACATCCTAGGGAACTCTGTCCACTTCAACCGACTCCCAACTCCTCTCGGAAGGTAAATACTGCCGGTAGGTGCAGCCTTTCTGCTATTGGCGCAGAAATAACAGCTCAAATTATGTAACTTAATTTCTAATCGCTCTTTTCGTAAAAGATACGTAATTTTACCCGGCAGATTTAGAGCAAAGACATATATCTATCAAGGTATCACATTTGGAAGCAATTGAATTATTCGTTTCCAAGTTATGTGATACTAAAATTAGTACTTCGTTCGAATACCATGTAATTGTTTCGTAGCAAAAACGATAAAAACTACTTAAATGCGTAATAGTAATGGGTAAGTATTGATGGTTTTTAAGGTTTTTCTTCGTAAAATGATTTTTGATACCCTTCCAACAAGAAGACAAAAAATAGTGCATTGGAAACTAACTGTGGAAACTTTTCATCTCAGAATAATTTTAATTAATTTCTCCATTTATTTGTCATACACATGGTTGGCATCCCTCAGTGATTAAGCTAAATTGGCCGTTCACTTCACGAAGGTAACATTCAAAATCGCGCATTAACGAAGCGTTAACACAAAACGGCTATTCGAAACGTATTAACGAAAACGAAAGGTTCGATTCCAGTTCTTAAAATAGTAAGGAAATAAATTTCCTTGTAACCAAGCGGATTTATAATTTGAAATTCTAACAGTCACACTATCTAAATATTCACACACATCTACGATAAAAGAATTCATGAGGGAAATTACCTCAAGGTCTCACTATAGCACTCACGGTTCTCACTAAAATGAGGAAGAGTTCGCTAGGAAATCAGTGGAGGGATATTCATACGTTTTTTTTCGACCGACTGCTTCTATACACTAAAAATGCTAAACTATAATATACTTGTACAATCACTGACATCGTTAGAATTCGGAAATATAAGTAATAAATTGCCCTAAGTTGTTCTATGTAGTTCGCTAAGCGTAAAAATATAGGAATTGGCAGTTTTTCTTAAAAGAGTTTCTGAATATACCATGGTACTTTCTTCCCACCACCGGAAATTTATTCAGTGAAGTAGAATTTTACCAGATATAGGTCAAGTATTGGCTTCTGGTAAAGTTTAGGCCAAACCCAAATGGGATTATATCGCTCCTCGTTTTTGTAAACGTCTAAAGCCGAAGGAACCCAAATGCTCACACATCTTTGAAAGTCTGCAATTGTGACTATCTTATGCCAAAAAGAATCTGAGCACTTACATATCTTTCTAGTCTAGCAAATTACCCTTTCCAAGGCGAGGCTCATTGAAAAACACGGCTTTGCCACTTCCTTCAATAAGCTATCCTGAGGAAGTCGGGTACTAGAGACCCCTTGTTAAAGAAAGCTGGGACAACAATACAAGGAGAGGGAACTTCAGGAAAAGGATACCTTAGCTTCACATTGCCAGACACCGACCAATTGCCCCTATGAAGTCCACCCCTGGTCACTCTCGGGTATTGGACTGAAAGAAAGGCCACGGTGGCAGTGGACTGGGGACAGTGGCTCGGGCGAGAGTGAACGGCGATCGGACACGGTCGGTGGAGTAAAGAAAGGAAAAAAAGCCTTGCAGCGTAAACAGACGGTGCTTGTGAGCATGCAGGCCGGACAATACGCGGGCGACAACAACGGGGTCCCACGGTGGCGGAGTGACCCAGTGTCCGCGCAACATACCCGGGTTCCCGACAATTATCCACGAACTGGCCAGTCGTGAAAGTGAAAAGAGAGCGAGCTCTTTGGGCGGGGGGAGGGCGAGTCGAAATAACGCCACCCACGCCGATGGTGTTTGTTGTCGCGAACTACACGACGTGGTCACAACTCTTATGCTGTCCCGGAACGAATCCAAGGGCTTCTTCGGCTTCTTCCCTCACAAATTCTCCACGACGCGACGGGTTCATTTTGGCTTGCGGCCGGAACATATATATCTTGAAGACACTGCCTTCTAAGCCGTGTTTTTTTCCTCGCTTTCCTTTTCAACGCGTACTTGTCTTCGCTGTTTCACACGGGCTTAGAACAAAATCCCGGGCGTGAAGCCACTTGTTTGCACACACCGTGACACCTGTCAAGGGTCGGGCTGACGAAGAAGATACTTGTGTCCAAATCTACATGCGCAGGCACAATGTGGTCAGCAGGTTGAGGCAACGACGCGTAGAAGGTAGTTGGTCGACAAAGGCCACAAAAAATTCGAAGGAGGTATTAACAAAAAAGAACCTGGGGGGCCTCTTAAATGAACGTGTTTCCTATTTGTGAGGTGACTTTGAACTGCACCGAACTAATCTTTGCTTCTTCTGGTCTAGCCGTACCTCAGAGGAAATGCATACCAGAGTGGCCATGGTGGCTGTAGAGTAACCAACCCACCATATGAGGCCAACATTCAAAATTCGGCATACATTCATTGGAAATGGAAAATTAAGCTAATTAATAACTTATAAATATATTTTACTGAAGTCCTGATTCGAAATTCTTCTATTCCTGATTTAAATTCTTAGAGTGCATAATAATCAATGGAAATAAATTTCCAAGGGAAATAAACTAAATGAAAACAAACGCTGTCGTCTTAGTCAGACAATCCGACCCTTAAGATCTATCATTTGATCTCAGATTAGTCCTATTAATCCTGATCCAATGAGTGCTTTTGCAAATATTTTCAGAGATACACCAGCTAGCTAGTTTACTCGGGTAACTCGAAAATGAAATTAATAGCCATTCAAGCCCGAAAATTGGGGAAGGAAAAGTGGACGGGAAGAAAGAAAATGATGGCTTCCTAAGGGTTACATGGGACAAGTAATTAAGACGTACAGGAGAAGAAAGAAGTGAACATGAAAAGGTTGGCTGATAGAAGAGCAGAGAGGAGAAAAAAGTCAAACCAATCTTTGCATTACTAAGTATGATGATGATAACCCATCAGACCCATCACGTGATCTCAGATCCTGCCACGTCAATCTTGGTCGCATGCGCAGAAACCGAAAGTCGGTATTTTATATACTTACTTTGGTAGCTACACATACTGCCACACGACTACGGTCACGCATTCCGCTATCGCTGGTCACTTCAAATTCTGTCATGTCACTTCTGTCACACTAGTATAAAAATCTTAAGCAAATAACTGCCGATTATCTTTCTTGCAATGAAATAAATTATTAGTAAGGTTTCGGGACTAATCGCATATTCGGTATTAGCTTGCTTAACTAATACTATGCGGATATGGAGTATAATTTTACAATATGTCTAAAAACGGTGGAATCTCGTGAAAAATGCTAAGTAACTTCCTAATGATAGAGAATTACAATGCCTATAATAGTCAAGAACCACCATGAATATCTGGGATAGGTGGTAATAAAGCATGACGATCTGGAACCTAGTATTGTTTACAATTATTTGTCATATTAACTTGTTGTAATTAGTAAGAAAAGCTGAACCACTTAAGATCCACCCAGAAGTTTTATTCTTTCTCGATATTTCCTCTATTCATTTGTCCCACCTACCATTGATTTGGCCTATTTATAAGGCTCTTTCAATACCAGAGGAGACATATGAGTCAGTAGGGTGCAAAATTGTTCATCAGTATTTGGGCTACTACAGAAAGTTATAATGCCAATAACTTCGACCCTCCCGTAGCTATTCTTCACCGCTATTACAAATAAACAAGCGAAATATAACACGCGAGAGATAGATATATATCGTGAAAACTATATAAAGTTTTTTATAGAGGTAATTTTGAGGCTACATTAACGTCTTTTCCAAGTCCTGAGTAATACATTTCTCATGGAGATAAAAACGAAGTACTTTGATTAAAATATTTCTCCATAGAAAAAGACTTAACTATCGCCACAATGCATTCTGCAAACCATAAAAATTACCTAAGTATAGACAAAAGTGTAATTTTATCTTCAATTAGATACCCGATATGACAGCAATAGAAACTGTTATGAGCAATGAAGTACGAGGACTCAATGATATAATCAGCATTAAAGATTATGAAAACAACTAGATGAGCTCACATTAGCGCTAAAAGATATCCAACCAGCCATATAAAGAGATTAAAATTTCTCCGTTAACATATGCAATCATTAAGTTAGGTAGTACAGAAGAGCCCTTTTGATGGCGCAGAAACATCAGCTCTTCGGAGGGAGAAATAAAGAAGGATTCACAAGTTTGGAAAGTGTGTGCGCAGAGTAAAATAGAGGGGGAATGTACGAAATATACAGAGAATGACACGAGAAGATGAGCTTGACATGGTCAAAAAGGCGAGAAAACGTTTGGAGGAGATGAGATGAAAATATGTAAATATGTAATTGGTTATTACACGTGATTCTACGGGACACATAATTCCATTATCAGCACTAGAAAACGATTCCGCGGGGACTTCACAAAAAATAAGCAAATTGACTTTTCGATAATGATCATTGTACATCAAATAGAGATTTAAAAAAATATTTAACATACAAATACCTTTAATAAAATAGCTACAATATTATTTCGCCATTATAATTTTCAATTAGAATCTAAAGTTTCCACGGCCAACTCTTATGGAGCGAGAGGTTGACCGTTCCTTGTCTCTTACCCTACTCACTAATAAGTAGGGAATTCTGAAGTCGGTGATAGATGGAAGAGTGTGGGGCGAGGTGAGAGGAGTAGACAAATAACGTATAAGTATAGGATGAAGAGAGTATGGACTTAGGTCAACTTGAAGAAAGAAAGAAAGATATGGTGGAGTATAAGAGTTGAGGCTAGAGGAAGGTAGATGTTTCAGCCTATCTGAAAACCTACATCTGACGGTACACTACTTACGCTGAGTAAGCTAAGAAACCCCATTGACGGTCCAATAAAATGGGCTTGTTAGAGAAGAATAATGTTATACATATTGTTACTCTGACCCGATGAGTATACTTCCATGAAATATAGGCACGACAGCTGACATTATGACCACTCACGCCCAAGTACACCAGTATTAGTAAAGAGGTGTAGGAGCAATCGCAAGAGTAGGTAATTCTCTTGTTTGACATAGCGACCGTAGGTCATTACAGCCATTTTTATGGCCTCTGGATATGAGGAAACCATCAAAAGTCCTTCCTCATTTTTCCGTATCCCGATGAAGAAATTCAATGCACCAACTAAACATTTCCAAAGCTTCGAGGATATAAAAAAAAACAACAACAACAAATGCTGGCAGTCCACACTCATGCAGTAAGTGTAATGCACTTATTACGGCCCCAGTTTTTATCGCCGCGCGTAAAAAATATAACGAGACAATGAAAATGGGAACGCGCCTCCATCACCCTTTTACCCAAAAATTTTCATCCGGTAGCCGCTGCAATGGGCACTATCAACAAACCCGTTACAGTCCGGGAGTTGTAAATCTCTTTTGTCCCGCCGCATGCCTGAAACACTGAGATCGTAAAGCAACGGCTGTTTTGCACTTGGTGACCCATTTTCCGGCACGGAGAGGAGGAAAAAAATACGGGAACGGGATGAGACGCGGAGAAAAGGGCATGGGGAGACGAGAGAGGTAGGAGGACCCCGCCTTCGCCATCAAAAAGAACCGCTCCCCTGCACTTCTGCCGCCGGCCCATAAAAAAAGCGGGGAGGGCGACATCCACACATGAAAGAGGGCCCATTCCCGCTCCCGTACTGGAATATTTGTGCGTACTACGTGAGGGAGGACCTGGGAATATTCCCTAGGGAAGCCCTTTTACCATGCCGAGGGACGCCGGCGATACCTGTATAGGAAAGGGAGAGGATGGCATTTCGTCTGGAAACCATGTAGTAAGCCCTGATAACAGACATCTTCAAGAGTGGAGTGGCCCTTACTACTAAGCAGCTATTTACAGTAACACAACACAACGGCAAAAGACAATGGCGTCCATCACTTACCGCATGAAAATTAATTAATTAGGGCCAAACTACGGCCCATTCATTGGAAACACAAACAGTTCGGAGATGCGTTGGCTATTCCGAATGCCATAAAAAATTCGGCATTGAAAAAGGCGGAGCAAGGTACATGGTCTCCCCTAGTTAGACCCGAAAACGCGATTCATTTTGAGAATTCAGTAGATTGTAAGAGAGATACGTTACAACGAAAATATCTTCCTCATCAAGTTTCGGGGGAATATTTCCTTCCCAACGTATATTATAAAAACGCGAAATTTGCCGCCCACTTTACATGAATTGGTAACGGCAAAAGAGATCCGGTACATTAGCCCGTTCGGGTAGAACCACTCAATGATGTAAGGAATCGATCTCAGTTGTTTAGACTGGGGTAAAGTCGGGTCGGCGGGTGAAGGCGGTAGGAACCTAAACTTTTCGGATTCCGATGGAATTAGCGGACTATGACAATATGGACGTAAAAGGCGACATGCCAACAATGTATTCCAACCACCGTTATCTATCACATAGCCATTTAACAAATTTCAACAAATAATATCCAAATCATTCCCACACCCTACCCGCAATCAGACCACTCCAGTTTACCATGCCAATGTCTACACCCAAGCCGGAAATGCCGCATGGATGAAGAAAACATACCCAGGGTGAATTTCCGCAATAATCACTATCGCCGTCACACGTTGTAAGCATTGACGATTTCACGATGACCCAAGTAAACACTGTTTTTTTACTAGAACACGAATAGAAACATTTCGAGAGGAAATATTTTTCCTTTGTGAAAGGAAATCTAATTTACTACTCCGAGATACACAACTTACCAGTTAAAATCAGATTGAGTCACTGAAATAGGCGTATTTTATGCACTAATTTTAAGTTAAGAATTAATATATTTGCCATATCAGAAGAGTTTCCAATTTTCCATGTATCACCCTAAACTCTTCAACACATCTCTATGTCGAGCGTGGGCATGCTGGGAAATAGAAAACTCTCAGCCACTCAAGGAAAACGTACTTTAAAAGCGTTGAATAGAGGCATGGGGATAGTAACCCACACAACCTGTCCCGCTACCGCCTCCTTCCCTCAACCCCACAGCGTATCACCCCTTTAACATCACCGAACTCACTCTACCGAGACAAATTCCCTCTGCCATCATTTCAACTCACCCCTTTCCCTTCCAAAACACCGTTTTATGCTTTTATTTCTTTCCCTCTCGCTAGGCTCCCCTCCTCAAATACCCTTCTCCTGCCGAGCCCCTTGGCAACCACCGTTATTCCGAGACATTCCGTCAGGATATCCTCTCCCCGTCGTCACGACTCCTCCCAAAGTCCTCGTACGTGTGCCTCGTCCTCGCCACAGTCGGCAGTAGGACCGTCACAAGCCGTAAATCGAGGACGGCTCAGCCTAGGACCGAGGAACATCGAAAAAGGGTTATTATTCCACTTTCCCTCACTTGAGCCGTTTACACGACTATGGTTGTGTTTGCAAACGTAACCGATTGGCAATAATGATTTATTATACATGACTTCGCATATTCACTGATGAGAAAATAGTTTGAGGCAAGGCTTAGTGAAAATGCTTCATGCTGAAATGGAAAAACTTTGTAAATTTCACGGGTGTAATTTAAAACGACTGGTTTCGTCGCGGTAGAGATCCAGGCACAAACACAGAAAATACGCAATCATTACACAATAATTATGAGCAGAAACAAATACACTTAGTCAATAGTGGCGGAAGGATGGTGACAAAAGGTGATGGAATGAAGGGAAACAGATAGAATGGTAATTGACCTTGTGCATTTAAGATTTTGCACTTCACGTATCTGCACCAACTAATGTCATCACGCGACTAAACCGGTGCACCGGTTTAGTCGCGGTGGTTTAAAATAATATATGTGAAACTTACAAAATTGTTTCCTTAATAATAGTAATAATAATGGTTTTATTGGGCATTAAACAAATTTGAATTTGCAATACTCCTCGCCATATACATAGTAATACAAGATTGAGTGATTCTATTTTTTTTACATATTGCTGAAATGATTAAAGTAAATTAACAAATACATAACATACATAGGGCAAAATCAATAGAATTATGCATATATAAAGGAAAACACAATTTCACATTCAAAAAACTCATTTACGGAGTAAAAGGCTATTTTTATTAGCCAGTTATGTATAACTTTTTTAAACTTCGACAAACTCACATCTTTAGCCTCTGGGGGCAATCTGGTAAAAAGACGAATTTTTAATATATTAAATGAATTGCTATATTTGCTTAATCTGCGATGAGGGATGCCTAGGGTATCACTGTTCCTTGCATAATGATTATGAAAGTTTGAACTTTTTCCAAGGAGCACAGATTTTCTTGGGCATAGTAAATTTCACAGGTAAATTTCTTTGACAATGTAAATTTCACACGTAATGAGGTTCATTAACTCATTCTTTCCGAGAATGACAAAATACCACAACAGAATCAACCGCGATTAAAAATATGGTCTTATGTTTAACAGTTTGTAATATCTTGGCTGATTCTTCGCTCAATATTGCCGAATAAGTTCTCAGTAATATCAACAGGTGGATATCTGCACGGAATTTCTAACATTCCCTAGCTTGTGATGCATGCAGATAAATAGAAAAAAATTTGTCGTAGTGGAATAATTGGTGCCTGATTGGTTAGAGCTAACCCCTGACATTTATTTGCACGTACGATTGTGGCATAAACCAGATGTAGCTTTGTGCACATTGGGGTGAATTACCCCCTGCAATTCACCCTAGAGTAGCATCACAGGCTATCATTTCCATATTGGGAGCGCGGAGGCCTTGAGAATAAAGTGATGTGTAACGTACGGAAAAAACCGCGTTAAAATTCTTGTGGAGCCTTTGAAGATATCTGGACAAAAATATTCGTACTCCGAGATGACCCAGGGAAAGAAATTAATTACTCTGTAACTTAAATGCGTGAAATACACGCGTCTGAGGCTAAGCTTCTACCCCTCTTTCAACTATGAGTAGAGCTGATCGAATGTTTTTACGTTGACAGAATTTACTCGAAACAGGAGTCGGGCTCAAATCCCGGCAGTGGTAGCTAAAAATTAGAGAAGTGCCCGAACCCTCCTTGAGTGTCTTGTGGAGAGCACTTCAAGTGCATCACTCCGTCCGCCGCATTGGACGTTAAGCCGTGGTCCCGTAGGCACTTAGTTTTAAGAGCAGGCTAATGCCGACACCGAGTTTCTCTCCACCCTTCCCTCATGGCGAAAATTACCCTTACCTTAGCTGACGATCGCCTCCTCCAAATATAATACCATCGAATCCTTTCGCAGTTGAATCGCAATTGTATTGATCTTTCGTACTTCTCTCTTCAGTTCGACAAACGGCTCCCTATTCATCTTCTCCAAAAACCGTGTTCTCTTCTTCGCATTCCCACATTCACCACATTTCCCTCAAATAAAGTCTTCAACATCCATTCGCCTCTCAACATACGGTCCACCCACAGGCACTTTGTCTCCTATTTTCCTCACTCAGGGATTTTATTTCATAGCCCATCATGTCGCGACACCACTGCCTCTTTCTTTCCGAGGCACCATATTTAGGATGCGTATTTTACGATTGTATGTATGAAGGCACTCAACCCACATAAAATGGTCCGCATTGGTAGGTAGTGAAGACAGTAAACGATTTGAAGTTTTTTCGACAAAAATAAAAAATAAGAACTTACGAATTTCTCTAAGAATACCATCGGGATAGAGAGTCGGTAGAATACGACGTTTGACGGTTTTGTTTTCAAAACGAAACAGATAACAAGGCGAACGACACATTCGAGGGCCCTCGAGGATTTTATTGATTCCTTCCAGATCGATGTTTCTTCGCTGTCATAAATAATAAATTGCACGTTATAGTATGTCGCAGCAATGCTGTCAGCTACCAAGAGGAGTTTGGGGTGGATTTGTTCAACAGATTGAAAGCCTACTACTTAGCTTAGGCGGATCCAGGGGGGGGGGGCATGTGCCCCCTCACCAGACCCTAAAACATATGCAAAATTTTTAATACGGTCCCATTATCATTGCATTCATTTTGTATTACGAGATATCCTTGTGCCCCCCCCCAGAACAAAATCCTGGATACGGCCTTGCTTGTGTCCCCCCCAGAGAGAAATCCTGGATCCGCCCCTGCTACTTAGTGACATTCTGTGGTTTTAATTAACAAGATTCAACATAGAATTTTTTCCAGAAAAATATGATAAAAACTAAGACGTAGCTAAACAGTACATCTAGATGGAAACTTGCCTGTGCACAAAAAATCAATGCAATAAAAAAACCCTTACTCTTGAAACAATGAAAAATCAATCTAAAGTTAGAGATTACGCAAATGTGATCAAGAGTTGAACTGACGGATAATTTCTATCAGGAAGAGTTAATGTATGCTAATGAGTACCACTAATAAACCATTGACTCGTGACAAAAATAAATATTATAAAAAATTATTGAAGAACGATACCTATTAATGCCTTAGATAATTATTACTTAAAACATATACCTCTCTTTCCTGCCAGGGCAAGTTTATTTACACTGACTCTCACGTCTCTGTGGCAAAAAAAACATCGCTACTCAGAGATCTACTCGGTTCTACTTCCGAGAGAAAATTTGGGTATTAAGGACGTTGGACTTCACTTAAATATTTTCTGGAAATCGCATTCTAAAATTCGCAATTTTCTTTGTTTAAGCATAGAAAAAAGTTGGTAGTAATTAAAATATATTATGTTACTTTGACCGGTGAAAATACTCATTTATGCCGCGTCATTACGTGAAAATGAGAATCGTCACCGCATTATTTTTTTGGCTATTAGCAAATTAAATTTCAATTGTCGTTAAACGCGATGAAAAAGTATTTCTTAATGAATAAAATTATGAATTTCCGACATTTTGGATAATCTTTAATTCATTCTGGTTAATCCCACTATATTTCCAGGTCCGATAGAAACGATAAGTAAATTAATAGAGATGTTTTGCCGAACGGATAGATATGGGAATTCGTTTTTCCCCCGAACCATAAAGGACTTTAATAATGCAAGTCCTAGCTTCGTAAGAGCACTTCATTTTTATGTGTAAACGGCTGGTGTCCTAACACATCCTACCATACACCTTTAAGGCAGCTTTCTGGGTATTATGTAGCTGTAGATATATTTTTTTTAATAATCAACGTCTGAGGAAGCCGTTTATTGAAAAAAAAGAACTCGATTTTGAAACAAGTGCGAAAAATTTTTCTGCTCATATGTAGAGGCACGGCGGAAGTTCCTGAAACGAAAAATTCCAGAGGACGCCTGCCTGGGCTCAACGATACATCGACGATCTTCCCGGGTTCATGGGGGGAGCAATACGAGATAGTACTGAAATAAAGCAAACATTGCCCCAATTGTGGAGGCTCACAGTTTGGAGGGTAGGGGAGAGGGGAGGAGTGGAAGGGAGGAGGAGAAATAGGGACAAAGAGGTGTCCCCTTTCCTTAATTCCGCTTATACCTACACACGCTCCCCTATCCACCCCCACACCCAACCTTCGTCCCCCTCCTCAAACGTTCCACCCCGCTCACCTATATTCCCCGCGAGGCCTAATTTACCCTTTGACCCAAATTCTCTCCCGCTCGTGACCTACCTACCTGCTGGCGCCCCCCGCCCTGCATGATCGAGGCGCCTCTCCACCCTCCAAAATTCTCTCTCCAATCCCCAACTCTAGAACTTTTGCAGCTACCTTCGGCTGCTCGACCCGGGCCGCGACCGCGTTCCTCGAAACAACATTTACCTAAAGACAGACGATCGAGCAACGTTTCTCTCCGAGTTCCGGGAAAAATTAAACCGCAATACTAGGAAAAATGCGCATTCTCACTAACGCATTACACTAACTCATTTTGAATTATAGCGACTGGCTAATAGAATTCGGCGTACATTCACGCTGTATGCGACTTAGCCCCAAAAGTAATCTACTTGAATGTACATAAATACTACGCACTTAAGGTATTTCCATCGCATCGTAGCTGTTGTCGCTAGCAACACGACGCAATGAAAATAGCCTGAAATTTAGAGCATTCCTCTTCACGATACCTTGGAAACCTTCACAGGAATACATTTGCACATTTGGACATCAGCCCAATCCGTATATCCAAATTAACTCAGTTACGCTCGCCAATTAACACATACCACTGATTTATCATGAGATCTATCAATTAACCGCAGGAATTTAGAAACCTATTTCTGTCCTAATCCTGAGAAAAATCGATCTTAATAATTATAAATTTATTTATCTAAATAAATAGAGATATGCTCACTAACTAATGGAATTCATTTACCTATACCAATTGAATGATAAGATTCTATTGAGTATGGGGTGTTCGAAGGCTTCAAATTTGAAAATATTCGGTCACAATTTGTGGAAATGAATGAAGAATATAATAAAAAAGCTAACTAGCTTATTTTCATAATAAATTTTAGCTAACCGAACTTTTTCTCAGGAAATTAGTGCCATTAATAATGAAATGGCCAATAATAATTTGATGAAACCTCGGTCGATTGTAGCGCGGATTTTTATAATTTTTTCTTATGATCACAACTCGAAGGCTTACTCCGGATTTGAATCCAGGACCCTTCTATCAAACTAATTAATGCAAAGTAGATAAACACTCGAACCAGCAGCCACAAGACATGCATTCAGTATTTTTCTCTATAGCATATAAATTACAGCGTAATGAATACTTCAATAATTGATAGACGGGCTACAGCATTAAATACACAACGACGCGTACATCATTCTACCTTTACTTCAATGGTATTCTGCTCTTTGATAGGCGAATCTCTCTCTTGGGAAATCGTTTCTGTCAACTAAGAAGTCCTTCGTCCATCACAAGTGGTGCGGTCGCGCACGACAACTAGGAATTTCGGACGGAAGCCCGAGAGGAAGGAAGGATGAGGTCAGGGTGGCTCAAGAGGAAGAATGGAAGGAGGAGGGCTTGGCCCACAATTTTTGGAACACGTGCCATTCTGGACGCAGAAAACAATAAACATGAACACCAGAGAAGTTTAGACTTGAATCAGCAGTCAAACTTAACTTTACTTCCAGACAAAAAAATTCGAGGAAAAAAAAGTGGAGCAAGGTGCATTCAATGGCGGAGGAAATGCACGCCCATGGCTAAAAGAAGCTTTCTTAAGACACAGGCTCCATTTAATAGCGCCAAAAGAACATTCGGCGTAAACTTCCTAGATGTTCATACATGCTTCTTGCTCCGCCGACAAAATATAACTTGAGCTGAAAAATTTAACTTACAAAAGATTCAGCCTAAATTAAACAGAACGGGTAGAAACTTTACCTGACACGAAAATTGGAGAATAATCATTAATTACGGAGACGCAAATGATGATAAACTCAAATCAAAGTTCGTTCTCTTCGCACTCCGTGGATTCAAAGTTTATGAGGTATTTTATGAGGCTATTTATTTTTTTAAAGCCATATATGGTGATAAAATTCAAATGATAGCTCGGATAGATGGGGAAGGAGTTCATATCTCTTTAATTCCACCAAGGAAAAGGATATATTAGCGATGTATTTAGCTTATTTTATTTTGTTAAATAACTCCTTTACATATGGGTAATATCCAAAAAGTTTCAATACAGTAAAAAGGAAGAGGGTCGATTATCTTTTCATGCATTTGCTTACCTTTATAGGCCTAGAATCGAGGAATAAATGAACTGAGTTGAAAACATTAATGATAGCTATCACATTGTTAAACAACTGGTGTGCCAATACAGATTTTTCATGTCACACGGTTTCGATTACAAAAATTTTAATAAATAAAGGGCCGGAGGAGCTCATTCCTTATCAACGAGTAAGTGAGCATGCTAGTTTTTTAAGGAAAATATCGAATCTCATCGATAACGTTAGTACAATCTATATTTTCGTGTTTAATATTCTAATTGTAACTAAAATAGCTTCTTTTTTAGCCGAAACTAGTCACTCAGTGATTCACTCATTATGATGGTTTCGATAATTATTGGTAGTGAACGAACGCTGACCGCATCTACATTCTCTCCACAGGCGAGTTTATCTTACATTCCGGTCAGGGTGGGCAATGTCAATTCCCTGACCTACCTCGTGCAGCGAACATTTCTGTTTGGGGTACTCAAAGGCTTCGATCGGATCTGAATCCCGGCCACTTCTGCCAGCATCCAACCGCTCTACCCACTAGGACACCAAGTTCCCTTAATAGAAAAAATAAAGCGGCAAAAGTCAAGTTCACCCATGAAATAGAGACGATCTCTGGGAGATTTCGCGAAGTTACTACGAACTTCCATCTTTCCAATAACAAAAATCCTTCGTAATTTAATTAATCGTTGGGTACCAGCGGTCGCTCCTTCTTCGTAAGAGGCACGATGATCACCTACGTGCTCACAGATTCACAAAAAGGCCGGCAGAGCGCTAGCCAAGGTAAGGAAGGACACGTTCAGCTCTCATTCCAGGCGCCTTCGCGCGGCGGAGGAAATTCCATTACAGGGGCTTCCCGCTCCGAGAGATGCAACCAGCCAGCCCATCGTCACCGAACGTACACATTCAACAGGATTGCCGCCAAGGCGAAAAGAGATCAAAGTTTCCTCGCGAGCAATGAAGGGACTTCCCGCTCAGGGCGTAAGGGGAGTTAGGCCAATTAAAAAAAAAGAAAAAACCGCAGCCACTCTTTGCGCCGGCAAGCCGGAAGAGTAGTATATATCGTATAGCTGGGATGAAAAGGAGTGAAGTATGGGTGATCGCGAGAAAAGGAATTTTTCTCCTTCCGGGGAAAAAGACTAAGCCATTGCTTTGTTATCCTCCGTCCATTACACAGCCCAGTTCTGAATTTTTCATCTTCTTCCACAGAAAGCATTCAGGATTGGCAATGCTGAGGGAATCGCTCACGCGTAAACATTTCGATTGAAAGTCACCAGACTTTGAGTGCAAAGAAATCTTTTTTGCGGGAGTTAATGATGGGAATTTGACTGTTAGAAATGGATATGACCGAAAATATTTTTTATTTCCTGGGGCTTATTATACTCAAAATTCCTTCTTTAATTGTTCCAAATTCACAATCCCGGCAAACAAAAATCATCAAATGTCCACCACCCTTTAACCTATATTTACACTACAAAATGGCTAATTAGACAAGTAATCAATCAGGCAATCAAATACAACCTCATCAATAATAAGGGAAAGCTCCTCAACAGCTCTATATTCCGATATTGCCTGAAAGTATTTTTGAACAGGCATGGATAGATCTCAACCCAGAATAGTCTACAGGCGCGTGAATTGTCACTTACTCAGTTCGGGGGCCAGTTTATTTCCCTGAGCCACATCGCACCTCGAGGTTTAATAATAATAATAAAAAAGGTTTCGGGGGTTTCCGAAGGTTTCACCCACGATTAGAACTCATGGCGGCTTGCTCCATAGGCCATTAGGCCACCTCTCCCTCCTTAGCTTGAATTCATCGAGTAGTAAAATAAAAGTTACAAATTCTGAAAACCACCTTAAAAAGACATTTTTGTCTCACTGGACACATATGGCTGTTCATTTCGTACACGGGATGATTTCTCTAACAAGAGGAGGAATACGAACTATGGATTAAGACGTAGGGATAGAAGGGAGAAAACATAGTTGAGAATGGAACATCTTTTGATTCTTCTTCTAAACTTCCATAGATTTATGGATAGCAAAAGGCTAAAAAATTGAGAGGGAAAAAATAAACTATAAGATGAGGTCACAGTGGTATTTCCAAGATATTCAGTTTTTTTGGCATTAATGATATCCATCTTGCTAAGCAGTAACGCCTACACTTCATACCTTCGTTCCCGACAGTTGATTTAGTAATCATGAAAAATACTTAACCGACGCCACAAAATTAATTTTGAATTTATGTAATACAATTTTAAACACTGGAAGGCATACAATTAAAATGCAAACAGCGACGCATCATTCGTTACTAATTTCATGGACATCGCAGGGACTGAAATTCGACTGTAGCTCAACCTAAGGGGGAAAGGGAAGAAGAGCGGCAATTTATTGAAAACGACAGGCTCACGCAGTGAATAGGAGGGGTAAGGAATAAAGTTCCGAAGGGCATGGCGGATGAGTTAATCAAAGGAATATGGGGTCGGATGCTCTCATGAGTCAGTAACGCCGATCAAACGAAAGGAGAAATAGAACAAAACCAAGACTACGTCCGCCTCTCGCTGGTGAAGTGAGTCACGAAGTAAAGAAAAACAGAAGAAGGGCGACACATGAACTCTTCTACTGGATAAGGGACTGAAACTGAGGAGTGGTAAACTTGGGGGCACACGACGAGTGATAGAAGCGGGGTCATAGCTGAAATACAACGAACGGTAGGCGCAATCGAAGACGCATTCTGCGATCCTGGTCACAAATCCCAACATTTATCGGGCGCTCCGGAAAATCACTCAGGTGTCTTGTGAACAAGTAATACTTTGATAAAGTTCTCATTGCCGAGATCGAACGAACGACAGAATACAACAACCGAGTGATCCCAAAAGGAATAAAAAGGCAAGAAGATCGAAGCTGGTGCGGATTAAATCAATCGGCGACTGGAAACATGTGAATTTTTTTAGCAATTAAGTCTCAAAATAAAAAATGATAATGGTAGCGATGAAGCTTTATAGCGAAATGTAGGGGATATCCAAAGCAGATAACTGAGCCTTGGGAGTAAATTTCAAAGCAAATAATTTTAAAATATGTAACCACCTACTCTTATGAGGACAGATCATACCTGTCTATCGCCTCTTTTTGCGACATATTACTCTTGTAAATATGTTGAATTTTCCACGTTTAATAGAGTATAAAGTTTTCAACATTTCTCTATATATCTAATATAAACATACACACATCATATTTTTTATTCCATTTTTACCATTGTTTATCTCGAAATTTTCACTTTATCTACCATTCATACTAGTACAAAAATCTCCAACTTCAGGCAAATAAACGTGGTTAAGTATAGGATGCAGTTGACGCATCAGTGATTATGGATTCCTTGCATCACAGTAGAGGTAACCAGAATTAGAAGGCATTTACGGCGGTACGCACTAAATTCTCAGCCATTGCGTCCATTAGGTAAACATAGGCCACGTCAAAGAATATGCCAATTATTCAAACAGCTCTACCGACCTTGGCCCACCCCCGACTGCGGCCGCTCCACATTCGCACGGGAACCCAAAATATTCGGAATCGGGAACGCTAGTCGGGCTAACGCACGACTCATTTGAACGCTCAAATGGCCGAATGAATAAATCAGTCGATTTGGAAAAGAGGCAGGCGATGGGGCCCGGCGATAACTTAAGTGGGCCAGTCCTGACTGACAAAGACCCATAATAATAAACGGACGCTTTACGCTCCATCACGGCTGGCCAACGAGTGGCGTCGGGTTAATTAAAAATCCAATAATGGGGAAGGGGTTGGCGAAGGAAGGAGATATCCACATAGATCATTTTGAGAATTTCGGAAGGGCGTGATCAACCGGATGGGATAGACCCACGCCCCGCCCCCCCTCACAGGAGAAGTGGATTTAAAAAAGAATTGGATCACTCGGAATGAAAGGGGCGAACCGCAAGTGAGGAAACAAATATTCTCTTGAGAGGACGCCTACCATCTTTTTATCGTATTTCGTCTTTTTTCGAGAATAATTACATTTTAAACTTAGTTAATCATCTTAAGCTTTTCGGGGTGCACACATCTAAACTTAGTCAAAATTTCGCGTATCCAAAATACAAAAAAATTGCATCTGAGTAGGTACCGAGGAGAACATTTTCAAATTGGACGTACAGAAAAATATTGATAATGGTCTACAATACATGAAAATTCAATAATACGCTATTATTGAAATTCAATCAATATATGAATTTCAATAATAGCGTAAATTTAAAATTAGTCGCGAATAATGGCCGGTCGAGTAGGAGTGGTGGGTCTCCTTCATTTGTGGACTGATTTCCCGGATCTTCCTTTGCGTCTTGCAAGAGAAGGAGAGGAAAAAGAATTTAATCAATCAGCAAGGAATGCACGAACGACGAGGAAACAGACAGGATTACATAATGTTGAGAAGACTGGTTTCCTTCGAACACGGGCTTACCTTCGCGTGTAGTATTTAGACAAACTTCACGTCTACTTTTGTGCTCATCAATGTAATCGTAGCAAGGGGGTATCCGGTTCCATGTAGTAAATAAATAAAATCGGTACATACTTACTCGTTACTTAAGAAGTTACTGATAACCTGCAGGCCTTAGTAGCGGCGGAATAGTTTTTGCATACTAATCCAGCAGTCGCGAGTTCAAGTCTCGCCTGTGTGATATTACTCCACTCAGGACTTGGCAAGGTGTCAAATTCTCTTAGTACAGATCCTGACCAGCTTGGCGAATGGCATTCGAAGGGACTTTACAGTGATACTATAGCTAACAGAATTCTCTGAGACCAAGCATGTATCCAAAATTTTGCTACCGGAAGGTCATGAATGGTATGTGGGTTGCCTATACTTGTAATTATTTTGTCGACATCCAAGCTTCGGACAATAATGCATTTCTTTAAAAAAGCTATTAATTTCGTTTGAATAATGCTTAAGTATATAGTCATTAATAGTTTACGCCGAAAAAGCCAAAGTTTTATATTTTGGTTTCCGTGGGCGTTTGTTTCCGAAATCCGCCTGATCTGTCGCAAATTTTTTTATCTCCAGGGCTTTGTAGACAGTAGTTAATATTATCCGATTTTAAGCTTATTCCAGATCTGATACCCAGATCTCATTTCACAACTCATAATAGATGAGGTGAAATCAGACGATAAGTGTCCCTGGACTAGTCATCTCCTAAAGGGGTGTATGGCGGGCAGCGTCGAAAGGGAAAATTTTTCGGGGCTGGCAGAAGGCCCCCTGGCTACGTTGCTGCCTGAGACAAAAAATTTACACTCTTTATTATTTTCGGTACCTTCAATTACATTTATGGTTGGCGTTGAAAAGTCTGGCCAGCATATATGAAATCTTTACAAAATCCTCTATCGAAGAGGGAGTGCAGTGTAATCTTGAGGCTCCACATCACTCCCTTTTGACTTATGGAATTTTGCGAAGTACAGATCCGCAAAGGCGCTCATTTCAGACTTACGTCATCACATTGAAATTTTCAGGGCATACGGAGACTATAGAGGGCGGAGAAAAATCGTGTCACGAAATTGTAACCCTGGATAGCCGATGCCACTTGAATCAAAAATTACCAATGATGTAAAGGTCGTAAACGCACCATTTTTAAACATTGGAAACTTTGTGCCAAGCTCACCGATTGGCCGCGAGTTTGCCCCGTTGCCGGATATTATGGACAACTCATGACTTCGAATGCTTTGCCTGCCGGAGATCGCGATGTATCCAACGCATCCGGCAACAGGGCTAACTCCCGGCCAATCGGAGCGCTTACCTCAAAGTTTTTGAAGTTCAAAAAAGGTGCGTTTTCGACCTAAATATCATTGGTAATTTTTGTTCCAAGTGGCATCAGCTATCCAGGGTAAAAATTTCGAGACATTTTTTTTTCACCGTCCATATTTGTCGTTAAGTACATGTTTCTCAAAAATAAAATCATGTTTCTTGGACAATGCACAGGAAAAATTTTCAAATTTGAGTTACAGCTAAATAATGAAAACGGTCTCCTTAATATACCTTGAAAATTTCAATATGAGACAGTAATTTTTGATTGAGTAAAATGCCACATAATATGGCCGATTGAGAGGGGGAGATGCGTTCTCTTACAAACGAGAAACAAATTTCATCCATAAACACATTACACCACAGCTCTGATCATGCACGTGAGGGCACAGAAAAAAAATGAAAAGCATTTAAGCGGTCCCCTACCGATGGGAGAAAGTCACTGAGGACTTGCAAGGGACTTGCAGGGAAGAGGAAGAGCATAAGACCAACGAGTAGCAGAGCCCCGGGCAAGGTAAATGATAAGGAGGAGCTTTTAGAGATTTTCAACGATAATCTGATGATGTTAATGGAGCAGTTTCGAAAGAATCGTAGATGTCGCCACTGCCGCGGGGCGGGGGAGGACGAAATAAAAGCGGCGGAGGAGGTGAGGGAAAGACTCGGCGCCTTGCTGCGCGCGCATCGACAGCGGGGGAGGAGGGGAAGAGTGATATGGCGATAGGTCTTTTAATTTTTTTTTTACCCCTCCCCTCCTCCCCCATCCTACTTCCCGGGGAAACCAAGTCACCCCCCCACCTACATCCCCTCACTTCTTACCTCATTTGCCACCCCTCTCTCGGTATTTGACTCCCTCCTTCCCGCGTCCGGCAGAAAGAGAGCTCTAACTCTCCAAGCGTCTTCCATAATCGTGTACATACTCTCTCTCTCTCCTCCCACACCACCGACTCCCTCCCGTTTGGCCTTGTCCCACTTGCTCACAAACGCGCGCACACACACAAACGCAGAAGCAAAGCGGCCTGAAATCCCCCACCCCTCCGCTCCCCTCCACCGCTTTGCTTCCCCTCCAACGCTGCCTTGCCGCACCACCTCCACCCCCCCACCCACATTCAATCTCTTGACACCGATCTTGGTCAATTTTATAATCGCAAGACTTCGCCGTCCCCCACCCCCTTTATCCTCTAGAAATTTTTCTCACGCAACAACTCTCCCTCTTCCATGATAATAAACAAAAACAAGGCTTCTTTGTTCGGCTCTCAAGTCTTGAGCGGACGTAATTCAAGCGCGCGCGAAAGAAGGGCTCATTGAATTAGTTCCTGGCCCGGACGAAATTCATGATCCGATAAAAAATAATAAACATTGAAATAAAAACATGGAGAAACTAGTAAAAAAATATTGAATGGCAAACAGATAAATGCAAATAGAAAAAACCTTCTTTAACACTCGTCACCCGAAAGTAATTTCATGCTTCGCGAGTAACAGTACGAAAACAGCAAAAGTGGAAACGCAGAGAAATTTGACTGGATCTACTAGTCTTGAAAATGGCATCTAAATGATAAAAGCAGCACTAATGATGACAAACAACAATATTTTCTTGAACGTAGACGCACCTCGTCGTACATTTTGGGGGCAGTGATCGAGGTCTACATCAAGTCATCTGAGTTGGGGAGAAGATCTTAACCGAATTGGAATATATATATCTCCACACGACATGAAAACGTCAGTTTTTTAAAACCAAAACCACAAAAGAGGAACGCGGCTAACTTCATAAGTACCTGATGCGGCGTTTTTTCCTTAATTTCCACAACCGATGCCTTACTAAAGCAATGACGTCCTTTTCGGGGGCCTTAATGGAGTGTGACGCGTGGCATACAGATTCAGGCAGCGCGTCTCCAGCACTTGTGGACACGATCGGAAGAACGATCTGAAAAATGTACCGATTTCTGTTTCTAATGATATCGCCGACAGACTTCACCTTTATGGTCATTCCGTCTCTCGCATTCTTCGTGTCCACGGAATAATTCATGACTCCCATCAATACGTACGCCTTGCCTTTGCTAGACGATCCTCACGTCTATTTTTAGAAGGAGAAGAGACGCTTTAAGTGCCTCAGTTGAGGAAATCCAGTTCACAGCCGCGAGTCACGCGTTGTATTATGCATGCTCCCATGCTGCGAGCCGAGTGAAACGACCGAAACGTTGGAAATCATGTTTTCCACATGAGGATTTCATTCGATGCTTTTTCCTCTCTCGCACCGCGATCAGATCATGAGCTCGAAGACTAAAAAAAGCAACGCGGCAATTACGATCCTAAATTAGATATTTTTTCATAACTCGGAAAAAGTATGAAACGCATCAAGATAAGATTACGTTTGCCGGTAATTAAAAAATGGGGAATAAAACGCCAACAGGAGTCTTAAAGACTCTCAAGAAATGTTTTTTTAATATTTTGTTTCAATGGCCATACCTGATTATTTCAACAGTGAGAAGGGAATGGGAAAGAAATCTACTTCTGACAAATCTTACGTTCGGATAATCAAACTAGGAAAATATTACATACGCAGCATTAAAATTTAACGGAATTAACCGAATTTAGTTTTACATGATGACTCACATAACTTCAGAGGCGAATGATCTTCCAATCTAAATAGACTCACCAACACCGCACCAACTTAAATAGACTCACTACCACTAAATAACAACTTCATACCAAAACCTGAAATTAGTGGCCTAAAAGTTGCGTCAGCTCTAGTCTGAATCGAAGCCATTCTGTGTACAACAGATATTTCAATAGCTATTCAAAGATTCAAACTGACTCAACTATCCATAAATTACAAAAATCCACCTCCTAACATTGCCCATGACAAACGAAAACTTGCCTTGAGGTTAGGTTATATTTAGGCTCTGTGACTAAGTGATTATGTAGATATGAGACTGATACACGGTAGGACACATAAATATAAGGAGCAATGTAATAATAGCCGAAAACATGGTAAATGCCGGGTAAATTCTCAACGAGACAAAGCAGCGTCATTGGATCGCTACAATGGAACAACATACCTAATTCCTCATTTAAATTTCAGGAAATCATAGTACCCGAAAGCAGTGGCGGATCCAGAATAGCTAGCTATCTATCACAAGCTATCTATTAGCATCACCTCAGCAGTAAAAGGGAGAGTTTCCCTCGATTTTATAGATTACACAGAATGCTAATGAGTACGACGGGCTCAAAATATAGATACCATTAACAAAGAAACTACGACCAGCAAAGATAAGTATAGTCACCGGCAGTGATGCCCAACGACAGCGAATGGTCTTGGAAGATTGGGAAGATAATTTTACGTAGGCTACCAAGAAATACTAACATGAAGTAGACATAAATTCCGTAAATCAATTTGCAATACAATTGATTATTTCGAATAAAAATATTGATTGGTAACGCAAGACACGACTCTCTCACGATCTCCATATCATATCGACGGTTGAATTGATGAAAGAAGAGGTATATCTGAATTACATACATTGGATTTGTCACTATAAGACCCAGAAAGAGACCTAATGCAAAATGCAGAAAAAGATATGTCCAATCCTAAAAATATGGATCGGGCTATACGATCTCACATATTTTTACAGAAAATCTTGACTATACATTCTATAAGACCTTTTTTCACATAGCGAAAAATGTTTACGCATCCTAAAAGTGCTTGCATAATATCCAAAATCCTTAATAACTATGTATTCATCATTTAAGAAGTGTCTCTTCTTCCTTTAGCCACTATGTGTAAACGATGCACACTGGTATTTAAAACTATAAAATAAGGTTCATACTGAAATTATTATAGGGAATTTGTGAATCAACCAAATACACAAACATAAAATGCCATCTTTCTCAAGGAAAAGACAGCATTACAGGGCAGAAACCTTATCGGATTGAGAAAATTTGAAAAAAAAGATGAACATTAGTAAACAACAGTTGATTGAGGTAGAGCACAGGGACTATTAATGAGGCCAAAACTGAAGTACAAACGATATAGAGCGTGGATAAATTTGAATTTGAGGCAAAACACCTATTTTTAACCAACCCCAGCGTTCAGCTTCATCAAAGAGCAGGATATTTCAAAATGAAGGGTTCCTATCTCAAATCTCTCGCGACAATGTCAAACTTCTTTCGACGAAGATGTGTTGACGTAAACCAATTATTCAAAGAATCATATCGCTCACCTTTGTCAGAAAGCGGAAACATACTTCAATAAAAAAATCTGGAATACTAAAAATTTACGAAACGATATCGCAAAAACTATTTTCACAATAGTCTTTCGAATGATATGTTATATATTATTTTAATTCAAGGATGCTGACTCCATTACTTTATTTACTGCCGGCTTCAGGGGTTAAATCTGTGCTTGCTGCCCAATGGTCGCGGGCTCAAGTCCCGCCTGGGAGGGAAACACACTCCAGGCCATGGTTGAACATCAGTGTCCAACAAGCGCAGGGAAAGAGTGGATCTAATGGTCCTTATTGCGATTTGTGAAATAAAGACGAAATAGCATTATCAGGGTTCCCACTCTAACTACATTATAAAATTCACGGTTTTTTTCCAGGTTTTCACGGTCTAAATGTCATAAAATTCACGGTTTGTAGATAAGGCATTTTAGGCAGAAATATTGATCACGTAACAATCATCGGCCGCACGTTAACTAAAAATGTAGCAAAAGCTACAGATGCCATGAATGCAAACGCAGCAATGACAGTGCTATCTCTCATGACGTCACCTATCGTTAGCAAAATTCATGTCCGGCTAAAAGGGTGTGAGTGGGAAAATGGAGAGAGCAGGGTGGCAGGGAAGTGAAGAAGTGCCTGATTTTTTGCCAGGGTTAATGTCTTCCAATCGCAGGCTTAAGGTCAATGTGCTGTCATGGCACACACGGACCAATTAATAGATAGTTGCGCTTTCGAATCCACATGTGCAGGTAAATGCGTGGACAGTCTGCACGTGACTCGGCCTTGAAACTTGATCGAAATATCCTTTTTTCTTTTAATCCATCTATCGTAGTTCTACATTCAAGTTTGAGAGATTTCTAAGGTTTTATGACGAAATTCACGGCTATTTCCAGGATTTTTCGCGGTAGACGAAATTCACGGCTTATTCACGGTTCTAAGGTTTTCACGGTTGAGTGGGAACCCTGATTATGGTCACTACATATAAATATGAAACTTATTATCGCGCTCCTTCTTCACATGAGGAATGTCGCTGGCGACTAAATAATCAAAAGAACTGCACATGCGAACCCACAAACGAGGCTTTACGAAATGGTAATAACACCTTAGAAGGAAAAGTTCTTTCCGACCCAACTAAACCCCTTCAGGACGATTGCAGATATAATTTTAATGTCACCATGTTACTTAAGAATGGAGAATAACCTTTCGTGGAAGAAATATTTTTATGACTAAGGGGGTGAAGGAATTTTTTTTAATCCGAGACAATTTGATCTAATTTTTCCACGGCTCTTTAAGATGCATTGTCTCATGAATGCTTGGTAGGAGCACACAACATTTCAATCGATTTAAAATGTGCGGATTGGTAAGAAAAATTATTTTAAAAAGTTCCAGGGCAATGCGATCGGCGACGTACGACGTCGGATAACCGTGCCCGAGGCGCGTAAGGCTCCAAATGGGCCTAAATGCAGTTATTTTGAATTTTGAGTTTTCCGAGCTAAATAAAATGTATTCTAAAGTAAAACTGTCATTTTAGAGCTCTGAAAACAAAACTTTTCACCGTTTTGTCGTATATCGTTTCCTTTATGCCGAAACGCTGCCTCAAAGGCGCCCGCCGCACGGCCCCCGCCTCTCTGCCGTCAGCCGCATGCACCTGCATGGCATCTTCATGACGTCTATTGGAATCATCAATTGGCATTACCAGCCAAAAACATTGAGTTGACTTACAAAGTATTTTACAGAGTAAACAATTTTCCTCTACAACATACAGCTTCAGGGGTATTTTTTCTTCACTTAAGGAAATAGTGCATGATGTTAATTACTTCTATTACAACGAGGCATGTCTCATCGTTTGCAAAATAAGGGGACCATATTATGCTAACAATGCTTACTTCTCTCGAGGCCCAAAATGATGCAAGACATGGCGGTAGCGAGCGGGAGTGAAGGACTCAAAGCCCCTGAAACGTATGGACGATATGGTCAAAAGTATCCCCCGAAATAAACCTAATATACTCCTCTTAAATGGAATGGTTCCCTCGGATACGAAATGTTAATTGGTAAATGGAAGGGAAAGGTACGTTTCAACAAAAAATATACCCATTAAAATTACATAAAAATAAAAAAGAGAATTTTCCACACACTATCAATGAGTTGATGACGTCATTTAAGATTTGGTTCATATACTCGATCTGAAGACCCTTTTAACGAGGCAAATAACCGCTAGCGAGAGTGTAAGCAACGACTAAGGACACGAGGCCCGTGCACAAGACCGAGGAGGGGCTGAGACCCGGTGATATGCAACGCATGTGTTCGAGACGTCATCAACTCATCAGCGAAATGACCATACATCTATTCGCAGGGAATAGCTCCACAAGCAGGCGTCGGATCAAACATCGGAAAAAGGAAAAGTCTCTTTACTATCCGAACTCTTATTACAATCGACAGTAAAATCTCCAGCCCCTGTAGTTCCGCCTGGGAACGTTAACCCTATCCAAGGCGAGGATGTTCGTGTACGCTCAGTTGTTAAATGATATAAAACCCCGATGTAAATGCCAGTAGCGCTGTTTTCGGTGGTAGCGCAATATATAAAATAAAAATCAAACAAAAGAAAATTGTTGAACGTGGCCATTTTTTTCTGGGTTAGCCACATCGCAGGCTCCTACACGGAATATGATCGCGAATACGCTTCATTCACCATCCCGCGAAAACCAGACGAATCCCGCGCTTGACACGAAAAACTCCATATGGACCGCCAACACGTCACCGCGTCCACCCCACTCACTTCTAGACCTACCACGAACTTACTAACACGTTTCCCAGACTCGAATTGGCACATCCCACTTTTGAGACGGGTGGAGAGGAAAGGAGGAGAATAAAAAAAGAAGGCATTCATAATAACAGCTAAAAAAGAAAACGGCTATTTTCACTTTCTTCGCGAAGAAGGGGCTCGTTGAGGGAAAGAGAACACACACGTGATTAAAGGGGCAGGGAGGGGGGGGGGGGGCGGCCGGCAAAAGTAAAAGCCTAAAAAACGAGCTGTGACGTGGAGGGGGTCCGCGGCACGAGAGATAGCGAAAGAAGGAGAGGGGCTTTTTCGGCGGGTTAAAAATGACTCCCTTGGCCGCCATGATGCCGATCAATTGGCAGGAAAGGAGTTCAAGTGTAGTGGGTTAATGGGTCATAGAATTGGCTCGCCAAAGGGATTAGGCAACAACATGGAGGAGTGCGGCAAAATGAGGGGCGGGACTTGAGTGACGAAGACTGGGACAGAAGGGGAAGATGAGAAGGATGGGTGTGAACAATTGACTCGCCGAGAAAAGAGGGAGAATGGAAGGGAGCCAACGAAACAGACAGGGAAAGAGAGAGAAAGAGATTTTTTTAAACCATATCCAACGATCATGGTAAGTCTTATGATGACTACTAGAACTCCTTACAAATCAACGAGATGCGATTATTAAAGAGGGCCGAATCCGCAGTGAAAAGAAGGAGAAAGAAATGATACCAATGACGATGCGGGTAAGGAAAATTGTCACTCGAAAACGAGTAGCGCAGATCTTGACGTAGTTCCCACTAAAAAGTATCAGGGTTAGCTACGGCTAACAATACCAAGCCATAAAAAGTTCTTCTCAATTTTAAGTTAGCGAATGCTAATAATAACCACAATAAACGTTTATGTCCCAATTAAAATCATATACCATGTTAGAAACTATTTCAATCCCTTTCCCGATTGTTTCACGCTTTCCTTTGAACTTAGGCGATATGTGTTACCGGGTTAGACCAGTATGAAAATTTTGAAATTGAGGGTATAAGAAAATCATATTATTGAAGAAAAACTCCTTTTATAGCAACTAGCCTAGGCGTGCCACCACTATCATAGCATGCATTTACAATCCTCGGCAGGATTTGACAATGGTCTCAACGCTTAGAGGTAAACATTTGAGGTAATGTATTTTATTCACTACAATCGATTTGAAAACAAATTTCAAGAATTTAAAAGTTCGTAACCGAAGGTCACCTACTGTTAAAAGTAAGGTATACTCAGAGGGGTTAATTCCATTCAAAATTCTCACATACTCGCACCCCTGGAATTCCTGTTTAAGGTTCAGGAATTAGACACTAGTGACGTAAAAACAATATTTCCATTTTTCAGCAATATGATTTATATCCGATAACAAGCTGGCACTTCAGATTTCACGGAAAAAATACCTGCGGCACTGACAGTGTTAAATTGCAAATGTAAAAGTGGTCAAAATGGGACTATAAAATCAATCAACACTCGGACCCGAGACTTTTCAGAGTAGCACGCGGGGATTAAAAATTATCACCATGGCGGGGCCAGCGAAGAAAATGGAAAGCAGGCGAACGAAAGTGAATCTTACGCGCAATCTTTCCCACTTTCACAATTCAAATTTCCCTCGCTACTAATATCTTCCTTTTTAGCGATAAAGCCATCCCACAGCTGCCCATCGTATTTCAACCCTTTCAAACCGGCATCCACTCATTTCTTCGAAAAGATATTCCATTGCATAACCATGTTTCCGGCGATAGAAATTTCATACGGAACGCAGAAAAGGTAACCACTACCAAGAATAAGCTAAGCTTTATGATGAATCACTATTGATTGTATTGAATTCAATAAAGAACCTGTGTCAAAAACTACCTCTAATTATCATTGAAAGTTAGAGGGACATAAAAGAATGTTGGCGCACCAATCAAAGATTCGGCCGTAGCTGGTTAGCGGACGTGAAATCGTTCTGTGCCAGTTAGCCCACGTTTCATTGATGCGATCGAAAATGTTAATCGAGAAACGCCAGCCAGATCTCGATTTTCGTCACAAAGCCCTCACGCCATCGTCCCATTACGCACGCAACCTGGCTGACCAACATTACGTTGGCTCGATGGTTTAAGAGAAGAAGAAAGAAACGCATGTATTTACCATTTGCGTAGATCGATAACGATTCACCAAGAAAGCTCGTATGAAACATTACTTAACTGTAGTTATGTTGCTTTCAGCAACAGTAAAAAACTAAGTTACGTCTTTTTTCTTCCACCTCATCCGGTGAAAATAATTCTCGTTCCAGAGCTAGATAACAAGAAAATACAATATGTTTCACGGTGTAAACACATGTATGTATTGGTGATAAATCTTGTCTAAGAAGAGGTTGAAGGCCCTAGATTCTTATCAGAAGGAGTGAAGCTAATTTAGAGACAAGACCATAACTCTTTGCAGCTCCAGAATATTGAGCAAAACCAAAGTTGACCGAAGGATTTGCAATTCCGGTAAATGATACACAGTCACTTCCAACCTGAAGGCTGATTTGGTAGAGCTCATTCAGCATTAAGCACCAAGAATATGAATACTACACATTCACGGTAGGAGGGCCAGTTCCTTTCCCTGGTCCACATTGAACTTCGAGGATTTATACTAATTGTAAGATGCCTAAGGACTTAACGCAGGACTCAAGCTTAACGCCATTAGGTCCATAGCCAAGAGGTTCACTCACAAGACGATCATGCTGTAGCATTACATCACGCAAGTATAGAGGATAAAATTGCACCGAAGAGAAAATAGGAGAGAATCTAACTACACCAAACGTAATTCGATGATGACTGCCGAGTGAATGATAATTATTTTGATATTCTTCGGACAGGAAATCACACGAGATGGCGGCGAATATTTCGAACACCTTATCTTGAAATCACGCAGGCTCCGTCAGATAAGCGCGGCTAGCCTAATATTAGAACTTACGAAAATGAGAAAATTGGCAGGATGGAGAATAAAAAATATACCCTAGCAATTGAACACGGAACCCTTTTATCGGTAGACAAGGGCTACGAATTGCTCCACCACGCTTCCCTAACAAATAGTGACCATTACATATGCAAAAAGCGTTTCGCAGAATGACGACAAAAATGTGAAATTGAGTGTAGACAATGCCACATTTATTGCTATTATTATTTGACTTCGGGAGAAGCTAACAATAAGCAATAATGAAATATTTCATGACATAACCACAGTATTATAGAATTCTCTCTTCCAATAATCTCAATAATTGAAAATATACATTTAATTCTAAATTAAAGTAAATCATTAAATACTAAATTTCTTAGGCTTGGAGGAGACACCGCACTGCAGAACCAGAAGACGATACCTATTAACACTAAACCTATTAATGAGATTATTGGCGACGGACTGACAATTATTTTGATGTTTTACCGACAGGACACCACGGAGAAACACGAAACAAGAGATGGCTGCGACCTACGACGATTTCGAACACCTTATCTCGAATCCACGCAGGCTCCGTCAGATAAGCGCGCCTCACCTAAGATTAGAACCTTTGAAAGTGGAGAAAATTGACAGCCGGCGGAGAATCACAACAAAAACCCGTCGCGGGACTATAATCGATTGGGGAGAGGCTGAGAGTTGGAGATAAGTGAGAACAGTGTCGATCAAAGAGCAAGACAGAGAGTGAGAAGGAGTGGGACGAAAGGAGGTCAAGTGCAGTGGGCTAGTGGGCCACGAGTGATCTCACTGCACGCGCACGCTTATAAACTGCACGCGGTGTCCTAGATACATTTTTTCAGACCACCTCAATGACATAACGAGTAAGCGTTTCGCTGAATGACTGCGAAAATGTGACATTGAGCGGAGACAACGCCGCATTTGACTACTGTTAACTGACTTCCGAAGAAGCTAACAGAGGCACAGCAAGCAATAATAAAGTATTTCATGCTATTTCCTCAGTATCGCCCTTCAAATATACAAAAATTGAGGTTTTGTAAGCATCTGCTCAGCGATTAATAAATGTAAAGTGAGCACAAATTTAATTATTGACATTTCAAAATTAGCTAGAGAGTGCTAATGGTACAATTTAAAATAATATTAAATTTAATGATCTATAAAATTCGAACCAATAGAAAACTTACATATATTATTTTGACTTCCAGAGAGCTTAAGAGGACTTCACATTGGGCATGGCGTGTGTACGTGTATTGATAGCTATCCTAAAAAAGTAAATAATGCCTTTGGATATACTTTCGGGAGAA
Organism: Ischnura elegans; assembly: GCF_921293095.1. Taxonomy (NCBI): domain Eukaryota; kingdom Metazoa; phylum Arthropoda; class Insecta; order Odonata; family Coenagrionidae; genus Ischnura; species Ischnura elegans. The sequence continues at coordinate 85,844,517 of NC_060250.1, forward strand.
CGTGGTAGAGGGCTTGGCTGCAATGCCAGGTTCAAACGTCAAACAAAAATCGTCCAAGAGAAATATTTTATGATATTACTTCGAGGAAAGGAATTTGCACACCCCTCTGAATTTGTGAAATTCACAGGGGCGGTGGATTAGTCACGAGTGAGCTCTATCCTCATCTATCCGAACTAACCAACTGGTTGAAGCATTGAGCGATTGAATACGTCAACAATACTAAGATTGGTTTTACGCAGCTCTAAACTAAATTCTCCTATCAGCTAATCTTTTCACTCTTAATTATATCTTCTCTTTCAAGTTTTCTATTGGTTCGAATTTTACAGAGTTTTAAATTAAATACTGTTTTTATTTGCAGCAATTAGCAGCCTCCTCCGAATAATTTTGAAATATCAATAATTTAATTTTTGTTCACTTCACATATAGTAATTGCTGAGCAGATGCGTAGAAAAACTCACTCCATCCCATACACTGACTGGGTCATAGGTCACTAGCCAAAATACCATTAAATCACAATCCAGCACATCGCAAAAATAATCCCATTCAAAACAACGAGAGTTCATCTTTAATTATATAATGCTTTTTTAATTCATTACTCAATGCTTGAAAAAACCCAGAAGTCTGAAGGTGAGTGAAAGTGACCTCATTCCTCGATAATCGAATGCCATAATTTCCATTTCAGCGCAGAATACGGATGGAAACTCCTACGACGAAATTGGTTCTCTCCGTAAAGACTCAATTATGAAAGCGTAACACAACAAAGAGTAGGAGAGCTTCACTTTGCATCATAAAATAATGACTACCTCCGTTATAATACACCAAAGTAATTTAGAAGTTGAATGATTAAATCAACCTTATCAATCAAACGCACACAATATGAATTATCGATTTCGAGGTTTGAGGAGAATTATGCAGCAAAATATTTCGTAAATAAGAAGGCCGATAACAATGGATACCGAGAAATTAGATTATAAAATCAGTTAACGTGCACCTCTTTTGTCACCAAATCTAATGAGTAACTTCCACGATAAGTATGACAGACTTTTATAATTTAAACGCTATCATAAAACTAACGATACGGATTTGATCGACAGCAGAGATACCTAGTTTATTAAACTAGTTGGAATCCTTAGGCAAAAAATTGATCACGTGACATTGCATTTTTAAGAACGTGATAGAAATTTAATGGTGGTTAATGAAAATTGAAAACATCTTAGTTAAGCCACACTATCTACATAACGAGGCTTTGATTACGTAAACTGTAGACTTCTTATGATACAAACTGAAGTGTAGTGAACAATAACTCAATTTCGATTGAAATGACCGAATTATGCTTAATTTTATAGGCCTGTTCACAAACTATATTCATTATGATAAATGCCTCGAATGTCTCGGATAAAATTTAACTTTAGAGGTGATAGAATTGATCATGGAAAATAAAATTAAAACAAATTTTTGAACAGTAAACCTCCTATGAGCGCTTGGCTCCCATGACGCAATTAGTGGCTAAAATAACTAGCCAGCTAACAATGAGACGGGGGCGTAAGCACTGTAGTTGGAGAGATGATAAAAATCGCGATACGAAATAATGGAACAAGGAAAGACAGCACTGGATTATGCAGCCCATCGAGTAAAGAAGAAAATTATGCATAATTGCAACATTTCAGAGACCAGAAAAAATTATACCACGGTAATGCGTTCTGGAAACATTTCAATTTAGTTTTTCATTCGACGGCAAAGTCAATTACAGTAAAGAGGACTTCATAATCTGGAAGCGTGAAGTCTTCATAATATTATACCCTAGCACGATGGACTTCGAGGAAATATTCAACTCCTGGTAAAACCTTATAATAGCGTACCTGCATACCAGGCATAACCTACCTACAATGGAGAGGGAATCAATCGCTTTAAACATAGAGAGTTAATTACGATAGTTCATCCGTGATTATGAAGTACTATCTTTACACTGCATTAATTACACCAATATAAAATATACTAGGTGATAAAAAAATTAAATGCAATTAAAAATTTCCTTGGTGCTTTGGGATCACTTTATTATTGGAACGAGATGAAACATGCTTAGTCGGCAAATGATTAAGGAACAAAGTTTATAATTAATAGCTAGAATAAATCAGGAAAAATTGAAGAAAGTCTTATAATTTCCACTTATAACAAGCGAAAAAGTAACTTAATGTCACTGTTTCAAAGCCGAAACCACACGCCGAAACGAAAACTCAACAATCTTCTATATTATTTCTACTGTATAGATAACTTTTTCTCAACTTATACGCAACCAAACTCTACAAATGAGGTACCAAAATGCACAGCATTTATCAGAGAACGTACGACGGCATATTTTACTTCCTAAATATTGCTATTGTTTCCTAAAATTGGTTTTTAAATAATTAAAAAAAAAACAAAAAAAAAACAACAAAAAAAACAACAAAAAAACGGTAAATATTCCTGATGTTAACGGTACACAACTGATACATTTGTTCATTTTCAACAATATCTCGCATTCTTTAAATAAATTTTATCAAAATGCGGCTGATTCCACATTCAAGTCTCTTTGTGATACGTAAGTAGAGTCATCATCATGTGCATTTAACAGAGGATAGAGTAATTACTTCCAATGTAGTGCTTAAAGAGGTCCTCTGACCTCAATTTGTACATGAACATTCCAATTAAATTTGTACATAGACTCAGCCTTTTTTTCTACATTTTAAAATTAGAAACGCGCCTATCCCTCTGTGGACCTGCATTAAAAAGAGCGGGGGAAGCTCGCTGGGAGCGGGCGCATCACGCTCGTAGTTGCTTAATCGGATCAAGGCTTTAGATAGAAACTCATGGATATCTAGACATAAGTATAGCTTAAACGTATTTCTAATTGAATCGAAGAAGAGAGTTGCATATCAATAGACGAAAATATTTAAATACACTGATAAAGTAGAAAATCTATATAATATGTATATATAACTAACTACCACATCGACGGAGACATAACCAAATAGGAGAATATCATTTTTAAATGTCAATTTAAACCAGATATTTATAACGTAACTGTGATTCTCGTAACGGAATTTAGTGAGAGCGGAGGGTTATTATCGATACAAAAATTTCCGTAATAAAACACTTTTTCACATGTATACACGATAATTATAAAGAAACACTTACTATAGAGCAGTCCTCATTTGGTTTGAAACGGCAGGTCATCCTTGGAAATTTAGGCCTATATTATTATAATATTTGAGAAGACTAAAACGAAAAAATCAGTAAATTCTCTCCACTTAAATTATCATACGTGGAATACTGGAAATAGAGCATACGCCGCCCGTGAACTTTGACGAAAATCATGGAGATTCTCACAGCTTTTACTATCAAGAAGGGTTATGATATGAAAAGAGCAGAATTAACGTTAACTATTTCTGGCGATAAGATTAAAGAATAATGTAAGGAATTCAGAAGTCCTTAAGAAGAATCTCATATGAACATTCAAGAAATTATAACAATTAACTGTACCTACAATTTCCACATGAATAAGCCCCTTGGTTTGAGTACATTCAGCAAAACACATAACAGGACTGCCACGAGGGTTGCATACATAACTATAGTGCAAATCGTGCTTGATAGGTCGTAATAACCACTCATCAGGGGCGAATGGGGTAACGCAGAGAAACAAGACGTAAGGGTAACAATACTATACCGTTAAAAATGCCTATGATTGTCCTAAAGTCACTGCGTTTGTGAGTGAACAAAATTACTGTTCTTAGTGAGCCATGGAAATATCAGATGGAAAATCGACGGAATGAACTGAATTGGTAAAAATAAAAATAAAACCAAAATAATAAGACTTCAAATAATCAAGCAAAAACATGCTTTAATCAAATGTACAACATTTGAATAAAAAATTACACCATAAACCTTTCGGTTCGCTTCAGTGCAGTTCGAATCAACAAGCTAAAAGTATGCTTCTGAAGTATTTCTTGGCTGCAGATAATCATAGTACGAAACTTGAATATCTCGCATTGCGCATCTCTCAGTGATTACATGCGAGATTCTCACTTATAAGAAAGATAATCAATATACATTAAATTCACAATATATTATTGGAAAAAATCTTTTAAAAACCACCGATAAAAAGTTGAAGGCTCAAATGACACAATCGTTGTATATTTCATAATAATTAATTTCAATCAGGTCCCGATGAAGGCCATTTCTTGAAATTCGAGTCGTACGTCACGCTTCAAGATTGCTTGGAGGGAGTAGTTACTTGTTTATAAAAGATTTTTTCAATGAAAATTATAATTCAATAAAATTTTAGATACATAGAGGGCCAAAGGATTATTGATAGTGAGTTGGCCCAAGAGCAGTCAGAAAAATATCTAAAATAAAAACAGCTTCCTATTTCCGATTAATTCGTCCTATCACTTTCAACATTCTATTCTTTCAATAATTCAGAGAGAAGCACATGGCAATCAATATGTGCTGAAGAAGCGTAGAAAAAGACAAGCACTTTCATTATGTTAAATATAAAATATTTCCACAACAGGTATACCAACTGGTAGAAACTTATTCACTTTCAACTTATTCATTATTTGCATCATTACCACAATCACTATCACAATATTCGCATCATTATCACAATATTTGCATTATGATCACAAGAAAGATTTAATGGTTACGGTAAATTTATACATCGACCTTGGCAGTACAATTTCCAGCTGATTAAAAATGGAAATTTGATATTCATTGATTGTGTAAGAATGCTTTATCCCAACACTATCCCCAGGCAATGCTTGTTCTTCGCCCTACAAGCTCTAATTCGTTTCTCGGCGATTTTTTCGCTACAATTATAACGGTAAACGTAAATACAAGGTACTTCAAACAGCATTAATATATCTCTTGAAACGAACGGCATGCAGATAGTCTAAAGGGATGCGAGGGGTTGGCTTTTCATTATCAACTCAACAGACTCTCCCCAAAAACCTCTCGAAAGACGGCCAGGAGTATGAACGGAAGCAGTAAATGAAAATGCGGACACAAGGTTCCCTGATCTGAACGCGAAGCTCGCAACTGAGTGCAGTCTCGTATCGTCAGTTCTCGGGTGCATTTTTTTGGGTTAAACGGAGCAAGGTTTGGGGGGACTCATCCAAAAGTTCTCCATTGTCTTACGCAACCGCGACTGTTTTTCCGATCTTCCAAGGGGAGAACCACGAATCAACACCTGAAATCATCGCATTTTGAGGAAAGCGAAGGTGTAAAAAGGGAAAGGATCCCGCTCCGGCGAGGTTGGTTTCCGAGGGAAGACAAAAGAAGATCTCGAGCGCGTTACCCGACATCGCGCGGAAAGATATCGAAGCTCATTTCTATGATGGGGGCACGAAAGTTCTTGGTCGGTGGGTAGTGAAGATTGAATGTGCTCAAGGGAGGCTCGTGAATAAGCCCTCGGTTACATTGTGTGGCTCTCATCACGCGGGAGGAACGGAGCACCCTACAAGAAAACATGTTGAGGAGACAAGAAAGCATGACGGGTAAGAGAAGCCAAGGAATTTTGGAGATAGAGGCACTTATTTTTTTTGACTCCGCTAAAAATCTTGGGTAATTCCACATAATACCTCCCTAGTAGCCTCCAATGACATTAGAACACCAGAAATTCACCAAAAAAGAAAAAAAATATCACTATATTATAGGTAATGCTGGGCAGTATTTGGCTTATCGCCTAACCTCTATTTGGTCCTCGGAAAAAATGAATTCCTATAGCTATTCACTGGATCATGTCTTACTCTATGGTTTATGTTGGACTCAAGATTAATGCATGGTTCAAAAATTCCAGGCAAAAATATCTAAGTGAACTCAATTAATCCCTGGTCTAGGTCCAACAGGTTCCCGTCCCGACACTTTAAACATCACACTAATACCTCTACAACTATGGCATAGTGCCGGAGATAATTAACGTTCTTTCGCGAGAAAAAGAGACGAAGACGTCAAATTGTCTTGAGATTTTCCAGGGCGAACATTTTCCTGGTATTACGGGCGAACATTCGACAAGAACAAGGAGGCAAAGTCAGCTTTCGAACTTTTAGTCGATGAATGTATCAGTAAGTAAAGAAAATTTCGACAGATCATTGCTATAATACACATCCCTTATATACGAGGTCATTAATTGCTGAGTATGAGCATGATTCCGAAAAGAGAGTGAAAAACCTCAGTTATTTGGGAAATGAAATACGTCAATCTTGTAAATGAGCGCAATTGTATCTAGTTCGACCACATAAAACTAATGTACACAGTTATTAATTAAAATAATTAAATAAAATGCTGATTATCTATATCACTAAACGACTTTATCTCCCCAGGATTATCGAAAGTTTCGAATAATTAAGATTCAGTTATTAGAAAAAATAATATAAAATAATTAATAGATGCAAAATAAACGATGAATCAATTCAAGGCCAAGAACAAGCGATTACATTTCTTTCGGAAATCAGGTGCCGCATGAAGGAAGCCCCTTCTAATTAATGGTCACTCATGATTTCAAGCAAAACAGAAGGTAAAAATTATTTTAAAAAAATAAGCTGCTTAATTGACTCTCTATTGAAGCCAGCATTTTATCTGTGGAAGACCACATTTTAATTGGCTAATAAATTAAGATGGTGCGCGGCAGAGTTAAAAAGTGAAAAAAAAGATGATTTTTTTCACACAATTAAAAATGTTCAAGCGGTATTTCGTGATTGTAAAAAAAATGAAAGAGGAAGCACGATTAAATATTCTCGACGAGAAGGAAAGAATACAAAAATACTATGGGAGACCAGTCACAGATGACCTTGGAGATCCGCAAAAATAATAGCCTTACTTCCCACCGTCTATCTTTCATTCGAAAGCGTGGAGGGGACGAGGAAAACAATAAATACTAATTGTAAGCGGAGAAAACGGCATTTAGTAGCCGTGGGAGGCAACAAGGATGACGAGTACGTACTTGAACAGCTGGGGGAAATAGCATTCCGTTATTAGTGGGCAATCCATAACAACGCGTATTTTCATATAAAGCGCAATGTCCGCAAAGAGGACTTTTAGCGGCGAAATTTTTCGACGAAATAAACGATAACGATACGACTAATCATTTTACGGAGAAGAAGGCTATACGAAGAGATAAAGAGTTATAGAGAGCCGGAATATATTCTTCAAAATGAATATTGGTTGGGTGACGCCTCACACATCATAAAGCGCAACGTAGTTTCAAAAAAAGCAAATATTTGATGCATTAGAATCCTGGCTATCACTCTGAAACATTAACACTACTTCTCTCTTTTATTCTTGAGGGAACATACTGATTTCTCAACAAAAATTCTTAGGAAAAGGAACAGCAATGCATTCAAGCTAGGTGTAAAATGAATGGGAACATTCGTCGATGGAAAAGTAAAAGCACATTAAAATACAGGAAGACCACAAAGAAGGTAAATGGAACATCCAATACAGTGAAATTGAGAGAATATGGAAAAGCTTCGTATAACTACTTCCAAAATAAAATTTTTATTTAGTTGAAGGAGGTTGATTCCTTGGTCTTAAAATATTTCAGCATATCCTCGGTCGGTATATCCATACTGAAATAACACTCAACAAGATTAAGTACTCCAACTTTACCGATGTACTTAACAGGCGCCGGTATTCAAAGTCCGTGTTTCAGTAATGTCAAATAAAACGTAAAAGAATAAAAATAGGATATTTAATGCTCCGTTATTAAAAGTTCAACAGCATTCCGTACTGAAAACTATATTTCCTCACCAGACAGGCTCGGTGACAGAAAAACATACGTCACTAACGTATCTCAGCCTGGATTTTATTGAAACGACTGGCAAAATGGATTAACCCATTGATCATCCCTGTGTGCGTGTTTTACGGCCGTTTAAACATAGGCCATTTTAAAGTCTTGACGCGGCTAACCTCAAAATCCACTAAATGATTCACCATGAAAATTTCAAAATTTACTCTTCCATTTAAACATAACTGACTTAAGAAAAAATGGCCTCTGTGCAATTAATACTTTCCATTCAACGAGCGAATACAGAGCGAAACGAAGCTTTTAGTTGAGAGCAGCTAGAGACTCGGTGGCTACGTAGTAGTCTAAAATTGTTGGAGAAATTAAGAGCAATATTGGGCAATTAGGACCGTCATGTATGTCCAGGTCCGACAGCGGCAAATAAAATGTGAGCGATATTTCCCCCAAGGGATAAGCATGGAATTTTTTTTTCTTTTCACCCGACTAGTAAATGAATAAATGCCAAGTCGAATAGGTAATAAAATTACTCACAACGCGCACCTATGATTTTTATTCTTTCTCACAGGGTAACGGCTCGGGTCCTCACACCTCTCGCCACACACAATTTTAAGACTTTTTCTCGGATCGGGATGCGCGTACATGTAGATACTATATTTTAAGGAAATTTCATTTCAAAACCTACTTCAATGCATCGGGCTATACGACGATGCTAGTTTAAGCAGACGATTTTATTTATTCCAATTAAGATAGGTACTAATATAATTTTATCAGAATACTAACATGATATGCGTGGTAGCATAAAAATAAGAATTAAAAGTGAAATGAGGGAAAATCTCCGAACCAATCGTAATTAATTAGGCATTAGAAAAGGAATTCACAATTCGAGGTAAAAACCCGTTATTCAAATGAAAACAGCGCTTAATAAATAAGTAATCAATGCACCACATTCTATGCATTCTTAAATCGCCTTTTAACATCGACGGATGTCATCCCGGGCGAAGCCTTCGGACACCATCAAAAAATATCCTTGCTGAGGGAATCGGACCATGGTAAAGAAATGGCCCTCTTCCCTAAATGTGCGAGTTTCACACGCCTTTGGCTTAGCCAGGAGTGAGATCTACTCTCACATAGCCACACGAACCTACTGGTTGAAACAATAAGTCAGTGGGTATCTTCAATGAAAGCAAAAATTAGTTAATAAAATATACGATAAGTATTCGTTTTGAAGTGTAAACTAATGGAGGAACCACCTAAAAGGAATTATCCGTTTGTTCCCATGAACCATCTGCGAAGGGCTATTACGGGGTTGGAGATATACACGCACGCGACGTATTTCAATTTAATTATAATATTTAAGAAGTTCACAGCCTAAGCCTGTCCTCTACTCGTTTCACTTATTATTTGCCTCAAACAATTGATTCAATAGGGTGGTTTCCTATAATTTTTTATTGCCTAAATCGAAAGATTATTACTCCTGGAGTAGGTATTTCACGCTTTTAGATTTTTAAATGACGATATCTATTTTTCGCGATAAAATGAAAAGTGAAAGTTTTCAAGCGCGCGAAAACGCGACGGCTAAATATGAATGCCGGGAAAACTCCGTGTGACGTCGTTCTGGTTCCCGCTGCCGCAAAGTGAGGTGACCTTGGGGTGAGGCTTTGAGCGCTGATATGACGCAGGATGCTAGCAGGTATCGCTTGGCTTAAATAAGGATTGCCTTATCAAACGCAGGAAACTTTCCAACCATAGCCAGTTTTAATAGGTGATTATTAAGAGACGTTTCCCTGAGCTCTGTGCCGCATGCATGCATTGTTAATCTCAGACGATGTAAAACTCCTATCTACTCGTATAGAAACTAGGTCCCTGTGACGTCACGTGGAGTGGCATCGCATGGGCGCCAATCTGGCCTTTTTCAAATGCGGTTAAAATCGACCATTACCGCTCGTCTAAACAGCGATTTCTAAAACCAAATAATTTTTATATTATGAATACACTAATGGTGGGTAACGAATCGCAATCAATGCCTTTCGTTTTCTTTCATGAAGGAAACTACCCTATTCATGGCATATCCAGTAAGTTAATTAACGGTAAGGGATGTGGAAAGGTAAGACAGCGGTTTAATGGAGTTAATGTTTGAGTTTCACAGGCGGGTTGTAAAACCAGAGTTGAGAGAAAAATTTATTGTCAGCTTGGAGCAGTGATTTAGCAAATTTATTCAAAGAGCTTTTCAACTGTAAGTCAGAGAGTGATTTTGAGGTCGTTACGGATGTGTCTATGGCTGATGAACCACGGTGCACCGTTTATCTTACGAATGATGACGCTTTCGGTATGGTATGGTATTTGGAGGAGGCGACCGACAGCTGAGGTCTTTTACGCCATAAGGGAATGGCAAGGATTTAAGAATGGTGAGAAACCCGTCGTCGGCATTAGCCTGCTCTAAAAGAAAGGAGCCAAGGGGACCACGGCTTACGTTCCATCTGACGGACGGAGTGCTACACTTGTGCCCACAAGGCACTCAAGCAGGGATCGTGCAGCCTCTGAAAAATCTCTGCCACCGCTGGCAGTAGAACCCGTCTTCTAATTTGATGTGGTGATTAGAGTGCTGACTTCCCACGAAGTCGAGCCTAAAAGGAATTTTACGTGTAATCACATTAAAGATATGCGATGGGCTTTACGATATATGATGGGCTTTCATTCGCTTTAGTTGACCAACTTAATATGCCATTACTTGGATTGATCGTATAAAACAAATAATAAGTGAAACAAGAAGAGGACAACCTAAGGCTGGGAACTACTAAAACAACTAATAAAAGTGAAATATACACCCCTAATCCGTAATAGCCCATCGCGTATTGTTCATAGGATTAAAAAAAAACTCCTTTCCGGCTCGACTTCGTGGGAAATCAGCCATCAGGCCAACACACCAAACCTATCCCCACGTTTTCGGTGGTTTGTAGTCGTTTCAGGAGGGGGTTGGGGATATAAGACATGCAGACAAAAGGGAGAGAAAGAGAGAGACAGAAGATGAAGGGAGGAGTAGAGTGTGGGTATGTGGAGATCATCCAGCAGGCTAGTCTCCGTTGGCGAGGCGCGGTCTCGCCCATGGCCCACTGACAACACAGAGAGGGGCCAAGGACGACGCGTGGGGGTGGGGAGAGGTGGAAGGGGGTGCAGCGCCATTTGCCACAGTCCTTGAAGGACTCACAGAAGAACAGGCAGAGGAGGAGAGATTAAGTAAGCAAGAAGTAAAAGAAGGGAGCAATAAGTATTGACAAGGGGTTGATTAATTCGATGGAAAGACCACTGCCAGCGCTTACAGACCCAATCACAGCGAGTGAGTGAGAAAAGACTTGTTGCTTGAAACCCCCAACTGCCTTCGATTGGCATCACTATTGGTCTCATCAAAATATGTACTCAAGTGCAATTTTCCTCGCGATGAGATTTACTTCGACTCGGGTTTAAACGTTAATACATCATCTTCAAGAGATAAAAATGTCTTAACATTCAAATCTAGGTTGAAAATAATTTCATTCTGCAGACAAAAAACATTAACCTATTTCATCATATACAAATTTCACATATTTTAAACATCGTAAAAATATTTGTTTCTTGTACCATTTTAGTGAAGTTCTCAAAGAGTTAGCCGTTGTTTGGAAGCCTAATTTTATAAAAATGAGAAGGTGACCAAACCTCCCGGAATTGTGACATTTTAGTCTTTTATACTTTCTGAATACAACACGACAACAATATTTACTTTCGCTGCCTACTAATCCTTTTTAAAGATTTTTTCCTTCGAAAAAACGAAAAATGGCCAGGAAATCTGGGCACGGTATTATTAAAAACCGATTAAGCAAAATGTTTCTATCACGACAATCCGAAGAAGGGCTTCTCTTCCTCTTTATTCCACCAAACTACCTTGTAAAAAAAATAACAACTCACTTTGGACGCTACTATTCGTGTGAGACAGACCTTTAACTTCTATAAACATCGGACCACCTAAAGAATGAGGAAGAACGAGATAGTTGGAAAAGTTACACAATTAAAAGATAATTTCATCGGACAATACACAATTACTTGTAATTAGGGTAAAGACGACGAAAGTCAAAATGATAGTTTCATCCAACGCTAAAAGAGAAAATTTCACCTTTCAAGAGTTTATACTTTGACAACGAGAGTCAAAAAATCGAACACTATTTCTAGGTTGGCCGCAACAAAAAGAGATCAAATTGGAAAATGTTAAAACTATTAAGTATCAATGAATGATTGCTCCCACGCACGGTTAGCTTTGACGGCAGAGAGTCAGTGATACCCAGAAGATATGCAGCTCAAATGAAGCTACTCAGCAGATACTCAACTGCCGCACAAGAAGCCGTGCCTCAACCATCAGAGGCGTTGCTATGAGCGAGTTGAGTTCCATGATAAATTATAAAAATCTGATGTATTTTTAAGAATAAATCTTTCTCTTGCGAAGCGATGCATTCTCATCATTCAATCCGCTCAAGGTATAGACACACATTATCTATCGAAACACTCACAAAGTGGCAACGGTCAAACGCACGAAAGTAAAAAAATTCAAGACTATATTACTACTAACTCCAGGCACTTACTTGTTATGCATAAAAATATCTCAGAAAAAAGGTGAGGGAGCATTGGTGAATGCAAAAGAGTTATAGCGGAAAAATAGCCGTAATTTGGAGCGTGATTCAATACCATTGAGAACAAAGGCCATTAGTTACGAAAAGAAATGGAGTCCAAAACAAAATAAACGCCATCCGACACACGATGACCGTTAATGACAGCGAAAAAAGAAACAAAATGCACAGAATACGAGGACCAAAATGGAGACTCCTTTAGTTGTTTATCCCACGACTTAATCATACGGTATCAAAGACATTGAAAACAAAAATACGAAAATGTTCGGCTCCCCAGTAGAATGCTCAATCGCCGCTGTCCACAACTTCCACTTAGATTCATTCAAATATGAACAAAAAATCGTGATTATTTGGTATCCCTTGGATGGCTGAGGGCACATACATAAGTGGAAATAATATTGCCCCTTTCAGCGTAGAAAATGATTGCTATTTCCCCTTCAGACAAAGTGCTCGCTAATAACAATGTTTCCCTCGAAATCACAACGAAATGCCATGATTCAACGCAAAGAAAGGGAAAACAAATCACGGGACTAGGTGTTGAAAGGGACGCAAAAACATGAAGCACGAAGGAAATGACTGAACGTGACTGGCGTAAATTTGCGCGGTAATGGGGGCAGCTATTAAGGTAAGTCTTCGGTACGGCATATTTATGCACCTATTCAATAAACTGAATATCCTAATACTACATACAATAATTATGCAGCTACTGTTGGAATTAGAGTCTTGATTTTCGCGAATCTCTCCGTCAGACAGGCAGGTTCTACGCTACGAATTAGCCAGGCTTACAAAACACTGGCGATCCAAATGCCGAATGCCTTCCGTCGCAGTGCATTTTTCCCACATATTTAAAGACCAAACTAAAAGAAAAGCTGTCTAATTGAAAATAAGATTTAATATAAATGAGGCTGGTATCAATGAAGGGTAATTCATATGATGTTTAATAATTATGTATTTAGAGACTACATAAAAGATGAGACGCAATCAAAAGTAACTCGTAGTAAAATGACATACTTGAATGAAATCAACATTATCAGTCCTCCGATAGAGGAGCGAAACTTTCGTAACAGTCCAAGTCACACATATGCAGTGAAAAAAAACATTTAAAGGACCAGACATATCGATTCTACAACTCCGGTTTCCTTTTTATCAAAATCGGCTATTTGTTTTGACAAATCTATCAAAATCGATTATAGCCAATCGATTTTCAGTAGCGTTTGCATTTATTTAGCATCATCGTTTTGCTACGTTAGATTTCTCTACTTCATAGAACAGAATTTCCCTTCTTCATAGAAATATTTGATAGAATTTTCATAGTTTGGCTAAAGTTCGATCTGATCTTTTTCCATTTAGGAGTTGAAACCTCAGCACACATTTGCCGGTAACAGAGAAACTGAAAGGCAGCAAATAATACAAATGCTCCGAGGTAAGAGGGGAAGGCGAATTATCGGATCTGAGTTCGAGTGACCGTGAGGAGCGAAAATACCTGTATATCGTTCGGACCACGAATCGATTTTCGATAAAATTAGGATGAACATTCGGCCAATGTCGAAGCTGCTTCATTCTCGGAAAAGATCTCAGGATAGTAAAAAGCAATTTTTTAGACATATTCTAGGACGTAAGTGTAATTCAAGAAATATTACTTATATTTTCGGTTCTATGTTTAACTTTCTTTCTGATAATCTATTTCTAGATGTAACGTAAAATACAAAGTAAGGAGTGAGGTTTCCTGCGTGAAAGGCAGCAAAACGTACGTCGCTGACCCGAAGGAAGAAAAACCACTGTTCCCCAATTCATAACCGTATTCGTTGTTTCTCTTCGTTCTTTCCGCTAATTTTTAGCCTCTCTGATTAGACTGACGAAGCTTACAGGAGGAACAGCGAAATATTTCTGAATTGCTTAAATACACGCGGACTGAATCCTGAAAAAATAAACAGTCAAAATGTATGGAAGTTTGCCTACCATTAAATTTTTCTCAATGGAAGAGGAAACGACAATACTTGAGGGATAGGGTAAAGAATATTGTTGCAATCGTCAAATTCAAAATATTTAGAAAATAATCAGGTGCTGTGAATGAAAACCTGTGTCCATAAGCTTATTCCATTAGACGGTCTGGCCACACAACGCGGGGAAAATAAGAGTTCGAGAGACGAAATTCTCGTTTAAATCTTAAGTTATCACCATGAAAATTTCAGAATATATTTTGCAGAAATTGTCAACTTAAATATGTCAATCAAAATTTGTCAATTTACAATTTTTACATCCGAGAAAATATTAAGATGAAATTTTCAAATTAAAGATGCAGGAAAATGTACACAAGGCTCAATTCAACGTAGCAAAATATTACAAGAGTATACAGTAAGTTCTAAGCAAGCAATTCGTCGCAAAAACACAATTGCTGAGCTTGAGTGACGCGTACTCTTAAACATAAGATGCAAAGAAATTGATAATCATACCATTCATGGGGAACGAAATGCAAGGTACTTAAAAACGAGCCATCAACATATTTAAAAAATACATAAAAGCCTGAGGCATTTGACGTGGAGATTTGCTTCCCCCCCTCCCCCCGACTCTGCATAAGCACCACATGCGGAATCTAATCCCGACTTAGGCTTTCGAGTCTAGAACGACGGGAACTAGCTCAAGGATTCGGAATGGGGATATCCTTACTCACTCGCCTGTTGATCGCGTGGCTAAATGCTAAGGCCGTTGGAGGTATAAATGCATCCGATGGGGTGCGTTAACTAAACGAGATAAGAGAAGAACACTAAAGAGTCAACCCCATTCTACAAAACAGGTCAAACATATGTATCGGACTCGATTTGATTCACGGTGGATATACCCAATGTAAAAATTCAGACCCTACGAAGATTGACGACAAGAAACCGAGAGTCGAAAAAGGAAACCTAGCGGAATTTTGCTTTTTTTCTGAAGAAGACGAAAAGGATAACGGATAACTCGGGAAAACGTAGAGAAATGTATCAGGTGAGATCGTATTTATCTCGATGGAAGAAGAGCACCCATAAATATTTCCTCCGCTCCACAAAAATGTTTTCCATACTGACCGAAGAATAGTCTACAGCATTATTTTTTTAAGCTCTCGGAGACCTTTTTGCTGGAACGAGTAAGAAGGAGTTTGTAAATTACAATCTACTGTAAATTAATTCGTATAATAAAGAGGATATTTTTTACAAATTAAGACAAAAATTTATCTTACATCATAACGTCGCTGCCTTACTTATATTTATTCATATCTTTGGGACTGTACCGAAGTTATACTTTTCATAATTATAAAGCATTCGCCACAGAGGATAGTCAAATCGTAATTAGTAGTTTGAGGGGCTGAATGGGTATGGAGCCTCTATACATTTTATTTTTTATTTATTTTATTTTTTTATTTTTTTTATTTTATTCTAAAACCACCGGATACAGCTCTCATTGGCCATTTTACACCGGGGTGTTCAACATATGTAACAGTAAACGTACACAAACAACCATGCCCTAGACCGGGGAAACCTACCCAGGCGGGACTCGAACCCGCGACATCTTGTTTGGCAGGCGAACACGTTACCCCGCCGCCACCGAGGCCGGTGCCTCTTTTTAAAAAATGAGGGGGGACTAACGAACAATAACATTAATATTTTTTTTTAATTGTTCGGGAGTGTAAATCCGACCTAAAACAGCTTAAGTAACTGTACGTCACTGTTATGAGCTTGGCCTATGTCCTGTTTTTGAAAAGCTAACATAACAGTAAACCGATAACTGAAAAAGCAAAATAAGTGGACGAACGGATGTCAGACGAACTCTTGTAAGGTTGGCCACCAGGTGATTTCTACTGTTTCATTAAAATTAAATTTAGTTCCAAGGCAGGAGGTGAAGAGACTAGTCAATTCTTATCACATTTAAGGAAACTTCGGTATTTAAAGAGCAACTGAACAGGAGGTAAAAATGGAAGAGATCACCAACATTATTTACAAGGGAAGCCTGAAAATTTGTATGTCGATGAAGCCCTTGCAACTTTCTCCATTGATTAAAATATCTAGCAACACTTCATAATAATATTCCTTCGCCTACGTATGAATCAATCTTTCCAATATTCGAGATTTCCACCGCCGAGTTCCACCAGCCATTCTTAAGAGGACTCAAGAACGCAAACAAACACAATTGACCGCAATACCAGCATCGTCATACAAGCCGTCGCTTTAACCCAAATACCGGATTCCTCGCATCCCTGAAACGAACATAAAACAACCTCTTCGCCCTAAATCACCGGCACATTCACTTTGGCGGAGAAGCCATGTCCATAAGCTGCCGCGACCATAACTGTCGATCTAATATGTCGCTCACTCTCCTTTGCTCTTTCGAAGAAAAGGATAGATTCGACTTGCAGGAAAATGGTGTAACGGCTGGCATGCCTTACTGTAAATAACTTTGCACTCGTGCGCGTGAATACGAAGAAGTTACTTGTTTCGTGCAATAGCAACATAAGAACACTTCCGTCGCTGAAGAGAGACATTTTTCTCTCCGACAGAGACTTAGTAATGAAGGCTGCATTTTTCGGGATTCACCGCGTCGTCGTTGTGATGGAGAATGACAACAGTTTCTGCTGCATTCCAGCAGGCGTCTTCAGGTCGAAGTGACCAACTTCAGAGGTTTAGTTAGCATGAACTCCGTCTCTAGAGCAACAATGTGTAGTTGACATACCTGCGCCTTGTACAGAAAGCCTAATATGACATTTGTCTTTCACGAAAATGTGTTGTCTTTCTGCACTTTTCTTTATTATTCCTTGCACCTTGATTATGAGTCATCCATTAAAGACCTTGAAATTATCGTGGACCACAACCTTCTATTCCCTGAACACATTCATGCGATGAAATCAAAAGCCTTAGTTCTAACAATTAAAAATTTTATTCACTTAGCACGACTCATTCAACGCATACCTCTATATAGCTTGCTAAATACTGAGGTTGTGGCAACTGTAATCGGCTTAGTAGTTTTTGTTTTGTTACCGCCTGATTTTTAATTTTAATTACATTTTTGTTCAATTTTTTGCTATAAATGCACATCAAATTGGCAGTCTAGCTGTATGAGTACCATTTTATTCAAAATAACAATAAAATGGCTAGGTGCTGTGACTGGTAACATACGTGTCTCACAATTGGTAAATACGGGTTAGAATCGTGTCTAAGCCAAACAATTTAAGGGAGAATTCCACCCTCGCTGTATATTATGTGTACGATAAAAAAGAATGAAATTCAAGGAAAAAAGTATCAAGTTCCAGACAAAATTTCTACCCATCCCACCTTCCCTTTCAACAATCTCCCTTCATCCTGGGTCACTCTCCGGCATATCCCCCTTCCAATGCTGATGGCATATATATATAAATATGTGGCCGATCGAGGCGAACGAACAAAAATTGTACTACTAAAACATAGACACACGTAAAAAAAAGGGACACTCACAAATAAACGTTCAGACGTTTCAGCGGATTGATCCGCTATCCTCAATGCTGAAGGTGAACTACTGCAGGCAGGGTAAGTTCCTCCAGTCGCCCTCCTTGGTGAGGTAGTGGGGGTGGAAGAAGGGGAAGGGGAGAGGGGGGGAAAAGGGAGGGTAGGGTTTGTTTTGGCTTTTTAGTGGGCGATGTTTAGCCCGGGCGTTTCAAACGCCTTTTCAACCCAGATGTGGGCCATCTCCCTCGTCCTCACCTCGATGATAGTTGCCCTCTCTGGCAAAACTTCAATGAAGGTTAGGGAAAAACATTGGTCGAAGGTACTGTTGTGTGAGGAAGTGTGAATGGGGATGGGTTCATGAAAGGGGGGAGTTTTGCAGGAGTGCCTGTGGTTATTCATACGGATGGATATGGGTGTGGTACATTCTCCTATGTAGTACGCGGGGCAAAAATTACAAAATAGCCTGTATACAACGTTGAAGGAAGTGCAAGACGGTGTGGAGGAGGATCTATTGATGACAGGTGAAGTGGTGGGGCGTAGCAGGGGGCAGCATTTGCAACGGGGTCGGTTGCATGGAGTCAGGGAGGAAGGTGGGGGCAGAGCGTGCCGTAGGAGGGGGCGGGTGGATTTTAAAATATTACCTAAGTTAGGTGCTCTTCTGTAGGCAATGGAGGGGCAGGATGGAAGAAGAGCAGCCGTGATTTTGTTTTTTCTGATGATAGGGTACAGATCTTTTAATATTTTTTTAATTTTTTGAGAGCCCGGGAAGAATGTGGTGGTGAGATTCAGTTCCCCTACTCCCTATCAGTCCGTGCCCATCGCATCTGCAACAATTCACCATCTCTTCAAAGAGCCACACAGAACCTCCACCATGCTCTCCTCAAACGAAAGTATCCAGAACCCCTGCTTAAAAAGAAAATACTCTCTCCCTCCGAACAGTACACCCCACGCACCAAAAAAGAGCAAACCAGGAAACTGAATCTCACCACCACATTCTTCCCGGGCTCTCAAAAAATTAAAAAAATATTAAAAGATCTGTACCCTATCATCAGAAAAAACAAAATCACGGCTGCTCTTCTTCCATCCTGCCCCTCCATTGCCTACAGAAGAGCACCTAACTTAGGTAATATTTTAAAATCCACCCGCCCCCTCCTACGGCACGCTCTGCCCCCACCTTCCTCCCTGACTCCATGCAACCGACCCCGTTGCAAATGCTGCCCCCTGCTACGCCCCACCACTTCACCTGTCATCAATAGATCCTCCTCCACACCGTCTTGCACTTCCTTCAACGTTGTATACAGGCTATTTTGTAATTTTTGCCCCGCGTACTACATAGGAGAATGTACCACACCCATATCCATCAGTATGAATAACCACAGGCACTCCTGCAAAACTCCCCCCTTTCATGAACCCATCCCCATTCACACTTCCTCACACAACAGTACCTTCGACCAATGTTTTTCCCTAACCTTCATTGAAGTTTTGCCAGAGAGGGCAACTATCATCGAGGTGAGGACGAGGGAGATGGCCCACATCTGGGTTGAAAAGGCGTTTGAAACGCCCGGGCTAAACATCGCCCACTAAAAAGCCAAAACAAACCCTACCCTCCCTTTTCCCCCCCTCTCCCCTTCCCCTTCTTCCACCCCCACTACCTCACCAAGGAGGGCGACTGGAGGAACTTACCCTGCCTGCAGTAGTTCACCTTCAGCATTGAGGATAGCGGATCAATCCGCTGAAACGTCTGAACGTTTATTTGTGAGTGTCCCTTTTTTTTACGTGTGTCTATGTTTTAGTAGTACAATTTTTGTTCGTTCGCCTCGATCGGCCACATATTTATATTATCGCTTAGTGCGCTTTCATCAAGATTTTATATATATATATATATATATATATATATATTATTACAGACAACTCTTTTCTGTAATTCCGTGTACGCTCCGTTAATCCTGCACCTACAGTGATAAATGAGGTGTCATTTTATACGCTGAATCGCCGGCTTCTGACGAAAAATACAATCTCAATTTTCAATTATTACCCATTAATTTGCCTTAAAAGTTTCTATTTTTCCATGTCAATTACTCGATCGAGGTATATCAGCTCAACACATTTTTAAAATTCATATCTTCAAAAATAGGTTTAAAAGCCCGTTAAATCCATATCTGAATCAAAGAAATGTACCATAAGCAGAAAAAATATTCCAAATAAAATCTAAGAAGTATGAGACATTGAAATTTTTTCAATAAAACGAGTATAAAGAAAGTACTTTATGATACACCTTCCCCTCTATTTAAAAACGAATAACACCTTTTCCTTAACATACTTATTCCCTGATAGCGTGAAAGTGCGAAAGTTTCGCACGTACTACCTAGTATTCCAGCAATACCCAATTATAACCACGACGGCATACACTGAAGTAATCATCTGCCGTAAGTTCAAGCAGAGTGACTTTATTTCACCTTTCCCCTCTTCTCCGACGCTTTCATTACAGAGAGCGGGAGGGAAAGAGGATAATTCCGACCGTAAGTACGTTGTTAACAGCGTAGACGATTCTGTAATCGCGATGACTACGCAAGACGGAATAATTTTTAACTAACGCGCCCGAGAGATAGGCGCTAGCGAAATAACCAAGGTGGAATGAAGAACACGGACATGAATTCCGGCAGCGAGTAATGCGGACTGATAAACATCTCCGCTCAATTAGTTCCCATTTCTAGTGGCACACATGCATAGAGCAAAAATGTAAACGGGAATTTAAAGATATAAGAGGCATTCCAGCAATATGTATACAAGATAAGAGACAAAAAAAAAAACAGAACTTGAAATAATTCAAATTTAATTGAAGAAAAATAATGATCATAGCGAGAGATGATCTTTTTATAGGATAGTAGGAGATAATTATAGGAAGAGATAATGACATCGGATGGGGGCACTGCAGTTGTCTTCGCAAGCCGCCGTTACGCTGCATAAAAGTCTCGTTAAAACTAGGATTTAACGATAAAAGCTCAAAATAGACATTTATGTCGGGGAAAATAGCAAGATGGAGAAAAGCAAAGGATTTTTATCCTACTTCAGTAAAATATCTACTAGAGAATTTAGATTCGGGGCGAGAGAGAATGATAAAATAAAGAGTGGTTAATGGTGGAACGATATAATATATATATAATTAATATTGAAGTAAGCTTCAATCACTCAGATAGTAAGGCAACCGAAAATAATGACGATTTGCTTAATTCACTTCGCAACCCAACAGTACAACGGAGACAGGTATTTCCAGGGGGAAATTAGGAGTTGCGGCGCGTAGGAGATAACCAGGCGTCCATATTAACCTGCTACCCACGGAAGGTGACAAGTAGGCTAAGTGATCAATTTCATTCTTCAGACATCATCAATCAATGGATATTTACATATAATAATAATCCGCTACGTCCACGATTAGACATCGCCCACTCATTTATGAATCAATATCTCGTCATTTCTCTTTTCTCACAATAAAACTGTCACTTAATTGGTCTATTTTTTTAGATTCTATTCATAAATTCTCTTTTCCCTTCCTAAGTTACAGCCCTTTAAAAAAGATTATGTACACTATGACGTCATCATATTGGAACAACAAGCTTTCTTTTTTGTTATGGTATGAATACAGATGTATATGATTATTTTATCATTCTATATTCGATTAATTTTCTGCTTTCATGATAGTGCAATTAAATGTTGACTACTTTATATCTTGCAGATGAAACTGAACTTACTTAATTTTTTTAACAATTCCAAACCAAGTATAATGACTATATAAAATGTTAATATACATATCTATCTAACATCCTCTATGAAAGGATACACAGCATCCCCTCACGGCCAGAAAAATCCTACAACGCATTAGGAGACAATTTTGCGTGTGTCGTACCCGCATCCCTCTCAATTTCACCCACTCCCTTTCTTCGCCATTTCCCCTCCATGCAGACACATCAGAACAACTCTCCTTCCTTCCTCGTAACACACAAGTTCTCTTAGCGAGAGGGAGAGTGGATCCCCCTGGCAGCCAGCGACCTCCTTTCGCACTCCCCACCTCCGGCTGACCCACTGCTCTTGAGCCACTTTTAGCTAAAGGGGTCTCCCCATAACAAACACACACACACACACACAACTGGCCGACACCACAGCATGTGGTTGCTCATTCCAGATTTGCGAGACGCTTCCACCAACTTCCAACGCCAGAAAGACGGTTAACCACACGCCCAAAAAGGAGAGACCCTACCTCTCGTTTTTTTCGAAATAGGCCACCGAGTTACCCCAAAAAATCTGGGGAAAAAACGAGGACACGAGGGGAAAAATAAGGGGAAAATAAGATCCCTTTGATTTTTCTCACTCAATGAGGGGTAGCGCAGGCGGCGCGGGGACTCAGCGAATAGTGAGGTGCCATACTGACCAGAGGTACCGTGTTCAAATATGGGCGGGAAAAGCCTTAACCTTTTTATTCCTAAGAATCTACTTTTACATGTTCCGAATAAGGCCACAGTGTTCTCCCAAATATTTGGTGAAAGGGAAAAATAAGGCTAGTTTCCCTTTCGTATTTTTTCATTACATGAGATACTGAGATAGGTGGCGTGATGAAACCTGGGCGAAAAAAAGACCTGATGCCCTGAGAAGCCCTCACAGCGTAAGTCCAATCGTTTAATGAGGTGGGATACTGACCAGAAGATCTTTTTCTTCCTCGTAGGAAAATCCACTGGGATTGGTAGAAAATTAATTGCATATGTATGCTTGGTTTCGCTAATAGTAGGGCCTCCTTCGCTTCTATAGCGTTGGGGTGTTTTCCCTCGTCCCCTCCCTTCCGCTCCTATCCCTTCCCAGAGGCGTCGGCGGGCTCCCATCGCGGCGGCGCCTCTATCCTTTTTCCTACCTCTCCAGCCCCTCCCCGGGTGTTCGGGCGTATACGCCACGGGCTTGGTTCCCGGCCCCGGTGCGTTGTACCCTTAAGAGGGATCACCTAGAACCCTCATAGTCTCTGACCAGAAGATCCCGTGTTTAAATCCGGGTGGTGAGAAATTAAACAAGGCAACTTAAAAATATAGAGAAATTTTCAGAACATGGGAAATGAACAAGTCCAAGGAAACCCTGACAAAATATTTTTTCGAAATAAGACACCGAGTTCCTCCAAAATTCGGAGAAAAAACGAGATTGCGGGGGAAAAATTGGAAAAGGCTGAGATCCTTGACGTTTTTTCCTCACTCAAAAAGGACTGTGGGTTGAGCGCCCAGAGGATATCGAAGAAAAATAACCACCACTGGATTGTGAATTGAAATATCACAGTGTATTTTAAATTACACAATAAATATCAGTTTTGGACATAGAGAGTAAATAAAAAAATGTAAAAATGAGATGGGAAGCAATTGAAATTCCATGAGGTCACATTAAAAAATTAAATAAAATGTGAGACCACATCTCAACATAAAGTACGTTTGGTAAGAAGATGAAAGATGCCAAAAATAACTTCGGCGAAGTTAAGAGAACGAAAAAAGAAAATTAAAATCAATTTTACATTAAACATTCTGGGGCAGTTTTTTTAAAATATGTGATCCTGAAAGCGAGTATAATCGAAAAATCGTTCCTCGTTCGAATTAAACTCATTAACTAACCACGATGGTAGAACAAAATTCAAATTTTTGGAAAATTATTTATGACCAAGGACAATGGAGTAACAAATGCTGAATTCGATGTCAGAAAAATGGAAAAATTCGGGAAAAGATTTTTTTCACCACAATCACTACACTCTTCAGGAAGATACTTAACAAAAACTGATATACATCATAAAAATAATTAAAATTAAAAGGTTAAAGATATTCAATCATTTAAATGGCAACGTAATATAAAACATTCCGAGTTCATCCTCAAAAAAACTAAGTTTAAAATTATCGGCTTTAAGAACCCACTTTGGTTCTGAAATGGTGAACCAAACGTTTCACTGATTACGCTGATTTGTAGCCACCACTTAAAGATTTCCACATAAATATTTCTTACGCTATCGTATTTATCTTCAGTTCACTTAAATGTGAATCAATATCCCAGAATCCTCCTTACTAAACTTAACAGGAGGGCCATTACCACCAAAATTACGAAATAGAACGCCGCGGCGCGTCATTAATTTCTGAAGGCAGTTCCTCATTATTGAAATGATATACAAAAAAATAATTGGACTTATCCAAATAAAATGCTTTACGATTACTATTACGGTCCGTAGAAACCTTCAATTTCGCTCGAGGAAATCCATGGAGTATAAGAAGACCACCTCGCCGTCTTGGCTCGAGCGCTGAATTTCAACGATAGATTAGTCTGACAAAGAAGTCAATTATACACAAAAATTCTGTCTTGAACGCTCACGAAAATGCAACATTAAAGGAGAGGAGTATATTGCCACCTTATCCACAAAAATATAAGTCACAGCTATATTTACGAAGATAATTCCATTTCTTTAGAGAAAAAATAAAAAAATCAACACCCCAATTTAAAATAAATTAAACTTTGTGATTTTTTCCACAATTATAAGGCTCAGTCTAGCTGGCAACAGTTATTTAATTACATACGATGATAATAGTCAGAAACCCGTTGTAATAAATGCTAGGCGGAACTTCTTACGCGAATTACGCTTTTTTAGTACACGGATAGTGTCCAAACATCCCTCGCCACACACCTGTTGGGGCCACTCGCATGACTCGTATGCCCTTGTACTACGAATACCATGGGTACGAAATGATTGAATTCTTATGCTGTTGATGCGGCAAAAGCCTATAAAAAGTGAACCTGCAGCCAGGATTCATTTCATACACATCCACATATTTTCAGGATGACTTCACGAGCATGAATTTAGAAAAGAACATCGTTTCAACGGCTTTGAATTACCAGTTATTCAAACGGATAAAATCTTTCGGGACAACTATCTTTCAATAAACACAGAAGGAGTTGATAGAGGCAGATAAGTAACTTGGAAATGTAATTTTTGGTTTTTTCCCGGCGAACAATTGCAGTGAAGTTTTCTCGGGTTTCACACCGGGTCAGGTCCTCCATTTCTCCTTCCAACGTTTCGATGAACAACTCGCTCATCGTCTTCAGGGATTCCTGAATCCCTGAAACGGGGTCTGAAAAACGTTGGAAAGAGAAATGGAGGACCTGACCCGGTGTGAAACCCGAGAAAACTTCACTGCAACTTGGAAATTATTTCTTCATTAATGTCAAATGCTGATGGACATTAATCATAATTTTCAAAAAATAGAATCAAAATATTAAAGTAGGAAACGGTATAAAATGTGTTAATGCACATATAAAATTTTATGACCCCGCAGGATTCCTCAGAGAAGAGTTAAAGGCTAACAAATACATGTCATGGCTATATTCTACCAAATGGTATGTAGCTATGCGTTTAGCATGGTATGATTTTTAGAAAATAAGGCTAATTGATCATCGAAGAATACAAGACAGCGGGCAGAAAGTACGAACTTTCTGGTAATACTCGTGGGTACAGGTCTGTGGTCACTCACTTGTTAGCGTACATTTTAGAAGTATGAATTTCAGTTAAAAAAGTTAAAAATATACAGTGAGCTTAAAAAGTAAATGAGATGAATGAAATACCAAGATGCGAGATTTCATAAAGAAATTCTTGAGGGAAAAAAACATACAACAAATTTAGTTAAATATATGCACAGCTTCGTAAAAGAAGTCGAAAAATCACGTACTTTGTCATGAAAAATAACGGCGAATGAAATAAAGCAGAGGGAAAATACGTGCTGAAAATAATATCAAAGTAGATAATATTGACATTCAAATTAATCAAGCATGCACTCGAACAAATGTTCAAGCTTAAAAAGAAAACAACACGATGAATTTTTTATAAATGACTGAGAACAAGATAGGTACATTTATAATAGCCAGAGTTACTTAAAGAACCTTGGCCGATATCTATAAATCTTTAAGGAAATGCCTGTTAAATTCATGATGAAAATTCTCTATCACAAATACGAGATACAATGGGAAATAAAATCCATAAATACAAGTGATAAACCAAAATTTATGCTCCACGGACATACCTAGGCACACAATCAAGCACAAATATGATAGCCAATTTCTCATGGCATGGTCAGAGCAATAGAATGGTTTTCCAATAATCACCAACCATGATAATACTCATATTCCTCACAAGGGCATTTGCTCTGTTAGAACGCCAAGTAAAATCGCCGGCGGTATATATAGAATAAATGACCCAATTAACTTTGAAAGTGTTAAATGCACTCATCTATCACAACTAGAGCTAACATGACATATTTATGCCGTAGAAGGGGGGCACTGGAAAGAAATCAGTCATTAATGGATTGAAAATGATAAGATTATAAATAAGCTAAGTAATACGTAGCAGTTACCAAATACATCATGAATTGAAATACAGCAAGGCACTTAAACTCCTCCAATTTTACTCCTCTACAATTCATTAACATGTAGAGAATTAAGTAGTGCAATATCAATCACTCTAATGTGGGCGTAATTTTATGAAGAGATCCGTCACTGGGGACATTTAATTAAAAAATATACAAACACATTGTAAAATGAAACCGGAAACTTAGATCTACACGAGAATTTTATTTTTGACCGGTTTTGTTTTTCAAGTCATCGGACCTGATGATGACTTTAAAGTCAAAACGGGTCATTGTTTTATGAGTAATAACTAAGTTTTCACTTTTATTCTATAATGTAAAGAAAATTCCAAATTTCGCCCGACGAAACTAATCATGTTACCACATTAAATAAATTATACACAACATTTTATGTCGGTGTCAATAACTCATGAAAATTTTAAAATTAGAAAGAAAATAATTATTGGAAATTTATTTCACACTACCAACGGCTAAAATACCATTCGAACATAAATACAGAGTAACTTATTGAATCTCATATTTTTCCGACATTTATTAGGAAATTGAACCAAGAGAAAAAATTACTCCAAAACCCATAACCTTCTATTTTTATTATTTTCCCCACCCTTATGATAGTCGTTGGCTATCAGTCTCTTTGGGGCCAACGCTCGCATGACGGGCACCCCATTAAACATAGAGAGGAGAAAGGCACAGATACATAATAGGCGTCATGGGAGGCCTATATACCTATAGGGGCCACTATAGGTAATATACCATTAACTCACCCAGGCACCCACAGAGATCCCGGGAGGGAAAGAGAAAGTTACCACGGCACTTCAATGAAGCGTACCTGAAATCAAAGAATAATCACAGTCAGAGGAAAGCATTTCACGGCATTAGTAACACAAATTAAGTTAATAGAACCGAGAAAACATGAAAGTTACTCGATGCCTAACACAAAAAAAGAAAAATATCACCCCAACGGGACACACGGTTGAGTGATCAGTATGAAAAAATACGAATGGCATGAACTTATTCACTTAATAAGTAGTCTCGAAAGGCATTTATGCACACTTGGAATATATTTTTTCTGAGACGAAAGTCGAATATTCACCATTTTTCGCGTCCATGAGACTTATTAAAAACAAAGTAATCAACAAATATGTCATCTACTTCTTAAATGAATGGACCCAGAAAGGACGAAACACATTTAAACAAATGGCGAGTTTCTAGTTTTTAATTCATTAAGTGTTCCAACTTTGAACATAATCTATGATATGGTTTATACATATGATTGACAGGAAGTTTATGATTACCAAGAAAATCTCTTTGACTCAGTTGCATAATCATCCCCAAAATGTGAAATATTAACAGCGAAAAATCTATTTGTTTCTATAAAACCCTGGCGATTTTTATCTCCATTATTCAAATTCATCAATATAATATGACTACCTTTCACATGCTCCAGCATTCAGTCAGTTTATCTTTTCATTTATCCAGCTTAATCGCCATATTCATGCTGATGTTTTGTAGCGACAAGTATTACATTGCATCTTGAGACAATGTGACATCGGTGGTATGATCAAATAAAATAATTGTACAAAGTTCAAAACATCACGCTTTCACATTTCCACGAAGTCACTTCAAACATGGCTAAAAAATTAAAATTTGAACTTTTTTAATGCAATTTTTAGATATTGATTCGAAAAACTCGTCGGTAGGATATGGCGTGGAATCGAGGAGATGGAATTGGGATTGCGATTGGATTTGGTCGAACTTAATACCTCATGCACAATCAGGACTTAGAAATAATTCTTATACCTGAAGGAACTTGGGATTATGTATCTTCATTGAAGATCGCAATGGATGACAGAAATGTTCAACTTAAGGCTAGAAGGCGATATTTGGTGGAACTTGGTGACAGGAGACATAATAAAGATACACTTTTGTATGTCCCACAGAAGTTTTAATAACCGACCCAGGTTTCGACGGTACACTATGTACCTTGATAATGACATAGTTTACTGTCGAAACCTGGGTCGGTTATTAAAACTTCCGTGGAACATACAAAAGTGTATCTTTATTATGTTTCCTGACAGAAATGTTATAATGACAAGGTAAATAAAGTATACTTGATGCAAAGATAGTATTTACGATGCCCATAAAAATCTCCACACAGTGAAGTCCAATTTGGTTGAGCACGAATGATTAGAAATTAGTAGGTAGGTGCTTCCTTGGAAACAATATCAGAAGAATAAACACCGACTTTACTTGGATGTTACGTGAATAAAGGGAGTTGGATAAGATGGATTCGCTCCAATAAGTGTGCCGGAGAGAGTAATAGAGAGTGAGAGTAACGTCGGCGTCGGAAAACAATTGAATGGGGGATGGCGCTGGGGCAACCCCTCCCCTTTGCCCCCCGTCCCGCAGCGTCGCATTTTCGTGGTGCCGTGTTTGGCCACGCGGGGAAATGTGTCAAGGACGCTGCGGTCTGCGATTCGGGACAGCTAAAGGAGGTGGAGGCGACCGCTGGGCTGAAACCGAGAAAGTGTTTTTACTTTTCTTTTCCTCTCCTTTCAAGTGGAATAACTTGAAAAAAAATATATATATATATTCTTATAAATACGTACATAAGTATTTCGTGAAATAACACCATTACGAAGTGTCTCACTCAGTCATGGGTGACCAATACCAGCACGGTCTCTCAAGCGTGGAGATATTTGAAGAAAAAAAGAACAATTGAGATGATGAGGTTTGGGTTATGGCAGTGTGTGACTGTCCAATAATCGCGAACCTATAGGTCCTGCGTAAAACGAAAAATGCTCTTTTCTCGCATTCCGTAAATTCGAAACTGAATATCACATACCTTGCCGAACATAGAGTAAAGATAAAGAGGGATAGGAAGATAATGACGCTGAGATCGGCCAAGCTCTCGATAATTCATAGAGTACTGCATAAAAGAATAATAAAGAGATCTGAGGCTGCTGAAAATTGTCGCACCATCACTTAATCTAATTACTTACAACTAATTACTTAAACAGGAACAAAAATATGACGTTCAATATGAAATAAGGAGTGATTTACATCCACGATACATATTTTTCTACAAAAGGAACTAAATCAGAGCTTCAACCAGAGGATTAGTTTGGATAGGTAAGGGGTAGAGATCACCCATAACTAAGACGCAGGGGTGTGAATTTCACACATTCAGGGTAGGGACCCAGTTCCGTTCCCTGAGTCACCTCGTACATCAAGGATAATTATTTAGGGGTGCCTTCACTCGGGATTTAAAGCCAACACCTTCCGCTTCGCCACAGCCAAGCGTTCTGCGCCACCACACTGCTCGATTTATTTCAAATGCTTACTAGTTCATTCCAAACTCATCCCTAGACACCCTTTTGCCCAAAAATCGACCCCCTTTCATTTTCCCACTCCATATTATAGAGGACTTCAGTATACCATTCTTAGTTATGCATATGGAGACTGCAATCACCCAGTAACAGCAGTCAAATTATTCCTCAAGATGACGTAATAAGCGTCGAAACTATGGTTACAATTAATTAAAGTGGAAATATATGATACATTTTTTGTTTTATCATTTCATTTAATCAGGCATCTTTAAACCAGCAAATATATTGTAAGCACAAAATTTTCTGTTATTCATCAAAACACAAAACTACCGTAGTGGCGGCGGAGATAATTCCTCGCCGACCGGAGGTCGTGGGATCAACTCTCGCTTGGATACGTTGCCCCTATCCAGTACATGGATGTGTGTAATCGTTTACTGTTAGCTGTTGTTGAAACCCTCGTTGTAAAGGCCTCATTGTGCTGTTTCGGGGGATGACAGAAATATATAAATACAATAAAACATACACATTACACGACATTTAAACCTCAATTTTCCTAATACCGCACACACAACGGAGTCAGCGGAAACGCCAGATTTAGAAAGAATAGAAATTCAGGCACTAACTGAAATAACGAAGGAAACTATGATTTCTCAGACGTTTTGTCCCGCAGAAGCGAAACGCAAGAGATTGGGAAATGTAGAGGGGAGCACGCGTTAACGCTACGTCTAGGGCGGAATCCGCGAGAGAAAGACGGATTTATAAAAAGTCAATATTCGAGTCGTGAGCGTTGTCACGACATGAAAGTTAGCATACGCCCGACACTCTTTTCGCACGACTCCGATGGTTGCATATGGCTCACTCACTAGTGTCCATTTCTCCCGAAAAAGTGAAGGCGTCACCTTCTTAAACACACGGGGAGATTGCCTCTTGCTCAATTGCTCGGTTCGTGAATAGGTGACGATGGAAAAAGAAATGATTCGGCAGGCTTGGAAATTCTTCGGCTGGATTTCCCTTCTCATCTTGCGTTGCCAGGGAGAAAAAGTTAACGAAATGATTACGAGCCTCATAACTAGCGTTTAACCTTATCTTCCTCCCTCGTAAAAAAATTAAAGTTACCCAAAGCGGAGCGAAAAAGTCCCATTAGGCGTTAGGTCCGAGAAAATAAGTACATCTCAATTTCATCATAATTTCAAAATATTTATTTCCAATTGTGCCCTATCGACTCAGATCCATAAATAGACTTTCCAAGGCATAATTTCTCGGAATCGGAAAATTAGTATTATCATGCAGGCAAGTCGATTGACGAACACTGGTATGATGATCGTTAAACCAAGAGAATCACGTTATCTAGACACGTGACGGGACTGCTTTTTTGTGCTTTGAAACAACAAATGAAAAGCATCCGAAGTCAAATTACGTTAGTTACATGAAAGATGCGCGGCTCAAATCGGCTGCATTAATAAAGCTAGAAAAACTATGAACGTAAAAACAAAAGGATTATATTGTCCATATTATTTCCACCTTAATGACTTTATTTACAATCCCGATGAATGTGCCAAAGATGGCATAACAATTTTCAATAACTTTCGCGAAAATAAATTGTTTTGATTCGCGCAGACGCACGCCTACCCCATTAGCCCCTCTGCCCTCAGCTTTTCTCGCTAGTACCACAGTAAGAAGTTTAGCGTTGGGATAGTTAACCCATTCCAATAAAGCTGTGATCCACTCTACATGAATTACACGATAATTTCCTATCTAATACACCTCAGCATTCGGGTTTCGAACAGGGATTCAGTATAAAATGGGGGGGTCCTGAGTCCGGGGAGAATAGAATACCCCCCAGGAGAGAGGGGCGTTTTAATAGTAAAAATTGCTACGCTATACGCAAAATGCAACCCAAGATTCGCACTCGTTTGGGACTTGTAGCCATAAATTTGCATATATACTTCCTTTACTCCAACATAAAATACAAAACTACTAAAAATTAAAAAAATTAAATAAATTTTTGGGGCCATGTCTTTTTATGTCCCCCCCTAAATCCGCCCCTGGTTTCAAGTAGGGAAACTACTGGCTGGACGACATCAGATCCACACTCATTCATCGGATCAGTCACGCATTAGAGCCCACACAATCAAGCGGCTCCGACCGCTCCCTAACCAACAATACGTAGTTCCGAAATTTGGAAAGCCGGTCCACAAAACTGACGGTGGCGCTCCCTACCAGGGGCGAGGGGAGGGGCCACCACTATTTTTTTTCACACCCACTACCGTGTATGATCAAGTTTCTCCCACTGAGCCGACCCGACGTACAACACCGTAGTAGTTTTTGTTTGCTTCCGTGGAAATAGGCCGTCACGGCAAAGCGCGGTGTGGCGTCATGGAGCCTATGTCTGAGTGAGGCCGGAGAGAGGGCAAAACGTAAGCGCGCGGGAGGGAATGGAAAACAAAGGATTTCAGTATCCCAGGCGACGTTACCTAACCGCGCACGGTTTCATTAACGAGCGAGAAAAGTAACAGCAAGGAAAATAGAACGAAACCCAAAAACCCTTGGGCTACACCGCGCACAACTAACAATAATTAAATTTTTTTAAATAAATAGGCGTTTGAACCAAACCTAGATATTCTAATACGTTTTTAGACTTTAATTTAAAGAATTGAAAATTATGGAAGAGGCAATTCTAAATCAAAAGTTTGACTAATTTCTATCAATTCGACCATAAAAAGAGGTATTGGTGTACATAATTTCACAATACTATTTCTCATAATTTCCCGAGAAATATGGTTCCCTTTTCCACATACTCAAAAATTTTACCACTAATTTCACCAGAAAAAGGCTTAAACCAAGCTCATCAATCGAGATTTCGCGCATTCTGAATTTTTTACAATGCGGGAAAGTTAATTGTTCGAAAGGAGGAGTTAAGAAATTTACTTGTATGAGGTAGGAAATACTTTTGGATGAACAATCAGAGGACATTTGAAGGAAAACTAAAATTACACTCTAAACTATGATAAAAGTATAGAAAAAAATATTTCGATAAAGAAACACTGTAACTTGACGGAGACTCAATGCACAACTTTCCCCCTCGGAAGAGCCTGTGCGGAACGCATGGAAGTTGATTACATAGCATGGGAGCCACAATGAAACCAGGCACAAGAAATGGTCATTAAAAATGAATAGAGGAGAAAAGCACAGGAGATGAGTGGCACGCATAAGAATGGAAATCTTTCTGGGACATCAAACGAAAACGAACACACGGGCGGATGCTACGAGAGCGCTAAGCGACTAGTGAAAGTAGTAGCTTTGAAACAGTCGAGATTACAGAAAAAAGAAGAAGAATAATAGAGGCTAGTGCACTAGAAGGACGAAGAGGATACTGTTTTAATGACTTCGTAATGGATTTGATGAGGTAAAATTGGAGCCTGGATAAAAATAAGTCTGCATTAAAGGCATGGATTGAAGATCATTTGAAAGAAATACACTTTAGCAGGTGGATAATTAGCTTTTCAGAGTATTAGATATCAAGAACCAGGTGCAATGATGTTTACTTGCAGTATTAACGATGACTTTGAAAGCTTTTGGATTGAACGATAGAATAATTACCCACCTTGTAAAACTTAGTAATGAACTTTGGCATATTTAGTACACGAAGCTATTTCAATTGGATTAATAAATAACTTTCTTATTTGCTATTATATAAAAATCATTATCCTTAAAAACCGTCAACTGTCATAAATTTCTTGAAAAAGAAACTAACGGGCAAAAAAGTAAAGAATAATACTTTTCTTAAGCATCCTTCACACATTTCCCCAGGGATCATCTTAATCCTAACTGCAGGCAACAAGAGACAAGAATATATAAAAGAAGCCACTCACTTAAAATATTTCCAGGAATCTCCTCTAAGGTCTAGAACTCATCACTAAGGACAAAATCATGAGTTAGAATATTTAATCATAGCATAATAAGTCGCACTAAATGAATCCTCGGGTCCAAGTGATCGATTTATTCTATGAGCCCAAAACAGAACACGTGAGAACCACGGTGGTGGAAATCCAGTTCACCAGATCCTTTGACTTATTTTAGGGCCTTCTAAATTCTAAAATTTAAGTTCTAATTCTTAAATTTAGAAGGTTCCGTGGTATGAAAATATGAGATCGAAGATATTAATGTCTATGCTGGATACAAAAATAAATGAATTAATTACTCGCCGTTTCATAGAATTATTAGTTTTATTAAACATTAGACACCAAGCATATATATGACTATAGTCTTGATGAAGGCACAAACACCTCAATAATGCTAGTATACGAATACGAAAGACCTGATTTGACAACCATTGAGTTATCACCAGAAGATAGTGATGTATCTACATGTGCATAATACCCAGCGAGCTACCTCTAGCGTGTTTGGCAGGGGGTGATCAATAACCAGCATGCAGAATGCAACAGGATTCCCACATGCACACCAAACGCATATTAACAAATTCATGCAAAGGCCAACTACTCATTAAGATAATCTGCCAATAAACCTAGCACACACAAAACGTGCTGTTGGAAATAGTAAGAAATTCAGATACATACACTGCGGTATACACAAGTTAGTAGACTAAACTAGAAGTCATCTAATCCATTTGTGAGTCCAAACGCTGCCGTTATAATATCTTAATGATGGTGGAAAAAACTACACTGAATCTATCTGCTCCACAGTCTATCTCTCTTATTTTATTTAAATGATCTGATCTTCCGTAGTATGCTGGCGTTCGTAAGATACGGTTCACTCCACAGGAAAATACAACGCTCCTACATTTATCTAATACGTTAAGACTATTTTCCAGTCTATGTTCTGATAGAGATTCCCATCCGAGTTTATCCAAGAGGTCCGTAACGCTAACAAGACTATCGTAACGATTTTTCACGTACCTGGCGGCTCTTCTCTGCACGCGTTCTACCCCTTATTTTAAGTTTAAGTAATTTCAAGAGGATCCCAAACACTCGCAGCGTATTCTAGGTGGGGTCTAGCGAGGGAAAAGTAACTAGTTTCCCTCACTTTTTCGTCGCACTTTCCTATTTATTCACGCCTTATACTAAACTATGTATTATTATACTTTATACAATGTATTTGCCTAACTGGATAAAGTTCTCGTAAGGAATCAGACAAATAGTCGATTCATGCGATGGGAACAACCGAAAAATTGATTCGGTTCAGTTGGTGACATAATTTATAATTTAACGCTCTATAACTAAGCCTCGAAAAGCTAATTACGCTCTATAACAAAAAAAATCCTCGAAGTCTGAGGTAGCCGAGGGAAAGGAACAGCCCTTCCGACTACCCTGAATGTGGAGCATTCACGCCTGTGGCTTAGTCTGGGGTAAGCGCTACCCTCCACTTACCCGAACCAACCTTCGGGATGAATCACAGATTGAGTGACCTGGGCATGCGTATGCATCCGTAGACGCCATTCGAGAATTCATACGAAAGCATGCGAGCAGTGACCAAGACCAAAAGATAAAACAAAAAAAAGTGTAGCATGGGTAAATTACCAGCAACAGCGACAGGACAAAACGCCGATGAGCGGGACGAATCCGAAGAGAACCGAGACATCCGGTCACTCGACACGCCCCGCGGCTCCCGAGGAGGAGACAAAAGAGAAGAGCCAAGAGCGTGTGATGAGACGGAAAAAGAGATGCGATACAAGGAGAGTCACAGGGAGTGAGAGAGCACGCTCCGAAAAGAGAAAGGGGAGCGGGCACGTGTTGCGCGTACACTTGGACCCAACGCGCACCATCACGCACACACCGTGGTGGGGAGAAAGCTCTACGTGGAAAAAAGTGTGTAAAAAGTAAAAATAAAAAGCAATGCCTCATCTCGGGCGAGTCAGGCACACAGACCGACGGAAGACAAGACTGGAAGGATGAAAAGGAGACAGGCCCCTTCGTTCAAAGAATACTATTCAGCTCTTTCCTCGGTCCACCATGCCGTTTGAGTCACACGCGTTGCACTGTTAGGGATGCTTAAAAAAACAGTGCTTTTGTGTCACGACTCTGCGGTCCTGCCCGCCGAAAACCGTTCCGCCCGTGGTAGAAACGAAAGACCGTCATCAAATGAAGAAAAGGGAGCTTAATTTAACGCTTCATAAGTGGACTTAGTCTACATACAAGTATGCTGCTCCTTATCATTAAAATACAAACGAGTTATCATAAGAAAGCCATGTCCACGCTTCCAAATGAAGTTCACAGGCAACTGATATTTAGGTTCCATCTTTTGAACACGGCTACCATTATGAACCACCGCATTGTTTCTCGTGTGAATTTCAACGATAAAGAGAAATGTAGTAGAGATTCTAGGCCCAGTAAAAATATCCTAAATTAAAACAGAAAAAATATCCGAAAAAAAAAATTCTTTCATAATATCCATTACGCAAACTGACAGTTAGGAGACAGTAAACCGACGCCAATCCACCTTCAATGGCAATGATTTTGTGTCACTTCTCCTCGGTCCAGCCGAAAATCGTTCCGACCTCGCTTGAAACGAAAGAGACGGCGGCAAATGAAAAATAAGAGGGCGGTGCACATTTATGGAAAGGAGCGCCTTAAAAAGATATCTGACTCCCTATCCAAGGAATTTATTTTTCTCCCTGGTATTCATCAACTCTCCTGTTGACACAGAACGAACTACGATTCTACAATGCCAAACAGACATCTTCACTCAGCTTTAAACTTACACTGTTTTTCCGACGTAAACGACAGAGTTAACTACGGGCGCTGTATATGTCGAAAAATTCTTGATTGCTGTGAAAGAGATGTACGCATTTAGTGTCAATTGAACGCAGATGGATGAAAAGAACGTACGCATGAAGGAGGAGATCGCTGGGTATGAATGAACGTATGTAGATAAGTAGTTGTAAGGCGTAAGATGTGCTGAAGAAGGAAAGTTGACTAAGGGAAAGTTTCTGCACGCAGTTGTCCAAGATTAGTACGAAAATACATAGTTCAGTTAAATACAAATGATAAAATCAACAGATTTAGGCGTTACTTGGTGGAACGATGAAATATTCATGGTTAAATAAAAACACAGTACTATTCCACAACTTTAAATTTTTGCAGTCTACTAGTTTCAACGTTACAACGTCATTATCAAGTTCATTTTTTTTCTCACCAGAATAATTTTCAGAGATATTAGCCATTATTATTTTTACATCGGTATGGAAACAGTGTGGAAACTGCAAAGTCATTTCATTCAGCCAAGTGCTCAATATTCGACACTGAACACGTATTCCATTGCATTCACAAAAAAGAAACTTCCGCCTAAATCAACTTCCTAACCAGACGAAATCGATTGACAATTAGGATGGCAAGATCAAGAATTAAGGGTAATCCAGGGGGTAATTTCATCACCATTCCGCGACGTAGATATAATCTGGTAATAGTTCAGCACACACAAAACCTCCATCTCCACCTCCAAAACTCTGATCTATTAAATTGATTCTCTAAAGCCACCTTAAAACATAAGTCGAATAGGATGGCAATTATGGCTGCAATAAGGTAAAAATCAATGATTTAAATGTAATTGAAAAGGCTGTATATTTATACCTGTGTCTACAGACAAATTTCTTGGTTAATGAAAACTATATATAGTACGAGAGGGATTATTATGGTATTATTAGGTTATTATGGCTTACTACCAACTAATCCGTTGTGAACAGGCAGAAAGGAAAACATTTAAAACAAAAAATCCATTGAATGAGATTTAAATATTGCATTGTACCAGAAGTAGTTTTACGCAATCTAAAAGAAACCCGTTCATGCAGACAAAAATAAACCTCAATTTCGCATTTCACACGCATGATTTCAAAGAGGAAGAAGTGAAAGAAGCCTTTTATTTTAGCAAGTTCACGGACAAATCCACATATCATTGCTACTTGTTTCAGTGATGAAGAACAGTTCAAACTAAACGTGCGCGATCTTGAATGTTTAATCAAAAGCAGGTCTGCTAAGAAGGACGAGAAAAAAACGACGACCGCCGAACAAAATCTAACAGGGAGGAAATTACCGCAAACGTTGTACTCCTATGCACCCGAGCGCAACAAGTTTTGATCTCGATCCTCGATCATCGCGTTGCCGGAAGTTTTAACTCAGCCTGACACGAACAGTTACACAAGGGATATGGAATGAGGAATAATGAACAAAACCGAAAGGGGGGACTAATTTCGTGAAGCAGGGGGACTGAATTAATACTTCAAAAAGATTATACAAATTGGTTGGGCAGTGCGAGTAGCTAGTTCTCTGATCAACACCTTCCCTCTTTTCCTACCTCTTCTAGGGATAAAAAAATATAATAAACCCAAATAAACCTAAATCCCCCTCATCTATCCTCCCACGCCGAGCCATTACCCCTTTAATGCATTCGACCAGACGATTTCCTTCCCTCCAGTATTTTTTTTTTCCTAGCCACGAAAAGAGACGTGGAGAACCAAGTAAAAGAATAAAAACAACAACGAATGCACGCACCCCCCGCCCATCGCTCTCAACTTTCTCCTCTGTTCTCACAACGCGGGCTTCAACAACGGAAAGGTTACGAAATTACGAGTGGAACACGCACGCGGCTGTGAAGTGTTCCAGCGTCGAGGGGGCAGAGTGAGAGAGAGAGAGAAAACCCACCAAAAAAAGCAGGGAGGCGAGAGGAGGCAGACATTTTCCATGCGTCGCCGAGTACTCTTCCACATAGAGTGACTCGAAAAACTCGAGCACGATTCGTTTGGTAAAGGCTCAGTCACGGATGCCATGCACTGACGTTCCACCTCTCCCAGCAATGTCTACTGCAAACTGCTTATGGTGATAGAAAGGTCGAATTCGATGAAAATCGAAAATCGATTTTTAATAGTCAAAGATTTCAACCAAAGGGCATTCCATTCAAAAGGCAAATAATGATGATCACAGATAAATAACAGATAATCGTGAAATTGATATCAGAGCTTTGAACTGCATTTCACTCTAAATGTCTTCTCTTTAATTAGGATTTAGTGCTGAAAGTCCTGATGGCTGATTTACACTTAAGAATATCGTAATCGTTAACAATTTAAAATTTATTCAAAGAAATTCCTTATAAACAATGACCTGCCAATGTAGCATTGGATACAGGAAGCTCATCACGCAAAAGCCTACAACTACGCTCAGATATGGGAATGATTAAATAATAAACTACTCTCCTCCGCAATAATTTTAAATAGCAATAAATTATTTCAGGTTAATCAAGACAGGACCTCGGTTAATGAATTAAAACAGTATGAAATAATAAACTAATAAATGCGGTGAGGTAGTATTAAGGTAATGAGAGAGTCGCGACAGCATAGAACATAAGATAATAGTTTTACCAACGGATAGGTGACAATGAATTAAAGCCAAACATGGATACTCAATATAGATTAAACCATTTATATTTTGTAAGGATACAAAGACTTAAAATACATTCGTTGAATACCTCCGGAAAAATGATATAGCAAAAATTATACATATACTACGTGGTAAGAATAAAATTAACATTCTAAACTTGGTCCAGGAAAATCATGGTGTACTTTCTTCAAGATAAAAGTATAGCATGGAATATAAAAAGCAATTTCAAACGGCGGTTAAACATCAGCACGAAAGAAAAGAAATCGATATGGAATATAATTGGGTATTTGAAAGTTGTGTAGCATACACTGCAGGATAAATTTCTTTAAGAGTTACATTCGACTCTCTTCAGTAGCGATTAATAAGAGGGAAAATACAAATCATGCTTTATACAGATTCTTCGACAATAACTTAGAACGATTTAATTCGATAAAGCTATTCAATGAAACCCTTGCGTACCAACTCGAAAAAGTTTTCACTGCGATAAATGAGGATCAATCCAAAAAAAATCAGAGTGACCATATAAATTGTTGACAATGGCATAGTTCATTAATTATAATTCGTCCCTCTCACTCTTAAAGCTCAAGAGAATTTACGTACGTAATCTCAAGAGAATCTACATAAGAATTTACAATTTCGCCAAGATTACACCAAAAGGTTCGTACCTAAAAATGAAAAATCACATTCACTCAAAGCAGAGGAATTTTTGGAATTAAAACCTAAACGTTACAAGATATATTAAATATATTCCAAAATTGACTTGATACAATTAAAATAATGTATAACTAAACTGACTAAAACTAAATGCTAATGTATAACTAAATAACAAATCTAACGTATAAACAGTCCATTTAAGTCTATCATTGCAAAGATTACACGGATTACATAATTTTTAGTAAGGAACCGTAAGATTTTATAGTCCAAATAAAAAATGACTAAGAATTTATGTGAATATAGCCCAAGAACCGATAAAATATAAGTTATCATAACGCTTTAAATTAAAGTGAAAAGCGACGAATGCACACCGAGATCTTATGCAGCGGGTAAGGGAGAGAAATCGGCGTAAGTACTCCAACAATAACACGGCACGGGGCATTCAAATCGGGGATCCACAAGTAAACACGGGAGGGTATGAGGGATAATGTGCAAGCGGACGGTTGAATGGGTATAAAAAATGAGACCAGCGAGAGGATTGCTCAAGATAAATGAAAATAATTCATTTCCCCTCCGAAAAACCCTCACTACGGATTGGGAAACTAATGCTTTTTTTTCTTCGAAGCAGAAAACTACCACGAGTGAGAGCGACGAGACGGACTTATGTGGAGATTACGTCCATTAGGTTGCTTTTATAATACACTTAATACCAACTTCACTGTGCAGTGAACAGGGCCCAGGATCGTTTAACCGCAATTACAGAGATTTTTTCCGAATACTTCCAATTCAGATAGATCGCGGATTTGAGGAAGGGAAAATATCACTTTGATGGATTACATTCCATTCACGTCGATTGTTTCCGAAAATATCAAACAGTTTAATTACCATCACATAATCATCTTGTTTAGGTACAATTGAATGGAAAGTTTACAAGTACAAGATGGAGAACAACCATTACGAAAATAAGATATTAAGTTTTACGATTAGGGGCTAGTTTCAGAGTTCGTCCCGATACGAACTCAGCACCATCAAGTTTTCCTTATTCGAATACCTATAAGCCATGCAGTTTAAGGAACATGTTTTAACAATGCGTCGATGTTTCATTAATGCCACGATTTTGGTCACTACTTGATCCCCCATCGTAAGTTGATTGTCAACGATAGGTGTTCTTACATTACTTTAGTAACCGAAATCCTGGCGTCGGAAATCAACATTTTTGCTGCATTCATTGGAAGTATTTACAATTGT
This sequence comes from Ischnura elegans, assembly GCF_921293095.1. Taxonomy (NCBI): domain Eukaryota; kingdom Metazoa; phylum Arthropoda; class Insecta; order Odonata; family Coenagrionidae; genus Ischnura; species Ischnura elegans. The sequence goes on from NC_060250.1 coordinate 85,885,433, forward strand.
ATGTTACTAATAATAATGCCATTAACTCAATTTTAATTCAATGAAATATTTATACATTGATAATTAACGATTAATATCAAGTTTTCCAAGCCAAGCGACTGAAGTTATTACAGACAATAATTATTCTAACTAGGCATTTTGATTTCGCCAACCACTCGGAATGAAATGATGTTGATCGAAAGTAGTGGGTATTTTACTTTCTACTAATCATTTTTCAAGACCGTTAAGGCATTATGATCGCAAAAATTGTTCATGATATTAACCATACATATGAACCATATTATATAATCGATGGTTAGGCATTACTGCGCACAACGGACTCTAAAAAGGTCATTCAATGATGGCATTTATGAACACACAAAAAGTTGTTTAAAGAGAGGGAAAGACGTTTTTTTTGCATTTTATTCTACAACGGAATTCTACAACATCAATGGAGGCCATAGGCCAATAGTGTCAATAGGCTTGTACCGGCCTCATCACCAACATAATCAACTAATTTGATCTACAGCCATTCCGGATGCATTCTAACGAATCACTTAGGATACAAAGGTGAGGAAGAATAGGACAATAACAGGGGGGAGGCACTGATGAGGATAGACGAGGCCATCATGAGGAGGAGGGCAGGGAGGAGAGGAACTAAGGGTTTCGTGACCAATGAGTTAAAAAAAAATTCTCCTATCCCACCATTAAAACACCTATGTCACAAAAAGATTTATTAGCATTAAAATTATCGAAGTGGGCAAGATAAATAAAAGTGAAAATGAAAGCACACAAAAAGGATAGAAGTGAAGAAAAACAGGACAATTATATATCATTTTTATGGCAGTCAGGGAGCCATTGTCTAATGGCGATGAAGTCACACAATGTGAGGAAAACTAAGACCTTAAATTAATAAGAGTACTCCATTTAAATTAACCACGATAAATACTGCGATAAATGCGAGGATAATATTTAATTTTATACAACATATTTTAGAGTGAAAATAATCGACTACGAAGTAACATGACATATACTATCAACGAGTTTCACGCCGAAAATGTCGCTGGTATGGAAGATATAAGCAGAGACTTTTTCTTGAGCATCTAACAAAGTACAGGCATCCCCCGAGTTACGTAAGAGATGCGTTCCGGCAGACTATGCGTAAGTCGAAATTTACGTAAGTCGAACCTTTGCGTTGGCGCTTCAGATATTGCTGTATAACAAGTTGTATCGTACAGGAATGAGCGCAACCACATACGCCACCACATCCATCGCTAGAACTGCAAATTTTCACGTTGATTGCTGACTCGGGATTTATAAGCGATTTTTCTACAGAAATTAATGAAATTTCCTTCGAGGAATGACAAAAATGGGTCACTTTGTTATTTTTAGCACGTAAAAAACTCTATAACTATTCGATATTTTTTCTACCATAGGTTGTACGAGCGAATATCTACTTCTTCGCGCTCGCATTCGAAAATTAACGTAATCATTTGAAATACGGTTATCGCTTACGTAAGTACGGATTTACGTAAGTCGGGGGATGCCTGTAGATATTTTAAAATTCCACCCTACCATGACCTCCTGGTAAATAGCAAGACTAAATTTATTTCTATTTCATTAACGAAAATAGTTAGCAAAATAACAGAAACCAAAAATTTTCCTTATGCGTTTGGATGCATAAAATATACCGAATTCAGAAATATTATGCATCCACTCCAGACAAATAATCGTATTATCAGAATTGAAATTTAATTGGCTATCCCACTCCTTATCGTTTCATTTTGTAGGTTCTATTCTTGTTTAACACTCATTCCTTGCAGCTGCAGGGCTAAGACGGAAATACGGAAACAATATAATAATTCCCAGAGCCTATAGAGTCAATTTCCAGTTTTAATATGGTCATGAACGATCTCAGATATTCCCAGAGAACAGAAGAGAGGAGTTCAAGGGTATAACATCGATTTCTGAGGTTGTTTAGCAGCTATGGTAAAAAATTCTACAAATATAGTCCTGATGAAAAATTATGTGCATGGAAGCAAAAAATAATAAGAGGGAGATTCTTACAGCGAACCAATTCCCAAAGCGCGGGCATTATTTGTGATTCACGAAATACATAGTAAAACATCCAAATAGATTTGTGAATTCTACAATTAATGTTGAACCGGTCACTTTTTAATGACTTCCTTCGACAAAGTAAAAGATTCAATTAAAATCTTAGTCCCCAACATAATGTAACTGTGGGGAGGTTTAATTAGCCCGGTTAAGGCTAGAATAAATCATAGTCAACCTAGCAGTAAGTATCATCACCATCATCAATCAAGAGTCCTAGTATTGGTTTGATCGGCTCTCCATTCTGCTCTCATGCTAGCATTTTCATAGCGATGTATTTCTTCTCTATCACATCCTTGTATTGTGTCCCATGTAACTTATCGGGGCAATCCATTGGCCTTCTTCCGACCACCTGTCCTTCGACGAATGTTTTCATCGTGCCTAATGATAAGGCCATCTAAGACGACCTACCTTTTTCTCAGTGTTTTAGCAGTACGTATAGCACAATAAAATGTCGTGGGGAACACTCAGATTTTAAATTCTATGTAAAAAATACACTAAGAACGGCTCCAAACCCAAAAAATGTAATTTAACTCAACTCTCAAACTCAAGAGTACACCGACAAAATGCAATGTGATCTCAAGTAACGAATATGCGAGAGAAATCGGCATGAGGATGGTCAAACTACACAATTCTTCAGGTGAGGCCAAATATGTACGCAATCACACCGACTGGTGAGGTCGTTACATGTACATCTCGACATCTACGAGGCACCGTGCAAGCCACCACCAGTGTGTGTCGTACAGGCTGATTCAACGCCAGGCATGCAGAAATCATTCTAGCCTAAATCAAACACGCACTCGCTTGCCGACCAGTGTGTGCATGAGCTACAGGATGATTCAGTGCTACCAGGCGTGCGAGTGTTACAGGATGATTCGGAAAAGAGGTGGAGATGGCTTGCGATGAGGATGAGGTGATTCGTGGAGAAGTGGTGCCAGCAGAGAGGAGGATGTGATCGAACAGGGGAGTAGTGCCTTCGGCCACCGTCCGTTGCGTCACCTCTCGGATGAGGAAGGAGGGGGCAGTGAGGGGTGGGGGAAATCGAGAGTGAGTGACTTGGAGCATCGAGGGGGATATCCTTCCGTGCGTGTGTGGACCTCTGCCCCCCCCCCCCCCTAACTAGTCCACTGAAAACATATTGCCAACCACAGCCATCACCGCCCACGCATTCAAACAATATTCTCCTAAGATTCTTAAAGAAGGTATAACCCCCACTTTCTCCCAGCGGGGATGTGCTTGACACTGATCGTAATTTTTCATATCGGTTTTCATTACGAATATTTCTACATCTACACAACACCCCGCAAGGCGTCTCAATAGGCGTGTGGCGGGGGTGTTAGGACACCAGCCGTTTACAGGTGCGAGACAATGTCGATAACACTCCAACTCACGAGGGGTTAGTTCCCATCATACATTACCCTAAGAATCCAACGACTTACGGTAGCGCTGCGCGAACTCGTAATCTAGAAATTCTAATTTTAAATTAAGAAAAATTCTTATTTTGAATATTAAATTAATAAATTTTCTCGTTCATTTTTGGCAAACATTTCGATCGAATGAAATATATGATGAAACTACTTACAATTTTCTCTATATTATTTAGCAAAGTAGATTAATAAAGACTTCAGGTCCAACCAATCATGCACCAAAAATGAACTTTTATGATTGAAATAACTCATTTGGGCACAAAAGGAAAGAAAAAAAAACGATCAATCAACTTCGGCCAAATTATTAAATTATTTTTAACCACCTCAAATTTTTATTACATTTGCTCTTCAAAATTTGAATTCTTGAAAAAATCCAAGCGAACTTGGATTGCATAAGCTATTCTCGGAAACGTTAACTCAACAACAGTTAAGACCTACAGGCATTAAGAACACCGTGAACGGTAATTAAATCCCGTGGAAAAGCAAGGAAACATGCATCATCAAGAAAAACATTATTTTCTTGTTTCATTTTATATAAAATGGTATACCTACAGCAACACTGCCGAATTAAAGTGCACTCATAACAAATAACAGTCAAAAAATAAGCTAATTATAATTTAAAATCAAACGGTAACAAAGCAAAACAACAAACCGATAACGGTGACCGCATCCTCAGTATTTATTAATTCCCATCAACCACTAAAGAGACCTACGGAACATACGATAACCCCGGGAGGACCGTATATTCCCTAAAAAATAAAATGCAAGTGCGCTCACTTTCGACGGTTGGCAACGCTGGAGGAAAAAACTCTCCCGACTGCCTTCCCACCTCCTCCGCTTCCTCACATCCTCGGCTCCCCTCCTCTGGTGGAGGAACGGAAAGGAGGGCGTAATGGTGGAGTGCACAAGAGGGACACTGGACAACAAAGGGAAGGCTTAAAGATGAAAGGAGGGGAAGGGGTGTCCAGGAGAACCATGGGAGCCGGGGGAGTACCAGGGAGGGGGAGAGGTGAGGGGAGGGCTTTTACAAGCATTACAAAGCGGCGACGCAAGTCGGGCATAGCTGCGTTTTTTCCACGGACGACCACCGATTGGAGGGGGAGAAAGAACCGATGTACAAAATTAACTCCCGTCATCATATAATACCAACTTTTTCACTTCCTCCAACTGGCTTCGACACCTCCGTGCCATTTTCAAGGTAGTGAGGTATGAAGTAAAGTTTCTTTGCACTTTTTCACATAAATATTTATTAAAAAAAGAGTCAACATGTTTCTCTGCACTGTAGCGCCATCAGGACTAACAGGTTTTTAAATAAATATTTATGTGGAAAGTGCAAAGTATCTTTACTTCATATCTTACAATGGATTTCCACAAGGTAACAGACCCCACCATTCATTTCATTTTTCAAAGGTGATTTTAATTCTTCAGATTTTTCATAAATGGGTGAAGTGAGAAATAACCGGAATTGACGAGGAAAGAAACTATAGTAAAAATCCAGTAATGGCTGAATTTGTTTTAAAGAAGAACGTATCCTGCGCAAAGAGAATCGCAGAGTCGGATCAAATCCTTCTTGTTATTTTTGTAAATTAAAAGTTAGAATTTTCCTAAGAATTTTCTACGGACATTTATATTCACACGACCAGTTCCAATACATTTCGTATTATCGTCAGTGAGTTCTATTTTTTAATACGTTAGAATTCCACCAGATAAAGACAAAAATCAATTCTGTTTCTTCTTGTAACCGCCTAACACTCAGCTAGCCCTAATTGAAATCAAATATCATTGATTTGTAAAATTTTAACTAAATTTAAGCAGAAAAGGCAGATATTTAACTCTTACATAAACAATTGACTACAATTATAACTGCTGCACGTAAATTAAATGACCATGACATTGATGCCTGTTTGAAAATTTATCTTATTTCCTTCTTCATGAGGTAACATCAAACATTAGTTGCCCTTTCCCGAATAGTAATGGTTAGAATTTAGTTTTCCGTGATACTTTCTACTTCTCCAACAATAAAAACGTTGGGAGAAAATTTATCAGTTCTTTCGTCAACGAGTTACAAGTAAGAAGCGTGGTAATTAAGAGTAAGAGCAAGAATAATTAATAAAATAAATATTATTTTAATAACGAGGGCAAATTTATTTAAATAATAACACAACGACTTGGATTCATAATTCATATGGAGTAGTCATGTTTTGAATTGGCTATATTCCATTATAAATTCTTCAGATTCTCCAACGGATGCACGAGAGGGCGGCTGCAGACGTTTCGACACCTAATTATGGCATCGTCTTTTGGAAGTACAGCTACTACATTTTTACATCCATACAGTTACTACGCGGCCTGAGGACGAGACAAAAGTTGGACCAAGAATCAGAGAAGGGTTCATCAGAATAATAGTTCGGGAACTTCAGGGAAAAAACTAGAGATAATAAACGTTAAATATCAATAAATAAAAACCCAATAGGGTGGTTTCCTATTATTTTTTTATTGCCTAAATCGAAAGATTATTACTCCTGGAGTACGTATTTCACGCTTTTAGATTTTGAAATGACGATATCTATTTTTCGCGATTAAATGAAAAGTGAAAATTTTCTAGAGCGCGAAAACGCGACGCGTAAGTATGAATGTCGGGAAATCTCTCCGTGTGACGTATTTCTGGTTCCTGCTCCCGCCTTGTGAGGTGACCTTGAGGCGAGTTGAGCGCTAATACGACGCAGGCTGCTAGCGGGTAGCTGAGTGAGTACCCTGCTGGCTGGTAAATACCTTATCAAATGAAGAAAACTTTCCGACCTTAGCCAGTTTTAATAAGTGATTATTAAGACATATTTCCCTGGGCTCTGCGCCTCATGCATGCATTGGTAACCTCAGACGACGTATAAATCCTATCTTCTCGTGTAGAAACTAGGTCCCTGTGACGTCACGTGGAGTGGCATCGCATGGGCGCCAATCTGGCCCTTTTCAAATGAGAATAAAAATGGACCATTGCCATTCGTCTAAACCGGCATTTCTAAAACGAAATAACTTGTATATTATGAATACAGTAATGGTGGGTAACGAATCGCAATCAATGACTTTCGTTTTCTTTGATGAAGGAAACTACCCTATTAGTGGTTCATTACAACGCCGCCTAAACATTTGACAGGTACGACGCGAAATGTCCAAGCATTACGTGTCTCCGAGACGTGATTCGACAAATGGAAACCTGGGAAGGATGAGCTTGACGAAAAGCTCACACGAGGTGAATTTCTTCCCCTCGTCCTCCACATGATTCCCACCATTCGCTTTTGTGTCGATCCACTTCAATCATATCCGCTTCCCATTCTCCCCCGCTGTTTTGCGGCCAGTTTTGCGTTTCGAGGGACGGATTTGCGAGTGGAAGGAGGCGGGGAATGTCTGTGGTGAGGGACTGAATTAAGGAAACAAAAAGTGACTGGGGCTGAAAAGGGCGGAGAGGAACAAAGGAACCCTTCCTTCCCGAGTGCAAGTCGCCACAATGCCCGAGGAAAGGAATGAAACGAGAGCCATGAATAATCATCATCACAATAAGTTACGCGCAACGGAGCACAGGCCACGCAATTCTGTGACAATTCCAAATTTTAAATTCATCATTCCTGAAGTAAATTCCAGCTAACATCCTGCGTTCGAATATCATTAATTTTATGAAATTGATCATGAATTTCGAGTCTTCAAATGAACATCCCGCGAACTAATTTTTTCCCCGCATCTGGAGGTTTGAAATAAAGACATAGAATCGCGTCTGCGCGATATAATACATGAAAATTGCACACATATATTGCTATAATATGAAATCCATCAGACATCCATCGATGTTTAAAAGCAAAAAAGCTAAAGAGAATTTATTCTCGATATAATTCAAGAAAAAATTTTAATTTCACACTTTTCCAGTACATATTTTGAAGTGACCATAGCGCCATTTTTATGTAATCAACGTGATTTCATCACAATTACAGCATTAACTTAAAAAGTAGTCCGAAGGCGAGACCGAGTTTAAATTATACAATGAATTTTAGGGTGTAACTAACATTTTATATGTTATTCATCAACATGAAATACATTCTAGAAAATCAAAACTTTTCATCTCCTTATAGACCAATTATCGCCATAAAAACCAGTTTATAAAAAGTAGATTTTCTGATCCAATTTCCTGAAAATATCGCCTTTTTTGTGGCCGTCAGACGATGAGATAAAATTAAAACAGAATATTTTGTAGTTTTTCTGCTTTGCGAAATGAAAAATTTATCAGCACTGGGCATTCGGCCATCGAAAACGGACAGAAAACAAGAAGAAAAATCGTGCGCAATATATTGGCACTTATCTAAAGTTTCCTTTAATTGATCGAAGATAAAAATGAGAGTTTATTAAATAGAAAAACCAAATAAATGTCGGTGCTAAAAAAAGCACCAGCGGTTATGGGAATGGGACTGAGAATCTCTGAATTAGAAAAATGAATATGGTAACAAAAGCAAGGGGTGACCTCTGAAGTAAAATCTCACATTTGGTATTATACAAGATGAGATTTAGAGTAAACTTAAATCAAACTTCGGAAGAGCGAGGCTTCTAGAGAAGTGAAAATGGGTGAAAGAAGAAGGAAAATAGACGACCACTCCCACTTTTTTTGTAAACGCCAAGTGTCCATTGGTCGCTGCCATCCGGCTAAGTATACTAAAAAGTATGAGAAACACATGAAGGACCTAGATACACAGCGGACGATGACAAAAAGGACACCTAAGTGTGAAGCGAGGAGATGAGAAAAAGCTGTGATATCCCGGCAAATGGAACTGAAAAGACGTAGATGGTGGCCTATATTCCTTCTCACTGGGTATTATTGAGAGCGTCTCAACATCTGGTTGCCAGATCTAACACATTTCATTAAAAAAACTGAGATGAATATTGAATAATCCGAAGTTTTCAAAAAGTTCACATTTTTACGACACATAAGGTCATCCTTAACGAAATAGCCGCATGTGTATCTCCGTACTACCTAACCGGTGAAAAATATACAATGATGATAAGAAAGAGAATTAGATAGTATTTTTCATTCGAGCAGTGGGGACATGGCATTATCCGAAGTTTCCGAAAACAGACTAAATATTTATTGCACAAGGGATTATTCAAGACGAAAAAAACTCAGAATTCATTCCAAATTATCACGGTATGCTAATTAAGGTATGAAGATTACAAGGAAGACTTAAACAAAAATTTGATCAACAAATAGAGGCAACCAATATTTGATCTCCCAGATCTTTCATTTGGCACTAAAAGTTTTCACCTCGACAGCGAGTTATGATTATTGAAAAAAGTAATCTCAAAACTTAGATTTAGTAGGTGCACACATTGACTATTCAACCAGAATATCTAAGTGGACACGAGTATGTATCTCCTCGCCACCATACGGCACGAATACACAAATAAATTATTAAAAGTAAGTACTATGTGCACCCTGCCATGTGGAAATTCTAAAACCAAGAATAGAGGACAGTCATTTTAGATTGATTCAAAGACTACGAAAAATTGCATCGCTGAATCAAGAAGGATAATGAATAAATTATGATGAAAAAAAATGAATAGTCGATTAGATAACTAACCTAGAAGGGTCCCCTTACTCCCTTGGTTCTACCACTCTTAAGCACTCACGAATACGCGACGTCTCGAGCTCATTAAGTGTTCCAGGGGTTCTTTCCTATTCAAGTCCGAATTCCGATACTGGTTCAGGTTATTCGATAAAATGTCGATGCGTGAGAAGGAAGTGCAATTGCAGCAATATGCCGAACGAACGAGACGCAAAACTTAGTCCTTGATCTAAGTGCCATCACGTTTCACACCCCAACGCATTCCACCTTTGCTGACTAATATTCTAAAGCTCGATAGCGCATTTGGCTTCAGTTGCCAACCACGTCCTAAGATAACTGACTGAAGAGGAATACGGTGACCAATGCAAGGGCAAGAGAGCAATTTAGACGATAAGAAAGGCCCAGAAGGGAAATGAGGAGGTATCGCACCTGGATGATTAAAAAAATAAAAATTTTATGGATATGAAACTAATTTCTTTTTGTCATATTAGATGACATCCATCGAGGTTATAAAGAAAAATTAGGGCATAAATAATGTGGATACGTAAATCCTCATATTTTGAAGCAGAATTTCCGAGCTATTTGAGCTGACGGTAACGCTATTTTCATGTAACTAGCGTCATTTTACTTCAATTACTGTATCCATATATACAAGTAACTCACACAATGGTCCAGTGATGAGCCTGAGTTTCCTTTTCAATATGATTCTTGAAGTAAGAATAACATTATGTGTATGAAAACGACGATTATATTACAGCATTAATAGACATTTTTCGTATGCTATGGCAGGTATCTCTACATCAACATACTACCTCGAAGGCCGCCTAAAAGGCGTGTGGCAGGGGGTGTTAGTACACCAGCCGTTTACATATAAAAAGGAAATGATTAAACGAACTTACGATTAGCATTTATTAAAGCCCTTTATGGTTAGGGGGAAAAACGATTTTCCATATGTATCCTTTCGGCAAAATATCTCTCTTAATTTATCGCTTCTGTCGGACCTGGAAATATAGTGGGGCTCTAATGCTATGTTTCCGAGCTACTTGGGCTGACCGTTGCGCTATTTTCACGTAACTAGCGTCATTTGACTACAATTATTGCATCCATATATGCAAGAATTTTATTTATCCGGGGCTTTATGAGGACTTGCATGAAAAAGCGTATTCTCAAACGCAATTACAAGAAAATAAGGCGCGGAAAGCTTATTTTTAGTGACTATCAGTTGATGTCATACAATTATATGACATTATTATTATTAGAGTATTCTACCGATTAAGATATATTTCCATGGAGTACTAAAGAAGTAATCGGAGAGCTTCCATTTCCTTCCATCATTGACTTCTTCAAGTCACTGTGATGCCAACTCCCTTTCAATCTATCCAAAAATCCTTTTCTCCTCCTTCCCGTCCCCCGTTTACCCAACATTCTACCCTCTAACACAGTTTTCAACTTCCCCTCCTCGCTAAGTACTCCCTCCAGGTATGATATGGTATTTGGAAGAGGCGACCGACAGCTTACGTCATTTGCGCGATGAGGTAAGGGTAGGTAAAGAAGGGTGGAGAGAAACCCGGCGTCGGCATTAGCTTGCTCCTAACGAAAGGCGCCAAGGGGACCACGGCTTTACGTCCCATCCGACGGACGGAGTGTTGCGCTAGAAACGTTCTCCACACAACATTCAAGCAGGGATCGGGCAGTATCTGAAAATTCTCTGCCACCGCCGGGATTTGAACCCGAACCCACGGTGTGGGAAGCCAACACTTAGCCAGCACACCAACCTGATCCCCGTACTACCTACATCCATAACTTCTGTCTTCTCCTGTCATCTCATGTAAAAGCTGCCTCTCCTCACTCACCATGTCCAGCACTTCGTCATTCCTTCTCCTCTATGTCCATAAAATAACATATTTTCAAAATTTTCATGAAAGTAATATAAAGCCCATTTCCTGCATCAATATCCTGAGTGGTGGAATTCTCCGTATTTGAATGCATCGTCCTCATTTCAGCCATAAGTTAGGCCCAGTGGGGTATTAAGACGGGAGATGAACGGCCAGATAAAGAGGCAAGAGGAAGGCAGGTGGAGGCGCGGGAGCCTTTCGGATATAAGGAAGAGGAAATGCAACGTCGAGTCGAGTAGGCATGTCAGTGTCAACCGACTCCCATTTTCCTTGTTCCTCTTACGACGAAAACGTTTCCTGACAAGAAGCGAGGGCAAATCGCCCCACCGTGTAATGGCCTGACATTGAATAAAGCCGGCCAACACCTCAAAAAAATTTTCTTTAGTCCAGAAGTGTGAATTTGGCAAATTTGCAATTGTTGTTCTGCCAGTGCATGTAGTGACACATACTATTTTTCAATCTACTTTTATCCATTTATAACAAAAAGCTTGGCCTCGAAGTTTAATTATTTTCGCACAAATCGCCTGCATTGAATTTGTTTCGAAGTAAAGCAATTAAAAGTTAATTCATTACGGTGCTAAAATTAATTCTACGTACATATTTTGGTATAGTTGGGTTGGCGCGCCGGTATAGTCACAATAGTTCGATTATTACGTACTAAATGTAACTCACCCGTGAGGATGATGAGTGATTTTAATGATTGTCATTCGCAGGTGGAACGGTAATTTTGGACGGAATTCGGGAAGATAGGAAGGATTAATATTTATTTTCTATGTAAGACACATAACCATAAAATATCAAGCTCCTCCTCCTTGAATTAATAAAATAAAAGCATCCAAATAGTGAAAAAATAGGATGCAACGGACACTATATTGAACCGATGAATCTACCCCGCTGAGATTTAGTTACACTGGTTAGTACTTTTTGTAACCTAATATAACAATTTTATTAAGAAACCAATGGAAAACTGCAATTATTTAATCCTAACTTGGAAAAATTCCACAGCATCCTTAATAGTCTTATCACCCCGATATAACCAGTGCCTGATCTATAGTGAAGATAAAACTTGATCGGCACCGATCCTGACCGCATCGAGTAGAATTTCGGATCGCCATTATCTCCAAGATAGTATAGTTGAATAAGCGGAATTGGTCCCAAAATCACTGCCACTCGAAGATAAGGGAGTGGGTTCTGAATATCACCTTTAGCCTCTTTCGACGCTATATTTAATCCTTATGTAGATTAAATGGGCCCACGACGCTTGACTTTGAGTGAATCCGATGCAGTCAATACATTACGTAACCATTTTATGTTTGGCTAATAAGAAGGTGCCTAAATATAAGAAGTATTTGTACTGGGTGCGAGAAAGTACTAACACTTTCCTGCAGGTGCTCGATATGAAATTTAGCACGAGATTAATAAGCCTTCCTGAAATTATAAAAATATTTTAGCGATGACCAATACTACGTATGGAACGTCAGGAAGTTAAATCCATCACACAACCCGCAATTTAAAAAAATTTCTTTCACAGTTTCATGGATGGTGTCCATATATACACTCCTTCCAATCTCTGACCTATACGCTCAAATTTTGTTCGGACTCTCACCGCCTGATATCCTAATTCCCGCGCAGCAGTTTGCGTTGAGAATAAATGAAAGGAAGACGGAGCGCAATAGAGGACACCGGCGAACGGGAAGGAATGGGAGTGAGGGAGGGAAGGGGGCGTGGTTGGGATGAGCTGAAGCGGCAAAGGAAGAAACCCCAGCGAACACATGCGTGAGCGCCGAATAATTGGATTGGATAATGGCGTAATTGCCTCGGCCGATCTTCGTGAAGGGGGAGGGAGGCTTTACTTGGGGCTGACTTGGATCTCCCCACCCCTCTTGCGTCGAGAGCATTTGAGCGCTTCACTGAGCTGGATAAGAAGCTAACGCGTGAAGCTACTACCTCGTTATGTTAACTTCACTCCCCTTGCACCCGTAAAAACCTTGGGTGCCTACATTTCCAACGATTTCTGCTTAAACACCACACTGCTTTGTGCTTCCGAATTCCCAGAGGTACAGCGTTCTACTTCATGACGGGATTTCAACTTTACGTCATTGTGCTAGAAATTTCATACGAAAATATTTTGACGACTAGTTCGGTGGTCTTGGAGGAGACGCATCTATCCATGTCTACTTTCCGAATTTTGTTCTTTTGTTTTAACAACAAATTTCCCGTTGACAACTGAAATTAAAATCTAGAACGTTAAGGAGTGCGTCGCAAACAGTTTACTGCATGCAAAGTAGAAGAACTTCACGGACGAGAAAATACTGCTGATAAATATAAAATTCAAGATACAGACAAGTAATGGTAAGGGTATACTTTTATACGCCTAGAAATTTATGTTTTACGCGAGAAAAAAATACCGATTTAGCGTTTTTTGCGTCCATTTGAGAAATGAGAAAATATTGGAAAAGCTGAGTTTTACGGTGGACCGTGGACCGATAAATGAAATATAAGTTGAAATTGAAGTCCCTCCACTTTTCATAAGTTTCTCGATGCTCTTTTCCATTACATAATGACAAAATTCCATTTTCACCCTTCAACGCTATATTTTCATTCTAATTGTTTGAAATTCAAAGTATCAATGTGGTAGCCATTAACTAATGATAATCTTAAGGCGTAAACGAACCAACATTTCCGAGCACAAAAAATAGAATATTCTGAAGAAAAGCCATGCATTTATTTCCTTGTACACAGTTTCCAGTAAATAAAATACGCCTAGGAAATGAACTCCCGCGGAATAATCTGTGTGACGAAAGAAAACTGCGAGATATTTAATACACGTTTCATAAAAATTAAAACGAAAATTAGCGCAGTGATATTCGGAAAAAAACATGTCGAAGGAAGCATAAAAAAATTCTTGCTTTCAACCAACCAATTTTGAAGTCTTGTATATGACGGTAAAAAGGCCGCCTCTACTTTGAGTTGACAAAGAAAGCCTTTATAGGCATTTTTCGTAAAGGAATTGCACGTTTATTTCTCGACAGAAGGATTTTTCTATGTCACCAATTTGTCCTTCCATTTGTAAAGCCAAGCTTATTTGAGTGATATCCACAGGAAATCCCACGGAAGAAAATCCAATGACACTATAGTCATATATTTCTATAGTCTATAGGTACCTGACGATGTGCCGTTGAGTCGAAACTAGTCGTACCACGAAAATAAATTGGTGGATTAATACAAAGTTTGTTTGTTTTTATTTTTTCAAATTAATCATATTTCTGAAGCATGGGAAAAAGACGTTCTACCTTTAAGGTTTTATAACTACAAGATACGCATCAAGCCATAGAAAAACTTCACAAAAATCAAATCTAGAACCCTGTCTTACATTTGAAAACCAATAGATTCGAACTGACTAAAGCACTCGGTTTTATCCAAAGAAACAAATGGAAGCTCTCAATCAAATGAGAACGATTTGACGCAAAGAATAAGTCAAGAGTAATAATTGTATAACTTTTTATTTAACTTATTTTATCTTTAACTTTTATAGCAATAAATGGAGAGAAAGATATCGTTATTAAAATGAATCGAACGTCGTCAAATGAAAAAAGAAGTGACAAGATAAAATATCTTAAGTAAGGCTGATATAAATTCTCTCAAGGACAATATATTATTTGCCATATTCAACCTTAATAGGGATCACTTTGAGGAAGTTTACAATTTTCATACTGTTATCTATAATATTCCAGAGTAAAAATACATTGTGGAAACATACAAACATCAGCATGAAGAATATTTTTTTTCAAATCTTCACAAAAGACTCACGATATACACTTCGAGAAATTAATACTTTCAGCCTTCTCCGAAAACAATCGTATTAATAACTACAAATAGATACCATGAGAAAAATATAAAAATACTTCGTCCATGAATCACGCCTCGAAACTATGCTCTCGCATCACATATGGAGGCGATTAGGAAGCTTTACCGACCATAGACTTGTCATGAACGAAGGAAGATGATGGATTCGTAACCCTGGGTGATGAAGATTTGACTGGATCGGTTCTCACGTGGACTATCTCGGGTCAATGACACCGTCGCTCATACCGACGAATAGGAGGAGGTAAAATGAAAAAAAATCTGTCCTTGAAGTGATTGTTTTTTTCTCCCGACGCTTGATAGTTTGACGGTCTAATACCGATCGGCTGCACGCAGGGAAGCACAGGAGGTTGCCTCCTGGTCCACTCTTTCCCATCCGACAGGACTGCTCGGGTTCGATACGCGCGAAGCGGTCGTTAAGATAGAACGAACGCTTCGCTGGGAAATGATTCACGGCAGAGGCCTCATTGGAGGTCGAAGGCCATGAGGGAGGCGAAGGATAGGGATTAGAAGACATAAAGGCAGGGACATGAGAAACGAGTGCCAAGAGGAAAGAGTAGGAAGACTAGGTAGTCTGCAAGTGTCCGCCACTGGCCACAACATCGGGACGGCGAACAATGGAGAGTGTATTTCATAAAGATAGATAGAGTTAGTGTAGTTACTCCATTCAGAATCCAAAATTTACTTCTGTGGGCCTCCAGTTTCGTGGGCCATGTATCGGATGAAGGTATACATACATAAGGAATGCGTAGAACCTCGGTATCGAAAGGGGGGCCATGTTCGATTCTCTTCCCTACCGTATATTAGAAAAAAAGGGGATGACAAATTGGTACCAAAGGAATAAAATCTGAAGATTAAAGCGAGATGGAGCAGAATTTTTCCATATTGAAATAAATACTTGGGTGTATATGTGACATTGAAACATGGCCGCTCGAATGTACTAATAACATCGTTGATAATGGCTTCCGGGTGCAGCTGCGTGTTGCGCTTTGTCGTGCAAGCTTTCGCGACCGTTGCAGGACGCATCATCAGGCGATGAATGAAATTACGGAAATCGGTGGTCAATTAATATACTCGTCCACCTCCCCCATCCACCGGAGTAGTGGGGGAGGGGGGCGGAGTTGACGTCAGCAGACTAATAACATCTTGGGTTGACAAGTGAGCGGAGTTGATAAGTGGTAAGGAAAATTTTGTCTACTTCAATAAGATTATGCTGGCAACTATTATGACTTCGGGATATAGAGAGCAAATTTTTTTAATATATGCAATTCTATCCATTTATCAGACGTCTCTAACGTAAATAAAAGAAAAGGTTCGATGCGTAGGTGTATCGTCTCTCTGTATTGTTGTCTGACTAAAGAATGTACGGCTTCTAATTTCTCTAAACCTTTGTAGCTATTTAAAATAACACAAACACTAAACCTCCATTAGTGAGAATAATATGGAATTGTTCACAACCTTCTAAAATGGTATTAATTGGCGAACATTCGCGTCGGGCCAGCGAAATTCTCTTCGGAAAAGAATTGAAGAAAGCATCCACGAAATGTCAAGAGTGAGAACGAAAAATGTTACGTAAAAAGGAATTCGATCAGCAAATGACTTAAGGAACAGGAATAAATACTGCGACAAAGAGAGAGAAAATATAGAAATAATACGCCTTTGAAACGAAAAAATAACTCCTAAAGATATTATAAGTAAGGAAGATAAGATACTATAGTAAGGAGGCCACAGACAAAAACGGCGAGTAGCAAGGTATTCCTAACACGGCGAGAGCCGTAGACACTCCTTCCTCGAACGCCTTTCTCTTCATATTCCATCCAAATCTATCCATGGCGGACCTATGAAGTCCTAAACTTCGTAACGGTATGAAGTTCGAAGCATGCGTCTGGTAGAGCCAGACGCATGATTTTACGCTTCAGTTCTTACCAAAATCCCATTAATACCGACGGGTGTAGTTACAATCTCATCACCATTCCTAGCCACCATCATTCGCTCACTTTTCCCCAAGAAAATCAGATATGCATGATAAGGCAAAGGCCTGTCACTCGCTCCAAGTATGGCTTTCTCCAGACAACAAACATTATTATGCATTCATACAAACGCGTACCTCAAATACGCGGTGCATAACAAGCGGAGAAATCTTACTCTTAAGATTACTCTTCTCTTCATTCTGTAAGAGAAGTCATATATTCTTGTTTCCTTCACTGACATATCATTAAAGCTCTGGAATATAATGCGGTTGGTTCCCATATGATGGTAGAGGCACGTGATACGAAAAAATTTGACGTGTGTACATCAAAGCCTGTAAATTTTTATGAGAAGAGATGATTGTTAACGGCCAAATATGCCAAAATTAAGATCGATTTTTCAAACATGCGGCACAGTCCGGAGCTGCCTGCTAACACCAGGGAATTCCGAACTCAACGGATATTGAAAAGTTTATTTTTTAAAGAAAGTTAATAGAATAAAATCATTAACATATTATTTCACACTTCTTTTCCATTTTTTATAACCCCATTCCTTCAATGTCTAGTGATAATTATCGTCGATACATTCTAAATGGCTGAGGCTGATTTCAGCAAAAATTTTGTCCGTAAGTAGCAATATAATAAGGACACCTATTTACTCTCAGCTATTTACACCAAAATTACAGCAAAGATTTTAGTGTCTATCCAAAGAAATAATCGGCGACCATAAGCAACACAAAAAAATAGAATCGATTTTTTGACAACTGTGAAAAGTCTCAACTTCCGAACTAATAAAACAATTTTTGAGGTTTTCGCCAAGCTATTACTTCTATTTCAGCTCACAGTGAGGTGGAGTGAACCGAAAATTGATCCAACCTACCTATACTGGTACGCCTTTGATACTAATAACTTACCCTTTCAATGCTCTCTTCCATACGTCTCAAAATTGGCATATGGTGTACACTGTACACCCAGTAAGTATTGATCGTCTCGCAGGAAAGTGCAGTTTATTACCACTATTCATTCATCAAATTATCGCCGGAGAGGAGGGTAGGGAGAGACAGAAACGAAAGCGACCCTCAAAAAATTCTTTTCGGGATTTCCAATGGTTCAGAACCTCCGTAGGAGCAAATTTTTGATGCTGACCCGTGAATCGTTCATAAGATGACGCAGTGATAACGCTCGACCGGTAGTTTTTTCCTTATTCCTTAAGGTATGATTTGTTTAAATTTTGCTTTCACCTAGAAACTTTCATATTATTTATGAGCCTATATAAACAATCACTCATTCATTGCATTTACCCCAAATAATTCCATGATATGGCACAGTTTTCAATTAGAAAAAAACACCAAGAAACCAAGACAAAATGCGATCGATTGGGCGGGAGACATGCGTCCTCGGAAATCGTCAATTCAATCAGTCATGATCCATTCAGCACAGTTTTGAGGAAAACCACATTCCCTCTAAATCTTTAAAGTTATGAAAACATTAAGGTTGACATAAAAATATACGCTAACCTATGCGATATTCATTTATTGAAAAAATCGAAGCAATAAATATATTAAAGGTATTCATGGAAACTGTTCACCTCAAGTTCCTGCCTTGTGGACTTCGGCTGATTTGGAAGCAATTTTAGCTTCATTCGTATCTTCATCTCCAAGCCGAATCGCATCGAATAGATATATCTCATTCCATCAAAGCGACACGAAGAACTTAAACTTGGAACCACACTTTGTTACCAGGTCGGATAGGAACGATAAAATAAGCGATACATTTCTAACGGATGGGTATAGGAATTCGTTTTTCCTTCGAGCAATAAAGGACTGGAATGAATGCTAGGTCAAACACGGCAGTCGAATCCCTCACACAATATACAACTAATTTATATTGTTATTCTTTCGTAGATTTACAGTTAGCGTACTAAAACCTACCGTTACACGCTTATTGAGACGGCTAGCGTGTGTAGATGTAGACGAAAGACTTCCAGTTTGACCCTAGTTGATGGAAAACCTGAGAATAATACCTTCGTCTCTTAAATCTAAGGCAAGCTGAAGGTGCCCGTCTGCGGACGAGGCGTGCCCTCACGACGGGGGCAGACCCTTCATTCTTACCCCGGGGGAGTAAGGGGGGGGGGGGGGGCAATGGAGGGACCACAGCTGTATAGTCGGCCATCATCTCGCTCTCGGGATGATCGTCCCGCGCGTGGCGTCATCCCCATGCATTCATTCCCTTGGTCGGAAACTTTCACCGCCCATCTCACCTTATGGGCGCGTTCCTCGGAGGGAGGCCCGACCCCTGCCCACCTTCGGCAAATAGAGTAGCATGAATCAAGCGACGAGAAAGTATTTCATTTTAGCCCTAAAGTTACTGAGAGGTATTTGCACTGCGCAAGTGTACGCAAATGCAATTATTGCACACACGTATACACTACTACTCTACTTAATCTTGTAATCTTGAATCGTTAATTACATATCCGTAGCCAGAAGTCGTATTTTTCCTGAAATTTTCCATGACATAAAATAAACCTAAGCTACTGATTTAAATGAGTGACAACATAAGCAGAGGATCAATAACATTTTGAGCTGGGTCCGTCTTCCGTGCAATGGAAATGCTACCATTTCAAGACACAAATTGGGAAAACGTAAAGAAAATTTTTTAAAAACTAGTTCATGAAATTAAAACACAGAAGTGAAGATTCGTCGTTTCTTTACTAATCGGTGATTTCGAAGCATCAAGTAACGCTTTCGATGAATACATGTTTAATTTATTTAATATTACTTTAGCCGAAGACTGGAGGAATCAGTAATCTCTATGCATTCATAACCTCGGCCTGAAACTTTCACCGACTTCACATTAAGTGAGGGATCTTGAAGACGATGCTGCCCCCTACCCACGCCCACCCTCAAAAATCTCTCTCTCCTGTTCCCATGATGCACTCGTGTCGTTGGCCGCGGCCGGCTGGGAGGGCATTCATCCTAGACGAGGGACTGAAACGGAGCATTAGCATCATTATGACTCGCCTACCGATTTCGAAATGACTTCATTCGGTAACAACAAACCACCACCCTTTGCTTGCACAGGAAACGTGAAGTATCTCTTCGAAATATGACAAACACAATATTGGTAAGAATACAATAAATAATCATTATTGTAACTTATAATTAATTATTAACAATCAATTTTGGACGAATCAGCACAAATTTCCCCATAAATCACTCATAACTCCCTTCTTCGATCAAAATGCCACTCAACACCGAAGGGAATCTATACGTAATTATTAAATGCAATAAAAGTGTTTTTAAGAATAATATTGAATGGATAGAAAAAATACAGACCTAACACAAAGCTGGTTCACATGCAGCATTAGGGACTAGAATGCCACTGGAGGCGTATCTTAAGGCCAGAACAAAGAAAAAGGATGAAATGCTATTAATATTGACATCTATTGATTGCGGGATTACGGCAATACAATTTAAAGAGACTAGAAAGTTAAATTGGGAGTCGGGTGGGGCCTTATGGTCCTATAATACCTGGCCTGGCCAGATTTGAATGCGATTTTAAAGTACTACGTCGTCTGAAAGTTGTTAGTTACCAGTATAATCCCGAACGCATTTTCGTTTTCCATTAAAGAGAGTCTCTGAGTAGCAGCAAGTTAAACAAAACAAAAATAATTGATGGCTTAAGCAAATATTCATTATTGAATGATTTAGTAAGGCATTCAGTATTCTGCCATAAACAAACAGAGATTCCTTTCACCATGACATATGAATGACTGTTAAAATGATTTTTGCCCAAAATCTGCAAAAAAAATGATGTGGCCTTTCCGGAATAATGAACGAAAAAGGCTTAGTGGAGAAGAAGAAACACAACATTGAGAGAGTGAGAAAATAATTTCAAAATGAACAGAAAAGCAGCGACGGAATCCATGTCACAAGAAAACTATCATCATGACAGGAAATCGAACCTAGATGTTGCCCGACTGGAGCATTTACAGTGAACTTAATAACGGGAAAAAGATAGATAAGAGAACAAAAGCCGAATAAGGTTATGCACACATTTTTTAAGTAGCAACATCAAGAATTC
Organism: Ischnura elegans; assembly: GCF_921293095.1. Lineage (NCBI taxonomy): Eukaryota > Metazoa > Arthropoda > Insecta > Odonata > Coenagrionidae > Ischnura > Ischnura elegans. The sequence continues at coordinate 85,906,360 of NC_060250.1, forward strand.
TCTCTTCGACTCTTAGCAAGCTCTAAATAGTACATTATAAAAGCTATCGCAACAGAGACTCCATTTTATTTCCCGCTATCCCTGGCTTCAGGCCACCCAAGAAATTTTCTTTATATGAAAATTTTGTCTGCCTAATATTTCTCTTACATAGCCTTCCATCTCCCGAGTTTGAAAGTCCCACACCAATTTCACTCTTAGTAGACTTTTATCAACAATTTTTTTCAATTACATTTCAGGTTATTTAAATTTAT